>NC_139468.1:39180000-45000000 GCF_057233095.1 Heloderma suspectum
TTGGCCTACAACTCCCATCAGCCCTTGCCAGCATAGCCAATGGGTAGGGATCATGGGAGTTGTAGGCTGACACAACTGGAATGCCCCAAGTTGCCCGCCTCTGGGATAAGCCTGGGCTTTGCAGCAAAGGTGGCTTTGGGGGAGGGATTTGAAGGAAGAGAAAGGGGCAGCCTCGCCCCGGTGTTCTGGGAGGCAGCTCCAGACGTAAGGGACGGCAAGGGAGGAAGAGCGGAGTCTTAGGAGGGAGCGGGAGGTTTTGTGCTGGGTGTGGAAGGGCAGGGAGCATGCGCGGCGTGGGTCAGTGCTGCTTCTCAGTGTTCCAGGCAGGACCAGCCCTGCTGTGCAGCAGGGTGAACTTAGGGGGCTAGAGGGAGGCAGAGACTGATGCCTGCATGGGAGCATGGGATCGCTGGCCCTGGCAGAGGGGGCGGGCTGGTGCCATTTGGTTCTCTCCTTCAGGCGGCAAAACGTCTTGGGCCTGCTCTGCACTAGTTTCAGTGTTGCCAGGACTACAACCTGAACATATCAGATACGCGTGAGAGAACATCAGTTAGGCACTGAACCTGCACAGTCCTGTACACACAGACTGTTGAGCTCGGGCTATGTATGGGGTGTGGGGGAGGATGTTAATTTCTGGACACCTTTTCCAGGCAGGTCACCAAAGCCGAGGGGATTTCTCTGGCCACCAAGTACGGCTCCTTCTTCTACGAAGTCTCGGCCTGCCTGGATTTCGAATCTGTGCAGCACATTTTCCATGAGGCTGTCCGAGAAGTGAGGCGAGAGACAGAGAGGCACATGGCGGTGCGCCCCTTGTTCATCATGGAGGAGAAGCCCTCCCTCCACCTCGTCCCGCCGGCCACCGTAGCCTCCAAGCACGGCCTGGCCAGCTGTACCTATAACACTCTCTCCACCGTTAACTACAAAGAAATCCCTTCCGTAGCCCAGGCCAAGCTGGTCACGGTGAAATCGTCACGGGCTCAGAGCAAGCGGAAGGCCCCCACGTTGACTTTGCTGAAGGGGTTTAAGATATTTTAAGGGGCGGCTGCGAGAGGAAGAGGAAACGAGCCCCTGCCGGATGCCCTGAACCCCTCAGCACGATTTGGCAGCCATTTTAAATACCACCACGCTGGCCTTCTCAGCAGTCCACCTGGCCACTCGTACTACAGCAAAACATGCTGGGAGAAGAGGTGAACCGGCCTGTGGACAAGCTGTGAATGAGGGGGCAGCAGAGACCCTCTGTGTTAAACCACCCAACTGTCCGTTTTCCTGTATCTCAACTGGTTGTGGTATTTCTGCTGTTTTGTTCCTGTGGGTAGCACCATCTATTAGTTACAGCAGTGGGGCAAAACCACACACAGCTGGCTTTGGGGCTGCGTGTGTGGAGTGTGAGTTGGTGCCCCCCAACACACACACACACACACACACACAGAGTCTGGGGGTTGCCCCAGCTGCATAGAGGAACAGCGCTGTGCCATGTACTCTTGGCATACATTCCTCCTGCCCAGATTAATGGCTGAATGTTCGATGGAGTTACTACTGGGCAGGCCTCAAAGCTCCAACCTAGACGGCACCAAGCTAAGCCTGGGAATCTTGAAGACACCGGAGGAGAACAATGGCAGTTCCACACTGTGCTTCACAGAGCATCCTGTCCTCGTGGACATCCTGCAGATGTCCATCCTCTCCCCACGGCAGAGGCAAACTCAGGCAGTCCTGCTATGCCACCCTTCTCCAACGTGATGCCCTCCAGAACAGTTGCACTACAACCTCCAGCATCCCCAGCCAGCATTGCCAAGACTGGCTGGGGGTGGAGGGGGTTGTAGTGCAAGCCATCTGGAAGGCACCATGTTGGAGAAGGCTGCGCATAGCCGAATTTGCAGCCCTGCTGTGAGATCTTAACCATGTTTATCAGAGGTACGTCCCCATTTAGTGCAATGGGACGTACTCCGCGGAAAACGTGCTTAGGGACAGTGGAGGCTGGTGGCTCCGATGTCAGTGGGGCTGTGAATCCGCTCCAGGTTTCAGTCTGAAGCAGTCAGAACTCGGAAGTTCTGCTTTGCACCTTGGACAGTTCCTTGAGAGTTCTGACTGGTTCCGACTGAAACCTGGAGTGGGTCCACAGCCCCACTGACATCGGAGCCACCAGCCTCCACTGCTTAGGATCGCTGCCTTTTCCCGCTGCTGGTTTGCAACTGCAGTGGACAAGTGCTGTTGGAGACCCCTCCCCCTCCCCACCTTCCTGGGCTGGGTTGGGCCACTGTGCCTAGGGGAAGCACCATAGAGAAAGCCAGGCAGGGGGTGAGCCGTCGGAAGGGTGAAGGGCTTTGGGGTGCGTTCCTGCTCTGCTCTCCCCTCCTCAGCAGGTCTGGGCCGGAGGGTGGTGGGGAGGCAGGCCTCACTCTGCTCAGATCTCACCGTCTCATAAGGGGTCTCACAGTCCCTGGCGCTGCTAGGACTGGCCTGCGGGCCGCAGGTCCAGGGCCTACAATCCAGGAGGGCCCCCCAATGGCCCCCTGACAGATAGCTGTGGGCAGGGCAGGGCACCGCAGTTAGTCCTGGCAATTCCCTTGCTGGGTGAGCTGCAGCAGCCACAGAGCTGGGGGTGGGCTGGGGTCCAGGGCCCAATCCACATGGCTGATGCAGTGCAGCGCACCAGCAATCGGGGTCACTCACGACGGAGGACGCTGTCGCCAATCCGCAGCAACCCCGCAGCTTCCCTCTGGAAACGGCGCAGTCAGGACACTTTGCCTGCCACCTCCTCCAGGGCTTTCGCGGGGCTGGTCCAGATATGAGAGGGGGATCCACCCGCCAGCCAGCAGATCCCCAACGATGGCTGGAGCTCATGATGGTTTCCCGCCCCCTTGGCTGCCTCACCAGCAAAGCTGCTCCTCCATCCTCTGACTCTGCGACCTCCCTCCAAACTGCTCGACAGAGACGTTTTCTGCCCTCTTTGCAGCCCGAGCATTTGCTCGCCGTTGTTTTTTAAAGTGATAATTGCTATTGCAAAACTACAAAATTGCAGCAGTAATTAAAATAATAACAATAAGCCACTGCAGGTTGCCAATAGGAAACCAGTGATTAAAGCCACCCGTTCCTGCCCACCCCCGCCAGCAAGAGGAGTGGTCTAATTATGGGCCAGCCTAAGGCTGCTTTGGCTGGGGAGAAAGGAGAAGGAATTGACTAGGCAGAGACCGCTAGGAAGAGTCCTTTTGTTAAGGGGACTGTACCCCCAAAGAGGTTCAGCAGCCCTTTGCTGGTCCACTTTGGACAGGCTGGTTCTGGAATTGTGTTTTGAGCCACAAACAAGGTCTAAAAGAAGATGGAAGGGCTGTTCAGAAAACACTGGCATGCAATGGGGTAGACACGTCTCTGTAAAATAATAGCAACAATATGGAAAGAGCAAAGGAATGGCAGCTGCAAAGGAAAGGGCTCTGTGAAAACAACCTAGGTCAGGTCTGTTTGGGGGGGTCTAAGCAACTCAGGCTGCACTTGAACAGAGTACGCCTTATTCCTAAGCAAATATTTACAGATTGCGCTGTCAAGGCTCATGTTTAGCAATGTTCCCTGTCATCGATTGATTTTCCTTGCCTCTGAAGGCCAACACCACCCCCATCCCCATTGGAGGCTGGGGGCTCCAAGGTCAGTGGGGCGGTAACTGGTTCTGACTGAAACCCAGAGCAGATTCACTGGCCCACTGACCTTGGAGCCACCAGCCTCCACTGCTTCTCTGGTGTTGATTTGGGGATCTGGCTCTGACTCCCGTTGCTTCCAGATGAGGCTTTTATTGCGCAATTGCCCGGCCTCGTCCTCAGAATTGTACAGGCAGTCCAGGTGACGACGGCTGCTGTTTGCAGCCCTCCCATGTTTTCCCACTACTGCTTCTGTCTTTTTCCCCCCATAAAAGTTCTGTTGGGGAGGAAAAGATGGACTACCCGCTCATTGCCTTTTGATTGGTAGTGCTAGGAGCTGTCTGTCTGGAAGTACTCTTGCTCTTCAGGGTGTCTGTCTGAATTCCCCCCACCCCCCAAGTTTCCCCATGCACAGACGGAGAAACTGTAAAGCATTCTCTCCAGGACATAAAAATGTGTGTGACAGTGCCATATGTAACAGGACAGGGCTTCGGGTTGTATCCAGCAGTGTCATCCTGTTGTCAGAACTCCTTCTGTCAGCAGAACTGGGAGGGGGGTGATTTCCCCTCCCAATGCAGCCCCCCCCCCCAAATCTGCTCCAGAGGCCTGGGAAACCCTCCAGGTTTTCAGGCAATGTGGAGGGTTGCAGCGGGGGAGGAGAGACGGACATCCCACTGCACTGGTGGACTTCCGCTAGTGCGATGTTGGATTTAACCCTTAGTCTGTACTCTGCTTCAGAAAATGTATATCTTCACCCAAAACACTGCTATTCTAGAATCAGAATAAAATTTGTGTAAACTCCAGAATTGGTCTACATTTATGTTGAGCATTCATAATAATTAGGCGGGGGGAGGCAAGGAATGGGAGGAAGCAGATGGGAACAGAGGGAAGGGAAATGTGTCAGGGTACGTGGGCATGAACACATGGTGCGTGCAGATAAAATTAAAAGGGTGCCTGGCTTTGGCATTCGTGCTGCCTCTGTGCGAGGGTTTTCCAACGGATCGAAGGGACACAGAGCCCCCTGGTGGAAGAGTGGCACATGCATTTTTCACCTGTGTTCCTGGACAGATGTCATTTGCCCTTTGCCATGACACTTGTACCATCTCACAGGAGCTAACAGCAATATGCCATCACTATCAAGGCCGGCCCTACCCTTAGGCAGAGAGAGGCAGCTGCCTCAGGAAGCTGATTTTGGCGTCATGAAGGTGTTTGCTATAGATTGCTGTATTTTTTAATGCCAGGAGTGGGAGAGAGGCACTTGTGCAATTTTCTGCTTCAGGGGCCAAAACGATTTGGCTGGCCTCAAGGACTACTCACCTTGACTGGAGGGTGGGGGTGATAACTGCTCTGCCACCGTCAGCAAACTACCTTGGGCTAGCTCCAGTCCATAGGTTAACGAAAGGGAGAGTAGCCTTGCGTCAGGGTTGGATCAGAGCCCAGACAGCCCCAAAGCAGTTCTGATTCTGAGGAAGGGATAGAAACCGCAGGAGAGGAACCCGCGCACTGTTCAGAGGCACAGCCGGGGGAGATCCCCTCCCAGTACACATTCCTGAGAGTGATAGTGACCCTGGCAGGGAGAGGGAGGCGCAACAGCAGTTTCTGGATGCTAGGCGCTGGCGCAGCATCAAGCAGGAGATGGCGGGTGCTGAGAGGCGGCGCTCAGCCCGCTTGACGCGACGGCAACGGCGGCGCCCCGATGCCCCATGGGAAAGGGGTGGGCTCTCTCCTCCTAGCTCATAAGTACAGCAGTTTCCCGCTTTCCCCTCCAAACGGAGATCAACCGATTCCTAAGGCTAGAACCCCCGAGTAGGCAGCTCTCTTAAGTCTCACTCGTAGGAGCAAGCAATTAGCATCTGTAAGCATCATTAGATTGAATGGAAGTAAAGCCTTGGAAAAGAGCCCTATTCTGCATGTTGATTCTGGCTACCTGAGGATTTCAGAAGGCGGCCGGGGCAACCTCCCGACACCTTGTTGCAGAGTAGCTACCCTCGTTTTAAGGCAGGGGGGATGAAATGTACTTGCGGAGTAGATTGCCCCTCCAGGCCCACCACAGGCTGGATGACATCAGTGGGTGTGGCCATGCCCACACCCATCATCGGTCACCCCCTCCTCATTTTAGCCTTTCTCTGTGCTGAGAAGCAGAGTTCTGTGCCTCTCCCAGCATGAAGAAAGGGACGCAACCAGCCAGCCTAGTCCCAGGCTACACACGACAACCGGCATCCCCATGGGGTGCCACTTGAGGTGACTCTGATGCCTGCGTCTCCCCTTTTCTCTCTGACTGGAGATGAGAGATAGCAGCAGGAATTCGTCCAGTGGGTGGGGATTGGAGGCCAAGCCCTGCCCCCTGGAAGAACCCAAGGAGATTCTGTGGGCCGTATTGGAGATCTCAACACGGGCCAGATGTTCTGCACCCCTGCTTTAGGAGAGTGCTGTTTATTGCTTGTGGTCTCTCATCCAGGTTTCCGATCAGATCCATGCTAGTCTAGCCACTACAATACTGCAACATGAAGGCGCTCTGCCAAACTAGACACATTAATGACATGAATGCAATTAATGTGTTTGGGGTTTTGTCATGTAAACAGCAGCCTTGGGGAAGACTGAGAAGCTGTGAGCTGCTGGGGAGGGTAAGTTTATGTTTTTCTCTCCCTGCCACCGTGAGCCAAGAGAGCTTCCCTTGAAATGCATAGATTAGCTTGCAGCAGGCACATTTTGTTGGGGATCGTGGCAGGGAAGAGAAAGAGTTCAACTCCCCCTTCGCACACCCCACACTCTCAAGGGATGTTCAGACCTTCCCTAGGCTGCTATTTACATAACAAAAACATGCAGGTTAATTGCATCCACACAACGATTGGGTTCACACAACATGCTAACCCACACAGTGGCTGAGTGTGGATTGTTAACCATGCAGTGTGGCTTATTTTTCTTGAACAAGCAGCCTTGAGAACCCATGGTTTGCTGTTGGGTTGTTCAGGGTGGTTAACAAGCCACCCTGTGGGAAATGTCCTGGGTTCAGACAACATGCTAACTCATGGTTCAACAATAACCCACACTCGACCATTGTGTGTGAGTTAGTGCATTGTGGGAACAGCCCCATTAGGTGTCTGGTGTAGTTTGGCTCTTTAACTGGTTTCATAGTCATTCCCTCATGCCTGGGAACTGGTATAAACCCAGTATCAGGTAGATCTGACCTCAGAGAACAGCCAGTACTTTATTCTCTGCTCATATGGATAAACAGAACCTTGGCTTAAGAACCTTGACTACTACTTGTTTTTTGTAGTTGTTTCTAAATCTGATCTGTTTTCCACTTCTTCTGAATTACTTTATAATTGTACATTATAAAATAATGTTTTTATAACATAATTAAGGAATTAAAGTGTTAAGGAAAAGAAGCACAACATTTAATGATGAATAAAAATAATTTATTTTCCCTTTCCTTTTTTGCCAGGGCAGAGGGTGGGTGAAGCGGGTTGGGTTGGGGGAAAGAAACAGCCTTATCTTCCATCTTAAGCTATGCTTCTTGTTAAGAAATGACCTTTAGATACAGTATTGCAATTTTGGTCGACTGTTGTGGAAAATATTTTAATAAAGGAAACTTTGGGAAAGCCAAGTGTGGGATCTTCTCTTTCATTCTGCTTGTTGGCACAACAGCAATTTTCCTTCTCTGTTAAGGTTTTGATTTATTCAGTCCTAGGATCCTGAGATAACACCATTTCCCCAACTCATAGTCTTGTACATTCATTGGTATAAGTCACAATTACCTGTGCAGACTGGAACTCCCAGAGTCCCAGTTTAACTGAAGTATGAACTTTAAGAAAATATCCACCTTTGAGTCAACCAGACTGTAAGTATGACAAGGCGGTAAAAAGGTGTTAAAGGATAGCTAATCTGCCTTAAGTGATTCAGGTAAGTACTCTGAAAAAGGGTAGGCAGGACTTCTGAGGGCGCTTTCACAGAAGCCAGCTAACCTAAAAGAAAGTACCTCCCTTAATATCTTATAGGAAGCAGACTTTCCTTGCAGTCTGCATGTGGATTAGCAATAGCATTGGATGATGAGTTGGAAAACCTGGGTTCAAGTCCCACCTACATTGTTAGGAATACCTACACCACAGATTTAAAATGTTGTTTGGGTTGTTTGTTTGTTTTTAACCAGTTATTTCCTCTCTCCAGGGAACTCTGGGAAATGTAGTTCTGTGGGGAAGGGCAGCATTCTTTACAAGAGAATTCTCTGTACCTTCTCCAAAGGACAGTTCCCAGAATTCTCTAAGGGAAGCCACAACAGTAAAAACTGATATAAAATCTATACACATGTTTAATGTAGAGATGCTTAGTCCATGTTGTTGGGCATGTCAGTAACTCTCTCCAGCTCAGTTTCTCAACTCACAGGGGTGCTGTGGAAGCCAATGCAATACAGGGAAGCACTTTTAAATTATAATTACACACACTATATGAGTTGTAGTGGTGAATTCAGTAACCTGCATCACATGTAACATAAAGGAGGCCTGCAGACACATCCCTTTTGCTGCTTTCTTGGGTCCAGTTGACGAACTTTGCTTTGAAACCTGATTTCCAGAAATGTAGACAGTCCTGTAATCCTAACAAGTTTCCACTGAAACTAAAGCCAATGTGTTAGCCATTATACATTTTCTCCCGGCACATCTGTATACAGGGATGTAACATTCCCATCCTTCCACTGGATCATCACTTGTCCCACATTCTGTGCTTCTGGAAGCAGATTCTCGGTTGGATGATCTGAGTTGCTACCTTCCTTCAAAGACACAAAACCTTGCTTCATTTCCGTCTCATCAGGCTGTCTGTCTTCATACCCGTCTTTATGCAGGTATGTGACCTTCCGGTTTCTAAATGGATGGGAATAGATGGAAATAAACTAAATTGATTACATTCAGATTAATTTTGAGGCTGCAGAGATAAACTTGAAAATACATGGGTGCTGCCTGGTGGGATTTTGGAAGCCAGAGTGGAACTAAACAGGATTTACCGGAGCATATCTACACTTCAAGGCTTCCTCCAAAGAACACTGGGAATTGTAGTTCAGTGAAGAAGGTAGTGGGAAATTCTAGCACTAAATAATCATAGCCTGCTTCTCCCCTGCCCCAAGCAATAGTTCTTGGTGATTCTGGGGAGAAAGAATGGCTTAAACCAGTCTGTAGTGTAGATAGAGCCACAGTAATCAGTGGGATGGGGGAGGGTGGGGAGGGGCTCCAGCTATGTCAGCTGATGTGTTGGCATGTCCAGCCCAGCAGCCCCCTGCTGCAAAGACCCTCCCTCCACGCCCTGAAGCCAGATTATATCCTTACTTGTTTGCCTTGATACTTGTTCCCAAGAGGACAATGCCGGTGAGCAGAACCATAAACGAAAGGGCAAGAATGCTGTAATTCCATGCAGGCACTGGGAGAGAGCACAGTGAGAAACGGCAATATGGGTGAATAACTCAGGGAGGCCTTGCTCAGCCCTGCCTCCCACCCCTTAACAGCATATCCCACCCTTTCTGCCAGGGATGCGCAGGGGGAGGGAGGTGCGCCTGTTAAATATCTGTCAGTCATGCACAGAAGCCTTGTGAGGCAAAAAGAGTGGCCACCCTTCATTAGTCTGTATAGGAACATCACCACTGGCCAATTTTCACAACATCTCCCCCTTCCCTTTGTAATATCACTAGTAGTCTCCCCCAGACTAGATGGCATCATAACTAGGGATGTGTGTGCAAGCAAAATTTGAAGTTCGCCAAATTCCATTCAAAGCTTGTTCTATCTCGTGTCCATATTAGACTGTGAGCTTTGTTTATTCTTTTTGCATTAGAATTCATGTGTATTTTTGTGGGCATTTTTCCAAATGTATGGATTGGTTGTGCGCATCTTTGAAATGTATGCCTTATTTTCTCATAGATTAAAGTGTATTTGTGCTCATTTTTCTAAAGAACAGATCTTTTCATGTGCATTTTTCAATGCACACATGCTATTGAACACTTTCTTGGGGGCCTGCAAATAACATTGAAAGCATGGAAATGTAATGCCTTCAATCACAGATTGCGTTCAAGTCCATGCTCAGTCCGGGAGGTGCAAACTGGGTAAACCCTGAAATGAACTAAAACTGATTTCTCAGGCATCCCTAGTCTGGGCAGCTGTTCTGATTCTGACCTAGATGAGGAAGCCCAGCAGTGAAGGCCATGGAAGGGCTAGGCCCACATACAGGCCCCAGTGTGATGTGAGATTCCCCTCAAATTGTGATTCTCAGAGACTGCAACTCCTGAGCCTGAGTCCCTGAAGAAATGACCATCCCCCCATCAGCAGCCCCACCCTCCCCATGGTCAGATCCCCAGTGCAGGCAACAAGCCAAAAGGGAACAGATGGAGAGGAGATGGCCCTCTAAACTCACTGCTCTTCAAGAAAAGCACAGAAAGAGCTTTTCTACATGAGGCTGTTAATTGGCTATATCTGCTTTCGGTTTTGTTGCAGAATTTAGATCCAAGCGGAGCATTTCCTTTCCTGCGTTTGTGCTACATAACCTCTAGGTGGCACTGTGGTATAGCAGACTAGGGCAACTAGAGAAAAGGAAATTGCACTTTCTTGCACTTTCATAATTAAATGCCGCATTTTCCCTGCTCTAAAAAAAAACGTTGCTGAAAGTGCTGGTTAGACACAGAAGTGAAACTGGAGGGCCATGTTGTCTACAGAACCCATATGCAACCATGAGTAGGGAATGATGAGAATGCTATAAATGCCTCGTGTAGAAAAGCTCAAAGCCTCATTTGGATTCCAGACCTTTTCAGAGCAAGTTGTGGCTCCCTCAGAACCCTCCAAGGTTCTGCAACTCTGGGCTTACCTGCTGGGCTATGCTGCCCTCACGTGACATGGTTTGTCTCATGACCTTGAGCTCCAGTTCAAGGTCAGGACAGAACAGATGGAGTAACTGGTGCTTAGGCCCTCAGGAGCTAAAACTTATGAATGCCAGCTGGGGTTGCCAGGTCTCTCAAGGTCCACCTGAAGGTCCTGAACTTGAGCATCCTCCTCAGAGAGTCCAAAGGAAGGAATTAAGGGTGAGGAGCTAGAACAAGGTAGTAGTGCTATTTTCATGGGGTGTATTCCCAGCCTCTTCTCTTAAGTTTAAACCAACCTCTTTTCCTGGCATGCTTTTCCTCCCAGATTTAGTCAGTGTATCTCTCTCTCCCCTCCGGCCATGAAAGCAATACAAGCATAATAAACCTATTTTGGATCCGCTTGAAGGAGACTAGAGGGTTGTGTAATCTCTTCTTAAAACAAAAGAGGCACTTGTTTAACTCCAGGCCTGAGTCTCCGGGTCTGTGCCTTGTGAGACCCAGCAGCATTCAGGTCAATTCTACGGACAAGCTCTCCTTGCAAGAACTTACTGTCATCTGTCCGAAAAAACCACAGCAGCTCCTGCAGCGTCTCTGGAGACATCCCGGCATCTACATCAGGGTTTGTGATACTCTCTGAGTCATCCTGGAGGGGTAAGCTGGTCAGGGCCAGGACAAAGGGTCCACCTAGGTTCACTGTTGGGATAGAGAGCAGCACAAATGGAGTTTCCAGACCCAGCTTTAACTATGAACTACAATGATGATCGGGCACCAGTAATCTGCTCTTTAGCTGTGCATTTAAGTTGGATTCAGACTTAGTCATGCTTAGATCAGACCAGCTGAAATCAATGGGACAAGTATGATTGGGTTAAGTACCATTAATTTCAGTGGGTCTACTCTAAGCATGACCAAGTCTGGATCCAACCCATAACCTTTACAATAATTAAGTAACTAGATGCCTGCCATCATTACAAGGATCTTGATGCCTTACTGCATTATATACTAGTAAATGGCATCATTTGCCTGGCTGGGAGTACATGATGAGAACATATGAAGCTGCCCATTTCTTGTTCTGTACTGTTTGCTCTGACTTGGCAGCAACTCCCCAGAGTCTCAGATGGAGATGTGCCTCCTAGCTGTGTGCTACCAGAGTCCTTTATCCCCAGAATAAAGGACTGAGCCTGGCTGGAATTTTACACAGAAATAACATCTGCTCCACTGCTGAGCCATTGCCCATCCCCTCTCCCAGCCATTCCCAGCCTGCTGTCCTCCAGATGTGTTGGACTACAACTCCCATCAACCCCAGCCAGCATGGCCATTGGCCAGAAATGCTTCTGCGTCTCTCCCATTTATTCCAATGTGGGTTGCACCGCAGAATGTCCCACTGGAGTGTTCCTTGACAGCACAATCCTATGTATGTCAATTTGGAGGTAAGTCCCATCCAGTTCAATGGTGCTTACTTCGAGATTAGGGGTGCAATCCTATGCATGTTTAGACATAAGAGAGTCCTACAACTCCCAGCATTCCCCAGCCAGCTATGCTGACTGGGGAATGCTGGGAGTTGTAGGACTTTCTTCTGTCTAAACATGTATAGGATTGCGCTCTAAGTGACTATAGGATTGCTGCCTAAGTCACTCTGGGTAGTGTCCATAGAATCATAGAATAGTAGGGTTGGAAGGGGCCTACAAGACCATCGAGTCCAACCCCCTGCTCAATGCAGGAATCCAAGTCAGTCCAATGTTACTCCTGTGTAGAGTAGACCCATTGAAATGAATGGGATTTGAGTTAGTTGTGACAAACTTAAGTCTCATTCATTCCAATGGGTCTACTCTGTGTAGGACTAACATTGGATACTACCCTCTGTGCCTTAGAGAGTGCTAAGCGAAGCGTAAAAGAAGGCACTCTTTTACATTGACTATTCCACAGGGTCTCTCTATTATTACGCAAAGCAATGAACTTACCATACACCATGAAACAGAGGATTGCCCAGACCGTCTTCATGATGGCTGCAGGAACCCTTCAGACAAGGAGAATGAGCTTCTTCCTAAAGGTCTTCAGATGGAAACTAGAGAAGAAGGAGAACCAAGATGCTAACTGACAGATTCCTGATATTCTGGAGATAGCCAAGATCATAGGATCTGTCTTTCTTGTTTCCCACCTGTTCCTCTCAAAAGAGCTCAAAGCAGCTAACAATCTTGGTAAAGAAACAACACAATCCTAAAATCACAACTAAAATCACAAATCAGCAATATATATAACAACAGCCACAAGCAGCAGAATTAGATAACTACCATCACCTTTCACCTGTAGTACCAAAGTCTGCCGAAACAGGTACATTTTTAACTGATGTCTGATGCTAAACTGCAGACAGTGTGGAGGCTGGTCGAATCTCTACAAGGAAGGAGTTCCATAATCGGGGAGGTGCCAACAAAAAGACCCCACTTTGTGTGTTAAAAAATACATGGCTAAGATGGTGCCAACTAGAACAGCAATTGTGAAGGTGTGTATGATAAGTGATGATAGGCTCACCTGCCTAATCCATTACTGTACATACATGAAACAATATCTCTTTAAAAAAATGGAAGAGCAGTGCTAAGGCAATCCACAACTGTAGAGATTGCTCTATTGTCCCATTCTTAAAAAAAAGAAAGAAGTTAAGACTTTCTGTGGTCTAAAAAAAATACACAGCAAAGGAGGAGGAGAATTTGATGATGAAGTCATGTAGAAGCACTGTGGGTATTCCACTAAATGCCTAGGGTGCTCCAGGTGAGGCTTTTGTGGTGACATCTCCCTGCTTCATTCACATAATTGGGGGGGGGGGCAGATGATGTTGTCATCTTTCCCATGTTTTCCCACAACTTCTTCCATCTTTTTCCTTACTGCAGAAAATCCATTAAGGAAAAAAAAAACAAAAAGACTGAGTAGCTGCATAATGCTTTCTGATTGTTAATGCTAAGAGCTCTCCATCTGAAAGCACCTAGAAAATCTGACTTCTTTTTAAAAGTACATTCTCCTCAATCACTTTAGCAGCACTCTTTCGCCCTTTTTAAGAAACATGGTTTTGATGTTTGCAGTGATGCATTGGGCAGGTGAGCCTATCACCATGCAAATGCACCTCACTACTTCACTACTTCCTTTCTGGCCAGAGCCTTTTAAGCCATATGCACAACATTTAAGTATACATTGCATATTTTTAATTAGTCTTTCAATTTGCACTTTTTCACCTATATATTTCTAATTATTATATTATTTCATAATAGCACTTAAGTGAAAAGATGTTTAGGGCAAATTAGGGTGCAATCCTAAGTAGACAGGCAACCACCTCCGACCTCGGAGACAACCACCTATCCAAAGCAAGGCAGGAGAGGCACGGGGGGATCGTTCCCTCCACAAGTCTCCTGCCTTGCTCTTTTTTGCTAGACAGCCATTTTTGGCTATCTAGCGGCGGCCGGGAGAGAAAGCTGCCGTACGACACATAGGATGTGTCGTACGTGCAGCTCCACTCTCCCTGTCCCGGAACGCCCCCCAGCCCTGCCCCTTTTCAGTCGCTCTGTGCTCGTCTTCTGAGCGCGGAGGATGGGACTTCTCCACACTGCCTCGGAGGCAGTGTGGATGACGGGGGAGGTCAATTCTCTGGGAACCAACTTCAGAGCGTGGGCTCCGAGGTCGGTTCCCAGAATAGACCATATCCTATGGCCCGCTAGACAGTGTCTAGCGGGCCATAGGATTGCTTTCTCCATCATTGATTTAAAAAAACTCCCAACAAGCTGCCATTCTGGTTTTTAATAGCCAGCACCATTTTCTCTTTCTTTCTTTCTTTCTTGATTTAAAACTTTTTTGTCTTTTTATCACTGAAGTAATTGCACAAGATCACTGAAAAATCAGTTTTGAAAAATGGTGTTTAGAAATGTGTTGTTCAGGTGAATTGCCCCTTCATTCAGGGACAATTCAGGTGAATTGTCCCACATTATGCCCACTCGTGTAGATGGAGCATGTCTACTCTTCGTGACCCCATGGACCACAGCACGCCAGGCCTTCCTGTCCTCCACTCGCTCCCGGAGTGTGCTCAAGTTCATGCATAACAGCATACACACACAAAAAAAGTGCAATCCTGTTCTAAGTGTGAAAAGTCAATTGCAGTTCCACATGTACCATATGCTGGAAGTATATGTACCATGTACTTGTATACTCCCTATACAACTTTCCCTAACCTGGTGCCCTCCATGTGTGTTGTACTGCAACTCCCATTATCCCTGGGACATTGAGAGCACCAGGCTAGTGAAGGCTGCTTATAGTCTGAAAAAAGATCAAAGAAGCACGAGGAAAACAAAGGAGAACAACAATCTGAGGATGGTGTTATGCAGATGCCCTGAAAAGTGAGTGAACCAAGTGTGGCTATTCCACAGTAAACACCTAGTGTGGAATTCACTCTGGATTATGTAAGGCTGCAATCCTAGACACAGTTTCTAGGGAGTAAATTCCACTGAGTTCAGTGGAACTCACCGCTGAGTACACATCCTTAGGGTTGCACTGTGCAGCGGCAGTCTTTTGCACTTATATCTAGGCTGACCATACGTACTGTTTTAAACGGGACAGTACTGTTTTTTCATATTTCCCGACCATCCCATCGTTTTAATATAAATGTCAATTTTGTCCCGTTTTTAATTTTTTGTAAAAAACTGTACGCATTTATCATAAGGCTCTATGCTAATCAAGGCGTGCAGTAAAACTACTAGTGTGACGGAAGAGGAAGCTCCATTTCCTTTGTCCAGCCAGGCCAGGCTTCTTGAGCTGGAGACGGTCAGACGCCGCCACCTTGCTTGTCGGCAGTGGCGGGGAATTCAAGAGGGGGCCGCTAAGCCCCATTCAGCGTGTGGGAGCCAGGAGGGGGAGTCTTACTGTTATTTCTACCATCATTCCGCCCATTGAGATTCTTTCTGCCCTACATTCAGTTTGATTCGGACTTTTCAGACTCACATTTCGGTTCAACGGGCTGTTAGCTATTTTTTTAATTACAGCGGAACTCTCCGGTGGGACGTTGGCATATACCGGCCTGTGATAGCAGTCGGGGTGCTCATTCATTTTTCTTTTTCTTTTTGGTGTATGTTTATGATTTTTTGCAGTCTGGCCACTGCAGTCCTGCATTAGAGTGTTCAGTGTGGTATGCCATACAGATTTGTTTACTGCTCATGTGATATTTTATAAGTATTTTATATATGTATATTTATGAGTGGGTTTTTTTGTGTATATGCAATAAATTAGTGTTATTCATTTGCACCCCTTTCCATGTTCTTTTGCAGCGAGTTTAGGTTGTTTTTTAGGTCTCTAATAGCCTACAGAATATTACATAACTCTGTCCCGTTTTTGTCATCCCAATATCCCATTTGTGTCTCAAGGAAATATGGTCAGCCTGCTTATATCTGAGAGTAAGTCTTGTTAAACACCAGTGGACATGGTTCTGAATAAACATGCATAGGTTTGGCTCAATCCCCGGTTCTCGTAATGAGCAAATGAGGTGGTAAACCTGTTTCTTGGTCTGACTGTACCACTTCAAGTGTGTTTGTGGAGGAGAGCTCACGTGACTGAATCTTCTTCCATACAACCTGCCTCCCGCCTGACATGAAGGATTTTAGAAAATATCCTTCATGTCAGTTTTCCATATACAGGGAGGTCTTTGTGTGTGCGTGCGCATGTGTGTGGGAGTGTATAGAAGAACATTCTTTCAAGTGAGTCCCCACCTCCAGTCTGAAGAGGTATAGCTCAGCAACCCCTGTGCATACTAAAGCTATTATCTCCGAGTTAGGCATGAGCAATCACCATAGAAATTTTTGCTGCCTGTGGTACAAAACCTCTCGGTTAGTGACCTCCTTAATCACTTTCCCTCTTGCTACATTCCTCTGGCTTCCGTCTTGTAAGTATTCAAAGTTCACATTTCATGGCTAAAAGAGATTGTCCCAGTGTTCTTGACAGAAAGCAGTGTTAAAGGCTGTGCATAGCTCCACATGTATGCATTTGTGTGTTTCTATTTTCAGTATGCATTTCTGGACCAGGGTGACAGGGACGATGTCAGCTCACACTCAGTACACAAGAAGACAAACTTAAAAACCATCAGATGTCTGACTTTCCCCTTTCCTACTCTGACAGAGTCCAACTTTGTGTTTAAGATGGGTCTCTATCTCCCATCAATAATGAGCTACAGTTGCCACAGATTGGTAGCTCTTTCCTTATTCCACTGGGCACTAAAGCAGATCATTCTATTAAAATATACTTTCTACATGTTTGTCCTCCTAAGAAGCTCAGAGTAGTGTACATGACCCACACACTGCGCTTATGTGTGTGTACATACATGCAGGGGCCTGGGTTGAGGCAGAATTCCCAGGTCTCAGACACAGAACCTTTTCCCAATGCTTCAGAACATGTTAAGGAACAAGTAGACAGGAGTGTTTCTGAGCACTGGGAAAGTGCATGATATCTCGAGGTACCCTGCCCATTTCTCACACATCTGGGACTGGGTGCAAAAGTCCCGTGTTTGAGCTGTAGTATTTATTTTATTTATTTATTTCATTTCTATACTGCCCAATAGCCGAAGCTCTCTGGGCGGTTCACAAAAATTAAATCCAAACAACACACAATAAAACAATTTAAAATATACATAACATTAAAACCACAATATAACAATACAACCACAATAAAACCTAGCAGCAGTGCAGGAGTTTAAAATACAGATTTAAAACAGCAAAGATAAAAATTTAGAAAGCTAAAATGCCTGGGAAAATAAAAAGGTCTTCACCTGGCGCCGAAAGGAATACAATGTAGGCGCCAGGCGAACCTCACTAGGGAGCTCATTCCAGAGCCGGGGTGCCACAGCAGAAAAAGCCCTCCTCCTAATAGCCACCCGCCTCACTTCCTTTGGCAGGGGCTCACGGAGAAGGGCCGCTGATGATGATCTTAAGGTCCGGGCAGGCACATATGGGAGGAGGCGATCCTTTTAGCTGTAGTACCTCTCCTTTTAGAAACCAGCCACTGCCCCATTGTTCTAACAAATCTTCTTAGTTTCATTTTTTCCCTTTCCAAATGTTTAAGAATGGACTTACCAGAATGCCTGCCTTTTATGCTCAGATGAATGGAAGACAGCGTTACGTTAAAGCAGCTGTCAGAAAATGGTGCCTCTCTGAAGCGTTCAGCACATCTGACCGGTTGTGAGAACCTTAGCATTTACTCCTTTGGCTGTAACCGCTGCTGTTGCTCACATGCAGTCATTCATTCCCCTCCCCTACTGATGAAAGAAGCTATATGGTAGAGGGAGGGCATTTTAAAAGTCTTTGAACCCTTCACACCCGCAGCTCTCAATCAAAGGTGAGTGAACTCTTCCCCAGCCTGAACCCTGGGGCCTCATCATTTATTGACATAAGCGATGTGACGGCACAGTCCACAATGAACGAAAAGCCCCTTCTTCTCTTGGAAGTAAAGAGCAACTTCTCCGTTGCCGTGAAATGAGACCATGCCACAAATTCCTTGTCAGGTAGACAAGCATGTTATCTTGTAGTCACTGCTGATAATGGTTGTACTTATCTGTAGCACGATTTCCTTCACCTCATGTGAGCAGTTTTGAATGAATGAACAATTTATCTCTTTTACCAATGGTCATAACAACGAGATATTGTCAAAATATAAGACCAGTCCAGTTAAACAACTGATGTACAGCTGAAATATACTAAAAAGTTGGGGATGGAATCTTGTAAGGACAAATGATCTTAAGAAAGGCTCAGTGGCGGAGCAAATGTCTAGTATGTAGCATATCAGTGATTCAGACCTTGGCCTCTCCAGTTAAAAGGGTCAAACGGCAGGTGATGGGAAAGAAAGACTTCTGCTTGAAAACTACTGCCACTCAGAGTAGACAATACTGCGTAAGATCCCCGAATGGTCCCCCGATATAGGGGAATCGCGGAGCTGTGTGGGCTAGCCCTGCCTCCCGTGACATGCCTGGCAGCCACACCCCCTGCTATCCACATGTTTGGCGCACACGAGAAGCGGTGCGTCGGTAGTGGAAGACTAGTCTGCACTACCCTGCAAGCCCCTTCACACATTTCTTGAATGCCTGAGAGGGGTCATCTGAACTTCCCTTCAAGGCAGCTTCATCTGATCTCCAGAACAAGAGGCTGAATTTTGTTGTACAAAATTATCTTTAGTTTTTGAGCTACAGTCACCTACAGAGCTACCTGTGACGTATCACCCTTTCCCCACCTGTGATTAGTATAACATCACCACTCCTCATAAATACTTTGACAACACCAAGGGCATCTCTACACCAGCCTAAAATCCTGCATTTAAAACAGGGCCTTCTGCTTCCCTTTTAAATGCAGGATCACGACGACTCCCTTTACACGCGCTCCCTTTTCCCCTCCCCTCCCCGGATCTGAGTCTTCCATTATCTTTCATTTATCTCGCTCCTCTTCTTGCCACTTTTTCTCTTTTCACGGAGGGAACTGAAGCGGAACACAATTTGATAGCTCATTATCTGCGATCTATTTTAAAAAGGAACAAAGGGCATTTAGTGCAGGAGACGGGTTGGATGATCACGGCGTCATGTAAAGAGCCCGCAGACTTCCGTGAAGGAGCAATCTCAAATCGCAGGATAAGAGCTCTGTGTGAAGAAAGCCCAAGTACTGATTCTAGCCCCAGAATTTCAGTACCTTCATAATCTCTCACCCTCTCCCTTGAGGTAATACCTTAGAGCGCGTGTGTATAGAAGGAACGCATCAACTATAACGTGTTGTTGTTTATTCGGTCAGTCGCTTCCGACTCTTCGTGACTTGACTTAATTCTTCGTGAATTACATGGACCAGCCCACGCCAGGGCTTCCTGTCGGCCGTCGCCACCCCCAGCTCCCCCAAGGTCGAGTCCGTCACCTCCAGAATATCATCCATCCAACTATAACGTAAGCAACCACTTTATTAGGACGCTGCCACCACCCTCCTCCTCGTGAGGAGAGAACCTTCCATTTCGGTGTGGGTGTAGATTCCTAGACCATGGCTTACCTCTTTCCTAGCTTAGAATCATATCATAGAATAGTAGGGTTGGAAGGGGCCTACAAGGCCATCTTCATCCAACCCTTTTACTGGTAACAAATGAGACCGAGAATGGCGTGGTTTGGAAGCACACAGTAAAAATGAAGCTGTATTTACACGGTGTGAGACGTTTCAATGCAGTCTGAGTTTTATGTGGTAAAAATTCTTGTTTCAGGTTTGTGTTAATTCCTTACCTACTCTACCCTTCCTAATAATAAGCCATCCGAACCATAAATATACCTCCCTCCACCTCCCAGGGGAATCTGACTGCCCCCCAAGCCGGAGCCCCGATCTCCCCTCAGAAAGCCAGTCCCCGTCTCCCCCTCGAAAGAAGACCAAGCGCCTCTTATCCCCTCGCTCCCCCAACTGAAAAAGCCACAGCCAATCAGGAGACACCATTCAAATCTGAACATTCTAACTCCCCTCCCCGCTACTTGCCATAGCCTATAGGAGAAAGGATAGGTGAGGACGCGGCAGTCGAGCGAGCAAACTCCAAAATATGCAGTCAAGCAACAGAACAAAATACCATTTTGTCACACTATTTATCAAGTGTTTTTCTTTACCTGATAAGAGATCACAGATTTTAACAAGACAATAACAAATCTTCCCATGATATCTGAAAGGTCTCTACGGCAACCTTCCCCAACTCGGTTCTCTTCCAGATCTGTTGGACCCTTACTCCCAGCAGCCCCAGCCAGCATGGCCAATAGTCAGAGTTGATGGGAGTTGTAGTCCAACATCATCTGGAGGACAGCGGGAGAGAATATGATGGTTGGCAGAGTATATAGCAAGCAGCATCTTCCATGATATACAGACCAAAGATACACAAACACTTGTAGACTGAGGTCCTGGCATCCTTCCCCTCCAGGTGTATTGTCTCGATGGTTGGAAGTCAGATGGCAGTAAAGACTTTTTACAGATTTGACTGCCCTGCTCTCTTTTTTTAAAGACCGTGAGTGGAGCTGTTACAAAAGCAGCACCTAGTCCTGGACCTTTGAAATACACTTCTAGGGCAGAAAGCAATCCTCCTGTGACTGCTGCAAGTCTGGCAAGGCAACAGCAGAGTGCTGGGGAGAGGACATCTTATATCACGGTTCCCCCTGCGCCATCAAGAATCTTCTCCACCAAGTGTTTCAAAGCCCAGGAGCTGCCACTGCCACGGTCTGCCTGTGAGGCCTCCAGGTCTCAAGGAAGACAGATGAAACTGCAGTAGAAAAATTGGAATGCGGAGGCTTTAGAACGTTTTGACTGTTGCCCTATTACTTTACATTCTAAACCACTCTGTGAACTTTTTGTTGAAAAGCAATATTTGTTTGTTACATTTATATCCTGCCTTCCCTCCAAGGAGCCCATGGTGGCATACACGATCCTCCTCTTCCTCTCCATTTATCCTCACAACAAGAACCCTGTGAGGTAGGTTAGGCTGAGAGTCAGTGACTGGCTGAAAGTCACTCAGTGAGCTTCATGGCCAAGTGGGGACTAGGACCTGGATCCCTCGAGTCCCAGCCCAACACTCTAACCATGACACCAGACTGGTTCTCAATATTGTTCTCAATAAATAAACTGGCCTTCAGGTTTCCATGAAACAGTTTCATGATAGAAAAGAGATGTGCCCCACCTGCCCCCAGGACCAGCCTTCAAGGAAGGCATCCAGAGGCAAGGGGATGTGGTTACCTTAACACCAGTGCAGTGGGAGACAGGCAGAGCTGATCCACCAGGCCATTCTCCTGTGCAAACTCCATTAAAAGGCATGCAAGCTGGGCAAGATAACTTCCCTGTGGTGACTCATGTACATTTTTAGGAAGGTGCCATTTGCATTTTCTGCCCCACACATCAAAATGGGTTAGCCTGACTCTGAGAACGTCTTCACTTGCTGAGCACTGAGGCTGCTCTTTCTTTCTGACTGTACTGCCAATCTATAATGATTAAAGATGATTAATTACTGTCTGTCTGTCAGTGCCATAACACCAAGACCATGAAACCTAGACTCCTGAAACCTGGCATGCATACTAAGGGGGCCCTAGGGGGGTATACCTCAGGGTTTTTTTTTTTTTAAAAAAACATATTATTTTAAATTAATTTAAATGCATTTGAAGCATGTGGTACCTTCTTCAGTCATTAGGAGGCAGACTTTTCTAACCAGTCCATAGTAGGGATGGACGAAAGTCCCTTACCTGGTCCTGCAGCTTGCTTCGCGGTGGGGGGGAGGCGCTCCGTTCCTCCCCCTGAAATTCTGGGCGGGGGGGAGGCACCCCGTCCCTCCAGCCGAAATTCTGGCCGGGGGGGAGGCGCCCCATCCCTCCAGCCGCGAATCCTCTTCTCCTGCCGGGTCGCAAATGGCGGCGGCCATAGCCGCCGCCGTTTGCATCCCTGCAGTCAGCCATGATAGGCTATGTAAATGTTTACGTAACCTATCATGGCTGACTTTGGGGGGAAAAAAAAGCGCGTATGCAAATGGCGGCGCCCATGGGCGCCCGCCATTTGCGTTCCTTATTTGGGCACATGTAGTCTACGTAGACATTTACGTAGCGTTGCCCTTATTTTCTTAGTCTACGTAGCGTTGCCCTTATTTTCGCCGTAGTCTACGTAAATGTTTACGTAGACTACACGTGCCCAAATAAGGAACGCAAATGGCAGCGCCCATGGGCGCCGCCAGTTGCGTACGCACTTTCCCCCCCCCAAAGTCAGCCGTGATAGGCTACGTAAACATTTACGTAACCTATCACAGTGTTTTTTGAAAATCTAGCCGTGATAGGCTACATAAATCTTTACGTAGCCTATCACGTTTGTTGTTGTTGGTTTTTTTACACTTGGAAATGGTGGCGGTGGCAGCCGGTCGGAAGACCGGCCGCCGCCGCCGAACCGCCGCTGAGAGCCGCCGCCGCCAGGGACATTGACCAAGGTATGTCCCATCCTGGGGGGGTGGCGGAGGGGTGGCGGATCGTTTCTCCACCAATTTCGGGGGGCCAAATGAGTTGGCATTCGGCCTCCCGGAGATTCGTGGAGAAATTCTCCGACACCCCTAGTCCATAGCTCTGCAGACAGCTGTGTCTGTTTGCTTGAAGTCTTTGCTGTATCAAAGGAAGGGCTATTCAACCCATGCGAAGCTGGGTCTGTTCATTAATATGTAATAATGAAATGTGTGTATGTGTGTGCTTAATGACATCATTGGGACATGTTTCCCCACTGACCACCTTTGTCTCTATTTGTGTTACCGTATACCTATTAAAAAGCCATAGGTAAAGGACTAATTCTAAAAATCAACCTATATAGATCCATCCTTCCTTCAAAACCCCTTTTCCCAGACCAGCAGGCAAAATTCAGTGCAACCAAGACCCATGTTGTCTTGCTTGAAGAATTAAACTATGGGAATACAGCTAGGAATGTCTTTGGTTCTACTCTTCTTTCTGCCTAGTTTTGCCCTTGATACTTGGAGAAAGAAGCTGCAATCTATATTTACTATACTTATTGCTGTTATCTGTTCTCATACGTGTTATCTTTTTTCTTCAGTGTCTTTGACCTGCACTGCCTGGTTACAGAATAACTAGGGCTGTAATCCACTTACTTGGCAGTAAGCCCCACTGAACTTAATGGGACTTACTTTTGAGTAGGCACGCATAGGATTGTGCTGCAAATGTTTTTTTTTACACGTAAAACTCATGTCAAAGCTTTATATATAAACATTAAAAATAATAGCATTGCTTTTGTAGTTCCATCATACACTGTCATGAACTTGAGCACACTCTGGGAGACAGCGGAGGACAGGAAGGCCTGGCGTGCTAAGGTCCATGTGGTCACGAAGAGTTGGACACGACTTGACGACTGAACAACATACACTGTCAGCAAATGTTTAAAACTCCTTGTATAAAGCTTTGTGGTTAAGACGCTGAACTGCAGACCAGAAGGTTGGCAGGACAGCAGTTCGAGACCCGAGTGCCGCGTGACGGAGTGAGCTCCTGTCTTCAGTCCCAGCTCCTGCCAACCTAGCAGTTCGAAAGCAAGAAATTGCAAGTAGATAAATAGGCACCGCTTCGGCGGGAAAGGTAACAGTGCTCCGTGCACCTCAGTGTTCAGTCATCCCGGCCACATGACCACGGAAGCGTCTTCGGACAGTGCTGGCTCTTTGGCTTAGAAACGGGGATGAGCACCGCACCCTAGAGTCGGACACGACTGGTTGGGGACACCTTTTTTTTATAAAGCAGCACAAAGGGCAAGTTTTTTAAAAAAAAATTTAAGAAAGATTAACAGTGCAATCCTACACGTCTACTCAGAAGTAAGCCCCATTGAGTTCAATGGGGCTTAGTCCCAGGAAAGTGTGTACAGGATTGCAGTCTTAGCACAGTTTCAAGAGATCTAAACCTAGTCTTTGCCCATTCCTGTGTGACAGCCTTTCAGGTATTTGAAGAGTGTACGGGTCCTGTCCACTTCTCTTCTCCAGGCTAAACATACCTACTTTCTTCAGCCTTTCCTTATAGGACTTTGTTTCCATATCTATGACTATCTTTGATGCCCTCTTCTGAACGCATTCTTCTTAAAGTGCAGTGCCCAGAACTGGTACACCAAAAGACTGACTAGTGTCGAATAAAGTGGAACTATTACTTTGGGTGACTAGGAAACTATGGTTCTATTAATGCAGTCTAAAATCACTTTTAGACTAACCATTCACTTTTTTTGCTGCTGCATCACACTGCTGAATGTTCAGCTTGTGATTGACTACAATGCTGAGATCCTTTCCACATGTACTACTGCAAAGCCAGGTGTCCCCATCCCAGTCTCCCCAAACTGGGATCCTTCAGATGTTTTGGACTTCATTTCCCATCAGCTCTAACCAGCATGGCCAATGCTACAGTCCAAAAACATCTGGAGGGCACCAGATTGGGGAAGATTGCCCCCATCCGATACCTGTGCTTTTTTCTTTATTTTCTTTATTTATTGCATTTATACCCCGCCTTTTTTCTTCTTGCAAGGAACCCAAGGCGGCTTACATTATCCTCTTCCTCTCCATTTTATCCTCACAATAACAACCCTGTGAGGTAGGTTGGGCTGAGAGTCTGTGACTGGCCCAAAGTCACCCAGTGAGCTTCCATGGCCGAGTGGGGACTAGAACCCGGATCTCCCAGCTCCTAGTCCAACACTCTTGCCACTACACCACACTGGCTCTTTTTCTTTCTTTTTTTGCCTAAATGCAGAACTCTGCATTTGTCTCTGTTGCATCATCAAAAAAAGAGGAAATGCAGGAGCACAAGAGGACACAGCTTTGCAAAAAAAAATTGTGTAGGCTAATTTATATGCATATATGCACATTTAGAAATAATAACTATAATTTAAATAGAAACAATACATCTCTCCATGGTGGGGAAGATTGTGGCAAGGTGACCAGTGTGCTTGCTGCCCGAGGTGCTCACTGTTGATGGGCAACTTCCAGGCCCCTGCTCTCCCTTCTTATGGTTCTTTATCTTTTAACTAGACTGTATTGGAGAGGAGGCCTTCAACCAGAAGATAGCCTTTCAAATGCTGATCTTTATAAACTGGGCCACATGGCCACCCTAGCCTTATGGGGTGTTAGCTATCTCTCCTAGTTTCTGTGCCCTCCACAAATTTGATTTCCTCCACCCCTTCATGTATGCTTTTCCCACAAACTCTGGATCCACTGAGTACTGTCACCTAGCCCACAATCTGTGGCTTGTGCTAATAAATTGTTAAGTCTTTAAGGTGCCACAAGACTCTTGCTGCTTTTGCTGCAACAGACTGCTACCCTCTGCAAAATATGACGGGAGACTTTCAAATGCTTTGCTGAAATCAAGATAAATTACATACACAGCATGCCCGCAACCCACTAAACTGTGGCAATGATATTTTTCCAGAGCAGGGCCTTGAAAGCTGCCACTATTCCCCCCCCCCCCCCGGCTGGGAGGCCCCTTAGGGAAGCAGCAATGGCAGGCAGAGATGCAACAGGTGACACTTGCCCTACCACTGGCATCCCAGTGCTAGGAAAAGTTGACCTGTTGAATATCAGCCTGCAGCGCAGCTTCTGACAGCACAGGAACAACCGTCCACGTGTATGAGGGAGAGGTGGCGGCGCCCCTTCTCCTGCAAGTGGGCTCCAGACGGGAGCACTGGAGGAGCTCCAGGCCCAGCTTGCCGGGGTGGGCCCGGCCAGGTTGCCGTGGATACGGCCGCCTCTTGGTTGCTACAGCGCCCAGCAATCCCAGAAGACCTCGCGGCGAGCCAAGCTTTGACCGAGCCCTGCGGTCCCCCCGTTCCTCTTTAGGGCCCCGCCCCGCCCTTTGGCTCCGCCCACAGTAGCGCGGGCCGACGTCGCGTCATTACGTCACGGCGCTGCAGCGTGAAGGGGCTTCGTCCCTGGAAGCGGCGGCCTGAGGGGCGATGAGGAGGCGGCTCTTGCGCGCTTGGTGGGGCGGCTGGGGCCGGGGTCGGGGTCGGAGCCACGCCGCGGCTTCCGCGGAGGCTCCCAGGCGAGAGAAGCCGCCCTGGAGGGTCCTGTTCTTTGGCACCGATGGCTTCGCCGCGGAGACCCTCCGAGCGCTCCAGGCCGCCCGGTGGGTCCTTTGGGGAGGAGGGGGGAAAGGAGCCCCTCTGGGGGTCAGAGGGCAAGCGGAAGTGGGGTGGGAGAAGAGACAAGACAGGGAGAAGTCCGGGTCCAAAGGGCATGGGGGGGCGGGATTGTCCTGCTGGGCGGGGGGCTCGAGGGAGAAGCAGTGGAGAGGGCGAAGAAGAGGTTGAAGGAAAAAGCACAGGAACCTGCCCCCTGCCAGCCCCGGCCGGCCTGCCCCCTGCCAGCCCCGGCCGGCCTGCCCCCTGCCAGCCCCGGCCGGCCTGCCCCCTGCCAGCCCCGGCCGGCCTGCCCCCTGCCAGCCCCGGCCGGCCTGCCCCCTGCCAGCCCCGGCCGGCCTGCCCCCTGCCAGCCCTAACCCAGTATTCCCTCTTCTGACTGGCAGGGGCTGTTTGTAGAAGCCCCTCCCTTCTCCTGCCACCCATCCTGTCAAACCGGAGATGCCAGGGGTTGAGCCTGGGACCTTTGCATGCAAAGCTGGCGCTCAGCCACTGAGCCAGAGTCCCTTGCATGCCCAAGGAGCTTGCAGTCTGTATTTCAACAGTGGGCGCTTAACCATGCGCACAAGGCAGAGCCACTGATGGCTGATAGAAACATGGGAGGCTTTGGAGAGCCAAGAGTAACGGAGGGGGACTGTAGTTCAGTGTGGCGGAGCGTCAGCGTTGCACGCAGAAGGTCCCTGGTTCAGTTCCTGACATCTCCTGTTAAACAGATCAGATAATAGGTGATGGAAAAGACCTCTTCTTGCCTTAGACTCCTGGAAAGCTGCTGCAAGTCAGAGTAGACAGTTAGGGTGGCCAAGCCTCTGAAGGCGTTCTCTTTTGAAAGGCTGTTGCAGGACAGGCCTCTATTTGAAGGTGTTCTCTGTTTGAAGGGCTGTCGATTCCAAGGCCAGCCAAAAGATAAGGAACCTTTAAAGGGGAGAGTTGATGGGCCTTGAAGTTACCTATCATCAGCAAGTGGAGCACAGGCCAAGCAGGCACACAGGGTGCCTACTTTTGTCCTCTTTTTTTGATACGCAAGTGGCCACCCTATACAAGACTTTGCTAGATGGACAAATAATCTGTTATAAGGCAGCTTCCTATGTTCCTTCTGGGGTGAAAGCAGCTTGGCAATGTTCTCAGACTTTCTGTATGGATTCTTTTTTATTTCCTGCTGTGTTAGAGAGCCCAGATCAAGTCTGCTTGTAGACCACCTGGAGGTGGTAACTCTGCAGTCCCAGCTACCGAAGGGACTCCCTGTCAAGAACTGCGCAGAGCAGCTTCGGCTCCCTGTCCACCTCTGGCCAGATGTAGGTCCATGTGAGCACTTTGATGTTGGTGTAGTGGCATCGTTTGGGCGTCTGCTCAGTGAGGACCTCATCCTGAAGTTCCCATAGTAAGGCTATGATTGCAGAAAACATAGTGTGTGCTATAAACAGTTAAACCAATCTTGGTTGTATGTTAGGGGAAAGCCTATGCTGTGAAGCCACTAGGGAGGGACAATGTGGGAAAGGCCAGACTCAGTAATCAAGCCAATTTCTGTCAGTGTGTGCAAGTTTTAGCGTCTGAAGCAGAGCCTTGAGACCTGAAAGCTTACATACTTTCACTAACCAATATCATCTGGTATGCAGTATTTCCAATGGGGGTACAATCTCAACAAACTCCTTTCTTGTACTTCTAGTCTAAAATCTAACTTCTAGTGCAAAGCAGATAGGGTTTTCAACATAGACTGGTCTAGTGATGCCACTCTGCATCCATAGAGAATAGTGGTCTTTGACCAGAAATTTGGATTATGTGTAACTGTTAGGGTACAATCTGTGCATGTTTAGACAGAACAAAATCCTACAACTCCCAGCACTCCCCATGCTGGCTGGGGAATGCTGGGAGTTGTAGGACTTTGTTCTATCTAAAAATGCATAGGATTGCGCTCTTAATCTCTTTCTATCTCTAAGGTATTGCATTCTCCACCTTCAGTATCGGTACTGTACTAAGACCATTTTGTACAACAGTATTAATATAGCTAAGGCTCCGATACTTTCCAAGCCCTATTATACTTGGTAGGATTTGCTTCTGAGTAAGCATGTGTGGGATTGAGCTGGACGTCTGCTTTAAATGCAGTCAAACATAATCCAAGATGTTGCAGCATACCACATCATCTTCTAAATAAATAAAAAGGAAGAGTTTGTTTGTGTATCCTCAATAGACTCAAAAACTGTACATCTGATTGTTATGAAACGTTCAGGAGTTGTTGTACCTCTGTCTGGGATGGTTTTAGGCATAGTGAAAATTTTGTCCACCATATGGAAACGAAATGGTGGCCAGTCAGAATTTTTAAAGATTTACTGCTTCAATGGAAGTGTTTGTTTGCATGTCCTCCAAGACCATGAAACCTAGACACCTGAAACTTGGCATGCAGACTAAGGGGTCCTTACAAGTGTACACCTCAGGGTTCTTTGTTTTTTAAAATGCATTAACTATAATTTAAATGTTGAAGCCTGCAGTACCATCTACTCAATACATGGCAGGCTTTCTTAACCAGGAGATAGTTTCGCAGTTCAGAGTTTGAAGACAGGAGGAAGTAGTCTGAGGGGAAGAGTTATAAAGCTGCTTCCTCTCCTCTTTGCCTAGGCTAGGCAGCCCCCCTCTCAGGGGAATGAAGTGGACGGACCTCTCCCTCAAGGGGCTCTGGGGGTCACCCTGGCAGGGGCTGTGTCTAGGCGTCAGGGCAGGCATAATGTGTCCATCTCTGGCAGCTACGTAACTTTGCTTGAAGGCTTCGCTGTGTCAAACTAAGGGCTGTTCCAGCCTGTATGAAGCTGAGTCCATGCGCTAGTTGAGGGGAAAAAAACACTAGTTGTACAGGTTGGAAAACAGTATCTATAAAAAGACTTATATTTATTATGCCAGGTATACAGCAGATTATGGAGCAGGCTGCTACTATGGCTATTCTCTATAGAATGTCTCTGGAGGGCAAATCTGTTCAAATTTTTTGGGGACTTGTGCAACATGACTGGCTAGACTACCTAAACTTCATGTTTAAAATAAATTGTTGGAATAAAATGGAGAAAACTGGGGTTCTTTATTCTCCTGTCAAAGCATTGCATCTCAAACTTAATTCCAGATAATTATTAAAAGTCACTGAAAAGGCTAACTGAAAGACTGCCTTCTCCCAGATGAACCTGCCTGGGTCTTAAGGTCTTTGGGAGAGGCCCTTGTTTCAATACCGCTGCCTTCAGAGGCACGTTTGGTGGCAACCTGAGAGAGAGCGCCTTCTTGAGAGCCGCTCCCAGGCCGTGGAAATGCCTGCTGAGGGAGGCTAGTTTCGCTCCCTCTCTGCTGTCCTTCCACTGGCAGGCAGAGACCTTTTTATTCAAGCGGACCTTTGGCATGTAAGCAGGTCTGTTGGGTTGGGTGCTGCTTTTATTCTGTTATAGTTGTCTTTTTAATTGTATTTTAATGCATTTGTTTTATTATTGTTTTAATCAAGTCTTATTTATGACTGTAAGTAGCCTTGAGTGCCATTTTTCTAAATAGAAAGGCAGGGTACAAATCAAATCAATAAATAAAAGCATATTGTCATGCACTCCCACATTTTTCTTTTGTCCTCCACTCCTATTTCTTTGATCCTGCACTTCCTCCTTTTTATTAGCAGGTAAATTAACGTTTGGTAAAAGGCAAAAAACTGTTGTGCAATTTTTTATGTATAAATCCTTATATAAAAATATTACATATTCCCATTCCATGTTCATATCATTTGGCAGTTACCCTGAATGTTAAGATGCCATGTTTTAAACAAGTATTCTCTCAAATGGTCACTATCCACTTATGTATGTTACAGAGTTACTGGTCCTATTCTAATTTCCAAATGTTCTGATTCAGTGGTGTGCTGAATGTCCATCCCAGCTATCTTCCGAGGTGGCGTGGCCCTGCGCCGATAATCCACACAGTGCTCCGTGGAGATACCGTTACTGGTGTGACAATTATGCAGATTAGGCCGAAGAGGTATAAGAACTATCTTCACTCAACAGAGCATCATTGCAAACATCTCCTTTCTAGAAACTAATTACATGGGTGCTGGGTAATCTTCCTAGTGTTTTAAGTTGCACTGTGCTGCTATTAATGCAGTTTTTCTAATGATGCACATGAAAAGTTTAGGATGATTTAATTTTAAAAGCTGGGGTTCTCCGAAACCTGAGGCAAACTTTTCTGAGGAGGTACAACGTCATCATATACTGTCATGTATGACCATAGCCAAAACAGCACCATCCAGAGGGTGGTAAGAACAAGTTTGGAGCCTTGCAGAGGTGCACAGCATCTTTAGGGGGAAAAAAGCTACCGTGGGGAGAGGGACCCAAAACAGACCAATGAAGACTGGGCATGCTCAGTGGGTACGGAATGCTGGCTGACGGGGAGAGTGGGGAGAGAGAAATGGAAAATTAGTGGAAGGAATGGAATGGAGGGTCTGAAACCTGAAGGGAAGCACCCTGCACCATACTGTTTTGTTGCAGGTCCCATTTGTTTTCCTTCTAAGCCATCAGCTATATGCTTTTTCTGAAGCATTATAAAGATCTTTAGCCTCAACTGTCTTAGTTTAATAAAACCCATGCTTGCCATGATGTGTCTGTGCTGCCTTTTTGAAACAAATAGATAAGGTACTTGTTTTACTTATTTATTACATTTCTGTACCGCTCAGTAGCCGAAGCTCTCTGGGCAGTTCACAAAAATTTAATTATTGCAAAAAGTTTAGTAATATAGCTGTTGTCTACTGCCTCTTAAATGGTACGTGAAGCAGCTCTGCAAAATTTCAGGTCTACGACTGAAAGTCTATTTTCACCTAGTGTGTAAATATATTTCTGCTATCTTCTGCTCTGTGCTCTCCTTCTGCTCTTCTCATTGATTTGTGAGCCCTGCTTGCTTTTTACATTGTTTTTTAAACATATTTATATCCAGGATAAAAGGGGAAAGCTTAATGCTATGTGTTATGTTCCTAGGTTTGATGTGGGTCCAATTATTAAACAGGAAACGTTCGCTGTCCCAGCCCATTGCTCAGCGAAAGAATTGGAGGCAATGTTATCCAAACTGGGTGCAAGCATGGTAAGTTAATGTTGCCTTTTTTCTGCTGGATTTTTGCAGTGATAATTGTTAAAAAAAATTTATAAACTCGTGAACCAAGTGATAGAAACCAGATCAACCGTGAGGGTTAAAGCACCAGGATACTGATAGGCAAAATAGGAAAATAGAAAAATGTAGTTTCCCTGTATCGGGAATGTGAATACACACTGTTGCATTGGTGAGAGTCTTCTTTATTTTGTGTAATGTGTATTTTGGGTTTTCTTCTTTCAGCTGATTGCTGTTCTGCAAAATTTACCTGAAAGTTTAAGAAACAAAAGAGACCAACCAAAGGAAGGAATAACATTTGGTATGTACTGGATGTTTCATGTGTGATGGAGGTATTCACTAGTGGATTGGTTGTTTCCTTATAATTTCCTACTGTTTTGTTTTATAAATGGGTGATTCTATCAACAATTCTCCATTCAAGGATGGCTTCTTTTTTCCTCATTCTTGGAAAGTTCAGGAGCAGCAGCTGGTTTTTCTGATGGGCCACCTTATGGCCTCAGCATTTGGGTGGGGAGCGTGTCAAGAGGGGACTGTATTTATTTTCAGTAAATAACTTTCTTTGGTGTGGGAACCAGGGGAGCCACAGTGCACTGCAGTGAATGAGTGTTAGTGGTACAGTTGGGTTTAGGTAGAAAAGAAGCTAGAAAATATCAAGATGCAAGGCAAAACTGTGGACTTTTCCTCGTTATCTTAAAGCTCCAAAAGTCACTGTTGCAATGAGCTGCATCCAATGGGAAGAACAAACCTCAGAGCAGATACTGAGGATGCATCGTGCCTTGGGAACAACGGTAAGGCCAGTCTTGCAAATAGGATCACAAAAGTAACTACCCTACAAACAAAACATTGAGTGACCTGCTTATCAACTATATACATACAATTAAAAACCACTTTTATGGGGGGGGGGGGGACGACACACGCTCTAATCTCAGACCTTGGAGTTGCAGTCCTAACATAGAATCATAGGGTTGGAAGGGGCCTACAAGACCATTGTGTCCAACCCCCTGCTCAGTGCAGGAAGCCCGATTCCCAGGCGGTCTCCCATCCAAGTACTAACCAGGGCTGACCCTGCTTAGCTGATGAGATCAGGCGCATCCAGTCCAGAAGTTGCTACATCTTGAGCTGCAGCAGCCTGTTTTCAGTGACATGATTCTGCTGATACACATGTGAGGAAAAACTGGGAATTAAGCCAGATTCTTGTCTATATTAGTGTCTGAGCATGGAATCGGAGCAGTGGATAACCCTGGATTAATGTAGCTGAAATGAGTGTGAACTTTTCTGCCCATATTTATCTTATATATCTTGCTGTGTTTTTCAGATGCCCCTGCAAACACTGTGGATGGATACTACTGTAAAATTATTGGATTTTGTGGAAGTGGAGACATTACCTGACCTTACTGGTATTTTACATGACTCTCTGAACATACTCATTTGTAAAGTGCTTCACAAACAATGGTTAAACAACACTGAAAGAACTTCTGTGAAACATAGGTTATATTTCCTACCTTGCCTATTATTTGTCATTGCTGCAAGCATTCCTTACTGGTGTGCAGCCATACAACTTGGCTCCGTATTCCTTTTGACCTGGAAAGCCTTTAATGGCCAGGAGTGAACTACCCAAAATACCTAAGAAATCACTATTTATACTGTATCCCGTTATGACAACTAAGATCAGCCAAGGCTACCCTGTCTGGCTTGCCTTCTGTAAGAAACTTGCCCTCTGTGATATGTAGGCAAATTATTTTTAGTTGCAAGTGTAACTGCAAGTACCAAAACCTAAACTTGAGCAACACTTGGAAGCATTGTAAGATATTTTTATTTGATCTGGTTTTAGGAGGCTGGGGCTAAATTCAGGGCATCATGGAGGCACGTATGACTTAACAATTGCCTATTGTGGAAAAACAAAGTGTAACACATGTATTTTGTGTTCAGATAGGTTAGCGACTGAAAACAGGACCATCCCAGGATCGGTGTTCTACCATAAGCCATTACAGACACTGGTGATCCGTTGCAAGGTATGTGCCTGTGTGTGCTTGTGTTGTATTTTTCTTTCTTTTTTCCTCAGGTGGATATAACCAGATTGTTCTTAAGATGCTGCACTGGTTGAAGAGTCGAGGGGATGGTTTGGAAATCAAATTTATATTGAACTGACTTGCTTACATTACCCCTCACTATGGCTTGGAAGTGCAGACTATGCAGAGTGCAGACTGCTAAAGTCTTGCTGAGCCTAACTCAGCTTCTGAGATTTCACCAGGTACTGCCCCTATATTTTCTAGGCTTACCTCAGTAGTCTAGAAAAATTCAGGTTTTTTTTTAATTGAAAATAGCAAATGACGGGACGCTGAATTCTGTGTTAGAGCCCATCTGTGTGCATTGTGAGTGCAGACTTGCCAGATGTGCTGCTGAGCCCTCTCCAAGCCTTAGCACATTCCCTTGTTCTCCTTCTAGGAAGGTTGGGTTGGAGTCAGAGCCGTTCTGCTTAAGAAGAAACTGACAGCAGCTGACTTCTACAATGGATATTTGCATGCTTGGTTTCAGCAAAATTCCAAAATGCCTCCTGGGAAGTGCAAGTTTCAAACACTCAAGCTAGCTACAGGAAAGAAGACTCCGAGAGGAACAGTGCTGCATGCACACAATGCACAGTAGCAATGAGACCCAGTTTAATGTCCAAAAGAACCAGGTGCTTATACAAGCTTGGCAGGGTTGGAAACATCTCAGCATTATGTCAGATCTGCACCAAAAACGCACAGCCATCGTTTGAAACTGTGGAGTGGAATGACTGGAAATACGGCCAAGGTGATGTAGTTTTGTCACTGCTCCTGTATGGGTCTACCAAAAGACTTCAGGCTACCTGGTAACCCTGAACAGCGTGTTCTTCCTCAGTACTCAAAAGGTTGAAAACATACTTGAAATATGTTTTCAACCCTGCAAAAGGGATTTCCTGACAACCTTATCCTGATTTCTGCTGTTCTGAATACTCTACAAAAAAATTATTTAAAAGTCCAGGTTTGTGGAGTTAACCCAGACAACAGTGGCACTCTTACTGTATTATCAAATAATAAATTGTTTTTGTACATATGTTTCTCTGCATGAAGTGGTGATGTGTAATCTGCAAAACCAAAGCATTTATGTGGCCCACGCTATGTAACTGTGACAGATTAGTATAATGATATCCATGTAAAAGCATGCCCTTCACATGCTTCACCCTCTAGAATCGGGGTGGAGAATTTGTAGCCATGCAGATGGAGGACTCCAGCTCCCATTATCCCTACCCCCAGCTTGTTTGGGTTGATGGGAGTTGGAGTCAACAACATCCAGAGGGTCACAGATTCCTTACCCCTTCTCTGGAATAACCAAGAAGAGGGCTATGCAGAGAGGAGCAGGCTTGACTGAGATTTTTAGTGGTTGGGCTCGCCAGTAGCAAGGAACAAATTTAGCCTCCACTTTAGTGATGTCCCAGAGTATACCCATTTATTTTCCTAGAAGGGGTCAACGGTAATCGCTGTCTTACCTGGATTAAAGTAAAGAGTTGCTCTTGCGGACAATGCTGCACTGGGACAAAAGCTTCCCTCCATCTTTGATATGGGCGGCCCTGGACTCCCATGTGTGTCAAATAGAAAGCTGCCGTCTTCCTGGTCAAACTGTTTGTCTGCCTACCTCTATTATGTTTGGCTCTTCGGGGTCTTGGGCAGAGAGGTCTTTCTCATCAAATCCTGAAGATGCCAGACATCAGTCCTGGTACATTCTGCATGGCAGGCACATACTCCACAACTCCGCTATGTTCTCTGCATGTTGTGCACACACAATGTATGGTACACCCCTACGAGGCTCTTGCAATATGCAAGTCCACACACAACCATCCTGCCATAATTTTGCTAGTTAGGGTTATAAAATACTAAGCCAGCCTTTTTCAACCTGGTGCCCTCCAGATTATTGGACTGCACCTCCCAGAATCCCCTAGCCAGCTATGCTAGCTGGGGGATTCTGGGAATTGTAGTCCAACGTATCTGGAGGGCACCAGGTTGGGGAGGGCTGTACTAGGTGTACTGTAGCACCAATAAGCCAGCAGATGGCACTCTGTGCTCCTGATCCTGACGTGTTAGGCAATATTATTTACTATGGTACAATTTTCATGTTCAGGTAAATAAAGGGCAAAATTGAGCTGCACTCAAGCTTTTAATAATAGAAATTCAGAACAATATTAGATGGTGAGCAACCTTTGCCTTCAAAATCATGTTATAAGCTTCTCCCCAACCACAGGAGTGATGATGATTGGTGTGTCTATTTAAGGCCACCCATTTTTTTTTGTATGATATGAGTCTTGGACGTACCATCAAGTGTGCATAGCCCTGCCTTACAATTCTGCTTTAAAAGCCAGAGTTAAGGAATACATTTTAGCACATGGCCTTTGAGCTGCCCATTTCTAACTGAAGAGAAGAGCAGGGAATGTAAGTCCCATGGGACAAATCCAGCCTTGCAAACTGTCCTATGGAGTCACATCAATGCTTCATCTGGTTAAGTGCAGTCTACCACCAGTGGCTCTCGAAGCAGCTGGGGAGAAGTGGATTCAAATCTCTGCTCAGCCACAAAGGTCACTGAGTGATCTTGAGCAAGTAACTGTCTCAGCCTAACCTACCTCTGGGGGTTGTGGGGATAAAGTTGGGCAGAGAACCATGTATACTGCCTTGAACTTAGAGCAACGGTGAGGTAAAAATGTAACGAATGAATATTTTTTTAAATTGGTGTTTCTGTGTGCTACAAATAAGTGAATAAATCCACAATCAGTACTTGAGGAATGAATACACACACAGTTGCACAGCAAATATACAAATAAATATCGTTGTTCACATTTCAAGTACAAATTCTTACAGTTAAATTCAGTACAAAGGAATCGCTTCCTTTTTACTGGCTACCATTTACTAACAGGGCTGGCAAAGCTGGTCTTATCAGAAAAAGAGTTTATGTACATTCTTTTACATCTGATATTCCTTTTCCTGCCCCTTATGCTAATGGGTTGTGTTTTTTTTTACAGTATTTAACATTCTACAGAAATGCAAGCTCATAGCTATGTAGATAGGTGTTAACTCTTTAATTGTATTTGGTCAACTCCTATTTTAAATGTGATCTTTAAAGAGGCGATCTGGGATACCTGGAATTGGCTAATAACAGCAAATTCTAAAGCTGCGGTAAGCAACCTTTTTTCTGTCACGAGCCGTATTTCTTTGTGGAAAATCTGTTGGGGGCCTGCATGGTGAGCAAGATCAGAGCCAAAACTGGATCGGTCACCTCTTTTCTCTTTCCACCACATTCCTCATTCCCACCCACTGGCTTGCTGGGGAAAGGACAGATCACTTCTCGGAGGCCTGAACTGATACATGCAGGGGGCTTTTGCAGTTAGATTGAGGGCAGCATGCAGCCTTAGGATCACAGGTTGCCCACATCTGTTCTGAAGGAATTTCCTAGTGGTGCATAATGTGGGCCGAAGCAGGTGAACTGGGGCCAGCTTATTTGCAGGTAGGTACTCACTTTAATAAGAGTGCAAAAATGTATGCAAAACTTAACAAGCCAGATTGAATACAGGAAGGAGTGGGAACCTGAGCACTCCAGTAAGATGAGGGTCTTGTTTTTATTGGTGCATTCTGGTTGCCTGCCCACCTACACTACAGTTCTGGTGTTCAGCTTGAACAGGTAGGTTAAACATGCATGCAGGGTGCAGGGCAGCTCAGACCTTGCCTGAGTTGTGTGGCAAGGTCTGAATGGCAGTTCTACTGCATGTTTGCTTGAACATGAGCAGACCTTTCCAGTGTGATCAAGGACCCTGCTTTATCAGGGTTCTCAAATGCATGTAGCAATCTACTCCCATTCAGTCTTTGGTGCTAAACACGGCAAGGCCTGACCTGAGAGGGGGGGTGCACACTGGAACATAAAAGGGTGGGGCTTGCATGCGTTTAGCCTATCCTGTTCAAGCTGAATGCCTCAACACCAGGACTCCTGTCTTTTTTTCAGGCAGGAGGACTTCATTGAGAGATGCCACTACTTAAGCTGACTCAGAAATCACAGCCTTCAGCAACCCGCGTCAGGTGCCAATTACCAAGTTCAATTTTTAAAGACACCATTGGCTATTGGGTGCCCGGTTTTTCACTCCTGTCATTAAGACTATAGTATCTAATCAAATAGTGCCGCTTACAAGTGTTTCATTATGTTCCTAGGATGAGATCTGAATGTCAGTAAAAGCCACTGAAGGGCATATGGAACTTCACATGGACTGAGGATTCCCCATGCACAACAGTGTTGGGAAAGATCCTGCACACAGTCATGTGGGGTTGTCCCCTGCATTGATGTGCATTTATTGGCATGCGCTCTGGGATCCTTACTGAGCTGCTGGGTGGGGAGGGGCTATATAAGAGCTTATTGGGCTTTTTGTGGATTTCTAACAAGGGGAACGCCCCTTCCCCTGATCAGAGCCCCACGGCTTTCACTTGGCCTTCTAATGCCTACTCTCTCCCTCAGAGGGCTTACCGGATATCGGCTAGGCACATTCTGCAGGGATTGGAATAAGCTTTGTTGTTGCGTGTCTCTTTCTTGGCAGTTAAAAGTTAGCGCTATGCCCACTTTGTTCTTCATAATTCTCGAGGAACCGTCCGATGTTCCATCAAAACATCTACCCAGAGCGATTTCTTTGGCTGTCCTAGGATCCTGGTCTGTGACAGTGTAGATCCCGTAGTTGTGACCAAGAGGATCAAGAGGAGCCAACATAGTATACTGGCTGGAGTCGTTATTAACAGCAACAGGAAGGTGGTTCACGAGATATTCGTGTAGCATGCTGTTGACACGCTCTCTGTAGCAGTTCCCCTGTGGGATAATTTTCACCAGTGTCCGATCAACACGTGCTTGGTCGTATAACATGCCACTGCACTTGAATTCCAGGCATGAGGTTGACAGGTTGGGATAGTTGAGGTCTCGGATGCTGCGCACGTCTCTGATGCCGTACAACTGGCCAACGGTCCGTGGATGCGTGCCCCCTGTGTTGCGAGACCTCACATTCACCTCAAGGGGTCCATTTATTTTCACCTTAACATAACATGCCCTGAATTCCATTGGCTTAGGCCACCAGGCCAAGTAGTCTTCTGTCCAGTTTATGGGGTCATCCTCATTAAAAGGAATGGTGTTGTAGTCATACCTGTCTCCCTCTACCCTGTAAAACCTGAAGTGAGCAGCACTATGTGGGGCTGCTTCACATTCTCCTAGCTTTTCGTAAGGGTAAATGGGCCCGTTGCTCTCTTCTGCGGCGTTGGGGGTGGGTTTGGCCACACTGATCCTGAAAGCAGTCTTCTTCACGTTTCGATCTTCGTGGTCTGTTCGCCTGTACTTCAGCTTGTTGAGATAGGGCTGCGGGACTCCAATGGCAGCAGGGCTAAGCCTTGGAAAGGAGGGGACAGCTTCAAGTTCTTCTCCCCCAAGACCTGCCATGATGTAAGCGCTGTAGGCATCAGGGTTTTGGTCATCACAGAACGCTGGCACACATGCTCCGTTGGAGCCAGTGACAGCACTATCAAAGCGGCCCCAAGCTCTGGGATTGGAAGAATATCCTGGTGTTGGTTCTAAGTTGATAACCGAAACCACGGCTCCCACAACTTGTTCGCTGGGCAGGTATCTCTCGCTCCTGTAAACACGCACCTTGATGTAGCACCGCCTGCTCTCTGGGACATCGAGGTTGAAAAGTCTCCTTTCTCTTATCTCCATGTTGCCCACCAGGAACGTTCTTTCCTCTCTCTTGCTGCGCCTGGTCTGGTCCACTTGGAAGTCCCCTTCTTCCTCCCACAGGCCTGTCTGTGGGTTCAGAGACCAAAGCTTCATTCCCTTCAGATGTTCTGGCATCCTGACCTGAGCAGAGTCGAGATGGACTTTCACTTTCCCCACATTGAGGGACTCTGTGGCTTCTTCGTTGGTGAATTCCATAGAAAACATGCCATAGGTCCGCAGTGGGAGCATGTCACCTTCATCATCTACAAAACTCAGGTCACTTTGTGCCATGGCTGCACTGGAGAGGTTCCTCGGGTCCAGGAAAGTCACACTGGCTTTTACTTTTCCCCCATAGGCTTCTCCATTCTGTCTGTAAAAGGTATTGGGAGGAATTTCTAGTTCAGCTATTGGATCCTCTTCCTCCATATCTCCCAAGGGAATCACATTGGTCTCCGTTGATTCTAGTGTGATGGGTGGTTTCTTCCTTAACATCTTGATCTCATGGAAGACGGCCCCACCATTTTTGTTGAAAGGCAGCACTTTTGTGGTGTTCACAAACTTTTGCAGGCGATCAACGAAGGTGAGAACCAGCCTCTCTGTCTTGGGTGGCACTTGAATTGAGAAGGTTCCCTTATAACCTGTCATGCTGACCCTGTTGTTCCCCATATATATATGCCCAAACCTCATGGGCTCTTCAGTATCTGAAGCCACTGCTCTTCCTCTGACTGTGACTTTGGCTTCAGTGCACTTCTGACAGCCGCACTCAGCAGTCACTTTGATGGGAAGTGTGTATCCAGCACATGTTATTTCTTGTGTTTCCATTTTGGAGACCCCACAGCAGTAAGCAATGGTGTCCTTGCATCGGAGACCTTTGTCTAACATTCCAGAGCATGTGTTGGATGGGCACCTACCAACATCATAGTAGAAGGAGCTGGTTGAGTTTTGAAAGCAGTCATGTGGCAGTCGAATGAGGTAGCTCTCAGGCCTTGGGTCACAGGGCGCTTCGTTCTTGGCTGTTGAAACAGATTTCATATGTTAATAACTAGCATGGGCATTTCTCTGTGAGCTCAGGCTTGTTGCAGTATACAGGGCTGTTCAAGGCAAAAAATAAGTTCTGGACCAAGTCATCTAACTCATCTTTTCTTGGTGCAGAATGTGAATCCTATAAGCTATGCACTTTGAACAATTTGGTGCAATATATGGTAACGTTTGTTTAAACCGCTAAACTAGTTCCTGTAATACAAGGCTGGGCAACTTGTGGCCCTCCAGATACGTTGGCCTACAACTTCCATCATCCCTTACCACTGATTATGCTGACTAGGGCTGATGGGAGCAGTAGGCCAAAATGTCTCGACGGCCACAAGTTGACCATATCTGCTATAATGCTACAGATGAAGAAATAAAGCCTGACCCATCATGACATCAATAGAATGCAGCACTGTGGCTAGAAGGAAGCTCTGCTGGCCTATTCCGATCTGGAATTTCTGCTCTTTCCGGGGTGATTTTGTTGCATGAGTGGGTGCTCCCATGAGCACAATGTAACCAGCAAAGGCGGAGGTCAAAAACGGTGGCAGCCAAGATGCTGCCCATGCCCCACCTGATGGCAGCGGCCAAAGAAGTCCGCAGAAAAAGCGGGGCAGAGCTGGTTGGCATCTCCCACCAAGAGTAGCCCTGAAGCCCAAGCAGGAGGTGGGGGGCTTGGTGGTTTGACCATGCATGGTGGAGGTGCTGGCACCTTGACTACAACTTGCTAGCCTTCCTCTGAGGCTCAGAGCTGGGGGCAGGGATCAGTGGGCAACTGCCAGGTGATCCCTGCCCACCACTGCAGCTTCAAGACTTGGGGGAAAGCCTGTTGCTTGTCACACTCACAAGAGGGCCATGGCCCACTAGCCACGGGTGAAATTGCCAGAGCCTGACTGGTACAGCCAACTCTACCACCCCTTTCCCATCTCATTTTACTGTATGCATGTATACTGGGACCCCTCTACTTCCATGCCTTGTAGAAATGAACTGGAAAGCCCTGCAGCCCATCCAACTCCCCCTCTACCTGAGCCTCTTAGCCAAAGTTTCTCACCTATTAGGGAAAGTGTGGCGGCTTGTGACTTCACTGAGCCCACATCGTTGCTGATCTTGCAAGAATACTGCCCAGCGTGTTCCCTTTTCAAGTTCTTTAACACCAGGTTGCTTTTGTATTTATAGAGCTCAGGGTCCAGCAAAGTTTCATTGTGGAACCTGTAGGAATTTGGGAAAGATAAAGCACACACACTTCAGAATCAAAGCTCTCTTGTTTTCTTTTTCTTCTACACCTCTTGTTTATCTGGGTTTTCTAGTTCTACTGTCTCTGGTTTTAGCTTAGGAAAAAAACCATTAAATGAGGTTTGCAAAATTACAAATGGGGTGGGGAAATTGGATAGAGGAAATTATCTCCTTCTCCCAACTCTAGAACTTTGAGTCCTACAGCAATATTGAGTGACAGTCGATGTAGGAGGGGGGTGGGGAGTACTTCATATAATACAAAAATAACTTATAGACTTCCTAGAGAGAGGCTTGCCAGGCACCGTCTTTATGGTCTTTTCGGCACCAGGTGAATAACGTTTTTCCTCCTGGGCCTTTAAAATAACACATCTTTTAGTCTGGGACTTTTAGTTAAAAATCTGTTTTAACATTAATTTTAATGTTAATGGTTTTATTGTTTGGTTATATATTTTATTGTTTTATTTGTTTGTGAGTTGCCCAGAGCATTTCTGTTATGAGGCAGCTATACAAATAGAGCAAATAAACAAAATTTGCTCCCACAAGATAAGGGGATTGCCACTAGCTTCAGTGACTTTAAAAAAGGATTAGATGAAATTCATTGAGGATAACATTGCAATCCTATACAGGTCTATTCAGATGTAGATCCCATTGCGTTCAGTAGGACACTCACAATGAAGAGAGGGCATAGGAATGCAGCCTAAGTCTATAAGGGTGCAACCTATGCATGTTTAGACAGAAAACGTTCTACAAATCCAAGCATCCTCCAGCCAGTATAATAGAGTGTTTTCGTGTTTTTAAACATTGCTAGTATGAGAACTTAACTATAGCACTGCACAGTTTATAACCTTGGGCTCATCTACGCGGGGCTTTTACTCTGGTTCTGCTCAACCCGCAAGTTGATCATGTCAGATGATGCACAAGCCTCCCCATAGCTAGTGTGGTGTTTTTTGCCCTAAATCTGGGTTGTTGTTGTTTTTTTAAAAAACCCTCCTATTTGTGATGGGTTTTCCAGTCATAGCGGCTTCAGTGAAGTTTGGGAGTCCATGTGACCTCAGCTGGCTTCAACACAGGCTGGTGGAAGCAGCACTGATTTGCGGAAGGGAATAGTTGCATGGGTCGGGTGCTTATGTCTACCCAGAAGTAACTCATTGCTTTGGGGATGGGAGTCAGCCCTGCTGCTTTGAAAGGATGCTGTTTCGACCCTGTGCTCAGTTACTGCCTGCCCCTTTAAATATTCATTGAGCACAGGAGTGGGGACGGGATCATAAGGAGGCTGTTACGTATGGAACTGCAAAGGTATGGAGAGCCTTACTGATTTTAAAAGCGTTACTGAATGGGGGTTGGGGGGAGAGCAAGCCTCCTCGCTTCCCTGCACCTACCCATTTGATGATGTTCAGTTCTACTCATTTGCCCCATGCAAACAGATTTTTTAAAATGTACACACTGCATTACTGGCTACCATTTGCCGCAGGAGGAGCTAACCCAATTTCATGAAAACTCATATTTAAATGGAACCGCCCCCAAACCTATTTCCATGTAGGGATGGCAGAGAATTCCGCCACAGATCTCAGTGAGGCCGAATGCCAGTGCATTCGGCCCCCTGAAATCTGTGGCGGAACGACCTGCCACCCCCCCCGCCCCTCTGCGGATCCCCCCAGGGATGAGACTTACCTGGGGTGGATCTTCTGGGCGGCGGCGGCTCCGGCGGCGGCTTTGGCAGCGGCAGCTGGTCTTCCGACCGGCTGCCGCCACTGCCATTTGCAGTCTTGTCGGGTTTTTTTTTTTACAAGATGTGATAAGCTACGTAAAGACTTACGTAGCCTATCACATCTGGCTTTAAAAAAAAAACAACGTGTACGCAAATGGCGGCGGCTATGGCCGCCGCCATTTGCGTACGCGTTTTTTTGTTTCTGTTTTTAAGCCAGACGTGATAGGCTACGTAAGTCTTTACGTAGCCTATCACGGCTGACTACATGGACGCAAACGGCGGCGGCTATGGCTGCCGCCATTTGCGTCCCTGCTAGCCAGCGGCTGGATGTCCGGCTGCTGGCGGAGCCGGCCGGTGGCTCGGTGGAATCCCCGTGGAGCGGAGCGGAGCCAGCCGGCCAGGATTCCAGGGGGCAGGCGCAAAGCGCCTCCCCCCCCAGCGAAGATTCCGGGGGGAGGGACGGAGCACCTCCCCCCCCCCAGCGGAACCCGGCGGAGCCAGGTAAGGGGAGTTTCGTACATCCCTATATGTAGATTGGCTCCCCTTAAGCGGCAAATAACATACATTTCCTTTGTGGTCTTGCTGTAATGTCTTACCAAAAATATTGTTCAGGTGCCGGATCTCCAACAGCGTGGCAACAGAAAGAAACACTTTGCCCCTCCCTTCTTGCTTTGTTTTCTGGATGTGTCACCATATATGGTTTTTCTGAGGGGAGAAAAATATTCCTAGCTTTATTGACTTAAATAGTTTTACTGTCCTCTGTGTTAAACACCTACTAAATTAGTAAGTTTGCATTATTTTAATGAATATGCCATTATATATTGCTTTTTTGTATGTTAACTCCTTTTTGTAAATCACTTCAGGACACTTTTTGGTTGGGTGAAGCGATATATACATTTAGTAAACTAAACCAGCCTTCCCCAACCAGGAAGTTTTGGATGACACCAAGTTGGGGATGGCAGAAAATTAATCCAGCACTATCTCAGCTGGATTACACATACTAATTAAGCATGTGTTCTGAATTCCTTCTCTCATCTTGGAAATAGAAAAGGCTATAGAGCATGAGGCACCATGATCCAATACCATGCCTGGCTACAGAAACATCTGCGTATTTCTGTGAGAAAGAAGTATTTGTAACTTGGCAAGCTGCCTTATACCATCTAGCTCAGAACTGTCTACCCTAGGGGTAGGCACTCTAGTGTCCTCCAGATGTTTTGGACAACAATTCCCATCAGCCCCAGCCAGCATGGCCAATGGTCAAGGACAGACTCCAGGTCCATGCAGCTGGATGCTGCCAGCCAGACTCTACACTGGCTGGCAGCAGCATTCCAGGTTTTCAGGTAAGAATCTCTCCCAGTCCTATCTGGAGATGCTTGATATCAAACCTGGGACCTTTTGCATGCAGAGCGGGTGCTCTGCTACTGAGCTATGACTTTAGGAACCTGCTTATACCAAAACAGACCCTTGGTCCATCTACCTCAATTCTGTCTACACTGACTGGCAGTGCTTTTCAGGGAGGAGTTTTTTCCCAGCCCTATCTGGAGATCCCCTTCATGGATCACTGCCTTGTTGTGGCAAAGGGGCTTGCGTAACTCAGTGAAGCCACAAGCTATGCCGTGCAGGGCCACCCAAGACGGACAGGTCATGGCAGAGAGTTCTGACAAAATGTGGTCCACTGGAGAAGGAAATGGCAACCCACTCCAGTATTCTTGCCAAGAAAACCCCATGGAACATATCACAAGGCTAAAAGAGATGACGCCGGAAGATGAGCCCCTCAGGTCGGAAGGTGTCCAATATACTACTGGGGAAGAGCAGAGGGTATTTCCAAGTAGCGCCAGAAAGAGTGAAGCGGCTGGGCCAAAGCCAAAAGGACACTCAGCTGTGGATGTGTCTGGTGGTGAAAAGAAAATCCGATGCTGTAAAGAACAATATTGTTTAGGAACCTGGAATGTCAGATCAGTGAATCAAGGTAAGCTGGAGGTGGTCAAACATGAGATGGCAAGATCGAACATTGACATCTTGGGAATCAGCGAACTACAATGGACAAGCATGGGCAAATTTAATTCAGGTGACCATCATATCTACTACTGTGGGCAAGAATCCCTTAGAAGAAATGGAGTAGCACTCATAGTCAAAAAAAGGGTGGGAAAAGCAGTACTGGGGTACAATCTTAAAAACGATAGAATGATCTCAGTACGAATCCAAGGCAAACCATTCAACATCACAGTAATTCAAGTCTATGCCCCAACCACTGAGGCCGAAGAAGCTGAGGTTGATCGGTTTTATGAAGACCTACAACACCTTCTAGAACTAACACCAAAAAAAGATGTCCTCTTCATCATAGGGGATTGGAATGCTAAAGTAGGAAGTCAAGAAATCACCGGGATAACAGGCAAGCACGGCCTTGGTGTACAAAATGAAGCAGGACAAAGGCTAATAGAGTTTTGCCAAGAGAACACGCTGATCATAGCAAACACTCTTTTCCAACAGCACAAGAGGCGACTCTACACATGGACGTCACCAGATGGTCAATATCGAAATCAGATTGATTATGTACTTTGCAGCCAAAGATGGAGAAGCTCTATACAGTCAGTCAAAACAAGACCTGGAGCTGGCTGCGGCTCAGATCATGAGCTGCTTCTTGCAAACTTTCGGCTGAAATTGAAGAACGTAGGGAAAACCACTAAACCATTCAGGTATGACCTAAATCATATCCCTGATGAATATACAGTGGAGGTGAGGAATAGATTTAAGGGATTAGACCTGATAGACAGAGTGCCTGAGGAACTATGGACGGAGGTCCGTAACATTGTTCAGGAGGCAGCAACTAAATTCATCCCAAAGAAAAAGAAATGCAAGAAAGCAAAGTGGCTGTCTGAGGAGGCTTTACAAGTAGCTGGGGAAAGAAGGGAAGCGAAAAGCAAGGGAGAAAGGGGAAGATATACCCAACTGAATGCAGAGTTCCAGAGAATAGCAAGGAGAGACAAGAAGGCCTTCTTAAATGAACAATGCAAAGAAATTGAGGAAAACAACAGAATGGGAAAGACTAGAAATCTCTTCAAGAAAATCAGAGATCTCAAAGGAACGTTTTGTGCAAAGATGGGCATGATAAAGGACAAAGAAGGCAGGGACCTAACAGAAGCAGATGAGATTAAGAAGAGGTGGCAAGAATACACAGAAGCACTATACAGGAAAGATCTGAATGTCCCTGATAGCCATGATAGTGAGGTCACCAACTACACTAAAGCCTTTGATCATGTGGATCACAACAAACTCTGGCAAATTCTGAAAGAGATGGGGGTACCAGTCCACCTTACCTGTCTCCTGAGAAACCAGTACGAGGGTCAAGAAGCAACAGTAAGAACCAGACATGGAACAACTGATTGGTTCCAAATTGGGAAAGGAGTACGACAAGGCTGCATATTGTCGCCCTGCTTATTTAACTTATATGCAGAGTACATCATGAGAAACGCCGGGTTGGATGAATCACAGGTCGGAATTAAGATTGCTGGGAGAATTATCAACAACCTCAGATATGCAGATGATACCACCCTAATGGCAGAAAGCGAAGAGGATCTAAAGAGCCTCTTGTTGAGGGTGAAAGAGGAGACTGCAAAAGCTGGTTTGAAACTCAACATCAAAAAAACGAAGATCATGGCATCTGGCCCCATCACTTCCTGGCATATGGAAGGGGAAGAAATGGAAGCAGTGACAGATTTTATTTTCTTGGGCTCCAAGATCACTGCAGATGGTGACTGTAGCCATGAAATTAAAAGCCGCTTGCTCCTTGGGAGGAAAGCTATGGCAAACCTAGACAGCATAGTAAGAAGCAGAGACGTCACCTTGCCGACAAAGGTCCGCATAATCAAAGCTATGGTTTTCCCAGTAGTAACGTATGGCTGTGAGAGCTGGACTATAAGGAAGGCTGAGTACCGAAGAATTGATGCTTTTGAACTGTGGTGCTGGAGAAGACTCTTACAAGTCCCCTGGACTGCAAGGAGGTCAAATCGGTCCATACTAAAGGAAATCAACCCTGAGTGCTCATTGGAAGGACAGATACTGAAGCTGAAGCTCAAATATTTTGGCCACCTAATGCGAAGAGAAAACTCTCTGGAAAAGACCCTGATGCTGGGAAAGACTGAAGGCAAAAGGAGAAGGGGACGGCAGAGGATGAGATGGCTAGATAGCATCACTGATGCAAAGAATATGGACCTGAGCACGTTCCGGGAGAGAGCGCAAGACAGGAAGGCCTGGCGTGCTATGGACCATGGGGTCACAAAGAGGCTGACACGACTGAACAACTGAACAACAAATCTGGAAATACCAGCAACTGATACCGGACGTTTTGAGGGATCACTATGGCCTGTAGCCCCGCCTCCTGCTTTGCAGATGCTACTTGATCCAAAATAAAGTCACTGTCACACTTTTGGTGTGTTTTTGGATTAGGTCCAGGGGATCAAGGTGTACAATGAAAGAGAAGGTTTCAGAATTCAAACAAAGCACTTAAGTACTAATTTTGAATAAACAGAGGGCCAGTGCACATGACCAGAGTTGTTTATAATCTGTGCAGAAGAAAGGCAAACTCCACATCGGGCCAGATTCTGCAACTGTGCATGGCACAGCCTATACCAGGGGTGCAGAACCTCAGGCCAGGGGTCAACTCCAGCCCTCCGGGGTTTCCCAGAAGGCCATGACCCCTCCTCCTAGCCCCCCTTCCCCATCCCACCCCTGATCATTTGGTAGTTTCCTGGCTTTTGTGCAGTCCCTCCCCCTTCTAAAGGGTTGAAATGCCTCTCCTGGGGATTAGTTACTGGTAGTAAGAGCTTTACACAAAAATATGCTAGTATTTTTGGTATTTTGCCCTGCGCTCTTTGCCTCTGGCCCCGCCTACCACTGGAATGCAGCCCCTGAGCACTTCTCCAAAATGGAATTCGGCCCTCAGGCTGAACGAGGTTCAACACCCCTGGCTTACACCATTCTAAACCACCACGTCATGCAATAGCCTTTGACTGATTTGCTTCCCTGCTTTTGCCTGGCACAGCAGACCACAGAATCAGGCTGAACGTGTGGTGCGTTGTGGCAGCTGTTTTTCTGGCTACACAGTGTAGCAAGAGGCCATCTAATCCCATCAATTTGGGGCGAACATGCTGAATGACTCTTTACCTGCTCTTTTCAAGTGGACACGGACTGAGGAGGAATTTCTGGAGCTCTCAGCTGCAGCGACCAAAGCTGTCATGTATTTTGGCTGTTCGATCTGCAAAATGGTTTTTCCATCAGGGCACACGCCAGGAACCTGAAACACCCCATTGTTGTCTGCCACTGTTAATAACTTTTTTGTCTTGTCTTGTAGGTAGATGGCAGCGCCGGCAGCTGGGGCTCCACCTTGAAGGGAGACCTTGCCGTGGAGCAGGTGTTCCTCACACAGACACATGTTGCACTCTGCGTTCACGTGGCCCATGGGGCAAGTCATGTTACAAACTGAGGTGTGGAAGAAAACAGCTGGTTACAACACATTATTTTTTTCTCTTTAGCAAGGTTTGTTTTTAAAGAAAAACCTTGATTCTAACCTTTCCCCTTAATTTTCCAGATACTAAAAAAATTAAAGAAAAATTAGGTCTACGATGCTGAGAACAGACTTCTCCAACTGACGCCCTCCAGATGTGTTGCAGTACAACTCCCATCATTCCCAACTATTATGGTTGTTGGTCTATAGGCTGGGGATGCTGGGAGATGTATTCCAACACCACAGCCAAAAGCACCATCTCCCCGGTTGCTACCGGCCTTATTTCAGAAGCCAGAGGCACAAGTCTGGTATTAGCACTCAGCATGGTCGGGCAAATGCCTGGGCCCACAGACTCCAGAGGGCCCACCAGGGCTGATGTCAGTTAAAAATAATAATTTAGGGTGCAATTCTATGCATGTTCAGATGGGAAAAAAGTCCTACAACTCCCAGCATGCCCCAATGCTGGGAGTTGTAGGACTTTTTTCCATCTAAATGTGCATGGGGTTGCACCCTTGCTGTATTTTTTAATTTCAAGGATCCAGCCATGAGAGGAGATGCACTGGGCCAAGCAACTCTTTGGCAGCCTCCCTGCTGTTGATTTCTGTTAGCTTGCAGGGAGGGGGGGTTGGTTGCGTACCCAGGAAGTGGGGGCTGAATTGCCTGTCTGGGAGGCACCCAGGTTGAAAGATGGAGGGGCCCCTGCAGTGGCTGGGCCTGCAGGGGCAGCTAGAGAAAGGTGTCCAGTAAATATCTTCGTGGATGGACAGGCAGAATTCAAACAAATTCTTAGTGTTCACTGTATGTTTGCTCTTTTAAGGTATCCAGGATTCTCAGCTCTCTAGCTGAGAAGGGATCATATACCCAGTGATAAGCCTTTGTATATTTCTAATTATTTTCTTCCAGTAGGATTTTACATATTTACAATTCTGCAGCCTAGCTTGTACTTTTAGTCGCCTGGAACATTCAAACTACTGGGTGTTATCACGTTTGAACTTAATGCCCTCCTGTGAAAAGCAAAGAACAAGTTTCCCCACCTCTCTGGCTGCTTTCCTGCTAACTGTGTCATAAAACAGCCTTGGATCTTCCTATGGCCTAACCTAAGAGCCCTGCTTGAGCAGTCAATCTAGCCCAGTATCCTGTTTCCAACAGTGGTCAGATGCATGCCAGTGAGAAGTCCACAAGCAGGACATGAAGGCAACAGTGCTTTCCCCTGTACCACCGTAGTGGATACAACTACAGCTCACCAGCAATCCGGTCTTCATGTTCTATGGGGGCACCTGAGCAAGGGGGTCCAGAGCAGCGCCTTCCTTCCTCGGTCACTTCTTTGCAGCGTGGGTCCTGGAGGCTTTCTGCAAGGCAGGTCCTGGTGCGAATCTGGATACCAGTTTGATTGCATTTTGCAGAGCACTCGCTCCACTGTGACCATGAAGACCACAACGTTTTTGATTTTTGATGCAGAAAGCCTAGAAATGACATTGTTTCTGCATTAATGAGGTCTAGCCTCATGAGACCAATAAAACTAGAAAATAAAGCAATAGAGGCCTCACTTCTTTTTGTTACAGCAAGAGTCTTTTTAACAGTGCTCTTGATGGATATTAGAAGCAGTTTTCTCTACCTCTTCATAATGAGCACATGTTTCATGGGAAGTGACCCCAAGATCTGGGTAGTTGCAGTCTACATAAATGACTTCAGTGTAAATCTGAAGTTAGATTTTATTTAGTTTTAACCCAGCATATATCACTTTGTACCTACTTTGACTTTCAGCTGTCATTCTGTTGCCCATCCATCAAGTTTAGGGCATTTCTACACTAGCCTAAAATCCTGCATTTAAAACGGGGCTTTCTGCTTCCGTTCTAAATTCAGGATCACCACTGACTCCCTTTACATGTGCTTCCTCCCCCGCCCCTTCTCCCCGTATCTAAGTCTTCCACTATCTTTCACTGAACTCCTCTTTTTGCTGCTTTAACTCTTTTCATGGAGGAAACTGAAGCGGAACACAACCCGGGTAATTTGATAGCTCATTATCTGCATTCTATTTAAAAACGGAACAAAGGGCATTTAGTGCAGGAGGGTCACGGCATCATGTAAAGAGCCCGCGAACTTCCGTGAAGGAACAATCTCAATCACGGGATAAAAGCTCCATGTGATAAAGCCCGTAGAGAGATCATTTTGGAGCTCTTTGCATCCCTTTTGTGGTTTTACCCTCCTGAACAATTTGGTGTCATCAACAAATCTGATCACTTCTTACCAGATAATTTATTAACAGCTGAACAGCATCACTCCCAATGCAGACCCTTGGAGGGGGCCACCGTCTATTCCTCTCCTGCAAGCTCCTTATGGAATCCAATTTTTGATCCAACTTTGTTACATGACTATCATAGAATCATAGAATAGTAGGGTTGGAAGGGGCCTACAAGGCCATCGAGTCCAACCCCCTGCTCAGCGCAGGAATCCAAGTCAGAGCATCCCTGACGGATGGCTGTCCAGCCTCATCTTGAACGCCTCCAGTGTGGGAGAGCCCACCACCTTCCTAAGTAATTAATACTCAGTCACCATATGAGACCGTAGTGAGCTACTTTGTTGGACTGGGAGCCGGGAGATCCGGGTTCTAGTCCCCACTCAGCCATGGAAGCTCACTGGGTGACTTTGGGCCAGTCACACACTCTCAGCCCAACCTACCTCACAGGGTTGTTGTTGTGAGGATAAAATGGAGAGGAGGAGGATAATGTAAGCCGCCTTGGGTTCCTTGCAAGAGGAAAAAAGGCGGGATATAAATGCAATAAATAAATAAATACTGAATTCTTGTAGGATGCTTCTCCTTGGCCTTCTCCTTGGGAAAGTGACAGGGATGATATTTGAACGTCATTTTTGTATGCCCAAGTATGGGAAGGTACTGGTCTCCGTCTTCTATGGAAACCATCAGAATTGGTGCAGATGATTGGTCCATCAGTGCACCACATTCATACATCCTGGATACATAGAGAGCTGCTGCCCCACAATTATGGAATCCCCTCCCTGGAGAGACTTATAGCCTTTCTACACGAGGCCTTTATTGTGTGCTCATGATTCCTCACAGTAGTTTGCAGGTCCTTTACATGATGCTGTCATCCTCTGCCATGCTTTGCGACCATTTTAGCAGGGGTGGGGTGTGTTCTAACTAGGAAAGTCTGGTATTATGGTCAGATGAACCCTAGTGTGATTGCATAATTCTGCTATACCACAGCACCACCTAGTGCTTGTGTAATGGAACATAAGGAAAGGAAGAGAAAGAAAACCTGGGGTGGGGGTGGGGGTGGGGGGAACACATGTAAAGGAGCTGATCTTAATCCTGCAAAGAATCTGGAAACAGAAGCCTTGGTAAAGTGGCAGGAAAAGCCTCATGTAGAAAAGCCGTTGCTAAAGGCTGACCTTCCGTACTTTCTGGAAGTGCTGTAAGGAGAGTAGGCGAAGGGGTGCTTAGGGCATCCTGAAGACTTGGGTCAGCACTTGGCCAAAAACCTTCATAAATAATCTTATTTTTTAGTAAGCCTTATTTGGGGAGAACTTGCTGCTTAAAGGCCCATACTGGGAAAGTTAGCCAGCACTTACCTACGGGGCACAGGAAACGCACGGCATAATTCAAACACACTTGCCCTGCAGGCTGCTCCTTATTCAGACACCAGAATCCTTCTTGGGCGCTGGAGTGGACCACCTGGCCAGTGTTGGCTGAGGAGATCCAGTCTGTTGTTCGAGCTTCGATGCGGATGGGCCTCAGACACACCCTGTCCCGGTAGTAAAAACGGATGGCGTCCATGCGCTCGTAATCCCCATTGCCTCCAGGATGGTCAATGTTAAACCAAGTGGTCCATGTTCCATGATCTGAATAACAGAGAAGGATGCAGGAGCACTGATATTTGTCAAGTGCCTGGAACCCCTTGTTTTTATAGTTGCATTCAGTTAAATCCCTAGTTTTCATTACCTTTTAAGGCTCAGGATGGGTATTAAGATGGAAAACATTCAAAAAGGCCTGTTAACTTGAACAGCATGTATTAGTTTTAATGAGGCTTGTATAGGAGAACTGTAGTGTAGTGGTTAGAGTGTTGGACTGGGAAGACGCGTGTTCAAGTCCCCACTTGGCCATGAAGCTTTGGTGACTTTGGGCCAGTCACTGAGTCTCAGCTTAACCTAACTCACAGGGTTGTTGTGAGGATAAAATGGAGAGGAGGAGGATCATGTACACCACCTCGGGCTCCTTGGAGGAAAAGGTGATATATAAATGTAACAAACAAACAAATAAAACTTCCCAGTGGATTGCTGGTGAGATTTGAACACACAACTTCTTGGTTCACAGCTCAGTCACTCCACGTGCTGTCATAAATATTCTGAAGTAGTTTGTGCAAACTAAAAAAAAATTAGAGCTGGTAAAGTGTCCTGGCTAAGAAACTGAGCTATGAATCAATAAATTCCTGGTTCGAACCTTACCTCTGCTATAAAACTCAGTAAGGGTACAATCCTATGCATGTTTAGACAGAAAAAAGTCCTACAACTTCCATGGCTGGCTGGGGAATGCTGGGAGTTGTGGGACTTTTTTTCTGTCTGAACATGCATATGATTGCGCCCTAAGTGGCTTTAGGCAAACCACACCTGCTCAGCCTCAGTCTCCCCATCTGCAATATGGAAGTAATAATACCAACTTACCTTGCAGGGTTGTTGCAAGGATTACAACTAGATAATGCCTGGGAAGTGCTTTGAACACCTGAAAGTGCTATATAAATGTTAAGTATTATTACTATAATGACAGTTTCTAGGGAGTTCACAAAGTTTGGTTCACCTGCCCTTCTTGAGTCTTTCCTGAGACCAAAGAAAGTGAGCAGGACCAGCCAAAAACATTGCTGAAGGTCAAGATGCCCCCCGCCCCCAATCCACAGATGGAAGCCAGCGTGGTGTAGTGGCAAGAGTGTTGGACTAGGAGCTGGGAGATCCGGGTTCTAGTCCCCACTCGGCCATGGAAGCTCACTGGGTGACTTTGGGCCAGTCACAGACTCTCAGCCCAAACCACCTCACAGGGTTGTTGTTGTGAGGATAAAATGGAGAGGAGGAGGATAATGTAAGCTGCCTTGGGTTCCTTGCAAGAGGAAGAAAGGCGGGGTATAAATGCAATAAATGAATGAATGAATGAATAAATAAATAAATAATAAGCCAACCAGACTGGCTTCAACGCTGACAGTGGGACACCATCCTCTGCCACAGCTGAGGGCAGCAGGCTAGCCTAGGGGGTGCAGGGGGTGCCACGTGGCATGCACAGCTATATCCTCCGACAGAAGGAAACAGCCAGGAGGGCTCAGGAGGAGGAACCAGGGTGGCTACTGCTGTGCCTCTCCACACACCCCAGCATCCACCGCCTGAGGTGGCCACCTCACCCTGCCTAATAGGAGGGCCAGGCCTGTGTTGTGCTTTAAGCAGAAACATAGGGTGCCTTTAGACTAAAGAAAACCTCTGTAGTCCTCCTGTTCTGCAGCCTTTCTGCGTTTATTAAGGGGTTCCCAGACAGTGACATGTGATTGCTGAGAAGGGAAGCTTTTTTCAAGGGTCCATAGAACTCAATGAAATAGTGCCATCTAGTGGCTGTTTTAATTGCATTACACTCCGAGTTTAAAAAATGGTTCATTAGTTCTGGATCTATTTGAGGCAGAATAGCCAGGAAATGCCTCTGGATATGACCTGGAGGTTAACAACATCATGAAAAGGACCCACAAACTTCCATAAGTGAGCGATCTCAACAGCAGGATAAAAGCTCCACATGAAGGAGCCCATAGACTGGAGTTCTATGTTTGATTTTCAATGTTTCAGCAAAAGCAGCCGGCTGTCTTTCTTTTGGTGATAGCCAAAGTCTGTTATGCAGCGGCAAGAATTAGCATGTTTTCCATTACTGAAGAAAGTCATGAAGGCAAACTGGTTGCATCTGCTATGAATTAAGTCGTTCTTTTTTTTTTTTTTTAATGGAACAGCAACCACAAGACATCCGCCTTCTTTTCTAAAACAAAACTACTAGAGATGGAAAATGACTTACTGTCTGGACCGCGTTTGATTGAAAGGCTGTAGAGTTTGTGTCCAGGCTGGATCCTACTGACTGATTGCTTTAAAACCCGTTCACCTCAGGGAGAGACAAGTCAGAAAAAACATAATCAAACCAGCTAGAGAAAATGACATATTAAAGTTATAACAGTAACATTAAGTCTATTATACCCATTGATTTGTTTCTGGAAATGAAGTACTGGGGCTTAAACCTGACTGCGAGCTAGGCATGCTGGACTATTGGAATAAATAAAGTTAGTAGTGTTTATTGGAATAAATAAAGGTATAACAGTAGCATTAAGTCTATTGTACCCAGTGATTCGTTTCTGGAAATGAGATACTGGGGCTTAAACCTGACTGCGAGCTAGGCATGCTGGACTATTGGAAACTCTGCCCCCTAAATTCCAGATGTATGGACACAGCTTTGGTAACTCAAGTAATTGCACATGTTCAAAGGACATCTCACATTAACATACATCTTCCACAGCATTCAGAATTGCTTCTGGGCTCAGCCCTGGTTCAAACTGAGATGTAATTATAACTGAGTCAGAAAATGACTCTTAATACAGTCCCATCCGTATACATGTTCCTTTACAGAGTAACATCAGAAAAAAAGAGATCCCTGCCTGAAGGAGCTCACAATCTAAATCCGGGATGGGGAATTTCTGGCCTGCAGGGGTTTTCCATATGACCTGTGAGCTTTTTCCACAGGCCTCACTCCTTATCCCTCCAGCCCTGTGCAGGAAACACTGCTTTTATCTCCAACTCTAAATTGTAAGCTCCTGGGGGGCAGAACTGTGCATTCCCGTTACTTTCAAAGGAGGAACAATTTAGAGTGTGGGAGGACGGAGGATGATATTTGTCCTTTCCTAGGATGCGTCCAGAGGTTTTTATTGCACCATTGCTCTCCCTCATTTATGGAATTTTACAGGGTGTCCAGATAGCGGCATCTTCCATTTGTAACCCTCCTGTGTTTTCCTGCTGCTTCTTCCTTACTGGGAGAAAATCCATTAAGGAGGAAAAAGGCAGACTAGCTGCACAATGCCTTCCAATTAGTAGCACTAGGACTCTTCCATCTGGAAGCACCCCTAGACCCAGATGTATATAGATAGCACTAAGGATGCTTGGATGGGGGATTTGTGCCACCTGAAAAATGACTCCCTCCCACTTCTATTGCCACCCCAGTTGGCAGAAGCTTCACTGGCAGCACTGCTGGGCAGCCCCACAGCTGTAACAACAGCTTCCAAGTAAGCTTTCTGCAGTCCGCCCCCCACTCCCCACCCCCAAACAGGGTGTGTGTGCAAAACAGAGATACATGGGTGCATGCTGGCATTTGGCAAAGCAATGAGAGAGCAAGATTTTATAGTCTTTTCACATCCTTTTTGTGCTACACAAGACATACACAATTTTAAAAAATCAAACTTCAAAGGAAGCAATTTACAATACAAACAGAAATACAGAACCCAGAATGCAGAAGAGGAAATTGGTTGATACAGCCCTCACTTGGGGTTCTGTCAGTTCTGCTTGCTTGGGACTGCACAGTCGACTGCCTTTCTACTTTTTGCCTCTGGAGATGGAACATGGCTTTATAGCAGAGTCCTGGCACTGCTCTTGGGGTTGATCCTCCATTATATTCAGAGTCATCCCCCCCACCCCCTGAATGCAAAGCAATGGAAACTCTGAAACCATATAAAGCAGCCTGCTGTGCAGCTTTCAGCATCTCAGCAAACCCAATGGCAAAATTCACACTTGTCTCAATATAGTTACGAGCTGTGTCCTAGAAGTCTTTTTGACATTTCTTTTGTTCTTGTCGTAACTTCTTTTTCCACTTATCTGTGTCAGGAAAGGGCAAATAGGGTAGCTGGAGTTTCATCATGAACCTACTCGCTAGAGGAGCAACTGTTTGCATATCTACATTGCAGAATTAAATTGGTTTAATATAATTCTCTATTCCTGGGAAACCTTGGAAGTCTTACTAGCAGGACTGCTAATAAAATTCTCAGCTCCTCATCAAGCTACAGTCCCCAGGATTCTTTGGGTGAAGCCATAATATTCAAGGGTGACATAAAACTGACTTACATTGTAGATATTTTATGTTTTTATTGTTGTGAACTGCTCAGAGAACTTCGGCTGTTGGACAGTATATAAATGTAATATAAATAACTAAACAAATAAATATGCCCTTAAAGAAATAGCAAAAGCTTAATTCAGGAGGATATTTCAGAGGTTAATGGTGCAATCCTAAGCATGTTTACTCATAAGTAAGACCCATTTGCTCAATGGAGCTTACTCCATTGTAAGTGTGTTTAGGATTGCAGCCTTACAGTGTGATCCTATACATCTTTATTCGGAAGTAAGCCTCATTGACTTCAACGGGCCATACTCCCAGTTAAGTGTGTATAGGGTTGCAACCCAACTAACAATAACAACAAAATAGATAAACCATAAAAAGAACTTTTAAAAAAAGTTACTGCTAACAAAACATACAATACGTATTTATTGACAATAGACAACAGTAACAACAAAAACACCACTGGATAAAACCAGAAACCAACAATAACAATAAGAAAACACTAATAAATATTAAATACAAAAAGAATGCAACATAACAAATATATAAAAAATACAAAAGTATACATGGGCATCATACAGAAACAAATATCCTTAAGACATGTCCTCTTAAGATGGCTTCACTCTGACACTTTCTTAGATTACTGATTCAAGGAGGTGTTAGAGCTTGTATGAGTAGCTGTCTATCGTTATATTTGTGATTTACTCTTGGCAAGGTAAATTACTCCACATTTTTTCCTTTCCTTTTTGGTGTTTTATATTTTGTTATAGTATCAGTGTTTCAGAATATTGTTACTCTCACCCCACTTCTCTGAGTGGTAAGGCATTCCAAGGGCATAGTGCTTATCCAGGTTTGGTTCCCGTTGGAAGGAGGTCACTGGAAGCTTATTGGTGTTTTGTAATAGTTGCGCTTATTTACAAATATACAGGCCAGGCATAGGTGGAGCCCCAGGGTTCCCTCACACAGAACTTTTATCCTGCAATTGAGATTGCTCACTCATGGAAGTTTGAGGGCCTTTTAGATGACGTCATGAACCTCCAGGGTGTCTCCTGCACTAAATGGCCTTTATTGTGTTTTTAAATAGATCAGAGATAATAAGGTATTAAATTACCCTGCTTGTGTTCCACTTGAGTCCCCTCCATGAAAAAGGAAAAGCTGCAAGAAAAGGAAGTGGACCAATGAAACATATGGGAGACTCAGATAAGGGGCAGAACGAGGGGGAAAGGGGAGAGGAGAAAGGAAGTGTGTGTAAAGGGAGTTCATTGTAATCCTGCATTTAAAACGGAAGGAGAAAGCCCCCTTTTAAATGCAGGATTTTAGGCTGGTGTAGAGATGCTCACAGTTTAAACACTCCAAGACACAGCCGAAGTCCATTGCTCTCTCCTCAGACCTCTAGGGAGACAGCCAGCACCCTACGATGCTTATAAGTCCCAAACCCAGCTCTCTGTGGGTGCTTCCAGATGAGACTTGTATCTCACCATTGCTCTGCCTCAGTCACATGTTATGGGGTGGTGGTGGTGGTAATGTCCAGATCACGACGTCTTCCACTCATAAGCCTCCTGTGTTTGCCAACCACTACTTCTGTCTTTTTTCTTTTTACCCAGAAAATCCATTAAGGGGAGGGGGGGAATTGACGGAATAACTCCATCTAGAAGCACCCTAGCACCAGGAGCCCTCCATCTGGAAGCTCTCTGTGTCTTCACACACAAGACGCCTAGATTACAACACCTTTAGCTTGGAGGTGGGACGTTCTACTTTTTGCCCAACGCCAGCGCAAGAGCTCGCTCTGCCAGAGGCGAGAGGACATGCTGCCCTTGTCCTCTCTTCCCTCCTGGCCAGTGCCACCTGTCTCCCTTCAATGCCTCGCTCTGAGGCCAAGGTTTCCAACGTGCCCATAGACACCAATCTTGGCACCCACCAGGCTTCCTGCCCCGATTCTTTGAAAATAAAAACTGTGGGGGCTGCAGTCCAGCATCCAAGGGGGCTAGAGAGGGAGCAGGCTGCACCTTGGGGGGACTAGAGGGGGTGTTTAGAAGAGAAGCCCAGGCTGTGGATCTTGTGCCATCAGCTCCTGAAGGACCACCAATGACGTCAGAGAGCTGTACTCTGATTGTTTTTGTTTTGGAGTAACATTTGTTTGTTTCAGGATTTAAATTTTTTAAACCACCTTGGCAGAAAGATGATATAGAAATGTATTAAATAAATAATAAACACTGCTTCCCTGAAGATACTTTTAATCTTTAGTGGACATTTTTTTCTTGAGGATTCCCCCACCCCCACCCCATCTGTGTGATGGGTGTGTATATTTCTGGTATATTTGTTATGCTGAACTGTTGTATTTCATATTTATTTGTATTTCCTTATTGTTGGTTTCTGGTTTTATCCAGTGTGTTTTTAATTGTCTAAATAGCTTTTTAAAAGGATATCTGCAAGACACCTGAACAGATTTAAGGGTTTTTCTGGTGCTGAAGTTCATATGCATCATTAGAATCTGTTGTCATCTTTCTGTGCCTGAAGACATTTTCAAGGTTTTAGAGTTTTATTATCTGAAATATTTTGGCATTCAGTTTTCAAGCTGCAAAGGCTTGGAAAATCAGATGTAGAGCATCTCTGCACCAGCCTAAAATCCCACATTTAAAATGGGGCTTTCTGCTTCCACTTTAAATGCAGGATCATGATGAACTCCCTTTACACGTGCTTCCTTCCCCGCTCCTTCCCCCCCTTCTCCTCCTTTTCCCCCCTTATCTGAGTCTTCCAGATAAGGAAGACTCTTCATTATACGGCCACTAGATGGCGCTGTGTCTAGCCCTCTTATTGAAGGTTTTCCTCTTTTCACAGAGGGAACTCAAGGAGAACTCAAGCATGGTAATTTGATAGCTCATTATCTCCGATCTTTAAAAAAATGGAATAAAGGTCATTTAATGCGGGAGACACCCTGGAGGATCACAACGTCATCTAAAGGACCCATAAACTTCCGTGAGTAACCAATCTCAATAGCAGGATAAAAGCTCTGTGTGAAAAAGCCCACAGAATCACAGACAGAACCAATAGGCATTTTAGTCAGAACCTTTGGTGAAAGGCAGGGTCTTTTCCACCGGCACTGCTTCTTACCACCACTGGAAATCAATTCAACAGCGTGAATATATTTGGAGAGGTTAGCAATTCTACAATTCTGTTTCATAGCGGCCAGCAATCATAAACGCTATGGAGGGGTGGCATGTTTGTGTGAGATGTGTTTAAACAAAAGAATCATTTTGTTAATTTCATGGCAGGCAAAGCAGCCTGTAGGGCAATAGAGCAGCTGGCTTTGGGAAACTGAAACAAAAGGTTTTGTGTCTGTTCTGTGTCAAATTATGTTTCTACGGATGTGTTCCAACCAGCAGCTGTCTGTGCAGGCTGCTGAGCAGAACCTCTCCACAGAGTGGAAAACACAACCGCTCACAATTGAATGCCTCCTCCCTCTGTGCAAGCTCAGCTTCTGGAGAAGCAAGCACACCATCTGAATGATGGCATGCGGCCCTCTAGGCTGTTGTGAGTCCCCTCCACAGGCTCTTTGTCTGTCTTGCCTCAACATGCTTTTGCTTCTGCGCTGTGAGAACCTGCTGCAACACGAAATGACATTCTCTCCTGAGGCCTGGCTCTCACTGAGATGGTTACAGAATGCACTTGCGGCTCATATGACTGAATCCTCGTAGCAAAAACATTCCCTCCACATAAGAAACTTGGGATGTCAGGGAGGAGGCCCGTATGGGCCTGTATGTTTTCCCCTGCAGGGCACATAGCGGCATCAGGGAGGCGATTTGGATCAGGAAAACATGGTACAGGGGAAGGGTCTGGAGCTGTGTGCAGATGGCCTCTCAAAATTCTCCACCTTATTTGTGGGCAGAGATATTTGGGAGATAATTTCACCGAATTTCTCCAGGGGAAGGAGAAATTCTCCACAGTTTCTCATAGGTAGGGCTCCCCATTAGCAGGGCTTGTAGCATAGCTTCTTTCATTTTTTATCAGGGTTTTTTGCGGGGGGGGGGGTTGTACTGTAACAGCATCAACCATGTTGGCAAGTTGGCCCCCATTTTGCATCCATCACGATGCAGGCATGAGGGTGGTGGACAGTGTTTGCTCAAGGTCCAGGGATGAGGTGGAGTTAATGCTTTGCCAAAATCTGTCCTCCAATTTCCAGAAAATTTTCTTTCCCCATTAAAGGGGCTTCCGTTGTTCTGCGTCATTCTCAGGACAGTCTATGATGTATGTTGAATTTCTTTTGGTGGTGTTTTTGAGCATACCCTGCTAGCCTCCCAGGCACTACGGGAGGAATTAGCTCATGATGCCTTCCGCTGGGCTTCAGCTGAAGTGCAGGTTGCCTGCACCCTGACCTGAAAAAGGCCTATAGGAGGAATTACCTCCTGATTTCTTCTCCTGGGCATGAAGTGAGAGAAGCCAAGAAGGCTACAGGATGCCAGAGAGATGATTGTACAGTGAAAGGCAGGATGCTTGTGCTCATTCCTTGGCCACCTCCTAAGTAAGGTAAGCCCAAGAAACCCAAACCCAACTCTTGAGAATTTCTCCGAAATTTCTTTAGTATTGAATTTCTTTCAAAAGCAATTTATCTTCTATCAAATTGAATGAGAATGGTCGAAAAAAATGTGGGAGAAATTTTTAGCATAGCACTAGGATTAACCTCCCTATTGAAAGACTGCAGCCCCATCCTGACTCCTGGCCCTCTGTGGCTGCTTTTTAGCTTAACACCAACAACAGCGACAGGATATGCAATCATGGTATTTGTTTTTGTTCACCTCTGGGATGTAGACCTAACTCTGCTGGCTCTACTGTGCATCTCCAACTTAGACAGGACTGGCCCTACTGTTAGGCAGAGTGAAGCAACTGCCTCACGTAGCTGATTTTGAGTCACGAAAGGGAAGAAAATGGTTAGTTATTTAATTGATTGTTAAGATATTTTTTACTGTCCGGAAAGGGGAGAGGCGCTTGTAGGATTTTCTGCTTCAGGTGCCAGAAATGACTTGATCAGTAGGTATTGCTTTCTGGATCCTATTGTCTGGCCAGCTTCTTGACACTCTCTTGGCTACAGCATGTCAGCCTCCTGACTTGCTATAACCTTCCCTCCCTCTCCATATTCTCTCTCCATTGCTTCAAGAGCAACGGGAAACAGAGTTTGCAGCCATATGTATTTCAAGCTACAGAGTAATATGTGGGGCTTGTATCAATGGGCAAGCTAACTCCTGCTCCCCACCTTAAATATCCAGACATGTCACAATGTAGGCTGTTGTGATTCCCCCACCCTCTCCCTTTTGGATGATGTACGAACCAGAGTGTATTCCATGAATTGTTTTATCCAAGGAGAGATTCCTGAGGAGCCTCTGTGAGCATCTCTACACAAGGCTAAAATCCTGCATTTAAAACGGGGCTTCCTGCTTCCGTTTTAAATGCAGGATCACGACGACTCCCTTTTTCACCTGCTTCCTTTCCCCCCTCCCCTTTCCCCCTCCTTCTCCCCATATCTGAGTCTTCTATTATCTTTCATTGAACTCGCTCTTCTTCTTGCTGCTTTTCCTCTTTTCACGGAGGGAACTCAAGCGGTATACGACAGGGTAATTTGATAGCTCATTATCTGTGATCTATTAAAAATAGAACAAAGGGCATTTAGTGCAAGAGATGCCTTGGAGGTTCACAGCATCATCTAAAGATCCCGCAAACTTCCTTGACAGAGCCATCTCAATAGCAGGATAAAAGCTCCGTGTGAAGAAAGCCAGGATCTTCAAAAAAAATGACAAAAGAGCAGTGTGTGCTTGTCAGGGAAGGGGGAAAGGAAGGAGTCAGGCCACCAGTATGAGCCCTATGTGTTGTGTCTCTGGCCTCAGGCAAAATCATAAAGTTGGAGGGGATCTGTAAGCCATAATCTAGTCCAGCCACCCGCTTGATGCAAGAAATCCAAAACTAGAGTCTCCCCAACAGATGGCTGCCCAGATTCTCCTTTAAGACCTCTAGCAAAGGAGGGCCTGCCCACCTCCTTGTCATTAGTTCCATTGTCAAATTGTTCTCACCATCAAAATGTTTCTCCTAATGTTCAACCAAAATCTACCCTCCTCTAGCAGGAAAGCAGCTGACATGGCTCCCCAACGTGCCAGCCTGGGTGGTAGCGGCCTGCCCAGAAGGTAGCGGGGGACCCTCCTGGAGGTGGTGGGCTCTCCTACACTGGAGGCATTCAAGAGGAGGCTGGACAGCCATCTGTCAGGGATGCTCTGACTTGGATTCCTGCATTGAGCAGGGGGTTGGACTCGATGGTCTTATAGGCCTCTTCCAACCCTACTATTCTATGATTCTATTGTCCCTCCTGATCTGCTAACTAAGGCGAGGAATTCATCCTGCCTCATGGAAGAGCCAGGCTCTCTATGATGGCTATATGGAAGTTCAGAGGCAGTATGCCACTGAATGCTTAGCTGGTGAGAAACAGTGGTTCAATGAAAAATTCATGGAATTGGTGCAGTAATTTGAGGAGAAACAGTTCTAGGGAAATCCCCCCCCCCCCCGCCCTTTGTTTCATTTCACGGATTCTTTAGCACGTTTACTTGGGAGTGAGTCCCATTGAACTCAATGGGGCTTACTTCTGATTAGATATACCTAGATTATAGATTAATCTCTCATTTTCCTACCAGATATGTCTTTTAAACCTCAATGTCTATTTTAAAGCATCTTTGTTTTTTTGCAAGACATTCTTATTTATTTTGCCATTTCACTGAAAAAACAATGAATTGAAACAACTGATTTTGATGTGGGAGCAATGGCTTTGAAATTATTACTGTCATTTCTGGCCAGCCCTACTGCATACCAGTTACTAGGGAGGAACAGCTATGCTTGTGGGGTTCCCGTGGGGATTTGGTTGGCCACTGCCAGGGCGGGGGGTGGGGGGGAAGCAGCTACCACAAAAAATAATGGTTAACAAAATTTGGAGAAAACTCTGCAAAACGGCCTTTTATTTCTAGAGGGGTATGAGAAGAAAAATCTCAGGACTTTTCTGAGAAAAATGTCTTCTGATAAATTTTGGCTCAACTCTGATTCTTCAGGGTTGAACACCTTCCCCAGGGTCTTCTAAATGTTAAATTTATGAGGGGTGATTGTGGATACATCTTGTCTCTAATGTGATACATCTTGTCTCTAATGCAGATGCTTATAATATCAGTGGGTGTGAGGAGGTGGGCAGCGCTGCGTCCAGCTCCATGGAATGGGTGGAGCTAGTGCTGTTCCAAAATCTGACCTCCAATTTCCTTAAAGTTTTCTTCCCCCATGAAAAAAAGCTTCCATTTTTCTGCCTCCTTCTCAGGGTGTTTTATAATTTATTTTGAATTCATTTTAGTGGTGTTTTTGACTTTGGGCTCCTTCACACCAGGCTTTTATCCCGTGATTTAGATTGCTCCTTCATGGAAGCTTGCGGTCTCTTTACATGACACAGTGATCATCCCAGGCATCTCCAGCACTAAATGCCCTTTGTTCCGTTTTTAAATAGATCGCAGATAATGAGCTATGAAATTACCCCATTGTGTTCCGCTTCAGTTCCCTCCATCAAAAGAGTTAAAGTGGCAAGAAGAGGAGCGAGATAATGAAAGATAATGGAAGACTCAGCTACTCAGGGGATAATGGAAGACTCAGGGGAGAAGGAGGGGAGAAGGGGGGGGGAGGAAGCACGTGAAAAAGGGAGTTGTGATCCTGCATTTAAAATGGAAGCAGAAAGCCCCGTTTTAAATGCAGGATTTTAGGCTGGTGTAGAGATGCCCCTTATCTAATCACTGTGAGATGGCCAAAAGTACCATGCATGTGGTTTTCTTTGTTTTACATGTCTCTCCGTTGCTCTGCAGTCTCCCAGGTTACTTGCACTTCCTGATCTGAAAAAGCTCTATGGGAGGAATTACCTCCTGATTTCTTCTCCTGGCAGGATGTGAGGGAAGCCAAGGAGGCTGCTGGCAGCTAGACAGATGATTGTACAATGAAAGACAGGACACTCACGCACACTCCTCAGCCATGTCATAAGTAAGGTACTTCAAGAACCCTGAACCAAACCCATGAGAATTTCTCTGACATTTCTTCTCCTTTGAATTTCTTTTTGAAAGCAATTTCTTGTCTATCGAATTGAATGAGAATGGTTGAAAAATATGTGGGATAAATTTTTGTCACATCACTAGTATAAAGCTTGTATGAAGAAGACCTTTCTTAGGGCTGGAGAACTATAACGAATTTCTCCTCATGATAACATTTTGAGAACCCTTGCCTCAGCTCAGCTGACTATACAGCCTCCATAACATCTTGCCATTTTGAAATCCTTGCCTTCATCATAAATAGTCAGTCATTGTATTTTGTTACTGTACTCGTTTTAACTGTGTTTTATATGTTTTATATTGATGTTGCTGGTCTGTGATTGTAATAAATGAATTCATTCATTCATAAATAGTCAGTCATGCTCACCGAAAACGCATGTTACTTCAATAAGGAGGAAGAAAGGAAAAAGCCATCGCTGTGTTCCATCCATCCTTTTCTCCAAGGGCAGGGCTGGTTCCTCAGGTACAGAGTCCTAATCAGATTGAATGCATTCAGATGTTCTTTCTCTGATTTTGGGGTCTCTTTAGTCCTCCTGCATGGAACAAAAACCTGGGAAGAAATAAAATTTCCTTCAATATGGGTCTGATTGGAAATGAAAATACCAAGTGGCCCTCTTCGTTTTCTTGGGAGCAAGCGAACTGAGCTAGGATGTCATGACCAGGAAGGTTCCATTCCCTGAGCATCTTGGCTGGGGAGGGTGCAGGTCACAAACATAGGAGTTGACTGTCTGACTCTGTTCCATTGTATTGCTAAATCGTGTAGATGTTTTCCCCCATAAGCCTGGCATCACTCCTCAAGTATAACAACGGGGAAGCATGTAGCAGACCCAATCTCCTTGTCTTTTTATCTGCCTATCCACTTAAGCGTCAACCCTAAATCTGTTCTGCAGATGACAGTTGCCTGAAAACAGATTGGAGGCCCCTTTTGAGAAGGATTAAACGCCCCCAGAACCAGGATGATTCAAGAATGCTGAAATAACTGAGCTTGACCATTTCAAATCCATCCTGTAACTTAACTCTTCCCCCTAAGATCAGACATTCTCTGGGACATATGCTAAGAAAAATAAAAAACTTTTCCATAGCCAATATTGTTTGCAATCAGATAGGAATGAAGCCAGAAATTATGATGCTTTAGTGAAATCTTCCAAAGTGTAAACTCCCCCCGCCCAAGTATGCGGATGCACACGCATACATAATGTGTGTTTGATAAACACGGGCAGAATGTCAGAAATATTTTAAAAGTCCTCATGGTGGCTAGAATTAATTAGATTTTTTAAAAAAGATATTTGCTATCCTTTGGGGGAAGATCAGCTACAATTCTGCCCTCAGACAAGGCAGAATGTGAGCCAGTCGAAGGAGATATGCAGGAGCTGAAGTCCTGTCTCCCAAGCACTGGAATTCCTCTTGAGCTCCTCTGTGTCTTTGGAGGTATCACTGTGTATTGCCCACATGTCTTCAAACCTAACTTCACAGCCACAGGGGCTAGAAACTTTTTATTTTAAAACTGAATATTGAGTTTCCCTGGAAGTTGGATTTTCTTCTGCCCAGTGACAAATTCCATTTGAACAGTTGTGTGTGTGTGGAGTTACTATACAGAAGGCACATCATCCTGCTTATGTCCTTTGAAGAGATGACACACCAAGGCTCAAATGGTAATGAAACCTTGCTCAAATTTTCAGATTTTCAAACTTAAAATCCAAATTTTGAAATACTATTTTGAGGGGCATTTTTGGAAATGCCGTTTCTCACATCTTGTTTCAATCTCCCATTGAAATCAATGGGAAAAAAGATTTCCCATTGAAATCTTGCAAGTCCTTCACTTTGGCTGGATCACAATGTTGGTTCTGTATAGAGGCTCTTTGAACCCTAAACCTTGCACTTTTTCTCTTGTATGTACTGTGTCTGATGTGTGATAAGTGAAGAAAAATTGGGAGAAATTTAGACAATGGTGACAATGTGAAAATGTTAGAAAAAACTGGTCTGCCCTGGCTGGTGACCCCTTCCCCCTTCCCCTTCATTGCATCAGGATGGACCTGTCTTGAATTTCCAGAGTTTTGGGATTTCAGAACAATTACTCCTCCTTTCTCTTGGCATGCCCTCAATTGCTTGACACCTCAAGTTTCTAATCGTAAACACACAGAGTCCTATGAAAGGGTTTCACGTTTTCTTTAAGTTGCATTTATTTGAGAGGGAGAGAGAGACAAAGAGAGAGAGAGAGAATTAAGGATAAAGTTGTCTGTTCTCAGTAACATAAAATTATAGCAACATCTAAACCAAGTGGGTGGCAGTCTAACTTCAGTTTCCTCCCACTATCCCTAGTTTCTTTATGTTGCATATAACTGTGGTATGTGCATATAACTACCACCCAAATGTTAGCATTGCACCATTTATTTTTAAAACTGAATTAATAATGATGGTGAAGCTCAGATTTTGTTCCATTCAGTCAAGCTCTAAGAAGTTTATAATGCTAAGAGAAATAAGAGCTGCACTTACCTAAGACTCCTGTCCTTTGAGTCTTCCCTGAACTCTTGTACAAAGGTTCTGAGAGTTTTCTGACTGCTGGGGTCTCTTATGTAGCCTTGCGTGGAGCTTAGGGGGTGGCATTGAGCCACACAGACGGAAAACCTGCTCTGACAGCAAGGAAACCAGAGCCTTCATAAATCCCTTTAAAGGAGGGAATGTAAATTCAAATGTTTTGGTACGATCAGGAGAATTGTAACAGCCAGTAGGGTTTTAGCTAGAAGGCGAAACATGGTGAGAACACACAGAAACACCCATGTATTGGATCACTTGTAGCATCTTCTTATTATGATCACCAAGTTTTGGACCACTGGAATCAGCAGGGTCAGCTCCAAAGGGTGACACAATTGTGCATTTCCTGGTACAGAACCCACCACCTCAATTTATTTTATTTGAGATGACATGGACGAGAAATTAATTGGCTGGCTTTGCCTCCTATGGAATTTAAATAAATCCTCGTTGTTTTTAAATGTGCATATATACAGATATAAATTAGCAACTGCATTTTTATGCAGATTTGTGTCCCGAGGGTCTGGGTCCCAAATCTTTCAAGTTCCTTAACTGTCATTCTCAGTTGGGATCACCCAAGAATGTCAGCAGCAGCAAGGATGGTTCTTGGTTTGGAGTTGCACGCTCTTGCTCTCACTCTTTCAAGTTAAGGCGGCCTTCCTTTAGGGCCCTCAGTATCCTGGAGGCTGTTGCCACGACTCTCACCACCCTTTGCAACAACCAGAGCTCTTATAACTTAAAATGGAGGGCAGAGGCTGAACTGTCTTAGTGGTGTTTTTGACTCTCTCTCTTTTTTGGTCTTTGAACAACAGACCCTCAAGGAATGCCATCTCAGAAGCTGCTTTCAAAAGCCCCCTCCACTTCCAAACAGCTTTGCCATGCACCATTTGGAGCAGGAGAGGGTAAATGCTGTTCTCCATAGACCCGCGCAGACACCCTCTCAATGTTGCTCCTAAGGAATGACAAAGAAAAACCTTCAGGGGAGGGGGTGCCTCCCCCTGCCACACACACACAAATGGAAAATGTATCCCAGAAGCCTCTGCAACATTTCATATCTGTGGCTGAGGCTGAGCATCAGGCTGCAGTCATATATCTTTAAATCAGGCATCGCTCTATTTAATGGCAAAACTCTTTTAGATTTTAAGGAATCTGTAATTGTCCCACAGCTCATACTTCAGCATCCCTGACTTCCATCTTTCTTCCCCTGCCTGCCCTATCACCTGTGGCTGCCAATTATTTTAATTGGGGTCATTTCAGATAAAGTTGGTTTTATTCCACAGGACGTGATAGCAAGCCAGTATTCTCCCTGGCATGTGTTTGAATTCGAGTAGGAGGCAGGAAAAGGCACATTTGGAAGGCTCGTTATTTTCAGGGCTACCCCTGCTTTGAGTTTTCCCAGCTCTGCTGCAGGATGGGCCAAGGCAAAGAGAAAAATGTTTTGCAAAGTTGTCGCAGAAATAATAACCGGCCTCTGATTGCATTGAGTTCAATTTATATGTGCTCAGTAAAAGAACAAAAACAGATGACATCACTGAAAGTTACTGCAATAACAAAAAGGGTTTTGCCTCCTTTGCATTAAAGTGAACTCCTGTTGCCAAACAGCAGCTTCTTTACTGCCCTTCCACAGGAAATTACATGAAGACAAATAAGTAATATACAACGTTATAATTCAAGTGCCTCCTCTGTGCAATGGTAGAGGTGAATGTAAAGTGTTCTGCAAAGTCTGTATTTCTCAAATATTTTGAGCTCTCCACCCCACCATCACCTCCTTCTATATTTATTCTACCTTACGGCCTCTACCATTTAGCACCAACCATCTGTTACGCAGCAATACCTGCATCTTTGCCCCAGTAGGCATAAAAACAGCTCTGTGCGCACGCATGTGTACTAAAGAACTGCATTGTATTAAAGAACAAAAAGGAATCCACCCGCAGTCTCATCTGTCCCAGTAGAGCCCACTAATAGTTCAGGTTTAAAAACAGGATTGCGTGGAACACAGCACACGATTACTTTATATTTTTAACATGCCTGCTTTAATCCCTGCTCTTCCTTTGGAGGGATATTTAACACCACACCCCTTGAATCAAATGAGCTGCTGGAGGAACTATCCATCACTCTGTAAAAGTGTGTGTTTTTCTAGAGTCGTTAAACTGCTGCCCACTCTAATGACGGCCTGCAGTGAGCGGCAAAGGAAGCAGCCTTTTTTGTTGTTCTTTAATGTCAGCAGCCATTTTGAATTTCCCAAAATTCAAGAATACCTCATAAGAAGGCTTTCTGGAGAAAAATAAAGGGCAATCGCACCAGTTCCCCTCCCCACAAAATAATTTTGCCTCACCGATGAAATGTGCCCAGAACAAAGCAGCCTATTTTGCGGTAAATTTTAGAAGTAAAAGGGTGAAATGGCTGCGAAATAGGCCTTGTCAATTTGCCAAACTTTGGTACGGCCCTCCCAGGAAACTGCCAAATTCACTTCCAAAACTCTCGCAGTTGAGGGACACGTAAAGCTCTGCTGAGGAATTTTGCTAGTCTTATCAAGAGGCTTTTTTTGTTTCCCTTAAGATTCCAGATTCATACAGAAACGTCATTTTAGGTAGTAATATGGCAGCAATTTGTATGTGTGTATTCCCTTCCAGATATAAGAAATGTTGCTACCCTTATTGAAAGTTTTTCTCCTTCCTATGAAATTCTTCAGTTCCCCCCGCCTAAGCAGGCCCGCCCTCTCCCAAATTTACCTCAGAGTTTCACCTCTTGATGAAATGGATGTATTATGTTTGTATCCCACCTTTCTATCCCCGTTCAAGGCAGCATACCTGGTTCTCCCTTCCCCTCCCTTTTTATCCCCACAACAACTCTGTGAGGTAGGTTAGGCTGAGAGACGGAGACTGGGCCAAGGTCGCCCAGTGAGCGTCATGGCTGAGTGGGGATTTGGACCATTTTATCCTCACAACAACCCTTTGAGGTGGGTTAGGCTGAGAGACGGAGACTGGGCCAAGGTCGCCCAGTGAGCGTCATGGCTGAGTGGGGATTTGGACCATTTTATCCTCACAACAACCCTTTGAGGTGGGTTAGGCTGAGAGACGGAGACTGGGCCAAGGTCGCCCAGTGAGCGTCATGGCTGAGTGGGGATTTGGACCATTTTATCCTCACAACAACCCTTTGAGGTGGGTTAGGCTGAGAGACGGAGACTGGGCCAAGGTCGCCCAGTGAGCACTCTAACTCAACCTTTCCCAACCCGGCACCCTCCAGATCTGTTGGACTACAACTCCCATCACCCCAGGGAGTGTTACCTAGGGGTGATGAGAGCTGTAGTCCAACACATCTGGACGGCGCCAGGTTGGGTGATCTAACCATTGCACCACACTGGCAAATTCAGTGGAAACTGTACACGAGTCCTTTGCATGTCCAACTTCTTCCCGTGGGCTGTTTGGCATGATATCAAGGGCAGGCATCCACCATCCTTCCAATCCTTCCCAAGAATCCACAATCCAGGCTACAGTGGGACCTGCCTCACCATGCTGCTTAGGAGCCTACAGTCCCATCTCTACGCCCTGGCAAGATAGGGTGGAGCCGTTGCTGCCACCACGATGTCAGTTACTTCCCCACGACCTCTGTAAAAGAAAATTAGACACAGGCAGGTTTGTGTAGGCAGCATCCAACCCTGGGACGCTTGGCACTGCGCTCCCGAGTAATCAGGTTTCCCTAATTATCTCTGCACCCCCTGTGTGGAACAACGGCGGTACTCTTGGTCTCCGTCCAGAGCAGAGCTAAGCAACCTTAATTCAATTTTGCTCAGGAAGAAATGTTCTTTCCCCATGGCGAAGCGCTCATCTGGCGCAATCTCGCTGGAGGGAACTGTTTATGCTGAGGTTGCAAAGCAGTGAACATAACGTATTATTCTGTGTGGAACAAGACAGGCGTGGAGGGGCTTCCAAAGCAGATGACCTAACAGATGCTGCACTCTCTCCCTTCACAGGACGTGGCAGTTGGTTTGGCTTCAGACAATTTTTTCCCAAAGCACCCAGAACCAATTACAGACACATGCAAAAAGGTGGGGGATAATAGTGTTTGCCAAGAAAATGTGACATACGAATGGAAGAGCAGCATTTTGTAGCTCTTTCTCAAATAAGTGACCATTAAATCCAGTTTGGCCATCTGCCAGTAGCCACTTGACAATCCGTGTCACTCATTTCAGGAAGCTGCCTGATACTGAGTCGGACCTTTGGTTAGGGGTGGTCACTTATGCAGTGGCACAAAAAAAGAAAATTCATCACCAAAAATGAGGACAAAAGAGGACAAAGATTGGTATAAAATTGGATGTGCTTATTTATACATATAAATGCACATGTAGAAATACTTGCTATATAAAAAATGAAATAATGGAGAGCCAGTGTGGTGTAGTGGTTAGAGGGTTAGATTGGGACTGAGGAGATCTGGGTTCTAGTTGTCACTCAGCCATGAAGCTCATTGGGTGACTTTGGGCCAATCACTGACCCTCAGCCTAACATACTTCACAGGGTCGTTGTGAGGATATAATGGAAAGGAGGAAAACCATGTGCAAGAAGAAAAAAGGTGGAATATAAAAGTAATAATAAATCAATAAATGCTACAATATAAATAGAAATTACAAGCTATCTGACTATAGTGGGGAAGATTGCAACCAGGTGACCTGTGTGCCTGCTCAGTCTGCTGTTCCGGTGCTAAATGTTCATGAGCGCCTCAAAGCCCCTGCTCTCCTTTCATATGGTTCTTTATCTTTAAACTGGACTTTAAGATGACACCTTCAAGCAGAGGACTGTCCTCTGACAGCCATTCAAATAGAGGACTTCCTCTATAGGACACATGGCCACCCTGCCTTTGGTCCATCTATCCCAGTATTGTCTTCACCAGCTCACAACTCTCCAGGGTTTCAGACAGGAGTCTTACCTAGTGCTACTGCTACCAGGAGATTCCAGGGATTGAATCTGGGACCTTTTGTACACAAAGCAAGTGGTCTGTCATGGGTGGCCCAAAACTCCTTACTTTACGCTGTAGTGGTCAAAATGAGAGCTTCTGTAGTTCATGCAGACTGCATTGGACAGTCCATTCACAGAAAGCAGAGACGTCATTGTGGACAAACGTTTAAAATTAGCTAGAACCGAAGAGTTGTACACAGTAGCCATCGTCATTTTCAGGCTTGGGTTCCTCTTTAGGAGGAAGAGCGTGTGTTGCTCTTTAGTAGGACTGCACAATTTAATTGCCTTAATCCAACCTTCCCCAGCCTGTGCCCCATCCACATGGAGATGCTTCATCATCCGTTTCTGGTTTAATCTGGGGTTTCATCAATTTGGGTTTGCTTCTCCAGTGGCACATGGTAGCCGGTAAAGCGATGTATACCTTAAAAAAAAACACAATTGCGCTGGGCAAATGGCACCTGAAGCTGCATTATTTTGGGGTTGGGTGGGGGAGTAGAACAACGTCATGAATTGTGTAGGTGCGGGGCAGCAAATGAACGGAGGCTTGCTCTCTGCCCCGGTTCTCCTTTCCCTGCTCAGTCAAGTGCTGTAGATGTGCATGACTTCCTTCTAAGTGGGCATGTTTAGCGAACACCTCCCCTCACGTGCTCCCTCTTGCAAGGGAAATTGTGAATTAAAGTACCTGCGTTATGGGTGACGGTGGTTTGGGGACGATCCGTATATGCGCACATTCAAACCATCAGCTCAAAATCAATAAAGTTCTGCGTACCTGTGCATCTCCATTTGTTGGCCCTCTACTCCCTCCCCCCCCCCCGCCCGCAGCTTTGAATCAACAGGCTTCCCTCCCCTCCATCTTGCGTGCAGTGGAGGAGTTACTTCTCAGTAGACATGCAAACATCCTTCCCACCCGTCTCTCTCCCTCCAGTGTTGGCAACGCCCCTAAGTGTGCAACAACGCTCCTCCGGAAAAGCGATATTGTGAACGACTGAGCAGCAGCAGTGTTAATAAACAGAATCATAATATTGGTCCTGGTGGGATTAGGGGCCATTTGGGGGCCATCAGCTCTTAAAATGGATAAAGCTCTGGGCACCTGATAATTGGGAATTTTAGGCGGTGGGGGGGATGTCTGCCTGGAGATACTTTTTCTTTTTCTTTTTTTACAAAAGGAACCCAAAAGCAACCTGCTGACTTGCTCAAGAGTAAGCGTCACTGGAAAAAATGTGATTTACTTCTGAGTAGACATGGTTATCCATGCCAGCTCGTTGTTCCTGGCGGCAAAGAAATTAAAAGGGAGAAAGGAGAGAACTGGCCCCATTCATATTTGAAGATGTGCAGATAGGGAGAAGCGGAAGGTTAACCCCTTCCATTCCTTCTCTCTCCCTCTGTTTGACCCTTGCTCTCTGCCACTCTTCTTCCTGCCTCCGTAGGCGGTGAACCACAAAAGAGGACAAGTTACTTCCAAGTTGGGATGCTGCGGGCTTGAGGCTTGCTCTCCACAACTCCCCCTCCTGACTCCTGCGCTCAATGAATACTATAACAGGCAGAGGAATTCTCGTGAGGCTTTGCTCCTGTACTTGGCAAAGCGCAATTTGGAGTTACTTCCTGGTAGACATGACTCTGCTCTCTCCGCATCCACCCCCACCACTTTCCCTTCCGCCGATCAGCGCTACAGCAGCCTGGGGCGAGGGCAGGTCAGTTCAGTTCATACAGACCCCGAAAGTGCTGTGAAAGCGCTGCAGTGGGATAATCCATCAGAAAAGCAGTTTCAGAAACACCGGATTTTAGAGCTAGAAACAGCGCTCTGGCTACAGAGAAGGGTGTGTATCAACTGACCCTATCAATGTCAGGACGCTGTAGGACCAGCATGTAGATCCAACCCTGGTACCTCCATATGTGTTGACTACAACTCCCATTATCCCCAGCCAGCATGGCTATTGGCCATGCTGACTGGGATAATATATTATAGAGCCAGTGTAGTGTAGTGGTGAGAGTGACGGACTGGGAGCTGGGAGATCCGGGTTCTAGTCCCCACTTGGCCATGGAAGCTCACTGGGTGACTTTGGGCCAGTCACAGACTCTCAGCCCAACCTACCTCACAGGGTTGTTGTTGTGAGGATACAACGGAGAGGAGGAGGATAATGTAAGCTGCCCTGGGTTCCTTGCAAGAGGAAAAAAGGCGGGATATAAATGCAATAATAATAAAATAAATAAATATTTTTTTTATAAAACTTCAGTTGGTTAGCATATCTACTTTGTACATGAACATGAAATCTGGCTGGTTACCTCTTTCTGCTATTGAGTGCAGATGTTGCTTGTGTGGTTGGAACTTTCCCATCATAATCTGGAAGCCAAATCTCTGCTTCAGTCTTTATTCTGTGTGATTCCTCCCCCTCCCTTTTTTTTGTCTGTAGAAGTGAGATTGAACTAGGACATGGAGATGAGATATGAAGCTCATTTATGATACTCCTGCATTCAAAATATGATATGCCAGTTTTCTCTAATGCCCCATCAGTCCAATAACCTCAGACAGTTTCCACCACTGCAAAAGTTCAGGAGAGCAGCAGACAGGTTTAAGCCAAGAGCAATGCCAGAAATGGGTTGATAGCAAATCCAAAAAACTGAGCTCCAAACAGCATGAGGAGCTTCAAAGTGTTTCTGCCTTGTTAATGTAAAGACACGTCTGTTGGCAAAGATAACTTGATTGACACTCCCAACCATTCTGTGGCAAATGGGCTGTTCTTGACCATGCATCTAATCTCTTAAGAAATTAAGACGTAATGTGACCTAGCGGTAAGCTTTTTGAATCACTGGGCATATTTGGAATTTTGATATAGTTTTGTGGGCACTCTCACAAAATGGCTGCCACAGGGGCTTGCCCATTCATAAAATGGCTGCCATGGGGGCGTGGCTGATCACAAAACACTCATTTCCCAGAAGGCAAATGGTGAGATTAAAATAAAAGTAACTTGCCCAAGAACCTAAGTACAAGGCAGAAGTGGGGGCTTGAACTTCAAAACACAAAATCACTCTTTTCAACCCCAGTAATGATGGTGGAAGGCAGCACTTTGCTTTTGCTTAATTTAAATAATTAACATGTTTAATAAATAAAAATCAGGAAAGGTAAGGAGGCTGGTGGGTGCCACAAGAAGTGTCGGTGGGGACCTTGGAGACCCCAGGGAGACCCAATTGGGCATGGGCACCACGTTGGGGACCCCAGAGTTAGCATGCTGGATTTTTGGCTGCGGAGATCAGAGTCCAAAGCCCTGCTCAGCCATGAAACTCACTGTTAACCTACCCCAAAGGACTGTTGCTCTGAGTTCAATGGAGGGATGGTGGAATACAAATGTCATTAATAATAATTGCATCACATATTTCAAATTAGAAGTTATGCTGCTGTCACCCCGTGGTATATACAATGATGTGCGCTCCAGATGCATACTTTTGTACACAATAGTATTGTCAGGAAGGATCCCTTTGGACAGCATTAAATAAAGTGATGGGACACAGAGGAAAAAGTTTAGGGCTTGGTGGGCGGAGTGGCCCCAAGCCAGCAAGATAACAAATTCTTCACTCTTTGCGCCAATGGATGCATGACAATGCATAGCATTAGTTGCTGGTCTCTGATACACTTCAGCACCAGCATTGTGGATGGCCACCAGTGGATGATATTGCAGCTACCAACTCAGCAGAGATCAGGTGACACCAGGGGCCAATTGGCTTCCACCAAGGTGTATAAGGCTGTTGACTTTGGCTTGGAGCCTCAGTTTGACAGCTCAGGTACAGTCTGTACTCTGCTCAGGCTTGCCTCCACCTAGTTACCTGTGTATATACTGGTCTGCTTCCTGATTGGTATCTGCTTGCCACCAGACAACCCCAACAGAGGTAGACCCTTAGGTTTGTTGGCCTCAAGCTCTTGAACTTTTTCAAAACCTAAAGGAAGAGCTTCTTGATTTGATTTGAAGAGCTTCTTTGATTTGAGGGGAGATATGATAGCACTTTTCAAGTACTTGAAAGGTTGTCACAGAGAGGAAGGCCAGGATCTGTTCTTGATCATCCCAGAGTGCAGGACACAGAATAATGGGCTCAAGTTATAGGAAGACAGATTCCGGCTGAACATCAGGAAAAAATTCCTGACTGTTAGAGCAATAGGGCAATGGAACCAATGACCTAGGGAGGTAGTGGGCTCTCCCACGCTGGAGGTGTTCAAGACGAGGCTGGACAGCCATCTGTCAGGGATGCTCTGACTTGGATCCTGCATTGAGCAGGGGGTTGGACTCGATGGCCTTGTAGGCCCCTTCCAACCCTACTATTTTATGATTCTATATATTTATTTATTATTACATTTATTAATCGCCCATCTGGCTGGTCACCTAGCCACTCTAGGTGATGTACAAAGCATATAATAAAACAGTTTAAAACAATAAAATTCTACAATAAAAACATTTTCTAAAATACCCTAACCCACCCCAAATGCCTGCCTGAACAACCACATTTTTAATGCGTGGCGGAAGCTCATTAAAGAGGGGGCATGGCGGAGTTTCCCAGGGAGGGAGTTCCACAGACTGGGGGCCACCACAGAAAAGGCCCTCTCCCTCGTCCCCACCAGTCTAGCTGTCCTGGCTGATGGGACAGAGAGCAGGCCATCCGAGGCTGATCTGTTAAGCGGCCTGTCTGGTGTTGCTGGAGGTGCTCCTTAAGATAGGCTGGGCCAGAACCATATAGGGTTTTAAAGGTCAAAACCAACACCTTGAATTTGGCCGGAAAACAACTGGTAATCAGTGCAACTCCTTCAGCACTGGAGTGATGTGATCTCGCTGGCGGCTGCCTTTAATCAGGCGAGCCGCCGCATTCTGTACCAGCTGCAGCTTCTGAACTGTCTTCAAGGGTAACCCCACGTAGAGCGCATTACAGTAGTCTAAACGAGAGGAGACCAGGTCATGTACTACTGATGGGAGCAGATGGTCGGGAAGGAAGGGGCGCAGCCGCCGTATCAGATGGAGTTGGTACAGCACTATCCAGCTCACAGCTGACACCTGAGCCTCCATGGACAGCTGGGAGTCCAAAATGACTCCCAGGCTGCGGACCTGGTCTTTCAAGCGTAGCCGTACCCCATTCAACACCAGGTCAACATCCCCCAGCCTCCTCTTGTCTCCCACCAAAAGTACCTCAGTCTTGTCAGGGTTCAGCTTCAGCTTATTCCTCCCCATCCAGCCACTCACCATCTCCAGACATTTGGACAGGGATTCTACGGCCAACTTTGGTGAAGATTTGAATGAGAGGTGGAGCTGCGTGTCATCCGTATATTGATGACACCGCACCCCAAACCTCCTGATGATAGCCCCCAGCAGCTTCACATAGATGTTAAATAGCATCAGGGAGAGGATGGAACCCTGTGGCACCCCACAAGTGAGTGGCCACGGGTCCGAAACCTCCTCTCCTAGTTCTACCCTCTGGTACCTGCCGGAGAGGAAGGACTGGAACCACCGCAATACAGTGTCTCCAATGCCCAACCCCTCCAGGCGGTCCAGGAGGATATTGTGGTCAATGGTATCAAAAGCCGTTGAGAGGTTGAGGAGAACAAGAAAGGAGCATTCACCCCTATCCAGAGCCCACATCTATGATGCGGTGGATATACACCTATTTATTTCCATGAAATGTTTAACGGAGGGAGTTTCCAGATGGAAGGCTCCTATTGCTACCTATCAAAAAGTATTGTCTTTTCTCCCTTGAAAGATTTTTTTTGGTAAGAAAAAGGCAGAAGGAGAGGTGGGAAAACAAGGGAGGGCTACAAATGGAAGACAATGTCTTTCTATACTTATTTTGACTTCAAATATCACAGATGGCATCACCAGTTTCAGGTCCAAATGAAATTGTTGCTAGATGCTCAAGGATTCCCCCACCCCACCCTAAATATGGGCCCTGTAGTTCCTTTTGAAAACTTTCTGCCTGGAGAGAATGGAGCCGTCTCAGCTAATTAGATCATGTCATTCAGTTTCCACTCATGAGATCAGGGAGATGACAAAGCTCAATCAAACAAAATTATAATTTAATTGTGAAATAAAACTAGTGGAGGTTCTTCCTTTTGATTTATGGTGGACGCTAATCTCTTTGCCCCGTTGGAGTTGTTATATCTCAGACTGGGCTACAATTACTTAATGATATATTTTGGACTAATTTTCTCCAGAGAATTAAATCATTGTTTACTAAAGAATGGAGAGAAGCATGGTGGTGAAATAATGTTGAGCTAAGATGATGGAGAGTATAGCCCTTCAGATTTGATGTCCTTATTTGGACAATGAGGGAGATCACCTGAAAGCTGTGCACTGATGGCAGCACTCTTGGATCTCAGAGAATAGGAAAAACTATACAGGAGGGGAGCCAATTTTTTAAAAAGTGGTGATTGAGCCTTTGGGGAAGGACTGTAGCTCGGTGGTAGAGCACCTACTTTGCATGCAAAAAGTCCCAGGTTCAATCCCCAACATCTTCAGGTAGGGCTGGGAAAGAGAACTTTCTGAAACCTGGGGCCTGTGTTCACGGGTGATTTGCTGTGGATTGGGACCATTTGGAGGTCCTTTGTGGCACATGATGTCGTGGCCAGTTGCAGCCACCCCGGGGTTTCCCCTGTGGAGAAGCAAGAAGTGCATAATCACGGCTCTCAATGGGATGGGATGGGAAATGGAGGCTAGTTACTCCCACTGGTGAAAAGGAAGTCCAGCGTGATTCTGAAGGCAGGGAAGAGTGCTCTAGCGCTCTGATGAATTGGAAAGGCAAGCTAGTTACTCTAGTTACCTAGGTTACCGAGGTCACAGCCAGGTGAAAGACACACCCCTAGGAATGCCTGATCATACCAAATTTGAAGCAGAGGGATAGGCACACAGCAGCTGAACCACAGGGGATCCGAATGAAAGAAAAACAACAGAGTAAAAGTACTTGGCAAAAATGTGGCTTTCCCACAGGCAAACTCTGGGATGACTGCAGACTGGCCATGATGTCATCTGCTGCAAAGGACCTCCAAACGGACCAATCTGCAGCAAGTCACCCATGAAGACAGGCCCCACGAGAGCTGATGCCAGTCAATAAAGGCAATACTGAGCTAGATGGACCATTGGCCTGACTGGATATAAGGCAGCTTCCCAGTGCTGGCTCCATGTTTTTGATGGGCCTTGAGCAAGGCACTCTCCATGGGTCCCCTCCCTCAGTGAGCCTACCTTCTCACCGCCATTGTCACCAGCTGTTCTTGCTCCTCATCCTGTTTCTTATTATTGCTACCACTGGCTTGCTTGACAGGCAGAGAGCCAGGGAGCAAGTCGGCAGTGGCATCCACTGCTCCTCCTTCTCACCACCACCACTGTCTGGGCCAGCTGAGAGGCAGGCGAACAAGCAGGTTGCAATGGTGAAGAAGAGGAGCACCACCAGGGCGCTCTTGTCAGTGGGCCCCTGCTGGCCTATGGACCCTAGGCAAGTACCTGACCATGTCTACCCTTGATGCCAACCCTGCAGCTTCCTATGCTAAAAGGGAGCTGTACTGTTCTTGGCTGGGGTCCAACCACATATATCTGGCACGTTTGCCAGAACCACAACAGAAGGATTGTTTTCAGACCTTGCTTCTTGTTCATCTTTGGCTAGTCCAACCTGCTCCCCCAAAGTTTTGTTAATGTTTGTGACATTGCAGTCTGGACCGGTGTAGCTCTGGTTTCTGACGTCCTGCATCACATGTTCGCTCCTGTCTGGTACTGCAGAAAGCACAAATGGGGTGCTGAAATCGGGGAGGGAGGGAATCTGAGTTTTTGAATGGCTGTGTGAGAGCTGATGATGAATGTGAAAGCTAACATCTGTCAAATACATATAGAACAGCTGGAAAATGCATCTGCAGATGTGAGTATTGGTAGAGGGGGTGGAAACCAGAACCCTGTGTCCTCTTTTCATATAGTACAAAGGAAGACATCAGGTTCTATCTTGTCTTTTTATACTGACTGTTAAACAAATAAAATGTTACCAAAAAGAACTATAATGGGCCAATAAATGCATACAACATACATACATAGATCTTTTCTCTCCAACTACATACATGGTTGGAATGTTTTTAATTACTTTTGCCCTAAATCTGGAGCAGCCAAGATGAGCCAGCATTGCATACTTCAGCCTTCCCCAACCTGGTGCCCTCCAGGTAAGTTGGACTACAACTTCCATTCGACATGCTGGCTGGGGATGATAGGGTTGTAATGCAAGACATCTGGAGGGCACCAGGCTGGGGAAGACTGCTGAAGTGGTAAGCATGTTGGATTTAAATTGGGAAGACATTAGTTCAACTCTCCACTCAACCCCAAAGCTTACTGGGTGACTGTTTGGCAGGCTGGTGATGATGAGACTGTTCTGCTGGGAAACAGGAGCATGAGGGGAGTCCCATTTGTTTATTATTAATTTATTTTCAAAGTTTGTATCCCACCTTTCAGTGAAATGATTCTACAAGCTACAGATACAACCACCCCTCCACCCAAAATGCATGCGCAAACACAAGGGGCTTTTCTCCTGCTATTGATATAAGTTACTTACAGAAGTTTGCAGATCCTTTACATGACATTGTCAACCTCCAGGGTGTCTCCCATGCTAAATGACCTTTATCCCATTTTTTAAAAGATTGGAGATAATGAGCTATCAAATTACCACGCGTTGAGTTCTCTCCTGAAAAGAGGAAATGCAGCAATAAGAGGAGCTAGACCACAGCGCCATCTAGTGTCTGTATAATGGATCATATAGAACACGCAGATAAAGGGGGAAAAGTGCGGAAGGGAAGGAAATGCGTGTAAAGGGAGCCCGTCGTGATCCTGCATTTCAAATGGAAGCAAAAAGCCCCTGTAAAGTTGCGGGAGCAGCCCTGTGTCCTCTGGCTGAAGGATGGAGCAGAACCTGCTTCCCTTTGGCTCTTCAGTCCTAAGGCAACTGGCAGATGTTCTTTCTGGCTGGTGGGGGAATCAAACACCCTGAAGCTGCTCCTTTTCTGGCCAGTGAATGGGCTAGAGCAACCCCCTATGAGGAAAGGTTACAATGTTCAAGGCATTTAAGATTAGGGAAAAGGCAAGTAAGTGTTGGACGTGATAGAGGTTTATAAAACTGTGCCTGGTGCGGAGAACATGGAAGGAGATAAGTTTTTCTCCTGCTCTCATAATATACTGGAACTAATTAAGCTGAATGGTGGGAGACTGAGGACAGACAAAAGAAAGTACTTCTTCACAGAGCGCATTGTTAAACTATGGAATTTGTTACCACAAGATGCAGGGAGACTGCGAGTTTAGAGAGCTTTGAAAAGGGATGAGCCAAATTCATGGAGGCTAAGCTGATCAATGGTTTCTTGTTATGATGGCTATATGTCACCGCCATTATCAGAAGCAGTATACCTATATACACCAGTTGATGGGGAACATGGATGGGAGGTGCCAAAATTGTCCTCCTGACCTGCTTGTGAGCTTCGCAGGGACACCTGGTTGACCACTGTGGAACAGAATGCTGGATTAGATAGGCTTTGGTCTGATCCAGCAAGGCTTTCTTATGGGGCCAGGATGTTTTCCCCCTTGCAAGATGTTCTTCCAGGGAGACCACTGAGTGTAATAAGGCTTATTCCTAGGTATGTGGGCACAGGATTGCGTCCTTAATCTATCTCAGATAACTAAGGCCTAGTCATAGTAGCTGACTTCCTAGTTATCTGTAAACTGGATTGCTGCAAACATTTTTTGTTGGGCTGCCTTTGAATCTGGCTGGGAAATGCCAATTGGTGCAAAATGCATTTTCAGAATGCTAATGGAGGGCAGAAAATCTGAGCATGTGATACTTATTTTGCCAGTTACATTGGTTACCAATTAGTTTCTCTGTTGATATCAAAGTGCTTGTTGTTCTTACTTTTAAAGCCTGGGAGCGGGTCTGGGACCAGGTTACCTAAAGGACTGGCATCACCCGTATGATCCTGCCCATATACTTAGGTCATTGCCAGGGTGTTTCTGCTCATGTGCCCCTGATTAGAACACCTAGATTGGTGAGTACAACAGGCAGGACATTTTTAGTGGTGGCCCCTCAATTATGGATCTCCCTTCATGCTGCTTTGCACCCTACATCTTCAGTGCAGACCTTTAAGAAAGATTTAAAAATGTGTTAATCCAAACTGGCTTTTCCTGAGTAGTCAGGATGTGCATTCCACTCTCAACAACCTCAAACGTGGCTTAATTTCCTAGTGCTGTTTTTGTATATTTATGTGTGTCTAAAGTCTTTATCATTTGTAAGGCACTTTATGAGGGCATATCTCTGGAAAGTGGGATATAAATGTATTGAATGAGTGAATGGATGGATTGTGTGTGTTAGCCAATCATCTGGTGTTCAAATGCTACAATGTCTTTCCAGAAAGGGCCTATTTTTTCACATATCCACCAAATGCCCCTTTTCATCTCCAGGGTTAAGCTCTGTAACTTGCTGCGAACCTGCATGTGTCTGGTGTTGATTGGCTGATGCCTGTAAAGTCACCAAAACATCTCTTCCTCCACTCCTGCAGTCCACAGGGCTGTTTTAAAAACATGTATGTGTTCTCTTTAAGAGAGTGAAAGATAACTGCATGAACAAATAAATATAGGGTGGCCACTTACAATTTGCCAAAAAAAAGGAAACACATCACCAAAAAAAGAACAAAAGTGGATGATGCAAATTTAGACATAATTATTATCATTTAAATAGAAATAGAGTACATCTCACCATATAATGGAAGACTGTGACCAGGTGATGTGTGTGCTTGCCTGATCAGTCTGCTGCGAAGGTCCTGCTAGCTGTTGATGAGCAACGGTTTTTATGGTTCTTTATCTTCTGGTTTTATTCTGGTTATATTGTTATATTATGGTTTTAATGCTTTAATATTTTATATTGTTTTACTATGTGCTTTTGGGCTTTAATTTTTGTGAACTGCCCAAAGAGCTTCGGCTACTGGGTGATATAGAAATGAAATGAATAAATAAATGAAATGAAAATCTTTAAAGTGGAATTGGGCTGTGCAGCCCTTCAAAACAGAGGATACATTCAAATAGAGGATGATCCTCTGGCAACCCTTCAAATAGAGGATTCTCTTCTGTAAAAGAGGACACATGGCTACCTTAGGTAAATGTGCATTTAGCACCATTATTTATTTTTTTGTTGAGGTGGGCAGCCTACCTGACTTGGCAGGCAGGACACAGCTGGCAGAACCCATGTTTGATTCAGTCGTTTATATGAATGTCTTGCAAATTGAGATGCCAGTTGAAAACTGGACTTTCTTTTTCAAAAAACTTAACCCAGCCTTCCTCCAAAGTATTCGGGGTGGTGACTTAGACTGCAGACCCTGCTGTGTTTCCTCTTATTTTATTGCATCTGTCTTCACCAGCCATAATGTCATGTCTGTCACAATTCCATATTTGTAATGTTTGGTGAATCACTCAAACATGTAGCATAGATTTTCAGCTATCTGGTGTGAAGGCTGGGCTTGAAACAGATGGCAAGCGAAGAGGAGGAACGATTCCACACCGCTGTGCCAGTCAGGAAAGCATAAATCTGAGGAAACCATGTTGCTTTTTGAAAATAAGGTTGTTTGACAGTGAAAACCCTGATGCTGCACAAAGAGGCAATTCATTGATGGAAACCCAGCAAGAAAACATGAGCAGCTCATCACAAGACATGTTGGAAGAAATCTGAGCACAAATAATAAAACTCAAGGCCAGTGTTCTACAAATAGTCTTGGATGTGTGCACACTTCTTTTTAAAATTGACATTTAGTTATTTATCTATTTGTTTGTTTCTTTCAAGCAATTTTACCCCACTCTTCAGCCAGAGCAGCTTCCAGATCAATAATAAAAGACAAAACTGACCTTACTTACAATTTACAATACATGACACAAAAGAAAAAGGTGATGGGGAGGGAAGAGGAAAACCAGCAAATGCAGGCACCATCCTTGGTCCATGCATAATGATAACCTAGTTTAAAAAAACAAAACAAAAAACATTATGGTTGATTGTGAATGATGCCCAATGACTCCTGTTGCAACGCAGTTAGCGTTATGTGTGAACTCTGGCTTGTCTTTCGCACAACAAGCCAGATAAATACAGCACAGTTTGTTCCTGGGTTGTTTCTCTGGCTTGTTGGGATATAGTCAAGCCAGAGCTGCTGGTTTGCACATAACCACAGAAGGTCCATGATTTGTTTAGCAGCATTCACAATAATACAGAATTTTGAGGAAAAAAAAGTCTGGGTTATTGTTATACGTGAACCAGGCCAAAGTGTTTACAATGCACCTTGTTTACAAAATCTCAAAGTGAGTAAGGAGTAGAATTGTACTGCAATCCACTGAAAGTCAACTGGGAACTACAGACCAGTCAGTCTGACATCAATCCCTGGGAAAATTCTGGAGCAGATTATAAAGCAATCCATCTGTACGCACCTTGAAAACAATGCAGTGATTACTCGAAGTCAATATGGATTTGTCAAGAACAAATCCTGCCAGTCGAACCTGATTTCATTTTTTGATCAGGTAACCTCCCTTGTGGACTGCGGGAATGCTGTGGACATAATATACCTCGACTTCAGCAAAGCTTTTGACGAAGTGCCCCATGATCTCCTGATGAGCAAACTAGCTCAAAGTGGGCTAGTTGAAAAAACTATCAGGTAGATCCACAGTTGGCTACAGAATCAGACTCAAAGAGTGCTTGTCAATGGGACCTTCTCAAACTGGGGAGAGGTAATGAGCGGGGTACCGCAGGGCTCAGTCCTGGGCCCAGTGCTCTTCAACATTTTTATTAATGACTTGGAGGAGGAGGTACAGGAGGTGCTCATCACATTTGCTGATGACACAAAATTGGGTGGGGTAGCTAATATCCTGGAAGACAGAAACAAAATTCAAAATGGTATTGATAGGCTGGAGTGCTGGGCAGAAAACAACAGAATGACATTTAATAGGGATAAATGCCAAATTCTGCACCTAGGAAAAAGAAACCAAATGCACAGTTACAGGATGGGGGATACTTGGCTCAACAATACTACAAGCGAGAAGGATCTTGGAATTGTTGTCGATCACAAGCTGAATATGAGCCAACAATGGGATGTGGCTGCAAAAAAGGCGAATGCTCTTTTGGGTTGCATTCATAGAAACATAGCTTCCAAATCCCGGGAAGTACTAGTTCCCCTTGACTCAGCCCTGGTTAGGCCTCATCTGGAGTACTGTGTCTAGTTCTGGGCACCACACTTTAAGAAGGATGCAGACAAACTGGAGAGGGTTCAGAGGAGGGCAACAAAGATGACCAGGGGACTGGAAACGAAGCCCTATGAGGAGAGACTGAAAGAACTGGGCATGTTTAGCCTTGAGAAGAGAAGACTGAGGGGAGATATGATAGCGCTCTTCAAGTACTTGAAAGGTTGTCCCAGAGAGCAAGGCCAGGATCTCTTCTCGATCATCCCAGAGTACAGGACATGGAATCATGGGCTCAAGTGACAGGAAGCCAGATTCCGGCTGAACATCAGGAAAAGCTTCATGACTGTTAGAGCAATATGGCAATGGAACCAATGACCTAGGGAGGTAGTGGTCTCTTCCACACTGGAGGCATTCAAGAGGAGGCTGGACAACCACTTGTCAGGGATACTTTGACTTGGATTCATGCATTGAGCAGGGGGTTGGACTTGATGGTCTTATAGGCCCCTTCCAACCCTACTATTCTATGATTCTATGCTACTATGAAAGTCAAGTGCAACCAAGGCCTAGCCTAGCACAGCTAAGTGTGTACATCCTATTGAATCTGGGACATCTAGAGTGGTTCTAGATGGAGGGTTCCTAGTGCTGCTAATTAGAAACCATTGTACAGCCATTCCATCTTTTCTTCCTTAACGGATTTTCTGCTGTAAGGAAAAAGATGGAAGAAGCACTGGGAAAACATGGGATGCTTACAAGTGGAAGATGTCATCTTCTGGGTGCCTATAAAATTCCGTGAATGAGGCAGGGCGATGGGACAATAAAAGCCTCATCTGGAAGCACTCCTAGTAGCTCTAGCCCAGATGAAGCTTATGTTGTTCTCCTTTTAGTGCTCAGGATCAGAGTAGAAACAAGCAAGGGGAAATCCTGCATCTGATGCTGTCCTCTGTTTCAGATGACAAGTGTAGCTCTATTCAGAAATGCCGTCCATGAATAGGCCGCGAGCTGTGGTATATGGAAGAGTATTCCAAGATTCCATGTGGTATATGGAAGGTAATCCCCAATATTGAACAGAGAGACCTTCCATGAGCAGAGCCGTTCCCCTCCAGAAGGTGCCTTCCTTTCACTGAAGGCAGATCTTGGATCCAATCCACATAGACTAACTTTTGAAATCCCACTGGGTTCAAGAGAGCTTTTTGGTTTGTTTAGGAGTAGCCAGGGGTCCTTGTGTTTCTTGGGCATTTCAGATATTAACTGGTTTACAGGGAAAAACTGGGCTACTCTGAGATTTTCCAAAGTGCTTTGTGTTGACCTAGCTGTCTTTCCATTAACATGGGAATTTTATTAACTTCAAAAGAATGTAGTTAGGTCAATGTTCAGAACACTGGAAATATTTTGTATGACTTGTACTTAAATCTAAAAGCAGAAAAATATTAAAAACTAAGGCTGCAATCCTATACACATTTATCTGGGAGTAGGACCCATTGTACTCAGTGGGACTTACTTCCAAGTAGACATGCATAGGATTGCATTGTTAGTTTTCCAGCATATCCTGTTCTCTTGAAGATGCTGTTAAGGCCTATCTACACTTATGTTTTTTTTCACTTCCAATGAGGTTTCACTGCCCGTCTTCCATACTATGCAGTACCCGCCTCGAATTGGAACCGGAATTTCCTGCTTCCGTGTTACCACTTTCAATACCCTGATATCCCAGTATTTCCCTTAATGTGCTCTGATTTTCTGCGTTTGTTATCCTACCTGGTTGTAGTCCCCTCCCACGCCTGTCCATATATGGCGGTGTTTGTACTTCCCTCTTGTCCAATCACAGCTCTCGATGGCCTCATGTCATCTTCCGGCTACTGTTTGCATAGGTTCCTCAGCACTCCCCATTTCCTCAGCAACAAGCAAAGGGCTGGATGTGCGTGTGCTTGTCTGATCTTGGAAGCTCAACAGGGTCAGTCCCGGTCAGTGCTTGGATGGGAGACCGCCTGGGAATCAGGCTTCTTGCACTGAGAAGGGGGTTGTTCTATCCCTTTAAATGAGACTAAGTTTTACCCCCCTCTATCTGCCACTTCGGCTTTTCTTTTTTTTTTCTTTTTTTAAATTAAGGCATTATCTTCAAAGCTTCAGATCTTCAAAGAAGTGAATCTTTGAAGAAGTGAATCTTAGAAGAATCGTAGCTTTTCCAGCCCAATTGCTCAACAAACTTGCTCGGGCAAGCCCAGGCAAGCATAAATGTTTTCACATTCCCATCCATGCTTGCTGCACGGAAAACACACACTATCCAGGCAGACAGTCCTCAGTGTCCACGGACTAACATCGATAAAAATGTCTGTGGACAATTTTAACATCATCTGAGGAGAGGGGGACAAACACAGGGCAGTCTTTGAAGTTGCGAAGCTTTGAAGAAGCTAGCAGCCCCCCCAAAACGCGAGCACTGGGTGCCATCGCCACTGCCCCTCTTCCTTGTGCTGGCTGCAAAGGGCTGGCGTGGGGAAAAGAACATTGGCAGAGACCCCCAGCCTCTCGCCCTGGCCTCCAGCAGGTGGGGGGGGAGAAGAGGATAGGTGCCTCCTTCTTCCCTCCACCCCCACCTGCTACAGTGGCAGCGGCAAAGGACAAGCTGTCACCAGGCTTCGAGCCCCAACAGGATGCTCGCAGCATCCCTCCACACACACACACACACACACACACACACACAGGGATAGAGGAAGAAAGGGACAGTGGGCGGGGAATCAGCAGAAACAGGAAGAATTTCTGCTCCTCCAATGAAAGCCGCCGTCTTTAAGAGCAGGAAAACAGCACAGATCTCGAGTGTGAACCGAGCTTACGCATTCGATCAAGAACTGCGAGTGCATTTACCCAACAGGACCCCGACTTCGGTGCGATGGTGGGTGCAGTGTAGATCGGCCCTTAGTCTTGGGCCTTGTGTGGATAGCGTCATTATATAGTTTAGTCACTAGGTGGCACAGGACTTAGCTGTATCTCTGTAGAGTCAGTTGTTTCCTGTGGCTTTTCTTTTCTTGTTTAAGAGAGGCAATACATTTCTTATCTAGCTTCCTCATTGGCATGTGACAATCCCCCTTCTCCTTTGTAGACCCCCACCCTACTTATCTCCATCCCCTCCCAACTTTGGCTATGCCCCTTCTTTCAAGAAACAAATACGAAATGATATTATCCCAGAGCATGTACAAAGTGCCTTTCCCTCATCACTCTTGAACTTCAGCTCATATCCGCACACTTAGGATTATGTTCTAATATTTGAAACATTACTTATTTTTTGTGTTTATGTTGATATTTTATTGTTCTGAGCCTTCAAAGTAGAGTGTGCATAAAAATATTAACAATTATCGCCATTGTTACTCCCAGTTTGCAGAAGCTGGTTTTCCTTCTTGACAGATCCAGACTATTATTGGTACAGAATGCGTGGGACTCTGGCTACATCAAAATGAAGGATGCTCTTAAAATGCTTGCTTGCTTTATAGATTGACGCTAGACCTCTCCTTCAGAACTGAGTTTTTATTGAAGTAGCCTGGTGGGTTTGGAGCCTAAGACCAAATAATGATTAAGAAAATAAAAAACAGACACTTGGCAAGCATATTTTTTTAACTCATGACCTTTCTGGCTGCTACGAAGGACCCAGTGTACCTCTGGTGCTCATTTCTCTCCAGTCCCAAGGAAATGACTTAATGGTTATTGATATTTACTCACACAGCACAAAGTCCCCTGGCCTAGACATTCTGTGTTGGATCCAGCATGAGGCAGAACTTTCCCTGGTCATGTTGCACTGGAGACAGCTGGAGACAGCCTCCTCAACCTGGTACCCTCCAAAAGTGTTGGACTACAACTTCCAACATCCCCAGCCAGCACGAGATGATGGTCAGGCATGATAGGAGTTGTAGCCCAATACATCCGAAGGAAATGAAAAGAGAAACCCACAAAACTGTTCCAGAGATACACGATGTGCCCCAGAGGACTGTCCAGTAGACACAGCATACTTGGACTTTTAAAACACTTTTGACAAAGTCCTATATTAAAGGCTCCTGAGTAAAATGAGCAGAAATAGGATAAGAGGCCCAGACCTCTTATGGACCAGTGACTGGGTGAAGAAGAGGAAGCAGAAAGTAGGAATAAATGGACAGTTCTTGTAATGGAGGGGTTGTAAACCGTGGGGTCCCCCAAAGATCTGTATTGGGACCGGTGCTTTTTAGCTTGTTGATAAATTACCTGGATTAGGGGTGAGCAGTGAGGTGGCCTCATGTTATAGGTATAACAGAATTCTCATGTTATAGGTAGAATATGTGAAAAATCTACATGAGGGAAGCTGGAATTCTGACTCTCGTGAGTGGAAAACAGAAATTCTACAACCATCATAAATTACACACAGTCTGGCAATTGGTATAAGTCTGCTTAATTTGTACTTCTTATCTTGGTTGTTTTATTTCCAGACAAATAAAAAGTCTTGCATATGATGAAGTAGACTGTAGTCCATGAAAGCTTGTGCCATAATAAATGTACTAGTCTTTGGGTGCTTCCAGATGGAGGGGTCCTTGTGCTGACCATTAGAAGGCGTTGTACAGTTATTCTGTCATTTCTTCCTTAATAGATTTTCTGCAGTAAGGAAATAAGATGGATGTAGCAGTGAGAAAACAAGTGGCTTTCAAGTGGAAGATAACAATGTCTGGACTGCTGTAAAATTCAAATTCCATGAATGAGGTAGGGTGATGGCATGATAAACGCCTCATCTAGAAGTACCCTTTAAGGTGCCACAAGACTTCTTGTTGTTTGAGCCTCTGCGCTAAATGATCCAGGAAACTCGGCAGCCCTACAACCAGCCCAAGCAACTTGGGGGCTGTCCTCACAGGGGATTTGCTGCGAATTGGGAGCATTCCGAGGTCGTTCACGGCAGATGACGGCCTTCTTCACACTGAGCTTTGATCCTGCTATTGAGATTGGTTACTTATGGAAGTTTGCAGGCCCTCTGGATGATATCGTTAACCTCCAGGGCGTCTTCTGCACTAACTGACCTTTATTCCATTTTTTAAAAATTGGAGATAATGAGCTATCAAATTACCCTGCTTATATTCCACTTGAGTTCCCTCCATGAAAAAGGAAAAGCCGCAAGAAGAGGAGCTGGACCAATGAAACATATAGAAGACTCAGATGAGGGGGAAAAGGAGGGGGGAAAGGGGGGAAGGAAGCGCATGTAAAGGGGGTCTGTCATGGTCCTTCATTTAAAATGGAAGCAGAAAGCCCCGTTTTAAATGCGGGATTTTAGGCTGGTGTAGAGATGGTCAGCGTTGTGGCCAATTTGCAGCCACCCCAGAGATTTCCGTTGAAAAAGGTGGATTTTCTGAGACTACTTACTCTGTTTCATTTATTTATTTTGGGTTCTCTGCGCTTCTGGTGCTGTGTGCCCCTATCCTCCGCATTTACTTTGGCATGATAGTCCTGCCCAGAGGCATGTCTTTCACGTGGCCATAACCTCACTGAACCTTTCCAGCCTTCAGAATTGCCCTGTACTCCCATTTCACCAGTAATTAGCCTCCATGATGATGCACTTCTTTGATGTTTGCATTACTTTGCTTTTCCACTGTTGTGTTACATCACATCTCCGATATTGTGTAAAGGTTCTTCTCTGATGTTATGTAAAAGCACCTTTACATAACGCTTCTCCGATCTGGTGATGTCTCAGGAGCCTGTCATTACAAGCAGAGAGAAAGTGCCAGAGAAAGAGAAAGGGGTGGTGGTAGAAGCAATAACTTCACTACAGTTTGCTGGAATGGGGCAAAATGGGGGGAGAGTCCCTCAGGGGAGAGATTTCAAATGCCGCACTCAAGAACTGGGGATTTTGGCTTCTCAAAACAAAAGTGAGCACATTGGGGAACAGGGGAGAGAGGAATAACTTCACAAGAGTTTGCTGGAATGGGGCAAAACTGGGGAGAGAATTGCTCTCAGGGGGAGCCTTCGGATGCTGTACTCGAGAACCAGGGATTTTGTCTTCTCAAGGCAAAAGTGCACAGGTTGGGGAACAGGGGATCATGGAATAACTCCATGACAGTTTGCTCAAATGGGGTAAAATTGTGTGTGTGGGGGAGTTCTCAGCAGGAGCCTTCAGATGCTGTGCTCAAGAACCAGGGATTTGGGCTTCTTCAGGGAAATCTGCACACATGGGGAAACATTAGCTGCTCTGCATTCATAATAATGTAGTAGCAGGGAAGAGCCTGGACATGGGCCAGGAAATAAGCTTCTCTCATTGGTTGAGCAGCCCCTGCCAGTTTGATGACGGTCAGTTCTACTCCTCCAACCCCACCCAGAAGTATATTCCTTTCAAGCTTTGGGTGACCCCTGAAAACTGGATTTTAAAGGTATGGTACTCTTGGCTTTTCTTGTTTCATGTGTCCCTGGAGGACCAAAGCCGATTCCATGAAAATCCAGATAATCCTCCAACACGCTTCTCATTCCGTTGTTGTGAAGATCTCCCCTTGGTTTCCCCACGTGACTACACTGCATTTTCCAAGAAGGGCACACCAGAATATGTTGCATGTAGGAACATCATCTCAGAAGCTTCTGCAGCAGATGTGCCTTCATTATTACCCTGACTACTTGGGTTGTGTGTATAGTTCAGCCAGCTGGCTCTTACGTACCACTTTTCAGCCTTAAATCTGGTCTTCTGGGGAAATTATTGTGAAATTGTTGATACAAAGTCGAATGTGTTGGCAGCAGATGAGGTTGTGTGGGTTTTTTTTTTTCCTTCTCAGCGTAGGTCGGCTGTCCTGCATCCTCTGGGACAAAAGAGGTATTATAACAAGGTCTAATCTAGAAAACAGGACCATGGTAACCTAGCAGGGGAAATAACCATTGGAATTTCAGCCGTTATAGTTCCAAGAGGCAAAGTAGGAAAAAAATGCTGTGGCTTTTCCAGCCGCCCCTCACAACTCCACACCTCCAGTTTTTATAGGGAGCTCACACATAGCACAGTTTATATCTGGCATGCTGTCAGCATTTGGGGTGGGGTGAGGGCGCAATGATGGTTAAAATGAGTTTTTGGGCCCCCTTTTGACTTCAGGCCTTGTTTTCATTTTCAGGTTACCAGACTAGCTGTTCAAAGAACTTCCTCAGAACACACAATTTAATTTCCAGCAAGTTTGCGCCTCCTTGATGATGGCAGTTAGATGAAATGGGTGCAAGGCACAATGCAGAAGATGGAAGTGGTGTAATTGTTACCTAGAGGTTTCTACTCTACATGCCACAGACAAAACAAGCAGCCTATGTGGTCAGGCTGATGGAAGAAGGTAAGGCCCTTAGAAGGAGCAAATATTATCGTTTTTGCAGGGAGATCTTACAAGGGGAGAAATCCTAATTCCTCTGCTACCATTCCTAACAGTGGTGACCTTGTGTCAGCCTTCCCCAACCTGGTGCCCTCCAGATAAGAACGTAAGAACATGAGAAGAGCCCTGCTGGATCAGACCAAGGATCCATCTAGTCCAGCATTCTGTTCACGCAGTGGCTAACCAGTTGCCCACAGGAGACCCACAAGCAGGACAAGAGTGCAACAGCACCCTCCAGCCCATATTCCCCAGCAACTGGTGTACATAGGCTTACTGCCTCTGATACTGGAAGTAGCATGTAGCCATCAGGACTAGTAGTCATTGATAGCCTTCTCCTCCAGGAATTTGTCTAACCCGCTTTTAAAGCCTTCCAAATTGGTGGCCATCACTAGATCTTGTGGAAGTGAATTCCATAGTTTAACTATGTGCTGTGTGAAGAAGTCCTTCCCCTTATCTGTCCTGAATCTCCCAACATTCAGCTTCATGGGAGGACCCCAGGTTCCCATATTATGAGAAAGGGAGTAAAATGTCTCCCTCTCTACTTTGTTGGTAGACTGCAACTCCTGCATGTTGGACTGCAACTCCTACTGTCCTTACCAGTGGAGACTGGTGGCTCCAATGTCAGTGGGGAGGTGAATCCACTCCAGGTTTCAGTCATAACTCTAAAGGAGCTATCACCTTGGATAGCTCCTTTAGAGTTCTGACTGGTCTGGCTGTAACCCGGAGCAGATTCACTGCCCCAATGACATCGGAGCCACCAACCTCCATTGGGTAAGTCTATATAGGATTTCAGCCTAAGTGAATGTGGCTCATATCCCTCCCTTCAAAACCTTTGCCTCTCTCCCTCTCTGTTTTTTCTCCCCCCTGGCAAGCACCTTGGGGCAGGGACCTGTCTCTATAAATACATTCAATACATACATAAAACTGCTTTGGGTCGGACAGGCAGGTAGGTTGTCTGAGTGCCGTGTACATGGATGACTGTACCACCACCATCATCATGCAACGGAGTCCCTGTGCATGCTCCTAGCTTTGTTTTATTTCCGGACCTCTCTAACTGAACGACACTGAATATACGTACTTTGTCTGTAGCCTGTTTCTGCAGAGAACATCTTGGCTGGCTGCAGCATGAATTAAAATAGTCACCACCAGATCTGGGCATCACGTCCTCTGCACAGCCGTGGTGCTCTCTGCTTTGACTAAACAATTTTTCTTCTTTGCACTGCTAGCAAACCTCTGAGCTAAGTGGAATCTGCTCTGGAGCGGGGCAGGGGGCTGCGGGGTGGGTGGGGGCGTTGGCTTTTATGCTGTATTGGAGACCGCAGCAGCAGCAGCTATGCAGGCAGGCAGGCCAGGCATTCTGGGGATGGCAATTCCCTGGCCTGCAGACAAAGTCCTGGCACGGTGCTGCTAGCTCCCCAGCTCACCTTTCTCATCTCAGGCACCACTGAAGAGCAGAGCAATGCAACGCTGAGGGCTGCAGACAGCCGGTTGGAAGTACTTGGCATCAGCTAGGGGAGGAAACAAAACCCGCAACCTCTCCTGATTTTTCCTTTCAAGGGCATGTGGAGTGCAGGTACAGTAGAGGTGCTTCAGCTGAGAATGGATTCTTCATTCTGTTTTTAATGTCTTCCTTTTATCAGATAGTCAATTATCTGAGAAGTTCACTAGCTTGAGCATCTTATGCACATTCATTTGGGAACATGGTTGGGCTGACTACTTAGTAAACATGCAGAGGATTAGGCTCAAATTAGTTTGGTCATTTTCATGGGTCTGATTTTTTTAACATGTTTTGGTTCCAACTTCTTTATATTTTTTCTTTAAAGGTCACTCTTGGTTTTTAAGATGTAACGATTGCAAGTGAAACCCTCAAATTACTTATGACTTTGCTGGTCCCTATTTATAGAATTGCACTCTGCTTTTAGTATTTAATTACCCTAGCTTGCTTGCTTGCTTGCTTGCTTGCTTATTTATTTATTTATACTTCACATTTTAATAGCTGATTGATGGAGCTGTATGTATTGGAATTTTAAGCTGTACTCTGCACTTTATTTTATTGATCTGTGAGTAGCTGGCAGGTTCTCTGTTTTTAACCATCTCTGCTGCAGAAACTCCTACTTAGTTTTTAAGGCTGCAATCCTATCTGCATTTACCTGGAAGCCCCGTTGAACTCCGTGGGACGTATAACTGAGAGCCAGTGTAGTGCAGTGGTCAGAGTGCTGGACTGGGACTTGGGAGATCCGGGTTCCAGTCCCCAGTCAGCCATGAAGCTGACTGAGTGCCTTTGAGCCCGTCACTGACTGTCAGCTTAACCTGCCTCACAGGGTTGTTGTGAGGATAAAATGGGGGGGAGGAGGAGCAGCATGTACACTGCCTTGGGCTCCTTGACAGAAAAGTGGGATATAAATGCAAAAAACAAACAAACATAGGATTGTACTGTAAGTCGCTATGTGCCAGGGCCAGCTCTGCCATGCAACAGGGTGAAGCAACATTCGTTCAGGCAACATCATTGGGGGGAACAGATGAAGGCAGAACGTTGTGCTTGAAATGGCGCCACAAGATAATTTAAAGTGTTGGACCTGACAGGGGCAGAGGCATTTGGGCTCAGCTGCAGGCAGCAGAATGTTTTGGGTATATGATTGATAGTCACAGTTGTTGTTGTTGTTGTTGAGTCGTTCAGTCGTCTGACTCTTTGTGACCGCATGGACCATAGCACGCCAGGCCTCCCTGTCCTGCGCTCTCCCCGGAGCGTGCTCAAGTCCATATTCATTGCATCGGTGATGCTATCCAGCCATCTCATCCTCTGCCGTCCCCTTCTCCTTTTGCCTTCAGTCTTTCCCAGCATCAGGGTCTTTTCCAGAGAGTTTTCTCTTCGCATTAGGTGGCCAAAATATTTGAGCTTCAGCTCCAGTATCTGTTCTTCCAATGAGCACTCAGGGTTGATTTCCTTTAGGATGGACTGATTTGACCTCCTTGAAGTCCAGGGGACTCGTAAGAGTCTCCTCCAGCACCACAGTTCGAAAGCATCAATTCTTCGGCGCTCAGCCTTCCTTAGAGTCCAGCTCTCGCAGCCATACGTTACTACTGGGAATAGTCACAGTAGAATGCCACTATTACTTGAAGGAAAACCTATTCCAGGCCCAGGAACCAAATCTGGGGTTCCCCAGATGGCCACACCCCTGTCCCCACCACCCATTGTTTGGTGGTTTCCCTACTTTTCTGCAGCGTTTTCCCCGTTCTGAAAGGTTGACATGTCTCTTCTAAGCCTTGGTCACTGGCAGCAAGAGCTTTAAGCTGCAGTATCCTGCCATTTCTGGCTTCACCCCTTTTGCTCTGCCCACCGCTGGAATGCAGCCCCTAAAATTTTTCCAAAATTTAATTTGGAAAAATTAATTTGGTCCTCAAGCTAAAAGAGGTTCTGCATCCGTGGCCTACTCCCATATTGTCCTGTCCATACTTTAAGGTCATCTGCTCATGATGCCCTTCTGCAAGGCATAATGGGTGAGGCTGATAACAACTGGTGTGTGTGTGTGTGGGGGGGGCTTTCTCAGCTCTGGCACCCCTTATATGAAATTCCCTCCCCACAGTAGCTCATCTTGCACCAGCATTTTATCTTTTAGGCACCAGGCATAATCCTTTTTGTTCACCCTGGCACTTTAAGTACTGTTTCTGACTGGTTTTGTCCTGCTGGTTTTATTTATGGTTTGTTTAAGTGTGTTGTTATGTATGTTATATATTGGTTTTTAATATATTGTTGTCAACTGCCCTGGAATCAGTTCTGATGAAGGGCAGTAGACAATCACTTAAAACAAATAAATACTCATTAACTTCAGCAGCAGTGCTCTGAAGGAAGTGGTTTCATTTCATTTCATTTATTATATTTCTATACCTACCGCCCCATAGCCGAAGCTCTCTGGGCAGTTCACAAAAAGTAAAAACCATTAAAAATGCATTGCTTTCAGACTGAGAGGGAGGGAATCTAGAATAAAGAAGAGTAATATAAAGATGTAATATCAAATATTCAATTAGTGTTGCCTATGGAGTAGATTGAACCAAGTGGCATGGATCTTTCTTTTGGATTGTTTTGTCCTCTAATCTCCTCATGAGAAGACTCAAGCCAGTTCAGACATAATGCCAAATCATAGTTTACCATTACAAACATAAGTGTTCTTCCCCCTCCCCTCCTATGGCATGGCTGTGAGGAGGAGAACAGAAGTACCTACTTCTGTTTAAGCTAACCATAACCACAGGCTGCTGTTTCATGCAAACAAGCAGAAAGTCCCAAGTTCAATACCCACCAACTCTAGGTACGGATGTAAGAGAAATCCACAACAGAATCAAATGAATTTGGATTTTGCAGTGGACCAGCTTTTCCTGAGTCACATGGATTCCACGGACTTGCAGAACATCTTTTTACTTTGGGAGGATTTGTGCAAATTTACATTAAGTAATGCGCAATAGTGCAGTTGCACACTAGCACTAATGTGGATTAGTGCTAATGTGGATTTGCACAATAAAATTCTGGTTTTAAAAGTCCAATTCTGTCAATGAGCGGATGACAGAACAAAAGATGCCTGACAAAGCACGAAACACAGACAGAACGGATTTAACGAAATCCATACATCTGTAGGGCTAGGAAAGGATCCTGCCTGAATCCCTGGAGAGCCACCGCCAGTCAGTGTTGATAATAGTGGGCTTGATGGACCCATGGTCTGACTCATAAGGCAGCTTCCTGTGTTCCTATGTGGTGTAATATAAATCTATGCCCACCCACACAGAACCTGTTATTCCCATCTGCAAATAACTATGGAGCAGTTGTGGGCTAGCCACTGAAGACATAGGCCCTGATCCAGCTCTACTTACACTTCATTGCAGTGAGCTCCTGGCCTCAGGTGGGGATGAGCATCCTAAATGCATCAGATGCTTCCAATAAACCCAGTGGGGAACTGAAGGTTATCAGGATGCACTTCTGGACTACCTGGATATGTAGATCGCTCTCTCTTGCTGGATTGGGGCACCTTAATTTAAGGAATGATTTCTTTCCGAGAAGGGGATGAGTGTGTATGCGCAGTTGCCCACCCACACAAAACCTGTTATTCCCATCTGCAGATAACTATGGAGCAGTTTGGGGTGTAAATAATTATGGATGTGATTGTTCTGAACAGAAAGGAAGACAACATTGGTGGAATCATGCTTAAAAAAAATTCAGTACGTATCTCTACATTCATTACCTTGCTGAATTCAGATATGTATGTGGCTCTCCCATTTGCCCTGTAGCTTCCAAATTCAGACCTCCACTCCTAAATGCACCATCCAACTGAATTCTGTTACTGGTTTGGATCCATTTATCACACCTATCCCATAGTCCAACAATCACACACACACACACACACACACACACACACACACACACACACGTAGCTACTGTGTGGCTCTCTCTGCCTACAATCTCTTCCTGATCTGTCCACAAATAACCCGACTGGTGTGTCCACCATTTTGAAATGGTTGCTCTAGCCAACACAGGTGATACTTCAATGTGACTGAACCATAACTGTCATCCTTGTGTCAATCACTAAGTCGCATCAGAAACTACTCATTTTAAGGAATATTTTTACAACCACATCAATGCTGCATTCAATCCGTCCAAGACTCCTGATGCCTTCCCAGCTTCAGTGCATTACTGGTTTGGCTCTGGGATTTTTCCTGAAAAGTTGTTCTATGTAGATTTTTTTAAAAAGTTCTTGGTGCATACACAAGTACCTCTGGATCCCAGTGAAGGTAGGATCCCTCCACCACCACCCTCCTCATGCTCACACAAATCAGTACTGCATTTTAAAAATAATCTCTTTGTTTTTTTCCAGGTAATGACTGAAGGAGAACCCCTGATGCATCATCCACAAAGATGCAGTGCTGCGGATGAGAACAGTTCTATTTCTGTTTGCTCCAAGGCCTGGGTTGAACCAACGTTCACACTTGCTGCCAAGACCCGGGTTGTCATCACCAGTTGCCTTTTCGTGGTAGCAGCATGCAACAACTCTGCAGTCTTATACAGCGTCATGAGGAAGAGACGAAAATCTCATGTCCAGCGGCTCATCCAGAGCTTAGCCGTGGCAGACCTGCTGGTTACCGTGACTGTCATGCCATTGGATGCTGTGTGGAACATAACCGTGCAGTGGTACGCCGGAGATGCGCTCTGCAGACTTCTGAACTTCCTCAAGCTCTTTGCCATGTACTCTGCTGCGCTGGTGCTCGTGGTGATCAGCTTGGACCGGCACTCGGCGATACTTCACCCCTTTTCTTTTGCTAATTCCAGCCACCGCAACCGGGTCCTGCTCTGCGTTGCGTGGATACTCAGTGTCTTGCTGGCCTCTCCTCAGGTAAGACTCCAGTAAGGTGTGAGGCCAGCTCGCGGGGAGAGGCCTCCCGTGTGTGTTCTCGGGGTCCCTCAGCTTTTCAACATGAGGGCTGAAAGAACAAATGATGGCAATTAGAATTTCAAAATGCTTTATCTCATCATTTTGAGCTTTTCCCTGCACCCCTAATATTTTAATATATTTATATACATACATACACACACACACACACACACACACACACATGCAGGTGCGCGCATATATATATATATAGGAGTGGGGGGGGATCTGAACTGAAATGTGCCTTTTGCAGGCAGAAGATCTGCTTACTTGTGAGTAAACATGCAAAACTTTAGCATTTGGTCTGCTATTTGAAAGTGCTGAGTGATTCAGTCCTGCTTACAACTGAATAGATAAGAAGAAACCTTGTCCTGAGCTTCTGAGTACACTTAAAATGGTAATAATCACATTTGCCCCCACACATAGATGGAATGCACGCACACACCCCACCCGCCCGCCTGCCCTTTCCCATTTTCCATTTTGACCATGGGGAGAAAAAAGGTTCCCCATCCCTGATCTAAGGCCTGAGGAGTGGACAGTTTCCAGCATTGTCCCCCCTGACTATCTCACCCCCCCCGACCTTTCATAAGCCACAAATGTCCTTAAAAAAAGGGTATTATCTATTAATTCTTCCCTATTGCCAGCTGCCTTGGAGGCCTGTTGCCAGGCAGAAAGGTGGAATATAAGCTTTTTTAAACAAACAAACAACTCTTCCCCTTGCGGTGATCTGTGCAGGGAGTGATTTGGTTGTCACTTGGGGTGGGAGGAGAATGATAGAGTCATTCAAATATATGATTTCCCTCCTGAAGTTGTAAGACTTCCCCTGACACCCCCCCCCCCCAGCTTTGCCACTTGAGTCTTCTGAATATATAATATCCAGTGCATTTCCTACATTAGTAGGGGGGTGGACTAGATAACTTTTGAGGTTATGTTGAACTCGATGAGCTTTTCTACATGAGGCATTTGTTGTTGTTTATGGGTTCTTTAGAAGATGTTGTGACCCTCCAGATTCACTTCTTTTAAACAGCACTTTCCATGGGTTTTTTTTAAGAGCAGGGAAAATAGGATATCATTTCTGATGGCGAAAGAAAGTGTAATTTCCTCTTGTGTATTTGCACAATTCCGCTATACCAGAGTGCCACCTATAGATTATGTAGCGGAAAAGCAGGAAAGGAAATGCTCCTCATGTGAAGGGCGGATCTCAATTCTGCAATGAAACTGAAAGTAGATATGATTAACAGCCTCATGTAGAAAAGCGCTATGATTCTATGACCATTCCTAGGAAGTGTGTACATGATATTGCAGCCTTTCCTCAGGGTTCCTCTAAGCTTGATACCTGCAATACATATGTCTACTCAGAAGTAAACCCTACTGGGCTCAATGAGACTTACTCCCAGCCCCAGGGAACTATAGGATTACAGATGTATTCAACTAGTTTGGATTGAAGATTCAGTCATTTTAGTGCAGATCAATCTCCCTCAATCTGATGCCCTCCATATGTTTTGAACTACAACTCCCATCATCCCTGACTATTGACTCATGCTGGCTATGAATGATGGGGGTTGTAGTCCAAAGCTTCTGTAAGGCTGATCTAGATCTTTTAAAAGTGCCATTTTAAAGAAAGTTCTTCTTTTCATTCTCTCTCTCCCCCGCAACACACACATACACAATGAATCAGGTCCACAGTCCAGAGGAACCAAGAGTGCAGGCAGTGTTTGGGCTGTAACTTCCTTTTTACAGTTCCTAGGACCAAACGGCAACAAGCTGCTTTTTAAAACTCTGTCAAATAGAATAGAACAGCCTTCCCCAACCTGCTGCCCTCCAGATGTTTTGGTCTACAACTCCCAGGATTCCTGACCATTAGCCATGCTGGCTGGGGGTGATGACAGTTGCAGTCAGTGCATCTAAACTGCACCAAGTTGGAGAAGTCTGGAACAGAAGAACTTGGTTTGGCTGTCCAGAAGCAAAAACAGCACTAAAAATCTGAGGGTGTCCATAGACTCTTGGGAAATTGCTGCCAAGAGCTCACCCAAAACAGGCCAGGTGAGTCTCCTCCTTTTAGAAAAATCTGAACTTTTTTTCCATGTCAATTCCAGCTCTTCCTTTTCCACCTGTACACCATCCCAGGAGTCAATTTCACCCAATGTGTGACGCATGGAAGTTTCAGAGAACGCTGGCAGGAAACCACCTACAACATGTTCACCTTCACCACCCTCTACATCACCCCTCTGTGCGTGATGATCGTTTGCTATGTCCGTATCTTATTTGAGATTAGCAAGCAGCTGAAAATTAACAAAGGTGAGTTTGCTGCCTTTAATTTGCATGTGATGTGAATCAGGTTCCTCCCCTGAAGATCTTAAAGTGTTAAAAACATACTGAACTTTACAGGAGTAATACAATACTTACGATATCTGGAACATGACAAATTTATCCCCCAAATAAAAAAGTCTATCCTGCCCACTTCCTTTTGAACCTTTCAGATTAAAGAAAATGATAGGGTGCAATCTTATGCACGTTTAGAGAGAACAAAGTCCTACAACTGGGGAATGCTGGGAGTTGTAGGACTTTTCTCTCTCTAAACATGCATAGGGTTGTACCCTAAGAGACTAGGACCTCTTGCATATGAAGAAGAACCAACTAAAAATTGGCCTCTCTGTTGGAAAACATGTCTAGATGAGCTATGTTTTGGCTGCAGTTGCCACCCTTTGTTCACTCACTTTTTTTCTGAAGAATCCAAACAACCTGGTACTTTCTGTACTGTCTCCCTGCCTGTTTTTTAACCTGATTTGTTGCCTTATTATTTAAAGGCAGTTGCAGTGTCAGCCTTTTCGGTGTGGTACTATTAAAGCTTTTCAGAGATACTGTGCCTTTAACCGTATGCTTCTGCTGAGTAGCCTCTATCTCTAATTGTGTCCTGTTCAGCATGGCTAATGAATTGCCCCTTCATTAGTCAGTTCCAAAAGCAAGACCTGGAGCTGACTGTGGCTCAGATCATGAGCTGCTTGTTGCAAAATTTTGGCTGAAACTGAAGAACGTAGGGAAAACCACCAAACCATTCAGGTATGACCTCAATCATATCCCTGATGAATATACAGTGGAGGTGAGGAATAGATTTCAGGGATTAGACCTGATAGACAGAGTGCTGTTCCCTGTTGAGGGAAGGGGGCTTTGGGGTGCAATCCTATTGGGATTCCTGTCAGCCTCCGAACTTAAAGGCTGACAGGAATCCTATGCAGAGCAGAAGCAGTGTGCAGGCTCCTTTGGCTCTGCATTTTAGCTAGACAGGCATTTTCACCTGTCTAGCTGAGGCGCTGGGGAGGGAAGAAGACTGGGGAAGCCTTTGGATACAGCATAAGCTGGCCTCCCCAGTCTCTTCCCCTCCCCACCCACCGACGTGTCTCCTTTCCCTTTCCTCCAAGGTTGCATTTGTGACCTCGGAGAGGCAGCCAGCATGGTTCCCCCTGTGCCGGCTGTGAGGGGGCGGGGGATGGGTATCTCAGACTCCTGTGTCTGAGGTCGGAGCGCTGACTCCGACCTTAGATCCGGGAATCGGAAATATCCTATGTCCCCCCCGCCCCTGTCTAGGGCTCATAGGATTGCTCTCTTAATTGCTGGTTTCATTTCATTCTTTTCTTTAATACAAAACACTGTTTATCTAGAACTTCGTAAAACATGGAACTCAATAAAGCTCTCACCTCCAGGGGAACATGAGTGATGAAAGGTGCAACTTCACAGGGCAGGGGAGCAGAGCTCGCAGAAGGGATCTCCACTGACCTGTCCCGCTTTGGAAATGAGTGTTTCCACTCATTTCTGGGGTTATTTCAGGAACCACTAGTTCCTGCTGCTCTAGCAGTCCATTCCACTGGTGCAACAGAACCAGGGGAGGCACAGCGGCAGATATAGGCTATTAAACAGTATAGGCAGTATGCTTTTGTATTGTATGGGTTAAAGTTTTATTTCGTGAACCACCCAGACAGCTTCAGCTATTGACTTGCAGAGAAATGCAATAAACAGCCAACTCACCCATTCTGGAGAGATCCTTTTGGAATCCTTCACAATCCCTTGTTTCTACTGAGTAATTTGGTGTCATCAGAAACATTGCTCCAGACCATTTATGAATATTAAAAAAAACAGATCATTTAAAACACACACACACACACACACACACACACACAGATCCTGAGGAGACTCTGCATCTTACATTCCTGCATTATGAAAACTGTCTACTTACTCTCAGCTTCCTGTTGTTTAACCTGTTGTTTAACCAGTTATCAATCTGTAAGAGAACTTCTTATCTCATAAGAGCCTGTCCTCTTAGCCCATGACTGCTAAGTTTACGCAGGAGCCTTCCATGAGGCTGTCAACAGCTTTTTGAGTGTCCAAGTACATGATGCCTGCCGCTGCTGACCCACCAAGCTTTTGTCCTGTTTGCCTTGTCTGGTATTCCGTTAGGACTGGTATTGTTAGTTCAGATGTTGGTGACCCTTTGCTTCCCGTGTAATTGACCTGTTTGAGACTCTCCTGCAGATCTTGCCAGAGGCAAGGATGAGCACATCTCCAAGGCCCGAATGAAGACTCTCAAAATGACAATTGTGATAGTGGCTTCTTTCATTCTTTGCTGGACCCCTTATTACCTCCTGGGCTTGTGGTACTGGTTCCAGCCTGACATGATCCATACAATACCAGAATATGTCAGCCACTTCCTGTTTCTCTTCGGCTTGCTGCACACTTGCACGGATCCCATCATCTACGGGCTGTATACGCCGTCGTTTCGAGAGGACATGAAGATGTGCCTCAGGCCCCTTAAATTAACAGTGACCCGCCAGGAAAAAAAACTTGCATCTATCTCGGAGATGAACAATAAAGATTATCACGCCCAGGGCCGGGCACCTTCAAGTGTTTCCAATGGTGGCACTCTACACACTGTGTTGTAGAGCAAGAAGCTCAGGGCTGGTCCACACGTGCAGGCAGAACGCTTGATTTGCGGCATCTGATAACGGCACACTTGAAAACTGGCAGCTAAACACATGAACTGACTCCATGAAATTGCATTCGATTTAACACGGGGTGGACAAGTCGCAGGCTGCGCGTAGCCCTCGGAGGCTGCCCGTGTGGTGCGCTGCAGGTGCTGAGCCTCCTTGGTTCCTGCTGCCAGCACGACCAGAGTCATCCCTGGCCCCGTACACCTTTCCCCAGCAAAACAGGGCTCTTGAAAGCCCACTCTGCACTGTTGCTGCCACCACCACCACCACCACTGCTGTTCAGAGGGCTGCTGGGGGCCCAATTCTGCTGGGAAATAGGGCGTGGGGAGAGACATTAACCTGCTCTGAAGGGTGACTTGCTGTGTCCATGTGCAGCCCTCAAAGGGTTCTATGGGGGACAATGTGATGACCCCCCCCAACCCGTAAAGGTTGCCCACCCATGGTTTTAGGTGTTATGCGAGGTTTTTCTGTGGTGGGCGGCCTATACACACATGCAAGTCATCAAGTGGTAAACAAGCATGCATGAACCAGGCCTCAATGAATATTGAGTGGAACAATTGGTCGCCCACCCCCTCGTTCAGCGGGCATCTCAGCGGAAATGGACATTCTTGGACTCCAAAGCATCACCAGCCATTTAGTTGGGGGGGGGGGATTCTGTCCAAAGCCCATCCTGAATTAAAGATGGCCAGAGGAAACCAAATGTAATGTCAACTCTTATAAATTATACTACCAATTGAATACATTTTTAGAAACGTTATGTTTTATTGGGGTAGCATGGTTTTTTTGGTAGCAAGGTGGGGCAGGGGGCATGTAGAAGTTGTGGACAGGACAATAAATGTTGGAGTCATAGGACAATTTGGGAGGAGGCAGTAGCTGATGTGTACAGCACGGGAGGGGGTGTTTGTGAGCTAGCAGCTATAACCGGCAGGCACACGAGACCCCAAAATACATGTAATGGAGCAAACAAGGCCTTGGAGCATCCTCAAGACTTTTTCCTGAGCTCTGTTTTACACGGCTGTTGGGAAACACAGGCTAGAGGATTCACCAATGAACCAGAAAGAAATATTCATCTAAATAAAGATGGTCTTACTGTGTGTGTGTGTGTGTGTGTGTGTGTGTGTACGTGTACACACACAATTTGTCACAAGTGTTGCCGTACTTACCATGCCAGCATTTGGGCCAGAATTTCAAGAACTGAGATCCTCTGAGCAGCTTAAGGAGAGCTTCTATGTTATCATTGAGCCAGGCACACAACCCTCCATCTAAATGTTAATTGGAAATGCTTTAGGGAAGGGTTTTGCTTATGTTACTCTGTAAAGCACCTAGGATGGCCCCTTACGAAATTGCCAAAAAAGAGGAAATGCATCACAAAAAAGGAGGGCAGTGATTTCAAGAAGTTGCATATGCTTTATATACATACACCCTGGAAAGGGTGGCCCATCGAATAGAGGACACCTGGCCACCCTAAGAACACCAGGCTCACTGACAGCATTTATTTTAATAAAAATAAATGAGGCAAAGCCCATAAATAGCAACAGAGGAGGCTGAAGATCAACTAAGATGGAAGATTGTTCATTACAACTGATCAAGAAGTCAAGGGTGTGATGAATGTTAGTGCTGATCCAAATATTTTCCCAGGAACGTTTCCAGCAATGGATGGGGGTGAGGCCAAAAGGACAGGTGGAAAAACGAGGTATTTTCATGGGAGAAAATCATTACGTTTGGGGAGCAGGGGCAGGGCTGTACTGGTAGAAGTGGCGGCAGCATCTCCTCCCACCCCACCTCTTCTTGCCTAAAAAGTTGCCCCACCGCTTCTACCGAGACGGAACTCTTGCAATCTGCAGTCAAGCAGATTGCAAGATGCCTCTGAAATTGACTGAGGCATCGCTGAAGAAAGAAGGGGCTCCATTATCCAGTGAAAACCACCATCTTCCTCTTTCAAACAGTGCCCCTGGAATAATACTATTCCATGGCGAAAGCAGCATTCTGAGCCAAGCCACTGTGGGGGAAACATGGTGGCTGCCTAGTTGTGGATTGCAGGAACCCCATCTCTCTTGAAGCAGCAGAAAACTCTTGTAAGGGGAGGGTGGAGATGCTGCTGCCACTTTTACCAGTAAGCACCCCCCACTCCCCCAAATCATTATTTTCTGTTGACCCCTGCCATCCAAGAAAATTGCTGGAGATGCCATCTCTCTTTCAAAGCTGGTGGGTAGATGCATATATGCAGGGAGCTCTGGCATCAACTGTGCCCAGGCAGGGCAGATTTGGGCATCGCTGCACTATTATCACAAAGGGGGACACTGCCTTTTCTGTGTAAGCGAATGGTTGGCATTCCAATGGGGGGAAATAAAGGGCTGCAGTTGGGGACAGCTTTACAACGGGGGTGAAACCTCTTCACACAGCATCCGTTGACACAGCGTCCCTTGAGAAGCAAACCAGCCCCTACCTGAACAGCTCCACCTTTTCATGTGCATACTCTGACCTCTCTCTCCGTCATGGCAGAAGCTGAGGCTGCGTTTACATTAAAGTAAAAACCCACAGCCCTCCCCTTGTGGAGCCTTTCCAGGTTTGCAGGGGGTTCCCAAATAGCGATCACATGATTGCTGAGAGGGGAAGCTTTTAATTTTCAAGGGTCCATAGAACTCAATGCAACTGCACCATCTAGTGGCTTTTTAAATAGCGTAACAATCTGACTGAAAATGAATAGTTCATTATTTCCGGATCTTTTAAAGATGGAATAACCAGGAAATACCTCTGGATCTGCCCTGGAGGTTGACGATGTCATGAAAAGGACCCGCAAACTTCCATGAGTGAGCAATCTCAATAGCAGGATAAAAGTTCTGTATAAAGGAGCCCTGACAGGACCTTAGGAACCTGGCTGTTATATCAATTAGATTTTGTTATCAGAAGATGAGCATCAAACTTATGGAAGCCAAAATTACTGTAAACTCACATCGCTGGATATCAGTGTTGGGGAAGCATCAAGGCTTTTAAGCACATTTTGGGCACATGCCACAATTGGTGGTTAACTGAGCTCAAGGAAAAGAGCTTGTTCTTGCCACAGCATCAAGTGAGAGAACTTGAACCACCCCCAGCACTCATTCAACCACTTCCACTTCTCTCAGAGCCTTTGCTAGCCACTCTGGGGGGTGGAACAGAAATCTATTTGTTTATTGCACTTCTATACCAATTTCCTGAAGACAACCAAGGCAGTTTACAAAGATTTCACAAAGTAAAAACCATAATCAAGTAAAAACATACTAAACATAAAAGCTGAAACAATTTTAAAAGCCAAGTTAAAAAGATATGCCTTGACTCCCTTCGTGAATGCAGAGAGGGGTGGGGCGGGGGGACCGCTCAGGAAGTATGTTGCAGACTTGGGGAGCAACACAGGAGAAAGCCCTTTCCTGTGCCCCCGACAAGCAGGCCTCTGCAAGCATGGGTATCTTCCAAAGGGCTTTCCTGCTGATCTGAATAACTGAGCAGGTTCATACTGATAGGCGGTCCCTCGGACAGTTGTCGGTGGTAGGTTTTCTGATGGAGCTCCCTGCTTTTGGCTACAATCCTGTATAATTCCCACCCAATTATCTTCTCTACATTTGCTTGAAGGTGATGGGAAACTGGTATCTTTAGGGCAGGGCACTTAGAGACAGATGTTGTCATGGAATAAACTATTGAGCAGATGGTACAGGACCATCTTTACAGGTATGCCTGGAATGGGGGCGGGGGGGAGATAAGAGAAAGAATAGGTCCAGAGAATTGGTTCCCTGCATACAGCAGCAAGCACAAAAAGGGCTGTGGCTGGTGTTGGAGTTTCTGGCTCTTAACTTAGGAAAGCACTGAACACTTGGCCGGAATCTCAAGTGCTATTTTAGGTATTCTTAAACCCAGTAAAACTGGTTGTTTTCCCCCTCTCGGAACAGCAAAACTTTCACTTCCCACCATGCAGTATCACAAACTGCTTTCGAATTCACCTTGGTTTCAAACATAGCTTCTCATACAGCAAAGGGAGGACAGGTGAATAAGGGATTTGGCTGAACAATTCTTTGGATCTTGGCCTCTTTCAAAGGCTTAGTGCACCATCCACTCGCCCAGTGTAAAACAGAGACACCATTCCTTCCCACGGACATAGCAGTTTTAATGTTCAAAGTGCTCGACAGTCGTTATTGCAGTTGCCTTCACAACAAGCTTGCGAGGTAGGCTGTCAAAATCCCCATTTTATAAAAGGGGAACTGAAGCTTACAGTGATTTGCCCGAAGAAGGCCTGTGGTGGACGTGGGATTTGAACCTACTTCTTTCAGTCTGTAGTTTTCAAAGTGACTGTTTTGCTTCTTTCCCATACACACAAGAAACCAGAAGGACAAATGCAAACCGCATCCAGGTTCAGCTTTTAGGTTCTGTAAAAAAACTTAAAAGAAGGCTGTTCATTTATATTTTTTTTCCAAAATTGACTCCCAGTTAGAGGATGTGCCATAGACACTGAAACAAAATAAACTCCTAAAAAATAACATGGAAAATAGGATTATGGCTTGGATCCAAAATGGTTCTCTGTTCATGTAAGGGAAGGGGCTACATCCAACAACTCCTCCCTTCATCTAGATGCCCCCCCCCCCCCGCACCATATCTCACACCCTTCCCACAGTCCCCCACAGCCCACTGGGGCAGGTTCTTGAAGGGGGCAGAGGGAACACAAAAGGCTGGAAAGGGAAGATGGTGGTAGGAAAACCCTGACTTATGAACATGAACTCTGCTCTGTTCACAGAAGGTATGATCCTAACACTGTACTTCACTAAGAAAATAAAGCTCTTTCATAGTGTCACTTAGCGCCTGGCACCATGACCCTGCCAATCCAGGTGGACCACAGTGATGCAAGGAGAGTCTTGTGCTTCCGGTCAGGGGGCATCCAGTGGAGGCCGGTGGCTCCAATGTCAGTGGAGTGGTGAATCCGCTCTGGATTTCATTCAGAACCAGTCAGAACTCTAAAGGAGCTATCCAAGCATCCTGGATAGCTCCTTTAGAGTTCTGACTGGTTTTGACTGAAACCCGGAGCTGATTCATCACCCCGCTGACATTGGAGCCACCGGCCTCCACTGGTGACATCCCCTCCCAACGGAGTGGGTTGGCCAAGCTAAGCCCCTTTCTTCATTGGCTCTTAGGCTGCCTCCCACTCTTGTTGGGGATGCTGGGATCCTGATTCTCTTGCAGCGGTTGAACAGGACTGTGTCGCGTAGAGGACGTTTCCCTTGCCTGTTCCTGCAGTGAGGACTGCATATGCTGGAAGAGCATACACCAGTCTTTCCCAAGCTGCCGCCCCCCAGAGGGGTTGGACTACAACTCCCATCATCCCCAGCCAGCTGGGGATGGTGGGGGTTGTAGTCCAACTCCTCTAGTGGGGGCCAGGTTGGAGAAGGATGGCGTGAGTGATTGCCTTAAAAAACAAAGCCTCAGAGCACGGCCCTGTGGCTTGAGCAAGTTCCGGGGCGAATCAGGCAAATGCCACGCACTTCACCTCTACTCACATCACACACATCTGCTGCCCATGAGCAGGTCTTGCCATTCCAGGCATCTCCTCCCATCCCAACTGAAGTTGCTTGAGGCAGACCATGCTCAATCTCACCTTTGGTCCTCCCCCTTTGAGGAAGGGGTTCGAACCAACTGAAAGGAGGTCCCAGGAGGAAGGCGGCACAAGCAGGAAGAAGAGCGATCATGGGAGGGAAAAGAACAGACAGGGTGGAGGGCAAGGGCAGCGTGGCAGAGAAGGAGCTGGAGCCGAGGCCTCCATGCCTTGCTCTCAGATGGTGTCAATGTTCCTGGCTTGGCCACAGGACAGACATTTGCAGGAAAATACATTTAAAAGGACATGGGGTCTTCCATTCCCTCACAAACACACTGCATGTTTTATAAACGTGCTTCAGCGAATGTGTGTCAAACGCCCAAGTCAGAAAGGAGTCCAACAGCTCCATGGGAGGTACAGGATGAAGAACAGCACCTTCATTTGCAGAGCACATGAAACGGATCGCTATTTACTGGCGCAGGACACCCCCTGAACCCAGCGGGCTCCACCTGAAGCATTCTTAGGCACCGTCCTGTAGTATTTCCTCCCACAGCACCTTCCCTCCAAGGTGTTCCCTACATCATCCCACTCCATCTTTAGCAAGGCAAGGAACAGGAGGTTCCCTGTACCAGACTTTTGGGCAGAGAAGCCAGTCAAAAATATTCTAAAGGGTGTGCTGGGAAAGTTAAGGCAGCAGAAATGGGGCTACCCCCAGCTCTCCGTCTGTCCCCAGGCCCCTCTTTCGGGGCTGACGGGTTTTCAAGAAGGCTTCAGGTTTCTCACTGTTAAGGCATGTGGTGAGGTTAGCAGCCCTGTCGGCTGAGCCTGCACGTTCACTGTTTTGAGTCAAAAAGCCTGTTCCAATAATACAGGAAGGCTGGGGAGTTGCTGGCCCCTATGATGACCAGCAGCAGCAGATACAGGATCATCATGACAGCAAAGCGATGCTTAGAGACCCAGGATTGAGTGGCAGGCCTACGGGGAGAAACAGAGACAGCGATCAGGACACCCACCCACAAGATGGTGCGCCTTTGCAAAGCCACGAATGCCTGTCACGCCCGTGGGAGCTCTACAGGATCCTGCTCCAGACCTCTAGAAACTGGATGCAGCCCCACCCCATTCTCTTCAGTTTCAGAGATATTAGCAGCCATTGCCCACTGAAGCATATCCATCTCTGCAGCTGTAAGGACTAGCCACTTGATTTAAAGGGACTGGGGAGCCAAGACTCCCACCAAGAAGTTTAATGAGCTTCTTTAATGAGCTTCCGCCACACTTTGAAAACTTGGTTGTTCAGGCAGGCATTTGGGGTGGGCTAGGGAAATTTTAGAAAATGACGTTTTAATGTGCAATTTTATTGTTTTTAAACTGTTTGTATTATTGTACATTGCCCAGAGTGGCCGGGTGACCAGCCAGATGGGCGATTAAGAAATTTAATCAATCAATCAATCAATTAATTAATTGAAGTTCAATTCTGCAGCCAGTGTTTTAGGCACTTGCATGGAAACAACACCAACTCGGACAGTGCCATCTGCCTCTCGTTTTGCAAGCACCCTTATGATCTCTTTTCCTGGGTAGACAATACTTTTCTGCATTTTTGAACTGGGGAGGGGACATGAGTTATCAGTTAGTCTACAAAGTACCTTCACCACAGGGGTGGTTACGGCTGCAGAGAAGTGGGGAAAGCTTACCTCCGGTGTTGCTTTTGTGAATATACTAGCAAGTATTTCACCCGTATCAGCTGGTTGTTCGTAACAACAAAGTATTTCTGAGGGACGTCGCCCCCTTCACTGTTCCTCACTCTGGCTCTCTTCTTGTCTATTTCTTTAGAATCTATGCAAGAAGGAAACAGGTCCTCTTAGAAACGAGGTGAAAGGCAAGTAGCACTGGAGCTTTAAGACCAGAGTTGGGCAAGGTGCGGCCCTCACTGCCCGCTGGTGCAGCCTCTGCCTCCCTCCAGCACCCCGAATTTTTAAAAGTTATTTATTTTTCTTAGGAAGACTACAGCCTGGGGGGGGAGGCAAAAATGGCCCCCAGGCCTCCCAAAGCTGCCCACCCCTGATGTAGAGAGTCTCAAGTTTAATCTTGGAGAGCTGCTTGCTGTCAGTAACTGGGCTAGATGGAACCATGGTCTGACTCCTTGTCTTAGGTAGCTTCGTGAAATATTTTAGAGCAGCTTCTCCCAACCTGGAGCCCTCCAGATGGACTGGACTACCATTACCCCCAGTCAGAAGGGCCCTTGGGGAAGGCTTAAAAAAAAAAAAGGGCTCACCTTTCTTTTTTGCTTGGCATTTTACATCTGGATGATCAATGATTTCACAAACAGCAACGCAGCTAAGAATCGGGCCCATGGTGCTTCGTTGCCAGCCGAGACCATGGGGGCTATAGAGAAGAGCAAGGCTCAGGTCACTGGTCAGATAGGTGCCTTCCCCGAACAAGGAGGTCTGAAAAAAGGAGGAAGGCTTTGCGCATCAACTGAACCACACGCTGGCAGCCTCCCTTTAAAAGTTATTTACTGAGATTCTGGCCCATCTGTAGTTTACATAATTTGTTACAATTCTACATGAAAGGCAGGAGGGAGAACACTCTGGCCCCCGTTGCTACTGGAAGGTCACCCCCACTCCCTCTGAGGAAGAACACCTGCAAAGGAAGTTCAGGTCACCCAGTCAGGTCACCGTTTGGGACAAGTGCCTTTCCCAAGACAAGGAAAAGCTCTGCCAGGAGCCGGCCTCCTTACACTACACAGACCTCTCCAAGAAAAGGGGAAGACTCTTCCTGCGGTCTCATTTCCAAAAGCGGACATTTAAGTAGAAGCTGCTCAAAGCCTTTGGGCAATGCTGGGCCCCTCCAGATGTTTGGGCTTACAAAGCCCCTGGGCAAGGTGGGGGCCCCTCCGGATGTTTGGGCCTACAATCCCCATCAGCCCTTGCCAGCACAGCCAATCGCGAGGGATCGTGGGAGTCATCAGTCAAAACATCTGGAGGGCCACATGCTGCCCACCCCTGCCTTGGGGGCTGAGCAGGTGGTAAAGCCCAGATAAATACATTGGTCATCTGGCACATGATTTCCATGAACTGCCTGAATCCACAGCAGTGTGAACCAGTGGAGGTTGGCAGCATCCTCAGGAGAGGCAGAAGGGCCCGCAGGCCAGGTTCTGAACATGGCGCAAGGGTGACGTTCTCTTCTGCTGGCTTGCTTCTCCACCACCACACTGCTCCCAGCTTGCCTGCTCAGCAGACTAAAGGCAGAACCATTGGGAGGAACATGGGCTGCAGTGCGCAACAGAGGGGAGCACTATCCCACACGCTGACCAGGACTTTGTGGCACGCCTGCAAAGAAGGCAGGCCAGGGAGGAAACGGGTTTTGGCACAATATGCACGATCCCCAGCCAAGAACCACATCTGCTTGAAGAGGAACAAATTTCCCCGCTAACAGGCTGATCCTGGGGCAAAAGCAGGAGAAAACAGAGGCAAAGGCGCCCTGAGAAGCATCAGTCCAACCTGGACTGCAACAAAGCTGAACAACATTTGGGGCTTGTTAGTTTGGGGGAAAAAGACAAATGACACCTGGTCAATGTTTATATAATTATGCATGGTGAAAGTGGATAAGGGGAAGTTTCCCTCTCTCGCTCCTAATATGAGAAGCCAGGCTCAAGCAATGAAGCTGATGGGCAGGAGACTCAGGACAGGCAAAAGGACGTACTTCTTCGGACAGAGTGCAGACAGCTCAGGGGATTTGCTGCCATCACAGGCAGTGCCAACCTCTGGCTTAGATGGCTTTAAAAGGGGTCACACATAGTCCTGGAGGAAACTATATTGTCCAGGCTTCTTCAGCCTGGTGCTCTCAGGATGCATCGGACTACAACTCCCAGCATGCCCCTACCAGCCACGGGAGTTGTAGTCCAACACATCTGGAGGGCACTGGGTTAGGGACAAGTGATACAATCTGTTAATGGCGACCCATCGTGATGGAAACCTGCCACCTCCGGGATCTGAGGCAGCACCCCTCTGAAGTACCGCCCCTGGGGAGCAGCGGGACAGAGAGGCTGCCCTTGTGTCCTGCTGGGGGCCTTGACAGGCCTTGGGTCTGACCCGGCAGGGCTCGCCCGATGGTGGGGTAAGCCAGACTTGGCTCTTACCCGGTTTAAGTGGCAATGCAGCCCGTTGTGCAGGATGGAGTGGAAGTTCTCCAGGCGGCTCCCGTGGAATGCATAGATGAGGTCTCTCCCGGCCTTGGTCTCCTCGAATTTGGCGCTCATTTGGTTGCAATAGGTGATCTCAAACAGGAAGTCTGGTGCAGGCACCGGGACACTGGGCGCTCCTGTCAGCTCTCGTATCTTCTTATACTTCAACGCCATTAAGATGTAGTCATGTTACTGGCTTAAAAGCATCAATCGTCTACACTGGGGGTTGGCGGGAGGGAAGTCCTGTGGACTTCAAAGACTCGGGACTGCACTTAATCAAGGCGCCCTGAGTTTTCCTGCTTTGCTTCTTCCTCCCTATCCTTTTTTCCTCTTGCATCATGTCTTTCTAGGCTGTTACTCTGAGGGCGGGGACTATGTTGTTATTATTTTATCTGAAAGCCGCTCCGGGAGCCTTTGAGGTGGAAGATCATGGTATAAATGCTTTCAATAACCACAGTAATACCCTGCACAACACAAACCAGTGCACTGTGAGAGAAACTGCTCTGCCCGAAGAAATTAAGTGAAAGGGTCCTGTGACCCCAAGGTGCCCCTGTACAAAGAATGCTGTTCACTGTATGATTTGTTTGTCTGGCTTTACCAAGGTTAGGAGCTGGGGAGTCTTTAATGCAGCCTTCCCTAATCTGATGCCCTCCAGATGTGCTGGACTAAAATTCCCAGCATGCTCCAGCCAGCCATGTTGCTTGGGGCATGCTGGGAGTTGTAGTCCAACACACCGAGAGGGCCCCAAGTTGGGGAAGGCTGCTTTAACATCACATGCCCCCAGTACCTCTTTTGGCCACCCCCAAGGCAACTGTGTTCTTATGGCCCCTGTGAGGCACCTTGGAGATCATAAAATCCTAGAACAGAAGGGGTGGAAGGGGCCTGCAAGGCCATCGTGTCCGACCCCCTGCTCAGTGCAGGAACCCAAGTCAGAGCATCCCTGACAGGTGACTGTCCAGCCTAGTCTTGAATGCCTTGAAGGTCATTTGATCAACAGGCAAGATATATCTTTAAAAGACATGAATACAAGAGAAGGCCAAAATGGGCATTTTGACATCAAGTGGCTCCTGCGTTTGCAGCACATGGAAATTGTCTGCTATTGAGGCATTTGCTTGTAAGCACTTGCTGGGAGAATCTTCACACTGACTTAGCCCAAAATGCTATTTGGCCTTATGAAGGCCTCCAGAGAAGAAACCGCTACATGCTACACATTCAAAATACTTTTCCTGAAATGCTATCTTGAAAGAATAAATCACACACCACAGTTAAGTGCTTAGAAATCCCATGGATTTCAATGGCAGAGCATCAAGCAAGCTCTGAACTCTCCCACTGAACTGAATAGGACTTAAATAAATATAATTTCAGGGCCTTCTCACATGGCTCTGGAACTCTCTACCAGGGGAAACATTCGTTCCATCCCTTCTCCACTGGATTTTTTGATGCGGAGTGAAGGCTGCGCTTTTTCAGAAGGCACTGGGGACTCTCCAAGTGTGACTTTGCCTGGCAACTGTGCAAGGATTCTTCCACTGTCTTTCTGATCACTGCTGCCCAATTAGTTTTGGTTGGTTTGTATATAATGGGCTAGATCATGATTAGTTCAAATTAAGATCAGTGGAACTTACATTAGTCATGACTAACTTACATTCTTGATTGCAATGGGTCTGCTCAAAGCATGATAATCTACTAAAATCTACCAAAATCAAATCCAATGGCTTCGTCATTGAATTTTAAATGTGTCACCTGCGTCATTGCTCGGTTTTAGTGCAAAAGGGAGGATAAAAGCAACCAGTGCTTGGCTGGCTGGTGCTCTTCCTGGATTAGGGTGCTTAAAACTGCTTCAACATGCTTCCTCTGCTCCCGGAGCTCTCTGGAGCCAGCCATCGTGCCCCAGACGCAGGCACCCCCACCCCCTCAACTCGCCCTGAGCCATTCAAACCTATTCCATTCATCCTGTCATCAGAAGGTAAACTCTAACCTCTTGTTTGCTGGTACTATGTATGCACAAGGCCTTGGAAGACAAGACCCAGCCCAGCAGCTCCCAAGCCCTTTTGTCCATGTCTCGGGCTGACGCAAGTAGCTCCTTCAGGCTGCCCAGGGCATCCGTGTCTGCAAGCTGAGAGAGAAACATGCTTAGGGGACGTCTCTGGCTTGTCTCGATCATCTTGCACAGTTAAGAGACCCCTGGTGGTTAAAAAGAAAAAGAAAAGAAGCAACATCTCTGACAGTCCCGTTCCGTGCATGTTTCCATGCAAGCAAACCCGGCTGGCTGGGGGATGCTGGGAGCTGTCGTCCAACACAGCTGCAGCACGCCAGGTTGGGGGAAAGTTGCCCTATGGGAATCCTTACAAAAGTGTACAGAAGACTACAGCCTGCAGTAGGGAGGGGCGGTGGGTGGGCTTAGAAAAACCTGGGAGCTTAATGAATGGAGACAACCAGCTCAGCCCCAGGGAGGCCAAACATTTTAAGGACATAGGAAGCTGGCTTCTACTAAGCTAGACCACTGGGACATCCAGCTCAGCGCTGCCTTCCCCCACCTGGTGCCCTTAAGATGCGTTGGACTACAACTCTTCATCATGGCCGGCTGCGGGTGCTGCAAGCTGTAGTCTGACACATCTGGAAGCACTAGGTTGGCAGAGGCTGCTCTACACTGCCCCTGTGAGTTTAGCCGTTTAGCTCTCTAGGACACTGGCTGGAAGAGGCTCCGCGGGGTTTGGCGATGTTGCCCAGGGACTGAAGCCATTACTTGTTTTTGTTTTGTTTTTCCTTGTAAGTATACTGTATTTACTTATTATTTGTTTATTTTAAACATTTATATCCCACCCTATATCATTTGGAACTCAGGGCGGCATACAGATAAAATCAGTTTAGGCAGTATAAAACAATAAATAATTTAAACAGCTAAAAAGATATTAAACCATTAAGCAAGCTAATACCAATTTAAATTCTAAAACAATAAAGCAGTTAAAAAGGTGTGCTACTTTAGGGAATGCATTTAGCCCTCAAAGGTTTTGATAAAAAGCCATATTTTAACTTGGCGCCGAAACGAAACCAATGTCTGCGCTAATCGGGCCTCCAAGGGGGGGGGGGGAGGCATTCCATAACCAGGTGCCACAGCCGAAAAAGACCTGTATGACACAGAATGAAGGCTTCCCATCCTTTATCTTCAGGCACTTTGCTAACCACCTGGGAAACACTCTCTCACACAGCCCAGATGGAGCAGGAAAGTTTCACTGGGATTAATGGGACAAGTCAATCCATGTAGCTGAGTCTTTATGGTGAAAGGCTCACCAGACCCAGAGTATTCACCTAACATTCTTTCGATCTCTGATGGCATTATTTTCACAGGCACTGCATATGACGTTGTGGAGATCCCCTACAAATGCTAGGAATGGCTCCAGAATGCAAGATGGCAGTCCCTCAGGGGGCCACAGACTTAGATGCTGTTCTGAAGGACAAAATGGCTCTCTTCAAACCACTCTGAAGGAGCACCCAGGCCGGCTTAAACTGGCAAGCAGTTTGCAGAAGGGATGGGGGTGGCTGGGGGTGGACTCAGCACCTGCTCTCCTATTCACAAATAGATGAGTGGATGTTTTTCCCTTTAAAAAATCATCTTTGCCTATTCAGTAAGCCACAAGGATTTAAATGTTTGTACATGATAGTTCAGTAGCAGAAAGCAGTAGAATTAGAAAGTATTAGAAGGTTGAGTTTCACTGCTATATAGTCCTCCCTATTTTCTGGATTGTGTCCCATTTTCCTTCCCCCAAACCATATGGACTACAAGCTTAACACTCAGGTTTCCTATGATTTTGCTCGGTCTGTATGGGACGCCATATTCCGTGACTTTCTCTTGTTCTGAGTCAACAAGGCAGACTTCTAGATCCTCAGGGTATGAGATTATTAGCAAAAATGCAGTTTGTTCCTTGTCATCAGCAATTATATATAGCCTTGAGAAGACTGAGGAAAGATGACCAGGATAGGATAGCGCTCTTCAAGAACTTGAAAGGTTGTCCCAGAGAGGAAGGCCAGGATCTCTTCTCAATCATCCCGGAATGCAGGACACGGAATAATGGGGTCAAGTTACAGGAAGCCAGACCCGGCTGAACATCAGGAAAAACTTCCTGACTGTTAGAGCAATACGACAATGGAACCAATTGCCTAGGGAGACAGTGGGCTCTCCCACGCTGGAGGCATTCAAGACGAGGCTGGACAGCCATCTGTTGGGGATGCTCTGACTTGGATTCCTGCACTGAGCAGGGGGTTGGACTCGATGGTCTTGTAGACCCCCTTCCAACCCTACAATTCTATGATTCTATGATATCCTGATAAAGGCCACCTCCTCTCCTGGGAAAACAGATCCCACAACTTCCCTGGGCAACCTGTTCTTCCAGAAGGAACAGTTTTACAACCACTACTGCAAAACCTGCTTTTCTGCAACAGGAATATGATGTTTCTCTTCCTGCTTGGCAGAAATGGACAAGCCCCACTCTGCAGCTCGTGAGTATATACGAAGCCATCTAACCCAAATAACCAAAAAGCCGGAATCCAAAGGCAGGACTGAATTCTAAAATTCTGTTCCAGGAAGGCTCACCATGATGAGCATGGTGAAAGTTACGAGCAGCCAGCTACACAGGGTCAAACTAGAATATCCCCCCCCAAAAGTTTCCTCTTCCAGAGCAGTTTGGAAGCTGCTGTCTGAGGGCGCTTGGGCCATCTCCAGGCCATGGCACACAGCGGGTGGCTTTCCCAGAGGGCTAGCAAGGGCAATAAAAAATTGTTGAAGCCTGGGCAAGGCAATCCAAATTCTTGCCCAAAAAGCTGAATACCACAACCAACATATATTGTATAATTCACCTTTAGAAATGTTAGTTATTTTTGGTGGTTATAAACAAGGGTTAGCAAGAAGGTTCTATGGACTTGTTTGTGAGACAGGTATAAACTGAGCTAACTTGCACAATCCATTCTGCTTGCCTTCAGCGGCTAGTAGCCGTGGTGGGAGGCGATTTTCATCGGGACTGCAGCAGGGGAGGAAAGCCCCCATCCCCACACACCCTGGTCCCAACCAAAATCCACTCACCCTATAGCTATTAAGGATTAAAAAAAAACAAAAAAAAACCACTAACAGCACTTCAAATGATGTGTTCAGCATCACATCTAGTTCAGCCCTAAATCTATTGGTTCGGCCGTACATAGGTTTCCATCCAAATGCTTAGACCACTCTTCCCCAACCTGGCATCCTCCAGACTTCAACTCCCACCAGCCCCACCCAGCATGGCCAATGGTCAGGAATGCTGGGAGTCGTAGTCCAAAACATCTCCAGGGCACCAGGTTGGGAAAGGCTGGCTTAAAGCTGTCTAAGGAGCCCCCAACTTTCCTCCCAACTTCAGAGCTTCAGAGGGGGTAGGGGGATGATCCTGTTTCATCCCCAGCCCCATAACTGGAAACGATGTCTAGAATTTGTTTTGGCTTTACACTTGCTGGCTGGTTAAAGCAACTAACAAACACAGGGTCAAACCAAGCTTCTGCACTGGGCTCCAGCTTCAAACTAGGGATTGTGCGGAGGAGCTTGTTTCATAGTGAGTATGGGATGCTCCCTGCAGCCCCCACCCCAGGCCAGGAGCTGGAGCAGGGAGCAGGGGATTTTCCCTGTCCTTGCACTGCATTTTGGAGGCACACTGCATGGTCAGGGCCATGACCGTACTCCTTGGAGGAGCACGTTCCTGGTGGCCACACACTTTTTCGGCCCTCAAGCCTAGTCCAAATGCAGCCCCCCCCCCCCCCCCCCGTAAGCTGTAGTGACACTTGTGCAGAAGAAAGCCTTCGATGATCTGCTCCATGCAGGCCGAACAGCAAATCAGTATTGCTTTGGGATCACAAAGGGAGGCCTGGCCCTGTGGCCACTCACCAAAGCCTCGAAATCCTTGGTCTCCTCTGTGGTGTAGAGTCCCGGGAAGGGCCGGAGGACAGAATCCCGCTTGTAGCTCTGCAGAGCCGAGACAAAGAAGCTGCACTTGAGGTCCGCGGCCAAAGGATCCATCTGGACGGCCTCCCGCACCCTCTCTTTGAGGGCAGCATCACTGGCACTCAGCACCTGCATCCCCACAGGGCCCTGTCAAGGAAACGCAGGCGGAGGTTAGAGGACAGAATCAGCGTGGAAGAAGGGCCTTGTCCAGCAGCCCGTGCAGACCACCCCAGGAGTCACATCCTCCACAGGGGACAGCAACGCTGCCCTTTCCCGAGTGGATGGCATTTGGGGCGGGGGGCGAGGAGAACTTACTTAAATACGGCCATCAAACCCTGAAAGCGCGCGCACACACACCAGTTGTAGTTAAAACCATAGGAAGAGGCTTTTCCTATGCCTTAAAAAGCTGCACGACAGGCAGACATTCAGTAGGCAAGGCTGCAGTCAACCCAGTCTCCCTACCAGGAAATCTTTTCCTTTCCCTGAACCAAATACGGACCAAATACAGCAGACTCCAGGTATGCACAAAAACAAACAAAAACCCATCCGTGGGCGACCTGTGGCCCTACGGATATTGCTGGATCACAAAACCCACCACCCCAACCATCGGCTATACTGTCTGGGGCTGACGGGAGTTGGAGTCCAACAACAGTTCCCTCTCCCCATTCCTTTTTCCTTGGGTCTTTTTAGAGTCAAGCCTGATAATTTCCAAGCCCTTTGGGGGCCGCGGGCCGCTCTACAAATACTTCAGATAAGCAGTGAATAAAATGGCCATCCTGGGGGCGGGGGGGGCACAGACGGCCCGTGCGCGGTGCCTTTGGCAGCTGTGTGGCAGGCAGAAATCCAACTGGTCCAGGCTCCTCTTTACGACCACTCTCTTCCAGGCGAGCCTACACCGGTTGAACTTCTGCCTGTGATGCCGCCTGCTGCGCTCCCGGCGTGCCTGCCTCGGCAGTCCTCCCTTTCTCATCGCCACCCCCGGGGCCCCACTGAGGTGTCGGGGTCTTCCGTCTTCCTCTCACCCTCCGGCCTACCTCAGCCGCAGCTCCGCGACAGGCGACTCCCCCGCAGGGCTCCTCGACCCCAAGTGCCTACTGAGCATGCTCCGTTCGTCTTGGACATGCTCAGTAGCAGCCGCTGAAGCCGCAAGCCTGGCAGCCTTCACGTTGGAGCATGCCCAGTAGCAGTAACTGAAGCACCAACCGTGCCCTTACCGCGCCTTCGTGTCATCTCGAGGATGCTCACTAGCCCCGCCTGGCGGTATTTATTCCTACACATGCTCAGTGTCAACAACTGAAGCTCCAGCCTTGCCCTCTCCTTGCCCTCATCTCATCTGCAGCATGCGCAGTAGCAGCACCTGAAGCTCCAGCCTTGCCCTCTCCTTGCCCTCATCTCATCTGCAGCATGCGCGGTAGCAGCACCTGAAGCTCCAGCCTTGCCCTCTCCTTGCCCTCATCTCATCTGCAGCATGCGCGGTAGCAGCACCTGAAACTCCAGCCTTGCCCTCTCCTTGCCCTCATCTCATCTGCAGCATGCGCAGTAGCACCACCTGAAGCTCCAGCCTTGCCCTCTCCTTGCCCTCATCTCATCTGCAGCATGCGCAGTAGGAGCACACGAAGCTCCAGCCTTGCCCTCCTCCTTGCTCTCATCTCATCTGCAGCATGCGTAGTAGCAGCACCTGAAGCTCCAGCCTTGCCCTCTCCTTGCCCTCATCTCATCTGCAGCATGCGCAGTAGCAGCACCTGAAGCTCCAGCCTTGCTCTCTCCTTGCCCTCATCTCATCTGCAGCATGTGTAGTAGCAGCACACGAAGCTCCAGCCTTGCCCTCTCCTTTCCCTCATCTCATCTGCAGCATGTGCGGTAGCAGCACCTGAAGCTCCAGCCTTGCCCTCTCCTTGCCCTCATCTCATCTGCAGCATGTGTAGTAGCAGCACCTGAAGCTCCAGCCTTGCCCTCTCCTTGCCCTCATCTCATCTGCAGCATGCGCAGTAGCACCACCTGAAGCTCCAGCCTTGCCCTCTCCTTGCCCTCATCTCATCTGCAGCATGCGCAGTAGGAGCACATGAAGCTCCAGCCTTGCCCTCCTCCTTGCTCTCATCTCATCTGCAGCATGCGTAGTAGCAGCACCTGAAGCTCCAGCCTTGCCCTCTCCTTGCCCTCATCTCATCTGCAGCATGCGCAGTAGCAGCACCTGAAGCTCCAGCCTTGCCCTCACCTTGCCCTCATCTCATCTGCAGCATGTGTAGTAGCAGCACACGAAGCTCCAGCCTTGCCCTCTCCTTGCCCTCATCTCATCTACAGCATGCGCGGTAGCAGCACCTGAAGCTCCAGCCTTGCCCTCTCCTTGCCCTCATCTCATCTACAGCATGCGCGGTAGCACCACCTGAAGCTCCAGCCTTGCCCTCTCCTTGCCCTCATCCCATCTACAGCATGCGTGGTAGCAGCACACGAAGCTCCAGCCTTGCCCTCTCCTTGCCCTCATCTCATCTGCAGCATGCGTGGTAGCACCACCTGAAGCTCCAGCCTTGCCCTCTCCTTGCCCTCATCTCTTCTGCAGCATGCGCAGTAGCAGCACCTGAAGCTCCAGCCTTGCCCTCTCCTTGCCCTCATCTCATCTGCAGCATGCACGATAGCAGCACCTGAAGCTCCAGCCTTGCCCTGTCCTTGCCCTCATCTCATCTACAGCATGCGCGGTAGCACCACCTGAAGCTCCAGCCTTGCCCTCTCCTTGCCCTCATCCCACCTACAGCATGCGCGGTAGCAGCACACGAAGCTCCAGCCTTGCCCTCTCCTTGCCCTCATCTCATCTGCAGCATGCACGATAGCAGCACCTGAAACTCCAGCCTTGCCCTCTCCTTGCCCTCATCTCATCTACAGCATGTGCGGTAGCAGCACACGAAACTCCAGCCTTGCCCTCTCCTTGCCCTCATCTCATCTACAGCATGCGCGGTAGCAGCACACGAAGCTCCAGCCTTGCCCTCTCCTTGCCCTCATCCCATCTACAGCATGCGCGGTAGCAGCACACGAAGCTGCAGCCTTGCCCTCTCCTTGCCCTCATCCCATCTACAGCATGTGCGGTAGCAGCACCTGAAGCTCCAGCCTTGCCCTCTCCTTGCCCTCATCTCATCTACAGCATGTGTAGTAGCAGCACCTGAAGCTCCAGCCTTGCCCTCTCCTTGCCCTCATCTCATCTGCAGCATGCGCAGTAGCAGCACCTGAAGCTCCAGCCTTGCCCTCTCCTTGCCCTCATCTCATCTGCAGCATGTGTAGTAGCAGCACACGAAGCTCCAGCCTTGCCCTCTCCTTGCCCTCATCTCATCTACAGCATGCGTGGTAGCAGCACCTGAAGCTCCAGCCTTGCCCTCTCCTTGCCCTCATCTCATCTACAGCATGCGCGGTAGCACCACCTGAAGCTCCAGCCTTGCCCTCTCCTTGCCCTCATCCCACCTACAGCATGTGCGGTAGCAGCACACGAAGCTCTAGCCTTGCCCTCTCCTTGCCCTCATCTCATCTGCAGCATGCACGATAGCAGCACCTGAAACTCCAGCCTTGCCCTCTCCTTGCCCTCATCTCATCTACAGCATGTGCGGTAGCAGCACACGAAACTCCAGCCTTGCCCTCTCCTTGCCCTCATCTCATCTACAGCATGCGCGGTAGCAGCACACGAAGCTCCAGCCTTGCCCTCTCCTTGCCCTCATCCCATCTACAGCATGCGCGGTAGCAGCACACGAAGCTGCAGCCTTGCCCTCTCCTTGCCCTCATCCCATCTACAGCATGTGCGGTAGCAGCACCTGAAGCTCCAGCCTTGCCCTCTCCTTGCCCTCATCTCATCTACAGCATGTGTAGTAGCAGCACCTGAAGCTCCAGCCTTGCCCTCTCCTTGCCCTCATCTCATCTGTAGCATGCGTGGTAGCAGCACCTGAAGCTCCAGCCTTGCCCTCTCCTTGCCCTCATCTCATCTGCAGCATGCGCAGTAGCAGCACCTGAAGCTCCAGCCTTGCCCTCATCTCATCTACAGCATGCGTAGTATCAGCACACGAAGCTCCAGCCTTGCCCTGTTGTTTTTCTTTCTAGGGCTAGATCGACAGTAGTGCTTTGTATTGTTACTGAAATGCGCAGATAACTGTTGGGGCCCTCGACCCATTCCGGGTACCGCTTTCCTAGCATCACTTCCTGCTTTTCATTCCTTCTTATCCCAAGCACTGCAGCCGATGCCACTGTGTGCGCTGCACGGTATCAATGCACAAGAGGGACATCGCGTCGCCCTGGCTGGATTGTACTGGTGTGATATGAGGTGTTGACCCGGCCTAGCTGTTCAGCAGTGGTGACTGACAGTGCCACCTATACGTATGCAGAAGTAAGCCCCATTGAATTCAATGGGACTCACTCTCGGGCTAGGGAGTACTGTGCTGTGCCCAAAAGCCCCCTTTTCTTGCCCTCCCCCCAGACCACAGTTTTCCTTGCCTCATGCCCTCCTCCCACCACGCTTCACAGAGAAAAATAGGTACGCAGGTGTATTTGTGACCCCTATTCTGACCCCCCCAAAGAGCACTTCCTGGGCGCACACGCGTGCCCCTTCCGCTTCCTGTATGTTGTGTGACGGGCCTTTGGCGTCTGGGCAGCCCCTGCTGTGCCCTGTGTCTCTGATTTGGAAGAGAGAGTTGCCCTTCCCACAGGGAAGGGGAGCGGAGGTCGGAGACGTCTCTCCCATTTCAATCGTCCTTCCACAGCCCTTCTCACCTCTTCCCACCTTCCTCCTCTCCAGCCCCCATTTGGGCCCCCCAATGGGAAACTTCTGGCCTTCCAGCTGTTTTGGCCCGTGACTCCCATGATCAGTGCTGGCTCCAGGATTTGGAGACACACTCCATGGGCCCCCCTCCCTCAGCGCGCCCCCCTTCTCACTGCCGTTCCCCTCAGCCGTTATCAGCCCTCCTCCTCCTCTTCCTCATCGTTGCTGACACCTGCTTGCTTGCCAGTCAGGGAGCAAGCGGGCCGTGGCATCTGCTGCTCTCCTTCTCACCACCACCACCACTGTCTGGGCCAGAGCGAGGGCCAGGCAACAAGCAGGTTGACACGGGGAAGAGGAGGAGCAACTGCAGGGGGCTCTTGTCAGTGGGCCCCTGGTGGCGTGTGGGCCCTCAGCGGGTGCCCAGCCATGCCCGCCCTTGACACCAGCCCTGCCCGCGATCCCTCACCATTGGCCATGCTGGCTAGCGCTGATGGGAGTTGTAGGCCAAAAGATCTGGAGGGCTCATGGCAGCTTTGCTGCTTGTCTGACTTACTGCATTAGACATGAGCTGAGCACTTGCGGATGAAATGTGAATGGAAGTACCCAGGAACCGTTGCTGCAGCTGTTACAGTTTTCAAGAAAATGTAATTTAAAGTTTGCCCGGCAACAGTGGAGACTGAAAGCACCTTCCACCATGGGGCTGACAGGATTATGACACCACTGTTCAGACCTTCCCTCTATTGCTGCTGTGGGTGTTTCCACATTAAGCCAAAAAACCGGCATCCTTTTGGGGCTTTCTGCTTTCACTTTCTTTGTGGGATTAGGATGGGCTTCTTTACACAACAGACACATGGTTTGCCTAGAGGAAGTGCCTCCCTCCCTCCCTGGCCGCTTAACTTGTGCTGTAGTGTTTCCTTGCAGCCCTAGGCACACTTACTTGGGAGTAAGCCCCACTGAACTTAATGGGGTGCTCTGAATCAACAGAGGATGTTGATTCTGAGCTTGGTGGGGTGTGGGATCAGATCTTCATTACAGGGAGGCATTTTGCTCAAGCATTTACATGGCAGACACACGGTTTGAATCGAGGAAAGTCCTTCCTCGGCAAGTTCATGGCACTAAGCTGGCATTACACACTGCTGATATGGCACCATTAACTTTTATTACTAGTTTATCTCCAATCTTTTTGAAAGCGCGATAAAGGGGAAAATGTGCGTGAGGCATCCTGGAGGTTGACTACGTCAAGTAAAGGGCCTGCAAAATCCCGCAAGTGACCAATCATGAGCGTGCAATAGATCGCTGGTGTAGAGACACCCTCACTCTACAGCAGGGCAGAAGGACCTTCAGGTAAATCTCCGGTGGTTTGCAATAGACCGTCAAGCATCTCAGATTCCCACTTGTTTAACAATAGCAGCAACAAAATGGCACACATACCCCACCCTCAATTATCCTGCTGAAATGAAGAAAGCTTGGGGTAAACAGGAGTGGGTTTGGGTATGGAAGGACTGTGAGCTCCATTCGGTTCTTCTATTTAAAACAACAGGCTCAGAATTCTTACATTCTGAATGTCTTTTGCACCAGGCTCCAGTTGGTGGGTCATGAGGTTTTATGGGGGGGAACATAGTAGATCCCACACGCCTGACGTCTGTCCACTCCTGGGATGGGAAAACGTTTTGCCTTCAAAGGCCACTTGGGCAGCAGTGGATGTGGCCAAAACAGATGGAGCACGTGGCCTGAGCTCCCCCACCCCTTCTCTCTCTCTCTCTCACATACAAGCAAACCATCAGTGCAAAGTTTAAACCTCCCAGCACATTGATATTGGGGAAGTTTAATCCTCCCCTCCTGGCATGTTGATTTCTGTGGTGCAACTATATCATTTCAGACCCTGGACATACAGCGCAATCCTATGCATGTTTAGATAGAAAAAAGCCTTACAATTTCCAGCATGCCCCAGCCAGCCATGCTGGCTGGGGCATGCAGGGAGCTGTAGGGCATTTTTCTGTCTAAACATGCATAGGATTGTGCCCTTAATGGTGTTATTGGAGCAGAGGGTGTGTGTGTATTGCTTCAGTTGTGAACTGCAAAATTAATGTTTATCTGCTCCCCACTTGCCCCCTACGCCATTCCCTGCTTTACAACTGCTTTTACGTTCCTGACATGTTAGAGAGAGAAAAAGAACTGTTTTCCAACCCTGATAATAATAATAAAAAGAACATGAGCAGTTTCACATTTTAAACTTGCTTAAATCATCGCACCATCATGCGGCAACAAAACCAGCTTCTGGCACAGTGGCAACTGCTGAGGCTTCCTTCCGTGGACCGGGGGCTAAATGAGCAAGATGCATGAAGTGTTTTCCTTGGAAGCAAGATGTTAAAGCACCAGTGGCCAACTTGCGCCACCCCTGGGGTGGCTCCTGCCGCCCCCCGACCACAAAGAGCCCCAAATAGGAATGTTTAATTTTTTAGAAAAAGAAACAAAATGGCACTCCACAGTGGCTACGGAGCACTACAGGGCGCTAAAACGGTCAAATGTAACTTGCCAGTGAAGGTGATTACCCCCTCCCACCCAGTGCAGCCCATGGGGAGGGTCTTGGGGGGGGAATGGCCCCCAGACCTCCAGCAGCCTCCCCCCATGTTAAAGCTTCAACTGGATTTGATAAGAAAAAGGACACGTCAAGTAAGAACAGGTTGGAAACATTGTTTTGTGCTATTTCTGCCAAACGGGTTCTGCCACTGGAGGGCAGCAGAGTCTCTTTGGAAGACAAACTCCGTCCTTCATCCCTGATGCAACTCAAGGATGGAACCTGACAGTGGAGCCACTGCCATATCAGACCCAGGCCTTCAAGTCCCAACAGCAGGAGGAAGGATCTCTAACTAGCCGACAGTCCCTTGCTTTTGCTACCCAACAAAACAATTTCATCCAGAGCATCACATTATGATGATGCAATTAGGCAGGGATCTTGCGCAAGCCAGCAATTGCAGCTGACTTGTTGATGTCTGCCAGAATAACCATCAAAACAGGACTTTTGGAATACTGATACCCGAAAATGTTGCTGTGCTGAGTCCCCCCGCCCCCATATCACCACCGATCTCTAGCCTTCTCTCCCTGCTCTCCCTCCAAAGACTGCCATATCATTGCTCCTTCACTGTTGCTGCGAGCAGCTAAGAAAAAGCAATCTGTTTCAGGACCACTGGGATGTGTGTGTGTGTGTGTGTGTGATGCCCAACCCTCGAAACAGCATCACATGTGGCCCTCGGGACCGAGAAGGTTGTGCACCCCTGCCATAAAGAATTGTGTCCCATTAACAATATGTGGGCATCACATTTATTTTATTTTAGTTATTTTACCTGCCACATTTATATTGTTCTCAGTAGCGCATAGCACATTTTGTCACAAAATGCCAGCATTGGCTGTTGAAACAAGATGCTATTTTTCAGGGCCAAAAAGATTCTGTGGGGGGAAATTATTCCATGGAAATCCAAGCCTTCACATGGCATCCAAGGCAACTTGGTGTCATTTTTATTATGCTTGCACAACTGTTTTGCTTGAAACATTTTTTATTGTAAGCTGCCTCGTGAGGGCTCATGCTAAAAAAGAGAAGGGAGGAAATATATTTAAAAACCAGTGCTTGTATAAAATCAATCAATCAATCAGTGACATCAGATTTTTCCTACATTGCTCAGTGATAGATATATTGATTACCAAAAGACTGTACAACTGTCATTCAATACTATGCTGGTATTTCAAATGCCGAGTGCACAGCCTTCTCACTCCTACCTAGAACAAATATTCATGGCAACCGAATTCAGTGCTGATTTTTATTCTCTCCTTTTCTCTCCCACACTGAATTATTTAACACTTGTGATGAATAATGCAGCTCAGTCTTAATCCTGATCACTATTCCTGCATGTGTTGGACATCCTTTATTACGGAGATCTTTCATTAGCATAGCTGTCTGAAATCTTCTCGCCATCCCACCACCACATTTCCTTTTGTGGGGGAGAGAGAAAAGATCTGGGAAGGTGATGGAATTTAATGTCCTTTTCTCTCTTCTACAGATGCACAGTGACGGGAGCTGACCTCTCTCCTATCGACAAGAGGCATAAAGGCGGGGAAGGAACAGGCTTTTTCCCTCTTCCTCTTATTGTTATTATTACTTTCATATCCTGACTTTTTTTTACTTGCAAGGAGCCTAAGGCGGCACATATGATCCTCCTCCTCCTCTCCCTTTTATCCTCACAACAACCCTGTGAGGTAGATTAGGCTTAAAGTCAGTCACTGGCTCACAGGCACCCACTGAGCTTCATGGCTGAATGGGGACTAGAACCCACATCTCCTGAGTCTCAGTCCAACAATCTAACCATTACACCACACCAGTTCACATGGCACTAAAGGGAAGCCCCATCTTCAATTTAAGGAAGAAACGTCTCTAAGCACCTTTGGTCCCCTAAATCCTCCTGACAGCAACTGATGGTAGAGGGTGATGAGACGGTGAGACAAACATTGTGTCTGAGACTCTGCTTGGCTGCTTCGCCATACAGATCTGGAGGGCAAGATGAAAGGAACTGTTCTACACCTATAAAATCTCTGGCCCTCAGCACTGGGAAACGAGTCCTCCTCACCTTGCCACCATCACCTCAAAAGCTGTTCCAAACATCTCTGTCCCCCCATCTGAGAGAAAGTCTCAGAAGCACTTTTTTTCCAGAGCCCTGTTCAGCTGTTCATCCAAAGTAGGTTCTGACCCTGTTTTTTAAAAGATCACCAGCGTTATACTCAGAAGCTGCCATATCTTTGTACTCCTCTTCCAGTGACTTGAGAGTGTATGTATTTCATCTGCTCTCCCTTTGGTGTTCCTGGACAGAGTTCTGCTCCCTTTCTGATTCTGGATGTTGGGCCATGCTGGATCCATACCCCACTTCCATCTTTCCTATTTCTTAGTCCTAACTAAGCCCAACAGAAATGGCGATGGGGCAAGGGGGATGGGCACACCTTCCTGTGTGCACATTTGTGCTTTGTGAAACCACTTTGGGGTATTTGTTTTAGACAGATTTCTCACTTGTAGTTTCTCAAAAAATGTCATAACATTTCCCACCATGCTAGCAGCCAATTTGATATAGATCTGGAACCGGGGGGCCGGGGTGTGTGCGTGGTTTTCCCTACTGGCAAGGGAGGCTGGTGGCTCCGATGACAGTGGGGCAGTAAATCCACTCCAGGTTTCAGCCAGAAACAGTCAGAACTCTACAGGAGCTCCTTTAGAATTCTGACTGGTTCTGATTGAAACACGGAGCCAATTCACCGCCCCACTGACATCGGAGCCACCAGCCTTCCTAGCGGTGATCCTCCTCCTCTACGCAAGTTCCCCAAGAAAGGAATTATTGATTCACCAGTCAGGCTGAACCTCCTGACACACCCTAGTCTGTCCAGCTAGGGAGTTCTAACACCTTCTGCCAAGGACTCCTCCCTTTAGTCCAGCTCTAGGCAAAAATAAGAAGGAAGCCGCTTTGGATTTTCTTGCCCCAAGCCCAGAAAACAGGACTTAACAAAACCTTGTGAAAGTCCTAAGAGCACAAGTTGTGGTTTTGTAGCTATGCAGTTCTTTATGTGGGGAATAATCTTTTGTGAACGTTCCCTTTTAAAACAATGCAGCCAAATGTCAGAATACTTTTTAAAAGGAGTTTATTTGGGGGGGAAAGGAAAAACAAGGAAAGGCAACAAACATATACACAGAACTCCAAATAAAGCCAATCTAACTTATCTAGTTACAGGTAACCTACTTCAGTAGAGCCTTGTGTACCAGAGCATATGCAGAGTTCACTGAGGAAGGGATAGTCTGAAGGAGAAGATCTTGGCCTCCAATTAAATGTTATATGGAAGAAGATGAGGAGTGAGAAAATTGCCATGTTTATGGGAACCTGTAAAAGCCAGCCCCTTTGTGTAGAATGATGGTTTTTTTGTCCAATAGTGTGATACCATCCATTTCTGATGTTGGTTGGTGGTCAAGCCAGCAAATCAGAAAATTACTTAGTGGCTGGACTTGCTTTCTTAACAACCCTAAATTTGCATCTCAAAGAGCCAGCTAATTCAAATTAGGTAACCTTTTATTAAAAAGAGCTTAAGCCTGGGATGCATATGGGAGAACAAAAACGTGAGATAAGCCTCTTCAGGCATCCTGGCATGGAGCCAACTTACCAGACACTCAGGGGCACTGTTGAGCTACATCCGAATATAGAAGTTTGTCACAATGTTAAGAGCAGGGATGGTGTGGACGCCTTACTGGGTGCGCGAGTCCATCGGGCTGCCCCCCGACCGTGCCCACCTAGCCTTTGGCCTCACTTGCCTTAGCTCCTGCCCTCCTGGATGGTCCCTGCACTCACCCAGACTCGTATGTGAGTGCCTGTCATTTTGCCAAGCTTATTTTTATGGAAAAGGGTCATTAAAATGTGCATATTTAAATATGCGCAAATTTGGGCCGGGAAAGCTTGATGTACGCAATATTAGAGGCATACGTGGGCCATTTATGTCTCAAATGTTGTGTATATCAAGCTTTCCGAGCCTGAATTTGCACATATTTAAATATGCACATTTTAATGACCTCTCTCTCCCCCCCCCCCATAAAAATAAGCTCGGCAAAATGGTGGCCGCTTGCGGACGGGATCCAGGGTGAGTGCGGGTGGCTTGGCAAGCTCGTGGGGCTCGAGTGGGTCTGGGGGGGCTCAAGCAGGGGCAGCGCGTCAGTGGGCGCCCGCCAATACCGGACAGGGTTGGATTCGTCCACCCTTAGTTGACAGACCTGCAGCGGCCCATTCACACATGGCCACATCATCAAATAATAACAACTTGTATGTGCGAGTGGGCCAACACCAGCGATAGACATCTCCTCACATCTCACGGAATGCTTTTCAACCATTTACACACATTCAGTTTCCCAAGAAGTCAAGTGTTGGGGCATGATTATTCTGTGAGCCAGCCTACAGCTTGGCCTGCCAACTACAGCTACAGGATTTTCCAGTCCCTCTGGGGTTATTCCTCCACGCTCCACTCCACATTTCTCTCCACTCTTTAGAAGGGGACTGCCAGTAGCTTGGAATGGATGGGGAAGCCAGGCTCCCCTTTGTCTAGTCAGAATGCCTTGGCACCTGAATTCTGCGATCATCATCATTCCTTCTAATAGCAAACTCAGGTGATGAGTGCCAACGTATTGAAGCCAAAACAGGGCCACTGAGAAACACCAGCATGCTCCGTCTAGTATCAGAGGCAGTAAGCCCATGTACACCAGTTGCTGGGGAACATGGGCAGGAGGGTGCTGTTGCACTTGGGTCCTGCTTGTCAGCTTTCCATTGGGGCAGCTGATTGGCCACTGAGTGAACAGAATGCTGGACTAGATGGACCCTTGGTCTGATCCAGCAGGGCACTTCTTCTGCTCTTACGTTGTTTGTTTGTTTATTATATTTCTATACCACCCAATAGCTGAAGCTGTCTGGGCAGTTCACAAAAATTATGTTCTTATGCTGATATTTCTAAGGGGGCAAAAAAGAAAAGGAAAAAAAAGCCCAATAGGGACTGAACATGATTAGGATTAATGGAATATAGTGTCCGTTGGAAAAGAAAAATGCAAAACAGGTGGTGGTGGAATCAAGTGTTCCAAAAGAGAGTACAGTTGGTGAGCTGGAACCCTGAACAGGAGCATTAGGTGAGGATGCGCTGCAGCATTTTGTTGCAGGTCTCTAATAGTGAACTCAGGCAGCTAGGTGTTGACAAGCTTAAGGCCAAAAGATGGCCACTGAGATTCAAATGGGAGATACCTGCATGTCCAAGTGAAGCCCAAGTAATGCAGAAGTCCAAAATATTGTCTTCAAAGCCCGAAGGGGAGGGGGACTGAAAAACAGCCCAAATGAGGACTGAGCATGTCATGTGTCCGTTGGAAAAGAAAATGGAAAGCCGGGGTGGGCAGGAGTGAATTAGCCTGCTTGAGCCAATACAAAACAACCTATCTTGCTCTGACAACTCCACCGGGTGAACTGGAAAAGCAACGGACACGTTTAATGAATGTATGAAGGAGTGAGTGAGTGGAGACTGGAACCGGAGTTTCCTGCAACACTGCACGGCCTCGCTGGTCTGTCAGAAAATGGAGAGCTGAATGTGGATTGTGGTGTCCCTGGCAATAGAGCCTCCACACATCAGCCACGGATCGTGCTGGTGATTCTGTTGATAATTCATGTCTTCCAGTCAATAATGCCTGTCGCTAGGAGTAGCAGAGCCCCCATCTCCCCCCTCCATACACAGAGTATCATGCTCCAGCAGCTTCTTGTGCAATTGCTTTCCAATCTTTGCCTGCTGACAACTGCATCTCAGTTTGTATATCAGACCCCTGCTCGGCAGTGTTTGATTGGGTCTTCTTGGGCAACAGGTTGCTGTTAATGACAAGGGATGCTGCTGTAGTCCAGGCCTTGCTGAGAAACCAGATGAGGTAGGTGCCTTCAAGCAGAAAGTAAATCCTTGCACTAGAGAGAGCTGGAAGACTGTCTGGCTCAGCCCCCTTCTCCACATTATCTTCCCCTCCCATTAACATCCCTGGATTTGCTCTGTTATTGTTGTTATTCTCCTGGCTCTGCTCTTGTGCCTGTAAGAATGGCCAGAACATCCAGGAATTTAGTGGGTGCCTCTTATCCTGCCATGGGGATAAATGATGACAAAAGGTTCACCTGCTACATATCTCTGTGTTGTTCTGCTGTTAACAGTGTTGGGGCAGGGCCAGTAAAAATGCTGGCAAACCCTGTGGGCTTTTCTAGACAAGGCATTTATTGTGTGCTCATCATTCCCTACTCATGCACTTTTGGTGACTTTTTTTAGAGCAGGGGAAATGTGGCATGTAATTGTGAAAGCAAAAGAAAGCACTGTTTCCTCTTGTGCATTTGTGCTATTCTGCTATACCACAGTGCCACCTAGAGGTTATGCAGCAGAAACGCAGGAAATGAAACACTCGTGATGTAGTGCTCAGATCTCAGTTCTGCAATGAAACCAAAAATAGATAACCAGATTAACCGCCAATTAGCCTCATGTAGGGAAGCTCTAAACCTACCTAATCCTTACGATAATGTGGAAACAGACACATACCTTGGGAGCAGAGAGAATGAATATCCTCCTATTTCTTTATTCCATGTAAAATTCATTACTAAGAACCCTAAAGGTGCGTGTGCGCGCGCGCGTGCGCGCGCACACACACACTCCTTATTCTGTTCAAAGAGCTATTGAGGACTAGGTATCCTGTCAGGAAAAAAACCCTTCTAAAGTAGTCATTTCACTGCTCCTTGAGAAATGCATACTCTTATGTGCAGAATTTTATGGCGTTTGCAGGAGAAGATGGACTGACATTGTGGGACTAGTACTGATTCTTGCTGCCTCTTCCACCCACCCTTTCCCCAAATTAAAATGTTTTTGCTGCAAAAGAGAAACCTGGTTACCCCCTTCTGGAACCCTTCCCTACCAATACTTGATCTGGACAACTTGTACATTTGTAAAAGGAAATGAAATGAAAAGATTATTTCAAAGATGCTCAAATGGTCCAGCATTCTCTCCCGCAAAGGCAACTGGCTAAAGAATATTAGCTATCAGGAAAATAAAAAAAAATAACCACAATGATGACGATGCAATGCTTTAAAGAGTATTCAAACTTCTTCACATGTATTATCATATTGTAATCCTTGCTGCAGGTCAGTATTAGAGCAGAACCAGCGGAGGCTGGCGGCTCCGATGTCAGTGGGGCTGTGAACCTGCTCCGAGTTTCAGTTAGAACCAGTCAGAACTTTGAAGGAGCTGTACAAGGTGCAGAGCACCTTGGACCTGACTGGCTTTGCACCTTGGACAGCTCCTTTAAAGTTGTGATTAAACCCTGGGGAGGATTCACTACCCCATTGAGATTGGAGCCACCGGCTTCCACTGGGCAGAACTCAATGCTGCCTGCATTGCCATTGCTTTTCTCACCCTTTTAAAAAAAGGCTATCACAAGTGGAGGAGGGGTTTCTTAACCCTCACCCATACTTTTTCCTTGGTGATGGTAAAAACAGCTGGGGGGGAGGGGGTTAGTGGAGAAATGGCAGGGGGTGGAAGAGTTTTAAAAGGCACCTTGCTCCCAAGCGGTTTGTGTGCTATAGCAACGGCCTTGTGAAGGTCAGCCAGGGGAACTCCACGCGGGTTTTGCCCAGAGCAAGATGGATCAGGGACCCGCTGATTTGTGGTTTGGTCTCTTTGCCGCCCGTGCTTTAACTCCTGGGGGTGAGGGGTGAGCAGGCTGACCCTTTTGTGGTGCTTAGCTGCTGTTTCACACAGCTCCAGGGAAGTCCGTGATTTGGTCTCTGTACCTTTTTCCTCATGCTGGCTGGGGATTATGGGAGTTGTGGTCCACTTGGAGGGTCACTGGGGGAAGGATGCTCTATTCAGTGCCTCCCACCCTGGTTCTGTACAGTGGCTAGGTGCCTGCCTGAAAAAGGCAGCCTGGTCTGCATTTCCACATGGCTGTATCCAGATCCAGGCAGGACCTCTTCATCTAGATGGCTGCCTGCCTTCTCCTTTTCTGCCAGTGCACTTGGTTTGGTCAAATACCTCCCCACCCTCCACCCCCATCAATCAATGGGAGTCTCCTAACTCAAAATTATATGGAGTACAGAAAGTGGAGCAGCACAATAAATAAGCTCAACTGAGTTCAGTGTGACATACTCCCAGGTAATGTGTATTGCAGCCAAAGAGAGGTTTAACTTTTTTCTTCCCTTAATGAGAAGAAGAGCCTCAGGTCATCCAATGAAGCTGAATAGTGGCAGATTCAGGCCAAAGGGAAAGTACTAGGGAAGAGGGGTTATTTTGCACTTCAGAAAAAACTACACCAGACACAGAGACGTCCTAATTGTCACCTTAAACACCTTCTGATTAGTATCTCTAATCCCCTGTGAGGCTTGACAGGCATTTTATCTTTTGTTTTAGTTTTTGAGAAAAGGAAACTTTATGCACGGCTAGCACAAAAGCCACTGGACCTGTCTGAAATTTGGCAGGTTCTGTCATCTCCATAGGGGCTGCCACGTCACCAAATTCCATACACTTATGTGGAAGCACAAAAAAAAATATAGCTCTTTGCTTTGACAGATTTTCTTGAAAAAATAAAATTTTACCTGTGGCTAGCGCAAGCACCACTAGACCTAACTGTCTGAAATTTGGCAGGTTCAATCACCTCCATAGGGGTGCCAGATCTCCAAATCTCATGTATTTATCATAAAAACTAAAAAAGGTTATGGCCATTTTTGTTTTCCAGTGCAAGTCAATGGGAAAATGTAACAACCAAATAATTCAGATTTCTAAAATTTGCTTTGGATCTGGAGTCTGAAGTGGGTCAGATCGGATCAGAATCAGTCTAAAGTGGATTGGGCCCAAATCCAAAGCTCTGAACTGGCCTCTGAAGCTGGTTGAGGGGTCCATGCACAGCCCTAGAAAATACCCTTTCTTTCACTTTCAGAAATAATATCCCATTTTCCCCGCTCTAAAAAAACCTGGGAAAGTGCTCTGAAAAACAGAAGTGAAAGTAGAGGATCACGTTGTCGTCTAAAGAACCTGTAAACAACTGTGAGTAAGGAATCACGAATGTACAATCTATGCCTTGTGTAGAAAAGCTCTCAGAGTCTATTAAATACTGAGGGAAATTCACAGCCAAGCAGGACAGCCTTGCTAGCTGCTCTAAAATGTACCATATACCTGGGGTAGGGATGCTGGAGAAATTCGAGATGGACTCAGATGAGCTCGGATTTCTAAGAATCTGACCTGTGGAATCCACTGCAAAGCGACCCCCTCAGGCTGCGCAGAGTCCATGGACTTTCAGATGTTTTTTAAAAAACTTTCCCGAAATGTATGCATATTTATTCATAGGAAAATACGCACGTTTCTGATGAGGAAAAATTGTATGCAATGGGGGACAATATGCTAAATATTAGGTACTAAAGTAAATTATGTAAATTCTTACAAAATCTCTTACAAAATTATTTGGATATTTTTCTGCATGACGAAAAAAAATATTTGCATCTGTCTGTGAGTGGACGTCGGAAAAAAAGGTGCTTGACAATCCATGAAACACAGATAGAGTGGATTCCATACATCCCTAACCTGGGACAAAGGCTGATCCAAAAGGACTCTGTCTCCCACGTGAGCACTCTTTTGAGCTCTATCAGAGAAACGGTCGAGACAAGGGGAATCTAATTCCAATGAAATTAAATGTCATTAAAACTGTTTAGGCACACGTGTGTGTGTGCGTGTGTGTGTGTGCGTGTGTGCTCACAGTCTGTTTATATGTTTGTATGTAAACCATTTTTATATTATGTACAATATTGCATTTTTAAGGTTTTGAATCTTTGTAAGCTGCCCAGAGAGCTGTGGCTGTGGTATAGAAATGGAATAAATGTAATAAAATTCAAATGCCATAAAGAAGCACACTGAGAAGGGCTCAAGGGAAGGACTGTCCCAGGTTCGATCCTGGGCATCTCCAGGAGGACTGGGAAAGACTCCTGCCTGAAACCTTGGAGAGCTGCTGCTGCCACGCAGTGTCGACAGTACTGGGCTAGATGGACCCTGTGGCAGCTTCCATTGTTCCATTTCTGTCTCTTTGACCGGAGTCCCGCTGGAGGTGGGACAAGATTTCTGGTGCAGAAGAAATGCTCAGGCTTAGCTGGCTCCTTTGATGGGTGAAGACCCAGAATTTGCAAGGAACACATTCCTGAAAATCCCCTTCCGGATTTAAAGGGGTAGCAGGGGGATATGTCTGAGCCCAGAAAAAGGTGAGACTGCAGTGAATGCTGGAGACAGCCCGGCGCAGAGACGGCACTGGTCACGCGGCATCTGACGAGTGAAAGGCAAACTCCGCTGCTGCGGTCTCCATATCTCAGTTGATACCTCTTCCCCGGGAGATTCTCAGTTGGATGATCCCGGCACTGGAGGGTTTTTCCCTTTGGGGGTGGATGGAAGAAGGTCACTGCTGCAGAGTTTGTGTGTTTTTTGTAACGGGCATCAAAAAGGAACACTCATGAAAACATAGACTTAGAGGGCAGTCCTATTGTCCCAGAAGAGCATCCCAGTAGAGTGTGGGAGGAGCTCCGTTGGCGTGGGTCTAGGAGGCCGTGGATTTCATTCAGGGTTCCGCACACGCTGCCCCTTCCCTGCTGCGCCCATCATTTGACCACTGTTTGCCACTGCATTGCACTTGCTTTCTTTGCCCAATGACGGTCCCTTTGGAGGGGCATCCCTCCCTGTTAAAACGAAAGGCCTCTGGTCAATGGCACCCCAGGATCGCATACTTTACTTCTTTATGAACTATTTAAAGAAACACACACCTCTGCGGAACAGGGGAGATGGAGATGGCAGAGACCGTTTTTGCCTGACCTGCTCAAGAATGGCAAATGCGGACTCCACGAAGGTAACTGCAGAGGCTCGTTGCAGCATACCCAGCGTCAGATCCCTGTGTGTGTTCCTGGCATAAACATTTCCAGACTGGGGTTGTCACAGCAATGGAATGCGGGCAGAGATCTCGCCGTAATTGTGTGGAATCTTCCCAGACTCGCAGAACTGTTTGGATAGCTGCTCTTGTCGTTAGGCCTGCTCTGGAACGCGCATGTGCGTTTCTCGTGCCCTCCCAATTGCCTCCATTATCCTTCTGGACTTAAAGCTTTAATAGAGACTTACACAAGAGTTCAGGAATTCGCAGTGATAATTTGGGCATCGGCTTGGGGATGCAGTTGAGTTAAAGTGCAAATCAATGGGGGCAGGGGAAGGGAAAGAATAGGCAAACCCTACATTTTATACCCCCAATTTACCAGGGACAGCCCTATTTTGCAGAACTCGCCCCGCCTAGGCCGTTGGTCCTGTTTGCTTTTTTCGGACAGAGTTGTTAAGAGGTGGCTTTTAAAAAAAAGCTTTCGTGTGCAGGCGTGTGTGTCGGAGCTCTCCAGTTTTTCATTAATTCTGTTATTCCTTTATTACATTTCTGTACCACTCAATAGCAGAATCTCTCTGGGTGGTTTACAAATATTAAAACCTTTAAAATATGTTAGAAAAACCTATTTACATACAAACATATAAACAGACACCAGACACAGTGACACTTTTATCGAAAACAATTTTAAACCATCAAGAATAAGATTTTGCCCCATCTCCGTAAGGTTTCCATCAGTTAAATATCTGATTGAGGCAGATAAATCTGAACTTGAGCGCACATCAGAGCTGATGCCAGGTTTGAGTGGGACCTTAGCTTAGTGCTGCCCCCCCCCCAGTACCAGCAGGCCACCCCTCATAACCCCAAGGGTGCCCACCCCACTCTGCCTGCTTCGGGCCCTGGCGCCATCCATACCATTGCCCTGCTGGCATTGCTACTCCTGCCCCTCGACCGGCTGGGCCAGCGCTGGTGCTGCTGCAACTGCTGAGCCGCTCCTCCCAGTGGGGCGGGCGGCTCCAACGTCAGTGGGGCTCCGTCACCAGGGACACCACAGCCCGCGTTCCATTCTCATTTTTCAACAGACCAGGGAGGCTGAGCAGCGTTGTCGGAAACGCCGGTTCACTCCCTCCCTCCCTCCTTAAATGTGTCCGTTGCTTTTCCAGTTCACATGGTGGAGTGCTCAGAGCAAGACACTTTTTTGTGTTGGCTCAAGCAGGCTAATTCACTCCCACCCAACTGGTTTTCCATTTTCTTTTCCATCTGACACATGACAATGGTGGGCAGGGGTTGGATCTGCTCCGAGTTTCAGTCCGAACCAGTCAGAACTCTGAAGGAGCCATCTGAGCACCTTGGATGGCTCCTTTAGAGTTCCAGCTGGTTCTGACTGAAACCCAGAGCGGATTCACTGCCCCACCGACATCGGAGCAGCCAGCCTCCCCTGGCTCCCCCCCACTCCCCCCCAAGCTGGGCTTGCCCAGTGATGGCAGGCTCTGTAGCTGAGACCGGAGTGGCCGCCACGTTGGATTTCTCACCGTGCAATTCCTTGTCTTCAACGTAGCTACGTTCGACGCCGGGCATGACATGATGGGGTGTCTAGTAGGGTGGCTGCCTGCGATGGCCATTGACACATTGCGCCCAAAGAGTAAGCGCCTCGCCCAAAGGGAGGGCCACAGAGGGCCTCCAGGGGCCTCAACAGCAGCCTGTGAAAGCAGCGGGCCCCGGCCCCGCTTGTCCGGTATGACTGTCACTGAGGGAGCTACTGCTTCTGGGCATGGCGACGGTCTGGAGGTCTGGACAAGGCATCTGGTGAAAAAACATCATCACGGTTTATTCGGCATGGACTGGAGAAGGGCCTGGCGGCCTGTGTAGGAGATGCGGGGAGGGAGTCTTCCGACAGCAGTCTCCTTTCCGGCAACAGAGATCTGGTTCACCAAGTGGGCACCGTATTTTCTGGAGCCGCAAACTTGGGGGCAAGCAGCAAGGCAGGCTTCCCCCTGCTGGTGCCCTCCAGGGGTGCTGGACTTCAGCTCCCATCAGCCCAGCCAGCATGGCCAATGATCAAGGATGCTGGGAGTCGTCGCCCAAAACATCTGGAGGGCACCAGGTGGGGGAAGGCTGCCGTAAGCCGTTCTTTGCCGCTCTGGGTTCTCTTTCTGGTGCTGTGTCTCCCAAGGTCATCCGAATGTCAGGGGAGTTGCCCCTCCTCCTCCTCGGCTGCAGGGAAAGGTATCGATCCCGGGTGATGAATGATGCGTGCTCCCTGAAGCAAGGACCATTAGTTAATGGGTGAAAAATGGGAGCGTGTTTGAACCCCTTGCGATATGTGCCTGTGGGTTTCTTTTTTCAAGTGTCACTTGGTGCAAAGCTCAGGCGCTGAGCAATAGACACCGACTATCCGACCATCGCAGGGGTTTCCTGACCGCCCTTTCAGAGGCAGGGCTGGCTCCAGGCTTGAGAGGGACACGGGACGCTGCCTTCGACTGGGTTACAGCACAAGTCCATCTAGCTTAGTACTTTCTCCACCCGGGAGGCACAGCCTCAGGCCCAGGGGCCCAATCCAGACCTCCAGTGTTCCCCTGAAGGCCACATCCCTTCCTCCATCTCCACCTCCTTTCTCCTGACCACCAGTAGTTTGGTGGTTTCTTCATTTTGGAGAAGCTCTCAGGGGACGGAGAAGCTCTCAGGGACTGCATTCCAGTGGTGGGTGGGGCAAAAGGGGCGGGGCCAAAAACGCCAGCGTATTGTGGCTTGAAGCGCTTCCTGCCCATAACTCAGCCTTCGGAGAGGCATTTCAACCTTTGAAAAGGGGGACAACTGTACAAAAGCTGGGAGACCAGCTTTTCAGCAGAAAGGGGAGGGGCCAGGGGAAGGGGGTGTGGCCTTTGGGGGAACCCCTGAGGGCCAAATTTGGCCCACTGGGCTTGGGGCTCTCCAGCCTAGTGTAAAAGGTGGCCTGGCTCAATCCTTGGCATCTCCAGGTAGGGCTGGGAAATACTCCCGTCTGAAGCCCTGGAGAGACCAGCCTTTCCCAAGATGGCACCCTCCAGATTTGTCAGACTACGACTCCCATCAGCCCCAACCAACATGGGCAGTCGCTGGGGACTATGGGAATTGTATCCCCAAACATCTGGGGGGCACCAGGTTGGGGAAGGCTGGTGAAGACAACACTGCATCACATGGACTGAAGTTGCATACAGCAGGTTCTGATGGGCCCTGTGAACAGGCGTCCGAGCAGCGCGGTGCGCCGCTCCCTGAGGGGATGTCTCTCCCATCTATGGATGTACGAAAGTGACTTGCCTGTTCGCGGATTATGTTTATGGGGGGGGAGGCGTTCCGTCCCTCCCCCCGGAATCCTCGACGCGGGGGGAGGCGCTCTGTTCCTTCCTCCGGAATCCTCAAACGGCCGGCTGTGCTCCGTGGCAGCTCCGTGGAGTAGCCGGCCAGGCCCAGCCAGGCCAGAGCCATCCGCAGCCGGATTTCCGGCCGTGGAGGGCTCTGGGTAAAAAACAAAACAAAACCGCGTACGCAAATGGCGGTGGCTACGGCTGCCGCCATTTGTGTTCCTTCTTTTTGGCCGTCTTATTCTACGTAAAAATTTATGTAGACTATGACTGCGAAAATAAAGGGGAACGCAAATAGCGTAGCGGGCGCTATTTGCGTCCCTTTTTGATTCACCATTTTAGCCTACGTAAATCTTTACATAGGCTAAAACGGCGAATCAAAAGGGGGCGCAAATAGCGCCCGCTATGCTATTTGCGTTCCCCTTTATTTTCATCGTCATAGTCTACGTAAATATTTACATAGACTAAGATGGTGAAAAAGAAGGAACGCAAATGGCGGCGGCCATAGCCGCCACCATTTGCGTACGCAGGTTTTTTGTTTTTAAACCCACCCAGCCATGATGGGCTACGTAAAGATTTACGTAGCCTATCACGTCTTTTTTTTTTTTTTTAAACCCACCCAGCCATGATAGGCTATGTAAATCTTTATGTAGCCTATCACGTCTTTTTTTTTTTTATCAAGACTGGACTGGAAATGGCGGCGGTGGCAGCTGGTCGGAAGACCAGCCGCCGCAGCCGCCGCTGGAGCTGCTGCTGCCCGGAAGAGCCGCCCCAGGTAAGTCTCGTCCCTGGGGGGATCCACGGGGGGGGGGGGGCAGCAGGCCATTCTGCCACAGATTTCGGGGGGCCGAATGCACTGGCGTTTGGCCTCACCAAGATCCGTGGCGGAATTCTCTGCCATCCCTACTCCCATCTGGCTGGGACGGAGGGGCTGCTACTGTGGAATGGCACCTTTTCTTCCTTCTGCAGCAATTCCATTTCAGTGCATGGCTTCGCCAGGTCTCGACAGGAACGCGATCCCTGATGGAGCCTCTCCTGGTATGAACCTACTGGTGTCCTGTGATCATTCCCTGAGGCCCACCTCCAGGTGCCTCCTCCAAGGGAGGACTGGAGGTGGGCAATAAGGGAAAGGGCCTTCTCAGTGGTGCCCCCCATTACAGAGCGCTCTCCCCAGTGAGATCCGCCTGGCCCAACCCTGTCATCTTTGCAGTGCCCCAGTTAAGGCTTTCCCCTACTCCCATGCATTTTATAGCATAGGATAAGATTTTTAATGGGCCCTAGGATTTTTACTGATGATTGTTTGAAATTGTTTTATATTTTTGTATGTAAATGATTTTACATTATGTTTTTATATTGCATTTATACGGTTTTAATCTTTGTAAACTGCTCAGAGAGTTTTGATGACTGGGTGGTTTTCATTTATTTATTGCATTTATATCCCGCTTTTTTTCCTCCTTACGGAACCCAAGGTGGCGTACATAATCCTCCTTCTCCTCCATTTTAACCTCACAGCAACAACCCTGTGAGGCACGTTGGGCTGAGAGTCTGTGGCTGGCCCAAAGTCACCCAGGAAGCTTCCATGGCCGAGCGGGGACTAGAACCCAGATCTCCTGGCTCCCAGTCCAACACTCTAGGCACTACGCCACGCTGGCACACTGGCACAGAAATGTAATAAATGCAATGTCATGTCACGTGATGTGATGTGATGAAGGGAGTAATCTCATGCCCGAAATCCTCACATGGGGCTTACACCTGCTATGGGCTACTGGGAAATGGATGCGGTTACAACAGCCAGTGCTGTCAGTCTGGGTGCTGAGTTCTCTCCAGGGGAAGTGGGCGGCTCAGATGCCAGTGGGGCGGTGAATCTGCTCCAGGTTTCAGTCAGAACCAATCAGAACTCTAGAGGAGCTCTCCAAGGTGCAAACTCGTTCATAGTTCTGACTGGTTCTGACCAAAACCCAGAGTGGATTCACTGCCCCACTGACACCCACCTCCCCCGCCTCCCCCAGCCTGCTCCCGTGCGCAAGCAGCAAGAACAGTGGTTCATCCTCAGTGGACCACGTGATGCAGGCAGGCCCCCTCCACCCCGGCACGCGCGGTGAGACACACGGCCTGCTGCTCGTCCGAGGCTGGAGGTTTCGAGGAAAGAGGCAGAGTTGACCTGGAGGCCCTGGAAAAAACCTCCGTCTCAGTGAATCCCTCAAGACGGATGGCGCCCAGCACTCAGGAGCGGGAAGTGATTTAGGCTTGACCATTACCAGGAAAAGAAAAAATCAGGTACAGAAATTGGACTAATGCAAAAAGCAGCTGCTTTCCATCAGGGTAAGGCCAGGTCAGATGGGGTTGACACTGGATAAATGAAGCAGGAAACTGGGAAACATGTTACTGAACAAAGAAAGCCGAGTGCCTTGAAATCTGCCACCGGATCCCAAAGCTGCTTTTCACATCACGGCATGCAAGGATGAGTGAGGGCCTCTTATGGAGGCATCTTCCCCACACCCTCAGCAGTGTGGTTTCTGCCTAGGTTTTTAGGTGGCAAAATCAGTCTTTGCAATACACAAGTAGCCCTGGATTTCCTGCTTTTGAAATTCATGTTCCAACTCCTAACCCAAAGTTGTGATGCTCCACCAAAGGAACACAGGAAGCTGCCTTATACTGAGACAGACCATTGGTCCAAATATTTCTCTCTCTCTCATATAATACCGTAATTAAATGGGTTGGCAATATACCCAGGACAATCAAGAGGAAATGTTTCTTTATACAGCCACTCTCTTGGAAATTACTACCACAAGATGGCCACTAAAGTAGGATGCAATCCTATGCATGTTCAGGCAGAAAAAAGTCCTACATGCTGGCTGGGGAATGCTGGGAGTTGTAAGGCTTTTTTTCTGTCTAAACTTAGACAGAAGGCTGCATAGGATTGCAGCCTCAGATTACTTTAAAATGGGGGTGTTCTGTCTAGGGCCATATTCCCTCAGGAGTAATCTGTCACGGGTTGCATGCTGGCAGTGGGTGAAGCTAAAGCCAGAAGTTCTCTCTCTCTCTCTCTCTTTCTGCCACACCTTTTCTTCTCCAATCTCTTTCTCTCTCTGTGACACCCCCCCTCTCTCTGTGACACCCCTCCTCTCTCTCTCTCCCCCCTCTCTCTCGCTCTCTGTGACACCCCCCTCTCTCTTTCTGCCACACCTTTTCTTCTCCAATCTCTTTCTCTCTCTGTGACACCCCCCCTCTCTCTGTGACACCCCTCCTCTCTGTCTCCCCCCCTCTCTTTCGCTCTCTGTGACACCCCTCCTCTCTCTTTCTGCCACACCTTTTTTTCTCCAATCTCTTTCTCTCTCTGTGGCACCACTTTTCCCTCTCCCTCTTCGTCCTTACCCAGGGGAGGGACTAATTGCTCTTGCCAGAGGCCTGAACTATTCACTTGCAGAGGGCTTTTGAAATGAGGCCAAAGACCACATGAAATTAGTCCAGGGAGGGCTGCAGTTTGGCCACCCCTGCATTACAAGACGGATTGGACAAATTCATGAAAAAGTGTGTCCTCTCAATTGGCCATTACATTCATTAGCTCTTCTGTATTCAGGGTAGAGATGCTGGAATCAGACAATGAATGTCTGTGTGTATCTGTGTTTTTGCCTTCATGTGCTGCTTCTGGGCTTCCTGGAGGAAACTGGCTGACCCCTGCTGGGAACAAGATGGTCATTCTGACTGAGCAGGACTGAAGCTCTTAGAATTCGGCGGCAGATCAAGTCTTATCAGGGGTGTAGGCTTGGACACCAAAATCTGCACCCACCATCTGCATGTTGCACAAGGAGAAATGTGGATTAAAGCCCACCATCGAAATCCACAATTAATAAACTGATCCACATCCATGCCAAGTAATCGGCTCATGCTTTGGGCTCCAAAGCCTGATGGCTATTTTGCTTGAAGAGCTTTTGCTTTAAGAGCTCACCTGACAGATGAACTCAGCCTGGGTTTCTGTCCACACAGTAGGTTTTCCAACAGCAGCTGGATGAAATTAAATCTATTGATGTAGCACATCTTGGAACACAGGACCTAGAGAGCAAATAATTACGGCACCATTACATCATAATCATCATAACCTGTTTTGAACAAGAACCACTGTTTGCATAATTTGGAAAGCACTCAGTTTCCCTGGTCTTTGTCTCATATGCCTAATAATAATAATAATAATAATAATAATAATAATAATAATACCTACCAGGTTTGTGGCTCTGAATCTGTAGCCAAGCTGTAATAGTATGTTGTATATTATGGGCAAATGTTTGAAAGCGCTTTCAGATTATTAGAAATCATATGAGTGATTTATGGGGGGTGGGCTCAAAACAGCTGGCTGCCAATATAAACGGGCTTAGGGAAAGCTGAGTGTAATCTTTGCAGGTCCAAATAATGGCAACCCACCCCCCACCCCCAGCAATACATTCAAAAGGTTGAAAAGCAGAAAATAATTTCCTGGCTTTAAAGATAAAGCAAAGGCCTGAGGGGGAAGCCAGCCTGTGAAAAATTCATGCTATTGTCAGTTGGATGTTGGGAGCAGCCTCTCTCAGTGGCTACGTTTAGGGACTGATGAATTAAGTTACTGTACCTTTATATTTATAGCCCAATAAACAGGGCAACCTTCCTTCTGCAGCTCCTAAAACAACACATGCCTGGCTTCCCACACAGCTGGAAGGTTATTCTAACCCAGGGCTGCCAGTGTTGAGGGCTGCTTTTCTCAGTGGCTAGAAATGCAGAATCAGCAGGGTGATGCTTGACATAACATGGAGATAAGAAGTGTAATTCTTGAATCACCAAGGGCCAGGTTCGTAAATGGCAAGCGGTTTTTCTCTCTGGCCTCCTGAACCCCACCCAGAAGGCCTGAGAGCCAATTCCGACTGTATTAGTGCAATAACTTTATTGGGCTAACCAAAAGTTCACCAGATGTGTGCAAGCTTTGGAGTTCTCCAGATCTCTTCATCTGGCAAGATGTGACAAAACGCACGGCTTTTAGTTTTAGTCACATCTTGCCTGATGAAGAGATCTGGGGATCTCCAAAGCTTGCACATTTGGGGTGAACTTTTGAAGGCATTACATTTGAAGGTATTACATGAATATGGATCTTGGAATCTTTCTCAGGGCTGGCCGCAGGTTTTGGAGGGCCCTTGGCCAAGACACCCTCCGTGGGCCCCTCCCTCAGCAAGCCTAATTGCCACGGTCACCAGCCGCTCGCGCGCCGCCGCCTCCTCGTCCTCCTCCTCGTCCTCCTCATTGCTACTGCTTGCTTCACAGGCAGAGGGCCAGGGAGCCAGCAGGCCGTCCGTGGTGTCTGCCGCTCCTCCTTCTCACCACCGCTGTTGTCTGGCCAGAGCGAGAGGCGGGCGAACAAGCAGCTTGCAATGCGGAAGAAGAGGAGCGAGTCCAGGGGGCTCTGGGCAGCGGGCCCTGCTGGGATGTGGGCCCCCAGCAGGTGCCTGACTGGGCCTCACCTTGGCGCCAGCCCCAGTTTTTCTTATGGCTGACATGACTGCTGTTGCTCTTGGTGCAATTCTGCCTCGCTGCACCGTTGGGCTACGAGGTGTGTGTGGTTCTGGAGCTTCGAAACGGCAGCAGGCTCGGGATCCCTGCGTGCTCTTCTCCGGAAGCGAAGAGCGCATCTCGCTGCAGCCTTGCCCGGCAGGCAACTTGGCCGGCCTCTGCTGCTGGCTCTTGAGCACCGTCCAGGCAAACAAAGAGATGAGGCCTGTTCCCTTTGAGGAACTGATGCAAGGAAGCAAGGAGTGTTGTAAAGAGGGACTTACCAAATCTTCTCCCCAGACCCCAGTCATCCCTCATCCCCTCCTGTGTTAAATTCTGCCAGGAATCTTCTGTCTCCCGCTAGAAAGAATCATGCAGTTGGCTTGGAGTGTGTGATGAAAAAGTAAGAACTGCCTCTCTGGCAAGGTGGGTCCATCCTGTCAAGCACGCTGCTTCCAGCAGTGTCCAGCCCAACATCTCTGGGTATATGCAAGCAAGATGTGAAGGCATCGATCTGCCACAGTTTCTCTCCAGCATCTGGCAGTCAGAGGTATGATTTGGACATGGGGCTCTATTAAACTATCATTCCTCATAGCCATCAATAGACCAATCCCACATGGATTTTTCCAGTGTGCTTTAAGAGCCACATCAGCTCATAACCATCACCACATCATGTGGCAGAGAGTTCCATAAGTTGCCTTGTCTAAGGGAATACTTCTTGTTGTCTGAAATGGAACATATCACCAGTCACTGGTGACCCTGAGCACTGAGAGGGAGTAAATTCCACTCTCTGAGATCCTTAAGCAGTTCTGCTATTTATATTAATTAATTAATTATACATTTCCATATCACTTAATAACTGAACCTCTCTGGCTAGTTCACAAAACAAAACTTAAAACCATAAAATACCATAATGTAGTAAAATACAATGTAAAAACGTTAAGTTTTAACCTTAATAAAACCAAAGTAAAAACCAGAGTAAAAGATAGTGGCGGTGCAAAGATTGAGAAACCCACAGTTTTTAAAACTGCAGGACTAAAAAGCTGGTGAGAAAAAAGGTAGAATAAAAAACCACAATGTAGACACCAGGCAAACTTTTTTGGGGGAGGGCATTTCACCACTGTGGTGCAGTGGAGGCTGGTGGCACCGATGTCAATGGGGCGGTAAATCTGCTCTGGATTTCAGTCAGAACCAGTCGGAACTCTAAAAGAGCTGTCCAAGGAGCTGGAGAGCTCCTTTGGAATTCCGACTGGTTCTGACTGAAACCTGGAGTGGATTCATCGCCCCATTGACATTGGAGCCACCAGCTTCCACTGCTAGGGTGCCGCCACTGAAAAGACCCCCTCTGCAATAGCCACCTGCCTCACTGCATCCCGCTACTGGGCACTTCCGCCACTGGCCACTTTCTACATTTCTTCACATGCAATAGAACTGATGTCGGCTGTGGTGAGAAGCCTAAAGCGCCGTCTGAGTTAGAGAGGCCACTGGCTCAGCTGAACCATCACGCAAGGCAGTGAGAAGGCGGAGCCAGGCTCCTGCCCCGCCCCCCCAGTCTGGCACACCAGAAGAGCTAGCAGCCTTATAGGGCATCCAGACACCTGAATGTGTAGTAGACGTTATTTGGATGGTTCACATGACTCCTCCCCGGCCACAAGCACTGAAGAAGATGTGAGGGGGGGTATGGTGCAACCCCACTCCTCGTCGCTGTCACATGCCAGGGCCATGGCAGAAATCCTTCCGGGACATCTGTGCATCTGGATGGCGCGGGAAGGGGCTCCCTTCCTCCCTGTTGAGTCAGACCGTGAGTCCAGGGCTGCAGAAGCACTTCCAGATCGGGGGCTGCATTCCACCTCAGGGGGTGCGTTCCAGTGGTGGGCGGGGCCAAAGACTAGAGCGGTGGAGCCCCCCCCACCTTTCAGAACAGGGAAGAAGCGGCACAGAAGCGGCGAAACCACCAAACCACTTGCAGTTGGGGGGAGAGGCAGGGAGGGGCGGGGCCACGGGGGAGACACGGGAGGGGCCAGATTCGGACCTCAAGTAGGCCCTGATTTAATCCAGCTGGACCAGCACTGTCAACTCTGACAGGCAGCAGTTCTCCAGAGCCTCGGGAAGAGGAAGGTCCGCTTCCCATCAGCTGTTCCCCAGGCCTGTTAGCTGGAGCTGCTAGGTTGGACCCAGATGCCTGGGCCTGCCCCTGGGTTGGCAGAAGCAGCCTTCCCTGCCCCTTGCCACGGCAGCCCCTCCAGCCCCCTGACAATGCTACCCAGAAGGTCGGGGACCCCGGTGAATGGGGTGAGTCATGGTGTATGGGCGCCCCCCGCATTGTGCTGGGGCACTTTGCATGAGAGTGTCAGCCCGCCCAGCATGTGCTCTGCCCCCGAACTACGGCCCCTCTGCCCTTCTTTGTCCCATGGGGCAAGAGCAGCTTCGGGGGAAGGGCCGTTTCAATGGGGGACACGGCTGGGGGGCAGGCCGCCCATCGACACGCGGCTGATGAAGGTGTTCCAGCTCTTGATTTTTACTGATCATTTTTCAGCATGGCAAACATCACTATAAAAAGGTTTTATAGCCTCCCAGTTGAAATTAAGTATGGATTCATAAAAGTGTCAGCAAATGAGCCCAAAGGACCCAACGCAATCTTGGAGAAGCCCAAATGACCTTTCAGGTAGTTCGACTTTTATGGGGTGTTATAAAATGTATATTTGCCGGCAGCAACGTTATGGTGAGAATGTGAGTGGCAGCAGCGGCAGCCCCCCCCCCCACTCCCTGTGCCTTTGCCAGGGGCTCTTGCCCATCACTCTTCTCATCTGATTTCATGGTTCCCAACTGACTAGGGGAAAAGGGGCTTGGCCTGCTCCTCTGCCTTTAACGGTCGCTTCGACTGGGAGAAATCAGCAGGCGTCGGGTGAATCTTTTCATGAGGTGAAGATAAATGGGATCGCCCCGTTAGGTCTGCAGTTCAAGCCACCAGTTAAAGAGCCAGCTATCCCAATTTTTACTTCACAGTAAAAACGTTGAGAGGTGTTATGCGCAGCTTGATCCTGATCCTTTACTTTGCAGTTTGTTCCTCTGAGCTCTGCAGGGCTTACTCCCAAGTAAGCATGCTGCCCCCCCCAAACCTTCCAAGGTCACTTCAAAAACGAGCCCTAGTTTCCAGCGAGAACAATGGGACCTACACATTTCTGGATCAACCCTGAGGTCAGACTACCGCAATGCGTTGTGCATGAGCTTGCCTGTGAAGACCATTCAGGATCGACAATCAGGTCCAAACACAGCAGTTACATGCTGATCAGGACTAGGCACATGGAGCACCTCATTTCATTTCATTTCTTGCATTTCAGTATTTCATTATAGTTCACCAGTTTGAGGCGCCTTGTCTGGCTCTGAGTGCAACTCAAAGTGTTGGTTTAACTTTTAAAGCCCTATAGTCAGGAGCCGCTGGGATCCATGTGCAGCTGCCCCATGTGGTGAAGCACTAAACTTCCGGCAGCTTCTCAGTGAAGTGGCCTCGGACGCTGCCCGCCCCAGTTGGCCACTGGATCCTGCGCAAGGAGGCGTGTAGGAGGACTTCCCGTGCCAGTTGAGCAACAAGGTCTTGCCGCGCTCTGGTGTGTTCCTCTATCCTTGGCTGTTGTTTGGCCCCAACTCCAAGAGCTTGCTCTTGGCTTGCTCTTTGGTTCCGACTTACTCTTTGACTTCCACTCCTGGTTGCTGGCTCACCTCAGACTGCTGCTCTCAGCCCAGTCCTGACACGCCTGCCTGCCTGCCTGCCTGCCTGCCTGCCTCTCTATCTATCTATCTATCTATCTATCTATCTATCTATCTATCTATCATCTATCTACATTGGGTTGGATTCAGACTTAGTCATGCTTAGAGTAGACCCATTGAAATCAATGGGATAAGTAGGTCATGACTAACTTAAGTCTCATTAATTTCAATGGGGCTGCTCTAAGTATAATGGGTCTACTCTAAGTTTACAGAAGTTAACTTCTGAAAACCGCCCGGAGAGCTTCAGCTATGGGGTGGTATAGAAATGTTTAATGATGATGATCATTAAACATTTCTGGATCCAAAGTAAAGTCTGGATCCAAGCCTAGATTGATGCCCCACCTTTCAACTGAATGATTCTCATAACACACATCCACAAACTCCAGACCCAGACAACCCCAAAGTCCTTAATCCCCTGGCCAGTGGCTGGAGCCAGAATGCACTTCCCTTCAACTGATGGTTGGAGCTGAATGCTCTTTCTGGGAGGGGGGAGGGAAGCCGCTCCGCCGTTGCCTCTCCTTTGGCTGATAGCTGGGGACCATCCTGGTTTCCCCCTTGGCGTGAGAGTCTTCCTGGTGGAGAGAGGGAGCCACTTGTCCCAGGAGACTCACCTGGTGTTTGACCTGATATGCTTTAGGCACCACACTAAGGCAGTAACCCTATACACATGTACCTGGGAGTAAGACCGCAGTGCCGAGGAGCCTCGGTTGGCCGCGGATAGCCGGGCCGCCTGGCCCGGTGCGGAGAGCTGTCCGTCTCGGGAGCGGAGCGCGGCCGGAAGGGATTTTGGTTTTAATGTTCTATATATTTTAAATTGTTTTATTGTGTGTTGTTTGGTTTTAATTTTTGTGAACCGCCCAGAGAGCTTCGGCTATTGGGCGGTATAGAAATAAATAAATAAATAAATAAATAAATAAATAAATAAGACCCATTGAACACAGTAGGACTTACTTCTGGGTAAACATTATAGGATTGCACTGTGCAGCTTTTTGTTTGTTTGTTCTACTTTACCATAGGCTGCTTTGAACAACAATTTTTTAAAAAAACAACGGTATGAATCGTTCAAATAAATAAAACCTAGCTGCAAGGTCTATTTCTTCCCTTAGAAAACCAGATTTTGCTGTTAGTGTTAAAGGAGAGTCATGATGCTCTTGAGTGCAATTTTTTGGGGAGCAGATATTGAAAGAGCAGTCAAGTCAAAATTTGACTTCTTAAATCCATTGCAGCTCAGTTTGGGATTTGTTTGCTGCCACATGTATCTAGGATGATTTTCCTACCCAGCCAAGCAGAACTCAGGAAATCAGTGGCGTTGAACAGGGAAGCTTGTAGCTTAGTGGCAGATTTAAAGGGAGGAGGAGAGGCGCCCCATGGGACCGGCCTTCCTGATGGTGGTTGATCCTGCGTGAACACTCACAGGGAGCGTCGCTGTCTGGCTGCTACATTTGCTGAGGGCCCCAGAGATGGCTCGTGGTCTCTAGAGGTGTCGCCTCAGCGGCCTTTCTATAACCCTTTCTATTCTGCTCAAATCTCTAATCAGCGCATCAGCGCATGGTTTTATGGTGTGTAAAACTGCTTTTGTAGATCTATTGGGGGATGCTAAATGAAGCCCTGTTGGTTTCAGCAGGTCAGCTAAGTATATCTACATCTGGATGCAGCCCTTTATGTGCCACAGACGTCTTGCATCATCCAGGATAGAGCAACCATGTGTCGCTAGGCCAATTGCCATACCCTTTCTTCGTCACTGATTTCAGGTACCAGTCCCTTGTTTGTCTCTAATTTTGGGGGTGGGGGGAGATGTTCTGTATGAGCATTAACAGTTTTGGGTCAATGTGCCAAACATACGCACTGGGGTTCCTGGCCTCCTCCTGTTGGGTAAGAGAAACACCATTTCTTCAGGGGGGATTCCCTCTATTTGTTCCTAAAGCAGCTTTATCAAACCTAGCCATGTTGGCTGGGGGTTTATGGGCATCAGAGACCAACAGATCTGGAGGGTACCAGGTTGGGGGGTGGGGTGGCCCTACTTTACAGAGGACTCTCCTCTGGATAGACTGGAGCGCCGGGCAGAAAACAATAGAATGACATTTAATAGGGATAAATGCCAAGTTCTGCACCTAGGAAAAAGAAACCAAATGCACAGTTACAAGATGGGGGATACGTGGCTCAACAACACTACAAGCGAGAAGGATCTTGGAATTATGGTCAATAACAAGCTGAATATGAGCCAACAATGTGATGTGGCTGCAAAAAAGGCGAATGCTCTTTTGGGCTGCATTCATAGAAGCATCGCTTCCAAATCCCGGGAAGTACTAGTTCCCCTCTACTCAGCACTGATTAGGCCTCATCTGGAGTACTGTGTCCAGTTCCGGGCACCACATTTTAAGAAGGATGCAGACAAGCTGGAGAGGGTTCAGAGGAGGGCAACAAAGATGATCAGGGGACTGGAAACAAAGCCCTATGAGGAGAGACTGAAAGAACTGGGCCTGTTTAGCCTTGAGAAGACTGAGGGGAGATATGATAGTGCTCTTCAAGTCCTTGAAAGGTTGTCACAGAGGATCTCTTCTCCATCATCCCAGAGTGCAGGACATGGAATAATGGGCTCAAGTGACAGGAAGCCAGATTCTGGCTGAACTTCAGGAAAAACTTCCTGACTGTTAGAGCAACACGACAATGGAACCAATGACCTAGGGAGGTGGTGGGCTCTCCCACGCTGGAGGCCTTCAAGACAAGGCTGGACAGCCATCCGTCAGGGATCCTCTGACTTGGATTCCTGCATTGAGCAGGGGGTTGGACTCGATGGCCTCATAGGCCCCTTCCAACCCTACTATTCTATGATTTGAGGAAATGTTCAGTCTAACTCTGCTTTAAAGTCAAAGAACCCAGAGGAGGAAGACCAGGGGCCTTGAAGTTCCTCATCAGGATTTAGCACCTGGACAGCAGACTGAGCAGGTACACAAGTCACTCAGTCTCCTCTGCTATGGTGAATATTATTATTATTATTATTATTGCCTTTTTCCCTCTTGCAAGGAACCCAAAGTGGCTTACATATTGACATCAGTTGCTATTTCTAAAAATGCACCTATACATTTACATAGGCAAATGTTATGCAAATGGATGTCCTCTTGTTTCATGATGTGGGTCCTCTTATTTTGGCAGTGCATGTGGCCTTCCTATGGGGGAGTCTGGCCTAAGGTGTTGTTTCAGGTGAAGTTCTTCCTTGGGCAAAATACCTGAGGAATCTCAAGGGAAGTTGAAAGGAGCTTCAGCAAAGATGCCCCAAACATCCATAGTGCTGATCAGAAAGGGAAATCCTTTTTTGGGTGTCTGTTTTATATCACTATTGCTCAAACAGGCTTTTTGAGGTTGCAAAGGGTCATGGGTAAAATGTGATTTCTGAGGTGAATGGACCCTTCTCAGTATCTGAATTCCACACATCCTTCTCCTTCCCTTCTGTCACATTATGACACCTCCACATTTTAAAACCATTTACAGCACTGTAACCTCCTCTCTTTGGAACAGTTCTGCTTTCAGGCCTTTTATTATTTCTCCCACTCACAATCATCCTATATATCTTCCTCCTTTATGACATGCCCCACAAGGTAACCATAAAAATATGCACTCAAGAAAATTATAGCAGTTATTTTTGACTACCAAATGAATTTATTTTCTAGTGTTCTTTTTTTCCCCCTTTAGCTGTGGGCAATTTTCAACACCTTTCAAGCACCAATTTCACAACCCCTTTCCAGCCTGATCCAAATTTTTTCATCTGTATTTTTTCTTTTCTTTTAGCATTAAAAAGGAGTGGAGAAGCTATTCTGTTCTCTAGGGGAATCTGACTGGAGCAGCGGAATGACAGGGTAAGACAAGCAGTTCCTGTGGTTTTCCCCCGGCACCTGTCTTTGGTCTTTTACTAATATTTTGTTGCACCTTTTAAATGTACTGAATGATCAAGACTATAAGAGGAGGGAGGGAGAGAGAGAGAGAGACAGAGAGAGAGAGAGACAGAGAGAGAGAGAGGTTTTCAAACTACATTGTACTGTTTTTAATTAGAAAACAAGCTCTGCAGCAGAGACATTCATAAGGCCAAGCACTAGGGCAGCGGGGCGGGGGTGCACCTCAGGCCTGTGGGCCAAATCTTGGGTCCCAATCCAGCCCTCTAGGGTTGGCCTCCCCCTGGCCATGCCCCCTTCCCCCAACCACAGATTGTTCGCTGGTTTCCTGGCTTTCGCATCTGTGCCCCCAGTGGAGGCCAGTGGCTCCGATGTCGGTGGGGCGGTGAATCCGCTCCGGGTTTCAGTCTGATCTCTAAAGGAGCTCTCCAAGGTGCCTTAAGGCCAAAAGCCACCCGCAGCCTGCGCACCCCTGGTGTAGACAGCAGCGAACTAGATGGCCCCAGGGTCTGACCTGACGTACAGCAGCTTCACGTGGGAAGCGACGGCTTGCTCAGCTGCTCCGCTGCGTAAAAATTTATTTATTTATTTATTGCATTTATACCCCACCTTTTTTCCTTTTGCAAGGAACCCAAGGCGGCTTACATTATCATCATCCTCTCCATTTTATCCTCACAACAACAACCCTGTGAGGTGGGTTGGGCTGAGAGTCTGTGACTGGCCCAAAGTCACCCCCTGAGCTTCCATGGCTGAGTGGGGACTAGAACCCGGATCTCCCGGCTCCTAGTCCAACACTCTTGCCACTATGCCACGCTGGCTCTAACAGTGTGTAACAACGGTCGCTGCGCTCATTGCGCAGAAAAGCTAGCGTGACCGGGAGAAGGGCACCAGCCCGTCTTTTCCTTCACGTGCTATTTTTTCCCGTGTGTGGGAAGTCTGATCATATAGAAGGAAGCATCGAAGGAAGCCGTCTGATCATCGATCTGATCATATAGAAGGGAGCATCGAAGGAAGCCGTCTGTTCAGCTGCAGCTTGAAGTTGTAGTCCAGAAACGCCTTTACTGCTCGATTCTTCTGAATGCACAAATGGCCCCGTTCTTTGCAAGAAGTGCAGCTTCTGAGGCGCGTCGAGAGCTCTTCAGGTGCTTCTGCTCGGCAGCACTTGAGCCACGCAATGTCGCCACTTTCCTCTCTGGCTCCAAGCGAGGCCCATGACTCAATTACCCTTCTATCAAAAAGGCTTTTATGCTTCTGCTTTTCGCATCTCTGCTTCCTCGGGTGCTTCTGGAGCGTCTGCGTGGGAGTACCTGTTGCTGCTTACGACCTGCGCTGCACCATCTTGGGGATGGTTTTTTGCTGCCTGCCTTTGGCCAATCTCTGCTGCGGGTTATCTTGCACTGTAGCCAAAAATTGCAACAAGAGGGGCCTCTGGACCAAAGGGGAGTTTCTCCAATTAAAGTGGTGAAAATATGCGGCAGGCATTCCAGAAAGGGAAGGAGTGCACTCCTGCAGCTGGAACACTTGCTAATATTATTAATAAATATTTACACAGTTCCAGCCACGCGCCTTGCACTTTGGAGCACCATGGAAATATCCCCGCCCTGAATTTATTGCCTACATTTTGGCAGCGGGGTTTAGTGTACAAGAGAGGGAGAGGGAATGGGGTGGGGGAAGAGATTAAACAAGGGAAAGATATTCACAAATGCAGTTATGTGTACCCAGGCCTAATTCCAGTTTGGGGGTGAGGATTAAAGGGACTGAGCTAAAGGCATTACAGAAAAAGCACCGAAGACTCCACAGAAGAAGTGCTTGTCATAAAGGGCCATATGCAGTGGTAAACGTTGAAACGCAGGCACTCATCATGACGTTCCCCATAGGACAGTACGAAAAATGCAGGCAGCTGTGTTAATCCATATCAACAAACCAGTCCTAGCGGTTTTCGTCTCCACCAGGAGCAGGTCTTTTGTAAACCTAACGGGTTTTAATTGCCCATCCAAGACCAAGCCACACAAAATACTTTGCATTAGAACAGGGGACAATATATTATTGCTGGGAAAATTCATTTCCCCCCAGCTTCTGTGAAAACTACAGCTAAGCTCAGGGGGAACAGGAAAGTCTGAGGGGCTGGGAGATGTCTGCGTCCCCTGCTAATAAAAAAGTGCTGCCGCTGCATCCCTGATTCTACTACACCTCTGGCAGCAAGGGAGAAAAAGGTGGAACCATTTAAGAGGGACCTAGTAGGGGCCTGAGCTAGAGATTAACTGGATCAGGCGTCTGCATTCTGCTTCGTCTACCCACATGTGAAAATAGAGTATTTGGGAATGGGGCTGTATTTCTTGCCAAAATCATTAGTGTCAACCAAGCATGTATATTGTGAGGGAGCACCAAAATCACAAAGCAACACACCGAGAGGAGAACCAGTTTATTCTAGCTTTATTTTTTGTCTTGTATGAGTAACCACAGGCTAAAAAGCTAAACAGAACATCCTACAAAAAATCTAGAATTTTCTCCCCCCTCCTTTTTTTTTAAAAAATACAGAACTAACAATCATAGGCTCAGTGGGATTTCAAAGAGCAAGAAAGGGAAGTTAGAAAATAAAGGGTAGAAAAGTGCTTTGCAGTCAGAACTATTCCTGAAGAGGACCGAAATAGAAAATGTTTATTCTCTTTTTATTATTTTTAATAAAATAACGGAACAACACTGGATGGTTTGGGGCAGAAGGGCCACCAAACAAACTCCCCCTTCATCTCAGAAGAGAGAATTCCAGAGTCCAGTAAGTAAACAATCCTGATGTGGCTACTACCAAAACATCATTTCCACATGGTTAGATTATGAGGTTGCAAACGCAAGCTGTGGCGCGTCTACATGCATAAATTCTCTGCCAATAGAAAATGAGATCCCAGGGGAAAGGGCTCAAGCTTAGCCTTCTCCCTGATATGCTAGTTTCTATGTGCAGGGATTTGGGAAACATTCAACCCAGTGGTTCCCCACCTGCAGTCTGAAGTGGTAGGCTCCTGGAACAGGTTTGTCACTTCATCCGCTGTTTGCATGTGCCCGACAAGGCACAGATATGGGAAGTAACCATACTATCTGGGTAACCCATGCGGCTACTGCTTGAACTGTGCTAGTTATAGCACAGTTATAGCTAGTTATAGTCACAGTTTCATGGAACGCCAACTCAGGGAGGTTGTTGAATTCGCAGTCAAGTACCAGTAATAACAACACGTGTCAGGCCTAAGGAACAGCCTAACATCCTTGTTGACTTTGGTCAATGTTCCATCTCCCTTCTGGGACACAAACTGCATCCTCAGCCACTTTAGGTTAATCCCCCAAACTCTGCTTGCTGGTACATCCATGGAAAATCCATGCGCACACTTGAGAGTAGCAGACCTGCAGAAGGTTTTCACAGTAGGATGTACATCACACACAATCCCCACCCCCACCCCCCGGTGAGCTCAGATACATACTTGATTGTGGTGAAATTTGTCTCTGCTAGCACAAATCCAAGAGCCCTTTCATTTTTGTGGTGGGTGGCAGTACAAATCAATTCACATTCTTCTATTTGAAGGAGCTCTTTAGCCTGTATTTATTCATTTATCACAGCTTCTATCAGGAAGTTGTGGGTAAAGGTTTACATCAGACACGAGATGCTGCTTGTCCTTGTGCGTGTGAGCACTGTGGCAGAAGCCAGACAGAAATCCCAGCTATAACAACTTTGATGCCTCATAATCCTTTTGCCCCAGAGTTAAGATGCTGATCACCAAATCCCCCACTAGGAATCTTACCCTTGAGTGCCATGTGTAGGTAAACATGTTTGTTTCAAGTTTTGGAAAACAAACCCTTCTAGGAGCTGCAAGAGAAATTCTCATGCCAAAAGGTCGCGAGAGTATTATTGTTAACTCTCCGTCTCTCATAATTCTACAACTCAGTGGGCAGGATCCAGCTGTGTCATTCTGCTAGCACAAAAGACGTTGCACTAGGTTCTGAACGATGCACAAGAGAAGAATCCAACTAAAGTTAAGTTTGTGCAAGCACAGTTTCACAAGCGGTTGTGCAACCTGTTGTGCAACACATTGCACCAACTGTCATGCAACAGGTTTGTGCAACTGCTTGCACAATGGGTTGCACAAGTGAAAGATTCAGCGGAGCTCCACTAGTGCTCTTTGAGTTTGCGGAATGACATCATCGGATACTACCCCGTCACCCAGGAGGTTCGGGACAGAAACAAGAAAGTAACGGCGTATAATTCAGTTACACAATTCGCCGCCACAAGATGTGATGGAACTAACGAAGATGGTTTTAAATGGGGCTCAAATTCATGGAGGAAGCGAGGATGAGAGGTCTATTAGCCACGGAACATCCATGTTCGAAGGAAGTCCACCTCTGAATTACCAGATGCTGGGAACAAACTGTGTGTGTGTGCTGTTGCTTTCGTGTTGTACTTGTTTGTTGGTTTCCTGGAGGCCTCTCCCTGGCCACTGTAGAAATCAGGAACCTGGACTAGAGGGATCTTTGGCCTGATCCTGCTGGGGAGTCTCTCTGCATTCTTATCTTATGTAAAATATATAGGCCAGCCTTCCCCAGCCCGGTGCAACGCTTCCCCGCACCCCTTTGGCTTGGCTCTCATCTTGCCATTGTCACCATGGCCTTTGGTTTTGTGCCAGTTCAGAGACATTTTGAAGCCTTGCTTGGTAAGGGTTGCTGGAAACAGCAGCAACGCCTTTAGCAGCACCCCAGCTGCCTTTTCTGTCCGTAAACAGACTAACAGCACAATCCTGGGCTCGTCTACTCAGAAGTAAGCCTCATGGTGTGGGGCTCCCTCCCAGGCATGTGCATTCAGGATTGCAGCCTAAATTACATTTCCTCTTGAGTCCTTCAGACTTTGGGCTTCTCTAAGCTTAAATACTCTGGTCTTAGAGAACATTTTGTAAAAAATAAATCACAGTTTGGTTCCCTGCCATTGCTTTTCCCCACTCAACCCCATGAAATGGTAACACCGACAAAAACGAAACAAACACATGCGGCCACTTGCCCATGCCAGATTAGAACGGAGAAGTGAGCTGCCTGGCTGGGGCCACAACCTGTGTGCAGAATTCTCTTTTCATCAACCAACGTTCTCTCCCTCCCTGACTTTTCTCCCCAAACCCTTTTTCTACATATATACACACCGGCAAGGGCAACAACTGTCAATAGTGCTGCCTGACCAAATGAAGAGAGACAGTTTAGAAACAATTGGGGAAATGGACATTGTGCTCACTTGGGGATGTGTTTTTACATTAATCCACATTTTTTTCACACCTGGGAGAAAGGCGAGGCAGGGCTCAGCCAAGGACATTTCCATTTTCCATGGCGATGTGGGAGACATCCCACAAGGGCATTTGAAGGTCGAAAGGAAACTCTGTGCTGCTGCTAATTTGGCCAATTAATTGTGAATTAAGGGGCATTTTTTACGTGGGCAGAGATGAGAGGCTGTGTGGAAAGTTAGTTCAAGAAGGCTATTCATGTGGTACTGCAACACTTAACACACACAAAGGAATTCCAATACTGACGTTGCAGAGTTCTTGTAAACATGTTTGTTCTCTGAAATTGTCCTGGACATTGAGTGGACCTATGCAATGAATGTAAGAAGCACCTAAAAAGAAGAAAACAAGCAAACCACACGTAAATGTGGTGCATTATGAGTTTCTACCCCATGTTTGCCCTTCAGGAGTTACCTTGATGTCACGTTGAATGGCAGCCATTTTCAATTTTTGCAGGCAGGGAGCAGCCTAGATAACGTCAGTGACTACACCAGGTTTCCCCTCCAAATGTGTTGGACTAAAACACCCTTCATCTCCAGCCAGAACAGCCAATGGTCAGGGATGGTGGGAGTTGTGATCCAAAACATCTGAAGGGTGCCAGGTTGGGCAATTTTGGACTACATGATAAATGTGTCACAGAACTGAGAAGCCCACAGAAATGCTCCAGAGATTCAACATGTGCTCCAGTGGGCTGCCCACACACCAGAATCTGTTGACTTCAAACAAACAAACAAACAAACAAACAAACAAACAAAGACACTAGGTCAGGCCTAAAGAAACAATGATGCACCGTTATCTTCCTTTTCTCCTTTTGATTCTCGTTATTGCTGGCTGAACATGCAAATGATTGCAATCTATTTTACATCCTCCATGGCAGGTTTAAGAAGAATATACATTTGTGAGAATACTTCACACAAATATTGTTGCTTGTATAAAAGATGGAAGGGAGGGACTAAAGCGAATTAGGCTTTGCAAACAAGATTCCAATTTGTTCCCATGCAAAGACCCCTGCCACAGCACTGAAAAGCTGCTATTCCCTGTTGAACTATAGCCTGTAGGTCCAGTGGAGGCTGGTGGCTCCAATGTCAGTGGGGCAGTGAATCTGCTCTGGGTTTCAGTCGGAACTCGAAAGGAGCTCTCCCAAGGTGCAGCTGACATTGGAGCCACCAGCCTCCACTGTGTAGGTCCGAATCCTGCTATCATTAATCATGAGTAACTTGTTCAATTTGTTCCAAGGGGATATGCCTGACTGTCAGCTGGATCAGGGCCAGCGGCCGTTACCTGCCCCACTAACATGAACGAGAGCTTGGTAACAGCCCAACCCTTCAGTTTGTGCTTGTGTAGAGGACATTCCTGGTGAGTTGCGGCCAAAGTGAATTATTTTCACTTATTTTCTCCCTGAGGTAGCAACCATTTCTGGTGAATTTGGATGATGGTCAGCAAGAAGCTGCCTTGCTCATTATAGGAGGCAAATAAACCTTTGTTCCAAAGAATTATAAGGATAACAATAAGAACAATGCTAATAACAACAGCACTCATATAGCACATTTCAAGGGTTCAAATGCACTTCATTATCTCAGGACTCATTAGGATAGCCCTGTAAGGCAGGACAGTATTATCAACCACACACTGCAGATGGGGAGGAGTGGAGATTGAGAACTGAACAGCTTGCCTGAGGCTAGCTAAGAATGGCACAGTCTGCTGTGGGCTTCATAGCCAAAAAGCTACTTGTGATGGCCCTTTGTTCCTCTATACAGCTTCTTCACGCTGCAACCAAGAAAGTCTGGAGAAATGCACAGGCATGCAGCAGATCAATGCTCTACCTGGCCACGTGCATAGGGGGGCTCTGAAGGGGAGATCACCCATGAGCATTAAAATTTCTTCTAGCCAATGAGAGCGGGCACATTTGCCTTGGCAAGTAAGGTATCCTTTTCATTATAGAGTCCAGTGCCCATCTGCATCTCCCCTAATTTTCATGTCTACTCTTAGGAAATTATTTCGGAATCATGATGTTTCGGCTGCAAGGGATCCTCCTTTGTCTCACACAGAGAGGCCACCTGTGTGCATCCACCGCATGTGTGCACCTGAATTCTCTATAGAACTGAATGGACTAGCCTGGATACGCCGGGGGGGACGGGACAGGTAGGTGTGCTCTGAATTGCATCCCCACTTTTGTATCAAGAGTATTAGTAGTATCAGGTTAGCCCCCGGTTGGTGCCCATTTGCTTGATCTTGAATTGGAAGTGGAAGCTGTAAAGCACTAAGATGCAGCAGAACTTATCATACCTGGTAAGTTTCTAAGGACATTCCCTGTCTTGTTTCTGAATCAAGGATACACCCAGACAATATCAGCTTCTCTCATGAGGTTTTGCCTCTCGGAAATTCCTGTGGCTATTTTGCTATGGAATTTTCAAAAGCTTAAATGAATCCCCAAACAGAGTAAATGCTACTCATCTAAAAACAATGAATAATAATAATAATAATAATTAATAATAATTAATAATAATCTTTAGAGGTTCACATCCATCATCAGTTGTCTCATACCCATGGGGAAATCCAAATTGGGTTAAGCAATCACATTACTGGAAAGAAAGAAAGAAAGAAAGAAAGAAAGAAAGAAAGAAAGAAAGAAAATGAATGTCTACATGATAGGCTACTGTGATCTCACTAATCAAATGGCACAACATTTTCCTTTTTAATCAAAGGAAGCAGTGACAAATATTTGTTTACAATATCACAATAACATGATATTAAATTAAGAGCAGGTTCAAAGAGCCCTAGGGATTTGGAGCTAGTCTAAAACTTATGTATTTTGCTTTGGCAACAGTCCTTTATTTAAATCTGAGACTTCACATCACTTACGAAGAGAAATCGTATTAAAAACAAGCCATTACCGGATGAGGTTGCTCTGACAAAAACGCGTCCTCTGGACGCCATAACTTGATGTACAATAAAATTTAATGTACGTTTTTCTCCTTTCCTTTTTTTGTTTCTTAGCTATACAATGTAAACTAAGCAATAAACAATCATGGGCAGGTGACAAGGTGGGTGAACACCAAGGCCCCATTGGAGCTCCATTTTAGAGAGATGGCCAGGCTCTCTTTTGAAATCTTGGGGCTCTTTAGTGAGGTCACTGATCCCCCCCCCCACTTTCTGGGTATAGAAACTGGGCCGTCAGGCAGTAGGAGAGGAATGGAAAGAGCTTCTCCTGCAAGTCAGCCACACTGGAAGCTGCTACTGATCCCATGCTAAGGGCAACACAGGTTACAATGGGGGGAAATGACGAGAAAGGGCCTTAAAGTGGTTCTGTGGACATTCCCTTGCCCAGGGAACCCTGGGTACTGCATTTCTGCAAGAGGACCAAGGGATAATTATTTTACCCTCATACCCCACTTTCATCCAAGGAGCATAGGAGCAGCATACATGGACGGCTCACCCCCTTTTAATATTTCCACCAGCCCCTGTGAGCTGGGTTAGGGTGAGAGTTGCAGAGGAGACCAGGATCACACGGCGACCTCCCTGGCTGAGCAAGGATTTGAACCTGGCTCTCCCTGGCCTAAGCCCCACACTCTAGTCCAACGTTCCCCAACCCGGTGCCCTCCAGATACGTTGGACTGCAACTCCCATCATTCCTAGTCAGTCTGCCACATCTGGAGGGCACCAGGTTGGGGACGGGTGCTCTAGTCACTATGCCACACTGGGGTGGGATTTCTAACAGAGAACTCCCAACACTCACATCACTCCACAATTCCCAGCATTCTTGGGCGGGGTGGGGGGAGTATGACAGTTGGCATTAAATATAAGGGTAGAGAGGCTGAAAACAATACTCCCCCAAAGCACATGATTTCTTTGACTACAGCTTTCTTTCTTTGTTTCCTGGGATACTTCCTCCACCTATTTCTTGTGGCTCCGCTGGGGTTTGGTGGAGGAACACCCCCCTTTTCTCCACCCACGGCGGGCTCTCTCTCTTGCCCTGGTGTGGGCTCCTGCACCCTGGCTGCCAACTGCCCTGTTCCGCTGCCACCTTCTTTTGGATGACTGCCATGAAACAAGAGGCCCTTTTAACTTCCTCATCTCCTTGTTGGGTGATATTTACACGCTGAATGTATACACTCCACAAGATAAGCAAAAGAGTGGATTGAAAGAGCTGGTGCTGACGAGGGAGAATTTAGGGAGCTTTTAATGAGCTTTCTTAAAAGAAAAGAAAAGAAAAGAAAAGAAAAGAAAAGAAAAGAAAAGAAAGGTCATAATAGAATAGTTGACGTTATTTTTTTTTAAACTAGCCTCTCCCCCCGCCCACCCCTCTTTGATTTCTCTTCCTTCTCTTGTAACCAAAATTGAATTCATTTATTACTTTTAGTCACCATGTATAAAAATAGCTATTGGAATTCAACATTAAAAAAAGGAGGTGACAATGAAGTGCCTACTCTGGAGGCTGAGAAAGCAGTCCACAGAGCTCCCATGTTCATGGGCAGGGGCTGGGCCAGGCTTGCTCCTTCCATGGGGGAGACATGGGGGAGCTCACCTAGCCAAAAGAGAGAACCCCGCACACATCCTGCAGGGTCTTTTTGCTCACAACGGGGAGGATCTTTTTGTCTCCCACCAGCGATGGTATCAGAGAGGTGATTCACCCTTTTCCAATACTCTTCGGCTGCTTTCACTACTTGCGCTGAGGCAGGTCACCAGCCTATCGAGAAAACACGCTACATTCTAAGGCTTTGAAGATGAGGTCTATGACCAGCTGTGCTGCCACCGGTGACCTAAGGAGCAATGCCAGGGGGAGCATCTCAACAGGGGGAGCGACCAACTGCTGAGCAAGCTTCAAGTGCCCAGCAGCTTCAAGTGTTCGGGGGCTCCGCAGGAAACCTCTGCCCTTAGCAAACAGAGACACGGACATCACTTTGATGGCATGGATACTAAAAACTGGCCTGATGCTGAGATCAGCCTGAGCTCTCCACACAAGGGTGACATGCAGGCTTGTACAGTATTCCATATTTGGGGTGGGAAGGGCTCAGTGGTACAGCAAGCTTTGTATACAGAAAGCCCCACATCCAATCCCAAGCATCTCCAGTTCAAAGGTTTTCAAGCAAGAGAGCTACGGAAGATTCCTCTTGGCCTGCCGCCTCCGAGAGCTCTTGCCAGATAGTGCAGGCAGCCCGTGGCTAGATGGATCATGGCAGCCTCACCAGCGGAGAGGCTGTGACTCGCCTTCGGCATGCTTCGTGAGAAGTGGGTTCCTCCGAAACCAGGGGATCCTCTTCCACATACAATGCAGAGGCCAGGACTCATTTGCATGCAGATGGCCCCAAGCTCACGCCACGGCATTTCCTGTTAAAAGGACCTCTGGTCCCGGAATAGATCTCCCTCTGCCTGAGACCCCGAAGAGTCAGAGAAGACAAACCTGGGGGAGATGGACCAGTGGTCCAACTTGGTTTAAAGCGTTTAATGACTGGAAGCTGGAATGCCTTGGGGGCCAAGTGGTATGCAAAGTTCTATCTGTGATGCCCATCCACACATGGGATTATCGCTTGGTGCTGCAGTCATCAAGTAAACCCGCATGTTGTGAAGCAGGTCTGAGTGGTGAACTGGAAAGAGTAGTAACCCGTGACCAGTAGTAACCCATTACAGGCAAAAGTGATCTTTAGGTGACCGGTGGCCTGCCTTTTGCTACAATCCTAATGATCTTTAAAGTTTAAAAAAAGACAAACATGATATAAAACAACTCTTGACACAGGAAAACTCTACATAAGTTAGCTAGCAACTTGGCTAAAAGTAAAGCTTATAACACTAAGGGAAAATGTCATGAACAACTACTACTGGACATGCATCCACGTTGCTCGTTGTCATTTCTCTTTTGGAATACTGGAACCGAGCAGAAACAGAGAGGTGGAGGGCAAGGAGGTCTGACGACAAAACACACGGTTCTTCTATAAAAAACTTCTTGAGGTAGAACATTGCTTTCAAGGTTTTGGAAGTGCTTTACATTGGAACGACGATGACAATAAAGGAATACTTAAAAAAACAAAACAACCAACAACCAACACGGTAGACATGGAGTGTGACTTCTGAGGTAGTACCAAAACATGTACTGACCAAGTGCTATGCTACTAGCTTTGAAAACAAAAGGAAGACACAAGATATTTGCTTCTTCCCAGAAGACATTCAATTCCGGTTGAGGTAGGTTTTGAGTTTACTTGGGATATCAGTCCAAGTCTTTTCTTTCTTTTTTTTCAGTAGCCTTCTTGCAGGCTTTTTTTTTTGACACTCTCGCTTTGCCTTTAAAATAGTTAATCGGCAACAAAACATCCTGAGAATTACAGAGAGCTGAATGCACATGGCGAAAATTTCAATCAATCCATGGAAAAGTTTGGCCAACCAAGCACCTGAGGGTTTTTTGGAACCAAGTTGGAAGGATCCGTCGCAATCAGTTTTCTTGACATGTTACAAAAGTGGATCCCCGGCATAAATGTCCTAAAGCTGCCGACAAGGAAACACGTTGGGTAACCAAGACAACCAACGGTTCCCATTGCATTTGGTGTCAATGGTTACTGAGGAGTGGGCAAAGATGTCTTGAGAAGCCAGCAACCCCACAGCTGCAGAACGAACAGCTGGGATCCAGATGAGAACGAAGGTACTAAGAGGCCTGAGACAGGTCAGAAAGACAAACTTCGTGGAGATACATATATAGAACTCTTACATTGACCTGAGATTGATGAGTCATTTTAAAGACATCGCCAGACATGACAAATGTTGGCTGGCGTGCTCTCTAAGAAGCTTTACAGTCTTGGCAATTATTCTTCATTGGTTGGAGCTTGCTTCAAAGCTGGTCCTTCTTGGCTGATGCTGAGCAGAAGTCTGTGGTGGGTGCTAGAGGGCAGATTTTGAAACGGGGTGTCGCTTTGCTCTTCGATGATGCTGAATTCATCCGGCGGAAGCGTGGATATCTGAGTGTCATTAGGTGAGGTAGGAGGAATATGATCCAGCTGAGAAATGGAAGTGAAAAATGGCTCTTTCAGTGCACAAGAGTTATTAACTACCTTCTTTAAAAAGCAGCTGCTGTCTGTCCCAGAACTAACAGACTTCGTGAATTTCCCTTCTCCCTTTGGCTGGCATTCCCTCTTTCTCTATTTCCTCCTTGAAAAGCACCTCTTGCACAAAGCCTCTGGCTTAACCCTCATTCCTCACCAGAAACCCACCTAAACTTAAGTATGAAATTACCTGGAGATGTGTTCATGCATCCCCATTTCCAGTTATCTGTGTCTCCCCCTTTCCTCCCTTGTTGCCAACATTCAGACTGTCCTTCTCTGGGGCCTCTTCCAGACCTCGCCTTCTTTTGTTTATGTTACTCTGAAAAGTGCTATGTCTACCAGGCAGCACTAAAGAAATTCTTCATCTTCGTCATCTTGCTCAGATGTCTTAACAGCCCCAAGCTGATCCTTTCAAATGTTAGGAAGTAAAATGAACCTGTGCCAGGCAACATACATTTGGACTTTGCAGATTTACAGCGCAATCCTATACATGTTTACTCAGCGGTCAGTCCCATTGAGTTCACTGGGGCTTACACCTAGTTAAGTATTTGTAGGACTGCTGCCTTAAAGTATGATTAGTTGTTAGTACCACAATTAGTACTACCGTTAGTACATTTAATACCCTACTTATAGCATCATCAATATACACAGCATTTTAGAGAGTAACACAAACTAAAAAGATAGGTCCCTGCACCAAGGAGCTTACAGCTTGGACTCTGACAACAGGAAGAGGAGGAGGAGGAGGAGGAGAAGGAAAGGGAGAGGCACAGGAACAAGCAAGTGAGAAAGATGAGGAATTGGAGGGGCAAGGGATTGTATCCCTAAGATCCAAAACTGCTGACAGTGCTTACATTTTAACATGAGAGAAACAAACAAAAGTTCCAATTCTGTTGCGCCATTTTCTTACCGCTATCCCCTTATTGTGTTGATCAGGTGGGGAAGGCGGTGCTGGGAACAACCTTTCCAGTTCATTCATATCCAGCTGTTTCCCATTTGTGTCTGGATCGTCCCGATCTCTCTGAGCAGATCCGTTCAGGGTCAGGCCCGTCGCATTTCTCTGGCTCCTGGCGATCTGCGGAGTGGACAGCTGCTCCTGGACATTTTTACACATCAGCAGTCTGTGGAAACGAGAGACAGAACAAAAACCTCTCCGGCAGTGCACTTTTGTGGACATCACAGGAATCGCATCTCTGGAAGTCTATGGGAAGGCCGGCGCCGGGGCCTTGGTTAGGCTGTGCCCCGGCCTTCGGAGCGGGACCATGCGACACGGAAGAGGGATCATCCAGGGAGTACAGCAGTGGCCAGCAGCACTACAGGAGAGGAGGGCTCTTAAGGGAAGCAGTGGATGGGGAGAGAGAAAGAGCAGGAGCAGCAGGCCGAGGATGAGTTTAGAACCCCCCTTGGTTCCAGCTGAGTGTGGCAGATGCGAAAGGGATGGCAGTGGGTGCGGCAGAGCTGTGTCCCCTCTCTCCCTTCACCGCTTGATTCTGAGGGCTCCTCCCAAACGACTCATGGGCAAGCTCCCCCCCCCGGTCTGGGACAGACCATACATGCAAACTGCCCGGAGTGGTTTGGGAGCTGGGCATTTCATGGGAAGCAGCAAGAGACTTGGCCATGGATTCTAAGACAGGACATCCTACGGCTAAAGCAGCCCCCCCCAAACCGGGTGCCCCCCCAGGTACTGGACTACATCGTCCCCTGCCATGTCATTTGACTCATCTGGAGGGCACAACGTTGGGGAAGTCGGGCCTGAAGCATTCCAGTGTCTCCTGGGAAACCTCGGAGGCAGAAGCGTTCCAGAGGCAGTGCTTTCCGCAGCTTGCAGATAGAACGCTCGCCCACACATCCACCCACATCCAGGCTCCCAACACCGCAAGCGGAGAGACCCGTACCGTCCTCTGTACCCAAACATGAGGAAGAGGACGCAGAAGATGATGCAGGTGACTCCAATGTGGATCCCGATGATGATCCCAGTAGCCGACGTCTTGTTTGTTTGTTCATCTTTCATGCAGTTGCATGGTGGGTTCAGCCCTGGGGTGACAGGGAAAGTGACAGTGAAAGCCCGGGCAGAGCTCCCTTATTTATGTATTTGATTTGTACCCCGCCTTTCTACCCAAAAGTGGCACTCAAGGCTGCTTATAGACATAATTAAAATTGATTAAAACAATAACATACATTAAAATACAATATAAACATAACAATCACAGAATGAACCCCTCCAGCAACTCTTGCAGTCTATTTATCTATTTATAATACTTTTACACCACCTAACTTATTAAAATCCCTAAGCCGTTCACGTTAAAATACAGCTTAATGATATAAAAACAAGATAAAATAATTAATAATTAAAAGCATTACACCACCATCCCACACAGGTCAGGCAAAGCCTGTGTGAACAAGTGTGTTTTCAAGAGTGTTTAAAACTTGTTATTGTTTCTGCCTCTCAAACCGCATGTGGGGGAATGTTCCAAAGGTGCCACCACTGAGAAGGCCACTTATGTACCACTACCTCGCACCTTCCTATTGGTGGCAGAACAGCCAGTAAGGCCTCCTCAACAGATCTTAGCAACTGACTGAGTATATATGTGGGAAGGCAGTCAGCCAGGTGTCAGGGTGGAAACTGAGCCCATGGAGCCCCAGAGCAGTTCTGATTCTGAGGAGGAACAGCAATCCGTGGCAGAGGAGCCCACTCATCCCTCACAGGCACAGCAGCTGGCAGAGATTCCTCCTGCCAGCATTCCTGAGATAGATAGTGACCCTGGCAGCGAGAGAGTGCAGGAGGTGGGCTTGCTAGACACTCGATGCAGACGCAGGGAGCAACAAGCGATGGAGGGCGCGGAAAGGAGGCGTAGCGCCCGTTTGGTGCACAAGCAACGGTCACGTCCCATGGACCCAAGGGAAAGAGGGAGGAACTCTCCCTAGCCCATAAGTTCAGGGTCAGCAAGTGATTCTCCTTCAAATGGGGACCAACTGCCTAACCTGGAGCATAGGCTACTCTGCTGTTCATTGCTTAGTTGCTGGTGATTAGTATCTGAAGAAGTCATTAAGTTGTAAAAGGATTAAAGCCTTGAAAAGAATCCTTTTGTCTGTGTCTTGAGTTGGCTATTGGAGTAGACTGAAAGAGGCCGCCAGGGCACTCCTGACAGCAGGTGTCCTGGTGTATCCTTCTGCGTATGAAAACTTCTTAGACAAATTGTCATCCTCTGCCCCTTCATGGATCACTGCCTTGTTGTGGCGAAGGGGCTTGCGTAACTCAGTGAAGCCATAAGCTATGCCGTGCAGGGCCACCCAAGATGGACAGGTCATGGCGGAGAGTTCTGACAAAATGTGGTCCACTGGAGAAGGAAATGGCAACCCACTCCAGTATTCTTGCCAAGAAAACCCCATGGAACGTATCACAAGGCTAAAAGAGATGACGCCGGAAGATGAGCACCTCAGGTTGGAAGGTGTCCAAGATACTACTTGGGAAGAGCAGAGGGTATTTCCAAGTAGCGCCAGAAAGAGTGAAGCGGCTGGGCCAAAGCCGAAAGGACACTCAGCTGTGGATGTGTCTGGTGGTGAAAAGAAAATCTGATGCTGTAAAGAACAATATTGTTTAGGAACCTGGAATGTAAGATCAAGGAATCAAGGTAAGCTGGAGGTGGTCAAACATGAGATGGCAAGACTGAACATCGACATCTTGGGAATCAGCGAACTAAAATGGACAGGCATGGGCGAATTTAATTCAGGTGACCATTATATCTACTACTGTGGGCAAGAATCCCTGAGAAGAAATGGAGTAGCGCTCATAGTCAACAAAAGGGTGGGGAAAGCAGTACTGGGGTACAATCTCAAAAAAGATAGAATGATCTCAGTACGAATCAAGACAAACCATTCAACATCACAGTAATTCAAGTCTATGCCCCAACCACTGAAGCCGAAGAAGCTGAGGTTGATCGGTTTTATGAAGACCTACAACACCTTCTAGAACTAACACCAAAAAAAGATGTCCTCTTCATCATAGGGGATTGGAATGCTAAAGTAGGAAGTCAAGAAATCACCGGGATAACAGGCAAGCATGGCCTTGGTGTACAAAATGAAGCAGGACAAAGGCTAATAGAGTTTTGCCAAGAGAACACGCTGATCATAGCAAACACTTTTTTCCAACAGCACAAGAGGCGACTCTACACATGGACATCACCAGATGGTCAATATCGAAACCAGATTGATTATGTACTTTGCAGCCAAAGATGGAGAAGCTCTATACAGTCAGTAAAAACAAGACCTGGAGCTGACTGTGGCTCAGATCATGAGCTTCTTGTTGCAAAATTTCGGCTTAAATTGAAGAATGTAGGGAAAACCACTAAACCATTCAGGTATGACCTAAATCATATCCCTCATGAATATACAGTGGAGGTGAGGAATAGATTTCAGGGATTAGACCTGATAGACAGAGCGCCTGAGGAACTATGGATGGAGGTCCGTAACATTGTTCAGCAGGCAGCAACGAAATCCATCCCAAAGGAAAAGAAATGCAAGAAAGCCAAGTGGCTGTCTGATGAGGCTTTACAAGTAGCCGAGGAAAGAAGGGAAGCGAAAAGCAAGGGAGAAAGGGGAAGATATACCCAACTGAATGCAGAGTTCCAGAGAATAGCAAGGAGAGACAAGAAGGCCTTCTTCAATGAACAATACAAATAAATTGAGGAAAACAATAGAATGGGAAAGACTAGAGATCTCTTCAAGAAAATCAGAGATCTCAAGGGAACGTTTTGTGCAAAGACGGGCATGATAAAGGACAAAGAAGGCAGGGACCTAACAGAAGCAGATGAGATTAAGAAGAGGTGGCAAGAATACACAGAAGAACTCTACAGGAAAGATCTGAATGTCCCTGATAGCCATGATAGTGCGGTCACTGAACTTGAGCCGGACATCCTCGAGAGTGAAGTCAAGTGGGCCTTAGGAAGCATTAGTAACAACAAAGCTGGTGGAGATGACAGTATTCCAGCTGAGCTATTTAAAATCCTAAAAGATGATGCTGTTAAAGTGCTGCAGTCAATATGCCAACAAATTTGGAACACTCAACAGTGGCCACAAGACTGGAAAAGGTCAGTTTACATTCCAATTCCAAAGAAGGGCAACGCCAAAGAGTGCTCAAACTACCGCACAATTGCGCTCATTTCACATGCCAGCAAGGTGATGCTCAAAATCCTACAAGCTAGGCTTCAGCAGTATGCGAACCGAGAACTACCAGAAGTACAAGCTGGGTTTCGAAGAGGCAGAGGAACTAGAGATCAAATCGCCAACATTCGCTGCATCATGAAGAAAGCAAGAGAATTCCAGAAAAACGTCTATTTCTGCTTCATTGACTACGCTAAAGCCTTTGATTGTGTGGATCACAACAAACTGTGGCAAATTCTTAAAGTGATGGGAGTACCAGACTACCTTACCTGTCTCCTGAGAAACCTGTACGAGGGTCAAGAAGCAACAGTAAGAACCAGACATGGAACAACCGAGTGGTTCAAAATTGGGAAAGGAGTACGACAAGGCTGCATATTGTCACCCTGCTTATTTAACTTATATGCAGAGTACATCATGAGAAATGCCGGGTTGGATGAATCAGAGGTCGGAATTAAGATTGCTGGGAGAATTATCAACAACCTCCGATATGCAGACGATACCACCCTAATGGCAGAAAGTGAAGAGGATCTAAAAAGCCTCTTGTTGAGGGTGAAATAGGAGAGTGCAAAAGCTGGTTTGAAACTCAACATTAAAAAAACTAAGATCATGGCATCTGGCCCTATCACTTCCTGGCATATAGAAGGGGAAGAAATGGAAGCAGTGACAGATTTTACTTTCTTGGGCTCCAAGATCACCGCAGACGGTGACTGTAGCCATGAAATTAAAAGACGCTTGCTCCTTGGGAGGAAAGCTATGGCAAAGCTAGACAGCATAGTAAGAAGCAGAGACATCACCTTGCCGACAAAGGTCCGTCTAATCAAAGCTATGGTTTCCCCAGTAGTAATGTATGGCTGTGAGCGCTGGACTATAAGGAAGGCTGAGCGCCAAAGAACTGATGCTTTCGAACTGTGGTGCTGGAGAAGACTCTTACGAGTCCCCTGGACTGCAAGGAGGTCAAATCAGTCAATCCTAAAGGAAATCAACCCTGAGTGCTCACTGGAAGGACAGATACTGAAGCTCAAATATTTTGGCCACCAAATGCGAAGAGAAAACTCTCTGGAAAAGACCCTGATGCTGGGAAAGACTGAAGGCAAAAGGAGAAGGGGACGGCAGAGGATGAGATGGCTAGATAGCATCACGGATGCAATGAATATGAACTTGAGCACGCTCCGGGAGAGAGCGGAAGACAGGAAGGCCTGGCGTGCTATGGTCCATGGGGTCGCGAAGAGTCGGACGTGACTGAACGACTGAACAACATCCTCTGCAGGGAACCCATGTCCTCTCCTACCCCGGGGGCAAGATCCAATAGCAGGAGAGGAGAACAGTCTGGGACTCTGCAGGGCCAGGCCTTTGGCCTGGGCATCTGGTCAAGAAGCAAGGCAGAAGAGAGACAAGGAGGTCGATTCCAAAAGGACAGGTGCGGAGAAGCAGGGAGTGTTGCCAAGGGGCCAGAGACAGGCTTGCAGGGGAAGGACATGGGGGTGGGGGAACAGGCAGGGGCGGAGTGAGGAGCCAAATCCGTGAGCCATGTGCAGGTCGCTTTTGAGCTGCCCAGACAAAAGGGGAAGAAAGCAAAGGTCAGGGTCCAGTCAACTGAGAGGGGCTGAGCAAGGCAAAGAGCTAGGAAAGCTCTCTGTGCTCACACAGGCCTTCCATCTGAGCTCCTGGAAGGCCAACAGGTCAGGTGTGCTTGCAGACAATGGCCCTAGCAGAGCCCGCCACCTGTTTAACTTTTGCACCAACGAGACTCAGGTTCAGTAAGTGAGGGATCCCCAGCTAAGAACATGCAGACCCTCCTTTGAATCCAAAACGAAACACTCAAGGTCCTGTATCTCTGCGTTCTTTAGCCTTTAGCAAGGGTGTGAAAATGCCCCTTTTTCATTTAGCTTTTTAAAGTATGTGTTGCTCTTTTTAATGTCCTTGCTTTTATTGGGTGAAGGTATTGTTGTTTAAAATGGTTGTACGCCGCCTTGATAGTTTTTTAGCAGGTAAGGTGGTATATAAAAACGTAAAGGTAAAGGTGTCCCCAACCAGTCGTGTCCGACTCTAGGGTGTGGTGCTCATCCCCGTTTCTAAGCCGAAGAGCCAGCGCTGTCTGAAGACGCTTCTGTGGTCATGTGGCCGGCATGGCTGAACACCGAGGTGCACGGAACGCTGTTACCTTTCCCGCCGAGGCGGTACCTATTTATCTACTTGCAATTTCTTGCTTTCGAACTGCTAGGTTGGCAGAAGCTGGGACTGAAGACGGGAGCTCACTCCGTCACGCAGCACTCGGGTCTCGAACTGCTGACCTGCCGACCTTCCAGTCTGCAGTTCAGCGTCTTAACCACTAAGCCACCGCGGTCCCCAAGGTGGTATATAAATGTATATAATAAATAATAAATATTTATTTATAAAAAACCAAAAACCAAAACCAAAATAGTTTGGATGAGACGGAAGCGTAAGGTGGTGCCAAAGGCAACTGGGGTTGGTGACAGTATAGGCTGGTCTTCCCCAGCCTGGTGCCCTCCAGATATGGGATTGTGGGAGTTGTAGTCTGACACATCTGGACAGCTCCATGTTGGGGGAGGCTGGGATGCGCAGCAAAGAGCTCAGTCTGATGCATGCAGCCCCTTCAGCTTTTCTTCTAAAGAACGTATTTATTATTTATTATATACAAGGTGGTATATAAATGTGGTATATAAGGTATACCAGGGGAATCCCCTCGTTCTTAATGATCGGAGACAGCAAGGAGATCCCCCTGCACACCGCTGGCCCTCTCAACTGGCAAGGGGGGTGGCACGCAGGGGGGTTCCTTTCTTATCTCCGATCACAGACCAGGGGCCCCTGGACCAGAGGTTCCCTACCCCTGGACTAAGCCAATTCAGGAAAACAACAACAAAAGGCGAAAAGGTCTGGGATGGATCCTCTGCCATTTCCAGCTGAGAGTAACATTTTAAAATCGTGTTTATTTAAAGCATTTTCACCCCGCTCTTTAACCAAAAAGTGTCTCAGGGTGATCAATAAAAAACCAAGACTGTCCCTACCTCCAGGAATACAGTCTGAAAGAGGAAAAGGGATGCGGAGGAAAGGAGGGCGGGGAGGGGAAATGCTATAAAAAACCAAAAAGGAGCACAATGGTGAGAGGATATTCTTACTAGAAGGACTGCAAGACTGATTGCCAAACATGGCCAGTTTTAAAAGATCCAGACCAAGGTTTGCTTGGGCAGAGAGTTTCACCTAAAGCAGGATTATGGCTTGGAGGCTCCTGCTCTCCACAACTTAAAGGGAAGCTGAATCAGCTGATAAGAGCAGCATTTTCCAGGGGATGTTTCAGATATATGGCTCCCTCGCTTCTTTATCGCCTTTCACGTCTGGTCATCCCTTATCCTATGCCTCCCCCCAGCCCATCCCCAGTTTCCTCAGCCCAGCCGTCTCCCCCAAAGCTGTCCCAAGTTTGGCCACCTCACCTGCTCTTTCGACGCTCTCTCGAAGGGACACAAAACGGACAGTGGAGTTCCCATCTCCATGCTGGTTGTACGCAAGCAGCTTGACTTCGTACACAACTGACGGGTCTGGAAGGAAAAGTGTGGGGGAGATGGTGACGCATGCTGAAATGCGGTCTGTTCATTCAAATTATAGGAGCGGGCCAGCCTGCTGCCTCTATCGCCCCTGCCACCACCAGTGAGGCCCCCGCTACCCACCCTCATTGCCCCCCCAATGGGTAAGAAAAGAGAGAGAAAATTTGCTGCTGAAATTTGGCAGCCAACCACTATGGAGGCCTACTAAGGACAAATTTAACTTGCTTCCTCACCTTTTTTCCCCCTGTGGCTGCCACTGCAACAAGCCTATTGTGGGGGGAGGGGGGAGTTGGCCCCTGGACTGCCTGAAGTTGCCCGCCCCTGATCTAAGGAAACAAGAGCAATGGGGCTGTTGGCAGCCATGGGTGAAGGGAGCAGAGGAGGGTGCAGACACAGTGCTGGCAAGGGTGGGAGAGGAGGGGCAGGGGCTTGGCAGGAATACAAGGCCAGTGGGCCTTTTACTGAAGAACAGGTTCTGCTCAAAGGCACCAGGGACTAACCACTTGTTCTCTGTTTTGTCCTTCTCAAAGGCACCAGGGATTATTCCCTTGTTCTCCGGTTTGTCTTTACATGGTCATCCTCCCTACTTACCAAGATGAGTAATATTGTAAGATGTGATGTTACTGGCCAAAAGCACGGGGCCAGTGAAGTGGGAGAGGTGAACCTTGCGGTAGTACAGCTTGAACCCTTCGTGCTGGCCCAGCTTGATGGAGGGCTCCCACGTCGCCTGAATGGTGGTGCTGTTGAGAACCTTGATGAAGAGGGACGGTATTGCTGGCACTGAAACAAAGCAGCGGAAAGAGAGAAGGGTTTTGTGGGCCTCGCTCTCCCCTGGCAGCCTAGGCCAGCTGTTCTCAAAGGCCCCCGTACTTTGATTCAAAACAGTGGAGGCTGGTGGCTCCGATGTCAGTGGGGCGGTGCATCTGCTCTAGGTTTCTGTCAGAACTCTAGAGGAGCTATCCAAGGTGCAAAGCACCTTTAGAGTTCTGGCTGGTTCTGAGTGAAACCTGGAAGAGATTCACCGCCCCACTGACACCGCAGCCACCAGCCTCCACTGGCTCCTCCCCACCCCACCAGGGTTCTGGCTGGTTCTGACTGAAACCTGGAAGAGATTCACCGCCCCACTGACACCGGAGCCACCAGCCTCCACTGGCTCCTCCCCACCCCACCAGGGTTCTGGCTGGTTCTGACTGAAACCTGGAAGAGATTCACCGCCCCACTGACACCGCAGCCACCAGCCTCCACTGGCTCCTCCCCACCCCACCAGGGTTCTGGCTGGTTCTGACTGAAACCTGGAAGAGATTCACCGCCCCACTGACACCGGAGCCACCAGCCTCCACTAGCTCCTCTCCACCCCACCAGGGTTCTGGCTGGTTCTGACTGAAACCTGGAAGAGATTCACCACCCCACTGACACCGGAGCCACCAGCCTCCACTGGTTCAAAATCTGGGTATAAATCAATGGGCGTTATGATAAAATGCCACACTACAGTCAGCGTTTGTTTATTCTGAACTAGATAACCTCAGCTGGAATTCTGGATACACCACGAAGCCCGAAAGAGTTTTCCAAATGCAGCGGCAGAGCCAGCAACAGGGACGGGCTGTAAATCAGCTTGGGTGCAGGTGCTGAGGGCACAGTTAACCACATCTGCTCATCCATTATGGGAGACGGAGCTCAGTGCGTAAACTTCTGTTCCATAGCAGCAACGTTTTTTTAAAAAGAAAAAATCCTGGAGCTGGGGGCGGGGCGGCGGCGGCTCCAAGCATCAAAGGCTCGTGTAATTTATTAGCATGTTACAAGATCCGCAGCCTTTAACGACGTCAGGAAAATGCAGCGCCCCCAGCTCTCCCAGTGCACACAAAGAAAACACAGAGCGCCCGGGCTTTATGGGGCTGCTAGCTACTGCCCTGAACTCCCAGCCTTCGGGTCAGAGGTTTGAAGGGAGCTTTAAGCTTTGTCAGTCTCTCAGCCTCTACAACGGAAGAGAAAGAACACTGGAGAGGAGAGAGGGCTCAGGCCCAGAACACTGAGCAAAGGGGCCTTGCATGCGTCCAACCCTGGGTTCGTCCCACCTCAAGGACCAATTTGCCCTTTGCTTAAGCCAGGCACGGTAGGAAGGGCTGCCGCAAACACTCTGCATTAAAAACCCCCAAACAGAACCAAATTCTGTCAGCGAGTGTGGTGAAGAGTGGGCAGAGGGTAGATTTGGATCTACAGGCAAATCTCTGGGAGAGCTGCAGTAGATAGGAAAGGATTTCTGACTCCCAACTGTTTAACAATAGCAGCAAGAAAAGGGTTCACCCAGACACCCCGCTGCCACCCTGGCATACATCATCCTGCTGAAATGAAGAAAGCGTAGGGTAACCAGGCATGGATTCCGTGTGTGGAAGGACTGTGAGGTCGTTGCAGTTCCGGTACTCAAAACAAATTCCTGGGCTCAGAATTAATTCTAAGTTCATGTCTTTTGCACCAGGTGGATCTAGTAAAAAAAGAAAGTAGACCTCTTAAGCCTGAAGTCTGCCTACCCCTGGTGCAGTGCACTGAGTACTGAGCTTGGGCTCAGTTCAGTTCCCCACTGAGTCATGATTCTCAGTGGAACAATCCTGAGCCAGTTGCTCTTTCATCCCGACCATGCTCAAAGGAGTGTTGTAATGATAAAAGGGGTAGGGAAAAACCCATGGGCACCACCTGGACCTCCTTGGAGGAAGGGTGGGTTACAAATCTCATCATATACTCTCTATGTGAAGGGAACCTGAAATCCTGCGCACCATTCTATGCGTAGGTGTCCTGATGTCCAGTTTGCATCCACATTGCTGCCAAAGATTCCAGCGTGTCTTTGTTGCAATGCCTGTTCCAGGTTGCTTTGTTCTATGTGATGTTTTTATAGGACTGTTTTGTATTTGTATAATGCTGGAATGCTGTAAAGAACAATATTGTTTAGGAACCTGGAATGTAAGATCAAGGAATCAAGGTAAGCTGGAGGTGGTCAAACATGAGATGGCAAGATTGAACATTGACATCTTGGGAATCAGCGAACTACAATGGACAAGCATGGGCGAATTTAATTCAGGTGACCATTATATCTACTACTGTGGGCAAGAATCCCTGAGAAGAAATGGAGTAGCGCTCATAGTCAACAAAAGGGTGGGGAAAGCAGTACTGGGGTACAATCTCAAAAAAGATAGAATGATCTCAGTACGAATCAAGACAAACCATTCAGCATCACAGTAATTCAAGTCTACGCCCCAACCACTGAGGCCGAAGAAGCTGAGGTTGATCAGTTCTATGAAGACCTCCAACACCTTCTAGAACTAACACCAAAAAAAGATGTCCTCTTCATCATAGGGGATTGGAATGCTAAAGTAGGAAGTCAAGAAATCACCGGGATAACAGGCAAGCATGGCCTTGGTGTACAAAATGAAGCAGGACAAAGGCTAATAGAGTTCTGTCAAGAGAACACGCTGATCATAGCAAACACTCTTTTCCAACAGCACAAGAGGCGACTCTACACATGGACATCACCAGATGGACAATATCGAAACCAGAATGATTATGTACTTTGCAGCCAAAGATGGAGAAGCTCTATACAGTCAGTAAAAACAAGACCTGGAGCTGACTGTGGCTCAGATCATGAGCTTCTTATCGCAAAATTTCAGCTTAAATTGAAGAACGTAGGGAAAACCACTAAACCATTCAGGTATGACCTAATCATATCCCTTATGAATATACAGTGGAGGTGAGGAATAGATTTCAGGGATTAGACCTGATAGACAGAGTGCCTGAGGAACTATGGACAGAGGTCCGTAACATTGTTCAGCAGGCAGCAACTCAATCCATCCCAAAGAAAAAGAAATGCAAGAAAGCCAAGTGGCTGTCTGATGAGGCTTTACAAGTAGCCGAGGAAAGAAGGGAAGCGAAAAGAAAGGGAGAAAGGGGAAGATATATGCAACTGAATGCACAGTTCCAGAGAATAGCAAGGAGAGACAAGGGCAACGCCAAAGAGTGCTCAAACTACCGTACAATTGCACTCATTTCACATGCCAGCAAGGTGATGCTCAAAATCCTACAAGCTAGGCTACAGCAGTATGTTAACCGAGAACTACCGGAAGTACCAGCTGGGTTTTGAAGAGGCAGAGGAACTAGAGATCTAAAGAGCCTCTTGTGGAGGGTGAAAGTGGAGAGTGCAAAAGCTGGTTTGAAACTCAACATTAAAAAAACTAAGATCATGGCATCTGGCCCCATCACTTCCTGGCATATAGAAGGGGAAGAAATGGAAGCAGTGACAGATTTTATTTTCTTGGGCTCCAAGATCACCGCAGACGGTGACTGTAGCCATGAAATTAAAAGATGCTTGCTCACTGCTTTTTCCACCCTGCTGCTGGGAAAAATTGAAAGCAAAAGGAGAAGCGGACGGCAGAGGATGAGATGGCTAGATAGCATCACCGATGCAATGAATATGAACTTGAGCACACTCCGGGAGACAGCGGAGGACAGGAAGGCCTGGCGTGCTATGGTCCATAGGGTCATGAAGAGTCGGACACGACTTAACGACTGAACAACAACAACAACAACAACAATGCTTGAATATATATCTGAGCGCCAAGGCTGTTATGGTCCTATATTTTTGTATGCAGTTTATTGCAATGGTTGTTCAACATGAATGCTTAAGCAGGTGTACTGTATTTATTTAATGCACTTTATTACACTTTGTTTTTGAGGGTGTATGACGCTGAATTTGTTTTTACAGAAACATTCCCCTTGGTAAACAGTCACCGGAAACCATATCAACCCATGTGGCTGGGGTTTGGGGTTTGGATGGATCCAGATCCTCATAAAGCGTCTTCTCCCATTTGAGCCAATCCCCTCTCCAGCCTCATCCCCTAAGGGGTTGCTCCCAAAGTCGCATTGCTCTGAGGCGGACTTGATGGGAACAAGGAAGAGGTCTTCTCAGCAGAGGTAGCTTTGGTTACGGAACTCCTCCCCCTGCCCCCCCTTTCACCTTGGCCTGAGTGTCTTAGGCCACTTCCAACAAGTGTTTGGGGGCATTTGAGTGACTGAATATTCACTGTAAACAGTGGATTGAGATGTAAAAAGAGGTGTGGAGCTGACATGTTGACTGACAGGATTTAGAAGTTTGGTCTGACAAAGTTTGGCTTTAGCGTGGTTTCATTATTGCATGCGTATGTATAGGGCTCCTTAAGGCCTGTGTGGCAGGACGGAAATGCCAAAATGAACTAAAAAGGGAAATAACTAAAATAACATAAGTCATGGAGTAAATCTCCTGTAGCCATCAATGTAGCTGTCATTTTGAATGGGCCTAAGTGCTGGACATATCTGGTGTAAACAAAGGCCTGCTCCTCCAGTCAGACTGACCAGAGAGGCTAGTGTGTTTTTCTTTGTCTTCCCCATGATGGCTTCTGTGGTTTGGCTTACTTGCTTGAGCTACCTGGGGACCTCTGCTCTGCACCTTGCTTCTCTCTGTGCTTAATGCCCCCTGCCATCTGTGGCTTTGTACATTGTGTGAATGTGGCATCAGGCAGAGCCTTCACCATCCTGGGATTTTTGGCTGCCATTTGAATGCCAACGACAAACACCAGCAAGCAAGTTTCTAGCCCTTAAGGTTGCAAAGATAGGTCAGAAAGAGTATGTATGTGAGCAAAGCCTGATGAAGTCCCAAAAGACAGAGAGGTAGCTATGTAGCATTTCCAGTAGCCAAGGGGCAAGACTTCAGTACCCTGGAGAGCTCCTTTCCCATCGAGCACGTGCGTAATGTGGTCCTTTCGAGAAGGTCTCTCCACGCCTATGCTAAACATCATGGAGGTGGTGTGGAGGGTGGGGTGGGGGCACACTTTCTGGCTGCGCCCATGCCATCACATGCCCTGCAGCTCCTACCCCACAATGTCTGTGAGATCCTATGAGCGTCCCACCACCCTTTACAGGCGTCCTACCAAACATGTAGACATTGGGCGGGGGGTGGGGTGGTGAGTGTGTCAGTGTCTGTGGGGTGCATGATGGCACGGTCAGAGCGAACAGCTACGGTCACACTCCCCCTCTACATTTTTAGTGTATGCCCAGAGGGGATCTTCTGAAAAGGGCTTATATGATCTGAAAACCTAATTGACTAATACATATGGTTGCAGAATCAGATTTTCCTTGGTGCACAAAGTTTTTAGAGCATTGAAGGAGACACCATCGGGAACTGTGGTGGGTGGGTGGGTGGGGGGTGGTCTTGGGCCACATGTGAAACTGCTTCATACCAAATCAGATGCCTCGGTTCATCGTGTCAGATGTCGCCTGGCTCTTGGAGGACTCACACCGGGGTGGCAGGAGGAGCATTTCCCAGTCCGGTATCTCAGACTTTTAAGGGCAGGTGCCTGGATTAAACCTGGACCCTTCCAAATGCAAAGGAGGCGGTCTGCCGTTGAGCTCTACTCCCTCCTATTGCCCAGCACAGCACTGAACATGCCCTGTGTTCTCCTCACCTTCTCCCAGAGTGCTCACCAGCACAACCTCAGAGGACTTGCTGGCCCCCCGGGACGTGTACGCCTTGATGTAGAAGCTGTAGGTGGTGGAGGGCTCCAGGTCAGTCACCAGCTGCTGGAAGGTGCTCTTGCTGACCGCCTCCTGGTACTCCATCTCCACGGGGTCTGAAATACAAGGGGAAGCACATCTCGAGGTCCCTGTTATGGAGAGTGGAGCAATATTCCAATTGCAGCCTGCCACCCCCAGGATGTCGCAAGTTGGGGGGAAAGGGTCAGGCGCCGCCCAGTTTGTGCCCAGGAGCCCAGTCAGCCTGGCTCCAATCACTCACTTCCTGAGTCACCAAGAAGGGGATCCTGGAAGTTCAGCCACAGACCAGAGTCTTCCTGGTGACCCAGAAATGCCTGCCAGTGCCAGGGCCAGCTGGAAAGCGCTGGGATCTGGGCACTTCCCTGCGGAAGGAAGCTCTCCATCCCCACGCCGGGCTGCACCTTCTGCTCAGAGGGTCTCACAATCTGTGGGGTGCTGGACTTTGCCACTAGAGGTCAGGGCATGTCTACATGACAGCTGTCTTTCTTCCTTCTTATATTTATATCCCACCTTGCTTCCATCATGGAACTCAAGGGGGCTGCATGGGATTCCCAGGCGGTCTCCCTTCCAAGCATCCAGACCCAAACCTGCTTAGCTTCAGCAAGGTGGCTGCCTCGTGTGCCTTCAGACCATGCCCTGGGATACCTTTCCTCCTTCCTTTCATCAATGCCAACTCTCAATGTGGCTTACAAATGATGCCGGTGTGGTATAATTGATAGTCTTAAGAATGGTGAGAGCTTCAAATCCCTACTTGTCCCTGAAGCTCAACTGGATGTCCTCAGGGCCAGTCATCTCTTGCCTCCTCCGAGGGCTACTCCCCCTCCCCAAGCCCCACTCCTTGGCCTGGAGGCTATTGGGGGCCTGGGGAGGAGGTGGGGAGATGAATCCCCTTGTTATCTCCACTCATAGATTGGAGATAACGTGGGGATTCCCCTTACTTAGCATACCAGTTGATGAGTGCTTTGCCTGCCCCATGTCATCCCCAGTGGGCAAAGCTGTGGGGCAGGTGCAGCCAGTCCCTGGATGAAGTGGCTGCTGCAGATGTCCAGCTGCTGCTGTTGTTTGCATTGAGTGCGCCACCCCACGGGAATGCCTCTGAGCATCAGCTGAGTCCCTTTCTCAGTGCTTTCTCTGCACGGAGACAGGCAAAATGGGTAAAGCAATGACATCAGAGGTCAGAGGGTGTAGCCACACCCACTGATACCATCCACATCTGGCCCACAGAAGGACCAGTGGGAGCAATTTGGCCCCCCAACTTAAACCTGCTCCCCACTCCTGCCTTAGAGGAAGACTGAGTGGTACAGTGTAATAAATAAATACAGGGTACTAAATACATCTATATAAACATTCTTAAAGCCAGTCAATACAAAACCACAGCCAAACATCATAAGAACATAAGAACAACAGAAGAGCCCTGAAGCTGGATCAGACCGAGGGTCCATCTAGTCCAGCATTCTGTTCACACAGTGGCCAACCAGCTGTCGACCAGGAACCCACAAGCAGGATTTGAGTGCAATGGCACCCTCCTGCCCGTGTTCCCTAGCAACTGGTGTACACAGGCTCACTGCCTCTGGTACTGGAGGTGGCACATAGCCATCAGGACTAGTAGCCATTGATAGCCTTTTCCTCCAGGAATTTGTCCAACCCCCTTTTAAAGCCATCCGAATTGGTGGCCATCACTACTTCCTGTGGAAGCAAATTCCATAGTTCGACTCTGCACTGTGTGGAGAAGTCCTTCCTTTTATCTGTCCTGAATCTCCCACCAATCAGCTTCATAGGATGGCCCCGTTGGGTTCTAGTATTTTGAGAGAGGGAGAAAAACATCTCCCTATCCACATTCTCCACACTATGCATAGTTTTGTAGACCATCATAAGCAAATGGCAAACACAGCTACCCAAATTACTCCCTCACTGAAGTGGAAAAGCTTTCTTTGAGCCTTCTAAATAGCTGAAGCACTAGAACCAAAGGGTGGAAATGGCAAGGAAGCAGATTTGGCTAAACATTAGGAGAAATGGTAAGTCTGCTTAACAGTGGAACTGACTCTGCCTCGGGAGGTGGTGCGCTCTGCTTTGCTGGAGGTATTTAAGCAGAGGTTGGGCATCCATCTGTTAGGGATCCTGTAGCAGCATGCTCCATTGCAGATCCTCTGGGGGTTAGACTAGATGACCTCCAAGGCACCTCCACAGTTCTGGTGCCACTACAGAGAAAGTCCTGGACCTAGCTGCCCCCATCAAAATTCAGAGGGTGGCAGTATCTTCAATGGGGCCTCCTCTGAAGCTCCAAGGGCATGGGCAGAGTGGTCAGTGGGGATGGGGATGTAGATCTGATTTAATTGTTGAATCTATCAAAGAGAGATCCCCGGGGATGGTAATTCTGGGACGGGGGTAGAAAGGTCTTAACAAAGGATTTGTGCCACCCTTCAGCCTGATCCAGGGGCGATCAGCTGGCTCGGGTGCTGCTCCCGCTTGACTGGATGGCCTGCTGGATCTCAGCTGGGGGCTCTCAGTGGCCACCAACCCCCACCGCCATCCCTACCTGCTGCTCGCCTGATGTGCAGGACGTAGCCGATGATTTCCTTGGTGTTCTGCAGCGGCTCGCTCCACAGCACTTGGATGGTTGTTGCCGAGACGGTCGCCGCTTTCACCTTCTGCGGCGGGCCGGGCAGCCCGTCGGCCCAGAGCACCGTCAGCCTGGCACTGGCCTGGGTGGAGCCCGCGCTGTTCTCGGCAATGCACTGGTAGATGGCCTCGTCGGCTTGGCTGATGCTGTAGATGGTCAGCGTGCTGCAACGAAGCCCGTGACGTGGGACAAGATCAGCACCTTCCAGCAGCGAACCAAGAAACCACCGGCTGTTCCTCAGTCCTACCCCTGCCCCCAGCCACAGCTAGGCTAATCCTCGTGTGTCTGTCAAGCGTGTAATGAAAGGTGGAGGCTGCTTGGCAGCAAATTCTCCACATCTCGCTCTGGCTTGGGCAGGGCAGGGCAGAAAGCATACAGGACGGTTGCCTGGGACAGGAACTTGTATCCTTATCAGGAACAAGCTTGTGGATTATGTTAAAAGGCAAGAGAAAAAAATGAGGAGGAGGGGGGAAAGTGGCAACGGTATAATCCTGCTCTGATAATCAGACAGCTTAGCTTTGCCTTGCATTAAACAGACTATAGTCACCAGCAATTAAAATCACAAGGGGAAAAGGGCAAATTCCTAGAGAGTCTGGGAAAATAAAGACCAAGGGCCTATTCAGATGGTTGGAGATGTAGGAATATCTTACCCAATTGTGTGTGTGTGTGTGTGTATAGTGGAGTGAACACAAGCCAGTTCATGTGTGTGGGCGCGCGTGCGCACGCCACACACACACACACACACACACACACAAAATAGCTACTGATGGGCAAACTTACCCAAGTGAATTTATTAACTCAGAAAGTATGTGAGCTCAGATGAGAGTTCTCCTTCAATACAAACTCTCGTTTGGTGTATAATTTTTTTGCGCATGCACAATATCAAGGTGCATCTTGGGAGCTGTAGCTTGGAATTGCATCGTGTGTCATGCATCGCCACATGACGCCCCCTTCCTGATTGGTTGTATCCACAAGGCCTGCCTGCGGGATGACGTCATGCGATGTTTACTCGCCATGGACACCACCTCCTCCTCCTCCTGGAGCCAGAGCTGCAGCAGCGGTGGCCGTAAGGGAAGCAGCTAAGGAGACAGCTTCACTTAACATTTTGGGGGGCTCTAGGTGATAGGATGACTAAAAATTTAGAGGGGGAAATCTGTGTATTGCTTTACTGTGCATGCTCTCAAGCTCCCAGTCCATTCCAAACTGCAGAGCTCATTCAGAATACATCGATCCAGCCTCACTACAAAGGTGAGAATTACGAATGGACAAGTTTCAACCAACGCGCTGACAAATTACAAAATTCGGCAGCATCACCAAACGTAACAGGTGCATCAGGCACAAACACAGACATAGACACTGACAGGTAATCCTCGTGCATGCCCTGATTCAGGGAAGACCACACCGCCCCACACATACAGAATGCATGCCATCCCAGCCACATGAACAAGGAGTTGGAAAGAATAAAAACGTCCGTCCAGCCCAGCCCAGCCCAGCCCAGCCCAGCCCAGCCCAGCCCAGCCCAACCCAACCCAACCCAACCCAACCTCTTGTGGCCAGGAAGGGACATTCACATGTCCCAGGAAAGGCTCGAGGAGGTATTTCTGCCTCCCACTAGCCTGAGAGAGGCATTCCAGTGAGCAAAGAGGTGCAGGAGTGATCATCAGTCATAACATTTTAGCCCTGTTCTTAAGTGCTCAAAGCATTTCACTCAGATGGCCTTGATAACCTTTCCAGTATCCCTGTAAGGGACTGGGAGCAGTGGGCGAGACAATGGAGTGGCCAGCAGAGCGAGTTCATGGCTGAACTGGGCTTTCAGCTCCTTGCCCTGCTCCCAAACCCTCTGCTTCGTCAGCTAGCAGAAGTGCGCCACAACCTTCAGGGAGGGCACGCTCTTCTCGCAGAAGCCATTAATTGTGCTGATCTCTCCATTTCCAGTGGGTGGTAATCATGATCCTGGCTTTCTAAAAATGAACTCCACCCGTTATTGAGGAAAGCCAAAAGAAGAACCTGCCGTACTTGCCAGCCACTCTTCTTCTGTTTAAATGTTGAAAGTACCTTTTCTTGCACTAGTCAGCTCTCGCACATGGGAAGTGTGGGGCAGTCGATAAGCAATGAGCTCTTGCGAGCTCTTATGCATTTGCCTTGGAAAATTGGGCTCATAATGAAGAGGTTCAAATGCCTATGATCAAGCACTCTGCAAGAAATCACAAACAACTGCCCAATACGTTAGGCCTCAGGGCCACTTTACTCACACCACGTTATTCCCTCTTTTCCTGACTGCAAGGAGCAGACAGCTTTTGAAGCCAAAATTAAAGAGTGTCAAACCCTAATGTGGTAGCTCACAAAAAGTTAGCTGCAAATTGCTAGATTTACCTCCTGCTACTGGATTAAAGCAAGTTTGTAAACAGCAGCTCTCCAGGTTAAGGACAGGCGAACCTGTCGGTTCCGCTTCTTCCCACATTCAATTTTTTTAAATCTCAAGTTCTTTCTCTCCTGGATATGAAGAACTTTGCAAATTTTGGTGAATTCTGATCAGAAACAAACTGAAGTAGAATTTTGCCTATCTGCACCAGCTAAATTCAATAGGTATGGCTAGTCCCAGCATTAAGAGGACCACGTTGTGCCGCCCTGGCATATAGCTGTTAACGATGAGGAGCCTATCAGAAACAAAGAGGTGGCAGCCATAAATAAGTACTATCGTGCTTGAATACAAAGGAATCTAAAGCCAGATTTTTAAGAGCAAAGCACTCAAAGCCCTGGGCCTGGATGGACAAATCTGTCAGTTTTGTTTTCTCCCACATTCACATTTTTTAAATCTCAAATTCTTTTTGTACCAAACATGGAGAACTTCACAAAGTTTTGGTAAAGTCTTAACAAAACTGAACTGAAATAAAGTTCTTACCCATCCCTACTCCAGATCACCTATGGCAGCCTTCCCCAACCTCCAGATGTGTTGGACTACAATGCCCATTATTCCCAGCCAGCATGGCAAAAGAAATGATGGAAGTTGCAGTCCGACACATTTGGAAGGCAACCAGTTAGAGAACATTGAGTGATGGCGGGAAAGTATCGCAACCATGCAAGGAAAGTTTCCATAAAACTTTGAAAGACTTGGTTCTTTCTTTTTTCTAGGCCACATATGTGCCACTAAGGATTGACAGGGTTACATGTGGATGGATGGGCTAGTAAAATGTTTTGTGGGCAGGTTTTGTGGGAAGGTGCCATAAATGGAATGGATAAAGCACTTCAGAAGAAATGGAGTAAGGGGGGACATGAAAGGAGATTTTAAAATGATGAGTGGCGTAGAGTGAATGGAGAGAAATCCCACACTCGTCCCACTCTCGTAACACGACAACTCATTCACCCAATAAGATTGATTGGTAGTAGACTCGGGACAGATGAAAGATGGTACCTTTTCATGCAATGCATCATTAAGGGATGGAATTTGCTGCCACAAGCAGTCATGACGGATTGTAGCTCCAATGGCTTTTTAAAGAAAAGCTCATGGAGGAGGTGCCTAACAGTGGTGATTATTAACCACAATAGCTGAATTGTGGTTAATAATTGTTTAAAGACAATATATATCTGAATATGGCATGCTAGGTAGAGCCAAACATTGAGAGGACTAGCACCTTCTCAAGTCCTGCTAGTGAGCTCCTGAGCATCCACCGCAGGAAGGAGCCTGTGGGATGAGAAAAACATTGGGCTCAATCCACTAGGGGGTCTTCTCCTGTTCCTATAATCCTCCTTGTGTGGGCTAAAGTAGGGAATGGCTGTGTGTGTGTGAACATTAGAAAAGATAAGTTCTCCTGAATAATCTCTCCCGAAGACCCTGGTGCTGTTGGCCTTTGTTTCTGCAAAATGCCAATGAAATCCCCGCAGATGCAATGTCTTGCCTTCAGACTGTAGAACTAAAACAGTCAATTGAAAATAATTAGGATTTGCTGAAAATAAAAACACAATGTACATGCTGGGAAATATGGGTTGTGACCAAAGCACCACGTCCTGATCACACATTGTAATCACAAATGTTTCCTTGTCACTGCGGCCAGATTTTGGACTTTTATGCTTGCCGTTAATTTCACATCCACCCTCTGCAAATTTCTGCAAATGCCCAGAACCATCGTGGCCATTTTAACACATGCTTATTTTTTTTTCTCGTCCCAGAGCCCACGTTTCCTTGGAAACATTGGCAAGAGGGACGGTGGGGCTTGGCTGATGGGGTGATTTCAGCAAACTGGCCATACGTACTTGTCAGTGCTGCAGATTCAATATATCTGCTTAAATTACACCCCCCCACAAGTCATCATAAGTTGAGGGATGAGTTTGGGGGTTGGGGTAGGTTCCTACGCTGTGTCAAGGCAACCCTGGATTTAGCCAGGACAGATGGCACAAAGGCAGGATTATGCAATTTTTCATAAAATGCCTGTTCCATTTGGTGTTAGCCTACTGGGAATGAGAGGATGGAGCAGGGAGACTTGGCAGCCGGACAGCATCTGCAGGCACCTGGGGGCTGGCGAGAACCAGGTCGCATCTGGGACAGAAATCAAGGGCAGAATCGTTCTGCTTTCTGATTATGGACAAAGCAACCCAGGAACGATGGGTGGGCCAGGAAGAGGAGGCCGTCTTGATCTGGCATATATTTAAAGGCAGGCTCAACATTTCCATGAAGAATGGAAATGGCAGCCAGTTTAGCGTAGTGGTTAGTGTGTTGGACTGCAACTCAGCAGATCCAGGTTTGAGCCCCCATTCGGCCATGGAAGCTTCCTGGGTGACTTAGGGCCAGTTACTGACTCTCATCCTCACCAACTCACAGGGTTGTTGTGAGGATAAAATGGAGAGGAGGATCATGTGAGCTGCCTTGGGGTCCTCGGATGAAAAATGGTGGGATATAAATGTAATAGTAACAACAACAACAACAACGATAGCAGCAAGAGCCAGGTATGGAAGGAAAGAGTGGGATACAGCGACACAGTGGGCAGTATCCAACTTGCCTGCACAGCACTGGGACCCACCACGAGCACACCGAGGAGCTAGCAGTTCCTGTAACCACAGCCAACCCGAAAAGAGTGGAAATGCTTGTTTCCAGAACAGGGCAGGTCAGGGGAGCTTGCAGAAGGAAGCTCGGCTGACCCGTTCCAATCTGGAAACAACAGTTCCTGCTTGTTTCCGGGGTTGCTCTTTGAACTGCCAGCTCTCTGTTGCATGCATGATGGGTCACGCTTCTGCCACAGACTGAGTGCGAGTGCAGCAGCAGTATTGGCAGTAACACAGATAACGTGTATTTTTCTGTACGCATTTTTGTTTTGGGTGGGTTTTTGCGGGGGCGGGATGCCCTATTAAAAATAGAAAACCCCGGGTGATTTACAGTTAAAACTTGCAATGTTAAAACACTTACATTAAAAAACACACCTCTAAACTGGGAAGCTTCTCCTAATGTTTAACCAAAATCAGCTTCCCTGCAACTTCCAGCCATTGCTTCTAGCCCTGCCCCCTGGAGCAACAGAGAAGGACTCTGCTCCATCTTCTGCAGGACAACTCTTCCCTCCCTCTACTTGTTACCCTGCCCACCCCAATCTACTGCCAAAACCAAGACTGTTAGGCTGCAGTCGTAGGGACGCTTACCTGGAAGTAGGCCCCACTGAGCTCAACGGGACTGACTTCTGACTGTTAAACTCTTAGGGTATAAATTGAGCGCCAGATTCTCAGGATGCAAGGAAATTTTATTGTAGGAAGCCTGGCGTGTTTCGGCCTTTTTCTTACTTGTAGGCCTTCTTCAGGGGGCAGAGAAAAAAGTCTGCAGGAGTTTTTCAACAAGAGATTGTCTCCTGGGTCAATCTACAGTCGCCAGTAGACTGACCTGGGGGACAATCTTTTGCAAAACAATTCTGCAGACTTTTTTCTCTGATCCCTGAAGAAGGCCTTGTTGTTGTTGTTCAGTCGTGTCCGACTCTTCGTGACCCCATGGACCATAGCACGCCAGGCCTTCCTGTCCTGCGCTGTCTCCCGGAGCGTGCTCAAGTCCATATTCATTGCATCAGTGATGCTATCTAGCCATCTCATCCTCTGCCGCCCCCTTCTCCTTTTGCCTTCAGTCTTTCCCAGCATCAGGGTCTTTTCCGGTGAGTTTTCTCTTCGCATTAGGTGGCCAAAATAAAAGGCCGAAACGCGTTGGGCTTCCTACAATAAAATTTTCTTTGCATCCCGAGACCCTGTTTCTCTCCTTTGTGATTTCCTTTGGATGCTGACCTCCTTCTGTTTTCTCTATAAATTGAGCACCCCATGGCCTCATGATGGGTTGGAGTCTAGTGAGCTATCTAGGATAGCATGTGCTCAGGCCTCTTCAGAGGCTCCGAAGGGAACAGGGGCATGCAACATCGTATCCTGTGATTGGCAGGCAGCACAGAGCCTCTGGGTTGGCCAGGCCTAGTGTCAGTACTAAAAGCCTGGCTTGGTCCTGCCCACATTGGGTCAGTGGTCTCAGGGTCTGGCCCCCAGCTGCAATTATACGCACTGGTCTCAGAGATTCCTGGCCAGAAAGTATACACATGCCCCAGTCATAGATTTGAGTGGGGTCACCCTGTCTGCAAGTTCAGTCTGGCTTTTGTTGTGGTCACTCTGTAAGGTGCGGGGGCCCAGGTAGCGATATGGTAAAAAAACAGCCATCAAAATATACGCACAGAGATCAGAGCCGCCTTCCCTACCCTGGTGCCCTCCAGATGTTTTGGACTTCAACTCCCATCAGCCCCAGCCAGCATGGCCATTGGCTGGGAATTATGGGAGTTGCTGTCCAACACATCCAGAGAGCACCACATTGGGAAAGTCTGGATGAGAGAAGTTGTGGGAGGAGTACGAGCGAATGCAACTTTTGCAGCAGTGAGAAGGCAAGCGGCCACTGTTGCTGCAAACCACGTGTGCTCAGAAACACCCGTGTGTGGCTGGAGGCTGCAACGCCAATTTACACCCTACCCTAACCACAGTTCTCTGGGCAGGTAGCGACATTCTCCTTCTCTGATGATGTTGGAGAGTAAATCTCAGCTTTGAGGGCAGTGTGCTCCGGAGTTGGGTTCCAACCCCGGGAATAATATGAAGATGCGGCGGGGAGATCCAGGGCTTTGAAGAGAAAAAGAGGGCTTCACTTGATCCCAGGGTGCTTCCCAGACACAAGACACTCTGCAAGAAATTGGTCTTGTCCTCCTATCCTTGTGGGGGCCACCTGCCCCTCCCCACAGCGACAAACATTAATTCTCTTTTGTAGGGAGGAACAGAATGCCCAAGGGGGGAGATGGAATTGCAGACATCATGCCAGGCCTTTTGCAATCAGTCAGGATCTAATTTATTCTCAGGCACCATCTGGCATGTGTGTGAAACTGTCTCCATGTAAAGACTGCCAGCCTTCATGGGGATGGGGGTGGGTGGGTGGGGGGGGTAGGTGTGACAGACATGACAGAGCAATGAGGCAACCCTAAGCCTGTAAGGAAAGGGGACAGCCTTCTCTAGCACTGTCATCTGTTGTCCTCCCAAAAGGAAATCTGGCTGGCACTTAAAAGCTGCTTGACACGCTGCAAGGAAACAGATGCAGAGGAGGCACAAAGAGTTGGAAACTTGACACATTACCGCCCGCCCCTGCCTGCCCAGTCTGGAATCACAAGATTCTGGTGGGCATCCTGAAAATCAAGCTTCCCCAAACTGGCGTGCTCCAGACGTGTTGGACTACAACTCCCACCACACCCAGCCAGCATGGCCATTGGTTGGGGCTCATGGGAGCTGTAGTCTAACATGTCTGGAGGTTGCAGAAAGCTACTGAAAAAGGTCAAAATAGCTTTGGACATCAAGCTTTGAGTAGAGAGAGATCCATGAACAGTAGGATCGGCCCATTCATGGCTATTGTCATGTGATTTGTACCCTGCCTTTCTGCCAGGAAAATGGCACTCAAGACAACTTACAATCAGAGGAACTAAAACATTAAAAAAAATGTGATTAAAACAATAATAAAACAAATGCATTAAAAACACAAAGAAGTGGAACCTACATCATGGCATGCTCGGAGTGAGTATACCTCTGAATACCAGATGCTGGCGGGGGGGAACAATAAGGGGGGGTATTTATTTATTCATGTATTTATTTGTAATACTTATATACCACTTAATATAATAACATCCCTACGCTGTTGTCTTAATGCTCTGCTCATGAATTTCCCAGAGGCCTTAGGCTTGCTGGTTGTTCCTTGAATGCTGGACTAGACGCTTCCAGGCCTGCTTATGCCCTGTGAAGAGCCGCAGTGTTGGAAGGGTAAGGTGGCAACCTTCAGTAAATGTTACGTTTGAACCCACGTTTTCTGGATGCCTTCCAGATGCTTCCGTGGAAGGAGTTGCCCTGAGAGTGGCGTGCATCGGGCTGGGCTTGGAATGGGAGGAGGGCTGGATGCTGTAGGAAAGCAAGCCCCCCCCCCCCCTTCATGTGGAGGAAAGATATGCCTTGTACTACAGCCATCCAAAATAATTTCTTTCCCTTTGAACAGAAAGCCGCCATGTTGGGACATCTGCTCTCTGGAAACTGTACCACAATGACCAGGCGGGTTGCAGCGTTCACAACCAACCAGTACGATACACCCTGGAGGATTTTTGTCTTTTCCACTGGTTCCTAAAGATACGTTCAGAAAGCCACAGTGAACTCGGTCCAACTTTTGCACAATCATGCTGACAGGCACAGAATGCAGAGGGGAAGGAGGTCCTTGGGGGATTCATGCCGGGCTCTACGGAGTGCTTAAGTGGCAGGGGAGGGGGGGAGCAGGGCACCGAGAGAGAAAGGGGTGGCTTCAGCCATTCAAAGGGAGCCCTATTCACATGCCATCCCTTTAGTCCAGAGGCAATGAAGATGGCTGACCTTATCAAAGGCCAGACTGGAGCTGAACTTTCCAAGGTTTGGTTAGGGAGAAAAATGAAAGGACACCAGGCCCCGATCCCTAACCAAAAGAGATGCAGGATGAGGGCAACCTGCTCAGGAGAACAGAAAAAAGAAATCGGCCCACCTGCCAAGCTGGGAAAACAAAGGAAGGAAAGGTTGCCAAAAACAGAGAGCAGGTGTTTGATTGAACTGACTGAAGCAACTGACTGTCCTTCTGACTGCTAGAAGGACAGATAAGGGGGTTGTGGCTGGTGCTGTGAGCATGCTGCCCGCCCCCCACCCCCAAAGAAAGAAAAAGATCTTCTGCCCCCAAGAAAAACCGAGTTCTGCAACATTATGCAAATTAACCACATTTGCATGACTCCCTGATTTTGCATAACTATGTCACCTTTTCTATTTTGCATAATTTATTCTAGTTTTGCAAATCAGGGAGAAGGGCACGGAGTTGTGGAAGGTGCCGTGGCCTCACTGCCACCCCCTGGAAACCTTATTCACCGTCTCCCCCTCTAGCATTTGAAATGTTTCAAGCCTACCTTTCCAACCATAAGGCCTAGAAAATTGGTATTTTTCAAAAGGTAATGCTAGATTTTCAGGGAGCTGAATTCTGCAGCCAGCCCCCCAAATCCTAGAGGCTTTCTGTAGTCATGTGCCTCTGCTTGTAACAAAGCACTGACCTGACATGATCCGGGCGGGACAAGTTGGTATGCTTGAGCTATCCCTTGTCCCATCATGAGATGTAGGCTATAAAACAAGGGATTTGTAAAGCTGAATTCTCCAGGGAAGCCCCCTTAGGAAACGCACATTTCCATATCCGGCTAAGCCGCAATGTAATGTCAGCAATGTGCCAAAAGCACAAAAAAGCATCCTGGGAGAAAACTGTCCAGGGGCAGAATAATAATCACCGAGATGCACCAGGAGGGATGGTGCGAGCGAGGCATCAGGGCAATTGCTGCAAATGTATCTTTAGATTTGCAGCCCTCTGATCTGAGCAGCTGGGGTTTGGGAGAGAGCCTGAGCAAGGAGGAGGGCGCCTGGCCGATGAGCTTCCAACTTTGTTCTCAGGAGCGGAGCCTCCACCGCTCAGACTGCAGGGGCCACTCCAGGAAAATGCAGGCCCCATTAAGTTTCTTGGAAACGGCCAAATCGAACCAGTCCATTTGCTGGGCTGGATGGATCATGGATGGCCTGTCTGACATGCACGGCCAAGGCTGCCAGGGGTGCCACACGAGAAGAGGGAGGGGCTGCTCCAAGTCAGTCACTCAGTCGGCAGCTAAAGGCCGGGGCAGCCATGCTGCATTTGGGGTGTGTGGAGGGAGGGGGAAACGGGGTGACTGGTGCAGCCGAGGCCAAGCTGCCCAGCCAAGCTGTGAGGCCCGCTCTCGGATGGCTGGACCGATCTGTATTTTAAAGTGCATTTTCAGAGCTTTTCTTGTGGCGACTTTTTATACCTCGCATTAACTGTGGCAGGGGGGGGCCATAGCGCAGCGTGACAGAGCACATGCTTCGCATGCAGACGGTCCCAGGTTCAATCCCCGGCTTCTCCAGGTAGGGCGAGGTAAGAATCCTGCCTGAACCCCTGGAGAGCCGCTGCTGCCAGTCAGTGTCGACAATACCGGGCCAGTCTGACTCTGTAGAAGGCAGCTTCCTATGTTCCTACCAATACAGCTCACACAGCTGCTGCCACCAAGCTGCCATTTTTTATGGTAAAGGGATTTGTGCTTTTGCCGTGCACAGGGAGAATATAGGCCTGTTTAGTTATTTGTGGCAGCGGTTTACTCAGCACGTGCTGCTAGTGGGCTGGCCAGACATGTCGGTGCACCCAAGAGCCTCCTCCGACAAGTGTTCAAAATGACTGTGTGTGTGTGTGCGGGGGGGGGAGTGGGGCTGCATACATCAGCCCTGCCCCCAATGTCCCCATGGAGGGAACTTCATGGAGGGAGAGACCAGATGCGCAGTTACAGGATGGGGAAAACTTGATTCAAGAATACTGCAGGCGAGGGGGATCTTGGAGTTGTTGTGGATCATGGGCTGGGTGTGAGCCGACAACGTGATGTGGCTGCAAAAAAGGCAAATACTATTTTGGGCTGAATTAATAGAAGCATAGCTTCCAAATCCCGGGAAGTACTAGTCCTTCACTACTCAGCACTGGTTAGGCCTCATCTTGTGTACTGTGTCCAGTTCTGGGCACCACACTTTGGGAAGGATGCGGACAAGCTGGAGAGGGTTCAGAGGAGGGCAACGAAGATGATCAGAGGACTGGAAACAAAGCCCTATGAAGAGAGACTGAAAGAACTGGGCATGTTTAGCCTTGAGAAAAGAATACTAAGGGGAGATAGGATAGCACTCTTCAGGTACTTGAAAGGCTGTCACAGACAGGAAGGCCAGGATCTCTTCTCCATCATCCCAGAGTGCAGGACACGGAATGGTGGGCTTGGGTTGCAGGAAGCCAGATTCTGGCTGAACAGCAGGAGGGGTTTCCTGACTGTTGGAGCAATACGACAATGGAGCCAATTCCCCAGGGAGGCTGTGGGCTCTCCCACACTGGAGGCATTCAAGACGAGGCTGGACAGCCACCTGCCGGGGATGTTCTGACTTAGGACTCCTGCACTGAGCAAGGGGTTGGACTCAACAGTCTTATAGGCCCCTTCCAACCCTACCATTTTATTTTATTTTATTTATTTATTAAATTTATTAATCGCCCATCTGGCTGGTCACCCAGCCACTCTGGGTGATGTACAAAGCATATAATAAAACAATAAAATTCTACAATAAAAACATTTTCTGAAATACCCTAACCCACCCCAAATGCCTGCCTGAACAACCACGTTTTTAATGCATGGCGGAAGCTCATTAAAGAGGAGGCATGGCGGAGTTTCCTAGGGAGGGAGTTCCACAGAGTGCGGGCCACCACAGAAAAGGCCCTCTCCCTCGTCCCCACCAGTCTAGCTGTCCTGGCTGATGGGACAGAGAGAAGGCCATCCGAGGCTGATCTTGTTAAGCGGAAGCATTACTAACAACAAAGCTAGCAGAGATGACAGTATTCCAGCTGAGCTATTTAAAATCCTAAAAGATGATGCTGTTAAAGTGCTGCACTCAATATGCCAACAAATTTGGAACACTCAACAGTGGCCACAAGACTGGAAAAGGTCAGTTTACATTCCAATTCCAAAGAAGGGCAATGCCAAAGAGTGTTCAAACTACCGTACAATTGCGCTCATTTCACATGCCAGCAAGGTTATGCTCAAAATCCTACTAGCTAGGCTTCAGCAGTATGTGAACCGAGGACTACCGGAAGTCCAAGCTGGGTTCCGAAGAGGCAGAGGAAATAGAGATCAAATCGCCAACATTTGCTGGATCATGGAGAAAGCAAGAGAAGTCCAGAAAAACGTCTATTTCTGCTTCATTGACTACGCTAAAGCCTTTGATTGTGTGGATCACAACAAACTGTGGAAAATCTAAAAGAGATGGGAGTACCAGACCACCTTACCTGTCTCCTGAGAAACCTGTACGAGGGACAAGAAGCAATAGTAAGAACCGGACATGGAACAACCGAGTGGTTCAAAATTGGGAAAGGAGTACGACAAGGCTGTATATTGTCGCCCTGCGTATTTAATTTATATGCAGAGTACATCATGGGAAACACTGGGTTGGATGAATCACAGGTCGGAATTAAGATTGCCGGGAGAATTATCAACAACCTCAGATACGCAGACGATACCACCCTAATGGCAGAAAGCAAAGAGGATCTAAACAGCCTCTTGTGGAGGGTGAAAGTGGAGAGTGCAAAAGCTGGTTTGAAACTCAACATTAAAAAAACGAAGATCATGGCATCTGGCCCCATCACTTCTTGGCATATAGAAGGGGAAGAAATGGAAGCAGTGACAGATTTTATTTTCTTGGGCTCCAAGACCACCGCAGATGGTGCCTGTAGCCATGAAATTAAAAGACGCTTGCTCCTTGGGAGGAAAGCTATGGCACACCTAGACAGCATAGTAAGAAGCACAGACATCACCTTGCTGACAAAGGTCCGTATAATCAAAGCTATGGTTTTCCCAGTAGTAACGTATGCCTGTGAGCGCGGGACTGTAAGGAAGGCTGAGTGCTGAAGAACTGATGCCTTCTAACTGTGGTGCTGGAGAAGACTCTTACGGGTCCCCTGGACTGCAAGGAGGTCAAATCAGTCCATCCTGAAGGAAATCAACCCTGACTGCTCATTGGAAGGACAGATACTGAAGCTGAAACACAAATATTTTGGCCACCTAACGCGAAGAGAAAGCTCACTGGAAAAGACCCTGCTGCTGGGAAAAATTGAAAGCAAAAGGAGAAGGGGACGGCAGAGGATGAGATGGCTAGATAGCATCACCGATGCAATGAATATGAACTTGAGCACACTCCGGGAGAGAGCGGAGGACAGGAAGGCCTGGCGTGCTGTGGTCCATGGGGTCACAAACAGTCAGACACGACTGAACAACAACAACAACTGGTGTTGCTGGAGGTGGTCCTTAAGATAGACTGGGCTGGAACCATATAGGGTTTTAAAGGTCAAAACCAACACCTTGAATTTGGCCCGGAAAACAACTGGTAACCAGTGCAACTCCTTCAACACTGATGTGATCTTGCCGGCGGCTGCCTTTAATCAGGCAAGCCGCCGTGTTGTGTACCAGCTGCAGCTTCTGAACCGTCTTCAAGGGTAACCCCATGTAGAGCGCATTACAGCAGTCTAAACGAGAGGAGACCAGGGCATGTACTACCAATGGGAGCAGATGGTCGGGAAGGAAGGGGCGCAGCCGCCGTATCAGATGGAGTTGGTAAAGTGCTGTCCGGCTCACAGCTGACACCTGAGCCTCCATGGACAGCTGGGAGTCCAAAATGACCCCCAGGCTGCAGACCTGGTCTTTCAAGGGTAGCCGTACCCCATTCAACACCAGGTCAACATCCCCCAGCCTCCTCTTGTCTCCCACCGAAAGTACCTCGGTCTTGTCGGGGTTCAGCTTCAGCTTGTTCCTCCCCATCCAGCCACTCACCGTCTCCAGACATTTGGACAGGGATTCTACGGCCAACCTTGGTGAAGATTTGAACGAGAGGTAGAGCTGCGTGTCATCTGGATATTGATGACACCGCACCCCAAACCTCCAGATGATAGCCCCCATACTATTCTATGATCCCTTTGCACGCTCAGCTAAATGCGCTTAGCAGCCTCCACGTGACTGCGACCTCTGTTATGCTGAATGCACAAACCTCGGAAGGCCCCTCCGCTGGCCTGGGGATACCGCAAGTCTGGCTCTGCTGTCCTCCTCACATTTTGAGCACCTGAAGAGGGCTAAAGAGCGATCCACGTATGGTCTGAAACACTGCTACATGGTGCCCCGTCTAAAGGGTGAGTCAAATGACTGGATCAGCCCACTGACTCGTACCATTATAGCTGAAGGGAGGCCCCATGTGCCGAGGCGGGGTTCTTCAAAATGCCAGGCACTGCTGCGGTGCAACCAGCTTCCAGAGGGATCTGGTCGGCCACTGCCGGGAACAGTATGCTGGAGCAGATGACTGGTTTGGTACAGCGGGGGAGCTCTTGGGTTAATATTGCCGATTGGCCCAGTGGAATGAGAGTTGTTTCTGCGTGTATGAACTCACAGCAACAAGGCATAAAGTCATCCCAAAGGTATGCCAAGCATTGCACCACAAAAAGGAGGCGGGAGGATCTGTAGCTGAGTGGTAGAGCCCCTGGCTTGCAGGCAGAAGGTCCCAGGTTCGATCCCCAGCATCTCCAGGCAGGGCTGGAAAAACTCCTGCCTGAAACCCTGGAAAACCGCAGCTGCCAGTCAGTTCCGACAATACTGGGCTAAATGGATCAACGATATGACTCAGTATGAGGCAGCTTCTGATGCTCTTAGGCATGTTTGTCTGGTGCAAAGTGGTCTCACTGGAAGTAATTCAAGGAGAGATTGCAAATAAACTGGGAGAACTTGGGATACAAGGGATAACAAAAAATTTAAGTGGGGAGAAAGAACGAGAGAAGGGGGAGAGGGGTGTTCATAAGATGTAAGTTTATGGAGGAGAGCAAATGACACCTGAGCCCTTGGCCAAGGCTCAGAATGGCTTTTTGGCAGAATTAATGAATGGAAACCCACTTAATTACCATTTTGTAAATACAATCTTCCTGCAAGAAACGAAAAATCGATATTAGGAGCCTGCCTTTGAGCCTAGATGGTTGGCCTTTGATACCTGCTGTTGCGGTAAATGCATTTCAGAAACACAAACCCTTTAACAAAATTTATTTTCTTGCCTGCAAATTGCCTCCCCCAACACACACACACACACACACACACACATGGGCCGTGATGTACATAGAGTAGGCCAGAGAAAGAGAAGCAATAAACCTTTGTTGGTGGTAATTCTGTGGTTCCATTTTCTTGCTTCTCCCTGCTTCAAACCTCTGATGCACAAACAAGCTTCCATAGCCATGAGCTTGCACCAAAGGGGACAGGTTCGCCCAATGAGGTGGGGCCTTCCTGATTAAGGAAAGCTTGTGCTGTTGGGATATGGGATAGTCCAGGCTTGTAAATAGTAGCCACTCTCCCAGAGCAACTACGGAACACCCCCAAGCAGGGAACTGAAAGTAGGGGGATTTAATCTTCTTTTCAGGCTACAAATGACTTGCAATTGGCACCAGAGTGGTGGTCCCTAGGCTAGTAACCATTACTGTCAGCCATTTTTAAAACTGGCAAGTCTGGGTGGTCTAGGATTCTGGATTTTACTCCAAGAGATTAAGATAGCTACTGATTTGGAACCTGGGCCTGCAAGGTGGGTGTCATAGAAACACAAACTCAGCAACAGTGCTCTGTAAAGTATGTCGGTATTACTGACCCTATGTTGCCAATGGATGGAGTGAGGGGAAACTCCAAGGCCGAGGCCAAGGTGCTATGGCTCTAGTGGGATTTGAGCCGGGGCCTCCCAGCACTGAAATGCCCCTGCTCACAGGCGTGGATACATGAGGGCCAGGCTTTCTTGCTGAATGATCCCTATCACACCAATCACAATGACCAGACACTTAGGGGAGGCGCCGTAGCCCAGTGGTAGAGTCCCTGCCTTGCATGCAGAAGGGCTCAGGTTCGATCCCCAGCTTCTCCAGGAAGGGCTAGGAAAGATTCCTGCCTGAAACCCCGGAGAGACGCGGCCAGTCAGTATTAACAACACTGGCTAGATGGACCAAGGGTCAGACTCAGTATAAGGCAGCTTCCCGTGTTCCCATTAACTCTGCTTGACAAGCCCTGTGGTTTTGCAGCCGCAGGCAAGCAGCAAAATTAGGAGGTTTGTCATGCCTCTGATGGGCCAGCATGGATGGCTGAGGGGGCTAGTTTGGCTTGGTAGGTCCCAGCTTGCACAGGGACCGGATCAGCTTACCCTTGGCCACTAAAAGCCAACCTAAACATGGAAGTCTTAGGTATAAAGCACACACGACATGAATCTCATGGATGACTTTCCTGAATTTGGGGTATTAAAGCAGCCATAGGAGGCTCTGGGTTTTTACCTGCATCATGACTGTATTTTTTTTTCTGCTGTGGGGCTAATAGTAGCTCGGCTGGGGCAGGCAATTTACATCGTTGAAATAGCAGTGTGTGTGTGTGTGTGTGTGTGTGTGTGTGTTAAACACCCCTTCTACCAATGTCACTGCGCTCAGCAGCATCGGAGCTCCTCACAGCTGCAGTATGGTAAAAACAAACCCACTGGGAGATTCAGTTATGGATCTTCTGTGTCAACTGTAGTTGGATCCTGACAATAATTCTGGGAAAAGCTCAGGCTGGGATTTTGGCAAACGTCCATGGAAAAAGAACTCTGTTGCCCCTGATCCAATGCCTTTTCTTTCACTTTTTTTCCTACCTTGTGTCATTCCCCCCAAAATGATCGCTGACAATATTGCAATCAATTAGCAAACCATATGATCTGGGATGGATCCTGTTTTCCTTTTCCTTTTTTTTTAATCAGCAAAAAAGGGAATCCTTTAGGGGCATTCAGTCTTTTTATTACTTTATGATGAGTTTTAATCCAAATGAAATTTTCAGGGAGAAAAGCATGTAATCTAATTAAGAGGCTCACACTGCAGTTTAGTTGGACTCATTACTGCAAGATAAGAGATCCCATCATTACATAGACAGTTTTTTCCCCCAAGTGCAATTGGCAGATACGTCCGAAGGCCACATTGCAAACCAATTCTGCCTGGAACTAAGTCATTTAGTCACGCACGCAAGAATGAAACAAAGGGATGGAGAGAAAAGAAGGGAGGGGGAGAGAGATTGAGAAGCACCTCAAAGGGAAATGCTGGCTTCTTTTCTACAGTTCTTCCTTTCCAAAACCATTCATCCCCCCCTCCCCAAAATGGTTAAAATGGCTTTGCTCAGTTTCATGGATTTACACTGCTGACAACATGGGATATAGAGATTATAAGGAGCTCCCAGCTGTGAATCAGGCCGTTAGCTCCTCTAGGACAGTTGTTTTCAAACTGTGTTCTGCAAAACCCTAAGGTTCCTCGGAAGCTTATTAATGGGTTCTTCCATGAGAAGATCATTCGTGGAGGACAAGCTTCCTTACTGCTGCTAATCATTCCTGCAGGGGATTCCTGGCTGTGTCCCAGGGTGTTCTCCAAGTTCATCGGGGGGCGGGGAGTGTGATTAGATGAGGCCAACACGCTCTGCGTGAACTGACTAGGTGTCCTAAAAAGGCCTTCCCCAACCAATGCCCTCTTTTAGGTTGTATTGGAGTAAAATCCCCATCATGCCCAGCCATGCTGATTGGGGATGATGGGAGTTGTAGGCCAAAACATCCTAAAAGAGGCAGCAGGGTGGGAACGCTGCCCTAGAACATGCCCTTGTGTTGCCTGTAAGAAACAGATGTCCTACGTCAGACATCTTGGCAGACAAAAAGATGTGGAAAATGTTCTCTGAAGGCAGAAAGTTCTAAAATGGAGTGGAGAGCCAGTGTGGGGTAGTGGCTGAGGTGTGGGATTAGAACTGGGTAGACGTGGGTTCAAATTCTCACCCACCCATGAAGGACTGTTGTGTCTTCTCCAAGCCTAATCTACCTAGCAGGGCTGTTGTGAGGGCAAAATGGAGTGTGTGTGTGTGTGTGAGAGAGAGAGAGAGAGAACGAGAGCGAGCATATATGCTGCCCTGGGTGGAACAATAGGATATAAATGAAATAAATAAACCCATTGACTTAGCTCAATATTGTCTACTCTGACTAGCAGCTGAAGATCTCAGGCAGTGAGTGTTATGTCCTCTGGTCTCAGTTTCCCCTCTGGCTCAGAGGACTCAGAAAAGAGGAGGAGTGAGCTATCATCTACTATTCTAGGATCTTCCAGGCCACAGCTTTACTGGACTCAGTCGGGGGACAGCCCAAGCCAGAGTTCCAGGTTCAGACAAAACACTAACCAACCCAGGGACAGAAACAAAGTCAGCTCTCAGAGGGGGCAGTGTTAACAGCAGGTCCAAACCAGCCAGCCTTCATAAGGCCTCTGCATGTCGCTGAGATAACAGCTCTCCTTGGGTGAAGTCCAGCCAGCATGTGCCTCAGTGATCTGTCCAAGGTGCTGACAGGCCTGACCTGCTCTGATCTGCATAGCCTGATGTGATCTGCATAGCCTGCTCCATTGGATGTGACCCTGCCCCTCCAACAAGTGCCACCACTTAAATTCAGCCTCCCCTGGGAGCCTTGAGCTGAGCTAGGGCAGGACAGCGAGAGGCTTTTCTCAGCTATGCTGGCTGATATCCTTTAGATGGGGGACTGCGGAGATTTGAGCTGAAGCTGTTCTGCAGGCAAAGCATGTCCTCTGCCACTGAGAGACGGCCCCTCCCCAACCATTCCTAGCATTTCCCCAAAGACAAGGAAGGCTGAATTAATTGAGAGAGCTGGTGTAGCCATAGTGATGAGGAGATGGAGCGACAAATCAGGGTTTGAATCTTGCCTCCACTGTGAACTCGATAGCTGGCCTTAGGCAAGCTGCTCTCTCTCAGCCTCAGTCCCCCCTCCTCCGTTGCCACCTCCGCAATACTGCGGGGCGGGGGGATAATAATGTCAGCTTGGATCCAGAGATGTCTTGCATGAGTGGAAACATACTTCACAGCCCTGCCGAATTCTCCTGATTTAAGTTTTGTTTTTAATTATTTTGGCAATAATTAAATTGCTAATTAAATTGGTGGATGGAGGGGGGAAATGGACGTGGCCAGGTGAGATGGATGTGTGTGGGGGAGATGAATGCAGCGGTGCGTACTGGGTGAACTTGCACCAGCGCTGATGTTCAGCCCTCGTGGGGGGGGGTGTCCCCCTCTTTTTTCCTATGTTGCTTTTGTATTTTTGCAAATCTTAGGGGTCCCCCAAGCCTACTGACACTTCCCTCCTGTGCATGAGTGGTGCCATTTTAACTGCAGAAGGATCCACACCCAGAGAATGAGTTTGCTATTAGTATATAGGATATGGCTGTTATTAATTCCAGGCAACACACTAATCGTATTATAAAACTTCCGGTCTTTAATCAATTGCTTGATTATTAATTTTACTGCTGGCTCCTCAACGTTTTCAATAATCTTTAATGTTTAATATTGTATTTTTTTTTGTTACTTTGTTGCTGTTGTTGATTGGTTTTATGATGACAAACTGTCCTAAAGGCATTTGCCAGTTGGGCAGGACAAAAATCTAATAAACAACTATAAATAAATAAATAATAGGGTGGTTTCTTTTAGGAAGACAGAGAGACACTTTGCAGCTCTAACCTGACACCTGTGCTTTCAGGACTAGAAATCTTCTCTTTCAGTCCCAGCTGTGTGAGGGTTGACAGTGGAGAACCTGTGGGTGAGGGGAAGGCATGCTACACATGCTCAGAAACACTCTTATCCAGTGGCCTTTTGTTATACGGCCTGCAGAGGGTACGCTTTTGAGTGGTGGCTTCTCCATCCACTGCTCCTGCCAGAGAAATCTCCACAGGCTGGTGTTAAGGGTGTTTAGTTTTTGATCATAGCACACACGTCCATTAATATGCTTAACACCATTATATCACGTTAGGACATCACACGGACCTACAGATTTATAGCTGCGACTCTGTTATTTCTTTCCAAACTGTTTGGTATTATTTCCATAGAAACCAAGCCCACCAGCCAGTAATTTTCACACTAGGCTCTTCCCACCCTGCTATTTCCACGACACTTACATTGCTCCGTTCTAGCACGAGAATGTGGTTGTTTGGGCTTTGCGGAAAACCAGCATCATTCCCCGGCGAGATAAGAGGCCCACGCTCAGAGAAAGTCAGCTACAACATCACTATTATCTCAAAGCGCACAGAGTGGAGGTCCATTTGCACGCAGTTGGGAGCCCAAACGTAGCCAGGTGAAAACAGGAACCTGCACTGGGAAATTGCTACCTGAAACCAATGCCATTCACACTCCACAGTTCTGCCTCCAGCATGGATTAACGTGAGGGTGTTAAAAAAGGAAAGCAGCACTGGCTGGGTCAGAGCAACCCAATCCCACCTTGGACCCTGCTGCTTAGGGCAGCAGAGCCTGGATGCTCCAGAGCCCTGCTCCAGTCTTCGACCTGCAGAAAATCATTATGCATCAACTTGTGTTGATGAACCCCTGGGCATCTTCCATGGAAACCCTGAATATTACAGAGGATTGGGGGGGGGTGGATTCCAGGGTGCACATGGTGCCCTTGAGGCACGGCCTGTCAGGACTGCATCCTAGAACCCATCCAAGGCCCTCCTGCAGGCACATGCTGCAAGGAGAGATGGTTAGTGCACAGCAAGTAATCTTCCAGGAAGTTTGTTCACCATTAGCTCCTGTCTCCTTGAAGAACCCAGATGCCATTCGTAGAGCAGTTCCTAACGATGTGACTCCGGTTGTAATGGGTTTCCATTTGTGGCAGTCAAAGGATGTGGCAACCTAAGATCTTTGGTGGTGTGTGAACAACCAAGGATTTCAGGCGGCCTTTCTTGACTGATTAAGGCAGCCATGGGTGGGGATACAGAGAGTGGTAAATGCCTCTTTAGGGGAAGGAGGAATGTCATCCAGCTGTAAGATGAAGGATGTGAAAACCTTCCGTGAAAAAACCCTCTCTGAATCCCACCTTATTGGATAATTTCCAACCAGTCTCCAATTTGCCATTCCGGGGCAAGATGCTGGAGCGTCTGATGGGATCTCAGCTCCAGGATGAAATGGATTATCTAGACCCATTTTGATCCTGCTACAAACCAGAGTTTAGGATCGAGATAGGTTTGGTTGCCCTGGTAGGTGACCTACATCAAGTGCCAGAGAAGTGAATCACATCCTTTTTGGTTCTGCTGGACCTCTCAGCATACCATTGACCATGGCATCCTTCTGGACCATCTGGATGGGATGGGCTTGGAGGTACCGTCTTATGATGGTTCCAGCCCTTCCAAAGGACCAGTTTTAGAAGGTGATGCTGGGAGACTCCTGTTTGATGCCTTGGCCATGGGCGTATGGTGTCCACCTCAGAGTCCAATCTCCCCCCCTCCTGCCCCCATGTTATTTAACATCTATACAGAACTGCTGGGAGAGCTCATCCTGGTATTTGGGGTGCAGCGTCATCAATACAGCGTCACAATGTGCAGCGTCACACCAACTCTATTTCTTCTTTTCATGTGCTATCAGGGAAATTGTTGATGTTCTGGTTTCTGGAGGTGGTAATGGGATGGAAGAGGGCTATTTATTCAATTTGTATTTCATCTTTAGACAGATGTGCTCCTGGTTAGATGTGCGGGGAGATGAACTCGAGAGCAGGGATTCAACATGTTTTGGATGGGGCTGCTGCCTTGAAAAATCAGGTTCACATTTTGGAGGGGCTCCTGGTTTCAGCTTTGCCTGGTGGCCAGAAGTGCCTTTGCCCAGTGTAGACTGGTGCACCTGTGCCTAAGGAAGCCAGATCTGGCTACAGTAGTTACATCTGGGCTGGATTATTGCAATATACATTATGTCTAGAACACAGTTGCAAGGATGTTAGTGGGATGACATTAAACCTATCCTGTGACAGCTAAATTGGCTGCAAACTGGTTTCCAGGTTGTGAAGATTTGAGGCCTACAGAGGCAAAGGGGGGGGGAAGCTAGGCCTAGAGGCCTGGAGTTTTTGTTGGGAGGGGGTATCCCTGAGAGGAGTAGTTCATTTCCCCAGTTAGGTTTCAGTTTCAATTCCCCATTTAAGTCTTATTTCTTCAGGCTTGAAGTAGTAATTTCGGTTTGCAAGGAGAAGGGTATATAAAGAGAGTGAGACAGCGGGAGTTGGGGAGACCAGAGCTTGAAGAGGGAGCAGGAAGAAGCAGCCTGGAGAAGTCTAGTACAGCTAGGGTAAAGAAGCCTGCATTTTGCAACTTTTATTTTCTCTTAATGCCATTGTATCACTCAGCAATACTGTGTAATTACCTTTAGTTGTGATTTACTTGCTTTAATTTACCTGTAAACTGTTGTGGTTAAACCCTGTGTCTAGAGTGTCAATCACCCCACACCTACAGCCTAAACCCTACATTACTGGAAAGGGGAAGGTAAAAGAAGGTAAAAGAAGGAAGGTGGGACTCTTAAGGAAGCAAAAGATCCTTAAGGAGTTGCTCAGGGGGTCCAGGTCATAAAGGGAGCCCTGACGCAGGCATAATTCAAAGTGTTGGTAATCAACTTTAAAGCCATATATGGATATGGAAAGGACCACCTCCTCCCATACCAGCCTGCCCACTGCCTAAGATCTGGTGGGGCAGCCCTTCTCTGTGGACCATCCATGATGGAAGCACAGCTGGCTGTGGCAAGAGACAAGGCCTTCTCCACAGCTGCACCCAGGCTGTGGAACATCTTGTCCCATGAGGCCTGGATTCCCGCCCCACCCCACCCCGCCCCCTCCCCTCCCCTTCAGGGAAGCCAACTTCCTTCAGCTAGGAAAGGCATTTTTGTTCTGGCAGGCTTTTGCCCTGACGGGTAGGTGATGTTTTTATTCTCAGGTAGCTGATTGGCCACCATGCGAACAAAATGCTGGACTAGATGGACCCTTGGTTTGATCCTGCAGGGCTCTGCTTATGTTCTTCTCTGAATGTTGCTTTTTATCTGTCCGGTCTGTCTCCGCTGTACTTTGTTGATATTGTTGTTTTTGATGATGCAGCTGCTTTCTCCCTGGTTCCAGTCCTCCCACCTCCTATACTTGCCAGGGCAAGTACTCCTATACTTGCCAGGGCAAGCATTGGCCCACAAAGTGTCCTTCTCGTTGCAGTCAGAGGGGACAGGTGGAGCCACAGGAGGAGGCATCGTGAAGTGACATGAAGACCCTCCATTGGGCTTTCCAGAGATAAGTACCTGTGTGGTCTGCAGCCTGTGGGCATCCCAACACTTCCTGTGACTGTGCAGTCCCACAGCAAGAGGGGACTGCAATCTGGTGATCTTAAGAGCAGGAAGAGAAAGGAAAAGGCTGAAGAAAACAGCTCCTTCCTATGACTGGTTTGGTATTTATTTTTCCAGGGCACAGTGCTGCAACTCTTCTTCAGCTAATTTTATCTTATTGTCTCATTTTATGGCCTGGCAACATTTTGGTAAGCAGGGTCCTGGCCTTGCCAGAACTAGGAAGGTTCACAACACCCCTGCTGGGTGGGACCCCTCCAGCTAAAGTTCCACAGTAACACCGGGATGCCTACATAAGACTTGCTCTGTTCATGGGGCAGGTACACGCCCTGTACCAATTGTGATTTTAACTGATGTAAGCTGACCTGAGTGATTATTAGGGTAGAAATTCTTATATAAATAAATAAACACACACACACGCTTCAGAGGAAGCTCAGGAATGAGGGATGGGTGAGAAGTTTGTTCGGTTCGTATTTCAATGTGAACTTACCAGACTCACACTTCCAAAACCTAAACACGAACTGGAACAAAGTTTGCTGCCAAAATTCATACGTTTCCAAAGTTTGTGATGTGGTTAGTAAAAAATGTGTGTAAAAATGCATTCATTAAAAAAAAAAAAAAGTATAACAAATTGTATACATTTGCAAAAATGCGCTCAACATTACGTATATTTAGAAAAAGTGTGTAACCAAAAATGCAGATTTTTGGAAAATGTCCATGAAAAATGCGTACAAATCTTCATGCAGGCTAAAAAAAAATAATTCCCAATTCGATGTAGAATCAGGATGGAACAAACCCAGTATTGAAAAAATGAGCACCTGAGTGAAGTTGAGCTTGACAGATTGAAGTTGAGCTTGACAGAGTGAAGTTGAGCCCTCCATGCCCAGAACACAATTTAAAAAGTATCGCTTTAGAACCAGGGTGGGAAACTGTGGCCCTCCAGATATTCTTGGATTGCAACACCCATCATCCCTGACCATGGGCCATGCTGGCTGGGGTGGAATTCCAACCAATGGAATTCCATGCATGCAATGGTAACCCAGGGTTTTTAAAATCAATGACAGGAGGGGGAGGCAAGTGGGAGCAATGGAGCCGTGTGAACTGGCATGGTGGCTCATTCACAGCATCCCAGGTTTTTTTTTGAAATCCTGGGTTGCTGTGAATGAGCCACTGTGCTGGTCCACACGGCTCCATTTCTCTCACTTGGCTGCTCCTTCTGTCTTGACTTGGATTCCTGCAATGAGCAGGGGGTTGGACTAGATGGCCTTATAGGACCCTTCCAACCCTACTATCTATGATTCATTGAGAGTGACCAAGGAAGCCATGTCTGAACCCAGAACTCTGGCTTGTCTCTCTCCTGACAGCGGAGAGCAAATGCCAGCGCATTTGAACCGGCCACTCCCAGCTTTTACACTGGACTTCAAGCCTACCACATCCTCTTAACACCTGCGTGGAACTGACTGATTTACCTGTTGTTGTTCTTCAACTTAATGTGCTCTGTAGGTTCTAAAATCTGCCCATTCTTCAGCCACGTTATCTGTGGGGAAGGTTCCCCCTGTGCCAAGCAGGTAAAGATGGCGGTGGTCCCCACAGGCCTGGAAATGGACTGAGGGTGCTGCACAAATTCTGCAGGAGCTGCAAAAGAAAGAGGAAAGAATGAGAAATGGGTTCTGTTTCTTGATAGGGTGATTTTGGGGGTGGCGGGATAGAAAACAAACACAATCCAAGGGGAAAGTTTTCCTCTATAAGCCCCCGTGAAATAAATGGGCCAGGCCCACCACTGCCACGAGGCATGTTTGGGCAGATGTCGGGAACCAGGTGCCCTGGGAGGGCCCACACCCTGGGCCCACTTTTATAATAATTTTTAAAATAACATGGCACCTTACAAAGAATTGCTCCAGCCCCATCTGGCTTCCATCCACCATCTTGGCTGTACTCCATATGCCTTGGAAGATGAATCATTCTGGAACATTGTGGGGGGAAATAGATGGCGATTTACAAATAAACATTCCCACCACCACCACCACCACCCAACAAAGCTTTGGGATGGCTCAATCTCTAAGGGGCCAAGCCAAGATGGACGCTGGAGCTTTCTTTTTAAGGCACAAGATATTATTTCAGGGGGGCAGAGCAAGTGTTCGCAGTGGGAGGAGCCCCACAGATAGTTCACTGTGGACCCCCTCAAACCTGGAGCCAGCCCAGCAAACCATTCAAGAGCAGAATTACTTCCTGCTGCACTGCATCCATAGCAAACGTGCAGCTGAACTCTTTCCATCCTGTTAGGCTTTTCATCTTGTTTTTGTCAACTGCCCTGGAAGCGCTACTGAAGGGCAGTATATAAAACTTTTAAACCAAATGAATAAATTCAGGAGGTGCTCTGTTCGCCTGTCATGGGGCCTGAGGATTATTTTTCCACACTCGCTGACCTCTTCGGAGATGGCTGGGCTCTATAACAAAGCCTGTGCCAGCCAGCAGTAAGAGCTTCAAAGCTATAGAACGTGTACTCGGGCACAGCTGTGGTGTTACATACAACATTAAAAACAGATGTGATTCTAAGTGTAAGAAGAGCCCTGCTGGATCAGACCGAGGGTCCATCCAGTCCAGCATTCTGTTCACATCGTGGCCAGCCAGCTGTCGACCGGGAACCCACAAGCAGGAGACAAGTGCAAGAGGACCCTCCCGCCCATGTTCCCCAGCAACTGGTGTACACAGGCATACTGCCTCTGGTACTGGAGGGAGCGCATATTCTGACATTTATTTTTGTCCATCACAACTTGGGAACACTTTCTCTTTCTCTTACTGAGTGAAATTGTTTTAAGCTTTTTATCACATCTTGATTAAAATTTGCCAGGGACACTCAAAGCCATTTCATCCTCAGTTTACAGAAGGAGGTGCTTGACCACCTCATGCATATCACCTCTGTGACATGAGAGGCCTCCCTAAAGAATACGCTTGTGCAAATCTGTAAAACAACCTGCTTTACAAGGGCAAAGATGCCACTACAGAGCACAAACCAACTCTCTTAACAGTGAAATCCTGTGCATGTCTGTTCAGAAATAAACCCTGCTGAGTACACTGGAGTTTACTCCCAAGTAAGTGGGTATTGCATTCATTCATTCATTCATTCATTCATTCGATTTATATACCGCCAATCATATTTTAAAATATCTTTGAACAGTTTACAAGGGAATTGCCTCTTAAATCATAGTAATCCAAGTGAACCCATACACTTGATCAGATCGGTAATCCAGCTGGACTATAACAGGCAAAACACATGCTGTGGGGCTTCATTTTGTGGTTAGGAACTAGACTAGGTGGTCACTGTTAACACAAGCCGGATTTTAGGGGGGATAAACGTATGTAATCAGGGCAAAAAAAGGGGGGAGATGTTTCTTCTCTTTCATTGATTATTTCAACATGGCATTGGATTTAATATAAATACAGCTCAGAGCAGCAGGATGTTAAGGCTTAGAATGCTGTCTTGAGCGTGCAGTGTTTGAATATCCGTGTGGTTATGCTTCAGGGAGCCAGCCTCTACCATGTATACTGTATGTGTATAAGAGGCTTGGGTTTTCTTTCCTTTATTATGAAGCCAAACAGAGAAATCTCAGAGCAAAGTACTAACTTGTCACAGAACAGCTATTTAGGGTGCAATCCTATGCATGCTTAGACAGAAAAGGTCCTACAACTCCCAGCATTCCCCAGCCAGCCAGCCAGCCAGCTGGGGAATGTAGGACTTTTTTCTGTCTAAACATGCGTAGAATTGCACCTGTAACCCTGTAGCCTTCCCCATTTCCTGACTCAATGTCCTCCAAAAGTGTTGGACTGCAAAAGTGTTGGACTGCGAGTTGTAGTCCAACACACCTGGAGGGTGCCAGGTTAGGGAAACCCACCTTAGGCCTTTCCTGCCATGTCAAACATAACCAAGACAGCACCTTTGTCAGGGATAATTTTTACACTGAAGGGTGTCGCGCTTGTCTCCAGATGTCTCCCTTCCCTGTTCCATAATGCAACAGAATAAAAGCAGCACCGTTCGGGGAGGCATGGGGAGGCGGGACTGTGAATAGAGAAGCAAACAGAAGCAGTTCCACATCTAAAAAGCAAATCGGCGTCTCCGGCATGAAGCTACGTTGACAGGGAAGGAATGCCACTGCGCCTTGTCTGGGTGTTGCAGCAAAAGCTTTTATTCTGAAGGATATAATGGGAAGAGGGAAGGGATAATAGAGCCCTAATGAACGTTTAAAGGCGTGAGGCTCATCTCAAAAAGCTTAAATACCCTCTTCAGAAATATTTAAAATAAAATGCATCAATCACGGGTTTGAAAAAAATGCAGACGGGGCTGCTGAGAGGGGAGGGGGCAGGGGGTGATTTGCATGAGGTGGGGGGGTGAAGAGGAACATGCAGGGTGTGGGAGTGTGCGTGTGTGTGTAAGCCCATAATTGGGCTGCTCACACAGACCAACCAGCTCACCGGAGAGCCCAGGAATCTCCTAAGGACCACTGCAGGGGCTGCAGGGGAGATGGGTCCAAAGGAAGGCTGAACCTGCTGTTCTTAGGAGGGGCTGGGGTGGGAGTGCCACTCCCCCATAAAGATACCTCCTTGGGAAAACGGTATGTTGAGGGTAGGCTGAATATTCCCCTCTCACACCGCCACCCCAAATGCTAGGTGGTGGTGTTTTTTATGTGCAGAAACTTGTTTTGTGGGATACCGTGTTGCTGCAGTACCTTTATTAGGCCAACCAAAAGATCACCCCCCCCCCCCAAATGTGCAAGCTTTCGAGATTTCCAGATCTCTTCTTCAGGCAAGATGTTAAAAAGGTGAGGAGGGGGGAAAAGGTAACTAGGCGGTGTAGTCACATGGTGTGTAAATCCAGATTAGTTAGTCCCAGGGGTAGCATGGGAAGAGAAGTCTGCAGGTCATGTGATGGTTACAGGAGGACTCTGCTGCCCCTGGTCATGCTGGGAAGAAGGGAGGGAGAGGGGGGAAACGTTGTCTCTTCCATTTGGGGGAATATCAAGTCTTGCATGTTTTGGGGTGGGGGTGATCTTTCGGTTGCCCTAGTAGGGGTATTACAGAAACATCGAGTCTCATTTTTCCTTATGGTCAACACAGATACCTTTGCTTTTTAGTGGACAGCAGTCAATAAGCGAGCCCCCGCTCCCCCACAACCTGCAATGGTACAGTCCAAGAAAAGCTTGACCGCTTGATTCTGCTCATTGTATAAACGGATCCTGGCCTGTACCATTTTAATAGCAGGATGCAGATTTTGTCGGGACTTAGTAAGACTGGGCTTCCGGTCTACATCCTAGATATATCTAAGGTAACCACAGCCGAGATCTGCAAATGATCTGGCAGTGAACGTCCCAGTGCAGAACAAAGCAAATTTAGAACGAGTATCACTCCATCTAATAGCCTAATATCCTAATTAATAGGATATTAATAGCCTAATATCCATCTAATAGCCTAATATCACTCCATCTAACAGCCTAATAGCCTATAGTCTAATAGGTGGCAAGTAGGGTTGTATGAGAATTTCACTCCGGTTTGCTAATCATCCGAACTTGCCCCATTCGCAGCCCCAAACTCAAACGCGTTTTTTCAACAAATGTTCACACATTCCTGAACTTGCGATTGCATTTGAAAAAAAAAGTGCGCCGTTAAATGCGCATTTTTTTAAAAATACAATTTTTATGCTTTGGTCAATGGGAGGAAAGTGCGCAGTTTTGAAAAATGCACACAGAAATGTACACTTTTCAGTGAGCTCAACCATCCCTGGTTCTCCCATCCCTAGTGGTGAGTGCTGGCAGGACGGTAGCCAAAAAGGGGCCACTGATGGAGGTATCCGCGTACTCTGGGGAACCTGGGGGTTTGCAGAAGTCCAAAAAAATCTTCAATAAGCAAAACATAAGGGGGCTACCCGCCACCCCCAAAACAGCCCAACTAGGGCTGAGCATGCTTAATAGACACAGAATGTTGAAGGTCAGTTGGAAAACAAAGGAGGGCATGGCTGGAGATGAAAATATACTGCAACATCCACTTGTTATTTATATAATGCCAACAACATACAAGGCCCTTTACAGCAGGGATCCCCAACGTGGACGTCCAGTGGCGCACACGAAGCTCTCCCCTCCCTCCCCCTTCACAAAAACCATTTTAAGTAAAACCTTGGAAAATGTTATTGCAGTCTTCTTTCTCTCCCTCTCTAGCCTCTAGCTTTGATATTTCTCTCCTCTCTACTCCTTTGCCTTGCTATTTCCTCCTCCCTCCCAGCCTTTAGCCTCACTATTTCTCTCCTCGCTGCAACCACATTTTTAGCTCACTTTTGACTAGCCAGACCCCCACAGCAGCCATTATGTGACTACCAGAGCCAATGTGGGAGCCATTTTGTGGTGGCACCCACAGCAGTTTCTCAAATTCCCAAATGTGCCTAAAAAGGTTGGGGAGCCCTGCTTTACAGAGTGCCCTAAGCAATAAGGGCGGTCCCTGACGAAGCAGAGCATGCAAGCCAAATTTCAACAGAAATGGAGACAACAAGGGGGAAGGCGGGGGGAAGCCAGATAACTGTCCAGAGAAGAGAAGGTCAAGATCTCACGTAATGAATGCAGGCTTTATATCAATGGTAGAGGAGGACTAAGGGTTTAAACTGGGAGTGGGGGGGACCAAATTTGGCCCTCTTGGGGGCCAAATATTGTCCTCTGGGGTTCCCCAGAAGGCGAGGTTCTCTTTTCCTGGCCCCGGCCTTTTCCCCTGAGAATGTCTGTGAAATTGAATTCAGCCTCCAGGCTGAAAGAGGTTCCCCGTTCCTGGGTCAAGCCAAGAACTGCATGAAAAAGTATTGAGCTGAGGTTTGAAAAATGAGAGGGGTGATGGTGTCGCTACATGAGTATTCTCATAGAATCCCAGGCATAAGGGACAGCCATGGGGAAATGGTGGACCTGTTTAAGATGGACTTGGATAGGACCATTCAAAGGTGTTGTGTCACAAATGCACAGCTAGGATGACATTCCATTTATTTTTCCCTGCATCTTTCAGAGTAAATGAACAGAGAACACTGGTGCTCCTCTGGACACTTGCAGTGCTCCAGTCTGTTATGACACGAAAGGTGCAATCCTATGCATGTTTAGACAGAAAAAGTCCTACAACTCCCAGCATTTCCCAGCCAGCATGGCTCCATGGGGAATGCTGGTAGTTGTAGGACTTTTTCTGTCTAAACATGCATAGGATTGTGCCCTAAATGTACAATTGGAAGCTATGGGAAGACTGGAAGGAGGGGATGTGGGGAGGGGGAGCTCTCTCTCTTTTGCCATTCGAATCTCCTTCCTTCCTCTTCCAAAGAAACACCTTCTCCATTTTGCCGTTACAGGTCTTTAGCTGTTAATCACTCCCCTTTCCCCTTGGGAGTTTTTGGGTTTGCGATGGGGGATGAAAGCGGTACGCCCAATGTCTGAGGTGATAAGACTCAAGAAGAATATAGGAAACAGCCTGCTGTGGGAATGAAACAAAGGAGATCAAAGGACTCCGCCAGGGTGGGGAAAGGCAGACAAAAGGAACGGGCCTAAAGTTTGAGCAAAGGGAGGGGGGCGTTGATTGTAAGATGGCGTTATGTTGGCCTAAAAGGTCATGATTGCTGGGACTGAATAAGCATTCAGCTCCAGAGGAGAGACATGAAAGGCAGCACTCTGTCTACCTAAGCTCTAGCTTACGAGATCTGGATGGAGCAGGGGGCTGTGGCATGGGAAGAAAAATACCTGCACGCTGCAATCGCTCTTTTTGCCAGGCTTGCTTTATGCTACAGACACCTGCCTCCCCAGTCCTCCACACTTCAGAAAAGAATGCCAGCTTTGCAGAAGGGAGCACCTAAGCTCCTTTAAAGTGTGGGAAGGGTCTGACATCATTCAATGTAGGAACGGGATGCATAACCTGAAGCAATATTTGTTTGCAACTGGAACGGCAGATTCTCATGGCGTGCAGATAAGAAATGAAGGAGCTCTGGCAGCGCATTATCTAAACTCTAAGGTAGCTCCCCCAACCTGGTGCCTTTGAGAAGTGTTGTACTGTGACTCATATTATTCCCAGCCAGCATGGAATAATGGGAATTGCAGTCCAACAGATCTGGAGAGCACCAGGTTGGGGGAGGCTGTTATAAAGCTTTCCTCCCACCGCACCCTGTTTTAGGGTTTGATTTTATTCTGCTGCGACAGCGCATTTGTGAAAATATGATAAATTCCAGCCCCCATTAAAATCGGTTAAATGGGATAACTGTCCCTGATAGAGGCTATGCAGATGCATTGATGCGGCTCCTGGCCTGGGCTACTTCTGTCCACAACTGCAGCTTCAGAACTGGCTCAGCCTCTTGTCGAGTCTTTGGCATCTTTGTAGGGTAGCAGAATCACCACATATTCCAAGGCTTATGTATGATAACTGCAGAAATGGTGACTGGCCTGTGTAGCCATCATAGATCAAGCAAGGTGGAGGGGGGGAGAAAGCGAGTGTGAGCAAGAGCTTCCACATCTCAATGACGTTCTTCAAGGGACCTGACTCACCCGCTCAGTTGCAAGTCATCAAATGATGACCATGCCGGTGTGAAATGACCCACTGTTTGTTGTCCACGTGCTGGTTAGTGGTGGGGGGGCGGGCAGGCAGGGGGATATTATTTTATTTTTCCATTCTTCACCCTTTCCCCTCAATGGCCCCCCAAGGCAGTTTTCATTTTCTTATTGATTAATAATAATATTCGCTTGTGATTAAAGCCTACATTGACTCGTAATGAAAGTGTGCAGCCCTCATCATTTCAGGATCATTTCTCTCGTACCTTTTCGCTGTGCAATTTGTTTCTCCTTTCTTACCATAGAAACAAGGGAAGCTGTCTTATGTGGAGTCAGCCTGGTAGTCTGTCCAATGGAGTCTTCTCAATACCGACTAACAGCGGCTTTCTAGGTTTTCAGAAAGGAGCCTGTTCCAGCCCTACCTGGAGACACTGGTGACTGAAACCTGGAACCTTCTGCATGCTTAGCAGGTGCTCCAACCCTGAGCTACGGCCCTTCCCCCATCTCGCCGATCCTCATGTCACCCAAGATGCCCCCCCATTAACCAGCAGGTAGACAACAAACAGTTGGTCATTTCACACCAGTATGTTCATGGCCCATCTGGACTCCACCAGCAAAAGAGCCTTCAGTGTGGTGGCCCCCTTCCTGTGGAATTCCCTGCCTTCAGAGGTCAGGCAGGCGTCAACATTGTGTCACTTCCAGCGCTTCCTGAAGACACTATTATTTCGAGAGGCCTCTGAGTGACCAGCCACAGTTTATTAAATTCATAATTCGTTTCTTTTAAAATGTTTTAATTGTTTTAACTGGTGTTTTATTCTTTTATCTGTGCCAATCACCGCTCTGAAATCCTTTGATGTAGAGCGGTATAAATAAATATTGTGAGCAAACAAATAAATAAAATGGTGACCTATCTGAGGCCACCCACCGAGTTCTGTGGATAAGAGGGGCTTTGAATCAGTATCACCCATGTCCAAAGCTAACATTCTGTCCTGACAACTTCTCAAGTTGCTGAGCCATATTTACAATCTCTGCAGCCTCTAGGCTGCTCTCAGTAGTATTTAGAACATAGCAAAGAAACTAAACAGAAAACACAGAGGCGCAGGAAGCACAAAACCATTTCGCTTCCCACCTTTGCCCACTTCCCTGAGATTCAGGGGCTTTGCATTGTGCAGCAGCACCTGGCTGCGTTCCAATCATTTCCTGATTTACTGCTCCGAACCTTCAACCTGCCTGCTTGTGTTATGACTTATTAGCAAGCATTTTATTTAGCACCTTTTGCTTTCAAGATGTCATTTGTGTCTATCTGACAGCGTGTGAGCTGAAGAAAACCAGCGTACAGATGTCTCAGACACGGTGGTGCCTCCAAATCAACACACTGCTAAAGAAATAAATTATTCTGAGTGTCTGGGAAGGGGGCTGGGGTGGAGGAGGACACGGTAACCCCGGGACTCTTGAATGGGTCATCCTCTACATATGGCACGACAACTGAGTAACTGGGCTGGATAAACCGTTATGCCACGGAAGGGCCGGACTGAAGAGCTGCCACTCAGTGGCCTGTAAACAGCCACTCACCCACCTGGTCACCTGCAATGAGAGAGATTTCCTCCAAGTGACATAGAAAGCTGACTCATACCGAGCCGGTTGCTATAGTTGAGTATTGCCTGCAGGGCAGGGCAGCAACAGGGTCCCTCTAGACATCTTTGCTGGGGCTGGGACAGCAGCTGTGGAAAATCCTTCAGGGGGCTGGGGGCTGAGGAGCAACCTTTGAGGGGGACTGGGGGTAGGGAGGGATGTGTGTGTGTTTGTGTGATAGATGAATGAGGTGAGAGGTTGTGCATCGGTGAATAGATGGGGGGCGTATGTGGGTGTGTGTAAGAGAAAAAGTTTAAGGGTGTCCAGAGGGAGAGTGTGTGTGGGGGGGGTTGGGGGGGAGGTATCCCAACAGAGGGGGGGGTGTATGTGTGTGCACAGTGTGGGATGTGTGAGATTTGTGTATCTGGGGAAAAATGGTTTGGGGGTGACCTTCCTATTATTTTACTTATATTTTATTTATTGCATTTCTATACCACCTCATAGCCGAAGCTCTCTGGGCAGTTTATAGAAGTTAATTATCTGGGGAAATTAATTTGGGGGAATTAACGTTAGAAGAATTAGGTTAGAAGTAATTCGGGGAAATCAGCTTGCCTTTCTGTGAAATAGGTGTTTTGTTGGAGCAGAAAGCGCCAACAAAAGCTTTCAAAGGAATGTGTTTGTGTTTGGGGGCGCAGACCCAATCTCTATCTTGTCCTCATGTTGTTCTTGGGCATGTTGCTTGTCTTTTAACTTTGCTAGTTTGCCCTTCCGTGAAACGGGTGTTTGTTGCAGTAGTACATTTTGTGACAGGCCACACCCTATCACAGCCATTTTCTGACTCCCTGCAATGACAGCCATTTTGTGATGGTGTCCACAACACTGTCTCAAAAATCTGGATGTGCTCATTGCCCCCAAAGGCTGGAGTTTGGCAGAAGCTTCCCAGAATTTGGACAGGATTTTTTTCCCCAGCCCTTTCTGGAGATACTGGAGATTGAACCTGGGACCTAGAATCATAGAAGAGCAGGGTTGGAAGGGGCCTACAAGGCCATCGAGTCCAACCCCCTGCTCAATGCAGGAATCCAAGTCACAGCATCCCTGACAGGTGGCTGTCCAGCCTCGTCTTGAACGCCTCCAGTGTGGGAGAGCCCACCACCTCCCTGGGTAATTTTTTGCAAGCAAACCTTTTGCAAGCAAACCATATGCTCAACCAGGGAGCTACTGCCCTTCTCCTAAGATAAGAAAGCATGATAGATGTTTCCTTTAGACCACAACTGGGGATGAGTGGGCATATGGGCTACTAACTTTGGTGAACATATTTGCAAAGCCGCAGCAAAGAAACATGGGAGGATGCCATGTATCATTACCCAAGGAAGGGGACTTACACACCAGTGTTGTCAGCGGAAAGGGGATAAAGCAACGTCCCTTTTCCGAAGATGGCAGCAGAAGAGATACTTCTACAGATCGCAGAGAAAACGGCAGGTAAGCATGGGAGTGAAAGGAAACCTCTTCTGTTGTCACCCCTGTGAAAATGTCCAATTAGGCTGTGCAGGCGGGAGAAATATAATTTTAGATTCAGGAGCTCATCAAGCCAGTAGTTAACGAGCGAAGCTGATGAGAATGTGGGGCTGCTTGAAACGGGCTACTTCAAAGACGAAATGAGGGCTCGTAATCAGGAAGGGATTAACACCATTCAGCTCCGTGCTGCCAGCTGGGGATGTCTCCCCCCCACCACACTCCCCCCCCCCCCCCCGCAAAAGGCGTTCTCTTTGCAAAAACTTCACCATGGAGACTGGATGCTCAGCAAACATCTGAGAAACTCCTTTCTGGGTGCTGTCACCCAAGGTCATTAAAACTGGCTTTTCGGAACCGTTGTTAGGGGTTTGTGTATGTGCGGGGGGGGGGGGGAGGCACATTTCCCTGGTGCACAGAACACACAAAGTTTCAAAGTGCTTTCCTGGATGCCCAGCTCAGGGATTTAGTCCCACGGCTATAGCTACAGGAGGGCATGGAGGGATTAATCTGAGCACACACACACCAAATTTGAATCCCCCCCCCAACAAAGCAAAAACGTTAGGCCTCTTCTGGAGAAAGAACCAAACATGTACAGGCAGAATCCCATTCAATGGCTCAGTAAGAAGCCAACCTGCTCCCAACCAGTGCTCTGGACAGTGAACGCAGTGGCTCTGGAATTACTAATAAATGTTAATTATTTTTATTTAAATTATTTGTTAGATAAATAAGTGACTTTCAAGTTATTTATTTTTTATTTAGTTTTGCTATTCAGAGAGGCCATCGTGCAGAGGTAAAATACCTGCTCTGCATGCAGGAAGTGCCAGGTTCGTTTGCCAGTGCCTGCAGGACAGGGGAAGACTTCTCTCTCCTTGAAACTTTGGATGGCTGCTACCAATTGGTGCAATCATTTCTGGGCTACAACGCATGTTTGGGAACGTATGAAGCTGCCTTATACCAAGCCGGGCCATTGGTCCATCTAGCTCTGACTGACCGTGGTTCTCCAGGGTTTTAGGTGGAGGCCTTTTCCAGCGCTACCTGGAGATGCTGGGGATTGAACCCGGGACCTTGTCTCTGCAGAGCAGGTGCTCTACCACTGCGCTATGGCCCAGAGCAATGCCTCAGCAATGCTAAAGGGCCTTTAGTATGGAAAGGACTTCTGTTTCTAGATGGGGCAACATTTATTGCTGTTATGCTTCTCAAAGTAGGAAGGAGACAGAGCGGGAGGCCTAGGAAGTTAGGAGGTTGCCTCACACGACATCGTTATCAGCTGAAAGGGGATAGAACAACACCCCCTTTCCAAGGATGGTAGCAGGAGAGATCCCAGCGTCAGACCATTGGTTCATAATCTGGCTGTCTTGTCTAGAGATGTGAAGGCCAGGGGAAAAAATTAGGAAAAACTGAGAAGCTTTGGATTATGAATTTTTTCTTTTAGAATTTAAGACAAAGTGTTTATATATTGTTACCCAGCCTTTACTCCTCCCCAAAATGATTTCTAAAACTATGTAATAAGAACACTTTTATGGAAAGACCGGAGATGTAAAATGCCTGGAAATAATGAAGTCACAGGGAAAATGCTTTTTTAATCCTCTCTGTAAGATTCCCAGCTTAGTTAATTCTTTCATTCCTTATTAAAATTATTGATCTAAAGTGTATTTTATGGACAGACACTTATGCTCAGTTTCCCAACATGTGAGTTGAGTCACTGTTGTTTTATCCCAGACAGTAAATGTGCATTCTTGACAGCTTGGATTTTGTTCTATAGAGTCCAATGTTTTGGATGCTGTAGCAGTCATTTAATGTAGTTCTAATTTATTCAGACAAGAATTACAAATGTACTGTGTGTACTTTTAAAATATTTACTTATAATTATAATTTTATGAGCAAATTGAATCATACATAAAATAACTTTAGGAACAGAAAGGCTGCTTTAAGTTCCTAAAGGAGCCCTCCACAACCTGGTGCCCTTGTGATGTTTTGGACTACAGTGTCCAGCATTCCCGATCATTGGCTATGCTGCCTGAGGCTGTTTGGAGCTGAAGTCCATAATATCTGGACAGCACCGAGTTGGGGAAGGCTGTCTTAAAGCAACAAAGTGACCTCAGTTCTATAAAGAGCCCTAAATAAATAAATATTGCGTATGTTTCAATTTTTCCCAAAATTTCCGTCCCCCCTCCCCAAACCCCCTGTTTTTTCCCACGGTCTCAAAATTTCTGGAAATTTTACATCTCTGTTCTTGTCTACATTGACTGGCAGCGGCTCTCCAGGGAGCTTTTCCCAGCCCTACTTGGAGACTGAACCTAGAACACACAAGGCATGTGCTCTCCCACTGTCATATCCCTTTACTTAATTCTAGCTTATCATGTTTTCTTATACAGAGGCAGAAACGCTTGCAATGTCTCCTCCAGTGTGTTCTTAGCCCCTCTGCCCCATCACTATTGCAACATTTCCAGATTATAGGCCTGTTTAACTGATCCTCAGAGGATGACTTCCAGGACACAGCGTTGCCTGCAAACCCAAACCCAAACCCGTCCTTTTAATTTCCAACAAAGTGGCTCCCACAGACACTGGGCATTTTCTCATGTGCTGCTGAGAAGACCCTTCACTTGGAATATGTCACTTGTGAATGCTGTTAAAGACAATACAGGAAGCATAAGACAGCCATTTCTAAACCGAAGGTATGTTTTAATCTGCGCCACTCTTCTGTTCAGTTTACAGATGCAGGGAAAGCAAGAGGACGGTTCAAACACCCATTGTGAACACAGTCCTTTGGCAATGTAGTGGCTCAGGGATCCCAAGCTGGACAGCCTTACCTTGCAACACCAGAAATGCATGGCTTTGCATCTCTGAGCTGCAAAACACAGAGAGGGACGAGATGCAACCCCTCTGAGCTGCATCTCAAACTGAGGGGCAAGATGCGACCCCTCTGAGCTGCATTTGCAGCTGCAAAACCCTGCATTCCCTCTGGCAATGTAGCGGCCCAAAGATCCCAAGCCGGACAGCCTTACCTTGCACCACCAGCCTCCCTTGAGCTGTCCTCCTCACTCTCGTGCCAGGCTTGTTGGCTGCACACACATATATCCCAGAATGCTGCACCGTGAGGTCAGAAATCATCAGGTTGCCCGTCCCAAGGACCTGAATTCCTTCAACACCAATTGGTCGCCCATCTGGATTGGGGGAAAACAGAATAAAACGATTTCCTGCGGCCAGCCTGCATGGCGTGAGTGAGTCAAGGACTTACCACCCCTTAAACCAGCGCAGCCGTTTTCCCTGGTACAAGCAGTCCATACAGACAGACCAGAAACAAGAAGGGGCGTGTCTCCCCCAGTCCGAAGCCACGTCGCCCTTCGAGGTCAGTGGCCACCAGTGGTGTAGTGGAGTCAGGGCACTCAGGCGCCTTTTATATTCGCTGGGACACTGACGTCATATGCCACCCCACTCAGACTTCCCTGCTCTCTCTGGGTTTGCAGAAATGGGTTGTGGGGAGATGAGTCTTCCCAGCAACAAGCGTATTGCTCTCTGACTTAATGCAAAGTATTTTGGGATGGCCTGGTCTTGAGTGGGCAATGAAGACCCATTAGCTTTACAAAAGACCTGCCTGCAACTTTGGACTCTCCTTGGAGGTGTGGCTATGGGGACTATTATCATGAGGGCCTGCACTTCAAATTTACCACTACACCACTGGTGAGCACTGCAACGAATCCCACCCCTACCACCAATGGTAAGGCATCCCCCTGATCCCCCCACCTCCAAATTCAAAGCTGGAAGTTCTGTTCAGAGAACTTTTGGCTTAGTGCTAGGCAGAACACAAGAGGACGCTTTAGGGTGCAATCCTATGCATGGTTAGGCAGAAAAAAGGCCTGCAACTCATAGAATCATAGAAGAGTAGGGTTGGAAGGGGCCTACAAGGCCATCGAGTCCAGCCCCCTGCTCAATGCAGCAATCCAAGTCAGAGCATCCCCGACAGTTGGCTGTCCAGCCTCGTCTTGAACGCCTCCAGTGTGGGAGAGCCCAACACCTCCCCAGGGAATTGGTTCCATTGTCGTATTGCTCTAACAGTCAGGAAGATTTTCTGATGTTCAGCCAGAATCTGGCTTCCTGTCACTCGAGCCCATTATTCTGTGTCCTGCACTCCGGGATGATCGAGAAGAGATCCTGGCCTTCCTCTCTGAGACAACTTTTCAAGTACTTGAAGAGCGCTATCCTATCTCCCCTCAGTCTTCTCTTCTCAAGGCTAAACAGGCCCAGTTCTTTCAGTCTCTCCTCATAGGGCTTTGTTTCCAGTCCCCTGGTCATCTTTGTTGCCCTCCTCTGAACCTTCTCCAGTTTGTCGTAATCCTTCTTAAAGTGCGGTGCCCAGAACTGGACACAGTACTCCAGATGAGGCCTAACCAGTGCTGAGTAGAGGGGAACTTGTGCTTCCTGGGATTTGGAAGCTATGCTTCTATTAATGCAGCCCAAAATAGCATTAATAGCACTCCCAGCATTCCCCAGCCACCTGTGCTGGCTGGGGAATGCTGGGAGTTGTAGGACTTTTCTCTAAACATACGTAGGGCTGTGCTGTAAGTCTTTTAGATGGAGAGAAGCAAAGTCATCCAACAGCCGGGTGTCATTAACTGGCAGGTCTGCACCGCGGGTTGGAAAAACAGCCGAAAGCAAAACCAGCCCGGTACTTGACAAGCGATAAGGCAACGGCCCGTTTGCTTTTCTGCAGCACCTCTCACGAAGGTCCGGACTGAAATTCGGTTTCAGCTCAATTTCACCTTTAAGCTAGACCTTTAAAAATTATTTACACTAGGTATAAAGCTCTAATCTCTCTCCTGGGGAGAGAAAGGGACAAAGGAAACGTACAAGAAGGTGGAGCGAGGTGAAGATGCTGAAATGCACTCTATTAGTTCAGAAATATTCAAGGAAGCAGTGTGCCTGTCAGCCCAAAGCAGGCACTGCAGGCCCCCGTGTCCAATAAGTTATCCATTTAACTGGATCCTACCAGTGTCCTATAAGCTTTTACTACGACCGGCTCCTTCCATACTTATTTACTTCTCACTTTATCCCCCATTCTGACAGCTTTCCAATATCTTGGGCTCTTTCTTTTTAGTCACACTTTCCTAACTCTCTAAACAATATACTTGTTCAGCCTGTGAGCCTTTTATGGAGTCCAGACTGCAAATGTGAGGGTTAAAGGGATGTATTTATAGGCAATGCTTCAGAATAAATAAATACAATCAGTTTTGGGGAAGGGGGCTGGGCGCTCATTAGAGTCTGAGTGAGTAATTCTAAAATTCTGATTGCTCTGAGAATACTGCAGCCATCACCATTTAAAATTTCTTTGACAACAATGAATGGCTGGCAGTAGGATTACTGAATCCTGGAATTAGGAACATGTGAAGCTGCCTTATACTGAGTCAGGCCCTTGGTCCATCTGGCCCTGTCATGTTGACACTGACTGGCAGCAGTGGCTTTCCTGGGTTTCAGGCAGGAATTTTTCCCAGCCCTACCTGGAGATGCTGGGGATCGAACCTGGGACCTTCTGCCTGCAAGGCAGGGGCTCTACCATTGAGCCACAGCTCTTCCCTAGGCTGTTGTAGTGAAGGGAGATGGAGATGGGCTCTTTAAATCATACAGTCACAGACACCTTCACCTAATAAGATAATATGTTGGCACGCAGTCTGCTGTGAGCACACGTCTGCATCGAATCACAGATGAGTATGGATTTATGTGATCTCAAGAGCCCAACCTCCTTCCCTTCTTCCTCCCTCTCTGTTTTGTTGGTGAGCAGTTTTCTATACAGAAAGATTACTCAATAAAATGTATTAATTAACAAATTGTAGAGCAACTGAGCACTCAAGTTGATTTCTACATCATTGAACTTCTCGTACAGACTCAATACATTTTCTTCTGAAAAATGGTCTGTCTAGAAATGAAAACCCGGGTTCGTTCAGAGCTCAAACAAACCAGTGTTAACATGTAGAGCTTCTGAAGCATTCTCACACATTAGCTCAGTGATCCATACCACACCAGCCCTGGGATGTAGGCCTGTGTTATTATCATACCACAGTTGAGGAAACAGAGGCCTGCCAAAGACCACCTGATGTATACGTGGCTGAACTGAGATTTTAACTGGGGGTTTCTTGGTTCCCAGCTCAGCCTCTTATGCACGTCCTGCACTAGCTCTTAATAAGAAACAACGCAACCCTCTGTACGATCCAGCCTAGGCTTTTGCATGCAAAATTCGCTGTTTCCTCCAACCTGAAGTGGTCCTCAAACGTTTTAGGAATGAAAACTCCTGCCCAGCGATCACTGTAAAGCGCTGGGTGAGGCTCTGCCCGCACTGACACAGTATCAAACCCCTCCTGCCTTGGGGGCAGGCCATGGTGCTTGGTTTCTTACCGAGTCGACTCCAGGAGACGATAGGGCGGGGGTTTCCAGTTGCAATGCATTCCAGGACAGCAGTCTGGTGCACGGTTAAGGTCAAGTTCTCTGGCCCCACCAGAATCATGGGATCCTTGTACACAGCAGAATGGGAACCTGTGCAGACAGACCAGTTGTCACCTGGGACGTACAGAAATTGAGACGGCGCATCCGATATGCCTCAATCCTCCCTGGGGCACAGACTCTTAGTATAAGCTTTCAGAAGGGCTGTGTTTCATCAGGGCCAGGTGGGGTGTAAGCAGCTGTGCCAGAAACTCGGCTGGCAGGATGAGTCCTCGACCCAAGGTCATTTAGGTCAGCTGTAGAGGACTGAAAAGCTGACCAGGCTAGGGCAGGAAGACCAGTCTCCTTGTATTTGTATCAGGCCCAGCCAATCAGGAAGCTTCATACTGCCAGCCAATCGCAAGAACTAATGCTAAACATCCACATACTCTTCTGCTGAACACACACCCAGGCTTGGGTCCCATCCTCAGACCACGGGTTTCCTAGTTCAAGCCACCGAGGCCATAGCACTTACAGAACCTCTCCTCTGGACAGTAGTTTTGCTCTTTGATGTGAGTAAGCTGAACTTTGCTAGTCACTCCATGCTAGGGGTGGGGAACCTGTTATAGGGCCAAATTCAATTTCAGAGCATCTCTTGGGAGCCGCATTCCAGAGATGAGCAGGTCCAAAGGCAAAAATAGGGCCCAAAATACAAAACAAATACAAAAAATACCAGCATATTGTAGCTTGAAGTTCTTACTGCCAGTCACAATACCACCCTAATGGCAGAAAGCAAAGAGGATCTCAAGAGCCTCTTGTTGAGGGTGAAAGAGGAGAGTGCAAAAGCTGGTTTGAAACTCAACATTAAAAAAACAAAGATCATGGCATCTGGCCCCATCACTTCCTGGCATATAGAAGGGGAAGAAATGGAAGCAGTGACAGATTTTATTTTCTTGGGCTCCAAGATCACCGCAGACGGTGACTGCAGCCATGAAATTAAAAGACGCTTGCTCCTTGGGAGGAAACCTATGGCAAACCTAGACAGCATAGTAAGAAGCAGAGACATCACCTTGCTGACAAAGGTCCGTATAATCAAAGTTATGGTTTTCCCAGTAGTAACGTATGGCTGTGAGAGCTGGCCTATAAAGAAGGCCGAGCGCCGAAGAATTGATGCTTTCAAACTGTGGTGCTGGAGAAGACTCTTACGAGTCCCCTGGACTGCAAGGAGGTCAAATCAGTCCATCCTAAAGGAAATCAACCCAGACTGCTCATTGGAAGGACAGATACTGGAGCTGAAGCTCAAATATTTTGGCCACCTAATGTGAAGAGAAAAGTCACTGGAAAAGACCCTGATGCTGGGAAAGATTGAAAGCAAAAGGAGAAGGGGACGGCAGAGGATGAGATGGCTAGAAAGCATCACCGATGCAATGAATATGAACTTGAGCACACTCCGGGAGAGAGTGGAGGACAGGAAGGCCTGGCGTGCTGTGGTCTATGGGGTCACGAAGAGTTGGACACGACTTAAGGACTGAACAACAACAACAACAACAACAACAACAACAACAAGCCTTAGGAGAGGAATTTCAAGCTTTTAGAAGGTGGGAGGAAACTGCACAAAAGCTGGAAAACCATTAAACAATTTGTGGATGGGGCAGGGGGCGTGGCCTTCTGGGGAACCCGGAGGGCCAGACTGGGACCCCAGAAGGGCTGGATTTGACCCACAGACCAGAAGTTCCGCACCCCTGTGTCCTGCCATGCCCCTAGATGCCCTTTAGTCTGCTTCCCCCTTTCCTGCTACCAGTTCGCCCATCCTGAAAGCACAGCTTGGGCTTTCCCATCCCTAGCTTTCTCTATTTGGGGGAACTGTTGGCTCAATCAATTCCTGCTCACCCCTAAAAGCTTCTGCTGCAAAGGCATGAAAGGAATGCTGTTTTGGCGGAAGGTCGGCATTGTGACAAACAAGAGATGAAGCCCAATTTATAAGCGGCCTAAGAGGCTGGTTTCCAGTTACACGCTGGTGAGCAGATGTGAGCTGTCATTTGCTAAGTGGGTGTTGAGGCTGGAGGGAGGTGATACTTAAAGGGGGAAGCAGCTATCAAGAGGGTGCAAGAAGAAGAAGAAGAAGAAGAAGAAGAAGAAGAAGAAGAAGAAGAAGAAGAAGAAGAAGAAGAAATGATGTTGCTCTAAGAACACTCTTGCTAGGTCAAGCCAAACCTAGTCTAATTCAGCATCTATTTTCCAGGAGAAGACAGACAAAGCCCACCCTTGGAAGCGCCTTCTCTTTGGCCCAATGGGTGAAGTGTTCCCCTACTTGGCCTAACCAGCCAGTGCACAGTATTTATGAAGCATTGCAATGCCAAGGAGAGATGGTCTTTCCCCACTGTTTATCCACAGCGTGTGTACTTAGTGATACAAAGACTCTGAACATGGTGCTATCGTGACTACTAGACCTCTTCCATGAACCTGTCTAGTTCCTTTTTAAAAAGCTGCCGAAGATGGTGGCCATCGCCACACCTGGTGTCTGAGTCTGACCCAGAAGCCCCTAGGCACATACAAAGGTGCCGTGTAGTGAGCCAGGCCACCAGTCCATCTAGCTCAATACTGCCTGCACTGACTGGCAGCGGCTCTCCAGGGTTTCAGGCAGGAGTTTTTCCAGCCCTACCTGGAGATGCCGGGGATCAAACCTGGGACCTTCTGCATGCAAAGCAGGGGCTCCCACTCGGAGCTACAGCCCTTCCCTAAACAAGAAGCTGCCACATGCCACATCTCGTTCAGTACTGGCAGCGGCCCTCCAGGGTTTCAGGCAGAAGATTGAAACTGAGGCCTTCTGCATGCAAAGCATCTGCTTCACCACTGAGCTACAGCCCTTCCCCTTATAAAGGCAGGACACAAGAAAGGCAGGCACCTGAAACACCCACTCACGAAGCAACCACCTACATCCTGGCTGGCCTGACCACCGCCATCTGTATTTTGCCCAAGTCCAAATTTGTTGTCACAGAACTTCAGTGAGTCTGAAGGCCTGCTAGCAAATGTCCCAGTAAGCTGGGCAGGAGCAAGGCTTCTGTGCAGGAGTTGCCTCCAGGTACCAGTCCAGGCAGTTTAGGTGTGAGAAAAGATGTCCCTTAGACGCTGAACTGCAGACCGGAAGGTCGGCAGGACAGCAGTTCGAGACCCGAGTGCCGCGTGGCGGAGTGAGCTCCCGTCTTCAGTCCCAGCTCCTGCCAACCTAGCAGTTCGAAAGCAAGAAATTGCAAGTAGATAAATAGGCGCCGCCTCGGCGGGAATGGTGACAGCGTTCCGTGCACCTTGGTGTACAGTCATGCTGGCCACATGACCACGGAAGCGTCTTCGGACAGCGCTGGCTCTTCGGCTTAGAAACGGGGATGAGCACCACACCCAAGAGTCAGACACGACTGGTTGGGGACACCTTTACCTTTTTTTCCCAATGGTTATGCTGCCCTCTGCTCTACGCTCCACTCCATGAAAGTAAATGGACTCTTAATGGCACCACTGCACCAGGCACAGTACAGGGTCTGGCGCATGTGTGTGTGTGTGTGTGGGGATGCTGCAGAATTCCAGAACCCCCGCTGAGACGCAACTGGCAATGCTGAGCGAAGTGTGTACGGAATTTCAACCATCTACCGCTTGCCCCTGGCAAAACAATTCTGTACACCTGCACAGAAAGAACTTCAGGTTGTTGATGTTGTTTCAAACCTTTGATAGGTTGACAAGGGCGGTGGACGCAGGGGCAGGGAGGTAAAAAGGGGCCTTGCAAAGATAAGCTGTAACTGATTAGCTCTGAGCTTCCAGAAACGTAGTGATTGTTTCTTCCTGAGCCCTGGGAAGAAGGTTGCATGGTTTTCCTTATCTTTGTCCAGCCAGCACCTGAATAGAAGACAGGCTTTAAAGTGTGAGAGCAGCGAAGTCTCTAAATCCAGGGGAGGCTCATTAGGATTTGCACTGATTGGGCAACAGAGTTTTATGTCCTCTCCAGCTCCTTGCTTTGCCCCAGGACTTGAAGGAGCAGAATAAATTAAACATGATTTGTTTCATGTGCACATTTTACGCAGGTCACAGAATTACAGTTCCTCGCTCACTAGAATTTCCACTGCGCAGAGTGCTGAGCTTCAGCATCCTGCATAACTTGTTGCCCTTTCCCAGTAATTAGCAAAAGCAGAATAAATTATGCAAACTAAGGGAATGCATGTAAAATTATCTTGACTTGCATGCTTTATGCAGGTCACAGAACTTGACTTTTCCCGGTGCAGAACAGAGCACCAAAGTGCTCCCACTGTGCTCTCCGTGATGTCCCACAGGGAGAGGCGAAGAAACAAAAACCCAAACCGAAGTCATTATGCAGACACTTGAAGAAAACCTCGCTAGCAGTTGTTCAGGAGAATGCTGCTCGTTTTATGGCAGATGGAGATAAGAGAACTAGATTGCTCTGGTGACCCACCACCATAGCAATCGTTAATCCAGGCAGAGGAGAAAACGCGTCTGTGCCCCTCAGCGCCTGAAGCAAGAGGAAAAGGTGGTGATTAGGCCAGACATAATGATGTCTGCCTGAAAAGAAGTGAGATGGTTATAGGACCCTGTGAAAAGAAGCAGGAGGGAATCCCATCCCCCTGCAGCCCAAGGAATTCTGTGAATAGGTTAGCCTGGAAGAAAATAAGCAGGGAGAGCAATGAGAAATGGGGCAGACCCGAGATATTTTGCTACCTGAAGCAAAGAACACAGTGGCACCCCCACCCCCGCCCCGCACCCATTCCACGTACAGAAGCTGACCGGACTGTCAACACAGGCTGCATGACAAGAGGTGCTGAACACAGCAGGCTCGCTTAAGGGATGTGGCCAGGCTGTTTGGCACAGCTGTATCCTCTAGCACCTCGAGGTTTCCCAACTCAGTATCTGCTGGCTGAGACGGCCGCTTGACTTTACCTAATGGTAGGGCCAGTCCTGGTGAGAACTTGCAGCCTCCCCACCCCCACGTGTGTGCATGTGCGTGCGTGCGTGCACACACGTTGCCCCATTAACCAACCTGACACAGTGAGCCTGGCTCCCCTGCTGAACTTCACACTTGCAATGTTGGTGGCAACACAGTGGAAGATCCCAGCGTCTTCAGCGCGAAGTCCAGTGATCTGCAAGACTCCCTTGGGCAACAGCGTGTACCTAAAGGAGCCAGAAAACACAATGAAAATGGGGAGGGGGAACTCCGTGCAGCGTATGAACTGGCCCATACACTATAATCAATATATTCAATCAATAGCTCTGTGCCACCTCCAGCATCAGAGGCAGTATGCCTATGTACACCAGTTGCTGGGGAACACGGGTGGGAGGGTGCTGTTGCACTCATGTCCAGCTTGTGGGCTTCCCGTGGGCAGCTGGTTGGCCACTGTGTGAACGGAATGCTGAACTAGATGGACCTTTGGTCTGATCCAGCATGGATCTTATGCTTTTATGCTCAGCCTCAGAGTGCCTGCTCTGAGGAAGGTTTGGAGGATGGCAGCAAGGGAGAGGGTCTTCTTGGTGGTGGCCCCCTGATTGTAGAATACTCTGTCTAGTGAGGTTCGCTTGATGCTGACATGGTCATCTTTTCGGCACCAGGTTATAACTTTCCTCTACTCTCAGGCATTTGACAGCACATGATGGGGCTTCTCAACTTAGCTGTTTTGCCGGGTCTTGGCATCTTTCATCGTTTTTCACTGTTTTAAATTGTTTTGAACTTTTTGTATGTTTGTATGTTTTGTATGTTTTAACCTCTGATACAAGACTCCCTGAGTCTTTTTCTAGAGAAAGGTGTCCAATAAGCTTAATAAGTAATAATAATAAATGATAACAATCCCCTTTGCAAACAGGGGTATTTAAAAAAGAAATGGCCTGGTCCAGAACGCAGTGGCAGAGTACATACTGTGTATATATATATTCATGCCACCACCCTCAGAAGTCCCTCCTAGGGTGACTAGAGCCAGAAGAGGCATAGTGCAGTGAACCTGGGGCCTTTTGCGTGCAAGAAGTCCCTGTTTGAATCTCCTGCAACTCCAAGTAAGGCTGAGAAAAACTCCTGCAGGAAAACCCAGAGAGCTGCTGCCAGTCACTGCAGACAAAACTGAACTAGATCGACCAGTAGTCTGACAAGATAGTGACACCATACTCCAGAACTCCCTGCCCAGGGAGGCTTCTCTGACCAGCTCATTGCTCTCCTTTCAGAGGTTGGTGAAGTCTGTCCTCTTTAGGGGGGCTTTTTTTCAGACCGTGGAGTAATTGGAACTGAACAATCCTTTGGAATCCCTCATATTATCGATGGTTTTATGATCATCTGCTTTTTGGTTGATGAATTTAAATTGTTTTATCGATCTATTGTGTATTTTTTAATAGATGTCATCATTTGTAAGTTACTCTGAACTCACTGATGGAAAGCAATACATTGGAAAAAATGGACTGAAAAATTACTAAATACTCAAGTAAGGGGAAATCTTCATCGACCTAGGATAGTAGAAAGATGGAAGACAGACCGGGTGCAACTCTGAAACTGCACCAAGACAACAAATACAATCTGCATTTTTAAATCTGCTTTGTTAATGGTCTGATGTGCATTGAATGACCATATCTGGTCCCAGAGAAAGCCCTGTGCAGACACACCCTCAGTGTATCATGGGATGGCTCTTTCCACTTGCCAGTTTAACTGCCTCTGTAATTGCTTGGGAGGAAGTGTGTGTGTGTGTGTGTGTGTGTGGTTGAGTTGCTGTGCATGCAATTTTGAATTGTCACATTTTCTTGTTCTATATTAATTCAAGCGTAGTGCTGCTACTATGACAGAGCGGTGGTTTTCAAACCCTGGAGTTCCTCAGAAGTTTCTCAGATTAGTAATATCTGACTAGTTTCCCCAAAAGACAACTTGCTGGCTGCTACATTCTTTGGACATGTGCAAGTGGAAGAGAATGCTGAGCATGATTTGGGGCCATGCTCTCAGTTCATGTGGAACGATGCTGAGGCTCAACAGCCAAGCATGATGCTCCCTTGCACACTTCCCAGAATCCTTTGCAAGATGCATGGCGGATGTATAGACATGTTGATGTGAAAGGGGTCCCCAAAATATATGAACTATGAAAAGCACAGCTCTGCAGCGCACACAGCCCTGTGTATAGCTAACCGGGCCCATGGTCCTTACCTGTCGTTATCTGTATTGACGGAGAGATGATTCTTCTGCCACATGATCACCGGCTCTGGCAAGCCATGGATTTGGCACTGGAACCTGGCAACCCCTCCTTCTTCCACCACTGCACTCTGGGGGTGAATGTGGAAGTCAGACATAGCTAGAGAAAGAAAGGAAAGGATGTTGTGGGATTCATTCTATACTGGAAGGCTGAGCTACCGCCAAGAGGAGCCCAGCCTCCCAAAAGCCACCAGGTAAGGCTAAGAACCCCCCCCCCCAAGATCTCCCACCAGTCAGTGCAGACGATACTGAGCTAGATGGCCTGATTCAGTATGAGGCAGCCTCCTGTGTTCCACAGTAGTGGCACCACACCTCTGGAACTCCCTGCCCAGGGAGTTTTCTCTAACTGGACCAGACGAATGCAAATTAAAACTGAAGACACGATGGCACCTCACCAAATATTCACGTACTCTCATCCTGCGGCCTTAGTTTATTTAGGACCCTGCCCTTCCTCTAAAGAGCTCAGAGGGGCTTATCTGTGATGTCCAAGCAGCCCCCCCCCCCCCGGCATTACCATTGTCAGTGGCGTCTCCGGGTTTTGGAGGATCCTTGGGCAAGACACCCGCCATAGGCCCCTGCCTCCATGGCCTTCTTGCCACCAGGGTCACCAGCTGCTCCTCTCTCTGGTCATGGCTCCCACGCACTTGCTTGGCAGGCAGAGAACCAGAGAGCGAGCTGGCAGTGGCGCAAGCAGCAGGTGAGCCAGCAGGTTTGCCGTGGCAAAGAGGAGGAGCTGCTCCAGGGGGCTGCTGTCAGGGGGCCCCTGTTGGGCTGTGGGCCCTGGGCAAGTGCCTGACCTTGCCTACCCCGCATTCTGGCCCTGCCCACTGTGACTGACAGGCAGTACGACATTCCCAGATTGGACCTCGTCCTACGCCCCTTGGCTGATCCACAACAGCAACCGAAAAAACTTTGTGGCTGTTCTCCCAGCTCCAGCCACTGATCTCAGGGACCTTGGGCTGAAGACATGCTCCACGCCTGGATTTGGGTATGGTTGCCCACAGCCCAGTGGAGGCTGCTGGCTCCGATTCCGGTGGGGCTATGCATCCATTCTGGGGTTCTGTCAGAACCAGCCAGACCGGTAAAGGAGTGACCCAAGGTGCTAAACCCATGTTGGGGACAGAGTTCAGCACCTAGGATGGCTCCTTTAGCGTTCTGGCTGGTTCTGACTGAAACCCAGAATGGATTCATAGCCCCTCCAAAATCAGAGCCACCAGCCTCCACTGGCACAGCCCTTGCTTGGCCTGAACACTACCTAAATAGTATCACACTGCATTGAATCATGTTGCATGTGTTAAAAGGGTGCAGCTGGAGGAACTGACTAACGTGTGCTAATGAACACCACCTCCCAGCCGGCTAGCCCCCAACTCCAGACGAATTCATAATCGGCCCATCGCTCGAGAAATCACCCCAGCTCCTAACTCCTGAACAAAAAAGCATCTTTGAGCGGTGCCTCGGTCTGCTCCCCTCCCACCCTCCTCACCAAATGCCTCCTGGCTGCACATTAACACAGACCCACACCTCACTCTCCTTCCTTCAACATACATCAAAGATAATACATGTGCATCTCTTTAAGGGGAAGAACCACAGACATGTCAGGAAGGGTCCATCACTCATCTTCAGACTCCCATTGGGCTCCGACAGATGGGAGACTTCTTATTCCGTTTCATACATTAAACATGGGGCGCATTACCCTCCTCTCACGCCCCTCTGTCATAAGCTTCAGCTCCCTAAATAGAGAGGGTTTAGAAAACACAACGTGCTGATTGTGCTTTTAAGGGATCCACTGTTGTTCCCCTTCCTCTCCCTCCTTCAAAAGGAAAATCTGGTTTGAACTGGATTTTAATGTAATTTGAGAGCATTTTATTAAATTATGTAAGACCCTTGAGCACTAATTGCATTTTATTGTGTTAAGAAAAGTGCTCTGAGCACCAGCTAACTGGAGTGCAAGTGCAATAGAAATATAGCAGTTTTATTAGTGTTTATTGCTATAATGGTGTGAAGCTTGATATAAACATTGTTATATTTTAGTAGTTTGCAGTATTATTATTATTAGTTGTTGTTGTTGTTGTTATATGAGATAGCAGGAAATGATCGTAGGTTTATCCTGAAGCTGAACTCCATTCATTATGCTATGCAATCAGTAAGTATTTTAAGGGGCAGGGCCCCAACTCTGGTTTTTGAACCATGGAGTGTTCCACAACCCCTCCGCAGGGGTGCAGGACCCATTAAAATGGTCCGCCCCAGGCGTCTTATGGATCAGAATGGATTCCTGAACGCGCTTGGGGATTTTCTGGAACACGCCAACGGCCAGTCGGTCGAGACCCTGTTGGGTGGCTGGAATGCCGCAATCACTGGGGCATTAGATCAGGTGGCTCCGAAATGCCCTCTCCCCCTGAACAGGGCTCGGACTGCACCATGGTTCAATCCGCGGTTACAAGCTCTGAAACAGGTGGTGAGGCGGCTAGAGCGCCGGTGGCAGAGGTCTCGCTCCAAAGACGATAGGACTCAGGCTAGAGCTGTATCTTCAGCCTACCACGTGGTAGTGAAGGCAGCAAAAAAGGAATATTATGCTGCCTCTATCGCATCTGCAGAGTGCTGTCCCGGGAGGCTGTTCCAAGTGGTCCAGAGCCGGGTTGGTCCTGTGGCTCTGGAACCACTGGAGCATTCTAAGGCCTCCTGTGAGGCCTTGGCAAGGCACTTTGCAGATAAAATTGATCGGATAAGGAGTGTTACCCCGCGCACTGTGAATACAGTAAGTGAGCAAGAGGCGGCCTGTGGCAAACCGGTTTTGTGGGATCGCTTCCAGCTTCTTCCTTCGATGAAGTGGACAAGGTGCTTTCATCTGTAAGGCCGACCACCTGCTTACTTGATCCTTGCCCATTTTGGCTCTTTATGAGCTGCAGAGAGAGGCTGGGTGAGGGGATCAAGGCGGTGGTGAACGCCTCCCTTGAGGAGGGAGTGATGCCATCAGCCCTCAAGGAGGCAGTGATAAGACCGCTCTTAAAGAAGCCCTCCTTGGATCCCCAAGTTCTGAACAACTTTCACCCAGTCTCAAATCTGCCATTTTTGGGCAAGGTGATTGAGCGGGTGGTGGCGATGCAGTTGAAGGCACACTTGGAAGAAACCAATTATCTAGACCCATTTCAGTTCGGCTTCAGGCTTGGGCATGGGACAGAAACGGGCTTGGTCGCCTTGGTAGATGATATGAGGAGGGCTCTGGATAAGGGTGAATGCTCCTTCCTTGTTCTCCTCGACCTCTCAGCGGCTTTTGATACCGTTGACCACGGTATCTTCCTGGACCGCCTGGAGGGGTTGGGCATTGGAGACACCATATTGCGGTGGTTCTGGTCCTTCCTCTCTGGCGGGTACCAGGGGATAGCACTGGGAGAGGAGGTTTCGGACCCATGGCCACTTACTAGTGGGGTGCCACAGGGTTCCATCCTCTCCCCGATGCTATTTAGCATCTATGTGAAGCCACTGGGGGCTATCAACTGGAGGTTTGGGGTGCGGTGTCATCAATATGCGGATGACACGCAGCTCTACCTCTCGTTCAAATCTTCACCAAGGTTGGCCGTAGAATCCCTGTCCAAATGTCTGGAGATGGTGAGTGGCTGGATGGGGAGGAACAAGCTGAAGCTGAACCCTGACAAGACTGATGTACTTTTGGTGGGAGACAAGAGGAGGCTGGGGGATGTTGACCTGGTGTTGAATGGGGTACGGCTACCCTTGAAAGACCAGGTCCGCAGCCTGGGGTCATTTTGGACTCCCAGCTGTCCATGGAGGCTCAGGTGTCAGCTGTGAGCCGGACAGCGCTTTACCAACTCCATCTGATATGGAGGCTGCGCCCCTTCCTTCCCGACCACCTGCTCCCATCGGTAGTACATGCCCTGGTCTCCTCTCGTTTAGACTACTGTAATGCGCTTTACATGGGGTTACCCTCGAAGACGGTTCAGAAGCTGCAGCTGGTACAGAACGCAGCGGCTCGCCTGATTAAAGGCAGCCACCGGCAAGATCTCATCACTCCAGTAAAGGAGTTGCACTGGTTACCAGTTGTTTTCCGGGCCAAATTCAAGATGTTGGTTTTGACCCTTAAAACCCTATATGGTTCCGGCCCAGCCTATCTTAAGGAGCGCCTCCAGCAACACCAGACAGGCCGCTTAACAAGATCAGCCTCGGATGGCCTGCTCTCTGTCCCATCAGCCAGGACAGCTAGACTGGTGGGGACGAGGGAGAGGGCCTTTTCTGTGGTGGCCCCCACTCTCTGGAACTCCCTCCCTAGGGAACTCCACCATGCCCCTTCTTTAATGAGCTTCCGCCATGCATTAAAAACATGGTTGTTCAGGCAGGCATTTGGGGTGGGTTAGGGTATTTTAGAAAATGTTTTTATTGTATAATTTTATTGTTTTAAACTGTTTTATTATATGCTGTACATCGCCCAGAGTGGCTGGGTGACCAGCCTGATGGGCGATTAATCAATCAATCAATCAATCAATCAATCAAATAAATAAATGGAGTTGCTTGGACGCTTAACAGGTTGTCCTTCAATGAGAAGTTCAGTAACGGCCAACAGCTTGTCCACCCATTATCCATCAATATCCTTCAATATGAAGCTTGAAGGCTGGGTATATTTTTCGTCACTCTCTCCATTCAAGCAGGGTAATAGTAAGTCCCAACAAGATGCCCCACTTTGTAAGTACAAGGGTTCCTCGACAGGTGAGTTGGTGCCGAAAGGGTTCCCGGAAGGAAGGAAGTCTGATCACGACCACCCTCAGCTATGAACACAAGCCATGAATGACATCATCCGGCCGTTAATATAATTGAGTTTAAAGACTTCCAGCCTCTACCTGGGATGGCCCACAAAAGAAGAATGCTAGAAATGTGGGTCCCCCAACTAACAATTGACAGGGACCAAATCAAAAACGGAAGCTCAGAAAGAAGAATGCAACACCGCTCTCTCGGAATCCCTGGAATGGAGGCTCTCCAGTTGGCAAAGGGTTAACCGGAAGGCGAGTTCGCCAATGAAAACAGCCCCAAGTGAAAAACTGGTTTCCCTGTCACTTTATTTCAATAAGATCATCTCTTCCAGGTAAAATTGCAGCAATAACCTCTCCTCTTAAAGACACCGGTATTAATATTTATCATGAATAAAACATGGGGAGGGCATAAATAATTCAGCGATGAGGATGTTAAGTAAAATATGGCTCTACAGTGACCCTATAATGTGGCTTTAAAGCGCAGTTTTATGTCAGATGCTGGGGAAATGCCACAACCCTTGCCAAAGCAGCTGGTTTTTATAATTTGCATTAAACATTCATGTCCTGAGTTATAAAATGCTGCCCAGGTTTTGCAAACTTTATTTACAGTTGCAAAGGCATCCGTTCCAAGCAACGTTTCTGCACACAGCCCTGTGGTCCAGTAGCAAACAGTCACCTGGGGAGGGATTCTCTAAAACTATTCAGCAGCAGGTGTGTGACAGTTCAACAGCTGCAGTTTCTGCTAGTTTTCCAGTATGGTGGCACCAGAACCAAACCAAAATAAACAAGTATGCATATTATTCATACATCTACCCACTAATGGATCGACGAAGATTAAACCAATTCAAGCTCACTGCTCTGGAAATGCTACCTTGGGGTCATCCTGTTTTAGCTCTAAAAAAACTTGCGCACACGGTGCCTGGCAAACTAGACAGAGCCAACTGTTGTCAGCACAAGGATGTCCAGGGGGCTCTGAACACTAAGAGTTTCATTGGGTTCTGGTGAACTCTGGTTTCCATCACTACCAAGGCAAAGTCTTACAAACTGAGCAATAAACTCCTATCTGTTCCCATTTAAGGGGCAGATCATAACCTCATCCATATTCATGAGAGGTTTATTATAGCAAACAGCTTGGTTGGATCTCCCTTGATCGAATGGCAAGCCAGCTCACTAGCCTGACAGTAACAGCAGCAAATCCGATATAATAAAGATGAAAACAGGTATTGAATAAAATTTTCTTTACTCTATGAAAAACTAAATTGAAGCCATTAGCAGGCAATCCGTTTTCGTTCAGCAGAGCATTAGCGAGAAAGAGGAGACTGGCCTAGATTTGGTGTGGGAAGGGAGAAACATTAACTCAATATGTCACAGAAAATCCAAGGCCTGTTAGGATCATTAAAGCACAAACATTAGGAGCAGCAGCAATTAATGGCAAGTTGTGTGCGTGTGAGAGGGAGAGATGGCAGGGAGAGACATGACCTGGTCCTGGACAAAGCAACTTCATCCCCTCCCCCATGGCGGCAGGCCCTCGCCTCCAGAGTGGTGGGCTCACTGGACAATGCAGAGTAACCCTGACGTGTAGCTGGAGTATTACGAGTGTCTGCACCATTTCAGTTTCCACACATATGCACTGAGGGTGTCACATTGTGGGAAAATGTGGACGGCGCTGGCAAATCCAGATACTTGGGTTCCCTGCTCCAGTAAGCACCATCCCCCCCAACTTTTTTGGGGGGTTATTTATTAAATAAGGGCCAGGTATCAGTGGGCAGTGCCATAGCCCTGGGGCCCCAGGACTTGCCCATGGATGTTGTGTACTTGCCCCATATGGAAGTATGGATTCCCATATTTCAAGGAATTTCCCAAATACCACGGACTACAGGGACCCCCATAGTTGCACATTATCTCCAAGTGCTACAAAGGTGCTGGGGGCATGTCCTAAGATGCATAGTCAGTCCACACAGACCACTACCCAGACCTGCTGGCTTTCACCATTGTGTTGCATGAACTGAGGCTGAAACCTAGAGCACTCCCTTTCAGCTGTGCAGTTCAAGGGAAGATGGCTAGTGAATGGCAATTTGTCTTTCAGGGAAGCTTGTCCAACCATTACCCATCTTTCCACTGAGGAACCCCACGGTTCTCTGGGACACAGTTTGAAAACCATGAATATCAAAAATGTAAGAATTGGCTTACTGGCCAATTACTACAAAGGTCTATCTAGTCTTATGTCTGATTCACTCCAATGTTTGTTTCAATTTAACAAATTCTTAACACACTTTGGCCTGGTCAGCACATAATGACTGGGTTTGCACAACACGCTAGCCCACATTCAGTGGTTGAGTTAGGGCTGTTGTTGAACCGTCGGTTGTTTGTTGAACTGTGGGTTAGTGTGTTGTCTGAACCCAGGACGTTTTCTGCAGGGTGGCTTGTTAACCATGCAGTGTGGCTTCTTTTTCTCGAGCAAGCCACCTTGAGAACCCATGGTTTGTTGTAGGGTTGTTCAGGGTGGCTAACAAGCCACATTGCATGGTTAACAAACTACCCTGTGGAAAATGTCCTGGGTTCATCACATGAACCCATGATTCAACAAACAACTCATGGTTCAACAACAACCCACACTCAACCACCGAGTATAGGTTAGCGTATTGTGTGAACAGCCCCAACGAGAACCCAGAGTTGTTGTTTTTTAAATCTGGCTTGTCATGAACAGGTGAGGGTGCTAATGCACATGGCTTGACCACTCCCACTTGGATTATCCTGCTAGCGGGAGCAGCTAAACAACCAGGAACACTCCATCCCTGGGTTGTTTAGCATGACATCTAAACCCGGAACCCTGGCTTGTCTCTCCCCTGAGAAGCCAAGGTTTAATCTCAGGTTCCAACTCTTGCTTGTAGGGATGCTGGAGAAATTCAAGACAGATTAAAATGAGCTTGGATTTCTAATAATCCCACCTGCGGAATCTGCTGCAGAGCGACCCCCTCAGGCCCTGCGGAGTCTGTGGACTTTCGGATGATTTTTTTACTTTCCCGAAATGTATGCATATAAATCCGTAGAAAAATACGCAAGTTTCTGCTGAGGAAACGTAGAATGGAATAGGGGACAATACACTAAATGTTACGTACTGGGGTAAATTATAAATACTTATGTAAATACGTAAATATTTACGTAATTATTTCCATATTTTTCTGCATTACGAAAAAAAAATCACATCCGTGTGTGGGCGGATGACGGAACGAAAGACACCTGACAATCCGCAAAACACAGACGGAGAGGATTTATCGCAGTATGTACATCCCTACTTGCTTGTCAGAGGAGAGACAAGCCAGAGTTCCAGGTTTGGATGTCATGGTAAACAGCCAAGGAATAGAGTGTCTCTGGATTGTTTAGCCCCCCCCCCCCATCTGCTGCATGAACTAGGATGCTCGCTCATACATGACATGGTTTTCATTATGTGCGAAACAGGCCTTTATCTTCTGCACGATTCTCACAAAATATCACTTCAACCATTACCATTGTGCTGTAATTGCAAACCTGCGTGGGTATCTTTCTGCGGATCCCACATTGGTCAGACTAGTTCTAACCATGACATGGAACCCCTACATTTTTGGCAGGTCTGTATGTTTCTTTGGCATGAACTGGCCCACTTACCACTTACATAAGTGGTTAAGGACAGTCAAGTGGCTGGGTCCCCAGGGTCATTCATTCTGCTCACACTGACCACAGAGGTCTACTTCCTCTCTAGAAAGCAGAGCTTTCTGGGATATTCTCACATTATTTCCTTGAGTATACTCCTCTGCGTGAGCAGCAAAGTATCAAAGCTAAATAAAGTATGTGTGTGTGTATCTATATATCAGCCTCCCCCAAAATATAGCTGTTATGGAAGGCTCTACTAGGAACTTTGTAACAATAACTGGACTTGTATGACTAGATGACCCGTGGGACTGTGTTCCAGCATGTCACACAAAAATCACTGGAACTCTGAGGATATCAGTGGGAAAGGTTTAGAGCAGCAGTGATTTGCTCTCAATTCAATGCTGGTTAAACAATTTGATTAAACGGGAAGGAATCCAGTTATACTGAGCTTCAACAAGCAAGCAAAAAATATCTTTGAACAGAAGGAAGAGCAAGGTCCTGTCGTTCTAGGATTTGAATTATAACACATTTAATTTGTTATGATAGCCAGACTGTTTTGCTGCTATGTTTGAATGGACAGACTGAAGTCATGTAATGAACCTTGGAAATTTTAATAAAATAAATACGGGTTAGATCCAGATTTAGTCATACTTAGAATAGATGCACTGAAATCAAAGGGTCTGGTTAGTTATGACTAACTTAAGTCCCATTAGTTTCAATGGATTTACTCTAAGAATGACTAAGTCTGGATCCAACTTGGTGTTTAGGAAGTGTGTCTGAACAGAAGAGTAGAAAGGCACATCCTCCTGAATACTCTCGGAGGGATACCCCTTGGCTATTGTTCATGAGACTGCAGTCTTCTTGTATGGGGTGAGGTTGGGTGAACAGAGATAAACTTTGACTACAATAGTATTAAATTAGCAGCATTTTAAGATCAGAAGCTGATCACTAGTCACTCTGGAATCCATCCAGGTGGTGAAATTGGCTGGGGTGGGGAGACTCTTTTTCTGCAAAAAGCATTATTGTACAGCAAGCCAATTAAACAGTCTTGGGAGTCTTTCAAACTGATGCAACAACCTTCTTCAGCATCCTTTGGGCTATTTACATCACTGGCATTCTCCCACTCAGTGACGCAGCTTCAACTCGCCTGAGTTTCCACAGCAAAATGCCAGGATGAGAACCCCATTTTTAATAGCCTCGGAGACACCACCACAAACCTAGCTGGCCCACAAGTGACAAGGTTAAAGACCCAACCGAGCCCACCAAGAACCTGCTCTATCTGACAAAGAGGATTTCTTACGAGAAAGGAGGGCAGAAAGTGGTTTTATGTGGTTTCCTCTTCACACACCCAGGAACCCAAAAATATGAAAGGAGCTGGGAGATGAGAGAGGGGAAGACTGAGGAGAGAAAATTTCACTGCTTGTCCTCTTCTGTGAGTTGCCGCTTCGACAATCCTAATGGTTTTACAAGGCTTTAAGGACATTCAGAAAAATACATTGTATCTTCCTTTTAACAAAACCCTTCTGTCTCCCCACCCCCACTCCACTACCAAAAGGGTCTCCTCCTGCAACAAGGGTCCGCTGGCTATTCACAGCACCTCAGCGGCCTCGCCACAAACCGGAGACTCACTGTCCGTGTCTAATGATGCCATTGTCCAAAGCTGCCACTGACTGGCCCAGAAGCCCAGTTCTGAATACGCGCTTCTTTATGCGTAGCCAAGTGTGAACAACAGCACCGCCCATTTATTCTCTGGGAGCATTGGTAATGGGGGGGGGAGGGGGGCACAGACCAGATGCTTAGAGCTGAGTGAAGGGAAAAGCTGGGTTTAAAAATGATAAAATGGCGGGAAATATTATAGTGCCTGGGTTCCTTTTCTTTCCTTTGTCCTTCCATGCAAGGAAAATCTGCCTCATCCAATAAATGGGTTGGAAAGCTAGCATTATTTTTTATTATTCAGGCAGGACCTCAGACCTGAACAAAACAGGCTCAAAGAGTCTTGAGCTGAGCATCCCTCATTCCCCTGCCTCATCTTCTCTCTGCTTGTGCCATTTTTAACCCAATCACCACCTTTTATTATTTAAGTATATATTACCATGGCAGGCTCTTGGAGAAGGCTTGGAACAGAACATGATACTTTGGAGAACTGGAACTTCTTCTTTAAGAATAATATTATTACTGTGTATAGTGCCGGCTTCCATCTTTTGGTCACGCTAAACATCTGGCATGGTGTGCCCACCTGTCATCTGGGAAGGGAGTGCGGACACGTCAGAGAAGTCCCAGAGAAAAGGACAGGAAAGGGAAAGTGTTGTGTGTGAAGCAGATCTTAGTGTCACACCTTTGGATGACATGCTGGGAAGGTTTTTAATTTAAAAAAAGAGAAAAGGATGCAAACATTCAAATCCTTCTCCCTAGTCCCAGATATGTGGTGGGACCAGGCTATGGTTACAAGATGGAGAAGGACATGCATTGCCTTTTCCTTACTGTCACATCGCATATTCCACTCTTCCCTACCCTGGTGACCTCCAAATGTTTTGGATTTCAACTCGCGGCAACCTCCCTCGCGTCTTGACTTCTTTGGTTTGTAGGCTTGGCGGAGGGCTATCATTCAGTGGTACAGCATATGTTTTACATGACAAAGATCCCAGGTTCAGTCCTTGGCATCTCTGGGTTGGACTGGAAACGACTCCTGTTTCCCAGTTGAGCCAGTGCCAGTCAGCAGCGACAATATTGAGCTAGATGGATCAATGGTCTCACTTGATATAAGGCAGCTTCCAAAGTTCCTGGTGCAGGAACTGTGTCATTTTTTGACAGATGTGAACTACTTTGGGAGGCAATCAGCCGGTTCACACGAACAAAGCAGGAGGTCTGCAGTGTGTGCCGGGCAGGATTTGAATATTCAACGCCCGGCTACGGCTTGTCGTGTCATCCGAACCCAGGCAGTGGGGGTTGTGCGAGGGTTAAACAACTCTCACCTAACCCGTGATGTGTTTGGTTACGTGAGGGTTGTTTAATCCTTGCACAACCTGCCACCTGGGTTCACATGACACAACAAACCATGGTCAGGCGCTGAATATTCAAAATGGCACCAGCACACATCATAGTTCTCTGTGGCTTAAATAAGCCATGGTGGGCTGTTCGATCATGCGAACTGGCCCTATATCTATCTGAAATGCAGGATAAAAATAAGATCAATAAGACAGAAGGCCAGGCCAGGCCAATCACAACCCTGATGTTGGTCACCCCTATTCCCTTCGCTGCCATAGACTGGGCAGAAAGTAGATTTCCAGATATTTGGGACTTCATCTCCCAGTATTCCTGACCATTGGCCATGCTGGCAGGATTCTGGGAGTTGAAGTCTGAAACATCTGGAGATCTACCTTCTGCCCACCCCTGCCACAGAGGGCTCTGAAGTTTGAGTGCTCATAACAGCTAACTAGACTAGGCCTCAGGCCCTCATATTCCTAGTTCAAGCTCTCAATGCTGGAACACACTCCCTCCATTACTCCTCATTAATTGGTGATAACGAGGATCCCCCACAGGATAGGTGAAAGTAATCCCACTACTACCAGGGCAGGTCTGCTTCACAAAGTCAGGCCACTACGTGTCAGCAAGTCCCACTGACCTCTGTGAACTGTTTGAACCATCTTTGTCAGGTTTAAGCTCCTCATCCTTTGTAGGATGTTTTGGGTGTTTCTGTTTCCCAAAATGATGGTTTACATAATTCTCCATAGTGTTTGAACACCATAAAGGCTACAGGGCTGTGTACCTTTGGAAAAGGCCCATTTCATTTATTCCATGCCCACTAATAACCCCATCAAACCCTCCCTAATTCCCAATCAAGGCTATTACATTTAAAATGAAATTAAAACAACAACAACTTTACATTGTCAGTCTTCACATTTTGCAAAGCAATCATTTCCAACAATATCCTATAAGCTTTTGGAATGCATTTTCAACGGCATGCTTGCAATTAGCTTACTAAAATGTCTTCTAACCCGGCTTTGTTATTTTCAGAGAATTACTTAATTCCCTGCTATCAGAGATAGCCGTGTGCTCTGGTCTATAAGGAGTTCGCCCTTTGTTCTTTGGTGGTTATCTGCGAAAGAGGAAGATGACACACAGATGAACGACAAGCCAGTCTATCACCACACACTCTACATTTAATGTCTTCATACTGGCTCATTAATTACCACAGAAAGCTCCTTTCCAAATGGAACTGGTGATTTATAGGACGCTTGGGCAAGGTGCCATTTTCATCAGAGAAGCAGCCAATGGTATTGCCGGAGTTAATTGCCTCCTTCTTCCTTGACAACCACAGACGTCATCTTTGCTCCGTTCTGCCGCCAGAGGGGCTAAGGCTTGGTTGGACCATATATCCCAGGAACTGTATGCTGTCACATAACGACAGGGTCATGTGACTACCCACAGGGTCAGAGGCTATGAGCAAGAGGCTATGGGGCAGGAACTCTGCAGGGTCAGGCCCTTTGCAGAGAACTGGTCAGGCTGAGACATCTGACCAAGGGGAGGGCTGAAGCATCAGTTGGGGATACAAGCAGAGGTCGGCTCCAAAAAGGCACTCCAGGCAGATGTGGAGAGAGAAGCAGGCAGTGGGCCTGGAAGGGCTCAGGAACCAGCGAAAGACTTTCAGGGTAAGGAAGTGGAGGGAGAATAGGAAGGGGTGGGGGCAGGAGCAAAATCTGTGAGCCCTGTGCAGGCTGGTGCAGAGCTTCCCAGACAAAAAGGGGAAGCAAAGGTCAGCATCCAATCAGCAGGGAGGGGCACAGCTGAGGTGGGCAACTGGTGCCCCCCAGATGTTTGGGACTACAACTACCATAAGACCCAGCCAGTATGGCCAATGGTCAGGGACTGTGGGAATTGTAGCCCAAAACATCTGGAGGGCACCAGGTTGCCTACTCCTGAGTAATGTAACGTAAGAGCTCTGCTGGACCAGACCAAAGGCCTCTCTAGTCCAGCATTCTGTTCCCTCCATGGCCAACCAGCTCCCTGTGTAGGAGCCCACAAGTAGGACAGGAGGGCAATAGCTCCCGCACAACTCCAGCAACTGGCATTGAGAGGCATACTGCATATAGCCATCAGGACTAGGAGCCATTGATAGCCTTATTCTACATGAATTTCTCTAATCCACTTTTAAAGCCATCAGAATTGGTGGCCGTCACTCCATCTTGTTTAACTATGTGCTGTGTGAAGAAGTACTTCCTTTTATCTGTGAGAGAGGAAGAAAATGTCTCCCTATCCATGTTCTCCACACCGTGCATAATTGTGTTCTATCACGTCTCCCCCCCTCACCATTTTTCTGAGCTAAACAGTCCCAGTAACCTTCCTTCATAGGGGAGTTGCTCCAGCCCCTTAATCATCTTGGTTGTCCTTTTCTGCACCTTTTCCAACTCTTCAGTATCCTCTGTGAGGTGCAGTGGCCAGAACTGTATACAGTATTCCAAGTGTGGCTGCACCATAGATTTGTATACGGGCAGTAAGATACTGACAGTTTTATTTTCAATTCCCTTCCTAATTATGCCCAACATAAAATGTGCCTTTTTCACAGCAGGCACACAGCAGGTTGACATTTTCATTGTGCTGTCCCCCACAACCTCAAGATCTCTTTCTTAGTCAGTCACTGCTAGCTTGGATCCCATCAGCATATGCGTATGCTGTGGTCAACTCTTTCCAACTGGCTCAACAACACTCACATTTTGCACTACGGCAGCACCGCTTAGGATTAAATCCAGGATTGCTTCCCCTCTGGTCAGATCCATGACCAACTATTCTAGGGCAGTCATTTAAAGTATCTAGAAATTGAACGTCTTTGTCATGACCGGACCATGCCCTTATCCAGTCAATGCAAGGATAAATGAAGTCACCTTTTCCTACAATATGTCTTCATTTGGATGGCTCCCTGATTTCATTCCCTATCTCAAGATCACCCTGAATGTTTTGGTCAGGGGGACAATAGCATCATGTCCCCAGTACTAAATTCTCTTTAGGGCCTGGTACTTTTGTCCACAGAGATTCTATGGAGGAGTCAGCCCCTTTTAAGGGCCCTCTTTGATGTACAGAGCAACACCATCTCCAGTATGCCCTGAATATATGAGGATATGAAGCTACCTTATACTCCTGGCAAACATGGGAAGCTGCTTTATAGCTGTTTGGACCACTGCTCCATCCAGCTCTCCAGAGCTCCAAACAGGGGTCTTTCTCAACCCTACCTGGAGGTGCCAGGGATTGAAACTGGGATCTTCTCCAAGGACAGCATCAGCTCTACTGAGCTAAGGTCTGATGCCAAAGCAGGAGGCCACATCACCCACCCAAGCTCAAAAAGCACAGAAGTGACATGAAAAAAGAACATTAACAAATACATAGCCATTAAGCATGAGGCAGCCCACCAATCCTTTTGGAGACTGCAACTCACATTGAATAATTTTTTTTAGTGGCTGTGGATTCTCTAAGGCGGCCAGTCCCAACTTTTTTGGGACTAGCCACATTCTGGGTCAGTGGGCAGAGTTTGAGCAGTGTGAGCACTCACACAAAATGGCTGCTGTAGGGACTGGCTTTGTATTCTAAAATGGCTGCCATAGGGGCTGGCTTCTTATTCATAAAATGGCTGCCATGGTGGGCATAGCTGATCACAAAACGCTCATTTCCCGGAAGGAAAACTGGTGAACTGGTGAGACTAAAAGAAACGTAACCTACTGAAGAATCTAAGCATAAGGCAGAGCTGAGATCTGAACTCCAACACACAAAACCACGGTTCTAAATGCAAATAAAGATGGCACTGGAAGGCAGCCCTTCTCTTCCCAGCATGCCAGCCTGGTGGGTGCTAAGAGAGGTGACTAAGGGCACATTGGTGCCTACAAGAACCATGGCCGGATCTACATGGAGATGAATGTGAAGCACTTTCAAGTTTAATGCGGATGTTCATGAAATCGGTTTTGGTCCGTCAGGAGCACACGAAGCAAAAAGTGTGGAGTAAACACAACCTTGAAATCCGCTTTTCACAGGTCAAACTGCACTTTAACCCACCTTTTTCCTCTGTCCGCTGTGTACTCCTTAGTTGTGGGTGTGGGGTACATGGAAGGAGCCTCCTCAAAGATTGTTGTACAATCAGGGGTACCTGTCAGGGTGGAAACTGAGCCAATAGAGCCCCAGAGCAGTTCTGATTCTGAGGAGGAACAGCAATCCATGGGAAAGGAGCTCGCTCATCTCTCACAAGCACAGCAGCTGGCAGAGATTCCTCCTGCTAGCATTCCTGGGAGAGATAGTGACCCTGGCAGTGAGAGAGCGCTGGAGGAGGGCTTGCTGGATGCTCGGTGCAGACGCAGGGAGCAGCGACAGATGGAGGGCGCTGAAAGGAGGCGTAGCGCTCATTTGGTGCGCAAACAACGGTCGCGTCCCGAGGACCCAAGGGAAAGAGGGAGGATCTCTCCCTAGCCCATAAGTTCAGGGTCTTCCTGTGGTTCTCCTTGAAACGGGGACCAACTGCCTTACCTGGAGCTTAGGCTACTCTGCTATCTTTCCCCAGTGCTGTTCCTTGCTTTGTCGCTAGTGATTAGTATCTGAAAGAGTCATAAAGTAATAAAGGAATAAAGTCTCGGAAAGAATCCTCATTGTCTGTGTCCTGAGTTGGCTATTGGTGGGGACTGCAAGAGGCAGCTAGGGCGTTCCTGACAGTACCCTGGTAACGGTGCATTGCGCCGGCTAATCCTTCTACCACCTGATTGAACTGCAGCTCGGCGGTGTGGCGGTGGCTACATTTTGGCGGAGTGGGGTTTGGACTGGACACAACACGACGACGATGAGTTGTGGGTGTATCTCATGACTGTGATGTTGCAGGTGTATCACCACTGCGAAACAGTGGCTGGCCGCCCTTTCTCCTCCCCCCTCTGTGTATTCCTTAACTGTAGGTGTATCGCACGACTGCGCAATTTCAGGTGTATCGCGACTGTGAAATAGCGGCTGCCTGCCCTTCCTCCTTCTGCTCTGTGTATTCTTTATTGTGCACTACATATAAACTGGCTACTCCGCTATTGTGAATGAAACAGGGCTACTGATATTATGAATGGGAAAAGGAGGCTACTTATTGCAAAACCAGCGCTCCTGCAAATGGGGAAAAAGAGGGAATGAGGGGAGGAGAGGAGTGGCCCCACCCCTTGACCACCTCACTGCCAGGTCACAGTCACGTCACAGAGGCACGCCCAGAATTTAATGCAGAGGAACTGGGCATACTACGAGGGAAATGCCTGGGAGCCACTTTGAGTAAAAAATACGAAGTAAAAGGACTTTCAGAAAATGCGGCTTTTCAAGAGGGATGCAGCTGGCTGGCTATGGATTGGCCACAAAATCCTGTGTCCCTAATGACTTTAAGCCACAGCAGCATTGGAGAAAACGTCCCATGTAGACAGGTCCCATGTTAGAGATCCCAGGACAGGGGTCCCCAACCTTTGGGGGGGGGTCAATGGGTACTTTCAGAATTTTGATAGTGTGTTGGCGGTGCTCTCAGAAAGTGGCTGCCATGGGGGTGGAGGTTGCCCATTCATAGAATGGTTGCCACGGTGGGCGAGACTAAAAGAAACGTAACTTTTCGAAGAACCTGATTAAAAAAAAAAAAATCGTAAGAAATAAAATCAAAATCAGGAGCAGCAGGGAGACTGGCAGGTGCCAAGAGGGGGTCTCCCACAGGCACCGCGTTGGAGACCCCAGCCCTACAATTACATCTATGGCCCAATCTATTAAGTTATATTAAAGGGGCCTAGTATACAATCGAAGAATCTGGGTATAATGTCTCCTCCTCTTGCTATTCTCAACTGCACAGGTTTAAGGTTTCTCATCTTCTTCCTATACGAAGAGCTGCAATTTCTTTCTTGTAGCAAAGCTGTGTGCATTTGCTCCTTTGGCACCTGTAACAGTTTCTGTATTTTGCTGGCAAAGATTCAGAAAAAGGCATGTTGAATCAGCTGTTTCTCAGAATATACGACAAATCCCTGGAAATGGGTCACATGACTGCATACACAGGGCCACCCGTTCTATTTATTCACTCGGAAAAGCCCTGTTGGCTGAAAATAGCTTATCACTGGAAGTTCCCTCTTCCATCTCCTCCGCCACAGCCTTATGCTTCTGTTGGCTGCCGGCCAAACTCCGGCTGCCTGAACGAGAAACTTCGTAGCTCAAGCACGCAGGCTTGGCTGTCACAGCAGAACACGTATTTTGATGCTCCCACTGCTCTGTCATTGTGAATCAGCAGGAATGGTCTGTGCTTCTATAAAATATGTCTTTGGACACCCAAACCTGTACGCAGGAGTTACAAAGTTTGGAATGAAATATGTAGAATACCACCACTGCTACTATTTGCTGTTACTGCTACTAACTATTGCATTTTGCCCAAAGGCTAGTAAAAGCCAAATTCAGCTGGACTGCATATATTTTAAGCCAGCTATCAAATACCATAAATGTGCAGAAAACAACAATAATTAATTGCCTTCAAGCCAGGAACACATCGCATTTCTGCCCTCCATTAATTTAGCAATCTCCTCCAAGCAAGGCAGACTTCAAGAACAAGTAGGAAAGTTGATTTGCATGTGAACTTTGCTGTAATTTCTGTACGGGTAGCTTTACTGGGGGAAAGCAGAGTCACTGCAGCCCTGTGCAGAGTTTTACTCTGAAGGGAACCTCTGGTGCTGATTTCTTGCCTCCTATGACATCATGCTTATGGAAATTAGCTACCTCATTGGAGGCTCAAACACATCTGTATTGGGGGGGCTCCAAATGGGGGGGGGAGGAACATCTATCAATTCTACAGAGTTCACGAATGCACTGCCTGGGAAATCCGTGCAGGCATCCCAAAATATCCAGTATTGCTACGAAGTCTACCTCAAACAAAACCTTCTTGCATATAATGACTCCCTAGGAGACCTGGGATGACACCTAAATGACTTGTTTATGCCACAAAACTGATTGTGGGTGGGAGGTTAGGTGCGTAAAGTGAGTCTGTGTGGTGTCTTAAGAGTGAAAAACAATCTCAGCTCCCATCTCAGAAATACATGGAGAAAAAACGATAGCCCGGTTTACAAGGAATGGAGACATGCCGTCACCACAACTGTGCTCAAACTAGAGAAGGAGACCAGCACCCCCTCTCTTTTTTGAAATGAGGCACAACGCTCACATCAACAACAGGCAAGCCTGCGCAACCTTTGCAGTCCACCATCTGGCTGGCCAGCTAATGCACGTTCACGGCTACTCAGCTGGCTAAGGAAGCCACTAGGGAAATCAAGCCCAGCCAAGAACTAGGCTTTGAGCCATATATAAATTAATGCAGATAGATTAAATGCAGATGGATCTCTGCTTAGATGGGTCCAACCTTGGTGACCTGCCTCACTAGAGGTATCTGACCAAGAGGCACTGAAAGAGAGAGTGAAAGAGACGAGCAGGATGCTCACAGCTTCCCACTAACAGCATTACAGCACCAGAGTTATAATTATACAGTCTTGGTCCAGGAGAGTAAAAGAGAGTATGCTCTTTTCTGGACGAGGGATCTGGTAAAAGACAGCCCATTCCAATCAACTAGGCAAAATTATACATATACCAGGGGATACCAAAAAATTATACGTATACCAGAGGATATTCAAACATTCTGCAGCTGCAGGGTCAGACCAGACACATGCCTCGTTCCAAACATAGATCCATCCATAAACCTCTGGGGCTGTGGTCTCCAGCATACTGCTCATGGGCACCCATCTGCCCATGGACACCTCTCTTGGCTCCCACCAGGCTCCCAGCTCCACCTGATTTTTATTCTATTTCTTAAGGGGGGGGGGTTGGTGGGGGGTGGAATTGACTGGGAGGTTGCCATGCTGTAAAGTGAAGGGCCACCTTCCAACATTATCTTTGTCTTGGTTTGAAAGGGTGGTTTTGTGTTTTGGAGCTCAACCCTCACCTCTGCCTTGCACTTAGGCTCTTGGACAAATTATGGTTCTTTGAGTCTCACCAGTTTGCCTTCTGTGAAATAAATATTTTGTTACCAGCCATGCCCACCATGGCAGCCATTTTGTGAATGAGCATACCCACCATGGCAGCCATGTGGTGAGCATGCCCACAACACTCTCCTAAATTCCAGATGTGCCCACCAAACCAAAAAGGTTGGAGACCCCTGCTCTGGGATACTGAATATGCTAAGGAACGCCTGAACCAACGAACACAGAATTTTGGCCACTGGCTATTTTGCGGGGGGGGGGGGGGCCAGGAGATTGGTCCCACAGAACGTGAAAAGCCCATAATGCACATGAGGTGATACTTTCTGATTAGATCAGAGGGCCATTCAGAAGACTACTCTCACACGCTGAGGGGGAAAGCTAAATTGTCCATGCAAGCCAAGCCCCACTGATGTGTCCAGCGGCCATGCACACCAGCAGCCGAGCAATTTGGCATCAGAGTGAAAGGGGGGCTTATGCGCATACATACATCCGTACTGCTGTGAGTAACCAGTGGGTGTATCAGCAGCAGAGGGGCATGATCCCCCCCCACTGCCACTCATGTTCATTGAATGCGTGAGGGCATTTGTCTCAACAGTCTTCAGCTCATGTTCAAAATGCTGAAAGATTTTTTAAAGCTACACATCACAAATGTCTGTGAAATCCTCTGGTACCAGAGATGGACAGAAAGCTTTAGTTTGAAATTTCTTAGCTGAAAATTCTTGCTGAAAAATCTCTCTACTTTTATTTGGTGGGAGGTAGGGGGGGCGGACTGAATAAGAACATAGTTGTTCAACTTTCTCAATTCTATTGGACAAACTTCAGCATGTTTCTGTAACAATGCCATCTGAAAAAAAAAATTGCTGCATGTTTGAAGAAAAGTTCTGTGTGACTCAAAAGCTCACTTCCTGCATTTTAAACATTAGTTAATCCAATAATAATGGTTGTTCTGTGTGCGTGTCTGTGTGTGTGTCTGTATTTGTTATAAATTTCCTGTATGGTTTTCATTTCTTATTATTTCACATGTTGAGTAATGGCAGAATCTTCGGAGGCTCATCCTTCTGAGCTTCAGTGAAACTGAGCCTATGATGGATGCTGTCCCATTCCCACAATTGCACACAATTACGTTTCAGTCTCCACCACCATTCATGTTCCTAAAAGGCACTGGCAGGAAAGCACCCCCACCACCGCCCGCAGCAATCAGCCTGCAAGTAAAGGAAGAAAGCAATCAGAGCGCAGGAAACGGTTACAGCTCTGAGCGCACAAAAATAAAACAAAACAAAGAGAGCGAGAGCAAGAGAGAGCGCCATAAGTCAAACCCAAGGAGAGGAGGGGGAGGGAGTTTTATGCCACAGAAAAGTGAGGCCTGAGTCAAAGGTACGTTCAGGCAGGAACTGCAGGAAGGAGGTTTTCCTTTCTTTTGGCAGGATGCTTTTAAATGTCAGGCATGGCTTTCATTAGCAAGGCCAGGATGAGAATTGTGGCTGTTCTTGCTGGCTGAGGGGAAGCTGAAAGAAAGGTCCAATCCTCATGGGCCCTGGATGGAAAGTCCAGATTCCAAACTTCCACATTCTGGGCTGCAACTTTAGCTCTTCCATCCTGATACAGATGAATGGCTTTGCTCTCTGACATCCGTTGATGTTTGAACTGTCCATGTGTTGGAGATGGAGTGGAACTCGTTCGTCTAGAAAGGGTCCGGTCTCAATGGCACAATGCACTGGGCCCAAGGCCCCAGGGTTACAACAAGCCATTCCGATCCTCTGATGAAACTGATCGGAGGCTACATACTGGGAGTGGTCGGGACCAACCCAAGCATGGATAGGGCCAGAGCCCAATGTGGGTAGGACCACCCCTTTTCTCTCTCTCTCTCGGCCACCCCATTCTCTCTCTCTCTCTTTCACCATCAATTGATCCATTTATTCTCTCTTTTTCATACACAAACTTCACCCCCCATCTTCTCTCTCTCTCTGTCACACACACACACACACCATTCATCCATTCATCGTCTTTTTCACACACGCACCTCCATCCATCCAAAGACATATGCACGCACGCATGCACACCACTCATCCATCATCCATTAATTCTTTCTCACTTGCACATGCACACACCTCTCCAACGTTTGTGCCTCTAGTTGCATCCTAGTCTCTTTTTCGTTCTCCTCACGGTTGCCACTGCTTTTGCTGAGGAGAGAGAGAGAAACTGGCAGGCAAGCAAACACACTGGCGGGGGGGGGGGGGAACAGAGAAGAGGAACAGAGCAGACAGAGGAGCGGTCATAGTCCAGAACAGAAGTCCAGCCAGGAGGCTGATGGTTCTCCATCCCTGCTCTATATCCATCAGCTAGAATCCCTTCAAATATACAGCTATATATCAGAACCAAAAAAAGAAAAGGAAAGGAAAAGCAACCTTTAGTTTAAGAGAAGTGCTAAGCCACTTACAAATGCACCAAAAAGCATGGAAATTGCATGGTAACATTCCATAAGGTGGAATGTTATGCCATCCAAGTTATGCTGCCTTGGAGGGTTGTACCCTTAAAAGATGGCCTACAAATCATTTTAAATAAAATAAATCACCCAAATGAAGTCACAGGGGTCTGTGTGCAGCTAGGGGGCCATTGACAGAGGCTTGAGCTGCAGTGTTCCTGTTCTGCAGAGGAAGAGGATTGTGGCTGAAAGACCCAGGGAACGTGTGGGTGCACGGGGAATATGTTGTAAGCAAGCACAATATACCAGACTGTAGTACGGGTTTACTGCTTACATGGTGCAGAATGTAACTCTGGTGTTTTAACTTGCCATTTCCATGTTTTTTGGAGCAGGAGTGGGCAGGCGGTAGATCCTGATCTACTAGTAGATTGTCTGATGGTTTATGATTGATCAGCAATGGTTTCTGGCCTCCTAGTGAGAGCAACAACAAAAGCTTTTCCTCCAATTACACTGTTAGTAACCCTGATCTACAGTAACTCAGATGTAGATTTAGGATGCAATCCTATCCAGATGCCCATCAGCCTCCACGTTTGGAGGGACAGGCATCCTATGCAGAGCAGCAGAAGCTGGAGGTGATTTGTCATCTCTGCACTTCTCCCGCTCTGCACTTTTGCTAGATGGGAGTTTTTGTTCCGTCTAGCTAGGGCTCTGTGGAGGGGTAGGGAAGGAGGCTGGGGAGAGCACTTATCACTGCTTCCTCAGTCCCCTCCCCTCCCACAGAACTTCCCCCTTTCCTCCCTCTCCAAAGTTGCTTTTGTGATTTCAGAGAGGCAGCTGGTACAGTTCCCTCTGCACCAGCTGCGAGGAAGAGGGGGAGGGGAGCTCGGACTCCTGGGTCCGAGCGCTGTCTCCTACCTCGGATCCAGGAATCCAAACTATCCTATGCCCCCCCCCCAAAGCAGTCTAGGGGCCATAAGATTGCTCTCTGAAACATGTATACACAGGGTTATCCCAGTGTGTGTCTCATGGGGTCCTGTAGGTTCCATCCTCCAATGCGCCATTTGGCAAATGGGTCCACCTGCCCTCTCCCTGCCACCATTTTGCACCTGGTTCTGGTTGGTGGACCTAGGGCTTCTAGGAAAAGAACAAACTAGATCCTGCAAGCCTGAAGTTTGCCCACGTCTGTTTTGGAGCACAAGTGAATTTCTAACTGGCCTAACTATTCTCTTACATCGAACATTTTTAGCAGTAGACTGTCTTCATTTTTTAAAAAGTAAAATTACTGAAAGACATGAGTCCTCTTGGTGTGGGGCATGGAGGGGAGGAGAAGGGCAACATTTAAGTTTACTGTGGCTATAGAATAGTTAAATAGGTGGTCAGAGAGTGCACCAGAAGGAGGGCAATTTTAGAAAATGGCTGATTTAAGATCAGCTAAGAAGTTTTCTGCCCAGTTTTGGATAAAAAAACACATCTGTAAATCCAACTTGCATCAAAAAGATATGCTGGTAAATATAATAGGAAATTCACAGCACACTTGTATATTGAAAAGCACAGCCAGACTCTAGTGCTTTCCCTCCTGTACCACCAGCACTCTGGCTCCTCAGGAGGCCAGGCAGAGTAGGAGTTAGAGCAGGAGTGCATAACCTCAGGCCCAGGGGCCAGATCTGTGCCCCCGTTTCCCTGGCCTCATCCCCTTTCCCCCAACCACTGATTGGTGATTTCCTGGCTTTTGTGCCATTTCCCCCCCTATTCTAAAAGGTTAAACATGCTGGTATTTTTGGCCCTACCTCTTTGTCTTTGGCCCCACCCCTTTTACCTTCAGCTCCACCCACCACTGGAATGCGGCCCCCGAGAGCTTCTCAAAGGGAATTTGGCCCTTGGGCTAAAAGAGATCCAACACCCCTGTGTTAGGGGAAAGGGTGCCCTCTAGGCTGCTGGAAGAGAAGCTGCAGGCCTCCCAGCTTGGACATTATCAGCTGACTCTCAAAGCCAACTGGGATACACCAGGCCCTATAAAGCCCTTGCAGCCAAGCCAGCTTAGCAGTCTCAGCGACTTTTCTTGAGCGTGAGAAGTCTACCTATTCTTTTGCTTCCTGACCACTGCAACTCCTCATACCAACAAGCTCTGATAATGATCCATATTCTGTGCTCTGATGCGCCCCGAAACAGTTTTGTTGTTCCTTACACATTTGAATTCTGAATGCACATGGGTCTCTAAAGCGCTTTAACAGCTACGCAGGGTGTTTCCAGAGGAGGACCCTATCACTACCAATCAAAAGGCACTGTGCTGCCATTCCATTTTTCCCTACTTAACAGATTTTCGGGAGTAGGAGAAAGGATGGAAGAAGCACTGGGAAAACATGGGAGGATCATAAATGGAAGATGATGACGTCTGGACTCCTGTAAAATTCCAGGTTTGAGGCAGGGTGATTGCCAGCGGTGTAGTGCAGTCAGGTTTGCAGGGGTACAGCGCTGACCCTTCTTTATTAGCAGGGATGCTGACATAATCTGCCACCCCCCTCAGACTTCCCTATTCCCCCTGAGCTGATCTGCAATCTTCACAGTAGCTGGGGGCAAATGAATTTTCTCAGCAACAGTACGTTGTTGTGAGCTATCCCTGTTGCAATGCAAACTATTTTGTGTGGCTTGGTCTTGAATGGGCAATTAAGACCCATTCGCTTTACAAAAGACCTGCTCCTGGTGGAGATGAAAACTGCTAGGACTGGTTTGTTGAGAGGGATCAACACAGCAGCCTGAATTTTTGGATTCTCCTTGGGGGCGTGGCTCTGGGGACTGTCATGATGAGTGCCTGCACTTCAGAATTCACCACTTACACCTAGGGATGTACGACACACTTGCCTGGTTTCGTCCAGGGACATCCGCGGTGGGGGGGAGGCGCTCCGTCCCTCCCCCTGAAATCCTCGACAGGGGGGAGGCGATCCGTTCCTCCCCACCGGAATCCTGCCCGGCCAGCTCCGCTCCGCGGCCAGGCTGCGGAGCCGCCGGCCAGGCCAGCCTGCAGCGGGGTCTCCAGCCGCTGCCGGGCTGCTGTGGACGCAAATGGCATCCTGAGTGGGGGACGCCATTTGCGTCCCTCTGGTAGCCTGTGATTGTCGTTCAGTCGTGTCTGACTCTTCGTGACCCCACGGACCATAGCACGCCAGGCCTTCCTGTCCTGCGCTCTCTCCTGGAGCGTGCTCGAGTCCATATTCATACGTAGCCTATCACGGAGAAAACGGGAACGCAAATGGCGTGGGGGAGGCCACTTGCGTCCCTGCTTTAGCCGTCATAGGCTACGTAAATATTTACGTAGCCTGTCACAGGCAACCATAGGGACGCAAATGGCGTCCCCTACTCAGGACGCCATTTGCATCCGCAGCAGCCCGGCAGCAGCCAGAACCGCCGAAGCCGGAGCCGGAGCCGCAGCCAGGTAGGCTCCGTTTCGCAGGGCTTTCGCAGGGTGGTGGGGTGGGTTGCTCCGTTCCGCCATGGGTTCCGGGGGGCCGAATTCACTGGAATTCGGCCCCCCAGGGATCCGTGGCAGAATTCTCTAACATCCCTACTTACACCACATTTATGGCAGGACAAAAGCCTCATGTGGAAGCAAACTAAGTCTACTCTCAGAACTATTTAATCTCAGTAGGCTGAAAGCAAAAAGTAAGGTAATTACATCCTCTGTCATAGAACTTCAATATGCTGATGATAACATCTGCGCACATTCAGAGGAAAATCTCCAGACTATCCTAAACATCTTCGCAGAAGCATATGAAAAGCTCGGCCTCTCACTTAACATCAAAAAAACCAAAGTGCTTTACCAGCAAGCACAAACCAATCCCTCTGTAGCGCCATCAATCCATCTTAATGGTGTGATGCTGGAAAATGTTGATCACTTTTCTTTTCTTGGCAGCCATCTCTCCACAAAAGCTGACATTGACGCTGAAATTCAGCATCGCCTGAGCTCTGCGACTATAGCATTCTCCCGAATGAAGCGTAGAGTGTTTGAGGATCGGGACATTCGCAGGGAGACCAAAATGCTTGTTTACAAAGCCATTGTACTACTAACCTCACTGTACACCTGTGAAACATGAACCATCTATAAACGCCACTCCCAACTTCTCGAAAATTCCACCAATGCTGCCTCCGAAAAATTCTGCAAATTACTTGGGAAGACAGACAGACTAATGTGAGCATACTGGAATAAGCAAAGACCACTAGCGTTGAAGCAATGATTCTCCAACATCAACTTCGCTGGATCGGCCATGTTGTTCGAATGCCTGATTATCGTCTTCCAAAGCAGTTACTCTATTCCCAGCTTATGAATGGAAAACGGAATATTGGTGGACAGCAAAAGAGATTTAAAGATGTTCTTAAAGCTAATCTAAAAAAATGTAACATAAGATTTGAGAACTGGGAAGCTCTAACTCATGAGCGTTCCAACTGGAGGCCAGCCTATATTAAAGGCGCTGTGGACTTTGAAGCACAAGGACAGGGAGAAAGGGAGAAACGAACTCAGCGGAAAGCACGTCAAGCAAACCCTCACTGTGACCGCCTTCCACCTGGAAACCTATGTCCTCGCTGCGGGAGGCTGTGCGGATCCAGAATCGGCCTTTACAGCCACCTGCAGACCCACTGCTAGAGATTAGTGTGTTGATGGACCTATCTTCTATGAATCTGTCTAATCCTTTTAAAGAGTTATCTATATAGACTCTATCTTTGGAAGACAATCTTACTTGGTCACGAGTGATCGCCACGACGATGATGGCGATGACTCTCAGAAATCTTGAGTATGGAGCTTTTCAGTCCTATCATAAGATTTGTTGTTCAAGGCAAAGAGCAGGTAGGATCTACTGCAAGAATCAAGCTGCAAGCAGTGCTGTAGCAATGGTACAATAAAACAGCCAGAATGTTGCACATTCTCAGCAACTCAGAACAGTGCAGCGCAGCAGCGCTAGCCCAGTTATCACTGCCCAAGGTCTTGAGCCTGCCGGTCTGGGTGGAGTGAGAATAGCATGATCCAGGGTAGGATGGGAGAGTTAAGCACTAGGAATAATGCATGTATCACTGCAATCTCAAAAATAAAAAGCTACCACTGACTGCAAAGGCCCGGAGTCCTAAAAGGTTAGGAATAGGATGCCAACTCCCTTGCCCTGGAGCACCTACCACTACAGCAGTGGGGCCCCTTTGCAAATAACCAGACCCAAGCCGGTAGGGAGAAGAAATACACAAAAATCCGCACACTAAAAATACAAATGCATGTGGTTCAAAGAAACCCTTGACCTCAATAAAATCTAGAACAATTAACTTCCTAATGAGTCAACAAATTACTGTTTCACCAAAGTATATATTATGTTGTTTGGGAAACTATTAGCAGTTCTAGTGCAATTTCACGCTTTGCTGATGATGGATAAAATGAGGCTGAGTGGGGCCCATTCACATCCCAACGGCGCTGCTGGATAGATCCATGACAACTAGCGGGAATCTTCATCAAAGAGAGCAAATGCTGAGTTTTGGACCCCAAGTTGTTCCATGAGGCCAGTAAAATAAAGGAAGGAAGCCCGAGACTAAAGGCCATTCCATATTATGCAGAGCAAACTGCCCAGCTATGTCAACTCCTTGATGAGCTCCTTGATGAGCATACTTGTATGATACATGATATTTCTAGGATTCCAGCACTGCCATTGCATTCTCCCCTTGTTCTCCCTTACAGCGCTCTGGAGTGTTGCAGGTAACCCTCCTTAGATAGCAACTGCCCCTCTCATTTAAATCTGACTGCCCCAGCCGCACCGCTCCTCCCAAGTGGTTGTAGCGGTATATTCTGAAGTCTCCACAGCCACGCCCTCAAGGAGAATCCAAAAATTCAGACTGCTGGGCAGATCCATATCAACAAACCAGTTCTAGGAGTTTTCATCTCCACCAGGATCAGACCTTTTGGTAAGCTAATGGGCAGGGAACAATATATTGCTGCTGGGAAAATTCATTCCCCCCCAGCTTCTGTGAGGACTGCCGCTTGGCTTAGATGGAGCAGGAAAGTCTGGGGGGGTGGGGGATGACCTCAGCGTCCCTGCCAATAAAAAAGCCCCTGTGCTCCTCTCCCGCGACTGCTCCATGTCTCATGTGGGCCCCAAGAACGGGTCCTGGTCCTCCCAGCAATCAAGCCGGGGTATCCTGCCTCCCTGCAGTCAGTGGCCTTTGCTGGTGTGTGCTGGAGTTGCTCTGGCAACTAGCCACAGCAGCACCCCTGCCAATGCCTTTGTACCTACGTCCTTCACACCACTCTGCAGTGGCTTCTCCTGGCTCTCCGTGGTGGCTCTGGAGCGAGGAACGAGGCAAGTGTTTCCTGTCGCTGCCTCTGAGGGTGGGCGGCATTCACCCTCCCTGCCCAGCAACTTGCGTTCACTTCAATATCTATATGCCGCTGTCTGTGCATCTTCGTCAGTCACACATCAAAACATCGCACATACCTTCAGAGGCTGACCTGCAGCTCCCCCCCCCCCCGAGCCAACAATCTCAGAGGGTCTGCCTATGTCTGGGGATCTTGGGGCAAATCAGAGGGATCTTTGGCCTGAGGGGGAGACAGCCATCAACCCCCACCCCTCAGGACACCGTTCACCCCCTCTCAGAACTGGAGGCAGGTGCCGAGCGGCCACCTAGCTACAGGGAGTGTGGGCATCGACAGATCAAGGCTCAGCCAGCTGTCCAGCTGAGGAATAGGGACTCCTCATGGGTAAAGGTACACTTGTGAGTAAGGCCCTGCTCATGAGTAGACTTTTATCAGGCAGCACTAATGGCCTACAGCGGTGCTCTGGGTGGAGCTCTGAAGGCTCAGACCTAAAGGTCTTCATTTCCAGATATGAGTGCTGGAGTGACATCTGAGTATCAGATCCCTGGCTTGTGTTTCCCTGCTATCCCAGCATTTCTTTGGATCTCCCCTGTGTTTGACTTCAGAGAGCATACTGACTTTGCTTTTTGATGTGTTCCTGTCTGGATCCCTGGAACTATGTCCCCAAATCCCTGTAATCAGGACAGTCCCCTTAAAATAGCTCATAAATACACACACAAACATTTGTTTTCAAAAGTTTTTTAAACTGTGTACTGTGGGGAAAAGCCCTCCATGCACCTGAAATTGCATCATCAGGAGCAAATGATCACCGATGGTTACTTCTGTGCTTTGCCTTACAAGGGACATGTGTGTTCCAATTACTGCTAGACACAGATTGGAAAAACTGTTGACTTTGATATTTCCAGAGAGAGAGAGAGAGAGCGCGCGCGAGCACGAGCGCACAACCATTACTTCATGATGCCAGACCAGTATGTTAGCCTGGTGCAACCTGAGATTGTTTTACACCTAAAACAATCCATCCTAATTAGTTCTGCATCAACACCTTCTCCATTCCACCTTAAATCTATTACAGACTATAGCAGGTTTCCCCAACATGATGCTGCCCAAATGTGCTGGACTACAACTTCTATCATCTCCAGCCAGCATGGTCAATGGTACAGGGCTTTTCACCATGCCCAACCATTCTTTATTCTCTCTCCTCTACCCATTTTGGCTTGATTTTTTTTAACATCCAGCCTGACAAAGTTCTGGTGAACTTGAAAGGTTGTTCACTACTTTGTGACTTTTCCGATGGTCCTATTAAACTGGGGTTTCTTTCAGTGTTGGATTTGTGATTCTCTGAGTTTCTTGTCACTGAGAAGCTTCTTTACCTGTCTGCTGGGCAAGTAAGGGGGATTGCACCCTAGTGCACCAGCTCTGCTTATTCCGTGGACCTCAAATATCTTTCCAGCCTACCTTTTAACTAAACACACCCCTGCTATTAAAAAGAAAAAGAAAGGTTTTCAAAGTAGAACAATCAGGTGCGACACATTACAAACCTTATCTCAATCCTCTGCTACAACTGGATTTGAAGTGCACACAGATAATGAGTTTACCAAACCCACCAGCAGCAGGAATATAAATTGCATGCTGCAATGTTGTGCTTTTAATGGCAGGATAGGCATCTATCTATTTACCTCTCTATTTTAAGAGACTTGGATAAATACGCTGCTCATATTAAGAAATCGAATCGTGCTGCTGTGGAGCTCAATTTATCCCATAAAATCTCTAAAAAGCTTGTAAACTCCTTGCATTATTAGCCCAGATTTATTATATGTATTTGAAATAATACTCAGAGGCATTGTTAAGCTAGTGCTGACGCAGGCTGAGGCTTTTTCTCTTTAAATGTATTTTCGTTTTGGTAATAACAGAAGCTGTGGCAGTGATGGCCATATGGGACCTGTGACTGAAAAGCCCCCTGCCCTCCATCAAAAGGGGAAAGTTGCAAATGCACGTTTGTTGGCCCATCACTCTTGTCCTCCATCAAGACAGTCCCTTTTGCTGTTTCCAGCTACAGTCCCACTCCAATTTAAGTTGAAGGCCTACACACTTCCAGGGAGAAAGGAAAGGGGTGATATTGGAATACGCTGCTGAGTAATTCAGTCCTTCTTACTTCTGATTAAACAGGCAGAGGCTTGTCCTGCTAATTTGTGAGTAGACATGATTCTCATGCTTACTTGTGAATAGTCATGTTTCCTCTATAAATTGGTAACAATGAAATTGGGGGGGGGGGGAGTTGGATTGTTTAGCCCCAGCCAGTTTTGCCTGTGGCCCTGCATACCACTGGAATGCAGCCCCCATGAGCTTCTCCAAAATGGAATCTGGCCTTTGGGCCAAAAAGTTTCCCCAGTCTTGCATTAAGACTGCATCTCTACTTCCAGCCAGCATCCCAAATATAAATCCTATGCACGCCTACTCAGAAGTAAGAACAGAAGAATAACTCTGCAGCACTTTCAAGTAGCATCCCTCTGCATGCCTACTCAGAAATAAGCATGAGCATCATGTCTACTCACAAGTAAGCAGGACCAGGCTCAGAAGAAAGTAGGACTGAATCACTTGGTGGCTGCCTCGCTCCCTCTGCCATGCAGGAAGCCTTTTTCAGTGCTAAGCATGGAAAAGTGCTATCTCTAATCAGCTGCTGATCAGAGATAAGCGCATTTCAGTTTGTAGCAGAGAGGGAAGAGCCAGGGCAAGACATTGCTGGGCTGGATGGGGAACTCCTGCAGGCCAGAGGTTCCCCATCCCTGGTTCCCCATCCCTGGTTTAGAGGAAGGCTCAGGAGTAGAGCATGTGCAGAAGGTTCCATGTTCAATCCTCAGCATCTCAGGACAGGGCTGGGAAAGACCCTGTATCTGAAACCCTAGAAAGCTGCTGTCAGTCAGTGTAGACCAGCCTTCCCCAACTTGGTGCCCTCCAGGTGCAACGGTGCTCAATCCATGTAGTGGGCCAACCAGCCACGAACAACGACTGGGAATCTTGCAAACACCCCACCAAGGGAACCAATTCATGGGTGGGTGCGTGCGTGCGTGTGTGCGTGCGCGTGCGTGTGAATGACTTCCACTCTCCCCACACCACAAACAGAGCCATATGCCTGACTGCATTATTTCCTATGGTACACATACAATAACACACCATCTCCAATTCCATTCCACGTGCTATTGCGTCTATTTGGCACAGCGAAGTGGTCCGCCCCAGGTGGCACCTTATGGGGAACCATTAAAGAGCAGAAAATTGTCAATTATTTTGTTTATTATTATATTTTTATCTCCATGTAGGGAGCCATTTGGAGCTTCTGCCTCAGGCACCGAAGAGTCTTGGGCCATCTCTGGGAGCAGCTCTGTGTGTGCTGGGGAGGGGGATCACCGTCACACGGGCAGGAAGAAGAACAGAGCTGTACTAAGCCTGCTCAGGAAAGACACAATCTGGTCTTAAGAGTCCTACGATAACATGAAACCTCCTTTCTTCCTCTTCTTTGTCTACATATTCAGTAATCGTACCGCTCCACCCTTTGTGCTGGAATATGAAGAAAGCACCAAATACTGTGACTTTTGGTGTATGGTTCTTTTATTCTGCTTTTGTAAAGACGACAACAACAGAAAGGGAGGCCGTTGCCGAGTCTGGGTTTCGTCAACTCAACGGGCTAGGAGAGAAATTGCGCGTGTCCCCTGCTGCCCCCTCCCCGCTGAAGCTTCCCTTCGCTGCCCCGCCTGCCTCCCACAGAGGCAGCTGTGTGCCAGGTGAAAGAAATCAGTGGCTCCAAACGACCACTGGCCGGCTCTAATTGGCTCCCAGCTTTCCCCTCCCCCCAGCCTAGTGCCCCTTCCCTTTGAAGTTCAGCTAATGACAAAATGACATCCTGTGTCCCCCCAGCCCCCTCCTCTCCCTTTGCCCATTAAGAGGGGCCCCTTGCCCTGACCTTAAGGTGTTGCTGTTTCCCAGCTCCAAGTTTCGGCTCCCAACGAATGAGAGCGAGAGCGAGGGCGCATTCCAGCTGAAATGACGACTTACAGCAGGGGTGGGCAGAAAGTAGATCTCCAGATATTTTGGGCTTCAGCTTCCAGCACGTCTGACCACTGACCATGTTGGCAAGGGTTTCTGGGAGTTGAGATCCAAAACATCTTGAGATCTGCCTTCTGTTCACCTCTGACTTAAATCACAAGCTTATACGTATGTCTATTCGGAAGTTAGCCCCACTGAGTTCAATGGCATTTACTCCCAGGGAAGTGTGTATGGGATTGCAGCCTTAGTCCCATTGAAAGCAATGGAACAGGACTAGCTAAAGTGCCGTTTATTTCAATGGGGATTAGGCATGTTTAATTGTGTTCATAGGGGCTGCGGTGGCTTAGTGGTTAAGACGCTGAATTGCAGACCGGAAGGTCGGCAGGACAGCAGTTCAAGACTCGAGTGCCACGTGACGGAGTGAGCTCCCGTCTTCAGTCCCAGCTCCTGCCAACCTAGCAGTTCGAAAGCAAGAAACTGCAAGTAGATAAATAGGTACCGCTTTGGCGGGAAAGGTAACAGCGTTCCGTGCACCTCGGTGTGCAGTCATGCCAGCCACATGACCACGGAAGCGTCTTCGGACAGCGCTGGCTCTTCGGCTTAGAAATGGAGATGAGCACCGCACCCTAGAGTAGGACACGACTGGTTGGGGACACCTTTACCTTTACATTTAATTGTGTTCATAATGTCTGCAAGTACTGACCTGGCTACAACTCCCTCCTCTAGGGCCTCATAGCCACTGGAGACCCTTCATGGATTATGAGGAAAGGAGATGGGGAGAGCCAAGTAGTTGATGGGATACCACCTGAGGGGAACAACACCACCTTCCCTGTATCCTTCCCTCTGTCCAGATGGAAAGGAAGCTAAGATTCTCCCCCTGGATCCACCCTATACGGAGGGAAGCACAGGATGGAGGTCAGGAATTACTGAAGGACTGGGTCCATGCCAAATTTGTACACTCTTGGTCAGGGCTGCATGAACACTGTGAATCTAAGCTTTCTTTGTGTGTGTGATGTGTGCACACATGCACAAGAGCGAAGAAAAGTCTTGTGTGCACTGTTAAGCTGCAAAATTCAGCTTCCTGAGAATCTTTTTAAAAAAAAGGTTTCTAGTCCTTATAGTCGCAAGGCTAGGTAAGAAAACATATACTGAAATTTCAGAAGTGTGAATTGTTCTGATTTATTTTATTTACAATATGCATACCCCGCTCCACATCAAAGATTTCGGAGTGGTGAACAGCAAGATAAAAGAATAAAATCACGTAATTAAAACAATTAAAACATTTTAAAAGAATGGATGAACATCATAAACCCCGGCTGGTCACTCAGGGCCTGGCAACGTCTTCAGGAGGCGTTGAAAGCAACACAGTGTTGGCGTCTGCCTGACCTCCAAAGGCAGGGAATTCCACAGGAAGGGGGCCACTACGCTGAAGGCTCTCTTCCTGGTGGACTCCTACTGGGCCATAGGTTCATGTGGAACCACCAGGAGCAAGCGCTCCAATGACCTCATTGACCGGGCAGGCTGGTAAAGAAGAAGTTGCTCTTTCAGGTATCCTGGTCCCAAGTTGTTTAGGGCTTTGTACACTAGTACTAATATCTTAAACCTGGCCCGGTAGCAAATAGGCAGCCAGTGAAGTTCCCTCAGCAAAGGAGTTACATGCTGAAAATTTACATTGGATGGACTCCTTACTCCTCCCTATGCCCCAAAGAATAAATTATGCAAATATGCATAATTTATGCATTTCAGAATTCAGCTCCTCTTTTTACAGAGTTTGTTCAGTTTTGTCAAAAGGTTGCATTTCTAATCATACTCACCAGGAAGTTACTTTGGAGTAAACCTGTTTAGTATCAGGATGTACATCTGTTTGAGTTGATGATGAATGTACTGGGTGTGTGCGTGTGTCTTTGTGTTTTTAATTTGGTTTTACTCTTTGCCTAATATCTATTCTACATCCATGAAGGCAACACATATTTTCTGCAAGGGGATAAAAAGAAAAAAGAAATACCCTCCATCGCTGAGAATTGCAATAGTCAGAAAGGGTCGTTAAGGGAGCGAGTCAGCCCAAATGCATATAATCAGCAAATTTATGGTCTGCTTGTTCTATTCTTTGGCAGGGAGAAAAGGTGGAAAGGCAGGAAAAGGCAGGGGGCAGGGGAAGTATTTAATCTGGAATTATTAAAATATGAGCTGGCAGGCCCTCTTACAAAACTACTGTTTTTGTTTTATTTTTTTCTTTAAGGAGCTGTTCTCTGTGCTAGCTTGCAAGTGCGTTTCTGTGGTTTTATAAAGCACATATAGATACACAGTGGGGGGCTTCCCCTGCCCCAACCCACAACTTAACTGATTTCCCCCAAGGGGCCTGGTATGAATTTTATAGGGCATAACTAATACCGATAAGCAGGCTTGATAAGGAGGTGTTATTGACCAACTGATGGGCCAATTCATTTGCAAATGCTTCCTTTTTCAAACAGGGGAAGCAGGGCAGTGCATAATTAAGGGCAACACAGTCCCGTCAGGAGCCTTATCTTGTGCAAGAGGGTTGTGGGGAAGGGGCTTGAGGGATCCCTTTGGAGAATAAACGGGAAACACAGTAGGCAAGCGAACAGCCCCTTTCCTGGGGCCAGCTTGCCACAGCCTTGGAAACCAGCCCCTGTTCTGTCACAAAGGTCTGGGTTCTTGGGGTTTCAGCTTTAGCCACCAGCCCTTTCTGGGTTAACTTGAGGTTAGGGCAACCTAGGCCGCGGTGGCTTAGTGGTTAAGACGCTGAACTGCAGACCGGAAGGTCGGCAGGACAGCAGTTCGAGACCCAAGTGCTGCGTGACGGAGTGAGCTCCCGTCTTCAGTCCCAGCTTCTGCCAACCTAGCAGTTCGAAAGCAAGAAATTGCAAGTAGATAAATAAGTACCGCTTTGGCAGGAAAGGTAACAGCATTTCGTGCACCTCGGTGTTCAGTCATGCCAGCCACATGACCACGGAAGCGTCTTTGGACAGCGCTGGCTCTTCGGCTTAGAAATGGAGATGAGCACCACACTCTAGAGTCGGACACGACTGGTTGGGGACACCTTTAGGGCAACCTTGCCCATCAGAGCTGTGATTCCTTTCCTCCTCCCCTGCCATGTTGGCCCACATGCCTTGTCCAGAGTGTTTGTGCTCTAATTCTGGGGCTCTGTGCTGCCCTCCTCCCAACCAGAAAGCTAGTGTGGCATAGTGGTTAGAGCAAACTTGGCCATGCTGGACTGGGGATGATGAGAGTTGTAGTCTAACACATCTGGAGAGCAACAGGTCAGGGAAGGCTGGGTTAGATCATCAGATGCGAACCAGACTGAAGAGATCCACCAGGTTCAAATCCCTTCTCTGCCTTACACATTGCCCCAAAAGGGCCAGTGCATCCCCAGAAAAGACGCCAAAAGAGGACACAAATTTGCATAGAATTTGCATACGGAGATAGATAGATAGATAGATAGATAGATAGATAGATGGATGGATGAGAAATTTTAGAAATAATTCTATAATTTAAGTCAGGATAATTTAAATCAGGGGTTGGCAACTTTGGGGGTCTGGGGGTCATTTTTGCTCCCCTCTTGTGGGCCATTTTCAACCCCCCTTCCCCACAGGCCACACTCTGCTGCTGCCAGGGGGATAAATTGATGGTTTGCCACCGAATTTTGATGGTTTGAAAGCGAAATTCGATGGCAAACTGCGATGAAGAGGTAAACAGTGGAAAAGCACTCTGCAGTGGTAAAGCTGGGGGGTTTGCTGCCACTGTGAATTTCAGCAGCATAGCGAGGGTGCCAGGGATCAGCACCAGGGCCACGTGTCGCCCACCCGTGGTTGAAGTAGAAATACAATCTGCCTTGCCATAGCGCAGAAGGCTATGACTCGGACGCCCAGGGGGCATATTTAACTGTGGATGGGCAGCCTCAGGGCCCTGCTGCTCTCGCTTCTTACAGGTCTTTCTCTTTACTCCAGACTTGGACTGGACAGTCCTTGAAATAGAGGACAGTCCTCTGTAAAGTAGGACACACGGCCACTGTACTTGGCCATGAGGCTCAGTAAATTACCTTGAGCCATCCACTCAGTCTCAGGCTGGCCTAACTTACCTCAGAGGGTTGTTATGAGGATAAAACGGTACAGGAGAGAAACGTATGAGCCCTTCTCAGTTCCTTGGGAATGTATATAAACATAATAAATAGCCCTAGGCCCTGAACCTCCCCCCTTCTCCCCCCATCCCGCCACTTTCCTGTAAGCCCCCAGAGGATGTGTTGCGCCCATTCTTAAGCGACATCAGTTTCAGGCGCAGCCAATTAAGAAAGTCTGGACTAGAATTAAGCACGGAGGTGGGAGGCTGGCCTGGTTTTCCCACTGACAAAGACACACTGGGATGAATGGGAGTTGCACAGCAGCAGCAGCTCCGCTCACGTCCATATGGCTCACACAGAAGATATTCCTGATGCACTGTGTCCCTGGGACACTCTCTTCAGTGGCCATACAATCAAGGGACAAACCGGGACATAGGGGGCTGCAGGTCCTCACTAGGAATGCCCACACTTGTGAAAGCAGAATCCTGTTGCAACCTTCCCCTATGATACTATGATTCCCAGCATGCCCAGGCAGCTGCCTGGGCATGCTGGGAATTGTAATCCAGCACATCTGGAGGGCGCCCGGTTGGGGAAGGTTGTCCTATGGGAAGCTGTGGCCCATGGATTTCACATGCTGCCAGATCCACGCAAAGCTGAACCTAGTTCACACAAATGTCAGTGGGTGAGACACTGTCTTTTGAGCAAGGCACTTAGAAGCACAAGTCATTCTTGCTTCTGTAACCCCTGGTGATATGGAACATATTTGACCGGGTCCTATGACCGAAAGGGGATCTTGACTGAAAAGCCTACAAATCAGAGAGTCTGGATACTCAAAATCTGCCTCCCCCAGCACCTTGCCTGAATGAGCGCAACCAGCTTCCTCTCCACCCGAGTCCTGCAACTTCTGGTCCAGCAAAAATACAAAACAAAACCCAGTTTGAGGCACCTACTAGCTTTCCACACAGTGCAATATTTTGCAGAATGGCAAACTTAACACCCTCCCTCTTATGCCATGGACTCAAAACCAGCCCATTAAATCCAAGAGGAGTTGCCCTCAGGTAAGTGAGCATAAATGGCTGCAGCCTTATTCATCTAAAACAGAGGTGGGAAACCAGTGGCCCTTGACATGATGTTGGACTCCAACGCCCACCAGCCACAGCCAGCACAGCCAATGTGCCCCACAACACTGGGACGGTCACACGTCCCCCACAGCTCCGGCCTCAAAGGTCTTCAGCCCCAGGCCGTGAGCGTATTTTCCTGGCCATTTCATTCCTGGCACCTCCTAGGGGATCACCGTGACTAATTCCTGCCCACTTGACTTGAAGCGGACCGGCGCTCGCTGTGCCACTTCGCGACGGAGGGATAATGTCTGCCTGTTGCCGAGCATACCAGAGTCCCGTTTGCAGCACTCCGGCATTCTGCTGAAGCAGAGGTCACGGGCCCAGGCCCGCAGGGGCCATGAGAAAAAAGCGCGGAGGAAGGGGGAGTGGCCATCTGCTTGACTGCTTATTCAGAGGTCACTGCTCTCTGTCACACAGCCCGCCAGCCTTTGGCTCCGAGGGCCTCTGGGGGGGGCAGGGGAGGGGTGTGTGTGGAAGATAGGCATGATGAAAGCTGAGCCCTGATGCGGAGAGACAGCCCAGTCCAAGAAGGCTAAGTGAAAACAGCCATGTGCACCACACCGTTAAAGGAGCAACGCTGCTTTCCCCACCCCCCTGCCTCTCTTTTAGCAGAATTCCACCCAAACTCCTGGATACGATAACATTTCCCTTTTTCCTTCGAAGAATGAAACAACTGCCTTGCCGGATCAGACGCGAAGGGCCACCTAGTCTAAAATCCCATTTCCAAGAAGCGGCTTCCCAGCCAAGGGCCACTGGGCATTAACAAGCATCACATTATAGTTCATTCATTCATTTATTTGGCTTTGCTTTCTATCCCACCTTTCGATCCAGAAAGATCCCCTAGGTGGCTCATGTAGAAGAATAAAATATGTCAATGTTGTGGCTGTCCGACACATAATATTGCTCTGGGGCAGCATATCCTCCCCTACACACACGCCCGTTTTCTCTGGGTCATTGTGGCAGTGTCTTTTCATCCAATCTTACTCCCGTGACTGCTGACTGGATTGTCTGACTATGTACTCTTTACACCCATTCCTAGGACTGTGGGTCTTTTCACTGGTGTTTCTTCATGAAGATAACTCAGGGTGGCTGACTGCACAAACGTCAAAACAATAACAATGCAAAAGCACACCATGAACAGGCCAGCACCCCCTCTTGTTTGTCCTCAGCGTCTTTTCCCCTGAGGGACACTGCCTCTGCACTTGGAACTTTCATGGCCTAGAGCCACTGGCCAACATCTCTTCCATGAATTTCTCTTTTAAGCAATTGCTAGCCTCATCATCACTTCTTTCTCAAAACAGGCTGCCTGATACTGAGTCAGACCCTGGGGCTATCTAGCCCAGTACTGTCGTCACTGACTGGAAGCAAAGGCTCTCAGGGGTCTCAGGCACTTTTTCCAGCCTGTTCGATGCCAGGGATCGAACCTGGGACCTTCTACATGCAAAGCATGTGTTCTACTGAATGGTGACAAACTCATGAAGTCAACTCTGAGTTCTCTCTCTAGGCCCAGTGTGTAGACCAGAAGCATATGAGGCCTTTGAATGGGAGACCACCAAGAGGCCCCCACAAGATGGAAAATAATTACAAAATACTTGTTTGAACTATGTAGAAACATCGGAAGCTGCCTTATACTGAGTCAGCCCCTTGCTCCATTGTCTACACTTGACTGGCAGCAGTGGTTCCCCAGGGTTTCACATGAAGGTTCCTTCCCAGCCCTGCATGGAGATACTGAAGACTGAACCTGGGAACTTCTGCCTGCTAAGCACATATTCCACTGTTGAGCCACGGCCCCTTCCCCAATATGTGCTTGATCCAGTCCACTTCAGGTGCTGTAGGCACATGCAGAGGGATCCCTCTGGGGCATAATGGAGCACTGTTCTCTCCTCCCCATGTAACACGTGCATGGATGCATAGCTGCCAGACGCCTGGCTGTTGCAGAGCATGGGGAAACTGTGTGTCTCCCATATCCACATCCGGCCTGCCCCGTCAGTCAGGGAATGCTCTGAGCTCCTATTCCTTGACTGATTGGAGGAGGCAGGCTGGGGTAGGGATATGGGAGATGTGCAGAGACCTCCTGTTCCCTGTAGCAGCTTGGGGAGCAGAGTGCCCATGTGCACATGCTGAACAGTGGCTTTGTGATGTCCTCTGGGGGCTCTCTGCACATGGGATGTCACCTGCGGTGGACTGGATCCAACTCTATGTGTTTTCTCTCTCCCTTTCAGTCTCACACTCAGTCTCAAACACACACATCTCACACTCTCAAACCTGGCCAGGACCAGCCTGACTTCACCTTTCTGGCTGAACATCAGGAAAAACTTCCTGACTGTTAGAGCAATACGACAATGGAACCAATGACCTAGGGAGGTGGTGGGCTCTCCCACACTGGAGGCCTTCAAGACGAGGCTGGACAGCCATCTGTCAGGGATGCTCTGCCTTGGATTCCTGCGTTGAGCAGGGGGTTGGACTCAGTGGCCTTGTAGGCCCCTTCCAACCCTACTATTCTATGATTCTATGATTTCCAACATAAGCAGCTGCACATTGGCAAGGAACGACGGCCGCCCAACATGGAACAGGGTGTTGTACATTGTCCAGGAGACCTACACACCATGCAAAGTACTGTAATGTCCAATAAAAGAGGCAAAGTAATAGGATTCAGTGACCATTTTACATGGAGAATGGTCCCTTAGGGAGGGCAGAACATAAATTCGGCCAGAGCAACTCTCTCCAAAACTTGAGGAAAATTTGCATTTGAAAAAATGCAAGATGGCTACCACCAAAGCATTTTCACGCATTTTCCCTTTCTGAAATCTGAAGAAGGTCTCTTTGATGTCTAAATGTGAATATTTTGGTCAAAGAATCTGTTTCGGTTGATCTAAAACATGCATTAGACTTCTAGATCTCTAAAATCATTTATTTTGAACTTGTGAGGGTTATTACACATAACTTTTAATTAGAACAGTCATTATAGAGAGTGACCCTAAATAAATGGCAAAATATTCTGGTACCATTTTATTCAGAACTATTTTCTTTATAACATGTTAAAAGGCTGAGAAATGTCACTTGAAATAAAATGATGACTTTCTGGTGGCATCAATGTGTGAGATATAATAGATTAAAATGGGAACTTTTAACACCTCATAACTTTATTAATACACAACAGATTTTTATCAAACCCAGAAGGCTAACACCTCTGCAGTTTCCCAGAGTTCTGATAGCATTTAAATCAGGAAAACCTGGAAGTAGGTTATGGGTTCACAAAAATGGCCACAAACATGTGAAAACTTTTCTTCAAGGGAAATCTTCAAAATGCTTTATCTCTGTCATTTCTTATCCACTCTTTTTGAAATTTGGTTTCCCTGGCCCAATTCATTTGCCACCCTTCTAAGGTACCAAAAGAGCTGTCTGGTTTCCCCCCATAACACAGTTACAGAATCTTATTCTTTTGATTCTGCAAATAGCAGCTTGAATAATAAAATGCAACACAGCATGCACGATGCCAATCTTTGAGGTGTGTCTCTTCCCACCGCTGCATGTTCTGATGGCTGCATATTTTTGAGAAAATGAACTGCCCTTAAACTATAATGCAAGTTCACTGTCTTAAGGCAGGACCGTCAATCCTCCTCATGACTGGCCTGGCCTTGGATCGTCAGAAGGATGCAGGAATTGACTGACATATTCTCTATTGCTCCCGAGGGCAGGACTAGAACCAATAGGTGGTAACGGCAGGGAAGCAGATTGCGGATGAACTTTCGGAGAAAATTCCTAACAGGAACAGTTCTTTGACAGTGGAACAGATTGCCTTGGGAGGTGGTAGGCTCTCCACTGAAGTGTTTATGCAGGGGGTGGATAGCCATCCATCAGGGATGGTGTAGTTGCATCCTGGATAGGGCAGAGGGTTCAACTAGATGATCTCAAAGCTCCCTTCTAACTCTACAAGTCTATGTACCTGGAGCTGGCATGACACCAACTCATCCACAGAGGTCCAAAGGTGGCACTGCAACATCTCTACTGTCTGGGTTTTTAAACACAGTTGTTGTTTTATTTCAGTGTTTATCCCCAGCCTGCCTCCCTGGTTATGCCACATTGAGTTCTGGTCAGCTGATCTTAAAAGGATATCAGAGAGCTAGAAAAGGTGCATAAAAGGGCAATCAAAATAATCAGGAGGCTAGAGGACCTCCCCTGCAAGGAAAGAATAAACTATGTGGGGCTTTTACTTAGAAAAAAAACAACTAAGGGGGAACATGATAGAAGTCTATAATAATATGCAAGGTGCAGGCAAATTAGGTGGAGAGAGATTTTCTCCCTCTGCTCAAACTAAAACTTAGGGGGTCACCCAGTGAAATTAACAAGCAGTAAATTTGGGCAAAGAGAAGAAAGTATTTCTTAGTCTTACCTAACTAATGTATAGAATTCATTGCCACAAGATGTGCTGAAGGCTTAGATGAGTTTTAAAAAAGAGTTAGACAGATTTAGAGACAAGATATCCCTGACTATAGAGCGGCAGCTGGGGGGAGTCAGCGAAGCTTGACGGTTTCCCAGAGGCGTGTGGTTGGCCACTTGGGAAAACAGGATGTTGCAATGGATGGGCCTTTTGGTCTGATGCAGGACGGTCCTTCCTGCATCTGCTTGGCTGAGAGCTGGTGTGGAATCTCTGGTACCCATTTTTGTTCAAAACAGGAGAGGTGCATTAAAGAGGCAGCAGCTGTTTGCTTTCTGATTCATTAATTCAGTGGTTCTCCAGAGCAACGCGCAAAGAGCATCTCCTCTGTTGGCATGTTGTCTCCCACTCCACTAAAAACGCAGGCGGTTCTCATGCCACCCTCGGTTCCATCATTGGAGCTCCGCTTTATTAAAAGTCCCCTCTTGGCGCCTCGTTGCCTGACGGGTATTGTTTAAGTCACAACACTGATGTACACATTCCCTCATCAGATGTCAAGGGAAAAGGAGACGAAGGACTTGGGAAATATTAAATGCCATCCGTCAGCCAGCAAAGGTAAAAAGGAAAAGGGGAAAAAGCAACCCACAGCACCTTTGTGACTGATTTCTTTGTTGTACATGCTGTGCCTAAAAACAGTGTAAATTCTGCACTGAGGCACAAAGGAAAGCTGAATTCTTCAAACTGTATATATTATAGCACACAACTGCATATTTTACATGATTTATCGCTTTTCAGCTGGTCAGGCAGAGGCCATCACCTCCCTACTGATCTGGCTTCTGAGACTTCACTAGGCAGTGCCCACAGACTCACCAGTCTTACCAGGGCTTTTTGAGATTCTCAGTGTGATGTATTTTGCAACTACATGCAACTTTAGCAGTCGGCATACTTACACAAAAGTGAAGGCACACTGAAAGAGACTGTGCCAGAAAGAAAGTGCAGCGACTAATGGGAAGCCTACGGCAAACACAGAAATGAATCAGTGACATCAAAAAGGGCTCCTGGGAGCCCAAAGTGCCCACCTAAAGAAGGATCCGCCCACTGTGTCTCTTCATGTTTCACAGCTTTAGCCTTGCTTGCTGATCAGGGGAAAGTCACTCTGCTGCCTTCTGGCATCGGATATTATGGGGTCACTTAATCACTCTTGATGCAAAGACCTCAGTAAAGGCTTCTGTTGGGTCCCTGCATGAGTCACAGGTCTGGGTTGGCCCCTTTCCAATCAGAAGCCACGCACAATAATACGGCAGGTTATTCTCACTCATGCATGCTGTAAAAGTAAACCTTTTAGAGTATAAGCGTGAAGCATGTTTTAATTCAAAAACAAAAGTGTGCCATAGCTACCATTAAGAATGGGAAACAGCTGCTCTGTATCAAGACAGCTAACAAGCCATTTTCTGATGCAGAATTCCAGGTTTTCTCCAAGGGTGCAATGTGTGATATTTCCAACACCCTTGGTATATATATATTTCTTCAAAAGAAAACCAGAATGGGAGGAAATGGGTTTAATTCCTCTGCAAATATAATTAAACTATGTACTGCTAAGATTTCGTTAATTTGCTCACATTCACCATGTCATCCAGGCAACCAATCACAAGGTAGCTCAACTCCGTCCTTTCGCAACTTTATGTATAATGCATTCGACAAATAATAGGAATGGGGAAGATTACATTCTGAACCCCGCAGTGAGTAAATGCAGTTGCTGCAAAGTAAATTGAAATACATATTGGACTTATTACACTGTCGAGTTTAATAGTCACCTGTGAGCTGGATTTCACCCACTGACTATAATCCGCTTGCAATGAAAATGGACATGGGCTGGAGGTTAAAAACACAACAACCCTCTGATCAGCGATATCATAGTTTCTTTTGAGACTGTTTAGCAATCACAGATACTTCAGCTTCCCATCAGTAATATTTCCGAGCTTCTATCACCTAACCCAGACCTATCTTCAGAACTATTTGGTATGGAAAGTGTTATTTAAAAGATTGTGTGAATCCACAACTGAGTTTATTTTCCCCCCAGTGGCTCTGCAAGGTTTGGAGCTTGCAAGACTTTCCAAAAGTGGATTACAACCTTATGTACCTTCTTGTGCACTACCATCTGCAAACGAGACCCTACTTCAGATTCCGTCAACCATGGAATCTGACTGACAATCCCAGAGGCAAGGCCTTTTTGGTTGTGGCCCCTGTTCCATGAAACAGCCAGACTCATTCTATTGGAACGTTGGAGATGCTTTTATTCTCTCAGACCATTACAATTTAGAATCTGTAATTGTTTTTGCTTATGTCAGTTGTAGATTTAACATTGGTTAAACCATGACATGCAGCACAACCCTATGCATGTTTATTTGGAAATCCTGCTGTGTTCAGTAGCGCATACTCCCCAGTAAGTGTGTTTAGGACAGCAGCTTCAGGAGTACATGAATAGTCCTTGGACCGGTGTAATCTCTCCTCATCCCCCTCCCCTGCACACTCTGATTTCCTCCCTGATTCATGGCAAAGCGTTGTTGGTCATTACATCCAAACCAAGCAATTTCTGGTTTGTGCAAACCATAATTTGCCTGGTTCTGATGTAAGAGCAAACAATGGTTAATTCCAAATCAGAAAAGCAGGGGAGGCGCAGGGAGTGCAGAACCCTGACCCTAGTTCAAGGTTTGGCATTACATCTGAACAGAGACGTGATGAAAGTTGCTTTAACAGCTATTTTAGCTGTCATGAGTTTTAACGTACTTATGGCAGCAGAACTGGGCTTTGTTGTAAACTGCCTTGAGAGCCCTTTCTAACTAAATTGGACGTGGGTGTGGTGTACAAATCTAAGAAAGACAGTCCAAATACTGTCTGACTGACGTGATACTGACATGATCAGCACGGCCATGAGTCCAGATCCTCAAGACCGCCTGACCTTTTCTCAGCTCTTATAACCCTGTTAACTTAAGATTGCCTGGTTTAGGGTGTTGACGAGATACTGGCTTCACAAACCACCCACAGGCCAAGAGACTCTTTCTTCTAACCACCATTTTTTATTTTTTACTTAGCTTCCCATCCTCAGATAAGAACTTTCATGCCTTCCATGGAGATAGTCCAGGGCCTGTTATTTATTCTGCAGGCTTGTGTACGTATAGGGAGGGTAGCAGGGAATTGTTCCCAAGCTGTCCCTTACACAAAATAAATCCTTTATGCATGGCTTTAAAAGGGGAGAGAGACTTAGTGCTTTCAGATTTATTCTCTGGTGCTCCCCGGTGACCTTGTGCGACCTCCATTACTCAGGAATCCTCTAGAGGAATCCTTAAAAGGCAGCCTCGCAATTATGGACCTTCAAACTCATTTGTTTGCTCAGGGCAGGGTGGTCTGATACATCCGGACCCTCCCCCCAAATGCAATTCATTTGTGAGGAAAGGAGCCTTTCCCCCCCCTTCCTAAAATTATGATTATCATCATTATCCCTCTCCGCTTAAGATTGCAAATCCGCCTCTTGTCCAAAGACCGGGGACCCTCCTAAGCTTTGTGAATTTGCTGGCTTAGTGTTCCCAGCCCTGGATTTTATGGCAGCAGAAGACTGGGAAAAGGGGGCTCATCTACATTATAAAACTGAAGCATGCCCCTCTTGAGAAGGTTTCTAGTGGTGTGAGAACTTGGGGAGGAGAAAAAGAAAAATGCTCTTTTTGGACATCTGCTTCCTGATGTTTTAGCAGCAAAGCAGAGTTCTGAAAGGAGATGGAAGGAGGGCGAGTGACCGACAAGGGCTGAGAGAACTGAGAAAGATTTAATTCTGGGAGAACTAGAAGCTGTGGGTTGTAGTGGGTGGGATATTTTAAATATTGGGGAGGAGGGGAGTGTGCATAATACATATTTTCAACTTTCAATGGATTCACATTACACTACATTTGCATATCCAAATGCTGCATCGTGGTGATGGCGCTTTTTAAAACTCTTTGTACATGGAAAGCTAGCATGTCAGGGAGAAGGAGTTTAGCTTTCTCTGTCATGTGTTATCTCTCTACATGCAGAGAGCTGGATTCTGTTTTTGGGGTTTTTTTTTTAAACGCATGGGGAAGCATTCAGACAAGCAATTTCGCCATCTTCAGTATGAAGTGGTACAGCCCAAGAAGGGCCCTACCACATGCTATTTCTGTTTGGCTAGTAAGCACCGGCTGGATCCAAGGATGCTGATTCAGGAGCATCCTGGGATGATAGTAGCTAGTAAGAGGATGTTGGGAAAAGAGTGTGTATTATGCAAGGCAATGCTGGTTACCTCTGAAGACACAGCACACTGGAACTGCATTCTCCTGAGATTAGTAATGTTTAATGCAATGGGCTCAGCTGGATGACTCAAATCTTATGATCCCACAAATTCTAATTTCCCCAGGAGTCAAAGTGTGAAGGCAAAGGTGCCATCGTCCCATTCCATGCCCCCCCCGCTCTAAATGGTCAAACAACATGTGACCATATCAGGGCCAGCCTTCCAATGAATCAGTGAGGAGCCCAGATCAGGCGGCGGAGTGGGAGGAGCAGCAAACTATGCTTCTCCCCTCTGCCCAACCTTGCCCCGCCAGGAGGGCCCCCCACTGCTGCTGCCTTGCTGTCTCCAGTGGGTGCTCTGGAGAGTCCCGTCAGCTGCTCTCCCGACGTGATATTTGCTGCAGGAAGACAGCAGCTGGTGAGGGTCTCTGGAGCAGCCTTCTGCCCTCTGTTTCCCTCAGCATTGCCCCTCTTTACCTTTACCTCCACATCGGCAACAAAAGTAAGGGGGAGTGTGACATGGGAAGGGGAAAGGGAAGAAGGACTTGATGTGATAGTGGCAGGAAGGGATGCAATGCAGCAGTGGCATGTGTTGTCTCTCACATCAGGTGGCAAGAAAGCTTGTACTGTGGCTGGACCTTACATGTGCTTTCAAAACAGTGTGCTTCAACCGGGCACTTCTACTTTGAAGAAAAAGCAACCAGAAGACCCCCAATCAGAACATGCTCCTGTTGAAGATTGGGAGCCTGCAGTGATTTCCTGCCAGCCTCCCCACCCCCCGTGCAAAAAGCACCTGTGGAAGCAAATAGCCACAGAGGGGACAATTTTGAGCAGGAAACTGCTGCTGGTCCCCAGCGCCGAATCGGAGCATGTTCTGGATCAGGTCCAATGGCTGCTTTTTCTTCAGAAGGGAGCTGCCTTCTGCGAGAGGAAGGGTTCTCTGCCTGATTTTTGGGGATCCCCTTCCCCGCATACCGTGCCACAGCTCTCTCCATTCAGCAGGAGCTCCGAACTCTCTGTACAGCATTTTCAGGGGGCTGGAGGGGTGGCTGTGAGAATGAGGGGGGCGGGAAGTCCACTTCTGTTGGTGTAGTTGCTTCAGCTCAAATCCATTCAGTTTATACATGCCTTTTAAAAAGCGCGCTTCGTGCAATGTATCGTTTGGCTATAAAACATGTAGTTTAAGCCCTGGTTTTGCTTCCAAAGGTGGTCCTGAGAAACAAAGGGAGGATGCAGCACTCTTGGGTGTGCCCTAAGGTATGCAAAAGTGCAAAACGTCTAAAATAATATTCCCCCAAAGGAGGTACCCCCTAAAAAAACAAAACCCATGAGAACTGGGCATCTATACTCTTGTGGACAGAGGGAGCTAACACACCTGCATGCAACAAGGCTGGTTTGTGGGCAGCAATCTGAGGCGAGCCAGGCACCACAGGAAAAGCCAGGACCAAGGATAAATCAGGAGGCAGGTCCCATATGTGCCTGCCCGGACCCTAAGATCATCCTCAGGGGTCCTTCTCCGGGAGCCCCTGCCAAAGGAAGTGAGGTGGGTGGCTACCAGGAAGAGGGCCTTTTCTGCTGTGCCCCCCCGGCTGTGGAATGAGCTCCCTAAAGAGCTTCGCCTGATGCCTACGTTGCTCTCCTTCTGGCACCAGGTGAAGGCCTTTTTATTCTCCCAGTATTTTAGCATTTTAACTTTTTAATCTTTTAGCTCTGGTGTTTTAAATCTCTATTTTAAATCTCTGCATTGCTGCTAGGTTTTATTCTGGTTGTATTGTTATATTGTGTTTCTAAACTTTTATATTTTATATTGTTTTATGTTGCACTCTGTGGTTTTATTTTTTGTGAACTGCCCAGAGAGCTTCAGCTATTGGGTGGTATAGAAATTAAACAAACAAACAAACAAACAAATATAAATAAATAAATAAATTCAAGGGGCAAGCTAGAACCATCAATGAGAGGGGAACACACCACAGCCCAGGAAGACTTTGTTGGTCAAGCAATAGCAGGTGGAACAGGAAGTCCTTTTATACCCTTTCCTGCCCTGGGTGGGCAGAATCAATCTGGGGCCTGAGCAGTGGAGGCTGGTGGCTCCAATGTCAGTGGGGCAGCGGATCCTCTCAGGGTCTCAGTCAGAACTCCAAAGGAACTGTCCAAGGTGCAGAAGCCACCAGCCTCCCCTGGGCCTGAGGGGACTTTTCTGAGAAGCTGCCCCCTCCAGTCCAGTGATTCACCACACAGGGCTGTTGCACACAGATCCCACCACCTCCTTGTTCCTCAGGTCCCTTTTGAGGTTCAAGTTCTGGGAACAGAAGACTTAGAAGGAAGCCATGGAATGGAATGGGAGCGAAACTTTGCTTCACAAGCAGGCCTGTCTCTCCTTGAGGGCAGCGGGTTTTGTTGCCTAGAGTCTGAGATGCAGGCAATCGTGCTGACAAGCCAGTGGCCAAGTTGTGGAACACTAGGCCACGACAAGGAGAAGTTACGTCTGTTACTCCCTGCAGCCAGCAGCTCCGTGAGTCTGGAATGCTCCCATAGACCCTGAGAAGGCCTAAGGTAACACCAGCTGCCTAAAACTATGAAAGTTGAGGGGAATGAGTAAATCCAAAAGAGACTGAGCCCTAGGAAGAAGACTTTTGTGTTCAGTTTTCTCTGTTGCTGTTCTCATTTTGCATGGCTCTACGTTTTGCTAACAGAGTTTTGCGGGTTTGGGGGCCTTTTAGGCAACAGTTGGCATGTTTGCTTTCTTTTGGAGCGAACAAGAGACTTCTGACTTTGACCATGTGTCTTCTTCAGTTTTTAAGGCTGCAGCTGCCCATTGTTTCTGAACTAGCCTTGCAGGGCTAGATGCCTGGCTCCTAAACCGCTTGATTCAGCTTTCTCCAATGGTTTTATTTTACTCACTGGTGAGGCTCAGACTTCACCACTTTTTTCCATTTCAAAACATCCTCTCCACTTTCTACCTGGATGAATTTTCCTTTCTGGACTTTGCTGAGCCGTACACCCTAGATACTAGCAGAAGTCTCTTTCATCCTCCTTCTGGGTCCACAAAAGTTTCTTCTTTAGAGCTCTGCCTGGGATAAGTAGCTATACCTTCCTTTTAATCCCCCCCCCCCCTTTTCTGTAAACGTTTGGACCATACTGCTATAGAGTTGAAATCTTCAAACACTGAATTTAACTAGTTTAGACTGGTGGAAGTTTACGCAGAGCTAAGTAACAATTCATCTGCTGCTAGTCACTATCCTAACATTGTTTTCTAACAGGCCTTGGCAAGAGTTAAACTGCAGTATATTTTGCATAGTGTACACATATTTTTCTTTGTAATCATTGCATGTTTCACACTTTACTTCTGTATGTGATGTTCTTTTACATTTACTCTTCTTTATAAACCATTCATATCTAAGATTTTCTATGTGGTATGTTTCATGTGTTTAACAAGCTGAAAGAGTATTCTCTGTTTTCCTGGTTAAGTTTCCAAACATACTGAACTTTTAAATAGCTTTACGTTGGTTCTGGTTACACTCTCTCACCCACTGGGGCAAAGTCAGAAACTCAAGTTCACTCTTGACTGCATGACCAGAGCCACCGTTGTGTCTTAGCTGCTCCAGAGCCTTTCAGAGACAGGCACGGTTGCTCAACGGTGATGGTGACTATGCTTGGGAAGAGAGACGCTGACGTTGCTCTGCGCCTTGGAGGCTGCAGGGGGTGCAAGGGTGCTGGCCAGGCAGGCACCACCCCACACCCTGAGTTGGAGCTGCGCTCTCTGGCAAAGGATGCAGTGATGGAGAAACCCACGTGCAATTTAAAGGCAGATCGCCAAGCAGACTGTGGGCTGATAACAGGACAGGTGTAGGTAGGAAGGAAGACATGCATTGAGCACATGAGAGTGTCCCTGTAGAGCAGGGGAGTTGAACTTCAGGCCCGTGGGCCAAATCTAGCCCTCCTGGGTTCCTGATCTTGGGATTACCCAAACCACCACACCCCCTTCCCCAGGCCCCACCCCCTTCCCACCAACCCAATCATTTCCCATCTTTTGCAGATTTTTCCCTATTGTAGGTTCAATATGGTTCAAACACCTCTCCTAATGCTTAGTTACTCTCAGCAAGAGCGTTAAGCTACAATGTGCTGCTATTTGGGATGTTTGGGAGGCATATTTCAGTTGGGGGAAAGTGAGGTGGGACCAGGGGAAGGTGAGGTAGCCCTGTCCAACACTGGAATGCAGTCCCCGAGAGCTTTTCTGAAATGGAATCCAGCCTGTGGGCTGAAAGAGGTTGGACATGCCTGCTACAGAGAGGGTAGGAATGACCACCACTGCCCCTCCCCCTGGCCACTTAACATTTCATAGAATCACAGAATAGCAGGGTTGGAAGGGGCCTACAAGGCCATCGAGTCCAACCCCCTGCTTAATGCAGGAATCGAAGTCAGAGCATCCCTGACAGATGGCTGTCCAGCCTCGTCTTTCGTTGCAGCCCACACTTGTTAGTTTATTTTCATTCATCGTATTTACATCCTGTCCTTCTTCCAAGGAGCTCACAGTGGCACACATGGATGGGGTTACCCTATTTTACCCTCACACCAACCTTGTGAGGTAGGTTAGTCTGAGGGGCTGACAGGCCCAAGATCATCCAGTGAGCCAAGTTAAACCCAGGTGAGCTGAGCTGAACCCAGGTCTTCTGTGTCCAAAGCCAACACTCTAAGCAGTACATCACAGTGACTCCATCACACTAAGCTTGCAGCCTGTGTGACTGCTCAGTGAATGGACCAGGAGCAGAACTACCTATGTTAAAACAAAAACAGGGCTGCCACTGAAAATGGCAGCCCCGTGTTTAGTTATGGCTTTGTAACGAGTAGTACAGCTTATACAAATCCTCATGTCATTACATTGTGCTTTTTCCATTCATGGGCTGATGCTGGAGGGAGCAACGAAAGCTCACTACAATGATATCAACATGAAGTAAAGCGTACCACATACTACAGATTGGGCCATGGGAAAATTCAACTCGAAGCTTCCAGTTTTAGCAGCATTCCCGTGTTTCTTGTAGCTCCACCTAAATTGGACTTCAATAAATAAAACTGCAATAAATTATGGGGGGCAAAGTATTTCACCGATCTGGTGAGGTGGGAAAGAGAGATAATCCTTCTGAATAATTCAAAATGCACTTGTGAAAATGTGAAGTATCAAAAAAAAAAAAAGTGCTACCATAGTTCACAAAATCCATCACCTGCAACATTTTATTTCAACACTGTTGAAAGGCAACGTAATTTTTGCAAGAGTACTGGCCCAAACAAAGAGGGCATCTCAAATGACTTTATTAAAAAAAGCGCCAAGCTTTAGAAGGAATAGTGGATTTTGTCAGCTGCCTGTTAGACACAGTAGTGAACAACTGTAGCTTTTTAATGGAGCATTTGGACTTCATGGAAGCAACTTGAGGGGGGTCACACAATGAGCTTTTGGAACAGCAAGACTGAGAACCACTTCAGACACCACAATAGTAAGGAAGTTTCGAGTAAACCCTATTTTTTAAAGTCACCATTAAGCAGTCCTCCCTTTATTCCCTATTGTAAGTGGTCCAGTTTGTCTAAATTGGATTCAAATGAAGTATTTTACATTTGCAGCAAGTACCTGCAGTCACACTGTCAAAACGTCGCTCATGTTTTTCGTAACACAGCACACACACACACACACACACACACACTTGGCAGTTCTTTGCTTTTGGGGGTTGGCTCTGGTAAGCGGGGTGGAGCTGCAAGAGAAAAGAGCTGCAGTAAAAGAGCGTCCCATAATTATGCAGAGGTGGTTAAGAAAGTGTTATTTGTCTGTTAATTCCTCCACCCGGCCCATTATCGTCACTGGCAGTAGGCCAAACTTTGCAGCAATTTTGTGTCAGTGTTCGTTGACAGACTGCTGCCAGATTCATTCCTTTTTTCATATCTAAATACAAGGTGCTGCGAAATGATATGTCTATTTTCTGCATAAATGCCTTTGCTTCTTGAGGTGTATGTACCAGTGGAGGCTGGTGGCTCCAGTTTCAGTGGGGCTGTGCCTCCATCCTGGGAGTTAGTCAGAACTCTGAAGGAGGTATCCAAGGTGCTGAACCTATTTGGAGGGTATGGTTCAGCATTTTGGATAGCTGCTTTAGAGTTCTGGCTGGTCTGACTGAAACCCAGGATAGATTCACAGCCCCACTGAATCGGAGCCACCAGCCTCCACTGGTATGCCCCCCATCTCCGTCCTTACATGGCACTGCAACAGATGGCCAGCCAAGAACCCCAAGGTCTCACCAATGGCATCCATGTTTGAAAGACCAGAATATATACATCTGAGCTCACAGTGGCTGCCTAGCCTTCCCCAACACGGTTCCCTCCAGATGTTTTTGGCTACACGTGCCATCAGCCGCAGCTAGCATGGCCAATGGTTAGGAAAGCTAGGAGTTTTAGTCCAGAACATCTGGAAGACACTAGGTGGGGGGGGAGATTGCCCCCAAGCTGGGGGGCAATCAAAAACAGCATAAAACAGATCAGTGATCTTTACAAGCGTGAGAGAAAGAAAAAGTCTGGACTGATAACAGCTTGGATGCCAGCTGAGCCCATGCGGAGAGAGTTCTTCAAGTGGGATGCCACAACTGGAAATTACCTTTCCCCAATTATCACCCACCACAGCTCAGTCAGTGGAGGCACTTAGAGCAGAGCATCAGTTGATGCAGGAGCAACTTTCCTTCACGTACCTGTGTCCAAGCCACGTGGGCCCTTATAGGAAAACACCAGCACCTTGAATTGTGCTCTGAAATGGGCCAGGAGCCAGTGGCATTCTTGCAACACCAGCGAGACGTGCTCCCCAAAACCAGTCCCAGTCAGTACCTTGGCAGCTGTATTCTGTACTGACTGCAGTTCCCAAGCCATTTTGGTTTTGATCTTTAAAACCCTATATGGTTCTGGCCCAGCCTATCTTAAGGAGTGCCTCCAGCAACACCAGACAGGCTGCTTAACAGGATCAGCCCTGGATGGCCTTCTCTCTGTCCCATCAGCCAAGTTAGCTAGACTGGTGGGGACGAGGGAGAGGGCCTTCTCTGTGGTGGCCCCCACTCTGTGGAACTCCCTCCCTAGGGAACTCCACCATGCCCCCTCTTTAATGAGCTTCTGCCGTGCATTAAAAATGTGGTTGTTCAGGCAGGCATTTGGGGTGGGTTAGGGTATTTTTAGAAATATGATGTTTTGACTTCCAGTTGGGACCGATGTCACTCTGGTAGCTTCCCACGGGTCTCTGTGGGAGCTTTCTCAAACAGCTTTTTAAAAGGTTGAAAAACCTTTTCATCTCCCCCCTGGAATGGAAAGGGGGGGCAAGGCAACAGCTCTGGACAACATCTTGGAGAAAGGTAACTCCCACGCAATAGGGGGGGGGGGGGCTGGATTCCAGGATTATCTCCCCAGATCTTTACCAATGCAAAAGCTGTACTGAGGCTCCTATTTTATAGGAGAAAATAGGGCTGACGTGTTCCATAATAATATATGCTTTAAGAAATATCAACAACCTCTGAGGGATAATGTAAGAAACGTTAACAATATTTGAGAACATCCGAGGACCTGTAAGATCTGTTTGAGAGAAACATGTCTGTGCCGAGGAGAAGAAAGGAGCTGGTATCAACTCCCCCCGCATCCTCTGTGTCAAAAGTGTTGAAGACAGAAGATATAGGGAAATTATTTACGCTGATAAAGACTTTATCTTTGCAATTTACAGAGCAAGTCAAAAGGCTGGATTTAATCCAAAATTCCATCACCGCCCTGCAAGGAGCTGTAGATTTAATTAATGCATCACGGCAAAAAATGGAGACGAAAATTAATGAGCTTGAAAACCGTGTGATGGGAAATGAAACTACGTCACAAATTTGTTTTAAAAATATCTCTGATAGAATCTCTCAACTGGAGGCCTTCACGAAAAGATCCAATGTACAGATTATTGGGATTAAAAATCTGCCTAATGATGTAAAATTGCCTATTTTTGTGGATAAACTTTTGCATGAGATACTCCCTATTTCATCCGATTATTTACTTGATATTGAGCAGGCACTTCGTGTGCCAAATGCTAAAGGGGCTAAAGGCACCATCATAGTTCAATTTGCAAAAGTCTCCACAAATCCACAAAATTTGCAAAAGTCTCCACAAATTATATCCTGCGCTTGGCAAGGGAGGCTGGAAGCCTTTCCTGGAAACAAGATAAAGTTATGGTATCCCAAACTACATCAAAGAGGTGGCAAATAAAAGAAGGCAATTTATCAATGCAAAGAACATGGCAAAACAAATGAACTTACAATATTACTTAAAATATCCTGCTACACTTTGTATTGTGTCTGAAGGTCAGATGAAGAAGTTTTTAAATCATGAAACGGCGGAGGCTTGGCTTAACGTAAAAATGCATGAGAATTCTGTTTTCAGCGCCATGAACTGGAATCTTTAAACAAGTTTTGTTAACGGTTTGTGCTTAGTCTATATGACTCAGGCTAATTCAGAAGATAAATGATTATATTTATATTGGTTTATTCTCTTTTTTATTTTTTCTTGCTTTTCTTTATATTTTTTATTTTAAAATAGATAATATATCTAGTATAAAATTTATTACTGATGGTTGAAGGTTTATATTAAGTTTTATTATTATATTATATTTCATTATTATTATTATTATTATTATTAATATAGGCTTTTAGGAATGAATTGTAGACCTGTTTCCTTGATATAAGATTGATGATATGATATAGAAATGTAAGGTTGTTTATTAAACTGTAAGATCGTTAAGGTTATATAGTTTTTAAAATAGAATGGCATCGGAGGCCGGGGGGTGTTGGGAGTTTGAACTTAATTTTTTAAGGGGGAGGGAGAGGGAGAGGGAAGGGATTTTTTTTTCTTTTTTTCTTCACTTCCTTTCCTCCTCCCTTTTCCCCTTTTTCTCTTTTTTCTTCTCTCTTTGTTATTGTGGTGTCCTCATCAGAATATTGTATTGTTGGGAAACTGAAGTATTGGTTAGGTTGTTGGTAATTCTGGTATGGTTTATTTCATTTATAAAAATAAAATAAATAAAAATATATTTTAAAAAAAGAAATATGTTTTTACTGAACAATTTTATTGTTTTAAACTGTTCTATTATACACTCAACCAGTACACCACACTGGCTCTCTCTGTCGCTTGAACCACTTCTGTCCCTGCCCAGAAGCGTGCTGGGGTGGGAAGAAAGTTGCTTGATGTGGCAAAGCAGAGGGAAGGGGGAGGGGAGGGGGCTGCCCCCTCATGCTCCATTTCCTGTAAAAATAAAGAGACTCTCCCACCCTGCCTCATATGTGTGCAGGACAAAGACGTGAATAAAGAACAAACAACCACCTTGTTAGGTCCAGTTTGGCCCTCAGTGAGCCATGACTGGACTTCTAAATGAACATGGGAACCAGCTCTGTTCTGAGCCAGACTGCCAGCCCACCCAGCTCAGTCATGGGTGACTGACTGGTGGCTCTCTGGGGTACCAGGCAGGAGCCCAACTGCAAGGTGCTGGGGATCAATGCTGGGAGCTCCTGCACGAAGCGCCCGTGCCCTCCTCGAGCTACAGCCCCTGGTGACGCCTGCGGCCTCCTTGAACTCAGAATGCATCAGACAGAGGAGAACCTTTCCCTGGCGAACTGCATTTAGCTCTCCACTGCGGGGGGCGGGCACTGCCCTCCGAAAGATGTCGGGCTTCAACTCCCCTCAGCCCTAGCCAGCATTGCCCATGGTGAGGCATGAGAGGAGTAGCAGTCCAACCACATCGGGAGGCTCCTGGGATGGCTAGACCTTCCTTCCTTGCTTGCTTCCTCCCTCCCTCTCGTCTCCTTCCCCCCACCCTTTCTTTGCCGGTCACAGCCTGGTCTGTCCCCGTGTTGACAGGTCTTCATTAATACAAGCATAGCTTCCAAATCCCGGGAAGTACTAGTTCCCTTCTAGTCAGCACTGGTTAAGCCTCATCTGGAGTACTGTGTCCAGTTCTGGGCACCGCACTTTAAGAAGGATGCAGACAAGCTGGAGAGGGTTCAGAGGAGGGCAACAAAGATGAGCAGGGGAGTGGAAACAAAGCCCTATGAGGAGAGACTGAAAGAACTGGGCATGTTTAGCCTAGAGAAGAGAAGACTGAGGGGAGATAGGATAGCGCTCTTCAAGTACTTGAAAGGTTGTCACAGAGAAGAAGGCCGGGATCTCTTCTTGATCATCCCAGAGTGCAGGACACGGAATAATGGGCTCAAGTTACAGGAAGCCAGATTCCGGCTGAACATCAGGAAAAACTTCCTGACGGTAAGAGCAATACGACAATGGAACCAATTACCTGGGGAGGTGGTGGGCTCTCCCACACTGGAGGCCTTCAAGATGAGGCTGGACAGCCATTTGTCAGGGATGCTCTGACTTGGATTCCTGCATTGAGCAGGGGGTTGGACTCGGTGGCCTTGTAGGCCCCTTCCAACCCTACTATTCTATGATTCTATGACATTCTCTGCGCCCCTCACTGCCACCCACTGTTCTTGTGGCCTGAAGATGAACTTGTTGCCATGGCAGGAGTTCAAGTGCGCACAACACCGCTCCAAAGGGACTGGGCGGCAGAGGCATGGCCACCACCACCCAGCCTCACCGGCTTCCTAGAAGATCTCGCGGACGGCTTCTTTCTCCCCGTGGCTAGGAACTGGGTCCAGCATCCAGCGAGCTCCGCCTGAGGTTTCCTGGATGCCCCAAATCCTCGCTGTTCCTCAAAGTACTGATACGTACAGCACATGTTTTCCCCAATGAAAATGGGAGACACTCATCACTCTCTGCCCCGGAAAAGGCTTGCTTCTGGAGTGTGAATAAGAGCAAAGAGTGACCCATCCCAGAGGGGGACCTGTCTCACCCCTGTTCTTCTGCCTGAGGTTGAGGCGAGACTCCTGGCTGGAAGGAAGCAAGTCCAGGGCAAGAGAGGGGCCATAGCTCAGTGGCAGCACAACTGCTTGGCGTGCAGAAGGTCCTAATTTCGATCCCCGGCATCTCCAGGGAGGGCTGGAAAATCTCCTGCCTGAAACCCTGGAGAGCCTTTGCTGCCGTCGGCGTCGACACGACCAGGCTAGACGGGCCAAGGGTCAGACTCAGCAGAAGACAGCTTCCTGTGTCCTTGTGACTCATTCAGAGGCACCAAAGACAGCTCCATCTCTGCATCGGGTGTGAACGAATGACCCAATCCCACCCAACGCTGAGACACGGAAGAACGGCCGGCCGGCCGGCCCTCGCAGTGCCTGAAGGCAGAACAGGCCAGCAGTCAACCCGCCGCCCTCCAAGCCTCCAAGCATGCGTGTGATTAAGAAGGTCTGGAAAGGGCTCCTGTCTCGAATACTTACAGCAGCGATTTCCAAGCCGCAGCAAGCCACTCTAGCACATCATGAATGCTCTGTGTGCAGAAAGCCCCAGGTTGGATCCCCCACATCTCCAGCTAGGGCTGGAAAAGGTTCCATCCTGCCTGAAGCCCTGAAGAACCAGTGCTGCCAGTCAGGGTCGACAATACTGGGCCAGATGGACCGAGGGTCTGACTCAGGAGAAGGCAGGTTCCAGCATTCCACCCCTGTTTATTTACGTACTTATTTACAATATTGATACACCGCTCCACATCAAAAGATTTCGGAGCAGCGAACAGCAAAGGTAAAAGAATAAAACACCATGTTAAAACAATTAAAACATTTTTAAAAGAAACAAGTTGTGATAAGACCGAATTTAATAAACCCCAGGATTCTTCTTCCACGGGCGAAGGCAGGAGCTAGAAGGCAGAGAGCTTCATCCCATCCCATCTCCAGCAGAACAGAGCTTAGACCAGGCATCTTATCCCATCCCGTCTTCAAGCCCAAACAGGAGAAGGTAAAACCTAGCAGGGGGAAAGGACTCATCGTTTTTAGGGGAGGGTGTCTGGGGGCACTGCCAGTACCACTGCTCTGCTGTATGCTATGCGGTCGCCAGCCACCACCACCCCGCCACCACCCTTTACCATCCCTTTGCAGCAGAAACTCCTTGCTCTTATTAGGGCCTTTCGGCCGAAGCAACATTCCGGTTGTTCCTTCCCGCCGTGGCCTCTGCAGCCATTGTTCCCTTCCTGTGATCTGTAAAAACGGAGCCATTGAGCTCAGTGACAGCGGTGGGCACAACAGACAGCATCAAAGGGACGTTAACAGGGGAGGGGGAGGGGATGCTCTTGGCCTTGACAAAGAGCTGCCTTGAATCAAGAGAATGCTCAGGAGGGCCAGCTTATTTACTCCATCATCCAAAGCGCTGCAGCTCCTCTTCGGAGAGGGAGTGGGTGGAGGAAAAGAAGAAGCGCCACTCCCCAGCAGAGGAAGGGAGCCAGCGGGAGGGAGAAGATGTCACAAGAACACAAGCAGAACTCCTGAGGGTTCAGGCCAATTCAAACACAGCATTCCAGCTTTGTAAATCCCAAATTACTGAGCCAGGAATGAACATCGAGCTACACGCACACCCCTCCCCCCCCCTGCTGTCTTCAACCCTGCAGTCCCAGTTACATAAACTGCGGTTCCTCGTTACATCCAAAACAGGGAACTGTGGTGTAATGTTGGTTTGCTAAGCAGGATTTCAAACCAGGATCAAAGCAAGATTCAACCACAGTCCCCTGTTTCAGACATAACAAAGAACTGGGGTTTAATGTAATCGGGGTCACAGGGCCAAAGCTGTGCACTGGGGAAGTGGGGAGGAATATGCAAGCCTGACCATCTTTCCCAGCTCGTTAAGCCATGGTTTAAGCAAAATGGGATGGTTACATCCCAAAAGTCCCTGAGGGTCCATCTAGTCCAGCAACCAACAGCAGCCAGCAAGATGTGACCAGGGAGTTCACAAAAAGGGTCCCCATCAACTGGTCTTCAGAGGTCTCTGGACTTAGAACTCTGTATGTAGAGTTTCTATTTACCAGTCATGACACAGAGCCATGGATGGAGCTCCCCTCCTCTACAGATGTGTCAAAAGCAGCTTCCAGACAGAGGGCTCCTCGCGCTACCGATAAAAAGACATTGTGCAGCTATTCCATCTTTTCCTCCTTAATGGCTTTTTTTGTGGAAAGAGAAAAGGCAGAAGAAATGGTGGGGAAACATGAGAGGGTTACAAGTTGAAGACGATATCGTCTGGACCCGCTATAAAATTCTGTCAATGAAGCTGGGCAATTGCGCAAGAAGCGCCTCATCTGGAAGCACGCTCAGCCTCTCTGAGTGCCATCTAGGCAGTTGCCTTCCCCATATCTTGTGGCTGTAAATTCTGTACTTTTGTCTGTCCTGCATCTACTGCCTGTTAATTTCACCGGTGACCCTGCCTTCTACTGCTTATGAGAGGAGAGAGAAAGAGAGAAACATTTATCTCTATCCACTTTTTTCCAACCATGCAGAATTTTACAGGCGTCTGTCATTTTTATTTATTTATTTGATTTATACCCTACCTTTCCACCAAGGAACTGACACTCAAAACAGCTAACGATAATAAGGAGCAAGATTTAAAATAAAAACTTTGTTAAAACAACCATAAAACAAATACATTAAAAACACAATTAAAAAATACAACAATAAAATAATAAAAACAGCACCCAGCTCAACAGACCAGCTGACATGCTAAAGGTCTGCTTGAATGCTGTCAAGTTCCCATTATGACCTGGACCCCCTGAGCAACCCTTTAAAGATCTCTTGCCTCCTTAAAGAGTCCCACCTTCCTTCTTTTAAACTTCCTCTTCTCAGTAATGTGGGGTTTAGGTTGTAGACATGGGGTGACTGACGCTCTAGACACAGGGTTTAACCACAACAGTTTACTAGTAGATTTAAAGCAAACAAGTTACAATTAAAGGTATTTACACAATAAAGCTGAGTGATACAAAAGGCATTCAAAGAAAATAAAAGTTGCAAAAAGCAAGTTCCTTTACCCTAGCTGTCCTTAGACCTTTCTAGGCTGCTTATTTCTGCTCCCTCTTCAGACTCTGTTCTCACTTCAGGCTCTGGCCATCTCTCCTCTTACTGGCTCTCTCGCTCTCTTTATGTACCCTCCTCCCTCAAAACCGAAAGTACTGTTTCAAATCTGAAGAAATGAAACTTAACCGGAGAAATGAAACTGACACTTAACCGGAGAAATGAAACTACTCCTGTTAGGGTTATCCCCTCCCAACAGAAAAATCCAGGCCTCTAAGCCTGACCTTTTCCCCCCCTTTAGCCTCTGTAGGCCTCAAACCTTCACAAATATGAACAGCTTTGCCTGCCAATTGAAGGAGAGCAGAGAGGGAGCCAACCTAGCGTCCTCCTGCAAGGAGTTCCAAAGCCTGGGAGCTGGCACTGAGAAGGCCCTCTCTTGTGTCCCACCAAATGTGCCTCCGAAGGACTGAAAAAAGCCCACCCCAGAAGATCTTAAAACCCAAGCAGGCTCATATGGGAGAAAGTGACCTCAAGCTCTATAGGGCTTTCATAGGTCATAACCAGCACTTTGAATTATGAGCACCCGGAAAAAGATCAGTAACCGGTGGAGGTGGCGTAACGAGGGAGTCACGTGCTCCCTGTATCCAGCTCTGGTCAACAGTCTGGCCGCAGCGTTCTGGACCAGCTGAAGTTTCCAAACAGTTTTCAAAGGCTGCCCCATGCAGAGCGAGTTCCAGTAGTCCAAATGGGATGTAACTAAAGTATGTGTCACTGTGGCCAGCCTCGGATTTAAGCACTAGTCTGGGAACCAGAGGAGATTGGGGAGCCCATGCAGGCCAGTGAATGGTCTGGCGGAGGAGGCATGGAGTGCCCCGTCTCTCCTCTGTGCTCAGCACAGAAACCAAACAGGCTGCTCGAGGGGGGAAACACATTCCTCTGTGCCCAGCATAGAAATGCAGCTTTTGACAGCTCTCAGCAGGCCAGTACCATTTTTTGCGGGCGAGCAACTTTGGAGGCCTTATTTACAATGCTGTCTTAGTCATCTTTTCTAAGCAGGATTTTAAACCAGGATCAAACTTACATGAAACTGCAGTCCCCGGTTTCAGATGTAACGAGGAAATGGGATTTAATATAATCAGGGTCAGAGGGTCAAAGCTGGGGGAGGAGGGGAGGACACAAGCCTGGCCGTAGCTCAGTGGTAGTTCACATGCTTTGCATGCAGACAGTCCCAGGTTCGATCCCTGGCGTCTCCAGGTTGGGCAGGAAAAGCTCCGGCCTGAATTCCTGGCGAGCTGCTCCTGCCAGTCAGTGCTGACAATACTGGGCTACATGGGCAAAGGGGCTGACTCAGTACAGGGCAGCTTCCTATGTTCCTATCTTTTTTCTAAACTAAAAAGCCCCAAATGCTTTAGCCTTCCTTCTTTGGGAAGGGGTTCCAACCCTTGACCCTTTGCTTGCCCTGTTCTGGCTGTCTGCAGACATTTGCAAGGCTGTTTGCTCCCCAAGCAACTCAGCGGCAGGGTGCTGCCACTTCCCGATCACAGCTTACTGCAGGTGCATACATGCTTGAAGCCTGTTGGGTCACACCGCTGCCCCCCGTTTATATTTTTCATGGATTGTCCCGATTTCTGGAGCTACTTCATACAAGCGGAGTTAGTTCCTTCCAGCGCCTGGAATAGGGGATAGAGCTGTCTGTACTCCAGTTTGCGTCAGAACTTTCCTGCGCCCCATAGTGTGGAAGGATTTGATGCCCAGGGAAAGAGCAAAAGGGCTGACTGTCCATGCTTGTCCACTCTCCCTAAGCAGGGAAAACTATTGAGAGCACAGAAGGAAAATAGGAAAAGCGCCTCCCCCTCCCAAGCCTGAGAGATGAAGTGAAAGGCGATGCCAGTAGTGTGTGTGCGTGCGTGTGCGCCCATGTTCTGAGAACATTTTCTGTTCCTCTTAAGGATGCAACCCCGGCAAGCAACTGAGGCCTCTTTTTCAATCCCTCTTGAGAATCCACATCATTTGAGCAGCATCTCCCAGGCTCCGCAAAGCAAGCAGACTTTCGCTTTCAGCCATGCTCCATTCAGCTCCAAACAATGGGGAACAATAGAAGACAGGGAAAGGGTGGCCGTCTTTGAGCTGCATTCAAGAGGCCATCTGCTCCAGCCCTCACTGGCAAGGCTGGGAACCAGGAAGATCCCAGGTTCAGACTTAATCTGAGCCACTTAGCAAGTGATCTTTAGGCAGAACCAGCTGACCCCCTCTTTGCTACAGCCAACCCAACTGTTAAAAATCATGCTGAAAGCGGTAGCTCCCTTAAAACCAGATGCGACAGAAGAGATGCATGTATCTGAACCTGCCTGTTTGCAAAGATCATCTTCAGAACCCCTTCTGCAAATGCCCCCACCTTCAGAATTTGGGCAGGGTGTGACCAGAGGTAGGGCCTTTTCTAGAATGGCACCCTGGCTTCAGAACACCCCTCCCAAAGATGCCTGCCTGGCACCAATGCTGTTGAGCTTAAGTTGCAGGGCTAAAACAAATTTATATGCCTGGGATTTTGATGAACAGTGATATTGTTTGTTGCTGCTTCTGCTCTCTTACTGCTATACAGCTCAGGACCACAGTTCCTGACGGAATGCCTCTCCCAGCATGAACTGAACTGTATACTATGCTCTGCATCCAAGGCCCTCCTCTGGGAGCCTCCTCTGAGGGAGGCTTGGAGGGTGGCAACAAGGGAGAGGGCCTTCTCAGTGGTGGCCCCATTTATGCAATGATCTCCCTGATGAGGCCCACCTAGCGCCAACATTGTCATCTTTTCAGCACCAGGTTAAAACTTCCCTCTTCTCTCAGGCATTTGGCACCATATAAGGAGTCTTTTTGATCATCTCTGGCTGATTGTTTTAAACTGTTTTAGATATATGTTGTTGCTGTGCGTGTTATTTGTTCTATGTCATTACATGAATGATTCTGTACTTTACATAATGTATTTTAATGGGTTCTTTAAAAAAAACTGTGAACTGCCCAGAGAGCTTAGACTATGGGGTGGTATAGAAATATAATAAATGAAATGAATGAAATGTAGCCTTACTTCTATTTTACTGTTTATATTTTGTGTTTCTGCTACTTTATTGCTTATGTCTCATATATTATTGTGACTTAATTATTTTTAAAAATATGCTGTTGTAGTTTATGATAGAAACTGCCTTGTTAATTTTTTCCGAATTGAAAAATGGGATTTACATGCCTGAAATAGGATAAATCTATTCCCCACAGCCCAAAATGACCAGAGCTGAACATGGATTATTAACTACTATCAACCATCAGTGTAAATGACACTTCGCACAGTAACGTAAGCAGAAGGACAGATCCTTGCTGATAGGACAGGGGTGAGGAATCTTAGGCCCAGGGACCAAATTGGACCCTTCTGGTGGCGAAATCCAGCTGCCCAGGGTTCTCCTGGTGGCCACACACCCTTCCCCTGGCCCCATCCTTTTCTCCCAACCACTGATTGTTTGGTGGTCTCCTGGCTTTTGTGAAGTTTTTTCCCCCACATTCTAAAAGGTTGAAATGCATCTCCTAAGGCTTCGTGACTGGCAGGAAGAGCTTTAAGCTAAAATATGCTGCTATTTTTGGCCCCAAAATATCAAAAAGGAAAAAATCCAAAAGTGTCTCTGAGTATGGACTATAATAATAATAATAATAATAATAATAATAATGTATTTATTATGCAGAGCTCTAAAATACTTGTGGACCATAAACATATTTATTATGAGGCTCTCTAAAATGCTCTAAGATGGTCAATGCGTTTCGAGACTAGAGCCTTCTTCACACGGAGCTTTTATCCTGCGATTGAGGTTGCTCACTCACGGAAGTTTGCGGGCACTTTAGATGACGCTGTCAACCTCCAGGGCATCTCCTGCATGAAATGACCTTTATTCCGTATTTAAATAGATCGGAGATAATGAGCTATCAAATTACCCTGCTTGTGTTCCGCTTGAGTTCCCTCTGTGAAAAAGGAAAAGCCACAAGAAGAGGAGCTGGACCAATGAAACGTATGGAAGACTTACATAAGGGGGAGAAGGAGGGGGAAAGGGGAGGGGGGAAAGGAAGCCCGTGTAAAGGGAGTCCATTGTGATCCTGCATTTAAAACGAAAGCAGAAATCCCCCTTTTAAATGCGGGATTTTAGGCTGGTATAGAGATGCTCCAGGGCTCTTCCTCAGGAGCAACTGATCTCTCAGATGAGTTTCTCTTTCTGTTGGAATTCCTCTGTTCTATCGGCTGTGACAGTCTGCTCTGCTATTGGCTCTGTGGTACTCGGATGTCCTGTGACTGGGTGACGCTACTGACTCCAGCACTCGGAAGAAGAAGCCAGTCTCCAACTTATTAACATCACGAGAAAAGAGAAAGAGATTCATTTTAACGTCGTCTTGCACCCGATTCCTATTTGCGATCGCTGCTCGCTGTGCGTGAACAAGGAACTTCCAGAAATCAAGCAGCGATCAAATGGGAGATTTGCTCAGGTTTCCCCAAATTTGCACCAATCTCCTAATTTGCACAACTTTCCTCCATAGTCTAAAGTGAGGCTGATTCAATCTACGAAGGACATTTCCGCAAATTAGGAAATTTGCACCAATCAGACTGGAATCGGGAATAAGACGAATATGAGCACATGATCGACAATTTGTGAAGATTTTTGGCAGATGCGTGCTTGTGCTTGGAGCTTTCGACGGGGCTCGCTCCCATGTTTTGCGAGCAAAACCGAAGTTCTCATACATCCCAACTTGGAACATACAAGCGGATGGTACTGGTGAACCGAACCTGGCCAAAAGAACTGTTTTGCCCAAATTCTTGGGGGAGGTACTTCACCCCCTCCTTTGGGAAATGGGAGCACGATTTCAGGGGGACTAGCCCCTGAACTGTTTGGTGGAAGGGGATGTTTATCATGGTGGAGGAAGCTCTCCTCCCCCCACCACAGAAAAACTGAGTTAGAAGTTGTGGTGCGCTATCATGGCCCAAGCAGAGCTCTCTGCTATTGATAAGTAATAATAAACATTTGACTATGTATTTATTTTGTTATTTTTTGCTTTCTGATTTTTTTTATCAGAAAATATAAAACTGCCTTGGTTGGTTCCAGAAAAGCAGTTTAGAAATGTAATAGTTGATGATGCCAGAAAGGGGCATTTTGGGGGAAGAAACATGGTGGACAGAGCTCTGTTCCAGCCGCTAAGGTCTTTTGTTGTAGTTTTTGTACAGGGGGAAAAAAGAAGAGCTGCCCCACCACGGGTAAATGCCCCCTTTCTCCGAACCATCACAAAATGGTTCAGAGGGCAAAGAGCAGACAATGTGAATTCCCCCTCCCACCACCACCCACCACCACGCAATTCACCACCCATTGATTGGGTGGTGAATGGGGGGGTGGGGTCAACTCAGTGCAAGCAGATGGGACTTTTGGAAATGGCCAGGCAAGTTTTTAAAAGAGAAAAACAAATGTGAACAACTCCTTTTGTCAAATCAGTATTCAGGTTATGGAATAAATGGGCCTTAATAAAACCCACAAACACCACCCCTGACTACTCCCATTTTTAGCCAAAACACTCCATAGCCTTCTAAAAACTGTACCTAAGGGGGCTGTCCCAAGTACTGCGTCAAACCCTGGGAAACATACAGCCAACAGTGGCCCGAGACACTTTTTGGTTCAAGTTGACACCCTGCACAACCTTGAAAGTTGCACTCCTTGCAATGTCACACAGAGAATGCTGGCACAATTTTCAGGTTGCACTCTGTGCATGCTCAAGGGCTTTGCAGTCATCCTTCCAGTGTGGGAGGAAAGGGTCCAGATAACATAAAAGCATCGAGTGTGATGGCAGATATAAGCCTCAATACTGAAAACAAGTTCCAGGACTGAGCCTTCCTTGTTTGCCAGGCACACACATCTATAATCTTGTATGGATTACTGCAATCCATTATATTCTCCCAGGTTTTTTAGCCCTTCAGTTTTAAAAACTGTCTTAGGGCACAATCCTATGCATGTTTAGACAGAAAGAAGCCCTACAACTCCCAGCTTTCCCCAGCCAGCCTATGCATGTTTAGGCCGAAAGAAGCCCTACAACTCCCAGCGTCGCCCAGCCAGACTATGCATGTTTAGACTGAAAGTAGCACTACAACTCCTAGCATTCCGCAGCCAGCATGGCTGGCTGGGGAATGGTGGGAGTTGTAGGACTTTTTTCTGTCTAAACATGCATAGGATCGTGCCCTTTGTGTGTTTTTACATCTTTGTACCGCTGCTGGCTTTTACTCGGGTTTTTACTTTGGTTTTATTCTGTCGTTTTAAACTTAAGGTTTTTATATTATGTTTTATTATGCTTTTGTTTTTCATAGTTTTGAGTTTTGTTTTGTGAACTGCCCAGAGCTTCGGTTAGTGGGCGGTACAGAAATGAAATACATAAGTCCATCCTGTGCACTGTGCGTCCTGGGTAACAAATCAGAAGCACGCCGCTCGAGGAGCGGAGACGCCTTCCAAGCTGGGTAAGAGTGGCTCGTCCGCTTGCCAGCAAACACCTACCTAGACCTTAACATCCAGACCTTTGAGAGTTAATGCTCCTAAATCCAGAGAAGGGGGCTTGGCAGAAATATCTAGCTGGACATCAGCTCTTCATTTAGCAGCCTGTTATCCAGCAATATAGTCAGATGGTGATTTACAGCTAGGAGGTGCAAGGGAGCACCCTGGAGCAAATTCCAGGGGGCCGCGGTGATCCCGGCCTGATAAGACCCAGATAAACAAAGGACAGTAATTGGGGGGGGGTCTTCCAGGTGCCATGAGGTTTCATAGCAGGATTCCAAACTAAAGGCAATGACCCTTGACCCGAGAAACTCACCTCTAGGTGAATGTCTAAGAAACAGCAGATTACGGACAGCCCAGACACGAACCTTCGCAGAGCGCACTTTCCGTAGCAATGGGCAGCCGGCAGCCCAGGGGCTCTATCCAAATCCTAAAGGTTTCCCAGCTGACTCACAGTGTGTTCCCTGCCTAAAATATGGTACTTCTGCTGCTTCCTCGCACACAAGCCCCAGACAAAGGGCTCTTTAGCTCCCACCCTTCCAGTGTGGCTAGTAAAAGGGGCTCTGTCCAAGCTCTCCCGTCTGCACCTCAGCTACTTGCTTCCACACGTGACACAAGCAAAAGGGAGCAAGCAGCAGAGGTGTCTGAGAACAGGGCCCCGCTGCAGTTCACCCTGGCAGGGAGGGGGTTACAGAGCTCTTTGCCAGGGTTCCAAACTCATGTGGATGGAGCCAAAGTCACTGGCCTTTTAGCCTTAGCCCTTGCAGACTTGGAACTAGGGCTGTACAAAACCCACTTACTGTTCCAGTCCAGGCGTCCGCGGGGGGCAGGGGAGGCGATCTGCCCCTCCCCTCAGAATCCTCCCCGGCCAGCTCCGCTCCACGTGGGCTAAATATTTACGTAGCCTATCACGGCAAAGAGCAGGGACGCAAATGGCATCCGCTACGCCAGACACCATTTGCGTCCGCAGTCCGGGGCAGCGGACGGACAGCAGCAGTGGACGGACCCGGACTGGCCGGAAGCAGGTAGGCTCCGTCCGGGGAGGATTTCGGGGAGTGGCAGGGTGGGAGTAGTCCGTTCCGCCACGGACTCCATGGGGCCAGATTCTAAAGAATCACTGGAGTCCATGGCGGATGTCTCCGCCATCCCTACTTGGAACAGTTCCTGCGGAGACCTCCAGAGTCCTGTCTAGTGTGGGATTCATTTCAGTTATTGCAGTCTAACAGGGCCGGCCCTACCATTACGCAGGTGAGGTGGCTGCCTCCAGTGGCAGATACTGGGGAGGCAGCAGCAAGGTGTTGGAGGAGATTGCTGTGTGCCACATGGCCCGCCCTGTGCACCCTAAGCGAGCCTGCTGCCTTCAGGAGCAATGGAGGAAGCTGTCCCATTGTCAGTGTTGAAGAAAGATTCAACTGCCTGTCCAGTTAGCTTCTGCATATGGAATGTGAGAGGCGCCATCTTCTTCTTTGCTTCTGGCAGCAAAGTGCCTTGGGCCATTCCTGCAGCGTAAGGATGCAGACAAAGTGGCAGACTTGGCCAGCTGCCTATGTAATCGACCCTTAAGAACACAGGAGCCATGCTGGACCAGCCCAGCCCAGTCCAGCATTCTGTTCACACAGTAGCCAACCAGCTGCCCACAGTGGCCAACCAAGTAGGTCGTGAGGGAAACAGCACCCCCCTGCCCAAGTTCCCCAGCAACTGGTGTACATAGGCATACTCCCTCTCATACAGGAAGTAGCATGTAGCCATCAGGACTAGTAACCATTGATAGCCTTCTCCTCCAGGAATTTGCGCAATCCCCTTTTAAAGCCATCCAAAGTGGTAGCCATCACTACAACGTGGCCCATCTTTGTTAATTATATCTAGCTGGAGGTGGGTCCGGGAGGACATTAATGCCTCCGTGTGAGGAAGAGTGGTCCCAGCCACCTTGAAGGAGGGGTTGTGTGACCACTCCATTTGAAGGAGAGTGGTCTCAGCCACCGTGAAGGAGGGTGGTCCAGTGGTCTCCATTTGAAGTGGTCTCCACTTGAAGAAGAGTGGTTCCAGGGTTGTGCGACCACTCCAACAAGGAGAGTGGTCCCAGCCACCTGGAAGGAGGGGTTGCGTGACCACTCCACTAGATCCAGAAGAATAATTATCGCCCCATTGCAAATCTCCCCCTTTGAGGCAAGGTGCTCGAGCATGTGGTGACAATTCAACTGCAGCCACTCGTGTATGAAACAGGTTATCTGGACCCATTTCAATCCAGCTTCAGGCCTGGTTTCAGCACTGAAACATCCTTGTGGATGGTCTGTCAGGAGGAATGTGACCCTGTTAGTTTTCCTTGATCTCTCAGTGGCTTTTGATACCATCAACCATGGTATCCTTCTGAACTGACTCTATGGGTTGGGACTGGGAGGTACAGTAATATGGTGGTTCTGCTGACACCTCCAGGATCGCTTCCAGAAAATAGCTGGGGGGTCTCCTTGATCCCGCAGCACACGTTATATGGTCCTGCAGGGTTCCATCTTGTGGAACTGTTGGAACCCTGCAGGTTCCAACAGTTCCCCCATACTGTTTAACAGCTGTCAGCAACAAAGCAAAGATAATATTTGCTGCTGACATTTGTATCCTGGCTCAGCCTGGTTTTCTGTGGGAAGTATGTTCTGGATCACAATCAGGTAAACAGTTCGTCCACACTGGTTTCTGCCTAGCAGCACACCCAATGGTGCACTTTGCTTTACAGGGTCTTATTCCAGGGCAAAATGCCAACCCAGTAAAAGTCTTGGGCTCTCGCACCCGCACACACACTCCTTTGAGCATGTGACTTTCCTGCAATCAGCTTTAATCTGTCTCTTCCATCCTGCACGTTTCAACCCAGGGATGGAGCACAGGGTCGGCGGGGGCGGGGGTCATCCCCCTTCAGCTAAGGAAGCTTGAGGAATTCAGTTGTTCCAAATTCCATCACAAACTGACCTAATTCCCAGGCAAATGTGCATATCTGAACATATTTATCCACTGGTTCTCAGCTCAAAAAATGTTATCAAAAATAATTTTAAAATGCATATTTTGAGAGAAAATACATTTAAAAATATGTATTTAAATGCAAATGTTCATGCAGACGTCTTTAAAATGGTAGATTCATGCAGAAACAGGACAGAATGAACTTAAGAGTGAACATGCGCAAAAGCATCACAGACTGGAGACACACTGATCCCTCAACTTAGGCCACTCTGCGCTTTCCACGGAAAAGCAAGTTATGAACATAATGAATACATAAATATGCAGGACTGCGTGGACCAGGGGTTGGCAACGTGGCGTCCACAGGCACACCTGCACCTGCCAAGAGCCACATCAGCCCCCACCCCATGCACCAACCTCACACTCACCCCACTTGCACCTTCTCCAGCACATACCCACTGCCTACCTCACCACAACAGCCATGAAGGCCTAACCAGGAAGCAGGCAGATGGGGAGAAGAAGTCTCCTGTGTCCTGGTTGGGGCTTTGGGGCTGCTGAGGCGATCACAGCAGAGGTAGGCAGCAGAAGGGGGGAATCCAGAGCACTGGGGAAAGGGGGGTATGAAGGCAAGAAAAGTGGGAATCCTGGAAGGGAAGGTCAAGAAAAGAGGGAATCGCAAAAATAAGTGTGCGCCGGCCCAAGTGACCACAGGCCAAATGTGCCCTGAGGCCCGAGAAGAAATGACAAGTATGCCCATGGATCTGAAAAGGTTGCTTACTCCTGGTGCAGACCCTTTGCTAAATTACTTCTAAAATGCTGCGCCTGAGCTACCCCAGATCTGTCCCCAGAATACATATATGCAAATTGAGCAGATTTGCATAATTTATCTTATTTTGCATAATTTATTCTGGTTTTGCTATTCATGGGGAGGAGCCAGGAGCTATGCAGAGCTCTGTAGCCCCAGCCCCATCCACCAGAAAGCTTACTCCGCCCCCGCTCCGAGTTGCGGGATTGTCACAGGCACTGCCACACGTTTCAAGAGTCCCTTTGCAGTCATGAGTTATATGTTGTTTGTGTATATTGTCTGTGTGCTTTTATGTAAATGGTTTTTAAACTTTGCATATTGTACGTTAATATTTTTAACTTCTGTACACTGCCCAGAGAGCTTCGACTATGGGGTGGATAGAAATGTAATTCATCATCATCATCAGAAGAAGACGGGTTAGAAACTAGTGGGGCTTGTTTTTCTTTTTAACAATAGGTGAGATGCTGAATTCTGCACCAAATACGACATTCTACCATTTCTGTGTGTGCTCCCACAGAATCACAGAAGGCACACGGCACTGTCAATAGTATTCCAGGATACCGATCGTTTCCCGCGACACTGCAGCGCCGATCCGCTTGCCCCCTTGAAGCTGCTCTTAGCCGAGGAGGAAACATACAGCCTTAAGAGCCTATACCAGCCTTCCCTAGCCAGGAACCCCCCAGACGTGTTGGCCAATGGCTGTGCTGGCTGGAGATGATGGGCTTTGTAGTCCAGCACATGTGGAGGCCACGGGCCTGTGGACAGCTGGCTGACATTCATATGTTTCCCCTTCTACAGCTAATAGCAGTTCAGGGACAGGGAGTATGTAAGGTGGGGAATTGGCGCAGGGGCAAAGGGCTGACCCCCCCATCCACCCATCCCCCTCCACTGCACCCCAATACGAACCACGGTGCCCCACTGCAGCTCTTTGAGGAAGAAAAAGGAGCTCCGAACATGGCGCCCCACATCACACCTGGTTTGACTCCAATACTTCGGAACCTTATGATCACAGCCTTGCATTTATGGACAGCCAGCTCACAGCTGATCCATCTTCATAATGCGTGTCCCATTAGCAGCCCGCAGTCTTGCTGAGCGAGCCCGCCATCATCCAGCCAACTTCACTATCGTGCATCCCTCCGCCAATGCCCACAGCCGACCAGCGATTTTGCAAAGTCAGACCAAGGGAAGAAGCATAAACTTACTCGCTGCTTGAATCCTAGCCTTGCGGCTCACCACCAACCCAAAGCGATTCCGAGCCATGCAGTCGTACTCGCCCTCATCAGAGGACCCGTCACCCTTCAGTTTCTGGAAGTGGGAGAAGTACAGTGAGCCGTTTGCGAGCGTGAAGGAGTCCTCGCCGTCAGCCACCAACACCCCGTTCTTCCGCCACGTGATGCTGATAGGTAGGATCCCTTCCACCTGGCAATACAACACCAGGGCCTGTTCCTGCACAGCTATGTGGTCACTGGGCTCGATGGTAAAGGCTAGCTCTGCGGAATGGCTCACATCTGGAAGAGAAGGGATAGAAAGAAGAGGTTATTTCAGGGGCCGTGCAGTTGGTCTTCCCATGAGGAGTTGTGATACACCGATAGGAGATTATTCAAATTAGCCATGGGATCAACTTTACCTATTTCATGAAAGGACAGCACACTGAGTTCCAAGGTTTGTACCTTTTAGGAATGCTAAAAATCTGTACGCAACCTGCAGAGCCCAAGACATGAGATCTAGCACACAGCCGGAAACCTTCGGATCTAAGCACTCTGACACTACAAGGGAACAGCACTTCTAGTCCTCGCTGTCAGAGGAAAACCTGAAACCGTCTGGACAATTTTGCAAAGTATCTGAAGCTGGAGTGGACCTAACTAGAGCTTTTCAGAAAAGAAATAGCTCGCTATAAGAACATAAGAAGAGCCCTGCTCAATCAGGCCAAGAGTCCATCTATTCCAACATTCTGTTCACACAGTGGCCAACCCGCTGTTGACAGGAAACCTACAAATAGGAGATGAGTGCAGCAGCACCCTCCTGCCCATGTTCCCCAGCAACCGGTGTACATAGGCATACTGCCTCTCATACTGGAGGTAGCATGTAGCCATCAGGATTAATAGCCATGGGTAGACTTTTCCTCCATGAATTTGTCTAACTCCCTTTTAAAGCCATCCAAGTTGGTGGCCATCACTACATCTTGTGGGAGTGAATTCCATAGTTTAACGATGTGCTGTGTGAAGAAGCCCTTCCTTTCATCTGTCCTGAATCTCCCACCAGTCTCCCACCTGAATCTCCCTCCCATCAGCTTCATGGAATGACCTGGGTTCTAGTACTATGAGAGAGGGAGAAAAATGTCTCCCTATAAGCCCAAGGTTCTACCATGGAGAGCAGGGGGAAAGGGGGTCCCAAGGTGATAGTATCAATTTGGGGAGAAGCAGTGTTGGGTTTCAGGCACCAGCCCAGGCTGTAGAAAAATCTGCCCAATTCACATTGGGGGGATGCAAGGGAAAAAAAGTATTTGGATTAATTCAGCTCTCTTCCACAACACCCATCTCCCTCGGTGTTTAGAAGTCCGCTCCTAACCTCCCTGTTTAAAACATGAGCAGCTCTTTAAAGACAGTGTGGGAGGGAGATCTTGCAAAGGTCCAAGCAGGACAGGATGAAGCCTGATGTTTTAAGATGCTTAATGGGTTAATAAAAGCAGCGGACAAAAGCCATGTTTATTCTCAGGCTCTGCCACTAAACCGAGTCTCTCCATTTGGAAAAGTTCTTGCAGGTTCACCTTTGACATGCAGCTCGGTAACCCTGCCTTCCTTTGTCTACCCCGTCCATCTGCCTCATCTCAGGTTACACTCCAGGCTGATCCTCTCATAATCCAATTTAAGTTGCCATATAAAGTGAGAGGGAGAATTTTGAAAGTGCCAAGCCCAGGTCTCCAAGAGGAGATGGATTCTTTTGCCCAAAGATAATTTTGTCACATCTTTTCTTTCCTCAAGTGTTCTTTAAAAAAAAAAAGGGGGGGGGAGGAATTCAATTTCTCATCAAGCAGGCTCAACTGGATGCCTGGCAGCGATTGCCGTCACTGCCGCCATCATGGCCTGTGCTGCCCAAACCAGAGAGAAGTCAGGCCAGAGTGCCTTAGTCATCAATGGACCGGGTTTGGCTGTAGCCAAGGGAAGCTTGCGACATCTGGGACTGTTTAGCTCAGAAAAAAGGCAAGTGAGGGAAGACGTGATAGAGTGGTACAAAATAATGCATGGTGTGGAGAACATGGATGGGGAGACATTTTTCTCATAATAGTAGGACCCAGTGGGGTCATCTCATAAAGCTAATCGGTGGGAGATTCAGGACCAGATCGAAGGACAGACTTCTTCACACATCGCAGAGTTAAACCACGGAATTTGCCACAAAATGCAGTCACAGCCACCAATTTAGCTTGCTCTTCTTACGTTCTTATAACGATGGTGGCAGTTTTAGCATGTCTCACAATGCAGGTGAGTCAGGCTGCTGCTTCATCCAGCACATGTTTTGTTCACCAGCACCAGACTGGGGGGGGGGGTCCCTTGGGCAAGGCGCCCTCAGTTCCCCCCCCCTCACTGGGAGGCAGTGGGCGCTGCATCTCCTCCTTGCTGTCATTGATCACTCTTGCTCCCGCTCCCGCCCCCGCTCTCTATGGAGGGGTGGAGGGCTCAGACAGTTGGTTCTGCAGGGCCCCTGCTTGATGCAAGGACCTCAGCAGCTACCTGACAATGCCGAACTTTGAGCACTATCTCTGGTGCTGTGGAAGGACACATTCACACACAGAACACAGGAAGTTGTCTTGTACCGATTAAAACCATTGGTCCATCTAGCCCAGTATTGTCAACACTGACTGGCAGCAAAGGCTCTCCAGGGTTTCAGGCAGGAGTTTTTCCAGCCCTCCCTGGAGATGCAGGGTTCGAGCCCGGTTCGAGCTCTGCATGCAAAGAGCTGCTCTACCACTGAATCACAGCCCCTGCCTTTGTGTGTAGGGCAGCACAAATACACACAGAGAGAGCATTTCAGAAGCACGGAGAGCCCACAGCCAAGCAGTGCTCAGCCAAAGGACCTGTTTGTGAGAACAAGCACCACCATTGATTTATTACATTTATATCTCGCCTTTTCCTCTAAGGAGCCCCAAGCAGTATGCACGATCCTTCTCCTCTCCATTTTATCCTCACAGCAACCCTGTGAAGTAGGTTAGGCTGACAGTCAGTGACTGGCCTAAAGCCACCCAATGAGCTTCATGGCTGAGAGGGGACTAGAACCCGGCTCTCCCTCAGTCCTAGTCCAACACTCTAACCACGACAGCAGGCAATTGCCAGTGGACTAGAGAGGGAAGCAATTTGTTAGAATGATGTTCTGGACTAAGCACGCATGTGCACACACAGGAGTTCCAAAAGAAGAGCAGGTGTCCTGGCCCCACCAGCTTTGAGTAAGACTCTGGTTACCTTCACAACTCTCCTTGTCACCGTCTGAATTCTGTCCAACTTCAAACATACTGAGAAATGCAAGCCCGCTGGGATTTAGCGTATCAGGAAGGATTGCTCACATTAATTCGTCTGATGGACCGCAGTCTACAAAACCTTGCGCCATAATAAATGTGTTCGTCTCTACGGGGCTACAAGACTCTGGTGTGCTCACATGAAAGGTGGCCTAGCACAGGCCCCCACTGCTTGACACCCAACTAGGCCGAATTCACCATTCCATCCCACGGTGTGGCTTACCAGCATCTGACAACACACACACACACACACACACCCCTAGGCAGGGCAGCAAAAACAGGGCTTTTATCAAGCCACTGGTGGCAGGCCACCGGCCTTGGCAGGCTGGATCTAATCAGTAGGACCAAGATGAAAAGCTGCAAGCCTCTTGACTCCGCACAATTATTTTTGCCTTATCGGGTTTTAGATCTTAACAACAACACCCCCCCGCCTGACATTCAAAATTATAGGAAAAGGAATGTTAACTGTAGAGCAAGCATTCCCAGCACGACCCTCTCTCTCCAGCCCTTCCTCCTCTCCCACAAGTGAATGTTTGCTTTAGAGGTCAGCTCTGACTGACTAGAAGAGAGTTGCATCACTCAGGGCACAATCCTGTGCATGATTAGACAGAGAAAAGGCCTACAACTCCCAGCAATCCCCAGCCAGCAAGGCTGGATTGGCGAATGCTGGGAGTTGTAGGCCTTTTCTCTGTCTAAACATGCATAGGATGGCACCCTAAAAAGAAGGTGATTTTGGATAAGGAGATGTTTTGTTTTTACAGGAATTGTCCTCAAATGAAATGAAATCCAGCCCCAGGCCAAGGCAAAAGGTAGAGTTAGGGGCTCAACTTTCTAGGCAAATGGAAACAATAAAATTACACGATTAATTGGGAGGGAGGATAGGGCCTCCATTTACTTCCCTGGAGAAAAAATAATAATTGCAACTAATTTCTTAATATACCTCCGTTCACATGTTGGCTGCATATCAAATCTCACATCACCCAAGACAAGAATGTACGGAAAAAGGAGTCTTCCAAATCAGGATGTGCGGTGCTGCAAAACGAATGACCCTAAGCATGTTTACACAAAAGTAAGTCCAACTGAGTTCAGTGGGGCTTACTGTCAAGTAAGTGTGCATAGGATTGCAGCCTTATATGCCAAGTTAGCTTCTTAAATAACTGGTCTGGGTGATTCTTCATGCATCAATTAAGTGCATGCTTGTCTTGGCTCCAGCTGAGGTTTTGTCAAGGGATTTTAAAAATCGCTTTACCTTTTATTAACGGCAAAAGAAGGAAGGGTGGGAGAGAAATATAATTGACAATGATACAATGTAAGAGGGAGAACCTCACGACAAAAACTCCCCCTTTCTGACAGCCCCCCCACCCCGGAAACATTTCATATCTTTCTCAACGATATGACGTGTGACAACACAAACAGTTATTTAACAAAAAATATCACCCAATATTTGATCATAGAGCAAACAGTTAGCCTCGGCAAGGCTGAACTCAGAGGTTTATCTTGTAGAGAGAGGAGGGAAGAAAAAGGGGCTTGGGATGAATGAATGGCTTTCAAGGCACTTTGAAGTTCATTTAGTTTTTATTTCACCACCCCTTTCTCGTAATCATCTCTTTTAACTGAACATTACATCTGCAATTCTTTTTAACGACCTGAAAAATCCCACCATCACCACCACCACCAGCCACACACTGGCAGGCCATCGTTCAGTTTTCTTAAATAAAAAGACTAATTTTATCTGACGCCCAATCGTTGCCTTTTCCTGCCAGTGCAGAAAGCACCAGCCCCAAGCCAAACCAAAACCCTAGTGCGCTAGGTGTTAGACATGGATTAGAAGGACTTATTCACACACTCAGGTCTTCTCCTGCTACTGTTTGATCAGTTCATGAAGATTTAACAATGCATTTTAATTAGTCTGTGGGCTAAACTACTGCAACACACTTTATGAAGATCTGTCCTTGATGACTGTCTAGAATGGGGAGGGGGGGATCCTGCCTCATGGGCCCAGATTCGACCTACAAGGCCTCCCTGTCTGACCCACTTAGGCCCCTCCCCTTTCAAAGCCCCTCCCCTCCCAGAAGAGGCTCGGCGCAGCCCTCTTCTTCACCATCAGGAAAGCCGCTGCTTCGGGGCACCTGGATAACCATGAAGCGGCGGTTCCTGAAGTAGCAGCTCCATCTTTGCTGCTGCAGCAGTGGAAAGAGGGAGCTGCTCTGGCTGTGTGTGGGGTGGGAGGGTGGCTGTAAAGAAATCTCATTGAACTACAGACCATAGCAGAGCCAGAGTAAAGCAACAGCAACCAACTATCCAGGGGAAACAAAAAATTAACTCACACTGAAAGCCCTGCTAAACAAGATATACTTGACTACTTTCCAGACGTTAAGGGGGAAGAGGCTAGATGGGCCTCTCAAGGGAGGAAGTCCCAGACCCTGGTGCCAGAACTAAGAAGGCCCTGTACTCTGTATTCACCAATTGCACTTCAGTCAGGGGTAGGATATGGAGCCCTGCCTCTCAGGCTGATCTCAGTGGACAGCAAGGAATGTGCGGGAGCAAGCCAGCCTTAGATACTCCTGTGCCAAATAACCAGCCCTTTGAATTGGTCTTGGAAACACACCAGGAGTCAGTTCAGATCAAACAGTGACTGCAGTCACACGCTCAACTTTAATGGACCCTCATCAACAGCCTGTCTGTAGCATTCTGTACCAGCTCAGCCATAGCTTGACATTACATCTGAACTAGGCAAACCATGATCTTCCTGCAAAACACAATTACAAACTACAGTTTGCCCAATTTGGCCATAATGACAAACTACGGTTTGTCCCTAAATCAGAAGTGAGGAGAAATCAGAGCACGGGAAGGGGAGCAGGGAGGGGAAGGATGAGTGCAAGTCTCATTCACGTAGCACAAATCACAGTTTGGTGTTACTTCTGAACCAACCGCGTATGAAGCCCGATCCACACTGAAGCAGTGGTGCAGTGTTTGCTTGCCAAGCCATCGGAGAGCAGGCTGTGGCGTCCTGTCAGTAGAAGCATCTGAATAATACCTGTATGCCACAATCAGACAGGCAGAGGAGTGCTTGAGGGAGATTCTCCATAGCAGCCCCACCTTGGGCCATATTTGGAAGTTTCTATATTGTCTGTGTATATGGACAAGTGAAAGAACAGAGAAAACTCTTTTTCCACTTTACAAAAGCTTCCCTGCCTGTTCACCTGCGGGTCCTCATCATGGGCAACTAGGCAAGGGCCTGTCTAGTTTTAATGTTTTAATCAATTTTTATTTATTTCCTCTAAAGAGAACAGGGTGGTTGGTGCACATGACTCTACCACTACCACCATTTAAAATATTATTATTATTATTAAATATCAAGTAAGAAATTAATGCATTTATATAGAAGCTAATATTCCCCACTCTTCTGTCTCAAAAGCATTCAGAGCAGCTATTAGTAAGCAGAAAAACAATAAAGTCACAATAAAAACTTGTCCTCATAACAACCCCATTAAGCAAGGCTGAGAGATAGGGACCTGGTCCACACGTAACAACAATTCCTGGGTTGTTTAACCCAGGAATTATAGGACCCAAGCAGCAGCAAGCCAGTGCTACCTCCTGCTCTTGTTGCTTCTGCTTTCAATCAACAACCCAGGAATGCCCCATTCCTGGGTTGTTATTGTAAGGTCTGAACCTGGAACTCTGGATTGTTTATGGGTTAAACAACCCGGAATATACCCAACAATGCTTTGTTGTTGATTGAAAGCTGAAACAACGAGTGCGTGCTGCTAAGCCATTATGTACAAGCCAGGTCATGGACACCCAGCAAGCTTCATGGCATTTAAAGCCTCCCCGGTCTGATATTCTAACCACTGCACCATGCAGACTCTCCACATCTACGGGCCTGCCTCATAATATTTCCCATTTCTGAACATTTAACGCTTTTTCCATTTTGGAGAAAATAGAATCCCAAAGTGCTTTTCTTCCTTTGTTCCTCAAATCTACATTAAAGGATTCTCATCCATGCCAAAGCAAACCAATTTAAAACATAAAGGCTGCACTCCTAGCATACACTCACCTGGGAGTCAGCCTCACTGCACACAGTGGGACTTACTTCTGAGTAAACTTGCCTAGGTTTGCACTGTGAATGGGTTACCAGGCTCTGGAATCTTATACCCCTGATGACAGTGGGAATTTTGCTTCAGGACAGAACAGGTTGTAAATGCTCAACCCCAATCACATTTTAACAAAACACCCCTTCTAATATTTTTCAGATGCTCTAAAACTCGGCTGAAACCTTCCCAGGTGTTAGCACTCCAAATACAATTGTGAAAAGGAAACAGGAAGGAAATATTTTTTTTAAAAAAGGAAAAAAAACTCTAAGGAGACCGCCAGAAAGAGATCAAACTAGCTCTGACCTTTTTTTCTTTTTTGCAAAACTACAGGAGGCTCAATCAGGGATTCCATGAGGGGGCACCGAAAGAGGTTTTGTCATATGAAATCTATTTACAGCTACTGTAAGAGCTCTGTCTCTGCGTTGCCTGAGCCATGTTCTGGAATCCCAGTTGAGGATCTTCTGGGTTGGGTTTGCCCCGAGCCAAGTCTTTCAGGCTTGCAGCTGCAGGCAAAGCCCTTTGGTAACAGCTAATGGTTGTAGTAACGGCACTATAGCCGACTCTTCCCCACCCCCCACCCCATCTCCAACATAAAGCCCTCTCTTAAAAGACAGGAAAGGGGTCTCTAAAAGTTCCATATACTACGGCCCTCCATTGGCAGTTTAAGAGGGGTTCTACGAAGGTTCTGAGTTCAGGCCTGGAAGATTCTGGAACACAGGGCCCTTTCCAACATGCCCCAAATCCTCTTGAAACTATAGCACTGAGAACAGGACACACACCAGTCTGAACAAGGTCTTACAAGCACTAAGTAGCATGGCATTCTTACTTCCCAAGATAATCCACTGAAAACGTTGCAGCAAAACTAGCTCTGCACTAGGACAATGACCAAGACTCAGACCAGCTGGGCCATTCGCAGTCCTTCTGTGCCTCTTGTCCCTTAAAACAGCAATTATGGGCATGTTCACTTCCTTCACTGTTGCTTTTATGGGCTCGCTAAACATGCGAAAACAATTATTTTTATTCTCCTGCAAAACCAAAACTTTCTATATTCTTTTGGATCCACTGGCCAAGAACAGCTTTTTTCACGAGCCCTGTTACATACTTTATTAGTTTTTTTAAAACTCTGTAAAACTAAAAAGAGCTCCAGTAAAGTTCAGACCAGTTGGGAGACTGAAGTAATTCTGACCTGACTCCTTCACACACAAGCCCTCTAACTCTTTGGTCTTAGCAGATGTTTATAGTCTATATATATCCTCCCTAGATTGATTTACTGACATAACAGAAGAAAAAGTATTGATGGTTCAGAAACTTAGGAAAACAGAAACAGAGAATGAAGGGGCTGAACTTTTCCATCGCCTCCAAACTAAAAGGTAGATTGTGCTAATAAATTTGTGCAGATTAGGCCCAAACAACCAGCGGCAACATGTCTTGTTTCCGCCTTCTCCCTCGGTAACATCAAGTTGATCTTCTCGTGTTGCCAGGAAACACAGAATGCTGTGGTATCACAACACGAGGTTAAGCTCCACTATAGGCGACAGAGAGGGAAAACCAGACGTGCGGCTGCTGGTTTGGGCAGCAGCTATACATTCATCCTAACGGGTAGTCCAGGCCTTCGTTCAAGGAAAACCAGGCATGTGGCTCTATTTTGACAAGCTGCTCCTCAAGCACATAAAGAGGACATTGGGAGACCCAATGGTGCACAGGATGCCCAAACCAGTGGCAAATACCATGGGAATGGGAGGGAGGCCTTCCAAACAGCAGCCACTGAGCCATAGCGATAAAGGCAGTCTCCCTTGATCTCTCCTCGCCACACAAAGGAGTTGCTGGTGTGGGAGAGCAGGGGAGGGAGGGGATGGTGTGGCGGGGCCAGGATAAAAGAGCATTCTCTGGATGGAGAGCCACTTCCAAAAGCAGTGTGGTGTGCAGCTGGGCTGGTGGGGTGACTCTGGGCTCCTTCCAAGGAGAAAGGGAGCCTGAGGGATGCCCAAGAACAATAGGAGAGAACTAAAGAGAGACAGACAGAATGGGATTTGGTACCTGAAGATGTACAAACAATTACCCTAAAAAGACAGCGCTCTTATTCACTCACTATGTGTGTATGTGTGTTAGGAACACTGGAAGCTACCTTATACTGAGTCAAGCTATTGGTCCGTCTAGCTCAGTATAGCTGCTGACACTGACTGGCAGCAATGGTTCTCCATCTTTCCCAGCCCTACCTGGAACCAGGGACTGAACCTGGGACCTTCTGCATGCAAAGCCCCTCCCTATATGTGTACATGCATTATTTACACATGAGCCCTATTCAGGCATTATACCTGAATAGGGCACATGAACACAGGTGAGAGAACAGGGCGTCTCAAACCAGATGTGTACACCATCCTCCCTGTGTTGATTAGGGAGGTGTGTGTGGGGGCTTCTAGACATGCTCACTTGAATGCGAGCAGATGCCTCCATGCAGCCAGGAACCCTGCTTTCTCATGGAAAGGTTAGGGACTTAAAGGGTGGGTTGGCATGCACAAGGAAGGCTGCATGAGATCCAAACAGCACAAGCTGGTGGCTCCGATGTCAGTGGGGTAGTGAATCAGCTCCAGTTTTCAGTCATAACCAGTCAGTTCCACACCTTGGATAGCTCCTTTAAAGTTCTGACTGGTTCTGACTGAAACCTGGAGCTGATTCACTGCCCCACTGACATCAGAGCCACCAGCCTCCACTGGATCAAAGGCCACCCAAAAACCCAACACAGACTGAAGCACCCTTAAACCTATTGGGGGTTTTGTGAATGGGTGTAAACTACCAAGTTATGTCTTGGAATTATTATGGATTCAATCTGTAGTGATTATATAAAGACCAATTATATCTACTCACCTCTTATTTCACAATGGGAAGCCCTGGGAGGGGGGGAGGAGTACTGTTCCCCACCTACAAACCCTTTACACCCTTCCCGTCTGAGGACAGTAAGCTACTCTGTTTCTTTCCTGAATGAGCAACGCTGGTGCAAGTCCCATGCATCCCAGAACTATCTGTACATTGGGCTTCCTGGTTCTCTGGATTTCCAAACTACATTTTTTAAAAACTGGATATACTCAAGACATCTTCACACTTCAGATTTAAACTGCCATAGCCGTCCTTCCCTTGCCCCAGGCCACCGTAGGAATTCTAGTCCTGGCATTAGCTGGGGGTGGGCTGGTAGATTTGTGGCTCCTGAAGGAACATGAATGCGTAAATAATCAGCCAGAGTCATGGGGAGACGGCTGAACCCTTGACACCTTTTCCATCAACTGTTCATTCAACTTCCCGCGCGATTCTGTTCACACACTGGAGACCCGATCTGCTCTTTCCTTTTGTTAAGCTGGCTGTTTTGATTAGAAATGAGTGGATCCAATCTCAGCGCTTTCAAATGCATTTCTGTGCTGAACGCCGGCTTGAATTTCATATATCATGTTGACATTTTTTTTATTAGTGAAATGATACCCAGCATGTATTTTAAGCGGGAGAGAGAGAAAGAGAGAAGATGGGGGGTATTACACCAATTTAGGCCAAAGCAATCCCATGCAACATCAAAAACAAAACTAAACCCATATAGGCAGAGGAATTAATGAAAGCTTAGACCCCTGAATAATTTAAAAAGTGAGGCCCTAGTTAAATATAAATGACAAGATTTAATTCCAGGATTGTAACTGAGTAGAGCCTGAGCCCACGTACCACATCCTGTTCTTGTCCCTGAAAGGCTCCAAGACAGCACACAAAAGCTGTCCATCCCCCAGAACAAAGAGGAATTTTTGGACATTTAAAAAAAAACAAACTAAACTCAAGAATATCAGCAAGGCTTGCAGAGAAGACATCCCTGGGGGGCTGAGCCCATGGCTTTTGGGCTGTGCCTAAATCTAGTGCTAAGGTGGCCATACATCCTCTTTTACAAAGGACAGTTCTCTAATTGAAAGGCTGATGGAGGACTGTCCTGTGTTTTGAAGGCATCCTCTATTTGAAGGGCTGCCCAGGCCAAGTCCGGTTGAAAGATAAAGAACCATCAGAAGGAATTCCTAAGGGGCCCTGAAGTTGCTCACAAACAGCACCTGGACAGCAGAGTGAACCAGGCACGCAGGTCACTTGGCCACCGTCTTCCACACTATGGTCTGATGTACTATTTCTCTATTTAAAATATAACAGTATTTTCAATTTGCACCTATACATATAAATTAGCATATGCAAGCTTCATGCAAATCGGTGCCCTCTCTTTTCCCCTTTCTCTGCAACGCCTTTCCTCTTTGGGGGAGATTCATATGTGGCCACCTTTCCACCATCAGTTTGATTTACCAAAAGAAGACATGCAACCAGCCAGAGCATTCTTGTTCTGGATACCAGAAAAACAAGAAGACAAGAACCTTTATGCATTGCCAAAGGGTCCATTAAAATATAAGACCTGCTACCCCAAAGTACTGTCCAGGTTAAAAGCAGACTGGGGCCAGACTTCGTACCAAAGTGTTAGGAACACTGGAAACCGCCCTCTGCTGAGTCCATCTACTAGTGCCCCTTGCTCAGCGCTCTCTACACTGACTGGCAACGGCTCTCCAGCCTTTCTGACGGGGGTCTTCCCCAGGCCCACCTGGAGATGCCAGGCACTGAACCTGGTATTAGTGCAGGGCTGCGGAACAACTTTTAGACGGAGGGCCAAATGTTATTTCTAAGAACCTGGGGGGGGGGGACATTCTGGGGGGGTGGAACTGAAGTCAAAAGCGGTGGAGCCAAAGTCAAAAGGAGCCCAAACTACAAAACTCCCAGCATATTTTAGCTTAAAGCCCTTTCTACCATTAACGAAGCCTTCGGAGAGGCTTTCGGAAACAGGGAAAAACTGTACAAAAGCCGGGAAATCACCAAACAATCTGTGGTTGAGGGAAAGGGGGCGAGACCAGGGGAAAGGGGGCAAGCCTTCTGGGGAACCCTGGAGGGCTGGATTTGGCCCCTGGCCATTAGTACAACAACACCGAACTGCAGAACTGCGCCAGGGGGCTTTCCAGACCTTGCAGGAGTCACAAAGCAAATGTGAATGGAGAAACAGCCAGGGTGTGGACAAGATGAGCAAGATGTTACAATCCTACCACCTGCATGGTGCTAAAGCCACCTTGAGTGGCATTTTTGGGTAGAAAGGTGGGGCACAAATAAATACAGGACCTCCCTCCAGATACATGTAGCAATTCAGTGCTGCAGCCACAACTATATGAGTATAATGGTGCAATCCTATGCATGTTTAGACAGAGAAAAAGCCTACAACTCCCAGCATTCCCCAGCCAGCTTTGCTAAGCCTTTTGTAGGCGTTTTCTCTGTCTAAACATGCATAGGATTTCGCCCCAAGAGTCAGAACCAGACTTAGACATGCAACTCCTAAGTCCAAATATTATGCTGCGTTCCCGTGAGTGGCAGGGGACTGTTCAGCCTCAGTTGCTTTTCTGTAAAGTGGCAATATTAGAGATCTACTTTCACACAGATGTTGCAAGGAGGCATGAGAAAAGTGCACACTACATTTTAAGTTCCACACAAAGAATGAATAATATTTCATTACCAAAAGGAACGCAATATGAAATCAAGGGATGTTTCAACCACAGAGACACCATATTCCAAACAACGAGCAAGTAAAACCCTTCCAACCTAAAGTCAGAATTGTTTATAGTCCCCCCACCCCACCCCTTCTCATATCAGTCTAGCTGTCTGGTGGCTTGCATTTATGAAGGGTTCAGCTTTCAAAAGATTATCAGAGAGAGAGAAAAATCAACATTATTTCAATCATTCTTAATTGCATACTATTATCTACCCTGACATCATGACAGGCGCATGCTAATAAGCAGAGCTGCTTAATTGCATTTAGTTAATCAGCGCTTTGTACTTCACAAGGGCCACATATATACACTCCCTTCACCTCTGCCTGCTAGAGGTACAAGCGTCAGGAACTTTATTTTGCTGAAATCAACAGCCTAGTCCCTCTAATTGTTTCTTTCCTAAGAGGCATCTGATCTCTGATTAAAAAATGCACTATATTCCCTCTTGGCTTGTTTAGGCAATGCATCCCTCGTTACCAGTGATGTGGGGTGGAACATTTTCCAGGAAAATCTTCCCGTGCTTTATTTTTTCACAATTTTTTTTCCATTTCATAAGTTCATTAGTAACAATGAGGCCAGCTTAGCTGTTTTAAAGTTGAGTGGTTGTCAGCAGGTCATGCACAGATCTTTGGGTTGCTAAGATTTATCAGTTGTAGGTGAGTGGTTTTCGGTACCTTGGGGGGGGGGGGTTCTCTCTTAAATTAAACAATGTAAGGCAAGTATATCTATTGTCTTTAATTTTTTATAAATACTCTAATAAAATTTTCTACATAATATAACATTTCACTCAATTAAGAGTTGTAATCCTACAACTCCCAGCATTCCCCAGCCAGCATGGCCAATAGTCAGGAATGCTGGGAATTGTAGTCCAACACATCTGGAGAGCACCAGGTGGGGGAAGGCTGCCCTAGGGCATCAGAAAATGTTCTGCTGGAAATTACTCTATGCAAATTCCCATAATTTGCATAGACTGAACCCAGACCTTCTGCATATGCAAAGCATGAGCTCCACCAGCTCCACCACACTGATGATGCTATATGAATAATGAACCATAACAACAGTGGAATATGTGATTTTCTTAAAAGGTGCTCCCAAAAGAAGTGGTGGTGGTGGTGGTGGTGGGAAAGCAACATATTGCTCTTCCTACATCACTACTACACTGTCCCCCTTCTCCTGTCTATTTATTTCCCATAAATCTGGAGCCTGAACAGCAGAGGTGATGGCAAACAGGAAAAGAACATGCTTGCAATATATCAGCAAAGGTTTAAGCTCTGTAGATCAAGAGGGAAACCCCTATAATGTTTTTGCTATTCTGCTTCAGCCCAGTGGGTGGTGTCGGCAGCTGAGTTCTCACATTTGTTGGAACGTAAAACCGCACATTGCAATAAAGCATATTACTTCTGAGGATCAAGAGGGAGGGAAAATCCTTAATCTCCTGCACAACTTTCCATTCCACTTTCCCAGGGAATCTCTAGGCCTTCATTTCTCCCAATTAGATTTGTGCAATTACTTGTGAATTCACCATCTTCTATTTCAGTGCTCAGTGCAACTCGGGTGCTATGCTGGTTTACTTGGAAGTAAGTCCAACTGAGTTCAATGGGTTTGCTCCCATGTAAGTGTGTGTAGGATTGCAGTCTTCATCTTACTCCTCATCCCTGGTATGTGTAAAGTAACAATGAAGAACAAAAGTGTTGCTGAACATGCGAAGTGGGCATTTGGCACATGACTAGCCACAGCCCAGTTGTGTGAACGTTTTGCAATCATCACAAGTAAACATAAAATAAAAGTTGGCTTCTCTACAGACACATCAGAAAACATCCTTTAGCAAACTCTGTGGCAGAGAACATTTAAAAGCTCCTGTTGCGTTACATCGCTTTCATCAGCTTCTTTTCCAACTCTACCAAGTTCAAGTGGCCCCTGCCTCGTCAGGACCGGCATCTCATTCACTCAGCCTCTCTTTTCCATACACCCCTTCCAGCCCCAAGAATATAAGAACTCCCTACGCCTGACTATCCCAAAGGGCCCCCTGGTCCAGCCGGCTCTCTCCAGCAATGCCAACCACATGCCTCCGAGAAGCTCACAAACAGGGCAAGACGGAGAAAGGTGTCCCCTCTTGCTGGACCCAGGGTCTGGTACCCTGCCTGTGATGATCAGAGGTACTATCCTGCCTCCCAGTAGCACTGCTTGCACCAAGGATAGTTCACAGGAAAAACAAAATCTCACCCTCTCCTCCATACGACATATTCTTATCATACAAGCCATGCACAATGAACATACAGAATTCCCTGGCAGAACAATGTGGTGATGGCCACTCTCATAGGCCGCTTTTAAAAATAATATTCATGGAGCTATTGGCTGTGATGGCTATGTTGAACCTCCATGTGCAGAGGCAGTATACCTCTGGAGACCAGATGCTGGGGTCAAGCCACAGGGAAAGAGCGGTGCCTCCCCCACTTCATGCCCTGCTTAGAATGGTGGACCAGCCTTTGGTCTGGTGCAGCAAGGCAGTTCTGGGGATGTTCTTAAGAAGGAGAGCTTGAGATGGCCCCGATCCCATGCTGAAGCCACCATGCTGAAGGCGGCGGGTGCAAGGCACAGCACCAGCAAGCACCTCCCTCCCGGTCTCTCTCTGTTGTGCCTCCAAGAACTGGAGGGGGAGAGCGCAGCGGCGGCGGCGGCAGCAGCAGCAGCCGGATCGCGATCATGGGTTTATTTACTGCGACTTGGCACGTTTCCCTCCTTGGAAGAGGACTTGTTGACAGAACCATGTGCTTTCTAGCAAGGGTTGGAAAATCAAACTACAGCCAGCGAGGCGCAGGAGGAGATGCACGGGTGCGATCCCCCCCCCCACACACACACACCACGAAAAGGGCCCCCAACTGGAACCGACAGGAAAAGAAAGCGAGAAATCCGGAAGGGGTGCAAGCCCCGAAGTTGAGAGCAAAGATGCGAAGGGGGGGCGGGAGGACGGGCGGAGTGGGGGGGTCCCCGGTCCTCCTCGGGAATCCGCGCCGCCCCCCCCCCCCGCACACGCGCCCTCCTCGCGCGTCTCTCCATCCCCGCTTACCTGCGCCCAGGGCGAGCAGAAGGAAGCCGAGCGAGCAGACGGGCGCGAGCGGGCAGCCGCGGGCAGCCATCGGCTCGGGGCGGGGTCCGCGGGTCCTCTCTCGTCGCGCGGAAGGCCGGAGGAGAGGGGTCCCACCCGCACCGCTCGCCGCGCCGCGGTCTGCGCAGCGCCAGCCCAGGCAGGGGCGGGCGGCGGCCGAGGCGCACAAAGCGCACGTGCGCCCTGCTCCGCCCCGGGCGAGCCGGAGGCGAAGGCGGCGGCGGCGGCGGGCGCGGGGCGCGGGCGCTCCGGAAGCCACGCTAGACCCTCATCCTCGAGCAGGAGCAGCGGCGGCCGGGAGGGAGCTGGCGCCGACTTGCGCCATCTTGCCGGGCCGGCGGCGGCAGCATCTCCGGCGACGGCTCTGCCCGCGCCCGGCTCGCCTCTCGCTCGGGCGAGCGCCACGCAGCCGGGCAGCGGCGGCGGCGGCGCCGCCTCCGCCCCCCCCGCGCTGGCCGGCGGCGAGGCGCCCCGCGCCCGCCCCCTCCCTCCCCCCCTCCCTCGGGAGGCCCCGGCCGAGGGGGCAGAACAAAAGCCGGGCCGACGGCCGGCGCGCTCCCTCCTCGCCCGCCCGCCGAGGGGCGAGTGGACGGGACGGGCTCCTGGGCAAGCCGAGCTCGCGGCTTCCAGCGGCGCCGGGGTCGGCGCGGGGCCTCCCCTTCCGCGCCTGGCCGAGCGGGGGTCCGCGGAGGAGCGAGGAGTCGCTTGCTCGCGACCTTTGCCCGGAGGAGCCGGCGCGATCCGCAGAGGGAAGCGGGGCGGGGGGCTCTTTCCTCGCTCGCTCGCTCGGCCTTCGCGGCAAAGGCTCTCTTCTTGGACCCTCGTGCCTCCCCCCCTCGCGGCGCGTGCGTCCGGCGCCGGAAAATGCTCGACTCGCTTTCTGCGCGACTAGTCGTGGGAATGCGCGTTCCCGCAAAAGCAAGACAAGTGCCGGGGTGGGGCGGGGCGGGGCGGGGCGGGGCGGGGGCGAGGTAAGTGAGGTTGGGGCAGGCCGGTGTGTCTTAACGCCCCGCGGAAGCGGGGGGGGGGCAGGTTTGCTGTGGAGGCGAAGGAAGATTCCTCCGGATTTACAGCGACGCGCGGAATCGAAGGCCCGGAATGAGCCGCCTCGGCTGGGTGGCACCAAAATTCACACCCGGGGGGGGGGGGATAAAAACTCGCAAGCCTCGCCGCCGCCCACACCCGGGACGTGGGGCCAAACGGAGCCCCGGTGCGGGAGTCGGACACAGCGCCGGGCCTGGTGCCGGACAAATAAAGAGTTTGGATTAGCGGAGCAGATGGATGCTAGCAGAAAGAAAGGTGCTGTGCGGGGAATGGGCCAGCGCGGAGAGAACAGGCAGACAAAAGATGCCGGCTCGGGCTTTACACCTTGGGCCCCGGAACGTCTTTGCTGAAGAAGGAATGCTGCTGCTGCTGACTGGGGGCGGGCGGGCGGGGGGGCGAGGAACCTGATCTTCAGGTTATATGGAATCCCGGTATCGGGGTGTAAGGGAGGGGGGCTTTGCATTTTATTTATTTATTACCTTTCCTGCCTTTTCCTCCAGGGAGCCCAAATGACCCTCCTCTCCATTTTATCCTCGCAACAACCCTGTGAGGTAGGTCAGGCTGAGAGTCAGTGTCTTGCCCAAAGTCACCCAGTGAGCTTCATGGCCGAGTGGGACCAGAACCTGGATCTCCCAAGCCCCAGTCCATCACTCTGACCACTGCATCACACTGGCTCTCACGTACTGTTCTCCTAACTTACACACACGCCCTCACACAGGCCGATGCACAGACATTCCTTTATTTTAAGAGGTTGGTTTCCATCAGTCTGTGTGACGAAGACACAGGGACCCAGGCCCGTCCAGCAAGGAGCCCAGGCCCAGCCTTTGCCTGAGGCAGGAGTTCGGACGGGTAAGTTGGGAGTGGGTGGTGTTCAGGCAAAGACTGAAAATCTTCCTCATCGCACATTGATCGATCAACTTGATCTGATGTATGCCCCGCCTTTCTACCAAAAACTGGCACTCAGGGCAGGGCCATTGACAGGCCTTTAGCTAGTTACGATATCATCATCACATATCATCTGAGCATGTACATAGTGCTTGGAGCACTGAGTCCTTGCAGCAGGACTCGAGCTCTGAAGATTCTCTTCAGGAACGCAGATCTGCCTCCACTTCCCTTGTCAGCATTCTAAGAACGCCGTTCGCAGTTTAGAAGCGGAACAACACTCACCTTTAAGGCATGCGGCTCTGAGCCGTATCCCTGTGCCGCAGGTGCCAGCAATCTTCCTGGCTCACTTTCACCACAGCTCAGGAAGCCAGGAGGGGGAGTCGCAAGGTCCATGCTTTGCAACAGGTCAGCATTTCTACCACGTTGAAAGGCCACCTTACCAGGGAGGGGCTCATTCACACATACACCTTGAGCTCTCCTCGCTTAAAGGCCAGGAGCAAGATCTGTGGGCCAACTACATGCAAAAGCACTGTGTGGGAAGTTCTCCCTTTGGTCTGTGATCTGTGATGGCTCACTCGCAAGGGCAAGCGACCACTAGAAGTCTTCAACCTTTCCAGACCGGAGACCCACCTTTTGGCCAAAAATGCTTCTGGGGACCCACGTGATTGTTTTACCAGACGTTGGCATGAGGGGGCACTGCTGATGCAACAAACCCCCTAAGCGCAGGCTGCAATCCAGGAATGGGTCCTGACCTGCCAGTTGACCAGTGTAAGCTGCAGCCACAAAGGGAGGCCGAAGTCTCCCTTTTGCTCAGCCTGGGTGGGACAGTTTCTACCACGACGTGTTTTTTGTTTGCTTCTACCTGTCCAGGACAAATTGCTTGCTTCCCATTCTTAGCTGTGCCTTCTCCCAGAGCATGAATCCTCTGCTGCAAGGATGGGGAGAGAGGAGGGTCGTGGCTGTCCTTTTTCCAGGGGCCTTCCACAGCCAGCCAGCCAACCTTCCACAGCAAGTGGGTTACTCACAGAGGAAATCTTTGAGAGGCAAAGCAGAGAACTGGAAAAAGAGAGAGAAATACACATTTTCCTGTATATTTATGCACATTTTATTTTATGCCATCTTCTGGGACCATTTCAGAGGAACATGTCTTCCAAACCCGGGTATTACATTTCAAGCTTCTTATCAATTATACATCTGTTCTTCCCAATCCTGTATATGTTTATTCAGCAATATGTCCTGCTATGTTCAATGGGACATACCTCCAAGTAAACATCCATAGGAGTACAGCCTTACTCTGCAATCACTCTAACCAATCCATGAAACAATTATATTTGAATATATTTACTCATTGAATTTCATACCATATTTCCAGGTATTACAGGGTTTTTGTAAAGGACTTTGTTTTGTATGCCCTGAATTTATTGCTGATCAGTTTAATTGGTTACTCTTGAGTTCTAGACTAGTAAGAGAGCGAGTCAAGTTGCTTTCAGTCCACTCCCTTTTCCTTGTTTCCAACATGTCATCTTTCCTTTGTCATCTTTTCTCTGAACCCGCCCCCCAAAAAAGCCCTTAGCTTTTCCTCCTTGGGAAGGTACTCCAATTCCCCGGTCATTTTAGTTTCCATTTTTGGGGATCTGTCACAATGCCATTTCCTACTATAAATGTTGGGTTCAAACTCCATGCACACCTCCCCCTCCTTTCCTGCTCCAATTTATTTGAGCTACCTCTAGCTGGACTAGATTATATTACAAAACACTGAAACCATATTCAATCACTTGCTGGGGAGAACCGAGCATGGCAGTTCATTTCACGGAACAGCTACTGAATTCCACAGCCATTGCTAACAGATTAGATGCAAGCTTGTAATAACAATTCCAGCTGCATCAGTAGCAATTGTACTTTCTTGGATAATTAGAAAAAAGAGAGAGGAAGAGAACATGTGGAAAATGAGGCATTGGCTGCTTGGAAAAATATCTGTGTTTTTGGACAGTGTCTGTAAGGGCAATGTTATGTGATGCTGAAATACTGTATCTAGACCAGGGTTCCCCAGCCTGGCACCTTCCAAATGTGTTAGACTTCAACTCCTATTGCCACCAGCCAGCATGTTCATTGATCATGCTGGCTGGTGATGATAAGAATCGTAGTTCAACACATCTGGAAGGCGCCAGGTTGGGAAAGTCTGATATAAGACCACCGCCTTAAAGCACCTTTTGGCACAAAATGAATGTACGCCATGTTTTTAATTGAAATGGGCAGAACCACACAGTGTCAAATTGTGACTAAAAGAATGACCGGTCCTAGATTATTTGTGTGGATAACTAGCCCTTTTGTACCCCTTCTGGACTTTTATTTTCAGATTCCAGGGCTTCTTGGAACCTTCAAGAATCCAGTGCGTCAGCTGAGGTGTCTTGCTTTGACATGGCAAATTACATTAACATCCCATGCCTGTGCAAAAGGGAGACGTCTCTGGAATAATGACAAATTCAGGTAGCCATTGGCATATCCAGGGATATTTTTTGCTACTGAAATTTCACTGCATGTCTAGTTTCCAAGTAATGACCACATGGGAAACGAGTCCATTTCTTCTCTCATTGCAAACTAAACTCTCTGTTTCTACTGCTGCCACCTGCAAGGGAGGGGGGTTTAACCTCCCCAGACCCATCAAATCTCCCCCACAGTTGCTCTTCCTAAGATCTTTTCCCTCCCCTCTGGGAAAGAACGACTCTTATACATGTTCCAGGAGGGGAGATTTGCCGGGGAGAAGTGGCTGGCAGGGAAGGGTTAAGCCCCACTCCTGCCTGCTGGTTCTCCCCTGCAGTTCCTACCCCTCCACCTCTGCATTAGCATGCTGGGGAACACGGGCTTGGGAACCTTGTGTTCCCCTCCTCTAGTTCAGCCAGGAAATGGAACCCAACCTTCACCAAGGGCAGCACAGCCAGTCGACTCCTCCACTCGCTCTCCTTTCAGTATTGTGCGCGCTCTCGTCCCTTTTCATAATTAAGCCCAACATCTGCTTTGCTTTCCTTCTTAGCTGTTGCTGCACACAGAGCAGATGTTTTCATCCTGATGGCCACACCGGCATGTAAACCTATTTCCTGAATGGTTACAGTTCATTTAAAACCTATCAACATGTATGTAAATAACCATAGGCATGGCGGAGTCCATTAATCTATGACTGGCAGGTCCAGTGACAGGGGAGCACAAATAAGTGGGCCTGATTTACTCCCCAAATATATTGAAACACTCAGATCTCTGCTCTCTCTCACACACACACTCACACACACACTTGGTTCACAGTTCATCAGTGTCCCAGCCATGGCACCACACCAATTATATATGTTTTTATAGTTGCATCTTGTAATGTTGTGTGCGCTTTGTTTTTCGCGTTGTTTTTCTTTTTTCCTTTTTTTATTCCTTAGTTACTTCTTTGGACTAAGCCATCACAAAGTGATGTACAAACAAAAGCAAGGGAAGATACAAAGATATTGTGGCCACCCTAGCAATCATACAGTCTGCTTTGAGAAGCTGCACCGCTAACACCCCCTGCCCCAACTATGATCGCAGTTAAAGGCAGCACAGGAGGAGGACAACAACAACAACAACTTTAAAGTTCACCTAAATGCCTATACCAATGGGGCAAGCTGCAAATCAATAGGGAGTTCCACAGTTTTGAGGGTCAGCACGGAAAAGGCCCTATCTCTTGTGCATGCTAACCTAACCAATCTTAATAGCAGGTACCTGAGAAGGACTCCTGAAGCAGATTGGGGTATGGGCAGGATTATGCAGATGAAGGTGGTCCTTCAATTAAATGGGCCCGAAGACATCTGGTGCTGTAAAGATGAAGACCAGCAGTTTGAATTGGGCCCAGAAGTTGACCAACAACCAGTATAGTTGGCATAAAAATGGAGCTTACCTTTTAGATTTTCTGGCCTCTACCAGCATCTGGGTCACCACATTTCCTACCAGGAGTCGTTTCTGAACTCTCTTCAGAGGCAACCCCACATAAAGTGCATTGCATCATTCCATGGAGGAGGCAACCCACGCAACCTCGACTGCTCCAGATGGGGGCATGCAAGCCAGCTGCTTGTGAAAACCACTCTTGGCCACAGCCACTGCCTGTGACTTGAGAGGCTATGACAAGTCCAGGAGCATCCCAAGGAGCACACTTGGTCCTTTGTGGGCCCTCGGGCCTTTATGAGCCATTTGCCTCATTTCAAAAGCCCTCTGTGTATGATCAGTTCAGGCTGCTGACAAGAGCTACCTGTCCCTTTCCAAGTAAGCCCACTGCTTGGGAAGGAAGAGGGAAACTGGGTAGGAGAAAGACAAATAAAAAAGGGGGTGACCCACCCACTATTTGCTCTGGCCCTGCCAACATGTGGCCTCTGACAGATTGTACACTAGATAATGTGGCCTTCAACAGAAAAAAGCTTGCCAGCCTCTGTTTTAAGGGGAGTGCAACCTCATCAAGGACCAGTTTCACACCACTACCCAAATCTGCCGACTTCCCAGCTGACAGAACATCTGTCTTTCCCAGATCAAGTTTCATCTTGAAAATCATCCATCGCAGAACTGAATCCAGATATTTGTTCAGAAGTCCCAATGTCTCTCTGGGATGTATAGGTGGAAAAGAGAGGTAGAGCCATGTGTGATCAGCATACCGGTGACGTAAAAAACCCAAACCCTCCGGATGGATTCTCCCAGCAGCTTCGTATAGGTATTGAAGAGCAGGGGGATCAAATGGAGCCCCATGGCACCCACCAGCCACCTGCCCAGAAAGATGAGACTGTAAGATAGCTTGCAAGATTGTTATGTTACATTATCAGCGTCATTATTGTTATTTCAATTACATTTATGCCCTGATCTTCCTCCAGAGAACTGCAAGTGGCTTTCATAATTTGGTTAATTATACTGTAGATTGTTTGGTGCAGGAGTGGGTTGGGGGAGGCAATCAGGGGAACTATTGTTTTAAGCAGTTTTGCACTGGGAGCTGAATATTTCCAGGAAATTGATTAAATAATTAATTAATATTTCCCAAAAGATTTCCCATGTAAGTAATGATCAGAGACAAAGACTTTCAGCTTAAGCATTAGAGGATCTGTATGATGTACCTTCCCAGGCTTCCCTAACCCGGCACCCTCCAGATATGTTTGACTGCAACTCCCATAATTCCCAGCCAGCCAATGGCCATGTTGGCAAGGAATTGTGGGAGTTGCAGTCCAACACATCTAGAGGGTGCCAAGTTGGGGAAGTCTCCCTCATACCATTGGTTGAAAAATCTCTGAATGAAACCATTCTTTGAACGGATATTAATGGAAACTGGTCCTCCATTTATTTTGAGGCTTCAAATCTAGGTGTGCAAGTCACTAGCATGGAGATATGGCAGTTGGAGCAGCTCTTCAAGCACAAGGATGAGCCCAGTGATGAAGCATCTCAGCCTGTGACAAAGTGGCAAGGTGAAAATGAAGTTTAGCACACACATGAGTTATGCACCAGTGTGAGTAAGAAAGTAAGTGCTGCCCATTTATTTAATTCAGTTAAGTCACCTTTTAATTTCTTAATCATCAGTTGAAGCCAAAACAAGGCCACAGCAAAGGGGCCTTCTGAGCCAGCCATGGTCCAGGTACCAGAACATGGTTTTTTTTATTGTTCCAGTTCTACCTGGAAGATAGGTCCCAGAAGATGAGGCTGGGGGACTGCTGTTTGGCTTCTCTCTAGGTGTGCCCCCTGCTGCTGTGTTGCCAAAATTTGTGGTGGCAAAAAAAAGTTGGATTACTGCTATGGAGTGATACTAGCTCAAATTTAACTTGTTCTCAAGGTAAAATTGACCTATTTACCACTCTGTACCCTCTACAGAGTGGTAAAAGGTCAAATTAGTTTAAGAACAAGCTAAATTTGAGCTAGTTACTGATCTGTAGCGCTTTGCCACCAAATTTATGTGCCAAACCAACCATTTTTTGTGCTGCCACTGCCCTGTAGAATTCCATGGAGCAGCCGTGGCAGGAGTGTGGTCCATGGGTGGGGGGCATCAGGGGGCAAAAATGCCCCCCAGACCACCCAAAGCTGCCTTCCCCTAGCCTATGGGATCCTACAGGATCCCATCTTGTCTACTATGGTTTTGGCCAGTAGGAAAGCCAATCCAGGGCCCCATCTATATGGCACCGCTTTGACCCCCCCATCGTTAGTGAGCAGCAGCGCGGCTTTGAATCACCATGCCCTGCCATATACTTGCGATGTACTGCGTACTTCCCTAAGAGACTCACTGTGCCCTTTTTGCCATTACACTGAAATGCGCAGCTGTGCGGTCCCATGAGTGTGAGGGTGCAACACTTCAGTGGCTGGTTTATATTTGAGGGGCTCTGCTGTGTCTTTCTGACCCTGTTTTAGGTAAAAAGTGGATGTTCTGTGCTTCATTTCCACACCATCCGTTTGTCAGTTCCCCAGCTTGAGATTCTCGCGATGGTTCACGCTCACAAGCAAAAGCGCTATGTGCTGAGCCATCACTCCAAAATGGTGCCCAGAGTGATGTTGCGCCTCCTCCAAGACCCTCCCCAGCCCTTGAGCACTGAGTCCAAAAGCAACCGTTGCAAAGATACAAAGCTGCAAAAGTGTGCGAAAGTGTGATTAAATACGAAAACGCCCCTCTGTGCCTCTGTAACTGCGCAGCTGTGAAGGGATGGGGGAAGTAAAGGGGCATCACAGAGTGACGCAGGTGCTACACACGCCTACAACACGCCCACCGCAAAATGCAAAGTCAGTTTGGGAAAGGGACAGACAGCTCGCCACCGTGGGGAAACCTGCAGCAAACGAAAAACATCAGCGCAAAACAACTCCTTGGAACTCCTCATTTTCTGGGCAAAAACCACGGATGGCTGCGAAGTGGCAACTATGTCATCGATCACGAGGGACCTCGACTCACAGCTGCCCCGGAGTAAAAGCCGGGTGTAGATGGGCCCCAGGAATAGATGCTCAATCAGCATTGGATGGGGCAGCATTCCCTCTGGAAAATCAGGTTTGTAATCCAGGTGTAGTCCTGGATTCAGTGCTGCTCCTGCAGGGCCAGGCTGCTGCTATAGCCAGGCATGTGTTTGTAGTTTCATCTGGTGCACGCAGCGACAGCCTTTCCTGGAAAAGGCAGATCTGGCCACCTACGCACGCTTTGTTTACATCTGGGCTGGATTATTGCATTGTGCTCTACGCGGGGATACCTTTTGAAGATGGTCTGATCCTGCCATCAGTTCAGAAATCAGCAGCCAGGCAGCTGTCAGGGGCCAGTTATTTGGACATATAACTCCAGTTCTGTTGTATCTTCACTAGCTTCTAACTTGTTTCAGGTTCAATCCAAAGTGCTGGTTACAAACTTTATACCCCCCAGCAGCTTGGTCTGAGGGCACTTAAAAGGCTGGCCTGCTCCCCTGTGAGTCTGCTCACCCCTTTGAGATCTTCCAGACAGGCCCTGCCTGTCTGTAAGAGATATGCTGGATCTAAGCAAAGGCCTCTCTAGTCCAGTATTCTGTTCCCACAGGGGCCAACCCCCAGACGTCCATGAAAAGGAAGCCCGCAAGCAGGACATGAATGCAATAGCACCCTCCCAGCCATGTCCCCCAGCCACTGGTACTGAGGCATACTGCCTCCGATACTGGTGGTAATATAGAGCCATTGCTAGCCTTATCCTCCAGTCAGAAGTGCCATGTTGGATCAGGCCAAAGGCTTCTCTTATCCAGCATTGCCAGCAAGTTGCCCATGGGAAGCCCACAAGCAGGACATGAGGGCAACGGCTCCCTCGCACTTGCGTTTCCAGCTGCTGCCATACTGCCGACAGCAGAGGTCATTGTATAGCCATTGATAGCCTTCTCCTCCATGGCTGTATCTAATCACCTTTTAAAGCCATCCAAGTTGGTGACCCTTGCTGCACCTTGTGGTGGCAAATTCCATAGTTCAACTACTTACTGTGTGAAGAAGTACTTTGTTTTGCCCTTCCTCAATCTCCCATCATTCAGCTTCATGCTATGAATCCAGGTTTCAGTATTTTGAGAGGTTATCTACTTTCTCCCCACCATGCACAATTTTATACACCTTGATCATGTCCCTTCCTTACTCACCCTTTTTGCTGTGCTAAAAAGCCCCAAATCTAATCTGAGGTTGGTCAGAGCCTTCCCTAGGCTTTAGAACTCCCTGCCCCAGGAGTTGGGTCCCTTCTCTCAACCTTCCGAAGGGCTGTGGAGGGAGCAATCCTATGGCCGCTAGTCATGTGGGTTTCTGGGAACTGACCTTGGAGCCCACGCTCCGAGGTTGGTTCCCGGAGAGCGCAGAACTGCCCCACACTCGGAAGCGGATCATGGAGTGGCCAAAACAGGGTGTTCCGGGGGGGGGGGGGGGGGCGTTCCAGGGCAGGGAAGGTGGAAATACTGGTATGACACATCCTACGCGTCGTCCGGTGTCCACCCCCCCACAGCCCCGACCTCCTGCAGCTAGACACCCGAAATCGGCTGTCTAGCCGCAGATGCAGGGCAGGAGAAGAGCAGAGGGGACGATCCCCTCCGTGCTCCTCCTGCCCTGCATTGGATAGGTGGTCGGGCTGCCTATCCCCATAGGATTGCGCTGTAAGAGTTCATTTAAAACTTTGTTGTAATGTTTAATGATTCTCTATCTAGTCTGGGGGTTGCTGCCTTATTACGGATGTTTAGTGATTGTGTATTGATGGGCAGCATGGTTTTATGTCACTTTTTTGTGAACATCAGCTGCGTTGAAGGCCACTTGTCTGGAGGAAATGCAGCATATAACTGCCATAGATAAATACATTGCTATCTGAGCCAGTAGCGGTTACCACATCTTGTGGCAGTGAGTTCCAAATACACTTATTAAAAAAGAGAGCATGGCAAAAAAGCAAAATCTACTGCTTTTATTTTCCTTTTTAAAACAAGCATGAGGTAGTTGTGTTAAGGAGAGAAAAAAACACAATAGAGAAATAGCAGTAAAAATGCTACGCTAGAACACACACTACTATTGTTTTTCCTTTTTATATAAAATTAAATAATATAAAGATGCTCTGAGGAAATAAAAAATAAATTGTCATACATTAAAAAGGAGGAAGAGAGAGAGATCAATACCTAAAATATTAGGTACAAGAACCTAGGGGCACCATCTGGCAGGAAACGTCTCCCATGTGAACCCCAGGGGAATGAATGGGAGACATGCATGGAGGTCCCATCCATTTCAGTGGGTCCTGCACAGGAGACATTCCCACAGGATCGTGGCCTATGTTAACACAAATGTTCAGGCTGGTGAGGTGACCCAGTAGCTGGAGAAGGTTCTCTAATTTTCGGTAGAAGTTGTTAGAAGCACTCGCAGAGTGTGTAATAAGAAGTTGCAGGATCTGCCTATCAAGGGCTGCTGCCCACCGAAACAGGTGCGCGTGGGGAGGCTGCCTTCCCGTTGAAATTCAACAGATTCCAGTGGTGAAGCTTCCCATGGACTAGACCGCATCAGCCTGCATGCAGCCAAGTGAAGTTCAAACATGCAACCCCCGCCCCGCCCCCGTCATTCTAAAATGGTACGATCCAGGAACAGCAGCATACCACTCCATTCAGCTGACTGTATAAGCCGGCCCTAAAAAATGGCAAGTCTTGGGCGCTGCCTCACTGGACCAGGGGTTTGTGTACAGCGGCGCGCTGGGGAACCTTCTTCTCACTGCTGCAAAACTATTATGAGATGGAGTTGTTGCAGCAGCGGGGAGAGGGGGAAACGATCCTCCCCACCCAGTCGAGAAGCTGAGTGCTGGTGGGAGCAGCCACTCTCTGGCCAGTATGTTGCTTCCCAGAGGAGGATGTGGGGTGGAGGGAAATTCCAAGGAGTATCTCCATGGACAGACTGTGTTCCTAGGTAGGCCCCTCACGCCCGTCCACCCCACACACTTCCCCGCATCTGGTTGTGAAGAGCAGGTTGGCTGGACCTAAAGGGCCTCTTTTAACCACTAGCGAGCCATGGGTCAACTGGTGAATATCTGCAAGGTGGATTCAGCCTGCAGGTCACCCGCCGTCTAGTGCTGATAGAAAGTTATTACCGAGAGTGGCCCGTGGACTGAAGGCAAGCAGGAAAGGGTCTCTGCGTTGTTCACACAGTGTTGTTCCCTTTGTAGGGCTCAATTATAGAAAGATGCTTAACTTTCTTTTTTTCTGGGAGAACAAGAAGGGAATCTACACTGCCCTCCACTTCTGACACCCCTACTTAAAACAGAATGTCATTTGCCAACCCGTCGTCATTACAGCAGGACTGTCGCTGTGCCTGCTTCTGCAGCTCTGCTGGTGCTGTTGTGGAGGGCTTCTGGCTGAATGTGGCTCTTACAAGAGGAGCCATGTGGTGCAGGAAACTCCAGCCTCAGACCCAGCTCCTCTCTTGATGTGGTGCAAGTGCAAACACAGCCGTCACACCAGCAGCTGTGCCGAACTGCAGCACATCTCGTGCATATCCATTGGGGAATGGACACAGTTGACACTTCTGTCAAGCAAGGCAAGTTGGCCATAAAGCCTGCAGTACAGGTGGATGTATTTTAGAACTAAAGGGGCAACATCACTTACTGAATTTCCAGTTGCCTCTTTAACCATCCTGATGTTCGTTCAGGAAAATCACACCCAAGCAACTGTGATTAGAAAATGTCCTTTGATTCAGTGTTACGCTGGAGACAATCATTTTTAAGAGAGCTGAAAGTGGCTTGAGAAAGACAAACACATCCTGTGGTGGGCATGAACATGTCTTTTGTTCTGCTGTTACCTCTGGTCAAGCAGGTTTGGCAGGTTTTTGAAACAATACAAAACCCTACCAAATCGATGTAAAAAGGTAAAGGTGTCCCCAGCCAGTCGTGTCCGACTCTAGGGTGCGGTGCTCATCCCCGTTTCTAAGCCGAAGAGCCAGCGCTGTCCGAAGACGCTTCCGTGGTCATGTGGCCGGCATGACTGAACACCGAGGTGCACAGAACGCTGTTACCTTTCCCGCCGAAGCGGTACCTATTTATCTACTTGCGATTTCTTGCTTTCAAACTGCTAGGTTGGCAGAAGCTGGGACTGAAGACGGGAGCTCACTCCGTCACGCGACACTCAGGTCCCGAACTGCTGTCCTGCCGACCTTCCGGTCTGCAGTTCAGCGTCTTAACCGCAAAACTGAGAGTATAAAGATGAACCAGCAGCCAGCTCTCTTTCGAACTGCCTTCAACTTTAAAGGAGCTATCATCTGTCTCTAGCCTTACTTTTCTCTATTTAGGTCTTTAAGCAGACTTATGTGGGGGCAGGGTGGGTTGAATTCTTTAACTATTACCTTAACTGAAATGCATTTTTGCAGTCTCAATGCAGATTTATTTTCAGCATTCACAGTGATGGATGTTATCAGATTTGGGGTTTAAAAAGGGGAGGGGTAGAAGTATAAATTTTGGCAAATTGATACTTATTATTAAAATATTAATATTTTTGAAAAAAATGATCAAGAAGTCTTTAAGACTTATTTTTAAAAAATCCCTTAAAGTTGAATTTCAAAAGCACTCCTTCCTCCTAATGCTGCATATGTAGTTACCAGGGTTGGAACCAGAAGTTGGCAAAGTTGGGCAGTTGACATTGTCCCCCCAACACCCAATGAAGGCGCCCACCAACTGCGAACTACTGGAACAGCGTGGTGGTGACAATCCAGTCAGACAAGAGGCACTGCACCCCAGCTCCATCCTGTTTAGGGCCTGCATCAGCAAAGTCAGAACCCCACCGTGCCCAGCGATAGTACAAGGGATTCTGGGATTCTCAGCCCATGTGACCTATTCCTTTCCACCTTTGCTTCCTTTTGCTCAGACAGTTCAGGGCCCCTGCTATGCCCAATTGTCAAAGGGGCCCTGCAAAAGCTGGAGTAGGAACCCTGTTTACCTTGCACAAGGCATATGAGCAGATCAACACCACTTGTACTGATGGTGTGAGGTCCGCAATGCAAGTCCCATGGGCCAACCAAGGCATTTCCCCAATAGTGACTGGCAGCACGGCAGCCCCCACATGTTGGCAGCGTGGGGTTGTGCGGGCCAGAGGGGAACGTCTTGGTGGGATGGAAAAGGCCCGAGGAAGGCTTTGCATTGCCTACTCCAGTACATTGCACCCCCTAGGCAAAAAGTTTGCTTGATTCTCAGCAGCCTCATTGCAGAGTGGATACTGCAGAAGGCAAGGGAAGGGAAATGACTCACAAGGCCAGGGGGACAGCAGCCTCTGGGCTCCCATAACAAAGGCAAAATACTTGGGAGGGGGCAGGTCTCTTTAGTCAAAACTTTAGGGAGGCACTCCTGTACGCCCTTCTCCTTCAAACCGTGAGTTGTGAGGCTGTTTAGTACCATCAAGGGCTAAGCCCTACGGAAAAGGGTTTATGTTACTTTTAGCTCTGCTGTGGTCATGGATTTAGTCAGTGCTCTCTTCAAAGATGGTGGACGCATGCCACGTTCTCAAATATGGGAGGCGAACTGATTACACTAGAGAGGCCACTACACAGGAGGGCCCGGGGCTGGCCTGTGGAGAAAGCATCGCACGGGGTCGGCTGTGTGTTCTCTCCCCCTTCCTGAAGGCAGCTGGAGTCCCCACTTCCCACCATGTCCAGGCTTTCACCAGCCTTGGGGAAGCCAGTGGCCATCTCCAGAAACCCAGCCGCCATCTTGTGAACCTGCGTATCAGTTCTTAGCAAGGTGCCAGGGGGCTCAAGGCCACCCTTGTCTCCTTGGTCCTGGGATTCTTTGCTGAGCCTCAGCTTAGGGGAGCTGGGAGAAGCCTCTTGAGACAGGTCCTCTGTGGGGAGGTGTTCTGGGTCGCAGTCCTTGGAGAGAGCCACCTCTGTGTCCAGCGTGTGAGACTGAGTGTCACAGTCTTGGTCAGAGGCCAAGAAATCGGAATGGACGATGACCTCTGCTTCCATCTGGTTGAAGCTGCTGGGTGTGTGTTCCTTGTTCACGTCGTTCTATATTAGAAACACATGAGGGAAAGAGAGGGAACACTGGTGAAATATTTCCACATGTCCCTACAATGTAGGCCTGACATAACAGGAGAAACATGTCCCTTCACAGAAGTGTCCAGGCAAACACTTGCTTCCCATTCTCATTTCTATACTGATTTTCCACACGGCCATTGGCCATGGTAGCCAGGGATGACAGGAATTGTAGTCCAACACCTCTAGTCGGCACCAGGTTGGGAGAGGGTGAAAGTTTATTCTGTTTGCCCTATGAACTCTGTGGGGTAGACATACTACGAGCATTCCTGTTTTGCAAACAGGAAACTGAAGTGATTCGTTTATGTCTTTTACTTGGAATGGCCAATTTTAGTTGATTAATCAGTTACATTAATTGGTTAAAAAGGTGCACCCAAGAAACCGGGCAACAGATTTTAAAGAAATGCTATCGTTTATGCAAGTACTCACAAAACATTCAGGTGCCTGGTGTACCTTTGGAAGAGGCATTCTCACATACAGAAGGGAAGGCCTCTTCCAACACAGTGCCAAATATACGTATACAGGCATGCCTCTTCTAAAAACAAACATACCAGGAACTGCCTAGTATTTTATTCTGAACTCTTGCGTTATTCTTGTCAATTTAATTTACTGTTTAAGTTGACTGACATCATCTCTGTTCTGCTGTTCAGCCTGTACCAGCCTCATGAGGTACCTCGTCCAGGGCCACACAGCATAGAGTTAAGGTCATGGAATCGACTGCCACAAGATTTGGTGATGGCCACCAGCTTAGACACATTCACGGAGAGGGAGAAGGCAATCAAGAGCTACTTGCCATATGCTCCAGAGAGTACATGCTCCAGAGAATGAATGCCTCTGAACTACCAGTTGTGGGGAGCAGGAGAAGAAGGGACCTATTGCCTCCATATGTCCTGCTTGTGGGTTTACCACAGGCATCTGGTTGGCCACTGTGGGAAACAGAATGCTAGACTAGATAGACCAAAGGTTTTTGCCCCCGAGGGCCACATGTGGCAATGAGTGGTTGTTCGGGGGTCACATGCCACTGGGTGTGTTTGAAACTGGTGCTGGATAGGGCCAGAGCCCCTCACCCTTATTCACACCCTCCTCCGCCCCCCCATGCACACACACAAAATCTCTCTCTCTCTCTCTCTCTCTCTCACACGCACACACACACACACACACTCATGGGGAGGACACACCCGGGGAAGGCATGGTTTATCCTTCCCTCCCTGCACTTTGTCTTCCCCATGTAAATCACACTCTTGCCAGCCTGCAACGCAACTGTTTGGCAAGCTGCCAGGAGCACAATTTACATGGGGAGGACGGGATAGACTTCTTCACCCAGCGCATCGCAAAACTACAAAATTTGCTACCGCAAGATGTAGTGACGGCCACCAACTCGGATGGCTTTAAAAGAGAATTGGACAAATTCATGGAGGAGAAGGCTACCAATGGCCACTAGTCACAATGGCTACGTGTTACCTCCAGTATCGGAGGCATTGTGCCTCTCAATATCAACCGCTGGAGAACACGAGAGGGAGGGTGCTGTTGCACTCACATCTGCTTGCGAGCTTCCCAAAGGCACCTCTTTGGCCACTACGAGAATGGCATCCTGGGCTTGAGGCTTGATCCAGCATGGCTCTTCTTATGTTCTTATGACAGCCTGCAGGGAAGACTCTCCTCCCCATCACAACTGCGCGCCAGCCAGCCTGCCAAGTAGTTCTTTTACAAGCTGGCAGGTGCATGTATTTCGATGGGAGACGCCAACATTTGGTGAGGAGGGGGCTTGGGGGCTTGCACAGGCCAAAGGGCTCCGCGTGCAGCCCATGGATGTCATAGAATCACAGGGTTGGGAGGGGCCTGCAAGACCATCGAGTCCAACCCCCTGCTCAGTGCAGGAAGCCTGATTCCCAGGCGGTCTCCCATCCAAGGACTAACCAGGGCTGACCCTGCTTAGCTTCCGAGATCAGGTGCATCCAGCCCTTTGCTCGGTGGTGGGTGACCTCATGTGAGATAGGACTTTGTTCAGGGCTGCTCTTATGTTCACAGAGTAAGCCTCTGGCAGAGGCATAATCTGAAGCTAAATCTCTCAGGTGTACACCCAACTTTCTGATCCGCAATACAGTGTTTAAAAAAGGGCCGGGGGAAAACAGACCTTGGGGATGAAGCCAATATTAAACTGCCATAAGAACATCCGAAAAGCCCTGCTGTATCAGACAAAGCGTCCATGTAGTCCAGCATTCTGTTTACACAGTGGCCAACCAGCTGTCGACCAGGAACCCACAAGCAGGGCATGAGTGCAACGGCACCCTCCTGCCCATGTTCCCCAGCAACTGGTGTACATAGGCTCACTGCCTCTGGTACTGGAGGGAGCACATAGCCATCAGGACTAGTAGCCATAGATAGCCTTCTCCTCCAGGAATGTGTCCAACCCCCTTTTAAAGCCATCCAAATGGGTGGCCATCACTACACCCTGCTGTAGTGAATTCCATAGCTTAACGACGTGTTGTATGAAGAAGCCCTTCCTTTGATCTGTCCTGAATCTCCCCCCAGTCAGCTTCATAGGATGACTCTGGGTTCGAGTATTTTGAGAGAGGGAGAAACATGTCTCCCTATCCACATTCTCCACACCAGGTATAATTCTGCAGACATATAGCTAAGCTGCTGACGAGCGAGATGAAAGAGCGGCCTGTGAGGACGGAGGCCCCAGCTAACCAGGGCAGGCCATGGCCTCCTGCCTGATGGGCCTCGGAAGGGGGAGCAGTTCCATCATGCCTGGATGGAGCTCACTTCAGTTGTGACCCTCTCACAAGGGACTGAGAGGCCTCTCATAGACAGGGCCTCTGGAATTCCTCTCCCTGCCCCAACCCCAGGCAGGCTTCTCTTGTTATAGATCAGCAGTGACATGCCGCACAGGTCCTGCACTGCTCCCTCATCAACCATGCCAGAAACACCAGCCCTCTCCCTCTGCACTCCTCAGGCAATCAGAGTCCCCGACTCAACCTCCTTCTCAGGTTCTCGCCTCAGCCTGCTTTTTCCTGCTATGGTGGAGAAACCTGCCTGCTAGCTAGATCTCTGGATCACAGTCCAGGTCATAAATATTTCAAGGGCAGCTCCAGGTTTGGAGGGGTCCCTGGCAGGATGCCCTCTGGCGGGCCTTGTTACTCAGTGCTGTCATCACCATCAGAGAGGGAGGGATGCTTGGACTGCCCTTTCTCCCCTCGCCCCAATCCTGGGTAGTGGTGGGAGCAGCCAGTGATCCTACTGCTACTACCAACTGCTTGCTCACCAGCAGTGAGTGAGCATTATCGGTGGCTAGGAGCAAGCAAAAGATCGGCAGCAGCGGAGGCAGTGGTCTGACCCGGTACAAGGGAGCATTTGATGTTGCCGGGCGGCAGCTGCTCCTTCTTGCTTTCCCCGTGAGAAAGGGGAGGGATCACAGCCCACGGGCAGAGCCCACGCTTTGCATCGGAAGCTTGCGGGCCCAGTCCCTGCCATCACCAGTGAAACGTCGCAGATGGTGAGAAAGTCTCTCCTGCAGACGTGGAAAGCCACTGCCAGCCAGAGTGGACAATACCGGGCCTCGGAGACAAGGAGTCTCTGCGTACAGCTCAGTGGTACCGCACACGCCTGGCGTACGGAAAGTCACAGGTTCAGTCCCCAGCCTCTCCAGGTAGGGCTTGAAGGAACTCTTGCAGGAGTCCCTGGGGAGCTGCTGCCACTCAGCGGAAAGGCAAGGCTAAGTGACGCGGGCCAGCCGTCCGACTCGGCCCAAGGAAGCGTGTGGCTGGTGGCTGCTCCACTAACCGCTTGCCACCACCCGCGGGGGAGTGACAAAGCAGCGGAGGCAGGAAGAGCTGCTGCCGCCAGGGGAGGAGGCGGGCATGGGAGGGTGAGTGGAAGGTGGTGGCAACATGAGCCACAGCCACGGCCCTTCCTGCAGGGCAGATGAAAGGCGCAAGGTTTGCTGCCATCCCAGGCAGTGGCGTGGCATCCAACGGGCCCTCCGGAGGGGCACCCGTGGTCCCCGCGGAGCCCAGAGGGAGACCCCCAGCAATGCTGGCAGCTGCCGCCGCCACTCCTCCTCAGGGCCTGGCAGTGGGACTTGCCGGGGTGCTGGAGCCTCCTCCCTGGCGCCCAATGAAGCCCACCCCTGGCAGCAGGCCTGCGGTGCGCTCTGCCTACAGAATGGGATTCCTTGTAGTCAACCAGACAACCAGGCGTGGTGAGCAAAAGCCAGGACCCAAGCAGAACCTCCCAGGCCCCCACGTTATGTGAGCCCATTAAGCAGGAAGAAGAAGATCCAGACCGGAAGTGTCTCCCTGCTGGGAATACGCACCGTGACCGCCTCGTAGACCAGAGCTTGCAACAAGAGCTTTTGCCCCCCGTTGGGCGCCATCTTCCACGATCTGTTCAAAGCCACGGTAGGCTCTTTGGGGACGGTGTCTCCATAGCTGGTCATGTCATTTGCCCAGCTGGCCAGCGATTTCTCCCAAGGAGGCTACGGGATGGAAAGGAAAGGAAATTGTCTCTAGTACTACACAGTTACACACGTATTTATGTATTTAAAATGTTTTTCTACTGCCCTTCATTCTGTTTAGAATGCCAGGGTGGTGTACAAATTATTCAATCACAACATAATATACAACAGTTTTTCAAAACCCAGCTAAACACCTTGATTCTTAAAAACATACACAAGTTAAAATGCCTGGGTGAACAAAAACATTTTTGCCTAGCACCAGAAAGATTGCAACATGGACACATCCCATAGCTCTAAAAGCAGCACTTGAAAAAGGGCTTTGGCAGAAGAACTTAATACACAAGCAGGCAGATTTGGGAAGACCCATATCCATTTAGGGCTTTTAACAGTAAAAATACCAGGACTTTGAATTGGATGTGAACAGGTAGCCAGTTAAGTTCTTTTAAAACTGGTGTAATATGCATAAAGACAGGCATGATAAAGGACAAAGAAGGCAGGGACCTAACAGAAGCAGATGAGATTAAGAAGAGGGGGAAAGAATACACAGAAGAACTATACAGGAAAGATCTTAATGTCCCTGATAGCCATGATAGTGCGGTCACTGAACATGAGCCAGGCATCCTAGAGAGTGAAGTCAAGTGGGCCTTAGGAAGCATTAGTAACAACAAAGCTAGTGGAGATGACAGTATTCCAGCTGAGCTATTTAAAATCCTAAAAGATGATGCTGTTAAAGTGCTGCATTCAATATGCCAACAAATCTGGAACACTCAACAGTGGCCACAAGACTGGAAAAGGTCAGTTTACATTCCAATTCCAAAGAAGGGCAACGCCAAAGAGTGTTCAAACCACCGCACAATTGCGCTCATTTCACATGCCAGCAAGGTGATGCTCAAAATCCTACTAGCTAGGCTTCAGCAATATGCGAACCAAGAACTACCGGAAGTACAAGCTGGGTTTCGAAGAGGCAGAGGAACTAGAGATCAAATCGCCAAAGTTCGCTGGATCATAGAGAAAGCAAGAGAATTCCAGAAAAACTTATATTTCTGCTTCATTGACTACGCTAAAGCCTTTGATTGTGTGGATCACAACAAACTGTGGCAAATTCTGAAAGAGATGGGAGTACCAGACCACCTTACCTGTCTCCTGAGAAACCTGTACGAGGGTCAAGAAGCAACAGTAAGAACCAGACATGGAACAACCGAGTGGTTCAAAATTGGGAAAGGAGTACGACAAGGCTGCATATTGTCACCCTGCTTATTTAACTTATATGCAGAGTACATCACGAGAAACGCCGGGTTGGATGAATCAGAGGTCGGAATTAAGATTGCCGAGAGAATTATCAACAACCTCTGATATGCAGACGATACCACCCTAATGGCAGAAAGTGAAGAGGATCTAAAGAGCCTCTTGTTGAGGGTGAAAGAGGAGAGTGCAAAAGCTGGGTTGAAACTCAACATTAAAGAAACGAAGATCATGGCATCTGGCCCCATCACTTCCTGGCATATAGAAGGGGAAGAAATGGAAGCAGTGACAGATTTTACTTCCTTGGGCTCCAAGATCACCGCAGACGGTGACTGTAGCCATGAAATTAAAAGACACTTGCTCCTTGGGAGGAAAGCTATGGCAAACCTAGACAGCATAGTAAGAAGCAGAGACATCACCTTGCCGACAAAGGTCCGTCTAATCAAAGCTATGGTTTTCCCAGTAGTAATGTATGGCTGTGAGAGCTGGACTATAAGGAAGGCTGAGCGCCGAAGAATTGATGCTTTCCAACTGTGGTGCTAGAGAAGACTCTTATGAGTCCCCTGGACTGCAAGGAGGGCCAATCAGTCCATCCTAAAGGAAATCAACCCTGAGTGCTCATTGGAAGGACAGATACTGAAGCTGAAGCTCAAATATTTTGGCCACCTAATGCGAAGAGAAAACTCTCTGGAAAAGACCCTGATGCTGGGAAAGACTGAAGGCAAAAGGAGAAGGGGACGGCAGAGGATGAGATGGCTAGATAGCATCACCGATGCAATGAATATGAACTTGAGCACACTCCGGGAGAGAGCGCAGGACAGGAAGGCCTGGCGTGCTATGGTCCATGGGGTCACGAAGAGTCGGACACGACTGAACGACTGAACAACAACAACAACAATATGCATAAACCTGATGTACCAACCAGATCTCTGGTGGCCATATTCTGCGCCAATTGAAACTTCTGAGCTGTCTTCAAGGGCAGCCCCTTGTATAATGCATTGTAGTAGTCCAAATGGGAGGTTACCAAAATGTGGATGACTATGGCCAGACTATTCTTGTCCGGAAATTCATGCAGCTGGCAGACCAACCGATGCCACTTTGGTCTCTAGTGACAAAGCCAGATCTAGGAGAAACCCAAACTGCACCCTGCTCTTTCACGGGGAGCGCAACCCCATCCAAAACAGAAGAAACACCAGTTCTCCAGCCTAAAAACCATCCACCCACAGTGCCGCCATCTTATGAGGATTCAGGTTGAGTTGATCAGCGCCTATCCAGACATTGATTCAACACCTCTATAGCTTCATCCGATTCAGATGACAAGGAATAATTAACCGGGTGTCATCAGCATACTGGTAGCACTTCACCCCATACTGTTGGATAACATCACACAGTGATTGAATATAGATGTTAAAAAGTATTAGGGATAAGACAGACCCCTGTAGACACCATAACAAAAGGGCCACGGGGTTAAGCACGGATCCCCCAGCACTACTTTCTAGTACCAACCATTTAGGTAGGAGCAAAACTAGGGTGTGCAGGGGCTCCCTGATTCACCTCAGAAGCCGCTTCAGGGCTCCCAAGGTGGGCCCAATTTGCTTCGGGCTGATTCGGGGCCAGCCTGACCTTCGGCCTCTGGACCCCCCAGCTCCTTACATGGGCCCTCAGGATGCACGTTGGCAGCCATCTTCCTGTTCTAGGGAGCCACCATTTTTAAAAGACGGCTGCTGATGTGCGTCCCGAGGGCCCAGAGCTTCTGGATCACTCTGAAGCGCTGCTGAAGCACTTCAGAGCAGCCCACCCTGCTTCATGCCACTTTGTGCCCTCTCTGCCTCGCCTCGAAAGTGGCCTGAAGAGGCCTGAAGCGCCCCGCTTTGGTTTGGAATTCAGGCTCTGGGGCAAAGCAGTGCACAGCCTTAAGCAGAACTACCATATCACTGGACCTCTCACCCCCACAGAGTTATGAATGGTACCCAAATCCTCAAAGAGATCAAGGAGAATTAACAGGGCCATACACCCCTCTCTCTCCCTCTCTACAGAGTTCCTCCATTGACCCAGGCTATTTCAGTGCCAAAGCCAGGCCTGAAACGGACATTGCTCACACACTTGGGAGTCTACCTTTGCAGTCTTAAGGGGGTTTTGTGGGGTGAGAGGAAATTAATATCTTGTTCATGCCAATAGGCATTCAGACCGTAAATTTACTCAATTTACTCCCAGAATGGTTCTTATATGTCTCAAAAGGCAGCTTCTTCCCTTCGTCAAAATCACTAAAAGCACTGGGTTCTTATCTTTGTGAAGGGATTCTCCTGTGTTGTGCTGTGCTGTGCTGAGACACAGTCCAACCCTGACTGGACTATGAGCAAGGCAGGAAGATGGGGACAGACAGACTTCAAAAGACTAACCGGCGTTGCAGGCTGGGTAGCCGGCACAGCAGCAAGAGAGGAATCAGACAGCAGAGCCACTGACAATACTTTTTTAAACTGGAGGCTAAAATAAAAACAAATGGGAGGCTTACGTGGCAGCAAGCAGCCTTTGACTTAACTCGCATGAAAGGATCTTCTCCTGAAAGCTGTGGCTGGATGACCAAACCCAACAGGCTTCCAGGCTCAAAACCTCTCCCTCCGTAAATAAGGCCCAAACTCACACCCCCGCTGTGTTTTTCAATCCCTAAGCAGCAAATGTTACCTTGTTTGGAGGTCTAATTAAATTACCTGGCCAGAGAAGAACTTATCCAGACTCTTTTCCCTCCCTCTCCTTTTGCCACAAACCACTTTTTGCAACAGCTGGGTCTGTGGGAAATGTGGCCTTCGAGAGTTCAAGCTGTTTAGCCATCATCAAGCTGGTTGTTGGCAGTTTCCAGCGTGGACCTGTTTCTCCGGGTTCTAGAGGCACCCAGCTGGTCAGACGGAATAGCAAATGATGCCCCGCACCCCTGACCCAAGTCATAGTGCATAAGCCAGTCAAATTATTTTGGCATTTGAACCCTGCTGACAAAACCTTATTATGCTATAATAAATTTGTGAGTCTTCAAGATGCCACAAAACACTTTGTGGCTTTTAAACACAAAAGAAGAAGAGGTCCCTCTGCTTCTCCACATCTGTTCACCTTTCTCTAGCAAGTCCAAACCCCTGCTGTCAAAGAGGACTATGCACCCACCAGAGCCCGGCCTCGTGGATCATGCAACCAACAGGTGCCATCCAGAACGATGCTTTCAGAGCCAAGAAGATCCAGGCACAGTCAAGCAAGTCAAACCAAGCCACACGACACACGGACATATTACCTTGCCTCTAGTCCAAACACTGTTGCTCACTTTTGCTGCAGTATCACTTCTCTCCCTCTGTGGAGACAAGGGTCCTGGGCCAACCCAGAAGGAGCAACAGGGAAGGAAGGCCTCTGGCACTCCGTGGGACAGGTGAGTAGCCAGGGCACCTGCCCTCCCCGTTGCTAGGAGCCTCCTTGCCACAATGGCAAAGTGTAGTAACTGGCTGGGCACCTCTTTCTGCACCACCAGGCACGAGCTTAGAGTGGTGTTGTTACGCAATTTTGGATGCTGGGTGTAACTGTCTTATAGCCCCCTTCATATCTTAAAATGCATCACTTCACGTCAAAGGGCAGGTACTCCTTCCACACCGCACAGCTGCTACATTCCTGATGCCAGAGTAATAATAAGGTATTTGTAAAGATTCCACACACGTGAAGGGTGTCACATTTTAAACTCACTTCAGGTGCAATCCTATGTGTGCTTAGAAGGAAGAAAGTCCTACAGCTGTCAGCATGTCCCAGCCAGCCATGCTGGTGAAGGGATTCTAGGAGTTGTAGGACTCCGTTCTGTCTAAATATGCATAGGATTGTGCCTTTAATTCATCATGTCACACTAGCATGACTACAGAAATAAAACAGGATTTCCTTCTGCTGCCCAGATGCTGAACACACTTACTTAGGAGTAAGCACCATTTTCTTATAGGAAAGGATTATATATATTAATTACAATTTAAAAATAAGTATCTGTCACCATGTACAGCATTTTCCCATGGAAAACCTGCCTGGTTTGCTGTTGTGGTTATTTTGTTGGGACTGACTGATATGCATTTATGCATGACTGAAGGAGAAGCACTCTATATAGGGGCACCAATCATTACTGTCCTAATTACAGCCTTTAAATATGGTTAAACATCCTATAGTATCCTGCTATTCTATTTCTACAATGCCTTCATCTCTATTCTTTTCTCCTGCCTTTTCTCCACCCTGTCTTCTTTTTCAGCCTGCAATCCTATGCACATTTACCTCAGAGTAAGTCCTATTGATCTCAGTGGGGCTTACATCTGAGTAGACATACTTAGGATTGTGCTGCAACTCTGTTTTCAAGCTGACACAAGACACACACACACACACCCGCCATGTTTACCAAAAGAACAGCTTGCTGGTTACTGCATCATATTTGCTTGAAAAAAGGGAGTTGGACACCCCAAAACGAGCAGGGGCAGATAGGAATCGTTGTAGCACTCCTGTGCTGTTGCAAACCTGAAGCTGGATGCAGAAAGACAGTGCAGAATCCTCTTTAGCCAGGAAGGGCTGGGGAGATTGCAATTTTTTCCCCCCTTTCAGATTCTGGGAGTCTTGCAGGACTGAGGAGAGGAGACCCACAGCATCTCATTCTCTGTCTCAGGCTTGTCCATGCCACACGGCCCACCTTGTGCACCAGCTTTCACGAGGTCCAGCTTACTCCCCCCCAAAAAGAAAGAAGCAGTGGTCCTGGCAGGGACAGGACGGGGGTTGTGATTCGCCGCCCCTTCCTGCTCCGCCACCTGGTGCGGGCGCTTGGCCCCGCATCATGGTGGCGCCGGCCGCACAGCTGGTGAATAGCTTTTGCTCTCAGGCATTCCGAAGGGGGTGAAGATATTTTTATTTTAATTTATTTGTTACATTTTTAGTTGTTACTTCTATGGAGTTTTAGTCTTTTAAGTGTTTGTAACTCTCCGAGAGAACACTAGTTATCGGGTAGATTAGAAATGTGATAGATAGATAGATAGATAGATAGATAGATAGATAGATAGATAGACAGACAGACAGACAGACAGACAGACAGACAGACAGAAATATATCTGAGCTTTTCTCCAAGGAGCTCAGCGTGATATACATGATCCTCCTCTTCATTTTATCCTCACAGCAACCCTGTGAGGTAGGTCAGGCTGAGAGTCAGTGACTGGCCCAAAGTCACCCAGTGAGCTTCGTGACCAAATGGGGACCAGAACCCGGATCTCCCAAGCCCCAGTCCAACACTCTGACCACTACACCACACCGTCTCTCACTGTCTCCTCCTCCGCCACCACCGTGTCCTTATGAGGGCACTGAAGTGCTCCTCTGATAGGCACCAAACAGCCTCTCCTCTATCAGTGGTAGGCAGCAGACGCCACTTTAAATGTCCCACAGTGCTGCAGAGCAATGCTACATCAGTGCTGCGAGGCCCTGAGGGCAATTTCAAATGGTGTCTTGTAGGCCTTCCCCTGACACCTAGGGAGGGGAGGGGAGGGGAGGGGAGGCATCAGCAGGCACGGCTAGGGTGCCCCCTCCAAACAGCTGCCTGGGGAAGCCTGATGATGGGGACACCCGCCCCCCACCCCAGTTTCTTTCTTGGATTATAAAGAGAAATATAACCAAAGCCTTTCCGGCGCTTCTGGAAAAAGAGGAGATAAAGCGGAGCGGAGGAACCTTTCCTGGCATCTGTCGAGCACACTGCTCTCCTGGTACAAAGACAGCGCTGGGGACGCCAAATCGGAGCGAGACGCTTCCTGACACGAGCCTGACCTTGGCTCAAGTCAAGCTGGCCTCCTTCCTGCCTCAAAATGGGGGAACCAGATGTTGCCTTTTTCTGTTCAGCTCGTGGCAATTCACCAGATGTGAATGGGCAAAAGGGGTGAGCCAGGCACGCGAAGGGCTCCCTCACGCCCATCATTTCACTAGGGCAGCGGGTGACCCTCTTTGGGGCAAATGCACCCCCTGCCAAGTCCTAAGCCTGGACCAGTGCTGGCCCCAGGTAACTGAGGCTCCTGGGCAAGGCCCCCTCCATGGTCCCTCCCTCAGTGAGTCTGCCTTCTCATGGCCGTCGTCTCCAGCTGCTTGTGCTCCTCTCCCTGTTCCTTGTCATTGCGCACACTTGCTTGCCTGGCCTGAGCTGTTTGTGCCGTCCCTGCTGCAGGTCGGCTGCCTCACCCTCGGAACAGGAGTGTCGAACCTCCAGCCAGGGGTCCCAATCCCTCTGGGGTTCCATGCCTCCTTCCCCATATCCCCAGGAGGGTTACGCTCCCCCTGACCACCTGTAATTTGATGTTTTCCCGGTTTTTGTGCATCCTGCCCCCCATTATGAAAGGCTGAAATGCTTCTTCTGAGCTTAGGGACTGACAGTAAGAGCTTTAAGCTAAAATAGGTTGGTATTTTTGACCCCACTCCTTTTTGCCTTCAGCCCTGTCCACCCGCTGGAATGCAGCCCCCCACCCCACCCCCGAGAGCTTCTCCAAAACTGAATCCAGACTTCAGGCTGAAAGGGGATCAACACCAATGGCCCTATATGTAACACATGGAGATGCAAGAAAAAGGGTTCTTTTGGGTCACATGAAACAAGGAAAGCCAACTTTGATTATCTTCACACAAGCAGAACATACAATGCCCAATATACAGCTTGCACCATGTCACAGCTACTGTGATCCAGATCCCATGTGGGCAGCAGAAACCGTGATGGCTCCTCTTTTTTTCTTCCCAAGAAATCTGCTACTTTTTAAAACAGATGCTGAGCTTTATACCACATTTCTGGGGATGCCAGCGGAATTTCTTCTCTGACAACACTGACAGAAATTGGTAACTGATCTGTCAAGAAGGGTTTATGTAGAAGGAAATTAATGGATTAAAGCAACTGATGGGTAGAAGCTCAGAAAGCTGGAGTTTTATCCAGCTGCTTCTTGTGGCTAAAACTGACCACAGCAATATTACAAAATCTGAGCCAGGCTGGGTTAGGGTTAGTTAATCAAAGGCGCCAGGACAAAGGAAATGAATTTGCAAAGGCAGGATTAGCCAGCAGGGTCTCTCAGTGGCTATATTTAGTAGAAAAAGGCGTCTGGGATTTGGGGGGGGGGGTCCAAGACAGAATACCACCCCACACACCACTTGCTCAAATTCAAAACAGCTCAGATGGAACAACTGCACGGGAGTGTCTACCCATGTTTCCGGTAAAAAAGAGGGCTGTTCCTCCATATTTTCCCAGCAGCTTTAAGCTGGGGGGCGAAATGGAGACTCTTGAAGAAGTTTCAAGATGGGTGGGTCTCTTCCCTTCTCTCACCAAGTGCTGAAAGCAACCGAGAACTCCGTCTCCAGGAGCTCCTGTTGGGCAGGTTTCGGCACAGACTGTGTATCTGCTCCCCCCTAGTGGCTGGCTGGGGCTGTGGAGACCAGGTGGAAGATGCCATCCTGCCCAGCTCAGAGCGGAAATGAAAGCACTGGCAGCTGCTGCGCTCAAAACGGTGCAGGCCAAAGTACCTCTTCAGCTCACAAGGGTCCTGTAAAGCCCTGGATTGCCACCTTTCTTTCTGGCAGGGCTAACACATGATACAGGGGTGTGTGTGTGTAAGGAAGGGCTGGACAAGAAACCATTTGTGGACCCTGTCCCTCTAACCCTCAGCCCCGATGATTCACGCAAGCAAGCCAAGTTGCGCGCAAAACACGTTACAGGTCTGTCTGGAGGCTTACATAGATGCCTGCTTCGTTCGGCTGAGGGCAAGCCTAGTGTCGGGCTGCCTTCAAAAACTGCTCTGAAACATCAGCTGGTCCAGAACGCTGTGGCCAGACTGTTGACCAGGGCCAGATACAGAGAGTATGTGGCTCCCTTGTTACAGCAGCTTCACTGGCTACCAGTCTGTTTCCAGGCAGAATTCAAAGTGCTGGTTATGATCTATAAAGCCCTATTCGGCTTGGGACCAGGCTACCTGAAAGACCGCCTTCTCCCATACGAACTTGCCAAGGTGTGTCGCCCCTGCAGTGGGAGTTGAACTCTTAGGTTAGAAGTGCCAAGATAGTGATAAGTCAGACTCAAAGGTTTACTTACAAGGAGTACTTTATTGGGTAACTTACAGCACATAGGCGTACCCAATGGTTGGATCAGACAGCTTCTCTGAACCACGAGCCATGGGGTACAATGGGTCTTATACCCTACATGCTGGCAATAAGGCAGCATAACAGCAGCAAGCGCCCCTAGCGCTCATTCCCAGCGTAAGCCAGCAGTGCCTGGTTCTCAAGCACAGCTACCTAAGATAAACAAACACACAGCTTCACTTCTCAGGCACGGCCTGATAAGGCTTTCTACTCATTAGTAAGGAAGGCTGTTATCGGCCCTTTGAATCATCTTCACATGCTCAGAGGCTTACTAGCAAGGGAATTGCACCAATAATGAACTTAAGCAAGCATTATGGATCTCTAGGCCCCTCTAACACTATAAATGACCTGGCTACGCTCCTGGGGCCAATACACAAGGCCTTAAGATCTCCAAGAGAGGCACTTCTTTCAAAACCATCACCTTCAGATGCACGTTTAGTGGCGACACGAAAGAGGGCCTTCTTGGTGGCCGCTCCCAGGCTGTGGAACTCTCTTCCAAAGAGGGCTAGGTTGGCTCCCTCTCTGCGGTCCTTCTACCAGAAGGCAAAGACCACTTTATCCAAGAAGACCTGTGGCCCATAAGTGGGTCTGTTGGGTTGGGTGCTGTGTATTTTTTAATTCTGTAATTGTTATGTTTTTATTGTATTTTAATGTATTCTTTTAATCAATTTTAGTTGTGCCTGTAAGCCGCCTTGAGTGTCATTTTTTGGTAGAATGGCAGAGTACAAATCAAATAAATAAATAAATAAAATAGTGCATCCAAGGCAGAAGCAGAAATTGAACCCAGATCCAAGCCCAATTATCCACACATTAGACCACACCAGCATAATGTCTGCCTTTAATGAAACACCACCCTAGCCAATGCTGTCTGCTGAACTAAAGCACCTACCACCTGCCTGCCCATCACCCTTCGCTTGGGTTCCAGTTTGATAACTGCTTTCTCTTGATGCTGGATATTTCAGGGCCAGCCAGGGACCAAGAAGGAATGGGTGATTGATGGAAATGTGGAATCCCATGTGCTCACCACGCACTTGTTTCAGTCGATCTCCTAATTACCTTACACATTCTCCACAGGCTACAAAGGCAGACATAAACAGATTAACTAAATTAGGCCAATTAAACATTCCCTAATGAAATGAAATTCTCCAGACAAACTCTGGGAAGAATTAAGGGGTGCGGGGGGGAGGAAGGGAGGAAAGGCAAAGATGGCACAATGGCATGGAAATAACTTGCTGCGAGAAAACCAAAACAGACGCAGAGAAATATCAGGGCAAAATGCACCACGGTGGAGGTCTGTCAGGACAGGCACATCTGTCCATCTATAAAATATGGCAGCCTGCAGCACCTTCCTATGGAAATCTGTGCAAATCACAGTGTTCTCCTGCAGAGGATGGTAGCCAAGTCCCAGGGAAGCAAGATGGTGCCTCGTGACATCTTGTATCCTGCCCATGCAATTTGTTGATGCCAGACCCTGCGTGTAGGAGGACAGGATCTAACGCACATCAATAACATCTGGAGAACGGTAAGCGGAAGCCATAGCAGCGCTTGCTTATAGTTCTCAGGGATGTGATTTGCTCCAGTTTTGTACCACAGAGGTTCCCTCTGGCACTCCAGTTTGGTTAATATTTTCTACACTATTCTAGACCAGGACTGGCCAATCTCTTCTTCTCAGGGCCCCACTGTATTCTCCAGACAGTGGCCTGGGGGCCAGTAATGTGCTTTGCTATGCAGTATGACCTCTTCTCAGATGGTCAGGCTTAGGAGGTGCTCATGGAATTTCACCAAAAGCAAAAGTGCAGGGGGGGGGGTCCTCCTCAAGGAATGTCAAGGGAAATCAAAAGAGTTTTGTGAAGACTAACAACATTTCGCGGGGGGGCAGTGGTGTCGGTGTTGCACACCCATTTATTATGAAGTGGGTGCCATTTAGCAGCCATAAGAGCTTTACAGTCAAGTAGCAAGGCAGGTGTAACATTAAAAATGTGTGGATTCCCTTTTTCTTACAACTTAAAGGCATGGTTGTTGGCTTCCCTTTTTTTCTTATGAGCAACACTATGGGCAAATGTTTCTCCACACCATGATTACAATGATGGTGGTCATGTTATCAACTGGTGTGGGCTGCTTGGAATGCTCCAGGATTAGAAGATGCTCACTAGCTTCTAATTAATTTCCAGGTACATGTCACGCTGCGGGATTTAACCTAGAAAAAGCCCAGCGAGCTTGGGACCAGATGATCTCCTCCCATCCAAACCTGCCTATTTGTTTAAGATCTGCATCAGAGGCCCTGGTCCGGGTGCCACCACCTTCAGAACTGAGGCAAGTGGCAACCAGAGACAGTCAGGGCCTTCTCAGTAGTGGCACCACAGTTGCAGAATGCTCTCCCCAAGGACATTCTGCTGGTGCACAACTTTGTTGTGATTTCACTGTCAGATGAATTTTATTCTCCCAGGCTTTTAAATTATAATTCCTGCTGTTTCCTGTTTTATTGCTGCTTTTACATGTATTTCTAGCTGCTGTTTTTACAGCTGGTACAAATTGTAATTGGTTTTCGAGGTCAGCTGTTGGACTGGAAAACTTTTGCATTGTGTTGTAATGCTAACCATCTTGGAAACATCAGCTGAAAGGCAGCCTAGACATCTTTTAAATCAGTGGTGGGGAACATAGGGCTCTCCGGATCTTGTTAGACTACCATCATCGCTAACCAGACTGATGGAAGCTGGAGCCCAACGAAATCTAGGGAGCCACAGGTTCCCCATAAGTGTTTTATACAATAAATAAAAGATCCATTAGGTAGGGCCACCCAAGGCCAAATTAAATTGGTTTTACACCTGATTCGGGCCTTTGGATGGCCAATTGGCTAACCCTTCTCCAGGCATTCAGAGTGATAACATGAGGCAAAGGATTTTGTAAATGTTTAAAACTAGAATCCAAAGAATGCATCCTTTCCTCTCCTATTAAGAATGTCAGGAAACAACATTGGATCCATCCCTTGACATGCTGCAGGACCTCCCACAAGCATTCAGGATATTTCCTCTTGGAAGTGGTTTCAGGGCGGGGGGAGAAGCAGTGGGTTCCAACAAATGGTGACTAAAGGGCTACTGGCAATACCTTTCGTTTGATATGGCCCATGCTGTCATCAAGAGAACTGTCATGGATGAGGCCCTGCACTTCACTCAGTTCCACTATGTCTGTCGGTGGCGAGGGAGCGCTGTCAGAGATCGGGGTCATGAGGGACTCCAGTTCGTGAGAGTTAGATGGGGTCACAGGAAGTGGCGGTGCCTGCCGGCTCTGGGGATAGTACGCGTGGTTCCCAGCTGCCTGGGAATCCAGACCTGGCACAGACTCCCTGCAGGAGGGATCGAAAGAAAACATGTTCACCAACCAGAAACTAAATGTCCCCCCGCCTCACATCCCCCACACACCCCAGGTCATCAGGAAACACTGCCCCCAAGTCCCATACGAGCCAGACTCCCCAGAAGGATCCCAGAGGCAATGGTATCGAATGCTGCTGAGTGGCCCAGCAGAACCAGGAGAGGTTCTCCCACCGTCTGGTTCTCAGCATATGACACCCACCCAGGCAACCAAGGCCGCTTTACTGATGGTACTATTGCTAGGGCCCACTGCACGGTAGGATTCGCACTTGACCAATAGTAGCTTGGCATTCCATTACTGCTCTTTCACTTGCTGTCAGATGCTGAGAAATCTCAGCTTGGGAGTCCCACGGATGAAGCACCACCTTCTGTGCACAGAAGTAACGAGAAATACGGTATTCAGGGGAGCTAAGGAGGCAGAATGAGGTGGTAAAGCCATGAGCAGACAGTATGACTTCATTCTGCAGGTAGGGGAATAACCATTGTAGAATGTGCACTCAATTCAACAAACCTCCTGCAGGAAGAAAACTAGCATAGCAGGGAGGATAAAGGTTTTAGGCAGACTACGGGCTGTTCTGCTAGTTTTCTACTTGCAGGGAGGTGTTTTTGTTTTTTTTACATATGGAAGCATTCAAAAACTGAACCCCAGGCTCGCAGCTTAATGCCGTAGAATCCATTCTGCCAACTCACAGTTCTACTAATTCATTCTGCTGCGTGTGTAGATCCAGCTTGAGCTCCTGAACAGAGGGCAGGAGACAAATATGACAGAGAGACAGACAGGGCTGCTTGCTTCAATATGGTTCAGTGTACCTCAGGCCAAGGTAACGCAAGACCTACCTGGGCTTGTTGTTGCGAAAGCTGGCACACATGCAGAAGAGGACACACAGCAAGCCCAAGCAGACTCCCACGATGATCCCCGTGACAGAGTGAACATCCAGCATGTCTAGCAGGTGAAGGACACAGGAGAGAGTCAACATTTCCGGGAAGAGGAAGAACCCAAGAGAATATGAGCGGCACCAAGGTGCACCTTGCACCGTACGGAACACCAAGGCATTTTGGTAAAGAACCGTCCCACAAGGCAGAAGAAACAAGAAGCCGGTACCTGAAAACACCTCCCGCAAGGTTTGTACTTCCTTCACATTGGAGTATGGTCCGGACCCAACAGCCGTTTTCGCTCCCATTTTGAAGAAATACCTGGTGTCACTCTCCAGCCCATGAACTTCAGTGCTAAATATATTGCCTGAACAAGAGAGGAATTCAGGATGTGCTCAACCCTTTCAGACTGCAGTTGATAACACTGCTGATGTTCCACTGCTGGCAGGTAGGTACAAGTGGAAGCTGCGTTCTTCTCCAAACACACACACACACACACACACACACTGTACACACATACACACACTATAGTTCCCTTTGTGCATTTACATATATTAACCTTCTTTTGTCAGCAGAGTCCACATCTCGTCAGGCTGAGTGTCGTTGGCATTGTACAAGATGACGTACTCCACGATTATGCCATTTGGTTCAGAGGGGGGGCACCAGTGAACCTGGACAGCATATGGGTTGATGGGCTGCAACCGCAAATCTGAGGGAGGAGTGGATGGCCCTACATGAACAGAAGAGAATGCAAAAGGAGGAGAGCTTAGTGAACACTCATTAAGGCCATAAAATGAACATCCTCAACTCCTGTCATCTCCAGCATTAAACTAGTTGTAAATGGAAATTACAGGTGGATTCTGCCCACCCATCAATGCAAAGGGAGGATTAGGAGCTAAGAAACAGTCTGGTTTCCAAAACTTTGTGAGCGAATGCCCACACATTTTCAGACTCTTCTCCATTAGCATATACCTGCCCATGGACTAAGATCTGCCTCGAAAGCACTTCTCCGGGTTCCATCAATGTCAGAGGTGAGGCAGCTGGTGACTAGAAATAGGGCCTTTCCTGTACTGGCACCATGCTAGCAAACTGGAATAAATCAACATGTACAACAACAAAAATAGAACTCAACAGCAGCCTGATGAGATAAAATAACACATTTCTCTGCTGGCACCCAGTTTGTTGCCCTGCTAGGCTGCTGTCGCATTCTGTTTTCTATTGTTATACATTTGAATTTGTTAATGTTTTTACCAGTATTGGAAGCCACACTGAGAAGAGTGGGATATCAAACACCTAAATAAATAATAAAAAGGGGCTAGAAGCTTGGTTTAAAAAAAAGAAAACAAGGGTGTGTTTACATGACTTCGTGTGGTAGCTACTACTTAGCCAACATGGAACTGCAGTTAGGTAAGATAGTCCCCCGTCCCCACCCCGTCCGATTCTTTCACCTCTAAATGGAAGATTCACACATATCCCATGCTGCTATACTCACTGTCTGGGAGAGTGAACCACTCCACCACATTCCCAAATGGCCCATCCATGCCGACCCCATTTGACTGCACTGCAAACTCGTATCTGGTGAATGGCTTTAGCCCGCTGATGAGGATGCCTTCATCAGAGCTACAGAGGAACAGAACACCCATGAAGGAGAAAATATTATGATAGCATCTGCCATCTATGGTACCCATAAAAAGACTGGCAACTGTCTGGCAGCCATCAAAGCCGCAGAGTTGGGAGGTCTTGTAATTTTGTAATGTGTCATTTGATATTTGGAATTCCTGACTATCTACTCCACTTCTAGGAGCTTGAAATTAGAGTCTCTTCAAGGCTGGCCTCCCTATTCATGTGCAAAGGTGATAGGCCTGCAGTTTAGGGAGGGACCGTAGCTCAGTGGCAGAGCACCCGCTTTGCATACAGAAGGTTGCAGGTTCAATCCCCGGCAACTCCAGGTAGGGCTGGAAAAACTCATTCCTGACACCCTGGAGAGCCACTGTTGCCAGTCAGTGTCGACAATACTGGGCTACATGGGCAAAGGTCTGACTAAGTAGAAGGCAGCTTCTGATGTTCCTAAGTCCCCCTCATGCAACAGGACAGGAAGCTGTGACGCATGAATCCCCAGCCTCACTGCTGGAGAAGCCAACGGCAAGCAACAGCAGAGAATGCCAGAGAGCTCTGTCACGAGGGACGGGGGAGAAAGGTGTCTGGTTTGCATTGTTATGCCAATCCAATTAATTCGCACTTCCCGAACCAATACACAAACCGAAATGCAATAATCCTTCGGTATTCACATTTCTCTGAATTTTGCAATGCCGTTCTCCAATAAAAAATGTGTACAAAAAGCAATATATTCAGGAAAACTGCTTGCAAAGAATGTGTGCATTAGGCAAAATTGCATACAAAAATGCATATATATTACGAGAAATGTGTATAAAAATGTGAACAAATTTTCATGCAGACTGATATTTGTATTTTTTATTTTGCAAACAGATGCGGAAACAGAATGAAACAAATTTAAGAATGGGAAAAAGGAGAAATGGAGAGAAACTGAAATCGATAGATTTGTCCTTCCCTGTCTGTCATTCAACAGCCACAAGACAATTAACTTTCTGGTTTACTCAGTAGTGCTTCTCTGAATTCTTAGATAAGGAAGAAGAGATGCACATTCCAGAGCATAAACCCACTGAATACTTTCAAGGAGCCAGCAATCTATTGTGGACTTTTCCTACACGTGGAAAAATAGGGGCAGCTTCTAGGAAGACCACATGCCAGGGAAAAGTAGCTTGAGGGAGCACAGGAAGATGTTACATCTTCCTTTGCTGCATCCTGATGTCCTGGGTCTAGGATTTCTGAACTGCCTCATGTCTCTAACATCTGAAGGGAGGCTTGTAAGTCAACATATGATTGCTTACTTGTAACGAATGTTCAAGTGGTCTTCTTTGCAGTCGCACATATGGGTTTTGAATCAATGTGGTGCAACATTGTGGAAAGTTCTAGAACAGGGGTGGGAACCTCTTCACCACATTCCTTCAGGGGTAATGTTTCCGGCTGCATGCTGGTGGAGGGCACAACCACTATGAGCACGCCCCCCCCCCCGACATCCCCTTTCTCTCTTGAGATCATCACCACCCCACACTCTTTCACTCTCTCCTTTCCCTCTTTAAGAACCTTAAAAGAGAGTGTGTGGGGATAATTTCATTTCATTTCTTTTTGTGCAGTAATGACTTCATTTCTTTTATGATGGAAGGAAGGAAGGAAGGAAGGAAGGAAGGGAGGGATTTTAAGGGGTATTCAGTTGGTTAGTGCTGTTTATTTCTTTCATTGTTGTGCATTTGATTGTGTTTTTAATTTTTTTGTTTTTATGTTATGTTTTAATGAATTGTTTTTAATCTGGATTGTATTTTTATCCACCTTGAGCACCATTTTTGGGCAGAAAGGCAGAATATAAAATATTTTTAAAAAAAAATAAGAAAAAGTGTGTGGTGGGTGGTGTGTAGAGACAGACAGGGATACACGACCCAGTGCCTTCCAGATGTTTTTTGACTATAACTCTAATCAGCCCCAGCCAGCACGGCCAACAGTCAGGCATTATGGGAGTTGTAGGCCAAAACATCTGGAGGGCACCAGGTTGCCTAGCCCTGTTGCAAGGATTACTGAGAAAATGTATGTGAAAGACTTTCAACACTGAAAAGCACTATAAAAAGCCAAGTATTATAAGCAACCCCCAGCAATTCCCCACTGGTCCCCACCCCTGCTTCCTCCTGGGCCTACCAGGTAACTTGAGTTGATCCAGTAAAAGAGGCTAACATTGTGCATCTCTCAGACTGTCCAGTGGGGAGCCAGCCCTTCCTGCAGATCAGTTCTGTTCTCGATTCAGCAGGCACTGCGGTTCTCAGCCGGAGGTCCGCTTACCTCGTGTAGTAAGTCACAAGCGAGGCATTTTTCAGCCCCCAGGGGCTGAATCGCACGGTGTAATTGACGATCTTCACAGTGGTGAAGTCAGGTTTCTTCCACCTCAGCCAAATTGATGTGGAACTGTTGGATTCTACATAGACATGGACTGGGGGCAGCGGTGGGCCCTTCTGAACTGGGAGATCTGAGGGGATCGTCAAGGAAACAGAAGAAGAAGAAATGGATTCAGAAGCATGGAGGCTGACACTGAATCATAGAGTTGGAAGGGGCCCCAGAGGCCAGCAAGTCCAACCCCCTGTTCACTGCAGGAATCCAGTTTAGAGCATCCCTGGCAGACGGCTGTCCAGTCTTCATATTCAGCCAAAATCTGCCTTCAATTTAACTTAAGCTCATTATTTCATGTCCTACAATCTTGGATGGTAGAGAACCGGTTGTGGGGCTCTTCTGTGTGAGAACACTTTAGCGACCTGAAAAGTGTTGTCACATCCCTCCTCAGTCTTCTCTTTTCAAAGCTAAACCCCAGTTCCTTCAATCTTTCCTCATAGGACTTGGTTTCAAGTCCCCTGATCATCTTTGTTGCCGTTCTCTGAACTCATTCCAATTTGTCTGAATCCTTTTTAAAGTGTGGTGCCCAGAACTGGACACAGTATTCGAGGTGAGGTCTGACCAGTGCAGAGTAGAGTGGAACTATCACTTCCTGTGATTCTCAAACTGTACTTCTATTGATGCAACCTAAAATTGGAATGGCCTTTTTTGCAGCCACATCTCACTGCTGACTCATATTGAGCTTGTGATCGAATATCTGAACCAGCATCTGGACCAGCATGGAAAGAAAATAGTAATTAGAAACGAACATGTGGGACCTGCACTGGAGGGCCTGCTTTGAGCAGAGGGTTGGGCTAGATGATCTCAAAGGCACCTTCCAACTTTATGATTCTATGGAATCTGTTGCAGTGTATCCTTATTCCCAAACAGGAGTGCTCCTAGTCAAGATTTCAACCACCCAGCCATGCCCACCTCTAGGACACTATAAACCTGGGGTTTTCAATGTGGTGCCCATGGGCACCTTTCCAGACTCCCCGCCCCTCCTGATTTCATTTTATTTTAGATTTTTAAAAACTATGTTATTTTTTTTAACTGAGCGGCTGGTGTGCTGCAGAGTGAAACCCTGGGCTCCAACATCAGCTTTATTTCCAAGAAAACCTCTGGTCCCGACGTGCAATGACCTACACGCACAGCCCTGACCACATGAGTTTGTTGTGAAAGCCATCCTTGAATGCTGGTCGCCAACCACGCAGGGGCACCCACCTGCCGCTGTTACAGGTGCTCTCTCAGTTTTGCCCTTCCACACGGCTGCATAACCATCTTCGTGCTTATTGAAAGCCACCACCTTCACCTCGTAGAGCCGCCCAGGAACTGGACAGAGCAAACGGAGAAATAAATGAGCAAGTCAAGTGAGGCAAGAAGGATTTGGCTTGGGAGAGCAAAAGTAGGGCAAAGATATCCAGTTTCAACACAGAAGAGTGTGGGCTTCTTCATAAACGTTAAATGTGCACCCCTTCCTTCCTCTAAGGCAGGGGTGTTGATCCTCAGGCCCTACTCCATTTCCCCAACTGCCAATCGCTTGGTGGTTTTCTGGCGTTTGCGCCGTTTGTTTCCCCGTTCTAAGAGACTGAACTGCCTCTCTGAAGGATTAATTACTGGCAGCGAGAACTTTTAAGCTAAAATATGCTGGTATTTTGGCATTTTGCCTTCCCCCTTTTTGCCTTCAGCCCTGCTCACCACTGGAATGCAGCCCCTGAGAGCTTCTCTGAAACAGAATTTGGCCCTCAGGCTGAAAGAGGTTTGACATCCCTGCTCTAACCCGGTAAGAGCCTTGCTGGACAGGACCAAAGGTCTGTCTAGCCCAGCATCCTGCTTCTGACAGTGGAGAGCCAGAGGGCTCCTGAAAGGCCATCAAGAGGGAATGAAGGCAGCAGCTCTCTTGTCCCCAGCACCCGGTATTTAGAGGCATACTGCTCCTGCTTGTGGAGGCTCCATTAAGCTATCATAGAAAACAACCACAAATCAGGACAGGGAACCCGCGGCCTTCTGGATGCTGTTGGACTACAACTCCCATCATCCCTGGCCACTGGTCATGTTGACTGGGGGTGATGGGAACTGGAGTCCAACATGATGTCGTGGACCACATCTGGTGGAGATCCCCCTGTTAGGAAGGAGCTGAATTCAGTGATGGAGCACCTGCTTTGCACGCAGAAAGTTCCCGGTTCAATCCCCAGCGTCGCCAGGTAAGATGGAAGAGCTCCCACCTGAAACCCTGGAGAGCCACTGCTGCCAGTCAGTGTTGACAACACTGGCTAGATGGACCTGGGGTCTGACTCAGTATAAGAGAAGCTTCCTATGTTCCCCATCTCTGCTGTAAATAGATTTAAAGCCATGTAAGCTAGAGGCCACTGACATATTTTGGTGGCAGTAACATCCATAATTAATGGATGGATTTTTAAAAAAAAATTAAAAGTCCTAAATCAGTAAGAATTAAAAGCAAGAAGCCAGAGCAATTGCCAGCAAAGAGCAGGCACCTCAAATCTACCTACCTACGCCAGCTAAAATCAAGTGCTGGGCAAGTCTAAACTGTGCTCTCCTTAAAATGCCGTGCCAGGCAAATGTCCTTTGGCATTCCAGAACTACAGGGCAATTGTACAGAAGGCTCTACTCCACGCTCCCATTGACCTCCTCTCTTGGACAGAGGGAACTGGGAGCAGGGCTTTTAAGCATTTTGAATATATTTTGCCAATATATAAATAGGCCAAGCTTTTAAAGAAATCCAATTAAATAACTGCATGAACCTGTTGTATCATTGCAGGCAGCCCAACGCAACCCAAAAGGAGCTTTGTAAGTGTGAATACTCTAACAGCCAGCTCTGGCCACCCTTTTGGCTGTGCTGTGGTGCAAGCCAAGCTCTGCTTGGACAGCCAAAAGGGCTATTTCCAAGCTTGCTTGCCTGCCTCTTTCTTCTCTCCCCCTTCCCTGACATTCTTCATCCCTCTTTTATAGAGCTGCTTATTCAAAGGGACTGCTTGAACAACTCAAAGTTTACAAATAGAGGGAAAATGGGGCAATTCTCTCTTTGGGCACCAAGCTCCTTGTTCCTAAATGGCCTCCCCCTCACCCCCCTTGTCAGCTTCATTGATGAAGCTCTGCTAATTAAGGATGTGCCTGTTCATTGCTGGCTGAGAAGGACCGCCAACTGCTTTCGCCACCACAATGCGGACTGAACAAAGCACCTTTTAGTTATGCCAACGTTATCACTCTTGCTTGGATTATATTGCAGGGTGGGGGATGAGGGGCTAATGGTGCCACTCTCCCTTTCCCTCCTCCCAAGGAAAAGCACATGGAGGGGGTAAGGATCAAAAGGTTCTTCTGCACTACAACCTACATTCACATCTGGAAGAGAAATAACATTTTAGCTACTTTTTTGCTGGCCCCCAAGAACTTCACAGCAAAGGGGGTTTTGTCTGTTCTGAAAACATGTTGGCAGCAGCCTGAACAAGCCAGCCTTCGGATGGTCCAGACTGTGAAGCAGTAAAAACGTGGGGGCGGGGCAGGAGAGGACCAGGGGCTTTAAAGACAAAGAGCCTGTTTGCACATTGCAACAGCCCACTGTGGGTTAATTTACTCATAGGGGCTGTCACATCGTGCCAGGCGCCCGTGGGCGTAGTTTTTGTGTGGTGCCCGGCTTGTGGTGGTTTGTTGTGTTGTGAGAACCCAACTGGCAGGAGTTCTTTGATGGTTAGACAATCTTCAAATAACCCTAAAACTAGCCATGGGTTATTTGAGGATTGTCTGGCCCTCAAACAACCCCTGCTGCCTGGCCTCACATAACACAACAAGCCAAGCACCCGGCATAATACGACATTTCTCCCACGTGGAGTGCTCTTCACCCACAGCCCAAATTCTATGCAGGTAGGCCTCAGACAGGCCTCGGAATTGTTTCAGGCAAGGGTGCAAGGAAGAAACACTGTTGTTGTTGTTGTTGTTGTTGTTCAGTTGTTAAGTCGTGTCCGACTCTTCGTGACCCCATGGACCATAGCATGCCAGGCCTTCCTGTCCTCCGCTCTCTCCCGGAGTGTGCTGAAGTTCATATTCATTGCATCGGTGATGCTATCTAGCCATCTCATCCTCGGCCATCCCCTTCTCCTTTTGCCTTCAGTCTTTCCCAGCATCAGGGTCTTTTCCAGGGAGTTTTCTCTTCGCAAAGAAACACTGTAGCTGTGGGCAAATGCCTAACTGGAGGGTCTGGGAGGGCTGGTTTGGGAACGGAGCAGTTGCAATGGCTGGGGGTCCCAGTGCTGGCCAGAGCTCCTTTTTCTCTCCCCACAGCTCCCAAATGCCCTTTCTCCCACCTCCAAAGCACACACCTCCAAAACTTTCAGAACCTCCCCACTTTTCCCTGTTCCTCTGGAGTTGGAAAAGCTGCAGAAAAGGGTAACCTAAATGATCAAGGGGCTGGAGCAACCTGTGGAGGAAAAGTTACAATATCTGGGACTGTTCAGCTTAGAAAAAAAGGTGAGTAAGGGGAGACATGATAGAGATGTACAAAATTATGCATGGTGTGGAGAAAGTGGATGGGGAGACATTTTTCTCCCTCTAACATAATACTAGAACCCAGGATCATCCCATGAAGCTGATAGGTGGGAGATTCGGGACAGATAAAAGGAAGGACCTCCTCACACAGCACATTGTTAAACTATGGAATTCATTATCACAAGATGTGGTGATGGCCACCAAGTTGGATGGCTTTAAAAGGGGATTACACAAATTCATGGAGGATAAGGCTACTAGCCCTGTTGGCTATATGCTACCTCCAGTATCAGAGGCAATTGCCTATGTACACCAGCTGCTGGATGCTATTCCACTCATGTGCTACTTAAGGGTTTCCCACAAGCTTCTGGTTGACCACTGTGTGAACAGAATGCTGGACTAGATGGACCCTTGCTCTGATCCAGCACGGCTCTTCTTATGTTCCTATGACCATGCCTAAACATTTCATACTCTTAGAAAACCAGCATATGAGGTAGGCCTAAGAAGCAGCATGTTATGCCAAATTTACACAATTTAATCCAGCTGGAAAAGTTCCATTACTTTGCTGTTATGTTAGGAGGGTTGAGGCACATTGTAAGTACAGTTCTGATCATGACCTCCTTTGAGAGCTTTTTGCCACGGACAAACCTCCATGCCAGGGCATGGGAACAGCTGGATCCAGGAAACTTACCTAACTGTGTCAATTCATGTTGCTTGACTTTCTTTTTCAGCTTTATTGGCCCAACATCCCAAAGGCCATCACCAGTGCCTTCAGAGGGGTTCTCCTCACTCGTCTCCTCCATGGCCACTTCTCGATAGTAGAGTTTGTAGCCTGAAATCTGGGCGTGGTTAGCTGGAGGTTGCCAACTCACTAAGAGGGACTCCATTTTTGCTCGGACTTTTAAGTCAGTCGGGGCAAATGGAACTAGGGAAAGCAAGAAGAAATGAATGAAATATCAGACTGATCATGCTTCTCAGATTTATCTCCAGCTTACCTGCATCTTCCTTACCCTTTCCCTTTCTTCTCTTCAAATGCGCTCCCTCACTACAACTCAGTTCAAAGTGCCTGCTCTTACCTTCAAACCTGAAATGGCATGGGACCCCCAAAGCGCCTATCTCCACATCCAACTGTTTGTACCCTTTAAGAACATCTGCTTCTCCAATCGCATCCTCCATCAGAAGGGAGGTGGATATCCACCAGAGAGAGGGCTTGTTTGTCTCCAGTGCATCAATTATGAAATGTCCTCCCCAAGGAGCTACCAGCTACCTTGTTCTCTTTAAGGCCAGGAGCGGACAACCATGTGCCCTCCAGATATTTTGGACTACAACTCCCATCAGCCCAGCCAGCATGGCCAACGATAAAGAACTACAGGAGTTATAATCCAAAACATTTGGAGGTCACTGGCTTGCCTATCCCTGCTTTAGGTGCTAGGCAAAAAACCCTTTTTAGGGCACAATCCTACGGAGATAGTCGTCAGCCTCCGATTCTCACCTCCACTCTCCAACTGCCCTGCATTTTTGGCTAGACAGGCAATTTCGCCTGTGTAGCTGGGGAGCTTCGGAGTGGCGGGGGGGAGGCCGCATGGTACATAAGAAGCTGCATAATGTGGCTTCCGCTGTCTCCTCTCCTCCCTGCCCCCAGGACTGCCCCCTTTTCCCCATCTCCACGCTCCGTTTCTGAGTGAGATGTAGCTGTGTGGAGAGAACGTCGGCTAGGAGGGGGTAGGTGAGGGGGTGGGAAGCACAGTTTCTGGGAACGGCTCCCAGAAACTGAAAAAGAAGAGAGCTTCAGAGAGCTTCGGCTATTGGGCGGTATAGAAATGAAATAAATAAATAAATAAATAATAAAAATCCTATGGCCTTCTAGACAGTGTCTAGTGGCCATAGGATTGCTCCCTTATTCACTCAAGCATTTTAAGTATGGTTTCTTTGGCTTTGTTACCTGCTGTTTATATCTCATAGTTTTTTTATTCTTGTATTTTAACCTCGCACTTGTTCTTTTTTATAGTTGTAAACCACTCTGGAAACAATTTCTTGGGTGATATATAAATAAATACAGACAAACTCAGCCTTTCATCACCACTTACCTCAGGCTTCGTTCTTGGCTATAAAGCCTCCTGGCTTCCACAAACCTCCTAATAATTAATCCTGCACTTACAGGCCCAGAACTGCTCGTGTCCCACGGAGCCCTGACATTAAGCTCAAAGGAGGAAATGGGCTGAGGTAAAACAAGAAGCAATGTACCGTGAGTCTGGTTGTCTCTATCTGGGGTACGATGCTGTGTCCATTCTGAAGAGGCTCCGTAGCCCACATTAGTGCTTGCTGCAATCCGCACTTTGTAGACTTTATTAGGGTGCAGGGCATAAAGGGCGAGTTGTGTCTCATTGGCACCAACCTCAGCTGAGGAAATCAGGTCTGTTAGAAAAATAGAGCCCAACACCTTTTACAAACATCTAGTCCTTGTAATCTACCCTGCGTGTCTAAAGGCTGCAGGCAGAAATGCCCATTAATTACAACATAGAACACAGTAAAGCCCTCAGGTTAAGAAGTTGAGAAATGTCATTCATCTTACTGAAACATTTTAGTGTCCCTCAAAATTCCTCTGACATTTTGGTCAAGCAGGAAATTTTGCTCACCTCAGTTTTGGCTCCAGGCAGAATTCCACGGTATATTACGGACCAAACTAGATGTGAGGAGGAACCATATTTGCTTATTCTTATGTCTGCCCAAGCCATGTATAATTTTATTTATTTATTTAAATATATATCCCTCCTTTCCTCCAAGGAAAGGTGGCATACATATTTCTTCCCACCTCCCTCTTAATCCTCTCAACAACCCTCTGAGGTAGACTCGTTGGAGAGATAGTGACTAGCTCATGGTCACCCAGTGAGCTTCATGGCTGAGTGTGGATTTGAACCTGCATCTTCCCAGTCCAGGTCTGACATCTGCATCGATTTGGGAGGAGCTGAACAGAATAGAAATACCTTAAATAAAGAAGAAGACTATTAAATAAACCCTCCCACACATGCACACCATGCCCTAACTTTCCTGTGGCTTCAGGCATTTTTCTCTCGTCCTGGTCCAGTATCAAGCTGGGCTGGGACCAAAGCCATTGGTGAGAGAGACCACATGGAACGAAGGTGAGGGAAAGTTCAGCTTCTCCCACCTATGCAGCCCTTTGTGATGTTAAATTAGACTCCATCCCCAAATAAACACGGCTGCCCCAGTCACATCCGGTTTGCTCCTTAGGAGTTGTGAAAAAGGTTGCCTAACCTACTGCCACATAACCTGCTCCTATGTTAAATTGGGGCCCTTTTCCAGGTGCCTGTGCATGCGGAAGTTGGGGGCGCGGGTGACTGGAGAAAGAGTCTTCTCAGTTGTGTCATCCTGCCTACAGAATGTTCTCCCAGTGTCCGCTCGTATACCTTTTTGGCAAAAACCGTTTATTCTCTCAGACTTTTGAAAACGTTAATGTGGGTTTTAATTCAACTGTTAACATGGTTTTTTTAAATTGCTTGGCTATTTTTAACTGGTTTTGAATGGTTTTCATGCTATTATTTTATTGTTATTGATTTGTATTTCTGTAAGCTGCTCTGAGACTGGCAACACTGAAAGGCAGAATGCTGCTGCTGCTGCTGCCATAAGAAGAAGAGGAGGAAGACAGAAAAGAATGAAACCCCTATTCTGAGGAATTTCTCCTGTCTTATCAAAGCTTGATTAGCTTCCCTCAGAATTCCTCTCATGTTTTACCCAAATTTATCTCAGATGTTCAGTTTTGGTAAAATTAGGTGTTAATTCAGTGGGGCAGCAACTGAGCAAAGGAGAAGGTCCCCCCAAGCAAGCCCTCCTTACTCTTGAGAAGACCGGCCCCTCCCTAGGAGCTACAGCTTACCTGGCAGAGGCAAGTCCTCCAGGAGAGACTATCTAGGCATAACATCTGTACTCTCTGACACTCCCACCTGCCTATACCTATATACAGCTGTTAACTCTATACCTCAGGCCTCCACCTTCTCAAGATACCTAAACTAGTGTCTGTGTAGTGCCCCTGCCAAACCTCCTAACACATGTTCAGGTGTTCACATTGCTGAGCTATCAGAACAAACACACTCGCAATTTCCTATTGTGGCTTATACAGGCCTTTATTTTACACTAACAGTACTCCATCATGCCACATTTTTGCATCAGAATTGCCTCTTCCTCACCTTCCTTGAGTGGGGCGTAGTCAATTTTGTATTTGGTGATCCTCCCGTTGCTCAGTTCTGGAGGGAGAGGCAGCCATGTCACCTTGATGTCAGTTGGTGTTGTGCTTGAAAGGGAAAGTTGAGGAGCCGCGCTGGGAACTGGGAGGCAAGTGACAAAACCAGTGACTCTACCTCATCACAAAGGAAATGAGCAAAACACTGCTCATTCAGCTGGAGACAATGCATTTGAACCTGGAGGGCTTCGTTGACTTGGGGACATGCTCTGCAATTTCCTCAGTTGGCCTATTTTCTCTGGGAGAAAAATGCCAGCTATTCTCCTTTCACACAGAAGTGTTTTCCAAAAACAGTGCAGTTTCATTTCTAAAAACGAGAGGGACCAGAACTCCAGCCTGTTTGGAAGCCAGGCCACCAAGCCAAACACAATGGTGTATCAGGGCCTGTCATGACTCTACACCCCACCCCACCTGACCCCCCACGCACACACCCCATGTTTTTGCAGCCCCAAGCAGGCAACAAAAACACAAGCCTTGTGGAAGGCTTTGCATGCAGACAGTCCCAGGTTTGAACCCCAGCATCTCCACGTAGGGCTGGGAAAGACCCCTGCTTGAAACCCTGGAGAGATGCTGCCAGTCAGTGTCAACATTACTGAGCTTGATGGACCAACAGTCTGACTCAGTATAAGGCAGCTTCCTTCCTATGTCCCTAACCCCACTATTTGCTAGGGGTTGCACTGGCTTGGGAGCTCACAACTTTCATCTGATCCTGCTTTCTAATCACAGATATCTGTGAGCCACCTGTGTTTGCTTAGTCTTGGAAGAGGCCAAGGCACTTGGCATATTCTCAGGAGAACTTTCTTTGGAATTACTTTGCATGTCCAAGAAATGAAGCTGAGCACTCAAAAAGATCAAGGAGCTGAGCCATAGTTCAAACTGCTTGCAGGGCATTTTCCTGATATTTGATGATGCGCTTTGTAAGGATACATAAGAATTACATGCTGTGTCAGATCAATGGCCTGTCTAGCTCGGTGTTCTCTTTACTGACAGCAGCCAGCTAGATCACACAGGGAAGTTAATAAGTACGGAATGATGGCATTAGTCCCTATCACCTCTTGGCCAGAAGTATACGGTTGACAAACATGGAAGTTAAACATCTTACTGTCATACTAAATAACAAAGGGAGGTGTCCTGAACATCTTTTTAACAATCTTTTTTTAATCTTGCTTTACCTTGTTTTTAAAAGGTATTTATGCAACTGGTCAGTGCAACATCCCATGGCAAGGAGTTCCACAGGTTAATTATGAACCGTATGCATCGGAACAACCTTTTATTTGAAACTCCCATTCACCTGTTCAGCTCCCATCCATCGGCTGTTTGGCATCTCTCAGGTTCATGAGAACAAGACGTAAATTGTGTTAACCTCACCTAGTTGCAATGCATTTTAACAATTCAAGTCACAAGACTTCACGCTGCTGAACAAGCGGACCCACCCCCATACTATAACCGGGCCAACTCTGTGATTCGTACACCTCCTGCTTCAGAAAGCCATTTGGGAACGCCCCTTCTGTTCATATTCTACGAACCATCCTCCAGAGTCTGTACGTTTATGGAAGAGGAGGTCCGGCTTGCTCCAAGCTGCGAGTACGCCACCACGTAGAAAATGTAGTTGGTGCTGGGCTCCAAGTCTTTGACCTGAAACTCTGTCGTGTCGTTATTCACTGCAAACTGGTACTCCACATTGTCGGTGCCTAGAGAGGGTACACAACGCTGTCAGACAAAAAAAGGAAGAACGTTTTGTCCTTTCTTCAAACTAGCTTCTTCCGAGAAGCTCGCAAAAGGTCCAATGCATCTTTCATCCTAGTTTGCTTTTAGCACCACTTAGCTGCCTTCAGACAGGGGTTGCTCCCAACCTTTTAACACACACCTAGGAGTGAAACAGGATTTCAATCCACATTTTCATCATAAGGGCAGAACAACGGAGCAGTAAATTCTGCACTAATTGACCTGCAGGTCAAGAGTACAATCTGAAAACTAAATTGTGAAAAGTGGGTCAAATGGCACTAAAGGGTAGAAGAAGGGCGTGGAACCTCAGGCCTGGGGCCCAAGTCCAGCCCTCCAAGGTTCCCCATATGGCAACACCCCTTCCTCTGGCCCCTCTCCCTTTCCCCCAACTACCAATCATTTGGTGGTTTCCCAGCTTTGGTGAAGTTTTCTCCCCATTCTAAAAGGTTGAAATGTCTCTCTTAAGGCTTCATTACTGGTCAGAGCTTTAAGTGACAACATGCTGGTGCTGTTGGCCCCGCCTCTTTTGCCTTTGACTCCACCCACCACAGGAATGCAGCCCTTGAAAGCTTCTCCATAATGAAATCCATTCCCCAGGCTGAAAGAGGTTCAACCCTGGGGAAGAGTGACTTTACAGTCATAGGGGATTAACACAAGGCTTTCATATTTTTTTGCCCCATGAAATAAATTCGGATTAAAACTGTTGACATTAATCCAGAATATGGAAAACTCTTTCCTTCCCATGCAAGGAAATGGGGAATTTGGGGTGGGAAGATGAGACAGGTGGGCTCTGGGTTGGATCCAGGTGAAGTTACTTGAACTTAGTTCCCACTGAAATCAATGGAACTTAAGCCATGGCTAACATGTCCCACACTGATTTTAATGGGAACTAAATTCAACTAACTCAGCCACCTTCCTTTTACTAATTGCTTTAATAATCATCAATGTATGAATAGTAGGTTGGTTAAAATGTGCTAAGCCAGACTTCCACAACCAGGCGCCCTCCAGATATGTTAGACTACAACTCCCATCATCTCCAACTAAATTGGGGAAGGGTTAACTAATTCACATAACTAGCCTCTGAAATCCTAAACTAGGCTGTCACCAAATTAAAAAATAAAATAGTGAATTAGTCATATGAATGTCAGTTGTTTAATCTCTTGATTGATCAGTCACCTACACCTCTATCCATCCATCCATCCATCCATCCATCCATCCACATAGGAATAAAACCAAGGGGTCTAAATTAAAAAAAGGAGTCTAAATTAAAAAAAGCTATTCTCCCTCTGCTTTTAGAAGAGCCATTCTTGGCTATCACATCTTTAGAAGAGGTATTCCATTCCATGTAAAGGAAAGCAGAAGGTCTCTTGTAAAGTGCGGCCTGCCATCCAGGTGTTTTTCTAAATCATATTAAAAAATAAATGACTTTTTAAAAAAATACCCTGTCCTGATTATTCAGGGACACCTTTTAAAATCAATCAGTCTAACTAACCAATCAACTAAACAATGAAGACTTAGCCCATACATTTTAAAAGTTGCAGTTTTCAATCCCCATTAATGGTTTTAAGGGTGCAATCCTACAATCCTAAACATAGTAACTAGTAAGCAGGATTTACATCTGAGTAAGCGTGCATGTTTTGCCTTGTAAGGAACAGATAAGCACGTCTGAGCATAAAAAAGCCATGCTGGATCACACTAAAGGTCTATCTAGTCCAGCATTCTGCTCCCACAATGGCCAATCAGAAGCCTGTGGGAAGCCCAGAACCAGGACATGAGTGCAACAGCACCCTCCCGCCCATGTTCCCCAGCAACTGATGCTGAGAAGCATATAGACCTCATGACTAGTAGATTTACAGTGCTCACACCCAACCTGGTGCCCTCCAGATATTTAAATTACAGTTCCCAGCATTCCTGACCACTGGCTATGCTAGCTGAGGGTGACGGGAGTTGAAGTCCAAGACACCTCTGGAGGGCACCAGGTTGGGGAAGGCTGAGCTATTTCATTTCAATAACCCCCCCCCCCAAAAAAAAAAAAAGTTCTGAGCTATAATTAGTATGAACAGTGTGCCTTCAGAAGACAGGTTACATACCCAAAGCTTTCTGGTAATGCAGTGAGAACCCAATAATCTGCTCGCTATTGAACTCTGGCTGTTCCCAGGATACCAAGACGGTCGTGCTGGAGAGAGAACTAGCCGACACCCTCTTAGGAGCGCTGGGCAGGCCTTCCCGTACAATCACCTCCAGCCTGGCAGTAGCACACGCCATGCCCAGGTGATTTTCTGCCACGCATTGGTAGTAGCCAGTGTCATCCAGCCCAATCTGGTTGATCACCAGGGTGCCACTGCTCTGTATCTTCACCCGTCCTTTGGGCAGAAGAGGCTCCCCGTTCTTCATCCAGTGGATGTTGGGAGATGGCTCTCCTTCCGCTTTGCAGACAAACCTGGCGGTGCTGGCTCGAGTCCGAGAAATGGTTTCAGGAGCCTGGGAGATGGTAGGGGGAGCTGGGAGGTAGAAGAACTCAGTTAGCACTTTGGGTGACTGTGAAGTCTTCTCTTCTTCGAAGCACAGAGCCAGAAGGGGCTGTATAGATATAATACAGTGATGGGGGACCTTTCTCAGTTGGATGGCCAAACTCAGTTTCGGAGCAGCTCTCATGGCCCACATTCCAGTGGCGGGCAGAGCCAACAGGAAAAAATGTGGCCCCCAAAGTATCAAAAGTGCCAGCATATTTTCGTTTAAAGGTCTTACTGTCAGTAACGAAGACTTAGGAGAAAAATTTCAACCCTTTAGAATGGGGAAAAAACTTCTCAAAAGCCAGGAAATTGCCAAACAATCAGTGGTTGAGAGAAAGGGGGTGGGGCCAGAAGAAGGGGGTATTGGTCATCGGGGGAATCCCAGAGGGCCAGACTGGAACCCCAGAAGGGCCAGATTTGGTCCCTGGCCTGAGGTTCCCCACCCCTAATATAATCCATATAAATAAATGGCAAACTCTCCCCCCTAAAGTAGACTGGAACCTTCCAGCCTAATCTTTGAGGCAGGAGCAATACATCTTCCCTTTGACAAAAGAAAGGAAAGCCAACCCAAACCATTTCCTCCAGCTCCTTCCTGGAAAAATAAACACAAGGGGGGGGGGGAACCCTATAAGCAAGCTCAAGAAATACTGATCTTGCAAAAACACACAACATTCGTCTTTGGAATAACCAAGAGGTCCACCTGAAGATAGCACAAAAGCAACGAGACAATTTTACGGATGCAGAGAAATGGCGAGTTCTCTGTTCTCACCAAGGACTCGGAGCTCAGCTGCAGCAGTCACAAACTGCCTGGTCTGGGGTTTATTGGCACGGCAAACATAGACTCCCGCATGATGAAGCTGGGTGTGGGGAATCAGGAGATTAGTCCGTCCCAACAGAATCACATCCGTGGAAATGGGATTCCCATCTATAAAAAGTAGTGGGGACACACACCACCAAATCCATATGTGGGATATCAACACGGAAAAACTGCATACTATAATCTAAGAAGTGCATATCTTCCCTAAATATTTTAGCTTTTTCAGCTTTTGCACACCATTTTATTTCTCCTTACTCAGAGGGCCAAACTGACACAGAGTCATTCTGATCTACATTACAGCAGCCAACTTAAGACTGTGAAAATGTCCCCCAAGTAATCAGGGAGATGCGTCGGCATGGCTGGAACTTGCAAAAATCAATGGATGGATGCTCAGCACTCAAAATATACAGAAGAAAGGGCATGTTTACAACAATTCATCAAAATTTGTCTCCCATACAGCAATATTTTGGGTTATAGTTGACTTTAAATGCCTGACTGATCTCCAAACCTGCAATTTTAGACCGATTTGCTCTTGCCCTTTGTTTGTATACCATTTGATCTGTTGTCAAATTTGAGCCTTTGGTTACTTCCACATGCCACCTTTCCTTCAATAGTGAAATGCCACATCTCTTTAAAACAGACACATACCCTGTTCCACTCTTCCCACCCCAAATGACTTCAGTGATCTTTATCACATCTTATAATCCTAAAGATAACCCAAGAGTTATTTTTTGCTAAAGCACCAACAGATGCGTCAAAATTCCCACCAGCCCTGCAAAACCCCTACAAAAGGCCCGTCAAAGGCCCGACCCTTGCGCCCCGACCTTTCAAGCTGGGGCGTCATTCAATATTGGCTGTGACTGATTTAGATCAAAAGGCATCCAGTAACTAGAATTTCATATCTTTTACAGATCAAACAACATAAATAAATTGCATGCTTTGTGCCACTTTAGCTTTAGTTGGCAAGCTCAGCTCAGAAGCCTCACTTCAGCCAGTGCAAGCTGAGCCTTCCTATATTCAGTTGCAGTTTATAACACTCATCTGAGTGCGTTCCTCTTTTAATGGATTTCAAAATGAAAGGGTCCCAGAGTCGCCTCTTCGGCATCAAAAGAGTGATTATCTTCATTTACCCTCCCGTATCCAAGAGACAAATGGCGTGGGATTGGCAGATGCCATGCACTCCATCACGGCGCTCTCTCCAACCACCACTGTGGCATTCTCTGGCGCAGCAACAATGGCGACATCCCCTGTCACTGGCGGCTGATAACCTAGTGCGACAAATTCCAGAAAGAGAAAAGAAGTCAGAACATTCTCACCAAACCAAACCAAACTTTTGTTTAAAAAAAAATCCAGTTTCTCCAAGTCCAGTGTTGCTTTGGATGTGGAGTTTGCGTGTGAAGGAAGATCTTGTATATTAATTGTGTGTGGGGCAGAACACAATCGAAAGAGACACTTCCAGCCTTTAGTGAGAATTCCATCAGCAAGGAAGAGCTCTCCAGTTATGCTGCCACTCAGAAACAACATTGGAGAGGAGTCTCAGCGTGGTCTTGATAACCCCAGCCGCAGAGACTCAAGATCTTATATGCATAGCCCTTTCCTGGTGGGGTTTCACATTCATGTGATGGAATGCTGAAAAATGGCTCTCATTGTAACCCATTCTTCAAACATATCAGTATAGTGTGAAGGAGGTGGGGGAACGTTATCCCATGTTATCCTCACAGCAAACCTATGAAGTAAGTCAGGCTGAGAGCTAGAGACCTTCTCAGGGTTACCTCCAGCTTTTTGACTGAGTGGAGCTTTGAACTAGGTTTCTCTGATCAATGTTCATCATACCATCCTCCATAATCAACCTGACTCTCTCTGACTGACATGTGTGTCTTAAAATCTGTGACCTTACAAGACAGTTTCTATGATGTATGACATTATTCTATTACTTATGGGAATCAACATCTCAGCAATATGTTTTACCTGTGTGGTATATCTATCGGGGGGGGGGGGGGACAACACACAACTCTCAATGTATGATGTATCATTGATATGTTTATATGTTTTGCCCCAGTTATGACTTTTGTGATTAAGGGTGCAATCCTATGTGTGATTAGACAGAAAAAAGTCCTACAACTTGTTGTAGGACTTCTTTCTGTCTAAACATGCATAGGATTGCACCCTAAAGCTTTCAAAAAAGTAACAAAGAACTGGTAACTGCTTTGCAAATGTTCAAATGTTCTCCATGTGTGGGCCCTTGTGGAATGCAAATCCTCTTTTCTGAAATTAGTTGGGCACGCATCAGATTCCTGCATCACTGGAGTCAAGACCCCTTGCTCATCCCCCACCCTAATCTTTCACACTCATTTACATTATGAACACCTCTCTCACGACCATAGGATGTTGCCTCATACCAGGTCAGACTATTTATCTCTCTAGCCCAGTAATGTCTCTGATTGGCAGCAGTGGCATAGTGATACATTTTGATGTGCAGGCACTCATCCTGACAATCCCTGTAGCCACATCCCCAAGGAGAGTCCAAAAATGCTGGCAGCAGCGTTGATCCATCTCTGTGTGTGCCTGCACGTATTCATTGGTGAGAAACTCCATTTCCCCCCAGCTACTGCAAGAAGGCTGGCCTGAGACATCTTGCTGCTTGAGGCAAAGAACAAGATGGCGCCCCCTCCCATTCCATGTAAAAAAGCCGACTGGACTGGCAGATGAATCTGTCTTCAACACAATGACAGGTCAGCATCCTCCACTTCACCTGAAGGCAGCAGGTTATCTTAGGAGGTGCAGCCCAACCCGCATGGCACACAGGTCTCTCCCCCAACACCTTGCTGCTGTCTCCCAGTATCTGCTGCCTGAGGCAACTGCTTCACTCTGCCTAATGTTAGGGCTGGCCCCGACTGTGAGGACTGCAGCTAAGCTCAGAGGGAACAAGTAAGTCTGAGGGGAGTGGCAGAGGATGTCATTGTCTTGGCCCTGTGAGTCCTGGTCCCGCTACTCCACTGGCTGACAGCAGCTCCCCAGGGTCTCAGACAGTGAAGGGTTTTCCCCAGCCCTGCTCCCTGATTCTTTTTAACAGGAAATACTGGTGATGGTACCTGGGACCTTCCGCATCAAAAGCCTGAGCTCTGCCACTGAGCTACGGTCCCTTTACTGCTCCACTTTCTCTTGCCCTTATTCCCCCTTCCCTTTTTTTGACCTTGAACACAAAACTACAGGATCAGGTCCACCAACCCATTAAAGTTACAGAAACTTGAGTGTTTACAAGGGCTTGTTATCTGTTAAAAAAAAATTGGGTTGAATGCCCAATCCATTGACGACTCAATTCAGTTTAAGCAAATCTGCATGTCACCCCAATGTCAACACTGGTGTCTTTTCAAGATGTTGAAGGAAGCACAAAATAGTCCATAGTTTCAGCAACAAAAGCAACCTGCTTGTTCTTAAAAGGGGAGGCAGTCCTGAATATTTCCTTTGTCATATTCCTTCTTGCAGTGATGCCGCAACTGTTTTGGAAGCAAACAAGTGTACCCTGAATTCTCAGCCTCACCGATTACAATATCCCCTCACTGATTAAAATTGCTCCCCACCAACCAATGTTTCCACTGCTTAATCTATTGATTAAACAGGTTAAAGCTTGCAATCCTCATTATGAGATAAAGAATGAAGGGTGTTATAAAGGCTCTCCTCGTTCGGGGTCCTTTGTTTCCCTTGAACATATGCAGCACATGGGCCCTCCCTAGAAAGGTTGAGCAGAGAATGGCAGAGTTTTTCAAGCTCCACAACAGCAACTGCAAACTGGCCTCTTGCTCTCTGCAGAATAATGGAAGAAAATCACGGACAGATCCTTTTTCCTCCCCTTCCCTCTGCTGAACAGCTGCTCGAAGCTTGAATACATTCCCAGGGGAGATTCTCGGGGGCTCAATAAGATTTCAAGCCCCTCTTCTGGAAAAGGGTGAGAAAGTTCACAGCAAACAGCTCAGTTGTCTCATATCTCGGCTGCTGACAGCTGAGAGGCAAACAGGCTGCCCACCTCCCCTCCTGTAACCTCCCCTCCACCAGTAAGCCACGCTGGAGCTCAAGTGGTTTGAAGCGGAGCGTCTGTGGAACGCAGAGCGCAGAAATGATGGCTGCTGTCAATCACTGCACGCGGGGCTCCGCTGGAGCATGTTTCCGAGAACTACCTCTAATGCCATGCCACAGACGTCAGTGTGGCAGAGCGGCTGGGGTGTCAGACTAGGATCAGTGAGACCCGAGTTCAAATTCCCCACTGGGCTATGAAGTTCACCAAGTGATTATCTCTGTCTAACGTACCTCAGAGGGTTGTGTGAGGATAAAACTGGGAAATGGGGAGGGGGGATACCTTGCTGTCCTGAACTTCTCGCACACAGGCGCATGCATATCAGCAGCAGAAAAGTGCAGGTGCACATAGGAGCCCTCTTAGGGATCCTGTTTGCTGTCTATGGCCATGGGCAGTTCCCTTTCTCAGGGTGCAATGAGACGTTCTGAGGCACAGGAGGCGGGCAGGCTGCAGCCAGGTTTTTTGAGTGCAAGATTCTTCATACTTTACTGCTGAAAACGACTCTACGGACTCATCCCAAAGTGCAAAGGCTGGCCAGGCCTATCCCAAACTGGTCCTAGCTATAGCCATGCTGTGCCCAGATCAAAACATCTCAGCAGACTTTGCGCATGCACACACAAAAGCAACAAACGGCTGCTGGCAAACAGTTTTAGAGAGCAATCCTATGGCCACTAGACACTGTCTAGAGGGCCACAGGATATGCTCATTTCCAGGAACCAACCTCAGAGCCCGCGCTCAGAGGCCAGTTCCTGGAAAACTGACCGCCCCCCTCGTCTGCGCTGCCTTGGAGGCAGTGCATAGAAGCCCCATCCTCCACGCTCACAAGAGGAGCGCGGAGCGACTGAAAAGGGCTGGGGGGTGTTCCGGGGCGGAGAGAGCGGAGCTGCGCATATGACACATCCAGTGTGTCGTACGGCAGCTTCCTCTCCCAGTCGGCCCCCAGTCACTAGATAGCCGAAAACGGCTATCTAGCAAAAAATAGCAAGGCAGGAGAGGCGCAGAGGGAACGATCCCCCCGTGCCTCTCCTGCCTTGCTTTGGATAGGCGGTCGCCTCCAAGGACAGAGGCGGCTGCCCATCTAGTTAGGGCTGTGCCCTTAGGCAACCATTCTTTCTTCAGGCTGCTGATCCTGCATTATTGACTACTTGGCTGTTTACCTGACAGTTTTTGCTTGCCTTATTTCTTGCACCCCCGGGAGTGTAGATAATCAGCATGACATTCAGGGAACCACTGCAGTTTTCCAGCAGGGAAATGTGTTCCTTGAGAACTGGGATGTAATATGCTCTTCCTGGAGATGATACGGGAAGAACTTCATTTAAACTGACAGCCCTTATCGCTTGCTGTGGCTGCGTCCCACAAAAAGACGTGTTTTCTCAGTCAAATATTTGTACAAGATACGAGTACCAGGGTAGAGACAGCAGCCAAGCAGAGCTAGCCTTTTTTTCCTCAGAGAAAGCAAAGTGGTGGGGTTAAATGGAACACAGGTGGGGAGCATGATCCGTGGTGAAAGGGATCCCGTCCTAGAGAGGGGGCACATCCTCTATAGGAGTAAAAGTTTGCTCTGGTGGAAAGGGAAAAAGAATGCTCCAGATCAGCACCACACCAAAAGCAAAGGATCCCTCCTACTCATCCATTTACTTTCCCTACAAGCACAGGTATGAACAATCTTTGCCCCAAAGAGCCCTGTAACTGAGAAAGCTCAGCCTTGCTGTCTTTTTAAGTATCACCTTGACTCCAGATCTCCATTTTGTCTGGGAAGGCTAGATAAGCAGAGGCTTAGAGACAGCCAGGACAAGAAAGTTGCCGTTTTTAATTGCTGACTGGCTGTAATGAATTAATTGCTGTAATTACTCACTAGGCAAAATTCTCAGCAAGTATGCAAAGCAGATGCCTTCCTCTAGCCCAGTCCCTGACCTAATCAAGCTATCCAGGGCACACCCTGAATTGGCCAGTTCAGAGCTGACAGTGTTGCCAATATGGGTAAACACACTAGCACACATTAAAATTTGAGACTTCTGCTTAAAATGTGCATATAGAACCCACTTTTGCACACCATCTGTGCATTACACCCTTCACCCATGGTGGGAAAAAGACAGTTTCACTAATGCTAAAGGTACCCTCCTCTTTGATTTTGAGAAAAACCCTCCACTAGGTTACTGACCCTATAAGATAGGGGTGAAGAACCTTTTTCAGTCCAAGGGCCAAATTCCAATCTGGAAAGTGTCTTGGGGGCTGCATTCCATCTGTTGGCAGAGCCAAATGCAAATGCGTGAGGCCAAAAGCAACACGGACAGAGCCAAATGCAATTCTTACTGATTTTATGCCTACTCAGAAGTAAGCAGGACAAGGTTTCTGCACATCTACTGAGAAGCAAGCAGGACTGAACCACTCAGCAGCTTCTTCCCACAGGCCCCACCCACTCTCCTCTGAAGGGAAAAACTCTTATCTCCAATCAGCTCCTGATCAGAGATAAGAGCTTTTCTCTGCTGGAGAGGAGATGGGTCATGGGGAAGAAGCTCACAGGTTGGATGGAGAATCTCGCCTGTGGGCTACATTCAGTCCATGGACCGAACATCCCTCAACCCTGCTAGAGGAGAAACCTACAACTAGAATTCAGTGTGCAGCCTGTGTGCAATTTGGAGAAGGCCAACTAAGGTCTGCCCAGGCTGCTCCAGCTCTTTCCTGGTCAACTCTATCCCCTTTCCTCCCCAGTATACTTCTCCCTTCTCTGTCTTTATTATCTGGCATTTGATTTAGCATGCAATGCTATGCATGTTTAGACAGAAGAAAGTTCTACAACTTCCAGCATTCCCCAGCCAGCTATGCTGGTTGTAGGACTTTCTTCTGTCTAAACATGCATAGCATTGCGCCCTTAGTTAGGGATCCACTGGGGAACTTGAGCACTTGGCAGGGCCTATGTTTCCACTTTGAGCCCTTGTCAGAGAAAAGCTCATAAAGGGACTTGCAAGGGCTCTGTTTGCCCCCAGGCCCACACTACAGAAGCAACCCCAATGTCCTGGTGCCAAGGACAATCTCATTATGCACAGCATCCCCCAGAAGGAGAAGAACCCCTTCCCCTCCACTCTTTTCCCGTTCTCTGCTCTACCTCCGTTCTCCCCCAAAATCTCTCCCTCAGTAACATTGCCAGTCTGCCATCAGCACTGTTTATATTCTCACTTCTAACCCAAGCAGTATTTGTAGGTGTGTCTGGTGCCTATTGCTATATTTGCTATATTCTCCATATTTGGTATTAGGCTTCTCCTTTCTCCAACTCCCCACAGAGTTAACCAAAGAATTGCTGGCCCAAGCTGAATTCTGCTTGTGTAATTCAGAACTGGGAAGACCTATTTTATTTTCCAGCAGAAGCCGGAGGTCTGCCAACCAGAGCAATCTGGTCTGTCTGGTCCAATCTGTGGAAGACAGAAACAAAATTCAAAGAGATCTTGATAGACTGGGGTGCTGGGCAGAAAACAACAGGATGAAATTGAATAGGGATCAATGCCAAGTTCTGCACCTAGGAAAAAGAAACCAAATGCACAGTTACAAGATGGGGGATACATGGCTCAACAACACTACAAGCGAGAAGGATCTTGGAATTGTTGTCAATCACAAGCTGAATATGAGCCAACAAGGTGATGTGGCTGCAAAAAAGGCTAATGCTCTTTTGGGCTGCATTCATAGAAACATAGCTTCCAAATCCCGGGAAGTACTAGTTCCCCTCTACTCAGCACTGGTTAGGCCTCATCTGGAGTACTGTGTCCAGTTCTGGGCACCACACTTTAAGGATGCAAACAAGCTGGAGAGGGTTCAGAGGAGGGCAACAAAGATGATCAGGGGACTGGAAACAAAGCCCTATGAAGGGAGACTGAAAGAACTGGCCATGTTCAGCCTTGAGAAGAAAAGACGAAGGGGAAATATGATAGCACTCTTCAAGTACTTGAAAGGCTGTCGCAGAGAGGAAGGCCAGGATCTCTTCTCGATCCTCCCAGAGTGCAGGACACAGAATAATGGGCTCAAGTGACAGGAAGCCAGATTCCGGCTGAACATCAGGAAAAACTTCCTGACTGTTAGAGCAATATGACAATGGAACCAATTCCGTAGGGAGGCAGTCGGCTCTCCCACACTGGAGGCATTCAAGAGGAGGCTGGACAGCCATCTGTCAGGGATGCTCTGACTTGGATTCCTGCACTGAACAGGAGGTTGGACTCAATGGTCTTGTAGGCCCCTTCCAACCCTACTATTCTATGATTCTATAATTCTACCCTGAATAAATTTTGTTTTGGGAGGGAGTTTGTGGGTGGCTAGCTGGCTTATGTTTTGCGTCACACTTAAGGACAAAGGAGGGTGGGAGAGAGAGACTGGGAAGTTCTGTATCACCCTGTTTGAGGTCTGGAAGGGGAACTTAAGTGACCAGGTTTACTCTCCACGTGACAACAACTTCTCCATTTCAAGACTGTGAAAAAGATCTCCTTGTAAAGGGTCCCAAATCCTTGTAGTCATTTGGAATGCGGCTCCCCAAGGAGCGTCTGGAAATTTACACCGTGAAGTCTGCCCGGCATGAAACATCTGCCACTCACACAACAACAACCCCGGCTGCAGTTGCCGCTTGTATCCCCGCTACCAACAAGGAAGCAAACACCTCTCCGTGACCCTTGAGGGAGTCTCACACGGCTTTCAAACAGCTTCTAACCTAAGGGAAAAATACGTCAGCCATATCCATCCGTGGAAACAAAGTGAGGAATTTTTAAAAGGAAGACAGAGTGGAGTGGGGATACAGAATAGAGGTTCCCTACCCAGACTGTCTCAGTTTGGGGGCTGGTATCCTAAACCAGAGTTTAACCAAATGTGGGTAACTTTTATCATGCTGTTTGTCAGAGGTTGCCTATAGGAATGCTATTGACTTGGAGACAGTCACATCACTGGGGAAAATAGCCAGAATAGCAACCAGGTCCTTATGGGCCTCAAATAAAGGAAACGGCACCAGCTGGAGTTAGGGACTCACAACATCACTCCACCCAATGGTTTTGCAAGCAACCTGGGAATCTCTCAGTCATGACTAATATGAGGCTATTATCAAAAATGCATATGGGTAATTATTTAACCCAAGTGCCTCATACCCAGAAACCTTCCTCCCCTTTTGATAACCACTGCCTTAACTTTAAACTGTTAAAACTTTCAAAGAGATGTCCAGACAGGGATGTGGCAAAGTTCCTTTAAATCACTGTTACCTAAGCTTTCCCTTATTGACTTTACCTCAGCAATAAGGGAGCTACAGGTCAATGGGAGGAGCTGAGAACAACAGTTCTTCTGGATCAGCTCCCAGGAAGGGCCACGCTGGCAAGGGAGAAAGTGACCTGGTTCACACATAATGACAACCCAGAGTACGGGTTGAGTATGGGTTGTTGTTGAATCATGAGTTGTTGTTGAATCTTGGATTGTCATTACATGCAAACCCTGCACTACGGTTTAACTATGCATCATTAACCACAAACAACCCAGAGTTCACAACCCAACAACAAACCATGGGTTCTCTTCCTGAGTATGGTTTATACTTAAACCATAGTGCAGGGTTCGCATGTAATGGCAACCCACGATTCAATAATAACCCACGATTCAACAACAACCAACATACTCTGGGTTGTCATTACGTGCAAACCAGGCCACTGTGTCACTGGCTGCTCCCATGTGACTCCAGCCTTCTGGCATTGCTGGAGCAGTGTGGGAAGAAGAGATTATGAAGGCCCTAACCGGCCTGCAGCTCCACATGTGTGGAACACCTTTGCTGAATCTCAGCAGCCTCCCTAAAGCTAAAAATATATTGTTGTTGTTGTTGTTGTTGTTGTTATCATCATCATTATTGCTTTGCTTAACATCAACAACAGAAATGGTTTCCAGCAGATGTCACTTGCTGCCCTTGATTGCTTTGGAAAATTAAGAAGCAAGCAAAAGGATCAGCCACCTGCCAGAGATGTCAAGATGTCAACCATGGGGGGGGGGGGGGCTTGTTAAAAACAAAACCCCAAATTATCATCTGCAGATGAGTTTTGTCAGCCACAGCCCTGTTTGGCTACCGCCTGTCTGCCTCTGGGGTGAGGAGGGGAGGGAGAGAGAGATTCATTTCCCACAGGAAAGAAAAATAGAGTTTGCCAATTTTTTTAAACAGTTGTTTTCAAACTATGTTCCAGGGAAAACCTCAGGTTATCTGAAGCCTTATTAGGAATATTTATTTATTTATTTATACATTAAAATATTTCTATATAACGCCTTTCAGCCCTAACAAGGGCCCCAATAACGACAACCTTCCCTGACAGAAAATTTGCCCGCCTCCACACGCTTCTACTACCATGCTACTGCTCAGACTACCATTACCAATGTTCCCCTTCAAAGGCAGTTGTGTGCAAGCATGGGCTGTGCCTAGGCCCAGCTGAAGTGGGGCGATACTGCGGCCTAGCCAACTCACCACACGCGTATAAGCGTGCAGCTTACAACATACCCAGCAGCCGCTACAACACACTGGGTTTTACTTTTCTTGTTTGTTTGTTATGTTATATTTATTTCTTACATTTATTTCTCCATTTTATCCTCACAACAACCCTGTGAGGTAGGTGAGGCTGAGTTAGTGACTGGCCCAACTCACCCAGTAAGTGTCATGGCAGAGAGGGGACTAGAGACCCAGGTCTCCTCAGTCCTAGTCCAACACTCTAATTACTACACCATCAGTATCTAATGGTGTATTTTAAAAAAATTTTCCCGCTTTCCTCAAAAGTTCAATATGGCTAACAGAGCTGCTTAAAACATCACAGTAAAACTGAAAGACTAAAAAATAAAAAGAAACAAGAGCTGCGGAATAAAGCAACCTCACTGTTAAGGCACAATAGCAGAGCACCTGAAAACCAAAACCATACAGAAATGCAGAAAGCTCGCAGCAGTCCCAATAAAACAACAGCAGGACAAGTTCATTAACGCAACCATTGGCAAAGCAGATTAAAATGGGGCTGGCAAGCATCTCATTCAAAGGCCTTTCTAGAACGAAAGGTCTTCGCTACACAGCAGAAGGACACGAGCGGGTTTTCAAGACAAGTCACCCTCGGGAAGGAGCGCCTGAACCCAGGCACGACAACCAAGGGCATGAGTCCCTATGGACAGTGGTTTAAAAGTTGTAAAAGAAGGAGTGAGAGTGTACGGTGCCAGGGGGTCTCAAAGCAGAGATTCTGGCAACAGGGAGCTGGGGCTTTATTCCCTGCACTACTGAGGCTGTTTCCCACCTCCCAGCTGAGCAGAGCAGAACAGAGCAAGCTGCTCCAACTGGTCCAGGGACTACAGAAGCAAGCAAGCTCCCAGAGAGCGAGCGACCAGAGCGAGCCAACAGGGGAAGCAAACAGGAGTTGGCCAGGGTAGCTGCAGTGGTAGAAGAGACAAAGGAGACAGAGGCTAAGAGGTAAGTGGGCTGCAGGAAGCCCAGGGGGCTGCCCTTTATCCTTCTGAGTGGCTGTGAGCTCACCAGGTGCTCCTGAGAGCTCCAACTGAATTGGGGGTGTGTGGCCTGAGTACTCCCAGCAGCTGTGGGCAGGAAGCTTCAGTCTGCTTCCCGCCTCCCAGCTGAGCAGAGCAGAGCAGAGCAGAGCGAGCTGCTCCAGCTGGTCCAGGGACTACAGAAGCAAGCAAGCTCCCAGAGAGCGAGCGACCAGAGTGAGCGGACAGGGAGAGCAAACAGGAGTTGGCCAGGGGAGTTTGGCAGGGGAGGTCAAGGGGGAGGCCCCTAACATTTTTTTTCTTTTTTAACAAACCTTTTTCCCCCCATTTATTTGTCTTGTAACACACACTTCCACACCAACGGGACTCTGCTTTTAACCTCTAGTGAGTAGAGGAGCAGGCACAGGCTAGTCTAGAACAATCACAAAGCTAGACACAAAAAGGGAAAAGAGGCAATGGAAGGACAGGACTCTCCAGTGGTGGTGACCTGCAAGGTGTGTGCAATTTTTGTTTTCTTCCTGAGAACAACATGGCCTACACCTGCAACAAGTGCAAGAGGATCATGCTGCTGGAAGAAAAAGTAAGTGGACCGGAGCGGCGACTGTCGACCCCCTGGGGAATAAGAGAACACGAAGAGTTCTTGGACAGAATGGGGGAACTACAGCAGCAAAGGGAAGACCAGAAGCTTGAAGACCCACAGCAAGATGAGGCAGAAGTGGGAAATGCTGAGGAGAAGAAAAATGGAGTAGAGGATACTCCTTGGAAAAGGGTGACAGTTAGGAGAAGAAGAACTAGACGCCACTGCGCCAGTGGAAGCAGTGGAGCTGTGGAACCGATTCCAGGTACTTGCGGATGAGACTGGAGGACAGCCTGCAGAGGAAGAATCACAGGGGAACCTGCATGAGAGTGAGCAAGAGACTGAAGGTCAGCCAAACAGAGGCGATGGAACCCAGGCCTACAACAAGAAGAAGAGAAGAGTGGTAGTAGTGGGAGACTCCTTGCTGCATGGGATCAAGACCCAAGTATGTCACAAAGACCTGTGGACTCACCAGGTATGTTGTCTCCCAGGAGGACGGATTAGAGATGTGACTGAAAGGTTGCCTGCACTCATAAGGCCCACTGACAGGTATCCCTTTCTTCTCATCCATGTGGGAACAAATGATACCGCCAAGTGGAGCTACGAAGAAATCACGTCAGACTTTGAAGCTTTGGGAAGGAAACTCAAGAACTTTGGGGCCCAGATAGTTTTCTCATCCATCCTTCCAGTAGTTAGAAGAGGGACAGAAAGGGAACGAAAAATACTCTGGGTGAATGACTGGCTATGAAGGTAGTGCCAACGAGAGAGATTTGGATTCTGGGACCACGGGCTATACTTCCTGGAAGATGGGCTGTTGGCAAGGGACGGGTTGCACCTCACAAAGGATGGGAAGAATGTGTTTGGCCACAGCATGAAGAACTTCATCAGGAGGGCTTTAAACTGAATCCTACAGGGAAGGGAGATGTAAAGTTGGGGGTAGCAATGGACATATGCTCATGCACTGCAACGGAGAGAACAGCTCTGTTGTTGTTCAGTCGTTAAGTCGTGTCTGACTCTGCGTGACCCCATGGACCATAGCACGCCAGGCCTTCCTGTCCTCCGCTTTCTCCCGGAGCGTGCTCAAGTTCATGAACAGCTCTAATAGCGCCCAATAATAGTTTTCAGAAACATGTAGGAAGAAAGCCAGACTATGAAGCACATGGTCTTCGATGTCTATATACTAATGCCCAGACTATGGGAAACAAACAGAATGAACTTGAACTCTTAATACAAGAGGGAAATTATGACTTGACAGGTATAACTGAGACTTGGTGGGATGACTCTCATGACTGGAATACAGCAACCGAAGGATATAACTTGTTCAAAAAGAACAGGATGAACAGAAAGGGAGGTGGGGTTGCACTGTATGTGAAAAATACATGTCTCTGCACAGAAATACAGGAGGAGGAGCTTGGTAGCCCCATCGAGAGCATCTGGATCAACATAAATGAAGCAAAGAATAAAAGGAACCTGGTGGTCGGAGTCTACTACTGACCACCCAATCAAGGAGAACATGAGGATGAAACTTTTGAAAAGCAAATAGCCAGTGTTTTAAGGAAGCATGATGTAGTAGTAATGGGGGACTTCAATTTGCTCGATATTTGTTGGGAGACAAATTCTGCAAATCATGGCCCCTCCAGGACATTCCTGACTTGTGTGGTGGATAACTTCCTCCTACAGAAAGTAGACGAAGGAACTAGAGGATCGGCTATCCTTGACTTGATCCTAACCAACAGAGACGACTTAGTGGATAAAGTAGCAGTTACAGGAACTCTGGGGGAAAGCGACCATGTTGCACTTGAGTTCTTGGTTCTAAGGGAAGCAAAAGCCGAGAGCAGTCGAACGCGTACCCTGGATTTTAGGAAAGCTGATTTTAATAAACTCAGAACAATGATCAGTAAGGTCCCACGGCAAGCGACTCTGACGAGAAAAGGAGTCCAAGATGGGTGGGAGATTTAAAAAAGGAAATTCTCAAGGCACAATTACAAACAATTCCAACAAGAAGAAAAGGTGGAAGACAAGAGAAGAAGCCAATGTGGCTTCACAAAAAGCTTAGAGATGATCTGAAAACAAAAAAGGACACATATAGGAAGTGAAAAGAAGGCCAAGTAACAAAGGAAGAGTACAGGCAGATAGCACAGAATTGCAGGGATGGCGTCAGGAAGGCTAAAGCTGAGAACGAGCTGAGGTTAGCAAGGGATGCTAAAAACAACAAAAAGGCTTTCTTCAGCTACGTGCATAGTAAAAGGCAGAGGAAAGAAATGGTTGTTCAACTATTAAATAAGGATGGCAAAATGATAACAGCTGACAAAGAAAAGGCAGAGGTGCTCAATTCCTACTTTGGCTCAGTCTTCTCCCAAAAGAGGGTCTATGACCCCCCTGGCAAAGGCAAAGTACAGGCTGAAGGGGCAGGATTGCAGCTTGAGATTGATAGGCATATGGTCAAGGAACACCTCATTACTTTGAATGAGTTCAACTCTCCAGCGCCAGATGAACTGCACCCTAGAGTAATAAAGGAACTGGCAGAAGAACTCTCAGAACCGCTGTCTATTCTCTTTGAGAAATCATGGAGGACGGGGGAAGTGCCAGATGACTGGAGGAGGGCTAATGTTGTCCCTATCTTCAAAAAGGGTAAAAAGGAGGAACCTGCGAACTACAGACCAGTCAGTCTGACATCAATCCCTGGGAAAATTCTGGAGCAGATTATAAAGCAATCCATCTGGAAGCACCTTGAAAATAATGCAGTGATTACTCGAAGCAAACATGGATTTGTCAAGAACAAATCCTGCCAGACGAATCTGATCTCATTTCTGGATCAAGTAACCTCCCTTGTGGACCGTGGGAATGCTGTAGACATCATATACCTCGACTTCAGCAAAGCTTTCGACAAAGTGCCCCATGATCTCCTGATGAGCAAACTAGCTCAAAGTGGGCTAGATGAAACAACGATCCAGTGGATCCACAGTTGGCTACAGAATCGGACTCAAAGAGTGCTTATCAATGGGACCTTCTCAAACTGGGGAGAGGTAACGAGTGGGGTACCGCAGGGCTCAGTCCTGGGCCCACTGCTCTTCAATATTGTTATTACTGACTTGGAGGAGGAGGTGCAGGGAATGCTGATCAAATTTGCAGATGACACAGAATTGTCATTTTTCAATTTTTCAGAATTTCAAGATGAGGCTGGACAGCCACCTGTCAGGGATGCTCTGACTTGGATTCTTGCATTGAGCAGGGGGTTGGACTCGATGGCCTTGTAGGCCCCTTCCAACCCTACTACTATTCTATGATTCTATGGGCGGGATAGCTAATAGTTTGGAAGACAGAAACCAAATTCAAAGTGATCTGGATAGACTGGAGCGCTGGGCAGAAAACAACAGAGTGACATTTAATAGGGATAAATGCCAAGTTCTGCACCTAGGAAAAAGAAACCAAATGCACAGTTACAAGATGGGGGATACGTGGCTCAACAACACAACAAGTGAGAAGGATCTTGGAATTGTGGTCGATCACAAGCTGAATACGAGCCAATAATGTGATGTGGCTGCAAAAAAGGCTAATGCTCTTTTGTGCTGCATTCATAGAAACATAGCTTCCAAATCCCGGGAAGTACTAGTTCCCCTCTACTCAGCACTGGTTAGGCCTCATCTGGAGTACTGTGTCCAGTTCTGGGCACCACACTTTAAGAAGGATGCAGACAAGCTGGATGGGGTTCAGAGGAGGGCAACGAAGATGATCAGGGGACTGGAAACAAAGCCCTGTGAAGAGAGACTGAAAGAACTGGGCCTGTTTAGCCTTGAGAAGAGAAGACTGAGGGGAGATAGGATAGTGCTCTTCAAATACTTGAAAGGTTGTCACAGAGAGGAAGGCCGGGATCTCTTCTCCATCATCCCAGAGTGCAGGACACGGAAGAATGGGCTCAAGTTACAGGAAGCCAGATTCCGGCTGAACATCAGGAAAAAATTCCTGACTGTCAGAGCAATACGACAAAGCATCCTATTACCTAGGGAGGAGGTGGGCTCTCCCACACTGGAGGCGTTCAAGAGGAGGGTGGACAGCCACCCGTCAGGGATGCTCTGACTTGGATTCCTGCGTTGAGCAGGGGGTTGGGCTCGATGGCCTTGTAGGCCCCTTCCAGCCCTACTATTCTATGATTCTATGATTCTATGAGGCAGCTCTGAAGGGAGCTGTTGGCCTGATCTTTGCTACTTTGTGGAACCACCCAGATAAGAGCCAGGAGCTGCAGCTCATCCACCCGGCCCATAACGTTTCCTTTGATGACACCTCAGGCTGAGCAGGCCAGTGGCCTCTGATGCCAAGAAGCGCCCAGTTCTCCGCCAGCAATAGTAAAATCGACTAGTAATTAGATGTAATAAATGTCTGTCGATTCAACCCAGATTACTTTCCTTATGTAATTTTATCGATCAAAGGTGTGTTCCTGGAACCCACCACACCTTACACTCCAAGCCGATGGATGGGCATCAAAAGGATTTCTGAATGCTCTGGCATTTTAGGAAAAACAAAGCTACCTCCAAAGGAAGGCCTCAGAAGCACACTGGCACTCAGCAGTCTAAACACACAGCAGGCAAAGCATAAGAACATAGGACGATGCCTTATACTGAGTCCGACCCTTGGTCCGGCTAGCCTAGCATTTTTGAAACTGGCAGCAATGGCTCTCCGGGGTTTCAGGCAGTTTTTCTTGCCCTGTCTAGAGGTGCCGGGGATTCAACCTGGGACCTTCTGCATGCAAAGCATGCGCTCTACCACTGAGCTACGGCCCCTGCCAGCTGCAGCCCCTCCCAAAGTGTTTACTAATAACTGCATGTCACTATCACTCCTGAGCATGTTACCTCTCTGCCTTTTCCTTCAAGGAAGAAAAGGTTCCTCCTGTGCAAGCGCCGGGTCATTACTGACCCCTAGAGGGGCGCCGCTTGCGCTGGCGTTTTCATGGCAGACTATAGCGGGGTGGTTTGCCATTGCCTTCCCCAGTTGTGACTATCTTTCCCCCAGCAAGCTGGGCACTCATTTTACCGACCTCGGAAGGATGGAAGGCTGAGTCGACCTGAGCCGGCTACCTGGGACCCAGCTTCCGCTGGGATCAAACTCAGGTCATGGGGAGAGTTTCAGTTGCAATACTGCCGCCTACCTTCAAAGCCCAACTCAAAACCCACCTTAAACCCCAAATCCCCATCTCCAGGTTAGAACGTGTATCTGCATTCGTCAACATTCATCCCATGCTACCCTGGTCTCTTTCTTTTTCCCTTCCTTCTGTTGTCTTTTTCCACTGCAGATTTTCTACACTGTAAACTCCCTGGTGGTAGGAAACTTTTATTTTCTTTTTTGCTTATGACTTGCCACATATATTAATGGCACTGTATACACAAACCATAATACTACTTAGCATTCTTATTGCACTTTAGAATATTTCAAAACACTTCTCATACTTTTTCTCAGTGGTCCTGACATAACTGCATAACTATTATTATACCCATATTGCAGGTGGAGGTGACTGAGGCTGAGAGAGAGTAGCTTGGCCACTGAGATTTAAACTGGAGACTTCACCACTTCACTATACTAGAAAAAATCATGGATCTGTGACCCTGAAAATGTTCAGTGCCTGAAATCTGTGGTTGGAATGCTCTCTCTCTCTCTCTTTTACCTGATGGCAGACGCAGTTATACAACCATACGCCACAGAACAATTTGCCTTTCATATCCTCCATATATTAATAGAAAAGAGAACATCCAGCAGCACTAATATTAAGTACAAAATATTGCTTGAAAACCTTACCTTTCGAGAGGCTGAGAACCGCACCAGAGCTGAAGTGTCTCCCTGCACTGTTGGCAGCCATGCAACGGTACACCCCGGCATCACCTTTCTTCACATCCGTGATCTGGAGGACACCATTTGGGAGAACGATAAACCTGTGGAAATGAGAGAACATAAGGAAATCAAGTGCTGTGCTGGATCGAATCAAAATGTCCATCTACATGTAGCCCAGCACAGGCTCTCAGGGCTTTTGCACATTGTTGTTGTTGTTCAGTCGTTCAGTCGTGTCCGACTCTTCGTGACCCCATGGACCATAGCACGCCAGGCCTTCCTGTCCTGCGCTCTCTCCCGGAGCGTGCTCAAGTTCATATTCATTGCATCCGTGATGCTATCTAGCCATCTCATCCTCTGCCGTCCCCTTCTCCTTTTGCCTTCAGTCTTTCCCAGCATCAGGGTCTTTTCCAGGGAGTTTTCTCTTCGCATTAGGTGGCCAAAATATTGGAGCTTCAGCTTCATTATCTGTCCTTCCAATGAGCACTCAGGGTTGATTTCCTTTAGGATGGACTGATTGGACCTCCTTGCAGTCCAGGGGACTCGTAAGAGTCTTCTCCAGCACCACAGTTCGAAAGCATCAATTCTTCGGCGCTCAGCCTTCCTTATAGTCCAGCTCTCACAGCCATACATTACTACTGGGAAAACCATAGCTTTGATTAGACGGACCTTTGTCGGCAAGGTGATGTCTCTGCTTCTTACTATGCTGTCTAGGTTGGCCATAGCTTTCCTCCCAAGGAGCAAGCATCTTTTAATTTCATGGCTACAGTCACCGTCTGCGGTGATCTTGGAGCCCAAGGAAGTAAAATCTGTCACTGCTTCCATTTCTTCCCCTTCTATATGCCAGGAAGTGATGGGGCCAGATGCCATGATCTTAGTTTTTTTAATGTTGAGTTTCAAACCAGCTTTTGCACTCTCCTATTTCACCCTCAACAAGAGGCTTTTTAGATCCTCTTCACTTTCTGCCATTAGGGTGGTATCGTCTGCATATCGGAGGTTGTTGATAATTCTCCCAGCAATCTTAATTCCGACCTCTGATTCATCCAACCCGGCATTTCTCATGATGTACTCTGCATATAAGTTAAATAAGCAGGGTGACAATATGCAGCCTTGTCGTACTCCTTTCCCAATTTTGAACCAATCGGTTGTTCCATGTCTGGTTCTGACTGTTGCTTCTTGACCCTCGTACAGGTTTCTCAGGAGACAGGTAAGGTGGTCTGGTACTCCCATCTCTTTCAGAATTTGCCACAGTTTGTTGTGATCCACACAATCAAAGGCTTTAGCGTAGTCAATGAAGCAGAAATAGACGTTTTTCTGGAATTCTCTTGCTTTCTCCATGATGCAGCGAATGTTGGCGATTTGATCTCTAGTTCCTCTGCCTCTTCGAAACCCAGCTTGTACTTCCGGTAGTTCTCAGTTCGCATACTGCTGAAGCCTAGCTTGTAGGATTTTGAGCATCACCTTGCTGGCATGTGAAATGAGCGCAATTGTGCGGTAGTTTGAACACTCTTTGGTGTTGCCCTTCTTTGGAATTGGAATGTAAACTGACCTTTTCCAGTCTTGTGGCCACTGTTGAGTGTTCCAGATTTGTTGGCATATTGAATGCAGCACTTTAAGCATCATCTTTTAGGATTTTAAATAGCTCGGCTGGAATACTGTCATCTCCGCTAGCTTTGTTGTTACTAATGCTTCCTAAGGCCCACTTGACTTCACTCTCTAGGATGTCCGGCTCAAGTTCAGTGACCGCACTATCATGGCTATCAGGGACATTCAGATCTTTCCTGTATAGTTCTTCTGTGTATTCTTGCCACCTCTTCTTAATCTCATCTGCTTCTGTTAGGTCCCTGCCTTCTTTGTCCTTTATCATGCCCGTCTTTGCACAAAACGTTCCCTTGAGATCTCCAATTTTCTTGAAGAGATCTCTAGTCTTTCCCATTCTGTTGTTTGTAGCCCTGTATGTATGCATGTAGCCCAGCACAGGCTCTCAGGGCTTTTGCACATACATACATACATACATACATATATATTTGTCACTTGACCTCTCAGCACTTTTGGGGATTCACAGATAACTGTGTGAACTGACAACTTCTGTGTCTGAAGTCACCCAACAGTTCTATATGCAGTAGCCCCAGTAACACATGCAAGTCTTCACTGGAGGCTGCAATAATTAAAAGAATCATCAAATGAATATGCATGAGCAAATTGCCCCTGAAGTCAGTGGCCAGATACCCCAGGGAATCCCACAAACAGCCGGCCTGTAACAGGCATACAGCCTCTGAATGTGGAGTTTCCATTTCTAGTCATCACTACCTATCTACCTTTAAAACCATATGCCAGGGGCAACACACTGCCCAAATAATTTGCAGGTAATATGAAGAAATTTTACTTTCATTTGCCCTGAACACATTGTCAAGGCTGTCAGTTTGCTGCAATTCCATGGCCTTAGAATTCAGCTTCCTGAGAATTTCTGCTTTCACACAGACACACAGCAGGTTTCTAGTCCTTATTGCTTGAAAGTGTGTGGGCAGCACTTGCTGAATTCTCAGAAGTCAGAAGGGTTGCAGAATAAAAATTTCAGCACTCAGAAGACAAGAATTGCAATACAAATTATACAAACCAAGATAAATGGTGCACATTTGCTGAATTTATACAGTTCACATAATTTGGCTTCTTCCCCTGGTTGCACAGCCCTGCCTACTCCCAACGTCATTAGATGGCCTGGACAGGGGTTCTAGCACCTTTAAAAGACAAGAGTCAGAATTCTTCCCTATTCACCCTCCCAGAATAGTCAGCAATTTTATAAACCTTGTTTTGCCTCCCACTCAGTGCCTCAATACCTCCCAAAATAGAGCAGATGAGTCCTGCAAAAACACAGCCACAAAGACACAAACTACAGCAAACCTTCCTACAACTTTAACAGTCCAATCCTATACATAAATAAGTCCCATTGAGTTCAATGGGGCTTACTTCCAGGTAAGTGGATACAGATTGCAGTCTAATTCAGAAACAAGATTGGCAGACAAGGATTATGTCTGGCTTGTTATACAGAAATAATTTCCAAGCCACCCGACCTGAAAGCAGTAACTGAGCAGCTAATGTTGCAACATCCAGTATGCTGTTGCATTAAAATGCGAGTGTTCCTACCTGAAGCATGTTTCAACTGCCCTCTAGGCTCCCATAAATTTCCCAGTCAGCCTCTTCAACTGGCAATTGGCCTGTCCTTTGGAAACCCAATTCAATAGCCAGATTGTTCTTCAGGCTGACACAAACAGTGCTGACCTGGAAGCCCCCTTATCCCAGGGATGGAAAGCATCCCACCTCCTTGTCTGAGCCAGTGGCCACTGTAGCTATGCCCACAGGTCACTGTCCTGGCTCTAACTGTCCCATAAGAACTTCTTGCACTTTTGTCTTGGAGAAAAAGGGCAACGTTCAACATCTGAGCTTCCAGCTGTCCCCAGACCTCAAATGAGAGGAGCATGTATGTCGCACACAGAAGGTTCTGAAGATCAACGGTCCGATGATATACAACAGCGTCACTGAACCTGACAGGCCTTCTCCGGGGAAGATTCAAATCTAGAGTTCCCAGATCTGTAGTCATTTATTTTATTTTATATGCTACTTTCATTCTTTTCTAAAAAAAAATATCCCAAAGTGGTTTACAAAATAAATTCATGATAAAACAAAATAAAACCAATCATCAGAACAACAAAACAGTGATCAAACGATATCTCATTAAAATAACTAGGGGTAGTTGACAACACTAGCCGTCAGGGTAACGCCTGGGCAAACAGATCTTTTAGGTCAGCAGCAGAAATTAATACCAGGAGCTCGCCTGACCTCAATGGGGCCATAATTCCACATGGTGGGTACCACAAGTGAGAAGCCCCCCTCCATACCATGTCCAAATGAGCTTCAGTAGGCCAGCAGTAAGCAGAGCCTCCCCCTCAGGACACAGAGACCAGGGCGGCCTATACAGGAGAAGGCAGTCTCTCAGGTAATCAGATAGCCTAGTCCTGAGAAGTTCAGGGCCTTATAAACCAGCAGTAGCACCTTGAACATGGCTCGGTAGCTAAAAAGTAAACAACAAAGAAACTAATAAATCCACCTATAGCCTTACAATTGAAAGTCCCCTCTGTCCATCAGTAAGTCGCACACTTGGCATCCACATTCGATTCCCGAGCACAACTTACCTGGACCCGGAAGGCACAGCCACACCATCCTTCTCCCAGATGATCACTGGAGGAGGAAGTCCTTCAATCCGACACTCAAAGTGGGCCATGCCATTTTCTACCACGGTTTGGGACTCTGGATGCTGAAAAAATTGAGACAAAGCTGGAGGTGGGAGGTGAACAGTGGTGGTTGAAGGGAGGCGTCAGGGAGGGGGTGGAACAGAGAGAAACAAGAGAAAATTTAGTTCCTTACCATTTCTGTCTTGGAGAAATTGCTTTGTTAATTTTGTAAAAGCTCATGGGAACACTTGGGAGGGTATAAGAAAACAACAATGTTGAACATGCTATTTACTTGCCACAGAGGGCCAATACTCTAATAACATAAGAAGAGCCCTGAAACTAAGGGTCCATCTACTCCAGTATTCTGTTCACACAGTGGCCAACCGGCTGTTGACTTTTTTAGTTTAAACTGAGCACATGGGGAAGGGGAGCAAAACACACCACCTCTACCCATCTTAGCCCACTGTGCTGATGCTTTCAGCTGTCTTGCCACACACCCCACCACCCCAGCCCAGTTCTCTTCTGGTATCAGAGCTGGGCTGGGAGAAAACAACTGAAAACATCTGAGGGAGGTGAGCTAGAGGGGTTAGTTTTGCTCCCTTTCCCACCACAGTTGGTTTAACATAAAAAGTAGACCCAGGTCCACTTTACAGCCAAATTGGTAAGTGCATGTTAATTAAACACGAACACATCTGGTTTGGCCCTAAAAGTAAGCCTAACTAGTGTCAGGCAGTTATGTGAAGTAGAAATGATCTATGATCTTTAATTGAGACTTGTAAATAAGCCCATAAGTTACAAGCCTGAAAATCTTTTTACTAGCCTGCTAAGAGTCTAGTAGCCTGTGTCCACCACCACCCCGCCCCCCGTCCTTCTCCACAGCCAGCACAGAAATGCAGGATACTAGCTTAGCCTCTTAACAGGCTATTAAAAAAGAAAAGCCTTCTACTGAATAGGTTGTTTAGAGGAGGGACAGAGCTGAAGGACAGGTTTCCCTTCCTCTGCAACCAGCAAGGAAACAAAACAAGACTGGTGGAGGACTGGCTCACTGCCTCTGGTACTGGAGGTAGCACATAGCCATCAGGACTAATAGCCATTGATCGAGTTCTCCTCCAGGAACTTGTCCAATCCCCTTTTAAAGCCATCCAAATTGGTGGCCATCACTACATCCTGTGGTAGAGAATTCCATAGTTTAACTATGTACTCTGTGAAGAAGCCCTTCCTTTTATCTGTCCTGGATCTCCCACCAATCAATCAATTTTGTGTTTTAAAATAGTGGAGAGAGTGTTGAGCTTAGAACAAGGAGATGGGGGTGCAAATCTTGGGTTGGGTAGTTGACCAGTCAAGTATTGGTCAGGGATGTTCAAAGCATTTATTTCATTAGAATAGCAAAAAGGATACCTTAGGGAACAATCCTATGGCTACTAGTCAGCGGCTAGATGGCCATAGGATATGTTGGTTTCTGGGAAACAACCTCAGAGCCCGCGCTCTGAGGTCGGTTCCCTGAGAACCAACCTTCCCTCCCTCCCGCGCTGCCTTGGAGGCAGTGCAGAACAGCCCTGCGCTCTGCAGTCAGAAGAGGAGCGCGGAGTGGCGAAAATGGGGCGTTCCGGGGGGGGGGGGCGTTCCAGGGCGGGGACGGCGGAATTGCCAACACGACACATCCAACATGTCGTCTGGCCACCACTTCCCTCGCTCCGACTTCCTGTGGCTAGACAGCCGCAATCAGCTGTCTAACTGCAAATGCAGGGCAGCTGAAGAACGGAGGGGACAATCCCCTCCGTACTTCTCCTGACCTGCATTGGATAGGCGAGTTCGGAGGAGGCCGCCTATCCCCGTAGGATTGCACCCTGAAACACTTTTTGTGCAGTTCTTTGCTTGTGGCCTGGATTATATTGGTTGATCTACTTTGGGGAGCTGTTAACCGGATGATGATGCTGTCTGTGAGCTAGGGGGTTTGGTCTAGATATCCTCTTGGTGCGTCTCTATGGGTCTTGATATTTTCTCTCACATACCCATGCAAACACACGCACACATATAGGAACGTGTATAGGAAGCTGCCTTATATTGAGTCAGAACATCGGTCCATCTTGCCCCAGTCTGCCTACACTGACTGGCAGGCAGGATTATTCCCAGCCTTACCTGGAGATGCTGGGGACTGTACTGGGGACCTTTTGCCTGCAAATCAGGTGCTGTGCCTCTAGCTACAGCCCTTCTCCATAAGTATACACCTTTGCAGGCACTCATGGTACATCACCCAATATCGGTCAGCCCTCCCCACTCCCCCGGCATGAAGAATGATCCCTTCTGTGTGTAAACAAGTTCTTTGAGCAAACACGGCACCATATCCCACTTGCCATGAGATGGGTTTCCCTCAGATCCTTCCTCTGCTCACCCACGTTGAATGCTAAATCGAGAACTCACAAAGAACTCACAACCAAAACAACCCAGCAGCTGGCTTCCGTTCACCCTAAGGGGCATGTTTTCCCCTTTCATTCAGAAGTAGCTGAACTGCACCAGGAGCAAAAGCTCATCAGGAAGACTTTCTGCACAAGGCAGGTCACTTTTATGAGCCACAGAATAATAATGATTTGTTCCACCTTTACAGTGGGTTCAAAGCACTTTACAGACATTATCTTTTTGTAGTCCTAACCACAACCCTGCCAGATAGGTCAGCCTTACTGTCTCCATATTGCAGCCAGGAAGGTTGAGGATGAGAAAGAGAGAGAGAGAGAAAGAGAAAGAGAGAGAGAGAGAGAGAGAGAGAGAGAGAGAGAGAGATGCTTGCCTAAGGCCACCTAACAAGTTCATGATGAAGGTGAGATTCAAATCAGAGATTCCTTGAGCCATAGCTCAGTCTCTTAGCCACTACACTACAGCAGCCTTTTGGGTGTGGGGTTTTTGTTTTTACTGACAACTACTTAGGCAAATAATGCCCATAATCTGCCTACTAAGTGCTATTGCAGAGAGAATGTATACAGCGGGAGGGGTGTATATTGCAGGGATCCCAAGTTGGTGAATGCAATGCATCTCTGCGTTCTGAAGACAGATAAATTGCAATTTGCACACACATGCGCGCACACACAGGAGTGCGGGGAGAGAGATAGTGGGCAGGTATTGCCTCCATTGTAATGTTATCCTCAGATATAATGCTGTGTTCCACTCACCCACCAGGGGTGCCAATAATCTCTATGAGAGAAAGTAAACACTAAAAGAGTCTAGGGTGAAGGTAAGCTCAGCCTCCTTTCAACCATGTCCCAGATTTGCAACAGTTTTGCTCTGTTAACACAGAACGCAATGAGAGCCACCAATCACTGAGCTGCATGGCTCTGCCCCTCCATCCCACCAATCTCCATTTCTTAGTGTGACGGCATCCTGAGAACTGGCTATGGAGACAGACAAAGGATGGATAAGTGGCGGAACTGCAATAAATGTTGTGATGTATCCCAAGTCCCTCAAAGGAGTGCTCCTGTTCTGGGCTCTAGAAAGCCTGGTATAGAGGCCTTTTGGTGCTGTTTGGGGCTCGTTGTGGAGGGTGGGGGGTTCAAGAGAAGAAGAAGGGAAATGGACAGTTTATTTCCTTTCCTGCCCTCCTGAAACCTCCCCATGCTTGCTGGGCTGTAGACAAGGGGCTACAGGGCCCCTGTTTTGTTTCCAAATTGATGGGCACTCTAATACCTAAGTTCAGCATTAGAAGGAATAACAACAATGACAGTGACTGAGAAAGAGAGACGGTCCTACGGAATCTTAGTGTGGGCCATGTGTACCTTTCAGTTGGGAACAGGCTGCCAGAATCCTGCAGCCTCCTTAAATTATATAAAATATGTACATTTGTCTCTGTATCTTTGAACTCCAGAATTTATTCTGTTCCTAACAGTTATGGGGATGAGAAAAGACCCATGTGGGGAACTAAAGCCCTGTCTTCGAGGCCCTGGAAATCCTATTCTGCTTCTGCCCTGAAAGGTGGCCTAGAAACATTTTAAATAAAATAAAATAATAATACCCAGGCCCCCACTGCCATCTCCAGATTATCAGATTGCCCACATGTTCCCATTTACATTTGCAGCATGAAGGGCTAAAATTTGCTTCTTCGCCATCTTTCCAAAAAGAGGGACAAGCTTTTAAAGGCTTCTGCATTAAATGCAAGGGAACAAATACTCACTCGACACACGAAGCACAACTGTTTGTCCAGCAACGGAGCCAAAGGCGCCATGAGAGATGCAGGAGTAATTTCCCTCCACACTTGTCCTGCCTGGATAGCTGCCCTCCTCTGAAAGCAGCTGGGTTGATGATATGAACAAAGATCCATTGGGGTGGATACGAAGGTTTCCCTCTTTTGCTAGTGGAAGCCCGTTTTTCTTCCAGGTGATGTTGAGGGCCTGCTCAACAGGAGCCAGACTGCAGCCCAACTCCAGAGTTTGATTTGGCTCCAGTGTCACTTGGCCGGGGCCGGGGCCACAGCTCAGCTCCAAAGAGTGCCCTCGAGATGGTTCCACTGCAGCAAAAAACACATTGTCAGGCCTACTTGAAAAGCAGGTACATTCTTGCATCTGTTCCCCACCCCCTGACTTACTGGCCACATTTTGATATTATGTTAAGTCAGGAATCCTGACTTAATAACCCATGATGGGAAAGAGCTGCGTGCTTGTGCATGCAGTTCATTTGTTTCTCCCTTCACATGAGCAGGTAAACAAACCAGGAAAGGATAACTTGTTCGCATTGCCTCCAAACCCAAAATTACTGTTTAGTGCCCCCAACGAAGCCAAGATTGGAAGCCAGTTTTAAACTAAGGTTTAAAGACAGCTTGTGAATCCTGGCTTGTTTAGGCACACTTAACCATAACCCCAGGTTTGGATGTTAAACTATTCCTTCCTATTTGTTTTGTCCTATTTGTTTACGCATTTGTGCGAAGGGGGGAGCGAAATGGGAGTGAACAGGCTACATGTAACAGTACACTGTTTGTTCACATCGTGGTTTATTAGGCCAGGATTCCTGGTTTAATGTGATGTCCAAGCACAACCATTACAACTGGACTTGACAGGGCTCTGATGTTCTGAACAGGAGAAAAAGTCCCTCCCACCCCTTCAACCCCCCCCCCCCACTTTGTTATTGGCAGCTTTACTTTACACCAAAGTTCCCAAAACATACATGTTGCGGGCAATTAAGGCAAGCTGTCACAGGACTAGCTGAGGTGATCTCAGACCAAAGCACTTTGAAAGACAGCTTAGCTCCTCCCCACTGAAAGCTTTGCAAGATCTGTTTGCTTGATAAATAAATTTATCAATAAATGGTGAGTTCTCCCAATGGAGGGATGTAAATAGTGGGGTCCCACAAGGATCTGTATTAGGGCCAATGTTTTTCAATTTCTTCATAAATCATCTGGAGTTAGGAGTGAGCAGTGAAGTGGCCAAGTTTGCCAATGATGCCAAATTGTTTAGGGTGGTCAAAACAAAAAGGAATTGTGAGGAGCTCCGAAAGGATCTCTCCAAACTGGGAGAATCGGCATAAAATTGGCAAATGTGGTTCAGAGTAAGCAAGTGCAAAGTGATGCATGTTGGGGCAAAAAATCCCAACCTGATGGGATCTGAGCTAGCAGTGACCAACCAAGAAAGAAATCTGGGGGTTGTGGAAGACAGCTCAATGAAAATGTCAACCCAGTGTGCAACCGCTGTAAAAAAGGCAAACTCCATGTTAGGCATAATTAGGAAGGGAATTGAGAGTAAAACTGCCAATATCATACTGCCTTTATACAAATCTATCGTGCGACCACACTTGGAACTGTGTACAGTTCTGGTCACCACACCTAGAAAAAAGATACAGTAGAGTTGGAAAAAGTGCAGAGGAGGGCAGCTAAAATGATCAAGGGAATGGAACCCTATGGGGGAAGGTTCCAACAGCTGCGATTGTTTAGCTTGGAAAAACGGTAAGGGGAGACATGATAGAGGTGTACAAAGTTATGCATGGTGTGGAGAATGTGGATTGGGAGACATTTTTCTCCCCCTCTCATAATATTAGGACCCGTTGGGGAGAGAGGTAGAAGGAGAAGCTGCTTTACCTGGGCTGCCTTCAGGTGTATTTTTGCCTTGCCCTGCCTATCTACAGACTGTATATCTGGCTCCTTTCTTAGCAAGAAGATCAAGGCCAGTGAGGGATGCCAAAGAGTCTATCGGACTTGGATATACCACTGGGGTGATTATCCGGTCTTGGCCCGACACTGTTAATTGTGCTTTTAGTTTGCAATAGTTTGTATTGCTTTTATCCCCTCTCTTAGCAAAGGGTATTCCTTTTTAACTTCAATTTTTATTTTTTATTTTTCTAACCTGTTCTTAAGTTTTCTGTCGCTCTTCTCCTTATCCTCCTTTTCTTTTAATGCATATTGAAGTAAATTCAGTGACCAGGTTACCATGGTACTAACCAGGGCCCAGAAAGGCCAGCAGAGATCTAAAGAACCTCTCCCCACATCTGCACAGAGGCTGATTTTGGGATACTGTCTTCCAGTAGAATCTGAGGGAATATCTAATGAGGATAACCCAACTAAGGACAAATTTACCCCTGCCACGGCAGACACATGGAATCATATTTACATGGTGAAGCTAACAGGGATTTCCAGTTGGAGGAGTTTGTAGACACACAAGTCAGGATATGATGGGCAATTATTCCCCTGACCCATTTTATGAGGAAATTCTTACTTGCTGTCCCCTGAACATGGTATATTCCAGGGGTTCTGAACAGCAGGATAAGCTGATGGATAAATGCATAGAAAAGGAAAATCAAGTAGTCCTTGCTGAAGTGTACAAATTCCTTAGGGACCAATGTTTCCTTACAGCTGAAGTTAATAGGAACAATTTTAAGAGTATGGACATATTAAAGAAAGAGTTCTCTGGTCTTAAGGCCAGCATGCAAATCATAGTGGGCCAAAGTGAGACTGGGATATTGACAACAGCTCCTGTTCCTGCTCCAGCACCACTCAGTCAAGAAACTGATAACATTTCTGATTTGAGAGAGCTGCAGGTGGACATTTCTCTCATTGATAAACAGCATCTTAGGGACTATGTGAGTAATGTTTTGCTGGACTGGGAAAGACAGGGCATGCCATGGCCAGATATGGTAGAAGTGGAGGAAACTCAGGATACCATTACTGAAATTTCCCACCTTACTTTTTCTGACCCTGATCTAATTATATTAGATGAGTGGCAAGAGGACTCAGTAATGGAAGCTGGTATGCCAGATAACATCATGGGACAGAATGGAATAGAAGGCGAGCATGGGGGATTGGGGGAGAAGCTGAAACAGGTGGACAATGAATCAGGTTTAATTAGGGCATCCCAGATAAAGGATTCCCTGGGTAAATCTGATTTCTGTATCTCCATATACAATTGGCCACTGGAACAGATGGATGGCTCATGGAAAAAAGGCACAGAGTTGCTATCAGGGTGACTATCCGTAGTTGGGACATTATGGGAGGACAAAGGGGGGCTGACTTGCTCATGTTTGTACCCCTTGGGGTATAGGAAAACAAGAGGTATAACTGAATTGACCTTCACCTGTTTGGAGTGTTGCCAAGGTTTTTGGAATTTATTCTCCCTTTTTAAGAGTAACATAGTGTCCTTTAAGTGAGGTAAGCACACAGTAGCACAGAGAGCTAAATTCACCTATTCATACCAAGAAGTGGTTCAACAAAGGTAGGTCATTAGTTACTTCCCAAACTGGCACAATAGGGTCCATTCCCCCAGTGAGACTCGGCATAATTGGAGGAACTCCAAGGAAGCTATGCCTATGTATGTGACTTACCCAAATAACATTCCCATCCCATGGCATAGACAAGGGAGTGGTTCTGAGTGTTGGGGAGGCCCATCTCCCTCATTTACTACTCATAATACTATAATTTCCCCTAGGAATTATGTTCGGGGCACTCATACCAACTATAACTGGGACAGAAATATATATGAGCTAAACAAGAGTTCAAACAATTCTTCAAACTTGGGAGATGGGCATTGGCTTAGGAAAAACATGGGGAAATCCCGATTTACTCTCCCCAAAGCCCAGCACTGCTCTCAGGAACATCCCTGACTAGTGGGGTTGGATTCATATTCTCCCCTTTCTATTTTGTCATGGAATATAGTTGGGTGGCAGAACAAGTTAGGAGATCAAGAGTTTAGCAAATTACTTTTGCTTTATGACTTTCTTTGTTTCCAAGAAACTTGGTTATTGGAAACTTCAACCCTTTTGCTGCAGGGGTTCCCTTCCTTTCTGCTTCCTGCAACAAAAACTCCATCAGAAAGGAACAGCCAGGGCACTTTACACTTGTCTCAGTGAAGTTTGATGTTGAGGCTGAGGTAATTTATCAGTCTAAAAGTAATTTTATTTTATCAGTATTGATAAAAGGTAAGTGGAGGTGTTAGCTGGGCACCTGAATTTGCCTTGATGTATATTTTCCACCTGATAAACCCGCTCTGAGCTCAAAGATTTTATGGGCAGAATTAGTAAAGGTACTGAACCTCTGTGAAGTACAGTTTCCCTGAAGCAAGTATAGTGGTTTGTGGTGATTTTAATTCTCGTGTTGGTTCAGTACCCAACGAAAATGGCAACACTTTCAGTCTGGACTGTAGTGATTTCTTTCCATATGATCGCTTTTCACATGATATAATAATTAGTGAAGGTCGGAAATTAGTTGAACTTATGTCCTGCTTCCAGTTGATATGCCTTCATGGCAGTTTGCAGGATAAGTGTAATGGATATTTTACATTTCTTAATAGTAGGTCTGCTAGTGTTATTGATTACATCTTTTGCTCACCAAATGCATTGTCCTATAAGGTGAGCTATAACATTATAGACCGAACAGAAAGTGATTATTTACCTATACGTTGGTCCATCTTTATACAAGCTCCCCAATTGCACCCCCCTCCCATGGACACAACAGAGGGAACAATTATAGGTGGGAAACATTTAAGATGGTCTTCTTCTGTTAGCCAGTCTGTTCAGGATCATTTGAATAGTCCTTGTCTTTTGGGAGTACACTAAAACATTGTTGAAGGACACGTTGATCCTATAGACAGCAGCCTGATTATAGCCAATGCCTTAAAGCCACTCCTAACAAGAACAGTCCCTCAACCTGGATTGGTCTCTCGTAAAGTTGGGTGGTATGACACAGAATGCAGACAAGCTAAAAAGAACCTGTCTCAGTTAACTAGGAGGGTAAGGAAGCTGAAGCTTGAAAGAGATTTGGAAACATTGGCTTCCTGGCACTTAGCTCACACGAACCTTCTTAGAAAGAAAAAAAATGACATCTCTGATGGTTCAGTGGAAGGATTTGGGTCTTGCAGCCATGGAAAGGAATAAGAGCAAGTTTTGGGACCGGATTACTATAATAGATAAGGGAGCACATCCCGTATCAGAGGCATGTATTTCAGCTAATACTTAACATACTTATTTTAGAAACATTTTTGGAAATGATAGACTACTGGCAGCAATGGTTCAACTTCCTTCCAGGTCTTGGCAGCATACCCAGAATGGCCCCCAGTCACAGAACAAGAAGTAGGCAAACTTATCCATGCCTCAGCAGCGTGCAAAGCACCTGGGGAGGATATGATCCTGCTGGAGGTTTTTAAGAGTAATCCTGAATGGTCGGCACCTCTGTTAGCAAAATTATTCTCTCATATTCATACCACGGAAATCTTCCTGGAAGGATGGAAGTTGAGCATAATAGTTCCAATTTACAAGAAAGGAGATAAATCTAAACCTCAGAACTACCAGCCAATCAGTTTACTGGATGTCAGTTCCAAGATCGATAGCCGTTTCCTCCTCCAGAAGTTGTCAGACTGGGAAGATGAAAATAACATTTTACACCAGGAACAAGCTGGGTTTAGGAAAGGCCATAGCACTGGGACCAGATCTTTGTTTTGCACTATTTAATTTATAAATGTACAACTGGTTCTTCCAAAAGGCTCTTCACTGCTTTGATTCAATCAACAGGAGACAATTGTGGGATAAGCTTACAGAGACCAATATTGGTAAGAGACTGCGATTCCTAATTTGGGAATTTTATACAAACACAACTATGAGGGTAAGGGTTAGCACAGATGGGAGGTTGTCAGAAGAAATCTGCACAACCAAAGGAGTCAAACAAGGTTGCTTGCTGGCACCGCATTTGTTCTATCTTTATATTAATAACCTTGTAAATGTGTTAAATTGCCCAGAGCACTTCCCTCCCACAATAGGTGACCGTAAAGCTGCAATATTAATCTATGCAGATAACTTGGCACTACTCTCCATGAACAAAATTGGGCTGAGGAGAAGTCTTAACAAACTTTATGATTTCTGCCAAATGGAACAGCTCACATTTAATTATGCTAAATCCAAGGTGTTGGTCTTTGGCAAACGTTCCCCCAGGTACAACTGGAAGCTAGATGGAAATAAGGTAGAGCAGGTTTCCTGCTTCAAATACCTGGGTGTATATTTTGATGAGATAAGTTCTTGGAAGATTCAGCTCCAGAACATTAAAATAACAGCACAGAAGACAACTCAAGCGATTTTTCTACTCCAGGGGAGGCAGGTTGGTGGCTCCAGCACTGAAAGTGTTTCTTGGAAAAGTGGTTGCTCAAATCCAATATGGGATTGAGATTTGGGGGGGTCAGGCATAACAATTTGAAGGAGTTGGAGGCTTGTCAAAACAAGTTTTTGAGATACTTACTGGTAGAACCCCCAGGGACCCCAGCTGCCTTCCTCAGGGCAGAGACAGGCGTGGTATCAGTAGGAGCCCGGGCTCAGAAGGCAGCCCTTCTATATGTACCTCCCAACCATGGGAGTACATATAGAACCAAGTAAAACACTTTACTTGGTCTGGAGATTGCGGGGGGGGGGGGGGCAGCCCAGGTTGCAACCCCATTACCATGAAGGAAAAAACTGCAGCTAAGATCACACTTGAGGATTTTTATGGAAAGGTATTTCCCTGTATCTATGTACCGATTGTCCAGATCTTGTGAGATTTGATGGAGCCAATCTGAAATGATGTTAGAGCAGAACAAGCAACGTTCTGAACATGGAATTGCTGTCCAGGCCAGGCCCTTCTCGAGAACAGAGGGAGTGGCCTTGTGCAGTTAGACTAGGGCTTGTAGTTTGAGACAGAGCGATGTTCACTTCCCTATGTGGCATGCTCTCTCAAGAACTCCTAGCCTCAGAATTCTTTGTGCACAGAGAGGGACAACTGGAAGAAGGGTTTGGGAAACTAGTATGTGTGTGGGCGGGGGTCTATGTTACAATTTTGTATTGGGCCCCCCAAAATGATGCTTGGGCCCTGATCCTTATAGGGAAAGTATCACAGATAATAAAAAGTATAACAGATAATAAAAATAAGGGTATATATTCTATGTTAAGTGATCTGCTAAGCATGTGTCCCAAGACGTGGATTTGGATAACGCTCATTTCCACAGTACCCACTTGCAAGAGAGCCTCAGCATCTCCTGAAAGCATACTGCCATTCTCTGCAATTATCCCCAAGGGATGCTCTGTCAACAGAGGTGCTGGCAGAACCTGCATAGCCCCAGCAGACTCCTCCACGCTGGAAGCCTCAATGGCCGCGCACTTTACGACTCCACTCCAAATGGTTTTGACACCACTCCAATGGAAAATACTTCCTGGCTCCATAACACGTTTATCAGCATGGGCTATGAACCACATGGCTCTTTGCCTAATGCCTACTGCAGATTAATTTTATAGCAATTCAAGCACCCTATTAAACCTTCAACTACCTACTGCTGATAAGAAGGGCCACCATTGGGAAAGAAAAGAGAAAAAGGGGGAAGGAGAGAGAATACATTTCAAAGCATGCAATTAACTGCAACGATGTCCCTTGCACTTTAAAGAAGTGCAAGGGAGGCTGGAAAAAATGCATTATTGGTGAATAAAATGGCTAACTGCTTGGTTAATTTAAAGCGCCCTTTAAACTATCAGCCTTCCCCAACCTGGTGCCCACCAGATGTGGGAATGATGGAAGCTGCAATTCAACACATCGGGAGAGCACCAAGTTGGGGAAGGCTATATTAAAAGGTACAGACAGGGTCCAGATCTTTTATTGCAATTGGTCTCTAACGACCAAACCAGACGTGCACGTACTGATCGCTCACCCATTCAACTCCAAAGTGGGACTGGGGTGGGGTCTCCTTTTTAATTTAAACTGAGCACATGGGGAAGGGGAGCAAAACACACCACCTCTACCCATCTTAGCCCAATGTGCTGATGCTTTCAGCTGTCTTGCCACCCCCCCCCACCCCCCCAGCCCAGTTCTCTTTTGGTATTAGAGCTGGGCTGGGAGAAAACAACTGAAAACATCCGAGGATGGTAAGCTAAGGAGGTTAGCTTTGCTCCCTTTCCCACCATGCTTTGTTTAATGTAAAAAGTAGACCCAGGCCCAAATTACAGCTGAACTGGTGGGTGCACGTTAATTAAACATGCACACATCTGGCTTGGCCCTAAAACTAATCCTAACTTGTGTCAGGAAGTTATGTGAAGAAGAAATGATCACCCCCCCCCAATTACTAGCCTGCAAATCTTTTTACTAGCCTGCTAAGAGTCTAGTTGCCTGTGTGTGTGTGTGTGTGTGTCCCGTCCTTCTCCAAGGCCAGCATGGAAATGCAGGATACTAGCTTAGCCTCTTAGCAGTCTAGTAAAAAAAGAAAAGCCTTCTACTGAATAGGTTGTTTAGAGGAGAGACAAAGCTGAAGGACAAGTTTCCCTTCCTCTGCAGCCAGCAAGGAAACAAAACAGGACTGGCAGAGGAGTAATGGAAATATCTATTCCTCCTCCTCCAGCCTGCTCACTCCCCTGCATGGAATTCTATGCACTGGTCTGCATGGAATTCCTGGTCGCCTATGGTGACCAGGCAATTTGTTAAATACAAGGCTGACTTAATCTCTCTACCTTGCTCTTCTGCCAATGCCCCTTCTGGCTCTTTTTTGCTCCTCTAGAATCTTTGTCCTACATCCTCCATTCCTCAGTTGCACCCGGTCTCCCTTGCTGCTCCCAGTGGTTTACTTCCTGGCAACTCTCTGGTCCTTTCAGTTGGCGCATTGAACATATGAAGCTGCCTTATATAGAGTCAAACCAATGGGCCGGCTAACAAAGTACCATTTCTTCTGAAAGGCAGTGGCTCTCTAAGGTTTCAGTTGGCCTAGCAGAGCCTGTCTCCTTTATTTTGTTTTAAGCACCTGGTTATTAGGCCAAGGGTGGGTAAAGGTAGACTAGGATCTACTGGTACTGATTTGCAGTACATCAGCCACACTTTCTGACTCCCAACTGTTTCACAATAGCAACAACAAAAAGACTGCAAACCTATGCATACGTCCTTGCCTGTTTGTGACAAGTTGTAGAACTCTGAGCCTCAGTCTCCTGCAGCTGTAAAATGGGACTTCATGCTTAAGGGTGCCATCTTATGCATGCTTAGACAGAAAAAAGTCCTACAACTCCCATGCTGGCTGGGGAATGCTTGATGTTGTAGGGCGTTTTTCTGCCTAGACATGCATAGGATGGCACCCTTAAGCATGAAGTCCCATTTTACAGCTGCAGAAGACCAAGACGCTTACTGGGTGGTAAGCTAACACAACCTGCTGTTCCTCAAAATTGCAACTAAAAATAATTGCAAGTAGCCTTCAGCTCATTGTTTGTATTGACTGTAAATAAAATCTATCCTACCCTTCAAACCCCAGCACCCAGTAGTTTAGGGCATATTAAAAATAAAATACAATCCAAAAGTATCTCGGCTTCAGTGCTCTTCACCTGTAACATATATGTATTAATTGGTTGCCTTTGACCAGTTTTTTCTGCAGCTTTGTCTTACAATTCCTAATCTGTAAGTAAGCTGAGTGTTAATTTGTATTCCTCTATGCAGGTCACCCCAGTATATGGCTCATGGGATGCAACAGATGACTGGCTATACCCCCTGAGCCACCATTTTGCATTAGCTTCCTCCTCCACCCCCTCATTATTTTGCATTTGGTTCCAGTTGGTGGACTTCACAGATCTAGGAAAATCAAAGTAAATCCCACAAGCCTGAAGCCTGCTCATCCCTGTCTTATTAGGCCTTCTGGAATGAATAATAATCATAGTGAATGGTCTCTTGTGTGGAATAAAAGAGATCCGTGGGGCTGTGCATTTTTTGAGGTGTAGTGAACGTGGACGTGGCCAGTCATCAAAGGGACACAGCCCAAAATATGTTCTAGGCTTTGCCTTTTGCCATTAGAAAAGAGATAGCAGGGATTCACAGAGCTGATAACAGGAGCAAACATGACTTTGATCCTGGAAACACACAGTGGACAAACAAAAGGTTACTGCTCAGTGCAGAATAAAGGACTTCATCCTGAAATATGTCTACTCTGTGCTAAAAACTTTTTTTAAAAAAAAATAAGGCTGTGCTACAAGGATGTTTATTTTTGCATAAGTTATTCTGCATTTTGCACAATTTATTATGAATGAAAGGTGCTGCAAAACACCCTCCACCAGGCTGTGGATTGCTTATTCATCCATGCATCTTCACTTCTGACATTTCATCAGGTCCTGTCAACTCGCTTTCAAGTATATCTTCATTACAATGAGGGCTACATACTTGATTTAAAATGAAACCTGAGTTCTGCAGCCAACAACACATTCTGCTGCAAAATCACAGTCCTGGATTTACGTTGTTGCAAGGGGAATAAACAAGGATTTTTTTTTAAGAAAAGATTTCCAGAGCTGTGTTAAGTCTGTTGCAGCAAGAACAACAAAGAGGCTTGTATCGCCTTAAAGACAAATACATTTATTATGGCATAAACTTTTGCGAAGTGGATTGCAGTCTACAAAAAAAACTAAAAAAAACATATAGGCCTGATTCAAAGTGCTGGAACATTCAAAGCCCTTAACGGCTTGGGGCCAGGTTATCTGAAGGATCGCCTCCTCCCATATGTGCCTGCCCGGACCTTAAGATCATCGTCAGCGGCCCTCCTCCGTGAGCCCCTGCCAAAGAAGTGAGGTGGGTGGCTACTAGGAGGAGGGCTTTTTCTGCTGTGGCACCCCGGCTCTGGAATGAGCTCCCTAGTGAGGTTCGCCTGGCACCTACATTGTATTCCTTTCGGTGCCAGGTGAAGATCTTTTTATTTTCCCAGGCATTTTAGCATTGTAGCTTTCTAAACTTTTAGCTTTGCTGTTTTAAAAATTTGTATTAAACTCCTGCACTGCTGCTAGGTTTTATTGTGGTTGTATTGTTATATTGTAGTTTTAATGTTCTACATATTTTAAATTGTTTTATTGTGTGTTTGGTTTTAATTTTTGTGAACCGCCCAGAGAGCTTCGGCTATTGGGCGGTATAGAAATGAAATGAAATAAATAAATAAAGTAACCTGCTTTGAAGTGTCAAGCCCAGCTCTCAAGTGTCAAACATGATAAATAAATGATGTTCTGATTAACCATAATAGCTCAATAGAACCTCCACTTTCAGAGGCAGAATGCATTTGGATACCAGATGTTGGGGATAAATATCGGGAAAAGGCTGTTGCTTTCAGGCCATGCTTATGAGCTGCCCAGAGTAATGTGGTTGGCCACTATCCAAAGCAGAGCAGAATGCTGAATAATGAGCCCACCTTTGGTCCGATCCCACAAGGCAGTCCTTACATCCTTAACAGCATGGTCCTACAGAACCTCACTCGTGAGTGGGCCTTCCCGTGTTCAACAGGGCTTGCTCTAAAGTGCCGACTTCCTGAACCTGGTGCCCAGCAGATGTTTTCAACTACAACTCCCAGCATTCCTGACTGGCTGGGGCTGATGGGAGTTAAAGTCGCCAGACTGGGGAAGCCTGCCCTAGTATTTAAAACTGCAGCCTTAGCTATGGGAATGAACCTGATGTTTAGAAACCTGACAAATTTCCACCCCTCAAAACGCTTGCAAAACTCAGCACATTGCCCTGCCTTTAAACACGGCTAGTCGAAACAACAGACCAGCCAAGAATATCTACTCAGCAAAAGACCCCCTCAAAGGCTGGCAGTGTATGACTTCACAGAGTGCAGAGCAAGAACGGCTTGCTAATCTGTCACCCTTCCAAAGCTGACATCGCTTTTCAGTTCCTGGCAGCTGCAAAGGAGTTTTCCTGGAGCGCTTCTACTGTTGCTACTGTGCAGGCAGGTCCCGCTCCCTCCGGCTGGATTCTCGCCAGCCCCTGTCCTGCTTCTGGGCACATCTGGCTCTCTGGAACAGGCTTATGTGCACCTTGCAGAACTCTTGCTGCCAAATAAAACCTCCGCCTCTCTCAGGAGGAAAGCTTTGCAGAGAGCAGAAGGGAAACAGCCCTACGAGAGCACGGCTTTGTGTGTGCTGCTTGCCAAGATGGCACCACAGACGGGTGCTGGCGAATACAAACGGCCATTCAGGCAGGCAACGCTCGGCTCCAACGCTATAGCTCCATAGCAGAGCACAAGCTTGCAGGTTCAATCCCGGCCATTTCCACCTAAGACAATTTTGGGTAGCAAGGCTGGGAAAGAAAAACCTCTGCTGGAAGGCCTCGGAGAGCTACATCTTTAGCGAAATACTCTGACCAAATTTCAGACAGATCTGTTGAGCAATGGCCAAGATAAAGAAGTTAACTGTTTTCCCCTTCCTGTCATACCCCCGCTGGAGGAATCCTCCTCAGAGGAGGAGCTAGAGCTCCCAGAGATGGACAACATCGAGGAACAGCCCAGCTCAGGAGACCCAGGGGAGAGGGCCGTGGGTCCATCCCCACAACAGGAAGGGAACTCTGACCCCTCAGCCCCCGAGAGCACTGTCATCTCAAGAGGCAAGCCAGTAGGTCTCCTTTGAGAAGTGCTCAGTTGCAAAGGGGGGCTTCTCAAGAGTAAAGGCCTCCTCACAAGCAAGGCTCTCCTCACAAGTTGGATTGTCGCCAGAGGGCCTGTGATGAACTGCAGGTGAACTCTGGGTCGGCCTCTAGAACCCTGGCGATATCAGGTCTCAGTTGAAACTTGAGAGCTGCTGGAAACAGTCTCTTACGGTCAGCTCCACCTCTTGCACCATTGATTCTCTGACCGGGCTCTGTGACTGAATCTCCGTGCTGCTGACCCTTGGACTCCTGCTTGACTCTGCTTCTTGGATTGTGTTTTACTTCTCAACCGCGTTTGGATCTTGGCTGCACCTCAGACCTTTCTTTTGGAGCGCCCCTCTTGCTTGGTAATGCTGTACCTGTTTCCTGAATACTCCTGCCTTGAACTGGACTGATACCTCTGTGCTTGACCATTTGCCTGTTTATTGACCTCCGGGCCCATGTCAATGCGCTCCTCAAGGTCCACCACTGTTGAAGGGCCCGGTGTCACTTCCCTACAGATGCTGGAGGGCCCTGGGATAGCACTAGCATTAAGGGCTCCCACACAGTCTTCAGACTCTGTAATCTCAGGCTCTTCATCTGAAGAGTCATCCTGGCCTGGGTCTGGGTCAGGCCAGTGGACACTGGGGGCTCCACTGGCCTGACTGTATGAATTAGTCGAATCCCCTTTTGACAATGTCCAAGTCGGTGGCCACCCCTGCATCTTGTGGTAGCAAATTCCATAGTTTAACCATGCGTTGTGTAGCAGAAGTGCTTGTTTTCACCTGCCCTGAATCTCCCACCCATCAGCTCTATTGGATGACCCCCATTCCAGAATTTTTAAAGATGGAGAAAAAGTTCTCCATACCCACTTTCTCTACACCAGGCATAATTTTATACACCTTGAACATGTCTCCCCAAATTTGCCTTTTTTGAAGCTAAGTAGTTCCAAATCCCACATGAGGTTAGATTGGTGGGTATGCAAGCCAGAGCCTTTTCAGTGGTAGCACCTACACTTTGAAACTCCCTGCCGCAGGAGGCCCACTTGGCTTCCTCTTGCTTCTGATTGGCTGAGACTGTCTTTTTAAAAGTTGTGTTTAATGCTTCTTTATTTGGGTGCCCTGTCTGAGGTTGCTGCCTTATGATAAAAAAAAGGTAAAGGTGTCCCCAACCAGTCGTGTCCGACTCTAGGGTGCAGTGCTCATCTCCATTCTAAGCCGAAGAGCCAGCGCTGTCCGAAGACGCTTCCGTGGTCATGTGGCCGGCGTGACTGAACAGAACACCGAGGTGCACGGAACACTGTTACCTTTCCTGCTGAAGCGGTACCTATTTGTCTACTTGCAATTTCTTGCTTTTGAACTGCTAGGTTGGCAGAAGCTGGGACTGAAGATGGGAGCTCACTCCGTCACGCAGCACCCGGGTCTCGAACTGCTGTCCTGCCGACCTTCCGGTCTGCAGTTCAGCATCTTAACCACTAAGCCACCGCGGCCCCAAAGGAAAGGTTCCTCCTGTGCAAGCACCGGGTCATTACTGACCCCTGGAGGGACGCCGCTTGCACTGGCAGGCTGTAGTGGGGTGGTTTGCCATTGCCTTCCCCAGTCGTGACTACCTTTCCCCCAGCAAGCTGGGTCCTCATTTTACCGACCTTGGAAGGATGGAGGGCTGAGTCGACCTGAGCTGGCTACCCGAGACCCGGCTTCTGCTGGAATCGAACTCAGGTCGTGGGGAGAGTTTCGGTTGCAATACTGCCGCCTACCACTCTGTGCCACGCGAGGCTCTCTGCCTTATGATGGGTGTTAATAATTTTGGGGTCTCCTTGGGAAGTGAACAGGGGGGGCACACACCCACACCCTGCAGACTTCTACACCCCCAAGGACCTTGAAGAGTCTTTGGATGCAGACATGACAGTCCCAGGACCAGAGATCACTGGGCCAGTTGCCTGGGTTCCTGGCCAGCTCTCAGACACCACAGACACACACACACACAATCACCCTCAGGACTACAGGGACTACAGAAGACATGATGTGCCAGGCAGAAGCTTCAGGGCTGTTGGTGAAGTGCCCTGGTAGGTGCACGTCAGTCAACTTGGGAGAAGGAGGAAGCTCATGAAAGCAGCTGGTTGGCCACTGTGTGAACAGAATGCTGGACTAAATGGACCTTGGTCTGATCCAGCAGGACTCTTTGTATGTTCTTAAGCACTTGCCCAGATCACGGCCTGGCTGAGAAGCAGGGAGCGGTGGAGCCTTCAGTACCCTTGGAGCTCCAAGCTTGAGTCCAAAGCCTTCCTGAACTGGGGAAATGGACAAATAGTAGAAGTCTTGTCTTTCCTGTTCTAATAAAAAATTCTGTTGTGTATTTATTCAAGTTATAACAAGGGCTGGACAGATCAGTCTATTTCCACTTTGGACAATCACAGTAACACACCCATCAAAGTAATGGAACCAAGTCCACCACCTTAGAAGTCTTGCGGACTAAAAAAAAAAGACAATACATTTGCTTTCAAAACTTTCCCAAAATAGCACAGTTGTTCTGGATGACACCTCAATCCTTTCTTTTCAGTGTCATCAGTCCTGACCGACCTCCCCTAAAACTAGACAAGGGCATTTCCAACAGTAACTCTAAAGTGTGTTTTATTTCACAGCTCTTGAAGCCCAGAGCACTGAGGATCCTTGGGATGTTTTCCTCATGCTCGTACGATCTACCCAGAGGGTCTCTAGACTTCACGCAGAGGGATGTGGTCAAAATGAACCTAAACCTACCAGGGTTCAGCCTTCTCAGGTTTGCAGTGGGATTCATTTCAGGAGATCCCATCATGTTGATGGGAGTAATCTGTGCTTGGCCCAGTCACAAGGAAAGCTGAAGGCCCCATCTCAGGTGGTGAGTCTGGTGCCCAATTTAGGGCCTGCAATTTTTGTCCAGGGTCTACCTTGCTCTTGAGCCCCAACCTCACCAGCTGGTCTCTAGCCTACTGAACTGAGGCGAGAGGGGAGGAACGCCTGCAAGATGGTGTCAAAGAATGTGTATTGCATGAAGGTTTCCTACAGAAGTTGCTTCTAAGTTGACTCCATCTTGTTCAAGATGACTCTGCACTAGAGTGACCGCTGTAGGAAACTCTCATGGCCGAGGACCAAACACCCTCTAAGACTGAGGTCTCTAGTGGCAGTGACTCTGAGGAGTTAGAACCAGTCCCCAGACCTTCACAGATGGGGCCCTCCACCTTGGATCTCACACCCTATCCTCTTGATGCCCAGGAAGTGCTTCTGCTCTCTGACCCCAAGGAGTGGACCTTGGGCTCCTCCAGTGAGGAGGACACCCTGCCTCATTCCCCAGACCCTCGACACCCAGGAGAAGCCAGTGACTCCAAGAAAGGGCAGTAGCCCTTTAAGAAAATGAGATGCAGCCCTTGAGGAGGTGGACCTCCCAGAAGGCCTCTCCTGGCCTTGCTGTAAAGCCCTGCCAGTGGCTCTACGCCAGCGCTGGGGCAACTTGTCCATCCTCTAGCTGCACAACTGCTCTCTGTGGTCCTGAACTCTCTCCAAGCCCAGGGCGGGCACCTGTGGTGCTGGCCATGGTGCTAAAACTGCTCCTGCTCCAGGTGCCTGTGCTGTGTCCTGCCTCATCACCTGAGCTGTGGCCCAGAGTAGATGACGGAATCCCAGGTGGAGCGAGACAGAACCCAGCACACAAAGCACACGTCCTGGGCCATCTTGGAAGCACTTTCCCCCATGCGTCTCCTTTCCCCAAATAAGAGCAACACATCCTGAATATCTGGGATTTACAGAAAACACATCCAGGTTAGCAGATGTGACTCTCAAGCGCAGCTTTAGCCCCAGCATTGTTCCTTTCAGAATTAAGAACGCCGGACTCTTCTTGGAGCAACTGAAGAAGCCAGTCCTCAGGAGACATAAAGGATGTGGTATAATCTCAGCACCACTTCCTGCTATCAAATGGTCCAAAGAGAAAGAGACAAACTTAAAAGCAATAGTTTCTTCCAATATATTATACATCATACTGAATTATCAGCCGCCAGTATAAGAGGAAATAACCCACAATTCCATAAAAATAATCTCCTTGTTCCACTCCTCAAAGCATTTCACTTTCTTTGCACAATCTCTGGACAAAAGTCTATGGTGTTTTAAATCAAGGTCTGGCCTGGTGTTACACCGCAGCTTTGGGGTATAACTGCAAAGGTAGTATGGAGCGCAGCAGACAGATCAGACAAGGAATGGGGCTTCATTTAGCCTTGAGAAAAAAGATGACAGAGAATATAACTAGAGCTTTCACAAGAGAAATCTTAGTTGATTGATAATATGGTTGTTTAGCTGCAATCCTAAACACACCAGCTGTGGAGTAAGCCCCATTGAAGATAAGGAGTTACCTCTGAGTAAACAGGCATAGGATTGTGCTGTTGGTCAACTGATTGATTAAGGTTGCAAACCTATGCACACTTGCCTGGAAGTAAGCCCCGCTGAACTTAGTGGGGCTTACTTCTTAGGGCTTACTTCTCAGTCTCACTGTAAGACTGCAATCCTATGTACATTTACCTGGGAGTAGGGATGTACAAAAGTCACTTACCTTTTCACTCTGCACCTCCCCCCAAAATCCTAATCCGGCCGGCTCCACTCCTCGGAGATTCTGCGGAGCCGCCAGCCGGAGCCACCCACAGCCGGACATCTGGCCGCTGGGCGGCCTGCAGGGAAAAAAACAGCATATGCAAATGGCAGCGGCTACGGCGGCCGCCATTTGCGTTCCCTTTTTTTCGTTGTTTTAGCCTATGTAAATATTTACGTAAGCTATTACGGAGGGAAAAAAAGGAACACAAATAGCGCCCACTACGCTATTTGCGTTCCCCTTTTTGCTGTAATAGCTTACGTAAATATTTACGTAGGCTAAAACAGCAAAAAAAAGGGAACGCAATTGGCGGCCACCGTAGCTGCTGCCATTTGCGTATGCTGTTTTTTTTTTTTTAGCTTGCCGTGATAGACTACATAAATACTTACATAGTCTATCACGGCCTCCGCAGGGACGCATATGGCGTCCCTGCGTTAGCCGTAATAGGCTATGTAATTATTTATGCAGCCTATTGCAGCTATGATGAGGAAGTGAATGGTGGCCTCACAGCAAGTCAGCGCAGACGGCAGCAGGTAAGTGCTCCGTTTCGCGCAACTTTCATGGGGCGGGGGCTGCGTTCCGCCAGGGATTTCGGGGGGCCGAATGCACTGGCATTCAGCCTCACCGAGATCAATGGCGGAATTCGCTGACATCCCTACCTGGGAGTAAAGCTTGCTGAATACAATAGGACTTACATCAGAGTACACAAACATAGGATTGTGCTGTAAATTTGTATAAGGGTGTTGTCGTTTTAAACTGTTGTGAGCCACTCTGAGTGGTATATGGGCACTAGAAGGGCAGGATGTACACGTCTATTAAATAAATAAATAAGCAAGCAAGCAAGGCTAATAAAAATTGTGTGGACTAGTAACTTTGACAGATTGATTTCCAGGGCTGCCTATGTTAGTCATTTGTGACAAAAGAAAAAGAAAGCAAAATCTCTTCCAACCCACAAATGCTTCCTGCCTTGGTTACCTTGTGGAGATCCTTACTCACCACAGGGAACCAAATGAGCAGCTTATTCACAAGCCTGACTTAGGTCACTTTAGGTAAGGCTGTGCACATTCAGGGCACATTGACAGGAGCACAGACATCAGCACTGGGCCCAGTGAATTCAGCAGAGAGATACTGACAAGCAGCAGAATGCATCACATCCAGCAAGGCAGAGAGGCCTTTAATTATATGGCGACAGACCAGCGTGGCAATGTATTAATGTATGCTGATGGGCTACGATAATCAGACAGACCAAGCCTTGAGTGCCTGCAAATTATGTAAACGACTTTAAAGAGCAAAGATCCATCAAGCGAATGCAATGGCGCATGAATCCATTGTTAGCAAGCCCCATTTACTAAGGCGTTTTATGGCTTCAACTGATGGCCAGTATTCCCATGCAATTGTGGGGCTGCAAGGGGCCTTGGAAGGTCCTTTAGTCCAGCCTAACCCTGCACAATGCAACATGTTTAATCACACCAAAGGGCCATATAAATTCTCTCTCTCTCTCTCTGCACGCACAGCTCTCAAAGCTTGCCCAGTATCTGGCTTCCGAGGTATTTCAGCTTTCCTTACTACAGCATTTTAAATGCAGGTGGCCCTTGGGCACTATGCCTTGTGCCCCATCTGCTTATACAGATGGGAGGAACATGCGTGCTGGACCATTTAATCACTGCACCACTTAGGTAGAACAGAACAGAACAGAATAGAATCATAGGGTTGGAAGGGGCCTATAAGACCATCGAGTCCAACGCCCTGCTCAATGCAGGACTATGCTGCTAACCCTCCAACCAGAGCACTGCACAAGTCTCTGTGGTGCAACAGTTAAACATGCAACATGATGCATTGGAGAGTTAAGTGAGCTCCGATGTGGCTCCAACCTGAGCTGCAGTGTTTGCACAGAGGCCTCTGCTTGCGTCCACTTGCTCACTACAAGCTTCACTGCTATATGTAATGGGACTGGCAGGAACAGATGAGATTCTGAGCACAACATTTTGCCAAGGAGCTAAGCACCATCCTACTTCCCCTGGGCCCATCCTGACTTTTCCTATGGATGAGGAAGACAGCATGGGGGTCTTCCAACACAAACCTTACTCCCTCCACCCCACCCACCTGCATTGCCCCTGCAGTGCCCTTTGAACTCTTAGGTTAGAGATGCCAAGAAAGTGATAAATCAGATCCAGATTTACTTACAAGGAGTACTTTATTGAGTAACTTACAGCACACAGGCGTACCCAGTGATTGGATCAGACAGCTTCTCTGAACCCAGAGCCATGGGGTACAATGGGTTTTATACCATACATGTTAGCAATGAGGCAGCATAACAGCAACAAGCGCCTCCTAGTGTTCATTCCCAGTATAGACTAGCAGGGCTTAGTTCTCAGCACAGCCACCTGTAGCTTTAGGGTAAACAAACTTCACTTCCCAGGCACATCTTGATTAGATACTCTACTCATTAGTATGGAATGTGTTAGGCCGCGCTATCGGCCCTTTGACTCATCTTCACATGCTCAGAGGCTTACTAGCAAGGAAACTGCACCCATAATGAACTTAAGCAAGGCATTATGGATCTCTAGGCCCCTCTAACACTACAGATGACTTGGTTATGCTCCTGGGGCCAATACACCACCCCACCCAGATCTCTCTCATTCCCTGTTGTGGGGTGGAGGGGGCACCTAAACCATCTGTAATCCAGTTTGCTACAGAAATTTCGCCACCTCCTATGTGCCAGGGGTGAAGAATCTTTTTTCAGTCAAGGGCTGCATTTCCTTGGGGGCAAACTGTCGGGAGTCACATGCCAGCAGTGGGAGGGGGGCAGAGTAAAGTAGGTGGGGACCCCCTTCTCTCCCTCTCTAACTCTCTTGCTTTTTCCGAAACCCCTTTCTACAGGCCCAAGGGTAGGCATGCTTGGGCACCTGCCAAGGGCCCAACCCCTACAGGACCCCACTGACAAGAGCCTCCTGGACATGTTCCTCTTCTTCCCCATTGGAACCTGCTTGTGCCCCTGCCTCTTGCTCTGGCCCAGACAATGGTGGTGACAAGGAGGAGGAGCAGAAGCCATGGCCTCCTTGCTCCGTGGCTCTCTGCGTCAAGAAAGCAAGTGGTAGCAATGATGAGGAAGACAAGCAAGAGCAGCTGGTGACAGCAGTGGTGAGATGGAGGACTCACTGAGGGCGGGGCTCCACCGAGAGTGTCTGAGGGAGGGGCCCCACCGAGGGTGTCTTGCCCAGGGGCCCTCAAAAGCTGGGAGCCAGCACTGCCTTTCTGCCCTCTTCTCTCTCTTTCTCCCCACCCCACTCGCCACTCAGATACCCCCTTCTCTCTTTCTCGCCCTCCCTCCCTCCCTCTTCCTCCCTTTCCAGTGGGCTGCCAGGGATGGACAGATCCCTCTTGCCAGAGCTGTGAACTGGTTGCCTGCTTTTGAAATTAGGCCGAGGGCCGCATGAAATTAGGCTGGAGGTGGCTGCAGGCTGCCCCCCCCACTATAAATTAATCAAAACCGATTCTCCAAATGAATTTGTCCATCCTCACACAAGAGGGAGGTGTCAGCAGGGTGGGGAGAACCCCAAGAATTATGGCAGTACACAGAGTCTGTGGAAAGGAAACCCCAAGGGGGAGATTCCAAAACAGCCCAATGAGGATGGAACATGCTCAGTAGGCAAGGAATGCAGAGTTCATTTGTGTGCGGGCGGTGGGTGTGGAGACAGCAAGATGGAACAGTGTCCCCTGGGAGAGGGCATGGCTGTCTGGAGCCCTGAACAGGAGTGCCACACAGTGCAATATAATGTAGGGCCCATCTGTCCAATTGTTAAAAGGGAGGGTCCCAATAGTAAGGCCAGAAGGTCCCAGGTTCAATCCCTGGCATCTCCACTTACGATGATCTCTGGAATCAGGGAAAGACCATCTTCTGCCTGAAACCCAGGAGAGATGCTGCTGGCCAAACCACCACCAAACCTAGCAGTCAACGTACTTCAAAAAGGCCCCACCCTTGACAAAGGATGTCCATCCATCCAAGGCCCTGGAACATCAATTCCCTTAAAGTAATGCTCAAGGTCTTGCAAGGTAGACTCCAGCAATTCATGGAACGAGAACTGCCAGATGTACAAGCTGGGTTTAGAAAAGGCAGAGGAACTAGAGACCAAATTGCCAATATCCGCTGGATAATGGAGAAAGCCAGGGAGTTTCAGAAAAACATCTATTTCTGTTTTATTGACTATTCTAAAGCCTTTGACTGTGTGGATCATAACAAATGGTGGCAAGTTCTTGGTGGTATGGGGATACCAAGTCATCTTGTCTGCCTCCTGAGGAATCTGTATAATGACCAAGTAGCAACGTTAAGAACAGACCACAGAACAACGGACTGGTTTAAGATTGGGAAAGGAGTATGGCAGGGTTGTATACTCTCACCCTACCTATTCAACCTGTACGCAGAACACATCGTGCGACGTGCTGGGCTTGATGAAGCCAAGGCTGGAATTAAAATCGCTGGAAGAAACATTAACAATCTCAGATATGCAGATGATACCACTTTGATGGCTGAAAGCGAGAAGGAGCTGAGGAACCTCACGATGAAGGTGAAAGAAGAAAGTGCAAAAGCTGGGTTGCAGCTCAACCTCAAAAAAACCAAGATTATGGCAACCAGCTGGATTGATAACTGGCAAATAGGGGGAGAAAACATGGAGGCAGTGACAGACTTTGTCTTTATAGGCGCACAGATTACTGCAGACACTGACCGCAGCCAGGAAATCAGAAGACGTTTACTTCTTGGGAGGAGAGCAATGACAAATCTTGATAAAATAGTGAAGAGCAGAGACATCACACTGACAACAAAGGTCCGCATAGTTAAAGCAATGGTATTCTCCGTAGTAACCTATGGCTGTGAGAGCTGGACCATAAGGAAGGCTGAGCGAAGGAAGACAGATGCTTTTGAACTGTGGTGCTGGAGGAAAATTCTGAGAGTGCCTTGGACTGCAAGAAGATCAAACCAGTCCATGCTCCAGGAAATCAAGCCAGACTGGTCACTTGAGGGAATGATATTAAGGGCAAAACTGAAGTACTTTGGCCACATCATGAGAAGACAGGATACCCTGGAGAAGAGGCTGCTGCTAGGGAAAGTGGAAGGCAAAAGGAAGAGAGGCCGACCAAGGGCAAGATGGATGGATGATATTCTGGAGGTGACGGACTCGACCTTGGGGGAGCTGGGGGTGGCAACGGCTGACAGGAAGCTCTGGCATGGGCTGGTCCATGAAGTCATGAAGAGTCGGAAGCGACTGACCGAATAAACAACAACAAAGGATCCAAAGGGCCAACTGGGTGAGTAGAAGGTACCCCTGTTTGTGCAAAGAGTTCTCTCCAATTCCTCCCTCCAGCTTTAGCCCCCACAGCACAGGACATGTTGAACCCAAGGGTTCCCAACCCTCAGGATCAGCCCATCAGTTGGGGCGGGGGGAAGACACTGGAAAATTAAAACGAAAGTTTATTTTGATGGAAGCAGCTGAAATCCTTCTTCCAGTCCATCCACAACATCAACTGAGTGATCAATCTGGATCAGCAGATGGCTTGAAACACTCTCCTAGAATATACAGAGACATCTAGCTTGAACTGGTGCCCAAAAGCATTTAAACTGTAATGGATTTTTCCGTTAAAAACCTACGAAAGGGAATATGGTTGCCAGGACATTAAAATCACTTTTTTCCCAATTATGAGTGTTATAAAAGTAAAACAAATTAGCTGTAATTCTTTGCCGATGTCCACTGTGAAGGCCTCAGCTTTATGAAAGAAATGAAAATTGATTTGTATTAGTAGGCATCAAAGGCTTTTTAAAAATTAACATGGTTCGTATGACTTCAAAGCAGGGCTAGATTAGCCTGGAGTTTCCACTGGGCAGTGGCTCTTTCCCGGCAGACGCCTGCCTCACAACAATTTGGGGGTTACAGTTTAAACTGGACAGGTAACCACAGATGTGGAGTTAGAAAGGCACATGTTGGCATTTAGGGGTGGGCTACCTTGGTCTCCAATGTGATGCCCACAGGCACCAATGTATCCGCAGATACCTTTCCTGGCTTCCACCAGGCTCCCTGCCCCTCCGGATTTCTATTTTATTTCTTAAGGGTTTTTTAAAATTAAAAATGTTTTTTTTTTAAGCTGGGAGGCTGGCATGCTGCAAAATGAAATGCTGCCCTCCAGCACCAGCTTTATTTGGGTTCGTAAGGGCGGCTTTGTGTTTTGGTGCTGAGACCCCAGTTCTGCCTTTCTTTCAACCTCTCCAGTTTGCCTTCTGGGAAATGAGTGTTCTGTGGCCAGCTACGCCCACCATGGCAGTCATTTTACCGATGGGCAAGCTGCACCTCAACAGTAGCCATTTTGTGAGAGCACCCGTGACACACTTTCAAGATTCCAAATGTGCCCACTGGCCCAAAAAGGTTGGAGACCCTTGTCTCCAACCTACATGTTTTCAGTCACCACAGGTAGCAAACACCTGAAGAAGGCTTCGGTGAGCGGCTACTGACAGGCCTGGTTTATTGTGCTCCTGGACGGTTGCCATGTTTGGCAGGTGGATTGCGTTCAACTTCGTGGCTCACACATCACGCAAGCTGGTGCTAGAGAAAGCTTTGGGGCTCAATCCAGGGAGACATGGAACTAGTGCAACGCACCTAAGGGGCTCTTGGGTTTGCGTCTCTGGAATGGCAGCCCTCCATGCACACAACAAACAACTTTTGAAAGCACAGGGAGTTTCAAAAGCCATTTGTGGGGCAGCAGTTGGGTGTGGGGGTGGAGGGGGCGGAGCAGGTCTGATGTTCAAATAATACTTCTTTAAAAATGCACACAGTATACCCAAGCCCTTGGTACCTCCTTTGACGCCACCCCAATCCTTGGAATACTAGTCCAAGAACCTGGGTTCAAGACATGAGCAAGCTTGGAATTTACCCTTCTTCAGAAGTACCTGGCCTTTCCAGGCAATATTTAACCTCTTTTCATGCAGTAGATATTCAGTTGTTACCCAGAACGTACTTCTTCACACTACCAGAAGAAGTGGTAATTGCTACTAGCTTAGATCAGTGGGGCAGCTAGGGTTGCACCCTGGAGTTCAGGTCCTGGGTACCACAGCCCTGGGGGTTGGGGGCAAATAATTACCCAGAGAACAGGAAGTGATGGGAGAAAGTGGCAAACAAGTCAGCACCTGGGCTAGCAAACTCCCTTTTTATTCCTGTAGTCATAGCATTGCCATGATGTAAGTGAATTTAAAATGTAAAACTGCACATGCTCAGAGTTATTTCTTTTTTTTATTAGGGTTGGCAAAGAGTTTGTTGTTGTTCTGCTCCAACATATCAGGAATGTAGAAGCAGTTGTAAAGCATAGAATGGTGTGGGGGGGGGGAGGAAGGAAGGAAGAGAACTATTAATTGTGGGCTTCACAACTGAATTAATACACGTGGCTGTGTAAGGGGGCAGGGGGACATTAGACCATTAAGCCCATGATCTAAAACTCCCTAGGTGCACCACTGCCTTAGCACGAGTTGTTAAAAGGATTAGACCCTGCCTTCTGTGCATTTGTCTTTGAACGCCTACTAAACACAACATCTATGTCCAAAGGCCATATATCACTGAACACAATGAGAGGGGACAGCCCTAACTTCCATGCCCCGGCTTACATTTCCAGAGGTATCTAGCTGGCGGCTGCTGCTGCAAACAGAATGCCCACCAGGATTAAGAAGATCCCCCCCCCCATCTAATGGGTGATTTGCACGTTACAGCCAAAGCCAGGCCCCCATATTTCCACCCTGAGGCAGCCAGGCCCTTTCCACAATATTTGAACAGCACCTGAATCTCTGAAAAAATACACCAAGGAGTCTCAGTCAACTGAAGTTCCCAAGAGGGCATATATAAACTCCACAGGGTCCCTTCCACATCAATATTCCATGAAACTACTTTTGTTGGGGGCCAGGAGGAGCAGGAGGGAGCTACGGTGAAAGTGTTGCCACCACAAGAGAAAAGGGCACCGGCTGTGACTGGGGGCATTCACACACTGAAAGTTTAAAAGGGCTCAAGCATGGTTGGATTTCTCTCGTGGCGAACAGCGAGCACTTCTGACGCCGACGGCGAACAAGAAAAAGACAATTAGCAAGATGGGGGAAAGGGTGGTTATCACAGCTATAACACACTGTTTTTACTTGCTGCTGAGTGATTTGCAAAGTTATAATTATGCTGCTCGTTCCAAAGCAGCTTCATCTCTGGGAAGGGGAGGGCATGGATACCAAGGGAGAGTTCAGTCTGATGGACTTCTCAGCATCAGAACTACAGGACATCAGGCTAACATGATGAAGAAAAGAGAAAACCCTTTGAGGGCATACATACACCCTTGGCTTACTCACTTTGATTATTTGAAACTTACTGTGTGTCTCCACAGAACTTTAAATACCATCTCCACCTTGCTATCATTGATAGGATCATTTTTCTCTACCCCCTACAACAGTTCCCAAAGGAAAACTAGGACACTCTTGTGTATTTGTAACATCCCAACAGTCACCCCAAGGATCTCTGCGTGACACTCCAAACTCCCTGACCTCACTACTATACAATCTTCACCAGCAGTACCGTGTTCAATCGCTCTGTGACAGCCGGTCCTCCACAGACTTAATAGCAAAAAGGGGCTTGCTCTTGTGGTTAAAGCTGTCCTAGCAAATCATAACTGTCCTATCAAAATGTTATCAGCAGCTCAAAACGAACCTCGCCAGCTGCAGAGCATGAAACAGCAGGCTATGCAGTGCCTTTGCATTCATGTGCAGGCTTGTGCACATAAGTGCACTAGAAGAGAGATGAATCCACTCCTGCACTCAGAGATCTAACCAAGGCCCCATCTACATGGCACCGCTTTTACCCCCCACCCTGTCGCAACTGCACAGCAATGAGGCTTTGAACTAGCATCCCCTGCAATACACTCATGATTTACTGCGCACTTCCCTAACAGACTTGCAGTGCCCTTTTTTTGTCATTATACTTAAATGCGCAGCTGTGCAGTCCTGTGAGCATGGGGGTGCAACACTTCATTGGCTGTTTTGTATTTTAAGGGTTCTGTTGTGTCTTTCCCTCCCTTGTTAGTTAAGAATTGGTTGTTCTGTGCGCCTTCATTTCCACGCCATCTGTTTGCCAGTTCCCTGGCCTGAGACTCTCACAATGGTTCGCACTTACAAGCATGAGAGGTACATGCCTACCCATCGCTCAGAAATGGTGGCTGGAATGAAGATAGTCCTCCTCCAAGACACTCCCCCCAGCCCTTGGGCACTGAGTCCAAAAGCAACCGTTGAGAAGATACAAAGCTGCAAAAATGTGCGAAAGTGTGATTAAATAACTGAAAACACCTCTCTGTGCCTCTGTAACTGCGCAGCTGCGAAGGGATGGGGGGAGTAATGGGGCGTCACAGAGTGACACATGCACTATGCATACCTACAACACGCCCACCGCAAAATGCGAGGTCGGTTCGGGGAAGGGACAGACAGCTCACAACCACGGGGAAACCTGCAGCAAACCCCAAAAATCACAGCAAAACACCACCTCGGAAATCCAGAGTCTCCAGGAGAAAACCACAGATGGCTGCAAAGTGGCAACTACGTCATCTATCCTGAGAGACCTCGATGCGCAGCTGTCCTGGAGCAAAAGGCTCATGTAGATGGGGCTCAAGAGACCTTGGGAGGAGGCTGACATCTGAAAGACGGGCAACTCTAAGAGGGCACCCCCAGATTCTCTCTCACGCACACACAAATGCAAGGCAGGGGCAGTGGGTTCCCAGCAACATCAGGACTGTTAGATGAAAATGCAACATGCAAACCCAGCCCCACTGAGTCCTAGAAAAAGTCCAGAGGCTGAGTAGAAGATTCCTGGTCATTCCAGGACATCAGAGGGCTGCCGGGTAACGTGCCAAGCCCTAATTAATCTACAACTACAGGAGGAAACCAGGTTATCTGGCAGGGATGAATGTCCGAATCAATCGCAGCCCTTTCATCTGCACACATCCAGTGGTCTTGGGAAAGCCCCAGATCTGACTTTTGTCTGTCTGGCTCCCACTACAAAAAAGGAGATAAGGATATATATCTTTCCTCCCTCCCTGAAGCTGATGAGGCCGGAGTTTGCCACCCACATCCTGATCTCTTCCTTGTTGGTGAAAGGCTGCCTCTCGCTACGCCCACGTGTGACATGCATCCTACTGGCCCCAACGGGAGATAAGCAGGGCAATGCTACATAACCTTGACTTATAAACAAAGGAAGCTTCATCCCTGAGCGTTACATGTATATGTAAAAAACAAACAAAGACAGTCCTGCTAGCCCATAAGGAAAAAAAATGTGTTTGCAAATAAAAGATTTTAAAAATTCACAGTTGGGCAATACCTTCATTAAGACCGACCAAGATAAACAGTAGCCTGTAGTCCCTCGGGTTGTCGGCCCAGAATAGTAACATTTTGATGGCCAAAAATCTCAGTATGCAAACCCAGCAAAGCAGATCCACTGCTGCCTTGAAACGAATCCCCTTTCTCCCCACCTGACAACACCCTTCCCCAGCCTGGTGCACACCAGACGTGCTGGACTGCAGTTCCCATCATTCCCAGGCAGCATGGTCTTTGTCCTCCAAGGAACAAGGGAGCCAGTTTTATCCTTTGCAATACAGCAGAGGTGGGGAACTCCTTTCGGCCCAAGGGCCAAATTCAGTTTTGGAGAAGCTCTCTGCAGCCTCATTCCAGTGGTGAGCGTGGCTGAAGGCAAAGCAAAAGGGTGGGGTCAAGGGCAAAAGGGGTGGGGCAAAGGCAAAATACAAAAAATACCAGCCTACTGTAGCTTAAAGCTCTTCTTGCCAGTAGCTAAGTGTCAGGGTTGGATCGGAGCCCAGAGAGCCCCAAAGCAGTTCTGATTCTGAGGAAGGGATAGAAACTGTGGGAGAGGAACCCACGTGCTGTTCAGAGGCACAGCCGGGGGGACAGCCCCTCCCGGTACACATTCCTGAGAGTGATAGTGACCCTGGCAGGGAGAGGGAGGCACAACAGCAGTTTCTGGACGCTAGGCGCCAGCGCAGTGTCAAGCGGGAGATGGCGGGCGCCGAGAGGCGGCGCTCAGCCCGCTTGACGCGACGGCAACAGCGGTGCCCCGATGCCTCACGGGAAAGGGGTGGGCTCTCTCTTCCTAGCTCATAAGTACAGCGGTTTCCCGCTTTCCCCTCCGAACAGAGATCAACCGATTCCTAAGGCTAGAACCCCCGAGTAGACAGCTCTCTTAAGTCTCACTCGTAGGAGTAATCAATTAGCATCTGTAAGCGTCATTAGGTTGAATAGAAGTAAAGCCTTGGAAAAGAGCCCTATTGTCTGCGTGTTGGTTCTGGCTACCTGAGGATTTCAGAAGGCAGCAGGGGCGACCTCCTGACTCTAAGTCTTAGAAGAAGCATTTCACCCTTTTAGAATGGTGGTGGTGGGAATCTGCCAAATGCCAGGAAACCACCAAACTATCATTAGTCAGAGGAAAGCAGATGGAGCCATTAGAAGGTGGCCTGGCTGTCAGGAATGAATGAGCGTGTGGAGTTGTCTGACAGCTCATCAGAATGGGAACAGCCAGAACAGGGGAGGCACCCTCCTCAGTGAGCCTAGATACAGCAAGACTTTCTTCCCAAGACCTTGACACACAGATGGCCCAACCTGAATGGTCCCCCATTCCTCCACCATGAGGACCCAGGTTTCAGAGGAGAAGGAGAGCAAGGGGTGTGACTTGAGGGATGCCAGGGTCCGTCATAGAGCGAAGCGGGAAAAGTTAGTGGGGCTCAGATGCTCCGCCAGGTTGGCCACTCGTGGAAGCCAACGTAGGAGGGAGCCACCCTAAGGAAGCGGCATCCCTGCAAAGCAGGTCTGGCCAAGAAGTTCTTGCCCAGACTGCTGGCAACTTCTCTAACTTCGTATCCTCTAGCGATATTCATAGACGTGTGGATTAGCTGGTTCTATACAGTCTGAGTGTTTCCTAGAATCTGCATTTATAAAGAAGCTAGTCTTTTACCACTAAAGTAGTGTTGGCCTGAAGCTTTGTTTCGTGGAGCGTGCTGATTGCAAAGGGGGAGGAGAAGGAACTCGAGGCTGGCCTTCTGGGGAGCTGAATTTGGCCCCTGGGCTTGGGGTTCCTCACCCCTGCAGTACAGGATCAATGTTAGTCTAATAAAAGGTGTTGCATTACCTACCTACACTGCTTCTCCCACACCACGATGCCCAAACTGTGCGATGAAAGAGGGACTGAAATGCACCTTCAAAAACAAAGCTGCTGTGTTTATTTATTTATTCCCAATGAACACTCTGTGCTCCTCGGTGTGGCTGGACCCCATGGATCCTCTCAGCCATATAGGAACAGTGATATTGCGGTTCCCCCCACCCCACAAAGGAGGGAATATGGAAATGCCAGGAGTCCTAGAATGCGCCCTGCCCAACTGCTGATAGGAGTCCAAAGGAGTCTCAGTAGGATCAAAGTTGCCCAGAGCGCACATTCCCATCCTACAGCACTATCTGACTGGGCAAATAGGACAGGGGTGTCCTGGGAGGCAATATTAACTGGGCTATCCTGCAGTTACAAGGAAGGTGCCTAGAGGATCAAAAATACACATGTGCACATGAAGCTTAACAGGCTGGTTAGTTCATACTAATATGTGAATTCAGCATGTAGACACACACACACACACACACACACACACACACGCTTTTTGGCCCTCAATAGGAACATCGGAAGCTGCCTTCTCCTGAGTCTGCCCTGGGTCCATCTAGCTCACTATTGCCTACACAGACTGGCAGCAGCTCACCGAGGTCTCAGGGAAGGGATTTTCAGCCCTACCAGGAGATGCCAGAGCTCGAATCTGGGACGTTCTGCAATACACAGCAGATGCTCTAACACTGAGCCATGGCCCCTCCCTCAGAGTTCCCAGATCACAATGCTGCAGTGACAATGGAAGTCACAATGGATAGAATTCCCCTGACTCTAGGCTAGAGATGTAAAATTTCCAGAACTTTTGAGGCCATGGGGAAAAAATGGGTTTTTTCCAGGGGTTTTTGGAAAAATTGGAAAAACTGGAAAATAAGCAATACTTATTTTTTAGCAGTCTTTACAGATCTAAAGTCACTTTGTTGCTTTAAGACAGCCTTCCCCAACCTGGTGCCCTCCAGATATTCTGGACTTCAGCTCCCATCAACCTCAGGCAGCATGGCCAATGGTCAGGAATGCTGGGAACTGTAGTCCAAAACATCCAGAGGGCACCAGGTTGGGGAGGGCTTCTTTAGAAACTTAAAGCAGCCTTTCTGTTCCTAAAGTTATTTATGTATGACTTAGTTTCCTCATACAGCATCAGAAACACAGGACTCCATAGAACAAAATCCAAGCTGCCAAGAATGCACATTTACTGTCATGAATGCACAATGGTGACTCTGCTCTCATGCTGGGAAACAGAGCATGAATGCCTATCAGTAAAATATTCTCTAGATCAATAATTTTAATAAGGAATGAAAGAACTAACTATTCTGGGAATCTTACAGAGAGGAGATAGATAGATAGATAGATAGATAGATAGATAGATAGATAGATAGATAGATAGATAGATAGATATCTCCAGGGACTACAGAAGCAGGCAAGCTCCCAGAGAGCGAGCGAACAGAGCGAGCGACCAGGGGGAGCAAACAGGAGTTGGCCAGGGGAGTTCAGCAGGGGAGGTCAAGGGGGAGGCCCCTAACATTTATTTTTATTTTTTTTACTAACTTTTTTTCATTTATTTGTCTTGTAACACACACTTCCACACCAGTGGGACTCTGCTTTTAACCTCTAGTGAGTAGAGGAGCAGGCACAGGCTAGTCTAGAACAATCACAAAGCTAGACACAAAAAGGGAAAAGAGGCTATGGAAGGACAAGACTCTCCAGTGGTGGTGACCTGCAAGGTGTGTGCAATGTTTGTTTTCTTGCCTGAGAACAACATGGCCTACACCTGCAACAAGTGCAAGTTGATCACGCTGCTGGAGGAAAAAGTAAGTGGACTGGAGCGGCGACTGTCGACCCTCCGGGGAATAAGAGAACACGAAGAGTTCTTGGACAGAATGGGGGAACTACAGCAGCAAAGGGAAGACCAGAAGCTTGAAGAGCAACAGCAAGATGAGGCAGAAGTGCGAAATGCTGAGGTGAAGAAAAATGGAATAGAGGATACTCCTTGGAAAATGGTGACAGTTAGGAGAAGAAGAACTAGATGCCACTCTGCACCAGTGGAAGCAGTGGAGCTGTGGAACCGATTCCAGGTACTTGCGGATGAGACTGGAGGACAGCCTGCAGAGGAAGAATCACAGGGGAACCTGCATGAGAGTGAGCAAGAGGCTGAAAGTCAGTCAAACAGAGGCGATGAAACCCAGGCCTACAAGAAGAAGAAGAGAAGAGTGGTAGTAGTGGGAGACTCCTTGCTGCGTGGGATCGAGACCCAAGTATGTCGCGAAGACCTGTGGACTCGCCAGGTATGTTGTCTCCCGGGAGGACAGATTAGAGACGTGACTGAAAGGTTGCCTGCACTCATAAAGCCCACTGACAGGTATCCCTTTCTTCTCATCCATGTGGGAACAAATGATACCGCCAAGCAGAGCTACGAAGAGATCACGTCAGACTTTGAAGCTTTGGGAAGGAAACTCAAGAACTTTGGGGCCCAGATAGTTTTCTCATCCATCCTTCCAGTGGTTAGAAGAGGGATAGAAAGGGAAAGAAAAATACTCTGGGTGAATGACTGGCTATGAAGGTGGTGCCGACGAGAGAGATTTGGATTCTGGGACCACGGGCTATACTTCCTGGAAGATGGGCTGTTGGCTAGGGATGGGTTGCACCTCACAAAGGCTGGGAAGACTGTGTTTGGCCACAGCATGAAGAACTTCATCAGGAGGGCTTTAAACTGAATCCTACAGGGAAGGGAGATGTAATGTTGGGGGTAACAATGGACATAGGCGCATGCACTGCAATGGAGAGAACAGCTCTGATAGTGCCCAATAGTAGTCTTCAGACACATGTAGGAAGAAAGCCAGACTATGAAGCACATGGTCTTCGATGTCTATATACTAATGCCCAGACTATGGGAAACAAACAGAATGAACTTGAACTCTTAATACAAGAGGGAAATTATGACCTGATAGGTATAACTGAGACTTGGTGGGATGACTCTCATGACTGGAATACAGCAATTGAAGGATATAACTTGTTCAAAAAGAACAGGAGGAACAGAAAGGGAGGTGGGGTTGCACTGTATGTGAAAAATACATGTCTCTGCACAGAAATACAGGAGGATGAGCTTGGTAGCCCCATCGAGAGCATCTGGGTTGAAATAAATGGAGCAAAGAATAAAAGGAACCTGGTGGTCGGAGTCTACTACCGGCCACCCAATCAAGGAGAAGACAAGGATGAAACTTTTGAAAAGCAAATAGCCAATGTTTTAAGGAAGCATGATGTAACAGTAATGGGGGACTTCAATTTCCCCGATATTTGTTGGGAGACAAATTCTGCAAAACATGGCCCCTCCAGGACATTCCTGACTTGTGTGGCAGATAACTTCCTCCTACAGAAATAGACGAAGGAACTAGAGGATCGGCTATCCTTGACTTGATCCTAACCAACAGAGACGACTTAGTGGATAAAGTAGCAGTTACAGGAACTCTGGGGGAAAGCGACCATGTTGCACTTGAGTTCTTGGTTCTAAGGGAAGCAAAAGCCGAGAGCAGTCGAACGCGTACCCTGGATTTTAGGAAAGCTGATTTTAATAAACTCAGAACAATGATCAGTAAGGTCCCATGGCAAGCGATGCTAGCGAGAAAAGGAGTCCAAGATGGGTGGGAGCTTTTAAAAAAGGAAATTCTCAAGGCACAATCACAAACAATTCCAACAAGAAGAAAAGGTGGAAGACAACAGAAGAAGCCAATGTGGCTTCACAAAAAGCTTAGGGATGACCTGAAAACAAAAAAGGACACATATAGGAAGTGGAAAGAAGGCTAAGTAACAAAGGAAGAGTACAGGCAGGTAGCACAGAATTGCAGGGATGGCGTCAGGAAGGCTAAAGCTGAGAATGAGCTGAGGTTAGCAAGGGATGTTAAAAACAACAAAAAGGCTTTCTTCAGCTACGTGCATAGTAAAAGGCAGAGGAAAGAAATGGTGGTTCAGCTATTAAATAAGGATGGAAAAATGATAACAGATGACAAAGAAAAGGCAGAGGTGCTCAATTCCTACTTTGGCTCAGTCTTCTCCCAAAAGAGGGTCTATGACCCCCCTGGCAAAGGCGAAGTACAGGCTGAAGGGGCAGGATTGCAGCTTGAGATCGACAGGCATATGGTCAAGGAACACCTCATTACTTTGAATGAGTTCAACTCTCCAGGGCCAGATGAACTGCATCCTAGAGTCATAAAGGAACTGGCAGAAGAACTCTCAGAACCGCTGTCTATTCTCTTTGAGAAATCATGGAGGACGGGGGAAGTGCCGGATGACTGGAGGAGGGCTAACGTTGTCCCTATCTTCAAAAAGGGTAAAAAGGAGGAACCTGGGAACTACAGACCAGTCAGTCTGACATCAATCCCTGGGAAAATTCTGGAGCAGATCATAAAGCAATCCATCTGGAAGCACCTTGACAACAATGCCGTGATTACTCGAAGCCAACATGGATTTGTCAAGAACAAGTCCTGCCAGACAACTCTGATCTCATTTTTTGATCAAGTAAACTCCCTTGTAGACCGTGGGAATGCTGTAGACATCATATACCTTGACTTCAGCAAAGCTTTCGACAAAGTACCCCATGATCTCCTGATGAGCAAACTAGCTCTAAGTGGGCTAGATGAAACAACGATCCGGTGGATCCACAGTTGGCTACAGAATCGGACTCAAAGAGTGCTTATCAATGGGACCTTCTCAAGCTGGGGAGACGTAACGAGTGGGGTACCGCAGGGCTCAGTCCTGGGCCCAGTGCTCTTCAACATTTTTATTAATGACTTGGAGGAGGAGGTGCAGGGAATGCTGATCAAATTTGCAGATGACACAAAATTGGGAGGGATAGCTAGTACTTTGGAAGACAGAAACAAAATTCAAAGTGATCTGGATAGACTGGAGCGCTGGGCAGAAAACAACAGAATGACATTTAATAGGGACAAATGCCAAGTTCTGCACCTAGGAAAAAGAAACCAAATGCACAGTTACAAGATGGGGGATACATGGCTCAACCACACTACGAGCGAGAAGGATCTTGGAATTGTTCTCGATCACAAGCTGAATATGAGCCAACAATGTGATGTGGCTGCAAAAAAGGCAAATGCTATTTTGGGCTGCATTCTTAGAAGCATCACTTCCAAATCCTGGGAAGTACTAGTTCCCCTCTACTCAGCACTGGTTAGGCCTCATCTGGAGTACTGTGTCCAGTTCTGGGCACCACACTTTAAGAAGGATGCAGACAAACTGGAGAGGGTTCAGAGGAGGGCAACAAAGATGATCAGGGGACTGGAAACAAAGCCCTATGAAGAGAGACTGAAAGAACTGGGCATGTTTAGCCTTGAGAAGAGAAGACTGAGGGGAGATATGATTGCACTCTTCAAGTACTTGAAAGGTTGTCACAGAGAGGAAGGCCAGGATCTCTTCTTGATCATCCCAGAGTGCAGGACACGGAATAATGTGCTCAAGTTACAGGAAGCCAGATTCCGGCTGAACATCAGGAAAAAATTCCTGAGTGTCAGAGCAATACGACAATGGAACCAATCACCTGGGGAGGCGGTGGGCTCTCCCACACTGGAGGCCTTCAAGACGAGGCTGGACAGCCATTTGTCAGGGATGCTCTGACTTGGATTCCTGCATTGAGCAGGGGGTTGGACCCGATGGCCTTGTAGGCCCCTTCCAACCCTACTATTCTATGATTCTATGATTATATATATATATATATATATATATACACACACACACACACACATATATATATTTTATACATATATATGTATATTTTATACATATATAATATTTTATACATACATACATACATATTCATTCCCATAGCTTCATTATTTCCAGACATTTTGCATCTCCGGACTTTCTATAAAAGTGTTCTAATTACATAGTTTTTAGAAATCATTTTGGGGGGAGTAAAGCTTGGGTAACAATATATAAATACTTTGACTTAAATTCTAAAATAAAATATTTAATAATCCAAAACTGTCCAATTTTTCAGAAAAAAACAAAAACAGTCCACAGAAAAAAATGTTTTTTTTCTGAATTTTTCAGTTTTTTCCAGGCCTTCACAGCTCTACTCTGGACTTTCTTTAGCCAACTTGTCCCTTGACCACCTACTCTACATTCCCCCCTTCCCCTCCATTTCATGCCACCCTTCCTGGCCTTCATTTTTTTTTTCAGAGTCTCTCTTTTCATTAGCCTTTTCAGCCCTGTTCTTCAAGCCTCTTTCTTCACTTCTCCTTCCTTCGCCATCCATTGCTTTCTCTGCACCATTCAACCTCTAGGTTTGCTGCCCCTTAGCTTGGGCCTCTTCACTGTCATCAGCCTCTCTCTGCGTGAGATTTTAATCCCAGCCAAACTGACAACTTTCCCACTCCCTTCCCTCACAGAAGCTGGAATGCAAAACTGTCTAGTTCCCCAAGCAACTGAAAATTCTAGGCCATCACACCAGATCAGCCAATCAGTCCCACAGGCTTTGCCGCCACCATCAGCACCACCAATGCAATACAGATATATCTTTTGGGAGTGTACGTGTGCCTCCAATTTACATCCAGAAAAAGACTGCCTGAGACATCAAAAGTTTGGGGAAATTGGCTTTTTGGACCAAGTCAGTAGCCACAGCCTTTTGGGTAAAATCCAGTGTAAATCCTACTTAAGAGTAGACCCATTACACTGGTTTCATCTGTTGGCCTTTATACTTGGCAGGAGTTAAATTAAAAATTCATCTCTCATTCCCAATAAGGAAACTATTCTGGTCATTTTCGATCTGTTTCAGATATCATGTAGGAAGACTACCAAAACTCAAACAAGTGGGATGGTCTGCTGAAGCGTCAGACTAGGAGGGCTTGCCACTGCCCCAGAAAAACAAGATTTGGAGGGGTTGCTGGGTTCATCATACTTTCACTGCCATAGGGAAGTGATTACCATTAATTGGGCTTAGAGCTTTTTAGCTGCAGATTATTTCTTGGCCACTGGTCTACAGTCACTCCCCTTTCCAAACCTGGGAATTACAAGCTTTGCTCAGATTGCCAGGGTAATCCAAATCACATTTTTCTCTTTCTTTTTTAGCACATTCTTCAAGCAAAAATACACCCAATCCTCTGTTCCTTCCCAAATATCCAATTAGTTCAGCTTTGGCAAAGCCACAAAATAATAATAATAATAATAATGAAAATAATAATAACAACAACAACAATAATAATAATAATAATACTGTGACATTTCAGATTTACTAGTTCCATGGGACATTAAGGCTTCTTTCCAGCCTGTAACAGCACTAGTTTTAAATGTAAAAATATACACAAATTGGTTTGTTTTGTTTCAAAATCCTAGGTCTCTTTCCTGGGACAAGCTTGCAGAACTGATCCACCAAACTAGATCCAGCTCACCTGCCATGTACTGCGGTCGGTCTGATTTTGCCTCCCCTCTCTGCTACCCCCGCTTTGTTGTAGTCCCAGGCAAGTAGTCCAAACAGAACCATCCTGGCTGAGGTGTCTTGGCCTGTGCCATGCCTTCCCCCACTGAGGAAGATGTGGCATGGCTGAAGCTCCAGGTAGTGTTTTGGCCATGGTCAGGATGATGTCAGGGATGTGACTATGCCCTCTGATGTCATCCAACCTGCAGCAGGCCAGTCAGGGGCCATTCGGCCCCCTCCCCGATGTAATCGTCCCCCACTCTGGAGTCTGCCTGGAAAGTTATGAATAAAAATAAACAATCGGCTAGGCCAGCTAACCACAGGTTTGGTCACACCAATTAACTTAGGCAGCAATCCTATGGGGATAGGCAGCCACCTCTGAATTCGAAGGCGACCGCCTATCCAAGGCAGGGCAAGAGAAGCACGAAGGGATTGTTCCCTCCACGCTTCTCCTGCCCTGCATTTGCGGCTAGACAGCTGATTTCAGCAGGCTAGCTGCGGGAAGGCGGAGCGGACAAGGAGGCTGCCGGATGACACATAGGATGTGTTGTACCAGCAATTCCGCCTTCCCCGCCCTGGAACGCCCCCCAGAGTGCCCCATTTTGGCCACTCCGCGCTCCTCTTCCAAGGGGGGAGCGTAGGGCTGTTCCACACTGCCTGTGAGGTAGCATGGAAGGGGGGGAAGGTTGGTTCATCTGCAAATGTGATAAGCATTCCCTGCACCTCCTCCTCTAAGTCATTAATACAAATGTTGAAGAGCACTGGGCCCAGGACTGAGCCCTGCGGTACCCCACTCGTTACCTCTCCCCACTTTGAGAAAATCCCATTGATAAGCACTCTGAGTCCGATTCTGTAGCCAACTGTGGATCCACCTGATAGATGTTTCATCTAGGTCTGGAAACCAAGCCAGTGAGAAACAGCTGAAAGAGCTGGGAATGTTTAGCCTGCAGAAGAGAGGATTAAGGGGAGAGCTGATAGCAATCTTGAAATATCTGAAAGGCTACCATGCAGAAGACGGAGCAGAACTTGTTCTCTGTTGCTCCAGAGGCCAGGACGAGAGCCAACAGGTAGAAATTGCAGGGAAGCAGGTTTCAGCTAAACCTTGTAAGAAACTTCCTAACAGTGACAGCTGTTCAGCAGTACAACAGGTTGCCTTGGGAGGTGGTGGGCTCTCCTTCGCTGGAGGTGTATGAGCAGTGGCTGGAGGGCCACCTGTCATGGAAGATGTAGTGCAAATCCTGCATTGAGCAGGGGGCTGGATTAGATGATCTCCAAAGTCCAGTCCAATTCCATGACTCTATGAATGGCAACCAGTTCAGCATGTCAATGCTGCATACTTTGGAGGCAGTTACCTTCCAAGACCACCCTATCCTACATGTATTTTGAAAAGATCAATTCTTCACATGGTAAGTTTTGAAACGAGAGTTTTCAGCTGAGTTCTCGAGAGATTAGCTCTGTCTAGCTATGGTTGCGAGTTTCAGAGCAAGCGTGATCCCACCATAGATTTGTATAAGGGCAGTATGATCTTGGCAGTTTTATTTTCAATTCCTTTCCTAATTATGCCTAAAATGGAATATGCCTTTTTCACAGCAGCCGCACACTGGGAAGACATTTTCAGCAAGCTGTCCACCACAACCACCAGATCTCTTTCTTGGTCGGTCATCACTAGCTCATATCCCATTAAGTTATACTTGAAGTTGGGATTTTTTTGTCCCAATATGCATCCCTTTACATTTGCTTACACTGAACAGCATTTGCTGTTTTGATACCCATTTCCCCAGTTTAGAGAGAGCCTTTGGGGAGTTCTTTGCTCTCTTTTTTTTTGTTTTTGTTTTAACCACCCTAAATAATTTGGCGTCATCAGTAAATGTGGCCACCTCACTGCTCAGCCCTGAACTCAGATCATTTATGAACACTGAAAAGCATTGGCTTTTCAAAAAAAGAGATCCCTGTGGGACTCCACTGTTTACATCCATCCACTGGGAGAATTTTCTGTCTGTCTGTCTGTCTATCTATCTATCTATCTATCTATCTATCGCATTTATACCCCGCCTTTTTTCCTCTTGCAAGGAACCCAAGGCGGCTTACATTATCATCATCCTCTCCATTTTATCCTCACAACAACAACCCTGTGAGGTGGGTTGGGCTGAGAGTCTGTGACTGGCCCAAAGTCACCCAGTGAGCTTCCATGGCCAAGTGGGGACTAGAACCCAGATGTCCCAGCTCCTAGTCCAACACTCTTGCCACTACACCACACTGGCTTTATTCCTACTCTCTGCTTTCTGTTTTTTTAACCAGTTACTGATCTATAAGAGGACCTCTCTTCTTATTCCATGATTTCTAAATTTGCTCAGGTGTCAAAAGCCTTCTGGACGTCCAAGTAAACAATGTCTACCAGATCACCCCTGTCCACATTTAATGACACCCAGAACAGATGTTAAGCTAACCAGCCTGTAATTCCCAGATCCTCCCTGGATCCTTTTTTATACTTTGGTGTTACGTTGGCCATTCTCCAATCCTCTGGTACAGTTCTTTGAGAACTCTCAGATGGATACCATCTGGGCCCAGTGATTTATTAGCTTTCAAATTATCAAAAAGGTCAAGAACTTCATCTTTTGCCACCACTATTTGCTTCAATTCCTCAGCCTCCCTTCCTGAAAACATCAGTTCAGGCACAGGTATCTGATCAACATCTTCTTCAGCGAAGACAGATGAAAAGAATTCATTCAGCTTCTCTGCAATCTCCTTGTCCTCCTCTAGTACGCCTTTAACTCCATTGTCATCCAACGATCCAACTGCCTCCCTAGCTGGTTTTCTGCTTCTGATATATTTAAAGACGTTTTTATTGCTGGCCTTGATGTTGTTAGTGATATGCTCCTCAAAATGCTCTGTCGCATTTCTTATTGTCTGTTTGCAACTAGGGATGTTAGAGAAATCCGCCACGGATTCCAATGACGCTGGATTCTTTGGAATCCAGCCTCAGGAATCCGCAGGGGATCGGCCCCACTTACCTCCTCTCCTGGAGGATTCCACGCGGGACAGCACGGCTGCCTCCGCACCGATCGCTATTTAAAAAAAAAGGCGATTGGCAGGATGTCCCCATAGACATATACGCAAAATAGAGCCGTGAATCTTGTGTATAGGTCTATGTGTCTATGCAACGTTCACGGCTCTATTTTGTGTATAAGTCTATGGGCACATCCTGCCGATCGCCTTTTTTTTTTTAATGGAGATCGGCGCAGAGGCGAAGGGCTCCAGTTGCAGGTAAGCGGCAGCCCTCAGCTCTGTGGAATCCTTGCAGAGCGGAGCTGCTCCGAGGGAATTCCGGGGGGGAGGAACGGATCGCCTCCCCACCCCCACCTGCAGATTCCCCACCAGAACGGACGGTGGGGGATCCGTACATCCCTACTTGCATCTCCCTTGTACAAGTTTCTGTTCCTTTTTTTTCTCATTTGAGCACGACTTCCATTTTCTGAAGAAAGCCTTCTTTCCTCTAATGGCTTCCTTGACACTGCTTGTTAACCATGCTGGTGAACTGTTGGACTTGGTGCTACCTTTCCTAACCTGTGCTATGCATTTTAGCTGAGCTTCTATTATTCTGGTTTTGAGTAACCTCCAAGTATTTTGAATAGATTTAACCCTCTTGACTCCCCCTTTCAACTTCCTTTTCACCAGTTACCTCATTTTAGAGAAGTTTCCTCTTCTGAAGTCAAATGTGACTGTTCTGGACTTCCTTGGCAATTTTCCACTTAAATATATATTAAATCTGATAGCACTGTGGTCACTGTTTCCAGTTGGCTTGACAACACACACATCTTGCACTAGGTCCTGGGTGGCACCATTTAGGATTAAATCCAGGGTCGCCTCCCCTCTGGTCGGTTCTATGACCAATTGTTCTAGCATATAGTCATTTAGGGCACTGAGAAATTTAACCTCTTTGTCATGACCAGAACATGAATTTGTCCAGTCAATGTGGGGATAATTGAAGTCTCCCATTTTTACAATGCTTCTTCATTTGGATGCCTCCCTGATTTCATTTTCCATCTCAAGATCACCCTGGGTGTTCTGGTCTTGGGGATGATAGCATGCCCCTAGTATTAAATTACTTTTAAAGCTCAGTATTGTCACCCACAGCGCTTCTGTGAAGGAGTCATACAGAGCGACATTTCCTCCAGTAAGCCCTTCCCAGTCCTTCCTATAGAGTTGATGTCCAGAGATGACCATATCCCACTGGTTCTCTCCATTCCACCAGGGTTCCATAATGCCCACTATGTCTAGGTTCTCCTTTAAAACCAGGCACCCCTTCTCCCATTTGGCTAACAGGTTTCTGGCATTTGCACAGAAACACCTATATGTGGGGTCTCTCCCCAGATGTCTCCAGCATGTGCATCTTTTGCTATGGCACTTGGGATTTTGACTGGCTATCATGTTTCACTGTACGTTCATGACCTATTACCTCCCCATCTCCATTTAGGCAATCACAAACATTTCCATCTTCATCCCATAGGGATGATACAACCTGAACCAGATACTTCCCAGCTCCTGTCGGCTTTCCCCCAGTGCTCTGTTTAAAAGCTGCTTTGCCACCTTTTTTATGTTAACTACCAGCAGTCTGGTTCCATTCTGGTTCAAGTGGGGCCCGTCCCTCTTGTACAGGCCCAGCTTGTCCCAAAACGTTCCTCGGTGCCTAACAAATCTGAACCCCTCCTCTCTGCACCACCATCTCATCCACGCATTGAGACTCCTCAGCTTCGCCTGTCTAGCTTGCCCTGCGCGTGGAACAGGGAGCATTTCCAAGAAAGCCACCTTGGTTGTCCTGGATTTCAACCTTTTACCTGGCAAACTAAATTTAGCTTCCAGGACCTCATAACTACATTTCCCCACATCATTGGTACCAACATGGACCATGATCACTGACTCCACCCCGGCACTATGCACTAGGCTATCTAGACAGCACGTGATATCCGCAATCTTCGCACCAGGCAGGCAATTCACCATGCGGGCTACACGCCCATCACAAACCCAGCTGTCCAAGAGTCTAATAATCGAATCTCCCAGTATCACAAGCCCCCACCCCCCAGAGGCACATCCTTGGCATGAGAGTATTTTTCATCTTCTGAGGAATGGGTCCCTTCTAAGGAATCATTTTCCTCTTCCTCAGAATGACACCCTCCTTCCCTGAGCCCCCCATTCTTTGTGACAGCAGAGGAGCTATCACTCAGGGTTACCTGGCACACCGCACTCAGATCCTCTAATAGGTCCCATCCACTAACATCTCGCCCTCTCTGAGCTTCTCCAAGTCAGCAACCTTGGCTTTAAGGGAACAAACTTGTTCCCTGAGAGCCAGGAGTTCATTACACTGAGCACACACCCACGACTCCTTTCCAGCCGGCAGATAGTCATACCTGTGGCACTCAGTGAAATATACTGGATAGCCCCCACACCCCTGCTGGCTTCCTACCTTCATAACTGGTTTTTATAAGACTGGCTGTAACTGCCTCCTGTTTCTCCTGACATTTCATCGCTGGACTTAAGATGCTTCATCACTGGGGTCCTCACGCTTGGCGAGCTGGACTCCCTCATGAGCCCTGCCCCCTTATACAGCTCTAGCTGGCTCGTGCTTATGTGGAAACGTAGTGTGTCTGTCCACAAGAGAGGGCCCCAAGAACGAGTTTAATTCCGGAACCCAAAACAGCCTCTTTCTATTACCTCATCACACAAAATTAACTTGCTGCCCAAACAACAATACTCTGGTTAAGTTGTTTCATTTTCCCCTCTGTGATGCAAATACAGAGTTAGGAAAACTTTGGGATGCAGGCCAATGACAAATTACAGTGCAATTAAATACTCAGCCCTCTCTTAATTATATAAACCAGGACTGTGTTCATTGCTGCAGAAAACGTCAACAGCAGAAAAGCAGGTTTTGAGCTTGGTAGGGCTGCTTCTGAGTAAGCATGCTTACTCAGAAGGAAGACATGCTGACCACCAGGGACTTATCTCCAAATGCACAAGCATGTCCACTTCCCTGAGCTTTTGGTATTCGGAGGTATGCAACTCTGACCGTGGAGTTTTTATTTAACTCATGTGGCTAGTAGACCTGTCCTTCCATAAGTCTGTGTGGGGCACAATCCTATGCATGTTTAGACAGAAATAGGTTCTACAACTCCCAGCATTCCCCAGCCAGCCATTTCTGTCTAAACATGCATGGGATTGAACCCTTCATCTCCTTTTAAAACCATCTAAGCTAGAGTCTATCACCCACTTGTGCCATCACTTGTGCCATCACTTTGGCAGCAAATTGCATACATTAATTTCAAGTTGTGTGAAGAAATGCATTCTTTTATCTGTCCTGACCGGGAGGAGGTGGTATCCAGGCCATGGAAAGTAGCACGTCAGCTTGGTCTTTACTATTTTTACTATTTAAAGAAGTCTTTTTTTATCCATCACCAGCTGAAACCCAACCTTAGTTTTCTCCCACCCACCTCGCTGCAACCCACCTATCTTCCCCACCCCCCTCCTCTCTTTAGAAACTTGCTACTGAAAGCCAAGAGTGTTCTGAATAAGACTGTGTGCCTTTTCAAAATGATATTGTGTCACAGAGTGAGGGAAATCTGCATGCAGGTGACCATTCCAAAAAAACGACCAAGCGATCTGGCAAAAAAGGAACATGTGACTGCCAAGATAATGGGGGACCCCAGTTCTCAGGCGAAGGCACTAAGTCTATTCAAATGCTACTGGCTGTCAATGCTCAGGGGGAAAAGAGAGAGGAGAGAGAGAGAGAGAGGAGAGAGAGAGAGAAGAGAGCAAATGCAGGGAACAAAAACAGCCTTAAAGTCAAGGGAGGAAATCCACAAAAAGGATCTGAGAGCTGATACAAATTGCATAAGCGGAGAATTATTTAAGGAAAGCTGCTTTCTCCTCTGCTTTCCCAGAGCAGATCCCTTTCCTTTCAAGAGCTGTGCCACAAAGCAAGCAATACACACACCCTTGGAGAAACCAACGGATGTATCACTACATTTGTATTTATTCACTGATGGACTGATTGTCAAGTGCACTGGGAACTCTGCAGGGAAAATCCACACAGGGAGAGACATCAGAACAAGAGAAGAGCCCTGCTGGGTCAGACCAAGGTCCATCTAGTTCAGCATTCTGTTCAGTGGCTGGCCAGGTAGCAGCCTGTGGAAAACCCACAAGTAGGTGGCTTAGTGGTTAAGACGCTGAATTGCAGACTGGAAGGTCGGCAGGACAGCAGTTCGAGACCCAAGTGCCGCGTGACGGAGTGAGCTCCCGTCTTCAGTCCCAGCTTCTGCCAACCTAGCAGTTTGTAAGCAAGAAATTGCAAGTAGATAAATAGGTGCCGCTTCGGCGGGAAAGGTAACAGCGTTCCGTGCACCTCGGTGTTCAGTCATGCCGGCCACATGACCACGGAAGCGTCTTCGGACAGCGCTGGCTCTTTGGCTTAGAAACGGGGATGAGCACCGCACCCTAGAGTCAGAAACGACTGGTTGGGGACACCTTTACCTTTACCTTTAGGGCATGTGTGCAATATGTAACACTCTCCCAGTCGTTCTCCCCAGCAACGGGTATACATAGGCACCTGCCTCTAATCCTGGAGGTAGCATATAGGCATCAGGACCCATAGCCATCAATAGCCTTATCCTCCAGGAATGTGTCCAATCCCCTTTCAAAGCCATCCAAATGGATGGCCATCACTGCATCTTGTGGTAGTGAATTCCACAGCTGAACTATGTGCTGTGTGAAGAAGACCTTGCTATGGACAGGACTGTTGCACTGAGCACAGAAAGACTGTGCAAATTAAGTTTGTTTGCAATGCATGCCTACAATTTTGCATCTTTGATTCAGGTTCAGTCATTCAAGCATTCAGAGAGAGAGAGAGAGAGAGAGAGAGAGATTGATTTTGGGATGGAAGAGAGACATTTTGGGAGGGAAGAGGGGCACAGGAAAAGAAGAGAAAGGAGAAAACATTTAGCAAGTGAAGTTTCTCCTGGCAGGGAGATGGGAGTTATGGGGAAAGCTTAATTTCTGCATGTCGGGGTGCTCTCAAAGGCGGAGGAGCTGGGACAGCAAAATAAGTTGTCAACCTTAGGAAGAAAAGGTAGGAGATCTTTCAGAGCATTTTTATCGAGCAACCTCTTCTCCCTGGAAGAGACTCACGTAAGCTATATTCTGAGAGCATTTTCAAGAAGCACTCCAAGACATCTCTCAGTTGGCTTTTCATGTCCATCTCTGAAAGGTTTGGAATTTTCATACATAATGTGCTTTGCCTAATTTGTATCTAAGGTGGCCGATACAAAGGAGAACAAGGCTCCTACATGTATAACCACTGTGAAATAGAAGAAATGTCAGCAACTACGCTTTTCCTTACCCCTACATGATAACATCTGCCGAAGTCCCCACCTTTGAACTCCTACGTTTACTGAGATGTGTAAAACTACACACTTAAAATTAGACCCGGAAAATTACCAACTAAGGGAATTTCTAGAGGAGGCTTCTATCGCTCCATCACCCTGCCTCATTCACAGAAATTTTACAGGGGAGAATTTTATAGAATTTTACAGCAGGCGGGGCTCCAGATGACATCATCTTCCACTCACAACCCTCCTGTGTTTTCCCACCTACTAGAAACAATCTGTTAAGACGGAAAAGGTGGAATAGCTACACAATTCCTTTTGATTGGTAGTGCTAGGAACTCTCTATCTGGAAGCACCCTACACCCAAGCCACAGAGGTACCGAGGCTAAACCAGTTTTAAAAATGTGAGTGCAATTCTTTGCACACTTACTTGTAGGTTAAGTCCCATTGAAATGACTGGGACTTACCTCTGAGTAAACACATATAAGATCAGCCCGTTTGTTTTGCCATAATAATGAGGATTAGAATTAAAAAAAAAACATTTTGTAGTTGTAACTAAGTTTGCTCTCCATGTATCCAAGTCACCATTCCCCTTTTCACTGTGCTTGATGAAGAGTTCTGTGCCATCAAAAGTTTGCACACTCCTACCCAAACAGAAACATGTATAAAAGACAAGATGATGTATATCTTAAATGAAATTAGCAGAAGGAACAACAGCTCTAGGCTGTGCTATGTGAGTAGGAATTTCATAACCCACGAAGGGGCTCTTAGGATAGAGCTGGGGGCACAGGAATCTCCTTTCTTCCTATGTGGGGAAAATTGTTTCTCATCTGATTGAAGAAGAGAGGCAGACCAAATTAGTTAAGCACAGCCCTGCCCTTATGCAACCTTGGAAGAGAAGACACTATATGTAAAAAGGAACTCCAACCCAAGCTGTCGTTTGCTGAACGAAGTACTGAACACGTTAACCATTTACAGGCCTGTGTTAAGCTAAGCCACAGCAGAATTCTTCATTAACCAAACGGCGGCTGGAAAATGTTTTGGGGAGCTGAGAATCAGGTTGACCAGAAAATCTGGATTTCCATCGGGCTGCACCTGACACCGTCTGGTAATCCAGATGCAGAGAGGTGGAGAGGGCTCTGCTCCAGGCACCTTTCATAACTGTGTGCAAAAGAGGGAATGTGGGCAGGTGCAAAAGTCCCTCGTCTACACACACAACTACTAAAGGTGCAGGAGCATGTCGTTCTGTTGAATCCGGGGAGGCCACCTTTTCCCACCCTAGAAGTCCTTCTCACAATTTAACTTGAACATCTCTTTGTTACCTCCTCTTTTCCCACCGTTACCTGCCAAGATGTACAGCACAACAGCTCTGACAACAGGGTCCTAGTCTTCCACAATTCCCCAACACAAAGACAAACAGACGTAGGAACACTGGAAGCTGCCTTATACCGAGTCAGGCCCTTGGTCCATCTAGCCCAGTATCGCTGACACTGACTGGCAACAACAGCTCTCCAGGGTTGCAGGCAGGATCCGCTCCTAGCCCTACATGGAACTAGCTGGGACCTTCTGCATGCAAAGCAGGTGCCCTACCACTGAGCTACACCCCCTCCCGATACACACTGGAGAATGTATCCTAAGGGAAATGGCCATCCTGGAATTAAGGGGACTGGTGAGTCACACAAGAAGAGCTAACTTCCTCTTGTTTGCCAAGCGTGTGTGAGGGCTTCTAAGCTACTACCTTCTCAGACCTTGAGGAAAAAGACCCATGAGAAGAGAGCAGTTGACACCTTTTGAGGGCTAGCTCTGGTATCTGCTGTACATGCCTTTGGGGCAATAAATATTAAGTTCTCAAATGATATTAGGGAAAAGTTACTGTCACGGACAGCTGTCATTCTATAAAATTAAAGTTGCCAACTTTTTCATCGGCCCTGCCCCTGTGCCTTTAAGCACAGCCTGGCACAACGAAATTTAGAGCACAATCCTATGCACATTTAGACAGAAAAAAAAACCCACAACTCCCAGCACTCCCTAGCCAGCCATGCTGACTGGGGGAATACTGGCAGATGTAGGACTTTGTCCTGTCTAAACGTGCGTAGGATTGTGCCCTTAGTAGACTACACTTTTCTTTCCGGGCATGGAGGCAGTGTGCTGGGGGAAAGCATTACCTGCTTCATTTCTGTATTGAACAGATGTGTAATCTGCAGGAACAGTTAAAAAAAAAGTTGGTTGTTGCAATTTAAGCAACCCTTTTCAATTTGCTGCCTAATTAAAAAAATGGATGCTTAATTACCCTAAAGTAATGCCTCTGGATCCTTAATACAAAAGTGTTTTTCCCTTAACACACTTCAGCCAGCCTTTTCATGTTCACAATTAAGCTGGTTAAAGAGTGGAAAAGGGAAGGCTGCATTTTCTTTTCACTGGCTCACAAAGCTTGAGGCGGCCAAGGAGGCCATGGACACCAATATCCTAATAGGAGGGCCCTGTTATTATTTATTTGTTTGTTTATATAAAATATTTATAAGCCATCCTTCTCAACCACATCCGCCCAAGGCAACAAACAGCAATATGACCATCAAAGTGCAAGAATATCATTGTATATACTGTAATAAAATATAATAAAACATTATATTAAAACTTTAAAATACAAAAAAAACCCAGAAATACATTAAAATATAAATAAAATATACATTAAAAATAAAGCCAGTACAAAACCACTTCCAAAGTTGCAGCAGTAAAACAATAAAACAGCAGCATGCCCAAAGAATACATCGGTTTAAATCCGTTTGAAACAGGGCTTTTGAAACAGGGCTTTTTTGACTTCTACAAATGAGAGCGCCAACTGCACAGTCCTTAAAAGGGAGTCCCAAAAGATAGGGATCGTTACTGAGAAAGCCATCATGGGAACATAGGCAACTGCCTAATACTGAGTTAGTCCAGCAGTTCATCTGGAAGCAATGCTCCAGGGTTTTGGGCACAATTCTTTCCTCACCCTATCTGGCTGGAGATGCCAGGGATTGAACCAGGGACCTGCTGCATACAAACCACGTGCTCTACCGCTAAGCTGCTCCACAACCCCCTGCCTGCCAATCTAACTGATCTTACAAGCACAGATAGGTTCATATGGATTCAAGTGGTCCTTCAAATAACCATTTAGGACTCTAAAGACTAAAAACCAACACTTTGAATTGGGCCTGGAAGCACACCAGTAACCAGTGCAACTGGTACAGAACTGGTGTAATACGTTCTAACTGTCAATGAGCACATGAACGGCCACATGCCACTAGCTGAAGTTTCCAGACTGTCTCCGAAGGCGGCCCCACACAGAGTGTATTACGGTAGCCTAATCTCGATGTAACTTGCGCAGGCAGGAACAAGGCTAGATCTGCTTTCTCTAGGTGGGGTCACAGCTGGAGTGTCAGTCTAAGCTGGTAACAGGCACTCCTTGTTCACTTACCACCGCCTGTGCTTCCACAAGAGGAAGAATCCCCAAAACACAAATGTAGTCCTTCAAGGGAAGTGCAACTCCATCCACAAGCAGTTGCGCCCCTCTCCCCAGATCAGCCAGTTTCCCTACCCGCAGCACCCCCATCTTGCCTGGATTACGCTCCAGTTTGCTCACCCTCACCCATCCCAAAACTGCCCCCAGATACAAGTTCAGGAGTTCCATAACCTCCCTGGAATTTGCAGGTGGAAAAGAGAGGCAGAGCTGCATGTCATCAACATATTGCTGATGCTGCCCTTCAAACCTCTGGATGACTTCACTCAGCAGTTTCACCTAGATATTCAGTAGGACAGGGGGGCAAGATGGAACCTTGCAGCAGCACCTTGTATGCCCAAGGCCATAGGGAAGAACAGGTGTCCCCCAGCACCACCTTCTGAGACTGCCCCTCCAGGAAGAACTGGAGCCACTGCAATACTGTGCCTCCCAGTCTCAACCCAGCCAGGTGCTCCAGAAGAATACCATGATTAATGGTATCAAGATCAACCAAGAGATCCAGGAGAACAAGTTGGTCACAGCTGGTCTCTTGAGCCTCTACCCCCTGGAACTGGAAGGTGCTTTGGACCCATATTCAATAAGCCCCTCAGCATATGAAACAGTTCCTCTGGGTGACATATTGTGGACATGATGGTGGTGGAGAAGTAAAGTTTCTTTGCCATCACCACTACCCCAAGATGGGTTCTTACTTGTGTTTGGTTATATTCATTATGAACCTTCTGCCACTTGCCCTCAAGTATGCTTCCTGAACATTTCATTGCCTACAGCTCCCCAGAATACCAAGGAGCTGACACAGCTCTATGATTTGGTCAAAGATGTCTGGGAGCAGTCATGGCCTGTATCAACCCCTCATTCCAAGGAGAGAGCAAGCCTTCGTCAGGCCCACCTAAAGCTGAGTGAAAATCCCCCAGAGAGGTCAGTTAGCCTTCTGGATTCATCAGTCTCTGACGGCAGAGCATCAAACCCCCACCACCAGCCACTCAGCCTTGCAGAGGCTACAGGCAGCCTGAAAATCAAACTTGATGGGATAATGATCTGACCATGACAACAGAGTCATCACTGGTCCCTCTACCCACAGATCACGGTCCCCTAATTCGTTACAGAAAAACAGATCTAGAGAATGCCCTGCCACCTGCATTGGACCCAAAAATTTGAGGTCGGTTTGTGGAAGCCATGAAATCCTGAGCCAGTCCAACAAGGCGGCCCATAATAGTATGACTATTGGAGTCCTCAAAGACCATCAACCTTGGGTCTTCAACACCACACCAGACATCACCTCCATCAGTTCAGTAGGGAGACTGTTAGGCAGCGAGGTGGGTGGAACACCAAGAGAATCCCTACGCTATCTTGTCACATCCCCTTGTATTCATCTATTAGGCCCACAGATCAACCTTGGCATTCCAGACCCGAGATGCAAGAGCAGAGCACAGCTGAAAGGCAGAGAACTTTGCAAAGGGTTAATACTTTCAGCCAGCTTGCGCCAGTGAGTCAAGCTGCATACTCCATGTCACATGGATGCAGCGCCAGCTCCAGGTTTTGGAGACACCCTCACAGCAGGCCCCCTCCATCAGCACATCTTCCTTCTCATCACCATTTCACCAGCTACTCTCACTCCTCCTCCTCATTGCTACCACTCACTTGCTTGGCAAGTACAGAGCCAGGGAGCAAGTTGGCAGCGGGATCTACCATTCCCCCTTTTCATCGCCACTGTTGTCTGGGCCAGAGTGAGAGCCAGGTGAGGAAGAAGGTCGCAACACTGAAGAGGAGGAGCAACAACTCCAGGGGGCTCTTGTCAGTGAACCCCTGCTGGAGTGTGGGCCCTCGGGAGGTGCCCAACCATGCCTACCCTTGACGCCAGCACCAAGGTCTCCAGCAGCTCCAAGGGCACTGCAGTGATGGAGCTCCCTGATACGGGTACCAGCTCACGAAGCAGGCCTGAGGGCGCCGACTGCTTGGGCCATCCATCCTCTGAAAGTCTCAAGCCCCGCCATCGCAATCGTCAGGGGTTGGGCTTACAGTATCTAATAACAAAAGGACTTAAGGATCAGGCCACAGGTCTACTATGCCCAAATTACTGCTTTCACACCCTTCTTCCTTCCCAGAGGCACCTGGTTTGCTGCGGTGGGACAGGCTCTTTCGGCTCTGAACCCACACAAGCAGGGCCGGAGGGGATTTGCCTTCCCTTGTTGCTTGCTCCCAGCATCTGGTCTTCAAAGATGCCCTGCTTCTGCACCGGGAGGTTGTTTCCGTTTCACCATCAGGGCCAACCGTCGTTGACGGAACTGCCCTCCTCCAGGAACGGTGTGCTCCATTTTCAAAGCCAACGAAACTAGGAGCCTCTGTGGCTGAGATTCTGCCTCCAGGGGAGCCTCGCGGAGAACTCCGGGGAGGCTCGGTTGGTTGGTTTGCCTTGAACGGTGCCTTATGGCAGCCTTTCCCAGCCTGGCGCCCTCCAGATATGTTGCGACTACAACTCACAACTCCCACCCAGCGCGGGGGGGGGGGTGGTACTGGCAGTTGTAGTCAGACACATCTGGAGGGTGCCAGGCTGGGGAAGGCTGCTTTAAGACTTACTCTCCAGGAGAAGTACCTGTCACTCGCCCCCTGGCGAGAGAGCTCTGGGCAGGTTCTAGAAAGGGTTTTTATCTGGCCATGTGGCTGGAGGATTGACCTTCAATGGCAGAGGGGAGGGGGCAGAGAGCTGGAACTACCCTGGCGGAAGGTGCCACGGAACATGGACACGGCAGGAGGCCAGCAAGACCGGTGCCATCTTGCACCAAAGCATCTGGGGTCCGCGTATGCGTGCGCGCCTTGGACGAAGAGCGAAGAGCCCTCTCTCGTCCCCCCAGCGCAGGAGGGCCGGGAAGACCCAGTTCCGAAGCCCACCGTGGGACTCCCAAGCCTCGTGCTCTTTGTCATGGTCGCGCCGCCCCCACAGGGGCCCCCCTCCCCTTCTTAGCTCATCCAGCTGTCCAGACCCCGCTGGAAACTGAAAAACGGACGCGCCTGGAGGCCCCCCACCGCCGCTCCACAGCCAGCGACCCTCCTCGGGCAGATCTCTCCCGGGGGGCGGCGGGCGGCCGTGACCCACCGGGGCAGCTGTGTCCCCAGAGGGCGAGATTCCCGCCCGTGCCCGGCAGCTCCCGGAGGCGCCGTCCCGACCCGCGCGCGCCGCTGCCCGGCGCCTCCAAACGACGCCCCGCGCGCGCGCCGCAGCCGCTCTCCCGGCGCCGCGTCTCCGCGCGCGGCCGCGCAGCAACAGCCCCGCGGGCAGCCCACCGCCGCGCCCCGCCCCGCCCCGCCGGCACGCACCTGTTCGCGCCAATCACGGGGGCGCCTGGAAAGGGGGTCTCTCCGCGAGGCCCGCCGAAAGCGACGGGGCACGAGCCGCGCCGCTCCCGCCGCCGAGACGCCCGGCCCGGCCCGGCCGAGCGCGCTGCCCGCCCCGCGCCCGCCGCGTGGCCCGTTGGCAGCGCGGGGCCGGGCAGCCGCCCTTCGGGCTCCCCGCGCCGCGGAGGCCGAGCCGGGAAGGGGCTGCGCTCCCTCCCCCGCCAGCCGGGCGGCCGCCAGCGCAGACGGGGAGGGCGCCCGCGCGCGGCTGCTGCGCGCCCGCCGCCGAAGGGGGGCCGAGCCGAGGGCGGCCGGGGGGCCCCTCCGGCGGGCTTACCTTCCGCGGCCAAGGTCAACGCGAGCACGGCGAGGCCGAGCAGTCCCTCCGGCGCCATGTGAGCCTCCCGCGGCCCCGGGCCAGACGGAGCGGCCGCGCCGCGCCGCCCCGAGCAGCAGCCCCGCGCCCGGCCGTCCGGCTGCGCCCGGCGGGCTGCGCGAGGAGGCGCCTCTAGCCGCGCGCGCGCGAAGGGGGCCGGCGCTGCCGCTTCGCCATCTTGGGCGAGCGCGAGGGGGGGCCGCGAGGCGCGCCGCCCCGGCCCCGGCCCGCTCGAGGCGCCGCGCGAGGCGCCTCCGCCCGCGCCCTCGGGCGGCGGGCCGCTCCCCGCCCCCGCGCGCGCGCCGCCCTCCCCGACTCTCCCCCTTGCGCGAGCCGCTGCGCCGCCGGGCGGTGGGTCCGGCGGGGGGCGGGGGGCGTCTCGGCCGGAGCGAAACGAGGGGCCGGGCAGGGGGGGCAAGAAAGGGGAGCGGGGCTTCTCTGCTGGCATTTGCTGCTGGCAGCGGAAGGGCCGAGGGGGCGGAGCGGGGAAGCCCGTGAGTCTTTTGCGCCCCCCACCCCCAGGGCAGCTGCCTTGCCCGGCTGCCGCCGCCGCCGCCCGTTCAGCCCCGCCTGCCGCCGCGCCCCCCGCGGAACTGCCCTTGATTTCTTGGTTTGCGTGCAAAACGGTCGTTAGAATGAGCAAGATCCATTAGGCAGGCTGAACGCTCGGTGGCTTCAGGGCGCGCTGCATTTAGGGCCAAAGCCGCAAAGCCCCTGCTTTGCGGGTGCCGGCAGATTCCAGCAGGTGCCCTCCCCGGCAGGCCCACCGTCAGCAGAAAGCTCGCAGGTGGCAGGGCGGGGCGTACTGCTGTTTCAAATAAACAACACCGGACTACATGGACCAAGGGCTCCTATAAGGCCGTGTCTTTAGAAAGGGGCTATGTAGCTGCATGGCAGAGAGGCGGAAGGTCGGGGGTTCAGCCTCCAGCATCTCCTCCGTCAACTCCTCTTTGAAACTTTGAAAAGCTGCTGCTGGTCAGCATGGAACAGGGATCCTTACCTGGGGGCATACGAGGGAAGAGATTTGGTTGTATACCGCTCATCCCACCCAAAGGATAAAATCCAAGAACCTAGATTTCTCCCCTTGGACCCCCCCCCCCAAACTTCACCTACGTCCTGAGACTTTGGGCACAATCCTATGCATGTTTAGACAGGAAAATGTCAGAAAAAACATTCCCCAACCAGCCATGCTGGGAGTTGTGGGACTTTTTCCGTCTAAACATACCTAGGATTGCACCCTAAGTCTGCGTGGTGAGCTTCTAAGTAACAGAGGAGCACTGTCATGGCAAGACAAGGGAAAAACAGGTCCTCCGAAAAAAGTGAGAATCGGGCTTCAATAACCCTAACGTTAAAGAGCTGGCAGGTGGCCATATAGCTGCCTCCCAGGATGGAGTTGCCTTGTCTGGGCTGCTGTTGTTATGCCCTAATTTGTTGCTTGTGGGGCATTTGCTGATAGTTAACGCACACTTGGTGGGCAGTAAAGGATTAAAGGTTAAGGACCACTGCTGCGGCCGGTACTGGGCAGGACAAGGCAATGGTCTGACTCAGTTTAAGGCAGCTTCTGATGTTCCTAAATATTCCAGGGGGGAAGGGCTAGTCCCACATATTTTGCTGCCCCAAGCAACTGTATTCATTGCGGGATCCAAGAATGATGCCCCAGCATCCTCTGTGGCATTACAAGGAACCTTGGGGCAGGTCTCTCCTCCTGGGTGACTTTGCTGCTGCCTCAAGAGAAGGCTTGGATGGCTCGTGGCCAGGCTGGCCCTGTACGCGGCTGGCGGGGTACCACATGTGGCCCTGGTTATCGGTACAGCTCTATCCGATACATAAAAGGGGAGCTGTTGAGGCTCAGATCTGCTTGTTATTCCCTTGCTGCAAACCCCTGGTGTGTAGAAATTGGCTCTGGCTGCCCAGGTGGGCAGGGAAACATACTCTGCACATGCTCAGAAGCATCACCTCTCAAGATGCAAAGAATGCTGCTTGTGTGGGGGAGGTTTCATGCTGGAAAGAAAAGAAAAATCAGATTCAAGGGCTGAGCCTTGCTTCAAATTTAATCTTGGTTGTACCTATTTAAGAAAGGATGATAAAATGCATGCCACTTAGGCAGAGCCAGCCTCCAGCAGTTGCATCCCTGATCTGAGAGGGGCACCCCAGGACCACTTGCAATACCGTAACTGTGCTACTCAGTACCTGCTGCTACCACCCCTGAGTCCCCTTCTCATCCCATAGCTCCAGTGGAGACTGGTGGCTCCAATGTCAGTGGGGCAGTGAATCGGCTCCATGTTTCAGTCAGAACTCTAAAGGAGCTCTCTGAGGTGCAAGGTTCTGACTTGGAGCCCAGAGCAGATTCACCGCCCCACTGACATCGGAGCCACCAGCCTCCACTGCTTAACTCTGGTGTTTCTGCTAGCAGAAAGCTCCTTTCTCCAAGCCCCTAGGTATCCTGTAACAGCTCTGCACTGACTTCTGGGATTCTGTCATGCATTGTGCTGACACTTTCAAGTTGATTGGCACACAGGTTTAAGCTTTAGGAATGCACCTTTTTATTGTAAGGGGGGGGGGATATGATCATAGAATCATAGAATAGTAGGGTTGGAAGGGGCCTACGAGTCCAACCCCCTGCTCAATGCAGGAATCCAAGTCAGAGCATCCCTGACAGATGGCTGTCCAGCCTCGTCTTGAACGCCTCCGGTGTGGGAGAGCCCACCACCTCCCTAGGTCATGGGTTCCATTGTCGTATTGCTCTAACAGGAAGTTTTTCCTGATGTTCAGCTGGAATCTGGCTTCCTGTAACTTGAGCCCATGATTCCATGTCCTGCAGTCTGGGATGATCAAGAAGAGATCCTGGCCTTCCACTTTGTGACAACCTTTCAAGTACTTGAAGAGCGCTATCCTATCTCCCCTCAGTCTTCTCTTCTCAAGGGTAAACATGCCCAGTTCTTTCAGTCTCTCTTCATAGGGCTTTGTTTCCAGTCCCCTGATCATCTTTGTTGCCCTTCTCTGAACCCTCTCCAGTTTGTGATATGATATTCACACAATATTAAATTCTACGCCTAGTAAAGATTTCTTCACAGGATGGTTGTGGAATCCACACATCTCAGTGGGCTTTGATACTCTTTTGTATAACATCTCTGTCGATTTCACTCCACCTGATGCCATGTCTTTAGAACATAGTTTATGATCTCTGGTAGCACTTTATCAACCTGTTGGAAACTGAAGAAATAGCAGGTGGGGGCTCTGACATGAAGATGAGGTGTGTGTAATCTGAAAACCTGCTACTCTGTCAACCCAATAGGGTCCAGTAAAAAGGATAAAATCAACCATTATAGACCTGACCTGCAAACAAGCGAGCACGCACGTGCACGCACGCACACTCAGAGCAGCCAGCCCTGTCTGGGTCGGCTGTGCCAAGGAACAGCAGCTGGTTGCATTTAATAGCAGACATCATGCAAGTCAAAAGCAAAATACGCAATTTGCTCTACAGCTCAAGAGATATCAGGGCAATTCTGTATAGCGAGAGAGGGAGGGGAAGTAACCCTTTAGATGCTCATGCCCTCAGGGAGCCTATGTATAATAAGTTCATTTCATTATGCCAGTTCTCATAAATATTTATTGCAGGCAACCTCTCATCGCTCTTCAGAGAACGGGTGTTGCTGGATTCATTATCGTTAGACAGGGAGGTTCCCCCACCCCCACCCAGTCTGGCCTTTCTGCAAGCTGTGCATAGTCCGTTTGGACCAGAGGCATATGGGGAAGGGGGACAGGGAAGACAATAAAAACTGGCGCATGCAAGGAACAGATTCCACTTCTGGACATGCACACAGGGGCAGTGTGTGATGATGAACTGCACCCCAGGCTGCCCAAAGCAAAAAAGAAAACGTCACAGGATGTGCCCTTGTGGCTGCAGGTGGGTTGCGGTCCGGAGCCTCGTAAGCAGACAGCCTGAAGGCGGTAGTGAGGCAGCTGCCATATTCATCCTGTGTTCTGGGGAGGCCTGAGAAGTCCCTTAAAGGTTTTTTTGGGGGGGGGTCTTCCAGAAGAAGATCAGTAAAGGCAAACCAGTTCCTCTGAAAGTCAGCTTGATTTCCTGTACGGCTCTTCTTTGGCAGCATTCAGCTACGGGGAGGGATGTTGGTTCTGTTCCAGGGCATACATCAGGGGTTGGCATAATTGGGCCCTTGCCAAGGCCAGCAAGTCTGCAGGGGGTCCACTGATGATCCCCAGAGACCCCTGGACCACCTGTTCCTCCTCTTGCTGTCACTGCCTGTTCACCTGCCTTCTTTGACCGTGCAAGGAAACGGAATAGCATCTACTACTCACCTTGTGCTCTCCAGGAGCAGCGGGGGGGGGGGGGAATGTACTGAGGCTGAGAGCAAGTGAGGCAGCACTATTGTAGCAAGGAGCGGGTCTAGCAAGAAGGTTCGGGCAGCATGGCCAAGGCTCCAGGTGAAGTGCGTGAAGTGCCGGAACCCCTAAAATGTCTCACTGCTCAAAAGCCGGGTGCATGCGAGTAGCCCACAAAAGCTCACGGAACTTTATTAAAACATCAAACAACTGAAACACTTCATTTATATGCGTGCTACACTTAATCCTTAAACTTTTAAACAAAAGGGCAACACAGTTATAGTATAATATATTAACTGATACTGTAACACCTGTGTCCATATATAGTGGCTTACAGGGTCTCATAGGTGACATCTTCTCCCATAGAGGCTACAATCTAAAACGGACAAACCCAGGCAGGGAGGATCATTGGGAAAGGGATTTAAAAAATGCCAGTACTGTAATGTCTTTATACAAGTCTATATTGATGCTATATACTTGGAATACAGTTCTGGTTGCCACATCTCAGAATACTGTAGGGCTGGAAAAGGTGCAGAAATGTGCAACCAAAATGATCAAGATGCTGGAGCAACTCTCTTACGAGGAAAGGTAACAACATTTGTGGCTTTTTTAGTTGGGCGGGGAGAGATAACTAAGGGCGAACATGATATGTGTTCATCAGAGTATGCATAGTATGGAGAAAGTGGATAGAGAGATTTCTGTACCCTCTCTCATAATACGTCATACAATGGAGCTGAATAGCAGGAGTTTCAGGGCAGCCAAAGGGGCTGTTCACACAATATGCTAACCCACACTCAGTGATTGAGTGTGGGTTGTTGAACCATGGGTGAGTGTGTTGTCTGAACCCAGGACATTTTCCACAGGGTGGCTTGTTAACCATGCACTGTGGCTTATTTTTCTCGAACAAGCCACCTTGAGAGCCCATGGTTTGTTGCTGATTTGTTCAGGGTGGTTAACAGGGGTAATTGTTCGGGGTGGGAGGGGTAGATGGTGAAATCCGATAATTTGCAGAGGGGTTGCAAAAACTGGGACCAGCTCAGAAAAGCACTCTTGCAAACGCATTGGTGCATGTTCACCTCCTGTTGCCCTTTCCTCTCTGTTTTCTCATTTCCTTTTGTTGAAAAGTAGGATGGGATTGTAAGTTCCTTAGGGCAGGGAGCTGACGTGTGTGTGTGTGTGTGTGTGTGTGTGTTGTTTATGTTACTTCACAAAGTACTATGTACACTGACGCCACTATATAAAGCAGGCTTCCCCAACCTGGCCCCCTGGACTACAACCCCATCAGCCCCAACCAGCATGGCTATCATATTGGGTGGGGATAATGGAGGTTGTAGTCCAACACCTCTTGGGGTGGGCGCCAGGTTAGAGAAGGCTGCATTGTATAAACAAATTGCAGCAGTACCCCTCTCTGCTCAGAGACACTGCCACGTGATTTCTATCCCAACATGTCAAGGGTGAGACCTTGGCATTCAAAACACCATGTTCAGATTAAGACATGGAAATAACAGGCAGGTTCCAGAGCTTTGCGGCCTGGCTTCAAAACCACTGGCAAAGTTAAAACGCTTTTGTGCACCCAAAATGAAGACGGGCCGAGATCTTTAATCTTACTGTGGTTAAGAGCCTTGCAGCAAAATGACAAGGAAATAAACACAGCCCTAACTAACCACTGCTGTTTTAAGCAGATGTTTTAAATGTTTTGCCCACAACCTGTTCCCATGGCCAGCAGGTCCCTCATCGTACTGGTGCTTTTTCTGTAACCCCCCCAGCAGCTGAAGGGATCCTGTGTGAATCCCAACTTTTAATTTTTAATCGGAAGTGGAATTCCCACCTCATGACTGTCTCTTAGGCCAAAGGATTGAGAAAAACGACAGCAGTAGACACAGGAAGATGAGAAGGTGAAAAGTGGGACTTCTCTCTTCATTGAAATAGAGGCAGTAGTATGGTAAAGCAGTGCAAGGGCTGGACTATGAATGGAGAGGCCCGGGTTCAAAAATCCACACTCAGCCATGAAGTTCGCCAGGTGAGCTTGGGCCAACCCTCTTCCAGCATAACCTACCTCACAGAGTTGTTGTGAGGACAAAACAGCATGGATGGAGAAAACCACATACCCTGCCTTGAGCGTACAGGTTTTAGCCATGGTAACTTCATGGTTCAGAGAGGCAGCATGCTGCAGGGGTGGGGGGACCAGATGTTGCTGAACTCCAACTCCCACCATCCCTGCCCATTGCCCTCCTGGCTGGGGCTAATGGGAGTTGGAGTCAGCAACATCTGGAAGGCCACCAGTTCCCCACCCCTGCAGTATAGTCTCTTGAGTATCAGATGCTAGCACAAACAACAGAGGAAGCTAATTGCCTTCAGCCTGGCTGTTGGCTTCCCAGAAGCCACTCCTGGAAAGAGGATGATCAAGTAGATGGACAGACCTTTGATCTGAATGAACTCAGTCTTGGGATGCTTCTAGATGGAGGGTTCCGAGCACTACCGATCAAATGGCGTTGTGTAGCTGTCCAGTGTTTCCCTCCTTAACGGATTTTCTGTGGTGAGGACAAACAGAAGAAGCCATGGGAAAGGATTACAAACGGAAGATGTCTTTGTTTGGACACCCCCTAAAATTCTGCGAATGAGGCAGGGCAATTGCACAGTAAAAGTCTTGTCTGGAAGCACCTTGAGGGAGCCATGCCACAGCCTGTTGTCCCAGGCAAAACAATCACAATCAGACGATAGGCGTACAATCCTGCTAGGGTGCTTCCAGATGGGGCCCCCCGATGCCGCCAAGTAAAAGACATTGTGCAGTTCTTCTGTATTTTCCTCCTTAACAGATTTGTTGTGGGGAAAAAACAACAACCGAAAAAAGGTGGGAAAACACAAGAGGATTTCAAATGGAAGATGATGCAGTCTGGGCTACACATCCCCTCGCAAAATCCCATGAACGAGGCAGGGCAACTGCCCAATAAAAGCCCTGTCTGGAGGCACACTTTGTGAAAGTAGTTTGTGGAAGAATGAGTGGATTTACATACTGATTATTATTTGTTTAAGTGGCAAGGTCACCACAAGGTGAGCAACCCCAATAATTTTTCCATTGCTGCTTGTTCTTATAAATGCAGTCACACGGGGAAATGGATGTAACTTTCCCTCATCCTTGTCCCCCTTCATTGTGTATTGTTAGCTGCTCCCTCCCAGCAATGTGGCTGCTCGACAAACCCCAAAAGAGGGGGGGGGGTATTTATAGATTACTGACTGCAAGGAAGGAGAGCTCTGTACCCAGGACCTGCCCTCGAGCATAGGAGCAGCTATAAATAAGGCCTTATTGTTCCGCGCTGGTCCATGGCACATAGCTCCAGCTAGTGCTGCAAGGCCAGAGATCAAGGTATCATCATCCGCTAATAAAGGAAAGCTGCATCAAACCCAGCAAAACAGCCCTCAATCATATCCAGGGCTGGCCGCATCGTGAACCTCTTAACTGGAAGAACCAGTTATTTATAATCACACAGTCTCCCCCCCCCCTCCCCCCCCACACACTTTGCCCCAATTTCCATTAAACACGATGTTGTGCTCAGTAATTTGCTTTCAAGCAGTAAATAAAACCAGAGGTTAGGACTGTGATTGTGATTCAGGTGCCGGCCCTACCGTTAGGCAGAATGACACGGCCACCTCAGACCCTGGACTTCATGGTCTTATGGGGGTGGGGGGACACCTTTAGACGGACATGTTGTGACGCACACAGCTAACATGGGAGGGGGGGACACCATGCCATGCTTTACAACTGCTTCTACACTCCTGACATGTTAGAACAAGAACAAAGATGGTTTGCCAACCCTGATTTTATATGTATACAGCACAGCTACTGATGAGGGTGGAAGTCAGAACATCAGTTCAAAGTATATTTTTAAAAAATACTCTGTTGTTAGTCTTTCTGTCTTTCTTATGTATTTTACTGTAAGACTGGCTGCATCCACAGTGGATCCAGAGCCTCCTTGTTGCTTTGCTGCTGTGCTGCTTTACACCAAACTCTCTTTCTCTCCCCCCTTCAGAGTATGTGCAGTTTTGCATTTTACACTCATTCAAACCACAGCCCCACCCTGGCTACAGTTATACAACGCAGTTTGCTTCTGCTGCACTCTGCAGCTGCCACTCTCTGCATACTCAGTTGGGTTGCTGGCTGTAGAGTTTGGACCCAGGTTCCAATCTGAGCTGCCCCACTGGGGGGTGGGGGGTGGCGGGGAGCAGGAGAGGTGCTGGAGGACAGGGATCTGTGCGCCACACAGCCTGTCCTTCGCCCCTTTATTTGGCCTGCAAGCTGTGGTGGAGGGCAAGGTCCTGTCACCAGTATCGAAGTAAGATTCAGTAGCCTGTCAGGTGGACTTCTTTGCGTAGATGGGCAGAGCCATCTTTTCCTTTGCCTCAGGCAGCTGATGACAGCTTTTGAAAAATGTTTCATACAATTTTCTACACACACAGCTTTCATACAACTTTCCACACACAATTGAAAATTACTCCAGGCAGAAGGAGTATCATCACTGCAGAAGAAAATAAAGGTGGGATTAGGAGACAAAAGAAGGCAATGTACTGATAGCCAATTGTACTTGATCCCAGTCAAAGCAGAAAACAGACAAGAGTTTGAAAAAGAGTGAAAAGTGGTTTGAACATATCTTTCTTGTGTCCCACTGTTGACTCTGGTCAGACAAGTTTGACAGGTTTTTGAACAATACAAAAACCTTCCAAACCTGTTGACCAGAAATGAACCTGGGATCCTGGGAAAATTCTGGCTGGGATCCAAATGGCCACTTTCAGATCACTCATGAGGATGTGTGCACCCAGAGGGATTTCCCCACCCCACTTCTTTTGAACGGCGGGCTCCCATGCTATAAGATCACAAATGGCTTCTGAAATTCCTCAGCTATAAAAGCAGTTTCCCACAAGGCACAGACGTCGTCGTCATCATCGTCTTCATCTTTTGTATGCTACTTTTCCACAAAATTGTGCCTGAAGCGGCTTACAACATTAAAAAATGAACAAAAATAATTTTAGTTTCCAAGATATCAAACAGCAGAAAAATAACAATATTCAAAGAATTCAACAGAAACAATTAAAAATAACCATAATGTTCACAGATAAATACATAACAGAAATATCAGTATATTTAATATGCAATAAAATAGTACAAATAAACTAATTCAACAACTGAGCAGTAAACAGGAGAGAGAATAAAGCACAATACAAAACGATTAACAATCAAAAATAAATCTCCATTCCACATGAGGGTTCTCCACCATTAGAGCGCAACCCTATGGGGATAGTCAGGCGACTTTCCAATGCAGGGTGGGTGGGGTGCATAGGGGATCCTCTCCAACACCCTCCAGCCGCCCTGCATTTGCAGCTAGATGGCTGATTTTGGCTGTCTAGCAGAGCAGTTCATGGTGGGTGGGGTGGGGGAAGGCCAGATGGTGCACGGGAAGCATCGTACCGGCCTTTCCACCATCCCTGCCCCTTCCTGCACCCAGGAATGCCCCCTTTTCCCTCACTCCATGCTGCTCCTCCAAGCGCAGAGCCAGGGATGAACCGAGGTCAGTCCCCGAAAACCCCTCTCCCTTGTGGCAGCCTCCCTCTCCCAGCACTCACCTGCACCTCCTCTCATAGTTCCTTCCCTACCTCTCACCTGGGGCGGTAGAGACTGCCAGTCCTTCTTCAAGCCCCAGATACCCACAAAGTGTTAACGTGACTCAGCCACTGTCCACCAAGCACCCCTCCCAGCACTGGTCTTCAGGCCGCAGGCTTTATCAGGGTCCAAGATGGGGAGCAGCAGGGCGAGGTGAGTGGAAATGCCCAACCCCGTGATGTGAGCCCCACCCCAGCAAACACTCCTTCCAGCATGTGTGTCCAGGGGAGAGGTTGCTCTTCTAGACGCAACAGGCGTCCCACGCCCTGTGGGTGTACAGAACTAGTTGCATGGTTCTTTGGAGCCTCTAAGCTTGCTTATTTGGCAGAATACCTCCTGCAGGGTAGGTATGGGGAAAGAGAGGAAGAAGAGGGAGGGCTGTGACGCATTCAGCAGTAAAACAGCTCCCCAGCAATAAAACACCTCTCCCCTTGGCGCTCTCCCGGGGATCTGTCTGTCCCTGGGCAAGTTGTAGACCAGCTCCCCAACCTGTTGTCCTCTCCAGAGATTTTGGACTCTAACGCCCAGCATGCATGACTATCGTCCATGCTGGTTGGGGCTGATGGGAGTTGATGTCCAAAACAACTGGAGGGCACCAGGTTGGGGGAAGGTGGCTGTACTTTGTGGGAAGACTGAAGGAGTGGCAGAAGGAGTTCACCCACCAGCACTCAGCTGAGCGGGTTTTGATGAGCACTCAGCAACACCTGGCAGTCTTTTGCTAGCATAGGTAAAATCAAAGTATTTCTGTATATTATTGATCAACTACAAAATTTATATTTTGCCTTCCTGCTTTATTTCCAAAGTGCCCAAGGAGGCAAACATCACTGCAGTATAAATGTTATACTATAAAACAAACACAAAGCAGCACGGAAACACCGTAGGAAAAAGGCCACAGCCAGTTAGGGCAAACACGTGCACCCGGGCCTCTTTACTCTATGGTGTAAGTGTGTGTGTGGGGGGGGGGGGACAGAGCTGGTCTTACACCTCCGTGCCTCCTCCTTTACCTAACCCAATCTAGCCCCACCCACTCCTACCAGGGCCACACCCCTTCCTTAGAGAAGCCAGCAGGAAGGTTGCTTGCACCTGTATAGGATGCCAGCAGCCTTCCCTCCGCCCGGAGGAGGCATTCCACACTATGTGGCTTCTCTGGGACATCTCCCCTATGCGGCTTCTCTGGGACATCTCCCCTATGAGGGAAGGGTCCAACAGCTGGGATTGTTTAGCTTGGAAAAAAGGAGGGTAAGGGGAGACATGCGAGAGGTGTTCAAAATTATGCATGCTGTGGAGAACGTGGGATGGGAGACATTTTTCTCCCTCTCACACAATACTAGACCCCATGGGGTCACCCCATGAAGCTGATTGGTGGGAGGTTCAGGACAAACAAAAGGAAGGACTTCATTGCACAGCGCATAGTTAAACTATGGAATTCGCTACCACAACATGTGGTGATGTCCACCAGTTTGGATGGCTTTAAAAGCGGGTTAGACAAATCCCTGGAGGAGAACTCAATCAATGGCTACTAGTCCTGATGGCTATGTGCTGCCTCCAGTATAAGAGGCAGTCTGCCTATGTACACCAGTAGCTGGGGAACATGGGCAGGAGGGTGCTGATGCATTCATGTCCTGCTTGTGGGTCCCCAGTCAACAGCTGGTTGGCCATTGTGTGAATGGAATGCTGGACTGAATGGACCCTTGGTCTGATCCAGCAGGGCTCTTCTTATGTTCTTTGATCCAGAAGTGAACTATTCCACTTCTTTACTGTTCACACTGCCGGGATAGTGGTACTACAGACAGTACACAAGTGATGTCCTTAATTCCTGAAGTTCCTAATGCGACATGCTTCTGCTGCTTGAAAGTGTGGGCGCTGAGAGATAAAGGGTACTGAGGACTCATAGAATGCTGAGTCTATTCCATGCCTAGTATGATGTTAGCGGGCCCTCTGCTCAGACAATTTTACTCACTTGAGAGCACAGCATCCAGAAAAGAACTCCCTCTAGTACTCTCATGGATGGGACAGACCTGTTTTTCCTCCTTCAAGGATCTTGTTCTTCCGAATCTATTGATTTTCCTTAATCTTTTACAGCTAAAGACAGAATGAGAGAAAATGGGATGAGGCGAGGGACCCTTGGTACAGGAATCTACGGCAGGGGAGTTCACATAACCCCCCTCTGGAATGGTAAGACACCAGTGGTCAGCAACTAGTCTGATGATCAGCAACACGTCTGGCCAAGAATTAAGAGGCAAATCTTCCTATCTCCTGCCTTCACAACACTTCACACCATTGATGTACTTGTACCTGGGTAAGGTGGAGAAGAAGACACACAGCCAGCTCCTTTCAGTCAGCAGAAGGGTATAAGTGAGTAGTGGGCCAAAGTGATGTAAGTGAGTAGTGAGCTTTAGCTCACCAGTCGTTAGTTGCCGACCACTACATTACTAATGTACGCTACGTCTTAGTGGACCACAAGCTGAATATGAGCCAGCAGTGTGAAGCAGCTGCTAAAAAGGCTAATGCAACCTTAGGGTGAAACTACACATGTTGTTGATTGTTTAGTGTGTAGCTGGGCCTTTAAAGAAAACTTTTTTAGAGTAACGCACATGGGCCTGATTCGGACTGGAACCAGTGAACAATGAGACAGGAGGATTAATCCTTTCCCCTCCCATCTGTTTGCTTCCTGAAATTTTCCAGATTAAAAAAAGAAGGAAAAGTCTTCATCGGAGTTAATGGAGGCTTTTCTTTTTTTAATCCCTGCATGAGGGTGGGTGGAGAATTTCAGAAAGCAAATGGGAGGTGAGGGAGGTTAAATTGTCCCCTCCTGCTGCATGCTGGTCCCAGTCCAAATCAGGGCCACATATACTTACTTTAAAGTGTTGTGTTTTGGGGGGTTTTAAGAATAGGCTCAGCTACATGCTATGCAATTAACATAACGTGTAGTTTGACCCTTAGGTTGCATCAACAGAAGCACAGCATTCAAGTCACACTATTCTGCATTAGTCAGGCCATATTTGGAGTAGTGTGTCCAGTTCTGAGTACCACATTTTAAGGAGGACGAACTCGAGTGGGTCCAGAGAAAAGTGATCAGGCTGCTGTGTGGTCTGGAAACCAAGTCCTGTGAGGAACAGCTGAAAGAGCTGGGAAGGTTTAGCCTGGAGAAGAGAAGATTAAGGGAAGACATGAACACAGTCTCCAAATATCTGAAAGGCTGCCATGCAGAAGATGGATCAGGCTTGTTCTTGTTGCTCCAGAGGGCAGGACTAGAACCAACAGGTAAAGCAGATTCCAGCTAAACATTAGAAGAAACTTTGTAACAGTGTGAGCTGTTCTGTAGTGCAACAAACTGCCTTGGGAGGTGGGAGGTTCTTCTTCACTAGAGGTATTTAAGGAGAGGCAGAACAGCTATCTGCCTGGAGTACTGTTCCTGCACCCTTTAGCTGTACCTGCATTGAAAAGGGGGGTTGGACTAGATGATCTCTGAGGTCCCCTCTAAGTCGACAATTTCTTTAAATTCCTGACAGAATACTGTTCCCTGAGGAAATAGGGAAAGATTTCTTTGTCTTGGGCCCTCAGCTGCTGTTGGGGTTTGAGTTTGTGGCTGGCCCATAGAAATGGTTTTAATAGTTGTCTGCAGCTGTTTCGCCACAGCCCCAAAGTGCCTTTTCAGAAACACACCCAGGGAAAACTCCCCAAAGGTTACTGCCTTCCGCAGCATGGCAATGCACCCTGGGATCTGCAAGCTGGAGTGGACAAATGTGAAGATAAATGTCACCATTAGCAGAAGTGACCGACTCGCTGCTGCTGAAGACGAGGTGCTACCACCCCGTAATTTAATAAGTCGAGTCGAATGTTTTTTTAAACTCGGGAGACAGCCTGTAAATCACAGAGAGTGTGCTGGCTCACTCTTTCCAACCTCTCCCACCCCGGCCTCCGCTGCAAGGCTGGGCATGGGACGTTTGTTTCAGAAATGCAGCTGTCTTTAAGCTCCTGAGTGAAGCCTGGGAAAGGCAGTAAATCAATCCTTTTTTTTTTTTTTTGGAAGGCTTTAGATATGGTGAGTAAGCACCTGGGTGTGGGTTGGAGCATTTTGAAGATTCATTCCCCATGCATAAGTCCATTGGGTCGGATCCAGACTTCAGCTGGATCAACGGTACTGGCAGAAATGGGCTTCCCGGCCCCCTCCTTCCCAGGGCAGCCCCTCCAGCCCCTGAAAATGCTGCACAGAGAGCCAGGAGGCCCTGCTGATTGGGGTGAGCTGTGGCCAGAGGGGAAGGGACAGTCCCCTCAAAGTGGGCGGAGGGACGTCCCACCAGTGCAGCCTTTCCTCTTGGGGAAGGTCCCTTCCTCACGCAGAAGGCAGATCTGGCTTCAGCCCACTAACTTCTACAGGGTGCCATCGAGGAGGAGGTGTCTTACTTCAGCGGTGTTCTCTCCTGGGTAGTTGTCAAAAAGGCACACTCCACAAATGTGGGCATCCTGGTGGCCCACGGCAGGGAGAAGGTGTGTATGTATGTATGTATGTATGTATTCAATGGTATTTACGAATCACTTATATTAAAGACATTTCCATGTGCTGCACAGAGGACAAAGATTACCTTCCTAGAAATGCCTGTTGGAAAAGCTATGTTTGTAGTAGACATGCAAAACCCAAAAGGGTTGGCAGCTGTCTGTGTCATAGCGGTAGGGAGTTCCAGAGAGTGGGTGCTATGACACTAAAGGCCTAATTCTGAGCTGTGATGGACTGAATCTCCTAAATCTTGGGCACTACCAGGAGGGTATTTCCTTATGAGCACAGCAACTGAGCAGGCTGGTATTTCATGATATTGGTATCCCTCTCTTCCTCCAAAGAACTCAAGAGTGGCTTACATGATCCCCCACACCCTTTCATCCTTATGAGGTAGGTAAGGCTGGGAGAGAGCAACTGACCCAAGGTCGCCCAGTGAGTCTCATGGTGGAAGAGGGCCTTCTCTCTGGCCAGGCTTAGACTATGGAACTCCCTCCCCAGCGCCTTGGCCAAGACTCCATTCCATTCTAGCAGGCATTTGACCTGATGGATTGAGAACTCATTTGTGGATGACTCCCTCCTGGCTTTTTAGACTGGTTTTATCTTCTGGACCTGTCTCTGTTTTTACTGCTGTTTTGTTGATCATTAGATTAATTTCTGTTGGAGTTTTCTGTTTTTTAAGACAGTTCTAAGTTGCCCTGGTTCAGTGCAAACCCTGTCAAAGGGTGGAATATAAATATATAGAATAAATAAATAATGGCTGACTCGGGGGTTTATCCTAGGCCTCCCAACACCCATTCCAGAGAAGCTCTTGGGAACCACATTCCAGTCGGGTCAGGGGAAAGGGGGGCAGGGAGGCTGGTGGCTCCGACATCACTGGGGCCGTGAATCCGCTCTGGGCTGGATGCACCCGATCTTGTCTGATCTTGGAAGCTAAGCAGGGTCAGCCCTGGCTAGTATTCGGATGGGAGACCGCCTGGGAATCAGGCTTCCTGCACTGAGCAGGGGGTTGGACTCGATGGTCTTGCAGGCCCCTTCCAACCCTGTGATTCTATGATTCAAGGTGCTTTGCACTGACATTGAAGCCACCAGCCTTCACTGAGGGGGTGTTGCCAATTGAGGAACCTGGGAGGGCTGGATTTGTCCCTGCCCCTGAGGCTCTGCAGCCATGCTCCAAATATTCTGCCTAGGGTGGCAGACTTCAGGCTTGTCAGATCTACTTTATTTTCAGATCTACATCTCCAAGTTCCACTACCCAGAGCCAGGTGCAAATGACATATATTTAGAATTAAGCAGCAAGGTACCTTTGCACACTTTCAGGGTCTAGGATTTTGCTGTCAGTACCAGCCCAAACTGCTTTTGGACCAAAGTCCACTCCTGGTTACCCCAGCTTTCTTCATTTCAGCAGCCTAATTTAGTGTGGGGCATTACTGTGTTGTTGCTGTTGTCAAACGATTGGGAGTCAGAAACCCTTGGCGATCTACAGCAAATAACTACCAGGAGATCCTGATTTACCTTCTGCCCACCCTTGGAATACATTGCACTGTCTCTCCAGAGTCTAAGCTGATTTATGATCAAAATCAGCACTTTGAATAGGCACCCAGAAGAAAATAGAGAGCATATAAGCAGACACAGCAGTCTCCAGAGTTAGTGCGTTAGTGCATTAGTACATTTTTCCTATTATTACACGTGCATGGACCAGAAAATGGTGACTGGCACCAAAGAACAAGTGGGTGGCAGGAGAAGCAACCAGTGTGTGATTCCAACAGTGGACCCAGGAATGGGGGTGGTGGGGAGTCAAATGAGTTAGCACTGGAAATTGGGGGCAAGCTGTACAAGAATAAATCTAGAAGGCAAATGTTTCCCATCATAAGAACATAAGAAGAGCCCTGAAGCTGGGTCAGACCAAGGTCCACCTAGTCCACCATTCTGTTCACACAGTGGGAAACTCACAAGTAGGACAAGAGTGCAATAGCACCCCCCTCATGTTCCCCAGCAACTGGTATACATGGGCATATAGCTTCTGATACTAGAGGCAGCATATAGTCATCAAGACTAGTAACCATTGATAGCCTTCTCCTTGAATCTGTCTAATCCCCTTTTAAAGCCATCCAAGTTGGTGGCCATCACTACATCTTGTGGGAGTGAATGCCATAGTTTAACTATGCACTCTTATTTTTGTTGTTCAGTTGTTCAGTCGTCTCTGACTCTTCGTGACCCCATGGACCATAGCACGCCAGGCCTTCCTGTCCTCCACTCTCTCCCGGACCGTGCTCAAGTTCATATTCATTGCATCGGTGATGCTATCTAGCCATCTCATCCTCTGCCGTCCCCTTCTCCTTTTGCCTTCAGTCTTTCCCAGCATCAGGGTCTTTTCCAGGGAGTTTTCTCTTCACATTAGGTGGCCAAAATATTTGAGCTTCAGCTTCAGTATCTGTCCTTCCAATGAGCACTCAGGGTTGATTTCCTTTAGGATGGACTGATTTGATCTCCTTGCAGTCCAGGGGACTCGTAAGAATCTTCTCCAGCACCACAGTTCAAAAGCATCAATTCTTCGGCGCTCAGCCTTCCTTATAGTCCAGCTCTCACAGCCATACGTTGCTACTGGGAAAACCATAGCTTTGATTAGATGGACCTTTGTCGGCAAGGTGATGTCTCTGCTTCTTACTATGCTGTCTAGGTTTGCCATAGCTTTCCTCCCAAGGAGCAAACGTCTTTTAATTTCATGGCTACAGTCACCGTCTGCGGTGATCTTGGAGCCCAAGAAAATAAAATCTGTCACTGCTTCCATTTCTTCCCCTTCTATATGTCAGGAAGTGATGGGGCCAGATGCCATGATCTTCGTTTTTTTAATGTTGAGTTTCAAACCAGCTTTTGCACTCTCCTCTTTCACCCTCAACAAGAGGCTCTTTAGATCCTCTTCGCTTTCTGCCATTAATGCACTCTTATAGGGACTCTTTATCTATCCTGAATCTCCCACCAATCAGCTTCATGGGATGACCCCACTGGGTTCTAGTATTACGAGAGGGAGAAAAATGTCTTCCAATCCATTTTCTCCACACTAGGCATCATTTTGTATACCTCTAATGTGTCTCTCCGCACTTGCCTTTTCTCTAAGCTAAACAGTCCCAGACGCTGTAACCTTTCCTCGTTATGGGAGTTACCCCTTGATCATTTTAGTTGCCCTTTTCTGCCCCTTTTCCTGCATACTTTGGTAGGCAAGAACACATGACAAAAACTAGAAACAGATTGGCAGTAGAATCAGGATAGAGAAGAGAAAGTATTTCTTCACATAACACAGATTTGGTTTATGAACTTTGCTGCTTCAAGATGTGTTCATAGAATCATAGAATAGTAGGTTTGGAAGGGGCCTACAAGGCCATCGAGTCCAACCACCTGCTCAATGCAGGAATCCAGGTCAGAGCATCCCTGACAGATGGCTGTCCAGCCTCGTCTTGAAGGCCTCCAGTGTGTCAATTACCTCCCTAGGTCATGGGTTCCATTGTCGTATTGCTCTGACAGTCAGGAAGTTTTTCCTGATGTTCAGCTGGAATCTGGCTTCCTGTCACTTGAGCCATTATTCCGCGTCCTGCAATCTGGGATGATCGAGAAGAGATCCCAGCCTTCCTCTCTGCGACAACCTTTTGAGTACTTGAAGAGCGCTATCCTATCTCCCTTCAGTCTTCTCTTCTCAAGACTAAACATGCCCAGTTCTTTCAGTCTCTGTTCATAGGGCTTTGTTTCCAGTCCCCTGATCATCTTTGTTGCCCTCCTCTGAACGCTCTCCAGTTTGTCTGCATCCTTCTTAAAATGTGCCCAGAACTGGACACAGTACTCCAGATGAGGCCTAACCAGTGCTGAGTAGAGGGGAACTAGTACTTCCCAGGATTTGGAAGCTATGCTTCTATTAATGCAGCCCAAAATAACATTTGCCTTTTTTGCAGCCACGTCACATTGTTGGCTCATATTCAGCTTGTGATCTACAACAATTCCAAGATCCTTCTCGCTTGTAGTGTTGTTGAGCTAGTTGTTGGTGGTCGCTAGTTTAGCTGGCTTTAAAAGGGGATTAGAAAATTCATGGAAGATGGGGGTGGCCACTGGTGGCCACTGGCTAAATGGAACCACCATGCCGAGAAATAATATACCTGTGAATACCAAATGCTAAGGACAAACAATAGGCAGAGGTGTTGGTTTTATGCTCTGCTTGGGTGCATTCCAGAGAAACCAAATGCTGGATTAGATGATGAACCCTTAGTTGGCCCAATCCAGCAGAAGTTAGATCAGAAGCTACCGGTAGATCTCTGGGTCACTTACAGTAGATCAGCAAGGGCTTCTGGCTCCCAGCTGTTTTAGAAACAGCAACAACAAATACGGATGGGTGAGAAGTTAGTTTTAGTTTGTTTTTGAGCACCGTTTATCCAATTTGCACCTCCTAGAACCAAACACAGACCCAAACGTAACACACAGGCTGAAGTCTGTACATTTCTGAGCTTGCAATACAGTTTGTACAACCACAAAAATGTGCTAAAAATGGGTACATTTGAAATATGCACATGGAAAAATGCATACATTTGAAAAAGGCACACAGACGGGCTTTAGTCAATGGGAGAAAAATGTTTACATTTTTTTAAATGGACACAATTGATGTGTACATTTGGGAAAATGTGCATAAAAATATGTGTGAATTCACACACAAACATACAAAGCTCACAATCCAATATGGACATGAGTCAGAACAAGCTTTGAGATGGAAATTGGAGAACCTCCATGAGTTCAAGTTTTACTCATTTGCACATCCCTAACAAAAGTCTCCTCCCCACCCCCGCTGCCGCCCTTTCTGAATTAGGCTGCTCAGCTAAAAGAAAGCTTGTGGGGGAAACCAGGAGTGGATTTTTGTGTGACTCAACCACGAGCTGGTATTGGAAACAAAGTCTTGGGCTGAGCCCGTGCATAGAGGCATCCTTGTTCTAATCCTAATCCCCCAGGGCTTATGCTCTTGGAACATCAGAGGATGGACCCACGGCCTTGCAAATGCTGACCTTCCACTATTGCCTCTGGGTAGAAAACGAATGAGCAAACAGCACCCAATGTTATCGATGGGCTTGAAAAACCTGACCGCAAGGGATGGATTTCTCTGTTACCTGGTTATTAGTAGGGTCACTCTCTCTCCAGTCAAGACTGCACTGCCTTCTGAAAAGATCTGGAGTGAGTGCAAGGTTCTTTCATAAAAAGGATGTTTGGCCTGTGAACATTCATTTTGTGATGACGGAGCGAGCGAGCAATAGACCCAATGGATTATTCGATATTGACTGCCCTTGCCCTTACTTAGGGAAACATTATCTATGAACCTTAAACCGAAGTTCTTCTTTGGAAGAATTTCAAGACTGAGCAGCCTTAATGGGCAGCGCAGCCACTTAGAGAAGCTGGAATGTAATTAAGCTGTCGCCATAGCAACCAAGGCACCTTGACAAGATGATGACAATGCAGCCAGACCCTTGGAAGGCTGGGATGAGCAGGTCGCCGCAGGGAACCAGCAAAGGGCTGCTTGTGGTGTTGGGAAACAATGCGCTGAACCTCAGAAGGACCACCTTAGATCAAACCTGAAGGAAAGGGGAGGAAACAGGAGAGGGAGGCGCAGGAGCAACAAATAAGGCACTGTTGGGAAAAGCTCATTAATCACCTGCCGTGAAATCATGAAGCTTCAGGGTTGCGAGGGATCGCGGGGATTTTTCTTCATTAGAACGATAGCCAGCCACTCGGTCAGTGGACAGGGCATTTAAAGAGGGTAAGCATCAGCTGTCACCTGTGCATGTGTGAGCCCCCTCTAACTCCTGGTGGACCTGCTGTGAAGTCAGAGGATGTTCACAAACATTCTAACTGTCTTGAGGGGGAAAGGGCCAGCGATAAAACATGGCCAAATCATACAGTTTCTGTTAGAGGAGTGAATTAAGGTCAGTTTTGACACAGGTATTTGGGAGAAAAGGAACTGTGAGCAGGAAGAGGGGTGGGTAATTGAAGCCGGGGCACAAGACAGTCCAGGAGGCTGGTAAGCTGCATGGGAATAGAGTCAAGAGGGCAGGGAAGATATAAAGGACAGAGTGCCCTATAGCAGCAGTGGGGCAGACTTCAGGCTTGTGGGATCTGCTTTTGTTTTTTCCTAGAATGCTGAGGTCTGCTAACCAGAACCAAGGTGCAAAACAGTGCCATGGGTGGGCAGCCATAAAAGACATGGGTGGTGGTGATGGTGGGTATAATGTCTTACTTGTTGCCTTTGTTGAGAGTCAGAAATCCTCACTGATCTACTGCAAACCACCCAGAGATCTACCAGTAGACTGAGGAGTTCAGCACACGGAGCTTTTATCCTACTAGTGAGATGGTTCTCTCTTGGAAGTTTGCAGGCTCTTTACATGACACTGTTAACATCCAAGACGCCTCCCACAATTTCCCCCAGCCTATCTCGTGTTTTCCCCAAACACAAAAAATGTGGTATTTTTCCCAGTCCACGGAACAGGAGCGCCATGACCTCCCCGTGAAATTCTCCCATAGCGGGAGAAACCGCTGTGTCTGCCTGCTGTGGGCGTTTGTTTTCAGTTGTTGCGGGTGCGGTCAGGATGACGAAGGCAGTGAGGGTGGGAGCGGGGTTGCGTGGAAGGAGACCCAAGCAGATTTGACAGGCGTGAGGGCAAGAATCACCTGCTGATTGCGACTCCTGCCTCCACATTTCTCAGTTGGAGGGAGAAGAGGGTAAAATGCCTCCCTGCAATGAAGGGAGAGACATCTGATCCTCCAGCCCACCAAGCTCAGAAGCAACATTCTCTGTTGTTTCAGAGCACCCTATTAAGTTCATTGGGGCTTACTCCCAAGTAAGTGTGCTGCGGGTTGCAGACTTACAGGGTGATCTTATGTCTACTCAGAATTAAGTCGGAGGGTTCCTGGGGCTGTGAGAAAACAGTACAGCAGAAGTTAAGCTACGAAAACAAGACACACACCCCTCGTGTGCACACATGCCAGGGAAGGAGGGAGGCACTCCCTCAGTTTAAACGACATGGCTGCCGTGTAAAGAAGCCCTTCCTAATCCTGCAAAGAAACCAAAAGCAGGAAGCTCCGGGAAGGATGTGTTTTTTGCGGGTTTTTTGCTTAGTGTAGAGACACCCTGAGAGTTGTGTTGTGGCCTCCCCTGTCCTAGAGCAGGGCTCATATCACATACTAAAACAGAGACAGGTGTCCTTGCAATGCCCCTATTCTCACACTCAAATTCACTGCCAGTTCAGCTGAGCCTGCCCTCCTTCTCTGTGGGAATCCTTCTCCTTTTTATAGGATAGCTGAAATGCAAATGCATCTGAACAGGAGGTTATTTGGGGAGGGGCTGGGGCACGGGAGGGGGGCAGGAATGGAAAGGAAGCAAAGCACCAGCACTGTGCATGTATGTGTATTAGAATGAGGATGCATCTGCCCCCCTGCTCAGATTTAACTACCGGAGATCAGAAAGGCTGCTGGAACATGAAGAAGGATGTGTGGGTGCATGAACAATATTTCAAAGGGATCACCCCCCTCTGGGTACCCCTGCCAAAGGAAGCTTAGGCGGATGGCTACAAGAGAGGGTCTTCTCAGTGGCAGCACCCCACTTATAGAATAAACTCCCCAAAGAGGTTCGCTTGGCACCTACATTGTCATCTTTTCAGTGCCTTTCTATTCTACTCAGGCATTTTAGAGATCTAGTTCTGGGATATTATGGCTGCTTGATCAATTGCTATGCTATTTACTGTTTTGCATTATACTGCATTTTATACTTTTAAATATTTGTATTGTATTTTATATTTTTAACCGTTATATGGCATTTCAGTTTTCTAACTGTTTGTAATCTGCCCAGAGTACATTAGTTATTGGACGGATTAGAAATGTAATGCACAAATAAATAAATGAATAAATTGCCAACATCTCCCTTGAAAGCAATAATGGGAATGGTCACAAAGAGAAGTACTACAAAACAGAGACTATCTTTGGCCATCAAGGAACAGCTGGCACATATGAGGGCTTCTGAAGGAAGAAGGATCATGTGCTGAAAAAGAGATCTGAGAGAAGGATCAGCGGAGGGGTCATGGAATGGAGGAGAGTCATTGGGTACTATCCAGTGTTAGTCCTACTCAGACTAGACCCAATTAAGTTAATGGAACTTAAGACAGTCATGATTAACCTATGTCTCATTCATTTCAATAGGTCTACTCTAAGTAGGACTAACATTGGATCCTACCCATTGTGGGGGTGCAGAGGGCCCAGAAGCCGGACCGTTGGGCAAGACAGCATTGGATGCTTGGGGACTACAGGATGGAATCAGGGACCCAGGGGTAGGAATGGACGTATCTGCAGATTTTGGTTTCTCTCAGTTTCTAATTTTTCCAATCTTAGGTTTGGTTTGCCCCAAACTTTGAGAATTTTCCCAGATGATTCATCCCAAATTTGGGGGATGTTTTTTCAAAGTTTGCATGAAAATCCATACATGGTTTTGTGTGCATTTCTCCTAATTCACACATTTTTGTATGTTGTTTTGCCCAATAGGCATATTTTTTTGCAAGCAATGTTCCTAGTATTTTTAAAACTTATTTTCACTGATATATGCATTTTTGTGTGCACTTTCCCCAAATTAAATGCATTCTTGTACACTTCTTTTTTACTTGTCCATTGCAAAATCGGACAAACAGACATTACGAAGGATAGCTTGAGTTTAGCTTTGTGTATCAGTTCAAATACACAAAGCTAAACTCAAGCTATCCTTCATAATGTGCGCTTGTCCAATTTTGCAATGGACAAGTAAAAAAAAAAAGTCGGACACAACTTAACGACTGAACAACAACAATCAGTTCAAATGCACGCTAAATGTGAACTGGATGAATTTCTCCTCTATCCCTACCTAAGAAACAGTGCAGCCAAAGGGATGTGGGATGGAGGGACTGAATGGCAGGCATCCATTTGAGATAACGTGCCCGGCGCTAGGCTGTGGGTCCTGATCGTTGCAGCAGCATCCATCGTGAGGTCTATTCTAGGGGCAATGATGTGATTCCAAGGTTGCGCCTGTCATGGTTCTACAACTGAAGAAATCTTTGGTTTCCCCCCCACCCCCAGGTTACTTAGCTTCAGACTGCGCTGTGCGCTGGCAGGGAGGGCAAAGAGAGAAAGAGCAGAATCCTCTCTGTGAGAGCCAGAAAGAGAGGAAGAAGCGATGTGTCACCACAAGTGCCCAAGTCAATGGAAAGCACGTTAGGTGGAGAACAAGGGGCCCCTGCTAGCAAGCTCTTATCTCGGTTTTTGTCTCCTGCTGAAGGTGCCCTCATTAGCCAGAGTGTTAACAAGCGCTCTCAATCGCCTCCAGACGGCCGGGCGCCTCTGAATATTCATGAAGGGGTGAAGAGAATGTGGGAAAGCAAACAAGGGGAAGAAAGGCAGCCAAGGGTTGGCCTATTGTCCGAAGAGAAGGCCCTAATGCACTGTGGGAAAGAGGGGGCTTGAATCGCCAGAACAACAATAGGGCGTGTGTTTTCCCCCCCTCTGGTGAAGCACATCCCATCTGCCTGGGCAAGTTCTTTTCAATTAGATGAGAAAGTGGTGGATTTTTCCATGCAGCTCATACTGCCTATAACAGCCTTCCTGAGGAGCCTGGCACCCCCCAGATTAGGCTTATGACTGTGCTGTCTGGGAATTATGGGAGTTGCATCATTCACATCTGGAGGGCACCGGGTAGGGGAGGCTGCCCTACTAACCTACATTGGGAACTGGAGTTCTGAAAGGGAGGGCCAGGTGGGTTCCCTAGGAGAGAATTCTCAGCACCCTCACCAAAGCTTCAGCGCACAAGATGCTTTGGGGGAAGCCATGACAGTGAAAGAAACATCAAATTGACATCACTTTGTAGCGCAGATACACCCTCAGGGAACTTCGTGTGCCTCCAGATGAGGCATTTTTTGTGCGACCCCCCCCCGCCTCACTCGCAGAATTTGGCGTGGGGGTGGCTTCCAGACAGAGGGATCCAAGCACCACCAGTCTGAAGGCATCATGCAGCTGTTCCGTCTTTTTACCCTTAATGGATTTTCCGCAGTTAGAAAAAAGACAAAATGAGCAATGGGGAAGCAGAGGAGGTTTGCAGGTGGAAGATCACAACTTTTTGGAAGCCAATGGCACCATAAAAGCCTCATCTGGAATCACCCAGGGTCCAGACATCTCCAGTTATTAGCAGCAGCAGCAGCAGCATCACACTTATTTCCCACCTTTTGTCCTCTTACAAGGAACCCGGAATGGCTTACACAATCCTCCTCCTCCTCTCCATTTTCCCTCACAACAACCCTGCGAGGTAGGTCAGGCTGAGAGTCAGTGGCTGTCCCAAAGTCACCCAGGGAGCTTCATGGCCGAGTGGGACTAGAAACCAAATCTCCTGAGTCCCAGGCCAAGACTGTAACCACTACACCACACTGGCTCTCCATCTTTCATTTGCAACACTCCCGTGCTTTCCCATCACTTCTTCCACGTCCTTTCTTACCACGGAAAATCCATTAAGGTGGGAAAGATGGAACAGCTGCACAGTGTCATTCGGCGGGTAGTGCCAGAAGCCATCCATCTAGCTGCAGTCCTAAGCATGTCTACCTGAGAGTAAGCCCCACACAGCAGGACGTCGTCTGAGCGAACCAGCGTGGGGCTGTGCTTCAAGAACAAGGCCACGCAGTCAGCAGCTCCACGGTGCCCCTTTTTCAGACCGGAGGTGTGGGACTCAACTCCAGCTAAAATCAGATCGCTCCCCGCCGCTCCTCCATATGCAACGAGCACATGAGGGAGACGTTTCGAGACAAGGGATTAGCAGCGGGGGGCCCCAAGACCGAATCCGCCCCGCGGCGGAGTAACACTTGGCCCCTGGCGCATCGAGCCGCAGGCAACAGGAGCTGGGAGCGGAGGGGCAAACAGTCGCGGCCCTGGGACCTGCGGGCAACCCGCCCGCGTCATGGGAGGGGCGCGGGCCGGGTCCGCCCAGCGTCGCCGAGGCGCCGTCCCGCGCACGGCGAATTGCTGCGTTCTCGCGGCGAAAGGGGACGACGGGGGCAGGACCCCCGGGGCACAGGCGAGGTGGCACCTGGGGCAGGCGCTCGTTCCCCCGCCGCCCCACCCTGCTGGGACGCGGGGGCCGGGCGCCGGCGCCCGCGTCCGCCCAGGCGCCGCCCGCTCCAGCGCGCCCTGCGCCGGGCGGCGCTCAACCTTCTGCGCGGCGCCCGGCGGCGGAGGCGGAGTTTCCGCTCGACCGGCCGGCGGGCGGAGGCAGCTTCAGCTCCGAGGGCAGGGCCGGGCCGGGCAGGGCTCGTTTTGAAGGAGGGAGCGGGGTGAGGGCGGGCCGCGAGCCGCGGCCGGGGCCCCGCACCAGGAACCCAGCCCTGCCTTCAGAACGAGCGAGGGGAGGCGGGAAGAGCGAGGCGAGGGGCAGCGCGCGCCCGGCGCCCAAAGGCCCTCGGCGCGCGCCCGGCGGCCGGGCCCGCTTGGCGCGGAGTGGAACCCGGGAGAGCGGGGCGGGAGACGGACTCCGGCAGCGCGGAGCAGCGCGGCCCGCCCGGCCGGGGCCGAGGAGCTGTCGGGGCGGGCGAGCCGAGCGCGGCGCGGCGCGCAGAGCGGCCGAGGAGAGCCTCTCGCGGGCGGCCGCGGCGCTCGGCGAGGAGCTGGCGAAGGGCGGCCTCCCCGGAGCGAGGCGCTGCCCGCCCCCCTCGGCGAAAGGCTCCGCGGCGGGCAGGACGCCGCGTCGCTGGGGGAGCCCAGCCCCGCAAATCCGACCGCTGTTCTCGGAGGTGGCGGTAAAACAGGGCGCAGAAGAGGAGGCGGCATTCATTTCATCCCTTTCCTGACCATCCTTTCACTTGAAATACCCCCCCAGGTCATGTGCAATGAACGAATGCATGAAATAGGCGCCCATAAAAGAAGGTCAAGGTGCCCCCAGCCAGTCGTGTCCGGCTCCAGGGTGCGGTGCTCATCCCCGTTTCTAGGCCGAAGAGCCAGCGCCGTCCGAAGACGCTTCCGTGGCCATGTGGCCGGCGTGGCTGAACACCGAGGTGCACGGAACGCTGTTACCTTTCCCGCCGAGGCGGTGCCTATTTATCTACTTGCAGTTTCTTGCTTTCGAACTGCTAGGTTGGCAGGAGCTGGGACTGAAGACGGGAGCTCACTCCGTCACGCGGCACTCGGGTCTCGAACTGCTGACCTGCCGACCTTCCGGTCTGCAGTTCAGCGTCTTAACCACCGCGGCCCCAGGCACCCATATAGATAGGTATATAAACGCAGACGACACACTTAAATAAATACCCAAAGCGGCAGCATTTGAAAAGCCTTGGGGAGAAGAAAAGGAGGCGGGAAGCTCAGTAAAGTTGCAGCCTGGTGGTGAAGCAACTGAGCTATGACTCGAGATGCCGCTGGCTCAGATCTTGCCTTTGCCGTGAACTCACCAGCAGGCCTAGGCAAGCCACCCTCACAACACTAATCCCACTCCCAATGGGAGGATAATAATACTGACCTCTCTTGCAGGGCTGTTGTGCAAGAAGAGTGATAGTGTATGAGAAGTGCGCTGAACATTTGGAAGGGCGTATGTTGTTGTTCTAGTAGCAGCAGCTCTTGTTAATTCCATATTGCAGCATGATCTCAGAGAGAGCCTTGCTTCCAAGAGTTCTCGGTTTAAGCCAACTTGGCACCCTCCAGAAGTGTTGGGCTGCAGCTCCCATCATTCCCAGCCAGCACAGCCAATGGGATTTGTAGTCCAACACATGATGATGCCAGGATAGAGAAGGCAGATTTAAGTGAACTTTGAGGAGAGACTTGCAGCTCTTTGTAAAAAGAATAGTGAGGCGTATCATGCACACAGACTCCTGCCCCCCTAGATAAGCACCTTGGAGAGCTACTTTGGAGTTCTGACTGGTTCTGACTGAAACCTGAAGCGGAAGCACTGCCCCACTGACACCAGAGCCACCAGCCCCCACTGTGCACATGGGAACCAGCCTCTTGATGACCACAAACAGCCACTGGGTGTCTGAAGGGACCACTGTAGACACAATGCCACGGGAGGAACATTCATGCTGCGTTGCTCTTCAGTGGAGCCCATTCTCACATTCAGCTTCCAGTCGTGCTGTGTGGAGAAGTCGAGTGCTGTGCCTGCCCACATGCATGTGTGAACCAGCTCTTATGCGACATCATAATACATATTTATTGTTAACCAACAAGGTCGTCACAAAATATAACTACAATTCTTTTTTAATTAACGCAAAACCAGTTTGCTCAAAGAGAGGCAGATGGGCCAAGTGTTAGCATGTGTGAATATCATTACACCTTACTGCATGAAGCACAAGGATTTCTCTTCTACATTTCTGACATGTTTCACCTGGTTGGACAGTACACACATTAGCCTTTGTGGCTGTCTTTGTGGAAGGACTGCAGCTCAGCTGTGGAGCCCATGCTTTGCATGTAAAAGGTCCCAGGTTCAACCCCCAACATGTCCAGGGAGGACTGGGAAAGACCCTTCCCTGGGAGCCACTCCCAGCCAGAGCAGGGTCTGATTTGGTAAAAGGCAGCCTCCTAAGTCCCTATTTAAAACAGTTCTTCATTTAGAACCATGAGGGCTGGAAACCAACTTCACCTTACTGTGTCTTCACAGGAAAGGCTGTAGCTCAGTGGCAGAGCAACTGCTGTCCATAGTAAAGGTCCCAGGTTCACCCCAAGGCATCTCCAGGCACCTGAACAAATATATTGTAGAGCTGGAAAAAGTGCAGAAAAGAGTGACTAAAATTATCAAGGGGCTGGAGCAGCTTCCCTATAAGGAAAGATTACAACAGCTGGGGTTGTTTAGCTTGGAAAAAAGGCAAATAAAGGGAGACATAACAGAGGTGTACAAAATTATGCATGGTGTGGAGAATGTGGAGAGGGAGACATTTTTCTCCCTCCCTCATAACACTAGAACCTGGGGTCAGCCCATGAAGTGGATTGGGGGAAGATTCAGGACAGATAAGGGGAAAGACTTCTTCACAGAGTGCAGAGTTAAACTATGGAATTCGCTACCTCACGATGCAGTGATGGCCACCAGTTGGGACGGCTTTAAAAGGGGGTTGGACAAATTCCTGGAGGAGAAGGCTATCAGTGGCTACTAGTCCTGATGGTTATGTGCAAGCTCCATTATCAGACAATGTATGCCTATGTGCACCAGTTGCTGGGGAACATGGACAGGAGTGTGCCATTGCACTCATGCCCTGCTTGTGGGTTCCCCGTGGGCAGCTGGTTGGCCACTGTGTGAACAGAATGCTGGACGAGATGCACCCTTGCTGTGATCCAGCAGGGCTCTTCTTTTGTTCTTATGCTCTGGGGAGGACTCCTGCCTGAAACCTGGGAGAGCCATTGCAGTCCGTCAGTGCAGGCAGTACTGAGGTACGCAGACCAATGCCCTAACGCAGTGCAAGGGAGCTTCCTGTGTCTGTTCCCAGTGAGAAAGATCCTGTAGGTGCAGAATCGACAAAAGGACATAGTATTTCACACAGTACATGAACAACTCATGGAAACCGCTAACACCTGATGGGGTGGTGGAGATGGCCACTCACTTTGTTGGCTGTAATCAAGGGTTTGAACACGTTCATACTTAGATTGATTTCCATGTTCTGTAAGCTTCTCCCAAGCATTTGTCTGGCTACCATTGATAACATAATGCTGAACAAGGGGCACCTTTGGTCTGATCCAGCAGGCCTACTCCTACATTCTTCCTTCTTCTTGGCCAATAAGACTGTTTTAGGCTGCAAGCCTATGCACACCTTTCTGATAGTATATCCCATTTGAAAACAATTTAAAACAGCCAAATACACACACACACACACGAGAGAGAGAGAGACTTCTTTGCTAAAAAGCCACCAAGGCAGCATACAACCATTTAAAACAATAATCAAACCAAGGATATTAAAACCAGTAAAAACATTAAAACATTGAAACTTCATATTTTAAGGGTGCAATCCTAGGCATGTTTAGACAGAGAAAAGGCCTACAACTCCCAGCATGCCCCAGCCAGCCATGCTGGGAGTTGTAGGCCTTTTCTCTGTCTACACATGCATAGGATTGTGCCCTAAATTGAAAAAAAGGCATCTTCACACCCTTTCTAAACACCAAGAGAGTGGGGGGCAATCATAGTTCTGGAGGGAGCACATTCCATAGTCTGGGGGCACCACAGGAGAAAGCCCTTTCACACATGCCTGACAAATGGAACTTCTAATTTAGGGAGCAATCCTGGGGGGCGGTGTCATTGGATACTGCGGATTCCTGGATCCATGGTCAGAAACAGCGCTCCAACCTCAGATCTGGGAAACCGCACTCTGCCTGCCCTCCCCCTCGCCCCTGGCACAGAAAGGATATGCCAGCTGCCTCTCTGAGGTTGGGAACTCACCCTCGGAGAGGGAGTAAATGGGGTGTTCAGGTAGTTGAGGAGGGGAGGGGACTGGAGAAGCCAGGATATGAGCTATCCGGAGGCCTCTCCTGCCCCTTCAGAATGGGCAAAAAAAGCCCATCTAGCGAAAATGAAGAGTGGGAGGAGCAGCAGAGGGGCCAATCTCCTCCACCGCTCCTCCCACTCTGCATGGGATGCTTGTAAGCCCCCGAGTTTGAAGGTTTCCAAGTATTGAGGGCGGAAGGAATAGGACTGCGCCCTTAGAGGCCGCCCCTTATATAGATAAGATATTGATAAGAAAATGGTGGTTTGTGGACATGTCCTAAGATCTCACAAGGCTATTAAGTGGTTCTGCCGATTTAAAGTTGTGTTTTATTCCACTCCTCATTTTATTCTTTATATCCGTAGACCTAGAGAAGGGGGAGAAATTAATTCGGTTCACATTTTAATGCAGACTTACCTAATTTTGCACATTTGAACCAATATGCCAACCGAAACTCAGCCAGCCTCCAAAATTCACAGTTCTCCAAATCTTGCAATGGATCTCAAAGTGTGTACAAAATCTGTATATTAGGAGAATGTGTACACACAAAACTGTGTAACGTAGTGGAAATAACATTCAAAAATATTAGGAAAATTGCTTGCAAACTTTAAACAAAATCTCAACATTTGAGAGATACCAAAGCTAAGACTGAAAAAAAGAGAAAGAGAAACTGAAATTATCAGGCCTGTCCATCCCTAATGGATCCCAGAACATTACAATCCTCATTAACACATTTCCAATACATTTCTTTCTAGGGACAGCATCATATATCACAGTTGCAAACATTTCCACTGCCTCCCTGATGCACCACGTATACATAAGAGCATTGGTGTGATGGTACGTTGCAATTGCGCCCCTCTTCAAGCACTGGAGATGGCTTTGCGTGGCGTCGCACAGCTAAAGCTTTTCGATGAGAGGGCAATGTCAAATCGAAGAAACAACACTCTAAAACAGGCGATCCTTTTAAGTAACAGAGATATGGTGAGAGGAATGAATTCTTAATCTGCTCCATGTCTTTATGATTCACTGAGCCCCTTCTTGATGCATATGCACACTAACTCTGAGCTCCAATTTCTGACAGTAGTGGGACCAATCCCAAATGCCTGCGTATTGGTCTCGCACTACGTCTGCCAACAGTTTGGATGCTGGTGTCTTCCCAGGTCCAAGAAACATTTGCTGGCAAATGCCCCCAGCCCAGCCCGTTTGAAATAACGGGAAAGCACGGCCTGAAAATACAGCACAACTTGACAGACCGAAACCCCACTTCTGCTCCAACAGCTGCAACTGGCGGCAGCCCTCTTGAAAGGGGGCTTGGGGCATGACGCTGTGCATGTTTAGGCAGAAAGCAAGTCCTACAACTCCCAGCATTCCTCAGCCAGCCAGGACCTTTTCTGTCTAAACATGCATAGGATTGTGCCATTGATGTTTTCTTTTGTGGTACGCCGAGATGGTCCAACTTCGCCCAAATCTCAGCCTCAGAGGTTGGGACAAGGAATTCAAGAGTCGGGACAAGGAATTCCCTTTCTCCAGTTCTGGCAAAATCTAAACCTGCTTATGAAATGCTATACATTTATTTTTTTATTTATGACATTTGCATGCCACCCCAGAACAACGTTCTCTGGGCAGCAACAATAAGTAAACATAGAAACAATTCAAATACAAAACAGAACACAAAACCATACAGTCCAAAGGCAGCATAAAATACAGCAACAAAACAAAGACCTTCCCACCCACACATCCAGAAGCCAGAAACCCGGTATTCAGTGAAGAAAGATACCAATTCCATGACCAACAGATTGATGATGGCATGAACTTTCGTGGACTATAGTCCAGTTGATCAGATGCATGAAGCCTTTTCCTCAGGTGGCAAGCGTACATGCACGCACACACACGAAATTCATATGTATAGGCGGGAAACAAGGAAATGGGAGCCAGTGTCGTGTCGTGGTTAGAGCAGGGGTGGGGAATGTTTCAGGGCTGCTGAGTCACAGGAAAGGTCAATTGGGGGCTGCAGCCATTGGTGGGCGGAGACAGTGTCCAGAGTGGGAGGAGTCTGAGGCAAACGTGAATGGGGTTGCAGCACTGTAGGATTGCACTGCCCTTTCTGTCTCTCTGTGCCACTCCAGCCCTTCTCAGCCTCTCACCCCCATGCACGCACGAGGCAGAAGAGGACACAATGGGCAGAGGGCCGCATCAGAGAACAAGAGTAGCCCCATAGCATTCGGAGGCCTAGGTCAAATTATACTGAGGATTGCGTGAAAGTAGGCCATGACCTGCAGGCCTCCCACTCCAGGTTAGAGTGCTGAGTTGGAACCGGGGGACCTGGGTTCAAATTTCCACTCTGCCATGAAACTCACTGGGTGACCTTCAGCTAGTCACCATCTCTCAGCTTAACCTACCTCACAGGAACTGTTGTGGGGATAAACGGAGGAGCACGAAGAACCATGGGGACAGCAAGCTATAAATGTAATTAATGTATTAATGGCACAGTCCTATGGGTGTTTAGAAGGCAAAATGTCCTGCAACAGTGCTGGGAGTTGTAGGGCTTCTTTCTGTCTAAACATGCATAGGTTGTTGCTGTTGTTCAGTCGTTCAGTCGTGTCCGACTCTTCGTGACCCCATGGACCACAGCACGCCAGGCCTTCCTGTCCTGCGCTGTCTCCCGGAGCGTGCTCAAGTCCATATTCATTGCATCGGTGATGCTATCCAGCCATCTCATCCTCTGCCGTCCCCTTCTCCTTTTGCCTTCAGTCTTTCCCAGCATCAGGGTCTTTTCCAGGGAGTTTTCTCTTCGCGTTAGGCGGCCAAAATATTTGAGCTTCAGCATCTGTCCTTCCAATGAGCAGTCAGGGTTCATTTTATTGTTTTATAGAATTTTATTGTTTTAAACTGTTTTATTGTACACTGTACATCGCCCAGAGTGGCTGGGTGACCAGCCAGATGGGCTATTAATAAATTTAATAATAATAATTTCCTTTAGGATGGACTGATTTGACCTCCTTGCAGTCCAGGGGACTCGTAAGAGTCTTCTCCAGCACCACAGTTCGAAAGCATCAATTCTTCGGCGCTCAGCCTTCCTTATAGTCCAGCTCTCGCAGCCATACATTTTGTTGTTGTTCAGTCATTCAGTCGTGTCCGACTCTTCGTGACCCCATGGACCACAGCACGCCAGGCCTTCCTGTCCTGCGCTCTCTCCCGGAGCATGCTCAAGTTCATATTCATTGCATCGGTGATGCTATCCAGCCATCTCATCCTCTGCCGTCCCCTTCTCCTTTTGCCTTCAGTCTTTCCCAGCATCAGGGTCTTTTCCAGGGAGTTTTCTCTTCGCATTAGGTGGCCAGAATATTTGAGCTTCAGCTTCAGTATCTGTCCTTCCACTGAGCAGTCAGGATTGATTTCCTTTAGTATGGACTGGTTTGACCTCCTTGCAGTCCAGGGGACTCGTAAGAGTCTTCTCCAGCACCCTAAATAAAGTGCAGAGCAAAAGCTTGTAAGAGGTGGGTTAGATGGCAATGAAATGCAAAAAGTACCCTAATTCTTTAGATGCCACGCTAGGGCATTTCTTATTCCACACAAATTTTAGTTTTTGCCAATCTAACAAAATAGAATGATCTTCTAATAAAGGTATATTTATAAATAAGAATCAAATGCATGGTAATATATTCATCTTAATGGTAGCAAATCTACCCATCCACAATATTGACAAGGTCAACTAAAATTCTAGTATATTCATAGCACTTTTCATTCATTTGTTATTGTTTTATCTGCAAAGTTTTATCTAGGTTGACATCTAGCCATATTCCTAAATACTTAACTGCAAATTGCCAAGATATTTTCATAAGGGAAGACAATCTGCTCTTTATTTCATCATCCAGATTTCAACACATACATGTGTTGAAATTATTTATTGAAATTAACCTTATGACCTGAAATTTGGCTATATGTATCTAACAGGGCTTTAAATTCACTGCAAGATTCATATGGCTGGGTTCGCATCCAAATGGTATCGCTTGTCTGCTCACAAACATACTTTGGACAGAGCAGTCCTATGGACCACAGAGGAAGGCAGCCACATTTGGTCTGGGGGCTGGATAACACCTTCCACACCCCAGGACAAGGCCAGAGGGCCAGATGATGGCAAGGGGTGGGGACTCACCCTCTCATGCTATCATCATAGAATCATAGGGTTGGAAGGGGCCTACAAGACCATCGAGTCCAACCCCCTGCTCAATGCAGGAAGCCTGATTCCCAGGCAGTTTCCCATCCAAATACTAACCAGGGCTGACCCTGCTTAGCTGCCGAGATCAGGCACATCCAGCCCTTTGCTTGCCCACCCCACCCACTTAGAAAAAATCTCCATGCAGAAAGAAATCTGCGTGGAGAAAGGTACTCAGCTGGGGCCTGCAGGAGCTGACTCCTGGAAGCCCTGGCCAAGTTGGTCTGCTCCTTCCCATGCTGCACAGGTCCATGTCCCAATCGGGTCACGTGTGGCAGGGGAAGGGGCTCGCAGGAGCTGATTCAGCTCTAGCTCAGTTCAGATTTGCCCTAAATCATTTTCTTTTCTTTGGCAAATGACTGTATTCATGGCAAATCATTGCCATGTCCCTAAGGTTAGTAGCAGTGTCAGAAATATGGAATTGGTAGCAGTTCTGCTTGTCTGCCTACACTCCTATATTGCACCAATTTACATTAATTCTGTATTTGTGAATATTTTAGGAATAACGAACACAGGCCACAATTATCATTTTTTAATCAATTTTTGAATCAAATATTCACACTGTTCCGTAATATCATTAGCTCCTTGCAGTAAATTGCACCTCAGCTGGAGAAAATCAGTGCTCAGCAAGACATCTTCAAAATTTGACCCGTACAATGTGATTCCATTTTAATCTATGAGGCCCACATTGAACAAGCAGAGAATGATGGGGACTCTCTATTAGGCTCCTGTGAGCGAGACAGTAAAAATCCATTATTAGAGGCCAGTGATCGCTTTTGGGATTATCACCTACTGCGGAATTTTGAAAATAAGGCCCAGCAGGCCAAGATAACAATACGCAGACAGTGATACTTTCTCCTTTATGGGAAGAAAATGTGTAGCATCCCAGGGGATATCTGTGCACTTCCATTATGAATTTCTAGGTGGTATTCTGAGACAGAGTCAGAGGAGGAGGTCAAGCAGCCGCTCAGAGCACACCTGCACCAGAAGGTGGAGGGACAGGCTGCCACTCAAAGGCAAAGCGCGTGTCAGGATTCCTTTTTGCCCCTGCTGTAAACTTCAGAACCCAAATCAAAACACAGACAAGAGGCTTCAATTCTCGGCTTTTACTTCACTAGTTCAATGGGTCATACAGATGCAAATAGTCAGTGACTCACAGTCTACAAAAGAAACGCTTTCAGGGAGTTCAAAGGAAAGCTACAAAAGTTGCCCACCGTTAGGCTACTGTCCTAACTTAAGGGGGGGATCCCCTCTCTCCTGTGAGCACCGCTGTTCGCGCAGGGCCAATTGGGCAGACCGTCTAAGCTCCGCCTTGGCCATCTCTCTCTTGGCTCTGTGTCTGCGCCTGGTGTCTAAGAATTCAGGCTCTCCAAGCCCCACCTCTCCCTGTTCGCTATCTTCACAGGGGTGTGTGAAGAGAGGCCCTCTCCATCCAGCTGGGCCTTGGAAGCCTGAGGAGTCTGTGTCTCTGGACAAGCCTGGGAAATTTCCTCCTCCACCTCCTGCAAGTCCACTTCAGATTCTGAGCCACTGAGCTACTCCCTGTGCTCAGAGGCAACCCTGACAGTGTGCACCTCAAGAACCACAGCAGCCAGGCTCCTTGAGAGTAAAGGCCTTCTCTAGAGTAAGGCGCTATTCAAGAGCCAGAGGCTTCTCAGAAGTAGAGAAATGCTAAAGCCAGCATTAACGGTTTGCAACTATACCTGAGTGTGGGTTGGGAGACTTGGCTATATAAGCCCTCATATAGAATTGAGACCTACTAGCTGCTAGAACAACATCTTTATTTTAGCTCCCAGTACTTTGAAACATTGCTTCCTTGACCTAACTTCTTGGACCCATCTCTGGGACTGCTGATCTCTGGACCGCTCATAAGTCCCTGCCCTTTTGGACTCCCCTGTGTTACAAGTGCTGATCTCTGGACCCCTGATAAGTCCCTGCCCTTTCGGACTGCCCTTTTGCTGGACTGATAAAGCTATGCTTTGAGCTTCTGCCTGCCTGCTGACTTTGATAAACTGATTTACTTCAGAGTTGGCTGCAGGGTTGAGCCTCAGCCAGCCATCCCAAGACAGGTGAGGGGATTTCCCTTGTTTCAGCAATGCTAGAGAAAAGAGGGCTAAATGCAATCTAGCATTAAGACCTCCTGGTACGGGCCAGATTGGACTTGATGTTAATTGTGTAAATTGTGAATGCAATTAGGCTGCACATTTTGTTGTTGTATAAGCAGCAGCCATGGGGAAACCTAAGCAACTTCCAAATAGCAGGATGGGGAGAGGAAGTTTTAACTCTCTGGCCATGTTTGGATGATTGTGGGGGGGAAAGACCCATCATGGGTTCTTTCCTTGGCCCTGTGCGTTCCGGTTGCACAACCACAATTTACTTACCTGTGATGCAGCAGGGGTTAGGATGTCATCCAAACCAGGTGTGCGGTACAGCGGGGGGGGGGGTTCTCACCCACCCCACAATGCCTACTGCACGTTGTATGGTAGGTGAGAAGAAACCTGTGTCCTGCCTAACCTGGCACACTACATTACGGTCTTTCCAGAGCCAACCAAAATGCCATTCCAGCAGCGGGCATGGCCAGAGACAAAGTGGGCAGAGTTACAGATGTAACTCTTACATGTTCTTTGTTCAGTATACACCCAAAAAAGACATTTGCATCCAGGCACTCCCCTTCTCCATCTAGTGCCAGATTCCTTCTAACAGCCTTGTTGTTGGGGGACAGAGCAAATTGACCCATTCTGTGGCTTTTTGCAGATGGCAGGAGAAGCTTTCAGCATCTGATGGCAAGAAGGATTGCTCCAAGTGGGTCCTGCTGGCTGGAACATTCTCCTGCTACAACAATAGGAGGATGTTGTCTCAGCAGGGAGCTAAAGCCAACTGAAGCCTTATGTAGGCTATCCAGTGCCCTATAGTACCTGCTCCTGACAGTACTTGGAGACCCCCACTACATTTGGTTCATGGGAAGAACTACTGGTAGTAGTGCTGATGTATCTTTTTGGGCACTGGTGAGAGAAGGAGGAGGCCATGATGAGGGTGCCCTAGGTGAGAGCTAAGGCCAAAGTGATGGACCAAATAAGAGATGGGCCACCCAGCCTTTGTGAGTTCTAGTGAACTTTCTTGTCATGGGCTTTGTGGGGGGTTGAGAGGATTGAATATGGAACCATGTTTTCTGCTGCTTTTCTGTTGATTGAGATTAATGTGCCCCTGTTGTCTGCTGCCTTATGGTAATGCTGTTGCTTTGATAAACATTGAATTTAATTATTTTTAAACTGTAATATTTTGACACTGATGTACTTTTTTGTTACTGGCATCTTGGTGTGGATTACTTAGTGAAAGATTGGTTAGTTAAATGTGGATTTTGGAGGACAATAATGGTTCTTATTCATGAAAGGAATGTTTTTTTTCATAAATGTAAGGAAATTTTAATTGTAACCTGCTTGTTAGCTTGCTAATGTGAATGTAAATATTGCATTATGAAATGTGCTAGTCATTAACACACCCACGTTTTGTTGTACCTATATATCAGGGATCCAAAATCTTTTTCGGGTTGAGGGACAAATTCCATGTTTTGAGAAGCTCTTGGGCCACATTCCAGTGGTGGGTGGGGGAAAGTGGGTGGGGCCGGGGGAAAGGGGCATGGCCATTTGTACTGGAACCCAAGGAGGGCCAGATGTGCCTCCTGAGCCTGAGGTTCTGCACCCCTGCTATACACTGACCATTTGTTTACTATTCTGAGTATGATTTGGAAACGTTGCTTTAAAAAAAAAATTACATTTCTATACCACCCAATAGCTCTCTGGGCGGTTCACAACAGTTATTCTTGTTGATTATGTTTGGGTGAATTCTGAACATCTGTAAGTCCAGCTAGTTGGGCTCCCCAAAACTTTTAGAGAACTGAGGACTGGTGCCAGTACCTGGCACCCTTGCAAAGCTGCTGGGCTGATGACTCCCTGCCCTCCCCCTCCCTTAAAACTTTTTTTTTCTGGCCTGGCAGTCCATGCAGCGCAAAGCAGCTGGATCTAGCAGTATGTTTAATGTCCCTGTCAGGGTTCCCTTTATTATCTGGACCCCCTGAGCAACACTTTAAGGATCTCTTGCCTCCTTAAGAGTCTCACCTTCTTTTAAACGTCCCCTTCCCAGTAACGTGGGGTTTAGGCTGTAGACTGACACTCCAGAGGCAGGGTTTAACCACAACAGTTTACTGATAAATAAAAGCAAGCAATCACAACTAAAGATATTTACACAATAGAGCTGAGTGATACAAAAGGCCTTAAGGTAAACGTTCCTTTACCCTAGCTGCATTTAGACTTCTCCAGGCTGCTTCTTCCGGCTCTGCTCTCACTGTCTCTCTCGCTCTCCTTTTATACCCTCCCCCCTCAAAACCAAAAGTACAGTTTCAAATCTGAAGAAATTGAACTTAACTAGGGAATTGAAACAGAAGCTTAACAGGAGAAATGAAATGACTCCTCTCAAGGTTACCCCCTCCCAACAGAAAACTCCAGGCCTCTTTTCCTTTTGCCTCTGTAGGCCTCAAACCCTCATGGTTCCACAATGCTCCTGACTTAGCATCACTCTGGGACACTGTGGGAAATTTAAAGGGTGGCTAAACCCAGCTGCCCAGCGCAGTGCAAAAACAATCTATTTTAGATTTTGTTAACTTGTTTTATTTTGCGGGGAGGTTGCATGCTGCAAAGGGCCTTCACTGCTGTGGCATCCCGGCTGTGGAATACCCTCCCCTTGGAGGCCCGATTGGCACAGACATTGGTCTCATTTCAGCACCAGGTAAAAACATGGCTTTTTACCAAAGCCTGTGAGGGCCAAATGCATTCCCTAAAGTAGCAGACTGTTTTAACGGTTTTATTGTTTTAGATTTTAATTGGTAGTAGCTTGTTTAATGGTTTAATATGTTTTTGGCTGTTTAAAGTATTTATTGTTTTATATTGTTTAAACTGATTTATCTGTACGCCACCCTAAAATCTTAATGATATAGGGCTGAATACAAATGTTTTAAATACAATAAATAAATAAAGTCGAGCGCTGGCCTCCAGCATCAGCTTTCTTTTCAAGAAAATCTCTAGGCCCCACATGGGCCCCAAAGGCATCCTTAGAAAATAAACATGGAGGAGGCTGCAGCCCAGTGCTTTGTTTTGAAGTGCCCCCAGAAAAAAGGAAAAAGCATGCTGGGGCAGTAGGGAGAGCCCTGGGGGGCTAGAGGGGGGTGGTGGCAGCAAATAAGTGATTTGGCATTTGGGGCTCAGTCCCCACTTCTGCCTGGTACTCAGTTTGTCAGCCTTCTCTCTGAGCCTCAACAGCTTGCTTTCTGTGAAATAAGTGCTTTGTGACCAGCTACACCCACAGCAGGCATTTTGTGTATGGCCAAGCCTTCCCATGGCAGCCATGTTGTGAAAGTGCCCATGACAGCTGTGCGGGCAGGAAGTTTAAGTCTGTTTCCGGCCTCCCAGCTGAGCAGAGCAGAGGAAGCTGCTCCAGCTGGTCGAGGGACTATAGAAACAAGCAAGCTCCCAGAGAGCGAGCGATCAAACAGGGGGAGCAAAAAGGAGCTGGCCAGGGGAGGTGCAGTGGAAGAGGAGACAAAGGAGACAAAGGCAGAGAGGTAAGTGGGCTGGGGGAAGCCCTGGGGCTGTCCTTGTCCTCCTCCTCCTTGTCCTTTTGGGTGGCAGTGAGCTCACCAGGTACTCCTGAGAGCTCCAATTGAATTGAGGGGATGTGGCCTGAGTACTCCCAGCGGTTGTGTGGGCAGGAAGTTTCAGTCTGTTTCCCGCCTCCAGGAAGGGGACTGGAAACAAAGCCCTATGAAGACAGACTGAAAAAACTGGGCATGTTTAGCCTTGAGAAGAGAAGGCTGAGGGGAGATAGGAGAGCACTCTTCAAGTAGAATCATAGAATAGTAGGGTTGGAAGGGGCCTACAAAGCCATCGAGTCCAACCCCCTGCTCAATGCAGGAATCCAAGTCAGAGCATCCCTGACAGATGGCTGTCCAGCCTCTTCTTGAATGCCTCCAGTGTGGGAGAGCCCACCACCTCCCTAGGTAGTTGGTTCCATTGTCGTATTGCTCTCACAGTCAAGAAGTTTTCCTGATATTCAGCCAGAATCTGGCTTCCTGTAACTTGGGCCCATTATTCCATGTCCTGCATTCTTGGATGTTCGAGTAGAGATCCTGGCCTTCTTCTCTGGGACAACCTTTCAAGTACTTGAAGAGCGCTATTATCTCTCCCCTCAGCCTTCTCTTCTCAAGGCTTTATTGTTGGCTCATATTCAGCTTGTGATCGACAACAATTCCAAGATCCTTCTCGCTTGTAGTGTTGTTGAGCCACGTATCCCCCATCTTGTAACTGTGCATTTGGTTTCTTTTTCCTAGGTGCAGAACGTGGCATTTCTCCCTATTAAATGTCATTCTGTTGTTTTCTGCCCAGTGCTCCAGTCTATCACTTTGAATTTTGTTTCTGTCTTCCTGGGTATTAGCTATCCCACCCAGTTTTGTGTCATCTGCAAATTTGATCAGCATTCCCTGCACCTCCTCGTCCAAGTCATTAATAAAAATGTTGAAGAGCACTGGGCCCAGGACTGAGCCCTGCGGTACCCCACTCGTTACCTCTCCCCAGTTTGAGAAGGTCCCATTGATGAGCACTCTTTGAGTCCGATTCTGTAGCCAACTGTGGATCCACCGGTTCGTTGTTTCATCTAGCCCACTTTGAGCTAGTTTGCTCATCAGGATATCATGGGGCACTTTGTCTTGAAAGGCTGTCACAGAGAGGAACTCCAGGATTTCTTCTCGATCATCCCAGAGTGTAGGACACAGTGATTACTTGAAGCCAACATGGATTGCAGTGATGACTCGAAGCCAACATGGATTTGTCAAGAACAAATCCTGCCAGAAGAATCTGATCTCATTTTTTGATCAAGTAACCTCCCTTGTGGACCGTGGGAATGCTGTAGACATAATATACCTCGACTTCAGCAAAGCTTTCGACAAAGTGCCCCATGATATCCTGAGTAGCAAACTAGTTCAAAGTGGGCTGGATGAAACAACGAACCGGTGGATCCACAGTTGGCTACAGAATCGGACTCAAAGAGTGCTTATCAGTGGGACCTTCTCAAGCTGGGGAGAGGTAACGAGTGGGGTACCGCAGGGCTCAGTCCTGGGCCCACTGCTCTTCAATATTTGTATTAATGACTTGGAGGAGGAGGTGCAGGGAATGCTGATAAAATTTGCAGATGACACAAAATTGGGTGGGATAGCTAATACTTTGGAAGACAGAAACAAAATTCAAAGTGATCTTGATAGACTGGAGCACTGGGCAGAAAACAACAGAATGACATTTAACAGGGATAAATGCCAAGTTCTGCACCTAGGAAAAAGAAACCAAATGCACAGTTACAAGATGGGGGACACTACAAGTGAGAAGGATCTTGGAATTCTTGTCGATCACAAGCTGAATATGAGCCAACAATGTGATGCGGCTGCAAAAAAGGCAAATGCCATTTTGGGCTTCATTAATAGAAGCATAGCTTCCAAATCCCGGTAAGTACTAGTTCCCCTCTACTCAACACTGGTTAGGCCTCATCTGGAGTACTGTGTCCAGTTCTGGGCACCATACTTTAAGAAGGATGCAGACAAACTGGAGAGGATTCAGAGGAGGGCAACAAAGATGATCAGGGGACTGGAAACAAAGCCCTATGAAGGGAGACTGAAAGAACTGGGCATGTGTAGCCTTGAGAAGAGAAGACTGAGCGGAGATATGATACCTCTCTTCAAGTACTTGAAAGGCTGTCGCAGAGAGGAAGGCCAGGACCTCTTCTCAATCATCCCAGAGTGCAGGACATGGAATACTGTGCCCAAGTTGCAGGAAGCCAGTTTCCGGCTGAACATCAGGAAAAACTTCCTGACTGTTAGAGCAATACGACAAGGGAACCAATTACCCTGGGAGGCGGTGGGCTCTCCCACACTGGAGGCGTTCAAGATGAGGCTGGACAGCCATCTGTCAGGGATGCTCTGACTTGGATTCCTGCATTGAGCAGGGGGTTGGACTCGATGGCCTTGTAGGCCCCTTCCAACCCTACTATTCTATGATTCTATGACATGGAATAATGGACTCAAATAGAACCCTACTATTCTATGATTCTATGACACACTCTAAGAATTCCAGCCCACCAACCCAAAAAAGTTGGGGACCCTCAGTCAAGATCCTTGCAAGTCACCTGCAGGCCACTAGCTTTGGACCTCAGAATCAACAGAGGAAGACGGAACAGTTAGAGCACCTTTCCCCTTGATGGCCAGCCCTTATTGTGCACCCTACTTTAGTCTGCCCCCTCTTTTAGAACTCCCCCCAGACCACTGCAGCCAGTCAGTCTCTCTGTCTCTCTTCAGTTTGCTCAAACTGTCCTCTTTCCAAAGGCATTTCATTCCATAATGACCCCACCACCACCAAAGAAATACTGCAAGGGCAAGCAAACTGCTTGGCCTTACCAAAAAGTATCAGTCACCCAACAGCAAAAGCACAGGAAATCAATAAGTACAAAATCAAAAGAAATCAAAAGCACAGGAAACCAAAAGCAAGACAAATGGTTACCATTGTCAGGCAAATGGCAGGATCTTCGACTGGAGTAAAAGCAGTGGATGGGGGGAAATGCCAATTACTCATCTTCTATGGGCTTTGGATCTAAATCCTCTGTAGGTTTTTATTTTAAAAGGTTTATTTCTCACCTTTCCTCAAAAGAGTTCCAGGTGACTAACAACTATACAATGAAACAACAGTTTATTAACTATTGATGATGTTGATGATAATGATGGGGGAAGTAATTAAAAATAGTGGATCAGGAATAAGAGCTTTCCCCTACTTTTTGAAACATTGTGCCTGTTGAAAAGATATTTATTTATTGTATTTTTATCCCCCTCTTCAGCCAAAAAAAGGCTCCTGGAGCGGCTTACAATCAATGAGCAAAGAAGACGGTCCCTGCTCGCAGGCTTACAATCTAAAAAAGACACAACACACAAGGAAAAGGCAATGGGGAGGGGAGAAAAAAGAATTAGGAAGACCGTCAGCAGGGCTTCTGGGATGGCCCTCTTCCCCCCTCTCGTCTCCCAAAGGAGGGACAGTCCAGCTGGAGCAGGCCCTGAATTTCCCTTTGCCTGCTCCCTCGCTCCTTCTCCTTCCCCACAGAGCCATGGAGCTCTTGAAGGTTTGCACTTTTGGGGGAGACTTTTTGGTCAGCCTAATAAAAGTATTACGTCAATATGGGTTTTGGCAAATATATTGTGGTAGAAACGTCTGCGATCTGAAGTCCATTGCATCCGTTGGCGAGCGTGGGGGCAGAGACAGAGTGGGAACTGCAAGCTGAGAGGTCAAATGGAACATAGGAAGCTGCCTTATACCGGGTCAGACAAATTGTCCAGCTAGTTCAGAATTGCCCACTCTGATTGGCAGTGGATTTCCAAGGCTTCAGGCAGAAACAGGCCTTTCACCGGTGGAGGCAGGTGGCTCTCATGTCAGTGGGGTGGTAAATCGGCCCCGGGTGTCAGAACTCTAAAGGAGCTATCCCAGGTGCTTCGTTCTGACTGAAACCTGGAGCGGATTCACCACCCCACTCATATCAGAGCCACCAGCCTCCACTGGCTTTCACATCATCTGCTACCTGAACTGTTTACTTGGGCAGGCCAGGTACTGAATCTGGGACTTTCTTCAATGGCAATGGAATACAAAAAGCCGGCAGCAATTTGGTGTGAAGCTTGAGATAAATCACTTCTGTTTCCCTAGATCCAAGTGTGCATGAAGCGTATGCCTAGATAACAGATGTATTAACCTTTACGTGGCTGCCTTGCTTGTATGTCCTGGAAGCAGACCAGAGGGGAGACTTCCCCTTCCAGGTACGCTCCCAAGATCCTGCCCCCTCCCCAGGGTCCCAACCATGATTTCAATTGGCTCCTGTTGGGGGGGGCGGGCAAGGCTCTTGATCTGCCACGCCAGCTCGCACCTGCCCGGGCAGAGGGGTGGGGGGGAGGGATGGCAGCAAATCGACCAGCTGGCCGCTTCCTTCTTCTCCTGGCCTGACACCTGCACAGCAGTGCAAACAGGGGCCCCAGGTGAGCTGGGGCTCAGACCTGTTAGCCTTCGAGGTACCATGAGACTCTTTGTTGTTCATGCTGCCATGAACTAACAGGTGCCGCTTGGGAAGGTGCTTCCTGTACCCAGCAGATACACCCAGGCAAAACGATTTGCAGCAGCGGGGGACACTTGCCCTTCGGGACTCAAGAGTCGGCTGGGCGTTTCAGAACAAAGCCTTGCAGAGGTGAAGTGATCCCCTCGCCTTTCGAAGCTGCGTGAGTGCAGGGGGGTTCAGTTTCCCTCTTTCTCTCTTGCAGCAGCAGCTCATAAGTCAGCATAATGGAAACTGTGGTTCTTGTCCAGCCTGGTTGTGCAGGATTGTGACTCAGCAATCTAAGAAAAGAGAAGAAGCGACGGCTGCACACATCAAGGATGCTCAAGATACTTTTTTCCCTCACTGGGTACTTTGAGAAAGCAAACTCCTGACAGTTGAGACACAGGCCTCCCTGCACCCCAGTTAAAACTGGAGGCCCACTGCACTCAGAAACGTCCGAGAAAGTTTACCCTGAGGGTGTGGAAGTGTAAGAATGAGACCCTTCCTCCTCCTGTGCGAGTTACTGTTCTGGACGTGCCTCCTGGTTGGAAAGAAGCTGGCCCGGGGGACTCGCACAGAGACATAATCAGCAGCCTCCACAGGGGGTGGGCAGCTGCACCATGTCCAGTCTCACCAAATGCAGCAGAATTATCCACTCCCTAAGAGAGGCTGATTTGAAGATGGCAAACCCAGAGCAGTGGATCATGCAGAGACACAACGGGGCAGTAACAGCATCCTTCACGGGTAAGTGCTTCAGGTTCACTGGGGCCTTTCGTTACTTAATTATAGTGAATAGGGCCGGCTTCACACAGGTTGGAATAGGCCTTAGCCCGATACAGCAAAACCTTCAAGCAAACTTACACAGCTGTTATCGCTGGAGACCTTGTCCCCGCCCCTTCTGAAAGAAGCCCACTGGCACCGCTAGGCACGGCCCCTGCCATGGTGCAGGTCTATAATCCCGTGAGGGAGGATCTGTCCACTCCATTCCCCTGAGGAGGCCTGCCCCACAGCTGGGGGAGGGGGCAGGCATGTAACTGTCCCTTGAACCTCCCCGGCTTCAGACTGTGTGCACTGCAAAGCTATGTGCCGGTTAGGGAGGTCTGTGCCTGGTGGCTGAAGATGTCACTGCAGGCTTCAACCACATGGACACATTTAAAATAATTAGGGTTGACTGATGTGTTTTAAAAACAAACTAACCCCAAGATATATGCCCCTAATGTCCCCTTAATATGCATGCCAAGTTTCAGGAGTCTAGGTTTCATGGTCTTGCTCCTATGATGCCAAGGGATAGACGGACAGACACACATCCTCTTTTATTGTATATATAATTGGTTTATTTATCGCAGCCAACTAACAACTCTCTTGGAGCACCTTAGTGGGAAATTCTTGTTTATGGTGAAGACTTTTTTGCTCTGACTATGGGTTACTGGCAGGCAGAGAAATCTGCATGGAAGTCCATACCACACACTAAGGGATAAGCTGGGCCTCTGCTCTAGAGAACCTTTTCTTCCGGTGAGAAGAGCCATACCCTTTTTATCAGCAACCTGCTATAAAATATACTTCTAAAAGACTGCTTGGCTCCGCTCTGGTACTCCTCAGGTAACACTGTACTGAATAATCATACAACACAAATGCACAGAGCTTTTGACTGGCCTCACTTCATAGAACCCCTGTGTCAGAATTCCTCAACGCACTCCATGGGGAATTGAATCACAACTCCCATCATTCTTGGCCAGAATGGCCAATGGCTGGGAATTATGGGAGTTGCCATTTGGAGGGGCCCCGGTTGGGGAAGTTTCTCCCCGTGTCTCTTTAAGTGCTGTGTCCTTGTTCCCTTCTCAAGACTTGAGCTGTGTCACATGGATTTGTCACCCTCTCCTTTTACGCATCCTTCAGATTTTTAATCCAACCCAACGGCTAAGGGAGAACAGCCATAATCAGGGACACAATAGAATTTTCAGATTTTTTAAAAACAGTGATTAAAAAGATAATAAAGAGAAACGCTCGAACTGCTTGGTAGTATGTGGGATTGGTTTCCCTTCCTTACCTTGCAAATGGTTTGATAAATGATTACTTAGCAGACCTCAACTCGTTTTAAAAATCATTTACAGTTAGGGAAGCTGCATAAATGCTCATTTGTCAGAGGTGCTTAGAAATGTGGCAGGCTGTTCAATCATTTCTGAAGCTCAAGCGAAGGAAGTGGGGAAGTGGGGGGGGGGGACGCACAGCCAACACTCTTCTCTACTACCAGTCAACCCTACAGATAAAACAATCATTACTCTGCAGAGCGTTGGGGGGGGGGGGAGATAAAGGCTCCCATTCCTTCAGAGAACTCTCTTTCTCGGCATTGCACACTGTAAAATAGTATGTCTATACATGTGCATCCACACGCACACGTGCACACACAGACGCGCACACACGCACGTATTAATGTTTGTTTTATTATTTAATTTATATACTGCTCTTCCAAGAGAGCCCAAGCAGGTACACACAATAATAACGATACATCAGTTATATATAATTTAAAACATCAACCTTAACGTACTTAAATTATACTTAATTTAAAACGTCAGCCATAAAACTAAAGTGAAAACAGAAAACACACACACGCTCCGAAAGCGTAAGTAAGTAAGTAAGGTCCCAGGGCCAAGTTACATCTCAGAAGCCTGGGTGAAAAAACATGTTTTTAGTTGTTATGTAAAACTCAACAACATGGGGGCAATTGCCCTTCCCTGGAGAAGGAATTCCTCAGCCAGGGTGCTGCCACTGAGCAGGCCCTATCTTGAGTCACCACACCACAGGCCACACCCCCTGGTGGGGTCTCAAGCAGGGCCTCCCCAGCCGATTTTAAAATATGGGCTGGTTGGTACTGAGGGAGGCACTCTCTTAAGTACTTGGGACTTAAGTCATTCAGGGGTTTGTATACAAGTATGAACAACTTGAATTGGGCCCAGGTGCTCATAGGCAGACACGCACACATACACACACCCCTAAATACATGCATAAAAAAAAGGTAAAGGTGTCCCCAACCAGTCGTGTCCAACTCTAGGGTGCGATGCTCATCCCTGTTTCTAAGCCGAAGAGCCAGCGCTGTCCGAAGACGCTTCCGTGGTCATGTGGCCGGCATGACTGAACACCGAGGTGCACGGAACGCTGTTACCTTTCCCGCCGAGGTGGTACCTATTTATCTACTTGCAATTTCTTGCTTTCGAACTGCTAGGTTGGCAGAAGCTGGGACTGAAGACAGGAGCTCCCTCCATCATGCAGCACTCGGGTCTCGAACTGCTGTCCTGCCGACCTTCCAGTCTGCAGTTCAGCATCTTAGCCACTAAGGCACCGCGGCCCTAAATACATGCATACATGCATATAAACACCTATACACATACATTTACACACATACAGACACACACACTTCATTTTGGAGGTGCAAAACATGTATTAATGATTGCTGAAGGGACTTCTAACCCAATCCCATGTTTACTCAGAAATAATTCTGACATCAATCCCTGGGAAAATTCTGGAGCTGATTATAAAGTGATCATTCGATAAGCATCTTGAAAACAATGCGGTAATTACTTGAAGCCAACATGGATTTGTCAAGGACAAATCCTGCCAGACTAATATGATCTCATTTTTTATCTCAAGGTAACCTCCCTTGTGGATTGTGGGAATGCTGTGGACATCATATACCTCGACTTCAGCAAAGCTTTCGACAAAGTGCCCCATGATCTCCTGATGAGCAAACTAGCTCAAAGTGGGCTAGATGAAACAACGATCCGGTGGATCCACAGTTGGTTACAGAATCGGACTCAAAGAGTGCTGATCAATGTGATGTTCTCAATCTGGGCAGAGCTATCAAGCGGGGTACCGCAGGGTTCAGTCCTGGGCCCAGTGCTCTTCAACATTTGTATTAATGACTTGGAGGAGGAGGTGCAGGGAATGCTCATCACATTTGCAGATGACACAAAATTGGGCGGGATAGATAATACCCTGGAAGACAGAAACAAAATTCAAAGTGATCTTGATAGGCTGGAGCGCTGGGCAGGAAACAACAGAATGACATTTAATAGGGATAAATGCCAAGTTCTGCACCTAGGAAAAAGAAACCAAATGCACAGTTACAAGATGGGGGATACGTGGCTCAACCACACTACCAGTGAGAAGGATCTTGGAATTGTTGTCTATCACAGGCTGAATATGAGCCAACAATAAAGCCTTGAGAAGAGAAGGTTGAGGGGAGAGATGATAGCGCTCTTCAAGTACTTGAAAGGTTGTCCCAGAGAGGAAGGCCAGGATCTCTTCTCGATCATCCCAGAGTGCAGGACATGGAATAATGGGCTCAAGTTACAGGAAACCAGATTCCGGCTGAATATCAGGAAAAAATTCCTGACTGTTAGAACAATACAACAATGGAACCCATGATCTAGGGAGGTGGGGGGCTCTCCCGCACTGGAGGCGTTCAAGACGAGGCTGGACAGCCATCTGTCAGGGATGCTTTGACTTGGATTCCTGCACTGAGCAGGGGGTTGGACTTGATGGTCTTACAGGCCCCTTCCAACCCTACTGTTCTATGATTCAATGAATTTCAACTAAGTCCAGCAGCAACAGTGACCAGACACCTATATTCCCAGAGTTTTGTGGTGTCATGCGGCTTCCATCTTGTTGCCATGTTTCCAAAACATTTTGAGGCACAAAGGAATTCTCAATGCCCCTGACCAATAAGAACAGTCCTAGAGACCCCCAACCTTGGGTGCACTTCCTACTCACTCCATTTTGTAAAAGAACAACCCTGTCATGCCCTGTAGTTGTGAGTTACCCTCTGTCCCACAATCCATGGGGTTTCTGAACTCTTGTGTAGTTCATGTGTCCACTCCACCCCAAGAGCTATGAATGGGCATGCAAATTTTGGATCCACCTGGCTAGCACCACTTGTGCTAAGCACCACTTCACATGGTGTACAAAGCTGCTGCAGTTTGGCGCATTAAATTATTGGGTCTAAATTAACAAAATCCAACGCTTCACAAAGCACCACCAAGTCTTTGCATTTCAGATGCTCCCTTTCACAAGTCCTGACACACCCTATATCAGGGGTGCCCAACCTTTCTGGGCTGGTGGGCACATTTCAAATGGTGAGAAAGTTTTGTGGACACTGTCACAAAATGGCTGCTATAGTGGACACAGCAAGTCATAAAACATCCATTTCATAAAAAGGCAAATTGGTGAGGCTAAAAGACAAAAGGTTGGGTCTGAGCCCCAGAACATAAAACCACTCCTTTAAACTCAACATTTTCTGTTCACAGAAAGGGAAGCCAATTAATTCTCCAAAATCTCCACTGAAGTTAATTTATTCCACCAAATTAATAGGAGGATCACCCTCAAATCCTTCAAGAACAACACATCCCTCCTGAAAACACATAAGAAACGCATTTCAACATTAGCAAGTGTAAAGTGATGCACACTGGGGCAAAAAATCCCAACTTCACATATATACTGATGGGATCTGAGCTAGTGATGATTGACAGAGAAAGGGATCTTATGGGCTGAGGTGGACAGCTCGATGAAAATGTCAGTGCTGTAAATATCACTCTGCTGTAAATATCACTCTGCCCTCATACAAATCTATGGTGGTGCGACCACACTTGGAATACTGTGTACAGGTCTGGTAAGCACACCTAAGAAAGCATATCATAGTGTTAGGAAAGTGTGCAGAAAAGGGGAACTAAAATGATGAAGTGAGCTGGAGCAATTCCCTTATGAGGAAAGGTTCCAACATCCGAGATTGTTTAGCTTAGAGAAAAGGCAAGCAAGGGGTGATAGGATAGAGGTGTACAAAATTATGCATGGTGTGTGGCAAGTGGAGAAAGAGAGATTTTTCTCCCTCTCCCAAAATACTAGAACCCAGTGGGGTCATCCCATGAAGCTGATTGGTGGGAGATTCAGGACAGATAAGAGGAAGGACGTCTTCACACTTAAACCATGGAATTCATGTCCACAAAATGCAGTGATGGCCACCAACTTGGATGGCTTTAAAAGGGAGTTAGACAAATTCATGGAGGAGAAGGTATCAATGGCTCCTAGTCTTAATGGCTATTTGTTACCTGTAGTATTGGAGGTGGTGTGCCTGTGGACACCAGTTGCTGGGGAACATGGCTGGGAGGGTGCTGTTGCACTCATGTCCTGCTTGTGGGCTTCCCCCAGGCAGGTGGCTGGTTGGCTGCTGTGTGAAGAGAATGCCAGACTAGATGGACCCTTGGTCTGACCCAGCTTCAGGGCTCTTCTTATGCTCTAACCACTCCCTCTCTCTCTCATCAGGACCAACCCCTCTCCAAATGCATACTGTCCCTTCCTCTCGATCTCCCCTAATATCAGGGGGGAACCTTGCTGGCCACCAAAGGAGATGTCCGTGGGCACCATGACACCCACGGGTACTTTGTTGGGGCTCCCATCATGATGCTGTTATAGGTTTGATTACTGTGAATAGGGCTATGACCGTAGTTTTGCACTGAAACAATGCGGGATCTCACTTCGGGGTCTGAACAAAAGAGTGTAATGGCCCAGAATGGGAAGAAGATGTTTTTTCAGGAGCCAGGAAATCTTCCTGGGGTGCTCTGAATGGAGGGAACCCACCAATGCTGGGGTGGAGAGGCAAGAGACATGGCTGGTGTCGTCCGGATCTGTGCCGCTGTTTGCAGGCAGACAGAGAGGAGGGCGCTAGCTTTGAGCTCTGAAAGGTACCTTTTGGGGGTATGACGCAAGGCAGTGGGAGTTCCACTTCACAGGGTATTGATGGCGTCGGTTCCAGGTTTCGGAGGGCCCTTGGGCAAGACACCTTCAGTGGCCCCCCGCTTCAGAGAGTCTGCCTTCTCGCTGCCAGTGTCCCCAGCTGCTGTTGCTCCTCCTCATGGCTCCCACTGGCCTGCTTGGCAGGCAGAGCGCCAGTGAGCCATTTGGCTGCGGCCTCTCCCGCTCCTTCTCCTCACCATTGAGAACGGAAATGCAGTGATGTAAATGCAATGTAATCCAATGATGAGGAAGAGGAGGAGGCGCAAGAGCAGCTGGGGACCATGGAGGTGAGAAGGTGGAGGGAGGGGCCCCACTGAGGGTGCCCAAGGACCCTCCAAAACCTGAAACCGACACAGAGGTCAACACAGCTGGAGAAACTGCGAGATGCAGAGGTTTTCCCGGGGCACTGCAGGATTGTACAGCTCCTCACAGAAACTCAGCAACCTGTTCATGCAGTAGGGTGGCCGTTTACTCGTTGCCAAAAGAGGGCAAAAGAAGGCAAGATTTGCATATGCTAATTTATGCATACAGATGCAAATGTGGACATAATTACCAGCATTTAAATAGAAATACATTCCATCTAACCATTGTAGAGAGGATTACCAACTGCTGTTCAGTTGGTAACCGAGGATGGGCAAATTCAAGGCCCCGACCTACCTTCCTTCCTTCCTTCCTTCCTTCCTTGCTTGCTTGCTTGCTTGTTTGTTTGTTTGTTTGTTCAGTTTATGAGTCGTCCTATAGGTGAAGCTCTCAGGGCAACATACATAATAAAAGCAAAAAAATAAAATAAAACCAGTAATAAAACATTGTTTTAAAAGCAGGAACAAAAATGCATTATTTAAAAGGGATAAATTACTGAACAGCTAAAAACAGAGAAGATTGTTTTAAAATGTAGTATTACACATATTAAAAATAAACCAAGAACCAGTTAAAAATAGTTGTAAACTGGGAGAATAAAAAGGACTTTGCCTGGTGCTGAAAAATCAACAAAGTAGGCACTAGGTGGATCTCTGTAGGAAGGGCATTCCACAGTTTGGGAGCCACCACAGAAAAGGCCCAGTTATGAGTAGCCACCCACTGAATCTTAGTGTGTAGGGACACTTGGAGCAGGGCCTCAGATAACAATATGAGGGTATGGGCAGGAACACACAAGCAATTCTTTAGACATCATCTTCCCTGGCTTTTTAGGTGTCCTGCAGCTCTAAGCTCCATTTTGCTAAAGATATTGGGGTACTGTGGAACCCCTCTATGAAGTAGCTTATTTTATATGGTTCTTTCTCTTTAAACCGGACTTGGAGTGGACAGCCCTTCAAATAGAGGATTGTCCTCTGTAAAGCAGGACACATTGCCACCCTGCTTCATAGAGGGGTTGCATAGTACCCCAATATTTCCAGCAAAATGGAATCTGGAGCTGCAGGACTCCTAAAAACCCAGAGAAGATGGTGTCGTTGTGACAGGGAAAGGGCTTCCCAGTCATGTGGGAATATTTAATGCGAGGTGCGCTTCCCTACCACTAATAGAACTCTTGACGTACATTCTGATTGCAGCTGTAAAGTGCAATTCTATGTACGCTTACTTAGGAGGAAGCTCCATTTAACTCAGCTGCGCTTACTTCTTCCAAGCAGACTCGTATAGGATTGCACTGTTAATGTCTTGATTTCTGGAAGAAGAGTGCAAAGAACCAAAACTAAGTTCCTTTATGCGGCGCTATTTCAGCAAAGAGACATACGGACTCCATTCTAAGGTGCATGCCTTTTTAATAAAGGAGACAAAGAAGAAAGGACCAGCAGCAATTTAATCTTACTTGAAGCTGCCACTCAAACAGCTCAGAAGCAAAGGCCTTGAGTCCCATGTTTAACTTCAGCAGTAAACTATTTCTGTTTGCTAAAGGCAGGTGCAAATGCATCTTTACTGATGGGATGTAAATGCTTCCTGGAAACCAGCTCACTCGGTGTTCTCACCCTGGCCTATTTCATAATCCATTTTAACATAATGGCAGGATTTTTCCATCAGTGCTGCTGTCAAAACTGCAATAGCTATTAATCAGGAGCAGAGGAAAACACGCTCCTTGTAAACTCATCTTTTGCCTGTCTTGTTTTGTTGATTTATACGCTCTCACACTCTTGCCAAACTAGAGCTCTGTTTTAAATAATTGCAGGGTGCAGGTGGATACCTTACACTTCACGTTCTGAAACATTTTTTATAGCAGGTCTTGTTTAGAAAAGGTCATGCTGCAGCCCTACCGAGAGGTAAAGAAGATTCAGATCGCAGGCCTGGTGGACTGGCCCTGGTTCCCCTCATATCTCGGGGGGTGCGGGTCCAACTGGAGCAGACCCTGATGTTCTCTTTGCCTGCTCCTGTCTTCTTCTAACACCTTTCTTCAAAAGATCAAAACCAGCACATTGGATGGTCCCCCAAAGCTAGTACAATTTGTGCAATATTGGTTGGATATGCTTGCAACTTCCCATGCCCATTAAAGTATGAGCAACAGCATTCTGCAAAAGGTGAAGCTTCCGAGTCGTCTCCAAGGGCCGCCCCACCTAAAATGAATTGCAGTTACAAAAGCATGGAGAAACGTGTCTCTGGCAGGGTCTTTTTCATCCTGAAAGGGGCAGAGCCTATGTATACTCCCAATCACAACCACAACTTGTGGTGAACGCCTCCCTTGAGGAGGGAGTGATGCCATCAGCCCTCAAGGAGGCAGTGATAAGACCGCTTTTAAAGAAGCCCTCCTTGGATCCCCAAGTTTTGAACAACTTTTGCCCAGTCTCGAATCTGCCATTTTGAGGCAAGATCATTGAGTGGGTGGTGGCGATGCAGTTGAAGGCACGCTTGGAAGAAGCCGATTATCTAGATCAATTTCAATCAGGCTTCAGGCCTGGGCATGGGACAGAAATGGCCTTGATCGCTTTGGTGGATGATATGAGGAGGGCTTTGGATAGGGGTGAATGCTCCTTCCTTGTTCTCCTCAATCTCTCAACGGCTTTTGATACCGTTGACCACAGTATCTTCCTGGACCGCCTGGAGGGGTTGGGCATTGGAGACACCGTATTACGGTGGTTCCGGTCCTTCCTCTCCGGCAGGTATCAGAGAGTAGCGCTGGGGGAGGAGGTGTCGGGCCCGTGGCCACTCACTTGTGGGGTGCCACAGGGTTCCATCCTCTCCCCGATGCTATTTAACATCTATGTGAAGCTGCTGGGGGCTATCATCAGGAGGTTTGGAGTGCGGTGTCATCGATATGCGGATGACACGCAGCTCTACCTCTCATTCAAATCTTCACCAAGGTTGGCTGTAGAATCCCTGTCCAAATGTCTGGAGACGGTGAGTGGCTGGATGGGGAGGAATAAGCTGAAGCTGAACCCTGACAAGTCCGAGGTACTTTTGGTGGGAGACAAGAGGAGGCTGGGGGATGTTGACCTGGTGTTGAATGGGGTACGGTTACCCCTGAAAGACCAGGTCCACAGCTTGGGGGTCATCTTAGACTCCCAGCTGTCCATGGAGGCTCAGGTGTCAGCTGTGAGCCGGGCAGTGCTGTACCAACTCCATCTGATATGGCAGCTGCGCCCCTTCCTTCCCGACCATCTGCTCCCATCAGTAGTACATGCCCTGGTCTCCTCTTGTCTAGACTAGCGCCTCCAGCAACACCAGACAGGCCGCTTAACAAGATCAGCCTCAGATGGCCTTCTGTCTGCCCCATCAGCCAGGACAGCTAGACTGGTGAGGACGAGGGAGAGGGCCTTCTCTGCGGTGGCCCCCACTCTGTGGAACTCCCTCCCTAGGGAACTCTGCCATGCCCCCTCTTTAATGAGCTTCCGCCGCGTACTGAAAACTTGGTTATTCAGGCAGGCATTTGGGGTGGGTTATGGTATTTTTAAATAATGTTTTAATGTATAATTTTACTGTTTTAAATTGTACTATTGTACATCACCTGGAGTGGCCAGGTGACTGGCCAGATGGGCGATTAATAAATTTAATAAATAAATAAATAAATAAAACTTGCTTCTCAAAAAGTAAAGCTGGGCACCGAGAGCTCCCCTAAGCTCCCAATGTGATCAGAGGGACATATTCAGTGCTCCATCTCTCACAGGTAAATGCATCCCGTCCAGGACCTGAGAATTTCCCATCAGATCCACCTCCATCTTGTCTGGATTCAATGACTTTAACCTATTTGCCTTCATTTACAGCCTCCAAACACTGGTTTAAGACCGGCTGCAGGGAGTAAAGTATAGAGTGTGATACCATCAAGGTTGCAAACACGCTCAACCCAAAGCTCTGAGTGAGCTCAGGGATCTCCGCAAGGAATGAACGAGCCGAACTCTGTTCTGATTATCTTGTGTTGCAGCGCAACCCGCTGGTTACAATTTGACCCAACCATTTTTCTCAGGCAGTAGGAACTCAGACATGCTTCCCACGCCCACCGCTGACCTTTGAGGCTGATGATGCTCCGTAGCAGGGTTGGGGGGGAAATTCACTCCAGTCAGATCTTGATGCGAACTTACCTACCTTCGCACTTTCAAACCAATACGTGAAACTAAAACTTTGAATGTTGCAGTTCTCCAAATTTTGCAGTGGAGTTCTCCAATCAAAAACTGCACTCAAAATGCATAATTAGCCAAAATAACATTCAAGAGTGCATTATACTAGGAAAATTGCTTGCAAAAATTGTGTATATTTGGCAAAATAGCTCCCCAAAGGCACACAATAGGAGAAGTGGGGACAAAAATGCATATACATTTTCAGGCAAGATTTTAAAAAAAATCTCAGAGTTCTGGACAAACCCAACTTAACATCGGAAACATTCTCAGAGTTCAGGATGAAACAAATTTAAGATTGGGAAAACAAGAAACTGAAACAAAAATTAATAAATTCATCCATTCTTAATTCTTTACTTGTCATTCCTGATTTGGGACTCAATTTAGAAGAGCAGAAATGGGACTTGAATGCCTTAAATAGGCTTCAAACTACCCCCAAATGGCATATTCATGCCATGGGAACAGACTTTCCCCTCAGTATGCCTACCCTCGCTTGCCCAGTCCCCATGAAGGTATGAAGCACCTTGGAGAGCTCGTTTAGAGTTCTGACTGGTTCTGACTGAAACCCAGAGCGGATGCACCACCCCACTGACATCGAAACCACCAGCCTCCACTGCTCAGTCCAACAGTCCAAGCCGCCCCATTAATTCACCTAGAAGTAAGGAACAAAGATATGACCAGTCTCTGCACTCCCAGGTTTCATCTGAGGCCATCAAAACATAAAAGTATGCCATTATGCCCTTTTTTTGCTCTAGTGCTAGCAAAACAAATTTATTTAGTGAATTTGTATTCCATCTTTTTGTATATAACTCACAGGCAGCTTACAACAACTAATAGATACAATATATCTAACAATAAAAACATTAAACAAAACAGCAGCAGCTAAAACATGAAGTCGGCATAAAACCACCAATATAAAGCTGAGCAGAATAAAAAGGGTTTTAAAAGTCTGTTTAGAAGCCACTAATGAGGGTTCTGTTCTTATATATCTCCTGAATGAGGGCATTCTACAAATGTGGGGCCATGACTGAAAGGGCCCTGTACCTGGTACCCATCAGTCTGATGGTTCTTAGCAGCAGACCAGAGAGTGGAGCGTCCCAGGACAACATCAGGGCCTGGGCAGGTTCTTATGGGCACAGGCAGTCCTTCAAGTAACCTAAGCTCAACCTGTTCATGGCTGTAAAGGTCAAACACAGCATTGTAAATTGAACCTGCAAACAAACAGGCAACTAATCCAACTGGTACAGAACTGATGTAACTTGGTCTGAATGCCCGGCCTCCAGGAGCATCCTGGCTGTTGCAGTCTGTACTGGACTGTCTTTAATGGCAGCCCCACATAGAGAGCATTGCAGTAATCCAGTCCAGATGTAACCAGGGCATGTGTAACTGAATGACCACTTTTGCCAGATAGGCTGGTTCGGCCACTGTGGCCTCAAGCTTCCTGCACATCCCTCAGATAGTGCTGGATCCAGCAGACTCCCAAGCTGCATACCTGTCTCGGCAGGGGGAGTTGCGTTCAGGAAGATAAATGTGACCTCCGCCGTTCCACCTGGGGATCCCTGAGGCAGCCAACAATATAAATGCAAAACACAACCCATAATGTTAAAGTTAAAATACACACATAAGCACAGATGAGAACAGAGTGGCAGACAACATTATAAAAACAGAGAAATTTAAAAGTGGGAAAACATTTTCTTTTCCCTTCTGTTAGGACATTTATTTTTCTTTCCTCCCTCCTTTCCAAGTCACAATTACTAGAAGTAGATGAGATTCAAGTGGGCATCTCCTAGCTATATGGATGTGTGCCAGCAAGATAATGAAATGGAGTTCAAGTGTAAGGTTCTGTGCAGTGCTTTTTTTCTGGTGGAACTCACCAGAATTGAGTTCTGGCACCTTTTCTTCATTTTAGAGTGAGAGAGAGAGACCGAGACCGAGAGTTTGTCCAACATTTTAATGCTCTTCCTTACAACTTAATCACCATCTATTCCTGAGGAAGCATAATCCAAGTGTCCCAGTACCTTTTTCTCCAGAAAAAAGCACTGGTTCTTTGTATTGTCTAAGTTGGAATTTATATATTCTATATTCATTCTCATTCTCTCTCTCTCTCTCTCTCAGACACACACACACACACACACACACACACACTACCCATCGTAATCCCTATCTCCATCTCTAGTCAACAAGCAGAAAAATAAAACAGAGATCTGTTTTGTTTTTGGCTGACTTTATTTTTTTAAAGTCTACCAGTTTATTCAGCTTTATCTATATTATTGCAATAAAAGAACTAAAAGTTTCCTCTTTGCATACTTAGAATGGAGGAGGCAGGGAAGTGCAGACAAGCATCGGAGACCTGCAGCCTGGTTACTGTAGGCCAAGTGTTTCGAAACAGGACTTTGTGTGCTGAAACTGAACACCGGAACATCCGCCTGCCAGCGCAGAACAAAGGGAAAAACACATCAAGGTATCCTCTTCAAGGGATGGACATGGGCACCTTGCCATGTACAGGCACACAGGCTGTGTTTACAATGCTCCTCTTCTCCAAGTGAACAGGTACTTGAAGGTGGTGTCCCAAAGCAATAAATGCAGGTTATCTTGTTACTGACATCTCTCCTTTTAGAAACTGAAAATGCAAACCACTGAACACCCGATGCCAAAGGAGCCCTCTCCTGGTCAGACTTTGAAGAACTGTCCAATGAAGAAAGGAAGAGCCATCAGAATCCCCTGGGACTTTGGGACCCCAAAGTGCTGCCGTTTACTTGTAAAGCCCCTTATGGCACCCTTCCCAAGTTGGTGCCTCCAAATTTGTTGGGCTTCAACTCCCACAGCTGGCTGGGGGAGTATGGGAGTTGTAGTCCAACACCTCTGGAGGGCACTGGTTTGGGGAAGGCTGCCTTATGGTCTGCATCTGGAATACTTGAGGGTACACCTCCCTCCAGATCTGCCTTCCCATTCGTTCGCCCTCCTGCACTGGTGGGGTTGCTCTGGACCCCAGCAGTGGATTGAAATACTTGTACAGCTTTTGTCAAGTAGATATGAGTCACTCCACATTTCATTCATTCCTCAACATAGGGTCACCTGGGTATCATCCCCCCCCCCCCGCCCCGGGTTGTTCAGATTTTGTAAAATCCATTCCATCTGTATTTTGCAGATTATCAGGTGCCTTTAATTCCGTCATCCGCCCGTTGGCAGAATCAGATTTTTTCCAATTTCCTGAATTTGCATAAATTCACATTTGTGCGCATTTGCATTTGCATAAATTCACACTTCCAAAATTCACAAATCCCCCCCCCCCATGTGCATTTTCATATTTTAGCCTATGGGTGAAATGTGCATTTTTTAATTTTTGTTTTATGTATTTTTAATGTAAAATTCTGGAAAGTAAAAACAAAAACGGTCCTCAAGTCACCAAAATCTATGTGATTTGGGAAAAGCTGGTCTGTTGTGGAATCCATAGGTTGCATTCATGGAAATCTAAATTCATTTGAATCTGTTGCGAATTTCTCCAACACCCCTAATCTCCTCCCACCCTTACCATTAAAAAAAAATAAAAAAAGGGTTAGTCCCAAACTTAGTCATGATGAATCAAGCCCCATTGATTTCAGCGGGCCCACTCCAAGTACAACTAAGTCTTGGATCTAACCCATTACTTACTAAGCTATAAGGGATCTGATTCAGCTCTAAAGAAATGAATGGGAGCTGGGGAGCTTTCAGTTCAGGGTGATTCTTCCCTAAGGAGTAAAGGTGAAAATGATCTTGAGCCACTGTGGTGTAGTGGTTAGAGTGTTGGACTGGGACGGAGTCCTGGGTTCTAGTCCCCACTCTGCTATGAGGCTCACTGGGTGACTTTGGGCCAGTCACTGCCTCTCAGCTTAACTTACCTGACAGGGCTGCTGTGAGGATAAAATGCAGAGGACTATGTAAGCCCCCTTGGGTTCCTTGCAAAAGGAAAAAAGGTGGTATAGAAATATAATAAAAATTTGAAAAATCACCCAAATGGGGATGGGTTAAAAAGAGGCCACGAGCATACAGATTAGAACATGACAACCCAAGTCCAAAGAGCCATAGGTAAAAATGCACATACCAGAGACATTTGGAGAGTGACACTGACCTGGTTTGCACGGTGGCTTAAGAACATAAGAAAAGCCCTGCTGGATCAGACCAAGGGTCCATCTAGTTCAGCATTCTGTTGACACAGTGGCCAACCTGCTGTTGATGGGAAACCCACAAGCAGGAGACGAGTGCAACAGCATCCTCCATGTTCCCCAGCAACTGGTGTACATAGGCTCACTGCCTCTGGTCCTGGAGGTGGCACATAGCCATTGGGACCAGTAGCCATTGATAGCCTTTTCCTCCAGGAATTTGTCCACCCCCCTTTTAAAGCCATCCAAATTGGTGGCCATTGCTACATCCTGTGGTAGCGAGTTCCATAGCTAAACTATGCGCTGTGTGAAGGACTTCCTGAATCTCCCACCAATCAGCTTCATAGGATGAGCCTGGGTTCTAGGATTATGAGAGGGAGAAAAATGTCTCCCTCTCCACATTCTCCACACCATGCATACAACACCTCTATCATGTCTCCCTTTGCCCTTCCTTTTCCAAGCTAAACAATCCCAGCTCATAGGGGAAATGCTCTTCAAAATGCTTTCTTACATCTCTTAATGTCTGCTGGCATCGCCTTTGTGCAAGCTTGTGCTCCCTTTGGTTTTCCTCACTTGGGCAAGTCTTCCATTTTCTGAAGGAAGCTCTCTTTTCTCCAATAGTTCCCTAAACACTGCTTGTTAACCATGCCAGTGACCTCTTGGACTTGGTGCTACCTTTCCTAACTTGTGATATACATTTTAGCTGGACTTCTGTGGCTTATTAACCTCGCTGTGTGTGCCGTCTAAATTTCTCATTACCCTCGCTGGTGCGGCATGCCGTGTTGTCTGAACAAGCACGGCTTGAGGGGGCAGCAACCCTCAAATAATGCATAAGCTCTTGTTGGGTTGAGGGTTGCTGCCCCCCCCCCCCACAATTGTGCAAACCGCCCCACCGTGTACAGATGTTTCTATGCTAATACTAAAAGCCGCTCAGCCAATGTGGGGGAGTCGAGTGCTTGGTTTTAAATAACATAGATATAGCATAATGGAAATCTGGTGAAACAGAGAGATCCAGCCCTACAGCCTTTCCCCAGTAAAGTACAGCGAGCCAAGTAAATTGTTTTGGCGTGGCAGAGGACGTGCGTGCACGTGCGTGTGAAGTTTCACAAAAACCCCTCTATTCACCTTTCTCACTGCCTGTTTACCATCATGCTCCCTGCTGCTGCACATTTGTGTGTGCGTGTTTCTTTGTTTTACCACAAAATACCAGACATTGCATTCTCTTTGATTCGGCTTCACAGCAATGCCGCCTCACCAATAAGATTTTTCTACATGACGACTTCTGAAGCCAATTCTAAGAGAAGGCAACACCTCCTGCCCTCACTCTGGTGTCTGTTGGGTTTTTTTTTTTTTTTAAGGATTCAAAATGGTACCTGGCAGCAGCGAAGAGCACAATTTCCACTCCAGTAAGCGAGGAAAACATTTACCCATTCACAGCGCCCACCCCTGCAATTGCGGGGGGTGGGGGGCTTGTTTGCAATATTCCAACAGTGGTAAAATTGGAGAAGCAGCACTTTGGCTCAGCCCTATCAAGAACTGGCTTGCTCGATCACACCAAGGTCTTTCTGTTTCCAACAACAGCCAATCAGATGCCTCTAGAAGCAAACAAGCAGGGCACCTCTTGGTGCTGTTTATTCTCAGCACCTCGTATGCAGATATCCTGCCTCAGTACACGGAAGTTCCATTTAGCTAGCATGGTTAATAATTATGGATAGACCCGTCCTCCACGAATCTGTCCAAGAGTTCTAACAAAAGCCCCCTGCAAAACTGTGTCCCCTAAACAAGGACCTTCTACAGATGCAGTTCCCTTCCAAGGCTGGTCCACACACGCACATTCCATCATTTGATGACTGCCTGCATCAAGTGATGATCTGCATGTGTGAATGGCTTACTAAAGATCTTAAACCACAGATAGAGAATGCTTGTCAGTGACGTCGGTCAACATGTTCAGCTGTTACTGGAGCGTACAGGAATCGACCAGCCCCTAAGAGAAAAGCCACTGTACTGCCAGAGAGCACAGACATTTACTTTATTATTTACATTTAAAATTATTCATTTGCTGTACAGCAGTCTCTTTGTATGGCACCAGGTCGACCTTTAAAAAATAAGAATAATGATAGTAAAGCAAGGCTGTGTGTGTGTTTATCTATCTGCGTACGAGGCACCGGAATGTGACATTCCGTTCTACGATTCTGCGTTTGGTTAAGCAGCTGCGTATGTCTGTGCGAGAGGCCCTTCAAGGTCTTCACTGCACTGCCTTCAAAACAGCCATGTGTGATCCCAGGTTTTCCTGAAGATAATACAAGAGGTGAAGTTCATAATGCTCTCCGGACTCTGGGACCCTGATGCTGTGCCTTTCCTGTGGATAGATCTAAAAAGAAAAGGAGGTAAGTCCACTTTTCCCACTCCGTCTTAAGGGTTATTCACACAATCAGGTCTATCATGGGACGACTGCCTTAGGCCCGACATAGAACTGCAGCTCCATAAAAGCCCCACTGCCTCAAAGCAGGCAGGACTGGAGAATGGGGCTGGGCCACAGAATCCTCCCACTAGAAGGGATGATGCAGGAAACAATTTGCGCAGCTCTGCCACTGAAGCAAGTGGGAGTAGGGATGCATGGATTTCGGAAAGTCTGTTCCGTCTGCATTTTGTGGATTGACAGGTGCCTTCTGTTCCTTTGTCTGCTCATTAGTGGAATTGGATTTTTCCTAATTTCCTGAATTTGCTCAAATTTGCATTTGCACAAAATCACACTTGCACAAATGCACAAATCCCCCTAAACTCCACATTTTCATGCTCTAGCTTATGGGGGAAATGCTCACTTTCAGCCAGTGTTTCTTTCTTTTACATAATTTTTTTACAACTAAATTTGTATAAAATCCTAGAAAGAAAGATAATGAGGGCTCTGCACCCTTGGCCTGAAGCCCAAATTCCAAGGTGAGGTGAAGGGGGCACAAAGCGGCATGAAGCAAGTCAGGTCACTCCAAAGTGCTTTGGCGTGATCCAGAAGCCCAGCCATGCTGTTGCCCAGCCCCCAGATCCTTACCTGGGCCCTCGGGACACGCACCAGCAGTCGTCTTTTTGTTCCAGGGAGCCACCATTTTAAAAATGGCAACTCCCTGTAATTCCAGAAATGGATCCCATGCAAATGGTGGCCGCCAAGCATGCAACATTAATGTAGTGTATTTGATGGCCGCCATTTGCGCAGGATCTATTTCTAGAAATACAGGAGTCGCCATTTTAAAAATGGTGGCTCCCTGGAACAAGAAGGTGGCTGCCGGCATGCATCCTGAGGGCCCAAATAAGGAGATGGGGGCTCGTGCAGCGCATCAAGGGGGAAGTGGGATTTGGCCATCCGAATCCCACTTTGGCTCTGGAGGCTGAGGTCAAACCCCCCCCCCCCCCATCAGCTCGACGTGAATCGGGCCTGCCTCAGAAGCCCCAAAGCAGCCTCTGAGGTGGATTGGGAGGTCCCTGCACAGCCCTCAAAAAAACGGTCCGCAAGTCCACAGAAACTGTTTGCCTTGGGAAAAGTTGGTGTGGAACCGCAGGCTGGATTCATAGAAATCCAAACTCATTTGATTCTGTTATGGATTTCTCTCTAAGTGGGAGGAATAACCTAGTCCTAGATAACCTCCACCACCAAAGAATGGAGCTTTCCCCACTTATGCAAGAGAAGCTGCACCTGCTCCCCCATCCCCCCGCCATCCAGTCACCCGAAGCGGCAAGAGTCCTCTTGTCTCTTAGGGTGGCTTGATGTCAAGGAGTGGGGGGGAATGGCCCAAGGACATCGAGAAACCATGATAAGGGTGGCTGTATCTCCCTGAACTAGCCTTTTAAATGCTAGTGTTTAAATTCTTTAATCTTCTTGGTTAGGTTCTTTGTTCTTTATGTTTATATTTCGATTTTACTCTTCTCCCTTGGAGCTAGCCCTCATTCTGCCAAGACTGCATCCGCCTTATCTGCCTCCGCCGTTTCAGCTGTGTGGGAGTCATTCAATTTTTGACATTTTCTTGCTGCATTCTGCATCTCTTCTGAAAGCTGCTGAACTTAATTTAATGCAGCCATATGGAACAGGAATAAGAGTTTAAGAATGGGAGTGGCAGAACAAGAGGAGGTAAGAAATTATCAAAGGCAGTAGTAGGAGATATAGGAAGAGATGTTGATTAGAAGTGATATGCTAGAAAAGAGAAACTGCTCTGTCTGGGCAAAGGCAGGAAAGAACTGCGGAGGAGTCCTAGTAGTGAAGTAGAGGTGACATGATCCCTGCCTTTCCTAGGCAGGAGGAGGAGACAACCCACTGTTAGATGCCTCCTCCCACAAAACAGAGAATAAGAGCACAATCCTATGCATGTTTAGACAACAAAAGGTCACAACTCCCAGCATTCCCCAATCATGCTGGCTGAGGAATGCTGGGAGGTGGAGGACCTTTTTTCTGTCTAAACATCCACAGGATTGCGCCCTAAGACATACAAAATAGTACATTGTTATTTTTGGTTTATAGTCCAACTTAGCTGGATGTAAACACAAACGCATCTGATTTTAAGACTCCTCTTTACCTATTTATCTTCCACCTTTAAGGTAAAAGAAAGGAAGGAAAAAATAAATAAGAGTCTTTTTACCGAATGTCTCTCTTTATCCAATAAGGCTGAAATTCTATGGCCATTTACCCAACAGTAAGTCCCACTGAACTCAATGCGACTTACTTCTGAGTAGGCATGTATAGGATTGCACTGTAAATCAGGGAAGGCAACTGGCAGCCCTCCAGCCCTCCTGGGATATTTTTGTTTGTCCCCTTGAAGTCCTACCAAAGATTAGCCAAATTATGGTTACAAGTTTGACCTTGAAAACTAACTGTTAGAAGTCTGCAACTTAACTGTATTGGGAAAAGTTTTCTTTAACATAATCTGTTAAACAAGATAATGAAACATTCAAAAGTAACTTTTTCAAAAGAACTGAAATTTATTCATTTATTTTTTGGAAGACACATGGTCAGATGTTTGGAGTCGATTTGACAGTGCTGTAGAAAAGGGTGTTTGGTTCTGAAAATTTTGAGCTTTTTTCACAGCGTAATTCTTTTGCTGGATTTGTATTGTAAGCTCTTATTAACAAAACAAAGTAAAACAGAAAAGATTGCCCAAAGTTTCATTTTAAAGACAATGATGTCAAGCTGTAAGAAATTAAGATATTCCATGCTTTAATGCTACATATCAGTTTTAAAGATTCTGATACAACATACATGGAACATGTAAATGTACATATGTGGAAATAGTGCTATGGCTGACCATATAAACTCCACAACTCTGAAGGACTTAACACCATCTTTATTACAGACCTAACCGCTAATGTGGGAAGGAAAGCAATTTGTATTGGAAAAAACTCTTCCAACCCTGAGATCCATTGTCTGGAGAACAGAATAGCCCCAACAAACACAGATGATGTAGAAGGTAAAGCCCAAGCAGATCCACAGAGTGGAGGCTGGTGGCTTTCAGTATCAGTGGGGCAGTGAATCTGCTCCAGGTTCTAGTCAGAACTCTAAAGGAGCTATCGCACCTTGGAGAGCTCCTTGAGAGTTCTGACTGAAACCCGGAACGGATTCACCCCCAGCCTCCATTGGATCCACGCACGGTCTTTGTTCCTGCACTGTGGAGTAGGCACGTTCCTTCTTACCTGTAAATCGTAGGGCTTCCCAGCCCTGACCAGAAAACTCAGCAAGATACTAGTGTGTGCAAAGTGGACATTTTCATCCAGGAATCCATGCAACAACAACAACCGGTTGGGCCTGAAGAAACCAGTAGAAAACAGAGAAGAAATGAAATTTTCTTACTGTCTTTGTACAGCTGATGACAGACGAGCAGTTGGTACTTGAGGGCAAGAGGCGGCGGCAGCGACAGTCTTTCAACACCAACCCCCATCCCAAGCATCTATGTGGGGCAGAGAATTTTCCGTGGAAAATCAGCTGTGACTGTATTTTTCCACGGAAAATGTTCCATGTTTAGAAATGCGTCTGTAAAAATAAAAGAGGAGTGCATCTGCCAGTCCATGACGGTCACAGTGCCAAGACCGAGACACCTGAAACTTGGCTCACATGCTCCAGGGGACCCTAAGGATGTTGCATCTCGGGGCTACTTTGTTTTATTTTTTAGAAGCATTAATTAATTTTAATTAACTTAAATGTATCCCTGTGGTTGAGCCTTGCAGTAACATCTTGAGCCACTAGGGGGCACACTTCCCTAATTAGGGATGTACGAAAGTCACTTACCTTGTGACGAAATTGATTCGCGGTGGGGGGGAGGCGCTCCATCCCTCCCCCCGAAATTCTGGCCGGGGGGGGGAGACGCCCCATCCCTCCCACACGAAATTCTGGCCGGGGGGGAGGCGCCCTGTCCCTCCTGCCACGAATCCTGGCCGGTCGGGTCTGCAAATGGCGGTGGCCATAGCCACCGCCGTTTGCATCCCTGCAGTCAGCCGTGATAGGCTACATAAATGTTTACGTAGCCTATCACGGCTGAGTAAAAAAAAAAACAAAAAACCACACATACGGAAATGGCGGCGACCATGGGCGCCGCCATTTGCGTTCCTTATTTTGGTACGTCTAGTCTACGTAAACATTTACGTAGACTACGGCGAAAATAAGGGGAACGCAAGTAGCGCAGCATCCACGCTATTTGCGTTCCCCTTATTTTCGCCGTGGTCTACGTAAATGTTTATGTAGACTAGATGTGCCAAAATAAGGAATGCAAATGGTGCATTGCATACACGCAATTTTTTGTTTTTGTTTTACTCAGCCGTGATAGGCTACATAAACATTTACGTAGCCTATCACGGTATTTTTTCAAAATCTAGCCGTGATAGGCTATGTAAATCTTCACGTTTGTTTGTTTGTTTTTACTGGAAATGGTGGCGGTGGCAGCTGGTCGGAAGACCGGCCGCCGCCAGGGAGATTTGCCCAAGGTAAGTCCCGTCCCGGGGGGGGGGGGGGGGAGAGACCGTTTAGCCACCGATTTCGGGGGGCCGAATGCGCTGGCATTCGGCCTGCCCGAGATTCGTGGTGAAATTCTCTTACATCCCTATTTGCAGTCCACAGTTTGATGCCAGGGGAGATTAGGAGGCCGAGGGACACCGTCATATGCCTGCCCTCCCCACTTCTCTAGGCAACCCCCCTGCCCCAAAATGGAGGGGACAGACCCCTCCAGCTCTTTGAGTCTCTAGGGAAAGAGTTCCGTAACCAGTGCATAGTTCTGCAGTCAATACAGTTTGAAGCCAAGAAGATTAGCAGGCGGGGGAACAGAGTTACATGCCTGCCCCCTCCCCTCTGCTGCGGGGCAGTCCCCCCTCAGGGGAATGGATGGGGGCACCATGGCAGGGGCCAGGCCTGGGTGCAAACAGCCACGGCTTCCCTCAGGTAGGGTGGGCAGAATGGGTAGAATCCAGCTAAAGTCCTACTTAAGAGTAGAGCCACTGAAATGAATGGGACTTAAGTTAGTCACTAACTTAAGTCCCATTCGTTTCAATGGCTCTACTCTTAAGTAGGGCTTTAGCTGGATTCTACCCAATGTGTCCAACTCTGAGAGCTGCATTATTTATTTATTTATTTATTTATTTATTACATTTACATCCCTCCTTTTTTCCTCATTAAGGCGGCGTACATAGTCCTCCCCCTCCTCCATTTTATCCTCACAACAACAACCCTGTGAGGTGGGTTGGGCTGAGAGTCTGTGACTGGCCCAAAGTCACCCAGTGAGCCTCCATGACCGAGTGGGGACTAGAACCCGGATCTCCCGACTCCCAGTCCAACACTCTCGCCACTACACCACACTGGCTCTCCCCGTACTTGAACCCTTCACTGTATCAATGTAAGGATTATTCCCAGCCATGCAAAGCCGGATCCATTCACTAGTTGTTCCATAAAATTAATTAGCAACAAAATGAATTAACACACAAGTCAAACTTGTGACTATTCCTAGAAAGCACGTATATTTATGTGCACAGCTTTTCAGGCATGCTAAGATTAGTCTGATAACAATTTTCAATGCGTTCATATTTTTTCCCCTTTAAAATCTAAATAATGGAGGGGATGTGTATATTATTGGGTTGTCGTATCTTAGTATTCCAATAAAAATAGTTTCGAGGTAAAGTTCTGCATATGACATTTAACCCACACTACGTACACATAACTGAATTTCCCCCCACAATCAAATATGTTCAGTTCAATTACTTCTGGCTATTGGAAAAACTGTTCAGAGAATGATACAGCATGTAAAATTAATGACACACACTGAGTAAACAACACTTGAAAAGTAAGTTAAATCAACGTGTGAAACCAGATCTCTGTCAGTTGAGGGCAGCTGAAAAAATTCTGAATCAGACTTTTCTGGAATACTCACAACACTGACCCTGACCCGCCAAAACTGCCAGGCCTGCATGCCGCTGGGGCTCCCGCTCTATGGAACACAGCCCTACCGCCCCCATTCCTCCGGTCCTGGGGAGAGAAGGCCTCTCCCCTGACCCCCCGGGATAGGAAACATAACCTCTTTCTCTCATCCAGTAACAAGGCCGGCGAATCTGCAGCCAGCCTCTGGAGTGGTGTGTCTAATCGATGCACTTAATTAGCACTGGGGCTAATTACATAATCTGAGTCAGGGGGTGGTCTGCCTGCAATTTCTTGAGGCAAAAGTTAATACTTTAATGGCAACAAGACTAGAAAAGCAGATTACTCGTAATGGGCGATGATTATGTAAATGCCCATTCAAGTTTATTAAGTGGGGTTTTTTACTACCATGCAACCGTTTAAGCATTTAATTAGGCAAGAAATGCAGCATTAGGTCAGAATTTAACGCAGTGGGGAACAAGGGGGAAAACGCACACTTACTCTGAGGGAAACTTCTCTGCTTGCATAGCCACAGAGCCGAGGTAATAGCCCTGTTCATTATTGTCTGGGTGTCCCATGTAGCGCTCAGTATATCCTGTGTCGTAGAACAGCCAGAGCGTGACCGGCGCTCCAGCAACAGCAACCTGCAAGCAAGTTCAAAGACAACGGTCCACGGTTTGCAGAACCTGTTCTGGGAGGGGCCAGGCACAACTGCTCACGTGGAACAGCTAATCCACCTATTATATATTCTTCACTTCAGCTGGATGGTGAGGAACCTCAGCCCAGGCCCAGCCCTACACAGACCAGGCCAAGCTTGCTGTGGTTTAGTCAACAGGGTGGAGTCCAATGCTTCCTGATTACGTGGTTACTTGGGGGGGGGGGCACATTTGGAAATTTGAGAAACTGTCCAGAAAGCATCCACAGAAACGGCTGCTATGGGTGGCCATGGCGAGTCACAAAGGTCAAGTAACCTTCCCAGAGGCATTCATGGGAAATTAAGATGGCAGCAGCTAGATGTTCACACCTCATGGTAAAGCAATCCCAGCTGCCAGTAAGAAAATATAAGCATTTTTAATACCGACTGGGAGGAGCAGGGTGTCTCAGAGGGCATCAAGGAAGGTGCCTGGGGGCACATTGCCTACCATGTTGCCTACCCCTGGATTTCACAAAAGTATCTCTTTGTAAAAAACGTGGAGGCTGGAGGCTCCGATGTCAGTGGGGCAGTGAATCCGCTCCGGGTTTCAGTTAGAACTCTAAAGGAGCTCTCCAAGGTGCCTTAAGGCACCTTGGAGAGCTCCTTTGGCGTTCTGATTGAAACCCGGAGCGGATTCACTGCCCCACTAGAATCAGAGCTGCCAGCCTCCACTGGTAAAAAATAACCTCATTTTAAAGGAAATCTGAATTCAATGCAAACAAACGTACTAAAATCTGCACTTAAAAATCTCTTAAAAGCTGAATCAGGACCGCGGATGGGCAAAATAGTCTATTTCCAGTCCACGTCCCTTTTGCACAAGTTAACCCATAAGCCCATTCCATCCCTTTCCTGAAATAATCTGAGAGTCTTATTTTTGAATCCAAATGAAAATTCACATTTAAATGAGTATTTTAAAACTATGCTCTCTCAAACCGCACATTTTAAAAAGTATTTTGTTATTTTTTGAGCCGAGAGCTGTGTTAGAACATTCAGGAAGTGCGAAAGCCAGCGGATGACGAGGTTCTGATCTGCTCACAAGCCCAGGGACATGGTGGATCGGCTCAGGTTGTACCGAAATTCAGAGAGATCGAATTCCTCAAGCATCCATAATCAGGACACAAACGGTATCCTCAATCGAACACATTGAGTGTGTTTTATATGTAGAAGAAAAAGAGAGAGAACCTTGAGGGAAAGCATCAAATCCTGGAGTTTTCTAAATGACACAATGGCTGCGTTTTCACAGATTGACACGCCAGGATTCCTGGCTTATTCTGGTTTACTGTGAAAGAGCAGCACATCGGTGCATGCCACCCAGGGGCTCCCGCTTCACACTGCCCTTCACACAAGCAGGTAAAACAAACCAGAACCTGGGCTGGGGTCCTGGCTTGGTGCCAGAACAACTCCAGCGTTGCTGCTGGCATATAAATCCTGACCGGTTTGGGAGAAATAAACCAAAGTCCTGGTTTGAACGACATAAGCTATTCATTAGTTATTGCACAAAGAAGGAGCCTTTGAAAGATGAGATAAGAAACTAATCTTTCTTAGTATCCTTATATGTGTGCAGAGAGAGCCCGACAGAAATATCTACCTTGTCCCGAAACAGATATAATTGTGCAATGCAAAAGGCAAGCGGGCTACACAATCAAGGATTATGCTCCTAGTTTGTACAAAGATTCTACTTAATTGCAAACCAGTATGTTTTCATGGTTACAGCAACGGGTTATCACGCGTGCTTTTTAAAGAAATATATTCATTTTAAAATGGGGAATATGATTTAAATTATTCTACCCTATGAAGAACTTACCTTACAGAGTAGCTGCTGAGGGAAGATTTATGCAAGGGGTGTTTCAGAAAATTTCAGAGAAGCTTTCAGGGGCCACATTCCAGTGGTGGCTGGGGCCAAAACACCAGCTTATTTTAACTCAAAGCTCTTCCTGCCTGTACCTAAGCCTTAGGAGAGGCATCTCAAGCTTCTAAAATGGGGGAAAGCTGCACAAAAACTGGGAAACCATCAAATGATGGGAGAAAAGGTAAGGGGGTGCTGCCATCTGGGGGAACTCCAGAGAGCCAGACTGACAACCCAGGCAGGCCACATTATAGCCCGTAGGTCTGAGGTTCTGCACCCCTGGTTTACCAAACGTTTTTTAAAAAAAGGACTGGATAGGTGACAAAATCGTCATTGATCTATTTTGAGATTCACAGCCACAAGGTGTGGTGATGGTCCTTGGCTTTTAAAAAAGATTAATCAAATTCATGGAGAAGGACAGGACTACCGACAGCTATCAGCCAAGTTATCTCAATTGAATGTCCAGACTTAGCAGCAGTGTACCTCTGAGTTCCAGAAGGCATTGCCTTCATTGCACCGCTTGCTAATTTCCCCAGAGACTGGAAACAGGATGCCAAGTTAGACAGACCCTTCGTCCCAGGGTGTGGAACCTGTGGCCCTACCAGATCTTGTTGGACTACAATTCCCATAATCCCTGGCCACACTAGCTGGGGCTGATGGGAGGCTGCAACCCAACAACATCTGGGGGGCCACAGGTTCACCAGCCCTGCCTTAATCTGATCCAGCACAGCTCTTCTTAAGTTTATATGACTGGAAAGCCAATACATGCAGTGGGCCCTGAGGGCGATTAGACCAATTCAAGGAGGAGAAGACCATCAATGGCTCCTAGGTATGATGGTTACCTACTACCCCCAGTACGCCTCTGAACAGCAATTACTGAGGAACACAAGCAGGAGAGTGCTATTGCATTCCTATCCTGCTTGTGTGAGCTTCTCATAAGCATCTGCTCAGCCACCATGGGAATGGAATGCTTGCTAGACAGACCTTGGTCTGATCCAGTGGGCCTCTTCCTATGTTCTTAAGCCATGAACATGCAGACAAAAAATCACTCATGTCATTGCAGCATGTATTATGAAATATGTCCTTCCTTACCCCCAGTCAAGAAATTCAATCGGAGAATAAAGCCCAACCACATGCATGATAAAAAAAAATTCTGTGTCAAATGAATATGATAACCTTGTTTGCATGTAACAACAGCCCATGGCTTAATTAACCCATGGCTTGTTGAGTTACACAAATCGGCTGCCATACAATCAAGCACATTGTTGGTTGTTTTTCCAATTCATGGGTTGCCCCCCTTGCTGGCTTCCACCCTGTATTCTGGGAGCCTTTGTGACACTAAAGAGACACCTCTGTAGCCTGATGAAAAAACCCACACACAACCTACAATTCTGGGTTCAGACATAATGACAGCACATGGTTTGAACAACCCACAATTCACAGCCCAAGAACAACCCATGGGTTCTCTTCATGGGTTGTTTGTGGTTAACAACCCACAGTTAACCCATAGTCCTGGATTTCAACGTAACAACAACCCACGATTCAAACAAGCCATGGGTTAATTAAACCATGGATTGTCCTTACGTGTGAACAGGGTCAATGTCTTTTAAAAGCTGCAAATGGAATATATACACATAACAAAAAGGGGGCTCTCCGTTGTACATTTACATACCTTGAAGGTCTCTGGCCTCTGCAGCAATGCCATAAGGGAAAGATACCCTCCATAGGACCAGCCGTGAATTCCGACCCTGTCTAAATCAATGAATTCATATTGGGAAGCCAAGTACTGCAAACCTTCCACTTGATCAGTTACTTCAATTTGTCCCTGTTGGAAGAAGAATATAAATAAACCTGAAATGTCAAGAGTGGAGTCACTGCCTTAAGAGAGTCCCAAGTTCAGTCCCTGATGTCTTTACTTAAAAGGATCCCTGGCACCAGAGCTGGGAAACAATACTTTTCTACCTGAGACCTTGAAGAACTGCTGCCAGACATAATTGGGCAACACTGGTCTGGATGGACACATGCCATGACTTAGCAGAAGGGAGCTCTGTATGTCTTTCCAGTCCCAGATCTAGACAGCACTCAGGAAGTGCCAAACAGCAACCCAACAGTCTCTCGTTGCTGTCAGTGTCTTAATTCATTCACATCCTTATTCTATGAAATTACGTCTGTTAATAAAATGTAGAGTTGCGGCAGCCAGGCCTGCATAGGAATGCTTGTGGCTCATTCAACAACCTACCATCTTATATTTAAAGGCACCTTCGAACTTCAGCCCCCGGTGGCAGGAGCCCCTGTTGTCAATCACCACTACAACGTAACCTAAGGAAGCCAGCGTGTTCAGGCGGAAATATTTGACCCCTTTAAATCGGTTGTTCACAAGCTGCACCTAGAAGGAAGCATTGAGAACCATCTACATTTCCCGTGTGGAACAGATAAAAAGCGTTCATTAATATTTCAATAGTATGAAGACTGGCCAGTTATTTCTTTACAAAATCAAAATATTTCAGTGTTCTCACAGGGGTCTGCTCTGTTCCAATAAGCAAACACGGACATTCCATCCCATAGCCTTGTTGTCAATTTCCGTGTTAGCATGCTTTGCCACATTATTGTTCTCTGCTCAGCTTGTTCTTGTTTCCAATAGCTTGTCACCAATGTGTGTGTAGCAGTGGTATCAACATATTCCCTAGAACTTTACAGTATTTGTTTAAATTAGCTTTCAGTTTGCCAAATGTGAAAAGCAAAGGGTCCGCTGGCAATTCACACCCACTTCTGACTTCTATGCACTTTATTATATGTCTGCCCCAATGAGTCTATGCTTTAAGATGTCCACTGAAAGTGTTTCAAGTCAGCACCATCCATTTTGCGCCCCAGCAGGGTGATCGGGTTCAGATGACACGCTGTGGTTCATTGTGGATTAACCCACAATAACCTGTGGCACCCATGGGTGCCATATTACATATCCAAGCACTGCTTGCGAGTTGCCATGTCATGTGAACTCAATGAGTGTAGGTTATGCGAAGGTTAAACAACAACCCTAAAACAGACCATGGGTTACGAGAGGGTTGTTCAACCCTTGTATAACCCATGCTTGCCGGGTTTGCACAACATGACAACTCCCAAGCGGGGGCTGCGTATTCAAAATGGTGGCCACATGTGTCCCGCAGCCTCTTGTGTTGTGCAGATATTCATGAGTGGTTCCATACATTTCTTTGATCAATTCTAGCAGGTTTACAATGCTACGGAATTGAGAAGACATGGATGTGCAAAATCAAACATAATTTAGGAAGCAATCCTGTCTGCATGCCCACCAGCCTCCAAACTTGGAGGCTGACAGGCATCCCGTACAGAGCAGGAGCAGCACAGAGGTGATCTTCACCTCTGCGCTTCTCCCACTCTCTATTTTTGCTAGATGGATAGTTTTCGCCTGTCTAGCTCGGGCTCTGCAGAGGGGGAGGGAAGGAGGCTGGGGAGGGCTCGTATCCCCACTTCCCCAGGCCCCTCCCATTCCCGCCCACCGGTACACCCCCTTTCCCTTCCCTCCAAGGTCGCCTCTGCAACCTCAGAGAGGCACCCAGCATGGGTCTCTCCATGCTGCCTGCTAGGGGTGGGGAGGGGGCAGGGAGCTCAGATTCCTGGGTCCGAGGTCAGAGCACTGTCTCCGACCTCGGATCCAGGGATCCAAACTATCTTACAGCCGCACAGACGCTGGCTAGGGGACACAGGAATGCTCTTCCCCAAACTGATCCCTTATGAAGTATTCTGACCCTGGGGCATCTTTGTGGTGGTAACAGTGCTGGATTCAACCCCAGGAAATTTCAGTAGACTCTGCCCCTTACTTTGCAGGATTTTTTTTTTAAAAAAACCTCTTATCCATGAATATTTCACAGGGTGAAATGGGCAGTATGTATGCTGAAAAAGTGGAGGAGTGCAGTAAAAGCATGGGGTGCAGAAATCAGCTCTCCAAGAACCCCAGCTTTCATTTTTTAAAAAAATTCCCTTGTCCTTATGGTTGGAAAAAAAAACCTGTGTGGGCAACGCCTGCTGATAATCCCAGAAGGGCAGTGGAATAAGAGTTCCAGTATTATTATTGGGGGAGGGGGATACCTCCAACATGATTAGCAAAACCAGCTTAAAACATAAAATAGTAAACAAATGCTGATTAACTTGTGCAGTATAAGAAAACGTATGCAAATATACAAAAATATGTCTAATTTGTGCAGGTCACATAATTCATCTTTTCTTGGTGCAGAATGTGGCACAGATGTTTGGTGGTGGGCTGTTTTAAACACACAGTGCTGGTAGGAATGTTATCAATTGACAGGTCTTTCCAACAGAGACTCACCTGGGGGCCTCCATATATGAAAAGCACCGTTGGGTATTTCTTCCCAGGTTGTAGATCATGGGGTTTATATATCATCCCATACAGCACAAATCCTGAGGAACTCTCGAAAGAGAAGATCTCGGGGGGGACATAATCTGGGAGGGGTCCTGCAGGAAACAAGCAGCTGTTGTTTCGGTTTAACAAGGGATGCAGGAACAGAGACAGCCCCCGGCACCTGGTTTTGATCACTCCAGTTTCCCAGCCTCTACAATAATACTCCATCTCAATATACATAGCCTCAAATTTAAACCAAAGAAGGGTGCAAACTTGTGCAATCCCAGCATGGCCAGCTGGTGCACGCTGGGAGTTGTAGGACTTTTTTTTCCTGTGTAAGCATATATACTGTAGGATTGTGTACTAAAAGGCAGAAATTGCTGGGCCATAGCAGGCCATGTCCATTGGCACCAGGGACATCACAGGTACTAGCCAATGGGGGTTGGGACTACAGTAGAGTAGTTCTACCTGTGTGGGAAAATTGGACTTAATAAGCAGAGCAGATAAACAGTTTGAGTTCCAGATTTCCCACAATGGAACCTAGAAGTAAGAGGTTTACATCTCATAGTTCCTGCTAGCACTTGTTTTTCTTTTAAAACAAACATCTGCATACCCCTCTATAAAAAAAGGTCCCAATTACACACTACAATCCAGATGCAGTCCTGCCAGTTTGAGTGGGCCACTCACACAAGGAATAGCTTCAAAAGAGATGGTTGACATGAAATGGCAACGCTGGAATATCTACAGCCTCAGGGGCAGATGTCCTTCAGAAGATTTGCATGGCGTTTGAAATACCTGCAGAATCTAAAATGGTGGCCCAGAATTCCTTTGACATGTGGGCAACATCATCTTCGAGGCTAGTCAGTTTGTAGAGGGATACCTGGTGTGGGTTCTTCTGATTGCTGAATTTGCAAATGACCATGTCGCAGTTCTAGGAAAAGGAGAAGATACTGTGATTACCTGCAAACCAATGTTGTTGTTATCATTATTATTAATTTCACTTCTATACCGCCCAATAGTCAAAGCTCTCTGGGTGTTTCACAAGAATTGCAAAGCACAAATACAAGATAATAAAACATAGTATAAAGTTTTTAACATACAAAATTTAAAACAATTTCAGCAAGATTCTAGACCTGATAAAGACAGCTGGCATAAATGACTCGGTATGTCCCATTTATTTCCCCTTGCCAACTCTTTTCAAGATCACAAGGAAAACTAGGAACCTGTCCTCTTTCTTGCACAGCAAAACATGAGGCAGAAGCTAGGTTTGTTATCAGCAGTCATAAATAGCATTACTGATATTTATTGCTCCATGTTATCCTGACACCAAGCCTGTGCGGTAGGTCAATATTGCCCCATACAGCAGAGAGGTGGCTGAGGCTGAGAGGTGGTGCCTTGCCAAAGGCTACCTGCTGAGTTCATAGCAGAGGCAAGATCTGAACTGGCAACTTCCAGATTTGCGGTTCAGTTTCCACCACTTCCCTACAAGTTGCTCTCCATCTGCTGGACCTATATTAATACTGCAATATGTGAGAGTTGGGAATTCTTCCCCTTTTCCTGTATGGCTTCATTCAGCCAGGAAATCTGTTAGAGCAAGACAAATAAAGGATTTAATTTTATAAAGAGGAAATATTTACTTGTAAGTTTTAACAAAACAAACCAAAAACATAACAAAACCAAACATTTATGTAACTTTATGAAGAATTATGAATTTGCTTGTTTTTCTGTTCCTTTTCCATTCCTTTTGTACCACGTCTATTAGATTGTTCACCTGCAGGCAAGGATTAGGCTTTTTTTTTTACTCTTTAGGTGCTTTATAACAGGGATGGGAAACTTGTGGCCCTCCAGATGTTTTGGCCTACAACTCCCATCAGCCTAAGCCAGCCCAGCCAATGGTGAAGGATCATGGGAGCTGTAGGCCAAAACATCTGGAGGGCCACAAGCTGTTCTATAATATTTATGCATTACATTTTTATACTGCCCAATAGCCAAGGCTCTCTGGGCAGTTCACAATTAAAACCATAAAATACAACTTGAAAAGCACAGTATAAAACTGTTAAAAGTTTTAAAATACCAGGTAAAACCCAGCAGCAGTTACAGCCCAGGGAAAGAAAGCCTGTGTGAAAAGGTGTGTTTTCAGGAGGCGCTTAAAAGATGTAACATTTTCTTCCCCCCAAACTGCATGGGGGAGGGTTTTCCACATGGTAGGTGCCACCACAGAGAAGACCTGTTGTCGAGGTTCTTCATGGTGACATTCTGCTCTTTTTGGAATGACCAGCAGGGCATCCTCTGAAGATCTTAAATGTCGACTAGGTATATATAAGGGAAGGTGGTCTGCTAGGTATCCTGGTCCCAAGTTGATTAGGGCTTTATATGATAACAACATAACCTTGTACATGGCTCAGTAGCTAAGATGACAAAAAAGAGATTACCCAAATTCACGGAGGACTATCAATGGCTAGTAGTCATGGTGATTATGTTGCCTCCAAGATCAGAAATGGCCCGTGTGAAGGTTTAAGGCCTACAGAGGCCAAGGAAAAAAAGGGTCAGGCTTAGAGGCCTGGAGTTTTCTGTTGGGAGAGGGTAACCCTGAGAGGAGTAGTTTCATTTCTTCCGTTAAGTGTCAGTTTCATTTCTCCAGTTAAGTTTCATTTCTTTGGGTTTGAAGCAGTACTTCCGGTTTTGAGGGAGGAGGGTATATAAAGAGAGTGAGAGAGCCAGTAAGGGCAGAGACAGCCAGAGCCTGAAGTAAGAGCAGTGTCTGAAGAGGGAGAAGCAGCCTAGAAAAGTCTAAGGACAGGTAGGGTAAAGGGACTTGCATCTTCCAACTTTTCTTTGAATGCCTTTTGTATCACTCAGCTCTATTGTGTAAATATCTTTAGATGTAATTTGCTTGCTTTAAATCAACTACTAAACTGTTGTGGTTAAACCCAGTGTCTAGAGTGTCAGTCATTGCACGTCTACAGACTAAACCTCACATTACCAGGCAGGGGAAATTTAAAAGAAGGAAGGTGGGGCTCTTAAAGGGGCAAGGGATCCATTAAGAGGTTGCTCAGGGGGTCCAGGTCATAAAGGGAACCTTGACAACTCGTCTCTGGGGCATTGCTGAGGAACATGGGCAGGAGGGTGCTATTTATTGTGCTGATGGCTGCATGTGGAGTTCCCATGAGCATCCGGTTGGCCGCTGTGGGAAATGGGATGCTGGACGATAAAGACCTTTGGTCTGATCCAACAGGGCTCTCCTTATGTTCTTAATGATAATAATAATCTGAACTTCTTTATAATTTTTAGATGACATATCAAATTGCACAAATAGTTTTAGGTTCATATATATGATTTTAGGTTTATATATATGAAGCCATACAGGAAAATTGGAATAATTCCCAACTCAAACATATTGAGGATTATTTTAGTATTTCATTCTTACATGTACAATTATGAGATTCTTAAAAAGCAACTAAAGCAAGCCAGGCTGAATTTGTGACAGGGCTCAGATATGGAATCCATTTCAATACCAGGACTAAGGCAATGAGACATGGAATTTGTGAAGCAGTAATGAGAACAGCCTGGAGCTGAACTAGATCAGGGTGAGTCCCACCTAGCCCACCATCCTGTCTCTGACAGGGTTCAGCCAGATGCTTTCAGGAAGCCCACAAGTAGGGGGGAGGGGTTTTTATTTTAAGAATCACATCCCATTTTATCATTCCGGGGAAACCAAAGTGGCAAACAATCACTAAAAACTGTTAAACAGCAAACAACAGTTTCAAAATAAAGAGAATAAAATCATAGAATCATAGAATAGTAGGGTTGGAAGGGGCCTACAAGGCCATCAAGTCCAACCCCCTGCTCAATGCAGGAATCCAAGTCAGAGCATCCCTGACAGGTGGCTGTCCAGCCTCGTCTTGAATGCCTCCAGTGTGGGAGAGCCCACCACCTCCCCAGGTAATTGGTTCCATTGTCGTATTGCTCTGACACTCAGGAAGTTTTTCCTGATGTTCATCCGGAATCTGGCTTCCTGTAACTTGAACCCATTATTCCGTGTCCTGCACTCTGGGATGATGGAGAAGAGACCCTGGCCTTCTTCTCTGTGACAGCCTTTCAAGTACTTGACAAGCGCTATCACATCTCCCCTCAGTCTTCTCTTCTCAAGGCTAAACATGCCCAGTTCTTTCAGTCTCTCTTCATAGGGCTTTGTTTCCAGTCCCCTGATCATCTTTGTTGCCCTCCTCTGAATCCTCTCCAGTTTGTCTGCATCCTTCTTAAAGTGCGGTGCCCAGAACTGGACACAGTACTCCAGATGAGGCCTAACCAGTGCTGAGTAGAGGGGAACTAGTACTTCCTGGGATTTGGAAGCTATGCTTCTATTAATGCAGCCCAAAAGAGCATTTGCCTTTTTTGCAGCCACATCACATTCTTGGCTCATATTCAGCTTGTGAATATGAGCCAAGAAATAGAGAAAGCAAGCAGAAAATACCACCGTAGATCTAACCAGTAGGAACAATGACAGCCCACTCCCGTTGTTTGGCCCCCAGCAACTGGTACACAGAGGTGCTCTGCTTCTAAATATGTAGGATCCGTATAGCCATAATCCCTACTAGCCGTCAGTAGACCTATCCTGCATGGATTTGTCTAAAGACAAAAGAAAGGCGCCTCTGAGCATGTGTCAAGAGCACTTCCACACTACAGAGCAGAAGGGCAGAAGCTCTTTTGGCCTGAGGGCTGAATTCCATTTCCGAGAAGCTTTCAGGGGCCACGTTCAAGGGGTGGGCGGGGCCAAAGGCAAAAGGGGTGGGCCAGAATACCAGCCTATTGTAGCTGGGTGGTGCAATCCTATGGCCACTAGACAGCATCTAGGGGCCGTAGGATTTCTCGGTTCCCAGAAACCGTGTTCCTCCTCCTGTCTCCTCCCTTGCTGCCTCGTAGGCATCGCGGTTCTCACTGGTCTCTGCGCTTGGAAATGGAGCGCCGAGAGGGTGGAAAGGGGGCGTTCCCGGGTGCGGAGACCACGGATGCTTTTTTACAAGGCTTCCTATGCGCTGCACAGTCTTCCCCACTCCTGCTCCAACTAGACAGCTGGAATTGCGTGTCTAGCCGGAAACGCAGGGCAGCCCGAGTGCGGAGGAGAGGGTCCCGTCTGTGCTCCGGGTGCCCTACACTGGATAGGTGTCAGCCCCTGAGTTTGGAGGCTGATGTCCAACTCCATCGGATTGTGCCTGAAAGCGCTTACTGCCCGTCACTGAGCCTTCAGAGAGGCATCTGAACCTTTTTAGAACAGGGAAAAATCTGCACAAAAGCTGGGAAGACACCAAGCAATTGGTGGCTGGGAGAAAGGGGAGGTGGGTGGGGCCCTCTGGGGCATCCCAGAAGGCCAGATGAGGACCCTTGGCCTCAGGGTCTGCATCCTTGCACAGTGTGTATCCTGCCTCCCCCAGTCACTCAGGGGCTCCCGGACAGATGACTGGGGGGCCCCAGCAGAGCTGAGCCTTCGCCCATTTCTCTTTTTGAGACATTTATCACAGAGCAAAGCCACAGTGAGGCGGGGGGGGGGGTACCTGACTAACGCAGCAGGCGTGCGAGAAGCCACGTTCCGTCAGCCTCTTCACCTCTCCTGGGTTCTCATAGTTAACGACGTACAAGTGATGTTCCAAGGGAGAATCCTTTGTACCTTCAAAATATACCAGTTTTTTAGCTTCATCCACCCGGATCTGATAAAAAACACATACACACACACAAAAAAAGACACAGAAGTGACCCGAGTTTGTACCATCAATGATTCCCACACTGGATTTAGTTCTTAGTTAATTTTTCAATTCCCCGAGGGGGAAAGAGAATTCAGAACCCAGAAATGCTTAAAAACACAGAAGTTACACTTACCGTGAGCTGTTTTTCCCTGACTTCTCCCAGAGTAGCTCCAATAAGGTAGGGGTTAGCCATAGGCTCTCAGTTGATTGGCAGAACTTTCAAATTTCTCTAAAAGTTTTTAGTCTCTGCCTCCTCAGCCCCCCTTTCAGCTTGAGTTCCCCAGTCCGAGCACTTGCCTAGCCTAAAGAGAACCCACTCCTGGAAGGAGAATGAAAACAGAAAACCCCCAAAGCCCAGCTCCCCTCACCCTAAGTAGAAGGACCAGCACCCACAAGGAGACAGGGGCCACCGAAGAAGGGTGTAACAACAGAACACGTACTGAACATCCTTTCACAGACAAGGAGAGCAGTAACGCAGTAAACCCCAAGAACTGCAGGCAAAGGACAACCTGAGCACAGCATAGACAAGAACTGCAACAGACCCATGTAATAGTGGAACCAGCTTGGTATCCTGTACCAACCACCCCAGAACCAACAGACGGGTGGGACTGGAGCTACACTGGGATAAGTCAGGGAAAACCAGCTCACGGTAAGTGTAACAGCTGTGTTTTCTCCTGACTTCTCCCTCCAAGCTCCAATATGGTATGGGGCACACCAAAGCTACAGGAACCCAGGGAGGGATAAAAAGAGGGAGGGGAGGCAGACCACCCACCAGGGACTCAATGGGACACAGCCTGAAGGACCGCCTGGGCGAAGGCCGCCTGTGCAGCTGCCCATTTACGGATAATGCAGTGCATAATACATGAGTGATCACAGGCCCAGGTGGCAGCCTCACACATCTCCTCCCAAGAGACACGGGACTGAACGGCCCATGCTGCGGATGCCTCCCGTGCAGAGTGCGCTGCTGCTCCTGCAGGGGGAGAGGGCTGCGATGCTTATAGGCCTCCGCTCTGCAAGCCTTGATTCACTTTGAAATGGTGGGAGCTGAGGCTCCCCCGCCTCTCGTCACACCCGAAAATGTTGAAGAGAACCTGATCTAAAGGGCCTGGTTTGGTTAATATAAAATCCAGGGAATGCCTGTCCTTCTCACACGGGAGCTGAGGATTCGGATAGAAGGAAGGCAGGAAAAGCTCCTGTTCCCCGAGGAAGCGGGAATTAACCTTGGGGCGAAAGCCAGGATCCAGATGAAGGATCACCCTATCTGCGGAAAAACTGGCACAGAGCAGACAGGACAGAAAGTGCTCCCAATTCTGAAATTCTCCTAGCTGACATAATGGCCACCAAAAAGGCAGTGTTTTCTTTCTTACTTTCTTAAACAGAAAGTAACGTGGCACCTTACGCAGTGGTTATGAAGTGAGCATGTTGAGAATCAACATGAGGTTCTAGCTGGGACATCTACGCACTACTGGTGGAGCTATCTGGGTACAGCCCCAAGGAAACGGGCAATGTGAGGGTGGGGTGCAATGCCCTGGGAGACACCTCAGACCAACACACTAGCAATTGCCGAAGCCCGGTGCCTGAGCGTACAGGTTTAAGCCCCTTATCTAACCCGGAATTTAGAAAGTCTAAGAGGACTGGTACAGAAATCTGGAAGGGGTCGATCGACTTCTCCATGGACCATGAGGTGAAGACCCTCCAGGCAGCCTTATAAACTCTAATGGTGGCTGGAGCGTGCGAGCTGCAGTGTGGCGATGCCCTCCTCTGAGTAACACAGAGCGCCTAGCTTGTCCCACTCAGCGTCCAGGCTGCGACCTTTAGGAACCCCGGGCTGGGGTGGGGAATGGGGCCAGGCAGAGGAGGTCCCTGGACAGGGGGAGCTGAAACGGGGGACTCACGACCCGTCTGAGCAGGTGAGGGAACCACAGCCTCCGAGGCCGGCAGGGGCCCTGAGAATTACTTCCGCCCCCTGCAGCCCCACCCAAGCGAGGACTTGGGGAATGAAGGGGAGTGGGGGAGAGGCACAGCGCTGGCCTCTCTGCCATCTGTGTCCCTGGGGCCCCTGGGATTCAGCGTCTGCTGGAAAATGCTGGGACCTTTGCGTTTAGTGCAGCGGCGAGGAGGTCTAGACAAGGATTTCCAAAGCGGCCCTTCCTAACTTGACCAGCCGGGGAGGTAGCGCCCCTGCCATGGGGTCCGGTCCCAGCCTGCTGAGCCAGCCCGCCTGCACATTTAGCTCCCCTTCGACATGCACGGCGCAGACTGACAGGCGGCGGCCTTCGGCCCGCTCGAGAAGGGAAATCGCCTTTCCCTGCAGTGACAGAGACCTGGATCCCCCTTTTGTGGTTCACACAGTCTGCTGCAGCTGTGTCGCCCGACTGGGCCAGAACATGGCGGCCAATGGCCAGGCGCTCCGCTGCTTGAAGGGTCAGGGGAACGGCATGGAGCTCTAAAACGTTCACTTACAGGCTCTTCTCCTGCTGACTCCACAGCCCCTGGGTGGAAATCGAGCCACACACGGCACGGCACAGCACCCGACCCCATCCCCACAGGCATCCGTCGTTATTACAGTCCTGTCCGCTACTACGAGAGGACATCCCTCTCCTAGAGGTAGAGTTGAAGGTCACCAGTCCAGGGACTGGCACACCCGCCGTGGTATGTCAATCTGCATCTGGATGGAATTTCGCAGTCTTGTCCTGGTAACAAGCCAGGAAGCACAGCAGTGATTGAAGATGGAACACTGCCCAAGGAGCAATTCCCAGACAGGCGAGCAACGGGCCCAGCGACCAGAAGAGCGGGGACAGAGGGAGGCAGCGAGCAGAATGGGCTTCCCAGACAGCCTGCAACAGAGTCGATTCCCTGTGGGGCTCCAGACGCATCAAGACTTTACCAGGATCCCGCCCCCACCCCCCAGATATTGGATGGAGCACATGGGTTGCAGATGGCTCTTCCTGTGACTGATGAGGAGGTCCATAAGCATCAGGCTGCCTGTAGAAGTAGGCAAAAATGGCAGGCATAAGTGGCCACCTCATTCCCTGACAGTGGCCATCACCACCAGCAAAATCTCGGTGAAGATCCTGGGTCTGGAAGAGAGGCTGGCCAGCAGAGTCCTGTACTGCCAATGCAGGTCCTGTACACAGCATCTCAGGAAATGTCGGTGTGGCAGGTAGATGGTGATGCGGAGATATCTTGTAAATCCACCGAGGCAAGGAAAGAACCCAGGGAAAAGGCCATGATTAGAATATCCATGTAGGTTTTGTTTTTGGGGGAGGGATCATGAGATACGGGTTGAGGTCTCCGAGCTGAAAATCAGTCACACCCCACCATCCCCTTTTTAGGGCAGGAAATGCAGTTGAGTAGAAGCCTGCGCCCCGCTCTGAGTTTGGCATGGCTCTACTGAGTTGGCGGCTTTTAAGCTCTGCAAGCAGGCCAAATACGGCTGGCACCTTCCCAATCCCTTGGGAGAGTGCGGGGCAGGAAATGGTCCTGTGATTTCAGGGGAAACTCTCAGGCACAGCCCCTCCCCAGCATGTCCAAAAGCAAGCTGTCCTTTGAGGGTGTAGTCAATCCATCGGGGGGGGGGGGGCTGCGTTGATGTCCCCCCCCCCCTTATTGGAGTGATGGATGGATGTGGAATTAGGACCTCCACGAGCTCTCTGAGGCTGGGGGTGTTGTCTTGGCACCCAAGAGAATCAATGCTGGTGGCTTGCTGTGACGAAAGGGCCTGCCTGGGCCTTGATAAAGGAAGGGGAGTTTGTTTTTCTCTGAGCAGTCCTGAAGGTTCTTGTCAAGTGATGACCCAAAGAGACGCCCCCGCCCCCACAAGGGAAGGCACAGTAGGTTGGCCTTGGAAGATGCCAGTTCTTGATCCTGAGATATCTCCTTGCTGCCACATCCAGACCTGCAGCCTTGGTGGACAGAGAGATCGAGAGCAAACGCATGTCTGTCAGACGTGCCAGTGGCATAGAGTTCTTACTGAAGGTGGACGCTGGGACATGCTCAGCCAGGATGGCCTCTTTCAAACCGTCCAGGCAAGACAGGGCTAACCTGGCAAACTACGACCCTGCAACACCAGCACAAGGGGAGTGGCACGGCCTCCAAATCGCACTGGATGAGGGCCTCCAGCTTGTGGTCCTGAGCATCTATGAGCAGAGCTTCGCCAGCCGTGGGAACAGCGATGCCTTTGCCCAAGGCAACTGTCGCAGCATCCAGCAGAGGTGAGGCGAGACTCTTGACTTTGACTAGGCAATAAAGAGGGCATCACGATTTTGCAGATCCTAGTGAGATCCTGCCATTCCTGCTGGGCCAGCTTCTTGAGGTCAAGAGGAAAGACAAAAGTGCTGGGGGCCGAAAAGCAGTATTTGTTGTCGCTGGGTGGCCCCTCCTCCACGAGCAGACCTTTCTGGGTCAGGCCCATTTCCTGGGACACCTGGTGATCATCTACTGGAGAAGATTTGGCCGGCACCTCCTGATGTTTGGCCTTAGCAGTCCATTCGCCTGTCTTGGGAACCGGGGTAGGATGGCACTGGGCTCTGACTGTGGGGCCGATAATTATCCCCTGCCCTGTGCCCGGAACGCCTGACATTGGGCCAGGGGCCATTCCTGCATGTCCAGCTTTTCCGCTTCCTCTCCAAGCTGAGCCTGTTCACCCCAGGGAAGGGGCCAGCTCAGTGTGGGGGAGCATGTGCTATGCATGCAGGAAATGCCGGGTTCAATCCTCCAGCATCACCAGGGAGGGCCTGGAAAGAATCCTGCCTGAAACCCTGGAGAGCCGCTGTGGCCAGTCAGTGCTGACAACACTGACCAGGGGCCAGATGGACCCATGGCCTGACTCAGTATAGGGCAGCTTCTTATGTTCCTGCCTCCCAAGAGTCTAGAGAAGAGAGGAAAGCAGGCCCCAAAGCAGGCCTGAGAGGAGCGTAGGCACCTGCTTTCGATGGCATGTCTCTGAGATAGGTGAACTGTACTTGCAGTGAGGCAATCCACACACTAAAAGCTGCCCTCTCGAAGGGAGGCAGGAGAGGGAGGAGTCGGGGGGGCATCCCTGCATCCCCCTCTTTGAGGATGGCTCCACTGGAGATGGCTGTTTCTCTGCCATTTCTTATATATATGCCTGTATATTTATATATTGTTTTGTTTGTTTGTTTGGAGGGGGGAAGTGAGGAGGAAGCTCCAGGCCCCAAAAGCGAAGGAGCCGCCAAACAAGACGCTCCCCAAAAGGCACGCTTAGTGTGCCAGACGGGAGAGCTCCGCCCCCCACCCCGCGACGGCAAGACGCGGGCGGTGGAGGAGCAGCGGCCGCCACGGTGGCCAGGACCTCGGGCAGCCTCCGCACATGTGTCCTGGAGGCAAATGACGGGGCCTCCAGCCACCTGATCCCAGCATGCTGCATGCCAGCCGGAAGAGGTCTGGGGCCAGAAGCAAGGGAAAGAGAAAAGGCGCACCTAAATGCCGCCGCTGCAGCCGTGCCACACAAGGAAGGCGAGTGAGGCCGCGAGTGGGAGCGTAAGCGGGGGGGTGGCTGGCATCGAACCTCCTGCAGCTCGCTCTTTTGCTGGCTAAACAGGCAGGCGCCTTTGGCCCGATCCCCAGGTCCTCTCTGAAAGCGGACACAGGTGGGAAGCACGAATCGGCCAAGAGAAAAGGCCCCTCTGGAACAGGGGCAGGAAAAAAGCCCCCCCGGCTGTGAGGACCCCCCACCCCAGGATAAGCTGCAAACCCCAGGTCCCTTCTTAGACAGGGGGTGCGGGTGGGCACAAAAACAAGCGGGTCCCTGGGCCAGCTCCAGCGCAGGCCTGCCCAAAGGAACGGGGAGGTGCTGTCCCAACCATTCTACCCCAGCACCGGGTCCCTCCTTTAATTGGAGGCACTGGTGAGGGGAGAAACACCCTGGTCCATCCTGGCGTAAGTTTCCTCCGACTTCTCCCAGGGCTGTGCTTCAAGGGATGTCTGCCTTCAGCAGGCGGAAAAGGAAGACTGAGGAACTCGAGCTGAAGGGGGAGCTGAGGAGGCAGGGACTACACACTTCCGGAGAAATCTGAGAGCTCCGCCAATCAACAGGGAGCCTACGGCTAACCCCTGCCCTACCAGAGCGTGGAGGGAGGAGTCGGGGGGAAATTACATTTCCTTCCAGCAGCCTTGCCGCTTCCTGACTTGATACAGTTCTTTTCAGTCCATCTGGAAGATGAGTCTACCATGCAGTGGAATGAGGGGACAGAACAGACTATACCACGTTCATGCAGAGCATACCACTTTTGACTGCTTCCCCACATAAAGCAAACGTCTTGCAAGCTGAGAACTAGCACATCAGGAACAAGGGTTCGATACAAGTTCTTTTACCTTCTCTCCTACCTTCTCAACTTGCACGGAGCATTCAGAAATGTGATCCCCAACCTGGAAGTCTAAAGTAATTCACTCTATTTTACCACCTTGTTCTGCTGTACGTGAAGATCAGGCCTGGGATATTCATGGCATCTGCGCACGGAACGTGAATGCTGATGCGCATTCAGATTTGCAGTAAGATGTGCGTCCCTGCCAGCCTTGCCCAAGCGAGTGCCCTCCAGAGGTGGACTATGACGGACATCATCCCCATTCAGCTTGAGTGCTGCAGTCCAGCACATCTGGAGGGCACCAGATTGCAGAAAGGTAATCTACAGTCACCCCTAGTTGTGATTTCATAGCCAAGGCCCTCTGACCATGTCCCCTGGTCTCTCCAACCCCAAATCCATCAGACAAGCAGCCTGAGGGAAAACTCCCTGTAAACCTCTCTGAGTAGGAGTTACCAGGCTCAGAGCCTGGGACAGCAGATGAGCCCTGTTAAAGGCAGCAGTCTGAAGAAACCCACCAATCAGCCAAGGCTGACTGCCATTCCTCAAAGTCCCCGCTGGAGTTGGCAAAAGACAAAGGACACAGACCCCAAACGGAGCCTGGCCCCTTTTTGTTCACTGACCTCTTCAATAAAATGTATGATGCCTGAGCCTGTCTGTTTTAAATCTGCGTATAAACACTGAGGTTGCTGCCCATTTTGTTTTCTGTTGTTGTATTTATGTTGTTTCTGATCTTATGGTTTTGTCTTATTTAATCTTTATTTAACTGTTTAAACCCTAAACAGCTTAAAAAGGTAAAAGGTGTCCCCACCAGTCGTGTCCGACTCTAGGGTGCGGTGCTCATCCCCGTTTCTAGGCCGAAGAGCCAGCACTGTCCGAAGACGCTTCCGTGGTCATGTGGCCAGCATGACTGAACACCGAGGTTCACGGAACGCTGTTACCTTTCCTGCTGAGGCGGTACCTATTTATCTACTTGCAATTTCTTGCTTTCGAACTGCTAGGTTGGCAGGAGCTGGGACTGAAGATGGGAGCTCACTCCGTCACGCAGCACTCGGGTCTCGAACTGCTGACCTGCCGACCTTCCAGTCTGCAGTTCAGCGTCTTAACCACTAAGCCACCGCGGCCCTAAAACAGCTTAGGACCCGGCTATCTAAGGGACCGTCTGTCTCATATAAACCTGCCTGGTTATTAAGATCTGCACGAGAGGCCTTCTTAAGGGCACCAGTGCCCACAGGGGATCATTTGTCAGGCATACGCGAAAGCGCTTTCTCCTGGGTCACTTTCTCCTGGGTCGCAGGTCACTCCTGCGTACGCGCTGTGTGTTTTTTTTTTTTTAAACCTAGCCGTGATAGGCTACGTAAATCTTTACGTAGCCTATCGCGTCTTTTTTTTTTTTAAACTGGAAATGGCGGCAGCCAGTCAGAAGACCGGCTGCTGCAGCCGCTGCAGCCGCCGCCGCCACCAGGAAGGTCTGCCCCAGGTAAGTCTCGTCCTGGGGGGGGCGGGGGGCAGATCGTTCCGCCACCGATTTCGGGGGGCCAAATGCGCTGGCATTCGGCCTCCCCGAGATCTGTGGCGGAATTCTCCAACATCCCTAGATGCAGCTGGCATCTCTTTCACTGTTCTCTGTGATTCAGCCTTAGAAATGCCAGGCTATCTGGCTGGGAGCAAAGCTGAACTTTGCATTGCATAAACTCTCTGTGATTCTTGGTTGCCGTCTTCCTTTTTTAGGCACTGCGAACCCCAAAGTAACTTTCAAGTTGTCTGAAATAGTGATTGGTGCTGATGGCAGAGTAAGTCTAACGTTGTTTTCTTTCTCAAGTCAGTTTGGAGTTGGCAGCTGTTCTCATCTGAAGCCATTTCGGTTACCCCATTGAAAGCAGTCAGGAAAGCGGTGAGGAGCGCTTTCTCCTGGTTGCGGGAAGAACAACCCAGAGTTTCAACCCACACTCTAACCAGATGCAAACCAGCTAATTATGTAGTTGTTCTAATGTTTTACCATTTTCAAAGTTCTTGTTCTTTATTGTTAAGGTTTTATTGTTTTAAACTGTTGCACACCGCCTTGATGGCTTTTTAGCAAGGCAATATATACATGTTAATACTAAATAAACAAATAGAAGTATTTTCCTATTTACATTGTTTTTATATTTATTGTACATTACCCAGTGAACTTTATGTCATGGGGCGGCATACAAATGTCAGTAATTTAAAAAAAAGGTTCCTAATGACTTCACTGGAGGGGTGGCACTGGTGGGCATCAGGACCTTCTTGGGGCTATAAAGTCTTGGCTGACTTTCAGGAGCACCCTGCACCCCCATCCTGCAGCACCTGAACGTGACTACCTGCCTGTAACTGGCTCTCTTTTGCCTACTCCAGGAGAGCAGGCTGGAGGCTTTGAGCCCACTTGGAATAGGAAACTTTGAATTAAGATGTGAGAGGATGGATTGGTTTGGCCAAGCCTGGAGAGAGAGGCTGGTGGTCTGCGTGGCCCTGTGCCCATTTCTGCACGTCCAGCTATTTTCTATGTGCCAACTGACCTACAGATCAGCTCTGCCAAGGCACACAACAGCATAGAGCAGAAAGAAACCCATGTGAGTTTTGATGCACAGCCCTGCTTTCCATGATCTGTTTTTACTTTCCACATGTGGAATGATCCTGTAACACATGGAACAGCTTCACCCTGCCCTATGATTGGACAGGCCTTATGTTTAAGCCGGGGGGGGGGGGGTTGGGAGGGGGGAGATCAAGCATATATTCAAATTCAGGAATGCATTCATCAGAGAAATGGAAAACAAAGGGGCTTACATTGGAACCGTGTCGGCCAAGAACTTCCCATTCCCCACCAGTGATTGGCAGTTCCTCTTTGACAGGACACAGGAAATCACCTACAAAAACAAGATCAAAGTTACAGATACATCCACGTGAGATTTGCACTCACCCTTCCTGTGTAACACCATTTCCTACACAATTAAGAACAGAAGAAGAGTCCTGCTGGATCAGACCAAGGGTCCATCTAGTCCATCATCCTGTTCACACAGTGGCTGATCAGCTGTCGGTGGGAAACCCACAAGCAGGACACAAGTGCAACAGCACGCTCCCACCCATGTTCCCCAGCAACTGGTGTACATAGGCTCACTGCCTTTGATAATGGAGGTAGCATATGGCCATCAGGACTTGCAGTCACTGACAGCCTTCTCCTGCAGGAATTTGTCCAGCCCCCTTTTACAGCCATCCAAATTGGTGGCCATCACTATGGCTTGTGGTAGCGAATTCCACAGTTTTGACTATGCGCTGTGTGAAGAAGCTCCTCCCCTTCTCTGTCCTGAATCTCCCACCAATCAGCTTCATGGGAGCCACATTAATGAAAGGGGCATTTAAGAAGGCACAGCCAGATACTGCTTACTTGAAGCATGCACTGCAGTCCTCCCCCCCCCCATGTTTATGTATAGGGTTCAGTTCTGCACTAGCGAAGTGTACAACCCCATTGAAGCTACAGGATTCTCCATCTGACAGTCCATTTGTCAGGAGCGCCCTTGCTGCCTTCCGAAATCCTCAAGTAGCCAGAATCAACACGCAGACAATAGGGCTCTTTTCCAAGGCTTTTTTTTCCATTCAACCTAACAACGCTTACAGATGCTAATTGCCTGAGCCTAATGAGGGAAACTTAAGAGAGCTGCCTACCAGGGGTATCTAGCCTTAGTGAATCAGTTGGTCTCCGTTTGGAGGTAAAGGCGGGAAGCCTCTGAACTTAAGGGCTAGGAGGCGAAAGGCCACCCCTTTCCCATGGGGCATCGGGGCGCAGCTGTTGACGTCGCACCAAGCGGGCTGAGTGCCTTCTCTCGGTGCCCTCCATCTCCCGCTTGTCCCTGCACCGGTGCCTAGTGCCCCGAAGCTCCAGTTGTCCCTCCCCCTGCCTGCCAGGGTCGCTACCACTCTCAGGAATGTGAGCAGGAAGGGGCTCTCCCTCCGGCAGCGCCTCTGAACAGTGCGCGGGTTCCTCTCCCACAGTTCCTATCTCTTCCTCAGAATCAGAACTGCTTTGGGGCTCTATGGGCTCCGATCCAACCCTGACACCATTTGAGAAAGGCAGTGTCTACAGCAGCCTTCCCCAACCTAGTGCCCTCCAGATGTCTTGGACTTCCAACTCCAATCCAGCCAGCATGGCCGATGGTCAGGAATGCTGGGAACTTTGGTCCAAAACATCTGGAGGGCATCAGCTTGGGGAAGCCTGGTCTAGTGAGCTGGTTTTAGTGGTGGGAAACCCAGGTTCCATTCCCTTCTTGGCTAAGACTAGTATCTATCTATCTATCTATCTATCTATCTATCTATCTATCTATCTATCTATCTATTATTAGCATTTATATACTGCCTTATCTGCTAAAAAGCAACCAAGGCAGGGAGGCTAAGCAGGTGAGTCTTTTTCATTCTACCTGGTCAAATTCTCCAACCTGAGTTAATGATCTAAATGAAACAAAATTTGCAAACAATTGCTTACTTTGCCTACTGTATTCTGCCTGCTATAGGGCCAGAAAAGACAACAAGCTAAAGTGCACTCTTTGGCTACTAGACGTTCTTCACACATTTCCTACAGAGCATCAACTTGATCTTCACTGCCATAAGAACTGGCAGCTTACTTAAAAAAATAAAGAATAAAGTGCAGTGCAAGCTGCCTGGTGGAAGCGTAGAATACTTCAGAGCCCCGATGGGTCACTGCTCCGACTAAAATGCCAGGCTGACTTTTAAAGGGGGGGGGGGCCCTCCAAGGAATGGAACTCCCTCAACCAACTAAGGGTGCTTATTCTATTCCATCGGAAGACAGAAGCCAAATGGCTGAAGCTGGTTACTTGGAGCAGGAAGTCCTCCATACGATCGCTTGTATCTGCTCTCCTTTAAAACAGTTGTGATTCTGTATAGATGCCGGAATCCTGTTTTGCACTCAGAGGCAAAGATGAACTCTATCGCACCCTCGCATGTTTGCGGGAAAACGTGGAAGATATCATGGATCTGAGGAAACAAAGGACGGTTGAAAGTGAAAGCAGATGGCAGGCAGGTTTGTTCAAACTGGTATGTGAAATCCAGTCCGCACAGGCCCTAGAGCCCACGTAGAGTTCTTCTGGTAGGCAAACAGACTGCTGATTTTCATGGAGAAACTTTGAACATTTGCCAACATTCTGTAGCTAACATTCTCCCTCCAAGCACTTAGAACAGAGGTGCAGAACCTCTCAGGCACAGGGGCCACATGCAGCCCTCCTGGGTTCCCCAGATGGCCACGCCCCTTTCCCTGGCCACACCCCCTTCCCCCCGCCCCCGACTGATCATTTGGTGGTTTCCCAGCTTTTGTGAGCTTTCCCCCATTTTAATAACTTGAAATGCCTCTCCTAAGTCTTAGCTACTGGCAGTAAGAGCTTTAAGCTAAATTACGCTGCTCTTTTTTTGGTATTTTGGCATCCACTTGCCTTTGGTCACACCCCTTTGGAATGTGGCACCTGAGAGCTTCTCTGAAATGGAATTTGGCTCTCAGGCTGAAAGCGGTTGTGCACCCCTGAATTAGAACACTTTGTAAATATTCTACCACAGCAACTCAGCCAATGGCTAGGGGCTGCTATCAAGCAATAGCTGGGCCTTAGCCCGAGATGGCAAATTCTTACGTTTATCCAGACGTCTGTTGTTTCTTCATAAACGATCAGTGGTGTAACAGAATCAGGCACAGCATCTATTAGTTTCTGCCTCTCCATGGCATCGTCTTCCACAGGTATAAATAAGGCAGGGGGAAGTAACACAATCTGCAGCCGTGTTTGGGCACGATCGAGCAAGATGGCCCAAGCGCTAAGGACAGGAGAATCAGAAAACAGCAACAGTTACTACCAAGCAATGCAGACAGATCACTAACACTCCGACCATACGCAGGTAAAAAACTGAAAGAAAGACCCACTGATATCAATGGGGCTTACTTCCAAGTAAGTGCACAGAATTGGGTGTTTGTGGGAGGGAGAAGTATGCAAGGCCATTTGGTGCAGCTGAGGACAGCAAATTTCATTACATTTGGGTTTTTTTTTTAAGCATCCAAACTATATATTTTATTATGTATTTGTGATTGTTTTGTAATATCTGTGATGTTTTGTTTGTTCGTACATTTATAATTTAAAAAGGGGGGAAATCATGTATAGAAAAGAGAGGCTCTCCAGCTAATAAAACAGATGTTTACCAAAAATTAGCCATACACGGAAGACATACTTTACAGAAGCTTGTAAATTCCTCTGTAAGATGAACCAACATCCCCATCTGTTAAGATCTTCAAATTAATTGTTGCTGCAGTGCCTCATCCTCTGGGAGCCTGTCAGGTGGAGAGTCAGAGCAGGGCCTTCCTGGCTGGAAACCATGTCCCAAGGGGCTGTCAGGCACCATAATTTAGGTGCCCTTGTTAAGAAAGAATAAAGGGATTTGGCTGGATTTCATTCTGCTCAATGGGATGTGGCTATATGTCGCTTCACCGCTGTTTTTTCACCTCTCTCTTTCCTACTGGTTATATGGTTCTAGTAGTTGATTATGGTCAGTATCTAACAATTTAATTGTGCTAATGCAAATTACGCTGGGCTAGCGCAAGGGATCTCTAGCACCATGCCAAATGCGTTAGCTCGGGTGACAGGTTTTACAGGGAATCCCATCACGCAAGCTAATGCTATTGATTGGCATTGTGCTCAAGGTCCCTTATGCTAGCACAATGTTAGCACAGTGACTGGATACTGCCCTCTATCTTTTAGCTATCCCCTTTTTACTTTTCTGTTTTGTAGTTCAGTGTCTTGAGCATTTTATATGGAAAGGTAGCATTATCCATTTATAAAGAAAAAAAAGACATTTTAAGGATATTATTACATTCGGAATCAGTTATGGGTTACTTCAAAGTTTTCTTCCCACCTTAACCAAGAAAGGGAGGCAGTATGAAAAAAAATCCAGATCAGATCAGAATGGAAACATAAAATTAAAAAAAGGGAAAAGAACAGGAACTCCGAAATGCTGTTGCCATTGTGGAGTGGGCAGAACAGCATCTAGGGGCACCTCTGACCACAGGAAGGGGTAAAGCTCTTACTCAGTGGACTGGCCTAGCCAGTGAAAAAAGTGGAAAAAGTGTTACCCACTCAGGATTCCGCCCCCTCCACTGATGGGAGAAAAAATTGCTGTTCAAAGCCCTCAAATGCAAGGAGCGACTTTAAAAGTTCATCTCCTGGATTTGAATTGCTGATAAAACACTGATGTGTACTCAGAATGGTCCAGCTCAAGCCCAGGACTGCTGGAGAAACAGAGTCAGAGTAAAACACGCACTATTTCCCCTCCCGAGTCCATCCTGCTCTAGCGATGTACTCCACACCTTCAAAGAGGATTTCAAAGGGTTGGACGAGTTCTTTATCGACAACATCTGAAATCTGCCAGGGGAGAAAAAAAACAGATCAGAAAACCTTTCCCAAAGCTATGGATGCCTTTCAAAAATATGCCAGTAGCTATACTCTCAATTTACTAAGCACCCCTCAACTGGGGGTGGGATGGGGGGCTGGAATTCCATCTTGGGGAAAAAAATCCTGACACTGATGCATGCCGCCACAATCTCCTTGCGTTTGGGGAAACAGTCACAAGTGCCACACAGAACACAATGTGCAGAGAAAGCAATCTACATCCAGTCTCGTCAGTTTCACAGGTATTCAGTCATAAGTCCATTCCACCCAATTTCTGCATCAGTTTGCTACTTTTTAAAAAACTGGATGAAAAATCATATTTATTTTTGTATGCCATTTCCCCTAACCTACGCATGTTGTATGGAACTTTCCCAAATACAGGCATTTGTGAACTGCGTCACAAAATTCGGAGAAGTGCACAGTCTGAAAGATAACTGTGTCCCGATCAGCATATAAGCCCAAGAAGTGTGAATGAGTGCCAAGGATTCCAAGCCCTCCTGCGGGGTAGTGCAGCAACGGAGACTGGCTTATCCATCCACAAGCTCTTTATTACAAGCTCTAATGGCACCTCTTCACACCTAAAGTGACTACAAAGGCTGGGAGCTGCCCCCTGGGCCCAATTAATAAAACAGAGCTCTTGTTAAGAGAACTACTGGAACAGGGCAGTTGCCTTTCACCTACTGAAGGATGCTTCACTGTGCTCCACAAGCTGTTTCTGGGCTCCTCCCTTCAGGGAGGGTCCTCTCGACTCAACTTCTGACGGGCCACCCCTTCGGCAGAACACCTCCTCTCAGCTCCGTCTGCTTAACTGGGTGGCGAGCCCTGGCATTTGTCAATGCCAGTCATTCCTCCCCCTCTGGCAGAGACCAGGCTCCCACGGGGAGGGGGGACGACGGTCTCTGAGCCTGGCCCTCCTGCTCAATAAGCCCCTGGGAAGGTTCTTCACTGACTTCTGGGGAGCCCTGGGGAATTTCCTCCCGCACTCCCTGGCCCGGCTGGGCTTCTTCTAGTGCTGCCTCCACATCCAAGTCAGAAACCAAATCAGGGAGCCTGGGCCCAATCCTGAAATTTGGCTAGTTCGTTTAAAAATGCAGACCAAATGAAATTCTCTCTCGTGCTTACAGGCCTCTTTCTACTACAACATTTCAAGCCTTTATGGAAGGGGTGAGGAAACTCTTTCAGCGTGAGGGCTGGATTCCATTCCGGAGAAGTTCCTGGGGGCCACACTGACAGGGCTGAAGGCCAAAGGAGCAGGGCCGAAGTACGAAAAGCACCAGCATGTTGTCACTTAAAGCTCTTCCTGCCGGTAACGAAGCCTTAGGAGGGGCATTTCAACCTTTTCGAATGGGGGGGAAATTCCACAGAAGGTAGGAAATCACCGAACGATCAGTCATCAGAGGAAAGGGGGCTGGGGGCGTGGCCTTCTGGGAACCCATGGAAGGCCAGACTGGGAGGTCTACAGGTCTGCTGTGTGGGATGCCTCACATTTCTCATTCATTTGCTTTCAATGGGGTAACCGAAATGGCTTCAGATGAGAACAGCTGCCAACTCCAAACTGACTTGAGAAAGAAAACAACGTTAGACTTACTCTGCCATCAGCACCAATCACTATTTCAGACAACTTGAAAGTTACTTTGGGGTTCGCAGTGCCTAAAAAAGGAAGACGGCAACCAAGAATCACAGAGAGTTTATGCAATGCAAAGTTCAGCTTTGCTCCCAGCCAGATAGCCTGGCATTTCTAAGGCTGAATCACAGAGAACAGTGAAAGAGATGCCAGCTGCATCTAGGGATGTCGGAGAATTCCGCCACAGATCTCGGGGAGGCCGAATGCCAGCGCATTTGGCCCCCCGAAATCGGTGGCGGAACGATCTGCCCCCTGCCCCCCGCCCCCCCCCGGACGAGACTTACCTGGGGCAGATCTTCCTGGTGGCGGCGGTGGCGGCTGCAGCAGCGGCCAGTCTTCTAACTGGCTGCCGCCATTTCCAGTTAAAAAAAAAAAAAAGACGTGATAGGCTACGTAAAGATTTACGTAGCCTATCACAGCTAGGTTTAAAACAAAACAAAACACCGCGCGTACGCAAATGGCGGCGGCCATGGCCGCCGCCATTTGCGTACACGTGTTGTTGTTGTTTTTAAGTCCCATGTGATAGGCTACGTAAAGATTTACGTAACCTATCACGGCTGACTGCAGGGACGCAAACGGCAGCGGCTACAGCCGCCGCCATTTGCGTCCCTGCTAGCCTGCGGCCAGATGTCCGGCTGCTGGCGGAGCCGGCCGGCAGCTCCGTAGAATCCCTGCGGAGAACAGCCGGCCGGCCAGAATTCCGGGGGGAGGCGCAGAGTGCCTCCCCCCCGGCCAGGATTCTGGGGGGAGGGACAGAGCGCCCCCCCCCATCAACATAATCCGTGAAAGGTAAGTGACTTTCGTACATCCCTAGTTGATGGCCTCACCTGAACTTGGCCTGAATGCCTTTCGCATGATCTCTCACCTGTTTTGGGGTACCGAAAGGAATCTGTCCTCCTCGTCTCCAGCATGGGGGATGTGACATGAATGATCTCCACCTCCGACTCATCATTCTCTTCATACAGAAGTCTAAGAACTTTGCCTCCACCGATAGCTACCAGGAAGGATGGAGACATGGCACTTAATCAGAGCTTCAAAGAGTAACCCATTCCATTGAATGCCTGCATGGATCTCCCTTCCCCAGGCTGCTTAACCTTAGCTCCTATCTGAAACATGGGTGCAGAACTTTAGGCCTGGGGGCCAGATCTGGCCCTCCTGGGTGTCCTAATTCAGCCCTCTTGAGTTCCCTAGAAGGCCCCACCCCCTTCCCCCCACCAATCGTTTGGCGGTTTCCTGGCTTTTTTGCAGTTTTCCCCCCATTGTAAAAGGTTGAAATGCTTCTCCTAAGGCTTTTCCTAGTTATTGGCAGGAAAACCTTTTAAGCTACAATATGCTGGTATTTGGGGCCCTGCCCCTTTTTGTCTCTGGCCCCACCCCCTTTTGTCTCTGGCCCCACCCCCTTTGCCTTTGGCCCTGCCCACCACTGGAATGTGGCCCCTGAGAGCCCTCCGAAACCTTCAGGATGAAAGAGGTTCAAAACTCTGGATCTGAAATATCATCCTCAAACACCCCAACTTCAGAAGTCTGCACTTGTCCGATCTGATTTTGAGAAGAACACAAAAGACCCCCTTGACACAATTAGCCATTTCTCCATTTGACCCGAGTTAGGCCTCTATTTTGTCTGCTGAACCACTATTTTGTTGTTTTGTCTGCAAGGAAAAGTACAAGAATGCTAGAATACAGTTCTGTAAATTTAAACCTAAGTATCTTAAAACAATTATTTTAAACAAAATTAATGTTTTAAACATCTAAAATGTTTATGATAAATCAATGCTGCTATCTGTGTTACAATTTTAATGTGCTTTTAGAAAGCTGAACATAGGAAGCTGCCTGACACTGAGTCAGGCCCTGGGTCTATCGAGGCCAGTGCTGTTGACACTGACGGGCAGCTGTGGCTCTCCAGGGTTTCAGGCAGGAGTTTTCCTAGCCCTACCTGGAGATGCTGGGGATCGAACCTGGGACCTTCTGCCTGCAAAACAGGCGCTTTACCACTGAGCTGTGATCCAAAGTGATGCCTCAGCAATGCTAAACGGCTTTCGTATAGAGCAGACTTATTTCTAAATGGGGTAAGACTCTATCTTTGTCATGCTTCTCAAAGTGGGAAGATGATGGAGGTGGGGGCCCGGGGAGCTGCCTTATGCAAAGTCAGAACATTGCTTCATCTGACTCAGTGTTGTCTCTACTGACTGGCAGTGGCTTTCCAGGTTTCAGGCAGGCAGGCGCGCTTCCCAGCCCTAGCTAGAGATGCCAGGAACTGAATCAGGCCTGTCTGCATGCAAAGCAGCAGCTCTGCCACTGAGCTGCAGCCCTTCATGTTTTATGGCTGGCTGTTTTCACCAGGTTGCTAGCTGTATGGCATAAATCATGCAGAAAACTAGAATATAAACATACCGAAGAACATAAATGGAAAAAACATAAACAGCTGAGACTTGGATGTGGAGACCAACCATAAAGATGTAGCAACCCAGAACTCAATGCTAAATGGGAGAATCTATGGAAAACTCCCAGGATCCTATAGTTGTATTAACATAAGAAGCTGCCTTATCTGTTTTAGCCCAATACTGTCTACTCTCTGTGGTCTGAGGCAGAGGTCTTTTCCAGCCTGCAGTTGGAGATCTCTTTAATTGGAGATGCCAGTGACCTTCTACAGGCAAAGCACATGCTCTGTCACTGAGCTATGGAGTAAAGCTTGTAGAGTGAATGATATCAGAACAGGCTAAAGAGGTAAGACTTTTTAAATACCTCTGAAGAGGTTACTTTTGAGGAGCCTAGGACCTCGACCTTGTGAAGGTTTGAGGTCTAAAGAGACAAGGAAAGGAAAAGGTCAGGCCTAGAGGCCTGTAGTTTTTGTTGGGAGGGGTATCCCTGAGAGGAGTAGTTTCATTTCCCTGGTTAGGTTTCAGTTTCATTTCTCCAGTTAAGTGTCATTTCTTCAGGTTTGAAACACTACTTTTGGTTTTGAAGGAGGAGGGTATATAAAGAGAGTGAGAGCCAGTAAGAGCAGAGTCATGAGACCAGAGCAGGTAGCACAGGAAGAAGCAGCCTGGAGAAGTCTAAATGCAGCCTGGGTAAAGGAATTTACATTTTGCAACTTTTATGTTCTCTTAATGCCTTTTGTATCACTCAGCTCTATTGTGTAAACATCTTTAGTTGTGATTTGCTTGCTTTAATTTACAAGTAAACTGTTGTGGTTAACACCCTGTGTCTGGTGTGTCAATCACCCCACATCTACAGCCTAAAACCCACGTTATTGGGAAGGGGAAGTTTAAAAGAAGGTGGAACTCTTACGGAGGCAAGAGATCCATAAGGGGTTGCTCAGGGGGTTCACGTCATAAGGGGAGCCCTGACAGACCCGCTAGCAAGTTGTTCTCTAGTCATGAATTGCCACACCTGCTCTATTTACAGAATGGGTCCTGTTCCTTCTACCTGAGCTAATCAACGTCCAACGATCAGATCAGTTCTTCTTGCTAACAGATAGATCAGTTGCAAACGTCGTTCCGCAGTCCTTACATAGATGCTGAGAGGCTCACCTGGGCAGGGCCTCTTTCCAGTTTGGGAACGTCGTTCTTCTGGAGTAAAGCCTGACATATTCAGCAGACCTTAACTGGAGCCAGTCCCTGGAATCCTAGTCCACATCCAGTTCATCTGACTGGCAGGAACCTCAGCATGCAACAGTGTGGAGATGAAGCAGCCTTCTGCAACCTGGTGCCCTCTAGGTGTTTGGGACGTCATCTCCCAGCTACCCCAGCTGCCAGCATGGCTAACAGTCAGGAATGCTGGGAATTGTAGTCCAAAACATCTCAAGGACACCAGGTTGGGGAAGGCTGAGATAAAGAAGCTTTATGCCCATGGAATTTTTCAGAAGTTCCTTAACACTTTTCTTCCTGTTTTTTCTTTTTCTTTTGATGGTTCTTAAGCTGAAATTTCTGATCAGAATTAATTTTGCTTGGTTCCTTTCCCTCCCAAATCCCACCCCCTACCCTTTCACTGGTGTGTTGGTAATGTTTTGACTGTGAGCCTGTGGAAGAGCGCTGCAATTTTAAGTCATTTTTGTACAGAACTTGCTATCTTTAGGCACTTTAAAAAATAATATACAGTGTGATGATGGTGGAGCGCACAGACAGCCATCCAGGACCAAAGACTTGGACCACAGCTTTGCATAGCAAGTTCCCTGTCACAGGCAGATGGAGAGGGAGCAATTCTGACCCAAACATCAGGGAAGCCGAAGGAGCTTCCTGGGCCTGCATGCCTGACATACTTACTTGGCTCTGCACCCGGACACCACCAATAGCCAGTGTATCTATCGAACTCCTCCTGTAGCACAAATGTCGCAACCCCGGCAGACTTTGGATCCTCTTCAATATTGGCAAATTCTACACAGGCAATGCAAGAAACACTGTTTTTCAGAAAGAAGGAAAACACTCGGAGATGCTCATAACATTCATCATAACTTGCAAAACGCCCACTGTTCTCTCCAGAATGGCAAGGAGCACTGGGGGGGGGGGGGATGTTGCGCAGTGCATCTCCAGACTCTGCATACGGAGACACATGGCACTCTGTAGTGGGTTTGACACCAGAATAACTCGCGATGAGTCCGCTGTTTGAACTGACAGTATCCTATATGCTGTTTGAATGCGCAGAGACTTGCGTAGCTTAGCACAGTGAGTGGATTTTAGCAGGCGTTAGCTACCCAAAATAAGCTAGCTGGTATCAAGCCGGTACAGCTCCGTATGTCAACCAACCTGACAGCTGCAAGGCCTATGCCAAGCTGCCTCCTCCTCCTAGAGATAAGGGTGTCATGCCTCGATTCTCACGGAGGAGTTTGAGGAACTCCCCTTCCCATGCTGGAATGTTGGGGTCCTGTTCTCAGGGAAAGCATGACGGATTTCCCAGTCTGCAATGCTTTGCGTACCTTCAAGAAGGAGGGAGGGAACTATAGAAGATTAGCACAAAGCGAACCAATATGGTCTTGCTCCAAGGGGGAATCGCGCACTGCCAGCCTGGAGAACTTTTGCTGGTCCTGAGGGGAGCACCTTGTATATCTTGGGGACCCAGCTTTACTTGTCAGCTGCAGCAAAGGGGCCTGCTTTGTCAACGGAAGGAACGTGAGCTTTCTTTGCATATTCTTTCTGCCTCCGTATATCAACTTTTTGTAACCAATAAACTGCTAAACTGATCCATTTGTGATTTGTTTCATTTTGGCAGATATGTAAATCTGGATTGAGACCTAATAAATCAGGATCCCATAAATCAACACGCACTCCTCGGCTGCTGTGGTATCCCTGTCAGAGAGGACATATAATGGGTTGTTGGGTCACATATGTGATGCTCGTGGGCTCCCTTCTCCTCTCACGTGCTCCACTTTAGTGTGCTACTTCTGCTTTTGAAGAAAGCCAGCAAACTATGGTCTGTGCGAATTCTCCTTTCTTCCCCCTCAGGGCCTATGACATTTACTATTATACATTTTATAGCATAAGGATGTTTGCTTTAGTGCGTACTGGAAAAAAACAAAATCCTTTGGGGCAAGATTAGCTTTTATTAATAACAATGTTTTTATTAAGCTATTAGTCACTTTTCCTCTTAAAGTAAGTTCTCAAGGAGACTCATGTGATAAAAATCCTGATTAAGAAATATAAAACCATAAACCTTCAATTAACAGACAACAGTTCCATCAATACACATTTTGCTGTCTAGACATCGGTGCTGTTGCCAAGAATTGAAATTCTTTCCCACTTAGTATGTTTGTCCTCATAGTTTCGGAACATAGGTCATTTTATTTCTCGGTAGCCCAGTTGTCTTCAACAGTGGTCAGTTCCAAGGGAGCATCTCAAGCAGGACAAGAGAATGATGGCCCTACCCAAACTCCATTCTGGTCTCATGTGATGTTTTGAATCTACAAGAAGGAACTCCAAGACTGAATTAGTGCCTGGAGGTGGGAGCGCTAGCAGTTACTTTTGGGGGAGGCTTACTTTGACAAGATGAGAGACCATGGGCAGTTCCTGCATACTCAGGTGGGGTCTTGTTCCTTGTACTCTTCCACAGTGTTCATGGAACAGACCCACATGCTTAGAAGAAAGTGGAGAACCCCCTGGCCGCCTCCGCATGCATGAGGGCTGCTGAGTTGGAGTGGCTTTGTACACTAGTGATGTTGCACTTTGTAAAGTTGAAAAGAATTTTAAGATGTCTATATGGTTAGTTTCCCTTAGCCACGGTTAAGCATTCATGTCTGAATACCTGAACCGTGGTTATGGACTGGCCAAAAACTAGGAGATGAGACTATGATTTGAAGTGGGCTTACAAATCATGACTTGTTTTAACCATGGTTGAGCGTCATGTCTGTACTTTCCCCACCTCCCAAACAGGTCTTGCAGGAGTCTCCTTAATACACAGCCATAGGGGCAGGGCTTAGCTTGGCACAGCCAACCATGGTTTTAATGAACGTTTGGTGCCTTAACCAGGGATAAAGGAACAAACCACAGTTAAGGCTAACTGGTTCTCATTCATCGTTAAGCTAGTACTAGGCTAAGGTAACTTCACCTTTGTGTACAAAGGTCAGCCTTCTTTCTTCTTTGGTTGTTAGGCTGGAGATCCAGATGTCGTTGCTATGGATAAAGGCAATCCAGTTTGGATCCGCCGGACAGAGCTTGGGATCCATCCGTATGTTTGGACAACTTGTCTCCACCAAATTGGGCCGCAAAGGCTGTTTCTGTGACAGTGATCGAAGAGGAAAAGCAAAATGGAAAGGGCAGTTTTGAACAAGCCACTTGCTTCCTTGAGGCTCCAAGAACTATGGTCTTGTGAAATGAGGCCAGATTATGGTGGGAGCTGGTGAGATCCGACAAGTGCGTGGTATCTGCACACAAATATTAGGGAGTGCACAGTTCAAGAAAACTATGCAGAAAACTATAAAAATGCCATCAACCAAACGCATCCTAAATTATTCCTTCAAACCACGAATGTCTTGGCTATTCTCCTAAATACCTGCCGAGATTAGGCTAAGCAGGCCTCCCTCCACAACCAGGGAGTTCTACAGGTACGGTTCCATGCAGTGGCGCAGCAGTGAAGGCACTCATCATGACAGTACCCAGAGCCACAGCCCCAAAGTGAATCCAAAATTCAGGCTGCTGTGTTGATCCCTCTCAACAAACCAGTCCTAGCAATTTTCATCTCCATCAGCAACAGGTCTTATGAAAAGCTAATGGGTCTTAACTGCCCAATTCAAAACCAAGCCAACCCAAAATACTTTGCATTACAGCTGAAATTGCTCAGAACAATATACTGTTGCTGGGAAAATTGATTTTCCCACAGCTCCTGGGAGGACTGCAGCCAAGCAGAGGGAACAGGACCTCATACTGGCAAAACTTTGAATCCACTTTCAGCACTGAGATGAGGCAGGACTCCCCCTTTCACCTCCCCCTCCAGAGGGCAAAGGACCTAAAACCCAGGGCAAACAGCTGTTCAGAGGAGCCCATGCTATTACCCAATCCAGCTGCCTCTTTTGCCAAACAAAAGGGGTTGCACTGAGCCAACTCACCGTGAACCCGTGGGGGCCGCCATCTTTGACGTGGTAAATCCCGCTGCCAGCTTGGAACAAGAATGTGCCACTTTCCCGGTGATAATCATAAGAGGAGATTCCGATCGTCCCAATGCGCTTCCTCTCCCGCAACAACTCCTCCTCGCGGGAGTACATCCCATAATCTAGGCTGGCCTGACACGGGGAGACAGCAACAGAAGAGATGGCCTACCATCTATTTCTTCTAATATCATCAGGGGAGTGTTTCATTCTCCCAGAGATTTGCATTGCATTGTCAAAGAAAATCCACAACTTGATACAGCAAAAATTAGTTATAATTACAGCTGCAATCCTATGCAAAGTTACATGTGAATAATCCCCAGCGAACTCATGGGAAGACAACAGGCATTACCAAGTTAGCTTACCAAAGAATAAACAATACAAACATTGCAAAAGAATAGGGTAGCATAGGGCAAAAACATCCATCCATAAAAACTCGCACCTTTGTTTCTAAAATTTAAAACATGCACAGGAGTGGACTGCATACAACACTGAAAACTATCTTCAGATTGCAATCCTGAGCCCCCTTTCCTTGGAGTTAGGCCCAGTGCACACATTGGGTCTTACTTCTGAGTAAACATGTCTAGGATTGGGCCATAATTCCCATTGGTTTCAAAGAGGACATACATCACAGCTAAACTTTGCTGGATCCTACCCAAAGGACCCTCTCATGCCTTTACCTTTCCTTAAGAAAACTACTGCACCACAACAAGAAAAGGGCTGGACGCGCCCGATCTCGTCTGATCTCATAAGCTAAGCAGGGTCAGCCCTGGTTAATACTTGGATGGGACGCCGCCTGGGAATCAGGCTTCCTGCATTGAGCAGGGGGGTGGACTCGATGGTCTTGCAGGCCCCCTTCCAACCCTATGATTCTATGACAGCAAGAAAAGGCCATTTACAAAATGAATAGACATCTTAAAAATGGAAAACACTTTAAATGTTTAATCAGTGAAAAATGTAGCTAGACAGGAGGAGAGCTGGAACATACATCAGGGCTGTTAAAGATTCCCAGCGTGACTCCAGGCTAATGACACTCATCTTTGATAGCTGCAGCTCCCTCAAACAAGACATGCAGCTACCTTGAAGAAGGGGGATGGAGGGGGAGGAAAACAGGGATGAAACCTGGAAGATGCGACCCAGTCACCCACCTGAAAAAGATCCAAGAGAGGCTTCCAGGAGAGCATAAGAACTGCAGCCTTGTTTATGGATTTGGGAATTTCAGAATAGAAAAGCGTGTTTTCCCTGTTCTCGCCAGACATTGCTAAATATTAAAAAAACAAACACAGTGTGGATTTTTCTTGTCAGCAAAATGCCATGCAGAGGAATTATGTTGGAAAACGCTTTACAAGGTCAGATCCTGTTGTGGGCTTAAAAAACAGTAACGGTCATAATCACATTAATTTTCAGTATAAAAACCTTACCCAATGCCTGATCCCACTTTCACTTTTTAGACAAACAAACACTGTTTCTAGTAATAATTTAGCTAATCAATTAAAACAATTGGGTTGATTAAATTCATCTCCCTTTTAACCAAATAAATTTTAAATAAATCTGCCAATTTACAGAATTCAGAACAAAAACTTAAGACCTGTTGGAACAGACTGAGGTGTACAGTCCAATATCCACTGGCCACCATTTGCCCTTAGCAATTGGTATTCAGAGGTTCACTGTCTCCAAATCTGCAAGTTCCAATGCAATCACCACGGCTAATAGTTTTTGACAGATTCCTTGTCCTTCTGCACAAATCTGTCCAATTCATTTTCAAAGCCTACACCTGCCCTGGCCCAAAGATCGGCCTCAGAAGCTCTACCTTCTGGCACGCCACTGGCACTTGATCAGGTTGGTAGGTAGCAGGGACAGGGCTTTTGCAGTGGTGTCCCCACATTTGTGGAATTCCCTTCCCTGATACCTCCCCTTGGCCCCCTCACTTTAGATGGACCCTGAAAACTTTTTAGGGCTCAATCCTATGTGATACACCCTGGCTATTTGTAAGCCTCTGAACTCGGAGGCTTCTGAGCATGCTATGCAGACCGGGAGCTGCAACACATTTCCACCTGTCTAATCGAGGCTTTGGGGGGGGGGGCAGGGAAGGAGGCTGGGGTGGCCATAAGATTTATCGCATGGCTGCCACCCCAGTCTCCTCCCCTCCTCTGGAAACGCCCCCTTTCCCCCATCCGTGCACTCCATTTTCCGAGCGCGGAGAGGTAGCTGGCACAGTTCTCTCCGCACTGGCTACAAGGGGGACTGGAGTGCAGTTTCTTGGCTCCAAGGAAACCAAACAATCCTATGTCCCCCAGATGCTGACTAGGGGGCACAGGATTGCTCTCTTTATGAATTTATTTATTTGCTGGACCCCGTATATGATTTTAGCTGAAGCTGCCTTTCTTATTTTATTTGTTGGTTGCTATGTTTTTAACATTTGTATTGTAGGCCACATTGTGAGGGCTTACATTAAAGGCCAGGGTAGAAATATATTGAAAAATAATAATAAATACATAAATCTATGCCAGTGTCCTATGGCAATGAATTCTGTAAATTATTCGTGTGCTGTGCGAAGGACTCTCACTTGCCTGCACAAAGACAAATATTTTCTTTAAGTCTAAGTGCTGTTTTGAAGTACCTAACATAACTAAGAGTTTAACAAAGAAAACTTACCACTCATTCTTAGAAGGCAAGGCCCTCTTTAACTATTTCCTTTTTTATATCCCCAAAACAAATAAGCTTACATTTTTTTTGGTCTAATCTCCTGATTAGAACGATTAAAGCCTGCAGCCCTACTTACACAAGCACCTAGCACTTTACATTTGTTTTGGCTTTCACAGCAACCCTGCAAGGTTTGTCACTATAGATTCTTTTCGCAGATGTGTGGCTGAAAATAGTTGTGTCCCCTGGACCACTATAGAGATGGGAGCTGAAGCAGGGTCACCACTGAGTCCAGCTTCTGATGTTAGCATGCCTTGAATCCTCCTCCCCACCACTCAGTATTAGCTTCCTTTGAAAGGAGGATACAGTTCTAGACAACGGTCATGCCTGGCCTGGGCCCAACCCAGGATGACCCCTTCTCAGACAAGGACCCAAAGGAGGTGGAATCCAAAGACAGCCCCATAGTGGGCTCATCTGCACAGAAGGTTCTGGAAGGACCCACAGAAGGGGTCCCTGACTCCCTGTGGAAGGGGAGATTGAACAGCCGCTCAGTCCCAAAGAATGCCAATGCCAGAAATAGAGGTGCCCACCAGAGCAAACACCTCAAGACTCAAAGGATCCAGGCTCCTCGGGAGTAAGAGACTCCTTCCGAGTAGAGAGGTCTGGAAGGCTGGACTAACCAGTTGCGGCTGAGCCTGGGTGGAGCCTGGGAGATCAGGTTATATCTGCCCTCACTTGAGGGCTGCTGCTTGCTTGAGCAACACAAGTCACCGCAACCCAGCCCCTTGACTGTGCTTCCTAATCACCCGCCCTAGGGACACCTGCAAAGACCGTGCTTTCAGACCGACGCCTGCTTTGAACCGCCTCGCTGTGTTTGATCCTGGCTTTGCCTGAAGACGCTGTTATCGAAACTGCCTTGACTCCTGACTGATATTGCTAATCTCCTGGCCTTGGCCAGCCCACGGCCTGCTGGAACATCTCCTCTACCGCAGGCCAGGTGCCCAGCTGGGACTCTGCCCAGACAGGGCGCAAACTTACCAAGGTAGTAGACCCTGCCCGAGTGGGGCCCGTCTGGATCATTTCTTTTCACGAACGTGAAGTCATGGGGCGCTTTCGCCATCAGGCAGCCGTGGTACTTCCTGGTGTCCATCAGCAGTTTCTTCAGGTGGCTCCAGGAGTGCCTCTCCACGTAGAAAGGTTCCAGCTTCGCCTTCTCTTCTGGCACCGCGTTCTCCGTGTGCTCTGCCGTTTCAAAGAATTCGAGGCCTGGCTGTTCAGTCTCCATTGCTGCTGCCATACTGCATGTTGGTCTCTGGAAGGGAAACCCAAGGACCCTTCGTGACGAGCATTAACCCTCACGCCGCCACTTGAGCCAGCCTCTAATCGTGCCTATTTACCCATTTTAGAACGTGTGTATACCGCTTCTCATTTTTACAAAAGAAATCCCCACGTGGTTCACAAAAATAAAACATAACAAAACACAAAGAGATCGATAAAAAGCAGCAGTAAAATATATTCACGATGACCCCTGATAGCTGACAGTACTCAGAGTCAGGAAATGCCCAGGCAAGCAGGTATGTCTGAAGTGGCCAGCAGAAACACTCCAAGCTAGGGCCCTGCCCAATCTCAGTGGGGAGATGATTCCACTCAGTGGGTGCCACAACAGACGAGGCCCTGCTCAGCATCGCTATCAGAAGAACATCAGATGAAACATGGCGTCGTAAGCTTGGTTCCCCCCACCCCTGAGAACGTAAAGACTGAGTGGCCTATGCAGGAGAAGGTCTCTTAGATAACCAGGTCCTGAGCTGCTTAGGGCCTTATAAACCAAAAACGCTACCTCAAACATGGCTTGGTAGCTAAGTGGCCAGTCGGTGCAGCTCTTTCAGCACAGGAATCATATGGTAAGAAGCTCCACTGAGCACTCTAGCCACAGAGTGAAGCTTCTGTACAAATCTCATGGGTAGCACCACATAAAGTATATAATGGTAGTCCAGTAACCCCATTCTTCCAGGGACTTTGACATTTTCTACCTTCAGGGTAGCCTTTTCCACTTTGATTCGTCTGCCTCAGAATTTCTGGTGGATCATATGAGAAGACACAGCATGTTATTATTATATTTATATCCCCCCTTTCCCGCCTCCAATGAGCCTAAAGCAGCTTACATAATCCCTCTCTCCATTTTATCCTCACAACAACCCTGTGAGGTAGGTTAGGACGTTCTATTTGTTATTTTTTTTTAATAAATATTATTATTTCTAGGATGGACAGTTCAAACTGAGCATAGCCGGGCCCTACTGTAAAGGGAAAACGGCCAGAGGTGGGCAAGGGGTATTTCTAGGAAGCCTGTCCTCCAGGGTGGAACTCTCCACTGGTTTGAAAGCCATTCCCTTCCCTATGGATGCCTCTTCTCTTCTCTTCTCCCCCAGGCCACCTGAGGCACTGAGTCCACTCCTTAGGAACACAGGGAGCTGCCTTACACTGTGTCAGACCCTTGGTCCTTCTAGCCCAGCGCTGTCAATGCCATCCGCCCCCCAACCTGGTGCCCTCCAGACGTTTCCGGCTTTGACTCCTTGCATTGCTGACCGCCGGTCATGCCGGGAGCTGGGGCTTGATGGAGCTCCCAAACATCTGGAGGGCACCAGGTTGGGGGAGGCTGATCTGCACTGATGGGCAGCGGTTCTCAGGGAGGGGTCTTTCTGCCCAGCCGGGAGACGCGGCTGGGGACTGAGCGCGGGGCCTCCCGGCTGCAACGCCTGGGCGCTCCTGCTGAGCTAGTGGCTCTTCCCTGGTGCTGGGGGCGCTGAATCACCCTTCCCCAGTTCTCAGCCGCGGGCAAAGTGCCCAGGGCCAGACCCCCGCTCCCTTGGGCCCAGGGGCGGCTCTTGCCCCGCGCGCCTGCCCAGGCCTGCCGGGGGGGCGGCGGAGGGAAGGTCTGCGCGCCTGTGCGGGGCGCTCCCTCCCGGCGCTGACAGCGGGGCGCGCGGCGACCCCGCCGGCAAGGCGCCCTTGGCGAGGCGCTGCCCTGCCCTGCGGCGCCCGGCTCCGGCGCGCCCTCGGCCTGCGCCCTCCCCCCTCCGGGGCCACTCACGGGGCGCCGCGACCCCGCCCGGTCCCTGCCGCGGCGCTTCCGCTTCCTCGTCTCCCTCCGGGTCAGGCGGCCTCCGCCGCGGCCAGGAGCGGCGCCGCCCGGCCGGCCCGCCCCGCGCGCTGCCCCCGCCGGCTGGCCGAAGCACAGGCGAGCCGGCGCTCTGCTCCAGGGCGCGCCGCCGAAGCCGCCCGCCGCCTGCGCGCACGCGAGGGGCGCCGCGCTGCAGCTGCGCGGCCGGCCCGGGGGCAGAGGCCCGGCGCCCGCCCGGCCGCCCTGGGGCCGCGCTGCGAAGCCCGCGCGCTGCGGCCGCCCCCGGCCGAGGGGCCCGCCTGTGCGCGACGGCGCCGCCGCCGCGGCGATGCGGGCAGCAGCCCGCGGGGCCGCCTCCCGGGAAGCCGGCGGGCTGCGGGCGCTTCGGCGCAGCGGCTGCCGCTTTCTCCAGTCGCCGGACCGGGGCGGCGGCCGCCGTCGCCGCTGCTGCTGCAGCGCGCCGCTTCCCGGGGAGCGGGCCCCCTCGGGCGCCGCGGAGCAAGCCTGCGCGGGAGCGGGGCTGCGCCGGGCGGGGCGCGCGCGTGAGGCCGCAACCCGGGCCGGCCGGGCAGGGCGCGCGGCTCTCCGGCCTCCCCCAAGCGAGGGGCCTCCGGCCGTCCCGGACTCCAAGGCCCGCGCTGGCTGGGCGTGACAGGGGCTGAGCGCGACGCCTGCGGCGGGAGGGGGCTCCCCAGCCCGGAGGCGGAGGCGGGAGGAGACCGAGGTGGTAGAGTCCCGGGCGGGCGGCGGGCTGGCCCACCTCAGGCGCCAGGTGCGGGGACGCCGCCTGCTGCGGCTCCCCGCGCGCGCGCCCGGCCCCGGCCCCCCGCTGCCAGCGGCACGCCGGCGCGGCCCTCGGGCTGCCCGGCTGCTCTCCTCTCCGCGGGGAGAGGCGGCTCCAGCCGCGGGCGGCCTCCCCAGCGCGGCCCCCGCCCCCACCTGGTGTCGGAAGCGGCGCAGCCCATCCCGCCGCGCGGCCTGCGGTGCGGACGGGCCTCGCTTCCTCCCGCGGAGGCGGAGGGCGGTCGCGGGAGGCGGAGCGCCGCTCGCCGCCCGGGAAGCGCGGCGCGCGGGGCGGGGAGAAGCCGCCGGGCCGGGCCGCGCCGCGCGCGCCCTCGCCCCGCCTTGGCGCCGCCCCGCCCCGCTTCTCCGGCCGCCCCGCCCTGGCCGCCTTCCCTCCTTCGCCGCCCGAAGGCCCGGACGAGCCGCGGGATGCCGCCGCCGCCGCCGCCCTCCAGCCTCACCCCGCAAGTGCACTGGGCGCAGCGCCACCGCGAGCTCTACCTGCGCGTGGAGCTCAGCGACGTGCAGGTCAGCGGCGCCCGCGCTCCCCGCCCTCGCCGGAGGCGCCCCGTGCCTGGGGCGAGGGGCCCGGCGCCGGGAGGCGAGCCCCGGGGGGCGGCTGCGCGCAGCCCCGCGGCCCTTCCCGGCCCGCGCGCCCCGACGCTCCTTGGAAGCGTCCGGCCCGCAGGGGCGCCCAGGCCGGGGCGTCGCGGCCTCCGCCCGCGCGGCGGCCCCGGCGGCGGCCCTCCGCTGTGGGCGCCGCGCTTGGGCTGCGGGTGCCGGCAGGCCGCCTTTCGGTCGGCGGCTGCGCGCGCTCGGGCCGCGCTCTGGAGCGATGCGCGCGGGCGGTCTCCGCTGGGGGAGGCGGGCTACAAATGCTGAGAAGGAGCCGGTCGGGTTATCTGCCCGGTCTAGTGCGGCCAACCCCAGGCCCTCGGATGCTTTGGACGGCAGCTCCCGCCGTCCCTGGCCATTGGCCGTGCTGGCTGGGGCTGATGGGCGTTGAAGGCAACGCATCCGGAGGGCCCCGGGTCAGAGAAGGCTGCTTTCCGGGGTCCAGCTCTCTTGCACCCCCGGCAGTTCGCCCCTTTTCCAACACTCCTCCTGCCCCGCCCCATAAACCTTGCACCAGGCGGCGGCGGCACCGCCAAGGGATGTCGGGTGCGCTTCGCCCTGCCCGGGTGCTCTGCGGTGGCCCGCCCTGTTCCTGACCCTTGCCAGTTCCGTCTGCTGCTCCTTGACGGGGGAGGGGCTGTGCGGTTGCCCCCCCACTCTGCACCCTTCTGTGGGGCCCCTTCCCTGGGTGTCCTACACCAGGCCTTTGCAGACCCTGTTCTGTGGGGATTGTGCCACAAGGTCCTGGAAGCCTGGTCCGAATTCGGCGCCCGATATCGGTACTGGAATGGATGGGGGCAAACAGATGGAAGGCAGAAGTGCCTTTGGTCAGTCGAAGGGCAGCTTGGGTGTGCTGCTGGCCCTGGCCCCAAGCCTGGGTGCCCAGGTCTCGGCAGGGGCCAGGAGCTCCCTTGCACAGGTGAGGCTAGTGCGCCAACGGTGCCTGCTCCTCGAGACGTCTGATCTGGCCACGGGCACACGTGCCTTAGCTACATCCCGTTTGGACTACTGTGATGCTCTCTGCAATGCACTCCCCTCCCCCTGCCCCAGCACCCCTTGTAATCGACAAGCCCACAGGTGTGCTGGTGCCATGGCATTGCAGCCATAGGGTGCACAAGGCCCCCACAGTGGCGATCAGCGGATTAAAGTACGATCAGGTGAGAACAAAATTAAAATGCCATTATTATGGTTCTGCCATGCAGGGCCTTCTGTGGTCCCTTGTCTCCAATGCTCTGCGTCTCCTACATGCCTTCTGCAAATGGATGAACTGCAGCCTGCCCTGGTCAGCAACTAGTTTTTCCAGATTGCTGCTTTGCAAAGGGTTTGGGGATGTGGCAGGCCAAGATCCCACCCCCCAAATGGCCAGTCTGCCCGCATGTCTCATTGCCACTTTCCCCATTGTATTAAAACAGTGGGAAATGTCTGTTTCCTGTGACCAGGAAGGCACATCAGGATATTGCAGCCAAGTCATTTTGGCTGGCCTGAATCTCCTCTAGATCCATGCTGAAGTTCTGGGTTGGACAGAAGGTAGATCTCCAGCTCTTTTGGACTTCAACTCCCAGCATTCCTGACTATTGACCATGCTAGTAGGGGCTTCTGGGAGTTGAAGTCCCAAACTTCTGGAGATTTACCTCCAGCCCTTCCCTGCCATAGTTCATGTGGAAACTGTTCAGCACCATTTTTTGCAACAGCATGTTGTCCCCTTTGGTAATTTAAAAATGTGCATGTTATTATTTATTTATCTATCAAATTTATATGGGGCCCAGCTGGCCGACGCTGTTGGGGCAGTTTGCAGTCATTAACAGCATATAAAAGTCTTACCAGCTCCAAGTGAAGTTCTTTCTTCTTTGTCTGCAGGATCCTGATATCACAATTACAGATAATGTGCTCCATTTCAAAGGTAGGTCCGTTTTTAGTCTTGTCGTAGGGAAGGGATCTTGCTGTAATTTGCCAATTTCTTTTGCTGATCCAGACAACTTGGTCCTTGCTCATGTGTTCCTCAAATTATGTAGGCTGGTGTGCAAAATTGCACGTGCGTACGTTTCCTTGCAGTAGTTTGATTTGTGCGTTGTAGCCATAGGGTAGTCTTGGTGTCGGCCCTGCTATCAAATGGAAGGGCCATGGCTCAGTGGTAGAGCACCTCTTTTGCATGCAGAAGTTTCCGGGATCAATCCTCATAATCTCCAGGTACGGCTGGAAAAAAATCCTGCCTGAAACCCTGGAGAGCCACTGTTGCCAGTCAGTGTCGACAACACTGGGCTAGATTGACTCATTGTCTGACTCATTGGTGCAAGCTGTCTGATGGTGGGACAGAGTGCCTTGGGAGATGGTGGGTTCTCCTCTGAAAGTGTTTTGGCAGGGGCTTGATGGCCACCTGTCGGGGATTCCATAGTTGCTTCCTACACTGAGCAGGGGTTAGATTAGATGTCCTCAAGATCCCTTCCCAGTCTATGAATACATGGAATACAAATATTCATTCTATGAATCCTAGGAAGACAAAGAATGCAGTGTAGGCTAGTGGCTCCAATGTCAGTGGGGCAGTGAATCCCCTCCGGGTTTCAATCAGAACCAGTCAGAACTCTAAAGGAGCTCTCCAAGGTATTTGGTTAGCCACCAGCCTCCACTGAAAGAAAGTAAACATTGTTTTTAAAACATATTACGTATTTATTAATTCTATAGTATTTCACCGATATTTTACAATCTGCCATTTCCCCGTGTTTTTGTTTTTTGTTTTGGTTAATCCTTTTTTGGTGGGGAAAGCCCTGTTATTGCATGTTGCGGTGTTATTTTTTGGCAATGATCACTGCAAACCTGAGCTCTTCGCATACAAGATACTCTGAGTAAAATAAATAAATAAATAAAAATGTAAAGACGGCTGGCCAGCTTTATAGTCTTAGTGTTCCTGTTCTAGTGCTGTGTTTTCACTCAGATGCAACATAAAACCTCATTTAAATGTGGTAGCAACATTTCCATATTCCCCTGTTCGGTTTGGCTGAAGGTGAGCAACCCTCAAAGCAACGTTCTCTCTTCTCCAGTACCTTGTGCACAGTTACTGAATTTTAGAACAGGAACTAACTTTCATTTTGAAAGGTAAATGGGTTCCTATGTAAATGCCTTGTTTGCTTTGAAGAGAGCTCCTGTTATGAACTTGCCTTATGTCTAAGGCAGGGGTAGACATTCTGGTGCCCTGCAGATGTTTTGGACTACAACCCCCATTAGCCCTAGCCAGCATGGCCAATGGTCAGGAATTATGGGAGTTGTAGTCCAAACCTCTGGAGGGTCCCAGGTTGCCAGTCCCTGCTCTAAGGACTTGGAGGAGCGACCCTTTGCATTACTTGCATAAACAGCCACGTTGCATTGTACGGAAGCATCTCACGTCGTAAAGGGGTGGTGTTGGGCACAAACTGCCTTGAAATTCATGAGTTCGTGCATTTCTTGTAAATTCTGTAACTCTTCTAAATTCTGGCTTGTGACACCAGAACCAGTGGGCTTTGGGCTCCTTGCACTGTGGGCAGGCATACTTGCACATGCCCGCATTCGCTACTGTGCCCAGAGGACGCCCGCTTGCCTCTTTCCCATTCCTCACTTCACATTTCTTCATTTCTATTCTTGTCTCTGTGCTGGATGGGCTTCTTTTTTTAAAAAAATAAATAAGGGTAAGAGTTTGACACTTAATTTGGAAAGCTTTCTGAGAAGCAGCCTGCGTGTAATTAGAGGAGGGTAAGATTTGCTACAATTCTATGATCGCTTTTTAGAATCCGGAAAATAGAATGTGTGTTTCTGTTTTTCTAGCTCATGGCCATGGTGCCAAGGGAGACAACGTGTACACATTTCAAATTGAGTTCCTAGAACCAGTGAAGCCACAGGTAAGGTTCCTCTTTGCTGCTGTACCTAATTTATAAATGCCGTGTTCTAGAATTCACGTATTCAAGGGTGCCCTTTGCCTTGCTTTGGAGATCTGGAGGTGAGTTAGTTTTATAACTTGTGCAATGTGTGGCATTTGGTTTAGTGCTAATGTGTGGATCCATACATCTTATGTAGCCCATATGCTTTAGCGGAAGCTGTATACCTGGTTCGCATGTAATGACAATCTAGAGTATGGGTTGAATTGTGGGTTGTTGCGTCGTGGGGTGTGGTTACATGCGAACCCTGCATTATGGTTTACCTACGGGTTGTTAGCTATGAACAACCAAGGACAAAAATCCAAGCATTGTGAACTATAGGTTGTCTTTGGTTAACAACCCATAGTTAAACCTTATAGTGCAGAGTTCGCACATAACAACAACTCACGACTCGGTGACAACCTATATTCTGGGTTGTTGTTGCATGAGAACCAGGTCATAGTGGTGTGCTGGCTATGCACCACCAAGCATTTGTGTGTCAAAGCCAGTGGCGAGGGACAGACAAAGCGTAGCTGTTATTGTGCTGCTTCCCTCAGCACTGAGTTTAGTGTGACCCGATCTGGGGCTGCTTCAAGAGCAGGGAATTGTCCTCTTAATACCCTTGTGATCGATTTTGCACATCAGTAGGAATCACAACAAGCAATGCCTCCTTATTTATCGTGGAGAAATTCTTGGCTTTTGCAGACTTCCAAGATAAGTGTTCTAAGGGTTCACAGCTTTAAGGATTTCATGGGAGGAGAGGTTCTATATCTGGCTCTAGATGTGGAATGTAAGACTTGCTTCACCAAATAACTTGACTTTGTATGTGTGGATCTTAAAACGTTAATTAGTTTAGGTTTTTTTATTAAGTGGAATCTGCATCAAAATGTAGATTCTCAGGAGGTGCGTCTGTTCAGGGTTCCAGCCATGCCCTACTATTAAAGCTCAAGCAGGCTAATTCACTCTCCCGCCCCCATCCCCCATGCACCACTTTTCCTTTTCCAATTGAAGCTCAACATTTCGTGGCTCCTGGAGGCCACCAAACCTGACCGATCCTCACTGGGCTTCAGGGGAGGGGCACAGTTTTGGTTTTTAAAAATATTTTGTGCTTCTGCATACCTTGGGTCCTTAGAAGGAACAAGTGAATCTGCAACAAAATGCTGCAGTACATCCTCACCTCCCAGCAGGAGTGCTCCTATTTAGGTGCCAACCATGCCCTCCTCAGAACACGCCGTTCCACCCTGGCCCCGAGTTTTGTTTCCAACTGACATTCAGCATTCTGCAGCCACTGAGTGTCCTCGGTCTTCTTTGGACTGAGGTGGGGTGGCGGTTGCCTTCTTGGGCTTTTTTTGTATTTCTGCGGGGGTGTCCCTCAAGCATTCTTGTTTCTCAGTGGCCTTGTGTTGGCTCCTCTCGACACTCAATCACTGAAGTTCGCTGTTACGATGAAATGCTGTGCCAAGCAGCTATGTAAACAAGATAGCTAGGTTGGATTGCTCAACAGTTATCTCATCCTTGCTAGACATTCTGGTTAGTCAAGCCTATCCAACAAGTCAAAATCCAGTGTGGAGGTTGTGTTATTAGCCAGTGAAGTAATCCCCTCCCATCCTGCCATAGGCAAGACTGTTTGGCCTACTAGATCACTTGATTTTGCTTGTCCTAGATAATTCCTTGCAGCCAGCTACATGTCGGCTACATGGCTCCAGTTCTTAGCACTGTTTGCCTGACTCCTTCGAAGTGAATCTCTGCTTGTCTGGCTCTTAATTATCCTTTTGCCATTTGTTACTAACTGCAGACATGAGAAACTTTAAAGCACCTTTAGAAGCTTGATCAATTCCGATTTCTTTGCCAAAATCTCGATTACAGCTATAGAGGCCAAAACCCTGACGACAGGTTCCATCTGCCACTACTAGAAATTTCAGGCTTCCCATTCTAGAAATCGGTGTTACGCAATTAATGTGGAGTAGCAGCCCCCCCCCCCCCCACACACACACTATACACTTGAGCAGGCATGAAAAAGGTAGTGAAAAATCCACCCCAATTATGAATATTACCTCAGGGAGCACCCCCTCCCCTGCGTCCCTGTCCGCCACCTAAGGTCCTCTGAGGGCTCTCTGCTGCAGCTGCCTAATGTGAGACTGGCCGCCACACGCAAGGAGACCTTCTCCTTTGCCACCCCTCAGTTGCGGAATGACCTGCCGGTTGAAATGCGCCTGCGGACCTCTGTGAAGGTTTTTAAGGAGGCGTTAAAGACTCTACTGTTCCGGCAGGCCTTCCCTTTTGAGAACTCCTGTTCCTTTTGCTGTCCTTTGTATACCGTTTTTAAGCTGTGTTGCTTTAAAGTTGGATTTTTAAACATTGTCTTTAGTTCAACGCTGTTTGTAGTTACGTGTTGTTTGTATATACTGTTCGTATCCTTTTATGTAAATCGTTTTTAAACTTCGCATATTGTATTTTAATGTTGTAACTTTTGTAAACCGCCCAGAGAGCTTTGGCTACAGGGCGGTATAGAAATGTAATAAATAAATAAACTAACAATAATAATAAGATGGTTGGGAGGGTATCAAGGGGAAAGTCATCCGTGTTTATAAACAACCACTCACCTGCTCACCTGTGGCAGGTAAGAATGTCCCTAGGTGAGCATTTGGGGCATTCCATGCCAATCACCAATTTAGTACATGACATCGGAATCAAGGATTTTGTTGAAATTTTCAGTTGTTAATATGTAGAAATGTATCTTCAGGCAAAAAATAAAATAAACCCTACACAAACCAATTCCTGTCACTGGGAAAAGAGCCCCACCTGTCTGGAAATTTGTCTGAGGTCACCTTTTCCGTAAGACATGTGCTCATTCTTTTTTTCCATGAAACGAGATGTATTCCACCTAGAACAGTCATTAAGGGCTCATTTTGATGCTCCAAACCTAGAAGAGAGAACCTGTTGCGTTGACACTAGTTTTAAAATATAATGGATTTGAATATAAAGATGATTTTGGGGGGAATTCCTAAATTACCAATCAAGGGCATTTTTAACATTATGGTACCTTGTACAGATGCCGAGGAAAGGGGGAGGGATTGTTGCAGTTTTCAGAAATTTAGTAGCCCAAAACATAATGTATGCCTGAAAATATGTAATGAAATGTGCTGGGTGAATTGATCACTAGTAGGTGATCACTGCCTTGTTGTGGTGAAGGGCTTGCGTAACTCAGTGAAGCCATAAGCTATGCCGTCCACCCAAGACGGACAGGTCATGGCGGAGAGTTCTGACAAAATGTGGTCCACTGGAGAAGGAAATGGCAACCCACTCCAGTATTCTTGCCAAGAAAACCCCATGGAACATATCACAAGGCTAAAAAAGATGACACCAGAAGATGAGCCCCTCAGGTCGGAAGGTGTCCAATATACTACTGGGGAAGAGCAGAGGGAATTTCCAAGTAGTGCCAGAAAGAGTGAAGTGGCTGGGCCAAAGCCAAAAGGACACTCAGCTGTGAATGTGTCTGGTGGTGAAAAGAAAGTCCGATGCTGTAAAGAACAATATTGTTTAGGAACCTGGAATGTAAGATCAATGAATCAAGGTAAGCTGGAGGTGGTCAAACATGAGATGGCAAGATTGAACATCGACATCTTGGGAATCAGTGAACTAAAATGACAAGCATGGGCGAATTTAATTCAGGTGACCATCATATCTACTACTGTGGGCAAGAATCCCTCAGAAGAAATGGAGTAGCACTCATAGTCAACAAAAGGGTGGGAAAAGCAGTACTGGGGTACAATCTCAAAAACGATAGAATGATCTCAGTACGAATCCAAGGCAAACCATTCAACATCACAGTAATTCAAGTCTATGCCCCAACCACTGAGGCCGAAGAAGCTGAGGTTGATCAGTTCTATGAAGACCTACAACACCTTCTAGAACTAACACCAAAAAAAGATGTCCTCTTCATCATAGGGGATTGGAATGCTAAAGTAGGAAGTCAAGAAATCACCAGGATAACAGGCAAGCATGGCCTTGGTGTACAAAATGAAGCAGGACAAAGGCTAATAGAGTTTTGCCAAGACAACACACTGATCATAGCAAACACTCTTTTCCAACAGCACAAGAGGCGACTCTACACATGGACATCACCAGATGGTCAATATTGAAATCAGATTGATTATGTACTTTGCAGCCAAAGATGGAGAAGCTCCATACAGTCAGTAGAAACAAGACCTGGAGCTGACTGTGGCTCAGATCATGAGCTTCTTACTGCAAAATTTTGGCTTAAATTGAAGAACGTAGGGAAAAACACTAAACCATTCAGGTATGACCTAAATCATATCCCTTATGAATATACAGTGGAGGTGAGGAATAGATTTCAGGGATTAGACCTGATAGACAGAGTGCCTGAGGAACTATGGACGGAGGTCCGTAACATTGTTCAGGAGGCAGTAACTCAATCCATCCCAAAGAAAAACACGCAAGAAAGCAAAGTGGCTGTCTGATGAGGCTTTACAAGTAGCTGAGGAAAGAAGGGAAGCGAAAAGCAAGGGAGAAGGGGGAAGATATACCCAACTGAATGCAGAGTAATAGCAAGGAGAGACAAGAAGGCCTTCTTAAATGAACAATGCAAAGAAATCGAGGAAAATAATAGAATGGGAAAGACTAGAGATCTTTTCAAGAAAATCGGAGATATCAAGGAAATGTTTTGTGCAAAGATGGGCATGATAAAGGACAAAGAAGGCAGGGACCTAACAGAAGCAGATGAGATTAAGAAGAGGGGGAAAGAATACACAGAAGAACTATACAGGAAAGATCTGAATGTCCCTGATAGCCATGATAGTGCAGTCACTGAACTTGAGCCGGACATCCTCGAGAGTGAAGTCAAGTGGGCCTTAGGCAGCATTACTAACAACAAAGCTAGCCGAGATGACGGTATTGCAGCTGAGCTATTTAAAATTCTAAAAGATGATGCTGTTAAAGTGCTGCACTCAATATGCCAACACATTTGGAACACTCAGCAGTGGCCACAAGACTGGAAAAGGTCAGTTTACATTCCAATTCCAAAGAAGGGCAATGCCAAAGAGTGTTCAAACTACCGTACAATTGCGCTCATTTCACATGCCAGCAAGGTGATGCTCAAAATCCTACAAGCTAGGCTTCAGCAGTATGTGAACCGAGAACTACCGGAAGTACAAGCTGGGTTTCGAAGAGGCAGAGGAACTAGAGATCAAATCGCCAACATTCGCTGGATCATGGAGAAAGCAAGAGAATTCCAGAAAAACTTATATTTCTGCTTCATTGACTACGCTAAAGCCTTTGATTGTGTGGATCACAACAAACTGTGGCAAATTATGAAAGAGATGGGAGTACCAGACCACCTTAACTGTCTCCTGAGAAACCTGTACGAGGGTCAAGAAGCAACAGTAAGAACTGGACATGGAACAACCGTTTGGTTCAAAATTGGGAAAGGAGTACGACAAGGCTGCATATTGTCACCCTGCTTATTTAACTTATATGCAGAGTACATCATGAGAAACGCTGGGTTGGATGAATCACAGGTCGGAATTAAGATTGCCGGGAGAATTATCAACAACCTCAGATACGCAGACGATACCACCCTAATGGCAGAAAGCGAAGAGGATCTCAAGAGCCTCTTGTGGAGGGTGAAAGAGGAGAGTGCAAAAGCTGGTTTGAAACTCAACATTAAAAAAACAAAGATCATGGCATCTGGCCCCATCACTTCCTGGCATATAGAAGGGGAAGAAATGGAAGCAGTGACAGATTTTATTTTCTTGGGCTCCAAGATCACCGCAGACGGTGACTGTAGCCATGAAATTAAAAGACGCTTGCTCCTTGGGAGGAAAGCTATGGCCAACCTAGACAGCATAGTAAGAAGCAGAGACATCACCTTGCTGACAAAGGTTCATATAATCAAAGCTATATTTTTCCCAGTAGCAACATATGGCTGTGAGAGCTGGACTATAAGGAAGGCTGAGCGCCGAAGAATCGATGCTTTCGAATTGTGGTGCTGGAGAAGACTCTTACGAGTGCCCTGGACTGCAAGGAGGTCAAATCAGTCCATCCTAAAGGAAATCAACCCTGAGTGCACATTGGAAGGACAGATACTGAAGCTGAAGCTCAAATATTTTGTCCACCTAAGGCGAAGAGAAGACTCCCTGGAAAAGACCCTGATGCTGGGAAAGACTGAAGGCAAAAGGAGAAGGGGACGGCAGAGGATGAGATGGCTAGATAGCATCACGGATGCAATGAATATGAACTTGAGCACACTCCGGGAGAGAGTGGAGGACAGGAAGGCCTGGTGTACTATGGTCCATGAGGTCACGAAGAGTCGGACACGACTGAACGACTGAACAACAAGGTGAATCAACATAACCGAAGGCATTAGTGGGTTTATTTGCACAGAGATAACAGGCATGGAAATTCCAAAATTTACTGTCAGTTACTGCTATATTTCTGCTAATTTTGGTGCATAGCACTCTAGATTTTTAAAAGAGACCCTGTGCTTCTAAATGACCCTAAGGACTGAGGGTAGAGTATATCCTATTCTGTGGCAAATGAAAATAATGAGCACATGGAAATGTGAACACATTTTCAGAAAGGTATGGTACTGCTGTAGATTCATCTATATTTTATTAATTTACAATGTTTATATACCGCTCCACATGAGGAGATTTCGGAAAGATGTGGAAATGCATAATAACGCTGCAAAATTTCAGCAAGATCAGTGCCTATGATGCAACTCTTCGTTGGTCAAGGAATGCCCCATTTTGTGCATTGGAAGAAGCATGCCTCTTTTACTTTCGGGACGTAATGGTGACTAAAAGGTTTGGCAGCCGAAACCAGGACTTATCAGACCACAATCGTTGCCTTTGAAAATGGTGCCAAGATTTGTAGACTCATGCATGTGCAGATAGCTCCAGCATAGCTTCCTTTCCTTCTTTAATTCCAGCTGTGAAACTGTTGTTTCTCTTGTTCCATAATAATAGTCTTTTAGTACTTCTTTGTATTGCTTTGCACCACCAGCTTCGTGTATTGCCAGCACCTACGTTCATTTTAACGCATGATTATTAAATACTTGTTAATCTCATTGGAGCATGTTTAATCATGCTCCTTACTATCTATATTTCATTGTTGCTTAATGAATGACTCCTTTTAGGTTCTTTATGACACTTACACACAGATCAGCTTAGGATGATATACCAACTACGCCCTTATCTGGACAGACATAGCTAGCCTAGCTACAGTTATCCATGTTCCGATAACCTCTCGTCTGGATTACTGCAATGCATTATACGTGGGGCTGCCTTTGAAAACGATCTGGAAACTTCAGCGAGTCCAAAATAGGGCAGCAAGATTGTTAACGGGGACAGGCCAACGAGATCACATTACGCCAATACTTCCATGGCTGCCAGTCTATTTCCAGGCCTGATTCAAAGTCCTCGTATTAACATTCAAAGCCCTTAACGGCTTGGGGCCAGGTTATCTGAAGGATCGCCTCCTCCCATATATGCCTGCCTGGACCCTAAGATCATCCTCAGGGGCCCTTCTCCAGGAGTCCCCACCAAAGGAAGTGAGGCACGTGGCTACCAGGAAGAGGGCCTTTTCTGCTGTGGCCCCCCAGCTGTGGAATGAGCTCCCCAGAGGGGTTCACCTGACATCTACATTGTTCTCCTTCCAGCGCCAGGTGAAGACCTTTTATTCTCCCAGTATTTTAGCATTTTAGCTTCCTGGTCTTTTAGCTTCTGTGTTTTAAATTAGTATTTTAAATCTCTGCATTGCTGCTAGGTTTTATTATGGTTGTACTGTTACATTGCAGTTTTAAGCTTTCATATTTTATATTGTTTTATGCTGCACTCTGGTTTTAATTTTTGTGAACCGCCCAGAGAGCTTCGGCTATTGGGCGGTATAGAAATGAAATGAATTGAATGAATGAATGAATGAATGAATGAATCATTGTCCTGGCTCATGTAGGGGCTAAATTATGTTTGTGTTCTTATTCTGGAGGATGCCATTTTGAAAACATGAAATTTACCAAGGGTGACATGGTAACATCCCTCCGAGTCAGAATCAGCATGGTCAAAATAGACAACAGTTGCTGAAAAGCACTACACCCTAAATTGCAAGGTTCTCCTAAAATCTGCTGGACATAACATAGATGTTCCTGAGCAGGCAAGCTAGTTTAAAAGCATAGAATCATAGGGTTGGAAGGGGCCTGCAAGACCATCGAGTCCAACCCCCTGCTCAATGCAGGAAACCTGATTCCCAGGTGGAATCCCAGCCAAGTACTAGCCAGGGCTGACCCTGCTTAGCTTCCGTGAGCAGACGAGATCAGGCACATCCAGCCCTAGCCTCGCTCTTGATGTGGATGAATTTGCAAGGTTGAAGTTACGTTAAGTGATTGTGCATTTTATGCACACTTGTGATAGTGTTGTCCTGAGTTTTCAGAGAAGTAAGTTTTCCCTTAAAATGAGCTTCTGGTTTCACATGGGCCACTTTGGATCTACTCTTTCAGCCAGCCTATAAAATGACACAGAGGCAGCTGAACATCACGGTGAAGAAAGAGATGAGCCACTGGTGGGAACGGCTGACCAAGCAGGAGAAGCGGCCGCTATTTCTCGCTCCCGACTTTGATCGTTGGCTGGACGAATCGGATGCTGAGATGGAGCTGAAAGCCAAGGTAAAGCTCAGCCAGTGGCACAATTTAGTCACATGGCTGTTCTCAAACACCCCTGTGTGTGTGTGTGGGGGGTGCCAGTACTCCAAGCTCAGCAATGAGTGCAGATGAGGGGGGGGTTCTGCCACTCCGGAACATCCCTCATCCCATCCACAATCACGTGTGTGATTCTGGCTCAAGAGGACACTTCGGTTTCTGGCCAGTTCATTGGCTCTACAGACAGAGTGGCTGTTGTTAACAAGCAATGGAGTGGGCATGTTTATTAGGAAGGAACATCAAAGGCAGGTGTCCGTTTGCTTAGGGGATGGGAAATGAAGAAGGCAGACTCTTCAACCTGCAGTGGGGTTATTGTGCCGTGCTTTTGAAAGGTGACCACAAGAAAAGCATTATGAAATACTCCAGGCTGGTGGTTGTTGTTTTTTAAGCAATTGAATCTGACTATATTTTTAAACCATCCTGAAAATCCTGACAGTTTCCACTGCCATCTGAAATGCCCCCCGCCCCCCGTGCCTGTTGCTTCCTGTCCATTTGTTTCCCTCCCGCTGATGAGCAGGGCTGGAAGCAGCAGTAAAGCTGGTGAGCTCAGCCGGCGTGGTGTGCGCTTTCGGAGTGCTTAACAAAAGACAGATGCTTTAAGATGTTCTCAGTGGTCAGCACGGCACTGGGAATGTCTCAGGGAGGATCAGTCATAAGTCCGAGCCCGTTGCTGCATCTCAGATCACTGTAGTGACCCTTCCCCTGGCAGGCTTGGGATCATCTTGTTTGTTTGAGGCAGAAGCAAATGCATGCCCGGTGTTTGCTGTTGAGTTACCTTCTTGCATCACACTGTACCTTGTTTGCTGAGAACTTGTGATAACTAGAGGCCAGTGTTGTGGTCTGTAGAGTGGAAGTCTCTGGTTCAGATCTCACCTGAGCAGTAAGCACACGGAGGGAGCAATCCTCTGGCCCCTAGACAGAGTTGGGGGGCAATAGGATAATTCGGATGCCTGGCTATGACATCGGAGACAGCACTCCGATCACGGATCCAGGAATTCATGCTCCAACCCCCCTCCTGCTCCCCCTTGCAGCCAGTGCAGAGAGAACTGCAACCTCGGAGAGGGGATAAGGGGGGAGTGTTGGTGGGCAGGGAGGGGACTGGGGAAGCCAGGATATGAGGTCTCCCCAGCCCCCTTCCTTTCTGTTCCAATACGCCCCAGCTAGATGGCCAAAAAAGCCCATCTAGCCGAAAAGCAGACCGCAAGGAGCATGGAGGCAAAGATCCTCCCACTCTGCATAGGGCGCCCGTCAATCTCCGAGGTTGGAGGCTGCGGGCCTCATCATAGGATTGTGCCTTTTTGCAAGCCTTGTGGCCTCATTCATCTGTACTCTCAGGATAATAATACCAGCCCTACCAATAAGGATTGCCACAGCTTTTTTTGGACGTTTTGGACTACAGCTTCTGGCATTCCTGACCATCGGCCATGCTGGCTGGGGCTGATGGGAGCTGGGCATCCAAAACATCTGGAGGGCACCAGCTTGGGGAAGGCTAGGTCACTGGAAAGCATATGTGAGCGAGGCACTTGGAACACTTGAACTGTATTATTCAACTGCTACGTATTGGGTAAAGGGGGCAGGTTTGGACTCTGTCAGATTTAACTAAATTGACATGTTAGAAACCTTGCAGAGAAGGATGCACACCAGATAGATGCATAGAAAAACTGAGTTTGTTTATTAATCATTGGAATATGAATGTTCAAGATGAAATACAACCATAAGTATTTTCTGTTGTTTAATTTATTCAGTTGTGCTGGATATGTTTATGGTATTGGTATACTTTGAGAGGTATTGCAGCTGTATGAATGCATTTCTTTTGTTCAATAATGCAAAGAATTAGACAAAAAACCCAGGTTTTGTTGAAAGGTGCAACTGTGATCTGGTTATGCAGTTACAAACAGAAAACAGTAGGTACTTGCTGTTTTTTAAAAAGAAGAAACAACAACATAAAATTAAAGAAAATGTCCCAGACGGGTTGGAGGAAAGAAGGGCCTGAAACTGGAGGCCATCAGAATTGTGTGGCGTGCTGTTGCACAACAATGTACTGCCATGTTCAACTTACATCAAGTGTGAGTGGGATTTTGCAGGGTTGTGACCTGAAAGTGAGTGGCCACTCCCAGATGACACTAACGCTGTCTAAAACCACCTTGCTAATTTTTAGGAGGAAGAAAGGATTAACAAAATCAACATAGCGAACAGGATCCCCAAAGACCGTAAGTGGCCGTGCTTGTCAGCTAGCAAACATTTTCTGCTTCAGCAGCAATTCTGCACTGAAGATTTCTCTTCTGCAGTGAGCTAAATGCTGTCCAGTTCTAAATGCATACAGTACCGGGTATAGTGCTGATGCAAATCCCAGCATGGAAATGCTTTTAGGGTTTAAGCCAGGTTGGTCCACAAGGTAATTGTTTTCTGGGCAAGTTCCATCGGAATGACACGGGAATTGAGTAAGAGCTGTTGTGCAGTTGTTCATAGCAGTATGGTACTTGCAAGACCATCCCAGATGTGATCTGATGTGGAGAACTACATTTAATGAGGCTTTAGGTTAATTTGTCATTACGTGTGTGAGAATATTTTAATGTAGAGGTGGGGGCACATGAAACTATCTGAGGCAGTGCAATCCTAGGAGGACCACACCATGTGGCCCCCAAATGCTTGGATTAGCCTTGACACCCCAAGGTAGTTGGAAAACCTGCCTTGCAATTACTCAGGGGTCCATTTTCTAGAGTCAAGAATGTCTTCTCCCGCTTACCCTCTGCTCTGCAACGGCTCGCAGCTTTCCGACACTTGAAGAGAGGATACCTGTTCATGTACAACCTTGTGCAGTTCCTGGGCTTCTCCTGGATCTTCGTGAACATGACGGTTCGGCTGTTCATGCTGGGGAAAGGCAAGTAGTGCTTGTGCTTTCCCTTCTGCTCTCGTCCCTGCCGGCGGGTGCTCAGCTGCCCAGACGCCCAGCTTCGGATTCAAGGGCCTGTGCCAGAGCACAGCCTTGGTCCGGTGCCAGGCCCTGGCTTCGGCGCCTGATGGTTGGCCTCTGGGAGGGACCGTGGCCCTGCAGCGGAGCACATGCTTTGCATGCAAGAAGCCCCAGATCCAGTCTCCCGTGCCACTGCTTAAGAGGATCGCTGCTGTCAGGAACAAACCTTGGTTTGCATGTGAGTCACAGCCTGCCGTTGGACAATTCTGGGCTAAGTGGAGCAGCATTCTGACTCGGAATAAGGTGCATTTGAATGTAGATGTCGTATGTCCTGTGCCCCCGGGTCCTGTTGTGCCATAAAAGCTCCAGCTAAAGGAAGCTGGGAGGAGGAGCTGCAGGCAGCCCCTCAACCATGACGTCTCAAGGATTGTTTAATACGGCCCTGGAGCAGGAACAGTTGAGCAGTTGTGTAATAGGTGCCATTACAAGGGGGGGGGGGGTGTCCTGTGCACAAAATGGGCAGAAAAGACCATGGGTGTATACATTGACTGTTCTTAAAATGTTAAATTACGTGACCTTTAGTTGTTTGAAACTGAAAATAAAGCTTGTTTGCGAGTTGGTAGATGAAAAGCGAGATACTGGCTTGATCAGAGGCTTAGTAAGGGCAGCAGACCAGGCAGAATACCCACCTTGCTGCAGCTTCTCATTGGCGCAGTTTTATTTATGAATCTGCTCTTTATGGTCTGGTTCCAAAAAACTTCTGAGGCATAGCCAGTGGAGTTCTTGAGTTTTGTTTTTGTTGAACAGCAGGACACCTCCACCCTCCTGCCTGTGCTAACTTTTGAAACTCTTCTCATTCTTAAAACATGATTTGCCATGTGGCTTGAGTGGCCGGGTGAAGCTGCAGTTTGAGAAACGTAATTCCAAAGTGGCCTTGGAGACGTGGACTCGGTCACCTGGTTCGTTGGATCCTAGCCTTTACTGCCATCTGCCAAGAGTTCAAATCGTGAAATCACCTGCTGTCAAACTGATGCTTAAACTGAACTCTGGCCTCTTCTTACAGAGTCCTTCTTCGATACTTTTCACACGACAGCGGACATGATGTACTTCTGCCAAATGCTAGCGTTCATGGAGATCGTGAACAACCTGATCGGTCTAGTCAGAGCTCCTGTAGCACCTGTCGTTTTCCAGGTAACCTCTCTCTTCAAGACAGCTGGGCAAGTTGTAAAACCGAGGCTGACTCCTGCTTAGCGGGGGCCATATTTTGAACTCTGCCAGGGCCGAAGGGTTTTGACCACTGATGAGATGGAGGTGACGGGCTCCTTAGCGCAATCTCTCTAGGAGCGTGAAGAGCAGGGGAGGCTTCGGCAGAGCCCTGCCCTGATGGCCCATCTCAGCTGCTCACTTGCTCTCATTTCCCGTGACTTGGTTTGTGTGTCAGATTGTGTGCTGAGGTCCAGAAGAAGGCCAAAGGGCTCCCCCAAACCCTCTTGCTGGTCATGCTCCAAGGGAGGGGGGGCTTAGGAGCCTTTTGCTTGTCTTTCAGCCTGGGCGAAAGTAGATGCATGATGTGTTTCAGGGAAGGGGGTATTCTTGAGATCAGGAGCTGCACTTGGGGCCAGAAGGAGAGCCACAGATGTGGCAATGCACCTCCAACCGGCTGTTCCTGTTGCTCTAGAACACATGCCTTCTGTAGAGTGTGCGCGCGCGTGTACATTCTCAGTCTCTTTTCCAGAAGGAAGGCTCGGCATAGACGTGCCATGAGGGCATAGGCCGAGGGTGGGGAAGCTTGGGCCTGGGGTCCCAATCCAGCCCTCTGGGGTTTCTCAGAAGGCCATGTCCCCTTTCCCCCCAACCACCAATGGGTTAGTGGTTTCCCAGCCTTTGCACACTTCCCCCTCCCCACATTCTCAGGGGCTGAAACACCGCTCCCAAGGACTAGTCACGGGCCGTAAGAGGTTTAAGTTAAAATATGGTGGTGTGCTTTGTATTCTTGTCCTCTCTCTTTTTGCCTATGCCCTCCTCCTTTGCCTCTGTCCCCCCCCTCCCCCCCGGCACGTGGCCCTTGAGTGTGTCTCCAAAATGGAATTTGAGCCTCAGGGCCCATAGGTTCCCTTCCAGTGATACAGTGACAGTAACTGCCCCAGAGCTCCGTCCTGGAGAGGGGAAAGTCATTGTCCTTGCTTCTGTGGTCATCTGAGGCACGCTGGGAAATTGGGAGCTACTCCGGTCACATTTGCACAACGGAAGTCTTTGGCTTCTTTGGAAGCCACATCATGTCGAGGTTTGTTAAAAGGAAGCCATTTGCTCTCGAGATCAAGCTGAATGTGTTCTCGGCTCACTCTGGCCCTCTGCCTTCCAGAGCCAGGTGCAGACTTGGTGACTTTTCTCGATTGCAGACTGTTCTGCATTTCTCTTTTCACTCCTCCCCTCTCCGCAGGTCTGTGGGAGGAATTTTGTTCTGTTTCTCGTCCTTGGCGGTGCGGAAGAAATGCAAAGTAAAGCGGTCGTGTTCTTCATCTTCTACATTTGGAGCCTGATTGAGATATTCAGGTATCCGGGGCTGGGCTGCTCCTTCCACCTGGGTGCTTGACGTTCCTTAAGCCGCTCTGCCTGCTCTATGCGTGGAACCTTTTCCAGAGCACCGGTACAGGACCGCCTCTTCCCTCTGCGGACCCCTCCTCAAACCCACGTTTCGTTTGGAGTCTGGGCGTGAGCCTTTGGTTTTCCTCTGCAGCTGAAACAGAGCCCCCATCCTTGCATTTGCTTCATCCTTGGCTGCCTTCCCCCCCCCCTTTTATCAAGAGGAGGGCCATCGCCTCTGATGAGACTGGCGGGTTTTTCTAGGGCTTCTGTAAGCGTCTTCATTGAGGGTTAGTTGTGACCGCCCTTTACTCTCTGTCCCCATTCGAGGGCCAGTCTTTTCAGGGTGATTGAGAACAAAATGCTGTTGTGGCTAAGTAGTTTCCGATGACAGCTAAGCCCAGGAAATTGCTAGATCTTTGGTTTGTTGCCATTGTTACACTTTCCTTTTCCTCCCGCTGGTATTCTGTGTGCCGCTGAAGTGGTGAACTGAGCCCCTGGGATCGCTGACTTCTGTGGCTTCTGTTCTAGGTACCCATTCTACATGCTCTGCTGCATCGATATAGAATGGAAGATTCTGACCTGGATTCGCTACAGCATCTGGATACCCCTGTACCCTCTAGGAACCTTAGCAGAAGGTATGCTGGAGAGAGGTGGCCAGGTTTTCCCTGTTAAAGTGGCGTCGCACGCTGCTCGATTAACACTAAGTGCTCGGAGCTGAAACCAGCTGAGGCTGGAAATCTGATTTGTTTGTTTTCCAGCGCTTCAGCAGGCTGGCTCCAAAAGAAAATTGTTCCTGGGCTCCTCATGAGAGGAAATAATTTTTCCAGCCTTGGTTACAGTACACTTATTTGGTTTTGTGAGCTCCCTGGTTCTGTGCAACCTCTGTGGATGCAAGGTTGGGACAGACAGCTCTGTAACTTCGCATGTTGTCCCCCTCTTCCTAGAGAATGGGGTGATGAACAATGCTATACATTGCTGTCGCTCTTTGCGCTTCCCCAAAGGCGCCTTGACCCATTTCCTCCTTCTTTCAGCGGTGTCTGTGATTCAGGCGATCCCAGTCTTCAGCAACATTGGGAGATTCAGCTTTTCGTTGCCCTACCCACTGAACATCACCATTCCATTTTCAGTTTTTCTTCAACTCTACCTTGTGCTCTTATTCCTAGGTGAGTTTTAGAGTATTATTACTCTTTTTTAAAAAGACTGACCTTCCAGAACATCACTGGGATTCAGACTTCAGGAAGGAGTAGAGTATTTTTGTTTGCAGGTAGGAAGCTGCCCTATGCAACAGCTGCAGGACCCAGTGCGTACAAAAGGAAAATTCCATGTTGGGCATAATTCGGAAAGGAATTGTAAATAAAGCTGGCAATACCATACTGTTCTTACAGAAATATGTGATGCAACCACACTTGGAATACTGTGTACAGTTCTGGTCACCGCACGTTGGGTATTGTAGAGTGGGGGAAAAGTGCAGAAAGGGGCGACTAAATTGATCAAGGGGCTGGAGCATCTCCCCTGTGAGGGAAGGTTGCAACAGCTGGGATTGTTTAGCTTGGAAAAAAAGGAGGGTGAGAGGAGACATGAGAGAGGTGTTCAAAATTATGCATGGTGTGGAGAACGTGGGATGGGAGACATTTTTCTCCCTCTCTCATGATACTAGAACCCAAAGGGGTCATCCCATGAAGCTGATTGGTGGGAGGTTCAGGACAGAGAAAAGGAAGGACTTCGTTGCACAGCGCAGAGTTAAACCATGGAATTCACTGCAACAAGATGTAGTGATGGCCACCTACTTGGGTGGCTTTAAAAGGGAATTGGACACATTCATGGAGGATCGGGCTATCAGTGGCTACTAGTCTTGATGGCTCTGTGCTCCCTCCCAGTACCAGAGGCAGCGAGCCTCTGTACACCAGTTTCTAGGGAACATGAGCAGGAGGGTGCTGTTGCACTCATGTCCTGCTTGTGGGTTTCCTGTGGGCATCTGGTTGGCCACTGTGAACAGAATGCTGGACTAGGTGGACCCTTGCTCAGATCCAGCAGGGCTCTTCTCATGTTCTTATATCGAGTCAGAACAAAGGTCCAGCTATCCCAGTATTGTCTACACTGGCCTTCAGCATCTCTCCAAGGTTTCAGAGAGGAGTCTTCCCCAGTCCACCTGGAGCTGCTGGGGATTGAACCTGAGACCTTCTGCATGCAAAGCACGTGCTCTTCCACTGAGCTGCAGCCTCTCCCTACTATCTTAATCTCTCAGGTCTGGTCATTGGTGCATGCTAGATGAGTTTTACATCATTAGGGACAACTATCCCCCCATTTGCCTGAAAATCAGGAGGAGGTCTCTTCCTCAGCCCCTCTTCCTGCCTCGGGGTCATCGCAGAAGTACTTTCTCTGTGTCCCCCCTCCAAGAGAAGCTCAGAGGGTGGCAGTTCAGGAACCGGCCTTTTCTGGGAGAGCCCCATGTTTATAGACCGCTCTCCTCAAGGAAGCTCAGCTGGTGCCAACGCCCATCTTTTCGGTGCCAGGCAAAGATGCACTTATTCTCCCCGGCATTTGGACATGAGTTTCGGCCCCTGTTGTTGTGGGCTGGTTTGGAGGTGTTCATTCTAGGGGGGCGATTTTGTTTATTTGTGAATGAACACTTTCATGGTGCGTTGTTTTTAGATTATGTTTCTATGTGTTTTATTTTCATTGGTAGTATTGTGCTGATGAAGGCTTATATTGATTTGGGGGTTTTTGTTATTTTAATTTGGGGTTTCTGTATATGTGTGTGTGTAAGTTGCTATGAGACTGCTTCTCGTGGTGGGGAGCGACACATACTTTTTGTTGTTATTAATAATAATAACAACAATAATAAAGTGTTACCCCTGTTTCGTGAGGTCCAGACAGTTTCTGCCTTCCTTTCCCAGTCTTAGTTTGCCAGGGCAGGAAGGGAGCCAGGCCCAACGAATGAATGCTGCAGAGATGAGCAACAGCCAGGCAAGTGGCCTGCATTGCGATTGTTCCAGGGGGTTATTTGCGGAAGGAGCTGCAATCTACATGGCCAGACAGGCACCAAGGGAGATGGATTTGCTTAAGTGTTAAACCCACGATCGGTGTGTCTTAACCTCTTAAATCTGAGATTGCGAGATTAAGGGCACAATCCTATGCAGGTTTAGACAGAATAGCTGGCTGGGGAATGCTGGGAGTTGTGGGGCTTCTTTTCTGTCTTAACCTGCATAGGATTGCGACCTAAATTAGCTGAGTTCTCAAGCAACCCCAAGACATTTAAGAGATAGGGAACCGAAGCTGTAACATGCTGTGTTTCTGCAGTATTATTGGCCTTGGAATTAAGTCTCTTCCCTCATTTTCTTCAGGGCCGTTTGTGAATTTCCGTCATCTCTACAAGCAACGGAAGCGCCACCTTGGACCAAAAAAGAGGAAAATGCACTAGGCCCAAAACCGAAATAGTTTCTTGTTCTAATCTACCTTGAAGGCAGGTTTAGGGCTCTTGCATTTCTAACAATTTTACTTTCCTGTTAATCTGAAAGCCAGTTTTATACAGTTATACCAACGTGTGTCTTCCCCATCTCTCTCTCTCTCTCTCTCTCACACACACACACACGTACGTACATGTGCAAAAGGAGTCCAGGTAATGTTGCCTTTCTTCCCCACCTGCTAGATTCAACTGCTCTTTGGTCAAGCCAAAGATTGAACAGTAGTAAAACAAACAAACAAACCCAGCAACCTTATTTCTGTTATATGCAAATAAACAGAGCACTTAGTGAGAACAAAACGTCCCCCAGTGAGAGGAGAATAGTAATGTTCAGCTGTCTGGGGCCAGGTATGTAGGCAAGAGTTTTCCAGTCAGAAAGATATGTAATTATTTTTTCCAGTAAAAACTTTTGGAATGGTCCAAAGAGCAGAGAAACAGGATGGTCCACAGCTCATTACTGATGCTCCCAAGCCAAGCCCTGAGAGTGGCAATATTAAGAATCCTCTCCTGTTGCCATAAGTGATGGGCAGGTGATCTGAGGCCCGTCTCCTTTCCTTATCCCATGAGTGGGAACGACTAGCTTCGGGGTAAGAAGCAGCCCTCTGGCCTACGTTTGCTAATAGTACCCTCTTACTAGGTTCTTTACACCCACATTCTAAACCCCCAACACAGAAGTAAATCCCATGGCTTTAAGGTATAATGCACCTTCCCTGCCGAAGGACATCTGAGAGGAAAGCACAGGCTGCCGTGAGCAGCGGTCATCGTAATCAAGGTTGGGGTTGGTTTGATGGAGTCTCTTGCAGTTTGCCCTTAAGCCCCCAAATATCCACCAGTCTGCTGCTGGCTTAAGAGGTCTTTTGAACCCACCTCTGTTTCTAGAGCTGGTTTATCTTCTTGAAGGTTCTAGGAAAGGAGCCACCCTTGCCTTTAGGGTGTGGAGGAAGAAGCGTTATTTGTCTGTCGGTCATTCATGGCAAGCTGCTTACAAGTGAGGCACACAGACACCCTCCCCTCAGGGCTATTTGGAGGTGATGCGTCTGTTTTCCATTTACTCCAGGTGGGTAAACGTTTGGGGTTTTTTATTCCCAAGTCCTGCGCTGCTGTAACTGGTGTGAACGCGAACTTTCAGCAGTAGCATATAGCCTTTATGTTGCTGTTACATCTGTTAAGTTACAGCCGCCTTCCCCAACCTGGTGCCCTCCAGGTGTATGGGATTATAGCTCCCACTATCCTCCAGCTATGCTGGCTGGGGGATTATGGGAGTTGTAGTCCAACACATCTGGAGGACACCAGGTTGGGAAAGCTGGAGTTACAGTCTAGGGTGCGGGCACTTTGTCATGAACCTGTATTTGCTGATCTTTCAGAAGGCAAATAGTATGTGTATTTCTAATAATAAAGATTCTAAAACTTTGTTGTGCACTCGTTGCTTTCTTTCCTTTTATAGACTTTGGCATGCATGGTGAGCACTTGAGTTCTTCCGATGGCGGATTTTGTAGCAAGATGAAATATTGAATGAATTAGGCCTGTTTGGGGTATGCTTTTATTTCCTTAGGTCTGCTAGCCATAACAAGGAGCCATGCAGAACATAAACCAGTTTTCCGTTGTGCTAAGCATTTTCTTTTGAACTACTTCATTTTGTCTCTCCTGAACCTATTGCAGAGTGTCATTGGGTGACTGATTTTGTTGAGGGCAGGAGGAAACCTTTCTTTGCACCCTGTGCCACCCTTCCTCCACCTGGTGCCCCTCCGAAGTGTTGGACTGCAAGTCCCATCATCCCAAGACAGCATGGTCTGTGGCTATGCTGGATGGGAATTGCAGTCCCAAGACTGCTATAGGGCACCAAGTTGGGAAGACTGCACTAGATAATTTGGGTGGTCCTGTTTGCATTTATTGCAAAGGGCAATATTGTCTCCCTTTCTGACATGGAGTGATCCATAGTACATAGTATTCTCCTTCAGTGTAGTGGAGGTTATCTGGCAGTGGGCTACTCCTCACACTTGCTTCGCAGGCAGGACAATACAAGTGACTTTGTCCTTGGTCCTCTTTCGGTGGGGGAGGGGGTCTCCCTGCGGAGCAGTCCAGCCTGCTTCAAAGCAACGAGGTTTTCTGTTTTTGTGGTGCTACCAGCAGGACTCGGTGTTTGTGTAGTCGACAGAATGACCTGGTTCACACCTAACGGTGGCAATTCCTGGGCTGTGAAGAGCGTTGATTGCCTGGGATGAGAGTTAGTTGTTGGGTTAACTCCGGGTTGTTTAACCCATAGGTTTCAGGTTTGCGTGTCATGACAAGCCAGCAATGGGGCGTTCCTGGGTTAATTAAAAGCAGAAATGGCTCCCTGGCAATTCCTGAATTAAACAATCCAGGAATTGCTGCTATTATGTGTGAACCAGGTCGTCGTCTGATCGTAACAAGAGAAGTGTCTGCCATTTATTTGCTGTATGCCCATGGAGGAGAAAGACCAAACTAGCTGCAAAAAGGAGTAACTGAGTAAAGAAGAGCAAGCTTGTTAAGACATTTCTAAGCCACCTTTTAGGGCCATGCTTAGGGCAGCTTCCAAAATAAAACAGAATGCATCCAGAACTGTCTGCATGTCACAATCTCTGCCTCCTGCCCCAGATACCTTGGTTAACTCTTTCCAAGGACTGCCACGTGATAGAATTTAAAGGCTTGCCTACTTTGCAGCAAATGCAAGTAGAGCAGACCATCAAACATCCTTTAGTCATTGTGTGATACCTTTCCTCTTGCCCCTTCTTACACAGTAAACACTGGCCCATATTCAGATAAAGCGACAATTGGTTGGAATACATTTTTCATTGATGGCTCCTTTTCAGTTTGGTTCTCTATTTTCTTCCTCTGCAGTCTTTTCTGCCTATGCACCTATCGATCTCAGACTTGCTGTGGTTTCTCACGGGCAAAAATTCTTTTCTTACAGGTAATCAGGAGGCAATAACACTTAATACAGTAACATTAAGAGAAGAGCTGGGGAAAGGAGACAGCAGATAAAAAAAGGGGAAAGGAGAGGATAGAAAGGCTAATGGTAGATAAAATGGAAACAATGTTACTGCTGCCCGTTTTACATGCAGTGAAATAATTGCTGGTTCATTAATGAAGTTGTTCTAAGGTAATATCAGATGCTATTTCTGTAGTTCTAAGTCATAGTTCTGGTTTCAGAGCAATGTGTATATTTTGGCTTCAACTGTGTAGTCGTGATTTTGGTGGGCATTTTGAAGTTTTAAATATCAGTTTTGTCAGCATCACAAAAGGCTGGTTTATACACTAAACTGTGTGTTATTTAATGCTCTGTGACTAAAATGGTTTCACAAGTATTTTGTGCAGATGTTTTGTTATTGCCCCAAATAATTTTCAGTTGGCCATTTTGTAATTTTTCAGTGATAAATGGTCGGCCCAATATTTAGCTTGCATTTCATCAACACTGGTTAATGTGTGTGGCTACAAGAGCAAATGTATGCTGGTGAGGAGGTGGTGCTGGCCATATTGGCTGCTACCCTCAGTTTTAGGGTGAAAGCTAACTGTGTATCATTTAGGTACAGATTTGGATTAAGCAGGACAAAAGACGAGCAAACAAATTCCCTGCAAATGACTTCAAAACTTGGGAAATTTCCCTGACTAGAGTGGAATGAACTTCTGGGTTGGTTCTGATAAGGAGGGCCCAGGCAGGGCACCTCCTCGTTCTGTTTGGCAGCAGGACTGAATTCATGTGGAGGAGAAACCCAGATCTGGCTGCAAAGAGAGGCAGAGCTCCCAGGCTAGTTTAGCCACGGAACACGTTTGGGCTTGAAATATATTGATGGAATCCATAAATGCTGGTCTCAGGATGGGGGGTAGGGTCTGGGATACCTCCAAGATAAAGGGAAGGTCGGACATTTTAGAGTAAAACAGGAAATTAAGCCTATTTTCAGATCAAAAAATTGCCGCACATAATTCTCAGAAGTGCATCTATTTTTTATTTGATTTTTTAACTGTTAGTTTGGGGGGATGTTTTATATTTTGCAAAGAACAAATAATAAAGAGGGCAGAAAAAAGAGTAATTATCTGAATGAATAATGGTCCTGATAGGAGGCCCTAAAAAATAATTTGCAGAGCCCAGAGCTGCACCCAAGCCTTAAAAATGAATTGACCAAGCCGAGCCTAAGAATTAATGTACAGAGCCCAGAGCCCTACAATTAATTTAAGAACATAGAAAACAGCCTTATACTGAGTCAGACCGTCAGTCCTTCTAACCCAGCATTATTGATGCTGACTGGCAGCAGCTCTCCAGGATATCAGGCAGGAATTTTTCTATCCCTACCTGGAGATGCTGGGGATTGAACCTGGGACATAAGAAGAGCCCTGCTGGGTCAGGCCAAGGCTCCATCCAGTCCAGCATTCTGTTCACACAGCGGCCAACCAGCTGTCGACCAGGAACCCACAAGCAGGGCATGAGTGCAACGGCACCCTCCCACCCATGTTCCCCCGCAACTGGTGTACATAAGCTCACTGCCTCTGGTACTGGAGGCAGCACATAGCCATCAAGACTAGTAGCCATTGATAGCCTTCTCCTCCAGGAATTTGTCCAACCCCCTTTTAAAGCCATCCAAATTGGTGGCCCTCACTACATCCTGTGGTAGCGAATTCCAGTTTAACTCTGCGCTGTGTGAAGAAGGACTTCCTTTTGTCTGTCCAGAATCTCCCCCCAATCAGCTCCATAGGATGACCTTTCTGGGTTCCAGTATTTTGAGAGAGAGAAATGTCTCCCTATCTACATTCTCCACAGCATGCATAATTTTGTAGACCTCTGTCGTGTCTCCCCTCACCCTCCTTTTTTCCAAGCTAAACAATCCCAGCTGTTGTAACCTGTCATAAGGGAGATGCTCCAGCCCCTTGATCATTTTAGCTGCCCTTTTCTGCACTTTTTCCAGCTCTGCAATATCTTTTTTTAGGTGTGACCAGAACTGAACACAGTATTCCAAGTGTGGCTGCACCATAGATTTGTATAGTGGCAGTATGATATTGGCAGTTCTGTTCTCAATTCATGGAATTTGCCGTTTTTACAGCGGCCACACACTGGGTGACATTTCCATCGAGCTGTCCGCCACAACCCCAAGATCGCTTTCCTGGTTGGTCACTGCTAGCTCACATCCCATCAAGCTGTACCTGAAGTTGGGATTTTTTGCCCCAACGTGTATCACTTTACACTTGCTTACATTGAACCGCATTTGCCATTTCGATGCCCATTCTCCCAGTTTGGAGAGATCCTTCTGGAGCTCATCCCTTTTTGTTTTAACCACCCTGAATAATTGGTGTCATCTACAAATTTGGCCACATCACTGCTCATTTCTAATTCCAGATCATTTATGAACAGGCTGAAAAGATTTGGTCCTAATACAGATCCCTGTGGGACCCCACTACCCACTATTTACTTCCCTCCATTGGGAGAATTTATTCCTACTCTCTGCTTTCTCTTCTTTAACCAGTTACTGATCCATAAGAGGGCCTGTCCTCTGATTCCATGCCCGCTAAGTTTACTCAGGAGTCTCTGGGGAGGGACTTTGTCAAAAGCCTTTTGGAAGTCCAAGTAAACAGTGTCTACCAGAATACCCCTCTCTACATGCATGCAAAGCAGGTGCTCTACCACTGAGCTATAGCCCACCTTCTACAGAGAGCAGAGTTATACCTAAGCCTTAAAAATAGATTTACGGAGCCCAGAACTCCACCCAAGCCTTGAAAATGTATTTGCAGATCCTAGAGGCTCATGTATTGGGGGATACGTGGCTCAACAACACTACAAGCGAGAAGGATCTTGGAATTGTTGTCGATCACAAGCTGAATATGAGTCAACAATGTGATGTGGCTGCAAAAAAGGCAAATGCTCTTTTGGGCTGCATTAATAGAAGCATCGCTTCCAAATCCCGGGAAGTACTAGTTCCCCTCTACTCAGCACTGGTTAGGCCTCATCTGGAGTACTGTGTCCAGTTCTGGGCACCACACTTTAAGAAGGATGCAGACAAGCTGGAGAGGGTTCAGAGGAGGGCAACAACGATGATCAGGGGAATGGAAACAAAGCCCTGTGAGGAGAGACTGAAAGAACTGGGTGTGTGTAGCCTTGAGAAGAGAAGACTGAGGGGAGATAGGATAGCGCTTTTCAAGTCCCTGAAAGCTTGTCACAGAGTGGAAGGCCAGGATCTCTTCTTGATCAACCCAGAGTGCAGGACACGGAATCATGGGCTCAAGTGACAGGAAGCCAGATTCCGGCTGAACATCAGGAAAAACTTCCTGACTGTTAGAGCAATATGACAATGGAACCGATTGCCTAGAGAGGTGTTGGGCTCTCCCACACTGGAGGCGTTCAAGACGAGGCTGGACAGCCATCAGTCAGGGATGCGCTGACTTGGATTCCTGCACAGAGCAGGGGGTTGGACTCGATGGCCTTGTAGGCCCCTTCCAACCTTTCTCTTCTATGATTCTAGAGCTCCACCCAAGCCCTAAACCTTAATTTACAGAGCCTACAGCTACATTCAAGTCGGAAAGAAAGAAAAAACCTTCTGGCCTCTCCTGCTTTCTATTGAAGGTCTGGAAGGATTCAAGTTGGTTGCCCAGCTTGCAGGCTGCCCCACCCCTCAGGCACGCAGAAGTCAAGAACAAAAATGAAAGGAACACAGACTTTGTGCAGATGCCCACTAATGCTACCTACAGGACAGACCAGTGCTTGCTCCATACTCTGCTCTCTGTGCATCTATATTCTGAGTCCTGGCTCTAGCTGCATACACCAGCCATGTGATGCAGATGCTGTGCTCTGATAGGGCTGTGCGTTTTTAAGGTTGCCCATAATGGCCTGAGGAAGGGTGGCAGTCGCTTTGTCTTCTTCATTGGCTCCCGCTTGCAGGCTTCGTGATGGCCACTTCACAATGTCAGCCTTTACAATCTAAATACTATTCAACTAAGCATTTTTGGTACATACAGAATCTCACGGAACCCCCATTCACATTGTGCGGAACACAGTTTTGGAAAAACAGAGATAAACGCACAAGCTTCCCAAGCAGGGAGCATCCTCCTTGCTGCCAGCAGGGCCAAGTCCAGAAGACCCTTCTCAGGAACCCCAAAGCTTGCCTACGAGAGGCTGTTTTGGGGCAGTGCTTATCAGCCATATGAGGCACTAAATGGCAGGAGGTGGGCCAAAGGGGGGATCTCCCACCAACCAGGCCTGCTTTCCTTCTCCACCCCCAAGAGTTGACTGCGGATTCCTTCTTCCAGAGTTTTGTCACCTGGATAAAATATACGCTAGTCAGAGGTTTGGAGTGACGTCTAAAGACTCTCCACAAACAGGAATATTCTCTTCATCTTGCCCTGAGGTAGCAATAGGTAGGTTAGGAAGTAGGGCCAGTTAGTTTTGCATAGAGAAGCACATAAGCACTAAAGAGCAAGTAGAAGCCACAGATGATCTAGTGGCCGGATTATGCGTCCCCAAGTGTTCCCACAAACATCTTGGAGGCTGGCTTCAAACTTGTCCACATGTCTGACACCCCTTTGTGTTACAACTTGGGGGAGCACCACCTCACCGCAAGATTTGTTTTTATTATTTTGTATTTACGGGTTGTAATTTTTCTGAACTGCCCAGAGAGCTTTGGCCATTGGATGGTATAGAACTTAAATGAAAGAGGCAGAAGCCCTATTCAGGCATTCTAAACCTGAGTGAGGCAAACACATTCCTTTCCCTTGTTGCATTTGTCTCTGTCAACTCATGGAGAGTGACATCTGGAGAGCCTGCTGTATCCAGGGAGGGTCTCTACAAGACCCAGAACACTGAAAAAGCTATGCTCCAGCTAGTGGGGAGAGCCTTCGCAGATACCAGAAGTGCTCTTCCTCAGACTGTTGCCCTCCATAAAGTAGAGGGCAACGGACGTGATGAGGGAGAGGGGCAGGAATGGGGCACTCTTCCTCATGCGTTTGCCCTATTCATGTTCAGAACGCCTGAATAGGGCTAGAGTATCAAACTTCCCCAAACAGAAAAGGCTGATCTGTTGAGAACCAAGGGATTTTGAGACACTTCCTTGGCTGGGCTCTTTAAGCTGAAGACTTCTCTGCTCTTTTCTCTATAGCCACGGGAATTTTAGAGCTAGGAGCAAAGCAGATGGCTTCTTTTGAGGGAGTGGACTCAAAAACCCAGAGGGGCATTTTGGGGGCAGCAATTAAATGCCTGTCAGCCTTCTTTTCACACAAAGCTTTGATGGCTAGCTGGAAAAAGTTAACTTGGGAGTTGATGGAAGCTGTACAGGTTGCCATCTTTCAGCTTGGAGAGATTTGACTCTCTTCGCTCTTTAACCTTTCCCTTAACTGCTCCCCTAATTTCTGATAAGTTACCTTTTGAAAATCAAGCATGTGATCAACCATGCTGGACTTTTGTGTACAACTTTCCACTCTTTCCACTCCACATATTTTCCACTTTCCACCCCACATATATGTTAAATATATTTTTTCCCCACTCCACATATATGTTAAATATATATTTTTAATGTTCATTTTTTAATTGGGTCCTGTTCGTTTTTTGTTTTTAATCATTTCAAACTGCTTTAGGTTTTTGTATATTAAAGGTTTTATTTATCAATAGGTAGCTTTCCACTCCACATATATGTTAAATATATATTTAACTTTCCACTCCACATATATGTTAAATATATATTTTTAATGTTCATTTTTTAATCAGGTTCTGTTCATTTTTTGTTTTTAATCATTTCAAACTGCTTTAGGTTTTTGTATATTAAAGGTTTTATTTATCAATAGGTAGCTTTCCACTCCACATATATGTTAAATATATATTTAACTTTCCACTCCACATATATGTTAAATATATATTTTTAATGTTCATTTTTTAATCGGGTTCTGTTCGTTTTTTGTTTTTAATCATTTCAACCTGCTTTAGGTTTTTGTATATTAAAGGTTTTATTTATCAATAGGTAGCGTTCCACTCCACATATATGTTAAATATATATTTAACTTTCCACTCCACATATATGTTAAATATATATTTTTAATGTTCATTTTTTAATCGGGTTCTGTTCGTTTTTTGTTTTTAATCATTTCAACCTGCTTTAGGTTTTTGTATATTAAAGGTTTTATATTATGTTTTATCATGCTGTGAACCACCCAGAGAGCTTTAGCTATCAGGCAGTGTAGCAATGTAATAAATGAATAAAACAAAAGGGACCTTCGCAGTCTGGAGTGCTCCTCTTTGGAGTTCCTTGCAGTCAGTCATGTCCTCTCTTTCAGGATGCTCCATCCTGTTCTCCCGCCCCAACTGTCAGTGAGCGTTCTGTGGTCACTGAACACCTTGTCCTCCTCACAGCCCTCTTTTGTGGGGCGGGGTGTGTGTATTACTCCCTTACGTTTTTTTTGTACTTCGAGTTTCTCTGAGCACGCTGCTACCTGCCCCTCGTGTGTGTGTGATGCTGTTTTGGCTACAAACAGGCTTGCACTTACTGCTGAACTTTGCAAATACAGGGAGTGATTTGACAGCACTGTGGTCGCTGTTCCCAATCAGTTTGACAATATGTAACATTATTTGTATCAGCACCAAAATGTTTTCTTCCAGAAGACAGACTTATTTTTTGTAAAGAAATTCTAAATTTCAGAAATCTGAGCTCAAGCTGCTGGAATTCACATCTAATATTTGCAAGGCACAATTGTGAGTTGGAGGTAGGGAATTTAAAAACTGACAACAGAAACTGAGAAGCGGGATCCTAAAGATGCAGCAAAAGCCCACTTCATTCATGTTGTATAACGCTATTTTCTTTACACTGCCTAACTTCCAGAAAAGGAATTGTTCAGCTTCTTCTCTAGAAGCTCATTTGACTCCCTCCATGGCCCCTTTGGCATTTCTTCTCCAGAAAATGTTTGGAGGGGTGTGATGGCCTTAATGTGTAACGTATTGGGTTTATTTGTATTTTTATGTGATATTCTTTTTGTCATAGCCTTTGGCTTGTACAGTAAACTTGTGTTCATGATGACTGCATTGGTTTTAGATGTTAGCAATTTGTACATTCTCCCTCTCAGCGCCTATATGATATGAAAAAAGCAGAATAAAAATGTAATAAATTTAATAACAAACGGAGTCCACTCCACTCTCACTCAGCAAGCACGGAATACAACTGCAGGAGAACGTAAGTGCTGATGCGGGGGGACACACTGATGTCTGGAGGGGGGTCTGGCCCACACGGGGCCGTCACATCCGCTCAGTCCCGCTGCTGGAGAAGTCTGTCTGCAGTGGTGTAATGTTCTGGTCGTACGTAGCATATTCCGAGGTGCCGGTGCTTGTCATTTTGAGTTGCTTAGCTGCGTGGGTGAGCTGGAAGGCTGCATCGGGGTGTGCTGTATCCGGGAGAAGAGTGCACTCCCTCTCTAGTATATCCGCCACGCCCTTCAACAGGTCCAGAAACCCAAAGGCTAGGGCCGCCTTCCGTAAGCGATTCAGTTCCTAGGAGGGAAGGGGAAAAGAAGAGAGAACACCCTCCAGACAAGCATTTGTGCAGCCCTGCGTGGGGAGAGAGAGCTCTTACAATCGACATGTAATCTCAGCGGAGAAGGAGGTGGAAAATCTGAGTACAGTTACTGAAATACCAACTTAACCCTTTTTGTTCCACCTGGGAGGAAAGAGATGGGGAAGCAGGGATGCGGCTGCAGTTTTATTCTTAACTGCAAACAAGCCCCCTAGAACCGTGCGCCAGTCTCTCGATCCAATGGGGCCTGCTTCAGAGTGCCGCAAGAGCCTGCGCTCCTCACCTTGTAGAAGGTCTGAGTTTTTTCAGGAAGTTTTCTTGCATTCCTAAGTATCTTCTGTACATCAGTCTGTAGAGAGGGAGAGGAAAAGAAAAATCTATCTGGCTTATTGGAGCTTGAAACTTCCCACTTAGCAATAACACCAATAAAAACTTATTAAAAACCCCATTAAAAACACTGGCATATCCCCCCCGCCCAAATCCTTAAGGAGGGACACGCTCCTCCTCCCCATCCTCAAGTTTAAAACTTGGCATCCAACAGAACACTGAGTGAATTGTGCCAGGAGGCACCAAGCAGCTGATGCAAATGCCAGGGCGCTGATGTGACGTCACCCCCTTTTGCGCCGACAGGAGCCTCCAGACAGTCCTTGTGCCTCTCGCACAGCTGGAGGGCTGGGGTGGACAGATGATCACACCTTGCCCAAGTGCCCTGGATCGGCTGGGAAACGCACGCTGGTCGGCTGCCACTCGGCCTCCACATCGAGCTGCCATCGCTGAGAGCTCACCAGAGGCACAGCAGCTGCACCTGGCTCTCCCCCCCTGCCCAGGGTGGAAGGGAGTAAAGGGCATCTGGCGAGGCAAGTAAAGACCACCCACCTGGCAGCCCTCAGAGGAGTGCAACTGGACGACTGGGAATGGGAATAAATGCAACGGTCTGAGGCAGGGGTGGGGAACCTCGGCCCCAGGGGCCAAATCCAGCTCTCTGGGCTTCCCAAGGTGATCCCACCACCTTCCCCCCAACCCACCCATCGTTTGGTGGTCTCGTGGCTTTTGTGCAGTTCTTCCCCCATTCTAAAACGCTGAACCGCCCCTCCGAAGGCTTTGTTGCTGGCAGGAGGAGCTTTCAGCTACACTAGGCTGGTATTCTGTATATTTTTGGCCCTGCCCCTTTTGCCCCTGGCTCCACCCCACTGAGCTCAGCCCCACCCACCACTGGACTGTGGCCCCTAAGAGCTTCTTCAAAATCAAATTTGGCCCTCCAGCTGAAAGAGGTTCCCCAACCAGGGCCTAAGGAGACCTGTGGGGGGGGGAGAGAGTGGTCAGGTTCGGATGAACCATGGGGAAAAGCAGCCACTGTGGCTTCTTTTCCCCTTCCCAAGCATGCTGCTCACATACCCGCCCTTTCCCTAATTGCCCTCATCATGGTGCGGGTTGCCGTATCATCCAAACCTGACGAGGTGCGTGGCGGGGGTGGCTTCCAAACCACCCAGCAACCACTGGCTTGTTGTAGGGGTTGTGGGGGTGGTTTGGAAGCCCACCTTGCCAGGTTTGGACGACACAGCAACCCGCGCTGTAGTGAGGGTAATGGCAGGCACGGGGCAGGGAAAAGAAGCCAAGGTGGCTTTCCTTCGCTGATCATCCGAACCCGGAAAAATGGGCTCAAGTGACAGGAAGCCAGATTCTGGCTGAACATCAGGAAAAACTTCCTGACTGTTAGAGCAATACGACAACGGAACTGATTACCTAGGGAGGTGGTGGGCTCTCCCACACTGGAGGCATTCAAGATGAGGCTGGACAGCCACTTGTCAGGGATGCTCTAACCTGGATTCCTGCGCTGAGCAGAGGGTTGGACTCGATGGCCTTGTAGGCCCCTTCCAACCCTACTATTCTATGATTCTATGACCCAGCCACTGTGTTTGCTGAGCCCTTCTCTCTCGGCCAGGCAGAGAACAAGATACCTAGCCTTTCCCCAAAGTGCAAATCCCTTTCCCGCCTTGCATATAGCTAGCTAGTGACTTGCACTTGGGATAACCTGGAGAAGAACAGAGTCCTAGATACCTCTGTGCGAGGTCCACAGGGTCCCAGCTGTATAGTTTTGGTAATGGCTGGTCACGTTACAGTGTACCAGACTAAAGGGTGGGCAATATACCCGATTGCCTATGGCAGTGGGGGGCCTTCCACCTTGAGGGAACCTTTCTCGCATCAACTTTTCTGCTGAGGACCCCTGCATGCTGCAGAGAGTTCTACGTTCCCTTCCAGTGATTCCACAGGAACTATGCACACGCCTCGAGACACATCCAACATCCCCGCCACCACTACCACCACCACAGCTGTGCTCTGAAGAGGTCGGGGTGGCCATGGAGTCTTTGAGGAAAGCTTGCCCATCCTTACTGATGTTTTCGTTGAAGAACTCCTGGTAAGCTAAGAAACAGCCTGAGGATTCCCTGGAGCACAATCTGAAAGCCGCTGCTGTGGGGGAATTGCCTTCCACACATAGAACTGTGTGTGCAAGAGAAGGTGGAGCTTGCCACAGACTTCGAACTGAACAGTCTGCTCACCTGGAGGCCATTTGGTTTAATCCACACAGTTACGTTCTGTGCATAACTGCGTTTATTCTTGGGCTGCAAGGGAAAGGGGCTCTTGTTGTCATCTTCACCGTATGGATTCTCTTTAGCGTCTGAAAGAAAACGAGCATGTGAAATGTGAAATCTATACTGAGAAATTCTCTCTCTCTCTCTCTCTCTCTCTCTCTCACACACACACACACACACGTTTATTTAAAAGAAGAAAACAAGTTCTTCACCAAGAAGACCCAAATTCAAGTGATGCATTCATTTGCTTAACACCAGTCATACACGCTGGGTTGGGATTAAAGTCTACACAGCAATCAGAGCCTTCTGAAATCACCGTAGCAGGAAGGACTAGACACTCAAGAAAAGGAACCTGAAAGATCAGAAACAAATGCATGGAATACACACAGTGTCCCACATCCAGAGCAATGAATGTGCACCAGAACTTCACCATTCACACCAACAGATGAGGCAGTTCTGTGAGCATATAGGAGATCCATGTGTGATGAAGTGAATGGGAAAGCTCTGATGCACACGTCAGAGCATCTACACCAGGCAGAGGCAAATGGCTTCAGGAGATGAATGTCTCGAATGGTGAAGGAATTGGCGGGACCATTCAAACAGGCATGGCCATTACCTGAGATGGGGCCAAGCTGGGCCATCTTCCCCAGCCAGGGGAGTGGCTCTGGTCCTGGCTCAAACAGAGACATCATCAGGTTTGACTTCTTCTTACTGTCGGCTTGAGAATACAGCATCCCGTACCATTCCGGCCTGGAAGGAGGAGCAACACATCCACAGTGAGAACAGAAGAGGACACCTGGCCCACCTGGGTCTCTTTCAGCACAGGAGGGGGTTGGGCTTCTCTTGACTGCTGCAACAAACAGAACCTGGGAATGACCTCACCTCACCTCCTCCTCTTCTAAAATGTTTGGTGTTCGTCTAAGGCTTGTCCTCTGCTGCAGAGGCCTCCAAAACTGAGAGGGCTCTTCCTCCTTGCAGAGGTTCCAGGAGGACATCAACTGATATCCTGACAAGTAAATCTAACGGTTCTTGTCCACACTGGAAACCTCTATCAGTCTCTGGGTCAAAATGCATACATTTCTCATCAATGCCATCTCTGTGACTCCAAGCCCCCCAATGCCACCTTCCATACCCTAACTGAACAATGGCCACCATGCCTTCCACTTTCAGACTGCCATGCAGCAACACACAGAAGTTGGGGATTTTTCCCGCTATCTGATTAGCCGAATTCTCATCTTCCACATCGTCTGCAATCCCTGGACCCACCTCATCACCTTCTAGGAAAAAGGAGAACAGAACACCATCAGCATGTGCTCCCTCTCCCTGGGGTTGCCACTTGCTGGGGACAGGGAGAGCAGAAGGACTCACCTTTGTTGAGCGCAATGGGCAACACCAAGTGCCTAGATAGGACGGGGGGACTCGAGATATCCGCTATGTCAATAAACCCCACTATTTCCAAATCTGGAATGAAAAACAGCAGCAAAACAGAGAAGAAGAAAAATCAGAAAAACACCCAGCTGAAGATTGTTTTCACATTATGCCTAAACAAGAACATGCTACCTCACAAGTGTCCCTGACACAGACTCCACAGAAGCTTTGCACAAAGACACCAAGACGAAAGCAAACAAGGTACAGCGGCTGGTCCTCAGTTTTAAGTGCCAGACCAGGCAATCTGCGGTGCTCTCCACATTCAAGTGGTGGTTTCATGCGCTCCCCATATGGTGCTGTTCCACGTAAGTGGGACGGTGGAACGTGCCCCAGAGAAAGGCAGGTTTCGTCACCCTTCTTCTTCACAGGAATGAGCCCAGGAATATAGCTGTTCTGAGAGTACCGTCCACTCTTGTACAAAAGGCCACAGATGCTGCTCATCCACAATTTTTCAACTTGCCCACCAGCTCGCACAGACCAACATTAGATATTTATGGCAAACAGTATGAAAGGGGGGTGGGGGGTCACCCCTGCCCAGTTACCAGGAGGCAATTCTCACTAATAGCCATTGATCCATCTATCTTCCGCTAATCAACATAGACTAATCTGTCTACGTTGATACAAGTTTATAAAATAACGCATCGTGTAAGACACAGAGAGGTTTTTCTCCCTGGCTGATGGAACTCAGGGCTGCCCAACAAAACTGACAGCCCACAGACAGGAACACCGGAAGCTGCCTTGTACTGAGTGAGACCGTTGCTCCATCTAGCCCAGTGCTCCTGACACCGACTGGCCAGGGCTTCCGGCAGGATTCTTTCCTAGCCCTACCTGGAGAAGCTGGGGCTTGAACCCGGGACCTCCCGCTTGCAAAGTCTGTCCTCTACCACTGAGCTGTGGCCCCTCCCCGCCCAGTAGCTTCAGGGCGGACGCAAGAAAATCACTGTTGCAAAGCGCGGGGATGGTGGATTAGACATGTTCATGGAGGAGGTGTGGTCCATCAGCGGCTATTAGTCACTTACAATGGCTGTTCCATGTTGAGAGGCAGCAGGCAGCAGAATACCACTTGCTGAGGAGTAACAGCAGGAGAGGGCTTGCTTACGGACTTCTCAGAGCCATCTTATTGGCCAATGAAAGAAACAGGATGTTAAGGCTAGATGGACCTTTGGTCTTATCAAGCAAAGGCTTTTCTTACGTCCTTATTTTATCTGTATGCACCAATAATGATGGCTGCATTTTATTGCTTTGAGGTCAGAGGAAGCAGTAGAGAGAAGGAGGACATGAATGGAAGTCATTGGAGATTGCAGCAGCGGCAATGGTTTACCTGTATTAATTGTTTTAGGGATCGGATCGATTTCCTCATCTATAACAAAAGGTTCTGGCCTCGGAAAGGCTTGCACATCCGAAGACAAGTGGCCGCATTTCAGAACAGCATGGAAAGGTGTATAAGCTACGTCTATCAGCTTTCTAGAACAGGAGTTTATCATTAGGACAAGAAGTTAAATCCACTGAAGCAAACATTTTTGGTGAACAGAATGAGGGGTTTATTTGGGAAACAACCACACTGGTGTGACAAGATATCTTCTGCTGGACCGATTTCTGGTCGAACAGAACCATGTGAGCTTTCAAGTTGCACAGGATTCTTTATCAGGAAGAGTAGCGAAGGAGTCTTCTATGCTATACATCTAACCTGCTCTTAAACTGTCATAAATCCATTAAGATAATACAGGCATCATAATTCTACTAAACATGCTGACATTATGAGAGATCCCTTGCTACACACAGAAAACTACAATTCCCAGAGTTGAATCACTAGAATTTTCAGAGCTCTGCTTTGGAAGTGAGGGAAGGAATCACAGAGAAACCCATTTCTGTGTGGAAATGCACACTGAGTTTAATTGCCATCCTGCCCAATCAAGAGTTCTGTATAACTTAGTGAATGCTCTTTCCCCCCAATTCAAATAACTTCATCTCTGATATTCTTTGGACCCAACATGTGAATTAGAGCACCAATACAGTCAAAAGTTACGTAGTTTTAAGTCCTTTTCATTTCAGTTAAAGAGTTAAGCAGGTGACTTAACTAATGTGCTTAACTGTGGCTGGATTGTGACCACGTGTTTTCCCCCTGCAAAAAGCACTGTAACTCAATATTTATAGCACTAATTGCCATATTAAGATAGGCTGGTTCCGGCCCAGCCTATCTTAAGGAGCGCCTCCAGCAGCACCAGACAGGCCACTTAACAAGATCAGCCTCGGATGGCCTTCTCTCTGTCCCATCAGCCAGGACAGCTAGACTGGTGGGGACGAGGGAGAGGGCCTTTTCTGTGGTGGCCCCCACTCTGTGGAACTCCCTCCCTAGGGAACTCCGTCATGCCCCCTCTTTAATGAGCTTCCGTCGTGCATTAAAAATGCTGTTGTTCAGGCAGGTGTTTGGGGTGGGTTAGGGTATTTTAGAAAATGTTTTTATTGTAGAATTTTATTGTTTTAAACTGTTTTTATTGTGTGTTGTACATCGCCCAGAGTGGCTGGGTGACCAGCCAGATGGGCGATTAATAAATTTAATAATAGAATAAATAAAATAATATAGCAATAACTAATCTAGTGGGGAGAAAGTATGGAGGAACAAGAAAGGATTTTTTTTTTTTTTACAGCTGAATGGCACAGCAAACACGAGGTTCATCTGAAGAATGAATGGTACTGGTGTAATTTACCCAAGAAAACATTTGGGTTAAGAAGGAAGTGCAGGAAACAAACCCGCACCTCATAATGCAAGACTGTACTGAAGGACAACTTTCACACAGTGATACTCATCACTGGTATACTCACCCAAACATGGACTGCACATTCTTCAAGCAAAGGGGGCCATCAATAGTAAAAATCTGGCCTTCCCCAATGTTTAGGTCTATGAGCCGTTCAAGACAATCTAAAGAATCTGAGTTCTGGAGCTGTAAGCAGAAGGAAATACCACTTCACACACAATGCAAGAATGTGTCAAAACATGTACACTTGAAAAGCATGTTTTGCTGAACATATGCTAGTGTGCATCTCAAATTATTCACCTACTGTATAGCATTCTAACCAATTTTGTGCTATCCTGGGATATAGTGAAAGTCCTGCATTTGCACCCATCTACAAGATCCAGCAGTGGTGCAAGATGTCCTGTTGCCTGAGGCACAGTCGCTAAGGAGTCTTAGCCTCCCCCCCCCCGCCAGAATGAGAAATCAGACAGGCAGCCTCTTTGGAGAGTCCCCAGGGCCAGGCCCAAATGCCACACTTTGAGGGGTCCTTCCTCAAAGCAAGGCATTGTGAGGTGGCCCTGGATACTGCCTGTGCTGCCTGTTCAGGCAGTCTCCAGGGCCACTTCACAATGCATCACTTTGAGGAAGGACCCCTCAAAGTGCGGCATTCAGGCCTGGGGGACTCTCCCAGAGCAAAAGATCAGGCAGGCACGCTCTCCAGGCAGCCCGACCGCCCAATTTCTTGCTCTGAGCCCTCTGTAAAGGGGAGATATCAGGCAGGCGGCCTCTCCAGAGAGCCCACCCGATCTCTCATGTTGGAAGAGGGCTCAGAGCAAGAAATAGGGGGGTGCAGCAGTTCCTCTTCCAACGAGCCCTGCTTGCCACCCTGCCCCATTGCATTTGCCACAGCAGGGGAGCAGGACCAGTTTGGCTGCAGTGCCCACAGGAGCCCTCCTGGTGGCGGGAATTACACAATTCCCACCTGTTCCAATCCGCCGCCTGAGCAGAAGATAAACTGCATGGGAGAGCCAGCCCTGACAAGACCAAGCACAAGTGTACAATCTAGTACTAGACGCAGATCCCAACATCCTAAGCAGCTCAGCACTCATTAAAAAGGTTGTCAGCCCTTGTGACTGTCAAGGACAGCTTTAAAAAATTGTTGGCAGCACCTGCTGAAAAATCTCAGCAGCCAGAAGAGAGCAGTAACTGGGGGCAGAGTGCACAGCCCCATATCCATCTGCCTAAGTTCAGTATTTTCTGGTCTACCACAAGCCCCAGCTCTCTCTCATTTCCCTTTTGTTCCCTCCTTTGGGCATGCTATAGTACATGCCTAAAAAGTTTTACAGTCTTTGCAGAAGTCATGTTATCGTGATGCAACATCTACTTTTTTTTTTTTTTTTTACTGTATAGAGTTCGCATAGCTCTGGATGTACCTTCCAATCCAATTTGAGTTAGATGTCAGCTAGAGTTTATTGCTTGCACAGTACAAGGTTTGCGCGAGTTGTCAAAAGCAGCAAGAAATTTTCTTACAATCAATCCTATGGTCTTCTGTGCAAGGCAAAAAACTGGATGGAACTGGGGGCAAGGGCCCCAAAATACTACAAGATATGTTGCTGCACAACCAGGTGTAACAACACGCAAGATTGCTAACAGCACCACACACAGCCTTGCACAAGTCCAATATGTGCAAAGAGAGCACAACAAGGGGGAGTTGCACCGCTGAGCAACGTGGTCTTTGCTCATACTCCCTTGCTGCCCCTTATGTCTGGAACTGCCTCCCAGAATGCCTGATATGACCACTTCCCTTACGTCCTTCAAATCCATCCTTAAAATTCACTCTTTCTTTGAAGCTTCAGAACACCTAGTCCTCATGTCTTACCTACTGTAATTAAACTGAAGTACATGCAACTGAAATAATGTATACCTACCTCTATTTCCCTTGTGTCTGTTTTTAGATTGTAAACCCCTTGAGGTAGGGACCTATTAAACCTGTTCTTTTTAAGCACCGTGTACATAGGTGGTACTATAGTAGTACTATTAGTACTACTACTGCTAATGAGGAGGAGGAGGAAGAATAGGACTAAGGACTTCCCCTGCACTGATGCAATGTTGCATCCACACATTTGCAACTTAAGTACATGACAGTCCAAATAATCTACAGATCAAATGCAAACAATGTGCTCATGCAGGCACCAGGCAGCCAGAGGTGACTCACCTCCTCCAGATTGGCCATGCACATGACGTATAGCTTTGATGGAAAAGGGAAAGGCAGTGGGAACCGGTTGCTTTCACCTCGTTGGCTGAGAGTAGCTAAAGAGTGGTGGAGAGAGCCCCTGCCAATGCCTAAACTGCCATCAGTGACAAGGACAACCTAATGAAGAAGAAACAGGAGAGGTAGACAATGACTCCATAAATGTGTTGACCTCCAGATATCATCCCATCCTATAAAAACTTGTGCATGGGCTTTAGGAGTGCCAGTCTGACATATCATGTACTGGGCACCCCAGGAATGATCACATTCTCACAGCCTCAGTTTCCTATCAGTGAGATGGGAATTACGACAACTTAGCTCTCAGAGTTGTTGCGAAGGCTGAAAATATTATTTCCTTCCCAGGTCCTTGGGGTGTTTTCACATATGAAGCTTGAACGTGCTTTTGAGACTGTCTTTGCTATTTGTACAACATGGGAATTTATTTAGACAGATACACATACTGTATCTATCTTACACTGAGTCACAAGAATGGTCCACGAAGCTCAGTGCTGTCTAGATTGACAAGCAGCGGCTCTCCAGGGTTTCAGACAGGTGTTTTTCCTCAGTCATGCCTAGAGATGATGGAGACTTCAGCTGGGACCTTCTGCATGCAAAGCATGCACTCTGCCACTGAGCTATGGCCTCTCTTACTCCATTAGGATTCCAGAAGTTTTCCTCCTGTGACAGTGTATAATAAGGGGCTAATGCTACCTACCCAGAGGCAAAAGAGGTGCAGAGAAAGTGCTAAGTGGCAACCTATTGCTTGCCCACCTTGAGGCTATGAAAATGTAGCTGCGTGGAGTTTACTCTGGTTTTGGTGTCAAACACTTTATTACAGATATGAAGCTGTTCTTTCTCGATGTGTTTGTTCAGTTCTGACCTTACAGAAGCCATCAGCAATGGAACACCACAGAACTTTCAAACTCCTGCATCTGGAATGTAATCTGAAACCTCACCTGGCAGGGAATGGCAGCCCCCCATTCCTGTTGCACAATATTGCAAACTCCTAGCAGTGCCGACTCCAAGCATGTTTTGTCGTAATCATCCATATTACTGAGGGCTTCCTGTGAACACAAGTTACACACTAGTCAGCTTGGGTTAAAGAAAGGCCCTACATGCAACGCTGTGCTCAATTAAATTGGACTAATTTTAGAAAGTGTTGAAAATGGAACCTGTCATTCTGCCTTTATATTTTGCACCTGCAGTGTATTGTAGTCTCTTGTGAAAGGAACCATCAGTTCCCAGAGAGATGAAAATACAACCAAGGCAGTAAATTCCAGCTTGTAGTTGGTGGCCATATGTTCAAACAGCATGGTCAGGCCATGGGCTGCTAGATGCTTCCGCTGATACTCCTCAGAGCCCTCAATGGAGACTGGCCGGGTCATGGAGAGGGATACATCCATCACCACCACAGTTGGCATGGTGGCCCCTTCTTTGTTCTGTCAAATGCAGAAGGAGAAATTGCTGCAGAGGAGAAAAAGAGAATGGATATCCAGCAGTTAAGGGTTGCTGTTTTTTAAATTACATATATAGGCTTACCCACCTCCTGCATATCACACTAGTTAAACTTAGAGGGGCCTCCATAACCTACTTCCACACTCACAGTCTAGGGCAGGGACAAAAAAAGGGAAACATGAATAAGCATGTTGAGGAGAGGCAAAACTGGTGCATGCTGCAGGAAGGAATTTTTAAAAACATGAAGAGTGACAAAGGGGATCTAGGGAAGAAGTACAAAGAAGTATGCAGATTCTTGGTGGGTGTTTAGAGGACAATAAACAAAAACAGGGCAAAACCAATTAAGGGGTGATATAGAAATGAATGAATGAATGAATGAATGCCAGGAGATTTATTTACTGCCCAATAGCCGAAGCTCTCTGGGTGGTTCACAAAAAAAGGCATGGTAAACTGATGGAGGGAGAGAGGTGCAGAACCTATAAGGGGTGGCTAACATAAAGGAGGTGAATACATACAAAAGGGATGTATGCAAAGAAAGTACAAAGAAAGTACATTGTAAGTATTAGTACAAAGAAAGAGGCAGAACCTATTGGAAGGGAAAGTGACAGTAAAAGGAATCTGAGGGAAGAGCACAAACTGGCAGAGAAAGTGGATACTACCCAATACCGGATGCTAAAGTAAATCCAGAGTGATGATCAAAAGGACAGAGGGTTGGTTAATATAAATATGTCCTGGGAGACTGGCACCCTCTCTGCCTTCCTTCAGATCCGTATGTGTGGCCTCATCGCAGCTTTAACCAGGTCTTAAATACCGGCATTGGCCTTCGCTCACATTCAGCTTCATGCGCCCCTGCTCCCCTCAGTCTTACCCCACCCCACCGTGGCTGTTTTAGGCTGCAAGCTCATCGGGGCGGGGACCCGCTTGGGCTCGCCTACCAAGCTCTGCAAGATCCTGCTCTGTCTACGGATGGCGGAGATGAAAGCAGCGGCAATGACGCCATAGAAAGAACAGCGCCAGACCACGTCCTTCCCGTTTTCCCAGGCACGACAAGCCTTTCGATTTCTGTTGTTCGAAACCTGTCACGCTGCTTTAAAACTCTGCATTGCTGCCAGGTCCTATTTGGGTTTTAATCTTTATTCTACGCTGTGGTTTTAAGCGCTTATATTGCCTTTCATCGTGTCGTGTTTTCACGGCCGAGAACCGTCCAGAGCACTTTGGATACTGGCGGGTGCAGATACGCTACGAATCCATCAGCCAGCCAGCCAGCATCGGGACGCGGGGGCGGGGAGGGGCGAGCTTGGGCGGGGAGGCGTCGAGCGGCGGAGGCTCCGCTGGCTGGCTGTGGCGCGGGGGCCCAAATCCCACGTCCCCCGCCGGCGGGGGGAGAGAGCTCACCTGCGCGCCGCCGCCATCTTGGGTCCCCTCACAAAGCCTTCCCCGCTCCTGCCGCAACCGCGAACTTCGGGGCCGGGCGCGCTCGGAACCAGCCGCAGCAGCTCCGTCGCGCAGGGCGGCCAGCGCCTAAGAAAGCGGGGAGGGCGGGCAGTGGCCCAGCCTGGAGCCCTGCAGGTGCGTGGGGCTGCGTGGCTGGCTGGGGCATGCTGGGAGCTGTAGTCCCGCTGCAGGGCTCCCGGCTGGGCCAGGCTGCTGCAGAAGGGAACGTTGTTCTCTGCAGCAGCCGCTGCACCTGGGATGGTGTAAAAGCTGGGATGGAGCAAGCGGGCCGGAACGGCCCTTGTATTTGTTTAAAAAACGATGCCAAACGCTACAGCGTGTGTTAGGGACGCCCGAGGACCGTATTTTAGGCCAGAAACCCTCGAGAAGTTATATTATTATTAAACCCTTAATGCCCCAAACACATACAGACTGGAGCGGCCCGGAACAGCCGCTACCAAATGAAACATATTCACCAGTCGCGCGCATGGGACCGATAATAAGTCCCATAAGGTATTGTACATAAGGTATTGTACCTTATTGTACATAAGGTACAATAAGGTACTAAAAAGGTCAAGGTGCCCCCAACCAGTCATGTCCGGCTCTAGGGTGCGGTGCTCATCCCCGTTTCTAGGCCGAAGAGCCAGCGCCGTCCGAAGACGCTTCCGTGGTCATGTGGCCGGCATGGCTGAACACCGAGGTGCACGGAGCGCTGTTACCTTTCCCGCCGAGGCGGTACCTGTTTATCTACTTGCAGTTTCTTGCTTTCGGACTGCTAGGTTGGCAGGAGCTGGGACTGAAGACGGGAGCTCACTCCGTCACGCGGCACTCGGGTCTCGAACTGCTGTCCTGCCGACCTTCCGGTCTGCAGTTCAGCGCCTTAACCACTAAGCCACCGCGGCCCCAAGAGTAGCAATAAGGTACTACTCTTCCACAGAAACCACATTCAGGTACCCATTCCGTTCAGGTACCCATTCCAGGGAATAGTCCTTTTTCTGGAAAAATGGACCAGAACAGCCACTTCAAGTGAGCCAAATAAACCAAATTCACCGGTCACACATCACTGTATGGGAGGATGCAATAAGCCACAAAATGTCCACAGAAACCACGTTTGGATACCTGTTCCAGGCAATAGTCCACATTCTCAAAAACCAGCCATTTTTTAGTTGCCGTTCCAGGCCATTTCCCAGCATATGGACTGTTGCCTGGAATGGGTATCTGAACATGGTTTCTGTGGGCATTTTGTGGGTTTATTGCATGCCTCCTATGTAGTTAAGGTAACTGGAGATTTTGGTTGATTTGGCTTCCTTGGAAGTGGCTGTTCTGGGCCATTTTTCAAGAATGCAGACTTTTCCCGGAATGGGTACTTGAACGTAGTTTCTGTGGAGGTTTTGTGCCTTATTACATCAGTCCTGTGTAATGTGGGACTGGTGAATTTGGTTGATTTGGCTCATTTGCAAATGGCTGTTCTGGGCCATTCCGTTCTGTTCTGGATGAGTTCTGGGCATGAAGGAGTTAGGGTTTCTGTCCTAAAATACTGGCCTCAGGTGCTCTAACACACGTCATAGTGTTTGGTATGTTTTTTTTAAATAAAGGTGCTGTTCTGGGCCATTCGGTTCCAGCTTTTACACCTTCCCGCTGAACCTTCTCTGCTGGGTGTTAACAAAAGTTGCCCCACCATGGGGCTATATTTCCCTGCCTCTTCAGACTGTAGAGAAGAGTGTATTTGTAGGGGAAAGAGGGGGCTGGGTTGCAGAAGGGATCAGAGGCTGTTCTCCAACCTGGTGACCTCCAGATGCGTTGGGCTGCGTAGTTCCTATTTCATCCCCCTCCCTTGCCTCCCGTAGCTTGATTCACATTTTAATGTCTTGTTTATTATAATTTTATTATTTTTTTTGTTACTTGTAACCCACCCTTTGTAGGCTTTGTATCCTGAAAGGCGGCATATAAATAGTTGTAATAAATGATAAAATAAAAGTGGAGGGCACCGAGTTTGCGATCTCAGGGTTTTATTTTTAAAGCATTATTTTTCATACAGCATTTCCCATTGTACTGTGAATGTAGGCAAAACACAGCTCAAAATTAATTAAGAAAATAGTTAACCAGACAAAACAAGAGCCAGGCTGGATCAGACTAAAGGTTGATTAGACTGCAGTTTTCTTCTGCCCAGCACGCTATCTAGCTCCCTGTTGATCTTGTTTCCAAGGAAGTGGCATTCAGAGTACACTGTGTCTGATCCAGATGTAATCTGTAGCCATCAGGACTAGTAGCCATTGATAGTCTTACCCTTCATTAATTTGTCCTATCTCCTTTTAAAGGCATCCAAACTGGTAGCCATCACTACATCTTGTGGAAGTGAATTCCATAGTTTAAGTATGCGCTATGTGAAGGACTTCCTTTTATCTGTCTAGAATGCAGTTTCACAGGTTGACCCCACTGGGTTCTAGTATTATGAGAGAGACAGAGACAGAGAGAGAGACAGAGAGAGAATCTCCCTATCCATTTTCTCCTTCTTAAGGTGCCATCTCTTATCAGAGGTTAGCTATCATTACAACTATTTTTGTTTTTGACGCTGCTGCTCTGAATAGTTGTATAGATGTACAGCTGAACCATTCCCTCAGTTTCTTTAACCATGATGTTCGTCTTCATCCTATCGAACTTTTTCCTTCCATTTTCCCTTGTATAATGAGTTAGAGTATGGCATATTTTTCGCCTCAGATAATATGGCCAAGGTATTGTAGCTTTCTTCTTTTGATGGTCTTTACCAATTTTGTTTGTTTATTTATTCTGTATAGTACGTTCTCATGTGTTACTCAGTCCACAGTATTTTCAGCAGGCATCGGTATATCCATATTTTGAAGAGTTTGATTTTCCTCAGATTGTTCTTTTTAAGTGTCCAAACCTCCACTCCCGTAGAATAATATTGAGAACATGTAGCGTCTTACCATCCAAATCCTTACTGCAAGATTTAGGTCCTGATTACATAATAATTGTTTCATTTTAACAAATGCTGTTCTTGCCATCTCCACTCTTGCGTTTATCTCCTGTGTTTGTTAATTTCTTTTATTGAGCCAAGTTCCTAGGGTGACTTGTGACTTGTTCAATTGGCATATTATTTATCGTAATATTAAAGGCAGTAAAAGTTTTTTTGCTTGTCACCATATATTTTGTTTTCTTAATATTTATTTTAAGGCCATACTCATTACTTACTTTATTAATCCGATCTAGTAATTTTTGTAAGTCAGATATATTATCTGTCATTACTACGGTGTCATCAGCGTATCAAACTATGTTAATATGTTAATAAATCAAACTTTCCATTGATGTTTATGCCAGCTGTTTGTTTGGCAAGTGCTTCATTAAATATAGCTTCAGAATATAAATGGAACAGGTGAAAGGACATAGCCTTGTCTTACTCCTCTTTGAATATGAATTTCTTCAGATAACTCTCCATCTACACAAACTGAGATTGTTTGATTCCAATACAAGTTTTCTATAATCCGAATCGCTTGACTATCAGTATCAGTTTTTCTCAGTATGTTAATCAATCACTCGTGACGAACTTTATCAAATGCCTTCTCATAATCAATAAATCCATGTATATGTCTTTATTCATATCAAGACATCATTGAATTAAGACGTTGATTCCAAATAATGCTTCTCTTGTTCCCATCGCACTTCTAAATTCAAACTGCATTTCACTTATATACAATTTGTATTTTTTATACATTCAATTGTGAATAATTTTAAGAAATATTTTTAATGCATGGCACATAAGGCTGATTGTTCTGTATCTGGAGCATTCTTTAGCGTTGTCTTTTTTGGGCATTGCTACGAACATTGATTTAAGCCATTCTCTTGGTATACCAGTTGTATAGAGAGTGTTATATAAATGCACCAAGAGTTGTATTTCATCCCCTTCAATAAACATGAATTGGTTGGTATCCCATCAGGGCCGACAGCCTTTCCCCCCCTTTATATTCCTTATAGCATATTCTACTTCCTCACACATAATATCAGGTCCATGTCTAACTCCATCCTCTTTATTAAACTCTGGTCTCATATCAAATAATTGAAATAATATAATTAAATAATTCATTCTCTCCACACCATGCATAATTTTATACTTCTCTATCATGTCCCCCTTACTTGCCTTTTTTCTAAGATAAAAAGCCCCAAATGTTTTAAACTTTTCTCACAGGGGAGTTGCTCCAGCCCCTTAATAATTTTTGTTGCCCTTTTCTGCAACCAATCTCCTTTGAAAGGTGGCAACCAGAACTGTACAATGTATTCCAAATGTCGTTGCACCATAGATTTGTATGAAGGCGTTATGATATCAGCAGTTTTATTTTTGATCCCATTCTTCCTGACCTCTAGCATGGAATTTGCCTTTTTCACAGCTGTTGGCCTGCAGCACAGTGGGTTGAAGTTTTCACTGTGCTCTGCAACATGACCCTAAGATCTCATTTCCTGCTCAGTCACCACTAGACCCCATCAGGATATCCAACTCTCAGGCGATTGTTCAAGGTTCTCTACAGAATGCAAATGCCTAGAAATAGAATACCATCATTTGACAAACTGCAGCTTGATTGGATATTTATTTATTTATTTGGGCCTTTTTTAATTAATCTTTTATTGTGAATTTTTACAAAACAAAACAAACTGAAAACATTGCAAAACCTAAAGAAAAGAGAATGAAATAAAAATAAAAATACATCATGTTCAAAATCCTCTGTTTCTAACATTACAATATTCAAGAAAAAAAGAGGGGGGAAAGGTTACACATAAACTTCAGTAAAAGCAGACCAGATCTGTATAGTACCAGTAACAAGATATCAGTGCAAGGTATGGATGCTTTTTTTTCTCAGATTCATCTTCCACATTTAGATTCTTCACAACAGCTCTTTTTAGCTCCTCTGTGTTTAGAGGAAATTATGAATACAATAATGAAAATGAATACTGGGAAATCACCCGGACTGGATGGATTCCCAATTGAATGGTATAAAACATTTTCTCATTTTTTAGCTCCAATGTTGTATTGCCTTTATAATCATGTTTTTGAAGTGGGCTCCCTTTCTTCATGATTAAATGATGCCTACATTACTGTGATTCCTAAGCCAGGCAAGGACCATACCTATTGCGCAAACTATCGACCTATATCATTAATTAAGGTAGATATCAAAACATTAACAGCAATCTTGTCCGATAGATTACAGCAGGTCATGGCTGTATCGGTTAGACTGGACCAGGTGGGATTTATTAAAAATAGACAGGGGGCTGATAGATTAGTTGTTGATCTGGTCGCTTTAAACTCTGAAAGAACTGATCAGGCGGCCATAATTTCTTTGGATGCAGAAAAGGCCTTCAACAAAATTCACTGGAAATTTATTTTTACTACATTAATTTTGGTTTTCCTATAGAATTTTTGAAATGGGTTAAAATTTTATACTCAGCTGCTAGAGCAAGAGTAATGACCAACGGTTTATTCTCTGCTTTTTTTTTTACTAGGGTGGGGCACCAGAAAAAGTTGCCCACTTTCCCCATTGATATTCAATTTATGTTTGGAACTCCTAGCATGTGCTATTAGACAAAATAATAGTATTCATGGATTTGTCCATTTTGGATTAGAATTTAAAATTAGTCTTTATGCTGATGATCTTTTGTTGTTTATCTCAAGACTCCAGTCGTTGGTTAAAGCTTTGATTAAATTGATTAATACCTTTGGTGAATTGTCTGGCTATTCAGTTAATTGGTCAAAGTTGGAAATAATGCTGATTGGACATAAGATACACTGCAGTGTATTAGCCAATTGGCAATTTCGAAGGTGCCCAGAGTTTATTACTTATTTGGGAATAATTATTCCTAGAGATTGTCAGGAGCGCCCTAGCGGCCTCTTTCAGTAGACTCCAATAGCTAACTCAAGACACAGACAAAAGGATTCTTTTCAAGGCTTTAATCCTTTTACAACTTAGATTCTTTCAGATGCTAATCACCAGCAACTAAGCAAGGAACAGCAGAGTAGCCTATGCTCCGAGTAGGCAGTTGATCCCTGTTTGAAGGACAGTCACTTGAAGACCCTGAACTTATGGACTAGGGAGAGATCCTGCCTTTTTCCCTTGGGTCCACGGGAGGCGGCCATTGCTTGCGCGCCAAACGGGCGCTATGCCTCCTTTCCGCGCCCTCCATTGCTCGTCGCTCCCTGCGTCTGCGTCGAGCATCTAGCAAGCCCCATTCCCACACTTTCTCACTGCCTGGGTCACGATCTATCTCAGGAATGCCGGCAGGAGGAATCTGCCAGCTGCTGTGCCTGTGAGGGGTGGGCTGGCTCCTCTCCCACGGATTGCTGATCCTCCTCAGAATCAGAACTGCTCTGGGGTTCTATTAGTTCAGTTTCCACCCTGACATCATCCCCGCTCCCATGAGGCCCCCCCTCGTGCGCTTCCCGTGGGGCCCCAGGTTTGTGGGGGTACAGCTGGTGGAAACACCTCAGCAGCAACGGAGCATGCACATTTTCCGCAGGTTCCCAGGTTCGCTCATCTGGCCCGTACCCCTTCCAGTCCACTAGATATTGCAGGTGGCCGCGAGAAAGGCGGAAGTCCAGAATCTCCGCGACCTCAAACTCCTCCTCCCCCAGCACTGGTGGCGGGGGGGAACCAACTGAGCGATGAGGGTCTCCAGAAACCAGGGGGGACAGCAAGGACCGATGAAAAACAGGATGGATCTTCATGGAGGGGGGGAGAGCCAGGCAAAAAGCAGCAGGGTTAATCTGGGCCGTAATCTGGAAAGGCCCCGTGCAGCGAAGCACGAGCTTCCTTGCGGGCGAGTGAGAGGGGAGGTATTGGGTGGACAACCAAACCCAGTCCCCCAGTTGCAGAGACGGACCCAGCTGGTGCTGCCAGTCTGCAGAGGCCTTGTAGGCTGTCTTGGCTTGCTCCAGGGAGTCCCATAAGAGGTGGTGTAACACTCGCAACTCCTCTAAAAAGTCATGGGCCGCTGGCACCGAAGAGGGAGCTAAGGTGGACGGGAAGGCCTTGGGGTGGTAACCAAAATTGGCAAAAAATGGAGTTTGGCGGGTGGAAGCATGGCAGGCATTGTAATAAGCAAATTCTGCGAGAGGCAGCAAGGAAAACCAGTCATCTTGCTGGTAATGGACATAACAGCGCAAATATTGCTCCAGAGTCACACTGGTGTGCTCAGTCTGACCGTCTGTCTGTGGATGGTGGGCGGAGGAAAGACAGAGCATCACATGGAGAAGCCCAAGTAGCTCCCTCCAGAAATGGGCAGTGAATTGGGGGCCCCTATCCGAAATGAGACCCTCGGGCCATCCGTGGAGCCGGAAAACATGCGCCAAAAACAGCTCCGCTGTCTCCCTGGCTGTGGGCAACCCAGAGCAGGGGATGAAATGGGCCATCTTAGAAAACAAATCCACCACCACCAGAATGGTGGTCTGACCGTGTGAGCGAGGCAAGTCAGTGATGAAGTCAAGGGAGAGCAGTTTCCAAGGTCCTGAGGGGGTAGGCAGGGGGTGAAGCAAGCCTGTGGGCTTGCCTGAGGGGGCCTTCGCCCGCTGGCAGGTTGGGCAGGAGGTGACATAGGTCTTGACGTCCCAACACACATGAGGCCACCAAAAATCCCGCGTCACTCCGTGCAGGGTGTTGGCGAAGCCAAAATGCCCAGCGGTGGGGGAGCTGTGGCACTGATGGAGGACCTTTTCGCAGAGGGGTCTAGAAAGCACATAGACCCAACCGGAATGGTAAAGCAGGCCACCTCGCAAAGAGAAGGGGGTAGAGGGGGGGGGAAGAGGCTAGCCCCAATTCCTCCACTGTTGTGCAGACAACAGCATCCTGAGCCTGTGCAGAGTGAAGGAGCTCCTCCCAAGAGTGAGGCACCGCAGCTGCTGCCAGGCTCTGGGGGGGAAGAATCAGAGAGGGGGGGGATTTCCCTCACCCCCTGGCTGGAGGTCCGGCTTACGAGAAAGAGCATCTGCTTGTAGGTTGTCGGAGGCCTTCACATGGCAAATCTTAAGGTGGAACTGGGGGGAAAAAAGCAATCACCTAATCGGCCACTGGTTTAAGGCACGGGCTGTCTGAAGATGTTCCAGGTTGCGATGGTCAGTTCTATCTTCAACTGGGTGCTGTGCCCCCTCCAGCAGATGACACCAGGTCTCCAAAGTGGACTTGATGGCCAACAGTTCCTTCTCCCAGATGGTATAATTCCTCTCAGACATGTTCAGTTTCCTGGAGTGGTAGGCACAGGGTTGCAACCCGCTGCCCGCCCAATCTGGCTGAAAAAGCACCGCCCCCACCGCAAAGTCAGAGGCATCAGTTTGCACCACAAAAGGCTTCCTCGGGTCGGGATGTAACAGGATCGGCTCAGAACGAAAAAGCTTCTTAAGTTCCTCGAAAGCCTGTTGGGCAGATGCCATCCAATGCAAAGGAGATTTCCTGCCCTTAAGGAGGTCCATGAGAGGAGATGTCAGCCGAGCAAAGCTGGGCAGGAACTTTCTGTAAAAATTAGCAAACTCCAGAAAACGTTGCAAGTCCTTCTTGGTGGATGGAGCCTGCCAGGAGAGGACAGCCTGGACCTTTGCAGGATCCATCCTGATACCGTCAGCTGAGATAATGTAGCCAAGGTAGTCCAAAGACGTTAGATCAAACGCACATTTCTCCAGCTTGGCATAAAGGTGGTGCTTGCGGAGGCGCTGGAGAATGGCGGAGACATGGTGCTGATGGGCGTGGGGGTCCTCAGAAAATATAAGTAAATCATCGAGATACACAATGAGGAAAGTGTCCAAATAGTCCCGGAAGATGGCATTCATAAAATGCGAAAATGTGAGGGGGGCCGCAGGCGAGCCCAAACGGCATCACTAGGTATTCATACGCTCTGTACTGGGTGAGTCTTCCACTCATCCCCCTCCCGGATGTGAATCAGATTGTAGGCGGCACACAGGTCCAACTTTGTGAAAATCTTGGCTCGCCCCAGGCGTTCCAGCATCTCAGGGATCAGGGGGTGGGGGTACTTGTCAGGGATCGAGACCGAATTGAGGGCTCTATTGTTGTGCACCAGGTGGAGTTCTCCAAATTTTTTGGTCACAAAGATGGTAGGGGCGCAGGTGGGGGAGGAGGAAGGGCGAATGAAGCCACGTTTGAGGTTTGTGTCCAAAAACTCTCACAGAGCTCGAAGTTCCGGCTCTGACATCGAATATAGCCAGCCAGTGGGGATGGTTGCCCCCGGAATGAGGTTAATGGCACAGTCAAATGGGTGGTGGTGTCAGGGTGGACACTGAGCCCATAGATTCCCAGAGTAGTTCTGCTGCTGAGGAAGAGCAGTCGCTCCTTCGGGAGAGGAGCGCGCTCCTTTTTCCCAGGACCAACAGCTGACGGAGATTCCTCCCACCCACATTCCTAGTTTAGAAAGCAGTCCAGGGAGTGTCTCAGCACAGATAGCAGACTGGGTGGATGCGCGGCGCAGACGCAGAGAGCGGCGCCAAAGGGTTCGCGCTCAAAGAACGGTTGCGCCCAGAGGATCCAAGGGAAAAGGGGAGGGATTCTCCCTAGTCCTTATATTCAGGGGTCTGCCAGTAACTGCCTTTCAAACGGGGACCAACTGTTCCAACTTAGGGCATAGAGATGCTGCTGCTCAGATCTAGTTGCTACCTGTAGAGTTGTTAAGTTGTAAAAGAAGAATAAAGCTTTGAAAAGAATCCCTTTGTCTGCGTCTGGACTTGGCTACTGGATTAGACTGAGAGAGCCCTCCAAGGAGCCCTTGACAGGTGGGAGGGGAGCTGGTCGGCTTCCTTGTCGAAAACATCCTGAAAAGCTGCATACTTTTCTGGGAGGATCACGGTAGCTGAAGAACTGCCAGAAGCAGACGAGGAGGAGGAGGAAAGGGTTAAGGCCTGGACTGGGACTGGCGCCTCGGTTGGGAGGCAATGCTCCCGGCAGTAGGGAGACGCAAACTCCACTTGCTGAAGCTCCCAGGAAATCTGAGGATTATGCTTAGAGAACCAGGACACACCCAGCACGATTGGGTATTGAGGAACCTTGGCCAAGTGAAACTGAATCTGCTCAATGTGGGACTGGGCACGCAGAGTGAGTGGAACTGTAATCCGGGTCACCGTGCCCGAAGAAAGAGGACGCCCATCGACAGTCTCCACTGCCAAGGGGGCAGGAAGAGGCAGGGTAGGAATCTTGTGGAAGTGGGCGAAGGTTTCATCCATGAAACTGGTCGTAGCCCCCGAGTCCACTAAAGCCAGGGCCTCCACCCCACCCCACTGGGAGGAGCGGAGGTAAACATGAAATAGCAGATGGGAGGGTAGGGGGTTGCGGAAGGTACCCACCGGCTGTGGAACCAACCCCCACACTGGAGACCCCCTACAGGCTTGGGGGGCAGCCTAGTCAGGCCTGGGGGCAAGGAGGAGGAGGAGGGGGAGGAAGGAGAGGAGGGGGAGGCAGAGGAGCTGCGGGTCTAGCACAGCAGGTTTTGGCGAAATGTCCCAGTTTTCCACACCGAAAGCATCAGCGCTCAGCCCGCCGCCGCTCTAGTTCCTCTGGCGGCAGTGGGGCTCGGGTAGCTCCCAGCTGCATCGGGGTCTTCTCCACCCCCACCGCAGGGGCGGGGGTGGGGGAGGGAGCAGGAAACAGGGGAATGGGAGGAGGGAAATCTCGGCCCCCGGCACCTTGCCGGGTCTGTCGGCGCCCCTCCAGCCGACTATCTATCTGGAGGCAGGTCTGGATGAGGTCCTCCAAAGTAGGCGAGCTAGGCGTGTGCGCCAACTCGTCCAAGATCTTGTCGTTCAAACCGTCCAAAAACTGAGCCACCAGCACGGCATCATTCCACTGTAAATCCTGCATCAGCAAGCAAAAAGTTGTCGCATAGCTGGAAACTGAGTCCTTGCCCTGCCTGAGGCGGTGAATCTCCCGAGAACCTGTCCGCGTGCGCAGGGGGTCACCGAAAAATCTGGCCATCGCTGTCATGAAACCTTGATAGTCCCTGAGCTTCTCATTAGTGAGAAGAAGTCCCGAAGCCCATTTAGCTGCCACGCCTGAAAGTAGGTTAATGACGAAGCCCACACGAACCTATTCCGTCAGGAAATCCTCAGGTCGAAGGCGCATGTACAGCTCCGATTGGGCCTGGAAAATCTGAAAAAGTCCTTTATCCTCAGGAAACTTCTATGGCAAAGTCACCAGGCACTTGCAGCAGGGGGGAATTGGAGGTGGCAGGGGTTGAACCGCAGCTTGCAGACTCTGTACGGCAGTTGTCAGTTGCGCCATTTGATCACGGAGAATCTGGTTCTCTTGCGCCAGAGCTTGCACCGCTGGGTCCCTGGCACCCTCCATTCGGCAGTAGGAGAAGAGAGAGAGAGAGAAAAAAAAGAGGAACGGGGATCAAGCTGTCAGGAGCGCCCTAGCGGCCTCTTTCAGTAGACTCCAATAGCCAACTCAAGACACAGACGAAAGGATTCTTTTCAAGGCTTTAATCCTTTTTCAGCTTAATGACTCTTTCAGATGCTAATCACCAGCGACTAAGCAAGGAACAGCAGAGTAGCTTATGCTCCGAGTAGGCAGTTGATCCCTGTTTGAAGGACAGTCACTTGAAGACCCTGAACTTATGGGCTAGGGAGAGATCCTCCCTCTTTCCCTTGGGTCCACGGGAGGTGGCCGTTGCTTGCGCACCAAACGGGCGCTACGCCTCCTTTCCGCGCCCTCCATCGCTCATTGCTCCCTGCATCTGCGTCGAGCGTCTAGCAAGCCCTGTTCCCGCACTTTCTCACTGCCAGGGTCACTATCTATCCCAGGAATGCTGGCAGGAGGAATCTCTGCCAGCTGCTGTGCCTGTGAGGGATGAGCGGGCTCCTCTCCCACGGATTGCTGATCCTCCTCAGAATCAGAACTGCTCTGGGGTTCTATCAGCTCAGTTTCCACCTTGACAGAGATTAGTCAAATGATTAGTTTAAATTTAAACAAGTTGATTAATGATATTTCATGAGGTATAGATAGATGGGCATCTTTAAAGCTGAGTTTATGGAGTAAGGTGAATACCACACTTAAGATGAATATCATACCCCGAATTATTTATGTTAGACGTGGGATCCCTATACTTATACCTGGCAAATATTTCCAAAAACTCAGTGCTTTGTTTTGTAAATTTTTTTTGGGTTCCTCTCCACCAAGAATATGTTTTAAAAGGATGCAACTTCCAATTAATGAAGGCGGGTTCAGTTTTCTGGATCTAGCTATGTACAATCAGGGCTATTTGCTGACCTCTACCAAATGTTGGTCTTTTCCACTCAAATTAGATTTTCCTCCATGGTCGGTATTGGAATCTTCTTGTTTGGAGCCTGTCTTTAAATGGATGGAATTAGGTTCTTGGCATATTAAGGTATTAATATTAAGACAGAGCTCCTCACAGAATTTTGGCAGTTAGGGAAGTTTTGCGTATAATGTCACGTCAATTACAGTTTGATCCATTTTCCCATGCTAAATTGACTTCATGGGGAAATCCAGATTTAAGAATTGGCAAGAAAATGTTTTTATGGCAGACCTGGACAGATAAGATTATCTTTACTTTAGATCAGTTAGTGGGGGTTGATTATGAGTTTTTGGTATTTTCAACTTTGCAAGACCAATTTGATCTGCCAGCTTCAGCGGAATGGCAGTACTCGCAATTGAAACATTTGTTGGTATTCGGCAGGCATTTGGTCCTGCTGCTTTTACTGCCTCGGAGTCTCCTTCACTAATGGAAATACTTATTGAACCTGATCACACGACCTACGATTCACGTTTATAAATATTTATTATCAATGAATAAATATGACACAAGTGGTTTACAGCAGGAATGGAGGAACAGGGAATCGGAATGTCCTATTTTGCTTAATCAATGGACTGCCATTTTGGTGTCTGTATCGGACATTTCAATGGATCTTCGGTTACGCCTTATTCAGCAAAAGCTCTTGTTTTGGGTCTATTGGGCACCACAACATCTTTTTAGTAAAGGCTCGTCAAATTCGGCTAATTGTTGGAGGTGTAATGCAGTCAATGCTTCTTTTATTCATGTGTTTTGGAAATGCTCAATGGCCACCTCCTTTTGGGAGGAAGTTATTGTATGGATAAATTTTGTATTGGAAAGCTCTTTAATATTTACTGATGTAAATGTTATTTTAAACTACTTACCTGCTTCATGGAATGTAATACATAGTCAGCATAAATGGATTTTTCATGCCCTTTTGGTTGCTAAAAGATTGATATTACGATATTGGAAGGATAAAAGCTCACCGCCTATAACACAATGCACTGAAGACTTAACAACTCTAGCAACATTTGAAAAGGTGGTATATAGGCGTAACTTGCAAATGGACTTATATGCAGATATTTGGTCTGCTTTGGGTCTGATTGGATATTTATTGGTCTGATTTGAAAGAACTTGTTAAAAAAGATTATTTGAAATGGAAGTGTTCTGGATACCCGTCATGTAATTTTGAATCATTGGTCCTTAATTACAATTTGTAACTTTATATATTTATATCACTGTATTATTTTAAAAAATGGTGTATCGCATAATTTAGGGATGTATACAATCGCATTCCCGTTTATATTTTCAGATTCTTGTGGTTTTCCCATGCTTTGTGCTTCTGATTCAGTATAAGGCAGCTTGCTGTGTTCCTATGTAGTGTTCATGCACATGCATATTAAAGTTTCACACATGCACCAAGTCATCTTAGAAGTTAAACTCTGGGGAATGACAACTTTCCCTATTGTTGCCTAGCAACTCACATGAACAGAAATTATACAGGAGGAAGTCCCAGAATGAAATCTTACCTCTGCCATAGGTGATCTTAAGCAAGCCTCCACTCTCTCTGTTTCAGGACTCCATTTGCTCTATGGGAATAACAATACTATCCTCTTGACCTACCTAGAACACAGTCACACTTGCTGGTCCTGGTGTGAATGAACAAAATGGCAAAACATGTCACCTGACTGTCCAAAATTGCTATGCTTCATCTCCTATTCTGGTTCATGTTTACAGGAAACAGTATGTGCATATTTCATGCTTACATACTAGTTCCAACATATTATCAATGAAAGGTAGAAATGCTGCCTACTGCATAGCACTCTCTGTGCAGCATGGCTTACAAGACTGGCCGGCTGAAGTCAGCAAGGAGAACAACTGAGATCCATCTGGATCTGCTATTTGAAGCTGGAATACCATTTGCTCCTGTCTTACCTTATTTTCTTGGTAAATCACTTCCCCTATCATTGCCTTTTGGGGATGCTTTGTTAAAATGTTGTTAGCATTGAGTTGCTAGAGTTGTTGTTCCCCAGAGTCCCTAAAAATTAAATCTCTGAGGGCTGGATGGGTGAATCTTGTCTCTGGTACATATACATCTAAATGTATACACATGAACACTAAGACATGGCACAGTGCCACAGCCTGCCATTTAACACACAGCTTTTAAGTCTGTGGAGAGAGGAGAGGGTATTGCAAAGTGTCTATCTATCTCAAAACAAATGCCCTGACATTTCCATCCCCAAAAGGCACCCACTGTAGTTTACAACAAAATTAAAATACATGGGTAACCTTTAAAAACAATAAACAGAAATATAAGAAGCAGTGTGGAAGTAGCTGAGATCCCCTTCATTCCAAAAGTTCTCTTAAAGAGAGCAGGTTATAGGAGCTAGTTCAGCCTCCCTTAGAAAAGAACTCCATAACTGGGTGGGGTGGGAGGTAGAATGCGAACCAGGGTCACAGACAGTGACCTGACCATACGGGCAGGTTCATAAGGTAGCAGGCAGTCCTTGAGATACTGTGGCCCCAGGCTGTTTAGAGCTTTGCACATCAAAACCAGCTCTTAGCACTGAAACTAATTGGGAGCTACTGCAACATGTTCAACACAAGTGTTATATGTGTAAAATGACCAGTCAATGGTCTAGTAGTTACATTCTAGACCAACAGCTGTTTCTAAATGTTCTTCAAGGAAAGTCCAGTGTAGATTCCATTCAGCAGTCTATAGTTATCAAGGTGTAGCAAGCCAATTGTTTTCCAGGAGTGGACAACTGGCACACCAAATGAAACTGGTAAAAGTGTTCGTGGCAGCAGCCACCATGACAACACTGGGTCCAAGAACATCCCCAAACCTGCTCCGTAAGCGGTGAGCACAACCCCATCTCTAAAAGAATGGAGCAGACAGAGTAGAGCCTTCAGAAAGTGTGTGCGCGTGTGTTAGTACTAAATCTTTTTTATTCCTGCTGTACATCAGGAAGTGTTAATGAGGCGCAACACACAAAGGGATCCCACACAAACCTCAGTGTAATGAAAGGCTTTCCCAGAATGCAAACATGAGTTTCTATAACTAGCAAAAAAAAATCCACAACCATCAGGATACTGGGTTGGATCCAAACTTAGTCAAACTTACCCATTGAAATCAATGGGACAAGTTAGACACAACTAGGGATGTACAAAAATTCCGCCACAGATATCAGGGAGGCCGAATGCCAGCGCATTCGGCCCCCCCGAAATTGGTGGCGGAACGGCCCGCCCCCCACCCCCCCTGGGACGAGACTTACCTTGGGCGGATCTTCCTGGCGGCGGCGGCGGCGGATCCGGCGGCGCCTCTGGCGGCGGTTCGGCAGCGGCGGCTGCAGCAGCCGGTCTTCCGACTGGCTGCCGCCGCCATTTCCAGTTAAAAACAAAAACAAAAAACGTGATAGGCTACGTAAATGTTTACGTAGCCTATTACGGCTGACTTTAAAAAAAACAAAACAAAAAAAAGCGCGTACACAAATGGCGGCGGCCACGGCCGCCACCATATGCGTTCCTTATTTTGGCACGTCTTAGTCCACGTCAAGATTTATGTAGACTAAGACGGCGAAAATAAGGGGAACGCAAATAGCGTAGCGTCCACTACGCTATTTACGTTCCCCTTATTTTCACCACCTTAGTCTACGTAAATCTTGACGTAGACTAAGAAGTGCCAAAATAAGGAACGCAAATGGCGGCGGCCGTGGCCGCTGCCATTTGCGTACGCGTGTTGTTGTTGTTGTTTTTAAAGTCAGCCGTGATAGGCTACGTAAACATTTACGTAGCCTATCACGGCTGACTGCAGGGACGCAAATGGCGGCGGCTATGGCCGCTGCCATTTGCGTCCCTGCTAGCCAGCGGCCGGATGTCCAGCTGCTGGCAGAGCTGGCTGGCGGCTCTGCAGAATTCCTGCGGAGCACAGCCGGCCAGCCAGGATTCCGGGGGGGGGGGGGAGGAACGGAGCGCCTCCCCCCCGTCCAGGATTCTGGGGGGAGGGACGGAGCACCTCCCCCCCACCATCAGCATAATCCGCGAAAGCTAAGTGCCTTTCGTACATTCCTAGACACGACTCACTTAAATCCTATTGATTTCAGTGGGTCCACCCACTGATTATGACTGATTCTTCATCCAACCCATTAAGGCCTTATTAAGCCTGGAGATAGAATGTGGAAAAATTACAGGTACTTGTCCTCAGTATAAATTTAAAACAAAACAATAACCACAAAGATTTTTTTCCCCGTTTCTTTATTGACCTATTGTAAAATTTTAAATAGAACCATTTTTCTATGGCATTTCAGGAGAAAACACCTCTTCCCATCGTGAACATTGAAATATACACCTTAAAACTGACCTACAAATTCAAAACAAAAATAAACACTTAAACAGATGTCCTTTGTTGGTAAATAAAATGTAAACATTACATATATACAAATCTACAACCATCCATTTGTGAAAGTGCTCTTTTGCAAATTAATGAAATGTCCATTTTGAAATTCCTATGAGTTCATTTTTTCCAGAAATAAACTACCTCATGGAAATACATCAATTGAACCTCCTGTTTTATAATTATTTTATATACACATTTACATGTAATTAATATCCATTTCTGTCTTTGGGGTAAAGTATTTCCTACTGAAATACTAATAGCCATCTATTCGATAAAGCCATATTTGTACAAAGAGCAAACCTAACATTTACAGAGCGCTCTGAACACTCGCTAAGAAACAACGCTCTTCCACCTCAGATAGGTCTGATACCATGAATCCAACAGATAAAAGGCCTTGTAATATTACCAAATGGAAACACAGAACAGTTTCAAAGTATTAGCATAATTCACCATACTCACAGAAGGAAAAGATTTCAAAACTGCCTTTCAGTAACAAAGAGGTTTAAAATTTAAACTCAGTGGGGTTTTGTTTTTAAAGTGAATATACTGTGGGGAAGTTAATTTCACTATTGGGCTGTATAATGCGTGGGAATGTTCTTTATCCTCTAAAATGAAATCCAATTTTCTGATCACAATCTAATCTGAATTAGGGAGCTTTTGACACTGAAAGTTTCAGGTTCAATCGCTCATATCTCCAGTTAAAAGATCTCTGGAAAGCCGAACTGGAAAGAGTTCAATGCCCAAGATTGTGGAGAGCTACTACCCATTGGAGTAGGCAATACTTGGTTATATGGACCAATTGTCTGACTCGGTATGTGTCTGCTTCATGTATATATAACTTTGGCTACCAACAAGTATCTGAGGAAAGAAATAGATATTGAACTGTTGCCTCAGCACTGCAAATCCCAACATGTTGGGGGATAACCATTAAATCTGGCCTCAGACTGCAGGACAACAGCAACATGAAGTGGTGATATGAACATGCAAATGGGCCGTTGCACACAGAACTTTAATTTCACCTCACTTTGCCTCCACGATGATGTTTTTAGATGGAGCCCAGTTCACACATGCAGTTGCTGCTCATGAAGTGTAGTGGAAATCAAGAGATGTGCACGCATGTGTGAACCAACAGATCTTCATGCCACATGGCAAACAGCTTTTTGAAAATGAAGGGAGTTTCAAAAACAGTTTGTGATAGGACCCAAAGCTAGCCATTCAAAGGGGAAAAAGTTTTAAAAAATGCTTTGTGTGTGCACAAGCTTTTGGGTCTATTTAAAGTACCTCTTTGGATCTTGACCAAATATGCAGATACTGCCAATTTAGGATTAGACCATGTATCTGATGCATAGTCCACAAAAGCATATGCCATCATGAACTTGTTAGTCTTTAATTAGACACAAGACTGTTGTTTTTGCTATGGACTATATCATACCAGGCTGAAGAACATATCCGGCCGATGTGCTTGATTCAACTATATCTAAACTTGAGCTGGTAGGAAGTGCTCTAATTGGAACTGAGAGATTAATTTTTCATTGTCACAGTAATAGAAGTCTTGATGTTGTTAGATGAACACAGATGCCTACCTTTATTCACAACCGCACACAACTCTCACAGATAGGAGACCTTATTCGAAAGCCATGTTTGCCAAAACCAAACAAATCTTAGTTTCTCATATAAAGGTGGAAGAATAAGTCTGGTTTGTAGTTTTCTTAATACTTCTAAAAACACTGGACAGAGCTCAGGAAGAGATGGGGGCCCTCCGTCATAGCTATAAAGTGCTATAAAACAGTGGCTTTTATACAGCTAACTGCAGCAAGAAGTAGCATTTCAACAGCTGACCAGCACTATCTACACAGCACAAATATGTAGGTACTAATTTACATTTGTGGCAACCACTGGGCACAACTTTTCCTTAGAAAATTCAACATAATTTAGGTACCTGTACTCAGAAATTACCCCCCCCCCGCCTCTCTCTCTCTCTCTCACACACACACACACACACACACCCCTACCTAGGTATTTAGCAATGAGTGGCTTCCAAAGTTTATATTCACTGGTTCAGGAGGTATAGCCTTTTTACATGATTTAGAGAGAGAAAACTCTGGAAGATAACCTGTGTTTGTCTGTAATTGTAAAATGAATGCAAGTGTGTTGGAAACATATAACAAAATGCACCAGGAAATTCTCTTACACAAGCCCCATTGAGTTGATCGATGGAAGCAGCTGTGCCAGAGCATGCCGGCCGGCTTGTACAAGAGAAACTCCTGGTGCATTGTGCCCTTACAGCAGTCTTCTCCAGCCTGGCACCCTCCAGAAGTGTTGGACTACAGCTCCCATAATCCCCAGTCACACAGCCATGCTGGCTGTGGATGATGGGATTGCTAGTCCAACACTTCTGGAGGGCACCAGGTTGGGGAAGGCTGCCTTAGAGAGACTGATTAAGCTACGGAGGCTCCAGACTTATATTTCTTGAGCGGCCATCCCCACATGCTGTTTGAAACTGAGGGGAGCTTCCAAAGCAGTTTGTGATATAGCAAGGGGATCTGCTGTTCAAAGTTTTTTAAAAAGGTCTCAAAAGCCCAGAATACACCTAAGGTAGTTTTTTTGGATCCAGGCCTCAGAGTAAAGTCAGAGTCACTACTGAGGTATAGATTAAATCCCATGTTTATCAGCACACTCAAACCTGACCAAATCTGCTATTAAGTTGGAAAATAATAGGCGACCGAGTAGGCAGCACCTCTTGTGAACAAGTAACGCTACACATATGTGCAAATTAGAGAAAACACAATAGTGTTCTCCAGTTCCTAACATATTTTTAAATGTTATAAAACTGGCTATAAAAAAAAGAAGCAATGTGAAGTTGTGCAACAAAAAGTAAAAAGTTTCCATGCAGCCTGGATATTAGCAAACAAAAATTAATCTTAAATATATCTCATATACATCATATCTGAAAGGAGATTACATTTTTTTCTACATCTCATATAGGAATTTTTACCATCCTCCCCAATTTTTAGTTTAGGCTAGCCTGTACTAGATTCCATTTTGGAATGTTTGTCTACATATTATACTGTTCTGTCTCCATTTTATATAAAAGATTCCACCCACCCACCCACCCGTCTCTTGCCACAGTTTGCCTATGATCCAAAGAACCATACAGCTAATTCCATGTGCCTAGGGGTGCTTTAGGCTTGTCCTTCACAAACAGCAGCCCCCTACCTATGGTAGGGGAAACATATGACAAGCCATTTTTGAAACTGCAGGGACTTGTGATCTGTATAGAGGTTCCTAATTCAAGGAAAAAAGGTCCAAAATCCCACAGGGCATGCCACAGCCCGTAGACTGTGGTCTTTGTAATGAATTATTGGTAGAGTACTGTCTCCCAACAGTCAACAATGCCATTCTCACATTATTCTTTGCCAGATACAGTGATCTGTGACACAGAATGAGAGAAATGTCGGCCCAAACTTCTTAAAAGTGACAAATGCACGTCCATTATAAAAACTTCATACAAGTTTGCAATACCTGTCAGCTAGAATCTGTATGTAATTGTAGACTTTTTTGGAACTGGAAATAGTGACAACTCGTACTGTGATCTAGGAAATTACTACATTTCAATATGACTATTAAAAAAGAAAAAAGGACCTTTTCTGCAAAAAAGACCAGTTGCTATAAACAGCAATATTCCGAGGGAGGACAAAAGTATTGCTTATGCAACAGGATCGCTTAATTCACTATAGTAATTTAAAAAGTTAAAAAAATATGAACTTACTATAAATAATTTAAAATCTGTTATACAACTCTGGTATGCACTCTAACATTTTTAACATTCTCTGTAAACAGTTTTGAAAAGCTTATTTCATTCATGCAAACTTTTAATGCATGATTTTGGTCCATCTCTACCTCAACTTTCTGCAATGGACCAGTTAGATTTCTCCACTATGTGGCTTATACACACCACCAAGATGAAGAGATCCCTCTTTGGCCCACTGTTCATTAGTCATTCCAGTATTGTTTTCCCCCTAGGAAATTCTGATTTAAAAAAAAGTTGAAGATGCTTTTTTAATGGAGAAGGGCACGAGTTTTTCTGAAGTCTTATTATTTTACATCTGAACCCTGCAGCAATTCATTACATGTATTCTTCTTAAAGATATGGCTCCCCAAAAATCTTTCGACATTCCATCACTCCCGTACTTGGAGGCCTATCACAATTGTGTGTACTCTTGACCTGATTTGCTGTAAGGCGATCATAAGCCATTTTGTATTCTCTGTCGAAAGCATCTGTAGCAACAGAGAAAGAAATATATATAAGCATACCAATGAAACAGGCACAACTAATATTCTAATACAGCGATGGCTGCTGCCATGAACCAGTAGTGTTTTTGCGCCATTTCCATTCACCTCCACAGGGCTTGCACGCAGGGACACTTCCCAATGGACTGTGGCCAGAGAGGGTCTTCTGAAAAAGGAGGTCAATTCACGGTTGCCTCATATTTGTTGGTTTCTGTCACAACTGCCAACTATGTTGTGGAAAACCAAGAATACAAGAGGAGGCATCAAGGGTAGACTGTAGGAAATTTTCAAACCATGCTGTAAAAGTTTCCTAACAATGCTTGCACTATTCTAACGGATTACCACCACAATTCATGTTGTAGTTATGGTTATTAAATCTGCTCACAGACTTAAATGCTATATAAGCTTGGACTGGGGATTTCATTCGGCCGGTTCACATGATCAAAATACACCACAGTGGCTTATGTATGTCATGGCCTGCACAGGCCACAACTTAAATAAGTCACCGTGCCTTATTTAAGCCACGGTGACTTATTTAAATTGCGGCACATGCGGGGTGCAATTTCCATAACCACTGTCCAGGTGCAACTTGTCATGTCATCCAAACCCAGGTGGCATGGCTTGCTGGAGGGGGAACAACCCTCCAATAACCCTACAACAGCCCATGGGTTATTAGAGGGTTGTTTCCCTCTCCAACAAGCCATGCCACCCAGATGAGACAACAAGCTGTGCCTGAGCCGTGATTATGGAAATTACGCCCCCCACATGCCACGATTTATATAAGCCACCAGTGGCTTATTTTGATCATGTGAATCAGGTCATTATCTCCTATGTGATTGTAAGCCAGCTGAAATCAATTGATATTGGGTGGTATACAAATGTTTAAAATAAATAAATGAAATAAACAGACATAACAAGGTGTTTAAAGAAAAAGAATAAAAAATACCTTGCATTTCTTAACCTTTCCATATTTTGCATTTCACTTTTTTGTTACCTTTGTTTTCTTGCTATTTCTACTAAAGCTGATCAGCCCACAACTGGAGACCAAGCACATGGGCTGGGGGGATCTAACCCTTTCCCCAACCTAAACCATCACCACCCCAAGCTGCCATTCACCCCACACAGGAAAAAATACAGGCACCTATACTCTCCACCCTAAGCAAACAACAGTGTGTAGGGAGTGATTTAGATCAGAGAAATAGTGTGTGTGTGTGTGGGGGGGGGGCTTTAGACCGCCCCATTCCTTGCGGTGCTTCCCAGATCAAATTATCAGCTGAACAGCTGCATTTAGTTAAAAAAAAAAAAGAGTTGAGAGTCCAATCACGGATCTCCTGCTGTTAAGTGTAGTTTGGCACATCAACAGTCTGTGACAGAAGAAAAAACCCATTCTTATTCACTTTACAAAACTTTCCCTGTCTGTTTGCTTGAAGGTGATCCTCACTCATTACAGGCAAATAGCTATTTTAGAGAACAGAACTGACTAGGTTTAAATTTTTGTACGTCGTCTTAACAGGGTTGTAGAAGAGGCTTCAAAAACATTCTTTATAGATCCTGAAGCAATGGTTTTCACACTTAACAAAACACAACTGATGGCTTACCTATATCAATGTTATCTCTTCCAAGAGCAACAAGAGAGAGAAATAATATCTCTCTATAAAGACTCCTAAAAAAGATACAATTGGAAAGCATTATTTTTTCAAACTATTTTATTTATGCCATATCAGAGACTACATTAGCACTAAATACTGTACTCCAGATAATCTTGAAATTCTTCTCCAACTCTAATAAAAACAATTATTTTTAATTATCCTTCTTTGTCACTGGCCCCAGATGATTGCCCTGCCAGGCATAGAAGATGCACCATGAGGTGTTACCATCATCAGAACAAAGGGAAACTGGATCCAATCTCCCTCCATGCCAGTATGGATCCAGAGGCAAAGGCCTTTTCTGCAGCCCTCTGTGCATTCCAGAGCTGCCTCTACTAAGGGTGAGCAGGGCACTACTCTTTGTACATTCCTGGGCTTTCCATGTGCCATGGTTGCCTTGTGGATGACCCAGTGCGAGTACCTACAGGCATGATCAAAATGCAAAACTGCCCCATCTTCCTTCCCAGCCTAGGTACCCAAGACCAAGCGCTCTGTTTTGTGAACCACCCAGAGAGCTTCAGCTGTCGGGTAGTATAGAAATTAATTAATTACGGAGCTCTGACACTGCCCTGTCTCTTTTGACGCAGGCAGGACTAGTACTGAGGGAGATGGTCTCTGAAGAACTCACATGGCTCTTCCTCTGAAGCAAATAAAGCAACCCACTCTGGATAGCCTCCTCCACTGATTGATAAAGTTGTGATTTTTAATAATATTTCTGTAATACTCATTGCCACTTTGCCAAATGGGACATTAATAAACACTGAGCACTGGCAATGGTGTTGCTTGAATTAATGTTGTAAGATTCAGGAGCCCAATGAATTGGTCTGCTATCACCTCAAGTTGCAGCATTGATTAAACTCATCAGATGTGGTCCTGATTATTCCTTTGGGTGGGAGTGAGCTGGAAGCCCCCACATAAGGACAGGATACATATAATAAATATTTTCTTTTTAAAAGATTGTAAGTTTTGGGGCCCAGAGGAAGTTGCTTATCTTACTGTGCCAGTTGGTCCTATCTAAATAATGATAAGCACCAGTACAAAAAAGGCAGCAGAGTTCCTGTTCTAAAGGAGTATACAAGTGTCAATCACATAATTAATTGTGGGGGAAGAAGAGACTGTGTTACAACCCACAAGGCATGATATGAAGATGCAGCAGTTTTCCTAGGTCGAACATTAAAGAGTTGATACTGTCTATGGGTGCGAATATCTTCCTCCTATTACCGCCTGAGATTACAGAATTCTTTTAAGTCACCCATTTACCTTTGCCTTTTAATCTGTGGGCATTTGTTCAGTCTCTCAAGGATTTGACTCATTGGTCCATAGACATCATTCATTTTAATACTCTTTACCATGCTTCTTAAGAGCTCCTGGTTAAATGAACTGTCATCCTTCTGCAGTAAATGAACCACTGGGTACTTTTGAGCTGGGGAAATGAGAAAAAATTAACAGTTAAGAAGGAAACAAAACAACAACGGTGGCAGGAAAAATAACAGCTAAAAGGTAAAGACAATGATATATTTTAAACTGGTTCTAAAAATATAGCAGATGTCATAAAAAGAAAGAATCAGAATAGAGGAGTACAAAAATAAAGCACAACGAAGAACAACCAGCCATAAAAGGGATGTTCTGACCAATAGCATATAATAATAGCAGCAAGCAAATGGCTACTGAAAGCCAATTTTAAAATGGGTATTGAAACCAATGCAAGGTTTTATTGAGATGTCTCCTACAAGGCAAATCAGCGATACACATCTCCAATGGTTTACCTCAAACAAAACATTAATTTGACAAGAATATACAGATTCAACAAAAAAGGACTAGGAAAAAAAAATTATGATCAGGCAGTATTGTATGTTAAGAAGCTACTACATAAAACACACACAAAAACCAAAAAGGGTGAACAAAAACCAAATTAAAAAAAATCAGCCTTAGGAGGACAGAATGTAACACTCACTCTCAAACACAAGAGTATGGTTTTGACCTGCAAGACAAAGAGAGTGGCATGATCAAAAGCCCTGTTGCTTATCAGTTCAAGCTGGTAGTGGTGGGGAATTATTTCCAAAAAAGCAACAACTTCCAGAGTGAATACAGAGAACTTACTCTGTGCATTCCACAGAATATAGAGTGGTTGCCCTGGATCTTTGTGCAACTTCATATTATCCCACAACATCTGAATTAGAACATACTTGCTGTCCTCTAAGATACAATTTCTGGGAATCTGAGTAGGAAAAATACAAAATACATGTCTGTGAACATAAGAATAGGAAATTGTAATGTGTGGCATGAAGCAGCAAATATGCTTGATGCCACGGGGGGGGGGGGGGAATAGAATCATTTCATAGAATAGTAGGGCTGGAAGGGGCCTACAAGGCCATCGAGTCCAACCCCCTGCTCAATGCAGGAATCCAAGTCAGAGCATCCCTGACAGATGGCTGTACAGCCTCGTCTTGAATGCCTCCAGTGTGGGAGAGCCCACCACCTCCCTAGGTCATTGGTTCCATTGTCGTATTGCTCTAACAGTCAGGAAGTTTTTCCTGATGTTCAGCTGGAATCTGGCTTCCTGTAACTTGAGCCCATGATTCCATGTCCTGCACTCTGGGATGATGGAGAAGAGATCCTGGCCTTCCTCTCTGTGACAACCTTTCAAGAACTTGAAGAGCACCATCCTATCTCCCCTCAGTCTTCTCTTCTCAAGGCTAAACATGCCCAGTTCTTTCAGTCTCTCTTCATAGGGCTTTGTTTCCAGTCCCCTGATCACCTTTCTTGCCCTCCTCTGAACCCTCTCCAGCTTGTCTGCATTCTTCTTAAAGTGTGGTGCCCAGAACTGGACACAGTACTCCAGATGAGGCCTAAGAATTCTGATCTTCAGCTACTGCACTGTATGCTTGTTTGCTGGGTCCCCATTTTAATAGTCAATAATACTCGCTAGTATCTGCTCCTCTTTAGCTTTATCCATTATTTTCCAGAAATCCCTTCTACAATAAAGCCAACATGATGTGGAGTTCAGTATTCCCCCGCTCAGGTGAGGCTGTCCATCAGACCACTGTGGCACTACCACCAATAGCATGCTGTGTCCCATAACAGAATTTGGGCTGAAGTACATTTGGCATTGCACTTATCTTTCAATACAGAACTAGCTCGTGATAGAATTTCTTGTATAAAAAATTGGGCCTTCGCTCTATTCACAGCGAAGACAGGAAAACTATCCCTATACTGCCATGGAAGGAAGGGCCAGTATAATGGAAAATGAGAGCGAGAAGAATATGTTTGAGCTTTAATATAAGGGCAACTTTAGATGAGATGCCACTTACACAATTTGCAATTGTGTGAATAGTTTTTTTTTTAAAGGGCAGGGGGCCCTATCCCAATCAGGACCCTGGTATGTGTGTGTGTGTGTGTGTGTACGCGTGTCTGTGTGCATGTCTGTCTTTAAACCCTTTGCCCACTGCTATGGACACAATCCAGGTTGTGCCCCCCACCCCACCCCGCTGCCTCTTGCATTGGAAAAAGAGCTTCCGCTGGTACAAATGGTAGCGTTTCTTCCAATGCAAATAGCAGGCAAAGGACTCTGATCCAATTTATGTCTGCAGCAGGAGGCAAAGGGTTAAAGCCCTCCATCCAGATGCCAAGGTCCTGATCCAGATTGTCCCCCGCCGTGCTTATTTACTTTAAAGTAACCAGTCACACACTTGTTATTTGCATGACTGGTGTGCCATCTTGTTTGGCTTCAAGACTCCACCTGCACTTCCCATTCCTGAAGTATTCTGCAAGGAGTGGGGTAAAGGATGATCAGTCCTGGATGTTCTGGGTCTAGATAGAATGCTTTTGGCTCTAATTTTGAGGAGGATCAAAATCTAGAATCAGAAGATTAATGCAATACAATGCTAAAGCAGAGTAGAGGTTCAGCGTGAACATCCCCTCCACCATATTCCAGAGTAAGAAGCTGTAGGAGCAGGCAAGAGAACTATGGCCATAAGTATAAGGCACTACGTTTCATTGGGACCTGCATCATCATCAATCTGTCAAGCCCCTAAAACAAACTAGGTGCTGTACAACCAATGATATTCATTTTTTCATACCTTCGAATTCTTATTGCAGTGCTCAGAGGACAGTATTAATCCCGGTAAGTTACTGGGTAAGTCGAGGCGTCGAAAATACCATACTAGATTCCAGAACACAATAGGATGATGATCCACAAAGTCTGCTACTGTTATTGCATGATCTCCTTCGTTTTCTAATAAACTTTCAAGCTCCTTCCATACAACAAGAGGACTCAGATAAGGAACAGTTATGGGCTCTGGACTGGGTAAGCGCCACTCTAGCCCCAAAGGATCCTATTATACAAATAACAACATAAAATAAATAAAAAGGAACATGACTCACTATCAAATAGTTATCATCTGAAATCAAAGTGCGTGGCAACTCTTCTGGTATCCTGCTTGTGGAATTTTCTTTCCAGGAGTCTTGCCTGGTGCTCATGCTGAGGTCCTTTAGGCGCCAAAGACTTTCCCCAGGCTTTTACTCTTTAATGGACTTCAATTTCTGCTGTGACTATTTTTAACTGCTTTTTAACTTTTGCTCTACTGAGTGTCCTTGCTGAATTGTCTTTTTATGATCTGTTATAAACAAACCCTGCAAATATTTAATTGGGTGGGATAAAAATATTTTTAATAAACAGCATGTGAGTGATAACATTTCCCTCTGGAATCACATTATCCAAGATGCCGTTATTATTAACCAAGAGATCCTCCCCCACACCTTTTGTAGTTTTTCGGTGAGACGATTGGCACTGACTCTGCAAAAGCAAACACACTTTACAGAAGTTATGCTTGTTTCGAAAATCAAACTTAGAAAAACAAGAAAAAAGCTCCAATTACTTACGGCTGTCCCCTGCAAAGTGGTCGGCAAGCTCCCTGTGGGAACTATGTGGCTGTGTTTGTGGTTCCCTGTTTCCTCTACCTCCAGTGGACTGTATGTACTGATGCTCCTTGACAGGGGATGGCTGGTGTGTTCAGTTCTAGTAGTATTCTGTCTTCTTCTAGAAGGGATCTGAATGCTTCTGGCACATGTGGTATCAGTCTGTTTTGACTTGCTGCTGACAAAAGATTTATTTTATTTTCCTTGTTTATTTAACACATGGGTCATGCTGGTGACAAGCCTAGCCGTGCAAAAATTAGACTTGGGTCTAACAACGAATACACCATCTATATTCCTCCTGTATCCAAGCCATGCCATGAAAAGAAAACTGCCTCTCCATTTTTCCCACACCCTTGCTTCTGCTAAAAATTATTACTTGTTTATTTATTTATTCCATTTCTATACTACCCAACAGCTGAAGCTCTCTGATGGACTGAGATTATTATCATGCTGCTGATATAATTAGTGTTTTGGATTATGTTTGTTGCTTTTTTGATGATGTTTTATGTTTTTTATTGTAAACCACCTCAAACACTACATAAGATTTGTCTTGTTGGATTAGGCCAAGGTCCATCTAATTCAGCATCCTGTTACCTGCCCTGAGCTTTCAGGAGGGAGTGGGCATTCTCTTAATAATGCATAAAGAAATGCCTGCAATCACAGGATGAGATGTATTGTGTTTACCTATCTGAATGCAAGCCATCCTGAGCAGGTATTAGAGATGCAGTAAATCCTGAAGTGGGATCACAGATGCAAGATTTTCTTGTCTGGTTTGAAAATGTTGATGGAAGCTGCATGTTCTCTGAAGATGGACTGGACTTTAGGAAATATCTACAAAAAGTACAAGCGTTCATGTGATTAGCAGATTTTTTTAAAAAAACAGTATTTTGGGAATATTGCAAACAAGAATCCAATGACAAATAATTAGTTACCTTCCAGGGCCTCGGAGATCTCTGATTTCAATGTTCAGGAAAGGCAAAAATAGATTCCCACAGAAAGGGCATGTGGTGTTAAGGTTGGAATCATCTGCTGTCCAGCCTGCCATGATCTCTTCATCGTGTACTAGACAGTCACAGGTTCGACATCGTGAACAGCTCGAGATGAGGACCTGTATGAAGCACCTAGTTATAGCCATCAGCACTTTTTGCCCTCAGTAGTAACGACAACAATAAGTCACATAAGATAAGTTACACAACAGAACTAGAACCTCCACAAATAAACAGGTGTGCTCTTAACTCTCAGCCTCCCTGGTAAAAACTGCCCCCCATACCAATTAAATCTTTGGTTGATTAATCTATTAATTAAACCAATTAAAGCTTGCAGGCCTAGAAAAATCAATTTAATTTTCAAGACACAGATCCACCCAAACCAGAAAGATGTTAAATCCCAGATGCATAAAGATCAGCAGCCAAATTCATATTTAGTGCACCTTCTCCCTCCCCATCCCCTTAGTTGCCTAATTTTAGACTCCTGAGATTTTAATTCTCTGGTCCTGACCTTTCCATACTTCAGTACATTTCCAGAAAGTTCTGCCGTGTTTAGTTGATTCAGTCAAGGACACCCCTCCCTGCCATTAAAATTAATTAACTTCCTCAATGGAAGAAAAAGCAGCTGTGGGGTTTCTGCTGCACTATAACATCAACAAATTAGCAGTCAAATTAATCTATTTATAGAGCTGACAAATGCATTTAGATTGATTTATCAGCTTCTCCTCTCAGCAGCCTATCAGTGGTATCAATGATTGCTCATTTGGAACAGTAATGAGGCGTTTGAGAGTTTATTTGGAAGAGTAATGATCACAGAATAATAGAATCACAGAATCATAGAATAATAGGGTTGGAAGGGGCCTATAAGACCGCCGAGTCCAACCCCCTGCTCAGTGCAGGAATCTAAGTCAGAGCATCCCTGACAGATGGCTGTCCAGCTTCATCTTGAATGCCTCCAGTGTGGGAGAGCCCACCACCTCCCCGGTTAATTGGTTCCATTGTTGTATTGCTCTAACAGTCAGGAAGTTTTTCCTGATGTTCAGCTGGAATCTGGCTTCCTGTAGCTTGAGGCCATTATTCCGTGTCCTGCACTCGGGGATGATCGAGAAGAGATCCTGGCCTTCCTCTCTGTGACAGCCTTTCAAGTACTTGAAGAGTACTCCCCTCATATCTCCCCTCAGTCTTCTCTTCTCAAGGCTAAACAGGCCCAGTTCTTTCAGTCTCTCCTCATAGGATTTTGTTTCCAGTCCCCTGATCATCTTTGTTGCCCTCCTGTGAACCCTCTCCAGCTTGTCTGCATCCTTCTTAAAGTGTGGTGCCCAGAACTGGACACAATACTCAAGATGAGGCCTAACCAGTGCTGAGTAGAGGGGAACTAGTAGTTCCTGGGATTTGGAAGCTATACTTCTACTAATGCAGCCCAAAATAGAATTGGCCTTTTTTGCAGCCACATCACATTGTTGGCTCATATTCAGCTTGTCATCTACAACAATTCCAAGATCCTTCTCACATGTAGTATTTTTGGGCCAAGTATTCCCCATCTTGTAACTGCGCATTTGGTTTCTTTTTCTTAGGTGGAGAACTTGGCATTTATCCCTATTAAATGTCATTCTGTTGTTTTCTGCCCAGCACTCCAGCCTATCAAGATCACTTTGAATTTTGTTTCTGTCTTCCAGGGTATTAGCTACCCCGCCCAATTTTGTGTCATCTGCAGATCTGATAAGCGCTCCTTGCACCTCCTCCTCCAAGTCATTAATAAAAATGTTGAAGAGAACTGGGCCCAGGACTGAGCCCTGCGGTACCCCACTCGTTACCTCTCCTCGGTTTGAGAAGATCCCATTGATAAGCACACTTTGAGTATGATCCTGTAGCCAACTGCGGATCCACCTGATAGTTTTTTCATCTAGCCCACTTTTAGCTAGTTAGGTAATCAGGGTATCATGGGGCTTCCATTATTATTAGAATTTTAGTTTATTAACAAAACTTTTGCCTGGATTTATATAGTATCCTAAAGTGATGACTATTGCATGGGAAAACTGAAACTAGAAAGCAAGTAAATCAATTCTTGTTGCTCGTTTTCCCCCAGTTGTAACATATGGTCTATTTAAAAAGGGAAAATGCTGTACCTCCAATGCATAATTCTGGAAGACACTTGTGCTGCTTGTACTGCAAGATGATACCAGCTCTGATCTGTCAGGCAAAGGAAACTTTGAAAGGGAGCCTAGAAGGCAAACAGGCACTTGTTATTGTAGAAGGAAAGGTTAGACTTACCTATGACCATTCTTCCTGAAGGCTATCCTTCTAGGGCAATTCCTCCCATTCACCTCGAGGCAGGGCCTCCGGGGACCTCTGGAACCTCCACCAAGGAAGGGGAGCCTCTCAGTTTTATTGGCTGTCACACTGTGACCTGAAGAATATACTCAACTCTTGGAACTTAGTAAAACTGTAACTTCAGGAACTCTTAACAGAGAAGATTGGAGACTGACAGGAAGACGGTCCCCCCCAGACTGTAATAACTCTTAAGGCCAAATTAGATATGACGTGACTGTGACCTTAGTTGCGTGAATGCGAGTGACATATACCTGTTTTGTTATAAAAACAGCAGCTGCTAGGAAGCCTGAGCAGCCTGGAAACACTGTGTGTGTGTGTGGGTGGGGGTGTGTATTTTAAATTCTTTCTCTACTCGCCACTGCCCTGACAAAAAACACACACCCAAAAAAGCAGGGCCTGCAAAAATAGAAAAGTTCCCTTCACCTAACTACCTAAAAAAAGCTGGAGGTAGAAGGACAGTGAGGCTTTGGCATCTGTAAATCCCGCTTCCTTGAAATGGATGGGATGTCACCCACTGAAAGATGTCCTCCAAAGAATGCATTTTCATTAAGACTACACATGGTTCTTCTATCCAACTTAGAAGATTATTTTACTACTGAAGCCTCATTCGGAGAAGCTGTTGCAATTATGCTAGGATACGAGGAAAGAATGTTTGAGAAATCTTGGAAACTCTCTTACCACACTGAGAGAAACGCTTTGACGAGCCATTGTTGGAAGCTGAACTCTCAAGACTCGTCCTGCTCAGACCAATTCCCTTTAACACAGAGGAGGCATTCTCTTGAGGAGAAGAGTTACTTTCAAAATCATTGTAGATTTCTTCATCTGTCAGAGAAGCAGATTCTGAATCTAGGGCCCCAAGGGATGAAATGCTTGCTCGGTCCGAGTTGGGATCCTGAAACAAGAATATTTTCATTGCTAGAGGTCTAATGGAAAGCATCTGAAAGAACCACCATGAGCAGCACCCACTTAGCTTAGTGACAGGCCACCGATGTAAGTCTCACTGAAGAACCATGCTGGATGTCCAGCTAGCTGATTGCTCTGAACATCAAAATTTACTTTTATTATTTATAGAGAAAAGTTGGATGCACAATGAAATAGCAATGACGAACAACCTGACTCATTCTTATAATTAACTTTTGTGGAAGATATTTCAGGCGTTCTTTGTTATAACTCAAGATGCCTAGATTCCACTTTCAAGATCTCTTATTGCATCTCAAAATATATTGGCTGAAACAAACACTGAGACCTTTTCCTTCTAAGGCTGATGAGTTTGTCAAATGCAACAAAAGCCCTATATATTTTTCAACTACCTTTCTGTGATTAACATAGCAATTATTTTTCTTTCCAGTTGCAGCCTCCTAGAGGAAAAATAGGTCAGCTGATTTCAATGTAGTTTACCTCCCTCTGGATGGCCTCCAAATAAAGGGATTTCTATGTGTGCACAGACTTTGGTCTAAATCACTCCCATTGTCCTCAGTGACAGGGAAGGATTTCTGCATGCATTCCCACTGCATATGGGGTGGTATAGGTACTGAAGCAAGTAAGACCTCAGTGGCACAGATTTCCAAAATCATGTTCTCCCAAAGTAATCTCCCAAGGCCTACCAATTCTCTGCCATGCTAAAAAAATCCCAACAATAGGTAGGAATCTTTTCCAAGTTTAAAGACCATCTTTGTCCTGTACAACAGATGTCCTGTATAGTTGTCCTGTACAATAGATGAAGTGATATTGATATCATGTGAGCGATAAAGGATTAAGTGAAGGACAATGCTAAATGTTTGAACCTCTATTGAACTATTTTGTTTTTTTCATAAAGAGGTCTAAGAGACTTACCTTTGATGATGATGCATATGTAGTAAACTTTGAGTACCATTTGCTGGCCTTTTCTGCAACCCCTTTCCCTGCAGAAAACATGCTGCTTTTTAGAACGTCAAGGGTAGGCGTTAATAGTGTATCCAAATTGAACGAAGTTGGAGAAGCAAGTGTTACTGTGCCAGCCATATCCTGAGATTGTCCCCTTGATAAATTGCTTGGGGAGAACACTGGAGATGACCAAAGCCTGTCCCTTACTCTTTCTTCATTTCTTACATGGCAACTTTTGGATTTGGTAAGGGTTGCTGGCCTGGGTGAGTATGGAGGAAGGCTAGATCTCCGGCACGGCTGGGCCAGTGTTGGACTCTTTTTATTGGAGTTTTTCTCATTGTAGGCTTTTTGCAAATCTATGCTCGGTGTGCGGCTTGTTAAGGGACTATTCATATTGTTCATATACATCTCTATTTCTTCAGCTAAATCTCGCTTTGCAGATGGGGTTGAGGCACTTTTGTCATCTTCTTCATCCTCTTCCTCTTTTTGTTGTTCTGTCTCAGCAGCCAGCAAGGAAAGTGGATCAAATCCTGTTTCAACACCAGTTTTCTCAATGGGTTTTATCGGAAAGCTGATGGCACGCTGAATCCTCTGTGGCTTTTTATGCAAGGGTATTACAGTTTTCACTGAGACTGGTTCATTATCCAAATCTTCCAAATCAAATATAACTGGGGACTCTATTTTGTCCACAAAATTGTTCTCGTAGGGCACATCCTCATCACTGAATTCTTTCTCTAGGTTCCCTCTCTTATTGGATCCCAAAGACTGCCTGATGTTGAGAGTTTTTGGTCTTATTCTCTTCTCGAACACTTTAGAAAGAATTTTTGCATCCACTCCTAGTTTTTCAACAATTTCTTCAGGACTCACTTCATGGTTAATTTGATTTTTCATGAGCTCAATCAGAGCATCTCCACTCAGATTGCGGTTCCTGTTTCTCCAAACTATCCGTTTGTGTTCTATTTCAGTTGCATTTAAATGCCTGTTTAAGTTTTCGACTTTAGTAATTCTTGTTTTGTTGATATCTTCAAAACAAGAGAATAGCAATCCTGCAGCGCTTGCTGAGAGGAAAAAGCACACACAAAATCCAAGAAGGTGAAGTTACTTTCATCACAAAGCAAAGCAGTTAAGAGGTTCCCATAAAGCCCTGTCCATGCATATGTAATTTTCTAACATATCTAGATGGGTGGGTTGGGGACGACGACAGACCCTTATTTTACTACCATTTTTACAGGTAATCCATCCAGTGCTTAGAAAAATCTGACCATCACATGAACGGGTGCATACAATGGGAATGTTTTCTTACATAAGATAAGCGAAATATAAGTAAAAAAAACCACAGCAGACTAAGATGGGACCTTCTACTGTGCCAGCTTACCTGTACCAATATCTCCTGCTGTATCTATTTTTTCAATTGTATTACTAATGCGAACAATCCTTGAAGCAGGCTTAATGTTATTGGAATTTTGATAATTCAGTGCAGGAAGGCAGTCACCACTTCCCTTTCCACTCTCTATCTCAGATACTGTATACACACAAGATACAATGAAGAATCTGTCAGGAGTTGAGTTTTCTCTTAATAAATGCTTGAAAACATTCATTAACTGTAGGCCTTTGTTCTTCTGTGTTAGGTAACCAAAAGTCAGAATAGGTGCTGCCATGTGATACTATATAGATTCCACACCTTTCTCTGCTGTTCACAGTGGCAGCTGGTGACACATGTCTCTATACAATATTATTCAGGTGTGCATTTGCTACCACAGCATACTGTAAGTAAGGAAATGTGGTGGCTGAAACCATCCGAAACATCCTGTTTCAGTAAGTTTCAGTGACTGAAATTTACTATGAAGAGTAAGCACACATGACAAATGATAGCCCTCAGTGGGGAAGGGGGGCGGTGGCAGGAAGGGGGCACTGTACCACCCTCCAATTTTTATTAACATTGCTTTATACACACTCCCACCCAACTATCTGGGAGCTATTATCAGTTACGCAATTGAATTACAAAGACTTCATACTCTTCCCTGAAGCACATGAAATCTATGCTTTTTAGCCAAAGCAAACATTCAAGTTTTTCATTTCTGGTTTAAGAAACCCATAATGAAATTAATCCCCTGTAGATATACCATCTTTTCAACATCCCAAAGTCAAATCGCTACAAATTCTGTGAAAGCTTTTAGGATTTTAAAAAATATTTCTGCATTGTGTATATTTCTCCAATAAACGTTCTGCCAATACTAAAAAGCGTTGACTGAATGGCATAATAAAGAAAAGCAGTTCCCCTTTTAAAATGATCTCCTTTGTTCTTCTACTGGGCCCAGTGATGCCTAGGAAGAGAATGCTACATCCCTGCAAGTCTTAGATTTGGAACGGTGGCTATTACTTTGCCTTATGGTGGAGGGCTTTAGGAACATGATCTGCAGGTCATTCACACATTACATTTTTAGATGTACTTTAAAAATCTTAAGTGTACATCTAAAAAATGTAAGTGTGAATGTATATATCAGCGGTGGGCAAGATGTGGCCCTCTGGATGTTCTGGCCTACAACTCACCATCATCCTCCACCATTGTCTATACTGATGGGAATTATAGGCCCAAACATCGCTGTTGGGGATGATGGTGGGCCACAAGCTGCCCACCTTTAGTACAGAGGCACACTAGCCAGAAAGCTGGGACTGGCTGTGGCTGACCCTGAGTGTATACATGGTGGCAAATTCATGTATTTTTGTATATATTTTTATGGATGTAACCTGCCTTTTGCAGGCTGAAAGGAGGGGTATAAATAATTTTATAGATTGAGATAAAATAAAACAAAACCTAGGTTTGTGATGTGTGAAATTGGCCTATGAACTTGGTGTCCTACATACTGAAGCACTTCAGGTTGATCTATGACAACAATGAGGGAAGCCTTTTTGATAAAAAGGACTCAACCTTGCCATTTTAGGACTCTTTCCAAACCTGAGGAAACACATGGAGAGCCTCCAAACTGGAGCTTCCTGCACTGCTGGTTGTCCAGGGCACAACACAGCACTGAAGTACAACAGTCTTCAAAAGGAATGCCCTAAGGAAAAACCCATCATTAAGTTGGAATCAAGCCAAACCTAGTTCGGATGTCAAGGAACAAAATTCAGACATGCCAGGTATCAATATTTGATACATACAAGAACTGGAATCACTCTCTTTTTTCTCTTCTTTTTTTTCGCCATTCTTCTGACCAGTTGCTTTCCCTTGCTTATTTGCTTCTTTAGACAGCCTGTATAAGAAATCTGAATGTTCCCCTATCATAATATAAAAACAACAGGATGAAGAAAGTTAGCAAACATATTTTTACTAAAAAAAAATTGAATACCAAGCAGAAAAGGAATTGTGGGGTATGAGTCAGGCTAAAGGTGCTTCCAGATAAATTCTTTTAATGTGAGGTCACCATTCTTTGTTCACATAATTTTATAGAAGTTACAGTCATCACAGTCGTCCAGATGTAATCCTCCTATTTTTCCCACCACATCTTTTGTCTTTTTTCTGACTGCAAAAAAATCTGTTTAGGAAGGAAAGAGCAGAATAGCACCACACTCCAGAAGACGTTAACAACATTCCCTTCCTGGGCACGGTGTTTGAGCGTATGGTTGCCAGCCAACTTCCGGCATTCTTGAGTGAAACAGATTAACTACATCCATTTCAACTGGGCTTTGGGCCTGGTTTTGGAATGGAAACTGCCTTGGTTGACGTGTCGGATGACCTCTGCCAGTAGAGGACAGGGAAAGTGTGAACCTGTTGATTCTCTTGGACCTCTCAGCGGCTTTCGGTATCGTCACAGAAACATAGGAAGCTGCCTTATGCCATGTCAGACCACTGATCCATCTAGCCCAGTACTGTCAACACCGGCAGCGGATCTCAAGGGTTTCGGGCAGGATTCTTTCCTTGCCCTACCTGGAGAAGCCGGGGATCGAACCTCGGACCTCCAGCATGCAAAGCATGTGCTCTATCTCACTGACCTATGGCCCCTCCCATCGACCACGGTATCCTTCTAGATAGGCTATGTGGGCTGGGAGTTAGAGATACTGCACTGGAGTGGTTCTGCTCCTACTTGGATGACCTGATTACAGAAGGTGGTTCTGGGCGATTATTGCTCTGTCCCTTGGCAATTATGCCATGGGATGGCACAGGGCTCTATTTTATCCCCCATGCTGCTTAACATCTCCATGAAATCACTGGGGGAGGTTATCCGGAGATATGGACTGAGGTGTCACCAATATGCAAATGACACCCAGCTCTCCCTCTCCTTTTCATTAACCCTAGGTGAGGCAGTGGGTATTCTGAACCAGTTCCTCAGTGAGGCAATGGGCTGGAAGAGGGCCAATAAACTGAGACTCAATCCAGACAAGATGGTTGTACTGCTAGTGGGTGGTTTGTCTGTCCAGCTAAATGATGTTCAACTTGTTCTGGAGGTGGTTGCACTCCCCCTAAAGGGTCAGGTTCATAGTCTGGTGGGTGCTCTTGGATCCAGCATTCTCACTAAGGGCACAGATGGACTCAGTGGCACAGAACACCTTTTGTCAGCTTAGGCTGATGTAGCAACTATGGCCATATCTGGACAGAGATAGCCTAGCTACCATTATCCATGTTCTGATAACCTCTCATCTGGATTACTGCAATGTGTTATATGTGGGGCTGCCTTTGAAAATGGTCTGGAAACTTCAGCTGGTCCAAAACAGGGCAGTGAAATTGTTAATGGGGACTGGCCAACATGATCATATTATGCCAGTACTTTTCCATTTGTGCTGGCTGCTTGTCCATTTCTGGGCGTAGTTCAAAGTGCTAGTATTCAAAGTAACATTCAAAGCCCTAAACAGCTTGGGGCCAGGTTACCTGAAGGATCATCTCCTCCTCCCATATACACCTGTCCAGACCTAAGATCAGCTTCAGCGGTCCTTCTCTGGGAGCCCCTACCAAAGGACGTGAGGTGGGTGGCTACTAAGAGGAGGGCCTTTTCTGTGTGGTGCCCCAGTTGTGGAATAAACTTCCCAGAGAGGTTCACCTGGCATCTACACTGTGCTTTTTTCAGCACCAGGTGAAGACCTTTTTATTGTCCTAGGCATTTTAGTTTTTCCATTTCTGTTTTAAATCTGGTATTGTATTTTAAATATTTACACCGCAGCTAGGTTCTATTTGATTATTATTTTTATTCTGTAGTTTTAAACTTTTAAATTTTTATATTGCATTTTATGGTTTTAATTGTTGTGAACCTGTTAGAGAACTTTGGCTAATGGGCAGTATAGAAATGTAATAAATAAATATTTGTTCCTCATAAGTTGTGCAATGAGATGCAGAACTGTGAACATTCCTCTTCTGTCAGTGTCGTACCTAAGTATGTTTCCCAGCATGTAATGTAGCTTATCTTATTTTCAAGTGCTAAACGTGCAGCAAAATGTGCTACATAGTTATAACCAAATCATTCATGCTGGTCTAAATGGTCTGGATGAGGTCTTCAAGGCAGCTGTGTTTTCTTCACACTTTTTGTGTGTGCAGGAAACTATAAATCTAGAAGTACTAAAAAAAAAAATAGTGATCTGTTCCAATGTATTTTCTTGTCTAAATTTATAGTAAATCCTGTTGTCTCCTCTAGAAAACAGAATCCTCTGAAATACTTAATGTTATTTTCCCCCAGGCTTCAGGTTCATTTCCCTAACTTATAATTAAATCTCTAGTAAAATCAGCTACTCTTTACTGAAGAGACACCGCAGCTAACTTGCTTCTCCACTGAACCTCCATCCAAATTCTTGCATCACGTGGATGCTTGTAGCAGGGCTCTGGTCTTCTATGCTTACCCATCTAAATGGGCACTTAGTGGAATTTCTATAACAATTCTTTATTCAATAGAGATCCACTGTTTCTCTTTTGGAGGACTTATCACTGATGTAGTTAATTATGTGATTACAATATATTACGGTAGATATGATAGCACACCTACAACTCCATCTGTTTTTCTAATCAATTTTTTTAGATTATCATTTCAGATGTTAGCCCATTTATATTTGCCATTGCCCGGAGCTCAGGGTTAAGATAGCAGATAACTCTCCCACACAACAGAAGCCATGCAAGGCTAACTGCCCTTTCTATGAAAGCCTGGAGAGGGAGTTAGGCAAAGATACCATAGAATCATAGAATCACAGAATCATAGAATAGTAGGGCTGGAAGGGGCCTACAAGGCCATCGAGTCCAACCCCCTGCTCAATGCAGGAATCCAAGTCAGAGCATCCCTGACAGATGGCTGTCCAGCCTCCTCTTGAATGCCTCCAGTGTGGGAGAGCCCACCGCCTCCCTAGGTAATTGGATCCATTGTCGTATTGCTCTAACAGTCAGGAAGTTTTTCCTGATGTTCAGCCAGAATCTGGCTTCCTGTAACTGGAGCCCATTATTCCGTGTCCTGCATTCTGGGATGATGGAGAAGAGATCCTGGCCTTCCTCTCTGTGACAGCCTTTCAAGATACCATCAGCTCAGAGTTGCCCCCAGGGCTATTTCCTCCCATGTGTTCAGAGGAACTGTGTGTGGAAGGTTTATTTGTGCATTTGCTTTTTGTTTCTGGGCATTTTGTTTTTCAGTACAAAGTTTTGTTTTTCAACCTCTCCCTTTCTCTTCCCCCACCCCAAAATATGGGTTAATGTTTAAATCATACGATTAAACCAAATTGTGTTTAATGAATATTGCAAGGCCCTTTGAGGACTCCAGTCAAAAAGCAGGACACGCATCTAATAGATGAATAAATAACTTACAATAAATAGGGCTGAATCCCATGTAGCTTAACAGGATATGAAGATAATTATATTTCACTCTATCAAATGCCTTACTGGCATCAGTTGAGATAATTACAGTTAGTTTATTTATTTCAGGGGTGAGCTGACTTCAGTCTAGTGTGGTCTACTTTTCTTTTATTAGAATCTCTGTATTAGGTTTTCCATCAGCACTAGCCATCAGTGGATCATTATCTATTTTCTGTCCTCCTCTGTCCTGTTTATTTCATTGCACATATTATATTTACTTTTTCCTGATACAATCCACTAATTGTCAGCTTGGTATAAACCCTTCCTGATCTTTATATACATTAGCTGTGCAGATTTGTACATCTTGATTTATTAGTGCTACTGTGTTATATGATTCTCGAATACATTTTTCTTTACCTTGCTCAACAGAGACCAGGAAGGGGCAATACACCTCTAGGAAGAATCCCATCAAAAGCTTTTTCCCAAAGACTTGTGATATTTAAAATTTGTAATCATATCTGTACTGCCTTCGTGGGTGATGCGTGTTTCTATTAAAGCTTTATGCTGAGGCTCTAGCTTTTTAATGAGAACCTTCTGTGAGTAAGTACGTATTGCACTGAGACCAGGATTAGCAGGTGTATATCATGACAAACAATACTCTGAAAACCTCTTGTTAATTTTGCCAGCTGGAGTTGCTAAATCCTCTAATTATTTTTAATAGATAAGACTAGCCCGGAATGGGTGTTTTTTTGGCAAACACTATGCTAATAATTCTGATGCTTTGATACCACAACCAAAGAAAGTTTAAGAAACGCATACAGTTTTGAAGCTTTCACTGTGTCCATCATATTAAAAAAATCCTAAACACTGAGCCCTCTAAGGGCTTCTTCTAAATTAGGAAGTATATGTTGGCATTTTAAAGAGGCCAGTTATATCATTTAGCTGATCCCATTCCCTTTGCTTCTTGAGATTTTGCTTCTTTGCATGTATCCTATAATTATTAATTGGGGATCACATGTTCTGTCTAAAATATTTCAAAAGCCACGGTCAGGCAATAATATTATTAGACCAAACAAAATGTCAGAAAATAGTCAGGAAACTTTCATGCTCTCCAGCACTCTTCACTAGGCAAGATGTTAAACAAAAAGGGACAGGGGAAGAGATGGCTTGCTGTTAAAGCCACACAGTCTGCATTAGTCAGAGAGTTAAGATGGATTGTGGGATGAGATAGCAGACCATTTGATTAGGCTTTACTAGGTGCTATACCAATTTCAGGCTGCACTTAGGGGCTGTTAGGTCAAACAAACAAATAATGGCTGATTCCCACCCCCCATCCCCAACACACACACACACACACACACACACACACTTTGAAAATATAAAATCCAGAAGTTACTTGGATCCATCTCTTTCTCTAAAAGAGTTATCCATTCCTTCTGTAATCTAGTCCATTAAGGCTTTAATTTCTTGCAGAGGGCAATTAAGTCTTCATGAGAATGAGACTGTACCAGCACAATGACAGAGACTAATTTATGGGCACTAAGTATTAACAACATAAAAATTATATAAAATACTCTGTCATCAATATGGTCAAACCCACCATACCTGCATTGACAAAAATTTATTAGTTCAATGTAAAACTGCAAATTTAGTGGACACATGGCAATTCTGTAACTGCCCCCGGAAAGACTCCACCTTCCACTCTGAAACCCATAAAGGATATTCCCATCTGAACTATATATGGGATAACTGTCCACTCAAAACACAGCCTCCCATGCAATTCCCTTGGACTGATCCATGTTCTATGTTCACTGCGATCAGGTCCTTTCTTCAGTGTAGGAGGGCTGATATTATTAGTAACAGCCATAAGGCATCTATCCATGCATTGCTTAAGTCTACGGGTGTGCTTCTAGAAAACATTACATGGAAAACATTACAACAGCACTGGTCACCCAGGTGGACTCTTCAGGAGCATCTCATGATCAAGATCTTAGATTCCTGTCTGCTTCTATGCATGGAACCCTCCCCCAATTACACAACTTTTTCTATGCCTAGGCCTCCAGCAACCATTCCATACGCACAACCACTAGAAACAAATTCTGCAAGGGAACCAATGTGTAAAACATACTGTGCAAACTCAATTGATTTTGAAGATACTGCTTGGTGTTTATAGCTATCTAAAATAAATAACATTCCTACAGTTACAAACCAAAAGGCGTATATGAATACTATACCAGAAAGAGCTTTGTGGATGCCATTTGCAGGTTGCTTTCTTAGAACTCTTTTAAACTGTGCTATTCCTAAGACAACGTTTCTTATCTTTGTCCACAGGAAATAGCCACTTCGATTGCTTGAAGGCCAGGTACTTTCCAAAACGGCCTATAATGACATTAAATAGAAATTTAGTCACATACATCCAAGGATCTTGGAGCAGCATAATTTTGGATATCCCATTCTGAATTAAAACAATTCAGTGAGTTAGGTGAAGCTTAGACAGTGTCCTGCTCAAGAAACTTTGTGGCTGAATAAGGATTTGAACCTAGGTTTCCCTAGTTACAGCTAGCATTCTGGCTTAGTTCTCATTAAAAAATCAGTTGTGATAGTAAACTTGTTTTTGGACTGTATCACTGCATGAGAGTTCCTGTCAAGGATAATGGCCTGCTTTCTGCCATAACATTGGGTCAGGCTGTCATGTCGGATGTAACCACCTGGAATTGTTTGTAATCTAGAGGCTCCTCAGCCCAAGGCCAGAGCAGCCCCTGCTAACTAGAAAGTGTCAACAGCTGGAGTTGGTGGTGAGTTCCAGCCTCTTGGAGGCAAGGGCAGTCCACCCAGGGACTGAGCCAATGACTGGCTGAAGCAAAATCTCCCCTGGGTTGCCAGGGCTGGGCTTTAAAAGTGGGCTGAGGTCAAGGCATGGCGTCTCCCTTCATCCTGGTGGTCCTGGACCTGCAGACGGCTGGTTGTTATCCAGGGAGATCCATACTTAGGTATGCAAGGATAGGCCAGATAGATTTATTATTTTGCTTGGGTGTGCGTTCATGAAGCTCTCTGTATATAGTTAAGTGATTTAGCTTTGTACCTTGTAACTCTGTGTAACTTGCTACTTCCGTTCTTCACTTTCCCTTTACCCCTTTATTCTGATCTTAATAAACCTTTATCCAACCTTTAGTTGGTGTGATCTCTCTGCATAACCTCAATGTTAATTTCAGTGCCTCTTGGCTTTCGAGGGTGGCTACTGGGTATTTTGGAGGACTGAAAGGCCAGGTTTGGCCAGTCCTGTTTTTGGGAAGGAGATCCCAGGATCAGGTCCTGGGTGGTCCTCCCTCGCAGGGAGGTTGGGGACAGTCTCGGCAGCTGGGATCCTCCTTCCCTTCTCCTTCACAGTTCCCACCTCCGATCTGAGTAAATGAAATGTGTTTAAATCCCCATCACCACCACAAATGGGGCTCATAGCAGTTGGGGGAGGGGAACTTAGATTGGCAAATAGCGCTGGGAGAGAGGGTTAAAACACTCCCTTTCTAGTGCTACCGCTCCTGTCAAAATTGGAGCTGCTTCCAGCTGCTTTAACATTTTAAAACAATGTCAGGAGACCAAATATTGGATCTCTTATGTCACATCTGTTTTGGTGTGGGTTTGGACTGGCAACTATGGCACTTCAAGCCATACCCATAGCCACATAAGAATATATCTGCCTTAGATTGCTGAAATCAGACATTGGCCAATTAGTCACTGACTGAAAATCAGACTGGGAAATAAACTACCTTTATGATTTTTCAGGTACTGAAATGAAAGGGTTTCAAATAATTAACAACTTAATCACAAACATTTTTTTACCTTATTATAATAACCATATGTAATGGCATTAGGATCAATTCCAGCTTTTTTCATTTCAAAAAGGACTCTCACAGCTAACACAGGTTGGCCATATTGCCCACATAACTGCATCAACACACGGTAGCATACCTGAAAAAACAGAATCATGGAATTGGAAGAGCCCACGAAAGCCATTGAGTCCTCCCCCTATTCGGTGCAGAAATCCAGTTTAAAGCATCCCTGACAAATGGCTGTTCAGTCCGAGCGGCAGAGAGCCCACCACTTCCCTAGGCAGTTGGCTTGACTGTCTGACAGTTTGGATGGTTTTCCTGATGTTCAACTGAAATCTGCCTTCCTGTAACTTAAGCCCATTATTTCATGTCTGACAGTCTTGGCTGACAGAGAACAGGTTGTGGCCCTCTTCTGTGTGACAACCCTTTAGGTACTTGGAAAGTGCTATCATATCCCCCCTCAGTCTTCTCTTCTCAAGGATAAACATACTCAGTTCCTTCAGTCTTTGTTTCTAGCTCATCTTTGTTCCCGTTCTCTGAACTCATTCCAATTTATCTGAATCTTTCTTAAAGTGTCATGTCCAGAACTGGATACAATATTTGAGGTGAGGTCTGACCAGCACAGAGTAGAATGGAACTATTACTTTCCATGATTTTGAAACTATACTTCTGTCAATGAAACCTAAAACTGCATTTGCCTTTTTTTGCAGTCACATCACACTATGGGCTCATGCAGCTCGTGAACAACTCCAACTCCAAGATCTTTTTCACATGTAACATTGCCAAGCCAGGTATCCCCCATCTTCTACCTGTGCATTTCTTTTTCTTAAGTGAAGAACTTTACATTGTCTCTTTTAAATTTCATCCTGTTATATTCTGATCAGTTTTCTAACCTATCTTCTCAGGTATTAGCTATCCCACCGAATTTTGTGTCATCTGCACATTTAATAAGGATCCCCTCCACCTCTTCCTCCAAGTCATTAATAAAAGCAGTTGAAGAGTACAGGGCCCAGGACCAAGCCCTGCAGCACCCCACTTGATACCTCCCTCCAGTCTGATGATGAACCAGCAACAAGCATTCTCTGAGTACAGTTCTCCGGCCAGCTGTGGATTCATCTAGTAGTGGTGCCATGCAGCCCACAGACTGTATTTATTATTTACTCTTAAGGAACTTATGTACATCATAAGGACATTATGCACCAGAAGGGGTATCCATTTACCTCATCGGGTGGATCAATCTTTTTCGTGTGCATGTTTCGGAGCACGTCATAGGCTGTTCTCAAAGCCCGCACTTTGGAATGACACACTTTGACATAGGCAGGAAGGCAGATAAACCACAGGCCGCAGCAGTGGCGCAGCAAGCACCTGGACCACATCTGAGGGATGGAGGAGTATCTCTTGGCTATCTTATGGGCTGACTTTACTTCCTGCAGAGATACATTGAAAATAATATGCTTTAGGCATGTTGCATCTTTAACGTAACCTGCGGGCCCATTAAAGGGAGAAAAGGTTAGGGCCATATCCTGTATTAATTATTCCTGTAATAGGTTTGAAAACAATAGACCATTGTCCTCTATGCTTGGTTGCCACCAATTCAGTTGGCCAGGCAGCAGGACTGCAGGTATCGACCCGGTGCTTGTCAAGTGATACCAGCAGCCAGAGGATTCTGACATAGTCCTATAAAGTTCAGGACTAAAATTAGACAAGATGCGGGAAACCCATGATCAGATCTCCCAATGTTTTATTCAAAGTTTAAATGCAGCTGCTTGCGGGGGGGGGGGGAGGGGGGGAGGCAAATTGGATCAAGGCTGCTGTGGTGGGAGAGGGGTTTTAATTCTTCCCTTCTCCTTTAAGGAAAATAGGTTAACTCCCCCTCCTCCATGCATCAATATTCCAATCAAATTAGCAGCCACTTGTGGCTACGTTTTTATTTTGAAAACAATGTCAAGAGATCCACTCACTGGTCTGGCACTTAGATTCTGTGCTGGCTCTTCAGCAACGTGTCTTCAGTGTGAAGAGAAAGCTACTCTCAGCCTATACCTGCTTGCTAGCTCACCAATCAGTTAACTATCTGCCTACCCAGGATTTGCTCTGCCCTGTCTCCTTCAGCCTTCTTATCCATGGATAAGCAGTCTTTTGCGTGCCTAATTCAGCCAGGGCTGTGCCTGGACAGTCAGATCTGACATCCACATAAATTACACTATTGCATAATTTCTAAAATAAATTAGAAGACTGATGTTTCTAGTTCATAACTGGGAAGACACGAGGATAACTAATAGCACTAAGAATAATAGCATTTAAAAATGGCAGAGTTTGAAATGCAAACTATTATTTGGTAAAATCATTTCAGGGTGACAGCATGCCAGGATCACCAATACAGAACATAAATATTCACCTGAAAGGTAATAGAATGTGAAGTCCATTAGAGGGGGAAATAAACTGCTTAAATGGTTGCTCAAACCACAAGACAGATAGATAAAATCAAGGTGCTGCTATTATCCGAATATTGAACAAGAGCAGATCTGTAGAAAAAAATGATGAATCACTTGCTCTTTACACTTGCTGTATAACCAGCAGATGCTCAAAAGAATTTTCATTAATTAAAACATTGTGTGGATATATATCTGTAGTTCTACATGCCAAATTTTGCTCACAAGAACAAGAAACAAATGAGGCTAAGTGGTTTAACTATCCAAATTAGATTTTAAATCTGTTCCCAGTTGGCTGCAACCATCACTATGCAAAAAGATGCCTCCAGCCATATACAAGGAAGAAGACGCTGGTGAATTACTTCCCATTGTACTCTCTCGTTCTTGACGTGAGCTGGGATGAGTAGCAATGGCCACTCACTTAGATGTCTTTAAAGGGAGATTAAACTATTTCAGTGGAGAGTATATTTTTTAATGGGTACAAGTCATGATGGCCATACGCAGCTTCCAGGTTCAGAGGCACTATGTCTCTGAGTACCAGCTACTGGAGAGCAACACTGGAAGAAGGCTATTGCTTGTGGGCTTCCTGAAAGCATCTGTTCAGCCACTGTGGGAAACAGGATGCTGGACCAGAACTACTTTAGTGTCATGCCTCTTTTGGATTTTTCCAAGGACGAAGGAGAATGGCAGGCTGCAGACCCAGGGTAAGGGACTAGCACAGAAGCAGCTTGAGACCCCACACCATCTGATGGTGATCAATGCCCGACTGCAACCCCTCAGTTGGATTCAGAGGGTGAAGTCCCGCTGACCCCAGCAGAGTGAAGGTGGCTTCATGTGAAAGAACAACGGAGGTGAGTGTATGTCCGTTTAAGACGTAGAGGATCCCAGAAGCCAGAGGACTAATTGCCAGAAGCTGCTCTGGTACACTGAAGTTAAAAAGCAGGAAGCAGGCAGGGGCAGAATGCTGGAGAACAACATCGTACCTACAGGTCGGGTCTCACCAGCCTTGCCTTAGACCTTGAGCCTCAACCTCACCCTTCATTCTTGAATTCCTTGTGTTTGACTCTGGATTGCTAAAAGGACTTCTCTCTGCCTAGCTGACTCATCTTTGTCAAACCAGTAAACTCCCCAGCTCTGGGAATGTCCTCACCTCGCTGCATTCTCCCTCCTTCCCTGGCCCTGGCAGATTTATTACCCAGCTTATCGGCAAGTGATTTATTGCAGCCATTGCATACCAGCTGCGGTCAGCTGGCAAAGACTGACATTTAGGAGCACCCAAGCATGTCCAGTGGGATTTTTAACTTTTTCATCTTTAAAACAGCAAACCCCCATGCCAGATGACAGTCTACTGTCTCTTGAGTTTCAAAAATGGGTTGCCATGCCATTGGGCATGGCTATAAAGGAAATACAAGCACAAACCCTTCCATGTGCCCCAAACCTTCTTGGGTGCATGGAATAACCTGCACAATTCTTTGGATCCTTATCCACCGCTTTGCACCTGATCAGAAATTGTTTATTTTGTAAGAATCCATTGTTTGTATTTTTTGAAAAACTCAATAAAATTCATTTAAAAAAGAGATAAAAATAAAAAGGAATCAAGAAATCAGTGCCAGCTGGCACTACCCTCAGTGGTGCCCAGCTCCTAGCGCCCCTTGAGCCATCCTCTTTCACTGTGGGTGACTAAGAAGCACTAACATGGAAATCATGGCTACCATGTGGGCACTACATACCCCTCCCAAGAAAACCAACAAGAACTGGGTGAAGAGCAGAAGAAAACGTGAAAACATTTTCAGAAGGGCAGTAGTGAGGCAGGTTATTTAATGAAACAGATTACGAAGAGAAGACTATAAATTGTGGAAGGAAAAATGCCTTTTTAAAAGGCTTGCAGCGCAATCCTATATTTGTCTACTAGAAATATGTCCCATTAGAGCTTACCCCCAGGTAAATGGGTACAGGATAGCAGCCTTAGTGATGTAACATACCCAATTCTAGCTGCTATGCAACAGCTGCTGTGAATACTGGTGGTAAAGAAAAAGGAACTGTGAGATTAAATTATAGTGTGGAGCCTCTAGGGAGGCTGAGATCCTCTTAAGAATTCAGTGCAAGCACTCAACCAAAGTACATGTCATTGAGAAGCAAAGGTTAGTAGAGCACTTGAAAGCTGGACTCATTATTCCTCTAATACCCAAATAGAACACAAATATGCATTTCTAGATTGCCACAAGGCTACTGATTCTTTGATCATTTTTTCTTCTTTTCAAAAGGCCATTGCTTAGAGAATACATCCCATAATATATTTTACACAATGCTTGCACTTATGTCATTAAACTTGTGTAGCCTGGATGCTTTCCTCAACTTTTCATTGCAACCAGAATCCAAAGAGCTACTTTAGCCATACCCTGTGGGAGGTTTGACCCGTTTTTCTCCTGTGAACAGTTGATGTCATTTGCCATCCTATAACATGCTTTTTTAATTTATTTTTTACATTTTTTGAGTTTCCAAAGCAGTTTGCTATCAGGCATTGGGGGCTACTGTTTGAGAAGCACTCCAGCCCAAATGACATGAGCTTTTATAACAGCTTTTATAGTCAAAGCTTGTGAGAAATGTGATTTGCTGGGTTGGGAGAGAAGAAGAGGTCCTGCAATTTGATACAACTCTCCAAGAAGAGACTACTGAAATGTTTTTTTACAACACCTTGGGAGGCACAGCAAATCCAGGAAACACAGAACTCTGAACAATAAAAGGTGTGGCATGCTTATTAAATACCTGTTTTGTTCTCCTGAACATTGGTAATGGGCTGTTTGGACTGCTGGCTTTTGAAAACAATTTGCTGTTCTGTACTGTCAAAAGTCCCGCAGGCCGCTCAAACAAGTCTTGCCTCAGCACAGGAAATCCACTGTAGCTAAAAAAGAAAAAAGGCACCACTTTATTTTATTTACTTATAGCCCACATTATCCTAAAAGGTCCGGGCCATTACAGTGCTCCAGCATTCTTCTGACTACAACTGATATTTTACAGCCGATGGAAGTGGTTCCACTATATAGCAAGGAACTGCATATGGAACACGGAAGCATGGTGCACTGCTTTGCTATTTCAGATAGAAGGCATGGTGGGGGATGATGACTTTCTAACACGTATTTACTGACATCTGTAATATGGGTCAGCAACTGAGGGGGCATGGGCCTCACTGGCCTCCTAAGACATGCTGCCTGATGCTCTAGCTGTCAACCCAGAGGCAACAAAGGGACATGGAAGGATGAACGTATGAACACATGAAGTTGCCTTATATGGAGTCAAGCCATTGGTCCATCTAGCCCAGTACTGTCTCCTCTGACTGCCAGTGGCTCTCTAGGGTCTCAGGCAAAAAGAGGTATTTTCTATCATCTGTTATCTGACCCTTTTAGCTGAAGATTCCAGGGATTGAACCTGGCACCTTCTGTATGCAAAGTATGTGCTCTACTATGTAGAGCACATGTAATTGGCATCTGTGGAAACAGGACTAGATGATAGGGAACTCTGAGGGGGCAGAGGTTGAAGCTTTGTCCCCCCCTCCTTTTCAGCATGGCTCTTCAGGAAAACTAGTTGCTGACCAGAGACCTATACACGTAGTTAAAGCTCAGTATTTAACAAAGGGTTTTTTTTAGTATGCTATTCAGTTAGATTGACAATTTCATTAGTATTGATTGCATTTATGCAAGGAACCTCTGTTAAACTTATTTAGTTCCTAATGAACAAAGCAGGAAAAGAAGCCCATGAAAATCAATATCAATCTGCAAATTCATTTGAAAGAGAAAATTAGATTGCAGGATTAAAAATGGACTTTCAGGAAGGGGGAAAAAGCCCAACTGAGATAATCTTGTCCAGCGCGTATAATTACTAAATTCATCACATGCTATAAGAAGGTGAAGGCTGACCACAGAACTCTTTAGCTCTTACTGAAGTATAAAGGACATCTAGAATTTCACATGAATCCTTATGTTTCATGAAAGGTTTCCTAAAGACATACGTAATAATATGTGGGACAGGAAGGTTGATTCCATCAACATGGGTGGGACAACTACCATTTTGCTTCTCCCCTCCCAGTACTCAGTAGCCACTGCACTTGGGTGCAATGAAGGAGAGGTGGCACAGGAAGGGCCACTCAGTTAATGCAGCTTGGTTGGGAACAATGGCTATTTGACACCTCCCCTGCCCCGAAATGTTTCCTTCAGTTGTATTCCACCTGATCCTTATTTACTTATTCAGAAACCTTTAACCCCACCTTTCAGCTACAAGAGTCCCCAAGGAAGTTTACAACAACATTAAAAAAACAAATACAAATGTATACAATAAAATCCAGAAGAGCTGAGAGTTAAAAACCAGGGCAACACTTAGGGATGTGCAGGATAACTCAATCTTGCCAAAGTTCTCCAAATTCCATCTCGAGCCTTGTTCCAATTTGAGTCCATGTCAGATTGCGAGCTTTGTTTTTTTTCTTTGCACATGAAAATCCATGTATATTGTCATACAAATTTTTCTAAATGCACGCATCAGTTGTTTGCATCTTTGAAATATACACATTCTTCTCCCATTGATTAAAGTGTATTTGTGTGCATTTTTCAAAAGTACAATTCTTTTCGTGCACATTTTTCAAATGTATGCATGCTGTCGAACACATCTTTTTGGATCTGCGAATCACATTGAAAGGGCGGAAATGTACAGACTTCAACCCCAGATTGCATCCAAATCTGTGTTCAGTCCGGAAAGTGCAAACGGGGTAAATTCTGATCAAAAATGAACTGAAACAAATTTCTCGTACAACCCTAGCAACACTAAAACCATGTGTAGCAGCAAGGAGAAAAGTTTAAACAATCCAAATTGCTGGTGAAATAAAAATGTCAAAAAATGAAATAAAAACTAAAAAGTGGGGGTAGGGAACATGTGGCCCTCCAGATGATGGTGGACTGCAGTTTTCATCGGCTCTAGCCAGCATAGCCCATGGTGAGGAGGTCCAATCCAACAACACCTGCAGGCCCACACGTTCCTCATATCTGACCTAAGGGCTAAAAAAGAGGGAGCCAACTGAGGAAGGGCAATCCACAGCCTTGGTGCCACCACTGAAAAAGGCCTATCCCATGTCTCTGAAGGCAGAGAGACATGAAGCAAGGTGTCCCATACCATTTGTAAAGGGTGGGCAGATTCATGTGGGAGAAGACAGTCCTTCAAACAACCTGTCCACAAACCATTAAGGGCTTTATAGGTTATCATCAGCACCTTCAATTGTGCCTGGAAACCAATCTGAAGCCAGTGCCGCTTGAACAACACCTAAGTAATGTGCTGCATGCAAAGGCACCCCTGGCCACAGCAGCAACCAGATAATCCAGGAGCAAAATCAGGTCAAGGAGAACCCCACAGACTGCAAACCTGATCCTCCAAGGGAAATGAAACTCTGTTCAGAATAGGCTCTACTCCGAATCTTAGATTAGATTTCCTACTGCCTAACAGCACTTCTCTCATATCTCAATTAAGCCTCAGTTTATCTGATAACATTCAGTCCAATAACTGTGCTCAATCAACTGTTAATGATCGCCATAGTGCCCTTGGCATTCGATGAAAAGGAGAGATAGAGGTCGACGTTCCAAGTGGGAGAATTCCATATGTGCATCTGAATGTACATTGACACATATCTGGATCAAATATGTGCATACAATCTGCAAGCTACATTAAATGCAGATGCCCACTGTAGTCAACAGGACTAAAATGGCTGAAATTCAAACATGTTGACTGAAGTTGTTCACTTGCTCATCTGCATGTACTTCAGTGTTGTAACACATCTTTTCTTAAAGCACGGTATGGCCTGGATTATATGTTCTACCTGTAGGAATTATATATCTAAAATAGGGTTAGGCAATTACAGGGGGGTGGGATGTCTGAAAAAAATTGGCTGAATTTCAGCAGCAAAATGCTATAGTGTGCTAAAAGTGTTAAATTTTGCTTGTTCTCAAGCTAAATTTGACCTTTTTAGCACTCTGTAGAGCTAAAACCTCAGGTTTTTCCCCACCTCCAAAGAGGGGCCACACTGCAGGGCTGCATAAAGCCCTTGGGCTGCATGTTGCCCACCCCTGACCTAAAATCTCCCTGAATTTAACATGCCTTAAATGCAACCAAACATTTTCTAGCTTAGCCTAATGTGAGGAAGATTCTGCTCAAATATTTTGGCCACCTAATGCGAAGAGAAAGGTCACTGGAAAAGACCCTGATGCTGGGAAAGATTGGAGGCAAAAGGAGAAGGGGACGGCAGAGGATGAGATGGCTAGATAGCATCACCGATGCAATGGATATGAACTTGAGCACACTCCGGGAGACAGTGGAGGACAGGAAGTCCTGGTGTGCTATGGTCCACGGGGTCACGAAGAGTCGGACACGACTTAACAACAACAAGAGGAAGATTCTGCCTGGGAAAGTAAGGAATCTGATTTTTTTTTAAATCTCCAGCTCCCTTCCAGGCAGAATTGAAGAACAAAATAAAGTTAGCTACTGCCTATAAGATCAGGTATAGCTATAGCTTTCACTAATACAGCAGATAGGAGCAAAATATTTTCTATGTCACAACAGGGAAAAGACCACCATCATGCCAGGGTTCTTGCAATATTCAAAGGGTTACCTGTACTGTGATGGAAGTTCTTCTCCATTAGGAAAGTGGGGGATCTCTGGGGGAGTTATGAAAACAGTGTGCTCACTCTTGTAGGACTCATCAAGTTCTATAACCCGCGTGTCACCAGTCCTATCTGTATCCACCTGCAAAAAATGGATTTAACATTTATTATATTTCCAGTAAAGCATGGATTTTGTGTTAAATGAACAACTGGTTTGGGGGCAGAGAAGGTTAAGGGCCATTTAGGGCACAGTCCTATGCATGTTTAGACTGAAAGAAGTCCTATATCTCCCAGTATTCCCCAGCCAGCATGTGTAAACATGCATAGCATTGTGCCCTTAGTAAAACCTACTTTAGACACTGCTTCTTGTTTTACTGTCATTATTTGTAATACTCCCATTTTCTGTCTCTAAACTCTTACAAATAAAGGGAGGAAAAGGTTGTATCTTGGACTTCCTTTGTAAACAACTTTAGCAATTCAGTATAAAGATGACAGGTTGTTTTCAACAAGCTTATTTCGAAAGGCATCTACTGTCTCAAATCATATTCCTTTCAAATAATCCTGCAAATAATTCAGCAATTGTTTTTTTTTCACAAAAAGGATATTTTTAGCCACTCATTTTGCACACTGCCAGGATAGTGTCATGCTAATAAATGTATTAAATAAACATATTTATTCATATATATTTATATTATAAAAATAACTTACATTATATTTTTAATTTGGAAAACCTATTTAGCCAAGCTAGCCCCATCTACCTACTCTCCACAGCAAATTCAGTTGTAAGGAATAACTATAATCAGATGAACAAACCGCCTCTTTCTTCATAAAGAATAAATTTCTTCACAGTATACTGTGTCGGTGCAGGTTCTCTGCTACTGGAAAACATGCTTTCTGCTAGAGAGGAACTGACTGAAATCAATAAAACTGCACCTAGGGGAGCTGGCCATCTTCCTAGGACATGGAGAAAAATACTTGATTTTCACAGCTGCTGCATTCCCCTCAGGTGTATGGCATGTACTTTTATGTTTGCAGCAATTATCTCAAGGGTACCCTTGCAAAAATGAATGCTACCACATTCAGAACACTTCTGCGGTTTTCGGAAATTTCAAGGACACATTTCTAGACTGAGATTCAGCTGTGAAGATGCCAATTACCTGGACACTGCTGGACTTAATAAAATCCGTGGGAAGCAAAACTTTGGTATCAGAACCAGATAGATAGATAGATAGATAGATAGATAGATAGATAGAGTACAAGATATACTAAAGCATCGCAGAGTCACACTACAGCTGCTGTATCTCACACCCCATTCCTCCATTGGTCCTCTCAATTACCCCCAATCCTGCCCAATGTAGAAGCCACATCAACCAGAAACTGAAAAATTATTATGACCTGAATGAGAATGGTGCTCAGTCCAAGCAAACTAGGACTATTACACAGACAAGATGGAAAAATGAGGAGGATAAGACAGATGGAAATCCACGGGCTCTAATTATCCTGACTATGGGAACCTCCCCATCCAACCTCCTATCTGAGCAACAGAACAGCTGGCTGAGCCCTCCTCCATGAAGCATGAAACAAACAGTGAACTTACCATGAGGCTTCTTTCACACGCCATGGAAGAGGGCATTGCAAGAGAAGATATCAAACATGGGCAGGAACTGGTCTACTTCATTCCTCATGCTATTTGCTGAACTACCCTGTCCCAAATATATCTGCACGGATCTGCTGGAAAATCTGAGTTCTGGCTCATATGGAGACCCCCCATAGATACAGGAGGCTCTCTGCTGCAGACAGTCGCCCTCCACAAGTACAGAGCAACAAATGCTACCAAGGCAGGGGTGGGAAAGGACAGCTCCTTCTCCTCACACATTAGTGTTAACCCATTTTTGAATGCCTAAACAGGGCTATAGTTTCAAAGTGATAATGGCAGATGAAAGTGGACAAAGTGGGCTACAAATGGAGCATTACCACTGAAGGCTGATGAAGTGGATGCCTTTCCTTCAGAGTGGGTTGTGATCATAAGCAAAGGAAGGACCCAAGCAATCTTTAAAACATCAACCCAAGGAAGATTGAGAAACCTTCTTTCCTCACATGTGCTCACCTTTTATACAAGAAACAGAGTGTCTAATCACCAGTCACTCTCTGTTCTTAAGGCATGCTTTAAAAGCTCTGAGCATGTCTTTGTGTCATTTCTTTTTCTGGGGCGAGAAGGCATGGGGCAGGAGAAGCACAAAACAAGATGCTGTTTTCTATGAAACGTGGAATTTGACTATCATGATAAATGAAGTATTCATAAGTAATACCCAATGGGGTTGAGCATACACCATTTCTTCCTTCTGGCGGGATACCCATGTTAGCCTGTTGCAGCAAAAAACATCAGAGAGTTCTCTGGTACATTAAAGACTAACAAATGTATGAAGGCATAAGCTTTCACAGACTAATTCCTTCATTGTGAATGAAGTGCCCAGTTCAGAGACTCTCATGTCAAAGTGATAGCCACCAAGAACAGTACCTTAAGTAAAGGGTCAAAAGGGAGCTTTATTTAGTGCTCAAATGACTAAAGATCAGAAGGTCTTCCTGAAGAAACTGCTTCACATGGGCATGCCTCTAACTGCTGGTTTACCCAGGGCAGAGGCAACAGCTGTTGCCTGTCTTTTAAAGATGTTTGGGTGCAAGTCTTCAGTCAACACCATCTGGAGGAATCCAAGGTGGTGTTGGACCTTAGCTCAAGTGAGTGACAACCTCAGACATTTGTACCACCTGACAAAAGAACTCCAACCTATTGTTAGAGTCCCTTCTGGAAGAGAAGGTGGTGTTGATGAATTTGGGTCTAACTCAAACCCAATAAACTGAACAACTTCCAAACAGCAAGGCAGAGCCAGCTCAAGTCCAAACAAAGTACTGACACTTATGAAAGTAGAGTCCAGGGGTTTCCCATCTTTATCTCAAGTAGGTCCAGGAACCAAGATCTCCTTAGCTAATAAGGTATTTCCACTTTTGCCAGCTGGATCTTCCAAAGGACTCTGAGAATGAGACTGAAAGGAGGAAAAGCCTATGGGAGGCCTGTTGGCCACAGAATCAAGAGTGCATCAAACAATTATATTCTGAGGCTCTGAAATGAAGTGAAGAATGTTGTGGTTGCTCAATGATGCAAATAAATCCAGGATTGCGCATCCGCAACTAAGCATAAATCAAGGAGAATATCTAGGGATGAAGACCCAATTCCCACTAGTTGATCTCCTGACTACTCAACTGGTTGGCCCACAGATTATGGATTCCTCAGACATGCTCTTCCATCAGGAGCAAGGTGGTTCTTGGTCCATCTGAGAAGATGCCTCTTTCTGTAATTTGCAGGATCTTGTGATCCCCCCCCCCCCCGTTTATTAGAATTAGCTTTTGCTGATTTTGTCTCTGTGAATCAGCATATGCTGACCTGAAGGTGGGGTCAAACAGAAAGGAGTGCCAATCCAATGAGGTACAGCTTTAGGAGACTGAACTCGCCTCTTGTTGGGATTTCTCCTGGCCACCAGCTCCTCCCAGTGGGTTCACCAGCCAGTGAGACTGGCACCTATAGTAATTTGAATCCATTAACTGGCCAGAATGGGAAGAGATGGTCAAGGGACAGCTACCAGCAGAGGGAGTGAAGGACATGATACGGGAAGGAATTGTAATCTTCTGGACTCTCTCATATTGGGATGGCAAAATCAGCTACTGGTGACTTTTGGCATGAGACCTAGCCAACCATACAGAGTCTACATAGTCTAACATCGCTCTTTGATGTTGCACTAGAGACGTCAGACTTACATACTTGGAGCTGAATACTACTTTAACGGATGGGGTGATCTTTCCCTGCCTTTCTGCCAGGACAGAGACCCTCTTTGTTCAGTATGGTTCACAGGTGAATAAGCTCCTGGGATGATGGCAAAGGACATTGACCAGGAAGACATGAGCCTTCAGACAAGTAAGGGTCTGATGTAGGTTGTTCAGAGCACCGGCGACATATGAATTTTTGTGGGCAGTATGACGCTGAAGGGGCCATTTGAAATTGCCTTTAGCTGCCAAAAACTTTGCCAGCAGTATTGTAGTCAGATGCGATGCAACAGGTATATCAGATATACATACCTTACTTACACAGTCATCAAAAAATGCAAGGCTTGCATCTTTATCACTAACAAAAGAGCATTCTTCAATGAAACGAATGAACATTTGTGTCTTCGTCATCATAGTGTAAAACTTTTGATGTGAACGATCACGGCTCTTTAAGAACCCTGTAAGGTAAAAAAAAAAAATACTGATATGCTACAGCTGGATGGCAGGGAAAGCAAAGAATGTATATTCTACTAAAATTTTGAAATTAAGTAGGTCCAACTATACAGGAAGAATAAACCACACAAAAATAATTCCATCTATTACTGTTATGGTACCAAATACAGCAGTCTGTTAAAATAATACTAAAGGAGTTTCACAATGGTCCATTTTTGGACATACATTCCCAGCTTCCTAATCCATACAAGTGTTGGGCATGCACGTCCCCCCCGCCCCCGCTTCCATTCTTTGTCAGCATGCTGATCCTGGTTAGCTTAAACTACAATTCCCATTTCAGATGAACTGTGACTTAATGGGCCCGGTTCACATGAACAAAATAAGCATGGCTTATTTAAATCACAATGCGTGCCAGGCATGATTTCCATGATCACTGCCTGGGCGCAGCTTGTTGTGATGTCTGAACCGGACAGCATGGCTTGTTGCAGGGGGAACAACCCCCCAATCACCCATGGGCTGTTGTAGGGTTATTGGAGGGTTGTTTCGCCCTCCAACAAGCCATGCTGCCTGGGTTTGGACGACATGACAAGCCACGCCCACGAAGGGGTTATGGAAATAATGCCTGGCATGTGTTGCGATTTAAATAAGCTGCACTGGTTTATTTTGATCTTGCAAACAAAGTCAATGTCAGTTTACTAGTCAGTTTACTAATCTTAAACCACATTCAAACCAGGCCAGTGTGGCAATAAAAGGAGGAGGCAAGGGGACAGCACATGGACCCAGCGTTGGTTCCAGGCTTGCTAAACTATGGTTTAACAAGCTGGGAACATGCATCCAAACTCAACCATTGTTTGCTTGTTTCTTCTTCCCAGCAACCCTTGAGAGGTTCCCAGCTGCAACCTAAAACCATCTCTGTACCTGGTAGAGCCAAATCTGAATGTCTGCAGCCCCCTCCCACTTTCCACCTTAAGACTGTAAGCAAATGCAGTTCAGTTCAGCTTAATGCTCAATAGCCAACCAGGTTTTTGTGGGAGCAAATGCATATTCCATGGCTTGAACATCAGCCTCTTTTGTTCTTCACCCCCATCCCCACCCCTTTGCTTTGTTTACCATCTTGCCTAAGGAAGAGTTCTAAAGAACTTGAAAGGTTGCACGGCACTTTGTGACCTTTGAATTGGCCAATAAAGGTATCATGGTGATATGGATTTTGGAAATTTTCTTTGAACTGTTTCAAAATACTTTTACAAAGAAACATACTGGACATAAAGTCCATGTTCGCATTTGAGGCTTAAAAATCAACTTTGTTTTAAATCATCTCCTACATAAATGTAAAATTTACAGTGGCCAGTATGTCCATTTGATTTCTTTGTGAAATTTCCCCGTGCACTATTATCATCACATGGGACAAAAAAAACATTTAATGTCATGTATGAAAACTACAACTATAGTTGACATTGAATATAGCCTAAAGCAAATTCTACACAAATTTGAAGGGACATGCTCAGATGAAACAACTGTAGGAATTTTAAGAGAAGTTAAATTAATTGCAATAAAATCAGAGAAACTGCCTGGACAGATTGTATTCACCTGTAACTAAACATATATTTCTGTTTCAGAACAATCCCTTTACAGCTTTTTCCTCTGAATTTTTAACCAAGTTGCAAATTAGAGGCAAGTTTAAGAGCCTGTTTCTTTACCTTGCAGTTCAAAGAGGGAACTTGCATCTGTTGCTGTTTCTGAAGGTGCTTGGGTAATAGGTCTTAAATATGACCTGTAACCTTTTAGTATAGAGGCCATGAAGCAGAGAAATGCCTCTTGGATTTCCACATCTAACAGATGTAGCTTTGATCCCGAATGAAGATCGTAGTCATTCATAGCAAGCTCCATCAGCGCATCATCCCTTGGTCTTTGTTGCACTGTGAATAAAAATAAGGTTGAAATGTGAAAACATTGCCAGTGTTGACAGTTCACAGTTTCCTTTCTGCTCTACAGGGCTAATTTCCCTGCCAAGTTCATTATCTTACCTTGCTAAGTTAATAATGCTACCTTATAAGCTTTCGATCAAAAAGCTCAGAGACTGATAAACTGATTTGTACCCTCAAAGTGTTATTTGAAAGGTCATAGCACACTGCCACAAATGAGGCAAGTTTAATTTTACGTTAGGCACTCATCCAACAAAGAATTAAAAATCCTAAGGTCTCCAGTGATTGCCGAAGTACTTAGGTGTCTGGCCAGCTTTTCTGTGACATCAGAATAGCTAAGCCGACGTCAGGCAGAAGGGCCACAACTATTAACTATTAACAACTATTAACACTGGCTCCCTGTGGTATCAGAGCACATCAACCAATGATATCAAGAGGCAGGGGAAGCAAAAAGGGCAGAAGCAGAAAAAACAAAAATGAAGGGGGGATGCAGAGCCAACAGGAGGGAGATCTAACAATGATCATGTCCTGTCTTATTGATGGGCTTGTTGCTAGTTCCCTAGATCTGCTTTAAATATATCTCACTGAATACAGTTTTAACTATGGCAGAGAAGCATGCATACAAAAACCCCAGACAAACGCATTTACTTTTGCAGAAAAGCAGTTGCTATGGAAACAATGACAGAATTAGTCTGAATAAAACCTTAGTGACATCTACACAGGATAGGACAATTTATGTAAGTTTTTGAAATGCATATATCAGTTAGGGCGCAATCCTATGGGGGATAGTCGGTCACCTCCCAACTTGGAGGTGGCCAACTATCCAATGCCGGGTGGGCGGAGTGTGGAGGAGATCTTCTCCTCCGCGCTCCGACTGCCCTGCATTTGTGGCTAGATGGCCGATTTCGGCTGTCTAGCCAGGGTGCCTCAGAGCAGGGGGGAGGGGAAGGCCAGATGGTGCATAGGAAGCGTCGTAATGGTGCTTCCGTGGTGGCCCCCCCTCCCTGCCCCCAGGAATGCCCCCTTTCAGCCACTCCACACTGCTCTTCGGAGCGCAGAGCTGGGGATGACCCTTGCCTCCTACAAGGCAGCGGGGGCGGGGAGTCGGATTTCTGGGAACCAAACCTGGAGCACTGGCTCCAAACTTGGTTCCCATAAACCGAAAAATCCTATGGCCATTTAGAAGCTATCTAGCAGCCATAGGATTGTGCCCTTTGTGAAATAACAAGCCTAAGGGTGGAATCTGCCAGGGACAGCTCTTGCTCAACTCCCTTTTATTTTAGTGGCATTTGCATGTGGCTCCTGAGCCATACTATGTCCCTTGGGAGAATAAGAAAGGGCTAAAAAGATCATTTTTAGTAAAGGAAGCCAATATAATTCCTGTTCATCTGATCTAAATTCCAACAAATCTAATGAATGTATTTATTTATTCCATTTATACCCTGCCTTTCCTTCAAGGAGCTCAAGGATACATGGTTCTCCCTCACTATTCTATCCTCACAATAACCCTGTGAGGTAGACTAGGTTGTGGGAATTTGAAACCAGGTCTCCCCAGCCCTAATCCAGGAGCTTAACCACTCCACCGTACTGTGAGATGTCCAAATATATTCTCATTCCTCAAATGTTATAGACTTCCTTTGATCGTACCCTCAGCCTAACATGTGATTTATCACTTGTTCCTCTTCACAGTGAAAATTTTTCAATATTCTAATCAATTTAGCTAAAAGATGTTTCCTTACTCCAGACAGATGTAACTTTTTAAACTGTGAATGCTCTCTATAAACTATAATCTCATCTTTCTATCTTCCCATTATATTCTCACAGTTGCAAATATCCAAAACAAGAGATGTAACAGGAACGTAAGAAGCTGCCTGAGACTGCCAGACCACTGGTCCATCTAGCTCAGTATTGCCTATACCAATCGGAAGCAGCTCTCCAGGGCTTGAGAAGGATCTTCCCCAGGCCTTCCTAGAAATGCCTTGGATTGAACCTGGGACCTTTAGCATGCAAAGCATGTGCACTACCACCACTGAGCTACAGTCCTTCCCCAAATCCCTGTCTGCACTGTCTGTATAGAATAAGACACATCATGTGCTTTTTCTGGAAGCTTGAAGCTAGCTTTTTCATTATATTCCCTGAAGCCACCACTCCTCCTAAACAGCAAAAACTGCTTCACCACCTTAAAACATGGCTAAATAGCAAACCAACATATATGCCAGTTTTGGGGCTTTCCCCCACTTACATTCTGCTAGCTGTTGATATAAGTTATTTAAAGTGCTCATCAGGTTTTTACAAGGTTTCTTTGGCAAGATCTTCCATGCAACATTTCTCTTATCTCCAGGTCTGGAATAAGAAGAGAAGTATTATGGAAAACATGGTCCTTTTGAAATATCTGGTCAGATACAAAAAACAACAATTAAAAGGGTATCATAATCAAAATCAGGTGTCTTGTACAGAAATTATTTATAGCCTTAATATATTTTTAAATTTGCTTGTGGAAGTATGGCAATTAGCAATGTGTCCTCTGCTGCTCTCTGATTCTTCATGCATCTTCTGTACTTTGTTGCTGTTGGAAACCATGTGAGAATGAGCAATGACTCCCCTCCCCTTTGCCTCTTTCTGCGGGAAGCACTGAGCATGCTGTTTGCTTCTATTAATATTTTAAAATCTTATCTGTTCCTTTTGCTCTAACACTAATCGATTCAGTTTCTCATCTCCACTCCCAGCCTTGCTGCATCTGGTGATGGTTAGTATCATCTGTATTTTTCTGAAGCATGAGATTGTTGCACATATCCGATACCCAAAAGCTCTACGACACAGTCAAAGCAGTTTACTACTATTTGGGTTTTGACATGGGTGAAGTTCAGCACCGACTCCTGCCTTCCTTTTCACAATGAAATTATTCTATTACAAACATGGCATGATGTTTAACCTAGGCTGGGGTCCAATTTATGCCTCAGGTAGGGGCAGCTGGGACAGGGAGAAGCCCTGGAGCTTTGGAGGTGGGCAGCTTGGCTGGCAGCAAATAACACTGGAACAGAGGGGCCAATGGTGCTGCCCTCTCTAAGCCTCACATTGGTGGGGAAGCAGCAAACTGGAGCAGGAACTTCCCCATTCCAGTCTGCCTCCTACTAATATGAGCAGGAGGAGCCCAAGAAGAGGCTCACTTTGTTCCTTTCCTTCTCCACCCACCTGCACAGGCTATCTGGCTATAGCTCTTACAGTAACACTTTGCCTGGTCTCATTAGGTTTTTGCAATAAAGCTCCTTGAGCCTTGCTGTGAATTTAAGTTGGCAGAGCTAGGCAGTAATTTTACTTCCCTTCCAGACTGGTCAAGCGGGAGAGCGGGTTTCACTTTCCTAGGGCAAGTTGCTGCTGTTTGGCACTGATTATGGGTTCCTTAGATAATGTCATGACTGGTAATCAGAGCATCAGGCAGGGGCTATGATTTGGATTGAAGAGGGCATTAAGGGGCCCAAGAGGCTGCATAACTACTAGGCCACTTCAGGGACCTATTGCCAGCAATATCCCCAGATCTGGAAGGGGGGAGCTATGTCATTTGGAGGGGGGGAGCTATGTCATCTGGAGTGGGGGAGCTATGTCATCTGGAGGGGGGGAGCTATGTCAACCCCTGTCATTTGCATTTAGAAACCACTCCTTCCTCGCAGGGTTACCCAGTGGTCAGACTGGGTTGTACATACTGTCAGAGTTTGGACTGTCAGCATGCAACTGCCATGTCCATACCCTCTCTCTGCCAAATAATGGAAATTCTCATTCAACAAAGGTGTGGGCAGGTGGCCTGTTTTATACCGAACTCTTGGTGTGTGTGTACCCCAGTCTCCCTGCTAGACATACACTTGGTGCCTTACTATTTGTGGGTTGATACCTGAACTCAAAGCGACATTTTAAAACAGCTTAAAACATTTCAGAAACTGAATCAAAGACACAAGGGTAGATAGTGTATTTGAATGGAGCTTAGCTGCAATAATTAATCTATTAATAAAATAGACTAGGGGTATATCAACAGTGCAGACTACCTGGTTTAATAGTCATTCCCTCTTTTCAGGAACCGCAGGGAACTGTAGTTCTGTAACGGGAGACTACTAAGATTAACCATGTTTATACACTATGAAAGAATTACAAGTTGAGAACAGTTAAATTAGGAACAAACCTGGAACTTGCCCATGAGATCTGTTGTCTTTATTTTACAAGCTGATAAGACACATTACCTCTGTAGTTTTCTCCCTTAATGGAGACTGTAAATATCTAGACCACCAAGAACTGCAGAAAAATAATCTGCTTTCAGTGTGTGGTCTTAAGAAGCGTCCTTTATCCACACGAGCTTCTTGTTTTTAGGAAAGCTACCTGTTTTTTGCAGCACTGAGAAGATTAGTAGGAGACTACCTTACATTACCTTAAGACAATTAATGTGTTCATGTACTGGCAAAGGCAAATTGCTGAGGAAAGCAATACGTCTATGGGTCTATGGGATCTACTGATGCACTATATTCCTACAGCAAAGTAAAGGGCAAGGAGAAACTTAGGAAGACAGTCCATATATGCATATTTATCCCTTGACAACTGCAGCACAGTTTAGCTGAAATAGTGTAGTGGCTAAGTATGCAAGATGATCTTGCAAGTCTGGAATTCAATATGTAGCCTTAAGCAGATCACTGTTCTCTCAGCTTCGTCCCCACTTGGAAGCTAATGCTGGTCTATGCTACAGAACTGTTGATCACTGCGATAATATATGTGCACATGCATCGAACCCTTGAAATGCACTATATATGGGCTAAGTAGTTATAATTCAGTGTAATTTGCATGTGTGAATGATCCATCACAGATTTAATGTCACAGATCAAATGCTCATCAACTCAGATACAAAGTTTTTCAATAGAATCAGTTCACCTGTTTAGCTGTAAGTCATCCAATACTTGAGTAATCAGGTGATGTATATGCAAATGTGAATGGATCCATAGTTGTTTTCTTTTGGTAAACAGAACTAGGAGATTGCTGGGGGGGGACGGGGGGAAGACACTAGATATCACTGCTGTGCTTCCTACTAAATTATTACAAAATGTTACATAAAAGTACTGAATGCTTACTGTGAAATGGTGTTTGTATCTAGGTCAACGCAGCTAACATCTGGTGGAGGGTCATAGAGATCAAAGTATCTTGAATCAATTCCTACTATGAATGGACACGGTGCACTCAAAACATCTGCCAGGGCTAGGGGACAGAGAGGAATGTACGGGCATGGCCAGTGGAAAGGAAATATCATCTTTAAAAAGAGAAGAATAAATGCATTGTATATAAACAGATGTGCTTCAAGTACATACAACAATTCCAGACCATTTCCTACCTATTAAGCACTTCCAGCATGAACATTAGCTGTCAATTTCAGTCACATCAATGTAACTATAAACTGAATCTTGTGAGAAATGCAACAATTCCTTTCTTTTAAAATGTTGACTACTCCACCTAGTAAGGGATGGGCAGAAGACAGATCAGCATCCACCAAAAGATCTCTAAGTTGGATCGTCAAATATTTCTGACTCCCAATAGTTTCAACAAGAAAAACAAAACTACTCCACTACAAAATGTGTGAAAGGCCTTCAGAACTGTGAGCTCCTTTCAGTTCTGGTACTCAAAACGAATTTGTGGATCAGAATTGTTTAATTCTGACTGTTTGTCCTTTGCGCTAGGCTGTTTGGTGGATCTTGTGGTTCTATAAAAATAAACAAAGAAGATCCTACAAGGCTGAAGTCTCCCACACCTGGCCTAGTAGATAGACAAAGGCACAATCTTCTAGGCAGTTCTCCCATGTGCAAGCCCTATTGAGATAGTGTTCCATATTTTATTGGGTTGAAAGGGCGGGTTGAAGGTTCCGTCACGGGACTCCGGGGCCCGGCGTTCGTGAGGCGAGCTCCCAACATCATCAAAGGGGGACGGCGTGGCTTTCGCCGGGGACGTCAGGAGGCGGAGGAGGGCCCGTCGCGCCAGGAGCGAGCTGCCCGCTTCCAAGATGGCGGCCGGAGCCGGGAAGGTGAAGCAGGACATGCTGCCACCGGGCGGATACGGGCCCATTGACTACAAGAGGAACTTGCCCCTGCAGAGGCTCTCAGGCTATAGCCTGTTCGCCATTGGAATTGGGACCCTCGTCTATGGCTATTATTCCCTTGTGACATGGAACCGAGAGAGGCGGCGCCTGAACATCGAGGACCTGGAGACGCGAGCGGCCATCTTTCCCCTTCTTATGGCTGAGGATGACCGCAGGATGCTACGCATCTTGCGTCAAAATCTCGACGAGGAGGCCAAGATCATGAAGGACATCCCTGGCTGGTAGGTCGGTGAGTCTCTGTTCCACACCACACGCTGGGTGCCCCCCACGCTCGACGAGCTCTTTTACCTGCACCCGCAGAGCATGCTCAACAACGCTAAATTTGGTTGCCAGTTTTACGTGTGAGCGGCAGCAGGGTTTGTGTGAACCGCCCAGAGAGCTTCGGCTACTGGACGGTATAGAAATGAAAAAAAAAAAAATTATTGGAGCATTTTATTATGCTCCATATTGGAGCATAATAGTGCTCCAATTTACTTCAGTGAAGCTTGTGCAGAAGAACTTTTTGGAGGATTGTGACCAAGTATTGTTGCAACAGTCTGAAAATGGATGAAAAGCAGGGGACAAAATGCTGAAGGGAAGATGGCAAACACTCTCAAGAGCCCATCTGCACAAACGCTCTTGGAAGGTAAATGCAGAACAAACAACATATTTAAAACATAACCCTCAGCATGGAATAGAGGCCGGAACCCAAGGAACGACTTCAGCTTATGCAAGGGGCTTGCACTAACTCAATGGAATTCTTGACTTTATTTCTTTGAACAATTGACCCTCATGCCATACCGCAAACTGCGTTTGAAACTCCCCCGCAGTTTGACATGCAGCTGGTGTTCAAGCAAACAGTCTAAAGCCCTTGGGTTCTCAGAATCTGTGGATCCTAGCCATAGTATCAAGTATACAGACCCATTCTAGCCATTTTACATTTGAATAAATAATGGCCTTCACTAAGACATTCTGAGGATAGACTTTAGTACTTAGAACCTGGACACTCTAGCACCAACTAGCTTTTATTTTTTCCTACAAAATACTTTTTAACTGGGTAACATTTCAAAAAACAAATGCTACTTACAGAGACAAGTGCTTCTGTTACACTGGTAAGGACAGAAGGTCGTAAAGAATGGATAAGGATTTTATGTTCAGTCACTGCAAACACAAGGAGAGTTACAGCATTCTCAGGTCCAAGGTTCTGCAGAAGGGCAGAAAACTTGCCACCACTATCATAGAAAAAGAAGAAGAACAGTGACGAATACTATTTATCTATTACACTGTTATGCCACCCGTCCTGCAAGGAACTATTTCATCCTTACAATAACCCTGTGAGGTAGATTATGCTGAGAGATTATCACTGGCCCACGGTCACCCAATATGCAGCCTTGCAGTTGAGCGGGATCTGAACCCAACTCTCCCTGCTTTCAGTTGAAAACCACGAACACTATACCACACTGGCTATTAAATAACATTTGTAAGTAACATTAAAATTACACAGCACTGAAAATAGGTAAAAGAAGCAACTTTTATTTGGTATTGCCACAACTCTTCTCCTTCATTTTCTTTTAAATAAAGTTGTGCATTGAAGTATGTAATGGCTGCGCTCAAACTTAATGATAAGAGGCAATTGCTGGCTTATCCTGGTTTAGTGTGAAGAAGCAGCTTGCTAGTGCATGCAGCTTCTTCACTCCTTTCACATGAGTGGATAAGACAACCAGAATGGAAAGCTTCACCTGCCATCCAAACCTGAGCCCCTGAATTGTTGCTTCCAACAAGCCGGGATTCGTAAGCCAACAACAAATTCTTGGCTTAGAAGCCTGGCTTGTTTGGGAGCCAGAAGCCACATTTGTATTTGGTAGTCTCACAAAACTTTCCATTTCTGGTTTGTTTTACATACTTGCATGAAGGGAACAAGGTGTTACAGGTTATTTAGAGTTCTTACTCTAAATAAGTTATGCTTCATAGTGAGAAAATATGTTTTAAAAAGGAGGAAACTAGTTCTTCTTACCCCCAAATGTTTTCTTGTTGTCTCATATCACTAATTTCTCAGTTGCCTCTCCCATCCTTCAGCTAACACATATATCACTTAAAAATAAGTTTTTACTTGCCTCAGTGGTAGAGGTGATGATATGGGCTGACTAAGAATCAGATTGTCATGAGGGGATAGCTATAAAAAATAAAAGCAGGTTTTTATTTTTACTTCAAGTTTTGGACATAAGATAATGTTTTGGACATTACTGAAGAAAAGTCTGCAAAAAAAATTAAAATCATTATCTGGTATTACAGAGCTAAACCACATATGAAAAATATAGCAGTGGTACACACAGGAAATGGTATACACAGGAAATAGTCATTAATTCATAGAAATAGTTCATAAATATCCGTACTATTTATTCCATTTTGACTTTACAATATTTGGAAAAGGGTGTTGGCATGTCAAGTAGATCTCACTATTACTGCAAGACAATTTCAGTAAACATCACCCCACAGAATACTGTTGCCATAGATAGGACAACTGGATTTTTAAGAATGCATCCCCCTAATATTAATGTTTTGAAGACAACTTAAATTGAAAAGTTTTGTTCTGACTCCAAAGCCTCAAGCAGTTTAACCTAGCACTGGTTTGTTTACTTGCACATTCTAACGAACTGTCTAAACAATTTAACGAGATATCCTCTTCTCAAAGCTTTCTTCAGAAAAATCCTCAAGAAGGCCCACAATTTATCCACAAATTATCAAAAAGCCTCTGGTTTAAGAAAAAGGTGCTCACAAATTCAGTGATGCATTAAAAACCATACAAATGGTAAGTTAAGGCACCTGCCTTAACTTCCTCACCATGTAAGCAGTAAACATGTTCTACAGCAAGGATGGGGAACTCCAGCCCATGCAGAGAACGTGACAGAGGAGCAAAGCCAGGTGAGTCCACTTCATCTGTCGGCTGCCTTGCCTTCCCCACATGGGGAAGGAATGAAGCCAGCGTCTCAGTGGGCTCTGAGACCCAGGCTTTCTCTAACTGAGAAAAGCCCATGTGGAGTGAAGCCAACATCCTCACCCGAGAAGCTGGCTGGCTGGAGAATTTCTTCAGCCAACACTTCGGTCTGGGGGCCAGGAAAAGCCTGTGTGGAGTGAAGCACGCTCCAATGGTGAGGCAGGGGACCTGATGACATCAGGGGGTGCCCTCTGATGTCATCTCGCATGTGGGGGGAGTATGTGTGGGGGCAATCTGACCCCTGAACCGGAAAAGGTTCCTCAACCCCTTTTCTACAGTCTCATATGTGTTCACGCTTGCAATTTAAGTCTCCATGCACCCATACTTTCCATTCTCAGGTGTCAACTGCATAGCAGCAAACAGCAGCTTCAGGGGACGGGGGAATTTTAATTGTGAAAATGACTCAGTGAGGAAGGATTATCCTCCTCCTGCCCTTATGCTGCAGATCCAATCTGCCCCCACCTTCGGTGGCTGCTACTTTATTAAAACTGCAGGAGATCCTATTCATTAGTCTCCCACATCACATCTAGTTTGTTCCAGTGAAACCTCATAACCTAAAGAATACACAATGGATTTACATCAATCCAATGACAGTAGACCCCTACAACAGCCTTAAATTTTAGACATGATTTAAACTGGCAAAAGAGAATGAACCTTCTGAGTGGACACAAAAATGATTGTAAAAGTCAGAAGCCCTCTCAAAGCATAATTTTTAAACTCCTGAAGCTCAGCCATTCTTCACAGTTCTTTTTTGTTCAGAGGATACCTCTCTTCATGCCAAATTTCATAATGATAGGACAAATGGTCTTGATTTACCAACTAATAGCATGTTCATGCTTTGTAGTAAAATTCTTTAAAAGCCACCTGCCTTAACTACACAACTACTCCTATGGGTTTTAGATAGATAGATAGATAGATAGATAGAGATAGACAGACAGACAGACAGACAGACAGACAGACATATTAAGGAGCTGGCACTCTGACAAACAATCCTGTGAATGAAAAATATCACTGTGCCCCTTAACCAAGATTTCTATTGCTACTTAAGAAAATAATGTAGGACAACTTTGTGCTCTTCTTAAGACACAGGCAACAGCCCCAGAGGTTTTAGATATTTGAAACAGACCAGAAAGTATCATCACAACTGTACACAACAGTGTGCTTGTTGGTAGGAGTTTCTCACATTTACATCTGCATCAACTATGTAAGGAAAAGTTCTACAACTATGGGCTGTTACTTAAACTAGATTACTTAAGTAATCTACTGTTACTTATTCTTATTTAAATAAATATCCTGCCTTTCCACGCTAGGAGCCCAAGGCAGCTAACTATAACAATATATAAATATACAATATTATTAGCAATAACATATAATTAGAAAAAAGTAAATCTAAAAAGATATTGTTCTCACATATCTCTTGAAGGCTGCAGCATCAAGTGGCAAACTGCATATGTGAATGAGTGACAGAAGACAGCTTTCATACCACCTCAGATGCATTGCTTTTGAATGGAATCAGTTCACACATTCACCAAAAAGTCATCATGAAGGGTAAACAAGTGATATATATGCATGTATGAACTTCCTCAAAATTGAATATCTGAATAGAAAAGGGTTAATTTACACTTACCTGGACCAAAATTCTTGGCCTCTGTGGAGATGGAAAAGGAACTTTATGCATAAAATGGGAAATGTGCCTAAGAAAGAGGAAATACCTATTTCAGCTTAATATAAACAATAAATTGAACTTGTTTATAGAATACATGATCTCAGTGGTCACACTTGCACAAAATGCTAAGCCAGAATTCTTCAAAATCTTTGCTTAGCGTTCATGAGCAAGTGTGCTAGTTCATGCTGCCTGATTGCTCCCACTTGGCTCTTCCTACAAGCAGGATCAGTAACCAGGACCTTACAAAAGCTTAGTGTTACATCTAAACCCAGACCCTGGCTTGTTGTTCCTCTAACAAGTCTGAATCTGGAAGCCACTTCAAACCCTGACTTCAAACTCTGGCTAGTCTGGTTAGCTGAGCTGCTCCCACTTGCAGGAGGAGCCAATTCTGAAGAATTTTGGCTTAGTGTTTTGTGCAAACACAGCTTCTGTGTGAAGATACTGCATCCAGCATGTGACAAGAATCAAATGAAACCATTTTTCAGCCAGTTGGCTCTATTCAATTGTGTTGGTTTACTTCTGTACAGTTTCCCAGAATGACCCTGCCTGATCCATGGAGGCACAAGGAATAGGGCTAAACTGTGGAGGATAACCTAGCAAATAAATTAACCAAAGCCCCAAAATATTTGTATTAGGCTGCCTGCCTGCCCTTGCTTTTGCCACACACATTTGTGGCACACTGGTGGCCTGAAAAAGGACAGGGGGAGACCCAAATTGTCTTCCAACTTAAAAAAGCGCCCATGCTTGAATTCCTTGAAGTGATCCTTACTTACCACAATGAGCATTTACAAACTTGGGAAAAATTGTGCAGTTGACTGAACTTTCTGTAGTTCTAGGAACCTAGTTGAAAGGGCCTAGATGGGGCAGGCAGTGAACAGTGTCTCAAGTAAGACAATAAACCAAGCCCTGGGTTCCCGCTTCCTGGGGAGCCTTCTTTGAGCCTGTCATGTGATGGAGCATGGAGGGAGCAAAGAGAACCCTCCTCTTTTGCTAGGGGCTTACTAACCTGGCTCACTGTCTGGCCATGATGTAACTCAAGCCCCACTTCACGACCCAATCAGCTGTGCCAGCTGGCTTCTGGGGGTGGGGCTTTGGGGCAGACATGGGGGAGAATTTTCTCCCTCTTGTCTGCTTCCAGATCATGACTAGGAGACCTGGCCTGCGCTTCATCCATTGCCATCATTACATTAGAACCCACACAATGGTTTGTGATCCCAAAAGTACAAGGGAGCCACGTTTCAAAGCTGCTTGCCTGCTTTCATTTTCTATTCATTCAGCGTTCCAGTCTCTAGATGCAGTGGTCTCTAGAGGTGTGACAACAGCTGGAACTATGGTTTTTCAACTGATACCAAAACTTAGGGTAAAGCAGAGGTGGGGGGAGTTGAGACAACTTGTCTCACACCAAGGTGCCTGGCAGCCAACTTTAGGGCCTCACTGCCTGCACCACCAGCACTCTGATCCTTTAGCAAAGCAGGCAGATTTAGCTCTATGGATCAAGGGTGCCTTCTAGGCTGCAGCTCCAGTCTGGATACAGTCAACTGAGGCCTTATAAAGACCTTATATCCAGGTCAGCTCTTCAAGCATGGTTTGGTACTATGTGAACAAGCCTGGAATGAGCCTCTGGTTTACAATCCTGGTTTGCAAAGTACAAACAACAGTTGCCAGCTCAGATGAAACAGTAAAATATGCTTTGCTGCAAACCAACAAACAAGAGAGAGAATTATAGAATACAAAGGGAGACAGAGTATGCAAGCCTGAGGCTTATTCCAGGCTTGTTCACATGGTTTGGCATTACATCTAAACTAACCCAAAGTTACTTTTAACTCTGGTTTGATGTGGTGTCTAAATCAAGCCAGTGACAGCAGGCAGGGAACTCAGTTACTTACTGGTTGGATGGAATGTATTTTCATTTGTGACAAGCCACCCTGAATCAATAATACTACAGTAACACTGAATCTGATGAAAAATGAAAAAATATCCCACAGAACTTACTTCTCAATAGGCAGGACATGCGGACCAGAGATGGAATAACGATACAGAAAAGTTAGAAATTTCTTGAAAGCATCGAAGAATGGCCAGTGAGAAAGCAGACAGATGCATTTATTAGTCTGGACTGTTTTAGAGCTGGAAAACTTCCCATCAGGAGTAGCCATGAACCCCAGCTGCAATTTCTGCTTTTCTGTGAGATTTTCCTCAGAATATGTTTCATAGAACTGAATAGCAGCACCATAGACCTGCAAATAACAATAGACTTAATTTAACCAAATACTCATTCTGCATCTGTCAAATGTTCACTTCAGACCCAAGGTAAGGGACTCCAAAAGACATAGGTTTCTCAGATAGTTTTACTTTAATGTACTGCACTTCTTGAAATAAATATAATGAACACACATTTAGCAACTCAAGAGAAATAAATATACAAGTAAAGGTCTTACAAAAAGTTTCTTCCATGCATGCAGCATTAAAGCTTCAGACAAATGAGCAAGGCACATGGACAAATACTGTACAGCAAAGGTGGGGAGCCCAAAATATCTCTGGCAGCAACACCCCTTCGATCCCCAACAGTTCTCCATGAGAGGTGGAGGCCCTGCAGAGCTTTCAAAAGGTGTCTTAGGGAGGAAGGAAAGCAGGCAAGAGAAGAGCAGATCCAGCATTCAAAATGTGTTCCTGCCCATGCAGGGAGAGGAGGGTACTTTGAAAGCATGGATTTGGATGAGATCTATGCTTTTAAAAGGTGTCTTGTGCACATATGTCTAGCTATACACACACAGAACATATATCAGACTCAGCCAAAGCCTGAAGCCCAAGCTGAATTGACCCTCTTCAAACTATTTCTGGGGCTTCCCAAGGTGAAACATGCTTATCTATAAACCGATCAGAACCAAAGCTGGACCCTGCATGGGACTTCATTCCCAATTCTACTTTGAAAAACAGGCAGTGTCTCCAAAAACAGTGTCTTTTGTGAGGAGGGGTGTGTGTTAATGACTGACAGGTCTACCTTCTAATCATGGGGCACATTTTACCAGGGAATCTCCAATCACTGTGCTTTGGAGGAGGGCAAGGATGGGACCATGAGAAGGACATTCTTCCAACACTGCCAGGCTTCACTATGAAAAAAGCTTTAAACTGGTTTTCAATCATCATAACTCCCTAGCCCCTGAACCTATCCTTCTGAAACTTTGCAGGTTTCTTGCTAGGAGACACCTGTATGATTTGTGCCGTTTTCATACAAATTGCCCAAAAAACCACAGGGGGAGAGAAAGGGAAGTGAATTACTCCCTCCCCCTAGTTGAGGATTCTTCTTTCACATGAAACGCTGCACCTATCCTTCTGAAATGCTGCAGTTTTCTTACTTAGGGCCACCTCTATGTTGTCTGTCATTTTCAAAACAATGGTCCACCAAGAACATTGGGGGATAAGCGCATCCTTTTTTCAAGATTCTGAAAATGTAAAGACTGATCTTGCACAAGATTCCCTGCAACTATTCATCTGCAACTTGGCAGGCTTGATCCTCTCACAAGGGGCTATTCCTGCATATTTCATCCAATTCTGCCATGAAATAAAAACGTTATTGGGAGTTCCCGTAAAATATCTATGTATTTATAAAAAGGTGCATAGCACAAAATACAGTTTTTCTCAAATTTGGCAGTTATAATCTCCTCCTAAGGGGCTACTATGCCTGCAAATTTCATCCACTTCCAACAAACAGAAAGAAGATGTAGCCATTTTTTTTTTTTATTTCCCACAATAGTCAATGGGAGGCACAACACCTTGGATTTCTGGAGCTTGACTCAGGTTTGGTACCCAAATCGAAGCAGATAGCCTCCTAATCAATCTGAGCAGAACAGGGCCATTTTCTGAAGCGCCAAATTGGGGTCCCAGTCAAATTTTGTGCATGCCTCTAGTGTGTGTGTGTGTGCATACAGGAGAGAGAGACAGACAGACAGAATGAATATGGGTTGTTGTGAGGGTGTGTGTGAGTGAGTGAGAGAGAGAGAGAGAGAATGATTTTAAATCAGTTTAAGTTTAGCATTTAGTCTACTATTAAACACTGGGTGGAGTCATTTCGGGAACAGCTTTCAAGACTTTCAGCTTTTCTGATTAACTGATCAAACTCAGAAAAGTGAAAGTATAAGCTGTACTTGAAAATTGTGGTGAGTGGTAAATTTATCCATACCTTTTCAGCTGAAGCTCCAGTTAGTACAAATGTAGAAAATACTGGGAGGGGATATTTGCTATTAGATGGCCAACATTCAATTGTTGCACCCATTGGGAGGCAAAAAAGTGGTACTGATTCTGGTAAGGGAAAAGAATCATAGTCGTCTTCTGGATATCTACATATTAGACCTAGAGAAAGCAATTTTTCATGTTACTTAAAGACATGAACTTTACTGTGCATATTAGAAAAAATAGGGATGTATATGTAATATATTGAACTATTAACCATCATGTAACTAAACAGTTTGTTTTTCATTTCTCTGTTTCCCTGCTTAACAGTACAATATTATACATGTCTATTCAGAAGTAAGTCCCATTGAGTTAAATGTATCTAATTCCCAGGCTATAGGATTGCAGCCTAAATGTTTTACATCAGCTATAGTTTAACTGTATTCCTTGAACTTTACAAGAGAGCCAATGATCCTGTTCGCATGTAACACTCAATTCCTGGGTTGTTTAATGGAGGAAAACACTATCATCATCGAGGATAAGGCTGTCAATGGCTACTAGTCCTGATGGCTATATACTACCTTCAGTGTCATAGGCAGTATACCTCTCAGTGCCAGTTGCTAGGGAACATGAGTGGGAGGGTGCCATTGCACTCACGCCCTACTTGTGGGTTGCCCACTGGCAGCTGGTTGGCCTTGTGTGAACAGAATGCTTTAGTAGATGGACTAGAAGAGCATGGCTCTTCTTATGTTCTTAGAAATTGGTGGGGGGTCATGGGAGTGAACAAGTGCACCACTCGCTACTTCTGTTTTCAGTGTCTGAACCCAGGAACTCTGGGTTATTTTAGCGGTTAAACAACCCAGACTTAACCCAACAACAATCTGTGGGTGATTGTTGGCTTAATTCTCAGTTGTTTAACCCCTAAACAACCCAGAGTTCCTGGGTTTGGACATCACAAAACAGCCGGGGGGGCATTCCTGGGTTGTTAATTGAAAACAGAAGTGATGAGTGGCACACTTGCTCGCTCCCCCACCAATACCAAGGGTTAAACAACCCAGGAATTGAGTGTTACATGTAAACCAGGCGAATATCACAAAATTAAGGGAAAACTATACATCTGAGGTCTAATAAACAATTACGTTCTTAATTCAACATTAGCACAAAATTCAGCATTTCAACAATATTCAAAAATTTAAAAACAACAAAACCTAAAATACTTTTAATTAAGCACCACAGTAGACATTTAAACTCTTCCCCAACCAGCACAAATAAGGACAATTCAAAACTCCAGATAGTTAAATTATTGACTGTAAAGTGAACTTTATTTATATCTCTCAATAAAATATTTTGAATAATGGAATCTTACAGTTGGAAGGGACTTAGAGGTCATGTAGTCCACGCCCCTGGCCAATGCAGAATGCAGCTACAGCATCCCTAACAGATGGTCATCCAGCCTTAAATGGATGGTTCCTAGGCAGTGATGCAGCTAAATAATTTTAGACTCTGAACTGAATGGTCTTGTGTTGGGCCCCCATTAAATGGCCATGTGTATTACTGCAGCGGTGAAGCACACAACTAACATTTCTCTTCCCCCTCCCCTCCACTACCATCCCATGCTTTACAGCTGCTTCTACATTCCTGTTATGTTAGCAAAATAAAAACAAAACAAGACTGTTCGCCAACCCTGATAACAGAAGAAATACTCTAAGCATGTGCAATTTCACATTTGAAACTCACTTATACTATAATGTCATCATGACTACAGGAATAAAATGGAGTTTCCTTCTGCTGCCCTGTTGGTAAACACATTTACTTGGGCATAAGCACCATTTTGTTGTAGAAGAAGAAAATATACATTTAAAGCAAAAATAATAAAATGAGCACCTGCAACCACGTACATGACCAGCCAGCTGCCTCTTAACTGTAATGTGTTTTCTAAAAATAATAGGAAGGACACTCTAGTGCATAGCATCAGCCCAAGTAGGTCCCAGCATGCTCATGCCAATCCAAGCACTGGCCCCCTCTGGGCTGTGAGGGCCCGGGACTTTGGCCCCAAGGTCGAGCCCTAGCTGCACCACTGCTCCTAGCACTGCTAATTAGAAGGTTTTGTGCAGCTATTCCATCTTTTTCTCCTTAACACATTTTCTACAGTAAGAGAAAAGACAGAAGAAGCAGGGGGGAAACACAGGAGGGTTACGATGTCATCTAGACCTTCTGTAATATTCCATGAATGAGGCAGAGTGACAACATGATAAAGCTTCATCTGGAAGCACTCCAAGTCTGTTCCATCTTCTGCATGACAGCCCTTCAGATATTTGGAAAAAGCTATCACGTCTCCCCTTAATCTTCTGTTGTCTAGGATCAACAGACACAGCTCCTTCAACCATTCCTCATAGGACTTAGTTTCTAGACCCCTCATGATCATGATCATCTTCTTCTGGATGCACTCCATTTTGTCAATGTCCTTCTTTAAATGTGGTGTCCAGAACCAAACACAGTACTCCAAGTGCGGCCTGACTCATGCAAAATACTATTTTGGTATTTTTACCAAGTGGTACTATTGCTTCTCGTATTCTGGACACTATACTTCTGTTAATGCAGCCTGAGACTGCATTACCTTGTCTAGCAGCCACAATGCACTGCTGGCTCACGTTTGGCATGATCAACTAGGCTACCTAGATCCTTTTCACATATACCACTGCCAAGCCAGGTCTCCTTCATCCCATACTTGTGCTTTTCACTTTTTTTGTACCTAAATGTGACATCCTCTGGACACAAGGGAGCTGGTCCATGGGCCCTTCCTGGAGAACTAGAACCTAACGAGACGGGACCCTCATGACACCCTCCTGTAACTGAGCCCTCTGCCTGCTCCATTAATGCAAGAGCCTTGTCATCTGAAGACAAGGCTCCAAGGTCCTGGACCATGACACTCTGTTGAATTTCATCTTGTTTTGGCCCAGCATTCCAGCCTTTCAAGGCCATATTGAATCTTGATTCTATATTCCATGGTGTCATCTGCAAATGTGATAAGCATCTTCCTCTATGCCTTCATCCAATCCATTTATAAAAATGTTGAACAGTGCAGGGCCTAGGACAGAACCTTGCAGCATACCACTGCAGGCCTCCCTCGAAGGTGACTGAAAGCCACTAGAGCGCTTGTTGGGTATGGCTGTTCAACCCGCTTCAGACAGTAGTATCATCCAGGCTACATTTTACCATCTTGTAAAAAAAGATGTCATGGGAGATTTCATCAAATGCTTTGCTGAAAGAAATACATACTATGTCTGTGGCATTCCCATGATCTACGGACAAGTAACTTTATTTTTTTTTAAAGGAGATGATGCTGACCTGTCTCTAATTTTCTGGATGCTTTCAACACCCGCCCTCATCTTGTTTACTCTCCTTTTTTGAAGTTGAACCTAATTCCCCTTGTGGAAGAAGACCATGGCAAAATAGGAGTGAATTTGCTTGAGTTCATTCATTTCTGATGTCAATAAATTGGGGGATATCTTTCTCAGTTGTCAGCAAGGTACCAGGGAGAATATAAAATAAATTCTTCTTTATTCAGGAAGGCTTTCAGTTGCTGTATTTGATTCAGTTTTTACTGAGGCTTGGCTGTTCTATATTCAGATTTTTGTGTGTTTTATGGCTGCTCTTTTAATCTGTTTATTCTTTTGATGTGTATTATTTTTGTATCACCATCATCCCCTCTAATACCAAACTTGGGTGGTCCTATGCCTATCAACTTGGAAACAAAACAGGGCCACCCAAAAATAGGATAATGGTTTCTGCACACACCCAAGTATGCAGAAGTATATTACTTTGTAAATTAAAAGAAAAGGAGATTTAAAAATAAAACAGCCTGACAAAGACCTATGCTCAGTGGTTTCCATAACTAATGGAATGTTGAGGGTAGCTGAGACAAAGAATGTTGCATGTCAAACAGCTTCTAAGTATCCTTGAGCAGGGAGAAATTAGGAACAGGCCAAAGCATTAAAAACCACCTGTACCTCCTATATGGGGAGATTTCAAAAGCAAGGAAAACGAACAGCTTTTTGTTTGACATATAGTTATAAAACATTCAGGATTGGGGCTGGCAGCCAGTCCCAAACCTAGGGCCTTTATATAACACAGCAGGGGAAGTTTGCAAGAGGATGGCGGGGGGGGGGGGGGAGGTGTGTCCCCCCCCCTCCGCCTCCTGAAATCTCCATCTAACTACAAACCCTGAACAGATCTATATGGATCTTCTTCCAGGCTGGCTAGAGCTCTGAACAGAAACACACATTTTAGGGCAAGGAATACTCTTCATAATTTTCTTGCAAGTCCTCACTTATTTCTCCTAATACCGAACTTGAGTAGTCCAGTGCCTACAAGTTTGGCAGCAAGCAGAGCCATCAGTGCCAGCTCCAGGTTTTGGAGGGCCCGTGGGCAACTCATCCTCAATGGGTCCCCTTCCTCAGTGAGTCTGCCTTCTCACCACCATTGTCACCAGCTGCTTCTTCTCCTCTCATTGCTACCACTTGCTTGCTTGATGGGCAGAGAACCAGTGAGCAAGTACACAGAGGTATCTACTGCTCCTCCTTCTCACCACTACCGTTGTCTGGACCAGAGCAAGAGCCACGTAAGCAAACAAGTTGCAGTGGTGAAGAGGAGAAATGACTCCAAGGAGCACTCGTCAGTGTGCCCCTGCTGGGGTATGGGCAGCCGTGACCACAGCCCTGAGGGCCCTCCAGAAAGAACACAGTAATTTCTGCATACTTGTAGGGCTCTGCAGGTATGCCGAAAAACGTTACTTTGTAAATTAAAACAACCAGGTTTTTTTTTAAAAAAACCCAACCCATTGCTTGACAAGGACCCTTTCTCTTTAGCATCCAGAACATATGGACCATTGAGGGTGTTCTTTGAAATGGGGAAAAAGTGGAAGAGGGAGTGAGGGAACTGGTCTGATTGAGACCCTAAAATTTGGAGGTGGACATTAGGGTCAGGGAGATACGTGACGTGAGTTTTTAAAAATGCCCTCTCCATGCTATATGGGGAAGTTTCAGGAACAAGGAAAGAAAAAACACCCCTTTTCCATTTCCCACGGTCCAGAAACCTCCAACTCCTCTCCCACTGCATATATAGTAATAAGGTGCTGATGTTTGAGGCTGGCAGCCAGTCCTGAATTTGAGACCCTTAATATTGTATAGCACAACTGGGGAAGTTTGGAGTTTCCCATTTCCATTCCCCCTTCCTAATACTTCCCCTGCCCCATGGCAAGGCCCCAAACAGTGCTACAAGACTCCTGCTTCTGGCTGGCTGAAGCTCTAAACAAAAAACTCCTGTTAGTGGCTGGGAACACACGGCAACATTTTGTAAACTAATCCTTTGGATTCGTTGGTGGGGAAATGTTTGAAATAAATAAAACATGTAACATAAAATGAGCAATGTTTCATTATTTGACGTTGTGAAGTTAGTAAGACATCAACATGAATAACAGTATTTGTGCCATATTCCATTTCACAATACAGAAATCACCATGAAAATATGAACAGGATAATGAAAACTAAATAGAAAGAAGACCAAATCCATTTCATATACTGACTGAAAGGAAAATAGAAAAGGGTGGAACAGAGGAAAGTGCAATGGTAGTCTGGCTAGAATTTTATTATTGTAAATTTCTTTGAGATAGCGGATTACTGGTCTGTGAATCCTGGCTAAGACTGAGGGCAAGGGCAGCTTTTTAAAGTGACAATTGGATAGCAGGAAGTGAAAAAGCAAGACACCCACCCTTCATGCACTACCAGTTTTAAAGAGACAACTGGAGAGGCAGTGAAAAAGCAAGTCACCTACCCCCCATTGACTACCATTCTGAAGCATCTAAAATTCCATCTATCTCCAAAAATGCTTAATATATCAACTTTCCCTCCATGATGCTCATCAGAACAGAAGACATGGAGTTATCCCGCTAAACTACCAGAAGAATCTTGAGAGGTAAGCTAACAGATGGTGCTTTGCCTAAGGCCACTCCACAACCATAAGCAGCAATTTTAACCCAGGTCTGCCCTAATCTATATTCAGCACTCTATCTACTGCACCACATTGGTTCTATTACAAGTGGCATTGCTAGTTTTACTTATTCTATAGCTCTTCATCAACCAATGCAATCCTATTTCCCCAACAACAAAATCAGACAAAGTAACCTGACATTTTCCTCTGCCTGTTCAGTAGACTGCATACTGTATACAAACCTATTAAATAGTGCTGCATCCATTTCTGCTGGGCTTGCCCAGGCAAGCTCCTGCAAAAAAGAGGCTGTGCTTCTGTACTTGGCAGATTGTACCTGTGTGCCTTCAGAGTATCCCAATTAACTGAGTCAGTTGTTGTTTTTTACATAAGCATAGATATGACAGACCAACCCCACATGGTGCTATATTTAAAAAAACACTACTGGAACTCCCCTTAGTTTCAAAGTGGTTTGCTATGGGGGAGGGCGGGGATGAGTGGGGAGAAGTCCAAAGTTCTCTTGGGCCCACAGAACTAAGTGCATGGTTTGGATCCTGGCCATAGTAAATTAGAGCCTTTTAAAGTGCCATAACATTCTTGGTCTTCTTGATATTACAGAATTCACCTCTTAAGGCGTTAGGACTGGGGCCTTATGTGAATGTAAATCAGATTAAAGCTTCCATAAAAGAATTATAAATATAAAAATGAAATTTGAAGTAAAAGCTTCTTCTACTACATGTGACCAATAAACACTTTAAAAACAAACTGCTTACCAGCTTTATATGATATGGTGTTTGTTTTTGCCACAGACTTCTTATAACACAAGTACACTGCTGAGCCCCACTGCAAATGAAGGGTAGAATAGATAAATTAATTTACTCAGTAATACAGAAATACAGAGTGCAGTGCCATAAGGAGAGGGATAAACAAACCTGATAAGAACTTGTATGAAGTCAAATGTTGCTTCTTTAAAATCAATGTAATTATTGTAGTGAATAATGGAAGTACTCGTGTATCAGATGAAAGAACTTGACTCATAAGGTAATAACCTATTTTCCTGGGTGAGCCCTTTTACTTGATTCATGCTGATGTTTAAGTCTTTTATAACCATGCTTGAATCTCTTAACCTGTAATTTTTCACTCTATAACCTCTTTTTAGCACAAATGTTATACGATTTCATAATTTCTGCAGTAACTTCTTAGTATTGCTGGCAATATGTCTAGGTAAATCAAAATTTATAGTATTCCACTAAATGTTACCATAAATTCTAAATTCAAATGCAGAGAAGAATTGAAGAGAAAGGCTATCAATAACTATCTGCAGAACAGAGATGCATTTGGAATGCAAAGAGGTTGCTTTCATGCATTACATGAACCACAGTATGTATAATAAATGAAATATGTGTGGTTTTGTAGTGAGATCAGCTCTAATATAAGTTTTACTATGGCTAAGTCTAGACATCACTGATACCAGAGAAATGAAGAGGAAATTTCTCACGGATTTCAATGGTGCCTACGAAGACTTCAATTTCCATGAAAACTTGTGAAGCTCCCACAAGTGAAAATCTTAAAACCCATTTTCATGAAAAACAAGCTCTGCTCAGAAAATGCATACAAAGTTTGAAAACCCCTGAATTCTAAAATCTTACAAATGTCATAATCTGAGAATATATTATTCTGTAACCACCTTATTGTAAGAACTGCCTTCTGGGTGAGCCTGTCTTTCTTGGTACTTTGCCTTTTACAGGGATCTCGTATTAGATAGTCTAGAGGAGGCGACAGACTAGACCACTTATCTGTAACTATCCTTCTCTGGACCATCTAGTTTAGAGTACTGTGAGAGTGCTGAGAAAGATGGGCAGATCCAAAATGGGCATTCTTATAATAGAATAGTATGACATTTTCAAACTATGAAGACTGGGAAATCTATGGAACCTAGAACCTGTTACAATAGTTATGTAAAACCAACATTCTGAAATCTTTGGGTTACAAGAAATAGAAGCCCTTTGAAGTCACTTAATCGAAAAGTATCAACATACTATTGAATGTGAACATTTATCTTCAGGAACAGTAAGCAAGCTCTTATTTATTATGGGAACTTTGTCATAAGCTAACAGGCCCATCTATATACATGTTTTCATTTCTAGCATAGTTTACAGGCACTATAATATGTATATTCTTGTATACAATAATCACTCGATGAAGGAACAACGTTCTAAGTGTCTATGAGAAATTCTATTATAACAACGTTGCACTTTGGAAAAATCTAGATATAGGCCAGAGGACATATAATCTCCATTATCCTGTATATTACTGTCTTCTAGAAGTACCAGTTTAAGAGAGATATTTGTAAAATGTGGAATTATGATTCTTTGCGCTGTAAGTCTTAATTATGCTCACAGCTCAATTGTAAGTGTATTTAAAGACAGATAAACTGATGTCCAGATTTTGACTTGTTTTTCCTTGTCACCAGAATTGTGCCTCTGCCCAAAACACACATGATTCTATTTTTCAAGGAAGTGACGTAAACCACATTTTAGTCATTCAGAAACAGCACTATAGACCAGTGAGATAAAGGCAATGCTTCAGTTTAACACACATGAGGACTTGGTTGGCCCCATGGGAAACACTTTCAAAAAATAAAATACTAAACCACATGACAATGATTTGATCCCACAAAAACCAAAACTATGGGAGAGAGATGCACATTGACTGCACATGCCACACTGCAGTTGATTCATCTACTTTCTACTTAGTCCATATTATGACCAGAAATCCATTTCATCCTCTTTAGCTTTTAATTTAAATACCCTACTTATAACCAAGTAATGGTGCCCTATATATTTTTTGTACAACAAAGTGTTCATATAGGAAATTTCCATTTCCTACAGAAGCAATTAACTTCTGGCAGAATGAATTGGTCTTATGTTAAACCAATAAACACTTGGAAGACCTCTTATACATTATATGAACAATTAATACTTTGACAATGAGTAGCAGGAATACTTAAAGAAAGGGAACCTTTAATCACATTCCTTGGATCTAGACAAGGGTAAACTGACAGAAACTGATTTGACAAATATTTTTTGTGTTGGATATATTAGCCATGATAGCAACAATAATGGAACATCCATGCTCATGGACAGCATACTTCTCATTATCAGATGCATGAGACAAACAATGCAGGTCAACTGTCATCATTGTACTCTGGTTGTGAGCTTCGAGAGGCACATGATTATTTTTGGACTAGATGGGCCTCAATCTGAACCAGCCAAGCAATTGTTAATAAGTTTATGTTCTTACATTAGGGCTTCACAAATAATTTCATAATAAGCGTATTGCATTGTATTTATAACATTCGCCATACAGCAAAGAGCACAGAGCTCTGCAACACAGCAAAGAATCCTGCAACAGAATACTGGTAGTCCATTGCTCATAAGAAACACGAAGAACAAAATCACTTGGGCCCTACGGTATCTTTAAGGAGAACAAGACTAATTAGAAATAATTCTAATACTCTAACTCTGCTACAAACATTATCAATCCACTGAACAGTATTTGCTACAAATCCAGAAGTCATCTTACCATACTATTGTTCAGATTCTTGTCAACCTTGCAGAATGTATGGGGTGGAGTCTCTCCCTTACTTGGTATAATTATGCATATGTCTGTGACAGCCAAGGTATTCTGTGCCATGTTCTCCAAGGCTCTTCTGTATGTGATGTATACTTTTTGTGATGAGGCACCACCACTGATATTTGCAGGGCGGCCATACGGAGTGGCTTGAATGATTTCACAACCCTGTTTTAATCTCTCTTTTCCATCATATAAAACCCTAGACAGAAAACAAACCCAAAAGCGTAAGTATTTAGAAAAGCATTAAGATCTGAAGCAGCACTGAAAGTTGGATAAACAGTATTAGGATCTGAAATAACAATAAACTCCAGATCCACCAATAAACCAGCAGATCCCACCCTGGCTCTACCCCTGAGTTGCCAGATCCTCCAGGTTTCATCCCTGATCCACCAGGTTCTTTCCTGATTCTGTCTCCTAGCAATATCTCCTAGCAATATCTATTGGGCCAATATTTTTGAAATCAATAGCTCTACTCATTACTAGTGCTATTTGATTAACTAAAAACCACCAACAGTAATATTATTCAAAATTACTTACCCCAGATCAGTAAGTGGGGGCTTGTCCCTTCCTCTCCTGTAGCATAGGTATATTTGTGGTCCCACAAGGCTGCCATTGTTGAGATCTGCTGACAGTCCTGATGGAGTTACGTCTATGCACTTGTATCCATGAGGAACCTCCTCCCCCAGAGATTTAATTATCACTGCCACATCTGTGATTGGTTCTTTTGGTTTTGCATGCTTGTGACAAGCATCATTGAAGTGGATTTCCTCCTCTAGTGGTTTTGAAATATCAGTCAGTCCTGCCACAACAAAGTAGTCAGCAACACGAGCTCCTCTGTCTTCCATCTTCCATCACAGAAAGTTCAAGCTGGCAAGGGACAAAGTGGAATATGAGAAACTTGAATATTCAGGACTCTCTTTTAAAACCAGCAACATCAAGAGTACACTGAAAAAGCATTACATTTTTCTGTGATGAGTTTGCCATGTCCTGTTCTATGTAAAACAGACTTTTCTCTATAATGGAATGAGAACATGCATGGTTTCCAGTATTCAGTTACATACCCAAGTTCCAGCTTCAACAATACAAGCACGAACGTTTACTGCTTGTAAACATTTCGTTGAGCTTAATGTGTCTGCATAGATGTGAGGCCCATCAGCTCACCCAAGAATGAATTATCTTTTTACTGATTAGTGATCAAAATCAAAAATATTTGGCAACACCAACATCTTTTGAAGCATACCCACTGTACATTCAATGTTAATTCAAATGAAAACCTCAGCCATTACACACAACTTGTACAAATGTAATGGAACACAGCTATTTTCTAAAGCTATAGTGCATTATATAAGCATCTGCTCTTAACAGCTTTAGTGATGCAACCGAGCTTAGTCATTTGCCCACAACACCCTCCATCCCCCAAGGATTTTTTTGGAGTAGTGGGTAAAAGGATAATGAAGAAAATGAATGCATTCATTGTGGAAATATCAGAGTGTATAATGGACAAGCACAACCAATGATTTAAATGGTAACAAAATCTTATGAATAACCAAGGAGAAAAAGAACTGGGTTAGACTAAAAATTACCAGTGCGTGAAGACAATTTGGATACTGACTAGGCATTGGAGACAGACAATAGATTTTTCAGAGTTGAAAGTGGTATGACAGAGCCCTTGTTACCCATAGTGTGCACACATCTCACTATCATATTTGGTTCAAAAGTTTTGTAGTGCCACAAAAACCAGCAGCACTAACAGAAAAGGTAGTGGGACAAGAAACTGAGTGTTTACAGGATGGGCTATGATTAAAAAATATTAAAAACTTTAAAATATCTCTTAAAATATTGTCTCTCTTTAGCCTAGGACTATCTTCAGCCCACTCCTAATGTTTACCCCAAGCACAAGTCAAAACAATTTTTTAAAGAAATCCAGAACTGTCTGTTGCAAGATAAATTAATTTAGATGACTATAACCTTTCAGACCTGAAAAGATTTCCATTAGAAAAACTAGATTATACAGACAGGACAGGAAAAGCTGAGTATTTAAATCTCTCTAGTACTACTCTGAAGAAATGCTACATGGAGCAGAACAGGGGAAGCACCTTTTGGAATGGAAGCACTTGTAAATGGTGAGTAATAATAAAACCACCTATCCTGTTGTAAAGAATCTAGGAGGGAGAGGGAGGCAGAAAAAGACAAGATGCTTGCTTCTGTTCCAGCTGGACTGTTCCCTCTCCAGCCACAGGGCCAACTAATCCCAACTGCCCTGTGGCAAGGAATCCAGGAGAGAAAAGAAGGCAGGCAGGTGAAGAAGGTGAAGTACAGGTGCCTGGTACTGTTCCACTGCACTGTCCCTCACTTGTCACAGGACCAAACACCAACTGCTCTGTGGGAAAGAAAATCAGATGCGATCTCCTGCTCAAATGGAGCTGGTTGTTTTTGGTTCGTTTCACTTTTAGTGTGTGATTCTTGGTGCATCTACTGTATGTTTATCAATGTTATTAGATGCTTTGAGGATTGGGGTCAAAAGGCAGGATATAAATCTACTAAATTAATAAATAAGAGAGATTCTTTTACCTGAATAGCAGGAGCTTTCAGGTAATTTACACTGATGCCTATATAATGACTACTTGCATATTTTTAAAGGTGATTTAATTCAAGATTAGAAGTGCAATAATAAATTAACAGCATTTCTATTATATTTAGGAGTCTAAACTGATTTTGTAGCTGTAGCTTTTAACACAATGACGTGGTTTGCACATAACAACAAACCATGGTTAATTAAACCATGGTTTGATTCAACCATTGTTGACTCATGGTTTGTAGTTATGAGCTAACTCAGAACTATGAGTTAATTATGAGTTGTTAAGCATGAACAAGCCACGAAGAGAACTCATTGTTTATTATGGGTTGTGAACTATGAGATGTTTAAATCATGGGTTGTAGTTACATCTGAACCCAGAATTGTGGGTTGTTCATGGCTTGTTCTGCCAGGCTACAGAGGCAACAGGAAAGAGCGCTAAAAAAAATCCCAACCTCTTTGCATGCCAGTAATGCTGTGCAGTAAAGGCATTTTGGATTACATGGAAGGAGCGGGCAGAGGAGGAAAACAAACAACCCAGGGCCTGAGAAAACAAACCATGATTCAACTGTCTGCCAGACAAACCCTGGGTAGGGCAATAACCCATGGTTTAAACCATAGATTAGTGTTACATGAGAACCAAGCCATTGGATTGGACCCAGATGTAGTCATGGTTAGAGAGTAGACGCAATGAAATCAATAGGACTTCAGTAAGTCATGACTAACATCCATTTCAATAAGTCTACTCTAAGCATAATGAAGTCTGGATTCAACCCAGTGTATTTATTACAGTTTTAGCCTGCCCTTACTTCTCAGACTTCAGGGTGATATACATGGCTCACATTCACCACCACTCCCTTATCTCCAAAACAACTATGTGAGGTAGGTTACACTGAAATAGAGTGACTATTGGTCCAAGATTACCTAGTGAGCTTCATAGCTGAGTAGGCATTTGAACAATTAATGGGAAATATTAGGAATCTTTCAGGACCTCTGAGGTTTTATTTTGCATCTGTCATTCATACCTTTGTCCCTTACATAAATAACCCATTTTTTGTTTATACTAAGACCACAATGGACATGATTATTCTGGTTACACCTGGAGATCATACTCCAGAATTATCAGTCTTTTTAACATTACATGTATAAGTACTTAGGCAAAAGTATACATGGCTGTTTGACAATTACTTATGGTACAAATCTGAATTTTTACATGTTCAATACTTTTTAAAAGGGAGATTCTGTATGTTCCATAGAACTATTTTGCCTACATTATTGACAAGTAATATGTAGCATATTGTTTCTCATTTTGAGAGCAATCCTGTGGCCCCTAGACAACATCTGGGGGGCTATAGGATACTTCGGATTCCCAGATCCAAGGTTGGAGACAATGCTCCAACCTCGGAGGAGGGAATACAATGTCTGCCCTCCTCCCTCTCGCTGCTGGCATGGAAAGAATTGCATCAGCTGCCTCTCTGAGTTCAGGAACTTGACAGTGGGGAAAAGGGGACATTTTGGTGGTCAGGGAGAGGAGGGGACTGGAGAGGCTGAGGCTGGGATATGAGCTATCCCAAGGCCTCTCCACGTTCCTCCCCTCCCCCTCCAAGACATACCAGCTAGATGGGCAAAAAAGACAATCTAGCAAAAATGCAGATGGGAAGAGTGGGGAGGTGATGATTCATTCAAAGAAAGAAAGAAAAAAAGCTTCCTCTCACTGAGTTAGTTAGGCATCACTTGGGCAGTTGGGCAATGTCAGAGCACCTCTCTTATATCCATCATGTCTCTTCAGAGGAAGCTTCCTTCCCTTTTTTCACTTCCCAGACGTCAGTTCTTCAGTAACCATACAGAAGAGCAACCCATTTTGCTGTATCATAGCATTTAGATTAGATTCCTCTGTTGTTGATCACTGTCCAGTTAATCACAGCTGAGAGTACATATCCCATTTCTAATAATAAACTGAGAAATATTTTACAGGATAAGGCAGGAATCCATGCACTACTAATGGTAGAATCAATTTATCAATTAACAACATTCATTACTTTACAGGTCAACACAGGTCCATGGTTTGTGTTAAGGTCACTAAAGAAAACCCCAATTGGAAGCAAAAGGCTAAAAAAAAGTGAAGATCTTGTCTGTCAACATAGGAGAACATCCCACATCAATCAATCCCAATATTATATTGATTAGGTAGAGATAGATAAGAGACTATTTGTGCCCTAATCCAACCCCCACCCCGCCACACTTCTCTCTCTCTCTCTCTCTCTCTCTCACACACACACACACACACAGACTTTTTGACAAAGGTCAAAAGACTTTGTATCTAAGAAAGGCCTGCATCTTCTCAGGGAGATGGGGTCCCCCCTCCCCAACACCAAAACTTCTGGAAGTTGGTGCTAATTTAAAATAGATAAAAGAAAGTAAAGAGTTTTATTTCTTAAACTGAAATAGATAAGATTTCAAACTCCCCCCCCCATATAATTATCTCTCTGAAAATTAGACATCCCAGGTGTCAATTTGTCTAAAGCCAGACACTCTGGCAGAAGAGAGAAAAGAAAACAAAGATGACTCATACCTGAGCTGAACAGCAAAGCCCTCCCCATCCCCTGTCTATAAAACAAGCTACTCCGCTGAAATTGTTAATTCTCAAAGACAAAACAGACTAGGATTTCAGTGAACTTCAGATTTTGGAAAAATAATTTAATGAGGTCTCCCTTTAAGAAAGACTAATGGTCTCCTATTGAGTTAAGAGCTATTAAACTGGTCTGGAATGTGATTCCGGTTTATTTTTGCAAAATTATCATTTTGCCTAATCCTAGCAATGTTACACATTTAAAGATAGAAATGTTTTTCACCCCTTCCTTGTGAAATCTCAAAAGTACCCTAAAAGTCAAACTTCCAAGTGTAAGACTCAAAGTTTCAAAAAGCAGTAAAGATTGTGTCATTTAAGCCTCGTAATATGTCAAAAAACAATTGCCTAAAACTTCAGATTTCACTTCTGGGAAACAGAAGCAGCATATTTAAAACAAAGATTACATCAGAGCTGTTTTTTCTTACGATTTACAGAGATTATGTAATCCATTTTAGTGTTCCTCCTTTCAAAAGCATCCTTCCAACACAACTGCCATGATGGGAGAAATCTACATTCCATTAAAGTCACTGGAAACCTTCACTGATTTTAACAGATCAGGATTTCTTCCCAAATGTATTTATTTGTTACCTTTGTATCCTGCCCTTCTTTGAAGGAGTTCGGGATGGCAAGGGCTTCTCCATTCACTTAACAGAGGGGGAACACCATCAGCACAAAGAGATGTGTGTCGCGCTGCCTCTTCTATTTAAGTGGATGAGAAAATCTGCTCATTCACAACAAAACGCATACAGAGCTATGGGCTTCAAAGCTCTGGCACTGTCAGCATGTTAGCAGCACAACTGAGTCACATTCACCAATGCACATAAACACTTGCTCTAAGTGACAAAATGCATGTGTGAAATGGCCCTTAGAATCAACATAAACAAGATGGTTCCAAGATTGAGAGTAAACTCTTAAATCTGTTCTTTGGGCTTCTTTTTAACCCGTTCTAACACACACGCACACAGTCATCTTAAATTGAAGGGAGCATGTAGTAAAGTGGTTAGATTCTAATCTCATCCAATTTGTGTTGATAAGTGGGATATGTGAACTGATCCTACACAGGTCACTGGCTGGTGTTTCTCCAAGGCAAGACACAAGTAATTTTGCTATAATTCAAAAAAAAGAGCAAAACACACACACACACACACACCCCTACAGTTAGTAGATGACAGCCAAACAAAGAAAATGCCTTTAGGACAGTCATGGTTTTTTTTTACAAGATTCAACTATAAAACAAAATTCATTTGTGCTACATAGAATGGGCACCTCATTTAGCTAACCTTCTGCACACTTATTTGGAAGTAAGCGCTGTTAAACTTGGTGAGACTTACTAGTGAGTCCTATTTCATAATATTTATATTTTATAAAGTGAAAACGTATCAGTTGGGAGAAAATGGACAATCCAAATCATTTGTGCACACAGGTAGGTTACAGGACAGCGAATCTTTGCTGCACTTGATGTCTCTCCATACAGCTTGATGCAAAGACTGTATTGCTCTATTTCCTATAAATAAATATGGTTCCACCAGACACTACAGAGGTCCCAAGGAAACCTATCATTATTTAGGGCCCTAGTCTGCAACTAGTTTGCTAGAAAGTCACTTTGAAAGGGCAGTGCCAGTTGGTAGGCTAAAGCCTCAATTACCAATCCTCTCCTTTCAAAGCCCAGCTGTTACCACAGCTGCTGTCCTCTCCATATCTCCTCTTTACATCCAAGTTTGCAAATGGAGAACCAAGCTGACCCTTAGGGAGTTGGATTTGACTCATAGGCTGCCAGTTCCCGACATCTACTTTAGAGGAAAGAATTAAACGATTCTATAGATGATTGATCAAACCTATCAAAAGAGTTTTTAGTCATATACCTTAAAGCTGGGGTTTCCAAAATGGCACCCATGGGCACCAATGTGCCCATGGATACCTCTTTTGATGCCCACCAAGTGCCCTGCCCCTCCTGATTTTTTTTTGTTTAAGATTTTTTTTTTAAACTGGGAGGCTGACATGCTTCAAAGTGAAGGGCTGCACTCCAGCACTGTGTTTATTTGGGTTCAAAATACTGGTTTTGTGTTTTAGAGCTCAGACACCACATCTGCGTTATACTTAGGTTCTTGGGCAAGTTACTTTTCTTTTAATCATACCAGTTTGCTTTCTGGAAAATGAATATTTTGTGACCGGCCATGCCCAACATGGCAGCCATTTTGGGAAAGCACCCATGACACTAGCAAAATTTCAAATGTGCCCACTGACCCAAAAAGGTTGGGGACCCCTGACTTAAAGAGATGTCACAACATACAGTCAACATTTGAGCTTTTCTGCCCATTACTGAAATCAATTTTCTGACAGATTATAGTTCTGCATTTAATCATTCTGAAAGTGAACAATAATAAATATTGGCTAAGGGAAAGTTCAGAGAAAATGTGACATTGACTAAAAAGCTGTCCAGCACATCACTCCACTAATCAGCTTACTTCAAGCATTCAGTTTCAAGAAACAAGTACAAAGCCCCTGTTTTTAACATACAAGTCAACATAGGTCTTGGCTGGGGTGGGTCAGAAACACATTTGCGCATTCTTTAAATAGAACATGAGATTAGCAGAGGCTCAAAGCCAGCGACATAATTAACAAGCCGTTAAGTGTTATTAGCATCTGGCCCGACTTTTCTAGTTATTACAGACAGGACAACATAAAAACTTCACAGCCTGTAGAAACTACGTTGTTGCTATGTTAGAGGAGCTACACTAATCCATCTACTTTGGAAGTAACCTGTTCTATGTAACCATGGGAAATTCAGAGCGAAAAAAGGGGGGTGGGCAGAGGCAGTCCTACCATGAATAAAGGTGAGGCGACTGCTGCAGTTGGTACGTTCTGCCTACTGTTAACGGCAGCAGAGTGGGAGACCAGCAAATCCAATGCATGGGACACAAGCTATCAGCAAATTCTCTTACTAAGTCCTTCTATAGCTCCTGTTCATTTCAGTATGGAGATCTTCTTGGTAGATTGTGTACTTATTAATTAGCAGGAAGGTGGGTGCCATTTGGATTTTCCACCTCAAGCATCAAAATATCTTGGGCCAGCCCAGGATGGGTATAAAATGTCCATACGCATAGCACTAATCAATTCTAGATTTAGTTTTTATATAGTTTGAGATAAGCAGGGTTTGCTGGACTCAAACACCAGTCTATTTCTTCCTTCACAGTTGCCGGCCAACCCTTCCCCATATTTGTCAAAATCAACGTCTACACATGAATAACAGCTGTAAGCAATCCTTGTTTTCTTCTCATGTTGCTTCAAGGCCATAATATACATCTTGTAAAAAAAGATAGAGAATGAAAGCCTTAAAATAAATATAGATAAACACAACCTCAAGATTTCGTCTCCATCACAGAAGTCTATTACTGCTGTCATACAAGAAGACATTAATACAGTCCCTGATTATGACAGACTATTAAACACTAGACCACCTAACCATTACTGGCATGTGTTAGAAAATTCGTCTTTTATCAAATGATTTCCCTCTCATGTCAAATACTCTACCAATTTCCATTAAAAACAGGAATGGGTCAGGGGGAACACATCACCACCCTTCCCAAAATAAAACAGGCATCTAAATTTAGATGGGAGCATAACCCTCTCCCCACAAGTACCTAATACATATAAAATCACAAACACGTATGCTATCACCACCCCCAGCGAAGAGTAAAGGAGTGATGATGAAGGGCAACCAGTCATTAAATGCTTTTCCTGAGAGGCTAGTTATGAAGACAACATACAAATCTTATCAGGTGTCTCCCTGGAAACCCCAGAACTGCTCCTTTACTGTGTATATTCCACCCCCATACTGCCTTTGCCATTTTCCAATATTTTCCTTAATATTTACTCTCAACAGCAAAGTTTCAAGAAGTGTACAGATGATGCTTTTATTAACTTGCTGCCTCCAAACATCCTAATCACCTCTAAAACCACTTTTTCCAATATCTCTCTATTTCCCCCTCTTTGTCCCTCCCAAAATAACCTCAAATATCATCCTGGCTCTATCACCAGCCTCTCTCCCTATGCTCCAGTGCTGACTTCCTCAAATAGCACCCCACTTCTCCCAACACAAACACACAAATAGTAGCCAGTGCCTCTCCCATATAGCATTCACCCACACATCCTACTATACACATTCCCTAAATTGTACAAAAATAAAACTAATGTATCCTTGCTGAAGGCATGCTCTGTTCACATGCTATCTGTGAATGTTGGTTGGTCCTATAAAGGGGGTATCTTACTGCCCCTGTGAATGTTGATATAAGGGTCCAATATGGTTACCTGACTTGAACCATAATACTGCCATCCGAAGTGATAGCAGGGTATTATTCCTACACAAATAATTCAAAAAAAGGAAAAATACCCTCTCTTTGTGCTTTTCCAAAGTAGAAATACTTAAATAAATAAAATACCCAAGTCCAAATCTCACCATTGTCATTAACTCACTAGGTGACAAGGAGTTTTTTTTCAGCCTCTGCTTCAATACAAGGTAATAACTACTGCCCTATCTTTCAGGACTATTATAAGGATTATCCTGAGATAAGGAGGAAGCACTTATGCTTCATAGCCCAAGGAAGTTCAGAATTCTCATTTTACAATGCATACATGATAGCAAAGTTCTCATGTAGTTCTTCATTTACATTGGATAGTGTGGGTTTGTGCTTCTTACAGCACAATCTTATGGGTGTCTACTTAGAAGTAAGTCCTATAGAATTCAATGAACCTTACTCTCACATAAGTGTGCACAGGGTTACAGCCTCCACTGAAAATATATGGAATGGTCTCAAAAACAAAAATGTGCTTTAAGCACTTTGAACAATAAAAGTGCTATACACACGCTTAAGTATTATAATTAAAGAGCCTGTCCGCAGGAGAAGCGATGTGTGTGAAGAACGAAGGCTTGTATATCATAAGGATCTATGAGGGCACAGAAGTGCAATGCGTTACAATTTACGCACCACCGGGGTGGGAGACAGGGTTTACCCTCATTACTACAGCAGCGTCTTTAAGCCCGGCACTTTGCTTTTCTCCACAGGAGTAAATGGCAACTACTCCCTGATGTGGGAAAAAGTAAAGGCAGGCTCTTGGAGACCCCCTTGAAATGGGAGGTTAAACTTGCTCCCAGCCTCTGAATGAAACCAGCCTGTTTTCCTCATCCCGTCCCGGCTTCAGCTGCCTGGTCGCACCAGAGTGTGACCACATCTCTGGAACCAGCGTCGACACCGTGTTACGCTGCGGCGAACCTTCAAAATCTGGTGTACGCTGGCCATGTACAGCGATGTTGTGGAAGTCGCCACGAGGCAGGACAACCCGGCCAGATGCCCCCAGCGGGGTCCTCCTCGGCATGTGCTTATATCTCTGTCCCCCCCCCCCAAAAAAAAAAAAGGCGAGCAGGGAGATGTATACCGCAGACCTTCGTGAAACTCACGCGTGGGCATGGCACAGCCCTCACGCGTGTCAGGCAAATGCCGGACTTAAAAAGAAGCAAAACCGCGGTGAGTTGGGCAGAGTCGACAGACCGCTGACGGCGTTATCCGCTTCCCCCGCGCGCTCCAGCATCCGCCATCCCTGACGCGTCGGCGGCCTCTCCGCGCGCAAACACGCGCGCCCCGCTCGCATCACCCCAGCCCCCAAAACTTAAGAGATGCTCCAGAACCGCGTTCTCCCCGCCGGCCCGCCCAGCTCCCAAACGGGCCAGCTTAGCATCGCTGCCCCCTAAGCAGCGGCGGCGGCGGCGCCCTTCGACTCCCGCGGGTCGCCGCTGCCCGGCTCGGTTCCGAGGAGAGACGAGGGGCGCACACGCACCCCGCGCGCGCGAGAGGCGCCCTCCTCTCCCGCCGCCGCCGAGGGAAGGAGCGAGGAGGCCGGCGGCAGCGAGGGCCGGCGGCCGCCGCGGCCGCTTCCCCGCCATCGCTCACCTCAGGCGGGGAGCCGGCTCCCCCGCGGCACGGCAAGCGGGGCAGGCGAGGTGCTCGCGGTCCCGAATCGCCGTCCCCGCAGGCTGCGAGCGAGCGGGCGGGCGGCCGGTCACGGAGCAGGCGCCGCCCCTTGTGGCATCCTCTCCCCCGACACAGCAGCAGGAGCGCCCTCCGCCTCCGCCTCCCCCTCCCCGCGTGGGCGCCTCAGGCGGGACTCCCTCCCCCGCGTCCCCGCCGCCGCCATCTTGGCTCTGACGGAGGAGGACGAGGAGGGGCGGGAAGGCGGCGGCAGGAGGGCGGGCCGCGTGGCGGGCGCCGGCGGAGCGAGGCGGGGGCCCTCAGTCCGGCGCCCCCGGCTGATGCGGGGCCTCGCTGCTGAGGGGGAAGGCGGGGAGGCCTCTCCTCAGGGGAGGCTGGAGCGTGGTGGCGAGGGCGTTTATACTTTAGAAGGGGAGGGGCTAGCTGCTGTACGTTGACTTCATATATTAATACCTTTTATTTATTACATTCTAATCTGCCCCGTGACCACTGCTTTCTGCTAATACAATGTTTTAATGTTAACAGAATGCTCATCGTTGCTGTTGTCCAGTCGTTCGGTCGTGTCCGACTCTTCGTGACCCCGTGGACCATGGACCACGCCAGGCCTTCCTGTAGTATATTGGCCACCTTCCGAGCTGAGGGGCTCATCTTCCGGCGTCATCTCCTTTAGCCCCGTGATACGTTCCGTGGGGTTTTCCTGGCAGGAGTACTGGAGCGGGTTGCCATTTCCTTCTCCAGCGGGCCACATTTTGTCAGAACTCTCCGCCATGACCTGTCCGTCTTGGGTGGCCCTGCACGGCATAGCTTATGGCTCCACTGAGTTACGCAAGCCCCTTCGCCGCAACAAGTTATATATTTGCTATAAGCTAGTGCGGAGTAGCAGATGGAGCATTGAACGTGGATCAGAGAGAAGAAAGTTCAGATCTACTCAGCCTTGAAGCTCACTGGTTGGACTTAAGACACTAGTCAGTCAGTCTCTCAGGCTAACCTACCTCAGGGGGTTGTTGTGAGGGGGAGCTGCATACATTGCCTTCAGGGCCTTGGAAGACAGGTGAGATATAAATAAAATACATAGTACCAGAGCCACCTGAGGTTGGTTTTAAAATTGAAGTTTTAGCCTATCCTTCCTCCGAGGAGCTCAGGTCAGTGTACAACAGGAATGTTGAACCCCTTTTAACCCAAGGGCCAAATCTTATTCTGGAGAAGCTTGCGGTGTGGGGGAGGGGCTGAAGCCAGGGGTGTGTGTGTGCTAAATTTATTCATTTCATTTCTGTACTGCCCAATAGCCAAAGCTCTCTGGGCGGTTCACAAAAATTAAAACCAAAAAGTACACAGTAAAACAATACAAAAATATAAAATCATTAAAACCATAATATAACAATGCAACCAGAATAAAACCTAGCCGCAATGCAGAGATTTAAAATACAGATTTAAAACAACAAAGCTAAAAGACTAGAAAGCTAAAAGACTAAAATGCCTGGGAGAATAAAAAGGTCTTCACCTGGCACCAGAAGGAATACAATGTAGGTGCCAGGTGAACCTCAAATACCAGCATATTGTAGTTTAAAGCTCATATTGCCAGTAACTAAGAATCATAGAATAGCAGGGTTGGAAGGGGCCTACAAGGCCACTGTGTCCAATCCCCTGCTCAATGCAGGAATCCAAGTCATAGCATCCCCGACAGATGGCTGTCCAGCCTCCTCTTGAACACCTCCAGTGTGGGAGAGCCCACCGCCTCCCTAGGTGATTGGTTCCATTGTTGTATTGCTCTCACAGTCAGGAAGTTTTTCCTGATGTTCAGCCGGAATCTGGCTTCCTGTAACTGGAGCCCATTATTCTGTGTCCTGCACTCTGGGATGATCGAGAAGAGATCCTGGCCTTCCTCTCTGTGACAACCTTTCAAGTACTTGAAGAGCGCTATCCTATCTCCCCTCAGTCTTCCCTTCTCAAGGCTAAACAAGCCCAGTTCTTTCAGTCTCTCTTCATAGGGCTTTGTTTCCAGTCCCCTGATCATCTTTGTTGCCCTCCTTTGAACTAAGCCTTAGTAGAGGCATTTCAACCTTTTAGAATTAGGAAACTGCACAAAAGCTGGGAAACCACCAACAATCCATGGCTGGAGCAAGGGTGTGGAGCTGTCTGAGAAACCCCGGAGGGCTGGATTGGGACCTGGGCTTGAGGTCCTACACCTCTGGTGTACAGAGCTCTCCTATTTTATCTTCACAACAGCACTTTGAAGTTAGGCTGAGAAAGTGCCTAGCTGAACGTAATCCATTTGAGCTTCAGGGATGACCAGGGATTTTAGGTCATATCTGCTAGTTTAAGTTCACTATTATCCATGACACCATGCTAATTTTTTCAGGCTGGGTGAGTGGGATATAAATTTGTAAATAAATAGAAATAGGGTAGCTTTTTTAAATCACAAAGGGTTTGGAGAGAGTGAACACAGAAGACTTCCCTCTGCCTCATAATTCTAAAATATGGGACCATCTGGTGAAAATGACTTGACTTGGCTTTAGATTCAGAGGCAAGGGAATAAATTAGTGCTGATGGCCAGTAGTTTGGATGCAGGGCCAATTCTTCTGTGAGGAGGCAGCATATTTGCAGATATCGTGAAAGGGTAGCAAATCATCAGGATGTATTAGGGGTGGCGAGGGATACCATTTAGCTGTTCTGCTTCAAGCATAAAAGTGAATGTTTTTACAAGATTACCCACATTCAGGAGGAGAGGTTTGTCAGTGGTAGTGGTTGTTAGCATCAATAGTATACATTCAGTAGCAAAATACTGAGCCGGCAAATGGCAGGGGATGGCTAATTCAATGTCCTTCACATGAGCATCTGGGCTAGATGAAGTTTTCTCCTGTTCTTATGTTCAAGGTGTTTGGAGGTACTTGGGAATTAATGTCACCCCTTCCTCACACATCAGAAAGGTTTACACCAAGAAGCATGAGAGTCCATGTGTGGATTCACCCACATTACTGCCAATAGCCACATAAGCATACTGTACTGTGGGCTACCTCAGTCTGTTTCAGTATGGAGTTGATGGATGTAATTGAACGTTGCCTTAAACTATGTGACCAGGCCTTAACATGCTGCCTGCCTCTCCAAAATTTAAATTTGAATCTTTGCAATTATAACCTTATACACAGTTTTAGTTATTGGTTTTTTGAAGTATGCCATCTATCCCGGATGGAGAGGAATAATAAAGAAACGGGTAACTTGTAACCAGTGAAACAATTCTTATTTCAAATGAGAATTCACTAGGGCTGTGCACTGCTTCGTTCCGAGGCCCGAACCCCGAGTTGAAGCGGGTTGCTTCGGGTCACTTTGTGCCCCTTCTGAGGTGAAGTGGAGGGGGCATGAAGCAACCCGGAGCAGGTCGGGGACTCTCCAAAGCACTCGGTGTGCTTCAGAACTCCCCCCCCCCAGCGCCTCTAGTTCCTTACCTGAGCCGCCATCGCCGTCCTCACCGCCGCTGCCGTCCTCACTGCTGTCCTTGCTGCTGCCATCGCCACTGCCTTCTCCGCTGCTGCCAACTGCTGAGGCCTGCATGCGCACGGCAACTCTTACTGCAGGGAGTTGCCATTTTAAAAATGGTGACTCCCTGCAGTTAGAGTCGCCATGAGCGTCCAGGCCTCAGCAGTTGATGGTGGCGGCGGCAGCAAGGATGGCGGCAGAGGAGGAGGTGGCAGCAAGGTAAGAGAGTTTCTGTGGGGGCATCGGGTGGGGACCTGAAGCAGGGTTTGACATCTGAATCCTGCTTCAGGGCTGAGGCGGGTCAGGGGGCCCCCAAATCTGCCTGAGCCAAATCGGGCCAACCTCCGAGTTGGATCAGGGGGTCCCTGCACAGCCCTAGAATTCACATCTTTTCCATCAGCTCAGTTATGATGCTGTAATGTCTGTACATCTTAAAGGTTATACAACAAAATGGTGTTTTTGGCATGGTATCTTCCTATTAAAAGTCATGCAGCAAAGCCAAAAGAGGTTTTTGTTTTGTTCATTAGGAAATTTAACATTGATCCTTTTCTGCTTAGAGGAGTGATGTTTGATGGGGATTGATTAAACTTAAGAAGAGGCAGAGAAATTACATGTTTAAATGCAGCAATGATGATGAGACAGCAGTAGAACAGTGTGGTTGCTTTTCTTTTGCTTCCACAGCAGGTCTTGTAAAGGAATTTCTTACTTCAGGGGACCATGCTGCCTATAAATTATAAAAGAGGAAACTGAATATCATGCATACGTATGGGTTGGGGGGAGGAAATCCTCTACAGAAAGTGCTTGCTAAAGCAACTAAAATGGCAATGAAACAACAGAACAAAATCCCAAATCCTCCCACCAAAACATTTTCATGCAACTGACTAATGAAACCAGTGAGAGAGCTTGCACTGATTTCAAAGGCAGTCATGGGTGAAGCTCTGGGCCAACTACATGTTGTATTAAATGAGAACTTTAGCATTGCATGATTCTTTAAAAAAAATTAGCAGTAGTGGAAGGGAGGAGGGAGGTTTTTTAACCCTTTACCTCTGCCCTTCATTTGTCCTCCTGAAGCTGCTTTTTGCATTGGAAAGGAAGCTGCCATTGGCACGTCTCGTCTTGTATGCTGGGTTTCCTTTCGGAAGGAGAAGCCGGGTACAAATATGAAGTGAAGTTAATGAGCAAAAGTTGATAGGGATACCATTATTTTTAATTAACTATGACTTGAGTGTGCTCTATATTAGTTAATCTGAGCTAAATACTATGCAGCTGGGCACCATCACTAACATAGATTAGAAAAAAATCTCCATTTGCTGATAAGCATGCATTGAAAAACTGGATAAACTGAAACGTGCAGACAGCTGCTATTTTTCCAAGCTATTTACGCAATGGAAGCAAGTGCCCAATTTGCTTCTACAGTTAGTCCAGCCCTGTACATATTAGTTTCACATTCTACTTCTAATCTGTTTTTATTTGTATGTTTATTTAAATATGGAAATGTTCCTTGTCCCAGAGGTTTTGCATATGTCAGAACTTCCCTAAATTCAGTTTTTAAAAAAGATTAAAGAAAGAGGGCAAGCACGTTGGTACAGATACTTTAAATTTATTTGATTTGTCAGTAAAGGCGCAATTTATTTGATTTGTACCCTGTCTTTCTACCAAGAGAAACAGCAAGGAAGCTTACAATCACAAATAAAACATAATTAAAATAACAATTAAACAAATACATTAATAACATAATTAAAACACAACAATAACAGAATAAAAACACCCAACCTTACAGACCTGCTTACACATCAAAGGTTTGAATAAAAAGGTAATTGCCTGCCAGTGGAAGGACAGCAGAAAGGGAGTGAACCTAGCCTCCCTCAGCAGGGAGTTCTATAGCTTGGGAGCACCAAGAAAGCCCTCTTTTGCGTTACCACCAAACGCATCTCTGAAGGTTGGGGTCTCAAAAGAAGGGCCTTTCCCAAAGGTGTTAAGACCCAGGCAAGCTCATATGGGAGAACGTGGTCTTTAAGGCAGCCATGGTCCCAAGCTGTATAAAGTTTTGTAGGTCATAACCAGCATTTGAATTCTGCCTGGAAACGGACTGGTAGGAAGTGAAGCTGTTATGACAAGGGAGTAACGCGCTCCCTATAACTGGCCCCGGTCAGCAGTTTTTCTGCAGCATTCCGGATCAGCTGAACTTTCCAAATAGTTTTTGAATGCAACTCCTCACAGAGATCATTACAGTAGTCCAAAAACGATGTAATTAAGGCATGTAACTGACCAGATCAGCCATCTTAGGAATGGGTGCAGCTGGCCCACTGTTCAAATGAACTCCTGGCTACTGCTGAAACTAGGCATTCAGGTTCATGGCTGATTTCTAGGGATGGCGGAGAATTTCTCCCCAAATCTTCGGGGGGCCGAGCGCCAACGCATTCGGCCCCCCGAAATCGGCGGTGAAATTCTCCGCCCCCCCCAGGACGGAACTTACCTTTGGCGAATGTCCCTCCCGGCGGCGTTTCGGCGCAGGCGGGGGCGGCGGCTGGTCTCCCAACCGGCTGCCGCCACCGCCGCCGCCATTGCAAACAAAAAAACTAAAGTAAAAAAAAAACACACACACCTGTGATAGGCTACGTAACGATTTACGTAGCCTATCACGGCTAGATTTCCAAAGTCAGCCGTGATAGGCTACGTAAATCGTCATGTAGCCTATCACGGCTGACTTTGAAAAAAAAAAAACGCAAATGGCGGCGGCCCATGGGCGCCGCCATTTGCGTTCCTTATTTTGGCACGTCTAGTCTACGTAAAGATTTACGTAGACTACGGTGAAAATAAGGGCACGCTATTTGCGTTGCCCTTATTTTTGCCGTAGTCTATGTAAATCTTTACGTAGACTAGACATGCCAAAATAAGGAACACAAATGGCGGCGCCCATGGGCTGCCGCCATTTGCGTACGCGCTTTTTTTTTTTTCCAAAGTCACCTGTGATAGGCTACGTGACGATTTACGTAGCCTATCACGGCTGACTTTGGAAATCTAGCCGTGATAGGCTACGTAAATCGTCATGTAGCCTATCACGGGGTCTTTTTTTTTTTTTTTACTTTTTGTTTTGCAGCCGGGGAGATGGAGCGCTTCTCCTCGGCCTGAATTTCGGCCGGGCGAGGCGGGAAGCCTCCCCCCCTTCGCCTGAACTTCAGGGGGGAAAGCGAAGCGCCTCCCCCCCACCGCGAAGCCAAGCTGCGAAAAGGTAAGTGACTTTCATACATCCCTACTGATTTCACAGTTGCTCATATAGAAAATACAGAGAACTGGGTTTGCCTTATCTTTATTCCCATTAGCTGGCTTTATATGATGCTCATGCTCTGGTTTGATTAATAAATGCGTATTTCCCTCTAATTATTCTAATAATTTCCAACAGTGGAAGGCATGTTAAGATAATTTAGAACTTGAAATTCAGCAATGAAAGCAGTACCGAAGAGCCCACCCACATCAACCAGCTGCTTTTGATTAATCCACTCTGCATTCTACAAAGCCTCTAATGAATGCTCTGTAGGACCAAGGACCATATTTATTTGCGTAAACATCTGATTTCTCTTCACAGCCACTAATCATGGGGGAGGAGGGGGATTTGAAACCTTAGGCTACACACAGAATGAAACACACACAACACATACTGAGGGTTATCAGGAAGCAACCCAAAATTCTGAAGCAGTGAAGGTTGTTGTGCAGCTGTTCCCAGAGGGAGAAAGATAGGGTTTGGTTTTGTCCCCCAACAAGCAGGACATCCTACTGAAAAGACAGTACTCCAAGTGACTTCACAGAGCACAGAATTTACTTTTACACTGGGGAAAACAACAGGTACTCCTCTGACTAATCATTCTGAAAGATTTCCAAGAATGTTCTTTAACACATTTATACCCAGGGGGGGAAAGGTCCAAAACGTTCTTGGTAATGATAGGGGCAGCAAAATAACGGAACACGTTGGCATTTAAGGGGTACATTTGAGCCAGAGTGATGGGCATCAGATAAAACTACACATAACATTTATAGTACAGTTTTCCTGTGCCCTTAAATACATGTAGAAGAGAGATTTTTGGCAGGTGCAGCTTCTTCCACAATTGCAGCTGAGTAAAGGGCTATTGAGCAAACATGTAACAGGAAAGGAGTTGTATTGCATTCAGTGGTTCCTTATTTGTGATTTTGAACTTAAGCCCATCTCAAGTTGAAGGTGTAGTACTTGCCAATAACCTACCTGCATTTCTAAACTTAGGAAAATTTCACCTCTTGGTTCCTGACTGTTATGCAGCTGCTAAAAAGTATAAAACTTCTGTCCACGCAAAGGTGTCAACTTTACTTGTATAAGACTATGAGTATTTGAAATGTGTCTCCATCTGGAAACATGCCCACTTTTTTGATAAAGGAGCAGCCCCAGGAGTTTAAGAATTCCACTTGGTATAAGTTGGGTATATTTTTTTTGTGTTATCAGGCTACTCAAAATCACAGTCTGTCTTGGAACTTTGACTAAATAATAGTGTAGGAAACACTCCTGGCAAGTAATGTGTTCCATGCTTCTGCTGGCCCCAGTCTGAGAAAACAATAGAAAACAGCTGCTAAAACACAAGAGCAGGGGCCCAGGGAATAACAGCTTTTCAAAAATGTGCCGCAGACAGAGGAAAGAATGCAAAAGGGGGGAATTAATTATTAAGCCTACATCTTTTAAGAAAAATCCCATTTGAACCTAGAGGAAAAAGAAAGTTCTGCTTGATAGATTCTTCCCCAAATGGATGAATGATCCCTGTTGAAATCTCTCCAGTGTTGTAGTTTTTCTTCACCTAAGTGAATCTAGCACCTGCCCAGTTATTTGAGACTAGATTTCAGAGTTTAAAGAATGACACATTTCCTCATAATGTTCAGAGAAGTGGGGGTAGGGGTGGTGGAGGGTTTATTATGAGTAACATTTCAAAATAGTTACCAAAAGCCATACAGATGATGTGTTAAAATGTTCAGGTTCTTTCTGTGTTACATAGATTTGTGTTAGGTCTCCATGGTGATGCCCGTTGTTACGGCAGAGAAGAACATCTTTGCAAGACGCTGATAAACTTACAGGGAGAAGTTAGCAAACAGCTTTTAACAGAGGATGTTGGTTTTTGATGACTCTGCTTGTTATCCTGCATTCCAGATACTTTGCTTGGCTTTTAACACATGCAGATATTGCACAGAGTATACGAAAATGTACATCTTTCTTTTCAACAGAGCTTTAAGTGATGAGCAAGTTCATGTGTATTTTTGCTTGTCTACTGGTCAAGAAGGAAAGCTGGAGCTGAAGTTTTCCTTTCATTGATCACCTGAGAGTAGAAATGTATTGTTGTGATTAGTTATTTCGACTGCACACTTTCAGAGTACAAAGAGTTTTGCAGTCCTTATTTAGATTTACAACAGCCCTGAGAGCTAGGCTACACTAGACTGTAGAGTTGTTACCTTTTTCTTGGGTGAAATTTCTGGGTGAAAAATATGGTCCAACTTTATTTACTGTAAATGGATGGTGTGTGTGTGTGTGTTTAATGTCCATATTAATGGTGTCCCATGAACAAAGGGAACCAGAATTTTAAAAATAGACCACGGCTCAGTGGTAGAGCCCCTGCTTTGCATGCAGAAGTGCCCAGGTTTGATCCCCAGCATCTCCAGGCAGGGCTGGAAAAACCCCTGCCTAGAATCCTGAAGGGCCATTGCTGCTGGTCGGTGTCAACAATACTGGGCTAGATGGACCAAGGGTCTGAGTCATTGGGGGTGTTCAGACAATCACGGGGGTAAAATAAGCCTTTGTGGCTTCTCCCCCCGCCCCTGTGCATGCAATTTGCAATTTGCTGCAGCATGGATTGCTGTGTTGTCTAAACCCTGCGTGTGGTGCGGTGGGGATAGCTTCGTACCCGCCCTATGACCCCTACTGGACATTGTGGGTCTTAGGGTGGGTATGAAGCCACACCGTGCGCAGGGTTCAGATGAAATAGTAATCTGCGCCGCAGTGCGGGTAATTATGCAAATTACAGTCGTGTGGCAGGGGCAGTGGGAAGAAGCCACAATAGCTTCTTTTACCCTTGTGATCATCCGAACCCGGACAGTGTAAGGCAGCTGTGTATGTTCCTGTCATTGAGGGATTTTGAGGAGGGTTGATAGCTGTTAGGGCAGTTCGCACGATGGCAGCATGGTTAATAAGCCACGGTTGCTTGTTAACCACTCTGCGTATGCCTGTCGTGTGTCGGGGGGATTCGCATAATTACCTTTGGCTGCACAGCTTGTTGTGTCATGTGAACCAAGCCACCCAGAACCATACAACAGTCCATGGGTTCTGGGTGTCTTGTTACCCATGGAAGCAAGCCACCCAGTCCGTAGTTGCATGACACAGCAAGCTGCCAAGGGTAATTATGCTAATCCCCCCCAACACACGACAGGCACACATGCAAACACAGTCATTGTATTGTGTTCAATTTATGGATAGTTCCTGGGCACTATGTTAGCCTTTGACCTTGATTTCTTTTCCACAAGCATGATGTTTTTATATAATATTTGTTAAATGTGTTGAGTGCATTTTATCCAGTAGGTGTGTGCGTGTGTGGGGGGTAAGTATTCATTGCCATTTATATTTCAGAATGTGTGTGTAAATAATGTTACTTACCCTCCACTTCCCCAAAAGGTTAGAAGTTCCAGGGTTGGACTTGGAGTTGGTTTTCCTTGGAGAATTAGGACACAACCTATGCATGTTTAGACAGAAAAAGTACTACAGCATTTTCAAGCCAGCATGGGGAAAGTGTTTATGTAATATTTAAGTTTATTTACAAATATACAGAATGAGCATAGGTGGAGGCAAACAGCACAAAATTTGTACAAACAGAATATCCACTGTTCCCACATCAGACCTCCATAGAGAAGTGTCTCTGATGTGTTTCGCTTACAGCTCCCACTCACTCTGTTTTTCAGTCTTATTCCAAACTGCAGTTTTTCTGTCTCACTGCCCCCAAAGCTGGCTTCTGTTGTTTTACAGGCATGCATGTATCCCCCACACACATACACCTTACATTATCGTTAGCTGAGGGGGCAGGAAAGTATTCTCTTCCTCCCAAGAGATCTCCCATTGCAGTGATTCCAGAGTGGTCTCTGAACCATTCCCTAAAAATCCTGGATCATTAACAAGCAATTTGCCTGGCAAAGGATATAGATCTCATAGAATCATAGGGTTGGAAGGGGCCTACAAGACCATTGAGTCCAACCCCTTGCTCCATGCAGGAAGCCTGATTCCCAGGAGGTCTCCCATCCAAGTAAGTACTAACCAGGGCTGACCCTTCTTAGCTTCTGAGATCAGGCGCATCCAGCCCTTTGCTCGCCTGATGCCTGGCCAGGTCAGCATGCCTGGCATTCATAGCAATAGATTATTATAATATACACTGTGATTGATTGTAACTTCCATTGTGCTCTGTTTGTTTCACCTGCTTGAATTTCTGCCTGTCATGCAGCTGTTAAAGTCTGCCAGTCTGACAGAGGGAAAAGGGGCATCCTTATTAGATTGAAAAAGTCCCCTGAATTTACCAATGAGTTTTATGATTTGAGAGTGGATTCAAAGCTGGATCTCCCATGTCTAAAACTCAGGGCCAAATCAGAGGTGACATTAATTGCAGTTAATTAATGCAATTAATTTGCATGTTTTCTATTATGTAAATAGAAGCCCCCACCCCCAGCCTTAGGATGGGGTGGGAGTTTAACTCTTGGTCCTGACAAAAAATCCCTCCTCCAAATGCAAATCATCCCTCCCTTGAAATGCAAATACCACCAGAGGTATTCTCACCTATTCACACACATACACCAGGTATTCTCACCTATTCACACACACACACACACACACACACACCAGGATTGTGGCAGAAAAAGATGGAGATAAATGTTCCCCATGTCTCCCTCCCCACTTGCCTAGGACTGCTTATGTCTGCAGAAGGGCATTAAAGAGGTAAACAAACGTCCAGTACAGGAATCCAGTGCTACAAGGCAGGATCCTTTTGGCTGCATCCAAAGCTGCTGAGCTTTGAATAATTGATATGAAAGAAATACAGTTCCTTTCAAATGGCTTTAAACCATGAAAAGTGGTAAATAATAGCTTTGTCAAACTTTTGTCTCACTTGTTTTGGTCAAGGAAACGAAATTGCAGTAAGAGACCAATTTTTTTAAAATATATTTTTATTTATTTTATCTTTATAAATGAAATAAACAATACCAAAATTACCAACAACCTAATCAATACTACAATTTCCCAACAATACAATATTCTGATGAGGACACTACAATAACAAAGAGAGAAGGAAAAAGAAAGAAAAAGGAAAAGGGAGGAGGAAAGGAAGTGAAGTGAAGAAAAAAGATTATTTCCCCTTCACTCCCCCTCTCCCTCCCCTTTAAAGAATTAAGTTTAAACTCCAATACTCCCCGGCCTCTGATGCCATTCTATTTTAAAAACTATATCTATAACCTTAACAATCTTACAGTTTAATAAACAACCTTACATTTCAATATCATATCATCAATTTTATATCAAAGAAACAGGTCTACAATTCATTCCCAGAAGCCTATATTAATAATAATAATAATAATAAATATATGTAGTGTTATATAATAATAAAAATTAATATAAACCTTCAACAATCAGTAATATATTTTATACTAGATATATATTTTATACTAGATATATATTTTATACTAGATATATCTATTTTGAAATAAAAATATAAAGAAAAGCAAGAAAAAATGAAAGATGAAAGAGAATAAACGAATATATGTATAATCATTTATCTTCAGAGCTAGCCTGGATCATGTAGACTACACACAAACAGTTAACAAAGCTTGTTTAAAGATTCCAGTTCATGGGGTTGTAACAGAAATCTCACGTGTTTTTACGTTCAGCCATGCCTCCGCCATTTCATGATTTAGAAACTTCTTCTTCTGACCTTCAGACACAATACAAAGTGTAGCAGGATATTTTAAGTAATATTGTAAGTTCATTTGTTTTACCATATGTTTTGCTTTGATAAATTGCCTTCTTTTATTCGCCACCTCTTTGATGTAGTCTGGAAATAACATAACTTTATCTTGTTTCCAGGAAAGGCTTCCACCCTCTCTTGCCAAACGCAGGATATAATTCTTTGTGGAGACTTTTGCAAATTGGACTATGATTGTGTAGTCAGTCCCTTTAGCATTTGGCACACAAAATGCCTGCTCAGTATCAAGTAAATAATCAGATGGGATAGGGAGTATCTCATGCAAAAGTTTATCCACAAAAATAGGCAATTTTACATCATTAGATTTTTAATCCCAATAATACGTACATTGGATCTCCTTGTGAAGGTCTCCAGTTGAGAAATTCCATCAGAGGCATTTTTAAAACAAATGTGTGTCTTAGTTTCATTTCCTGCCACTCGGTCTTCTAGCTCATTCATTTTCGTCTCCATTTTTTGCCACGATGCATTAATTACATCTACAGCTCCTTGCAAGGTGGTGGTGGAATTTTGGATTAAATCCAACCTTTTGGCTTGCTCTGTAAATTGCAAAGATAAAATCTTTATCAGAGTAAATAATTCCCCTATATCTTCTGTTCTTGAAACTTCTGACACAGGGGGTGCGGGGGGAGTTGATGTGAGAGACCAATCTTCAGGCCTTTACTTACCTTTCACTGGCTAAGAAAAAAATAATAGGTGCTGGATATCCCATAATGTTCCTAAGGAAAGACCCTTTCCCCCCTCCCTCCCTCTCTCTCCAACCACAAGAGAGAAGTGGTGGGTAACTTCACAGAGTTCCACAGAGTGAAGGGCTTTTAAAAATCAGTCTTCAGAATGAGGCTAATATAACATCTGTCTCCAAGAGTCCACATTATCCTAAACACTGACCCTTTCTAGCCTGCATATTGCATCTAAACACCTGGGAAGAGAACCAAAGCTCTGGAACAATCTGTCATCAGAACTGCCACCATGGAACAGCATAATTCTCACTGGTTCTTCATGATCCCTGAACTAATTTTTGTTTGGAGGGGGACAGATGTGTACCTGTCTCAGGTGAGACGTCCTACGATACTGAATTGCATCCAGCCACATGCTCTAACTATGCTGTCAAAGAACCAAGAATTCACCCTCAGGAATGTTGTTTGTTCCATCTTCTTTACAGAGTTTCAAAGCATTTGCCTGGAGGAAAAAACACACAAAACTGATATAATTTAAAACTCTGTTGTTATGATATGTTCTTCTGATCATGTCTACCTCTTACTCTTTTTCTTGCATGTATTACTATCATGACATCAGCACTGGAGAAACTACAACAGTGTATGGTGATCTGCTGTTGACATAGTGAAGAAGAATTCCGGTATCTACTTCCTCGTGTGCTGTTCTGAGTTCTTGTATTTAGATGGAATGACTCAACATGCTTCTCATTTCAGAACCCACCAGCTCCAATGTCTAACCCGAGTTGATTGGGAGGATCTGTTTTATTAAGGTTGCAAGTAGGGATGTATGGACTGTGTAAAATCCTCCCTGTCTGTGTTTCGCAGATTGTCAGGTGCCTTTTGTTCCGTCATCCACCCACAGGCAGATATGAATTTTTTTTTCATCATGCAGAAAAATACGTAAATAATTACGTACATATTTATGTAAATATTTACATAATTTACCTTAGTACGTAACATTTAGCGTATTGTCCCCCATTCCATTCACTGTTTCCTCAGCAGAAACTTGCGTATTTTCTTACGAATTTATATGCGTGAATTTTTGAAAAGTAAAAAATAATAATAAAGTCCATGGACTTTGCGCAGCCTGTGGGGGTCGCTCTGCAGTGGATTCTGCAGGTCAGATTCTTAGAAATCTGAGCTCATTTTAGTCCGTCTCGAATTTCTCCAGCATCCCTAGTTGCAAGTAATTACATAGTTCTGCTCTCCACCATTCTTCTCATTCTGTTGCCTGATGTAATTGATAATGTAATGACTCCTGAAGACTGCATCAGTGGAAATGGAGGTTGTAGCTCTATACGTAATAGGCTGGATGAAGACATCTGCCAAATCTCTGAAGGCTGCTATTCCATGTGGTTTACAAATTGCATATATAAATTCCTGAAACAATAGTTTCCAGGATCCATAACAAATAGGGTTAAGGGTGAATTCTGATAATCAATTTATGTCCTAGAATTTATTTATTTCTATTACTTTTATATACCCTCCAATAGCTGAAGCTTTCTCAGCAGTTCACATAATAGAGGTTAAAACCATCACACACCCACACACACACACGTGTGTGTGCATGCGTGTGCGTGCACGTGTATAAACACACACAGAACACAGAACAAAGCATAATGTAAAACTATTAACAAAACAACGATAGAATAAAGCTAAAGTAAAACCCACGGCAGAGAACAATAGCAGTGCAAAGATTTAATAAGCACTAACATTTTTTTGTTAATTAAGGATTAAAAAGCCTGGAGCAATATCAAAAAGAACACAACAAAGGCACCAGGTGAGCCTCTCAGAGCATTCCACAACTGGGACACAACCACTGAAAAGGCCACAAAATAGCACAAAAGCCACTAGACCTAACTGCCTGAAATTGGGCAGGTTCATTCAGCTCCATGGGGGCTATCAAATTTTATGTATTTATCATACAAACGAAAAAAGTTATGGCCGTTTCTGTTTTCCAGTGCAAGTCAATGGGAAAATGTAAAAACATTGCAATTAGGACACCTCAAAAGATCCACAGCCTGTGCTCAGGTGGACCACTTCTTAACAACGCCCCTGCTCCTGTGTCTTCAACACTAGCTTGTTTGCTAGACATAGTTCATGTCACCACGGGCAACTATTTCTGGGAATTCAGACTTTACATTTATTTATTTGTTACATTTATATCCCACCTTTCTTCCAAGGAGCCCAAGGTGGCGTACATGATCCTCCTCCTCTCCATTTTATCCTCACAACAACCCTGTGAAGTAGGTTAGGCTGAGAGTCAGTGACCAGCTTCGCATGATCATTGCAGCCCACTGTAGTTTATTTAAACCATGGTTAATCCACCGTAACCGCACATAGCCCTAAAACAGCCCATGGTTTATGTGAAGGTTATTTAACCCTCGCATAAGCCACCCTCTCTGGATTTTCACAACACGATAAGCCACAGTGACCACCTGATGCAGCTTGAATATTCAAAAGGGCCATTGGTATGCACTGCAACCACAGTGGATTGCAGTGAACTGGGATGGGTGGGCACTAGGGCTGGAGCCCCAAATCTTTGCTTTGGGCTCCTGGATCTCCAGGAGGCTATCTGCCGCACCATCCTTCCTTCCGTCATCTTCCAATCGCATTCTTCCTCCCCCAAATCTTGTGAGACAGAGTTCTCACAAGAATTCAGGGGGCGAGTTCTCATGGGATTTGGAGGCCAAGTTCTGGGTCTGCAGCTGGATTTGGGCTCACCTGAGGAGCAGGGGCTCTGGCAGGCCTGCAATACCTGCCACGGAATCACCAAGTGTTTCAGTAGGGGGGGGGGGAATGAAGAGAGGCCATGTCTGCCCAACCCCACAATTAGACCATTGATGAACTGTGTAATTCTATACACGTATACTCAAAAGTAAGGCCCGGTGAGTTCAATGGGGCTTGCTCACAGATAAGTGTGTATAGGATTGCACTGTAAAATGCCTTTAAGATACAACCCTCTGCAGGTTTAGACAGTTTTTTTTTTCTTTTTCTGTCTAAATCTGCAAATGATTGCACCCTCAATCAGGTTGCAGCTCTTCTATGTGTATGTGAGAACATTTATTTTTCCCAGAGGCACAGCTGTGTTGTTTATTATGAATTTATGTAACCATCCAACAGAATAAAATGACTATGGATATAAGGGTTCTTGTTGGTTTTTTCTTTTTCCTGGTGAAAAAATTATAGTTAGGTTTTTGCTTTATGCAGCAAAAAGGATGGAAAACAGTACCCGAGAAGTTTTTGTTTTATTAAGACCCACTGCATCTAAATTATTATGGAAAAATATTATGGTTTACAGTTACACACAAATAGACCCCTTCCTCTAGATTAATTAGTCTGGTACAAGTGTCCTCTTAGTGTGCTCTTATCAGAGAACAGCTGTTCAAATCCAGGTAAACAACAGATTGAAAAGGTGGGAAACTACCTTAAAAAAAAAAAAAACCAAACAAAACTGCTCCTTAATTTCCCTGGGTTTGGGCGCAAACAAGAGGGAAAAAGCTGCAATCCTATACCTATGTATGTATGGGGGAGGGGGACTGGCTAGCTAGATGGGATATTTCATCCAGTGCATTGTCTTATCCTGTTCTGTGGGATCAGTTTCAGTTTTTGGAGCCTAAGGATGTGGACAGAACGCTTGCATCAAACCCCCCACATGATCTCTCGACCCTTGGCTGTGAGGCTTATTCGAGGTAGCTGAGGGGGGCTGACCAGATGGATCACTGGAGTGGTGAACACATCACTGCGTGATGGGCTGGTTCCCATTGCCTTGAAGGAGACAGTGGTACAACCACTCCAGAAAAAACCCTCCCTTGATCCAGAGATCTGTGCTAACTATCATCCGGCCACAAACACCCCATTCCTGAATAAGCTGCTCAAGAGAGTGGTGGCATCTCAGCTGCAGGTGCTCTTGAATTAAACTAATTATCTGGATCCATTTCAGTCTGGATTCAGGCCCAGTTTTAGGATGGAATCAGCCTTGGTTGCCCTGATGGATGACCTTCTTTGGCAGAGACCGGAGGGAGTGTGACCTTGTTACCTCTTGATTTCTCAGTGGCTTTTGTTACCATTGACTACAATATCCTCCTGGAGTGCCTCCATGAGTTGCAAGTGGGAGGCACTGTTCTACAGTGGTTCGATTTGTACTTGGGGGGTCGGTTCCAGAGAATAGCATTGGGTGACTGCACCTCAGCTCCATGGCAGCTGAACTGTGGGGTGCCACAGGGCACCATCCTGTCCCCAATGTTATTTAGTATCTATATGAAGCTGTTGGGAGCGGTCATCAGGAGACTTGGGGCAAGGTATCACCAGTATGCTGACGACACCCAGTTCTATTTCTCTGTGGCCTCTGAATCGGGACAGGCCGTGCAGTTATGGCTTGGATGAGGGCAAATAAACTGAAGCTGAATCCCGATAAGACAGAGACCCTATAGGCTGGCAGTTCTCAGGTCCAGGAATTGGGCTGTTTGCCTGTTCTGGATGGGGTTGCACTCCCTCTGAAGGAGCAGGTCCATCGTTTGGCGGTGTTCCTGGATCAATGTTTTTCACTGGAGGCCCAACTTTGGTTGGTATGCCAACTATGCCCATTCCTGGATAGGGACAGCCTAGCCATGGTGATCCATGCACTGGTAACCTCACTATTAGACTTCTGCAATGTGCTCTGTGTGGGGCTGCCCTTGTGTGTGGTTCTGTTACAAAAATTGTGTTCTATCCCTGGTAGACTCATCCAATTTGTTTACCAAGAATGAGAGGAGGCAGAGATCTGGTCCAACACAATTTCATTCTGCAGAATAAGGCAATCTTTGGGGCCAGTGCACCACAGAGACAGCAATCAAGTAGTGTGATCCAGAAGCTTATATACATAAAGTCTTTGGGGGCTGTCTTACGCTTGCGCTCTATTGATCTCTTTGTCTAGCTGAGAAGGAGACAGGAAACAGGCAACGCCTTTCACATACTCAGGCATGTGCAGAGAGATAGTCACATACTCTTGCATGCTACATTCTTGACATTCCTCAGTCTCTGATAAGGCACTGTGTCTTTGTTAGCATGGCAGTTTCATACAGAGGTAGAACACACACACAAATCTAACTACGCCGAACAGCTTAAGCTAAGCTAAACATATTAAAGCTGAAATTTCTATAACAGTTCAGAAGCTGTATCTAGTGCAGAATGCAGCAGCGAGGGTGCTCACTGGAACACCCCGCTATGCTCACTTCACAACAGTGTTAAAAGAACTGCACTGGCTGCCTATTTGTTACCAAGCCATGTACAAGGCTATGTTATTGTCATACAAAGCCCTAAACAGGACCAGGATATCTAGCAGGCCACCCTTCCTTATATATACCCAGCTGACCTCTAAGATTGTCAGAGGAGGCCTTGCTGGTCATTCCAAAATTAACGGAATGTAACCACTCAATACTTCAGTGGCAGGCCTACTCAGTAGCTGCGCCCCGCCCTTTGGAACACCCTCCCCCGTGCAGTTTGGAAAGCCAAAAATGTGGCCTCCTTCAAATGTCTTCTGAGTCTTATAGGCCCCTTCCAATCCTACTATTCTATGATGAAAACCACTTGTTCGCACAGGCTTTCCCCAGGTCGTACTTAAATTAACCATGCTGCTCCAGGTTGCTGCTCCTTATATTGTACTATTTTATTGTAGTTGGAATTATTGTTATTTATTTATTTATTTAACAATATTTATATACCTCTCCACATCAAAAGATTTTGGAGCAGTGAACAACAAAGATAAAAGAATAAAAGACTGTGTTAAAACAAAACATTTTAAAAGAAACAAATTCTGAATTTAATAAACTGCAGCTGGTTACTCAAGGAAGGCCTCTTGAAATAACAATGTCTTCAGGAGGCGCCAAAAGCAACACTACGTTGGTGCCTGCCTGACCTCTGAAGGGAGTTCCACAGGAAGGGGGCCACCACACTAAAGGCTCTTCTCTGGGTAGACTCCAGCCGGGCCAGAGGACACTCTCTCATGTATCCTGGTCCCAAGTTGTTTAGGGCTTTGTACACTAGTACTAATACCTTAAACCTGGCCTGGTAGCGAGTAGGCAGCCAATGCCATTCCCTCAGCAAAGGAGTTACATGCTGAAAAGGGGCTGCTCCTGACAACAGCCTGAGCTGCCTCATTCTGCATTAGCTCTAGCTTCCAGACCAGCCTCAAGGGCAGCCCAACATAGAGCACATTGCAGTAATCCAGTCTTGAGGTTATTGTGCCACCGTGGCCAAGCTATCCCTGCCCAGGAGAGGCCATAGCTAGCAAACCAGCTAAAGCTGGCAAAAGGCACTCCAAGCCACTGCAGCCAGTTGGGCCTCCAGTGACAATGATGGATCTAGGAGTACTCCCAGGCTATGAACCTGATCTTTCAGAGGCAGCACAACCCCATCCAGAACAGGCAGTGAGCCTATCTCCGGGGGGAACCACTCACTCACAGGGCTTCTGTCTTGCCAGGATTCAGCTTCAATTTACTGGCCCTCATCAAACCCATTACTGAGTCTAGGCACTGATCCAGGATTTGCACAGCCTCTCCTGATTCAGATGTCACAGGGAGACAGAGCTGCGTGTCATCAGCATACTGATGGCACTCAGCTCCAGATCCCTTCATGACTGCTCCCAGCGGCTTCATATAGATGTTAAACAACATTGGGGACAAGATGGCGCCCTGAGGCACCCTGCAGCTCAATTGCCAAGGGGCTGAGGAATGGTCACCCAATATCACCCTCTGAAATGGACCCTGCAGGTAAGACCGGAACCACTGTAACACAGTGCCTCCAGTGCTTTTCCCACGGAGTTGATCCAGGGGGACACCATGGTCGATGGTATCAAAAGCCAATGAGAGATGGAGCAGAATTAACAGGGCTGCACTCCCCCTGTCCCTCTCTCAATAAAGGCCATCCATCAGGGCGACCAAGGCTGGTTCAGTTCCGTAACCAGATCGAAACCCAGACTGGAGTGGGTCTAGATAATCAGCATCCTCCAAGAGTGCCTGCAGTTGCTCCGCCACGGCCCTCTCAGGTACCCTCCCCAGGAAAGGGGTATTTGCGACTGGGCAGTAGTTGTCTGATACTGTTGGGTCCAGCGTGGGCTTCTTCAGGAGTGGCCACACTACTGCCTCCTTACAGGCAGTTTTTAACGTTGTGTTTTGGATATTGTATTTTAAATATGATTTTAATATTTTTATGTGAACCGCTTAGGGATTATATTTTGCAGTATATAAATATCACAAATAAATGAAGTTACGTTTCACCTGCATTATGATGAGTGTGTGTATTCTCTTTTCATCTTTTCCTGTAAGGCAGTTTGTGAAGACAGAATTGTGGGGAGTGCTGGCTAGATGTTATATTTATGGGTCATAGTTCCATTTATTACATTCAAACAGTTCTACTATTTTTAATTTAGGCTTCAATCTCATGCACACTTACCAGGAGGTAATTCCACTGTAATGATCTTTCTTTCTTTCTTTTTGGGCTGGGGGCAATGTTGGATTTTATAACGGAGGCTGCAAGCATATATTCACTTGCCTTGGAAGCTGTCCCATTGAACTCAGTGGGACTTGCTTCCAGGTAAGCACGTATAGATTGGCACTACTTGTGAACAAGTGTCCAATTTGCCACAGATGCCTTAAACTACAGAAGGCTAATATGGCCAAGTGAGATCACCCTGTTTTTGAGGATGGGGTTTGTGGGGATGGGGTGAATGGGGCATGATGAAGTTAAAGTAACACACTTTTAGAGCACAATCCTATGCATATTTAGACAGAACAAAGTCCTCCAACTCCCAGCATGCCCCAACCAACCATGTATTTGTTCTGGGGATATTATTGTTAACCTGTTTGGGGATATGAATGTTAACCCTTTGGAAGAAAAAGTAGTGTAGAAAGATTGAAGTTAAATTAATGTAATTCTGGTGCTTGTTCTGGGGATTAGACTGTTCGTGATAAAAAAAATAAACATATATTGCGTTTCTGGGGTATCTCTTACAAGCAAATGAACAAGACACATAAGATTATAATCCTACATGTGAATAACGCAACCACTTAGCCTAGTCCAAAATGTATAGTTCTAATGCATGTTGCACAAACAAACTGAGACATCATATAAAATATTCTGATAAGAGTTCCTGACAATGGGCATTCTAGTGAACTTGTCCCTTTGATTTCAGTGGGTTTACTCTAAGCATCGCTATGCCGTGGGATACAACTCTTCTGTCCTTAGGATCTGCCTGGGAAGCTAAGGTCGTGGGGCTTGGGGAGGCTGGCAGAGGGCTGGGAAGACTGGTGGAACAACTATTGGGAACTGGAAGGCTGGGCAGACCAGCAGGGAGCAGAGGTGGCAGCAGAGCAACAGCGGAGGGTGGAAAGAGCAGCCAATTTCAGAGGCTAGGGTGCAGGGGAAAGGAGATGTGTGTGTATGTGTGCGTGTGTGTGATGGGTACTGGGGGGCGGGCTTGTGTCTGAGAAAGAGAGATAATTGGATCCAGGGTGGAAAAGAGAGAGAGAGAGCGTGTGTACTGATCTGGGCTGAAAGAGGGAAAGAGGTGGTGGTAGGGAATTGGCTGCCATAAAGAGGGGCGGGGAGACAGAAAGAAAGAGTTTGCCATCTGTAAAATGAGTGTGCTGTTGGAGTAGAAAACTCTGGGTTCAAAGGAGTGTTTGTGTGTGTTGGAACTCAACCTTTCACTACGGTGTGCACCCAGGGAGTGTTTTTTTAAAGGCGAACATTTATTGAATACTCAGTCAAAAAGGCCATTATTTTTATTCATCAGACTAAAGAAACTAAAACTTAACTGAATTTTTTTTAATTAACAACTAAACTTTACTTACAAATACAAATTTAAAAAATGAGACACAAAATATCCCCCCCCTTTTTTGCGGCCGCTTATATAAGTCAAAGAATTTTCTAGAATAGTAGTCGGAGGGGGAGGACCAATGGTAATGCGGTGGCACGGTAGTGGGGACGCATGCCGCGAACAAACGTGGCTTCCTATACATTTCTACAGCACCTCTTTACACAACTCGGCGCTTATTGCATAATGTCACAATCCATACCTTAACACCCGGCACACCCTGTATGCATGCCTATGGGCAAGTTACTTATCTTTTAGCCTCACCAGTTTGCTTTGTGTGAATTGATTGTCGTAATTACTTTCAAAATAAGACTATTAATTGTTTAGGACAGGAACCTATGGGAAGGACTATTGCTTATTGAATAGAGCACATGAGGTGGATACAGAAGAACCTTTAATTTAAAGGAATCTCAGTTAACAAGGGTGAGAGTGGGGAGATCTTAGACAAATACCACCAGTCTGAGGGCTACTGAAACATGGTTACTCTGGATGTTTTCTGGGTAATTACATCCCTCCCATATAGTTATGTGGAACTTATAAATTTAGTTGGTTTGGCTTGCTTGGAAGTTGCTGTTCTGGGCCGTTTTGTGGAATATGGACTATTGCTGGAATGGTTACTGAAACGCAGTTTCTTTTGAAGTTTTGTAGCTTATTATATCGATCCCACCTATTCGTGTGCGACTGGTGATTTTGTTTGACTTGGCTCACCCGTAAGTTGTCATTCCAGGCCATTTTGGGGGAAATGGGACAGCTACTGAAACGTGGTTTCTGTGGATGTTTTGTAAGCCCATCTGATCATGTGTCACTGATGAATTTGGCTAATTTGGCTCACTTGGAAGTTGCAGTTCTGTCTGTTTTGCAGAATACGGATTATTGCCTGGAACGGTTACGGAAAGGTGGTTTCTCTGGATATTTTGTGGCTTATTGCATCAGTCCCTTGTAGTTATGAGCGGCTGGTGAGCTGGGTTCTGTTGGTTCACATGGAAGCTGCCGTTCCAGGCTGTTTTTCTGGAATACAGACTATTGCCTGGAACAAGTATTGGAACGTGGTTGCTGTGGACTTTTTGTAGCTTATTACATTCTAGTTATGTGTGACTGGTGAGCTGAGCTGAGTTGGCTCACATGGAAGCTGCCGTTCTGGGCCATTTTTCTTGAATATAGAACAGGTATTGGAACGTGGTTCCTGTGGGCGTTTTGTGGCCAAATGCATCCCTGCCATGCAGTTATGTGTGACTGGTGAGTCTGGTTGATTTTGCTCATTTGGAAGTGTCTGTTCCAGGCCATTCCATTCTGTTCCCGGTGTGTTCTGGGCATTTTGGGTTAACAATATAATATTGCAATGGTTTTAGTCCTAAAATATTGTTCTCAGGTGTCTCTAATACGTGTTACTATTTTTGGCATTTGTTGTTGTTTATCCAGTCAGTCGCTTCCAACTCTTCGTGACTTCATGGACCAGCCCATGCCAGAGCTTCCTGTTGGCTGTCGCCACCCCCAGCTCCCCCAAGGTCGAGTCCGTCACCTCCAGAATATCATCCATCCATCCATCTTGCCCTTGGTCAGCCCCTCTTCCTTTTGCCTTCCACTTGCCTAGCATCAGCCTCTTCTCCAGGGTATCCTGTCTTCTAATTATGTGGCCAAAGTACTTCAGTTTTGCCCTTAATGTCATTCCCTCAAGTGAGAAGTCTGGCTTGATTTCCTGGAGTATGGACTGGTTTGATCTTCTTGCAGTCCGAGGCACTCTCAGAATTTTCCTCCAGCACCACAGTTCAAAAGCATCTCTCTTCCTTCCCTCAGCCTTCCTTATGGTCCAGCTCTCACAGCCATAGGTTACTACGGGGAATACCATTGCTTTAACTATGCAGACCTTTGTTGTCAGCGTGATGTCTCTGCTCTTAACTATTTTATCAAGATTTGTCATTGCTCTCCTCCCAAGAAGTAAATGTCTTCTGATTTCCTGGCTGCAGTCAGCGTCTGCAGTCATCTTTGCGCCTAGAAAGACAAAGTCTGTCACTGCCTCCACGTTTTCTCCCTCTATTTGCCAGTTATAAATCCAGCTGGTTGCCATAATCTTGGTTTTTTTGAGGTTTAACTGCAACCCAGCTTTCGCACTTTCTTCTTTCGCCTTCGTCATAAGGTTCCTCAGCTCCTCCTTGCTTTCAGCCAAAGGGTCCATTCCAGGCTGTTCCAGAACTTTTACACTGTCCCCATTGCTATGGCCATTTGAACAGGCAATACCTTTTTGTTTGCCTGTTTGTGAATGGTGCCTGAAACCCACTGGGTATGCATCCAATCACTCTGGGTTTAATGCATTTCAGTCGCCATTGGGAAGGAACCAATGTATCTCAATGCTGTAATTCTGTTAGTATTTATTTAGAGCATTTTTACCCCACTCTTCATTGGAAAAAGGCTCCCAGAGTGGCTTACACAGGTTAATATTAAGACAGCCCCTGCCCTCAGGCTACAGTCCGAAAGACAGGACACAAAAGGAAAAGGGATTGGGAGGAAAGAGGACAAAGGAAGCAAATGCATCACTGCCCCGTGTAGGCTGGTCTCCCCCTTGCCCTGATGCTCCCCCTGGGAGGTGGGGTGCACCCTCCCGGTGGCCTTGGTACTCTGGTTGATGGATGAGGCCATCCCAGGGAACCGTGGGCTGGAGCTCTGTGTTCTTTCTAGCAGGGGTGGGGGGAGCTGCCTGCAGCTCTTCCTACTCCGACTGATGTATAGGACCAGGTTGGCTTTAGTCCATGTCCTGACCCGACATCAGTATTTCCATGGAACATTTTGGGTGCATGCAGCATAACCCTGTGCATATTTACCCTGCAGTAACTCTCACGGGGTTTAGTCTCGGATATGTGTGCGCAGAATTGCAGTCTCTAAGGGTGTGAAGGGATGAAACTGATCCACATTGTTAGTTGTAGGAAACAGCAAGAGAATATTTACCCATCCTGATTTTTATGAAAATAGGCATTACAATGAAAGCGCAACCCACAATATCTCAACACTTCCTCGCTGTTCTATGAGATCTCCACACTCATGCGAGTGCGCTCTCTTTTGTAAGTGCTTTGGTGATTCGAAAGCAAACTGTGCTCATGCGATACCTGCTTTCATTTAAGGATGTTCACTTAAAGAGCAAAAGGAGAGGAAGGGCGCAGGTTCCACCGAGATTTGAACTCGGATCGCTGGATTCAGAGTCCAGAGTGCTAACCATTACACCATGGAACCGCCTCGAGACGACGCTTCCACCGCTGCCTCTAAACCCTTGCAGGTCCCACCTCCTCGTTTGCTCGGCGCCTCCTTCCTCCGCGAGGGCCCAGCGAGGCCTGCTCTGCCGCGGGGGACGCTCGCCGGCCTTTCCCGGCCGGGGGCCGGGGACCGACTGCGTGCGCGCGCGGGCCGTTGCGAGGCCCTTCCAGCCACGGCTGGAGGAAGACCAGTTACACGCGAGGGCAGGCGGCGGGAGCTGGGCGACACGTGCACGCGCGCCCGCACGCGCACTCCCAGGGGGAAGCGCCGGCGGCAGAGGCCCACCGGGCCGTGCGCGCCTCGGCGTTCAGATCCGAGCTCGCGGCTCGGCCCGGAAGCTGCTTGCGGCGCCAGGGTTTCCAGGGCGCGGCGCGGGGTGCGGCCTGGAGCGCGCGCGGAGGGCGCTCCCCTGCCTCCGCGGGGAGGCCCCGGCACGTGCGCGGCCGCCGCCCACGGGCTCTGCGCTGAGCCGGCCGAGCAGCGGCTGCGGCGGCCGGCCGGCCGGCGGGCGGGCGGGCCGGCGGGCGGGCGGGCGGGCAGGCGGGGCCGCTCTCTCCTCGGAGACAGCCCGCTGCGTGCCTGACGCGAAGCCCGGGCGGAGGCGGAGGCGCCGTTGCTGCGGCCAGTCGTTACAGACGCCCGACACGCAGCGGAGGGGCGCTCAGACGCGCGGGTCAGGCGGGGCGCGTCCCACAGCCGGCCCTGCGGGAAGCGGCCGTGCAGCGGAACAGACGGGCCCGGGCGGGCGGGGCGGGCGGTCCACGCTCTGCACGCGCTCTCGGGCGCCCTCCCCGTCTGCTGCTCCCTTCGCGCGCTCCGGGCGGGAGCTGCAGTCAGGCCTGGGCCAATAGATAAAATACAGCTAGAGATCAGACGCAGCGATGTCGGCTGATTTGTGTCAAGAGAGGAGCCAGGCCTCGGGGACGGCGGGGGCAGGGAGCGCTCTGTACATGCTCGGAGGCATCTCCCCTTCCCTCGCGAGCCCTTCGCGCGGCTCCTTTAAGGCGGCCCATTTCGCTCCCCGGGTGCCCCGCCCTTCGCGACGCTGCATAGAGGTAAAAAAAGGCGAGAGTCGCACACTGATTTGAGTTCCGGTTTCCGTTTGTTCGCCGCCATCTGCGGGGGAAGGCCGCTCGGAGCACAGAAAGAGGGGCGAGCGCTCGAGCGATTCGCCGCCGGACTTTTCGGTAAAAAGTGAAGGCCGCCGTTGGCCATGACTCTCTACGGGCGTAGAGTGGCGCCGCTCTGTCATTCGGCAACTCTATGATGAAAACTCCACTTGCTTTTGCCTTGGAAAATCCACTCAGTTCTAGACCGGAAGCTCAGTTCCACATCGGAAGTAGGCGCTCTACCTCCCGTGCCTCTCTATGCCTTCGCGGCAGCTGCTCCCCCCGCTACTTCCCTTTCTGCTGAAGACCGGAAGTGTCGTCATAGACGTCTCTGAAGCCGCCCCACCCGCGCACAGAGAAAAGCAGTCCGAGCGGGCGGTGACCCGGAAGCGTTTCTGGAGGTCGGAACACGGCGGCCCCCGGAAGTCGCCCTTGGTCGGGAAGGAGAGAGAGAGAGAGAGGGGCCGGCTAGTGGGCGGAACCGGAGCGCGGCTGATCGTGAGGAGGAGCAGGAAGCCGGAGCAGGGAGGGGCCCGTTGGCTCTGGCTGTCGCTTCCTTGTGAGCTGAGAGGCCGGAGTAGCCGCCGCCGACATCATGGGGGGCTCCCGCGACGACGAGTACGACTACCTCTTCAAAGGTGGGCCTGAGACCTTCCCTCCCTCCTCCCCGGCGCTGGCCCCCCTCCCCTCCCCTCCAAATACCCACCCCCCCTCGACAAGAAGCCCCCCCCCCGCGCGGAGCGCGTTATTCCGTGGCTGTGATGGCCGTGAGAGCCGTGCTGGGGCGGCAGAGCTCGTCTCGCCGGGTGTCGTGAGGTACTGCGTGGGCCCGGCCGCCCGTTTCTTTGACAGCGGCCCCCCCAGCCCCCCCCCGCGCCTGGGCTCGCAGGGCGGTGTAGGCTTGTTCAGACGGCCGTGCGGCAGGGGCTGCTGCTTCTGAACGACGGCCCCGCTGGGCAGCCCCCGGTGCTTCTAAAATGGCTCGGACTAGAGAGAGCCGGGTTGAAATCCCCGCTCGGCCGCGGAGATCCCTGGGTGACCTTGGGTCAGTCATGATCGCTCAGACGCACCTACCTCACGGGGCTGTTGTGAAGATAAAAGGGAGGGGCGGGACCTTCTTGGGAGAAAGATAGGATAATAAATAGGAGTGCGCAATTTAAAAAGCCTAACAGAGCGTAGCCTGTCTGTAGGAACCAGCTCTTGAGTTCGTGCTATTGCTTGAGAACATCACAAATGCTTTGCAGGGTCAGACCAGAGACTACCTAGTCCAGCATTCCTTGCAAAACTTCTTGGCAACCAACATTCACATCTTGGTAGGCCACAAGCCGTGCAGCAGTTGATGAGGTCTGTGCAACTTGTAGCCCACCAAGACACATCCTGTTTGTTTCCTGGTAGTGACAACAAAGTAAGTGTGTGTGTGTGTGTGTGTGATATGCCTCGTAGAACACAAGGTATGGCTGACTAGAGACTGTAGTCCACCGGAAATTAGCCAGTGGTTCAGCAGTAGATTATGCGCACTCTTCTGCCCTTTCCTGCTTTAAACAGCAGCATTTATATTTGCCAAGCTGAGGTTGAGACTCTATGAAAGAATCTTGAACTGAAGGTTTTGTCCCCTCCTCTCGTTGGGAGGGCAAGAGCCTTTTCTAGACAGGGTGTGGAAAATGCCAGCTGCCCAATTAGTGAAACCAAATTGTTCAGGGGTGTGTGGGGGTAAAATCAATGGGGCATTTAACATCAAGTAAGGAATGCTGGCAGGTATGTGTTGAATATAAGAAGAACCCTGCTAGATCAGACCAAAAAGATCCCTCTAGTAGCCCTATTCTGTTTCCAACTGTGATCAGCCAGACACCAGTGCAAATTCAAGAGAGCCTGAAGGCAGCTGCCTTCCCTTGTTTATTTACAGCATGTGCTACTCAAAAGTATAATGCTATAAAGGATCTACTCAGTTGACATGGCTAATTGTAGACTAAAAGAGGAGGTATCTGCCTGAACACAACATTATTGCTGCAGTTCATTGGAGCAGAAATGTAGGAAAGAACATGGACCTAAATGACAGATTCAGCTCCTACCCCACCCCCACTCTTTCTCTGTTGGACATAAAAACAGGACTTTGCATTTTGAAACAAAACATCTTTTTTAAAAAATGGGGAAGGCAGAACTTGGGACTGCTATTGGATGCCCTCGAGGAGTGAAAGGGTGACACAGAGTGCTGAAAAAGCAGGCATTGGGAAGCAGTAGCAATGTCAGCCTTCTGCTTGTTGTAGAATCTGGCCGCCGTGTGTGTGTGTGTGTGTGTGTGTGTGTCATCCAAGCTGGTGTATTTTCTACATTTCTGCCCCAACAGTGCCTGGTATCGTGGTGACTTGGTTCTGTGAATGGGACCTCCAGTAACTATGGTAATGAATAACCCTATGGTGGTAGTTAATTTTTCTTTTTCTTTGTGAGCTGCCCATTTTACTTAATGTTGGGAGAGACTCTCCTCCTTCTGGAAGAATATTTCACGTTCTGAGATTGACTTCCCCTTGACCTCTTGGGGTTTTTGGTTTTGTCCTTGTGTGAAATTTCTTCTTTGAAATTTCTCTGTTGTCTTTTCTCTGTGGTTTTCCTCTGACTTTTTGTTCCTCCATTTCTTTTTTATTTTGTTCTTTGAAATAGAGGAAGTGGTTGGTAAAGAGGCAGGACTTTTCAACCAGAGAGCAACTTATTTAATGTATAAACCTCAGTTTCCAGTTGTTACTTAATTTGGGGGTGGGGGAATGGGAAAACTTAATGGTTAAATTTTTAAAAAATGTACAATAGGTTTGGGGTTCATTCTCCTGTAGGATAGAGCAGGTTGACTTCAGTCTGGAATGTTTGTCTCTTTAGGAGGAGGAGGAGGAGTGGTGGTGCTGTGAGTTGTTCGGTTCTTATCGGGTAAAGGAATGTAAGCCTTTATCTAGGCTGAGCTGAAGGGTGGTGGTAGCCTGCCTAGAAATGGCTGAATATGGAGAGTTAAAGGAGTTATGAACTAATTTCTGAAGAAACATTGAGTAGCAGCAGCATCACCAAAGACAAGCAAAGCTCTTTTAATCGGTGTGAAAACAAAGTTGACTGAAGAAAGCGCCGCTTTTTCCAGGTTGGCACCGACTTGTTTGGTGCTGTAGGAAATGTTATTGCAGCTCCTTGCTTCACGACTGTGCTCTCTTCTAGCAACCGGGATGTTGCATCCACTGATCTCACTTCCGGTCTGGTTGTTGTTACTGCATAACAGTTGCCAGCTCATTAGAGCAGCAGGCCCCCTCCTCTGGGATATGCATGCGGTCTTCCCAGGTTGATTATTCAGCAGAGTTTTTTTCTGATAGTGAGCAGGGTGTGTTGGGAAATGACATGTTTGGCTGCCAAGGGAACTCGTGCTTTATTATGCAAAGGAAGCGTTGCAAAAGGTTATAAATCCAGGTTTTAGAAATGCTGCACAAGCGGAAATACACTTTGAACTCTTTCCTTGACTTTAGACCCAGCTTTCTTTATGATCAGGCCTTTACATTCTTCTCAGGTGTGTCAGGTTTATATCATAAATGGCTGAGGCCTGTCTCCTGACATCTTCAGGGAGAAGGGAAGACCTCTGATTCACACTCATGAAGTGCCTCACAGTGCTCCAGTTCCCTGCCTTGCTTCCCTGCTGTCCTGGTCCAAGGACCCTCTGTAGTCCAGATAGCCTTCGCTTGCATGGGATACTTGCATTTTGAAGTTGAAACAGCCTTGTAATCATTAACGAGCATTTATACAGTACATCTTAGTGTTCAAAGCATTTCACATACATTACGTTGCACAAACCTTGCAACAATCTTGTAAGGTAGGTCAGTTTTGTTCCCATGTTGCAGGTTGGGCAGAGGGAGAGGCAGGGGCTTTCCTAAGGCCCCCTAGGGAAGTCATGGTGGAGGCTTGATGTGAGGGCTACTGTATCTGTAGCTTGATCTCTTAGCCATTACACTATACCAGCTTTCTGAGCAAATCCCTGAAGGTTACTAGTCCTCAAATATTTTTAATAATCTGCCTGCCTACACATGTCATTCAGGTAGCCAGCCACTTGAATGTCTTTTCCAGTTTATAGAAGTTTCTGTGCCTAGTTGCCGAAGGGACAATTTTTAATTGTCCTAGGGGAGTGGCTGTTTGCAAGCCTCACTTTGAATTGTCCTGCTGCTAGGAACCTGATCCTTGTGCCTAGGGAACAGCCACCTTGGTTTTTTCACTGGCAGACACCCTTCCCATGATCCCATTTTTCACACTGAGACAGCATGCAGATCATTGGTCTGCATGCCCTAATCATGGGGCCCTAATTTGGCTGATGGCTTTTTCTGTAGTTTAGCACAACATTGGCCTGCTGGAGTGTAAGACACCAATTTCAACCTAACCTAAACCTCACTTCCATATCCTTGTCCCACACCTGAGGTTCGTTCCTATTGGTATGATGTTAGCAGGACACAGTCTGCTAACTCTTCTCCAGGGCATTCTGGAAATTGGAGTGCTGTGAGGGGGTGGTGAGAAATCTCTGCTATAGCACTCTGGTTTACCATGCAGCACCGCAGTTCCCTGGTTTCTTTCTAGGGAAGCTATGGCAGAGAGATAGTATTGTCTTGGGTAAGATCTTGGAATGGTGGTCTTTCATTTGTTTTTATGACTAACGATGCAACCCTATGCATGTTTAGACAGAAAAAAGCCCTACAGCTCCCAGCATGCCCCAGCCAACAGTAAGGTAACTTTACTGGGTGACCTTCAATAGAATAGATAGGGAGTGTATCCTTGTTGATTCTGCTGGATCTCTCAGTAGCATTTAATATTATCAATTAAAGTGTTCTTCAGGGACCAGATTGAGACTTGGAGGTGCTGTACTGCAGTGGCTCTGAACCTTTCTGAAGGGTCATTGACAGAAGGTGGTGCTAGGTGGTGGCTGCTCTGTCCCATAGCCTTTAGCCTATGTGGTTCCACAGGGTTCCATCTTGTCCCTTGTGCTTTTTGGCATCTCCACAAGATCAGCCAATGATCATCAAGATCAATGGTATTCCCCGTAGTAACCTATGGCTGCGAGAGCTGGACCATAAGGAAGGTTGAGCGAAGGAAGAGAGATGCTTTTGAACTGTGGTGCTGGAGGAAAATTTTGAGAGTGCCTTGGACTGCAAGAAGATCAAACCAGTCCATACTCCAGGAAATCAAGCCAGACTGCTCACTTGAGGGAATGACATTAAGGGCAAAACTGAAGTACTTTGGCCACATAATTAGAAGACAGGATACCCTGAAGAAGATGCTGATGCTAGGGAAAGTGGAAGGCAAAAGGAAGAGGGGCCAACCAAGGGCAAGGTGGATGGATGATATTCTGGAGGTGACGGACTCGACCTTGGGGGAGCTGGGGGTGGCAACGGCTGACAGGAAGCTCTGGCATGGGCTGGTCCGTGAAGTCACGAAGAGTCGGAAGCGACTGACCGAATAAACAACAAACAAGATCAGCCAGAGGTTTAGTCTGAAGTGTCACCAGTATGCCAGTGACAGTAGGGTTGGGTTGCAACGTAACGCTAAACCATGGCTTATGTTAGTATGTGGTGTTGATTCGTGGGTCTTTGAATTGTGGGTGGTTTTTACTTGTGAACCCAGAACTATGGGTTGTTAACCATGAACAACCCACAAAGAAAACCCATGGGTTATTGTTAGGTTGTGAATTCTGGGTTGTTTAAACCATGGGTTGTAATTACTTGTGAACCCAGAACTCTGGGTTGTTTTGTCAGGCTACAGCGGCAGCAGGCAATGGTCCAAAAAACCACCTGCTCTGCATGCCAGTACTACAGTGCTGCAAAGGCATTTGGAATACAGGGAGGGCATGGGTGAACGGGACGGGAACCAAAGAACCCAGGAACTGAAAAAACAACCTACTGTTTGCTCAATCATCAGGCAACCAAATCATGAGTTAACTCTGGGTAAGGCAATAATCCATGGGTCCACCAAATAATACTAGGGAGGCAGTGCATACCCTGAACCAGTGTCTGGAGATAGTACTGAAATGGAGATGAAGATAAACAAGTTTAAGCTTAATCCAGAGAAGGTAGAAGATGCCATTAGTGGGGAGATGCAACCTGTTCTGGATGGGGTTATGCTGCCCCCTAAAGGATCAGTGTGCAGGGTTTTCCTGGAGCAGGTGTAACTCCTTGGTTGCACTGGTGACCATGAGTATCTTCTGCTTCTCCAGTTGAGACCCTATCTGGAGACAGAACCAGTTGCACTGGTTATCAGTTTGTTTCCAGGCTCAGTTTTAGGTGCTGGTTTGACTTTTAAAGCCTTAAATGTTCTTGGATCCAGTTACCTAAAGGACCATCTCTGCACAACTGATTCTGCCCAGGTTTTAAGAACTTAATCTCAGGCTTGGTCTCCTGCTGAATCAGACCCAGTAGGCTAGTGCCAGAGATGGGGCCTTCTTTGCAGTGGTAGCAAAATTAGTCTCTCTCTTTGTAGGGAAATCCTGGAAATCCCCAGCCCCAGTGCGCGTAAGTGTTTTTTGAAAATATTTTTGTTTTGGAAGGTCATTTAGTTTTAATCTGGATGTGCTGCCAAGATTTTAAAGAAGACTTTTAGCTGTGCTACATACTTACATTGCACTGATTTTTAATGTTTTTATTGCTTTTGAATTGTGTAAGCCACCTTGTAAGGAGTTATCCTGCAAGGTGGGGTATAAATAAATGCAATAATACATTTTGGAGCTGAGACATCTACTGAGGGCAATAGTTTTCTTTTGAGATGTGGTCTGACACGTCACACCAGTGCAGTCAGAAGCCTCTTAAGGAAATATTGAGCCCTGGGGGAAGGCAAAATTTAGGATATTGATTGATTGATTGCATTTATATCCCACCTTTTTTCCTCTTGCAAGGAACCCAAGGCGGCTTACATTATCCTCCTCCTCCCTGTTTTATCCTCACAACAACAGTCCTGTGAGGTGGGTTGGGCTGAGAGTCTGTGACTGGCCCAAAGTCACCCAGTGAGCTTCCGTGGCCAAGTGGGGACTAGAACCTGGCTCTCCCGGCTCCCAGTCCGTCACTCTCACCACTACACTACACTGGCTCTCCTACCAGGATACTATAAATTGTTTCATTCCCAGCCCAGATGTTCCCCGTCTTTTGTGGGGCTGCTGGTGCATGACCTTCCTGCTGCTATGGAGATGGTGGGGCTTAGTCGATAGACCAGTGTTTCTCATACCTTTGATAGTGAAATCTCACTTCTTCCATTTTTTGTGTATGATAATTGGAGCTCACTGTTCTAGGCATCAAACTCTGTCTGGAAGAAGACTGTCCTAGAGCAGTGACTCATGCAGAGATGCAGTGGACAGCCTTTTTTTTTTTTCAGGACTCAGTAATTCTGCTCTGTCTTTACAGTGGGAGTCATTGAAAGATCCCAAAACAGCCTCCTGGTTGGTGACTTCTTTGGATTGACAGGAACCTTTCGTTAGTGAAGTAGTCTGACTTGGCATAGGCACCATACTCTAGCACCAAGTGTGGCACATTTCTGCAGAAGGGCCTGCTTCGCTTCCTTGATGCACACATCTTTTATGGCAGTAGTTGCCAACCTTGGGTCCCTAGTTGTTGTTGGACTGTAGCTTCTGTCATTTCTGACCATTGGCCATGCTGACTGGAATGATGGGACTTGTAGTCTGGCAACATCTGGGGCCCCAAGGTTGGGGACCACTGCATGGACTGGAGTACATCCCGTACCTCTTGCTTCCTGCAAAGAGGATTGTGTCAAGTGAAGACCCATGCAGTCCGGAATGTGGAAGAGTTCTCTTCTGCTTTCCGGGGAGGAAGACATTCTCCTCCCTCCGAAGGAAGGGCTGTGGTACAGGCCCCACTCTGGTGATACTCCCATGAACCAATTGTCTGGGAATAGCAGAGGGGGCTCTCTCCTTCATTTCTGATCTTGTTGTTTAACCCCTTTCAGCAAGAAATTGAGCTAATCCACATGAGGAGAGTGAGGGTAATCGCTGCAAACGTGTATCCTTGTGTACAGCTGAGTCTGGTGATCCTCCCCACCATTCCTGTTGTTGTTCAGTTGTTAAGTCGTGTCCGACTCTTCGTGACCCCATGGACCATAGCACGCCAGGCCTTCCTGTCCTCCACTCTCTCCCGGAGCGTGCTCAAGTTCATATCCATTGCATCGGTGATGCTATCTAGCCATCTCATCCTCTGCCATCCCCTTCTCCTTTTGCCTTCAATCTTTTCCAGCATCAGGGTCTTTTCCAGGGAGTTTTCCCTTCGCATTAGGTGGACAAAATATTTGAGCTTCAGCTTCAGTATCTGTCCTTCCAATGAGCAGTCAGAGTTGATTTTCTTTAGGATTGACGGATTTGACCTCCTTGCAGTCCAGGGGACTCATAAGAGTCTTCTCCAGCACCACAGTTCGAAGGCATCAATTCTTCAGCGCTTAGCCTTCCTTATAGTCCAGCTCTCACAGCCATACGTTGGTACTGGGAAAACCATAGCTTTGATTATACGAATCTTTGTCAGCAAGGTAATGTCTCTGCTTCTTACTATGCCATCTAAGTTTGCTATAGCTTTCCTCCCAAGGAGCAAGTGTCTTTTAATTTCATGGCTACAGTCACCGTCTGTGGTGATCTTGGAGCCCAAGAAAATAAAATCTGTCACTGCTTCCATTTCTTCCCCTTCTATATGCCAGGAAGTGATGGGCCTAGATGCCATGATCTTAGTTTTTTTAATGTTGAGTTTCAAACCAGCTTTTGCACTCTCCTCTTTCACCCTCAACAAGAGGCTCTTTAGATCCTCTTCGCTTTCTGCCATTAGGGTGGTATTGTCTGCGTATCTGAGGTTGTTGATAATTCTCCCAGCAATCTTAATTCTGACCTGTGATTCATCCAACCTGGCGTTTCTCATGATGTACTCTGCATATAAATTAAATAAGCAGGGCAACAATATACAGGCTTGTCGTACTCCTTTCCCAATTTTGAACCAATCGGTTGTTCCATGTCCGGTTCTTACTGTTGCTTCTTGACCCTCGTACAGGTTTCTCAGGAGACAGGTAAGGTGGTCTGGTACTCCCATCTCTTTAAGAATTTGCCAGTTTGTTGTGATCCACACAATCAAAGGCTTTAGCAGAAATAGACATTTTTCTGGAATTCTCTTGCTTTCTCCATGATCCAGCGAAAGTTGGCGATTTGATCTCTAGTTCCTCTGCCTCTTCGAAACCCAGCTTGTACTTCCGGTAGTTCTCGGTTCACATACTGCTGAAGCCTAGCTTGTAGGATTTTGAGCATAACCTTGCTGGCATGTGAAATGAGCGCAATTGTGCAGTAGTTTGAACACTCTTTGGCGTTGCCCTTCTTTGGAATTGGAATGGAAAAGGTCAGTTTACAGTCTTGTGGCCACTGTTGAGTGTTTCAAATGTGTTGGCATATTGAGTGCAGCACTTTAACAGCATCATCTTTTAGGATCTTAAATAGCTCAGCTGGAATACTGTCATCTCCACTAGCTTTGTTGTTTGCACACGTCTTTGCACAAAATGTTCCCTTGAGATCTCCGATTTTCTTGAAGAGATCTCTAGTCTTTCCCATTCTATTGTTTTCCTTGATTTCTTTGCATTGTTCATTTAAGAAGGCCTTCTTGTCTCTCCTTGCTATTCTCTGGAACTCTGCATTCAGTTGGGTATATCTTCCCCTTTCTCCCTTGCTTTTTTGCTTCCCTTCTTTCCTCAGCTACTTGTAAAGCCTCATCAGACAGCCACTTTGCTTTCTTGCATTTCTTTTTCTTTGGGATGGATTGAGTTGCTGCCTCCTGAACAATGTTACGGACCTCCGTCCATAGTTCCTCAGGCACTCTGTCTGTCAGGTCTAATCCTTTAAATCTATTCCTCACCTCCACTGTATATTCATAGGGGATATGATTTAGGTCATACCTGAACGGTTTTGTGGTTTTCCCTACGTTCTTCAATTTAAGCCGAAATTTTGCAAGAAGCAGCTCATGATCTGAGCCACATTCAGCTCCAGGTCTTGTTTTTACTGACTGTATGGAGCTTCTCCATCTTTGGTTGCAAAGGACATAATCAATCTGATTTTGATATTGACCATCTGGTGATGTCCATGTGTAGAGTCGCCTCTTGTGCTATTGGAAAAGAGTGTTTGCTATGATGAGTGTGTTCTCTTGGCAAAACTCTATTAGCCTTTGTCCTGCTTCATTTTGTACACCAAGGCCATGCTCGCCTGTTACCTTGGTGATTTCTTGACTTCCTACTTTAGCATTCCAATTCCCTATGATGAAGAGGACATCTTTTTTTTGGTGTTAGTTCTAGAAGAAGTTGTAGGTCTTCATAGAACTGATCAACCTCAGCTTCTTCGGCCTCAGTGGTTGGGGCGTAGACTTGAATTACTGTGATGTTGAATGGTTTGCCTTGGATTCGTACTGAGATCATTCTATCGTTTTTGAGATTGTACCCTAGTACTGCTTTTCCCACCCTTTTGTTGACTATGAGTGCTACTCCATTTCTTCTAAGGGATTCTTGCCCATGGTAGTAGATATAATGGTCACCTGAATTAAATTTGCCCATGCTTGTCCATTGTAGTTCGCTGATTCCCAAGATGTCGATGTTCAGTCTTGCCATCTCATGTTTGACCACCTCCAGCTTACCTTGATTCATTGATCTTACATTCCAGGTTCCTAAACAATATTGTTCTTTACAGCATCGGACTTTCTTTTCACCACCAGACACATCCACAGCTGAGTGTCCTTTCGGCTTTGGCCCAGCCGCTTCACTCTTTCTGGCGCTACTTGGAAATTCCCTCTGCTTTTCCCCAGTAGTATATTGGACACCTTCCGACCTGAGGGGCTCATCTTCCGGGGTCTTATCTTTTAACCTTGTGATATGTTCCATGGGGTTTTCTTGGCAAGAATACTGGAGTGGGTTGCCATTTCCTTCTCCAGTGGACCACATTTTGTCAGAACTCTCTGCCATGACCTGTCCGTCTTGGGTGGCCCTGCACGGCATAGCTTAGTGTTTCTTAAAGCATGTGCTGCAAACGTTTTTAAAACTGATTTTCTGTGGCACCTCAGCTATGTGTCTAGTAGACTACGTTCCAACTAATTCCAGGTTTCTCCACTTCCCCACCCCTCCCCTGATGAGCCTACCCAAACTGGTCCAGGCAGCTACTTTTATTTGTAAATGTTTGAGCCAACTGATTATACTGTGAGGTAATTCAGATCCTCCTTTCTCTGTGTTTGTCCTTGTAGGCTGCTGAGGCCAGTGGATTGTTCATACCCTAGCATATTTCTTTCTCTCTCTCACACACACACATGCACACACACTTTATTGCTTGCAATAGAAACCGCAAGAACTGGACCATCCAGTTAGTGTGACTTTCAGGCCATGTGTTGCTTCTGTTTGTTGTGTATCTAGTAATGGAGGGTTCCATCCACTCTAATCACTAGGTAATACTACAAAATGTGGTTTCAGTTGACTTTTTTTTACCTAAGTGCACCACCTAAAATTAATCTCTGGTTTTGCTAATATGAAGGCTGCCACACTTCTCTTTATTTCTGCTCTCTGCCCACTCGGAGACCTGTGGTTCTCGGCCGGGGCAAGAGGCAGATCTGAGATGAAGCCAGCCTTTTTGTTTTCGGAAATGGGGCTCAGCCATTGCTGTTTTCCCCAGAAGGCCAGGTTCTCTGATATCTGCAGCACCTACCGGTGACAGCTTCCATTTGCAGTCCCCATTTTGGAACTGATTCTGTACTGCAGACCTCGTGGCCACAAGACCTGGCCTGATCTTTGAACGCTTCTGTTCCTTCCCCCACCTCCTAACTCTTGTCCTACCAAGCCTGACAAAGAGCTCTGGAGAACTCGAAAGCTTGCACAACCTTTCATGGCATTTTGGTTGGTCCTAATGAGGTTACTGCCGAACTGTGGGCTTTGGTCCATCCCTCCCTCTCCCCATGATTTTGGCTGTTCTACTCATGAACCACCATGGCTCTCCTTGTTTTTTAGGGATGCTCATAATCCCCTTTCCCCCCAAAGCCATTCTCCTGTTGGGAAGCTAGTTCCCCTTCCTCTTTTGAGTGAGAGCCCTTTCATGTGGCCTGTTTTATCAGTGACCTTGGACAAGTTCTGACTTGCATTTTAAAAATGTTTACAACTTCATCCCTGCCCTATCCCCTAGGCACACAGCAGCATTCAATTAAAAAAAAGAAGAAAGTCCTTCCTTCATCATGTCTGTACATTCCCAAGCTTTCTGTAGATCCCTCTCCTATCCCCCCCTTACTGAAGAGAACATACCCAAACAAATCTCTTCCCATCCAGTGCTCTCTGTGAATCAAGGGAGCCAGTCCCCCCGCCCACCCTCACCGTCCCTCACTCTTTTTCCCATCGTGTTTAACTTGTGTATTGAATACAATAAAAAAGTTAGAAAGAAGTACATCCCCCCCGCCTGAAGAAAAGCCTTAAAATGCATAAAACTACACACCTCCGACTTCTCCCCCCAGAAAATATTCTTCGGCTTGAGCTATGGAACTATTATGGTGACATCTCCATTGTAACAAGATAAATGAATCCATTTTTTACTGTCGTTCTCTGTCTCACTTTCTAGTAAATAATACGAGGTTTAATTCCAGTCTGCCCAAATTGAATGTGACCCACCAGCCCGCAGAATCTGGTGTAGTCCAGCTTTCCTCAACCTCCTGATGTTTTGGACTTCCAACTCTTATCAGCCCCAGCCAGCATGCCCAATGGACAGGAATGCTGGAAGTTGTAGTCCAAAACACTGAGAGGGCCCCAGGTCGGGGAAGGCTGGTGTAGCAGTTGGAGTGTTGGACTAGGAGCGTGGAGACCCAGGATCAAATCCCCACTCAGCCCTGAAGCTCACTGGGTGACCTTGGGCCAGCTGTGCTCTATCTAGCCTACCTAGCAAGACTGTTGTGAGGATAAAAGGGGAGGGAGAGGAACCTCGTACACATCCCTGAGTTCCTTGGAGGAAAGGCAGGAGATACACAGAATGAATAGATGTTTCCCACTGGCTGTATACCGTAGGCAGCCATGGAGGTGACCCCTGCCCCCCCCCCCTGTGCACACTCTCTCGCACGCATACACACATATGCTTGGCATCCCAGGCAGGCAGTGGAAGCAGGAGGCTTTTCAAGCCCTGGGGGGTTGGGCTTGACTTGCGGGGCCTGGGTTGCTCTGGCCACTAAAAGCCTCGTAGATGGAGGCTAAGCTTGCTCTGACACTGACTAATGGGGATGCTTCTCTGGGCAAGAAGGGCCTGTCCAGCTGCCAAGTTCTGTGTCCCTGACTTCTGGTCAAAGGAGACTTGGCAGACTGTTCCTCTTCCCCCTGATTTTGGTTTGCCAGTGACACCTTGTGCGCACATTTAGTGCTCAAAGTGTTGGCGCTGATGAGCTTACTGGGAATAAACAGGGAAAACTGTGTAGCCCAGCCTGCCCCCAGCCTTGTGAACTACCCAGAGAGCTTCAGCTATTGGGAGTTATAGAAATGAAATAAATAAATAAAGCTGGCATCCTCCAGCTGTCAGCACTCACACCACCCCAGCTGGCATGGCCAATGGCTGGCTGTAATCCAGCACATCTGGAGGGCACCACGTTGGGGAAGGCTGTTTGAGCTCGGTGCGGGGTTCCCGATGAAGGACAGCGCGTTGTCCCCGATGAAGGACAGCGCGTTGTCCTCGGCACCTCCTTCGCCTTCTGCATAAGCAGCGTTTCTCTCTTGCCGGAGTCCCTGGGATCTGAGAGCACCAAAGAGACATGCTGAAATCAGCTGTGCACAAAGCCACGCAGTGTGGAGAGCCAGTGTGATGTCATGGCTAGAGTGTTGGACTGAGACTTGGGTTCAAATCTCTGCGGCTAGCAGGCTCAGGGAGTGACCGTAGTTCAGTCTTTCAGCCTACCTTGCAAGCCTGAGCTCCTTGGAAGATGGGCAGGATCAGGACCAGCTCCAGGTTTGTGGCTCCTGTTGAGGGGCGTGGTGGGAAATTAAAAGGGCTGCTCCCAGAGCCAGGTAACTTCTTAAAAGGGGAGCCCAGGGCAGGCATTAGCAGTTGGCCTTGTTGGGGAACTGGGGGCCTGGCTGCTCCCTGTGCAAGCTGTGTGCTGACGCCAAGGCCTTGGTAATGTAGAAGGGCCATTAATGCAGTGAAAGCAGTGGCCTGCCAGCTGCTTGGCCTCTCCCTCTTTCTTGCAGTCCCGGGTAAGGACTTAAGGCGCCCTGGCGGCTCACAGACTTGCAAGTTGTGGAGATTCGGCTTAAACAGAAAGCGTCCCCTGTGCCTGGCATCGGACTCTCAAGCACCTTCTGGCACAAACAGTTAACACGGCTGCTCCCAGTGCTGTGCGTAATAATGTCCGCAGTTTGGCTCCTGCTCTGCTGAGCCAGCTGAAAAGGGGGAAGCTGGGAAGCCACTGCCTGTTTGATGAAGTGCTCCCTCTGGGGTTGGGCCAGGCAGGTTTGGTGGCCAGGCAGGGAGCAGTGCAACCTGGGCTTGGTTAGTCTGGAGAGAGTTGGGCTCAACAGCGAATCAAAGGACATTCTCTTTGCTATTGTTCAGAGTGATTTGGGAGTTGGGCAAAAGAAGAGGAAATCTAAGAAGCCCTGATGGCTTTCTTGGAGGGATGGAGGTATTGAATGCTGCAAGATGGGCCCCTCTCCTGCTTGTTTCTGGATCACCCCCCTCTTCAAATTCTTAGGTGATGTGGATGGAGAGTCTTCAGTGTGACTTACCGAAGAATGGACCTTTTCTTGGATACATTTCCAGCACGTGTGGGCCAAAGTGAGCCTTCAGACTGGAAAGCTGTAGATGCATATCTCTATTTTTAAGATAATAAAGGAATATGAGAGAACCAGAAAGTCTTGAAGATTCATATCCTGCGTTTTAGTTGAATGATTCTCAAGGCAGTGCATAAGTCGTAGTAGTACAAAAACTCCCACATGCGCACGCACACGACCCAGCAGCCCTTGTTCCCCTGGCTGGTGGCAGAGGCCCGAGTGCGCGCTTCCCTTCACGTCTGCAGTCTGAAGGCACCTGGCAGTTGGAGCCACCAAGCACCTGCCCGCCTTCTGGTGGGCAGGGAGGGAGCAAGCTCCCTGCGGTTGCGACTTCTGTTTTCATATGCAAAGCTGTGCAGATTTAATCAAATAATGCTCTGAAGGAAAAGCATTTTTGAGACGCTCCACAGACCTGTTACAGCAGGCACTAGGATAGCAGAGGCATTCTGTCGTTGGTGCAAGAGAAGGCTATGTGCATGCGTGCGTGCATGGGGGAAGGCCTCTTCTAAAAGGGAGGCTGCCATCCACAGGTTCATGTTTTTTAACAACGAACTTTTAAAAGTTTGCTTTCTGATTTTAAAAAGTGGCTCAGATTGTAATTTATTAAAATATTTTAAATGGATCCAACTAAAGATTTCAGGTGCAATTGTCATATTAATAACATAACAAGCTCAGTGAACTATGCTGAAACTGAGGTAGTACGCAATGTATTGTCTTATTGTTTTCGTATTTATAAGATTTGTCTTTACTCTTTTTTAAGCTGCCCTGTGCACTATTTTAGTGGAAATTGCTGGATGTAACTCTTCTTTTAAATAAAATTTTATAAAAACTGAATGTTTGATGCATCACTATTGCAATACATAATTGCTAGGATTGATGTATCAAATAGATTTGAAAACAGTCTGTGACGTATCACCCTTTCCCCACCTGTGATTATTATAACATCACCACTCCTCATAAATATTTTGACAACACCAAGTACTAATTCTAGCCCCAGAATTTCAGTACCTTCATAATCTCTCACCCTCTCCCTTGAGATAATACCTTAGGGCGAGTGTGTGTGGAAGGAACGCATCAACTATAACGTAAGCAACCACTTCATTAGGACGCTGCCACCACCCTCCTCCTCGTGAGGAGAGAACCTTCCATTTCGGTGTGGGTGTAGATTCCTAGACCATGGCTTACCTCTTTCCTAGCTTCATCTCACCCTTTTACTGGTAACAAATGAGACGGAGAATGACATGGTGTAGTGGCTAGAGTGTTGGACTGGGAGCTGGGAGATCTGGGTTCTAAAGAAAAAGTAACTGGCCCAAGAGCAGTAAATACAAGGCAGAGGAGGGGGCTGAGCTCCAAAATGCAAAACCTTTGAGCCCGAATGAAGATGGCACCAGAGGGCTGTACTTCGCTTTGCAGCATACCAGCCTCCCAAATTTAAAAAAAAAAAAACACCTTAAGAAATAAATGAAAAATCAAGAAGGGTCTCCAGTGGGTGTCACATTGGGAAAACCATAGACTTTTAGCAATGTTGAGTTCTCTGTTGCTGGCTTTAATTTGATTGTGTTCTGATGCTGTTTTAAATTGATTTTGATTTTATGTACATGTTGTACTTTTATTTTATGATTTATTTTTCTCTGTGATTTTTAAGGCCTGAACTTGCATTTTTGGGGAGCACTATTCACGAAACATTTAGGTCAAAATATGTTTTTAAATACTCTGTTAGTCTTTCTGTCTTTCATATATAGATGTACATATAGCTTAGACACACAACCTCAGAAATAGGTCTTGGGTAACCTCTTCCATTACCCCAGAGCAATACTTACTGTGCCAGTTTCTCCTTAACTTTAAATGGAGGTCGTGGTGAATCAGCAAGGCATTGCTAGAGCAAATGTATGTTTGTGCTTTTCTAAAGATACTCCCTCTTTGCCATTCCAGTTGTTCTCATTGGAGATTCCGGAGTCGGCAAAAGCAACCTCCTCTCCCGCTTCACTCGCAACGAGTTCAACCTGGAGAGCAAAAGCACCATCGGTGTGGAGTTTGCGACACGAAGCATTCAAGTGGACAGCAAGACAATAAAGGCTCAGATCTGGGACACAGCAGGGCAGGAGCGGTACAGGGCCATCACGTCTGCGTAAGTGGTCCATCTCCAGAGCCCTCTTTCAGGCTGGTGATGGTGCGGGGCCATGGCAGCAGCATATGTGAGCACTATGAACGTGACGTTTTCATGTGGCAAGTCTTGGCAAGCATCTGTCCTAGGCCAGGTGCTGTTCCACATTCTTATAAGTGACTTTGAGGGTATAGAGGGGTTGCTTATCAAATTTGCAGATGAAATGAAGGATAGCCAACACCACAGAAGACAGGATCGAGATTTAAAAGGATCTAGATAGGCTGGAACACTGGGCTGAATCTAACAAGATGAGATTCAACAGAGATGAATGTAAAGTCTTGCATTTAGGTACCAAAAAAATCAAAGGCACAAGTAGAGGATGGGGGAGACTTGGTTTGGCACATGTGAAAAGCTCCTAGGTGTCTTAGTGTCTTAGTCACAAGCCAGATATGAGCCAGCAGTGCAATGCAGCAGCTAAAAAAGCAAATGCAGTCTTGGGCTGCATTAACAGAAGCATAGTGTCTGGATCATGGGAAGTAATAGTTCCGCTCTATTCTGCATTAGTCAGGCCACATTTGGAGTACTGGGTCCAGTTCTGGGTGCCCCATTTTACGAAGGACATTGGCAAGTTGGAACGAATCCAGGGAAGAGCAACTAGGATGGTGAAGAATCTGGAAACCAAGTACTCTGAGGAATGGTTGAAAGAGCTGGGTATGTTTAGCTTGGAGAATAGAAGATTAAAAGGAGACATAATCGCAGTCTCCAAATATCTGTCATGGAGAAGGTGGAGCAAACTTGTTCTCTGTTGCTCTAGAGGGCAGGACTAGAACCAATGGGTAGAAATAACAGGGAAGCTGATTTTGGCTAAACATTTTGAGGAACTTCCTAAGAGTGAGAGCTGCTCAGCAGTGCAACAGGTTGCCTTGGGAGGTTGTGGGCTCTCCTTCACTGGAGGTGTTTAAGGAGAGGCTGGAGGGCCATCTGTCAGGGAGGCTGCAGCTGCACCCTGTAGTGCAGAGCCTGCCTGGAGCAGGGGGTTGGGCTAGATGATCTCAGAGACCCTTCCGACTCTGATTCTGTGATTGACCAGTGAGCTGCATCTAAGATCAATTGAGAGTGCTCTCTTGAGCCCACACCTGGGTCAGGTAACGAGGGGTTTTTCCAGCAGCTGACTCAGCTGTGGGACTCCCTGACCCCGGAGACTTGCTAGATGCTGAAGTGTCACTTTGAATGCGTTTTCAGACTTGCCCCAAATAAAGAAGGCTTCAGTGGTCAGATCTCGTCACGTTTCTTCTGTCTTTATAAAAGGCTGCGACGAGCCTTGAGTCCTTGATGTTCTAGCGTATAAAACAAAATAATGACCAAACCCTAAAATACGTTGAGGTTCTCGGGAGGCCAAACTGTGAATTGTTGAGCCAATTCTCTGCTGCCAAGGCAATCCTGGGGCAGTTGTCACACACGCAGAACCAGTTGGAGGCAGGGCCAGCTGCTTGTCAGTTCCAGCACTTGAACAGGGTGCAATTCAAAGGGTTGGTGTTAACCTTGAAAGCCCAAAACAGCTGAGGGCCTGGCTATCCAAGGGGTCTCACTATGAACCTGCCCAAGGGCTAAGATCTGCAGGAGATGTGCTCTTGAGGGCACTGTGATCTGCAGAGGCCTGTTTGTCGGGCACATGTGAAAGGGCTTTCTCTCGTGTTGCCCCCAAACTGTGGAATGTACTCCCCCGAGAATTACGATTGGCCCCCGCTCTCTTGGTCTCTAGAAATGGTGTAAACACACATCTTTTCAATTTAGCCATTTAAAATGCGTAGTTTTAACAAAGTTTTTAGAGTTTTTATTCTTGCCTGGTTTTAATGTTTTAAATAGTTGCGCACCGCCTTACTGGCATTTTAGCAGATCAGGTGGTATATAAATATTAAGAATAAATAGATGTGTTGCCTGGGGAGCGTGGCTGTGGACCCGTGGCAGGGATCCCCCAGCCTTCCTTCCTGTGCCGTCAGTGCTGCGCTGGCTGGCTGCATGGCGTGCACTCGCTCAGGCGATGTGCTTGTTCCTCCAGCTATTACCGTGGTGCTGTGGGGGCCTTGCTGGTTTATGACATCGCCAAGCACCTCACCTATGAAAATGTGGAGCGGTGGCTGAAGGAGCTCCGGGACCACGCCGACAGCAACATCGTCATCATGCTCGTGGGCAACAAGAGCGACTTGCGCCACCTGCGGGCTGTTCCAACAGATGAGGCCCGAGCCTTCGCAGGTCAGTGGGTCTGGCGTCTGGTGCATTGCTAGCAAAGTCCCTGTGATGTGCTCAGCTTTTTAATTGTATTAATCTTGTTTATTTAATGGGTTTTTATGCTGCTTATCAAGTCAGAGCACCTAACAAAATAAAAGCTAACAGGGCATTTAAAACAGCAGCAGAGGTGAAAGCAAAAAGCCAGATTAAAACTTTATGAAGCTTCACATACATGAAAAAGTCTGTTGGGCTTGGCATCAGGCAAGCCTACCTGGGGGGCAGTGGAGAGTGTTACAGAGTTAGGGTGCTACAATTGAAAAGGCCGTGTTGTGGACACCCCCCCCCCCCCCGGTAGGCAGAGGGAGCCAAGTGAGGGCCCAGAGGAAGATCTTGGTTGTTGGGAAGGTTTGTGTGGGAGAAGGCAGTCCTTAAGGTCGCGTGGTTCCAGGAGTCAAAACTAGCATCTTTAATTGAACCTGAAAGTGGTCAGGTAATGTCGTTGCCTGTTGGGCATCTAAAACTCAAAGTTGAAATATGCTGAAGTTCAGCGGTGGTGGAGACCGTTGTTACTGGCAGGCTCCGCTTTTCCCCTCCTGCTCCTCCCATCCCATCCCATCCCATCCCATCACATGCTAATCTATGGGTCATCACCTGCTTGGAATTAGTGTGGGAAGGGGAAGACGCAGTACACTTTCTTGCTCATCCTTAATTTTTTCAAACTGTGTTGGGCGACTGGGTGGCCCTTGCTTATTTCCAGCACTGTATTTCGTTGCCTCTTTTCCAGCTTAGCTCCTGATGTACGGCGGCTGAATGCTGTCTGTCCAAAATGAAATCTGCCCGCTTACCTCCGTACTTGGTCCTCTTACAAGTTCTCCTGGCGCCTCTCCCCCCGAGTCTTTCCAGTGTGGGAGGGGCTGTAGCTCAGTCATGGACACATGCTTTGCATGTGGGAGGTCTTGGGCCCAGGCCCTGGCACCCACAGTGAAAGCGCTTTGTTGGCAGGGCTGGGAAAGGCCCGAGTTTGGGGGCCGCCCTCGACATGGAGGCTGGCTCTGTGGCCCGGCTTGGCCTCTGGGCCTCGTGTCTGCCCCTGGTTCTCTCTTCCTCAGGCTAGGAGCCAGGGCAGAAGCACCGGAGCTCAGCACATGCTCATTCCCCCTCTCCTCCCACCTTCTCCTGGGCTTCAGTGGCTGCCTGCCCAGAATTCCTGACTTCTGTTACCAGCCCAGTTGGTTGGTTCTGCTGTCACTTTTCCTTGAATGTGCCCTCTCTGGATGTATTTTTCGGGACTTGTATCTTTATTGAGGACAGTGTGTGCACACAGGGTAAACAGTAGCTAGCCTCTTTTAATTAAGCGTGAGTGTGTGTCCCCTCCCTCCCCCTCTCTCAAAGTCAGGCGCAATTAAGATGTGGAGACATCTGTTGCGACTTCAAGTCATTGGCCTGTTCATAAATCTGAAAGGTTTTCAGGTGAAGTTTATTTCACCCTGGAAGGAGGCCCTGGGTTTTTTTTTTCTGCACTAATCATGATTAAAGTTGCTTGATTTATGCCCCTTGAAGTCAAGAGAGGGCTTCTGTCTGCAGCTGGGTGTTGGGGGGAACAGTGGCAGTAGGTTTCCATGGCCTCAGTCCCAGAGGAACAGCTCCCCCCCCCGCCCGCATTAAAACCTTGCATGAAAGGGGCAGTTTTCTGATGGTTGCAAGACTTCCTCCTCTTCGGTCATGGGACACTTGACTGATCACTTAAGGAAAGGAGAACAAGAGGATTTCCAGCAGAAAACCTTGAGTGTAAGCCAGCTCTATTCTTACTCCTCCCTTTTTCCTTCAAAGGGTATTTAAAGCCACATGCGATGGAAGAAGCTTTTTCAAATATGGGTGCCCAGATTCATGGCATGTAAAAATACTGCTTTGCCTCACACCTCTGCCTCAGTGCTGTCCATCCAGAATAAAAGACAGCGGATGCTGGCCGTCAGTGTACCCCACAAGCCCATTTGGGAGGGGCCGTGGCTCAGTGTGACAGAGCTCATGCGTTGCATGCAGAAAGTCCCGGGTTCAATCCCCAGCTTCTCCAGGTAGGGTGAGGAAAGAATCCTGCCTGAGACCCTGGAGAGCCCTTGCTGCCAGTCGGTCTCGACAGTACTGGGCTAGATGGGCCAATGGTCTGGCTCAGGATAAGGCAGCTTCCCATGGGCTTAAGGGAGACATAGGCCGGCCTTTGGTGCTGCTGTCCAGTGGAGCGAGGGCCACTGCTGTGACTCACCATGCTCTGAGCAGGCAAACGGTGCGGTCAAGAACATGCCGGAGTTAATGGGCTGGCAGAGGGCTGTGGAGGACAGACATTCATTTGGTAAGGCTCCCGAAATGATAGTGGACATTGCAGAAAGCATGAGAAGGCTCAGCATGGGGCTCGGAGAAAGAGGCTGTCTCGGGCCCAAAGGTAGAATGCAAGGTGGGCCCGGGTTCTGGTCTTTCCGGCTGTGATGGAAAACGCTGAAAGCCGAATGAGGGGGGCCCTTGAGCATGAAGCGGGGTGGCCTTTTATTCAGGCCAGCTTATTAGGCATATACTGGGTAGGTCTCACCACCCCTGACCGGCTTCTCCTCTTTTCCACAGAAAAGAATGGCCTGTCCTTTATCGAGACCTCGGCTTTGGACTCGACGAATGTGGAAGCTGCTTTCCAGACCATTCTGACAGGTAAGTTGGTCCTTCCAGAGGGCAGCTCTTGGCTAGGATAGCTAGAGCTGGGCCCTCTCTGTTTGGAAGCAGGTCACTTCTGAGACCTAGGGGCTTTGCGTAGTCCCAAGGCTGTTGCTTTTGGGCCCTGCGTTCAGCTTTCCGGAGGTGATGGGCTTGCTGTTCTGGGGACAGGATGCTGAACTTGGTGGACCTTTTGGTCTGATCCAGCAGGGCAGGGGTAAGATGGTCCCATTGAGTATCTCTTGCATTGGGGTTTTGGATGTCCCTTTTAGTGACTGGTGGGCCTGCTTTTTCTCTGGAGAGCAGAGGAGAATGTTGGGGTATCCTCAGGCGTGGTCACCGAATCGGAGCCCCCACATTGCAGCACTTAGATCTGTGCATAAATAGCATCTGTAGACTAGAGGGCTTTGTACAAGAATACCGCAGACTGACTCCTCTGTGATCCAGCTTTGGTTCTGCTGCTTGAGGGAGAGTCACCCTAGTAATGTTTTGAGAATTTCTCGTTTTGGAGAGCATCTGCCACTGGTCCCCTCAGGGTTCAGACACAACTGTTTTTGCCTTGGTCTCCTGAGCAAGCCATTGCCTCGCCCGGCAGAATGTAGTATTGGCCACAGAATTCAGTTTCTAGCCCTTCTGGCTGTGCTTGGACACATGTGGCCGTCACCTACCAAAATTCCAGAAGGCAGAAACAGATTTCCCACAGTCCTCTGTTGCACCAAATCAGACTATTGGTCCATGTAGCTCAGTGAAATGAAATTTCACATGAAATTTGCAATTTTTTCACATGAAATTTTCACATGAAATTTTTCACATGAAATTTTTTCACATGAAATTTCACATGAAATTTGCAAATTTTTCTCATGAAATTTGCAATGGATCTCTGGGGATTCAGGCACAAGACTTCCCTAGCCCTGTCTGGGGATGCTGGGGATCGAACCTGGGACCTTCTGCTTCCAAGTAGGTATCTCCATCCAAGCTGTGGTCCTTGATAGCTCCCTGCTCCTCACATGATTAGAAGAACCAAGACAAATTATGCAAACTAAGCACTTGCAGATTTGCATACTTGTGGAATTTAGCTTCACTTTTGGCAGCATCTGGTTTCTCTTGTCCCAAAACTGTGTTTTATGTGTGGAGAGTGTCTAACAGCCTTGCTGGCAGGCTGTGCTTGAGTCTGGGGCTGCTGTCATTCTTACCCTCCTGGGGGCCTGGCAGCCAGCGCTTTCTGCCCAGTTGCAGAGAGTGCAGAGTAGAGCAGCTGCTCATCCTGTCAACAGTATCACCTTCCACCCGCTCCGAGAACTGAGGTCACCCCAGAGTTGCTTGCAGCCTCTCCTTGGCATGTCACTCCAGGGCTGCTCCATTTCCCTGTGTGGACGCGAGGTTCTCTCCCCACTCCCCAACCTGCTTGTTTTGCAGTCCTGGCCCCCAGGAGCAATGAGTGGCAAGTGCGGCATGGGGAAATTTAGGGGCGCTACAAACGTATGTTATGCTTACGTTGCTATTTTTCCTGACAGAATCTTTAGAATTTAGGATGGGTAGCGAGGGTGCTGAGAATTCCCTTAGCCTGGGGGTGGGAAACTTGTGGCACTTGTTTTGGCCTACAACTCCCATCACCCTCATCATTGGCAATGCTGCCTCGGGCTGGTGGGAGCCATAAGCCAGAAATCTAGAGGGCCACCAGTTGCCCAGCCCCGCCTTAACCCATCTTGCTGAACTACATCTCCCAGGAGTCTTGTGGCTGGGGGAGTGCCTGTTAAGCCCCTTCAAGTCCGTGGTGTAGATGCACCTAGAGACTTGTGGGCTCAGGTTTCAGAGCTGAGGCCCGTTTCCTTGTATCCTAATTCTGGTAGATCTTATGGAACTGCCTTTCTCTTCTTTTGAAACACTTCAGAATTGTCAGCGTATTCTCCACCCTGTAACTGTCTCTCCTCTGTGCTCCTCCTCTTGCAGTCTTTGCGCATGGGGCTGGCCTTCTGACCTCTGATTAGAGGCTGTTGAAGGGCTTGGCCTGCAGCAGAGGGGAAAAGGCTCTTGCTGTAGATCAAGAGAAGGGTCACAGGCACTTGTGCGCCTGTCTTGGAGGGCATGGGCGCACACAGCCCGGATCAGAACATTAATCTGTTCACGGAGCTCTGTCCTTCCTCTTTTCAACACCTAAGTGACCAAGTCTCTTTTCTCCCCCCACCCCATCCCCTTTCCTCCATGAGGCTTAGAGACCAAAATACCTTTGCATTTTTAAAGTGAGCTTTAAATGTACCCCCCACCCCACCCTGAAGCTCTTTCTTTGCAAACACCTGGTGTGTGTGTGTGTGTGTGTGTGTGTGTGTTTGTTTCCCTGCCTGCCCAGTCAGAGAGATGTTGGGACCATAAAATTGTACTTCGGGTAGCTGGCTTCCCAACTGATGTGCTGTGTCGGGCCTAGCCCAAGTGCTGTGGGCCCTATGGCTTTGGAGCCAGAGTCTTGATTCAGACTTAGATCAGGATGGTTTAGAACCCAGTCCAGTTGTGGGATGCTCAGGGCCTGGGATCTCTGCTCTGTCCAGCTTCCCATCTGATTACAGGCTGAAGGAGGGTGATGCTCCCTTTCAGCCACGGCTGCAAGATTTGGCCTTGAGCGAGGCCTCTGATTCATAGCTTGGGCTTGTCAGAACCGAGGAGGAGGAGGGCTCCACGGTGGGGGGGGGGCTTAGGGGTGTCCCGCAGGTTACAGCGTCAACTAAAGAGGGCAGAACAGAGATGCCCTCTTCAACACTGGGCTTGCTGATGGGCCAGATTCCCCTGTCAGGATAGATCATCAGAGGGGAGCTTTAGCAACCCCTCTCCTGTATTTAAGCCAGTGCAGAGGCTGAGGAGCCTTTGCTGGGAGCAGCAGCTTGATTTCCCGGAGTACTTGCTTGCGTGGCCTTTTTGTGAATCTTGAGCTCTTGTCTGCCTTGAATCCTGTATCGTTAAGACTCTGACTTGGCATATATGTATTGCTGGACTTGAACTCTGACTTTGGCTCTGCATGGATTCTAGCCTTGGAACTTCCTCTTGAACATAGCAACATGCCGATATCCTCTGCTTGGGCTATCTGATTTATTGGGGTACATACATGCTGTAAGCTTTGCTGTGAGCTCTGGAAAGCTGGTCTGTGTAACCTGATCTGCTGCAATAAAGGGTTTTGCTGTTATCTGTGTCCTGTGTCGGTTGTCAGAGTGTGTCAGAAAGTCAGGCCTGACATGCTGGGGCAATACCTGGCACTCTGTTCACCAGTCCCCAGTAGGATCTGGGGGTAGGAAGGGAAAGGGCCTGATGAATTAAGACATTGGCTTTCATTTTGGGGTTGAGGAATCCCAGTAACGTTGTGCGACCCTGTGGCACTTCCTGCCCCCCGTTAAAAAACAACAACAATAAAATAAACACTGGCAATAGGTAATGTATTTAATAATTACAAAACTCAAAGGCCCCCAGGCTGTGCCAGTTAATAATTATAACTTGGAAAAAGACATGTCAGAGGTAGGAGATTATAAAAAAAAAATTGCAGAACACCAGGGAGATGTTTGTGGAATCCTGGTTGAAAAATGCTGGGTTATGAGAGAAGAATTAGCCTTATGGAGTTTGAGAATTTTGGCTGAACTGGAATTACTTAATTTCAGTATAGCTTCTAGTCTCCCTGGCTTATAAATAGCCATTTTCCTGGTCATCTGTGGTGAATAGACACCTGTGATCATGCAGGGAAGCATTTATAAAATCCAAAGTTTATGAACATACAAGAATATATGAAGTTGCGTGATATTGCATCAGACCGCTGGGCTATCTAGCCAGTATTGTCTGCCTATGTGGATCAGCAGTGGTCCTCTGTAGTTTCAAGCAGAGAAAGGTCTTTCCCAGTGCCCACTACCCAAGATCTGTTTAATTAGCGATGCCAGGGATGAAAACCAGGACATTCTTAACACAGAGCTTTGCCAGTGAGGCAGGACCGTCCCTGTCTTGGCTAAGATACTGAATAGCAGTAACAAACCTGTCTTTCTTGAATGAGCTCTTCACTTACTGAGAAGGCTGCCACCATTCAACTGACCAGGTCCAGATAGATGTACACTTTTCAGTGAAAGACGTCTTGCACAATGTTATTGTATTTGAATATATTTCTAAAGCTATTTAACCATGTACTTGCACTTGGATCTCTCTGGGTCTTCTTTTGAAACACTTCAGAATTGTCAGTGTATTCTCCACCCCGTAACTGTCTCTCCTCTGTGCTCAAAACAAAACTAGTAAATAGGATTAGTAAATGACCAGTGCCCACCTGGCCAGGAGTGGCTAGTGCTGGATGATTCAGAGGTAGTCACAATACATTTTTTTTTCCCTCTGGGGCCACCAGTGTGCCTCAAATGATCAGCACAGTTGATGTGCTGGCAGATGGACCAGAGAGGAAATGGTGGGCTGGTAACTTCTTTGGATTTGCACGGTTGCCCTAGTACTTCATTTTCCTAACTCTTGCTAAAAATGTCCTGCTTCCACAAAAGAGTGAACTCACTTCTGCACCGAAAACAACCCCCTCCCTGAAATGAGTTGAATTGGTGACAACTTGCATATGTTGGCCCAAATTCTGCAAATAGGAATTTCTGGTTACTGTCTGCAAGGTAGAAGGAGGGGAGGCAGGGGCATGTTGAAGCCCAGAATGCCAGAACGAAGGGCTCAGCAGCCGGGTGGACACTACATCTGTACTAATGAGAGTTTTTTCTCCTTTCCAGAGATTTACCGCATCGTATCTCAGAAGCAGATGTCAGACAGACGTGAGAATGACATGTCTCCAAGCAACAATGTGGTCCCGATCCATGTCCCCCCGACCACGGAAAATAAACCAAAGATGCAGTGTTGTCAAAATATATAACAAGTTCCATTCCTCGAAAGCTGTGTATATTCCCCCAGGTCTAAGATTGAAAGACATCTTGAGTTCACGTTGTCCTCCCTTTGGTTCTCTCCCCACCTGCCCCGTTCTGTTCCATTATACCCATTTTATATTTCTTCTTTGATTTCTCCATGGCTTAACTCTTTCCCCCTCCTTTTCATTTCAGTATTATGAATCACCCATAGTTTTCATGTGGCTGCAGCATTATCAGAATGCTAGTCCTGGCAGGGCAAATTTTTAAAATCATGATGGCTCTCCTTTCCAAGCATGCTGGCTCATTTCAACAGAACTAGATTATTGCAACAATCTTCACAATTGTGGACTCCTGGAAGCTTGAGCATATAACTGACCTGAGCTTTTTAAACATCCTTTCTCCCTTAATATTAGATGCTGTGTCCCTGCCTTCTCTAACCCAGCGTCCTCCAGATGTGTTGGACTGCAACTCCCATAAACTCTGATGGGAGTTGTTGTCCAACATATCTGGAGGGCTCTCAGCTGGGGAAGGCTGCTGTATCTCATGAAATGGGCAGCCTGTGGCTTATTTTGTGGGTCTTGGCAGCATCCCACACTTAGAATGCGCACAGTTTCTAGGAGCTACGCTTATTTCTGGCCGAGAACAGCAGCTTTGCTTCAGTAGGCAGAGTTCTTTATAGATATTGGTGGATGTAGCTGTTCTGTGCAACTTGGCCGAAGGGATTGCAAGCAGCAGGTAACATTCCTTGAAGAGCCAAGGAAACGGCTACTGTGTCTCCCCCACCCCAATTGCCAGGAGTGTCGCTTGAAGATGGCTCATCAGAGCAACTCTGGCTATATTTCGAAAGTTTTTATCGATCACAGCAACCAGTTATCGCCCTTGTGCAAGCAAGTGGGAGATGGGTCACTCTGCATGTTGTGGGGGTAGCTTAGTGTGAATTAAGTTAATGCCGTACAGTTGTGTTAAGGCCCACAGGGCTGCTGATGGGTACCTCGTGTGTAATAAGAGGAAAAGCATGAGCTCAGTAGCCTGCTTGCTCTTCTCGCTCATGTCTGTGGCTTGCAGTATTCGTGCGACTCATGACTGGGCCTCTGGTTCTTTAGGCATGTTGGCCCCTGCAGCGACGCTTGCCCTCGTTCTCAAAAAGGCATGGGGAGTGCTTGGAGGTTGGAATTATGGCTTTCTTCTAACAAACACTGTCCTTTTTATCTGAATTCTCTTCAGAACTGGTTTTGGTTGTACTTTAGCCTAGTGCACCAACCACCCAAGGCAGGGTGGTGGGCTGGTTTGTGGATCTGGCAGGAGGCCCGTTATATTCCCAGTTATCGGCCAGGGAGTGCTTGAAGCTCTTCTGCCCATTAGAGCTTCCTCACTTAGATAATGAGAGGCCCAGTCCATGCACCTGAGCAGGACACGAAGAGATCTTTATATGCATCGGAGCACTTGTGGATTTCTAGACAGATCTGTTCCTCTTTCTGTGGTCCTCTTCTAAAGCACTGTTCAAACGGGGTCTTACATGCACAGAGAGAATTCTGTAGTATCTGGAAAGCTGAGTTGAAACCAGAAGGATATAACCCCCGGGGCCCCAGAGTTAGGGAGAGAGGAGAGGAAGGAAGCTTATCACAAAGATGCCGCAGACCCAGACCGTGTCCTTTCCTTCCTGCCGCCCCCATGAGGGCATGCACAAAGGGCCCAATCTCTCAGCCAGCCTGTCGGTCCTGCGGTGCTCATGACGTGTCAGGCACACAGAGGGCATTGCTGTAGTCCCTTCGTCTTTGTTTCATGCTCTCTCTAATGCTTATCTGTTTCCACAAACATTTTTTTCTCTGATCTTTTTGTAAATTGCTTTGTACTGTATGCACATTCTGTATCTTGAATATTTTTTAAGATTGATTTAAAATTATTCATTGGAATTCTAATAAAGAATTGCAGGGGACTGTTCAGATGTTGTTGAGTGAACTTCTTTGGAGTTGTGCTGTTATGGGCATTTGGTAGTTAAAGTAAAACATTGCACTTAAGATATATGAAGATGATTAAAATGAACATTACACGCAGTGCAGCTATTGCTCAGAATAAATTATGCAAATCAGTTTGAGATGCAATTCTGAATCATTTACTGTTCCAATTTGCATGCTTTGTTGTGAAACAGTGGGTTTGCAGAAGGTGGGATGTTGTGCATTTTGCTTGTATAGAGCAGCAGAATGACGAGAGAGAAAGCACAGTGACTGAGGCCACTGAGAAAGGCTCCTCCCCCATAACCTTTTTGACAGGTGCTGGAAGTTCTCTGACAGACTAATGAGATCCGAGCGAGTGGGAGAACTCGGCTGGCCAGGCTCACTGGTGACCCAGTGCATAACTCAAGATCTTTCCAAGCAGTGAGCAGAGGCCACGCAGGGCACCAAAATGATGTGTTTTGAGTCTGCAGTGAAAACCTAGCCACTTTCTTCAAGTTGTGCTTTCCCTTCTCTCAGGAGCAAGGTCTGCTCCTGGGCTGGAAGGAGCTGGCAAAAGACTTCCCAACTGCTTAAACATACTATTCCCAGCTCCTGAACACCAGAAGAGGGCAAAGGTGCTGTATGTGGAGACTTAGGGCTCAATCCTGTTTGTTCAGACAGAAAAATGTCTTAAACTCTCAGCATCCTTCCAGCCAATCATGCTGGCTTGGATATGCTGGGAATCGTAGGACTTCTTTTTGTTAACATGCATAGGATGGCGCCCTTAGTTAATTTTTCTGTCTACATAGTGAGAGTGTCGCTGATGATGATAGGTTTAGCAGCATTCCAAAGCTTTTACAAAGGATTGTATTAGACTAGTACACAGCTGAGAGAAAGTCAGTTTATTTTTTACAAGGTAGACCATCTTTGTGTGGTCAACAAATATTACAAATATGTCTTGCTTTAAAAAAGTATTGCCATTACAGTGTCTAGAGTCCTTTTTAAAGGAATGCTATTTATATATCTATTTATAATATGTGACTGGATTTTCTTTTCCTTGTCTCCTGCTGGATGTAATACATACTTTCTTTTTTTCCCATTTACTTTGACCATCCAGCTTCCCAAAAGCCAAAGAATCTCGGCTCTCTGGCACAGTCTCAAACTGGATAATGCAGCATCTGCATTCTCTTGGGCTTTGCAGCCATCTGTGCTGCCACTAGAAAAATTCTGTGTTACCTGAAAGCTTGCATACTCTTGCTGATGGGGAAGGACTGGGGGCTGTCTATATTTTTTCATGTGTGCCTCCATCATACCCAAAGTGATGGGTGGCAGTAATTGCATCAGTTCCCATATTGCTACAGTCCAGAATGTGACACAGACGCTGGATGATACTGGATAATAGTGCAGCAGTCTGTATTTGTTTAATCTGGGTTAAATATGCGAACTTCCAAGTGAGATGTGAACACAATTGGGAAGTTACCCTGTCTAAATAAAAGCCTTCACAGAGGACTTTTCCCATTGCTAGATCTGAGGTAAGACTTTTTTTCCCCTATACACGTAATTAAAATATATATCCCTACTGGCCCTACAAAAGAAGGTTCTGCTACTTCTTATATTTTTGGATAAGGCTTTTCTGGAGAGTATAGCGGCTATTGCTGATAGATTGTTTCCCCCATGCACACATGCAGCATTCGTGTAAATAATTACATTTCCTCCTGTGCCATGGAAAAACCTTGTCAGTCTTGAATTTTATTGGGGAACACCCTTGCTCTATGTGATGGACAGTGCAGAAATTCCTCCCCCAACCCCCCCTTCAGTGAAGAAAGAGCTGCTGAATTCTCTTGCCTCTCCAAGACTTCTCTCCCCTGTATTACAAGTGACTGTTGAACAACAGGATGGGCTGAAGCACTAGTCAAGGGGCTCAATCCCTCTGCTAACCTGCTGGGGGCTGCATGCGAATGGTGGGAGGGGGCCAGTGCAAAGGTGGGCATGGCCAGCATACACGCACCAGTTGGCTCCAGTGGGAGGCTTGCTTCAAGCTGAGTTTCTGAGTTGTCATGAGTGATCTTTGTAGAGGTCATCACACAGTGTGATGGGCGGCTTGTCCTGTGCGAGCGGCCCATGGAAGAAAAGGGATCTCCTCCGTGGGCAGCCTGCTTTGTTTCTGTGCTAAGAGGGGTTCTATGACTGCACCCCCTTTTCTTGACAACACCCCTTTCCCCTGACTGCCAATCATTGGGCGGTTCCTCCTTTTGCAGTTTTCCCACCCCTCTGCAAGGTTGAGATGCCCCTCCTGAGCCTTCATTACCACAGCAGTAAGAGCATCAAGCTACAACACGCTGGTATCTTTTGTATTTTGGCCCCACCCAGCACTGGAATGCAGCCCCCAAGCGTGTCTCCAAAACTGAATTTGACCCTCAGGCTGAGAGGTCCCCCCTCCGCCCTATGTTGTCTGGCATGGAGATGCCCAAGATTGAACCTGGGAGCTTTTGCATACGGAGCAGGTGCTGTGCTGCCCTCGCAACCCATTGTTTCCACGTCATGGTGCACGCCCACAACCATGGTCAGGTAAAGCAGAGTTGGGTTGTGAAGGAAGGATGTCAATGTTGCCCTCCCTCCTTTAACTAAGAATTGGGATGGAATCCTACAGGAAGCATTTTTCTTAGGGAATGCCTTTCACATCCAGGATGACACCAAGAGTTGTAAATAAGTGTGGCAGATCACTAATTCTTCTCACTGTACAAGACAATTTCTTGAATACAATGATCCATCTAGTCCATTACTCCCAAGTTTTCAGAATTAGGGCACTGTTTTTTCCTAAAATTGATGGCCATGGTCCTGTAACTTATTGTGTTGAGTCAATGTGGGTGACCACATTCATTCAGCATCTGCATTCTGTTGCCTGCCCTGTACCTTACTAAATAATGCCCTCAGCCTAGTGCATTACTGCCCTTTTTAAAGAGAGCTAGCTATATTTGGGAGAAATCCCAAGTCCTGGGCCAACCATTCCTACAAATTCAATTATGTTTTAGCAACTCTTTCTCATTTCATTTTCCCTGCTCCTATGGTTCCTGCTGAACTGTGCCTTAACATTAAATTGGCATTTCTTAGTAAAGAAGCAGTCTCTTTGCTATCATAGCACTTGTCCAATAAAAAAAGTACATTTAGTTTCAATATTAGATCACACTCAAGAAAATCTACAGGCAAATGGAAGTTTGAATGGTGACCATTTCTAACTGAACTGCTGCAACAGTCATTTGAAAAAGGAAATCAGCTACAGCTGCCTCCCCCAAACTGATGTCCTCCAGATGGTTTGGATGACAACTCCTATTGGCCCTAGCCAGCATGGCCAATGGCTGGTGATTATGGGAGTCATAGTCCAAAACATCTGGAGGACACTGGGCCACCTACCCCTGCTGTAACAGAATGTTTGTGGGAAGCCATAGCCCAGAGGTAGAGCTCATGCTTTGCATGCATAAGATCACAGGTTCAGCACCTGGTAGAAATACCTTGAAACCCTGGAGAGCCACTGATGCCAGTCAGTTTAGACAATGCTGGGCTAGATGGACCAAGACTCTGACTCTGTATTAATGTAGCTTCCTATGTTTGGAAGAGAGGTGAAGTCTACCTTGCAAGAGATGCTGCCCTTGAGCTTCCTTGGTGTGCACAATTGCTCGTGCCTCAAGCACTCTATTTCTGTGAGCCTTGCTTTAATGGCATGCTGAAGTACAGGAAATGGCAATTGGAGCTCTTGGCTGTGCTACAGCAGCTGTGCTTTAGCTGTGTCTAGCAAACGTGTTCTCCCTTTCTTGGGAAGGGGAAGAGAGCAAGCAGTGTGGGGTTGTCGAGCCCCCGCCATCATCCAGATTGGCAGTCTAACTGGGCAGCCTGGGCACGTCAGTTGAGAAGAAAGGGGCGTAGACTCCTGAGGAGGGCTGTGCCCTGGCGAGCTGGAGGCCAGCACTTGCTCAACCACATCTCCTGCAGATGGGCAGGTGGGGACCAGCTCCAGTAGGGGCCAACTGGGTTTAAGAAGTCAGGAAATGTACAAGGGGCACACAGCAGCTACACTCAGTGTGCCCCCTTTCTTCTGTACTGGAAACTTGGCCCTCTCCACTGTCCAGAGCCAGGAGCATTTCTGAAACTTTGGCAGCTATTGGGAGTGTTTGTAATCCTTGAGTTGACCAGACCCTTACTTCTTCCGTCTATCACATTCCACTCATGTTTGTAAACAGGAGGTATACACTCAAAATGAACACTGAGGAATGACACAGAGCTCAAACACATCATCTAGCTAGGATGGCAGCAACTTCAGCCAAGGCTCACAGCTGAAGCTTGTTTTCCCTGGGTTCTCTGAGGGACTGCATCCTTTATCACACAGGAGGCTGCACGATGTATTTCAACATCTTTCTGAACATCACATCGTTTAAACAAAAGATCTCTTTTAAGCAGGTGATAGTATAGTACCAATACAGCTATAAGAACTTGCAGCAAGGGTTTTTTTTTGTCTCTCTCATACCCCACCCCCCACCCAATTTCAAAAAGCAAAATCAAGTCAAGCAAACACACTTTGTCCAGTACTGGAGTGGAGACAAATGGCTTCCTGGAGTCTTTCCCTCCAGTTCTACGTAGAGGAGTTTTCTTGATTTGCTTGTGGTCTGTATAAAATGGTCTTGTAAAATAGTTTCATGCAGAAGGAAGTTGGCCCCAAATGAGTGTCCCGTTAGGCTCTTTGTGTTTTTTTCCAGCATGTAGCAGAACAAAACAAAAAAGGATTGTCATCTCTTCGTTGCACCAGAGAGCAATGTTTTTTTTTGGGGGGGGGCACAGCCCTTTAAGACTGCTTGCCCCAAAGGGCCCCACGAGTAGGGCTGTGTCTGACAGGGAGAATGTCATAGTGACAAGGGATATGACTGTTCCTGGGCAGGTCGTATGGGTTTTGGATGTAGCCAGCACTGCGGAGACGGGTCTCTTGGACCACGCTGATGGTGGGCTCTGTAAAAACAATAACAGGAACTCCATTGAGTAGCCTCCTCCAAGCAGGCCCCTCATCAGAAACAAAGACTTGGGAATATTTTAAGGATGAAGGGTGTGCCTACAGTGCAACTATTATCAGTTCCAAAGCTCTTTAGCGGTCTTGGCTTCCAACCAAGGAATTCTGGGAGTTGTCACGCTGGGAAGGAACTGAGGCCCCTTAGTTCAGTCAACCAACTATGATTCCCAGGAATCAATCAAACTAGTTTGTTTTTGGCCGTAACTTGGCCTCCCCCAACTTGGTAGCCTCCAGGGGTGTTGGACTGATGGGAGTTGTAGTCCAACACATCTGGAGGGTGCCATGTTTGGAAACGCTGCTGGAACTGGTTCAGGGAAGCTTTTGCAGGAACAGGCTACCTGTTAGCAGTATTCACTATTCACTGTAGCAGTAAAGTACTCTGGTTCAATGCCTGCTGTTCGCTTTTGCCATTGCAGAGGCGTGGGCGCTGAGTGATGGGAGGTGCTGCCCTCAAGCACTGTTGGCATGTGTGTGCCCCATCCTTCCCCCCAAAAGTGCACATCAGCATCTGCAGGAGTGATCCCATTACATTTTCACAAGCACTCTGGGAGGTAGCTAAGACTAGGGAGGGGTGACTTGGGCAAGGCTAGTGAGAGCCAGTGTGGTGTAGTGGCTAGCGTGTTGGACTGGGAGCCAGGAGATCCGGGTTCTAGTCCCCACTCAGCCATGGAAGCTCACTGGGTGACTTTGGGCCAGTCACAGACTCTCAGCCCAGCCTACCTCACAGGGTTGTTGTTGTGAGGCTAAAATGGAGAGGAGGAGGATTATGTACGCCACCTTGGGTTCCTCAAAGAGGAAAAAAGGTGGGATATAAATGTAATTAATTAATTAATTAATTAGGCTCCCCCCAGGGCCCAGAACGTAGACTCCGGTATCCCACTTCCAAAGGCCAGCCTTCATCCTCTTCACTACACCAGCCTATGAAAAAAAACATCTCGCTCAACTACTGCCCGGAAGGGGAACTGCCCGGTCTGGCTGCATGCTGCAGTGCCACAGGAGTGTGGGGAAAAACAGGGCGAGAGAGAGTATGGGTATTGGATACGAAATTCAAGTTCCTGAAAATCCCATTTTTTTTACCATAAAAACAAAACACCAAAAATGCTGGTGCCTCTGGGTGCAAAGATACACTGGGCAAAGGCTTGCTAAAATCTCTGCAGCCAGAACAAGTGAGTAAAATTATCAGTAATTGAGTGAAAAGGCTTCAATAATCCCTCCTACTGCTAAGCAAACCCAAAATCAATTCTGCAGAACAGTGAAAACATTAGAAAAAAATTATATGTAGTAAGAAATTATGCCAGTATCTATGTCTACTCAGAAGTATGTGTCATTGACTTTAATGGGGCTTACTCCCAGGAAACTGGGTATAGGATTGCAGCTTTAAGGGTTTTAAAAAAATATATAATTGGAATGATATTTTTGGAATTGGAATTGCCCAGATGCAGAATGTTTCTTTTAATATTTTATTATTTATTATTGTAGAACAGCCCTAGTTAATTTCCACCACATATTTTCCAGTCTGCTTCTCAGTCAATGCGAGGGAAACAGTAGCAACCTACCCCTGACCTTCCCAGCAACAATTTAACTCCAAACGACCATGACCCGGTGTGAACGCCAGAGCACTGGACAGACTGCCACGCTGTGTCTCTGAGGCCTGTCAGTCTGTCAGACTTTAATTTTGTTTGGTGCCCAAACTTTCAACATTGGATCTGCACTGCTTGCCACTAAAGGTGCAATCCTATTGGGATAGGCAGCCGCCCCTGAATTTGGAGGCGACCGCCTATCCAATGCAGGGCAGAAGTATGGAGGGGATCGTCCCCTCCGCACTCCAGCCACCCTGCATTTGTGGCTAGACAGCCGATTTCAGCTGTCTAGCCATGGGAAGGCGGAGTGGGGGAAGCGGCTGCTGGACGACACACAGGAAGCGTCCTACCGGCATTTCCGCCTTCCCCGCCCCGGAACGCCCCCAGGAACGCCGTTTTTGCCACTCCCACTTGTCTTCCAAGCATGGCGCCATCCCACGCTGGAGGGGGGTAAGGTCAGTTCCTGGAAACCGACGTATCCTACAGCCGCCTAGCCGCTGACTAGTGGCCACAGGGTTGCTCCCTCCAGCTCTTGCTGGTTGCGCCGCCGGCTTGCTGGAGAGCCTTACCAATGTCATAGATGTTTTTATTAGCCATTGACAAGGCTGGTGTGTCTGAATAGGATGCGTCTCGGTGGACGGGAGATTTCATTTCCACATAGCTGCTCTCGGGATGCTTGCATGTCAAGATGGGCGGGTCTTTGATGGTGGCGTAGGGGTTTTCACTGCTGTTGAGGGAACAGGTGCTGGAGCTGCAGGCAGATTCCTTCATGTAGTCTGCAAGACAAGAGCCGGCCGGGCCGCTTAGCACACACGCTAGCGAGCCTCGAGGGTGGGGGTGGGGGGAGGGAGGATGGAATTCTAGCCCTCAAAGCGCACAGCATGGTGACCCACCAGTTACGCCTCGGGTATGTCCGAACCACTGTCTCTCCAAACCATCTGCTCATCCAAACTCATTCGCAAGTCATTTCCTGAACATTCAGTAGGAAGAAAAACAGCCCTTCAGTGCCACCGCTCTCATGGTTAAAGGGTCTCATTGCTATGTTACAACATTGCATTTCACACACGCAACCACCCCACTCCACCCCACCCTCCCCCAAATCCTTTAACACTTGTTACGTTCGCCCTTGGGTACCCAAACCAAGAAATCATGCACTTTCCTACACCCCCCCACAGCTCTGCAGAGACAACTTGGCAAGCAAGCGAAGTCTAGTGGTGCTGCCCTGGGTAGGCTGTCCCACACGACATCCCAACAGTCCCACACGACATCAAATGTAGCATGTTTCTGAAATCCATTTCTGTCTCCCAGAATGGCATTGCTGAGAACTGAGCCTGTCCACTGGTGTGTGTGTGGAATTTCAGTAGCTGTTCAGCAGTGGAGAGATTGAATTTCTTCATGTTCCCTCATATTAAAACAGGCTTAAAAGATTGCTTGCTAGCAGAGACCTTTTGTGATCTCTATGTTAAGGTAAAATTTAGTTTTTACATTGCTTCTCCACCCACCCCCACTTTCAGGCATCAGCATTCTTTTCCATATTGTGAATTGTTATCCCCCCCACTTCTCATCCTTTCACTGACTGCCCCATTGCCAACATTTCAACTGTATGCTCTGCAGGGCAGGGACCTCTGTGTGTGCACGCTTATTTTAGTCTGCAAAGTGGCATACACATTAGTGGTGTTATATAATATTAACTTCTAATAATAAAACACATTACAGGAAGCATTCTTATCAGGTAAAAACAGGAACACCAGGCCTGCAATCCTCCTTGCTTGCCAACAGCCATATTATGAGCATGAGAACTTGACCATCAGATAAGAAGGCTTAAGTCCAGCTATTAACATAACAGTACAAGAGGAAAGTTGCTTGCTGATGAAGTCACTTACCTGTGACTTTAAGGATATTAGCTGTAGTTTGCATGACTTCTTTGGGCACATGCCGCACAATCTGCTACTGAAAGCCCAGTTAGGAGAAGGCGCCATCTTCACGTCCTTTCGGGACCTTCCTCTCCTCCCTCCCCCTGCCTGTACCCCACCCACTTTCTGGGTGCCCCATCCTTTTTGTCCCTAATCACTGCCAGACTTCTGGGTGCTCTTACTGAAAAGCTTGTACCTTGGCACACTACAAAGAGGCGCAGGCTTTTCAGTGACGGATTTGGACAGAAATGTCACACCGTCCCTCGCTCTCGCCACTTAGGTCATCCATCCATGCATCTTCCCCTTCATCTTTTTATTTTCTTAAAGCTTACACCATAATAAACATGTTTAAATCTTTACGGTGCCACAAGCCTGTTCTTGCAACAGACCAGCCTGGCTACTCCTCTGGAAACTGTCCTCAATTACGTTCTTTGCTAATCCTTGACGTACACAGATTTTAATCAATGTTACTGATTTTTTTTAAAAAAAGAAATAGTGGTGAATTTACACCGTTGTGCACTTATTTATGTAAACTCTTGATCACTTAACTGTCTAGTTCCTTTTCAAGCAGACCCTAAACTCACTGACTTTTATGATCCAAGAACCACCCCCTGACATGGGAGAGTCCTGCTTGGAGCACCCACAGCCCTTTTGCTGTGCCAAAAGCAGCCATGCGGTCAGCCGATTTGGATCGGGACCAAGGCACAGGTTGTTTCTATTTCTGCCCTCCAAGGAGCTCCAAGTGGCCCCACATACCCCCCCCCCACACACACCGCATTTTATACCCACGAGAACGCTGTGGGGGGAGGCCAGGCTGAGGCCCAAACCACACGGGACGTGAAAGGCGCATTAAATGTGAAAGGCGCATTTGTGTTTCACACGCCGGGCTCCAGCTCCCTCAGCCCCAGCGGGCCGGCGGCCCTGGGAGCCGCAGTCGGGCGCCGTCGACGGGGCCGGCCGCGCGCCGGAATTGCCCCCCGAGGCTGCTCTCGGCGGCAAGGGGAGCGAGAGGCCGGTGCGGCGCTGGCGCCCGCCGCCTCCCCCGCCGGGCACGGGGCTGGAGCGCGGAGGAGCCCGAAGTCCGGGCGGGGGAGCGGGCGGCCCTGCCTCGGGGCGGCCGTGGCTGCGCGCCGCAGCGGCGCCCGGCGCGAGCAGCCCCGGCCCAGGCGGCGCGCTCGGGGACCCTTCCCGGGCCCCTTCGCCGCTGCTCGCCGGCTGTCGCGCGCCTCGGCTTCCGCGCCGAGGGAGGCCGGCCGGCCGGCGCAGGCGAGGCCCTGGGCTGGCGGCGCGCGGGGAGGCCCCTTCGGAGGGGGCGCCTGCCCGCCCCGCAACGCTCCCCTCGCCTGGCTGGAGCCTCCCTGCGCCACCAGCGGCGAGCAGCGCTTCCCATCCCTGGGGCGGCGGCAGCCGAGACGCGGCTCCGCCTCGGGGAGCTCAGCCGGGGCGCGCGTGGCCGCGGAGAGAGCCGGCCCGCCTCCGCTGGCGGGGCGGGGCGGAGTTCGGCTCCGCCGCCCAAGCGGAGCTGGCGCGCGCGATGGGCCAGCCCCGCTTTGCGTATCGCTCGCGTTTCCGAGCCCGGCTCTTCCCCCCGGTCCCGCGCCGCGCCGCGCCGCGCCGCGCCGCGCCAGCCCCGCTTTCCCTGGGCGAGCACGCGTTTTCGCCGTAGCTTTGTGCTTGGGGCGAGTTTAGCGGCTCCCTCACGTGTCTGCTCGGCTGATGTGGCTACACAGCTTGAGCTGTCCCAAGCAAGGGGGTTCTCTGAGGTGGGATTTGAACAGCCCCCCCAATTATTGGGATTCCTGCACAGGAGGCGTTTCAATGACATTTTCAGCCAACACCAACATGGGATATGGTGGCAGTTGTAAAAGCTTGCTGTGTAAAAGTTTGCGGGTCTCTGCTGTAACCATCAGCCCCCCGCCTCGCAGTCCAAGTTTGCCCCGTGAGGCTGCGTTTAATGAAAGAAAAAGCGCCAGGACCTCTGAGCACAGATGACGCAGGGCGCAGGGCCTCAATCTTGCCTTAATGCTCCTCCCATTGCGCGGGTGCGTGTTTGAGAGCGAGCGAGAGACTCTTCAGCATCTTGCCTGGGCCCAGCGGTGAGAGTGCACACGTTCGATGGCACGTGCAAGGGAGGTAGGCGCTGGGCCAATGCGGGCAGGGCCAGCCCTCCCATGACGCAGGGTGAAGCCCCTGGCTCGGCTGGCAGAGAAGGCGGAGCAGTGAATTGCCCCTCTCCCCCTGCCCCCCACCCGGAGGGCCCACTGCTGCCTCCAGAGGTTGCCTGCCAGCTGCTCTCCTGCTGTGGCATTTGCTACAGCAAGGGAGTGGCCGGTGGAGCTCTCTGGAGAGTCCACCCGGCCAAAGTGCCTGGTTCTCCTTCGGAGCCCGGCGTACAGGTGATCTCCCTCCCACGCCTGGCATCGAGGAAGGGCCCGTCAGAGCCAGGCATTTCAGCCTGGTGGGCTCCTGGAAGAGGCACGCTGGCTGGGTCTTGGCGAAAGGGAAGGGGAGCGTGACGTGGGAAGGGCTGGAGGGGTGTGATGCAGTAAAGGGAGGGGGCACCCCACAGTGGCAGGAAGGAGAAGGGGTGGGACATGATGCAGGAAGGGGGGGCATGATGCAGCAGCACATGCGTTCTCTCATGTCAGGCGGCAGGAGAGCTTGTGCCCAGGCAGAGGGAGGGGCAAAGTACCATAAAACGTGGCAGAGTGTGGTCTGGGACCCAGCCAGAGAGAAGTACAAGGGACACCTTGCACAGGTCCGCTCCTCAGCTTGAGTCAGGTCTGAATTTGCGCCAGGGCTGGATCTAGACCTAGTCATACTTTGCTCATGACTCACTTAAGTCCCATTGATTTCAAATAGTCTAAGTCTGGATCCCTTGACGTTCTTTCTATGAATGGGAAAAAATGTCTCTGTGCAGCAGAGTTAACTTAGGAAATTTGCCGATGCAAGATGTCTTGATGGCCGCAAACTTAGATGGCTTTAAAAGGGTACGAGACAAATTCATGGAGGAGGAGATCGCTTATCCCTGGCCACTTGCCAGCATAGCTCTATGCTACCTCCAATATACCTTTGAATGCTAGTGGACTCTTTGGGCATGCCTACCTGACACGTCCGTCTGGTTTAAGAGTGAATTTCCCCCAAGCAGGGCATGGGCTGGGGGGAGGGGAGGGGAGGCAGACGGGATGCGGCCCCTTTAGCTTTTGTGTTTAGAAGGCTCAGGGGCTACAAGAGAGAACTGCCAGCCCTCTATGGAGGAAGCCATGGCAGTCTCAACGCATTTTAGGGCAAATCCCCCGTTATTTTGGCAGCCTAGAACAGGCCAGAGGAGGAAGCACCAATGGACCGGGAAGGTACAGAGAGCCACAGGGGGAGAGTGGGAGGCATCCGGCAAGCAGCTAAACTGCAAGAGGGCCCAGAGGTCCTGCTATGGTTGAAGCAGCCTGTTTTGCCAGATGGTTTTGAAAGCCCCATGGCTACATTTTTTTAAAGAACAAAGCGAATGCCCAAAGAAAAGTAAAGCCTTGTTTTGGCTTTACAGTGTAAAATAATATTCCAACAAGTTCTGGATATTTCAACTAAAGGCTCCAGTGTCACATTGCCAACTGCCTTTGAATCTTCCCCCTGTTTCAAAAGAGCATTGCTGTGTTTTGGGGAGGGGGGGGCAGCTGCTGTGTGCAATGAAAGTTGCCGTGAACGGAATCAGACCGGATGTCTCAGGACTGCCTACTCTGACTGGCAGCAGCTCTTCAGGGTCTTTCCTCAGTCTTGCAACTGGAGATCCTTTTGGAAATGGAGATGCCAGGAGCAGAAGTGTGGACCATCTGCAGGCCAAGCATGTGCTCCACTCCTCCGCAACACCTGCTGGGACCTGGTCATTATCTGTAAGGATTTGGTGTTGGAGCCACAGATCCGGGCGTGGTTCAAAGCACACGACACAGGGATTTTGCTGCTGCTGTAAGCGAGCCTGGTGGGAGACCACCTAGAAATTCCCATCTATGCCCCCTTGAATGGAAGCTGGGATATAAGTGCACTCGGGAATAAACAATGAAGATTTTAAAATCCTGAAGACAAGGGAAATCGGACAGGATTTTCGTGCCATCTGTCTTGAGGTCTGGCCCTTAATTCTTTTACATCCGCAAAACATTTGTGCAAAGCTATTATATTCTAGTCTTCTAGACCACCCAATTCCCAAGACTCAGAATAACTCAGCATTTTTTTCATTAATACTTTTTTACAACAAGGCTGTGAAGTCCGCCACCACAATTTCCATTTTTTTAAACCCGGGAACCGAGACCGAGAGAGTGACTTGCTCAAGGCTACACGGTGAAGGCCGAGGCAGAGGTGGGGTTCAAACCCACGTCTGCCTAATCTGAATCTGGTGTACTTCTGCTGCCTCTCTTAAAAAGCAAACACAGTTATGAAGGACATGCTAATGGCCGTGTGGGGTCATTGCAGCAAGAACATGGGACAAAGCTAAATGAGCCAGGAGGAACCTCCGCCCGAAGGAAAGCTCCCTACAGAAGTTGTGCTTCTGCCAACTGCTGGGTGTATGTCACAGCCAGCCGGCCGGCCAACCAATAATCACCTTCCAGACCTTGGGACTGGCTAGCTCACCTGCTATACCAAGACTGGTTGCTATTGGGTCACTTGCCGGCATCAGATACTATACCTTTGAAGCCTTTTTCCATAATGTATGTGTTCTGACGTCTATTCATCCCACAAGCACCTGCACAAAAATAATATACAATGGAAAATGCATAAATATGTTTATGCAAACTGGTAGGTGCAGCAGAAAGCTGTCCCCCTCTGCTCACGGGGATCCTGAGGTGGGGGACTGCTGTGTGCAGTGGCCCACAGGGCATGCCCAACCCTCTGTGCTGGCCAGCTGGGTTAGATTTTCTTGCTGTTTTTCAGCAAAGAGCAGCAGGTGGCTTGTGGACGGCGAGAAGTCTCTACCTCTCTAGAAGCCGCTTTATGCCGCCGATTGCCAAAAACAAAAAAAGCCCTCCCTGCTCTGCACCCCATTGCCTCTGTCTTTCAGCAGCTGCTGATGCAGAAATAGCTCAGATTTGAATGGCTGTACATTTGCAAAAACCTACATGGACCTGAGGATTTTGGAGGTTACCTCAGTGCATTTGGGGAGGGGGATGCTCATACAACATGCAACTAACCCTCGCTACTGAGGTGCTGAAAACATTTTAGCCACATTTTGAGGGTATATGCAAGAACTTAACCCAACAGTGATGCAGAATGCAGCAGTCATAGGATCTTGGGTTTTATTTTGAAAAGGCAAGTTTCTAGACCTCATGGTGGCAAATGCATACTTAAAACCATCTGACCAATTCCTGGTGAAATCTCAGCAAGCAGAGGGGGAGCTGAAAGCAGCTTTGGATGTGACAGATGCAGGGCCAGGGGTGGTGGAGAGGATCTCAAGTGTTTGCATCTTCTCTCTAGGGAAGGTGCAGAAGTTCTATTTCAGACAAGATGGAGAACGGTAGAGACAGGAAGTATGATGTATTTGTATTTCCTGCAACTTCTACATCTGTGCGGCGTGTTCCAATGGCTTCATTGCTCTGGAACTGAAGGCTTGGTGGCTTCACTCTTCTGCAGAGCTACATACATGTGCCACCCCTATAAAGTATCATTAGCAGAATACATTATGCAAAGTAAGAAAATATGTGTCAATTTATGTGGTATACAAAATTTGTCACAGAAATCAGCCCTTAGTGGTGCACAGTTTGTGTTAACTGATTATATGATCTAAAGGGCTCAGGCGTGAAGTACTTCCAAGCGAAGACGGACATTTGGGGTGATGTTTGTTTGCATCTCGCTGAATTCAGTGGCAAAATTCTGGCTGATGTCACTGGAGGTGCACTGCCTCCACCCTAATCCTGATATGGTTGCACCAGTTTACAGAAGGACATTGCATGTTCATGGATGTGCTTCTATTTCAAGTGAACTCACTCACAGCTGGAACTCCTTAGCAAGAAAATCTACCCATCAGGAGGAAAGGAAAAATCTCCTCCTAAGGACACAGCCAAATTAGTGAGTGATCTAATGCAACGAAGGCACAAATATATATCTACAGCACATACTTTCAAACCCGTCATTTGTGGATGTGAAGGTTAGCTGCATCAGTACAGGATGTCTTATGATATGATGCACTCCAGATGTATTTCACAAACCAGTGAAAAGCCACTTCATGGGGCTCAATGGGACAGGTGAGAAGTACTCCCCTCTTTGGTTTGGAGGATAATTTGCAATTGAAAGTGACTTTCAATTTCAAAGCATTTTCGTTATGAAACCCTGCAAAATCTGAAGGGTAACAAAAAGGTCTTATTTCATTTTCTTGCACCTCAGCCATGGATCATGTCACTACAGGTAACGCTACAGGTAATCATCATCCTAAATTCTGTCTAAGTCAAGTATGTGATACTTTCTCTAGCAGTAGATTCGTATTCGTTTCCATTCACATGGAAACAAATGGGAGCTGCAACAGGAATGCTCCTGTTCCAGCGAGCCATGTCCCTCTCCAGGAACATTCCATTCCCCCTTTCCCTGATGTTTCTTTTCCAACTGACTGTGGGGGTAGTGAGAATGCTCCATCTTCATTGGACTGGTGTTTTTTTTTTTAAGTGTTTTGTCCCATATATATAGAGACAGACAGACAGACACCCGCTGCAAACCTCAAGAACTCCCCTGAGCGTGCCAGTAGCCCTGCTTTGGCTTCAGTCCTGTTGGTGCTCACCACAAGAGTTTGCTCTAGTGGGAGAGCACACAGATGTGTGCTACTTGTAAAGAAATGGATACAAAGCCAGCCCCATACCTCAATGAGACCTATGGCTGAAGCATATGTGTCACATCCGTGTCCAACCCCAGTGCCACAAGACAAGGGCACTTGCGAAGGCCAGAGAGAGGGAGGTCAAGGGGACAGGATGAGGCTGGATCAGGGTTTCCCCCTGCCCAAGTTTCTTTGTGCAGCTACGGGAGCGGATGCAAGCGGATGGTGGCCCCATGTGGATGGCTGGCACTGCTAGTTAGGAGGACCAGCTTGGATTTAGCCACAGAGAGGTGCTGCTCTAGAGCTGGAGCCTGTATTCATTCCCTAAATTATTCACTTTGGCTTGTATTAAAACTATTGAACAAAGATGTTGGGAAACCACTGGGTGGACAAACCTGTCATCTCTGAGGGGCTCCTCCTACTGCTAGATCTAAAAAGAGTGTGCAGGAGCACCCTGGAGCCAGGATCAGAGGGCAGTAAGTGGAAGACAAGTAATGCTGCCTGTGCAGCTCCATGCACAGATGCACAAGCTGAGTCATATGAAAGAGGCTTCCAGATGTGGACAGGAGTGTCTGGATGAACAATCACATTCTTGCAGAAGGAAAATAGCTGCTCTACATGTTGAAGCCTCTTTCTGCTTCTAGATGGAGCTACCCCATAGACTCTGAATTCAAAAAACGAGTATTTTACAAATATGGGCATTATGATCCAACCTCTCTTCTAGAACCCCAAGAAGAAGACGCTGCACACGTGCAGACACCTGAATTCTCCCTTTGGATTTCTATGCTGTTTACAAACAGGAGTCAATGCTGTCCCTGAGAGGCAATGGAAGATGGGATGTCGGACAATTGAAATGGAAACGAAAAACAAATAAAAATACATGCATTGAGATAAGAGTGAACCAAAATTCCAGCTCACAACAATACCTTTATATCTGGAGCAACGATTTGAGCCCTTAGACCAATTAGAGTGCATCCCTTATATAAAAGCAATCTCTCTCTCTGTGTGTGTGTGTGTGTGGCTGGGTGTCTGGTGTTGATGAGGCCAGAGCAAACTTAACAAAGAGATGTATGATGGGCACGGCTTCTCTGGATGAACTGTGTGTGTGTGTGTAAATCACAGAGAAAACCAGGAGCAAAGGGTATATGCAGACACTATGGGACTGAAGTAGATACTCCTGAATGTTGGAAGCAGTTGATGGCGATGTTGGCTCCTCCTCTCCCAAAACTGTTTCCACCTGCAGCCATTTTCCACCTAGCTGCATTTGAGGGAGAGGACAGCAAAACCCTACTCCATCAGGGCAGATGGAACCAAGTATCATTGTAGCGCCTCTTCTCCCAGAACTGCAACATTAAGTTTTAATTACCGTTAATGAATGTGCTTCCTTTCCTCTTTCCTCCTCATTCCTTTTTCCTTCTGTATCATGCTTATTAGATGGCAAGTTTACAGGCAGGGACTGCCTTTTTTTAAAAAAAAAATATCTCTGTACCGTGCTTAGTAAACTTTAGGCATGTGTTATTATTACTACTAATAGTAACAGTAACACTACTACCACTAAAATGTTTTTATATGACTAGTATCAAGAGTCAGGAACAATGCCAGAAAGCTAAAGGTAAATGCAGCCTGACAGTACCAGTTGATGTTTGTTGATGTCTGTCTGGGCAACTTGGAGAATGCTTACATGATATGCAGTTGTCTTTTAGGATCCAAATTTCTGTGATTGTAAATATAAAATGTGTCCTCTCTAGAATGGAACACGTGGTGGTCTTTTTACTTTGGATGTTCTGATACTGTAATGCTTTTATTCTGCCACTAGGTGCTGCTATATTGCTGTTTGCTGACTAAGCGTGTGATAGGGATGGGCGGATTCCCTACCTGCCGGTCTGTGCGGAATCTGCCTGCGGGGGGGAGGCGATCCGTTCCTCCCCCCCGGAATCCTCTTTGGCCGGCTCCGCTCTGCAGCGATTCTGTGGAGCCGCCGGCTGGCTCTGAAGCGCCAGCGATACAGCCGCCATGCCGTATCGCTGGCTTAGGGGTATTGACTGACTGCGGACGCAAATGGCATCCGGGACACTGTTTGTGGCCGTAAAGGTCTTAGTTTGAGGTAAATGCAGCTGTAAATGGCTGCTTTTAGCGTAAACTAAGACCTTTACGGCCGCAAATGGCGTCCCGGACGTCATTTGCGTCCCTGCTTTTTACATGTGATAGGCTATGCAAATATTCGTGTAGCCTATCGCGTGAAAAAACAGAGCCGCAAATGGTGTCCAGGATGCCATTAGTGTCCCTGTTTTATGTGATAGGCTATGCAAATATTTGCGTAGCCTATCGCGTGATTGAAAAGCAGGGATACAAATGGCGTCCTGGACACCATTTGTGTCCACGGTCAGTCCCCCTCAGCCAGCGATACGGCATGGCGGCCGTATCGCTGGCAATCCGGAGCCAGAGGATCCGGCTGAAGAGGATTCCGTGGGGAGTCGGAGATAAGTGTTCCGTTCCACCACAGACTCCGGGGGGCTGGATTCTTTAGAATCCGGCCTTATTGGAGTCCGTGGCAGAATTCTCTGTCATCCCTAGCACCATTAGTCTCCGCATGACAAACTTTGCTATGATGACATCTCTGTGACAGAACACAACATTAAAACTAGAGATGGATGACTGTGCCGATGCTGGTTTCTCTGTTATTCACTTTTCACTCAAGTTTGGTTCATTCCAAACTTTGAGAATTTTTCCAGCCTTAAGTTCTGTTTTTCCTGAATGTTGAGATTTTTTAAAAAATATGAAAATTCTCCTAATACAATGCATTTTTGTATACAATTTTGCCTAATATTTTTATTTTATTTATTTATTACATTTATATCCCACTTTTTTTCCTCTTTTGAGGAACCCAAGGTGGCGTACATAACCCTCCTACTCTCCATTTTAGCCTCACAACAACAACCCTGTGAGGTGGGTTGGGCTGAGAGTCTGTGACTGGCCCAAAGTCACCCAGTGAGCTTCCATGGCCGAGTGGGGACTAGAACCCGGATCTCCTGGCTCCCAGTGCATTTTTACTGTTATTTTCACTAATGTGCATTTTTACATGCAAAGATACCCCCTAAGTTTTGTATGCATTTTTTGACTGGAGAACTCATTACAAAATCCAGAGAAGTGAGAATTTTGAAAGAAAACTTGAGTTTTGATTTGTGTATTGATTCACAAGTGTAACATTAGGTAAGACTGGATTAAAATGGGAACTGAATGAATGTCTTCCCCATCCCTAATTAAAAACACAGCCCTCATAGAATGAAGACTTTCACTGAATTAAGAGACCCGAAACACGCACACTTTCCCCCTGTATCTACACCGGACCAGCTATTATCTGTGGGAGTAAGCAAAATGCATTCTATAGAAGCAAGTCACAACTGTTACCTCCCGCCCCCCGCGAAAAGACTAGGACTTCCAAAGAAGAGGGACTTTGGTAAGGTAGGAAAAAGCAATCCACCTGATTTGGCTTTAATACTTAAAAAAAAAATCCACATAGAACACAGATGAAAGGAAACAAACCTATGAGGGTCTTTGTGTAAACTCATACTTAAAGGGACCTGGAATTGTTTTAGGTTCTACTTCAAACGATTAAATTGTTGAAAATTAGTGACCCAGATCATTCAGATAGCTGTAGGCTCTCCAGTCTGCAGTGTCTCTGTCAAGGATTTTGTTACTGAGCTGTTCAAAAAGTTATGACAGCAACAAGTTAATGCTGAAGCGACCAAAGAGCCCCACCAACAAAGCCAACTAGAGTGAAAATGAAATTAATATAGGCAGGTGAGTGAGGGACCCCTGAGAACTGTTCCTCAATATAGGCAGCTCAATTCATTGGGTCATTTTCAAACTAGCAGAAGGGAAAGATCAGAACAGAAGGATACAAGGTTGACTAAACTGGAGCATGCGGGGAGTGACAATTTCCTTATGCAGCAGGCAAGTTTCAGATGCGTAGGCAAACCATTTACAAATTAGGCAGTAATGTCTTTGCTACAACTGAGAAAAATGGGGAGGGTGAAAGCCCTGAAAAAGTGCTGCTGCCACTACCACCGATACCATCATCATGCAGTCACAAACTAAGTGGAGAAGAGGGAGGTCTACTTAACACACTGGACAGGAATTCTCCCAATTCAAGGAAAAAACAACCACACTGAAGGTGCCCAACAGGTCTGTTAGCATCAGCAAAATCCAAAAGGAGTTTCAGAAGAGAGTCATAGAATGATTTAGAACTGCAGTTGTGGATTTTTGCGGAGGGTCCAGACAATGTCATTTTCCACTGAGGAGGAACCCTCCTGCGTTTTCCCACCACTTCTTCCATCGTTCTTCTTATCATGGAAGATCCATTAGGGAGAAAAAGAGGGAATAACTGCACCATGCCTTTGGATTGTTAGCACTAGGAGGCTTCCACCAGGAAGCACCCAGTGTCTCAAGGGCCACACCAAAAATGTGACCTGGAACTAGCATAAAGGCAGCTAGAGGGGGAGATGCCTCCATGCTGGGCAGCAGAGAATGGCAGTGCTCATGAATGCGTCGTGCACAGGGTACGTAGCAGGCTTCCCTACAGAGGTGCAACTTGTTGCTCTCAGAGTTCTGAATGCCTCCCCAATCAGCAGAGCCCTGGGAGCATTTGGCCATAGGTTGTGGGGAGGGATGGAGGCTAAAGTGTCACTGAGTGGGAACAATGGGGCCTTAAAACAGGGAACTGACCTACTGGTAGCGAGGGAGAACCTGGTGGTGGGGGTTGCTAACAAAGTTAAGGCAAGTGGGTGGGAGCTCAACCGAGGAAGTGCCCTATCACCGTGGAAGGCTGTCATGTGACACCCCCCCCCCCAGCCAAACTGAGGATAGTCCTGTTCTCCCGGCTGTTCCCTTGACCTGTTCTGCAGTGCAGCCCGGGCCCTTGTGGGAGAAAACCATTGAGGGACAATAAGCCAGGAGCAGCTCAGCAGAAAGGCAGTGGCAATGGGGTGGGGTGGAGACCATCCACTGCTTGTAAGAAAAGCAGGTGTCTCCACCTGCTCCACCTTAAAAAGTAACCAACTAGTTTTGACATGAGCTTTCTGAGGCTGCTGCCTCCAGCCTCAGAGGCACCGTGAGTGGGGTTCCTTCTACAGAGATGAACTCCAGAAGACTACCCTTGTTAGGTTTTTGCAGTTAAAACCAAGAAGCTCATCTTAAAAAGTCGGTTGTCGCCTGTGACAACAAAAGGCCACAATGAAAAGGCCCCCTTGCCATTTTATTTGTCCTGCCTGGCTGTTCTTTTTTGTCACCTTCAGCCTGCATTAGCAGTTATCAGCAACGGTGCCACATATTTCACTAAATGAAGTAGCTCGATAGAAATAGCCAGATTCAGCCATGTTAGCTCAGTGAAACCATTTTGGTGTATTTCCTTGAACTGGGAGAACAGTGGAGGGCGACACGAGGTGTATATCTACCTTACTGGAGAGGTTTCCATCCAGATTACTGGAAAGAACTGTGAAGTCACACCACATGACAGGGTGCGGTAGCTTGGGTTGGAAAAACAGTGTACACTGCTGCTACCTTGAGATACATCTGGGGAGAAAACAAGTCATCACAATACTCTTTTGAAGCTGCAAAAGGAGGGGGGAATTGTCACATGCAGGCACACACACCTGGGCAGGTGAGGTTTGGTTCTAGCAGCACGCCACTCCTGACAAGCTAGGAATACATTATCTCCTACTGCAGCCTCCCTTTCCAATCTGCCTGGAAGACAGGGACCGTGGAAAACTCAGTCTTTGGTGTGGGTTAGGGGGAAAAACGTTGAAAAGCTGGATGCAGCTGCTAGCACCTAGGGAAATAGAGTTCCAGATCAGCCTGTCTCAACCTGGTACCCTCCAGATGTATTGGGCTGGCTGAGGGATTCCGGGAGCTGTAGACCAAGACATCTGGAGGGCACCAGGTTGAGGAAGGCTGCTGTATATGTAGGTCAGTCAAACGTGCAGGCCACATTTACATTCTGCCCTTGGAATTGGGATGTATAGAAGTGGGACCTGCAACAAAACAACGTATCCTCATCTCCAAATAGGAGCGCCCCTATTCAGGGTGCCAGCCAGCCAAGCCCTCCCCCAGGAAACCATTCCATCCTCCCCCAGTTTTCCATTTTCTTTTTCAACCGACAGCATACTCTATCCCCACTGGGCTGTTTTGGGAGAGTTTGTCCCTTAGATTTCTTTTAAATATTTGTCTGTACTTTTGCAAACCCCAGGATCCCCTTAAGCGTGCCTATACCTTCCTCTTGTTTCTCAGTGGCCCCACTGTGGCTACAATGCTGTCGGCACTACTCAGGTTGGCTATTAGAAGGAATCATTTTTACTAGGCCAGTATGCAGAAGGAAAGATGGAGGGGTTTCCAAGGTGCCCTATTGGAGAGGGGTTCGGCAACAGAGATCTTTGTTGGCTACAACTCCACAGAGAACAGAAGTAGCTTAGGATGTGGTTTGGGCAAGAAAGGGCTTGGCAAGAAATTCAAAGCCAGGGCCCACTTGCATCCCCATCTTGCAACATGGGAGATAGATAAAGCATTTTAAGTTAGTCTTCTCTCTCTCTCTCCCCACTGATGTTTTCTCCTCTTCTCTTTAAAAAAAAAACCTCTAGGCAAAAAAGAGAATGTTGACGATGGTGCTGCTGGCTGGCACCACCCATCTGAGACTGGGGCATAGCTAGGGATGGAAGAATCTCCATTTTGGTTTCTCTGTTTCTTGTTTTTACAGTCTTCAGTTCAGTTCATCTCAAACTTTGAGAATTACTCCAAGAGCACTGAGAAGTTCGAACTGAACCTTAAGAACTCCTTAAAAAATATGTTTGCGTGAAAATTCATAAGCATTTTTCTGCACAGTTCATCCATTTTTACTGAATATATACACTTTTTGCAAGGCATTGTCCTAATATAATGCATTTTTTAATGTTATTTCCCCTACTTTAGACATTTTTGTATGCACTTTTGCTTGGGTAACTCTACTGCAACATTCAGAGAAGTGCAAACTCTGAAGGATAACAGAGTTTTGTTTGCATAGTGGTTTGAACGTGCATAATTAGGTAAATTTACAAGAAAATGCAAACTGAATGAATTTCTCTCCCATTCCTAGACATAACCTACTTGTGGATCCTGGCCCACCAGTTGAAGGTATTAGCCACAGAATTCAGCTTTCTGACAATCTCAACTTTTTTCTTTTTAAAAAAGCAAGTTCCCAGCCCTTATGGGGGAGATATGCTTGGAAATGTGCAGCCACCACGTAGTAAAGCCTTAGAAGCTATAAGGGAGGCTGAATAAGATTTCCAGTCATGGGGAGTCTTACATGCCCTGCACAGCTCCTTCTCTCCCCACCCCCCCACCCCAAACCAGAAGAAATGATGCAAATAATAGTACAACATTGCAAAGAAAATATGGTGAACACGAAAATCAATGGAAATCTACATAATGTGTGCAGGTTGCAGAATTTAGCTTTGCAAAAGTGAAATGTATACATGAGAGAGTGCACTTGCCCCAGAAACCATATGGGGTAGGCAGGCAACCAGGGTGTTGGACCCTCCAGGTTTCTTCCTGAGGAAAATCAGCCAAGGCATAAGTTATGTGCTTGGCAAGGAGCAGAGCAACTCCCTAGGACACTCAGTCCCCACAGACAGACCTCTATTGTTAATCCATCAGTGAATCAAGCAGGTTCTTTACATTATCCTTGGCCAAAGTCCATTATGATTGGATGACAATGCCAACTATTTAAGGTACGCAGAACTGTGTACTTTAATGATTATTTGCTGGCAATCAATTTTCCTTGCCGATGAAGAAAGCAGTAGCAGCCACACGAAGATCAAAATAACAACGCTATGTTCAGAAGATTAAAATTATCTCAGTGTAGCAATTAAGCTACTTGCAGATTTATTAACAGTCCGATAAAGTTGCAAAGAACAGCAAGTGACTTCTGAAAGCAAGGCCAAGTAAATGAAGCACACTATTATTTACTGTGTGTTAATTAAAGTCTTAAATTAGAAATACTATACCAATGAAATAAAAATGCTGGTAGCTGAACTGGAAAACTCACTGGTACATTTTGGTGCTCCCTTTGTTAACCAGTAATGTCTTGATTCAAGATACAAACAGGTGTGAAAAGTCAGTGCCTATATATGGGCCAGCTCCTCAGTTCCCATCCGGTTTTACTCAAGTGTCATCATAACATGCTAAAATTGAGCTTTAACTGTGGGATGAAAAAGTGAGCCCAGCCTGGAAACAAATAAATAGATTCACTTTAAGCAAAGCCACTTGGAACTTCATCTGTGAATCTAGACGTATCTCTTCTGACACCTTCTGGAGTGCTAGCCGCCTCCAAATTCACTTCAGAGAATTCAGATGTCCAAAGATGGCCTTTTCATTGACTTTGTAAAACTGGAGGAGGTTTCCAGATGGAGGTGTTCTTTCAAGCATTAGGCACCCAAAATGAATATGCCTGACACCCTTCACCTCTAGCCTGGCTCTGCCAATCTCCTGCTTGGGTGCTGCTGGTCCAAAATGCTAAGAGCCGCTCCTTCTTTTAGGCCATTCATACTCCATTTCTTGTTTCAACATTCGAAGCTCCACCCAAGTATGGGATCTGTGCCAAGGGCTCTCAGGCCAGGGCCATCTGCTGAACTGTTAAAGAAGTTTGAGAGAAAACGGGCTGGCCTTCGACCCAGGATCACATCCCACCTCAGCTATGGAGTCATTAGGTGAGCTTGGGCAAGTCACACTCTCAGTTCTTCACACGTAAAATGGGAATCATCGTGACTGAGCTACCCAGGTTGTCGCACGGACAAGCAGATAAATGCTGGTAGTGCTCAGTCCATAACTCATGTCCGCAGAGGAACGACCGGGACCTGAAAGGGAATGCTGCAATGCATCCTCACCGCAATAGGAGTGCTCACATCCAGAGTTCCCACCAGCCATGCCTTCTTTCAAGGTAGTCTGCTGCATCCCCCACCCCACTAATATCACAGTTTTCAATTTCTCCTCTCCCTCCAACAGTCAGTCAGCATGCTCAGTCCTCACTGAGCTGTTTTGGGGTCCCCCCCCCAAGATCTTGTGTACTTCTGCAAGACTTTGGGTTTTCCCAAGTGTCCTGATAGCTCCTCCTCCTATGTGGATGGTGCCATTTTGACTCCATAAAGATCCACACTTGGAGAATGAGTTTGCTATGAGTATAGAGGATGTATGATATGATATAGAAGTGGGAGCAGCAACAACATGTTGCAGTGTGTCCCCACCCCTGTGAGGAGTGCTCCAAGGCTCCAGACCAGCCTGAAACAGGGTCCTTGCATGTTGTTCAGATCTCTCTGAATGGAGGGCTGAATTCTAGAAGTGGAGGAGGACACCTCCCCCACCCATCCCGCAAGCATTCCCCTGCTGTGTTGTATACAAGGCTGCCAGCCCAAACACGAGAATTTTATACTGGGGGTAGGGCATGCTGTTCATGAGACTGGAAAGGCATCCCACCAACCCGACCCTCCCATACTTACTATAAGCCCTCAGGGGCTTAGGCCAGTCCATTTTGTCTTCTGCTCTGCCCTCCATTTCCCATTCTCCCCAGCTGATACACAAAGCCACAGAACTCACACAGACTTCTGCTTCCTTTAGGCCTTCCTCCCACTCCACTGCCATCAATATCCTAGAAGCTCACAGGTTCCTGTCAGGCAGTGCGGGTGTGGGGAGGGTTTACATGCCATTTTGCTTCAATTCACACATATATGTCTTTCTGCATAGTTCAAGGATCTCCAGATTATGCACTGTTTGTGGGTGGCCCCCTTTCGGTTCCAAACTGAGGTCACTTTTAGAGGGAACGCGTGGGGCCTGCAAGCAGCTGCTGCAGTGCATCCTCACCTTCAGACAGGATTGCTCCTGTCCAGGGTGCCAGCCAGACATGCTCTTCTCCAGGATACTCTATTCCATCCCTCTTCCCCATTTTCCATTTTCTTTCCCAACTGTCCGTCAACATTCTGTGCTTAGTTTTCGATGGACAGTTTTTTTGGTTCCCTCACGCATGCTAGTACCTTCCTCTTGTTTCTCAGTGGCACTGTTTTGGCTCCAATCCTGTTGGCACAGGAGCACTGAGCCTGGTATTAGAGGGAGTCATACAACGATAACAATATCCATGTGGATCTCCAGCTTGTGACCTAGAAACAGAATCTGGGGCAGAACTATGGTGATAGACCTGATTCTCAGTGGCTAGAATCAGCCAAGGACAGGGAGCAAATTTTGTCCCCACTCCAACAGTGTAACCACATGCCCCACTTTACTGTCGCCCATATAACTAGTTATTTTATTACTTTTATAAGTCATAAAATGGGTGACATTCACTCTTATCAGGAAAACAATGCTGCATTGGGGCCACTGTTATGGCAAGGCTTAAAACTAGAGCTGTGTGCAGATGGCCTCCTGAAATTCTCCACCTTATTTGTTGGGAGAGAAATTTGGGAGATAATTTCACCGAATTTCTCCAGGGGAAGGAGAAATTCTCCAGTTTGTCACAGGTAGGGCTCCCCACTGGCAGGGCTTGTAGCACAGCTTCTTTTGTCTGTGGTAAGCGTTTGGGGTTCTTTCATGCTGCAACAGCATCAACTGTGTTGGCAGGCTGGCCCCCATTTTGCATCCACCACAATGCAGGTATGTGTGTGTGAGGGGCAGTGTTGTGTCAAGCTCCAGGGATGAGGTGGAGTTAATGCTTTGCCAAAATCTGTCCTCTAATTTCCGGAAAGTTTTCTTCCCCCATGAAAGGGGTTTCCGTTGTTCTGCCTCATTCTCAGGACAGTCTATAATGTATGTTGAATTTCTTTTGGCGGTGTTTTTGAGCTTACCTAATCACAGCCAGCCTCCCAGGCTGCCTGCACTTCCTGATCTGAAAAAGCCCTAAGGGAGGAATTAGCTCATGATGTCTTCCGCTGGGCTTCAGTTGAAGCATGGGGAGCTGAGGAGGGTACAAGCTGCCGGAGAGACGATTGTACAATGAAGGACAGGACGCTTGTGCTCATTCCTCAGCCACCTCCTAAGTAAGGTAAGCCCAAGAAATCCAAACCCAACCTTTGAGAATTTCTCCGAAATTTCTTCAGTATTGAATTTATTTTCAAAAACAATTTAGCTTCTATCAAACTGAATGAGAATGGTCAAAAAAATGTGGGAGAAATTTTTGGCACAAAACAATTAAAACCTGCCTCCCCATCCCAAACACTGTGTGACTTGGCATTCACTGGTAAGGATCCCATGGGTGTGTGTGTGTGTGTGTGTGTGCATGTGTGTGCGTGTGCAAGCAATGTGTCCTTGTGTGCAGAGTGTACAGAGACATATTGCACAAGCCAAGGTCCCTGCAATGCCCAAGGCTTCCTTCCCGCCACACACACTTGTCATAATGACAGATATTTTGCCAGTTGATGATAACGATTTGCATTGGAAATCTGTCAGTGCATCTCTTATTCTACAGGAATATATCAGAATATGGAAAGAAGGACTTTGTTCTAATATCGCAGTGACCTTTACACACCTCTGGAGAAAAATTGGCAGTTGGTAAGAAAACTATTTAGAATAAAGCTGGAATTGCTAATTTATTCGGCTTGCCTAGAAATCTATACTCCTCCCGCTCGTTGCGGCGCCTTGCACCCAAGGTTTCTCTTCCCACATACCGTCCCATTTGGGAAATAATTAAGGAAGATTTACCCTGGCCAGCAGAGCCCATTCCCTATGTGCCAGCAGGCCTGGCCAGCACCACTTGCTAATAAAATGAAATGCAAACCTAACTGCTGTTCCCAGTGCAAAAGTAATATCTCTAAAGGGAGGCCTGCACCAGGATATAAGGAAAAATAAACACGGAAGAATATTAGAAAATGCAATGGTTGAAAACAGGCCAAGTTCAGAAGAGGACAGAGTACAGGAAATGCAGTGGCTCTTAATTTTACTCAGGAGACTGACTGTCCAGTTCACAGCGATCCTGGCATATTATTTATTGCCTGTTCTGCATTCTCTGCTTGTTTCTTAATGCAGTCTCTCTCTCCTGAAACTGGAATAGAGCTTGGGATGCAAATTCAGGAAATAATCCTGTGCTTCCTCTAGTTTTAAAATGGACCCAGACTATCCACCCATTTTGGGAGTGTTGGTGATGGTGGTAAGAAACAAAATGTAATAACTGCACACCGTTTTACTTGCAGGACTGGGGTTGTATCCTGTAGTGAGGATGCCTCTTGAATCCTATGATTTACTCATTCAATGAGTGTTCTCAAGCAGAGGCCCCAAGGTCGATACAGGTACCATCTGATGGTACCATCAATTGCCAAATCAGGGGCAAAAGACGGAGGGAAAAAGTCGCATCCATGACAAGACTTGCCACAGGTGAGGACAGCGGCTTTGGGAGGTCTGTGCCCCCAACCCCCAATTACATTCTCCAGGGAATTTATTTATTTATTTATGACATTTGTATGCTGCCCCATAACATCAAGTTCTGCGGGTGGAATCTAGCCACTACCTGGGCTTCAGACTTCCTTTCCTCAGGCACAGGGCAGTTTAGCACGGGAACGGCTGATGGGTCCCTGCAAAGGGGTTCCATTTCACCCGAAGTAGTTTGTTGTAGCATTACTGCTGGAGGGCAGCTTATGGCCCTTTCCCCAGGAACACCAGCAAAAGCCAGTGTGGGCAATTCCAAAGAGCGTAGTGCTCGTGCTTTCCCCCCTCTTTGGCAGTTCAGTAGCTTACTATCCTGCTTTGCTCCAATTAATCCTGTCATTCTGTGAGATCTCAAATAAGGAAGTTGTCAGCTCCCTCACAAGACTACAATGGTGAGGGTCCACTGGGAAGCTGTAGTGACTGACCCAGTTTAAAACCAATGTATGTTAGTAGCAAAGCACTCCCAGCGTCAGTCACCAATTTACATTTTGAGGGAATAATACTGACCAACCGTACAAGGTTGTTGTAAGATGCTGAGATAAAGAATGTGAATCGATATCTATCTATTCAATAAGTATATAGTCAGTGTGTGTGTGTGTGTGTGTGTGTGTGTCTATCTCCAGCATTCGGGGCAGTATGCCTATGTACACCAGTTGCTGGGGAACATGGGCAGGAGGTTGCTGTTGTACTCATGTCCTGCTTGTGGGTTTTCTGTCGCCCACTGTGTGAACAGAATGTTAGACCAGTTGGACCCTTAGTCTGATCCTGCATGGCTCTTCTTATGTTCTCTCTCTCTCCATACACACACATGCGCGCACGCACGCACGCGCACGCACAGTAATTGTATGTACGTGTGTATGTATTTAACGGTATTTATACCCCACCCTTTAAATGAAGAGCACATTCCCTGGGAAAGTTATAAATACAATAAAGATAAAATACAACAAAAATGCTAAAGTAGATGCAATAAAATAACAATAAAATGTAAAGTACCAGATAAATGAGTAGCATGAAAACCAAACACTGAAGATAAAATACATAGTTAAAATGCCTGGGAGAATAGAATTGCCTTTGCCTGGTGCCAAAATGGCATCCAAGCCTCCCTGGGGAGAGCATTCCACAACAGGGCACCACCACTCAGAAGGCCCTTCCTCTGATTCCTGCCTGCCTCTACCTGTGACAGCAGGGGCACCTGCAGGGCAGTTCCTGAAGATGGCCACAGAGCATGGGTAGGCTCACAGGGAGACAGGTGATCCATCAGTCCCAAGATGTGGAGGGCGTTGAGGGTAAGCACAGCACTTTGAATTGGTTGTGTTCCCAACACCAGGTCCCAATTAGTGCTTTTGCAGCTGTATCTGGTACTAACTGCAGTTTCTGAACCGCCTTCAAAAGGCTGCATGCATTGCATCTTTATACATGCATTGCAGTGGTCCAATCTGGAGATTACCACATAACTGAAGTTAGGCTGTCTCTGACCAGAAAGGGCTGCAGTTCTGTATCAGCAAAAGCTGGTAAAAGGTCATTTGTGCCACAGAGGCCATTTGTGCCTCAAATGGCAGAGCTGGATCCAACAGCACCACCAATGTACCAAGTGTTCCTTTAGGGGGGAGGGCCACACCACTAACCTGGACAACATTATATATATATATTTGTGTGTGTGTGTGTGTGTGTGTGAGCCTTCTTCAACTTGGGCCCCACCAAATTGTTGGACTGCAACTCTCCATGGCCATGCTGTCTGGGAATGATGGGAGTTGTAGTCCAACATATCTGGAGGGCACCAGGTTGGGGAAGACTCGTCTTTATGTCTGTGGAGTTCTATTATTGATCTCCTCCTGAGAATACCCACTATGGTAATGTTGTCTACAGCAGGGGTCCCCAACCCCTGGGCCACAGACCAGTACTGGTCTGTGGCCTGTTAGGAACTGGGCTGCAGTAGGGGTGTGTGAAACCCCCTTACCTTGGGTCCATGGGGGGGGAGGCGATCCATCCCTCCCCCCCAGAATCCTCGCTGGCCCCAGCCGGCTCTGCTCTGCGGCGAGTCTGCGGAGCTGCCGGCCGGCTCTGGCCGCTGGCGGACTTCCGGCTGCTGGAACCAAATGGCGTCCGCGTAGCGGACACCATTTGCGACCCTGTTCTTCAAGTAATAGGCTATGTAAATCTTTACGTAGCCTATTACTGCAAAGAACAGGGACGCCATTTGTGTCCCAGCGGCTGGAAGTCTACCAGTGAAACCATCCCCCCCGGTCCATGGAAAAATTGTCTTCCACGAGACCGGCCCCTGGTGCCAAAAAGGTTGGAGACCGCTGGTCTACAGGATCAAGTCTTTGAAGGTTAGAAGTGTTACTGGTTCAACAGCGGCGTCTCTCTTTCTCTGATGCATTTGGGGCTATTTTCTCTGCTCCTCTGTCAGGTTCTGGCTGTCCCAGCCCTCCTATGTATCAAAGACAAGGCTTTGGGGAAGAAATCATCCACTTCCAAGGGAAATGAGAAGAACTTTGTACGAAAAGGGAATGTTGTTTATTTCCCTTCCTCCTTGAGCACAGAAAAGAGTTCAAGCCTGCATTTCATTATCATAAAAAAGGTCCCTTACCGGAGAGTGAGTAATCTGTGTTTGTCATCCGCATGGCTGGAGTGTACGAGACGCTTGGCATGTCGTGGCCTTTGTTCTGCTTCCGTCGATACCACACAAACAGTGCCAGCAAAACCATAATAATTAGCAGGAGGATAATAATTCCAATGATTGCTCCCACTGAATGCCTCTCAGATCCAAGAGCGGGACTAATTTTAGTATAGGGATTTAATTCTTCCATCATGAGAGCCGCTGTTAAAAATAATTCACAATGCACCGTTAAATTGCGTGGCAGGGGCCCTTTTGTGAGAAAAGGCTTTGTATATTATATCGACACCCCCACCCCCACCCAACCCCAGCTGTTTTGAATGGTGGTGGCGGGATGGACACATTTGCTAGCCTAGAGAAATTAGCACATAGCCCCCGGCCTCCATCCAATAAGCTTTTCTGGGTGCAGCGGGGGAGGGTGCACACACAGGCCCTCCAAGGACTTCCCCATCCATTTCAGTGGGGGGAGGGAAGTGACTCTCTACAGCCCCCTTGCAAAAGGTTTCCCATGCCATGCTTGAAATGAAGGGGGAAATCCATGTACCTGGGAGAGGGGGAAGGCCCCACTTATGCACTGTGGCACACAGTGGACTCTGGACTGGGGTGCTTACTCTAGAGGAGCAAATGCCCAGGCTCCCCATGATGTACAGACGGGGCTCCCGGTATTCTGCCAGGCCTGCCAAATGTGCCAGGCCTGCCAACGCCTAGAACAGATTTCTGTTTAAAGTGCTCTCATGGATAGAATGCAAAGCTGGGAAGGTCGTCAAACCTTCCCCTTCCCCTCTGCTCAACAGGTACAAGTTCTTCCCAATCTGCAAGTGAAATGTATCCTGGTCACCCAGGGAAGTCTTCTAGCTCTTCCAGGAGCCTGACCAAGGAAATATTTGAAGGCTCAGTTTAAAAGAAAGGGAGAAGGAATTCTGCCTCACCTTGATCGCACCTGATGCCTTTGAAACCAGGGCTGCAGTAACAAGTACCTGTAACATAGTCACAGGTCGCGTTATTCATGCATTCACACAGCTGCTGGCAACCGTAACCAAACCTTCCTGGGGGGCACTCTGCAAATTCAAAGGGAAAGGGGGCTGGAGAGAACCGTTTGCATGTCGATAAAGAGAAACAACTTCCCAGAGTTATTTTTGCAGCAGAGGCCTTTTCGAAAAGGATTCACACGCTACTCATTCATTCATGAATTAGAGAGGATTAGTGGAGATGCAAGCAGGGGGGCACCGGGGAAATCCACCCACCGGCTTCTCGGGCAGGGCTGGGCGACCGCTTTCAGCTCAAGGGCTGAGTTCCACCTCGGAGAAGCGCTCAGGGGCCGTGTGCCAGCGGTGGGCAGGGCCAGAGGCAAAGGAGGTCGGGCCAAAATGGCAGAAAACACCAGCAGATAGTAGGCTGACGCTCCTGCGGCCAATAACCGAGCCGTAGCAGAGGGCCGTCGACCTTCTGAATTGGGAAAAAACTGTGCTGCAGCCAGGAAGCCGCCAAATGATCAGTGGCTGGGTGAAATGGGGTGGGGCCAGGGGGAGGGGAATGGCCATCTGGGGGAACCTGGAGGGCAGGACTGAGAATCCAGGCAGGCCGGATTTTCACCCCCAGGACCCAGGGAGGGAATATAAAAATAAAAAAAGCAAAAGCAAAATGCCAGCCGGAGCTGCCACGGAGCGCCAAAAGGGTCAACATTAGCTGACTTTAACCCTTCTGGCACTTCGTAGCAGCTCTGGGCACCACTCTGTTTGGGGAAAAATGTACGTTTGTGTGTGTGTGTGTCCCCCTCCAATTTCAGGGGGTAGTTGGGGCCGCATTGGATGGCTGTGGGGGCTGCGTATTGCCCACCTCAATTCTATCATGTATTAGTCACCTTTGTTTCTAAACTGAAAGACCCCAAAAGCTTTAACCTCATCTTCTCTAATCTGGTGACCTCCAGATCTTTTGGACGTCATCTCCCATCATCACTGACCATTAGCCATGCTGGTTGGAGCTGATGGGACTTGTAGGCCAGATCCTCTGGAAGGTGCAAGAGCAGGGAAGGCTGCTTTAGCACAGACCTAATTGTGCAGGCCTTTGGATCCTGGCCTTATTCGTTGTATTTATTTACTATATTTCTATACTTCCCAATACCCAGAGCCCTCTCACCCTAGGCAGTGACCCAACAGGCAAGGGGCTGCTGTCCCTTCCTCCACCATTTACTACGCAGTGCCTTGTTGTTCTAGGGCTGAGAGGGCCACCGCCGGCCTTGGTCAGTGGCCAGAGCCCCAGTGTGGATGCCTCCCTGGCCCCTTTCTTTTTCCCCCTGGCCTGGCCCTTGGAGCAGCACCTGGCACCTGGATCTAGCCATCCTTTCATTCCCCACAATGCTCCTGGCCTAGCCTCACTCTAGGGTATTGTGGGAAATTAAAAGCATGCCTAGACCCAGCTGTCCAGCACTCCTGGGAGCGCTGCCACTACAGCCACGTAACCCTGTCAGGGGCCACGGACAGAGGAGGGGGGCCACTCAAGGACACCTTGCCTAAGGCTCCCTCCAACCTGACGCCAGACCCAACAACCACAAAAGGAACTTTAACTCCGTTAAACCAAAGCAGATCCAGCAGGGCAGTGAATCCAGTGTCAGTGAGGCTTCCGCACCTTGGACAGCTCCTGTAGAGTTCTGACTGGTTCTGACTGATACCCAGAACAGATTCACCGCCCCACTGACATCGGAGCCACGAGCCTCCACTGCTTTAACTGTAAGTGTCTTTCTCCCCATGGATGACAACATTCGGTTTCCTGCATTTCCGTCACTGACAAAATGACTGAATGTCCAGTGACTAAATTTATTCATACAATTACCTTGATGGCCTATGACAATAAATCTGTAGGCAGCTTATTGTATATCTTTGGGCAACATTCAATAACAAATGGAATGGAAAGCTGTGAACTGGCGGCTTTTGCTGCTTTGGCGAGAGAGGAGAAGGTTTCATGTCACGGTGCAAACCTCTTTGGTTCCATCAGAAACTATCTGAACAGCAGAGCGCAGCTCTCCCAGAGTCAGCCCCTGCGAAGAAACATCCTCCCTCCCAACGCCCCTCAGCGAAGCGCTGAACGTTAACACACGGGAGGGACATTCGCTCGGGATGACCGTTCTGAGTTCTAAACATTATTTTGTCTTTTAATTGCAGGGAGAACTGTGTTTTTGCATAAAGCACACGCAGAAGCAGCATAAAGAAACGTGCAGTTGCACGGCACAATTGAGCCCCAACCTTTCGTCGATGAGAAATCATCCACAGCAAAGGAAGAGAGGAAGGGCAGCTTGTCTGCTGCCCAGCTGGCATCAAGGGCAGGCAGTCAGGCACCTGCCAAGGGCCCACGCCCCAGCAGGGGCCCGCTGGCAAGAGGCCCCCGGACTTGCTCCTCTATTCACCAGCGCAAGCTGCTCGTTCGTCTGCCTCTCACCCTGGCTCAGACGACCGTGGCGGTGGGGGGAGGAGCGGGAGATGCCACGGCCTGCTTGCGCGCTGGTTCCCGGCCTGCCAAGCACGCCAGGGGCAGCAACGATGAGACAGAGGAGGAGCAGCAGCTGGCGACAACGCTGGCAAGAAGGCAGGCTCACTGCGGGAGGGAGCCCAAGGAGGGCGTCTTGCCCAAGGGCCCTCAAAACCTGGAGCAAGCACTGCCAGACGCTCTTGCTCTTACTAGGCGAGGAGGCGCAAGAAGCACAGCCCGCCATATTGTTCAATAATTTCAAAAAGCCCAAGCCCCATAATACGGCAACACCTTTATCGGAATGAGCCAAATTTCACAAAATGATCAGCAACTCTTCAAACGCTCCGGAACTCTTCATCAGTTGGTTGGTATGCGAACCAGCTACGTGTGTGCGTGTAAAGCTGGCCTGATGTTAAAGCTGCACCGTCTGCAGGTTGAAAGAGTCAGGCAGGTTCCAGGAATCGTTGTGCACGCAATGAGGTTAGCCTCTACTAAACAGATTTTCAAGTTGCGCCGACAACTATTGGCAGCATAGGCGCCAGGTTTTGAGGCGGGGGGCTGGCACAAGACGCCCTCAGTGGATCCCCCCCCCGACAGGGCCCACGACCTCGTTGCTGCTATCATCGCCGACCATTCTGGGCCCAATCCATGCCTGCTCAGAGGGAGAGGGCACAGCGAGCAGAGGCTGCTCCTGTTCCGCCTTGATCCTGTCGCTGCTCTCTCACTTGGAGAGGGGCAGGAGGCCGCTGGGTGCCCGCTGCTGGGGCACACGCGTGTGTGTGTGGCTGTTGTGCGCTTCCCATGGGCATCTGGTGGGCCATGGTAGGAAACAGGATGCCAGACCAGAGAGGCTCATGGTCTGATCCAGCAAGGCTCTTCCTCCTCCTTACGAGAGGGCAGGTGAGCAGGCAGCAAGGCGGAGCAGCAGCAAGGCCAGGAGGCTCTGGGGGTTGGCAGGGGACCCACCGCAGGTGTTTGGGCCTCAGCAGGTGCCCAACAGTGCTGACCCCGGACTCTGGCCCCGGCTGCAGAAGAGTTCCTCCATCCAAGCTAGGCCAGCCTAATGCAGCGAAGGGCAGCGCAAGCACTCTGGTGGTCACAACTTGCTCCCACGAGAGAGGCAAAGGTGTTGCTAGCCTGTAAATGGGATGCTCTATAGCGCAGGGGTTCAGAAACTCCGTCAGCCCAAGAGCTGAATTCCGTTTTGGAGAAACTCTCAGGGGCCACATTCCAGTGGTGGGCGGGGCTGAAGGCAAAGGGGGCGGGGCCAACATGACCCAAAATATCACCCTATTTTAGCTTAAAGCTCTTACTGCCAGGAGCGGAGCCTTAGGAGAGGCATTTCAACCTTTTAGAATGTGGAGGAAAGGACACAAAAGCCAGGAAACCGCCAGATGATGGGTGGCTGGGGAGAAGGGGGTGGGGCCAGGGGAAGGGGGCATGGCCTTCTGGGGAACTCCAGGGACCTGGATTCGGCCTCTGGGCATGGGCATTGTTAGAGTAGGGCCTACCTGGGCATGGGCCCTGGATCTTCCGAGCTGTGCTCCAGATCTTTTGAGTGGTCCTAATTGCCATTTTTTAACATTTTCCCATTGACTTCCATTGTAAAACAGAAATGGCCAAACCTTTTTAGTTTGTATGATAAATGCATGAACTTTGGAGACCTGGTAGCCCCCATGGAGGTGACTGAACCTGCCAAAATCCAGACAGTTAGGTCCAGTGGCTTTTGTGCTAGTCCCAGGTAAAATTTGCTTTCTGCATCCCTGCAACAGTGGAAGTTGGAGAGATCATTAGTAATCAGCTGAACAGTCCTCAGCTTTAAAGACATAAAGCCTTCAAACAGAACAGGAAAGGGAGGGGGGCATTTGAAATTGTGAACACTCTAAAGAGCGGGAGTGGGGGGAGATCTTCCAAGGAAGGATGAGGGACTGCCTGCAGTGACTTACTTTGCTCACAGTGTTTTCCTGTAAATCCAGTTCTGCATGTGCACTGCCCAGTAATGTGGTCGCAGTCGGCTCCGTTCTGGCACTGGCAGACATTGGCACAGTTTTTCCCATAAAAAGCAGCTGGACATCCTGGGAGGGCAGGGATCCAAAAAGACAAGAGGAAAATGTGAGGAAATGGAATGTGAGGACCTGGGAAACCTGGCTGCCAATCCCCACCCAGCCATGAAGCTCACTGGGTCAGCCATCCCCCTCTCTCTCTCTCCCCCCGCCTAACCTCCCTCATAGGGTTGTTGCGATGATAAAATGGGGAAGAGAGAGCCATGCATGCTGCTGAGCTCCTTAGAGGAAAGGTGGGTTATAAATGTAAAGAAAAATAAATGAAAGAATCACAGTACGAAAGAAAGCATGTTTCAAAATTCCCTAGGTGATTCTTAGTTCCTGTAAGCCATCCCCATGATCATGGGAAGGGGGTGAATATGGAAGTCTCTACAGGTGTCTTGGTGGCAGCATGACCTCAGCAGTCCTCAGCTATGGTGGCTGCAAGAGATGGATAACTCTGATGGGGAGGAAGCAACAGCAGTGTGGACTGGGGGTGGGGGCAGTAGCGCTGGGGCAGGAACAGGGAGGGAGCCACAAATAAGTTAATGGTTTTAAGACCGGGTGAGTTACAGCCCACGGCCTTTTAAAGATGGTGGGAGTGTGACTTTTTGGTTCAGCAAGTTTGGCTACTACTAATGGCATTGGCAGCCTTTCCAAACCTGGGCCAGTGGCCGTGCTGGCTGGGGGACAATAGGAATGGTAGCCCCACACATCTGGAGGGCAGTAGGCTGGGCAAGGCCTACAGACCGTTCCTTAATTCTAAATAGTTCAGTTTCTAAATACCGCAGGCCCACTGGTAGAACACAACTATATAGTTTTCTAATTTCTGTTTTTAAAAAATCTGATAGCTTTAGAATAGAACAGAATCACTGGGTTGGGAGGGGCCTGCAAGACCATCGAGTCCAACCCCCGCTCAAGGCAGGAAGCCTGATTCCCGGGTGGAATCCCAGCCAAGTACTAGCCAGGGCTGACCCTGCTTAGCTTCCGAGATCAGATGAGATTTATTTGGATCTCCTTCAAAAGAAAAGCACAGTAAGTATGTAGCAAAAGCCTTAATCTGTCTGATTAGGAATTCAGTGCTGGGGAATTAAAATGCCACATGCCCCTATCCAAACTAAGTTTTACGTTTTATTTTTCCTAATTACTACTTTTCCTGGGAACATCTGTAAGCAGTATTAGCAAGCTCCCCAAATGCTTCAGTACTCCAAGCTGGCACAAGGGGGCAGTGCATGCTTTTAACAGACTCGGCGCCGCCACTGCCACTACGCAAAGGCATCGTTTAAACCCCCCAGTCTTACGCTGCGTGCAGTAGGGACCTGTCCAACCAGGGCTGCACCTGCATTCTCCGTCGTGAGGGCTGCATGTTGCACCATTGTGACAACTGCAAGAGTGAAAACAATCTGCTCCCCAAAAGCCAACTGGACAAGCTGGGGGGACAGAAACAGAGAGAACGAATGTAACAGTAATTCCATATTTCAAGGGGGGGGGGGGAGAATCAGCCTCTTCATCAATGGATGAGGTCGAATTATCCCTTCCACAGAAGTGGATGTGGAACTCTTTGCATGCACTGGGGCCTCCCACGCAAGAAGCGGACAAGGGTCTGGGGAATTATGTTCAGGGCACAGGCACAAATATTCCAGAAAGAACGGCTACTTAGTAAGGTGAACATCACAACTGCTTTTTAAGAAAAAACAAAACATTCACCATCTCCCAAAATTAAACAGAAATGAACAGTAATTTCCCAATTACTTTCTAAATATAATGAACAATCCATGAAATTGACAGCCTTCCTAATTTTTGTTTTGAGCGACAGCAATATTCATCCTGTGGAAGAGGCACAATAAAAGCAAAATTACAGCTGTCTGTTTTTATCCGATCCCTACTTTATCACTGGAGGTTTAATATATTTTACTGTGAATGCTGTGTAATACCCTTGGCTGCGCTGTGAATATGAAGTAACATTTCTGAACGACAGGCTGGGGCTTCCCAGAGACGATCCGCCTCCAATTAAGGATTCGTTTGGGAAATGCCAGTTTTTGGATCCGCAAATGTCAATCTTCTACCTAGGCAATTTCAGAGAAGTCACCACATGTCCTCCTAAAAAGCGCTTAGACTTTAACAAGTAAATTAGGTGTAATAAGAATACATCATCTCTTTAATTTCACAGCCATATGGACCCTGCAACATAGAATTATTGATTGCTTAATGATTTCTTAAGGAAAGTGTTGAAAAGAGTGAACAGACCTTCCTTGAACAATATAACTTGATGCCTGTACTTTACAATTCAATACAGACTTAGGGAAGGCGAACACCAAGTAAGGAGAGAAAGCAGAAAGCCTTTGCATTTAAGTTGGTTTGGGGGAAGAGTTTATAGCAGGACTATTTGTTTTTTATCTTTGTTATGGAGTTTACCATTTTGTAATAGGGCCACTGCCTTCCCTGGAGAGGTCACTTCTACCTGATTAATGGTTATTAACTGCAAAGGGGCACCTTTAACGTATCTGGCACTTTTCACTAAATGAATCATGCTTCTTATGCCAGTGACAGAACTGCACAGGCACATGAGAAAAAGGTCTCAGTGGTACTGCAGAGAGCAGGTGTAGGAGTTTGCAGTCCTCACAACAGCCCTGAAAGGTAGGGCAGTATTAATAGCCCCCTATTTCAGATTGGGGTGTGTGTCTTTGAGACTGAGGTTGCTTACACAAAAGAGCTTTTTAGGGTTGTGGAAGCGCTGGTTTTCCTCACTCAGCTGAATGTAGAATTAAAGAAGAGGTTCCACACATGATTACTCAAAAGTAAGCTCTGTTGAACAAAGGTCCCTTCCAACATTCCTGTCTGCAGGTCCTGTTCTTTTATTGCTTCTTGTGGAGCACAACTAGTGATGAACAGCCTGTTCATTGCTCCTTTGAATGTCCCCTTAATTGTCTCTTATTTCTGTTCCTGGGCTCGGGGTGGGACTTTAATTACTGTTTCCTCCCTCCCCCGATCCTGACCTTATTTTTTGGTTTACATTTTCATGAAGTAAACTAACACAGTTCACTATATATATAAATAGGAAGACACCAGTAATTAAAAGACCCCACCAAGAAACCTGAAATTAAGGAGCAGTTAAGAGAGGTGATTCAAGAGACAATTAATAGGATATTCATTCGTGATCCCGGATCCATGCTCAAGGGGAAGCAATAAAATGGGCTGAATCTGCAAAGCTTTTGATTAAAGAAACAGTGGAATGGAACAATTTATCAATGATGTATGGATTTTCCATAAAAAGTGAGTGAACTCACTTTTTGAGTGACAGCGTCAGAGGGTGGTGTGGAAGCAACCTGAGTCAACAAAGGGTAGTGTGGAGCAACCTGAGAGGACAAGGGCTTGCTGCAAGAGAACTTGTGCAGTCTTGGCTGGGGATTTCATAGCTCTAATTGTCTAGAAAAAGAGACTGAATCTAAAAACTAACATTGTATGAAACTGCAGGGACAAGTGAATAAGAGGGTTCTGCTCAAAAGATAAGTTTCTTGGAAATAAATAGATAAGTTGTTAATGTTAAAAGTAGGCAGATATATGGGTATGCAAAAGAGAAAAAGAGATTTCTCCTTACTCTGGGAACAGTCTTTGCCTATCCAGCCAGCGAAGCACTGGCAGGATCCATCGATTGGATTACATGTCCCGTTGTTCGTACACAAGCACACTTCAGCACAGTCCTTCCCATATCTTTCACTTGGACACACTGTGGAAACATAAAGGCATGGATCTCAGGCACCCCTTGTATTGACTGCAGTTAGGTCTGATTCTTGGCTGCCAGGCTGCAGTGAGAAGGCACAGAATAGGGATGGTGCGAGCGCCCGATTCTGTCTGGGAACCCAGCAGAAATCCACTGCCCGCACCCCTGAGCCTCACTTGCCGAGCCCCCGCTCGCCCCCTGCCCACACTCGGCGAGCGGCCTACACTCACCACAACGGACTCGTCAAGCCCTGCGGTTGCCATTTTTTGAAAAACAAAACAGCGATTGCAAAAATGCGCACATTTGTGTATGCAAAAATGCTCATTTTTGTGAATGTGCATATTTGTGCATGTGCGAAATGCACATTTTTACGAAAATGCACATTTTGCACATAGGCAAATATGCACATTTTTGTGATCGCCATTTTATTTTGCAAAAAATGGTGACTGCAGAGTTTGATGAGGCCGTGGTCTGGGGACTGGCAAGCGGGGGCTGGGGCTGGGCAGGCACCTGGAGAACCCGGATAGGGGTGGGTTTGCACATCCCTAGTACAGAATCTCCAGCCTGGGGGCCAAATCCAGCCCTCTGGAGGTTGCAATCCAGCCCTTCCCCCCAGCTGATGGTTTCCTGGCTTTGGTCCAGCATTTTCCCAGTTCTAAAACATTGAAATGACAGCCCCAGGTCTTAGGTACTGGCAGGAAGAGCTTTAAGCTAAAATATGCCAGTATCTTTTTGCATTTTGGGCCTTGCCCCTTTTGCCTTTGGCCCCACCCACCACTATAAGCCCCCGAGAGCATCTCTGAAATGGATGCTGGCCCACGGGCCAAAAGGGGCTTTGTGCCCTAGTGCTGAGAATGATCTGAAGGCAGGGCACGCAGTGTGACTATTGAAGTGTGTGGTGTGACTGTTGGTGTGACTACTGACACATAGCCATATTGCCACAGAGGATGCGCGTGTGCATCTTGAGACACATCCCCAATGACTTCATCATGATGCTCACCCAGGCCCCTCCTAACATCCCCACCTTGAGCCATCAGTTGCTATGTGCCACTAACTGTCAGAAACTACAGCAGGATCAAGGCCAATGTCACTTTTTTTTTAAATGAGAAGCCATCTTATGGGTTCTACCTAGCATCACTTACTCCATAAGATAGGGAGGCAGGGGGAAACACTCTGTTATTTTATTCTAAAGGGGCATCATGACTGTACAAGTTTTGGTGGCATTAAAAGGAACACTCCGGTACAGACTAGTGAAGAGGAAAAGTACCACTTGCATTGTCAGCATGGGAATGTGTTGCTGAGGTGCTGAGAGTCACATAGGCAAAAGGACGTAGTGACTGAATTAGTGCTAGAGGACGGTAGCTGATTACCTCACCGCACATGAGTCACAATGCCTAGCAGGCCCTTGTCTCTGGAAACCAGAAAACTTCCTTTGAAGGCTGTAGTCCCTTGAGTCAGTGCTGCACCAAATACTGACCAAAGCTTATGTCATGTGCCTTGTTTACTTGTTCGGATAAATGCCAAAGTCACCTATTGTTCTGGGTCCGGTCCCGAGGGGCCACGCTGGCAACTCTTGACTGCACCACACCTTGGTGTTCTGGTAATAAACATCTGCTCAAACAAAAGTTAGTGTCTGTTCTCTGGCCGAGCCCGGCAGAAGGGTAAAGTCTGCAACACTGGTATGTCTTTAACCTCCCACAAAATTATAGAAAATCTTTAACATTGAAACTGATGGAAAGCCAATGCTTAGTCACAGTTTTCTACACCATCATGAACGAACTGTTAAATTGCTGGGATCCTATTGACTGCTGGTTTCTCTTCCTGACAAAAACAGACGTCTTATTTACAAAAAAAAGATAAAGCCAACACATGCAGTCCCATCACTGCAGAGAAAGCAACACCTATCCTTGCAAACAGCCAGTGATTTTTTAAACAAACGCTTAAGGGGCTTCTCCGCATTATTTTGCTATTTTAGCATTGTGACAATTCACGCCTTCCAATGCTCATTCACAGGAGATGACCTCAATCTATTCCCAAGGCGATTCAATCCTAGATTGAAATCCGAAGCTGGGAATCATTTGCTCTTAGACAATATGCCAGGTCCAACTCCTGCTATGTCAGGGAAGCTGAGAATAGGCTGGGAGACAATCGCATATAGTCTAGCAACACACTTATCTCTCCCAGAGTAGATAAAGTTGACTTTGAAGCTAAATGCTAAACAGAACAGTTTCCCCACTGAAATGAGACAAAACGTGGCAGGAAGGGGGGCTGGAGAGAAAGAGAGAAAGATTCATGCCAGAAAGAAAGACCAAATACTGAAACAAGCTATTCACCTGTCGTCCCTTATGTATGGCTCCATTGTTCTAACATCTCTGCAATATCATAACACAATTTTGTTTGTGGGAAAAGAGATAGCTTCATTGACATGCATCCTTGGTTGAAACATAATCCCATCAAAAGTATTTTCCCAACAACCTGATTCAGAGAGAGCCAATCTACATATTTTTTTTTAAATGATGTGGTATAGCCCTCATCAGACTGTGCTGCTACAGAATGTGGGGGGAGGGCATCCCAGCATCCCAGGCCAGAGTTACGGGATGCAGGGGAAAGACCACACACTTTCAGTCTGCAGGACGTGTGACTCGCCTGGTCAAATGCAGCCCATCAGTCATGTATGGCAGCCTAAGGGGGCTTAATAATCAACCTGCTGTTTAGGCCACCTGCCTGGGACTGAAGACTGAGGAGTTCTCCAGCCACGATGCATAGCTTAGGGGGGGGGGGCATTTAGTTTGATCAGCCACAAGTTGCACAGGCCTCATGTAAGTGGACCACTAAACTCCTCCTCCCTTTCAGGGACTGCAAACTAGGTGAGATACGTTTGTGCCAGAGTATTGGTCTGAACAGCCTGGGGCCAAGATCACTGGAAAACCACCCCTTTCCTTGCAAACCTTCCTAAACGCTTGTTCAGCAACCAAGGCCCCGCTGACGTCAGGAGGTAGGGATGAGTTCCAGGGCCATTTCAGCTGGAGCACTTATGTTGTGGATCCCCCACCCCCACAGTTCACATGTCTACCTCATTGCTGGCGTTTTGGCACATTGCCAAACTCTGGATTTTCATGATGGAGACAATCTGGAGATGGATACGGACAAACAAGCTGAAACTTAATCCAGACAAGACCAAGGTGCTGTGCACTGGGAATTGGATCAATCTGGATGGAAGTGTGCAAACGGTCTTGGGTGGAGTTGGTCTGCCCCTGAAGGATCTTCATAGCTTGGGGGTCCTCCTGGACTCAGCACTATTTGTGGAATTGTGCATTTCCAATTTTACCAGCTGCAACCCTATCTAAAGAGATTGGACTTGCCTCAAGGAAGCAAGTGTGGCAGCTGGCACACCATGCTCTATTAAAAGTAACTTGCTTGAGGGTTGGGAAGATTTTCTTTTAGGCTGGGAATGGAGGGTGAGAGATGACATACCTTTAGTACTGGGCCACCTCTGACCTTTACCCTCCCCTGCTGAGTTACCAGGTGTGTTCTTGGCAGCTATAATGGGTTATCACTTTAATTTGCTTCTAATCCCTTTTAGGGCCAACCTCAGTCATATGTGGTCTACTTTCCATCAAGCACTGTGCCCAAAGGAGAAGAGTTTGGTGATCAGAGATGATAGTTGATACAGTTGTTTGGGTCTATGGAAGACTTCTTTAGGAAGGAATAAACTAACACAGCCTCTAAGGTGTCTGGGTCCACTTTAAGCAATTACTCCAATTCAGGATCACATAACACAGATTACTTATGCCTTAAGTGTTAAAATATCCCAAGCGTTCACTCTTGCTTTGTAAATTTAAATCATGACAGTGAACCACAGGGGGCACCTTTTAAAGGATTTTTAATTGATCTCACAGGCTAATCAATTAAACATTGACGCCCCTGTTTAATTTTTGCTCTTGCTATGATGCTTTTTTAAAAAATTGTATACTGTGACTTGTCTTGGGATATAAATATTTTTAAAGCAATAAATAAAAGAATATAAGAAATTCCTGCTAGAATCTTAGCACCCAACAAGAAGTAGGTGGTCCACCAGAAACCTTCTGACTACTCCTTTTCCAGCTGTGGGCATCACCTTTCCCACACCAAGAAACCATTTATCCGCAACCTACAACCCATCTTTCATCCAGCATATTATTTATACTTTACTCCCCTTTACTACCTAGATTGGTCCTTTTCTCTCCCCTTCTCCCTCCTCGAAGAAAGATAGGTTGCTTACCTGTAACTGTAGTTCTCTGACTGGTCATCTGCGCATTCACATATATGGGCGCTGCGCATGTATTCCCCACTCAGGAACCTTCTATAGCTGAGCAATTTTGGCAGGAACCTGCTCTCATCATCCCAGTTCGCATGCCCAGAGGCCATGGTTCTGCTACTTTCCCTCAGTTCCATGAGACTGTTGTGGCCACAAACTCAAAAGGAACCACACATTTTGGCACCAAAGAGGGGATGGTGGTCGGTTGGTGTGAATGCACAGATGAGCATTCAAAGAAATACAGTAATAGGAAAGCCATCTGACTTCCTTCTTTATGGTTCTGTGCATCACACATATGGGTGAATAACAAGCTAACTTACTGGTAAGTACTGAAGAAAGAACTGCCCAATTAAAGAAAGCATCAGCTTGTGCCCTGACATCCAGTCTATGAAGGTGTATGAAGTTAATGGTTAGGACCATGTGGCAGCACGGCAGAGGTTCAGAATCGGGACACCCCTCAGGAAAACCATCAACATTGACACTTCTTGAGTGGAGTGCGCCCATACTGGCTCTGGCAACAAAAGACCTGTGAGCTCATAGGACATTCGGACAACCTGCACCGGCCATTCAGAGAAACGCTGAGAGAAAACTGGGTGGTCCTTGCATTGTCCCTCATAACAGAGGAACAGTCTTGGGGATTTCCAAATCTCCTCGGAACAGGCCTTGTAAAACATTTACACCTGTAATGTTGTGTATTTACAGCCGCCATTTGTGCAAAAGGGCCCTTAACTAAAAGGACAAGCTGCCATTTTTTGCAAAATGCTGGCTTGGCGGAGGAGTGGGACACCACATGCCCACTCACCAGGCACCCGCAGAGCACCCGCCAACTCGCCACACATAGCGAGCTGGGGCAGACGGCCAGCAGGGGTCCGGGGAGTGGCATGGGTAGGGGTGAGTTTGGCCATCCCCACCTCATGGCAAGGTTGCGAAGGGTGCGTGATTGGGTACCACCCTGTTTGTTTAAGAAGTAGACTGTCGTGGTGTTGCTTGATGTGATCTGGACAGTGTGGCCATTGAACTGTATCTCGAACACCCTCTGGGCCAAGGTTGGAGTTTGCAGAGGTGCAGGAGCTGCAGGCAGTGGTGGGGCCCTCGATGGAAGGAGGGTGTCCACTGGCGTTGGTGGTACGACCTTCTACTCCAATCCCCGTCTGCTCCGTTGTCAAAACTCCCAGGTGCATCCCCATCTGCATACTGACAGGGTGAAGACTCCCATCATGGAGACCATGGATAATGGTACCAGGCCAGAACAAGCAGAGAAGAATGCGCACTAGTCACTTGAGAGTGGGTGGGTTGTTTCTTCTCCTTCTCCTCCATTTTCTGTTCAGCAGGATGGGGCAGCTTAGCCTTGGGGCAGCTTAGACTTCTTAGTGTGGGCAACAGTCTTGGCCCTTATACAGGCCACAAGATCAAGTGACTGGCTGGGTGTAGGTGGCAACTCCGTAACTGCCTCAGTGCCTCAGTAGCTGTTGGATTGGAGGCAGGTACCGAGGCCCTAATTACCTCATCAGTGGATGACTGAACCGAAGTCAGTCTTGAGGCAGGGCAACAGGGTCAGAGAGAGAAACTGAGTCCTGAGCAGGGGAATCCACACCAAGGAGGCCCCTCAAGCACCTGCATGGAGCAGATGGAGGAGGACCCTGGACAGTAGCCTTGAGGTCTGATGCCACCATCCTCAAGGCTTCCATCCACAGTAGCATGCAAAGCCTGGCAGAGCAGGTCCAGTGAGCCTGCTTGGTGAACACCCGGCCAAATGTACAGGAGTCCACCTTATGCCTCTTGGCTAGACAAAGCAAACAGAGTGTATGGCTGTCCGGGGGGGGGGGGGCACTTATTCCCACACTGAGAGCATTCACAGAAGGAGGCCTGCAGGGTCATAAGCCCTGAGGGAACAGACGAATGTTGACCAATGGAGAAGAAAACACAAAATCCGTAGGGAAGAAGTAGAAAGAATGAAGGAGAATAAATAAGAACATAAAAAGCAGGATAAGGCACAGCATAGAGTCTGACAAGGCGAGAACATTCCTCACGAGGCTGCTAACAGGGCAGCAGGACCGCACGCTCTGGGCATGAGGACTGGGATAGGGGGACCACAAAAATCGCTCAGCTTCCTGCCAAAATTTCTCAGCTACAGAAGGCTCTCAAATGGAGTTCTGTGCAGGTGCAGATCCCATATGTATGATGCACTGAGACCACGAAGAAGAATGACCAAGGAAGTGTGGCCCATCTTAGCTAAGGTCATGGCACAGCTGTGGGCTGCGGCACACCAGGTGAAGACCGGTTCTGTCTCTAGGGCTGCCTGTGTGGACTTCTTGCCACTTAGTTCTAACGATTCATTCTGCTCAGCAAAAAACCGAAAAGTATGTACCATTATAATTGCAGTTCGAAACAGCATTATTAGTATCACATTAGTCTAAAGTGAAATATTAAACTGCATCATTCTCCTCCAGTCTTCCTCTTTTTTTTTCATTTTTAAAAAGAAAAGTATATATCATATGCTTGCACATTATGACAAATTGCAACACTGACTGCCTTTAATTAGAACATGAATATTTTATGGCAATTCTGCTGGGTGGATCAACATTTCAAAGGGAAAGCAGGGAGACTCAACAGATTGAAATCAAGAAAACAGAATTTTGCTTAATGAGATAATTAGGTTTGCTCGAGACTTTGAAAACAGCTAGATTTTCACATTGATACAGACACGTTCACTGAAAAGGGAAAGTGAAGTGCTTGGTTTCATATTAATTGGTATATATTTTGGTGGTGTAAGTAGCAAGGAGAAAAGAAAACATATGTTACTTTTTAATCTATGTTTAACAATTTTGCCTAAGCACTGCGTGTAATTTGTAACTTGCAGAAAAGCAAGTCATTAAAAAATAGTTGAATTCATCTTTCTTTCTTTCTTTCTTTCTTTCTTCCTTTCTTTTTTGTTTGCTTGAATTCCTTCCTTCCTTCCTTCCTTCCTTCCTTCCTTCTTTCCTTCCACAAAAGACTGGGGACCTAGCAGAGCTATTAAGCACAGGGCTGGTTTAGACATAACACTAATCCAATCCATAGTTTACTGTGATGTGAACAAGCCTAGCTTCCCCCTGGGCTTGTGTGCTCCTCACCCTCTGTCATGGCTATGAAGATTGGAAACTTTTGCTTCTGTGTTTGATTAATTAAAACATAATGTGTTGTGTCATTGGAACATGGGCAAACCATAATTAATCTTAACTATAGTTAGTGGAAACAAGGTACTTCCAAACCATAGTTTATGAAGCTGATCTGTTTTCACTAACCATAGTTAAGACTGACCACAGTATAAGGTTCAGATGACATGCTAAACTGTGGATAATTTGAAATGGAAGCTTCTGAACTCCTCACATCTACACCAGAGGAACAGAGAAGAGGGAGAAGTGCATGAGCCGGGGGCAAGGATAAACATGTCCGCATAACAGCTAAACCATGGTTTGGCAGTACATCTGAATGCAGCCATACTCTCTGTTAAAGCTCCACATAGAAAATACTCAGAGACCAACAGGCAATAAATCATCATCACAACTTCAGCACACTGGAGTGACCTGGCATGTGACTGAGGCTAGAACAAATAGGTACCAGCCAGATATCTCAAATCCAGATGCTCTCTAGGGTAAGTAGAGACAGGACATCTTCTAAAAGTCCACATATGACTGAAGTGAGCATGCTGGGTATTCTGCAGAGGTTGGACCACAACTGACTTTTCATTAGCTGGCTCTCAGCCTGCTCCCAAGACTAATTAAGAAGGGAGTTTTATTGGCAGTTGTCTTGATTCCATTGTCCACATGCTGTCCAAATTCTGAGCTAAGAAAAGTTGAACTCTGCAACCTGCTCAAAATATGCAATTTAATCTGTGCAACTTAATCTGGTCATGGGGAAGAGGCAAGGAGGTGCACAGGATATGGCTGTCCTGGCTCCTGACTCCAGGAAATGGCTAGTCTACAGGCTATAGACCTTGTCTGCAGTGTCTGGACCTTAGAAGTACACTGCCTTTGAATATGGGAGTCCATTCTTTGTTCTCATGCTTAACAGCCATTGATTAATAAACTGAATCTATTTAATCCTTGGTTAGTTCATTTTAAAAATTGTAATGCATTAAAAACCCTTATCTTTGGCCATCATGGCTTTAGTGGCCATCATTGCAACTTGGGGCAACACATTTAATATATTATTTATTTACAGTACTTATATACCGCTCCACCTCAGAAGATTTCGGAGCGGTGAACAACACGGTAAAAGAATAAAACAGCAGGTTAAAAGAGTTAAAACGTTTTTTTAACATTTATTGATTAAGGGTTGCATGAAGTAGGACTTCCTAATGTTTGATCTGTACTACCTGCCAATCAGTTTCATTAGATAGATCAAAATTTGGTGGTTTTGAAACAGAAAGAGAGAGAGAGAGAGAGACAGACAGACAGACAGAAAGAAAGAAAGAAAGAAACCTCTCTGCTGAACATCTGAAGCTGCCTTACACAGAGTCAGACCATAATTAGTATGTTCAGCAGAGAGAGTACTACCCTAGTACTTTGTCCTCTGCTTGGCAGTGGTTCTTCAACGTATCCAGCACAGAAGGGTCTTTCCCAGCCCTGGTACTTGAAATCGTTTTAACAAGAGATGCCAGGAAGTGAACTTGGGACCTTCCAAATGCAAAGCATGTGCTCTAACACTGAGCTACAGCCCTCTTTGTAGAACATGGGAAGCTGTCTTATACTGAGTAAGAGCACTGGTCCACCTAGCTTAGATTTGCCTACAGCAGGAGTGGACAACACGTGGCCCCACGTGTCTTTTAGTGGCCCTCTTACCCACACCCCTGCTGTGAAGCAGGAGTGTATTTCTGCTTGCAAACTTGCTCCCTGTGTGTCTTGGTTTTTTTTTTTTTTTTGCAAAATCACTGCAATTTTTGCTTCTGCAGCAAGAAATTCAAAAGCAACTTTGGGAGGGTGTGTGGTGTGGCCCCCAGTGGGTTCTGGGGGGCCATGTGGCTCACTGACCCCTGGAAGTTGCCCACCCTTCGTACATGCTGACTTACAGCAGCTCTCCAAGGTTTCAGGCAGGGGTCTTTCCTGGCCCTACCTAGAGATGGCATGGAATGAACCTGGGACCACCTTCTGCATGCAAAGTTATTGATATGTTTGTATTGTTTTTATGCTGTAAGCTGCTTTGGGAAAGACTGCTAAGAAATGGATTAAACATAAATGAATCAATAAATGTACGCTATAACTATAACTGTGCTATAACTATCCCTCTAAATATAGGACCGTACGAAGCTGCCTTATGCTGTGCCAGACCCTTGGTCCATCTAGTCCAGTATTGCCTGTTCCAACCAGGGATGGCTTCCTGGGGTCTTTCCCAGTGCTGCTCCCTGAGATCCTTGAACCAAAGATGTTGCCAGGGGCCTTTGGCATGCAAAGAGGTGTTCATTCGCACTGTTCATCCATGGCCTGTTAACGATCTCAAATAAGCTGATTCTAGAACGTTATTTTTGAAAGGTTCCTGCACAGCAATTTGTGCTGGGTTCTCATGCACTCCACACTAACTGACAGGTGCCTCTTATGTTTAATAACAGCACAACTTACAAGTGCCATTGTATGTTTAGGATGTGCTGGGACTGACAGCAAAGAAATGCAAGCTGGCTGTAGCTGGGTGAATCTATAATATCTGCCACATTTCATTTGCACTTAAATCCTAAGCTATGCCTTGTTTATGCATGTTAGCATACAGCTTATTTGCAAAATATAGGCTAAGTGTTTACTTGAGTTTTGCCTATGATGTAAAACAGGTCTTCCCCCACCCCCTGTCCCATCTAGAAGTCCAAAGGCTTTAAACCATTTCTTTAAATGGTAAGCTTGCAATTGGCCTATAAACATTTCTGTTGGCTTCAATCAGTTGCTCATAAACATATGAAACCATATGTGAAAACAATCACGAGTGATCATACCTTGGTTGCAGATTGGGCCAAAAAACCCCGAGAGGCAATCGCAATGTCCTGTGATATGATGACAAGGGACAGTGCTGTGAATGCATTGTGGACATGGTTGACTGCAGTGATGCCCATAGAAACCAGGTGGACAAACTGAAATAAAAGAAATTTAAAAAGTTGAGAAAATGAAAAAAAAGACACTAGCCCTCATGGTTACTACTGCCATTTATAACAATGCACACTTTCTGGGATTAAAGCACATTACAGTCTTCGTACTCGCAGCTACCTTGGGAGGTAGATCAACAATATGGATCTGAGACAGACGAAGTGTTGATTTCCCCGAGGCCACCCACTGAACACATGGCTGAAGCAGGACTTGAGCCCCCGACTCCCAGGCCACTAATCAGACTGGCTCTTAAAAGTCGATTGGCAATAAGTCCTGAAGATACAAAATCCACAAGGCAAGAACAATCAAAGCCCAAATGTATTCTAATCGCCAGTCTGCAGCCTCGGAGCTGCCAGCTTCTTCTGCCAAGGCTCCTGTGCCAGTAACAGCTGCATCAGAAGAAGACACTTGCCTGGTGAACCTTTTCCCACCTCTGAATCTGAGTAATGGGAAAGGTTTCATGTGCTGGATTTTTGCTCGGCCACGATGTGTCCCAAACTTCTGACATCTGAGGCACAGAGTTCCCGCTGCCCTTGCCTGAATTAAGGTGGGAGAAAGGCAGGCATCCGGTGTTGGAAGCCTGCCTGCCTGCCTTCAACAGCGCCCTAATTTCTCAAGGTACACTTCAGTGCCTCCCAGAGCTAGTCTACCAGGGAGCTCCCATGTTCAAGTCACAGATGTGCTGCCAGAAACAAAACAGTTGTCAAAGCCAGTAATGAGCAAGAACTTGAAAGATAAATGTTCAGTTCAGGGATGGACTTGATAACAAGGGACACACAAGGTGCATGTGCGATTCATGGCATAATTAGGCTGCCCGTAACAGAACAAGCAACCACCCTCCCTTCCTAGCAGAGCTCCGGTAGATCACCTTGGGCTACATAGTGTGATTACCTGGATAAAATGAAGGAGCGCTGGATGCCCTTCTGGCCTGTACACCATCACCTGATAGAACTAAGCTGTTATTTCTCTCCTCTCTCCGTAAAAGTTTCTATTTCCTCAACTCACATTTCAAACCCCCGGGATTTCAAATTTGTGAAAATGATTTCTCCCTTGGTTCCCTGACTCTTTGAGGGCCTCATCCGGGGGCTCGGAGAGCACTTTTAAAGCTGCAGAGAAGCACTGTGGGCACCAGGAAAGAAGAGCTCCTAATGGAAGTGCCCAAAGGCCATTAGCGGCGGTTGTGTAGAGGTCAGTGCAGTAACAGCTTTGAATAAGAAACAGCAGCTACAAGTTATATTGGAAAGAGGAGCGTGTGCCGGTGGCAAGTGTGATCTGTGAAATCAAGAGGGGACGGGAAGTGAACTAGGACATTTTGCTCAATAGCAAAAGTTATCTACAGAGTTAAAGAAGTTGGTGCTTAGGAGAGCCATTAGGACCTTAATTACACAATCCAGGCCAAACTCAGTAGTCCCATGTGGGTGTTCCCTCCACACAACTGGAAACATCTAGAGGGGGAGTGTGGGGTCACACCCACCAGCCCCAGTCCCACAATCCACACATCCATACCCTTTATTGATGTTCCCTGCCCCCAACACATAGTTGGGGTGGGGGTGGGGGCTAGCAGGGACACAATGGCAGAAGCAGGGCCAGTCGCTGTGGCTCCCTCCCCGCTGCACATGATTACAATCACACGGAGGAAACGTCTGAATAACTGTTGCTGTTTCAGAAACTTGTGAATCAGGGTCACCATGTCAAATCAACAACATAGGAAGGGAATCCTTATAGCAGGAATAGGGACGGACAACCAAAGCCAGCGTCATGACACTGTGCCACCCTAGTGCATGGTCCCATACATGCACAGCCCCCTGCCACCATCATCAGGGTGGCTTTGCCTCTAGTCTACTGAGCCATGAAGCATGTTGAAGTGCAGCGTGGAAGCCCTCAGTCAAGGCTTGTCTCTACGCCTTGGCCAGACCCTGAATCCTCCCGCTCCTGTCCAGGTATGCTTCAAATTCTGCTTTGTCGGCCATGTTTGCTGTAGGAGTTTCAGTAACACGCTTCCCCATTGCCTTTCTCCACAGGGATGCTTTCTGCATAACTTTTCACCAACACATCAGGGGGTTTGAAGGAGGATATGTCGTAAGAAAACACAGCAGCTGGGACTAGGGATATGGTTAGCAAATTGGATCCAGAGAGGAAAGTATGAAGGCAGAAGCTCAGAGGGCCTTACTTCTCTGACACATGGGTCCTCGATAGCCTGGTGCACACTCGCAGGTCCCGTCCTCTGGGGAGCAAGATCCCCCATTCTCACAGTGGCAGGAGATGGAGCAGTTGGGTCCCCAGCGCCCCTGCACACACACGCTATCGCAATGGATGCCTGGAGGAAAACAGACCCATCAATTAGTCTTGCACAAAGCAACGCTGTCTGTCTGACAGAGCTGAAAGATAATCCACACAGCCGCTGTGGTATACTTTGCTTTGGAACCCAGAGAGCACTGTGGAATGGTTGCCGGAGGTTGACAGGCACTGGCTCCTGGAGGGTTTGGACTCAGACTTCTTGGCTCGGAGGCAAATGCCTCATCCACAAGGCATACTCCAGGTATACTCGGGTATACCCCAGGCCTGAACTTTAGGATTTCACTGTTTATTTTGAAAGAAGAAGCTTCTAGCCTTCTCCATGTATGGAAAGAAAAAAACAAGCAGGCAGTATTTTTTCCAATCTCTCAGTGAATCAATCAACCTGCTGTGGCTTCCACTATTCTGACTTAAAAAGGAAAAACTCACCTTGTGGTTGTCTTTTCCCTTTCAACAATGGTTGCGTGAGATGCCTTTATACTCATGCACTATCATGATACAAGGGGGTGGGACAGGGAAAGATTGACCTTGGGTGCTTGCCTCCCTGCAAAAACAAACCACCCCGTGCCCCAAACAAGAGGATCTGGCCACCCTACAATGTTGCTGTGCATTTAAAATACCCATGCAGCTTACCGTTTGTTTGTTTGTTTATTTATTTAATTTCTATACCATTCAACAGCTGAAGCTCTCTGGGCGGTTCACAAAAATTAAAACCACAAGGTGCAGCATAAAACAATATAAAATATGAAAGCTTAAAGCCACAATATAACAATACAACCAGAATAAACCCTAGCAGCAATACAGAGATTTAAAATACAGATTTAAAACAGCCAAGCTAAAAGACTAGGAAGCTAAAATGCTAAAATACTGGGAGAATAAAAAGGTCTTCACCTCGTGATGTGGAATACAAATTAGGAATACAAATTAGGCACTAGGTGAACCTCTCTAGGGAGTGCATTCCACAGCTGGGGTGCCACAGCAGAAAAGGCCTTCTACCATGTAATGAGACACAGCCCACTGTGTACTGAACACAGCAAATCACCTAGGACAGCACTCTGTTCTCTAGATCAGCCTTCCCAGTGCCCTGCAGAAGTGTTTGACAATAATACCCAGCCAGCATTCCCCCCTCTGTGATTTTTTTGAGCAATGTGTATGAAAACAGCATACATCTCAGAGGTGTCCCTAGGTAAGAAAACGGCAAAATTTCAGAAGGTTAGGCACAGGGGCTAGGGAGGTATGATGGCTGACAAACAGTTTAAGCCTTTTTTGTTTTCTGCTCAATTGTCACTAACGTCACAGAAAGTGCAATAGGATGGGATGGATGATTTATGTGGAGCATACACTGACAGAGGCAAAAAGACCTGAACATCCAGTGTTTTCCAAGCAAGAACCCAATGCTACACCCTCCTGGGTCCTAAAGACTCTACCAAACCTGTTAACGTTACTGCTCCTGGGAGAGAGAACTAGCAAAGAGCACGGAATGCTGGATCAGTCCTGAAATATATTACTTCCAACATCCCTGCCCGAAAGCGCAGCGATTGGAGAGCCCTGGTAAAAACATTCACTGTGATTGGAAACTAGAGCAGACAGGCGCCAAACTGCACTTCCTTTTCTCCCTGTCCCCTTCTCCCACCCTGCTGTTTTCCTTATATGGAGAGCTTGGAGATGTAGATACACTCTCTGTGTCTCTGTGTCACTCTGAATCTGAATTACTAACAAAGCTTCAGGAGAGTTCAGATTCAGATGTGGTCCACTTTGGAGGAGCCTGCTTCAATCTGGGTATCTCCTGAATCTGTCCAAATCAGCCTGATTTAGTTATAGAACCATAGAATCATAGAACAGTAGGGCTGGAAGGGGCCTACAAGGCCATCGAGTCCAACCCCCTGCTCAATGCAGGAACCCAAGTCAGAGCATCCCTGACAGATGGCTGTCCAGCCTCATCTTGAAGGCCTCCAGTGTGGGACAGCCCACCACCTCCCTAGGGAATTGGTTCCATTGTCGTATTGCTCTAACAGTCAGGAAGTTTTTCCTGAAGTTCAGACAGAATCTGGCTTCCTGTAACTTGAGCCCATTCTTCCATGTCCTGCACTCTGGGATGATCAAGAAGAGATCCTGGCCTTCCTCTCTGTGACAACCTTTCAAGTACTTGAAGAGCGCTATCATATCTTCCCTCAGTCTTCTCTTCTCAAGGCTAAACAGGCCCAGTTCTTTCAGTCTCTCCTCATACGGCTTTGTTTCCAGTCCCCTGATCATCTTGGTTGCCCTCCCCTGAACCCTCTCCAGCTTGTCTGCACCCTTCTTAAAGTGTGGTGCCCAGAACTGGACACAGTACTCCAGATGAGGCCTAACCAGTGCTGAGTAGAGGGGAACTAGTACTTCCCGGGATTTGGAAGCGATGCTTCTATTAATCCAGCCCAAAAGAACATTTGCCTTTTTTGTAGCCACATCACATTGTTGGCTCATATTCCGTTTGTGATCGACAACAATTCCAAGATCCTTCTCGCTTGTAGTGTGGTTGAGCCACGTATCCCCCATCTTGTAACTGTGCATTTGGTTTCTTTTTCCTAGGTGCAGAACTTGGCATTTATCCCTATTAAATGTCAGTCTGCTGTTTTCTGCCCAGCGCTCCAGTCTATCCAGATCACTTTGAATGTTGTTTCTGTCTTCCAAAGTATTAGCTATCCCGCCCAATTTTGTGTCATCTGCAAATTTGATCAGCATTCCCTGCACCTCCTCCTCCAAGTCATTAATAAAAATGTTGTAGTTCTGGGTTTCAGGTGAATTTGAAGCACATCCCTAATTTTAACCTCTACATGAACTTGCCAAGTGGGCTTTGGCAAGCCTCTGTTACTCAGCGTTAGCCCAACAACTTATTATTATTTCTCATTTATAAACTATGTAAAATTTACTAAGCAAGTGCTCTACAGAGATTAAAAAACAAGACAGCCCCTGCCCACAGGCCTATAATTAACCCCTACACCTATTCATCTATAACTTGGCAGGACAATTTCCTCAGTAGAGGCAATGATGCCTGCATATTTCATTCAATTCTGCCAAGAAATAAAAAAGTTATTGGCAATTCTTTTGTTTTTTAAACAAACTTTAAAGGCACCTAGCGCAACCCCCACCCCACATCTATTAATCAGAAATTTGACAGGTTTTATCTCCTCACAAGGGTCTACATTCCCTAAATGTTTCATCCAATTCTGTCAAACAGCAAAAAAGTTACAGTCTTTTGTTGATTTCCAGTGATACCCAATGAGAGATTTGGATTCAGCCCTCAAGTCAGATTGGATGACCTCCAAATCAGTCGGAGCCGAATTGTGCTGCTTTCTTCCATATGAGTCTACCCAAACCCTTCATTCTTCTACTGAAACCATCCGGCTGGGTCTAGGTGAGGATCCCCCCCGCATCTGAAGCTAGATGGGAAGATACCAGACCAGAGGGCGTTCTCAGTCATGGCACCTCAGATGTGGAATGTCCTCCTCAGAGAAGTTTGACTACCATAAAATCTGATGTATTTTCAATTCAGGTAGTCTTTCTTATTTGCCCAGGCATTCTAATAAGTTTTACAGCTAGTTCCAATGTTGTTCTATAATGCTATTAGATTTTAATGGGTTTTTCTTTTTGTTTTGCTGCTGCTTCTGTGATTTATTGTTTCTGTGATTTTACTGCTTCTATTTTTATGATTTGATTTCATTTATTTTAAAATTGTACACCACCCTAAGAGTCTTGTTACTGAGGGGCAGCTTACACATAGATTAAATAGATATTCTCAGACGAATACTCTACAGAGTACTTAGCATAATGGTTGATCCCATCATGGATTCCATCTCTGTGTTCACATATATTTGTAGGCAGAGATGCAGAAATGCAAATGCAGGCAACAAACAGCTCTCAGGACAATAGTTTGGCATTTATTATGACACTCGAATCTACCAAAGTGCACTGCATGTGTGTGAGTGTGAGCGTGAGTGTGCGTGCGCATGTACATTTTGCAGCTAATTTAAAAGATGTGTCTTCTGGTATTCTTTTAATTAGTGACATTTAAATAAGTGCTTCTGCCCTTTCTGTTGTCAACAAATGAATTAAAATAATCCAGGACCCAACCCTTCAAATCCATAGTGGTCTACAGAGCTATTACTCATGTGTGTAGACTTGCTAGGGAAAGATTTTAATGATTTTACAGAAATTAATGGGAGTTGTCCTGGGAATAATAGAAGCTTGGAAGATTTGATATGGGACAGGGTGTGAAAAAGAAGGAATTCTAACAGGTGTCGCTTCTACCACAACTATGGTACTATGTAGTACTTCATTTCTAAATTAAAATGTTCTGGGGCCAAGCCTGTCCAAACATCAGATACTGTATTTCAGATTCTTACATCTAACCTTAGATATCCACAGGATGGTTGGTTGAAGTTATACAAAGCTAGTGGAGATGACAATATTCCAGCTGAGCTATTTAAAATCCTAAAAGATGATGCTGTTAAAGTGCTGCACTCAATATGCCAACAAATTTGGAACACTCAGCAGTGGCCACAAGACTGGAAAAGGTCAGTTTACATTCCAATTCCAAAGAAGGGCAACGCCAAAGAGTGTTCAAACTACTGCACAATTGCGCTCATTTCACATGCCAGCAAGGTTATGCTCAAAATCCTACAAGCTAGGCTTCAGCAGTATGTGAACCGAGAACTACCGGAAGTACAAGCTGGGTTTCGAAGAGGCAGAGGAACTAGAGATCAAATCGCCAACTTTCGCTGGATCATGGAGAAAGCAAGAGAATTCCAGAAAAACATCTATTTCTGCTTCATTGACTACGCTAAAGCCTTTGATTGTGTGGATCACAACAAACTGGCAAATTCTGAAAGAGATGGGTGTACCAGACCACCTTATCTGTCTCCTGAGAAACCTGTATGAGGGTCAAGAAGCAACAGTAAGAACCGGACATGGAACAACCGATTGGTTCAGAACTGGGAAAGGAGTACGACAAGGCTGCATATTGTCGCCCTGCTTATTTAATTTATATGCAGAGTACCTCATGAGAAACGCCGGGTTGGATGAATCAGAGGTCGGAATTAAGATTTCCAGGAGAATTATCAACAACCTCAGATACGCAGACAATACCACCCTAATGGCAGAAAGCGAAGAGGATCTAAAGAGCCTCTTGTTGAGGGTGAAAGTGGAGAGTGCAAAAGCTGGTTTGAAACATTAAAAAAACTAAGATCATGGCACCTGGCCCCATCACTTCCTGGCATATAGAAGGGGAAGAAATGGAAGCAGTGACAGATTTTACTTTCTTGGGCTCCAAGATCACCGCAGATGGTGACTGTAGCCATGAAATTAAAAGACGCTTGCTCCTTGGGAGGAAAGCTATGGCACACCTAGACAGCATAGTAAGAAGCAGAGAATCACCTTGCCGACAAAGGTCCGTCTAATCAAAGCTATGATTTTCCCAGTAGTAATGTATGGCTGTGAGAGCTGGACTATGAGGAAGGCTGAGCGCCGAAGAATTGATGCTTTCGAACTGTGGTGCTGGAGAAGACTCTTACGAGTCCCCTGGACTGCAAGGAGGTCAAATCAGTCCATCCTAAAGGAAATCAACCCTGAGTGCTCATTGGAAGGACAGATACTGAAGCTGAAGCTCAAATATTTTGGCCACCTAATGCGAACAGAAGACTCCCTGGAAAAGACCCTGATGCTTCATATATTGAAGGCAAAAGGAGAAGGGGATGGCAGAGGATGAGATGGTTAGATAGCATCACCGATGCAATGAATATGAACTTGAGCACACTCCGGGAGAGAGCGGAGGACAGGAAGGCCTGGCGTGCTATGGTCCATGGTGTCACGAAGAGTCGGACACGACTTAATGACTGAACAACAACAACAATATGCTAAAAAGCATTCACACCTGTAGCACATGTCCGCCTGCTCTTATTCCTATCCACCTTGTCTCTCAAAAACTCTGTGCTATTTGGTCCTTCAATGTTTTTTCAAGTGTTTGAAATAATTCATATTCATGAAGGTTTTTGTGATAGAGTTTTTATTTACAGTTGCAATAAGTCATGGGTTTTGTGATCTTTAACACTGTTCAAATATTGTATTTTTAGTACTTGATGTTGAACTGTGTCACGGGCATGCAGCAAAGCTGCATACATTCTCAAAAAGCTGGTTTACACATACAGTTTAACCGCTGAACCCTCTGTATGTGAATGTCCTTGGGCTCACCCTTGCCTGAATCAGCAAGGAGGGAACAGCATTATTTAACATAAAGGGGTTTAAATGGCACTGAAAACACAATAGCATTTTCTTGATGAATGCACAGAGACCTTGACATTAGCAAGGTGGATGTGGAAAACATCATTCTCTTGTTTGACAAAACAGCAAATTCTGCCCTGAATTTCCACTTTTGGAGAACTTTGACAGGAACCCTAGTGCATTCCACATGGCTGGGAAAAACACATGGGAAAGAAAAAGAACGTTTATTATGTAAGGGAATAAAGGAACCTCCATTCTGCCAGCCCTCTCTTCCACTTGGCTTCCAGAACTTTTAGTTCAGGGCAGGTCTGCAGTACCTGCAGTGACCCACTACACTGAATGCCACCCAGCAGCCACATATGGCAACCTGTTCTGGAGATGTGTAAACCTCCAGATTTTGATGCCTGCCGAAGACTGCAAAAACTGGAGGCTTGTCAAGAACACGGAAGGTCACAATACATGGCTGTATGTGTGTGTTTCAAGTTGTGCAGGCTTGGTTTCAACACACGCACATCTCACTGAGAGTGCAGGGGACTGCTACTTTGGTGGGTCTTGAGATCTGATAAAGAGTTCATTTAAGCTAGCAATCCTTACAATATCTGGAAGTTCTTTATCAGTCAGGCACATGTTTCTCCTGGATAAAAGGATAAACACAGGCAATGATTCTGAAAGACCTGAATTCAGCCAGAGGTTGGATTAAATGCGCTACCATGGATAAAACTCCTCTCAAGTCATCTCCTGCCTTCTGATAGCTTCATTAAGATGTCACAAGCGCCACATTGGTGGAATTGCCACCCGTCCAGCCATCCTGCTGGGAGGATTATTAAATCAACAGAACAGTCATCACAAAACACACTTACAGTGCAGTTTTCAAAAGTATCTGGGGAGAATGCACTACAAGAAAGCTGCAGAACCCATTCCTCTATGCATCCCGTTTCAAGCCTAAGAATAATTGCAAATTTCAGATGGGCTGGTGCACATGTCAGGGTCATCTTATCATGAGACTGGGAAGTGTGTGGAAAGTAAACAGAAATACAGCCTTACATGGTATTATATCATGGGCTGACTGTATTACTGATATATTGTCACAGAATAGTTGAATTGCTAAGAAGGCTACCAGGAAATTGTTAATCCAGCTTAACTATATGAGATATATTGTTATAAAATACCAAGTGATGAGCAACCAAAAATGCTTCATTAAGAAATAATTAACAATTTGAAAATGTAAATAGGTAGAAAAGTAGTAACTGTATTAAAGGGAAGACACAAGCGGGTTCACAATGATTGTGGGCAATGTATGAAAATTAATTGACAAAGTGACCTGGATGTTATCCAAAGAAAGAGTGTAAAGCCTGATCACTTGGGTCAAGGAGTTATCTGAGTGAGGTGGTATTGTTGAAGGCCGAAAGTGTAATTAAAAGTTTTTGCTTATCAATTAATGAGCAAAATATTGAATGAGGTCTGAACACTGTAAAACGTGATATACAGATGTCTAGAAGAATTCATAGACTTAGGTTTAATTAGCACATTTGGTATAACAAGTTGTTTTCTCAAAGATATAGTTCAAAAGTAATTATATGTAGACTGAAAGGTATAGGTTCAAGCTTTTTTGACATTTTTTTTAAAGAAATGTTTAGTAACAATGAGGTAATTAACACTGTAATTAAGACTTAGGGGGCAGCTAGATCATATTAGCTATGAGGTCATCTCTACACAAAAAGGGTATAAGTATATTCTGATTTTGGAATGAGGTAACTTCTTACCATCCAGGACAGGGATGTTGAACTCAGGACCGTGGGCCAAATCTAGCCCACCTGAGGTCTCAATCTGGCCTTCCAGGGCTCCCTAGTGGCCACGCCCCTTCCCCAGCTCCTTTCCTCTGAGGTTGAAACGCCTCTCCTAAGGCTTTAAGATAAAAAAAGCTGGTATGTTCACCCCATCGCTTTTGCCTTTGACCCCGTCCAACACTGGAATGTGCTCCCCCAACACCCCAAGACAAGAGCTTCTCTGAAACTGGATTCAGGTGACAGAGATCCTTGATCTAGGAGCTCACCAAGTCTGTGTAGCTGTCTGCCGAACAACTGATTCAAACCTGATAGGAAACTTGGCACTTAGATGAGAGTTCTCTCCTTTTCGGCTGCAAACCGATATTTGCCTCAAAGTATGTCTCACTGAGTAGACATGTATAGGACTGGACTACTAAAACTTGAAATCTCTAATGATAAGAAGTGCTTAGGAAATATAATTTCCTGTAGAAACTATTATGATCTTAAAATAATTAAGATTAGCAATGCTCTCCTTTATATAACATAATTGTGCTTACTTACAAGCACAATTATGGTTCTATAATATATGGCTTTATGTTTTTTTAAAAATCTTATGCAATATGTTGTATACTGATGCTATGCTTTATTGAGAGTATTATATAAGCGTGTGTGTGACTGATAAAAATGAAAAACAGATCCAAAGACTTTTCCCTTACTAATTCTTGTTAGTACAAAACCAAAGACTGAACCCACTTAAACAATTTTGGTACATCCTTTGTTTGAAGTGTATTAATCACTTACGGTTATCATAGTTAACTGGCAGCCAAAGCCTTCCTAAAAACTTGAACTATAGCTTGCTGAGTGTTATCGAAGTCCAACATTCATAATAATATTACTGGATCTGATGAAGTGGATTCTAGTCCATGACAGCTTCTGCCATAATTTGTAAGTCTTTACGGTGCTACAAGACCCTTGGTTGTTTTTGCTGCACTAGATTAACACAGCAACCCCTCTGGAAGCTAATACTGATATAAATGCACAATATAAGGGAAACAATACAGTAGAAATCAATTTCTTTCCAATTCAAACGCAACCCTAAAAAATGTAAATAAATTAGGAAAGTCAAAAATTTCAGTAATAAGAATATCAGAATTGCCCTGCAGGATCAGAACAAAAGTCCACCTAGTCTGGTGCTTTCATGTCCAGTCAGAGATCCCTGGAATGCTCACAAGCAGGGCATGGCATGGATAGCCTCCCTCCTTATAGGCAGTCATGCTGGTCCGTTATGGGAAAATTCACAGGGTTGCTTTGGCTTGACCATCACCTGAAGTTCATCTCCTGGATGCAGTTGTCAGAGTTATGCTGCTTCTGAATGACTATTTCAGAAGCAGCATAACTACTGCAGCTAACAGATATTGAGGACACACCTATTCCCCCCCCCCCCCATGTCTCTAATCCCTCTCTAAAGCTATCAGTGTCAACACTCTATTGGGGCCATTGCGTGTACTGGGAGATCCATATGAACAACACTTGCTATACTTCCATTGTGATGTGAGTCCTGACCACATGGGACAAGCTGTTTGGCAGCAGCCATGCTGCTGCAGGTACTGTATGACTGTACACCACTCTGCACCAGTGGAAGCAGTGGAGCTGTGGAACCGATTCCAGGTACTTGAGGATGAGATTGGAGGGACAGCCTGCAGAGGAAGAATTACAGCTCTCACTGCATGAGAGTGAGCAAGAGGATGAAGGTCAGTCAAGCAGAGGCGATGAAACCCAGGCCTACAACAAGAAAAAGAGAAAAGTAGTAGTAGTGGGAGACTCCTTGCTGCGTGGGATCAAAACCCAAGTATGTTGCGAAGACCCGTGGACTCCCAGGTATGTTGTCTCCCGGGAGGACAGATTAGAGACGTGACTGAAAGGTTGCCTGCACTCATGAAGCCCACTGACAGTATCCCTTTCTTCTCATCCATGTGGGAACAAATGATACCGCCAAGCAGAGCTACGAAGAAATCACGTCAGACTTTGAGGGAAGGAAACTCAAGAACATTGGGGCCCAGATAGTTTTCTCATCCATCCTTCCAGTAGTTAGAAGAGGGATAGAAAGGGAAAGAAAAATACTCTGGGTGAATGACTGGCTATGAAGGTGGTGCCGACAAGAGAGATTTGGATTCTGGGACCACGGGCTATACTTCCTGGAAGATGGGCTGTTGGCAAGGGACGGGTTGCACCTCACAAAGGCTGGGAAGACTGTGTTTGGCCACAGCATGAACAACTTCATCAGGAGGGCTTTAAACTGAATCCTAAAGGGAAGGGAGATGTAAAGTTGGGGGTAACAATGGACAAAGGCTCATGCACCGCAACGGAGAGAACAGCTCTAATAGCGCCCAATAATAGTCTTCAGAAACATGTAGGAAGAAAGCCAGACTATGAAGCACATGGTCTTCGATGTCTATATACTAATGCCCAGAGTCTGGCAAACAAACAGAACGAACTTGAACTCTTAATACAGGAGGGAAATTATGACCTGATAGGTGTAACTGAGACTTGGTGGGATGACTCTCATGACTGGAATACAGCAATTGAAGGATGTAACTTGTTCAAAAAGAACAAGAAGAACAGAAAGGGAGGTGGGGTTGCACTATATGTCAAAAATACATATCTCTGCACAGAAACACAGGAGGATGAGCTTGGTAGCCCCATCGAGAGCATCTGGATCAAAATAAATGGATCAAGGGATAAAAGGAAACTGGCGGTCAGAGTCTACTACCGGCCACCCAATCAAGGAGGATGAAACTTTTGAAAAGCAAATGGCCACTGCTTCAAGGAAGCATGATGTAGTAGTAATGGGGGACTTCAATTTCCCTGATAAGTGTTGGGAGATAAATTCTGCAAAACATGGCCCCTCCAGGAAATTCCTGACTTGTGTGGCGGATAACTTCCTCCTACAGAAAGTAGAGGAAGGAACTAGAGGATTAGTTATCCTTGACTTGATCCTAACCAACAGAGATGACTCAGTGGATAAAGTAGCAGTTACAGGAACTCTGGGGGAAAGCAACCATGTTATACTTGAGTTCTTGATTCTAAGGGAACCAAAAGCCAAGTATAGTCAAATGCGTACCCTGAATTTTAGGAAAGCTGATTTTAATAAACTCAGAACAATGATAAGTGAGGTCCCACCTCACGCGACTCTAACAAGAAAAGGAGTCCAACATGGGTGGGAGTTTTTAAAAAAGGAAATTCTCAAGGCACAATTACAAATAATTCCAACAAGAAGAAAAGGTGGAAGGCAACAGAAGAAGCCAATGTGGCTTCACAAAAAGCTTAGAGATGACCTGAAAACAAAAAAAGGACACATATAGGAAGTGGAAAGTGGCCATATAGGAAGTGGCCAAGCAACAAAGGAAGAGTAGAGGCAGGTAGCACAGAATTGCAGGGATGGCGTCAGGAAGGCTAAAGCTGAGAAAGAGCTGAGGTTAGCGAGGGATGTTAAAAGCAACAAAAAGGCTTTGTGCATAGTAAAAAGACAGAGGAAAGAAATGGTGGTTCAGTTGTTAAATAAGGATGGCAAAATGAGAACAGCTGACAAAGAAAAGGCAGAGGTGCTCAATTCCTACTTTGGCTCAGTCTTCCCCCGAAAGAGGGTCTATGACCCCCCTGGTAAAGGCGAAGTACAGGCTGAAGGGGCAGGATTGCAGCTTGAGATCGATAGGCATATGGTCAAGGAACATCTAATTACTTTGAATGAGTTCAAATCTCCAGGGCCAGATGAACTGCACCATAGAGTAATAAAGGAACTGGCAGAAGAACTCTCAGAACCGCTGTCTATTCTCTTTGAGCAATCATGGAGGATGGGTGAAGTGCCAGATGACTGGAGGAGGGCTAATGTTGTCCCTATCTTCAAAAAGGGTAAAAAGAAGGAACCTGGGAACTAAAGACCAGTCAGTCTGACATCAATCCCTGGGAAAATTCTGGAGCAGATTCTAAAGCAATCCATCTGGAAGCACCTTGAAAACAATGCAGTGATTACTTGAAGCCAACATGGATTTGTCAAGAACAAATCCTGCCAGACTAATCTGATCTCATTTTTTGATCAGGTAACCTCCTTTGTGGACTGTGGGAATGCTGTGGACATCATATACCTCGACTTCAGCAAAGCGTTCAACGAAGTGCCCCATGATCTCCTGATGAGCAAACTAGCTCAAAGTGGGCTAGATGAAACAACAACCCGGTGGATCCACAGTTGGCTACAGAATCGGACTCAAAGAGTGCTTATCAGTGGGACCTTCTCAAACTGGGGAGAGGTAACGAGTGGGGTACCGCAGGGCTCAGTCCTGGGCCCAGTGCTCTTCAACATTTTTATTAATGACCTGGAGGAGGAGGTGCAGGGAACGCTTAACAAATTTGCAGATGACACAAAATTGGACGGGGTAGCTAATACTTTGGAAGACAGAAACAACATTCAAAGTGATCTGGATAGACTGGAGCACTGGGCAGAAAACAACAGAATGACATTTAATAGGGATAAATGCCAAGTTCTGCACCTAGGAAAAAGAAACCAAATGCACAGTGACAAGATGGGGGATACGTGGCTCAACAACACTACAAGCGAGAAGGTTCTTGGAATTGTTGTAGATCACAAGCTGAATATGAGCCAACAATGTGATGCGGCTGCAAAAACGGGAAATGCTCTTTTGGGCTGGATTAATAGAAGCATCGCTTCCAAATCCCAGGAAGTACTAGTTCCCCTCTACTCAGCACTGGTTAGGCCTTATCTGGAGTACTGTGTCCAGTTCTGGGCACCACATTTTAAGAAGGATGCAGACAAACTGGAGAGGGTTCAGAGGAAGGCAACAAAGATGATCAGGGGACTGGAAACAAAGCCGTATGAGGAGAGACTGAAAGAACTGGGCCTGTTTAGCCTTGAGAAGAGAAGACTGAGGGGAGGTATGATAGTACTCTTCAAGTCCTTGAAAGGTTGTCACAGAGGATCTCTTCTCGATCATCCCAGAGTGCAGGACATGGAAGAATGGGCTCAAGTGACAGGAAGCCAGATTCTGTCTGAACTTCAGGAAAAACTTCCTGACTGTTAGAGCAATACGACAATGGAACTAATTCCCTAGGGAGGTGGTGGGCTCTCCCACACTGGAGGCATTCAAGACGAGGCTGGACAGCCACCTGTCAGGGATGCTCTGACTTGGATTCCTGCATTGAGCAGGAGTTGGACTCGATGGCCTTGTAGGCCCCTTCCAACCCTACTATTCTATGATTCTAAGTGGTTTACTATTCGTGTGGTTAGAATGTTTAACCTAATGATGAATTATACCCCACCACTTTAAATACTGCTAGCACAGACTCTGGGAATTAAACTCAGAATGGAGATTAAAGCAATGGCTGTCATGTCCCTTCCCTATTTTTGACAGTAATATTTGGAGTAAAATTCCTCTATTGTAAGATGAGCTATTTATAAATGGAGACAATTAAGGAACATCATTTCTTGTCTTGGGGTTTGGAGAGAATGACATCGACTCCTTCCTTTTAAAAAGGTAGAAGCATTAAAATGCACCTCTCTCCCGGCAGAAAAGTCATCGCCCACTGAAGACTAATGAGCAGAAGCTTCCCAGGACTAAATGATTCCTGATGAGGATACTGTCCTAACACAACAGAGAGGTTTGGCAGGAAGCCCTTAATTGCAACAAACAGATGACAGCAAAATCACACCTTTGAACTATGTTTATATTCAGAAGATTAGTAAAGAGATGCTGCAGATATAGTGAATGTCCCTTTCAGATATTTTTCAACTGTGTGGTGTATAAGATTTAACACATCAAAGGCTGAATTTTATTGCATCTGACACACACACACACACACACACACACACACACACATTTTATTGTATTCAGTTCTTCCAGTTCTGGATTGCATACGGCGGATGAAATACCAGGAGAAGCTCCACACACTTGAGGAACTGATGAGTGTGAAGCAAAACAACTGCCTAAAGCAGGGCTGGGCAACTTGAAACCCTCTAGATGTTTTAACCTACAACTCCCACCATCCGTCACCACTGGGTAGGGATGGTGGGAGTTGTAGGCCAAAACATCTGGAGGGCCACAAGCTGCCCATCCTTGGCCTAAGGCAAACTTCCCCAACCTGGTCCTCCCCAGATGTGTTGGACTACAACTCCCACAATCCTCAGCTAGCATGGCCAATGGCTATGGATTGAGGGAGTTGTAGTCCAACACATCTGGAGGGCACCAGGATGGGGATGGCTGGCCTAAGGGAATACATATTCTACTTACGTAAAACCAAGAACTGTAGTATTTGGCAGGGAGCACCAGGGATCTCTCAGAGACTTGCCAGCAGCCTCACCAAACTACAACCCCCAGCATTCTAAAGTGCTATTGGGTAATTACTCCAGGAACTTTAACAAATGATTTAGAATGTTAAAAACTGTTTTACCTGAAATCTGAACTTCAGAAATGGCCCAAATGGTGGCAATAAGAAGGCAGTGGGGTGTTTTTTGGAAACATTTTTTAATTAGCTCTATAGTGCTTTTCCATCTCTCTCTCTCTCTAAAGCTGAAACAAGACTGATAAAATCAAACAAAAGTGTTGATAAAATGGCACCAGCTGGAAAGATAATAGTGAAGGTCTGCAGTGGTGACATTTTCATTTGCCCAGTTCATTGCTGCACATATCAAAACCATGAACGACACCTGAAATGATTGTGCTACTGTCCTTTCTTTCTAAAAAGCTTGGATTTTCCATGGACTGGAAAAAGATAAAAGAATCACGTGGGAAATACAGGAAGACAAAGATTTGATGAGGATATGATGTAGGTGCCCTGTAAAAAGTGAGTGACCAAAGTGTGGCAATTCCTCATTAGTGTGGAAGCACCCTAGATCTCTCTTTGGAAGCATTTCACAAGCCAGCCAAAGTCTCAGGAAACTGTGAGTACCTGTCCGCAGAGGATTAACCATTAATCCTTTGGACGGTACATCCACATAGTAGGGCTGATGTTAGGGTCTGTACTGTGTCGTGTCCACCCACCAAAGTTTCTGCAACTAGGAGAAAAAACCTCTTGCTACATTTGCCCTTGCTGTTTCATTCTAGCTCAGCTGAACTTCAGTCCCCTCTTTTAATGAAACTGGTTGTTCCTGCCTCTAGAGAATACAACCAGACTTCTCCAAACACAGGAAGAAAGAAAAAGCAAGAAGGTGGATAGAATAAATGAGAGCCAGAGGCTTCTATCTGGCTCATTTCTTCGATCCCCTTGACTGTAGCAGGGTCTTTGCAAGGGGGAGTCTTGCTACTGAACCAAGTCTAATTATTTTTCAGGGATGTAAGACCTGGAGAAATTACAGGATGTAGCTTCCTTTCCTCTTGTTAAAAAAAAAAAAGGAGGGATCTATGGGGAGATTGATAGATCAATGTATATCTGCAATTATTTCTCTCTCTGAGTTCTCCATCTCTCTCCCCCACCTCTTAAAAAATCATTCATTATTATCTCAGGACAGGTACCACAGAAATTAACTTTGACAGGACTTCAACAGATGTGGCAGATCCAACAGTAAGCACCCTGCCACTCTCCTCTGACTTCTCAGCATGACGTGAAGTCAAACGGCTGCTCATCTTTGGCATCTGAATAGCAGTGGAAAGAACTGATTCCAGGAGTGCAGAGAGACAATGTCCTATTTACTGCAGGCCACGGCAGCCTGTCAAAGCTGCATATTTGGTGCTGGATGGATTTCAGACTCCTAGAAACCAAAGACATTTTAAAGCACTGGAAGGCTACTCAGCTGCAGCCCCCAAACATCAGCTCTCTCCCAAACTCATTAACTTGTGCATGCCAGAGCTAAGGGCAGTAAAGGAGAGACCAAGCGCACTGTACACATCAAGACCAGCTTAGAAACAGGAATGGGCAGCTGGAGGCCCTCAATCTGGATCTGGCCCATGAAGCACATTCACCTGGCCTTAAGTGGCTCTGCCAATTGTTGTAAGGTATTTGTACACAGGTGCTTCCATTTATTTATTTTTTTAGATTCTATTCCATCCAATAGCTGAAGCTCTCTGGGTGGTTCACAGAAGTTCATAATATACAACAACATGAGAAAACAATACAAACTTGTAAAAGTTTAAAACTACAATATAAAACCAAAGCAGTCCACAAAAGCTTATGCTGCAATAACTCTGTTAGCTTTTAAAGCTGCCATCCCCAACCTGGTACCCTCCAGGTGTGTTGGACTACAACTCCTATCATGCTGTCTGAGGACAATGAGAATTGTATTCCAATACATCAGAAGGGCACCAAATTTGGGAAGGCTGCTTTAAAACATCACAAGACTCTTTGTTGGTTTTGTCTCAACAGACCAACATGGCTAACTGTCTGGAGAGTGTTACCTTTTCTTTGGGTTTTGTACATAATTCAATCATCAAAAAAACCTACCAGTTTAAAAGACCAGACGATAAGGCTATCTCACGTTGGTCCAAGCTCCACAAAGCCAGGAAACTGGAAGCTAAGGCTGATGCCTTATCTGACGTACCCTGTGATCAGTCATGATGTTGTGCAATGTCACAAATTGTGCTTGCTTACAACTTACCCTCCATGCACTCACACTTTTCCTGGGTTTTTCAGTCCCAAATCCAGACTGGGAGGATGGAGTGCCTGGGACCAGCAAAGATGCTCCATGTTGTCCTGGTCCTGGTATTACCTTATGAAGCATCTGAGACTTACTGTATTGCTTGGCCATCTCTGACTCACGCCCCTGTTAAAATTCAGCCCTCTGTAAACATTACAACACCTCTGTAAGATTGGTTAGTATCATGATCCCTCAAGGGGGAGGCAAAGCAGAGCCTAGGAGGCTCCATGTTATGTCGTCGTAAGAATTTAGCCAAAGGGCTTAACCTACACAATGCTGCACATAGGAAGGGAAAGCGTAGAGAAGAGAGTTTTTTCTTCACACAGCGATGCCAATTCCTCGCATTAAATGGCACCAGGCTCATTTAGATCTCATAATCTGGTGCCTGGTAGACTATTTGTCCTTTCCAATAATTCTCCTGTTTTGTTTCTACTGTTCCACTCCTGTCTTTGCGCATAACAGCTTGTATCTAAATCTGCTCATTAACGATTACACAAGCATGCTTGGCTGTCTGTGTACCAAGCATGCCGCTGCACCCATTCTGGGCTGGATAAAGGGAAACTCAGTACAATTGCATCTGATTAGCTTTGTATCAGCCACCCAGGAAGAGAGAGGAAAAACACGGGGGCACAGATGGAGAGGACAGGTATGGAGGCAGTGATTCCCAAATGGTGTGCTGGGACACTCTAGGGTGCCGTGAGAAATTAATTAAAGGTCCACAGAACCACCCACAGAGGAGGCTGCTCATGGAGTCTCCAAACAATTCACTGCTCTGGCCAAGCCTCCATCCAATCAGCCCCCCCACCTGGTGTGTAGCGGGGGTGGAAGATTAATTCTGCCACATTGTTGCATCTGGTGCAGTTGGATGGCTTGATCACCAGCAAGCAGAAACACAACAGAATCAGCTGCCTTCAGAAGAGTTTGCCTGTTGAGTCTCTACATGGGTCACTGTTCTGGGCTCACCCTGTACCGATTAGCGTCCTACATAAAGTAGAAACAGAGGGGTCCTGTGAGTCTGGGTTATCCTTGCTCTCACATACAGTAAGAGCAAAATGTCCGGAACATTTAAGAGGGAAGAAAGTACTCCTTCCATTTTAATTCAGAAAAAAATGAGAAAAAACCCTCAGCTGCTGGAATCTTGGGCAATCCTGTCCTACTGTATCCTCTAGGGCAAGGGTGGGCGACTTGCATCCCTCCAGATGATCTGGTCTACAACTCCCAGTAGCCTTCACTACTGGCTATGCTGGTTAGGGCTGGTAGGAGTTGTAGGTGTAAATATCTGGAGGGCCGCATGTTGCCCACTGCTGCTTTAGGGGAAGGGCCATTGCTTGACATGCAGCCCTGTTCAAACCTCAGCAGCCTCTCCAGTAGGGCTGGAAAGGGCTCCTGTCTGAAACTCTGGAGAGCTGCTGGCAGTCAGTGCAGACAAGACGGGACTAGACAGGCCAGTGAAGTCTTGCTGGTACCATCCGGGCACCAGTTCCTGCCTTCATCTGTCCCCACTCACAGTGCCGTTTGAAGCAGGCTGCTTTGACTCCGCTCAGGGCAGATTAGGGGGTGAAGCCTGAATTGGAAAACAAAAGGAGCCAAGCGTGGCTGGAATTCAGCCTGCTCTCCTGGATGCCTTAATCCCAGGTGTAGCTGGCTTGGCTTATACAAAGTAGGGTGATGGAAAGACACTCTGCACATGCTCCAAGGCACTCTATCTTCATTATGACACTAAAGAACTCCTTTAAACCTCTAAGGACATACTGTTAGGCCTCTTCAATGTGCATTACATCTAGGTGGCCTCAGGCTGGTCATGTTAAGCCTCACAGCCCCGCACTCTGGGACTCAAAAGGTTGATTGGCCTTGCAGCTGCATCATAAGGTTTACACAGGATGTGGGAAACAGTAAGATGAGAAGGCACAAAAGAGGAGAGAGAAAAAGTTCTCAGGTTCCTGAAAAAAAAAAAGCTTTATTCTGCCCAACGCATTTTGGAAATGTCCTTCCTCAGGGGCTGCTTCACTTTCTTCAGATGTATTCGAGAATAATCCTACCAATGTTTTTTTCTCTCTTGAAATGATTTTCAAGAGAGAAAAAACATTGGTAGGATTATTTTCAAACACATCTGAAGAAAGAGGAGCAGCCCCTCAGGAAGGACATGTCTGAAATGCGTTGGGCAGAATTTTTAAAAAATTCAGGCACCTGAGAATTTTTTTCTCAGGCACCTGAGATTTTCTCTCTCTCTTCTGTTTTACACAGGACATGGGCCACGGATAAAGCTCTTACCTACATCAGTAATCTGCGTCTGCCCAGCAGGGCTGCCCCAGGGCATTTTACAGCCAGAGGCGGATAACAAGATGGCGCCCCTCCCAGTCCATGTACAAAAGTCAGCTGGACTGGCAGTTGAATCTTTCTTCAGTACGGCAGGTGGGACAGTGTCTTCTCCCACACCGGAAGGCTGCAGGCTAGCTTAGGGAGTGGAGGGCAGGCTGTGTGGCTTAGTTACACAGTATGACACAGGGGTGGGCAACTATGGGAGGACTGTGGGCTGTTTTTGATCCCTGGACCACCCCCTGTGGGCCACACTAGGAAAAATGTTTCTTTAAAGAAATATATTTTTAAAAATCACCAGTTCTGTAGTGCTCCATAGTGCTCAAAGTGTAAGATTTAGCTTGTGTGCAGGCTACATTTTACCCGTTTAGTGCTCTGTAGCCGCTACAGAGCACCATTTTGTTATACTATAGCATATAACTGTCAAGAGTGCCTAGCTGCCTCTTGCAGTCCACACCAATAGCCAACTCAGGACACAGATGACGAGGAATTCTTTCCGAGACTTTATTCCTTTATGACTCTTTCAGATACTAATCACTAGCGACAAAGCAAGGAACAGCACTGGGGAAAGACAGCAGAGTAGCCTAAGCTCCAGGTAAGGCAGTTGGTCCCCGTTTGAAGGAGAACCACGGGAAGACCCTGAACTTATGGGTTAGGGAGAGATCCTCCCTCTTTCCCTTGGGTCCTCGGGACGTGACCATTGTTTGCGCGCCAAACGAGCCCTACGCTCCTTTCCACGCCCTCCAGCTGTCGTCGCTCCATGTCTGCGCCGAGCATCCAGCACGCCCCCCCCTCCAGCACTCTCTAACTGCCAGGGTCACTATCTCTCCCAGGAAAGCTGGCAGGAGGAATCTCTGCCAGCTGCTGTGCTTGTGAGAGATGAGCGAGCTCCTCTCCCACGGATTGCTGTTCCTCCTCAGAATCAGAACTGCTCTGGGGCTCTATTGGCACAGTTTCCACCCTGACAATACCCTGTCTTTCCTCCCATTTTAATCCACTTATTTAAGAAGGTTTGCTATATTCTGTTTCCACCCGCCACCCCCCGCCCCATCTTCTTCTTTGTCCAGGGCATGATTCTAGCCTGTGGCCTAAAAAAATGTGGCCTTGGATTAACTTGAGGGCAAACAAAAAGCAAACTTGACCAAGATACTGATCTGGTTCTTCTGAGGCACCTCATCAAGTAGTTCCAGAGGCTCAATTAACGGGAGGACATCAGTGGAGCCTTTGATAATATGGTGAATGCAGATTAAAAAAAAAAATCACCTGGTATCAGCAAGACCCATCCTTAAAGGCTCCCCCTTCAAAGAGAGGATTTTTAAGCAAAAGGAGGGCATTAAAATCTTATCAGCTCACTTGAAATTAAGCCAATAAAAAATTAAAGCTGATTTCTAATAGGCTTATGATACATTTAAAGTTTTAGAGGGCACTCACAGAAGCCAAAGCACTAAGTGTTCCCATTTCAGATGGAAAAGATACTTCCCCTTTCAAAAAGGCCCAATGGAAGCAGGTAAAAAACCAAACCTGGAATGTCCAGCTCTTCTCCCCTTTCAAAAGGACAATCACAGGAATAACCACAGAAAAAAACGATTAATTTGAAAATCTGGAATACAGTTACCAAAAACGTTTAAATGCAAAATATGGCAGAAATATGATATGAGCAGCCAGCTAGAAAATGACGACTTAATGGGAACTTGGTAAGGTTCTGCCTATTGTTTTATATGTAGCATAGCAAAAGAGGACAAAAAGGAGCCGACTAAGAATAAAGCTCTTTAATGAGCTTCCGCCGTGCATTAAAAACGTGGTTGTTCAGGCAGGCATTTGGGGTGGGTTAGGGTATTTTAGAAAATGTTTTTATTGTAGAATTTTATTGTTTTAGACTGTTTTATTATATGTTATACATCGCCCAGAGTGGCTGGGTGACCAGTCAGATGGGCGATTAATAAATAAATTAAACAAACAAACAAATAAATAAATAAAGGCTTTTAAAAACACACACATATAACATGCACTAAGAACACTGTAAGTAGGGATGTGCGAGCCCATCCCCGTCTGGGTTCTCCGGGCGCCCTCCCAGACCCTGCCCCCACTCGCCAGTCCCTGTCCACGCCTGAACTCCTCCTGCACTTGGTGAGCAGCCCGCATTCACTCCAGCAGCCTAGTCAAGCTCTACGGTCGCCATTTTGTGAAAAATAAAATGTCGATTGGAAAAATGCACGTATTTACATATGCATGAAAATGCGCACATTTGTGTACGTGCGAAAATGTGTGCGTTCACAAAAACACACATTTTGTGTGCACACAAATATGCATATTCACGGAAATGCACATTTTCACATATACACGAATACGTGCATTTTTGCGACCGCCATTTTTTTTTAAAAATGGCAATTGCAGAGCTTGTCGAGGCTGCTGGGGTGAGTGCAAGCTGCTCAGCAAGCAAGGCTCGGGGGTGCAGTCCGGGGAGTTCCACTGGATTCCCGGACGGAATCATGTGCCCACACCATCTCTAACTGTAAGGCTCTTGTTAACAGCCTGGCAGATGCTGCTTGTTTGAAAGGATTACACATTATAAACCCACAGTTTATAAAAGATAAAGGGAGGTTCTCTAAGGACAAAGCTGGTTATATTCTGCCCTGAAGAACATACGATGTGCCAAGGTAACTCGATCTGTGTGCCTGGAGAAAGTGAACTCTATGTCTTCTATGAGTTCCACAGATCAAGAAAATGTCATGTGCTGGCTTCTATTTTGCACAGTTTATTCAGTTAGTCATGGGAAGGGGCAGTGAGCGATGCCCCTTTTATGTACATTGCCTTGGGAGTGTCATACTGAAGGGCAGCTTATAAATTCACTAAGAGTACTTCCAGACATAGGGCTCCTAGAGCAACCAGATGGCATTGTGCAGCAATTTTGTCTTTTTTTCCTTAACAGTTTTCTGCAGTAAGAAAAAAGGTGGAAGAAGTGGTGGGAAAACATGGGAAGTTTACAAGTGAAAGACAATGTTGTCTGGAACACCTGTAAAATTCTGTGAATGAGGAAGGGTGATGACTCCATAAAAACCTCATGCGGAAGTACCCTTACAACTTTCTCAAGCAATTACTCAATACAAAAATTATCAACATTTCCTAATTATATTCCAGTAAAATGTGTTTTTGCAGGGCGTATTTGGGAATAAAACGTATTTTTAAAATTAATTAATTAATTAATTAAAGAGAACTGAAGGTCAGTACGTGCGTGCGTGCATACAAATGGCTTCCAAGGGCTAGTTTATTCTTGTATGTACATCACTTGGTTTCTCTGCCCTTGCTGACTGGGAAGCAAACACACTGATTCCACTGAACAGCTCCACATCTGACATGACCTGCAAACTCCCCCCATGGCACTAAATCTGAGATGGTTCTTCTACACATGTATGTCATCACTCCATGCTGCAGTCACCTAATGATGAAGCAGGCAAGTATGAACCAAAACTTGATGATTCATAGCAGAACATAGCATGTGATTCCACTGAAACCCATTGGGTCTAAAGCATGGCGAGGTGATATGCTGATTCCATTTGCAACGGCCGTCCACAGAAGCAGCCATGCAATGAACATGCATACAGTATGTGAATCAGCTCTTCGATATCACCAGGCACGGCCCACATACCTCATCATTATAAGGGCTATTTGTTTTTTATATCAAAAAAGAACTGTACTATGAAAACTGAGATTTTTAGGATGCTGAATTTTATGCCTCATACCAGCTATTGAGCTTTACATGAATCCTGGACTAAAACAAGCCCCAACTATTTAACGTTAATTAGGTGCCAACTGTATGCAAGCTTCTAAGATGAAATAACTACCTTAAGCCAAGTGCTACAACAGCTGAGGGGGAATGATTCAAATTAGTAAAACAATGATGTTATAAAATAACTTATTTCCCCCCACAAAGCAGATCAAAAATGGCTTTCTTTCTCTTTTTCTCTTCTATCATCTGCTCACATACCCAGTTAAAAATACCTCCCAGCTCACCGTCAAAGTGTCCGTTTCGCTCAAAATTCAAAGGAGGCCTTCCCCTGAGTTTTAAAAAACGAAGACTTATCAGTTCTCCTGAATTAATGTGTCCACAGGAGAGAAGAAACACGTTTCGTGGTTTGAGTGACAGTACAGCTGTTGCTCTCAGCTTGCCAGTGCTGTTCTCCAACTCCAATTTTCATGCCTCAGAGCCAGCCTTATCTGTGACCAGCCAGTTACTTCTTTCTCCACACCATTAACTCCCTTAGTCAACATCATGGGCTCTCTTGACAACTTCAAATCTACCACAATGGCTCTGTTCTGGCTGTTGTAAGTCATAGCCTGGGCTAAGGCCACTGGAAATTTATGGGACTACTTACATTTCTGACATTTTTAGTGTCACTTCCTAGCACTGTTCCTTAATGCCCTGGTGGATCAGTCAGGGAGACAAAAAGAGCAGAAGAGGAGTTGGTCACAACTTACAATCTTTAACCACTGTATTAGAAAAGTCAAAGGAAAGTTCGCAGTGTTACCATGAGTCCCAGTGGTTGAACCAGGAAGCTCAGGGTCTGAGGCTGGGACCCCACCGAATGAGCTCACATGGAATTGTGTGCATTCAGCAGTAGGGATGGAGGAGAAGTTTGCTCAGTATCTAATTTCGCAGTTTTGAACCACTATACAAACTGAAACTCCGTTATCCTTAGAAATTTGCACTCCTCCAAATTTTGCAGTGGCATTCTCTAATTAAAAATGCATACAAAAATGTGTACATGTTCAACAATGCATTATAATAGGAAAATTGCTTGCAAAAATCTGTCTCTTAGGCAAAATATGCCTACAAAAATGTATGTATCGGGAGAAATGTGCACAAAAATGAATTTTCAAACAAACTTTAAAAAATAAATTCTCAGAGTTTGCGATGAATCAACCTTGACGGGAGAAATTCTCAAAGTACAAGACGAACTGAACTTAAGACTGGAAAAAATGAGAAACTCAGAGAACCCCAAATTTAAAGATTTGTCCATCCCAACTGCCAGGTTTGAGGAGGCCCGAGGCAAAGTGCCCCCGTGCCCTGGGTCCTCTCCGCTCCCACTATGATTTCTTTGCCTTTGTTGTGGCAATTTCTCTCCCCGCCACCCCACTACCACCACCCTTTCTGCCTGCTTGCTTGCCAGGCGAAGAAGCCAGCCACACCTTCCTCTGGGACCACCCAGGATCTTGTCACAGGCCTCCCAGGTGGCCAGCTGCCAATTTGTAAATGGTGCCGACAGGAAGTGGGAAGAGAACAGGAAGGAGCAACATCATACCCTGTGACCGAGAGGCAGGATGAAGCGTGCAGATTGCCCGGGCCAAGCATAAATAGCGGGAGCCTGGCGCTGTGCCGTTGCCTGGGCAACCAACCTGCACTTCAGGCTTCTGCTCTAGCTGCGGATCTTGAGCTGAAGAATACCACGCCAGGTTTGGGCCTCGATGTGGCCAGCCCTGGCTCTAGCACCTCTTCACCATTTCCTTGTACTACAGTGTTTTTCCAGGGATTTTTGCCCTCCACATTGATTGATTTATATAAAATATTTGTACCCCACCTTTGGGCACTTCATATCCACAAGGCAGCTACCATCCAATAATAATAACTGAAAAAAACAAGTTCCACCACATCATTTGTGCAGGTACTGGATGAACGACATCACAGATTCGCGTCTGGGGCAGACATGGGAATATATATTCTTAAAATCTATTGTAACTTAGCTTGATGAGTTAGATGAGAAATCTGAATGAATAAATTAAAAAACAAAACATAATATTAAAATGCTACACTTTTCTCTTCCAATTTTTCCTGTCTTCTTGGTTCATAATATTAATCTTTGAGGGTTTTTTTAAAATGAGTAATATCTTGAGAACCTACTTTATTTTTTAAGTGCAGTTATTTCTCCTCTCCTTGATCTTTTGCTCAGAAACTGACATCACTGCAAGTCCCATGTGTGTGAATGAACATACAGAATAAAAAATTTTGGATCAGACTTTCGTTGGCCATTAGGATCAGAGAGTCATTTGAATTGCCCGGGACCAGTGAGCTGGGACAGCAAAAGCCCTCAGAACTTCCTGAACTTATCTGATCTTTTCTAGGCCATGTCTAATTAGTACAAAATCTCCCCCCCACACACACACACACCAAGTTTTTATCCTCTATTATTTATAATGTTGTGTTTGCAAAATGGACAACATCGTGTGGTTCATGAGAATCTGACTGATCTCTGTATCTTGAAACCACAAATATCATATCTTGGAAAGGCCTTCTTTAGTTACAAACTTTGCAGACAGAAGGAAAATGCATGCTGTGTTAAAAGCACTGTGCACAATGGAAAGCCATCCATGACAGGACTTTTAATACAGAGTGGACCAAAGGTAGATATACAGTATAGTTTATTTGCATTTTACTACATTGTTTATTACATTTACATTTGTTTAACACTGTTTAATCTCGTAAGTGCTCGAAATGTATTCCATCAACATTGCAACATTCCTCGAACCTGTCCAGAATACTGTGACACACAGTTTGACACAAATTCCGGTCCGCATCAATGTCCATAAATGCTTCCGAGATGAACCCTTTTAATTCGTCCACTGTCCGGGGATCCTCTCAAAAACCTTACTCTTTACTACACCCCCCAAAAAGAAGTCCATTGGTGTTAAGTCGGGTGAACGTGGCTGCCATTCAATGCTGCCACGTCGTCCGATCCAATGCTGTTGGAAGGTGTTGTCAAGATAGTCCCTTACTGCAAAAGCATAATGAGGAGGTTTTCCAACGATCTTGTTGGAAGAGCAGTTCAGCTAAGTTAGCCCTGGTTCTGAGTTGTGGCACTACCACGTCACATAACATGTTTAGGTAATTGTTACTATCCACAGTTGTATCGAAGAAAACCGGTCCTACAACACCTTCGCTGGATAGTGCACCCCACACTGTGACGCCCGGCTGGTTCAGTTGAGATGTGATAGTCAAATGAGGACTTTTATCTGCCCAATACACACAGTTATGCCTGTTCACGTGGCCTGACAACTTGAAAGAAGCCTCATCTGACCAGATGATCTTATCAAGAAGGTCTGGCTTGTTAGAGATTTGGTTACGCATCATCTCACAGAATTGGAACCGATGGTCTGGGTCATCCTCCAGAAGACCATGTAACAGTCTTGGACGGTGCGGCTTCAATTTCAATTTACGCATTAAGCGTTGCAAGGACATTCTAGGTATGGATAGCTGCTTAGATGCACATAATGTGGACTTTTTCGGACTGTTCACAAATGTCAAAGCAACTCTCATCTCATTTTCCTCTGTCATAGATATCCTAGGACGTCCAGATTTCAGGGCATTAGCCACTGCACCTGTTGCTTCAAATTTATCTCTAAGACGATAAATTGTCAGACGTGTTGGTGGAGGAGTGTCAGATGCTTCTTGCCACGCTATGCACACCCGCTCAGCATTTTCAGTCTTCCAGTATTGCTTTAGAATCCACTTTCTTTGTTCTTGACTCAAGTTCGCTGCCATCATTCACAATATCAGTAAAAAAAACCCTAAACAACTGTATACCTGCTTAAGGGCCTCACTCCCCTCACTCTCTACACTTAACTGATTTAACTGTCACTCCCTGTCACTCACTCTTCCTAACTGTCATTCTGACTCCACCCACACATCTTCTACTCACACATTCTCTCCCCCTCCCATCAACGTTCTAAACAACTGTATACCTACTTTTGGGCCACCTGGTATATTAGATACTTTTCCAAATGCACTAGAGGTGGTTCTAGATGAGGCTGTTATTGTCCAATGGCCCTGCCTCATTCACAGAACTTTACAGGCATCCAGATGTTGTTGCCTTCCATTTGTAGCCCTCCTGTGTTTTCCCGTGGCTTCTTCCATCTTTTTTCTTATCAGAAAAAAAATCAATTAAGGAAGAAAAGATGGAATAGCTGCACAATGCCTTTTGATTGTCAGCGATAGGAGCCCTCTGTCTGGATGCATCCTAATATACAAATACCAGAGCCAACCATATGTTCAGAAATACTGTGTGTTACTAATACTGTCCCATTTCAGAATGCAGGGAGAAGGGATCACATGTTTGAATGTTTCCAAATATTAAAAAAGACCCTGCAAGTGGAAAGCTAGCATGTCAGGGATAGGAAAGCTGAGCTAGTGTACTCCTTGACATGCTAATTTTCTACATACAGGAACATTTTTAATAACATTTTGCTGAATGTCCAAGCTCCAAACATTTCAGGATGGACATTATGCTTTAAGGGCAGTAGGATGTTATTTCCACCATCTTTCTTGTCCTTGCAACAATCCCAAGAAGTAGATGACTTTACTGCCATTTCACAGGTGGGAGAACTGAGGCAAATACAAAGACAGGGACCACTCTGCTTAGTCCACAGCAAGGCAGGCATTTGAAAAAGTCATACCTCCCAAAGGATTTCCCACTAGGCTCTTGTGCCTGTTTTGCAGACAATTGCAGCTTATGCTACATTAAGGTGCTGCAGGATTCTGTTGTTTTCACTATGACAGCTTACACCACTGTCCTTCTGGAATTAAAACTCTGGCTGCGAGGGGCCAGGAGAACACCTGGCATGGCAAGGGGAGAGCCAGCAGGACCGTTAATCCGAAGGATCGCGGGGCACCTCTGCTGACACATGGAATTGCACGCTGCCAAGGCCCCACTATAAACAGCTGTAAATGTATCTGGTCTCTAAGCAACCTAACTCCCTCTGTCCCTCCCTTCCTCTCTCCTTTCCTTCCCTCCCTGTTTTTTTTCCCTTCCACGACGTTTAATTACAAAAAGTTGTCTTTTGATTTTAGAATACTTCACATTGTTTCCTCTGCAACCCCACTGCTTTCTCAGGAGGGCCTGCTCTGGGATGATGACACTGCTCGACAGGGAGAAGGCGGAGAAAGTTGTCGGGTGCCAGTATTTCAGACCCAGGGATCCAGAACTTGGAATGCAGTGGCTCTTTTAATGCTGGTCCAGATCACTCCCTACCTTGGGCTTTGAGGAAAGCAGCCAAATCCCGCAAGAAAACCCATCGCTAATGCATCTCCGCTGCCACAGCCGGTACTCAGTGTGACTTTACAGTCACAGCGGTGAAGTTGAACCAGCAGTTCTAAAAATAATGCCATTCGCTGCAGTAACTGATGGCTTTTTGAATTGAATAGATCCATTGTTGGCAAGTGTTGTCCCGCCAGCCACAATCTTAAATGGGCAATCTTACTCTGCCTCTCAGCCACAGTTTTGTATCTGTAAAGTGGGAATGATGAGAGTGCACTGCAGTATTTGTCCTTGCATCATGCTGACACTCAAAAATAAGAGGGAAGCATCTGGGAGCATTCTGGACTTCACATTGGAGCAGCTCTAGAGTTCCTGATTACCTCCACAAGCCAGAGTCATTCTGCAATAGTTCCGCAATGAACGTGTGATATATGCTACCTCACAGAGCACACCCCTCCTGAATCACAAATACATATGAAGCACAGGGGAAGTTCCAGAGTGGGGAACCTCTTTCCCAATGATAGGAGAATTCAATGCTCAGGGGTAATACAAATTATACAATTTGTCTTACTTGCACAATTCAGTTCAGTTTTGCTATTAGGGGGGAACAGCAAGGAACTATATGGGGCTCTGCAATGCCAACTCCAACAACTACTGGAAATCTTACTGAGCTACCTTTGGGCTGCCAAGATTCCAGCAGGTGTTCTCACCCCCCACCACTACCACAGGGTAGTGTCACAAACATAAGCGCTAGAAAGAAACCTACTTTTAAAAAAACCTGAAATACTCAGGAAGCTGGATTCTGTATGCAGAAACATATTCTACAGTTTTCCTGTGCTCTCCCCAGAATCACAGTATAAACACAGATTTGTGTATCAGGCACTCCAGTTCCTCCTGCCCCCACCCTGCCCAGGATGCAGTTTGCCCCAGGATTTCCCTCAGGGGATACATGGAATTTAGACAGAACTGTAAATCTCATTGACCTTGATAGGATAAAAAATGTTTTACATTCAAATACACCACTTGAACTGGTTGCAGACTGTGCTGTCAGATAACATATTTAATGCATGCCATTTTACCTGTCCAACCAGCAAGGCAGCAGCAGTACCCTGTAACAGGATCACATCCATCTGCATGGCTGCAGTCACAGTGTTCACTGCAGTTCAGGCCATATGTTCCATCCTTCCATAAAGAGAAACACAAGCAGAGGAAGAAGCTCTGAGTCTTAAATATTCCTATCATTATGTGTAGAAATCCTCAGCAACGTTTATTTCAATATCTGGCTATATTCTTTCTTTCTTTTAAATAGGTATCGCAACAACCATGGTAAAACATGATCTCTAGTTTCTTTACATCAGGAGTGGGGAACCTCTTTCAGTCCAAGGGCCAAAAGTACCCCCCCACACACACATATTTTAGCATAAAGCTCTCTGCTGCCAGTCACAAAGCTCTAGGAGAGGCATTTCAACCTCTGGGAATGGGGGCGAAGGACTGCATAAAAGTTAGGAAACCACCAAGTGTGGGAAAGTGGGTGGAGGTGTCACCACTGGTTTGATTTGGCTAGACTGATTTGGCCAGATTTGGCCGCCAGGCCTAAGGTTCCCCACCCCTGCTTTACACAATGCATAGTTAGCTTATGGAACTCACTGCCACAAGATGTGGTGAAGATCACCAGCTTAGATGGCTTTAAAAACAAATCCATGGAGGACTGGTCTATTGCCATCTATCTGCCATGACTTCTCAGTGGAACCTCCATGTTCAGAGCCAGTAGGCATCTGCTTATCATTGTCTTCAGGTCCTGCTTGTGTGCTTCCAGGGCCATCTGATTGATTGTGGCTAGAAATGGACTGCTGAATTAGACGGACCTTTGGTCTGACCAAACAGGGTCACTCAGTGCCTGGGTTCTTCCTTTCCCCCAAAAGTGGAGGGATCCTCAAAGCCTGTCAGCCCTCACAGCTGTAAGGGTATGAAGGTGATAAGCAATTTGGCTCCTGATCCTTACAGTCTAGCTAGCCTCGATGCTAGCTACTGCTGTGGGCATTTTCACACATGATATTAAAACACTTCTGAGCTGTCTTTCCACTTATTATTGAGCTAAGGCTGCCTTAAAGGCTGTACCAGCCAAGGATTACAGAAAGACTTACAGGGCAGGGTTGGTCACAGAAATCTCCTTGCCACCCGGGAGAGCAAAGGCAGAATCCATCCACGGGATTGCAGGCGGCTCCATTGGCACAATAACATGTCTGGTTGCAATTAAGACCCCAAGTGCTGCTTGGACACGGAATGGAACAATCCACTCCCTGCCACCCTGGAATGAGAAAGAGCACAAAGATGTTCCAACTGCTACCCCTCCTGCATTTTCTACCTCTCTTGAAAAAGGCATCCTTTTAGAGGGGACACTGTTGTGCACATCACAGACATATCAAATGCATATCTAGATTTCTTGGTGTGCATCTAAATGGGAGGAGAGAGAATGCTTGGGGAAATAGGGCAACAACTGCTCTTTTGGGGGAGGCTGTGTAAACCTTCAAGGCTTCTTCCATACACTGTGTGAAGCAGAGGAAACACCCTTCCCCCAATCCCAATGATTTGACCAAGTCCAAAGCAAACATGTGAACCAAACCTTGGGTCTAGATCACACAAATCACTCACTGGTGAAGTGTGTGAACACTCTCCACCAAAGAACATCATGTCTGAGGTTCTACCCAAGGGCTAATTCACACATGATGCACTCGTGTGATATGCACAGTAGTACATAATTCACTGTATGATCAGAGACCATAAGAACATAACATGATTGATCCCAGTCAATTAAACAATCTGACTTTCTGTGGCATTTACATTTTTAGGTCTACCCACAAAAAAAGGATTTGCACCTAGAAATGCAATGCAACTCTGAAGCAGCCTCCCCGACCCTGACACCCTCCAGAACTGTTGGACTATATCCCCAATCATCCCCAGCTATCATGGCCATGTCTTGTGGTACAACAGGGTGCCAGGCTGCGGAAGGCAGTTCTGAGGCATTTGCTCTATGGCAGCACATTCACATGCGAGAGCCGCCGCTTGATGTTGTCATCATCAAGTGACGAACATCCAAGTGCAAACCAGGTCAAAGTGGTGGGGTTACACCAGTGTGATTTGATTCCTGGAAAATTGCAAACCACATCAATCTTGACAGGCAGCTTCATGCTTGATGCTACCATAGAACAAGGCAGAGCAGAAGGAGTTTACAACATGAGCAACTCTGGAGATTCTTCACAGCCTGGAGCCATTCAGTGAGAAAGCATGATTTATGCTATCCTACGGTGGCCCTTGAAGCAGGGCAAACCTTTACCTTCTCTGCAAAAGCACAAACCATCCACTGGGGAACATGCACCATCATTTCTGCAGTTGCAAATCAATGAGCAGTTGGCACCGTAGGTCCCGGCTGTGCAAGTGATGGAGCAGTCCTCTCCCTACAAACCAAAAGGAAGCCAGGCTGATTAAGAGAAATATGGATCCTGGTAAATCCATGTCTGCTCAGGAAATGAGAGATTTTGCAATGGAAATACCTGCTGAGCATGTGATTGCTTTACAACACCAGAGTAGTGGGTGGGGGTGGGGAAAGGTGGCTTGGCATCTAAAGGGTTGCTTGTACTCCATGGTACATAAAAAAAACACAACTGTGGCTGTGGAAAATGTTAGTATTTAAAACATTTACTTTATTATTTATTCAAAACATTTATCCTTGAGCTGCTCAGAGTGATGTATAATAGAACTAGATTCACAAATTAAAACCAAAAGAAAACAAATAAAAGCTCATAAAAACAACAACTAAAAGCAACAATAAATTACTTACCATTAGGGTAGAAGTAAATGTTACAGGAAGCATTATCCTGCCACTGAAAAAACATTCATAGAATCATAGAATAGTAGAATTCACCCTCCTCCTTGTTATGTCTAGTGAAATGAAACATGTGGCATGATGACTTCATCACATGGCAAGTTTCCCCACCTCTGCCAGCCAATGCAGGTGCAGAAAGTCTCAACATGATGAGGTCACATCACACATTGAGTACAGGTAGATGTTATGCGGCAGAAAGGTGGAGGAGACACAGGGCTGGCTTTTGAAAGCAGCCTTTGCCCTGCTGTAACACCTAGTTTTGTACCTTTCGTTAGAACTAATTGCAGGAGGAGGTCAGAAGCAGCCTAGGCTGGAAATGCTTGTGTGAACAAGAACTGTGGAATGAAAGCCGAGAGTGGGAAAGCACAAGCCTCTCTGTCTGGAAAGACTGTTTCACACACCACAGAGAAGTAGGGATGCTGGTGAAGTTCACTTGAGCCAGGCTTGGGAGTGAACTTCAGGGGCTTGTTAAAGCCGACCTCAAAACTGAGGCAAGCTTTAACAAGCCCTCAAATACTCCCCAAGCTTGGATTTGGATGGTGGGGATGGAGACCCCAATCCCTGCACGTCTCCACATCCCTCCTCTCTGAATCTGCCCATGCAGCCCCTTTTTACCCTTTCCTCATAGGACCTAATGGAGTAAAGAATTATGACCTCTAGGGAATGGTAAAAGAGGCTGTGGGGGCAAATTCCAAGGGTCCAGGGAGGGAGGCTGGTGGAGATGAGCTGGTAATTTTCCAGAGCCCTTGGACTGCATTGGGATAATTATCTGGGATACATACATACATACATACACACATACACAAATTTATTTATTTGTTTGTTTATTTATTTATTTTTCAAAGATCTCCAATAATTTCTGAGCTACTGTGAGGGAAACTCTGGAGTAGGAATGGGTGAATCTGTCAATCAATCATTTCTTGTTACCATCAGTGACCAGCACAACAAGTAAAATCACCTAAAACACAATAAATAATACATCAAATACGTAAGGTAAAATAGAATAAAATGAGAGAAAAAGAAAAAAAGGGCAACCATATTATAAAATTTGTAATCATATTACAATCTCCCAAGGAAAATTACAGAGTCTACAAAGTCAGTTTCTGGCAAGTTTTACATGCTGCAGCCCAGAATTTAGCAACACTGAGGGCAGTGGTTGCATTTTAATCTGAAAGAAATGAGAAGATGTAAAAAGCGTCCAGTTGTCCTGGCAGTTTTGATAGAAAGGGTTCAATAAATTTTTTATGTAAGTCGTGATAGAAAACGTAGTACAGAAAAACATGAGTCACTGATTCGACCTCTCCAGAATCGCAGGGGCACCTGCATTTGCAGTAGGGGATTTTGTGATATTTTCCCTCCAGAACTGCTGAGGGGAGAGCACTGAAACATGTCAATGTAAAAGCTCCAAGCACCTGCTAGGGGAGACACCATGATCATGAAGGTTGTTTTCCCAGGGTGAGGCTCATCCATTGCACCCTGGGTGTGCTGACCCCTGCAATTTCTCCATATGTGGGGAACTCGACAGTGAATCTGTCAGTTTCACCTCCTCCCACATTCAGTTTTTCTAAATCTCAAGTTCTTCTGCTCCCACTTATGAAGAACTATGTGCATGTTAGTAAATGCTTATCAAAAACGAATTAAAACAAAATTCCCACCCAGCCCTACTTTGGAGAGCTTGCCCATCTCTACAGCCACATTCCATGCGCTGGCTGAACACACTTCACTGAAGGATGCCATGGCTGCATTCCCTGAGAGCACAGGAAGAGGCACTTCCTCAGGTATGCCAGGCTGAGACCACGGACAGCAGCATCCCAGGCCGGTTGCAGAGAGAGGGATCACAGCAGCTGCTAGAGGCCGTGGCGTGTGCTGGCCAGATTCCCCTAATTACCCACAGCGGTGCAGCTTGCCATGTCATTTGAACCCGAGTGGTGTGGCTGCTTTGGGGTGGGCGGCAACCCTCAAATAGCTCAACAACAGCCCAAAGACAAACATGACTATTGGCATTCCATTTCCTGTTTCCCATGGAAGAAACTAGTCACAACAGAAGTGGCCAAGGAACACCATAGACATAGCAAAATGCAAGGAATTTGGGCCTCGTTGCACTTCTGGGTTTTCCCCTAACATTCAAACTTCTCTTGGTAGTCCCGGAAGCTATAAACCTCTGAAAACAAAATCATCTCAACATTCTACGGAAGCATCTTTTGGTCTGCAGAGCAGCCTAGACCGGTCAACCATTATCCATCTCCTTCCATACAATTGCCATTGTTCCCTGAAATTGCAACAACTGTTTTGGACTGGTGTGAAAGGAGAACAAGGACAAACTCTTGGCAGCCATTCAGCGGGAGGTGGGAAAGGTAGAACAGCAAATCTCTCTGAACAGCTGTTTGCTCATTAAGAAAAACATCACGGACAAAACGCTAATCACAAAAGACGACAAGGGCTTAATGTCATGCAAAGCTCAGTCCTCAGTGAGGCAAGCAAGCAAATAAATAAATAAATACAAGGCTCCAAAGAAGTGAGATTTCAAAATACTAGATAAAACTGCTGGGCACACATAATTATGTATTGTTTATACTGCAACATCAAGGTATAGATGATCTCTGCAAATAAACATAAACAAAAGGGGGGAATTGTTTCTGCTCCAAGGAGGTTGCAGTCTGACCTTCAACTGTGCAACCAGAGAAGGAAGAAATGGGAATGGCCAGCAGATACAGTCTTTGTGGAATCTCAAAGCGAGACTCAAACAGCCATGTGATCACATTAACCCATTGAACAAAGAATGAAGCACCACCCTAGTAATGAAAATTAGTGTACACAGCTGGGGCTTTTTAGCTAGGAAGGATGACTAAAGGGACCCGTGACAGAGGCTGTGAAGATCAAGAGTGATGCGGAGGCACAAGGAGAAAAAGTATTCATCGACATCAGTGTGATTATGATACTCAGGGCCATTACTGACAGTTATGGGCAACAGATGTAAGACAAGCTGAACTTCAGTCTGCCTCCACAAAATGCCTAATGAATCTATAGTATTGACTGCCAAGAATGTGGTGGCTTTCTGAAACCATTAGATACATCTAGGGATGTTGGAGGAATCCGTCCGGGTTGGGCCCACCAAGCTTTGGGCAGCTCGGTTCCCGGACTCCAGCTCACTTGTCTGCGAGCTGGCCCGACTCGACTTCTGCCACCAGCCAAACTCCTCACACTCTCCTTGCTGATGCTGCTGACCCCAGCAAGGAGAGCGCGAGGGGTTGCGTGGCAGCGGTGGCGGCAGGGTGGGGGCTGGGAGGGGAGCCCGATGGCACTTTTCTCCCGGATCCCACCCTGCTGCTGCCGCCGCTGCCACCAAGCAACTGCCCCTCTCTTTGCCATCACTGACAGAGAGAGTGATGGTTGCTCAGCAGCGGCAGCGGTAACAGGGTTTTTTTTTATTTCTGTGGGTGAATTTGTGCAAATTATGGAGGTAATTTACCAACAGAAACAAACAAACAAAAAACAATTAAGTTCCCGGATTTCCGGGAAAAGCCCCTGACCTGACTTGGCTCACAAATGCAAGCCGAGCTGGGGGCAGCGGCTAAATCTGGCGAGCCCCAAAATGGCTGGATTTCCCCGCAGCGGCCATCCCTGGATACATCTGAGGAGCAGAAATGTCAGTAGGTGATTCAACCAGGGTAGTTGAATCAGGCTACCATGTCAAGGGTAGGCATGGTTGGGCCCACATCCTGCTGAGGGCCCATATCCCCTCAGGGGCTCAGTGACAAGTGTCCCTTGGAGCTGCTCCTCCTCTTCACCATTGTGACCTGTTTGTTCACCTGCCTCTCGCTCTGGTCCAGACAACGCCAGTGGTGAGGAGGAGGGGCAGGAGCTGCCACGGCCCGCTGGCTCCCTGGCTCTCTGCCCGTCAAGCAAGCAAGTGGGAGCACTGATGAGAAAGAGGAGGAGGTGCAATAGCAGCTGGTGACAATGGTGGTGAGAAGGCGGACTCACTGAGGAAGGGGCCCCCTCGAGGATGACTCGCCCACGGGCCCTCCAAAACCTGGAGCTGGCACTGGATTTAACCTCCATGTTCAAAAGAGACAGGATGCCTCTCAGCACTGAGAATGATGCATGGTATCTGCCTCCTCAACCTTGCACTAGAGCTAATGGCAGGTCTGGGCAGAGAGAATTTGATCAGAAAAAAGTGCAAGAGGACAGGGTCGTAGCTCAGTGCGACAGAGCACATGCTTTCCATGTGCCTCAGGTAGGGTGAGGAAAGGTAAAACCTCAGGTAGGGTGAAAACCTCAGGTAGGGTGAGGAAAGAATCCTGCCTGAAACCCTGGAGAGACATTGCTGCCAGTCAGTGTCGACAATAGTGGGCTAGATGGGCCAATGGTCTGGCTCAGTATAAGGCAGCTTGCTATGGTCCTATGGGTTAAACACTGCTTCCCCGGTGCCACTGCTCTGATGCAATCCCTTCTTGGTCACTTTTTAAGTTAAAAAAAAAAGGGGGGGGATCCAGTCATGGATCTCCTGTATAACACACAGTTGTCCCTAACAGCATGTCTCTATATCAGCTTCCTGCCAAACTGGCTCAGCGTGGATTGTAATCAGCACAGCTAGCACAGATATGGGCCCAGCTGTCAGATGGAGGATACCGTTCAGGGAACCGAACTGCAATATTTAGCTATAAGTCAGTGAAAGTCACAAAGCGAAAGATTAGCTGGATGCTTGCTATCTGCCGTGTCCTATGCAAAGTTCAAAGGTACAGATTTCTTACACATTCTGACAACTATTACTACTCCGATGGGACTATTCATTTATCAGCAGATGATGATACAAATGTCTATCTTCTTAGACACCACCAGGAACTAGTCTCTCTCAAATCTTTTGGAACTTGAGCAGGCCTATTCACACATTTTTGCAAGTACACCAATCATGCGTAGAAGGGGGATCAGGGCCATGCTGCTGGCCCTTCCCCCAACATTGCATGCTGGTCCCAACCCAAACGCCCATGCACTAGTGTGGGAAGAGGAAAGCCTATGTGTGTATGGGAAGGGGTCCCAATCACGTGGAGTGCCTACAGGTGAACAGCTACTCACACACCAGCTTTCAGGGCTAGCTGATGTATGGGATGTCAAAGATGGGACTGGCAGCATGGCCCCACTCCTTTAAATCCTGGAGAACGGGGGTGAGGGTGCCACAGCCTGTTTATGGAACTCTGGACAGGAGCAGCCACCACCAAAAGTAGGAGGAGAGGGTATACTGCAATGCTTTGTTGCAGGTCAGGTCACACTTGTTACCTGCCCCCCCCCCCCCGCGCCATATGGTCCCGTGCTGTTCCTTGCTAGAGTAAAGAGGAAAATTGCTGCATCAGTGCTTCTCTGTCCTGTTTTTCTCTGGCTGTACCTGCGCTTGTCTTCAGTTGGGAGGTGAAGACTTGCAACAAGTGTGCATGTATGAACTCACCCACTGAGGCCCAAAGTACATGTAACTATAAGCACATCCCCTGAAAAGTGTGCTTCAACTGGTCACTTTTATTCTAAATAAAAAACAATCGCGGGGTCTCATTCCGGGATGTGCCTCAGATCCCCTTGTGCCGGTTTCCTGTCAATAACTTTCCTCCCTCACAGCTACCATTTCCCCCAAACTAGGTGCCCTACTGTATGAAGGTCAGTCCTCTGTTGGAAGGCATCCTCTATTTGATGGGCTGTCCAGTCCAAGTCTGTTCAAGTCAAAGAGTCAGAAGAAGGCAGAGCAGCAGGGGCCTGGAAGTCGCCCATCAACACTACCAGAGCAGGGCACCTAGTCAGTCTTTCCCACCACGGAGAGACATACTGCATTTCTATTTATGTTATAGTAATTACATCAACATTTACATCTATAATATAAATAAGGATATGCAAATCTTATACAAATGGGTGTCCTCTTTAGTCCTCTTTTTTGGGAATGCAAAAATATCCACCCTACCTGGAACTATTTATCTTTGTGATGCAGATGTTCATACCCTGATTCTGTCCCTAAGCACAGACAAGACTACTCTGGAATTTATCAGCCAGTCTGTCAACCACTTCCTTTAAGTGGCCTCTGATAAAATATATAGGCAACTTAGGCTGAAATCCTACACACATTTAGCAGTGAATAAGGCCTATTGAACGTAGTGGGTCTTACTTTTGTGTAAACATGCACAGGACCGTGCTGTTAGTTCTATAACAGAAAAAGAACAACGCAAATAACTGCATAGGCGCTGAGAGATTATTAATCCTAAATGCAAAAATCATTAACATTTTAACCTCAATCTGGGGAGCATGGCTTATGAAATTAAATGCATTTGGGCACTCTTATACAAATAACATACATACACACAAGCTTCCCACCTCCGATAATAATAATATGCTATCTTCCTTGCCAGTTGTTAACGTCATATATTCCATTAGATTGGGCATCAAGCGTTATTTGGGGTGGGTTAGGGTATTTTTTTTTAAAAAAAATTTATGGTAAAATTTTATTGTTTTAAATTGTTTATGGTGGGTTGTACATCGCCCAGAGTGGCTGGGTGACCAGTCAGATGGGCGATTAATAAATTTAATAAATAAATAAATAAATAAAGCGTTATTGGATCTTTTCTTTCGCAATATGGTGTTTTAGATTTCTATCCCATTTACTGAAAATTAATCAACAGCTGTGCTCCGTATAGGGATAATTCTCTTGCCCCCTCCCCCTTCTTTCTGGGTAGTTCAGCAACTTAATCAGTGTTTTACATTCTGGTGAAAAGGCTGAGCTTGGGGACTGAATGAAATGGGAAGTGATAGTTAATTCAATTCAAAATGCATAACCCCCAGAAAAAAATGTTATAGCTATATTAAGGAATCTTGCCATAAATAGACTGATATTTAATGCCTCTCTTTTCCACAGCTGAGGATTCCATATGGGCCACATGAAGATTCAATGGTACTTAATTGTTTACTCTGGGATTTCAGCTCAAAGCGCTGATTTGAAAGGGCTGCTCTCCATTCTCTCAATGGAAATGCTCACCACACGCGCGCACACACACGCACACACACACCCCGCAAGCTGCTATTCCCTATGAAGGGGAAACAAGACACGTAGCAGGTACTCTAATTGTACCTCTCTTACCCCTCCCCATGGGTAAGAAGAGCTTTGGGAGAGGTCAACCTGCCCCCTGCTGCAATTTGGATCCAATTCTGCCCCTCCCCCCAGCTGATTTTAGCTAAAGAACAAGAAGTTGGGAGGTCCGATCATGGATCTCCCATATCACATTTAGTTTGACCCTTAAGATTTGAAGGATACACACCACTTTGGTACATGCATATATGTATGGATGCATCTACAAGTCCTTTTTTAATGTGTATTTTCTTATCTGATTAGCAATACATTCAGAACAGACAAAAGAACAGACAGAATGCATGAACCATATGCAATTTGCTGCCACACAATGTGGTGACAAGCCTGTGGCTTAGACGGTTTTAAAAGGGGACTAGAGACATTCACAGAAGACAGCCATCATGGCTAATAGTCTTTGGTGGATCAAAATGGATCCCCCCATTCAGGCACCTCCAAATGCCAAGTGTTGGGGGACCAACAATGGTATTCAACTCCTGCTTGTGGGCTTCCCAGAATCCTCTAACTGCCCACTGTTGGGAAATGGCTACTGGACTAGATGGGCCCTTGGTCTGATCCAGCAGGGCTTTTCTTATGTATTTTCCAAGGGGGCTCCTTAATTATAAAAGTCTGTTCCAAAGCCCCTGGGAGCCAGAGGTAAATCCCACCTGCGTCAATAGACCAAGCATTTTGATCTAAAGTGGGGGCAGCAGAGGTGTGTGTGGGGGAAATCACAATGACTCAATGGGAAATCATGCACAAGTGTTGTTTGTTCCTGTCTACTTTTCATAGGAAGATCACAAGCTGCCTTATACTGAGCCAGGCCACTGGTCCACCTAGCCCAGTAAAGTTGACACTGAGTGGCAGCGATACCTCTCCAGGGTTTCAGGCAGGAGTTTTTCCAGCCCTACCTGGAGATGCCAGGGATCCAACCTGGAACCATCTGCATGCAAAGCAGGCACTCCACCGCTGAGCTATGGCCTCACCCCCATCGCCCAACAGATGAGATATTAAACTTTGATGAGCGCCTACATCTATTGGGTAGATTTGCTCCATGCACCAAATTCTGCTTTCATGTAAGGAAAGAACAAAACAAACAAAAAAGGAAGAAGAAAGTAAGGGGCATAAATTTTTCATGGCTTCTGCACTGCAAACAGAGTTTGTATTGAACTAAGGGCCAATCTAGATGTGGTGATAAATGCATCTTCGCATTTAACGTGCAGGTTCAAATATCAGCAGGGGGAAGGGGTGATAATGATCAGTGTCGCAGCAGGCATGGAGAGGGAACTTAACCTTCTCCTCCCCAGCTGGGTGCTCAGGGAACTCTTTCCCCTGAACTGCTATTTGCAATTCAAAGGAAGCCTCCACTGGTGCCAATGGGGGACTTCCTGCCAAAGCAAATGCCAGCAGAAATTTTCCTCAGGACTGCAGCAGGGGAAGAAAGGGTTGCATTCCCTCTCCATGCCTTGTGTGATCCTGATAATTATCAGCCCACCCCCCTGATGCTTATCTGTACTTGAAAAAACCTGCAGATTAAATGGAAAGATGCATTCAGCATGATTTCTAGCTTGGCCTTCAGTTTTCCATTTCTATTCTAAGACGGAATAGGCAACCTGGTGCCTTCCAAATGCTTTGGATGACGACTCCCATAATTCTTGACCACTGGCCATGCTGACTGCAGGTTATGGGAGCTGTAGTTAGGGATGTACGAAAGTTCCGCCACGGATCTCGGGGAGGCCGAATGCCAGCGCATTCGGCCCCCCGAAATCGGTGGCGGAACGGCCCCCCCGCCCCCCCGGGATGAGACTTACCTTGGGCGGATCTTCCTGGCGGCGGCGGCTCCAGCGGCGGTTCGGTGGCGGCGGCCGGTCTTCCGACTGGCTGCTGCCGCCGCCATTTCCAGGTTAAAAAAAACAAAAAACATGATAGGCTACATAAAGATTTACGTAGCCTATCACGGCTAGATTTTAAAAAAACACCGTGATAGGTTACGTAAATCTTTACGTAGCCTATCATAGCTGACTTAAAAAAACACACACACGTGCGTATGCAAATGGCGGCGGCCATGGCCGCCGCCATTTGCATTCCTTATTTTGGCATGTCTTAGTCTGCGTAAACATTTACGTAGACTAAGACGGCAAAAATAAGGGGAACGCAAATAGCGTAGACACTATGCTATTTGCGTTCCCCTTATTTTCGCCGTCTTAGTCTACGTAAATGTTTACGTAGACTAAGACGTGCCAAAATAAAGAACGCAAATGGCGGCGGCCATGGCCGCCGCCATTTGCGTACGCGCATGTTTTTTTTGTTTTTGTTTTTAAATCAGCCATGATAGGCTACGTAAACATTTACATAGCCTATCACGGCTGACTGCAGGGACACAAACGGCGGCGGCTACGGCCGCTGCCATTTGCGTCCCTGCTAGCCAGCGGCCGGATGTCTGGCTGCTGGCGGAGCCGGCCGGCGGCTCTGCAGAATCGCTGTGGAGCACAGCCGGCCAGCCAGGATTCTGGGGGGGAGGAACGGAGCGCCTCCCCCCCACCATCAACATAATCCGCGGAAAGGTAAGTCATCCCTAGCTGTAGTCCAACAGACCCGGAGGGCACCAGGTTTCCTACCCCTGTTTTAAGACGTGTGGTGGTTTTGTGTAAATACCCTTGGAGGTTAACCTAGCCAAATGCTGAGTACATTCACTTATTGGCAGTTTGATGAAGAGACTAAAGCGAAGAACCATCTACCAACAACTCCCCCCTAGGAAAGATTCCGATAAGTTGTTATATATTGATATTTAGTGTGACTTTATTAATGTATTTTGACGTTGACTGCAAGCTGCCTTGGAAGGATTTCTAGCCTAAAAGGATGGGATATAATTTAAAATAAACCAACCAACCAACCAACCAACCAACCAGCCAACTGATTTATAAACCCAGCAAACTCAAGCAGTAACATATTTCCTAGACAGGCCCACCTCAACCTTGAGATGGGGCATTGCACGTTTGTGTACTCCTCTGTAGTAGACGTTCCTCGAATGTAGAAAAACTGGCATGCTGCAGACAGGTTTTAGCAAGGCCAGCATCAAAGTCTGGCATGATCAGGCACACGCCAAGGGCCCACGCCCTAGCAGGGCTCACTGACAAGAGCCCCCTGGATGTGCTCCTGCTCTTAAGCATTGCAACCTGCTTGTTTCCCCGCCTCTCATTCTGGCCCAGACAACAGTGGTGGTGAGAAGGAGGAGCAGGAGATCCCACTGCCGACTTGCTCCTTGCCTGTCAAGCAAGCAGCAGCAGCAATGTGAAAAAGGATGAGGAGCAAGCGCAGTGAGAAGATAGACTCACTGAGAGAGGGTGGCATACCCAAGGGCCCTCCAAAAGCTGGAGCCAGGATCGGGCTTTAGCCTCCCCTTCTCCTTGGCATGCTATTTTCCATGGGCACTGAATCCAACCCCCCCCCCGCCCCAAACTCCGAGCTGCAGAATAAAGGGCTTCAGTTCAGGAAACACTCTAGCATTTGAATCCCCCAAATACATCCTCCATCCCTAAGCCAGTGGATAATTTAATGTCCCTGACCCATCAGCTACTAGGAAGAAATTCATTCCTTCCCACCTCACAGAGTGCTTGCTATTTTCCTGTCACTTTGCTATTCTAGGGCTGTTCCTGGACTACTTAGAGGGGGAAGCTCTATTTATTAATTTGTTCTTTTCTGTTTCTCTTTCAAAATGTCTCCCCCGCCCACCATCTTTTTTTACAGTATCAGGAGTATGGCGAGATATAAAACAGGGCATGTGTAAAATGATACACAGAGCAAATTTGCTTTTCCTTAGGGAAAACAAAACTCACCGCTCCCATCAAGGGATGTACAGGGCACGCAGAAGGAGACGTACAATGGGGCAGAGGCCCAAAGGCAAGAAAATGGATAGGGCAGATAAGGAGGGATGCATACAAACTTATATGTCTCTAGGTCTGAATGACAAAATGTAAGTGCTGTTTGAACTCAAAATCTGCCATTCCAGATAAGCTAATTTACTTTGTCAAGGGTACATATTAAAATGCTGCAGGAAGGACGCCAACATTCCAATATAACATATTCGTGCACTGATGTGGATCCCAGATACGGATCAGTGTATTTGCTAACTTGAGGGCAACATTGACAATTAACCCAGCATAGCTCCCTACAAGCATTGGCCTGCAAGGTAAACATATGGTGTTCAGTAACATAAAATGGGGAGAACAGACCAATTTCTCTAATTGGGTTCCAGTGGAAATTAAGAGGGGTCCTTCTCAGGCATGTTTGCAGCCGTCTGGTACTTTAAACTTTTTTTTTAAAAAAACTTATTTATGATATACAAATACAATGTCTTTAACTTTCTAGACAGAACCATGATCTCTGGTGGGATTTATTTCCTCTCGTAGTGCTGGTAATTGATCTCTGCAGGTGCTATTATTGCTGTTAATGATAAAATACGGAAGCAGGGGTTAGGGTGTGGGAGGAAGAGCCCATGGGATTTCATAACATGCCTGAGGACTGAACATTTGCTGAGGGAGGAAAGACATGTTATCTCAGCAAACATGTGGTCCCAAACCCACAAATGTGGGAAGAGGAGGGAGTGGGGGCATTTGTAGGAGGCAATAGACAGGCAAGAGGAGAGATGTTTCATCCTTTCTGTGCCAGCCAATGTCCCCCTGAAAATGCCCTCCCCAGCTATTCCCCCCATCACCCAGCTGGGCAGAAAATAGGCTAAACACAGCCTGAAGGGCAGTTGCTGGGGAGGATCAGCAAGTGGGAGAGGATGGGTGAAGCATCCTCCTCTGCAAATGTTCACTCCCCTGTAAATGTTCACCATGGTGCACAGAGCCATGCTTACACATGCTATTGCCACGTCTGGAAGACAACCTCCAGTTCTGGTAGCCTCAAAACAGTGGCTGCCATGTTCACACACTGCAAGTGGGACAGGCACAGATCCTTGAGCAATGCAAAACAGCTTTTCTCAGCATGGACGTTTCTAATGGTGTGGGGCTACCTTGAAATATTTCTTCATATGATTAACACCCTCTTGTGCTCTGGCAGGAAGGACAGGGTGAAACCGACTATTTCAGCCATGGACATTTTCAGAAAGGGTGGGAGGGAGGGGGGAGTGCAGTCAAGCATCTACTAAACCGCATTGTTATTCAGACTCCTTGCCATGTAAGATCAGTTTGTTATTTAAGGTCAAAGCGGTAAAACAAACTCATTGCATTGTTCAAACAGAAAATCGGTGGCTTTGTTTATGCCATGAATATTTATTAGGGGAAAAAAGGGCTGCTACTGTCCAGGTATCAAATGTGGGTGAACGGGCTCCGTTTTGCATACAGAAGATGCTTTGCAGCTGTGTCAGGGGAAAATGTCCTAAATCATTGATTGTCGTGTTGAAAAGGAACAAAGTTCCACTGTTATTCCCAGGGCATAGCAAATTCCAAGACTGGATAAGCATCGTTATTCACATTATACTACTATGACTTACCATTAAGAAGGGCTAACGGCATCATTTAAGGTGCTGCGCAGAACACACGAGTGAACGGGGCAGGCCACATGTGCAGGAGTTCTATGCACATCTCAGCACATGCCCACAAAAGCACTATTTGAGATTTCAGGAGGGAAAGGCAAGGTTCCCAGCAAAGCTTAAAAATCAGCTCTTGGATACATACGAGATTAAATTGCAAAACAAGTGAAGAAACAAACAAAAAACCCACCCCGATCTGAGTATATTTTAAGAGCATTTGTTGTGGTTGCTTTTTAATATCTCCATAAATGTTAGCAACTCAGGTCAAACAGCCCTCCCCACACCCATTTTTAAATTAAAGGAAGAGCAGAGAGCGCCAGGAACAGTGCTGCCACCACAAGACATGTAGTGTAGAGAAAAGGTGAGATGGGGGGTGATTTGGGGCTGATCTACATTGTGCCCACCATCGCAATTACTTCGGTGTCCCATCGGGTTAAATGCTCTCACATTAAAACGTGATTATGCACACTCACCCATTTTCCCCGTTGCAGTGCTTCATTGAATGCGCGAGCTCGGTTCACACTCGAGTAGGGATGCACGAAAGTCACTTACCTGGTCTCGCAGCTTGCTTCGCGGTGGGGGGGAGGCGCTTCGCTGCTCCCCCCGAAGTTCAGGCCGGGGGGGTGAGGCTTCCCTCCTCGCCCGGCCGAAATTCAGGCCGGGGGGGAGGCTTCCCGCCTTGCCCGGCCGAAATTCAGGCCGGGGAGAAGCGCCCCGTCTCCCCGGCCGCGAACTTCAAAAGAAAAAAAAAACGCCCCTGTGATAGGCTACGTAACGATTAACGTAGCCTATCACGGCTAGATCTGCAAAGTCAGCCATGATAGGCTACGTTAATCGTCACGTAGCCTATCACGGGTGTCTTAAAAAAAAAAAAAAAGCACGTACGCAAATGGCGGCCCCCATAGGGAGCCGCCATTCGCGTTCCTTATTTGGTCCCTGTAGTCTATGTAAATCTTTACTTAGACTACAGGGACCAAATAAGGAACGCGAATGGCGGCTCCCTATGGGGGCCGCCATTAGCCGTACGCGCTTTTTTTTTTTAATGTCACCCGTGATAGGCTACGTGACGATTAACATAGCCTATCATGGCTGACTTTGCAAATCTAGCCGTGATAGGCTACGTTAATTGTTACGTAGCCTATCACAGGGGCGTTGTTTTTTTTTTTTTTTTTTTTTACTTTTCTTGTAATGGCGGCGGTGGCAGCCGGTCGAAAGACCAGCTGCCGCCCCCGCCCCTGACGAAGACCTGCCGAACCGCCGCCGGGACCCTCCGCCGGGAGGGACATTCATGAAAGGTAAGTCCCATCCTGGGGGGGGGCGGGGGGCGGGGGGGGGAGAGAATTTTTCCCCAAACAACCTTCGGAGGACCGAATGCGTTGGCACTCAGCCCCCCGAAGTTTTGGGGAGAAATTCTCCCCCATTCCTACACTCGAGCACTGTGCTGTTTTCCTGTGCTGTTTTCCTGCACACGCTTGTCTGATCTCGGATGCTAAGCAGGGTCAGCCCCAGTCAGTAGTTGGATGGGCGACCGCCTGGGAATCAGGCTTCCTGCATTGAGCAGGGGGTTGTTCTATCCCTTCAAATGAGATTAAGTGTTATCCCCTCCTATTCTCCACTCCGGATGTTTTTTTTTAATTAAGGCGTTATCCTCGCAGAATCGGGGCTTCTCCACGATGTTTTTTTTTTCTAATTCAGGCATGATCTTTGAAGATTCAAAGCTTCACAACTTCGAATCTTTGAAGATCATGCCTGAATCAGAAAAAAAAACATCACGGAGAAGCCCCGATTCTGCAAGGTTGACGCCTTAATTTAAAAAAAACCATCCAGAGCGGGGGATAGGAGAGGGATACAACAACCCCCTGCTCAGTGCAGGAAGCCTGATTCCCAGGTGGTTGCCCATCCAACTACTGACCAGGGCTAACCCCGCTTAGCTTCCGAGATCAGACAAGCACATGCACATCCAGCCCTTTGCTTGTTGCTGAGGAAATGGGGGCTGCTGAGGAAGCTATGCGATCAGTAGCTGGAAGAAGACACGGGGCCGTCGAGAGCTGTGATTGGACAGGAGGGAAATACAAACACCGCCGTATATGGACAGGCGGGGAAGGGGACTATGACTGGATACGGTAGCGAAGACGGAAAATCAGAGCACATTAAGGGGAAATACCAGGATATCAGGGTATTGAAAGCGGGAGCACAGAAGTGGGAAATTCCGGTTCCAATTCGAGGCGGGTACTGCGTAGTGTGAAAGGTGGGTGGTGAAACCTCATTGGAAGTGAAAAAAGGAGGTAAGTGTAGATCCAGCCTTGGAGGGACTTTTCCCCCCAGCCTTGAATCCCCAAATTTCAGCAAAATGTTCATATTTGAGAACTTTTGGTCTAGCTCTATCACAGCAGCATAACATTGGCATATAAACAAAACTTAGCATGTAGAAAATAGGGATTGTGTAAAATCTGCTCCACCTGTGGTTCACGGATTGTCATTATTATTATTTAGATTTATATCCCGCCTTTTTTCCCTTTGTGAGGAGCCCAAGGTGGCTGACATAGTTCTCCTCCTCTCCATTTTATCCTCACAACCTTTTGTTCCACAGTCTGCCCATCAATGGAAACAGATATTTTTAGTTCCCGAATTTACGCAAATGTGCAAATTCCCCCCGCAAATGTGCATTTCAACACATTAGCCTATGGGGAAATGCACATTTTGGGCCAGTTTTCTTTTAAGATTCTTTGCGTATTTTTTGACAATGACCTTTATGCAAAATCGGGCAAGTTAGAAGAATGGTCTGCAAGTCAGCGGAATCATCCTGAGAGGGGAAAAGCTGGTCGACTGCAGTATCCACTGGTCAGATTCATCAAAACCCAAACTCATTTGGTTCCATTGCCGATTTCTCTGACATCCCTAATGGGAAAGATGATAATGGCTAAATATGGGGGTCATTGTAGTTTTCTTGTAGTTTTCTGGGCTGTTAGTATCTCTGTACTTCTGCTGTGATGCCCATGATCTTGGCTGCTCCAGACAGTTCCTCACCAGGAGTGCATCTATGCAAGCATAGTTCCCATGACACACCTCTCTATGTATCTTTCCACCCTGCAGTGGTCTGGAAGGACTCTTTGGAGGCTGTCTGTCTGTATGAGGCAGGAAATTACATTCTAACATTTGCATGTATTTCCCTGAAAGGGCCTCAGAGGGATACAGTTAAATGGAATGTGAAATAAAAGATTTAAATTCTATTGTAGCTGTTCTCAGGAATATTTAGTTTTTTCCCCCTTTTTCCTTCCCAATTTGGGATCTGAACTGCAAACGAAACCAGCTCCCTGCTCTTGATATGTAAAGAGCCAGACAGCCCCATAACAGGTGCCTTCAATGGAGCGATATAAAAAGTCCTAAGTGTAAAAGTACACAAAGAGGAAGACCTGCTATTGGCAAAAGCTAGATTTTGCACTGTGAAATGGAGATGAAATAAGCTCACGTCTGAAATCTAAAGTTAAGGCGCTGGGCCCCTGCGGTACCGAAAGGCGGTTGCAGTGGAAATGCAAACCGACACAGCCACATTACCAATTAACAGCGAGATGGAAGAGGCGCATCAACAAGTAACAAAGAGGCACCAGCACAAAGCAGAATCCAAGGAACCAACTTGCAAAATGTCATGGGATTGCCAGAAATATAAATGTAGAGGAGAGTTAGAGAAGCAAAGGAAGGGCAAAGAGGAGGAGAACCGAGGGGCTGAAGTTGCTTCCCTCTAGTTACTTATAAACATTCTGTGTAACCAAACAGATCTGGGAGGCAAAGAAACAGCAGAAGAATGCAGTCGGGGGTCTGTGTCTAAAAATATAGATATTCTGAGAGCACGTAGAGAGTGAGATGTGATCTTAAAACAAACAAACTGTACATTTTTATAAAATGGAAATGTGACTGGGGACTTTTGGATTGCATGGAGACATATAAAAGGAACATGTGATAGGGGACTTTGGGGTTCAGTGGAAGCAGACATGGACCAGGTGTAAGAAAGCATCTGGAGTCTCAAACTGGGTTATTAGCCTTGGGACTGAATTGATTTCCTCTCTACACCACAGCTGCTCTGACTGAGGATGGAGCTGCTAGCAGGCTCTTGCCAGAACCTCAGCACCATCAGCGTGGATGGACAGAGGGCGATACTGCAGCTCAGAAGGGACCAGGGGCCAAGCAGGGTTCTACCTGACCATATAAAGCTCCTGACTCTGGCCTGGTTCCTCGGTCTGAGCAACTCATTGCTGAAGCATTGACTGAACTGTTCTTGGACTGCCAGTCACCACTGGACTACCCACCTGTTTGCAGGCAGGTGTTCCAGGTTCCCCAGCCCCCAGCCCTGACACCAACTCTGTTCTGTATAGGGCCTACTACACTGCTGATACTCTGTTATACCATAGGTCCCAGGCAAACAATTTTCTGTGCTCCAAGCTCTGTCAGCCTGAAGGCTCAATTCCATTTCAGAGAAGCTCTCGGGGGCTGCATTCCAGTGGTGGGTGGGGCCAAAGGCAAAAGGGGCAGGGCCAAGATACCAGCATATTTTACTTAGCTTGAAGCTCTTCCTGACGGTAACTAAGCCTTAGGAGAGACATTTCAGCCTTTCAGGATGGAGGAAAAACTGCACAAAAGGTGATCAGTGGTCGGCGGAAAGGGGGCATGGCCATTTGGGGAACCTTGGAGGGCTGGACTAGGACCCCAAGCAGGCCGAATTTGATCCCTGGGTCTGAGTTTCTACATCCCTGCTGTAAACTGTTCCTGCATGGGGCAGTGGGCTGGACTAGATGACCTCTGAGATTATGTCCAGGTGTAAAATTCTATGATTACCCGTGGGCTCATTTTTTAAAATGAAGGGCAGTATAGGAATTACTGAAATAAATGAAGAAATTGAACAACATTCATTTGGAATTTCAGTTCAGTTCAAATTCATCTTGATAGGTGTGAAAACAGATTCCACAGAAGAAGCACTCTCATTTTCCTCTCTCTCTAGTGGACTTTCAACTTCTAGTTCATTTCTTGAAGAACATATACAAATCTTGGGAAATGCTTCCTCACCTATGAGACATCAAGTGCCATTTATTTTCTGTGTTAACAGGGGTGCTTCCAGACGAGGATTTATTGCACCATCACCTGGCTTCATTACCAGAATTTTACAGGGGAGGGGGGAATGTCCTGATGACGCCATCTGCCACTTGTAACCTTCCCGTGTTTTTCCACCATTTCCCCCATCTTTTTGCTTATCTCAGAACATCCGTTAAGGAGAAAAGGACAGAATAGTTGCACAAGGCCTTCTTATTGGTAGTACTAAGAGCTCTCCATCTGGAAACACCCCAGGAGTCAGAGATTTATAGGTGGTTAAACAGCAAGGGAGGCGAGAATATGTTCTTAGAACAAGGGGGAAAACCCCCACACTACACATGGCCCTCTTGTGCCCATAGATAACTTGCAAAATGAGAGGCTGACTGGACCGGGTTATTTTATTTTTTTTGCAAGCAATGCTCCACTTAATTGGACAACTGCTGTGCTGTAATACCTATCCCAATCTTACAAAGAGTAAAATTTATGCTGGCGATTGCTAACAAAAACAGCCCAATAAAACAGGAAAATTTATTTTACAAATGAAAAGGGCTGTTAACAAAGGGGGGTATCTGATGTGCTCACTAAATCAAGGATAAAAAGGCAGGAACTCTATTGAACATTCCCACCCCCTACGACGTTTTTTCTCCCAGAAACTTCTGATGAGGATGGGTTCCACTAAATGTACACTTGGAATTGCTTAAAAGGGGAAACAATAACTGAAAAGAACAAAATTGCCATCAACACCCCGCAACGCATCCCACCGTCTCAGCCCCAGGTACATTTCCAACTTTTTTTTAACCGTTTGCAAAGTTTATAAAACATTTTTTCATTCTCTAATCAATAGGACCACGAAGAGTTTTGTTCATTATGTACAGAGCGGTGATGGATTATGCAGTTGTAATATGGATGAAAAAGCATGCTGAAGACTGTTGTGTCAGGCGATTGCAGGCGTCAACTCCAGAGTCTGAGAATTCACAGGAAGAACTATATATATTCCACTATTGCCCCACGAACATATTCACCACCTTAAGAATTCAACTTTCTAACCCTTATGGATGTGAAGATCAGTTTAAAGGGTGTGGGCAGACAGTACGATTTCCAGGGAGTAGGACTTTTCTTCATAGGGTTGTATCCAACATTAGTTCTACTTAAGAGTAAATCCATTGAAATGAATCAGACTTAAGTTAGTCATGGTTAACTTAAGTCCCATTCATTTCAATGGATCTCCTCTAAGTAGGACGAATATTGGATACAGCCCAGAGCATTTACTTTTTAAATAAAAAGACACCCAGGTGGCTAGTGAGTTTTGGTCAAAAACATTACGCTATGTCAAAATATATTAAGAATTATCAAAACAAAAATGGTCAGAATCTAAACTGTTCATTATTCTACGTGCCCCCTGTGTAGGGGAGCCATGTCTTTCTAGTGCAGTGGAAGTCCTGATGATGTGTCCAAATGGGCCTCTTTGGGGAGTGCGTTGCACAACTGTGGCCCCGCAATTAGGATGTATGAAAGTCACTTACCTTTTCGACAGGGTGATTCGCGGTGGGGGGGAGGCGCTTTGCACCTCCCCCCAAAATCCTAACCCGGCTGGCTCCGCTCCGTGGCAACTCTGTGGAGCCGCCAGCCAGGTGCATTTGCAGGCGCCGTGTGGAGCCCGCGGACGCAAATGGCGGCACCAACAGCAGCCGCCATGTGCGTTCCTGTTTTTTGGCAGTGATAGGCTACGTAAATATTTATGTAGCCTATCACGGCAAAAATAGGGAAGCGAATGGTGGCTGCAGATGCGGCTGCCATTCACAAAGCAGCGCGAATGGCACCAGGTGAGTGTCCCGTTTCGTGCGCCTTTCACGGGGTTGGGGGGCGGGGGGCTTCGTCCCACCACGGATTTCGGGGGGCCGAATGCACTGGCATTCGGCCTCACCAAGATCCGTGGCGGAATGCTCTGACATCCCTACCTGCAATAAAGAAAGGCTTCCTGCCTCGTATCCACTAGATCTCAGGATGGTGGGGCAACGCAGCTTCTGATGCTGCTCTAAGTGGGTGGATAGGTACATACGGGTGGGGATGGTCCTTCAGCTATCCTGGTCCTGAGTATTAGGGCCTTAATATTAAACCAGCACTTTTAACTGGGCTCAGAAAGAAACTGATGGATGGCTTCATACTGTAGTAAAATGTTCTGTGTGCTGTGCCTTGATCAAAAGGTACTTTTGGGTGGCCAGCCAGATGGGCGAATAATAAATTTAATACATAAATAAATAAAACTCCAGAGGCTGCTTTCTGGACCAAGTGATGTTTCTAAGCACTTTTCAAAGGCACCCCCACCCCTGTACACATGCACACGCAGCACATCCTGGATGTTACTGAGGCATGAATGATGGTGGCTAAGTCTGTACTCCCCAGGCAAACTAGCCTAAGCTAAAAAAAGGCACTCCTAGCCACGGCTGCCACGTGAGCACCTAACTGCAGCGACAGATCCAGGAGCACCCCCACACTGCAAGCCTAGTATTTAAGGAGGAAGGCAATCCTGCCCAAAACAGGCTGAACTTCCGAACGTGGATCAGCGGAGGCCTCAGCCAACAGGAGCGTCCGCTTTGTCTGGATTACGCTTCAGTTTGTTCACCCACATCCAGCCCATTACTGCCCTCAGACGCAGGCTCTGGGCTTCCACTGCTTGGCTACGATCAGATGAAAATGAGAGATATTGCCGTGTACCATGAACATATCAATGATGCTTAGGAACAGGGAAGCTGCCTTGTACCGAGTCAGACTATTGGTCCATCCAGCTCAGCACCGCCTACACTGAAAGGCAGCAGCTCTCCAGAGCTCTTTCCCAGTCCTACCAGGAGATGCCAGATAGTGAACCCAGGGCCTTTGCCCACAAAAAGATAACCTCACCCCGTGGCTTCATGTGGAAAAGAGCAGAAAACAAGATGGAACCCTGTAAACCAGACTTCCTAAACTGCGGCTCTCCAGGTATTTTGGAGCACAACTCCCAGCATTCCTGACCACTGGCCATGCTAGCTGGGGCTGATGGGAGTTGGGAGTCCCAAACATCTGGAGGGCACCAGGCTGGAGGGGAAGGCTGCTGTAAACCAAAGGCCATGGGGAAGAACAGTGATCTCCCAGCACTACCACCCAGGGCCTATCCTCCAGGAATGACTGGAGCCAACTAGAGCACAGTAGCCCCCAGTACCAGCTCCAGCCTTTGGAGGGCCCTTGGGCATGACACCCTCCATGGGCCCCCTCCCTCAGTGAGTCTACCTTCTTACCACCATTTTCCCCAGCTGCTGTTGCTCCTCATCCTCTTTTTCATCATTGCCACCACTTGCTTGCTCAGCCAGCAGACAGCCAGGGAGATAGTCAGCAGTAGCATCTGCTGCTGCTGCTCCTTCTCACCACCACCATTGGCAGGGCCACAGCAAGAGGTAGGTGAACAAGAAGGTTGCAACGGAGAAGAGGAGGAGTGTCCAAGGGGTTCTGGTCACTGGACTCCTGCTGGGGTGTGGGCCCTTGGCAGGTGCCCAACTATGCCTACTCTTGATGCCAGCCCTGCCCGGTACCATTTATCCCAGGTGGCCTAGAGGGATAAATGATACTGGGTTGATGGCATTGCTTATTTATCTTCTCCATAAGCAGCAGACAAGGAATTATGAAAACTAAGGAAATAGATGCAATTATGTTGTATTTGCATAATTTATACAGGTCACAGAAATCAACTTTTCTTAGCACAGAATTCTGTTCACTTGGTTTATTTATTTTGAAAAGCACAGAGCATATACTACCATGATGATAGTATAACTTAAGTAAGCCTTCCCCAACCGAGTGCCCTCCAGATGTTTTGGGCTACAACTCACATCAGGCCACAGCCAATGGTTAGGGATGGATTTGGATGTGAAAGCCCCAAATACCTGGACAGCATAGTATAAACTATGAGAACTCTGGTCATGGAGCATGAATAGGAAGCACTGAAGTATGCAGTAGAGGGCTAGGTTCTATATGAAATGACAGCATACTCAGGTGACTTTGTAGTGTGACCTGTTTGCGTGATCCACTCATGATTGGTTAAGCTGACCCAATGATGGAATTTTGCCCAGGGTCCCTAAACACTGTCTCCAGAGCCATTGCCCACTGGAGAACATCCAGGCCTAATGACTCAAGACATGCCCAGTTCAAAGCCAGCAGTCCACTCCCATCTTAAAAACCTCGCTCCTTTCAAATTTCCTCTGGATGGCAAATCATCTTGTTATCAGATATCGGTGGGATATGGCTTTACTGTTTTTAAAAAAGATATGTGTGGCAGGGCAGGGAATACAATGTTCTGTCCTGGAAAGGACATTCCTGTCCTCGCACTGTATGGATGCAACCTCCCCAAACAGTCAAAAAGGGGGAAAAGAAAGTCAAATTCACTCCTTTCATATCAAATCTTTTCTTATAAGTGATGAAGTGCTAGCTTTGCTTGCCGCCATTCTGGGTTCGATAAAAGTGGACAGGTCTTTAACAAATTAAAGCTTAAAGAGATGATCCTGTTAAAGTAATAGCAGTTCTGTCACCTCATCATGATATATAGAAATGAGTGCTCACCAAGAAGGTAATCGCTAGCAGAGCTTCCCATCAACAAGAGTTCAAGGGCTTGTCCACATTATAAGCTTTCCTGGCTAACTGCTGAATAGATGGTAGTTTAACTAGCAGCTGATCTGCAGGTATAGAGTGGAAAAATCTTGAAATCACTATAGAGGACATTGGAGGGCCCTCAAGATGCTGTTGGATTCCAACTCCCACCAGCCCCAGCCAGTAAGGCCAATGGTCAGGAATGACAGGAGTTGTAGTCCAACAGCACTGGAAGGTTCACAGCTTCGCCACTTCTGCTCTAATGGGCCAAGGTGCAGCACTTTGATCATGTGCAAATATGGGTCAAACCACCCAAGCCAACCAAACCAACATCACCTGACCTGAAAGCTGTCTTGGAAGTACCCCATGGTGCATAAGAGCCATTGAGGGTCCTTTCACTGCAAGGGAGAGTGAAAAGTGGCCGTGTAATTCTGGAGCTGAACAGAGCCACATGAGCTGAGGACACTCCTGCAGCTCAAGGGTCTAAGAATAAGGTCAGACCCGGAAGGTTTCTGGTTCAAATCTCACCACCCCTACCACAAATTCATTAAAGGGATCTAAAGTCAGTGGCTACTCTCTTAGCCCCTCTCGCATCTGCAATGTTGGATTAATACTGACTTACTTTACAAGGCCCACTCCATGGATCACTGCCTTCTTGTGGCGAAGGGGCTTGCATAACTCAGTGAAGCCATAAGCTATGCCATGCAGGGCCACCCAAGATGGACAGATCATGGTGGAGAGTTCTGACAAAATGTGGTCCACTGGAGAAGGAAATGGCAACCCACTCCAGTATTCTTGCCAAGAAAACCCCATGGAACGTATCACAAGGCTAAAAGATATGATGCCGGAAGATGAGCCCCTCAGGTCGGAAAGTGTCCAATATACTACTGGGGAAGAGCAGAGGGAATTTCCAAGTAGCGCCAGAAAGAGTGAAGTGGCTGTGTGGGCCAAAGCTGAAAGGACACTCAACTGTGGATGTGTCTGGTGGTGAAAAGAAAGTCCAATGCTGTAAGCTGGAGGTGGTCAAACATGAGATGGCAAGATTGAACATCGACAACTTGGGAATCAGCGAACTACAATGGACAAGCATGGGCAAATTTAATTCAGGTGACCATTATATATACTACTGTGGGCAAGAATCCCTCAGATGAAATGGAGTAGCACTCATAGTCAACAAAAGGGTGGGAAAAGCAGTACTAGGGTACAATCTCAAAAACAATAGAACGATCTCAGTACGAATCCAAGGCAAACCATTCAACATCACAGTAATTCAAGTCTATGCCCCAACCACTGAGGCTGAAGAAGCTGAGGTTGATTGGTTCTATGAAGACCTACAACACCTTCTAGAACTAACACCAAAAAAGGATGTCCTCTTCATCATAGGGGATTGGAATGCTAAAGTAGGAAGTCAAGAAATCACCGGGATAACAGGCAAGCATGGCCTTGGTGTACAAAATGAAGCAGGACAAAGGCTAATAGAGTTTTGCCAAGAGAACACGCTCATCATAGCAAACACTCTTTTCCAACAGCTCAAGAGGCGACTCTACACATGGACATCACCAGATGGTCAATATCGAAATCAGATTGATTATGTACTTTGCAGCCAAAGATGGAGAAGCTGTATACAGTCAGTAAAAACAAGACCTGGAACTGACTGTGGCTCAGATCATGAGCTGCTTCTTGCAAAATTTCGGCTTAAATTGAAGAACGTAGGGAAAACCACTAAACCATTCAGGTATGGCCTAAATCATAACCCTTATGAATATACAGTGGAGGTGAGGAATAGATTTCAGGGATTAGACCTGATAGACAGAGTGCCTGAGGAACTATGGACGGAGGTCCGTAACATTGTTAGGAGGCTGCAACTAAATCCATCGCAAAGGAAAAGAAACGCAAGAAAGCCAAGTGGCTGTCTGATGAGGCTTTACAAGTAGCTGAGGAAAGAAGAGAAGCAAAAAGCAAGGGAGAAAGGGGAAGATATACCCAACTGAATGCAGAGTTCCAGAGAATAGCAAGGACAGACAAGAAGGCCTTCTTAAATGAACAATGCAAAGAAATAGAGGAAAACAACAGAATGGGAAAGACTAGAGATCTCTTCAAGAAAATCGGAGATCTCAAGGGAACGTTTTGTGCAAAGACGGGCATGATAAAGGACAAAGAAGGCAGGGACCTAACAGAAGCAGATGAGATTAAGAAGAGGTGGCAAGAATACACAGAAGAACTATACAGGAAAGATCTTAATGTCCCTGATAGTTTTGACAGTGCGGTCACTGAACTTGAGCCGGACATCCTAGAGAGTGAAGTCAAGTGGGCCTTAGGAAACGTTACTAACAACAAAGCTAGCGGAGATGACAGTATTCCAGCTGAGCTATTTAAAATCCTAAAAGATGATGCTGTTAAAGTGCTGCACTCAATATGCCAACACATTTGGAACACTCAACAGTGGCCACAAGACTGGAAAAGGTCAGTTTACATTCCAATTCCAAAGAAGAGCAACGCCAAAGAGTGTTCAAACTACCGTACAATTGCGCTCATTTCACATGCCAGCAAGGTTATGCTCAAAATCCTACAAGCTAGGCTTCAGCAGTATGTGAACCGAGGACTACCGGAAGTACAAGCTGGGTTCTGAAGAGGCAGAGGAACTAGAGATCAAATCGCCAACATTCGCAGGATCATGGAGAAAGCAAGAGAATTCCAGAAAAACGTCTATTTCTGCTTCATTGACTACGCTAAAGCCTTTGATTGTGTGGATCACAACAAACTGTGGCAAATTCTGAAAGAGATGGGAGTACCAGACCACCTTACCTGTCTCCTGAGAAACCTGTACAAGGGTCAAGAAGGAACAGTAAGAACCGGACATGGAACAACCAATTGGTTCAAAATTGGGAAAGGAGTACGACAAGGCTGCATATTGTCGCCCTGCTTATTTAACTTATATGCAGAGTACATCATGAGAAACGCTGGGTTGGATGAATCACAGGTCGGAATTAAGATTGCTGGGAGAATTATCAACAACCTCAGATACGCAGATGATACCACCCAAAGATTCGTATAATCAAAGCTATGGTTTTCCCAGTAGCAACGTATGGCTCTGAGAGCTGAACTATAAGGAAGGCTGAGCGCTGAAGAATTGATGCTTTCAAACTGTGGTGCTGAAGAAGACTCTTACGAGTCCCCTGGACTGCAAGGAGGCCAAATCAATCCATCCTAAAGGAAATCAACCCTGACTACTCATCGGAAGGACAGATACTGAAGCTGAAGCTCAAATATTTTGGCTACCTAATGCGAAGAGAAAACTCACTGGAAAAGACCCTGATCCTGGGAAAGATTGAAGGCAAAAGGAGAAGGGGACGGCAGAGGATGAGATGGCTGGATAGCATCACCAATGCAAAGAATATGAACTTGAGCACACTCCGGGAGACAGCGGAGGACAGGAAGGCCTGGTGTGCTATGGTCCATGGAGTCACGAAGAGTCGGACACGACTGAACGACTGAAGAACAACACTTTACAAGGCTGTTGTTAAGGACCACAAAAATGCATGGATGAGCTTGGAAGCTTTGAAAGGTGCCATTTAAGTGTCTGAATGGAGAAGCCCTGGCTCTGGAGGCCAACACTGCCATAGTCAAGCCCCACTGTCCTAGACAGTACTCATAATCAGATAGCTATTTTAAATTATTTATTATTTATTTTTCTATCTTGCCTTTCATCCAAGGAGCTGATGGCAGGGTACAAGGTTCCTCCTCCACTCCCCCACCCCCCAACAACCCTGTAAGTTAGGTTAAGCTGAGAGATCATGGCTGGCCCACAGTCACCCAGGGAGCTCCATGACAGAGTGGAAATTTGAATAATTTCATCCGAACAACAACCCTGTGTGTGTCATGGCTGAGTGGGGATCGGAACCTGGGACCTAGGCTGGCGCTCTTCTCACCAGTCCACCACACTCAAAATAGTTGGCAAGATACAAAGACACAATAAGCCCTACAAACCAGTGTGGTGTACTTTTGCACTACAGTTAGCTACAGCGCAATAAGCCACAAGCAGGCTGGGGCCAGCACAGGATGAAATGGGCTCTACTTCTGTCTTTCCTTAATACCCAGGAGAACCAAGGAATCCAACGTCAAATATATTTTGAAAAAAGAAAACCACAATGAAATGAGCCTCTTCTATCCTGAAAAGAAACAAAGAGCTTTGCTGAATGCCAACTCAGCATCTTGCTAATGATTCTCTCCAAAAAAGTTGCAATTAGTTGTGGGACTGAGCAGTGAAAACACACCAGCTATGTTTCAAGGGCATATCTGACCACACTCTGACAGCAGGTGACCAGAAGTTCATTTCAAGATTTCCTTGTGAGGTTGGTCAGGAATCCCATGCTGTCATGTCCTATTTTATTGAGAAACCAGGCCCCCTCCTTTGACGTTTTATTGAGTTACAGACATAAAATCACACACAAAAATTCCAAACATAACACCTTGTTGGCAATATATCCAAAAATCTGTATATTTTTACTGCTTTGCATCGGTGTAAATGAGAGCACAACCGTATGTCTTTACAGAGTTGTAGGGTTTTGTTCTTTCTTTCTTTCTTTCTTTCTTTCTTTCTTTCTTTCTTTCTTTCAAGACATTAACAACCCTGGAAAAGTCCATGCAGCAGGTTTGTACAGCCCTTGCCACAACTCTAGCAATTATGTTCAAGTCTGGTTAATAGTAAGAATGTGGAAGTTTCTTCAAGTTTCACCAGATCCTAGGACTTCATTGATTCAGTTAATGCTGATTTGCTGGGTGCACTTGGAAACCTGTGCTTCAGAAAGTTGAAATCTGATCTCAGCCACTGCAAAGTTTGGACAGCACTGCTATGTCTTTATTTAAGGAAAAGCCACAGAACAGCACAAAACACAGAGATTCTCCATTCAGGAATGAAGAGCCCCCTGTCTTGAGCAGAACCAATGCAATTTTGATTATATTCAAACTGTTGACGTATTCTTCAGACCTCTTAAATAATGTTGCTTCAACTTGTATATGAGAAAAAAAACACACAGATTCTGTCCCACCAAATTTTCCTGCTTGAATCATGCAAGCCACTTAAACCCTGAAGAAGGGAGCCTGTAGCTTTTGTTCCTCTGTGGTATCCCTTGCTGCTGTCTGGGTTTTGCTGCATTTAACAAGAAGCCACATTTTTAACCTCCAGATCTAATATGGGCTATCAGGGTATGTAAAGCATATCAGGGTATTGCAGGTGGGGGAGGTTTATCGTGGCAAGGATGGGAATCTTAGGAAAAAAGGAAAACTGTGCTAACCTCTGCATCAGAGTAATGAGGATACGTGGCTACAGCCACTGTGCAAGTGTGTTTCTCTGTGGAAACAGTTTCTCTGTTTCTCTCATCATCCTCTGTGGAAGATGACTGTTTTTTTTAAATATGGGTAAAAATTGTGTATTTACAACTCTGTATATTCCCTGACAGTTTAACATGACAAAGATCTAGCCAACCACTTACACTGGAATCCTATGCATGCCTACTCAGAAGTAAGCTCCACTGAGTTCAACACTGAGTTACGCCCAGCGAAGTGCACATAGGGCTGCAGCCTTAGCCATCTTACTGTCAGGACTGAGACCAGGGCCCCTGCAGTTTCTGATGATTCTGATTCTGAATCAGAGCCAGAACTACAACAGTTAGACCAGAGAGAGGGGGAGAAAATTCCCTGAGAGTCTCCAGGAGTTGGGGAAGACTCTTCCCAAGGCCTTGACAACCCGGTGCCCCAGGCCAAGACATCGCTGCCCCCTCCCCCATGGGAAACCTAGTCCATTCCAAGGAGGAGAAGGGGCATGACGTGGTGGACGCAAGGGCGTGTTGTTGGTTGAAGCGGGTGGAGTCAGGGAGTGGCTTGAGATGCTCTTCCAGAATAGCCTCTCACCAGAGCATACGCAAAAGGGAGTTTCTCTAAGGGAGGGGCTTAAGCCGCCTTTCGGGTTTTACCCTACCTGTCAACTGGGTGGCAACTATTCTGCCTTGCAAAAGCCTTCCCTAATAGAGAGCTCAGGATTAGCTGTTTAGGCCCTCGGGCAGCTTTAGAATTTCACTGAAGCTGTGTAGTAAAAATGTAACCTAAAAGCCATTGTATGTGCCTTAAGCAGCACGTAGCATTGTAAGAGCTGCGCATGCCTGGAATGAGCGGACAGTAACCCTAAGATAAGGTTGCTAAGCAAACCTCTGCCAACCAATCAAAAGTAACACGCTGGCTGAGGAATGCAAGCTAAGTGATAAAACTGTAGCGTGGGGGTTGCCGGGGGTCGACTCTGCTTTTGAGCGTGAGCTCCTTTGTCGAACTGTTTGCAAACAATAAAATCGAGTTGGACCCAGCCTGAAGTTGACTCTCCTCTTTGGGGCAAATTGGACTAGCCTCCAGGGGGCGAAACTAGCATTTTGTGCAACAAACTGGCGAGCTAGCCAGGAGTCCCTTGGACCACCCTGGGGTCAAATGACAGAACCGGCAAAGGTGCCTGTGGGGCGCGCCGGACCGCCTTTGAGGTCTGCCACGGCACCAGAGAACGGGGGTCGGGACACCCAGGAGGTTAAAGGCATGGACTCCATTGATTGAGTCAACCAGGCTGAACGGGTCTGAAGAGACGGCACTAGGGTGTTGGGCAGAGTAAGTACTTGATTTCCCTTCTGTCTTTCTGTTTGAGTTGCCTTCGGAGCGTCTGAGGTTTGTCAGACTCTGTGTAAGCGTCTGAGGTTTGTCAGACTCTGTGTAAGCGTCTGAGGTTTGTCAGACTCTGTGTAAACGTCTGAGGTTTGTTAGACTCCGTGTAAGTGTCGGAGGTTTGTCAGGCTCCGTGTATGGTTTCAAATAGAGGTAGGCACAATGGGGGCGGGTAGCTCCCGTTTAGAAAGCTCTGCCACTCCCTTGGGATGCATGCTAAAGAACTTTAGCAAAGTCAAAGATAATTATGGCACTAAGATGTCGAAAGGCAAGCTGGTTACACTTTGTCAATTGGAATGGCCGTCATTTGGAGTCAACTGGCCAGATATCGGCTCCTTTAATGAGGCCACAATTAGAAAAGTGCACGTTATTGTTGTAAATGATGGGCACTGGGATCAGTATCCCTACATAGACTCATGGCTGAGTTGCGCTTTGAGCAACCCTTCCTGGGTGAAACAATGTAAAGGAGAGATGTGCAAACAAATGCTGGCTGCAGACCCTCGGAGAAAGAAGGGAGGGAAGGGAAAGCCAATCTTAGAGGGAGAAGACGAGATAGACTTGGTGCAAGGTTTGAGGGGGCAGGATCGTGATCGTGCAATTCCGCCTCAACCTCCAGTAGAAAGTACCCCAACGGTGGCCACAGCCTCTCAACCCCGGCCAGCCGGGTCCACATCGCAAAGTCTCTCTCAACCACCACCCTATGATGTAGAGTATAACGTGACTCCCTCGTGCCCTGCCGACTCCTCTTCTGACCAAGTCCCAAGACAAGTGGCCCAACCCGGCTCACCAAGACCCCCGCGGGATCCATCCCAGTTAGCAATACATTTTTCTCCTCTGGCTGAGCCTAGGGCTACCCAAAACCCGCACCCTAAATACCAGTACCCGATGCGAGAGGTAATGACAGGGGAGGGGCAGACTGCATTTGTATATGTGCCCTTCAGCACCGCTGATCTGTTCAATTGGAAAAATCAGAATCCTTCCTTTGGAGAAGACCCTGATAAGATGCAAAGTTTATTTCTATCTGTGGGACAGACGCATCGTCCCACATGGGAAGATGTGCAGATGATGTTGCAAACCCTACTAACGTCCGAGGAAAGGCGCCTAGTGCAAGGCACCGCTAATAGGATCGCTGAGGAGCGAGTAGCAGGAACTACTAGGGACCCCCATGAATTATGCCCCCAAGTAGACCCTGAGTGGCGTCCCAACGACCCCAGGGACCGAGAGCGGAGTCAGGACTATTTGGGAATAATAGCAGAGGCATTGGGGAGGGCTGTGCCACGTGTGACTAACTTTTCAAAGTTGTATGAAGTCCGCCAAGAGAAGGATGAACATCCCTCTGTGTTCCTAGGACGGTTGTTTGATGCATTTAGGAAGTTTAGTGACCTAGATCCTGAAGCCTCAGAAAACCAGCGCATGGTAAATACAATGTTCATAGGGCAAGCAGCACCAGATATAAGAAAGAAGCTGCAGAAAGCTGAAGGAGCCGTGGGCAAGCCACTCTCCGAGTTGGTAGAAATTGCATATAAAGTGTATGGCAACCGAGAGCAAGTAACAGAAAGAAGGGAGACAAAATGCGGTGAAAAGCAGCTGGTGATGCTAGCAGCTGCCTTGAGTGGCAGCTCAGGACACATAGAGCCTCAGCAGAGGCAAGAGGGGGGGCAGAAGAAGGGAAAGGGCCGCCCGAGGTTTGACAAATGTGCATATTGCCGAGAGAAGGGACACTGGAAGAAGGACTGCCCGCTGAGAAGGCAGAGAGAGAAGAGCCAGGGGGAGGGGCGCCAATTGAGAGCAGACTCCTCTGAGGAATGTAGCTGAAGGAGACCGGGATCTAAAGCCACCACCCTACGAGTAAGTACTCGGGAAGATCCCATGGTAAAGATAAGGGTCGGTGGCAGAGACTATGAGGCTCTGGTAGATACTGGAGCCACCTTTTCCATGATCCCTGCAAAACCCCCCCTCGCCAAAGAAAGCAGACGACACGTGACAATAGAAGGAATTGAAGGAAGAAAGGCTAGATTGCCTGTATGTGAGCCCCTCCTCACAAAGATTGGAGACAATAGACTAGAACATGCCTTTGTGGTCTCGCCCACATGTCCGGTTGCCCTTCTGGGGCGGGACTTGCTGACGAAGCTGCAAGCTGAGATCTTCTTTCGTGGGGATCAGATTGTAGTACAGCTACCAGTGAAGCAGAGCTCAAATTACCAGATGGCCCTCCAGGCAACTGAAACTGTGTCAAAGGCCAAGGGGATTGAGCTCTTAGAGAATGTTGACCCGTGTGTATGGGCAGATGGAACCCCAGCTCAGGCAAAGTATGTAACACCAATTAAAATTCCCCTAAAGGAGGGAGAGCTGCCTGTGTGTGTGAAACAGTATCCTTTGAAGAGAGCTACTCGTGCAGGCTTAAAACCGCTTATTGAAAAGTTTAAGAAGTATGGATGGCTAGTAGAGGGCTCACCCCAATATTGGGGTTGCTCAAACCAAACAGCACCTCCTACAGGCTGGTGCAAGACCTGAGAGCCATAAACAAGAAAGTTTTAGTGGATCATCCCCTGGTTCTGAACCCCCACACCATTTTGACCCAAGTCCCAGCAAATGCAAGGGTGTTTTCCGTCCTAGATTTAAAAGATGCTTTCTTCTCTATCCCACTGCACAAAGACAGCCAGAAAATATTTGCATTTGAATGGGAAGACCCAGATACTTATCATAAAACTCAATTGTTATGGGCTGTGTTGCCCCAAGGGCTCGTTTCAGCCCCCCACATTTTTGGATTAGCATTGCAGAAGGATTTGGAGCAGTGGAGAGACAAGCACCAGGAGGTGGCGCTGTTGCAATATGTTGATGACCTGTTGATAGCGAGCCCTAGCATGCAAACGGGGAAGAGAGCAACAGAGTCCTTGCTGAACACCTTGGGAGAAAGGGGGTACAAAGTATCACGAGAGAAGGCTCAAATATGCTAACCAAAGGTCACTTTCTTAGGCTATGAAATTGAAATGGGAACAAGAGCCCTGAGCAAAGATCGAATTCAAGCTATACAAAATATGCCTGCTCCTAAAAGCCCAAAGGAGCTACGAGCCTTTCTGGGTCTGACAGGGTTTTGCAGAATGTGGATTCCTGATTATGGGGGAAAGGCTAGGCCCCTGTATGAGTCTCTTACCAAAGAGGGCCTCTCAAGTTGGAAATGGACCAAAGAAAATCAGCATGCATTTGAACTATTGAAGACTGCCCTCTCACAACCTCCAGCACTCATGATTCCAAATGGGCGCAAGCCCTATAGACTGTACGTGCATGAGAACAAGGGAGTTGCCTCGGGAGTCTTGACTCAACCAGTGGGCCCAACATGGAGGCCTGTGGGCTATTACTCCAAGGTCCTGGACCCTGTAGCAAAAGGGTGGCCAGCATGTCTGAGAGCCGTTGCGGCCACTGCTACCCTTGTAGAGGAGGCACAAAAGATTGTCATGGGAGCTAACATGGAGATACACACCCCACATGGCGTGCCCCAAATCCTTGGAGCAGAGGGAGGAAAGTTCTTAAACCCTTCCAGACAATCTAGATATGAGATCTTTTTGTTATCTAATCCAGGCCTCACCTATAAGCATACCACGGCCCTGAATCCAGCCACCCTTCTGCCAGAACCAGGACCCCCATGTCATGATTGTCTAGAAGTGTTAACTCAAACAGTATTGATTCGACCCGACTTGACAGATGACCCGCTTGAAAATCCAGAAGAAGAGTTCTTTGTAGATGGCTCAAGCAACGTAATTGATGGCACACGACATACAGGATGCGCCGTGGTAACGCTGACTGAAACTATGTGGAAAGAGAAACTCCCCGCAAGTTGGTCAGCGCAAGCAGCAGAACTCACTGCCTTGACATGTGCACTAGAATTGGGGAAGGATAAAAGAGTGAACATATTCACAGACTCACGCTATGCCTTTGCCACCGTACATGCCCATGGACTACTGTGGAAAGAACGTGGGTTCATCACAGCCTCTGGACAGAAGATTGCAAATGGACCGCAGATTGTGGCACTACTGGAGGCTCTCCAACTGCCAAAGGAGGTAGCCGTGGTGCACGTAAAAGCGCATGGCAGAGCCACAGATGAGCACCAGAGAAGGGGAAATGCGAAGGCTGACATGGCAGCCAAAGAAGCAGCGCAGATGGGAGGAGAAGTAGTGTTTCAAGGCTTAGCCCATGAGATACCCCTCCGCTTGGAAGACTATAAAGCAAAATACACCCAGGCTGATGACAAAGCTGCCGAGGAAAACAAGGCCACAAAAAATCCCCAAGGGTGGTGGATAGTCCCAGGAGGAAAAGTCATGCTACCCCGATGGCTGACAGAAGAAGTGGTAAAACAACTTCATGCGAAGACCCACATGGGAGGCTCCGCAATGGGAGACTTACTAGTTCGACAGGTTGTGGCACCGGGATTGTATGTAGAAGCCCAACGAGTCGCAGCAAGATGCCCCACCTGCCAGAAGGTAAATCCAAAAAGGGCCCGAGCGCCACCGCCAATGGGAGGACGACAGTGGGCGCACTACCCTGGACAGGCCTGGCAGATTGACTTCGCAGAGCTTCCAAGGTCAGGCCGACACCAATATTTATTGGTACTGGTGGACCAGCTAACGGGATGGGTAGAGGCCTACCCTACAAGGACAGCTACAGCATCAACAGTGGCACGCTTCCTGCTCCAGGAACTGATACCCCGGTTCCTGTTGCCTGAGTCTATTGAGTCGGATCAAGGGAGCCACTTTGTGGGAAAGATAGTGCAAGAAGTGTCTAAAGTTTTAGGCATTAAATGGAGACTCCATACCCCATGGAGGCCTCAGAGTTCAGGTCAGGTGGAGCGCATGAATAGGACATTAAAGACAAAATTTGCATTGAGACCCACTTAAAGTGGCCCCAGGCGCTCCCACTGGCTTTAACTCGCATTCGTAGCACTCCACGTAGAGGGATAAAATTGTCACCTTTTGAATTAATGTTTGGAATGCCTCCTAGGGTTCTGCCAGCAGGGTGGAGGGAACAAGTCACTGTCGATTTGGGAAAAACTGAAATTGGAGAACATGTTATTGCCTTGCAGTCTGTTTTGTCATCCCTTCACAGGTTTGCTGCACCATTCCAGAGCCTACCGCTGGATGCTCCGATCCACAACTTCCAGCCAGGGGACCAGGTGCTGCTCCAAAAGTGGAAAAAGGGCCCCCTAACTGAGAGGTGGGAGGGACCATACCAGGTGTTGTTGGTAACCCATACAGCTGTCAAGCTCAGTGGAAATGACAGGTGGACTCACTGTTCCAGGATAAAAAGGTATAACCAAGGTGAGGACACCAGCTCCCAGGGCGTGGTCACTCCGGAAGCTGACCTCCTCTCCGAAGAAGAAGCCTGCAAGCAGCGGGATAAAGACAACTGGCATAGTTATCCCATTTCAGAACTGAAATTAAGATTATGTAAAACAAGGACCAAAGATTAAGTATGCAGCAGCTGTGTCTGTTAGTAATAATCCTAAGGCTAAATCTAGCTGTAGGAGAAAACACCATGCTGTTTCTAGCCGAAGCTGTAGCCAGATACTTGAACCTCTCGAACTGCTGGGTCTGCATACAGGCCGAGAATGAGGGAAAGGTAAGCACATGGATCCCTCATCCTCTGAACCTGACTGAATTAGTACACACCGATTATAGAATACATAAACAAACAAATGTTACTTGGGAAGACGATTTTATCTTAAGTCAAACTCCATCATGGGAAGTATGGCCCCAATTAGGAGAATGGTGCTTCATGCAAAACAGGTCTGACACACATACACACTTTGTAGGAAATAGCAGCTGCAGGAATTATATAGTAAAGGGAGGTGCATGGCACAACAACCACACCTCGAAGAGAACTTTTTGTGCAGGATATGCAGATTACATCACCCTTCGGCCCGAGGTTTCAAGGGTGATAGGTGGCCACAAATGTGTGTTGTGGTCAATCCCTCATAGTAGCTCACAATCCTTGTTCTATTGCATTCGAAACCAGACAAAAGATCAAAATGCTAGAGCTTGCTATATGAATGGAACTCTCAGCCCGCGTGGAGATTCAACCCTATATTTGGGATATTATAATCAGTATTTGGATCCCCAAAAATATGGCCTAGCAGACAAGTCTTGGCCTGCTTTGACTGGCCATTATTGGATCTGTGGGACTCACGCATACACCCAGTTGCCCGCCAACTGGACTGGCGTGTGTTATCCTGGGATATTAAGGCCCCCATTCACGCTGTTGCCTCAAAGGGCCTCAGTACTGCACCGACTATACGGAATAGATAAAAGATCCCTGAGCATGGAAGACTTGTCTGCTACACAAAGATGGGGAAATGATGAGTGGCCGGCAGAAAGGATAATAAGGTATTATGGGCCTGCCACTTGGGAACCCAACGTGGTGGGGAGAGAACCCACGTACCTTACTAACCGCATAATCCGGCTTCAGGCAATAGTGGAAATCTTTGCAAACGAGACTGCAAGGGCCATAGATTTAGCAGCCACACAGCTAACCCAACTCCGCAACGCTGTCACCCAAAATCGGATGGGACTTGATTACGTGTTAGCAGCAGAGGGAGGCCTTTGTCAGAAGTTTAATTGGACAGACTGCTGCTTGCAGATTGATGACAATGGTGATATCCTTAGGGATATTGCAACCAAAATTAGAAAAATAACTCGCGTCCCAGTACAAACCTGGAACGGGTGGAGTACTGACTGGCTGACTTCATGGTTGCCAGACTTTCGCTGGTTGAAGACTGGATTTATGATATTCTGCTTAGTTATGCTAATTTTGTGCTTATTACCCTGCATACTTCCCTGCATTATAGCCCTAGTCAAACGTACAATAGAATCTGTAGTCAGCAGGAAATGTTTGTACATTACCAGAGATTAGCGATGGCTGAAATAGACTAAGTGTTATAAGAAGAAAGCATCTTGAGGGGGGAATTGTAGTAAAAATGTAACCTGAAAGCCATTGTATGTGCCTTAAGCAGCACGTAGCATTGTAAGAGCTGCGCATGCCTGGAATGAGCGGACAGTAACCCTAAGATAAGGTTGCTAAGCAAACCTCTGCCAACCAATCAAAAGTAACACGCTGGCTGAGGAATGCAAGCTAAGTGATAAAACTGTAGCGCGGGGGTTGCCGGGGGTCGACTCTGCTTTTGAGCGTGAGCTCCTTTGTCGAACTGTTTGCAAACAATAAAATCGAGTTGGACCCAGCCTGAAGTTGACTCTCCTCTTTGGGGCAAATTGGACTAGCCTCCAGGGGGCGAAACTAGCATTTTGTGCAACAGCTGTATTGTGGAAAAGCTTGCATATTAGCAAAACAAAAGCTGTAATTAGTTTGACATTTGAGTCTCTGTCATGTTGATTGTGTAGAGGGAGGGCTACATTTATTTTATTTACTTATTAAATTTATATCCCACCTTTCCACTAAAGTAGCGCTCAAGGCAGCTAACAATAGAATACGGAAAACAGTTATTTCTTATTTAAGAAAACATACAATCTTAATAAAGGCCTCTACTTATTCCTATACATTAATTTATATAGTACCTTTATAGACCAACCTATGGTCCTTGGATAACATCCCAGGGACCACAGGATTTTTCAGATTCCCCCTCCCAAGGCCACAGACACTCCCATGACCTTAGAAGAGGGGCTCCAAGTTCTGATCCTCCCTCCCTGCAGCTGCCATGGAAAGAACTGTGGCAGCTGGTTCCTGAAGGTACAAAAGCGACTTTAGGAAGATACAAAAGGGGGCATTCTGGTGGGAGGAGAGGGGCCAGGGTCTGCATTATCCTGTTGCCTCTCCAGCTCTGGTCCCATCTCTGGCATCACAACCTCTCTAGATGGGATCACAGAGGAAAAAAGCAACAAGGAGCATGGAGAAGTGAAAATTCCTTCCATCGCTCCTTCTGCTCCGCTGGGTGTTTGCCTGCAAAGCACAGAAGACGCAGAGCACTCTGACATCAGAATATTCCTTCAAAGGGCATAGGATTGCACCCTTAATTTATAAAGTCCTTCAGAAAACATCATTCCTAAGACAAGGAGGCACTATAATTCCCACTTTACCAGTGCAGGGAACTCAGGCTGAGATACAAGGCCAAATAATGAGTCAGTGGGACTTGAGCACAAGCTTTCCAGGTCATTTGATGGGAACTACTTTTTTTCTAAACTAAGCATATAAACTGCTGAATTGAATTACAGGTGCCCCCATTCTTATGCATGTGCTGCTCTTTCCCCCTCTTCACCTCCCATTATGCCAGCCAGAAGTTACTGTACCCTCTGTTTAAATAGCACAATATGAAAATAATTGGGATTTATTCTATAAGGAAATCAAATTCTGACTTCACTTCAACATAAACCTGAACTTTATCAGGCAAGGGCAAAATTAATGGAAGCAAGCATTTGAAAGCCTTGACCTTTCATTGCTAAGCCCATCTTAGGAACACCAAGGAATACGAAGTGATCTGGAGACCACTGATGTTTGTCCAAATGTCCCTTAGATGTCCCTGATAAAGATATATTCATGCATATTTAGCAATCCCATTTCATCCTAAACATTTTGGCCAGGAAACTAAAGATGAGTTTGCACAGGCACAATTCTGACTGTAATCACTTTCTACTTTCCAAAGCTGCTCTTCCTTGTGTGTGTGTGTGTGTGTGTGTGTAAGATTGCAGTTCATTTGAAGCCCCTTGAAAGAGAAGGTAGCAATTCTCACCCACCCCTTTCTCTTGGTGTCACTCACAATCGACTTGGTTTGGTTGGCAGCAGAATCTGATTCTTCTAGATCCTATGTTGGGGTGATGGCCCTTTTGATAGGTTATGGCCACAGAGGCCACACCTCTGCCCTTTCCCCCTTTTTCGCTTCCACACCCTCTGGGAATTGCTTTGTGATTTTGGCATCCTACTCTCAGCCTCCTTAAAGGAATGAAAGATGGTCAAATAAGTTTTCCTTTCAGGTCAGGTTTGCAGCACAGCGCCTGGTTATTTCTTTAATCCCTCTTTCATTTTTTGGGAGTTCTATGAAACAGTTGCTTGAATGTGGGTGCACGCCTGGATAAATATCCACTATAATCAGAGGAGGAAGAATACAGGCATTCTAGTTCTAGAGAAAAAGACAATTCAGTGGGGCTGAAGATTCAGATGGTTCTATGGGGCATTTCAAATACAATAGCTTACTGGCAAGCAGGGGCATTGCTAGGCCTGGGATCATGGGGCCCCACCCCAAATCTATTTCAAAGGACTCCAGGTCTATTCCACAAGGCCCTGAGTGACCATTGGTGCTAATAGAAGTTTTTTCTCTCTCTCTCAGCTTAATCGCCATTGACGGTTTTCCAGGGGGATTGTAGTTTAGGAGGGAAGGGTTAACTCTCTCCTCCTCACGTGGTGCAACACCCACCCGCCCCAAATCTTCCCATGCACAACAATTAGGAGGAGCCGTAGCTCAGTGGTAGAGCACCTGCTTTGCATACAGAAGCCCCAGGTTCAATCCTTGGCGTGTGGAAGAGTTTCTGCCTGAAATCCTGGAGAGCCATTGTCAACAATACTGGGCTGATGGACCAAGGGTCTGACTAAGGCAGCTTCGGATGTTCCTATTAAGCATGGGGTGTGGGGGAGCCCTTTCCTATTTGTTTGAGATGATCTGGTGCAAAACTGAATATTTTATTTTATTTGAAATAGTTTGGATGAGAGATTAATTGTCAGGCCTTGCCTCCTGTGAAATGTAAATAAATCCACATAATTATTTCTAAATTTGCATATATTTGCAGATATAAGGTAGCGTATGCAGATTTGTATCCTATGGGCCTGGACACTGAATCTGTTAAGTGCCTAGCAACACCTCTGGTGGCAAGGTGGCAGGGAAGACAAGAAATGCTTTGGGAGTAGAGTTGGAGTTCAGAAGAGAGGCCAGTTAACCTGAAAGTGCAGCTTGGCCTAGGCCAGAACTTCACATAGCATCATAGAATCATAGAATAGTAGGGTTGGAAGGGGCCTACAAGGCCATCGAGTCCAACCCCCTGCTCAATGCAGGAATCCAAGTCAGAGCATCCCTGACAGATGGCTGTCCAGCCATGTCTTGAATGCCTCCAGTGTGGGAGAGCCCACCGCCTCCCTAGGTAATTGGTTCCATTGTCAAACATATAACAGAATGGGGTGACAGAGTGGATCAGACCACTGCAGACTGCTGGTGGAATATAGGACTTAAAGAAATGGCATTGGCAACATAATGTTGCAGCGTAGAATGCTCCTGCTCAGGGTTCTAGCCAGTCTGGCCCTCTTCCAGGATACTCCATTCCACCCCAAGTTTTATATTCCCCCCGACTGTCAGTCAGCATCTTGTGCCCACTGGAGCATGCTCAGTCTTTTGTAGGGTTTTTCTAAAGATTTGTGGGACTTCTACAAACCTGGGGTTCCCCAAAAGCCTACTAATACGTCCCTCTTGTGTGTGGATGGTGATGTTTTGGTCACATATGGATCAACACTCAGAGAATGGGTTTGCTATTAATTATATAGGATGCCCCTCCGAAACGAAACAAAGCAAGCTCCCTGCTGATAGAGAACTGGCACATCAGGGAGAAAGGTTCTTGTCCAGCCTGCTTGTTCCTGTGCTAGTTTTCTGCTTACAGTGAACTGTTCTTCTTTTAAACTTAGGAAAGCATTCAAATATGCGGTCCCCCCATGTGCAGCCTGAAGTAGTACAGCCAGTTTGTTTCTCCCATCTCAAGACTGCACCATTCCCAGGTCGCCTAGGTACATGTGTTGTGGCAGTCATAGTAAGGCCCCATGTAGGTTACCTCAGCATGACATTGATTCGGGATGTACGGACTGTGTAAAACCTGTTCCGTGTGTGTTTCATGGATTGTCAGGCGCCTTTCGCTCCGTCATCCGCCCATTGACAGAATCGGATTTTTTTGTGTCCGAATTTGTGCAAGTTCATATTTGCGCAACTGCATATTTGCACACATTCCCCCCAAATCCACATTTTCATGCTTTAGCCTATGGGGGAAATGCACATTTTGGCTGTTTTTTTAAATTTTGCATATTTTTCCACAACAAAATTTGTGCAAAATCCGGGAAAGTTAGAAAACTGCTCCACAAGTCCACAGAATCCATCAGACAGGATAAAGCCGGTCTGTGGCAGAATCTGCAGGCTGGATTCATAAAAATCTGAATTCATCTGGTCCCATTGCAGATTTCTCCGACACTCCTAACACTGATCCAGACCTGGCCTGTAAGTTGTGCTTAAAATCTGTGCTTTATGCTGTGTTCAGCCTTATTCACCAGGCTGGCAAGCAAAGGGTCTAACTTACTTCCAGCCCACTGTGGCCTGGTGAATCCATAGCCTCAGCCCACCCCTCTGGTAAAGGGCTGCAGATCCCTTGGCATGGGGTGCTCACATGGTCAGGGACTGTGGCCAGCTTGGGGGCTGGTGCGCAGCAGAATGCCTATGCTGAGAATTCTAAGCCCCACAGGAAACATGTATGCCAGGAGTGTGGACCTCAGGCCCGTGGGCCAAATCCAGCCTTCTGGGGTTCCACAGTTGGCCGTGCCCACTTCTCATGGCCCCACCCCTTTTCCTCAGCCACCAATCATTTGCTGGTTTCCTGGCTTCTGTGCACACACACCCCTTCTAAAACGTCAGATCCCTCTCCTAAGGCTTAGTTACTGGGAGCTTTAAGCTAAAATATGCTGGTATTTTAAGCCTGCTTCTTTTGCCTTCAGCCCTGCCCACCACTGAAATGTGTGCCCCGTAAGCTTCTCTGAAATGGGATTTGGCCCTTGGGCTGAAAGGGGTTCAACATCCCAGATTTATACCCACCCAGGGAACTGGCAGAATCAGGGAGATGTAATGTGCCCCAACAACACTCACCCCCCAACTCTGGACCTCCCTAGAATCCTCAAGATCGAACACGGATGCCTGGTCCTGATGGCACAGCACTTGCCTGGCTGCACAAGGCCTCTCATGCCAGAGACCCATTTGGGAGGAGGGGCCATGATTACAATGGTAGCGGGGGTCCCAAGCAAACCAGGAAGAATGGGACAACCAGGCCGAGCATTTAAACCTTCAGGGGCTGCCTGCAAGCTGGCCCCAACTGAAGATGCTGGTTATTTCCTATTAAGTGTTAAACGGCTTGGGGCCAGGATATCTGAAGGACCGGCTACTCCCACGCGGACCTGCCATCAGTTGCAGGCATCGTCAGAAGCCCTGCTCTGTGTTTACTGTCAAGGGAGGCTCTCTTGGAAGTGACAGAAGGCAGGGATATTTTAGTGGCAGCACCCTCATTTTGGAACTCTCTCCCAAGCTAAGTTCAATTAGCCCTGTCTTTGATGAGTTTTAGGGGAACAGCTAAGACATTTTTATTTTGCTAAGCTTTTAATGTCCTGGGGTATGATCTCGGGGTGGGGGGTTCTGGGTGCCCTGTCAATGGCTGAGCCACTGCTTTGCTTGCAGAAGGTCTCAGGTTCGATCCCCAGCATCTCCAGGTAGGACTAGGAAAGACCCCACCTGAAACCCCAGAGAGCCTTTGCTGCCAGTCAGTGTCAACAATGCTGGGCTAGATGGACCCAGGGTCTGACTCAGGATTAGGCAGCATGTACCTTTGGTCCTGGCTCATGCTGAGGCCCATGCTGGGTCCTCCTCTGATGAAGACATCCCATCTGATTCCAGCTCTGGGTGCTGGCACATTCTGACACCTTAATAACTCTCTGAAAGACAATGACTTGGGACCTGCCTCATCCTGTGCACGACAAACATGCTTCCACCCCAATAAATAGCAATTCCCAGGCTTAACAGCTCCTCCTGGACTAATTGCCAGAGATTATTGTATATTATGAGAGTGCAATGATACTAATGCCTAAATATGCTTCACTGATTATGGTGCTATCGTCAATAACCAAGCTGTTTAAATGTCAGTGCAGAGAAGGCTCTTTAGTGGGAGATGAAATGTTATTTTCAAAATGGGCGAGAAGAACCTAATCAACCTTTTCAGGAATGTTACTTTGAAACAACGTGTTATTATTTTTGTTACTAGCAAATAAACACAGAAAAGGGCCTTAGCCACACACCCTTGCTTATATTTCATGTGGCGGGTTTGGCGGTGGTGATGGGAAACCCATAGTAAATGTTCCACTGGAGCCCCAGACACCTGCAGCCCCAAACCGATGTGCTGGGAACATCACAGTTGCTCTTCACATGTTTGTCCTGCTTATATATAAGGCAGCCTTCCCCAACCAGGTGCCCTCAAATGTCTTGGACATCAGCTCCCATTACGGGGAAGGATGGTATGTATGCAATACACACACACACACGCACACCAGCCTTCCCCATAATGGAAGTTGACGTCCAAGTCATCTGGAGGGCACCCAGTTGGGAAAGGGGTTTGTGTGTGTGTGTGTGTGTGTAATTTTGACATCAGAAGGGGCTGCATAGGTGAAGGGAGTTAAATCCTACCCCAGTTACCTCCTGGTTGTCTGTCAGCCCAGCTCCTTTCCCCTAGTCCAACTCGGTACTGGTAGTGAACCAAGTATGCAGAAAAGTCCCTGAAGTGATGGAGCACAGGGAGGGATGGAAGGGGGATGTATGTGTCCCTTGTGATGTAACACGCACACCCTTTGCGCACACACATTCAAAATATGCACGGCAAGCATAAACAGAATAGATATGTGTAAAAGGAAACACTGGTTCCCTTCTGATAGATAGTCTGATAGTTCTGCACACTGGAGATGCGGAGAGCTGCCTAGAAGTCACACTTATGTGCATGAACTGGAGGAGCTGAAAAGTTATTTGCGGTTTTTGGAAAAGTGCCAAGCAAAGGATCAACCTCACACAAGGCACAGTCTCTGGATGCTCATTCATTCACTTAACACTTGGTTATGTTCTGGCTTAATGGACCCTGAATAAGATACATGCAAGCTTGGATTTGATACGCTGCATGCATGGCTAAGCATCTGGCTTTACAGCACGGGAAGTGAACCAGCCAGCCCATGGAGACTCCTTGGAGGAATCCCTGCTGTGACCTCCTATCTGAGATCAGAGATCACAGAAGGAACGTGGGAAGATTCAGCGAGAGCTGGGAGGAGCAGTTGCCCTTCCCGGTATCGGCGGAGTCCATTTGCACAGCACGCGGCGCCCCCATGCGGACAATTTGCACCACCCCAGTTAAACTGGGGACTTGGCCAGCACTGGCAGGTGTGACTGCCCTTCCCAGCATCATCTGCGTCCCTTTCTCTATGCTGAGCAAGGCATGGAACTCTGCCTCTCTCCGCACAGAGAAAGGCAAAATGGGCGGGGGGATAACGTTAGTGGGTGTGGCCCACTCACTGATGTTGGCAGGCGTGCCTATGCTCACTGCCGTCAGCCCCTTCCTGAAACTGGCTCTACACCCCTACTTTGCAGGCTTCAAAATCCTGCTCTCCACCTGATGCTGAAGACAGGGCAACAGAGCCCCTAGAATGGGCATCTCAAGACATTTCTATGGAGGGAGACCTTGCACAAATTTAATAGCATATGGGATGCCCAAAATACTTTGTCTACAACAGCATCATCTCCATTACAATAGTAATTGCTCGGCCCTGGTGATCTGACTCCTTGACCAGCTGACACACACAAATTTACCCCACCTCCACCTCCACCCCCACCTCCTTCTTCCTTTTTCCTCTATCTTGCTCCTTATTTGTCTACAAACAAGGAATCAGAAGGCTGGATATTCACTAATCCTACAGAGGCTGTGGAATTCCATAGATAATTCCATTTAATTATCAGATGCCTCTTTGCTTTCTGATAGCAATGTATTACCCAAAAGGGCAAGATACCTGCTTTTCAGAACTTTTAGGTTTTTGTTCTAATTTTAGTTATTCTTCTCCTTCATTTCTATTAATTGCTATTCTTATCATGGACGATTTTTAATAAAACTGCCAATTGTTAAAGAAAACAAAACCACACAAACATAAACATGGCTGCTCCTGCCACATCCAGCTTTGCCCTCACAGAATATTATGGTCCTTCACCCATCCACACCCAGAAAGAAACTCGAGCTAGAATAAAAACACTGACACAAAACTCAGAAAATTCTCCAAATTTCTGACTGCAGCATTAAAATGCTCATCGCGCAAATCCAGTCTTGGAGATTCTGTTCCTGGCCTGTGAAAGGTCAGTTTAGGGTAAACCACTTAAACATTTTGCTAATGAAAGCTTGAACCTGTCAGATTCCTACCGCCACCCCAAATTCATAAAAAAGAAAGGGGGACAAACTCCGGAGCTTACCATATATCCCGGGCCACAGGTGCACTTTCCGGTAATGCTGTCACAATCTGCTCCGTTTTGGCAGTGGCAGGTCATCTGGCAGCTTTCGCCATAGTACCCCAGAGGACAAGTTTCATTGCAGTAGAGTCCCGCCCAGCCAGCTTTGCAGTTGCATTCTCCAGACAGAGGATGGCAGCTGACAAAAAGAGGGCCAGGTATTAATGAGAAGCACCAGTGGGAAGGGAAGTAATAAGATTACATCTTTGTTTACCGAACAACAGCATTTCAGAGAATGAATAGTCATGTAAAATGTAAACTAAACATCACCTCTTAACATCTACCATCCAACTTCAAACCCCCTATAGCTAGTGGCTGAGCTTGTTTGATGTCACAGAATATTCACAAACATTTCGGCTGAGCAGGGGGAATCTACCAGAAATGGAGTGTTGACCATTTCGATGAGGAAGTGGAAGGCCTGGACTAGACAGAACCTCACACAGGACCTTGGGGTAAGGCTGTGTTGGCTGGAAGAGGAGGGAAAGAAACCATTGGGCCAGGCAGATAGGAAGGCAGAGGGCTCGGAAGAAAAAAGGTTAGCGAACCCAAAGGCAGCATAGACAAAGGCTCTCTTCTTCACACCTGGCATTTTATCCCACTACAAACCGGTCCTTTTGATTCTAGATCCTTTCTGAGATTTACACTGGCCCTGTATACAGGCATCTCTCATAGTGTGTCCCTCCGTGCTGTACCTTTTCATGGCTGGGCCGACCTGCATGGAACAATCAGGACAAAAGGGGGCTGCTGGCTCCATGCCCCCTCCCCTCCCCTGATCATTGGTTCCTGTAACATGATTGATGGCTCCGCCCGTCCCTCCACTCCTCCACAGCAGGAGGGAAATCAGAAGCCCTTCTAGTGACCTGGATAATGACCTGTGGGAGCTGGTCCCCTCCTTCCTCCGAGGGAGAGCCTTCGCGGTGACTTACCCTGAGCTTGCTGGCACTGCTAGTCCTTCTCTGCTAAATATGCCAGTGTGTGATGGAATTAAATGCAGTACATTGCTTGCACTACTGAGTTTGAAGGGTATACCGATTTCCGGGTTCCCAACTACAGAAGTAAGAAATCCACAAACGGACTTGTATACATTCAATGCACCAAGCCATCCCTAGCAGCCCCCCGCCCCCCAGTGACTGCTTCATGGGGGACATCTTCTTCATTAGACCCTGTTTGCTTCCCCATCCCCCGTGCTGTTGTTGCTCTTCCCCCTTATTCTGGATTCCGAACAACCCTGCAAGGTGGGCTAGAAGAGATAGTGGCTGGCTAGGTGGGAGGGAGTACTATGGAAAACCACCTCAGCATTACTGCCTTATCTAAAACAACTCCACACCCCAAAAGGAAACCATTAAAAATGACCATTCCAAGCTCTGCATGATGAATTTATTCAGGGGAGGAGAAAAGGCACTTTAAACCCACTGAAATCCTAACTGTCCAGCCTTTCTCTTGCGTGGCTGAGAAGGGAGACTCCCCCACCCTCCCTGGGAAAAAAAAAAGCCCCTCAATCTGGTGAGCAAAAGGGAGAAGAAGCAGTCAGTGAAGTCAGTGGGAGGAGGCGGTTCAAAGTAAATGCATTGAAGAGGATGGGAGACCTTAAGACTGCTACTCTAAGTAGACTTACAATGCACTCCTATGCATGCCTACTCAGAAGTAGGCCACAAAGATTTCAGTGGCACTTACTCCCAGGAGAGGAAAGCCTTACAGCCAATGGGCTTACTCAGAAGTAAGCATTGCTGTGTTCAAGGGGATCTTGGAGCCTGTAGTGGCATGGGAGGGAGGCAGAAACGGTCACCGGAAGCGGTCAGTGACCTGCCCCCTCTTCCCACCAATTTGTTGTCATGACAATGTTATTCAACACCGCCCAGCAACACCCCCCAGCACATGCCCACACAAAGTGGACGAAGTGCTAATGGGGAAATACACAGGGGGGAAACAGCGATTTCAATCACAAGCACAGAAAATGCCGAGTTTTCCCCATTCTCAGATAACACGGGAAGAGGGAAGGAATGTTGTGAGGTAGGAGCAGGACAGCAGCATCATTATCTAAAGCTCTCGTGAAAACCAGTGATGAAAGAAGAACGATCCTGCTAAAAAACCAAGGTGTGAAGAGAGCCAAAGTGAAGCAGGTCAAAGATGCAGGGGCAAGAGGGAAAAATTGGTAGGAAAGGCAGCTATACAGTGGTCATTGAGCAGGTCCAGGTGACAGGCAACCCTTTGGGTAAATTGGGTGGGGACAACCCGTTATCCCTCTGTCAAGAGCCACTGGATTTAGAACCAGGAACTCTCAGCACTGTGCTTGGCCGCCGCATGTGGTGAGATGCCGGGACTGCAGCTCAAAGCATCGCCCTGGATGGTGAAATGTTCCCATGCTCTAGATTGGCTCCATCCAGCCATGTTGCCACTGGGCTCTCCTAGGCAGCAAGGGCTATAAAAGGCTTCCTGTTTAGGCAAGGACTTTGCCTGGGCAGCCTAGCCCTGGCACGTTTTGGTTTGCTCTTTGGCTAAGATTCTTGGCTTTGTTCCTTGTCCTTGATTCCTAGTGTGACACCCCTCCCCAACTCCCCAGCACAACTCCAGATCCTGATTCCCTACTCTGACAGCTTCCCTACAGAGCTCGACCCTGACACCCTTTGTGTATACCTTTCACACATACATACACAGAGAGAGGTTCTCCAAGCCATGCCCAAGTAGTTTTGTTGGAGTAGATTCTTTGAAATTGTAAAGTGTAATACAGTGTGGTATCCTCATGAAAACATTAATTTGACTGGCATTGCTTCCCTACTTTTTTCCTTTGTTTTGTGATCAGCAGAAGAGATTAGCACATTATGTAGAGACTAAAAATTACCAAGTTTTGTTGCTGTCATGTGCTTCTTCAGAGTATTCTAGTAACTAATTAAAACAATTCATCAGCTTAATAAAAAAACCCAAAAGAAACCAAACACCAGGTTTCTGCTTGACAAAGTGTTCCTCAAAATTATATGCTGCTTGGTTCATACCTCTTAATATTTAGATGAAAAGTAATAAAAAAAATTGGACCTTCCCCCACATCTATTAATCTTCATGTAATGAGAACAGAAATCTAAACAGCAAAGGAATCATTTGGTTTCCCTCATTTTTTGTTTTTCCTCCTAGTGTGCATAACTGTACATTTTCAACCAGCTTTGTATTGGATGGCTAAATTAAATCTTTCAAAAGTAATATATGTTCCCAGCAATCTGAATTGGTCTGTTACAATTCAATTGAAAAACACTACACCCAGTAAGCATTTCTACTGCGAAGTGGAATCTTCCATCAAAAAATAAAAGGTTTTTTTTTTCAAAAATCCCTCATGAAATATGGACACTTTATGAAGGTAAACGATTTATCTGACAAAATAAAGACTACAAGAGGCAAAACTATGAGGAAAAGGGAATTAAAACAAGCTTGATGCATTCGGTAAAAGGCTGAGGGGGCGTCTTAGTACCTCTCCCATTTAAAGTCCACTCTACCTTTCTGCCTCTGGTAATATTTTCTCTTATCTGACATCTCCTTAATCTATTTCTCATTCTCCTCTGTGCAAAGTCACCTCACAAGACCAATACTGTTTGTGATTTTTTGTGCCACTTACTTAACACTACCCATGCTTTGCACCACCCACTCATCTCTATTCCAGCACCAGCAAAATGACCATCATGAATATGACCGGGGAGAGGGGGACACACTGAGTCAAGCCTGCTCCTATCTGCAGATCCTCATCCTGAGTTCTGTTGTTTGGTTACTCTAGAACATGGCAGAACCCACAAACTGGTTTTATGTACCTTGACGATGAGGGTTTAGAATGAATGCTACTACAGCTACACAGATTGAGCAGGAACCCAAATTCTAATAGTCAAATGGGCATCTTTGGAGAAAGTCAGTTGTCTCCCAGGTCAGGTGACCCCTTGACTTGGAACTTCGACGGGCTTCTGAAGAGTTCCTTGGGAAGTCAAAAGCTGAAATACCAATGGGATGAATGAAAGGAACATCCATGGATCTATGCCTGCCACTATCTTTTTTTGTTCTACAGTGACTGAGATAAGACTGAGCGGAATGACAGATTTTATCAACTGAGAGACTAGACTCATTTATTAAGAGGAGCAGATACCATCTGGAGACAAGAATGCTTCAAGGCAAGACAGCAGAGTACAAACAGACCGGAAGATAAAAGAAAACCAATTGTGAATAGAAACCTGCCTGGATCAGGAGCACAAGATGCAAGTAACCTACTAGGAGAGTAAATGTTAAGAGGGACATTTATCCCATCAAATTATGTCAGCCTCCATCTACTTAGGATGAATGCAGATGGCAACTTTCCCCAGAAACTGTAGCATGAAATGGGGGGAAAGGCCAAAGAAACAGTACCTAGAATAGGGGGTTGGCAATTATTGCCAACCCCCTGTACTAGTGTGTGCACTAGTGTGTGTGTGTGTGTGTGTGTGTGTTTGTATACACACATACTATATTTAGTATTAAGTAAATAAGTAAGTAATATGGTTATAATTAAGCAATATTAATAACATGGTAACGATTAAGTAATATTAAGTAAGTAAGTTATGAATTAAGAAATATATACCATATTAGCTCTATATTAGGGCTGATAGCGCCCTTGTGGTAGGGATAAGCTTTGATACAGTGTCTTCCCAGTATCTAGGTCTTCGCGCATGCGCTACACCACCGCTGGTGCATGCTACACGACAGTTGCTGATTTGGACAGTGCCACCTGCTGCCCAGTGTTAGCCCATCTAGACTGGCAGAGTTTTTGTCTGGCTTACAGTACTGGCCAAGCTGATGCAGTACACTGGATGCTCTTGAAGCTCTCTTAACCTAATTGCACAAAGATTGCAGAAACAGACAGGGGAACGATGCATCCTGACTGATCCAACTCCCCCCCGCCCCACCCAGTGCACACGCACGCACACGCACGCACGCGCACACACTTTATGCATGTAGGCTTGCATGGGGTCTGGGCCAGGGGATAGGTGGAGGTTGGGCAGGGCCACTCGGTGCAATCCCACCCCCCACCCCACATGGAGGAAAAGATGAGAATACGGCTTAAATCAGCTCTCTCAGATTTAATTCCACCACATTTCAAGTATATCTAAGTTGCAGATCTGCTTAGATGGGAGCTCTTGGTTAAAATCTCAACAGCCCCTAGTTCTCTCCAGGGGCTTCTTCACATGGGGCTTTTATCCTGCTATTGAGATTGGTTCCTCACAGAAGTTTGCAGGTCCTTTACATGATGTCGTCAACCTCCAGGGAGTCTCCTGCACTAAATGACCTTTATCCCATTTTTTAAAAAGATAGGACATAATGAGCTATCAAATTACAGTGCGTTGAGTTTACTTGTGACAAGAGGAAATCCCGCCATAAGAGGAGTTAGACCACAGTGCCATCTAGTGGCTGTATAAGGAAACATATAGAACATGCAGATAAGGGGGAAAACAGCGGGGAGGGAAGCCCATGTAAAGGGAGCCCGTTGTGATCCTGTATTTAAAACGGAAGCAGAAAGCCCCAGTAAAGTTGCGTAGAAATTTAGCCCAGTGTAGAAATACTCCAAGAGACAGTTCACACTTTGCAGAGTAGCCAGGTTACATCAGCATTTGTACCACATGTAAAAGTTGAAGGGAAGATGCATGTCCTTAAACCTACAGCAGAGATCCACTAGGTGAACAGCTCCAATCATATTTTATTTATTTATTTATTTATTTATTTATTTATTTATTTCTATACCGCCCAATAGCCGAAGCTCTCTGGGCAGTTCACAAAAACTAAAACCAAACAACACACAATAAAACAATTTAAAATATATAGAACATTAAAACCACAATATAACAATACAACCACAATAAAACCTAGCAGCAGTACAGGAGTTTAAAATACAGATTTAAAACAGCAAAGATAAAAATTTAGAAAGCTAAAATGCCTGGGAAAATAAAAAGGTCTTCACCTGGCGCCGAAAGGAGTACAATGTAGGCGCCAGGCGAACCTCACTAGGGAGCTCATTCCAGAGCTGGGGTGCCACAACAGAAAAAGCCCTCCTCCTAGTAGCCACCCGCCTCACTTCCTTTGGCAGGGGCTCACGGAGAAGGGCTGCTGCTGATGATCTTAAGGTCCGGGCAGGCACATATGGGAGGAGGCGATCCTTCAGGTAACCTGGCCCCAAGCCGTTAAGGGCTTTGAATGTTAACACCAGCACTTTGAATCGGGCCCGGAAATGGACCGGCAGCCAGTGCAGCTGGAAAAGTACTGGTGTAATATGAGCTTGCAGGCCAGTCCCTGTTAACAATCTTGCTGCCCTATTTTGGACCAGCTGAAGTTTCCGGACCGTTTTCAAAGGCAGCCCCACGTATAACGCATTGCAGTAATCCAGACGAGAAGTTATCAGAGCATGGATAACTGTAGCTAGGCTATCTCTGTCCAGATAAGGGCGTAGTTGGTATACCAGCCTAAGCTGATAAAAAGTGCTCCGTGCCACTGAGTTCACCTGTGCCTCAAGTGACAGTTCTGGATCCAAGAGCACCCCCAAACTATGAACCTGATCCTTTAGGGGGAGGGCAACCCCCTCCAGAACAGGTTGATTATCACCTAGCCGGGCAGACGAACCACCCACTAACAGTACCTCCGTCTTGTCTGGATTGAGTTTCAGTTTATTGGCCCTCATCCAGTCCATTACCGTGCCCAGGTACTGGTTCAGAACAGCCACTGCCTCACCTGGTTTTGATGAGAAAGAGAGGTAGAGCTGGGTGTCATCCGCATATTGATGGCACCTCAGCCCACACCTCCGGATAACCTCCCCCAGCGGTTTCATGTAGATGTTAAACAGCATGGGGGATAGAATAGAGCCCTGTGGAACCCCATGGCACAATTGCCATGGCACAGAGCAATAATCCCCCAGCACCACCTTCTGGAATTGGCCATCCAAGTAGGAGCGGAACCACTGTAGTGCAGTGCCTCCAACTCCCAACCCAGACAACCTATCCAGAAGGATACCATGGTCGATGGTATCGAAAGCTGCTGAGAGGTCCAGGAGAATCAACAGGGTCGCACTCCCCCTGTCCCTCTCCCGGCAGAGGTCATCCCACAGGACGACCAAGGCAGTTTCCGTTCCAAAACCAGGCCTGAAGCCCGATTGAAATGGATCTAGATAATCCGTTTCATTCAAGAGTGCCTGGAGCTGTCCTACAACCACCCGCTCAAGCACCTTGCCCAGGAAGGGGATGTTGGCCACTGGCCTATAATTGTTAACATCCTCTGGGTCCAGGTTAGGCTTTTTCAGGAGTGGTCTAATTACTGCCTCTTTTAAAGCGGCAGGCACCACTCCCTCTCTCAAGGAGGAATTTACAACCTCCTGGACCCAGCCAGACAACCCCTCCTTGTTTGATTTAATAAGCCATGGAGGGCAAGGGTCAAGCACACAAGTGGTCGATCGGACTTGGCCAAGCACCTTGTCCGCATCCTCAGGCCTCAGTAACTGAAACTCATCCAATAAAACTGGACCAGACGGTGCTCTGAACGCCTCTACCAATGGAACTGCATTAATCGTGGTGTCCAATTCATGACGAATCTGAGCGACTTTATCCTCAAAGTGCTGCGCAAACCCGTCACAGCGTGCTACCGAGGGTTCCACCGTCTCTCTCCCTGGCCCAGAATGTAACAGGCCGCGAACCACTCGGAAAAGCTCCGCCGGGCGACACTGAGAAGATGCAATGCTGGTGGAAAAGAACTGCCTCTTTGCCACCCTCACCGCCACAGAGTAGGCTCGATAGTGGGCTCTTACCTGTGTTCGGTCAGACTCAGCACAAGTTTTCCTCCACCTGCGTTCTAGCCGTCTCCCCTCTTGCTTCATTGCCCTCAGCTCAGGTGTATACCAAGGAGCTGGCCGGGCTCTGCTCAGAGGGAGAGGGCGCTTGGGTGCGATCGTGTCAACCGCCCGAGTCATCTCTGCATTCCACAGAGCGACCTGGGCTTCGACAGGAGCACCAGCCATACCAGCAGGAAAATCCCCCAGAGCCCTCTGGAATCCATCGGAATCCATTAATCTCCGGGGGCGGACCATTTTAATAGGTCCCCCACCCTTGCAGAGGGGAAAGGCCGCCAGGAGTCTAAACCTCAGCAGGAAGTGATCTGACCATGACAAAGGGACAGATGTTAATTCCTCTACTTTCAGATCACCATCCACCTGCCCAGTCGAGAAAACCAGATCAAGCGTGTGTCCTTTTATATGCGTTGGGCCAATGACATGTTGGGACAGCCCCATGGTTGTCATGGCGGCCATGAAGTCCTGAGCCGCCCCGGATACAGCGGCCTCAGCATGGAAGTTGAGATCCCCCAGGACCATCATCCTGGGGGTCCTCAACACCAAGTCCGAGACCACCTCCGTCAGCTCAGGCAGGGAGTCTGATGGGCAGCGGGGTGGGCGGTACACCAACAGAATCCCCAATCTGTCCCGGGTACCCAACACAAGGTACAGACACTCAAGATCTGCACTCGAATGAGCAGGAAGCCTGGAGAGGGAGATTGAATTCCTATAGACCACGGCAACCCCCCCTCCCCGACCCTCAAGTCGGTGTTGGTGCTGCACTGAGTACCCAGGAGGGCACAGCTGGGAGAGAGTGACCCCTCCCAGTTCCCCCACCCAGGTCTCAGTAATACATGCCAGGTCAGCCCCCTCATCCACAATCAAATCATGGATGAGGGAGGTCTTATTTTGGGTCGACCTGGCATTCAGCAGCAGCACCACCAGACCCGAGGGCAGACTGGTAAGGCTGCCAGGAACCATCAGGTTGGGGGAAGAACCAGAAGAGGGGACAGCTGTAAGGTGTCTAGCCCCTCTTCTCCTCAGCTGGCCTGTTAATCCCCCAACGCCATACCTCCCCCTGCCCATGACATCCTCCATATGAAGGATGAAGCAACCACAACCCCACGTGGGCCTCTTTCAAGTGAAAGAATGTCTGTCCAACAGTCATCATGGCACACTTGCTCCAACGTATTGCAAGCATGCATAAATGCAGTATTGAGTTGTGCAGCTTGCATGCATAATTGAAGGTCTGGGATTATTCCACTTCAGCCATCTGTGAATAGATGACTAGCCAACATCACCAGGGGAGTCAGATTCTCAGCCATCTTGTTCTACATTTTAGAAATGACTTAAGGGCACATTTACTGAGGCATCAGTTATCCCCACCTTCTTGTGGAAAAATTCAATCCCGCCATTGACCTTACATATTTATTCTTCAAAGGAGGGGATCAAAATTAGGAATCTTCCTGTTTGCCTCCTGGTTGAAATGTGTCAAATTGTAATGTAGTTAGTGAAATGCCAGAAAAGATCTGATAAATTAAAAGCTCCTTGTTTTCGGTGGGCCTGAGACTACTAAGTCCTGTGGATAGTGCTGCAAAGGAAGAGGGAGAGCTTTTGCACCTGTACGAACACACAACGCTGCCTTGCAGAATGAAACCACTGGTCTCTCCAGACCTAGTCTACCCTGTCTGCCAGTGGCTCTCTGGAAGCCTCATAATCAAACTGACCCTTTTTAACTGACAATCCCATGGATCACACCTGGAACCTTCTGGATGCAAAGCATGGGCTCGGCCACTGAGCTTTGTGTGGAAATGAGAATTTCACCAGGTGATGTTTTTCTTGCCCCTGCATGAGACAACAAATTAGCTGAAATTCCGTTGCCATATAACCGCTAATGGCACAGAGGCCTTGCCTTTCTTTGCAGCTGGACACCCCCATTATACGACGCAAATCTGACATGAAAAACAAAAAGGAAAGGGCAGAAGAGGACAAAAAGCCACTGCCAAAGCCAACAGGAGCACAGAATTAAGTTCACTGAATCATGTTTAAACTTCTCATGCCTGGAAAGAAAGAGAAAAAGATAGAAAGGAGGTGCTAGAAAGAGAGAGACAGAGAAGGGGGTGCCAGGAAAAAGAGAGGGAGGGAGAGAGAAAGAAGTGCCCCCCAAAGGAGAGAAAAGGTGTGGCCCTGCCCACCGCTGGCATGCAGCCCTTGACAGATTACTTCCAAGGGAATGCAGCCCTCGAGGGGAGAAAAAGGTTCTTCATTCTTGGGTTTAAAGCATTTCCATCCATCATCTTCCTGTCGTTCAGGATCTACATCAGCTGGACGAACACACTGAAAATTTTCCCTCTTGCTGCTCAGCCCTGCCCCTACAGTGTGCTCTTCCACTGGCCACATCCAACAAGATAGCTCCATGTGCACAGCTACTTGTACCAGGTTCAAGAATAGCTCCTGGATCAGCAGATGTGGGAGACTGGGTTGCTGGATTTGCCCATAGAAAGCAACTCTGCTATACATGTTTTCCTCTCTACCCTGCTCTGCCTAAGAAAACCTTCCCAATGTATCTATCACTCCCATAGCAAATAGGACACATGATGCACATACCTGACAGTGTTTGGAGCATGGCATGGACACTTTTTGTTGCATTTCAGCCCATAATATCCCTCGGGACACATCCGCTCCTGGCAGTGAATGCCTTTAAAGCCTGGATCACACAGGCATGCCCCATTGACATGGTAGCACTTGGCCCTGTTCTCGCAGTCACACTTCTGCATGCACTGGAAGCCAAATGTCCCAACAGGGCATTCCTCTTGACACCTGCAAAGAAGAAGCAGGAGGCTTAAAGTAAACTAGAGATGCCCCAGAGTTTGTCAGAAACCATCATGTTTAATAGCACTGGGCCCAATAGAAGGGCCACAGTGGAGCGAATGCTTTGCATGCGAAAGGACCCAGGTTCAATCCCCAACATGTACAGGTAGGGCTGATAAAGACTCCTGTCAGAAACTCCGGGCAGCTGCTGCCAGTAAATGTGGAGAATACTGAGCTAGATGGGCAAATGAACTGACTCAGTATGAGGCAGCCTCCTATGGGCCTAGACAACACAGAGCTGTGCTGGATCAGACCAAAGGCCACTCTACTCCAACATTCTATTCCCAAGGTGGCCAACTAGATGCCTACAATGGGAAGCCTTCAAGCAGGAGTGCATCAGAACTAGAACACGAGAACTGCCTAGCTGGATCAGGCCAAGGGTCTGTCTAGTCCAGCGTTCTGTTTACAAGAGCCAGTGAGATGCATCTGGAAGCTCACAAAGAGGGCATGAAGGCACCTGAAGGAACATCTGCTCCTGCACCAACCTGCCTGCACAGCAAGGGCATCTGTCAATGCTCTCCTCCGTGTTCCCACCACCACTGGAGGTGAGGCTAGGGATGCTTGAGGAATTCGATCTTTGCATACTACAATGCAAAATGACCTCATCTTCACTTCTTGCACTACCATGCAAACCAGAACTTAGCCATCCACTGGGTTTTGCACTTCTCCAAATGCTGTGATGCAGTTCTTGGCAGTTTACTTTATCAAAATACACATGGAGGGAGCAATCCTATGGCCGCTAGACAGCAGCTAGACAGCCATAGGATATGCTGTTTTCCAGGAACTGATCTTGGAGCCCATGCTCCAAGGTCGGTTCCCACTGACCTCCCCCCATTTCCATGCTGCCTCGGAGGCAGCATGGAGAAGGCCCATCCTCTGTGCTTGGAAGAGAAGCACAGAGTGGCTGAAAAGGGGCGTGACTGGGGGCGACATCCTATGTGTCGTACAGCAGCCTCCTCTCCCGCTCAGCTCTCTCCCTGTGCCCCCGTGGCTAGATAGCCACAATCGGCTGTCTAGCAGAAAAATCAGGGCAGGAGAGGCACGGAGAGAACGATCCCCTCGTGCTTGTCCTGGCCTGCTTTGGACAGGCAGTCATCTCTGAGTTCGGAGGCGCCACCTATCTAAATAGGATTGCGTCCTTAAATATGTATTTTGAGAGGATTGTTTTTTAGATTTGCAAAATGATGCAGAAGGAGCATGGCTGGCGGCCTGGAACACCAAATAGGAGTGCTCCACGCTGCAATGTTTTGTGGCAGGTCCCACTTGTTTTTGATCTGGATAAATGATCTTGATAAATGACTTTACTTAGCCTGGCTGCACTGATGTACGAACACGAAGGTTTGTAATCACAGTGCCTCCTACTTGAAAAGCCATGTTACAGATGCACATAAAAGATCCATGCCTAAACCTCCTCTGATTTTTGAAACATGCAGTACCCTGCAAGAAGCTAATATCTTTGTCTGCCAAGTATGCCATATTACTAATAAAGTCTTATCATGTGGGTAGCAGGGACTGAAAATTGCCCAATCAGCATCATTTAATCCCACCATTGATTAAAATGTTTACTGTAACTGCCAGGCAGAGAGGAGATTGTTAAATGCCTTTTTGTGGGTCATTTTGCAGATGGCACCGGAGAGAATTAAAAATATGATGAGCAGGGAGAAAGGACTTAGGCATGCAATGCTTGGCTGGAAAAAAAGCCCCCTCAACAATGAAATTGGTTGATGTGAAAGAGAAAGCATCAGTATAACTGTTAGGTCAATTTAATATGATTTTTACCAGAAACGAACGAACTGTTGTAAACTTCAGTATGCTGCCTATATGCACTTTCATCAGAGCTCATCAGAGTAGGGATGCCAAAGCATTTTCAGCAGGTAGAACAGCTAAGACATATTCATCTTTCCCTGCCCTCTAACCTAAAGTCCTAGCCATAAACCCATTTAACTATATTGCCTTTAAATCTTGGGCCCAAGAGAACTAAGAGCTGGTCTACACATTTAGAAAAAGCACAAAGTTACAACTCCCCATGCCACGTACCACTCCAGAGGGCAGGTGGAAAGATAGTTTGTCAAGGACAAGAATTCTACCTTTCCTGATGTGCGAGTTTTCTACATTCAGTATAGTTTTATTTTTGTAATTTGCGGGGGAGCATTCAAAGAGGTTACCTGCTGTATGGGGAAATCACACAAGAAGACCATTGTATATTGAGGAGTGTAGTTGGGTATGACCATGGCCTTTCTATGCCTAAATCCCCATCTGAGAGCCTGGCTCCTTTAAATCACTTCACACCATTTCTCTGTATTTTTGTTAGGCTCCAGGTGATCCTAATTAGGGAATGAAGGATGACCACCAGAGTTCCCTAGGTTGGCCGATGGACACCCGCTCAGGCCTATCTTATGACCTTGTAGGAATAAATAAGAACAGGGGAGTTATAACGCAAGGTGTGATGAAGGCCAATGGCATGGCAAGACAGCACATCGTCTATGTAACTCTTGGGTACACATGGCCTCAAGACTGTGCCCAAGATGAACCTCACCACAGGCCTGGACTGAACGGAGGTGCTGTGGATTGGCTGCTGGCCGGGGCTTCTCCATTGTTGCTGCAAGGGTTCCTGACAACTGAAAGGGGAAGTAAGCCTTTGTAATCTCACTCTGCATGTCTTTCGGTCTGTACTGTCCTATGTATTATTTTGTATTATGTGCTTTTGTTAACCTTTTGTTCTTCTTCCATAAACTAAGTACGCTGTACCCATTGAAGTGTTTATTGTTTTTGACCCCCTTAGGGGAAAAGAACCACTGCAGGAGAAATGGCACAGCAAACAGGCTTGCACAGATGTTTTGACAGGGCTTGGCAAGACACCTCCACTCATGCAATCTATACTGGAGCAGTCCCAGAAGGCCAAAATGTGTTTTTTCCAAAGGCATACATTAGCTCTAAGAAACTACTTCCTTCACTATATCCTGTCAAGTTTCCTTGCGCCAAATTATGCCAAAACCTGTAGGCCATTTTCACAAGTGCCACCTACACATTTTTATGTCACCCCTGTGCCAATAATCGATTTGCATTCCCTGTTCATGAGTGAGACTCTAAAGTCTGTCATGTGCCCTTTAGCTTGGTTGAAGGAGGACACTCGCCCTGCTTCTGTAGTTTAGAAAGTATATATACAGCTTTATGGATACAGAAATTATATCGAACTCTATGTTTACTATCTGAAGGAGCGCCTGCTCCCATATCAACCCGTCTGTGCATTAAGATAATCAGAGGAGGCCCCTTTCTGTAAGAGAAGTACATTTAACATCTACAAAAGACGGCCTTCTTTGTGGTGGCACCCTGACTTTGGAATGCCCCCCCTCCCCTAGAGAGATATGACTGGTGCTAATGTTGTCTCTTTGGGGTGCTAAGTGAAAATGTATTTATTTGCACAGGCATTTTAAAATAAATGTTCATTTTTAATATATTTTTAGATTTAAGTTTTATTGTTTTCACTGGTTGAAATAATTTTATGCCTGTTGATGTTATTTGTTGATGTTCAGATTTCTTAGATTGTATTGTATTGTACTGTATTGTTTTTTAGGTCTTTCGTGTACACTATCCTGAAATCCTTTTTTGGGATGAAGGTACAGTTTATAAATGTTTCAAATAAATACATTAAATTGTGGAAATAATGGAAACCCTGAACAGGTGTCTGGGGGCATTTTTGGGATGGATGAGGGCAAACAAGTTAAAGCTGAATTCAGACAAGATAGGAGTGCTGTGAGTGGGGAGCTCTGCTGATCTGGATGGAGATGTGCAACTGTCTGGATGGACTTGCATTCCTCCTAAAGATCCAGGTATACAGTCTGGGAGTTCTCCTGGACCTGGTGCGTACCACGGAGGCGCAGGTGGCATCAGTGGCCAGGAGTGCTTTTTACCAGCTTTGGATGGTTTGCCAGTTGTGGCCTTACCTAGAGAAAGCTGACCTAGTGTTGGTAACCCATGTCCTAATTATAGCCAGACTTGATTACTGTAATGTGCTTTATGTGAGGCTGCCCTTAGAGATGGTCTGGAAACAACCATTTGTACAGAATGCAAAAGACAGAACGCTTGTAGGAACTTGGAGTTTGGATCATGTCACACCTTATTTTGCACCATCTACAATGGCTGCTTATTTGTTTCCAGGCTCAATTTAGGGTGCTGATATTAGTCTTTAAGGCCTTAAAGAATTTGAGACCAGGTTATTAAAGGTGTGCTTTCACCTGTACAAGCCTGCCTGAGCTATAAGCTATAAGATCAACATCTGAGGTTGTCAGGAATGATTCTGAGCGTGTGGAGTTAGTTAGCAGCTCAGACTCAGAATGGCAACAGGGGGAGGTTTCCTCCCTAGTGAGCTCAGATATGGATAGACATTGTTCTCAGGAACTTGGAACACAGATGGCTTGACCTGAAGGCCCTCCCTTTCCTCCCCCATGAGAACTCAGGTCTCAGAGGAGGTGGAGAGTGCAGGGTATGACCTGAAGGATGCTAGAATCCAGCACAGAGCAAAGCAGGAAAAGTTAGAGGCGGAGTTCAGACGTTCCACCTGGTTGGCTATGCGTGATAGCCTACGTAGGAGGGCACAACTGTAAGGGAGGGGTATCCCCCCCAAGTTATTCTGGATGGCAAGTTCTTGTTTCAAACTGCTGGCAATGTCTCTGATTCCCACTTGGCTCCTTTACTGATATTTGTAATTGTGTGGAGTAGCTGTTTTCCTTTAGAGCCTGCGAGTCTTGCATTTGTAAAGAGTAGGGATGTACGAAAGTGACTTACCTTTCCGCGGATTATGTTGATGGTGGGGGGGAGGCATTCCGTCCCTCCCCCCGGAATCCTGGCTGGGGGGGAGGCGCTCCGTTCCTCCCCCCCGGAATCCTGGCCAGCGGGCTGTGCTCCGCAGCGATTCTGCAGAGCCGCCGGCCGGCTCCGCCAGCAGCCGGACATCCACCCGCTGGCTAGCAGGGACGCAAATGGCGGCGGCCATAGCCGCCGCCATTTGCATCCCTGCAGTCAGCCGTGATAGGCTACGTAAATGTTTACGTAGCCTATCACGGCTGATTTAAAACAAAAACAAAAAAATGCGCGTACGCAAATGGCGGCGGCCATGGCCGCCGCCATTTGTGTTCTTTATTTTGGCACATCTTAGTCTACGTAAACATTTACGTAGACTAACACGGTGAAAATAAGGGGAATGCAAATAGCGTAGCGTCTACGCTATTTGTGTTTCCCTTATTTTCGCCGTCTTAGTCTACGTAAATGTGGCCGCCACCATTTGCATTCCTTATTTTGGCACGTCTTATGTAGACTAAGACGTGCCAAAATAAGGAATGCAAACGCACTTTTTTGGTGTGTTTTTTAAAGTCAGCCGTGACAGGCTACGTAAACATTTACGTAGCCTATCACGGTGTTTTTTTAAAATCTAGCCATGATAGGCTACGTAAATCTTTACGTAGCCTATCATGTTTTTTTGTTTTTTTTAACCTGGAAATGGCGGCGGTGGCAGCCAGTCGGAAGACCGGCCGTCGCCGCACCGCCGCTGGAGCCGCCGCTGCCAGGAAGATCCACCCAAGGTAAGTCTCGTCCCGGGGGGGGGCCGGGGGGGCGGGCCATTCCGCCACCGATTTCGGGGGGCCGAATGTGCTGGCATTCGGCCTCCCCGAGATCTGTGGCGGAACTTTACATCCCTAGTAAAAAGTCTGGCTGTTAACTAATAAAGTAGAGAGCCTGAAGCCTGATATCTTAGGGTGTGTTGATTGCGAAGGGAGAGAACCAAGGGACTTGACAGAGGTCCTGCTCTCTGGTCCATCAGTAAGAGCCATGAGATTGGTGAGTACCAGGGACAGGGCTTTTTCTGTGGTTGCCCCATTTCTTCAGAATGCCTTCCCATGGGAAGTGCATATAGTTCCTTGTTCGCTGGCTTTTAAGAGAATTAAAGAGTTATTTATTCCACTCATAAAAGCAAGCTGTAAATCTATTCAGCAACAACAGCAGATGAACGACAGACTATTTTCCCTGCCACATTGCTATTAAAAGCAGAGATGCCTCCTTTCGCTGAGTAGTTGGCAGCTCTTTCTGGCAGACCTGAAAATGTGCTGAGATGTTAGGGGAATTTGCTTTCCAAGTGGAGTCTTCCGGTTTAAGTGGAAAAGTACAATATTCAACAAGATTAATAGGTAGTCAATACCCCACTATATCATCCTATATTTATAGGAGATGAAGCATGGTATAGCAGAGCAAAAGAGCATCCAGAAATAAACCATCAATGACCTAATCCATTTACATAATTAGCCACCCTCTCCCTCTTGTCTCCCACACCTCTCTGCTAACACTTTAACCAACCTATTTATTTGGAAATCAAGCAAGCCTTGAAAAAACATTTTATGCAACGAAAAACCAATAATGGCTCCTTTGGAACGCAAGGATCATCGCCGTAGGAATTAAGTTGCTAAAGAAACATCCTCACTTTGCAGCGTATCAATCTAATGGGCCTGTAACACCATTAACAGCCAGATACATTGCTCAATTAAATCACACGACGAGTGGCTGCACCCTGTCATGTTTCTTGTTCAATTTTACATTGCTTCCTTCTTATCTGGAGAGTGTTGCATTATAAGCACTACCGTTGGACTCTAATAAGTGCACAATTATTTGTGTTTGGGTTTATACGCACATCAGCTGTAGAATTAATGGCCACAATTTCACAAAATATTAAACATTACAATGCCCTGTTTAACACATTATATGCATATAACTATATTTGTTCCCTCTGCAGAATGGTTGCATTACGTTGCCAACACATTCTCTTGACAGTGATATATTTTTGTCCAATGGCAAGAATCGAAACAGCGCCCAAAGCATCACAGCCATTACAAATACTGGGTGATCATGTTTCATAAATAGCATTATGAAATACTTATGGGTAACAAAACAGCAGGGAAAAGAAACTTGCTCATTATAATTGTTAGCAAATGGATGGAATTGTTCTCACGGTATAAAGATTCTAATCTCATGGTTCAGCAGCAGGATGGAAAAACCACAACTAAAATACAGTTTCATGACAGCTGCAAGATTAGGAACTTATTTCCCATTCTGTATTCTTATGGAAGCTGTTGCTTCTATTTAAAGGGTTTTCATAATGCAAACATTCTGCATTGGATGCTCAGTTCACGTAATTTCAGCGCAGTACAGAAGTACTATCGCGCTATCAACTTGGTGTTTGTCGAGTTATTCAAAATGCTCAGCCATGTTCTATTAGCGAGAAAGAGAACAAAAAGAGAAAGAGAGTAATTCAACTCCCCCAGGCTTTTGTGACTAAGCTATTTCTTTCAAATATTTATCTAGAAATACGGTTTATTATCTCTTTTATGGGACTGCATGCTGTAGGCTAATACAGATTACCTTTTAAGGATATTAAAAGGAGCCCACCCATTAATAGGAACACTTTATTTATTTATTTAAAGGTCAACAGAAATGTTATTTTGTTTGGAGTCGGGGATGGGGAAAGGAATCTTATTTCAGCCCATGAAACCCAGGGAGCAAGAGGGATGAAGATGAAGTTGGCTAGTTGTCCCTGTTGTTCAAATTAAATGAAAGCACATAACAGTTCTAGAAAAGAAAAAGGATTATGTTCTATAGTAAAGTAACAGCCCATTATAAATTGAACCAGCTGAAATCAGAGATTCTGATGGGCTAGGCTTTAGCATCCAGTTTAAGGAACTCCAGGGCCATATTCATGTAAACAGTTACTTTGGTTAACAAATTTTTAAGCTCAGACATGTGCTGCAGAGGCTTGTGAAGGCCTGCTCCTCTTGTCTTGGATTAAAACTGAAGCTGTTCAACAATTCCCAGCTTCTCTTCTACCCTTCCCACCATCAACAAAGGCTGGTGGTTCTGATGTCACTGGGGCAATGAATCTGCTTTGGGTTTCAGTCAGAACGCTAAGGAAGCTATCTAAGGTGCTTTGGAGAGCTCCTTTAGAGCTCTAACTAGCTCTGACTGAAACCCAGAGTGGATTCACCACCCCACTGACATTGGAGCCATCAGCTTCCACTGCTCACCATCCCCCCAATACCCAAAGCAACATCCCCAGCAGGCTTCCCCTGGGACCCTTGGAGTGTGGCAGGAAACTCTGATTGACAGGAGGGAGTATTTGACCAAGCCATGTTCATGGGTGGAAAGAGGAATGCAGGCGGGCAGGTAGCTAGCGAAACCAACGAGAACTCCTTCCTGGATTTCAATAGACAGCCAGAGCCAAGAAAGCAATGTGGAGACTAGGGTTGTATGAAAAATTAATTTCAGTTCATTTATGACCAGAATGTACCCCTTCGCACTTCCCAAACCTGAACGCAAATGCAAGCACAATCTGAACTCAAAGCTCATACATTCCTGAACTTGTGATGCTGTTCACAGGAAAAAATGCATATGTTAGCAAAAAATACAAGAAAAAAAATGCATACTTTCAAAAACATGCACGCAAACATGCTTTAATCATTGCGTATTTTTGAACATACACCTAAGTACATACCCAAGTACTTCATGATTTTCATGTGAAAGAAAAAATAAATCTGATATGGACATGAGTTGGAACAAGCTTTGGGTAGAACTAGGGATGTTAGAGAATTCCGCCACGGATCTCGGTGAGGCCGAATGCCAGTGCATTTGGCCCCCTGAAATCCGTGGCAGAATGAAGGCCCCCCCCCCATGAAAGGCGTGTGAAACGGAGCACTTACCTGCTGCCATCTGTGCTGACTTGCGAATGGCGGCCGCAGATGCAGCCGCCATTCGCTTCCTCATTGTAGCTGTGACAGGCTATGTAAATAATTATGTAGCCTATCATGGCTAATGCAGGGACGCCATTTGCGTCCCCCCCCCCTTTTTTTTGCCATTTTAGCCTACGTAAATATTTACGTAGGCTAAAACGGCAAAAAAAAGGGGATGCAAATGGCCGCCGCCGTAGCCGCCGCCATTTGCGTCCGCTGTTTTGGGGTTTTTTTGCCGTGATAGGCTACGTAAATATTTACGTAGCCTATCACGGCAAAATACAGGGACGTAAATGGCGGCGGCTACGGCAGCCGCCATTTGTGTCCCTGCAGGCTGCCCAGCGGCCGGATATCTGGCTGCGGGTGGCCCTGGCCGGCGGCTCTGCAGAATCTCCGCAGAGCGGAGCCAGCCAGAGAGAATTTCGGGGGGAGGGACAGAGCACCTCCCCCCCACTGCGAATGTCACCCTTCGAAGAGGTAAGTGACTTTCGTACATCCCTAGGTAGAACTCAGAGAACCTTGATATCCTTGAGTTTAGCTTATTTCCACATCCCTCATGGAGATTGCCAGGCATATCGGCACAGAGAGATGTGGCAAACGGATCTAGCTTGGGGGCCATGGGGGGGGGCTTGACTAGAGTTACAGAGGCCAAATCATGGTCCTTCTAGAGCCTTCTAAATGGCCTATCACAAGGGGTAGCCCCCCCCCCCAGTGATTTGAGGAGCACTGTTTGGATGGCCCCAAGCAGTCAGTGTCCTTAAGCATCACCCTTCAGCACTTTCCTCAAGGGTTAGGGTTTCTGGGCCTGCAAAGCTCTTTTAATGTCACATGAGCCAAAGCATGGAGATGCCAGGTGCTTTTCTGCTTCAAGTATGTGTTCCATTTTAAAAAATAGCAGATATATGCCTTAAAACCCCCATAATGTGTGAGAGCAATATTAATCTCAGGGAATACACGCTGTATGGCCCAACCTGGCTAACTCATGGCTCAGTAAGTGCAGTACAAGTAAAACAAACAAGAAAAAGATGGCACCAGCTCTCATACCTTAACAGAAACATTGTGAGTACTTGTGGAAGGCAGGGATCTCTATGCTAAGTTTAGAGTATCTGAACCAGCTCTAAGGGAGGGAGGAAGGGGTAGGAATATGGAATGTGTGGCCTTGCTCTTGAATGGCTACTTCATTAGTGTACGCAAGGCCTTCTCCACCAAGAGCAAAGAGAGGACGAGTATAGTCCTATTCAGGTGTATGACTTAAAGTAAACACATGAGCCAGGAAAGGGGCTGCGCTGAGTATCTGTGCCCCCAGTATCCTGCATGGAATGCAGCCCCTCCCCGTGGCATCTGCGAATTGAGTAAAAACGTTTGCAAAGAGGAGTCCTCTGTGTATACAAGCAGAGGCCCCCACACAAGCCAGAACCCTGATAGTACAGTATATCTAGGCTGACCATACGTACCGTTTTAAACGGGACAGTACCATTTTTTTCATACTTCCCGACCATCCTGTCGTTTTAATATAAATGTCAACTTCGTCCCGTTTTTAATTTTTTGTAAAAAACTGAACGCGTTTATCATAAGGCTCTATGCTAATCAAGGCGTGCAGTAAAACTACTAGTGTGACTGAAGAGGAAGCTCCATTTCCTTTGTCCAGCCAGGCCAGGCTTCTTGAGCTGGTGACGATCAGACGCCGCCTCCTGGCTTGTCGGCAGTGGCGGGGAATTCAAGAGGGGGCCGCTAAGCCCCATTCAGCGTGTGGGAGCCAGGAGGGGGAGTCTTACTGTTATTTCTACCATCATTCCGCCCATTGAGATTCTTTCTGCCCTACATTCAGTTTGATTCGGACTTTTCAGACTCACATTTCGGTTCAACGGGCTGTTAGCTATTTTTTTATTACAGCGGAACTCTCCGGTGGGACGTTGGCATATACCGGATTGTGATAGCAGTCGGGGTGCTCATTCCTTTTTCTTTTTGGTGTATGTTTATGATTTTTTGCAGTCTGGCCACTGCAGTCCTGCAATAGAGTGCTCAGTGTGGTATGCCATACAGATTTGTTTACTGCTCATGTGATATTTTATATGTATTTTATATATGTATATTTATGAGTGGTTTTTGTGTGTATATGCAATAAATTAGTGTTATTCATTTGCGCCCCTTTCCGTGTTCTTTTGCAGTGAGTTTAGGTTGCTTTTTAGGTCTCTTATAGCCTGAGAGACCACAAAGGGAGCTGCAGTTGTTTTGTTACATTGTGGTTTTATTATTATTTTTTTGACCTTGTTAGCTCAATATGTTCATGTAATAAAACTTTTGTTATCGTCTTACTTTTTCATGAATAAGGAATATTACATAACCCCGTCCTATTTTTGTCATCCCAATATCCCGTTTTTGTCTCAAGGAAATATGGTCAGCCTAAGTATATAGCCTATGCCACCTAGAAAGCACACCAAAGGAGAATTCTGGGATATCTTAGGGATGTCAGAGAATTCCGCCACAGATCTCGGTGAAGCCGAATGCCAGTGCATTCGGCCCCCCAAACTCCGTGGCGGAACAGCCTGCCACCCCCCCGCCCCCCTGCGGATCCCCTCCAGGACGAGACTACCCTGGGGCGGATCTTCCGGGTGGCGGCTGCAACGGCGGCTGCGGCAGCTGGTCTTCTGACTGGCTGCCGCCGCCGCCATTTCCAGGCTTGTAAAAAAAAAAAAAAAGACATGATAGGCTACGTAAAGATTTACGTAGCCTATCATGGCTAGGTTTAAAAAAAAAAAAAAAAACCACGACGTGATAGGCTACGTAAATCTTTACGTAGCCTATCATGGCTGGGTGGGTTTAAAAAAACAACAACCGCGTACGCAAATGGCAGCGGCTATGGCCGCTGCCATTTGCGTTCCTTATTTTTGCCGTCTTAATCTGCGTAAATATTTATGTAGACTATGACGGCGAAAATAAAGGGGAACGCAAATAGCGTAGCGGGCGCTATTTGCATCCCTTTTTGATTTGCCGTTTTAGCCTATGTAAATATTTACGTAGGCTAAAACGGCGAATCAAAAAGGGATGCAAATAGCGCCCGCTACACTATTTGCGTTCCCCTTTATTTTCGTTGTCAGTCTACGTAAATATTTACGTAGATTAAGACAGCAAAAATAAGGAACGCAAATGGTGGCGGCTGTAGCCGCTGCCATTTGCGTACGCGGTTTGTTGTTGTTGTTGTTGTTTTACCCAGAGCCCGCCGCGGCCGGAAATCCAGCTGCAGACGGCTCTGGCCTGGCTGGGCCTGGCCGGCTGCTCCGCAGAGCTGCCGCAGAGCACAGCCGGCCGCGGAGGATTCCAGGGGGGAGGAACGGAGCACCTCCCCCCCTGGCGAGGATTCCGGGGGGAGAGACGGAACGCCTCCCCCCCCAACAACATAATCCGCGAAAGGTAAGTGACTTTTGTACATCCCTGATATCTTCCCATGAACTCATCAAAAACAGTCCTTGTTGTGAGATATTGTGAACAGTATGGAAGCAAGTTTGAACCCAACCCTGGATTGGGTGTTTTCTGCAGACGCCATTTTAGCAGATGGCAACGGAATTGGTGGGAGGAAAAATAGGATCTGGTTCTGCCGAAGTCTTTCTTTGAAAAAACAGGCCCCCATTTGCCATAATCATTTTAGCTATCATTTGGGGGACCTTCCCCAACTTTAAAACTTTTTAAAGATGGGGCAACCACAGTATCAAGCATTGAGCTGAATCAGAGATCCATGAAAAGTACACATTGGTCTACTGAAATATACCATATGGGCCAATCAGGTGCCTTCATTACTATATTCCCTCCCCCCAATCTAGAAATGCTGAGTGGGGTAGGAGAAATATTGAAATGCAGTGCTTAATCTTGAGGGGATTAATGGGTATAAATCTCTTTCATTTGCATATCTTGTAAACACGAAGTGCTCCCCATTAAATTTATTGCTGCAAATATCTAAATTAAATTAAATATAATCCATTATGCTTTATAAGGTACATTTCGAAAACCAACCTAATAATAAAAATGGGGGAGCATTGCCAATAAAAGTATTACAGTATTTTCTATCTCTCTAAAAAAATGTTTCTAATTTCAGTAACACTGATGTGGCACATGGGCATATAGAAAAAGTTTCAGATTTGGTTTGGGGTTTTTTTAAGCGTCGGAGACCAGTCTTTGAGTCCTAATGATTTTTGTCTTCCAATTTGGGCAGCCAAAAACGAGCGCAGCTAGGCTGGAGGTTGCATGTTACAGTGCCCTCTAAAAACAATAAAAAGGGAAACCCCAAACAAAAACAATAAAAATGATGCATATGCATGCAGACAGTATAATATATTTATATTAGATTAAATTGTATGGGTTTGTGTTTATATGTATGCATGGGCAGTATCCAACAGGGCCATTCTGCTTAAGAAGTTGATGTATCACTGAGATAAGCCACCCCTAGCATGTAAACTGGTGCACCGAGTTTACCTCAGAGCCCATCGCACCAGCTTACACTATCTATTTATGTATTTATTGCATTTATATCCTGCCTTTTTTCCACTAAGGAACCCAAGGTGGCGTACATAACCTTCCTCTTCTCCATTTTATCCTCATAACAACAACCCTGTAAGGTAGGTTGGGCTGAGAGTCTGTGGCTGGCCCAAAGTCACCCAGTGAGCTTCCATGGCCGAGTGGGGACTAGAACCCGGATCTCCTGGCACCCAGTCCAACACTCTAACCATTACACCACACTGGCTCTCATACTATTGGTGCAGTGTCAGAGGTCGCTTTGCTTACGCAATGCTATCACTTGCGTAAGCAAAGCAGCGGCACTGGATACTGCCCTATATATACACATATATACACACACACACACACACACACACACACAACTAACAACCTCCAAGCAGAAAAAGCTCTTCATTTTCAGTTACTGTTACTGACAGTTTTCAAAGGAAAAAGCATGCCTTGGTCACACTTCTCACCTCCCTTAAAAGATATAGGGTTGTATCCCATTTTAGTCATACTTTATAGTAGGCCCATTGAAATGAATGGGACTTACATTAGTCATGACTAACTTAAGAGCGTTCTTGAAACAGCCACAGTGTTAAGAAGAATTATATTCAATTCCCATTGGGCTAGAACTGATTCTCCTGCTGCGTAGACTTCAAGAGATGTATGTCAGCATTTCCAGCGAGGACTTCCTACTTATGGAATCTGAAGTCCTTCAATAAGGTCCAAGCTGCAATGCAAGACTGGCCAGCATCATGATAGAACTGGAACATTTGGAAGGACTTTGGGAGGAGTTCCTGCATTGTCACAGTTCTCATCATCATTCGTGTGACAATGTTACCTTGGTGCACATATTCAAAACAATATTTGTGTAATACAATTTTCATAGTTCTTTGGGTTGTATCCAATGTTAGTTTAACTTAAGTCCTGTTGGTTTCAATGAATCTACCCTACAACCGATTGTTTTGGTCTTTGTTGGCTTCCTCTTCTCTCCTGTTTTTTTTATTATGTCTCCCCACCCTTCTCCTCGCTCCGGGAGAGAGCGCAGGACAGGAAGGCCTGGCGTGCTATGGTCCATGGGGTCACGAAGAGTCGGACACGACTGAACGACTGAACAACAACAACCCTTCTCCTCCTCTTTTGGAAGCAGCTGCTAAAGTATTGTACTAAAAGATTAAAAGAATTCAAATAAGAATATGCATTTGCTACTACGAAAGGGGGGATCCAGTCCACCCTTCTATTCTGCATTTGCAACTCTATGGCTCCTATATAAAGCAACAGACAATAAAGGAGTTTCTCACTGTGGATGAACATATCCACATTTATTTTTCATTTCTTCTGTTAATCTTTCAAACAGGGGACATAGGATATTTTGTTTCCTTCATGCTATTCAGTAATGTTTGTTGAATGTATTGCAAGATCACCTCTTTCCGAACCTCAAAATGCAGGGGAATGAAGAACCTAAAAGCTTCTTACCTCACAACTGGTCCTCAGAGGGAGCAATCCTATGGCCACCAGACACTGTCTGGAGAGCCATAGGATTTTTTGCTTTCTGGGAACCAAGGTCAGAGCCAGGGCTGCAAATGCGGTTCCCAGAAACTGCACTCCTTGCCCCCTTGTAGCTGGTGCAGTTCTCTCTGTGCCAGTTATGTCTGTGCACTCAGAAATGAACTGCAGAGATGGGGAAAACGGGGCAGTCCCAGGGGTGGGGAGGAGATCGCGGAAGCCACATTAGGCAGCTTTCTATGCACTGTGCAGCTTTCCCCCCTCCTGCTCTGAAGCTCCCTGGGTAGACAGGCAAAATCGCCTGTCTAGCCAGAAATGCAGGGTGGCCGGAGCATGGAGGCGAGGATCAGCTCTGTGCTCCAGCCACCCAGCATTGGATAGAATCATAGAATTGGAAGGGGCCTACAAGACGATCGAGTCCAACCCCCTGCTCGACACAGGAACCCTGATTCCCAGGCGGTCTCCCATCCAAGTACTAACCAGGGCTGACCCTGCTTAGCTGTTCGGAGGCTGACAATAATCTCCACTGGATTGCACTCTTAGTGGCCTTTTCAATGGTGGAGCCCCATATGTGGAATTCCCTTCCCAGGAAGGCTTTCCTGGTGCCAAATCTGATGTCTTTTTGGCTCCAGCTGAAAAAGGCAAACACCTTTTTATTTGCCCTAGCTTTCTAGCATGTTGCCTAGCTGGTTTCAATTTGGTTCATGTTTTATTGCTCTTGGTTGTTTTTTCTTGTTGTGTTCTATTGCTCAACTGTGCTATTTTATATTTCATGTGGTTGTTCTTTATACGTTATCTTTTTAAGATCTGTGTGCTGCCCTGAGTGCTTGCTCATGGGAGGGTGGCAAATAAATATTTTAATAAATTAAATAAAATGAAAATCAACGACTGCACAAGTCCCTGCTGCCAGGACCTAGAAGACCCATTTTTTCTCAAAACAATGAAGTTTTGTGGCACTTTTAAAGACTAACCAATTTATTACAGCATAAGCTTTCATGGACTGGAGCTGCAACAGACTAGCACAGCTTCCCCTGGAGAATGTTTCCCAAGGCACTCTGGAATCACCGGAGAACGCATGTGTGAAGGTTTGAGGCCTACAGAGGAAAAGGGTCAGGCTTAGAGGCCTGGAGTTTTCTGTTGGGAGGGAGTAACAGTGAGAGGAATAGTTTCATTTCTCCAGTTAAGTTTCAGTTTCATTTCTCCACTTAAGTTTCATTTCTTCAGGACTGAAGCAGTACTTTTGGTTTTGAGGGAGGAGGTTACATAAAGAGAGCGAGAGAGCCAGTAAGAGGAGAGATGGCCAGAGCCTGAAGTGGGAGCAGCGTCTGAAGAGTGAGCAAGAAGAAGCAGCCTAGAAAAGTCTAAGGACTGCTAGGGTAAAGGAACTTGTTTTGCAATTTTTCTTTTATTTTCTTTTAATGCCTTTGTATCACCCAGCTCTATTGTGTAAATACCTGTAGTTGTGATTTGCTAGCCTTAAATTTACCTGTAAACTGTTGTGGTTAAACCCTGTGTCTAGAGTGTCAGTCACCCCATGTCTACAGCCTACACCCCACATTACTGGGAAGGGGAAGTTTAAAAGAAAGAAGGTGGGACTCTTAAGTAGGAAAGAGATCCTTAAGAGGTTGCTCAGTGGGTCTAGGTCATAATGGGAAACCTGACGACATGCCAGGCAGAAAAGTATTTGGAAGACAAAAACACAGTATTTTAAATGATCCAAACTTGGGATTGAGGGCCAATCCCAAAAGGTGGTAGAGACCTTGCATGGAGACCGTACCACCCACCTCACGTTTACAGGAAGTACAATAGCGCAGTGGTAGAGCCCCTGCTTGGCAGGCAGAAGGTCCCAGGTTCCATCCCCAGCATCTCCAGGTAGGGCCGGGAAAGGCCCCTGCCTGAAACTTTAGAGAGGTTTCCTTAGAGAGTTGCTGCCAGCCAGTGTAGGCCTCTAGAGCTAGACAGACCAATGACCTGGTAATTCCAGCTTCCTATGTGCCTCGGTTTCATGGGTTGTTTGTGTAAAAGTGCTCTCATTTGTCTTGCACCACAGATTTATCCTGTCAGACAAAAGGCTGAGTTAGGAGTGGTTTTCTTATAGGGGCCACCTGAAGCAAATGCATAACCATGTAAAATGTGACTTGGTACAGCCCCTCCCCCAAAAGGAATCTCTCACCATTACGCACATTTGGCAGCTGGACATTCAGGAAAATAATGCAGTATCTTCTTGGGATTGTATCAGTTCGCAATGCAGGGGCAAGCATTGCATGCCTGAATACTCTGTAAAGCCCCCTAAACATGGCAAACTAGCACATCAGGGGAAAGGCCAGCCCTGCTTTGTGAGTGACATGCCAGGTTACCAAACACAGGGAAATTCTGATATACAATTATGCAATTTCCCCACCTGCAATCCAGAGCGTGAAGAGTCCTGGAAGGCCTGTACTAGGAGTTTTTCTTCCGAGGGGGCAGGTTGACTATCACATGCACATAGTAAGTTGGTGGTAGAGCCTTCTTGCAGGGACCTCTACTCACTCAAGTTTCGTGTGTGGGGGTGTGTGTGGGGGGTGTGTGGGTGGGATGGGGGAGGTCATTGGTTTGAAGCCATGACTGGCATTTGACACACGGAAGAACAAAGGATTCTATAAGGTACCACCATACCTACCTGTCTCCCATATAGCCTGCTGTGCATAGGCATGCCCCCGTCACATGATCACACTGTCCTCCATTGTGACATGGGCAATCCTGGCTGCAGTTAACTCCATATGTTCCTGCTGGGCATGGCTGGGCACACACAAAGCCCTGCATGGGAGGAGGCAGAGAGATAGAGAGAAAACGGGTATCTCGTGTTAACCAGGAGCAAAGAAGAGTAGGCGGCATTTAGAGACCATTAAAGGATCTGCTTTGTTTATCATTGAACTCAAAGTGAACTCATGTAACAGACTGCTTATTAGTTTGAGAGTGAAACAGGGCCACCAAAAAATAAGGTGGTAGCATTTACATACTCGGGGGATGCTGCAGGTACACAGAAGTAGATAGGTTTTTGGATTTTTAAGAAATTACATTTAGGGCGCCGTCCTATGGACTGTGTTCTTGCTACTCGGAAGCCCCCAAACTTGGAGGCTTCTGAATTCCTATGCCCTCCTGGGCTGAAGCCAGCAGAGCAAGAGGAGTGACACAGGTGATCTTTGCCTCCCCATCCTCTCATCTTTGATTTTTTTCACTAGATGGGCTTTTCAGCTTTTCAGCCCATCTAGCAAAGGCACTTCAGTGGGGAAGGGAAAGAGAGTGGAGGAGCTTGGGATAAATTGTACCCTGGCCTCCCTAGTCTCCTCCCCTCCCTGCCCACCAGAACATCCCCCTTTCCCCCTCTCCCCCTCTCCGAGATCTCTCTTCCAATCTTGGAGGGCAGCCTGGAGCAGTTTTCTCCGGGCCGGCTGCAAGGGGTTGTGAGGTCAGATCTCCAACTCCCCATTCTGAGGTTGAAGCGCTGTCTCTGACCTTGAAGGGGAGAATCCTACCCATCCTATGGTCCCTGGGAAGTTAATGCAAGGACGATAGGATTGCTCTCTTAAAAACAAAACTGTTCATGGCACCTGAGCCTAGAGAGAGAGATGGATTGGGGAAGGATCTAAATGAATCAGAAGTCAGTCAGATTGTGTTTGTCTTACCAGTAGGGATGTACAAAAGTCACTTACCTTTCGCGGATTATGTTTATGGTGGTGGGGGGAGCCGTTCCGTCCCTCCCCCTGGAATCCTCGACGGGGGGGAGGTGCTCCGTTCCTCCCCCCCGGAATCCTCTGCGGCTGGCTGTGCTCCACGGCAGCTCCGCGGAGCAGCCGGCCAGGCCCAGCCAGGCCAGAGCTGTCCGCAGCCGGATTTCCGGCTGCGGAGGGCTCGGGGGGGGGGGAACGCGTACGCAAATGGCAGCAGCTATGGCCGCCGCCATTTGCGTTCCTTAGTTTGGGCCATCTTAGTCTACGTAAATATTTACGTAGACTAAGACTGCGAAAATAAGGGGAACGCAAATAGCGTAGCTGATGCTATTTGCGTTCCCCTTATTTTCGCCGTCTTAGTCTACTGTCAAGGGCTCCTTGGAGGTCTTTCTCTGTCTAAACCAGTAGCCAAGTCCAGACACAGACAAAGGAATTCCTTTCAAAGCTTTATTCTTCTTTTACAACTTAACAACTATACCGATTGCAACTAGATCTGAGCAGCACAGTACCTATGCCCTAAGTTGGAACAGTTGGTCCCCGTTTGAAAGGGAATTACTGGCAGACTCCTGAACTTAAGGACTAGGGAGAGTCCCTCCCCTTTTCCCTTGGAGCCTCTGGGCGCAGCCGTTGTTTGCGCGCCAACCTGGCACTTCGCCTCCTTTCCGCGCCCTCCATCTGGCGCCGCTCTCTGCGTCTGCATCGCGCATCCACCAAGTCTGCTATCTGTGCTTGGTCACTCCCTGGATTGCTAACTAAACTAGGAATGCTGGTGGGAGGAATCTCCGTCAGCTGTTGGTCCTGGGAAAGAGGAGCGCACTCTTCTCCCAGGAGCGACTGCTCTTCCTCAGAATGAGAACTACTCCGGGATTCTATGGGCTCAATGTCCACCCTGACATCTACGTAAATATTTACGTAGACTAAGACGGCCCAAATTAAGGAACGCAAATGGCGGTGGCTGTAGCCGCCGCCATTTGCGTACGCCTTTTTTTTAATTACCCAGACGTTTTAGGCTACGTAAAAACTTACGTAGCCTATCACGTCTCTGTAAAACAACAACAAAAACACTGCAAATGGCGGCGGCGGCAGCCGGTCAGAAGACCAGCCGCCGGAGCTGCTGCTGGAGCCGCCGCCCGGAAGATCCGCCCCAGGTAAGTCTCATCCTGGGGGGGATCCGCGGGGGGGGTAGGGGGGGTGGCAGGCCGTTCCGCCACAGATTTCGGGGGGCCGAATGCACTGGCATTCAGCCTCACCGTGATCCGTGGCGGAATTCTCTGACATCCCTACTTACCAGTCAAGTCTCTGGCTGCGAATAGCTGAGATGTGGAATGTCATTCATCAACTGAAGAACAAGAAAAAAGTGATGGCAAAGGAAGAGAGAGAACTTCCCTAAAGAAGCCCCTGACAGCTTCGAGTAAGCATCCTGCTGGAGGAGGATTGGGGATTGCTTTTTCCATCTCCAGAATTCCATGTCTGTCATGCCCCAACTGGAGAAGTCCTCCTCAGAGGAGGAGCTAGAGGCCCCAGAAGCCCAGGGCACTCCAGACCAGGGACACCCACCAGACACACAGGAGCCTGAGCCCTCAGGGGAGATGGCTGCAAGGCCATCCCCGGCAGGAGAAAGGACTGAGCGACCCCCTGACCCCCAGGAGCGTCATTGCCTCAATTGGCTAGCAGGGCTCCTGTGCAATGGAGTGCTCACCTCCAGAAAACATCTCCTTGGGAGAAAGGGACTCCTCTGGAGTAGGCTCTGGAAAGGGAGCTCCATTGCTGCAGCTGAGCTCTGGGTGGGGTCCGGATGGCTTTGGGCTTAACAGCCTTCACTGGAAAGTCAGCCAGTGCTGAAACAACTTGGTCCATCCAGCCTCTGCCATGCGCCTTGCCTCCTGAATCATGCCCTGTGACTGATGCTCTGTTTACTGACCTTCTGGACTGCAGGACGTACATGACTGATTTACTATGCTTGACCTCTTGCTTGTTACTTTGACTGCTCCTGCTGCTTGATCCTCAGTGCCTGACCGACCGGCAGTGTTCTGACCTCTGCCTGGATTTTGGCCTCTCCTGCCTCAGGCTAAACCCCCTTGGTCTGAAACCTGTGTGCTTGACCATCTGCTTGCCAACTTCACTATTCTATTGCATCGCTCCCTGAATTTGCTTGCAAACCACCAAGACTTGATCTAGAGCAGGCCAATGTCCTGGCTGCCTCTATAAAATACTCAGGTTTGGGATTGGCAACCTTCTAGTGCTAAATAGCATAGCTGGTGACAGCTGGGCAGGGGGAAGGAGGCTATCTGAGCCTTGAACAGACATGCTTCTATTAAGGGGCAAGGATACACTGCAACATTGTCTTGCAGGTTCTACTTGTGGGACCCATATTAGAACCCACATTAAATAAACGATAGCTATGAGTGACCATGTTGGGGCCATAGAACAAAAGAAATAAAAAAGCCAGGGAAACCATGCCATTTCCACCTCCAATATCATTGGGCTCTCACAGAACCCATATAAGACAGATTAGAGTAATACCTTTATCAGGCCACCTGAAAGATCACCCAGAAATGTGCAGGCTTTCAAGTTCTCCAGATCTCTTCAACAGCCAAAATGTTTTTAAAAAAGCAGTTGGGGGCGGGGGATACAAGAAATAAAAAAGGTAGACTTGATACTGAAGCCATGAAGTGTGCATGTTCAGAGTATTAAGAATTTAAAATGAAAGGGGTGAGGAGGGGGATATAGATATTGACAGTAGGCTCTACCAGGTGATGTGGTGGTTTTTCAGGTTGTATCTGGGACTGTCAGTGGCTACGAGTCATGAAAGCTAAATTGGAATCTTCATGGTCAGCAGTAGGATACCTCTGAATACCAGTTGCTGCAGATCAAACAACAGGGGCGACTGGGTGGGGCAGGGCTGCAGCCTTCATGCCCTTGCTTATAAGCTTCCCAGAAACGTCTGCCTAGTCACCATTGGGAGCAGGATGCTGGGTTGGACAGTCCAATCCAGAAGGTATTTTTCAATAGTGGAGAGAATCTATTATATTTCTTGGCTCAACTTCATTCCCCTTTAAAAAATGCTCTCTTGGTTGTGAAAGCCAAGAATGGCCAACTGGTAATCCATTTAGCATGTTCAAATTTTCCTGGTTTTTATTTCAACTCTACTTAGCAGATGTCCACTTCATCAGCATCTATCTATCTATCTATCTATCTATCTCTTTGAAGATTTGTGCCTGGAGAAGAAACCTGTGTAACTTTAAAAATGGCCTCCAGCACTTTTCATATTAGCCAGTGACAGTCTGAATCCAGTCAATTTTGCAAAACAATAGATGTTTTGAGGAACTGCACAAAAGGTTCTGGGACACAGAATGGCATAGCGTTAATCAAAGCAGAGGCTGTTTTTGGCTGCATATCCCATCCAATTTTGACCAGTGGTTGAGATCTAAAATGCTGGGACTCAATCCTGCTTGGAAATACTGTCAAATCATGTTGCCACTCCTTCCAAATATGTGTAGGCCCAGTGATCAAAGACACTTTGCATCTGGTCAAACATACTCTTTGTTCTTCCTTGTTATTACTTCACATGGCCCAGTTCTAAGCCCTAATATTTAAAAACAGATTCTGGAGCAATCCTGTGACTCAGATTAAGCCCTGCCTGCCTGCCTTGATGAACGCTGATCCTGCAAACTGACCTTTGCTTAGCTCAGAACAGGGATAGGGGAGAAATTTGTTCAGTTTGCATTTTAATACAAGTTTGCCTAATTTCACACTTTCGAGCTACTATGTATACAAGAATGCATATATTAGGTGCAATGTGCACAAAAATGCTTATGAATTTTCATGCAAACCTTAAAAAAAAAACAACCCTCCAAGTTTGGGATGAACCAAATTTAAGATTGGAAAAATGAGAGAAACTAAAAGTGACAGATTCATTCAGCCCTAGCACAGAATCATTCCCTGCCATAAAAATGTCAGAAATGCCACTGATATAATATTGTTTGCTCTTTGTAACTGAACCGGATACCTACATAATTTAACCTAATGAAGATCAGGAAAATCACCAGGATTCTGACCCCCCTGTCATCTCAGACAAGCACTGTGGAGCATTTTAGAAAAAAAAGGACATACTGAATACATCTCAGGCCGAATAGAAAACAGCTCAAACAAGAATATGAATAGCTTCATATTCTCATTCCTATGACAGGACCTTCACTTGCTGGGCAGGAAGACTTGGTAATACCAACACCCCAAAAGGAATACAACAGCTCTCTCCAAGCATCCAAAAGGACGCCAAAAGCCTTCCCTAACCTGTACGATTGGTGGTTCCCTAGCCGTGAAAGAGACACCTTGGCCTCAATTCAAGAGCATCCGGATTCTGCCATAACAGCTTGTTTCTAGGCTTGAGCAAGAAATAATGTTTTGTATTTCTCTCTCTCCAGGAAGGCAAGCTATCCATTTATCATTATAATAAATGCATTTCCTCGTAGTCTTTCAAGGAGGGCAGGATTTCTATCAACGAATGATGAGAAAGCAATGTGCCAAGATGCATCTCTCAGGAGAGGTGTGAATCTTTAGGCACAAATGTGTGTTAAGGGAATACAAAATGCCCATCTCCAGAGGATCAAATGTCAGGGCAAAGATGCAAGCAGTTTTATGCATCTCATCAACACAGTTCATTCCATCAGCAACCTTCCAAAGACTTCAGCACTCCCAGGGTTATGCCTTTTTGAATGCCCTTTCCAATGTTATTAATAGACACTTGCTCCTTGGGAGGAAAGCTATGGCCAACCTAGACAGCATAGTAAGAAGCAGAGACATCACCTTGCCGACAAAGGTCCGTCTAATCAAAGCTATGGTTTTCCCAGTAGTAATGTATGGCTGTGAGAGCTGGACTATAAGGAAGGCTGAGCGCCGAAGAATTGATGCTTTCGAACTGTGGTGCTGGAGAAGACTCCTACGAGTCCCCTGGACTGCAAGGAGGTCAAATCAGTCCATCCTAAAGGAAATCAACCCTGAGTGCTCATTGGAAGGACAGATAATGAAGGTGAAGCTCCAATATTTTGGCCACCTAATGCGAAGAGAAAACTCCCTGGAAAAGACCCTGATGCTGGGAAAGACTGAAGGCAAAAGGAGAAGGGGACGGCAGAGGATGAGATGGCTAGATAGCATCACGGATGCAATGAATATGAACTTGAGCACGCTCCGGGAGAGAGCGCAGGACAGGAAGGCCTGGCGTGCTATGGTCCATGGGGTCACGAAGAGTCGGACACGACTGAACGACTGAACAACAACAAAAGCAAAAGAACTGCCCCTCCCTTCCCCAGCCTCCTTTGGCTTACTTCATTTAACAGTTCCAAAAAAGAGAAGAATTTTAAAAAGTTATCCTGTCCAAACATTTGGAAGGAATGTGCAGCAGTGATTAAGGACTTTGGGCACACAGATGTGATCTTGCGTATACAACTGTGCCTATGTGTGCATTCATTAAACCTTCACATTTTTCAGCTGCCCTCCCTTTTCAGACTTTCAATGTACAGTGAAGGTGTGGGAGGAGCACAGAGTGGGGGGGGGGATTCCAATTCACACTGTCAATACAGAACTAAGAGATGGAAATTACTCTGAGCTAGTCAACTCTAGATACAAAATGTTTGGAAACATGCTGAGATAACATTCAGACAGCTTATGCTTTGGATGAAATCCTGGCTCCCAGCAGCGTAATAATGATGTGATCGATGACAAGGGTCTCTGGGGCCACAGCTTTTTGTGGGTAGCCCCAAGGAACTTGGCCTGGGAAGACCCCGGTACTGTTCCAGCAAGGGCTGGAGGCATGGATGATGGATGTGGAAGGGGCCAGGGTGCAATAACATAGAGAATGCTAAGGCCCACCTGTATCATATCCTGACTCTGACCTAGCTGGGGTGTGCCTCATCTTAAATCATACTCTCTTCCAGTGTCCCTTATGCAATTGCAACAGGTGATTATGGCTACTAGTGTAATTACTGCTAATTGAATTGCTTGCTAGATTCTCCCTTTGACAGAAGAGAAGACACACTGCCTGAAAATAGGAGCTATGCTACCTTAAAACAAGGAGATTGCAGGGGAGGGGGGAGAAGCAGAGCGCGCGCGAGAGAGAGAGAGCGCGCGCGCGAGAGAGAGAGAGCGAGCACGTATGAGCTCACACCATTTTCAGCTTACTGTTTCAACTGGGAATTTGATTCCTCAGGGAGAAAAACTCTTGGCAGATCCGCATTTCATCACATGCACTCCAGGGGAGCAAAAAAAGTGTTGCAGGAGAACAGTAGTTTTCTGGTCCCAGGTGAAATCAAGTTGGAATTGATGCATATTAATAAACCCAAAGTTATGAGTGACTCTGAGTAATGTTTGCACATAGAGTATATTATATATGTGTCATCCTTCCCCTCAAAGCACGCTAAATGTGCAAGAAAAATGTTTGCAGCCAAAGATTAATATTCTGTAGAGTATATTACCACTAGCATAGTATCCAGGTCTTTCCACTTGCACCTTCCCTGCTTGCTGCAGTCACACTTGAAGAAACCACTCCAAACACCAAGAGTTAAAAATCCCAACAAAAGAAGAAGAAAAAGTTTCATACACTCTGTAGCCGTGTAGAATCTTCCTTCTCTTTTATGAAAGCCCTGGAGAGGCCCTTTAAACTTAAAACCCCAACATGTACAAGTGGAGGGCTTTAACTGGCAACTTCTGCTTCTTCCCCAGAGCCCTTTCTGGTATTTTTTTCAAACTTAGCTTGGTTCAGAAGCAGGCATTGTTAGCTGCAGGTTTGTCCCTAGGGAACAAAACAGCCAACAGTATGATTTTCAAGAAGTCTCCCAAGCCCTTGAAATGCCATCCGTCTGCTCTGTCCAAATAACATCAATGCAGGCAGACTCACTTGTGGCCCATCCACCAGCTGGGCAGAAGAGAATTTCTAAAGCTTCCACACTTATTTTTTGTCTGTAGTGCATTTCTAACCCTGAAGCAGCAGTCCCTTAGCCGGTACTCGTGCTGGCACAAATCCACAGGTTGTGTTGCAGCATCAGCTCTGGGGTGATGTGCAACCTATCTGGGTGACAGCACTGCAGCGCAGGGTCAGTGTACATCAGCTTGGTACCAATGCTCAGACAAGCCACTGGATCCGGACTGCAGACCAGTGTGATTTCTGTGTGATTAGTTGTGCTGGAATCAATGACTTGGTAGTACTGAGCTGAATTTTGTACTTTGCAATTCATTACTCCTGCCTACATGTTGCACTTCTGTGCCTAACTGTTATGCACTTTTTTTTTTTTTGCGCAGTCTGTGCTTCATCAATTGCTGCTGTGACATTTTTATTATCACTGTGCTGCTTAACATAATGCTAACTCCTCCTATATCATGTTGCCTGGGTACCATTCAGCATCTGAGAGCCTCCTCTGGAGGCCCCTGTCAGATGAGGTGAGGGCTGGAGAGATGACTTTTTTGGCTGTGGTGCCTGCTCTGCTCCTGGCCCCTACATAGCTACTTTTTAGGTGCCAGGCAAAGACATCTTTGTTTCCCAGGCCTTTTATGTTATTTCTTTTTTCATTTATTTAAAATATTTTTATGTACACCTCATCCCCAAAAAGGGCCCTTGGAGTGGCTTACAATCAACCAGTAAAGACATGACACACAAGGAAAGGGGGATGGGGAGGGAAAAAGGAAAAAACAAAGATTTTCAGCAGGGGTAGTGGAATGGTCCTGCTGCACTTCTTATTGTTCATGTTGTGTTATCTTTGCTGGCTCTTTAAAAGTTTGATACGGTCCTTAATCACTGCTTTATTGTTTGATGTTTAATTTTTTATTATATTTTAATTCTGTTTTGTAAACTGCCCTGAATATTTTCAGATTTTAAATAAAAACAACATCAATAATATGTATGTAGGACTGGAGATTTCTTGAAGTTCAGGCCCTGAGACAAGAGGGAAGAGCCTGGGAACTCGGAACCAGTCCCTGGCAGACGAGAAGTGGGGACTGGTGGGTCAGGGGAGCTTTGCAGTGTGAAGACAATGGGGTGAAGCCTGGTGGACTAAGAGATGGATCCAACAAGAAAAGCTCAAGCCAAGTAGTATCATTTGTGCATAAATTTCTAGTACTTTTGGTGTACGCTTTGACACAAACCATCTCTCATTCTTTAGAAATGCAGGGATGGATCCTGAGAAAAACAGCTTCTAGGCCCTCATCCTGAATATTTTACATCTTTTTGTGGCAACTTGAGAAGGTGACGACTATAACCTTGAAGCTTTAGGCCAAACATTGAAAGCCAGAAACGCTATATGTCAAGGAAGAAGGTTATCGCCCAAGCATGGTGCTGGCGCAATCTACCCAGGAATCCATGGATAAAAGAGCACACCATCTTAATCTCTTCCTGCTACACCACACAGACCCTCATCTCCTATGCTGATTTCAGCATGTACCCAATGGGAATAGTCACTTCCCCTCCACCCTCACAATCCAATCATCTTCGTGGCCTTCCAAGGTATGAGAAAAATAGCAATCCCAATAATCTCTCCCTCTCCCTCTCCTTCTCTCTCTCAAACTCTCTCTGCTGTATTCCAGCAGAGCCAACAGCCTAATTGTCAAAACGATGGAGTCATGCCAGAGAACAGAGTGCATCTGAATGAAGCCTTGGCAAATCCAGAGGGAGTTAATTATCACATTATTGATACAGATTTTGGGTTTCTTTATTTTTTTTAAGAGCTTACCTTTTCTTCGTTGACACACATAATTAAAGGCAAGGAATAACACGCTGCCTGAAAAACAACCTCAGCAACCCTCTTAACCCTAGCAATATTCTGCCAAAAATCAATGAGATTATGTCTGAGGGGGGAAAATTGTATTGACCTCTATTAAACACTCCTCAGAGTCACCCAGTTACAATGTTTTCTAATTCCCCCTCTAAGACTTGGGACACCATTTATTTTTGTCTATTGTATTTGAATCTTGCTCTTCCTCCAATGAGCTCAGAGTAGCATCCATCCCACACACACACACACACACACACACCTGCAACCCTGCATTTTTAAATTAGGCTAAGAAATTAAGACTGGCTCGGGACCACCCGAGAGCTTCATGGCTGAGTGCACATTTGAACTCAGAGCTCCCTGGTCCAAGTATCTATTGGACTCATTTAGGGTGCAATCCTATGCATGTTTAGACAGGAAAAAAGCCCCACAACTCCCAGCTGTTGGAATGCTGGGAGTTGTAGGACTTTTTTCTGTTTCAACATGCATAGGATTGTGCCCTTAGAAGCTTACCTTTCTCATCAATATCCTAAAACCACATGGAACTTGGCTCCAGCTGTGATGACTTATGCAGACAGTGGTAACAAGGGCAAATGTCTTGTTCAAGTTCAGTTCTCTCAAAAGCTGTAGCTATGTGCAAAGTACTGGAAGGCTTGAACGAGGGCACCGGGAGCATATCTCAAGTGCTTTACTCTCTGCACCACCAGGACAGCTCTTGACTGAGAAATTTCTGACCTGATCTGTGCTGTTCTGCAGTGCCCCTGATAGGGTGGCCAGAGCTGGAACTGCAGCTCTTCAGTCCAGCCAGGACCTTGTCTCTGAAGAAACCAATAGGCAGATGAGCAGAACCTCTTTCAGTCCAAGGGCCACATTCCATTTTGGAGAAGCACTCAGGAGCCACATTCCAGTGGGGGGCAGGCCTGAAGGCAAAAGGAGCAGGGCCAACATCCCAAACATACCAGCATATTTTAGTTGAAGGCTTAGTTACTGCAAGTAATGCCGCTTTAGGAGAGGCATTTCAGCCATTCAGAATGGGGGGAAAACTGCACAAAAGCCGAGAAGTCACCAAACAAATGGTGGTTAGGGAAAAGGTGTGGCTTCATGGGGAATGCTGGGGGGCTGGATTTGGCCCCTGGGCCAGAGGTTCTGCACCCCTGCAATAGGGGCATGGCTGGCTGCATATAACACCTGCTCTGAGCTGTATTCTTTACCCTGAGTAACTTGTCAAAGTAAGAGCACAAGAGTGCTTTGCCTTGGACCTGGTCCTTTGGTTCCCATCTGCCCAGCACAGTATCCAGCTACCAGTCTGTCTTTTGCCCACATGTCTACCTCTGGCCATTGGTCCTTGTTTGCCTGACACAGTACGAGAACTTTAGTCTGCCCATGGCTGTGTCTTCTGCCTCTGGCCTATTGGTTCTGCAGCTGCAGCATGTCACGACATTAGGTCCTAGGTCTGATGCTATGATGAGGTATGCATAACATGGTGGTAACTTCCTATGTCTAATTGTCTGCTACAGAAGTCATGTGCGCTGCAGAGAATTCTGGGGCATGTTCTAGCCCCACAGCAGAGGCCTGAGAAACAATAGCAAGGCCTCTTGGGCCTCACTGTTGGGCCACGTGAGCCACGAATTCATCCTGAAACACAGCCAACCCTCTCCTGTGGCTGAACATTAGATTTCTGATTTTAATAGGCACACACTGACTCAACACCATCTTGCAAGTGGCTTGCAGTGCTCAGTTATGCAAAGCTTAAACCCATGAAATGTATGCATACTAAAGCATGCACCACAGGGCGCATGGCTGCAGAGGGACATACCATCCATCCTGGGGGACAGGCGCATTCTCCAGTGATGTGGTGACAGGTACCCCCATTTTGGCACGGACATCGCTGTTCACATTGTGCGCCATGACTGCCTGGAGGGCAATGCTCTTCGCAGCTTTACAGGTGTTGTTGGAAGGGGGGCAGGCAGAAACCAGAATGAGATACAAACAGACACAAAAATAATTTATGTTAGGAAACTATGAGGGCAAGCCATTACAGCACCATTGTAGCAGTGCTTACACAAATCATCAAACATGCAGTGAATTCCAATCGACAATGTCAATGGTAAAAAGTAGTTATCCAATATTTATTGCTCTAAACGAAGTTGCTTTTGTCTCAGACCCTTTGATCGTGTTAAGAGATCCTTATTCACAAAGATAATCGCCTCTGGTTCATGACAGCGAAAAGCACTTCCTGTGGGACTATTTCTGAAGATCAAATTTTGCTTTGGTGACAACCTGTTGAGTTGAGTTGTGAAGTGGGTGGAAGTGGTGAAGTAATGTGCTAACCACCAACCCAACAAGTATTCCCAATACTGTTGTTTGGCCTGGCCCAAAAGGTGGTGTCTTCCCTGGGCACTTTGGAGGCTGGGAATTATCGTATAAAATGAATGGCATTTGGGATAACAGGGCCAACAGAACTGATCAAGAACAAGCAGGTAGTGACATTGGTCGGAAAAAGAGCCAGGGACGAGGAACAGCTGGAGGAGAGGAGAGTACATGGCTTAGAAGAACAGGGTTGGAGAAGTACACTGACCTTGGAAGAGCCAGAAGCCAGGAACAACTCATACAACCCAAAAGACATGTTAATAATCTGAAGTGATGGATCTATGTGGAGGTTGGCACATACTGAAGCAGTTGTTGTGCTGTGTGAATTTCTAACCTACACTATCCCTTATGCTGAGAATGACCAACAATATGTATAAACATTTGCAGGAACATGTAATCAATCACTGTTGTTGTACTAGAACTTGGTGTTCCCTCAGTGAAGCCGACTGGCAGGAGGATCAGAACTGCGAAAAGAAAATAATTTCCCCACATGAGGTGCAGTTAATTTACAGAAGTTGCTACCATAAGATCAATTCGCAGAGGGGGATAGGTCTATCAACAGCTATTAGCCATGCCATGAGAACTCAGCGGAATACCATGTGCAGAGGAGGAGGTTTACTGTGTCCCGCAATGGGCCACATCTACGGCTTGTGGACTTTCAGTGGGTCACAAGTTGTGCAGGCATACTGTAGAAACTAGGGAACCCTAACCAGTACATGTGAAACAACTGTGACATTAAGAGAAGGCAAAGAATGACTACTATTTCTGCAAATAAAATCTATCCATCATTTAACTTACAATACACCTGTGTATCCAGGAGCACAATGACACTCTCCAGTCTTATGGTCACAGGTTGCCCCATTGTGACACTGGCATTTCAGCTGGCAGCCTTTCCCATAACTTCCTGGATCACACAGGTCCTCACAGCGCCAGCCTTTATATCCAGTTGCGCATACACAGGCACCAGTGATGGGGTTGCAAAGAGCTTCGTTCTGGCACTGGCAACGGTTGCTACAGTGGGGTCCCCAGTGGTCACTGTCACAGCCTGGAAAAAAGACACACTAGCTTATAAACTGTATCAGCAGAACTTAGTTTCATCTCTTGGAAATTTATGAACAGAAGTATGCACATCTCAACTTGCATCATCTTGATCAGCAACATTGACAGTGTCCCTAACAAAGCTGCATACTTACCACATTTGCAGAAGGGCCAAAGAGCTCCCCATATCAAAAATGTGAGTAGAAATCCCGCACATTTTTCCAGTTGGGAGCCGTCACTGTGTGTGAACCACGGAGACCAGATATGGACAGGGACGGATGGACTCATTTCCGTCTGTGGATGCTGGTCGCTCACTGAGCTGCTGCCGCTGCCCACACCTGCTTGTCATGTTGTGCAAGACACTAGATGGCTCAGTAAGCGACAAGCAAGCACTGCAGGGCCACCTGCTCCTTCCCCGAGCCACCATTGTTATGCAAAATGGCATCTCAGGTCTATCTGGAAAACTACTGTTGTGTAGATTGCTGCTGTAAAAGGGTCATCAATGCAACATTACAAGCATAAAAATTGTGTAAAAATGGCAGTTCAGGGAAGCAGTGGGTGGCCGACCCCCATTCGTGGACTGCACAGTGCTTGGCAAACGGGTCCAGTAAGTGCTGTACGGTCTGCGAACAGGAGTCAGGGGCCTGAGCAGGGGGGAGCCCATCGGACTCTGCCCCAGTATTGGGGGCTTGTGATATCCCTAGATATGGACCAAATGTTCATTCAACCTGCTCTCTCCCGGACAGTTGCATCACTAGTTACATTTGGGTCTCACCCCCATGCCCTATCTCTGGAAGGATCATAACAGCAAGCTGAAGCCCACAATTTTAGGACTTTGCCTCACGTAACTATTCTCTAGAGCTGGGGATGGGAGAACCAGGGATGCTGAAGCTCGTGGAAATCCTCACAACTTTTCTTCAAAGATCGGTTTGGCCTACTTCTGTTCTCGTTTGTGACCTGTTTTTTGGTTCGTTCGAATGGGAAAATTTGAACGTTTTGAGAAAGTTGTGCGTTTTCAAGGACACACTTTGCAAATGAAAACACAGGTTTGGGAATCTGAGAACATTTTTGCAAATTAATGTGATCTGTGTTCGCACTCAGGATGGCAAATGGGGCATTTTTGAGTGATTTATGACCTGAATTGAAAATCCCTACCTAGAGCAGCATAGTGAGGTGTAAACAGCCAAGTGCCAACTTCAGATCTCACCCTTGTCATGTCAAGAATGAGCCTCGCAATGCAGCCCTTTTGTATCTTGCCTGGGAATAATGCATACTGTACATCTGACTGACCAGCCAATGGGAGGTTTCACAGTCATGTCCTTAGGAGGCACTGCACCACATCTGACAGTAGGCAAATTACAAAGTCATGCATCATTTGGCCATTTCTCAACATCTGGCTTAAGAACAGTTCAAGGGAGAGAAGCCTTGGAGGGAATTCACACACAGCTACCACAACTGAAAGGGAAGACAGTCACCCATGTGGCAAGCTTAGGAAACTACCTTCTACTGAGACAGACTATTGGTTAAGTCAGCACAGTCTTGTCTGCACTGACTGGCACTGGCTCTTCAGGGTTTCAGGAAAGGGACTTTCTCAGCATTACCTGGAGATGTCGGGGATGGAACCTGGGACCTTCTGCCTGCAAGGCAGGAGCTCTATCACTGAGTCCAGAGTGATGCCTCAGCAATGATAAGGAGTCTTGGCATGGAAAGGGCCTTTAATTCTAAATGGGGTAAGACTCTGTTGGTGCCAGTCTTCTCAAAGTGAGTCTTCTCAAAGTGGGAGGATGACAGAGGTGGAAGCCTAGGAAATTAGGAAGTTGCCTTACACTGAGTGAGACTATTGGTCCAATCTGGGTCAGTCCTGTCTACATTGACTGGCAAGTGGATCTCCAGGGTTTCAGGCAGGGGTTTTCCCCAGTCCCACCTGGAGAGGCCAAGGACTGAACCTGCAACTGCCTACACACAACGCATGTCTTCTACCACTGAGCTACAGCTCCTCCCCATCTTTAACAAACTTCTTTTGAATCTGAGGAGAGTTCCAAAGCCATATGGCTGTGTGTGTATGAGGAAGGGGGATTGTTCTTGCTCAAACGGGAAAATATATTAAAAATTCCACAGAGCACACTGGCCAGTGGGCGACTGGGTGTGCCCAATGCAGCTCTTTAGATCAAGCCAGGGTTGTGTTAGCAGAGAAGACGTGGGGCAATCCAATCTCTGCCTGGCTCTCAGGGCGATCGTGTCCTCTGGATTTACAACAACAAGAAGCGAACAAGCCCTGTCAATCCAGCCACTTCATTGTGCATTGTTTTTATTGCATAATAAACAGGGAAGGATTTATCTCTTTCCCCTACAGAAGGGGATACTGGAGCCACAGAGAGCTGTTGCTGGCTAATTTTACATACTCACTCTCAGCAGTAAACTTGCCTCATGAATAGTGCTTGGTTTGAGTCCTGGATGACCAGGGGAAGGCTGCACAGAAGAAGAGAATGCCTCTGAACATATGCAAAGTGCCTTCCCCTTGCCAATGAAAACCACAAGCAGCCACACATCATGGGGAAGAGCTTCCAGACTTGAAGGTGAGGCTCCTGGGCAATTATGAATCTCAGCATCTCTGTTCTTAGAAATGAAACCCTAATATTGGACTCTTCTCAGACATTTGGACAGTCCTTGGCAATCAATTGAGTTATCTCAGTGACCAGCATCGTTAACACTCTTAAAAAACACAGCACCTGAATCCTTCTTCTGAGAGAATGTTAATAAGGAAGCAACAATCTCTACAGCAAAACCAAATCTTTGTGTCCTCACAGGATCCAGCTTAATGTAACCTTATTTCAGCATTTCTCTCCCCTGCACTCTCTCTCTTTTAGCACGTGACAAAATCTGTATTCTTTACACAAGGTGTCAGGGGAGCTTTATAAATATTCCATCAAAGGTAAAGAGAAGGGAGACTCCTTGGCCCAATCTAAAGCCAAGAGAGCCAAATTCCCTCCTAATTTTACACCCTGGAGCATCCTCATTCATTCCTAATTTACATTTACTCCCTAATTTATAAGGAGGAGGCAGAAAGTGCAGGATTTGGCCAGAATAATAAACTATTCCAGAACATTTCTAGAATCAATTTTTAAAACTTTAAATAAAATACTAATCTTATTAGGAAGATAGATAATGAATTGAAGGAAGCAAGTTGAACCTGAAATAAGGGGATGCCAGGAGGGTGGAAATTAGGGAAAGTTTTTTTTAATTAAAAGGAAGACAGCCAATAAAATTTTGATGCAAAAGAAATCTAGGTTTTCTTTAACAATGAAAACCAACCTTATAATAGAATTATAGAAACATACGAGTTGGAAGGGGCCATTCAGGCCATTGAGTCCAATCCTCTGCTCAATGTAGGAATCCAGTTTAAAGCGTCCCTGACAGTTGGCTATCCAGTTCAAAATCTGCCTTTCTGTAACTTAAGCCCATTATTTTGTGTCCTAGTCTTGGATGATGTCACAAACCTTTAGATACTTGGAAAGTGTTATCATATCCCTCCTCAGTCTTCTCAAGGCTAAACAACTCAGTTCCTTCAATATTTCCTTGTAGGACTTGGTTTTTAGGCCCTGATCATCTTTGTTGCCCCTTTCGGAACTCGTTCCCATTTATCTGAATCCTTGTGGTGTCCAGAAATGGATACAGTATTCAAGGTGAGGCAAAGAGTAGAATGGAACTAATACTTCCCATGATTTAGAAATTATACTTAGATTGATAAAACCTAAAATTACATTTGCCCTTTTGCAGCCACATCACGCTTCTGACTCATATTCAGCTTGTGATCGACTACAACTCCAAGAACTTTTTCACACATACTATTATCAAGACCCATCTTATACCTGTGCATTTGATTTCTCTTCCATAAATGAAGAACTTTGCACTTGTCTATGTTAAATTTCATTCTGTTATTTTCTGCCCAGTTTTCTAAGCTATCAAGATCATTTTGAATGTTGTTTCAGTTTTCTAAGGTATTAGCTATCCCATCTAAATTTGATAAGCATTCCCCCCATCTTTTCCTCCAAGTCATTAATAAAAATGTTGAAGAGTACAGGGCTCAGGATTAAGCCCTGGAGCACCGCACTCAATGCCTCCCTCCAGTCTGATGAGGAACCGTTGACAAACACTCTTTGCGTTTCGTTCTCCAGCCAGCTGTGGATCCAGCTAGGAGTAATGCCATCCAGCCCACACTTAACTAGCTTGCTAATCAGAATATCATGGGGCGCTTTATCAAATACCCTGCTGAAGTTATGTCCATAGCATTTATTATGTCCATAGATAGGATTTTCATGAACTAGTAAGGCTGTTATCTGATTGAAAAATGAAATAAGATTAGTCTGACAGGAGGACTTAGTCTTGACAAATCCATGCTGGCTTCCAGTGATCACTGTGTTAGTGTCAAGGTGCCTACGGATCAAGCACTTTATAATCTGCTCTAGAATCTTCCCAGGTATTGATGTCGGACTAACTGGTCTATGATTCCCCAGATCTTCCTTTATTCTTTTTGTATCCTAAATTTCACTCCGAACATGGACATGGGGCTGTAATAGTGACATTGTAAGGCTTGTTAGAATTCCAAGATTCTGATGGCATCTTTTCCCTGTTTTATTTCTGAAATGCATAACTGTGCTGTTGGAGGACATACCCATGAGAACATCATTTTCATAGAGCACGCATGCCTGGCACAGAATAATAAAATCACAACACAGATGCAGTACATGATAAGTCACCGCCCATACTGCGTGTAGAAGAATCTGTTGAGGTCAACTCCTGTGTTAGATCAAGACTGAATACTAGCTATTGTTGCACTACAGGACCAAGCTGGCATTGGTCCATTTCAAAGCCACAGTTGAGCTTGGCTCTTGCTTAGTCCGACACGGTTGGACAGAGCACACTGTTCAAATAAGTCCCATGAAGTAAGACTGAGAAAACATTTTCATGCAGGCTGCTCATCCTTCTCTCTGCTGTAGATTCCAGCCAAGTCCATTCCAGCTTCCTCCCTTTACAATAAGCATCAAAAGTCACACCAGTTACTTTTTTGGACAGAATGTCCTAGCAGGTGACATATTAATTTTCTTTATATGACTGAAACTCATCCTCTAAAGCTTATCACAATAAAAACAACAAAACAACTTTATTTGAACAAGCTTCCTACGTGAGACTGATGTGTTATTAGTCATTCCAAATTTGGAAGATCCCCTCAAGAGATGTGGGGACAACTATATACACTCCCCCCCACCCCACATATACACACACCATGTGATGATACTGTAAACTAAGGAATGTTCATGCATAAAATTTTACTGCATTTATTTGGATGGGGTCGGACTTGTGCTGAAGTATAATTTCATTAGGGAAGATTCAACCAGTTCACACATGCATGTTCATCACTTGATGACTACAGCTTCACAGATGTGATATTACATGTGTGAATGGTACATCGCAAATCTAACTTGACAGATGAAAAGGGCATATCCCACACTTTTCAGTGGCCTGTTCACACACTAAACTGCCAGTCATCAACTGCCAATAATCCAGCTGTCCGTGGAAAGAACAGTGTGGCAGGAGTAGCCTTGATCTCCTGAACCAGACACTGTTATCTGCTCTGCTCCTCGCTCTGGTCTGGGGAGTTGTGCTTGCCCTACTAACCCTAAGCCTACTGCCAAGCAAGTGCAAGGGAATGATTGTAAACTGCCCAGAGAGCTTTGGCTATGGGACGGTTTAGAAATGAAATAAAATAAATACAGGGACCCATTATGGATTGGGACCCCTAGCTGTGGTCCCTATCTGGTTTGGGGATCCTGTGCCTGCAGTTTATATTACAACTGATGTAAACTGCAGGCATGAGAGGGAGCACTATGCAAATTAGGCCCACAGTGGGAGGAAAAGATTAAAGCCTCCTAAGACCCTTCTCCCCATGCTACGGTCGTAATCTGTGTAGTCTTACCTTCCATAACTAAAGGAATAGGCATTGCACAGAGAAACCACTAGATTTCATCTGCAACACTGAATCCCTCTGCAAACACTGCAGTACTGGCAGCATTCTAGCCTCAGAATGAACTGAGCTTCCACTGCATAACTTTGCCACCTGTTGCTGCCATAGGCTTTAATGGGGCAGGAAAACCATAGTAATTTTTGAACCACAGCTCGGAACTTCAAAATAAAGTCTCAGAACTTCAGAATCCACAAATAAAGGATTGCCTTCCTCAGTAAGCCTGAATAAAGTATATCAGCAGTTTTCATCAAATTGTGAAAGAAATCTATGATGTGCCTGTTTAAAAATTGGAGTAAAAAGAGTAAATGTAAAAAGTAACACATTACTTTTTAACTTGCTGTGCCTGTGATAGGTTTGAAATTTGGGACTTTTGTAAACATCATAAAATACATCACGGATGCCAAGTTTTAAGTTATTAGCTTAACAAATGTCATCTTTATAAACAATGGACTCTTGAGGTTTAAATTGCTAGATCTTTTTTTTTTTTGGCTACTCCCTTTAATTAAAGGGGCACACTTGTGGCCCTTTAATTCTAAATCAGCTTTCCCATCCTCAGGTCCCCAGATGTTCCTAACTACAACTCTCATAATCCTTAGCCAGTTCAGGGTCAAGGATGGCCTAAATGGCCCCTTCCAACTCTATGATTCTATGGTGATGGGAGTTTTAGTCCAACAACGTCTGAGGACCTAGGTTTAGGAAAGGCTGTTCTAAACAAACAATAGTGGAAATCAAGTGCTATACACATATGCGAACCAGGCGTAGATGAATAGGTCTTACTTCATGCCCAGACTCTAGCTTACTCTCTTCCCATGTTAGCTTTGATCTCTCCTTGGATGCTGGTGACCCACATGTTTTTTCTTTTCAGAGCAACATGTAACTAAACCATTGGAAGTAGCTACCATACTGCTCTCATAGTATGTCAGGACTGTCTGCTCCAAACTTTGGAGTTCTTTCTTCAGACTCATGAGAGGTAAACAAGGCAAGGAGGAAAAAAGAAGTCAACAGCATTTGCCAGTTCTCTGTGAAAAAGATAAATTATCACACAGAAGAGGAAGTTGATGCCTTCCTCATTTTTCTAGAGATGCAAGGATGTCCTTGGCTCTTTGAGGGAACAAGCTGCCTGATTCTATCTCAACTGGGTAGTCTCCATCTGATAACACACACAGCTAATGCAGTCACGATTTAATCTTGGACAACCATCTCATTAGCCACTGACTCTCCCAAATGCAATTGCTAATTCAATTGTGAAACATTAAAAACCTCACTTTCTCTTTTCTTTAGCGCTGTTTGGAAAGGTTCTCTCTCCAACAAAGATCTATCCCACAGCGTTCTATTAAAAATAATGTCTTAGCCATTTCACTTCCATACTGTTACTTTTTGTTCTTGGGCTAATAATGTAAAAGGAAATAATCTGACATTTTTGCCTCTAATTGATAGAACGAAAGTTGAGAATGTATGCAAACCCAGCTGGCCAATTCTCATAACGATCTTGTCGTATTTTGTAAAGGAAACACATAAAGGATAAGCGAGAAACTAGCGACAGAAACATCAAATGGGGGTTATAAAGTGATTTTTAATCAATGGCTACTTTGACCATTATGGAGGGGAAAGGAATATTTGAAATGCCTGCCACTCTTTACAAAGCTTCCTATTACTTTTGTAGACATTACGGTCTATTAAATGAGGTTCTAGTTACTCATCTAGACAATTAGTTCAAAAACTGCTCCCACCATACTGTAGCCTCTGCAGGGTAAGTATTCCCAGTTCAAAGGCAGCAGCCCAACGTTCAGCTTGCATGTAATGTTCCACGGAGGTAGCTTTGCTGGGGGCTGGGGGAGCTTGCTGCCCTCCTTCCTTAACACAGAAAAGAGCCCAGTTGAGGTGGACTTCAACATGCAAGAACTCAGCCCACAAAAAGGGGACTCTCAGCTAAGAATGGGTGAGAATTTTTCAGCTTGGATTTCGATGTGAACATACATAATTCATGCCCCCCGAACCAAAGCATGAACTAGCCCCAAACTCCACATGTTCCCAAAAGTCCAGTTCAAGTTCAGCAATTTTAAAATATGTACAAAAAATGCTTATATTAAGAAAAAGTGATACACAAATTGCATGCATTAGGAAAACGTGCACACAAAATCACTTTAGCTTATGGGCAAATTAAAAATGAGCACATTTGGAAAATGATGTAGAAAAATGTGTATATTTGTGTGAAACCATGCACAAATTTTCATGTGGATTTTTGAAAAACTGTTTACAAATCAGTATGGAAATGGGATCTAACGGCAGAAATCTGACAGCCTGGCCAAAAACAAACTTGACAGTTTCATCCATCTGTTCTCTTAACTCCTGTGCAGTCTCAGCTGAGGAATCTCAGCACAAAGTCTGTTAAGGCCCCTTTTTGTATGTTGCCTGGGTTGCCCAGTACAGGTATATATTTATTTGTTTATTTATTTATTTATTTTTTCATTTCATTTAATTTCATTTCTATACCGCCCAATAGCTGAAGCTCTCTGGGCAGTTCACAAAAATTAAAACCACAGAGCACACAATAAAACAATACAAAATGTATAAAAAATTAAAACCATAGTAAACAATACAACCAGAATAAAACCTAGCAGCAGTGCAGGGATTTAAAATACAGATTTAAAACAGCAAAGCTAAAAGTCTAAAGAGCTAAAATGCTAAAATGCCTGGGAAAATAGAAAGGTCTTCACCTGGCGCTGAAAGGAATACAATGTAGGTGCCAGGCAAACCTCACTAGGGAGCTCATTCCACAGCCAGGGTGCCACAGCAGAAAAAGCCCTCCTCCGAGTAGCCACCCGCCTCACTTCCTTTGGCAGGGGCTCATGGAGAAGGGCTGCTGAGGATGATCTTAAGGTCCAGGAAGGCACATATGGGAGGAGGCGATCCTTCAGATAACCTGGCCCCAAGCCGTTAAGGGCTTTGAATGTTAACACCAGCACTTTGAATCGGGCCCGGAAATGGACTGGCAGCCAGTGCTGCTGGGAAAGTACTGGTGTAATATGAGCTTGTTGGCCAGTCCCTGTTAACAATCTTGCTGCCCTATTTTGGACCAGCTGAAGTTTCCGCACCATTTTCAAAGGCAGCCCCACATATAATGCATGGCAGTAATCCGGACAAGAAGTTATCATAACTGTAGCTAGGCTATCTGTGTCCAGATAAGGGCATAGTTGGTATACCAGCCTAAGCTGGTAAAAAGTGCTCCGTGCCACTGAGTTCACCTGTGCCTCAAGTGACAGTTCTGGATCCAAGAGCACCCCCAAACTATGAACGTGATCCTTTAGGGGGAGTGCAACCCCCTCCAGAACAGGTTGAATATCACCTAGCCGGGCAGACGAACCAGCCGCTAACAGTACCTCCATCTTGTCTGGATTGAGTTTCAGTTTATTGGCCCTCATCCAGTCTATTACCATGCCTAGGCCCTGATTCAGAAAAGCCACTGCCTCACCTGAGTTTGATGAGAAAGAGAGGTAGAGTTGGGTGTCATCTGCATATTGATGGCACGTCAGCCCACACCTCTGGATAACCTCCCCCAGCGGTTTCATGTAGATGTTAAACAGCATGGGGGATAAAATAGAGCCCTGTGGAACCCCATGGCACAATTGCCATGGCACAGAGCAGTAATCCCCCAGCACCACCTTCTGGAATCGGCCATCCAAGTAGGAGTGGAACCACTGCAGTGCAATGCCTCCAACTCCCAACCCAGACAACCTATCCAGAAGGATACCATACGATGGTATTGAAAGCCGCTGAGGGGTCCAGGAGAATCAACAAGGTCGCACTCCTCCTGTCCCTCTCCTGGCAGAGGTCATCCCACAGGGTGATCAAGGCAGTTTCCATTCCAAAACCAGGCCTGAAGCCCGACTGAAATGGATCTAGATAATCCATTTCATTTAAGAGTGCCTGGAGCTGTCCTGCAACCACCCGCTCAAGCACCTTGCCCAGGAAGGGGATGTTGGCCACTGGCCTATAATTGTTAACATCCTCTGGGTCCAGGTTAGGCTTTTTCAGGAGTTTTCTGATTGCTGCCTCTTTTAAAGTGGCTGGCACCACTCCCTCTCTCAAGGAGGAATTTACAACCTCCTGGACCAAGCCGAACATCCCCTCCTCGTTTGATTTAATAAGCCATGAAGGGCAAGGGTCAAGCACACAAATGATTGATCGGACTTGGCCAAGCACCTTGTCCGCATCCTCAGGCCTCAATAAATGAAACTCATCCAATAGAACTGGACCAGACAGTGCTCTGAACGCCTCTACTAATGGAACTGCATTAATCATGGGTCCAATTCATCTGAGCAACTTTATCTTCAGAGTGCCATGCAAACATGTCAGAGCACGCAACCAAGGGTTCCACAGTCTCTCTCCCTGGCCCAGAATGTAACAAGCCATGAACCACTCAGAAAAGCTCCACTGGATGACACTGAGAAGATGCAATGCTGGTGGGAAAGAACTGTCTCTTTGCCACCCTCACCGCCACAGCGTAGGCTCGATAGTGAGCTCTTATCTGTGTTGGGTCAGACTCAGCACGAGTTTTCCTCCACCTGCATTCTAGCTGTCTCCCTTCTTGCTTCATTGCCCTCAGCTCAGGTGTGTAGGAGCTGGCTGGGCTCTGCTCGGAGGGAGAGGGCGCTTGGGCACGATCGTGTCAACTGCCCGAGTCATCTCTGCATTCTACAGAGCAACCTGGGCTTCGACAGGAGCACCAGCCATACCAGCAGGAAAATCCCCCAGAGCCCTCTGGAATCCATCGGAATCCATTAGCCTCTGGGGATGGACCATTTTAATAGGTCCCCCATCCTTGCAGAGGGGGAAGGCTGCCAGGAGTCTAAACCTCAGCAGGAAGTGATCTGACCATGGCAAAGGGACAGATGTTAATTCCTCCACTTTCAGTTCACCATCCTCCTGCCCAGTCGAGAAAACCAGATCAAGCATGTGTCCTTTTACATGCCTTGGGCCGATGACATGTTGGGACAGCCCCATGGTTGTCATGGTGGCCATGAAGTCCTGAACCACCCTGGACACAGCAGCCTCAACATGGAAGTTGAGATCCCCCAGGACCATCATCCTAGGGGTCCTCAACACCAAGTCCGAGACCACCTCTGTCAGCTCAGGCAAGGAGTCTGATGGGCAGTGAGGTGGGCGGTACACCAACAGAATCCCTAATCTGTCCCGGGTACCCAGCACAAGGTACAAGCACTCAAGATCTGCACTTGAATGAGCAGGAAGCCTGGAGAGAGGGATTGAATTCCTATAGACCACGGCAACCCCCCCTCCCCAACCCTCGAGTTGGTCTTGGTGCTGCACTGAGTACCCAGGAGGGCACAGCTGGGAGAGAGTGACCCCTCCCAGTTCCCCCACCCAGGTCGCAGTAATAGATACCAGGTCAGCCCCCTCATCCACAATCAAATCATGGATGAGGGAGATTTTATTTTGGGCCAACCTGGCATTCTGCAGCAGCACCACCAGACCCAAGGGCAAGCTGGTAAGCTGCCAGGAACCATCTGGTTGGGGGAAGTACCAGAAGAGGGGATAGCCATAAGGTGTCTAGCCCCTCTTCTCCTCAGCTGGCCTGTTAATCCCCCAAGGCCACACCTGCCCCTCTACCCGACCACAGTTATGGTGGCACCTCCCCGACCCCCTGAGCTGCTCGATGGACTTCCCGGGCACTTATTAAATGTTAAGATGTAAAATATAAAACAGTATAAAAGAATATAAAAGAGAGCAGCGGCTAAAAAGGAGCAGTTAGAATCTGTGTTTGCCCCTTTCTTTCTGGTCTTTAAAGCTGCTGCCCTCTGCTGCTGCTATTTGCTGCTGGTATCTCTGGCTGCTGCTGTCTCTGGAGAGGCGGTGGGTGGGTCTTCATATGGTCCTCCATGTGTCTCCAAGTGCGATGCTCAGTGCAGCCCCGCCTCAGCACCTGTTTGGCAGGGGCAGAAACAGGCTCAGGGTCCACCTGGTGCAGCTGGTTGGTGCTCTTTCCCACAGCAACTTCCCCACAGCTCCTGGCCCTGACTCTGCCTTGAGATAAAGTCTCAAGGCAGAGTCAGGGCCAGGTCAGGGATGTGGCTGTGCCCACGTGGAGGTGAGAGACATTTCCTGCTGACGATCACAGGACTTACCGTTTTCAAACTAATCCTGAAGATCAATTGAGGTGAACCAGACCTTTGGGTTGAGAACAAGGACCACGTTGCCTGGAGAGACCATATAGAATTTTTTGAGTGTTGTTAATCTGTTGACATATTGGGGGTCTAAAATAGACCAGAGTCCCCTGAATTGGTTTGGAAATGTGAAGTAATAGGAATAATATCATAGGAGATGTTGCAACAGGGGAACCTTTTTAGTTTCTCTCTTCTGTAAGAGGCTGGAGATATCTTGCAGTAGAGAGTGTGAAAGTGGAGAAGAGCGGCATTCGTAAGAACGTAAGAAAAGCCATGCTGGGTCAAACTAAAGGCTTTTCACATCCAGCATTCTGTTTGCACAGTGGCCAACCAGAAGCCCATCAGAAGCCCACAAGCAGGACAAGAGTGTAACAACACCCTCTTGTTCATGTTCCCAGCAGCTGGAAAATAGAGGCATACCGCATTATTGCCTTGATACTGGAGGTAATAGATTGCCATCATGACTAGTAGTCATTGATAGGCTTATCCTCCTTGAATTTGACTAATCTCCTTTTAAAGCTGTCCAAGTTGGTGGCCATCACTACATCTTGAGGTAGTGAATTCCATGTTTAAGTACATGCTGCATGAAGTACTTCCTTTTATCTGTCCTGAATCTCCCAGCATTCAGCTTCATTGGATGACCCTGGGTTGTAGTAGTGAGAGGGAGAAAAACATCTCCTCTCCACTTTTTCCTATACCATGCAGAATTTTGTACACCTCTAAGGGGAGGCTTTGTGCATGCAAAAAAGGGGGGGCGGCAGCTTTACCACGGAACTATGGCCCTTCTCAACAAGCAACCTCTGGCTTGCCAGACACAGCAAAGACACACACAGGCAACCAGGCAGCTTTTTGAAAGCCACAATCCTAAGGTCATTGGGACAGATAGGCTGCAACTATACCATGAAGAGTATCCTGCATTGATACCAAGAATAGTATTGCAGAATATATAGCGCCCCATGAGAAAGGCTCATAATTCAGTGTTAAGACAGCCACTTAGCAATTTATTTTACAACCACTGTAGAAAAAAGCAACATCAATGCTGTGGCTGTGTGGCATTTGTCTTCCTTTCTTCTGTACCACCGCACATTTTTAAAAAAACCACTTTTTGTTTGCTGTGGTTATGAAACCACAACCCTGGCTAAGGAACAGCAGTGGCTGCTGAAAAGGACTGTGTGTCCGTCTCCCGGGTGCTCTGATTCTCCACCTCCCACTACACAGCTGGAAATATAAAACAATTATGTTCTCTACAAATTTCAGAAGAGAATGAGGGAATCAATGGGCATATTTTGTCTTTGAAATATGGCTTCCTTTCATATTTCAAAAAGTTCAGAGGCTGTTTCCAGATATCTACATGTAGCTCCTTGCTGTTCTCTTTTCTTCCAAGTGCATTTAAATCTTCTGATGTCTGTTTAACATTTAGATAAGACCAGTACATGCAGGATACACCATTCCCTTTCTCTTCCAATACACCATTAGTATTAGCATCCCATTTTAAAAACCCATGAAAAGAAGGGGATTAATTCTTTGGAAAAGCCTCAGGTCCAATTCACATGGCTAGTTAACAAGATACAGATGTGGCAACAGTCTTATCCTCCCCCCCCCCCGTTAGATTCTGCCCACATAGGATACAGCTGGCTGGGGAGGAAAGAGCAGGTTGAGGAGGTCTCTGGACCAGATTCTGAGTTTCTAGTTGAAGCTGTTCTGTTTTCAGACCAAATTTGGTTCCTGCCAATTTCCACTGAATTCTAGGTCTGGGCTAGGCTGACTTTCTGAACAAAGGACAGCCCTCCATTTGAAGAGCTGTCAGAGGACAGCCCTCTGTCTGAAGGTGTTGTCTATCTGATGGGCTGTTCAAGTCTGGTTTAAAGTAAAAGAAACATAAGGAGGGAGAGCAGCAGGGGCCTGGAAGTTGCCCATCAACACTATCTGAGCAGACATACAGGACCTAGTCACTCTTTCCCACTATGGTGAGATGTATTTCTATTTAAATTATAGTAATTATATCTAATTACTATAATTTAAATAGAAATACATCTCACCATAGTGGGAAAGAGTGACTAGGTCCTTTATGTCTGCTCAGATAGTGTTGATGGGCAACTTCCAGGCCCCTGCTGCTCTGCTTCATTGACTACGCTAAAGCCTTTGATTGTGTGGATCACAACAAACTGTGGCAAATTCTTAAAGAGATGGGAGTACCAGACCACCTTACCTGTCTCCTGAGAAACCTGTACGAGGGTCAAGAAGCAACAGTAAGAACCAGACATGGAACAACCGATTGGTTCAAAATTGGGAAAGGAGTACGACAAGGCTGCATATTGTCACCCTGCTTATTTAACTTATATGCAGAGTACATCATGAGAAATGCCGGGTTGGATGAATCAGAGGTCGGAATTAAGATTGCTGGGAGAATTATCAACAACCTCCGATATGCAGACGATACCACCCTAATGGCAGAAAGCGAAGAGGATCTCAAGAGCCTCTTGTTGAGGGTGAAAGAGGAGAGTGCAAAAGCCAGTTTGAAACTCAACATTAAAAAAACTAAGATCATGGCATCTGGCCCCATCACTTCCTGGCATACAGAAGGGGAAGAAATGGAAGCAGTGACAGATTTTACTTTCTTGGGCTCCAAGATCACCGCAGACGGTGACTGTAGCCATGAAATTAAAAGACGCTTGCTCCTTGGGAGGAAAGCTATGGCAAACCTAGACAGCATAGTAAGAAGCAGAGACATCACCTTGCCGACAAAGGTCCATCTAATCAAAGCTATGGTTTTCCCAGTAGTAATGTATGGCTGTGAGAGCTGGACTATAAGGAAGGCTGAGCGCCGAAGAATTGATGCTTTCGAACTGTGGTGCTGGAGAAGACTCTTACGAGTCCCCTGGACTGCAAGGAGGTCAAATCCGTCAATCCTAAAGGAAATCAACCCTGAGTGCTCATTGGAAGGACAGATAATGAAGCTGAAGCTCCAATATTTTGGCCACCTAATGCGAAGAGAAAACTCCCTGGAAAAGTCCCTGATGCTGGGAAAGACTGAAGGCAAAAGGAGAAGGGGACGGCAGAGGATGAGATGGCTAGATAGCATCACGGATGCAATGAATATGAACTTGAGCACGCTCCGGGAGAGAGCGCAGGACAGGAAGGCCTGGCGTGCTATGGTCCATGGGGTCACGAAGAGTCGGACACGACTGAACGACTGAACAACAAATTATATCTAAATCTGCATCTATAATATAAATTAACATATGCACATGTTATGCAAATTGATGGCCTCTTATGCATGCCCTCTTTATTGGCAGTGCATCAGTGGCCATGCTAGTCTGGGCCAGAAACTGCATGCAAGGCATAGTCCAGCACAGCCCAGGGCATGCCAGCATTTTTAAGCCTCGCCTAAAGGCTTCTGGTATTAAGACGATTACTCCAGCACCAACCCAGAGGCCCAAAGGCATGTGCAAAGAGCCAAGACAGACCCTGATATGTGCAAGCCCCAGTGCCACTGGTGCAGTCCAGCCAGATCTGAGGATGCCTGAGACCCAACAGGCTTCACTGCAAGCGATTCAAGGCCTCACAGACCAAATAACGTCATTGACTCCTGGCCATTTCAGAGCTCGGAGTAGACTGAGGAATCCATTCCAGATTCCACAATCTTCTCTAGAATATTTTAGAGGACCAGAACTTATTTGTTCTGTGGCTCCATATTCTACGAACAGGAATATTTGAGCTGACCATCAGTTCTTCTCAAGTGTTCTGGGGTAGGATCTTTTTTTTTTCTTTTTTTTAACTTTTGGGACCTCCCTCCTCTTGACTGACAAGCAGGGGCTTCTGGCAAGAAAGACTTCAAAGGGATGGGGCTTCCCCTCAGCTTCCAGACTAAGCCTGGAAGAAAGACCCTCAGCCCTGACACGTGAAAGTGGTCTATAAAAAGCACAAGGAAAAACATTCAATAGTATGGCTCGACTAAGAGCATGGAAGAAAAAGAAATATTAGGAGATCCTCCTACTGGACTCATAAGATGTAAACAACAACAGCAACAGCAACCCAGAGACCACTGGTCATGCTTCTGCCTCTGATTGTCAGGTTCTCTCTCTCTTTTAATATTGGTGAGAAGATGGCCCCAGAACACCCGAGAATGGTGATTTATGGTAAGTTTACATTTTCCTTTCTCCGCTGGTACTTGAGTGAGGAAATCTTTGTTTTGGAGATGTAGAAAAGCAGTTCATTTCTAGGTGGAATTATATTCTCTCACATGCTAGACATGTGAAATTTATGACCAAAGGCTGCATCAGAGAAGGCAGGTTGTATTGATGTGATAGTATCTAAGAAATGTACGGACAGATCTTCAGATTGGTGCCCAACACACTAACTCAAACGAAAGGCAAGTCCTATAAGCCCTGTGAAAGCAGCAGAACTTCTCAAGGAATGAACTGAATGCCTTTCAGTGGGAAATGACCCTAGGACTGATAAGCCAGACTAATGCACCCTCTTATCCAATTTGTCACTGCGGAAATAGACATCCTGGGATTTAAAGGTTTTCCAACAGGTATGAACAAGATTCAGTCTGCTTAGAATCCTAGAAAAAGAGAAAACCAAGACAACCATGTAGTGCCATCATTTCTCCTCAGGAAGAGAAGAATGTAGGCAGAAAGAAGTAAAGACCATCTCCTTAGACCCACAGAATAGGTTAATCTTGGAAACAAATATGCATATGTGGGGGATGCATGAAAATACTTCTCCCCCTAATGAGAACCAGAATGGCAGCTAAGGCTAACATCTAGCACTTTGAGGTATCTGTGCTGAGCTCTTATGAATTTATTTTTCAGCCCAGCACCGACTGAACCAGTTGATTTCATGGATTCACATTTCCCCCATCACACCCATCTCCACCAAATAGGTCATCATCTTGTGGATCCCAAGTGTGAATAGCTGATCCAGGTGACTTTGGCAGAAGCATGTACATGGCATACGCCAAAGGAGCTTTGTGGTGTTGTGGTGTGTCTGGCTGGCTGTTTAGTGTCATCTATTTGAATACAGTATATAGGATGGGAATCTACTCTGACCCATTGAAGGTCTATATGATAAGCCAGTCTGCTAAAGAAAATCTCATTCCTACTAGGCAGAACACTTAAAAGGTGGTAACATTCACCACCATCTTTGAATATGAGCTTGCTGACTTCCTGCTGCAGAATGAAATAACTCATGCCCCCTCAAGTGAACAATATAGGCCTTCTAGCCATGCTGCCCAAATGGATGGGAAGTGTTAGTCTCTTGACTGTTCCTGGAAGGCCCAGAACATTATCTTGGTTGCCTTAAAAACTAGCCACTTGATGCCAGGCCATTTTGGCACCCGAAGCCAGGATGCTTTGCAAACAGGGTAGATATAAAGCTGAAGGAGGATACTCTGCAGTTCTCTTATGGGTATACTTATGCTGTTGTGTCTGGTTGGGAATAGGCACCAGTGTAGTGATACCCAAACCTCCTACATTATAGAACTCTGTAGTCATTTTTGCTCTGCAAAATTGAGCTGGAAGGCAGAAGGAATCTCTAAAAACAACCACATGGAATCTAGACCAATAGCTCTTGTCAGAATACCATGATGCCTTGTGGTTGACCTGATACTTCAAGGTTCACATGTGCCCAAAGTCCTGGTCACTATCCTAATGTTGGTTGTTATAATCAGTGATGTAATTTTGTCATTTCTCATCTCTATATCAGAGGAGAACTTTCAGCTAGATAGAAGAGTGATCTCTGTGACAGAGAAGACAGGCCCCCTCTCTCCTTCCCTGGAGGAGACCAAAGGATGATGTCATCTGGGTAGGGAAGAACTCACATTTTGCAGGCCAAGGAGTGCCATAAACGTGCATAAATCCCCTCAGGGTTGAAAATAGATAACTGGAAACCTTCTGTTTTAGAAGTGTTTGTGGATACCTCTTTTGAAGGATCAACAGATTTCACAGAGATCCAAATCCTGGCATTACTATTGTCACTCCAGGATGAAAAGCTCTGTAATCCTTGATTTCTTGTGCAGTGATTGAGCACTTGAAGCTCTAAAGGGCTGAATGCTGCTATTGTTAGAAGTCCTGTTGATTGACCACCAAGTGCTCCTGGGACACCCTGCCTTTAAGCCAGCAGCCATCAGAACACAAAAAGGACCTGCTGGTGTCAGGGAGAGAAATTTAATTCTGGGAAATGCAGAAGACTGCATTTGAGCAATTTGGGTAAACTAAGCATGTTCCTTGGAGGCAATCTTTTGTACCCACTGATAGGTATTGTCAGAAGTTACTTCTGTGCAAAGTCCTGAACAGTTCTAATTTTGTAGTCAGGGCATCACACTGAATATTTGAATGATTTCACAAATCCTTCTTTCTTTTCTTCACAAAGGATTAGGAGATATATGCTAATGGGTGGGTAGTGTACAGAAGTATAGTTGGCTTTTTTTGCAACGGGAAATTCCTTCTCTCCTTAGTTTCCACAAGGAAGGCACGTTGCTTACCTGTAACTGTAGTTCTTCATAGGGATGGTGGAGAATTTCGCCATGGACCCCAATGAGGCCGGATTCTAAAGAATCTAGTCCCCCAGAGTCCATGGTGAAACAGAGCACTTATCTCCGCCTCCCTGCGGAATCCTCTTCAGCCAGATCCTCCGGCTCTGGAGCGCTAGCAACACAGCCGCCATGCCATATCTCTGGCTGAGGGGGATTGACTGCGGATGCAAATGGCGTCCAGTACGCCATTTGCGAGGCCTGGCATGCTATGGTCCATGGGGTCACGAAGAGTTGGACACGACTTAATGACTGAACAAGAACACACCATTTGTGGCCGTAAAGGTCATAGTTTAAGGTAAATGCAGCTGTAAATGGCTGCATTTACCCTAAACTGAGACCTTTATGGCCGCAAATGGTGTACTGGATGCCATTTGTGTCCGCAGTCAATCCCCCTCAGCCAGCGATACGGCATGGCGGCCGTATCACTGGTGCTTCGGAGCTGGCCAGCAGCTCCATGGAACCACCGTGGAGTGGAGCCAGCCAAGGAGGATTCCGGGGGGAGGGATGGATCGCCTCCCCCCGTGGGTGGATTCCCAAGCGGAAGAGCAGGTAGGGAATCCACCCATCCCTAGTACTTCAAGTGGCCATCTGTGCATTCACATATATGGGCTCTGCGCCTGCACAGAGCCTCGATTCAGGAAACTTCTATAGCTGAGGAACATGAGTTTTTGGTGGGAACCCTCCCCCACCGTCCACTGCGCATGTCCCTGCAGGTTCCCGCCCATTCCCTCAGTTCCTTGAGACCATCCAGTGTGGCCTCGAATCCAAGGGAAGAAAATCACACTGCGGTACCAACATCAAGTGTGACACCAAAGTGAGGACGGTGGGTGGGTTGTGTGAATGCACAGATGACCACTTGAAGAACTACGGTTACAGGTAAGCAACCTGCCTTTCTCTTCATGGTGTCTGTGCATCACACATATGGGCAAGTAACAAGCTAACTTACCGGCAGTGGGTTGGTGCCTCACTGTAAGACTGAAGACAGTACTGAGCGACCAGAGGAACAGCCTGCCTGTGTCCGGACATCCAACTTATAGTGCCATACAAATGTGGATAGCTTCGCCCAGGTCGCAGCCTTGCAGACGTTAGGCAAAGTCACCCCCCTGTCGAAAGCCACAGATGTGGCTACAGTGAAGTCAAATGTGCCTTCACTGGAGATGAAGGAGTCTGACCAGAAATCTCATATGCTAAGCATATGGTCTGAACAACCCGTGTTGCTGACCTCTGGGATGATACTGGGAGGCCTCTCTGCCTTCCACCGTAGCAAAGGAACGGCCTGTTAGATTTACAGAACGACTCAGTCCGCAACTTATAAAAAGCCAGCGATCACCTAATATCAAGTGAATGTAAAGAGGTCTCCAATTTTGAAAAGCTGGCAAAACTATATCCTGGTTCAAATGGAATTCTGACACCACTTTGGTTGGAATGTAATGTCCAGCCTCAACACCATTTTGTCTCTGTGGAATATGAGGTATGGAGGGTCAATCCTTAATGCACAAAGTTCACTTGATCTCCTTGCCGACGTAATTGCAACCAGAAAGACCACCTTCCAAGACAGAAGGTGCAAATTGACTTTGACGAGGGGCTCAAAGGGCTTACTTGAGAGAGCATGGAGTACGATGGACAAGCTCCACTGGAAGACAGGCACTAGAACCGGTGGCACTAAATGTCTTAAATCCCTGAGAAACTGTCTCAGCACTGGATGTGTGAAGACCGTGAAACCTTGTAGCGGTGAACGACAAGCAGAAATAAGCACCAAGTAGAAGAATACTTTAAACAGGAACAATGAATGCAAAAAACAAAGAACATACTCCACAGAGCAAGAGGATCTACATTGTTGGCAGCTGCAAAAATAGAAAATGCTCTCCACTTACCAGCATAAGAGCACCTTGTTGAAGGCTTCCTAGCCGCCTCCAGTATTGACCTTACAGGAAGAGGTAGGGTATTCATTGAACATTCCAAGCCATCAGCTTGAGTGTCCTTAAATCCAGGTGCCTGAGACGCCCTTGGGCTTGTGACAGCAGCATCCGTATCAGTGGCAGTCACCAGAAATTGCCTCTGGATAGAGCCAGCAGGGGAGCGAACCAAACCTGCTGCAGCCACCACGGTGTGATCAGAATCCCCTGCGTTCCGTCCCAGACCATCCGCAGTGACTTTCAATTGTAGCAGAAAGGGAGGGAACTGGTAATATTGGTCAGTTGTCCAGGAAAGAAGGAAAGCATCCCTGAGAGATCCAATCCCTATTCCTGCTCTTGTGCAGAAGCTGTCGCACACCGCGTTCTCCGGAGTTGAGAACAGATCTACTGTTGGAGTACCCCACATTCGAAATAGGCAGTGTACAATGTCGAGGGCAAGTTGCCACTCGTGAGACTGCCAAAACATCCTGCTCAACAAATCTGCTAGCACATTGTCCTTCCCTGCGATGTGTATCGCTGACAGACAAATTCTTCTGTGAATCGCCCAGTAGTGTATTTTCAGAGTTAGGGAGAACAAGGCTGGTGCATGAGTTCCCCCTTGCTTGTTTAAGTACCAAACAACTGCTGTGTTGTCTGACACGATCTGTACATGGCAACCCATTATATTCGGTTCAAAAGCCTTCAACGCTTTTCATACCACCAGGAGTTCTAGATGATTTATATGTAGCCTCTTCTCAGATCTGGACCATAGACTCTGGGCCCGAAGGGACATGCAATGCGCTCCCTATCCGAGGAGCAAAGTATCAGTCGTGAGAACGCAGGAAGGTGGCTCTTGAAGAAAAGGCATGCCTTGAGAAAGGTTCCCTATTGATGTCCACCATAGAAGTGACCACTTTGTCTGGTAACATCAATTGGACTCGATGTGCATCTTCCGTCCCGGAAAAAACATGTATGAACCATGTTTGAAGTGGTCGCATTCGTAGGTGAGCCCACACCACCACCGACACCGTGACTGCCATTAAACTGAGAAGACGCTGAATACAATAAGCTGTTCTTTCATTGAATTAGTGACATGGCAAGACCAAGGATAGCCAATGCTCTTTACTGAGAGAGAAAAACTCTTGTGGCCCTGGAGTCCAGTATTGCTCTGATGAAGAGAATCTTCTGAAACAGGTGGAGCTTGGATTTTTCCTCATTGATGCAGAGGCCCAAGTCCCACAGAAGATTGCATATCAGAAGTACCTTCTCAGATAGAGCCTCACTGGAACTGCCCACAACTAGCCAATTGTCTAGATAAGGGTATATTTTGATGTGTTGGGTCCTGAGATGTGAACACACCATGGCCATGCATTTAGTAAACACTCTTGGACCTGTGGCTAATCCGAATGGCAGGACCCGAAACTGAAAAACGTTATGGTCGATAGTGAAGTGGACATACTTCCAATGCGAGGGGTGGATTGCTATATGAAAATATGTGTCTTTGAGACTGATCACTGAGAACCACACACCCTTCTGTAAAAGAGGAAGAATGGTCGCTAGTGTAAACATCCAAAACTTTCTGGTGTGAACAAAGCAATCGAGATTTCAGAGATCTAGGATCGGATGAAACCCTCTGGCCCCCTTCGGTACCATAAAATAACGGGAATAAAACCCATCCAGTCGCTGACTGGGTGCCACCTGTTGGATGGCTCCCTTCTGGAGGAGAGAGGCTGCCTCTAATAGCAGTGCGTCCGTGACCAGCGAATGTTTTATGATACCGAGGGGAGGGAGAGTATTGAATTCGATCCTCTATCCTTGTCTGATGATAGCCAACACCCAAGTGTCTGATATGATCTTTTCCCAATTGGGGAGAAAATGAGCCACACGGGCTCTGAGTAAAGGGCCTGACAAAGGGGGCTGAATACGAAGAAAATGTAAGTCAAAGATGCTGCTTGGAACCCTGGTCAATCTTCCCTCGGTTTTGACGGAAGCTGTTGGATGGATAAGAGCACCTTTGTTGCAAGAAAGGCTGTTGTCAGGATGTATGATCCGTGTATTGTTGCGGAGGATAGTATGGTTGTGGTCTGGACCATTTACGTGGTTTATACAGCTACTATATCTGACCTAAACCCATTTTTCTTGCAGTGGTTTTGGCCTTCTAGACATTGTCCATTGCTTCGTCAGTGCTGGAGTTGAACAATCCCATTCCATTGAAAGGCAGATGCTCTATCTGCGACCTGGCCTCAGGGGCCAAGCCAGCTGAACGCAACCAAGTATGCCTCCTGAGTGCTACTGCTCCAACCATGGCCTTTGCCCCGCAATCTGTTTGGTGCCTAGCAGTGTTTATTTGTAGTTTAGATGAGCCAACTCCCACTGATCGTCTGGCAAATAGTCACAAAGAGATCCAATTTTTTTCCCATTGAAAGAGCTGATATTGAATCATCATTGCTTGATGATTAGATACATGGAGTCCCAAGGCTGTTGATGAATACATTCACCTACCAAGTAAGTCTAAACAGCTACTCTCCTTGTCGACTGGTGAGGCGTGTAGTTTCTGTGATTTCCCTTGTGAAGACTCTAGAATGACAGAGTTCGGTTTCAGGTGCGAAAAAAGAAAGCTAGCATCCTTTTCTTGCACCTTGTACATCAACTCCAGTCTTTTAGAAGTTGGAGCCATCAAAGACAGAACTTCCCATGAAAGCTGTACAGTCTGTAGCAAGGTAGATAGAAACGGTACTGCCACTGGTGCCGAAGACTCCATTTAAATTGAGTCAAATACTGGGTCCTGCAATTTCTCTGTGGGTTGTTGGGTCTCAATGTCCAATGATTGGGCCATACAAAGGACTTGGTTTGTGAAATGTCCCATATCTAGGGATGTTAGAGAATTCCGCCACGGATCCCAGGGGGGCCGAGTTCCAGTGAATTCGGCTCCCCAGAATCCATGGAGAAACGGAGCAACCCGCCCCACCACCACACGAAAGCCCCCCGGAACGGAGCCTACCTGGCGGCGGCGGCGGCTTCAGCTCCAGCAGTGGCTCCAGTGGCGGCGGCTCCAGCCACTGCCGGGCTGCTGTGGACACAAATGGCGTCCTGAGTAGGGGACGCCATTTGCGTCCCCGCTTTAGCCGTGATAGGCTACGTAAATATTTACATAGCCTATCACGGGCTACCATAGGGACGCAAATGGCGTCCCCTACTCAGGATGCCATTTGCGTCCGCAGCTGCCCGGCAACGGCTGGAGGCCCTGCTGCGGGTTGGCCTGGCCGGCGGCTCTGCAGCCTGGCCGTGGAGCGGAGCTGGCCAGGCAGGATTCCCAGGGGGGAGGAACGGATCGCCTCTCCCCCCGTCGAGGATTTTGGGGGGAGGGACGGAGCGCCTCCCCCCCACCGCAGATGTCCCTGGACAAAACCAGGTAAGTCTTTCATACATCCCTACTATCTTCCGATGGTGAGGCTGTCTCTGAGACACCAACAACATCATCAGGGGAAGATATGGAAGGCGGCAGAGAAGAGTAAGAAGTTGAACCTGACTCATAGTCCTCGGTGTCCGACTGTTGGGTTGCGGAGGCCACGAGGGGTTCTTCTTGAGCCTGAACCTGTGGTGGAGGTACGGGCGAGTGCCTCTGTGGTGGGACTGAAAGGTGATGTTGGTCCTGGTGCTTGAGCAACGAAGAAGGGCGTGGTGGAACCGGAGGAGGAAGGAAATCCCCCAGTACCACCAGTGGTGAATTTTTATCCACTGGAGGCCGAGATGCTGATGCCGACAGAGGTAGGGATGTACGAAACACTTACCTTATTCCATGCCGGGGCATCTGCGGTGGGGGAGAGGCGCTCCATCCCCCTCCCGAATCCTCCCCGGCCAGCTCCGCTCTGCGGTGGCTCTCCGGAGCCACCGGCCGGGGCCAGCCACAGCCAGAGTTCTGGCCGCAAATGGTGGCCATTGTAGCGGCCGCCATTTGCGTCCTTGCAGGCAGCCGTGATAGTCTACGTAAATATTTACATAGCCTATCACGGCAAAGAGCAGGGAAGCAAATGGCAGCCGCCACGCCATTTGCGCCCCTGCTCTTTGCCGTGATAGGCTACGTAAATACTTACGTAGCCTATCACGGCTGCCTGCAAGGATGCAAATGGCAGCTGCTATGATGGCCGCCATTTGTGGCCACAGCAGCCCAGCAGCAGCTGGCCAGGAGACCAGCCGGAGCCGCCGCTGCTACCGCCAGAGCCGCTGCTGCATCCTGGGGTGGCGGGGGGCAGGAGGCCGTTCCGCCACGGATTCCAGGGGGCTGGATTCTAAAGAATCCGGCCTCGCTGGAGTCCGTGGCAGAATTCTCTGACAGAGGTTGTCGGTACCAAGGGACAGGAGCACCTAGATAGCGCATCCGATCAGAGTATCTCTCATGGTCCTGATAGTCCCATTAGTCCCAATAAGTGTATCGCATGGAGGGATCATGATATTCAGAATAACAGTCCCACTCCTGTATCAGGGATCTCAATCTTGCATGGGATGCCCTGTCCCTGTAGAAACCAAGTCTGCAGCTTAAGTCAAAGGAGCGCAACGACTCTGGAGACCTATCCTTCAAATGCGTAGCCTCTAGGGTTGGTGGAGAATTTCTCCCCGAAACTTTGGGGGGCCGAGCGCCAACGTGTTCGGCCCCCCGAACAAGTTAAGGAGAGAAATCCTCCGAACCCCCCCGCCCCCGCACCCCCCCCGGGACGGGACTTACCTTCGCCGAATGTCCCTCCCGGCGGCAGGTCCGGCCGGCGGTTCGGCGGGTGTTTGAGCGGGGTGGGAGCGGCAGCCGGTCTTTTGACCGGCTGCCGCCGCCGCCATTGCAATAAAAGAAAAAAAAAACAAAACGCCCCCTGATAGGCTACGTGATGATTCACGTAGCCTATCACGACTAGATTTGCAAAGTCAGCCGTGATAGGCTACGTCAATCATCACGTAGCCTATCACGGGTGACTTAAAAAAAAAAAAGTGTGTACGGATAATGGCGGCCCCCATAGGGAGCCGCCATTCCCGTTCCTTATTTGGTCGCTGTAGTCTACGTAAACATTTACGTAGACTACGGCGAAAATAAGGGCAACGCTATTTGCGTTGCCCTTATTTTCGCCGTAGTCTACGTAAATGTTTACGTAGACTACAGCGACCAAATAAGGAACGGGAATGGCGGTTCCCTATGGGGGCCGCCATTAGTGTATGCGCTTTTTTTTTTTTTTTTAAGTCACCCGTGATAGGCTACGTGACGATTGACGTAGCCTATCACGGCTGACTTTGCAGATCTAGCCGTGATAGGCTACGTGAATCGTCACGTAGCCTATCAGGGGGCGTTTTTGTTTTTTTTTTTAACTTTCGCGTTCGCGGCCGGGCGAGGCGGGAAGCCTCCTCCCCGGCCTGAATTTCGGCCGGGCCAAGGCGGGAAGCCTCCCCCCCGGCCTGAATTTATTTTCGCCATCATAGTCTACGTAAATATTTACATAGACTAAGATGGCCAGAAATAAGGAATGCAAATGGCGGCGGCTGTAGATGCCGCCATTTGCGTACGCGGTGTTTGTTTTTTTTAAACCCAGCCATGACAGGCTACGTAAATCTTTACGTAGCCTATCACGTCGTGTTTTTTTTTATTTTTTAAATCCAGCCATGACAGGCTACGTAAATCTTTACGTAGCCTATCATGTTGGTTGTTTTTTTTTTTTTTAACCCAGCCATGATAGGCTACGTAAATCTTTACGTAGCCTATCACGTCGGGGTTTTTTTATTTTTTAAACCCAGCCATGATAGGCTACGTAAATCTTTACGTAGCCTATCACATCGTGTTTTTTTTTTTTTTATACAAGACTGCAAATGGCGGTGGCAGCCGGTCGGAAGACCAACCGCCGCCGCCGCCGCCGCCTGGAAGATCCGCCCCAGGTAAGTCTCATCCTGGGGGGGATCCACGGGGTGGCAGGGGGGTGGCAGGCCGTTCCACCACGGAGTTCGGGGGGCCGAATGCACTGGCATTCAGCCTCACTGAGATCCGTGGCAGAATTCTTTGCCATCCCTAGAGGCAGGCCATCTTTCATCTTCTCTTCTCAGCCACGCTACTTTCCTCAGGTGTTGAGATCAGGGCACACACAAGCATGGCCTGAGTCCCTGCCTCAAAGGGACTTTTGCCTCTATCCTGCAAAAGAAATAAGCTGCTGAAGTAAAATTCAAATGGTGTCACAACAGCTTGGTTACATGTCACACCAGAAACCGCCTGCCTGCCTGCCTGCCTTCTAGCCAGACAGGGCTGGTCTGGGAGCTGAGGGGAAGCCCCTTCTCTTCATATTATTCCTGCTGGAAGCCCCAGGCCATCGGTCAACCAAGTGGAGGTACTTCCCAAAAGTAAAGACTGCTCGACCCCAGAACCACTGGAGATTGTGTTAAAAAGAAAAGAAGACCAGTGCGAATATTCGTAATGGACCAAGCTTGAGCATTCCCATCTATCCATCGCTAAAAAGATTAATAATGAAAATCAGACTTTTAAAATCAGCCAACCCCATGATAGCCAGAATTTGTGCAGGCTTCTGATCTTCATTATTTGATGTACTAGCTCCAGCAGTTTTCTTAGATGCATTCTATTGAACTCAGCTGCCACTTCTAATTTGCTGAATTGCTTCAAAGGTACTTAATTATCAGATAATTGACTTGTTCAGTTCTTTTCAAATGGTTTAAAAAGAAGATGTATTCTGGCAGGGAAGTGATAGGGATTCCAGGAACATCAGAAGTATACTCATCCTGAAAAGGAAGTTAAAATGTATGCTAAGGAATGTCCATTCTCAGTTGACACTCTTAAAATCAAATTTCCGAGGAAGGCGACCCTTCTAATTAGTATCAAGGGTGGTAGATTTTACCACAAGGCAGATATTTTAAAAATGCATTAATACTTTATGACAAGTCATTTCCAAAATGTTTTTAAATTCAGATCCAGTAGGAATTATGATACTTTGAAGAACTATCCAACAGCTGTGACACACTCTTTCCATGAATGTTAACATTAGGGGCACACTTCAATTTCCCCTGCCCCCCCAGTTTTACTTTCAGTATGTAAGACAGGGGGTGCAAAACGTGTGTTCTGCCAAGCCATTTCTGTTGCCCTACCAGCCTCCCCCCACCCCCGCATCTGCTGCCACCACTAAAAATCACAGCAGCACTGTTGTCTGGGGCTTCCCATGGTAGTGCTAGGGAAAGATCGGTGATGAGGAAGGGATTCCCTTATTCACACTAGCAAGAGAAACACCATAGTTTTCCACAGCTAACACTAATACTAGCACAGGGAAGGGAATCCCTTCCTTTATCTCTGATTTTTCATCAGAGAACAAAGACAAGGGAAGGATTTCCCTTGCTAGGGCTTATGTGGTTTTTGCATGTGCACTGTGTGTGCATGCTTGCATGTGCACACATACATTTGCATGTGGGAGCATGCGTGGGCCACTGGTACTGCCCAATGCAGCCCTCAAGGCAAAAAGGTTGTACACCCCTGATGCAGGAGTAAGAATCACCCAGACTCAGAAGAGCTTGCTACCGCCTTTCTTCATGAATCACTGTTCTGCATGTGCCTCCAGATTTAAAGGAGGCAAGGAAAGAGCAGGGAATCCTGCACCAGTCCATTGGGTAGCCCAGCCCTCAAGGTGGATTCTTTCAACCTTTAAAGTATTTCATTTATTTCTTGTAACACACCAGCAGTTCCCTTCTGGCATCCAGTTTGGGAACCACTGCATTAAAGAACTGTTACCCTTCATTTACAAATAGCTTGCAACTCACAAAGGTTTAAGTTTCTCATACTAGAATTCACAGGTGCAACAACGCTGCTTTCTAGAATCATCACAGATTTTCTGGGGAGCTGAAAGAGATTGTCAAATTCCCACTTGTGAAGCCCTTATACCCTGCTGAAGGTTTAACTACCATTTTTATTTTAATCACCCCCAGCAGAGCTCAAATAAAGAAGATTTGAAAGCCAACCTCATGAACCCAAGACTCATCCTGTCTACTTTGATGATGTGCAGAAACTTCATTTTCAGTGCTGCAGTTAATGTGTTGGCAACAAGAGAGTCTGAGTGGGTTTAAAGGATGTAAGAGGGTCGTCTTCATTATAAGCTTAAAATGATGGGAGTCCATGAGCGGCCAAATGGCCTTCATATTATTTATATATCTATATCTTTTATTTCCACATTAAACCTACTTGAAAAGGCAGAAATGTGCATTTTGAGGTCTGAAAGTAAAGGCAATAATCCACTTGGATTTTTCTGAAGTGGCCCCTATAACGTGGTAGTTTGTTAACACTGATAAGTCAGTCAATCTCAGCAGACCCTATCTAATTAACAGACAGTTGAACACAGGAACTGAGTCATGTCAAGTTGACTCCCTGTACGAGTAACTGGGAAAACAAATCTGCTTAGAAAAGTGAATACAAACACAGATCCCTTACAAATTCTGTAGACATTGCCTGGGGAAAGCTAGAGATGTCAACGTCCAATGAACTCCAAGCCAGAGACCGACATTGCACATGGACTTCAAAAACACAGGTTGGAGCTTCTCCTTCAGTATGGACTCATTTGATAGCCTCAAGCAAGTTACTATCTCACGAAGGAGAGGGTACTATATCCTATATACTAATGGCTAACACATTCTCTGAGTCTGGATCCTTATGTAGCCTAACAGAACTATCTATGCACAAGAGGTAGGTATCAGCATGTGTGGTTTGCAGGTGTCAGTAGGAACCCAAAGGTTTGGAGAAGTACAAAAAATATTTAGAACTCCTCCTTTCACCCTTCCAAAAGAACCAGCCCAACAAGGACCGGGCATGTTCAGTGGGCACAGAATGTTAATTGACTGTTGAGGGGAGAAACAGAAAAGATCAAAGGCATGGAAAGTATTATCCTAGAAAATGTCACCCTTCCCCAACCTCATACCTTCGAGATATGCTGGACTACAAATTGCATCATTCCCAGCCAGCAATGCCAATGGCCACTCATGAACTCCGATCATTTTAAGCTTATAATGAAGACAACTTACATCTGGAGGGCACCAGGCTGGGGAAAGGTATAATTATAATATAGACCAGAAAGAGTATTGGATACGGTGGATTAAGGCCTCCTTGGAGTTGGCCTTGTTCAGTTACTTCAGTTTAACAAAACCTTAATGTGCCTGACTTCCTGTCCTGTTCAGTATTTCAAAGTGGACTTAGGCCATTCACACAAACGTCCCATGCTGCGCCACTTCTGAACCTGTGCAAAGAACTCTGCATGCATTAAAAGTATGAACTGCAAGTGCCTGAGAACTTGAAAAACCACAGCTCCCAAGGCATGAAGCGAATGTGTGAATGGGCTCCCAAGGCTTCCCAAATATTCATTGACTCCTGCAGCTGGCATATGTTGCAAATCAAGTTAAGTTAGTCTGCTCGAAGGTGTCCTGCATGTGATTTTAGAGACAGGCTTTCTGAAGTCAGCTGTGCTTTGGATCAACACTCTATTTTCAGCTCACTCACAGCAATCAACACCTATTGGCTGAGACCCTTTGAAGCATGAGAGGTGCCATGTTCAAGCCATCTTCTCATCTGGTCTGGCTTTATGGGATGAGTTTCAGCTATTGCAGCCTGAGGATGTGGACGACATGCTGGTGGGGCGACTGCCCTACTCTTGCCCATCATGGCTAATTTCATTTAGCAGTGGGGGGTTGACTGACTAGGTTCAGGAGGCGATTAATGCCCCTTCACAAGAAGGACTGGTCCCGGCCACCTTGAAAGACATGGTTGTACGACTGGTCCTTGGGCCCTGTGGATTCTACCAACTATAATCTGGCGGCAAATAAACCCATCTTGGGGATAGTAATCGAGTGGGTGGCTGTGCAGTCTTGGATGGAACAGATTACTTAGACCCATTTCAACCTCATTTCAGGCCTCATTGCTGCATGTATACTGCCTCAGTTGCACTGATGGATGACCTTTGCCTTGTGAGAGATTGGGAGTGCAACCTGTAGCTTCTCCTGGACCTCTTAGCAGCTTTGATGCCGTTCACCATTTCTGGATAGGCTTGGTAGTATGATAGTGTGATAGTAGTTATGCTCATACCTGCAAGGTAATTTCCAGAACTCAGGTGTGGAGATTACTGCTCAGGCCAAACTGAATGTTTGGATAATCCCGCATAGTGGAGCTATGCGTGATAGTTTTCTTAACCTTCATGTAAGCATGCATGGCCCTGATTTGGATCAGGACCATGGTGCTCCAGGAGGGGGGGTTTCCTTCCCCCATCCATTTCCCTTCCCCCAAATCCCTTCCTGTGCGGGTGTTAAAAGAAGAAAAAAAGCCTCCAGTGACTCCAGTGGAGACATTTTCTTCTTTTAACCACCAAGCCCACACCATGGGGGTGGGGGGATTTTGGGAAGTGCTGTAAGGTTTGGGCCCCAGATATCTGAAGGAATCCTAATTTGTGGGTTGTACAGCAACCTGCCTGAGCGTACACTGTGGTAATCTATTGATATTCTCCTCAAAGTTCCGCTGCCATCTGAAGTGAGGTGGATGGGGAGAGAAGGTGTTTTTGATTGTGGCACCCTGTCTGGAAACCTCTCCCCAGGAAGGCTTGCCAGTTACCCTCACTGCAATCTTTTTTGCACCTTTATATTCTCCCATGCTTTGAAAAAAAAGCATTTTAAAGGATTTTGTAAGTACTACTTTTAACTGCTGTTTTTGATGTTTTGATCGTATTTTGTATGATATGCTTTTTATCTTGTTATCTGTAAATCAGCCTGAAAAGTGGTGTTGAAGGGTAATATAGAAATCTCTTAAATAAATAAATCCCATTAGATCATATGGTTACAATCCTGATAAATCTGTTTTAGCTTTTCTTCCTACACTGTCTTTTCATTGGTCTTTTAACAATTTATTCTGGGGGCCACAATTCAAGTTAATTGGAAATTGTTACCTTGGAGCAAGGAGCCCTTAAAAGCAGCTTTGGCTGTCAGTCAAATGGGATATATTGGATTTTTATGAAAAAAAAAAGAGATAGACTACATAGCTAAGCCTTTAATTATACATCAGGTGCACTTGCCACTATGATACAGATGACTAAGCTATCCCACGATGAGAGTGTTTCCCTGTCTCAGGGTAGTCTGTAGGCACCACAAGAAAAAGCTTCAGGTAGGAAAAATGTTTACATTAAATGCTAGACCCTGAAGCTCGGGAAACAGACTAGTGCATTGTTAAATGGCCAGAACTGATTCTGCTTGGAATTGCTACCTAATCCCAATTTGCACATTTGTTGATAAAATAGTCATTTAAGATAATGTATATCCCTCTTTATGCTAAAAAGCAAAGCACTCAAGGTGGCTACCAATACTTCATAAAACTCCAAACACAAAACCCTACAATACAGTTATTTTTAAAAGCATAAGAGAAACCATTTCCAGAGGGGTAACCGTGCTAGTCTGTTGCAGCAAAAACGACAGAGAGTTTTGTGGCACTTTAAAGGTCTAACATGTTTTTTTAATGCCATAAGCTTTCATAGACCGGAAACAGTGCAACAAATTAAAAACTGGAGGTAACAAAAAAAAACCCTGACGTAGTCTGCTGAAGAGCTCACCTAAAGAACACTGGCTTGGTCAGATGGCAGGAAAATCAGAAGAGAAGGGGCCAGACAAATCTCTCATGGAAATTCCACAACTGGGGTGCAGCCACACAAAAGGCTCCCCCAAACATCCCAGTAAACACAGCCTCTGTCTACACTGGGATGCAAAGAAGGATCTCTCCATCAGATCTAGGGGTGTGGGCAGGATGGTATGGGTCCTTCTGGGCTTAAGCATTTAGGATTTTGTAGGTAATAACTAGCAACTTGAATTATGCCCAAGAACTCAAACTACCCAACAATTACTAAGCACATTGAGGGTGGCTCTCTTACTGAGTACAAATCATTTGGAACCGTAAAAGTCTTCATTTTCTCAAGGCTTAATGAATTTTTTGCAACTTTCCTCCTGCCAGGAACATTACAAATTACATCCCTTGTGAGACTCGTTCTGTTCAGAATGTTGCTGCCTCTGTCCCTCTGCCTGCTCCAACTGATCAGACACATTTTACGCTGTTTACACTTGCTCAATATAAAATCCTCATGTGCCGCCAAATCTCTGCAGATTAATTTTAAGGCACTGAACACTTGTGATCCAATACTCCTGAAAGATCTCGCTTTCTTTGCTCACCATATGTTCTCACTTGCCACTGAAGTGCTCACCCAGCCTATGATTTAGCCATTTCAACATGTCAGAATGCAGGTTTTAAAATATATCCACTTCCCAGTTTACATGCCAACTTCTCAGCCTGTCTCAGGGTTTGCACTGAAGATATCTTCACCTCCTTTAAATTGGATAAATGTGTGCAGCTAGTGACTGGTTAACCAGAAAAAAGCCAGAATCAACCGTATGAGCTTACAAGGCAAACAGAAGTTAGGAGCCTACAGAACTCTCCAGTTCTAGAGTGTGTCTAGGATTGTATGGCTCAGTGGGCTTAAAGGTCGTTTTTACAGTTAGAATGTGTTACTGGGGTTGCGGGTTCTACCATGTGGGTAGGGTAAATCAGGGGAGCAGAACCTGAGGCTCAAGGGCCAAATCCAGCCCTCCAGGGTCCTCCAGATGGCCATGCCCCCTTCCCTTGGCCCCACTGACTCCCCCAATCACTAGTGGTTTGGTGGTTTCCCAGCTTTTCTGCAGTTTTTTCCACATTCTAAACATTGGAATGCCTTTCCCAAGGCTTTGTTAGTGGCCGTAAGAGCTTATGGAGAGGAGGAGGGACACTGTAAGCCACCTTGCGTTCCTTGCAAGTGGATAAAAGATATGGAACAAATATAAATCTTATAATAATAATCATTCCAACCATAACAACAACAACAACAACAACAACAGTGTTTTGGACCTGCCCCTTTTGCCTTCAGCCTCTCCCACCACTGGAATGTGGCCCCCGAAAGCTTATCCAAAATGGTATTCGGCCCTCAGGATGAAAGGGGTTCTGTGATGGAGCTGGTGGCTCCGATTCAGCGGGGCTGTGAATCCATTCTGGGTTTCAGTCAGAACCAGCCAGAACGCTAAAGGAGCTATCCAAAGCAGTGAACCTGTTTTGGGGATAGGGCTCTGCACTTTGGACAGCTCCTTTAGAGTTCTGGCTGGTTCTGACTGAAACCCAGAATGGATTCACAGCCCCACAAAAATCAGAGCCATCAGCCTCCCGTGGGGCTCTGCATCCCTGGGGTAAATCATCATTATCACCACCACCAGCACCACACAGCATTTCTTCCCCAAATAATAATGAGTGTTATTATAAAACAGAGGTATAGGAGGACTGATGAATGAAGAGATACATATTTGCTGGGGATCATCTTACAGCACTGTTCTACGTTCTGCACTGCAAGGCCCAAAGGCCACTTGCACAGCTGTGTCTCTCAAATGGGTGCATTTGAGAGACAAGGTTGTTGACGGATTAAACAAAAGGAGGCCATGTTATATGAAATTAGTGTCTGTTCTTTTGAGGTTCTGAGTTAATTAACGTTTTTATTTATTTATTTATTACATTTATATCCCGCCTTTTTTCCTCTTGCAAGGAACCCAAGGCAGCTTACATTCTCCTCCTCCTTCTCTCCATTTTTTCCTCACAACAACAACCCTGTCAGGTAGTTTGGGCTGAGAGTCTGTGACTGGCCCAAAATCACCCAGTGAGCTTCCATGGCCGAGTGGGGACTAGAACCCGGATCTCCCAGCTCCCAGTCCAACACTCTAGCCACTACACCATGCTGGCTCTCTCTAACATGGCTATGTGCCTCACTCTTTGATACCATAGTTCAACAGTGAGTTGGTCAGAAGCTTTCCAACTTTTGGCTATTTTCTGTCAAGCTACCACTAATACGAATATGAAAAGCAATTTGTGAAACTAATACTTAACACGGACCACCATCAAATAATAATAGTTGAGCCAATTTTAGGCCTGGAGACACAGTCCATTATATATTTTTGATACCTCAAAAACAAAAAAAATCTTTTTCCCCTGAAGTTTACCGCCATTTTTATTAACCATCATTCAATATACAATTTCCAGGGTGGTTCACAAGATAAAAAAAACCCAAATTATTAGAATCCAATAAAACACAACCAATCAATAAAATAGCAGAATGAAAGCAGCAATAAAAGAATTGGATATTTATTTATTTATTTATTGCATTTATATCCCACCTTTTTTCCTCTTGCAAGGAACCCAAGGCGGCTTACATTATCCTCCTCCTCTCCATTGTATCCTCACAACAACAACCCTGTGAGGTAAGTTGGGCTGAGAATCTGTGACTGGCCCAAAGTCACCCAGTGAGCTTCCATGGGCAAGTGGAGACTAGAACCCGGATCTCCCAACTCCCAGTCCAACACTCTCACCACTACACCAGGCTGGCTCTCTGTTATTTAAAAAAAACATGCATGAGACGTTAAAGCCTGTTAACTTAAAATTGTCTATCTGGGACCAAAGACATCTCAAGGTAGACAGTAGGAGAATTTCCCTGAGGAGAGATTTTCAGGAACAGAGAAGGCTCTTTCTCCAGTCACCAGCAGCCTTGCCTCAGATGGTGCCTGGATATGGGACTCTGAAGATTATTATCTCAGTAGCACACAGATAAGTTGATATGGAAGCAGAAGTTCCTTCAGGGACATTTTGAAATGGGGACTTGGGGAAAAAAATTTCAAAACCATTGGAATGGACCACTGGATAGTTATTACATTCTAAACCTGGGGTCTCCAACCTTTGTGGGTCAGTGGGCACATTTGGAATTTTGAGACAGTGTTGTGGGTGCTCTCACAAAATGGCTCCCATGGTGGGCATGCCCATTCATAAAATGGCTACTGTGGGCATGGTCGGTCACAAAACACTCATTTCCCTGAAGGCAAACTGGTGAGGCTGAAGGAAAAGTAATTTGTCCAAGAACCTAAGGACAAAGCAGAGGTAAGGTCTCAGCTCAAAAACACAAAACCACTCTTTTGAGATGGTGCTAGAGGGCGGCACTTTGGTAATAAAGATGGTGCTAGAGGGCAGCACTTTCCTTTGCAGCATGCCAGTCTCCCGGATAAAAAAAGAATTAAATAAATTAAATAAAATACAAAGCAGGAGGGGCAGGGAGCTGACAGGTGCTAAGGGAGGTGTCCATGGGCACATTGATGCCCACAGTCACCACATTGGAGACCCCAGTTCTACACTAAAGTCATTCATTGGAAACTCACCCAAACATTGAGAGGGTCAAAACCTCAGACAAAGTGCCAAGTTGTTCAAGGTGTATGATATCCATTACAAAGCAGGCTAATAAAACACCACATCAGAGGGCTGGAAAGCACTAAATGGCAGTAAGGACAGCCATAATATTTTAATATAGGAAAGAGCCATAAAGCCTCTCTCTGTGGAATAGTTGTGAGCTTGATCCTTTAAATCTTGCTGTTCACGTTTTCCATAAAAGCTCATGGTCATTCATCTCACACATACGGCCCTGAACATTTGAATTATAAATGACAATTTCTACATCAATTAGAATTCGGGAGGGCGTGGGAATCATCATTTTTCAAGAAGTTGCCAAAGTTAATGTTAATTTCTAGGTAAAATGGAAGTCCAACTAAGTATTGAGGGTCCAGTCACCCACTCATCAGTCTGGCCACCCACCATCTTCCACTCTGCTTCTCACTATTGCTGCTGCAGGTCAGGTTTTGCTCTCCTTCCAAAAGGGAAAAAGACTCTTTTTAACTTTGTGTGCATTGTAGAAACACATGCCAGCACTCAGCACTTTTGCCTAACGCCAACACCTTAATAAGGTATTTTTTTGAGGTACCTTACAATTTCTAAAGTATCTTACGATTTAAGAAACAAAAGCTCATAGTTAGATGAAAAGGCTGTATTTCATAAACTCATTTTCATTCTCTATTTCAGTAACATGCCAAAAAACAAAATAACCTTCAAAATAAAACAAGGAGGTTCTTAACATGAATCCCCAACACTTAAAGTTTGCCCCTTCCATTGAAATCGGTCCACCAATAATCTAAAGCTTTAGCTGATAAATTTCACAGTTAAATCAATTAAAGCTTCTAGCCTTAATTTTTGTACTTTTAACTTTTTGGGTGTGTTGGCAGATACAGTATTTAATCAGCAGCGTTTGGTCAGATGTTGGACCAGTGGCTCTGTGTCAAAACATTAAAAACAAAACAGAACTGAACATTGGCGTCATCTCTTTTTCTTTTTTTAAAATGACATCTGGCCGTAGTCACATCCATAGTTGTCACAGTTATCAAGGCCTCTAGAGACAACAGTGTCAAAGGAATAAAACAAAATTTCTTCGTGGCTTAATTTGTGTCAATTGATTTCCTATTTTTAATTAATAATTCTAATTATGATGCAGCAAATTTACCCAACAGACACAACTGCTTTAATCAGAGTTCATTGATTGCAAACTGCAGAATGATCCTAGCATTCCTGACACCATTGATTTCCTGTTGGGAGGAGAAGAAAACAATAACGGGACTGACACCCTCGGCAGCAGTTTGCGCCGATGAAACCTGATGCTACGAAGCAGCGCATCTGCCCTTAACAAATAAAAGCCAAAGCCTTGTCCGTGGCTCTGGCGCTTCCCAAATTGAATCCTCCAGACTTGTTATGATACAAATTAGTGAGTTCTAGCAATAAGACTGACTGTAGAGGGAGCAAAGACAGGCCAGCGGAAAACAGAGTGCGGGACTTGTCAGATCCAATTTTCAAAAGTAAGGTTTACAAAATAGATTAGGGCCAGGATCCAAAGGATAACGCGGCTTGCACCCTACACCCAAAGCTGCTTTGGGCTTCTCGAACAGCTGTATGGCAAGCTGCTTTTGAAACCTAGGGAAGTTTCAAAGCTAGCTTGCAATACATACTGTCATGCTCATTGACTTTCATCACCACCAACAAGCTTCTGGTTGTCTTTGTTCCACACTTCCCCTACCCAGCACAGCAAGAAATCTAGAATCGGGTCTGTTACTACTCATTGCCCAAAGCAGTTTTTATTACCTGCTTAAACTGTGACCCTCTTAGAACAGTGGTAGGCCTGCCATTTTTGATGACACTGGCACTACCTACTCTGAGCCCATGAAATGTGGCTGGCAGTCAGTGTGTACGTACTCCTTGTAGAACGAGAGCCAGAAAGAGCATTTGGTGCAATCATTATTTTTGGCCAGCTCAGTCCTAGTTAAACAGTTTGCCTCATGGGTTAGCCCTTGTGAAAAAGTGCCAAGGAGCGAAAGGATCCCACCTCCCAGCTCCTTGTTGTCCCCCATGGCACATCAGTGCAAGCTTCTACCAAGGAGAAACTGACAAAGCTACCTAGAATCCCCTGCATCTTACTAGGTTGACAACACAGTGAAACCAGAGCATCTGACCAGTCACACAGCAGCAAATAAAATTATTGAGATGGCTGATAAAGAGTCTATTTACAGTTTTGAACACTTATTAGATGCAATCCTATGTATGCTAACTTAAATTATGTTATTATTTATTTATTAATCCCGCCTTTCCACCAAAAATGATGCTCAAAGCAGCAAGATGTGCATTGGTAGGTACCAATAAAGTACACAGAACTGCATTACTTAACTCTCTTTATGTTGCTTAGTTAATGAAAATCTTGGAGCAGGCAACTGATACATAATGACATTAACCGCTATTTCTCCCTTGTCTTGTTGTGAAACATTCCTGCCCGGTGAGCTATGTCTTTGTAATAGCAAAATAGGTTAGGCATACCTATCCCACAGAGTATCCATTTTTGATTCTAATGAGAAAGATTTCCAATGTCAGAATATTTTGTGAAGGGCAAAAAAAGATAAAAGGTAAAGCTGTCCCCAACCAGTCGTGTCCGACTCTAGGGTGTGGTGCTCATCTCCATTTCTAGGCCGAAGAGCCAGCGCTGTCTGAAGACACTTCCGTGGTCATGTGGCCGGCATGACTGAACACCGAGGTGCACGGAATGCTGTTACCTTTCCCGCCGAAGCGGTACCTATTTATATACTTGCAATTTCTTGCTTATACTGTTTGCTATCAATTTGCAGTCTACTTTGTGAAGGGCAAAGTGGACTGCAAATTGATAGCAAACAGTATCTGTTTAAGTAAAATGGGACTATAATTGGAGCTGCTTACCCCATTGATACAAACCACATAATGAGAAATAATTGAGGTAAACCAGATAATGATTATCGTACATCTATTATGTAATACTGCAAAATAGCATTTACACTTAATTGCATGAAATGCACTTTCGCTAGCAAAATAATAATTCATCTTAGGGATCTGTTCCTATACAAGCAATATTACATTTTGTTTTTTAAAAAAGTGTATTTGACTATACAGTTGGAGCTGAGTTATTAAAGCATTTTTGAGACTGGTTCAAGATGTCAAAAGTGTCAGAAGTACAGTTTCTGCCTACCAATGTTTTGCCTAACGTGAAATTCCAGGCAACTTTGAGATATGCTTTGGATGGGGAACCCCAAGAGAAGCCAAGAGAGTTTTGATGAGATTAGCAACACTGGTGTTGGTGTTGGGGTGTTCCTAGATGGTTGATGGATTTCACCTAAAGTGAAATTCAAAGCAAATTTGGAGGTTTCTCCTGAGGGATACTGGTTGGCACATTGACTGTCCTCCAATTGTACACCAGGATACAGCAGCATGTAGAGATGTTTCAGTAGTTTGAGTTGACTGGATCCTCACTTTCCAGATTAATGTCTGGGTCAGAATTTAGCTTTCACGCTTCCTGAATGTTCTAATGCAGTTCTTGGCTCAAAAATAATTATCACAAAGCATTTTTAAAATGTGTATTTTGAGAGCAAATAATATGTAATATGTATTTAAATGCAATTTTTATGCTTTAAAAAAAAAAAAAACCCTCTCAAATTAATGTGGAAACAGGATGAAACGGCCTTATGGATGAATGTGTGTAAATGTGACTGGGAGTAGTTTGATTTGCCCATCCCTGTTGCTATGAGAGGGACTGCAGTGTTTCTTGAACAACTGAGCCACCATATTGGATTTAGGGTGGTTGTTTTTTTAAAATTCCACCCAACTGTTCCACTATAAAAAGCCCTCAGGGAGCTGCATTTACCATTCTATGCCTGTTGGAGGAAGGAAGCTCTAGGCTGTATTGATCCCATGCCCCCATCCCCATCTACCTGTACAGTAGGGGTGTACGAATTACTTACTGTGTTCCGGTCTGGGGCATTCGTGGGGGGGGGAGGCGATCCATCCCACCCCCCGGAATCCTTCCTGGCTGGCTCCACTCCGCAGTGAGTCCGTGGAGCCGCTGGCCAGGCCCGCCCACAGCTGGACTTCTGTCTGCTGCCAGGCTGCGGCCGCCATTTGCATCCCTACGTTAGCCATGATAGGCTACGTATATATTTACATAGCCTATCATGGCAAAGAGCAGGGACGCAAATGGCAGCCACTATGCCATTTGCATCCCTGCTCTTTTCGTGATAGGCTACGTAAATATATACATAGCCTATCACGGCTAACGCAGGGATGCAAATGGCATAGCGGCTGCCATTTGCGTCCCTGCATTAGCTGTGATAGGCTACGTATATATTTACATAGCCTATCACAGCAAAAGGCAGGGATGCAAATGGCGTAGCGGCTGCCATTTGCGTCCCTGCTCTTTGCCGTGATAGGCTACGTAAATACTTACGTAGCCTATCACGGCTAACGCAGAGACACAAATGGCAGCCGCAGACCGGGGCAGCCAGTCGCAGCCACAGACCAGGGGCAGCGGACGGACCGGATGGCCGACACCAGGTAGGGTCCATCCTGGGACAATTTCGCAGGGTGGCGGGGGGGATTGCTCCATTCCGCCACGGGTTCCGGGAGTCCGTGGCGGAATTCTCTAACATCCCTACTGTACAGTAGCATTATCCAAAGAGAAGGAGGAATGCTACAGCTCATCTGGCAGTTGACAGGCCCACTGTCTAGAAATAAGGTTATACCCCAATCTGCAGTTGACACACAGAGGCAATATTAACTGAACTGCTGCATTGTTCATTTGGGAGTTGATCAAGAAAGTCTTCTTTAGCACAGAGTGAAAAACGCCTCCAATGTTTGTTTTACAAAGTAACTGTATCAATTTTTTCAGTGTGGGGGTGTTTCACACATCCCTATCATGGGTTAACGTTAGAAAATTAACTGCCATATATAAAATGACTGTGTGGATTGACCCATAGACTGGGGGCAGAGAAGAAGCAGAGAGGCTTATAGTCCATTGTCAGAGCGCATGTGAGTGGAAGCCTCAGGCGGCGTGAAAAGTACCAGCACTGATCAATACGTAAGTGCCTTGCCTCTGCCGGCGTCAGCCGTGCCAAAGTATGTGTGCTATGTTGGCACCGCCACTCTTTCTCCTTTATTTCTACCTAACAGCAAAGGGCAAGAGTTCAGAAAACAGTTTCTGTTCATTATTATCTAGAATGAATAGCTATATAAATTCTTAATTGCTATACCTAAGGGGGGGAAAGCAGAGCTATCTTGCTCATTTAGCTAGAATAAAAGCCTGGGTGCTTAACATCATCCTTTATCTCTTCCCTGGATAATGGATGAAGTGCTGCCGGAATGGTAAAACACGCCTGCCCTCCCCAAATAATGCCCTTTCCAAAAAAACGATCAGCCAATAAGGCTTGAAGAAGCCATTATGGGCATATGAAATCTCCAGGGTGGACTGCAACCAACAGCAATAGCTTTGTTATAGCTGAATCTCTACTGGAGGGCAAGGGAATTTTTCAGAAACGGTCCATTCAACACGCACATTGATGCTGGAATTCTTCACACAAGACAGTCCTTCACTCTAAGCAACTCTCCACACCACAGAGCTCCCTCTGACACTGAAGGGCATCAAATAAAATTCAGCACAAAAAACAAGAACCCCAGTTATAGACTCACGTGTACGTAAAGTTATTTCAATCAACAGACCGTCATACACCAGCAGAGAGAGTTATGCCGTACCAATCCTTTGACAGACATTCTGAGTTTCAGAGCTGACATTCAACAAGGTCAGTCAGAGGGAACCATTACTTTTTAATAGGGTGATTGATCTTGCCATAAATACAACAAAATTAACTTTTATTCCAGATGTCTCCCAAAAGGTAGAGTGTACAAGCCATTTATAGAAATTAGGTGTTTCCCATATTAGAGAACTCCACTTCAATCCCATTTCAGGAAGTATTCTCTGTGCATATCTGGCAACAGGGCAGAAAATCCCATCTGCACTAAATTTAAATGGCAGAAATCCCTACCAAGCTCCACCTACTCAGCAGGTAGAGTATGGCAGGATTAAAAAAACTGAGGCTCAAGCCTTGATTATAGTCCTAGCACACCATGTAAAAACAGTATTCGCATATGGACTTCCTTTCGGTGCATACAGAGTGTTAAGTCTCTCATGCACACAAGATTCTCAGGACTGGAGGGCATATGGCAGCAGTCCCTTGTGCATAAGCAGTCTTTCCCCTGAAGACTGGGAAAGGCTCTCACGACAGAGAAGCACAATCTAAAGCTTCCTCGGGTGTGTGGAATTAAGATTCTTTAGCTTTTGGCCATGGTCTATAAAAGCTAATTCCCACCTCATGTTTGTACAACATGTTGCCTGAAGTCTTACAATTTGGGCAGTTTAATATACATGAGATCCTCTTTAAACAAAAGAAAACAGGACATAGGCAGAGGTGATTTCTAGCTCTTCAGTATCCATCTATCATTCACTCCCTCCAGCTATACACCTTTTTGTGCTTCTCCCCAGACAGAATCTGAAGCACCACCAGTTCTACCTCCCTCTTCATCATCTTCCACATGACTTTGCTACCATTACAGTGATCAAGAATGAAAAGGCCAACTAGACATTTATGGGAAATTAATAAGCCAGTTCCATGCCAATAAGACCACCACCATCAGGCTTTTGACCTGTTGACAGCCACTGCAGGCACAGAGTGAAGAGACAATGATGTGAACATGCAGCCTTTGGGATCAACATTTCAGAAGACTTAGCTATTGTGTGACCATGGTAAGCATTCCTATGAATGGAAACTGGTATTTCTATACATGTAGCTACACGGTTCCTGTTTTTTGTTTCATTTCTCTTCTCTTTTTTCTTTCTTCTCACTATTTGTTTTGCTTTGTTTTGTTAAAATCACAATAAAAATAATTTAAAAACAGCATCCTATGGATCACTTTGTGGTATGAGCTGGGTGCAACTTCTTGGTTCAGGGACCCTTTTAGAAGAAAAGCAGCATATGGGAACAATTAAAATAAAAGTAATTGAGGGTATAAGCTTCTACTTTTTCTAATTCCATAGTATTATTTCCAGGTTCTATTTCATTTGTCAATGGAAAAGGAATAAATTACACCCAAGAAATCCAAAAACCAGGAAGAAAACTGCAGCACACAGATCAAAGGGCCTTTTTGTTGTTGTTTTATTAGCAGCAAGATCTTAGACTTGATATATCCCTGCTGTTTTCCTGTAGTCCTGTTATCACCTGGATAAAAGGTTTAGCAATAAACTATTTATAGGGATGTTAAGCAACCACACACACACACACACACACACACACACACGAGAGTGAAGCTGAGAAGGCTTTCTGAGCACAAACCAGAGTAATCAGCCAGAAAAACTGGAATGCGAAGCAAAACAAAATACTCAAGGGCAGGAGAATTCTTTTTGATGGCTTAAGCCAGGGGTGGGCAGAAGGTTGATCTCCAGACATTTTGGACTTCAGCTCCCAGCATTTTTACCATTGGCCATGCTGGGAGGCGCTTCTGGGAGTTGAAGTTCAAAACATCTGGAGATCTACCTTCTGCCCACCCCGGCTTAAGCCAGCCTTCCCCAACCCAGTGTCCCCCGGATATATTGAACTACAACTCCCAACATCCCCACCCAGCACCTGGGTCCTCGCTGGGGATGAGTGGATTTGTAGTCCAACAGATCTGGAGGGTGTCAAGTGGGGAAGGCTGACTTAAGCCATCTTTCCCCCCTAAACTGAAATCACTGGAACATCTCTTCTCCCCCCCACCCCCTATCTAGGCCACTGAAAAACACCACAGTGAAAAGGTCTAATGGTGCTTCCAGAAAAGAGTCAGGTTCAACTCTGGTGGGCCTTTGGAGGCTGGGGGAGGAAGTTCTATCATTATGAACCAGCCAATGTCACTTTGGCCGTCTTATGTTATTGGCCTTTTGACAGTGCTGGCACAGTCTTGACAGCATTAAACTGATGTTAGTAATATAAAAGGTGGAAGGAACTGAGAAGTGCTGCCTGCACCAAAACCAGCCACTCGGAGCTCAAGGGAGATGGGGCTATAGCGCAGTGGTCTCCAAACGTTTTTGATCACGCACCCCTATCAGTGGAAAGATTTTGTGCGTGCACCCTCAATATAGGTCTATTTATAAATTATAGACATGTACTACTGTACTAATATATTATGTGCATTATGAAACATACACAAAAAATAAAAATTAAACAGGAGATAAAGATGAAATAAACAGTATTTTAAAAATATATTTTTTTATTTCTTAACAGTAAAAAAACTCTTTTTGCTCTCACTTAAAAAAATATTAACATAATCTGTAAATCCACTTAAGTGTGCACATGTCATTGCTATATGCTGACGACTGAGCGAGGGCACCACTGTCAACTTGCAAGGAGGGGAAGGTGTGCTTGGCCTGGCGCCAGAGCCAGGACTCCTGGTCACCAGCCGCGCACCCTGCACAGAGTCCCCACTCCTTGGCTGGCTGGTGGCTTGGCCTGGGCTGTTAGCCCTTCCCACTCTCCTTTGGCAGGATGGAACTGAGAGGAAAGTGCCTGCTTCCTTCTCGGCTTCATTCTGCAAAAGGACAGTGGGAGGTGTTAATCTCCTTTCCACTTTGCTGAGTGGGAAGGGTTAATCTCCTTCCTGCTTTCCTTCAACTGCCATTGCCCTCCTTGCGGCAGCCTGTAGGAGCAGTGGGAGGCAGCTCGCACACCCCAGGGGATCGTCTTGCACACCCCACTTTGGAGACCACTGCTACAGTGGGCTCGAGGAACTTGTCTGCTTGATATTAGGCCTTGTATGTAAGTGTGCAAATATGATTGTCATTTGTCCTTATAGTGGATCTTTCCTTCTGCTTCATGATATCACCTGTGCAAACATTTATCTGAATGTAACACTTTCTTTCTCCCCAAACCTTAGGACATGGGGAGAAATATAGAGCGGGATGATTTGCAGTTCTTCCTGACAGGCCTTTCATGTACCTGTTAATAGAACAGTGCATTCCAATTAAGCTGGCTATGGTTATAGCAGATGGCTTTTTACAATGTGAAAAGTCCATAAACCAAGGCCATTTATAGCTACTTCCCTACTAAAAATTCACATTCCTTTATGGGCAGTCTAATACTTTTTTTCCTTCTCTCATTTTTTTGGGGTACTTTTTTCATTCTTTTAAAAAGTGGATTTAATATTTGTGACGACGCACAAGATCGACAGCACTAGAGACTGGAAGCTTTTAATCATTCCTATAAGTGGTTCTGGCAGTATTAGTGGAAATGCTTCACATGGTTATTTGCTGAAATTAAAGCACCCATAAGGGCAGATGGAGAGTTTGGCCTCACACACTCCTGCATTTCCCTTGGAGCTCCTTTGGATGCAAAACACCCCACAAATCTAGTCTGCATGATTTATTTATGTTTTGCAACACTATGTTTAGAATGCTGTTGTCCACTGGAATCCTTCGTAGTAGTTAAATTTTCCAGATATTAGCGGCTGTACCCCAGTGCTGGCCACAGGCTTTTGAGGCCATTGGGCAACACACCTTCCACAGGCCACCATCCTCAGTGAGTCTGCCTCACCACCAGTATTGTCACCAGCTGCTATTGCTCCTCATCCTCTTTCTCATCCTTGATACCACCGGCTGGCTTGCCAGGAAGAGAGCCAGTGAGCAGGCAGGCAGCGGCATCTCCTGCTCCTGCCCCTCACCACCAATGTTGTCTGGGCCAGGGCGAGAGGCGGGAGAACGAGCAGGTTGCATTTATTTATTTATTACATTTATACCCCACTTTTCTTCCATTGTGGAACTCCAGGTGGCTACATGTGGTTCTGAGGTGGTTTCCCCTCCAAGCACTGACCAGACCCAGACCTGCCTAGCCTCAGCAAGGTGGCTGCCTCCTGCGCCTTCAGACCATGCCCTGGATGAAGAAGTGTGGCACCTCCAAGGCGTTCTCGTCAGGGGCCACTGCTGAGGCATGGGCCCTCGGCAGGTGCCCAACCATACCTACCCTTTATGCTGGCCCTGCTGTACCCGGTTCTTCATGAGAGCTGCATTCTATCCCCGTTGCTGTTCAATATCTACATGAAACCGCTGGGAGAGATCATCAAGAGGTTTGAGGCTGAGTGTTATCAGTATGCTGATGACACCCAAACCTATTTCTCCTTAACATCTTTATCCAAGGAAGGTATGACTCTTCTGAATGACTGCCTGAAGTCGGTAATGAGCTGGATGAGGGAGAACAAGCTGAAGTTGAATCCAGGCAAGACAGAGGTGCTCATCGTGAAGGGTCCTAATTCAGGTACTGAGGTATGTCAACCAGTTTTGGGGGGGCTGCACTCCCCCCGAAGGAGCAAGTTCGTAGCTTGGGGCGCTTCTTGACCCAACCCTGCTCCTGGCACCCCAGGTGGAGGCAACGGTGAGAACTGCCTGTTATCAACTTCGGCTGATACGCCAGCTACGCCCATTCTTGGAACATGTGGACCTGGTAACGGTGGTGCACGCGCTGGTAACCTCTAGGCTTGATCTCTGCAATGCATTGTACTTGGGGCTGTCATTATATTTAGTTTGGAAACTTCAACTGGTACAAAATATGGCAGCCAGGTTGGTCTCTGGCACATCCCATGGAGACTTACAATTAACTGGTTTTAAAATCTTTACACTGGCTGCCAATTTGTTTCTGAGCAAAAAATATAGAGTGCTGGGTCTTACCTTTAAAGCCTGACATGGTCTAGGTTCAAGGTACCTTAGGGAGCGCCTTCTCCCCTGCGTCCCTGTCCGCCACCTAAGGTCCTCTGAGGGCTCTCTGCTGCAGCTGCCTAATGTGAGACTGGCCACCACATGCAAGAGGACCTTCTCCTTTGCTGCCCCTCGGTTGCGGAATTACCTGCCGGTTGAAATGTGCCTGTGGACCTCTGTGAACGTTTTTAAGCAGGCGTTAAAGACTCTACTGTTCCGGCAGGCCTTCCCTTCTGAGAACTCCTGTTCCTTTTGCTGACCTTTGTACTGTTTTTAAGCTGTGTTCTTTTAAGCTGTGTTGCTTTATTGTTGGATTTTTAAAAATTGTCTTTAGTTTAAAGTAGTTTTTAGTTATATGTTTGAATATATTGCTGAAGTGCTTTTATGTAAATGGTTTTTAAACTTTGTATATTATATTTTTATGTTTTAACTTTTGTAAACCACCCAGAGAGCTTCAGCTATGGGGAGGTATAGAAATGTTGATGATGATGATGATGATGATGATGATGATAATAATAATAATAATAATAGCAGAAGTATGCAATACACAGAATACATATGTGGCCCTGACAATAGAAATTCACTGCACGGGAGGTAAAGCTGTGCTTTGCTCAGGAGGATATGGGGCTGCCCCTTTGAGAGGGACCACAGCTCAGAGATAGTGCACCTGCTTTGCAAAGGACCTTTATTTCTAAAGGGACTAAGACGCGATTGATGTTGTGCTTCTCAAGTGGGAGGACAACTATGGGGGAGGGCCTGGGAAGTTAGGAAGCTGCCTTATACCGAGTTAGAACATTAGTCCATCTAGTTCAGTACTGTGTACACAGACTAGCAGCGGCTCTCCAGGGTTTCAGACAGGAACCTTTCTTAGCCTTGACTACAGATGCTGGTGATTCAACCTGAAACCTTATGAATGCAAAGCGTGTGATCTACCAGTGAGCTACAGCGCCTTCCCACTTGTGGGGATAATGTGGAGTCTAAGAGCGAATCCATACATTATTTTTAAAAATACAGATACAAAATGTTCCTGAGTTTGAACTGCAAAATAAACAAGCCATTCCATGTGCTCTATTCAACATTGAATCAATGATTGGAAAAGGATTAGCCCCCTGCTTCTTTGTTGTAGGAAAACAAAATAATTTAAATGCACACGATGGTACCATGCATATACTTTACAATGTAGACTTGAGTGCTTTTTGCAATCAAGTTTAAAAAGTAAGATAAATCAGCTCCAAGCTGAGCTCATACAGAGCAGAAGGGTGCCATCTTGCGTATGCAAGATCAGGGAAGGGGGAATTACTGGCTTTCCTGCTTATCCCCCTTCTTACTCTGTAAAGCTGCTGGCACCAACCCAAGACTGCAGTACAGAACGAGTATCTGATTCCAATCAGATCATGTTATTTTGGCAAAGCCTTTATACATACATTTATTTGTCCCAACAATAATAAATATTTGCAAAGTTCTCACTAGAAGTTAGGAAATGTGAGGTCACTCACTTTTGCCTGATGAGAGAATGATTAGGGACAAGCCACTGATAAAATGCCAAACGCGCATTCTTTAAAAAAAAAAGAAAAGCTTCCACATTTCCTAATGAGGATTTTTGACAGTATTTTCTCTCCCAAATTCAAATCCTCACAGAGTGTGAACTAAGGTAACTGAAATCTAACACTGACCGAGCTGTTTAGCTACCCAAGGCAACAGTAGGTTATGCCAATAGACAGGCAATTCCAAAGTGAATAGGATAAAATATTTAAACGATGGATAATTTGGTTCACTGTCAGTTTGAGAGGTGTGTGTGTGGGGGTTAAACATAGAATAATTTGATGGGGAGCAGAGTATTATAGGAAGGAAAGAAGATGAGAGCCAGTAGGAAAGGTGCTGGAGGAGGGCCTGAGTGCTGAGGAGGAGCAGGGAGATGTAGAAGGGAAGGGAAGTCCCACCCCTGGAAGCCCCACCCCAAGGGAGCATTTGGTTGGCCCACAGCTTCTCAAGCTTTTCTCTATAACCATGAAGACTAGAAATACAAGTAGACCTTCCTTGGCACTAGGGATGTACAAAAGTCACTTACCTTGAATGAAATTTGATTCGCGGTGGGGGGGAGGTGCTCCGTCCCTCCCCCCGAAATTCTGGCGGGGGGGAGGTGCTCCGTCCCTCCCCCCCGAAATTCTGGCCGGGGGGGAGGCGCTCCGTCCCTCCACCCCCGAATCCTGGCCAGCTGGGCCGCAAATGGCGGTGGCTGTAGCCGCCGTTTGCGTCCCTGCAGTCAGCCGTGATAGGCTACATAAATGTTTACATAGCCTATCACGGCTGAGTAAAAAACAAAAAACCGTGCATACGCAAATGGCGGCGCCCATGGGCGCCACCATTTGCGTTCCTTATTTTGGCACGTCTAGTCTATGTAAATATTTACGTAGACTACGGCGAAAATAAGAGGAACGCAAATAGCGTAGCGTCTACGCTATTTGCGTTCCCCTTATTTACATAAATGTTTACGTAGACTAGATGTGCCAAATTAAGCAACGCAAATGGCGGTTTTTTGTTTTTGTTTTTACTCAGCCGTGATAGGCTACGTAAATCTTTACGTAGCCTATCACGTTTTTTTGGTTTTGTTTTTGTTTTACTGGAAATGGCAGCAGAGCCGCCACCGCCAGGAGGATTCGCCCAAGGTAAGTCCCGTCCCAGGGGGGTGCAGGGGGGCAGACCATTTTGCCACCAAGTTCGCCACCGATTCGGCCTCCCCGAGATTTGTGGCGAAATTCTCTGACATCCCTACTTGGCACAGTTAGCTGGAATCGGATTCCTTAGGGGATTTCTGGCAGACTGAAATGTCTTGTGACCCAAGTTTATCTAATCTTCACTTATTCAAGCCAATGAATGGCAAGCCACCGTCTTGAAGGAGGCTGGGCATTCCTAAGACCATGCCAAACAAGCCATGCCCCAAGCGACTTGTGACAACTTCCCTATATTAATTTGGAGCCGTTATTTATACAATGAGAGTTCATACACATTTCAGAGAGAGAGAGATACGCACATACAAACACAGACTAATGTACACACAGACTGAGGCATCAACTGTCCAGTAGCATGCATGAGGAAGGAAAAGCATGCACAGTAAACAACCTGGCTAAAACCGCCCCCCCTCCCAACCAACACACTCTCACAAAGAACAAGAAAAGACGCCACCACTGGGGATTGCTTTTGGGCCCACTCACTGTTGAAGCTGTGGTTTCTGCTACTGTCCGCTGGTGTGGTCGTGTGCTCGACTGGCCCTTCAGAGATGGCCCTTCCTGACATCGAATGGGAAATGAAAAGGAAGGATGAGGAAAAAAGAAAGGGGGAGAGTGAGGGGAGGAGTGGGGTGGGAGATAGCAAAAAGATGGCAAAAGAAGGGAAAGGGAGCATCTTTAACTGAACACTATCAGCATAACAAGAACACACAGTTAAGAATAAAAAGGGCCTGATCCAAACTACCATCGATGGTTAGTGGAAAGCCAGTATGTACACTTATCATCAAATTTAGGACAAGACAGAATATGGCCTATCATCAGTCCATGCTAGTCCAATAAAAGATTTCCATTCTTAATCCTTTTTTTATTTCAGTCTGAAAACTTCTAATGCCAGAGATATTTAGCAAGAAACAAAAAGAACTGGGAGTATCAGAGAAAAGTCATCCGCTAAAATATAAATCATTAGATTTATTTCAACTCTCTGCAACTCATTCTTGGGGCGGAGGGGGGAGGCCTATTGCTGCCATTCTTGCCCATGTGTAAACCCCAACCAGCCACTGGGTGAGCTGTTGTGATGTCACGGAATAATCATGGATACTGTAACTCCGTGGGTGGGAAGGCTCAGATATAGAACGTTGGCAGGCCACACAGCTCCTGTGAGCTGCTTCAGGCCGGAAGCTTTCCCTGAATGTGAGTACATTTGTAAGGAAGGCAATGAGCCTACCTATGAAGGGGGTACTTTTTGTATGTCGTTGTCTGAGTGATGCAGTTGTGGAAGTGCCAAATAGGCAACAACCTTGAACATGAGCATTCCCTTATGAGTCACAGTGACTGTTCCTGTGTTGGCATTTGCCAGCTCTGTGAATTTTTATGCCAGTTCACACAAATGATTCAAGACAGGGAAAGCTATGCCATGCTTTGGGCCACCGCTCTTTGCACCAACAGCATCACATCTCCCTTTACAATTTGGGATTCCACAGATCTTCCCTTTTGGCGCTAACACCGGTAGCTGGATCATCTTTCTGTCACCTCAGCAACAGATTGTAATGCCACATCCGACAGGCACTATATAAATCCATATTTTATTGTAAATATCTCCATACAGATCTGTCTTGATCTCGATATGGAGGCAGTAATCCAAGCTTAGCTCCGTTAACACCGCAGAGCCCCATTTATACACAATCTGCACAGACTGCCGAGGGCAGATGCTCTTTCAAGTCCTTCTCAGTGCTTTCGAAACTGCCTTTTTAAAATGCAAGGGCACCCCTCAACTCACAGGGAATGGTGACATTCCAATGCCCTATATTACACGCCATGTCTGCAGGCCAAGCAAAGCTGGCTTTTCTGTCTTCCTTGACTAGCAATGATTAAGCTTTGGGGCCAAAGCATTATTTGTTATGCCCTTTGGATTTCCAATTCCTCTCTTGCATGTGATTCATAATAGTCACACTAAGGCAGGCTGTTAAAAACAAAAATCAAAGAAGCCTCAGTTGGCATCTTTCTACCTTGTTGCAGCTGCAGAATGTTTGTGGTGTGCACACAAGCATGGAGCCCAAGTGATTTATTTAAATCTATATCGTAATCTTTGTTCACATTTCTTCGCGAACTCACATCTATACGCGTGTACGTAGAGGACACCAAACTATGAGGATCTTTTGCAGGGACGTATTGCATACATGGTATTTATGCACTGTACTAAACTGAAGTGAGGAAATTAGCTCACTGACAAAGATTAAGAGTGGATAAAAAATTTAGTTCACCACCAATATGTACAGAAAGGCAAATGATTAGTATGCCATACGCACTCTAACACTGGCCAGGTGAACTATTCCTAATAACAGCAACAGAGAAAGAAAAGAGTAAGGCAGGGAGTTCTGATGCCCCAAACAAGGAGAAGGAAGGGCACTAGCGATATGGTGAGGTGGTCTTTGGGAGGCCTAAGTGCAGAGGAAGACCCTGACTTTCAGAGGGACAGGGCGGGACATGCAAGGGGCAAAATAGGTATATTTAGGGTAATATCAGGAGAAGGAGAAAGGGGAACACAAAGGACTTTGCTTCTGGGTCAGTCACAGTTACTTGGAAACTCACCGGCTACCCTGACTTTTACTAGCCTTTGGACACTAGTTTCGGCCTTGATCTGGAGGGGACTGAGGAGATGGAGGCAAGGAAGGGAAGCTAGCTAAGTGCTGGAGGCACCTGGCTTGAGACCATGAAAAACCTCAGCACAAGGCCTTTTGCTCTCAGACCATCAATCACAGAATGGGAAAAACTATTGAGCTTAGAGCTCACAACCTTAATAGCCCCATCACCCTCCTGTGAGACACAGCTGCTCCATATGTCCAAGTGGGTCCTCGGCCCCTTCTGGCAAGCAACCAGGCTCCCAGTGTGGGTGAGTGACCCCATTGAAATGGATGCGGTCAGAATGCAGGAATGGGTGCTACATGGTGTGTAAAGCTTTCTCTGGGCATTCAAGGCAATGGATCTGTCCGGGCACACAAGGCAGCCAGGTAGCACAAGCAAAAGAGGAAAGCTCTGGACCTGGCAACACAGATGTGGCCACAGAGTGGAGGGCAAAGGCTAGAGGCAGATAACAAGGACTGGGTGGCTGGTCGGGTGAGACTCTTAGTGGGTATGTGGTTCCAGGAAGAAGGGTCTCAAGAATCTCAAGAGGGGACTAGATTCAGGGGCAGTTATATGGTACCATCAACAAAAGCAAAACAGGCAATGCCTTTGGGTATGCTCAAGCTGGGTCAAGAAAGAGAACAATAGCTCAGTTCCTGAGGACTTAATAAGAAGACCTTTCCAGAAGTTCCCAGCTTCTTGATTAAATTTAGGCTGGCTTGATAACCATTAGAAAAGCCATACTTCCAAGAGGCAATCAGGTTAATTCAAAGTGGGGTAATAACTCTTTAAGAGCAACTAAAATGTCACAAAATAGTGAGCGAACTTTAGAGTTCTACAGAACTCTTCTTCAGGCTGGGCATTAAGCAATGAAAAAAGGGGGGATTGGATGTGATGTTGATGCCCCAAAGCCTGCAGAAGGTGTTAGGCAAACTTAACTGGGTTAGTTTCTGCCTGGTGCAAAATATTTCAAGATACAGAGGCTGCTGGGACAAAAAAGCAAACAACAATGGCTGTTCCCCAACACCTTGAAAATATAAAAGCTAGCAGTTACTCAGATCTTCCCCCCCCCTCCCGTTTGTTTAATATTCAGCCTCAAGAACCATTCTAGAGAACTCAAAAGCTTGCTCACTACTTTGTGTATCACACTACTGTTCCTTTTGGTTTCAGAGATGGTTATCCTGAGTCAGCCATCATAGTTTATACATGCAAAGATTCACTAGGTGTTTTAAACAGACACCTTTGCTCACTATTTCAGGCTAATGACAACAACAGCAATTCATTATCTGTCTCATTGGAAGGAATGCTGTGTTTAAAATGGCCACAACCAAGAGCTAGGCCTGGGCTGCTGTTGGTATTTCAAGGCATCTGTTTTCAGGCCCCCAGCTATGATCCCCCTTTTTCTGCTTGGGTTTTCCAGTTCAGCTCAAAGGGCATGGCTGGCACCAGCAGTTGGCTGAGTCAGGCATGTGCTGGGGTACTGTTAGCCAGCATCTTTCCCATCCTGCTGTGTAAGGCATGCAAGGGAAGAAGAGGCGAAAGGGTACCTCTGGAGCTATGCCATCCCACAGCAAGGGAAGACTTGTGAATGACCCACTGCAGTCTGGCAAGGGATCTAATGCCTAGACACAGAGAATCCAGACAGCTGGCCAGTGGTGGCTGGTGACTCCAGTTCCGTGTGTGTGTGTGTGTGTGTGTGTGTGATTCCATTCAGGGTTTTAATTACCATAAGCCAACACTCTAACGCTGCTAACAAAGGTGCTGAACCCATTTTGGGGATAGGGCCCAGCACCTCGGATAGCACCCCTCAGCACCTCGGATAGCACCTTTCAGCACCTTGGATAGCACTGTTAGAGTTTGGGATGGTGGTAACTAAAACCCTGAATGGAATCACAGACCCTCCGGAACTGGAGGCACCAGCCGCACTGCATCTGCCCCTTCCCACTGGAAGAGTGGGTTGCTCCACTTCCCAGTGGCATAATCCTCACTCAATCTCCCTAACCCCTGCTCTCCACTTCTTCCCCTGATCCCTCTCTGGGCAAAACAGAACAACTACACAACAGCCAATGCTAATTTTCAATGGAAGGATGTTGCATAGGTGGTATTTCCTTTATCTCCCACACGGGTAGGTCCAATACACCATGTGCACGGCCATCTTTTTTTCTTTTACTCCAAACCAAAGAATTTGAAATAACATCCACCACTGTGATTCTGTGTTCCCGGTTGCCAATGTGGATTAGAACCTCCATTTCAACAACACACATGCAGCAAACACACAATCTATTTTTTTACCACTCCATCCATTCACACAGTTCACTGGATGTGGCTAACATCCAGAAAAGGAGGCAAGAGCAGCTAAACAGTGCGTTTGCTTCGAAGTTAAGCCCCACTGTGTTAATGGGGCTCACTGTCTTATAAGTGTGTTAGCACTGCAGCCTACAAATATACTGTATTACACATTAATTAAGTTGCACTTCGTGATTTGGATTACATTGTGCTCAAAGAGGTAAACTTGTGAGAAAAACAGCTGCAAGCCACCTATGACACAGATAGATTTAGTGGCAAAAGAGAGAGACAAAGAACCTCACTTCAGTCCATCTCCAGAGGAATTAAGGCCAGAACATTTTTAGAACTTAAAAGCTTCTTTAGGCAGGACAAGATGAGATGGGAAAAATATTGCTGACAGGCACACAGACAGCAACTTGAAGGGCACACACCATTCATTTAAACAAAACCCCTTTTTATTCCTCCTCCCTCCCACCCAAAAGCTAAGAGGGTCAATGAGATAAAATGATGCTACCAAACCCATAACAAATACTGAACTTCAGGCAAAATAAAACAGCATTTGTTCTATTGTGGGGGCCCATCTCTCTTGGCTTTCTGTCCCTCATTAATGGAGTCCTCTCCTGCTAACCCTCCTTTTGTCCCAGGGGAAAACACAGTTACCAGGCTTTCAGAGAAAGAGGCTCCAATAACCCCTGTGATACAGGTCAGATGTCAGAAAGAAAAAGATGTACTGCTGGATTTATATTTCATGCATTAAGATAAATCTATAGAAAAGCCACTGCAATGACTTACAGTGAATATAAATGACCAATGGTAGTGTATATTTTTGCTAGGGAAAGTGGAAGGCAAAAGGAAGAGGGACCGACCAAGGGCAAGATGGATGGATGATATTCTGGAGGTGACGGACTCGACCTTGGGGGAGCTGGGGGTGGCTACGGCCGACAGGAAGCTCTGGCGTGGGCTGGTCCATGAAGTCACAAAGAGTCGGAAGTGACTGAATGAATAAACAACAACAGTGTATATTTTGCTCCAGGGTCTTCACTGGTGGATTTCCCCTTGCCATCTGACTCTGAGGCAATGTTCAGAACAACAGATGCCTGTATTTCATTATTTTTATTATTTCGATCTCATCTTGCCATCCTCTGAAGCCCCAAGATGAGTTACAATTCTTTTAAAAACCCGTAAAAACACATCTAAGCAAATAAATATGCACATAAATATTTAAGAACCCCCTTAAAAACAACCTTAAGCAGAAACTCTAAATACTAACCCAGAATAATCCTATTTCAGCACAATGCAGAAAAAAACATCATGAATGCATCATCACTATTAAGACTTTGCATACAATACTGGAATCCGCCCTGAGTTTTTTAAGACAATCTAAAAGGTTTCGGAATAAATTAATGGACTATTGTTTTTTTCATTTCCATGGGGTGACGTAGCCCATCCTGTCCTTCAGTCACAGTAGGCTTGCTGGTGATAGGGAAAATGACCCCCAACAGAGAACAAAACAGTAAATGCAGGCTCTGTTACTTTTGCTTTGTAAATGTAAAGAACCACTCAGAGAGGTGAAGATGTTCCCCCTGCATAGGGACCTCACCTGATGAAAAATTCTTGCAGAAACCAAGCCCACTATCACAAAGGGTCCCTGCTTCAAAAACCAGGAGCACAACAAACCCAGCACTGACAGGAGAGGGGAACAGCAGGAGCCAGGAAAATCTCCTGCGTGTGACTAAAATTGCCCCGTGGGAGATCAACAAGCATCTGGTTTTTCATTCAACCTGTGGACATCTGGCAATGACAGATTGCCCATAATCTGTTTCAAAATCTCGTGCCCAGAGCATGACAATAGATGTGCCTCTGTGTGACTTGGAGCTCTCAAAGGGAATAATTTCAGGCTAACCACTAGCATAAGGGAGGAGCCCAGTTCACAGAGGACCAGCTGCATCAACAGTGCGTCGCTAGCTGTGTGCATGCAGGCCCCGTGGAAAGACAAATTAACAGCAAGTTGGGTGCAAAATAAATGCCAAGGAAGTTATGCTGCAGAACGTATTAAATGCTGCAAAGCACTTTTACAAAAATGAACAGCCTAGGTTAATTCTTAATGGTAAGCTTCCTAGGTTTTTTGCCAGTATTTCCACCCCCTATTTGTATTCAAAACCAGAGGCTGCCCATAAATCTGCATGTTGGAGGAATGGGAAGAGGTTGACTACAAAAAGAAAGAGAAGCAAAATTATATGTATCAACTGCTTGAATGGCTAGGATGCACTACTTGGTCTCCTTTGATGAAGGTGGTCTGGGCTGCGTCTGCTCTGTGCAAAATCATCATCATGTGCACCCAGATATTCTGCAACCTGTATAAATATGCAAATGCAGTGGGTTTGCAAGATTTATTCTGTCCTCACTAGTCATTTGTTCCTTTCCTTAAAGGACTTTTACTTGCATGAATGTTAGGGCTAATTTGCCTATCGAATCTAACATAAGGGTGACATAGGTGAACCCATCCTGAGTTGAGTTATTTGGCCCTGGGACCAGCCCTGTGCATCATGCTTCACGTCTCTAGCCTGTGCAGACAGCGTGGCACCCTAAGAAGCAGATATGCACAGATGCAGCAGGTCTAGCCCAATATCACAGAGCATTTCTCCTTCAAAAAATGAGGATCACAACAATCCTCACACTGACAGGATAGAGGCAGGGTAGACAAGGACTCGGGTGGATGTGTGTGCAGAGAGACACACACTGGGGCACAGAAGTCCTATACCCCAAACATGGATACGTTTGACAGACTTGAGCCTACAATGGAACACCCAAGTCCAGAGGTCACTGATGGGAAAACTGATGGAGAGCCAGTATGGTAGAGTGGTTAGAGCAGGGGTTGGGAGCTTCAGGCCTGGGGCCAAATCCAGCCCTCCTGGGGTCCCAATTTGGCCCCCAGGGTTCTCCGGATGGCCATACTGTGAACTGCCCAGAGAGCTTTGGTTATGGGGCAGTATAGAAATATAATAAATCCCCACTCAGCCACAGAGCTCTCTGGGTGGCCATGGGTCTGTCACTGCTTCTCACCCTAGCCTACCTCACAGGGTTGTTGTGAGGATAAAAGGGGAGGGGAACTGCCATGTACACTGCCTTGAGCTCCCTGGAAGAAAGGCAGCATATAAATTCAGTAAATTAATACCCATACATGTTTAAAGCACAAATACATTTAAATAAATGTATGGTTTTAACTGAATAAATGGATGCATGAATGAATGAATTTGATCTGACCCAGGAGGACTCTTCTTACAGACAGCCGCTGGCGTGATCACATCACTCCGGTGCTGAAGGAGTTGCACTGGTTACCAGTCGTTTTCTGGGCCAAATTCAAGGTGTTGGTTTTGACCTTTAAAACCCTATATGGTTCTGGCCCAGCCTATCTCAAGGAGCACCTCCAGCAACACCAGACAGGCCGCTCAACAAGATCAGCCTCAGATGGCCTTCTCTCTGTCCCATGAGCCAGGACAGCTAGGCTGGTGAGGACGAGGGACAGGGCCTTCTCTGCGGTGGCCCCCACTTTGTGGAACTCCCTCCCTAGAGAACTCCGCCATGCCCCCTCTTTAATGAGCTTCCGCCACGCATTAAAAACGCTGTTGTTCAGGCAGGCATTTGGGGTGGGTTAGGGTATTTTTAGAAATATGATGTTTTTAATGTAGAATTGTATTGTTTTAAACTGTTTTTATTGTTGTACATCACCCAGAGTGGCTGGGTGACCAGCCAGAAGGGCAAAAAGGCTTTCTCAGGAATTCAGATGTAGGGCTGGATCCCTCTCTCTATATTTGGCACAGAATGGCACACAAACAACATAAAGACCCGGGAGTTTCTTTGGCCCCAGAGCCAAAGGAAGCGTCTGGGTGCAATTTCAGCCATAACCAACAGACCTAACAAGACACTTCTTCAAACAGCAGTGTTCTGTATACTGCATTACATTTTAACATAGTCACTTTAAAAAAAAACGAAGCAAAGAAAATTGTGAAGACTAATAACACAGCAAGATGTTTATTACATGATACGGCTTTTTAAATGCTACCTGCTGTGTCTCTGAAATTGTCTTGATGTTGAGCCAATTTCTCACAGTGCATCTGCAATTGTTCCTCACAGATCTCTTTTCAGTAACAACGATAAACATCTTCTTACACTCCTCAACTAGGGGAATGACATCGCCTCTTGGCATCTTTGGTCTATGGGTAGTATATTCCATTTCATCATTCTTGGTTTGGAGGGGAGGCAAAGTGACAGACACCCACTTAGATGCCAGTTTTTAAAGCCTCACAATGCAAGTTAGAAAAGCACCTGCAAATGGCAACTTTGATACATGAGGCAGGATCAAAACCCACTGTTCAGTGGGTGCCCATCACTCCATAATAAAGACAAATGAAATTCCAGTGGCAGCAAGAAATCATCCACAGATTCAAGAAATTCCATTGACTGGCTGCAGAATGTATATTAAAATCTGCCAAGTCAGATTCTTTTTCCACCTCTGAAATACAAAGTCTGGGCAGATGTCCAGAACAGAAGTAGTAGAGATGGGGGTGGAGGATCTAATCTGTATTCATGGATTTCTCAGTGGCTATAAATTCCAGCTCCAATTGTAATTTTAGCAGAGCTCAATTTGCACCAGAGATAAGCCTGGAAATGTTTTCAGAATAATAATAATTATTGTTACCACCATCATCATCATTATTAAGCTTATTCCTCACTTTTCTACTTTGAAAAAATTACCTAAGCTTGTTCTCCTGTAAAACTTCACTAGAGGCAGCAGAAGATATATCAAGAGGCCACAAAGCTGTGGCAGGACACAGGGCTCCGCCCCTTTAATCGTCTTCCTAACAACAGCTGGGAGACATGTTCTGTGCCATCCTTAGGCCGGCTCCTATGCTTTAAAGACTTCAGTGAAGCTCCAATTCCCACTGGAGCAACATTTGTATTTCCTGGAACTCTCCCATGTCCTGAAGGCCAATGCCTAGAACTTGTAGATGCTACCATTTCTCCAATCAGTTCCCTCAAGGCCTCACACACAGCACCTCAGCAGGATGATGATATGGGATCACAAAAGGCTTTGGCACACTGTGTAGATCCTTTCCCCTCCCAATGGCAAGCAGAAGCAGAGCAAAACTGTGCAATATAAGCCAGTTAGTGCTTAATTGTGCATCACTCATAGAATCTGACTTCCCTTAGTGCAGAGAATATCCAAGCCCCACAACATTTGGAAAAAAATGAAAATATAAGCCTACTCCCTTGGGGTAAATCTAATGCTTATCTGTTTAAAAATTGTATGTAGCTTTTGTTTGGAATTGGAATATAACCTACCAAAAACCAATAATTAGGGATGGGCAAATCTGTCAATTTCGGTTTCTCCCATGTTCAAAGTTTTAAAATCTCAAGTTCTTTCTCTCCCAAATATGAAGTACTTTGCAAATTTTGGTAAATTCTTAACAAAAATGACACAGAACTAAATTCTTACCCATCTGCACCAGCCAAATTCAATAGGTACAGCATTTCCCAGCATGGAGAGAACCATCATGTACCTCCCTACCATACAGCTGGTGGTGTAGCTGTAAATTTTGAAGTGCAAGTGCTCATCATGAAAATCCCCGTCGCCACCCTCCCAAGGAGAGTCCAAAAATTCAGACAGCTATGTTGATCCATATCAACTAACCAGTCCTAGCAGTTTTCATCTCTACCAGGAGCAGGTCTTTTGTAAAGCTAATGGGTTTTAACTGCCCGTTCAAGACCAAGCCACCCCAAATACTTTGCATTACAACAGGGAACAATGTATTATTGCTGGGAAAATTCATTTTCCCCAGCTTCTGTGAAGATTGCAGCTAAGCTCAGGGGGAAAAGAGATGTCAGTGTCCCCGCTCATAAAAAAAGTGCCAGTACTTTGTCTCTGTGAGCCCTGGCTCCACTATACTACAGCATATAGCTCTTAAAGATGACAAGCCTGTCAGAAAAAAGATGTGGCAACTTTAATTAAGCACTACCATGGTTGAATGCACAGGGATTCAAACCCAGACTTTTAAGAGCAAAGCACGCAAAGCCTGAGGCCTGGATGTACAAACCTGTCAGTTTCGGCTTCTTGCACACTGCAATTTATTTTTGTCCCAGATATGGAGAACTCTGTGCAATTTGGCAAATTCTTATCAAAACCAAACCGAAATGAAATTCTCTTCCATCCCTACCAATAATGGCACTAGATAGGATAAAATTTCATCCAGTATCACCATCATCAACTTGCCAAGTAGGATTCAAGAGCCAGAGCACAGCTACAGTCATGCTTAGATCAAAAATATGCACTCAAACAATTGCTTGCTTGATCTCAGCTCCTTGGAGCTCTTGCCTCCCATTTCAAAACCTGCTTTGAAAGCAGAACTTTTGACACAGGCAACTTCTTTCCACAAATGCCTCTATTAGTTGATCAAAAGGATCTTCTTGACCCCATTTGATGCCTGCGGAGCCATGAATGTCTGCTGTCTTCTAATTAGAGTAGAGCCACTGCTGTCCCAAGACTGCTCCATTTCCCGGGGAAAGGAAAACATCTCTGTGGGGGAGAGGCTTGTGGGTTTCTGATCATTTCCAAGAGAGAGGCACAAGGAAATGCCCTGACTCCACTGGAAGCTGCCGTTGTCTGCTGAGGAGATTTTTGTTACGCTTCTATTGTTTCCTTGCTGTAGCACCAAGAAAGACCATGACCACTTTTTAGACATGCCATGTTTACATTAGCCAGTGATGTGTTCTAGATGGTATAGCTCTTTCCCTTCTTCAGTTGTGATGTCTTAGGAACATTCAGCGCCCCATAAATGCATCAAATTAATATGTAAAGCACTTCCTCCTTTGCGGATTTATTTTTTCTAAACCCATATTTCAGCTGTTGGAGTGTGTGTGAAATGATTAAACTTGCATATGGTACATCACAGAGCTGTAGCAAGGTGATTTGCATTGCTTTGAAAGTCAGCGCCCCCCTGATAGTGGGGGTGATAGATACCCCCAGCCCTGCCATCAGAAGCACCCCTAGAGATACCCAATGGCTGAGCATTGAGTAAGTTAAGAACAACTTTAGATATTCATTTGCTTCTGAGTGGAAAGGAGCTTTTTAATTTAGGTGCAATGAACTGGTGGCTATTTTACAGATTTACAGAATTGATGGGTTGGAAGAAAGTCCCCGAAAGTAACTAAATTAAAGCCTAAGCACTGGAGTCAGTTTTGTGGTTTCCAAAGACCCCTAAAACAGCCTTTCCCAACCTCGTGCCATCCGTATGTTTTGGACTTCAACTCCCATCAGCCTCAGCCAGCACGGCCAATGGGCAGGAAGAGTTATAGTCCAAAATGTCTGGAGGGCAGCAGGTTTGGAAAGGCTGCTCTAAGACATTAGCCTGATGTTCAGAGAGTACAGCTGTGTGTAGGTGGAAGACAAGTTGAGAACCTCCTCATCATTCATAACAGGAAACATTCTTGAGCAAAACAGAGAAAGCATATTTTAGTACTGCACCAGAAAACAGAGGAAGGAGGCAAAAGGAGAGCTACAGGTCTGGGGAGAACCAAACCTCCTTCCCATAATCAAGTCACCAAACGCCCCCTTCTTGAAGGAGAACATTTTCCTGGTCTCAGAAGATGACCCTTTCCCCATATCCTTTGGCAGAAATGGCCAGCCACATGATAACTGATTGAGACAAGTTTGTAGCTTTACAGAGTGCTGTATAGTGATGGTACAAGAAACAAAAGAAAGAGAGACAAGCCCATGCTTTAAGAAGCTTACAAACTAAATTTTGACAGAGATAAATAGTGAGTTGGGAAGAGAGAGAGACAAGTAACAAAGGATGAACATGGGCATGTGGGGCTATATACTTAGGGTTTGTTCCAGTTCACATACCTACCTAGGCATCATTTCAGTTGGATATGAGGCCTTGGGGGTAAAGCCAAAGGCTTCATGGAAAAAGTAGGTTTTCAGGAAGGTGCAAGGGAGAATGGGCAGAACAGTTTAAGACCAAAATCACACGTGAATTTTCAAGCTCTTTAATGATTGGGGCTCAAGTGACAGGAAGGCAGTTTTCAGTTGAACATCAGGAAAAATTTCCTAACGGTCAGAACAGTCAGATAATGGAACAATTGCTTAGGGAGGTGGTGGGCTCCGCATCGCTGGAGGTATCCAAGAAGACTGGACAGCCAACTGTCAGGGATGCTTTAAAATGAATTCCTCCACTGAGCAGGGGGTTGGACTTGATGGAACTTGCTTCTTCCAAGTCTGTGATTCTATGATCGCTCAGGAATCTTTCTCTTGCTTCAGTTAATGCACATTATCGCCTTTCACGAACTATGCTTTTCCCTATGCCCTTGCCTGCTAGTTTGGGAGGAAGATATTGCTGCCACACTTGCTTATAACAATACTGACCCATACTGCCCTGTGACTTGATTCGGATGCAATGTCTTAAAAGTATGCCTTGTTAACAAGCCAGAATGTTGAATCATGCTTTGATCCTGGCTTGTTTTGACAAACCATAGGCCTTGTTCACACATAAACCATGGCTTAGTGCTACATGCATTTGCAGAAAGAAGCCCAAGAGAAGCCTCAGATTTCTGTGCTCCCTCTCCCCCGATGTGGCCAGGAGAAGGACACTGCTAGTATGTTTACTTTCAGTTTCACAGAATCTCAACTTAACATTATGTACAAACCAGAGATCATGGCTTAAAACAAACTTTGATTAGTTAAACAAGGCAACTTTATAACCAATGGTTTTGAAGTTGGCTTGTTTAGAAATTGACCAGTGTTTGTTTTAAAGCACAATCTGTGGCTCATACATAACACTAACCCAGGATCTCCTGAAACTGAAAGTAAAAGCTAGTGAAGTCCTTCTCCCTGCCACACTGGAAGGGAGTGTGTAATCCCAAGGCCTTGCTCGAGCTCATTCTAGCTCATGCACATAGTACTAAACCATGTTTTAGCATTACATGAACCAGCCCTATAGTTTTAAACTAACCATGGTTTTCCTGAGTTAAGACATAATGAAGACCTTTAGTTAGTTTAACAGTGGAAGCAAAAGCTTCTGATCTCCCCCCCCCTCCCCCATTAAGCTATCCCCCATGAATCCAAGATCTCTTTCCAGATCAGTTTCCACTAGGATAGAGATCTGGTAAGACAGGGGTGGGATAGAGGAGCAAAAGTGAGTAAGCCATTACTACAGACCCTCTTTCAGGGATTTCCAAGTGGTTACAAAAGTGTGATAATACCTGGCTCATTGGCTGGCTGGAACCTAAAACTGTGGCTGTAACTCTTCATGTAGTTAGAGCTACCACATGGGACTCTTGTAAGTTGCAGCTATGCAGTAAAGAATCTTAATACCAACTCGGGGGGGGGGGGTCCACCCTACCCCAAAGACCAAAAGCAAATGCATCTCCCAATATCTCCCCCACATCTGATGCTGTTGAGTGATGCTGAACTGGGAAATGGCTGCTGATATCCAGAGGCAGAATGTGGCCAATTTCTTGTCTGGAAAGACAAATTAGCATGGAAGGAGTTTGCTTTATCCTTTGGAGGTCTTATGGCTCATCTAAACCCTATAAAACACAGGAGGTTTCTCAGGTAGAGGCACATGTAAAATAGTTCCAAAGAAATCATCTTTAAGAACCACAGTAACTTTTGCAGATAATGTAGTGCATAGAAAACGGCTGATGGCCTGGCACTGCGCTGTTGGGCGCAACCAGGCTCCAAGAGAACTAGCAGCCCAGAATCCCTTCATCACAGCTCAAGACAAAAGTAGAAATGTTGTTCAAGATGGCTTCCAACCATTTTAAAACACTGACTTTGAGACCAGAGCTGTAAGCATTTTGCACTGGCATAGATGCAACTGCACAGATACGACATTTAGCATCTGGAACTGAACTGTCCAAAGCCTTTGTCCTCAAAAAGGGGAGACAGTGTACCAACATCCCTTGCAAATTTAAAAACAAAGTGAGGAGCGGATGTTACCTCCAGACCCCGGTACATGCCTCCACATTAGCATTGCTGGGGCTTCTCCCACTAGGCAGCAGAGTGAACAAAACACTGACCCAGGTTCAAATCCTGCCCATCAATAAACTCACTTGGTGCCTTGGGAGGTATGTTCTCAGAAGAGATGTATAAGAAATGTGTTTCATTTCGTTTTTGGCCAGGATTGACTCTGTGGATTTGAGCGCAATCTGCGGTCAAAGCCTTACATTTCTGATCTTGTGATGCAATTCGGAGAACCAAAAAAAGATGCCTCTGAAAAGCATGCATGAAAAATGTGTATGCTTGAAATATGTGCACAAACACACTTTAATCAATGAGAGAAAAGGCATACATTTAAAAAATGTGCACAATTGATGTATACATTTGAGGAGATGGGCACAGAAATACACATGAATTTTCATGTGAAAAGAACCCCCTCCCAACTCACAATATGATATGGTCACGAGTTGGAATGAGCTTTGAGTTGGAATTTGGAAAACCATTATGAGCTCAAAGTTTTTCTGATTCAATATCGCTCACACTGTTTGTTTGAAGGACAAATGAATCTATAGCAGCAGTTAAGCAGATTTCATGTGGAAGCTGTAATGTCAACGAACAAGGGCATCCCCACACTTGCCTTGGTATCCATTTTGCTAAAACGGATTGTTCTTGCTAATGTGAACAGAGTGTAGAATGGAGCAGCAGTCTGGAAAGCAGCTGGTTGTAATAAGCCTGAACATTAAGCTAACAGATCGTAAAACTTCATTACCACCACAGTCCCATTTTGGGAGAAAATGATGTTTATTTGGGTTGTTTTGTTGAAGATAATCTCACTTTGAATGGCTTCACTGCCACTCCCCAGAATGACTCTGAATTTTGTGCCTCACGCATCTTACTAACTTCCACCCTACCCTGGACAATTATTTCCATGGTGGATAAGCAGCAGTACAGAGAAGACAAGAGAGGGTGACAGCTCAGCCTCCAGATCAACAGAAAAGGGCAGGCAGGACTTGATACCAAGTACTCTGCCGCATCAGGGCAAAGGATCCAAAAGATCATACAAAGAGTTCCATGTCCCAAGGGGGACTTGCACTTCGGTTTATTAAATGGCAGCGATAGGGCACGCAGGGTGGGAGTGGGGGGAGCTGCTGTATGAAGAAAGAGTTTTTAAAATCCCATTGGTTTTGTACCAAAAGTAGCTCCTTGGATCCCCATGTGGCGTTTGCAGGGAACAGGGAGGCAGCCCAGCTCAGCAGGAGGTAAATGACTGTCATCGTCCCCCCACCACCACCCCGGCTGGTTCTCTTTAGGAAAGCCAGGAACCATACCCCAAAGGAGCTTCAACCTAACTGAATAATTCCAAGTGTGGCAGGATAGAAGCAGAAGGAAATTAATTCTGGAAATGAGGCAATTTCCACCTTGTGGAATACTAGTGTGGCCACACCCTACATAGGGTCACATCAAGTGGGATTCTGGGAAGATCTCGAGGGAAGCTTACAATCCAAAAAACAACAACCCTCCACATAATTACTAAAGGCCACCAACTCTGCCTATGTGTTTCCAGAGGTCATAACATCAGGATGTTTGCAAAGTGCTTTGCAAACATCCTGATGTTATGACCCCTGGAAACACATAGGCAGAGTTGGTGGCCTTTAGTAATTATGTGGAGGGTTGTTGTTTTTTAAAGTACTCTTTTGCAACATTCAGATACTGCTTTTTATGATCTAGTTAATGATCGCACTTACTGAAACTAATTTAATGTGTAATAAAACTTCTTTACTATCATCTTCTTTTTTCAGAGAGAGGGAAAGAAAGAGAGGGGAGTATGAAGAAGGGCAATTAAAACAAGAAACATATGGTTGCCTCTTCCTTAGGAAGACTCCAATGTGCAAATGACCTTGCAAATTTGGGGCTTTCCAACTGGAACGCCACAGGAGGTCTCGTCATACTGAGGACTTGTATAAGGGACATGTGCTCTGTGTGTGATTCCTTCTAACACTGTTCTGGCTGATGTTCATGTGCACCAAGCCCATCCATGATTGGAATGTAAGATCACAGTTGGGACCTGGAACCAACTATCTGTTAGAGGGAAGAGATTACAGAAAGAGGAAGGAAGAGATGACCAACTCTCCCTTTTGCTCCCTCTATATCAGGGACAGGCAATCTGGTACCCTTGAGATGTTTTGGATTACAGCTTCCATAAGCCCTTGCCAACAGGACCAATGGTAGGGAATTATGGGAGCTGTAGTCCGGAATATCTGAAGGGCACCAAATTGCCTGTCCCTGCTCTAGATCCTCTCTTGTTCTTAAAGTGAAAAGATGAAGCTGAACTCTTGCTGACGACCTGACCTTCCTCAGACCACATCCTGTCTCCCTGTACAGGGGGAAACAGGAAGTGGTGGTAACTGTGGGAAGATAAGGGTCCTGTTAAAGACCCTGGAGGACGAGGTTTTCTTCTCCAATTCCTGGGTAGTGGGGGCAGGATTTAAGTGCTTGTAGTCCACTTTGCTTCACACAACTTTTTGCAACCAGCTTTATTGTAGTTTTAATGCATAACGAGGAGGGGTCTCTTGAATCAGAGGCTGCCACTGAAATGCTTCCAGTCATTTTGTCCCCAGTCACAAATTAATGATGAGGAACAGCAGAAGGTTGCATCCTTTATTTTTTTTAAAGAAAAACAACCCTCAAGTGCTGCTGTTTGCTAATTCAAGGTCTGCCAAACCTCGCACACAGCCCCAAGCCAAGTGTGACGAATCGGCAAAACGGCTGCTGGAGCCAGCCGGCTCTTCTCACACGTCTTCTCATTCACCGCAGAGAGAAGATGGATTAACCACTGGACTAAATTGACTTGCTCCAGTGCTTGGATTTTGGCTGGCTGGCTGGCTGGCCGGTGGCATTCAGGTCATAACAAGTGCAAATGGGGAACCGACAGGCAAAGAGAGCCCATGAGAGAATGCGGACATTATCGCCGCTAAAGGTGATGACACCAAGGTGGCCCCTCGATTCTTCAGCAGCTCCACAGGTTGTTTGTTTGAGGTTTACTAGCTCTATAAGCCATTGTGAATAATTACCACCAAGGCTCTGTGCATCTCTTTCCATCTTTTCATATCCACGAACAGAATCAATAGAATAGGACCTAGAGAGATTCTACGGAGTGTGAAGTCTGCAGGACAAAAATCAATGGGAAGGAAGAACTGTGAAAATAAATACGGGGGCAGCAAGAGGAAGGGGAAACTGTATTTGTGAAAGCACAAGGCTGGCAAAGGGAAACTCTTTCCCATCAGTTGCTGGGGCAAAGCTGTTGCACTCAACAAGGTGCTGTCCTATGCAGCCACCTAGGGGAAAGGCCCTCGCCTTCCAAATTCTGCTTTCTTCCCATCAGCAGGCAGGGACACACCTCAGACTCCCCAGAACACACTCCTATATGGCGGTGCTAGCCTGGGATAGGATTCATGCATGAAGTTTCTTTCCTTCATTACAGGTTTTATATTTTGCTTTCCCTTTCAATATTAATTAATTAATTAATTAAAGTATTTTAACCCGCTCCTCAGCCAAAAAAGGCTCCCAGACCAGCTTCCAATCAATCAGTAAAACAGACAGTCCCTGCCCACAGGCTTGGAATCTAAAGGATTATGACACACAAGGAAAAGGGGATGGGGAGGGAAACGGAAAAAATAAAGTACTTTCAGCAGGGCTGGTAGAATGTCCTGGTTTTCCCTCACATTTCTCAGGGGTGGGGGGTGGGGGCAGTCCCAGTGGAGCAGACCCTGGCATTCCCTTTGCCTGCTCCTGCCTCTTTCATACCTCTTTCCCACGAGGCAGTTGATGCCAGTTAGCCTTGTAGGGGTGGGAGACCTAATCTGGCCCACAGAAGGAGATGCCACTGCTTCATCTGATAGTCTGCAAGAGCAGGGAAGGGAGAGAAGGTTGTTCAGCTGACATTTTAATGCAAACTTACCTGACTTCGCACTTTTAAACCACTATGAGAACTGAAACTCAGCTATCCTTCATACTTCTCTGAATTTTGCAATGGAGTTCTCTGATCAAAAAATGTGTACTTCATGAAAAATAACATTCCTTCATTATACTGGGAAAATCACTTGCAAAAAATATGTATATTAGGCAAAAATGCATACAAAAATGCATGTATTGGGAGAAATGTGCACAAAAATGCTTGTGCATTTACATGCAAACTAACAAATATGAAGCTTGAGACGAATCAAACTTAAAGACTGGAAAAATGAGAAATGGAGACAAACCAGAATTGAAAGTTTCATCCATCCCTAAGAGCCAAAGGAGCAGCAGCTCCCTTTCTCTTGGACCACATCACTGGTTGCTGGGAGAGATGATGAGGGGCCAGAGAAATCCATTGAAGCAAGTTAAACTGGTTTGACCACTAGGGAGGCCAGGAGGAGCAAAAGGGAGCTTCTTGTTGCCAGCCGCCCCCACTTAGGAAGCCCTTTTGAACTTGCAGGCTACTCTTGAAAGCCCCCAAACTTCTAAGCATCTCTCATACTCAAGCAGGACTCCTTCAGTGCCCAGGTGCAGCCATTACTCTCCTCCCCATAATCCTCATGGGTCAGCAACCCGGAACTTAACTTAGCTGTTAGCACGCTGGCCACTACATTTATTTGTCTGTTTATTTATTAGCCCACCTTTCGACCAAAAAATGGCACTCAAAGTCGATAACAATAAAATCCAAATTAAAAACAAAAATTTAATTAAAACATAATATAAAAACAAATAAATTAAACACACAATTAGAATTGCAACAAGAAATAAATAGCAGCAACCAATTAAAACCCCCTTCAGCAAAAGACCAGCTTCCTTGCCAAAGGCCTGCCAGAATAAAAACGTCTTTGCATGCCAGAAGAAGGACAATGGCAAGAGGGCCAACCTAGCTTCCCTCGGCAGAGTTCCAGAGCCTGGGAGAAGGCCACCGAGAAGACCCACTAAAGCAATCCACGCCAGGTTATTTTGAACTGATGTGCATTCCCTGATTCACAGTCCTTTCATACACATCTCTTCCGAATTCCCAATATATTACCCACTGGGTTTTTATACCCTCCATTTCTGTTGCTGGCTGCTGGCTGCAACGGCAGTCCAATGCTGCCCAGTGCCTCTACCTTGTCAGCCTCTGTGAACCATGCTTGTTCCTGACCAGGGGAACGGGCAGACATAGTCCTGGGGGAGGCGATAGGGGGCTCATTGGAAGTATGAATGCCAGACAGAGGACTCTGTTCTCCTTCCAAATGGAATTGGTTTAGGGGTTGTTGTTGTTTTTACTGCAGTCATAAGGTGACCACACATCACCTAGATAACTTTCAAAAAGGAACTGCGAAGTCTGAATATGACATACATTCACTTATTTAAAAAGATGAGAGCTTTTGAATTCAGACCCATATCTCCGCAACTGTTTTGACTTTTAACATCAGCTTTCTTTCTAGAGTGTAACTTTGTGAACAATCAATCTTCACAAATCCTGTGAGGATCTCTGGTTAAGTTTTACTTCAAAAATCAATGGGATGGGATGATGATATTTCAAAATGTGCAGTCTGCAAATGAAAACCTCTTTATCGATTGCTTATAACACCTTAAGTTTCCTCTGAATGCGTAAATACAAGCATGCTCAGTGATCCAGATGCAAAAACTGTGGGCGGTGTGGTGGGGAGGGAGTGCCACTAAATTGCAGAAGAGCAAAAGGGTATTTCTGCTACTCATTTTTCCCCTATTGTCCAAGCCTTCCCAGTGTTTGGGGGATGCTGCCTGTCAGGATGCTCTGCACATACTGTTCAGGAGTGCAAGGAAAAGGGCCATGAGACACACCCTCTAATATTTTAATAAGGAGACCGGTCGCTCCAAAACAGCCATTAACATACTGGACACTAGATTGCACCCTTGTGCTCCAAGCAGCCACTGCTCAACCCTACAGGCAAAGCAGGCATCCACTGGGATAGCACAGCTCAAGAGCACTTGTCATGCCACACCAGGGAGCCAGAGGGCTCACAGTCTTTTCAGCACGGACAGCCCCTCCAAAGCAGAACAATATTGCAGGGAATTCTGGGGCAAGTTCCCTGCTTCTGCAGCAATGACCTTGCCCCGCTCCTGCCCTCTTAGGTTAGTAGAAATCCAGAATAACTACCACTCCCTGATTCAGGACTCATACAAACTAGAGCAACTCAGAATCTCTGCTTAGGCTTTTGGATTATGTTGAAATGGGGGCGGGGGAATTGACCTCCTATCTTTACTTTGTCTCCCCCAATAATCATTCAGACCTCCATTTTGCATTCCATTTGATTTCAAAGACATCAACAGAACCAGTTCTCCTAGGCTCAACCTCTCAGGCGAGCCCTACTGTAAGGCAAAGTCAAGTGGCCATCTGAGGTGGCAGGTGATGGGGGTGGGGAGCAGAAGCAGCAACAACAGCCTCCACTCTCCCCCTTGGCTGTTTCTTCTGAGACTGGAGTGCCCAACATGGATAGAGTCAGGCTGCACAATTAATTCCTCATGGATAACTGCAGCAATAAAATGTTTGTGTGGAGGCGGGGGAGGGGGTCCCAACTGTGCATAAACCCATAGGGTACGCTGTACCTTATAGCGAATATGTATCACTGATCCTGCCTCCGTTCTTTGGGTTTGGGGGCCATACTTTCAGCCTGATGGGAAGAGCAGACGGGTGGCATAGTGATGTGATCTATGTTTGCTCTATCTACTATTCCGAAATAAAACGTGCCCTTAAAATAGGGAAGGGCAGTCTTCGGGCTTGCGGGATCTACTACGTGTTTTAGTAGAACCCCAAGATCCACTAACTGGAGACAGGAGCAAAAGACTTAGAATTTAAAAACAGGCTGCCTCTGAGAAGCTGCTGAGCATGGTGGGTTGAGTACCAGAACTGATTCAGCACTACAAGGGTTGGGCGGGGGGGGGGGTCACCTTGTTGTTGCTATTGTTGAACAATTGGGAGCAGAAATCCTTGCTACTACAAATCAGCCAAAGATTTTACCAGCAGATCCAGATCTACCTTCTGCCCACCCCTGACTTAATGCCAGTTCTGGGCATGTTCAGGGGTACTATGCACCTTTGTCTTGGGGAAGGAGCATCGTGTGCTGCTCTGCTTCAAGGAGCAAAATGTCTCGGGCTGACCCTGACAGCATTGAACAGAATATGTGTAAACTCAAGTCGACACATTTGTTCTCTTTATTTACTCATCCATGTAATAAGGCACTTGTCAGAATCAGCCATGAAGAAGTTGTTACTCTTTTGTCCTACAAGTACAAGTGCGGGCAGCATGAACTTCCCCTCCACATTCTCTGCCTCGGATAGCCCTGGAAAGGATTCGTTCCATAGTGTTTGCAGGAGACTTTGAATGCAAAAGAGCGTTTTAAAAAACCATTCATTCATTCATTTACTCACTCACTCACTCATTATGCAATGTGAAACAGTAAAAGATCAGCTAACAAACCAGAAAAGGATCATACATTACTAGCCCTAGTTTTAAGACAGGAACTGGCTGTTTGGTTCAGCACCGTTATTGATATAACCTAAAGGCTCTCTTTTTCTTTCCTGGTAGGATTGCTGGATGTTATGAGCGCTACAGGCTTTAGCTCATAGTTGATCACTTTGGGTCCAATTTTAATCAATGGGGCTTAGAGTGAAGAAAAAACTTTATCATTTATCCCAGCCCAAGAAGCTTTTACTATTTTTATGCTGCTTTTATAGTTTTGCTATTTGCAGCTTATTTTATGTATTAGCTATTCTGTTGTGTTTTTAATATTGTATTGTAAGCTGACCTGATAACTTGATGAATGGTGTGCTATAAATAAAAATCATGGCAGCATACACAAAGATTATCTTACTTTATCTTCATAACAGCCATCTGAGGTAGGTTAGGCTAAGAGACTGACCCAAGGTCACCCAGTGTGTTTGATGGCTAAGCAGAGATTTGAATCCAGATCTCCGCAGCCCAACTCCATTAGTCTTATCCACTACCCCACATTGCTTCTCTTTGTGGTCTCGTAGGTTGCCCTACTAAAGAATTAAGATGAAACTATTAAAATATGAACTTTTCTTCAAATGACTTGCAGCTCATTAAACTAAATTATATTGCACTTCCAATAGCCTCTCAAAAAAAGTGCCTATATTCACATTCTGGTAATATGCAAGTGAATCTAAATATATTTAATTGGTAGAAAAGATAGATGATTAATTAAAATTGATTGACTGACCACCCTAGATGTTATTAAGTGAATGAAAGCTGGAGGGCCCCCAAAGGTCACCCCATCTGGGCTGTCTGCCCCAAAAGGGCAGGAGCAACTTACACATCAATTGCTAATGTGTAGCTATACACATAATCTGGACTAAAAACGTACTAGATACAGAGAGCATCAACTGGCAGGAGAGTTCTAGAGGTCTTGTGAAACTGAGCCAAGCCACCCTCTACCAGAAAAGCCATGCAATAAAATACCCAAATTTATCCAGGGGATAAAAGCCTTCTCCAGATTGCTCTCTCAGAAATATATCGTATCTTTGAATCCAGTGAGATTTCTTGCTCCCATGTTCACTAGTCTAAATTATTTTCAACCTGACCCTGCCAGAAGTCAGAATGAAACTCTGGACACTAATCATATCTCTTCATCACAGACCACCAACTCTGCAATTATGTGTATATTTATGCAGAAGAAAATCCCAGTGGGTTGGATCCGCAGGTGGGTGGGTGCCTTCCTGCCTGGAGTGGAAAGCTTTTTCCACTCACAGAAAAGAAAGTTATGATTTAGCAAAAGGACACCACATGAGAAAAGTAACTCCCCACCACTACTCTTGCTGACCAAGTTCTCCAGAAATAATTTGTACAAATGGAAGGCCTTTTTATGCCCCCCCTAGAATTTATATGCTATAGCCTGTATTTCTCCCTTTCACCATCTCCCTTTCAACTAGAAACAATCTGGCTGTGAGTCCTGCAAGACGTAGTTCCTTCCTGCATCTCTGGCTCATTCCACCTGGCCTGGGAAGGCAGGACCCTGATCACTTCCTGCTATAAAAATTCCTGTCCCTGCTGTTATATTTGCTGCTGTTTGGGCATTTCTCTCTCCTCTGTTTGACTTTAGTACGAATTATTATTTGTTAAATCCTAGCGTATATTTCCCCTTCATGGATCACTGCCTTGTTGTGGCGAAGGGGCTTGCGTAACTCAGTGAAGCCATAAGCTATGCCGTGCAGGGCCACCCAAGACGGACAGGTCATGGCAGAGAGTTCTGACAAAATGTGGTCCACTGGAGAAGGAAATGGCAACCCACTCCAGTATTCTTGCCAAGAAAACCCCATGGAACGTATCACAAGGCTAAAAGAGATGACGCCGGAAGATGAGCCCCTCAGGTCGGAAGGTGTCCAATATGCTACTGGGGAAGAGCAGAGGGTATTTCCAAGTAGCGCCAGAAAGAGTGAAGCGGCTGGGCCAAAGCCGAAAGGACACTCAGCTGTGGATGTGTCTGGTGGTGAAAAGAAAATCCGATGCTGTAAAGAACAATATTGTTTAGGAACCTGGAATGTCAGATCAATGAATCAAGGTAAGCTGGAGGTGGTCAAACAGGAGATGGCAAGATTGAACATCGACATCTTGGGAATCAGCGAACTAAAATGGACAGGCATGGGCGAATTTAATTCAGGTGACCATCGTATCTACTATTGTGGGCAAGAATCCCTTAGAAGAAATGGAGTAGCGCTCATAGTCAACAAAAGGGTGGGAAAAGCAGTACTGGGGTACAATCTTAAAAATGATAGAATGATCTCAGTACGAATCCAAGGCAAACCATTCAACATCACAGTAATTCAAGTCTATGCCCCAACCACTGAGGCCGAAGAAGCTGAGGTTGATCGGTTCTATGAAGACCTACAACACCTTCTAGAACTAACACCAAAAAAAGATGTCCTCTTCATCATAGGGGATTGGAATGCTAAAGTAGGAAGTCAAGAAATCACCGGGATAACAGGCAGGCATGGCCTTGGTGTACAAAATGAAGCAGGACAAAAGCTAATAGAGTTTTGCCAAGAGAACATGCTGATCATAGCAAACACTCTTTTCCAACAGCACAAGAGGCGACTCTACACATGGACGTCACCAGATGGTCAATATCGAAATCAGATTGATTATGTCCTTTGCAGCCAAAGATGGAGAAGCTCCATACAGTCAGTCAAAACAAGACCTGGAGCTGACTGTGGCTCAGATCATGAGCTGCTTCTTGCAAAATTTCGGCTTAAATTGAAGAACGTAGGGAAAACCACTAAACCATTCAGGTATGACCTAAATCATATCCCTGATGAATATACAGTGGAGGTGAGGAATAGATTTCAGGGATTAGACCTGATAGACAGAGTGCCTGAGGAACTATGGACGGAGGTCCGTAACATTGTTCAGGAGGCAGCAACGAAATCCGTCCCAAAGAAAAAGAAATGCAAGAAAGCCAAGTGGCTGTCTGATGAGGCTTTACAAGTAGCTGAGGAAAGAAGGGAAGCGAAAAGCAAGGGAGAAAGGGGAAGATATACCCAACTGAATGCAGAGTTCCAGAGAATAGCAAGGAGAGACAAGAAGGCCTTCTTAAATGAACAATGCAAAGAAATCGAGGAAAACAACAGAATGGGAAAGACTAGAGATCTCTTCAAGAAAATTGGAGATCTCAAGGGAACGTTTTGTGCAAAGACGGGCATGATAAAGGACAAAGAAGGCAGGGACCTAACAGAAGCAGATGAGATTAAGAAGAGGTGGCAAGAATACACAGAAGAACTATACAGGAAAGATCTGAATGTCCCTGATAGCCATGATAGTGCGGTCACTGAACTTGAGCCGGACATCCTCGAGAGTGAAGTCAAGTGGGCCTTAGGAAGCATTAGTAACAACAAAGCTAGCGGAGATGACAGTATTCCAGCTGAGCTATTTAAAATCCTAAAAGATGATGCTGTTAAAGTGCTGCATTCAATATGCCAACAAATCTGGAACACTCAACAGTGGCCACAAGACTGGAAAAGGTCAGTTTACATTCCAATTCCAAAGAAGGGCAACGCCAAAGAGTGTTCAAACTACCGCACAATTGCGCTCATTTCACATGCCAGCAAGGTGATGCTCAAAATCCTACAAGCTAGGCTTCAGCAGTATGCGAACCGAGAACTACCGGAAGTACAAGCTGGGTTTCGAAGAGGCAGAGGAACTAGAGATCAAATCGCCAACATTCGCTGCATCATGGAGAAAGCAAGAGAATTCCAGAAAAATGTCTATTTCTGCTTCATTGACTACGCTAAAGCCTTTGATTGTGTGGATCACAACAAACTGTGGCAAATTCTTAAAGTGATGGGAGTACCAGACCACCTTACCTGTCTCCTGAGAAACCTGTACGAGGGTCAAGAAGCAACAGTAAGAACCAGACATGGAACAACCGATTGGTTCAAAATTGGGAAAGGAGTACGACAAGGCTGCATATTGTCACCCTGCTTATTTAACTTATATGCAGAGTACATCATGAGAAATGCCGGGTTGGATGAATCAGAGGTCGGAATTAAGATTGCCGGGAGAATTATCAACAACCTCCGATATGCAGACGATACCACCCTAATGGCAGAAAGCGAAGAGGATCTCAAGAGCCTCTTGCTGAGGGTGAAAGAGGAGAGTGCAAAAGCTGGTTTGAAACTCAACATTAAAAAAACTAAGATCATGGCATCTGGCCCTATCACTTCCTGGCATATAGAAGGGGAAGAAATGGAAGCAGTGACAGATTTTACTTTCTTGGGCTCCAAGATCACCGCAGACGGTGACTGTAGCCATGAAATTCAAAGACGCTTGCTCCTTGGGAGGAAAGCTATGGCAAACCTAGACAGCATAGTAAGAAGCAGAGACATCACCTTGCCAACAAAGGTCCGTCTAATCAAAGCTATGGTTTTCCCAGTAGTAATGTATGGCTGTGAGAGCTGGACTATAAGGAAGGCTGAGCGCCGAAGAATTGATGCTTTCGAACTGTGGTGCTGGAGAAGACTCTTACGAGTCCCCTGGACTGCAAGGAGGTCAAATCAGTCCATCCTCAAGGAAATCAACCCTGAGTGCTCATTGGAAGGACAGATAATGAAGCTGAAGCTCCAATATTTTGGCCACCTAATGCGAAGAGAAAACTCCCTGGAAAAGACCCTGATGCTGGGAAAGACTGAAGGCAAAAGGAGAAGGGGACGGCAGAGGATGAGATGGCTAGATAGCATCACGGATGCAATGAATATGAACTTGAGCACGCTCCGGGAGAGAGCGCAGGACAGGAAGGCCTGGCGTGCTATGGTCCATGGGGTCACGAAGAGTCGGACACGACTGAACGACTGAACAACAACAACAACAACAAGCGTATATTTATTAATGTGAGATGTTTCAAAATGTATGCCTATTTAGAATTTGTTATTTGGTAACTGTTAGACATTATTTGGAAATATTACTGTTTTTATGCTGTAAATATTTTGGGTGTTGCTGCAAACCGTTTTGAGTATGGTTTTACCATAGAAAAGTGACATAGAAATAAATCAATGGTGATGATGGTGATGATGATATTGGGAAAAGGCTGTGGCTTCTTTGGATGCACGAAGTCCCTCCTAGGTTCAGTTTTTGGCAGCATCTCCAGTTAGGGCTGGGAAAGAACTCATATCTGAAACCTTGGAGAGATGCTGCCAGTCAAGTGCAGCAAATACTGAACTAGATGGACCAACACTCTAACTCAGTACAAGGCAACTTCCTAAATTCCTCCTGCAGTGCATTCTGATATGCTGTGTGCACAGCAAGAAGCTTTTGGCTATCACTTTTGCACAAGGGTTCATGGGAAGAGGACTAACACCTTTTCTCCTTCTGCTCACAGCTCTTTGGATCCAAGCCATTTGGTTCAATGGGGGTTATTCTCAAGTAAGTGTGCGCAGGATTGCGCTACACATGTTCCATTCTGATCTTGATTTGAAAAGCTAAACATTTTCAATCACATTTGCATTTTTTATAAATACTTTAAGAAATCCATCAAATGCAAAATGTCAGTGGTGTGCAAGACTACGCAAAGGGATCCAGGTACCAGGTGTCCAGATTTTGATAACAATAGCTACAAGAATAATGAGACAATTATGTTTTGGCAGGCTGTTAAGTTTTTTTTTTTAATTCAGTTTTGACATTTATATGAGTGGCATTAATGAAAAAGCTCAGTGCAAGATTATCTCTTTATCATACGACTAAAACAATTAGAGACATTCCATTGATGGATGCTGCGGTCCTCTCCGCGGCACAATAATTATCTTTTAATGAGCCCACATTAATGTAAATTGGATTCATCAGGAAATAAATTTTGCAACGAATGGGAGACACTCTCTCCAGGTAACCTTTCATGAAAGCAGCATATAAACCAAGAGTCTGATGCGTTGGTGGGCTTGGAGACTTTAGTCCAGACAGGAGACAAGAAAACAGTTCAGGTGAGATCACACGCTTCCTTAGACTCTACAGCCCTTTTATGGGGCTGAAAAATTATGTCAAATTAGTTTGTTGCTTCACCTTTGATTAAACATGGATTTATGATTCATTAATCATGCAAATCTGATCCGATGCTCCTCCTCCTTTCCTATTAGCAAGGTTTCACCCTCCTTGGGGGTTCAGATGTTCAAAAGTACACACTAATTACTGCTGTTGGAACCACCAAAATGAGATTCTAACCAGACAATTATTCCTGCTGTAGTGCCAGGGAATGCACATTTCACTCAAGCTCTGTTGAGTCCCCTATGACTTCCCAGGAATATCTATCACTCTAAAGGCAGAATAAGTTAGTCTACTGGCCTCTGGCCCTGGCTCTGTATCAAGAAATAAAAATGTTTCCAACATGACACTATGTTCAAATTATGAAGGCTCCAAGTTTTAAACCAATTCAGCAATCCCATTTTTATCTTTGGAAAACAGGGGTGGTTTTTTTGCTGGGCTTTGTCATGTTTCAAAAACCTGCAACATCTTTTTGACTAGAGCCAACAGTGGGACAAAAGATCTCCATGTGTACACTGTAGGCAACAATGTCTTATACAACTTCCAGCTCTCTTGAAAAATGAACAAATGAACCTGTTTTCTCCAGCCTAGTGTTGAAGTGGATTAATTGATTGGAGCCACTGGGCCAGGGCAAATTTTAAATTCCAAGAACTACAAAATTCACTAAAGCATCCAAATTGAAGACAAGATTATTGACTTCCCCTTAGGGTTTCTCACTATCATTTTTATTCTTAGGTGTTCACTGCAATGCAATAATGGAGGAAAATAACTCAGCTCCCATACCTGCTTACCCAGAATTAAGCTCCACTTAATCCAATGAAACTTGCTTCTAAGGGCCAAAGTAGCATTGGAGACGTGTGACGAGCCTGCCAGGTTTTTGTTTGTTTTTACTGAAAAGGTGTGGGGGGGCAGAATTTGATCAGAACAGCAGCAGGGGAGAGGCAGTGCTTATCTCTTTCAGCACAGGCTTCATTAAAGCTAGATAGTCAAGGCACCCCTGTCCTGTCTTTGCACATGGTCTTCCCCTGCACCCAGAGAACCTGGCAGGTGAGCCAAGGTCGTAAGCATGGACGTCGGCCTGCCCCCAAGCAACTCATCTGGGAGAGAGTGTTCTCTCCACTCCTTTGGCTTAGTTAGAAGATGCATGAGCCTCAAGAGCTCAAGCGCTTCCTGCTCCCAAATGACTCTGCCCGTTCTTCTTTGCTACCCATTACGCCCAGAACTGCTTCCCAGAGCAGCCCCATGATCCCCTAGGAAGCGGCTTATTCCACTGCTCCATCTAGCTCAGTATTATCTACTCTACACTGACTGACCATGGCCCGCTTTGCATGATCACAGCGGCTAAAACAAGCCACTGGGGATTGTTGTAGCCACAGTTCATACTGGCCAGATTTCTCTAATTACCCACACTGGCACGGCTTGGAGTGTCATCCAAACTCAGGACTCGTGGCTTGTTTGGGGTGGGCAATAAGGCAGTAACTTCAAGTAACTCAAGAACAGCCCATGACATATTTGAGGGTTGCTGCCCAACCCAAACAAGCCATTCTGAATTGCTTCAGATGACATGGCAAACCGTGTGGGTAATTGGGGAAATCCATCCAGCACACAGCTGACACAAGCGGAGTGACAATGAGCTACAATGTCTTGTTTCAGCCACCATTACCATTGGTTCTCCAAGGTTTAAGGCAGGAGTCTTTCTTAGCCCTTCCTGGAAATGCTGGGGACTGAACATGGAACCTTTTGCAAGCAAACTGGTGCTCTGCCACTAAGCTACATTCCCACCTCGGTTCTCTTCCTTCCCAACTGAGTTCAAAACCTCTCCTTTCCATGAAAGTTTAGCTCTTCAGTTCTCATCCCCAACTGAAGCGCATGCTCACATCCATCCCCCGTTCCTGTCTTGCCTTTGTTATCTGTCCTCACTGCTGAAATCTGGATTGGAATCTCCTCAGGGCAGGGACCTCCCCCCGGCCCCCATATAACATTTCTATAATGTCCAATAGCCAAAGCTTTTTGTTTACTCTCCTGCATAGCAACACAGTATTGGACCCTTCCCAGGCTTAAAAATCAGCTTCATCCCTCCCTCCCTGCCTTCTCTAAACAGACCTGAATACAGCCAAACAGGAAGCAAAGCAATCACAACCCAATTGAATAAAAAGCTGTCTTTACTCCTTACCCTGCCCTGAGTGTTCCCATGTAGACTGTGCCATGCTCGCGTGGGATGACATACAGCAAGGATGAAGCAATTCAAGCCTCCCCGTGCTCCTTTCCAGCCCCTCCTCCTGTGCCTCCCCTCCCCATGCTTTAGGGTAGCTCGTCCTAAAGCACAATCACAGTCCAAGGTTGCCCCAAGGTGCTAATTATGTGCCACAAGGGGAGCCCCTGTCACTGGAATATTTTTTTTAAAGGCTGCATAAGCACTTTGTGTCAGAGAGCGCTTATGGCTAATTAGTCTCGCCTCATCATGAGGTGGTGGAGGTGACACACACAATCCCAGGAGTCCAGGCTAATGAGTGCCAAAGCCCCACCAGGGACAAATTAGCTTTCAGCACAGGATAACACAACCCATGCTCACCATATCCTAATTTCTGATTTTTAAAGAAAGTAATAAGGATGGAAACTCACAGCTCACAGAATGACATAAGGGAAGGAAACCCTCAAGATCTCCCACATGGGTTGTGGGTAGAATATAGCCAATGACTGACACAATGGGAGCTTATGAAAGGTCATTGGCAATGGCAACCACCTGGGAGGACAGGAGGAGAAGTCTTAGGAAAGTGCCTGTAGCTCAGTGGTGGAGACTTGGTTTGTAAGCAGAAGGTCCCAGGTTCCACCCCTGACACATCCAGTTAAAAGGACCTCAGCTAGCAAGTGATGGTAGAGATGGCAGAGAATTCCGCCATGGATTTCAGTGCACTGGCATTCGGCCCAAAACCCGTGGCAGAACGGCCACCCACCCCCCCGCCCCCCGCAGAATCCCCCGAGACAAAGCTTACCTGGGGCGGATGTTCCGGCGGCGGCTCCAGCGGCAGCTCTGGCAGCAGCAGCAGCTGGTCTCTTGACCAGCTGCTGCGGACTCAAATGGCGGCCACCACACCATTTGTGTAGCTGCCTTTGCCGTAATAGGCTACATAAATACTTGCGTAGCCTATCACGGCAAGCCAAAAAAAAAAAAAACAGCGTATGCAAATGGCGGTGGCTATGGTGGACGCTATTTGCGTTCCTTTTTTTTTGCCATTTTAGCCTACGTAAATATTTACATAAGCTATTACGGCAAAAAAAAGGGGAACACAAATAGCGTAGTGGGCGCTATTTGCGTTCCTTTTTTTCGTCCTAATAGCTTACGTAAATATTTATGGAGGCTAAAATGGCAGCGGGGGGGGGGAAGGAATGCAAATGGCGCCCACTACGCTATTTGCGTTCCCCCTTTTTTGTAATAGCTTACGTAAACATTTACATAGGCTAAAACAGCGAAAAAAAGGGAACACAAATGGCGGCCGCCGTAGCCGCCACCATTTGCGTACACGGGGTTTTTTTTCTGGAAGGCTGCCCAGTGGCCGGATGTCTGGCTGTGGGCGGCCCCGGCAGGTGGCTCTGCGGAATCTCCGCGGAGCGGAGCTGGCCAGATTAGGATTTTGGGGGGAGGTGCGGAGCGCCTCCCCCTCACCGCGAATCACCCCGTCAAAAAGGTAAGTGACTTTCGTACATCCCTAAGTGATGGAAAAGGTTTCTCACAAGATAGATAGACTAACGGGCTGAAGCCATATAATTGTAACGGTTATGTTTTTATTGTATTTTATTGTGTTTAATTGTTTTAGGACACAATTCTATGTATGTTTTGACAGAAAAAAGTCCTACAACTCCATGCTGGCTGGGGAAGGCTGGGAGTTGCAGGACGTTTTTCTGTCTAAGTATGCATAGGATTGCACCCTTAATCTATTTTAAATTGTTTTTATAAGCCACCTTGAGTGCCACTTTTTGGTAGAAAGGTGGGCTATAAATCAAATCAAAATCAATAAATCAATAAATAAGAGGCTGCCTCATACGTGCACCTCAAAGCTTCATGACAAGGACACATTTGGCAACTGGAGAAGTCTCACCAATACATGAATTGCCCTTGGCAAAGAAACACTTGGGATTAGCAATGATGATGCACCTTAAAAAAAATACCAGGGGGCTTTGGGGATCCTCCATCTCTCTGTTCAGGCTCAGCACCACTGGATGGCTAATGTGCTACCCAGCCAAGGCACTATCAGCATGGCCTGAGGGCACGTGACATTTCTCTGGCTTTATCAGCTGCCTGGATGGGAGACTGCTTGGGAACAACAGGGGAGTGATGTATCTAAATGAAGTTAATTAATACATGGCTAAAATTAGTTACAAATTTGCATATTGGCATGAAATCAACAGGTGCTGGGATAGTTTCAGGTTGCATCTACGATGCTCCCAAGAGCTGTTAGGATTCAGGGACAAACAATGGTTCATTCCCCATTTTTTATAATATAAAATCCAGCTGTTACTTAGACCAGTCTCCAACCACAGGTTTCTTGGTATATGAAAATCAAGACAGGTTTTATATTAACAAACCTGGAAATAATTTTACATGGTGTACTAGGTACCATCAGAATTACACATAAGTGCTGTGAGGATTGGTAACTCCAGCGGGAGCACCTACAGACTGCCATGCTACAGACAAGAGGTACAACACACAGAAAATCAGAATGCATTGATTGTCCCCCCAAATGAGTAAATGAACCCTAAATAAAATATCTCTCAATTCATCTTGGCAATGCCAGCAGCTCCCCTGCCAAAAGACCCCAATAAAATATCGCATGACACCTAACGATTAAAAGTGTATGTAAATGCTTTATGCCTCCAATACATATTTTATATGTATTATACACTACAGAAATTCCTTTTTTCCTAAATAAACACCATCCTCACACATTCAGTCTTTGCATACAGATTTTAAATGTCAGCATTTCCCACATGATAACAGGAAGACTGTTGAAAGGTTAGCAGATTTTCGAAATTAATTGCCATCAGCAAATTGGGAAGCATGAACGAACCTTGCTTTTTAATCATCAAGGAAGAACACAGATCCTACCATTCTAAAACTTTGCCATGGAACCTCAAATAACAGTAGCTTGCTTTGTGTCAGTATTCTATCACTGGTGGAAATTAAGCTATGTCCATAAGAAGGTATTGCATTAGTCACAGAGTTATCTTTTTTTCCTCAGGTTATTAATAGATGCTTGAAATTATCCCAAGTCTGCAGGAAGAATCATCGCTTACTGATGTTTTCTGTTCTTGTCTGGAAGTGGAACAGTAATAAATGGATATTGGTGATAAACCATGACTATTAAAATGGAAGTATTAAAAGAAGGAAAAGGTTGACAGAAGTTAAGAAATGACATTGTTTTAAGTGAACAGCAGCTGCCAATTTTGCAGGGTGGAATGGGCTTTGCCAAGAATCAAATATGCTTTTATGTTGAAAAGTCAGGATTTCTTTATTCTATTTTTCAAGCTCCAGAGCAGAAATGAAAATGTGATGTGGATCATATTGCTTCAGATGGAAGAATGGTGAGAGCAGTCAAGAAGTTCTGCCTTGGATCCAGTAAACAAGATGATGCTATTTGTGGGCAGCGTTTCTCTCCATTGTATAATTGACTAAATCAAAAGGAAAAATTATATGGCAGTTTTGCCTGAACCGTAATAAAGTTAAATTGGAAAAAGGGTGCCCAGAAGCTAGAGATAATTTCTAAAAATGTAGACAGCTTGTTGGAGAATCTTCCTCAATTCAGTAAAGGCAGCTTGTTCTAGGTTTAAACCAGGATTGCAGTATTTAAATCAATAAATCAGTTAGAACAATCAATTCAAATCCTTTTGATGGACTAAGAAGATGTCCATAGTTAAAGAGGCAAGAGATTTTTGAAGTCATTGTTTTTAATACTTAAAAAAACTTTAAAATACTTACAAAACTTTAATACTTATAAAAACTGCAAGTAGCAAGTGCCATCTTACAAGCGGTATCTCCCACTCGTCTCTGAAATAGGAGGGAATGCCTCTTCTAAGATAATGCTATCTGTGCATTTTATAAAAAGAACGTACGCTTCTTGCTTCAGAGTTGTTTTTGCTCATGGTTGATTTGCTCAGTTAATCAAATCTGGCTGATTAAGGGCGCAATCCTATGGGGATAGGCGGCTGCCTCGGAAATCGGAGGTGACCGCCTAGCCAATGCAGGGCAGAAGAAGCACAGAGGGGATAGTTCCCTCTGCACTTCTCCTGCCCTGCATTTGCAGCTAGACAGCCAATTTCAGCCGTCTAGCTGCAGGAAGGCGGAGCGGGGGAGGAGGCTGCCGGACAACCCATACGATGTGTCGTACCGGCATTTCCGCCTTCCCCACTCCGGAACACCCCCCAGAACGCCCTGTTTTGGCTGCTCCCCACTCCTCTTGTGAGTGTGTAGTGTGAGGCCATTCCGTGCTGCAGCTCAGAAAGGGGGAAAGGTCAGTTCTCCGGGAACCACCTTGGGGTGAGGGGTCCAAGGTCAGTTCCCGGCAAACCACATATCCTATGGCCGTCTAGCCGCTGACTAGCGGCCGTAGGATTGCTCCCTAACTGACTAGAACTCATATGATCGATTGGATAAGGATGCAATCCTATGTATGTTTAGACAGAAAAAAGGCCTACAGCTCCCAACATTCCCCAGCCAGCATGGCTGGCTGGGGGATGCTGCAAGTTGTCAGAATTTATTTGGTCTAAACATGCATACGATTGCACCCTACGAGTGCTTCCAGATGGAGGGTTCCTACCATTGCCTATCAAAAGGCACTGTGCAGCTAGTCAGTCTTTCCCTCCCTAATGGATTTTTTGTGGTAAGAAGAGAGATGGAAAAAGCAGCTGGAAAACGCGGGAGGGTTACAAGTGAAAGACAACATCTGGATCCCCTGTAAATTTCTGTGAACGAGGCAAAGAGATTGCACAATAAAAGCCTTGTATAGAAGCTTTTAAGGTTACTTTAACCATGCAGCACTAGCTTAAACACCTATTTCATATTGGAACACACAATGCCAGCTATTTCTACCATTCTATCTTGTTGAGTGGCATAATATTGACACTTGTCAATATTGGTTGGTATTTTAGTCTGCTGTTTTCCTCTGCATACAATTTCACAGTGATGTCCTTTGAGTCATGGGCGGGGCACTGTGTATGTTTGGAGAGGAGAACACTGTGCACAGAGGAGGGTTTCGGTAGTAGACCCAAGAAATTAACTTAAGCCAGGTGGGCTAATTCATTCCTCTCTCCTCCATCAACTTCAGTGATGCAGCTGATACTTGGAGGAAGTGTGAACTACCAAATTATCCTCTTTGGGGAAGCAGTATTGCCACGAAGGCAAATATGATCAATGTTAGCTTTAACCCAAATCAATCTTGCAGCAGCTCTTGCGTTGCCTTCTCATGATGCATATAATGTATAAATTCTCTAAATCTATTCCTGTGCTATTGCCAGCAGCCTGAAAGTCAAGTAAACAAGAATAATAGCAGACATAATGGCATTGTTTATGAGAGAATTTTTAAAAAATCCAAAACATGCCCATCCTGTAGTTCATAAATCTATTAAAAATTGCATCCTCCAATTTATTAGGAAGTTCTAATTTACTCTTTCCACCACTGCACAGCTGATGCAGAACCAAATTAAATCTGCAAAATGGAGGCTTTAAAGAAGCTGGATTTTGGTTAAGGTTTTATACTTATAAGCACTCATATAGAAAGTTAGGTTTGCCCGGTTTGCAGGCTCATTTGGGAAAATGCCTTCACTTGCAACTTGCATTTCCTTGCCTGAAACAAAGTCTAGGACAGGCTGCTCAAACCTCAAGAACTGGATGTGTCTGTGCATCTTGGACGTACGTGTGAGCATGCTTTGCAGAAGCTGCACTCCCCACCACCACCACCACCACCATATATGGCAAAGCAGCACCAGCACACCTCAGGATTGTGCAAATGAAAGGGAGTGATGGTGGAAGACCAGAAATACCATTACTGTCTCTTGATGCCTCCTTTCTGAGAACAGCCATGAACCATATATAGCAGGGGTGGCCAACTTGCAGCCCTCAGCCTAATTTCAAAAGCCCTCTGCAAATCATCAGTTCAGACCTCCGGAAAGAACTTCTGTCCTTCTCATGACAACCTGCTGGATGGGGAGGAGAGACAGACAGACAGAGAGGAGGGTATGGCAGAAAGAGAGAAGGGGTGATCCCTGAGGGAAGGCAGTCCTCAACAGAGCAATGGTTCCCACCCCTGATATACAGGGATACCTTTATTAAAACATCTGGGTTTCTACTGGAACATGAATTCATTCTGAGAGAGCGTGCTGGCTGGATTTCTAAAAGTGGATAGAAGACCTGGTTCACATTAATAATTTGCAATGACATGCTCCATGGCTTTTCTCTCAAATCACAAAATCATAGAAGCTGAAGGGAACTCTAAACATCTTCTAGTCTGGACAGTCATCTATTATACCTAAGCTCCCTCTGACATTTTAATCTAATCTTGCTCTAAAAGCTTAGTAAAGTGAATCTACAAGCTCTCATTTTGATACTTGACCCCATCTATAATTCGAACCAGAAAACATCCTAATATTTAAGATAACTGGTCATTCTACCTGCAGTATAGACATAAATCAGGCCTGCAAAAAAGTGTCCAAGAATTGTTAGTCCACAAAACCATCTTACTAGCCAACTTGTCTATCCATCCGTGTGCTGTGTTAGTTATTTCTGGCACATCAACAGCCAGAAAGAAGGAAAATTTTTTCCAGTTTACAAAAACGTTCTAGTCTTGACCCCCTGGAGAAGATTCGCATTCACCACTGGTAAACTATTCACAGAACTGATATAAATAATACACGGTTTCCTAGTTCATCAAGATTAAATGTGCCTTCTCTTTTTTTCAACCTCTCCGCATAACAGCATTTTAAAAGCCCCCTTACATTTTGGCCTGCTCTTCCAATTTATTTTCAAACATTTTCAGACTTTCTACCCTGAGGGAAACATCTGCCAAAGAGACCCTGCATGTCTGTCATAGATGTCCTGTTGCATTGCAAAGGATTCTGGGCACAGTACAGATGAGGCACTGGTCAAGCCTTGTGGCCTCAAAATATAAGGATTTATTTATTTTTATTGTCACAATTACATAGCCGCCCTGTAACAGAAGTTCTCTGGGAAGCTCACAAAGAAACAGAATAGTAAAATACCGTATAATGCAATAAGAATAATTAAAACTAAACACAACAGTAAAGTAACTTTTAACTGAGAGGTCCAGACTCAAAACAAAACAAAACACAAGTTATTTAAAAAACCTGAGTGAACAAAAAAGTTTTCCCCTGGTACTGGAAAGGCCATAAAGACGGTGCCAGATGAGTCTCTCTAGGGAGGCTATTCCATAAATGGGGTAAACAAAGAACAGAAGGGAAGCACCAAAATATGACAGAATGAGACAAGGGAATGTATTCTCAAAGATGCCCATTAAACCTTTTTTATTGAACCCAACACATTTTGGAACCAAGAGCTTCTTCGTCAGGGGCAATCTTAAAAACCCCAAATTCTGGAAACAGGCTAAGTGAGCTTTCAAAGATGGTGGCTGTCTTTCTTATACCATCAAGGCCAAATGCATTTGGTTCAATACTAACATTTTTCACTGACACTTTTAAGAATATGTTTTCTTTTTGCAATCTGTCCATAACTGGGATGCCACCACCAAAGAGGTCCTCTCCCTAGTGGACACCCACCTCACCATATTTGGCAGGAACACTTGGAGCAGGGCCTCTGAAGAAGATCTTAAGACTCAATAGGTATACATGGGAAGAGGCAGCCTTTATCAGTCCAAGCTGTTTAAGGCTTTAAAGGCCAAACCAGTTGGGCCCAGAAACTGACTGGGAGTGAGCGCAGCTGGATTCAAGAACAGTGTTTCTAATTGTGCACTTCTTCACCAACAGCAACAATTGAGACCCCACCCAAATATATTGCCGCAAAGTGCAAATTCATTCTGCACCCTGACATACAGGGCATTCAAAATAAAATTTAAAAGACAGGGAATTTTGCAGTTCAGGACTGCAGCTCACATAAAAATTCATGTGTGTGGTTTTTTTATTTTTTTTTTTTAACTTAGCTCAGTATTCAATTACCTTACCCTTTCGAAACTGTGAAAGACGGGGGTGTTAATCAAACAGGTAATTTGCAAATGTTTTTCCTCAGTAAATGTCATGCAGAAGTAGATATTTAGAATGTAAGCCACAGAAAAAATGTAGCCAGGTAACTTTGCATTGCTTTTATTTATGTTTGTCTTATCTTTCTTTAGAAAGAAAGGTGGGGGGACGGACAGAAATTTGGTTTACATTTTGAAGAGAAGAGGAAAGATTTCCATCTTCTCTGCAAGGCAAAGAGTTTCAACAAATAAAATGGTAATATGATCAGGGGACTGGAAACAAAGCCCTATGAAGAAAGACTGAAAGAACTGGGCATGCTTAGCCTTGAGAAGAGAAGACTGAGGGGAGATAGGATGGCGCTCTTCAAGTTCTTGAAAGGTTGTCACAGAGAGGAAGGCCAGGATCACTCCTCGATCATCCCAGAGTGCAGGACAAGGAATCATGGGGTCAAGTTACAGGAAGCCAGATTCCAGCTGAACTTCAGGAGAAACTTCCTGACTGTTAGAGCGATACGACAATGGAACCAATGACCTAGGGAGGTGGCGGGCTCTCCCACACTGGAGGCATTCAAGATGGGGCTGCCTGGACAGCCATCTGTCAGGGATGCTCTGACTTGGGTTCCTGCATTGAGCTTGATGGTCGGACTTGATGGTCTTATAGGCCCCTTCCAACCCTACTATTCTATGATTCTATGATTATTACCAAGTCACTTTCACAGCACCACTTACACTCAGCAGAAGAGGTGCCTCTCTCTCTCTTACCTTTTGAAGAATAATTCCCCATATTCGTGTGTTATATAATCTATGCTTGTTTGTAGCTCAACAGGATGTGGGATTGCGTTTCCTTCTAACTGACCCAGTTTGTGTCAGCCCGAGCCACAGAGGATAGCTAAATATTTCCCATGATCTTAGGGCACTGAGAACTATTGGACACAATAAAGCAGAGGGGTTTGGGGGATGCGTACCTTCTTCTCAAGGCTTGTCGATCTGAGTACCTATCAGCCTAGGAGAGGCAGAGAAAGGAGGGAAAGGTATCGCTGGAGATAGAATGTTTTTCCATTGGTCTTTGGCAGATGGGCTGGACCTACAATTGGGTCACATCCCATCTTAAAGTGAGTTGCACCACCAGCATTTTTGTTGTTATTTCTTAAAGAATTTTATTTTAAAAAGAGAAAAGGAGGAACCAACAGGCATGAAGAGAGGGAAAACACTGACACACAGTAGTAAAAAAAATTAGAAATGGGTCACAAGTTGCAGGTTAGCTTAAACCTGGGTCCATTCTAGGCCTTAAGAGGTTGAAGGCCACAGATCAAGCATTATGAGACCACAGATAGGCACCTGGCAAATCCTGAAACTGCCATAGAAGGGAAGAAAGCCAGAGCAGTCCAGTTCTGAAAGCATTGATGAACTCATCATAACCCATGAATTATAGCACTTTCCAGCCTTTTCAAAAAGTGGGCAAAGAAGTAACAAATCAGCTTCACTGATCCATCCAAAATATACCTCGATAACATGAAAAAGGGGTAGGGTTGATTACTCTGCTGTTGATCATCCTCTATCCCAAAGGCTTAATTAAAAGTGGCCTTTAATTATAAGAGCTAGAAGCAGCACCCATAAATCAATACAGAATATATGACCCAGAGGTCCATCACAAGCATGGCATTTGATTAGACTTGACGATAGATTATCTGCCCATCCCACAAATTCTCAAAGTCTGTGGCAGCCTTGTAGATGTGAAATGTCCGTTCTCTACGAAGCAACTCTATGAAGCAAAACAGGCTGATGGGGGTGGGGCGGGGGGAGACAATACCTCCATGCATGGTGGGGGGGGGGTTGTTAGTTTTGTAGCAAAAAAATAAACACAGCGAAAAAAACAGAGTTGAGTTGTCAAGGGAGATAATTGGTTTTGACAGGCCTACAAGTCAATTCGTCACTGTTTTGCAACTTATTTGGAAATTCTCCCACAGTCATGGCCCAAGGGACAGCTTGTAATCACTCGTAAGCTCATATTAGGTGCAGAGTTAAATATCATTAGATTGTAGGTACAGCCAGAGCTCAGTAAAAGACTACTAATGTGTTACTCTAACCTTCTCCATTACCTCAAGGACACACCAGCATAGCAAAGGTTAGGAAGATTATGGCTCAAGTTGCAAATTGCTTGTAACTAAGAGAAGTTGAGATACATTTCTGGGCAGCCTGCAAAATGTTTATGAGGGATGGAGAGAGAAAGACCTATTTAAAAGTCATACCCCTTTTTATGCCCTTGCTTTTAAAAGTTCGCTTGCACAAATAGAAAGAAAATGAAATGAAATGAAATAAAGAGAGTTATTAAACTCAGCTCGGTATCCGAATTAATAAAAAGCCAATTAAAGTGCCACTCAATATCACCATGTCGATGCTTTATTATCACAGTATATAAAAGTATAGGTAGGTATTTTAAGCCTGTATTGTAAAGGCCATATTGTATGGCAGCTTTATTTCAAAGAAGTTAAATATTAATTGCTTGACAAAAGGGGAGGAATAAAAATAATGTTAGAACCCCAAATAATTCAATTTTCCATTAAAAGGATATTTGCATACTTCCCTTTGCTCAAGCTACATTTAATTATCTTAATTGAAACACAACCTTTGGGCTGATTTTTTCAAAGCAGTATTTAGAGTAATGTGAGCAAAGGAGTACAGTAAAACTTCAAAGTGATCTGTCCAGTCTCCATTCATTTTCCAAGCATGGAGGTAGAGTGCCACAAGAAGACCTCAAAAGGTTATCTGGGTGCAAGACCAACCAACCCAGCTTAACCTAAAGTATTCTTGACTAATAAATCCTGGCAAGTTTTAAATACAACCAACAATAGAGTCAATCTTCATAAACCACCCAGAGAGTTTTGGCCATTGGGCGGTATAGAAATGTAATAAATGAAATTAAAGGAAAATCTGCCTACTTTAGTAACTGGAATAACACCTACCCATTCTAAAGGCCAATATATAAAAACAAACAATCAAACAAAAAACAGAAACACCAGGAAACACCTGCATGGTTATACTGCCATTTCAGACTTCTTTCCTGTTGTGAGTGCTGTGGGTGGCCACAGCACGTTTTCCCTGAAGACCCATTCTGGGGCACTTGAGACTGCAGGATCCAGCGGGCTGTGGGTTTGTTGCAGTTCTAGTGAATACAGATGTGTGTGTTCTGAGGTACACAGGGAACTGTGGCCAACCCAAGGAGGGCAGCAGCTCAGTGGTAGAACTTTGCATGCAGAACAGGCCCCAGGTTCAATCTCCTGCCTGAGACCCTTCAAACCGCTGCCTGAAACCCTGGAGAGTTGCTGCCAGTCAGTGCAGGCAATAATGAGCTAGATGGACCCATAGTCTGACTTGGTATAAAGCAGCTGCCTATGTTCCAGTGAACATCATATCCATCCTCCACCTCCAGTGAAATATTCCCAATTTCCCCTTGGGAGTATCAGCTACATGTTCCATGCAGCAAAGACAAAATGAACCACCTTAGTTCACTATTGTTTTGACACTGTTAACTTCTCCAGGTAGGAAAAACTAGCATAGGAAGCGGCATTTTCATGGTGTTATGGTCCAATTCCTGTAACAATTTACCCATGGCCCAACCCTGAAAGGGTACCCCCCCTTTCATCCCAGTTCTTTACATTCAGCCTTGCACAAAAGAAGAATGCAGCTAAACTTCACGTTGAGCTGGTAAACTGCAAAAATTGCAAGTTGGGGAATTGGTGTCACTTTGAAGCTGACCCCCACCTTTTTCTTCTCCTTTTTAAGTTCCCCTGCAAACTGCTTCACCAGCAGAAGCTACTTTCAAGTGTTCAGTATCGTACAGTCAAGAGAGAACACTAATTCCACTAATGGCATTTTAATGATTGCAATTAAACAAAAGGCTCTTGGTTAATCTGTCTAGGCATGTTTGCCAGGAGAGTCACTCCAATGTACAGACTAAATCCAGTGGCATTTATCCTCTATGCCTGCTCTCAGAACCACAGAGCCACCAAGCCGGCCTTCAAAAGATGATGCTAATGAATCCATATGAGGGTTGTGGAATGGCAACATCAGTAAGGATACAGTGAGGCCTAGAGGCCTCAGACAGACGGAAGGCAGATGGCCAAATGGCATACTACTCGAGGTGGTGGGGTAACAGTTAACAGAACAGGAACAGGTGAAGGAAACTCTGTTGGGACCCAACACCAAGCCACTGGATCAATTGGGAAGGGGCCAACAACACAGATACCATAAACAAGATATCACAGTTAGGGAATAATGAGAAATTCATTTCAGTTCATTTTTTTCATCAGGATTTATCTTAGTTCTCATTTTCCGGAGCAAACATGGACTCGAGAACAATCTGCAGTCGAAGTTCATACATTTCCAAGCTTGCAATGTGATTTGAGGCCCCAAAACAACGTGTACAACAGCATATATACATTTGACAAATGTGCATTAAAAATGCATTCTTTTGAAACATGCGCACAAACATGCTTTAATCAATGAGAGTATATTTCAAATATACACACAATTGATGTGTACATTTGGAAGAATATGCACAAAAGTATGCATGAATTTTCATGCAAAAATAAAAATAAAAACAAAAAACACAATCTGATATGGACATGAGATAAAATGAGTTTTGAGGTGGAATTTGGAGAACTTCAGCTAACTCCAATTTTGCTCATATAGCGCACATCCCTAATCACAGTCATTACCAGAAGCATTTGTGGCTGTAGTTCTTTTTGCCTCCCTTCTTAACTATGCAAATTCAGTGGAAGTTTTAAACACTGTAACATGCAGAGAAAAGCGGGCACATACATTATTGCAGAATTCCCCAGAATTAGAAAGATAAACATGCAGGAAAGATGGAAACCATGGGCAGGAGGAGTCTAAGGGAGGAATCCTGGCTCAGCAGCAAAACTTTGCAAGGAGAAGGTCCCCAGTCCAATCCTGACATTTCCAGTTAAAAGATTCCAGAGAGCAGAGGTGGGAAAGACTTCTGCCTGAGAGAGCCACTGTCAGCTAGAGTAGTCGGTACCGAGTTAGGAGGAATCTCTGCCAGCTGCAGGGCCTGGGAGGGATGAGCGCGCTCCTCTCCCACGGACGGCTGTTCCTCCTCAGAATCAGAACTGCTCTGAGGTTCTATGGGCTCAGTGTCCACCCTGACAGACATACTGCAAGGCAGCTTCATATAACTACATCAAGGGTGCATAACCTGCATCCTCCCCCGCCCCCAACCTTTACTGTGTCCCTTCAAGGGACCCCTGACCATTCCAATACCACTGAATTTTCCCTGCTTGTACTCTCTACTATCTCCCCTTGAGATCTCCATATAGATGGTCTTTTCCCTGCCACAGCTAGCAGCAATGAAAGAGCAGGCTGTATCAGAATCACTGGGGAGAGTGTGTGCACACATGTCTGTGTCCATGTGCATGCACATGTGTGTGTCTATGTATGCAAGAGAAAGGGAGAGTATGTACACATGTGTGGTTCCCTATCTCCAAGCCTGCATCACATGTGACCCTTGGGGCCCAAAAGGATAGGGAACCCTGATCTAGATCTCTATATTGTGCAGTTTCTTCCAAACTATCTCAAATTACCAGTCCAGAGCAACTTACTTTCAATTTGAGCCAACACTGAACCAAATGCGAGCAAGTTTACCTGTAGCACAGGTGACACAGTGCTAGGCATTACGTACACAGTTATATAAAATTGCAGCCGCTATTTCCTTAGGAATGCATGGAATCCCATGAATCACACATATCCATTCCAGAACACTGATAATGATAGCCTGCTCAAATATCACCAGATAATTAGACTGCAACCTTTAGTCAGTTTAATTAGCAAATAAGAAGCTGCCTTATACAGAGCCAGGCCATTGGTACTAATCACTCTGCACTAGCAGCGCTTTCCAAGGTATCAGGAAGAAGGGAACTTTCCTGGCTCTGATGCCCCCAATTTTTTTAAAAGTGAAGACGCCGGGGATTGAACGTGGGCACTTCTGCATGCAAAGGATGTGCTCTACCACTGAGCTATGACCCCTCCCCAGTAGATGACTCAGCTATAGCTTTCATTGGCTTAATCAGCAAGGACAACTCTCTAAATCAGTGTGGCCGCGAGTTAAAGACACATTGTGTTTGCTGGCTACAGGTTTTGGAGCATCTTTGGACAAGACACCCTCAATGGACCCCTCCCTGAGCACGTCTGCCTTCTCACCGCCATTGTCACCAACTGCTCTTGCTCCTCCTCCTCTTTCTCATCATTGCTCCCACTGGCTTGGTTGACAGGCAGAGAGCCAGGGAGCAAGTCGGCAGTGGCATCTACTGCTCCTCCTTCTCACCACCACCACCGTTGTCTGGGCCAGAGCAAGAGGCAAGTGAACAAGCAGGTCACGATGTGAAGAGGAGGAGAAACTCCAGGGGGCTCTGGTTAGTGGGTCCCTGCTGGGCTGTGGGCCCTCAGCAGGTGCCCGACCATGCCTACCTTTGACGCCGGCCTTGACTGTAGAAAAACAACGATGGGGTAGAAATTAAGCTCATAGGCGGCCTTTCCAGTTAAAGATATTATAATTCTATTATTATGCTTAGGGTTCAACACACCCACACCCCATCTGTTGTGGTCATTTGTTTCACCAGTTTCATTAAAATCAGACCTGCCCCAGAGATCTTTACATTGCAAAGATAATGCAAGTAGGAGGCTGTCACCAGCTCCTTCTTCTCAAAGGCATCTGTGCTCCGAATTAAAAAACCAACAGAGTGATGAATTTACCTAATTACAGCAAAAACAAACAACTCCAAGTGACTAAGGCCGGCCTGCTCTCCTGTTTAAAAAGCAATTACATTCCACCACTGCACAGACACACTCATCACCATCTCAGGATGAGGACCAAGATAACACCCTTGAAAGTTCCTTTCGCTCCACATGCAATTGCTTTCAAAGCCTGTATCTTGAGAGACATCAAAGTTTCTGTTGACTTTCAATTTTCACTTTCTTAGATTAAGAAGTCCACGAAGGTAGGTGCTGCTAGAGGGATGTAATGGTAAAGAGGCAAACAAGGCAAACTCTGCTGGACACCCATAAAGATGACATCAAAGCAAAACCTGTAGGCTGTGCTTTGAGCAAGTCCTACCTTCCATTGCATATACTTGGGTATAACCCCCATTTTCTTTATGCACACCAAGTTCAGATGTGTACAGATTAGTACCAAATAATGGAACATCACCAATCAGCTACCAAGACTTTACTGGTAAATTAAAGCAAGCACATCACAACTAAAGGTATTTACACAATAGAGCTGAATGATAGAAAAGGCATTAAGAGAAAATAAAAGTTGTACAATGCAAGCTCCTCTACCCTAGCTGTACTTAGACTTTTCCAGGCTGCTTCTTCCTGCTCACTCCTCAGGCTCTGATCTCCCAGACTCTCTATATAGACCCTCCTCCCTCCAAACTGAAAGTACTATTTCAAACCTGAGGAAATGAAACTTAACTGGGTAAATGAAACTGAAACTTTGCTGGGGAAATGAAACTACTCCCTCCAAACAAAAAAACCCAGGCCTCTAAGCATGACCCTTTTCTCCTTTGCCTCTGTAGGCCTCAAACCTTCACAGATGCTCTTTCTGCTTTTTGCCCTCTTAGCTTCCTCTACTGGTTTAAAAACAACAACATACCAGTACAGAAAGCGGGATCCTCAATTTGCATAAGCATTTGTTCAACATCTGCAAACATGAGGCAAGCCCTGGGCAGTGGAAGATGAAAGATGGGGATGTTTCTGCAACCCAGAAGGGTATACACAAAGCCACCATGCTCCAGGCTGGGAGGGTTAGACTTCATATCCTAGTTCCCATTACAGACACAATGCATTCAAATGCACACCTTCCACACTCTCTCTAACATTTTCCTCACCCCTCTTCCAACTGTTTCCACTCTACCACCTCCAAACTTTTCAATATTTTGCTGTGCCTAGCAAACCATCAATTTCTTGTCCACAAAGCAAGCAATCAAACTCTGCAGGGAAGAAGCATGAAAACACTCTAGTCAGATGCCGCAGAAAAGAACATACAACGACTGAACGGCATTCCGTTCCACCAAGCCAGGATCAATTTCCTGACATCGGACAGTTGGGGCTGAATTTCTGGTACTTCATCCAAAATGGACAAAAAAAGGGGTGCAATGCAGACCGCATTCTGCTCCCCTTCTCTTTCCCCCATCCAGTCATGCATTTTTCACAGCAGAAAGGATCAGTTTGGGCAGTGAACGTGAAATCACTTCCAGTAGATTGTGTTTAAACATTAAACAGAGTTTATTGAGCCTGTAGCGCCAACGACGATGATAAAACAGATCTTTACACCCTTCATAAACACTGTGGCGTATACCTTTGTGGGCCGGGGGAAGCAGATGGATGGATGCCTCTTGAGCGGTAACACTCATCTCAATCTCCCTTCCACTGTCAGATTATTACAGCTGGCTTACAGTCATGAGACCCTTTCCTCACTTCATGCTAAATTGTTTGGATGATAAAAAGGCATTCCAGCTTTTCCCCATCTGAGGTGTTCTCACTTACTCGGGGGGAGGGGGGCTTTTCTTCTTTTAAATCCATTAAAAAAAAAATTGTTCTCCTGTCTCCACTGCCAGGTCTGTCATTTCTTCTTCCTGCTGCTCTTCTCACATTCTGATGAAAATTCAGAAACCTGCAACATCCGCTCCCTGCTGATAGTTGAAATGTCTGCAAAATCCCAGGCTGCATGCCTCACCCCCACCCCTTGGTCTCTCCAAAGTGATGCGCTGTGTCCCCGACAGCCTCCTTACTTGCCTCCTTGGCCTCTGTAGCTGTTCCTCTGATGCTCTGTGTCAAGAGATGCAGGGGCTGGAATGCCTGGGACCCTCAGGCTAGGACCTCGCCTCCTAAGCGCCTCTCATGCATGGTGTGAGGACCTGAGTCGTCTTTGGCAAAGAACAGGAGAGAGGTGCACGGCATCAGCCCCCACAACCTGTGGAAGGCAGCATGAAACTTCTGGATTGGTCAAGAACACTGGCAACCCTGCCAGAAGCCTGGCCTTCCACATTCCACCATTGCTTGCTTGAGAGGCTTGAGGGCCTTTTGTCTCAAACTGCAGCTCTAGACGGTCCAAGCAGCACCACACGGTCTGCTCTGGCCCATTACTGCAAAGATGCTTCCTCACTGGCCCATTGCTCTGTGGCTCTAGCTTCAGAGAACTACAGAGAAACAAACCAGACCAGCAAAGAAACCTCTCTGCAGTGATAAGCCAGAGCAGGTCATGTGGCATTGCTTGCCCTTTAGAAAAACATTTAGGGGCTACAAGGAGCTGCTACTGCAGTGGCTGCTGCTGGGTTCCATGCGAGAGACTAGCCTTGCCTCACTGCCGCCTTGTTCCCCATTGCCTTTCCCTCCAGCCTTCCAACTTGACAGGAGTTTGGCTGGGCACACAAATGCACACCTCCAGAAGTGGAGCAAGTTCCTATGAAACTACTTGGTGATGACATTGCTGAACTGGGAAAGAGCACCACGAATCACTCGATTTAGAGGACCAGCTGTGGGCACGGATCCAGTTTCAAAAAGCTCACCCATCAGCCCCCACATTTCCAAGGAGCCATCTGTTCAATACAACTAATGCTGGGTGATGAATGAGGAGGCCGCCAGCAGGTAAAATTTAGCAAGGAGAAGAAAAGGGATGATCAGATCAGTGCAGGAACTTCAAAACCTCTCCTTTGAACAAACCCTTTCAATTAATTATTCCCTTTAAACCATAACCTTTAAAAATCGCTATTCAAAACAAGGCACAGCTGGGTTGGAAAAAGTTAAATAAATCCAAATTCTGCAAACTGAATTAAGCAAATGAAATCTGTTAGCATTTGCATAATTTATTTGACATGTGTGTCAGCAAGCCAAAGGGGAAAGCAAGGCAAGGAGGCAAGCAGAACACTGAAACCTTCCCTGTTGCTGTGCAAAAAAGGCTCACACATGGAAATGAAGTAAATAAAACCAGTTTTAAAACTGTGGTCTTCACTCCCATGATCATCTAAGTCAGGATTCATCTGGGTCACATGGTGGCCAGTCAATGGTCAAGCTTTCTGGGTCAGGTTCAGCCCAGACTCAGATTGTGTTGTAGAGCAGAATACCTGGGACTGACCTGGAGAATAGAACAGCCCCCAAGGAAGTTGGGATGGCTAACATAACTATGAATGTTTGTAGCATCTGTATGCACAATTTCTTTAAGATACAGCTAAACCTGCTTTCCCCTGACTTGGAACAATGGAACTCAAGAGATGCCTTCACGTAAAATAGACAAGTCACATGCTAGAGGGAAAATACTGTGTCCATTTCTGGTCACCACACCTAAAAAAAGATATTGCCGAGCTGGAAAAAGTGCAGAAAAGGGCAACTAAATTGTTCAAGGGGCTGGAGCATCTCCCCCATAACAGAAGGTTACAACAGCTGGGATTGTTTAGCTTGGAAAAAAGGAGGATAAGGGGAGACATGATAGAGGTGTACAAAATTATGCATGGTGTGAAGAATGTGGATAGGGAGACATTTTTCTCCCTTTCCCAAAATACTAGATACCCAGGGTCATCCTATGAAGCTGATTGGTGGGAGATTCAGGACAGATAAAAGGAAGGACTTCTTCACACAATGCAAAGTTAAATTATGGAATTCACTACCACAGGGTGTAGTGATGGCCACCCATTTGGATGGCTTTAAAAGGGGGTTGGACAAATTCCTGGAGGAAAAGGCTATCAATGGCTACTAGTCTTGATGGCTATCTGCTATCTCCAGTACAAAAGGCAGTGAACCTAAGAGCCGCCCCAGGTGAGTCTCGCCCCGGGGGGGATCCACGGGGGAGCGGGGGGATGGCAGGCCATTCCGCCACAGAGTTCGGCCTCACCGAGTTCCATGGCGGAATTCTCTGCCATCCCTAGTGAACAGAATGCCGGACTAGATGGACCCCTGGTCTGATCCAGCAGGGCTCTTCTTATGTTCTTATGTTCTTATGAACTAAACTTGGACACAAGCAAGATCCATTAATGTGAATTATCCTAGGGAAATTTTTACATGCTACAGATAGGAATCTATGAACGTGTGCAGCACGGGTGCCGCTGTGACCACCTCCCAGTTGTGGGGAGCATTCCTTTTCTCCCCTCTGAGGGCCATATGAATGTGCTAATATGGATGAGGCTCAAAAACGCCTGCAAGTTTATTATGGGTTGGATCTGTCATACGAAATTCTAAAGGTGGGAAGATGCAGAAAGTTGGGCAAGCTGCTCTAATGGAGCATTTGGGGATGGGTTACCTTATCCTTGTTAATTGGAGCTAGCAGGGATTCCGAGGGGGGCATGCCGGGCTGAGCCTGACTTGGGGCAGGGGACTGTTTCAGCGTCTCACCGTTCAGGCTAGCAGTTTGCAATGTTGGGATTAAACATGTCTGCTCTGTTGGAACTAGGATTGAAGGTTTATATTTCCCCCCAAAGACAGGCGGGGGGGTGGGGGGGTGAGGAAAATAATTGTGTTCAAAGGGAAGGATATTTATCTCCTTTCTTTAATGGGGTTCCTAGCTCACACTACCAATTTAAAATTTTAGAAGAGCAGACCAAGCATTTTGAAATGGTAATGGTTCTTTGTAAGATCATTTAGCTTGTTTGAAGTGCAAATGATGCAGTACAGCTGAGGAAAGGGCCTTTGTTAAGCAAAGGCTCAAGGTGTTTAACACCCTGATCCTAGGCATGCTTACTCAGAAGTAAGTCCTGCTGAGTATAATGAAGCTTGCTCCTAGGTAACCATGCCTAGGATTGCAATCCTAGAAGAATATTGTGAGGAGTCAACGTTTGTAGTCAGAAAAGGTTGGAAGTTAAGAAGTCCTATAAATGGAATACAGTAAATCCACCCCCTTTTTTGAAAGAGACTTTTACTCAATTTAAAATATAATAATTTAAAACATAATAAAAAGATAAAACAATTGGGCAATTCTGACCTAAATGAAGGGACTGGTTTCATCATGAATTCTGATTTAGTCATGAATCCTGACTAAAAAATAATCTGTTAGCTTTACCAAACTCTGTGGTTAGAGAATTTCAGTTATCTAGTTTGTAAAACTGTATCTGAGAAGGGGACTCTAGCCTATACAAACCTATGCCACAAAAAGTGAACAGTCAGTCTTTAAGGTGCCACAGGACTCCTGCTTCTTAAAGAAACATGCCTTTCTTTCTTCACTTCTGAAATGCAAATTTTAGAGAAAGAATTAAAATAAGCACCGCACCTTACTGGCCAATATCTATACTTTTCCCCACATGGGGGGGGGGGGGGCTTGTAGCAGAAAATGTGAATATTAAACAAATTAATATTGTTCAGAAAATATTAAACAAATTAAATTACTATTATATATTGCAGAAGGAAAATTAGAAAGGAATAAACAGTCAAGCACCATGAAATGAATTGTAGAAAAGTTTTTAAAAATTCATGTGTTAATTAACCTAGATAAAGCCTAATTTATTAATACACAACTTCATTCAGTATGATTAAATGGATATTTGTTTTGAAAATGCATGTAATATTGCTGCAGTAATGTGATGGGATTGTACTTTTCAGCTGGTAGGAGAGAATAATGGATGGCTACCAGGACCAACTAGAATTTTTGGACCCACTTAAGCTGCAGGTTTAATTCCACATGGGTCCCCTGCATTTCATATGGAAGAAGCGGGGGCAACTGTGTGCCCATGTGGAGCCACATAAAAGAAGCATGGCTCAGTTCAATCACTAATAACAACAACAACAATTCTCAAACAAAAACGGATTTCTCTCACAGCTAAAAAAGCAGCCGACATGTCCAACCATGTATCATTTTTTCTATGTTATGAATTACCTCATCCATAAGTTCTATAACTCACCCAGTGTTTGCGTAACAAGTAGCTTGGCTTTCCTCCAGTTTCTTTTTATATCTTAATTTTGATATAGCATTTGAAATCTTTGTCTTTCAATTCAATAATTTTAAAAAATGATGCTTCTTCTTTACTTCTTCTACATGTAGACCACCCTCAGTTGGCATGGGCATTCTGGGATTTTTAAAAATACTGGTGGAGGTGCAGGCTAACAAGCGTGGGCCCAACACTCTTGGGAAGTGAAGTGTAAACACAACCTGTTTGGCTTTGTGTGATTAATAGGCAGCTTTGCAGCAACTGGGTATGATTTGTGGAATTAAAAAAAAAACCTTTAAAAAGGGACATGACAGTGCCAGAAAGAGGGGGGAAAGTCAAGAAATCAGTCTGGCTGTCAACTTGCTGGAGGGACCACCTTGATTCCAGGAGTTAAGCAGTTCCAGCATCTGAGGGCTTAGCATGACTTTATACCACACCCAGCCATATTTGCACCCATGCAGGTTTTACCAGGTGTTTCCTATCCAAACTTTAAAATGAAAAGCAGAACCATCACAACACAGAATTTCATTGATAAATGCAAAGTCAGCACACTCTGTCACGAAACTAACCATTTTTAACATAGTTCTGATGTGGGTCCTGGTTTCCTGAAGACAACTCAGGAATGTCAGTAAAATATGGACAAGAATGGGCTGAGCTATAAAGACTGCAGCAAAAAATGAAGAAATCTAGACCAGACAATGCCAGTGTCATGTTCTGACTGACATATTTTTATAATGCAATTAATGAAATAAATAAGCATTGGATACCAATAACCTCAGGTGACATAAATGGGATTAATCCATTTTTATCCTAACCAACTCAGAAGGATGTTAGTGAATGTGTGTGTGTTTTTGTGTGCATGTGTGCGTGTGTGTGTGTGAGAGAGAGAGGGAGAGAGCGAGCGAGCGAGGTGGGGGGGGGAGACAGGCAGGCAGGCAGGCAGACCCAAAGCCCCCCAGTAAGTCTAAAGGCTAAGCAAAAATTTGAACTGATGTCTTAGTGTTCTTAGTTTAACACACTATCCACTCCACCACATTGGATCTCACATGTTACCTGCTGTGAATGAAAGACATTCCTAAATTCCCCAAGCCTGCAACCAAACTGGTCCTCTTTTTTTTAAGCCGCTCTGCCTGCTTCATAAACACCACAAACCTAATCATCTTTATTTTTGTGTATTTCCCTTCTTGCAGAGCAAAGATAAAAGGTGCTCACTCATGAACAAACATGATTGGACTAGGTGAGAAACAGATTTCACTGCTGAAAAACAAGTCATCACACTCAAGCTTGTAAAAGCCAGTAGTTTTCTGACAGACTGGTTTTAATGCAGGAGGATGTTTGTTTTTGTGCATGTCCTCGCCTTTTTTCGCAAGTGTTTATATATTAAAGCCATTTCCAGTTCTGTTGTATGTGAAAACAAAGATGTTGTTACCTATTTTTCACTGTAAGAATATTGTTGCCATAGATAGTAGCTTACGGAGGAGTCAAAATCCTGCCTTCAACTTATTGTTCCTACGCAAGGACATTAAAACTTTATTAAATGCAAATAAAAGTGGCACCAAATGAGCCCTACCTTGCACCCTCATCCCAAATATCTACTGACAGCCAAGCTAGACATTATGCAGGCCACATAGCACAGAGGCAGGCAGTGTGGTGCCCATAGGCACCAATGTGCCCCCAGACACTTCTTTTGGATCCTGCCAAGGTGCCTTATCCCTCCCACTTATTTTTTTTAACACAAACCCATTTTCTTATCTGCAGCTGGGACTACTGTGAAATAGGTTTCTGTGAGGTATGTTAAGGGATGTATGAGATATTCATTTCAGTTCATTTCTGATCAGGAATTTACCCGGTTTGCCCTTTCCAGACTGAACATGGACTCGAAGGCAATCTGTGATCAAAGTCCATACATTTCTGAGTTTGCAATGTGATTTTCAGACTCCCCAAAAATGCATTCAACAGCATGCGTACATTTCAAAAATGCGTACATTTAAAAAATGCACACAATTGATACGTACAGTTAGAAAAATACACGCGGAAATACGCACGGATTTTCATGGGGAAAGAAAAAAAACAAGCTCACAATGTGATACGGATTTCAGTCGGAAAGAGTTTCAGGATGGAATTCGGAGAACTTCAGCAAGCTCAAGTTTTGCTGATTCGCATATCCCTAGGTAGCCTAGGCTGAGAGTCAGTGCCTGGCCCAAAGTCACCCAGTGAGTTTCATGGCCTAGTGGGGATTAAAACCTAGATCTCCCAAATCCCAGACCAACACTGTAACCACTACACCACACTGGCTTTCCCTCCAAGCACCCCTGCTTTTCCCCTGAAATCCCTTTTTCTTAAAAAAAAAAAAAAAAAGGGGGGGGGGAGTCTCCATTCCCATTAAAATATTCTAGCCTTTCATTTTCAGACTGGGTAGCTGAACAGGAGAGAGGGGCTGATGTCATCATAAGTTAAAATTCACAACCTGCCATTCAAATTTTGTACTAGGGAGTTTTAAATTGAGTACATGTTGCATTGTTGGTATAAGTATCTGAGAGCTGTGTCATATGTTAACCCCCGCCCCAACGTGGAAATTACATGTGCGTAGGAAATAATCAGGTGCAACCTCAAGCAAAACCGTCTTCCAGCTGTGCTTCTCATTTATCCAGACTGAGAGTCCAAGCATCCAGCTGCTCAAGGGCTTTACCCTTAAACGGGATCTTGCTGAGATGTTGTACTAGGCTGTTATGACTTAGGCTATTTTTTTCTTGACAAAGATAAAGATGAAATAGGTTCTTGTTCTAATGACAGTTTGTCCTGAGAAGTCTGATGAAAACTACACTATCTGTATAGATTACTGACCAACCTGTCACTGGCTGGTACTATAATATTTTGCTCCCTCTTTCTCTCTCCCTCATTCTCTTTTTCTCAGATGAAAGATTCTTGCAGTCGCTTTCCTCCCCTACAACAACATCAACAAGCAAATAATCCCCAAATTAAAAAGCTTGGGACGAATACTAGATGTGCAGCCCAAGATGACAACAGGGCAACCAACTAGAAAATCTACTTTACTTTTCATTTATTGCCTTCTGAATTTAGATTTTTAAAAATTACCTTAACTCGACAGGCTGAACTTTTGCAAAAGGCCGCAGACAATAGGACCATATATTACTGTGAAATGACAAATGCCAAGAACTGCCAACTGTCTCAAACCCCAGTCTGTTAATCAGAGATGCTGGCCATAAACACCGCCAGGGCCTTTCCAGAGAGGTTCATTCAAGGTGCTGAATTTGACCTACAATATAGCTTGGGCCACATGTATTTATTTGTTTGTTTCAGAAAACGTGTATGTCGCTTTTCATTAATATATCTCTCTGTTAACAAAGCAGTTCACAAAGTAAAATCATAACTAAATGCAATAAATCCAAGCAACAAAACAATAAAATGGCAATGAAGCAGTAAAACATCTAAGATAACCTGGGGTAGCTGGTAATGCTAGCAGACAGGGAAATGCCTAGGCAAACAAATCTGTCAGTAGTTGCAATGACTATGGAATGAGGTCCCCACTGAGGCCTGCCAACACTGCCATCTTTCTGGCGCTGGGTTAAGGCTGCCCTCTACTCCCAGGTGTTTAATGGCATATGATGGGGCGCTCGAACAGGTCTGTTATTGAAATTATGTGCTGAAATTGTTTTTAGCTATTTAAACTATTTTAAATTTTGTATGTTAAATTTTTTTCGACTATGTTTTATTATAATGTTGTATTATGTGACATTGTGTAGCGTTTATAACATTGTGGTTTCTTTTTTCTCTTTTTTGTGAGTTGCTGTGAACCGCCCAGAGAGCCTCAGCGATTGGGCAATATAGAAATGAAAATCATCCACACTAGGAGCCCACCTGAGCTCTATGGGGAGATCATTCCACATGGTGGACAGCAAAACCGAGAAGGCCCTCCTCACCACCACAACCAAGTTAACATCAGTAGCCGTGGTATGGTAAGCACACACACACACACGAACGTTAAGAAGGCGGTCTCTCAGATAACCCGGCCCAGAGCTGTTTACGGCCTTATCCGTCAGCAATAACTCCTTGAACATGGCCTAGTACCTAACTGGCAGTCAGTGCAGCACTTTCAGGACAGCAGTCATATGTGAACGATAAGAAGCTCCGCTGAACTGCCACATTCTGCACTAACTGCAGCTTCTCTTACATGTATCTAAGATACATTTTTAAAATGTATATGCTGCCCTTCAACCCCACAGTGATTTCTTAGATCACCAAGAGCACATTAGTTCAAGCAACAAGCAAAACCAAAGATAAGATTTAGCATCTGCGAGTGTTCAAAGAACTTCAAATACATCATGTTTATAATCCCTCCAAGAACTGTGCACTAATATAGGCCCTATCAGTCTGTATTTTTACCCCCATACTGCAGATGGGAGTGCTGAGACTGAGGGAGAGTGGCTTGTTTAAGGCTATCTAAAGATTTCATGGCAGAGGAGAGACCCAAACTGGGGATATCCTGATTTGTAGCACAGTCTCTTGGTGATTATGCTAAACCAGCTTCTCTTCCTTTGTTCATCAAAATAGACTGCTTTTTTGCATTTCCCGCTGAAGAACTAGCTAGGTTGCCCACAGAGTTCACCCAGTCCCCAGGTGGATGATTTGGGAATGCACCCCGCTGCTGCATCAGCCATATCATTACTAGGAGAAAGTTCACCCCTGTCAGAGTCTATCCAATTAACATGCTTGAAATACTTGGGTATATAAAAAGAACATCTGTCATGACCCTCAGTCCTTGGGCTTGCCAGTCTGCAGCAGATGATTCTGAGGAGGATGAGGCACAGGCTACTTCCTCAGGGGTAGGACAATCAGTGCGTTATTCGCCCACCCAGCTCCTCTGACTCAGAGGAGAAGACCCCAGCAGAACCTCCATCTCCCCAGCCTCACAGAAATCTCAGGCTACAAAATCAGGTGAGGACATTTTAGCAACACAGTCAGTTCCTCCAAGAGGTGCAGAGTGACCACACAACAGGTCTTATCAGCCAACACAAGGCTTCAGTTGGCTTTAGCTCCCTGCTGAGACAACATCCTTCTATTATCATAGTAGGAGAGTGTTCCAGCTAGCAGGACCCACTTAGAGCTATCCAAGATCTTACTTTCTTCCTGCCTTGATCCACCTTCCTGCCTTGATTTTGCTATCAGCTTCCTCTGCAGTCCTCAAGATCCCAAAGAATAGGACAAAAACAAAAAACTCTTGGCCAAAGACCACCCATGAAGCTAGTGAATTTCAGCGAGGGCATTTCATTTAGTTCAAATCCTGGAATACTATACCCAGTCCATAATATATCCTCATACTATGCAACAAAACATTTCACATATCAAAGACTACTCTTGTATATGACAGACATTTGCAGAAGAGCACTCTAACAATATGCTTGTCTTACTGAACACTGATCAATCTGGATGGCCATCACTCACAACCACAAGAACCTCCACTTAAAGCCAGGTTTATTCCCAGTGGCTTAGCGTCTCTCTACAGGAAGCCCCAAACCAACCTGCCATGCTATTAGAAGTTAATTGCTTTAAAATAATTGAGCAGGTGAGCAGGAAAAGTTCACACAGAGCTTTTACTGCTTCCCTTCTGCATCTGAATAACCAAAGCACAGGCTGAATGGACAAAAATGGGGAGGGGGAGACTTAAAAGCCATTATTTTAAAGGGGAGGGTGGAAGTTGGCTGGGAACATTTTACTGGCTGGGAACGATTCCTCTTAAACATCATTAAGGCCTTGAGAACTATTTTATTCAACAATTGCTTTTGATTTAAAAAAAATGTGATCCTTCCTTTTTTATTGTTATGATAATCAAGCCTTAATATATTACTGATTTCTGGTATGAAATCAAAGTGAGGCCTGGGGGCAGAGATGGCAGCATGCCAGCCAGCGTGCAGTAAAAGAAAGGGAAGGCACCACACAGAGTCAAATATGGCACCGGCTCCCTTTCGTAATTGATAAACCATTTGTCTAAAAGTTATTTTAACCTTGACAAGTGTTGAACTCTTCAATGAGAATTATGATTTCTCCTGATGGAAACTACAGAGGACCATAAGTTTGAGGGATGGGGTCTTCTTAGATCATTGATCTTCAACAAGTGGATGGTGCCCCAACCAAAGGGTCACCTTTGGTTATATTTGTGTTTAGGGTTTGGCTGTTTGGGGTTCAGAGAAGGAAGGCAGAAAGAGAGAGAACAAAGAGAAACTCTGATGCAAGTGAGGAAAGGGCTCCAGGATCTTTGAGGGCTGCATAGGAAGCTATCCTTGGCCCATCTAGCTCAGTACTGTCGACACTGACTGGCAGCGGCTCTCCAGCATTTCAGACAGCAGGTCTTTCCCCTAGCCTTACCTGGAGATGCTGCCAAGGACTGATCCTGGGAACTTCTGCATGTAAAGGAGGTGCTCTATGCCTGACCTAAGTGCAGCTTTTCTTACCTGTGCATAACAAACTGTAGTGACATCCTTCTCTCTATCCTGTTGTTTCTTCAGCATCATCGCAAAATTATTAACACTGATACTTGCAGGGTGGTGTTTTTTCCCCTATAGAATTCTGCTCTTCAAATATTTAAACCGAGCTAAAATTCCTTTTAGAGGCCAAACGTCTGAGGCTGGTGGAGCCTCTTTCTCAGGGCCACATTCCCATTAAGAATATAAGTAGGGATGGATGAACCTGTCAATTTCAGTTTCTCCTTTTTCTAATCTTAAGATTGTTTTATCCCGTTTCCACATCAGTTTGTGGCTTTTTAAAGTCTGCATGAAAATTCATATGGATTTTCCCTCATATACGCATTTTTGTACACATTTTTGCCTAATATATGCATTCTTGCAAGCAATTTTGCTTAACAGAGTGCATTTTTGTACATTGTTTTCAGTAATATATGCATTTGTGTTCGCACTTTTCCTTAACATATACATTTTTGTACACATTTTTTAATCGGAGAATTGTGTCACAAAATTCAGTGAAGTGAGAATACTGAAGTATAGCTGGATTTTGATTCACGTGTTAGTTTGGGAAGCATGAAATAGGCAGGTTTGCGTTAAAATCCAAACCAAACAAATGTTTTCCCCATCTCTAAATATAAAGAGAGACCTACTGGGTTGGGCTAATGGTATATGTAGTCCAAGATTCTCTTTCCAGCAGTGGTAAGGCAGATGTCTCTGGAGGTTCACAAGCAAGACACAAAGGAGGTGACCTTTTGCATGTGCTAGGGATGAATTGCCTTTTCCTGGCTGCCTTCTCTCCTTTGTCTCTCCTAGTCATTCACATTTTGGTTCCAGGTGTTAAAGGTATGCTTGAAAGAAAAAAATCCCTTTTCATCAAGGTATCTGCTATGCTGTTGCACAAATATCCCCCCTATATGTTAAAATGCTCAAGTGTCGGCCGAAACAAGAGTTTCTCAATGCACAAAGCAAGGCCAATGGATAACATATGAATTGGCCCAAAGCAACAATAGCTGCTACTTCTAGGAGCACTTCCTAAGCTCACCAGACTTGGCCAGGAGAGAGGCACACCAGAGAAATACAAAGACATCCAAAGCTCCAAGACTAGCAAATGCGGTAATTATATTCAATAAAAAGAGTATATTGAGATTTCAAGGCTAATCCTGAGGTATCGTTTACAAAGGCTAACAGGGAATCATTAATTTAAGACTTGGCTAACATTCCTCTCCCTACAGCCCCCAAAAACCCTTCTTACAAAGGAAATATACTGGATCATTGCCCAGTGAGGAAATAAAAGTTATGAATAATGTTTCTATCTCCATCATTGTCAGTACTTTAATATTCCTAATTACCAAAAAAAAGAGCTAGAATATTTGATGTAGGAAGCTTCCCGCTTTTTCTTTTTTTTAAATCACCACTTCCCAAATTAGTGCCCTTTTGTAAATCAATTGATGGTGTTTGTCCAAAGCCTTGTACAGATGTTCAATATTGTCTGCATTTTTCAGTGTATAGATTGTGCAATTCACATCTCTGTGAGACGGGGCCCGTGGTGCATGGTGGAACAGGGCTTGCTGCTGCCACCACAACTGCCACCACCACACATAAAGATGAGTACTGAATGTCTTACTGAATAATACAAGGGAAAGGACATCTATTAGATTGGCATCTCATCTGTTACTCTTCCTTCTTACACCGAGCTTTTGTGACTTGGAGCTCTTTTTCACCCCCCTGCCAGTTGCCCATTGTAACCTCTCAAAATCCATGCACATTAAAGAAGTACCCATTTTATCTGTGGGTGAAAAAAAGAAAAGAAAAAAGAAGATAATAAAAAGAGTAATTCAGAATAACATGACTTCCGGGCCATTTTTCATAATCATTTCTACCAAGGGCTTTTAAAAAGCTTTTCTAATAATAGCTGCTCACTATTTCATCCAGACTTTCTAGCTCTTATCAACCTGCCTTCTGAGGAGAAGATCTCCTGTCTTAACATCCTTAAGCAGCCTCACACAACACCACGCCTTGGATCCTGTGGGCAACACTTTGGATCCTGTGGGCAGCACTTTGCAGCAGAGCACGTGCGTGGCCTGCAGCAGGTCCCAAGTTCGACCCCCATTTGAAAAAGCATCAGGACTGGCAAAGACTGTTGCCTGACACCCTGGAGAGCTTGTGGTCAGATGACTAAACATAGCAGGTCCCCCTCCCCCCCAGTCTAGTCTTGTTCAGAGTGTGGCCCATGCTCCACACTCTTGAAGATGACCCTCTTTGCTCCCCACACTTTGCTGGAGCTCTCAGTGTTTGTCTCCATCTCCTGGTTGGCACCCCCCTCAATTCCCAGCCACCTAGCTTTTCCACACCCATCGGGGGCTTTCCCCTAACAGGTGCAGAGGGGGCTACCTTGTCATGCAAAGCTTTTAACTCAGTCTTTTTCTCTGAAGATTTTCTGCAAGCAGCAACCAGGAAAGCCCCACTGGCCATGCATATTTGTTGGTAAGAAGCCATAATTCCTACCTGAGTGCCATCCCATGATGTGACCCATGTCGCATAAGTGCATCTGCTTTTTCTAATCTGGAACTTGCTCCTGAGTAGAACACAGCTTATGAAACAGACCACATTCTCCAGGTGTGATGCACACGCAACCTCAGCTGTGCCCACTTACAGGGAGGCTGCATCAGATCCCGCACCCAGGCAAGCAGGCAACTCGTTTGTTGGGGTTAATCTTTAGATGTACCCACCTGCCTTCCCTATTCAAAAAAGCCTCCCCAGCTGCTCTTTCAGCCTCTCCAGCATATCACTTGCTTAACTTGGGACCACTCTAGCGGGATTCCCTGGACAGGATCATAACCTGCAACCTCTCCCTTCTACTTCCATAGTCCCACCCTCTCCCCTCTGCCAACACCTACAGCCCCCTGCCCAAGCACACTGAACTTGTAAAATGGGTGTACCTTGCTGTTATAAAGCAACATGCTTCCATGATTCTTTTAGGCAAGAGGTGTCAGACCTCAGGCCCACAGGCCAATCTGGCCCTCCAGGGTTCTCTCGGTTGACCACCACCCCCTTTCCTCTGACTGCCAAATGTCTGGTGGTTTTCTGGCTTTTGCATGGTTTTTCCCCATTCTAAAAGCCTCTCCTAAGGCTTAATTACTGGTGGTAAAAGCTTTAAGCTAAAATATGCTGGCATTTTGCCCATGCCCATTTTGCTTTTGGCCCTGCCAACCCCTGGAATGCGGCCTCTGAAAACTCCTCGGAAATTTGGCCCAACAACATGGCTGAACCTGAACCGAGAGTACCACCACCGAGGAAGGGCACAGCTGCGATACCAATGCGTGAGGAAAATGTCCCAGCCTTCCAACGAACAGGACTGCGCTGTCATTCTATTATCTTCATCCTTTATAAGGATGCTTGTCCAAGATCCCTATCAATACTGGAAAGAGAAGGTGGACTGTCCACTCAGTAAATCAACTGCAGTATCTTTTTTGGATACAGCTGCATTCACTTGCCGGTTCTAGCAGAGTTAAGAACCGCCCAGAGAGCTTCGGCTATTGGGAGGTATAGAAATGAAATGAAATGAATAAATAAGAAAGAAGCTTAGTTCAATTATGTCAAGTAATAGATACATCATCTTATATTGCATAACCCTGTGGTGTTTACTTTGGAGGCAACGCTGGACATTTTGTTCTAGTACGAGCTCATCTAGCCAGCAAACACACTGATTTACCAATTAACAAGTGGTCAGAGAAATTAACCATTCTTTGACAGGAAGGATTTCAAACCTTTGAACACATAAGTTATTCTTCCAGTAGGCTATATCCATAGCAGCCAGTGGTAAGTTCACCAATTTCACCTCCTCACTCTCCCATTTCCCTCTGAAAACAATGCCAGAAATCACATCATGGAAAAAGAACTTTCAAAACAGCTACACTACAGTTGAGAGAGCTTATAAAGGACAGCGCTTTGTTGTGGACCCTGGAGCTGGCCTCTGGTACAAGGAGAGAGAGAGTGGGGGAAAAGGAAAATTCACAAAACAGCATGGAGGAGGGAAGAAAGAAGTGCTCTTATACGTAGTGGTGGCACAGATGTTACCCAATCAGTGTCTGTAACACTTGAACACATTCCATTCAGCAATCACAACAGCAACAGGTTTCCTATCTGCGGGAAGAATTACATTTTCCCCATACAGAAAGTGGAAAGGATCAAGTAGTGGGAAAATGCAATAACCTCCTGCAGAATCTCAACCTTGAAAGAAGATAATTAGATAATGAGCAACAAATGGCAGTGCATTTATGACATTAAAAAAAAAGACCTTGACTGTGCAGAAAAGCATCTAAGTTAAACAAATAAATAATAGAATCACTGCTTTATGGGCATTATTCTTATCTCAAAAAAGATAGATATGCAACATCTTAACCAAGGTATTGTATCATCGGGCACAGTCTATTTGGGATGTTTGCATGGGTCCCATTTGGAAAAGTATGAAAGACGTTCCGGATAGACTGCTCTTATACTGCATGTAACATAACTTGGTTCCTACAACAGTGAGTTATTTCACACTTATAGAGCAGGAATGCTTCTTTGCTCTTTTTCTACTCACCACTGGAACAATCTGGACCTCCCCATCCCGGTTCACAGTGACACGTATCAGGAGAAACACACCTTCCATGGACACATTCCTCTGTGCAGAGAGCTGGGAACAGAAAATACATATGTTTGTTACATTACAACATTAAAGAGAAAGCAAAGATATGCAAATTATTTGTATGCTCTATGTTATCAACGGAAATCTCTAGCTGTCTGCATCCCTAGGGCTTTTATAATGTGTCACAATATTTTGAAAACACCCCCAAAATATGAAAGCAAAATGTGACAAAATATAATATGTAGCTTAGAGAACCAACAGAGAAATTATTCCCAGAAGACCTGTAGCACCTTCTGAGCTACTAGGGACTGTAGATTTGATTTTGCCCTATACCAGCTGGGAACCCCTGAACGGCACTAAAGAAGGCTTGAATGGGACATAGCTGGGGTCACCCAACATTACTGAAGAGGTAGCAGATCGTGGCTACGTTACAAGAATACGCTTCTGTGAACCTTGGGCTCGTGTGTTTCCCCTCCCCTCTCTTCCTTCTCTATGGCTCCTGGGAGGAAATCAGAAGCTTAAATTTCTGTTTTGGATTAACCATTAAGAACAGGGGGAGGCAATGTGGTGGTTGTGGGCACCCGTGCGCCCTGGACAACTTTCCTGGTTGCCACCAAGGTGCCCTACCCCTCCCACTTTTGTTTTTTTAAAACAAATTATGAGAGGGAGTAAGTGAATGGGTGGTAATCCAACGTGAGAGAGAGAAAAAATTGATAGGAGAGAGTGTGTTGGCTGGTGGTGAGGGAAGAGAAAGAAGAATTTGCCTTCTGCAAAATAGGTATCTGTTGGTGCTGAAAACAGGGTTCAAAAGAGTTGTTTGGTGTGTTACCTTGTACTCAGTCTTTGGAGCAGGTTACTTGCATTTTGCCTTGCCCCCCATGGCAGCCATTTTGTGGTGGTGCCCAGAACAGTTTCTCAAATTGCCAAATGGGAAACCTTTTGTCCCGCAGGCCAAAAAAGGTTGCCTATCCCTGATTTAGAGTGTCATCCAAACTCTAAACTGTGGTTAATTGAAACAAGCCCACTTCATAAACTAAGGTTAAGATTTACTGTTTTCTGACAATACAACAAGCTATGGTTAATCTAAAATGAAAGTGGAAGCTTCCAATCTCCTCCCCACTGCCCTGCCTGAGGAGGAAGGGTGAGAGCAGAGGACATGAACCCGAGGCTCATTCTCCTAACACTTAACTGTGGTTTAGCATTACATCCAAACTAGCCCATTAGCTCAATACAGATAGCAAGTCGAACTCCGCAAGATATCGAAGGGCTCCCACAGAAGATAGATGTTGCTTTGATCGAGGTCTGAGCTCAGGGCCAAACCAGACAAGCCTCCATTCGTGCAGTTAGCAATGGCATGAATGGCTTATTAAAACTAAATAATAGGCGCAGAGGGCCCAATCCAGATCGATAATACCTTAGTGAGAGGGTCCATGCCTACTACTTGCACTGGGGAAAAAGTTCCCAGTCACACCAATGGAAACTTTTCTTTCAATCCAAATACCAGGAGCAGGATTGGGACTACAATGGGGGGCAAATGGTGAAGCTCCATATCTCCCATAAATAGGGTCCTAATCCAGATTGGGCTTTCTGTACTTGCTATTTGCTTTTTTTAAAAAGCCATTCATAATTGTAAATAGCCTCTTCTCTAATTTCACATATCTAAAAAGCAAAGCAGGTCCATTAGCTGAGAATTGTCGTAAGTCAAATTTGCAAGAAATGGCAAGTTAGGATATTTGTTCCTTTGATATTTCCTACCCTCCTGATGAAGGAGTTATGGTATGCAGATTCATGTATAAGAGGATACACACACACACACACACACACACATTTACCCACCAGCCAGATGTAATGTTCGACATCATACTTTGCAGCCAAATCCCTGCCTGCTGCCACAATCCTAATGAGTATTTATATAGCGTTTTTTATGGGTGTTGAATGGGCTTCACATACATTATCTTAATAATCCTTACAGCCAATCTGGCAAGGAAGTTGGAATCCTGAAGATCAAAAGGAAACAGGAGCCTATGTACACCAAGCTGAAATTAAATCAGGAGCAAAAGGAATCGGAATTCACAATCATGATAAGCCACGGCTTTTTTTTTTTTTATGACTTTGGGCTTGTCACCATTGCTCAACCTCAGTTCACCTATCTGTAAAATGGAAATATTAAGGACTTACTTTTCAGATTTCTGAAAGTTAATGAGCTAGAGATTTAAAAATGCTTTGCACATCTGAAGAGACACATTTTTTGTTGACTACACTGAGTACCAACCAGGTTTGGGCTCAATAAATCAGATCTACTCTGTACATACAAAGGCAGGTGTAGAGTTCCATTTGGAAATGGAGCTGCTCCTAGTATAAATTTCTAAATCTGTCCCATGAAGTAGGGGTGGGGAGGGAAAAAAAAGAGCTTGTCCTGCTGTAATCTTTAGCGTTTAATTAATTCTTCATTCTATTAACATTCCACATAATAGGATACAGCAGTCCCGACGGCACTCTTCCTAATGTACTTTTGCAAACGATCTCGCCAGTTAATGGAACTATAAAAATTACTTGCATCAAAAGGTCAAGCAGAAATAAAGATGAGACTTTGCTCTTGGGCACTGCCCTGTTCTACACCCCTCCCACAGACCCCTGGAGTAAAGAAAATTCTCTCAAGCATTGCCCAGGGTAACAGCCATGGCTCCTTAACCGCTGGTGTTCCACCTCTTTTACATCTGCAGCCTGTCCCCCCCACCCCCGCCGCCATTCCCCAGTCCTCCCCCCATGGGCCATTTCTCCTGAACAATCCAGCACCTCATTGATTAGTTTATTATTAGCATTCTTGGCATGAGTAGGAGATCAGTATGGAGTTGGATTCCGCCTGGTAATAAAATGACCTACATCAAAATCCTGCCAAAAATGCCAACTTGGTAGCAGATGCGTTTAGCATGAGATATTGGGCTGCATTCAAGGTCATGTGGTAACTGTTCCTCAGCTCAGAATTTAAAAAGAAAAGGGGAAAACAGAACAGTCAAGGGAAGGGGGCTCAGAAATAGATTCAACTGATGATTATCATTGTGTCTCTTTATAATTGCCTCTACCAGTTCGACCACAATGCATATCATCATGCCACTGTGACATATGGCAATAGATTTAATCCAACCCCATACCTTAATTTTTGCTCTCCCCAAACTCTGGTCTCTATTTTCAACCTAAAGGTCATTAAAACAACTGGTTAGTAAACAGGGTTTTCTACAGGATCGTGTGAAAAGCTAAACAAGGAAGATAGCCACAGTGTGATTATTATTTCTATTATTATTATTATTATCATTTACCTATTAACAATAATAATGATTAACTACTAAATATGTATATAATGCTTCACAGAGTTCAAAGTGCCTCATGTACAGGCCTGGAATAAAATAATAACAATGACACTTAACATTTGTGTAATGCTGTAATCCTTACAACAACCTGTAAGGCAGAAGTGAGCAACTTTTTGGCCCTAAGGTCCACATGCAATGCCGTGTAGTGGTAGTGTGTTGGGGCCGCATATGCACACACACACACACACACACACACACACAGATATACACACACTCTTCCTCCTCCCACCCACATTTCAGTGCATAGGGGTGGGGAGGCTTAAAACTCCCCTACCTACCCACTGGGATCAGCGGCTGGGATCCCTGGGAGGGGTGTTTAAAGCCTCCCCACACACACCAAAAGTGATCTTCATCCAGAGTGCCGTTTCCTCGCTGCTAACAGCTATCTCTACGTCGGATCATTGGGGGGAGGGGATGAAGTTAAAGCTTCCCCACCCCCCAGCAATCCTGATTGCTGTTTCCCCACAGCTGTGAGCAGCAGGAAAATGGTTTTCAGTTCCCCACCCTGCAGCTGATGGCTGATCAGCTGGGCAGTGGGGAAAAGTGGGTGGGGCAGGCCAGACTACAGAGAGAGTGGCCAGGGGCGGTGTGTACCTTGCAGTTTGCCCATAATTTGGACTGGGAGCCAGGAGATCCGGGTTCTAGTCCCCACTTGGCCATGGAAGCTCACTGGGTGACTTTGGGCCAGTCACAGACTCTCAGCCCAACCTACCTCACAGGGTTGTTGTTGTTGTGAGGATAAAAGGGAGAGGAGGAGGATTATGTATGCCGCCTTGGGTTCCTTGGAGGAAAAAAGGCGGGATATAAATGCAATAAATAAATAAATAAATAAATATATCCCCATGTCGCAGGTAGGGTGGCTAAGGCAGAGAGAGAGCAGCTTTCCTACGGCTGTCTCGTGAGCTGCTTATCCATAGTTCCACCTCTTAGCCACTACACTACAGCAGTGCTCAAATGGATCAGGATTAGAAAGCTCATATTGGTATTGCCAATGGGAAGGTCAGGTTGACATAGGGATGTCACAGAATTTCGCCACGAATATTGGGGAGGCCGAATGCCAGCGCATTCGGCCCCCCGACATTGGTGGTGAAACGGTCTGCCCCCCCCCGCCGCCCCCGGGACGGGACTTACCTGGGGCAAATCCTCCTGGCGGTGGTGGTGGCGGCTGCGGCGGCCGGTCTTCCGACCGGCTGCCACCACTGCCATTTCCAGTAAAAAACAACAACAAAACGTGATAGGCTACGTAAAGATTTACGTAGCCTATCACAGCTAGATTTTAAAAAAATACCGTGATAGGCTACATAAATGTTTACATAGCCTATCACGGCTGAGTGAAAAAAAACAAAAAAACCCCACGTGTATGCAAATGGCAGCGCCCATGGGCGCCGCCATTTGCGTACGCACGGTTTTTGTTTTTTGTTTTTTGTTTTTTGTTTTTTCACTCAGCCGTGATAGGCTACGTAAACATTTACGTAGCCTATCACGGCTGACTGCAGGGACGCAAACGGCGGCGGCTATGGCCGCCGCCATTTGCGGCCCGGCCGGCCAGGATTCGGGGGTGGAGGGACGGAGCGCCTCCCCCCCCGGCCAGAATTTCAGGAGGGAGGGACGGAGCGCCTCCCCCCCAGCCAGAATTTTGGGGGGAGGGACGGAGCGCCTCCCCCCCACCGCAAATCAAAATTCGATACAGGTAAGAGACTTTTGTACATCCCTAGGTTGAGAGAACTGCAGCTTGCCTAGGACCGCCTAATGAGCTCATGGCAGAAGTAGGATTTGAACCAAGGACTTTCTGGTTCACAGTTATGAGATTCTTTTTTGTGAACAATAAATATTGGTACATCAGAAGCCGTTCAAAGGCACCTGTAAGTGGGGCTTAATTTGAGCCAGGACCCCAGAATCCATTAAAATGGCAGAGCTAAGGCTTAGAACCATGTACAGTACTCATAAAGAATCTCTGCCCTTGTGCAGAGTGCATTTCCATCAGCACAAACCACAGCTCATACTTCTGTCTTCACAGGCAGATGCCAGCCCTATCACCTTGGGCTGCCAGTTTTCACAGTCCCTATTATGAAAAGGCAAAGGGGGAAACAAAATACAGACCATTTTCATAAAAATAAAATACTCAGCCTCCCTCGTGTGCATAGCCACAACCCTGCTAACAACACATAAATGAGATACACAAAACTAATTGTAATTTTTGGATGTGTGCAAGTCTCTGACCACAGCAGGGGTTAAAGCTAGTGACTTAAAGAAAATGACCTTTCCAATGCCATTCCAGCTAAAAGCAACTTTCCCCCTCTCCTGCACCGAAGAAAAAGCCACATGGGATCAATCAATCCTGCTAAATCAATAACATTAATGCCATAATATTTCCCTGTATTATTCCCAGCATTTAATATCCCCCAATAGATGGCCTACTTACTGGCCACAGAATTCCAGACTGCCATTAGTACACTTAGCAATGAATTACGAATGTCTTCAACTTGGTAATAAAGTTAAAGTACCTGCTGAATCAGCACAACATGTGACCCAAGAATCTGTGTTCTCAACGTTACCTCTGCTCTCTTCCTCTCCTGTGTAATTTGCCGACATTATTATTTCTAGAGAAAGCATTTTCAGCCATTTCACTTCCTTTTGGAAGTGGAGCCTTCCATCGCTACCTAGGTGTCCCAAGGGAACTTGGGTTATTACTGGCCAGTTTTAAAATGTTATAAATAAATAAAACAAATAAATACACCCAGCCTGGCCTTTGACTGACTCATTTGCCCAGCTACTCTCCTCCTTCCACGCCATGCCAATGGAACAGGAAACCATTAAAAAGACCAGTCCACACATGGGTCTTGGTGCAGGTGCAACTCTGAATCACAGCCAGTGGGCTTTCTTATATCACTCCGTTGTTCCTGGTTGGCACAATTTGAAGACTGGAAAGGCTGCCAAGAGTGAATTTGTGCTAGGTGGATTTTTGGACTCATCCACCCAATGCACCCCCCCCACACACACACACACACCCCACATGCACACACGCATGCACACACATTCACAATCACTATCGGTCTCTTATGGCTACAGAGAACAGATCTTCTTATAGTCATGGATGTTTGCAAGAGAAAAGAATAGCCACATGCATCCTTCATCTGCACCTCAACGGAATCATCCTTTCATCTGCCCTTCACAGCCTTCCGACTGTTTCATAAGTTCATCTTCCATCAGTACCCTTTATCTCCTCCTCCTCCTCCCAACATAAGCGTTTATAAAATTACTAGACTGACATTTGGGCTGAACTCCTGGCAATGAATCAGAAGCCTCCACTGGTGCTCTATGGATCCAGACAATGCAACAGCTTTATTTATTATGTTTTTATCCCGCCTTTCCTCCAAGGAGCCCTGCACGGCATACAAGGTTCTGTTCTCTCCCGTCCACCTGTTGTATCTTCACAATCCTGTGAGGGAGCTTAGGCTGAGAGATATAGGGACTGGCCCAAGGTCATCCAGTGAGCTTCATGTGGCCTGCAAGATGCACCTTTTGCACCCCTGGTCTAAACCGAGTTGCAGCAGCTCTCTGGGGTTTCAGACAGAGGGTCTTTCGCAGCCCTCCCTGGTCCAGGATTGAAAGTGGGACCTTCTGCATACAAAGCAGGTGTTCTGCTACTGAGTTATGGCCCTTTCCCTAGAAAGATGGTAAGATTCCAGTCCTCATAGTTTTGAATAAAGGGCAGATAACAACAACAACAACAACATCTATATCCCACCTTTTTCCACTTGCAAGGAACCCAAGGCAGCTTACATAATCATTGTCCTCTCCATTTTATCCTCACAACAACCCTATGAGGTAAGTTAGGCTGAGAGTCAATGACTGGCCCAAAGTCTCACAGGGTGCTTCATAGACAAGCAGGGACTCCCCCGAGTCCCAGTCCAACACTCTAACCACTACACCACACTGGCCTATAGGAATATAGGAAACTGCCTTGTGCCACAACAGAGCATTGGTCCATCTAGCATTGGTCCAACTGTCTCTACGTTGGCAGTGGCTTTCCAGGGTTTCAGATATGGGGTCTTTCCCAGTGCTACACGGAGATGCTGCCAGGGATTGAAGCTGGGACTTCCCATATGCAAAGCATGTACTCTACCATTGAGCTGCAGCCCTTCCCCGCTTTCAACCCACATTAAACGATAAACTTTCTGGGCATAGACTGCACTGTTACTCTGGCTGAGCAAAGCACCGGTCAGCATGCTGTTGGCATTACATACATGATGAAGGAGTCTCATCTCATGTGCCATGCTCTCTCCTAATGAGCATGCTGGTGCAATAGATTCTGTTCAGCCCTGCATCTCCCTCCTACCTGCCAACTTTTCTCTAGCAGAGTCATTTGGACCTTGGGACAAAATCAAAGACAGAGGCTGCCGGGGGCAGGGAGTCGCAGTTTCATAATGCAATCTGTCACATAGGCATCATTTCCCCAACTTATCGAAGACCACCAAAACCAGACATGCTTCAGAACGCATGGAGTGTTGCTCCAGATGGAGAGAGGTAAACGCTGCTACCAAGTATAGAGAAGACCATATGGAACCCTTCACCTGGAGTGGGCTGCTGTTTTTAGCGCGTTGAGCAGGAGCTATTTTTAAACACACACCCCTGGTTTGGTTCGCAAGTAGGTGCCAATGTGTTCTCATGGCTGTAATGCATCATTGGAATAATACAGAGACTGTTTAGCAGTCTGGAGCTCACTTGATTTAAATGGCGATAAGTGGAATGAAGTGGGACCATGCCAAAGTAAAGTGGGCTATTATCAAATGAGCCATTATAGCATACATTACTAAAGGGCCTCTCTCTGTCTCACAGAGGCGTGCGCTCTCAGATCTTGAGACCTGTTCCAGCAGACCCTTTGCACTGGTTACGCCCTGCTGTGTTGCAAAAAAAAGAGAAAAAAAGATGACAGTCCCTTGCAGATACTAGTTCCTCCCATCTGTGTCTAGGAATATACAAGAACTTAATTTCCATTCATTGAAGACCAGAACTTGCCCTCTTTGCATCCTCGAACATGACTGCATTTTGCGGGCAAAGCTCATGCATTGCCAAGCCTGCGATGCTCATTTGCAAAATGCACACATTAGAAAAATGCATGTTTTCATGCTTTATTCAATGGGGGGAAGTATGCATTTGCATGCACGCTTTTAAAAAATGCACACCCAAATGTGTACTTTCCCCATTCAAATGGGGCATGGGGTGGGAGCTCACAATCAGGAATGGGAAGGAGGAAGACCAAGGTTTGAGGTGAACCTTGCTGATTTTCCCATCCCTATCTGTAGCCACAGCACTCCTTTGAAGAGACAGATACAACATCATGATATAGTTATGACAGGTGCCTATCCATTGCACATCAGCCATTTGTCCTGAAACATTTAGCACTGGAGAGCTAGGCTGCCCGTCTAAGTTATTCTAGGCCTAGACAGTTTTAAAGGTCACCATCAGTCCTTTGACTTGGGCCCAGAAACCAACTGAAAGCCAAAGGAGCTCCGTAAAAAAAGGGAGGAGTGGTGCAATATGTTCCTTGTGGTCGGCTCTGGTTAACAACAGATTATTTAGCTGGGAAACCACCCATTTAGACTCTGGAAGTTTAATCGCAAGAACAATCCTGCTCAATTCTCTGCAACCGTTAAAACCAGCCAAGCTCCAAAAGACTCAATTAACATCTGGGAGTTTAATTAGGTTGTGACCAATGAGCCAGCTCTGCAGTCGTAGGTTTTTATTTATCGGAATTCTTCAAAGACACTTTCAACCCCCTTGTTGCGATATTGATTCATTTTCACTTGTGGTTTAAAAGTTGTATTAGGGGTGGAGGGAGCGAGAGAAAGGGGGGGAAGTGTTACAAGCAGCTGCCCCTTTCAATCAACAGAGGAATCTCTTTTGGAGATTGATTCTCCTTTTTAGTTTCCCTGATGTTCAGGGCTATTCTGTGGTGGGAGGAAAAGAAGAACAAGGGGACTGGCTAAAAAGGGGCACAGCTGGAAGGGAGAACAATAGGACAAAGTGAAAAAGATGGTATCTCAGAATTTGAATGTGCACATCGAGTCCTTTTTAAAGGTCATCTTGATTTAGGTACTATTGTGTTTTGTTCTTTTTCTTTCTTTTTTAAAAAGGACCTACAAAGGACCTACAAAGAAGTTTACCAGAACAAAAAGGAGAAATAAAACTGTTACACTTTCAAGAGAGACGGAAAGCTGGACATTTGAAGACAAAACAGTTTAATTTTAAGCATGTGTTGTGTTTCACACAGTGTCCTTTTTGCTTTGCGTAACCTTATTCATCTTTACAGGCTCACAAAGGAGTATGGGAAAAGACAACCACTTGAGCACATGGGATGGGAGAGGGCAGCCCCTGACAGTCTGAACATAGACCATTTAAGGCGCAATCCTATGCATGTTTAGACAGAAAACATTCATTCTGGCGAACGCTGCAAGTTGTAGGCCTTTTTTCTGTCTAAATATGCATAGGACTGCACCCTTAGGGCATCTCTACATCTGCAGTTTATTGCACATTCATGATTGGCCACTCACAGAAGTTTGCGGGTCCATCACACGACGTCGTAACCCATCAGTGATTTTCCTGCCATTTTCCCCTGCCTATCCCATGTTAACCCCAAATGGAAAAAATGCAGTATTTTTTTCAGCAACAGGGGCGCCATGGCCTGCCCATGTACTTCTCCTGTAGCACAAAAAAACTGCTTTGTTGGGGGCTGTTGGGGGCGCGATCATGATGACGATGGCAGTGACGTCGGGGTGGTGGGTGTGTTGGTATATTGACCTGCCAGCTTGCCACCATGCTGTGACTAAATGTAATGCACTGACTTTTGCGCCTGACTTTGGCTCTTACTCCACACTGCAGAATGGCCAGCAGGCCAGCAGTTCGCTAGGAAACTGGTGCCTGTGGGGGCGGAGTTTGGGCAGTTTGTTGGAGGTTACTGTCCACCCGCATTGCCCGTCAATCACAACCAAACCACCACTAATCTGCGAGGGAAGGAGCAGGAACCAGGGAGGAAATTTCGTGATGGCTCCGGCGGCAGCAGCCGGTCTTCCGACCGGCCGCCGCCACCGCCATTTCCAGTTAAAAAAAAAAAAAAGACGTGATAGGCTACGTAAAGATTTACGTAGCCTATCACGGCTAGGTTTTTTTAAAAAAACCGTGATAGGCTATGTAAATGTTTACGTAACCTATCACGTCTGACTTTAAAAAAAAAACAAACGCGTGTATTCCTTATTTTGGCACGTCTTAGTCTACGTCAAGATTTACGTAGATTAAGACGGCGAAAATAAGGGGAACGCAAATAGCATAGCGTCCACTATGCTATTTGCATTCCCCTTATTTTCGCCGTCTTAGTCTACGTAAATCTTGACGTAGACTAAGATGTGCCAAAATAAGGAACGCAAATGGCGGCGGCCGTGGCCGCTGCCATTTGCGTATGCGCGTTGTTGTTATTGTTTTTAAAGTCAGATGTGAAAGGCTACGTAATGTAGCCTATCACGGCTGACTGCAGGGACGCAAACGGCGGCAGCTACGGCCGCCGCCATTTGTGTCCCTGCTAGCCAGTGGCCGGATGTCCGGCTGCTGGCGGAGCCGGCCGGCAGCTCCGCAGAATCCCTGTGGAGCAGAGCTGGCCAGCGAGGATTCCGGGGGGAGGGACGGAACGCCTCCCCCCCACCATCAGCATAATCTGCGAACAGGTAAGTGACTTTCGTACATCCCTACTTGCAGCCTCAACCCCTGATTACTAGCAGCAATAGCCAGAGGCTGTGCCTGTGGCATATGCGTCCTAAGCGTGCTGCCAAATGATCATTAAAACTATGCACTTCAGGGTCCAACAAAAGGCAAGGAGAAAAGGGAGCAGCAGCAACAATGAGAAAGGGAACCTATTTAGTAGGGATGGATGATTTCTCAATTTCTCATTTTTCAAACCTGAAGCTCAATTTGTCTGACTCCCAAACTTTGAGAATTTTTCCAGTCTTAAGTTCTATTCATCCCATACTTTGAGGGTTGTTTTTTTTAACGTTGCATGAAAATTCATACACATTTTTGTGTACATTTCTCCTAATGCATGCATTTTGTATGCAATTTTGCCCAATAGACACAATTTTTGCAAGCAATTTTCCTAAGACCGTGCATTTTGAATGTTTTTAATTAATATTCGCCCCCACTGGAGGAATCAGCTCCCAGAGATGAAGAACACCACAAAGCAGCCTGTGCCAGAAGACCAGGAGAAGCCGGGCCCTGGAGACAGCTGCAGGTCCACCCCCACAGGAGGCCAGGGACTCCACCTCTGAGGCAGAGTGGCCACCTAGCGCCCAAGAGCATCATCGTCTCCAGAGGCAGGCCAGAGGAAACCTTGTGAGGAGGAGTGCCTGTTTGCAAAGGAGGGCTCCTTGGGAGTAAATGGCTCCTTAGGAGCAAAGCCCTCCTCACAAGTAGAACTTTTGCCAGAGGGCCTGTGATGAACCGCAGCTGAGCCCTGGGTGGGACTCTGGAAGCTCAGGCTACAAAAGCTTTCTGTTGAGACCTACTGACTGCTGGAAACAGTGGCCCTGTTGAGACCCATATTGGGGGAAGGGTGGCTAGGCTAACCACTGTGAGTGCTACTGCCACACATGCATGTAACCATGTTCCACAATGTGGTCAGACTAACCATTCTCTAGCTGCCCTCCCTACTGCAAGAACCTGCAGTCCTCTGGATGGGTGGCCATGCATCCCAGCAGCCTTTGTGCTGCTGGCCATGTTGGTGCTGCCGGCCATTTTGGCACTCGGCTGCTTTTGCTGCAGAGCTCTATGGCAGCTGACAATTAACCATGGAGGCTGCTCAGACATCATGCTAAGCCATGATAGAGCCCACTAACCATCTTGCAGCAAGTAGTTAGTGAATGTGGTTAGTCTGTGGTTAATAAACCACCATAGTTGGGACAGATGCCTGTTCAGACATCACGCTAAGCCAACATGGAGCTCAAAACTCCTAACCATCATGGCTTAGTGTGATGTCTGCAAAGGGCCAGCCAATGTTTTTCCACCAGCTCCAGTGCCTTGTATCCCTGACCTTTTATGGAGGAGAAGTGCACATTTTGAAGTGCACATATAGCTACTAGCCCTGATGGCTATATGCTACCTCCAGTATCAGAGGCAGTAAGCCTATGTATACCAATTCCTGGGGAACATATGTGGGAGGCTGCTGTTGCACTCACGTCCTGCTTGTGGGTTTCCCATGGGCAGCTGGTTGGCCACTATGTGAACAGAATATTGGACTAGATTGACCTTGGTCTGATCATGTGTCAGGGATCTTCTTATGTCCTTGCTTCATAACTGATCCTCTGTGCTGCTGCGCTCTGGGCCCCTGCTTGACTCTGCTCCTTAGACTATGTTTGTGTTAGGCTGCTTACCTGTGCCTTGACCTCTGCCATCCCTCCAACCCCTCTCTTCAAACTCTCCTTCTTGACTGGCAGCACTGTGCTCTTGCCCTTTGCCTGTTGACTGACTTGCCCCTTAACGCTGCGCCTGATCCAGCCATAGCAGGCCAAATATATGGATTTTTATGTGCACTTTTTCCCAGTGAACATGTTTTTATCTGTGTTGACTGGAGACCTGCATTGCAAAATATGGAGAAGTCCACGTTTTGAAGGATAACCAAGTTTCCGTTCGCGTATTGGTTCGAAAATGTGAAATTAGGAAGTTCTATTTCTCCCCATGCCTAGTATTTTGTGAGCCACTCCTCCACGACTGACAGCCAACATGGTTTGGGGGATGCTGAATAGAGAAGCTACCTTCCAACACTTTGTGCTGCTTGCCAATTTGGCTATGGTTTAGCAGCACTGAAGGAAGGACTAGCAGGGCATTTATTTGTATTACTTGTGAGGGCAGTAGTTAATTTTAGACTCTGGCCTCAATGGACTGGTGGCTCTTCTTCAGATGGTCATGTGTAATGCTTCGCTTACTTCATGTAAGGGGACCATGCAAGCGAACACTCACCTAGGCTTCTTGTCAGAATACTAACCAGGGCCCCATCTACATGGCCGATTTAGTGCAGAGGGAGAGCACATCAGAGCCATTCGCAACAGATTACACTATTGCCAATCCACAGCAACCCTGCAGCTTCCCTCTGGAAAAGGTGCATTTTTGGTAAGTCCTTTTAGGGGGTCTTTTTTCCTTAAATGTGGCTCCCACGTGATTCTGCTGCAGTGTGACCTATCCCCCTACATTAAATCCTGGGTGTGCCTCCGTGACCTGGTAGTGATGTGGTCAAGGGGTGGGGCTGCCCCTCCCCCCCCCTTTTCCCCATTTGAAGTAGTGTGCTTTTGGACACAGGCTTCCTTTCCCACTTAGCACTACTTCGCGCTGTTTCATCCTTTCACTATATCGCAGTAGCGCTGTTCTCCCATTTGCAATATGTAATAGCTTTACCCATTCACAGCATGCAGCCTGTTCTTCCCATTCATAAAAGTGCAGTAGTGCTGTTTCATGCATTCACAATAGCACAGTAATTGCTTTACTCATTCAGATTATGTAGTCTATTTTTCCCATTCACAACAGTGCGGTATCTTTCTATCTTTCACAATATCCCAATGATGGATTAGGGGGGAGAGGTGTGGGGTACACTACAGGGGCTTGCTTCCAGTAAACTTCCCTGAGCAGGGGAGCATGGACGGGGGCAGGAAACAAGCCTTTCTCATTCGCTGAGCAGCACCTATGGGGTTGATGACATTCAGTTCTACTCCGTCCACCCAACCCAGAAGTATGGGGGTTTCAAGTGCTGTGTGACCCATGAAAGTGGGTTTTTAGGTAGCGTGCACTCCATTTTTCTTGCTTCATGTGCCAAAGCAATGGACCAAAGCAATTTCATAAAAATCCGGCTATAACCAGAAAGCACTTCTCATTTAGTTTCCATGTAGATTGGGCCCAGATCAATGTACAATACTGTCTTAGATAAACCAATGGCGGTGGCTTAGTGGTTAAGACGCTGAACTGCAGACCGGAAGGTCGGCAGGACAGCAGTTCGAGACCCGAGTGCTGCGTGACGGAGTGAGCTCCCGTCTTCAGTCCCAGCTCCTGCCAACCTAGCAGTTCTAAAGCAAGAAATTGCAAGTAAGATAAATAGGTACCGCTTCGGCGGGAAAGGTAACAGCGTTCCGTGCACCTCGGTGTTCAGTCATGCCGGCCACATGACCACGGAAGCGTCTTCGGACAGCGCTGGCTCTTCGGTTTAGAAATGGAGATGAGCACCACACCCTAGAGTCAGACACGACTGGTTCGGGACACCTTTACCTTTTTTTACCCAAGAGCCAGTTAATTGCTTTAGTCACAAAACAGTTTTATGAACTCACCTAGGGAGCCCAGGAACTTATTTTGCATGATAGAAATGATTCTAGATAATGAAATGCATTGTTTCTCTTAATTTAAGCAGCATTGTTGGTACAGAGAATGCTGATTGTCATATAAAGAGACACATTTTCTTCACAAAAGCAATGATGAAAGCTCTTAATGGGCACTTCTCCAGGAAGTAACATTTTTCAATTAAAAATGTTTTAAACTCATTTAACTATATCGTTGTAAAGTTCTAAAATGCTGAAAAACATTTATTCTAGGATCAATAGTCTTGCCTTTCCACCTCCAAATATTTCCTAAGGATTGTGGGGAGAAAATATGATACAGAAATTCCAGAACTGCTGGCTTGGCATTTCCCACATACATGCAATTTTTATATGACCAGTGAAGCTCTATCTTCTTTTGCTTTTCAAGTCAGAAGTATACTTGACTGTTGTGTCACTATATCGTAGCAACCTATTCCCCAAACGGCAAGGAAATTCAATTCATGCAGATGGCGGGAAGCTTGCAAAATTGCTATTTTGACGGTCCAGATGTTTAACAATTAAGCCATATGGCTTCATTGACACTCTTCCCTTGGGATTTTCTTAACCCAAATAAATCATTACTTATCCCACCTTCCCTACTTCAGGTGGAGGAAGGGGATCTATATACAGCATAGCAACATTGGGGATCAATGTGTAGATGGCCAAAGTAGCTATTCAAGGGTTGGGATGGTCTCTGAACAGGCACACAGTAGCGGAGCTGGGAAATTCAACAGCACAACTGGCATCTGCAGCAAAATGTCACAGTGTGGAGTACTCCTATTCGGGGTTCCAGTCAGCCAAACCCTTTTCCAGGATAGTCCATTCCATCCCCCCTCCAACAGTCAGCCAGCATTCCACAGCCACAGAGAATGTTCAGTCCTCATTGGGCTGTTTTAGGGGATCCCCGCAAAGTTTTTTGGTTCTTCTGCAAATAGGGTTCCCCCACGCCTGCTGATGCTGCTCTCTGCTGCACGGGTGGTGCTGTTCTGGCTGTTTAAAGATCCACATTCAGAATGAGTTTGCTATTAGGATATAGGACGCTGCTTCCTGCTGTGCCTCTCTCTCCCTAGCTCCTTCAAGCAAAGGTGGAGTGCCCAGATGAGGCAAAGTAGCCCTTCCTGGCTTGCTCTGTGCTTTCTGATTATCAAGCAGAAAAGAAGCTGGAAGCACAGCCTCCTTAGCACTGTACCAAGGAGTCTTCCTATGGCATCTTCCTGCCCCAAATCTCTCCTGTTTTTTTATTATTATTATTATTATTATTATTATTATTATTATTATTTACTATTATTTATTTATTGCATTTATACCCCGCCTTTCTTCCTCTTGCAAGGAACCCAAGGCGGCTTACATTATCCTCGTCCTCTCCATTTTATCCTCACAACAACAACCCTGTGAGATGGGTTGGGCTGAGAGTGTGTGACTGGCCCAAAGTCACCCAGTGAGCTTCCATGGCCGAGTGGGGACTAGAACCCGGATCTCCCAGCTCCTAGTCTAACACTCTTGCCACTACACCACACTGGCTCTGTTTTAAGAGACCATTACGAGCATCTTCCTTCACACACTTCATCTCCAGGATGCAGCTGTGCAGGGAGAGCAGGCTACAGGGTGGGTTAAAACTGTCAAGGCCAAGGCTGGGGTGGAGAGTGGCCATGCCCATATCCTGACCATGAATTATGCTCTCTAACCCAGAGTCCACTAAGGCCGGTGCTGGAGGCTTAAGCCCAAACTAGCACTTAAGCAATACTCAAAGTGCAGAAGGTGTTGTGCCATGGACAGAACAGGGGCTGAAGGCCAGACATCTTTTTTTTTTTAACAGCTGAGGGCTTCCATCTGCCTGCGAAATCACAGGGACTGATGTTGCAAACCCGTCTTCCCTTCTGTGCTTGAAGAGAGCTCTGAGGTCTATGTCCAGAGAGTCCCAGGTAGTGCACCTGGTTAGGACTCTGCCACAGGCCACAAAGGTTGCCAGCTCAAGCCCTTGAGTCTGGGCAACTGCCTCCTGATTAACACATACACAGGTGCACAGAAAGCTACCTTTTAGTCTGACTGCCAGTGGCTCTCCAGGTTTTCAGACAGTTTTTCCTAGACCTACCTGGAGATGGCAGAGATGGAGCCTGGGATCTCCTGCATGCAGGGGCTCTACCACTGAGACATAGGAATATTAAAAGCTCCATTATACCAAGTAATAGGTCCATCTGGCTCAACAGCATCCATACTGACTGGTGGGAACTCCATTATTTCAGGCAGGAGCCATTCTCAATTCTACCTGGGGATGCCAGGGACTGAACAAGGGCCTTCTGCATACAAAACATGTGCTCTGTCAGTGAACTAGGACTTTCTCCCTAATTTATACACAGTACCTTTTTTGGAGGGGCGGGGGAAGAGAATCAAAATATTTCCTAACAGGCCATTTCCCCACTTTTCCTCAGTGCTTGGATCTTTGCCACTTCCGCTGCCCAGCACAAAGCCGGCTACTGCTGCCCTGTAGATGCTTTAGACAAACCTACATGTACAAAGATTAAAAAGGACAGACTGAACAAAGACTTGGTCCTCTGAACAAAAAAAGGTCCACTTGGTAAATTGGAGGCTCTTTCCTTCCTGCACATGTTTTTTTTAAAGAAGGGAGATCTTCAATTAGTGTCTCTGTTCAAAGGGCAACACACAACAAAAGACCTACAGGATGTTTTCTTTTTTAAAAGCATCAAGGAAGAAATCAAAAAGCTATCCTGGGCTCTAATCTAGTCTAAATAATTTTAAAAAGCCTTTAAAAACAGGGTGAGTGGTAGGTGCAAAGGGGAAAGAGCAGAGGAGAAGATGTATCTGCAATTTATGCATTTGCTTTGCCAAAAGGCTTGCCTTAGCAAACCAAATACACTAAATCATACTCATGTGTGGACTTAGTGCCCATCTTGTGTAGCGTGTTTTGAAAGACGGCCTTAGAGAAGGCAGCATCATGGATAGACGTAGCTGGAGAACAGAGAGAAAGTGACAAGGCACATTACTTCCAGAAAGCACGACCTCTCCCTGGCAGGCATCCACATTCAGGAAGAGGGAATTCTGTACAGTGGTGTGTGTAAAGCAATGGGTTGCAGTCTTGCTGGATGCACAGAAGTAAGTAGCAGACATCTAGTGTTTCCAAATCATTATAATTATCCTGGTCCAGTCAGTAGAAGAGGTCATGGTGGTTTCACCTGGGGTGCTTCCAACTGAGGTTTTTACTGTAGCATTGCCCTGTCTCATTCAAGAATGGGATGGGAGGGTTCAAGAAGTTGTTATCTTCCACTTGTAAGCCTCCTGTGTTTTCTTCCATCTTTTTACTTATTTCAGAAAATTTGTTAAGGAAAAAAAAAGATGGAACTGCTACACAATGCCTTCTGAGTAGTAGCCCTCCAAACCCTCTGTCTAGAAGCACCCCTGGTATCAGCATGCCGAAAACCAGTCCCCTGGCTCTGCCTTCCCACTCTACCTCGGCTCCTGTGCCCGAAACAGCCTTCCCCAAAGCGGATGTTGTAATCCTCCAGATGTTCTGAACTACAACTCCCATTAGCCCCAGTCAGCATGGCCAATGGTCAGGATTGATGGGAGTTGTAATCTAAAACAGCTCAAGGTACCCACATTGGGGAAGATTGGCCTAGGAGAAGATGAGCATTTTTCAAAAACTGGGAACCTTAGGGCCTGACTAGACACAATGTGGGAGAAAGCTGTAATGAAATTTCCTGGTATCTTTTCCTTTGCTTAAAAAGCAGTTCCAGGTATGTGTGCGGTCACCCTTTCTGACATATTTCCCCAATCAAAATTGTACCCTCCTCAAAACTGCTATTTCTGCAGTGTGGGGGGAAGGATGTAGAAAGACAGGTACACTGTGGGTCCCTGCCTTCTCCCCAGCCAAATGTAGCTTTGGGGGGCAGGCCTCTTATTAAAATCATAGACATGGTACGGAGGTATGAAGGGACAAAATTGTCTGCTGTTTCTATATTTAGTTTGGTTTTAGGATATTATGGGGTTAAATCTTTTTTGCGTGTGTGCTAATCATTTTCAGCCAAAAGGTTAATAGTTTAGAGATCAAAAGTTTAGGGAGCAATCCTATGGGGATAGGCAGCCGCCTCCGAACTCAGAGGCGACCGCCTATCCAGTGCAGGGCAGGAGAAGCACATAGGGGATCATTCCCTCCACGCTTCTCCTGCCCTGCATTTGTACCTAGACAGCCGATTTCGGCTGTCTAGCCACAGGAAGGCAGAGCAGGGGAGGAGGCTGCCGGACGACCCATAGGATGTGTCGTACCAGCATTTCCGCCTTCCCCGCTCTGGAACATCCCCCAGAATGCTCTGTTTTGACTGCTCTGTGCTCCTCTTCCAAGCGTGGGGTACAGGGTTGTTCCACACTGCCTGCAAGGTCGGTTCTCTGGGAAGGTCGGTTCTCTGGGAACTGACCAGGAGCGCAGGCTCTGAGGTCAGTTCCCGGAAAACCACACATCCTATGGCCGTCTAGCTGCTGACTAGCGGCCATAGGATTGCTCCCTCCATTAGAGGTCAGGAAGTTTGCTCAGGAAACCAGGAGATGAAAAAGTTCAACACAAAGTCAGAGGAAGGGGGTGGGGAGGTTAACAGAGGAAAAAAAAACTTAGTTTGCAAATATGAGCAAGAAACTATCCTGATTAGAGTTGGGGAGAGATAAAACCAATTTTAAGAGAAAAAAGCCTATGGCAAAAAGGCAGGATTGCAGAGAAGGAAGGAAAGAAAGCCCAGGGCCATAGAGAAAAGAAGGAGAGAGCTGCTGGAACTAGAGAACTGGTTGAGAGACCTGGACCAATGATAGTAAGATATTGCTTAGGTAAGGGACCTAGATAAAACAGGGACAGTCTACTGAAGTTAGACGGATGCATTGATCCCTGGTTTGTTTATTACACTATTGCTCATATGCTTTTGTGCATGCGTGTGTGTGTGTGTGTGTGTGTGAGTCCATTCAAATTTTAAACCTTTTTCCTATTTACACTTTTCTTCAGTAAAAAAATTAACTGTTATTTGAAACTTTGTGGTCTCGTTTCTTTTTGACTTACCCACCCCACATCTAATAGCCAACCCCCACATTACCTGAAGTAGATACCAGAGACCCAGGGAGTTTTAAGACTGGTTTGATGAAGGCAGCCAGAGCGGGCGGGGGGGGGGGGAGATTTCCACCTGGTGGTAGTGGAAAAAGCCACCAAAAGGGCTTTTTTGTAAAAAGGAGTGGGGCGCACTATTTTGCCTGTTTTCCTTGCCACTCACAGAACAGATCGTTGCCGGTCTGTGATGGGAGGCGAAGAGTTAAGTCTCTCTCCCCCAACTGCTGGAACACCCCCCCAATTCAGTTCAATCCTCCTCCGCCGCCCCCCTCCCCACACACACACTAGCTACTTGTAAGCAAAGAAAATTGTGTTAGGACTCTTACAGACATTACCCAGCAGCAGAGGCAAATCCTGGCCCCTTTCATCATGCTGTATCCAAGGAACACAATAATGAATTAGCTTCTCTCACAAAACTGTAGTTCCCAAGGTTCCAAGGAGGGAGCGGAGGTTTAACCTATTTAAGACTGCAGGGGAGACGCCCCCTCTGTTGCCTAAGCAGCTCAGCAACTCAACGCTGAGCAAGCATTTTTCAGCAGCCCTCCTCTTCCTAGGAAATCACAAGGACTTTGCAGCTTTCTGTATTAGTCTGTTCCATTCTACCAAGAATGGATTGTCCTTCCAAAGAACGTCCATCTTCACAATATACATCTCACAGCGTCCAAACACACAGTGCACAGTATTAATACATGGAAAAGAGATTAGATCAAGCATTAGTCCAAAACATCAATCCTTAATACTGGATATTCTCTGACATGCATACTGGAAATATTAAAGAAATAGGGGTGGGGAAGCAAAGTAATGCATTTTTCCAAGTTTGTGGTTAATGGTACAAGTGACAAGACTAGTGATTACTTGAGATCTCCCATTCAGGAGACATGAAGGGGACATCCTCTCTCCAGATCTCTTCAGTTCCCAGTTTCAATTTTTTTGTGGCTCAGCTAGCAAGTACTTTCATTCACTGAACTCTTCTTCCTCTGGCCACCAACTCACATCCATCATGTCATAGTAAAATGAGATTGATGGTCTCCCTGTAATAGTGGGGGGAACACTCATCCATAATGCAAGAACATTGTCCCAAGAGCAGTATATCTACCTTAACCACAGACACAGTTGAAAAATGACCGGGTCCAAAAAGGAGTACGTGGTGGTTGTGAAGAGGTTGTAGCATTCAACAACTTCTTTGCAACCTTGATATGTAGCATTTGACTATGAAAGTTAAAGGTTTCAGATAGACTCCTTCAGTCCAGCCAGCTTGGGGGTGGGGGTGAAACCTAATCCATAAGAGCAGAGAAGACAAAAGCAATCTATTGTGAAATCATTGCAGATGCTCTTGGTATAACCCAGTCTTCCCCAGAGTCCCTAGGGAAAAATGGGGGTTTCCCGCAATTATTTCCGTTCTCCCCACCCTACCCCATTTTTTACCCCAGATCATCATATCTCTACAAATGGTGCTTCCAGATTTTTTACTGTGCAATCACACTACCTCATTTATAGAATGTTATGGGGGGCGGGGGATAAAATCAGAAACCAACAGCAAGGAATGCCAGTTTCATTCAGTCAAGCCCAGAAAGAGCGTTGTTAACAGAGATTTAAAAATGCAGTTCTTGCTAGTCCAAATGTGTCATGCTTAATTAGAAAGCCTTTTTAAAAACTTTTGCAAGAAATCAAGGGTACTATTAATGAAAGAAGAACCAATTAGCCTTTAATCTACAACTTAAAAATAAAACTTTTTAGAAGTTGTGCTTTTGATCATTACACACTCCATGAAATGTGCTCTCCCCTCGCCACACACTATTAACTCCAGATAGCACCAACAAAAATGGTTTTACAAGGTTGAGTGAAGCAGCTACACCTTTTCCAATCAGCCATCCTCCTCATAATGGAACTTCTGATCTGGACATCAGCTCCCTCCTGCAAGAGTAAGTTGGGACCCATAGCAGATGTGATGTTAATTGCATTCACTGAATGAATGTGCACGTAAATAGCAGCCCTGGGGGAGCCTGAGCAGCCTCAGGATGGGGTTGGGGGAGAGAAGTTGAACTCTCTCCTCTCCACAGTACTGAGCATTGCCTCTCTGAAGCTATTAGCATTTCAAGAGAAGCCTCCATTGGTGCAAACAGCAGCTTCAGAGAGGCATTTTTGTGCCATAGCAGAGAGAGAGAGCAACTTTTTAGCCCCACAATCCAAATGTGGATTCATGCAGTTAACTCATGTCTGCTTTGGGTCTTAATGGCACAACACAACTTTTGCACACAGGGGCCCCAGGTTCAATCCCTACCATCTCCAAATTTATTAAAGAAGATCTCTGCAATGTCAAAGATCTCTGCCAGAAACCCTGGAGAGGACTGCCCACCAGAGTAGACCAGGGGTACAGAATGATCTTGCAGAGAGTGGGGTGGATTGCTCCCCACTAGCCCATCCATGGGCCAGATAACATTCATGGCCATGGCCATGGATGTCCTTTTTTAGCCTTCCCCCCTACTGGGAGAGGCAGAGTTCTGTGCCTCTCTTGGCAAGGAGAAGGGGGCTCTGATGGCGCCCCCTCCCACCAGCGCCAGACAAGTCCCTGGCTTTGCACAGTGCCTAGTGCCCCCATGTGCTGCACAAAGCAATGTCACAAGCTCCAGGAAAAACATCCATTCTTCCTAGCACTGGCTGAATCTCTCACTGCCCACATCCCCGCGGTTATCTCTGATCTCAGAGTCAGACTAGAGATAACAGCAGAGATTCCTCCTGTGGGTTTCTCCTGTGTTTATGGGGGAGGCCAAGCGTCACACCCTGGAAGAACCCCAGGAGGCTCTGTGGGAGCCAAGCAGGCATGTGAGAAAGGAGTTCTATTCCCCTGGAGGTCACAGAAATGGAAGTATCTGCTTTCAGAAATACAGGAATTGACTGTACGTAGCTGGGGAGAGGCAGGAGATAAACAAGACCTTTCTGGTTATAAATTACCAAGTGCATATTACACTGGTAGAGACTGAAATGTAGAGCATTTTATTTATCTTATTTTAGAGGTGTCAACGTGATAGTTCCACAAGTCAGAAATGGGAGGGAAGCAGCTGGCTTTTAATGTCAGAATCTCCAATATATACAGCAGTGAGTTTTTAGAAACTTTGCTTTCACAACCATGAGGACCAGAATCTTTTATTTAAAAAAAAACACTGAAGCTTTAAGAACACGCCTTTAAAAAGAAACAAGACAAAGTCACAGGAGTTGGCAACCCTGAGAATTTAAAATGACTGTATGCATGTACTTAGCTATATAATTAGCCACATAACTCAAGCATGCAACTGCTGTCCGACTGACTTTGCTACATTTAAGTGAACCATTTCCAGCATGAAGCATCCATCATTCCTTATCAGGAAAACAGGCCTGGGAATTGTGGCAGCATAACCAACTATTAATTCTATGAAAAGCAATTTTCAAACCACATTTTAATGTGCTATTTACGGGAGGCTCTCTCTGTAATACTTGCAATTCCCTGGGATGCAAATCTCACACTTGTTATTTCAAGCAGAGTCCAAAAATATTAAAATGAGTATCTTCTGAGGCAACACTGAAATAACTGTGTGGGTTGTGTCAGAGAGACGTTATCACTAAAATATCAGCCCAAATGGCACCTTAAAAAGAGTCTAGAAGTGGAGTCCTGAGGCCCCAAAAGAACTGCTCAGAAGGGCTGATACACACCTCATGACATACACCTCATGAAGAAACTCACCCAGATACGGAAATCTCTCCGGAAACATGAACTTTCCTCACTCAGTTTTTCAGATTTGACACATGCAGATCCCAGACCTCTTCAATAGCAGAACCTGCTCACGTTTTGTGCCTCTAGAGCCACCACCAGAACTAGAATCACCGGGGGGGGGGGGCATGTGACACGTTCTGCAAACCTGCTGCAATTCTCAGGTTCCACACCACAGGAAAGTATTAACTGGGAAACTCAGCTGGATATAATTATTCCATTGGGCATTGGGAGATCAGCATCCTGCTGTTCTGGGAAGCTGTCCCAAAACCTGTATTACCCTAGTCCGGCCTTCCCCACCCTGGTACCCTCCAAATGTGTTGGATTACAACTGCCAGAATCCCCCAGACAGCTAGTCTAACAAGCTCCATTTCCCTCATTGTTCCACTACTCTAGCTGGGTTCCCCGAGACGCTGCACCTTGCTCAGCTGGAAGAGACATCATGGACAAAGCCACTCTCCCCTCCTGAGCGTCCAGCAGTGCTGGCCCGGTGGTGCCAGCATAAACCATGTCATTTGCACAGTCTACTTTTCTTGCTGCCTGGGCAGGAATGTGAGCCATGATTAAAATTGCAATCCACACGTCTGCAAGTTGGACAGCAACTGTATCAAATGGTCCCATGCCAGCACCACCTTCTTCCAAAAAGCAGCAAACCTCATATACATACGGATGCAGAAGTCTCCGCTTTCATAATATCCCGGGCAGCACTGGGATCGTCGCCGATACATCGTCCTCAGTCCCCTCCGATATGCCGTTTTATAACTTATTCTAAATTGCAGGACAGAAAAACACCATTGGAAATCAATGCCTACAGTTAGAATTCTATTTGTGTTATGTTACTGCAAGGTTGGGTATGTCCAATAATTACTTTAAAATGTGCAAAGGTTTTTGATATTTAAGAGGATCAATACAAATTTTGAATCCTACAATGCAACTCGGGCTCTATACTCTAATCAGATTTCTGTGTGTGTGCGTGTGCGTGTGTGTGTGTGTATGTATATGACAGAGAGCAAAAATCAAAATCTTTTGTCTCTGAACATGCAGCTCACTAATAAACAGCAGTTTGACATGTTGTACAAAATACAATGACAATTCTCTAGCACACTCCAAGACAGTTTTTACCACCAGGCAAAGCGTGGCATTTTTTTAGCCCTCAGTACCCCAGCATCAAAGGGGAGTCCCAACTAATTGGCTAGATACCATGGCATTGGTGTCAGAAGGAACCATGTTATCTGTCCAACCCATGTGGTTTTCAGTTAAAAATATTACTTTTGCTATGATGTAGGAACCAGAATATGAGAAATAGCAGCTACCCATAGCAGATGATATTAACTGGTCCATGAAGTCATACTAATGATATACTTTTGAAGAATATTTTTATTAATATCACTTTATCATCGCCCTTGCCAGTGCTGTATAGTGCTGTTCCAGTAACCACCCTTCTAAATTCTGTGCTCAGAATTCTGCAATCTGCATGCATTCTTCCAATTTGAATATTTTATTCTACTTCTGCTAGTCATGAGAACTATACACCCAACCCTGGAAACTCTGATTGCTCATATGTACCACCTTCCAGCTTCCAAGATCTTCACAGACATCCTCAGGCTTTGTAGCCTAAGGACTAGAAGCATGTTTTTAAAAAGCAAAACAAAACATCCCTCTACCTTATTCTCAACCTGTGGCCAGTACCAGTTCCATATTAATAAACACAACCCTGACAACACTTTTAGTCAGAGCAGTAGACTTAATTATGAATAATTACACAACACCCTTCCTAGTCTGTTTTATCTCAGAACTGATTCATAAATGAATGTTCACCATTCAGATGACTGCAGTATCAAATGATATTACCCCAAAACACAATGGTTTTCATTGGAGCCCATGATTCACACTGTCAGCTGCAGTCATCCAGAGTGTCCACTTGATTTGTAAAGAAACTGAGTGATGTATGCACATGTGTGAATCATGTCACATAGAATCATAGTATAGTAGGGTTGGAAGGGGCCTATAAGACCATCGAGTCCAACCCCCTGCTCAGTGCAGGAATCCAAGTCAAAGCATCCTTGACAGATGGCTGTCCAGCCTCATCTTGAATGCCTCCAGTGTGGGAGAGCCCACCACCTCCCTAGGTAATCGGTTCTGTTGCCATATTGCTCTGTCAGGAAGTTTTTCCTGAAGTTCAGCTGGAATCTGAACCGGCTGAACCTCAGGAATCTCAGGTTATTCAACCTGAGGTCATTGTCAACCTCAGGTTAGCTACAATTGTATTACTTTTGGGTTTAGCCATTTTATTTTAAACAAAAATGGAAAGAAAGAAAGAAAGAAAGAAAGAAAGAAAGAAAGAAAGAAAGAAGCTAGAAGTGAGGGCTGTGCAAACACACCTCTCATTTTCATGGCTGCTCCTATTTTATTGCAAACTCCCCTAAAATTAATTTTAAAATTTACAGCGCCAAATTGGTCACGTTTTCAAAATATCAACATTTTCTCCTGAAAAATCCATTTTCAGTCTCTTTAATTTTGCAGGAGAACTCTGGCACAGAGAGTTCTATATTTATCCTCAGCACCTTGATAGCCTCACCAAGGCTTAGATAAAAAGACGGTTATACCGAGAAGATGAAACGGCAGAGGAAGGTTTGAAATATCTTCCGATTGCCACTTACCTGTGTCGAGTGCACTTGAACCAGTTCAGGATATCCGTACATCTCGTATAATAGATCTGATCAAAAGGGTGTGCGTACGATTCCTGAACAGTCACAGCATAGCTAGAAACGGACAATGAAAGGGGGAGAAAAGGTGGATCATTACTCTGTAAAAGCTTCCCTCCCTCTCTCTTATATATTAAAACTCATGCTCAAAACACATGACTGCTGCAAGTCACAGAAAATATGGGTGACACAACCCACTAGTACCCAACAAATCAAGTATCATATTTATTTATTTAAAATCATTTATACTCTGCTCTTCATAAAAATTGATTCTTAGATGGTTTACAACAATATAAAAAAACGAGCATAAAGTTAAAATACAGACATACTAAAACACACACACAGTAAATAGCTTTTGGATTAGATAAAAGTCTACCTAGTCCAGTACCTGCCCCACCAGTGTCCAGCCAAATACCCTTTTAAAGCTCATATGTTAAGGCATGATAGCACCCCCTGTTTATTACCAGATGCTGATGAGAACTATTTCTTTACCAGTAAGTTAAACCAATTAGGGAGTCAATTAAGGGCCCATATAGGCATTCAAGTGGCCTTGGCATGAGCTCCCTGGGCAATTTGGTCCTTAACAACTGCAGAGTGGTAAGGAGGATTTTAAAAGTACACACCAGGTGTAGATGTATAGTACAAATGTCAGGTAAGAAATCCACATTTCCACATAAAGCCTTTAAGTTAACCACCTTAGTCCTCACCCCACCCCACCCCACCACGAAACTGAAACAAAGCTCAAATACACACAGCTACCACCACCTAGGTTCACATTCACCCCTCTTTCCCCTCACCACTCTTTTCCCTCCCTACTTTTGTTGCTTGCATCACTATTTGTGATGACACATCTTTAATTTAGCCTTTTAAATTATGAAATTTTAATGTTTTACTGTTTTTATGCTCTTTTTTATTGTTAAGGTTTTATTGTTTTAAATTGTTTTACACCGCCTTGATGGCTTTTTAGCAAATAAGGCAGTATATAAATGTTAATACCAACAAGAACAACAAATCCGAATTTAGAGCGTACACTCCATGGGGTAGGCCTCCCATCTTCTTTCCTTATGTTACTCTGTAAAATGCATTACAGTGCTCTATAAATAGGCACACTTCACATTTTCTGAAGTGGTGGTTCTGCATCAGAAGATAGATTCTAAGGCTGCGGCTTCCAAGTCCTGCATGGCCTGTTTTGACGCAATTGAGTCCTCTTATGCTCCAGACAACAGGTAACTACTCCCAAACGAAGGGCTACCAACTGATCCAGGAATTTATTTAGTTGACTTTCAGTTAGGCTACAATCCTATGGGCAGTGACCTGGGTGTAAGCCTCATTCAAACTTAATGGGACTTACTTCTGAGTATATTATATATAGTATATGTATAGGATTGCACTGTTCATTGGTTAAATAGCAGGTGTAAGTTGAAGAAATATCCATATTAGCCAAATCTCAAATCAGGTACCTTTTTGAGATAATTAAAGGAGTGTAAAATTGCATGTAATGTTAGCTACCACTCTGTCAGGAGGCCATATTTAATCATTTTCTTTTTCATAACCTGCTCTTTTTCATAACCTGTTAAGATAACACATCAAAACCAAAATAGTCCCCCCAGCCCTGCAAATAAACAAGGTGTATCCTTAACTCACAGCCCCAGTAACTGAAATTGGCCACTACCAATTAAATTCATTTTAATTTCTTAGCTCCTGATGGGCGAAAACTGTGGTGGGAGCAGAGGCTTGCCAAGGGCCCTCAACTTTCGAATCTCACTGTCTCCACAGTGTGGAGCAGTAAAGAACAGGCAAGTTTCAGAGTCCTCTCTGACAGGAAGCTTCTGAGGCAAGGAAAAAAAAATATCCTTGTAAAGAGAAATGGGCAAATGTAAACTGACTGAAGCTTGCCGCCTTCAATAAAAAGAAAATATTGAAAAAAGCTCTATGCCCTTAAATAAAACCATATCAGATCTTCTTCCTCCTGGGACTGTTCGGTTTTTACTTGTATACAAAAAAGCTAATTAAAAGCACATATTAACATAAGGCTGTCGAGCCTTCCCAGCATGGTAGGATTCCAGCACTTCATTTTTATGATGAAGGAGCAAGCATCCTAAATGACAGGTATACCAATCAAATAAGAGACATTTTTTTTATTAAAAACAGAAGACAAATCTCTGGGGTTTGATTTTTCACTGTTGTTCATTTCTAAATAGAAACTATTTTAATCTGAGATAATTTGTAGCAGAAATTAACTAGTAATTGGGAATCATAAATTATGAGCTAAGCAGTGGGTATCCTTGTTGCTGTTGTTGTTCCCTAAAAAAACTTCAGCATTCTGTTAACAGCTGGGTAGTGACATGAGCCAGAGGGCCATGTAGTGCTAGAAGAACAGAAAATGGAGGAATTGGATCAAGAGGCCACAGTTTAATATGCATTCAGTGATAGGTGGCCAATAATTTTTCCCCACGTACAAGAACTGCCATGTCAATCTGACCAAGGGCCCATCTAGTCCAGAATACCATCTGCAACTCCCAGAAGACAGAGCTGCCAGCCAAGACAACCCCTGGTCAAACCTCACCTTGACCACAAGCTAATTGGGGTGACAAACAACTCTCTCACAGCCTCAGGTCTCCCCATCGTAAACAACCAAGAAAAAAACAAAGGACCATGGCTCAGCAGTAGAGTACATGCTTTGCATGCAGAAAGCCCCAGGTTCAATCCCCGGCATCTCTAGGTAGGGCTGGAGAAACTCCTGCCTGGACCAACGGTCTGACTCAGTATAAGGCAGCTTCCTAGATTCCTCACAAGGTTGTTGTAAGGGTTACTGAAATCATGTGTGTGAAGCCCTATATTGAGTAAATTTGGAAGGGAATAACCTTTTTGACTTAACTGCACTCTGATGAAGCACAGCAAGACTTGACGTAATATGGACTTGATGACCTTGTAGGCCCCTTCCAACCCTACTATTCTATGATTCTATTTAATTCTTACTGGTCTGGAGTGTTTCTATCGATTGTTCCGCTGTCAAGGTTCAATTTTCTTCAAGGTCCTGACACTCACACTGTTAAGAGAATTGACTTGTACTAGGGTCCTGTAACACCATGATCCTAAATGAAGGTATCAAATGTTGACCATTGATCTGAGCCTGGCATCTATCTGGAGCAGGAGCCTTTGTGGGTTCAAAGGACCCCATACTGGAGATGACCATTGTCACATTTTAGGCTCCTTTTGCTCACTGACAACCATTTTTATGCCAATGTGCATGCAGGATTTCACCCTAAACTGGGAAGCAATGTCAAGGTGCTTGTTTTCAGGATCAGATTTCTCTGATTCACAGTTGCGGCTTCCCAGAAGATGCTATCTACCGAGAGTTGAACACATGCACACACACACCGCTCTGTGCAATGAAATCTCCTACTGGCAAAGATACCAAAGCAGAACATATTTAGACAAGTCATTATTAACATAAAACCCCCAGTCATCTTGATTATTATTTTATGATCCTGTTTGCTCCTCTTGACCTCACCCTAACTCAATCTTTTTGGCTTGATTTATTACCATCTAAGTATCACAGTCATCTTGGCGAGGGCAGCCAATCAATTCTGGTATTTAATTTTTGTTTCTCCTTGATTGGGTCCCCGGGTTGCTGACTTCCTTCACACAAAATCAATATTGTATTCCTGGGCTTGAAATGTACTTTGCCTTGATGTGGAACTGCAAACAATACCAAATCACAGGCTCCATTTCCACCCACGTTTGCCCTAGAAGCCTGTGTGTGGTATGATCAACATCCTTAAAAAAAACCCTAATAAATCTGAGCATAATGGACTTCAGAATGCAACTAAGCGCTATTTATGTTGCTTAAGAAGATTCATGCTCATTATAGCATAAGCTGAGACACATTTTTTAAGAGCCCATTCTTGGATAGAACAAGCATTATGCCTTGTTCAGAACATTTGCTAGAAAAGTGGAGGTTTCAAGGGAGCAAAATCATGGCCAGATCTTTCAGCCTACCCGTTTGAAGTTCATCTAGGTTTGGAGGAAAAGAACACTGCCTGTTACCTATCCTTTGGAAGGTAAATTTTCATGAGCAGTTACTTCAGTGTAATAAGTCAGTAGCGTTCAATTCCCTAATGGCACAATCCTATGCATGTTTAGACAGAAAAAAGTCCTGCAACTCCCAGCATTCCCCAGACAGCTGTAGGACTGCACCCTAAATGGCTTAGCGCCAGATTACACAAATGATCACCTCCTCCCATATTTACCTAGCTGGATCCTAAGACCTTCTTCAGATGGCTTTCTCAGGGTACTCCAGCAAATGAGGTACACCTATTTACCTACAGGTACACATATTTACCTAGCTGGATCCTAAGACCTTCTTCAGATGGCTTTCTCAGGGTACTCCAGCAAATGAGGTACACCATTCACCATTCATTTCAAATGAACACCATTCATTTACAAATGATGTAAATACATATATACAATGTCCAGTATTATACTAACTGGAGTTCAAATGGAGGAGAAGGGGCAGGAATACACAATCCTCCAAAGAGGAATGTGCACCCCTACACCTGTATGGCTTTTCCATAGCACTCTTATAGGAGAAGAACAGTACAGGGTTTGACTAAATACTCTATTCAGTCCAGGAGAACTGCTCGTCCTTAAAGGATGCTGTCCATTGCATCTCTGCTGCTCTGGGAAAAGCCTCTTTCCAGTCAGGAAACATGCCCAGTTCAGGAACTCACACAAAAACACAGCAGGGGAAGTTGGGTCCTCATGTGTGTAAGAGTAAGAACTAGAAATAAACATTTTAAACTGTGCCTCCAGCATTGCAGCTGTGTTCATAATATGAATCTAGAAGGATCAGTGTTGAAAGCCCCTCTGTGGATGGCAACTGAGGGGGCCTATTTAGCGGTGGTGTGCTGTTCATGGAATGTGGTGCCCGAGGAAGTTTCAATAAGTTTGACTGCATTTTTATAGTCATTTTATATTGAATTATTTTGAGAAGTGCTTTGGATTTTTTAAAACACAGAAGTAGTATATAAATATTCTAAATGAAATAAGGGGGTGGAGGAAGTAATGCATTACCTTTCCCAGTGGCTGCAAACATTTGGGTCGTCTGGGTTTAAGGAGATGGTTGTTTTCAGAAGAAGCGAGAGGGCAAGAACTTTGAGATTCCACCACAGGAGTAGACAGAACATCATTGCTGTTCCTTAACGAAAAAGATAAATGCATTAGACAAGCAAGCAACTGTTTTCTACCATCTTATCTAGCCAGTTATACCTTACGTTATACTTGCACATTTTATAGCCCAGAAGGATATGGGTAAATCAGAAGGTGGAAAGAACTGGAATTAAGTTGCCTTCTACTACATTCACACTTTAAAAAACAAAGCAAAAATGACACCCCATGACCGGGATTTCTCTCGCGCATCTCCAAGCCCCATTTTTCAAGGATTTGTTCCTCATCACCACCCCAGTAGCCAAAGAAGATTTATTTAAAAGAAACCTGAAAGCAAAGAAGCTATCATCAGCAATATTTTTTAGTGATTCCTATACTCTCTTTTTAAAATAAAATGAAAAGCTTCCACTAAGGCATTACAATATCCTACATTCCAACCCCAAGGAGGAAACCAGCTTGTGTTCATTTTAACAGGGTTTACATGTGTCAATAGCAAGGTTGCTGAATCTCCTAAATACATGATTACTATATGACAGATGGAAAATCAATTGAACTTTCAGTTCTTATTAGGTGATGGGAGACAGAAATCATTTGTGTTCCAGGCAAAGTTTCAGAAAGTTCTCATTTGACCTAAAGCTTTAAATGCCCTAACAAACATTTGAAACTATCACTTTGTGCTCTGAACTGTTACAACTGCTCACTCACAATATTCTCTTGATAACACTCTACGTACATCAAATACGAATGACAAATTTATACGTACATCAAATACGAATGACAAATTTAGCAGCAAACCAAGATCAATAATAAGACCATCCCTGCCCTCAAGGCTTACAATCTAAAAGACACAGCACTAAAGGAAAAAAGGAACGGAGAGGGAAAAGGAAAACGAGAAAACTCAGGCACCAAATCCTAGCGTTAAAGGGTTCTTAGAAGGACCACCTGTAATGCTGTAATGGAGGTTGATGCTGCTCTTCATCTTAGCACAACTTGCTGGAATAGAAAGAGTTCAAAAAAGAGAGGAGCCAAAAATTACTTGTCTCCCAGCAGAGTTGATGGTTTGACCCTGTTCCACATCTCTCCTTATTCTACAACCGGATGGCATTTCTGGCAGTGCTAGTGCTTCCTCCCTCTGGAGGACAGCAAAGTCAGAGCCTGGCCATTTCCTGGGAAGATATGCAGCTCTAGGATCCTTACACAGCCATGATGTTTAAGAGGTGGGATACCAGGGTTCTCCATGGAATCTAGCCTAGCCTTTTTAATGCTATAAATACACAAAATAATAATAAATAATTTTCTTAGTGCAAGCAATGGGGGTGCTGGGGTATGGAGAAGCATTCATTCATGTGAGCCTCTAACTGCAGTTAAATGGTATGACAGATTTATCACCTCAGTGAGGATTAGTAAAACCTCAATAGAATATTCACTTCAAGTTACAAGCCCTCATCAACATAAACTGATACTTAATGGACATTCTAGAGCAGGGGAGCACACCATTAACCACATAGAGGACTACTAACCCAAGAGGGTCGCTTTGTTATGTTCACCACAGAAAAGCATTTTTATTAGTTTTAATTCAGTTTGTTTAATCCCTTTTCTAGCAACCCACTTTTTCTCTCTGCATCCTATAGCACATGCTCTCTCCTCTCTTTGCACTACCACAGACCTGCACCCACACTGAAAAGTTTCCTCCCTTTTCTGTGCATGTTCCTCCACCACCACCACCAATATCTACTCTTCTGCCAAGTTCAGGAGCAATAGCACACCCAGCGATTCTCACTACACAAGGCTCCGCAAGCCCAGGTGGACTGTGCAGTGTAACTAGCTGGATGCTAAGGACCAGGGATGTTGACCCCAAATCCAGCATGTGTGTCTGAATTAGAGATGTAATATTTCCAGAAATTTTGAGGTCATGGAAAAAAACTGTTTTTTTCTGGGGGGTTTGGAAAAACTGGAAATATTGGAAAAATTGAAAAATAAGCAATACTTTTTTTAGCGCTCTTCACAGATCTGAAGTCACTTTGGGAGCAATCCTATGGCGATAGGCGGGAGGAGCGCGTAAGGGATCGTCTCCCCCACGTTCCAGCTGCCCTGCATTCATGGCTAGATGGCCGATTTTGGTTGTCTAGCCGCGGGACATCAGATCGCAGGGTGGAGAAGCCGGACAACACACGCACTCCCCGCCCCGTCCCACCCCTGGGAACACCCCCTTTCTTACGAGCGCGGATCGCAGGGATGATCCGCGCCGCCTACGAGATGGCAGGGGAGGGGGTGGGAAGCCAGTTCTCTGGGAACTGACCAATCCTATGGCCATCTAGCCACTGTCTAGCAGCCATAGGATTGCACCCTTAGTTGCTTTAAGACTGCCTTCCCCCACCTGGTGCCCTCCAGATATTTTGGACTTCAGCTTCCATCAGCCTAAGAAAACATGGCCAATGGTCAGGGATGCTGGCCCCTTTAGTCCAAAACATCTGTAGGGCACCAGGTTGGGGAGGGCTGCTTTAGGAACATAAAGCAGCCTTTCTGTTCCTAAGGTTATTTTATGTATGACTTAGTTTGCTCATAAAACTGTCATTTCATTTTAAAACGTTTAAAAGTAAACTCAGTAAATTTGTAATTATTGTCTGAATAGATTAGAACTACATTAATTGACTGCTACAGCATCAGAAACACAGGACTGTAGAACAAAACCCAAGCTGTCAAGAATGCACATTTACTGTCAAGAATGCACAATGGTGACTCTACTCACATGTTGGGAAATGGAGTATAAATGTCTATAGGGGAAAAAAATACTTTAGATCAATAATTTTAATAAGGAATGAAAGAACTAACTATGCTGGGAATCTTACAGAGAGGATTAAAAATATATATATTTCCCCCATGGCTTCATTATTTCCAGACAATGTACAACTCTAGCCTTTCTATAAAAGTGTTCTTATTACACAGTTTTTAGAAATCATTTGGGGGGGAGTAAAGGCTGGGTCACAATACAGAAATACTTCGTCTTAATTCTAAAAGAAAATATTTCATAATCCAAAGCTGTTCAATTTTTTGGAAAACAGAAACAGTCCTCGGAGAAAAAACAGGAAAAAAAAACTTTTTTCCTGATTTTTTCCATTTTTTCCCCAGGCCTTCACATCTCTAGTCGGAATGCAGACATTTTTCCATCCCCACTCCAACTTTTGACAGGCTTGGATGGGCCTGAGACATACCCACAAAGAGGTGGAAAGGGTAGAAAAAGTCAGTATTTTAATTATCCTGGGATCCAATCTTCCATTGTACAGGCCTGTCCTTCTTTATTTTATTTATTTACAATATGTATACACCTCCCGTTCAGTGAATTCAAGGCACTTTACAAAATTACACAATACAAACCCCATTACAAAAACAACCAGCAGATAAAAAATACAGAGCAGCCAACAAGATTTTAAAGGGCCTAAAATACTTTAAAAACTTGGAAGAAAAAAAGGATTTTGCCTGGTGCCTAAAGGAAGCAATGTTGCTGCCTGACTGGCCTCCCACAGAAGGTGGCCATGGCCGAGAAGGCCTTGTCTCTAGTTGTCTGCTTCCCCTGTAACATTGGTGAAGCAGAGACGATCGGATGATCTCAGAGAAAGAGAGGACTGGTGGGTGACAGGATGGAAATGGAAATAACAGGCCAGGCATCACCAACCCAGCATGGCTCTAGCAGAAAAGATCAGCCAGCAAGTTTATGTTTTGAAACCACCTTAGTGATGCATTCATTGCATAAAAAAAAGGTAAAGGTAAAGGTGTCCCCAACCAGTCGTGTCCGACTCTAGGGTGCGGTGCTCATCCCCGTTTCTAAGCCGAAGAGCCAGCGCTGTCCGAAGACGCTTCCGTGGTCATGTGGCCGGCATGGCACCTATTTATCTACTTGCAATTTCTTGCTTTCGGACTGCTAGGTTGGCAGGAGCTGGGACTGAAGACGGGAGCTCACTCCGTCACGCGGCACTCGGGTCTCGAACTGCTGTCCTGCCGACCTTCCGGTCTGCAGTTCAGCGTCTTAACCACTAAGCCACCGCGGCCCCAATTGCACAGACTTGGTCAAATATCTCCTTCTTTTTTGTCCCTGGTTCCTTTTGGAGGGGGCTGGGGGAAGTAACTATCATAGTGACACTTCAAAGAACTAAAACCCTGATGCTGCAGTTTCACCTGCAAAGCACTTTGTGTAAGGCAGAGGCACAGGCAAATATATCAATTTGGGGGAGGGGATGTTCACTTAGTTAACATCACACTTAGATTTTAGGGGGCTAATGGAGAGATTTCCATCCCCTTGTGATGAGACTGATGAATGGGTGTCAATGGGATAGCCCAGATAATGAAATTAAAGAAGAAGCAAAAAGGAGGCCTAGCTGTATGCAAATAATTTGATGAATAACCAACATGCACACGCATACACATGACCCGATCAGCTATAATAACAAGAGGGCAACATGAGAAAAATTTCCTCTGTGCAAGATTTGCCTCAGCTACCGCACCTCTCAAGACCACTCTGAAGTAGTCTCTTTGGCCTAGTTCTCTCACTTCAGGTGGCCAACCTGCATTTGGGCTGTACCACTTCGCACTGCAGGGGCCGCGGTGGCTTAGTGGTTAAGACGCTGAATTGCAGACCGGAAGATCAGCAGGACAGCAGTTCGAGACCCGAGTGCTGCGTGATGGAGTGAGCTCCCGTCTACAGTCCCAGCTTCTGCCAACCTAGCAGTTCGAAAGCAAGAAATTGCAAGTAGATAAATAGGCACCACCTCAGCAGGAAAGGTAACAGCGTTCCGTGCACCTCGGTGTTCAGTCATGCCGGCCACATGACCACGGAAGCGTCTTCAGACAGCGCTGGCTCTTCGGTTAAGAAATGGAGATGAGCACCGCACCCTAGAGTCGGACACGACTTTTTGGGGACACCTTTACCTTTTTACTTCGCACTGCAGGTGACACAGCACTGAATGCTCCTCCATACAAAAATATCTGCCTCCACACGGAAAACTATAATGTCATAATTTTCCTTGGGCTCCAGTTCAGCCTTCTTCCTGTGGCTTATTACCTCCGTGAAAGTGAAGACTTAGCTAGGCAGTCAGAAAAAGGCAAGCAGGGAGAATGGTTTCAGGACAACATTTTGAGAATTTGAACTGGAAGATTTTGAGCCAAAAGTTCCCGCAGGAGAACTTTCGGCTCATCTTTAGGCCTGTCAAATTTTATGGGCATGGAATCGGTGGAGAGAGTTTCAACCCAATTCTCACTCTCACATTGTCACAGAGGCCACTGCCAGAGGTAGAGGTAGCCTGGCTCCTCCAAACCCAGACACAGCCTGCAGGTCTTTAGAACAGAGGGAAGGATGGTATGCCCACCCCCTGGAACCAATACAGTCACCAGGCCCCAAAAAGGACTTAGGTCAGTCATGCACTCAGGGGCACTATTAGGTAGGAGCTAAACCTGACCCTGGTAATACCAACGTCTGGACTGAGAAAAGGTCCCCTCACCCCATCACTCCAAAATATATGTGTCCTAGTCTGCAGCCAGTTTACTTTGTGCCACAGAACTCAAAGGGAGCCACTGATGACTGAACCAGACCCACTCTACATGAACAGGGGTAGACAAAAGATAGATCTCCAGACATTCTGGACTTCATCTCCCAGAAGCCCCTGTTAGCAAGGCCAATGGTCAGGAATGCTGGAAGTTGAAGTCCAAAATATCTGGAGATGTACTTTCTGCCCACCCTTGCTTTAGCACATCCCTTTACACAAGTATACCTCCTGCTGAGTTGAGGCACGAGGCTCCATTGGGCCCCTTGCTTCTGGAAATGTATTGATCATCTGGGACACATTGGTATGTCTGCACATCAGCCTTAGGGAAAAGGACCAGGAATCTGATCCCTTTCTTGGCCACCTGTCAAGGATGATGTCTGTGCTCATTGTATATCCAACGTGAACACTATTTAAAATCAGGTATTTTTGTTGTCCAACTGAAAAAAATAGATTTCAAGGAAAATTGAATTTGCAAGTTTTTACAGTCTCACCTCAGTGCACTGCCACTCCTCGCAGCTAAGAATTTGTCAAATTTGGTGACTTCATTGGCAGGAGGAAGAACCTCAATCCAGGCTTTTCAGATGTTCTTCAGAAGCTGCAAACAGACATTACAAACACAACTCAGTAAAGCAAGGGGAGGAGTTGAAGTGAATTGAGGAAGAAAAGCAATAAAAAAGCATATGCTTTCTGTGTCATAATGAGGAATTCAAGATTACACACAATACAATACCAGAGGATTTGCTCAAGTAAACACAAAGTACAATTTTACTAATAAATAAATTTACAGGAGGTGGGAAAGGGATAAGAAATGTGGTCTATGAAAAAATGCTAACGACTCTGAATGTACCTTGTAAACATTTGTGATTTGCCTCCCAGGGAACCTACCATCAGTGAACCGCAGCTGTAGTTAGTTTCTCTTTCCCCAGGTATAATGTTTATTTCCTCAGGTATGGAAGGCATCCCCCCATCCCCGCTCTGTTTTTTTCTACTCTGTCAAAAAATTGTGTATTGACATACAGTACTGTGCAAAAGTCTTAGGCCACCATTAGATTTGTTGTTTTAGCAATGGTATAATGACCATATATAATTATTTCTCAGTCTCTTCATTAGAATACAACCAGAAAATACAGGAAATTTGTATGCAGTATTCAACAATAGGAAAAAAATCAGAAAAAAACAGCTTCCATTGGCCAAAGTGGCAAGTATTTGGTGTGACCTCCCCTTACACTAGAGTAATAGCAGGCGCCTGGCCAGGAATGGTCTTCGTGGAAGGGTAGCAGCCAAGAAACCACTTTTGCAGAAGGGGAGCAAGGTGAAAAGGCTAAGATATGCTAAAGCTCACAAAGATTGGAATGAGGATCAGTGGAAAGGAGTATTATGGAGTGATGAATCCAAGTTTGACATTTTGGGGTCCAATCGTCGACAATATGTGAGAAGAAGAGTTGGAGAGAGATGGACAAATGAGTGCTTGCGGCCTTCAGTGAAACATGGTGGAGGGTCTGTCCTGGTTTGGGGCTGCATTTCTGACAGTGGTGTTGGCGATCTTGTCCATATTGATGGGATCATGAATGCTGAAAAGTACAGACAGGTTTTAATTCATCATGCCATTCCTTCTGGAAAGCGCCTGATTGGGAATGGTTTCATTTTTCAGCATGATAACGATCCCAAGCACACTGCTAATGCAGTGAAATCATATTTAGCGAGGAAAACAGCTGATAAAACACTGACAGTCATGGACTGGCCTCCAGAGTCCAGACCTGAATATTATAGAGGCAGTATAGGATCACCTGGACAGAGAAATAAATAAAAGACAACCTACATCTAAAGAAGAACTCTGGGAAGTGCTGAAAGAAGCCTGGTATAATATACCAGAAGATTACTTCAGAAAACTTCAGGATAGTCTCCCCCAAAGAGTTCAAGATGTGCTTAGAGCCAAGGGAGGTCACACTAAATACTGACTTTTGCCTGTACATATTTCCTGTATTTTCTGTTTGTATCTTAATACAGAGACCGAAAAATAATTATGGATGGTCATTAAAACTTTGCTAAAACAACAAAGCTGCTGGTGGCCCAAGACTTTTGCACAGTACTGTATATGCGATCACTTTCAAAATAAGTCACCTTGGGACGGGGACAGGGGGGACTGCAAGATGCACAGAGGGCAGGCCTCTTGAGTCAGACAGAGAGACAGAGGGCTTTCCAAATGAAAGAAGCTATTCAGCATTTCTTATTCTTTGCAGGCGAAACAAAAAGGGCTATGCTGGCTGGCAATGATGGGAGCTTTAGTACAGGAACTAAGTGGGATGTTCAGTACCTAGACAGGAGGAGCCCCATAAAAGAACAAGGAATATACATGCTTTAAATAGTTTTACCTTTTTTAAAAACAACAACAGGTAGCTAAGAAAAACAACCAGAGAAAAGGGACAAACAAGACAAATTAAAAATCAACTTTGGTTGCTGATCCATAGCACTTGAAACAGGTCCCAATGCTATAACTCCTGTATGAGTCAGTCGTAAGTAATATATATTTCTACTTATCCCAAAATGTCAAAGCATACTGGGGGAATAAGCAAGTCTGTAGGACGCACGAAGAGGTACTGCATTAAGAAGTTGAAATTAATATTTTTCTACTCTGACTTTTAATGCTAATTAATTCATTCAGCTCTTCAAGAGAACTCCCAAGCTTGTAATTTAAATCAGATCAAAATTTCTGGACCTTAAACACTAAATTCCCATACATTTTCATGGAATGCATCGGGAATTTCAAATTCCTTCAGACAGGGCTGGAGACACAATTCTCCCTTCCCAATTTCAAAGAAATTTCTGGAAGACAGGGCAGAGGTACCAGAGTTATCCATAGAGAGAGGAACACATTGAAACCAAACCCGAGTTCAAAGAAAGACAGTAAAGAAAGCCACAACGTGTGCAAGTGAATACCCAACCTGCCTTACAGAAAAAGACAGAGGATCAGTCACAGCATAGTTCACGACTGGCCAATCAGGCGCCCAGGAAAATGCCCCTTTCCTCAGCCTGGGGTTAGAAGGGCTTCCTACGGCAACCAATATCAATGATGCAGCTATCTATGAACTTCTGCTTTAGTCCTGTTTACTTAAAAAATATTATTTACTAATTACTGTATGTATATACTGCCGTTAGGACACAATTGCCCCTTCAAGGCAGGGTACACAATTTCGTAAAATACAACATCATAACAAAAGAATCATCCAATTAAAAACATACGGAACATCTTTAAAATTGAGGAGTAGCAGTGAAGACATCAACAGCAACTAACAAAGGCAGCAGCGACTAATTAAAAAAGCAGACTGAAATAAAAGCTGTTTCTTATGAAAGACTCCACTTGTATTTCCCAGAGGACAGAGTTCCATAAAAGTGGGCCCACCTCTGAAAAGGCCCCGACCCTGGTACCTATCAGCCTAATATTTTTAATAGGTACCCAGTAGCTAATTAGAAAGCCCAGGCAGCCCTGTATGACAATTTTATCCTGAACCAGCACTCCTCAAAATGGGGGGCAACTATATTCAAACATTGTGAGACCCCTAACACAGGTGAGACATGCTAAATTTCTCTAAGTGATGGCCCATCCAAATTAGCTTCACCTTGCCATCAAGCTCCTGTCTGATGTGGATACCTTGACACCTAGGGCAGTATCCAATGCTGCTGCCGTCCTAGCAGGAATGACCACTAGCGCAACGGTAAACTAGCCCTTGCAAGCACAATCCAGGAAACTAGCTGAAACTATCACTCCCGGAATGAAACAGGTCAGTGGTGTATAACAAGTTAAGAGCTGGTGGATCACCAGCATTGGTTACTGCCCCTAATCCTGGGTTGGTGGGAGAGGCTATATTTACTAAATGGTGAGTAATACACTGCATGCACTTAGTCTTATCACTTCTTTGTATATTCCACAGATGAAAAGTTCTGCTGATGAACTAGCTCCAGTCCTGACCTCTAAATAACACTGAAGTTCTTTTGGGCATCCATTTTCCTCCTAGTTCATGCCTTCACTTAGGTGCAAAGCAGGTATATATTTTTGATGATCCAAATCCAGGCAAAATTATTGACTCCAAGGGCATTCCTAGGTTCTTAAAAGATCCTGGGCACAGGTCCATAACACAAATTTGCATATATATGTATGTCTGTATGTATATGTCTAAGTGCATATCTAATGTGTGTGTGTGTGTGTGTGTGTGTGCTCTGTGCATGTAGTGTGCTTGCATGTGTGTATAGATTACATACATACATCAGAAGTATGCACTGACCCCACCCCCACCCCACTTCAACTCAGACCCCAATTCAGCTTTTTGGAAAACATCCTGCTTCTGCTTGGGCCGGTTTGTAGTCGGACCACTTCAGCTCAGCACCAAACCTGAGTCAAGGTTTGGAAAAATGAGTCTTTATGCTTCCTTGTTGACTACCATGAGAAATTAGAAAAAAACTGTAACTTTTTTCTCTTGGTCAGAACTGGATGATAATTTCAGGCATAGTAGCCCCCTAAAAGGGGATTACACCTGCCTGATGTCAGAAAAATAGGTGCCGGGTTTATATTTTGATTTTCTTTTAAAGGGAACTGCCAATAACATTTTTGCCAGGGGTGCCTCTGAGCATAGGCAGTGGCAGAATAGCTCAGAGTCCGAAGAGGAACCGCAAAACGTGGGGGAGAAACGTTCCCAGACTCTTCCAGACAGGGAGGGACAGACTCCTCAGGTTTCAATAGTCCAGCTGGATGGTGAGAGCCTCTCTTCACACACCCCATGAGAGACAGTGAACAGGGAGAGGTGGGGCTTGGGCAGCCTGAATTCTTAGACTCAGGCGCAGACGCAGGCCCGAGAGAGAGATGGCAGGGGCAGTGCTGAGGCGATCTGCCCGATTTGGCCCAGCGGGAACAGCTACGCATAGATTCCTCTCGAGACAGAGGGAGATTCCCCCCACCCCTTAAGTTAGGGAAGCGTACCTGCCTTTTCTCAAACAGTAGGCAACTTTCAATCTTCCTGGTTTCTCTTTGAACTCCCTGAGGGCATTTCCTTTGTAGACTGTGAGTTACTGATAATTAGCATCTGTATGACCCATTGAAGTAAAAGGATTAAAGAGTCCTGGATAGAAGCCTCTTGTCTGTGTTTTGATTTTGGCTAATCAAGTTCAGCAGGGACAAAAGAGTTACCTGACAGCTTGCTTAGTTTTTGAGAAAAGGCGGGCACGCTTCCCTTACTTCGGGGGGGGGGGGATCTCCCTCTGTCTCGAAAGGAATCTACACGGGGGGAGAGAGGTTTTTTGTACCTCAAAAATAAAAAACAAAACCCTACATGAGAGATTACAGATAGTGACATCCTAATGGTCACCTTAAATACCTTCTGATTAGGATCTCTAATCCCCTTGACAGTTTTTACTTGTTGTTTTAGACTTTCAGAAAAGGAAATTTACGCATGGCTAGCACAAAAGCCACTAGGCCTAACTGTCTGGAATTTGGCTGGCTCAGTCAGCTCTATGGGGGCTGCCAGGTCCCTAAATTCCATTCACGTATGTGGAAGCACAAAATAATTATAGCTCTTTGCTTTCACAGATTTTCTTGAAAATAGCAAATTTTACCTGTGACTAGCACAAAAGCCACTGGACCGAACTGCCTGAAATTTGGCATATTCAATCAGCTCCATGGGGGCTACCAAGCCTCCAAATGTCATCAAGCATACAAACTCAAAACGTTATGGCCATTTTTGTTTTCCAATGCAAGTCAATGAGAAAATGTAACAAAAATAAAATGGCAATTAGGATAGCTCAAAAAGATCCAGGGCCCATGCCCAAGTAGGCTCCTATTTAACGATGCCCCTGATTGACTCCCTATGATGGCCTTTTTCCAAGAAGTGGTGTTTAATTTTTATCAGCTGTTCCAGAGATGCAACAACAAACAGAATGGCAACAGCATCCAAAACCAATATTTTACATTACTTCACTGATTTTCCACCTCTGGTATGTACCAACTCATTTATTATCCATTATTTATTTTAAAAGGTGGGGTTTCTTTCCAGGAAAGTCTAAGTAAAATCACCTGACTTACAGTAATAGGGCAGGGTGACAACAATCCATCAGAGAGACTAGTGGGCAAATTCCATTTAATTAATATATCAAACATGACAAAAAGCAAGAGACAGCCAGAGTGCCTGGAGATAGACTAACCTAAACTATATTCCTGTGAACACTAAAGCTGAAAACACTCGATGCAGTTCCATCTCGAAAGCTTAAGTAGCACCTATAACTAAGTGGGAGAACATCTGGGCATCCCATCCATAAGAAGCTTTCACTAGTTCCTGTTGCCTCACCTCAGCCACCGAGGGCATGGCCTTCTCATCAGCTCTACCTGGATTTGCTTTTTCAAATACTTGGTCTGTGAAATGGCCTCAGCCCTGTAATCTGGAGAAGACATACTCTCACAGCCCTCTGGGACTCTACCCCTTTGCAACATCACAACAAAAACCAAAGAGCTAGGCCCAACAGGGACAGCTAAAAGTTCAGCATGGCCTACACAGTGAAGGACAGGATGTGGGAAACAACTCGAAGGTCCACATTTCTGGCACATACACACACAGGAAAGGTAAGGGAAACACAGGGATAGACAGAGCTCAACCCTACAGAAGTCTTGCTTCTAGTCTAGCAGGGACTCACACAGGATTCAGAAATTCTACCATGGCAAGGTGAAGGACAGCTTGCTTACTTATAATTGAAATTCTTTGACTAATGTGCAGTCACACATATGGAATTCTGTGCCTGTACATTCAGAACCTTCTAGAGCTTAAGCCTACAAATGTCAGTGGTATGGTACAACACCCCCTAAACCTAGCACACCCGCCTGAGGGGACAGAGCTCCTGTCTTCCCCCTCAGGTTAAAAAACAGAAACCATCCTGGTAGCTAGAACACAGACCTGCAGCAAAGAGGAAGGAAGGTTGTGTGACGGTGAACATTCAAAGAAGTTCAGTTACAGATAAGCAACCTGTTCTCTTCCTCCTTTGTGGTTACTTTGCAGGTGCACATATTGGAGTCTAGCAGCTTACCTACTTGGAATGTGGGGCAGGTTACCCTAGGCCAGAGGTAGGCAAGATGGTGTTCATGGACACCAATGTGCCTCCAGACACCTTTCTTAGTTCCGGCCACGGCACCCTCCCCGCCCACTTCTTAAAAAAAAAAGTTAACACATTTTGCTGTGAAATAGGTTTCTGTTGTTGCTGAAAACTGAGAAGTCAAAGGAGTTGTTTAGTGTGTTGGGGTTCAGCCCTCACCTCTTCCTTGCACTCAGTCGTTTGGGCAGGTTACTTGTCTTTTGCCACACCTCCCATGGCAGTCATTTTGTGATGGCATGCAGGACAGTTTCTCAAATTGCTAAATGTATCCACAGCCCCCAAAGGTGACTGCCCTAGGCGACTGAATAACAGCTGCCTTGAACGCTGCACCAGCACGTGCCCCAACAGCCAGGGCATGAAGATTAAGGAAGGTCAGGGGCAGAGACCATGTAGCAGCTTGACACAGGTCTGTGATGGGGGATATCTTGTGCAAAAGCCATGCTGGCTACCATATAGACCTTCTGACAAGGCTTGGTGACCTGGTTTGTAGCAGAAGGGAATGGCCCGTTCACAAAAGCACTGGGAGGAGACTCCTCTAATTGCCTTGTGTCAGGGTGGACACTGAGCCCATAGAATCCCAGAGTAGTTCTGATTCTGAGGAAGAGCAGCCGCTCCTGGGAGAGGAGCACGCTCATCCTTCCCAGGGCCAACAGCTGGCAGAGATTCCTCCCACCGGCATTCCTAGCATAGATAGCAGTCCCGGGAGTGAGAGAGCGCGGGAAGCAGACTTGCTGGACACGCGATGCCGACACAGGGAGCAACGCCAAATAGAGGGCACGGAAAGGGCGTAGTGCCCGGTTGGCGTGCAAACAACAGTTGCGCCCAGAGGATCCAAGGGAAAAGGGGAGGGACTCTCCCTAGCCCTTAAGTTCAGGGTCTGCCAGTGATTCTCCTTCAAACAGGGACCAACTGTTCCAACTTAGGGCATAGGTACTCTGCTGCTCATATCTAGTTGCTAACAGTAGAGTTAAGTTGTAAAAGAGGAATAAAGCTTTGAAAAGAATCCCTTTGTCTGTGTCTGGACTTGCTACTGGATTAGACTGAGAGAGGCCTCCAAGGAGCCCTTGACACCTTGCATAGACCTGAAGATCACACAAAGAGGTTAGGATCCTTTAGGAATTGATGGGTTTGGTCAATGTAGAAGGCCAGTGCACACCTCACATCCAACGTGTGGAGTGAGTACTCTGCTGCATCTGCAGGCATGGAGAGGAAAGGAAGTGGTGGTGAAGACTAGCAGATGAAGCAGAGCCATACTCATCTTTTCGTCCCAGGTCATTTGAGCATCTTGAGACTTTCTGGTCCAAGTGCTTCTGACATGGAGGATGTACATAGCAGCAAGATCAACACTGGTGCAGAGAGGTGGACAGGACTGAGACAGAGATAGTTGGGACTGACAGAAAGAGTCCAGAGGTGGTCATGGCAGCCACCATGTCGGACAGAAGCAAGGATTCGGAGGGTGCAGGGATCAAACAAATGGACCACACTGGAGCAAGAAAGGACTGAACTGTAGACCTGGAAACAGATAGTGCTAGTTCCCCACAGGTTGGCGCATAAGCAACGTGGAACACTTCTGACAGGCCTGTTTGGTAAATTTCTGGGAGTGTACACAAATACCCACCTTGTGTTCCTCACCCAAGCAAGAGAGGCAACAATTAAGCCTGTCTGTCGTGCGACGTTTCCCCATCACTTGCACTTTTTAAAGAGAACCACACAATCCCTAGCCACAGCCATGAGCAGAGCATGGAGGAAATGAAAAACATAACAATGGGAGGAAAGACAAGAACGAAGAACGAAAGAACAGAAGAAAAATGGGGAAAGTACATCAAGGCTAGACCTAGCATGCTTGGAATGTAGAAAAACTCCAAAACAAATTTCCTCTCAGTGCTGTTGCTGCCACAGTGGAAGAAGAACAGAGTGTGAAGGCATGCGAGTTGGGGTACGCCCCTGGAGCCTGCCATCAAAATGGGTAAGTTCACACTTTGGAAGGATCCCAGTGCTACTCTGTGCAATCACAGAATCCAATGTAGGCGCACCAGCACAGAGACCACAAGGTAGGCGCCTTCTGTAAGTGTTAATCCTGTTTCCGTTTGTATGCGGTTTTGTTTCTTTTATGGGTTTTTTTTCATTTTCGATTGTGGAAAACCACCCTGAGTGATGCAAAGGTGTTGGAGAGGTGGAGTATAAATCAATACAATGCCTCCTTTGATGCTCCAAAGGCATTTTTCGATTTCACTGTGTGGCCTGACTTGAAAACAGCACAAGGGTTGCTGCCTGACCAAGGCTGGCTCCAGGTCTGAGGGGGTTCTGGAGAAATTGCCCCCTCAGGCTTGACCTCTCCAGAAGGGGGAAAAACTTCCAATATTCCACTGAATGTTAATTATTTTAAAATGTGTCCCCATTTCATAACAAAGAAGTTTAGCTTTAAAAATAAACCAGAACAGTTAACAGCAGGTCAGCTGGCACAAAATCAGCCTGGTCCAATTTAAAACCAGACAGGTTGCCACCCTACCGGTTTTATTATCTCTGGATTTATGATCTCTCTGTGCTTCTCTTTGCATTGCCGTTTTAGGCTTCCAATAGCCCTTCTAACCCCAAGGCAACGCATTTCTCTTCCCCTGTGCTCCCCTGGTGCTGCCTTGCCTAGTAAGGCTTTGGAATAAAACCACATTTACAAACCCCTGCAGATATCTTCCAAAAGCAAACAGCCGTACAGCACAGAAGTAATTTCAGGTAACTTCCAATTCCCTGTGGGTGTGTTTGGATTTAATTACGGTGGTCTGCTGAGGGTTCAGGAGCTGTCTGTGGGCTCCAAGTGACAACTTTTAGCATCTGCTAGGCATCCTGGAATGCCATCTGTGTTGTGAAGCAAGAGGGTCAAGGGCTTGTAAATACTGCTGATTATTCCCCCTGCTGGGATAGAAGCAACAGTTTTGCCCAAATAAAGAAGGTTTCTAGGGGGATTATTAGCAGATATGAACAACAAAAGGCCTCCTAATTTACCAGCCCTTAATGGCCAATACAGGACGGGTTTATACTACTCGATTCTGCTGATCACAGAACTTTCCTCGACTGCCCAGCTCCTGCTACAAGTGAGGAAAGGATTGTTGTTGAGTTTCAGTACTCCCCTAAGAGACTCCCTGAGCATAGAATAGATACATGCCAAGTTCAGCCTAAGCCTATTCCTTACTATGCTATTTTTCTATGTGTAGAGAGTCCTCCCCTTCATGGAGCAAAAAACATGGCTGTCCTATCACCTGATTGCTGTCAGCTTAATGTGTGAAAAGACTCAATGGAAAATTTTTACTCTGAGGTGACATCAGACGATACAAAAGTTCAGTTCCTTCCATGAATGGCTTGTGGTCTATGGTGGTCCATTCACATGTGGAAGCCATCATTTGATACTCAGGGCCAGCCCTACCATGAGGCAGAGCGAGGCAGCTGCCTCAAGCTGCAGATGCTGGGAGGTGGCAGCTAGGTGTAGGAGGAGACAGAGCTGCTGACCATGCAGTATGCCCTGCACCCCCTTAGCTGGCCTGCTGCCTTCTGGTGAGATGGAGGATCCTGCCCCATTGCCAGTGTTGAAGAACGATTTAACTGCCAGTCCTGTTGGCTTTTTGTATATGGAATAGGAGAGGCTCCATCTTGTCCTTTGCCTCAGGCAGCAGAATGAGGTCCTGCAGCCATCCCATGATAACACTACACTTCTGAACCAACTTGGGATTATCTTTCCAAGTGTTATTAAACACTTTATGCATGCTGAGATCTGTGCCAAAGTGTGCTTGAAGGTATGGGGGGTCACAACCTTTTCCCTGGCTCCTCTTTTATATTCTTGTATGAAAAAGGATTTGTGTTTTAATATTTTATGGTTTTAGCTCTATTTTATGTGAACTGCTCAGAGTTCTATTTGTTGCATTGTTTCCTTAGAAATATGCAAAGAAGCATTACAGTTTCTCTATTTGGCTCTCCTGCCTCTTCCGCAAGGCAGATTAGTCGATTTTTCCAGTTTTACAGATGAGGCATTATGGCTAAAAGCAACAACTGGCCCAAGGACAAACCACTTCACGAAAATATTGTGGGAGCAGGTGTGAAATCGGATGGTTCAAGGAGTGGGTGTCCTGCATCTTCTGGATCACAATAAGGCTGCAGTCATGTGCATGCTTACCTGGGGGTAAGACCCACTGGATTTAGCAGAACTCACTTCTTCTGACAAAACACTTTAGGAGTGGGCTGCACAGTATTGTTGCTGGTGTTGCAGTAAAAGTAGTTGTAGTAAAGTTCCCGTCTTCTTACAGCTCCCTCTAGGCTACTCAAGATGCTTGGGAGAAATTACTCTCTACACTGCCTTGCCATGGAGGCCTTCCTGCTGCCAAACTGAAAAAGGAACCAGGGTCATGTATTGCGCCTGTGCTTTGTTATTAGCCAAGCTCTCTTCCATAAAACACACTAAAGACTAACTGTCCTCCTTCAAGATGAAGAAACATTAGTTTAAAAAGGAAAAGAAAAGAAGCAACCTCTGGGCACTTTCAGCCTTCCCGTTCAGTTTACTTCCACCATCAATAATGGCCCTAAGAAGGGGAAAGAAAATGAAACACAAGAGCTGCGGCTTACATTTTCTCTAGAAGTTTGTTTTGTTTGGCAGGTGGGGGGCGGGGAAGTGTTTGTTTTTTGGTCCATAACTTTTTACAAAGTAGGGCACTCCATGGGCACATAAACACAGCACTTGTATAGACTTCGGATCATTTTCTCAGACCATAAAACATTCCCTGCTATAACCAAAAGAGTCTCATTCTCCATGAATGTAGGCCAGACCTAACCAACCATGAATGCTTAGCCATGACAACTAAAGTGGAACCTCCACGGAGAGAGGCAGTGTGCTTCTGAACACCAGGTGTTGGAGACGTACAAACGGGACTGTCTGTTGCCTTCATGCTCTGGCTTCTGGTCACTCTTGGAAGCAGAATGCTGGACTAGATGGGTTTTAGGTCTGATGCAGGCAGCAAGGCAAATTCAGATTTTCCACATCTTTATATGGATGCCAAAAGGCTATCAAAGCATCCCAACACGCAAACATTGGGTGAGGGCTAACTGAGTTGGAGGGAGAAGAGGGGAAATCGGTATATGGTTTTTATTAGGAAAGTGAATTAGGCTATGGTAACAGCTGCTTCCTTAAAGCTACAGTACCATTTGAAGCAAGAAACAAGTAAAGCACATTTTGAAGAACTAACTTGCTAAACAATTAAACATCTTAAAGTGTAAATAACTTTTAAATGAATTATATTTGTTTTAATTATCTCCTTGTCTGAGATGTTTTCGATCACAGCTCCCAGCATTCCTGACCGCTGGTCATGCTGACAAGGCCAGATGGGAGGTGAAGCCTGAAATGCATTAATAGCACAAAGCTACACCCAGCCTCCAAACATTAAAATTATTTGGAAAGATTCAGAGAAATCGGCCATGTTTCCCCAAAATTGTATTTCTCAGAGGATGGAAAGCACAAGCAAATCAGTGGGAAAACAGCTTGCTTAAATGATACCGATCAGAACAAGTTGATTGTTAGTCTGTTTCAGACCTGCCAACTTTCCCCTGAAGCACCATTAAGGTGTACTATCCAGGCACTCTGCATGAATACAGAAGGGCAGGTGCACAGAGAACAGGCATGTAAAGTAAGATGGACCTGAACAGAAAGACATTCAGGCGGGCCTGAACAGAAACTGAAGAAGGGCTGGGATTCCTTTCTCACAGGCCTCCATGTTCCACGGGCCTTCAAGTGACTGTAGTAGCACCCAGCAGAACAGACACCCGAGGCACCCTCTTTCATCTTCTCGATGGGGCCATTCACATAGTCGCTCGCTCACTGTCCAACAGCACCAGCAGAAAGAATAAAAGTCACAGCGAATAAAGTCATAGGAACGTCCATGTTGTTTAGTGTTATTAGAAGAAGCCACTTCATGTATGGCGTGTTTAGGTCCTGAAAGGACTGGGGAGGGGGGTGTACGCGCTACGGATGCCGTTATCAGTCGCTGCTACAGTCACCCGGAGTCCTCAGAGCACACAGAGGCTGCTGTGTGAATTGGAACTGACAGACGGGTACAGAGAAGCACTGAAAGATTTTTCAGACGGACACTACTTTGCCAAGAGGACAGTCAGTGTGGTAGAAGAGGGGGAAAGTCTTTGAGCATCTCTACACCAGCCCCAAACCCCGCATTTAAAATGGGGCTTTTCGCTTCCATTTTAAATGCAGGATAGCAATGGACACCCTTTACACGGGCTTCCTTTCCCCCCTCCTTCTCCCCCTTATGTAAGTCTTCCATATATTTCATTGGTCCAGCTTCTCTTCTTGCGGCTTTTCCTTTTTCACGGAGGGAACTCAAGCGGAACACAAGCAGGGTAATTTGATAGCTCATGATCTCTGATCTATTTAAAGACAGAATAAAGGTCGTTTAGTGCAGGAGACGCCCTGGAGGTTCACGACATCATCTAAAGGGCCCGCAAACTTCTGTGAGGGGGCAGTCTCAATCGCAGGATAAAAGCTCCATGTGAAGGAGCCCTCTGATTCATGCAGCCTGGGAGTCCTAGGTATTCTTTGTGGTTCATAGCACTTTATCTGCTTCAGCTGATTTGCCAGTTGCAGCCATTTGGGTGGGAAATGAGCCTGAACCAGTGTCACACATGCCCTAATAACATCTACATTAGATGATTGCAATGCACTCTACAGTCAGGGCCAGAAATATTGGAACAAGGATAACTGTTTTGGCAGTTGGCCTCTGTACACCACCACATTGAAGTTGAAAGGAAACACACCCAGATGGGAGTGAAGTCAGGACTTCCAGCTGTAATGCAAGGGGTTTGACAAAAGTGGGGCACTAACCATTCAGGAAGTACAGCCAGTGGCATGCACACATCCCCATCGTTGGTGGCTCGTAAGTAATGGAACAAACCAACATCATTTCAAACTTAAGGATCGCCTTTAATACCTGGATGAAAATCCTTTGCAGTCAATGACTGCCTGAAGTCTGGAACCCATGGACATGACCAAATGCTGAGTTTCCTCCCTCAAGATGCTTTGCCAGGCCTTTACTGCAGCTGCCTTCAGCTGCTGCTTGTTTGTGGGTCTTTCTTAGGGATGGCAGAGAATTCCGCCACGGATCTTGGTGAGGCCGAATGCCAGTGCATTCGGCCCCCCAAACTCTGTGGCAGAACGGCCTGCCACCCCCCCACCCCCCCGCAGATCCCCCCCGGGACGAGACTTACCTGGGGCGGATCTTCCAGGCGGCGGCGGCTCCAGCGGTGGCGGCGGCTGGTCTTCTGACCGGCTGCTGCCGCCACCATTTCCAGTGTTGGGGAAAAAAAGAAGACGACGACGTGATAGGCTACGTAAAGATTTACGTAGCCTATCACGTCTGACTTAAAAAAAAAAAACGCATACGCAAATGGTGGTGGCTACAGCCGCCGCCATTTGCGTTCCTTATTTTCGCCGTCTTCGTCTACGTAAATATTTACGTAGACTAAGACGGCCCAAAATAAGGAACGTAAATGGCGGCAGCTGTAGCCACCGCCATTTGCGTATGCGCATTTTGTTTTGTTTTTTAGTCAGACATGATAGGCTACGTAAAGATTTACGAAGCCTATCATGGCTGACTACAGGGATGCAAACGGCGGTGGCTACGGCCGCCGCCATTTGCGTCCCTGCTAGCCAGCGGCCGGATGTCCGGCTGCTGGCGGAGCCGGCTGGCGGCTCCGCGGAATCCCAGCAGAGCGGAGCCAGCCGACCAGGATTCACTCCCATATGGGTGTGTTTCCTTTCAACTTTAGTGTGGTGGTGTACAGAGGCCAACTGCCAAAACAGTTATCCTTGTTCCAATATTTCTGGCCCTGACTGTACATGGGACTGCCTTTGAAAATCGTTCTCAAGCAACTATTAGTACAAAATACAACAAGACTGGTACTAACAATAGGGAACACATCTTATCAGTATTTAAAGGTTTACAACTGGCTTCTAGGGTTTTTTTCTAACAACAAGGAACATATCTTGCCAGTATTTAAAGAGCTACGCTGGCTTCCAAGGTTTTTTTCTCAGCACAATTCAAAGTGTTGGCTTTAACCTTTACTGCCTAAATGGCTTGGCACCAGGGCACCTGAAAGACCACCTGCTCTCATATGAACCTTCCCAACTACAGAGATCTTCTCCAGAGGCCCTGCTCAGCATGCCCCCACCTTCTGAAATTAGGTGAGTGACAATGAAGAACAGGGCCTTTTCAGTTGTGGCACCCCTCCTCTGGATTTCCTGACCTTAGTCCATCCATCAGGTTCCCTCTTTGTTGAGGTTCAGGGGAAAAAACCAGAAGATTCTGTGTTTCTCTTCAGCTTTTGATACAGTTTGATGCCATGTCTTTTTGAACTGTAGTTTGTTGGCTGGTTGGGTTTTTCTTTCTTTGTTGCAACTTTATAGTGACATTTTATATCTTTGTATTTGTTAACTGCCTCAGAAATCTCCACTGAGAATTAAATGAAAATAAAATAAATCCCTTTGCTGCTTTACTACTCATAGACCGTGTTTATCTGTGTGCAGGATCTTCTCCTAACATAAACGTTGACGTTGCCCATTTACAGCAATTCCCAGGGCAGTGGAGAGATTAAACTGGACTGCTATGTGGTAAGGACCTCAAGCTTTTCCATCTGCAGAGCAGCTGGGTTCTACAATTCCACATAAATGAAGACAGAGAGTCTGAACTTGGTATCCAGTTTTCATTTCATTTTTATTTAATTATTCTAAGTGGCATGTACACGCTGCAAAGACAGGCTTGGAAGTGTGCTAGCAATGCCTGGTGGAATATTTGAAGCACCGAGCGGAGGGTGTCAGCATCTTACAAAGATCCTCACCCCTCCCCATAATTAGCAGAAGCAAAATAAGTTATGCAAACTATGCACATGCATAAACATTTGCTAGATTTGCACAAACTGAGGCAGGTTGTGGGACTCTGCTTTTCTGGGCACCGAATTGGGAGGGATACATAGCCAGCCTCTGATGTCTATAATGGAATGGATGAGGGTGAACAAACTGAGGTTTGACCCAGACAAGACAGAGGTGCTCCTGGTTAGTCGGAAGGCAGATGAGGAAGTAGAGTTCCAACCTGTGCTGGATGGGGTTACACTCCCCCTGAAGTCTCAGGCTCGCAGTTTGGGTGTATTCCTGGATTCAGCCCTGAAACTGGATGCCCAGGTTTTGGTGGTGGCCACGAGAGTGTTTGCAGAGCGGTGGCAAGTGTGCCGAATGTGTGTGTTCCTAGAGAGGACTGATTTGGCCACGGTCACTCATGCCTTAATCACATCCTGTTTGGACTATAATATGGCCTATGTGGAGCTGCCTTTGAAAACTGTTTGGAAACGTCAACTGGTCCGGAATGCTGCAATCAGACTGTTGACCGGACAGGTTACAGGGAGCACATGACTCCCTTGTTACGACACCTCCATGGGCTACTGGTCTGTTTCTGGGGACAATTTAAAGTGCTGGTTATGACCTATAAAGCCCTATACAACTTGGGACCAGGCTACCTGAAAGATTGCATTCCCCCATGAGCCTGCCTGGGTTTTAAGATCTTCAAGGGAGCTCCTTCTCTCAGCTCCAGCACCATCAGAGACACATTTGGTGAGGATGCAAGAGAGGGCCTTCTCGGTGGTGGCTCCCAGGATCTGGAATTCTCTGCTGAGGGAGGCTAGGTTGGCCTCCTCCATGTTTTCCTTCTCTTGGCAGGCAAAAACATTTTTATTCAGGCAGATCTTTGGCATATATGCTGGTCTGTTGGAGAAAGGGTTTTTCTCCAACATTGGTTGCTGCTGTTTTAGAGATGGACAAATTAGTCAATTTTGGTTTCTCTATGTTTCTCATTTTTTTCAGTGTTAATTATGGTTCACTCCAACTTTAATCTTTTTTTTAAAAAAAAAAAATGTTTGCATGAAAATTCACAAACATTTTTGTGCACATTTTTCCTAATACATGTATTTGTGCCTAATGTCTAATTTTAATGCATTTTTTTTCATTGGAGAAGCCCATTACAAAATTCAGAGAAATGCAAATTTCAAAGGATAACCAAGGTTTGTTTCACATAGTGGTTTGAAAATGCTAAATTAGGTAAATTTGCAATAAAATGTGAACTGAATAAATTTCTCCCCCATCCTTATGCTGTCTATTTCTTTGTGTTTTAATATATATTATTTATTATAAATAAATACATAATATAGACATTATTTGCCCAAGTTACCTTATTTGCTCAATCCCTTCTCCCCACCACCCAAGAAATGCCCAATTGCTCAAATATCTTTCAAGTTTGCATGATGGATACTAAGGGAGAAATTCAAGGGAGAAGCCAAGCAGAAAGAAATACTTCGGTGACAGATGGAAAACTGGCAAGCAAGTGGTGGGTACAGAGGAAGAAAATGCCTTTGATTTGCAGTTTAATGTTTAGGTAACTTCTTACCTCTGTTATTACTATGAAGAGAGTGCAAATGCAATGTCACAGAACTGCACAGTTAATTAGGCACACATACTTTTGAAAGAGACCTTTTATATTCTTAAGTAAAGCAATTAAGGCAGGGCGGAGAGGGGGAGAGACGAATAGTATTTTGTAATTATGCCATTGATCTATACCCTTTTCCACTTTGCTATGAAAACATCCTTCACACACGTGATACATTAATGATAATTCTTCCCAATCTGTTAAGTGTCACCCAAGCAACACTTTGGATTCAATTTTCTTTTGCAGACCATTTGCTCCTTCTCAATCCCCCCTCCCCAAAAAGCCTGTACTGAGAAATACTTTCAGAATCTGAAAAAGTATTGTTAACTTTAGGAATTTCAGCTTTCAGAGTTGAGGGAAGCTTTGGGAAAAGGTGTACTAGAACAGCCTGCTAATTAAAAGGAAGAACTGCATCATATATTTCTGCTGTTCAAATGTATCCCTCCTACAGATCTGAAACATTTTTTTTCTGCAGAGCGGTTCAAAATATCAGAAGTGAAACAAACGAGAAAAAAAGACCCAAATCTCCTGCCTCTTTCATGTGGTGCCAGATAGAACTTGCTTTTTCAGGTTTCAAAGGCTGTTAAAACGTCACCTTTTGAAAGCAGATCCTCAATTAGCCACAGAAGTGATTTATGTAAGAGTTGCAAGAAAATGCCAGCAACTGTTCGTGTTCAAAGCACTCCCAGCAGACTCTATGATGTCCAGTTTGTATCACTTATAATTAAGGTTTCTAAATTATATTTTTAAAAATCCAATATCATAATTAGTAAGTGTGCACTTATTTCTCAGTTTTTACTACAACAGACTTTGACTTTGATCTGCATAAGCCGACTGATCATTAATGACATCTAATGTTAATTAATGACAACACACGTGGTAAAAAGGTCCATAGAGGATGAGCTAATTAAGCTTCATTTTTTTTAAAAGCATTTGTAATTTCAGGATTATTTCAGTAACTATTATTTAGGAATACAACATTGGTAGCAGAACTTCTGCAAACGTCACCCTCAGAAGTAAGATATTTGTTTTTGCCTCTTTAGGGGGAAAGGCACCTAATCTAGGAAGAGGTAAACAGAGACAGATGTATTACAGGGAAAATGCCTTTTGAGACAAAAATCTAATCTCTAGAAAACTAGGGAGATGGTGGGATGTGTTAGCCAGGTGTTCTGCACATAAGAGGATTCTTCTGTATGCTTAGGGATCTTCCTAGCTATCAGAATGTTTCTCCTTTTTTGCAATGTTTTAAGAGCTAAGTTTTACATGAATGGATAGCTAACCAACCATGCATTCAAAAGCCCCACATTTCTGTGTGTGTCTCACCGTGGTTGGGATTGGTCAAAGTGTCTTTTTGACCCCTGCAATTCTGCACCAAAATCCATGACTGTGGTGACATCTGAACCCAGGTCCAAGATGTCACATCTCTGGCTGCCAGTAGTGACTGCCCAAAAGAGAGAGCAACAGAAGTAGGTCTGTGCATTCAAAGGGAAATGGTAGCTCCATCTGAAGAGGCACAACTATGGGCTCCAGTGAGGAAGTTTAACCGCCTGTTAAACCCCTGAGCTCAAGTAATGGAAGCTGCTGAGTTAACCGCTAGGGCCCTCTGCGGAATCCACTTCCCACAGCTGAGACCCCAAGTAATGCTGCCCCATACATTTTTGGTCAAGATGCCAACAATCCCATCCAGAAACTACAGTGCTCTATACTGGCACATGTCCCCATTAGTTCAGGACCTTAGTATCAGGTGTGGCCAAAGAATTTAACTTCTGGCCACCAGCTGTTTATTACAGATGGGAGTTGTATGCACAAAGAAGTTTGCAAATTACTCAAGAGGCACTCTTACTGGCGACATGGAGCAGTCAAGTACCACAGTGAAATCTCTTTTTGCCATAACGGGTAGAAGATCTCGGAACAATCTTCAGGGCTTTGTCTGATGTATGTTGATCTCTATAGCTCATCAACTGCTGCCCACTTGTATCTGGGCTGCACCATTTCAGAATGCAGGTACGGGCCTATGTATATGACTGAATGTTCAACCATAAAAACAAACCTCAGCACAGGGAGAAACATTAAAACTCAGTCTTTTTCCTGACATGCTTGTTTTCTATGTGCAGGGATTTATTGTTCGTATGGAACAACGCTCAGTCATGTACCTACAGTGTGAAGTGGTGCAGTCCAGACACCAGTTTGCAACCTCAGTGAGCACTGGACCGTTGTTAACTTTTTTTTTTCACAGTCTGCTTCCAGATGTCTCCTAAGTGCTCCCAATGCTGGCTTTGATTTACTAGGTAAGCCTCAGAGGACTTTGCCCAGTACCCAGTGGGTCCAACTGGCCATAATGTGACACAACAGGTGTGTTGTATGAGTAAGGGACAAGCCACCACGCTGGGTGGCTGACTTGTCCCTTAATCTCAACAGACAATCGCCCACTTGGTGGCTCGCTGTGGCTTGTTTCTCCCTCAGTCCTTGTTTCTCCCTCAGAGGAAATTGTGCAAATCTCATGGCAAAGCAGCAAACGAAGATTGCAGAAATCTCACAGCAGGGCAGTGAAACAGAGGGGGAAATTACCAAAAAAAAATCCTAGCAGCGGTCATTCACTCCTGCATACTTGGACAGGACCAAAAATAAATAAATAAATAAATAAATAAATAAATAAATAAATAAATAACTTGCAAGTGCTTCCCAGACACTCTCCAGTGTCCTTTTTTCATCATTCATACAAAAAAATATTTAAATTCATCCTGGGGCTGAGATGGGATGAGGGAAATGGTGGTGGCCCTAACAAGACTGCGAGGAGCGGCAGGGGTTTTCACCACTCTTGCCTACTAGCTCTCTAGCTGTTCCCAACAAGCAACAAAAAAATCACCCTACTGGGTTTGGACATTACACTAAGCCATCCTAAAAACAAGCCACCCTAAACAACCCTACTACAAGACATGGGTTCTCCAGGTGGCTTGTTTGCAAAAAAAACCACCCTACCATGACAGGAAAACCACTCTGGGTTCGGACGTCACACTAAGCCACTCTGCGACCACCCATAATGATAACCCCCTGCGGTTTAGTGTGATGTGCAAACCTAGTCAATGATAGAACACATGCTTTTCATGCATAAAAGCACAGGTTCAATCCCTCGCAGCATCTCCAGGCAGGGTCGGAAAAAAACTCCTGCCTGATACCCTGGAAAGCCACCACCCATGCATATAGACAAGACTGAGGGCTCCTTCACATGGAGCTTTTATCCAGCGATTGAGATGGCTCCTTCACAGAAGTTTGCGGGCTCTTTACATGAGGCCATGACCCTCCTGCACTGAATGCCCTTTGTTCCATTTTTAAATAGATCGCAGATAATGAGCTATCAAATTACCCCGGCTGTGTTTCGCTTCAGTTCCCTCCGTGAAAAGTAAAAGCTGCAAGAAGAGGAGCGAGATCAATGAAAGAGAATGGAGGACTCTGATATGGGGAGAAGGAGGGGGGGAAGGAAGCACGTGAAAAAGGGAGTCGTGGTCCTGCATTTAAAACGGAAGCAGAAAGCCCTGTTTTAAATGCAGGATTTTAGGCTGGTGTAGAGATGCCCTGAACTGGATGGCTCTTGATCTGTAGAAGGCAGCTTCTTATTTTCCTAAAGCCTTTCACCAAGGCCCCAGAGAACCACTATCTGTCAGAGCTAGATGGATCAACACATCCTGGCTAAGTGTAAGGCAATTCCTGACATCAGGAATGTCCTCCATCAAGCAAGCCAAAAGCTGGTAAAGGAAACAAACGAACAAAAGGGAAAGCCACTCAATGGCAGCAATGGCAGCATACTCACACGACAATGTCCTTTTGCACCAACTTTGTGCAATGTGTCAATTCACTGTGAATACATCCAATATGTAACCAGCCAATTATAAATCCAGGCTACGCCAAGTGCAGGTTGGAAGAGGTGACATGTTTGAAGCTAACAACAGTTTTAAGCCTTAATAAAAGGAAGCACAATATCATCACTGTCAGAGCAATTTTCCACATCAGTAACCTAATACTCAAACGGCTGCATATTTTTGCAAGCAAACGACTCCTTGTTGCCTACCTTGTTCTGCTTGGGAGCATCCATTCTAAGACACGTCAAAAAATGCACACCTAAGCCAATGCTTTTCCTGCAAGGGCCGCATGCACCATTAGCATGCACCATTTATGCATTAAAATTATTTGTGGTTTTAATGTTCTATATATTTTAAATTGTTTTATTGTGTGTTGTTTGGTTTTAATTTTTGTGAACCGCCCAGAGAGCTTCGGCTATTGGGCGGTATAGAAATGAAATAAATAAATAGCCATGTGTCCTTTTTTTCCTTCTAACAGAGGGCAGTCCTCTATTTGAAAGCCTGCTAAAGGACTGTCCTCCATTTTGAAGGTGTCCTCTATTGGAAGGCTGTCCACTCCAAGTCCGGTTTAAGGATAAAGAACCATCCAAAGGAAGAACTGGGCCTTGAAGCTGCCCATCAACACTTACACCTGGGCCAGATCTACATGGTGACGAATGTGAAGCTCTTTCATGTTTAATGCGGATTTTCATGAAATTGGCCTTGGTCCATCCAGAGCACACAAAGCAAAAAATGTGGAGCAAACTCAACCTTAAAACCCACTTTTCACAGGTCAAACTGCACTTTAATCTGCCTTACTTTGAGGTTGAACGGGCAGAGTCCCGCTAGTAGAAGTGAACATCATCCACCCTGCAGATGCTGCTCAGCCAACGCGAGAGGCTTGCTGTCTTGCTCCCGCCCCTCGCCATGCTCCACTGATCAGGGATGTTTGATGGAAGAGATGAATAATAGCAGATAGTTTACTGTACACCTCTCCGCTCGCATCCACCATCTGTGAACCAGCAATACTGAAGCCCAGGGACAGACTGACAGAACTGGAATTGACTCCCTCTGCTGGCACCCTGCTAGCCAGGGCTGCTGCTGCTGGCTCCAGTTCCCTGGCCGGAACTAAGCCTCCTCCTCCTCTCCACAAGCATGCAGGAAGATCACACACACAGGGGACTATTCTGAAGGAGAGACATGAATGAATCAGAGGCTGCTATATGTGAATGGAAAAAGCAAACTGTTGCATTACTCTGAAGGGGTGGCCCAGTGCAATTCCATGATTGAGGAGGCCTGTTCCCAGCCTTGTCCATGCTGCCTTGCTGTACTGGCCACCCTTTCTCTGCCCTCGTCTCCGTATTCCTTAGTTGTAGGTGTGTCGTCACTGTGAAATAGCAGCTGGCCGCCCTTTCTCCTCCCCCCTCTGTATTCCTTAGCTGTAGGTATATCACGCAACTGCGAAGTTGCAGATGTATCACGACTGCGAAATAGCTGCTGGGTGCCCCTTCTCCTTCTGCTCTGTGTAGTCTTAATTGTGCACTACATATAAGCTGGCTACGCTATTGTGAATGAAACAGGGCTACTGATATTATGAATGGGAAAAGGGGCTACTTATTGTGGTAGCGGCCCTACTGCAAATGGGGAAAAAGAGGGAACTGGGGGAGGGGGAGCAGCCCCACCCCTTGACCACCTCACTGCCAGATCACAGCCACATCACAGAGGCACGTCCAGGATTTAATGCGGAGGGACTGGGCATGCTACAGGGGAACCGCCTGGGAGCAGCTTTCAGTAAAAAACACTGAGTAAAAGGACTTTCAGAAAATGTGGCTTTTCAAGAGGGATGCAGCTGGTTGGCTGCAGATTGGCCATGGCATCATGTATCCCTAACGACTTTAAGCCTCAGCAACACCAGAGAAAACCTGCCATGTAGTCAGGCCTCTGGACAGCGGACTGAGCAGGGCACACAGGTCATCTGGTCACTGTTCCACACTATATGTGTGGTATTTCTATTTAAATTATAATGACTATATCTAATTTTGCATCTATACATCTAAATTAGCATATGCACATTTGTACCCTCTTTTGTCCTCTTTTGGGGTGATACATTGCCCCTTTTTTGGCAATTCATAAGTGGCCACCCTAGATGGAGGCTAGAATAAAAAGGATGCTTCTATAGGGAGCAAAGAAACACACACACATACCCTGATTGGCTCAAGTTCCTGTTTCATTTTGTGTAAACATCTGGGTTGTAACTCATTCCCAGTTTTACCGCCACCTTAACATTAATGCCGCCTCCAACTCAACATCATAAAGATGGAGTTATTAACTTTAATTTGCTCAGGCTATATTTCTCTCTTTTGCATGAGAGGATAAATCTCAGGCATCCGCTACCAGCCAGTGCTCAAGTAACGTCAAAAACAAGAAGGTAATTTTTTTTCACCATAAGCACTTTGTTCTAGCAGGAAGCAAAGGCTCATGTTTGCCATTCAGTGCAGTTAACCCAGTGTTCTGCTGTCTCACATCACAGGGCAGCAGGGGCATTGCTAGGTTCTTCAAAGATCTGGGGCACAGCACAGGCCCATAACACAAATTTGCATATATATATCCGAGTCTAAGCACACCTCTAATATATGTGTGTGTGTGTGTGTGTGTGCACGCGTGCGCGTGTGTGGCGTGTGCGTGTGGTGTGCTTGCGTGTGTGTATAGATGACATACATACATACATACATAAGACGTGTGCACTGACCCCCCCACCCCACTTCAACTCAGACCCCAATTCAGCTTTTTGGAAAACATCCTGCTTCTGCTTGGGCCAGTTTGTAGTCGGACCACTTCAGCTCAGCACCAAACCTGAGTCAAGGTTTGGAAAAACTAGTCTTTATGCTTCCTGTTGACTACCATGGGAAATAAGAAAAAAAAAAACCTGTAACTTCTTTCTCTTAGTCAGAACTGGATGATACTTTCAGGCATAGTAAAATTGGGTGGGTGGCTGGATGACCCCCACCCAGACCTCGCAGTTTGAATGATATCACAGGGGTGGGACCACACTCCCTTAAGTCATTTGGTCCCTGATGGCACATGGGGTGGATGTTCTCCATGGTGGATTTGCTGGGAACTTGGCTTCACCCACCCTGTGCCTTTTCCCATTGGGGAGAGGAAGTGGGGCAGGCAAAACTGCTCAGCCCTGCTTCGCTCAGCCTTTACCTTCCCCATGAGAGGAAAGCAAGAAACAAGGGAAGCCCACTCATCTAGCTCTTGCAGGAGCTCCCACAAGCGCCAGACAAGTGTGTAGCCCCCAGGCCCCCAGGGCAATCCCCTTGTTGACCCAGTGAATGCAAAGGCTATGCATTCGAAAAACGGAGCTACGAAGAGATCACGTCAGACTTTGAAGCTTTGGGAAGGAAACTCAAGAACTTTGGGGCCCAGATAGTTTTCTCATCCATCCTTCCAGTAGTTAGAAGAGGGATAGAAAGGGAACGAAAAATACTCCGGGTGAATGACTGGCTACGAAGGTGGTGCCAACGAGAGAGATTTGGATTCTGGGACCACGGGCTATACTTCCTGGAAGATGGGCTGTTGGCTAGGGATGGGTTGCACCTCACAAAGGATGGGAAGAACGTGTTTGGCCACAGCATGAAGAACTTCATCAGGAGGGCTTTAAACTGAATCCTACGGGGAAGGGAGATATAATGTTGGGGGTAACAATGGACATAGGCGCATGCACTGTAATGGAGAGAACAGCTCTGATAGCGCCCAATAATAGTCTTCAGACACATGTAGGAAGAAAGCCAGACTATGAAGCACATGGTCTTTGATGTCTATATACTAATGCCCAGAGTATGGGAAACAAACAGAACGAACTTGAACTCTTAATACAAGAGGGAAATTATGACCTGATAGGTATAACTGAGACTTGGTGGGATGACTCTCATGACTGGAATACAGCAATTGAAGGATATAACTTGTTCAAAAAGAACAGGAGGAACAGAAAGGGAGGTGGGGTTGCACTGTATGTGAAAAATACATATCTCTGCACAGAAATACAGGAGGAGGAGCTTGGTAGCCCCATCGAGAGCATCTGGGTTGAAATAAATGGAGCAAAGAATAAAAGGAACCTGGTGGTCGGAGTCTACTACCGGCCACCCAATCAAGAAGAAGACAAGGATGAAACTTTTGAAAAGCAAATAGCCAATGTTTTAAGGAAGCATGATGTAGTAGTAATGGGGGACTTCAATTTCCCCGATATTTGTTGGGAGACAAATTCTGCAAAACATGGCCCCTCCAGGAAATTCCTGACTTGTGTGGCGGATAACTTCCTCCTACAGAAAGTAGAGGAAGGAACTAGAGGATCGGCTATCCTTGACTTGATCCTAACCAACAGAGATGACTTAATGGATAAAGTAGCAGTTACAGGAACTCTGGGGGAAAGCGACCATGTTGTACTTGAGTTCTTGGTTCTAAGGGAAGCAAAAGCTGAGTGTAGTCAAACGCGTACCCTGGATTTTAGGAAAGCTGATTTTCATAAACTCAGAACAATGATCAGTAAGGTCCATGGCAAGCGATGCTAGCGAGAAAAGGAGTCCAAGACGGGTGGGAGCTTTTAAAAAAGGAAATTCTCAAGGCACAATCACAAGCAATTCCAACAAGAAGAAAAGGTGGAAGACAACAGAAGAAGCCAATGTGGCTTCACAAAAAGCTTAGGGATGACCTGAAAACAAAAAAGGACACATATAGGAAGTGGAAAGAAGGCCAAGTAACAAAGGAAGAGTACAGGCAGATAGCACAGAATTGCAGGGATGGCTTCAGGAAGGCTAAAGCTGAGAATGAGCTGAGGTTAGCAAGGCATGTTAAAAACAACAAAAAGGCTTTCTTCAGCTACGTGCATAGTAAAAGGCAGAGGAAAGAAATGGTGGTTCAGCTATTAAATAAGGATGGTAAAACGATAACAGATGACAAAGAAAAGGCAGAGGTGCTCAATTCCTACTTTGGCTCAGTCTTCTCCCAAAAGAGGGTCTATGACCCCCCTGGCAAAGGCGAAGTACAGGCTGAAGGGGCAGGATTGCAGCTTGAGATCGACAGGCATATGGTCAAGGAACACCTCATTACTTTGAATGAGTTTCAAATCTCCAGGGCCAGATGAACTGCATCCTAGAGTCATAAAGGAACTGGCAGAAGAACTCTCAGAACCGCTGTCTATTCTCTTTGAGCAATCCTAGAGGACGGGTGAAGTGCCAGATGACTGGAGGAGGGCTAACGTTGTCCCTATCTTCAAAAAGGGTAAAAAGGAGGAACCTGGGAACTACAGACAAGTCAGTCTGACATCAATCCCTGGGAAAATTCTGGAGCAGATCATAAAGCAATCCATCTGGAAGCACCTTGACAACAATGCCGTGATTACTCGAAGCCAACATGGATTTGTCAAAAACAAGTCCTGCCAGACAAATCTGATCTCATTTTTTGATCAAGTAACCTCCCTTGTAGACCGTGGGAATGCTGTAGACATCATATACCTCGACTTCAGCAAAGCTTTCGACAAAGTGCCCCATGATATCCTGATGAGCAAACTAGCTCAAAGTGGGCTAGATGAAACAACGATCCGGTGGATCCACAGTTGGCTACAGAATCGGACTCAAAGAGTGCTTATCAGTGGGACCTTCTCAAACTGGGGAGAGGTAACGAGTGGGGTACCGCAGGGCTCAGTCCTGGGCCCAGTGCTCTTCAACATTTTTATTAATGACTTGGAGGAGGAGGTGCAGGGAATGCTGATCAAATTTGCAGATGACACAAAATTGGGCAGGATAGCTAATACTTTGGAAGACAGAAACAACATTCAAAGTGATCTGGATAGACTGGAGCGCTGGGCAGAAAACAACAGAATGACATTTAATAGGGACAAATGCCAAGTTCTGCACCTAGGAAAAAGAAACCAAATGCACAGTGACAAGATGGGGGATACGTGGCTCAACAACACTACAAGCGAGAAGGATCTTGGAATTGTTGTCGATCCCAAGCTGAATATGAGCCAACAATGTGATGTGGCTGCAAAAAAGGCAAATGCTATTTTGGGCTGCATTCATAGAAGCATCGCTTCCAAATCCCGGGAAGTACTAGTTCCCCTCTACTCAGCACTGGGTAGGCCTCCTCTGGAGTACTGTGTCCAGTTCTGGGCACCACACTTTAAGAAGGATGTAGACAAACTGGAGAGGGTTCAGAGGAGGGCAACAAAGATGATCAGGGGACTGGAAACAAAGCCCTATGAAGAGAGACTCAAAGAACTGGGCATGTTTAGCCTTGAGAAGAGAAGACTGAGGGGAGATATGATAGCACTCTTCAAGTATTTGAAAGGTTGTCACAGAGAAGAAGGCCAGGATCTCTTCTTGATCATCCCAGAGTGCAGGACACGGAATAATGGGCTCAAGTGACAGGAAGCCAGATTCCGGCTGAACATCAGGAAAAACGTCCTGACTGTAAGAGCAATACGACAATGGAACCAATTACCTGGGGAGGTGGTGGGCTCTCTCACACTGGCGGCCTTCAAGACGAGGCTGGACAGCCATTTGTCAGGGATGCTCTGACTTGGATTCCTGCATTGAGCAGGGGGTTGGACTCGATGGCCTTGTAGGCCCCTTCCAACCCTACTATTCTATGATTCTATGATTCTATGCAATAATCAAATGATAGGATGGACCAATAAAGTGGATGCATGAAACTTCCAGCCAGATCTAGACAACCAATGCCACATTAGCCGCTACACAACCTCTGCCACAAATGGCCAATACACCTTTTTAGCATCCACGCACAGGCAGCCAGCTGCTGAGGCGAATCCCCTTGAAGGTTCTTGTGGGGACAGCCAGACAAACATAGGGGTAACACTGTCCAGAATCCCCACCCCCAAAAAGATTTGAGAGATAATTTTTCACAAAAGAGATGAGTTTTAAAGGAAGAATGCAAGTGAGAGAGTGGTGGAACCACATGGGTGTTCTAGGAAGATCAGTCACATGCACTGTATGCCTATACACCTGTACCTGTTACTCAGAAGTAAAGGGGGGGAGAGGAACCTCTCTAAAATGAGGGAACTGGTAAAAAGGAGGGTAAAAAGGGGAGGTCAAGAGGGTTAAATCCCTTCAAAAACCTTGGAGGCTGCTCAAAATCACAATAATAGAAGCTCAGCTAGAGAGTACACTGCAGCTCAGGAAAGGTAGCAGAGGTCACTGGCATGGTTAATGAGCAGCGTCAAGGAAGCTATTACATAAAAGAAGGTGTCCTTCAGAAAATGGAAGTCTTGCCCAAATGAGGAAAAGAAGAAGGAGCACAATCTTGCAAGAAGGAGATGAAAACAAGGCAATAAGAGATGCAAAAAAAAATAAAATAAAGCATTTTGAGGATCAAAATGCTTTTTTGAGGAACCAAAAGCACTAGAAAAACGCTAAAAGCATCAGGGCCAACGATAAAGAATACTTTAAATATATCAGAAGCAGGAAAGCAGCTAGGGAGGCAGTTGGACCGTTGGATGACAATGAAGTTAAAGGAGTACTATAGGAGGATAAGGAGATTACAGAGAAGCTGAATGAATTCTTTTCATTGGTCTTCACTGCAGAAGATAGAGGGCAGAGATCTGTGCCTGAACTGATGTTTTCAGGAAGGGAGTCTGAGGAACTGAGGCAAATAGTGGTGACAAAAGATGAAGTTCTCAACCTTACTGATAAATTGAAAGCAAATAAATCACTGGGCCCAGACAGTATCTATCCAAGAGCCCTTGAAGAACTGAAATGTGAAATTGCTGATCTACAAACAAAAATATATAACACGTCCCTAAGAGAATGGCCAACATAATGCCAATTTTTAAAAAGGGATCGGGGGGATCTGGGAAATTACAGACCTTAATATCTGTTCTGGGTAAATTGATTGAAAGCATTATTAAAGATAAAATTCGTAAGCGTATAGAAAGGCAAAAAAACAACATGGATTCTGCAAAGGTAAGTCCTGTCTCACTCATATTTTAGAGTTCTTTGCGAGTATCAATAAATATGTTGACGGTAGACATTAGGCTTCTCCACACAGAACTTTTATCCTGCAATTGAGATTGGTTACTGATGGAAGTTTGCGAGTCCTTTAGATGGACCTCCAGGACCTCCCTCAACCTCCAGGGCGTCTCCCACACTAAATGACCTGTATTCCATTTTTTAAAAGATCAGAGATAATAAGCTAGCAAATTACCGCACTTGAGTTCCCTCTGTGAAAACAGGAAAACCCACAATAAGGGAAGCTAGATGACAGCGCCATCTAGCAGCTGTATAATGAAACATATGGAAGACTCAGATAAGGGGGGAAAGGAGGGAGGAAAGCGGGGGGAAGGAAACATGTGTAAAGGGAATCCGCCATGATCCTGCATTTAAAATGGAAGTAGAAAGCCACATTTTAAATGTGGGATTTTAGGCTGGTGTAGAGATGCCCATTGTTTACCTGGACTTCCAAAAGGCTTTTGACAAACTCCCTCACCAAAGACTCCTGAGCAAACTTAGCAATCATGGAACAAGATGGATCAGTAACTGGTTAAAGAACGGAAAGCAGAATGTAAGAACAAATAATAAATTCTCCTAAGAGAGGGATATAAACACTGGGGTCCCAGAGGCATCTGTATTGGAACCAAGGCTTGTCAACTTGTTCATAAAAGATCTGGATTTAGGAGTGAGCAGTAACGTGGCCACGTTTGCTGATGACACCAAGTTATTTAGGGTGGTTAAAACAAAAAGGGATTGCAAAGAGCTCCAAAAGTATTGTTACAAATTGGGATAACGGTTATCAAAATGGCAACTGTGGTTCAATGTAAGTAATTGTAAAGTGATACGTGTATAGGTATATACTGCATGAGTCACAGGCAGTGTATGCCTATACACCTGTACCTGTTACTCAGAAGTAAAAAAAAACAGGGGGCGGAGGAAACTTCTCTAAAATGAGGGAACTTGTAAAAAGGAAGTTGAAAGGGGGGGGGTCAAGAGGATTAAATCCCTTCAAAATCCCTACTTCAAGTATAAGCTAATGAGATGTGAGCTAGCAGTGACTGACCAAGAAAGAGATTTTGGGGTTGTGATGGACAGCTGGATGAAAATGTCAGCCCAGTGTGTAGCTGATGTTCTATGGTAGGAATAATTAGGAAAGGAATTGAAAATAAAACTGCTGGTATCATACTGTCTTTATACAAACCTATGGTGTGCAACCATGCTTGGAATACTCTGTAGAGTTCTGGTCACCTCACCTAAAAAATAATACTGTAATGCTGGAAAATGGGCAAAAAAGGGCAACTAAAATGACCAAGGGGCTGTTCTCCTATGAGAAAAGGTTGCAATATCTGGGACTGTTTAGTTTGGAGAAAAGGCAAGTGAGGGGAGACATAATAGGGGTGTACAAAATTATGCATGGCGTGCAGAAAGTGGATGGGGAACAGTCTTCTTCTCTCATAATGTTAGAACCCAGGGTCATCCCATGAAGTTGATTGGTAGAAGATTCAGGACAGATAAAAGGAAGTACTTCTCCACATACTGCATAGTTAAACTATGGAAATCACTACTACAAGATGTAGCGATGGCCACCAATTTGGATGGCTTTAAAAAGCTGCAGCTGGTGCAGAATGCGGCGGCTCACCTGATTAAAGGCAGCCTCCGGCATGAACACATCACTCCGGTGCTGAAGGAGTTGCACTGGTTACCAGTTGTTTTCTGGGCCAAATTCAAGGTGTTGGTTTTGACCTTTAAAACCCTATATGGTTCCGGCCCAGCCTATCTTAAGGAGCGCCTCCAGCAACGCAGACAGGCTGCTCAACAAGATCAGCCTCAGATGGCCTTCTCTCTGTCCCATCAGCCAGGACAGCTAGGCTCGTGAGGACGAGGGAGAGGGCCTTCTCTGTGGTGGCCCCCACTCTGTGGATCTCCCTCCCTAGGGAACTCCACCATGCCCCCTCTTTAATGAGCTTCCACCACGCATTAAAAACGTGGTTGTACAGGCAGGCATTTGGGGTGGGTTAGGGTATTTTTAGAAATATGATGTTTTAATGTAGAATTTTATTGTTTTAAAACTGTTGTATTGCTGTACATCGCCCCGAGTGGCCGGGTGACCGGCCAGATGGGCGATTAAGAAATTTAATTAATAAATAACAAAATAAAAAAGGGCTTGGACAAATTCATGGAGGATAAGGCTATCAATAGCTGCTAGTCCTGATGGCTATATGCTCCCTCCAGTATTAGGGGCAGTATACTTCTGTACACCAGTTGCTGGGGAACATGGGCAGGAGGGTGCTGTTGCACTCATGTCCTGCTTTTGGGTTTCCTGTAGGCATCTGGTTGGCCACTGCGCAAATAGAATGCTGGACTAGATGGACCTTGGTCTGATTGAGCTCACTATGTTCAATGGGACTTACTCCTCATTAAGCATGGATAGGATCTGAGCCGTAAGAGCAGGAAACCAGCTAATAGCTCAGAGTGGAAGCAGAGTAAACCAGCACAAACAAATTCATTACTTTGTAAAATAAATGATAAACAAGGAAAACAGATATTAGGAACTAATAATCAATGCACTGATAATCCATGACAATTCATGAACTCAAGAAAAAACATCTAAATCATTGTATCTTAAACTAAAAAATTAGTATACAACACACATTGGCAAGTAGAAATCAATACAAAATACTCATTAACAATATGTAAATTCCTTCTCTGGATAGGTTAGAGCTCTCTCAATATTTCAGACCATACACCTTGAGCAGGACTATTTCGATTCACAGACACACATTTTCAGCTGAGACAACTGCTTCTTTCCCTCCTGTCGCCTCTCTCAGCCACCCGTGAAGAAGGTCTCCGTTTCCATTTCACAAATGGGGGAAATGGAAAAGGGGAGGGGGAAGACAGGGAGATGAAAACTTGCCCTAACAAGTCTGCGGGAGAAGCAGTCCTAGGACCAGAGATTTCCTGGATCCAATTTTGTATTTCCTTGAACACACAATCCAAGTCCACTCTTTGGGTATAAACACTGACAGGTGGCTTGCAAATGTGATGTGGCCAGCACAGATCAACCATGACCAACACACACACACACACACACACACACACAGTGTTCCTGTCATCTGACACCACTTCACACACACTTTCAAATGCAGACCATCCACATGTTCATCTGCAAACCGTGGTGGCAGGACTTTAGGGTGGGAGCAGTGGAGGCTGGAGACTCCAACGTCACTGGGGCAGTGAATCCACTCCAGGTTTCAGTCAGAACCCTAAAACAGCTATCTAAGGTAAACACTGGTTCTGACTGAAACCTGGAGCGGATTTACCACCCACTTACGTTGGAGCCATCAGCCTCCACTGGGTGGAAGTCCAGGACCCCACTTAGCAAAACAAGCAGGAGGGTCCCCAAACACAGCATGGCTGGCTTGCCACATTTTGAAGTAAATGAAGTGAAAACCACACTTTAAGAAGGATGCAGACACACTGGAGAGGGTTCAGAGGAGGGCAACCAAGATGATCAGGGGACTGGAAACAAAGCCCTATGAGGAGAGACTGAAAGAACTGGGCCTGTTTAGCCTTGAGAAGAGAAGACTGAGGGGAGACATGATAGCGCTCTTCAAGTACTTGAAAGGTTGTCCCAGAGAGGAAGGCCAGGATCTCTTCTCAGTCATCCCAGAGTGCAGGACACGGAATCATGGGCTCAATTGACAGGAAGCCAGATTCCGGCTGAACATCGGGAAAAACCTCCTGACTGTTAGAGCAATACGATAATGGAACCAATGACCTAGGGAGGTAATTGCCACACTGGAGGCCTTCAAGACGAGGCTGGACAGCCATCTGTCAGGGATGCTCTGACTTGGATTCCTGCACTGAGCAGGGGGTTGGACTCGATGGCCTTGTAGGCCCCTTCCAACCCTACTCTTCTATGATTCCATGATTCTAAGTAATACACATCACCATTCAAGGAGACCATTAAGTCCAGAGTATAATTACATAAGTGCACCACTGTGGGGGTGGAGGAGACAGAAATTGTCACTGGCTCTGGGATGTAGTCTAGAGATCACCAAAGAACTCTTCCCCGCTTGTTATTTCCTTTTTCCTCCCCCTAGGAAGCCTACCTCTGCTTATTTTCCCCTTTGAGATTAATTCACTGTTGAATTATTGAAACTCAGACTATCTGCAATCATACAGGCATTTGTGGGACTTTTGCTTAAGACAGGGGTGGGGAGAAGGATATTGTGTTTTCATGTTTAGTGGGTTTTGCTTTAAATTGTAAAGACGGTTTTAATTGTTGTGTTTATGATTTCTGTTGTGAGCTGCTTTGAGCTCCCAGGCAGGGTTATAAACGTTCTAAAATGAAATAAATTAAATAGATCTGGATGTAGTACATAATTTGCAGCAGGTCAGCAAGATTTCTGGCTCCCAGTTAGTAACAGCAACAACAAAAGCTTTTCCCCCAACCCCTAAATTGCACTGTTACATCTGAGTTGCTACAGATCAGAGTGTAAATGTAAACCTGTATATGCAGGGTTATATCCATGTGTGTCTCATGTGGTCCTGTAGGTACTTGGTTCTACCCTCTGAGGCACCATTTTGCATATGGCTCCACCTGCCCCCTCCCAGCTGTTATTTTGCACGTGGTTGTGACTAGTGGATCTTGAGGTTCTAGGGGAAAACAAAAGAGATCCTGTAAGCCTGAGAGCCTGGGTTAAAATACAACCCAGAAAGAAACACCATTTGCCTCTCTTCAACCTGCCACTTGTTTCTCTGCACAGCAGTTTGTCTTTCTACTGTACAACAGCATGTTCAGACTTGTACACATCAGTTGCACTGATGAAGAGAACAGCCAGCAGGGAATTTGGTAAAACCGTGAAATTTATGTTACATGCGAAGCCAAGCATAGCCAAAAGCTACATCTCCCCCTTGCTATGAAAAGGAGGAAATACAACATCACAGCCTCTCCTGAGTGTTGCTCCATGAACACTGTCGTTTTCAAGGTATCATCTCAAGCAAAACTTATCCTGCAAGAGTTCGCATTTAACTGCACCTTTAAGTATTTCACAAAACAGACACAGTCCTATGAGTTTTTCGGACAGGGCTCCCGAGTCTTAAATGCCAGCCTGATAAGGAGAAATGAAGCAGGTGAAGTTTGGCCCATCACTGCTTCTCCATGCCAGGAAAAGCTCCTCCTGCCAAACTTCTAATTCAAGTCTAATTCAGCTAGTGTAGTGTAATGGTTAGAGTGCTGGGCTGTGTTTCCACCAGTGATTTACTCCAACCTGGCTGTGCGGTGAGGTCTCTGTGCTTCCATGACGTCGTGGCCATTCATCACCAGAAAACACAGAAAAACCGCTTCTTCTGAGACTGGTTATAGTCTGGCTTTTCCAGCTTACTTTGGCTCCATTACTGACCTGTTTCCACAACTGCACTCGGCTCGGTATCATAATCCTGCCCATGAGGCATGTAGCCCAGCCTTTGTGGGTGTGTCTCGCTCCGACCTCAAAGACCCAACCCTTTCCCTCCCTGTTTTCCAGAAGTTTCATCCCCATTTTGGAGCAGGATGCTGAGGGACCAACTTTTAAAACATCACTGAAAATAAGCATTAGGACACAGCCCATGACCCCAGTCATGGGGTGTTTTCTCCCATTGTGCTGAATGAGGCTTGCCCTCTCAGTGACCACAGAAATAACAGAGAAGCCCCTCAACTGACACAGCACATATCAAAGCCCAATTCCTTAAATGTAATTAAACGTGATCTCGAGGCTCCGGTCCATTGTCTTAGGACATAACTCCTTCACAGTTTCCATACAGAGATCCTGTGCATTAAAATGGGGGCTGGTTTCAGTCTCTTTCCCACAACAAACCCATTAGTGTCTCCTCAGAAGTAACTCCCACTGTGGTCGATGAGGCTTGTTTTTGAATGCCCACATCAGAATTTACAAAGATTCCCCCTCAATTGAAATGACACACTTTTAAGCCCAATTCCTTAAGTGCAATGAAGCGACCAAGCAGGATTATGAGGCTCTGATTAATTGCCTTAGTAAGAAAGTACCTCACAGCTTTGTTATAGATATCCTGCAGGTTACAATGGGGGCTGGTTTCTGTCTTTGTGTTTACTGCTCTCTTTCCCACAACAAACCCATTACTGTCTCCTCAGAAGTAACTCCCATTGTGGTCAATGAAGTCCTCTGGGTTAAAATGGGGGATGGTTTCCCTCTTTCCGTTCTCCCCTCCCCTCCCCTTCCCTTCCCAGCACAAGCATATGTGTAACTCAGAAGTAACTCCCATTTTCTGAAATGCAGGTGCATCTGGACTTTCAGGGGGAAGGAGAAAGGGGGAAGAGGGGGGAAGCCTCTCTTCACAGCAAAGCTGATTCCTTTTTAAAAATCCAGTACTCCTCCATTAGCTTCTCCTTCCATTGTCCTGGAAACACAGTCGAGGAGGCGGGAACACGGATGAGGTAATCAGACCCAACCCAGACTCCACTCAGAATCCACCCAGCTATCAAGAAAACAATTCAATTAGGGCTCAGTGGAAACAGCACAGAGCCCCAGGCTACAGCAATGATAAGCCGGGTCTTTCCTGTGGAAACAGGAAAAGGAGAAGGAAACATCGCAACAAAGTTGCAAACAAAGTGAAGGTGATAGTGTGGAAACACGCCCCTGGACTAGGTTTCAGGTGATTTGGGTTCTAGTCCCCACTAGGCCATGAAGCTCACTGGGTGACCTTGGGCCTAACCTACCTCACAGAGTTGTTGTGGGGATAAAATGGAGGAGAGGAGGATCGTGTAAGCCTCCTTGAGTTAGATATGTAATAATAAATATAAAAACATCTGTTAAGGCTGCAGGAATGGCTCTGGGTGGCCATGCGATGGCAGAAGAGGTCCCGCCGAGGGAGACCTCTACTGGAAACTCAATACACCATTTTGCAGAATCTAATTTCATTTAAGAGGAGCTGAGTGTAAGGAGCACCACTGCATTTATTAAAGTTATTATTATTAATGTTTAGGGACTCATCTTAATTCCGCTTAAAAAACCCCGTGAATTATGTTAATCAGCACTTCACTCCAGCTAGGTCTCCCAAGAGTGAATCTGTGCCATTCCAATTCTCTGTTGCACCAAACCCTTAATGAAGTCACCTCCGTAAGTGTAAGATGACCAAAATACCCATTACTGTTGCCTTCTACTCACGGATTTAACCCTCTAGCTGGTGAGTGGCAACACCCTTTCCCATAACAAAGATAACCACAAGCTTCCAGAAAGAACAAGCCCTTATCAACTCTCCTACCAATACCTAGCAACTCAAATCCAAGTTACTTCCCTCTGTTCACGCTGAAGAAACCATTTGTGAACTGCAGAGCATCTTCGAAGTCAATAATTTTAGAGGGCTTTACACATCAAACTAGCACTGTGCACTGCTATAATCCTGTGACAGTTATGTTTTATGACTGGATGCAGGGGACTTGCAAGCACTATCACATGGCAGAGCAATCCTATGGTTCCTGGGAGAGCAACTCAGGGCCCATAGGATCTGTCAGATTTCCCCTCCCAAAGCCATAGACATTGCTATGACCTTGGCAGCAGGAATCTGACATCAGGCCATTCCCCCTCCCCCTCACAGCTGCCACGGAAAACACCTTGGTGGCTGCTCTTCCGAAGTGGGGAGAGGAGAAGCCAGGATCCACAGCATCCTACAGCCTTTATGCTGCAGTCCCTGCCCACTACAATATAGGTATAGGTCAACTCGAAGGACTCAGAGGCCCATCTAACTGAAATGTTTATTTTAAAAGAGAAACTGGAGGCAAAATCGCCTCTGTCCACCTCCCACCCTGCCTGGTTCTCGCTGGCTGGGCATAGGATAGACAGATGGCTCCAATCTCAGAGCCCTCTGTCTATCAACAGAATTGTGAGGAACGTGACTAAGAGCAATTATATTTGAGAAGGAATAGGGTAGAACATCCCACCTTTATTTCTAGGAGTTGCAACTGAACTTCATTAACCTCTGTGCAAAGAGGCATATTTATATGGTGCTCCCTTAATTCTGGAAGCCCCTACCAGTTTTGGCTGTAATTAGTGGCTTCCAGAAGCCAAGGGGATTCCAGGGCCACCTACTAAGAGCATAAGATGAGCTACAAAGGAACTACAATATAAACGCCCCCATCCTCACTGTGACAGACACCATTGCAGGAGAATTTTGCCCAAAGTGGAATGAGAGACAAATTTTGAGGTTCCTGCTCGGGCAAAGAATTTGAGGAATTTCTTAGAAGGAGTTTGAATAATATTTGCAGCATTTCTGAGGAGATGGGTCTCACGCATCACATGCACACACTTACTAGCTCCCACAGTCATTTTAGCCATGGCCTGCATTGTTCTAAGATAAGGAGAGGTAAATAAAATTGGTTAGCTACAAGAGGGCAATGCTTGTCCAGCTGATGGTGCCCTAATGAGGTCTTAGCGCCGGAGCCTTGCTGATGTTCCAGCACCTGTCCTGTCAGCAACTTGACAGAAGAAGATAAATATATTTATATCACCCAGCAAAGTGAATAACAAAAAGTGTTTATAGAGTTGTCTCAGACAACCCTTGACATGCTCTTGCTGGCAGTTTTAATCAATTCCCAGCTAAGCCTGAGCAATTGGAGGGAACAAGACTGACCTTTTGGATAAACTTGCAGGGAGAGCAAACAGAAGCCCGACATAACAATTTTGCTCCACACGTTTGTGTACATGGAAAGAGGCCCTGGGGGGTGGGGGGCTTTTAGGCAATGCCTTTCGAGTGTTCCAGGCACTTCTCAGAAATCCTGACAACTACTTTCTACACTAGGTCACCATCATCACCAGCAGTTTGTAAATGGAGGGCCCAACACGGAGGGAACAGCAGATTGCCTAAAACGGCCGAGGGAAGATGTGAACTTCCCAGTCGCTATGCAGAATCAGCCCAATTTAAAGGCATGCTTTCACTGGCAGTGCTAACAACATTTCATTGCTCATCTAGTGGTAACAGTGTACAAGGAACTGAACAGCAAAAGCAAAAAGAGGCAGGAGACAAAACTCTCAACAACACAGAGTTTACAATCTAAATTTTATTGTGTAGTGGGCCACTTGTGAACATGTTATGGTAGGACACAAAAACAGAAGACAGCCAAAATTAAAACCAAATATACATTCTAGCCTAAGCTAGGCTTATGTTCACATGTACAGCTACGTGAAATACAATAATCACATCTCGGTATCAGCTGCGAAAACAGCCTCAAAGCTTGCTTAGACAACGAAAGTGGTTGTGTGAACACTGCCCCCCATCTCCACACTATATTCACATACCTTTTACAAACTTGCAGCACATAAATATCTAGCATCAATTTAGAAGCAAAAGCATCAGTATTTTCCAAAAGGAAGATAAAAAAATGCCCAGTAAGCCCTTAAGTGTCATTGCGTTGAATTAATGTTTATTTACAACAGCAGCTCCAACAGGCTCCTCTGCATCTCTCATGCTATACAAGCAAAACAAGGAGTCAAAGAGCATTTCTACATGAGGTTTTTATTGCATGCTCGTGATTGGTCATTCATGGAAGTTTGTGGGTCCTTCGCATGATGTCATCATCCTCCAGGGCATCTCCCACACTTTTTGAGCTTTATCCTGCTTTTAAAAAGATTGAAGATAAGCCGATAACAAATATTAATGCAAGATACCGGCAGTGTGTAATGATGGCGTTGCACTATAACACAGCCACTAAATGGTACTGTATAACAAAACATATAGAACATGGCTGAGAAAGGAAGTTTTCCATTCCGATCATGTGTCCCCCCGTGTAAAGCAGCCCATCATAATCCTGCAAAGAAACCGGAAGCAGAAAGTCTTGGTAAGGATGTGGGATTTCAGCCTCGTGTGATAAACCTCAAAGACATCCACTCCCAGTTTGCTCACATGCTAACAATGAATGGTAGGCAGTGATCAGTGGGCAATGATCAATCAAGGCAGTGATCAACTGCTCTTTAGAGTCAGAAATAAGTTATCCTAGTTTATTAAATTATCCTGGACTTACACTGAATGTTTTAGAAGACTTGACCCAGGAAACACACCAGCTGGAGTCTTCTAGATCCAGAGGGCAATCCTGTCCCCACCTGGGCCTTGCTGTCTCCTAGCACCATCCTTACAGTCTTTCTCAAAATGTCCTTCTCTACCATGGTTATTTGCTAAGGAGTGATGGTGGAGCCCCAGATGTTTGGGGACTATATGTAGTTACTCAAGGATGAATGAGCATCAGGAACGGCCCCACCTTGTGTTGCAGAGGAGCCAGCCTTCAATAAAAGCTTGACCTTATTCATTGAATAAAAAATTGCTCCATGCTGTGGAACTCCCCAATTGGGAGCTGGCAAGGGAGGAGCCTGAGCATCTCCAGGCAACTGATCCCACCTCCCCAGAGAAGCCCACCCCATTCTGCTAAGACGCCACAGAACTATTCTGTCCCTCTGAGCAGAAAGCAGGCAGGCAGGCAGGCAGGCAGGCAGGGGCCCGCAGAAGGCGCAATCCCCATTTGTCCTGCTGGTGATATTTATGAATGTGTAATGCCAAGTACAAGGACATCTTAGGGGCAGCCCTTTTTTTCCATGGAAATTCCATTTCCCTTCACTGTTTGGAATGAAACCCATTATTACCAATTAACCTGCTGTGAACCCATATCACTGCCTGAACGGAACATAATTATTCACCCATAGTAATAGCTAAAGCAAATTCTAGCCATCTCTGCTCACTTCAACCTCTCCTCAGGGAAACCTTTCAAAGATGCCACGTCCTTGGTTATGATTTTAATGCTTTAAAAAATCACACATTTCTCTTCCACCCCATTGCCCACCTTCCCATATTTGTATAGAAAACACATCACTGACCTCTTCCTTGCTCCCTCTCCTATTGCACTAATTCTGCTTATCAAGAGGTGACACCACAGGGCAGGATGGGAAGTAAATACAGTAACAGTGCAATCCTAGGCAGCATGTTTCCTCAGAAGGGAATTCCACCTTGTTCAATGGAACTTACTCCTACGTGAATGTCCATAGTAGGTTTGCAACCTAAATAGATCAGGTAGCTACAAGGGGCTACACTGCATCACACTGTAAGCATCATCAGCTTGTCATCTTGGCCATTGGTTTAGGTGACGGGCCCTAGATTATGCACAAAGCAAAGATGACACCTGCATAAAATTTATGAGTATTGGGATACATTTTGCCCATTTTTATTTACTTAATTTCATACTCTGCATATTACACTAAGAAGGTGGCTTACAAATAAAAACAAGAAATAAATGAACAAAATATACAACAGTAAAATCTCATAAAAAGAGCAAAAAAAACCCCCAACATAAAATAATAGCAGCAGAATAAAAAGAGCATGATGTCAACATCCAAACGCATTCTTTAAAAGTCAGGCTGTAATTGCCTACCAAAAAGCAAGCAGTGACTGGGCACAGTGGACCTTCCTTAGGAGGGATCGTCAACATAGCTATGGTGCCATGACTGAAAAGACCCTGCCTGTCATGCTCTCCTGTCTCACTTCTGAAACAGGGTGGGGGGAGGTATTGTTTATTTGGACTTTCAAAAAGCTTTTGACAAAGTCCTTAACCAAAGGCTCCTGAAAAAACTTGGTTACAAGTTGAGATAAGATGGGAAGGGCAACATGCAGTCCACAGGACACATGCGACTTCCTGCAGTTGCTCACCACTGCGATAAGTCAACGGGTCCTTTTATGGATCAGTAAGTCACTAAAATAGTAGGAAGCAGAGAACAGAATAGAATCATAGAACAGTAGGGTTGGAAAGGACCTACAAGACCATCGAGTCCAACCTCCTGCTCAATGCAGGAATCCAAGTCATACGTTTAAATGGACAGGTCTCACAAAGGAGGGATGTAAGGAATGGAGTCCTCCAAAGATCTGTATGAAGACTGGTGCTTTTTAGCTCATCCATATATGTTCTGGAGTTTGTTTGCTTGTTTGATTGATTGATTGATTGATTTATACCCCACCTTTCTACCAAAAAATGCCACTCAAGGTGGCTAGGAGTTAGGGGTGAACACTGAGGTGCCCAAGTTTGCAGGAGATACCAATTATTCAGGGTGATAAAAACAAAAAGGGATTGCAAAGAGCTCCAAGAGATTTCTCCAAATATATCACAAGCAGGAAACCAACTAGGAAGGCAGCTGGTCCATTGGATAACAAGAGAGATTGCAGATAAGCTGAGTGAATTATTAGCACCTGTCTTCAATGCAGAAGATAAAGGGCAGAAACCTGTGGCTGAACTGATATTTTCAGGAAAGGTATCTGTGGAGCTGAAGCAAATACTGGTGACAGGAGAAGGAGATCATCCCAGAGTGCAGGACACGGAATAATGGGCTCAAGTTACAGGAAGCCAGATTCTGGCTGAACATCAGGAAAAATGTCCTGTTAGAGCAATACAACAATGGAACCAATTACCTAGGGAGGTGATGGGCTCTCCCACACTGGAGGCATTCAAGATGAAGCTGGACAACCATCTGTCAGGGATGCTTTGACTTAGATTACTGCATTGAGCAGGGGGTTGGACTTGATGGTCTTATAGGCCCCTTCCAACCCTACTATTCTATGATTCTATGAGTTCTAGACTTTATCGACACATTGAAAACAAACTAATCACCTGGTCCAGATGGCATCCATCTGAGAGTTCTTAAAGAACTCAAATGAAAAATTGCTGATCTTCTAACCAAAATAGACAACATGTCCTGAAGATCAGCCTCTGTACCAGAGGACTGGAGAGTGGCCAGCATAATTCCAATTTGTAAAAAAGGATCCAGGGGGGATCCAGGAACATACAGGCCAATTAGCTTATTGTCTGTTTCCCGTAAATTGGTGGAAAGCATTATTAAAGATAAAATGTTGAAGCATGTATAGAAGGACAAGTCTTGCTGAAGAAGAATCAACAGGGGTTCTGGAAAGGTCAGTCCTGTCTCACTAACTTTTTTAGAGTTCTTTGACAGCGTCAACAAGCATGGGGATAGGGATGACCCTGTAGATATTATCTACCTGGACTTCCAAAAGGCTTTTGAAAAAGACTCCTGAGCAAATGTAGCAGTCATGGGGAAAGAGAAGAGGTCATCTTATGAATCAGTAACTGGTTAAAGAAGAGAAAGCGGAGAGTAGGAATAAATGGTAAATTCTCTCAATTGAGGGATATAAACAGTGGGGTCCCACGGTGATCTGTATTAGGACCAATGCTTTTCAACTTGTTTATAAATGATCTTGAATTAGGAGTGAACGGTGAGGTTGCCAAGTTTGCTGATGACACCAAATTAAAAAACAGAAAGTAGAGTGTAGTAAGAAATGGACAGTACTCACTATGGAAGGACATAAACAGTGGAAGCCCGCAAGGAGCTGTACTGTGACTACTTAATAAACGATGTTGAATTAGGAGTCAGCAGTGAGGTGGCCAAGTTTGCTGATGACACCAAATTATTTAGGGTGGTTAAAACAAAAAGGGATCTGTGAGGATCTCCAAAAGGATCTCTCCAAACTGGGGGAATAGGCATCAAAATGGCAAATGTGATTCAACGCAAGTACGTTTGAAGTGATACACACAACTGCGCATATATGTTGATGGGGTCTGAACTGGCAGTGACTGACCAGGAGAGGGAACTTGGAGTTGTGGTGGATATCTCGATGTAAACATCAGCCTAGCTGCAGCTGCTGTGAAAAAGACAAATTACATGTTGAGGATCATTTGGAAAGTAATTGAAAATAAAACTGCCGATATCGTGTCTTTATACAAATTTATGGTGCAACCATACTTGAAATACTGTGTACAGTTCTGGTCACTGCATCTCAGAGGGATATTGTAGAGTTGGAAAAGGTGTAGAAAAGGGCAATTAAAATGATCAAGGGGCTGGAGCATCTCCCCTATGAGGAAAGGTTACAACATTTGGGGCTGTTTAGCTTTGGAAACAGGCAAGTAAGGGGGGACATGATGGAGGCTTATAAAATGATGCACTGTATGGGGAAAGTGGATAATACTAGAACCTGGAATCATCCTGTGAAGGTTCGTTGAGAGTCAGGACAGATAACAGGAAGTACTTCTTCACTTGCCACAAAGTTCAACTATGGAATTTGCTATTGCAAAATGTAATAATGGCCACCGACTTGGACAGCTTTAAAAGAGGATTAGGCAAAGTCATGGAGGATAAGGCTATGAATGGCTACTGTCCTGAATGGTGGGAGACTGAGGACAGATAAGAGTAAGTACTTCTTCACACTGTGCATTTTTAAACTATGGAATTAGCCACCAGAAATTGTAGCTATGGCCACCAATTTGCATGGCTTTAAAGGGGGATTACACAAATTTGTGGAAGATACGGCTATCAATGGCTACTAGACATGATGGCTATACGCTACCTGTAATATCACAGACAGTATGTTTCTCAATATTAGTTCCTGGGGAATATCAGCAGGAGGATGCTACTGTGGTCATGTCCTGCTTGTAGGCTTCCCATAGGGGCATCTGGTTGACCACTGTGGAAACTGAATGATGGACTAGAAAGGCCTTTGGTCTGATCCAGCACACCTCTTCTTATGATCTTATGTTATGTTCATGGAAGATAAGGTTATCAACGGCTAGTAGTCATGATGGCTATGTGTTACCTCAAAGATCAGAGGCAGCAAGCCTCTGAATACCAGTTGCTGATCTGCAGTCGTCATGTCTTGCTTTCGATCACCATCTGATTGGCTGTGGTAGGAAGCAGAATGCCAGACTAGATAGGCCTTTGGTCTGATCCAGCAGGGCTCCTCTTATGTTTGTATGGAAATCACGGAGTACAGGCTTGGATGTTGGCCAAGCAAGTACATGAGCAATGAGGCAGTCCTTCAGATATCTTGGCCCCAAACAGTTTAGGTCTTTTAAAAGGTTAGCACCAGCACCTTTTCCTAATTGCTAGGTAACAGCAAGGAGCTATGCAACAGAACTGAAACCACATATCCCTGACCACTGGAAATCTTATTACAGCTTCTCTTCAACCTTTGTTTTTTGGAGATGGACTAGCCTTTGCCAACATGCTCCCAGTTCTATCTACACAGCCATGCGGGCTACAAAACTTGCTTTTAAAAACATGCAGCGAAAGCAACAATTCTCAGGAAGCAGAGTTCTTCATCAAGGACCACATTCCAAATTGTTTCCACCCTTCCATTGATCACACTCAGCCCTGGGCTTTGGCTCTCATTCGTAATTCCTTGGTTAATACACAAGTTTTGGAGCTGCCATCCTCCACTAGTACAAGGGCAGGGGGTCTTTGTGTTGTGGAGGGTAGGATGCCCCAGACACCTACATCCCAACCCTGCAAGGCCTAGCAAAGCAAAACACAGCAGTGCAGTTGCTGTATCAGAAAGATGCCTCAAGAATGACCAAATGGGGATTGTGACCAACCCAACTCTTGCACCAACCCAGCCAAAGCACCTTTTGCCTTTGGCAACAGACTGTAGGCTTAGGCTGCCAGTTGTTTTCAGGTTGCTAGTGAGCTGGTAGACCTCAGTGGCTTAGAGGGTAGGTGTCAGGGATGAGTCCAAGTGCCTTGAGATGTCTGACAGCTCTGATTCTGAATCAGAATTGGAGCAGCTAGATCAGAGCCTGGGGGAGGGACCCTCCCTAGTGAGCCAAGACACTGGGAGAGATTCCTCTGAAGACCTTGACAAACAGATGGCCCAGGCTGAGTCCCTGCCCCCTCTCTCCACTGTAAGAACTCAAGTTTCTGAGGAAAGGTAGAAGAGGGGCATGACTTGAGAGATGCTAGGGTGCATCACAAAGCAAAGCGGGAAAAGTTAGAGGCAGGGCTCAGACGCTCCACCAGGTTCTTCCAGGTCCTTGGCCAGCAGTAGGCAGCCCTTTTTTCCAGTCAAGGGCTGCATTCCCTTGTGGGTAATCTGTCAGAGGGCACATGTCAATTGTGGGCGGGCCCAAAACCAGCATTGAGTAGGGTCAGAGCCAAAAGTGGGAAGGTCACCCCTGTTCTCTTTCTGCCACATGCTTTTCTTGCTATTTCTCCCACCACCTTTTCTCTCTCACTCTCTCTCTTTCCCCCCCCCCCCGCCCTTTCCTGCCCAGAAAACAGATTGCACTTGCCAGAGGTCTGAACTGATCCCATGTGGAAGCTTTAGACACTGGGCCAAGGGCCGTATGTGGCCTGTGACCACAGGCTGCCCACCCCCATCAACATTTTAGCCCGACACTTTAGCCACTATGCCACACTGGCTCCATATTGACAACACTAGCCTGCCTTACAGGGTCATTGTAAATCACCGAGACAAACTATACAAAGTGCTTATATATCACATTTCAAGTGTATTTGAAATGCTAAATAAAGGGAAAAAACACAAATCATAACAGCTGCATACCCCAAAGCAGGTTGCCTCAATCTATTTTTATTTTATTTTAAGTATTAGTTGTTTTTCCATTGCCACTCACTCAATCAGATGAGCCAAAGCTCTGCAGGAAGAAGTAGGCATAAATCATGGTTAGAATTTATTTCAGGTTGTCAAATGTAATTTACGGAGTGCACATCTGCCAAAAATATACAAAGATCCAGAAAGAAACCTAAGTTGTCATCTTAAATTAAGCATGGGGTTCCTTTTTGTTAAGATTCTTACCTCCCCCTACCCCACCCCGCAAAAGCCGTACAAACATAAAGTACTGCATTAAAGATGGTGCCAGACCAGTCTTCTTCCCAAGAAGGGAAGTAGAAAGGGGACAGCAGAATGAAGACAGACTGTCTCTCACAGAAGGGACATATGCTGAAATGATTAAATGGAACGCCTTCTTCTCCTTGCTCTCAGAAAGCGGATGGCTCTCGTGTGACAATTAAAACAACAAAAAACATGCATACGCTAAACAGAGTTCCACATGGATGCCCAGGCCTCACAGTGGAGGGTCTAAAATAGCATTACTTGAATCGGAGGACAGGGAAAGGCAGCTCATGGGCTCCTTCTGGCTTAGGGCAATAAAGGACAAAGGACCAAAATCCAGGGACACACAGGGAGCGTTTGCACATAACGATACGCCATGAATTCTGCCATGCACTGCAGTGTGAACAAGCAGTGCACCAGGGCATGCAGCCCGTTCATTCCCACTTCAGGTGAGCAGGTACACAAAACTGGAAGCAAATAGATTTGAATCATATCGGAACCTACGTCGATGGTTCTTTGTGTGCTATAAACCAGAAACCAAGTTTGGACATCACACTAAGCCATCCCTGCCTGGTTTGATTAACTGCTTGTGCAAAGCAGAGAATGAACTGGCTGAGTGCACCAGCGTGCTGCTCCTTCACATTGTGGTGAAGGAATAATTGTTGGCTTATTGTTATGTACAAATGCAACCATAGTGGTGCACAGGTGGCACAACCAGCTACAGGCAAAAACGTTGATCAGCTTGTAAGCAGCCTGTTTCTCCTTACTGTTTTATCTCTTTTTTTTAAACAGAGGATGCTGTGAGACGGATGAGTTCCACTGAAAAGTCAGAGACCACAATGAATACTGGTCATATGAATTTTTAACGAGCTTTAAAACCTGATGGAAAAGGCAAGGAAAAAACAAGCATGTTTACCTGTGTAGAGAAAGGCCCATTATTCAGTGGGAGAGTCCATCCTTTGCGATGGTCCCAACGTCTCCAATTTTAAAGGATCTTAGGAAGCAGGGCTGGGAAAGACCTCTGCCTGAAAGCTCTGGAGAGCCACTGCCAATTATTATCTGTATACAGCAAGCCCAAATTAAAGCGTGCATATAGCAAGCCAAGAAGACATACTTCCAAGCTCCCACCCCTGTGACTATGTACATAGACCCGGGGAAGGGAACCTCAGGCTTGGAGTACAAATCTGGCCCTCCATGGGTCCAAATCTGGCCCCCCAGGGTTGCCCAGATGGCCACACTCCTTCCTCTGGGGCACCCCCTTTTCCCCGACCACTAATAGTTTGGTGGTCTCCTGGCTTTTGTGCAGTTTTTCTTCCCATTCCAAAATGTTGGAATGCCTCTCCTAAGGCTTCATTACTGCCAGTAAAAGCTTTAAGCTACAACATGCTGGTATCTGGGGGCGTTTGGCCCCATCCTTTTGCCTTGGCCCCACCCACCACTGGAATACAGCCCCACAGAAACTGAATTTGACCCTCATTTTGAAAGAGGTTCCCCACTCCTGACATAGACTGTTTCACCCCCATGGTGATAGACCCCCTCCGAGAAGCTTCACAACTGGAGGGCTGATCCAAACACCAGTAATATCGCTGTCAGCAGCACAGGCCTGCATGAAAATCCAGTTGCCTACACCTGCAGTCAACCTTCTCCCCACTCCCCCCTCACTCCTTTGTGCTCATCAGGCAGTCAGGAGCTTTGATATTGCAGTTTTATTACAACTTCAGAGAATTACCGCCACCTTTCTCCTGGTAGCCTTGGAGTTTCTGCCTAGATTAGAAAGGACAATATTCTACACAGCCAATTAAGATCTTATCATATTAATTGAACTGCCATTAGCACATCACCGCAAGTGATTACAAGTAATCATGGGTGGGCAGGCACAAAAACGCCACCAGCCACCAGCCTCAGAAAAGCAAAGTGCCACCTCAGTACCTGGCCGAGCTCATGGACGTCTGGCTCCCCAAAGAGGGCAGTTTGTGCTCAGGGTAGACCGGATGCAGAGCTGGGAGACATGGGCAGTTGTGGCAGGAGAGGCAGGGCTCCATCAATGCCCTCACCAGTGTGACCATAAAGATAATACTGGCAACCAGCATAGAAAGCTTACAGCAGCCTTCCCCAGCCTGATATCCACCGGATGCTTTGGACTTCAACTCCCATCAGCCCCAGCCAGCATGGTCAATGGTCAGGAATGCTGGGAATTATTTCCCAAAATATCTGGAGGCAGGGCCCGGCTGGCCCAAGATATTTTGCTGCCTGAGAGAAAGGACAAGATGGCACCTCTCCCATTCCATTTACAAAAAGCCAACTGGACCGGCCGTTGAATCTTTCATCAACATTGGCCTTGGGGCAGGATCCTCCACCACACCTGAATGCAGCAGACTAGCTTAGGGGGTGCAGGGCAGGCCGCGTGGCCCACAGCTCTGCCCCCTCCCAACACCTTGCTGCTGCCTCCCAGCATGAGGGGTCTGTCTCACTTTGCCTAATGGTGGGTCTGGCCTTGTCTGGAGGGCACCAGGTACAGGAAGGTGACCCTGTTGCATACTCCACCACAGGAGTAAGCTATCAGCCACGCAGGGGGCCTCTTTCGAAGTGGCAGCATGCTGTACCTTGCTAGAATAGAGCATCAGGGTCATGGATTTGAGGGGGAGGGTTGCTACAACACACACAGGCGCGCGTGCGCACACACAGCTTCTTCCCTGCAAAACCTGCTCAACAGGCAGCAAGCATAAAACGGAGCATGGCACAGAAAGAGATAAAGCAACAATTAGCTACCAAGCCCTGCACAAAGGTCTATTGTATATAGGTGGCTGTGGCCCAAAAGGAAGAGGCAAACTTTGCATGCACACAAAAGAGGACACACACAGGCAAATTCTGATTATCTGTCACTTCTAAGGGCCATTCAAAGAGACCCACCCCCCACCAACCCAAGAGCAACAAGGCTGTGGGAGTGAAACACAGCTCGGCGTGGGGAGGCAAGGTGGGGGCAGGGAGCAGGCCTGTGGCCGAGATCAGCCGCAGTACCAAATTGCTCAGGCCAGAAAACGGCCTTGATGTAGGAGCTTCTGTGGGGGGTTGTCATCGCCTTGTTATTCCCTCCTTTGTTTAGAGTCAGTGGCTCATATGCTGAAACCTGACCCCCCCCAGCCCCAACAAGCGGCATACGTAGGACCCACTGTGACCTCGACTCTCCACAACAGGCTCCCCAGAAAAGCACTCACCGCACAGGGGGTCATAACACTGGATGCTTGGAACTGCCATATGGAAACCAATTTCAGCAGTTTCTACAGTGGGTGGCAAAAACATCAACTGGCCCTTAGTAATTGGTTCTAGTACACCCAAGAAGGATGATTTCACTCCCACTTAATCCAGGCTTCCCTAATCTGGTGCCTTCCAACTGTGTTGGACTAAAACTCCCATCATCCCCAGCCAGCATGGCCAGGTTGAGGAAGGCTGTCTTAAGATCTCCAGTATTGCCACCACTTCAATCAGAAGACACCCAGCAATTTTGCTCAAAGCAGGGGCCCCTGACCTTTTTGAGTCAAGTGGGCACATTTGGAATTTTGTGTTGTGGGTGCTCTCACAAAATGGCTGTCATCGGGGCTTGTCCATTCACAAAATGGCTGCCATGGTGGGCACGGCCGGTCACACAACACAGATTTCCCCAATGGCAAACTGGGTGAGGCAAAAGGAAAAGTAACTTGCTCAAGAGCCTAAGTCCAAGGCAGAGGTGGGGGCTGAGCCCCAAAATGCAAATCCACTCTTTTGGACCCAAATGAAGATGGCACAGGAGAGCAGCCCTTCACTTTGCAGCATGCATGCCAGCTAAATGATAATAATTACAAAATCTTAAGAAAAAATCATAACAGGATAAGAAAACTAGGTGGGCCAGGGAGCCTCATGGGCACCAACTCTGGTGACCATGGACAGCCTATTGCTCACAGGTTCAGAGCTGGAGACCCTTGTTCTTTGAATAAGTTGCTAGTGATCAAAAGAGCAAGGGGGTGGATTGGCAACAAGGCGGTGAGAGAAGCCCCTTCGTGGAATTGTTTAAGGTAGCAGATGTAAGGGCTTCTGCTAGCTCTCTCAAATACACATTATATTTTCATTAGAGCAGATCCTAACAGATGACAAGAACATTAATAAGATTTACCAGGGACAAGTCTGGAAGGTTCCCCCCCACCCCCGACTGTCAAAGTATAGAAAGCCAAGAAATCTGGAGTGCCATCATGAATTTTGCCACGGTAATGAAAGCAATTAGGGTGAGCAATGAGATAGCGGCACGGCAAGGCACATCGATCAGGAGATTGCAAAAGAACGCCCCCCTCAGCGGCAGCAGCACCCAAGTCTGTCTGGACACCAAGCTGGTGAAGCGCAGCAGCCCAGCGCGCCATTCAACTATCAGTGATAATACTGGCCTACCTTCCCAGGTGGTTGTTAAGGAAGTCAAAAGAATGCAAAAGAAAAGAACACAAAAAGAAAAGAAAAGAACGCAAAAAGAATGCAAAAAGAATGCAAAAGAACACAAAAAGAAAAGAAAAGAATGCAAAAGAATGCCCCCCTCAGCAGCAGCAGCACCCCAGTCTGTCTGGACACTGAGCCGGTGAAACGCAGCAGCCCAGCGCGCCATTCAACTATCAGTGATAACACCAGGCTACCTTCCCAGGTGGTTGTTAAGGAAGTCAGAGATTCAGGTGCAAAGTACTTTGTACATTTTTAAGCACCTTCAAGTGGGCACTGTGCCATTTCCCAGGGAAGCCCCTGAGTGAGCAAGTTCCTAGATTTCTGGCTGCTCCCAGTCACAGATGCAGCTCCAGGAAAGTTGAATGGATGACTAATTTCGTGTGGAGATGCCCATGCAATGGCTTCGAAGTCTGTCCTGGAGCACAGGCGTGTCAGAAAGTGTGGCACATTTTCACCACCTTGCTTTCAAGCTGCAAGAGCTGCACAGAGATGCCTCAAGACAAGGGGTCAGCACAGTCCCTGCGGCCCAGCATGTAGGTACAGCGAGTCCCTCTGTGCAGGGGTCCCTGCCGTTCTCCGGAGAGGTGCCCTTCACTGGCATCTGTAGGTCTCAGACCCAGGACCGCGCCAGAAGCATATCAGGCAATAGTCAGATGTTGTTTAATTCACAGTCTCTGGCCCCCGCCATTGATTACAGGTCAAGCGCTCTTGCTGAATAAGCTGCCCTATTAACGGCATGACACATAGGCAGCTTCACCACTAACAGATGGGCAACATTAAGATCCATAAGGTCACAAAGTAATCGTGACAAGCTGAAATGCAGATTTCCAGGTTCACTGATGTGACAAAGTCTGATCTAATAATCCCACCCCCACCCTCCAGCAGTTGTCCTCTGGCAGCAGCTTCTCCCAAATGCATCGCAGCTCCTGTCAGATTTTATCCAGGGAGGCTGAAAATCTACATAGCTTTTGATCACACTGCAGATCTTAACGCAAACGTTTTTGGTGCAAATTAGCAACAGCATATCTTGTGGCACGTTAAATACTAACAGATTTATTGCGGTAGGAGCTTTTGTGGACTACTGTCCATTTAATAAGATGCACAAAAGGCGATCCTGGGTTGTTGGCAACCATGGAGTATCTGTACATATATTATTATCTGTTCTGTGGGGTGCCTGCAGCAAACCACTAGGGAACGCTACAATGGCCAAATTTATCTTGATTTGTTTAGCTGCTGCCACGACTTTCAGCAGGGCAGTGGCTGTGGGGGCTGCTCTGGGGGGGGGGAGAGGCCATATGTGACCCACACCCTGCATGTTACCCACCCCTGATCTATAGATCAATTGATTGATACAGAGGGGGGAAACTGAACATACAGTGGGGCCAAAACATCATGACATGCACAACATACAGAGGCTTGGGCCGTTTATTTGCAAAGTTCGATGTGTATAGGATAAGAACAGAGTAACTCATTCACAACTACAGTCATAGATGTGTTATCTCTCCAGATAGGTCAAAGTGGGCATTAACACATGAGGGCTTATGCCAACAATAACGCTGTTCACCGTTTCAAAGGTGTCACAAGGCACTTTGATGTTTTTGCTGCAAATGACTAACACAGTGGAATGAGTTTCCAGCATAGAATCTGTTGCATCCCTCAGAAGGACATCAGTTCTAGTTGCCAGCAATATACAAGCTCTTTTATGAAACAGCAGAACTTCACTTGCATATTAACCTCCACAAACAAGAATGGAGAGAGAGAGAGAATAGGCCCTCAGCCTATTATTACTATTATTATTATTACTACTACTACTACTATTATTATTTACATTTCTGTACTGCCCAATAGCCAAAGCTCTCTGGACAGTTTACAAAAGATTAAAACCCTAAAAATACAATATAAAACATAATATAAAAACATTTACATGCAAAAACAATTAAAACAATCAACAATAGAAATCCCATGACCAGTTAAAACCATATCACATGCTGTCAAATGCCTGAGAGTAAAGGCAAGTCTTTATTCACCTTTGCCAGAAAGGATGACAATGCTGGCACCAAGCGAACCTCACTGGGGAGAGTGTTGCATAACTGAGGGGCCACCACCTAAAAGGCCCTCTCCCTTGTTGCCATTCTCCGAACCTCCCTCAGAGAGGCACTTGGAAGAGATCCTTAAACTGCCATCAGAGGCCCAAGGAGCTTACAGTCTAAATTCCGGTGGGAGAAAGAGAGGGGAAAGATATAGGAGAGGCTGGCATAGCAAGAAATGAGTGCAAGACGTTGCTTGCATCTGGCAAAAAGCAAAAAGAGGCTGGTGAAAGAGAAGCAGCACAAAAGGAGGGAGCCTCCCCCTCGCTTTCATTTGTCAGCACTCAATGCATCAAATCATGACCTGTTAAATCACTTTGGACATGCCCCCACCCCAACCCACAGCTCACCTGCTCCCCACTCTCCCTCTATGTTCTACTGTTGGGGTGGGGAACCTGCGGCCCAAGTGCCACGTGCAGCCCTCAGCCAAACTTCATATGGCCTTCAGAGTCATCCAGCTCACCAGATGCTACAGCCCACTCTTGCTGACTGGGCTGCCCCTCTGAGAATGCCTCCCTCCTCTACTTGGCATGCATTCAGAAATGACAGTGATAACAGGCTCCACAGTCATATTTCTGGAAAGGAAGAATAGCTAGGAACACTGGGAACTGAAATAAGAACATTACTGGTAGCAACAAAGGTGATCCTTATGATAAAATTCTATACCTCCTCTCAAAGTCTCAAATGCTGTTAAGACAAACTGCATTTATTCATGTACTGTTGTTGTTATGGTGATATGTTAAAACCATTATGGACCTTAGAAGAAAAATGAAATAAAAATGAAATGGTCTGGCTCCACGCACCACCAGCTGCAATCCCTTATTGACTTCTCCTGTGGGGCCACAGCCCTTCATGGAAAAAAGACCCCTGCCTGCTCTGCGGCCTCTTCCCCTGCAGCCCAAGCCTTTAAAGGCCGCTGGGATGACTGTGCAAGCAATGTAGTCCCCCCACGCACACACTCCACACACACATAACTCCTCCTGGCTTTTAAAGGGACGGAGGAAACCGTGCTGCATCCCCCCTCCACCCCCCCGCCTCACTCTGCAGTTGTGATGCGCAGCTTTGTCAGGAAAAAATATCTCTTAAAGCTCAGAATGGGAAAAGGAAGCTAGTTTTGCCCCCTGGATGCTGCAGTGGCCCAGCCAGAGAGGGCAGAAGCAGCTAGACGGGGCCAGGCCAGCACAACGACCAGTTGCACTTCTTCCCCCAAAGAAAGCAGCCCTCAGCGCTACATGCAGCTCTCCAGACTCCGAGAACTGTCCTTGAGGCGCAAGGTGTGGTAGCAACAAGTTCAGCAAAGCCTGAAGTCTGTTAATTTAATGCAAACTTTCCCCCTAATATCGTCACCTTGTAAATCTAGCAACAGTGAACTGAACACAACTGTAATTCATGCCAGCGGTCGGGCTGATGTCATAAACCATGACAGCCAAACTCGAGAGGTTTATGACGAGGGAGGAAAACCTTGAGAAAGAAGGGGGAAAGGAGCTCTGCAAGGTTCTCTCTTTTTCTTGAGACAATCTGTACTGTAAAAGGCGGCGGGTGGAGAAGCTGCTTGCCTTGGCTGAAGGCAACATTCGACCACGGAGTGGGAGACGGTTCCACCTTTGAGTAGGTTCTGAGACAATAGAGACACATCTAAACATCTCTGTCAGAAGTTAGAAGGATATTAAATTCTGTCAGCGATAACTATTTACAGCTTGTCAACCCTGCAATATCCTCTTACAGATAACTGTTACTTTCCAGTGAAAATCTTTATTTGCTTTCCCCTAACAGATCCGCCTTCTTGCACATTCCAAACATGCATTCTGTCTGTCCCAAGTCACATAGTCAATTCTGCATTTCCTACAAGAAGAATGCGCTTGTAAACAGAAAAAGACAGAGTCTTGTGGCCAAATCTTCCTCTGCGTAGGTGGAAAGGGAAGCAGGGTCACGGGCCGGTGCAAACCTCTGCTCCCAGATGCTGCAGAAGGAAGGGGCTTAAATGGCAAGTTCCGCATGGCTCAATCAGATCAAAGTTCACCCACTTCAGGCTTTCCCAACTTTTGGTCCCCAGACTACACCCCCTATAATCCCAAACAGCATAGCCAATGGCCAGGGATGATGGGAGTTGTAGTCCAACCTCATCTGGGGTTCCAAGGTTGGGGAAAGGCTGAAGCTTTTGTTTCCAGCAAGCAGTCAGATGTCTCCAGGAGGGCATAATGACAATAGGATTTCTCCCCATGGTTTGGTTGTACCAGAAGAATGAGTGGAAGACTGACAGCAGGGGAGTGTGATGGAATGGTGGGTGAGATTAAGAATTGAAACACGTGGGGTCAATTGAGAAAGCCCATTAGAAGAGGGAGTAAAAGACAGAAGAATGAGAGGAGAGTTAGGGAGAGAGAAAGGATAAGATAAAAGAAGACCATTGGAAAGACCTCCTCCATCAACTGTCACTACCAGCAGCCATTCTTGCAGCCCTGCTGTAAGACACTTGCTTTTTTCCTCTTCCCTCCCCATCGCTTTTTCCTTTTGTGTCATGCTTTTTTAGGGGACTGTCTTGTTTTTGTTGATTTTATGTAAACCACTCAGGGAGCCTTTTTGGCTGAGGAGCAGGATAAAAATGCCATAAAGATGGGAGTCGGTTAGGTTAGGTTAGGTTAGGTTAAACTAGGATGTTAGAACTATTACTTGTTATTCTGTATCAAAGGGCTATTTGTTCTGGCTGTTATTTTTTAATCAATAAATATCTTTATGTATCTTATTATGACATGGGTCCTGGTCTGGGGGATTCTAAGGTCTCACCCCACATGCTAGCTTTGAATTACACAGCCAAGTATATAAAAGGGAGGCTCCTACTGTTCTCTGTAAATCAGTCAATGGCAGCAGATTGGAGGGGGGGGGGATATTTGGGGAAGTCCAGACTCAGCAGACAGGCAGACTGGACTGGACTGGACCAATGACCTTTAGGGACCCTGCACCTTGTAGGGAACCCCTAGAACAGGGGTCCCCAACCTTTCTGGACCCATAGGCAGATTTGGGAATTTGAGATACTGCGGTGGGCACTACCACAAAATGCCTAATCAGTGGGTCGCCGCTTGGCGTCTTCCTTTCACTTCTCTGGATCTTAGGCTGCGTCTCATTCAGCAAAAACTTTTGCTTCATGTCTATGGGACACCGGAACGTCTCCTTCATAAGGGATTGCCTAATTCAGCGAATTGCTAGTGGAGCAGTACAGCTAATGCTTCTTTTAAGCATATGTTTTGGTGATGTCCAGGAGTTGCTTCTTTTTGCAGGGAGGTTATTACACAGAAAAAAAATTGTACTGGAACAGACTTTAATATTCACTGATATACATGCTCTTTTAAATTATTTACCAGATCCATGGAAATTAACAAATGAATTTGCTGCACCTTTTGCCAGCTAAAACACTAATATTACAAGATTGGAAGAATAAACACTCGCCTCCTATAATGCAATGGACTGAGGACTTTACAACACTTTCAATATTTGAATGGGTGGCATATAGGCGCCACCTTCCAATGGATATCTATTTGGATATTTGGTCCACTTTTGTTGCAGCCCAGGAATAATTGCTAGAAAGTTGTATGCATTTCATACAAATCCATGTATGTATATTTAAAAATGGGGGGAAAGAAAATAAATACATCAATTTCAGGTGCCCATGGGCACCACATTGGGGACCTGTGGGTGCCATGGCACCTGCGGGCACCGCATTGGGGAACCCTGCCCTAGAAACAGATACTGGGGGGAGGGGCAGTATACTGCTTATGTACAGAGAGGCTCCATTCAGCCATCATGGTTAGATCATTAGCCATTGATTGGATTAGAGAGTTCATTGAGGTTAGGCCTTTCTCAAAGCCATCTAATCTAAACAGATACTATTGGGAGGGATTGGCTAATATGCAAAAGATGCTGTTTCAGCTTCCACCCACCAAAAAATAAATAACAACACTGGAAATTTTGAAAAAGAGATAAGATAGCTTTACATTTAGAAATCTGGCATTCCAAAAATAGGACTACCATTAACAAACTTGCAGCCTCGAGATATCACTCGAAGTTGGATCTGTCAAGCCCTGAGATCCATCAAACCTTAGGCTGAACTGAAAGATGAGTGCTCCCCACCTCCTCTGGGTAGTTAGGAAACCAATCACCCAATGCAAAGATGCAACGGATAAGAACTTTTTAAAGCTTTGTGTCAAGACTGTGGGAGGCCCAGGAAAATAAAGCCTAGAGCATGCCAAAAATGAATAATGGGTGTGATGCTGTTTTAGCTATTTCATACACACTAGGAAACAGTCAGTGTCCAGGAATAGCTTTTGCTTTTTAAATAAAAGAACCTATTTTAAGGAACTAAAACGTAGTTTCAAAGAAACTATTTTCATGGAAATTAATTAGCTTCCTTGGGAATTTAATTACATCTCCATGATACCGACAGTCTAATTATCCAATAATCCTATTTTCTACAAGCAGACAAGATTACTAAAGAATGCTCTCTGACAGAACAGCAAAGAATCTATTGCCAATCTCACGTTTTGCTTTTATTTATTAAGAAGATTTACATCTACCTTTCCACCATTTGGTGTCCAAGGTGTTCCAGAAAATGTTTTTGATAACACACGTTTTTCTAAAGTGCAGGGAGCTCTGCAATCTTCATCATCTCATCCATCTTCACAACAGTTCTGCAAGGGAGGACATACCTGTCTATGTTTTATTGAAGGGGTATAAAGGGCAAGAGGAAGGGACATGCAGAAGAATACTTGGTGAGTCAGTGGCATAACTTAAACCTAGGTCCACAGCCACATTTCCACACCAGCTCCAGCATATGAAGGAACCATTTCTTGGCATGACTGGGAGGTCTTTTGCAAATCTTTTTAGCACTTGAAAAAACTGCAGAAGAGCTAGGGTTAATTAAGCAGCCACAAAGACCAATGAGTGAAAACGTGGGGCATTATCTTTTATATAAAATGGAATTAAAATCAATTACATTAAAACCAATTAAAACCCTTTTTTATCATTTGAAAGTTGCCCATAATTAATTGCGCAGCAAACTTTTAAGAAGATTTCCATTATTGAAATGATTAACACATACAAAAACTGTGAGCGGCTGGTGCTACTGAGGGCAAGTATGCAAATCCCCCCAGTGTGCAACTGGCACACATGTGAGTGTGGGGAAATAAGCCCCCGTGGCTTTTCCCCACTCCGTGATTCTGCGAACTGGGACACTGACTGGCAGCAACTGTTCAAGGTTTCAGGCAGGAGTTTTTCCAGCCTCTAGCTGGGCACTGAACCTGGAACCTTCTGCATGCAAAGCAAGTGCTCTATCACTGAGCCACAGACCCTTCTCAACGACCCCTCTGAGCTAGCAGATCACTTCCGGAAGTGGCTGTATGCAGCCTCCCATACCAACCTCCTGCCCTGAAACCCCACAGACAATGGCACTGGCCTCCAATCACAGAATTGTAGAATAGTAGGGCTGGAAGGGGCCTACCAGGCTATTGCGTCCAGCCCCCTGCTCAATGCAGGAATCCAAGTCATAGCATCCCTGACAGGTGGCCGTCTAGCCTCATCTTGAATGCCTCTGGTGTGGGAGAGCCCACCGCCTCCCTAGGTAATCAGTGCTTCCAACTCCATCCTAGCCTATCTGCACAACATCCAGGTACTGGTGGCCTCTCCAGCCATGGCATCTCCCCTTGCCCACACAAACGGCATCTCTACACCAGCCTAAAATCCTGCAGTTAAAGTGGGGCTTTCTGCTTCCGTCTTAAATGCAGGATCACAACAACTCCCTTTTTCTCCCACTTCCTTCCCCCCCTTCCCCCTCCTCCTCCCCAAATCTGAGTCTTCCATTATCTTTCATCGATCTCGCTCCTCTTCTTGCCACTTTAACTCTTTTCATGGAAGAAACTGAAGCGGAACACAACAGGGTAATTTGATAGCTTATTATCTGCGATCTATTTAAAAATGGAACAAAGGGCATTTAGTGCAGGAGACGCCTTGGAGGTTCATGGCGTCATGTAAACAGCCCGCAAACTTCCGTGAAGGAGCCATCTCAACTGCAGGATAAAAGCTCCGTGTGAAGAAGCTTAAAGAACTGAGTTCCTGCCACAACAATCCTCAATCCCCTGGTGAGCTTCAGTTTCAGCAAGGACTCTGCGGTCAAACTCCCTGTTTGACTACCCCAGCCCCCTTTTGCAGGAGAAAGGGAAGGCAGGCAGATGTTCCTCTTAACACAGAGGCAACACTCCCTAATTCCTTCGCACACTGAACTCAAGTACATATAAAGTCAGGCCGTTAGCTTTGATCAGCATTGGCAGACATAAGTGGGATCAGCAATATTTGACAAAAGCAGCTCAACTCCCCAGAGCAGGGAGATGTCATTAAGGCACAGAAGGGGGGGGGGGAGATCATTACCTGATCCATAAATGATTACACAGCGGTAGGATCCTGTCACTCCCCTTCAATGCCATCCGCAGAATTTGGTTTTAAAAGCAGACCCAGGGGAGCGGGGGGGATCCATTTGCATTTGCTTGCATAGGGTAACACTGCCCTTGAAAAAGGCAGGGCCGGGCAGCAGAAGGAACATCAAGGGGCCCTTCTAACACCAGATCTGCGCAGTGCTGTGCTGACAGCAGAGTGGAAACTGTCTGGTTGGTGTTCCACAAATACCAGCGCACACAAGTCCATGCGGCGTCCAGCTGGTCTTGAGACCGGTGCGGCTCAAGGTGCTCCCAGCAAGGCGCCCCGGTTGGAAGACACTGTGCAGCTGTTCCATCTTAATGGATTTTCTGCGATAACAAGAAAGAAGGCAGAAGAAGCGGAGGGAAAACACGGGAGGGTGATAGAATGAAGACATCATGCAGCTCCCAGTAAAATTCTGTGAATGAGGCAGAACGACTGCACAATAAAAGCCTCACATAGAAGCACTCTAAAAGTCACCAAAAGACAGCTGAACAGGACTCAGAGGAACCCAGAAGCTTTTACAGGATGCCAAGGATCTCAGCTTTGTGAATCGGTTTCTAGCCTTTGGGGCTGTAGCTCAGTGGTGGAGCATAAATATTGCATGAAAGAGGTGCCAGGCTCAATCTGTGGGATCTCCAGGAAGGGCTGGGAAATGAGGCCAGCCTCAAGGGTAGGCCTGGTTGGGCACCTGCTGAGGGCCCACACCCAGCAGGGGCCCACTGACAGCAGCCCCCTGGCCTTGCTCCTCCACTTCACCACTGCAACCTGCTTGTTGCTGTGTGTTAGAGATTTTGGGATCCTGATTTACTGGGGTCCCAGGGAAACCAGATCTGAGGACTGCTAAAGTGAAACAGAGTCACAGGTGTGTCAGATTAACAGTTTGCTGTTTACACACAGGTGAAAAATGGATGCAGAAAGAAATGCAAAGATACCTCACACGTCCCTTCAGCTGATCAAAGCAAGCCATCGTCACAGCTGGCTGTGCACTGGGGTCCCCACAGTACACGAGATGCCGCCCCATAGACTAATAGATTTATCTGGGCTGGTAGTGCACGTTTTCCCCCTTGGAGTGAGACTAAACAGCAAAACCAGCCTGATGGATTTTATAGGTGTCTGTCGCTCTCCTCAGTTCTAGAAACTGTCAGGAGAGATACAGGCTGGGAAAATCACTCCCCTCCGGAGAAGGGGGCCTGCCTTTCGCTTCTCACAGGAGACAAGGATGTAGAACAACATCCGTACCTCAAGGAATGGGATCCCTTTGCATAGGCCAAAAAGCTGTGGCTGTGCTTGCTTGGCAACAGTTACCTCGTTTGAGAAGCCCACTCAAAGCTGCCCATTACAGAGGCCTGCTTGGTTACTAAAATCTGCCCACTCTGTGAGGCGATGCAGGTCTCTATACACTGCAAAACAGCATACGGGACACTGTGTCAGTTCAGCCTGGCCCCTCGGCAGTCTTCCGAAATGAAACTACACCTGCCCCTCGCTCTGGCCCCGGCAGCGGGGGCAGTGAGGAGGAGGGGCAGGAGATGCTGCTGCCTGCTTGATCCCGGGCTCTCCGCCTGGCAAGCAAGCAAGAGGGAGCTGGGAGGAGGGGGAGGAGGAGCAGTTCCAGAAGCGATGGCAGCTGCTGGCCATGGCGGCGAGAGGCAGACCCACTCGGGGAGGGGACCCATGGAGGATGTGTCTTGCCCTAGGACCACCCCAGGTCTGGAGCCAGCACTGCTGGGAAAGACCCCTGCCCGGAGGTCTGGAGAGCTGCGGCCAGTCAGCGCAGAGAGTACTGAATGAGACGGAGCCGTGGTCTGCCCATGTTCCTAAGAGCAGGGGTCCCCAGCCCCCGGGCCGCGGACCACTACCAGTCCATGTCCTGTTAGGGACTGGGCCGCAGTAGGGGTGTGGGAACCCCCCTTACCTTGGGTCCGCGGGGGGGAGGGGATCCGTTCCCCCCCCCCCGGAATCCTCTTTGGCCTGGCCAGCTCCACTCCGCGGCGAGTCCACAGAGCTGCCAACTGGCTCCAGCCGCTGGTGGACTTCTGGCCACTGGGACACTTGCCTCCCTGTTCTTCAAGTAATAGGCTACGTAAATCTTCGCAGTAATAGGCTACATAAAGATTTATGTAGCCTAGAGAGCAGAGGACAGGAAGGCCTGGCGTGCTATAGTCCATGGGGTCACGAAGAGTCGGACGCGACTGAACGATTGAACAACATTACTTGAAGAAAAGGGACGCAAATGGCATCCGCTACGTGGACGCCATTTGCATCCTAGAGGCCGGAAGTCTGCCAGCAGCCGGAGCCAGCCGGCAGCTCCGCAGACTCACTGCGGAGCAGAGCCAGCCAGGGCCAGCGAGGATTCCGGGGGGGGGGGGGGACAGATCACCTCCCCCCCCCCGCGGACCCAAGGTAAGGGGGGTTCCCACACCCCTACTGCGGCCCGGTCCCATCCCCCCCCCCCCCGGTCTGTGGAAAAATTATCTTCCACGAGACCGGTCCCTGGTCCCAAAAAGATTGGGGACCGCTGCCTAAGAGTATGAAGCAGCAGGGAGAATCAAACCCTAACCTCGCTTTGGCCGATGTATGTCTAAGGGTGGAACATCACAGAACATGTTTCAAGATTATGTTATGATGTGTCATGGCAATACTAAAATTATGCCAATAACCTACCTTTCCCCCCAACTTTAAAGAAATAATATTGAGATGTTTTTAAAAACAAGCAGAGTTCAGTCAAAGTTAATAGGTGCTTTAGATTGAGATGTTGCACTTAGATACAATGTTTTCACAAAATACTGTTACTGACCGGATGCATGGCCGGGGTCTACATGCTGCCTTCTGCACATGGAAGTGTGGGTTCCCAGGCCTCACCCCCTTTTTCCACCGCAGAGAGAGAGAGAACACACTGCACAAGAGGACAGAAGACCCTCCCTAAGCCTCCTAAAAACCATGCACAGACTTCCACACCAAGGATAGCTAGCAGAGGTGACCCCCGAGGTCCTCAGGCTGTAGTGATGCACAGTCTGTGAAGTGCTAGGAGTCTCTAGCCAAGTACCTCATCCTTTGCACCACCACAGCTGCTTGCCGTATGAAGGAAGTGCCACCCCATTCTGCACGCACGCACGCTGCAGTCAGCCAGGGGGTGGCATTGCAACTACCAGCTCAGCAGTGATCAGATGTCGTGAGGGTCCAATAGGATTCCACCTGGCCCCATACAACTGCTGGTCTGGACCTCTGGAGTGAGAGGGTGTTATTTATTTATATCATTTTTATCCTGCCCTTCAGCCAAAAAGACTCCCAGAGCAGTTTATGACGTTAAAGAATAAGACAGTCCCAGCCCACAGGCTTATAATCTAAAAGACATGACACAAAAGGAAAGGGGATCAGGAGGGAGAAGGAAAAAAGCAAAATCAGGCACTAGATTCTGAGATACGATAGGACATGGAGCTGAACCTACACACAGTGGCAGGGCTGCTGATTCCTCTTCCTCTGAAGTCCTCAGCAGTGGCACTAAACTGGCAGGCTAAGGTGGTCTTGTACTACGTATCTCCCTTGCCTGCTGGTCTCCAGACAATTTTCCCTGGCACAATTAAAGCCACACAACCCGTTTTACTCCTCAACTACAACAATAAGTAGATAAAGTATTCAACAACACTGTCAGCATCACTTCCAGTGCAGAAGAGCAAGAGGCCGATATGCCACTTTGAATCAAATCTCAGGCCACCGCCAGCACCACCACCACTAAACACAGCCCACTGTAGTGGTTGCACTGGGAAAAAGCCCTGTATTTTCCTTCCATCCCTAAACATGACGGGGGAAACATACACACACTGCAAAAAGATCTCTCTTCTGGCCCATAAAAAAGAGGGGAAACTTACATTCCTAACAACACATGAACCACTCTCTCCAAAACAGGCCAAGCCTTTCTTTTTGTACCTTTCCCCAAGAAGAGGTAGGAAACAAAGAAAAATAAAATGATTCAGGGTGCAATCCTATGTGTGTTTAGACAGAGAAAAGGCCTACAACGCCCAGCCAACAAGGCTGGGCGTTGTAGGCCTTTTCTCTGTCTAAACATGCATAGGATTGCACCAGCAGAGTCACAGGAAAAGCCCTGAACACCAGTTTACAAGATACATTTCTGCTGCCCTACTCTAAAAATTACACTTTACAAATCAAATCCCTCACTCACTGTCTGATCTCTTTTCACCTGAGGTTTATGTCAAGACATAAGCCTGGCTGAGTGATCGAGGGAGGCCCAAGTCTCATCAGCAACATCTTAACAGAACCTGCTTCTCCCCTGTTGCAGAATCAGACAGGGCTGCTCTGCAGACTGCAATAACTGGAGTCCCATCTGTCATTGGGCTGAAAACATGGGATAAAACCCAAGTTCCAAATTAAAAAATCTAGTGTGTGCCCCCTTCCCAGTTTTGAAAACCCTCCCTTGGGAAGAGTCCTGTACAATGCAAAAGCGTACGTCCCACCATTTCAGCACAAGTTGGTTCAAATAAAGAAGGTATCGATCCTCTCTGTTCCTTGTTCTGGCAAGGGCAAAGCAAGGTTTGACATGTGGGGTTCATCACACGGGGGCAGAAATCCACATCAATACCGGGGCTTTCTCCATCTGGTTTCATCGTGGGATTGCACTGCCTACCAGTTGTTTTCCAGGCCAAATTCAAGATGTTGGTTTTGACCTTTAAAACCCTATACGGTTCTGGCCCAGCCTATCTCAAGGAGCGCCTCCAGAAACACCAGACAAGCCACTCAACAAGATCAGCCTCGGATGGCCTTCTCTCTGTCCCATCAGCCAGGACAGCTAGGCTCCTGCGGATGAGGGAGAGTGCCTTCTCTGTGGTGGCCCCCACTCTGTGGATCTCCCTCCCTAGGGAACTCCGCCATGCCCCCTCTTTAATGAGCTTCCACCACACATTAAAAACGTGGTTGTTCAGGCAGGCATTTGGGGTAAGTTAGGGTATTTTTAGAAATATGATGTTTTTAATGTAGTATTTTATTGTTTTAAACTGTTTCTATTATTGTACATCGCCCAGAGTGGCTGGGTGACCAGCTAGATGGGTGATTAATAAATTTAATAAATAAATAAAATAAAATAAAATTAGATTGGGCTCCTTTACACCGTTGTTTCTATCTTGTTATATTCTGTTCCTTACCTTTCCACGGGGGGCTACTCCACCACGAAAAGGCATTACACGCACGGGGGGCATCGTGAAATTCCCTCCCTGCTTCCTGCCCCTTTCCCTCGAATCCCTCCCCTCGCAGATTACTGGTGGTCTGGTTGCAATTGACACGCAGTGCAGGTGGCAGCAACCTCCACGGAACTGCCTGATCCCTGCCCCTGCAGGCACCAGTTTCCCGGTGAACTGCTGGAATGCCAGCATGCCAGCCATTCTGTGTTGTGGAGTAAGCAGCCAAAGTCAGAAGCACTGCATTTAATCACGGCAAGGCGGCAAGCCAGCGGGTCAGTATACCAGCTGGCACACCACTCCAACGGCACTGCCGTCATCAGCATGATCGCGCCCCCAACAACCCCAAACAAAGCGGGATTTCACGCTACAGGAGAAGTGCATGGGCAGGCCATGGCGCTCCTGTTGCGCAGGCTGAAAAAATACTGCATTTTTTCCGTTGGGGATAACATGGGATAGGCAGGGGGAAGAGGCGGGAAAATCATTGGAGGATTATTACGTTGTCTAATGGACCCGCAAACTTCCGTGGGTGGCCCATCATGAATGTGCGATAAATGATAGGTGCAGGGATGCCCAGAGAGGCCATTCGACAGGCAGTTGCAGACCGATATGGCTCCTTGAAGCTTGTTATGAGACCTAATAATATTTCCCAACATCTGTCACAATCACAGGTTACCCAAGTGCACAGCCAAGTGTATGCATCAGGTGGCCCTTAGCCTTCAGTCACTATTCTGTCAGGAGTGGCATCTGTGCAGGACTCATCCTGCACCTACCATTCCTCCTTCAGCTGGATTTTATTCATCTGCAATTTTACCGACACAACCACAAGAACACAGAGCTCTGGGTTGCAACAAACACAGTATTCAGCTGTGTACACCAAGTGTAAGATATTAACAAGGGTAAAGCTCAAGCTGACATGAGCACCATTTGGAGGAAAGGCAAGATATGAATTTAATAAACAAACAAACAATGCCGTTGTTTTATGGCTCTAAATCCAGAAAGCCTCTGGCTTTGTTCATGTAATTAAGGGTCCCTGTTTGTCAGTGGGGAAATACCAGGAGGAAAGGCAGGCTATAAATATTTAAAATTTAAAATAAACCAGTTAGTGATTTAGCACCACATTTCCTCTTTTGCAGCATTAAACTGAAGAGAAAGAAAAAGATTAATCGGCTAAAACAACAACAGTGAATTGGGAGAGGTAATGACTGTGAATGACAGTAACAGGAATGGGAAGGAACTTGGGTACCTCCGACCTGAGGATTGTGGAGGCATTTAGAACCACAGCACAACCACACCGTGGAGGTAGACCAAATCTAACTGGGTGTCCATGGTGGTGGGTCTCAATGGGAGACGGAATTGGAGGTTAATGCAGAACCTGGAGTTCTGTTTCAACACAACTTGATTGCCAGCTCCTGCAGGGAGAGACTACTGGCCTCTGCTTAAGTCTGTGGTTTGGAAACAGTGCTTGGAAAACCCTGGGGGGGTCTAATTTTGCAAAATATTTCCAGGGCGACTTACAAAATAACAGCATCTAAAAACCAATCATCACCAAAACAACCAGGTAGAAAGCAGCAGGATGAAAACAACATCAAAACACATTTTCATCAAAATTGAATGTCTGCAGAAATAAGAACAGCTTGAACCGGTACCCCAAATGCAACAAAACAGGCCAGGGAAGCCTCACTGGAGAGTGCGTTCCATAGGCAGGGCCTCCCTCAGACAGCACAGGCACCCAGAGGTGCCTCCCGCAGACTGAAAGGACCAGCAGCCAGTGGAGGCTGGTGGCTCCAGTGTCAGTGGGGCAATGCATCCAAGGCAGCTCAGAGAGCTCCTTTAGAGTTCTGACTGGTTCAGACGGAAACCTGGAGCGGATTCAGAAATTCTGCCGGAGCCACCAGCCCTCCACTGCCAGCAGCCTTTCCCACAAGCGTGCTTGCTTACCACTACCAGGTTTCCTCCTAAGGCACAGCCACAGGGCTTATTGGCTGTTCTAGGTCATGCGCTCGGCTCAAATGCGGTGAAGCCCAATAGGCCTAGCTAGCGCACCACAGGAATGGAGGATCAACACTCCGGAACTGTGTCATGCCGAATCTCAGCTCACCCTATGAACATATCCCGGGATCCACTGTAGTGTGTCTGGATGCTGTGGCAGACCCACTGAGGTGCAAAGCATCCCCTAAATGTAGAAGAGTTCGGAAGCTGCTCTGTAATGAATCATCGCAGACTCGCTCAACTAGGAACCACACCTGAGAACAAGCCGCCTTGAAACAAGACGTGAAGTAGCATCATTCCCGCTATTTCTGATGTTCAGGCTGGAGTGCCGTTGCCTATGCAGCCAAAATGGCACCACCGATGCACAACAGGCAGGCGGGCTCCGAGGGAAGCTTCCCCAAGCTCTGCGGAAGTATATTAAAGAAAATTGGAGGAAAGAAAAAGGCTGAGGCGTGGAAAAAACTTCCCCTGACACAGCCCTGTGAGGAACAAGCACGCTCATAAGGAATAAGCTGAAGGGCTGGGGGGAACCAAGGAGGCGGAGGAGGCATATCTGGGTGGCTGACACCTTGGACAGTGGGCACTTCACACTACAACTTTCTGCTGCAGACTCCACTGGTTCATTTTTTTAAATTAAAAATCAAAATGCTTAACACCACGACCTTAATACACCACAACTTGAATGATGTTATTTTTTAAAGAAAACGGCACTTGAGAAACTGCTACCTGCCACCCTGTATCAGATCTAACGACGCTTCCCTTTTATCACAGCCAAGTCAATTTCTTCTCCAAATCTCCTTTCAAAGCCGCTTTTCATTCACACAGTGTAGATCAACTTCCTCCGGAAAGGGATTTGGAGGCGGCCAACGCCACAAGCTCTGCGACACCAAGATTAATTTGAAACAGCGGGGAGGCCCAGCGCTTTCTGCACCCTCCCACAGAAGCCAGAGTTTCTCTGACACCATCTACCTGGGTCAGCAGAATTGGCTGCCAGCAACAGCTTCCAATCTTTGTTGTTGTCGTTTTATCATCACGTTTGGCCAACTGCCATGGAAGCCGACTCAGCCTTCTGCTGACAGAGAATAAGCCAGGCAGGTTCATTTCACATATGCTGCCCGGGGAAACCAGAGCAGGGGACTCCGTGTACGCTTCAGTGGGGGATACAGCTAAGCCCCACTCCCTGGAAAGCACACCTGTGTGATTCGTGTGTTCAGGAATGTCTCAGAATGCCATGCGTGAGCATGACATAATCCTGCAAAAGGAACCCTTAGACCTGAGGAACCCTTAGACCTGAGGGACCCATCATCAGCATCACTGTCAGAGAAAAACAAGCATCCCCACGTGCACCTGAAACTGTTCCTCTGCACAGGTAGGCTAATGGAAAGGATGCTTGTAGCCATATATGGGCAGGTCTCTTCCCCAGAGCTCCTTTCCCGGCATTCACCTTATCTAGCTTCTGCTTAGAAGCAGCCAAGCGGGTTTGAACCCCAGAACTCTTTATCATTTAAAGCTCCTCAGTTGCCTAATAATGTGCATTTCACTCAAGGTGCTTCCAGATGAAGCTTTTACGGTGCCATCCGTCTGCCTCATTCACAGAAATTTACAGAGGGTCCAGACAGTGTTGTCTTCTCCTGGTGGCCCTCTCATGTTTTTTTTTACACCTTCTTCCATCTTTTTCCTTAATGCAGAAAATCAATTAAGGAGAAAAAGATGGAAGAGCTGGTCCCCAAACTTTTTGGGTTGGTGGGCACATTTGGAATTTTGAGAGTGTTGTGGGCACTCTCACAAAATGGTTGTCATGGGGAGGGGCTCGCCCTTCATAAAATGGCTGCCATTTTGGGCATGGATGGTCACAAAATACTCATTTCTCAGAAGGCAAAAAACTGGTGAGGTTAAAATAAAAGTGATTTGACAAAGAACCTAATTACGTGGCAGAGGTGAGGTCTGAGCTCCAAAACACAAAAGCACTCTTCTGAACCCAAATGCAGATGGCACTGGAGGGTAGCACATCACTTTGCATTGTGCCAGCCTCCAAGTTTTTAAAAAAGTAATTTTAAACATCTTAAGAATTAAAATAAAAATCAGGAGGAGCAGGAAGCCTGCCTGGTGGGCACCGAGAGAGGTGTTGAAAATCTGTGGGCTAAAAGAGGCCTGCTTAAAGGAGTGTTGATGGCTGGGGCTTGGGTGAGGACTGGAAAGAAGTAGTTTCGCAGCTGAAATGTGACCAAAACGAGGAAGTCGGTCTTGCCGCTGGCTGGCAACAATCCCGCAGAATCTTGCAGATGGGAGGGGTTCGGCTGAGAGCCTTGCCTTGCCTTGCCTAGCACCGGCTTGCTCTCTTTCCTAACACACTTCATTAGTTTCATAAACACGAAGGGCAACTGTTTCCATGAAGTATGTTTTTTTTTGCTGCTTGGTAGTGTTTTTGGTAGCTCAAAATGTGTGTGTGGGGTGCTAATCTGCCACAGTTTCTCTTCCAGGTCTGCCCCTGCCCCACAAAAGAATAGCTGAAGGCCTGATGCAGGACATTGACAGGTGCTTACAGAGGACTTCCAGAGTGGGGCACCGCAGTCATAGAGACTGGAGAGAAAGCAGAGTTCAAAAGAGGTGTTTGCAATATTTGGGGGAGGCGGAAGAGAAGCTAAGGGGTTCGAGGCCGGCTAGTCAGGAGGGGCGACAGTCTAACCGGGGCATGAGAGAATGCACGCCCCGCCGAAAGAAGGGGCGAGCCATGCTTGGAGGCAGGCACTCACCCAGTTGTGGTGACAAAGATCGTTCCAAAGACAAACAAAGAGGGAGCGCTTCTTCAACGGGAATAGTTCTCCCTTCCACCCCACCCCCCATCATTCCTTGCAGGCAGGGGGGCTCATATATTTTGTGGATTTATTTGTAGAACCATTCGAAAATATTAACTCTTTCTTTTAAAATATTTCTGGACCACTACACCTACAAAAATATCATTGCTGTATAGGTAGTAGGCATGACTTCAGGAAACAGCGGACCTCAAAGGCAACTGTTCTTTACTCAGCACACAGAGAACTTAGCAGAAGCTCCACCCACGGTTGCTACTCCCAATTCCACAGGAGCTGCCAAGGTTCAAAAACAATAACTGACCCACAGTACCGCCTCCCCCCCCCCCGTGACTACATAACATTCCTCCCCTCTTAGCTAGCGTAGTCTTCCAACCAACGAGGGGATACCCTTTACTGTCATGGTCTCTGCACCTGACTAGAAGGTGTAGATTGCTCAGATGACTCCCTTTCAGTAACTGCTGTAGGTAAGGAAGGAATCTTGCTCCCATCGCTTAGTGGTTCTGGCACTTCAACCAGCGGTGAGAGAAACACATCAGCTCCAGATAGATCTTCAGCAGCTACCTCTGCTGCTGACAACCCACTCTGGCCAGAACGCCTTCTCAGCTGGTCAACATGGCGATGCCACACGGACCCATCTGCACACTGGACCTTGTATGACACAGGTCCAGTGACCTCAATGACAGAGGAGGGAACCCACCTCGGTCCAGCACCATAGCTCCTAGCAAACACTGATCTTGTGGGGCAAATGAACAGAGAGCAGGAGCTGAGAAGGCAGCATCCAGAGGCTGCTCCCATTTGCTTTGCAAGTCTTCAGCTAAATCTGTGTGGAGACAGTCAAGGCAAGTTTTTAGACGCTGACCCATAAGTAACTCTGCAGGACTGACTCCTGCGGGTGCACAAGGAGGAACATGCTGAGCAATGAGAAGCCTGGCAAGGTGTGTTGGTTGGTCTCCTCCCGCAATGCACTTCAGGGCTGCTTTTGTTGTCTGCACCATCCATTCAGCTTGGCCATTTGCTCGGGGATGACGAGGTGCAATGGTGACAGCCCAAATAAGGTTCTTGTCCACAAATGTTTTAAATTCAGCAGAGGTAAAAGCAGTCCCATTGTCTGAGACTATACTAGCAGGCAACCCATGGGTTGCAAATGAGTGGTGCAGTGCTGTGATTGTTGAGCAGCTGTTTGAGACAGTACTAAGACTACTTCAGGCCACTTTGAGTAAAAATCTACCACAACCAATACGTTTTTTCCTTGAAATGGTCCTACACAATCAATATGGATTCTTTATCGAGGCTACTTGGCCACTTCCAGTGGGAAGATAGGTGCCCTTTGTGGATTGCGCCTAGTGGTCTGACAAGCACTGCACTCATTTACAGTTTTTCCAATATCTGAATCAATACCAGGCCACCAGACAGAGCTCGCGGCCAAGGCTTTCATGCAAACGATCCCTAGGTGAGCTGCATGCAGTGTGGTCAAGATGGTTTGGCAACCCTTATCTGGAATAACAACATGGTTTCCCTATAGCAGACATCCCTTATGGGCAGACATCTCAGGCTGATGGCATTTGAATGGCTTAAATTCCTCTGGCAGTTCCTCATCTGGCCATCCCCTCCATACCCAGTTTAAAACACAAGCCAGTACAGGATCTTGAGCAGTCAGCCTACCAATTTGATCAGCCTGAAGAGGTGGGTCAGGACGGGCTTCTAGCATCAAGACTTCCAGTGGAGGAGGTACAACAAAATCTGGAATCTGAAGTGGTACCCAACTCAATCCATCAGCATTCACTATTGCCTTTCCTGGCTTGTAGACAAGTATATCATCATAAGCATGGAGCAGAATGCTCCAGTGCTGCATGCGGGGTGATAGTATGCAGGGAGTAGGCTTACCAGGAGAGAAGATTCCCAGAAGAGCCTTGTGGTCCATGCGTATTTCAAAAGCAGGGCCATAGAGATAGTTGTGGAACTTTTTGACTCCTGCAATAATAGCCACAGCTTCCCTGTCCACTTGTGCAAAGTTTCTTTCAGCGGATGACCTAGTCCTTGAATAATAAGCAATTGGTGCCTCTGTACCATCTGGGAATCTGTGGCATAGCACAGCACCAACCCCGAAAGAAGATGCATCAGGAGTAAGGGTTAGTGGCTTCTTTTCATCATAATGTACAAGCACCAAATTTGAGCTCAGCACATGTTTGACCTTCTGGAAAGCCTTCTCATGCTGGCTGCTCCATTTCCATGGAGCTCCTTCTCTCAGCAAGCGCTGCGGTGGCTCAGCAATGGCAGCCTTTTGTGGAAAAAACACACAGTAGAAACTGAGACATCCCAAGGAGGCTTGAGGTTCCTGCTCTGTTTTCGGAGCAGGCGCATTGTGAACGGCACGTAGTTTGTCTTCGGTGGGCCAGATGCCAGAAGCATCAGTATGGCAGCCCAAAAACGTTGCGCTGGAGGTTCCAGTTTCACATTTCTCCTTCGTTACATGAATGCCGAATGTGTCAAAGTGACAGAGGGCTTCTTGGAGTCGTTCAGCCAGTTCTCCCTCTGCTGATCCCATGAGCAGGACATCGTCAACGTATGGTGCAATGCTTGGAATTCCAGAAAGTAGGGCTTCCATGAATGGTTGGAGCAGTCCAGGGGCCACAGAAATTCCGCATCGCAGCTGCTTTACTTGGAATGCCCTTCGATGAGTGATTATTGTTTGGGCACCTGCTGTAGCATCATCGATGGCCAACTGTTGATAGGCTGGGGCCAGATCAAGCTTTGCAAAGACCTTCACGAAGAGCAGCGAAGTGTTGATGGACAGCCGGCACTGGGTATGGATGCTGCTCAAGTGCCTTATTCACAGTAATCCCCACACAGTCTCACCTTCCCATTAGGCTTTAATACTGGCACAGTGGGTGTAGCCCACTGGGTCTGTGTAACTGGTTCTAGCACACCTTGCTTGATGAGGTGCTCAAGCTCTTCTTCACTTTTTCCCTGCAATGCAAAAGGCATGTTCCTGGCTTTCCTGCAGATTGGTGCAATAGATGGAACCAGGTGGAGTGACACTGGCTTCCCCTTGTACTCTCCCAGTTCTTCAGAAAATACCCTTGGAAATTTACTAACAGTTGCTGCAAGCCAACCTGTAGTAAGGGTGTGAATCACTATTATTGAGAACCAGTTTATCCCCAGGAAGTTTTTCCTCTGCCCCTCCAAAATTATAAGTGGAAGCTTCCCTTGGAAAGCGGGAACAGCTGTACATCTACAATGCAGCATCCAACAACATCAACCTTCTTTGCGTTGTAATCATGCAAAATGCATGATGGGCTTGACAATCTTGGAGCAAGGGTCCCAGAAAATATGCACTTAAAGGTGTCCCCGTTAATTATGGATACCCCTGACCCTGAATCCACTTCCATTTTGTACCTCCGGCCATTGATTAATACTGTTGCATACAACCCAGAATCATGAGGTTCCTTGCCACAGACCTCCTGAACGTGATATAGCTGTTGCGTTTCATCGCCCTGTGGACAATCAACCTCAGGTGGAAGTGATGTGTCGTTATAGTTCTTAGGCCTAGTGCTGACAGATTCTGAATGGCAAACTTGCTCACATTCTTAAGTGGGCCTACTTGACTGCTTACCAGTTAGCTGTATTAATTGGATTCACAGTCCTTGCTGCTTGTATAGCTCTCAAATCCCATCCTCACTGCCAAAAAAATGTTGTATAGGTAGTAGGAATGACTGCAAGGATCAGCAGGCCTCAGAGACAACTGCACTTTATTCATCACACACAGAAGTGAAGAACGTAGCAGAAGCTCCACCCACGGTTGCTACTCCCAACTCCACAGGAGCTGCCAAGGTTCGAAAACAAAACTAACTCACCATACCCCCCCACCCCCGATACATAACAATCCTCCGCTTTTACAGTGTTGAAACTCTGGGCCAGTTCAAATGGAAGCCTCCAAATAACCTGCAGGCCATCCCAGACTGAGAAGGGACACGAAACATGAGGGATGTGTCCAAGGTCACTGAGGGAGTTTGCAAAGGTCTCCTGCACCAGAGGTGAACAGCCTAAGCTCGGAAATTGGTTTCCTCTCACCAGGAGATATTGGCAAACAAAGCAGGGGAAAGCTACTTAAGATTCATTGTTCTGTTCACTAAGCAGAACCCCACCACAATAATTACATCAAAATTGATTGGTTTAAAAATGTCCACTTCAATTAATTTATTATAAATACTTATAGAACCATTTCAGACAAGGTCTATTGCATCAAGGATTAAATGACATTTACATACAATCCTTAAAAAAATAAACTAAGAAAATCTAAAGCCCACCAAGAAATTCAGCCAGCCTGGAATCCATTTGAGCAGGTATCTGAGCTCTGCCCCAAACTGCTGTTCTATAGCCTGGTACCCTCCAGATGGGTTGGACTACAACTCCCAAAATCCTGCAGCCAGCTCAATTTATGGGAGTTGTAGTCTAAACTATCTGGAGGACCCCATGTTGGGGAAAGGTGACTACAGGTACTTATCACTTCAATTTAAAAAATGATAGCAAACACCATTGAAAGTTCTTTCAAAATGTGCAGCTGGACATATTTTGCATATTATATTCCAAGCAGAGAATAGTGCATAATTGAGGGTGTGTGTGGAGGTGGAGCAGTTGCCATGCAGCAGGGTGCAGCCCAAAGAAAGGAATTCAGTGATATTTTATGCCACAACACATGCAAGGTGGCTTGGTAGAATGCAGGTGTGAAACATGGTAGATCAGAGAATGCTGGATACAGCCTGCAGGGGGGCCCCATCCGGCATTCCAGTTTCTCCTCCAGGGCCCACCCCTCTCCCGAGCCAGGGTGTAAATAAAATAAATAAGAAACAAACTTATTTATAAGCAGTGTATTATTTATTAGCAGTATGTATGTAGCGCTTCTCATCTGAAACAACTCCAATGAACGTAGGGGATTCTCCATGAGTGGTTAAGGAGTTTAAATCTTCTCTGGCTTGGATTAAAACCCAAGCTGGAGCAGAAATTATGTGGTTGCAATTCTTGCCTCATATCTGTATTTCCAAGCTAGGAAATATGAATTTTGGTGATGTTATTAATGAGATTTGGAAGTTTAGACAGTACAAAAGTGAACATCTTTACTGTCCTTTGAGGAATAAGGTGCAAATGTTCTCCAATCCATACTTGTATCTGAACAGCATAAACACATCACTCATATGTACTAGTTTCCTTTTCTTGTTCAAAAGCAGGAAACCTGATTATGCATACCTTAGTTATAGTTAGATAGGCTCAAACAGTATTTTTATTTATTTATTTTAAAATTAAATTCCCCTCTTCTTCTATTAGGAGTAGGGATGTACGAAACACCTACCTGGCTCCGCACCGGGCAATCCGCGGTGGGGGGGGAGGCACTCCGTCCCACCCCTAGAATCCTTGACGGGGGGGAGGCGCTCCGTCCCTCCCCCCAGAATCTTCGACAGGGGGGAGGCGCTCCGTCCCTCCCCCTGGAATCCTGCCTGGCCGGCTCCGCTCCGCAGCCAAGCCGCAGAGCCGCTGGCCGGCTCCGGCCGCCCGCAGCCGGACACCCGGCTGCTGGGCAGCCCTGCAGGGACGGAAATGGCGGCTGTCGTAGCCACCGCCATTTGCGTCCCTGTATTGAGCTGTGATAGGCTACATAAATATTTACATAGCCTATCACGGCAGGGGGAAAAACCCGAGCGTATACAAATGGCGGTGGTAACCGCCATTTGCGTACGCTGGGGTTCCCCCCCCTGCCATGATAGGCTACGTAAATACTTATGTAGCCTATCACAGCCTCCTCAGGGACACAAATGGTGTCCCTGCGTTAGCCGTGATAGGCTACGTAAGTATTTACGTAGCCTATCACAGCTATGAAGAGGAGGAAGCGAATGGCAGCCGCAGGACGGATCCGCAGCTGTGGAATTCTCTGACATCCCTAATTAGGAGTATTCAGAAAGCAAATAACAGCACAGAGATAAAATAAAATAAATGCACTATCAAACAAATCTGATTAAATATTGGAATGCCTCAACAGCAGGTAGACGAGATTCTTGGTTCGGCTTTGTCAAAGGCCGAGAAGCATCTGAGGGCATAAATTGATGGAGCAAAAAAGGGACTTTCTAGGGAAGATGATCCAGAGCAGCCTTCCCCAACCTGGTGCCCTCCAGATGTGTTAGACTAAAAATCCCATCATCCCCAGCTGCAATTGTAGTCCAAATTGGGGAAGGCTGCTCTAGAGCAAGGATACAGAACCTCTTTCAACCAGAGTGCTGGATTCTATTCCAGAGGAGCTTTCAGGGGCCACACTCCAGTGGTGGGTGGGGCCTGAAGTGGAAAAATACCACTTTCATTGTCAGCATGGGAATGTGTTGCTGAGGTGCTGAGAGTCACATAGGCAAAAGGACGTAGTGACTGAATTAGTGCTAGAGGATGGTGGCTGAGTCACAATGCCTAGCAGGGCCCTTGTCTTTGGAAACCGGAAAACTTCCTTTGAAGGAAGGTTGTAGCCCCTTGATTCAGCGCTGCACCAAATACTGGCCTAGGTTTACATCATGTGCCATGTTTACTTGTTTGTCTGAATGCCAAAGTCCTCTATTGTTCTGGGTCCGGTCCCGAGGGGCCACGCTGGCAACTCTTGACTGCACCACACCTTGGTGTTCTGGTAATAAACATCCGCTCAAACAAAAGTCAGTGTCTGTTCTTTGGTCAAGCCCAGCAGAAGGGTAAAATTCTGCAACAGGTCAAAGGCTAAAAGGGGCAACGCCAAAATACCAACATCATCAAAAATGCCGGCACCTTGTAGCTCAAAGCTCTTCCTGCCAATAACTAAGCTTCAGGACAGGCATGTCTTAGAATGGGGAAAGAACAGCCAAACCCTGGAAAACCGTCTTTTAGAATGCGGAAAAAAAACAGCCCCAAACTGGGAAACCACCAAACGATTGATGGTCGGGGGGAAAGGTGGGGCCAGGAGAAGGGGGAGTGGCCATCTGTGGAATATGGAAGGCTGGATTTGGCCCTGGGCCTACGGTTCTGCACCCCTGCTCTAGAGCATCAGCAGCACAACCCCCCGAAGTGAGGGGAGCCCAAGCAGGACTTGAGATTCTGAGTGTTTCATATTGGGGGAGCTCACTATAATGAAGCTGCTTCATTAGGTACCTGCTCTACGGTGGAATACTCCCACAACTCTTTCACTGCCCGTTCCTACAGTCCCAGAGCTCCATATGAGCACTAAAGGCACATGGAACACCTCAACACGCAGGCTTCTGTGACAACGTCCATGGAGAGCAGCCTCTCCGGTGTCCAAGAGCCACATGCAGAAGCGGCTCCTCCACTGGATGAACAGGGAGGTCCTTGCTGAGAGCACCAGGGCTCCGTGTGCCTATCGGATTCTCCCCCGATCTGCAACAGCTGGCTCACACCATCTAAGCAACCATCCCTGGAAAAGAAGAGATAGGAAGGTGGATGGTTTTTAACTTGGTCAGTTCACCCAATTCCTCTCCTTAGAGAGACGTTAGGAAGAGAAAACAAGCCATTTGGCTTTATTCATGTGCTTGAATGCTGCTCAGCAATCTGCTCTCAATTAGTAAGATTTTACTGTGCACTACCCACCAGGAGTGCTGAGATTCTCTATTGAGGGGGAAAATCAGTGTGAGTCTCATCTTGCGAATGCAGGTTTATTTCTTCTCTTGTGCATACGCAGGAAACGGTGGCGTGCAAAAAGCCCTCTGCCGGGTGCATAAAAGAACCACCGTGCCATTGAGCCAAAAGCCTGGCCTGATGCTGAGCTCGTTAATAGCCATCTCTGCCAGAAGGAGGCATTCCTTGTATTTGTGTTTGGTTTTGTTCTCCAGTTCCTGCTCCACACTAAGGAGAGCCAAAGGCTAAATGCTGCTGCTTCTAGGAAAGATTAAATAGCATGCAATCCAGGCCATGGCATTCCACACTCTGCTGAGAGATTGAGCCATGCTGAAAAGAATGGAAGCCACGTGGTGGCGGTGGGGGGGCAGGATGTTCTTTGGAAGTGCTCATTCCTTGGAAAAGGCCGAGCTGGCTATTTGGTAGCTGTGCAGCCGCTGGATATAACACGCTAGGATCTCCCTGGGTCTTGAGAGAAGGAAGCATAACGGCTGTTAAATGCAGAACTTGTACATGTCCTCATTCTGCTTCAACCACACAGCATGAAAAAAGGGCCGGGCTTCTTCAGTGACAGCACGGCATATCCCAGATGTCGCTTGTGCCAAGTGCAAGGCCTGGGAGCTGGTGGCGCATTGAAAACATTTGCTCTTTGGTGCAGTTGCTGCAGGAAGACTTCTTGGAAATTACAGAGCCCAGCGCTAAGACGGGCCTGCCAGAGAGGACAACACCAGTGGGCACCAGCCTGTTCCCAGGGGCCAAGCCAGACACCCACACTACATACACCAGCTTTCCCCAACCTGTTGCACTCCAGATGTTTTGGACTACAACTCCCATCACCCCTAGCCAGCATGGCAATGATGGGAGCTGTAGTCCAACACATGTGGAGGGCACTGGGTTGGGGAAGCTTGGTGTACTTTGGCCACCACAAGCCTCAGCTTTCCTCCAGTAATGGGATTTTATTTGCACCACAGAGCTCCACGGATTTTATTTGCACCACAGAGCTCCACCTTACAGTAGGGGAACTGGAAAACACGGGAGCTCTCTGGGCACACTAGAGAGCTCATAGAGCTAAGTGGCAAGTTCATGTGCACGCGCACACGCACATGCACCAAAAATTAGGTGCACTGCAGCCCTTGGTGTTTACATCCACGCTTAAGTAGCTGCATTTAAATCATCCGCAACACAGAAAGGAGAAAGCAAGGATAATTAAGATGTGAGAGAATACAGGTGACCTGGTTAACCTGGAGAACAATTAAGAGCTGACTCAATAGGAACAGATCCAGCAAGAGAAGCTGATGACTCCAGGAGTTCCAGGACATTTCCCCAATTTCCATGGGAAATTGAACCCCAGGCCCCGAAGACTGCTGTGCTACGCTTTATTAGAAGCCTTAGTTGCACACCTTCCCACACTCAGAGGACACAAAAGTAATGGATTTAAACACAGAGGCAAAAGAGGCAACCCACTTATACCTATGTCCAGGTGTCAAAAGTCTTACCCAAAATTGGCAGGCATCTTAAACTTGCTGCAGGGCCGCAAGCTGCTCCCAGCAGGTCAGCCAGGACCTGGCAAGGGATTCCTCTCGCATCCATGTGCTCAGCCATGCTCCATGTCCACAGATTTCTTAGCAGTCTCACAAAAGTACAGCTCTGGGGACTTTCTTACATGAAACCCATTAAAGCTGCCACATTCTCAAGCCTGCTCAGGTTCACGTGGCTACAGCCCCAGAGAATGCACTCTGCCTCCGTCGAGTGAGAGAGATTTTAAAGATCTAGAAATAAAGAGGCTTTCCATTTTTCCTCCAGTATTTTTTCTGTTATTCTTTTTGGAGTTATATTTTTAAACTCCAAGCTGCAAGCGGTGCAGAAAATAAAATCTAAATTGGCTTTCACAGTGTGGCTTCCTGCACCTCTCTGCCAATGGTTTGGCCACTTGCAACCCTAATGGCTACAGTCAACAATCAGCACTCTCTCATTAATCACTGCTAATTAACTTCATTGATTCTCAAGGCCGGGAATGCCAGCACATGCAGTCCATGCACAGCACTTTTACCACATAAAATAATGCTGCTTCAAAATATCTTTAGGGCAGAACTTCCCCAACCTGGTGCCCTCCAGGTGTGTTGGACTGCAAGGCCCATCATTCCCAGCCAGCATGGTCATTGCTGGCTGGGAATGATGGGATTTGCAGTCCAACACACCTGGAGAGCACCGGGTTGGGGAAAGCCTCTTTAGGGAATTGATGTTCTTGTTGGTCCCTCAGAAGGATGTAAACAAAACAGGCAAGGTATTTTGTTTGGGCGCTGTTTGGCTGGTTTTTAGAAGGTTGAGCTCCTATTGGATGAAAACTGGCATTCTTCTTCAAAGAAGAAGAAAGGCTTGAGCAAAGGGAAGTGGGCCTGAATCTGGACAGGAGCTCTCCAACACCAGCACTCAGTGGGCTGTGCAGAAGATGGAGAACCACTGACTAGAGGAGCAGGGGCTGCAGCTCAGTGGCTCAGCACCTGCTTGGCACACAAAAGGTCCTAGATTCAATCCACCAGGCTTTCCATTTAACAGGATCAGGACCAGAGGTGACTGGGCGAAACCCTGGGGAGCAACTGCTGCCAATCAGAGTAGGCAATAACGTGCTAGATGGATAAGTAGTTTACCCTGGTATGTGACAGCTTCCAAGACCAGAACATTCAGACACCAGACCTGCTGGCCAACCTCTGTGTAGTTAATTCATGGCAGCTAGAGAAGATTGTCACCATAGAGAAATGTAGAGATTTTGTTCCATCCGTTCCATCTGTGTTTTGTGGATGGTTAGGTGTCTTCTATTCCGTCATCCAGACATTGACGGAATCAGGCATTCTTTTAGGGGTGTATGAGAATTCTTTTCCACTTGCACAAGTGCACAATGGTGCTAATGCACATTAGCACAAACGCACACTTGCGCTAATGCATTCCCTTTGCTCACGGAAACCTTTCTTCTTTGAAGAATGCCAGTTTTCAACCAATAATGTGCATGAGTGCAAGTACAAATTTGCATAAATACACCCCCAACTTTAAAAAAACCGCTCTTTTTATTTGGGGGGTGTTTATGCAAATTTGGAGCCTGAAAAATCCACGTGACTCAGAAAAAGCCAGTCGGTTGCAGAATCTGCAGGTCAGATTCCTAGAAATCCAAACTTATTTGAACCTGTTGCAGATTTCTCCAACATCCCCCTCACCATATCCACACAGCTATGTTATGATAAGCCTGCTAGACTTGCTTTGGTCAGAATCTAGAATCAAATACCCTGAGTTGATCTGAGTAAACAAACCTTGGACTCAAAACAAGTTGTTGCTAGCCTTCAGGGTTCAAGCCAAAGGTGTTTGCATGGTTTCCTGGCCTTCCCAATCTAGACAATTCACCAGTAGAGGCTGGTGGCTCCGATGTCAGCAAGGCAGTGAATCCGCTCTGGGTTTCAGTCAGAACCAGTCAGAACTCTAAAGCTCGCCAAGAGCTCCTTTAGAGTTCCGACTGGTTCTCACTGAAACCCGAAGAGGATTCACCGCCCCACTGACATTGGAGCCACCAGCCTCCACTGCAATTCCCAGGGCCACTGAGGCATGTTTAGTTCCCATGCATGAATGGCAAAGACACCATAGAGCTTCTTCACCTGGCTCACAGCCTGTGCTTCCTCTTTGGGGCGGCCCTCCCTCAATCAGCGCTTCTCTGGCTAATACACCCCATGAAGGCAGTGCAGAGTCTCTGCCCCATCTCAGTGGATCTGTAGTTACACAAAGCCCGGTAGTACACATCAGCCAGCTGTACTGCTGGTTCCCAACTTCTAGCCACAACGTGTGAGATTATACAAAGAAGATGAAACCTAGCAGATGCAAACTGGGACTGTTGGAGCCTCGTGGCAGTGCCTCAGCTAACATCCAGCCTGGAGCCCTGGTTGTAAGAGGCGCGAACTCTGGCCTAGATGAATTCCTGACGCCTTGCCAGGAGTCCCCAGACCAGCTTTGCTTTTCCTCCACGAACAAGGGGATCCATTCACAGAGAACCCAGAACACACAAAAAAGGCTCAGAGGCGATGCTGCAGGTTTTGAAAAGGCCCATCGGCAAAGACTCCAGAGATCAAAGCAGCCCATTTGGGAAGGCAACATTCATTGCTCTGTCTTGCCACTTCCTGCCTCCCATCTTTGGGTAGCACAATAGACAAATCTGCCTTTTCAGCAGGAGCTGCAGTTGCCCTCTCCTAGTGCATTAATGCACAGCCACTGAGCATAATTTGCTCTGCCTCATGACCCTGGTTGGAGAGAAGCAAGTTTGCTGTGAAGCATTGGGCGGCGGGGGGGGGGGCAGCAGCAGGGGAAGCATTTAATCCTGACCAGAGCAAGGTCAGACAACTGCCCCATCTCTTGTCTAGGAAAGGAAATCCTGAATTGTCCAAAAGCCCCAGTGAGGTGAAAAAGAAAAAGAAAAAGAAAAAGGCAGACGATAAGCAAGCCCCTTGATTATCCACATGTTGACACCTATCCATTGGGGAGGAGGAGGAAGATGGTTAATCCCATCTTAAACTTCAGCAGCAAATAACTCCTCTACTGCTTGTGCTACCACTTTGCCAGGGTAAAAATAACCTGCATCCCTCCCCAGGTTGAAAAGGAAGTGAGCCAGAGGAGACAACCAGCCTTTGGAAAGGCCACTCTCCCCTGCCATTTTTGCTGGGCACTCAATGGGCTCCTTCACACGGACCTTTTATCCGGCGACTGAGAGTGCTCCTTCAGGGAAGTTCAGACGCAGTGACCTTGCCGTGACCCTCCTGCACTGAATGCCCTTTGTTCCATTTTTAAATGGATCGTAGATAATGAGCTATCAAATTACCCCGGTTGTGTTCCGCTTCAGTTTCCTCCATGAAAAGAGTTAAAGCGAGGAGCGAGATCAGTGAACATGGCGGACTATCAGATACGGGGAGAAAGGGGGGGGGGGAAGCGCATGTAAAGGGAGTCAGTGGTGATCCTGCATTTAAAACGGAAGCAGAAAGCCCCGTTTTAAATGCAGGATTTTAGGCTAGTGTAGAAATGCCCAATGTCTCTGCGCCAGAGCAATCTGCACTCTTGTAAGCATCTTGGGGTAGGCAGCAGCAAAACATCCATCATTGGCCAACACATCTGGATTCCACACACCCTGAATGTGGCTGAGCTGTATGCTACTTTAAATGCATAGTTTAAAGCGATATCAGAGTTTTTGTTTTAATTAAAATCAAGCACGGTGGGGGGGTCAATCCAGATTGGGACTATAGCATGTGGGGAGAAGAAGTTGAATACCCCCCTCCCCTGCTGTGATTCTAGAAAAAAATCCCCCCCCCCTGCAGCAAATAGCTATAGCAAAAAGGAGAAGCAAAAGTTCCCATTAGTGCCCATGGGAGCCGCTCGTCTTTACTTTCGCTTTTTGCAAGGAGGGAGCATTCAGGATCACAGCAGGGAAGGGAAGGGAAGGGAAGGGAAGGGGAAGGTTAAAACTCCCCTCCCCACATGCTGTGGTCCCATTCCAGACTGTTCCCCCACACTTGCTTTAATTAAAACAAAAACAAAAACCTGATGTTGCTTCCGTTATGCATTTAGTGGTTTCAGAATAACCGTGCAAGGCAGGCTGAGCTAGAGGGGCAGACATGGGCCTGCCAAAGGCTGCCCAGTCAGTGTGGAAGCGAACTGGGCCAGGGCCGCGTTTGGGGCAAGTGGTCAGGCAAGATGCATCAGCCGCAGCCCCGCAGCCCCCCCCCCCGCACACCCCATAGCTCAGGGGCGGGCAGAAGGTAGCTGGGGATCCACCGGGGGATCCGAGTGGTCTGAAGCGGGGCAGCCGGGGTTTCTGACGTCCAGGAGGTTAACAACAGGAATAACAAGAGGACTCTACCACAGCAACGTGGGGCGGGAAGCGCCATTCAGTTCTGGTACTCAGCACGCATCTGCGGGCTCAGGCTTCTTTTATTTGGAGCGCATGTCCTGTTGCGCCAGGGGCCCTCGGGTGGATCTCGGGGTCTGGCAAGAAGGAAAAAAGGAGACCCGCAAGCTGCGGGCTGCCCGCCCCTGCCCCCGGCCGCCGGAACGCGGCTTCAAGGGAGGCGCTGTCCATGGTTCCGGCAGCCCGATCCACCCAGTGTGGGAGAACAGAGGCGGGCGGCAAAAGCCCAACTGTCACGCAGACCCAGCGGGGCTCCCCGTGGGGGGTTGAGCCCACCTTCGCCACCCCAACCCAACAGTTCATTTTTACAATGGGAGAAGCCGGTCCCTGGCAGCGCAAGGGCCTGGAAACGTTACTTAAGCTCGTTGCCGTAATTGCAGATGTCTTGAAGCTGGTGGCAAATATTCAATGCTAATGGAAAAAGCACTCTGCCCATGCACAAAGGCACCCTTCTTTAGGCTTACTTTACAAGCCAGAGCCCAAAGCACCGAAAATGAGGGTCAGGGCTGTGCTCTCAGTTCAATCTCTGCAACAGTGCTACTGCTTGGGAATTCTTCAAAATGACGTTTGATAGACATTTGCTAGTTTAGCAAGGGGTGAAATCTTCCCACCCCAAAGTAGTGCTTTGACAAAGCAGGGATTCTCCAAGGTCGTTACAAGGGTGCCCTCAACATTTGGGCTATGGACACCACACGCTCTATAAGAGATTCTAACGCTGGTGGGGCAGGATTTGGGGCAACACTGGAAACGGCTAAATGAGAACGTCAGTGTCGTGGGTGTGGGAGATAAATAGGGAGACATAAAAACAAACAGATGCAATAGGTTCAAAGGCTGGAAGGAGTGTGAGTCACACAATGGGATTGATTCTGTTTTACCCCCACCCTTCCTAAAACAGAACTAAACTAAAAACAACAAAAAGGCTTTCTTCAGCTACGTGCATAGTAAAAGGCAGAGGAAAGAAATGGTGGTTCAGCTATTAAATAAGGATGGCAAAATGATAACAGATGACAAAGAAAAGGCAGAAGTGCTCAATTCCTACTTTGGCTCAGTCTTCTCCCAAAAGAGGGTCTATGACCCACCCTAGCAAAGGCGAAGTGCAGGCTGAAGGGGCAGGATCGCAGCTTGAGATCGATAGGCATATGGTCAAGGAACACCTAATTACTTTGAAGGAGTTCAAATCTCCAGGGCCAGATGAACTGCATCCTAGAGTCATAAAGGAACTGGCAGAAGAACTCTCAGAACCGCTGTCTATTCTCTTTGAGAAATCATGGAGGACGGGTGAAGTGCCAGATGACTGGAGGAGGACTAATGTTGTCCCTATCTTCAAAAAGGGTAAAAAGGAGGAACCTGGGAACCACAGACCAGTCAGTCTGACATCAATCCCTGGGAAAATTCTGGAGCAGATGATAAAGCAATCCATCTGCAAGCACCTTGACAACAATGCCGTGATTACTCGAAGCCAACATGGATTTGTCAAAAACAAGTCCTGCCAGACAAATCTGATCTCATTTTTTGATCAAGTCACCTCCCTTGTGGACCATGGGAATGCTGTAGACATCATATACCTCGACTTCAGCAAAGCTTTCGACAAAGTGCCCCATGATATCCTGAGTAGCAAACTAGCTCAAAGTGGGCTAGATGAAACAACGATTCAGTGGATCCACAGTTGGCTACAGAATTGGACTCAAAGAGTGCTCATCAATGGGACCTTCTCAAACTGGGGAGAGGTAACGAGTGGGGTACCACTCAGTCCTGAGCCCAGTGCTCTTCAACATTTTTATTAATGACTTGGAGGAGGAGGTGCAGGGAATGCTGATCAAATTTGCAGATGACACAAAATTGGGCGGGATAGCTAATACTTTGGAAGACAGAAACAACATTCAAAGGGATCTTGATAGACTGGAGCGCTGGGCAGAAAACAACAGAATGACATTTAATAGGGACAAATGCCACGTTCTGCACCTAGGAAAAAGAAACCAAATGCACAGTTACAAGATGGGGGATACGTGGCTCAACCACACTACAAGCGAGAAGGATCTTGGAATTGTTGTCGATCACCAGCTGAATATGAGCCAACAATGTGATGTGGCTGCAAAAAAGGCCCATGCTATTTTGGGCTGCATTAATAGAAGCATAGCTTCCAAATCCCAGGAAGTACTAGTTCCCATCTACTCAGCACTGCTTAGGCCTCATCCGGAGTACTATGTCCAGTTCTGGGCACCACACTTTAAGAAGGATGCAGACAAACTGGAGAGGGTTCAGAGGACGGCAACAAAGATGATCAGGGGACTGGAAACAAAGCCCTATGAAGAGAGACTGAAAGAACTGGGCATGTTTAGCCTTGAGAAGAGAAGACTGAAGGAAGATATGATAGCGCTCTTCAAGTACTTGAAAGGTTGTCACAGAGAAGAAGGCCGGGATCTCTTCTTGATCATCCCAGAGTGCAGGACACGGAATAACGGACTCAAGTTACAGGAAGTAGGGATGGCGGAGAATTTCTCCCCGAAACTTAGGGGGGCCGAGCGCCAACGTGTTCGGCCCCCCGAAGAAGTTTCGGGGAGAAATTCTCCGCACCCCCCCGCCCCCAGCACCCCCCCCCGGGACGGTACTTACCTTTCCCCAATGTCCCTCCCGGCGGCGGGTTCCGGCAGCGGTTCGTCGGGTCTTCGTCAGGGGCGGGGGCGGCAGCCGGTCTTTTGACCGGCTGCCACCGCCGCCATTCCAATAAAAGTTAAAAAAAAAAAACGCCCCCGTGATAAGCTACGTGACGATTAACATAGCCTATCACGGCTAGATTTGCAAAGTCAGCCATGATAGGCTACGTAAATCGTCACGTAGCCTATCACGGGTGACTTTAAAAAAAAAAAAAGAAAAGCGCGTACGGCTAATGGCGGCCCCCATAGGGAGCCGCCATTCACGTTCCTTATTTGGTCACTGTAGTCTACGTAAAGATTACGTAGACTACGGCAAAAATAAGGGCAACGCTATTTGCGTTGCCCTTATTTTCGCCGTAGTCTACGTAAAGATTTACGTAGACTACAGCGACCAAATAAGGAACGCGAATGGCAGCTCCCTATGGGGGCCGCCATTTGCGTAGGCGCTTTTTTTTTTTAAAGTTACCCGTGATAGGCTACGTGACGATTTACGTAGCCTATCATGGCTGACTTTGCAGATCTAGCCGTGATAGGCTACGTTAATCGTCACGTAGCCTATCACGGGGGCGTTTTTTTTTTTTTTACTTTTTATTTCGCAGCCGGGCAAGGCGAGGCACCTCCTCCCCGGCCTGAATTTCGGCCGGGCGAGGCGGGAAGCCTCCCCCCCGGCCTGAATTTCGGCCGGGCGAGGCGGGAAGCCTCCCCCCCCAGCCTGAACTTCAGGGGGAGAGCAGCGAAGCGCCTCCCCCCACCGCGAAAAGCTGCGAGACCAGGTAAGTGGCTTTCCTGCACTCCTAACAGGAAGCCAGATTCCAGCTGAACATCAGGAAAAATTCCTGACTGTTAGAGCAATACGACAATAGAAGCAATTAACTAGGGAGGCGGTGGGCTCTCCCACACTGGAGGCATTCAAGACGAGGCTGGACAGCCACCTGTCGGGGATGCTCTGACTTGGATTCCTGCATTGAGCAGGGGATTGGACTCGATGGCCTTGTGGGCCCCTTCCAACACTACTATTCTATGATTCTATGATTCCTCCAAGGAGCTCAGGATTGTATGCAAGGTTCTCCCTCACCCCTATTACCCTCACAACAACCCTGTGAGGTAGATAAGGCTGAGAGAGGGGAGGCTGGGGCTAGTGAGCTTCATGGCTGAGTGTGGGTTTGAACCCAGGTCTCTCCACTACTATTCTGCCACTCTGACCACTGCACCACATCGCCTCTGTATGTGAAGGGGAAGAATGAGAACTCCTGCTCCCTGGGCGGGGTGTATGTGTGTGTGTCTGTGTGCTTTCAGCCACTTCCAGCCAGGCACCACAAGACACATTAACCCTTGGGATTCGCATGTACCCAGCTGCAGAGACAGACAGTGGGGGAGAAGGTGACTGCACAGTCCTCCCGAAGAACCGGGAGACGGAGCACGTGGACCACTAGGCAGACGTGCTGTGGCTGAGCAGTACCAGGATGCTGTGTCAGGATGAGTCCATACATACGTGAAATGCATGCTTGGATCTGGGGGAGGGTCTAGCACATGCTGTGCATGCAGAGGATCCCAGGTTCAATCCACAGCACTTGCAAGGAGGGATGGGAAAGACCCCTGCCTGGAACCTGGAGAGCCACTGCCAGCCTGAGCTAGATGGGCCAGATCCTGAGCTAGATGGGCCAAGAGTCTGACTCAGCGTAAAGTGGCTTCTTCCATTCCATTCAGTAGTCCTGCTCTGGATGGACACATAAAAGGAACAAAAGCAAAGGGCTCCCTTAAGATCACAGAGTTGGAAGATACCACAGAGATCGTCTAGTCCAACCCCACTCTGCACTGCAGGGTACATCATGACCATCAAGACCTCCAGCAAAGGAGAAGCCACCACCTCCTGAGGCCATCTGTTGCACTGCTGAGCAGCTCTTACTGTCACGAAGTTTCTCCTCATATTAAGCCGGAATCTGCTCCCCTGCAATTCCCACCTGTTGGCTCGAGTCCTGCCCTCTGGAGCAACAGAGAACAAGGCTGGATCTACACTTACTGCCTTTTTTCACTTCCAGTGAAGTTTCACCACCCACCTTTCACACTACGCAGTAGCCGCCTCGAACTGGAACCGGAATTTCCCACTTCTGCGCTCCCGCTTTCAGTACCCGAACATCCCAGTATTTCTCCTTAATGTGCTCGGATTTTCCGCCTTTGCTACCGTATCCTGTCATAGTCCCCTCCCCCGCCTGTCCATATGCGGCGGTGTTTGTATTTCCCTCCTGTCCAATCACAGCTCTCGATGGCCCCATGTCTTCTTCCGGCTACCGATCGCATAGCTTCCTCAGTAGCCCCCATTTCCTCAGCAACAAGCAAAGGGCTGGATGTGCGCATGCTTGTCTGATCTCCAAAGTTAAGCGGGGTCGGTCCTAGTCAATGCTTGGATGGGTGACCGCCTGGGAATCAGGCTTCCTGCAGTGAGCAGGGGGTTGTTGTATCCCTTCAAATGAGACTAAGTTTTACCCCCTCCTATCCCCCGCTCCGGATGCTTTTAAAAAAAAATTAAGGCGTTATCCTCGCAGAATCGGGGCTTCTCCGCGATGTTTTTTTTTCTAATTCAGGCATGATCTTCGAAGATTCAAAGCTTCACAACTTCGAATCTTTGAAGATCATGCCTGAAGTAGAAAAAAAAACATCATGGAGAAGCCCCGATTCTGCAAGGATAACACCTTAATTTTTTAAAAAAGCATCCGGAGCGGGGGATAGGAGGGGGTAAAACTTAGTCTCATTTGAAGGGATAGAACAACCCCCTGCTCACTGCAGGAAGCCTGATTCCCAGGCGGTCGCCCATCCAACTACTGACCGGGGCCGACCCCGCTTAGCATCCGAGATCAGACAAGCGTGCGCAGGAAAACAGCAGGAAAACAGTACAGCGCTCGAGTGTGAACCGAGCTTGCACATTCGATGAAGCACTGCAATGGGGAAAATGGGTGAGTGTGAAAAATCACGTTTTAATGCGAGAGCATTTAACCCGATGGGACACCAAATTCATTGCGATGGCGGGCGCAATGTAAATCGGCCCCTCATTTTTCCAGGCATTTTAGTCTTTCAGTTTCTGTTGTTTTTAAATCTGTTGCCATATGATATTTTAAACCTTTACACTGCTGCTCGTTTTTATTTTGGTTTTATACTATAGTTTTTAAATGATATACTTTTGTATTATGTTTTATCATATTGTATTTTATGGTCTTAATTGTTGTGAACTGCCCAAAGAGCTTCAGCTATTGGGTGGTATAGAAATGCAATCAATCAATCAATCAATCAATCAATCCTCTCCCCTTAATCTTGTCTTCTCCAGACTAAACATACCCAGCATCATATCCAGCTCTTCAACTTGGTTTCAAGACCCTTCACCATCCTGGTTGCTCTTCTCTGGATGCACTCCAACTTGTCCATGTGCTTCTTAAAATGGGATGCTCAGAACTGGACACAGGACTCCAAATGCAGCCTGACTAATGCAGAATAGAGCAGAACTATTACTTCCTGTGATCTGGACGCTAGGCTCAAGGTTGCATTCGCTTTTTTATCTGCTGCATCACACCGCTGGCTCGTATTGATCTTGTGATCCACTAAAACACCTAGGTCCTTTTCACATTTACTGCTGCCAAGCAAGAACTCCCCCATCCTATACCTGTGTCTTTGATTTTTTGTACCTAAATTTATCTCTATTGAATCTCATCTGTTAGATTCAGCCCAGTGTTCCAGCCTGTCTAAATCCTTTCAAATCTTGATCCTGTCTTCCATAGCATTGGCGGTCCCTCCTAGCTTGGTGTCATCTGCAAATCTGATAAGCAATCCCTCTACACCCTCATCCAAGTCATTTATAAAAATGTTGAACAGCACAGGGCCTAGGACAGATTAAAGACATCTTTGTCTTTTTGTCTCTATCTACTTCCCCTTTCCCACTAGATCCAAGGAAGCTGTTCAAATTCTAAATCAGTGACTGGCATTGGTAATAGACTGGATGAGGGAAAACTAATTGAAACTCAATCCCAACAGGACAGAGGTGCTCCCGATCAGTCAAAAGTAGGGATGGCGGAGAATTTCTCCCCGAATCTTCAGGGGGCTGAGTGCCAACGCATTTGGCCCCCTGAAATTGGCGGTGAAATTCTCCGCCACCCCCCCGTGGGATGGGACTTACCTTTGGCGAATGTCCCTCCCGGCGGCGGGTCCCGGCGGCGGTTCGGCAGCATTTAGTCAGGGGCGGGGGCGGCAGCCTGTCTTCCGACCGGCTGCTGCCACCGCCATTACAAAGTAAAGTAAAAAAAAAAACGTGATAGGCTACGTAACGATTAACATAGCCTATCACGGCTAGATTTCCAAAGTCAGCCGTGATAGGCTACGTAAATTGTTATGTAGCCTATCACGGGTGACTTTGAAAAAAAAAAAAAGCATGTACGCAAATGGCACCGCCATTTGCGTTCCTTATTTGGTCCCGGTAGTCTACATAAATCTTTACGTAGACTAGACGTGCCAAACTAAGGAATGCAAATGGCGGCCCCCCATGGGGCGCCGCCATTTGCGTACACGCTTTTTTTTTCTTTCAAAGTCACCCGTGATAGGCTATGTAACGATTTACGTAGCCTATCACGGCTGACTTTGGAAATCTAGCCGTGATAGGCTGCGTAAATCGTTACGTAGCCTATCACAGGGTTGTTGTTTTTTTACTTTTTTATTTCGCTGTCGGGGAGACGGGGCGCTTCTCCCCAGCCTGAATTTCGGCCAGGCGAGGCAGGGCGCCTCCCCCCCGGCCTGAATTTCGGCCGGGCGAGGTGGGGCGCCTCCCCCACTCGGCCTGAATTTCGGGGGGAGAAGTGAAGCGCCTCCCCCCCACCGCGAAGCAAGCTGCGGGACCGGGTAAGTGACTTTCGTACATCCCTAGTCAAAAGGAAGATCAGGCAATAGAGTTTCAACCTGTGTTGGAGTGGTTCACACTCCCTTTGAAGACACACAGTGGTTCACAGTTTGGGTGGACTCCTGGATTCAGCCCTAAACCTGGATGCCCAGGTCTCGGTGGTGGCCAGGAGTCCGCTTGCACAGCTGAGGCTAATGCACCAACTGTGCCCATTCCTAGAGATGTCTGATCTGGCCACAGTCACACATGCCTTAGTTACATCCCATTTGGACTACTGTAGCTCACTCTGCATACGGCTGCCTTTGAAAACTGTTCAGAAACTTCAGCTGGTCCAGAATGCTGCAGCCAGACTGTTGACCAGGTGTGACATAAGGAGAATGCGACTTCCTTTTTCCAACAGCTTCACAGGCTACCAATCCATTTCCGGGCACAGTTCAAAAATGACCTATAATGCCCTATATGACTTGGGATTGGGCTATCCGAAAGACCATATTCTCCCATGTGAGCCTGCTCAGGTAGATCCTCAGGAAAGGCCCTTCTCTCTATCCTGCTGTGAAGGTTTGAGGCCTACAGAGGCAAAAGGGGGGAAAGGTCAGGCTTAGAGGCCTGGAGTTTTCTGTTGGGAGGGAGTAACAGTGAGAGGAATAGCTTCATTTCTCCAGTTAAGTGTCAGTTTCATTTCTCCACTTAAGTTTCATTTCTTCAGGTTTGAAGCAGTACTTTCAGTTTTGAGGGAGGAGGGTACATAAAGAGAGCGAGAGCCAGTACGGGCAGAGACAGCCAGAGCCTGAAGTGAGAGCAGAGTCTGAAGAGTGAGCAAGAAGAAGCAGCCTAGAAAAGTCTAAGGACAGCTAGGGTAAAGGAACGTGGCATTTTGCAACTTTTGTTTTCTTTGAATGCCTTTTGTATCTCTCAGCTTTATTGTGTAAATACCTTTAGTTGTAATTTGTTTGCTTTAAATCTACTAGTAAACTGTTGTGGTTAAACCCTGTGTCTAGAGTGTCAATCACCCCACGTCTCCCACCTAAACTCCACCTTACTGGGAAGAGGAAGTTTAAAAGAAGGAAGGTGGGACTCTTAAAGAGGCAAGAGATCTTTAAGGGGTTGCTCAGGGGGTCCAGGTCATAACGGGAACCTTGACACCTGCCATTATTAGAGGCGCATTTGGCAGTACTACAGGAAAGGGCCTTCTTCGTGGCTGCTCCCAGGCTCTGGAACTCCCTGCCAAGGCAGGCCCATGTTGGCACTCTGATGTTTTTTTGCTGGCTGGCAAATACATTTGATTTGGACAGGCTTTGGGCATCTAAGCTGATGTTCTGCTGAAGCAAGTTTTAATATAGTGTGTGCTGGGTTTTTCCTTTTTACTGATGCACTTTCATTTGATGTTTTTATTGGGGTGTGTTTTAATTTGATGGGATTTAATTTTTTTATTGTAATTTTGATATGTTATTTGTATTTTATTGCTAGCCACCGTGAGCACTAATTTTAATAGAAAGGCAGGATATAAATTTAATTAATAAATAATAGTTTCAGAGTTGGACTTAACATAAATGTGGCTCAGCATTCCTGTGTTTAATCAAGTGTTATTGTATTAGTAAAAATGGACTATATTGTTTTCCCCAAGACAATTCTGCTTGGGATAAACTGTCAAAAGGACAATGCAGGCTGTTCTCCTAGCTAGTTTGGCAGCCATGAAAATCCTTGGCACCTCAGTCTGAATTGTGAAAAACAAACACTATAGCCAGTGGCTGTTGACATACTGTGCTTTAAGAGAAGTCCAAAATCCCATGCAGCCCGAAAAGAAAGCTAATAATTTTTGTGCTTTAGACCTGCTCCAGTATAAACTTGGCAGTCCAGAAGGGAGTCAGTCCTATCGATGTCAATGAAGAGAACATGAGCTCTCACACTGAAATCAATGGGATCAGAAGTGTTTAACTTTGGCTGCCTCCTACACAAGATGTAGACATGGCCACTGGTCGAGATGCCTTTAAAAAAAGAACAGGATTAAACAAATTCATGGAGGATAGACTGCTATGCTAGATAAACTGAATTTCTCTACTGAGAGAGAGAGAGAGAGAGAGAGAATGAGAATACTTCCAATTACCAGATGCTCATTAGTCCCAGGGTGTGGTCGGAGGGCACATGACTCAGCCAGTGCCTGGCTGGGAGACCACCTTTGAACCTCATGTTTGCCACCCTGAGTTCTGTGATGGAGGCAAACAGATATAAGTGTTTAAACTTCACTTCCCCCATTATCTCACACTGGCTGCTAGAAAACAGCTGAAAGTGGAGAAAAGGGAGCTCCCCTCCTCCACTTTCCTGCTCTCCACCAGAGTTGTGGCCTGCATCTGACCCAGAGGGCAGTGATTCCCCATCCCTGTACTAAATAAACAACAGGGCAGCCACCACCTTTCTCTCCGATCAGGAGATTCCAGAGGCATCTGGCTGAACACTGATGGAGACAGCGGCTGGACCCTCTGAGCAGGTTCGCACATAATGAGAAGCCTCTGTTGGTGAATTTTCCCATGGGGTTTCTCGTTGCAGCGGCAGCCACCATTTTGAATATTCAGGTGCATGGTGAGGGGGTGCCATAGCTTCTAGTTATGTGCGAACCCGGTGAGGGTGGATTGTTGGGGTGCTTGACAAGTCACCCAGAACCCATGGGCTGTTTTAGGGTTGCAGGTGGCTTGTCAAGCACCCCAACAACTGCCCTCGCCAGGTTCGCATGGATTGACAAACTACAGCACACGACCACCACAACTTGAACATTCAAAATGGCAGCTGCCGCCTTGACAAGAAGCCCCACGGGGAAATTCCCCCATGTTGGCTTTTCGTTACGTGCGAACCAGGTCTCTGTCTCATCCAGCCAGGCTTTTTATGTCCTAAGGACCACTTCCTGCCTATCTGAAGTAATTTGCCTTCACTGATGGATACTAAACCTCAGAAACCCTTTTCCTTCTATCTCTCCCAAAATAAGTTTTTTTTAATTGTTCTGAGCTAGTTTACTACCACCAGCCATTGTTTATCTGCATAACTACCGGAGGGGGGTAGTGGAAATGCTGAATATCTTCTATCAGTACCATTGATCTTGCTAAGCCCTGGAGAGAAATACAATTAACCATAACGGAAGGAACGGACTCTGGCTGTTGACTGATGAGCTGCTGTATTAAGACACCCGGTTCAATTAAGCTAAGAGCTTTCTTCCCTCGCTGCAGTGGCAAAAACTCTGCATTGCAATGAAACGAGCGTTGAAAGTGTGTACCAAAATGTTCCAAAGTACCAGAAGTATTTTAATGTGGTTTCTGCTAATGCACCCTTGCCACACAATATGACGGGCTGTCAACATAAGGATCTAATTTAGCATTGTTGCCTTGGCGCTGTAACTAAACTACAAGGCGTGCGAAACTCTGACAAATAAACAGTGGGCTTGAACCTCTCAGAAAAAACAGCTCATTAAACACAGTCTACAGAACTAAAATGGTGGTGTCAAATATTACATAATTTCAATCTGGTGAGCAGCTCCACAGAGGAACCACAAGGAATGTGCAACTAGACTGCCCTGTTGTGCATCTTTTACTGCAGGATAGGAAGCCACAGCCATCAATCGTTCTCCAGAATGTGTCCATGCAGAAGAACACATATGGAATTCAACTTTCTAGCCCTCTTGGAGTTTGAAAATGTATGACAATGTTTGGCGAAGTCTTAGAAGTCAAAGGAAAAGAGGGATTGCCAGTTGTTGTTCTTTTGGGGGGTGGCATGCTGCTGTTCTAAATAGTTCCCTGCTTGTAAACTTGGCTAAGAGAAGCAGAATTGTTCACACAAAAAAACCACCTCCAAAATTCAAGCCTAAGAACTTTGCACCATTCATTCCAATTGCATAATTAGCCTTTTCTAGGTATCGAATTAGGCTCAAACTACATGTGATAGCAGACCTTCATCTGCTTAACTTGAGCAACTTAAGCAGGAGGTGTAACATCAAGGCAAACATGGCACCCGCCACTTCCTCATCATGCCACCTTGCCCATCCCCAGTCCTCTCTCTCACTTCTAGTATCAGAACCTGGCTGGGAGGGATGCAGAGATGGGGGCTTGGCTTTGGTGGATAGACTGTAGAGGAAAGAGGATTCAGCATCTCCACACCCTGCTGTAGACACGATTAGGCCCGAACTGAAAAACAGGTCTGCTGTCGTCACATGTATTGGGTAGGTCGGGGAAGTGTGCCTTTGGCAGGGGTCTAGATTTATTTTCTCCCCTTCTGGGTGCCCTGATTTTATTATGGATTTGCAAGCTAAACACAGGCATCTAGCACAAACCTGCACTTTTCTGGAATTTCCCCAAGACATAACCACAATCAGACAAGATAAGGAACCTTAGCTAAGGACATGAAACAGTGCCTCCGATATGTTGGAGGTGTTGCCTATATCACTACTCAAATACTCTGCCAATCTCATCTTTCTATTGATTGATTGCTATTAACAGTTTTAGCTTTTCCTTTCTTTTCCTTTTTCACTACAATACAAACAGTAAACACTTCCTCCTTCCTTCTCCCCTTGTTCCCATTCCTTCCCCTTTCAGTTTTCTCCGCCCTGTATTTAAAGAGAAGATTCTATCTATCCATCCATCCATCCATCCATCCATTCATCCACTATTTTGAGCACATTGAATATACCCAGCCTGCCTATGGGCGCCAGCCTCCAAAAGGACAGCATTTGATCCAAAGACAAACCCATGAGGCCTTGAAGGCAGTAATATTGATATTTCCCTCACAGCCCCTGCAAGGAGGGGGGGGATATGCCACCATGGAGATAGACCTCCCCCAACCCCCAAAGAGCCCATTGCTCATATTTTAAGTGCAAAGAACAAGAGCAGGGCTTCATTTTTTCAAAAGAAGCCAGGCACCTTAACAAGACCAAATAATGCATTTTTCATCACTAGGAATATTCAGGCTTAAACTTCCTGTATACAAATTAGCTTTTAAATAGCAGGTTCATTCCTCTGGCGATCTCATTTGGATCCTGGATACAGAGCCCAGACTGCAAAGCACATGAAAGGCCTCCTATGGTAAATTAGCCTCCCTGATGCTTTTCAAGCTGGTCGCTAATAAACTATTCCTAATTGGCATCATGGATTCATGAATGGCAATTAGGTTGCTCTGATTTCTTCCACAGCAAATTTTGGGGATCAACAGGAGAAGCAGAGGGGCAGCAGAATAGCAATAGCCAAAGTGGGACACAATCATTCAGAGAGAGCACCTGTGGACGATGGGCTTCTGTTTCCCCAGCAATCTTCTTTAACTGGGAAAGGACCATCACCCAGTGCACATGCTCTGCCTAGATCAGGCCCTGGCTCCATCCCCAGCATCTCCACTTAAAAAGAGCTTGGGAAGCAGAGCTGGGAAGGAACCCAGGGAGAGCTCCTGCCAGTCGGAGTAAGCAGCACGGCACTCCAAAGGGGCCAGCGGCTTGACTTCTATGCTCAAGGCCCCCCACCAGCAAGAGCCATGCTATTCGTTCACTACACTCAGGCAGCATCATGCCAAATGTCTCACCACATCCAGAATGCCATTACAGTCCACAATACCAGGTCCTGTGAGGCACAAAACAGAAAGCCTCAGGCACTGAAAGAACGGTGCCTGTTTAGCCTTGAGAAGAGAAGACCGAGGGGAGATAGGATAGCACTCTTCAAGTACTTGAAAGGTTGTCCCAGAGAGGAAGGCCGGGATCTCTTCTCCATCATCCCAGAGTGGAAGAATGGGCTCAAGTTACCGGAAGCCAGATTCCAGCTGAATGTCAGGAAAAACTTCCTGACTGTAAGAGCAATACGACAATGGAACATATTACCTGGGGAGGTGGTGGGCTCTCCCACGCTGGAGGCATTCAAGACAAGGCTGGACAGCCACCTGTCAGGGATGCTCTGACTTGGATTCCTGCATTGAGCAGGGGGTTGGACTCGGTGGCCTTGTAGACCCCTTCCAACCCTTTTCTATGATCCGTCCTCCCCCGTGCCATCAAAGGGACCTTTAACAGTCACCGAAGAGAAGGTTGCTAGTGGACTCCTCTCTCACCCTTGCATGGCTAGGACAGAAGCAGCAGTTCTTACAAGAGAGGGGGTCTTTGGCTGGGTTTATTTGGAAACCCTGAAAGAAGCTCTCAAGGAAAGCTGCCGCTATATGTAAAGGTTGTGGAGAGTTTATGAGTGTGCTTATTTATTGCTTTAAAATATTTCATATCCTGCTTTTCTATTAAAAATATCCAAAGCAAGTTTATATTTTAAAAACCACTGTTTATCCAATGGGCAGCGTATATGAAGTTATTTGCTCTCCCATTAACTCTTGGGCCTACCACGGGGGGCGGGGGGGAGCTCAGGAACTGGAGGCCTTTGGGCCAAATACAGACTCCAGCTTGTCCCAGCCTATGGCAGAAAGTGGCATGGCTACAAACTTGCTGGCAGGCCACTTCCGGGGTGGCGGAAGTTGAGGCAGGGCCCCACCAGCCAGAGCTGGCCTCAGATGCAGGCACGGTGGGGCCCTGCCAAGGGGCCTCCTGCCAAGAACTCCCTGGAGTTGCCCCTCCTCTGCGCCAGTGGGACCTGCTTGTTCCCCGACCCCTCGCTCTGGCCCAGGCAGTGGCGGCGGTGAGGAGGAGGGCAGGAGATGCCGCGGCCTGCATGCTCCCAGGCTCTCCACCTGGCAAGCAAGAGGTAGCCAGGAGGAGGAGGAGGAGCTGGTGGCAATAGTGGTGAGAAGCCAGACTCACTGAGCGAGTCTACCTATTGAATGTCTCTTGCCCAAGCGCCCTCCAAATCCTGGAGACAGCACTGCCCTCACTCATTTCCAAGGAAGGCCAGCTGCTGACCAGAGGCCTGCTCTGTGTGGAGCACGCGTATTTTCAAACAGACTCGGACCCCTGACAGCCTAGGCACACAACTCCATCTCCCGCTTCCATCTGCGTGGTTTTTGCCATGTGCAACAAAGCACCTTTTGTTCAGGGAAATGGGATGAAACGAAGCTTTTTCTACCACAACAGTTATACCAATCAATCAGTTAGTCTCTTTATTATGATCATGACCCATTCAGATTAAAATACAAAACTCAAACATAACACAAAAAATGCAATTTATCCAATTTAGCTGATACAGTCAATCAGTTGAACTCTTATACACATGGCAATTAGAAAAAAAGTTAGCCACCTGGTCAGCAATATGGGGGACCTTATCTGATAGACGGTGCGTTACCTGTCTTTCAGCTGGATGCCCTGCTAAATTAGTCAGATGAGGATAAATTATATGACATCTCTTCTAAAAATTGCAATTTTTAGACGTCGAGATGTAGACATCTAAAAACTGCAATATAAAAGTACATGTGTCAGAGTTTCATGGCCTCCTGCCTTAAATGGACACAATCTACTTTGAAATAGAATTTTCAGAAATCTGCCCTGAAGTACTTCTGTTGGTGGAACAGAGCTGGAGGCATTTGGATGCACTCCTCTCCCTGCAACCCAGAAATGCTTTGATGCAACAGGATGTGCAGAATCTCCAGAGAAGGAGCTTAGCTTAAGAATCGTCTTTGCAACTTTGGCAGTGCTTCCCACATAACAGCTCTAGAGAAGTTAGGGCTGTGGGCACACCGTTTCTGGTAAGATACAGTTTCAGGGATGTGTTCCGTGCCCAATTCTGCCTCATATAAACATTCTGCAAATTTACAACATCCTTAATTTTGCAGAATTTGTCTTGCCAATCATGGAAAGGGATGAAGGGTTATGAAAAGGGAGCTGCATTCTGCTTCCCCATCACTGGAAATCTTATTCAGCTGACTCTTGGGCTTCTGAGAGTTCAGCAGGCATCACCTGCTTACGTTCAAGCATGATTTCAGAGCCATACCACTAGAATAAGATAATGACAATTGCAGCTTAACATATGCAAAAGAAATTATGCGATTTGAGTATATCTGCATAATTTATATAGGTTACAGAATGCAGATTACCTGATACAGATTTTTTTTTTTTACTCTACACAGAATACACATAGGCCTGCACAGGCCTTTTACCTGCCTTAGAAACTCTCCTTCCACTGCAGCACACAAGAACATGCCCCATTATGTACAAAATGTGTTTGACCTGGTAAATATGACATATTTCTTCTGTAAATTGCTTGTATCTCATTTCTTATTGGCTCACATGATACAGATGCTGTGTCTAACCAATGCTCAATTACTATGCAAACCCATCTAGGGCCTTGCAAAGATGCCTCTCTTTTCCCAAAGAACACCCCACAGAGAATTAAGTAAGGTTCTAAAAAACATCAAAAACACAGGCCGCTCTAAGAAATACTTTTTTCTTTCCCGCTCCAAATGCTAAAAGATTTTCGTGACTTTATTTAACCATCTTGAAAATTCCTACCAATAGCAACACAGCTACATCACTGTTCACCAGTTGTTCTGAGTTTTGCAGAACAAATCAAGAGAAACAGGGACCTTTTAGAATAATTAGCTAGGCAGAAGCAGAAAACTTGAAGGCAAAACAGCTCAGCCTTTCCCTGCACAGGTGAAGTCGGGAACACCAGAGAAAAGGCAGGATGGTCCCAAGTCCTTGGCGGGGTGGGTCTGGGTCTCTGGCTCTCATTTGTTCCCTTGACTTCATGCCAAGAGAAAGATAACGTTTGGGATGCAGAAACAGCAGCCAAAATATTGTAAGCTGCAGTTCACTGATGTCCCAAGAGAGCTCTGAAAGGCTTCACTAGTTCTTTGTTTATTTAAAGTATTTCTAGTCCACCTTTTAGGGCAGCAGTGAGGAACCTCTGGCCATTGGGAAAGAATAGCTTCGGCTATTGGGTGGTACAGAAATGAAATGAATGAATGAATGAATTTGTTCTGGGTATCACCACAGGATGAGACAAGAGGGCTGGTGACTAGGGAGAGGGCCTTTTTGGCTGTGGCACTCTGCCACTGGAATGTTCTCCCCAGGCAGGCTCACTGAGTGCTTAGACCAATATCATGTTGGGGAAAAGCCAGAGTTCCTTGTTCGTACATCATGCTAACCAAACCACGGACGGAGAGTCTCTGGCTTGCTTAGCCATTCCCCCTGTCAAGAGGAGTCAAGTGAGAAAGGCACAGCCTCATGCATTAGCACACTAGCTTGGTCATAGTAACCTAGAGTTTAAAAAAACCTCTGAGTTGCTGTGATGTATACACCGGGCCACATAAATAATTTTTCATCACTAGAATACATAGATCTAAATAAAGTTGCCCAACCCCATCTTCCTCCTTCTAGATAAAGCAGAATTTCACATCCCATTCAGTTTTAGCAAGAGCTAAGCAAATGAAATTGCTAAGAAAATCCCATGGAACATATCACAAGGCTAAAAGATATGATGCTGGAAGATGAGCCCCTCAGGTTAGAAGGTGTCCAATATACTAATGGGGAAGAGCAGAGGGAATTTCGAAGTAGCGCCAGAAAGCGGCTGGGCCAAACCCGAAAGGACACTCAGCTGTGGATGTGTCTGGTGGTGAAAAGAAAGTCCGATGCTGTAAAGAACAATATTGTTTAGGAACCTGGAATGTAAGGTCAATGAATCAATGTAAGCTGGAGGTGGTCAAACATGAGATGGCAAGATTGAACATCGACATCTTGGGAATCAGCGAACTAAAATGGACAAGCATGAGTGAATTTAATTCAGGTGACCATTATATCTACTACTGTGGGCAAGAATCCCTCAGAAGAAATGGAGTAGCACTCATAGTCAACAAAAGGGTGGGAAAAGCAGTACTGGGGTACAATCTCAAAAATGACAGAATGATCTCAGTATGAATCCAAGGCAAACCATTCAGCATCACAGTAATTCAAGTCTATGCCCCAACCACTGAGGCCGAAGAAGCTGCGGTTGATCGGTTCTATGAAGACCTACAACACCTTCTAGAACTAACACCAAAAAAAGATGTCCTCTTCATCATAGAGGATTGGAATGCTAAAGTAGGAAGTCAAGAAATCACCGGGATAACAGGCAAGCATGGCCTTGGTGTACAAAATGAAGCAGGACAAAGGCTAATAGAGTTTTGTCAAGAGAACAAGCTGATCATAGCAAACACTCTTTTCCAACAGCACAAGAGGCGACTCTACACATGGACATCACCAGATGGTCAATATCAAAATCAGATTGATTATGCACTTTGCAGCCAAAGATGGAGAAGCTCCATACAGTCAGTAAAAACAAGACCTGGAGCTGACTGTGGCTCAGATCATGAGCTGCTTCTTGCAAAATTTTGGCTTAAATTGAAGAATGTACGGAAAACCACTACACCATTCAGGTATGACCTAAATCATATCCCTTATGAATATACAGTGGAGGTGAGGAATAGATTTCAGGGATTAGACCTGATAGACAGAGTGCCTGAGGAACTATGGACGGAGGTCTGTAACATTGTTCAGGAGGCAGCAACTCAATCCATCCCAAAGAAAAAGAAATGCAAGAAAGCCAAGTGGCTGTCTGATGAGGCTTTACAAGTAGCTGAGAAAAGAAGGGAAGCAAAAAGCAAGGGAGAAAGGGGAAGATATTTCCAACTGAATGCAGAGTTCCAGGGAATAGCAAGGAGAGACAAGAAGGCCTTCTTAAATGAACAATGCAAAGAAATTGAGGAAAATAATAGAATGGGAAAGACTAGAGATCTTTTCAAGAAAATCGGAGATCTCAAGGGAACATTTTGTGCAAAGACAGGCATGATCAAGGACAAAGAAGGCAGGGACCTAACAGAAGCAGATGAGATTAAAAAGAGGTGGAAAGAATACACAGACGAACTATACAGGAAAGATTTTAATGTCCCTGATAGGTCACTGAACTTGAGCCGGACATCCTAGAGAGTGAAGTCAAGTGGGCCTTAGGAAGCATTACTAACAACAAAGCTAGTGGAGATGACAGTATTCCAGCTGAGCTAGTTAAAATCCTAAAAGATGATGCTGTTAAAGTGCTGCACTCAATATGCCAACACATTTGGAACACTCAACAGTGGCCACAAGACTGGAAAAGGTCAGTTTACATTCCAATTCCAAAGAAGGGCAATGCCAAAGAGTGTTCAAACTACCATACAATTGCGCTCATTTCACATGCCAGCATGGTTATGCTCAAAATCCTACAAGCTAGGCTTCAGCAGTATGTGAACCGAGGACTACCGGAGGTCCAAGCTGGGTTCCAAAGAGGCAGAAGAACTAGAGATCAAATCGCCAACATTCGCTGCATCATGGAGAAAGCAAGAGAATTCCAGAAAAACGTCTATTTCTGCTTCATTGACTACGCTAAAGCCTTTGATTGTGTGGATCACAACCAACTGTGGCAAATTCTGAAAGAGATGTGAGTACCAGACCACCTTACCTGTCTCTTGAGAAACCTGGGCGAAGGTCAAGAAGCAACAGTAAGAACCAGACATGGAACAAACTGATTGGTTCAAAACTGGGAAAGGCGTACGACAAGGCTGCATATTGTCGCCCTGCTTATTTAACTTACATGCACAGTACATCATGAGAAACACTGGGTTGGATGAACCACAGGTTGGAATTAAGATTGCCGGGAGAATTATCAACAACCTCAGATACGCAGACGATACCACCCTAATGGCAGAAAGCAAAGAGGATCTAAAGAGCCTCTTGTTGAGGGTGAAAGTGGAGAGTGCAAAAGCTGGTTTGAAACTCAACATTACAAAAACTAAGATCATGGCATCTGGCCCCATCACTTCCTGGCATAGAGAAGGGGAAGAAATGGAAGCAGTGACAGATTTTATTTTCTTGGGCTCCAAGATCACCGCAGATGGTGACTGTAGCCATGAAATTAAAAGACGCTTGCTCCTTGGGAGGAAAGCTATGGCACACCTAGACAGCATAGTAAGAAGCAGAGAATCACCTTGCCGACAATGGTCCGCATAATCAAAGCTATGGTTTTCCCAGTAGTAACGTATGGCTGTGAGAGCTGGACTATAAGGAAGGCTGAGCGCCGAAGAATTGATGCTTTCGAACTGTGGTGCTGGAGAAGACTCTTACGAGTCCCCTGGACTGCAAGGAGGTCAAATCAGTCAGTCCTAAAGGAAATCAACCCTGATTGCTCAGTGGAAGGACAGATACTGAAGCTGAAGCTCAAATATTTTGGCCACCAAATGCGAAGACAAAAGTCACTGGAAAAGACCCTGATGCTGGGAAGGATTGAAGGCAAAAGGAGAAGGGGACGGCAGAGGATGAGATGGCTAGATAGCATCACCGATGCAATGAATATGAACTTGAGCACACTCCGGGAGAGAGCGCATGACAGGAAGGCCTGGCGTGCTATGGTCCATGGGGTCACGAAGAGTCGGACACGACTTAACGACTGAACAACAAAGAGCAAATGAACCCCATTTTGATGCTGGGTTTTATAGTTTTCACACCCTGCTTTCACAGTTGTAATATTCCTCCCCCAGCCCTTTTTCTGTGTCTTTTGAAAGGCTCTGACTATAAGAACTTAGAAAATTAAATAAGTTCCTCATTTTCAGTACAGATGAGTCTAGGCTTTGTGGCCAGAGTAGGATGCTACGCCATTCTCAAAACCAATTTCCGATTAAATGGAATCACAATGTTCTATAGATGATCAGTTTCTGGGTTAACTGAATGAGCATTTTAGAAGCCAGTATTTTAACTGCCTCTCACAGCAAAGGCAGCCTTGATGGATGGGCATTCTGCAAGGATTATTCCAAAAAGCCTCTGCAAAAAAGCCCTTCATAATGTTCTTTGTCTAGGCAACATTGGTTTAAAATCGTTTCTTCACTGGAGTTGATAACTCTACACATGGTAGAAAAGCATCATATAATCTATATAGCAATACATTTTGGGCTCTTGATACCTATATACAATAGCAAGTGACTTACTTACCTGGCACCTTTAGCAATGGACCAGAGCCAAAAATGCAGATGAAGGGGGGATGAATGGTAGATTTATCCAGGCTGGAGTGCTAGAGGAGACTGTGGCATGTAGGCTGAACCTGAGATGTAGACTAAAAGTATACGTGCGCTCTACACTGGCTCCTGTCTACATTGCTCCAGTTCATCACATTCCAAGCCAAGAGGTTAAGATTCTGCCAGGCCTTAGGAACTTTTTCTTGCCCTCACTGTATCTTGCAAGGGAAAGGAAAGTTTCAGCTTCTCCCATGAGGACTAGCTCTTTTTAGACTTTTTCCTAGAAGTGTGCATAGATACCCATCTTGTGCCCAGCACCTCTTTGTTGGAAACCCAGCAGAATCAGGCTTCTCCCTTTCATCCTAGGAAGGGAAGGAGAGAGAAAATGAACACCCAGGGTGGGCTGGGTGGCAGAGAGCAGAAGACTGAGCACCTTCATTAGTTTTTGAACTTCCATTCAGGGGGCAGGGCAAAAGCAGTAGATATAATCATAGGTTTTGATCATCCCTATCGTCTACAAGTGGAGGTTGCATACAATTTCAAATTAATTGCCCATGCATTTTTTTAAAGAACTGTGATATTTTACATCTCTTGAATTTAAGATAAAGGCAATCAAAAGACTAATTAATGCTACATTTACTGCTACAATGCAGCAGCATTGTCTTAATTTGACTACAGGGTAAGCTAGCTGTAGTGAGCAGATAAAAAATCCCTTTCAAGCCGGAGATGCAAACATACCCTGTTTTGACAGGGCGTCTTTGTCTAAAAGCATTTATAGTTTTGCCGTTACTTGAGAACTCCGAACGACACTACATGTCAATGAGTCTATTTTCCTCTTAATGCACGTGGACGGCTCCCTTAATGCAATTGGAAATTACACCGAAGCCTCAAAAGAGACTTTTTAAGGTGCAAGTGATTAAACCAGATGCTCTTCCCTGTCCAATACAATGGGAGATTCTTCCTGGAGGTGCAGAGACTTTGTGATAGCAAAGGATGTGAAAACCGAGCATAGTTGGATGTCTACCCTGAGCTTCAAGAAAGCCAATTTCAAAGAGCTCAGAGAAAAGTTGGGTAGGATGCCATGGCTAGGAATTCTGAGGGAGAAAAATGTTCATGAGGGATCATAGTAGGGTTAGAAGGGGCCTGCAAGACCATCGAGTCCAACCCCCTGCTCAATGCAGGAGTCCAAATCAAAGCATCCCTGACAGGTGGCTGTCCAGCCTCATCTTGAATGCCTCCAGTGTGGGAGAGCCCACAACTCCCTAGCGAATCAGTTCCATTGTCGTATTGCTCTAACAGTCAGAAAGTTGTTCTGATGTTCAGCCAGAATCTGGCTTCCTGTCACTTGAGCCCATTATTCCGTGTCCTGCATTCTGGGATGATCAAGAACAGATCCTGGCCTTGTTCCCTGTGACAACCTTTCAAGTACTTGAAAAGCACTATCATGTCTCCCCCTCAGTCTTCTCTTCTCAAGGCTAAACAGGCCCAGTTCTTTCAGTCTCTCCTCATAGGGCTTTGTTTTCAGTCCCCTGATCATCTTTGTTGCCCTCCTCTGAACCCTCTCCAGCTTGTCTGCATCCTTCTTAAAGTGTGGTGCCCAGAACTGGACACAATACTCAAGACCAGGATGGGAGATTCCGAAAAATGAAATACCACAGGCACAATTGGAAACTGTTCCCATGAGAAGGAAAAAATGGGAGACATCTCAAGAAGCCAGGTTAGCTGCACAGGGAGGTCTCTGATGAACCGCAAGACTTTAAAAGGTCATGTATAGGAGATGGAAGGAGCGGCATAAAATTCAGGAGGAGGACAATGGAGTTGCCCAAAGCTGTAAGGATGGTGTCAGTATGCCGAAAACCCAGAATGAGCCAAGGTTTGCAGCAGATGCTAAAAACAACAAAAAGGGCTTCTTTGGCTCTATATTCAGAGCAAGAAGAACAAAAAGGGGCAGGTCAACTGCTAAGGGAAGATGGAGAAGCGTTAGGTGACAGAGAGAAGGCAGAACTATTCAACTCATGTCATGCATCAGTCTTCTCCCCACAAGTAGAACACATGATATAAGGAGAGACTTGCAACCCAGGGTAAGGGGGGAGGAGGGGGAGAAGAAATTGATAACTCAGGGAAGATATATGCATTCTCCTACAAAATCTTGTAGATCTTAATCCAACAAAATAAAGAAACCCAGCTTTTAATGTATCATGAATGTGTTGTTCGTGGAAGGTTTGAGTTTTTCTACTGCGCATTTGAATGGTTGGGGAAAACTCCTTTTGTTTATTATTATTCAGTGGGGCCATCACTGAAAAGGTCCTTGTTGCCATCCTCCAAACCTCCCTTCCTTAAGGAAGATTCAGATTGCCTAGCTATTTCAAATGAATGAATCCCAAGATACTGAAGAAGTTTGCAATGGTCACTCAGAGCTACTGGCTGAGAATCCTTGGAGAATGGGTGATGTGCTGGAAGACTAGATGGGCAATACTGCCCCATCATCAAAAAGGGAAAAAGCTGGATCCAAGCAACTATAGACCAACCAGCCTGATATGTGGAAAACTGAGAAAAATTCTAGAACAGATTATTAAATCGTCTGTGAGCATATTATCAACAACCTCCAATATGCAGACGATACCACCCTAATGGCAGAAAGCGAACAGGATCTAAAGAGCCTCTTGTTGAGGGTGAAAGTGGAGAGTGCAAAAGCTGGTTTGAAACTCAACATTACAAAAACTAAGATCATGGCATCTGTCCCCATCACTTCCTGGCATATAGAAGGGGAAGAAATGGAAGCAGTGACAGATTTTACTTTCTTGGGCTCCAAGATCACCGCAGACAGTGACTGTAGCCATGAAATTAAAAGACGCTTGCTCCTTGGGAGGAAAGCTATGGCAAACCTAGGCAGCATAGTAAGAAGCAGAGACATCACCTTGCCGACAAAGGTCTGTCTAATCAAAGCTATGGTTTTCCCAGTAGTAATGTATGGCTGTGAGAGCTGGACTATAAGGAAGGCTGAGCGCCGAAGAATTGATGCTTTCGAACTGTGGTGCTGGAGAAGACTCTTACGAGTCCCCTGGACTGCAAGGAGGTCAAATCAGTCAATCCTAAAGGAAATCAACCCTGACTGCTCATTGGAAGGACAGATACTGAAGCTGAAGATCAAATATTTTGGCCACCTAATGCAAAGAGAAAACTCCCTGGAAAAGACCCTGATGCTGGGAAAGACTGAAGGCAAAAGGAGAAGGGGACGGCAGAGGATGAGATGGCTAGATAGCATCACCGATGCAATGAATATGAACTTGCGCACGCTCCGGGAGAGAGCGCAGGACAGGAAGGCCTGGCGTGCTGTGGTCCATGGGGTCACGAAGAGTCGGACACGACTGAACGACTGAACAACAACAATGAGCATTTAGAAAAGAAAGCATGGATCACAAGTAAGTCATGCCAGACCAACCTCTTATATTTTTTAATATAGAACTACTACATCATGGGAATGCTGTGGACATAACTTATCTTGATTTCAGCAAATCATTTGACAAATTCTCCCATGTTATCTTTGTTGACAAGAAGGTAAAATGTGGACTAAATGATACTACCATTAGGTAGATCCACAGCTGAACAGCCGTAGTCAACAAGTGCTCATTAATGGCTCTGCACCATCCTGGACGGAGGTCTCAAGTGGGGTACTGCAGGGCTGTCCTGGGCCCTGTGCTCCCAAAAAAAATGGATTGGAAAAAGAGTAGAGAAGTGGCTTATCAAAGCTGCAGGTGACACGAAGCTGGGAGGGGCAAATAATGCTATAGAAGGCTGAATCAATATCCAAAATGATGTTGACAGATTGGAATGCTGAGCCAAAACCCACAAGATGAAATTCAACAGACAAATGTAAAGCCTTGCTTTTAGGCACCCACACACAAATCACAAGCACAAGGATGGGGCAGAGGAGACCTCATTTGGCAGCAGTGTGTGTGAAAAGGATCCTGAGCCCGCAGCGCAGTGCAGCTACTAAAAAATCCAATGCAATCTTAGGCGGCATAAACAAAAGCCTAGCTTCCAGATCACAAGAAATAACAGTCCTGCGCTATTCCGCACCGTTCACGCCACATTAGGGGTACTGTGCGGAGTTCCGTGTTGCACTAATGTTTGCAAATGTGTATTTCTCCCATTCACACTTCTAAGTGTACACTTAAAATGCACAGTTCCAGCCGAGAGCCCAATTCCCTCAGTCCTTGCTGAGGTCACTAAAGGGAGAGGAAGCAGCAGCCACCCTTCTGCCGTGCTTAGATCCAGCTCTGTGACCTGCTGAATTACTACCGGCTGAACTTGTGCCTAGTTGTGCTTTTGCCTTTTCCCCTCTCTTCCTCCCAGTCCCTTTTCCTTTTGTGTTATGACTTTTAGATGGTAAGCTGGAGGGAAGGGACTGTCTTATTTCTCATCTTTGTCAGCTGCTTTATTTATTTATTTTTTGCTAAAGAATATGGTAAAAAATGCTTTAAATACACTGCCTAGTGTGCAGTGGCCCACAGTAATGACCGTGATGGCAATATGCAGAAGATTCTAATGCACAACAGAACATGTACAACTTTGCCCACCCCAGTCTCTCTCCCACAGACAACGCAGGACCTGGAGGTGCAAAATCTTCTTCTGCTGGATTCATTAAAGAGCATTAAAGAGTAATGCTCTTTATGCTTTTAAATAATTTGGCTTTACTCTTTTTCCATCTTCTTATCCCAATGGATTTTTTAAGGAGAGGAACCCCAAATTATTAAATAGTTAATACTCTTGCTTTCTATGTTGTGAAATCTGTGTTTCTCTTCACACGACTCAACAGGTGGGTGGAGGGAGAGGTGAAAGAGCTGACATTTATTCTGGAAGCTTCATTTTCAGGCAAATGTCTACTTTTGTTATGCAGTGCAAGCAATTCTAGAGAGCTGGTATTTGCAAAGCATTACTATGCTTGTGGATTGAGGTTTTCCAGACTTCCACTACCAATTGCATATTCTTTGGAATTATTACAAGTTCTAGGTTTCCTATCATTTTTTTAGCTGGATCTTTAAACTTCTTAAAAATCCAACTAAAACAATCCAAGCTCATCATAGAAAATACCAAGCCAAAACAATATTTGAAAAACAAATCAATACTGGTGTGCATGCATACTGCTGTTAATATATTTGTGCATGCTATACTCATACTGAAAGAGCTCCCGAAAGATTGCTTCAGCAACATTTTACACAAGCTTGGGACACTTCCACACCAGGCATTTACCATGGAAAGAATTACCATGCATTGTTCACACTTTTCACAGGGCATCTACATGGCAACAGCAAATTGTCTTCTTCCTATGTCCCCCCCCCCCAGTTCTTCCTTCCCTTTTCAAACCTCAAACAATCCTACTTTAAAAAAAAAAAAAGAAGATAAGGGTATTCCAGTCTTTGCAGGTGTAGATTGCTTTAGTGTTCCTCTTCCATCTTTTTGAAAAAGGATTTTGGTGTGTGTAGTGATACATCAGGCAGGTGAACCATCTGCCACTGACACACCTGCATTATTAACTTACCTTACTGGTTGGTGCCATTTTATCACTTAGTTAATTTTTTTAATTGGTCTTTTGATTAGCCCTAAAAATAAATATTGAAACAGCTATACAATAGCACAAAAGAGCATTAAAGTGCTAATTTGTAAAATGATTTAAAAACCTTTCTGGTTACCACTATTTTAGCAAAATGTGTGTGCCTGTGTTTTCCTGTCTGCAGATTTCTTCTACAACAAAGTACTCCTCAAAGCTTAAATCATTCTACATTGAATTCATCTAGTTACACACTATTTCTTGTAAGTCATAAACATTTCATCATATCCCAGTCTTAATTTCTCAACAAAGAGCTCGATATTCACTCCTTCATTAGGATTTCATTATCTGATTTTATTTTTATATGCTGTACTAATTCCTTTAAATTATATAAATAAAAAATAAATCTAAAGTTTTGTTTTTATGTTTGCTCTAAAACACTTTAACATTTTTCGAAATATTTTCACAAGTCATGAAAGTAATTAGACAAGTGCTCTAGTGCAAATTTATGCACTCTTATTTAATAATTTTTAAAGGATAGATAATGGCTGCTTGGTGAACTGTATTTCCCCCACCCACACAGCTATGACACATTGACTGGTGTGGCTGGAAAACAGTGAGAAGTACACAACAAAAGTGCCAAGAACAAAAACTACACACACACACACACACACACACTGTGGAAAGTCAATTGCAATTCCATTTGTAGCTTACATTGGAAGAGCAATGATTGAAAAGCACTAGGAGTCACCTTTCTAGACTTCAGCAAACCTCCAAAAAAGCAAGTTCAAGTGAAAGCGAGGAACCTCAAGAAAAGAAACGGTACAAAAAGGGTGCTTCCAGACAGGGCTTTTATTGTGCAGCCACATGGCCTCAATTCACAGAATTTTACAGGGGGTCCAGATGTCGCTGTCATCACTTTGTAACCATCCCGTGTTTTCCCACCACTTCTTCTGTCTTTTTTCTCACCAGAAAAAAGTCCATTAAAGAGGGAAAAACAGAATAGGTGTACAATGCTTTTTGATTGTGAGCATGCGAAAATCAAAGCATCGCCATGTCCGTTCAGAAACAGCAACATGGCTGGCTGGACCATGAGGGAGATAGGAGGAGATGCTCAACACCAGCGTTCCCCAACTTGCAGCCCTCCAGACGTGTTGAACTACAACTCTTAGCAGTCTAGCTAGGAATGATGGGAGCTGTAGTTCAACATAACTGCAGGGGCACTCGGTTGGCAGAGGACTTTTAACACTTGCATTCAATGACCTTGGAAGGGTTGCTGCCTTTCAGGTTCTCCACATCACATCCCCTCCTACACGTCCTTTATGAAAATTAAGCACGTCTCAGTATTTTCCTCCCTCCCCTCAACCTCCCTCTTTTCCACAAGGATGTCTTAGCTACATTTTTATCCTAACCATCCTCCCAGGGTAACTAAGATTGTTCCTCCCTTTATATATATATATATATATATATATATACACACACACACACACACACACACACACTCGGAAATAGACTGGGGCAGTCACCATTTGCAGCATGCTTTGTGGCTAAGTAGCAGGCCTCTGCAAAACTGCCCATCAGGTTGCCAGGGCAAGTGACTCTCTGATGGATCACCTCCTGCAGAATTCTCCAGGAACTCAAGAGAGATTTCTTATGCAATGCTGAGATTTGGAGAACTTTCTGCCCGCACTAAAGCCAAGCAAAATATGAGACCTCCTACTATGCCCCAAGTCCTCTGGCAAGCAGAGAAGACTTGCAGGGGTGAGAGGGAGTGTTTCTCTCATGTCACAATGAGGTACAGAGTAGGCACAGAAGCAGTGCGAGGGTCCCAGTTCTCTCCCAAGTCCTCTGCATGTGCCAGAGAACCTGGGAGAGTGGAAGGGCTGGTGGTGTCCAGAATTGTACGCCACCTTGAGACCGTTTTATGGCCAAGGGAAAGGCAGAATTTTTATAAATAAAATGAAATCAAAAGTTTGATTGTACCTGCCCACTTTCTAATTCCACAGTATTCAAAGCTCTGGTATTCTGGTCAAAATAAACACAGAGACCGAACCCAATGCAGAGCTTTCATTATGTGAACTAGCTCAACTCTATGAAGCGGCTGAGCTATAGGAATGCTGCTGTTTGAGAAGCTGCCCCAGAGATTTCTATAGCTCTGCAGCCAAAAGTAGTAATTATATAGGAGTATTTAGTATGCATCTCCGCCCCCCGTTGCCTCATTCTGCAATTTTTTTAAAGCAACCAAGGAGCATGCTAAATATTATATTTAAGAACAGCAGCTCAAGCCACAGCCAGGCATATATTTTGTAGTAGCAAAAGCTCAGGAACAATTCCACACATTTAGATGAGAGGTTAGGAGGAACTGTGCTCCTAACAGAGAAAGGCAGTTTGTGCAAACTGCTTTTAAAATTCCATTAGGAACTGCTAGTTTCAAGGAATCATAATTTTGCTGAGTAGCACATTTGCTTTAAGACGTAGAACGATAATGGTAGCTTCAAGCATAATGGAAGACAAATTTGTTAGGCAAAACCATTTCACTAGTGTTGTTGTTTTAAAGTAGCTGAAAATGTTCCCCAAACTAAGCATGTGGGGTATCGTGGAAGGGGGGGGTCAGCAGAAAGAAGGTTACTCTCTACCTTTGGAGCTACAAAATCCCTTAATGTATTTAAATTTATAAAACAGCATTCAGCTTCTATCTGATTTTTCCTGGGGCAACCAATATAATCACATTTTATTCAGTTCTGGAAAAACAGGAGACAAAAATGCCTCCATGAGTCCATTTGCAAACTTAATCTCTGAATGAACAAAAAAGAGCAAACAACTTTCACCCAAGTATCTTGGTAATAAGGTTTGTAAGGTATTGGGGGCAGGATGAAGAAAACGAAAGGAATGGATGGTGGTATTTTGAGTACAACCAGTTCTCATAGCCAGAAGTGTTTCCTAGATGAGTAAAGAAAGCCTCAGATATACTTACCTTCATATTATTAGAATCAACCTGAATGACTACATAGGCTCCTTCAGTATTTCTGCATGCCAATATTAGCAGGTGAGTAGCGTTCAATGTGCAACACATCCCTCCCAGTTCAACATGGAGCTCTACTCAGTGCAAGTTACTTTTGCTTCATTGATTTTTCTGCTAATATACATACACTTTGACAGAAATGCATTCCCATGAGAGGACTTGCAAAACTCCACATGCGTAAGATCCCAGCCTCATCCTCCATCAAGCTGAGTAATCTAGAATAGCTTCCGCCATCTAGACATTGGAAGTAGATTAGAACCTCACTTCACCCCTACACATGCATAGCCAGAGGGGGGCAAATAAAGCCTGACTCAGATTGCAACAGGGTGGTGGGTGCAAAGATGTGAAGCGGTACTAATTCCCACGAAATGAAGTTGAGTGTGCACCTTGGTCACTAAATGCCTACTTGCCCTTTTAAAAAAATACAGCCGGAGCATGGCATCCCCTTCAGCTGAGAGGTTCCTGGGCTTGCTCCTTGCACTTAACAGACAGGAAATGAAGCCACAGAGGTTACTGCAGGCTTCCCGGGGTGAAAGGCAAGAGAAGTGTTAAAATAAAGGCAAGTAATCCCATACTCCACCAGTCATGTACACTGTCTCTGGCACATTTGTCCCTTAACCCAAATGAAGAAGATATGACCCTAAGCACACTTTCTAGTACACCCAGGGAACAGGACTTACTTCCATGTAATCCATTTAGGATAGCGAGACCAGCCAGCCTCCTGGGACGTGAATGAGCAAAAGACACAAAGATGCTGACCTGAGTGATTTGGGGATTCCACTGAACCAATTAACTTCTGGATGGAATTCTGCCCAATCATTTATGCTGGGAACTAGAAAAAGCCCTTTCTCCTCTAAGAATTCAGAATGCAGATAACATCTGTCTGCTTATTGGTGTCAAAAGAGATGGGACAGCAGAAAAGGGAATTAAGTCAAGAAATTAAGTCAGAAAGGGGAATTAAGCTACATGTGCGGCTTTACACAGGGTGCAAACAAACCTTTAAGCATCCTCCAACATCACTCTTCAAGTCCACTTCAGGAATAGCCAAATTAAAGGGGTCATTCCAGAACTGATTCCCCCTTGCTTGCTACTGCAAGAACCCTCCTTTCCCCAAAATCAATAGCAAGCCTGATCAACTCTTGGCAAGAACAACCAAATATATTTAATAGCCATATTTTATTAATATTGCAATCAATTACTGGAAAAATTAAAAGGAATGCTGTAATTTCCCTGGACCTGTGTTATGCGCTGCAGAGTGGAGCAGGCAGCGCCGGGTTGGGTTTGGACAGCCTCCAGCAAGCAATACGGCTCCAATTTGCCCGGAACCCCCCCCCCCCGCCACCTTTTCCATCAGCATCGCCACCCAACTCCCCCTCCCCACCACAAGCCCGCATGGCCCGCAATGTCCCTCCCACTCAGTCACCCCAGGGAAACCCCATTCATCAAGCGCCTGGGCTGCGTGGAGTGAATTTGGAGCAGGGAAACTGCAGGGTTTTGAAGCGGATGGAGAGGGGGGCGGGGCTGGGGGGCTGGAGACCAGAAGTTCATCTTTAACTAGCAGCAGGAAAATGGGGGTCCTCGAAACCTCTTCGGGGCACACATGGAGAAGGGCACTTTTGTAGAAAGCGAGCACCCCTCCCAATATGTTCAAATCGGCAAAATGGGGGGGGGCAGGGCTAGAAGCGGAGCAGCACCTGGGATGAATGAAAGGGTTTTCTTCTGTCTTGGGGGGAAAAGGAGCCTCTCTCTCCTTTTGCGGCTGGGGCTGGGGATTCAGCACCGTCGAAACAGCCCTCTCCTCCCGAGAATTCCCGAAGGGCCCGCGGGTTTCCAGTTAGTTGTGTTGTGTTGTGTGTGTTTTTTAAGAGGAGCTTTTGCCATCATCCTTGGCAAAGGGCAGCTCTTGGACGCGTCAGGAGGGCTGCGCCGATGGGGGCATCTATGCTAAAAGATTAAATAACAGGGATGAAAGATCTGGCTCACTGCTAGCGACGGAGGCTCAAGCAGGGGCAGGAATAACCAGGGACGGAGCCGTCACAGGGGCTAGCAACTTGGGATTCGGAGACAGGGTGGGGAGCGGTGGGCGGGAGGGAGTTAAGGGAAAGTATTCGACTCTCTCCGCCCGCATCCACACCGTTGGCTTTTGGCCGCTCCATCTTGCGGCGGGGGGGGGGGGCAAGGACAAACGCTTGTTGGGGGGGGCACGTAGGATCCGCTGCTCCCCTAAAGCAAATCGCCAGAGGACCGGAGGTTGCCTTTTTTCTATGAAAGAGGTGCCGGGGTCCAAGCCCGCCCGGGCCCCCGGAGGCCTAGAAGCGGCGAGAGGAAAAGAACTCTGCACGCGCTCAGAAGCACACTTCGGCTTCGCTTCCTCCCTTGCTGGCTGGCTGGCCCCGCTCCGAGAGGCGGATCGGGCGGCGGGGCGGCGGCACCTACCTGGGAGGGACCCCGCGGCTGGAGGAAGGGTCGGCGGGACGCGGCAGAGAGGCGGACGGAGCCGGGGAGCGAGCGGAGCCGGAGCGCTGTCCGCCTGCTTGGGCTCCGCGGTCCTTCCCGGCGCCTCTTCGGCTCTGTTGGGAAAGTTGCCGCGGCCGCACGAGCGCCTTAAACCCGCCTCCCGGCAGGACGGGGCGGCCCGGCGGGCGGGGACTCCGAGCCCGGCCCCCGCCGCCGCCCGCCGCCGCCCCCGCCCGCCGGAGGCGGCTCCTCCCCGGGAACCCGCCGAGGCTGCCCGGGCTCGAGGCGAGAGCAGGCCGGCCGTGCCGCAGCACGAGAAACCGGAGCGCCTCTGAGCATGGGCAGAGCGCCTTCCCCTCCCTCCTGGCTGCAGGGCGGCCAGACCCCGCAGACAGAAACGCGCGGAGGATAGTTCTTGCGTTGCGTTCCCGTTATTAATGTCGCGTTTAGCACGAGAGGCAGCGCGGTGCAGCGGCAGAGTGCGGAGCTGGGGAGGCCCGGCCCGGGCTCAAGGCCCCCGTCGACCACGAAGCTCCCTGGTGGCTCTGGCCCGACACCGACGCCCTGCCTCACGGGGCCGTCCTGCGGGCGGAGAGGAGGCGGCCCACGCGCGCCGCCCGGGGCGGAGGCGGGGCGGGGCGGGAAGGGAAGGGGCAAGCAGCCCATCCCGGGCGGACCGGAATGGGGAGGATGCCTCCACTCGGCCCAGGGGGCGGCCCAGGGCTGCGGGAACTGAAACGGGAGGCGTCGCGCATCTCTCCCCCCAATTAAGGGATCTTATTCATGTACTTTTATGCTGCTCCTCTGCCAAAACTGCTCCTGGAGCGGCTTGCACGCCCTCGGCTCGACAAGGCAGCCCCTGTAAGCCACAGGTTCGCAACCTGAAAAGACACGACACACAAGGAAAAAGGGCTGGGGAGGGAAGAGGAATTGCAGGGTACCCCGCAATAGTTAAAATGCCATTTTAACCCCCCATGAGGGGGTGAAGGAGTGATAGCTACATGCCCCCCCGCCCCCAGAGATAGTCCACCTCTGCATGCTAATGCCAGGACAAATGGCAGGGGAGAGCCATCATCCCCTTCTTGACCTTCTGGCTGGCTCCTGTTAAAAAAGGGATGCTGGGTTGGATGTCGTCACACACACACACTCACCTTATCCAACAGTGGAGCAGCTCTGGCACCCTTACATACCATGTTGGCTGGAAATTATGGCAGTGGTATATTCCCAACACATCTGGAGGGAAACAGGTTAGGGAGGCTGCCCACAGTATTGCCAGCTGTGCTGGATCAGACCACAGCTGTATTGAGTGCAGTGTCCTGTTGGAAGCCTACCAGCAGCATATAAATGCAATAGCACCCTGCTGCCCTCCCACCCACATTCCCCAGCAGCAGCAACTGGTATTCAGAGGCATACCGCCTCTGAGCTGGGTGGTGCACAGCCATGGATAGCCTTATCCTCCATGATGTGGTCTAAGGCACATGATGCATCTAGCTTGCCGAAGCCAAGCAGCTCTGGGTCTGCTCAGTACCTGTATGGGAGATGGCGTGAGAACCCCCATTTCTGCTGGAAGAGAGGCAGGATATACGCCTAATCAGCAGAATAAAAATCCAGCATTACTTGCAAGAGGAAAAAAGGCGGGATATAAATGACATAGATAAATATTTGAGTTTGTGTCAAGAAAAGAGGAGATGATCACATGCATGTTTGTTATTGCAAGGAAACCAAAATGGGTTGCAGTAGCTTGGACCCAGATTGTACTGGTCCAACAGCTACGAATAAGACCCATGACCTGGTTTCCATGATCACCGCAGCCCACCGTGGCTTATTAACCATGGTGGGTTGTGGCATCTGCAGGCATCAAGTTACTGATCAAAAACCCCACCATGGGAGCTTCTTGTTACGTGCAAACTGGCGAGGGTGGATTGACAAGCCACCCACAAGCCATGGTCTGTTTTAGGGATGTAGGTGGCTTGTCAGTCATCCCAACAAATCACTCTTGCCAGGTTCATACATGACGAGAAGCAACAAGAAGCCCCAGCCGTGTGCTGGATAGTGAAAATGGCAGCCACCACTGCAACAAGAAGCCCCATGGGAAATTCATCCACAGTGGCTTCTTGTTATGTGCTAACTGAGCCAGTGGGGTCTTCTGGTCCACGGAAGCCTTGGTGGCCAGGGTTCTGATACTCACCCAAAAAAAGTCCCAAAGAAACAAAAAGTTTGTTCAAGTCTGACATTATGAAGCCACAAGGTTGTGGGGAGACCTCCAGGGGGCAACAATAGCTGTTCCAGGCTGAAACAACGGGGCTGAAACAACTCCTTGCCAGAGTCATCTTGTGTACAAAGAGAGGGTGATGGGCAGTCAACAAAGAGGGCACTGTGCATGTAGCTATTCAGGGACTGGGTGCTTTTAAAACAGTGAAAACTTTTCCGTTTATCCTGTATATTGATTGGATGATGCACTGAGAAATCACTTCGAGCTGCAAATGCATATGTAAGTATATTAGCATATTGCTTATCTTGTAACTATGGAACATTTACACTTCCACTTATGCTGGTATTGCTAGATTTGACCTTGCTTATGTGACAGACAGAGTCATTAGCAAGATTACTTCCCTGCCACCTTTCCCCCCCTTGGGTTAGGCAAGGGTCTTTTGAAAATGACCATCTCCTTTTTGGTTGCTAACCCTCTCAGGATCTACAGTGCTTGCCCTACAGAGCTTAAGTAAGTTTCTCTCGTCAGTTCAGGGTACTGGTTCATTTTTAATTATTTTCTCCTTCAAAAAAAAAATAATCACAAACTTCTTATTAACTCACAACATCAATAATATATTAGTAATTGTTGATTAAATTATGGGAAAGATTGAGGACCATTGAATATTGATTGAAATTTAGCAATGGCCTTATTGAATAAATAAAAGTCAACTTAATTGCTTCTTTTTATTATTTGCATAAGAATATTAAAAACAAATGCAGACCCGCAAAAGGAAAAGCGATGATTTGTGTATTTTGCCTTTAGCTCTTTCTCTCCCTCTTTTTTTAAAGCTACATCCTGTTCCAGAAGAAGGAAGAGGGAAACGCAAAGAGGTCGTTATTTACGCACGCACACACACAATCTCCTGCATTTCTCCTTAAAAAAACCCGACCCAATAATTTTGGCTAACAAAGTAAGTTCCTAAAAATATCTGAAATAAAAAAATAAAAAGATACATTTAGGGCGCAATCCCATGCATGTGTAGACAGAAAAAAGGCCTATATGCCAGGAGAGGTAGGCCTTTTTGCTGTCTAAACATGCATAGGATTGTGCCCTAAATCTAATCAATCCCCCTCCTGGTCTTTCAAAAGCATTCTTAAGGGCCCAGCTACATAACTGATCTCCCTACTTTGCCGGGGAATATAGCCTGGTGCCAGCTGTGAATTTGATTGCAGCAGTGCTGGGGGGGGGGGTGCTTAACCCTCCCCCGCCCTGGGCCAATCAAAATCAAGATGCTTTCTCACCAATAGAGTCGAACATTTGGGACCTTTACTGAATTTTCCTCCACCAGGCAAGAAAGTTGCTGAAGGAGGGGAGGAGACCATTTTTATCTGATCCTAAAAACAGCCCACAGGGAAAGGGTGAGGAATAGACATACCACATCACTGCTCCAATCAAATTTGCAGCCTCCCAAGCATGCATGGCCCTCAAAAAGACCCCATAAGAACTCTGGGGAAAACCGTGATCATGTGCATCATGTGTAGTTTGGCCCTAAGGTTGTTTTCACTTCTGATATAAAGACAGAATGTGGGAGGCTAAGCAGACTTACCTAGGGACAGTATTCCAAAGTGGCACTATAGGAAAAGCTGCTCCTAGTTGCTACCCACTCTGCATTCGAGGGCAGGATATCCAGAGTAGGACCTCCAATGGTGACCTCAGAGTTTCATATGGGAATAGGCCAAGGTATCCTGGCTTTAAAGGTCCACCCAGCACTTTGAATTGTACCCAGAACTAACCAAAAATCAGTAAAGTTCTCGAAGGAAGGGCCTCTCCATAAGTTCTAAGGAACTGGGCAGGCTGAGTTCCTAAGCTTCAACCCTGATCCTCAAGGTGGGGTGGGTGGGGGTTCTACCCCATCCAGGAGAAGCCAAACACTAACTCAAGGATCAACTGAACTATCGACCATCAATACGTCCATATTGTCCAGTTTGAGTTTCAGTTTGTTAGCCCTCCTCCAGTCCATTACTGATCACAAACATCTGTTAAGAACATCAACCACCTTACCTGGATTAGGTAACAAAGAGAAACAAAATGAGTTATAATCAACTTTTCATTCATTCAATTTAAAAACGGGGGGGGGGGGCCTTATGGCCAACACTTTTGCTTTGAGTGACTTGGAAAATACCAAATTTAGCTGTTCAGAAGTGGGATCCTAAACTGGAGGAAGAGGATTTTATACTACTGGAAGATGGGACTTTATCATGTGAGGGTACATCCCCTTCAACTACTCAGGCCATTTTGCATCTGTTTACTTTTTTAACAAGTACACCACCTAAAATTTCTCCAGCTTTGTTAATATAAATACCGCCTATCTTCTCTCTACTTCTGTTTTCCACCAACTAATGGATCTTTGTGTTTCATCCAAGAATGGAAACAGATCCAAGTAACTGTTGGGTTTTGTATTTTAAAAAATAGGGGAACAATCATTGTACATTTCTTCATCACAACTGTCTTAGGGACAGTGCTCCGTGCAACCTAAGCATCATAGCACCTCGTAGTGCTTAACTTGAATGACTGCTGCCTCCTCCTGCATCCCATCTTAGGACTGTGACTAAAGGAAAACTCCATGGCTTCAACACCAGCCCAGTTCCCCCCACACACACACTTTATTTACCATCTAGCCTGATGCAGAATTCTGGCAAACTCAAAAGCTTGCACACACTATTTTATGACATTGTGGTATAAAGATATTGCCCTAGTATGGAGTTTGATTTTTTTTTTCTTGTGGCCAACACAGCTATCTTTACTTTTTCTTAAGGCAGGGTCTGTGCTGAACAATATACCTGGAGAAGGATATGGAGCTCAGATAGAAGAGAGTGACTCCACCTGCCTGGCTATTGAGCCAATACTGATGCTATGCTGAGAACCCAGGAAGACATAAACGTGCCTGTCTCATCTTAGTAAGTGTTGGTAATATAGGCCATGTTGGTTCCCTGATTCAGGAGCATACCCAGGATGGTAGATTTCCCATTTACACACCTAGCATTTTACACCAGCAGTTGAAGGCTCAAAGTACATTGACATGGCAACAGATGCACTCTTGGTTGTGTCAATGGACCAGGAACCCAAACACTCATCCTCAGAGGATTCCAATCCCTTATCCACAGAAGAAGAGGCTCCAGAGTTAATGGTCCAGGGAGAGGACTCAGCTATGGAAAGGCATCATGAGTCTTCCACCTTCCTGGGACCCCGTTCTCCAGAAAGACCCCAAGGGCCAGCTCCCCTGTGTCCAGTGGAGGTTGCATTGCCACTCAGGCTCTGAGGACACAGGCCATGAGGAAACTAGCATGCCACAGCCACTCCCACGTCATCACAGCCTGAGACTGCTAAAACATGCCAGGCACTTTTAAGAGACAAAGCCTCATACAGAGGTGGGGCCAATCAGTCTAAAAGCCACCAAACACATATTTAAGGCTCAGTCTTGCTCTGCTTGCAATGAATATGGACTTGAGCACGCTCCGGGAGACAGTGCAGGACAGGAAGGCCTGGCGTGCTGTGGTCCATGGGGTCACGAAGGGTCGGACACGACATGTTGTCGAACAACAACAACAACTTGCTCTGCTGCTTCTTGGTGGAGTAACGTACAGATAACCCCAGCACCACATGGAGCTTTCCATGGTGCTGATCTATTCCTGTCTGGCTCCCTTGTGGAACCTGGCCTATTCAGACTTCTGTTCTAGACCAGACCGTAGCAGAGCCCTGCAACCCAGGCTACATCACAGGACATTAACAGAACCCATGACCTGGAATGGTACAGACTGAGAGAAGAACCAGAAGAAAGGACATCCCTTAGGTATCTCTTCCCCAGAACTGGCACATCTTCCTCCCACAACCATAATGCTCACTGCCCTTTATGCTGACAATATGGGATGCTCACATCCCACATCCATCCATATAGCCACCAAGACATGTACTAACAAGAAAAAAAACCCTGATAAAACACTTGTTAATAGCAGAATTAAAGGGAAATCATAAAAGATGTTAAAAATCAATTTCCTATTTAAAGGCCCTCAGTACCAGGAGTGTTAGAGCAGATAACTGTAATTTAAGTTGCCAAAGAGCGAGCCACATTAATAGCAGTGAAATTCCATACAATTATTTGCTATGCCCAAACACATCCTGATTCTGAGCCTGGGTCTCACCTGGACAGAATCTGGTCTTTCAGGTACAGTAAATCGCTCCCAAATTGTAACCAGCTCTCACTTGGAATACAAAATGATGTCCAGCTCTCCCCTGGACACCTTTCTAACAGCTGTCAACTCTCATTACAGGGTTTTGCTTTGGGAGGGAGGGTGCACAGTCTACTGAAAGCCATGCAGATCATCCACACCCAGATAGCAGCTTTTTTAAGCACTGGGGCAGACAGACGATAGGATTATATTCAGAGGGAAGTTGGGCTCAGAGCCAGGCCAGCCCAAGACACTCTTGTTCTGCCTGAGCAAGAGGACAAGATGGTGTCTCCCCCTACCTCCACCCCCACAGTTCCATGTACAGAAGCCAAACAGACCGGCATTTGGATCTTACTGGCACTGGCAACAGGATGGCACCTTCCACTGTACCGAGGGCAGTAGGTGAACTTGGGGGTGCAGGGACAGGCTGCATGACACACACACATCCCTGCCCTCGAACACCTCATTTAGATGTACATATTTAAAACGTTTGTATCCCACATTAAGATCTCAGGGTGGCGTACAGATAAAATAAGTTTAAGCAGCATAAAATAATAAATAATTTAAACAGCTAAAACATATTAAACCATTAAACAAGCTAATATCAGTTAAAATCTAGAAGTTAAAACAGTGTGCAACTTTAGGGAATGCATTTAGCCCTCAAAGGGTTTGTTTTTACTTGGTGCCATGTTTTTACTTGGTGCCAACATGAGACCAATGTCTGTGCCAATTGTGCCTCCAAGCGGAGGGCATTCCACAACCGGGGTGCCACAGAAGAGAAGGCTCTCCCCCATGTCCCACCACAGTGTATGTCTCGCACACAAGGGAGGCTTGTACAAGGTCGCACTGCTGACCTTGTAGCCACTCCCTCACTGTTCCACCTGCCACTTGCCTGCTGCCCAGTGGAGGCTGGTGGCTCCGATGCCAATGGGGCAGTGGATCTGCTCCGGGTTTCAGTCAGAACTCTACAGGAGTTATCCAAGGTGACTTGGATTCACTGCCCCACTGACATCAGAGCCACCCGCCTCCACTGCTGCTGCCCACTTGCAAATGCCCTTCCCTATTGCACCATCTGTGACATATTGGGGACTGTGGCTTCGGTGGATGAGAATGGCCAGGCAGGGGCTCAGGAGGAACAGCTGTGAGGTAGTGGCCCTGTCCCCCAGCAGCTGCCACTTGAGGTGGCTGCCTCACTCTGCCTAATGGTAGAGCTGGCCCTGGCTCAGAAAACACTCTACTCCCCACCTTATGCCCCAGGTCAGCAAGCGACAAGCTTTCCTTTAGCCCAAGGGTCCAATGACACATGATGCTATTCTGTGGTTTGGCCAGGCATGCACGGTTTTTAAAAAATGAAATCGCAGGCACAGGCAGGGGGCCAGGAGCCAGATCAGGGCTGTGGCAGGGTGGGGGGAGAGGGGTTTTGAGCCTTTGGTTTTGCCCTGGTCCCAGTCAGAATCAGACCCACCCCCCCCCTTGCTTTTCACAATATGAAGAAGCCTTCCTCTCACTGCAAATAGCAAAGTGCAAGGGTGCGTGTGCATGTATGTGTCCAATTCCAATCAGCGATTTGTTTTTGTCTTAAAACCTTGTAACAAAGATCACATGGAATCTGGGCCTAATTCTATGCACGCTTACTTTGGAGTAAGTCCCACTGAGCACAGTGGGAATTGCGTCCAAACAAACTGCCTCATTCTGCAGTTACCTGAGGCTCACAGAGGAAGCCAGTAGCATCTGACAGGGCCAGATCCAAGCAAGGAGAGTCCTGTCTGATAGGGCAGTCCAGTCTAGGCAGGCGAGGCTGTGACGAGTAAGAGGAATTCAGTCAAGCTGAGTACAGTGGTGGTGGATGACCTGTGGCCCTCCAGATATTGTTGGACTGCAACTCCCATCAGCCCTAGCCAGCATAGTCAATGGTGAGGAATGATGGGAGTTGCAGTCCAACAAACATCTTGAGGGCCACAGGTTGCCCATACCTAGCCTAAAAGAACAGTCACCCAGAGTGGAGAACCTGTGAGCCAACCAGAAACAGAGGTGCTCTTGAGAAACAAATGCATGTGGTCTAAAACAAGTAATCTCCCCCCCCCCCGCCCCCACTCCTCCCTTGCCACGTGCAATTTTGCCTCTGGACTTCTGTTGCCTCCACGTATCCCTACCAGTGAATGGCAACCACACTGGGTCGGGGTAGGGGCTTTCTTAGAAGTAGGGCTTTTAAGACAAAGATTGCACTGAGCTATGTCTGTTTTCTTCTGAGAGTGGAAAATCAGATCTTCAGAGAAAAATATGCTGTCAGAGTGTTGTTCGGAAAATGCGCCAGTTCCTCCCTTAATAAATTTATCATATCTCTAATATCAAAGCACAAGCGATTAAACACACATAGTTTGTTTCTTCAAAGAGCAAGTAACAGTTGACAATAATGGCAGGAGAAGAAAAAAAAACAACTGCTTTTTTCAGACTGCTTTTTTTCCAGTGTTTTTGTTCTTTTCTTCTGAAATAGAACTCTCTTTATGAATTACTTTATACTTTTCAATAAGATACTGTCTGCACAATCAGAGATGATAAATGGCAAATAATTGTAAACCTGATATTGGTTTTCAATATTGAATTTATCATGCTGTCCTCTTAACACATATTAAATACTTTAAAGAATTTATATATTTGTTAGATCATTCTGAGATTTTCCCCCCAATAAGTAAAATTTATTAGTTTCTAGTTTGGGGGAATCTAAGAGTAGACAACATCATTAATAATACTGAATAATGATCTGGTCTCTTTTACAGCTAATCTCTTTTTACTAATCCAAAGAACCCAAATCAAATAACATATATTAGATTTAGATGCTGAGACCAAGGGAAACAAAATAAAATGTAATCCCCACTTTGCACACTTTATGGCTGACTTCACTCAAGAGTTTTTGCCAGAGCAGAAAAAGCAGGATCTTAGGAACAGAGCCAAGTGAGACTATTTGCCCATCTAGCTGAGAACTGTTTATTCTGACTAGCAGTGACTCACCAGGGCCTCAGCAGAGGAGGGTCTTTCCTAGCTCCTTCTTCCTGATCCTTCATCAACCGGAGATGCTGGAGGTTGGATGTGGGACCTTCCGCATGCAGAGCAAGTGCTCTCCCTCCCCGAGCTCATTAGCCGTAATGGGTGCTGTTGCCCTCATGTCCTGCTTGTGGGCTTTCCATGGGGGCAGCTGGTTGGCCACTGTGTGAACAGAATGCTGGACTAGATGGACCCTTGGCCTGACCCAGCAGGGCTGTTCTTATGGGCAAGGTGCAAGCAAGGTGAACAGGAGGTAGACCTCCAAACATTTTGGACTTCAGCTCCCAGAAGCCCCTGCCCCCATGGCCAATGGTCAGGAATGCTGGGAGTTGAAGTCCAAAAAATCTGGAGATCTACTTTCTGCCCACCTCTTTTAGCCTATAACTCAGATCATCCCTCACCCTTACCTGTGCTGGCTAGGGCTGATAGGCACTGTAAGGCCAACACCTCCGGAGGGCCAAATGTTGCCCACCTCTGGTCTATTGGCAGCAGCTCTCCAGGGCTTCAGGCAAGGACTTTCCCAGACCTGGAAAGGCGAAGGATTGATCCTGGGACCTTCTGTAAGCAAATAACATATTCTACCACAGTCCAGAGGGCCACAGGAAGATGTGGCATAGAGGTTCAACCTATCATGAGTATAGGGAAGTGTGTGTGTGTTTCAGCTGTTGTTCATACTCCCTGCTGAGCATGAGCATAGGCCCGGGGTGGAGTCTTTCCTCTGTCTGAAGCACGTAAACAGCCAAGGTGGAGTGCCTACTATGTAACAGCGAGAGATCAGAGTGGGGCGGGGGGTGAAACTCAACCCAAGAGCAGGGGGGCTGGGAGATGGCCTTGAGGGAAGCCCCTGTGGGATTGTTAACCAGAGCAGAAGCTTGGGAATAGGGCTTGCCTGCTTCAGCCTTTAATGCCTCTTCAGAAGTAATCAACCTGAAAAATAATCTGGGAGTTAGGGAAGAAGAAGACAGGACCCCGGAGTTCCCTGGAGAACACTTCTACTTTTCAGACCATGGGGTTGAAAGCGACAAGAAGGCTACCCAGTCCAATCTCATGGCAGAAATGAACATCCCAGTCAAATTATCATCTCAGAACTCTTTGAGAGGGAAGCCATGAATGTTGAAGAGTTTTCATCTGCGGTGTAGTCATGCTCTGAAAAGAGTAACAGTTTTACTCAGAAGCTGGCATGAAGATTCACTCCCAGGGCTTGGGAACCTGAGAGGTAGGGGCCATGCTCAAGGGGCCAACACAGATCGCACCTGCTCAAGCCTCTGAAAACCCCTCTTTGGGAACAGGAAGGAACTGGAGTCTGCAGTTGGCAGGCAGGATCAGTCCAGCATCCAGACTGTCCAGCCCTGGTATAATAAATGCTATATCAAGGTCTGAGCCCTCCCAGCCTGTGTGTAATCATAAAAAAGAGTCAATATCCAAATAAATAGGCTTTATTATGCTAAGTAATCAGTCGGTCAGCAATTCTCCTTACAGACTTGGTCATCTTAATGCAAAAATCCCTGATTACACAACTCTAATAGCTTATCTAGGACCCCTTTGGGGATGAACTACAATAGGATAGACAGCAGTTGCAAGCCTGACAGTAGTCTACAACACAGACCCTGAAAAACTTTCTCAGACCTGCCCTCAGGGAGGGCCTTCCCCTAGAGACCTCTGGTGATGGGCTAAGGGCACGGGGTGGTGGTACTTTTTTGTGCCTCTCTTCCCTCTTTACTTTCCATCTCATATATATCTACCACGCTCAACTCCTCCCCCTCTGAGAGTTACCAAGTTCCCATGGCAGGAGAAGTTATGGCTGGGCTTTGAACCAAGTGATTAGATTGCCCCTGGGAAGTTTCTTCCTTGTCTTTGCCTCCTTGAGCTCCCTGAGGCTCAGGTTCCTCCCCCTCAGACTCTACGTCCACCATCTCTGCAGGGAGTCTGGGCCCAGTCCTGACACACTAAAAGGTTGCCTGGTCAACACAGCAGAACCTGCTCTACTTTAGGGGCTTCCCGTTGCATTACCCTCCTGCTCCCAGCTCCCCCGCCGGCTTAGATTTTGATATGTTAGAAGGTTCAGCAAACAGGAATAATGATTGTAAAGGGATTTGCACACAAAAGACTAGTTAAACATGGGACTAAGATGGAAATGAAAGTGTAGGAACTCCCACTTTTCTGTGGTGGATAACAGCACACAAGTCCTGCAGCAGTGAATCAGCCAGAATATCTTGGGGATCATGCTTTTTCCACAATGGCTGTAACTCCACTTACATTGCCACTTTTTGGAAGTCTTTAAAGTACACATTTACATTTTATATAAGTGGCAGTTGCATTTTACATTATTTTGAAGCTTACTCCTACACACAGGGAGCAGATTGCCAGCTCTAAAGTAGACAGGTTGCTTGAAAAGAAGCTGCATATAAGAGCAGTCTTAGTCTTACTGTGTCAGAACAATGGTTCATGGTCACCTTTATTTTTGGCAAGGACGTCTTCTGCTTCTTTCTCATTTTTCTTTCACTCCTCCAAGGCCCCATTCTCTTTGGATCTTAAGCCCTACTGTGGGCCCAGGTGACCTCTGTTGCCACACACCCCTCCTTCCTTTTGATCTGCTTGCCCTCAAACAGAAGGCAAGAATGAGGACTGCCAGGTAAACCATCTGTTTTCATTATGTCCTAGGATGGATTCCAGTGTGGCGTGGAAAAAATAGTTTCATCTGAATACAGAATTCTTATGGATTTTGCAGCAAGGGATATAAAGAGGATTTTGAGTGATCTGGAAGTGTGCGGGTGGGGGTGTTCAGTGGCATGCATAGGCATTTCCCCCCTCCCCTTTCTGTATTTCCCTTGGCCTTCACAGTCTTGTTGTCGTTCAGTCGTGAAGTCGTGTCCAACTCTTCGTGACCCCATGCCATGGACCATAGCACGCCAGGCCTTCCTGTCCTCCGCTCTCTCCCGGAGCGTGCTCAAGTTCATATTCATTGCATCCGTGATGTTATCTAGCCATCTCATCCTCTGCCGTCCCCTTCTCCTTTTGCCTTCAAACTTTTGTCCAAAGTATTGCCCTCCATTCCATCTGCCTACATTTTTTGAAAACCTGGATCTTGTTGCAAACATACTAAATTGTTATGGGCAGTATACCCACTACAACAGGAGCCCTAATATAAATTATGTTGTACTAGCGAAAGGGCAAAGGAGATCCTGCTGGAGATCCCAGCAAAGGAGATCGTTACCTTGTCATGGTGCTGGAGCTTGAGCACCTCAATGACGTCATGAGCTAAACCATGAAGGGACACCCAAGACGGGAAGGTCATGGCAGAGAGGTCAGACTAAATACGATCCCTGGGGAAGGAAATGGCAACCCACCCCAGTATTCTTGCCATGAAAACTAAATGGATCAGTACAACCAGAGATATGTCGGTATACCATCAGAAGATGGGACTCCCAGGTTGGAAGATGGTCAAAATGCTACTGGGGAGGAACAGAGGATAAGTTCAACTAGCCCCAGATGTGATGACGCAGCTAGCTCAAAGCCAAAAGGACAGCTAGCAGCAGATGGTGCTGGTGGTGAACGACGAATCCGATGTTCTAAAGATCAACACACCATAGGAACCTGGAATGTAAGATCTATGAGCCAGGGCAAATTGGATGTGGTTATTGGGGAGATGTCAAGATTAAATATAGACATTTTGGGTGTCAGTGAACTGAAATGGACTGAAATGGGCCATTTCACATCAAATGACCACCAGATCTACTACTGCGGACAAGAGGACCACAGAAGAAATGGAGTAGCCTTCATAATTAATAATAAAGTGGCTAAAGCAGTGCTTGGATACAATCCAAAAAATGACAGAATGATCTCAATTCGAAGTCAGGGTAAGCCATTTAACATCACAGCGATCCAAGTATACGCCCCAACCACAGATGCTGAAGAAGCAGAAGTAGATCAGTTCTATGAGGATCTGCAGTACCTACTGGATAGTACGCCAAAAAAAGATGTTATTTTGTTATGAAGATGTTATGAAGCAAAAGGCAACAGTGATAGGGGGAGATATGCCCAATTAAATGCAGAATTCCAGAGGTTAGCCAGAAGAGATAAGGAATTATTTTTAAACAAGCAATGTGCGGAAGCGGAAGAAGATAATAGAATAGGAAGGACAAGAGACCTCTTCCAGAAAATTAGGAACATCGGAGGTAAATTCCAGGCAAAAATGGGTATGATCAAAAACAAAGATGGCAAGGACCTAACAGAAGCAGAAGAGATCAAGAAAAGGTGGCAAGAATATACAGAAGATCTGTATAGGAAGGATAATAATATTGGGAATAGATTTGATGGTGTGGTCAGTGAGCTAGAGCCAGACATCCTGAAGAGTGAAGTTGAATGGGCCTTAAGAAGCATTGCTAATAACAAGGCAGCAGGAGATGACAGTATCCCAGCTAAACTGTTTAAAATCTTGCAAGATGATGCTGTCAAGGTGATGCATGCCATATGCCAGCAAATTTGGAAAACACAAGAATGGCCAACAGATTGGAAAAAATCAACCTATATCCCCATACCAAAAAAGGGAAGCACCAAAGAATGTTCAAACTATCGAACAGTGGCACTTATTTCACATGCCAGTAAGGTAGTGCTCAAGATCTTGCAAGGTAGACTCTAGCAATTCATGGAACGAGAATTGCCAGATGTACAAGCTGGGTTTAGAAAAGGCAGAGGAACTAGAGACCAAATTGCCAATATCTGCTGGATAATGGAGAAAGCCAGGGAGTTTCAGAAAAACATCTATTTCTGTTTTATTGATTATTCTAAAGCCTTTGATTGTATGGATCATAATAAACTGTGGCAAGTTCTTGGTGGTATGGGGATACCAAGTCATCTTGTCTGCCTCCTGAGGAATCTGTATAACGACCAAGTAGCAACGGTAAGAACAGACCACGGAACAACCGACTGGTTTAAGATTGGGGAAGGAGTACGGCAGGGTTGTATACTCTCACCCTACCTATTCAACCTGTACGCAGAACACATCGTGCAACGTGCTGGGCTTGATGAAGCCAAGGCTGGAGTTAAAATCGCTGGAACAAACATTAACAATCTCAGATATGCAGATGATACCACTTTGATGGCTGAAAGCGAGGAGGAGCTGAGGAACCTCATGACGAAGGCGAAAGAAGAAAGTGCAAAAGCTGGGTTGCACTTAAACCTCAAAAAAACCAAGATTATGGCAACCAGCTGGATTGAGAACTGGCAAATAGAGGGAGAAAACGTGGAGGCAGTGACAGACTTTGTCTTTCTAGGCGCAAAGATTACTGCAGACGCTGACCGCAGCCAGGAAATCAGAAGACATTTACTTCTTGGGAGGAGAGCAATGACAAATCTTGATAAAATAGTGAAGAGCAGAGACATCACACTGACAACAAAGGTCCACATCGTTAAAGCAATGGTATTCCCCATAGTAATCTATGGCTGCAAGAGCTGGACCATAAGGAAGGCTGAGTGAAGGAAGATAGATGCCTTTGAACTGTGGTGCTGGAGGAAAATTCTGAGAGTGCCGGACTGCAAGAAGATCAAACCAGTCCATACTCCAGGAAATAAAGCCAGACTGCTCACTTGAGGGAATGATATTAAAGGCAAAACTGAAGTACTTTGGCCACATCATGAGAAGACAGGATATGCTGGAGAAGATGCTGCTGCTAGGGAAAGTGGAAGGCAAAAGGAAGAGGGGCCAACCAAGGGCAAGGTGGATGGATGATATTCTGGAGGTGACGGACTCGACCTTGGGGGTGCTGGGGGTGGTGACGGCCGACAGGAAGCTCTGCCGTGCGCTGGTCCATGAAGTCATGAAGAGTTGGAAGCAAATGACCGAATAAACAACAAAAGTGAAAGGGACCTCTAGCATTACACCAATATCATTACCTGGCACAACATGTTTTCTGGGGAATCCCATCATGCTTAGCTAACGCTACTGGCATTGCGCTAGAGGTCCCATATGCTAGTGCAATGTCATTTACATTAGTGCTCATGGATACAGCTCTTTGTATGCAAAAATATGTATATTATTTAATTTGTATTATTTATCCCAATTGCAGAATCATATATGAGTGTGTGAAACCTTTCTATGGAACATCTTATGGGGCAAAAGCACAAGAGAATACAATCAGGCTCAAATAGATTTCCTTTCCTTCTAGGTCAGTGTTTTAGAGTCCCTGGAGCTGTTTAGATGAAAATAGCAGTTCCTAATGCAAGATCAATATGAGTATGGGGGAAGGGGAGACATCTGAATCGCCCTCCCCCCAATGCTTCTACAGAACAAGTCCAAAGAGCAGGACAAAAACCAGGAATGGGAATTCACTAACCCGATTCATATATCACAAGGCTGGATAATAATCCATGGTGGCTTGTTAACTACCCTGCATGTGGCCAGTTGCACGCAGGTAGATTTACATAATTACCCCTCACCAGCACAGCTTGTTGTGATGTCCAAATCCAGTGAAGGTGGATGGTTGGGGTGGTTAACAAACCACCCAGAACCCATGGCCTGTTCTAAGGTTGCTGGGTGGCTTGTTAACCACCCCAACCACACATCCTAGCTGGGTTCGGATATTACAAGCTGTGCCGGCAAAAGGTATTTCTGTAAATCCAGCTGGCATGTGATGAGCACATGCAGGGTGGTTAACAAACCACCATGGCTTATTAACCCTCCTTGTGTCATGCTAACTGGCCCACCGCGATACAATGGCTAGTCTGGACATGGAGCTCACTGCATGGCTTTAGGCAAGCCACTACCTCTCAGCCTAACCTCCCACCAATAGTTGTTGTGAAGAGAGAGAGAGAGAGAATTATATACTATAAGCTGCCCTAGACTCTTGAGATAATACTGGAAATAAATCTAAATATAGTCAGGTAGAGTAACTTGGTAGCAGGTAATGAAGATTAGGGCCCAGAGGAATAAATCCCACTGCTGCTAGTTTGCATTACTGAGGAAACCTGGGAAGGGAATATATCAGGGCTGCAGGCCAACCAACACCTTTGTACCCAGAGAAAACAGCAATACCTTTACTGCAAATCTCTTTCCGTTGTGCATTTGCATTGCTTGACACCAGTGCCGAACAATAATAAAAGCTGACTCACAAAAATAAAGATCACGACAAAATCCTGCAAGTACATAATGAAAATGTTGTTACAGACTTTTGTGAGCATAAATAGTTTTCAAAATGAAATTGTCAAGGCCAGAATCCGCAATGCACTCCAAGTAAAATCATTTTAATATTCAAGAGGACCTCAACCAGTATGGATTTCTGCTGCCTTCTTCAGCCCGGTGTTCTGTAATTTCCATTTTTGCAATTATCTGGCACGTGGGGAGCCATTCAATGGAGAATGGGAGGAAGCTGAAGACAAGAAAAAGACAACTCAGAGGGTGAAGAGAAACAAAAGCCAGAAAACTGAGTGAGAAGCTCACACAGAATGTATCTGGAAGTACTCTTGTGTATCTACCATTAATTTCAACAGGCCTGTGCAGGACAATGTCCAGATGAACCAAGGTCAGAGATTGGAGAATTTCAAATCACATCTATCCTATGACACTGTTCTGTCTGTCCAGGATTTATATTCTGTTTTGAATTAAATAACAGATTTGTTAATCGCGTCAGTCATTAATTTAGTATCGCTAATCCAGGTTAAATACCACCCTTCGGATTTGTTTTTGGTCACTTAAAAGAGCATGATCACAAAGATCAGCTCACAAAAATTAGTTAACATGGCATAGCCATCCTTTTGCTTAAATGATCAGTTATGAAGCAGCACGGATGGACATTGTTCCCTCTGTTTTCAACACAGGTTTATGAAATCTGAGAGGATAAAAGAGGCACAAATAATGGCATTATGCACCTGCCACAGTGAGAGTAAGAAACAACTTTTCAAGAGAACTAAATCAGAATGTGTGGAACCCTAACATCACCCCATTCAGCATATTTGCATTTGCCTGTGCACAACATTAAAAAAACTAAGATCATGGCATCTGGCCCCATCACTTCCTGGCATATAGAAGGGGAAGAAATGGAAGCAGTGACAGATTTTACTTTCTTGGGCTCCAAGATCACCGCAGACGGTGACTGTAGCCATGAAATTAAAAGACGCTTGCTCCTTGGGAGGAAAGCTATGGCCAACCTAGACAGCATAGTAAGAAGCAGAGACATCACCTTGCCGACAAAGGTCCGTCTAATCAAAGCTATGGTTTTCCCAGTAGTAATGTATGGCTGTGAGAGCTGGACTATAAGGAAGGCTGAGTGCCGAAGAATTGATGCTTTCGAACTGTGGTGCTGGAGAAGACTCTTACGAGTCCCCTGGACTGCAAGGAGGTCAAATCAGTCCATCCTAAAGGAAATCAACCCTGAGTGCTCATTGGAAGGACAGATAATGAAGCTGAAGCTCCAATATTTTGGCCACCTAATGCGAAAAGAAAACTCCCTGGAAAAGACCGTGATGCTGGGAAAGTCTGAAGGCAAAAGGAGAAGGGGACGGCAGAGGATGAGATGGCTAGATAGCATCACGGATGCAATGAATATGAACTTGAGCACGCTCCGGGAGAGAGCGCAGGACAGGAAGGCCTGGTGTGCTATGGTCCATGGGGTCACGAAGAGTCGGACACGACTGAACGACTGAACAACAACAACAACAATTCTTGGCATTTGGTCAACATGCTGTAAAGCTATCATAGACATCTCCCCCTGATTTTTAATGCATGATATATTAAGTTATTACAGAACTGTGAGAAAACATTTTGTTTTAGGAATGAAATACAGAGAGAACAGAATCCTGCATTGACAAATGATGGGCAATGTACCAGGAGGAGGAGGAAGACTTGGCTGCCATCCTGCCAGAGACACTCACCTCTGGCAAGTCATTTGACCTTCACGTGCCTTTGCCAGTTCAGACAGGAGTCTGCCAAAATCTCAATGCCTTTGCCTTGGTGCCATATCCATCCTATTTCTGCATGAGCAAATACCATCCTTAAAAAATGCAAGCAGAATGACACAGCATGTTCTTTCTTTTTCTTGAATGATCAGCAAGTCAATCTATGAACTTGCTCCTCTAAACTTCATCCTTTCAATGAGTGATGGCTTCATAGTTTTCACCTGCATACTTAGAGGATTATCAGCACAAATTATATTTGTATGTATCCCAGGAAGAAAAACAAAGAACAGATGGGAGTTGTGTGTACTGTGCAAAAAGCAATAAAGAAAAAAAAGACGAAAATTCAAATTTGCAAACAAGACACATATGCAAAATTAGGCATATTAACATACATTTATTTTGCATAATTTATTATTCATCCAATATCCAGAATTTGGCAGAGAGGTTGGACAACTCTGAGAAAATGGAAATAGAGGTATAGCGAGAGAGAGGTGAGCTGAAGGAGGGCCAGCAGCCAGCAAGAGAACTACATGAGGGAGATCAGGAACTGCCCAGGGTGCTGAAGCACCACGCAACTATGACTTCAATATGAGGACAGCATTGTAATTCCACTTCACACACATACCCAGTGCATGGCAGCTTTTTTGCCCCCATCATTACCTGTTTTGTAGCTTTAGTAGCTGGATGTTTTAAAAAGTGGGAACAACTTACACCAATGCATGCATCCATTCATTCTCTGCATTTTAAATCAAGCTACTACCACTTAATCGTTCCATGCCAACAGAGAGCAATTTATGCATCATAGCTGTTATAAATAATTTGCTTTGATTTTAAAAGCAAGTTCATTGTTTTCAAGAGGCCACAAAAAAAAATGTCTGTTGCTATTGTCTTAGAAAAAAGAGACTTGAATGCCACCTGTCATTCAGATAGATTCCTTTTTTCTCATTTAGCTTACAATGCTCATTTCTCTCTGCTTTCCCATAAAAACAAGTTATAGCTTATAAAATGTAAGAACAACATTTAGAAAAAGTCTGCAGCCCAGGGGAAGGGGAAGCTTTGTGTAAGGCTGTGGAATCGAGGAGTGCCTAATCATGCTTGTTACTACTGGTTAAAGAAATCAAAAGACGAGGAAGGATCTGGGTCTCACACCCGATCTTTCCAGTAGTCCAGCTGCAAAGTTCCAGTATTTAGGAGGCTGTTTCCCCATTCCTGATTGTCTCGGCCAGGGTATTTCCTGAGTAAGTTTGGTTGCTTTGGCATATATTTTAAAGAGACCACCTAGAAATGGAAGAATGTGCCCTCACTTTCCCAGTCTTGAGCTGTGATGTGGAAGTAAAACTGATGAATTCCCTTTTAGCCTCCTATCATGAGAAATTAAATAAGGAGGTATCAATCGACCTACGTTGAAGTCTTTCCAATTGTACAAGTGAGATAGAAAGAGTTTTCCTTGGAGTCTCAAGGAAGAGCATTACATTCAAGTGAAAATAATAATAATCAACCAGAGGCTTTCCCTTCCAAAGGGTAGCTAACGTGGGTCTGATTCTACTTGAATCATTGCCTGGAATAAAGACAAATACCCAGTGGGAAGACACACATCAAAATGCACTATGCTGTGTCATTTCGCATTTTATAACCACCTGTACAGCCATGTTGTAATCTACAATGTTTAGAACTTTCTTAAAAGCAATTGACGTGAAATGGCTGTGAGAACCAGTATGATACAGTGGTCAAAGTGCCAGACTGGAACTGGAGATGCTCCAGTTCCAATTCTTGCTCAGCCCTGGTGCTCAGTGGGTAAAGTTGGGCAAATTCCCATCTCTTAGCCTAACATACCAATAGGGTTGTTGTAAGGCAGGGGTGGCTCTCCAGATGTAGTTGGACTGCAACTCCCATCAGCGCTAGCAAGCATAGCAGATTATGAGTGATGGTGGGAATCACATTCCAACATCTGGAGGACCACGTGTTCCCCATCCCTGTTGTAAGAATGATCTTTACCACCCTGAGATTCTTGGAGGGAGGATGAAATTTTACACAGAGTTAGGTATGCCCACGTCCAGTGATTTCAAAGGACTAAAGCATGTTTAACTCTATCGGATCAGGCTGCAAGAACAATTAAAGTAATCTGCAATTTGGACTGACAATAAAACAATTTAATCCAGAGGGGAAAAAGAGAAGTCAATTAACAAATACATGACATTAAAAATAAATAACCATGACAAACAAGATACTTCTTTGCACCCAGTTGGGCATATAATTTCATTTTCTACTGAGAAATGTGAAATAAATTAAGGGATTTGTTTGTATTATCATATTGAGAGCAGTATTTAGCTCCTTGTTTATTCTGAAGATGAACTTCAAGGGTTTGAGCAAAGCAGCAGGAATCTTTGGTCTGTTGCATATGGACAAGGCAACTCCCTAGTCCCTACCAATAGCCAAGGTGTACTAGCGAAACAGTGACTCCCAGTGACAATCATGAAAAATGCACCCTGAAAACTAAAAGCAGGCAGCAGAAGGACATTCTGCCAAACTAAAGTTAGCATATATACCACCTAAGGACCCTATCTGGACAGAGATAGCCTAGCCACAACTATCCACGCCCTGGTAACCTCCCATTTGGATTACCGTAATGTGTTATACGTGGGGCTGCCTTTGAAAACAGTTTGGATACTTTGTTGTTCAGTCGTTCAGTCGTGTCTGACTCTTCGTGACCCCATGGACCATAGCACACCAGGCCTTCCTGTTCTGCGTTCTCTCCCGGAGCATGCTCAAGTCCATATTCATTGCATCAGTGATGCTATCTAGCCATCTCATCCTCTGCCGTCCCCTTCTCCTTTTGCCTTCAGTCTTTCCCAGCATCAGGGTCTTTTCCCGAGAGTTTTCCCTTCGCATTAGGTGGCCAAAATATTTGAGCTTCAGCTTCAGTATCTGTCCTTCCACTGAGCAGTCAGGGTTGATTTCCTTTAGTATGGACTGGTTTGACCTCCTTGCAGTCCAGGGGACTCGTAAGAGTCTTCTCCAGCACCACAGTTCGAAAGCATCAATTCGGCGCTCAGCCTTCCTTATAGTCCAGCTCTCACAGCCATACATTACTACTGGGAAAACCATAGCTTTGATTAGACGGACCTTTGTCGGCAAGGTGATGTCTCTGCTTCTTACTATGCTGTCTAGGTTGGCCATAGCTTTCCTCCCAAGGAGCAAGCGTCTTTTAATTTCATGGCTACAGTCACCGTCTGCGGTGATCTTGGAGCCCAAGAAAATAAAATCTGTCACTGCTTCCATTTCTTCCCCTTCTATATGCCAGGAAGTGATGGGGCCAGATGCCATGATCTTCGTTTTTTTAAAGTTGAGTTTCAAACCAGCTTTTGCACTCTCCTCTTTCATCCTCAACAAGAGGCTCTTTAGATCCTCTTCACTTTCTGCCATTAGGGTGGTTCATCTGCATATCTAAGGTTGTTGATAATTCTCCCGGCAGTCTTAATTCCGACCTGTGATTCATCCAACCCAGCGTTTCTCATGATGTACTCTGCATATAAGTTAAATAAGCAGGGCGACAATATGCAGCCTTGTCATACTCCTTTCCCAATTTTGAACCAATCGGTTGTTCCATGTCTGGTTCTTACTGTTGCTTAGCCTTGTGATACGTTCCATGGGGTTTCCTTGGCAAGAATACTGGAGTGGGTTGCCATTTCCTTCTCCAGTGGACCACATTTTGTCAGAACTCTCTGCCATGACCTGTCCGTCTTGGGTGGCCCTGCACGGCATAGCTTATGGCTTCACTGAGTTACGCAAGCCCCTTTGCTGGTCCAAAATCGGGCTGCGAGATTTTTAATGGAGACTGGTTGCTATGATCATATTACGCCAGTGCTTTGTGATCTGCACTGGCTTCCAAGTCCATTTCTGGGCTGGTATTAACATTTTAAGTCCTGATTGGCTTGGGGCCAGATTATCTCAAGGATTGTCTCCTCCCATATATACCTGTCTGGACCCTAAAATAATCTTCAGAGGCCTTTTCGGGTGCCCCTGCCAAATAAGATGAGGTGCATGGCTATCAAGATGAGGGACTTTTCAGTAGTGGCACCCTGGTTATGGAATGCCCTCCCCAGAGAGGCTTGCCTGGCATTTACATTGTGATTTTTTTGGTGCCAGGTGGACCTTTTTATTTTCCCAGCCGTTTTAGTCCTTTAGTTGTTTTTAAAGGAATTATTGTGTTTTTAGATCTTTACACTGCTGTTGGCTTTTACTCTGGTTTTATTCTGTTTTAAAATTTAAAGGTATAAATTACATTTTATCATGTTGTATTTTAGGGTTGTAATTTTTGTGAACCGCTCAGAGAGCTTTGGCTATCAGGTGGTATAGAAATATAATAAACAAATAAGGTGCTCTTTTATTTCCAGAACTGGGGTTTTATGAGCAATTCTATGACACTGAAATTGGTGGGACTTACATCTGAGTGAAGATTGGTAGAATTACACTGTACAGCTCTTAAGATCTTTGTTTCAGAAACTGAGCGGATTCAACCCTACAATAAACCAGAAAAGGTCCTTTTTGTCTTTGATAGCCTGTTTGGCTGCATTTGTTTGTTTTAATTTTCTGTTTATGAAGAAAGGCATTAAGCTTGCATGATTGGCACAGCGGAGGGGAATGGGGAGGTGAGCTTCTGTAATATGTGGATGACATAATCTGAAGTACAATAGAGTTGCCAGATTAATATGTCAAACGATGATACATTACAGCTGTATTTATGTGAAAAAATTGTGTCGTGTGTATCTTGGTGAGTTTATTTTCTTCTTTATTTAATAATTGATAATAATGGCTCTCACATGCCACGAAAAACTGAGATACTGATCAATTCAAAATAACATCTTTTTGTCTATTCCTCTGCTTCTGTGGTGTTTTCTGTCTCCAAAGTCAGTCCTCTATTTCAGTTCTTCCACAACTAGCATAGAAATCTTATTATCTAGTTCATCTTCTTGGGCGATAGGATAGCTCCAAATCTCTCTATACCAAAGGAGAATACTACATAAGAATATATGCACATGAGAACATAAGAACAGCTGTGCTGGATCAGACCAAAGGCCTTTCTAGTCCAGCATTCTGTTCACACAGTGGCCAACCAGCTGCCCCACTGGGAAGCCCACAAGTAGGATATGAGAGCAAAAGCACCCTCTTTCTCACGTTCTCCAGCAACTGACATACAGAGTAGGGCTGTGCACTGCTTCAGTTCTGGATCTGAATTCCAAACCAAAGCAGGGTGATTTGGACCAAATCGAAGTGGGTTGAGTTGATCCAAATCGCTTCAGATCAATCCGGACGATTCTGAAGGCCAGAGAGCCTGTCTGGGGGAAGTAACAATTTGCTTAAGATTAGGGAGGGGGAGAGGAGTTGGGAGGGGGGAACTGAGCATTGGCAAGTGACATCTCTAGGTGCCCATACGGCTGAACTTTCAGCCCAGCAGTCTCCAGTCACAGTGGTGGAGGAAGGGTTGGATAGAACAGGAGATCCTGCTTTCATTTGCCAGTGTGAGGGAGAAGTGGTAGCAGGAGGAGAGTTCTTTATTATTAGACTGTGCTAGTGCAGCTGTACTTCTTTGTTCTTCTCAGTGCCTTCCCAGTCCTTCTCAGTTCCTGGCTTCCCCCTGCCCTACCCTTCTCAATTATTATTCCTTCCCTTCCCATTTTTCAACTCTTCATCTATATTCCTATTAAACAAACACCCCCTTCTCTTCTGTTAGGCTTTAGATAGTATTCGTCCCCCACGCCACCCCTTAGCTTGTGTAGGTAGCTTTTTCTTTCTGTAGCTGCTTCTCTTTTGGTCGTGTGCGTGTGTGTACAGCATACACATTACTGTGCACAAGAAAACAGTGTGTGGTCAAAGCAGTACATACGCAGTCCAATATATACTGTGGGGCAAAGCACTACACATGATACACATATGAGGCATCTTAAAGGTAACACCACCTGTGTTGCTGCTCTTGGCAGGGGCAGAGCTGGGCGTGGGCAAGATGCCGGTGGGACCACAACACCAGCAGCTAGGCTGGCTCGCACCCAGTCTGGATAGTGCATCCTGTTTTTTAAGGGGGGAGGTTTATAAAATTATATGGAGTACAGAAAGTGGAGCAGCGCAATAAATAAGCTCAACTGAGTTCAGTGTGACATACTCCCAGGTAATGTGTATTGCAGCCAAAAAGAGGTTTAACTTTTTTCTTCCCTTAATGAGAAGAAGAGCCTCAGGTCATCCAGTGAAGCTGAATAGCAGCAGATTCAGGACAAAGGGAAAGTACTAGGGAAGAGGGGTTACCTGCCACCTCACTGCTCACCCGTAACTACAGATCATTTATTTAGACTGATGGCATAGTGATAATCTTGCACAGTGCATGAGGCAAGATGTGGGTTGCAAGGGCATAAAGATTAGAAGGAGCAATTGGTCTTGTTCAAAATATTGTGGTGCCCTAGGAATGCTCCATTTCAGGGTTCCAGCCAGCCCGCTATGCTCTCCTCCAGGATAGTATAAGGTATTAGGGGCTCAAACAGGGCAATTTACTCTCGCTTCTCCCCTACTTTCTCTTCCACCGACATTCTATGGATTCTGGAGGTCACTGAGCATGATCAGTTCACATTGGGCTGTTTGGGAGGATCTGTGTGTGCCCTTTAGGAATTAAAATGTTTTCAACTTCAGCTTACCTCATGGTTGACCCAAGCATGCTGTCATCTCCAGCTTATTTCTTAGTGGCCCTGTTTTGGGTCCAATGCTGTTGGCATTCAACCAGCTGAGTTAGAGGGAACAAGTGGGACCTGCAACAAAATTTTAGTATTGTTTATATCCCACCTTTTTTTTCCTCCATGGAACCCAAGGCAGTTTATATGGTCCTTCACCCCACCTCTCCATTTTATCCTCACAACAACCCTGTGAGGCAGGTTAGGCTGAGAGGCATTGACTGGCCCAAAGTCACCAGTGAGCTTCATGGTTGAGTGGGGACTAGAACCAGGATCTCCTGAGTACCAGTCAATACTCTAACCACTACACCACACTGGCTCCCTAGAAAAGGAATGCTGTAGTGCATCCTCACCTCCTAGGAGTACTCCTGTCCAGGGTTCCAGCTAACTAGCTATGCCTTCCTCTAGAATATATTATATTCCACTGGGAGGGGTGTGTGTGAAGATCACACACCTGAACCTAAATTAGCTGGACTGACCACTTCACAACTACAACCCTGAAAGACCAACTGCCCTCTGTGACACAGCTTTGGTGGTGGGCAGCAAAGACAACATCACCCTCCTGCTCCATAAGCAGATCAGAGCTGTCCCTTCTGCTATCTCCTCTTCCATGTTCAGACGAAGTAAAATGTTTGGGGGGGGGAGGTTTGTTGTTTCCAGGGTATTTTGTTTGGGGAGGGACTGTAACTCAGTGATCAACACCATCCTTTGCATACAGAAGTTCAACTCCAAGCATATCCAGGTGTTGTTTTTAAGTATCAGGTAGCAAATGATGGGGAGGACCATTACCTGAGATTCTGAAAGAGCTGCTGCCGTTCAGAGTAAACAAACACTGGACTAGAGGGGCAAACTGTCTGAACTGGTATATGGCTTTTAATTCAGTATTTTAACATTCTGTTTTTTAGTCTGTTCTTTTCTCCCCACTGACACCCCTTTCATGGGTCCCTTTAACTGATGGTTTTATTTTAAAGTATCACAATTTTTAAATGGACTGTTGATCCTAACAATGATTCAAGCAGGATACAAACCTGAAAAAATCAACATAATAAAGGCATAATCCTATGCATGTTTACGAAGAAAAAAGTAACTCCCAGGATGTCCCAGTCAAACTCCCAGCATACTGGGAGTTGTTCAGATAGAAAAGAACCCTACATGCATAGGTTTGTGCCCTAATTTTTTAAAAGATGTAAGAATGGCAACTCTTCATTGACACCAGGAAAAGACAAGATGCCAGACTGCTTTATTATTAAATAAAATGTAATAAGGAACACCCCCAAACAGTACTAGCATTATATGTAGTATTATGCAGTTCTGTTGCATATTTGCTCCAAGGCCTTTTCAGTAGCAGCACCCCAGCTGTATTTGTCAAGTGCCTACATGGATAACTTTTAGATGCCAAATGAAAACACCTGTTTGCTCAAACTTTTGGCATCACTTGACAAGGATTGAATCTTTGTTTCTGTATCTACAACCAGACAATTATTTTTATTAGGGCCAAGCAAAATGTCACAAAATAGTGAGCAAGCTTTCAGGTTCTTCAGAACTCTTCATCAGGGTGCATTTAAGTAAAACGGGCACAGCGAGAGAGAGAGAGAGAGAGAGAGAGAGAGAAAGCTGGCTTCATGTTGAACCCACAAAATCTGCAGCTAGGCCATCTTAATATCCAACTTCCCCTCACCGCTTCTGCTGAACAACCAGCCTGAAGAGTCCCGCGCAACTCAAAGGCTGGGAGATGCTATTGCGACATTTTGGTTGATCCCAATGTTGCCTCAACCCCCGAAGGGCGTTTGAAAACTGTTCACGGAGCACCGCAGCCCTGGCTTCCTCCGCTTGCCTGCCGACCTTTCGCCGCTGTATCTGCTTGAGGTTTCGACGGGGCCGCGCGTGTCGTTCTTGCCTGCCGCCTGGGAGGTCTCCCTTCGGCAGAAACCATTATGGTATTTCTATGCCGCCTTTCTGAAGCCCACCAAGGCGGGTAGGCGGCTTACAAAGGTTTTCCCCAGAAGACGAAACAACCCAATAAAAACTTGGTAAAGCGCTAAGATGAACTGTGGTGCTGGAGAAGACTCTTACGAGTCCCCTGGACTGCAAGGAGGTCCAATCAGTCCATCCTAAAGGAAATCAACCCGGAGAGCTCATTGCAAGGACAGATACTGGAGCTGAAGCTCAAATATTCTGGCCACCAAATGCGAAGAGAAAACTCCCTGGAAAAGACCCTGATGCTGGGAAAGACTGAAGGCAAAAGGAGAAGGGGACGGAAGAGGATGAGATGGCTAGATAGCATCACCGATGCAATGAATGTGAACTTGAGCACACTCCAGGAGAAAGCGCAGGACAGGGAGGCCTGGTGTGCTGTGGTCCATGGCGTCACGAAGAGTCGGACACGACTGAACAACAACAAAATGTATGGCTGCGAGAGCTGGACTATAAGGAAGGCCGAGCGCCGAAGAATTGATGCTTTTGAACTGTGGTGCTGGAGAAGACTCTTACGAGTCCCCTGGACTGCAAGGAGGTCAAATCAGTCCATCCTAAAGGAAATCAACCCTGACTGCTCATTGGAAGGACAGATACTGGAGCTGAAGCTCAAATATTTTGGCCACCTAATGCGAAAACTCCCTGGAAAAGACCCTGATGCTGGGAAAGACTGAAGGCAAAAGGAGAAGGGGACGGCACAGGATGAGATGGCTAGATAGCATCACCGATGCAAGGAATAGGACAGGGAGGCCTTGCGTGCTGTGGTCCATGGGGTCACGAAGAGTCGGACACGACTGAACGACTGAACAACAACAAAATGTATGGCTGCGAGAGCTGGACTATAAGGAAGGCTGAGCGCCGAAGAACTGATGTGTTCAAACTGTGGTGCTGGAGAAGACTCTTACGAGTCCCCTGGACTGCAAGGAGGTCAAATCAGTCCATCCTAAAGGAAATTATTATTATTATTAAATTTATTAATAGCCCATCTGGCTGGTCACCCAGCCACTCTGGGCGATGTACAGTGAACAATAAAACAGTTTAAAACAATAAAATTCTATAAAACAATAAAATGAACCCTGAGTGCTCATTGGAAGGACAGATGCTGAAGCTCAAATATTTTGGCCACCTAATGCGAAGAGCAAACTCCCTGGAAAAGACCCTCATGCCGGGAAGGATTGAAGGCAAAAGGAGAAGGGGCGGCAGAGGATGAGATGGCTGGTAGCATCACCGATGCAATGAAGATGGGCCTGAGAGAGCGCAGGACAGGGAGGCCTGGCGTGCTGTGGTCCACGGGGTCACGAAGGGTCGGACACGACTGAACGACGAAAAGCGCTGAGAGCAACTTTGGAAACCGGGTGTGTAACCACGCTGGTTTCCTGAAGAGGGGACACAAGGGGGCGAATCTTTTAACGGGGGGGAGGGAAGGACACCCTCGCCGCCTCCCCCTCAGAAGCAGCAACTCTCCCGCCTCAGCCAGCCCGGCCGCCATTTCAGGCCGGCCACGCCCCTCGCGCCTCGGCCACGCCCCTCGCCTCTCAGGGCTGGCCCCGCCCTTCGCCGCCTCACGCCCACAGCGCCGTCTCCGTGTTCTCCTCAGAACTGGCGAGGGCGGCGACGAAGCGAGGCCGCGGGACGACCGCCCGCCCCCCCCCCAGATGCTGCGGACGGAGAAGGTGCTCCAGCTGCGGGGCCTGCAGGGCCGCTCGGTGCGGGTGGTGCGCGAGCACTACCTGCGGCCCGACGTGCCTTGCGGCAGCGCCCTCTGCCGGGCGGCCTGTCCCCGCGGTGGGTGAGCGTGAGCGCGCGCGGGGGGGGGGCGGTGCGGCGGGGGGGGGGGCGCCTGCGCGCGGGCGCGGGGCTCCGGGCGGGGCGTCGCGCCGGGCCGGGCTTGAGTGAGGGGCGGCGCCGGAGCGCCGGGCTGAGGGTCTTGCGGAAGTGTATTTTCAGGGGCCAGTCTTGGATTTGGAAATGAGCGAGGGGAAGGGGCTGCTGTGCATGTGCAGAGTGCCTTCCCCGCCTTGCGCTTGCGCGGAGCCGCCAAGGACTTCCAGGCAGGCTCGAGCCCAGCAGAACTGGTGGTGGGGGGGGGGGTCTGTGGCGGGGCGCCTCTGTGAGCGCGAGAGAGGCGCGCGCGCGCACAGCTGGCCGTGGCCGCATGTTTTGGATCCCTGGGTGCGGCTGAGCTGGCTCTGAAGGGTGGGCGCGGCGACTAGGGGGTGGGAGTGATCGTGGCTGCATGGTCAGCATGCCCACAAACCTGTGTTACGCTGTAACTCCTCTCGTTGTTTGGCGTGCTGCCTGGGGATGGTGGGAATGGCAGCCCAGCACATCTGGGGAAGGCTGCACGAGAACCTACGAACAGTATTACAGGGTCAGGCCAAAACTCCGCCTAGCCCAGCTTCAGCACAGTGGCCAACCAGATGCCCCCGGGAAGCGCACAAGTGGGGCTTAAAGGCAACGCCACCCGCCAGCTGTTGCTCCCAGCAACTCGTACGCAGAGGCATGTCGCCCCCGAACCTGGAAGTTGCCTATAGCCATCATGACCAAGAATGACATCTCTGTTAGGCGGCTCCTGTGCCTTTCAGCGGGTGTGGCTTTGGCCTTTATATCGGTAGTAAACACTGCCCAAACAAGCCATCTTTGCAGGCACGAGCGATTGTTTGAATCAGATATTTATTTATTTATTTTATTTATTTCATTTATATCCCGCCTTTTTTTCTCTTGCAAGGAACCCAAGGCGGCTTACATTACCCTCCTCCTTTCCGTTTTATCCTCGCAACAACAACCCTGTGAGGTAGGTTGGGCTGAGAGTGTGTGACTGGCCCAAAGTCACCCAGTGAGCTTCCATGGCCGAGTGGGGACTAGAACCCGGATCTCCCAGCTCCCAGTCCAACACTCTTGCCACTACACCACACTGCCTCTTTTACGATTTTCAGCATTGGACAGGGTCGCTGGGTGCCACTGAGAACAAAATTTGTAAATTCTGGAACCCCATACAAGTTTTGGGTTTTCCATATTTGTTCAGGAAAACCAAGAATGGTGTGTAGTGATGTGTAGAAGATCAGACATCTTCAGTACATTATTTCAACCCACCTCACAGGGTTGTTGTTGTGAGGATAAAATGGAGAGGAGGAGGATAATGTAAGCCGCCTTGGGTTCCTTGCAAGAGGAAAAAAGGCGGAGTATAAATGCAATAAATAAATATAACGAGTAGAGAATATAACTGTTTGCCCTGAAAGTAAATTGATTGGTAGCCAGCTCTTTGAAGTATGTATTTATAAAATAAGGTTTTCATTCTTGCCTCTCTTTTTTTTCTTCTTTGGGGGGGGGGGAGGTTGCCAGGCTATTACTGCAATGTGCCCCTGTTTGACTTCACTCACCATTCACAAAGAGAGAAAAAGCTTAATACCGTGTCAAACTTCATCTCTCTACTAGAAGAATCACTTGAGGTCCTGCAGGACTATATATTTTTAGTTTCTGTAGAGTAAAATTGATGGACGAAAGCCAGTTTTCTTCTTGTACTTCAAATAGGGGTGTACGAAACCCCGCTTACCTGGCTCCGCCGGGTTCCGCTGGGGGGGGAGGCGCTCCGTTCCTCCCCCCGGAATCCTCGCCGGCCGGCTCCGCTCTGTGGGGATTCCGCAGAGCCACCAGCCGGCTCCGCCAGCAGCCGGACATCCGGGCGCTGGCTAGCAGGGACGCAAATGGTGGCGGCCATAGCCTCCGCCGTTTGCGTCCCTGTATTCAGCCATGATAGCCATTTGCGTACACGTTTTTTTTTAACCCAGACGTGATAGGCTACGTAAGTCTTTACGTAGCCTATCACGAATGGGGGAAAAAAACAACAACAACAGACTGCAAATGGTGGCGGTGGCCGGTCGGAAGACCAGCCGCCGCTGGAGCTGCCGCCGTCCAGAACATCCGCCCCAGGTAAGTCTCATCCCAGGGGGGTGGCAGGCCGGTCCGCCGCGGAGTTCTCTGACAACCCTAACTTCAAATCCCTTCTAAGACCTACCTTTCCCATGAGACCTTTGGCTCCCCACCCCCCCACCCCATATTGCAGCTTAGGGGTAAATCAGACTTTTATTTAACGACATGCTTGGCAACCCCCTCTGGGTTTTTAAGAAAATTAAATACCAGGTACAATGGGAATTTTTTTCTAAGATTAATTGAACATGGGGTGATTTTTGTCAGGGTTACAGGTGGGGAAGGAAGGATTAAACCTCACCTCCCCATGTTCTACAGTCCTGATAAACTGCCCTGCCCCCATGTGCCAGGGACTTAATTTTTTTAAAGCCAAACCAAGTTGCCAATCATACCATTAAAGTAACATCTGATTTAGTCCTAAACCTATTACCAAACCCAAGCATGTGTAACTGGAACAATTATATGTTCTTTCCTTGGTTTCCCCTCCCTCCACTTCCTTCCCCCTTCCTCTATTGTTTTCCCCATCTCAGATGACAATATGTTACTCAGACCTAGGACCTGTGCTTTTGTACACGATAAAGCAGGGGTGGGCAAAAAGTAGCTCTCCAATTGTTTTGGACTTCAACTGCCAGCGTTCCTGACTATTGACCCTGCTGGCAAGGGATTCTTGCAGTTGAATTCCAGAACTTCTGGAGATCTACCTTCTTCCCACCCCTGCCATAAAGCACCTGATTGCAGTAAGTGGCTGAAAGTTTTTAGTAAACCTTGAATTCTGTTTCAGATGGGAAATTGTTGTCTGACGATGTGACCCACTATGTTGTGCCTGACTGGAAGGTGGTCCAAGATTACCTGGAAATATTGGAGCTTCCTGAGTTAAAGGGCATCGTTTTCATGCAAACAGCCTGCCAAGCGATGCAGCATCAAAGGGGCCGCAGGTATCTAATTTACCTTCGAGGCTCAAAAGTCAGGCCCACGTGGAACTTCCCTGTATACTTTTCTGTTGCCTTCAGTACTTCCAAAAATTTCATTTGGAATTGATTCCTATTTGAGCACTCAGACCTAGACAACCAAACTGAACAACATACTTCCAGTAAGAATCTTCAGCTGCAGCCCTATACTCTCTTAGCTGAGAGTAAATCTCATTGGACTCAGTGGGGCTTATCTCTGAGTAGACATACATAAGGTTTTGCTGGTCATAGTCTGGTTTTAGGCTGATGATTTAGTTCCTGTAAGCTAATATTTCATAGGTCTGGGTCATATACATGTACATTACTTGATATTTCAGTGTTTGCTCAGTAAGTTGAAGATTCTTAGCTAGATGTTGAAAAACGTTCTGTAATTTACAATCTGATGGAAGTCATCCCTTGATGTTCAAGCCATCAGGGTATGAATCAGTCCATAGAATCACATTTTTAAGGTGAAAATACAGATTTTCAGGCCCACCCACAATATAAAGATAACCTATTCTGTAAGTTAGTCGATATGGTTAAAGTTACTTCATGTTTCAAATTTATATTTGGCAGATTTATTTCAGCTTTACGGTGACACTGTAAGGCCAAGAAATATAGAGCCAAACTGTGAAATGTGTTGTTCTGCTGTTCCTTTTTTTAGACTTACAAAGGTTAATAATATGCTGTGAGTACATCTGTATTACAAATGCCCTTGGGACCTCGAATGTTAATCAGGGATTTCTCTAGTTGACATTAATTATAGCATTATTATCTATGAATATATTTCAGAGGTAAGAGAAGTATTCTAATCCTCTGTCATAACAAGGCAAGTTAATGAAATGCTTAATATGTTCTTGCTGTTTGCATTTTTTAACCTTAGGCCACTCCCTAGTTTGTGATAAAATTTTCATGTGGGTGCCTGTAAGACCACTTTAATCTTTTTCCCGTTTATGACATGCAGTCTGGCCTTGTCTCTCCGTGTAGCCCTTGTGCAGTCTGAGACTCGGAGGGGTGGAGGGTGGGGAGGCTTAAGGAACAAAATCTACAAACTGCTATTTCTACATCAGTTTCTTTATTTGATGGGACTAATCTGGTGTAAATGGATTGAGGTTGATGTATGCACAGAGTGACTATGTATTTTTGAAATCCCAGGCATTTTCCATTGGGCATTAATTACTTGACAGACACCTTAATAATACCAATTATTATGCATATTTTAATGCTTCAAAGGGATCTTAATTGTCTTTTTATTTTCAGGATTGCAGTGTTGTGATCAGAATTATACACTTTTAATATACAGATGTACAGCTCTAAATCTATTATTTAGTCACATATTTTATATTCTGAGAGATATATGGCTTAATCCAGATATTACAAAGTATAGCAAGAATAGTAGAGTCCCCCTCCAACGGATCAATAGGAAGGAGAAGGGCATTTTTACTGCCTGTGGGGCCCCCCACCCCACATCCTGCCTAAATAGGAGTTAGGGCTGGAGGCCTTCACAAGCACAAATTGCTGCTGTATTTGTGTATCTCTGGATCAGTGCGAAAACCAGGATCCACCCACTGCCCCACCCCAGCAGCAGCCTCTTGTATGTGCAGTGAAGGGTAGGGAGGAAATTCTTTGAATTTGGAAAACATTTTGTGCACAGATGGCCCCCAATGAATTGTTCTGTATGATCTGCAAAGCGATAGACCTGACATGTTGGGGGCATTCTTCGGGGGGATCATTATTTTAATTTTATTTACATGTAGGGGGCGTCCTTCTAGGGGGCTTTGGGGAAAAAACCACATTATTTAAATTTTATTAAGTTCTGATAAGATCTCAGTTATTTGCAAGGTAGCTTTTTAATATATACACTTCATTTTTTATAAGAAAATGTTATCAAAAGATTATTCTGTGGATTGCCAAGGCAATGTATTTTTTATTCATAATTAATTTTAAATTATAAACTTGCAGTTGATTTTAATGGATATTAATTGTATAAGGATACATCATCATCATTAGCGATTCTGTACCTCCCCGTAGCCGAAGCTCTCTGGGCCATTTTAAAACACTGAAAGTACAATATGCAAAATTTAGAATATAAAAACACACAAACAGACCGTATATACAAAGGCAGCATATATCTAAAAACAACTTCAAGCAATCAGCCAATCCCTAAACAAATCCAGGATCAATTGAAACTCATCACATGCTGCCAAATGCATGGGAAAAGAGAAAAGTCTTGACCTGGCACCAAAAAGATAACAATGTTGGCACCAGGCAGGCTTCATTTCCTTCAATTTGAAATTTGATTTATTAATTATTAGTAATCACTTATAAAGTGCCTAACATTTTCTAAGCACTGTAAAAGATAAGACAGTCCCTGCCTGCAGGTTCATAATCAAAAAGACATGGTACAAAAAGAAAAAAGATTGGAGGGGGAAGAGGAAAGCAAATTCAGGCAACATCGTTAAATTACGTAATTTCTTTTATATAATTATTTTTAATGTTTTCAAGTTGTTATGACCTATGGGCACACAATAAAAATTCTACAACTATTACTATATTTCAATATAATATACATGTATTTTTAGACATTAACCCAGTGAGCAGATTCCTTGGTAGCAACAGGGCTGCTTGTGGATGTTAATTATTTGCACAGGATAATCTAAATATTAATGATCCTTTGTTACAATTAATGTTCCTATTTGTAAATAATAAAGCTGAATTGCTTTGACACAGTGCCTTCTCTGTTTCTTTTGCAGACAGTACAATAAACTGCGAAATTTAGTGAGGGATACCCGTCATGATTGCATTATGTTTTTTAATGAATTCCAGCTGCTTTCTTATTTGCTGAGACAAGGAGGAGAATCTTTGGAGAAATGGCAGACAAGGTATGTGTTCAGGATAATGCAGTTAAAAGGATCACTGAAATTGTTACAGATCAGTGGTCAGCAACTACAGCCTATAGTCCAGACCTAGTCTGTGGGTGACTTACTTATGCTAGGACAAAAAGGCCTTATAGATGTTTATTGTATGCAATTAGGAGTGTAACCAGTAACATACTGTCATGAATTGGGGCTATTTCTGAACAGGGATTTATCAGTTATCTGTTTAACCAATTTCCCCAAATTTGGAGGGAAATACCATCCTGTATTTGTAATTGATAGCTCTGTCAGAATGAACCACCTCCATATAAAGGTGATTATCCAGACCTCAGTTATACATGTGAATCCATTACTTAATTTTAGAACTCTATTGTTTACAAACATGTACTGGTATAACCAATAAGAAGCAGTATGTAGATATATATGTGTGTGTGTATATAATAAAAGGGATTCTGTTGCAAGGGGGGTGAAGTAGACAGGAGATGGGGGCGGCCGTGGTCATGGCAGTGCCATTACCACTTGCCTAGCCCAAGAAGGTGCCTCAGTGGCCATAGTGGACTGTGATGAAGTGGGGGCAGCCAAGACACTGGGGACCGTGAGGCCTTGCGAGTCACTGTGGGATGTGCAAAGAGTGTGGCAGATCTTGTGGCCCGTATTCAGGCCTGTTTTCCCCATCCCACCAGTGTTTGTGTCAACTGCTCCGGGACCATTGTGGATGAATTCCTGCTCCAGCAGATGGAGGAAGTGTTTGAAGGCATTCTCAGGGTGAACCTCAAGGGAATGTTCCTGGTGACGCAAACCATGGCTTGGGCAGTGGTGGAGAGTGGGGCCTCTGGGGGCTATATCATCCACTCAAGCAGCATTTTGGGAAAGGTGGGGAATTTAGGACTGGTGACATCTGCTGCATCCGAGTCTGGGGTGGGGTCTGTGTCCACGATAGTGACCAAGGAACTGGGCAGTTATGGCAGTCGCTGCAATACGGTTTTGCCAGGATTCATCTGCTTCCCCATGACAGACAAGTCCCCCAGAAAGTGCTGGACAAGTTTGCAGCAATGATGCCACTGGGACAGCTTGGGGAGCCTGAAGATGTTGCTGATGTTTGTGCTTTTTTTGGCTACAGATGAGAAGTACTGCAGCGAGTGTGGAGATGACAGGTTGCTTTTTTTTCATCTGACCTGTCTGTTTCACCATATCTCAACACACACACCCAACACGCACATGAAACACAAGCTTCCTGAGACAGCATTCCCTGACTTGAATCCCCAAGGAAGAATTTGTGGGTCCTTCCGGGGAGATGCCACACTGTGAGGACAATCTCAGTCTTCCTTTTGAGGCCTTTCAGTGCAAAGGGGGAGGAGACAGGGCCCCTGGCCTCTCTGGGAAGGGAGGGATGTTTTTAACAAAAGAATGGTGCCAACGTTAAGTGGATTGTGATTCAGACTTCCACTACCAAGGGAGATGTTTAGATTTGACATTGCTTGTTTGAATATTGGCTTCCTTGTGATCTTGGAGGGGCAGGTACTATGTATAATGAAAAAAGAAGAATATGGTTCAGAAAGTATCCCTCTAATATCCTTCTCTCTCAATAAGTCCCATTTGGCATAGCACTTAGGGACTTATTTCTTCCAAAAGAAGGCAGATGAGCTTATCTCCCCAAAAGAGGCCTCTTGAAAATCTTCCTCTGCTCTGTTTTTTTCTCTCTCTTTCCCTTCAAATATGGGTAACTTCTCTTTCCATTCTCCAAGCAACAGTCTTACCTCGCCTTCTGGAGAAAGGGTTTATGCCATGACTAAAATGCTAGCTTCATTCTCATGGGGCAGTTAAGAATTATCGTGACTTTGTTATTCTATCTCCAGCCTCACAAGGAGACCATGAGAAAATAAGGCTAACGGTGTAAACATAGTCCTCAGTCTTTGGTCTGTCATGGCATTTCTCTCACTGCCGCTTGTATGAACAAGGTTATCAATCATATTAAATGGGATTGACAAGGCACATGACAATACAAATGTTAGGGACAACACGAAAAGAGATGTAATGACATAGATTAGTAATATGAATGCTTGGTCTCCTAGGAGTATTTACAATGCATCTGTGTGGTATTATAATCACTTCTCGGGTCAGATGCCAGTCGTTATGGTAACTGATGATGAAGATGCTATCCAGCAACTTGGAAGTGAAACGGAAGGTGTCTTCGTGATTTCATTCAAGGTAATAGTTGTGTGCTGCACCTTAATATAAGGGTAAAGCAAACAGTTCAAGACTCTAATGTTCTTGAAATTTTCCTGCAGAAACGCTTCTGTGTCTTTCATTAAGTTGCATGAAGTAAAACAACATGAATTGACCTGTTTTGAGATAAATATCCAAACTGTTCATTTACATAGGACATAGAAAAAAACCCTGTACTTCTCAGAAAAAAGGGACGGGACTAAAATGTTCACCGACAAAGAGCTCAGTACTTTAAAGTTTGTACTCTGTTGTGCTTGCTTGTCACAAACCTTTAAAAGAGATCTTACTATTTCATTTTGCTCTTACTACATTTCTCGTAATTGGCAAAGGCTATATTTGTGGCTCTGCGGAGGGATGACGTAACAATTTGTATGCCTATACTATACTTGGCATATTTATTGAGAGGGCCAGTGTGATGCAGTGGTTAGCATTGGACTTGAACTGGGGGGACCCAGGTTCATATCTCCACCCATTCATGGAGTTCACTGGGTATTCTTGGGCCAGTCTTTACCTTGAAGTTTAAACCAGCCTCTTAGGATTGTTGAGAATGAAACAAACAAGATCATCCATATATGCCAACCTGAGCATCTTAAGGAAGGATTGGATACAAACGTAAGAATAATAATACTCAATAGATGACATTCTATTCTGATCAGCCCACCAAGGTCTGTTCCCACTCATTCTCCCATTTTCATTGCCCTCTCACTTTTCTCTGCTGCTCGTAGTTGTTGCTCGTGCCCCAGTCCTGAATGCCATGCCTCCTTATGATGCTCTGCCTGCATCCATCATGAGGAAACATCATATCTGGTTTACCATACAATATAATTATGTTATTGGTTTACCCCGTTCTGGATTAAGACCTTTTAGGGCAGGGGTGGGGAGCCTTTTTTCTATGGAGGGCCACTGACCCACCGGAAAGGTCAGTTGGTACCTCCAGCCGATACTGAGTGGAGCCAGAGCCAAAACAGGGCAGAGTTCATGGTATTTCATGCACTCTCCCCCCGCTGCCACCCCATCTTTGTGGACCATATGCAATTAGGTCTGCATGAAATTAGGCCGAGGGCTGCATGTCACCCACAGGCTGCAGGCTCCCCACTCCAAGTTTAGGGTAATATGAAACTGTTGAGTAATATGAAACTATACAACCAAACAGTGTAGTTTGTAATAGCCTCTGTGTGGAAACCTTTGTTTTAATAGAGCTGTGTTAAATACTGTGTTCTATTGCAGCATGAGGCCCACAGGGGAAGTTTGCGCAGTCTGGCCAGGTCTGTTTTGGGCAGGTCAAGCCCAGTCAACTCCAGTCAGATAAAGTCCCGGTTGAGGCAGGCCATCAAGGCAGGCCTCTTGAAGCAAAAAAGCAGGACCCTAGAAAGCTGCTAGTAGGCCCTACTGGCTGAGCTATAGAAAGAGCTTGCCTCAACAGTTTGCTGAAGCTATCTGGGGCCTTACAAAGGCAGGCAAGGCCTGATCTGCATTAGGCCTCACCTACTTGAAGAAGCCAGCTGTATTCCTTAAAGGACCCTTGCTTCCACAAGGTCTAGGGGTTGGAGGGGCTGAGCCTGTGGATGGTTTAAGGCCATGTCCTCCAGCTGGGAGAAGATAAGGTATCTGAAGGATGTGGCCTGAACCTCATCCTTGTCTTTTTGAGAGCACCATGGGATCCCAGGATCAGAGGCCATTACATTCAGAAAACCTCCAGTGCCAATCTTCTTTCTCTCTTTATACAGAATTATTTGGACAACTTTTGGCCTGATTTAAAAGCTGCCCATGAGCTTTTTGATTCTATACTCCAGTCACGCATTGAACGGGAGAATGAAAGCCAAGAGAATAATGGGAGGGAATACCCTGAACATGTCCCTGTGGAAACACTGGAAGCTGGGATCAAATCAAGGAGATATATCCAGGTTAGGTTTATGATGTATACATAGAAAGATCAAAGCCTGCCCTTAAATAACTGAGGACATTTTCATTGAGACAAAAATTTAGCAGATCAGCCTGATGGAGTCCACACACTCAAATTTAGTAAGAGCTTAACTATCAGAACTTTACATCTTTCTGATGCAACTAACGTGAACTTGGAAGGGTGGAAAATACTTCAGATAGCTTTGATAATAAAAATAAAACAATCTTGCCAGTTTCAAGCATAACATTTTGAAGTTTGTGGGCCAGATCTGATAACAGAAAGGATTGGGCTGTTTCTTTGACAGGCTACTACAAATATGAATTCAATCCAAGAATGTCAGACATACATGGAACAGTAAGCAAGGAAGTGTTTTTTAATAACATTTCTACTCCTTTCTATAAAATGCTCAAAGTGGTAATGTATAGAGTAGAAACGGATAACACTGAGGAAACTCCTGCATATAAGATACTTTCATACCTGTATTTTGTTGTCTTGCCCTGTTGCCCTGACACCATAACATGGGCATTGGGAGTCTCTTGCTAAAGTGTCTCTAATGGCCTTTATAGGTCATTACCGTGGGAATGGAAAATAAAACCATCCGTTGGGAGAGCTGGCATTTTGTTCAGAAGCTATTTATTTCTAACGTGAATCCCGCCTTTCCATTTGAAGATTCCCAACACAGCTAACAAGACTTAATATCAAAATAAAAACACAGCACAGGAGAGAGAATACAGAAAATAAACAAAACAGATTAGCCAGCTGGCTGTACAAACACTTGCTGGAACAAATGAGTCTTCAAGAGGTGACAAAACTTTATTAAGGAGGGTGCCAAATGGATTTCCTGAGGCAAAGAGTTCCGTAATGTGGGCACTGTCACCAAGATGGCTTTCCCACATTCCTGCCAATTGTGCTTCAGCTATAGGCAGGGTACATTAGAGAGCTTCCACTGCTGACCTTAAGAGATTGGGCAGTCCATACAGGAGCAGGTGGTCTTTTACGTTTCCTGGACTGAAACCATTTAGATCTTTGAAGGTGATCATCCGCACCTTAAATACAGCCTGGAAACAGATCAGAAGCCAGTGCAACTGGAATAACAGGGGAGTTATATGATCCAGCAAGTTCAAGCTTTTGAATGCTTTTTAAGGGTAGCTCCATGTAGAACCTGTTACAGTAGTCCAGACAGGAGGTCATTGTGTGTCCCCATGGGCAGATCTGTTTTCCCCAGGAACAGGCATAATTGGCACATCAGCCTAAACTGGGCAAAGGTGCTCCAAACTGTAGCCACCAGCCTGAACATCAAGCAGCAGTGCTGGGTGCAAAAGCACCCTAAGCTGCCAGTTAATTTTTCAAGAGAAGCGCAGCCCCATCTGAACAGGCAACAACCCTATTCCATGACTGACATTCTTTGTGATCGTAAGCACCTCTCTCTTGGCCGGATTAATCTTCACATGTCCAGTCCTTTATTGATCCCAGACAAGTATTTTTAGGCTTTCCATCACCTGCCTGGAACCATACAGAAAGGAGAGATAGAACTGGGTATCATCAGTTGTCAGTCCCCAGCCTACATAACTGTAGAACTGAAATAAACACGGGATTGCATGCGTGTATTAGCTGTGCATGGTTCTGAATTTAATTTGTTGTAGGGGGTCCTGAATGTGAATAAGCACAGAGCACAAGTAGAAGCGTTTGTGCGACTTCAAGGAGCCAGCAACAAAGAAAAAGGTGGGAACAAATTCACTACATCCAGTTTGGCCAATGAACCCGGTTTGGACTTCCTTAGGGTTTGCCTTCTTCAGTAATGTACGGCTTGGCTTGCTTCCTTGGATCATCTGGAGCCATGTTGCTTTGGTGGTCTGGACAGAATACGTTGCCTGATAGTGGGGGTTGGTAGATGCGGGGTTGCTCCCTTATACTAGGTACGTTTTTCATTTCTGACACGTCTAATTCTTTTTTTGAGCAGGACTTGAACTGGGTTCCAGGTACAGCTGCTTTGGGAAGGAGGAGTAGATCGCTTTGGGCCGTGTCCAGTGCTGCCCATGTGCCAGAAGGACCCACTGCTCCAGAAGGAGCAATGGCAATTTAAGTGCTTCCAGAAGCAACCAGAAATTAGCCAAAATGCTCGTTCCAAAATGCTGGAATGGACCAGCTCAGTGGAGCTCATAGAGGGGAGCTCTGCTGACTTGTATGGTCCTGGAAACAAGCATTTCAGCTTGTTTCCGGGGTTGTGCCGGCATGGGCCCGACTAGTGCGATACAGTCGGCGGAGGTGTGCGGGCAGCAGCGTTGGATGCTGCCCATTGCCTCTTTCAATAGAACAGTGGGGAGCAGTAGTCTGGCATTTTCCTTTGTCAGGGCAGCCCCGCCCCCCCAATGGTTTCTGTAAGTCTCCCTTAAAGTAACACTTCATTATCAGATCAATATTTCAACAGGAAGGGATTGGACTGTGATAGATATGCGGCAGGTGAAGTCTTGGAATATGGGATAGTTCCTTAAAAGTAAAAGACACTTGGCAACCCTAATATAATACACGTGTTATGCCTGCATCTTTTTGATATTTGGTCTTGCTTCAACAGTCTTTACACATTATGTTATGTTACACATTCAGTTATGGGAGTAATCTCACGGCAGTGTGGATTGGGAGCCTCATACATTTTTTTGCCTGAGATTCCAGCTGCACTTGACCACATCAGTGTCTCCTTTTTTGTGAGAAATTGCAAAAGAGGAGCTACACTCCAAGATTACTGCCGAAGAAAGGACACTCAGATCTGCTGCCTGCTGTAGTTCTTTTGAGTCATTGCTCCCTCATTTGCACCCAGATCTCAAAACTGACATCCTCATTTATGGCACCAAAGCTCGGAACAGGGCAATCCATGGTGATGTAGTCGCAGTTGAATTATTACCTCAGAACGAATGGAAGGGACGGACTGCAGCTCTTTGTGAGAATGAGAATGAAGAAAAGACCTCTGGGGAGGTTTACTGTGAGACTATGCCCACAGGTAAGGTGTGGACAGTACAGGACTTGCATGTGGATAAGCTGGCATCACACACAGTTTCTGCTGTATTATCAAGTAGAGGCCAGGTCTTTGTCGATAGGATACTGAGCTAGATGAACAGAAGTCTGGTGTTAGTAGTTATTGTGTGTAATTATATAATTTGCTGTACAGAAACCCAGTTGTTGTTATTATTAGTGTGTGTGTGTATCTCTATCTTGCAGAATTTCATGTCTTTGGAAAAACATTCTGGAATTGGAACATAACTCCTCCCCCACCCCCAGGTTTTATACCTAAGAGGTCCACCAGAAAAATTGCAGAACTGTTTATTCTAATGTTTCACTCTCACTGCACTCCTGTGGGTAATTATATGCTAAGAGAGGGAGGAAGAGTAATCATGTTTGCATAGCCTCTGTCCCTCCTACAGCATAATTTCCACATGTTGTGCTAGGGCAGAACACAGCTAGTTAATGTACATTGTTACCCTGTTCAAGGGAACAGTCACAACACTCCACTCAAATAGCAGCTTTTCAGTTGCATTTGGTTTATATACTGTGTGAGCTGAAGTTTGTAAATCATACCGGTGTCCTTTGGGCCTAAGATTGTTGTTCCAATCTTGCTAGAAAACACCATTTTTAAAACAAGCTCATATTTAAGGAGAAGGAATTATTGATCTTGTCTAAAATGTATTGCCACATTTTCAAGTTTCAGGCTAGTCCTTTAAGCACACTCTGTAGACCTTCCTTGCTTATTATATCATGTTAGCAATTCTATTATTGCCCCATGGGTATGATAGATCTTCCTGTAAATGGATATATCTATCAAATCTCGACTATTATGTTCTTTTGCTCGTCCTTCCTATCGCAGATGTATAATCAGCACATTCCTCTTTTAAAGGTAGAGTTGTTGGCATCATACAGAAAAACTGGCGTGATTATGTAGTCACTTTTCCATCCAAAGAAGAGAGCCAGTCACATGGCAAAAATGCACAGAAAATCCTTGTGACACCTTGGGATTACAGGATTCCCAAGATCAGGATTAGTACACAGCAAGCTGAGACACTGCAGGTAAAAAAAGGAATTGGGACACAGGTTTCAGCCACATTCCATTCTGTATTTGCTGCTGTTCTTGGTGTTCTGATTGGGATATGATTTTGCTACAGGACTTCCGGGTTATCGTGCATATTGATTCTTGGGAGTCAACATCAGTATATCCAAATGGACATTTTGTACGGGTTTTAGGACGGATAGGAGATCTTGAAGGAGAAATTCAAACTATCCTGGTGGAAAATTGTATTTCTGTCAGTCCTTTCTCCGAAGCACAGGTAAGCCTGTATTATTTATTGTTTTTAACAATGTGGCTGATAAATTGTAATTGTATAGTTGCTTCCGATGGTTTGGAAATAACATCATTTAATGCAGCTTAGTCTCTTCGATTGCATAAAATGAATTGGTACATGTATTGGGGGGAAATCGTGTAATTTTAGATCATCGGGGGGGGTTATATTGTGTATGATGGTCTCTGGGAAGCTCTCAGAGCTGAGTGTACTTTGCACTACACCCCCCCCCCCCCCAGTTCCACACAGAGATAACCTCAAGAAAACTGAATTCTGCAGACTTTATAACTGGTCCATATTTACTTAATATGCTTATTTTTTCAAAATTGGTTCTTCTGCTAATCACAGAGAGGTACAAAAAGCTATGCAAGGCACTGAAGCATTGCCTTAACTCTGTCTCCTGACATTCACGTGGCATTGGCTATGCACTTTCAACCCCATATCTAAAGAGCCTCTTGTTAAGGGTGAAAGTGGAGAGTGCAAAAGCTGGTTTGAAACTCAACATTAAAAAAACTAAGATCATGGCATCTGGCCCCATCACTTCCTGGCATAGAGAAGGGGAAGAAATGGAAGCAGTGACACATTTTACTTTCTTGGGCTCCAAGATCACTGCAGACAGTGACTGTAGCCATGAAATTAAAAGACGCTCCTTGGGAGGAAAGCTATGGCAAACCTAGACAGCATAGTAAGAAGCAGAGACATCACCTTGCCGACAAAGATTCATATAATCAAAGCTGTGGTTTTCCCAGTAGTAACATAGGGCTGTGAGAGCTGGGCTATAAGGAAGGCCGAGCGCCGAAGAATTGATGCTTTCAAACTGTGGTGCTGGAGAAGACTCTTACAAGTCCCCTGGACTTGCAAGGAGGTCAAATCCGTCAATCCTAAAGGAAATCAACCCTGAGTGCTCATTGGAAGGACAGATACTGAAGCTGAAGCTCTCATATTTTGGCCACCTAATGCGAAGAGAAAAGTCACTGGAAAAGACCCTGATGCTGGGAAAGATTGAAGGCAAAAGGAGAAGGGGATGGCCGAGGATGAAATGGCTAGATAGCATCACCAATGCGATGAATATGAACTTGAGCACGCTCCGGGAGAGAGCAGAGGACAAGAAGGCCTGGCGTGCTATGGTCCATGGGGTCACGAAGAGTCAGACACGACTTAACAACTTAATTGTTGAACAACAACAACAACTAGGAACTTGCTTTGTAAAAAATATGAAAACTTGAGACCAGGATGCTGAATGCTGCTCCCAATATCACATTCTATGTTTTTATGGTGTGATAACCTAGTTCATGGCTCCCTTGCTATAGCAGGTTTGGTGGAAGTGGAGTTCTGTTGCATTAGTGTTGAATTTTGGAGAGCTAAGGACCTTGAATGAGGTCAAGTCCCCAGGTCCAGATGAATTGCACCCTGGGTTGTTTAAGGAGCTAGCAGATGGACTCTTGGAACCTCCATCTATTAACTTTGAGAAATCCTGGAGAATGGGTGAAGTACCAGAGACCTGGAGGAGGGCAGATGTTGTCCCTATTTTCCAAAAGGGGATAAAGGAAGATCTGGGGAATTATAGGCCAGTCAGTCTGACATCAATCCCTGGGAAGATTCTAGAGCAAATTAAAAAGCACTTGATCTGTAGGCAGCTTGACACTAATGTAGTGATCACCAGAAACTAGCATAGATTTGTCAAGAACAAGGCCTGCCAGATTAATCTTATTTCATTTTTCGGCCAGGTAACTTCCTTAGTAGATTGTTGAAATGCTGTAGAAGTGAAAGTACCCCATGATATTCTGATTAGCAAGCTAGTTAAGTGTGGGTTGAATGGCATTACTACTAGGTGGATCCACAGCTGGCTGGAGAACGAAACGCAAAGAGTCCTCATCAATGGTTCCTCATCAGACTGGAGGGAGGTATTGAGTGAAGTGCCACAGGGCTCAGTCCTGGGCCCTGTACTCTTCAACATTTTTATTAATGATCTGGAGGAAGAGGTGGGGGGGAATGCTTGATCAAATTTGCAGATGACACCAAATAGGGTGAGACAGCGAAAAAAGACAGAAACAACCTGAAAAGACAGAGACAACATTTAAAATGATCATGATAGGTTAGAAGACTGAGCAGAAAATAACAGAATGCAATTTAACAGACAAGTGCAAAGTTCTTTATTTAGGAAAAAGAAATCAAAAGCACAGGTATAAGATGCGGGATATCTGGTTTGACAATAGTTTATGTGAAAAGGATTTTGAAGTTGTAGTCAATCACAAGCTGAATATGAGTCAGCAGTGTGCTATGATTGCAAAAAGGGCAAATGCAATTTTAGGTTGCATCAATTGAAGTATAGTTTCTAAATCAGGGGTAGTAATAGTGCCACTGTATTCTGCATTGGTCAGACCTCGCCTCGAATACTGTGTCCAGTTCTGGATACCATACTGTAAGAAGGATTCAGATAAATCGGAACATGTTCAGAGAAGGGCAGCAAAGATGCTCAGGGGACTGAAAACTAAGTCCTATGAGGGAGGTGATGGGCTATACATTGCATTCAGGTGGAGGCTGGACAGGAATGCTTTAAACTGGATTCCTGTACTATTCAGGAGGTTGGAGTCAATGCCCTAAATGGCCCCTTCCAACTCTGTGATTCTAGGATGCCATGTTACAAAAGGAAACTCTTGGCTCTTTACATTGAGGGATCTAACTTTCTGAGATTTCAGTATCAATAGAGGGCAAAACCATTAAGATTCTTCCACAGATTTATTCACAGGCTTTTAGAGAGGGTAGGAATAAGTACTGGCTTTCACTCTATCATCGTAGAATCATACAAATGTTGAAGAGTACAGGGCCCAGGATCGAGCCCTGCAGCACTGGGCTCAGTGCCTCCCTCCAGTTTGATGAGGAACCATTGATGCGCGCTCTTTGTGTATGGTTCTCCAGCCAGCTGTGGATCCACCCAGTAGCGCCATCCAGCCCATACTTAACTAGTTTGTGAATCAGGATATCATGGGGTGCTTTGTCAGATACTTTGCTGAAGTCACAATATATTACATCCACAGCATTTCCAGTTACCCAATCGCAAAATGACATAAGGTGGGCAGGACTTTATTCATGACAGGTTGCATCCCAGATCTGCCTTCTGTTGACAGAAGAATTCCAGTCACGGAAGGTGCCTCCACTTGAGTTTCAGGAATCTCCCCTCCCACTGCACCACAGGTCACCCCATTCAGCAAGGTCCCCAAGCCTCCGCGTAGCGTTTTCAGGGGGCTGGAGGGATTGCCCTGGGGAGGAGGGGGTGGGAAACTCCGCTTCCACCAGACCGGTTGCACATGCCCAAATTGGGATCCAACTCTATATTTTTAAATTGCCCAATAACAAAAGTTCTCTTTATTTCTGCAGATTTGTGAGATGCCAGTCATTAACCCAGACAAGCCATGGAAAGTGACTCCAGAAGAAGAGCTAAAACGTGTTGATCTGAGGGATACACATTTAGTATTCAGCATTGATCCGAAAGGCTGTGAAGATGTGGATGATGCGCTATCAATTAGAATGCTACCAAGTGGAAACCTGGAACTAGGTGTCCATATTGCAGATGTCACTCATTTTGTGCCCGCAAATTCTTACACTGACATTGAGGCAAGAGCAAGGTGAGTTTTTAATAGAGCAAGGAAGGGGGCTGATTTACAAAGAAGGGGAGCTGCATAAAAGGAGAGCTACATAAGAATCTAATAAGCTTCACAAGCTAGAAATTTCAGTGGTTTCTTTCCACTCAGTTGTTGTGAACAAAACATGTTACAACTCCCAACATTTGTGAATACTCTGGAAAAAAAACATGGATGACCATTCTTTTGATAGTGATTTCATAAGCTGGACCAAGAATGATGTTCATGAGCACACTTTCAAATAAGTTATAGTATCTAAATACTGCAGCATAGGGAAGATGTGGCAGAACCACTGAAGGGTAGAATTCAGCTCTCATGCAGGCAGATGTCTCCTCATACAACAGGACTTCCCTATTATGTCCTTCCCCTGTGCGTGCCCCAAATTTGCTCCAGGGGGTCGGCCAGCCCTCTGAAGGATATCTGGGGAGGGGTGCAGGGGGAAGAGGAAATCCGTTCCACCAGCAGTTTCGTTCTGCTGGTGGGATGACACTGTTGGATACAACCCTGAGTGTCATCAGAGGGAAATCTTTTCTTGTAACTGTGATTGGTGTATTTAGATCAGGGGTAGGCAACTTTTGGGGGTCCGTGGACCCATTTAGCAATTTGAGAAACTGTCCTAGACACCACCACAGAATGGGCATGCTGGAGATGAGTGTATCAGCCTGCAATGGCCTTCATTTGCTAAGAATGGCGCTGAGCCCCACGTCTGGCCCAGAGGCATTCATGGAAAAAGAAAATGGGAGCATCTAGAGGCCTTCACCTTGCTTTGAAGCAATCCCCTTTGCCTGTAAGAAATTTTGTTGGTAAAAAAAAATGAAATAAAAAGTGGGAGGGGTAGGGCTCCTTGGCAGGTGCCAAGAAAAGTGTTTGAGGGTGCACTGGTAGCTTCACTGAAACAGATACCTGTTGTCTACATAAAAGCACTATTGGATAATGGCTGATCCTAAGTTGTTTAATGTTCATTGTAGAAAAAATTAACCCTTTTGCAATACATGTCCAGATTTGCTGAAGTTTCAAGATGGGCAGTAAAAGAATTACAATTATTTCCCCAATATCTCAGGGCCACCACTTACTACTTAGCTGATCGTCGTTACGACATGCTGCCTGCCATCTTGAGTGCCAATTTATGCTCTCTTCTTGGGAACGTTGACAGGTAAGCTTGAAAGTCTGATCCATCCCTGGCATCTGAGGGATTAAGGCAAGCTCTTGGTCTTCTGCTTTTTCCCAACATTAACCCTTTGGGAATCATGTCTCTAAGTAACCTCTTGTAGTGTTCTAACTAAGGAAATGAGTTATGCACCTTTACTCACTTTATAAGTACCAGTCGTGGTGTGTCTCGGTTCACTAGAACCACTGCAAAAAATTTTTCAAAGACTTTAGCATGCACAGAAGATTACTGTTCTTAGAATCTGCATAAAGATTCTTTATTGATATTTTTTAAAGTACTGCCTCCTAGTAAGATATAACTATTTCTCCTTTATTGACCATTGTCTTTTTTCCCCTCCACCAAAAAAACAAAAGGGTGGGAGGCCTGGGTGAATTTCATCTTTTTCCAATGACTACGTATGCACAAACTAAACCCTATGGACGTCTCTCTTGTTCAAAATACTACAGGATTTATACAATGGAAAGTCTAGTAATTTATAAAACAGTGATGGTTTTTATTTTCAAGGTATGCTGTGAGTATCATGTGGGAGCTTGACAAAAATTCCTATGAAATAAAGAAAGTCTGGTACAACAGAACCATCCTTCGTTCTTCCTACAAACTCTTTTATGAGGCAGCACAGGCTTTGCTAGATGGAGACCTGACTGCTGCAGCTGAAATTCCAGAGCTCAAAGAAATGGATGAAAATACAAGAAAACAGAAGACCGACGAACTGGTCTGGGCAATCAGAAAGCTGACTGAGGTGGCCCGTCATGTTCGATCCAAACGGGACAGCTGTGGGGCACTGGAATTGGAAGGCGTGGAGGTCAGGGTTCAACTGGATGACAAAAAGAATATACATGACCTCATTCCCCGGCAGCCCCTGGAAGTGCACGAGACAATCGCCGAGTGTATGATTCTTGCAAACCACTGGGTGGCAAAAAAGGTCTGGGAGACTTTCCCTCACCAAGCTCTCCTGCGCCAGCATCCACCCCCACGACAGGAGTTTTTTTCTGAACTCCGAGAATCTGCTAGCACAAAAGGCTTCTTGATAAATACATGGTAAGCAGAATGGGGCCCTTGGTGCCTGGGCTTAGCCAGTTCTGAAAGCACAGTGGTTCTCAGTCCAGATTTTTTGTACTTTCGTAACAGGTTGGGCCTGTACATAATTTCTCCATGAGTTGTTTTCATCACTGCTTTTTGCAGGTGATGCTTTGGGCTAGAAAAATGCCATTGTAATCACTCCAGTCTCTCCAGTCAGGCTACACTCTGACACAGAGGGGGACAGTGCTGCTCTTCATTCAGACAGGAGCCAGAGTAGTCTGGTGGAAGGAGGGCAGTCAGCTGGAGCTTGCCATGGCAGGGCGCTCTTGCTGCGTCTTAAATCGTGGATTGAAAGCACACAGTTCCCAAGACACAGGAAGGAGGGGAACCCACTTTGTGGATTTACCAGCCCGTAAGAGTGGCTTGAAAAGTTCATACGTCTTCAGCCACTATCCACTCTTTCTTAAATAGCTTAGAGCTGGATCTCTAGCAACTGGAATTGCTACTTGAATGCATGTTGTTGCTGTTGTTCAGTCGTTAAGTCGTGTCCGACTCTTCGTGACCCCATGGACCACAGCACGCCAGGCCTTCCTGTCCTGCGCTCTCTCCCGGAGCATGCTCAAGTTCATATTCATTGCATCGGTGATGCAATCTAGCCATCTCATCCTCTGCCGTCCCCTTCTCCTTTTGCCTTCAATCTTTCCCAGCATCAGGGTCTTTTCCAGGGAGTTTTCTCTTCACATTAGGTGGCCAAAATATGAGAGCTTCAGCTTCAGTATCTGTCCTTCCAATGAGCACTCAGGGTTGATTTCCTTTAGGATGGACTGATTTGACCTCCTTGCAAGTCCAGGGGACTAGTAGGAGTCTTCTCCAGCACCACAGTTTGAAAGCATCAATTCTTCGGCACTCAGCCTTCCTTATAGTCCAGCTCTCACAGCCATACGTTGCTACCGGGAAAAACATAGCTTTGATTATATGAATCTTTGTTGGCAAGGTGATGTCTCTGCTTTTTACTATGCTGTCTAGGTTTGCCATAGCTTTCCTCCCAAGGAGCAAGCATCTTTTAATTTCATGGCTACAGTCACCGTCTGCGGTGATCTTGGAGCTCAAGAAAGTAAAATGTGTCACTGCTTCCATTTCTTTCCCTTCTATATGCCAGGAAGTGATGGGGCCAGATGCCATGATCTTCTTTTTTTAAAGTTGAGTTTCAAACCAGCTTTTGCACTCTCCACTTTCACCCTTAACAAGAGGCTCTTTAGATCCTCTTCGCTTTCTGTCATTAGGGTGGTATCATCTGCGTATCTGAGGTTGTTGATAATTCTCCCGGCAATCTTAATTCCGACCTGTGATTCATCCAACCCGGCGTTTCTCATGATGTACTGTGCATGTAAGTTAAATAAGCAGGGTGACAATATGCAGCCTTGTCGTACTCCTTCCCCAATTTTGAACCACTCGGTTGTTCCATGTCCGGTTCTTACTGTTGCTTCTTGTCCCTCGTACAGGTTTCTCAGGAGACAGTTAAGGTGGTCTGGTACTCCCATCTCTTTAAGAATTTGCCACAGTTTGTTGTGATCCATACAATCAAAGGCTTTAGTATAGTCAATGAAGCAGAAATAGACGTTTTTCTGGAATTCTCTTGCTTTCTCCACGATGCAGCGAATGTTGGCGATTTGATCTCTAGTTCCTCTGCCTCTTCGAAACCCAGCTTGTGCTTCCAGTAGTTCTCGGTTCAGATGCTGCTGAAGCCTAGCTTGTAGGCTTTTGAGCATAACTGTGCTGGCATGTGAAATGAGCGCAATTGTACAGTAGTTTGAACACTCTTTGGCATTGCCCTTCTTTGGAATTGGAATGTAAACTGACCTTTTCCAGTCTTGTGGCCACTGCTGAGTGTTCCAAATGTGTTGGCATATTGAGTGCAGCACTTTAACAGCATCATCTTTTAGGATTTTAAATAGCTCAGCTGGAATATTGTCATCTCTGCTAGCTTTGTTGTTAGTCATGCTTCCTAAGGCCCACTTGACTTCACTCTCTAGGATGTCCGGCTCAAGTTCAGTGACCGCACTATCATGGCTATCAGGGACATTCAAATCTTTCCTGTATAGTTCTTCTGTGTATTCTTTCCACCTCTTCTTAATCTCATCTGCTTCTGTTAGGTCCCTGTCTTTGTCTTTTATCATGCCTGTCTTTGCACAAAACGTTCCCTTGAGATCTCCAGTTTTCTTGAGAAGATCTCTAGTCTTTCCCATTCTATTGTTCTCCTCGATTTCTTTGCATTGTTAATTTCAGAAGGCCTTCTGGTCTCTCCTTGCTATTCTCTGGAACTCTGCATTCAGTTGGATATATTTTCTCCTTTCTCCCTTGCTTTTCGCTTCCCTTCTTTCCTCAGCTACTTGTAAAGCCTCATCAGACAGCCACTTGGCTTTCTTGCATTTCTTTTTCTTTGGGATGGATTGAGTTGCTGCCTCCTGAACAATGTTACGGACCTCCATCCATAGTTCCTCAGGCACTCTGTCTATCAGGTCTAATCCCTGAAATCTATTCCTCACCTCCACTGTATATTCATAAGGGATATGATTTAGGCCATACCTGAATGGTTTAGTGGTTTTCCCTACGTTCTTCAATTTAAGCCGAAATTTTGCAACAAGAAGCTCATGATCTGAGCCACAGTCAGCTCCAGGTCTTGTTTTTACTGACTGTATGGAGCTTCTCCATCTTTGGCTGCAAAGGACATAATAAATCTTATTTCGATATTGACCATCTGGTGATGTCCATGTGTAGAGTCGCCTCTTGTGCTGTTGGAAAAGAGTGTTTGCTATGATCAGCGTTTTGTCTTGGCAAAACTCTATTAGCCTTTGTCCTGCTTCATTTTGTACACCAAGGCCATGCTTGCCTCTTATCCCGGTGATTTCTTGACTTCCTACTTTAGCATTCCAATCCCCTATGATGAAGAGGACATCTTTGTTTGATGTTAGTTCTAGAAGGTGTTGTAGGTCTTCATAGAACCGATCAACCTCAGCTTCTTCGGCCTCAGTGGTTGGGGCATAGACTTGAATTACTGTGATGCTGAATGGTTTGCCTTGGATTCGTACTGAAATCATTCTGTCGTTTTTGAGATTGTACCCCAGTACTGCTTTTCCCACCCTTTTGTTGACTATGAGTGCTACTCCATTTCTTCTAAGGGATTCTTGCCCACAGTAGTAGATATGATGGTCACCTGAATTAAATTCACCCATGCTTGTCCATTTTAGTTCGCTGATTCCCAAGATGTCGATGTTCAGTCTTGCCATCTCATGTTTGACCACCTCCAGCTTACCTTGATTCGTTGATCTTACATTCCAGGTTCCTAAACAATATTATTCTTTACAGCATCGGACTTTCTTTTCACCACCAGACACATCCACAGCTGAGTGTCCTTTCGGGTTTGGCCCAGCCGCTTCACTCTTTCTGGCGCATCTTGGAAATTCCCTCTGCTCTTCCCCATTAGTATATTGGACACCTTCCGACCTGAGGGGCTCATCTTCCGGCGTCATATCTTTTAGCCTTGTGATACGTTCCATGGGGTTTTCTTGGCAAGAATACTGGAGTGGGTTGCCATTCCCTTCTCCAGTGGACCACATTTTGTCAGAACTCTCCGCCATGACCTGTCTGTCTTGGGTGGCCCTGCACAGCATAGCTTATGGCTTCACTGAGTTACGCAAGCCCCTTCGCCACAACAAGGCAGTGATCCATGAAGGGGACTTGAATGCATATATGCAAATAAATCCAAGGATAACACAGTTTTAGGTTATTCTGTTGGGGGTTTGCACCACACAAGCTGCAGCAACAAGCTTGTGCATTGCTGAACTATGCAAATAAGCTAATTAACTATTATTCATTTTGATAGGTCTAACAAAGCATTGGCTGACTCCTTGGATGGAGCAGTTGACCCTGCTGATCCTCTTGTGAATAAGCTGTTGAGATCTATGGCCACCCAGGCAATGTCTAATGCTGTATATTTTTCAACTGGATCTTGTCCCGAAGATGAGTTCTCTCATTATGGTATCTGCTGTCATTTGTTCCTCTGTGTGTGTGTGTGTGTGTCTTTAAACCCATGCTCCTACTCCTGCATTATGGCCTTAGGGGCTTCCTGTTCATTCGTGCATTTTTTGCCTTAGGTCTTGCTCTGGATAAATATACACACTTCACTTCACCCATTAGGAGATACGCTGATATAATAGTCCATAGACTGCTGTTGGCAGCCACTTCAAAGGAAGATAGAACAGGCGCCAAGGATAACTTGTTGGGCAACAAAGAACTTGAGGAACTTTGTAGACATATCAATAACAGAAACAGGGTAAGGAGATCAGCATGCATACATTTCTCTGCGTTTATACAGGGGCTTAACAGAGAACGGCACATCTGATTTACCCTGAAGGTTCATTCACTCCAGTGGAGGTGGAAGTTATCCAGGTGTGGGTTAGTCCCACTTGCTTTGGAGGCAGGTGTCGGGACACGCCCCACTCCTCTCCCCCCTCCCCCCCCAGCAGAAGCCTGGCCTCAGAATGCAGGCTTAGGCTGGGCGGGGCAGCCAGAGCCAGGCCCACCGAAGGGGACCTCTACAGCTTCCATCAGTGCCTGAGGCTTCGTTTTTAACGTAGCCATCCCAGCCTGAGAGGAGAGCTAATGGGCTGTTCGTCACCCCTAAAATGCTCCCTTGGCTCCTTTAGGGTTGTGATTGTCAGTGCTCTGAACAGGAAAACCCTACTCATCTCCTAGCTCTGATTCTAGTAGTAAGAGAAGAGAAATTCTCAGCTTGAAGGCTTGTCCTTTTATGACAGGGGTGGGTCAGGAGGCCATATTACCCTCTGCCCCCCCCAGAACTCATCAGGATTCTGCTGCCACCAAAATGGCCATTGCTGCTAAAGCAGCTGTAGGGAGAAACCCGGGCCATTTTCCTTGCAACCAAGGGGCATGGGGAGTGCACACCTTGTTGCGAGGGAAATCGCCAGGCTTTTAGTTTCCGCCACAGCAAATGGAGTGGCGGTGGGAGCAAGGAGGGGGGTGCAAAAACAGCAGGGAGGCACATATTGCCCACCTATGCTTTATGACAGGGCTGCAGAACCCCAAGCTTGGGGGTCAAATCCAGCCAGCAGCTTGGAGGCCAAATCCGGTGCTTTGGGCTTCCTGGTGTTTGCGTCGTTTCTCCCCCATTCGAAAAGGTTGAAATGCTTCTCTGAAGGCCGAGTCACTGGCAGGAGGAGCTTCAAGCTACACTGTGCTGGGGTTTTAGCCCCACCCTTTTGCTTTTGGCTCTGCTCAACACTGGAATGCAGCCCCCGAAAGCTTATGCGAAATGGAATTGGACTGTCAGGCTAAAAAAGGTTCTGCATCCCTGCTTTATGGGATAGCTCACCCACTTCTGCGAGGGGAGGGGTCTGAAGCTCTGTATCTCTTACTGTTGTGAGGTACAGCGCCTCTGAGCTGCAGCAGAATGGGGTTCTGGGCAGGTGGGCAGATTTGGAGGGGATTTACCTGCTATTTCTCAAGATCATTGTGGGGCTGAAGAGATGCAGTCTGACCCATCAGATGACTAGTGACTTCTATGGGCTGCTCGGTGCAAAACTTCATTCTCTCCTTGGTGGATTTAATTTCCAAAATTCTGACTGGCACCAGTTTTATCCAACTGTCAAGAAGGAAAGCAGAGCTGATTGGTGGGAGAAACATCCCATGGTTAGCTCTGCCTGTAGTTTAGCACTGCAGTGCTATGGCTGATAAGCGCTGGCCCAGAATGGCTGCTCAGCCGTTTGGCTGCTTTGGCATCCTGACATTCTTCTGAAGTCAGCCAGAAGTAGGGGGTGCTCTCTGCCTGCCTCGTATGCTGGGATCTGCTTGCCAGACCTTGACCGGGGACCCTGCCCCTCTTGGACTGGTCAGTCCTATGAAACTGATTGGCAGATTAAAACCTCCTCCTCCTCGCACTGCATCATTCATGTTTGGATGTGCTGAGGGCTACTAGCTTAGCTGGGTTTAAAAGCCAATTAAATAAATTCCTGGAGAATAGGTCTATCAGTGGCTATCTGGAACCTCCAGGTTCAGAGGCAGTATGTAACTGGCATTCGGTGGCTAGGGAACAATGACAGGAGAGAGCTACTGCTTCCATGCCTTCCTTGTGGGAAACTGGATGTTGGACTAGATGGATCTGCGGTCTGATCTAGCAGCCAGGCTCTTCATTCAGTATTTTAAAGCAGGCAGAACTGGTGTGGGGATGCGGGGGAAGGGATCTTCCAACTGGAAGGGACCAAAAACAGTCATTTGCAAAGCCCTGCCTCTGAAAGAAACGCAAGGAGCTCTCTGCTGAAGGGCAGTGTGTAAGAACAGAGCCTTTCCCCAAGGATTAATGGTCTTATGAGCTGCAAAGAAAGACAGGGGCAGAAAGGCGATCAAAACCAGATTGGGCTAGCATTTTGTGGCGACTTTCCCCATGCTTTGTTGCTAAAATGCTGAACGGATAACTGAGAGGTCCCCCATGCAGACCTTACCACAGATAAATGTAGCCGTGGTTAAAGAGTACTGATTAGTTTGCTAGAAAGTAACAAGTACAAGTAGTACAGCCACTTTGGTCACAGTCGGAAAGTGCAGGAAGAAAGTCCAAAGCCATGACCAGCTAGAAATGGCACTAGAGCAGTGGCCCCCGCTATTTCTCAGGCTAGAGACACCTTGGGGCCGCGGTGGCTTAGTGGTTAAGACGCTGAACTGCAGACTGGAAGGTCGGCAGGTCAGCAGTTCGAGACCCGAGTGCTGCGTGATGGAGTGAGCTCCCGTCTACAGTCCCAGCTTCTGCCAACCTAGCAGTTCGAAAGCAAGAAATTGCAAGTAGATAAATAGGTGCCGCTTCGGCGGGAAAGGTAACAGCATTCCGTGCACCTCGGTGTTCAGTCACGCCGGCCACATGACCACGGAAGCGTCTTCGGACAGCGCTGGCTCTTCGGCTTAGAAATGGAGATGAGCACCACACCCTAGAGTCGGACACGACTGGTTGGGGACACCTTTACCTTTTTTAGAGACACTTCGGCGCCAGGCACCACCACTGAGGACCACTTGGGGCCTTTCCTGGGCCGTGGCTGGCCTCTCCTCTCCTCCCCCCCCCTTCCTGGTCAAGCAGTGATGCTGTGCACCAGATGCAACTGGAGGTCTCTGGGGGCCTCTTCCCCTCATCCCCCTCCAAGTCCTCCAAGCAAGACCTCACTGGTCAGCCACCAGGCCTCCAGGCAGGCACATTCGGTGCTTGGCTTGGGATGGGCCTTCTCTCATCACTGAGAGTGCTCCGCCCTGCTCAGAGCTGCACAGTCTCCCAGCGCAGGGCCATGTTTCTCTCTGAATCGCCCACATGCTCAATTTCCCCTCCACCTTCAAGACCTGTGCAGTGCGGCACTGCAGCTAGCCTGGGACGTTGCTCTTTGCCTCTGGGCTCCTCCCCTGCCCTACCCCAGGTCTCCCGACTCCCCACCCCCAGGTCTCCTCAGGGAGCCCAGATCACAGCATCCAGCCCACTGCCAAAGCAAGCAACGTGGCGACACGAGAGCACCCCTGCGGTGAGGAGCAGCCACTGCAAAATGAGAGAATGCGAATGAACAAGAGGTGATTGTTCATTCAGGTGGCCCTTGGCCTGTGCCATGAAGAGACTGCACTAGAGACTGAGCACTTGACGATTTCACAGGCTGTGATTCTGAAACATTCTGAACTTGACATCCTGGAAGAAAACTCCCATGTTCTAATCTTCCTTTGCATAGGCTGCCCAGCATGCCCAGAAACAGTCAACTGAGCTTTTCCAGTGTATGTACTTCAAAGACAAGAACTCTGAAAGAGATGAGCGGTGCACAGCAGATGGAGTCATCTATTCAATCCGAACAAATGGTGTCCTAGTCTTTGTGCCAAGGTAAAGCCACTGTGGCTTGAGGCAAGAAAAGCAAGTTTATGGGGCAAGTTGCATGTTTCTGAGCTAACCGGGAGAATGGGAGGCAAGATTGTAGGGTAGATTTGGTAGATTTGAATGCACTCCTGTAGGATTTAGTAGGGACATCTTCGTCAAACTAGAATTGAGGGGTGGAGAGAATTACATTTTGGAACAGGAGAAACTGTGCTATACAAGGCAAACCATTGGGGCATCTAGCCAAGTATTGTCTATACGGGCTGGCGGCAGCACTCCAGGGTTTCTGGCAGGGGCCTTTGCCAGCCCCTGGAGGTGCTGTGGATGTTCGGTGTTGGAACCAGTGTTGAGTGTTGGAACCTTCGGCATGCAACGTATGTGCTCTGCAGCCCTCTCTCTTGGAGATGCCTTCAGCCTCTGACATGTGGTGGGGCAATTGCTGCAAGTTCACCTTCAGCAGAGACTGCCTCGCCTCCCACTATTTTTTCTTAACCTTGTATTGCATTACATCAGTTCACTGTTGCAGACTTGTATCTTAAGTTTCAACTTCCCTGCTGTTAAATACGAAGTGCCACTGGTAATTGGATTTTATTTAACTGTCACCTAATATCTTTCTCTCACAGGTATGGAATCAAAGGTGCTGCCTATATGAAAAATAAGGAAGGCCTGGTGATCTCTTGCCAAGCTGATGGGAACTGCGAATGGAAAACTGGTTCTCTCCAGCATTTTTCCAGTGGAATTACCTCGACTCCCACAGTTGGGGATTCTGTTACGCTGAACCTGTTTGACCATGTGACAGTAAGTTACAAATCTGTGTACTAGGTACTGCCAGTTTAAATAAGAAAGCAAAACAGAATCTTACGCTGTGTTTTTCCTTAGGTAAAAATCTCTGTACAGTGTTCTCGTTGCCATACTGATATCATCCAGCTTCACATAACAAGCTGCAAGCCCTACAAGATATCAGAAATGGAACAATCTCAAAGTTCCCACATATCTAGGACAGATTTGGTAAGGGAAGTAACAAAGACTGCAGAGGAAGCCCAGCTTGCTCATGACATGGCCAAAATGAAGATACAGGAAGGATATGAGGAGTATCGTCAAACGCAGGGTGTGAGCCTGTATCAGCTGTTGGAGGAAATCAAGGATTTGGCTTTATTAGATGTATCCACAGATAGTGGAGCATGACATCACAGTAAACACAGTTCTTGCGTAAGGGCTCTTCATTTGCTTAGCTTTGCACATTTGGCCTATATTTTGTTCTTACTATTTGTAGATGTGTTGAACTATTTTAATTGGCTCTGCTTTTGATATAACTTAACCCTGTATATTAATACAACATATCTGCAAAAGGGGGCAACTGTATTTTAAGATCACATTTTTAAACACACACTTAATTCCATGAATTAAGTACAAGCAATTGTAACTGGAAATATTTCAGAGAATAATTGATACAATGTGAGAACTCAGATCTTCAGAATTTTGCTATCAGATAACGTAAGTTACTGTACAGCCAAAATTAAGTTACTACATCTAATTACTTTTTATCCAACATTTAGTACTTGAATGATTTTCAGTTGACTTGACACGTTGGTTTGTTTGTACTCAAATGTACTTCCAAAATGTAAAAGACTTATCGGAGCTACTTTAGGAAGAACTTTAGTTATGAAGCACTGAAGAACTTAGTTCAGGGTGTTTTTCAAGTTTCCTTTCTTCATCCTCTGAATCCAGACACCACCAGGATTTCCCACATCCTGGCATCTTCTCCTGGAGAGTAGGGGAAGTAAGCCAAGCATAGGATTCCAGAATCTGGGAAAGATGTAGCTGAATCAACTCAGTTTTCATTTTTTATATCGGGCTATGCCATTGTCCTTTCCTGCGAGGGCACTACATTGCTTAAAAGGAGCAAGTCTAAAAGCTGAAATGGAGGCTCATTTATTTATTTATTTATTTATTTCTATACCGCCCAATAGCCGAAGCTCTCTGGGAAAGCTTAGGGGCTGTTATATCATTAGGGGCAGAAAGGGCAATTCCTTGCTTCCTGCCTCCCAGCGTCTCCCAATTACCATCCTTTCCCAACCATCTATAAGCAGTCACTCTTCACTCACCTGTGGTGGTGTTAAAGACGATTCTGGAATTTTTGTGGTTCCTCCACACTGCACATCACTCCAAGGGGGAAAAAAGTGTGCTGTCTCTCCCTTCCACTGCTTTGTACCAACAGTCACTCCACCTGTTCTAATGCAAAAATTATCTTCAGGGAGGGCATTGGGGAGGAACCTTTTGCCTTATTCCCCAGTTCTGCTATGATTGGTTGTCCTGAACCAGTCAGAACACAGCTATTTGTTTCACTGTGGGGCATTAATGAATGATGCACGCAACCAATCCCATTGCTCCATTTGTGTATTTGTGCTCACATCTGATTGAGAGAGCGCTCTAGCAACCAGCCAGCCACCTTGGTGAAGAAACAAGAAAGTATGGGCCAGAGCAAGTTTGTTAATCCTTTTGGGGTGCAAAATGTATGGAAATGATATACATCATAGTGGTGTGCCTCTAGAAAAAAACCTTACAAAATTTCAAAGTATGGTCAGGGGATGCTGTACTAGGTGCCTTTAAAACTGATTTTGGGGTGTGTGTGGGGGGGAAACTAAAAAGGGATTCACTTTTCCCTGCTATGGTTTTGTGAGCTATTTGTATGCATACGTTGTAGAGATGCCCCTAGGTAAGTAGCCTGCAACATCTCAGGATGGATGCAGGAATTAGTTACAAGTGAAAAACTGTTTTAGGTAGGGTTTTTTTTATGTTTTCTGTTCTGTTGACAGCAGCAAAGTCACAGACATTTTACATGTTTCATTCTTGATGGAATGGATGACACTTTATTGAGAAGACATGAAAGTACCCCAGCCTTCCCCAACCAGGTGTTTTCCAGACTACAGCTTTCATCAGCCCTGCCACTGTGGCAAGTAGTCCGGGATTATGGGAGTTGTAGTCAAAAACATCTGGAGAACACCAGGTTGTGGAAGTCTGGTATACACTAAAGCTTGTGCACACTGTATAGTGCAAGGGAAGCCTTTAAAGTTTAAGTGCTTTTAAAAGAGATTCCCTTCCCCACCCCCCAATGTGTAATTTGCTATTTTGTTGTGCGACCGTTACTCTGAAGTAATACATAGCCATCAGGACAAGTAGCCATTGATAGCTTTATCCTCCGTGAATGTATGTAATCCCCCTTTAAAACTGTCCAAGTTGGTGGACATCACTTTATCTTGTGGTAGTGACGTCCATCAACTTAGACATCACTATAACACATGGAATTCCATAGTTTAACTATGCACTGTATGAAGTACTTTTATCTGTCTTGAATCTCCTAGCATTCAGCTTCATTGGATGACCAATGGGTTCTAGTGTATGAGGAGAAAAATGTCTCTCTACCCACTTTCCACATCATACATCCCTGTCATGTCCCCTACTCACCTGTTTCACAAGCTAAAAAGCCCCATTATAACTGTTGCAGGGGAGTCACTCCAGGTGCTTAACCATTTTGGTTGTCCTTTCCTGCATAAACCTTGAAAAGCCCTCGGAGCACCTGTATCCTTCCCCTTATATTCTTTCAGGCAGAGGGGTATTCTTCTCCCTCCGTTTCAAAGCGAGAAGTCCAGCTCATTGCTGGGCTTTACATTAAGCTGTGGAAGGAGTGGCAAGACCAGTTCACCCCCTCCCACAGCGACATCCCCAGGCTACTTATCGCATATTATAAATGGCTAGTAGGTACCACCTTCAGCAAGAAGGGGTGCTCCATCCTCGGCTGTAGTAATCTGCCAAAGAAAAGGTGCTGGGGACTGAATCTGGATCTCCACATAACTCAGTGGGGAAGTTGGTGTCCACAGAAATGGCTCTGTACTTTCAACTGTGGTTTGGGAAGAGATCCCATGTGAAGCACGTGTTTGCACCATGAAGGCACAAGATCTTTTAAGGTTTATAATTCAGTCCTTGAAGGGAGATGTTATCTGTGATTTGGGGGAAATCCTGTGTAAAAATCATGCCAGTGCAAGAAGACCCATTTGTGCGTGGGGAGCAAAGTGGGGCTTTGAACCTGAGTTTTGGATCTGTTAATGTGGTGTTTTATACTGCAGTGCTCAAGCATTCTTGGTGTCATTGCAAGGGAGGATGGGGACAGAACCTGTTAGTTGGCTCTGCCTACTGTTGGTACCCTGCCCAACCACTGTTACACCAAGGAGGCAAGAGAACATGGAAGTGGCTGCCAGCAACTGTCCCATGTTCTCATATACCTCGAGCAGCCTTCCCCAGCCTGATGCCTTGGAGATATTTTGGACTGTTAACTCCGAGCCTTCCTGACAATTTGCCATGCTTGTTGGAACTGATGAGAAAACTCCTGAACATCTTGAGGGCACCAGGTTGGGAGAGACTGAGAAACAGAGACTTGCTACATCACCACTTATTTTTCCTAGTACCTCCTCCAGCATGGACAGAATTAGGATTTTAACTATCAACCTGTGGCTAAAAATGATAATCCACCAAGGTCTGGATTATCTGTGCCCTCCCCTGGTGCAGTGTGTATTCACACCCAGAGCCTACTTTTTCTATAAGACCAACATACACAGTTTTGGTTGGTTTCTTGGTTAAAGCTTGCTTCATCCCTGACTTCAAAGATTTATTACCTCTATTTCCAGTATAAAATATGGACACTGTAACATAAGTATTTCACAAAGCTATAAAAAATAAATAAATGGCAGAAGTATTCTCATTTGTCTAAGTAGCTTTTATTAATATCTACTGTACAAGTGTTGGTTTCTAACTCAAAAAGCTTTATGGGATGCTACTTTCATCCTAGCTTCAACTGCTTTACCTCATCTCACTTTAGGTGGAAAAACACTGTTTCAAAATGTTGGATGTTAGAGGAACGATTCTAAATTATAATGCTGTTCTCTCACCTAAGGAGGCTGCCAGAATTGACCAACCTCAGACCCAAAGTTGTTATAGAAAAAAACTCACGCTGAAAGAAAAACACTTGCCAACAAACACCCCTGACCCCCTCTTAACAGCAAGAATGAGGAATATGTCAGTGATGTAGGTCCTTGGTCACTTGATCCCAGACAGGTAAGGGTCACTTATCTTCTCTACTTCCACTTTGCATCTTCTCAGCAGCTTGAAAAGGTGTGCTTCCTGCATCTACTGCGGGCAAACATCTGGCATCTGTGCCACCATGGTGCGATGTTCTTCATTTGGTTGGGTCACACACAGCTCTGTTAGAAACAAAAAACCACTGGCTGCTCAAAGCCACTATTCGTGCATTAACTCTCTTCCTCTGTAATTTAATTGCTAAGACTCATAACTTCCCAGTCAATAACTTGAAGAGTTTTATGAGGACAGCCATGCAATCAATTTCTTTAAACTCAACTTTTATGGGAAGGAAGGAAGGAAGAAGCAATTATCACTAAGGTAGGGGTCAAGCTACAGGAAATAGTTAACTTTACAAAATAGGAAAAACCATTCAAAATGTGAGAAGCATGTTCTGGTTAAGTATTACTACAATATTCTATGGAATATTGTAATTGAGAGCACTAGTTATGTATCATAATCTCTTGCAGAGTTCTTCTCAAATTCAGCATGAGTCCTACGTTGTTTAAACATTACAGGATCCTGTAGGTTAACCAGATGTATGGAATGAACAAATTATATCAATGTTTCCTGCACCAGCTCTCAACTATCTACAGCTCAGATGGGAAACCTACAACCCATGGGCCAAATCCTGCTGCTCACATGCATCTGGCCCATGGCTGTCACCGACCCAACTCTCAACACCACAGTGACTTTGGGCGCATGCACCCACACCCTGCCTAGTTCCTGCAAACAACTATCGCATTGTCATGGCAATCCCTGATAGCTGATCTACCTAGAGATAGGCAAACTGAACCCACTCTGAGGAGCAGACACTGGCCTGAACTTTCACTTCCTGATTCCACCCATGAGCGCTCCTACAACAGCCAAGTTAGCAATTAAGTTTTAGCTTCAAATGATGGCTGAGCCCCTTTACAACAGAACCAGGGATCATCAAGAGCCATCTACACATCAGAGTGGCTACAGTTCCATCATTATTTCAGAACAAGGCTATTACAAATTATAAGACTAGCTTCTCTATTTCTCACTCAGAAAAATATTTTTGAAGAAAAAAATAGAACCTCTCCAAACACATTTAAAGGAAGCAATTATTTTGATATTCTCAATTGCCAGAAAGGAACCAGACAGTGATTTTTAGCTGGGATTTTAGAAGTATCCCAAAATTCCACCACCGAAAATTGGGGCTGTTTGCATGGAATGGTGGCAAATCATAGATTAATTAATCCATGATTTGCCGCAGCACGTGCCAGGTGTATTCCCCAGACTTTTTTGTATGTTCAGCCCCCAATGGGGCTAATTATGGGTTGCTATGTGAGGTCCGAACCAGCCACTATAGCCTAAACAATCCACAGTTAACTACTAATCATAGGTTAATTATTGGTTGTTTAACCCACGATTAACCTAGTGTCTGGATTTGGATGTCACATAGCAACTGGGGGTTGAATATTCAAAATGACAGCAAAATGCAGCCAGTACACACATTAATTAACCCATGATTACTCACCACTACATGTGTATGAATTCTCTCAAGCGATACTTTAGAACTTACCATGTTCTTGTGATTCACTGTTAAACTGCATTTTTGCTTGTCTTCTTTCGAGGGCTAGTTGCCTATTCCTTTCAATTCTCTGCTGTTGCTCTTCTGTTAGTGCGGCATTTAGAGGCAAACCAAACTCTTCTCTTGCATTCTGGATTTCAGAAAAGAAATCTAATTCTTCAGTAGCTGCATTAAGTCCTTTGTTTTCCCCATCGTCACCTGTATTGGATGCGAGAACTCCATCAGCAGTTTCCAGGCAACACCTTCAGCTCAGCAGGGTTGCTTCACAAACAAGTATGCCATGAAACATATCACCCTTTAGGTCTCATCACATTGCTAGAACTACATACATCAATATTTCCTCATTTCATGGAATAGCAAATGTGGCTGGAAATGCAACTCATCTGGTGACACAGATGTGTTGGATCTTACTAACTAGGAAGCAATCTGAAGTGATATCAAAGGGCATTCATCCTGGTACCAAAACGTCATTATTCTTGCCTTAAACCCAAACAGTTGTCTCTAACTCAACAGAGATGTATGGAACCATCGCACAGAGATCTGATAACTCGACAGACGCTGTCGGCAGGAACCATTCTGTTAATGTATGTGGCTGTCTATGGGTGCATTGTATTGCTAACAAATGCAACCAATATTCATTGCAGCCACATTCGTCTAATTGCTCTGATGGTGGGGGGAGGGAGGCAAAATAATAGATAGTAATGTTTTACACCTTTGAGATGTTTTTCATTATGTGGAGATGTGATAGTTCAAAATTTATTCCTCATTCCACAATTTATGTCCTACGTATACCTTAGAGAAGTTAAACCTATGACACCATTGAGCATTTTACTCCAATTTTAGGAGAGGTTGTTATGAATTTTATCACTGCTGCAGCAATTTCCAAAACGTTTACATAGTCCCTCTATGAGGAGCCCAGAGCTTCTGAGAAGACTAGAAAAGTTCACTACAAATATATGAGCAAAGTGCTCACCAAAATGCAGGAATTTGGCCTCCAGGGTACAGGATTTATTTTGAACAAAAATATTTGTATCCTAAACACAATGTGGAATCTTAACTATTCTAAATCTCTAGAATTGAGTGATGTTCCTTACTAAGAAACAACTTAATGCATAATGCTAAGAGTGGGCAAAAAATTAGAAATCCCCACTGGACCACCTAGGCCCTGCTGTTGTTGGGATTGTTGAATCAAATGTTGGACTAGGTGGCTAATTGGCCTGATCCATTAAGGCACTTCTTATGTCCTAAAGTAGGCATGGATATTCAGGTTCACTCAAGTCTTGCGTTGTAATTTTAACATACATCAATGCATTGCAGTTTTTTGTTTAAAAAGAAACCACATAAGACGGGTTATTCACTCCTGCATGACGTGAATGTTGTGATGCAAATTCACATTAGCACCTAAATGCCTGACAATCAGAGGAAGGAGGATGCAGGCTACGATTTTAAATGCATACATGCCTTCGTTACTTGTGAAGTCTTCATGCAAAATGGGTAGGTCAAGTCTAATTCGCTTTAAGCATGCCTAGAAATGAGAAGATGTGCCATTTACTACAGGTCAAATGGTATTTTCTGCCTTCGATTAAACATTGTATTTACTCAAAACTGACATAGTTGACACTCACCTGAACTGGTTTTTTATTTCCTAAGCGCTCTATTCTGTCAACAAAATCTTCAAACTGAAGTTTGGGGAACAGCCTGTGAGCCCAGTGCTCCATATGCCTCATAAGTGTCTTCAGGTCCACTTCCTGAATGCAAGAACAAGGTATCATTTAAACTGCTTGATCCACAAGACTTTGAGAAAGCTTTAAGAAGTTTAACTATTGGACAATCTTAAAATATTGAATCATTTAGTTTTGTTCTTCTGGGCCACAAGAACATAATCAATCTACAAAAGTAAACAGCTCTGAAAAAGTCACAGACTGAAGACCCTTTCCTGACGACACTGAAGGGAAAGGCCGTAGCTCAGTGGCAGAGCATATGCTTTGCATGTAAAAGGTCCCAGTTTCAGTCCCTGTCATCTCCAGGAAGGGCTGAAGACTCCTGTCTGAAACCCTGGAGAGGCAAGTGTAGACAATAGTCTCAGTCTAATGCAAGTTCAGATGTTGTTCCAATAAGCAAAACATCTAATTTTTGTTTGCAGCAAACAGATCACTTTAGAGCTTGTCTGGACAATCATGTTATTGGATAAGGAATGCAACGTTGTTACATGGGATCCAGATGCTTTTACTCAGCACGTACATAGGGAAATCATTTTTTCATCAGAAAACCATATTTTTTTATCGCTGGAAAATGACTATCTTCCATCACCTAGCACATTTACTGCAGTTTGAAGCGCTATGTGAAGTGTGGTATCACAAATGGTAATGGACTACATCAACTTTTCCAAGGCATGATAATCATCATACCATCCCAGTAAAGAAGTGTTCACATATCCTAATAGTTCTTCTTAAAAATGTAATTTTACACTTTGACCTTACCATCAATGCTACAACGCATATCTCCTCTTTTGTTTTTCAAAAGCAAAATGAGGGATTGCCTTGCAGCTCATGAAGTTTGCCTGCAGCAAGATTACTCCAATCCATAAGATACTGCATGATTTGCCTTGTCTGCCTTCTTAAGGATTCATTAATCCAGCGAACAACAGTCTCTTCAACATTGAAGCAAATCTGCATCCTTACGTCAGCATCATTTATATTGTTACAGAGGTATAATATCAAACAAACGTTACTTGAAATAGCCAGTTTTATGCCACCACCATCCTATCAAAAGTAGCAATTCACAATCAATAAAGCTAGCGACATTGGCATTATAGCCCCTAAAGTTTTATTCAATCCTTCATTGATAGACTTCACATTAGAACATCCCAGCCCCAACATGGACCCCAGAATACATAATTTGCATGCAATGGCCACAAAATTCAAGAGAAGACTCCTCAGCATTGCTTACCTCATGACCTTTACCTTTGAATTTTACATTATCAAACATATTCCGCAAAGCTGGAAGTCCTCGCTCTGAAACTAACCTGTGAATGTTAGAAGTGTCTCCAGTTATTTGAAAAAAAAAATAATGAATAGGTATTCCATCCAAAATCTAGAAATAAATGCTACTGTGTACAAGAGGCACAGCATGTGATCCATTACTTGTCTCAATGCAGCACAATAAATACACTACTGAGACCAACAAAACTGAGTCAAACCTCATTAAAATAGAGACAATTTACAAATAAGATTGCCAGGCTATTCCTTAAATGGGCTCTGGCACCCATTATGGTGTAGTGATGCAACAAAGGTCGTTGTCCAACCAGTAGGCTCTAAAGATCTTCTGTTGCAGTCCATCTTATCCTCCCCACTCACTGCCAAGGAGATGATATGGCAGTACAACACAACAAAGGCACAGCACGACTCATTGTTTAGATTAATCTACAAAGACCACCTGTTTATTTAAATATTTTATCCCATCTTTCAGCCCTTCATAAGGGCCCCAATGTGGCTTACATCATTCAAACAATATACAATCCATAAAACAATAAATACTTTAAAAAGAAGAAGCTAAAACTCAAAAGCCAGCCATTAAAATCACAGAAGGGTGGAAAACCCAAACCACGCTAAAGGCAAAACAAAAAGTATTTAGCAATATGCCAAAAACACCAATACAGAGGAGGTCAATTGGGCCTCCCAGGGTAGAGCTCCACTGCAACTGAAAGGGCCCTGTCCCACCTCCTAGGCAACCAGACCACCAAATGCAATGGAACGTGGAACAGGGCCTGTAATAACGACAGCACAGGGCGGGCGGGCTCATGTGGGACTAAGCAACCAAAGTTCTACTCTGAGACATTTCTTGTAACCTTAGAAGGGCACTACACAGACCAACAAAGGATAAAAAACTAAGATTCACATTGGGATGCATCCCAGAGAGCCAGGTTCTAGCACTCTGGAATCACTAAAAAGGCGTCAAAGCAGCAAATGTATGCAAAAAGGTTTACACATACACAAGGTTAGGAAAATGTTGCTAAATACCTTTGAGCATCTAGTTTAGGCACTGATCTTTTAACAGCTCTCCTGGTAGACACAGAGGAATCTTTGGTTTGGGACAATTTGCTTCCCTCTGGCTCTGGCAAATAAAGTACAACATATTTTAAAACCAGTAATGCAAATTATACCAACTGGATTTACAGAATGAATCATTCATAATAATAAATATTGGTAGATATGGTATATACCACATGTGAATGCTCTACCAGCCTCGCAGAGATATGCCAATAATTGAATTACACACTGGTGTTTTATATTTGGGAGGCTGTTAGAGCCTGTTAGGTCTAAACTAAATTACCTTATGAAAGAGAAAGTGTACAAAGCAGTTCCCACACAGTCTCTTTTCCAGAAGGTCAAAAGTAATCTTTACCTATAACTTTGAAAAAGTTATTTTCTACTATGTGCATACAGTAAGTTCTAGCCCTCATAAGGAGTCCAGCATTACCAGCAGAGACAATTTCACGGAATTAGGTTGCAATCCTGTGCACAAGTTCCTCAAAATTAGCCCCATTAACACAGTGGGACTTACTCCCAAGTAAACATACATAGGATTGTTCAAAATGCTAAGATTAGTCACCTCCATTGACTAAGGCTTCTTCAACATCTCCCCCTGGAGAGTCTGGAGGTGGTAGAGGTAGAAACGTCTCATCCTGGATATGTTCATAATCAGGAAGATCAAACAAATTGCCCTCTGTTGGATCTATCATCTTGCTACCAAAGGTGCTCTACCCTGGAAATCAATATTGCAAGTCTTATAAAAAGGGGGAAGGGGGGAGAGGAAAAGTAGCAATGGATCATGGACAAATTTAAAACACTCTGTGGAACTGCAGCATATCTCTCTTGTCCTAATTCAGCAATGAATTTTAAAAGACAGAAGGTAGGGTTGGGTGAGAAGTGAAAATATTTAGGTTGCGACATGGCAATCCTATCTAGTTATTAAGTATAGATTAACAGCTTTTATTCATAAAACTGTCCTTAATCAGCTCATACTGACAACTACTCCAGATAGGACTGCACTGTTTTTAACATAAGGAAAAAACAAATGCTAAAAAAGACAACATGAACCACCACTAACTTTGACTTTGGGAATGAGCTATTTGTGGCGGTTTTAGGAATGTTTTGTAATTATTATTTTTTGCAAACTACTGACTTTGGCCTTTGAAACCCAATTGGGCCAACTTTGACATGAACTGTATTTTTGCATTTCATGTATATTTTAAAAACAAAAAAAGCAGCAGGTAGAAGAGGGACTGATAACTACCAGGATCACAGCAAGCAGGCAGGCAGGCAGGGGGAGCTTAACTGCTTCTTTCCTTTGCTGTGGCCCTGATGGGAGCTTTCCTCCCAATGCAAACAGCAGCATTAAAGGAACTATTTCCATTAGGACCACAGCAAGGGAGGAGAGGGCTGAACTTAACTCCTTACCGGCTGAAATCCCAACAATGATCAGCTCCCCATCAACTGTTATTTCTGTTTAAAACACACACACAAAACAACTTGCGCGCATTGAATACAAAGAAGCATTCATGTCAGGTCTAATTAATAACTCCACCCCTGAAAGTCCAAAACACAATGAGAGTAGGTGAGCAGAACTTCCACCCTCATTTTACCTATCACCCTCCCCAGAATACCTTATCGATTTATTTTGAATTCCTTGTCCTCCTCAGGACAAGTTGCCATTCAAAAATGAACTATGCACTCAGGACCTCAAGAAGGAAACAATGGGCTGTATCCAACGTTAGTCCTACGAAAAGTGGACAAGCGGTATGCAACCTTTTTGGGCCATGGGCACATTTGGCAATTCGAGGAACTGTCCTGGGCACCACCACAAAATGGCTGCTATGACAGGACAAGTAACCTGCCCAAAAGACTGAGTAAAAGGCAGAGGTGGCATCTGAGCCCCAGTATATTAAACAACTCCTTGATTTACCCTATTTTGTAATCTTTCCCTGGGTGATCCTTAGGGTGCAATTTAATGCGTGTTTAGACAGAAAAAAGTCCTTCAACTCCCAGCATGCCCCAGCCAACCCTGGCTACAATAGGGGGCAATCCTACTGAGACAGTCGGCAGCCTCCGAAGTTGGAAGCTGTTGAGTATCCAATGCGGGGTGGCTGTAGCACAGAGGCGATCCTTGTCTCCGTGCTCTGGCCACCCTGCATTTCTGGCTAGACAGCCGATTTTGGCTGCCTAGCCGCAGCTTTGGGGAGGGGGAGCAAAAGAGGCCACGTGTTGCATAGAAAGCTGCGCAACATGACTTCTGCACTCCCTGCCCCTCCCCAGGACTGCCCCCTTTCCCTCATTTCCATGCTCTGTTTTGGAGCGCGGAGACATAGCCTGCAGGGAGAGCTGCACCAGCTACGAGGGGGCAGGGGAGCGTGGTTTCTGGGAACCACGTTTGGAGCCCTGGCTCTGACCTCGGTTCCCAGAAAACGACAAATCCTACGACCTTCTAGACAGTGCCGAGTGGCCACAGGATTACCCCTTACAGTCCTTACTCGAACACCTCAATTACAGACCGAGTTGCTAATTTTTTTTAACGTAGCCATCCGGATCAGACCCTCTGTGACTGTTCCATGATTCAGTTCCTCGTTTTCATGCAATATATAAAATACGTATTTCGACGTGTGTTTTATATCTGCGTATCATTCGATCTTGTACGGATGTGGTCGGCAGGCAGTAGATAATAAAGCCCTGCCGCGCTGAACAACCCCTTTGAACCCAGTTTTCAGCACTCACGGACGCCTGCCTCGCCGCAACCCCGGCTGGGAGGAAGAGCGCAAACTTTCGCCGGACAAGCGGGCGGGGGCGGGCGCCAGGGAAGGAGTCTGGGGGCGCACGCTGCCTGCTCCTGGAGGAGGCCCTCTGAAATGGCTACGCACCCCAGTCGCTCCACTTGGCCCGGCTCTTCTCAAGTGTTTATCTCCCTCACAGGTAAGGAATGCTTATGAATACGGGCCATGCGGGGGGGCTCCCCAGCCGACCTAGCCTCGGCGACCCCTGCCCCCCAGAGAGGCGGAGGGTCGCGGGCCTCCTCCCTACCTGACGAGCCCGCGCGCTACTGCGGCAGCCACCGGCTCCGCCCGCCGCAGCCGACACCTCGCGCCATTTCCGCACACCCGGCCCGCACTTCCGGTTGCGGGGGAAGGCGGGCCCGAAGCAAAACCGCGCCACGCCGCCGGCGCTCGTCAGCGGCGTACTCTCGCGAGAACGGGGTCCCGTGGCCTCAATGAGGGAGGCGGTTTCTGGTTTCTTGCTCGGGCCTTGTTCCAGATGGAAAGAAATTAAGGGCGCACTCCTCTGCGTGTTTAGACCTACAGCTCCCAGCATGCCCCAAGCGGCCGGGGATGCTTAGACGGGAAAAAGGCGTACAACTCCCAGCATGCCCCATCGGCCGTGGATGCTTAGACGGGAAAAAGTCCTACAACTCCCAGCATGCCCCAAGCGGCCGGGGATGCTTAGACGGGAAAAAGGCCTACAACTCCCAGCATGCCCCAAGCGGCCGGGGATGCTTAGACGGGAAAAAGGCCTACAACTCCCAGCATGCCCCAAGCGGCCGGGGATGCTTAGACGGGAAAAAGGCCTACAACTCCCAGCATGCCCCAAGCGGCCGGGGATGCTTAGAGGGGAAAAAGGCCTACAACTCCCAGCATGCCCCAAGCGGCCGGGGATGCTTAGACGGGAAAAAGGCCTACAACTCCCAGCATGCCCCATCGGCCGTGGATGCTTAGACAGGAAAAAGTCCTACAACTCCCAGCATGCCCCAAGCGGCCGTGGATGCTTAGATGAGGAAAAACGCCTACAACTCCCAGCATGCCCCAAGCGGCCGTGGATGCTTAGATGAGGAAAAAGGCCTACAACTCCCAGCATGCCCCAAGCGGCCATGGATGCTTAGAAGAGGAAAAACGCCTACAACTCCCAGCATGCCCCAGCCAGCATGTAGAGCCCTTTATTAATTTGGTCTTATGGGGGTGGAGAGGTTTAGGGGGCACGCGGGCGCCTGAGCTGGGGTTTGTTTTCTATGGGAGAGTTTGTGCTGGAAATCCGAACTAGGCTCAGCTCCTCCTTTAATCTGCAATATCAGCAGTGGTTGTTGTTGTTCAGTCGTTCAGTCGTGTCCGACTCTTCGTGACCCCATGGACCATAGCACGCCAGGCCTTCCTGTCCTGCGCTCTCTCCCGGAGTGTGCTCAAGTTCATATTCATTGCATCCATGATGCTATCCAGCCATCTCATGTTCGTGACCCCATGGACCATAGCACGCCAGGCCTTCCTGTCCTGCGCTCTCTCCCGGAGTGTGCTCAAGTTCATATTCATTGCATCGGTGATGCTATCCAGCCATCTCATCCTCTGCCGTCCCCTTCTCCTTTTGCCTTCAGTCTTTCCCAGCATCAGGGTCTTTTCCAGAGAGTTTTCTCTTCGCATTAGGTGGCCAAAATAGTTGAGCTTCAGCTTCAGTATCTGTCCTTCCAATGAGCACTCAGGGTTGATTTCCTTTAGTATGGACTGATTTGACCCCCTTGCAGTCCAGGGGACTCGTAAGAGAGTTCTCCATCACCACAGTTCGAAAGCATCAATTCTTCGGCACTCAGCCTTCCTTATAGTCCAGCTCTCACAGCCATACATTACTATTGGGAAAACCATAGCTTTGATTATGCGGACCTTTGTCGGCAAGGTGATGTCTCTGCTTCTTACTATGCTGTCTAGGTTGGCCATAGCTTTCCTCCCAAGGAGCAAGCGTCTTTTAATTTCATGGCTACAGTCACCGTCTGCGGTGATCTTGGAGCCCAAGAAAGTAAAATCTGTCACTGCTTCCATTTCTTCCCCTTCTCTATGCCAGGAAGTGATGGGGCCAGATGCCATGATCTTAGTTTTTGTAATGTTGAGTTTCAAACCAGCTTTTGCACTCTCCTCTTTCACCCTCCACAAGAGGCTCTTGAGATCCTCTTTGCTTTCTGCCATTAGGGTGGTATCGTCTGCATATCGGCGGTTGTTCATAATTCTCCCTGCAATCTTAATCCCGACCTCTGATTCATCCAACCCGGCATTTCTCATGATGTACTCTGCATATAAGTTAAATAAGCAGGGTGACAATATGCAGCCTTGTCGTACTCCTTTCCCAATTTTGAACCACTCGGTTGTTCCATGTCAGGTTCTTACTGTTGCTTCTTGACCCTCGTACAGGTTTCTCAGGAGACAGGTAAGGTGGTCTGGTACTCCCATCACTTTAAGAATTTGCCACAGTTTGTTGTGATCCACACAATCAAAGGCTTTAGCGTAGTCAATGAAGCAGAAATAGACGTTTTTCTGGAATTCTCTTGCTTTCTCCATGATGCAGCGAATGTTGGCGATTTGATCTCTAGTTCCTCTGCCTCTTCGAAACCCAGCTTGTGCTTCCGGTAGTTCTCGGTTCAGATGCTGCTGAAGCCTAGCTTGTAGGATTTTGAGCATCACCTTGCTGGCATGTGAAATGAGCGCAAGTGTGCGGAAAGTTGTTGTAAAGTCTCTCAGCCATGTGTACCCAGCCGGCAATACGAGTATAATAACATTGGACTACACTGCAGGGTTGTTGTAAACTGGAGCGGCAGCTTGCCTCTTTTCCAGTATTACCGCACAATCCTGTAACGTACATGTCTACTCAGAAGTAAGTCCCATTCAACAGCTTTTTTCCCAGGTCAGTGAATATAGCATTGGACTACATTGCAGGGCTGCTGCAAAAGCCACTCTTTTTCAGCTTCCGCAACCCGAAATGGTGGGAGTATAGACTGTATTGGCCCTGGAATTTGCGTAGGAAAAGGCAAGGCCATTTTTTAAACATTCACGAACTAAAAAGACGGGATAGGGCTCCAGTGTTCCACACGAAATAAGATCCGAGCTAGAAAGACCAGGACCTCCTCCTGTCTTTGCTCGTGTGTTTTATTTCGAGGCTGTGAGGGAGAGACGATGATGCCCCGGGCCTACCTTAAAACTTTGGGCGCCTCTATGGATTTCTGTGCATGGATCTATGTCCCACCGCCCCATTGGACGATTAAAAATAATCTTAACCCGGAAATCGCGTACACAAACAATGAGATCCTTCCCGTGCCACTTTTTAGTATCTCTACGTACTCTCTTCCCGCTTTACTTTCCAGTCAATGACAGAGCTTCCCCACTTCTGAGGCGCCCCTACGCTCCGCCCGCGGCCCCCCTCTTTGCGCTTGCGCGCTTTGCCTCCGCGTTCCTCCCCCGTCGTTCCGGCGCGCGCGCCCGCTGTTCGGGGGGGGGGGGGGCGCGCGCGCGCGCGACTTACCTCAGCGGCCGGCTGCTCCGCCGGCAGCTGCTTGGCGGGCTTTGGGCGCCGGGCTGCGCTTGGCGTTGATGTATTTAGATCTGCTGCTGCCCATTTTAACGTTCTAGCATTATTGTTGTTTCACCATTTTAATGATCTGGGATTTTAGTGTTTTGCTATTTGTTGTGCGCCACATTGTGAGGTAATATCCAGAGAGACTCATCCTGCTTATTTAACTTGTATGCAGAGTACATCATGAGAAACGCCGGGTTGGATGAATCCCAGGTCGGAATTAAGATTGCCGGGAGAATTATCAACAACCTCCGATATGCAGACGATACCACCCTAATGGCAGAAAGCGAAGAGGATCTCAAGAGCCTCTTGTTGAGGGCGAAAGTGGAGAGTGCAAAAGCTGGTTTGAAACTCAACATCAAAAAAACTAAGATCATGGCATCTGGCCCCATCACTTCCTGGCATATAGAAGGGGAAGAAATGGAAGCAGTGACAGATTTTACTTTCTTGGGCTCCAGGATCACCGCAGACGGTGACTGTAGCCATGAAATTAAAAGACGCTTGCTCCTTGGGAGGAAAGCTATGGCACACCTAGACAGCATAGTAAGAAGCAGAGACATCACCTTGCCGACAAAGGTCCGCATAATCAAAGCTATGGTTTTCCCAGTAGCAACGTATGGCTGTGAGAGCTGGACTATAAGGAAGGCTGAGCGCCGAAGAATTGATGCTTTCGAACTGTGGTGCTGGAGAACTCTCTTACGAGTCCCCTGGACTGCAAGGAGGTCCAATCAGTCCATCCTAAAGGAAATCAACCCTGAGTGCTCATTGGAAGGACAGATAGTGAAGCTGAAGCTCCAATATTTTGGCCACCTAATGCCAAGAGAAAACTCCCTGGAAAAGACCCTGATGCTGGGAAAGACTGAAGGCAAAAGGAGAAGGGGACAGCAGAGGATGAGATGGCTAGATAGCATCACCGATGCAATGAATGTGGACTTGAGCACACTCCGGGAGAGAGCGCAGGACAGGAAGGCCTGGCGTGCTGTGGTCCATGGGGTCACGAAGAGTTGGACACGACTGAACAACAACAACATCCAGAGAGACAGGCTAAAATCTGAATTATATATTTTTGTAGTGATTATAATTTGAGGGGGGACATAGAGCCTTTTCTCTTCTCCCCTCAGTTTCTACCCCCGCATAAATCATGCCACATGATACCACATCCAAACATAAATATTATTTGTAACGTTCTTGTTGTTCGTGTCCGACTCTTCGTGACCCCATGGACCATAGCACGCCAGGCCTTCCTGTCCTGCGCTCTCTCCTGGAGCGTGCTCAAGTTCATATTCATTGCATCAGTGATGCTATCCAGCCATCTCATCCTCTGCCGTCCCCTTCTCCTTTTGCCTTCAGTCTTTCCCAGCATCAGGGTCTTTTCCAGGGAGTTTTCTCTTCGCATTAGGTGGCCAAAATATTGGAGCTTCAGCTTCATTATCTGTCCTTCCAATGAGCACTCAGGGTTGATTTCCTTTAGGATGGACTGATTTGACCTCCTTGCAGTCCAGGGGACTCGTAAGAGTCTTCTCCAGCACCACAGTTCGAAAGCATCAATTCTTTGGCGCTCAGCCTTCCTTATAGTCCAGCTCTCACAGCCATACATTACTACTGGGAAAACCATAGCTTTGATTAGACAGACCTTTGTCGGCAAGGTGATGTCTCTGCTTCTTACTATGCTGTCTAGGTTTGCCATAGCTTTCCTCCCAAGGAGCAAGCGTCTTTTAATTTCATGGCTACAGTCACTGTCTGCGGTGATCTTGGAGCCCAAGAAAGTAAAATCTGTCACTGCTTCCATTTCTTCCCCTTCTATATGCCAGGAAGTGATAGGGCCAGATGACATGATCTTAGTTTTTTTAATGTTGAGTTTCAAACCAGCTTTTGCACCCTCCTCTTTCACCCTCAACAAGAGGCTCTTTAGATCCTCTTCGCTTTCTGCCATTAGGGTGGTATCGTCTGCATATCGGAGGTTGTTGATAATTCTCCCAGCAATCTTAATTCCGACCTGTGATTCATCCAACCCGGCATTTCTCATGATGTACTCTGCATATAAGTTAAATAAGCAGGGTGACAATATGCAGCCTTGTCGTACTCCTTTCCCAATTTTGAACCACTCGGTTGTTCCATGTCTGGTTCTTACTGTTGCTTCTTGACCCTCGTACAGGTTTCTCAGGAGACGGGTAAGGTGGTCTGGTACTCCCATCACTTTAAGAATTTGCCACAGTTTGTTGTGATCCACACAATCAAAGGCTTTAGCGTAGTCAATGAAGCAGAAATAGACGTTTTTCTGGAATTCTCTTGCTTTCTCCATGATGCAGCGAATGTTGGCGATTTGATCTCTAGTTCCTCTGCCTCTTCTAAACCCAGCTTGTACTTCTGGTAGTTCTCGGTTCGCATACTGCTGAAGCCTAGCTTGTAGGATTTTGAGCATCACCTTGCTGGCATGTGAAATGAGCGCAATGGTGCGGTAGTTTGAACACTCTTTGGCGTTGCCCTTCTTTGGAACTGGAATGTAAGCTGACCTTTTCCAGTCTTGTGGCCACTGTTGAGTGTTCCAGATTTGTTGGCATATTGAATGCAGCACTTTAACAGCATCATCTTTTAGGATTTTAAATAGCTCGGCTGGAATACTGTCATCTCCGCTAGCTTTGTTGTTACTAATGCTTCCTAAGGCCCACTTGACTTCACTCTCTAGGATGTCCGGCTCAAGTTCAGTGACCGCACTATCATGGCTATCAGGGACATTCAGATCTTTCCTGTATAGTTCTTCTGTGTATTCTTGCCACCTCTTCTTAATCTCATCTGCTTCTGTTAGGTCCCTGCCTTCTTTGTCCTTGATCATGCCCGTCTTTGCACAAAACGTTCCCTTGAGATCTCCAATTTTCTTGAAGAGATCTCTAGTCTTTCCCATTCTGTTGTTTTCCTCGATTTCTTTGCATTGTTCATTTAAGAAGGCCTTCTTGTCTCTCCTTGCTATTCTCTGGAAGTCTGCATTCAGTTGGCTATATCTTCCCCTTTCTCCCTTGCTTTTCGCTTCCCTTCTTTTGTGAGCTACTTGTAAAGCCTCATCAGACAGCCACTTGGCTTTCTTGCATTTCTTTTTCTTTGGGACGGATTTCGTTGCTGCCTCCTGAACAATGTTACGGACCTCCATCCATAGTTCCTCAGGCACTCTGTCTATCAGGTCTAATCCCTGAAATCTATTCCTCACCTCCACTGTATATTCAGAAGGGATATGACTGAGGTCATACCTGAACGGTTTAGTGGTTTTCCCGACGTTCTTCAATTTAAGCCGAAATTTTGCAAGAAGCAGCTCATGATCTGAGCCACAGTCAGCTCCAGGTCTTGTTTTTACTGACTGTATGGAGCTTCTCCATCTTTGGCTGCAAAGGACATAATCAATCTGATTTCGATATTGACCATCTGGTGACGTCCATGTGTAGAGTCGCCTCTTGTGCTGTTGGAAAAGAGTGTTTGCTATGATCAGCATGTTCTCTTGGCAAAACTCTATTAGCTTTTGTCCTGCTTCATTTTGTACACCAAGGCCATGCCTGCCTGTTATCCCGGTGATTTCTTGACTTCCTACTTTAGCATTCCAATCCCCTATGATGAAGAGGACATCTTTTTTTGGTGTTAGTTCTAGAAGGTGTTGTAGGTCTTCATAGAACCGATCAACCTCAGCTTCTTCGGCCTCAGTGGTTGGGGCATAGACTTGAATTACTGTGATGTTGAATGGTTTGCCTTGGATTCGTACTGAGATCATTCTATCATTTTTCAGATTGTACCCCAGTACTGCTTTTCCCACCCTTTTGTTGACTATGAGTGCTACTCCATTTCTTCTAAGGGAATCTTGCCCACAATAGTAGATATGATGGTCACCTGAATTAAATTCGCCCATGCCTGTCCATTTTAGTTCGCTGATTCCCAAGATGTCGATGTTCAATCTTGCCATCTCATGTTTGACCACCTCCAGCTTACCTTGATTCATTGATCTGACATTCCAGGTTCCTAAACAATATTGTTCTTTACAGCATCGGATTTTCTTTTCACCGCCAGACACATCCACAGCTGAGTGTCCTTTCGGCTTTGGCCCAGCCGCTTCACTCTTTCTGGCGCTACTTGGAAATACCCTCTGCTCTTCCCCAGTAGCATATTGGACACCTTCCGACCTGAGGGGCTCATCTTCCGGCGTCATCTCGTTTAGCCTTGTGATACATTCCATGGGGTTTTCTTGGCAAGAATACTGGAGTGGGTTGCCATTTCCTTCTCCAGTGGACCACATTTTGTCAGAACCCTCTGCCATGACCTGTCCGTCTTGGGTGGCCCTGCACGGCATAGCTTATGGCTTCACTGAGTTATGCAAGCCCCTTCGCCACAACAAGGCAGTGATCCATGAAGGGGAATCAATCAATAGCTGTGTGCAATCAACGAATTATGGATTGTTGGGCATGCTTCTCTCAGATTACATTCTCCTTTTATTGTGCCCCTCAGATGCTGCCTCCTCAAGTAAGCACTTGAATTTCTTTTGCACTTGGGCCAGCCCACTGGCACTGTGCATGTTTAAAAGCACCACACACACAACACGCACACATGCACAGAGCTTCCCAATTCAGAAGATGTGGCATTTATTTATTTATTTATTTAATTTATTAATTGCCCATCTGGCCGGTCACCCAGCCACTCTGGGCGATGTACAACAATAAAAACAGTTTACACAATAATATTCAACATTAAAAACATCACATTTCTAAAATTACCCTAGCCCACCCCAAATGCCTGCCTGAACAACCATGTTTTTAATGCATGGCGGAAGCTCATTAAAGAGGGGGCATGGCGGAGTTCCCTAGGGAGGGAGTTCCACAGAGTGGGGGCCACCACAGAGAAGGCCCTGTCCCTCGTCCTCACCAGCCTAGCTGTCCTGGCTGATGGGGACAGAGAGAAGGCCATCCAAGGCTGATCTTGTTGAGCAGCCTGTCTGTGTTGCTGGAGGCGCTCCTTGAGATAGGCTGGGCTGGAGCCATATAGGGTTTTAAACGTATAGGCATCCAAGCAGGCCTGAGCCATGCTATTTCTCTTCATAAATAAATACCAGAGCAGAGCTTCATTTGTGCCATAGTTTATCTCCAGAACCATCCAGCATACAAACAGCACCTTTCCTCACATCACTGAGTAATCACAGCCAGCTCTCGCATATTACGTTGTGTGGTGCAATATGAGTTTAGAAAAGACAAAAAGCAACAAAAAAGCTTTCTTCAGCTATGTGCATAGTAAAAGACAGAGGAAAGAAATGGTGGTTCAGCTATTAAATAAGGATGGCAAAACGATAACAGACGACAAAGAAAAGGCAGAAGTGCTCAGTTCCTACTTTGGCTCAGTCTTCTCCCAAAAGAGGGTCTATGACCCCCCTGGCAAAGGCAAAATACAGGCTGAAGGGGCAGGATTGCAGCTTGAGATCGACAGGCGTATGGTCAAGGAACACCTAATTACTTTGAAGGAGTTCAAATCTCCAGGGCCAGATGAACTGCACCCTAGAGTAATAAAGGAACTGGCAGAAGAGCTCTCAGAACCGCTGTCTATTCTCTTTGAGAAATCATGGAGGACGGGGGAAGTGCCAGATTGGAGGGCTAATGCTGTCCCTATCTTCAAAAAGGGTAAGAAGGAGGAACCTGGGAACTACAGACCTGTCAGTCTGACATCAATCCCTGGGAAAATTCTGGAGCAGATTATAAAGCAATCCATCTGTAAGCACCTTTAGAACAATGCAGTGATTACTCGAAGCCAACATGGATTTGTCAAGAACAAATCCTGCCAGATGAATCTGATCTCATTTTTTGATCAGGTAACCTCCCCTGTAGACTGTGGGAATGCTGTGGACATCATATACCTCGACTTCAGCAAAGCTTTCGACAAAGTGCCCCATGATATCCTGATGAGCAAACTAGCTCAAAGTGGGCTAGATGAAACAACGATCTGGTGGATCCACAGTTGGCTACAGAATCGGACTCAAAGAGTGCTTATCAATGGGACCTTCTCAAACTGGGGAGAGGTAACAAGCGGGGTCAGTCCTGGGCCCAGTGCTCTTCAACATTTTTATTAATGACTTGGAGGAGGAGGCGAAGGGAATGCTGATCAAATTTGCAGATGTCACAAAATTGGGCAGGATAGCAAATACTTTGGAAGACAGAAACAAAATTCAAAGTGATCTGGATAGACTGGAGCGCTGGACAGAAAACAACAGAATGAAATTTAACAGGGATAAATGCCAAGTTCTGCACCTAGGAAAAAGAAACCAAATGCACAGTGACAAGATGGGGGATACGTGGCTCAACCACACTACAAGCGAGAAAGATCTTGGAATTGTAGATCACAAGCTGAATATGAGCCAACAATGTGATGTGGCTGCAAAAAAGGCAAATGCTATTTTGGGCTGCATTAATAGAAGCATAGCTTCCAAATCCCAAGAAGTACTAGTTCCCCTCTACTCAGCACTGGTTAGGCCTCATCTGGAGTACTGTGTCCAGTTCTGGGCACCACATTTTAAGAAGGATGCAGACAAGCTGGAGAGGCTTCAGAGGAGGGCAACAAAGATGATCAGGGGACTGGAAACAAAGCCCTATGAAGATAGACTCAAAGAACTGGGCATGTTTAGCCTTGAGAAGAGAAGACTGAGGGGGAGACATGATAGCACTCTTCAAGTACTTGAAAGGTTGTCCCAGAGAGGAAGGCCAGGATCTCTTCTCTATCATCCCAGAATGCAGGACACGGAATAATGGGCTCAAGTTACAGGAAGCCAGATTCCGGCTGAACATCGGGAAAAACGTCCTGACTGTAAGAGCAATACGACAATGGAACCAATGACCTAGGGAGGTGGTGGGCTCTCCCACACTGGAGGCCTTCAAGACGAGGCTGGACAGCCATCTGTCAGGGATGCTGTGGCTTGGGTTCCTGCATTGAGCAGGGGGTTGGACTCGATGGTCTTGTAGGCCCCTTCCAACCCTAATATTCTATGATTCTATGAAGACACGGTCTGCTCTGTGTGGCTTTCAAGCAGGCTTAAGCACATCTTATTTTAAAATGTACACATTGGGTTCAAGCTGTGCCTGCCTTTGATACACCATTTCTGTCCCAGAAACCCTCACTTTTGCTCAGTGCTATGTGCTCAGAGAGATAGCACATGTAAAGGTTTCACCTATTTTTTTCTGGCAGGGCTCATGTCTGTTAAAAATTCCATGACAGGTGGAAATTATCCAAGGAATAGGGAAGCAATCATTCCAAGAAACTGTGTCAAATATGCTGTTCATTGTAAATAGTGAATTATGCTGTGAGAGTGCCTATGTCTTATTAAATTCTCATTCATTCTCTGAAGTTCTCCCAGCTACTTATGTTATTTCTCCTAATTGCTGGCATGACATTTGGATTTGTATAGGGCATTTCTGTAAAACTTCCATCGTAATCACAATTTGCTTCTACCTTTTATCCAATTTAATTAGGTTGATGCTTTTTATTCATTATGGGCCCTTTATTGTCAAGATTAATCTGGAAGACAGAAGTAGTGTTTATAGTAGATCAGATTTTTGGAGTAGATCATTGCAGTTTTTGAAATATAAAATAGAAGCACAATTAAAATATCAAAACAATGTTATAAAACATCTGAAAAAGTACTTAACTATGATCAATATTATATGGTGCCAAGCACACCAACTCATGCACGCACACGTGTGCACTCACAATTCTGTCCTGTAGGTTCAGGGCAGCTTACAGTAATGTCATCAGTATTTTTTCTGTCCCCAAAGATTGACATACCACTGAAGTCAATAAGACTTTTTTCTAAATAAACACCCATAAGAATTCTTCCTTTCTTCTAGCAAGTGGTATTGATAGAACTGTATAAGATTCCAGGGGGATAGCCATATTAATCTGTGCAACAAGAGCTGGAAGGCCCTGCTCAGACATAACCCTAGGCCATGATGGTTAAGCGTTTTGAGCTAACTGTGGTGGCTTCGTGTGTTGTCTGGGGTGTTTTTCCTAACCACAGTGGCTACATAAGCATGGTGTAACCACACTCACCGATCATGTGATACAGTAGGGTTAGCAGCCCCTACCGTGGCTTAGTGTGTTGTCTCTCAGGCCCCATGGTTAAGCGAGCGCTACCATAGAGCTCCGTGGCAAGAGCAGCCAAAAGCGGCCCTGCAGCTCCTGCCAGTGCTTGTGATCGCCATGGTCAAAATTTGCCTAGCAACACATGATGCAGCAGCCAAGAGCCAGCCTCCTTGCCCTCTGTCCCTGCCCACAGTACAAAATTGGAGAAGCACACGGGGAACAAAGATGATTTCAATCCCACGCTGCTGTTATCCCACAGCAGCCTTGAGTACTCCACACTCCCAGGAACAAATACCTGTGGCTGCTGTGGAAAGTGAAAACATCCCCGCCTGCCTGCCCGGCTGATGGCCAAGCAGCATCAGTGCCTCCAACTGCACCCACCCAACTGCAGACATGCCCCCCCCCCCGCAGCCTCCACTGCCAGGATGTGCCCAGGTCCTGCATGTCGCAACTCAGTGCAGAGGCAGCTGCTGCAGTGCTGGCCCCAAGGTGGCTGCCCACAGTGGCCACAAGCCACTGAGGCAAATCTTGGATTAACTCACCCATGGTTGTTCTTGGGTTAGGGTTCAGATATCATGGTAATGACCTACAAATGTTACATTCATAGGTTCTTACTGAAAACAGCACACATTCCTGGAAATCGTGGGTTAATTAACCCATGATTTCCTGCTGAATGCTGCCATTACATGCAAACAATATCAATGAAGGCCCGCTGCCCAGGATTTGAAAAACCCTTGAAAAACTCCCCTGTGTTTCCATGTCTCAAGCACAAGACCTTTTCAGTCCACACATTTATTTATTAAAAGGTATTGTGGTATATGGTGTGTAAAGAGTTAGAGAGAGATTGGCTGTAGCTACCACTCCTCCCATAACTCAGTGGGTAGGACTTATGTTTTGTATTCTTCCCCTCCCTCAGGGACAGTCCTATTTGTTACCTGTTTAATAAAGCTGATCAGCTGTTCTCCAGGAGTCCGCTGTGGTGCATGGTCAAGAGAGAGGAGTGCAATCACATTAGTGATTGCACAGGGGGCCCATATAGGAATACTGCATGATGTCAGAACTGGGCCTGTTCTCCATTGATATCAGCAGTGTGGTGATGGCTCAAATAAGAGTCCCCAGGGAAGCCAGTGCTTCAGGGCAATGTGGCCAACAACTGGAGAAAGTGGAAGCAGGGCTTCCAAGTATACTACATCATTTGTTGTGCAGATACAAAGGATGAAAGATTCCAGACAGCTCTGTTTCTGCATGTGGCTGAAGAAAAGGCCAGAGAGGTTTTAAATTCTTTTCAGTATACTGAATATCCTGTCCCTCAGTGATCAATCAGCATTCTAAGTATGGCTTAAAAACAAACGAATAAAACAACAGGATACCATAAGGATAAAAACTCCAACCAATAAAAACTCACAGCAGTTAAGAAGAATTTAAAAGTTAGCTATGGTTGAAGCCTGGGAAAATATAAAGGTCTTTGCTTGCCACTAAAATGACAGCAAAGGAGGTCCCTTGTGAGCCTCTCTGCAGAGGGCATCCCAGAAGCAGGGAGCTTCCCCCGAAAGGGCTCTCTCCGTCGCTGCCACCGGCCTTACTTCCGACGGCACCTGGAGATTCAGAGCCGTAGATGTAGATCTCCGCGCATGGGTGGACTGCCAGGGGGGAGGAGGTCCAGCAGACACCTGAGTCCTGAGCTGCGCGGGGCGTCCAAGCGGAGCCCCAGCACGTTGCATCGAGCCCGGGCGCGCAGAGGGAGCCGACGGAGATGTCTCCAAAGGGGTGCGATGTGACCCCACCTCCCGGTCCCCCTGAGCGGTCTCCCTGGCGCTTCCGGGCTACCTTCGAGGGCAGCCCCAGCGGGAGCGCCTGGCCGTGCTCCGGCCTGCAAAGGACCCGGCGAGGCTGCGGTGGGCAGATCAGCCCCGCCGACAAAGGCCCCCGAGCCTCCCGCGGCAGCGAAGGGTCGCCCGCGCCCCTGGCCCTTGCGGGAGGAGGCGCGCCCTCTTGCGCAGCCAACGGTCTGCGCGCGCGCCGCGGCCCTGGCGCCCCCGCCCCCCGCCTGGGCTGCCCGGCTTGGCGGGAGCCTTGCGGGTGGGGGCTCCGGGCAGGGCGGCTCCGGCCGGCTGCTGAAGCTCTGGCCAGCAGAGCCGCCGCGCGAGCCGCCGCGCCCCTGGCCCCCGCGAGCGAGCGAGCGAGCGAGGCGGGTCGGCCCCGCGCTGCTGCCGGCGCCGGCCCCCGCGCGCCCCCCCGCCGCCCTCTCCCGCGCCTTCCGGGCGAAGGAAGGGCAAGAGAGGCTCCATTCCGGCGCCCCGCCTTCCGTGCACGTGTGCAGGGCTCCGGACCACACATGCGCCCTGCGCGGAGCCGCGGCCCTCCGCCCAGGCACCCTCGCCACGGGGGGGCCCTCTCCCCGCCCGCCGCGCCGCGCCTCGCCCTTCGCGGCGCTCCGGAGGGGCTGGGCGCTGGGCGCGGGAGTCGGCGCAGCAGCCGGCGCGGCCTCAGCCTCCGCCCGGAAGGCGCTGGAGGAGCGCAGAAAGGGCGAGCCGGCGGCGCGCGCCCCTGGCCTCGGCGCTGCCGCGGGATCGGCTGGGAGCACGCGCCGCGCGGGGGAGGGAGCCGCCTCGGCCCGGGGCGAGAGCCGCCGCGCCTGCCCCGGGGGCCGCCCCCGCGCGCCTCGTCCTCGGCTCGGGCTCCGCGGGCGAGGAGGCAGCCGCGCAGAGCCTTCCTCGGGAGCCTGGAGCGCCCCGCGCCTCGGAGGCCGCCATGCCCAAGAAGAAGCCGGTGCCGATCCAGCTGAACCCCGCGCCCGACGGCTCCACCGTCAACGGGACCAGCGCGGCGGAGTGAGTACGGCGCCCGGGGCGCTGCAGGGGGCGGGGAAGGAAGTGGCAGCCGCCCGAGCCTCTCGCGGCCAGCCCGGCCGTCGCGCGCGCCGAGGTCTCCTCGGAGGAGCGGTGGCGGCTGTCGGGGCGGGCGCCTTCGCCTGGACTTCGGCGGAAGATGGGTGTGTTGCGGGAAGTTCGCTGCCGCTGGTCCAGTAGTAGAGGGGTCGAGACACACACAACCCGCAGTGGCCAGCATCAAGGAGGCTCTCCCTGCCCTGCGGTGGTTGTTGGTTTTTTAAAAAAGGCTTCTGAAACCGTTGGCGAAACATACCTCTTTTGTATGTGCCTCGCAATAGTCTTGCGTGTTATGCTACGTGTCGAGGGTCCTCCTTTCAGGTGATGCAGCAGATCAGTGATAAATCCAAATAACACGAAATTGCACTCAGTAAACGAGGTAAAAAGGAATACGTGCGGGTGTGGTGGGGAGAGGTTAATGATTAAACTAGGAGCGCAGGGATGGATTCTTTTAACTTATTTTAAGTAGCTACAAGTTTCCAGCAGAGGAACAGAGGAACAGTTCTTCCATTGTTTGCGACATATTGTAGAAGTGTATAAATAAATGCGGCATTTTCATTGTAGGTCACTGAGTTGATAAAAGCTGGTGCCCTTAATCCATGAGTTGGTAGAGATTGTCCCCTCCCATCCTTTATTTCATTACAGTTCTATGAACACCAAAACTGTATTAATTGCCTGTAGGGACTGCCATTTAAAATAATATTCATACCCTTGCAATACTATATGTTTGCATATCTAAGAGTTTTCTCATTCAAAATGCTTCCACTTGCCATACTGAGCTGTTGCAATGATCACCTCCATCTATATCAGCAAAGCAGGTGTTTTCTGACATCTCCAGATAACAGAGCTGAAGATGTGCAAATAGAACACAACAACTGAGAGACCGAGAAGATTGGTGGAGTGCATGATCAAAATGTAGCTCAGTGCTTTTCTGTCACTGGTGAAATAGTGCCAACATTATTGCAGTAATCCAAGATACTGCCTTGGATTACCTGTGATTTAGCTGTGTTAAAGATTGCCTGAAAAGTCTATATTTTAAGCTTTCTTCATAGTGGGTGAGGAATAGAAAAAGTGTAACAGGTCCCCTCTCACTTCTTCACTGCAAGCTGAGGTGGATAGAAGATTTTGAAATACCTACTCAAAGTAGAGATGCTTGGGCAATTCAGTCTTTGTGAGTTCCAGTATAAACTGAACAGATCTGCACCTCCCAGACTAAGGCGGGGATTGAATCTAGCTTATCCACTGGCTTTTGCACTTCTGAATATTCCAGTGCAGGTCTTGGGTAAAAAAACATATTAAAATATGCTTAGATATATGTATTTCAAGACAAAATACATTTAGGGCGCAATCCTATGCATGTTTAGACAAAAAAGTCCCACAACTTCCAGCATTCCCCAGTCAGCCATGCTGGCTGGGGAATGCTGGGGACTGTAGGACCTTCTTCTGTCTAAACATGCATAGGATGGCATCCTTTAAATACTGTACAAATGCACATTTTCTTGTGAATTAAAAACAATTCCCGAGTAATACAAAAAATGGACAGAACAGACGTACGGGTGAAGATTTTCAGAAGAGACTGATTCACCCATTCCTAATTCAAAATTAGGTCTCTGCTGTGGCTTTGGCAAGCATCCTTTAATGCTTTCAATTTTCAGATGTCTACAAAAGCTATGGATCATAACTGCCCACATAACGTTTGATGTTTAGGAGAGTGATTTTTAAAAAATGATTCCTATGCAAGTATATATGGAGAGAAATTTACACTGGCATTGGGCATCCATGTGGTTGCTCTTATTCATTAAGCTGCCTTGAATATCTGATGGAAAGGGAGGGTAGAAATTTTGGTAATAAATAATAAGTTTTTCCTTTTAAAAAATCCGGAAGGATGGACGGACAAATTCTGGTGTGCCATTTTCTATTCCTTAGGAATTTGTGGGAAGGTCACTGAAGTTACAAACCCATCTTCTGGAAATGGTCACATGCTCAGTTGAAAATTGAATATGAGTTCTGACTCCACTTCTGTGCAAGCTTTTTGATAAAGTCGCCCATCAAAGTTTCCTGAGTAAACTTGGCAGTTTTGGGATAAAAGGAGAGGCCAACTGATAAGAGAACAACTGGCTAAAGATCAGGAAGTAGATGAGGGTAGGAGTAAACAGATAGTTTTCACAATGGTGGAAGTACTAGATTCTCCAAAGAATCTGTGTTGCAACTGGTATGTTTTAACTTCATAAATAATCTGGAGTTAGGAGTGGGGTGTGAGGTAGCTATGTTTGCTGATCACACTAAATTATTCAGGATGCTAAAAACCTACCTAAGTGAACTCTGAAGAGCTCCAAAAGGATCTCTCCAAAATGCATGAATGGGCAATGAAATGGCAAATTAAGTTCATTGTAAGTCATTGTAAAGTGATTCATACTGGGCAGAAAATCCTAGCGTCACATATAAACTGATGGAGGCTGAATTGGTGGTGGCTGACCAGGAAAGAGATCTTGGGGTAATGGGCTGATAGTTAAATGATAATGTCAGGCAACTTGGTATGCAGCAGAAGTGGAAAAACATAAATTCCATGGTGAGGATGATAAGGAAAGATATTGAAAAAACTTCCGGTATCATTATGCCTTGATATGTATATCTATACTGCAGCCACATTTGGAATTCTGTGTTTTGGTCACCCCATTTCAAGAGAGATCATAGTGCTGAATATGACATCCAAAACAATCAGGGGATTGGGGCCCTTCTGTATGTCAAAAGGCTAATCATGTGGGGCTTTTTGGTTTAGAACGGCCTTCCCCAACCTGGTGCTTTCCACGTATATTGGCCTACAAGTCCTATGAGCCCCAGCCAGCATGCCAGTAGTCAGGGATGATGGGGGTTGTGCTCAAAAAAAGACAACTAAAGGGAGGGCATGACAGAGATTAATAAAATTATATGGTGTGGATAGACATACTTTTTTCCTCTATCCTTCAAAATAGTAGAACATGGGCCACTGAATGGAAATGATAAGCAGTAGATTCAAAATGGACAAAAGTACTTTGCATAATGCAATAATTAACTTATGGAACTCTTTGCTTCAAGATGTGATGATGGACCCTAGCCTAGATGACTTTAAAAGGGATTAGATCAAATCACAGAGGACAGGTCTATCAATAGTTGTTATCCAGTGACATATACAGAGGCAGTCAAAGAATCAAAGACATTAGTATAGGACTGGGGAGATCTGGCTTGGCAGCAGTATATGTAAAAAGTGTCTAGAGAGTTGAGTTGATTGTAAGTTGAATGTGAGCCAACAGTGTGATGCGGCTGCTAAAAAAAGTGAATGCGGTGAAGGCTACATAAAGAGAACCATCGTGTGCAGATCATGAGAAGTAATAATTATGTTATATTCTGCCACATCTGGAGTACTCTGTGCAGTTCTGGGTGCCACATTGTCAGAAGGACATTTGATTCAGCGGGGCTTCTTACTTTTTGTTATGCTTGCCTAATGGTTTAGCATGTATTAATGCCAGGTTATTATCTCATCTGATCTGTTGCTGCTCCTGCTTCTGCTTCTTCCTGTTGTTGTTGTTGTTGTTCATTTTAGGAAAAATCACATGGAAAATCACATTTCAGGGCTGGCCTTACCATGAAACACTTTCCAAAGAGGAGCCTTTTTTTTACTCCCCACAGTCCCCCTCTTTGTGTATCATGCACATTACAAATAATAAAAATAACCAACCTAGAGGAAGGCAACACAGTTTTGACTCGTTCTTTTCTTTTCTTGTTTGCTTCTGGTGTGAAAATGTTGGAGGTTAGGTCTGCTCTGCCTTCTTGCCCAAGAAGTCATCAGCATGCTTTAAAAAAAAACCTAGTTGATAGTTTACTTCATTTTGAGATCAGGAAAGAAATCATGTATTCTTGCTCTTTAGTCCTGAGTGTGTTTTATCTGGAAAGTTTTAATTATGCAGCCCAGAGTTGGGAATGCTGGAAACCCAGGCCAGCTCCTACCATCACCTTTCTGGGATGGCACTGCTCTCTCTCGTGCTCTCTCTCGTGCTCTCTCTCTCTCTCTCTCTCGCTCTCTCTCGTGTGTATGTCCAACTTCATCTTTCGAATGCCTCCAGGAGGCCACCCCTCTAACTTTGTTCACCTCTCCCCTTAAAATCCACCTTTTCTCTGAAGTCCTGGGCAAAAATACTTGGTCCCTCCTGTAAGTAAGCCTAAGTATGTGTAACTACAATAAATCGCATTCTTCCCCTGTTTACACCCTACCTCCATTTCCCTCTCTTTTCTTTGTTGTTTCCCTTCTGTCTTTCTGGATTTTAACCTCCTTGGGGCTGGGACCTGTCCTCTTTTTCTTTGTAAAATGCCATGCCCATAGACAGCACTATGTAAGCAATTGTGTAAGCAAATTGTGTAAGCAAATTGTGTAAGCAATTGTGTAAGCAAAATGTATAGATGGTGTATATCATCTATACACCATCTCTCCTCCAAGGAACAGAAGGCAGATTACACGGTCCCATCCACCCCCCACATTTTTATACTCACATCAACCCTGTGAGGCATGTCAGGGGGAGAGATAGTGGCTAGCCTAAGGTCACCCAGTCAACTTCAGGGCTATGTGAGGATTTGAGCTTGGGCCTCCCCAGTCCTAGTCTAGCATTCTAACCAAATCATCATAAAAGCGAAGGATAATGAGGTTGTTACTAAAAAATTTCCACCTCTCCTTAAGAGTTGTACATTCTTAGCTGAACTAGAGAAAAGGTAACAAGAAGTGTCCGACACAAAACAGCACTCATGACACATACAGGTGGCTAGGGCTGACTGTTCTCAGCAGAAGATGAATACTTTTCTGTATGTTGGGGCAGTGGTGCGGGAAAGGCAGGGGCCTCCTTCTTCTGAGCAATGCAGCTGAGTCAGGCCAAATCAAAGTCCAGGAAATTCTATGATGAAGACACAATTTTGGCTTGGAATTCAATCTCTAATGCAGTTTGCGAAGGAAATGCGTAGTGATTCATTCATTTTGCAGATTTTCATATTTGCCAGATCATTTCAAAATCTTCGGTGATGAGAGTAGTATAAAACTTTGGCTGCAAATGGAACATCGTGACACCATAAAAAGAAATATGGTATTGCCTTCTTCCTGACCCCTTTTCTCTTTCCATTATTTTTCACGATTCGCTCAGACCAGGACATTGCAAAAATGCCTCTTTCAGCCTTCCTTTTTTGCTCTAATTATTGAGAAAATAGGATGCAATAAAATCTCCCTAATACAGACCACTGTTTAGTTGAGCTGCCAGCTATGGTAGCTGCAAGCGCTTGATACTATAGGTAGCTGGGGCATGTGATATTTTACATAACACGTTGTCATGGGAGACAATAAAATGTTTAGATACCAGTAGCTTCAAATTAATAGGGTAGGACTACATTACATTATTTATATGTATAGAATTCTAGTCCATCCTGCCCTCTCAAAGTGTGTAACAAAATATGTAATAAACAAAAGTGTCGGACAGATTAAAATACAATTTCCATTCAGAAATGCCCTTGATGATTCTGGACTAATACCAGTTCACCTGAGTCTGGCAGCATTTTCAAAATGTAGTCATGGGCTCCAGAACCAAGCTCTGCCATCCTGCGCTTGTTTTTTATTCTAACACACTATGCAGAGGGTCCTGTTAGGAAGGCAGAGAGGTGGCAATAGGACCACATGGAAGGGGGTGGTTTCCAAGCTCTGCAGGGCCAAAGCTCGGTTTGTATATAAGTTCCCTAAAAAGCTATAAATGCTTTGTCCGAATTCCCTGCTTTAATCCATGAGAGTTGTTTGTTCATGAGAAAAGAAGCTGGTGCACTTCTCAAATTTGATGGCAGTTAAGAGGCACTTGAGCCAAAACTGGCTCTCAAAAGGTTTTCCTTCTGGGCCTCATAGAATTATAGATTTGGAAGATACCTCAGAGATCATCTAGTCCAACCTCCTGCTCAATGCAGGCTCTGCACTGCAAGGTGCAGCTGCAGCCTCCCTCCAGCCTCTGCTTAAATACCTCCAGCAAAGGAGAGCCCACCACCTCCCAAGGCAATCTGTTGCACCGCTGAGCAGCTCTCACTCTTAGGAAGTTCCTCAAAATGTTTAGCCAAAATCTGCCTCCCTGCAATTTCCTCAGCCTAGCTCCAGGTCTCAAGGATTTCCTCCCTCTCTTCCAAGCACACACGCACACATGCACACGCACCTCACACAAACACTTGTATATCCTGGCCAGTTCCCAGCAATCTTAGACACAGAAAAAGGGCTCTCTTCTAGCCTTTTTCCTAAGGTGTGGAAAGTAAGACAGGTATTGGTGGAACTGTCTCCTCCATAGGGTCTCTCTTTCTCCTTTGGCTTGTATTTGGGGGAAAGGGCATGAGCAGGTAAGAGCCTACATATAGAAAAAGAGAGGGAAACAGCTCAGAGTCACGTAGCTCAAAAACACATTAAGGAAAGGCAGCCTGGGAGAGAGATGTTTTTAAGAGCCATTTGAAAGCTTGAACTGAAGGAGACAAGCATAATTCATTCAGAAGGGAGTTCTGCAGCGGTGGGAGCATCACTGAGAAAGCCCTCTCTCATGCTCGCTAGCCCGATCATTCTTACTAGCAGACAAGCTGGACCTCTGATGCTGACTTTAATGTGCAGGCAGGGTCATGTGGGTGATCCTTTAGCACTGATTACTGCTGTTGTGAATGGTCACTGCACTTATTTTGCATGTCATCTATTGTGCTCTTTGCATTTCATTTCCATCTGACATCACCGTTTACATTTTTCTCTCTGCACCTATATATCCGCTCCCTGAGGATAACTCATCATCCCTCTGATAAAGTGGACTACAGTCCACTAAAGCTTATGCCATCATAAATTTGTTGGTCTTTAAAGTGCCCCAAGACTTTGTAGTAATACGATAGTCTCCCTTTTCTGTGTCTCCCATTCTTACAAAAGTAATTTTGTCTTAATTTACCCTTTTTGTTCCTTTCCCATTCCCTGCTGATAACATGTGAACAAGCTCTCCAAATACTTAGTGCTTGTGCCAAGATGTACTTGGTGAGTAGGGTGTTATGAATTTAGCATAAATCCAAGCTAGTGATGGAACAGTTTGTTATTAAATACATTATTTAAATCTGGCTTAAATCCGTATTCCACTTCAAGCACAGATTGCTCTGCCTGCTTTCTGGTCTGACCCTCAGAAAAATACAATATTCATTCTCTCCCTCCCTCTCTCTCTCTCTCTCTCTCTTATAAAGGGCCTGATAAAACAGTCAGTATTTAGAAATATAAAAAGAAAAATCAATTGAGAGTCTGTCCTAATCCTTCCACTTGTTGTCCCATGAGTAAAAAATACTAGAAATTATGAGCAATTCTTAACTTCATGCTAGATAAGGATGATGGGAGTTCTAGTCCAACACATCTGGAGGGCACCAGGTTGGGGAAGGCTGTTCTAGTTGCATGATTTTCACTTTGGGTGTAAGAGGTCCCATGCTCAATTCCCAGACAAGGCCTTCCTCTGGGGAAGATATGCAAATTTGATAGCATATATCATTATATTTTTATATCTTTTTGGATTTTTAAATTTTGTAATATGCCCTGGAACCAGATCTGGTGAAGGAGATTATATATACATATTATAAATAAATAAATACATAAATAGGGACCACAGCGTTGAAGAGGGCTGTGGCTTAGTACCAGAGCACCTGCTTTGCCTGCAAAAGGTCCCAGGTTCTGTCCCTGGCATCTCCACATAGGCTGGAAAAGACCCTTGTGGGAAACCTTGGAAGGATGCCACTAGTCGGTGTCAATGAACCGATGGTCTAATTGAGTATAAGGCAGCTTCCTGTATTCTCAGTGGTTATGGCTTCTAGGTCAAGATCTGTAACGGAAACAATTCCCAGTATTTCTGGGAATTGCTCCCCCTACTTCTAGGCCAAAACCCAGATTCCAGACTGAAGGAGCAAGTCAGAGACAGCAAAATGATTATCTAGGTGTCTTCATTGATAATCCAGTGATGATTGCTGTTAGTAGGTTAGTAGTATCCTACATCTAATACGTTAATAATCATACTATAATAATAAAGCAAATATCCCACTTTTCTTCCACAACTGGGTGTTGCCTAGGCAGTCTCCCATCCAGGCACTGACCAGCCCCACACCAGTCAGGTTGCTGCATCATGTGCCTTCTATATTTATATGCCAATGCATGTAAATGTTAAAGCCTTTTCATGTAGTGCCAATTGTTTTCTGAGCTCAATCCAAGGTGTTGGTTTTAACTTTTAAAGTTCTGAACAACTCACAGCCTTGCTATCTGAGGGGCCACCTGTCTTGATATGAACCTGCTTGGTTGTTTAGATCAGGAGGAGAGGCCCTTTTGAAGACACCTCTGAGTGCAGAGGCCCACTTGACGTATGCGTGGGAAATGGCTTTCTCCTGTGTTGCTCCCAAACAATGAAACGCACTTTCTCTGGAATTGTGACTGGTCCCTGCTCCCTATGTGCTTAGGAAAGGCGTCAGGACACATGGTTTTGTTATGTTTTCATCTGATGAGTGTGTGTGTGTTTTTTTAAAAATCTTTACTGCACCTTGGTGGGTTTCAGAAAGGCAGCAGTTATAGAAATACCCTAACTAACTTAATAGTGCAAGTGGGAACCCAAGGTATGGACTTAAGGTATGCGATGCTGAGGGGAGATAGGATAACGCTCTTCAAGTACTTGAAAGGTTGCCACAGAGAGGAAGGACAGGATCTCTTCTCAATCCTCCCAGAGTGGAGGACACGGAATGGTGGGCTCAAGTGACAGGAAGCCAGATTCCAGCTAAACATCAGGAAAAACTTCCTGACTGTTGGAGCAACACGACAGTGGAACCCATGACCTAGGGAGGTGTTGGGCTCTCCCACACTGGAGGCATTCAAGACAAGGCTGGACAGCCATCTGTCAGGGATGCTCTGGCTTGGGTTCCTGCATTGAGCAGGGGGTTGGACTCAATGAGGGTTGGACTTCTATAACCTTCTCTCTGTCCCATCAGCCAGGACAGCTAGACTGGTGGGGACGAGGGAGAGGGCCTTTTCTGTGGTGGCCCCCACTCTGTGGAACTCCCTCCCTAGGGAACTCTGTCATGCCCCCTCTTTAATGAGCTTCCGTCGTGCATTAAAAACGTGGTTGTTCAGGCAGGCATTTGGGGTGGGTTAGGGTATTTTTAGAAAATGTTTTTATTGTAGAATTTTATTATTTTAAACTGTTTTATTGTATGCTGTATATCGCCCAGAGTGGCTGGGTGACCAGCCAGATGGCGATCAATAAATTTAATAATTAATTAATTAATTAAAAAATGGCCTTATGGGCCCCTTCCAACCCTACTATTCTATGATTCTATGATGCAGTGATTTTGCTACTGCTGCTAAGCAGGTCTGATTCTGGTCTATTCCTGGATGGGAGATCGTTTGGGCACTGAGCCTCTTGTATGCCATCTTGATTTCCATGATGGGAAAAAGGCAGGACATACATTTATCATATGTGTATGTGTGTGTAAATAAATAATTCATAGTTGGGAGTTGGTTGGTCATCCCTTTTTGACTGCCTTCCTGTTGACCGATTCTCATGAAACACACTTCATTGGAAAGGTCTTGACACAGAGATTCAATGAATAACAACGGTTTTCACTATAATTCAAAGTTGGGAGTTTATTTATGTCCATGAAGCTTTTTTTGTAAAGAATTAGGCTATCTTCTATAACAAGATACTATAAGGTTTTATTTTTAATATAAAAATGTCAAGTATAATTAAACAAACATAACTAATTGCAAATTGGAGCAAAATAAAATATGAGCACAAAAAAGTCTCCGTACATCTTTAAACACAGGTGCAGGCCAAAGTACAATGATATGCCAGTAACATATGGCCTGTAAACAGATCATGAAGGGATTAAGAGACACCTACAGTTAAAGGTAACCTAGTCTCTACGTTGCCGGAAGTCGTGTGCACTCATTGGTAAACCTCAAGATTCAAGTCGTCAATTGAGCAGAACAAGGACATTACAATGGCTGCCCTGGAGTTTACACCAAGAATATTGTATTTAAGGATGTTTTGTAAAGATAAATGATGTAACGCTTTGAATGTTTCAATAAATGCAGCTAGTTAAGTTAAACCTTTCATTAGATTTGCCTTGTCTCCGCGAACTGCATTTGCAGGCAGCCAACTGGTTACACAGATAAATAAATGCATTCTACACACACACACACACACACACACACTGCATGTATTTTGCAAGTGTCTTGAGGCCCTCATGCCCCCTTAGGCATCCTTAATGTGATGTCACAAAGAACATGGCCACAAGGACTTGAAGTCCTCCCACCCCCAGGGGTGCTGATGAGCAGCATGAGCGGAAGAATGGCCCAGCTGGCTTGGGCCAAAGAAGGTCGCCCTTGCCCAGGCTTCTCTTCTGTTCCCAACAGTGGTCAGCCAGATGCCTCTGGGAAGCTGCCTAGCAGGACATGAAAGCAACACTTCTCCGCTGTTGCTCCTCTGCAGCAGCATCTGGTGGTGCTCTGTGGTTTGCTGTCATGGATAATAGCCACGCATTCTTTCTTTGGTCAGAAACTATTTTTCCTTTGGGGAAACCTCTCCAGTCAGTCATGTTGGTTTCAGGCTTGGCAGAAGATGCCATTCAGTTTTTCTCGACTTGCTCTGGTTTTTAACTTTGTTTACTCCTTTGGGAGGAGAAGCACATGGCTGCAAGAGGTTCCCAACTGTTTTTGTTACAGGAATCTAATGCTGAAGAGTTTTCCCCGCCCTCCAAAGTGGAAAGTTTTCCTTAATGCCAAATGGACCCCCCTCCCCCCAAAAGGGTTGCATCCAAGGACACGGTGCCTTAGAAACAGCACACCAAAGGACATTGCCAGCTGCAGCCTGAAGCAGCCCAACAGCTGTTTGGAGAGGAAGGAGCCATTTGCTGCTCAGAAATTCCTAACCAACATCTGCGCTCAGATGGAAGGTCTCTTCTACCCACAGTTGTGTCTGTACAGGAAAAGAGCAAATTCCTTTGGAATGTTGTTGGCTGGCATTCCTTCGTGGCTGTGACACAGTTTGTGACCTCTCTGAGAGATTTCATCACTTCTTAGACATTCCATCAAGAGTGTGTGCGTGCTGATGTCGGTGGCAAGCAAAGCTCCAGAAAGCTGATTAGTTTCCACTGCAATCCTGTACATGTCTACTCAGAAATAAGCCCCGTTGAGTTCAGCGGAACTCACTCCCACATAAGCATGTATAGGATTGAAACATAATCTGGAGGAGGTTTTCTTCTATGGAGATCTGGAAAAAGTTCACGTTCCTAGGAGCCAACATCTTAAATCTTAAGAGCCAGCCATATATATCACCTGAAAAAAAACACACATTTAGATGCTAGCATCAGATTTGCAGAGCCTAAATGATGAGGCACTTAGAATTGTTATTAACCCCTCTGCCTATAAGTACCTATAAAATAGTATAGATTTTTAACTTGGCTATTAGCTTCAGCTATTGGGCAGTATAGAAATGCAATAAATAAATAAAACTCTCATTCTTGCCTTGGTGTACGTGTGTGTCTGTGTGTACGCACACACACACACACAAATATAGACATAAACATAGACATATATTTATATATAATATTAGCCTATTGGATTTAAAACAATCTCTTAGTTTTTTGGACAGAAATAATGAATTGGTTGTTTTGTTTCACAATGAAAGTTATTCTGGGGTAGCTGGATTTATTACATGATGTTACAGTATGACAGAAGTTTCCTGGAACAGATGGCAGATTATAAAATTCTGTTGCTGAGTTTCAAATCCTGGAAAAATTCAGCTTATTCATTAGTCTTTGTTAATCTTCCTTGAAATACCATCCAATTTAAACTGTTGACAAATTATTTTTCCGCCTAAAAACACTGCTTCCACTATAGTTGCTATCCCTTTCTATACCTGGAGCTGCTACATTTCCAGCTCAGAGCCTTGCTGGGTCAGACTAAAGCCAGCTATGCTGGCTGGAGAGGATATGGGGGTTGCAGTCCCAACACATCTGGAGGGTACCATGTTGGGGAAGGCTGGACTGAATGGTCCATCTAACCCAGTATCCTGCTTTCGGAGTGGCCAGCCAGATGTCTTGGGGAAATCTTTGAGTAGGGGATGAAGCCAATAAATAGTTCACTCCTGCTTGGCCATTGATAGACCTATCCTCTGTGCATTGGTCTAGTCCTCTGTTAAATCCATCTACGCCAGTGACCAGCAATACCTCCTGTGGCAGTGAATTCCATAACATTTTTAAATAAACAACTTTTGTAGAAGTTAAAACATGCACTCCATATTTTAAAAAAAACAACATTCTGTAAGATAAAATTAATTTACAAAAGGCATAATATTAACCTCTATATATGTTTTAACCATTCAAATGGGTCATAACCCAGTGCGAAACAGTTATTTATAAAAACAACTACTAGGCTCCATATTTCATTAATGCGTTCAAATGCATTTTAGGATTTGCGAAATCCCATACATTTAACTAATGAAGGAATATCCCAGAGTTTCCCCAGCCATTCTTGTATTGAAGGGACCTCTTTACATTTCCAGTAGCAGGCATAAGCCAGCCTAGCAACCACTAGAGCATGTAATGCTCCCTCTCATATATTTCTTCCTGGGAGGATGGGAAAGGTGTGGCCCTGCAGATGTTGCTGGACTGCAAGTCTCACTGGCTGCATTGGCTAGTACTGATGGGAGTTACAGTCCAACAACATTGGGAGGGCCACGCATTCTTCGCCCCTGCTTTCTAGGGAGTATATCTGCTATAAAATTAAAATGACAAATGAGGATATGTAGGTACATTAACACTGGGAAAGGACAACATTGCTTGGGTAATCATTTTCCAATATGTTTGAGCTCTGCAACATGTCCACCATAATTCCATGAATTAATTGTGTGGTCTGTGAAGAAGTATTTGTGTTTGTCAGTGTCATGCCCCCACTGTGGCTAGAGGCCACAGAAGCCCAGGGCACCCCAAACCAGGGACTGCCACCAGACCCACAGGAGCCTGAGTCCTCAGGGGAGATGGTTGCAAGGCCATCCCTGGCAGGAGAAAGGGGCCCTGCCTCCGAAGCAGAGGCTGAGCCACCCCCGACCCTTGGGAGCCGCGTCGCCTGGAGCGACAGACCAGTAGGGCGCCTGTGAGAAGGAGGGTTCGCTTCCAGAAAAGGTCTCCCCAGGAGTAAGGCTCTGGAAAGGGAGTCGTGATTGCTGCAGCTGAGCTCTGGGTGGGGTCCAGCAGGCTTTGGGCATAAAAGCCTTCACTAGAAACCCAGCCAGCATTGGAACAACTTCGTCCATCCCACCTCTGCTGTGTACCTTCGGTTCCTGAACTGTGCCCTGTGATTGATGCTCTGTTTCCTGACCTTTTGGACTGCCTAACGGCCCTGCTTCTGACCTACATAAAGTATCGGACTGATTTACTGTGTTTGACCTCTTGCTTGTTATTGTGACCACTCCTGCTGTTGCCTGATCCTCTTTGTCTGACTGACTGCTGGTGTTCTGACTTCTGCCTGGATTTAGACTACCTCTGTTGTAGCCTGAACCCCACTGAAGGTTTGAAGTTTTGCTGACTTCACTGCAGTTAGAGCTCGCTACAGTCAAACAGGACAGTCAGAGAAGAGCAGAAATGGAAAAGGACTCTCTAGCTTCACTAGCCACTCTATCATTAAGAAAGTACTGACTATGGCTGAGCCCCTGAACCTATCTTTCATGTATTGGATCTCTGCCCCAGAACATGGTGAAATAATACAGAGCATATCAGAGGCAGCATTCACACATCTGGGATTAGGGAAAAGAGCTTCCAGGTCGAAGGGTATGACCTGCAAACAACCTGGAGCCACTGTACCTCTTTTTTAGAAATTAGTCCCTGACATGCAAAGTCACACGAAAGAGAAAGGTTTCTGGAGTGTTGACTGGGAACTATTTACTCTATGCATGTAGCCATTAGCTTCCTGGAAAGAGCACTTGCTGAACAAGGACTGGGGCCAGTAGCTTGGTGGCAGGGCAGATGCTTTGCAGGCAGGAGGTGTCCAGTTTAGTCCTCAGGATCTCCAATCAAAAGGATCACAAAGTATGTAATGGGAAAGTCCTCTGCCTGAACTCCTAGGCAATACTGGGCTAGATGGATGGTGATGCTTTATGGAGCAGGTATTTTCTGCAGCTGGTTCTCTGAGAGCCTTCTGTGCTTGACTGGGAGCTGTGTGCAGTGGAGGCTGGTGGCTCCGATGTCATTGGGGCAGTGAATCCGTTCCAGGTTTCAGTCAGAACTTTTCACACCTTGGATAGCCCCTTGTGGCTGAAACCTGGAGTGGATTTGCTCCCGCAGTGACATCGGAGCCTCCACTGGCTGTGTGTATGCATCCAGTTCTGCATTCAGTTGTCTGCGTGTTTTGTTTTGAAATATTGAACCAGCTATTCTAAGGGCCAGACCAGATGTGATGCCATTCATACCATTAGCAATTGCATGAGTGTGGGGGTTAGGGGTTGGACTAAATAGCTGGCATGTGAGGTCCAATCCGTTTTGGGTCCTTGGGGGGGGGTCTTTAACCATTTGCCTCCCTCTGGGACCTGGATTGCCCTCCCTGCCCCAGTTTTGCATTGTCCCTGCTGCTTTGGATTTCCTCTTTTGAAAGACATCCCTTCGCACCGTGGCGTGAATGGTTCTACTACTCGACGGAGAGAAGTGTAGGGCTGTGGGATTAGGCACAAAAACACAATCTGCTCATCTGAGCTCCTGTGCACCTGCCGCCTTTTGAAAAGGTAGGAGGCAGATGACAGTACAATTTGCACGAACAATTACAATTGAAAAATTCCTGCAGTGAGAGTGTGGAATCGTGTGAATTTCCAGAGATGGTACAATGCATTTTGAAAGGCAAAATCTTTCTTTTCCATGTGACTGCTGAAACGAAAGGTGAAGAAATTGCTTCTCAAGAGGAACGAAAATGTGGTACAAAATCCGAAGTTTCCAATGCATTTGGGGAAAAGTGCAGATAAAAAATGGGCAGATTTTAAAAAAATTCATACACAAAATATGTATATTTTGACAAATGTGCCCAGAAGTGCATATATTTGCAAAAATGTGCATAAGAATTCTTTATTCAATGGAGAAAAATGCATACATTGGGGGGGAAATGCATACCAAAAATAGGGATTTTTAAAAAAATATGCACAAATGTTTTTGCGCTGAGTAAAAAAAAGGGGGGGAATATTGTGCAGAATTGGAACAGAATTAACTTAGCATTGGAAAAAACAGAAACCTGAGTAAAACCAAATTTGACATATCCACACATCCCTTGTTGCTTATCATTTATGGGGCAAGAGTGGGGAAGCTGCTGGTGCCTTTAGAATGGCATTCTTAATCATTCTGGATTTCTCCCTTTCATCAATGTATTCTGTCTGACTTCTAATTAAGGCAGCAACCTCATGTTATGGATGGTGGATATGGTTTTGCTGTTATATCCTTTGCATATCTCTCTGTTAAGGCAGAAGTCCGACACATGGGAAATGGAGCATCTCCTGCAGCAGGATTCTGTCATCTGACCTTTCACTGGGGAAGCTCCTGGGTCCTTTGGCTCGGCTGCTGCTAAGCCAAAGGGTTCAGCTGATGAGGTGGGCCTGCCAACGGATATTCTTTCAGAAGCGTGAGCTGCTTATTCTCCTCTCCTGTCAAGAAACTTCCAGTGCAGGAAGCATATAATCAGATTGCATTGACACTCGAATATTTACTGTGGTGCAGTAATGGAAGCTCTCTTCTCCCCTAATGATAGCCTGTTCTAATTTTGTTTTCTGATTGTCGGCGCAAAGACAAGGAGCAGAAGGCAGCTGTTTTTACCAGCTCTTGCTCTAACTGATGCTTTAGTTGTTTTGCAGCAGGCATGTGAGAGGAGCTCTGCCTCACTGTCTTAAGAGGAGGAGAGCTGCTAGAAAAGCATCACCCCCACATTCTTTGTGGTGCTGTTGTACAACAGCTGCATATTCTTAGAACGGGGTCCTGTGCATTTTGTGAATGTTGCATAAACCTATACACCTGAGCCATAGCACTCTCAAAAAGCAACTCCTTTTTGGTTTCAAAAGGTACTCGTTCACGGACTTATAACATGGGCTTGCACTGATAGTTTGCAACTAATTTGTTGCTGACACAGCTGCTGGACATACCAACACCAACTGCCGTTTGGTGGCTCAGATAGTACATGGAGACTTGCCTGAGACAGATCTGACAAAGTCCGGTTTTATGGCATTTTTACAGGGACCAGTGGGCAGTTGTTAGTAGACGAGTGCTAGCTTATTTCACTTCCTTCTTTGGTTTGTTGTTCAGTCGTTCAGTCGTGTCCGACTCTTCGTGACCCCATGGACCATAGCACGCCAGGCCTTCCTTTCCTGCGCTCTCTCCCGGAGCGTGCTCAAGTTCATATTCATTGCATCCGTGATGCTATCTAGCCATCTCATCCTCTGCCGTCCCCTTCTCCTTTTGCCTTCAGTCTTTCCCAGCATCAGGGTCTTTTCCAGAGAGTTTTCTCTTCGCATTAGGTGGCCAAAATATTTCAGCTTCAGCTTCAGTATCTGTCCTTCCAATGAGCACTCAGGGTTGATTTCCTTTAGGATGGACTGATTTGACCTCCTTGCAGTCCAGGGGACTCGTAAGAGTCTTCTCCAGAACCACAGTTCGAAAGCATCAATTCTTCGGCGCTCAGCCTTCCTTATAGTCCAGCTCTCACAGCCATACATTACTACTGGGAAAACCATAGCTTTGATTAGACGGACCTTTGTCGGCAAGGTGATGTCTCTGCTTCTTACTATGCTGTCTAGGTTGGCCATAGCTTTCCTCCCAAGGAGCAAGCGTCTTTTAATTTCATGGCTACAGTCACCGTCTGCGGTGATCTTGGAGCCCAAGAAAGTAAAATCTGTCACTGCTTCCATTTCTTCCCCTTCTATATGCCAGGAAGTGATGGGGCCAGATGCCATGATCTTCGTTTTTTTAATGTTGAGTTTCAAACCAGCTTTTGCACTCTCCTCTTTCACCCTCAACAAGAGGCTCTTGAGATCCTCTTCGCTTTCTGCCATTAGGGTGGTATCGTCTGCATATCGGAGGTTGTTGATAATTCTCCCTGCAATCTTAATTCCGACCTCTGATTCATCCAACCCGGCATTTCTCATGATGTACTCTGCATATAAGTTAAATAAGCAGGGTGACAATATGCAGCCTTGTCGTACTCCTTTCCCAATTTTGAACCAATCGGTTGTTCCATGTCTGGTTCTTACTGTTGCTTCTTGACCCTCGTACAGGTTTCTCAGGAGACAGGTAAGGTGGTCTGGTACTCCCATCACTTTAAGAATTTGCCACAGTTTGTTGTGATCCACACAATCAAAGGCTTTAGCGTAGTCAATGAAGCAGAAATAGACATTTTTCTGGAATTCTCTTGCTTTCTCCATGATGCAGCGAATGTTGGCGATTTGATCTCTAGTTCCTCTGCCTCTTCGAAACCCCACTTGTACTTCCGGTAGTTCTCGGTTCGCATACTGCTGAAGCCTAGCTTGTAGGATTTTGAGCATCACCTTGCTGGCATGTGAAATGAGCGCAATTGTGCGGTAGTTTGAACACTCTTTGGCGTTGCCCTTCTTTGGAATTGGAACGTAAACTGACCTTTTCCAGTCTTGTGGCCACTGTTGAGTGTTCCAGATTTTTTGGCATATTGAATGCAGCACTTTAACAGCATCATCTTTTAGGATTTTAAATAGCTCGGCTGGAATACTGTCATCTCCGCTAGCTTTGTTGTTACTAATGCTTCCTAAGGCCCACTTGACTTCACTCTCGAGGATGTCCGGCTCAAGTTCAGTGACCGCACTCTCATGGCTATCAGGGACATTCAGATCTTTCCTGTATAGTTCTTCTGTGTATTCTTGCCACCTCTTCTTAATCTCATCTGCTTCTGTTAGGTCCCTGCCTTCTTTGTCCTTGATCATGCCCGTCTTTGCACAAAACGTTCCCTTGAGATCTCCAATTTTCTTGAAGAGATCTCTAGTCTTTCCCATTCTGTTGTTTTCCTCGATTTCTTTGCATTGTTCATTTAAGAAGGCCTTCTTGTCTCTCCTTGCTAATCTCTGGAACTCTGCATTCAGTTGGCTATATCTTCCCCTTTCTCCCTTGCTTTTCACTTCCCTTCTTTTGTGAGCTACTTGTAAAGCCTCATCAGACAGCCACTTGGCTTTCTTGCATTTCTTTTTCTTTGGGATGTATTTCGTTGCTGCCTCCTGAACAATGTTACGGACCTCCGTCCATAGTTCCTCAGGCACTCTGTCTATCAGGTCTAATCCCTGAAATCTATTCCTCACCTCCACTGTATATTCATGAGAGATATGATTTAGGTCATACCTGAACGGTTTAGTGGTTTTCCCGATGTTCTTCAATTTAAGCCGAAATTTTGCAAGAAGCAGCTCATGATCTGAGCCACAGTCAGCTCCAGGTCTTGTTTTTACTGACTGTATGGAGCTTCTCCATCTTTGGCTGCAAAGGACATAATCAATCTGATTTCGATATTGACCATCTGGTGACGTCCATGTGTAGAGTCGCCTCTTGTGCTGTTGGAAAAGAGTGTTTGCTATGATCAGCATGTTCTCTTGGCAAAACTCTATTAGCTTTTGTCCTGCTTCATTTTGTACACCAAGGCCATGCCTGCCTGTTATCCCGGTGATTTCTTGACTTCCTACTTTAGCATTCCAATCCCCTATGATGAAGAGGACATCTTTTTTTGGTGTTAGTTCTAGAAGGTGTTGTAGGTCTTCATAGAACCGATCAACCTCAGCTTCTTCGGCCTCAGTGGTTGGGGCATAGACTTGAATTACTGTGATGTTGAATGGTTTGCCTTGGATTCGTACTGAGATCATTCTATCATTTTTAAGATTGTACCCCAGTACTGCTTTTCCCACCCTTTTGTTGACTATGAGTGCTACTCCATTTCTTCTAAGGGATTCTTGCCCACAATAGTAGATATGATGGTCACCTGAATTAAATTCGCCCATGCCTGTCCATTTTAGTTCGCTGATTCCCAAGATGTCGATGTTCAATCTTGCCATCTCATGTTTGACCACCTCCAGCTTACCTTGATTCATTGATCTGACATTCCAGGTTCCTAAACAATATTGTTCTTTACAGCATCGGATTTTCTTTTCACCACCAGACACATTCACAGCTGAGTGTCCTTTCGGCTTTGGCCCAGCCGCTTCACTCTTTCTGGCGCTACTTGGAAATACCCTCTGCTCTTCCCCAGTAGCATATTGGACACCTTCCGACCTGAGGGGCTCATCTTCCGGCGTCATCTCTTTTAGCCTTGTGATACGTTCCATGGGGTTTTCTTGGCAAGAATACTGGAGTGGGTTGCCATTTCCTTCTCCAGTGGACCACATTTTGTCAGAACTCTCTGCCATGACCTGTCCGTCTTGGGTGGCCCTGCACGGCATAGCTTATGGCTTCACTGAGTTACGCAAGCCCCTTCGCCACAACAAGGCAGTGATCCATGAAGGGGATCTTTGGTTAACCTTCTTTGGTTAGCAAGGTGTAAAGGTGGCATTTCCTCCTGATCTCATTAGAGTCTGCTCCTTCATTGGTGTGTGCTGTAAAGTTTTTCAAAGACAGAAAATGCAAGTTGGCAACCGTTTCATGTAGCCTATCATGGGTGTATTACAAATTAGAGGGCTGCAAGATTATTGTAGTTAGTAAAAGGGAGTTGATTGAAATGCCGGTAGTTAATTCAAATTCAGCACAAAAGAAAAAGAAAAGAAAGTTACTTGTAATCACTAGTTAAAGAGGTGTAAGTTGTGCACAACCAGTTAGGAACTGAAGCTGCCTCATGTTCCCTTGTTCTACTTTGCTTTCATCTACAGACATGTTTTATTTATATGTGGAGGGGGGAAAGCCAAGCACGAAGCTTTCATGCAGAGCGTTGGCAGTTACCTAATTGCCTGTGAATTGGCACAGTTAAGTGTCTAAAATATTTACATGGGCTCTCCAGGATATGATGTACCAACCATCCATCCATCCCTCTTGCAGAATCAGAGACGCTTACAGAGGTGGTGATTGCTCACTGGAACATGAGTCAGCAGTGCTGAGTCAACAAGGCCACATGGAGGATGGAAGAGTTGAGATCAGGATTAACTGTGCCTTGTGTTGCAAAAGAGTGGCTAGCTGAAAGCCAGTTAGCTGTTCCTATGTATTGGGGGGTTGGGGGGAGTACTGTTTTTGTTGTATCTTCCTCCTACACATGGGCGCTATGCTGTATGCCATAATTCTGTATGAATTCAGGAAAAATGCAGAACATGGTATTGGGTTCCATTTTTAGGCTTCTGACACTTTGAGCTTTCAGGTTTGTTGTTTGTTTGTTTGTTTGTTTGTTTGTTTTTAAAGGTGCCTGTCCTTATGGTTGCAAAAACATGCTTTAAAGTGCATGGGTAAGAAGCATGGAGGGGTGTCCAAAGAAGACTTCTAGTAGTGTGCGTGTGTTTCAGTGCCTGCATCGTTCCTCAGCCTTCCCCTTGACTAGCAAAACCAGAATAAATTCTGCAAAACAGAACAATTGCAGAACAAAATGTTAAAACAAGAGAAATAGCACCAATTTGTATAACACATGTAATACAATGCATAACTGTGTTTTTCTCGGTGAAGACTTCCGATTACATGGTTCAGAAGATTAGTGTTTCTAGTGTGTAGCAAACACAGCTCTGATTTTGACTTAGACATCCATAAATAACATACTATAATCAAGGGCACATAGAATGCCTTCTCCATGTCTGTGCCACAACTATGGAACACCCTTACTTTGGGGTGGGGATCCATCAAAGTCCTAGCTGAAGCATTTTCATCAATTGTTGTGAAACTAGTGCAGTGTGTATTTTGTGATGGTGTGCCCAGGGAGGCATGGCATTTGGTTTTGAGTCCCCAGTTCAGTGTCTTGAGAAAGAACTATGAAGACAGGCATACTGTGTTTACTCAGAAGTTCCATAGATTTAAACAACACTTACTTACAAGTAGGTGTTCTTAGGATTATAGGAATAAGTGTGGTGTAGTGGCAAGAGTGTTGGACTGGGAGCCAAGAGATCCGAGTTCTAGTCCCCACTCAGCCATGGAAGCTCACTGGGTGACTTTGGGCCAGTCACAGACTCTCAGCCCAACCTACCTCACAGGGTTGTTGTTGTAAGGATAAAACAGAGAGGAGGAGGATCATGTAAGCCACCTTGGGTTCCTTGCAAGAGGAAAAAAGGCAGGATAGAAATGCAATAAATAAATAATAAAGGAGGGAGAAAACTAGATGCTGAGAAAAGATTTATTTGTAGGCTTAATACATTTAGGAGAATCCTTCCTCAGGGGCCTGAGAGAGACAGAGCGTGTCCAATATTCCCAATACTCTTGTTAAGGCTGGGATATAAAACACCCAGCTCCTAGTTCCAAGCCGCTGAAGGGCTCTGTTTCCATTCCATTAATGTCTGTTTCTCTGCTTTCTCTCTTCTTGGATAGGACAAATCTGGAAGCCCTGCAAAAAAAGTTGGAAGAATTAGAACTTGATGAGCAGCAGCGGAAACGTCTCGAGGCCTTCCTTACCCAGAAACAAAAAGTTGGGGAGCTAAAGGACGATGACTTTGAGAAAATCAGTGAGCTGGGTGCTGGAAATGGCGGGGTGGTCTTCAAAGTTTCACATAAGCCTTCTGGCCTCATTATGGCAAGGAAGGTGAGCATCAATACTGGCTTTGTAGGTGGGGAGAATGTTTGGCTAATTTCCCCTTGTTAAATCTGCCCTGTGTCAATCTATTAATGGAGATATTGCAAGCCATTCTAGAATATTTTTTACAGGAAACCCTACCCAAATGCTAGGACCAGAAAACTCCAGTTTCAGTTCTTGCACAATGTGGTCAAGTATGCATGGAAAATGCAAAGACCTGATTGGATGTTAACCCTGGGAATCAGAGAAGGAGCAAGCCTCACTCCACCACACCACAGAAAGATTCCCTCCCCTGCCCAACCGCAAATCAAGTGATGTCTCCCTTGTTTTTCATGTATTGGCTCACAGAATGTGACTGTCCCATGTTACTTCCAATTTCTGAACTAAAGTTATCCAATGGAATTCTTGCTGATTTTGGACAGTCTACTGTTTAGATTCTTCACCACCACCACCACCCGCCATTGTGGCTGGTATCTTGAACTGCATGTACTCAGCAGGATAGCAGGTTCTGTCACGTTAAAAGCTGATGTGTGCAATTGTAGCATGGCCATAACCTGAAGCCTGTAGTTTTTATGATGGCTTTTGTTAACACATTAGCAGAGCTTACTTTTGTCTACTGTGGCATATCAATGTTCACACCCCAAACGTCCTAAGGGAGTCCCCCAGGAAAGGACATTTTGCAACTCTTGGGACAATCTATGTTCAGTCCATCATGACTTTTCCGAGGCTGTACAGCATGCCACAGCATCGGCTCTTTTTTTCTTTACCTCCCAAGAGTCATCCAATAAAAAAACTGATGGTAATTGGTCATTTGCAGTTAATTCACCTAGAGATCAAGCCGGCCATTCGGAACCAGATAATCCGGGAGCTGCAAGTCTTGCATGAATGCAATTCTCCCTATATAGTGGGCTTTTATGGAGCATTTTACAGTGATGGCGAGATCAGCATTTGCATGGAGCACATGGTAAGTACGCCTCTCTGTTGCTGTAGATGTGTCTTCAGGCTTGTGCATCTATTAAGCCTTGCCCACTGAGTACTCTGTGATGATGGAATATGTTAAGAAGTTTCTACCATCATGAGTAGTGTGGCAAGGCTGAATACCAAAAAGTGACTTGTGCTCTCTCAAAACACCATAACTTTTGGGTCATCCAGAGGCAAGGTTGAGGCCCCAAAAGGAGGCCCATCTTTGTATTTTGCATGATTCATGTATAGAACATCCTGACAGAATGTTGCGGTGCATTGCTGGCATAAATGGCTCTCTTGAAAGGATCAGGTACACTGAAGGCAGATCACTTGGCAGCTACTAGCCAGAAGCACAACTTCCCCTGCCATTATGATTTACTTCTAGACACTTCTGCATCCTGCTCATGGCCTGCCATGTTACTGGCCATCATTGGTGGACAGAATCCTGAGCTAGATGGGGCCACTGGCCTGAGCTAGTGAGCATCTTCTGAGTTCTGTGGGTGGATTCAGACAACTAGAGGTCTCGTATTAGCCACTTCGAAAGTATGTCATGTGGTAACTGTCTCCCTATGTGATTGCCAAGCGGTTAGTTTTTAAGCAGCTTATGTGTGGCTCCCTGTTCTTAGAAGCTGCCTTTTCATTTCTTACTAGGGTGATTTAATAAAATACCTTTTATTAAGCTAGCTCAAAGGTCACGAAAATGTGCAAGCTTTCGAGCTCTCCAGAAGTCTTAAGCAGGTAACATGGCACCAACCCGCCCCCCCAGGTGGACCGGAGGTGGGTGGGGGTGGAATAGAAGCAGGGGGCAGGAAGCTGGTGTCTTAAGATGATACGGTAAGGATGATTTGGGTTTGCAGACCTTCAGTTGGGCTCTGTCATGTGGCGCGATGGTTTCAGTGCGCCTAGGTCCACTGGGAATAAGAAGGTAGCAGACAATTGTTGATCCCCCATTTAAAAAAAATATGTCTTTATTTATTTATTACATTTATAAATAAAATATAAAATCCATCTGTTAACTGTCTGCATCCTGGATCAACCAGAGAGGCAACCTGCTTTTTGTAACATCTTGCCTGATAATGAGATCCAGAGAACTTGAAAGCTTGCGCATTTTTGTGACCTTAGAGTGGGCCTAATAAATGTACTGCACTAATATGGATGTCAGAACTTCTCTTAAGGCCAAAACGACTACTGATGCTTTTTAGTTCTGTGCATCAAGGGACAGTTGCGGGATTTACACTTAGATGGCCAAACACCTCTTTCTATACCAAGAAAGCCTTGTTTCCTACCCAAACAGAGAAACAATACGTATAAGCCTTCCCCTAAATAGAAATCAGTACAGCATCTCTTTTCCTTCCCCTCCCCTGACCAGTCCTTACTATTGGCTTTGATTTTTTGACATGTGTGGAGCAGGATCATGATCAGCACTGAGTTTGCTCCAATCTTCCTTTCTTTTTTTTAACCCCTCTTCCAATGTTCCATGTTTAACTTTATATTTAATCTTGTTTTCACTCTGATAGGAAAAATTACACTTTACCCTCAGCATCTGTCAGCCTTTGTGTAGCCAGATGGAGCCCCCACTTTTAGAACACTGTTTCTGTGATTAGAGGTTGGTTAAATCCCTCCCTCTCTTCATCCCCAGAAGAGATGTCGAACAATATCACATGTCTGCCCAAAATGGGGAGGGGGGGCAGCTTCGGGACTAAATGAAAAGGTGCTTACAAAAATAGCCATTTTTATGTTATTGTTTTTTCAAGCAACATTATGCACGTTTATTTCTGCCCTGCCCTAACAGAAGCTTTTCTGTTGCTAATATTTCTTGTGAAATGGGATGGAAATTAGTTTTTGATTCCTTATTAATAGAAAGCGTAAGCTCTGGGAAAAGCAACCAAGAACTCAAAATGAAGGCGGGTGAAAGAGAGGAACAACGGAAGGCATAAAGTTAAATGGGATGCAACTAGGCATGGTGGAGGCAGGATCCAAGTGGGGTGGGGGGTTTAAAGTGCAGTGGGTGGGAGAGGGAAGCACAGTCTCCCCCTGCCTGCAGTTTTTCTTCCTCAAACTGCTTTTTTAGCCATTTTTTCCTCTTGTTAGAGCTTTGAGACCAGAGTTCAGAAGAAAAATTGTTTTAAAATAACCGTTTGGGGTGGGGGACAGTTTCAAGGGGAAAAGCCTGTCAAGGGTTTCTGCTCTGCCCTCCCACCCAGTCCCCTCCTTCATAGGGGTTTGGTGGCAGGCCCAATCCTCCAGCTGGGTCCGCTGCTTTCATGTCTAGTTCGTTTGCCGTAAACAAACTCAACAAAAGTTGGGAACAGAAAAGATCTGCTCATGCAGGTTTCCAGGAAACCTTTTCTTTTAACTTCTTATGTGATTAAACCTGTACCGGCTCCAGCCTTTGGAGGGCCCTTGGGCAAGACGCCCTCGGTGGGCCCCCTCCCGCCGCGAGTCTGCCTTCTCACCACCATTGTCACCAGCTGCTACTGCTTCTCCTGGCTGCCACTGGCTCGCTTGGCAGGCAGAGAGCCAGGGAGCGCGTCGGCAGCAGCCTCTCCTGCCCCGCCTGCTCACCACCACGGTTGTCTGGGCCAGAGCAAGAGGCGGGGGAACAAGCAGGGTGCCGTGGTGAGGAGGAGGAGCACCTCCGGGGGCTCCGGTCACGGGCCCCTGCTGGGCTGTGGCATGCCTGCCCTTGGCTCCAGCCCTGGATTACACCCGTCCCTTCATGTTTTAGTCAGTAGCGCCCTGTGTGTGTGACACAATATTCAAATGGGTGCCAGTTCTGACAGTATCATCTTGTGCCCTCCTGCAATGGCAGAGCACTTCCTCAAAAGGTACTGTTGGGCTGATCAGTCTCAGCTCCTCACGATATACTGTCTGGATTTTCTTTTCACGTTCAGTAAATGTGAACGGATTTCAAAAGGAGGAAGGGGTAAGCACCTAAGAAGAGCCGAGCTGGGTCAGACCACGGTCCTTCTAGTCCAGCATTCTGTTCGCGCAGTCTCTAACAAGCCGCCTGCTGGAAAGCCACAAGGGCTTTCCCTTTGGCTTTCTAATTCTAAAAATGCCTGAGCAAAGCCATTTTAAAAGCAAAAAGGTGGATCCTAGTTTTGTTTTTCAAAAGAACCAGAAGCATTTAATAACAAGATGGGGATGTGGAGTGTTATGATTTGCACATTCCCCGTTCTCCCTTATTTCTTACAGTTGAATTCATAGCTTATTTAGTTCCACCAGGGTGAACACAACGGATACAAAGTAGGCATTTTACTTAGAGCACTATGGCACTTGGAAAATGTTTTTGGTATTTTTTACATTTTTTTTCCAACCAAGATCTCAGAGCAGATATAGCACTACAAGGGTGTTACAAATGTGTTGAGCAGTTTTAAAATAATTTAAGAATGAATTAGTAATGGGCAAAGGGTTTTGCACTCTTTGTTGCTTTTTAAAAATCTATCCTCCATCTTGCACAATGCACCTATTTTGCATTATTTATTATTATTTATTATTTTATTTATTTCTTTGCTACCCAATAGCCAAAGTTCTCTGGGTGGGTCACAAAAATTACAAACCACAAATACAAAATAATAAAAACATAATAAAAATAGTTCAAATAGCTAAAACAGTTACAGTAAGATACTGCACCCAATAAAAACAACTGACATACATCATATGCCGATAAGTGCCTGGGAGCAGAGGACAGTCATAACCTGGCGCCGAAAAGATGACAATGTTGGTGCCAGGCAGACCTCAGTAGGAAGAGTGTTCCATAATTGGAGGGCCACCACTGAGAAGGCCCTCTCCATTGTTCCCACCTTCTGAGCTTCCTTCGGAGGAGGCACTCAGAAGAAGGCCTGAGATGTTGATTGCAGTGTCTGGGTAGGTTCATGTCGGGAGTGGCTGCATGATTTGGCAGACTGCCATTTCACTGGAGTCCTTTGGCTCCTTTCTCTGGCGGAGGTAGTCCCTTGTGCAGGGCTTCTGCTGGGGCAGCCTCATTCTGCACCAGCTGAAGCTTCCAGCCCATTTTCAAAGGCAGCCCCACATGACGTGTGTTACAGTAGTCTGTCTGGATTTAACTGGATGACTGTGGCAAGGTGTGCATTCTCCGGATTGGGGCAAAATTGGTAAATCAGACGAAGCCAATCAAAGGCACTCCTGGCTCACAGTGCCAACTGTGCGTCCACTGAGAGAGCTGAGCCCAGGAGAATTCCCAAGCTTCGCACCTGGTCCTTCGGGGAGAGTACAGCCCGCTCCAGCACTGGTCACATCCCTTCATCCAGATTAGTGGTCTTCCCCGCCCACAGTACCTCCATCTTACCTGGATGACTTCAGCTTGTTCACCCTCATCCATCCCAAAACTGCCTCCAGACCCCTGTTCAAGACGTGGATGGCCCCCCTGAGAAGGGAGAGGTGGAGCTGCATGTCATCTCCATAGGAGTGACACTTTAGCCCAAACCTTTGGATGACTTCTCTCAGTGGCTTCATATAGATGTTAAAAAGCCTGAGGGACAAGATAGTCCACTGAGGCACCCCAAAGCCCATGGGGCTGAACATAAACCCACCCCTTCGGAAAGGGCTCCCCTGCCCCCATGGAGGATACTGTGGTTGATGGCATTGACAGCTGCTGAGAGGTCCAGGAGAACTAACAGGGTTGTACTCCCTGAATCTGTTCCACTCTGCAAGTCATTCAAGGCTGTTTCTGTCCCAAAACCAGGTTACAACAGGCCCAGATAAGTGATGTTATCCGTGACTACCTGGAGCTGAGAAGCCACCACCATTTCAAGTATCTTATCAGGAATGGAACACAAGATATTGGGTGATAATTATCCAACACAAATTATTTTTTTTGTTTAACAGAGGTCTTACTACTGCCTCTTCAAGGGCAGTAAACACTACATCCTCCCTCAGCAATGGATTAACTCCTCCTGAGGTGCAGATGCTAAGCTGCAACCTGGCAGATTTTAATAGCCAGGAAGGGCCAGGATCCAGAAGACAGGAGTAACTGTCAAATCTCCAAGAAGTTTGCATACCTCATCAGCTTGCACAGGCTGAATCATATCCAACACAGTGTGACTACACAGTAACAAACCTGCATTCATCTCTGTATCATGGCATCTGTATCAGAAGGAATGCAAGCAACTTTGCCAGCAAAATGTAATGCAAACTGGTAACTGAGCTTTCATGGGTTCCCCTGCCATTCTCCATGACTTCTACAACATTGTGTACACTACAAAGAACTTTACCATTCAGTTCACAATGACACAGCTTAATGAGGAGGATTAAGGTGCCCAAAACCACCTAGTTTGCGTCTTGCTAGACAGCAGTTTAAACCTGAGTCTCGCCCACACCAGTTTTTTCTTAGACATAACTGGGGTTAAATCACTACATACATACAGGGACTATTCATACCTCGTTAATCAAGATTTGGGCTTGACCCAAGGCTACAAGAAGGCTGGAACACAGCAAACCTCCCTGACTTGAAAAAGTTAGACACTCCCCTGACTCCACTCTTGCTGTGAAGAAATCAAGATTTTTACTGTTTTTATTTTCTACCAGAGGTGGGATCTGTTCAGATGCTGCTCTTGACTTAACATGGCTATATTTTACTAAAAATAAATGCAGCTCATACCGTTTTCCCTCTCCTGAAGCTCTTAGCAACAGCAGCATATATTTAACTTGGAAAGGGTGTGTTTGCATTCTGTAATACATTAAAATCAAGCCCTGATAATCCATGGGTGTGATTTACTTTAAGATTGAATTCTAAGGCCAACCAGCTTTCTGTGTTGCTTGATTGTGCCTTCTTTGCCTTTTCCCCAGCATCCATGTTTTCTTACACGGCTACTTGTGCTCATTTGTACATGGTTACTATGTAAGCATGCCGATAGCCACTGTGAGCAGCTGGTGCAGTGGGACAGGATCATGCCCCTCCCCTCCCCAACATGAATAGAAATGGAAACTCATGTCCCCCATCGACCAAACTGGACAAGACATGGGGGATCCACGATAGGGTGTCCTTTCTTTTTAAAAACAGCTGTATGTGGACTCCCCCCGCCCCCCGGTGAGGCAAATAGCAGCTTCGTAAGCTGTTTTACATCTAGAATAGGGTGCAGCAGATTTGCCATTCTGGTGCTGCAGGCCCAATCCATGTGAGGGCCCCGTGGCTGCTTTTTACAGCACTTTGAACACAGATCTCTTAACGCCTTCTTTCTCCCTTCTTGCTGCCCGAAGTGTTGGAGCAAGAGGAGGAAGAGAAACGTAGGGGCCATGCCCAAAAGAGCAGTAAGCACTGGAAAGCCAGCAGGAGAGCCGGAACAGGCAGGAATGAAGAGGGGGACGCAATTTCACCCACTATCACTTGGGATCACCCAGTGAAACAAACTGGCCTTACAGTCAGGACAGGCCAAAGGGAAATCTTCACACAGTGCATGACTGATTCGTGGAGCCCTAACAATAGCAAAGAAACTAATACTCCAGGCCTGGATGGGTGAACACCCACCGCCTATTATTCAGTGGAGTGAAGATCTTGCTGCAGTAAGCTGAAGGCATATCTTACAGTCGTCAATTTTGTCTGGGTGCTTATTTAGACATATTAATACTTGTATTTGAAACAGAAGTGTCAAAACTTTTTTTTATCAATGGTGTGAAAAGTTGTTGCAATTGTACATTCTTTTGCTGTTGCTTTTCTTATGTTCTTGCTATCATTGTTATTGTTTGCAGCCCCCCCCCCCTCCGCGTTTTGTTTTGGTAAAAGTGCAGAGTTGTGTTTTTTTCCAAAAAGATTGACTCATGGAATTGACATCTGATACAAATGTGTGTGTTTTTTTTAAAACCCCAAATAAGCACAGAATTCACTGCCATAAGAGGTGATGATGCCTTTTTTAAAAAGTGCTTGTTTTTAAGGGTTCATTAATCATTTCCTCCAAGGAACTCAAAGTGGTATACATGGTTCTCTACCCCTCCACTAGTGTTTCATCCTCACAACAACCCTGCAAGGCAGGCTAGGCTGAGAGATCACAAGTGGCTCAAGTAAGGTCACTGAGGGAGCTTCAGGGTTGAGTGGGGATTCGAACCTGGGTCCCCCCGGTCTTCTCCCAACACCCAAACCACTAAACCCCACTGCTTCTCTTTGACAAATCTAACATTCATGGAAGGTGACAATGTCTGTTGGCAGCTATTAGCTATGAGAGCAAGGTAGAATTTCTATGCTCGCAGGGAGGCCTCTGTGATACTGGGGACAAATTGGGTGTGTGTGTGGGGGGAGCTTGTTCTTGCGTCTCCAGAGACATCTGGCTGGTCGCTGTTAGAGGATGCTAGAGTCAGTGAGCCTGCATTCTGATCAAGCAGGGCTGCTCTTGTGCACCGAGCAGATGACCACTGATCAGCAATACCTCAAATAAACTTTTTTTAAAGTGGAAGGTAAGATGTGTAAGACAGGGATGGAGAATGTGTGGCCCTCCAGATGTTGGATTGCAACTCCTCACCATTGGTTATGCTGACTAGGGGTGATGGAAGTTGCAGTTGCAATCCAGCAACATCTGGAGAGCTAAACATTCCCCAACCTTGGTGTAAGGCTAAAAGCAATGGAAATGTTGGAGGGTGGGAGGGAATAAGGAGGGAAAAGGCTCTTTGCGTACTGTCACTTGTGAACCTTAAAAGTGTGGTTCAATTTGGGATTGGCTATAGGAACAAATCTCCCTTTTTCTCCCTCAGGTTGCGCGTAAGGAAATGCTCTGTACGGCATTTCCTTGCTCTGTCCTTAAATCTCCCCTATACAGATCTTTTTGCCTTAAGCTTCATGAAAAGCAAGGCCCCGCTCTTTCTTGTCTGCTATCAGATGTCCAGAAGCCTTTTGCCTATGGGCATCCCAGAGAGCCTTTGACCCTTTGAGGATAAACATAATTCATACTCTGAATGTTGAAACATTTCCTTTTCTTAGGATGGTGGCTCCTTGGATCAAGTCCTGAAAAAGGCTGGCAGAATCCCTGAACAGATTCTAGGCAAAGTTAGCATTGCTGTAAGTATGTTGTTTTGGCATTCAGAAAGTGGAATTCAAATGCAGTTGGTGAAGGCAAGGCAAGCCCAGAAGGCAGAAACAGGTGGTGGAATTTTTTCATTGAGGCACACTGAAATGGGCAAATCTGACCATGCTTCAAAATACATTGCTTTCCCCTTCTAAATAGTATGTCTTTAGTAAGATCTACTTCACACAGGAGAAACAGCCCATAAAACAGCTCGTGATGTCAGGAATGAATCTGAGCATGTGGAGATCTCTGGCAGCTCAGATTCAGAAAGGGAACAGCTGGAACGGGGGGAGGCTCCCTCCCTAGTGAGCCCAGATTCAGCGAGACTGACTTCCCAAGACCTTGGCACACCGGTGGCCCAGCCTGCATGGCTCCCCCGTTCTTCCACCATGAGGACCCAGGTTTCGGAGGAGTGTGACTTGAGGGATGCCAGGGTCCATGGCAGAGCAAAGCGGGCAAAGTTAGGGGCAGGGCTCAGATGCTCCGCCAGGTTGGCCACTCGTGGAAGCCAGCATAGGAGGGAGCCACCCTAAGGGAGCGGCATCCCTGTGAAGCAGGTCTGGCCAAGACGTTCTTGCCCAGACTGCTGGCAACTTCTCTAACTTCGTATCCTCTAGCGATATTCATAGACGTGTGGATTAGCTGGTTCTATACAGTCTGAGGGCTTCCTAGAATTTGCATTCGTAATGAAACTTGTCCTTAACCAATAAAGTCGTGTTAGCCTGGAGCTTTGTTTCCTGGAGTGTGATGATTTTGAAGGGAGAGGGCGTGACGCCCATGTGGTCAGAAACGTTATGCTGGCAGTAGCACTACAGCAGTGCTCTTCACGGCACGGGCCGAGGGCCACTCTGAATCACCTCCCGTGTGGCTTTCCGCCTCTCTCGTTCATTCGCATTCTCTCGTTCTGCAGTGGCTGCTCCTCACCGCAGGGGCGCTCTCGCGTCGCCACGCTGCTTGCTTTGGCAGTGGGCTGGCTGCTGTGATCTGGGCTCCCTGAGGAGACCTGGGGGTGGGGAGTCGGGAGACCTGCCGCTCACCAGCTGTAGGGTGGCTGGGGTGGGGGAAGAGAACGCAGGAGCTATCGGCCAATTGGCTGTGGCAGGGGAGGAGCCCAGAGGCAAAGAGCAACGTCCCAGGCTAGCTGCAGTGCCGCACTGCACAGGTCTTGAAGGTGGAGGGGAAATGAGCATGTGGGCGATTCAGAGAGAAACATGGCCCTGCGCTGGGAGACTGTGCAGCTCTGAGCAGGGCGGAGCACTCTCAGTGATGAGAGAAGGCCCATCCCAAGCCAAGCACCGAACGTGCCTGCCTGGAGGCCTGGTGGCTGACCAGTGAGGTCTTGCTTGGAGGACTTGGAGGGGGATGAGGGGAAGAGGCCCCCAGAGACCTCCAGTTGCATCTGGTGCACAGCATCACTGCTTGACCAGGAAGGGGGGGAGAGGAGAGGAGAGGAGAGGAGAGGAGGGGAGAGGCCAGCCACGGCCCAAGAAAAGCCCCAAGTGGTCCTCAGTGGTGGTGCCTGGCGCCAAAGTGTCTCCGGCCTGAGAAATAGCGGAGGCCACTGCATTACAGTCACCCACTGAGAACTTGCTTGCGGTGATCCCTCCCTCACATTCAGCCACATGTTGTACAGCTTGGAATCAGAGGGGAGGCGGGTGAGAGGGGGAGAGAGAGGAACGTGGGATGCCAGGGGCCTCCTCTTGCTCACTGCTGTCTCTGTTTAGTTGTCTCCTCCTCCTCTTCCTCTCTGATGTGGATCAGACAATAAAATAATTTCCAGAACCAGCTGAAGGTTTAGGACAAATAATAAGTTCCTTTTCGTTCTTGAACTTGATTTAGAGACAAGCAGCCATTTATATATATCTATATCTGTATGTATCTATATATATCTTGGGCTTTTAAAAAAAAATTGTGTTTTTGAGAGAGTGATCAAAAATAACCTGAGTGACTTCATTTAACCATAAGATTCCACAAGCAAGTGGGGCCACATTAGGAGGCTTGTCTTCTGACTGATTCCCACAAAGTTCACTGTGTGTCAGAATCATGCTTAGAGGTACAACAGAGCAGGACAGACTGCTCAGTGGGACAGAGTGGCTCCCTCCCTCACCCTCACTAGAGAGAAATATCGCCTCTTTCCCTTAATTACTTTTGCACGATTTATGAGTTCCCATTTCTGCTGATAGTTTTTTTTTTTAATTAAAGCTTTGTTTTTGGGCTGCAGGTCATAAAAGGTCTAACGTATTTGAGAGAGAAACATAAGATAATGCACAGAGGTAAGAATGCATTCTTCCTATCTGAGTGTATTCTGAATGTTCACAATTGCTTTTGCAGTCCTTTGTCTGTACCAGGGGTGGGGAACCTCTGGCCCACAGGCCAAATCTGCAGGTTCCCCCGATGACCATGCCCCCTTCCCTTGGCTGTCACCCCCTTTCCCGGACTGCCAGTTTTTGTGTTTTCCTGGTTTTTGCACGTTGCTGGTTTTGGCCCCTTTTGCCTCTGGCCCCGTAAAGCACTGGAATGGCTTCTCCAAAACAGAATTCAGCTTTTGGGCTAAAAGAGGTTTGACACCCCTGGTTTGTACAATTTAGCTATATAACTCAGTTAGTTGACCTTTCTCACACACACACACACACACACACACACACCATGTATATAGTGTGTATGTTGAAAGTCAATTAATATTTATTTTCAGGGCATTTAAATTTGTTGAAAGTCTGGTCACCACACCTAAAAAAAAAAAAAGATATTGTAGAGCTGGAAAAGGTGCAGAAAAGGGCAACTAAAATGATCGAGGGGCTGGAGCATCTCCCCTATGAGGGAAGGTTACAACAGCTGGGATTGTTTATCTTGGAAAAAAGGAGGGGAAGGGGAGACATGAACTCATGCATGGTGTGGAGAATGTGGATAGAGGGACATTTTTCTCCCTTTCATGATACTAGAACCCAAAGGGGTCATCCCATGAAGCTGATTGGTGGGAGGTTCAGGACAGATAAAAGGGAGGACTTCTTCACACAGCACATAATTAAACTATGGAACTCTGTATCACAGGATCTGGTGATGACCACCCATTTGGATGGCTTTAAAAGGGGGTTGGACAAATTCCTGGAGGAAAAGGCTATCAGTGGCTACTAGTCCCGATGGCTATGTGCCACCTCCAGTACACCAGTTGCTGGGGAACATAGGAGGGAGGGTGCTGTTGCGTTCATGCCCTGCTTGTGAGCTCCTGGTTGACAGCTGCTTGGCCACTGTGTGAACAGAATGCTGGACTAGATGGACCTTTGGCCTGATCCAGCAGGGCTCTTCTGATGTTCTTAAGTCTCTGTTGAGCTGTTTGACTCATCTCCATATTGGGACTTAGGGTCCTATAAGATATTTTAAAAAGTGATTTTAAAGCCAGTGTGGCATAGTGGGTAAAGTTTTGGACTTAGACCAGGGGAACCTGGGTTCAGTTCCTCACTCTGTCGAGAAGTTCACTGGATGATCTTGGGCCTGTTACTGTATCTCAGGCTTCCCTACCTTACAGAGTCATTGTGGGGGTAACATGTGAGGGGGGAGAGGGCCTGGATATACTGCCTTGGAGGAAATCCAGGATAAAAATGTAATACATAAATGAACCTTAAGTTTGCTTCTGCGGTTTCTGGATGCAGCTGGCTGGCCATTGTTGAAAGCAGGGTGCTGGGGTTGATAGCCCCTTCTGATCTCCCCCAGAACAGCTGTGTTTATATCCTGGTTAAGAACTACAAGCAGATGTTGGGACATGTTTGAACTGTTCACAAGGTCAGTGGAGATGGGGGATTAGATGGTGACACCTGCTTCACTTCCATTGGTCTTCCCCAACCTGGTTCTGCCAGGTGTGTTGGACTAACACTGATGAGATGCTGCACCTGGCTCTTCATGGGGCTGCATCTGAAAAGCGTTTGGGATTTTCAGCTGGCCCAGAATGCTGTGGCCAGACTATTGCCGGAGCTGGTTACAGGGAGCACGTGACCCCCTTGTTACAACAGCTCAGCTTCCCTGGCTATGGGTCTGTTTCTGGGCACAACTCAAAGGGCTGGTTGTGACCTATAAAGCCCTATGCAACTTGGGACCAGGCTACTGGAACACGGCCTTCTCCCCTATGAGCCTGTTTTATGTTCTTATGGAGAGGTCCTTCCTTTGGTCCCGCCACCATCAGGGGTATGTTTGTGGGGAAGCGGGAGAGGGCTTTCTCATGCCGGCTCCCAGGCTCCGGAATTCCCTGCTGAGGGAGGCTCAGCTGCCCCTCTCTGTTGTCCTTCCACCAGCAGCCAAAGATGTTTTTATTCTATCAGGTCTTTGGCATATCAGCTGGTCTGTTGCCAAAGGTTTTTTTTAATTGGTTGGGTGCAGTTTGTTTAATTTATTTTTCTGTTGTTTTATTATGTTTTTAGTTTATTTGGTTTATGTTTAATTAAGTTTTGTTTTAATCTCAGTTTTATTATTGTTGGTGCCTTGAGTGCCATTTTTGTTGGAAAGGTGGGATATAAATTTAATACATCATCGTCATCATTATTATTTACATTTCTATACCACCCCATAGCCGAAGCTCTCTGGGCGGTTTACAGGTTTAAATAAATAAATGTAATAAATAAATAAATTGGACTTCATTGTTTATTGCTACAAGCAGCCCTGTTCGTGTCTAGCTGCTTCTGTCTTTTTAAGTTTGAAGGTACTTTCAGCTTCATGGAGTGCATGTATTTTTAAACCAATTCCCACCTCCAAGTGCAGCGTGAAGTTGGCCTCCTGTGTCAGCTCACCAGGGTGGGCAGCTGCTCAGCAGGCATGCAGTAGCAGTGTGGATCTGTATCCCAACACGGCTCCTTCGCAGTGCCGCAGGAGCTGAGTGCGACTTGGTGTTTACAAACCCAGAGATGCTGTTTTGAAAAGTCAATATCTAAAAGTGTGTTCGCATCAGCTGTCTCTTCCTGACACCCATTATCGGATACTTGGGCAGTGGAAATCAATAAAGCCAGAGAATGCAAATGAATAAGAGATTAAAGGGCTCAGAAAAATCATATAGATAGATATAGATATGAGAGAAACAGCTAGAACAGTCAGTTGTGTTACTTCAACTGGTTTATTGATTAAGATTGCAAGCATCAAGTACACCAAAACTTTTAAACTCCCCCTCCCTCCCACGAAGAATATCTCATCTGATTCTAATCCTGGGGTATCTGCTTTGCTTCCATTTCATCCACGTTCTTCTGACCACTGCAGTGCAATTGTTCCCCAGTTGCCGCTGTGTTTCTCCCTTCTCTCAGGTTGGGGTGCCCTGGTGGGATACAAGAGGGGGCTCCAAAAAGAAACTTGGAATCTGCAGTTGGGCTACATGGTTTCATTTTGGTTTCTAATCACTGTCTTGTGAGGGTAGTGGCACAAAAAACTACAATCCAACGAACCTCACAGGGAAGAAAATCCCTATTGAAATGTAAAACGTTCTATGCTAGAACAGATTAAAATGTGCCTATGCCTCCTTTAACCCCAACCAAGAATGTCTTCTGGAAAATGCTCAGATGTCTGTGATGTTTAAAATGAAGTAGATGTGGTTAGGTTTTGTGACTGCTGTTTTCCAAGGCGATTGTGGAAGTGTTCAGTAAAGACGGGGAGAAGGCTGGGCAGACACCCTTCAGCTTCCTAGGACTGCCCAGGGCCAGCTGAGGGAATCAAATGCAGAGCCTGAAGAAGGCACATAAGAACGTCCCCACATCCTGAATGCTCCAGGCGTTGGCGCAGCAGCGGATGTGTAGGTCACCTTGCCCAGATGGGGAGCATTTCACACCGATGCCTGCCAGCATGGAGACAAGGCAGTGAAGACGCTGCGTGGAACACCTTGGTACCTCCACGAGAGGCATGACAGAGGAGTGGGGGTGGGAATCCTGCTTCTCTGAGGGCCATCAATCTGCTGGAGAACGCTTGGGCTCACACGCTAGCCAGGGAGCAACAAAGAACTAGCCCTGTACTCGTGCATCAGTCTCATTGGCCGCTTTTACGTAGGCTCTCCGCCAGCTCCTTCTGCAGCCATAAAACACTGGGATGTTATGAGAGCGGGGGCGGGGGAAGGTCAACGGAAGCCGTTGCTGCGTGTTTCATCCAGGAAGACATGAATGGGAACCGCACAGATGGGCTCATGCCAAACCCACGGTGGCCCGGAAGGCTGCTGCTTTTCCTCTCGCTGACCATTCCTGTGAATGCTTCAACGTGGCACGGACCACAGGAGGGCCTGCAGCAAGCTCGGTGCCTCCTGGGATCCCTTTCCAATGTCCGGGCGAGAGCTGGTCCGCCCTGGGGTGGGGGATGTAGCCTCTGGGGCTTCCCAGATGGCCACGTCCCTTTCCCCGAGCACCGATTATTTGGTGGCTTCCCAGGGGTTGCACGTTTGAAATGCCACTCCTAATTCTTGGGTCCTGGCAATGAGAACTTGAAGCTAGACAGTGCTGGTCGTTTTGGTATGCTGACCCTGCCTCTTTTGCCTTTGGCCTCGTCCGCCATGGAAATGTGACTCCTGAGAGCTTCTCTGAAATGGAATTGGGTCCTTGGCTGGAAGAGGTCCCCCAGGTCTATACACGACTTGTGTTGACTCCTGCAGTGGGGAGCCTCCATTCTGGTGCTGGTGCGTGCTGCTGACATGGAGAATCCTGATGTCATCACGATCTTGCTGTGTTTGCTGTGTTTGTTGGCTATGCGTGGGTCTTGCCAGTGATGGCCCCAGCAACTGACCGTCCTGTGGGGCATTAGGGCCCAGCCCACCCAGCCTCCCTGGGGCGCTAGCCCAGCACTGCTGTGGGCTGGGCTCCGTGCACTCAAGTGAACATTTGTGCCCAAGAGCCCAGGGAACGAGTGGCTGGTTTGCACCATCAGGACTCTGCAAATGCAAGGTGTGCGGATCACACAAACTGGTTGTAAAAATGTTGGGCACTCTCTCTCTGTGGATTTATTTTTTTAAATTTTGAATATTTTAGTTAGTTACAAGATTTCTACACTGACTAATTGACAAGTGCTGTCAAAGTGGTTTACAGTCACAAAAACCCAACACAGCGGTAAAATAACAAAGCAGCACAATAATCCAGCCGGCGAAAATCTCAAAAAATGAAGATATTAAAACCATGAAAACTATTGAAGAGCCCGCAGTAGAACTGATAATAGACTAAAATTAAATGCTGTTTTTCCTCAAGAAGTAGTAAAGTAGGGCAAGAATTGACACATTCTAAAACCTAAAGTTTCCACAGCCGTCTCGCTTGTGCTCTCTCCTGAGTCTTGTAGGGCCGCATCAGGCAGGGGGCATCAGCCGCTCTTGGGCCTGAGAAATCTCAGTGGAGGAGGCTGTTGGAGGGGCTGTGGGGCAACAGTGCTGCCCTATTGCTGCCCCTCCCGTTGCACAGTGGCCACAGGGAGCCCCCTCCTGCCCTGGAAGTGTGCTACTGAGCACTAGCCATGGGTGACCCGAGGCGTTAGTGTCCAAAGGGGGCCGTTGCATGCGCTCATGGGCACACAGTCGGGTGAGGACCAGAGGCCAGCGGGTGCCCCAGGGGGAGCCGCTGGCCTGTTCCCAGCCCCCTACCCCTCAAAGAGGTTGAATGCCTGCGGGGGGCGAGGGGCACAGAGTTAATGCACGGTGGTGTGTTTGTGCAAGAAGTCAAGAGATGGGGAGCTGTAATCTCGCTGCTTTGCTTTGTGTAGCCTTCTTAGGGGCAGAAGGACAAACGGTGTGTGGGGGGGAGTGGATGGAAAGCCCCTGGCTCCGTGGCACAGCCCCTGCTTGGCAGGCAGAAGGTCCCAGGTTCGATCCCCAGCCTCTGCAGGTAGGACTGGGAAAGACTCCCGCCTGAAGCTCTGGAGAGCTGCTGCTGCCAGTCGGTGTCGACAACACTGGGCCAGTGATGGACCAAGGGTCTGGCTCAGGATCAGGCAGCTTCCTAGGATCCTGTGCGGAAGGTGACATCCATGGGAAAACAACAAAGCCTCTTGTGGCAGCTTAAAGACTGACAAAATTATGATGGCATCAGCCCACTTCATCAGATGCAACAGATGAACATGGCGACCCTTCTGGAAACCTCTATGGACCCTCCTTTTTATATAGCGTCCACAGAGGGGTTCCTAGTGTAGCAGCGGGGGAAGGAACCCTGGTCCCTTGACACCCGCCTCCCCCACTTCTGAATCCACAAGTAGAAGTGGTGGGAGGCTGCGTCTTCTCTTTCCTTGAACTCCCCGCCACTTTCTGTGGCTCTTTCCCAACCCCGCACCCCACCCTCTTTACTGGTAGAATTGATTGCCGGTATGTCTGCCTGCTTCATCAGGCTTAATGCATTGCTAATGACTGGATAAGTGCTCTCTTCAACAGAGTGGTGTCCTACGCCTACAGCAGAGAAGATGAAAAGAATTGCTTCCAGTGCTTGAGCAGTCATAAATAGTCAGTGTTCAGTTGCCTAGTTACCTGCAGCCTTCATCTAAGGAAGCAAGGCTGCCTGTGTGTGTGTGTGCGTGTGTGTGTGATTTTCCTCATATCAGATAGATAGATAGATAGATAGATAGATAGGGTTTGATTCAGGCAACCACATTTTTCTCCAGTGAGCCTTCACTTCTGCAAAAACAAAACACTCACTCGACCCCTTCCGTTGGATCTAGTTCTGTTGGAAGAATCCAGTGGATCTAAGTTGACCAAGAAGGTCCAGTGAATGATGGACTCCAGCAGGAAAAAATGTTTTTTGCAAGCTTGTCCAAAGATGAGGACTTGAAGAGTCTATTGCCTGTTGTATCCCTTCAGACAAACTTGTTTTGGTTTATTGTTCCATGACATGCAGAGATTATAACTTGTTTGGGGAAATCCCAGGATATTTGGTACACAACACCTGTGCTCTCCCTTTGAGCCTCATCCCCTCCCCGGCGTGGCTTTCCATCAAGTCCATCCCACACAGTTTGCCCTTCTGGCTGTGAGCGCAGGTGTTTACTTGCCTATCTCTGTTGACTCAGCCCGCCATGTGCAAGACACTGGGGTCTACTTGCCCCTCCTGTTGATGCCCCTTCTGGGAGGCATGTGTGATTCAGAGTGAATGTAGATGAATGGAGAGTTGGTGAACTGCAGCCTCCCTGTTGGCAGAGAGATGTTGGCAGCTACTCACAAATAGGCACAACTTCATTGATTATTCTTTATTTTGCTTTTAAATTTTAATCCCAAGCTTCCCCACAGGAGCTCAGGCGTACATAATTTCTCCCCCATTATACATTAGGCTAGGCTGAGAGATTGAGAGAGAGAGAGAGAGAGAGAGAGAGAGAAGAGTGTGTGAGTGTAACGGGCACAAGGGCACCCCGTGTGCTTTGTGGCTGAGCAGGGACTTGAACTCTGGTCTCCCCCAACTGAAAAGCGTCCAAGCAAGTGATCTTGTGGAGTTGTCGCTTTTGCCCTGTGCCACTCTGATCTTGTGAACATGAACGCATGGACCCTTTCAGTGAAGGGACAAAGGTAGCAAGTCACATGTGGAGGTCTGTGTGGTGAAAGAACTTAGAAATTCAGCTGGAAATTCTTGCATCGCCCCTGGTGGGGAAACTTTTCTGGGTAAACGGAAATACAGATTGGTTTTTTTTTAAAAGAACAAAATCCCATCTGTAACCTGCTGAGGATAGGTTCTCGTAACCTTGCATCTATCCAACCCAACAGTAAATAGCTGGCATTTATGCCAGCAGTGTGCTATATTGAAGGGCTCCTGGCCTTTGTACTCAGGAAGCTGCCATATACTGAGGCCCTTGGTCCATCTAGCCCAGTATTGTCAGCAGTGACTGGCAGCGGTAGTTTTGGGCAGGGTTCCTTCCTGGCCCTGCCTGAAGATGGCGGGAAATGAACCCAGGACCTACCACATGCAAAGCATGTGCTCCACCACTGAGCTACAGTGCCAGCATCTGGGAGGGGCCAGACCTGAGTGGAAGGGTGCATGTTTCGGATGCAGACGGCCCCAGATTCCATCCCAGATGGCCTCTCCAGTCAAAATGACGGCCTCTCCCTGCCTGAAACCTCCAATCTGAATAGACCAGTCCTCCTGCTGGCTGGCAATGATGGGAGTTGTAGTCCAACACATCTGGAGGACACCTGGTGTGGGAGGGCTGGAATCAACACAACTTGTTTAGATGAATCCGTGGGACTGGATTTTGTATAAGGTAGGTCCATGGGACCAAAAAGTGAGGGTCTTCAAGGTGCTTCAGCATTCTCATCCGTTTCCACAACTGTTTTTCTTTGTGATTTGAGGAGCTGCAGCTGTCTTTTTTGGCCCAGTCACCCTTTGGAGCAACCCACAAGGAACCATGTGGTCCATTTTGTGTTTTGGACGGAGTTTGAAATGGAATATGTTTGGATCATATATGGACCCGATCAGGGTGGCTTACCCAATTACACTACCTCTGAGAATGCTTTTGGTTTGTAGTAAAAATCAGAGCACATAAAGCCAGTGACTTCTGTGGATGGGGGAGGTGGGAACCCCTTGGCACCTTCTGTATGTGGTGAATGGAATCCTCGCTGGAGGAAACCTGCAGTACTATGAAAAGGCAATGGGTGCATTTCGAAGGGAAACAGTAATGGAAAAGGAAAGATTTCCACCCTCACTTTTTTGTTGTAGCTATTATGGTTTGATGCCCCCTCCCACCCTCCCATTTCATTTTAATATATAATGAGCATCAAAGATAGAAAGGCAGGGCAGAAATGCTTGGAATAAATAATGACAATATTGTCCATTAACCCTTTTTCCCCCCAGATGTTAAGCCATCCAACATTTTGGTTAACTCTAGAGGGGAGATCAAGCTTTGTGATTTTGGTGTCAGCGGACAACTGATAGATTCAATGGCAAACTCCTTTGTGGGCACAAGGTCCTACATGTCCGTAAGTACAGATGATAAAACTGTTATATGACAGTTTCCCATATGACAAAATGGCTACACACAGCATGCTTCAGTGTAGGAATTCGTGTGAGTACAATCCTCATGTAGATGTTTCATGTGTTACAAGTTTATGTGCTTTGCAGTTGTGTATATGCAACAGAATGACATGTGTGCAATTGTATACATGCTCATCTCCATCTAGAAGACTTGCAGTTTGATGCAGTTATGACAGATGTTGCTAGGATCAAACCTTGCCAGGAATCTATGCTCTCTGAACTTCAGTTGTGGTCAGGGATGGGAGAGTGAAAGACAGGTCAAATGGAATGGTACTCTAGATCCCTGTGTCTGGCCAGTCTATTCTACTTCCCTTGGGGGAAGTGGTTACGTTTATTTCTAGGAACAGTTTCAGTGGGAGCTTGTAGAGACAACACTTGTCCCAGCTAGAGCATGATAGGGTTTTCTGTGGCATGGATATAATAGATAGCATGTCAGCGGCAGAAATTAAAACAGAAAGTTAGCAATTCTCTTTGGTGTTTATGGAGTCCTCAAGAGCGCGACATTCCTGAAGGTTTCCTGGTTGGAGAGGCTTCCAAGTCATCAGGCAAGACAAAAAATAAAAATAAAAATGAGTACCCGACTGAAAGAATGGAATCACATTTCTCCATCAGCTTTGCTGTCTTTGTCACACTCCCCAGGTTATGCCTGAATGGGGTTTTCCCTCATTCATGTTGCAAATTTCAGTTGCTTCAGTTTTTAAAGATTTATTTTACTTTTTTTGTCACTTTGTGCATGTAGCCAGAAAGACTCCAAGGGACGCACTATTCGGTGCAGTCAGACATCTGGAGCATGGGTCTCTCTCTGGTAGAAATGGCCATCGGCAGGTACCCAATTCCTCCACCAGATTCGAAGGAGCTGGAGCTCATGTTTGGCTGCTCCATCGGGGGTGACTCTCCCATCTCCGAGACATCACCGAGGCAAAGAACACCAAGTCGGCCAATGAGTGGTGAGACAGCATTGTGCGACGCAATCTGTGTGCAAGGGCTGGAGGTGTCAGGGAGAATACATGTTCTTGGGCTAAATTGGGCTTGGTGTAGGGGTTTTCGGCTTTCACAGATCCCTTCATCAGACGGTACAGAAATATTCCAGAGATTATGCTAACTATATAGAGAAAACTCCAGGTTTCAAGCAACAGGAGAGTTCTTGATGATAATAGTCTGGAACTGGCAATGAAGAACTTTGGTGTATTTTATACTTGCAGACATTCTTTCTTTCTCCCCCCACCCATGTTTTTATATGAAATCTCCTGTATTTTGTAGCAGCCATGCACTCTTCACTCCCAGGGAGCATGTTGTCCAGTCCCAACCACACATAAAGGGAGGACCATGTTCAGCAAAGACATATGATGCCACCCAGAGACGTTCTCTATTCTGCCTTCTATACAGGAAATAGTCCTCCTCTGAATGGTGGCTCTTTTGGGTAGGGCTTCAAAGAACCCTCCTTTGGCCATGCGCCTATGAAGAAGGATGCTCGGGAGGTGGGGTATATGCAGCACCTCTTTAAAGAGGAGTCTGCACACACACACACACACACACACACACAGACCAGGAATGAAGAGTCATTTTAAAAATATCCCATTTGTGTAAACAGGAGCTGAGCACACCTTTGGGAAGATGTCTGTTCTGCTGGATTGTTCAGCATCAGTCCTATCATTATGCGACTTCCTAAGCTAAGGTAGCAAAAACCGCACAAGCTTCCCCTCGGGAGTAGTGAAAAGGAGTTGACTGAAAGGCATGCTCTTGCATTCATTGCTTCTTCTGCAGAAGTGGCTCTGCTCAGACAGTCCTGACCGCTTCCTGTTTCACAAGTGCCTCATTCTGACTAGGCCAACAGCATAACTGCCTGTTGCCAAATGTTTTTGGCAGACATTTCACACTGAAATTTTTTAAAGAGGTAATTAATCGCAGAAATTCAGTGTTCATTTCATAAGCATTTCTTAAGCAATTAATATCTGGACTTTAATACGAGTATTTAAAAGCCACCATTATGAGGCAGTTTTAGAGGTGATAAAACTTACCGGAAAAGTTAGAAGTAAATGCAAAAGGCACAAACCAAAGCGAGGCATCTCATTAACATCCAGCCTCTGCGGTGTCTTTTCAGCCTACGGCTCGGACAGCAGACCCCCAATGGCCATTTTTGAACTCCTAGACTATATCGTCAACGAGGTAAGCCAGCTGCTGCTGCTCTGTATCCTGCATGTTGGCTTTTCTGGGTTTTGCAATGTACAAGTGCTTAGGAGACAGATGAGGACCATGAACAGGGTTCAGGCTTCACCTGGTCCCAGGCACTGTTCCTGCGGCAGGATCCTTCATGAATTCAACATGCAAAGTTAGCTTGCCTTACCCTGGTTACAGCCACGAGCAGGGGCGAAGAAGCCGTGCTACACTGGAGGTCAAGCAGTGCTTTCGAATCCAGAGGACTCAAGCAAGTGGGACAAGCCGGATGGGAGAAATTCTTCCCCATAAACTCTGGCCTGTTGCCATATTTGGGCCTGGAAGGACCCCTAGCAGAAACTCTCCCGCCTGAAGTCTCCTCCAGTTGTGGTGATCTTGCACTTCCCTGTGTCTCAGAGCAGCATTAGGGAGCCATTTTCACCTGAGGGCCACATTCCCTTCAAGGAACCCTGTAGGGCCTGCATGCCAGTGGGTGATGGGACCAAAGTAAAAAAAAAAAGGGGGGGGGGGAGCCAAAAAGTTGGCGGCAGCGGACTACTCTGTCCCTCCATATCTCGCTCTCTTGCTTGGACACACGCACGTGCACACGCCACTCTCTCTCTTTGCCTTCCTCTTCTTCCCTCCCCAGCTACAACCTCCTCCCCACAAATCCCCCTGCCAAATTGCTGTGCATGGAGTTGGGCCAAGGAGGGGATGCTGCAGGCCGGATGTGGAGACCCCCTGGGCCTCAGCCAGCCCACAGACTAAAGTTTCCCCAACTCTGTCTCAGAGGGAAAGGACCCCTCCAGCTCTGGTCAAGCCACACCTACAATATTGTTCTCCGGGAAACATTACTGAGGCAGAAACTCCAAGCTACTTAAAACTCTGCCTTTCCAGTACATGGTGGCTCACAGGGGCCACCCTATCGACTGCACACAAGTAGCAGACTGGAAACTACTCCCCTGGTGAAATACCTTCTTATACATTGGGGAAAGCACCACTATAGTGTGATCAGTGTGGTGTTCCCCTTCTGGAGCTCCGATTCCCAGTTTGGCACTTAGAGTCGCTGTTGTGTACATGTCCAAAGTACAAAAGTGCACTTTTATGCACTTCAACTGATGATTCACAAATCTGTTACTGTGTGTGTGATTTAAAAGTAGAACCATTTTTTGAAATCTTGCCGGAAGACCATGACCTTTGGCAACAGCAACATATATGCAAAAGCAGTTACTATAGCAACATTAAATCTGTGCTTCCGGTCTCAAAAGGCATCTCATGTTGGTATGTAAAGGGGTTTGGGGAATAAAATGGTTTGGCAGCCGCTCTGTGCCTTGCAATACGCAGCTGTCCCTCCTGAAGTTGCATTTGTGGATGCACCCAGTCCTTCTCTACCGTAAAGAGTCCCGCGTGTGTTGACAACCGCATCACACTTGCATCGTCTATCACGCCTTTTGTGTTGTCAACCTGAAGGTCTTGTGTAACAATGAACACTACTGCAAGTCTTGGGGATTACGTAGGTTGCAACATTTATTCCACTTGCTTTCATATTTTTGCGATGTTGTTTTCAGCCTCCTCCAAAGCTTCCCGGCGGAGTCTTCAGCCCAGAATTCCAAGACTTTGTGAACAAATGGTGAGTTGAGTTGTTGAGCAGTTTGTTTTCAGAGGAACCTTTTTTCTTCTTAAAAAGGAATTTTGGGTGCACTAATACCAAAAAAAAGGGTGTTTGGGTTTCATTTTTGCAAAGGGCTTCTCAGCAGGCTGGCCCAAGGTGCTTGGATCATTCATTTCCCATTCATTTAACATGTAGCACAAGCCAGGCTGGGCGGGTGTGGAGAGTTCTTCTGCACAAACCCAAATGAACAGGAACCATGCAAGAATTACCAATCGGAGCCACACCATCTGGGGGAAGTCAGGTCTTGGGGAGATGGAATGGGCCAGGGGCATCTCTTACCTTTGCCCCTGTTCTACTGTACCTTCTATCAGATTTTGAGGGGAGAACCAAAATAGCAACAGGAATATGATAAGTTTTCCTTTTTAAACAGCCTGATCAAGAATCCAGCAGAGAGGGCAGATCTAAAGCAGCTTATGGTGAGTGGAAAGTTAATTTCTCTGTTAAAATGTTCAGAGGAGTTCCAGGAGTTTCTCCTACCAGTTTCTGCTCTCTAGCTGCTCAGCAGAGATCATGGTGTGAAGTTCAACATTGTCCCTAGGGGCGCTGGACTAAAAAGAACTCCTCTGGCCACCTCCACTTGTGCAGGGAAACTGTATTTTGCTCCCCTAGTACTGTCCCTGCTGAGGACAAATCCCTAGGCCTTTGCTTGCCTCAGAAACTGGGCCAAGGTTAGGAACGGTATCCTTTTAGAATAACTTTTTATTTTTTTGCTTCCTCCAGGTCCACGTGTTCATTAAGAGATCAGAGGCTGAAGAAGTGGATTTTGCAGGCTGGCTGTGTTCCACCATCGGCCTAAACCAGCCTAGTACCCCAACCCATGCTGGAGGAGTCTGAATATCAAACAGTGATGCAAAGAATTCACCAAGTGTTATGCAATCTTCATTCCAAGTGGGGCTTGAATAGGAGCCCCACACAAGACCCACTGAAATGAGCTGGGGCGGCGCTTGGTGGATTTACGTTCCAACCCACCTCCTATCCAACTGTCTAAAGCAATGCTGTTTTGGTCCTGTTTTTCAAAGCTTCTGTCTACTAGGAAGTGTATTCCCCCCCGCCCCCACCGCCCTATTCCCTTTAAAGAAAAATGTGTCTCTACTTAGCATGTGCCAAATTATTTTCCATGTCAATTTCCATTTCTCTTTGGGGTTCTAAATTAACAGCTGTTGTGTTTGATTACTTATTTGTTAACTGACCAAATATGTAATGCTTTAAGTTAGCGATATGCACATTTGGAGTGAACGTTGGATATCCTTTCGCAATGGGAAATCCTGCCGGTGCTGCTTCTCCCCCCCCCCCCCCCCCCCAGCTAGGTTGGTTTGACCTCGAGCCTTTTGTGACTTGGTGGTACATTAAGTCTTGCTTAGCCAGTCTTGGGCAAAACAGTGAGGGATGCCTTGAACAAGCCTCTCCCAAGCATGTACTTGCTGCTACTAAGCTGAGATTGAAGTTATGAGCTGATCTTTGTGTAACAAACTCTTGGTAGATGTGAGCAGGGCCTGAGCCCTATACTGCCACCCTCTCTTTTCCTCACCCTGTCAACATAAGGAAATTTGTTGACACTTCTATTTATTTGTAAGTGTCTTGTTGAATATCTGGGGATTGCTTAGTGGTGTACATCTCCCTCCCAGTTAATCTGGTATTTGTATTTTGAGAACAGGTGATAGGAAAACAATCCTTCAGACAGAATCAAAGGTGTCTTGTTTAAAAAAAGGAGAAATGCATCAGAGTTGCTTCTCTTCTAGGTCCGCTGAAGTTTGATATGACAAACTGTGCATACTTCGTGTTTGAAAATTCTTTTAATCGTTTTATTCTTTCAGATGTTGAGCAATTTCATCTTACACTAATAAATATATCATGAAGGTACTTCGGGGAACTATTTTTTAAAAATATTAATTGCTGTGAACTGGCTGGCGTCAAGACAGATCTCAAGGCAAATTTGCATCTCTGGCCCTAACCTTCAGATCTGTGCCTCCTCTTCTACATGTGCTCCCCCTCAACTTATGGCTGGAGCACAGGTGCTGCAGTTGTCCCCTGCACCTCCAGGCCAGTGACAGAAAAAGGGGCACCTGTTCAAGCACCTTTATATAGCCATACACCTGGGCCGAGTCCCACCCTTTCATCTTGGCCGACATTCCTCTAAGCTTGGGGATTTTATTATACTGTAAACTCAGGTGTGCAATCCTCAGCACAACACCATCACATGAAACAGTACCACAAAATTGCTGAGCAGAAATTCCCCAGCAAATTCCCGGTGTTGACAAGCTCATTTCTCTCTGGTCTGCAGTTGAGAAGAACAAGAGTAGGGAAAAGCAGCTGAGGTCAAGGACAGCATGGAAGGAAAACAGCCAGGACTGTGACCAGCTGCACTCCCCGCATCAACAAAGAGCAAGGCTGCTGCAATGGCGAAAAGGAAGCAGCAACAGGTTCTTCCATGGCAACATCACTGAGCAAAGGAACCTAGGAGCAGCAGCTCTCCAACTATGCTAAAGGAAACCATAGGAACTGCCATGGCAGCAACCATAGATCGAGACCACACGACTTGTTTGCAGCAGGACTTATCTTAGAATTCCTTAGCTGGAACCAGATTGGTCCCAAAAGATAGATTCATTCTAGCAGAGCTTGTGCTGGCCAAACAAGTTGGGAAAAAAAATACTTGGGCACTCCCATTCATGACCAGAACTTTCCTATCTAATTTGTATTTGTGTCTCTTCCATCTTCGCTAAATGCAGTCATCTGACACTTGTTGGAAGGACCACAGTTCCATAATGACCACTTCAGAAGTAAAAACAAAAAGTTGGAGTTGAAGACATTTCCTATTACTACTTGTAGACAATTCATGAAGTGTTGAAAATTTAATACAATACACCAAAGGTGGTTAGAATTTAGGTATCTCATATATAATCAGTGGTTGGATTTTTTAATGCCACAGCACAGGACTACATGCAAAGAAACATGAACTATTTTTTTCCCTTTTGTTACATTCTTTACCCTGATGAGGTTTGATAGTGCCATCGTCCTAGAATTAGTAACTTTCCAACCATCTTTAACAGCAGTAGATGCTTCATACAAAGATTATTGCTTTGAGAGTTGTGTGTTGCATCTCCCAAATGCTACTTGGCTCAAAGTGTAGGTTTAAAAGGACTCATGCTACATAGTTATGCATCAACACTGCATTCTCCCAACACCCCTACTCACACCCGCAATTTATCACCACTTCTGGAAGCCTTTGGGAAACCCAGCTGCATTTGTGAATGTAGTTTGGTCTCTGTAGCACCAAGCAAAGTCTGAGTAAATATTTTCCTTGAATGATGGACATGGAGGTTCCTGAGTCTGGGATAAAAAGGAAGTCAGGCCACAAGGCTCGTGTTAGGAATCCGATTCCTCTTCCTCCTCCTCCTCACTGATGTGCATCTGTAACTGCAGTTTAGTTTGATTGATAGCTGCTTCGTTATCCATCTGTCCATGAGTTTGGTATACAAAAAACAAAAATCTGGTTACTTCAGGCTAAGAAACACAAACAACAGAGTCTGCTACTTAAGGACTCTAGAAACTTGTATGAATACCCTCAACGCATCTCACCTAACCTAATGGCGGCCTTGCTGGATCAGATCAAAGTCTACATTCTGTTTCAGCTCCCGCTCTCACTTGGAAAGCTCAGAATGGCTGGCATGGGACTCCCATCAGTCCAAAAAAGGAAAGATGCAAACCTCTTAGGGGCTGAAAAATGTGTGTTCATTCCCAGATTTGTTCCATTTAATCTAACTGCCTGATGTTCTTTTTCATGTTCGTTGGTTCTAAAGGATCCGTTTAATTCCATCCCCTAGTAGCGAGGAGCTCACAATAGTGACTACACCTGACAGCTTGGGGTCAGCAGGGGATGGATGTAACCCGAACCGGAATGATTCTTTAAGTACAGGTTTTTCAGCCTCTCTTTTGCTGCCATTTTGATGGCATCTCCCCCCGCCCCGCTTCCTTCCTCACAACAGAAGACAGGGTTGCCTTACATTCTGATGCTCCTCCATTACAGCAGCGGAAGAGATGGTCACATCCCCTTCCTTGGCGTTGATCATGGACTGAAGCGCCAGTTCCTCCACCTAGAAATGTTTTGCAACGGTCAGTCTTGAAAGAACGGCTAAGCAACACGTTCACAAAGGTCCGTGCCCCTCTGAGGTAACCTAATCCAGAGGTGTGCAACCTGGTGCCCTCCAGATGTTTTTGACTACAACTCCCACAGTCCCTGACCATTTCTCATACAGGCAGGCTTATGGAAGTACATGTTTTTCAGCCTCTCTTTTGCTGCCATTTTGATGGCATCTCCAAACATCTGGAGGGCACCAGGTTGCCTACCGCTAATCCTAGTCTCTTTGTCCAGTTCATTACCCAAAGTCAGGAAACATCAGTGTGTGAAGAGCTGGCAAAATTTAGCAGCTAGGGAAAGAAATTCTATAAGCTCATAGTGAGGCAAACTGCAATTCCCCATGCCCAATATTTATTGAAAAAAAAGTAACAGGATCCACTTGATGGCGGAGACAAGCTCTTGTCAGCATCAGCACAAGTGATAATAGCTTACTGGAAACAATGCTTCCCACGTGAGTTAGTTACCTTCTCTTTCTTGAATATAATACAGTGATGGGTTGTTACTTAGAATAAGGAACACAACAGATGAGTTACTGTTAGCAGTAGGTTGAGAAGGAGGTGCTTGGACTGATAGCCATAAACAACAACAACGAGCTTCCTCTCAGATTTTCCCCTTCGCAAGCCCTACTGGAATGAATGGCAATTCACCCATAGATTTCTAAGATTACCATATCATGTAGTCTACAAACTCATTTTTGTGTTATTCCTTTTTCATTTTAAAAGAAAACTGACAGTCTAAAGAAAGCTAAATTCTAAGCTTGAGAAGCACACTCACAGGCACGTGAAAGGCACACCGCTCTGCCTGTAGGTGCTCAAACAATGCCAAGCCAGCATCAGCATAGCACCATGCAATCTGCACATGGCAGGAAGCTTAATCTCTAATCCCTTCCGGGAAGCGCATTCCCTGGTTGTCTATTTATAATGCTGCCCCTTGTCTGTGCATGCCTCTCCCTCTCGTCTTCATTCCGCAGTTTTGGCACCCTGCTAACAGCTGTACTAATACGCCCAAAACCTTGTAGCATTTAAACAAACATGGCAAACAACAGGTTTGGTGTGAAACTAGTCAAGCCCTTTTATGGCTGCAAGCAGCACAGGAAGAAGTTAACTGACACACAAAGAATTTGGTCAGTGGACTTGCAACTTTCAATCCCCTGAAACAGTTTAATTCAAGAAGTGCAGGCCCAGCTGGCTAAAAGGTTACATGAATGAACACACACACACACAAAGACACAAACGGTGTGGCTACAGTTTGGATCTGTTCCAAGTTCTCTACCATCGGAAGTTAGGTGGATTGCTGTTAAGGATGTACAGCACCCTCCCTGTGCAATGTTCCTTCTTTGGGGCGGGTTCAGAATGGATCTTACTGTTGCTGTTTTTCTATTTTGAGGGCCCTATGGGATGCTGAAAGGCATGATATATTTTAATACCCAATTTATGATGTATGCTAATAAGGTTTTATGATACGGTTATCTTTTAATGCTGAGATTGTGTAGCAAATCACCTAGAGGCAGCGATTTCGCAGTAAAGGTGTCCCCAACCAGTCGTGTCCGACTCTAGGGCGTGGTGCTCATCTCCATTTCTAAGCTGAAGAGCCAGCGCTGTCCGAAGACGCTTCCGTGGTCATGTGGCCGGCATGACTGAACACTGAGGTGCACGGAATGCTGTTACCTTTCCCGCCGAAGCGGTACCTATTTAACTACTTGCAATTTCTTGCTTTCGAACTGCTAGGTTGGCAGAAGCTGGGACTGAAGACAGGAGCTCACTCCGTCACGCAGCACTCGGGTCTCGAACTGCTGTCCTGCCGACCTTCCGGTCTGCAATTCAGCGTCTTAACCACTAAGCCACCGCGGCCCCTATTTTTGCATTAGGTATATGAAAATGGGAAACAATTAAAAAAAAAAACTGATGGCAAGGGAGAATGAGTGCATGAGCATTTTGGAAAGATCCTGATTTAAGTACAATCCCAATTTTTGTGCAGCCCAAGAAAATTCACATACTCTCAGCCACACTCCTCAATCTATCAAATGGGAATACTAAGAACACAAAAGCAAAACACAAAGAGGTTTGTGGACAAAGGCTGAGCAGAAGCAGGTTTAAGTATCTATAAAACTAGGAAAATAGAGGCCTACTATTGAGAATTGTGGAGACAGCTGGACAAGGAAAAGGGAAGAAAAACTGGAAAACTACTTTGTACATATGATTATGTAACATTTTGTAGACAAATTAGAACCACGGCTAGTAACATGAAATGGGCCTGCTGAAGGATGGGGAATACAGACCACACAAAGAGCCCTGCTAGATCGGACCAAGGAAGCCCATCTAGTGGGGAGCCCTCCAGATGTTGGACTGCAACTCCCATCAGTCCTAGCCAGCATAGCCAAGGAGATGATGGGAGTTGCAGTCCAACATCTGGAGGGCCACACAGTCTCGATCCCTGATCTAGTCCAGCCTTCCCCAACCTGGCACCCTCCAGATGTGTTGGACTGCAACTCCCAGTTGGCTGGGAATTATGGGGGCTGCAGTCCCACACATTTGGAAGGTGCCAGGTTGGGGAAGGCTGATCTAGTTATCAGTAGTTTGTTTTCCAGCAAAGGCCAGACAGATGTTTCCGGAGACTTAAAGGCAAAGGACCTCTCAAGCGCATGACACCGACAAGTAGGTACACTGCTCCTCTATATGGAGATTTTTAATATGACTAACCCATCTGTTAGGCCTGAGCTATGTTAGCTCTCAGGCAAGGCTTGCTGCATATGCAGTTGGAAACACCAGGAGCCGCTTTTCAACAAGTCAGACAATTGCTGCATCGAGCCCAGTCTCGCCTTCACTGACTGGCAGTGGCTGTGCAGTGTTTCAGACATGGTCTTTCCCAGCCCCACCTGGCCATGCTGGGGATTAAACCTGTGACATCCCACATGCAAAGCGTTGAGCTACGGCCCATCCGTCAAGCAGAAAGACGGGGGGGGGGGGGGGATCCGCCTATGCTAAAAACAAGACAGAGAGTTCCGCTCTTCAGTTTCTCCTGACACAGAAAACCGCCTTGCACCTAGTCAAACCATTGGTCCATCCTGCCCAGTTTTGCAGACACCAGCTTTCCCCAACCTGCCTCTCTCTCCAGATCCCATCATCCCCAGCAAGCATAACCCAGGCTGGCTGGGGCAATGGGAGCTGCGGCGCCCCCCCCCCCCGCACCCGGGGGGCGCCGGATGGAGGAAGGCTGGTCCGCGCTGCCTGCCAGCAAGGTCGCGGGGGTTTCGCGCGGGGCTCTTTCCCAGGCGGCCATGGAGACGCTGCCGGGGGTCGAACCCAGGGCCTCCCGCACGCGAGGGAGGGGCCACAGCAGCCCTCCCGCGAAACAAGCCTCGCTGCGGCGTGTGCCGCGAAAGCCGCCGGCTGCGCGCGCTGCGCGGGTCTCGAACCCAGGACCCGGCCGGGAACACGCGGCGGCAGCCGGGCGCGAGGCGCCCGGGGAGCTCCGGCTAGCCGGGGGTGGAAGCATGTGCCCCACAGGTGAACCCCAGCACCCCCAGCCGGCTGGGGGCGACGGCAGCTGCAGCCCGACCCATCGGGGGGCGCCGGGCGGAGCCGGCCGGGGGCGCGGCGCAGGGCACGGCCTCGCCCACGGGCAGGGCAGGGCCGGCCCTCGGCCCCCTCGGCACGCGCGAGCGAGCGAGGCGCCGCCCGCCCAGGGCCCCGCCGCCCGCCGCCCGCCGCCCGGACCTTGAGGCGGCTGAGCTGGTCGTGCAGCGCCGCCTTGACCCGCAGCAGCGTCTCCTCCTCCTTGCGCAGCTCCTGCAGGCGGCTCAGCATCCTGCTCGCCCGGCCGCGCGGGGCGATGACGGCCGCGGCGCGCCGCGCGGGCGCCGGCGGGAGGCGGGCGGCGCCATCTTGCCTGCGGGCGGAAGCGCGGGCGGCGCCGCCGGCGCCGGGGCGGAAGCGGACGAGGCCCGGCCTGCGGCGCGGCTGTGCGGAGAGCCCGCGCGCCCCCTCCGGGGCGGGCCGCGGCCGGAACGCCTCCCCCCGCCCCCCGCCGGGCGAAAGCGAGCTCGCCGAGGGCGGCCGAGCTGGAGCCGGCCCCGCCGACCGCGTCTGCGGCCCAGCGCCTGGGCGCGGCGGGAGACGCGGAGCGAGCCCGGGGGAGGCTGGCGGTTGCGTGGGGGGGGGGGTGATTCCGTTGAGCTGTTTCGTCCGGCAGGGCGACGTGCCTTGGCGGACTCCCTTAAAGACACCCCCTCGGAACGACTGCATTCCGACTAGCTCGAAGTGGGCTGGGCCAGAGAGCGAGCCGGTGGGTCCACGGTTGGCTACGGAATCCGACTCCCGAGAGTGCTCGTCGGTGGGGCCTTCTGCCGCTGGGGAGAGGCAACGAGCGGGGCACCGCGGGGCTCAGTCCTGGGCCCGGCGCTCTTCCGCGTTTTTATTAATGCCTTGGAGGAGGAGGCGCAGGGAATGCTGATCACATTTGCAGAGGACACAAAATTGGGCCAGATAGCCAATACCTTGGAAGACAGAAACAAAATTCAAAGGGCTCTCGGTACGCTGGAGCGCTGGGCAGGAAACAACAGAATGGCATTTAATAGGGACAAATGCCAAGTTCTGCACCTAGGAAAAAGAAACCAAATGCAGTTACAAGATGGGGGATACGTGGCTCAACCACACTACAAGCGAGAAGGATCTTGGAATTGTTGTCGATCACAAGTGGAATGTGAGCCAACAAGGTGATGTGGCTGCAAAAAAGGCCAGTGCTATTTTGGGCTGCATTCATAGATGCATAGCTTTCAAATCCCAGGAAGTACTAGTTCCCCTCTACTCAGCACTGGTTAGGCCTCATCTGGAGTACTGTGTCCAGTTCTGGGCACCACACTTTAAGAAGGATGCAGACAAAATGGAGAGGGTTCAGAGGAGGGCAACAAAGATGATCAGGGGACTGGAAACAAAGCTGTATGAGGGGAGACTGAAAGAACTGGGCATGTTTAGCCTTGAGAAGAGAAGACTGAGGGGAGATAGGATAGCGCTCTTCAAGTACTTGAAAGGTTGTCCCAGAGAGGAAGGCCAGGATCTCTTCTTGATCATCCCAGAGTGCAGGACGCGGAATCATGGGCTCAAGTGACAGGAAGCCAGATTCCCGCTGAACATCAGGAAAAACTTCATGTCAGAGCAAGACAACAATGGAACCGATTACCTAGGGAGGTGGTGGGCTCTCCCAAACTGGAGGCATTCAAGATGAAGCTGGACTGCCATCTGCCAGGGATGCTCTGACTTGGGTCCCTGCTTTGAGCAGGGGGTTGGACTCGATGGTCTTATAGGCCCCTTCCATATCCAGTTTAGCACTGCAGTAGCAACGTAGATCTGCAACCTCATATTTAAACACCGGGATGTTTAACAGCAATACTATGTGAATGGTCACTGTAGTTATTTTACATCTAGGCTTTTTATGTAACTTCCTACAGTGATATGCGAATCTGTCAGCTCTGAATGTCTTAATGCTTCTGATGAAATGGGTTATGGTTCATGCCATTATCTAAGGTGGCACAAAACTGTTGCTTTTAGAAAGAAAAAAAGGTAGGTAGAAGTCCCAGTAAAAATTATGATAAGCCACTATCAATCTCAGCCTCCTCTGAGAAATTGAGACCATAGAACATGGGGGTTATATTCATTCCAACCTGCAAAATAGGAGTAACAGTAATTACATTGCAGGGTTGTTTTAAATAATCATCTCAACCACCTTCCAAGTATGCCTAACCAACAATATGCAAATCTCTTTCAACTCTCCCATCTGAAGGAAGAGGCTGATATTGGATGTTTATACCACTTTCCCACAGTTATGGACCTAAGCCACTAATTACTTCTCTCCTTTGTTCAAGTAGCATTTATAGGTAAATTTCAAAATGTAACACATACACAAGAGCAAGCACTGATCTTGCTTCTACTTTTCCAAGTGTGTCATGTGTGCACAGGTGTGTACAACTCAGTGCTCTCCTATCATACTTGTACCAAAATCCTGGATTTCTCCATTATCACTTACTCCCAAGGAAAATATGCTGTCAAAAGCTAAAGAAGTCGCACCCAGGGAAAGAGGGATTTGTTCATTAGGTGTATCCTGCTGAAGTAAACTCTAGGCCTGGAGTGAGCAACTTGTGACCCTCCGGATGTTTTGGTGTACAGATCCCATCAGCCCCAGCCAGCACAGTCAAGTGTCTTTGGCTTACAAATTACCCACCCCTGCCCTAATCCAAGGAAGTTTTAGAATATAGTAATAATTTGTTAGTCTGGAACTTTTAAGCATTCAGCCATGTCAGGGTTTGTAATCACCAGAGCTCTTAACTATCTAAAGATCCTAGAAGTGGCCGGAACCCAAATGTTTGGCTAAATTAGAGGGTAGGCCTGATTTGAAAGCACTCCAGAGCACCTATGTTGCTCCTTTGTATTCACTCATGAATATGTAGTAATGGGTTATTTACTAAGTTGCATTTTTTAAAAGGATTTATACCTCACCCTTCCAATCTCACATGCTCAGGGCAGATTAAAAGTTACACAGTTATCTATAAGCTATTAAGTAAAACAACACAATTTAGGCTAAATTTAAACTGCAACCCTGTTTACATTTCTATGGACATAAAGAAAAGCCAATGCAAAACTGGCAGCAGCAGTGCGAAAACCTTATTTGTAGATGAGCCTTTAGGTATTTGCACTGCACTTCTTCTACTATTCATTATAAAACCCTTTTGGGTAAAGTTAACTATTTTACCCCCAGAACTCCCTCAGGTTCCCTGTTTCATGCTCCTGATGGCAAGTTTTAATGAGCTGGCATTCCTATTAAATCAACTTTTCCCCTTCTGAACTTTCCATTTACATTTGCGTGAACTCCAGATTATCTTCCTTCATGAAGTTTGGTCTTCTTTGTCATAAAAACTCTTGTCAAAAGTAACTCACGACTAAGTCATATTGTTGTTCAGTCGTGTCCGACTCTTCGAGACCCCATGGACCATGGCACGCCAGGCCTTCCTGTCCTCCGCTCTCTCCCCAAGTGTGCTCAAGTTCATAAGTCATATTACTCTACTTCAAAATATACCTTGGACTTCATTGGACATTTAAGCAACAGTGGTATCTGCAAACGAAGTTTTCAGATGTTTAAGTCTTACAAAGACAGACCTAATCTAGATTCAAAGATCAACCATTCCATGAAAATGTATTGGCTTCTAAATTTCCACCCCATGCTTTCAGTAATGAAGAGCATCAAAGTATGCAAAGACACCACTCTGGATAGATTTGTTTTTTATTAACTGTAATCCACAGTACAGCCCTTTTCAGCACTGAAGCAGACAACGCGCCAAAACTTGCCATAATTTATGCTACACTTTCAGTCTTTGCAGCTCCGGCCTGAACCTTTGCTTTCCCCTTCGCCGCCTTCTCTTCTCTGAGCTTGTGCTGTAGAAAAACACAAGACTGTTTAGTTGTTACTGTTTTAACAAACATAATCTCATTTCAGTCAAATCTGCATCCCACTCACATTTTGAGCATGGCGCAGAATGGTGTTGCGTCTCATAGTCTTGGCATATGGATTCAGTTTAATCATCACTCTCAAATTCTTCAGTGGATTCTTCTTAAGAACTCTGCGGTGAATCTTTTTCCTGCAGAAGATTGGATGAGTACATAAAGCTATGTAAATGAATCTGTCATACCATATAAAGGATCCTTAAGCTTTATTAAAACATGATAAACAGATGGCAGGGAGAGGAACCAGCAACCAAGGAACACTGGTACACAATATATTTTCATCAAGACAAGTCATTCAAGAAGGTACTTTTAAACCTAAAATTAGGAGAATAATGACACTACAATTCTCCTATCCCTTTTGTTCCAACACCACCCAACCAAAACCCTGGACGTCTCATCATGTAGTATTACCATATAAACTGAAGATTTAAAACACTTACTTTGGTGCACGTAGGGCCTTTTGGATCTCTTGGCTTTTTAGGATTCTTCCAAGATCTGTATTAGTCATCTTGTGCATTGGCAGGCTGCATTTAAACACAGTCAAGTTACAGCACTGAGAATATATCTACCATCTAATGAATAATTGCCTGCTTCAACAAAGGACAGTCTATTTAATCTCTTCTGATTGAAATGTACCAAAAAGCAGTCAACAGCTGTTCATGAGAGCATCTTTCCATTTGGGCTGGGGCAAGTATTCAAAAAAGGGGAGGTCATGAAACATGAACCCCTCCTGCTCAAATAAAGAAGCACCAACCTGAGTCACATACAGCCATCATTCTAGCAGGACCTCCCACCAACTACAACTTGAGCTCACCTCCAATGTTGCTAGCTGCCCACCCTCCTTTCCCAAGCCAAAAAAGCCTTACATCTTGCGGAAGGGGGAGCTATCCACCGCTTGCTCCCCTGTCTTCACTGATAAGGTTTTTTTGGCCCAAAAAAGGAAAGAGCAAAAGAAAAGGGCTTCTCAAGTGTTCATATTTAACATTCCAAAAGCCCCTTGAGTGACTAATTGGGATTTTCAAGTATTCCAATTTATTTGGCCGCAAGCAACATCTCCAGCGGAAGCTCAGGCTAAAGAAACTCCAACCCAAGATTAAATTATCTTACTTGTAGTCACTCTTCAGGGTGGCTGGCTTACGCCAGGTGCCATACAAATCATCCAACTTGCGGAAAGCGCTTTCAGTCCAAATGCAAAAACGTCCAACATGGCCACCAGGAGCAAGTCTCAAAAGGTTCAACTTGTTGACGTTGAGAAGAGTAATTCCTATCAGATAAGACCAGTGCATTTTATGCTCTTCACATATGAATAATCACAATTCCTATCAAAGAATTAGTTGCTTTCTTGTTACCAATATATTGGCATGGCATTGCAAGATATGCCTCTAAAGAAACTCCCTTCTAAAGATGTACCGCAGTCTGGTTATTTAGTCAGAACTTCCACCAAATCATGTGTTTCAGAAACACGGACCAATGAAGTGGAATATCATCATTTTCAGCACTCCTTTTGCCCACAACCACCAAGATTATGCATCTTGTACAATTACTCCAAAGCTACCTGGGATATTCCTGAAAGCTTTTATGATGCCATTATCCTCATTGTAGATGATACAGGGTCCCCTGCGCTGGATGCGACGGCGGTTCCTCATTTTACCCTTGCCTGCACGCATACGCTGGGAGGCATAGACCTGGGTAGAAACCATACATTGTGTAAACAACCAAATGCACCACCACTTTCAGAATTAACAAATGTGCTTCTGCAACTCAGAATTTCACCATCACCACTGTTTATCTGAAACACGGACCAGTGAAAAAATCATCATTTTGCACAGACAATGGTAATGAAGTATTAGGTTACATACTTACACCTGTATAGAAATTTTCTTTGGTTACATAATTTTGTAACAAATATTCAGACTAAGCAGAACAAGACACCAGTCTCTAAAAGAGTAGTTAGTAAATTCTAATAATGTGCTGCTAATTCAAATGGAATGCAATGATTTTATCAACCCACACACTACCCAGTACCACCCTTGTTTTGCAATTAGTGATCCACTCACCTTTTTGATATCATTCCAGGCTTTCAGTTTCTTCAGCAGCAGAACAGCTTCCTTAGTTTTTTTGTAGCCCTCAACTTTGTCTTCAACTACCAGAGGAAGTTCTGGAATCTCCTCAATGCGGTGGCCTGATAGGAAATTTTGGGTTTAGCTGCATACGGAATGTGATGACACTGAACATTTTTGTTCATGAATGAACCCAGATGAAGAGTGGCAACAAATTCATCTATATGGCTATTAAGCTAAAAATTGGCTATTAAGCTAAAAATATATCTTTGTTGTTGTCAGGAAGTCCAACGTATATCAAACTGTCCCTTAGTCACACCAGTCAAGTACCTTCTCCTGTCTATAATCCTGGGCTATAAATAACTATCCCACAACTACAGTTCTGCTACATGAAATTTGTATATTAATGGCACTATATAAGCAACATACTTGCCTTTAGACATAACCAGTGCAGGAAGGGCTGAAGCTGCCAGAGCAGAGCAGATGGCATAGCGCTTTTGAGTTACATTCACCCTACGGTGCCAGCGTCGCCAAGTCTTGGTTGGGGCAAACATACGACCTCCACGACACATCTATTTATCCAATGTAAAGGATGCAACCAGAATTTTTACTGCAGAAGTCGTCCTTTCATCCTTGCTCAGAGTTAGCTGATCATCAACCATCTGTACCAGCCTGATGACAGCAGGCAACTGTCGCTGAGTACAGAGTAAGACGCAAATTACGACATCATGGCAAGTATGATCCCTCTACTCTTTTCTAAGCACCAAAGCAATGCCATGGATTATACATAGCATCCATTTCTTGGCCAGTGTTTCTATACAGGGTTTTAAAGATCTTAAGGCACACTACTGATCACACATTATTATTTTAAGTGTTAATACTACATTTACATTATAGAGGGCCATTATTTGAATCAAGTAGTTTAGTTCTTGAGGAAACACTCAGAAATGGTAGTCGGAATCAAGGATACATTGCCAAAAGCACCCTGGCCAGATCGATGAGTTCCACCCCCACGGACCCTTGGGATACGAGCAACTGCTCTTCCAGTACCCCAAGATTCAGCACTGGTCTGATGCCCTGAAAAAGAAACATACACCATTAAATCATTAACTACTAATCACATGTTCTTGCTCCTTTCCCTAAAGGATTAAGAGCCAATATCAGAACTTCCACTGATATCACAGAACTCAAAAACACGGACCAATGAAGTGGAATTTCATCATTTCTGTATGGCATATCAAAAGGCTCTCTGCTGCAGAAGCTCATCTTCAACATGTGAGAGACTGGGAGGAACCATGTGACCTCAGGGGTGGGGCTAAATATGCAGCCCCACAGTATCTGCATTGCCTCTTTATACGAGTTACACATGCAGAAGGCTTAAGGCCCATTCTACAAAGGCTTATTGCATATTCCATAACACAGCACACTCCAGACAAGTATGATAAAAGTATTCTAAATTTTAAGCCATCTACTTTTATGACTTGCATCCCCAATACTTTGCCGCTATTAAATTCTCAAACCCCATGAGACATCAATAACTATTATAAATCTTACCTGCAAGCTCACTGACAGCATAGGGCTGCCTGTTGTTCTTCCGCAAATTGGTGTGAACGAAGTTCACAATATCTGGGCGGATGGGAGCCTTGAAGACAGCAGGCATGGTGACATTTTTACCTGACACTTCCCCCTTTTCAGAATATACCGATACTAATGGACGAGTACAAGCCTGGGAAGGGAAAAAGAACATCATCTTAAGCAAGAGCAAGACACATTATTGCTGTTCAACAACAGTACAAATATTGCTCAGTCTCAAGAGTCTTCAGCTCAACGGCAACAGCAATTGGACAGTAGGCAACTGTCCCTGAACACCAGATAAGATGCAAATTACAACATCACAGCAATATGCACATTCATATATAAAGCACTGCACTCCTACACCCAACATACAAATGCAACATATTCAAATTAAGAATGAATATGCCTATTCTTTGGCTTCTAAATGTAAGATTCCTTTGCAAGACCACTAGTTACCAACAGATAACTTACAATTATTTCAGTATTAAAGATATTCCAAGGTGTTGTACTTCTGTGCCATAGCTGGAATCCTAAAATTTAAAACCCTTCAGCCTGTCATGAAATCAGTTCCCTGGTGGTGTTCTTTTAAAACTGCTTTTAACCGGATCATATTTTTATTTTTAAAAGATACAGTCTATAGAAGTTTCATATTGATGAAAAAATGGAGAGTCAATTTATTTGATTAGTACTCCGCCTTTCTATGGAGAAAAATGGCACTCAAGCTTATGAATTACATAACAAAAATAAAGACCTTGCTGGATTAGACCAAGCTGGGTCTATTGAAGTCCAGCATCCTGTTTTCCCCAGTGGCCAACCATATGTGTCTGGGAAGCTCACAAACAGGGCTCAACAGCTATTCCATGTTGTTTACCTTCCTTCCAGCAAGCTGGTATTCAGAGATATACTTCCTCTGAAAATGGAGGTTCTATTTTACCAAATATAGATATTTAATATCTATATGTGATAATCTAGATTGGCCTTTTTCAACCTTATGTCCTCCAGATGTGGTGGGCTACAACTCCCATAATCTCAAGCCACCATGACCAATAGGTGACAGGAATTGTGTCCAACACATTTCTAGCTCCTTTATGATCTAGCTAGTTGGTAACAGCCACTGATTATTATTATTATTATTATTATTATTAAAAGCCAGGATAGCTTAGCAGTTGGGGCAGTGAGGTACAAATCACAAGATCCCCAGTTCAAAACTTGTCTCTCCTATGAGCTCACTAGCTGTCGGCAGGGCAGAGCAGGGGCAGCCCTCCAGGTGTTGTTGAACTGCAACTCCCATCAGCCCTTGAAAGCATAGCCAGTGGTGAGGGTCAATGGGAGTTGCAGTCCAACGACATCTGCAGGCCACACGTTCCCAGTCCCTGCCTTAGCGTCTCTCTCAGCCTCACCATCCCCAATACTGCCGCAGTGTGGTGGTGGTGGTGGGGGGGAGATACTGATTTAACTTAAGAGTTGTTGTAAGGGCTGCAACTAGACAGTGCACGTGAAACACTTTGGCTAATGATAATAATAGGGCCAATAATGAAATACCATCCACGCCTATTAATGAGCTCGCCTCGTATTACGCTGTCTTTTTAATACTCGGGGTCTCTCCTTCCTGGCCGGACGCGACCGGCCTCCCAGCCCGCCTCGACTCATGAGCGGCGCGTTTCTGCGGGAAACAACGTCTGCCTCCCTCCCGCCTAGCTGCGTCCCCGGCCCCGGCCCGGCCCCGGCCCCGGCCCGGCCCGGCCCGCCTCTCCCCCGGCCTCCACGCGGCGGCTCCTCCGCTCCAAGATGGCGCCTGGCCGGCCTCCCTCTGCCTTCCCTCCCCAGCGGGCGTTTCTGCTCTCCTCCCCTTCTCTCCGCCGCGACGGCCCTCCCGACCCGCCGCCCTCTCGGCCTCCCCGCCGGCGGCCCCTCCCGTCTCACCATGACGGCGCCGCTCGCGACTAGCGGAGGAGACCCTCGCGCTGGCTCCTCGCTCCGTCACGGCCCCGGCCGGAAAAGGAAGGACGCGTCGCGGCCGCCTCCCTTGGCCGCCTCCGCCTCTCCCCGCGTCCGCCTCCGCTCTCTCACCCCGTATGAGACTCTCGTCAACCGACAGCGTCCCCTCCCGCGTGCACCGGAAACGCCCGCCGCTTTCTGTGAGGAAAGCGCGCGTCGGCTTTGCCGCCCTCGCATTGAAATCGCCTCAGGAAGCCCAGGGATTCTTTTTTTGGCGGGAAAGGGGAGCCTGCTCACTTTGGCGGAGGGATGCGGCCCGAGGCCGGGTCTGGATGGGTAAGTTCTGGCGCGCAGGTCGGGCGCCGCCGCCGCCTGAGAGGACGGAGCGGCGAGGGGCCGCTCCCGTGAGGAGGAGCGGACGGGAGCAGCGGCGAGGGCTCGCCGGCAAGGAGGGGCTCGGACGGGGCCCGCTGCAGTGGGGGGCTTTGGGATGGGTTCCCCGAGGGGAGGGAAGAGGCGGGCTAGTCTTGTTACCGTTTCCAGAGGGTCGCCTGTGGCAGCGGAAACAGCCGAGAGCCTTGTGGCGCTTTGGAGGCGACTGCATCCCTTCTGGCGTAGCCCTTTGCCCGCTTCATCCGCTGCATGCTGTACTTGTCGTTTTGGTTTTGTGAACTGCCCAGTCAGCTTCGTTTATTGGGCAGTATAGAAATGTAATAAATGAAATGAATAAATGGAGTACTATGGAGGGTTTCAGATGTATCTACGGTGTGTGGGGGGCGGGGGGCCCGCGGGGAGAATTGTAGACAGTGAGGTGTGAGGGACATCTTTTTAATTTTATTTACTTATTCGTTACATTTATATCCTGTCCAAGGATCCCACGGCGGTGTACGTGATTTTCCTCCTCCATTGTACCCTCACAACAGCCTTCTGAGGTAGCGTAGGTTAGGGATGTTGTGGTGGCTGGACGGATGCGCGAAGGTGACCCATTTGTGGTTTCTAGAACTTATTCCCCCCCCAAAAAAACCATAACGTTAGACTGAATAATTGATTGACAGCTTTTCTTATTAATGATAATATAAATTTATATTGCACTCTGTACCAGACTGCATTCCAATTAACCCGAAAACATACAGCACAATAATATGAACAAAGTCAATTGCACATTAAATAAACAACTAATCAAAATTTTAACTACTTCCAGCCAATAAATTAAATCAACGAACCAATTTTCTTCCCTGCAAAGTGTTGGCAGAATGTAAAAATAAGGATCAAGTGGAGAAATTAATTAGAACTCAAAATGTTGGGTGAAGTCAAAGCAGTGTGCTAATTGTTTACGATTGAGCAAAGAAGAGTTACTAGGGGTGGGGAGTCCCTTTGAAAGTTTTTGATGCTGACATTAAATGGGTACTGTAGAGCAGGGGTCCCCGGGCCGCAGACCGGTACTGGTGCGTGGCCTGTCAGCAACCGGGCTGGAGGGGTGTGCGAAACCCCCTCATCTTGGGTCCGGGGGGGGGCGATCTGTCCCCCCCCCCACGGAATCCTCGCCAGCCCCGGCTGGCTCCACTCCATGGCGAGTCCGTGGAGCGGCCGGCCGGCTCCAGCTGCTGGCGGACCTCTGGCCGCTGGGACGCAGATGGCATCCGATACGCGGACACCATTTGCGGCCCTGTTCTACAAGTAATAGGCTACGTAAATCTTTACGTAGCTGATTACTGCAAAGAATAGAGATGCAAATGGCGTCCGCATAGCGGACGCCATTTGCGTCTCAGTGGCCAGAAGTCCGCCAGCGGAAAACACCCCCCCCAGTCCGTGGAAAAATTGGACCGGTCCCTGGTGCCAAAAAGGTTGGGGACTGCTGCTGTAGAGCAGCATTTTGTAGAGGACACTGTCATGGATATCTCGGTGTATGATTTGAGGTGGCCCAAAGCTTATTGTAAGGTGGAGAGCCCCAGTTCCTTATTGTTTTCTACTTGTCTTGGGTATCCCCGTCCCTGGTATACCCAGACAGGTCTAGGGCGGTGCAGGGTGGAAGTGTGAGTGCTGCTTTTTGTGTCAGATTGGATTTCAGTATTGAAGGCTGAGTTGGTGGCTAAAATGGTAGCTTTGGAGTGAGTCAGGGATGTGAACCTGGATAGGACAATGATTTGTCAGGATTGCTGGCTATTCAGAATGGAGAGATGAAAGTACGAATTGGTGAATGAAGCGGGGGCCCTGAATTATGGTTTATAGGTCTTTGGGTGTAGTTTTGTTGGATTATAGGTAGATTATAGATTCTCACCTATGTGAGAATTATAGGTAATCAGATGGTGGGCCAGGCTGCTAAGGATGCTTTGGGACGCGAAGTAATTGATGTATTGCCTTTGTTTTCTCTGGAAGCCAAGTGTTGGGTTAAGCAGGAGCTTAAGAGGGAATGGCAAAAATGTTGGGAAATGGGTACCACTGGTAGGAAGATTTATTCCTTTTCTCCAAACTTGGGGGACTTCTGGATTTTTAGTCTGCAGTTAGAGGTGGGACAAGATGGTCTGTTCAGAGTTTTTACTGGGTCCTACACTCTTCAGAATAATTTGTTTAGCTTTTGGAGGACTGATTCTGACCTCTGTGACATATGTGGGGTGGAGGAGACAGCTGCTCATATTGTATGGGATTGTCTGAGGTACAGGAACTAAATGAGGCCGAGTGAGCTTTTATGGGTTCTCAGAATCTGTGATTGCCTATAGCTAAGAAGTGGTATTGTGACTGCCAGTAGTGATGGTAATATGGTCTTTTTCTTTTGCTTTTTTTCACCATTAAACCCAAGTAGAAGAAGGAGCTGCTGTGCATGTGTGCTGCTGGCCTAGAGAGTCACCTGTCTGGGGAGCAGCCTAGGCAGCTATGGACTCTCAGCGGCAGCAGCTGCAGGAGCCAGTCCTTCGGTTCCATGCCTTCCTCCTGCAGTGAGTATTCCCTTCCGCCTACCCTTTTTTTACTTTGTGGTTTGTAAATAGCGTACTTTCCCCAAGTATCTCAGAGCGGTATGTGGTCTCCTGGCCTGCTTTATCCTTGCAAGGTAGGGCAAGCAGTAGGTTGCAGACCGAAGTATGCCAAAATAAGGACGACGTTGTGAGAAGAATGATGGATTACATGTATCAGAACGTTAACAGCACTTCTTTGGAATATAATTTCATTGTAACTCAAAATGTAAAGTTGCTTTGTGCAGTTATGTTGCATCTTACAAATACGCAACTGTCAGCAAACCTAGAAGGCAGATAGAAAGGAGGGAGACCATGGTTGAACATTGAGCGAGGATTTGAACCTGGGTCTCTCTGCCGAAAGTCCGACACTAGGGTAACTACATTATGCTGACTAACACACTGACCGCAAAAGGAGAAAGAGGGTTATGGAAGTCTTTACTTATTGCTTTTCAGAAGTACAACCTTCCAACGTGGTTTACACAATTTAAAACAATAGAGTCTCAATAAAGTTTTGTACAGTACAAAACCCCACACACATCCTAAAAGGTCTGAGTGAATAAAAAAGACTTCAACTCATTCAGAAAAGATAACTAAGTCAGTGTCAGGTGATCTTCCCTAGGGAGTGAGTGGCAGGTGTCAGATGCCGCTACAGAAAAGGCCCTATCCCAGGTTATTCCTGCCTTGCTTTTGGCAGAGAGACCCAGGCAAGAGAGTGGTCTAGGGTTGCCACTGTTTTTTTTCCTGGTTCTTACCCTGTTACTTTAATAAAAGCCTGACAGCCAGAAATTAAGTGGGTAAAACTTTTTGTCCTATTTTGTACTAGATTTCTCTTTGTTGTTAAAAGGACCGTGACTGAGGTGGTGCGTGTATAATGCCAGATTATAGTTTTAGCAATGTTTATTTTCTGAAAGTTAACCAGAAATGGTTAACCAGGCCTTCAAATATTTCTGTTGAAGTTTGTTCAGAAAATCATTCAGCAAATTATTATGTTTCAGACTATATGAGGAAGGAAAGAAGAATATCAGCAAAGGACCATGTACCTTTGAGGTACGTATGTATAATTTCTTCCAAGTAACCATTCTGTTTTACAGAAATAACTGAAATCTTTGGGTTCCTGTCTCTGTAGTTGCTAAGCTGCCATTTTATTTAGATGGATATTCAGGAAAGGCAAAGGGGGTAGGGGAAGCAAAATATTGGATTAGTGAACATTAAAAATACAGCTTTTCTGAATCTGGGAAATGTATCTGTCATTTGAAATGACAAGTCAACTCACACTAAAAGAACAACAGGTATAGAGCCAATTCATTGGGTGCCTCGAAAGGTGCAGATTTGAGCAGTTGTTGGAATGAACCCTAGCAAAGCTCCTTGTAAAGAAAATATAGATGGATTTCCTCTTTCATTTTCACTATAGTCAATTACCTCAAGCTTTAGATACAGCTTTGGTGTAATTTGCCTTGAAGAGATTGTGCTTTGTTAGAAAATGATGATATAATTAAATATTGGAGCTTGTTTTAAAATTGATCAGCCTAATTGTTAAGGTATGCTTATGTTGTGATTAAGGATTCTATGTAATTTAGTATCTTCATTATGATACCTTCTACTGTCAAAGGATCCTGTGTGCTTTGCTCAAGATAGAGACATTTTTTTAGTAACAGCTGGATTTTTTATTTTAAAAAATGGAGGATCAAATGACCTGCTAGAGCCTAATCTGAACATCTGCAGACCTCTCCTTCCCCGCTCCATCTCAAGATTGTGATCATGCAGACACCATGACTTCAACACAAGTCAGCCTTTTTCCCTTCCTTCCACCACTCTCTCAACCTGCTTTTTGTAACATCTTCCCTGATGGAGATCTGGAGATCATGAAAGCTTGCACAGTTTTGGTGATCTTTTGGTCACCTAATACGTATTACACTAATACGGATTTTGGATTTTTTCATTCTGTGTGGGAAGATCAACTGTCTATCACCGCTAAGTTAAGTTCTGTGAGAGAGCTACAGAAATAAGCCTGAGATTTTGGAAGGTAGCTACCAGTTAAGGGAGATGGTATTCAGCAGAAGAGGCTGACTTGTATTCGCTTGCTTGAATACTAGTGATCTAAATGAATTAGATCATATAATCTTATTCTCTACCTGTCCAAAAACTGCACTATGAAAGCAAAGCTGTTTTCTTCTGCCAGACTGATATGCAAGGCTATTTGATTGGTGAAGGATGTACGAATCCCTTGGAGAACCTCTGGGACAGAAGTGGTGTGATGTTTGTTATAGAGAAAGTGGTAAGTTGGGTATACGTAGTTCAAAATTTTGCACTTTTCTAGGAATTGTCGTCATTCTGATACAGTTGCTTATTCTAATAGAGACCATGTGAAGAAACCAACAAACTGGAAGAGCAGCAAATAGGTGACACATCTACTTCTGAGGCTTTCCCAAAAGCGAATTCTTCACCACTTGCTTTACCAATTTCAAGAGCAAGGTGTGTTTAATCCTAGGTTTTATCTTGTTTTTTGTTAATTACTTGCCCATAGCAGGCCAACTTGACAGTTCCTGGCTTGTTCTGACCTGAGAACTATAGCTTCAGTTTGGACATAACAGGAAACTACGGATGATTGGGTACTTCCTGAGTATTTGCAGTGCTCTGCGAAGGGGCAGCATGAGGACAGCGCACGTGGGTGAAAGACTTGTGCATATTTCAGCTTATTAAGCCAAGACCTGTTTGTCTAACTGGACAACTAGGTTCTGATATGGAGCATTCTGTGTTATAATTCAGCATGCAGTATTAGGCTATGCCAAACCAAGAAAAACTAATTAATGACTGGCGGGTAACTAAGGAAAAACAGGTACAAACTGAGTCAGTGTGGTATGGAAAGGATTTAACTAGCAGTCCTCTCATATTGTACTCTTGACAATTATTTATCAAGTCTTACTGAACAACAACAACAATGTCTTTGCATCTGTTTCTAGGCAGCTGATTTCATTCTACACAATGTCTCAAAATCCAAACATGAACCATTTAAAAATAAACAAGACAGTACTGCTTCCTCCACTATGGGTGCGATGTGATCACTCTGATCCGAAACAAACAATTTGGCTAGGAGCTGAGCCTCTCAGCGCTGGAAACAAGCTTACAGGAATCAGTCTTTATACAGTTACCTGCAGTGGTAAGGTTTTCTCCTGATTAGGGTACATCTCAGCAAGCTCCTCATCAGATTTCAGTGATGGGAGGAAAAAATGGAAATATATTAATGTTTTAATTTTGTTTAAGCACCAGCAACCCTGTATGTTGTGCACATTTGCTCCGTAAGCAAAGTCTGCTTAGAGAATTGACTGTAGTTCCTGAGAAACTGAAGGCGTGTTTTAAACTCAAATGGTGGTCCTTGGGAATGTACTATTAAAGGTGCAATCCTGTTTTTGGGTGGGAGTGGCATTTCGAAAGACCTGCTGTGCTTCTGCCTGCATGGTGGGAGGAGCAATATTTACCACTTTTCCTCATTGGAGGGGGGGTTAACCATTTCCCTCCCTTTGTGAGCAGTAGAGGGAAATAATTTAGATCAGCTCCAGGACTTGTCTAAATGCTTCTTCATATTTGGGGCATGGCTGGGAGCATTTTGGATCCGTGGCCCCTCCTCCCTGACATCAGAGAGGTGAGGGGTGTGCATCTTTCCATGGGGGCATGGAGCAGGGGGAATTGACACATCACTCCATAAAGTCTTTGATAGTTAGATTAGCCCTGCTAAATTCCAGTTCTTTTTCCAGGTCCAATGTCAAGTAAAAATTATTCTGCAGACTTAGAAGAACTGAAAGAGTCTCACAGAATGAGACATCACTCTTCTGATGTAGGTTTCTCTTGTTTTTTATTCACACCTGTACAAATATTGCAACTTTTCTCATTTTAAAATGTGCTGGGCTGGAAAAATCTGAAGTTCATCATTGCCTAGGCTCCTAAAAGATTGGTATTGGTACTTGGAACACAACCAGCACAGGGCTAAAGCCTAAAAAATTTGTGTCTAGCTTCCAAAAATTGAGGCTAGTACCTTAGAACTCTAAACATTTTATGACTTAATGCAGGGTTAGGCAATGTGGTGCATGCACATATCAGTGCGCCCATGGATACCTTTCTTGGCACTGGCCAATGTGCCCTACCCCTCCCATTTAAAAACAAACACATTTTCTTAGTAGCAGCTAGTATTGCTGTAAAATAAGTTTCTGTTGGTGCTGAAAACTGTGGGTTCAAAGGTGTTGTTTTGTGTGCTGGGGCCCAGATGCCACCTTTGCCTTGTACTCAGTCATTTGGGCAGATTATTTGTCCTTTGCCATGCCTCCTATAGCAGTAATTTTGTGGCAGTGCCCAGGACAGTTCCTCAAATTGCCAAATGTGCCCATGGCCCAACAAGGTTGCATACCCCTGACTTAATGTATATATCTGGGGCCCCCAACCCTTTGGGCTGGTGGAATTTTGAAAGAGTATCATGGGTCTCACACAAAATGGCCACCCTGGTGGGCATTGGAAATCATAAAGCACCCACTTCCCAGAAGGCAAACTGGTGAGGCTAAAAGAAAAGTAACTTGCCTAAGAACCTAAATAAAAGGTTGAGGTGAGGTCTGAGCTCCAAAACACACAGCCACTCTTTTGAACCCAGAGCTTCCTACTCCAACACCCATTTCATACACAAGAAACTGAATACAAGGCAGAGGTGGGGGGGTCTGAGCCCTGGATGCCAAATCATATATTTGCCCCCACAAGGCACAACAAAATACTGATTTCATTGAGGGCAAACTGGTGATGCTCAGAGAAACACACACAAGCAAAATCACTCACCCAGACAAAAACAAACAAAATGGCCAACACCCCATCAAACAGAAACAAGCAACGTACATATATGTGCACGCGCACAGGCAAATCACCCCCTTGTTCTCCCCTACCACCATGTAGCACCTCCAGGATGTGCACCTCCACCCCCAGAGTACCTCCTTTTTCCTGGGAGGCTTGGCAAGCTTCAAAAAGAATTGCTGGGCCACAGTTGACCACCATTTTTATTTTCTAAGACTGCCTCTGGGCCCCAAAGGCATTACTGGAAGTAAAGATGGTGCTATAAGCCAGCATGTCATTTTGCAGCACACCCAGGCTCCCAGATTAAAAGCAAGACCATTTTTTTTAAATAAAAACAAATTTAAAAATCAGGAGGGTCAGGAAGCCTGGCGGGGCACCAAGAAAGGTATCTGTGGGCACCCCAAGTATACATTTACAGCGCAATCCTATAGGCATTTATTCAGACATAAGGTATGTTTAGGACTGCAGCCTTAATGGGATTTTTATGGTAACACTTTTAGTTTGGTTTTAATATCTGAATTATGAGCCTTTGTAATAGGCTACAACTATACATTCTGTTAATTCTAGTTGACAGTAAAGGGCTTTGCCTGTTATGAGTTCCTTGACGCTACTTCATTGGACTCCCTCTCTCTGGAGGACACCCTCATTCCCTTGGAAAGAAATATATATGCTGACTTTGCTTGGAACACTGTAATAAAGTTGCTGCAGACACCTCCCCTCACTTCTGTTGCTACACTGGTAAGGAAAATGCCTGTTGTAGCAGAATAGTGAAACTATGCTGCTAATTCAGTGTCATTTAATTGTGAACAGTTTAAACCAGTGATACTGATTTATTAGTCTTCATGTAACAATTTCCAGAGGATAGCTGTGTTAGTCTGTTGCAAAACTGGTGGCACCTTAAAGACCAGTACATTTAGGGAGCAATCCTATGGCTGCTAGACAGCAGCTAGACAGCCATTGGATATCCTGTTTTCTGGGAACCAACCTCGGAGCCTGCGCTCTGAGGTCGTTTCTCAGATAACCAACCTCCCGCAACTTCCGCACTGAGGCAGCTTAAAATGGCCCTGCACTCCACGCTCACAAGAGGAGCATGGAGCAGCTGAGTGTTATTTCATGCGCTGCAGATACAGTTAGTGAGCAGGAAGCGGCCTCTGGCACACTGTTTTTGTGGGATCAGTTCCAGCTTCTTCCTTCTGATGAAGTGGACAAGGTGCTTTCATCTGTAAGGCCAACAACCACCTGCTTACTTGATCCTTGCCCATTTTGGCTCATTATGAGCTGCAGAGAGAGGCTGGGTGAGGGGATCAAGGCGGTGGTGAACGCCTCCCTTGAGGAGGGAGTGATGCCATCAGCCCTCAAGGAGGCAGTGATAAGACCGCTCTTAAGCCCTCCTTGGATCCCCAAGTTCTGAACAACTTTCGCCCAGTCTCGAATCTGCCATTTTTGGGCAAGGTGATTGAGTGGGTGGTGGCGATGCAGTTGAAGGCACACTTGGAAGAAGCCGATTATCTAGATCCATTTCAGTCAGGCTTCAGGCCTGGGCATAGGACAGAAATGGCCTTGGTCACCTTGGTGGATGATATGAGGAGGGCTCTGGATAGGGGTGAATGCTCCTTCCTTGTTCTCCTCGACCTCTCAGCGGCCTTTGATGCTGTTGACCATGGTATCCTCCTGGACCGCCTGGAGGGGTTAGGCATTAGAGACACCGTATTACGGTGGTTCCGGTCCTTCCTCTCCGGCAGGTACCAGAGGGTAGCGCTGGGAGAGGAGGTTTTAGACCCATGGCCGCTCACTTGTGGGGTGCCACAGCGTTCCATCCTCTCCCCGATGCTATTTAACATCTATATGAAGCCTCTGGGGGCTATCATCAAGAGGTCTGGGGTGCGGTGTCATCAGTATGCGGATGACATGCAGCTCTACCTCTCGTTCAAATCTTCACCAAGATTGGCCGTAGAATCCCTGTCCAAATGTCTGGAGACGGTGAGTGGCTGGATGGGGAGGAACAAGCTGAAGCTGAACCCTGACAAGACCGAGGTACTTTTGGTGGGAGACAAGAGGAGGTTGGGGGATGTTGACCTGGTGTTGAATGGGGTACGGCTACCCTTGAAAAACCAGGTCCGCAGCCTGGGGGTCATTTTGGAGGCTCGGGGGTCAGCTGTGAGCCAGACAGCGCTGTACCAACTCCATCGGATACAGCAGCTGAGCCCCTACCTTCCCGACCATCTGCTCCCATCGGTAGTACATGCTCTGATCTCCTCTTGTTTAGACTACTGTGATGCGCTCTACGTGGGGTTACCCTTGAAGATGGTTCAGAAGCTGCAGCTGGTACAGAACGCGGCAGCTCGCCTGATTAAAGGCAGCCACTGGCAAGATCAGATCACTCCAGTGGTGAAGGAGCTGCACTGGCTACCAGTTGTTTTCTGGGCCAAATTCAAGGTGTTGGTTTTGACCTTTAAAATCCTGCCCAGCCTATCTCAAGGAGCGCCTCCAGCAACACAGACAGGCCGCTTAACAAGATCAGCCTCAGATAGCCTTCTCTCTGTCCCATCAGCCAGGACAGCTAGGCTGGTGAGGACAAGGGACAGGGCCTTCTCTGTGGTGGCCCCCACTCTGTGGAACTCCTTCCCTAAGGAACTCCATGCATTAAAAACGTGGTTGTTCAGGCACACATTTGGGGTGGGCTAGGGTAATTTTGGAAATGTGATGTTTTTAATGTTGAATTTTATTGTATTAACTGTTTTTATTGTTGTACATCACCCAGAGTGGCTGGGTGATTGATAAATTTAATAAATAAATAAATAAAAAGGGGGTGTTCCAGGGCGAGGAGGGCTGAAATGCCTGTATGACACATCCAGTGTGTCATACAGCAGCCTCCTCCCCTGCTCAGCCTTCCTGTAGCTAGAAGTTGGCTGTCTAGCCAAAAATGCAGGGCAGGAGAAGCTCAGAGGGAACGGTCCCCTCCGTGCTTCTCCTACCCTGCTTTGGATAGGTGGTTGCCTCCGAGTTCGGAGGCAGCCGCCTATCTGGATAGGATTACGCCCTTACTCTGGCATAAGCATTCATGGACTATAGCCCACTTCATCAGAGGCATGAGAGTTTATATATAATTTCAGAGTTATATATACTTTATAGGGCAGGAGGCAATCTGTTATAGGACGGACTCGGAAAACAAAGCAATAGAACACCATTTATTGTTACATACCGTTCCCAGCGAAAACTACTCAAACATAACAATGAACTAAAGCCCATTCAGGACAATGGCACTACCCTCTCAACAGGGCTTGAGTGGTAGGCCTGTACTCCCCCCCCCCAAAAAAAAAAAACAGCTACTCACTAGCAACAACAGGCCATATATCAAGGATACAAGCATAAGGGCCAGACTCTTCAGCAAACCCAGATGCCAGCTCTGTCCCCATATCTACTTTGGAGACAATATTACAGGGCCTAATAATATCACCCAAAACCTTAAGGAATCATTCACTTGTTTATATTCCAATGTAACATGCCATCTTCCATCAGCAATGCCCTTTAGCCTTTTACATAAGGCAAACAGGCCAGTCTCTATGAAAACGAATAAAAGGACACAAATCTGACATTGATGTCAATATTTTAAAACCAGTGGGAGAACTTTTCAGCTTCTCAGGACTGTCACTGATCTTAAAGTGGCCATTGTGGAACAAAGAAACTTTAAAAGGAGATTACAGGGAGAGAATGCTGAGTTGGAATTCATCATTAGGTTCAATTCTAGTGCCAGAAGCTTGCATCAAGGTAAAGGATTTTTATCACACTACATGTGTTACTTGACTTACCTAGTGCCAGGATGTTTGTGTTATCAGCAGCAACTTTACTGTGAATGACCACTGTTAATAATGTGATTGTCACTGTCGGTATTTTCTGCATTTAATTTTCTTCTGACCACACTGTTTACATTCTCCCCCCACCCCACCTTCCCACCATACATACTATATATAAATGTGAAACTCCATAAATTGTTTGGGAATGTTTGCCTGGGACATTGAGTGAGGAAGGAGTGCAGGTGGGAACAGGTCTTGAGAGTTTGTTTCCTTCCCACTTTCTACAGGTATTTCAAGCCAAAGGGCTCTTCCTCTGTGGAGAGAGGCCAGAACATCAAGAGTTAGGAGAGAAAGCATGCTTTCAGCAGCAGCTGGAATATCTTAGGCAGGGCCCCCCCTCTTCTGCATATGGCAACATCTGGCAGGGAGGCTCTAGACTTTTCAAGTGGGGTCATTTTTGGCTAGGTGATGTGGCTTCCCCCTCAACAGCACAGGACTTTGATAGCTTGGCAGATGAGGGCAGGTGAGGCCTGTTTTTATTACAATCTAGCCCCTGCTCCTCACTACCCCTATACTAAAGCCTGTAGTATTCCAGTGGTGGCCAGATCAACTCAGCCAGCCAGAGAGCCCCATCTCCACATTGGTGACATCTCGCCAGAAGGCCCTAGTTTTTTGGAGTGGAGATATTCCTGGCTGGGGTTGTGTAGCTGGTATTAATATGTGCCTGGGAGATGCTGTGGATAATTTGGAGGGGGAGTGCACACAAATCAGAGTGATTGCAAGCAGCGGCAGGTATGGCATTGGTGGGGTTAACATGCCAGTTGAGTAGAAAGAAGATCAGACATCTTACACCCATTTGCTTTTCTGGTGTGTGTGTCCCAACCCAAACCAGGTAGCCCCTGGTTGTTCTACCAGGTTGCCCCTGGGTCTTACGGTACTGCTGGGTAAGTCCAGAATAAGACCTCACTCATCCATGATTATATTGTGAATGAGGGGGCTGACCTGACATATATAACCAACACCTGGGTGGGTGAACGGCGGGGAATTAGTCTTATCCAGGTTGTCATGGATGCTAATGCCTCCTGCTGAGTAATGAGGCAGCAGAGACTCACTGTAATCCACAAACTCTTGGTTCAACTAATAGCACCTGTCCACCTCTGCAGTGACTACAAAAGCTTAGAGGTCCTCTAAGCCTAATTTGCCAGGTAAATCTTTTGGTAAGAGAGCTGCTGAAAGCAACTAAGGGCACAGTCCTATGCATGTTGAGATAGAAAAAAAAGTCCTACAACTCCCAGCATTCCCTAGCCAGCCATGGCTGGCTAGGGAATGCTGGGAGCTGTAGGACTTTTTTCTTTCTCAACATGCATAGGATTGTGCTGTTAGTTGCTTTTTCAGCTCCAGACAGGTTTCTCACCATATTTGGCTGGCTTTTTCTGAGCTCCTGTCTTCAGGGAGGATCCTCCTGCCCAAAGGTCTGACAGGCAGCCAATCCAGTGGGATGCCTCCCACCACTTCTTCTCAACTCCACCTGCTTAACTCTGCGGTGAGTTCTGGCATCTGTCAACCCCGAAACTCACTCCCTCTCCGACAGCACCTGGGTCTCCACAAGGAGGGGGGAAGACAGTCTCTGAGCCTTGCCCTACTCCTCAATAAGCTCCTGGGAAAGTTCTTCACTGGCTCCTGAGGAGTCTTGGGGCATTTCCTCCCCCACACCCTGTGTCTGCTGGTCTCCTAACTCTGGCTCCAAATCTGAATCAGAGTTCGAAACCAAAAAAGAGGGCCTGAGCTCAATCTTGACACAGTTATGCCTGTCTTAGTACTTGGTACTGCATTAGCGCCCACTCAAGGCAGGGGTTGTGGTCTACAGCAGGGGTCCCCATCCCCCAGGCCATGGAGCGGTACCGGTCCGTGGCCTGTTCGGAACCGGGCCATAGGGGTGTGCGAAACCCCCTTACCTTGGGTCCATGGGGGGGGGCTATCCGTCCCTCCCACATACCCCCGGAATCCTCCCCGGCCGGCTCCGCTCCACAGCTTGTCCGCAGAGCTGCTGGCTGGCTCCGGCCACTGGGATGCAAATGGTGTTCGCGTTCTTCAACTAATAGGCTACGTAAATCTTTATGTAGCCTATTATTGCAAAGAACAGGGATGCAAATGGTGTCCACAAGTCTGCCAGCAAAACCATCCCTCTCCCCTGCCCCCGGTCCGTGGAAAAATTGTCTTCCACGAAACCGGTCTCTGGTGCCAAAAAGGTTGGGGACCACTGGTCTATAGGGATTCCACCTCCAGGCTACCTGAGTACCAGTTTTTAGTGTTTGTATCTGGTGTTGGAATCTGTGACAGATTAGGGAATCTGCTAGTGTACCACCCATCCCGTTGTCCAGCAATCTCCCTGCCTGAGCTGACAGAGATGAGCTCAGACTTGGTGCTTAGGACTCCCAGGATGATTGTCCTGGGGGGACAACAACACCCATGTTGGGGCTGTCCAATCTGGTGTTGCTTGGGGCTCCACAGACACCATGACAACCTCGGAGCAGTCCCAATATATCATCAGCCCAATGTAGCAGATCACACTCTAAATTTGGTTTTCTCCGTTGGGCAGGAAGATAGCGACCTGAAAATTTAACATCTACCCCTTTGTCATTGTCAGATACTACCTGTTGAAGTTTAGACTTGCAGCAAGTTTTCTCTGCTGCAAGGGTAGGGGGCCTATTAGACTGGTCTGCACCCAGATCCTAGTGGCTTCCAAAGGACATGTATGTGTTCGTGTTCCAGCTGGTATGGCTGGTGCTCTTGTCAAAATCCTGGTCACTATGGAACACGGAGCTGACCAGGCTAGACCCATTTCAGTCTGAGTTCAAGCCTGGTTTTGGGACTGATTCACCCTTAGTTGCCCTTATGAATGACCTTTATCAAGAAGGACAGGGGGAGTATAACTATTGCTTTTGCTCAGCCTCAGTGGCTTTCAGTACCATCGACCATGGTATCCTTCTGGACTGGCTGTCAGTGTTGGGAGTTGGGGGCACTGTGTTACAGTGATTCCATTCCTACTTGAATGGCTGTTTCCAGTAGGTGTTGTTCTATGGCAGTTAAGTCATGGGGCTCCACAGGGCTCATTCTTGTTCCCCATGCTGTTCAACATCTTCATAAAACCACTGGAGGGGGTGTGTGTCCAGGGATATGGGCTGAGCTGTCATCAATATACAGATGTCACCTAGCTTTACCACTCATTTTCACCTAACCCAGGTGAGGCAGTGGATATACTGAATCAGTGTCTGCACAAGGTAATGGACTGGATGAGGGCCAATAAACTGAAGCTCAGTCCAGACAAGAGAGTATTTTTAGCAGGTGGCTCATCTGCCCAGCTGAACAGTGCTTAGGGATATATGAGAATTCAATTTTGGGGGTGAAATCTTGACAGGTTTTACTGGTTCGGCCCTGGCAAACTGTTTCCCCCCTGCTGGCATCGACGTGATCTGTAGTGAGTCGATCCAATACGTGGATTCCGTGTTGTTGTTAATGGTGGCAATTTGTACAAGTCTGATCTTTTTTCGGGTTTTTAAATTTGTGCAAATGGGGATGTAATTTTAAAAATATTTTTTATTGGCCATCTTGTGCATGTGCACACAATCGCATGTCTACCTATCCGCTATGTAGCCCCACAGAGCCATACTCTGTCTATGAAAACTTATGCCAGAATGAGTTTGTTAGTCTACGGTGCCACAAGGCTCTTTATTATTAGTCCTCATGGGATCTGACAAAAATCTGTTCCCCATCAATACTCTTATTTTTGGAACTTTCAGAAGGTTCAGATGGCATCTGGGAGCCCCTTGAGTTCTGTCTATGAGCTGAACAGGGAACTGCAGTTCCTCCTTGTAAGTATAGCTGTGACATTTCCAATGCTGATGTATACTGTACTGTATGCTGGAACATAACATGTAGTTCTGGATTTATGTATTTTTATTTTTGTGGCTTTGCTAGAGTTTGGGTGAGAGCTTGAAGACTAGCATGACTGATTGGCCTAAACCTTTAGGAAGAAAATCAGCTGCTGAACTAGTACAGAAACTTTTGAAAGGTAATTTTGTAGTGTTCTTGAAATATTTGCCATGCAAAAGGGAGTGTGGTATAGTGGTTAGAGTGTTGGACTGGGACTTGAGATCTGGGTTGTAGTCCTCACTCAGCCATGAAGCTCACTATCTCACTTTGGGCCAGTCGCTGACTCTCAGCCTAACCTCCCTCAGAATTATTGTGAGGATAAAATGGGGAGGAGGAGGACTTTGGGTTCCTAGCAAAAGATAAAACAGTGGGATATAAATGTAATGTTAAATAAATTAATACATCATATATATATGTATGTATGTATGTCAAAAATTGTGTGTGTGTTTGTGGCTGGCTGCAGGGCTGTATGTAACGCAAGGAATAAGGGGGAGCTCGCCTGGATGTAATCACACTGTAGGGGCCCACTGAGCCTGCCATTTGGGCCCTACAGTTGCTGCCCCTTTTACTTCACATTCTCACTTGCCAGAGTGTATGACAGGAGTCACTGGGTTGCATTATTACTTAGTTTATACATTCCCTTACTAACAAGTACACCCTGTCAATCATGGTACAGGCCAGGTTTCTGATTTCAGCTATGAGTCATCCTATTGTCCATCTTTCACTTTATTGGTCTCTCTCCCATTCACTCTGACTTCCTTCACCTTGGATTGGCTGGCCACCGTTTGTTCCCTCCCTTTTACTCATGGTTTCTTTTCTGACTGTGCACAGCATTTAGTTTCTCTCCCCTCTTCCTGCAATATCCAGAGAGCAAGCAAGTTAGTGTTAAATATCTTTACCCCTTTCAATGCCAGATGTATCTGTTAGTAGTGTGTAATTAACACTAATGTGAAATGTGGTGCAGTGTGTGCTCACCTGTCTGAGGGGCTGGGATGACACAGTGGAGTGGAGACTTGGGGTTTTATTCTCTGTGTTTCTCCCATGGACAGTTATATGTTGCGTGTTCTAGAGTGGGTTCCCTGAATCAGTTGTATATCTTTGCTCCAACTGGTAAAACAACAAATGTTGTTTATAAACAAGCCTTACAATGAACTTCTACTTTCCTAATATTTAACTTTAGGTCCATAGTTGTTGGTGCCATCGCCATCATGTCACCCATCATGCTGCTTGGGAATCTCCATGTTCTTCCCACATACAGTTATACCTTCCAGAATTAGTTTGTAACAATAAGCGAAAATTGTGTTGTGTCCTCTTTATAAGAATTTTTTTTAAAAAATAATATATAAACAAAAAATCCCAATTTTCCTTTTCACCTTTCTTATGGAGCCTTTCCGAGAAGCGTAAACCTGCCTTAATGTGTTTCTAACAAATAGTGCCTATGACAATTTTACATCCTGGGCAACGCTGGGTCTATCAGCTAGTCTATACATAAAATAGATTTTCACAACTCTAGTTGCTGGGTTCGGTAAATACCCATTCTAGCCAAAGCCTTGTAATGTGCAGCAAAATTATTTGCATTACACTAATGCTGTTGTGCTATATGTCTCTTGCCATAGTCCTGTTTTTTAATTCTTTCTCCACCTTTAGATTTAAAGGATGAAGTGGATGGGTTGAAGATGCCAAACAAAAATGATACTGAGGTATTTGGTAATGCTGTGCAAAGAAAGAATATTTGCATAGGGGGGTCACCTCGCCTTGGATTGACATCATGCTTCACCTCGTCTTGTTTTCCAAAGCCTCAGATGTGTTGTTGGCTGACTATAATGGGAAAATCAGAATTGGATTAAATTTGAAAGCATAATAGCCCCTTCTGAGGGGATAAAATTTGCCAAATTTCAGGCAAATAGGTGAAGGATTTATTTTGCAAGACACCATTTACAGTTTGCAGTTTTTTTAAAAAAAAGGTTTAACACCCTTCCCCGGCAAATTTCTTGAACATGATATACAGGACCTCATCCAAATTGGGGGGGGGGCCTTGGTAGGCTGCCTTAAGTAGGTCCCCTCATCGCAAACCGGTGCTATTTGAGACCTCTGACACCAGCGCAGCTGCAGCCACCAGCTTTGTCCCCCCCCCCCCCTCTGGAGGGGGTGGATTAGCTGTCAGCCACCTCCTCGCATGAGCAGTCACGCCCTTCCAGGCTCACCAAGTGGTGGCGGACCATAGTGGAACAGGAGCAAAGTTGCTGCTCAGCTCCCCTTACAATGCTACCACCAGGTAACCCTATAAGGGGGAGGGGAGAGGTGGCCACCAGCTCACTCATAGGCTTACTTAGCACTGATGGCAGCACTGTAATGGATAAGCCCATGAACAAGCATGAAGGGGTTGAAGAAGGAGAGCCAATAGCCTCCCCCTTGCACTTGGCTGCACCTGGTGGTGGTGGCTCATTATTGGTGGTAAGTCTTGGGGTGGGGGCTGATAGCTGCAACAGCATTGCCACTGGGGATGTTACTCTAAATCAGGGATGGGCAACTACTTTGATCCAGGGGCCAGATAGCGCACACACACACACCCCGGACCAAGCCAGCAGGCCAGAGGGTGTCAAGGAGGCTGCCTCAGCCCCTCCTGTGACATCCCACCCAGTTTTTTCTTTTCTCCGTGGAGAGAGAGGCATGGAGCTCTGTGCAGAAAGAGACTCTCAGATCGGAGATAGCAAAGGGATTTCCCTTCATGCCGCTTGCTCTCTGATTGGGAGAACGAGCGGCAAGCAGGGAAATCCCCTTGTTATCTCCGATTGGATTCTTCTCCCCAGCCTCCTCCTCAAGCCTCCAGGTCAGGGGAAGTGGCCCAGGGAAGATGCCCAATTCTCCAAAGGCTGGATTGGGTCCTGTGTGGGCTGGATTAGGCCCATAGGCCAGAAGTTGCCCTCCTCTGCTCTAAACCATAGTTTAGTGCTCTATGAGTGAGCCTTTGGCTCATGCACTCCCCCTGCCTCTGGCATGGCTGCAAGGAGGAGGTTAGAAACATCCATTTCTTTTCTAAAGTAAGTGCCATTCGTTTCGTCTGAACTGGAACCAACTACATCAGATGAAAATGGAAGTGGATGCTTCCAACTCCTTGCAGCCATGGCAGAGGAGGATTGAGGACAAGTGGGAGGGGCACAGTGAAGAAATCTGGGAACTTTCTTGGGGTTTTTCCCCTTAAATCACCATTTATACAAATTGCAACAGCAGTGTGCGTGATTTATGCAAATGCCGACTGTAATTTGCGCAAATTGCAGCCGTAATGTGCTTAATTTTGCACAGATTACAGGTGCGATTTGCGCGAGTTACGCATATTACAGCTGTGATTTGTGTAAATTGAGCATATTGTGGCTTCAGGTAATGCAAATTAGGGGCAGAATTTGCATAAATGTCAGTTTAAGAAAAAACATCCACAAGCTGGCCTGACTTGATACAGATGAAGTCAGGCTGGCTCGCAGTTCTGAACTACTGAAGGTTCAGTGAACCTCCTCCCCGCCCCCCCCCAGACGGTTTCCTCTGACATCCCTACTTTCTGTTAGTATCTCCTAACCGCTCTTGGCTACTTCTTATTTTTATTTTTATATATATATATATATATACATACATACATACACATACATACACACACTCACACTCACACTCAAAATGAAAGGTATAGGACTATGTCCTTAGCATTATATTATAATAACTATCAGGGCAATTCAGATCGTTATGATTGAAACAACCATGGAGTTCTATTCTAACATGTCCTGACACACATTGCAGGTCATACTCTTGACTTGTTTTTTCTCATTTGGTTAGAAGATCAATTTGGTGTTGATCTGATTGTGGGAGATTTTTCCTTGAGTCTCTTGTCATGGTTGGATCACTTTCTGTTGAGCTTTAGACCAGCAGTAGCCACCCCTTGCAGAGATGGGGTATCTGTTAGAATGGTCTAACACAGAGACTGATAGAATACCGAGAGCCACTGGGGAATTCTTGGTTGGCATGCCTGGTGTGCCTGTTGATGTCTTAGTTCCTCTGTGGCATATGGAAATGATGGGCTGTTAATGTGATCACTCTGAGCCCATTTGACTCCCTGGTTTTCTGGAGAGCTGATGGCTATAAAGCAGGTTGGGCGGTAGCTAGAACGAAATGACAGAGATTTAGCTGTGAAGCTGGCCACAAAAAGAGGTCATTATCCAGCCTACTCTGTGGCAGTAAAGATGGCAAAGAAACATTATTTTTCCACCACCTTTGCATCCTTTTAGCCCAGCACAGCTTTTCTATGTGTACATACTTTACCTGTTTTTACTGTATACAATTTTTAAAAATTGTTCTATTATTGTATTTCTGTTTTTATTGTAAAGATGCAGTGGAGAAGTTTCCTTGAAGAGTGGGATATAAATAACTATAATTATCGTCATCATCTGGCTTTATTTTGAAAGATTGTGTTGAAATTATTTTCCTCTTTTTTCAGAGTCCCCAGGATGACACTGCTGCAGTCTATGGCTCCATGAAAACTCTTTTTAGTAGGAGAGGAGACCTTGATTTCGTTGAACAGCTGTGGTGTAAAATATGGAGGCGTATGTATATTTCTAGACCAACTATATCTTCATTATTTAAGGATTTTCAGCCTTAAGAGAAATGCACTGTCCTATAATGATTCATTCATTCATTTATTTGATCTACTTTTGTTTAGGCTCTTGTTTTATTTAAAACGTTTTACTCTTTACCCCAAGATGTCACTTCGTATGAGGAACTGGTGAACTGTTTCACATTGATCATGAAATCCCTTCAGCATGGTGAATTGCAGACATGGGTATGTATGACTAATGGGGCTGAAATCTGGACAGAGCAATCCTACATACCAGTTACCTTGGGGTGTGGTGGGGAGAGATGCTGCTGCTACATCGGTGGAACAGCCACTGTATCCTATATGTGCATGGCCTGAGAAGGGAGGGGTAAAACACACACTCAGAAAACACAAACATGTTGTAAATATGGTAGACATGCCCCCAGTGACCCTAGGGACACTGCCAGTGGTGGCACTTGCATATTGCCCACGCATAGAGCAAGCCAAAGAGCTCAGGACGGTGGGGGCACACACACACCCCCGCAATACCATGCATGCAATATGCAATATTACACCAGAGAGTCCTCATGCCATCGGCCCCAGTCTCAGACCTCAGACTTTAAAGATAACAAGTTAAACCCAGACTTCAATTTCCCCGATATTTGTTGGGAGACAAATTCTGCACAACATGGCCCCTCCAGGAAATTCCTGATTTGTGTGGTGGATAACTTCCTCCTACAGAAAGTAGAGGAAGGAACTAGAGGATCGGCTATCCTTGACTTGATCCTAACCAACAGAGATGACTCAGTGGATAAAGTAGCAGTTACATAAACTCTGGGGGAAAGCGACCATGTTGTACTTGAGTTGTTGGTTCTAAGGGAAGCAAAAGCCGAGTGTAGTCAAACACGTACCCTGGATTTTAGGAAAGCTGATTTTAATAAACTCAGAATAACGATCAGTAAGGTTCTATGGCAAGCAACTCTAACGTGTAAAGGAGTCCAAGATGGGTGGGAGCTTTTAAAAAAGGAAATTCTCAAGGCACAATTACAAACAATTCCAACAAGAAGAAAAGGTGGAAGACAACAGAAGAAGCCAATGAGGCTTCACAAAAAGCTTAGAGATGACCTGAAAACAAAAAAGGACACATATAGGAAGTGGAAAGAAGGCCAAGCAACAAAGGAAGAGTACAGGCAGGTAGCACAGAATTGCAGGGATGGCGTCAGGAAGGCTAAAGCTGAGAACGAGCTGAGGTTAGCGAGGGATGCTAAAAGCAACAAAAAGGCTTTCTTATTTACGTGCATAGTAAAAGGCAGAGGAAAGAAATGGTGGTTCAGCTATTAAATAAGGATGGCAAAATGATAACAGATGACAAAGAAAAGGCAGAGGTGCTCAATTCCTACTTTGGCTCAGTCTTCTCCCAAAAGAGGGTCTCTGGCAAAGGCGAAGTACAGGCTGAAGGGGCAGGATTGCATCTTGAGATCAATAGGCATATGGTCAAGGAACACCTAATTACTTTGAATGAGTTCAGATCTCCAGGGCCAGATGAACTGCATCCTAGAGTCATAAAGGAACTGGCAGAAGAATTCTCAGAACCTCTGTCTATTCTCTTTGAGCAATCCTGGAGGACGGGTGAAGTGCCAGATGACTGGAGGAGGACTAATGTTGTCCCTATCTTCAAAAAGGGTAAAAAGGAGGAACCTGGGAACTATAGACCAGTCAGTCTGACATCAATCCCTGGGAGAATTCTGGAGCAGATGATAAAGCAATCCATCTGCAAGCACCTTGAAAACAATGCAATGATTACTTGAAGCCAACATGGATTTGTCAAGAACAAATCCTGCCAGACAAATCTGATCTCACTTTTTGATCAAGTAATCTCTCTTGTGGACCGTGGGAATGCTGTAGACATCATATACCTCGACTTCAGCAAAGCTTTCGACAAAGTGCCCCATGATCTCCTGATGAGCAAACTAGCTCAAAGTGGGCTAGATGAAACAACCATCCAGTGGATCCACAGTTGGCAACAGAATGGGACTCAAAGAGTGCTTATCAATGGGACCTTCTCAAACTGGGGAGAGGTAACGAGTGGGGTACCGCAGGGCTCAGTCCTGGGCCCAGTGCTCTACAACATGTTTGACTTGGAGGAGGATGTGCAGGGAATGCTGAGCAAATTTGCAGATGACACAAAATGGGGCAGGATAGCAAATACTTTGGAAGACAGAAACAAAATTCAAAGGGATCTTGATAGGCTGAAAGCGCTGGGCAGAAAACAACAGAATGACATTTAATAGGGCTAAATGCCAAGTTCTGCACCTAGGAAAAAGAAACCAAATGCACAGTTACAAGATGGGGGATACGTGGCTCAACCACACTACAAGCGAGAAGGATCTTGGAATTGCTGTCTATCACAAGCTGAATATGGGCCAACAATGGGATGTGACTGCAAAAAAGGCCAATGCCATTTTGGGCTGCATTCATAGAAGCATAGCTTCCAAATCCCAGGAAGTACTAGTTCCCCTCTCCTCAGCACTGGTTAGGCCTCATCTGGAGTACTGTGTCCAGTTCTGGGCACCACACTTTAAGGAGGATGCAGACAAGCTGGAGAGGTTTCAGAGGAGGGCAACAAAGATGATCAGGGGACTGGAAACAAAGCCCTATGAGGAGAGATTGAAAGAACTGGACATGTTTAGCCTTGAGAAGACTGAGGGGAGATAGGGTAGTGCTCTTCAAGTACTTGAAAGGTTGTTACAGAGAGGAAGGCCAGGATCTCTTCTCGATCATCCTGGAATGTAGGACACAGAATAATGGGCTCAAGTTACAGGAAGCCAGATTCCGGCTGAACATCAGGAAAAACGTCCTGACTATCAAGAGCAATACAACAATGGAACCCATTCCTTAGGGAGGTGGTGGGCTCTCCCACACTGGAGGCATTCAAGACGAGGCTGGACAGCCACCTGTCAGGGATGCTCTGACTTGGATTCCTGCATTGAGCAGGGAGTTGGACTCGATGGTCTTGTAGGCCCCTTCCAACTCTACTATTCTATGATTCTATTCTCAAATTACAAAATTAGAGAAAGAAAGGAAAAAACCTCAAAGGGGAAAATGTGGGAGAATTTTTAAAATTTGCCTTGAAGTTAACTCTGAAGGAGCATAAAGGAATATCTGTCTTATCCTGTTGGCCCCGGTTTTAGCAGAGCTTTTCATTGCTGGTGCCCCTACGTAGACAAAGCAAAACAAAAAATCATTTTGCCTAAACTGGGACCTACTTGTGTATAACAAAACTGCAGGGCTCTGCAGGTGCACGTTTATCTCTTTCTTGCCCTCTCTTAATTTGAGCCAGAGCTTGCTAGAATTTGGATCAAAACTTGGTTTTACTGCCAGGGCTCACCCCAGGAACCTATGAAGTAACAGATTGTTTCTAGGCATTATTTAAGTGAGTTCTTAGTTTGCTGAGAAACCGTAAGCAGTCTTGAGTAGCCCTGACATAATATAAATTCATGTCAAAGCAATTTCCAGCCTGTTTTCTCTGAGGGAAGTGCAGCTTCCACAGCAAATGCAGACAGCTAACTGGGGTTCACTTTCCACCTTCCTGAGGAACCAGCCTCAAGGAAAGAGCAAAGAGAAAGCGCTTAAGTCCTTTCTGAAGGCCACAGACAATCTGCTAATTCTGAGAATTTATCTTAATTTACTGAGTCTTGATCACAAATATTCTACGAACAGAAGAGCTCTGCAAAACCACACAGAAGGCTTCTGGCACAAAGTGTGGGCTCAGTAACAGAGTTCAATTGGTACCGAACTGAGCGTATCATATTTATTTATTTATTTAAGAGTAGGACTCGTGCTGTGGAATGTGCTGTAAACTGGGGACTCTGTGTCACTGCCTGGTTGCCTGGCAGCAATTTCTAGTTGCCGACCAGGCGACAACTTAAGGACCACCCTGCCTCCAGCCCCTAAGAAGGATGTGCCTTATTCAGCTCTCCAGCCAGTCCTGTTCAGGTTTCATGCATGCGTGGGAGGGAAGTTTTGGGGGTGTGGTGTAAATAAGACACCTTTTTTCCTTTTCCACCCTCCACCCCATGAAGCCTTCTCCTACTATGAGAAAAAGATAGCAGGTGATGTGATAGACCTCCAATTGATTTCCTAGATTTCCCACTGCTGGCCAGAGTAAACAGTACTAGGCAAAATGGACAAATAGTCTGACCTGATATAAAGCAGCTTCTTACGCTCTTACAATGCTAGAAGGTTGAGGCTGCCAGTGTTGAAAGTGAGCTTCGCCCCTCCCCAAGCCCCCTGGCCTGGAGGCTTCCTGGGAGCGTGGGGAGGAGGCGGGGAGAGGAATCCCCTTGCATGCTGCTCACCCTCCCAATGGGGATTCCCCTCAGGAAGCGGCGGGCTGAGCGCTGTGCGCTCTGCTCATGTTTGCAGGAGCTCCCAGAAGTGCTAGCCGCATCCCTTCCCTTCACATGCTGCCCCCATCAGGACAGCATGCAGTGGAGGTGCCTCACTCAGCTGCCCCTTGGAGGCTTGGCCAAGTCCATTCCCTTGGGGTGCTGCTTGCTGCCCCAATTGGGACAGTGAATGGCAGGCAAAGAAGGCGCCCAACTCAGCTGGCGCTTGGAGGAGCCACTCGTCCATGCACCAGCTGAGTCCCTTTTTCCATGTACGGAGAGGGGCATGTAACTCCATGCACAGAGAAAGGAAAAATGAGTGAAGCAGGGTTGGATGATGCCAGGGGAGGGGGTCCATCCCCTGCCAGATTGATCTGGGGCGGGGGAGGGATCAGGCCCCTGAAGCAAAAAGCACTCCTTGCCCCTGCTGTACATCCTGAAAGCGGGCTGGTCCTTGTCAGTCTATTCTGGGAGAGTAAACTCTTTTTTTACTTTACAAACTTGTAGATTTCTGTGTACTTGGGGAGTCTCCCGAGTATAAAACCACTACTTTATTTTTAGGTAGCCCCATTTCTCTTCCAAACTGATGGGCACTCAACCACCTGAATTCAGTGGAGGAAATGATTATCAGTGCATATATTTTGGTTGAATTATTAGAGCAGAATGTTTCTTTTCATACTAAGCATAAGCATTTGTTTAGCCTTCAGAAATAGGTCCACTTAAAATTAATTTTTTCTGTTGTTATATTTCAAGATACAGAGAGAGCAGGTTACAAATAAAATATATTATGTTTCCACAGGTTCATCAAGGAAGTAACAGCTTACTGAGCAAACTGATTAAGCAATCTTATTATGGAAATGTGGAGACAGTTTCTCTTATTGGTGATACTCCAATACAAATGCTTCTGGAAATGGGTGTGGATAAAATGAAGAGAGATTATGTCAGCTATTTTGTAGGTATGTCTGTTTTGGCCCAACCATTGTGGTACTAAGTGGCTGTGTCCAAGCAATCTGTCAATTCAAATTCACCTATTTCCATATTTTTTAAAAAAAAATATTGGCAACATCATCAAACAGCCTTTGGAGGTTCTGCCAAGCAAATTACTTAATCAAATGTTGGGCTTGTTCCCATAAGTATTCCTTTATATATAACCTAACAAATAGCTACTGTTTTCCTGAACAAACTTCCTCAGCTGAGGTGTCAGATGACCCTTATCCTTAAATTGTTGTTCCTATCCTATTTCCACAGAATAGAAGCTAAACCTCTGCTATGGCAAATTTGCAAGATGCTAGATGGTCTCTTACATATTTCCATTTCAGTTTTCCCCTTGGACTTAGGCTTTTTGCAGAGCAAACTTGGGGGCTTGTGACTTTCCATGTAAACCTCCCCATTTGGGGTTTTTAAAACATTAAAGCTAAGCCTGCAGTTTTGGAATACATTTCATATTTCTGCTATGTAAAACCATGCCTTGTGTTTCAGGCAAAGAATTTGCAATACGTACTCACCTGGTAAGATCAGTTTTTCCCACCTTTGAAATAATGTTTGTGAGCAGAACTGCAGCAATGTTGGCTTAGTCTTTTTCAGCTTGCGGGAGGGGGAGCGGTATGTGCTGTGTTCTATATGTGTAAAGTATTTAGGTGGTAGCCTTGTTACTTAATCATAGTGACTCTCTTAAAGGCTCTTTCTTTTTGTTCTTTGCCATCTCTTTCTCTTGAAGGACTACTTCATGTCTACTTCAGTAGCTCTACAGGAGCAGGTTCATTGTGTTCAGAAACTCCATCATATGCTGGAAATCGTGGACAACTGTGTAGAACTTCTTAAACTTGAACATGAGAACCTCATCTTCTTGACACAGTAATTGTTTGCCAGCAGATCTCTCTTAAATAGCAAGAACAAGCAGATTCTCTTGACTGTGGAAAGGAAAGATGGCCATCTTAATTCTTGTGTTGAGGGTGGGAACTATAATCCTGATAAAAGGCCCTAATTTATCCAAGCGTGTGCTGCTTCTGCACTCCTTTCTGTATTTGAAAGGGGCTTTAATAGAATCTCCACAGCGGTGTTCACAAGAAATATAACTTCAGGAAAACATGAAAAAATGAAAGGGTTATTAAACTCCTGTTCTCAGCATGCTTAAGCTGTTGTTCCTTAGCAAGTGTTTCAGCCCTTCATTCTCTTTTTACAGGGGAAGAGAGTAGTGTTTAGTTCTTATTAGCTGGCTCTAAATTCATGTCCTTTTATTAAACAAATCAAAAATCAGTTGAAGGAACTCAAGCCTTACTATTGTTTCCCCTAAAGGCATAGCTGCTCTTTAGCACAGCTATGCTCATGCACAACACCTGTGTACTCTAGGCTCTTGCAGGGTACAGTTCCAGTAGATTGTCCTCGGCTCGGTGTGGCTAGTATCTCATTGTGTTTTGCTTTTACGTATTAGCCATTGTAAAGACAGAAGATGCAGTTGGTTTTGAATGATGGTGTAGGTTACAGGAGTAGATGTTTCCTGCATCTCTCTTGAGAGTATTGATGGTAAGAAAAAGTTATTTTATAGGTCCTGCATAAACTACTACAAGCAAAACCCCCTGAATGAAAAGCATGTATTTCAGCTACCAGTCAGGACTACTCTTGTGAAGGAGTTCTACCAAAAGTAAGCTAAACCTTAGCACTTAAAACCAGGGGTGGACACCCTTTTTGGAGGTGACAGACACATTTTCCTCAGGAGAATATGGTGAGGGGACACATACCAGCGGTGGCAGGTGAGGGCTGAGCCAAAACTTGGTAGGACACCCCCCCCCCACTCACTCACTCACTCACTCACTCACCTATTCATGCACAAATGCACTCGCACAAAGAGAAGCACAAACACAAAAGCAATCCCACTCTCTCCTTCTCATTCAGCCATCATCTGTTCATTCTTCAGTCATTCTCTCCCCCATCCATTTGTGATGGATATCATTGGTTTTTTTAATTAAAAATTGACAATTATCTTGACTTTTAATGGAAATGAGAGCAAGGAGCCCTACTGATCTACTGATGAACTTCTGCTTGCTAAAGGTGTGTGTTGCTTTTTGGAAAATGAAGTCTTGAGAATGGGGATTTCTGCTAAGCCTTCTGTGAAGCAAGGACAAATACAATCCTCTCCCAGAGAGAGAGAGATTTTGAGTTGGCATGAGAAAAACACTAAGAACTGCATTGTGACTACATCAGTTTGCTCATTAGGCTGGGAGATAAAAGGAGTCTAAAAAAGGGAACAAGCAGGCATGTGTGAGGATCTGGGCTGTGAGTGAGTTGGGCCTGCAAGAGTTAAGGAGAAGGGAAGATGATCTTAGTAAATGGGCTTAGTTTACTGAATTTTAAGGAGAAAGACTATTTTACATTTATTGGAAAAAAAATGAATTCTTCCATAAAAAGAAAAAGAGAGTGAAAAAGAGAGATTTTATAATTTTGATACTTTATTGCTCAGCTGTAATGCTGTATTTTAAACTGGAATGGAGTTAAAACTCCTATGAGTTGTAATGTAAATATCTTTTCAACATCTTTTTTTAAAAAGATAATTTTTTATATAAAAGAGCTTATGGGAATGCTATAAACTCCAGCCTGTAAATGAAATTGCGAGAATACCTTGCAATTTAAAGCGGTAGAGAAAAGCATTTGTTAGGCCTAGATTCCTGGGGGTTTCTCCTTAATGCCCCCTAGGTTCTGGGTCCTGGTAAAACCCTTTGAGGGAATGTGGGGTTCCATGACACATTCATATTCATTCTCTCTCTGTCATGTGCACCTTGACTCCCACAAATCCAGCCTTCCCAGAACATCCATTCATCTCTCTCACCATTCATTTTCTCTCTCTCACTCTCTTTTTCTTTCTCTCTATATCAAATGCACATGCTAGCTCAGGCCAAGCCACAGAGCATAGTGTCTGGACTGCTCTAGGCTCTGCTCTAGGCTCTGTGGTTGGGTCTCATGTACGCCTGACTGCCACCTTTTTCTGATGGTCCTCTTCTCCCATAACAGTGATGTACAAGGAGCATTGGGGGTCCTGTGAGTGTCTGACTGCCTGTCTGTGGCAGTAGCACTCTTCTTTCTCTGGCAGGGAGCATGGGGGGGGCACACAGGGGGGGCAGAGCTGCAGGTTGCCTGCCTCTGATTCCTACCTGTTGAGTATTAACCGTCAATTCTTCTTATAATTGCTTTTTTTTATTGACCATTACTTCAGTGCTTATCCCCAAGTATGGAGAGTGGAAATCAGCAGTGGACAAGGACAGAAAAAAGTTAAAACAATATGGCAACTAAGCATCACCCCTCCAGCCGAACACATGAACTCAAGCTGTGCGGGTAAGCAAACTTAGATTTGAAGTGCGGTGTAATACTAGTTTTTCCTTTCCACCTCCTATAGCTTGCCTTGTAATCTCCTGCTTTGAAATGTCCTTTATGACTAGGAAGGTTATTTTCCAGAAATTGAGTTGGTAAAGGGCTAGCCCTAAATGGATAACCACCAGCACAGACACATCCGCCATATGGTTTAAGTGGACAGACCAGAGGCATGTATGAAGACTTGGGCATTAGCAAGAGGGACCATCTACCTGTAGGAGAGGTCACAGCTGATGGTTCTCTATGGCCTCCAAAAATAAATCTCTGGGGTGTAGCTTATGGGAGAGCCCTTTTCTTAGGAAGAAAAGGAGATGGGTTTCTTCCATGAAATACAGGGAAGCTGGACAGAAAAGGACAGTGTCTCAAATGTACTTATTTTACTTATATTTTATACTTCAAACCATCCAAGTACTTAAGTGCCTTTAGAGAATGTTCTTCATTGATTATTCTGGGGGCCATACAACTGATGGGCTGGCGCATTTTCATGGCTTTAAGTTGGTGGCCAGAATTATGAGAGGAAGCCATCTTTCCTCTTCAAGGTTCAAAGGAGGCTTCCAAATGTCCAGCCACATACTTCAATTGAGCAGACCATAGGGCCAGTGCCTTTGACAGTGTTTGGAAGAGGGTGGGTTGGTAGCATCTATAAAACTTTGCTCTGTGTGTTATCTGCTTATACCCCAGCTTCTTGTCCCTTCATACCCTTTAGTCGGTGAATCCTCCCATTCACTTTAGGAGGTAGCAACCTCTGCTGGCCAGAAGAGTCTCCTCAGATCCAAATTTAATCTTGCCACCTCTATGCATGGGCATTAGGTCAGAGCCCCTCTGAAACGTGGTGGACTTCTCCATGAGCGTTCTTTGTGGTTATGGAAAAGACATCATGGGCCAGGTCTGCATTTTTTCTGTATGGGAAGCTTGGGAGTTTTTTCCTCTTAATTTGAATTACTAGAACCCAGGGGTGGATGTCTGTCTGGTCCTTCTCTGTGCAAGATTTATTGTCTAGTGTACGTGAGTTCTTGGGTTTCTTGTTTTGCATAGTTAAGCTAGTTCCTTAGCTGTAGGAACTTCCAAATATGAGACAGTTTCTATTCCAATGGAAGTTCCAGAAGCCTCTGCCTCTTGAAATAGATGGGGGGACTTGCCTTCTGAATATCTTTCTTTCCCTAACTTTCACACATATGTCCACTGTTCTTTTCTTGCATCCAAGGCAGCTTATCTCATAAGCTGCTTGTTATGGTTTCCCTGTGATCTGTCACCAGTTTCTTTCATTTTCCAGGTCTCCTGGATGATACAGAATCTTGTGGCAGCAAAGAGCAAATGTCTTTTATTACCCTCACTGAGTGCTCCCAGGTGTATTTCGTATAAAAATATAAGAGTTTCTTAATTGAAGTGAAAATAGGATCAGTAAAGAGCATAATGACAATGCCCACAGTGTGTATTGAAACAATCTGTTTTACAGTTTAAGAACAGTGTCTTAACAGTTTAAGGGAGCTGGACTCAACGGTCTTATAGGCCCCTTCCAACCCTACTATTCTACTATTCTATGAACACTTGCAAAAAGACAAAAACAAAAAATATGTATAACATAGCTGCAGGGATCACCCATTGCTCCTCCTAAAGATTTATATAGTTATCTGCAGTGTGCCTGAAGTTATATGCTCCTTTGTCCATTAAATTTAATATCTACACTAGATAGACAACACCGGGAAGGACCAGCAGGAGGCCGTCATGATCTGGTAATGGAAAAGTAGGAATAAATTGAGCAGGTGGTCAGGTGGCAGTAAAACAGGAGGTAATATGTGAACAAGGTTAAGAAGCAAGACATACCTTGGCTCTGCACTTCCAGTGTCAGGTAACTTATTAAAATGTGCTTGTTTTACCTATGAAGGTAACTCTAAATCAACCAGCACCCAATTAAATTAATTTCTTCCTAACAAAGGCCCACCAAAAGATGATACTCCTGCCAAATTATTCAGAAAGAATTTGACTTGTGATTGTTAAACTTTTCAGTTTGTAAATCATTCCAGAAGCATACCACAGGGTTGGAACACAAGCTTCTTGGTCCCTGTCTCGAAGAAAGGAGATGAAAACAACAACCCAGCAACTATCATGCCATCAGTCTCACTGATATTATTGTTGAAGTTCATGCTAAGTTCTTTCTTTGCAGGCTTTAGTTTTGGATAGCAGCAAATATCTTGAAAGAGGAAGTGAGGTTTAGGGTAGAATTTTTAACTGTTTCTTATTTATTATTATTAACAATTCCAGAAGGGCCAGTTATATTCAGCCTTTGTTGATCTTGAAGGCTGCTTTTGGCTCTATAAACAGAAACTGTGGGCTAAACTCCCCTCCACTAATGTAGATTAAAGATTACTGTGCCTAGTCAAAGGTCCCAGGGCATTTTTGAAGGCACATGGTGTAGCCATTTTTCTGAAGCAAAGCACGTTTGAGTGTGGTCAGTGCCTGGATGGGAGACAGCCTGGGAACTTCCATGTATGCCGTCTTGAGTTACACAATGGAAAAAGGGCATGATATAAATGTAAAATTAAAATAAAGCCATTTATACTGGTAATTTCTATTTAAACAATGTCATTACTGAATTAATGGATGCAATTATTTTCCCCACTATTAGTCCAAAGAAAGTATCAATTTCAAGGACAAGTAGTTAAATCAACAAAAAGTAGAATTTTTGTTAGCCAGTAGAGGGAGAAATGTAATGGGAAAGATAGCCTCTTCCACATTTGCTGCTGCAAATGTGTAAGAACTTTTTTTTTAGATGAAGATATTGTAGAAAAGATACTGTGCTTTGTTAATGGTGTTTCCTGAATAGAAACAGCAGTAGAACAGCACTGATGAGAATGCAGAGAGTGAAAACTGTTGGCACAACAATCTAAGTCATCATTGCCAATGCCAAGTGAGTTCTCAAAGGCTTGGAAATTTGAGAAAAGAGAGGGAACCAGTAAGTACAGCTGTGTGTTTACATCCATACCTGAATTTGCTTGGCATTGCTACCATTCTACATCAAGCTGGTATTGTAAGTGTCAACGACTCCTCTAAGAACTTTAAAACTCAGGGAAGTCCAAGTGCTAGATTCCTATCTTTTTCTTTGGCAGCAAAATCTACGAGCATGTTAAGTGTTTAAAGAGGGGTTGTTAACTGCTGGAGGTCTGCAGGCCATTTTCACCCCCTGGACCTCACCCCTCCCATGAGCCACACTTCAAAATTAAAAAAAAAGAAAAAATGAAATTTGGCAGTAAACCACTCCACAGCACTACACGTGTTAAATTTAGCTTGTTTGCAAGCTAAATTTGACTCCTGTAGTACTATGGACACCTTTTTTTGTAAAAAAAAATTTTTAAAAGGCTGCTGCCAAATTCAGTGGCATGGCAGAGGCCACTGAATGTTGCCCACCCCTGGTTTAAAAGGTTAAAAAATGAGTTGTGCTTACCATGAATTAGCCCAACTATTATGAGTAGCAGTATTCCACTGTTCCTCTAACTCAGCCTTCCCCAATCTTGTGCCCTCCAGATTTAGTCTCACACATCTGGAGGGCACTAGGTTGGGGAAGGCTGCTCTAATTTTCAAGGGAGGGAAAAGGAAGACTTGCCATCAGAAGAATCATTTGGTAAGCACTAACCCTTTGAGCAGTTACGGAGTCTGCCACCCAAGGGCATTCCTAGGGGCTACTGCTACATACTCCCTTCTAGTGACTAACTGCATCTCCCTGCTCCCACCAATATTGCCTCCCCTCAGGCGCTGCTTGCATGATCCTGGGAACAAGCTTTCATTGTGATGCCAGCTACAGAAATAACAACCTAGCATTAGTGTGGCTGCAGTCACAGCTCTTCCTGTATCAGCCCTTAAAGAAAACCAAAAGTGAGTGGGCAAAGACACAGATCCCCTGGCTCTTTGATGTGTTTCCCTGGTTGCCTGTGCCTGAGATATTTGATCTATAATGGCTGCTTAACACATACAAGTCGTAGCCTGATGCTGCAGCAATGAACCTGTCTGCGTGAACAATTCTGAAATAGAAAAAAATGGCAAGGTAGTATTTCCCTCAATGGCTGAACTTCATTGAAAGCAAAGGTTCCAATTCTCTTCACCAAAAGAAATCTGTTCAGGAAAACTGATACATTACCTATTTCACAACTTATGCTAAAGTTGTAAAAGCAGAGTTGAAACTTTGGATATGCCATTTTTTATTAGCAACAGTACATTGAATGTGCTGATCCCGTACTTCTGCTGAAGCTCAGTTTTCATGATCTAGAAGAACCATTCGAGGTTTGTAAACATACAAACAGGAGGGGGAAATAAATTTGGGTTACCTGCAGTAAGTCGTTCCTTGGTAACAGAGCATATTTCAGTGGCCTTCTGGTGCCAACTCTCCACCTACCAAAAAGAATTTTTAAAATGTGGTATCAAATGTGGTGTCATTCTACCTCAAAGTAATATAGCTGACCTTGGAAAGGTACCCCCAAAATCCATGAAAATATATTTGGGTTATGTACCATCATTACTGCATGTGTTCTCACCTATCGCTGCTGTTATGAAGGCTCCCTGTGCTTATTTTGCATACATTCAAGTTCTAATTGAATTGTCACTAACTACTTTTTGCACTTCATTTCTCTCTCATCTCACTGCTTACAATTCCCACTCCACCCCAAACTAGGTGTACTACGTGTAATTTAGGATAAGGCTTCATGTGTCCGATGAAGTGGTCCCTAATCCACAGAAGCTTATGCCATAATAAAAGTGTCACACAACTTTTTGGTTTTGCAGTTACACAGACCAACATGACTACCTTTCTGGATATTGTTAATGGAAACCTGGTTGCTAAACTTGACACCATATGAGAGTATGTAGGTGATGGTGTTCTGTTGCTTCAAACCTGATCTTTTTTTTTTTTTTACCTTCGTTCCAAAATTCCATGCAGCATTTCCCTAGAAAGCAAAAATTTGCAGGCAGTGACCTCCCCTCCCCTGAATTAGGGAATCATTTTGCTCCAATTATTTTCTTATAGAATTGAAGCTTTTGGGTATCAGAGTTTGTTCTGATTTCGAAAGTCTGTAATAGAGCCCAAATCGCTTGGAATAACCCTCGTTCTGTTCAAACTTATGTAGAAGAGACCAGGCATTATAGCCCTGTATATTAACACCATCCATTGTAGCGTGAAAAAAAGTACCATATTATGTACCTGTTCCAGTTTTATTTATGCACTTAGTTGACTTAAACTTCACCTTTTAGCATCTCATTAATATACCCCTTAAGGTAATTCTCCATTCATCACACAGCTGAGCATACTGTAGTTTTTCTGAAATACCGTTTGTAGTCACATCAATTAGTGGGTTTCCTACCTATAAACAAAGAGAAATTCTTCACTGGGATGCATCACAGGGCATGCAGATTTAATATTTACATGACCTGTACTGGGGGATTGTTGCAATTGCTGGGGTGGGGGGATCATATTAGTGCATTGAAAATGGAGTGAAGTTCCCAAGGAGACAGAAGCCAAGCCACCATCACTGTCGTTCAGGAAGGGCAGCTTGGATGATCTGAGATAACTCAAGTGTCTCTGGATATTGAATGCAGTTCTAATATGAGGAGAACGTGCTGGAAATGAGTTGAATGTGCTACTGAGCACTTGGAAGCCAAACCATCGCCACATATCTTGGGTAATCTTTTGTGATTTTTTTTTTTTTAATTTGGTGGCACCTCAAACTGCAGCCATAGTGTAGAGCTGATTCCAGTTAGGGTTTATTAGAAACTATACATGCTAGATGTGTGCACTTTCCCCACAAAATACATTCATCCATTGTTTGGTAGGCAGCCCTAAGCACCAGCTTTCCAGTGCATGTAGATTTCTTCATACTTGATAACTTGCAGCTGACAGTAGAGCTGTCTCTCAGTTGAGAAATATTGCATTTAAGGTGATACAAATGTGTGTAGTTGTACTTCACCGATGCAACTCGTCACTTGATGTTGCAGTTCATATGTTGCCTGGGCGAACCAGCATAAAGAGAACTTTTATGTTCCCAATACGTTAAGGTACTTCTAGCTTGATACAAAAGTACGTCTGGCAGTGAGAAAGAATGTTTCAGCCTAAAGAAGCACAAATTATTTTGCTAGAGTTGAAGCCCCAAGGCACAAAATATAGCCACCAAGACCTGAATTAGGCCACTTGGTCCACCAATTTCCACCAAGTCACAGTCAGTGAAATAACAAAGTTCTCCAGGAGGGTGGTTCTGTGAAGTGTAACCTGGGATGAAAGGGCTTATTCCTAGGAAGTTGGCTGTGCCCTTAATGTAGTTCTTCTCTGGGCTGGGAAAAGTGGTCATCTTGAGGCCAATCCTTGCTTGCCACTCTTTCTACCTACCAAGGCAAAACTGAAAAAGGGCAGTGGAGGACTGAAACTCACTTGCAGTTGCCTGTCTTTGGGAGAGTAGCTACCTTGCCTTTAACATCTGTGCATCTATAACATCCTCTGGTTTAGCCTTCCCCAACCAGGCCATACAGGCAGGAGATAATAGGAATTGTCCAACACATCTGGGGAAGATGCTTCTGGAGTCAATACCTCGTCAGATACCCTTCCTGATTAGTTTAACAGGGTTAGTTGAATAGAAGTTAGTGGATAAAGTTTGTTGAACAGCGGTATGTACAATGTAGCAATGCATTCTAGGGCCACAATCCTATATACACTTACCTGGGAGCAAGTCCCATTGAAGTTAATGGGGCTTACTTCTGAGTAGACATGTATAGGATTGTGCTGTTACTGTATCAATGTACTTCCTTTCTGCTAATGTATTCAAGGTGGTTCACAATTTAAAATGCTAAACATTTAAAAGATAAAAAGCCCCCCCCAAATGGGAGAATTGTCTCGGGCTGTTGGTCTTGTCATGAATAGATGGCATGAACTCCCTGACCTGGGCTTCTCTCTTGCCTTGTCTGCCATAAGCAACACTCTAGTTAAAGGGTTGGCAGGAGAGACCTCAAAAGAGCTGGATTTGGGGGGCAGCAGTCTGGGCATGCTCTATGGTTATCCTGCCACTGGTGGAGTCTCTCATTTGGTAGTTAAAAGTTGAGCTCAGATGTGTCACCTGGACCAGCCTTTAAACTTACTTTGTGAAAGTAACGTTTTGTGATATAACCAGTGTACTTACCTATGTAATCCTTCATAAGTTCAGGATAGTCTCTGTGGTAAATTTGGCTGGCAAACCATCCCAGGGTAACTTCACGAATCTCTCGACTGCTTCAATATTTTTCATTTTGCATAAATCCACAGGTTCACCCCAGCCAGTGCTTAAAGAAATCCCAACCATGCATTAAAAGAAAGGGACAATGCCTCAGTTATTCACCACCCACCCACTTGTTTGTTCGACTTGTGCCGCAGCTTTCTACCAAAAGTGGTACTCAAGGCAGCTTGCAATCACCAATAAAACGTGATAAAAACAATAATACATTAAACACAATTAAAAACACAATAGCAGAGTAAAAATGGCCTCCAACCCAGCAGACCTGACCGGCTTGCACACCAAAGGCCCACTTGAATATGCTGGCAGAAGGACAGCAGCGAGGGAGCGAATCTAGCCTCCCTCAGCAGGGAGGTCCATGGGCGCTGAGAAGGCCCCCCATCACATTGCCACCAGATGCGCCTCTGAAGGCAGTGATGCCAAAAGAAGGGCCTCTCCAGAGGACCTTAAGAGCAAGGCAGGCTCGTGTGAGAGAAGGCAGTCTTTCAGGTAGCCTGGTCCCAAGCCTTATAGCACTTCATAAGTCATAACCAGCACTTCGAATTTTGCCCAGAAACAGTCAGGCTGCTGTGACAAGGGAATCCCATGCTCCCCATTACCAGCCTGGTCAACAGTCTGACTGCGGCGTTCTAGACCAGCTGAATTTTCTGTACAGTTTTTGAAGGCAGCCCTACATAGAGCGCGTGTCAATTTGTAGCAGCACTGATTATTACCTTGCTCTTCGTGGTGCCATTTCTCATGATCAGAACGCCACGCCTGTACGTGAGCCTGCAGTGAAAAGCAGCAGCTACGCTAAGGTTGGCAGAAAATCAGTGAGGCAAAAACCTTTGCAAATACAGATGAAGAATTTTGTTGCTGCAAGTTTTTCCAAATATTAACACAGTATGCTTTTTATAAAATGACTAGCAAAATGTGCCTCAGTATAATGTGTGGGAGAGCTGTATATTACAGGCACTCTTGCTCCCCCGCGCCCCCAAATGCCCTGCCTGTGAGTAGATACCAGCCTGCCCAGTGTCAGTGAGGGACAGAGGATGGGATTAGTTCTTCCCCACATTTGAATGGTGTTTTGGAGAAAGGAAAGCTGACAGGAATAAGCACCATGCCACTCAGGTAATATCTGCAAAGTGGGACCATATAGATTGGCTAAATATATTCCCCTTCTGCAGGTCCACAGAAATGGGCACAGCTGGTGTGGGAAGGAGCCACCTCAGTCACCTGACCCATGGCATACTGTCCCTCTTTGCAGATGATACTGGAGTAGTGTCCATGGGGGAAATGTTCCCACTCCGTTGATCACATATTAATCTAGCCAGAGAGAACAGTATGGAAAGGATCCAGTGCTGTAGTTGTGTTACTTGATTAGGTGATGCGCTGCTTTGTAAGCGCCATCTGAGCCTAGTTTCAGGCCTGGCGCATGCTGTCCTGTCTTAAACCCTTCCTCCACAATCGCCTGGAAACAGACATCTGTTTCAGTAACTGAAAGTGCATAGTAACTGACCCTGCCAAGTCAAAGTGCACTACGTCCAGTTATGCTGATATTATGCAGATAGCCTACATATTGTAGGTTTACACTAGCTTCTGTGTAAGCTAGTGCTTACGCATGCACCCCAGCGCAATGCATATTTTCGCTGAAGTAAGTCCCACAGTATTCAGTGAGCTTTACTCACATGTAAGTGTGTAAAACTGCAGTCTTAAATATATATGTATCTCAGTGATCTGCCCAAACATCTACTTCAGTCATTCCCGAAGGCTTGACTGCCCAGTGGAATATAAGAAGTATATATTTTTAAGAGTGGACCTCCCCCACTCTCCCTCATAGCATAATATTGAAGCATCCCTCTGCTTTGAAACTGGCTGGCCAACATTTGCCATGGAACAGGAGCTGCGGTTTGAGAAACAGAACCTGCAAAGTCCCGCTGGCCAGGTGGAACTACTTACATAGTTCTTTTGATTTTTGTCTTAAGTTCTTGCACTTGGGGCAGAAATCTGTATGTGATGTTCTTTAAAAATGAAGTTGGCAACAGGCCAACTTACCCAAGGGTAGCTGAAAGTAATCCAGAGTTTCACATGGTCCCCAAACCTTTCAAAACACAAATTTGTATAATCCTTAAAATAAATTGCAATTCTGCCACCTGCCATATTTCTTCTTGAAGTACCTGTCTGCACAAAAAGTCATGACCATAACTTTTGAAAATCTGACATTTTCTTGTGTTTTAAAAACTTACACTTTATAAAATGCCATTTCAGTGCTATGTAACTCCAACCTGCTTCCAGCAAATTTACAACTTTCTGATACTTGCTGGAGATGTCATGCACAAAGGATGGATCTTATAGACTTCTTTTTGAATTGTTCTTGCCAATAAAAAACATTACAGGGTATGATACACTTGCCCAACTTGGATGTCTGACTTGGAACTGGATACACTTTTGCTTCAATCAGACAAGGTATAGCAGCTTATCGGAAATCATCAAGAATCTGATTGGGTGGGTGAATATACACAGTTCCTTTTCTATCTAAACCTGTGTACTAAAAGAGAGCTGAGGGATTGTAACAAATAGATTTATAGAGAACTGGAGTTTATTTGTAAATCATTGGAATAATACATTCCAAGATAATGGAAACCCATATGCTTTATTTTCTCCTGTACAACTCAGTTTTGTAATCATTTTAAGACATCTGGGCTCAATCCTATGCATGCTTAAACAGAAAAAGCCCTGCGTTCTCTGTCTAAACATGCATAGAGGACTGCGCCCTTACTTAATTTTAACAGCATGTATACTGTGATAAAGAGAAGGGGCCGTGGTGGCTTAGTGGTTAAGACATTGAACTGCAGACCGGAAGGTCGGCAGGACAGCAGTTCGAGACCCGAGTGCCGCGTGACGGAGTGAGCTCCCGTCTTCAGTCCCAGCTTCTGCCAACCTAGCAGTTCGAAAGCAAGAAATTGCAAGTAGATAAATAGGTACCGCTTCGGTGGGAAAGGTAACAGCGTTCCGTGCACCTCGGTGTTCAGTCATGCCGGCCACATGACCACGGAAGCGTCTTCGGACAGCACTGGCTCTTCAGCTTAGAAACGGGGATGAGCACCACACCCTAGAGTCGGACACGACTGGTTGGGGACACCTTTACCTTTACCTTTTTATACTGTGATAATACAATTGGTATGCTATGGTAATACAAATGACCGAAGTAACCTTTTTCACACCTGACCTGAGTCAGATCCCAGTAGTATAGGTTCCCAATGGGAATAATCCTGTTTCCCAAGAGACCATTTATGGTATAATTGCAGAACCATATGTCTTTTTTATTCACTTGTGCTTTGAAAAGAAAAGACCAGAAAGAGAGAGCGCCTCAGCACTACGATGCCATTCAAGCAAAGTACGTAAGTTAACCCCCAATACATATTTGTGGAACTGAAAGAGCTTCTTTAGGCCCACTCCAAGAGCTTGCACACGCCCTGTGGAATTTTTGAGGGTCTTTTCCTTCGAACAATCAACATCACCTCACCCTGATATTACAAACCGCCTCTGACAGTGCATTGTATACATGTTTACTCAGAAGTAAGGCACACTGTGTTCACTGGAGCTTACTTTCAAGGTATGCATAAGAAATTCCTCCCAGTTTCAAAAGTGGTTCATCAATGCAGCAGAGGGGTGGGGTGGAGCGGAGTTCTTGTTTCAGAAGCTCAAGTCCAAAGCCCTCTTGGGCTGGTATAACTGTATGATATGAAACAGACAGAGGAAACTTATGGGGCTGGAGTGGGAGAATGTGAGGCAGCCACTGTTTTTGCCTATGCCATGTTGGGCTAACCAGGAGGGCAAAAGGTGCGGGGGAGAATTTTTCTTCTTTCATTCCTGATTGGGGGGCTTAAAAAAAAAAGACAATTTATCTCTCGTTGATTCCAAAGCAAGGGAAATATACTACGACAGTGCCAAGACTGACATAGTTTTCCTCCCACTCGTGTTGAGGGAACGAGAGGACTTTAGATCCATAGCCTTTCCTGGCATACCCCAGGTATACCTCCTTTTTGCCCAACAGCTACTGACAGAAGAGGCTTATGAGGTCAAATCTCCCAAAAAATCCATTGGCCCTGGGACACCTTCCCAAGATGGCTGCCTAAAAATAAGCATGGATTGGGCTCCGTTATAAGAACACAGATAAAAGCATGCTGTTTTCAAAGCTATGTAATTTGGGCAAAAAACAACAGTTGCCATACATATATTGGCAGTAGTGACTCTAAAATATGTTATGCATGCTTCTAATCCCTGTGGGCAAAAGATGAGGCCAGGAAACTGAAAACAAGTAGTCATTAACCTTCAGTTCTTTCAGTAGCTGAATGTCCTACGAGAAAACTGTAAAATGAATTGTTTTTTTTCTATTTCATATCTGTAAAACCATTCTACAGCTCTTGTCACAAGTTAAAATTTGCCATGCCAAGACATACCAGTCACCCATCAAGGCCAGCGCACTGTTTACTGAATTTGCTGAAATTCGGTGTCTGACACTGAAGTTTGTGGGGAAAGCAGGGGAGAGGGCAATCTTACTTTCACTTTATAGTAGCCTTCGCATGATGAGTTCCCTGTATGGTATGGTTCAGAAACGCCTTCCCCTCTTGGTGCCCAAAAGTGTCCCAGATACTTGGTCCCTTCCCCCTCCTTGTCCCAATCGCCTGCCGATGCTCCAGAAGAACCCTGAAGGTATTGACAAGTGAGCACAGCAGAAAGGTGTCAGGAGGCAAAACTCCGCAAAATGATAATATTTCTGTGTATATTCTTCGTATAGGAAAGTGACTGGGTATGAGATTCACCCCCATGCTGTTTTTAAGTGCTACACCTTGTCAGTGCAAGCACAGCCAGAGCCCCAACTTCTACTGCTGTTCATGTTCTGTGTCTGTGCTATGTGTGCATGTTATGGCCTAATAATTACAGGTTATTCCCTTACATGTATTGGCAAGTTTGTGTCTGACTCTCTAGTTTGACTTAGATTATTTTGGTTGCTGATATACTCTGGGAAAGGGGGAGGGACAGGAGGGGAGAGAAAGGTCCCTGAGAAGGAGATCATAAACAGAGTTTTAGGATAGGGTAAGCTGCATCTTATGTCAAATTAAGCAGATGGCCAGCTTTATTAAGGTTGCAAAATTCAGTGCTTTTACTTAGTACTGCATTTTGGCCACCTAGACTTAGGTTTTTGTATCTACCACTCAGAACTAACTGTATGTCTTTTAAAAGCAGCCAATCCTGATCCTATGGGTGAGCCCCAAATTTCCCCTCAAACCAGCCATAGGTGGAATATGCCTTTGGGAAAACTCAGCAATTAAAGGAACGAGGGCTCAGCTTTGTCCATGGGAAGTCTGCTGCAGAGTTTAGATCCAATGGCTGTCCAAGCACAAAGACCACCCTCAAAACACACATTTGTGCTATTCTTTGTACCAGCACTGCAAAGCACATGCTGCCATCCGATGAAACAAAAACACCTCTGCTGAGTATTTAGGTGATTGTCATCATATCCAGGCAAATCTAGGTTAAGGCCTTTCTCTTTGTTATGAGTTAGGCATTAAGAACTGCCTTGCAGGATCAGAACAGGTTCCATCTTTTCCAGCATTCTGTCTCTGCCAGTGTCCAGTGAAACTCGCAGCATCTGGTGATCAGAAGAAGACTTTGTTTCACTATCATAATGAACAACAGCTCTACGCATGTCTCTGGTCCTTTGCTTTGTTTTGTTGCCCCAATATGAACTTTGATACAGGTGCCTTCCTAATTCATAAACAATAATAAACCTATGAAGATTCACCGGGGGCGGGGGTCAGGTTTTGTTTTTTTTACTGACCCTGCTCCTGCACCTTTACCAGCAGCTTGAGACACAAGCATGTTTCCCATTGTTTTTTCAAAATTCCAGGAGAAACTTCACCTCCTTATTTTCTGTGTACCGGGCTGCTATTAAAAGCATAATAGGAGGCCCAAACTCTAAACATAAAATCTATGTCAATTATTATTTTAGCAGTTATCAATGCCAAAATGCTAGAAAGTCTCTTTAGGCAGTATGGAAATTCTGATGCATGATGATGCAGTCTTAATCTGGAGGCATATTTATAAATACAGTTGGACCTTGCTTTTTAAAATAACCTACCTGCAATTAGAAGAGCTTATTTTGTCTGCTCACTCTCACCTGTTAGTTTTCCCTGTGTACAGTTCCGATGGGAAGAAACTTCCACATTGCGGGAAACATACCAGAGCATGCAGAACAAATCCACCCTATGGAACAGTTACATGCTTTACAGTCTAGTACACTTGGTAGAAATTTCTAGGTGAAAAAAAGCCCCACCATTTTCTGTAAGTTTTAAAAAAAACGCTATACACAATGTAGAACAATCCCTCTTTGCCATCCACAGCCAATGGTGCAGCAAAAAGCTTATCTGTACAAATCCTTTTTTTGCAAAGGACTTGGTAAGCAAAGTTCCGTATTGGGGGATCAGCTCCATCACTACCAGTGGCAACTACCCCTGTAGAATCCTCATTAAACCGAATGGGACTCACTTCTGTGTTCTTGCGAATCCTTCATTCATTTCATGGGGCTTCCGCAAGGAACTGGTTCGTTTGCAAAGAGACAACAGTTTGCCAAGCGCAATGCAAAGGATATTCTTTTCTCCCCTTTTAATTGAGCAAGATCATCTATTGAACAGCTTTAATAACTAACAATGTGGTCTAGAAAAATAAAGTAAAAGTGAAACTGAGCAGAAGGCCAAAAATGAGGAGACTGTGTATCAAAAGAAGGAAGGAGATTAGCTTAAAACTGGGTGTTTCCAATTTGGAGTAGGATGCTTGCAACGGCTTCAGCAAAGGAGATCGTTACCTTGTCGTGGTGCTGGACCTTGAGCACCTCAAGGATGCCATGAGCTAAACCGTGAAGGGGCACCCAAGACAGGAAGGTCATGGCAGAGAGGTCAGACTAAATATGATCCCTGGGGAAGGAAACGGCAACCCACCCCAGTATTCTTGCCATGAAAATTAAATGGATCAGTACAACCAGAGATATGTCGGTATACCATCGGAAGATGGGACTCCCAGGTCAGAAGATGGTCAAAATGCTACTGGGGAGGAACAGAGGATAAGTTCAACTAGCCCCAGATGTGATGACGCAGCTAGCTCAAAGCCGAAAGGACGGCTAGCAGCCGATGGTGCTGGTGGTGAACGACGAATCCAATGTTCTAAAGATCAACACACCATAGGAACCTGGAATGTAAGATCTATGAGCCAGGGCAAATTGGATGTGGTTATTGGGGAGATGTCAAGATTAAATATAGACATTTTGGGTGTCAGTGAACTGAAATGGACTGGAATGGACCACTTCATATCAAATGACCACCAGATCTACTACTGTGGACAAAAGGACCACAGAAGAAATGGAGTAGCCTTCATAATTAATAATAAAGTGGCTAAAGCAGTGCTTGGATACAATCCAAAAAAATGACAGAATGATCTCAATTCGAATTCAGGGTAAGCTATTTAACATCACAGTGATCCAAATATACGCCCCAACCACAGATGCTGAAGAAGCAGAAGTAGATCAATTCTATGAGGATCTGCAGCACCTACTGGATAGTACGCCAAACAAAGATCTTATTTCCATTACAGGAGACTGGAATGCTAAGGTGGGTAGTCAAATGACACCTGGAATTACAGGCAAGCATGGTCTGGGAGAACAAAATGAAGCAGAACATAGGCTGATAGAATTTTGCCAAGACAACTCACTGTGCATAACAAACACTCTCTTCCAACAACCTAAAAGACGACTTTATACATGGACTTCACCAGATGGTCGACACCGAAATCAGATTGACTACATCCTTTGTAGCCAAAGGTGGCAGACATCTATACAGTCGGTAAAAACAAGACCTGGAGCTAACTGTAGTTCAGATCACGAACTTCTAATTGCACAATTTAGAATCAGATTAAAGAGAATAGGGAAGACCCACAGATCAGTTAGATATGAGCTCACTAATATTCCTAATGAATATGCAGTGGAGGTGAAAAATAGATTTACGGGACTAGATTTAGTAGATAGGGTCCCAGAAGAACTATGGACAGAAGTTCGCAACATTGTTCAGGAGGCAGCAACAAAAAACATCCCAAAGAAAAAGAAAACCAAGAAGGCAAGATGGCTGTCTGCCGAGACACTGGAAGCAGCCCAAGAAAGAAGGAAAGCAAAAGGCAACAGTGATAGGGGGAGATATGCCCAATTAAATGCAGAATTCCAGAGGTTAGCCAGAAGAGATAAGGAATTATTTTTAAACAAGCAATGCACGGAAGTGGAAGAAGATAACAGAATAGGAAGGACAAGAGACCTCTTCCAGAAAATTAGAAACATCGGAGGTAAATTCCAGGCAAAAATGGGTATGATCAAAAACAGAGATGGCAAGGACCTAACAGAAGCAGAAGAGAGCAAGAAAAGGTGGCAAGAATATACAGAAGATCTGTATAGGAAGGATAATAATATCGGGGATAGATTTGATGGTGTGGTCAGTGAGTTAGAGCCAGACATGCTGAAGAGTGAGGTTGAATGGGCCTTAAGAAGCATTGCTAATAACAAGGCAGCAGGAGATGACGGTATCCCAGCTGAACTGTTTAAAATCTTGCAAGATGATGCTGTCAAGGTGATGCAAGCCATATGCCAGCAAATTTGGAAAACACAAGAATGGCCATCAGATTGGAAAAACTCAACTTATATCCCCATACCAAAAAAGGGAAGCACCAAAGAATGTTCAAACTATCGAACAGTGGCACTTATTTCACATGCCAGTAAGGTAATGCTCAAGATCTTGCAAGGTAGACTCCAGCAATTCATGGAATGAGAATTGCCAGGTGTACAAGCTGGGTTTAGAAAAGGCAGAGGAACTAGAGACCAAATTGCCAATATCCACTGGATAATGGAGAAAGCCAGGGAGTTTCAGAAAAACATCTTTCTGTTTTATTGACAATTCTAAAGCCTTTGACTGTGTGGATCATAACAAATTGTGGCAAGTTCTTGGTGGTATGGGGATACCAAGTTCTCTTGTCTGCCTCCTGAGGAATCTGTATAACGACCAAGTAGCAACGGTAAGAACAGACCACGGAACAACGGACTGGTTTAAGATTGGGAAAGGCGTACGGCAGGGTTGTATACTCTCACCCTACCTATTCAACCTGTACACAGAACACATCGTGCGACGTGCTGGGCTGGATGAAGCCAAGGCTGGAATTAAAATCGCTGGAAGAAACATTAACAATCTCAGATATGCAGATGATACCACTTTGATGGCTGAAAGCGAGGAGGAGCTGAGGAACCTCATGATGAAGGTGAAAGAAGAAAGTGCAAAAGCTGGGTTGCACTTAAACCTCAAAAAAACCAAGATTATGGCAACCAGCATTATTGATAACTGGCAAATTGAGGGAGAAAACGTGGAGGTAGTGACAGACTTTGTATTTCTAGGTGCAACGATTACTGCAGATGCTGACTGCAGCCAGGAAATCAGAAGACGTTTACTTCTTGGGTAGAGAGCAATGGCAAATCTTGATAAAATAGTGAAGAGCAGAGACATCACACTGACAACAAAGGTCCGCATAGTTAAAGCAATGGTATTCCCTGTAGTAACCTATGGCTGCGAGAGCTGGACCATAAGGAAGGCTGAGCGAAGAAAGATAGATGCTTTTGAACTGTGGTGCTGGAGGAAAATTCTGAGAGTGCCTTAGACTGCAAGAAGATCAAACCAGTCCATACTCCAGGAAATAAAGCTAGACTGCTCACTTGAGGGAATGATATTAAAGGCAAAACTGAAGTACTTTGGCCACATCATGAGAAGACAGGATACCCTGGAGAAGATGCTGCTGCTAGGGAAAGTGGAAGGCAAAAGGAAGAGGGGCCGACCAAGGGCAAGGTGGATGGATGATATTCTGGAGGTGACGGACTCGACCTTGGGGGAGCTGGGGGTGGCGGCAGCCAACAGGAAGCTCTGGCGTGGGCTGGTCCATGAAGTCACGAAGAGTCGGAAGCGACTGACCGAATAAACAACAACAAAAGCTTGGAACAGAAGGCTTTTAAGGAGTAGTTTGCATACTACTATTAGGGAGTACATTGGCATTGTCTCCTTAAAACTAATAGCTGTTGCTGTGATGATAGCTGAATGTCCTCCAAGCATTTACATCACGCACACACCCCATCCACAAAATCTCTTAATTTTAGCTAATCCATCAATGTTTGATAAATACGAGTAGAGTCACCATCTTCTGGCTGTTGTTAGAGCTTGGTACAATTGTGCAAAAAAGCTGTTAGGTGTAACCATTAACCATCTTTGATGGATGTTTCTTTCCCTGTGGGGCTCCAGCTCTCAAAGTTCAGCCAGTCTTTGCTGCCATGTGTAACACAGAAATGAAAAGCAGGCAAGTGATATGTCAAATCACTTTTCTTTTGGTACTGTGGTTATTATATTCTCTCAAATATAATTCTGCTCATGCTTGCAAACTTAAATGTAGGTTCTCTTTGGAAACTCCTTAAAGGCTAAACATACATCTCTCTCCCCGCCCGCCCCACCCCTCCACACCAATTTGGCCTGTGCTTAGTTTTTTGGCAGGACAGTTTTTAATGGAGAATTTTCAATTATTCCTGAATTTTGCCAGAATAAAATTCATTCCAATTCTAGAAAAGGTGATGGATCTCAGATCTGTAACATCTTCCAAATGTTGTTTCAAAGTTGTTAGAACTAGATTTCAAACTGGGGAAAGTGACGGAAAATATTAGGGGTGGGGGACACAGTTCCAAAATGGTGATTGCAAAGTGAATGAGTCGCTGCTGGTGTTGACAGAAAGAGGCAATGGCTATTGCCTAACTCTGGATTTGAGGTTTTTTTACTCATAGACTAACACAGCTATCTTTGTCTTCTATGTAACTTGAAAAATACTGTATTTGGCCATTCAGGGTGGAATCTGCCCCCAGAGAAAGATGATTTTCTACCACCTGAAGAGAGACTTTATTTTCTGAGGGTTCCATCCCTTCCAGCTACTAGGTAGTACTTCACAAATGGGCTTCAGTTGACTTTTTTTACCTAGTCAGTGCACCACCTAAAATCACTCTCCAGCTTTGGTAATATGAAGGCTGCCATGCTTCTCTTTATTTCTGCTCTCTGCCTGCTCCAGGACCTGTGGTTCTTGGCCAGGGCAAGAGGCATATCTGAGATGCAGCCAGCCTTTATGTTTTCAGAAATGGGGCTCAGCCATCGCTGCTTTGCCCCAGAAGGCCAGGCATTCTCTGAAACCTGCAGCACCTACTGGTGATGCCTTCCATTTGCAATTCCCATTTTGGAACTGATTCTGTACTGCAGACCTCGTGGCCATAAGACCTGGCCTGATTTTTGAACGCTTCTGTTCCTTCCTCCACCCCCTGCCTCTTGTCCCACCAAGCCTCACAAACAGTTCTGGAGAACTCGAAAGCTTGCACAACCTTTTGTGGCATTTTGGTTGGTCCTAATTAAGTTACTGCCGAACGGTGGATTTTGGATCTCCCCTCCCCTGCCCCCAGATTTTGGATCTTGTAATATCTTTTAGTTGTAAGTAAATGAACAGAGCATAGTGGAAGCACACCAAGATCACACCCAGAGAGCAATTTTTGCAGCTCCCCATGGTCTGAGCCCTCAGTTCCAGCTGAAAACTTTGTTCTTTCCATCCAAGCTCCAAACTGCTGCTTCTCTCTCTCAATCACTCACACACCCTATAGAGCACAAACCTCAGACCCTCACACCCCAATCCCCCTGCAGGTGAACTGCCCACTGGAAACTCCCCCACAGTCCCTGAAGTATCAGTAAGGTTCTTTTGCAAATCCCTGACTGCAAGGAGACAGCCCCTGGGGCAAAGCCAGAGAGATAGACTCCATTCACAGGAGTTAGACAAGGGTTCCCCAACCTGGTGCCTTCCAGGTAGGGGTGTGTGTGTGTGTGTGTGTGTGTGTGTGTTTTACCTTCAGCTTCCATCAGACCCATTAGCCTGGTCAGACCCTGGCCAGGCTAATGGTCAGGAATTCAGGGAGTTGAAGTCCACAACATCTGGAGGGCACCAGGTTGGGGAAGGCTGAGTGAGACACCAAGCCCACAAGAAGCAGGGACCTGGTGTGGCCATGAGCAATTCCCCCCACAAGATGGCAGCACTGGAATAAGACTTCCACCCTTGCTCCTCTTTCAGAGGGAAGTCCTTCCTCAACGGCAGATGTCAAAATGAGCTGGTGCGGTCAGGCGAGATTATTTGATGCCATTTGGTCTTCTTGACTATACTTCCCTAGCTTCCGACTCATCCCTCTTGTATTTGCAAACTCTGGGGAAGCAAGGGCTGAATGAGGAGATGCAAAGGAGGTCGCCGTGAAGAATATTAGCGTTGGGGGGGAAATAAACTGTAGTTCCTTAGCATGGCCTTTGACCTGAGCATTGGGGAATGTTAGAGATCAGCCTGGTTACCCATGAGGCTGAGGGAGCAGCAAGAAAAGTAAGGGGGATGTCGGTCCTGGCAGTAGGAGACCCCCGGTGGGCTGGCAGCTCCAATTAACCGAAGCTGTATATTTACTCTGTAACCAAGCTAATAATTGGTTAATCACACTCAGTAATCAACTAATGCTTTCAGACCTAGTTTGTATCGCTCTGACATCCTCACAGCCCCAGGCAACAATTCGACAGCATCAACCCAAGCACTCTCTTGTCTCGTGCAAAGTAGACTTTAAAACATGAGCATTGCATTGCAGTGGAAGCAAAATCTCAGATGAGGTCACAACCCAGCACGTTTTCCAAAAATTTGGATTTCCATAAGTAGATGTTGCTCCTTTGGAGCGGGGGCAGGTTTAATAACAACATGTAGCATTTATATCGCACTTTAGAGAGGTAAAAGTGCTTCGTGTACACTTTTGCAGGCATTTTCACAATAGCCCTGTAAAGTAGACCGCTATTATTACCCCTTCAATGCAGACGGGAGGCTGAGCTTGGGAGAATGGCATACTAGTCTCCAACATTTCAAGGACTAAGATAGGGGCATACTTGCAACTTCTCAATTCCCATGCCATAGCAGGGCCGGCTGTATCATTAGGCAGCCTGAGGTGACTGCCTCAGGCACCTGATGCTGGGTGGGTGCAGCCCCCTGGCCATTCCATTTTGTTGGACGGGGCACAGGCAGCCTACCATGTGCTCCCTAAGCTCTCCTGCTGCCCTCAGGTGAGGTAGAGGAGGATCCCCCATTGCCAGTGCGGAAGTAAGACCTTACGGCCAGGCCAGTCAGCTTCTGTTGGTGGAACAGGAAAGACGCCATCTTGTTTTCCCTGGCCCTGTACCATGGAGCCCTCCCTTCTGCATCTTTGACTATCATCTATCTATCACGATTATTTCTATCCTACCTTTCAGGATAAAATCCCACCAAGGTGGCTTACAAGGAAAACAACAATACATTAATAAAAACCGTTTTAAAACAATATTAAAAATAACAACTCGTAAGGTTCCATCCTACAGGGCAGTTGATGGCAGAAAACCCTGTGGGGGAAGGGAGGGACAGCCCAGCTGGAACAGGAGCCTGATGGGATCTTCGCCTGCCTGTCTTCCTCCCACCCTAACTACAGAAAGTCCCAGGTTCAATCCCAGCATCTCCAGGTAGGGCTGGAAAAACTCCTGCCTGAAACCCTGGAGAGCCGTCGCTGCCCGTCAGTGTCGATAACACTGGCCTGGGTGGACCAGGGATCTGATTTCTGAAGTTCTTAATGCTCTAATCCATCTTCTGTTCAGACTATTCATTTCCTCTGACTTTCAAAACTAGGAAAGGGTTTGTTCCTTTGATTAAAAATATACTAAGAAAATAGAATTGGCCTACAAGAGGCTATCGACTGTTCAAAATGTCAGCAGCTGTAGTGCACGAAAGGGGTTGCTGAACACTGCAAGGCGCTGCATGTCATGTACACGCCGACATGCGCATTCGAGTAGCTGCCCCAAGCTGGTGTCCCCCAGATGTACTGGACTGCAGATCCCACCGTGGGGATGGTGGGATCTGTAGTCCAACACATCTAGGGGGCCCCAGGCTGGGGAAGGCAACACTAGAATCATGAGGCATCCATTTTGCACTGTGGGATGTAACTTCCAGAAAGGAAGCATTGGGAGCTGCTTTATACCAAGGTAGCTCGGGATTCTCTACCTACAGCTCGGGATTCTCTGTCTTCTCTGTCTGCAGCCATCACCCTCTTGTGGTCTCCCTCCCACAATGGGCCCCGCTGCGCCCCATTGTGATAGATGGTCTTTTTGCTTTGTTTTGAGTGGCAGCGATCTGGGTGGGTGGGCGGATGGGCGCTGCGGCAGGCAGGCAGGCAAGCGGGCAGGTGTTCAGGGGCGGCGGCGGCGGCAGCCGGGTGGGTTGGGGCTTCTGCTGTGTTTGTGGTGAGTGGGCGGGCAGATGAGGGGCTGCGTGGGGTGGCTCTTCTTGGGGTGGCATGTGGGTGGGTGGGGGCTTGGACGGCCGGCAGGTGGGGGCTTCAGCAGCAGGTGAGCAGATGGGTGGGTGGATGGGCGAGAGGCTGGGCAGGCAGGGGCAGGTTTTGGTGGCAGCAGGCAGGGCTCCCCCAGCGGTGGCTTCAGCATTATGCCGGGGACCCCGGGGCATCTGGTGCCCACACCGCCTAGGCCAGCTTGCTAAAGTGGCCAAAGAAGAGGACACCGGTTTGCATAAAACGTGCGCATTCTAATTTACATGTATGGATGCAAATATAGGCATAATCCCTACAACTAAAACAAATAGAATTCGTCTTACCGTAGGGGGGAAGACTGTGACCAGGCGGCTTGCGTGAGACTGCTGCCCAGGTGCCAACGCCCACAGGTGCCAACGTCCACAGCCCGGCCCACTAGGCCGCAGCCTTGGGCTGATAGCTGGCGGCCTCCAAGTTGGAAGCTACGAAGTGTCATCATGCAGGGCGGCCAGAGCACGGAGGCGATCCTCGGCCAGCCTGCACTTTTGCTAGATGGGCGACTTCGCCCATCGAGGTGTGGCGCTTCAGCGTGGGAGGGAGGAGGCTGGGGTGAGCACAGGAGCATAGCGAGCGCAAGGCAGCTTCCCCGGTCTCCCGGGGCGGCCCCATTTCCCCCATCTCCCGCTCAGGTTTCCAGGCATGGAGAGGAAGCTGGAGTGGTTCTCTCCACGCCGGTTGCGAGCGGGAGGGGGCAGGGGCAGGCAGTCTACTGGCTCCGAGGTCGGATCCCTGTCTTCAGCCTCGGAACCAGTAAACCAAACAATCCTATGCCCCCCCACCCCCCGACACCATCCAGCAGCCATAGGATCACCCCTTCCATTACTGTGAACCACCTAGGACATTTCAAGTTGAAGGGCAATACACAATTTTTAAAAATAAAGAAATAAAATACATATTCAGCCATTATGCAGTGCTTGTGGCTCTTGCCAGAAGGCAATTTAACTAACTTATATAAGGCTGCTCAAGAACATAGTTCTCTGGGCATAAACATAAAATTATAAAATACAGTATAATGAAACACAATTAAAATGCAGTATGATAAAAAAACAATATCATAATGCACCTTGTGGTATAAACATTTACAGCAGATAAAATAAAACCAAATGCCTGACAAATTTCACAGCACATAAGCAGGGGCTTAAAACAGTAAAATCATAGGTGTGGGTTTTTTTAAAGACCTGGGAGAACTAACAAAAAAAGTCTTCACCTGGCACCAGAATGACCATAGAGAAGAAGCCAGGTGAGCCTTTCTGGGGACAGCATTCGACCACTGGGGTGCCGCCGCTGAGAACGGAACGAAAATCTAACTGTGTCTGCTTCGATCCATTCAGGATGCATGTCTTTAACTGCAGAATGCTGTTGCTGAGTCAGGTGGAGCCTCTTTGCTGTGCCGGTACCTTGGAGCATCAGGACTTCATCATTTGTCTGCGCAACGGGGAGTGCTCGCTCCATAAAGCTTTTTCCAGGACTGATGCAGCCCTGTTCCAAATAGGAAAAACACACTTGGGAGAGGTTTGGGCTGTGTGTAGTTAGCACTGGGAGGTGCTGGGCTGGCCGTGCCTCGCTTTCCGATACAATATCCTGCAGCGTGAAATGAATGACGGTATTTAGAAGTATCTGGAAGTGTTGACTGATACTTGGAGACATTCAAAAGCTTTTTATTTTCCACATGAACTCTCCAACCTGGCATAGCCACGACAGCGGAATATTTTTGGAGCTGAGATCATTTGATTATTGTTTCCTGTGCCGCGGTGTGAATTATTATTTTTTAAAAATAAAAATATATTCTTTCTAAGGTGTGTGTGTTTTAATTCTACAGCTATGTTTGTTGGCATAGGTCAAAGAAAATAACTTTGTCTCCTGTGGGATTATTACTTAGCTGTAATAATGAAACAAAAATCTGATATGTATTTGTTCCAACTATATTTGTGTCCCTTTAATGCTCTGCCAGGCTACTTTCTTGCCAGCGATGTAAAAATTAAATTTGTATTTTATTTTATTAAAAGCTAAGCATTAAGAGCAGTTACTTGAATTCATTGTTAATATTACAGCTGTCAGCTAATTAAAATATGTTCTTCCCTCATTTGGCTGTGTTTCTTGGAGAGTGGATCACCTGATTCCAAAGGTTTGGGAAGTCAACTGGTGCCCAGAATTGTTTAGGGCAGGGGTAGGGACCCTCAGGTCTGCGGCCCCAATCCGGCCTGCCTGGGGTTCCAGGCTGGCCGTCTAGGGTTCCCCAGATGGCCACGCCCCTTCCCCCAACCGCCAATCATTTGGTGGTTTCCTGGGTTCCCCAGATGGCCACGCCCCTTCCCCCGACTGCCAATCATTTGGTGGTTTCCTGGGTTCCCCAGATGGCCACGCCCCTTCCCCCGACCATCAATCATTTGGTGGTTTCCTGGGTTCCCCAGATGGCCACGCCCCTTCCCCCGACCGCCAATCATTTGGTGGTTTCCTGGGTTCCCCAGATGGCCACGCCCCTTCCCCCGATCGCCAATCATTTGGTGGTTTCCTGGCTTTGGTGCATTTTTCTTCCGGTTCTAAAAGGGTGACGTGCTTCTCCAAGGGCTGAGTCGCTGGCAGGAATTGCTTCGGGCTAAATATGCCGGCATCTTTGGCCTTGCCCTGCTCCTGTTGCCTTTGGCCCAGTGGGCTTTCCCATGCTCTACCCCAGGAAGAGGAAATGTACAGACTGGGTCCCTCTAGTGAAAGGAACGGGGAATATTTTTCCTGGTGCTGGGTGGGGTGGGACTGGACGCACATCACAGCTATTGGGTTGACAGTTGCTCCGCTGCAGTGATCACAGACGTCTGCCACTGCCTTGTTCTCTCATGTTACCATATGTATTTTCTTCTTCCTTGTTATCACATTATCTGTTGCACGTACCATTTAGGAAGCTTGAATGTGTGCTTTGTCATTTTAGTTTGTAAGACTGATGGCTGGGCCTGTCTCTCTTTTTTATTGATATGAGCCACTTTGGGAGATAATAATTATTTGAAAAACAGGATAAAAATGCAGTAAATGATGATGATAACAACAACAACAACAACAACAATTACTGAAGTGCTTTAGGCTGCAATCCTAAGCCTGCATAAACATGTCTGGAGTATATTCAAACTTTTCACATTCACTATCACAATAATCATAACAACCCAGTAAGATAGGTCTATATTATTATCCCCATGACACAGACTGGGGCACTGAGGCTGAGAGAGGATTTTGTCTAAAGCCAACGGGAAGTGAGTTCGTGGCTGAGCTGATATGTGAACTTGCTTCATCATTACAGTCATAAGCCATGAACAAGCCATGCCTGTGGGAGATAATCCTAAATGCTAGCAGCTAGTGCCATCTGATTCTGCTTATAGGGTGGTCCCTTCCAATCCACCAGAGCTTGTATGTCCCATCTTTCAAGGTCCCACCAGGGGCAGTGCTAGACCTAGGCCCATGGGGCCCTGACCTTTATTTTCCCCCCAGAGCCCTGGATCTATTCCCCAGAGCCCTGAGTGACTGTTGGTGGCAATGGATGGGAGAGGGCCCTTTCGGTGGTAGCCCCCGATTATGGAAAACACCCCCCAGTGAGGTCCACCTGGTGCCAGCATTGTCATCCTTTCATCAATAGGTTAAGACTTTCCTCTACTCACAGGCATTTGGCAGTATATGATAAGGCTTCAACTGCTCCTGGGATTTTTATTGCTAATTGTTTTAAATTGTTTTTGTGTGTAAATGGTTTTTATGTTATGTTTTATATTATTTTTTAATATTTTTTTAAGGTTTTAAGGCTTTGGAAACTGCCCAGAGAGCTTTGGCTATTGGGAAGTACAGAAATGTAAAGAATAATAATAATTAATAATAACAATACTTTTCTCAGCTTAATTGCCACATAGGGGACAATTTTCAAGGAGGATTACAGCTGAGAAGGGAAGGGTTAATTCTCCTCTCCCAACATGCTGCAATACCCCTCAAAAAAATTTCCCCTGCATGGCAATTAAGCTTGGTAAGGTAAACCCTTACCTTTGGTTTAGGTTGATCTTGGTCAGGGTGCAAATTGATTAAAGAATCCATTTTATTTGAGATGATTTGAATCTCAAATAGATTCAAGCTATATTAATTGGCTTGGCCTCTTCTGTAATTTCACTGGGCCAGTTCACATGACGCAGTGGCTTATCATGGGTTAATTAACCTGCAATTAACTCTGTCGCATGTGGAGCATGTGCGGCCACCATTTTGAATATGTGTCCTCCAATCAGAGTGATTGGGGGTTGCAGCATGCCATGTGAACCCAGCCATGGTGGGTTAATCAAGAGTTAAACAGCCCGCATGTAACACCTGATTAATAGTTGGGTTAAGTGTGGGTTGTTTAACCCTTGATTCACCTGTGATGGACGGGTTCACATGACACACCATAACCCCCAATTGACCCAATCAGAGGTTGCATATTTAAAACGGTGGCCCCACATGAACCTTGGCTAAATGTGGGTTAGACAACCCACAATAACCTGCCGTGTTGTACAAACCAGGTCAACAAGTCCTCGTCGTTATTTCAGATTTGCATATTAGCATATGCAGACTTTACACACATGTGTGTCCTCTGGGCCTGGGTCCCGAATCTTTTAAATACCCACCAACACCCCTGAGCCCTACTGTTTTCTTCTCCGAGGATTCCTACAGCCAAGAACTTACGTATGTGAAGAAGTCAAATTCAAATGGGCAAATCTTCATTTGGCTTATGGCATCAGCATGCTATGTGGTCCTCAGATGGTTTCTTCTCTCAGTGTGTATTGCCAGGATTTGTTTGGGTTCCCTTGGGAAGTCTGTCTTTCAAATCAATATTAATTATGTACTGTTAGACAGTAGCTACCTTGAATGAAAGAAGCAGCTTTATTTAATGTGTGGCTAACATGTACCCCTCTTAACCCTGCTGTTTCAGAATTGGTGGACTGGACCCCACAGACTCAAACAGACTTTGCCTTCCAAATAACATATTTTTTTTTAAAAAAAGCCTTTTCCACAGTGCTCTCCCGGGCTGTGGCCTCTCTCTCCTTGGGCCAGAAGCAGCGGGTCTTGCCCTCAATACTTCCTGGCTCGTCCCCGGAAGCACACCCCGTCCAGGCCAAAATCAGCAGTTCTTTCATATTGTTCCACCTGCCATTTCTTTTCAAACTCTTTGCTCTGGACATTGGAGGGCAAACTGACTTTGGCCAAATTATGAATATTATTTTAAAAACAACAATATAAGCTGGGCATTTTAAAATCCTTTTGGTTTCAAGGGGAGAGCGCTAAGCAAGTGCTCAAACCTCATTGAAATCGATGGGACTCAAAGAAGAATGACAGTCAGATGCAGTCTTAGGCTGCTTCCAGACGTTACTCCCTAAGTGCAATGTTAGTGGGAAGACGAGCCATTAAAAAAGCACTTATTTTGCTGTTTAGGCATGATGACAGCCTCCATCCATCCATCCATCCATCCGAGATAGAGGCTACCATCATGTCTCAGCAGCATGATATATCATCTTAATTGCCCTGGTCTCCTTGTTTTTCCTAAGCAGAACCAGGGGGTATATAGACAAAATATGGGCCCTGTGACCCGGGTTCAGATCAGCACTCAGGCATGAATTTCACTGGATGACCTTTGGCTAATCCCCTTCTCTTAGCCTAACCTACTTTGCAGGGTTGTGGCGAGGACAAGTGGAGTGATCACCCCATGCATGGTGCCTTGAGCTCTATGGAGAAAGGGCTGGATAAGAATGTGATAAACTCATAAACAGCCTGACTTCTTAAAATGTTTGCTCATCCAGAAGGATAACAGAGTGCCATTCAAAAACAGTCAATTTTGGATGATTAATTGCTTGTTTTCTATGAGCAGGGAGCTTTGGCAGTGAGCAAGGTAACAGTCACTTTGCAAAACATCAAATTAGATAAAATGGCAACTTTGTTGGCCCCACTCTTTGCAATGCTGTTCCAAGATCGCTATCTCACCCACTTGTTTTGCAATGTAGAGTACAGCTTGTCCCAACAAAATGAATATATCTTTAATTTAGGACTGCTTAATGAAGGATTAACACCACTATTTGCATGTGTAATACAAGCTGCTATCTGTGTGATCTAGCAGCTTTGTATTTTAGTTTATTTCACAGACACCAAAATGAAAGAGTTGAGAACCAATAAAGCCAAAGCTTTAAAGTGTCAGTAATACATAACATGGAAATGTCTCCAAACCATCAACCATGTGTCTCTTGTTCTGAAGAGAGACAGAGACAGGTCTACTCAGAGGAAGCCTTCTCAATCTGGAGAGATGGCACAAGGAAGGCCAGCAAAACATTCTTTCCTACAATGGCCCCATGCATTCACAAGGCTGCGGTTTGGGTTGAGGGGAGGTAATGGTGCTTCCTGTGTCAAATCTTGCCCCCTGATGGGCGCCAGCCTGCTAACCGTTTCTCTCCCCCCACTTCCTTCCATGGCTCATGAAATGGCTCAAGGCCACACCATATGTTATGTTTTGTCTACACAGAATGCACTAAAACGTAAAAACTGTAAGCCATATGCAGTGATGGTGTGTACACAAACATATGTCTTTTATGTGCAACAGAATACATTTGTGTAACAACTTACACACATCTTCCAAAGTGTTTTCTACAGTGACTGTTTTCTGTCCAGGACCATCCCCCCTAACATAATAAAGTGGTTTGGGGAGAGAAATGAACATGCAAAACAAAGGTACTCCTTTGACTCGTACACAGGGCTGTACATAAACAAAAAAAAGGCAGGTCCCTGCCCCATGGAACTTACAATGTAAATTTTGATGGAGAAAGGGACACGACAGAGGGAGTGGAGGGAAGGAACAAGTAAATGAGACAGAGAGAGACAGAGGAGTGTGGGAGGGGCCAGCATTGCCAGGGTTGCATGTGAGTAAATAAATATGTATAAGTTACACATACTTTGGGCCAAGCTAGATGTGATATTAGAAAGATCACATGAAGTTGCATTTTTGTTTTTTGTTTAATTATAGTTAAAGCAGCTGAGACGGCGCAATTATTTTATTTGGGACTATAGCAGCGGGGGGGGGTTATAAAAAATCACCCCCCTCTGCTGCTGATAGCCCAGTCGTGTCCGACTCTAGGGTGCGGTGCTCATCCCCATTTCTAAGCCGAAGAGCCAGCGCTGTCCAAAGACGCTTCCATGGTCATGTGCCCGGCATGGCTGAACACCGAGGTGCACGGAACGCTGTTACCTTTCCCGCCGAGGCGGTACCTGTTTATCTACTTGCAGTTTCTTGCTTTCGGACTGCTAGGTTGGCAGGAGCTGGGACTGAAGACGGGAGCTCACTCCGTCACGCGGCACTCGGGTCTCGAACTGCTGTCCTGCCGACCTTCCAGTCTGCAGTTCAGCGTCTTAGTCACTAAGCCGTTGTGGCCCCATATATATATATATATATATATATACACATACATACATACATATATATATACACATATACATACATACACACACACACGAGCAACTTCAAGTGACAGTTAGAGCATCCTGTCCTGTTCAGCCCTGAGGCTTCACTGCAGTTGGGGCTGGTGAGGATCCAATATATGCATCCAATATACAGGCCATAATTAGCATGAGGAGCATTTTGCTGGCTTATCTACGACAGAATGTGTATGCAATGAGCTAAATAATTTAACTATATTTACAGGAGTCTGTATAGATATTCTAAAACAGCCGAGTTGAGTAAATTTTCTGGCCCTCGCTCAGTTTTCCTCAAAACCATCAACGGAAATGCCCAAGTTGTTAATTAGGGATTTTTAACAATAAAAAAAAACCCTAATAAGATCCATGTCTATAAAACCCAATCCACTTTTATTTGTGCGAATTTCTGGTACAAACGTTACAGATCCTGGCTACTTAAATTGGTTGCTAGGCGACACACTGAGAACATTAGGGTTAATGACGGTAAGGCCCAAAGCCGTCTGTTCAGTCGCGCGGGCCCTGAACGGAACGGACATGAACACCGAAGCTGTCAGGAACATGGCCACCTGCACGGCCGGGTTATTAGAACGTTTCATGTCAAAAGTGTTTGTGGCACTTGAGCAAACAGACCCAATTAAGAGGCCCGAAACCCTCACTCCATCCATCCATCACTAACAGTCAAGATAAAATTTGACATCTTTTTCTTTTAGGTCCCCTTTTACAAAACTCTAATTAATGTAAATGGCTTTAGAGGGGACGGTGGCATTGCTGGAAAGGCAGAAGACTTCGGCTGGATAATCAGCTTAAATATAAGGCCTGTTTCCTGTCTCTTTTTACTCCCAGCTTCCCTTTTGGGAGACATAAACATGGGTGCCTCTTTAAAAATACTGTTACCTTCCTTCTTTCCTAAATAAATCCCGTATGATATGATTTAAGGTTGAAATAGTAGGACAGCATAGCTTGAGGACTGGTCCAAATAATTATAATTTTTATTGTGGCTCTTCTCAGGGTCAAAGACAGGCATTAATTTAAGCCAAGGCTCACCAAGAGGTAGCCTAAGAACCTGTTTTCAGTGGCAGATCACAATACTGGGAAACATGAAGTGATCATGCTGGATGGGGAGCCTCTGAGCATGTGCAAAGAGCATTTATGATTAAAAGTCAATTCTGCCTGTTCCCAACTACTGTGGATTATAACTAGGGATGTATAAGGATTCCATTTGGGGGTGAAATCTCAATGGATTTTTCCAGTTCAGCCCTGGCGGATTTCTTTCTGTTTCTCCTGTCAACCACTTGAAAGCAAAATGGCTTAAGAGTGGGACCTGTGTGGAGGTGGGGTGGGGGGTGAGATTGGCCAAGATTCTAGACCCCCTTGTAATGCTGGATCTTTCCCTAATACACACAGATGGATTTATTTGGAGGAAATCAGACATGTTTGCATGACTCCTTGATCTTTCCTCTTCTGCATTCCTGCCAAACTGGTTTCTTCAGTGGGCCTCTTCGAATGTTTGAATCTTGCAGAAAAAACTTCCCAACAGAATCTTAAAATTACCTTGGTCTTGTGGATTAAGATCCACAGATTCCCTACAGCGGTCTGACTTCTTTTTATGAGAAAGAGAGACTCCCAGATGTTCTCTGACTTCAGGCATACGAACAGCCTTAAAATGTTTTATAACTCCTGCGGAGGGGTCTGTCCACGCCTTTCCCCTGTGCAGGGCTGCTCTCCGGCAGCGGGGAGGGGCAGGCCTACAACTCTGTCCCTCGGCCTACATCAAACTGTGTGGACTGCAAAGCTATGTGCTTGTTAGGGAGGTCTGCCCCCAGTGGCTGAAGATGTTATTGCAGTCTTCAACCACATGGATACATTTAAATTAATTAAATTTAATTAGTGCATTAAAAAAAACTAAATAATCCCAAAATGCACAGCACTAGGGCCCCCTTAGCATGCATGCCAGGTTTCAAATGTCTAGGTTTCACAGTCTTGGCACTATGGCATGGACAGACAGACACATGCCCTCTTTTATAGATTATTTCTTTACATAATTGTGAACATAAGCACATCTGTGTGAAAAACATTTGTGTGAATCAGAAAGGAAGACAAAAAGCAAACACAGCCATTCTGGCCCATAAGAAAAATGCCAAAAAGCACAGTCGAGCAATACTTTTATTTGGACCATCCAAAATATCACAACATAGTGAGCAAGCTTTCAAGTTATAAAATCATAGAATAGTAGGGCTGGAAGGGGCCTACAAGACCATCAAGTCCAACCCCCTGCTCAATGCAGGAATCCAAGTCACAGCATCCCTGACAGATGGCTGTCCAGCCTCGTCTTGAATGCCTCCAGCGTGGGAGAGCCCACCACCTCCCTAGGTCATGGGTTCCATTGTCATATTGCTCTGACAGTCAGGAGGTTTTTCCTGATGTTCAGCCAGAATCTGGCTTCCTGTCACTTGAGCCCATTATTCTGTGTCCTGCACTCAGGGATGATCGGGAAGAGATCCTGGCCTTCATCTCTCTGACAGCCTTTCAAGTACTTGAAGGGTGCTATCCTATCTCCCCTCAGTCTTCTCTTCAGCCAGCTGTTAAGCAAAAAGGAAGCCAGCTCCCCGCTTTTGGAGGGTGGGGCTTGGTCCAAATAAAGGCATTTCTTCTTCTGGATAGTTAAGAAAGAGTCTGATCAATTTGAGAACTCACAATTTACCCAGAAACTCACTGGGAATAATTACCAGTCCCTCTACTTTGTCCCCTGGCTAGGAATTTCTATGGTGCAAGTCCTCGTGGGAGTGGGTGGGAATTGTGCATGAGCACAACACGAGAAGCAGGAAGGGCGTATATTTGTGACACATAGGCCAGAAAGACATGGCTTCCCAAAATGTGGTTTTATTTAAAGTCCGACTCCATATAATATTTCTGTTTTGTTTCCAACACTGGGTGAATACAACATGTATAGCTTCAAAGCGCTTCACAAATTATCTTGGTAATTCTTACAAAAATCCTGTAAGGTGGGCCAGAATTACTATTCCCATAAAACAGGGGGCTGAACCTGAAACAATTAGCCAAGAGCCAAAATAGATGTGACATTAGATGAGTTATTATTCATTTAACATGCACTGGTATCTTTTTCTTTTAATTGGTGCTACTGGAAGCTTCCCTCCCAATGCAAACAGCAGCGAGGGGCAGACAGCAGTTTGTGTGATTTTCATTGTGGGCGGGGGAAGGGTTAAATTCCTCATGTGCTGTGGCCCCAGTCTTGCTCATCCCCTGTCACATGTGCATTAAGTGCAATAACACATTTAACACCATGGCAAGCGCATGGCAGTGGCATGCTCCCCGCTAGAGAAGAGCAGCGTGCATTTCTCCCTGCAGCGAGGCTACCTCATCCCCAGCTGTGCATCTATTGTGAATTATTGTCACTGAACATTCACTTGGGGAGCACTGTGGAATGTTTAAAAATGCACATGCATGTTGGTGTTTAACTGGTGAGTCATGAACTCAGTCTAATGGATCTCAGTCTAATCTAAGGTTGCTCACACCTATGGTGCTACCACCGCGTTTTGCTGATTGTCAGGGATGCAAAGAGCAGGGGGCGGGGGAGTGCCATGAAGAAGTATAAGGAAAGGGTCTAAAAAAGCTGCTGCTAGGTGTTTGCATAAGGACCTACCTAGATCAGCTGTATGAAGAGGTGGGAAAGGGAGTTCCAGAAACATACACGCACGCAGACACCTACCTTGTGTTGCCAGCTGCCGCATGTTTTCAGGAGCCTGTGGAAAGAGTGTCATGATTTATATATGTCTTGTGGAACCAGCAGGTGACAGCATTTCTATTTTTTAAAGAGACTAAGTGAAATAGTCTGTTCACAAGAAAAAAAAAGGTTTTGTGGGTGAGTGGGGGTTAGTTCATGCAGAGCAAGGAACGGAATCTGAATTTCCCAAGAATATCGCTGTATATATTATCTAGGGTTTGGCTTACAAATACTGAAGCACATTTGCATTTCAGAGAGCACTTTTAGATATGCTGGAGTAGCAGAGTAACTAAGGCTGCAGTCCTATATCAACTTACCTGGGAGTAAATCTCATTGAACTCAATGGTACTTCCTTTTGAGTAGACACGTATAGGATTGCTTTGCAAGAGGATGAGCTGCACATTGGAAAGCCTCTGCTTCAAAATTTAGGGTGGCCAGATGCAAAAGAGAACGGGGTACCTGCCTCTTCCATAGTTGTGCAGAAGAAAGGATTTCAGCTTGTCATGCAAGCTACACATCCTGACATTCCTTCCCCTAGGCAGTTCTCAGAGCCAATGGCCAGGCTGCCTGGGAGTGATGGGAGTTGCAGTCCAACACACCTAGGGGCACCATGTTGGGGAGGTTGTCCTAATCTACACTTTCTCCCTGTTTCCTCTTCACCTAGTTGACCATCTAAAGACTTCTGCTCCATTTATGATATGGCCGTTACAGCCTGGTACCATGCACTGTCCAGAGTTCACAGCATGCTACTCTCTTAGATGATAAACAGCCGTTCTGGACAATCTGTCTGGCGCCGTCAGTCACATGGGCTTCTGTTACCCCAGGGGAAAAAAAAAAGAGCTTGCAGTTTTGGAAGCCACTCCTGACAGATATCAATTTCTGACAGTCAGTTGGTCAAAAAATGGATATAGTAAGATTATCTCTATGTTCAATGAACGTTAGGAGAGTGGTGGGAAATGGTACATGGAGTTTGCTGCCCGTCTGAATTATTACTTTCCTCCTCAAATTAGAAAACCAAATGAAGGCTTTTTCCTCTTTAGTTCGTTCAAAGAAAGAAAAGGGTGGGGGGACCCATGTGACATGCTTTGTTTTCTTTCACTAGTTGCTATGACACTCTGTTACTTGGTGATAAATATAAAGTGCCTTTAACGTCAGCAGAGGCAAATTTTGTTCCACACAACGATGTACTTCCCTACTGTCTTGCCTTCTAAGGACCAGTTCTGGCATAACAGTTTAGAGTTTCACCTTTTTCCTCCTTCAGACGAAGCCAGCTTGTTTGAATGTGTGCCCACAGCTCTGCCGAGTGCCAATCATACAGATGAGTTGTATGATAACAGATGACAAAGAAAAGACAGAGGTGCTCAATTCCTACTTCGGTTCAGTCTTCTCCCAAAAGTGGGTCTCTGGCAAAGGCGAAGTAGAGGCTGAAGGGGCAGGATTGCAGCTTGAGATCGATAGGCGTATGGTCAAGGGACACCTAATTACTTTGAAGGAGTTCAAATCTCCAGGGCCAGATGAACTGCATCCTAATAAAGGAACTGGCAGAAGAACTCTCAGAACCGCTGTCTATTCTCTTTGAGCAATCATGGAGGATGGGTGAAGTGCCAGATGACTGGAGGAGGGCTAATGTTGTCCCTATCTTCAGAAAGGGTAAAAAGGAGGAACCTGGGAACTACAGACCAGTCAGTCTGACATCAATCCCTGGGAAAATTCTGGAGCAGATCATAAAGCAATCCATCTGCAAGCACCTTGAAAACAATGCAGTGATTACTCGAAGCCAACATGGATTTGTCAAGAACAAGTCCTGCCAGACGAATCTGATCTCACTTTTTGATCAAGTAACCTCCCTTGTGGACTGTGGGAATGCTGTAGACATCATATACCTCGACTTCAGCAAAGCTTTCAACAAAGTGCCCCATGATCTCCTGATGAGCAAACTAGCTCAAAGTGGGCTAGATGAAACAACGATCCGGTGGATCCACAGTTGGCTACAGAATCGGACTCAGAGTGCTTATCAATGGGATCTTCTCAAACTGGGGAGAGCTATCGAGTGGGGTACCGCAGGGTTCAGTCCTGGGCCCAGTGCTCTTCAACATTTTTATTAATGACTTGGAGGAGGAGGTGCAGGGAACGCTGATCAAATTTGCAAATGACACAAAATTGGGCGGGATAGCAAATACTTTGGAAGACAGAAACCAAATTCAAAGTGATCTTGATAGGCTGAAAGCGCTGGGCAGAAAACAACAGAATGACATTTAATAGGGATCAATGTCAAGTTCTGCACCTAGGAAAAAGAAACCAAATGCACAGTTATAAGATGGGCGATACATGGCTCAACAACACTACAAGCGAGAAGGATCTTGGAATTGTTGTCGATCACAAGCTGAATATGAGCCAACAAGGTGATGTGGCTGCAAAAAAGGCCAATTCCATTTTGGGCTGCATTAATAGAAGCATAGCTTCCAAATCCCGGGAAGTACTAGTTCCCCTCTACTCAGCACTGGTTAGGTCTCATCTGGAGTACCGTGTCCAGTTCTGGGCACCACATTTTAAGAAGGATGCAGACAAACTGGAGAGGGTTCAGAGGAGGGCAACAAAGATGATCAGGGGACTAGAAACAAAGCCCTATGAAGAGAGACTCAAAGAACTGGGCATGTTTAGCCTTGAGAAGAGAACACTGAGGGGAGATATGATAGCGTTCTTCAGGTACTCGAAAGGTTGTCCCAGAGAGGAAGGCCAGCATCTCTTCTCGATCGCCCCAGAGTGCAGGACACGGAATAATGGGCTCAAGTGACAGGAAGCCAGATTCTGGCTGAACATCAGGAAAAACCTCCTGACTATTAGAGCAATATGACAATGGAACCAATCACCTAGGGAAGCGGTGGGCTCTCCCACGCTGGAGGCATTCAAGAGGAGGCTGGACAGCCACCTGTCAGGGATGCTCTGACTTGGATTCCTGCATTGAGCAGGGGGTTGGACTCGATGGCCTTGTAGGCCCCTTCCAACCCTACTCTTCTATGATTCTGTGAGTTCCCTGATTAATCCTGGGATGTTGTCTGTGTGATTTCCCAGTCACTGATGGCTCATGCAGTAACGTTCACACTGGTATGGCTTTGCATGGGTTCCTTTAGCCAAGCTCAGTCCTTGTAGCTCAGAGCCATAGCTTCTCTTGGGTATGGATTGTCCAGCGCAGAATATGTTTGTGGGCTTATGGCGTTATTGGACGTCATCTGGCAGTGCCAAAGCCTGCTGCATTCATCTTTCGAAGGACTGACACAACTTCTTGACCGGGAGTTGTAAGAATGCTTGTTAAAACTGATGGAATCACAAGCTCCTCTTACCACAATTATGAATGCGCAAAAGCTTATACTGTAGGTGGCCCCAAATGGAAGAATAGTAGTTCAGCATTGGCCCAAGACATTTTGCTGCCCGAGGTGAAGAACAAGATGGCACCCCCTCCTATTCTATGAACAAAAACTGACTGGATTAATAATTGATTCTTTCTTCACCACTGACTATGGGACAGCATCCTTCACCGCACCTGAAGGCAGCCAACTAACTTAGGGGGCACAGGGCAGGCTGCACAGCATTCTCTCCTCCAGCACCTTGCTACCGCCTCGCGTTGCCTAATGACGCGGCTGGTCCTGAGTAGTTTCCTGGTGGTGACTGAACTTGTTTTATCTAAGTACTGGAAGAGGAAAGAATAGTAGTTCTCCCATTTGTTCTTCCTACTGAGAGATGTTCCATTCACACAACCAATATTTAAGGAGGCAAAGTTACTACAGCAATGTTTTGAGAACTAGGAGGGTGGGATGGGGTAAAAGGACTTCAGTGCATCACCATTTCAGGTAGGCTCAGCTTTGCAGGAAGGTCTGAGAATAAGGGTGCTTCCAAATTAAGCTTCTATCATGCCATTGCCCTCCCTCCAGTATCCGAGGCAGTATGCCTATGTACACCAGTTGCCACTGTGTGAACAGACTGCTGGACTAGATGGACCCTTGGTCTCATCTAACATGGCTCTTCTGATGTTCTTAGGTTATGTTCTCCTACATGAACTTTTAGTGGGGAGGGGTGGTGGTGTCAAGAAGGTGATGTTGTCTTGTAACCCCCATGGGTCCCCCCAGACACACATGTCTTCCATCTTTTTTCTTCCTACAGAAAAAAAGATGGAATTGCTGCACAATACCTTCTGATAGGTAGTGGTACGAGCCCTCCATCTGGAAGCATCCTAAAATACCTGTCTCTTTTTAAGGATGAAATACACTTGCCCAGTGGCCTAGCTTTTCCACTACGTAACAGACTACAAGTCACGTTTCAAGCATCCTCCATACATGTAGGATGGAATTATTTGTTTACTTATTTGTGGTATTTATATACCGCTGAATATAATACAATCTCTCAGTGGTTCACAATATTAAGATGCAATGTTAAAGACACAGCATTAAAACACAGCATTAAAAACTACCAACTACAGTAAAAAATAAAGGAGCAGTACAATGGAGTGACGTAATAAATTTACAGCCCAGGGAAAGCCTGGTGAACAAGCATGTTTTCAGGAGGCATTTAAAAGATGTTTTCTGCCTCCCAAACTACATGAGGGATGGTTTTCTAGATGGTGGGTGCCACCACAGAGAAGGCCTGCCATCGGGGTACTTCATGGTGACATTCCGTTCTTTTTGGAATAACCAGCAAGGCCTCCACTGCTGATCTTAAAGGTCGCCTGGGTATATATAAGGGAAGGCGGTCTGCAAGGCAATCCCGGTCACAGGTTGTTTAGGGCTTTATATGACAATAACATAACCTTGTATGTGGCTTAGTAGCTAATAGGCAACCAGTGCAGTTCTTTTAGCACAGGAGTTACATGAGCATAGCTAGGTGTCCCAGTGAGCACCCTAGCTGCTGCATTCTGCACTAGCTGCAGGTTCTGAACCACACACAAGGGCAGCCCCACAAAGAGCGCATTGCAGTAGTCTAATTGTGAGGTTACCAGAGCATGGATCACCAGGGTTAGGCTGTCTCTATCCAGGAATGGGTGTAGTTGGCGTACCAACCAAAGTTGGTAATGGGCGCGCCAGGCCACCAAGGCCACCTGGGCCTCCAGTGACAAAGATGGATCCAGTGACAAAGATGTAGGAGCACCCCCAACCTACAGACCTGCTCCTTCAGAGGGAGTGCCACCCCATTCAGAATTTCCCCCTGCTGGTTCTGTCTATCAGGAGTCCATTGTAAAGTAAATCTCTCCCAAATTTATTTTTTTCTGTCCCCATTCCTGGTCTGTTGAAAGGTATTAAGGGCCCAACTCCCTCTGTGCACATAGAATACAGGCCATGTCCAAAATGTCAGAATTCTCCCCTAGAGGTGTGCGACGTCCTCATGGTCATTCCTGATCGGACAGTCCATCACCCGCCATCAATTCCCTCCCTAGATTCACAGGGTTTTAAAATGGGGATTTGTTTTCCCCTCTGAAAATTTGTCAGCTGTTGAACATCATGGGTGATGCTTGTTCTTTGCAAGTAATTTTGAAATTTAAGAATGTAAGAATAGCCCTGAAGCTGGATCAGACCACTCATTCTGCTCACACAGCGGCCAACCAGCTGTTGACCAGGAACCCACAAGCAGGGCATGAGCGCAACAGCACCCTCCCACCCATGTTCCCCCGCAACTGGTGTACATAAGCTCACTGCCTCTGGTACTGGAGGCAGCACATCGCCATCAAGACTAGTAGCCGTTGCTAGCCTTCTCCTCCAGGAATTTGTCTAACCCCCTTTTAAAGCCATCCAAACTGGTGGCCATCACTAAGTCTTGTGGTAGCAAATTCCATAGTTTAACTATGTGCTGTGTGAAGAAGGACTCCCTTTGATCTGTCCTGAATCTCCCACCAATCAGCTTTATGGGATGACCCCATCGGGTTCTAATATTATGAGAGAGGGAGAAAAATGTCTCCCTATCCAAATTCTCCACACCCTCCATAATTATGTACACCTCCATCATGTCTCCCCTTACTCGCCTTGTTTTTAATGACTGCCTAGTGCAGATTATCTAAAGAGTAAACAATTCTGTTTCTTTTTATGCTGTCTATCTGTTTTCCCACTCACCCCTTATTTCACCATCCCTCATCCTAATAAAACTTCTGAATTTGGAACGTGGGATTTGACTGTATCCTTTGCCCCCTCCCAGGTGGAAAATTAACCCGCAGCTACTGGAAATGAAATGAAATGCAATGCAACTCTTGGAGTTACTCCCACTTGGGTATTTGGGTGAGTAGAAAGGTGGTGGCAGGTTCACGTGGGGACGTTGTGGAATGGCCGTGACCTCATGGGAGCCTGGCATCTCCACGCCAGCCACAATGGCATAGTGCAGCCTGGGTTCTGGCCCTTTTTACTTAGCGGGGGCTGGCCATCTGCTACCCCCTCAGAATCTCCTGCTCCCTCCAAGCTTGGCGGCAGCCCTCAGAGTAGCTGGGGAGAGATGACTGTGTCCAGCAACCGTGTATTGTTCCTTGTTGTAATGTGAAGTGTTCGGGTCTGGCTTGGTCTTGAAGGGCCAATTAAGACCCATTAGCTTTACAAAAGGCCTGCTCCTGGTGAAACCCTCTGGAATTGGTTTGTTGATGTGGATCCACACAGCAGCCTGCATTTTAGGACTCGCATTGGGGGGTGGCTGTGGGGTCAGTAATGATGAGTGCCTGCATTTCAGAATTCACCATGCCACCAGTGACCAGCTGCCAGTGAATTCTGGTGTGGTGAATTTATCTTCCAAACCAGGAGTGGGGATCCGTTGGCTTCTGGGGGCTCTCCACCAGCCATTCTTGCAGCCCCTTCTGCAGCCCCCCTTCCCCCGTGCTGCTGAGCTGTGTCTGCTGGGGGGGCAGCGTTCCATGGGGTAGGTTGGGAGAAATGTTCTCCACCCCTGTTCTAATGCGTTAAGTTCATGTCCTCCTTACTTAATGCTTTCTTAATCCTCCTTACTTAATGCTTACTTAATGCTTTCCAGAGTTCAGATTGCCAAATTTCTGTGAATACTTCCCCATGTTAAAAAATAAAAATAAAAGAAAATAAAAAAATAAAAGAAGGGGGTGGGGTTGTGTGAACCACTCTTGAGTCACATTACAGGCCGCACAATACCTCTGAGGTTCATCCCACAGAGTTCATTGGGTGTGGGGAAATTGGAAATTTGAGAGGGGTGTCTTTATATATGTTGAATGAAGTATATTGATTGTATCCTTCTCTCTCTCTCTCTCTCTCTCTCTCTCTCTCTCTCTTCCCAACTCTTTGAAGCATGAATGGCAAAATTTATCATCATTCATTCATATAAATGAACTGCAAAACTGTTGATATAAGACTGAAAGGGATATTTAGTGTCTCCTGTTAGTGGCTAGAAGGGAATTCTCCATTTCTTCCTCAGCTTCACACATGAAGCAGAGCACCCATAAAAACTTGAAGGATACGTATTTGGGATAGATAAGCCACAGGAGGTCACTTTATAGCGTAAGATCAGCATGGCTCTCACCTCTAATTACTGAAGAAATAGAGTTAGCAAGTTAAAATACACATTGGCTTTGACCTAAATAATTCCCATTCTAGACCCTGCTTTGAAATATAGGCACCTTTCCAGCTGCCTGGCAAAGATTTATTGTGCTGTGGTGGATATGCTTCTTTGGAGGAAGCACAGTCCATGGGCCATTAAGTTTTGAAATGGGAGAGAGGCATCTTCAGACTTCCGCACGGCTGATAACCCCAGAAGGGTTCATGCAAATTCAGACACATGGATACGAAGCACAATGTTCCTCTATGATGGCAGAATGTTCATTCTGTGCACTGAGAAAAAGGAAACCCCAAACTTGTGTGAAGCAAATCCAAAATAAAAATCAATCATACAAAGATGCAGATTTCAGTATATTCCTGCTTTTCTTTTTAATGCAGGTTTTATTCTGCAGAGGGTAGACCTGGACTAATGAGACAATCCTGCCCCCATGGAGGCACTAACTAGTCACAGGCTCCAGCTATAACCGTAGCAGCATTTCCTTTGTTCCACCCCATCCAGGGCACTTCCAGGAGGCCATCCATCTTATTTTCAGGTGCAGGGGAGGGGCAGATGTAGGAGGAAAACTTGTCCATTGGTTTCGCTCCATGTCTGGCCCCAAACGCCCCAACTCGCCATTTTCCTGAAGCACTTAAAGACTGGGATTGTGGGTGGACATGAAGCCAACCTGGAAGACCCAAAACCAAGAGAGAAGATTCCAGAAACATTAATGGATGAGCAACTTTATTTGCAACAGCTCTACACAGTAGGGGAACCTACAAAGGATTTGGCTCCATGCCCTCATCCTCCAACCCTTTGTTTTTCCTATTCACACTAGTTTCGTCTCCTCCATAGCCCTAAAACACTTTCTTCTCCATCCTTTCGCAATTTTCCTCAATAGGTTGGGTGCTGTGGTCTTCCTTCCCTCCTTGTACCAATATTAACAACATTTAGCATTAATATAGCATATTACAGGTGCTTACAACAACCTTGCAAGGGAGACCATTGTTATCATATTGCAGATAATATGGTGGAACAGGGCTGAGAAATACTGGCTTGCCTGCTACCACCGAGAGCAGGGATGGGCAACTTGTGGCCCTCCAGATGTTTTGGCCTACAACTCCCATCATCCTTCACCAGTGGCTATATTGGCTAGGACTGATGGGAGTTGTAGGCCAAGCCATCTGGAGGACCACAAGTTGCCCACCTAGAGAGTTTATGGTCTGAGAGGAGATTTGAAGTGGGGACTGTGCAGTTCACACTTTTAGACACTATACTTTTATTTTCCTCAGCCCAGGGCCATCGCCTCCACGCATCCCTTAAAAGAAGTGATACTTGGGCTAAATGGAATCTCCACCCCAAGTTCATGATGCCATAAAGTTCAGTGCGTGCGTGAAGTAATAGGTCCCTCCTTCCCTAATAGATTTTCTGTCTGACATTTAGGATTATGTAAACTCCTGGGCTTTTCCTGCATTCTGTCATTCCCCCAGATCTTGTTCTGGTTACTATGTAAGCAACTCTGGAATTGTAAAGTGTTTAAAGGGGGAGGGGGGAAATATACATACACCAGCATGATCAATTTATGATTATTTCTCCTGGTTATTTAACTCTCAAAGAATGCAAAGCTACTACTCCATTAAATTATATTCAAGTCTGGTTTTCTTCAAAAAGGGTTTTGCCTGGCAGCCATTCCTCACTTGGGTAGGCCCTGCGGGAACGATGCGCTCATTACGCATGAATCGTAATGAAGCCGCCATTCACTTGCCTATACAGAAGAGAGGCGGGTGACATTTTCTGCACAATACCTCATACAGCTTAGGAAACGGAGCTGTGCCCTGAGGTTTGGCCTCACCCAAAATAAAGAGGCAGGCATCACAGTTCCAGGGCCACAAAGGGACAGAAAAAGCATCGGTTGTCAAAGAAGTTATGGAAGGCTATGCCTTGCGATAGATGCTGACAAATTGGTATCTATTGGGCCTGTCGAGGTAGTTAGCTTTGAAAACCATAGTGGAGAGAGATGAGCTTTTAGGGAGAGGAGAAGGACTAGGGATGTATGTAAACATAAAACAATTTACCATTATTTTCCATGCCGTGAGTCATTCACAGTTTGTTTGAGATTCACTGGAGGCTGTACGCTCCTGGGTTGGAATGCACGTTCAATCCAGCTCTTAAAGGGGGGGGGGGGGAGACACGCCAGTGCAAGTATCCCTCCCTGCAGTAAAGCTATTCCTGCATCCTTGGTGTGCCCACTGTTTTCTGCCTTGATGAAGAGTTACACGAAACTTGAAAGCTTGTATACCAATCTAAGTTGATTAGAATTGTTTTAGGGACTTTCTGTCTTCTGTTGTTTGGCAACAGACAACAAGGCAACAAGGCAACAAGGCTGAGACTGAATATCACTGCTGATGGATGACTGTACTATATGCTGTTATATACTTTTTAAGTGGACTCCATACATGGGCTGCAACATGGTATATGTATGGGGAAGAATGTTTTCTTTTCTCCCGCTTTATTTGCAGACACAAAGGCTGTTTTTCCTGTTTGTGTTCATAATTTTATGACTGGAGGACCACACAGAATGCCCATATCACCTCAAGCAGAGTCCAGTCGCACATATATCTGTGAATTTCCCCAAGCGCTAAGGCAGGGATGCAGAAATTCAGGACAGGGGCCAAATGCAGCCCGCTGGGGTTCCACAGAAGACCATGCCCCCTTCCCCTGGGCCCACCCCTTTCCCCTTTCCCCTTCACCACCAATTATTTGGTGGTTTCCCGGCTTCTGTGCAGTCCCCCCCCCCTTCTAAAAGTTTGAAATGCCTCTCCTAAAGCACAGTTACTGGCAGGAAGACCTTCAGGCTAAAATATGCTGGGGGTTTGTTTGGGTTTTTGGCCTCACCCTTTTGCCTTTGGCACCACCCACCCACTGGAATGTGCCCCCCCCCCCCGGTTCTCTGAAATGGAATTTGGCCCTTCAACACCCCTGCACTAAGGAATCAAGTGATGTACGTGATGTTAGAATTATAACTGCTGGGATTGGATCTATGCCTTTTGACTCACTGTTAGGTCTATCCTGAATGGAAGTTTTCAAGTGAACATTAGGCTATGTGATGCTGCATAATGTGATATTGCAAAATGCAGCAATTGTGAAAAATACTGTGTTTCTCTTGCTCTGCATTTTTGCTAGATGGGCATTTTTGCCCATCTAGCTACAGCTCTGTGGACAGGGAGGGAAGGAGGCCGGGGAGTATCATGTCCCTGCTTCCCCAGTCCCCTCCCCACCCACAGAACCGCACCCTTTCCCTTCTCTCTGAGGTCACTTTTGTGACCTCGGAGAGGCAGCTGGCGGGGTTCCCTCTATGCTGGCTGGGAGGGGGAGGGGGCTGGGAGCTCAGACTCCTGGGTCCAAGGTTGGACTTATGTCTCTGACCTTGGATCCAGGAATCTGAACTATTCTATGGCCATCCAGATGCTGTCTAGGGGCCATAGGATTGCTCTCCCCATCACATAAATTGGTCTCAACAGGAATCATTATTAATGCAAATAAATAGATGGATGCCAAGAAGGCTTTTGAAAGAGTGAACTGGGACTTCCTATTCGAAGCTTTAGAAAGTTTTAGCATGGATCAACATTCCAAGATGGATCAAATTACTGGATATACCCAAAGCAAATGTTATTACAAGAATTTTAGATGAAGGAGAGGAACTCATCAAGGCCGCCTTCTATCTCTCTTATTTATAATGTTTATAGAACTATTAACATGTAAAATTTCCTGTTGCCACAGTTCCTCCTTGTGAGCTCTAAGCATGCATAATAGGAAGCCAGGGAGGTTTGCCTGTCATCTGAGTTCTAGTCTCCCTGGGTGGAGGTCTCTATACCACCCGGTGGTGGTGGCGGTGGCGGTGTGCTGGGATTTGATGGTGTTACACCTTATCCAATGTTCTGTCATCATGATGTGGGTGGGGTGGTAATCAATTTGGGGGCAGCTTTTTTTTTTTTTAAGTCATCCCATGGAGGTCAATCGGAGAAAAATTTCTTGCACCAAGTCTAGGGCTGGTGTAAAGTTGTGTCATCAAGGGGGCCATGGGTAGAAGGGGAATATGGTATAGTGCCTGTGGTGTCATTCCCTGTGCCCCCCACTACTCCATCCTGTTCCAACCATGCCACCAGTGTATCTTCACTAGCAGAATGACTCTGCCAATGGAATGTTCCACCAGCATACCTGATGTGTTCTACTAGTGCAGTGGAAGGAAACCTCTGGCTCGTGGCCTTAATCTGTCTCAAAAATGTTCACCTCTTGGTCCACAGAGGCTTTGGCTTCCTTTGTGGGTCCCACACCCTGCCCAAGCCCCATCCCCAAGGATTCCTCTGGGGGCTTGGGATGGGGGTGGGAATCCTTCTGGTATCTACGATCATTTAAAAATAACTAACACAGAGCAGGAGAAAGCAACATAATCACAACAATAAGCCAAGGAAGCAACAAATAAACATTCAGAACCAAGAACCTGAAGAAACAAAACAGTTTTTACAGAACGAGAGGACGTCTGTTGTGTGAGGGATGTATGGATCTCCAGGGGAAGGAAATCGCACAACCAAGCTGCCACTACCAAAAAGACCCTGTCCAATATCACTGACAGATGTACCCTGATGGAGGCAGGACACAAAACAAGTTAAGCAATACTGAAATGCATTTGCTGTGCAAAATGATGCGCTGTGAAAGTGGTTGTCTTTGCATATTTTTAAATGTCATTAATTCTCCTTTTATAGATATGGCTGCAAAAGCCTATTATGGTTCATTATGGACATACTGTAGGTTTTTAATATAGTTCACAATTATACTAAGATAGAAGTTTAATCTCCAGCAAAGGAGATCGTTACCTTGTCATGGTGCTGGAGCTTGAGCACCTCAATGACACCATGAGCTAAACCTTGAAGGGACAGCCAAGTCGGGAAGGTTATGGCAGAGAGGTCAGACTAAATACAATCCCTGGGGAAGGTAACGGCAACCTACCCCAGTATTCTTGCCGTGAAAACTAAATGGATCAGTACAACCAGAGATATGTTGGTATACATATCTCTGGTCAGAAGATGGTCAAAATGCTACTGGGGAGGAACAGAGGATAAGTTCAACTAGCCCCAGATGTGATGACGCAGCTAGCTCAAAGCCGAAAGGACGGCTAGCAGCCGATGGTGCTGGTGGTGAATGACGAATCCGACGTTCTAAAGATCAACACACCATAGGAACCTGGAATGTAAGATCTATGAGCCAGGGCAAATTGGATGTGGTTATTGGGGAGATGTCAAGATTAAATATAGACATTTTGGGTGTCAGTGAACTGAAATGGACTGGAATGGACCACTTCACATCAGATGACCACCAGATCTACTACTGTGGACAAGAGGACCACAGAAGAAATGGAGTAGCCTTCATAATTAATAATAAAGTGGCTAAAGCAGTGCTTGGATACAATCCAAAAAATGATAGAATGATCTCAATTCGAATTCAGGGTAAGCCATTTAACATCACAGTGATCCAAATATACGCTCCAACCACAGATGCTGAAGAAGCAGATCAGTTCTATGAGGATCCGCAGCACATACTGGACAATACGCCAAAAAAAGATGTTATTTTCATTACAGGAGACTGGAATGCTAAGGTGGGTAGTCAAAACAACACCTGGAATTACAGGCAAGCATGGTCTGGGAGAGCAAAATGAAGCGGGACATAGGCTGATAGAATTTTGCCAAGACAACTCACTGTGCATAACAAACACTCTCTTCCAACAACCTAAAAGACGATTTTATACATGGACTTCACCAGATGGTCGACACCGAAATCAGATTGACTATATCCTTTATAGCCAAAGGTGGTGGACATCTATACAGTCGGTAAAAACAAGACCTGGAGCTAACTGTAGTTCAGATCATGAACTTCTTATTGCACAATTTGGAATCAGATTAAAGAGAATAGGGAAGACCCACAGATTAGTTAGATATGAGCTCACTAATATTTCTAATGAATATGCAGTGGAGGTGAAGAATAGATTTACGGGACTAGATTTAGAAGATAGGGTCTCGGAAGAACTATGGGCAGAAGTTCGCAACATTGTTCAGGAGGCAGCAACAAAAAACGTCCCAAAGAAAAAGAAAATCAAGAAGGCAAGATGGCTGTCTGCCGAAGTAGCCCAAGAAAGACGGAAAGCAAAAGGCAACACTGAAAGGGGGACATATGCCCAATTAAATGCAGAATTCCAGAGGTTAGCCAGAAGAGATAAGGAATTATTTTTAAACAAGCAATGCACGGAAGTGGAAGAAGATAATAGAATAGGAAGGACAAGAGACCTCTTCCAGAAAATTAGAAACATCGGAGGTAAATTCCAGGCAAAAATGGGTATGATCAAAAACAAAGATGGCAAGGACCTAACAGAAGCAGAAGAGAGCAAGAAAAAGTGGCAAGAATATACAGAAGATCTGTATAGGAAGGATAATAATATCGGGGATAGATTTGATGGTGTGGTCAGTGAGTTAGAGCCAGACATGCTGAAAAGTGAGGTTGAATCATGGGCCTTAAGAAGCATTGCTAATAACAAGGCAGCAGGAGATGACGGTATCCCAGCTGAACTGTTTAAAATCTTGCAAGATGATGCTGTCAAGGTGATACATGCCATATGCCAGCAAATTTGGAAAACACAAATTTTCCAAATTTGTGGATCATAACAAATTGTGGCAAGTTCTTGGTGATATGGGGATGATACCAAATCATCTTGTCTGCCTCCTGAGGAATCTGTATAACGACCAAGTAGCAACGGTAAGAACAGACCACGGAACAACGGACTGGTTTAAGATTGGGAAAGGAGTACGGCAGGGTTGTATACTCTCACCCTACCTATTCAACCTGTACGCAGAACACATCATGTGACGTGCTGGGCTTGATGAAGCCAAGGCTGGAGTTAAAATCGCTGGAAGAAACATTAACAATCTCAGATATGCAGATGATACCACTTTGATGGCTGAAAGCGAGGAGGAGCTGAGGAACCTCATGACGAAGGTGAAAGAAGAAAGTGCAAAAGCTGGGTTGCACTTAAACCTCAAAAAAACCAAGATTATGGCAACCAGCTGGATTGATAACTGGCAAATAGAGGGAGAAAACGTGGAGGCAGTGACAGACTTTGTATTTCTAGGCTCAAAGATTACTGCAGATGCTGACTGCAGCCAGGAAATCAGAAGATGTTTACTTCTTGGGAGGAGAGCAATGAGAAATCTTGATAAAACAGTTAAGAGCAGAGACATCAGACTGACAACAAAGGTCCGCATAGTTAAAGCAATGGTATTCCCCGTAGTAACCTATGGCTGTGAGAGCTGGACCATAAGGAAGGCTGAGCAAAGGAAGATAGATGCTTTTGAACTGTGGTGTTGGAGGAAAATTCTGAGAGTGAATTTTTGGACTGCAAGAAGATCAAATCAGTCCATACTCCAGGAAATAAAGCCAGACTGCTCACTTGAGGGCATGATATTAAAGGGAAAACTGAAGTGCGTTGGCCACATAATGAGAAGACAGGATACCTTGGAGAAGATGCTGATGCCAGGGAAAGTGGAAGGGAAAAGGAAGAGGGGCCGACCAAGGACAAGATGGATGGAGGATATTCTGGAGGTGACAGACTCGACCTTGGGGGAGCTGGGGGTGGCGAAGGTTGACAGGAAGCTCTGGTGCAGGCTGGTCCATGAAGTCACGAAGAGTCGGAAGCCACTGAACAAATAAACAACAAGAAGTTTAATAACAAAATAGCAGTAAAATGGGGCAGGGGAGAGAGACTTTGACTTGGAATTCTTCTTTGGCACCCCAAAAGTATTTTTAAATGAGGATACCTTAAAATTTGGAAACTGGAAGTGTTTTCCCTCTTAAATACTTAACTTCTTTTGTACTCAAGAGACACATTCTAGACTGTGTTAGAACCCTTCAGTGTGTGGTGGGGTTCTTGGCGGTAAGACGCTTGCAGAATGGGCATGCCCAACTGCCTAAGCAGAGCGACAGGGAGGGGGCTTTCGCTGAAATTGACTGCAGGTTTGACCATACAGTAGCCCTTCAGCACATCAGTTTCAGAAGTGGCCGCTGCTGCCCCGAAAGCAATGCGACTGGGATCCTGCTACTGGCCTTTGGTCAGGCTGCAACACACACAAAACCAGTTCCAGATGGGTAGTTGTGCCTCTCCCCTGTCACAGCAAAATCCACTAACAGCACAGTCCTATATTTCTCTACTCAGAAGTAAGTCATGAACAACCCACAGTTCACAACCCAACAACAAACATGGGTTCTATTCCTTGGTTGGTTGTGGTTAACAAACCATAGTTAACCATACTGCAGGGTGCGCACATAACGACAACCCACAGTTCAACAACTCATACTCAGCCCATACTCCGAGTTGCTGTTACTTGAGAACCAGGCCACTGGGCCAGTCCACACAATCACTGCGGCTTAAGCCATTTTGAATATTCAGCTCCCGATGTGGAGTTGCCATGGCCTGCCGTGTTGTCTGAACCCTGGCAGGGGTTGTTTGAGGGTTAAGGAAAATGGGAGAAAGAGGTCTGTTGTAGGGGTATTTGAGGGCTGTTTAACCCACAAACAACCCCTGCCATCCATGTTTGGATGACACAGAAAACCATGGCAACCCCTGCTGGGGGCTGAATATTCAAAATGGCCACTTGTACACACCGCAACCCACCGTGGCTTAAATAAAGGCAGGTTCCCACAATCACTATTTCATATCTGTGTCTTTAAGAAAGGATCTGGCAAGGATGGTTGTTACATTCTGGGCACAGTAATATCAGACAAACTTTTACATAAAAGACAGCTTTTATTTTAAAATCCACTCTGGATTTCCACACGTACAATTCTAGTCTCCTTCACAGCAGCCACTATGGGGAAATCTGCTGCAAATTCCATATTCCTTTAAGAGTATTTAGGGATCATATCAAATTAACTTGCAATTGCAGGGTGCCCGGGCATGGCTAAAGGGGTTGGGGAGAGGCTACAGACCATGGTTAACAGCTCATTCAAAAGATTTCTTAAAAACTTATACCACAGCTTGTATTGTCATCATGTGGGTGTGTACAGCCTGTCGCACAACGTTTAAATAACTGGAGTAATGCCAGCCCCATGTTAATTCAGCGTCATTATTAACTCCCAGGTTGCACAAATGTTGGTGTAGGAGCTAATGAGAGCTCAGAATGTGGCGCCACGGCTGGAAAGCAATCAAGCCTTGCAGCTTCTTGCCCAGCCATTATAGAAATTACAGTGGAGAAAGTCAAGTTTACTGGCATGAAGCATGCTTGGTTGCAATATCAGTCGAGGCTTTGATCTGGCTGACTCCTGACATTATCAAGCAAGAAGAAGGCTTGACTAATGATCTGTTAGAGCAACAAAACATCTGAAGAAATACATAAGGAGGAACGGTGGCATGCGGACATGTAGAGGGCTGGCTTTTCTTTTGCAGAGAAGGCAGCTGGAACTAGAGCTGTTGCTGGTGAGAAATGGAACATGAGTAGTAAAAGGTGCACTGGCATTCCCCTTGCCCCGAAGAATCAAGTGTATACTTAACGGTGCAATCTTATATTTGTCTTCTCAGAAGTAAGCCCCATTCGGTTCATATTGGCTTACTCCCATGTAAGTGGCAAGTATCCCTGCGGGGATACCCCTGGTAAACCACAATTTAAAAATATATATAGAGAGGGGGGGGGGCCCACGGTGGCTTAGTAGTTAAGACACTGAACTGCAGACTGGAAGGTTGGCAGGTCAGCAGTTCGAGACCCGAGTGCCGCGTGACGGAGTGAGCTCCCGTCTTCAGTCCCAGCTTCTGCCAACCTAGCAGTTCGAAAGCAAGAAATTGCAAGTAGATAAATAGGTACCGCTTTGGTGGGAAAGGTAACAGCGTTCCGTGCACCTCGGTGTTCAGTCATGCCGGCCACATGACCACGGAAGCGTCTTCGGACAGCGCTGGCTCTTCGGCTTAGAAACGGGGATGAGCACCGCACCCTAGAGTCGGACACGACTGGTTGGGGACACCTTTACCTTTTTTTTATAGATAGATAGATAGATAGATAGATAGATATAAAAGTGGGTTTAGGATTGCAACCTCAGTGTCTTCAGGAACAACTAGGTATCCTCAGAGGGAGAAGTGCTCCTGAAAGCATTAGTTGTTATTATCATTGTTGGTATTGTTATTATCTAGCATTTTTAGTACAGAATGCAAGCTCCCAGGATTCTGTAGGGAAGGAATGCTAGCTAGACTGAAATAAAACCAATATAGGTTTATAGTAGGTTTACCCTAAATGGCTAGTTGGCCCGTATGAGCCATCTGGCCCTACACGCTTGGCAGAAAAAGCATGCCAATATAGGCCAGGCCTTTAAAAATAAATGCACTGGGATTTGCACCTGATCAGTGAAAGGCCTACTCTGGAAAAGAGTGTGGCAGCCAGGACTGGAAGTCAAAGCTGGAAAAATGTAAATCAGACAGAAAAAGAAAGCCCAATTAATCATACATGGGTGATAAGGCCCTGGGGGCTGGCTGCCAAGAGGGATGATGGATTCTCCACTGTCTTCAGTATTCATGACTAGACACCCCCCTAAGAAGTGGCATCGCTGCCAAGCACAATTTAAAGGGCTTTGCATGGTAAATATCTGGCACCTTCCACCTAGCAGATCCACCTCAAAGACAGCTAAACACTCCGGGGCATTGTTTCTTGGGGCAGACCTACCGGACACTACTTAAACTGGCTTAATAGTCACTCCCTCACCCCAGGGTATCCTGGGACCTATAGTTCTGTGAAGGGGGGAACCAGGCAATTAACAGGCAATTCTCAGCACTCTTGCCAAACAAAAATTCCCAGGATTCTTCGGGGGAAGCAATGACAATTTGACTGATATAAAACCCGTATAAGCTTGTAATGTAGCTATATCCTGAATCACTGGGGCCTTTTTTGTCTTCCTCCAGTGATCTTCTGTGATGTGCCCTGTTGTTTTTTGTGATCTTTTGCCCACACCACCTATGTCTGCCTACATGGTGAGTTTGCAATGGGCTAGAGGTGGTGGGGTGAGGGTGCAATATACCACATACTAGGGTTTTCTATGGCCATCCCACAGGATTGTCTGAAGAGATCCTGATTTTAGAGGCAGTTTTGTCATGGGCCAAACTGAGACAGCTGTACCAGTTGGTAGATTCTGGGCAGCATTATGGGTGGTGGAATAGGAAATGGACAGTTCTGATCCATGGGGCTAAATCTACTGGGGAGTTTATTGTTGGCACTTGTTGTTGTCATTATCTGTAGCATTATTTGTACTATTTGTACAAGATCAATTCAGATGGTCCATACCACAACTGAAACTAGGCATACGTACATGTAGCTTCATTTGTACATATTTCCCTCAATTATCCTTCCTTTTTTCTTTCCTCCCTTTGCCCTCTGTTTCTTCTCCATTGCTGAAATTTAGTCTGTAAGGTACTGGGGTGGGCAGTGGCCCGTCTCTTTTGCTCATGATTCTGTTAAGTGCTATGCACACCGATGGTGCTATAGAAATAACAAGCAATCCCTCTGCATGCAACAGCACTCTTGAGGTTTCTGTCTTCTTACTTCCATAGGTTCTTAAGCCTTGCACTTCATATTTATGTTTCAAGAGAGTTACATTTTAATATAACTGTACTTCTTATCTCCTTCTAGTACATTCATATATATTCTTTTTTATGAACACAACCCCCCCCCCACTGAAACCGCCAAACTGCTTTGTGGTCGTTCCCCCCACATTCCTGTGAAGAAGCAGCCTGAAACTCCTTCTCTTTTAGGCAAAATATTTTGCAAGTTTCCAGTGACCTTGCCAATAAAAGGGGAAAAATATTACCCATATATCATGGAAAATGGCAACTTTCTCACTGAGATGTGATGTTAATTTGGCTGGAAAGGACAACCAGATCCTATGGGCACAGAGCGCTGTCAGATTTGACTTTCCAGGGCCAAAACCTTCACCATGACATGAAGCTGACCTTGGGCTTAAAAAGAACAATAAAGCAACCTGCCAATGGCTCTGTGTGTTTGTTCAAGGGAGCACCAGAATCTAGTTAGGAAATATCGTTCCCTCTAATACCAAACTTGTATGGTTCAGTCTGGCTATGAAACAGGGCTACCCAAAAACAAGGTAGTGGTTTCTGTATACGTGGATGATGACCTATGTAAGAAAAAGTATATTCGTTTGTAAAAACATATTTTTTAAAAAAAATAGCTGGGAAAGGTTAGGAAAGGCTGCATTAGAGCTGTAAAGGTGAAAGCCAGCAGTGCTCCCTTGGAAATGGAGCAGCAGTCATTGCAGATTATATAATACTGGGGTTATATGATCCCAGCACTTTGCCCCCATCAGAATTTTAGCAATAGCATTCTGTACTAGTTGGAGATTCTGAGTGGTTTTCAAGGACAGCCCCACATAGAGCATGTTACAGTGGTCCAATTGCAGCCAAGTCTGACCATGCCAGGAACAACTCACAGCTGGCACACCAGCCAAAGCTGAGCAAGACACTGCTATCCCCAGCTCATGCCTGAGTCACTAAGACCTAGGCTGTCCCCAGGTGAACTCCAAAGCTATGACCCAGATCTTTCCGGGAGGGCGACCACATCCAGAACAAGCTGATGTCCTATGCCTGGACGGGCAGGCTTCCTAACCCACAGCACCTGTGTTTTGTCTGGATTTCCACTGAAATGAAAGCAATTATTTTTAATTTTGTATTTACATATCCAAATTAATATATGCAAATTGTATGCAAATTAATATCATTTTTTTAAAGATGCATTTTTTTTTGGGGGGGGGGGGACATAAATGGCCAAGTAGTTGAAAGTATCTACCAGGGATCAGTGGTGCTACAGAGGTGGGGCAGTTGCCCTCTAGAGGCCCCCCCCACACACACACACACTTCCTGGCTTCCCTCAGTGGACGCTGGTGGCTCTGATTTAGGTGGACTGTGAATTCATTCTGGGTTTTAGTCAGAAGCAGCCAGTACTCTAAAGGAGCTGTCCAAGATGCCGAACCCACTTCCCAAAATAGGTTCACCACGTTGGATAGCTTCTTTGACGTTTTGGCTGGTTCTGACTGAAACCCAGAATGGATTCACAGCCCCACAGAAAACAGAGCCACCAGCCTCCCCGGTTGCTCTGCCCCCCCACCAGCACTTTCTTTCTCCTCTTCCCTCCGTCCGTCTGTCCCTCTCTCCCTCCCTCTCTGCTCTTGCTCCTCCCCCCCCCCACTCTCTCTTTCTTCACACTTTCCCCCAGCTCACTCTCCCTCCTTGACCAGGTATAACATTGTTTGGATAACTTTGTGGAAAGTCAAGGGATGGGGCTTGTAGTTTTCATTAACAGTCCCTCCATCCTTCTCCCACTCCATAATTTGACCCCTGGAGATGACAGGTCTGGGGCTGGCATCGAAGGCAGGCACGGACAGGCATCTGCCGAGGGCCTAACCCCAGCAGGGGCCCGCTGGCAAGAGCCCCCGGAGCTGCTGCTCCTCTTTGCCATGGCAACCTGCTTGTTCCCCTGCCTCTTGCTGCGGCCCAGGCAACGGCGGTGGTGAGGATGCCGCGGCCTCCGTGCTCTCTGCCTGCCAAGCCATGAGGAGAAAGAGCCCGAGCAGCGAGCGACCCTGGCGGTGAGAAGGCAGGCTCGGGGGGGGGGGGCATGGAGGGTGTCTCACCCAAGGGCCCTCCAAAACCTGGAGCCCACACTAGGCAATTTGTTGTTGTCATCATTTAACATTTATATATCACTTTATTTGCTAAAAAGCCATCAAGGCGGTGCATAGCCATTTAAAACAATAAAAGCTTTAAACAATAAAAATAAAAGCAGTAAAACATTAAAACAACTACATAACTGAAAAGGCTAAATTTAAAAGATGTATCTTCACATCCTTTATAAAAGCCAAGAGAGTGGGGGCCAATTGTAGTTCTTGCGAGAGAGCATTCCATAGTTTGGGGACTACACAGGAGAAAGCCCATTTGTGTATGCCCCACAAGTCATAGAATCATGGAATAGTAAGGTTGGAAGGAGCCTATAAAGCCATCACGTCCAACCCCCTGCTCAGTGCAGGAATCCAAGTCAGAACATCCCTGACAAGTGGCTGTCCAACCCCATCTTGAATGTCTCCAGTGTGGGAGAGCCTACCACCTCCCTAGGTCATGGGTTCCATTGTCGTGTTGCTCGAACAGTCAGGACGTTTTTCCTGATGTTCAGCCGGAATCTGGCATCCTGTAACTTGAGCCCATTATTCTGGGTCCTGCATTCCAGGATGATCGTGAAGAGATCCTGGCCTTCCTCTCTGTGACAACCTTTCAAGGACTTGAAGGGCGCTATCATATCTCCCCTCAGTCTTCTCTTCTCAAGGCTAAACATGGCCTTGAGGGCCTCTGTGGGTCATGGTGTCCCCAACAGGGCCTCTTCTGCAGATCCTAATACCTGGGCAAGTTCAAAATGAGACAGGCAGACCCTTAGATAGCCAGGTCCTCGGTTCTGTAGGGCTTTAAAGGCTAGAAGCAAGGCAACACCTTGAATTGCGCCCGGAAAGTAATTGGCAACCAGTACAAGTATTTCAAGTCAAGTGTAATATGGTCTCGGTACCATGCACCAGTTAGCAGCCTAGCTGCCACATTTTACCCTGATGGAAGCTTCTGGACACTCTTTAGAAGTAGCCCCATGTGGAGCGGATTGCAATAGTCTAAAGGTGATGTAACCAAGGTGCAGGTAATTCTTGCCAAGTCAGACCAACTCAGGAAGGGTTGCAGCTGGCACTCCAAGCATAATTGTGCAACACGCTCCTTGCCATCTGAAGATCCAGGGGAAGCATAGGATCAACGAGCACCCCCAAGCTACGGACCTGATCCTTCCGGGGGAGCACAACCCCTTCCAGAACAGTCTGAATCCCAGTCCCAAAGCCAGGCTTTCTAAAGACCAACAACTGTTTGTTTAACTTCAGCTTGTTCACCCTTATATGCTGACCGTTATTGAACCCAGGCAATGTTCAAAGGTTTCAACTGCTTCCTTGGTGTTAGGTGACAAAGAGCAATAGAGCTGGGTGTCATCACCATATTGGTGACACCTTCTTCCAAAGTGGAGGAAACTCGTATCACTACAAATCAAAAGTCATTGTGCAGGTATTCCTGCTTTTCTTTCCTAACAGATTTTTTTTTTTCTGGTAAGAAAAAAGACGTAAGAATTGGTGGGAAAACTTGGGAGGGCTACAAATGGAAGATAGAATCATAGAGTTGGAAGGGGCCATTTAGGTCATCAAGTCCAACCTGCTGCTCAGTGCAGGAATCTAGTTTAAAGCATCCCTGACAGATGGCTGTCCAGTCTCCACTTGAAAACCTGCAGCGATGGAGAGCCCATCATCTCCCTAGGCAGTTGGGTCCCACTCACTATTCTGACCTTTGGGAAGTTTTTCCTGATGTTCAACCAAAATCTGCCTTCATATAACTTAAGCCCATTATTTCATGTCTGACAGTCTTGGGTGACAGAGAGAACAGCGTGCGGCCCTCTTCTATGTGAGAACCCTTTAGGCTCTTGAAAAGTGTTAACATATTCCCCCCTCAGTCTTCTCTTCTCAGCCTACCCAGTTCCTTCAGTCTTTCCTTGCAGGACTTAGTTTCTAGTCCCCTGATCATCTCTGTTGCCCTTCTCTGAACTCATTCCAATTTACTTGGCTCCTTCTTAAGGTATGGTGGCACGGGGCCGTGTGACTGCGCAATAAAAGCCTTGCTGGAAGCACCCATTGACTGATCTTCTGTCAGCCCACTGAAAGTGCCGACGGCAGCAGCTCCTTGGTCATCTAACCTGCATCCCATTCAAAGGGGCCCATCCATACAACTAGGAGTTTGAAGAAGAAAACTCAGAATAACATCTACAAACACCTCGCTGTGTCCAGTCATACTGAGCCAAGAGACCCAGCTCCTAAAGAAAAGATGTGTAAATCTGGGAGAGCAATGTAGCTATATCTGTTACAGGAATGCCCCAATGCCAGTAAATTGGTTTGTTTGTGTTTTTGCTGTGAACCTCTTAAATCACCGTGGTTCAGAAGCACGAGGCGAATTTGTCTCCCACGAAAACATTCTCCCACACCCTCTGTAATTAAAAGTAATCTTAAACTTCATCTTACACCCTGAGAAACGGGCGCTCTTGCAGCAAGAAGAGTGGGACTGCGGGCAGAAGGAATGTGACTTGAAAGAGTTATGAGTTTACCCTATACATCTTTTCCTCTCCTTGTCAGCTGTAGTGGTGCATTTTATGCATTTTTCCTTACACTGCTAACTGGGGAATTGTTACTCCTTCCTCCCATCCTTGAAGGACCGAAAGTGCATGTTCTTCTGGAAAGAAAACAACAGATCGGATGGAGTTTGTTTTATTAATTCTGTAATATGATTACTCCTTTCGGGGTCAGAGTTCAGCGTCATTCTTCTAATGGAACAAGAGTGTTCTTTCTTGAGCGATTTATTAGCATGGATGTAATTTATTGGCTCTGTAGTGGGTCACAGCAACACAGAACCTTGCTTATTCTCTGTACAGGATTGTTTATGCAACAGGGCTCTCCACTGGAGGGCTGTCATTGTGGTTCCTGCATCTTCACCTAAATAAAACAGTATATTGGCTTGGTGACCTAGAAAACTGGGTGGTAAAACCACGGAGGAATGGGAGCAAAGTGGTGCTGTTTTTATTTTGGATGGCTTCTCTAGATGTCATAGGAAGGGCAGAAGATAGGGCCTGAGAAAACTTGGATTTTTTAACTCGCTCCATTTAGATCGGGGGTGAGCAACTTTTGGGATTCCAGAGGCCAATTTCCCTGCCCAGAACCCACAAGGGGCCACACCCCTGCTCCCCGCTGCTGAATTTGCCACTGAAACTTGGTGGCGTAGCAAGAAAAAAAGGCCAATTTCCCTTTAAAAGAAGGACAAATTGGCCCCTTTTTTGTTGACCCATGTTGCTATACTGCTGAATGTCAGTGGCAACCTGCTTGCTTTCCTGAAAACAAGAGAAACTGGCTCTTCTTTGCTCCTGTGCCACCACATTTTGGTGACAAATTTGGTGGAGGGGGGGGGAGGAAGTTGGGGCCTCAAAAAAGGCCATGCAGCCATGGGCTGCTTGTTGCCCACCCCTGGGGTGTCTCTACATTAAGCAAAAAACCTGCATCCTTATCAGGGCTTTCTGCTCTCAGTTGCTTTGTGCGATTAGGACAGGCTGCTTTACATGGCAGACAGGTGGTTTGAATCAAGGGAGCGTAACGTCACAGTGTAACGTCTGATGCTACAATTCACAGTGTAATGTCTGATGCAGGCTCTTTGGGCAGAGTGACTGGTATGTTCAGAAGAGCAACTTGCAAGAGTCTTCTTCCTCAGAAAAGGGAGGGAGTGCATGCCCAAGTCTTCCACCGTCTGCTGGATGAGATGGCCCTATAGAATCAGGGTGCCCATGTGGGTGGTGTATCCACAGCTGCCCTGAATCCCAATCACAGAGGCATGAATTCTTTCAGATGGCACCTCCATTCAATTCTGGCAGCAGCGATACGCACTCCTGGAGGTGGTTGCATGGCAGATGGTGGAGGTCTGAACCAGTTCCTGTGCTGGGACCCAACTTTGCCTGTCCTCCTTGCTGCTTCAGCTCATCTTCTAAAGCCAAGGAGATCTCTTCGAGAGGCTCTGCCAATTAGAGTGTGCAGGAGTGGGCTAAATCGATCAGTGTTCGTATCTCCCCCAGGTGTAGTGGAAGGCTGAAGAATGAATCTACCCCTCAAGTCTTTCTTCCACAGTTCTTGAATTTGACCTACTTCACACGGGATGATAAGTCCAGGTGCTGCCATATTCCTCAAGGAACCTACATTTTGCTGGATGAGAAATTGCTAATGGTGTAATGATGGTTGACAGAAAGCTTAAACATGAGCTTTGCTGCTTAAAAAAAAACATCACCCAATATTGTTATAAATGTTGGAGATGAAATGTCAAAACAAATAATTTATAAAAGGGGATTAGGTGCGTTCAACAGAGTGGCCCCCTGTTTCCTCTTGGCTGTTGGTGAGGTTGCTCTGGCTAGCTGAACACATACATCTCTGAGATGTAGCATTGCCGCTGAAAACGAAATCCCATTCATCTTTCACTACAGAAGACTGAAGCAGGCCAGCTGTCAACACTGTCTTTATAATTCTGAAACGCCATGGCATAAAAATGTACTTTGTTGTTTCCATATGCGGCGTTGGCTGTATGATTGTTTGCTGCATGTCCTTTGTGTTTCTTCCACTTCTCTCTTTCCACACATTATCTGGACACTACAACCTATATGAAAGCAGATGTTCCTAAGATGCCTTGAACTCAATACAGCTTGTATTGTGTGTGTGCGCGCGTGGGGTGGGGTGGGGTGGGGATGTTTTTTTGGACTGTGGTCTTTTGGAGAGTTTTTTTTCCTTTTTGCTTTATCCATTTAGGATTAAAGCTTGCTCCACCCAGGATGGATGTCAGCAATCTTCTAATTGGAGAAATTACTGCATAGGACTAAGTAAGATGGACTTTCTTGAACTGGAGCTCCCAGCTGTCACGTGTCAGTGCCTCAGCTTCTGGACCATATCCTGCTCAGTGTTCTCTGTATTTCAAGGGCACCATCTAGGCTGCAGTACCAGCCTGCCTGAGCATCCCATCAGCTGACCTCCAAGGGCCAATCCCTGTCCACCAGGCTGTATAAAGCCCTGGCTTCAGAGCTTGATCCTCAGTTTGATCAAGTTGTCTGCAGTATGAGGGCGTTGCCTGAAGGCCTGCTCGCAGTCCTTGATTGCAGCTCTGGAACTACGTGGTCAAGACCATGTGCCTACCTCTGCCTTACTGGGACTGACAGCTCCCTCCTGGTCCTGGGCCCAAGCTGCCTGGAACCTGACCCTGGTTGAGGCTTGACAGACAGTTTAAAAATGATCTGGTGTTGAAAATCCCACATCTGGGAGGGCTGACTGGTGGCCTGTGAGCCAAATTTGGCCTGTAAAGCAACTTTGCCTAGTCCCTGGTGGCCTGACCAAATTTGAATGAACTAGTAGTAAATACTTGCCCACTCTTTCAGTTGTAAGGATAAGACACAATGGTTTCAAGTTGTAAGAGAGTCCACCTTTTAATATCCTGCCCATGCTTTGGATTTTGTATGTGACACACTTTTGTCTCTGTGCCTGGGAAACCCTTACTCCTAGGTGTCGCCCGTGTCCGTCACCATAGAGCAGGGGTGAGCAACATGGCCCTCCAGGTGTTTTGGCCTACAACTCCCAGCAGTCCTAGCCAGCATAGTCAACATTGAGGGATGATGGGCATTGTAGGCCAAACCATCTGAAAGGCCACAAGCTGCCCACCCCTGCTATGGGGCCTGCTCAAGTGTGAGGAGGTCAAGGTGTGTGAGGTAATACACGCCTCTCCCCACTGGCACCTTGCTCAGTCTTAAGCAGGGAACGTCACTAAGTCCATCTTAAGCAGTGTTGTACTGGAGCCAAGGCTCACAGGGTCAAAACACCAAGACCTTTTGATTAGCAGGGATGATGACCAGAGGCGGCTGTAGATTGAGGGCAAATGGGGCAGTGACACCCCCAACACACACTTCAGGCAGAGAGATACCCTCATAGCCAGATGAATTTCCTGCAATGTACAGCCTGCAGCTCCTCTGCTCCTCCAGCAATCTCAGGAGGATATGGAGCAACTGCCTTGCCTTCCACCCCACCAGCTCCAGTGGGCACCAGCCACCACTGACGATGACATCCTCCACCACCCCCACCCCTGCTCGGGCCTCCTTGTTCCCTCTGAGCTTAGCTGCAACAGTCCTCACAGGTATGGACTTTCCCAGCAGCAATATATTGTTGTGAGTGGAGCTGTCCCCTGTACACATATCATACGCGCACACACAGATATAGATAAGGATCGACACAGTAGCCTGGTTTTTTGGACCCTCCTTGGGGGTGTGGGTAGGGGAGCATCACGATGAGCACCTGCACATCACCATTTTCCACTACCCCACTGATCTTGAAGACTTCAGACTCGCTTAGTCCTCTGCATCCACTTCTCCATTGTTATGTTTGTTAACAGCTATCCTGGGTGGGGCAGGCTTTAAATCCAAACTCACAAAGCAGAAAAGTATTTATCTCCAAAATACTGGAGTCCAAAAAGGTGAAAATGAACATAGTGCAAGACACTCTGACCACTGCCTCCCTACGGTGTGAGGCGGCTCCTGAAAACACAGCAGTTGGCTATACAGGATGCGTTGCTAGTTCAGGAGGGCATTCAAAATGGAAGAATTCCAAACCAGTTTAGCCTCTGAAATTATGAAAGAAGAAAAATAACTGCCAGGAGCGTTGGCACACCGCGCTTGGTAGTGCGGTGTTTTAAGGGGAGCGTGAAACTGGGCTATAAAAGGAAAGGCTCCATATAACTACTCCTGCTTTACTGTTGACTGATAAGCAGCAACACCCTGGTATATCAGCTGCAACAATCTCCCAGGCAAACTGGCTTGAAGGCACAAGAAGAAAACAAACATTGACGAAATCTTGTCCCAACAGAGAACACCTCCTGGGCTTGTTCCTAAGGCTGGCTCCCCTCTACTCTGCATTCCTCAGCCTGCTCCCCACAGACCACAAGGGAAGCCCAGAATAGAGGATGCAGGCTTGGGTGTTGCAAGAAGACGGAAGCTTCACTGTCCTACAAAACGGCAGTGCTGGCAGAGTTGATAAAGAAAGAAACTTGAACAAAATTGGCGGGTGGACACATGCTTGCCCATATAGCTTGAGTGACCAAGCATGGTGTAGAAGCACATACTTGCCATTCAAAATAATTTAAGATTTATTATTGGGATCCTGATATGACCTCACCTAAAAACCCTCACTATCTCACATTCGGTATACTTCAAGGAAACCCAACAAAGCTGGGTTAGGAATGTTAATATTTGCATATATATCCCAAAAGCAATGTCATGTTGCTATATTTGAAGGCTGGAAGTCTTGCTTGCTTATTGTAATGCGCAATTTCTAATCTTAAAATAGTTTGCAGCTGACCTCTTCCATAGTTTATCTTAACTAACTGGTAGAAGAGCCGAATGCTTGCTAGGAGGAAGGTATGCCTGGGGTTGAGCCAAGATAACTTTTCAGAATCAAGGATCATGTTGCAAATGTGGACCATGGGCAGCAAATAAATGGTGCATGATTAGAGTGGTGTGCTCCAGAATTCTTTGCAGCATTGCAAGAAATCCAAGGGGTTAGTGGGTTGGATGCAGCTCTTGGGATCTCATGGACTAATATACAGCACCGATTCACCCTCATTTTGCACCTTATTATGGCCTGTCCTCAAGATCCCTTAAAGTGGCCCTCATTGAAGCAAAGGGCTAGCTGCTTCAACAAGTCTGCCTCCCTAGATGTCCAGGGACTACCATCTTTGGAAGCTGATTTTTGTCTCAAAGGGAGATTCTCCTGCTCTCATTTTTAAAAATCTTTGTTTACATATGGTCTGGGTAAAAGGTGTCCCCAACCAGTCGTGTCCGACTCTAGGGTGTGGTGCTCATCTCCATTTCTAAGCTGAAGAGCCAGCGCTGTCCGAAGATGCTTCTGTGGTCATGTGGCTGGCATGACTGAACACCGAGGTGCACGGAACGCTGTTACCTTTCCCGCCGAGGCGGCACCTATTTATCTACTTGCAATTTCTTGCTTTCGAACTGCTAGGTTGGCAGAAGCTGGGACTGAAGACGGGAGCTCACTCTGTCACGCAGCACTCGGGTCTCGAACTGCTGACCTGCCGACCTTCCAGTCTGCAGTTCAGCATCTTAACCACTAAGCCACCGCAGCCCATGGTCTGGGTAGCAAAAGCTAATATAACGCCTGAAACCAGTTGTAGCTGGTGGCTCTGATATCAGTGGGGCAGTGCATCTGCTCTGGGTTTCAGTCAGAACTCTAAACGAGTTATCCAGACAGCTTCTTTAGAGTTCTGCCTGAAACCCGAAGCAGATTCACTGCCCCACTGATATCGGAGCCACCAGCCTCCACTGCCTGAAACTTCCACCTTTCTTGTCTTCGGGGAGGGCCTTTTGTCTCGCCCACACGGTCACCAGTGGATACCTAGCTGATGTTTAATCTTGGGCATCAGCACAGGCCTTTTCGCAGTTGATTGCCCAGGTCCAGAAAACGCTGCTTAGTATCACAGCATCCCGCCAGCTGGTCAGACTGGAGTCTCAGTTAGGGGCTCCGGAGCGCCAAGCAGGGTGCTCTTGCAATCTCTGAGGCAGCTGAGGGTTGGGTTCCAAAAATGTATGCCTCACTTAGGAGCTTTTGGGGTTGTTTTCAAAGATAAGCCACTCCAGTTATGTTGATGGAGGGAATCACTTTAGATGCATTTTCTGCTTCTAATGAAAAACAAACCCACAGTTTATAGGTACTCCTTAAGGGAGCTCTTTCTGGGGAGGTTACTAGCACCAGGCACTCTGGCTCCTTTCTTTATTTTATTTAAGGGCTGCAGGCATTAATTGATTCATCAGTATGGTTCATCAACAAAAGCTTTGATTGCAGAATTGAACATCCCCACACACACACACACACACACCCCAGAGTTTTTTAATTGTTGGAGCTTGAAACAAGCAAAGGAAACAGTCCTCTTGAGGGAGGACAGCTGGCTAGCCATGCTGGTTCCCTCCTTCCTGTGCCAAATGTGATAAAAAAGAGGCTTAAAAGCAGCTTTCCTATCCAGTTTTGGATCCAAAACTACAGTTCCTTTCAGGATAAAATGACAGGGTCCAATTTGTTAATGTATGCAATGGTCATCTACCTCTGAATGCTTTCCTAGCATGGAGGAGCCAAGACTGAGCTCTGAACTAGGAAGTGACCTGTTCAGCTCCCACTCAGGCTGCTTCTCCATTCAATTACTTCAGAGAAGTCCCATTGAACTGAGTGGCACTTGTTTCTAAGAGAAACTGTTGTAGGATCAGGTTGCATGTGGTCTTGGGGGGGGCAGCCAGCTAGCCTGCCCCCCCCCCCTTTGTCTCTCTCAGCCTCAGCTCATCCCCTGTTTGCAATATGAGAGTACGACTGGCCTGCTTTACAGGGTGGTTGTTCCATGGATTACTGAGATGAACCCACTTATATTTCTTTATGAACCTACTTATATTTGTTCCAGGCAAATCTCTGTGGAAGACTCACCAACACATATACACCAGATGGCAGGAGGGCAAGTGCATAGCCCCTGTTAAAGCTGCCTCAACCAGTGACCACCTGGTAGCAGTGAATTCCACACGGTAATGATATGATGGGTGAAGCCCCTACTTTTTTTGTCTGTCCTGAATCTGTTGCCAATCAGTTTCATTGGATGAGCCCCTGGTTCTAGCATTATGAAAGAGGGAGGAACAGCTCTCTCCCCCTACTTTCTCTGCACCATTAAATAGTCATGAAAGTGGTCTTTTTTTCTAAACTAAAGGCCCTAGACGTTTATATGTATGCCCCAACCTGGTGCCCACCAGATATGTTGGACAACAAATCCTATCCTCCCCAGCCAGCATTGGCCATTGCACAATCAGAAGATGCTCCATCTCCTTGATCACCCATTCTTCCACCTTAGCTTCAATATCCTTTTGAGATGGGGTGACCAGGGGTTGTATGCAAAGTTTGTCTAACCTAAGACCCCTTTCACTTTAATGGGCCTACTCTAAGTAGAGTTAGCATTGGCTACAGCCCCAGAAGTGTCCTGGGTATTCCCAGTGCAGTGACTGCACCGTAAGTGTGCGTCTGAAGGCACCCTTTTACAACTCATAGCAGTTTTATTTTACATCATGGGTTAGGATGCAACTACAGGTCACCTCCTCGGGACCGTCCCCCTGATGGGACATGATGCAGCCAGCTTAGGCTGGGAGGAGGAGAAGGCAGGAAGTCGGCAGTTTCACTGGGCCCATTTTTCATCCTGGCATGCATGGAATCCTCCCTCATTAAGCAAAGTTTTGCTGGAGGCTGGCAATGACCTGCAGGCTACGTGGAAGATTAATACGGCCGCACTATCTAATTACAGGCCCGCTGACGGATATTGCTCCAACTTGGGCCATGTGGGCTCTTCCGTTGCCTTTTCCCTCCCCCTCTTTGCCCTCCATTCTGAAGCTTATGAAAGGGGGCTGGGAGATTAGCGAGGTATGAATCGAATTTCAGCGTGGCAATAATGTCGAGGAGCAAATAATGTGTTCAGGCGAACCAGAAGGCTGGGGGTGACTTGTTCATTCTTTCACTGGGCCGTCTGGGCTTCCATGAGAGCTCCAGCCAGGATTATATGAGGTAATGTTCAGGACTAGCAAACGAAGTTTCTTTCCTCGCTTGTTCCTAGTTGCGAATGTCTTTCATCAGGTTAAGGGTCACTTAGGAATGCCATGAGGGGATTCCTTCCCATTGGCTGCCCAGGTTAAAAAAATGGGGAGGGGAAGATCTGAGATTTGTTTTCACAGACAGGTTGTGGGATTCAGAACCAGTGCAAGCAATTTGTTTGCTTTTATCATATCATCCCCACGTAGGAACACAGGAAGCTGCCTTACACTGAGTCTGACCAGTGTCTACATACATACATACATACATGCTCTTGGTCCTTCTAGTCCAGTATTGTCAACACTGACTGGCAGCAGTGGCTCTCCGGGGATTCAGGCAGGAATTTTTCCTGCCCTACCTGGAGATGTTGGGATCTTCTGCATGCAAAGCAGGTGCTGTACTGCTGAGCTCCAGCCCCCCTGTTTCCAGTGTTCAGGCTGTGAATGCCGTTGTTTATGTAGCCCAAACAGCACCACCCGCACACAAGAGGAAGGTATCAGCAGGCTTGGGGAAACGCCAAAGTTTGCGGAGGTACAAAAGGTTGCAGGGGGGACACACACCCTAAGGACAGACCCCTCCAGAAGAGCTCAGTGACAGCTGGGCAAGCATGCTCCGTTGGCACAGATGCTGACTGTTGGCTTGGGGGCGGCGGCGGGGGGAGGGGGCGGGGATGGAACAGAGTGGCTGGACTCCTCCGCAGGGGCACACCAGGTGGCAACACTTTGTTCCAGGTCCCAGGAGCAAATAGCAAACTCAGGTAGCGAGTCGTCTGACAGCTCTGTAGTCAAAGCAGGGCTACTGAGAAGCAACAGGGCGGTATCGGCATGCTCTGGGGAAACTCAAGCTTTGCAGAAGTAGAAAAAAATAGGGACCCCTCCACCCCACCCTACCCCACCGCCCAATGAAGACTGAAGCATGCTTAGTGGGGAGGGGAATGGAATGGGTGATCTTGAAAGAAGGCCTGCTTGGCTGGAACCCTGAACAGGAGTGCTCTATACTGCAACATTTTGTTGCAGGCCCACTTGTTTCAGTACTAATCAAGAAGCCCAGAGCTGTTACTGCCATTCCACCATGCTGGTCATTCACATCTCAAGCATTAAGCGGCGGGGGGGGGGGAGCAGGGAAGGCAGATGGCTTCAAACATCTCCCCAAGATGGTGGCCACATGACAAGATTTTTGACTTGATGAATATTGAGCGTCTTCTTCAAATTAATATATTATTCATTTTAACATTAACCAAAGAAAACCCAGTTATGGATTCATACCATAAGCATTTATAAGGAACTTAAAGGACATTTTAGAATCGCAAGTCTTCAACATCACAGAGTGTATATGAACAAAATGATAGGCTTATACCATGCCAGGGTATCTTAAATGTAACTTTCCAGCAGAGCAGATATGCCACACTTTCTTGACAGCTGGCTCATCCAATATCTTATGAACAAACTCCAAATTAAATAGGAGTCATCTTTCTTCAGGGAGTTCTATCTAAAAAGCACAATGCTGGCTCACTGACCAACTTCTAACTGAATGGCCACAATATGGCATATAACTGGGCACATAATCAAGGTCAACGAAATCCAGTGGTGTTGAGAGCTGCTGTAGCATCATCGGAAAGAGCCTAAGTGCCAAGTCAGGATGCCCTTGTATGACCCTTTCCTCTGCCATGAACTTACTAAGTGGTCTTTGGCAAGCATCTCTCCTTCATCAGTCCTTCATCTGCAATATGAAGTCCTTCGTCTGTAATATGTGGGATTATAACACTGACCTTCCTTACAGGATTGTTGTAATATTATTGAGATATATGTGAAGTACTTTGAACTAGTGCAGGCTGGTGGGTCTGAGGTCAGTGGGATGGTGAATCCGCAGCGGATTCACCATCCCACTGACCTCAGACCCACCAGCCTCCACTGCTTTGAACTCTTTAAATTGCTAAAATAAAGCTTAGCAGTAGCAGTAGTGGTATTTCATTTCCCTTAACTCTGTGCTGGATTGTAGTCAATGACTATAACTGGAGCACTTTCTGCAGTGACTCTCCCAGGGCTGAGCTCCACTTGAATGCTTAATGTCTTCTTAATGACTGGGTTCATCCATGTGTTTCACCTTTGTGTGGATGCTGGATTTAATTTGCCCTTGTTGCCACCTCTCCTATGGAGGGAAAAAATGTGGCATGTTATCATTTAAACATAGTCATTCTTTTAAAGAAACGAAAATCGCAAGGAATACACCTTTCATTCATTTGTTAAAAAGCATTTATGCTCCATCATTCTGTTATAAAAACAGTGTTCCACAACACTTAATAATAAATTAATTATTACATTTATAACATGCTCCTCAGCCCAGAATGTCCCCAGACAACAAATGATAAAACAAGAAGCAATATATTAAGCAAATAATTAAAACAGCAAGCCTCCCTAGGAAGGAAGGTCATGCCAAGGACACGGTGACACAACCAATGAGGCCAAATCACGAGTCACCAGCCAATTTACCTCTGAAAAGTGGGGGGACCCAATGAAGGGCCTCTGCAGAAAATCGTTTTTGTGGGAGAAAGCGGTCCTTAGCATGCTAAGGTCCCAAGCCATTTAGGGCTTTAACAGTTAAGACCTGCACTTCGACTCATGCCCAGAAAATATGGAAATGAGATTTGGGGTTGGTCTGGATGATCTCTGGGGGTCTGTTCCAACTGTGTGATTTGAACTTGAAGATTTCTGGGGAAAGAGCTATCAGTGTGGGTTGCCCTGAGCAATGCTTCTTATGACCTGAGAAAAGCTTATTGACATTCAGTTGATGTGTCTCAGTGGGATGCAAGATGGCTGAAGGAGGTATAGGACAAAGTATAGGCCAGTGATGGATGGAAATGGCTCATCCTTATTCCCCCTCAGGACCAGGAAGAAGGTGACCAGCCAGGTCTGGGTATAGCAGGAGAAAAGAGGACAACCTACTAGTTTGGGGAGTGGAACTGAAAGAGACTCACTTGAAAGAAAGGGTTGCTCTCTGCAAGAATCCTGTCACACTGATGGCCCCTTAGAAACCTAATAGGGAAGCTAGTTGTACCTGTTTGAGCGTTAATGCTGTGAGCCTTCACTTTTGCTCAGCCTGTATTTATGTGCAAATAAACCACAGATCACAAAAACATGATAAGCTTCCATTGACCTCATTCAAAGGACAAAACCCGGAGTACTGCTCCCACGGCTGAAGTTCTCACTGCTTGGAAAGTTGGGGTGTGAGGGTGTAAGGATATCGAGCATGCCCCTCTAGGAACATTGCCAATTGGCCACTTTAATTTTAGATGGCACCCCACACTGAACTCCAGGATACATACCCACAATTCGCACATTGCTAATGTAGCCAGTCACTGTGCACTGATAAACCATCTTTTGAGAGTCAGTGACTTGGTTCGTACATAAGGAGAAGCCATCCTGGTTGAATTTCCCCATGAGGCTTCTCATCATCGGTTTTGAATGGCTTGTCAGGCACCTCAACGCCCATCCTCACTGAGTTCGCACATAATGAGAATGTATAGTGTGCCCCTGCCGCACCCCAGATATTCAAAATGGTGGCCGCTACCATAACAAGAAGCCCCACAAGGAAATTCACCCACAGTGGCTTCCTGTTATGTGCAAACCAGGCCAGTGTGATGTAATGGGCAGAGGGTTGGGCTTGAGTAGCGAACCACCCGGGTTCACGTCCCTGCTCAGCTGTGAATCTTTTCATAGCTAAGCAGGGCTCAGTCCTGGGCCCAGTGCTCTTCAACATTTGTATTAATGACTTGGAGGAGGAGGTGCAGGGAATGCTTATCAAATTTGCAGATGACACAAAATGGGGCAGGATAGCTAATACCCTGGAAGACAGAAACAAAAGTGATCTTGATAGGCTGGAGTGCTGGGCTGAAAACAACAGAGTGACATTTAATAGGGATAAATGCCAAGCTCTGCACCTAGGAAAAAGAAACCAAATGCACCGTTAAAAGATGGGGAATACCTGGCTTAAAAATACTACAAGCGAGAAGGTTCTTGGAATTGTTGTCGATCACAAGCTGAATATGAGCCAACAATGTGATGTGGCTGCAAAAAAGGCCCATGCTATTTTGGGCTACATTAATAGAAGCATAGCTTCCAAATCACATGAAGTACTAGTTCCCCTCTACTCAGCACTGGTTAGGCCTCATCTGGAGTACTGTGTCCAGTTCTGGGCACCACACTTTAAGAAGGATGCAGACAAGCTGGAGAGGATTCAGAGGAGGGCAACAAAGATGATCGGGGGACTGGAAACAAAGCACTGTGAGGAGAGACTGAAAGAACTGGGCATGTTTAGCCTTGAGAAGAGAAGGCTGAGGGGAGATATGATAGCACTCTTCAAGTACTTGGAACGTTGTCACAGAGAGGAAGGCCAGCATCTCTTCTTGATCACCCCAGAGTGCAGGACATGGAATAATGGGCTCAAGTGACAGGAAGCCAGATTCCAGCTGAACATCAGGAGAAACTTCCTGACTGTCAGAGCAATACGACAATGGATCCAATTACCTAGGGAGGTGGGGGCTTTCCCACACTGGAGGAATTCAAGAGGAGGCTGGACAGCCACCTGTCAGGGATGCTCTGACTTGGATTCCTGCACTGATCAGGGGGTTGGACTTGACGGTCTTATAGGCCCCTTCTAACCCTACTATTCTATGATTCTATGAATCCTAGACTACCTCACAGGGACAGTATGACAATTAAATGTGACAATTATTCCTATCTACACTGCCCTGAACTTCATGGGATACGCATACATGCCAGGGCATAGGTCCAGATCTATTTCCCAGAGCCCTCAGTGTACATTGGTGTTAATAGAATGTTTCTTTCTAAGCTTACCATAAGGAATGGGAGGGGGGTGATTTTCAAGGGGGATTGCAGCTGGAGAGGGAAGGTTAATCATGATCTGGAGTGAGGTGCAAATTAATTGAGGGGTTTATTTTATTTGGGGTGATTTGGGTGGGAAAGTAATTGGCTGGCTTTGACTTCTGTGAAATTAAGTAAATCCTAGTAATTATTTCTTAATTTGCATATATATAGACATAGATATAAATTAGCATATGCAACATGTATGCAAATTTGTGCCTTATGTGCCAATTTTTAAAGTGCCTAGCAACACCCCTGCACTCATGTGATCAGTAAGTAATTAGATAAAAGAAAAACCCAGATGGAGGATTGAATTTTCAAGTGGAACCAGCTTGATCGTCTTGTGTACACACATGGCTGGTTTGTAAAGTTTCAGTCAGGCTTCCAAAAGCGAAAAAATGAAGTGAAAGGCTGACTAAACTCTGATGACTGAACATCTCACTTACCTGGCATTGTGTGCATGTCATCTTCCAATGCCATATCTGTGAATTCAGATGATAAAGCACAGATTCTAGAGAAATAAAGCCAAGATCTTCTCAAACTGGGGAGACGTAACAAGCGGGGTACTGCAGGGCTCAGTCCTGGGCCCAGTGCTCTTCAACATTTTTATTAATGACTTGGAGGAGGAGGTGCAGGGAATGCTGATCAAATCTGCAGATGACACAAAATGGGGCAGGATAGCTAATACTTTGGAAGACAGAAACCAAATTCAAAGTGGTCTTGATAGACTGGAGCACTGGGCAGAAAACAACAGAATGACATTTAATAGGGATAGATGCCAAGTTCTGCACCTAGGAAAAAGAAACCAAATGCACAGTTACAAGATGGGGGATACGTGACTCGACAACACTACAAGCGAGAAGGATCTTGGAATTGTTGTCGATCACAAACGGAATATGGGCCAACAATGTGATGTGGCTACAAAAAAGGGAAATGCTATTTTGGGCTGCATTAATAGACGCGTAGCTCCCAAATCCCGGGAAGTACTAGTTCCCCTCTACTCAGCACTGGTTAGGCCTCATCTGGAGTACTCTGTCCAGTTCTGGGCACTGCACTTTAAGAAGGATGCAGAGAAGCTGGAGAGGGTTCAGAGGAGGGCAACCAAGATGATCAGGGGACTGGAAACAAAGCCCTGTGAAGAGAGACTGAAAGAACTGGGCATGTTTAGCCTTGAGAAGAGAAGACTGAGGGAGATATCTATGATAGCGCTCTTCAAGTACTTGAAAGGTTGTCACAGAGAGGAAGGCCAGGATCTCTTCTCGATCATCCCAGAATGCAGGACACGGAATAATGGGCTCAAGTGACAGGAAGCCAGATTCTGGCTGAACATCAGCAAAAACATTCTGACTGTTAGAGCAATACGACAATGGAACCCATTCCCTAGGGAGGTGCTGGGCTCTCCCACGCTGGAGGCATTCAAGACGAGGCTGGACAGCCACCTGTCAGGGATGCTCTGACTTGGACTCCTGCACTGAGCAGGGGGTTGGACTCGATGGCCTTGTAGGCCCCTTCCAACCCTACTATTCTATGATTCTAAGATGAGCCAAGCAGGACCACATAAATATACCAAAATCTCAAGTAGTTTGGCTTTGCTTGCTGAGGTGTATCACATGCTGCTGCCTGTAAAGGGTGCAACATTTCCTGACAACTAGAGGAACCAGAGACTTGGAAATCAAGAGGGGGGAGGCAAGACAGCAGCTTTACTGATGACAGGGCCCCACTCAAGGGGCTCCTGCTTGACTCAGGTGTCAGTATTTATAACTGCTAAGCCCTGCCTTCCTTCCTGTGATGTAATTCTTTGAATATTGTAATTAATGAGAAGTGATGTTGAGTATTAATGTAATTATTTACAATTATTTTTAGCTGCCTTTAAGGGTAGAAACGTCTCAAAGTGGCATACAGGATTAAAAAAACAACATACAAAAGTGTACAAGTAGGCAGTAAATAGATATACAATAAAATAGTATAAAAGTTACACTGTAAAAACAGATTGCACCAATAAAACCTGCAGCCCACAGATTATGGGAAGGCCAGTAAAAACAGGTGCATCTTTAGAGCCTTCCTGAAGGCCTGCAAAGAAGGAGCCTGACAAACCCTTGATGGAAGCTGATTCCAGAGCTGTGGGGCCACTACTGAGAAGGCCCTTGTACTCACCAGCCTAACCACTCTTGGTGTGGGCAAGTGAGTAGGGTCTCTTTTGATAACCTCAAAGTGCATGCAAGATGGCATGGGAGAAGGTGGTCTTTCAAGTAACCTGGGACCAAACCATTTAATGCTGTAAGACTTTAAAGGTTAAAACCAGCACTTTAAATTAGGCTCAAAAATGCACTTGAAGTATTGGTGTCACATGAGACAACCACCCAGCCTCCACCAATATTCTGTACCAACTGAAGATTCTGAACCATCTTCAAAGGCAGCCTCACATAGAGCACGTTACAGTAGTCAAACCTGAATGTTTTGAAATTAGCCCAGTTTTTTTTTTTTTTTAAGGAATGGGAAAGGAGCAACTTCCCCATGGAAGTCAAGAGTAAATACCCTTTAGGTTTTCATACCATACTTTTCCTAAGGTCTCAAACCTCCTCATATATATTAGCTCTGAAATTTTCACAACAGCACTATAAGGTAGACCAGTACCATTATCTCTATATTATAGATGTGGTGTGAGGGGGATGGCTGAGATAGAGAGACAGTGGCTTGCTTCAATCCACCCATAGCACTGCAGTATAATTTAAAAAACACACATCCCAGAGGCTGAAATCACGAGTGGGGCTGGGGACGCTCACTGAGAGTTCAATTCCAAAATTATGTATACATTATTTGTTTGGGATATATCCCACTCTTCAATCTGAAGAGGCTCCCAGGGCAGCTAACATATTTTTGAAAGCCATAAAATACAAAGTTCAGTGAACAGTTATGAAACAGCAGCAGAGTAATCCAAGTCAGTGTTAAAACAGGCTTAAAACGATCATTCAAAAGCTGTGTGTGTGCGTGCGGGGGGGTGGGGGGAGCAGTTAAATAGTCTACAAAACTTTCCATTGGGTGAGGTTGTGCTGCTTTGGTGGTTCAGGTGTGGGAGCAAGAGAGCTTTGCATTTCTAGATGTGACAAATCTCAGTGTGGTCTAGCACTGCACAAAATCCCGTGGTGGATTTTCAGCAGCCTTTCCAATAGCTTCCCAAACCGCCACCAACATTTGCCACGTCAGAAATGTTGATAAAATGGCATCTTTCCGAGAGTCTTATTCCACTAGCTCCATTTCTGTAATGAGATTTGCTGCTTCCAAGTGCTGTAAAAGATGGTGAAAGGCCAATCCATAAATTTGGCAACCAACTCTTGGAATTTGCTGGCTGAACTCTCCGCTCTCCTCATTTCTACTTTACATATGTGATGTGCATAAGTATCATTGCCATTTTATACAATTCGCAAATTTCTGAGAGAGCTTGCTGTGGAGAGGGTTAGGCAGATAAGAACATAAGAACAGCCATGCTGGATCAGAACAAGGGTCCATCTAATCCATAATTCTGTTCACGCAGTGGCCAACCAGCTGTTAACTGGGAACCCACAAGCAGGCCACAAGTGAATCAGCACCCTCCTGCCCATGTTCCCCAGCAACTGGTGGACACAGACATACTGCCTCTGATACTGGAAGTAACGTATAGCCATCAAGACTAGTAGTCATTGATAGCCTTCTCCTCCAGGAATTTGTCTAACCCACTTTTAAAGCCATCCAAACTGGTGGCCATCACTAAGTCTTGTGGTAGCGAATTCCATAGTTTAACTATGTGCTGTGTGAAGAAGGACTCCCTTTGATCTGACCTGAATCTCCCACAAATCAGTTTCATGGCATGACTCATTGGGTTCTGGTATTATGAAAGGGAGAAAAATGTCTCCCTGTCCACATTCTCCATACCATGCATAATTTTGTACACCTCTATCATGTCTCCACCTACCCTCCTTTTTTCCAAGCTAAACCATCCCAGCTGTTGTAGCCTTCTCTCATAGGGGAGATGCTCCAGCCCCTTGATCATTTTAGTTGCCCATTTCTGACTTTTTCCAGCTCTACAATATCTTTTTTTTAGGTGTGGTGACCAGAACTGTACACAGCATTCCAAGTGTGGTCGCACCATAGATTTGTATAAAGGCAGCATGATATTGGCATTTTATTCTCAGTTCCCTTCCTAATTATGCCTAATATGGAGTTTCCCTTTTTTAACAGCAGCTTCACGTTGGGCTGACATTTTCATCAAGCTGTCCATCACAACCCCAAGATCTCTTTCCTGGTCAGTCACTGCTAGCTCACATCCCATCAGGTTATACTTACTTGAAGTTGAGATTTTTTTACCCCAACATGCACCACTTTACACTTGCTTACATTGAACCGCATTTGCCATTTCGATGCCCATTCTCCCACTTTGGAGAGATCCTTTTGGAGCACCTCATAATCTTTTTGTTTTGACCACCCTAAATAATGTGGTGTCATTGGCAAACTTGGCCACTTCACTACTCACTCCTAATTCCAGATCATTTATGAATAAATTGAAAAGCACTGGTCCTAATACAGATTCCTGTGGGGCCCCGCTATTTACATCTCTCCATTGGGAGAATTTAGCATTTATTCCTGCTCTCTGCTTTCTCTTCTTTAACCAGTTCCTGATCCATAAGAGGACCTCTCCTCTGATTCCATGACTGCTAAGTTTGCTCAGGAGTCTTTGGTGAGGGACTTTGTCAACAGTCTTTTGAAAGTCCAAGTAAACAATGTGTACTGGATCACCCTGTCTACATGTTTATTGACACGCTCAAAGAACTCTAAAAGGTTAGTGAGACAGGACTTACCTTTGCAGAAGCCATGTTGATTCTTTTTCAATATAGAAGGGTTTGTTCTTCTATATGCTTACTAATTTTATTTTTAATAATGCTTTCAACCAATTCACCCATAACAGACATTAAGCTAAACAGCCTGTAAGTTCCTGGATCCCCCCTGGATCCCTTATTAAAAATTGGTGCTACATTGGCCATCTTCCAGTCCTGTGGTACAGAGGCTAATCTCAGGGATGTGTTGCACATGTGAAGAGAAGCATCTTGGAGAGCTCCTTTAGAGTTTTGGCTGACTGAAACTTGGAGAAGATTCAACGCCCCACTGACATCGGAGCCACCAGCCTCCACTGATGGAGAGGCCTCAGCGGGCAAGAGTGAGTGTCGCCACCCAGCTCCGTGCAGTGCATGCTCCACTTTGGGGGTCAGGATGATGTTCTCCCAACACCTCCCACCTGAAATGCCCAAAGGGCAACCTGGAGAAGGAAGAAATACTTAATTGCACACAAGAGACTGCAGCAGCTAGATTTTGGAGATGAACGCGTGATGCAGAATCGCACTTACGTTGAGGCCAGTTGGAGAATATTTCAGAAATGCCCTGTATCACCCCAGCGTTGGTACTGTGTCTGTTGCTCCCACACACTTGCGTCGTTTGTTCTGCCATGTGCTGATGGATTCCGCCCTTCCTCCAAGAAAGACACGAGCCATCTCCAATGTCTCCAGCATACACGGATGTTTATTTTCCCTGTGCTTACGGCCGCCCGCCTTCCCCAACCTGGCACCCCCCAGACGTTTTGGGCTACATCTCCCATCAGCCTAGCCAGCACGGCCAGTGGCCAGGGATGGGGTGGCAGCGGCACTGGTGGAGGGCTGCTGAATTGGGGGCTGGCCTGGGGTGATCCTGCAGCCCACAGCGGAGGGCTGCTCACTTCCTGGGCGAGCACCACTGGCGACTGGAAATGGGGGTGCGGGGAGCTACTCCTGCCCAAGAGATGCAGCTGCACGGATCAATGTGGCGAGGGCCTGGCCACTGGGAGCCCTGAATGCCACCCTGAGGAGCGAAGGAACCGGGAGGCCAGTCGTTTCACACTCGCGTGGGTGGCAGTTTCCCCGCTTGCCAACCGGTTTTCTCGGGACCCCCGCCTGCCCATGCAAGCGCCACCGCTGCTGCCTGGGCACAGGTTCGGGGGAGGAGGGACCAGCCGGACCCATCGAATCAGCAGCACCAGAAGCAGGCGCGGCTCTGGAGACCAACTCAGCCTCTGGCAGCATGACCGGCCCGAGCCACAGCCTGGGCTCGGGCTGACAGAGAAGAGGCCCTCGATCCAAGAACCTGGCCATGGGACCCGGGATCCTGTATCCTCTGTGGAACTGATCCCCACCCCACCACGTGCCCTGCTTTGCAGAGGTCAGTCCTATATCTGAAGAGCTGTTAGAGGACAGACTTCCATTTGAAGGCACCCTTCTCTTGGAAGGGCTGTCCAGGCCAAGTCTAGTCTAAAGATAAAAGAACCAGAAGGAGAGAGAGCAGGGCTACATCTGCACTCCTGCTTTTTGCCAGTGCTGAAGTGCACTGATCACTGTTGGGGAGCATGATGCATTCTGTTGGGGCACATGACACATTCTGTTGGGGCGCATGATGCATTCTGTTGGGGCGCATGATGCATTCTGTTGGGGCGCATGACGCATTCTGTTGGGGCGCATGACGCATTCTGCTGGGGCGCATGACGCATTCAGTTGGGGCACATGACGCATTCTTTGCTAGCGTTATTTCCCACTGTTTGTTCCGTGTTATCCAAAATACTGCAACAGATGCCATTGTCTGCACCACACGGTATAACTGCACAAGGGGGATATACCGTCTCCGTGATGGGATTGTATCAATATGACACAAAGTGTAGATCAGGCCCAGGAGAGCCATAAGAAGGAGGGGGGCGCCTTAAAGCTGCCCGACTACAGTTAGGACCACTTGGACTGCAGACGGAGAAATAGGGTGGACAGGTGTCTTCCTTTACAGAGAACAGCCCTCTATTTTAGAGAGCCAGCGGGGGACTGTCCTCTGTTTGGAGGTGTTGTCTGCTGGGTGAACTGCCCAGTCCAAGTCTGGCTTAAAGTCAAAGAAGCAGGAAGAGGGAGAGAGTGGGACCTTGAAGCAGGCCCTCCACAGCTCCCAGCACCCAGCCAGGAGACAGAGCCCCAGGCCCACAGAAGGTCACCTGGGCACGGTCTTCCCCGCTATGGTGAGCGACGTTGTGTTTCTGCTTAAATTATAGTTACTATTTCTTTGCACTTATACTTTTAAATTTGCATATGCACAGGTTATGCAAATTGGTGTCTTATTTCTTCCTCAATGCGTAAATGGCCAACCTATGGAGAGGGCTCACAGGCCACTTGTCTCCCCCACTATGGCGAGATGTACTATATTTCTATTTAAATTATAGCAGTTATTTCTAAATTTGCACCTATACGTATATATTAGCTTAGGCAGTTCTTAATGCAAATTCGTGTTCTCTTTGTCCTCTTTTTTGGTGATGCATTTCCTCTTTTTTGCCAGCTCATGAGCGGCCACTCTATGCCGGGCAGAGGCCTGCACCTTTCAGGACGTCCACTCCCGGAGAGGATCGTCTGGACTTCGAGGCATGAAAGGCTTCCGTCAGGTCCAGACATCGCTGGAGCAAGTTGTTCCCTAGAAGCTCCCCCGGCGCTGGGGCTATGGCAGGACAGGTCTGGCGAATACAGAGCTGCGCGATGCGGAGTGGCAGGCAGCCCACCAGCCCCACCAGCACGCCTGGGTGTTCTGGAATTGCCAAAGCGTGTGTTCACTGCTGCACCTTTTCAGGGTGCTGTGTGTGTACGTGTGGAGCACCAGGTGTGGGTTTCCTGGGTGCAAAAGTTGGATATTTGTCAAATGGTTGTAAGCTTGGGGACAGGGAATAAGACATCCTACAGAAAGGGCACATTATATTTCCTTGAAACGGCATTTGTGTTCTGTGAGGTGCTCCATTTAATCGTAGAAGGCAGGAATTCTTGTAGCTGCACACACTGAGGTGAAATTGCACAGTACACACGCAACCTGGTGATTTCTCCAAGTTGGGGCCAACTAGACATGATGTTTGCCACACAGTTTGTCCTTGCATAGTTGATTTTAATTTTAACAAATAGCTGTAGTGGGGGTGGGGGGTTGAACTGAACTGGGACTGGGGGAAAGAGAGCCTTTAACTCTTTGTCCCCAGTGTCACCATGATCCTGGGGAGAGCCTCCTTCCTCTTTTGAACAGGCATGGGGGCCCTGGATTCTGATCGGAAGTGTGGTGTGGGACAGTTTGGTGATTAATATGGGTTAAAGACTCCATCCAGATTGGGCTCCCTTGTTTGTTGAAGAAAAATCAACTGAACAAGGGCGAAGGAAGTGACACACAGCACATCTCGTTTGGCCCTCATGCGAGAAGTCTACATAATCATTCTTTGAACAATAGCGAAACAGACATTCTCCATTGTTTGCTGTCTTTTCAACGGAAGACCAGGTGCCCTTCTACATGTATTTCGGCCACATGTATTTCGGCTAAAGAGTAAGGAGTTGACCTCGCTCCAAATGATGCCAGGACACTCCCGCTGAATCCCACCAAACAGTCTTTCTACACTTCTGCCTCCAGCGTCTCCGAGTCTTTCATGCTTTGCGATTACAGCAGAGGGCACTCCATCCATCCATTCATCTCCACTGTCCGCTGCTTGCTTCCAGCAAGGTTAGACTCTCTCTGGAACAATGCTATGACCTTTGGTGAGTGGGTGGTCCTGAAGCGTTTTGAGGGATATCGCTTCAGGCAGGTGTAGTATCCAAAGAAAGCCCAAAGAAAACAGGTTATCCTGGGTCTGATTACCAAAGAACCATCATGGTGTAGAAGAGCACAGTAATTATTACAGTAGGTATTCTAGTAATTACTAATAGACTATGGGAGAAATAGGAGGGGGTGAAAGTGTAGGTAAAAGTTATTGGACAGCTTCATATTGGATGGAGCTGGTCTCTTCACACACCTCATCAGTTTAGACATACCACCAACCCATGCTTTGTGTTCATCATAATTTAGCATCCAAACCATGGTTAGCATGTACAGAATATACAATATATAGAATATAGATTTCTAAATGTACAGAAAGCCAGGGCTTAGAACAGCATGTCTGCTTTCGCTTTCCATCTGCTGAGTACTCCAGTCTCTAGGCACTGTGGCTTCTGGAGGTGGAGCCACTGCTGAAACCATGGATTGTCAATTCAGGCATCACACCAAACCATAGTTAGCACAATCCATGGTTTGCAAACACATTTCAAACCGCAGTTTCTGATTCCTGTTTGGCAGCCTGTTGTAATTCAAGCATTGTCATTTCAGACATCGTGCCAAACTATAGTTTAGCTTCGTTAAACATGGGTTGGCAAGATGCCTGGATGGATCCACTGGAGTTCTACATGTACACCTAAAAAAGTGGAGTGTGAATTTGGCAAATGTGTTTCCTGCGTCTGAGACTAAGATTCCCCTTTAATGTGATAAATAATTGTATTATAATGATCAGTAGCTTACACAAGCTCTGAATGTTCTTTTCCCCCTCCTTGATGTATGATGATCAAGCAGTCCACTGGTCCTGCTATGGCAGCAGGCCGTTAATGGTGCTGTAACGTCAGCATACTGTAGTTTGTATCCTACACTTTCCCAGCACGGAACAGGAGAGAAAGAACACCCTGCACCAAAAAGCACAAGTTTGACCCCCAGTGGCCGTGGCAACACCGCCGGTGCCCCTAGTCATGGGACAGCACGTCGTTGTCATTGTCGTCGTCGTCATCATCGTCGTTGTCGTCATCATCATATCCGTCTTTTTTTCCTCCAAGGAGCCCAAAGAGGCTTATAGAATCCTCCTTCTCTCTATTTTATCATCACAACAACCCTGTGAGGTAGGTTAGGCTAAGAGTCAGTTACCGACACAAAGTCATCAAGTGAGTTTCATGGGGATGAGAACCCAGATGTCCTGAGTTCCAGTCCAACACTCTAACCACTACACAACACAGTACCTTGAGCATGTCTCCATGTCAGCCAGTCATGGAAGGAGCCAATCCATTCATGGCAATAGGACCATGTCATCTGCCAGCCCCACCACACACACACACAACCTGCTGGTGCAATGATGCCACAGCACCCACCATTCATTGCATGAACTACTTTGTTACAGGCAGGAAGAAATCAGCAACCTAGAGCCTCCCACAAGCTTTGAACCCTCTCTGGCCAGTCACACAGACACACTGCCCACAGGAACCCTTTTGACCCCACAGCACTAAGAAGCTGAAGCTCGTGTAAAATGCAGCGGCCAGATTGATAACTAGGACTAGAAGGTCTGCACATACAAGACCGACTCTGGCCCGCTTGCGCTGGCTGCCTATATGCTTCCGAGCTCAATTCAAGGTCCGGGTTTTAACCTATAAAGCCCAACATGGCTTGGGACCACAATATCTGACAGCATGCCTCTCCTGAAATGAACCTACCCGTACACTAAGTTCAGCATCTAAGATCCTCCTCCGGGTGCCTCCTCCAAGGGAAGCTCGGAAGTCAGCAGTGAGGGAGAGGGCCTTCTCAGTGGTGGCCCCCCATCTGTGGAACGAGCTCCCCGATGAGGTCCGCCTGGCACCAACATTACTATCTTTTTGGCGCCCGGTTAAGACCTCTCTTTTTTCTCAAGCATTTGGCAGCACGTGATGAATTTTAATCAGTCCTGGATGTGTCTTTAGTTATTCCTGACGGTTCAAAGTTGTTTTTAGTGATATGTTGTTTGTGTACATTGTCTGTGTGCTTTTATGTAAATGGCTTTTAAACTTTGTATACTGTATTTTAATGTTTTAACTTTTGTAAACCACCCAGAGAGCTCCAGCTTTGGGGCAGAATAGAAATGTAATGGAGGAGGAGGAGGAAGAGGAGGCGGGCAGGGGAAGGACAGGAAGTATCCAAGTAGCTCCCTTGGGGGAAGGCCTGCATGCGGATCCTGTGACGAGGGTTCAAGACCAGGGAGGCAGTTAGGGAGGCCTTGTTCACCAAGCGTGGAAAGAGGAACTGTGCATACAATCTTATGCATGGGGTGGAGAAAGGGGGTGGGGAGACCTTTTTCTCCCTCTCTCATAACACTAGAACCAGTGGGGTCCTCCCATGAAGCTGATTGGTGGGAGATTCAGGACAGATCAAAGGAAGGGCTTCTTCGTACAGCGCAGAGTTAAACCATGGAATTCACTACCACAAGATGTAGGTGATGGCCACCAACTCTAAAAGGAGATTGGACAAATTCATGGAGGAGAAGGCTACCAGTGGCTACTAATCATGATGGCTATATGCTACCTCCAGTATCAGAGGCAGTATGCCTGTGTGCACCAGTTGCTGGGGAACATGTGTGGGAGGGTGCTGTGGCATTCCTGGCTTGCTTGTGGGTTTCCCATTGGTGCAGCTGGTCAGCCAGTGTATGAACAGAATGCTGGACTAGATGGACCTTGGTCTGATGCAGCAGGGTTCTTCTGATGTTCTTAGGTTGTGAAATCCCTCTGCTAGCTCACCGCACAGGGCATGGGGCTGGGAAACAGCAGGTGTGAGTTCAAGCCCCACCATCTGGCACAGGAGGAGCATGGCCCCTCTCCCCGTGCGCATGCCTGGCCAGAGGCAAAAGAGAGGGAACTCCCAGGACTTGAACCCATGCCACATGCTCCACTGAGCAGCTCCCTACCCAAATCAGCCACAGGACAGAGACAGCATGGGGCATTTGTCGTCCTGGTCAGATTTGCCAGGGCCGTGTTGACTACAAGAGGAGCAACCAGTGGAAGCGTCCAGGGGGTCCCATGCAAACTTTGACGCACCTTGATCGTGTTCTCTCTTACTTGCCTTTGTTCTAAACCAAAAAAGCCAGACATCAGAACCTTCCTCCTCGGGGAGCTGGTCATTTCGGCTGCCCTTTCCTGCACCTTCTCCAGCTCTGCAATATCCTAGTGGAAGGACCACTGACTCTGAGTCCATCACCCACCCGGGGGCGGGGCGGGAAGGGAGAGGGATCTCTCTCTGCTAACCCCTAGCAACAAAGGAGCAACCCATGATAGCCTTTATTACACAGCATCGGGGTGAAGTGAGTTCTGCACGTAAGAAGATGCACGTGTGGGGCTTCCACCCCAGCAGGGCTCCTGTGCCTTGGGCAGCCAGCCGCTCAACAAGGCAGCAGGGGGCAAGTGTGGTGTCCTTCACGGCTCCTCCTCCACGCTGGGCCCACCATCATGGCCGTGTCCGTCACAGAGCTTTCAAGGGTACAGGAGCCTGCCCGGAATCTACAGGCTGGGAACTCTCCAGAGGAACAGCTGAAAGTGTTGGTCACACTGTTGGGCCTCCTGCATGGTCGGGCTGTGGAAAGCAAGAGCCCATGGGCTAGTTGAGGGTTGTTCAACCCTCCAGCAAGCCATGCTGTCCAGGTTCTGATGACACGATAAGCCCCAGCTGGGCGGTTCTATTTTTATTTCATGTCCAGATCAAACTTTGCTCTGCCAAAATGTAGCCACCACCACAGCTTTGTCATTAGCCTGCTGTAGACCATCAACAGTACAAGACTCCAGCAGTAATCGACACACCATCAGATGCGCTGGGTCTTGGGTTTCTCCACATTCACATAATGTATTGTCATCAACCAGCAACCCCCACTTAAATAAATTCGTCTTACACCTTGGTACCCCCACCCTCATCCTATTCATTGTCCTCCAAACTATATAAGGGAGAGTATTTCCAGCGGCCATTTCTTCCTTCGTTAAAATACCCAAGTCGGTATGCTCATTCCTCCATTTATTTATCCGATTCTGTTCTTTGGTCCCCTCTAGGATATTAGTTCTTGACATAAAGCTCTTTCTAGATCTAAGTCGACGAATTGGGGGGATATAACCGCTCAAAGGGTGACAAGAGTCAGTCTCTTGCTTAGTTCTTTTGGCATCTGCTTCTACTTCCCTTCTAATCTTAGGTGGAGCAATGCCAACAAGAGGATATAGTTTATTAACAGGCGTCGGTTTGAGGCATCCCGTCACTATGCGCATTGCCTCATTCACAGCAATATCTACTTGCTTCGCATGTGCCGATGCGTTCCATACTGGTGCTGCATATCCAGCAGTAGAGACACTCAAAGCCATAGCTGATGCTTGTAACGTAGCTGGCTGGGCTCCCCATGTATAGTTGGTCAATCGTCGGATAATGTTATTCCTAGCACATACTTTAGCCTTAGTATTCAGGCAATGTTGCTTAAAAGAAAGCGTTCTATCCAACGTAACAGCCAAGTATTTAGGTGCTGGGCAATGTTGTAATCTATTCCCTCTCCACGTAATATCCAGTTCAACTTCTGCATCTCGATTACAAAGATGAAAGGCACATACTTGAGTTTTACTTGGATTTGGTTTTAAGTGATTATTATCATAATATTGCTCCAGTTCATCTAAAGCCGGTGATAATTTTACAGCACACTCATCGAAACTTGTACAGCCATCGCTGTATCATCCGCATATATAAACATACGCGTATTGGCCAGAGCGGGTTGATCGTTAGTATATAGATTGTATAAAATCGGAGAGAGTATGCTGCCTTGTGGTAATCCATTCTTTTGCTTCCTCCATCTACTGTTCTTCACATAGAACCTTCTATTTTGAAGGAAACTCCCTATAACCCCGGTGAGCTTATGGTCTCCAGTAAAGTTGTCTATCTTGCGCAGCAATTTTCTATGGTTGACCATATCATATGCTGCAGTAAGGTCAATTAACATCACTCCAGTGATTAGTTATCTTTTATTTCCATCCTCTATGTATTGTGTAAGATTCAATATTTGTCCGCAACATGACCTTCCTGGTCTAAAACCAGCTTGCTCATTCATGATCCTTTCATCAAGAGTCTCTGCCACTCGATTAAGAATCATTCGCTCCAACGCCTTGTAAAGATGACAGAGGAGTGATATTGGTAGATAGTTCTTTGGATCAGTTGGTTCCTTTCCTGGCTTCAACAAGGCTACCAGTCTAGCCTGTCTCCAAAGCCTCGGAATCTTAAGTTCAGTAATACAGGTGTATATCATTTGCCAGAACCACTCCAAGGTATTAGGTCCAAACTATTTTATCTGTTCCGCCCTTAAATCATCAATGCCCGTGGCTTTATTTTGCTTCAGACTCTTTATGGCTCCTTCTAATTCAAGTATTGTAAAAGGGACACTGAGGAATCCATCCTTTTGCTCTTCCACTCTGGTAGCCGGTTCTTGTTCTTTTTGCCCTTGAATTTTCCCATTTTTCAGGAGTTGACTAGCTATTTGGTCTGCTTTTACATTGGTTTTGTTTTGTTGAGGTTTGGTTGGATCCCCACCTAAGTTTCTAAGCTGGGCGGTGGCTGTGCATGTTGTGCCTGGCATGTGCATGCCATGGCTCGTGACAATCCACCGTGTTGCAAGCCGCACCGTGTGCTGGCACATGCCTGGCATGATTTCCGTAATCACCACCCAGCCGGGGATTCTGGAAGCCGTGGCGCCTTGTACTGATTATGTGATCCAGGTCAGAGAGCAATGAGTAATGGTCAGAGGTGGACTTGGATACACAGTAGGTTTTAACGAGGAAGTGACAGGGAGAGGGGAGGTGCCGCCTGAATGCTCCTCCAGGCTCCTTAATTCAGTGTCCCCCCTGCCCCCCCCATTGGAGGGTGACTGCAGAGACTGAGAAGATATTCTTATACACACCCCAATTCTCTGAGCACTGAGAAGTTCCAGGCGTGCAGCGCTTACCCGAGTTTGCTTCCCTTCGGGAGGAGGCCGCTGGAGGCTTTTTGTAGTATGTGCATTTATTTACAAATATCCCGGCCAAGCCTAGGTGGAGGCCCACAGCTTCAACACTCCAGCTGACAGCCAAATCCCACTGCTCCCACATCAGAGCTCCACGGAGGGAGCCAGTGCGCCAAGATACCGCTGGCTTCTCAGAGCCCAGAACTGAGCTCTCCGTGTCTGTCCTCAGTCTGCCTCAGAACTGTGAGTCCATCGTTCTTTTCCCCACACAGACGTCTCCACTGCATCATCCACAGCTGGGAGGGGGCAGAAGGGGTATCCCCCTTTCTGATATTTGCTGGCTATTCAGAAGGCTGGCTACTGAGGGCAATCAGCTAATTATTTAGCTCCCATGGCAACGTATCTTTGGATGTGGAGCAGTATATAAATATTGTAAAGAAATAAATATCACTTGCAATTTAGCTAACAAATGAATAGGGCAGGTGAGAGCTTCCCCCCTTTAGCCCACCTACTCTTGTCTAGACCCCAGTCTCAGAAACATAGAGTTGGAAGGTGCCACAGAGGTCATCTAGCCCACCCCTTGCTTACAACTATATTTACCCCTTCCCATGTAGGGAGTTGCAGTGGAACTCTGTGTCTGCAGCAACTGTGTACTATCCTTCGTATGTCCAGGCTGTGATCCTGTAAGGCAAAAGGGATGATCGATGGCTGGCCAGGGTTGGCCCAAGACATTTTGCTGCTAGAGGTGTAAGAGCAAATCATGTTCCCCTCTTCCCCCAGCCCAGTCAAGATCTATAGGCTGGACAAGTTATTTGGACACATAAGGTAGAAAATCCTATAAGTATCTCTCCCTGAGAGTAAAAATACAATAACATCTAATTAAACAACTAACAACATGATGCTGTTTCATGACGCCCCACATCAGCTGCTGGAGATGACCACCTCACTCTGCCTAATGGTAGGGCTGGCCCCGTGTCTGGCCCACCAGTATAGTGGCTGTTCTTGGACTGAAGCGGTTGGCACTGGCCTCGCCCCCTCAGTCTTTGGGTGCGCCAGCCCCGGCCCCCTCAGTTCAGACAGGCCATCTGGCCTTGAACCAGCAAGGCCTGACATGGAGTCCTCCTCACATCTGCTTGAACATGAACAGAACCCCCAGCCCGACTGGGACACTGGAGAAGGCAGGCTCCGTGATGGTGCAAAGAGCGCTCCCTGCATTCAAGCCCTCCAGCCAGTTCAACACGGCAAGGATTGAGCTGTGGAGGGGGCGACACCCAGAGACGCAGGGTGTGGGGCGTCTCAGTACCCACTTCTCTTGAATTCCGGAACAGGGCTACTGTAACAAGCTCTTGGAGGAGGAAGGGTGGTTTCCCCAATCCAGTTAACCCAACACACAACTTACACATTACCCCGGGGAAGGGGAGAACCCGCCTCCCAGTTGAGGGAGCAGTGAAGGCTGGCGGCTCCGATGTCAGTGGGGCAGAACTCTAAAGGAGTTATCCAAAGCTCAGACTGAAACCTGGAGCGGATTCCTCGCCCAACAGACATCAGAGCCACCAGCCTCCACTGTGCAGGAGTCGACTGGCAGGTGCTGCTGGGCGTTGGGCCCGGACCGGTGCCTTGAGGTGGGCCGCCTGTAGGGCCCCGAGATGGCAAGTGTTAGCAATGAGCCTCCATATCCTATAGCCCCGCCTCACCAAGCTGGCACCCTCCAGATGTGGCTGGACTACAACTCCCATCATCCACTGGCTGGGGTGATGAGAGTTGTCATCCACCCACATCTGGAGGGTGCCAGGCTGCAGGGGAGGCTGCCCCTTAGCTAATGTCTCTTGGGTACAGGATCACACCCTGAATCTGTGCAGTTAACTGAGTAATTTTATTAGTGCTGGATAGGAAATGAATGTGGATTCTTTGCTGTAAACAGGAGAAAATCCTCTCATACTCATTTGTTTTTAAACAACTGCTGTATGTCAGTTCCCCCCTCCTTCATTATATTGTGTATTTGTACTTAGTTCTTTCTGGAATTTTTTTTTTATTATTATTAAAAGAAAGAGACCTCCCCAAAGGAAAACTGGACAATTATTTACACTCTTAATAACTGGGGGGGCGGAAGGGGGGGGAATGTAAGAAATCCTGTTTATTTAAAATCAGGTACCCTGCCCATTTTTGCAAAATAAAAGTGGACAAAAATAAACAGCTGGAATAAGCAGAAAATGAGTGAAAAAACAGCAACAAATCCTGAAAGAGCCTCTCTGTGCCAAAGGGAGCAGCAAACGCGTCGTACGTTTCCCTTTTGATTGAGCAGCTCCAGACTTTTGTCTCCGTGCGGGGAGCACTTCCTCGCATGATTCATTACAAATGCAAACTTATAAACAAATTGCAACTTGCGCGGCCATCGCAGGTTGCTTGCTTGAATGACTTGACTACAACACGCCTTCGCCATGGCAGTGCATGAGATAAGGCTCTTGCGTGCATGAACTGATGTGTCTCCTTGGCCAGCGACGTTTCCCCGACGGTCATGCCTCCACAGAATTTTCCTCCTGTTGAATTTCAGTGAGGATGGTGTAAGTCGGCATGGCCTTGGTTTTGCACGAATTCTGCCATATGCAGAGCCAGACCCTTGGCCCATCTAGCGCAATGTTGCCCACACTGACGGCAGCCAGGGCTCTCCAGGGTTTCCAGCAGAGACGGTCTTTCCCCGATACCAGGCATCCTTTAACTGGGAATTGAACCTGGGACCTTCTGCAGACGAAGCACGCGCTCCACCACTGAGCTCTGGCCTCTCCCCAGTACGCAGCTGCCTTGGACTGTGCCAAAGCACGCGTCCCCCCGACCTCTGTAGCGCTCACACCTGGCATCTCTGCGTGCACCCACCAGGCTCCCTGCCCCCCCGATGTTGATTTTATTTCTTAAGATTTTTTAAAAGTATTATCATTTAAGGAGGAGGCTGGCATACTGCAAATCAAAGCGCTGCCCTCTGGCTCCATCTTTATCTGGGTTTGAAAGAATGGTTTTGTGTTTTGGAGCTCAGCCCCCACCTCTGCCTTGGACTTAGGTCCTTGGACAAGTTACTTTTCCTTTCATCTCAACACTTTGGCTTCTGGGAAATAAGTGTTTTGTGACTGGCCACGCCCACTATGGAAGCCATTTTATGAATGGGCAACCCTGCCCATGGCAGCCATTTTGTGAGAGTGCCCACAACACCCTCAAAACTCAAAATGTGACCACCAACCCAAAAAGATGGGAACCCCTGACTGGCAGCAACTCCCTGGGGTTTTCAGAAAGGAGTCTGTTCTGCTTGGAGATGCCAAGGACTGAACCTGGGATTTTCTGCATGCAAAGCATATGCTTGACCACTAAGCTACATCTCCTCCTAGAATTGCCCATCCTCAGTTACACCCCATTGGGTGTTGCTGCTTCAGGCTCTGCCAGAATTATTGTTAATAAACCAACAATACACGCAGAGACTGAGGGATCATAATACAGGTAAGCGTGAAGCAAAGTAAAAGGAATAATTGAGAACATATTACATCTGACAAATGTTTAGAATGTGTCTCTCCAGAATTTGAGTTGTGCAGCTGGTGGACTCCCCCTTTGATTATTCTCACTGATATGAGTGATGAAAGGAGACCAGGGAGTGTTTCCACAACAATGGAACAAGAAGCAAATAGAGGAGTACTGGATTTTTTTAAAAGGAATCAGCTTTGCTGTGCTTTGGTCCCTGCAGGGCTCCACAAGCAAGTGCTCTGCACCAGTAAAGACTGAGTGAACATCATCTGACTGGCAGGGGCTGCTCAACCAGTCAGAGAGGCTTCTTGCCCCCCGCTCTCCCCCGCTTTCTCCTTTCCCCTGAAGCTCCAGATGCACCTGCATTTCAGGAGCAAGCCTCATTGAGCACAATGGGAGTTACTTCCGAGTAGACACACATATGCTTGTGCTGGGAAAGACAGCACACACACACACACACACACACACACACACACAGAGGGATGGGAAACCAGCCCCCTTTCTAACCCGATGCAGCCCAGGATCTCTATAACGAAGGTGTGAAGTGTTTACTTCCTAAGGCAATAAACCAAAGGACAGAGAATCAGAGCCTCAAGATGGCGCTTTGCAGCACTTAGGGAATTTGGGCTTTAAACTGTGCCATTTCAATTGCAGGGGATCTCTGCAATTCTGACGTGGGCATTCAGGGGACAAGCCTCACTGAGCACAATGGGAGTTACTTCCAAGTAGACACTAATGGGCTTATGCAGGGATGGGAAACACATAGGAAACACCCCTTGACTGGGGCCACGGTGAAAGGCACACCCCTGGACAGGGCTAGCATCCCCGAGCTAAATGTGGGGGTTGGGGCACACAGCAACTATACCATGGAGAACCTGACTTAAGGAAAAGAATCGGACTTTAAGCAGTCTCAGGAAATCTGGTTTTCCCCTGATTAGCTCCTGGGTGGCTGCTGGATGGCCACCATGTCAGGTGTCCCTAACGACCACCAAACGCAGCCGGGTCGGAGTAAGCCACTCTTGGAGACACCCCCAGGTGGCTGCGAAAACTTCATGTGTTTCTCTCAGGACTCTCCCGTGATGTGCCAGTTTCTCTAGCACCACCTCGTTTGACGTCCAGATGGCATGCTGTGTGTCACTTACACACAAGAAGGGGCATCTTGTCACACAACCGACTCGAGAAAGCAGAGCATGTCTCAGAAGAAAATGGCCTGCCATCGCGGAGAAACGCCATTTCAGCCCATACAGAGATGGTTCGGGGCAGCAGGGCAGTCAGGTAACTTAATTTACACTCTGGACTTAATAGTCTGATGTCTCTCCACCCGCTGCACTCCAAACCTTAGATGGCAATGGGTATTACTTCACTTACCTCAAGATGTGGTAAACCAGCCTTGCTGCATAGAATCATAGAACAGTAGGGTTGGAAGGGGCCTACAAGGCCATCGAGTCCAACCCCCTGCTCAATGCAGGAATCCAAGTCAGAGCATCCCTAACAGATGGCTGTCCAGCCTCGTCTTGAATGCCTCCAGTGTGGCATCTTGGGGCCAGTGTGTAGTATAGTGGTTAGAGTGTAGTGGTTAGAATGTTGGTCTGAGACTCAGGATAGTGGGGTTCTAGTCCACACTTGGCCATGAAGTTCACTGGGTGACTATGGGCCAATCACTGGCTCTCAGCCTAACCTACCTCACAGGTTTGTTGTTGTGAGGAGGAGAAGGGTCATGTACTTGAGCTCCTTGGAGGAAAAAGCGGGATATAAATTTAGCAAATAAATAAATAAAATGATTCTGCGCGGGGGGCTGGAGGTCTGGCCCCAGGTCTGGTCCTGACAGCAACCCTGGTCTCGGATGCCATCTTGCAGTGTATGTCTCACCCATGTCTCCTATTCTGTCGGGGGGGGGGGAGGGGAGTTGGCTGCTTCTCACAAACATGGCTATGCTTGCAAATCCAAAAAGGAGCCTCAAATGATACCATAATGCCTTAATTAGAGCAAGTTCAAAGAGCCCTCTTAATTAGCTGCCTGGATGAAACTGAGGCTTGTTGATCTCAAGCAGATCGACGCGATAGTAATGCCATGGAAAGCGGGCAGAATATTAATGAGCTGTGCCCCAGTCGCTGGGAGCTCAAACATGGCCAGGCCAATTTGGCACACTGCTTGGGGGAAGGAAGGTGTCTGTCTGCCTGTCTGCCTCTTTCTTTCTCTCTCTCTCTCTCTCTCTCTCTCTCTCTCTCACACACACACACTTCTGTTATGTAAAATGTTGCCTTCCTTCTGCCCTTCATGGTTACTCCTGGAAAATACTAAATGTTAGACTCTACCAGGTAGAGAGTGCGCTCCCAAGAGCCCTGCGGTCGCAGGCACAGATGAGGCCCATATGGTCCCCTATCGCAGCAGCAATGCGAGCTTTGTACCGCACAGCTCTTTCAGTGGAGGTGGGTGGCTCCGATGTCAGTGGGGCGGTGGATCTGCTCCGGGTTTCATAGAATCATAGAATAGTAGGGTTGGAAGGGGCCTACAAGGCCATCGAGTCCAACCACCTGCTCAATGCAGGAATCCAGGTCAGAGCATCCCTGACAGATGGCTGTCCAGCCTCGTCTTGAAGGCCTCCAGTGTGGGAGAGCCCACCACCTCCCTAGGTAATTGGCTCCATTGTCGTATTGCTCTTACAGTCAGGAAGTTTTTCCTGATGTTCAGCCGGAATCTGGCTTCCTGTCACTTGAGCCCGTTCTTCCATGTCCTGCACTCTGGGATGATCAAGAAGAGATCCCGGCCTTCTTCTCTGTGACAACCTTTCAAGTACTTGAAGAGTGCTATCATATCTCCCCTCAGTCTTCTCTTCTCAAGGCTAAACATGCCCAGTTCTTTCAGTCTCTCTTCATAGACTGAAGAGAGTCTATGGAGACCATGGCCTCCTGGTAGCTGCACCATATTCTAACTGGGCCCACCCATGTAGCCGGTCATGCACTAGACGTTGTGTTTGTTTCTGGAGAAGTGGGGAGTGATCTGGAAGTCGGGGGTATATCCACCACCCCGTTGTCATGGTCAGATCACTATCTGGTGACGTTGGACTTCTCAGTTCCACAACCCCTCCGCAGGGGTGGAGGACCCATAAAATGGTCCGCCCCAGGCGTCTTATGGATCCAAATGGATTCCTGAATGCACTTGGGGATTCTCTGGGGCATGCCAACGGCCACTCGGTCGAGACCCTGGTGGGTGGCTGGAATGCTGCAATCACTGGGGCATCTGATCAGGTGGCTCCGAAACGCCCTCTCCCCCTGAACAGGGCTCGGACTGCACCATGGTTCAATCCGCAGTTATGAGCTCTGAAACAGGAGGTGAGACGGCTAGAGCGCCAGTGGCGGAAGTCTCGCTCCAAAGACAATCAGACACAGGCTAGAGCTGTATCTTCAGCCTATCACGTGGCGGTGAAGGCAGCAAAAAAGGAATATTATGCTGCCTCTATCGCGTCTGCAGAGTGCTGTCCCAGGAGGCTGTTCCAAGTGGTCCGGAGCCTGGTCGGTCCTGTGGCTCCGGAACCACTGGAGCATTCTAAGGCCTCCTGGGAGGCCTTGGCAAGGTGCTTTGCAGATAAAATTGATCAGATTAGGAGTGTTACTCTGCACGCTGTGGATACAGTTAGTGAGCAAGAGGCGGCCTGTGGCAAACCGGTTTTGTGGGAACGGTTCCAGCTTCTTCCTCCTGATGAAGTGGACAAGGTGCTTTCATCTGTAAGGCCAACCACCTGCTTACTTGATCCTTGCCCATCTTGGCTCATTATGGGCTGCAGAGAGAGACTGGGTGAGGGGATCAAGGCAGTGGTGAACGCCTCCCTTGAGGAGGGAGTGATGCCATCAGCCCTCAAGGAGGCAGTGATAAGACCGCTCTTAAAGAAGCCCTCCTTGGATCCCCAAGTTCTGAACAACTTTCGCCCAGTCTCGAATCTGCCATTTTTGGGCAAGGTGATTGAGTGGGTGGTGGCGGTGCAGTTGAAGGCACACTTGGAAGAAACTGATTATCTAGACCCATTTCAGTCGGGCTTCAGGCTTGGGCAAGGGACAGAAACGGCCTTGGTCACCTTGGTAGATGATACGAGGAGGGCTCTGGATAGGGGGTGAATGCTCCTTCCTTGTTCTCCTCGACCTCTCAGCGGCTTTTGATACCGTTGACCATGGTATCCTCCTGGACCACCTGGAGGGGTTGGGCATTGGAGACACCGTATTGCGGTGGTTCCGGTCCTTCCTCTCCAGCAGGTACCAGAGGGTAGCACTGGGAGAGGAGGTTTCGGACCTGTGGCCACTCACTTGTGGGGTGCCACAGGGTTCCATCCTCTCCCCAATGCAATTTAACATCTATGTGAAGCTGCTGGGGGCTATCATCAGGAGGTTTGGGGTGCGGTGTCATCAATATGCGGATGACACGCAGCTCTACCTCTCATTCAAATCTTCACCAAGGTTGGCCGTAGAATCCCTGTCCAAATGTCTGGAGACGGTGAGTGGCTGGATGGGGAGGAATAAGCTGAAGCTGAACCCTGACAAGACCGAGGTACTTCTGGTGGGAGACAAGAGGAGGCTGGGGGATGTTGACCTGGTGTTGAATGGGGTACAGCTACCCTTGAAAGACCAGGTCCGCAGCCTGAGGGTCATTTTGGACTCCGAGCTGTCCATGGAGGCTCAGGTGTCAGCTGTGAGCCGGACAGCGCTGTATCAACTCCATCTGATACGGCGGCTGCGCCCCTTCCTTCCCGACCATCTGCTCCCATCGGTAGTACATGCCCTGGTCTCCTCTCATTTAGACTACTGTAATGCTCTCTACGTGGGGTTACCCTTGAAGACGGTTCGGAAACTGCAGCTGGTACAGAATGCGGCGGCTCGCCTGATTAAAGGCAGCCGCCGGCGAGATCACATCACTCCAGTGCTGAAGGAGTTGCACTGGTTACCAGTTGTTTTCCGGGCCAAATTCAAGGTGTTGGTTTTGACCTTTAAAACCCTATATGGTTCCGGCCCAGCCTATCTTAAGGAGCGCCTCCAGCAGCACCAGACAGGCCACTTAACAAGATCAGCCTCGGATGGCCTTCTCTCTGTCCCATCAGCCAGGACAGCTAGACTGGTGGGGACGAGGGAGAGGGCCTTTTCTGTGGTGGCCCCCACTCTGTGGAACTCCCTCCCTGAGGAACTCCGTCATGCCCCCTCTTTAATGAGCTTCCGTCGTGCATTAAAAATGTGGTTGTTCAGGCAGGCATTTGGGGTGGGTTAGGGTATTTTAGAAAATGTTTTTATTGTAGAATTTTATTGGTTTAAACTGTTTTATTGTATGTTGTACATCGCCCAGAGTGGCTGGGTGACCAGCCAGATGGGCGATTAATAAATTTAATAATAATAATAATAAATAAATAAATAAATAAATAGGGCTTTGTTTCCAGTCCCCTGATCATCTTTGTTGCCCTCCTCTGAACCCTCTTCAGTTTGTCTGCATCCTTCTTAAAGTGTGGTGCCCAGAACTGGACACAGTACTCCAGATGAGGCCTAGCCAGTGCTGAGTAGAAGGGAACTAGTACTTCCCGGGATTTGGAAGCTATGCTTCTATTAATGCAGCCCAAAATATCATTTGCCTTTTTTGCAGCCACATCACATTGTTGGCTCATATTCAGCTTGTGATCGACAACAATTCCAAGATCCTTCTCGCTTGTAGTGTTGTCGCGTCACGTATCCCCCATCTTGTAACTGTGCATTTGGTTTCTTTTTCCTAGGTGCAGAACTTGGCATTTAGCCCTATTAAATGTCATTCTGTTGTTTTCTGCCCAGCGCTCCAGTCTATCCAGATCACTTTGAATTTTGTTTCTGTTTTCCAAAGTATTAGCTATCCCGCCCCATTTTGTGCCATCTGCAAATTTGATCAGCATTCCCTGCACCTCCTCCTCCAAGTCACTAATAAAAATGTTGAAGAGCACTGGGCCCAGGACTGAGCCCTGCGGTACCCCACTCGTTACCTCTCCCCAGTTTGAGAAGGTCCCATTGATAAGCAGTCTTTGAGTCCGATTCTGTAGCCAACTGTGGATCCACCGGATCGTTGTTTCATCTAGCCCACTTTGAGCTAGTTTGCTCATCAGGAGATCATGGGGCACTTTATCGAAAGCTTTGCTGAAGTCGAGGTATATGATGTCTACAGCATTCCCACAGTCCACAAGGGAGGTTACTTGATCAAAAAATGAGATCAGATTTGTCTGGCAGGACTTGTTCTTGACAAATCCATGTTGGCTTCGAGTAATCACGGCATTGTTGTCAAGGTGCTTCCAGATGGATTGCTTTATCACCTGCTCCAGAATTTTCCCAGGGATTGATGTCAGACTGACTGGTCTGTAGTTCCCAGGTTCCTCCTTTTTACCCTTTCTGAAGATAGGGACAACGTTAGCCCTCCTCCAGTCATCCGGCACTTCCCCTGTCCTCCATGATTTCTCAAAGAGAATAGACAGCGGTTCCGAGAGTTCTTCTGCCAGTTCCTTTATTACTCTAGGATGCAGTTCATCTGGCCCTGGAGATCTGAACTCTTTCAAAGTAATTAGGTGTTCCTTGACCATATGCCTATCGATCTCCAGCTGCAATCCTGCCCCTTCAGCCTGTACTTCGCCTTTGCCAGGGGGCTCATAGACCCTCTTTTGGGAGAAGACTGAGCCAAAGTAGGAATTGAGCACCTCTGGTTTCAGTCAGACCCACTCAGAACTCTAAAGGAGCTACCCCTTGGAGAGCCCCTTTAAAGCTCTGACCGGTGCTGTCTGAAACCTGGAGCAGATTCAGCGCCCCACTGACATCGGAGCCACCAGCCTCCACTGCCTCTCCTGCTGCAACTGCTGGGGGTGGTATGTTTGAATGAGTTCTTGCAGTCATTGTTGGCATCTTCAAATCAAATGGGGCCATGATCCAAGGAGCCACTTGTGCCTAAGAAAGCTTTGGGCTCAGCAGCCCCCTCCCATGAAGGGGGTCAGCAGACAGCATTTGAACATCATGAGAGCTTCAAAGGCAACTTTCAATGTGACTAGGAAGTGTGTGTGTGTGTGTGTGTGTGTGTGATCTTCATGGGAAAGGATCCCACTGAGCGCATAGAAAGTTACAACTCCAATCGCAGGCAGAGCATTCTGCCTACAGCCGAAAGGAGCTGGTGTGCCTGAACACACAAGGTGACAGCCAAGGGTGAGCAGAAGGTAGATCAGATTCTACTGGTAGATCTCTGGGCGATGCTCAAGATCACCAAGGGTTTCTGACTCCAAACTGTTCAACAACAGCAACAGACAAATGACTTTTCCCACCTAAATTAGGCTGCTGAAATGAAAAGTGCCCAGGGTAACCTAGGAGCGTGAAACTGTGAGCTCAGTTCAGTTCCCGAAAACAAACTCCTAGGCTGAGAATGTGCTCAGAGGAATCCTCTTCTTTTATGTCTTTTGTTCATAGATCTTGGGGTAGATCTGAAGTCTGCCCGTGCCTGCTGTGAGCTATCAAGAGCTCAAATCTCATGTTGGCTGTGGATGCACTAATCAAGCAAGTTGTTACGGGAGCATGATATTAGCAGGATATTAGAGGATTGTTGTAAAGATTTTTGACATTTGAAAACTCAAAAAGCATTTGATAAACGCAGGTTGCTACTCTTATTACCATGACTATATTCAGATATAGCTTCCCTCTGGGGATGTGGTTATGAAAATTTGCAAAGTCTGGAAGACATGTCCCAACTCACAAGTAGTCCTATGTGTTTGAAAGGTAGGGGGTTGCACCTTATAGAATAAGACATTCTGCTTTATGAACAAACTTCTAAGTTTTATTTAAACAGGAGGCTTTCCGACACAGCTCTGTCATGCTGTGGCCTCCCTCTCCCCAGGCCAGAAGCAGAGGGTGTTGCCCTCAACTGCTTCCTAGTTCATCCCAGCAAGCACAACCTAATCAGCCTGAACCGAGCAGTTCTGTCATATTGCTACATCCCTTCTCTTTTAAGAAAGAAATAAAAATAAAAAAATCTATGCACTGAGAAGACCATGATCATAAAATAATATTTCTGAAAAGATGCAGAGAAAGGAATATCAAATTTGATACAGACAAACTCAGACTGAGGGTCACAGAAGTACCATATATTAGCCATTTACTGACCTCAGTGGGCCTGAAGGTAGATCCAGGTCTGTTCAAGCTACAACCGCAAGATCTCAAGGAAGTCCAGAGATTTCTGGTAATAACCATCTATTTAGCTAAGTTTTGTATATACCTCTCAGAGAACTGTGAGATCCTGAGGCTGTTGACACATCGGGAGACACTGTGGAGTGGATGGAGAAACATGAAGATTCTTTCCAAAAGATAAAGGAGATGATTGCAACAGCCTCCGTCTTGAAGTATCACAACCCAGAAGGGCCATTAATGCTTCAGTGTGATGCACAGAAACAGGTCTAGGGACTACCATGCTGCAAGGACAGCCAGTTGCATTTGCCAGCAGAGCCTTATCAGAAACAGAAAAGCCTACACTGAAAAAGAACCACCTGCAGTACTCTTTGGAATGGAGAAATTTCACCAGTACACATTTGGACACACAGTAGCTGTCCAGGCTGACCATAAACGTCTGGATGTCTCTCCGTCTGGGGACATCAACAAGTTTCCTTCCTTTTTTTCTTTTTCTTTTTTGACATTCATTAAGCCTTCACAGGTGCGATGATGCATGGAGATTATTTTTAAAAAGGCATCCCAAAAGCAATGTGCCGACTTTCTCATGAGTAAGCCTCATAGAAGAGAATGTGATTTACTTCTGAACTGGCATGGTTATCCATGCCAGCTAGTTGTTCCTTGAGGCAAAGAAATAAAAAGGACAAAGGAGAGAACATGTCTCATTCATTAAGCCTATTTGAAGGTGCAGATGCTGCGCAGGTGTGCATTAACAAACATACAAACAAAAAACCTATGGCCAGCGGAAAGTGAAGCTGACAGGAAGGGTTAACTCCTTCCATTCCTGCTGGGTCCACCCTTAGCTGACACAGCTTTCCATTCCTCCTCATAGTGCTAAAGCCACTCCTACTCCCCCCCCCCCGACTAGTACTGCAAGTTTAGGATACACTGAGTCCCAAAATGAACGGGAGTCGCAGTAACTGGAAAATCCATCACAAAAGGACTTTGCAAAAATACGGTTTTTATGGCAAGAAAATCCAGGACTGATACAGATTGGGGGTAAGGTAACGTGTCATGTCTGTGTGTGAGGCGCAGTAGCACCACAGTAAATGTTCTGTGTAGGCTGGGCCCTGGCTATTCTCAAAGTAGTATCTGCAGTGAAAACAGCTAAGAAAGTCTTGAGAAAAGCAAAAGCAGCTGGAGCAGGCCCATCTCTAGCACTTCTAAATTATTGGAACACTCCATCCCAATGCCTAGACTCAAGTCCAGCACAAAGGTTAGTGAGTAGAAGAACAAAGATGCTCTTACCAACAAGTAGGAGGCTATTAGATCAGGGGTTAGGAGCGCCCCTAGGTTTGCTGAGGAGTCAGTAGCAACAGAGACAGGCCCTGTATTACAACCGATCAGCCAGAGATCTTCCAGGCCCAGAGTCACAGGACGCAGTGAGAAAAATAGTAAAAAATTACTATTTTTTGTCTAACAAAACAAGACAGAGTCTGGCACGAGGCAACTGTAATTCGACATAACCCCTGATCATATAAGGTACAGATGGACAGCAGACGAATATTGAGACATAACAGAAGACTTCTAAGGAAAACAACAGAAGAATTGAGTGATGCTATGAATTTGAATGAGGGACAAGCATGTAACCAGCAGAGGATTCTGTGGGATGAAATGAACAGGGAATCCTTGCCATGTGCTGACCAGGGCAGAGACACACCTGAGGATACTTCAGGGGAGATGAATGCAGAAGAAGAGACTGCAGCAAGGGCACACCCTGAATCTGGATGGGAGCAGAATAATGGACAGCAGCTGAAGGAAGTCATCACTGAACTCAGACACACTCGAAGTGGACGAGGTATTATGACAGCTGCACACCTGAAAGGCTATTATTATTATTAATTAATTAATAATATTTTATTACTATGTTAATTATTTTATTATTACTATTTTTTGCCAACTCACAGTTTCTTCTTCTTCTTCTGTCTAGGATTCAAACACTGCTGGCACCATGATTCAAAGTTGGTGGACTGCACCTTATAGAACCAGCCACTCCGATTTATAAGGGTTTGTTTTATTTAAACAGGAGGCTTTCCTACAGAGCTCTCCCTGGCGGTGGCCTCTCTCTTCCCGGGCCAGAAGCAGTGGGTGTTGCCCTCAACCGCTTCCCAGGAAGCACCCCCAGCCCCCATTCAGGCAGAACCCCGTAGTTCCATGATATGGTTACCCTATGGGCTTAGTCAACAATCGGTCATAATGGTTTGTGAACAGCAGGGCCTGAAAGTCTTGCGTAGGGGTCCATTTTTCTCTCTGGACTAATGATGTCTTTTGTTACTCTGCAGTTGAAGCCACAACTCTGCATTGGCTCACATGTTTACAAGGTAGCGCATCATAAAGACACTTCTGAAGATGTGTGTGTGTGCGGATGATGAAAAAGAACCCTGCAGTAGTTCGGCTTATGGAAATAATTACTTCAGGTGTTTACAACTTAGTAGTCTGTGGATGACTACTGGATAGGCGGTGACTATTAAATCCAAGAAAATAGCGATGTTATCCAGAACTCGGTTGGGTAGTGGAGGGTTAAAGGCAAATGTCTCAAACTTCTGGCAGTATTTCCTTGATCTGGCAGTGTAGGAGGGATGCAAAGGGCGAATCATTTGATTGAAAGGGCGGTATAAATCTTTAAAACTGATAAATAAAAGGCAGGAGAACTCACTAAGAAAACTTCAGAATTAATAAATCCAAAGGCAAGCCCCCTGATCACTACATCTTGCATAAAACACCAGTCTTCAAAATTCTTTCCTGTAATCACTACTAGGTTTGACTGGCTGCTGATGTAGTTCTGAGTTCCATCCTTTTGGGGTGGTGTTTTTTGTTTTTTTTTTAAGAAGGGGGGATTGGGGGAAAGGAGGGAAGGGTGTGATGCCATTTTTGCTGTGCATTCTTAATGTGTGTGTGTGCGTGTGCGTACGTGCGTGCGCGCGCGCGCGCACGCAAGTATAAAACAGAGCAGTATTAGCTTTGGCACTGAATCCAGAGATATTTTTGGAAGCTCAGTGGAGCGTCCTGCATTTCAGTTTTGTGTGCTTACAATGGCCTGGCTTTTTTCCCTTCATCATTGCTCAGAAGGGGCTTCTCTTTTTGAGGGAACAAGATCCATCTAACAGTCTAGCTCAGCTTCCACCCAATACTGTTAATCAGGGAAACAGATCCTGTACTTACTACGGATCGTTGGAGGCTCAGTGTTCCCCCCCACACACACACTGCTGTGGTTTTCATCATGAGGGCCAGTGGAATCTATGAGGGGCCTGATTGTACAAAGCTTTCCGGAGCCTTTCCAGAAGCGGCGGGGGGGGGGGGGGGCTCTGAACAGACTGAGTGCACAAGTACTGGGACATCCTCTCGTGTAATCAACCCCTCTTGAAATGGATGGCAGCACCGTAGGGCCAACCCAGATATGATGCTAAATGCATCGCTGCTAGTCCTGTCGGGAAAAGAAAGCTAATAGCAGGCATGGGGGCCCACCGATTTTCATCAGGACCTCAGCATGGAGGGAGGGGAGGTTTAACCCTTTCATCCTGACATGATTCCAATGAACCCCGCCCCCCAAAAAACCAGGGGCTAAAAGACCCATGAAGAAAGTAGCAGCTGGTGGGTGGGTCGGGGGGGGGATTTTCATCAGGATTATGATAGGGAGGAAAGTGCTAAACCTCCTCTCCCCATGTGCTGTGGCCCTAACAAAAATCAAGGCCCCTCATGCCCGCTAGACATCTAAAAAAAAAGCCCTTTGCATGATTATCAATCATAGTTTTTTTTTTAACTTACTTACATATTACATTTCTGTACTGGTTTGAAACTCAACATTAAACAAACTAAGATCATGGCATCTGGCCCCATCCCTTCCTGGCATAGAGAAGGGGAAGAAATGGAAGCAGTGACAGATTTTATTTTCTTGGGCTCCAAGATCACCGCAGATGGTGACTGTAGCCATGAAATTAAAAGACGCTTGCTCCTTGGGAGGAAAGCTATGGCACACCTAGACAGCATAGTAAGAAGCAGAGACATCACCTTGCCGACAAAGGTCCGCATAATCAAAGCTATGGTTTTCCCAGTAGTAACGTATGGCTGTGAGAGCTGGACTATAAGGAAGGCTGAGCGCCGAAGAATTGATGCCTTTGAACTGTGGAAGAGAAAACTCTCTGGAAAAGACCCTGATGCTGGGAAAGACTGAAGGCAAAAGGAGAAGGGGACGACAGAGGATGAGATGGCTAGATAGCATCACCAATGCAATGAATATGGACTTGAGCACACTCCGGGAGAGAGCACAGGACAGGAAGGCCTGGCGTGCTGTGGTCCATGGGGTCACGAAGAGTCGGACACGACTGAACGACTGAACAACAACAACTGCCCAATAGCTGAATCTAACTATCTAATTTAGCATTACATCTAGTTTGGCTCTTGGACCCTTTCCAACTAAAGCCCTGGGGAAAGAAATATGGTTGGCTTGCCATGAAGCAGTTCACCTTTAGTGGAGCTTTTTAGCTTGTAAAGCAGCTGAGGTCTTGCAAGGGCAGAACTTTCCTGCAGTTCAGGTTTAGCAAAGTATCATTATCATGCACCAGCACAGGTGTGCATACTACAGAAGTGAGTAGAACCCTATAGCAGCACCTAGCACTGACTGTTTTTGTGCATGAGCATTTAGGGCCAGAAGTCAGATAGCCCTAACACCCCAAAGCAAACGTTCACATCCCCCTCAGCACAACGCTTCTCCGTGGAGCCGGTGCAGACATCCATCTGCCAATCATCGAGTGCAGTGCGGTGTACTAAGCAGCCCTTAGGGTAGCTTGTTTTACTCGCTTCCACCTGCTGATCCAGGGAAAGACGGCTGCCCTCTTCCTTTGTTGTCTCCAGTGTCAAGCGCTGTCCTGCCTGTGCGGTTTTTCTTACTGTAGTTCACAGGGTTTTAAATTTCGTAACGTCGGTACCGCTGCTGACCACATCTTCTGCAAATTGTAGGTGTGAGCTTGTTTAATCTGTTTATTACACTTTTTTTCTGAAAAAAGTTTTGAAATAACGAAAGGCAGGGTTGCCTCCTGGCATGAGAGGGCCTTTATTTTCAGGTGCCAGTTGTATTGTGGGTTCCTCTCCACGCTGGAAAAGAATTCATCAAAGAGAAGGCTCCTGATGCCAGAAAAGTTTCCATCTCATTAGGAATGACTGACAGATGCTTCTGGCACGTGGCTCAGCTCGGATCCCAACATGGTGTCTCTCAGTGCACAGATCCTGTTTGTCAGGTCCAGCTCTTTCTCGTTTTATTCTCGGAGACTTTGTTCGTGTTTTGAGCCTTTTACAGCATGGGCTCCCTCTGGAGGTGGGAGGTGGGGCCCTTATCCCAAAGTGCCTGAATTGGCTTCTTTAGATGCGGCTCCACAGCAAGCTGCATCAGCTCAAGACCCTCCTAAGAACTCCTCACCCAGTGTGGGCTTCATAAATTCCACACTGTTTGATTCACGTGTGCAATGATCAAGCGCAGAGGAGCGGAATGATGCACACAGATGCATGAACCAGCGTTATTAGAATAAGGAAAACTGACTGGATCAGTCATGAAAGCCTTACAAGAAAAAATGTATGTGGATTGAACCACACTTGTCCACACTGTAGGGCTGTTCACACAACACACTAACCCAAATTCAGTGGTTGAGTGTGGGCTGTGGTTGAACCGTGGGTTAGCGTATTGTTTGAACCCAGGACATTTTCTGCAGTGTGGCTTGTTAACCACCCTGAACAACCAAACAACAAACCATGGGTTCTCAAGGTGGCTTGTTTGAGAAAAATAAGCCACGCTGCATGGTTAACACTGCATGGTTAACACAATTGATGCGCACGTGCAATTTGGTCAGGCAGGCTGCTGGATCCTGCAGATGAAGAAAGACTTTTGCAACAGCAGCATGGCAGCAGCAGCTGGTGTGATGGCGTGTGCATGCAAGTAGAACAGCACACTCTCGTCATTGCTGTGGGGCCCATGGCGGGCTGGGGGCTGACCCCCCTGCATTTTTAATAAAGCCGCTACTGGGTTGGACAGTCATGCAGACATGTGTGGCCCAGACACCATAATATCATCCAGAGAGCCACTGAACGTACTCGGACACGCACACAGGGCATTGCACATATAACGTCCCATGTCTCCACAAAGCATTTCATTGGGACCTGTTCATTTTCTATGTGTGGAAACGTTATGTCCTGGGAGGGAAGCCGCCGCCAAGCTCAGAGGCTGGGCAAGAACATTCCAGCCTGCGTTTGATGCTTCTGATAGTCTCCAGTGGTGCTTTGCCGGGCATCAGCCCGGGCCCCTTCTCTTTTCTAAACATATGTGCTTTGAAAGGGAAAAGGCTGCTGCCAGCATGTCTGACTCCTTCGTCCTGACAACATCCGACTGGCCACATTATCAAGTCTTGCTGGGACTTATCAACAGACAGAGTTAAACAAGCTTGTGTTTATCTGGGGGAAGCTGTATCAATTGCGTTCTGGGACAAAGAGCTGGCCGGCACCAGGCAAATCTCTCACTGGCATGGGAAAGGACAGCCTGCCTGGCCTGAACAAAGAGCTGTCGTGGGGGAAAGTCACCAAGAACATGGCCTGGGCTCCCACACCCCCAGGTCTCCGCAGTGGCTGGGGCTAATCGCAAGAGGAGAGGGATGCACTGGCTTTGAAAGCCAAGGAACCTCTGCAGGCTGAGCGGAGGAGAACCAGATTTTGGTCCAGCAGGCTCTTAGTCAGACCCAGAGAGAGGATCCCCGATCCGGAACTCTGCCTGCGTTCTCCTGCACATGCAGGATCCTGCAGGCATCTCCATTAATGTAAATCCAGGGCGGACGCGCGTGGCCCTCTGGATGTGGTTGGACTGAACTCCCAGCATCCCGCACCATTTGGCTATGCTGGCTAGGGCTGGTGGGAGTTGCAGTCCAACAACATCTGGAGGGCCACAAGTTGCCCACCCCATATATATGTTGGACAGGACTATCTGTGGCCATTAGCCATGGCCACTACTTTGAGCCTCGATGGTCAGAAGCATTATGACAAATGCTGGAGGTGGACGACAGTGGGGTGGGATGCGGGAGGCGTTGCGAGGTCTGGGCCCATGGGGCCCTGGGCCAAAATCTATTTCCCAGCGTCCCGGACCAATTCCCCTGAGCCCTAAGTATCCATTGGTGCCAATGGACAAATTCTTTCTTAGCATCATTGCCACGCAGGGGCTGATTTTCAAGGGGGATTGTGGCGGGGGAGGATGAAACCTCTCCTCCACGCATTGCCGCTGCACCATTGCCCCGGCAGGGCTGTTGAGTGGGGGGGAGGGGAGATCAAAGCTTTCCTTCTAAGCTTCATTGCATGAGGTGGAGGCCATTTCCTCCAGGGGAAGAGAGAGAAGTGGGGGAGGAGGGAGAGAGGTGGCGGGGGGAGAGAAGTGGGGGAAGGGACCACCAGAGATTGCAAATTAATTGTAACTACTTGCAGATTTGAATAATCTGGGACAGGATGCAAATTCATGGAAGATTTATATAAATCCTCGTGATTACTTCTAGATTTGCATACATAGGTATACATTAGCACGTGAGGATGTTGCACAGGTGTGTGTCCCACGGGCCTGGGCACCGCATCTTTTAGGTGCCTAGCGATGCCTGGGCCTGTAGCCTTCATGCAAGCCTGCACGACCTCCGACCCACCCACCCAGATTAAGATTACCAGCCGCATCCTGAGGGAGCTTTCAGTACACCGAGGCAGTTGCCGAGCGCCTGGCAGGCCCCCCAGCATGTGCCTACAGACCCACTTTGGTCTGATCCTGCAGAACTATAAGTCCCTGGCTGGGGCCGGCCCGACCAGGAGACAGAGTGAGGTGGCCATCTCAGGCAACTTTTTTTGGATGTCATGTAAAAGCAGCAAATTGATAGTTATTTATCATCACTGAATTTTTATCGCCAGCTTGTGGGATTTTCTTCTGCAGCTGCCAAAATGACTTGGTTGACCTTAAGAATGGGAGAATCAGCGATTTGCAGGATTGCCATCATTCTCCGAAAATCCTGCAAACCTAATCTTGGCTCACTCCCATTTTAGTTTTCAACCTCTGTTTTGGCTCGTTCAAATAGAAAAAGTGCACATTTTGAACAGGAAAAGAGTGCATTTCTCTGGGCATATTTTTCTAAAGACCACACTCTCCCCCCGTTGACTACAGCATGAAATGCGTTTTTTTTAAAAATGTGCATTTCAAAGGGGATACATTTTAAAGAAAATATGCATTTTTCAAACGTAGTTGCAAATTTGGGAATTTGCAAACTTTTTTTTAGACAAAGCACTCTTGCCTTTGCACATTTTGGATTGCAAAACGGGACACATTTGCATGGTTTGCGAACATAACAAGTGTTCTGCACCTCCTTAGATGGCCTTGAGCGCTGCTCATCTTGGCTTGGTGGGGGCGGTGCGTGTGCGTACGTGCGCGTGCGTGCGTGCGCCAACTGCTCTGCCTCAGGCAACAAGTTGTCTTGGGCCAGTCCTGCTGGTTTCTCTCATCTGACTCAGTAGGTCAAGTGGACGGAGACTCTTAAGTCTTAGACAAACCAATATTCTTCTAGCTTCAGCCCTAGTCCCCGGCCTCGAGTATGGGGAGAATAATACTTCCAGGGTTGTTTCAAGGCTTAGTGAGGTAATGTATGAGAAGAGCACTAAAAACTCGAAAGCAGTGGAGGCTAGTGGCTCCAATGTCGGTGGGGTGGTGAATCCACTCCAGGTATCAGTCAGAACCAGTCAGAACTCTGCAGGAGCTCTCCCAGGTGCTTCACTGCCATCAGAGCCACCAGCCTCCACTGCTCCAAAGCAACTTTCCTCCGTCTGGTGCCCTCCAGATGTGTCAGACCTGCATGCTGGGAGGGCACCAGGTTGGGGCAAGCTGCTCTAAAGGGCTGTGTCAGGGTCATGTATTAACAGGAGTTCAGTGGCAGGACGGTGCAGAGCCCTATTTCAGGTGGCACCCTGCCAAGTCTGGTGTCTGAAGGGCACAGGAAGACATTCCGAGCGCTGGCCGCAGCAGGAGGTGGGTGTCTCAGGCGGCGAAATGTTTTGTGCCAGCCCTGGGTGTCCTTTAAGAGGCCTGAGGATTAATGCCCCTGATGTGGCAACGTTCTTGAGCATCGGAAGTGATTCGGAGCTCCTGACGGGGATCCCCGTTTTCTGCTCAGGAGAATGCTAAAGTCAGGGGCTTCTGCATTCTCTCCCCACCCCACTTTTTTCACATTTTCTCCCCTGCCATCCCCCACAACACTGGAAAAGAAATAAATTACTGCCAGTTTCCAGTTCTGGACTGAAAATGACTTTTCTCAAAGGAAGAGCTTAGTAATTGAAAAGGGGAAACTTAACCAAACGAATCACATCCCTTTATAATCTTATTTCCTTTTGTATATCTGTGTGGGGCAGGTTTGGGCTGAGTCCAAAGCCTCAGATTAATTCAATTCAGGAGGAGGCGGCTCCAGAGATCCTAAGCAGAATGGGGAGCGCTGGGGGGGGGGGCAAATGCATAGACAAAACGCGAAGATAAGGCGGGCCAAAGAATGTGTCTTTTCCTGAATGACTGTCCTTTCCCCAGTGGGAGACAGTCCCAGCTACTTATGGAAAACACAGATTCTTCCCTACATGAAAATGCCTTGCTGCTGTGAAAGCGTTCATTTAAAACGCACGCACACAAACTGGAGGTCAAGAGTGGTTCAGAATATTTCTGGCAATGCAAATGGAAGGGGCCCACTCTTGATTTCCATGTGTCTGTTGCCCTTCCTAGAGGAGCGTTTCTTGGAGATAGCCAGCCGTTTGCAGGAAGGAGCCTCTTCATATCTGGAGCTCTCTTATCTTCCTGGTGAAGTTGTTTTGACAGCATAAGGCCTGAAGCAGGACAAAGACCTTTGGGGGGTGGAATGAAGTCCAGAATGGCCATTAGCAAGGCGACTGCGTCAGCAGCACACGCCGCTCGCTGGCTTCGATGCAGTGGGAGCTGAGAGTATGAGAAGTCAAGAGGATGGGGGAGCCAGAGCCAGGACAGATAATCAGGAAAGGCCACACAGAGAGCCATCTGCGGCTAAAACGCCGTCTTCACATGGCCACGGACCAAACCGTTTGCTTTCTCAGCAAAAGGGATTTTGGCCTCCCCCATCTCCTTCAGGTCCATTCGCAAACTAATTTCTGTAAACAGATCCCCCACTCTTAGCCCAGCCTACAGGTAGTGTGTTGGATATGTTTGACTAGGGCAAAATCCGTAATTAGTCGATTATTCCACTCAAGCTTTACTTGATGAATCAGTTTGGGCTAATTTTAACTGCTGAAAGTGAATTGTAATTGGTGGAGCAGCAGAATTTCGGGCACCCTTGATTAGTGTTGAGGTTATATTGATGCTCGTATGGTTGTAACAGAGAATGGGAAACATCGCAGAGGTGGCCTTTCTACCACGGGTGAACGGCAACTTGGTTTGATTAAAGTGTAAGTGGTTTGTCTTCTTGCATTTAGCTTTTTATAACTACCATTGACTGATGGTGCCTCCCCCCATATAGTTTTACCTCTCTCACCAACACCACAAACCTTCTGACTACAGACCCAAATGAGAGTGGTCTAGCAAGTAAAATTGGGGGGGGGGATGCACCGTGGCATCTGGGACTGTGTATTTGCCGTGCTAAAACACACCGATTCCGTACCAAGGACATCATCTGGCATGTCTTCGTGCTTTTGCTAGCCATAGAGCTGAGCACAGAAGCCCTGCTTCATCCTGCTCCTGACATTACTTAGACTAGAACCCAGTTCTCTCAGGGCCCACGTCTACAAGGTACTTCACATATTACAGTTTTTAGATATACACCTAAGGTATCTAGTGCACACCTAAACTTGTAAATCATTATAATAGATATATTATAATAAGAGAGCCAGTGTGGTGTAGTGGCAAGAGTGTTGGACTGGGAGCCGGGAGATCCAGGTTCTAGTCCCCACTAGGCCATGGAAGCTCACTGGGTGACTTTGGGCCAGTCTCAAACTCTCAGCCCAGCCTACCTCACAGGGTTGCTGTTGTGAGGATAAAACGGAGAGGAGGAGGATACTGTAAGCCACCTTGGGTTATAAGGTGGGATATAAATGTAATATGAAAATACAGAACTAAAATTGCAATCATGATTTTGCATCAGACAGGTACTCTTCAGTGGCTGTGGCTTCCTGTGGAGTTGAGTGTCCATTCAGAGGCAACGTTTGGGGTTTTGCTCTTGCATGATACAAGAAACAGCCCTTTGGTCTAACCGCTGGCCACACTGGTGGAAGACCTTTCAAATCAATATCTGTTTCAAGCTCAGCATGTAACATCAGCAAAATGCATGTTTCTTGAGCCTATACGCTTAGAGCAATGGCTGCCACTGCATTTGCTGCTGTTGCGGTTGTTTTGTTGCAAACGCTCGCTAATTGAGTTGTGCCGAGAATGTTTAATTAAGTGCACGTGGATGGAGCCATTCTCCTGGTGAAAATCAAGTTAATGTTTCACAGTTTTTTTCATAGTCACTTAATGTAAAAAGCTGTAATCACAGTTCATAATGACTTCCTAGTGGCAGGCTCCTTCATAGACTATGGAAATATGCCGTGTGTGGAAATAAACCATCTTGTTCACTGGACTGAATTAAAACCAAATGGTTGAGCGTCTAATTAAAAAAAGTTCTTCTCCAGGCTGGGAAAGGATAGACTTAACGGCCATGGAGATGCAGACATTTTCTCTTCCACCGTGTCAGAGTTCAGAGAGGGGGCTGGTCCCAAAATAGCTGCTTGCAGGGACCTGGTTGATCTGCTTTTTGTCGTGTGCTACAAATGCATGGCTTGGTGTCTTTTCATTCCAGATGCTGAGTAAACTGAAGAAAAAGAAAATTAAAATAAACCCAAGGAAATATAGAGGGAGAGGGCAGTGCCCCAAACTGGCCATCTGTTCGGATGCAGGAATCCTGATGTATGCACTGAGCTCACCCAGTCTTTTAGATGGAGAAAATAGATGAGTATGTGCATTCCTTTATGCTCAAGATATGCTGCCTCCACTGAAATTTTAGTGGATGAGCTAACATGCTCAAATGCACCATGCATGCATTGGAGCATACATAGGGGTCTAGGACAATAGAGTCCTATGGCACCTTAAGCATTAAGAAATGTATAACTTAAAAGTCTTAACCTGAATAATCATAATAAATGAAGTAGCAAAAGTTTCTTGTGCCATGAGTATCTTTATCTGATGAAATAGGCTCTTGTTGTGTACGTGGGTTGAAACACATGCACAGTTCAGTAGTTAGTTTATGCTGCTGTACAGCTCCTTGCATGCAAGCCTCTTCTCAGGTACGCAAAAGTAAATCATAGTGATTTTGATGGGACTGGTGCGTTATTGCAGCCTATGATTAGGATCCAGAGGGATACGTGCATCCAACTAGCACATTGTTTTCTGATTTCTCTGCAACACTTTTGCTTTTGACGAGACAAGCCGCTGTTCTGTTTAAAAAGAGGTTTGTCACTTAGGCTGGTGAAACTGGTGCAACAAAAAACAGCTCTAGCTGTGTGCGCAGTTTTCTCTTGCATCTTTTCTTTGGTCACTGCCCATAGGCTGCAGTCTTCATAGAATCATAGAATAGTAGGGAGCCTATAAGACGATGGCCCAATCCCCTGCTCAATGCCAATAGTTGAGTTAACTCTTGCAAATAGTTACTCGTGCGCACCCTCTTCATGCATCCCTCAGGTTGGATCCAGTTTTAGTCATACTTAGAGTAGACCCGTTGAAATGAACAGGACTTAAGTTAGTCATGATTAACTCAAGTTCCATCTATTTCAATGGGTCTACTCTAAGTATGTCTAAATCTGGATTTTGCCTGACCCCCATCTTTGGATTTTGGTTTAAATATTTTTGTTAAAACTGGCAAAAGCCTCTGTTCCAAATAGGGAAGAGACAAAACTATTTTTGTTCCCAATCCCAGGCTCACCTGTAGTCTGAAAGGGCAAGGGTAGCTTGTTTTGCTATCACAAATGGAATGCTGCAGAGCAAAGGCCTCTTCCTGAACTTTTAACATTTGGTCTTCTCCATGGCTTTGTCTTTGATGTGGTTTGGGGGATGGACTAGAGATGAGTTTTGTTGATTTGGCATAAATTACATGCTGGCTATTTTTGGATTAGGTGGTGGAGTTTGATGCTTTTTGTTGGTTTGGCAAAATATCCTCAAAATCACAAATATATGCTTTTGATTACAGCATGGATGCTGCAGTGATGTGGGGCAGTGAAGCGAGAAACCTTTCAGTATTTATTTTAATCTTAGCTGGACAAAAAAACATTTAACCTCTTCCTGTTGATTTTTTATGAATTATGGATGGAAATTAGTCTGAGATTGGCACTAGTGATGCTGAACATGTAACCACATTGCATCAGCAAAGTATGCCTCATTTCTAAACTTCATGGGATAGCCAGTCAGTGTGGGTTGAGAAGTGGATGGTGAACCTGAAACATGTACTGGATGGTCTCAGTATTGGCTCTGAGTGCATCTGAGTTGAGGGATGAGAGAGCCGTGCGAGGCCCTGAGCTCTGGGCAGCCAGATTCAAAGCCAGGCCTGGAAAAATGGGCGGTTTTTTAAAATTAAAATGTTATTGAATTTATCAAAGATAAAATGAATACAAAAGAAAACAATGACTCAACATAAATTTACAAAGAGATCATGTCCAACTTTCAAGCAAAAATCTACAGCCGAAGGACGGAGTGACTGGCTCAGTGGTGGAGCCCCTGGTTTACATGCAGAAGGTTGCAAGTTCAATCCCAGCCTCTCCAGGTAGGGCTGGAAATATTCCTGCCTGAAACCCTGGAGAGCTGCTGTTCCCCGTCAGTGTCAACATCACTGGGCTAGATGGACCCAGGGTCTGACTCAGTCCTAGGTTCCTATGAGTAAACAACTGGATTTTGTCTTTTCAGAATTGAGGGAGTTCTTTGTTGGTTTCTTCTTCCCAGTAACCCTTGGTGGGGGCAGATGCAACCTGAAACTCGCTCTGCACCTGGCAGAACCTAATTTGAATGTCTGCAGCCCCCTCCCACTTTCCATCCGAAGTCTACAAGCAGACGTAGACTCCATGAATTAAACGTCAGCCTCTTCCCCCCACCCCGCTTTTTGCTTTATTTACCTTCTTGCCTGATGAAGCATTCTGGAGAACTCAAAAGCTTGCACCGTATCTTGTGACCTTTGTGCTGGCCTAATAAAGATTTTATGCTGCTATGGATTTTAGCATTTCCTTTTGGAATTTATCAAAATCTAGTTGGCCAAACGAGTCCTTCAGTTACCCAGGACTGATGAGCTGCAGAAAATGCCGGTTCTGTCGACCAGGCAAAGGCAGCAGGATCAGTCTCGTGGGAGTTGCACCACCAGGTCTGGCCAGTCAGGAGTCTTCATACTGCCTGCCTGTTGCACGGCCTAAAGTTGCACGTCTTTCTTCGTCTGGCCTGAAGGGGATCTGAGGCCTGAACATCCCCTGCCCCCCATCCTAGGTAAGATAAATAACTCCAGGAGGTCCCATAAAGTTCCTGGCTCGTACCCCCGGAATCCCTGATATGGGACTTGGCTGCACACCTGCCTGGCATCATCGTCACCCGCTGGGTGTATCGACAGGGGGCTGGCCAGTGCCACCCAGTTCCATTTCAAGAGGATTCGTTGTGCTCTGTGTTCTCTTGCCTCGGCCCTATGCGCTATGTAGACAAAATCAAAAGGAGTCCTTCTTTAGCGTAGCTTTCCCCAACTGGTTGCCCTCCAGATGTTTGGGACTTCAGCTCCCCGCTGCTCCAGCCAGCATAGCCAGTGGGGCGAAGCGAAGCATCTTGGAGAGCTCCTGCAGAGTTCTGACTGGTTCTGGCTGAAACCTGGAGCAGATTCACCGCCCCACTGACTTCGGAGCCACCAGTCTCCACTGAGCACCGTCGGGGTAGGACATTGGAGTGGAACTCCGGGGGCCCACTCTGCAGAAGGAGCAGGGCGGCTTTACCACATTTTGAAGTACGTGAAGCAATACACATCACTACCTAATTGCAGCGTGTGTGGGACCATCGAGTCCAGAATCTAAAACTACCTAACTGTACCACTGTTTCATGGGGGAGCCAGCATCTGGCCTCCTGTTCTGGATTACACGCACAAGTGTAAGGAACAGGGAAAAGGGAGTGCTTATTCCTTCTCCCTGTTTCCACCTTTCCCCTGAACATCTGGGCTGTTTTGACATTTGAGTGCTGAGCCCCAAGCGGGTTGGCGTGCGCCTGTTATGCCACAAGTAGGAGAAGAGGTCTATACCTTTAGAAACCCTTTTCCCCTGAAGGGCATTTTATGCAAATATGGCATTTGCCAGCAGCACCTCCAGCAACAGCCTCGCAATTTCGTGGGCCCTCAGCAACCCGAGGTTACAAGGCCTGCGTGACAAAATGAGCACCAAAACACGTCACCAACGTTTAGAAACGTGATGGAGGGGCCATGTTTGGTTTTATCCAGCAGGGATCTCTACAAGACTGCGTTGAGACTTATGCTGTCTAAACCAAAGTAACAATAACTGGAGCAAAACCTCCACAAGCCGTATATTTGTGTCTCTTTGGCAAATCATATCAGGTCTCAAGTCATAAAATATGGAAAGGAATAAGTACTCTCCCGTTCCTTTTTTAAAAAGAGAAGTGACAGAGTTCCCATGGGGCCTCCTTTTGTGTGTGCTGATTGCTAAGATAACATGTATGAGTTGGGTGAGACTGCTTTAAAAAAAAAATATTACTGTACTACAGAGGGTTATTTCTCTTTCTCATTTGTTACGTGGGGTGTGTGTGTGTGTGTGTTACTATTTTCTTCTGTCCAAGAGCTGTAATCTTAAGTATATTTACTTGGAAGTAAATCCCAGTTAATTCCATGGTACATACTTCTTAGTAAACGTGGTTACCATCAGGCTTGTCTGAAACTCTGAGCTAGTCAGAAATGTCAGGTCAGATTGTGACTTGTGGTGTGAGGAAGCCATGAAATGGTTCTAATCATAATGTGTCTGACTACAGTACTGTATGCCCAAATAAACCCCGGGGGGGGGGGGGGATTACAGGCTGCTTAAGTCATACTCAGTCCCTAATCAATACTTTCTATACAAGTTTGCTTATGACACACCAGCGTGTTCTATTTGCACGATTTCTTCCATTTTCTCCCTACTTTTCTCCCCCACCCACCTTAGATTGTGAGTTTGTTCACAAAAACAGTAGAAGAACATTTCAACCTCTCAGGTCACTCTGTGCTGACCTTAAAGTGGCCATTGTTAAACGAAAGGAACTTCAAAGGGAGACTCCACTTTAAAACTGCTGAATCACAATTTCTTTAAAATTAATTAAATTCTGTTACGTGTGGCCTGAATTGAGATAATGGTGGGATTTTTTTTTTAACACAAAAGGTACTAAGTTAGCAGTGCCAAGGTGTTTGTATTATCCTCAGTGTGGCTTTGTGAATGGTCACTGTGCTTATTTTGCATACATTTTAGCTTTAGAGCGCAGACCTAAGCGATTGATGTTCCATAGACAAAGGACTCTGATCTTGGAGCCTTATGTTTATCCAAAGCTCTTCCAGCAAGAGCCAGGCAGGGTGGGAGAAGGACAGAGGCTTTTACAGATTCTCTGTCCTCCTTTGTAGCCATTTTCAGCTAGACTTCTCTTCCATTGGGTGGGGACAGCAATGGAGAGGCTGTTGGATCAAATGGATCCAGGCCTCTCCTCCTCCCTCCCCTTTCTCCCTCTCCAATCACTACTGTGGTGCTTTTTGAAGGGGCGGGGGGGAGCAGAAGGATCCGCACTTGGATTTCTGCTCCTAAGGTTGCAGCTGTCTCTGTGGCCTGGGGGGTTGGAATCGACACCATCCTGTGGCTCCTCAGACACTGTGATTGTCAGAACTTGTATTTTTTTTTTTTTGCATTTCATTTCCATCTGACTTCACTGTTTAGATTCGCCCACCCCTCCACCCCAGATATGTTCCTAACCAACTGAGGATAACACTTCTTGCATCTGATGGTGAATCTGGTCCAGAAAAAGCTCAGACCAGCCCCCACCAAACTCACCTTGCTGCCTGAAGTGAGAACACACGCTGCTTTGCACCCCTTCTTGCCTCTGCCTTGCGCCCGTTCCTGGATGTGGCAGTCTTGCAAGAGCTTACCTGCATCTCAAGAGAGCTCACTCAAACTCTTGTGAGATCCTGCTCTTGCAAGAGTTCGGGCAATCTCTAGCAAGGTCTGGCCACAGTTGTAGTAAGGAGATGGGCAGGTGTGCGGATGCTCCAGAGAGCCCCGCCACCACCCGCTCTCTCACTGCAGCAAATTCCACAGCAGGAGAGTGGCTGGCAGGGCTCTCCAGAGAACCTGCTGGAGGTGGCAGGCCAGTGTCCAGAATGCATAGGCTGCGCATGGGCAACACAAGCCCAGCGAGATAAGCTGTCACCCCTAGCAGGGCCATGCTGCCCCACGGCCAGCCGGCCCCAGGTTGCCTAGCACACTTCACTCTGTTCAGGCCCACAGCCGTGTTCTTCCCAGCTGTTACATCAGCCAAGGGGTTGCTTTGGCCAGACTGCCCCTGTTTAAGCTCTGTTGTTTGTGTATTCAGCGGAGTTCTCTGTTATCGCCAGCCAGTCCTGACGCTGGGCTTTTCCTGTTTAAGATTCTGACTTCTGGTTTTTTCCCCCTTTCCTTTTGTTTTTTTGTTTGCCTTTTTCCTTCCCGGTTGTTTCCAGTTTTAGTCCCCATCAGCCAGGGAATCAGGCTGACTTTTGGCACCGAGAGAGTTGTCTTCCCCCATTGGCACTTACGTCTGCTCAGTCGGCCACCCCTGCACCTGCTTTCTTAGTAGCAGTTCAATGTGGCTCATGCCTTCTGGACTCTGGGCACAATCCCCCGGGAATTTGTCCCATGCAAGCCCTATTGGAGTTAAGCCTGACTCCTACCAACAGAGAGCGTCCCCTGTTCCTACTCCTCAGGTCTTTCGGAACAGGCACTTTGCAAAGCAAGCATTCCTGGGTGGTCAGGGAAGATACCAAGGCCTTGGTGACAATGCATGAGACCAGTTGGGTAAATAGGTGGGGTGACACCAGCAGGGATGCAAAATGGGCACCAGTTCATGTAATACAGACTTCCAGATGTGTTAGCCTGTGCTGGCTGGGGATGATTGGAGTTGTCTTCCAACACATCTGGTAGGCACCAGGTTGGGGAAAGCTGGTGCAATATGTCAACAACTATTTACGTTTAATTATGCATTGCTTCCTCATTTTAAGAATAATGAGCCATATTTTCATGGTGGTAGATCTTCTATTTGAAGACAGATGTGAATTGATTTGCTTTAGCATTTTGCATTCATGTGAAAGTCTACCATGGGGCAGGCAACATGGTGCCCCGGGGCGCCAGTGCATCCTCAGGCATTTTCCTTAGCACCCACCCCTCCTAATTTTAATTTTCTTAAAACCCTATTGAAAAATGCTATTACTGGCAGCTAGGATCACTTCAAAGCAAAGTGATGGCCTCCAGCCACTGCCATTTTCATTTCCCACATGGGGCTCAGAGGCATTCATAGGAAATGAAGCTTGTGGGCTACAGAAGGATACTTTTCTCTGCAGCATGCCCAGCCACCAAGAAAAACAAGGGTAAAAAGAAAAAGGGACACTTCTCACTGCTGTTTGGTAAATGGGGGGGGGGCGCTACAGAGAGTAGCAGGGGGCTAGGAAGGGCAGTGGTAACCCAGCAGGGGGATCAGGGAAGACAACTGAGAGCAACTGGGCAGGGGCGGGGGAGTATGGGAAGGGTTGTGTGCTTGTGTGTCTGAATGGATGGAGACTGCATGTGTGTGAGAAAGAGAGTGGAGAAGAGAAGGCATTTAGGGGTGATCCAGAGGGGGGCGGATTTGGAGGGATCCCACAAGAGAGTGAGTGTGGTTTTTCACATACTTGCAGTGTGTGTGTGCATATGCATGTGTATATGATGGGGACATGGGGTGCTTGCATGTGTATGTGAGAGAGTGGGAGAGAGAGAGCACTGTGTCTGTGTGCACGCATATGCGTGGTGCATGTGCGCATATGTGTGGTGATCCAAAGTGAGAGAATGCTATGTCAGTGAGGCAGCCTGCATGATATGAGGGTGGTTAATAAGCCATAGAGTTGCTGAGTGGTTTGCTAACTACCCCGGCCACCCGCCCTTGCCAGGTTCAGACATCACAGCAACCTGTGTGCCTGGCAAGGGTAATCAAGGAAAGCAGCCGACATGCACGTGGGTGGTTAAAAAGCCACCGTGGCTTATTGACCACCCTCGTGTCATGCATACCCAGTCTATAAGTAGTGATCTGGGGTGAGAGAGGAAAAGAGGCGCAAGGGACGAGTTGGTTGGCAGAGACAGAGGGGTGAGAGAAAAACAGTCTGCCTTCTGTGAAAAAGGTTTCTGTTGGCACAGAAAACGGTGGGTTCAAAAGTGTACTGGAGCCCTGAACTTGTACTGCCTTGTACTGCCTTGTAGTCTTTTGGGCAGGTTACTAGCCCTTGGTGACTAGCCATCCTCCCATAGCAGCCGTTTTGTGGTGGTGCCCAGGACAGTTTCTGAAATTGCCAAACGTGCTCACAGCCCCCAAACGGTCGCCTTCCTCTTGATATAGATCAGCCTTCCCTGATCTGGTACCTTCCAGATGTTTAGGACTTCGTCCCACATCAGCTATCATCATGGCCAACGGTCAGGAATGCTGGGACCTGTAGGCTAAAAGATCTGGAGGGCACCAGGTTGGGGAAGGGTGATAGAAATGAACTATTCATTTACTGTGCTCCCAAGGAAGCCCTTCTCAAAATGCATTGGGCATGTAACAGCTGGATTGCTTCTCTTGTGTAGCAGGTTGAGCCCTTGCAGCTCTTTTCTCCCCCCTCCCGCAGAATGGCACCAATGCAGTTTCTCACAGGCCCTATATTTGCAGCCTAACACGGTCAGGGCACAATCCTATGCAGTTTGACATTAAAATGTCCTAGAACTCCCAGCATTCTCCAGCCAGCCATACTGGCTGGGAATGCTGGGAGTTGCAGAACTTTTTAATGTCTCTAAATGTGCCTGGGAGGTGCAAGACTTGCTCCCTCTCTGCCCCATTGGAACCTGCTTGCTCGTTTTGGTGGTGGTGAGCAGGAGGGGCGGGGGATGCTGCTGCCGCCTTGCTCCCTGGCTCTCTCTGCCTGTCAAGCCAGCAAGTGGGAGCCACGCGGGGGAGCAAGAGCAGGCGGGACCATGGCGGTGAGGAGGTCGGTGCTTGGAGGGTGCCTCCAGAGCCAGTGCTGTGTCCAGCCTGAGAGGGCCCCCTTTGCTGGGCAGCTGGATGGAGCACCAGCACGGGACTGGGAGTTCGATGCCCGGAATGAGCTCATCTGATTCCCAGAAAATAGCAAGCCCCGTGTCGTCCGCAAGTTGTTGAACGATCGGGGGCCAAGATTCCTCTCCTATGAAAAAATATCAGCAGGCACAGGACTTGCAGTCTCTCTCGTGCCCCCAATATATTTTTGTAAAGATATTCTTTTTGTCTCCATTGGCACGGGAAAATGTACTTTCCACTGCCCAAACATAAATTATTCTTCAAGCGAAAGTTTGGAATTCAGAAGTCTGCATTTTTAGTGGCATGCTGAGCAGAACCTTTTGGCAGCTGTACTGAGCAAACACACACAGAAAGGAGAAGAAGGGAAGAAAAGGGGGCAGAAAGCATCAGGAGGAATGGAGACATCTTTGTAGCAAAGAAATTGCTCCGATCTATTCTGGGCAACACATTTGGGTTGCAGGAAAGGTATAATGAAGCAGCCCAGGTCCTAGATCTATAGACAAATCAAGGGAATATTATGGTTACTGAATCTGGCCTTATATGCAAGGGATTTCATCCAATATCTTGGACATCAAACCCATAACATCAAGCACTGGAAGGGGTCTCTAAAAATTTACCTCCCATAACTATTTCAAATCAGCTCTCCCTTCTTGGCAACACAAGCAACATAGCTGCTTGTTTGCCAGCAGGGCCAGCCCCAGGTATGTTACTGCCTGAGCCAAAGAACAGGATGGCACTCTTTCCCATCCCATGTACAAAAGCTGGCTGGACTGGCAGTTGAATCTTTGTTCACCACTGGTGATCGGACAGCATCCTTCACCACACTTGAAAGCAGCAGACTAACTTCGCGGGCACAGAGCAGGCTGCATGACACACAGGTCTCTCTTTCAACACCTTGCTGCTGCCTCTCAGCGACTGCTTCACACTGCCTAATGGTAGGGCCGGCCCAGTTTATCAGGGCTCTCTCTCTCTCTCTCTCTCTCTCTCTCTCTGTTTTTTAGACAAGACAAAGAGCACAAACCACCAGGAATTTATCCTGGGCAAGTCCCAGTGAAATTGTGCTGCATATTGTGCTCTTGACAGGTCCCGTTCTTTTCACCAGAGCTTGCGTAGAACATCCTGGTGGATTGTGCCCAACACTTCCATGTCGTCTCCTAGTGGTTCATTGCTGGAGCTGGGGCTCAGTGGTAGAGCACCTACTTTGCATGCACATGGTAGCAGGTTCAATCCCTGGCATCTCAAGGTAGGGCTGGACAAACTCCTGGCTGAAACCCTGGAGAGCCATTGCTGCCAGTCAGTGTCGACAATACAGGGCTTAAATGGACCAAGAGTTTGACCCAGTATAAGGCAGCTTCCGATGTTCCTATGCTAGACAGAAGGAAATGTCCTTGCGTGATCCTAAATCCTATAGCAGCCAAGAGGGTTCCAGGCTCCTTTCTTAAGCAAGGTTGCCTGCAACAAAATTTAATGAAGAATAAATAATGACAGCAGCCTTTACAAAACGCTTTCCAGCAAAGACTGTGAGCCATGTGAAGCTTTTGAAAGTTATGCTTATCCCAGCATTTACAGCATCTTTCCAGCTTTTTCAAAGGCTCTAATTTGTTGCATTTGGAATCCAAGGCTGGACTTCTGCGCACACAGATGGGTATTTTCCTTGGAGATGAGGAGAACAATTCAACAAGAAGGAACCTCCAGTCACGTAGAACCTGCCAAACCCATACATATGGATCAGAAGAGACGTTACTTGTGTGGCTGAGAGTAGAGAATGCTGTGGATAGCCCTCTCTCTCACCCCCCCTCCCCTTAGAGAGAGTTTCTGGTTGTGATGGGGCCAGGTTAGGCAGTGGTTAAAGCAGGAGCATCTGTGTACATCAGGCCTGCACCTCCTTTCATGCACCAAGCTAAATGCACACTCCCACCAGACACATCTGGTTGCCCATTAAGACCCTTGATAAATCCCATTTTTTCTGCCTGCACGGGGCTGCCAGACAGTGTGTCGGGCACCCTGTGGGTCACAATGCATACCTGGAGGATGGTGTTTGGCTGGGTAGATCACAAGTTGTGCTGGCCTACTGCAAATCCTGAGGATCCATCTCCTGGAGCAGAGCTCCCCATCTCCCAGGCCCATCATGGAACTCACATTCAATCCTTGCATGACAAAAAATGGGATACAAATGGGAATCCCTTTAAGGTTTGCATTTATTTTTAAAAATAAATAAATCTTACAGCATGACAAATGGCAGTGACAGAGGATGAAATGTCATATTTTAAAGGCTTTGCTTGTTCACAAATTTCATTCTTGCTTAATTTAGAATGATTCTTGCCAAGCGTGGCATGCTTTTCATAATCGTGGGTGGCATTGTTTAAGAAAACCTCAGGAATAAAGGGATAAAAACACCTCATAGCGCTTCGGTTGAGGAGACGGGAAGGAAATTAGGTAGATAAGTTTTAAAAAGGAGACAAATCATCTATAAAAATAGTAATCTGTTGGCTTGTATTTCTGGGACAACAAGACACAGACTGTGCTATCTCATTGGCTTCTTGTAGTGGCAGCATAGGTAGTCTTTTGGAAATGTTTTTCACGGGTGTGGAAGTAACTTTTTTTCTAGGATTCATTCTCACTACATTGAAGTCAGTGTATTTTAAATACATAAATCTTTCATCGATTGGCACCATTGTTGAACACCTTGTTCTTCCAATTTGTCCAGTTAATACCATTCATGTAACTTAATGTGTGCGCACGCTCTCCCTCCCTCACCCCATGCAAATCAGCAGAAACTTCACCAGCCAAATTATCAGCATAGCTCCTGAGCCAAGTTGCTCTCTTTGCATGTGCTTTCAGGGACTTTCCCACCGCCGGCAATGACGTGAACTTCCAAACTCTGTCTGAAAACATAACTTGGATGCTTGGCTCCAAGACTGCTTGCAAAAGACAACTACACTGCAATAGCTGGAAGGAACAGGACGCAAGGAGCAAAGCTTCCAGGGCCGTTACCTGTTGTTGTCAAGAACAGAGACTGGAGGATTGTGAAGGAAAATAGGTTAATGCTCAGAATTTACACATTGCTGTTGATGCCCGGTGGTACAAGGATTGTGGAGGATACTTATGAAACTTAACACAATGGATTAATTAGAATAACACCTGGAACAGATATGGCAAAATCCATATTGTGGGAAGGAAATCCATTTCCTAATCAAACTCCTGAAGGTCAAGTTAGAATGGACAGTGGGAGCCATATTGGTTTAATCTCATTCACATATAGAGCAGGGGTGTGGTCCCTCTTAACCTTGAAAGAGGTGCATGGATGAGAGGAGCAGAAACACACACACCCCTCCACTAACTCCTTGCAAGATGTTGCCCCAGGCACAGAGCAAGACAAGCAAGCAAGACAGGCTGCAAGAAAAGTGCCCCGGGGGCTGATCCTAATTAGCCAAGGCAGGAGAGGGGGAGAAGTCACCTGTCTGCCTCTTTTGATGTTAAAAACAGGCTCCTCGCCCCACTGGATATGCGAATTGGGTAGAGACGTGACTGAACCAATGTGCTTCTTGCCAACAGAGCCTGGTGTCGTGGATGGAGTGGGCTGGATCAGACTATCTGCTTCTCTATGCCATGCTGAGGAACAGAAGCACATCCTCCCCTTTCCCCATCCACCAGGTGCATCTGCTCCACCTCTGATGCTGGTGCAAGGGTGTGTATTGGTGGTGATGAACATTTTGCCCATGGGCCAAATCCAGCCTGCCTGAGGTCCCAACCTGGCTCTCTGGGGTTCTTTAGATGGCCACGCCCCCCCCCTCCAGTCGTTTAGGGGTTTCCCATCTTTTGCACATTTTTTATTACGTTTCCTTTGTCCTCCCCCTTCGCAATCCATACACTCCAGGAAACAAGGCTTCGAGCTACACTACTTTATTAGTTAATAACTAGCTTCTTTAAAAATGCAGGTTCTAGGAAACTCCCAGACTGCATTTGTTGTTGTTCAGTCATTCAGTTGTGTCCCACTCTTAGAACCAGCTAATCCACACATCTACGAATACCAATAGAGGAGATGAAGTGGAAGTTAGAGAAGTTGCCAGCAGTCTGAGCAAGAACTTCAGGGCCAGACTTGCTTTGCAGGGAAGCTGCTCCCTTAGGGTGGCTCCCTCCTACGCTGGCTTCCATGAGTGGCCAACCTGGCGGAGCATCTGAGCCCTGCCCCTAACTTTGCCCGCTTTGCTCTGTGATGGACCCTGGCATCCCTCAAGTCACACCCCTCGCGCTCCTCCTCTGAAACTTGGGTCCTCATGGTGGAAGAAAGGGGGAGACATGCAGGCTGGGCCACCGGTGTGCCAAGGTCTTGGGAAGACAGTCTCGCTGTATCTGGGCTCACTAGGGAGAGAGCCTCCCCCCGTTTCAGCTGTTCCCTTTCTGAATCTGAATCTGAGCTGCCAGACATCTCCACATGCTCAGATTCATTCCTGACAGTTTTAGACTGTCAGGAATGAATCAGTTTTAGAACCCCATGCTAAAAGGTTGCAGTGTCTCTCCTAAGGCTTAAGTCACTGGCACAAAGAACTTCAAGCTAAATTGTCGGTATTTTGCCCCATCCCCTTTGCCTTCTGCCCAGCCCACCAATGGAATGCAACCCCCAAGAGCTTCCTCGAAACTGAACTTGGCCCTCGGGCTGAAAGAGGTTCAACAGCCCTAGTGTAAAAGTTCTTAAGGATGACCACATGTAACATCCAACTCATTTAGAGCATCTCTACACCAGCCTAAAATCCCGCATTTAAAACAGGGCTTTCTGCTTCTGTTTTAAATGCAGGATGATGACAGACTCCCTTTACTCAGGCTTCCTTTCCCCCTCCTTCCCCCCCTTATCTGCGTGCTCTATAGGTTTCATTATACAGCCACTAGATGGCGCTGTGGTCTAGCTCCTCTTATTGCAGGATTTCCTCCTTTCATGAGTAAGCTCAATGCGCTGTAATCTGATCGCTCACTATCTCCGATCTTTCTAAAAAATGGAATGAAGCTCGTTTAATTCAGGAGACACTCTGGAGGTTGATGACATCTTCTAAAGGACCCGCAATCTTCCATGAGTAACCAATCTCAATCGCAGGATAAAAGCTCTGTGTGGAGAAGCCCTTAGGCTCAGATCACACAGTCAATAGCCCACATAACATTTGGGAATCAGTCACATGATCTAGGCCTATGTGATTGGATTTTACATGTGTGCACCTTTAATAATATTATGCCCATGCGTGGATATTGGAGGCTGGACAGAGATGCTGGATGGGGAGGGAAGGTAGAAGTAGCAGAGGAGATCTGGGTAAGTATATAGTCTGATTTGGTTCAAGGCTGGATTTCAGTGAAGAAGTCTGAACCCCCACAGAACCAAGGAAGTCACAGGGTGAGCTTTTGCCAGAACAAGCTCCTTAGATGAAGGTGTGGGATAAAGATGTGCTCAGCTTCATTAGAAGTTTCCTCTGTGCATTTATTCTGAGAGAAATTCCACGGGTTCATTGCTCAGCATATACCTCGTCGTGCTACGAAGTGCAAGGGACTTTGAACTGGGGACTCTATCTGACCCAGGAACCTTACTGCCCTTCCTGCCCTCCACCTGCCGCCTTGACGCTTGCCAGAAGAGAGCGCTGCTCGCGGCTCTCTCTTGCGCATTGGTGCTCTACCTGTGGCTGCACAGAGGGGGGCACTGCACAGCAGCAGCAGCCACCACCACCACTCTAGCAGTGAGAGGGGAAGAAGGGAGAGTGGCTGCCCTGGGGCGGACGGGGAGCGAGTGGTTACCATCACCTTGCTTACTGGCTTGGGGAGCAGCCCCACGGAACTACGGCTGGGGCTCAGGGGCCATCAGGGTCACCACCTAAGGGGCTGGCACTTTGACAGGCCTGGAGGCCAAGGGCACCCCAGTTTGGACGTGTGCATGTGTGGTTGCTTTTGATATTGCTCGGGCCTCTTGGAACTTGCATTTTTAGGAGGTGTTTTTCATGCTGAGCTTTAGGAGATGCATCTTGGAGCATGGGGAAATGGGAGCAGGTGGGGAGCAACTCTTCAGGTGATAACCGCCCTTCCTGAGCTGGTCTGGCTTGGCAACAGTTATCCATTCCTTGGTTACGCCACATCTAGACTACTACAATGTGCTTTGTGTGGGGCTACCCATGAAGAGTGTCCAGAAGCTTCAGTTGGTGCAAAATGTGACAGCCAGGCTGCTAACCAGTGGATGGTATCGGGATCATATTATACCTGTTTCGAAAGACCTGCACTGATTGCAACTTCCATCATGTTGGCAGGGGATAATGGGAACTATAGTCCAAGACATCTAGAGGGCGCCAGGCTGGGGAAGGCTGTGTAGTATTTGTGTTCTGTATAACATCTGCCCCCCTCCATTTGCTCCCATGGACACCTCTTCATCCCAAACTTTGAGTGTGTGGAGGGGTGCGGGTGTTTCTTCTAAAACAGAAAGTAACAATAAAACAGGTCTAAAACAGACCTCCCCTCAGTAAGGTGTCAAAAAATGTGTATGCATCAATGGGAAAGAAAACAGAAAACTCTTCCGAGAGGGAGGGACCTGAAAATAAATTACATCAACTGTGAATTGTGCTAACCCTTTGCACAGGACCAAGCCATGTGGGATCTTGTTTGCTCTGCCAATGAAGCGGTAAATGAGCTCTCACACCCTTCCCTGCATTGCATGGTTTGCACCAACAGAGAGGTGCATGATAATCGGCCGGCTGCTCTTTGTACAGAGAAAGGGGGGGTGTATCACCCTATATTCCATATATTCTGCCATTCAAAGGTTCACAAATCCCAAGAGTCGAAGAAACATGTGCTGTGCCTGCCCCTGCCATGGGCTGCCCCATGGCGCAAATAACCCACGCAGTGCCATGAGACGGGAACGCTTGCTGCAGTGCCTGCGAATTTCTGGGCAGTAGGCAGAAATCTGGATGAAAGGCCGAGATATGCCAAATGAATCCAGGAGTGGGATCCAGCAGTCCTGCCCCCCCCCCCCCACACTTTCTGCTTGCGGCAGACTCTGGCCTGAATGGCAGAAGCAGATCTCTGGGCGGCGCCAACAAGCGAGCAATTCGGCCCCCACAGCAAGGGGCTCAATGCAATGAATGTCTGGTCCTGTCTATACTCTAGGAGGCCCTTCCCCGGCCTGGTACCCTCCAGATGGGTTGGACTATGCCTCCCAATGGCCATGCTGGCTGGGGGTGATGGGACCTGTAATCCAACACATCTGAAGGGCACCAGTGCTGGGGGAGGCTGCTCTATGACTTGAATGTGCATTTAAACTACAGGCACAGCGCCTCTTAGGGAGGATGTGGATCGTGCCCTGCTCATAGCAACCGCTTAGGAAGCAACAAGAGCCTCGGGTCGGACAAGCTGCTCTCCACTCATGGCAAACAGGTCCCCCGGCTCACCCGCCACTCAAAACGAGCTCACTCTCGGAAACTCCAGGGCTTGCACCGTGAACTCTGGGGCCTCGCGGAGGGGCTTCAGGCCCCAGAGCTTCCCACGGGTCTAGAAGGGAGTCAGGTGTGTGCCACAGCAGCCAGCGCCACCGCGCCATTGGCAAGCTGGAGGAAGGCTCTGGATTAGCCAAGGCTGGGCTCGTCAGTGCCAGGAGCCTGGCTTTCTGCTCTTGCCTGGCAGGGGTGCAGAGAAGACCCAGGGACCCCCAAGATGGAGGGCCCCAATGGACCAGCTCTTCAGGCTTGCAGAGTCAAATAGGAAGCCTTTTCCAGGAATTCCCTGTCTGTGAGTTGGAGTGCTGCAGTGGTCTCTAGGCTGAGGACCATAGGTTGGGGCAAGCCATCCACCACCAGGCACCCAGGAGGAGGAGGCCCCAACAGCCTCTGCACCATCCTGCAGCCCAGCCCTGTTTGAATTTGCTTCACAAGACTCTGGACTGTACAACAACCATGGCCAAAACTGCACATTGATTGGCTTAAACCAAATTCATGCCAAAGGCCTAGGAAATACCTCCACAAATATGCGTTGCTCAGCTGTGTGCCTATATCTGTTGTCTCAGGCAAGTATACCTTACCTTTAGCAAACTGAAACTGGTAAAGGATTGCCAAATCTCTTTTGACAGTGTAATAGATACATTCGCTCATTTTAGTAATCATAAATAATATTTATAGATACTACGATGATTTGTAATTTATTGAGAGTGTAAAATGTTCCTTTTTGCATTAAAGTAGCTTTGCCCATGAATCAGCACTCACTGTTAGTAATGAATTTATCATAATTAACTACTACATAATAAATGATATAAAGCATTTTGTATGCCAATATTCCATGTACTTGATCACGTTTGTTATCCGCTGCTGGCATTCGGGGGTGCGGGAGGACAGGCTCAAGACTAGGGCTCACTCTGGGTTCCCTCCCTGCGGCCTCTTGCAGCATCTCCTGCCTGCCTCTCCTGGGGCTCATGGCTGCCCAAGTACTTGCTCCAGCTTAAACCCCCACTCTCAGCAATCGATCTCCGAGTCTCTCGGTCGGGGAAGGCACACGGATTTGGGTATGGCCAGGAGAAGCAACGGCAAGGAAACCAGTTTGGGATGAGCCTCTCCTCAACAGGGAGCAGGAGAGAGCCCTTTGCCCATCACACAGAGGGGACATCTTGTGTCCATGAAGGGTTTTCATATGTTCTGCAGACTGAGGGAAATGCAACAAGCATTTTGAGTGTGTTTAGAAAACGAGGCTCCTTAGAACAAGTATGAAAAAGACATGGCGAGGAAAGCTATAGAGACACATTTCACTGTCCTCAATTCTGAATTTTAATCTGCTGAGTTACAAAACTCCTCCTGCTCCTTTAAGCTTGTAATCTTTCACAAGCCAGCAGCCCTCCTTCCCTGGAAAAAACAACACTGATAGCACAAACTGGGAGTGGAGGTTCCCAACCAAGGGGCTCGTCCTGAGGAGCTGCCGAGGGGAGGGCCAAGGGGAAGGCCTTTATCTCCAAAAGGTCTCCTTGATGTCTCGCTCACAGGGGCTCCAGAAGGGAGTCTAGCCTGGCCGGCCCAGCGCCTGGAAACTGGAGAAGAGAAGTCTGCCAGCTTGGGCGATAACACGCCCTGCTGCCCATCTTGATTTCCAGAACCGGCTGGGGAAGTCTTGAAAGGGTGGCTGTTGACAGGTTTTTTCCTGCGAAAATACAGGGAGGCTGCAGCTCCCAGCCTCGTAAAAGGGATGGTCCAAAGGCCCTCACGAACGTTAAAAGGCACGCGATTAGATAGCAGGCCAGCCTATCTTCGCCGGCATTCTGCTGATGCAGCCTTCGCTGGGGTTAAATGGGAGCCATCAAGCTTAACCAGACAGACGCCAACCCTCTCCATCAAACTGGCCAGCACCAGATAAGGCCCCCAAAGTTACACTCTTTTCACGTAGCACGCTTCGTCTCCGAGGGGCTGACCTTTGCTGGTTCCTGGCTGTGGTTTCTCGCAGACGCCCAGTGGAGCCAGTGACTGGATAATGGAATATTATATATAGTTTTTTTACTTCAAGGCATTCAACCCTCGCCCTACCCCCCTTCCCTGTATCTGCCCCAGCTGCAAACAGCGCAAGCTTATCTTCCCAGGATCCCTTAAGCCTGTTCTCTTGAGCAAGTTCCCAGCAGAAAAACTCAAGTGAAGGACTACGTAGGGACCGGTATGTTAACCCCTTTCCTTGCTGGAAAGGCTGCTAGACTATCGAAATGACAAGGGACTCTCCTCTTCTCTTAGTGGTGTTGGCAAATGAGGCTTTGCCCATGCAGTCGGCCTGCCTCGTTCGCAGAGGATGATGACAACAACAACGACGTCTTTCGCTTGTAACCCTCCAGGGGGTTCCTCCCATTCTGTTCCAAGAGGGGCAAATTGGACGCCCCAATGAGAAGGCCACAAGTAGGATGTGAACATAACAGCACCCTCCTGCTTGTGTTCCTCAGCCACGGCCTCCGATACCGAACCTGACACATGGCCATCACAACTAACTGCCTGCCACTGATGGCCTTATCCTCCAGGATTTTCTTCTGATCCAGTAAAAACAGAAAGGATTTAAGGTTCCACCAAGAGTGAAACTCAGATTACTGCATTCAGATTCTAGACTGCCAACCATTACACCATGGAACCACCTTAAAAACGGTTTGAAAGGGGTTTAACAGTCATGCCCACATCTCCACCTCCTACTCCAGAACGCTGGAAACTGTAATTTGGTGCACGTGCTGATAATTCCTTCTTAAAGATGATTAGCTCTTACACAGAATGAACATCCCCAGGGTCACCTTGGCTGACGTCTATCAGTGTTAGGCCCATGTGAAACTGGTTCAAATGTTCCTGTACCAATAGAAACAAAGCCATATGACAGGTCCATCTCTTTGTCCATCTGGCCCAGTACTGCTTACTCCAGGGGGGTCAAACCTCTTTCAGCCCACGGGCCACATTCCATTTCGGAGAAGCCCTCAGGGGCTGCATGCCAGGGACTGGCAGGCCCAAAGGTAAAAGGGCAGGGCAAAATTGAAAAACAAAATACTCAAAATGCTGGCCTATTGTAGCTTAAAACTGTTACTGCCAGTAACCAGGAGAAGCCTTAGGAGAAGCAGTTCAACCTTTTGGAATGGGGCAGGTGGGGAGCCATGCAAAAGCCAGGGAAGCCCCGATCCATCGGCAGTCAGGGCAAAGGGGGTGGGAGCCCCAGAGGGCCGGATGGAGACCCCAGCCAGGCCGGAGTTGGGCCACAGGCCTGAACTTCAGCAGCCCTGGTCTGCTCTGACGGGCAGCACCCGCACAGGCAGTGGAGGCTGGTGGCTCCGATGTCAGTGGGGCACGGCATCCGCTCCAGGTTTCAGTCAGAACCAGTCAGAACTCTATAGGAGCTCTCCAAGGCATGAAGTTCTGACTGAAACCTGGACCGGATTCACCACCTCACTGACATCAGAGCCACCAGCCTCCACTGACAAGACCTACCGTGCAAATCACGAGCAGATGCTGGCGACGGACCCGTCGAAGACGGCAACGGTGTGGCCAGACGGAACAACGGGGTGGGCAGAAGGCAAGGCACAGTGGGGCAGGAAGGCGTCCGCCCATTCCTGAAACAAGGGTATGATTGGCTGGCCTGCCAGTCCCTGTGGTTGGCTGCAGGACTGCCACGTAAGGGGCCTCTTCTGAGCCCTTCCCTCCTCGAAGCCCACAACCAGGCACCGAACCAGGCGCCTCTTGTCTGCTGAAGCGGTGGGGTGCAAGTTCCACTGAACCACCACTCCACCGAAGGCGCCCTTCGGTGCTGGGCTCCGTGGGTGTGCTGCACGAGCTGGGAGAGGGGAAGAGAAGGCGGCAAATCATGGCTTAAGCCAAAAGGCCCCTTCATGGGTCCCCCTCCTGTAGCTAGGGAGTGGCTTGGTGGAGCGGGTGGCTAGATTCCAGTCTCACTCACTCCCCCTTTCCCCTTCTAACTGCACTGTTGCTGGTATGCAGGCTTTGTCTTGCGAAGGCCAAATCCCCACATTCCAGGAGTGGGGCTTCAACCTGCATCTCCTGTTTCCCCTTCTGTTGCATTCCTCTTTTGCCCTTTCAGCGTTAACCTCGCTGCTGTAGGGGGCATTCTCCCTTCTGCAAGTGGGTCCTTACTCTCTCTTTGCAGAATACTTGCCCCCCTCTCACAAACAGGTACGTACTAAGTCCTAGACACTGTCTGTGCGGCTTCTTTGGTACCACAACAGGCCTCAAACGCTTCGACGGAGGGCGAAAGGGTGCTTTTGTAGGCTGTTGCCTGATGTCTTGGGGCTGCCAGGGGACTTGAACCCCAGGAACATCTGGCAACAAGCACCAGCTTCTGCCCTCCAAACCTCTGGGTCATGGAGACCTTTGACAGGAAAGGCACTGTGGATCATTTTTAGCAGCTTGCTTATGCGTTATATGTTGGAGGGATGTGTTCAGTGATGTCATCGTGGCGTCTCTGCCACCACAGCTTGTTGATTGCTTTCCCTGCATGGGTACGGTGGGGATAGCATCAGTGCACAATGCTGCGATTGGTAGGTGGCAGTGGAATCACCGAGGATGCTACAGGAATGGCTGTTGGTGTTGCCATATTAGCTCCCATTTTTCTATGGTTATTGTTTTGATGTAGGGTGCGCATAGGATTGCCACTCAGTTATGCCAGTGCTAGCCCTAAGCCCTAGCATAGGGGGCCTGCAGGATCTACCTGCCTGTGATCTTTCAGTGCTGCCTGATGAAGAGTTCTGAATAACTTGAAAGCTTGCACAGTGTTACACCAGAACAAGCTGGTTCAGTATGACTGCGTATCTAATCTTCTAAGTAGTTATACTGGGAGCTGGTGAGGAATTCCTGCTAATTCAGTGGTAGGCTCTCATGGTGAAGCAACAAATCACCCTTTTCAAACGTGCCCTGAAAGGTGGGGTAGAAAATGCATGAAAAGCGTTTTACCCAAATGGCTAAAGCTGTAAACTGAAATAAATACAAGCCCGTTTGCATAAGCATGTAACTCATGAATGGGTAGAAGGGTGGGGCCATGGAGAGCAGCGGCAGAACTGGAATCCACAGCAACTGCCAGCATCGAAGATCTCCTGGCCTTCCTCCCCCATCATGGTGCGCATCCCGCCTTGTCTTACTCTCCTCCATGATTTTCCTTGCAAAAACAGTATTTTCCTCTACTGGTTATTGTTGCTATTTCAATAAACCATCTACATGCCAGTCATTGTGTAGAGAAATTAATAATGGAGATAAAATTATATTAAAAAAAAAGAATGTGGCAACTCTACCAGGACTTGGAATATTTGTAAAGGCAGACCTTGAATATAAGTGGTTCAAACTGTAACATTTTCATAGCAATGTGTTTTTTTCCTATAAATATCTTAGTGGTTTGGATTAGTTAGTGAAAAGGTTTGTTACCTAACTGTGGATGTTTTTTGCGATTGCTCTTATGAGAAATATTCCCTTCATAAATACGTTTAGGGAAATTTTAATTGTATTTTAGTTAGCTTTCTAATGTGGATTTAAATATAATATTACAAAATCTCTTCAATACGTTTATGACCATGTGTTGCTGTTCTACCTATATATTTGTTTCCTGTTCTTGTGAGCCACTTTGAGCATATCAATAAACTGGAGGAGGAGGGGGAGGAGGAGAAGAAGAGGAAGAAGGAGAATTATAAATAGGTCTGAATGTGGTCTGTGTGGTCACAAACTTATTTACAAGATGCACTTGTGAATTCACTGCTGCAGGACAGCATGATAGCCAGGAACCGAGATGGCTTTCAAGAAGGATTACAGTTCAGCCTTCCCCAACCTGGCGCCCTCCAGATGTGTTGGGGGTACAATTCCCATCCTCCACAGCCAGCATACTCAATGACCATTGGATTATGGGAGCTGCCATCCAACACATCTAGAGGGCACCAGCTTGGGGAAGGCTGGATTAGACAAAGACTAGGTTCACACAACATGACAACTCATGCTTAAGGCTGAGTATGGGTTGAGTGTGGGTTGTTGTTGAAACGTGGGTTGTGTTGTGTGAACCCCACCGCGCTAACAAACCATGGTTTGTTAACCACGAACAACCCACAAAGAGAACCCATGGTTTGTTGTTGGGTTGTGAACTCTGGGTTGTTCATGGTTAAAAAACCATGGTTTGTTAGCATGGCTGGGTTCACACAACACAAGAGCCCACAGTTCAACAACAACCCACAGTTCAATGACAACCCATACTCAACTCTGAGTGTGGGTTGTTGTGTTGTGTGAACCCAGCCAAAGTAATGAAGAGCAGACCTAGCAATAGCTGTTAGCCAGGTCAGTTAGACTGAAGCAGCCTACCTTTGCATTCCAGGAGCTGTCAACAGAGAAAGCATGAGGGGCAGCTGCCTTCACGTCCTTGCTTGTGGGATTTATGGAGGCATCTGACTGCTCATCATTGGAAACAGTGTTCTGTGGACTCAGTGGCCCTTCAGTCTTGATTAAGCAGGGCTCTTAGACTCAGACTCTTGCATCAAGATGACAGACTCGTATAAATCCTGCAGTTTAAGAAGCATATCTTATTCTGCTGGTCATGGGGATGGATGACAAAGCTTTGCAGAACTGAAGATTAATTTTCTGTTTACTGGAAGTTCTGCTCAGACCTTCCCCAAACCTCGCACCCCACCTCTGCCTCTGAGGTTTGTTCCCCACCACCACCACCACACACACACGAAGTTGGATGCCCATTTTCACAACAATAAAAGCTTGAAAGCTGAATGGAGAACATGAGTAACGGTACACAAATTGGTACAGTATAAATGGGGAATTACACACAACCCCTAGCAAAGATACTGAAGTCCCTAATCCCAGATCCAGAATGAAATCTCTTAATCTGTCAGGCCACCCTGGTTAGAGTTCTTTTTCCCCCCAGTGTGAAGGTCATAGGTAATTCCCCCCCGCCCTTCTACACTGAGCAGAAACGAGAACCAGAGAGAGCTTCATTTTCACACACACCCCACAACTCAACTCAATAGTCAGTTTGTCCTGTGCTTTTAACTCCCCCACCCCCACCCCACTCCTGGGGCAGCAAACGGGAGCTACAGAAAATTGCTCCGGAAGAGAGCTGCCTCTCAGTCAGTGGCTGCAGAAGGCTACGCTAGAGTGATCTTTCCATCAGATACCAAAGTGCAGCGAGGGAGGGGGTCAGTTCTGACCTACTCAGCCGCTTCTCTGCACACAGTAAAACCCTGGAATGTACCTGGGCTGGGACCACTCCCCACCGTCACACCCAACAGCAGCGCTGACGTTGCTAGGGTGTTTTTCACTGCAACACAAGACACTTTTAAAATGGAGAATGGCATGTTCTGTTGGTACAAGTAAGTCACCTATTTATTTATTTTTACTCTCTCCCAGTCGATGGCCCTGATCCGGCTGTAGCCCTGGGCAACAAGTCACATATAGCATGTTAGACCCATTCTATAGGGCTCAGGTGATGAACACGGCAGTGAGCATTCACCTGCATGTTGCTCCTGGGCACTGTACAGCTCCTAGCACGCCGCTGGATGTCTCTAGATGGGCCTCTGGTCTGATCCAGCACAGGTCTTCTTATGTTCTTAGCTAAAGGTTAGGTAGCTGCATTTCAGCCGCTGCTCTGCTATGGACTGGCACTTTCCTTCTTCAGCTGGCTAACGTGCTCGCTCATGCCACTTCAGCAGGACTACGCACAGGCCGAAGCCATGTCTGGCTCTGTGACGGCAGAAAGGGCCAGCTGCAGGTGTTCAGGGGCCCTTGGGCAAAACACCCTCAATGGGCCCCTCCCTCAGTGCCCCTTCTCACCACAATAGCCGCTCGCCACTCTTGCTCCACATCCTCTTTCTCATCATTGCTACCACTTGCAGAGAGCCAGGGAATGCAGAGGCCGCGGCATCTGCTGCTGCTCCTTCTCACCACCACCGTTGGGTGGGCCGGAGTGGGAGAGAGGTGGACAAACAAGTTGCAATGGTGAATAGGAGGAGCGCTTGCCAGGAGGCCCCTGCTGGGGTGTGGGTCCCTGGCAGGTGCCCAAGCATGCCAGCCCTTGACACCAGCCCTGACTGTAGATGCGGAGCGATCATATTGCTCTGCTCCTTCATGGGTCTTAGCCTGCTGCAGGCAGAATAACCTAACAGAAATCTCTGAGCTGGTCCCAAAGCTTGGACCAGAATAAATATCAGTTGCCATCAGTCTCCCATGGAATTGGGGCTGCAACTCCAGACTGACTCCAGTGCCAAGTGGACAAAGAAAAAAGTTGCAAATGGTTTCCGCCACCAGAAGTCACTTAAAGGAATTTCACTAACAAAAGTCAGCTTAAAGTGGTTCCATTTCCTTGATCTAAGGCCCCTGCCTTGAATGGTGCTGGTTGAGAACCAACCATTCAGCGCTTTGAATGACCATTTTTGGCTTGCAGACAAACTTAAAATAGAAAGAGAGCCTTTGGTGAGGAAGAAACTCTTGCCTGACGAAACACACCGGAGACTCTTTCTGTGCTCTTTTGTGAAGGCCTATCTCTGTCTCCCATCTCAGCTCTATTTCCTGCAGGTCTCTTGGGCCCAGATTCTCTCTCATTGTGAGTGGCGCATTTTGGAAATGACCTCAGGCGGTTCTCAGTGACTGGCGACCCGTGGTCAGAGTGACTAACCCAGCCTGTCTCCAGCCCTCGGACAAGCTCTACCGACTAAATACAGGACAGGCGCTGACATGTGAAGAGAAAGTCAAACAGGCAGACAATGAAACCCTAACACCGCGTAACAGGCAGGCCTCTGGACAACAATAGGGGAGACTAAAGATGGAGGTGGAAAAATGTCATGTCGGGGTTGTTTTTGGCTTTGGGGCCCAATGTCCACTAATGCGTTCACACATGCCTACATGTCTCTCCATTTCTCATTGCTTGCTGATCCAGGGAGAGGTCGTAGCGCAGTGGCAGGACACAGGCTTTGACTGAAGAAGTGCCGGCATCTCCGGAGCCAGTGTGGTGTAGCAGCTAGAGTGTTGAGCTGGGACTGGGGAGACCTCGGTTCAAGTCCCCACTCAGCCACGAAGCTCACTGGGTGACTTTGGGGCAGTCACTGACTCTCAGCCTGACCTGCCTCACAGGGACGTTGTTGTGAGGATAAAATGGAGAGAAGAAGGGTCATGTATGCCACCTTGGGCTCCTTGGAGGAAAAAGTGGGATATACATTTTTTTTTGCCCAAAAGATCTTTGGACTGCTGCTGGCTTTTATCTTGGTTACTACATTGGTTTTATTCTGTTTTAAACTTATGGTTTTATGTTATGTTTTACCATGTTGTTGTATTTTATGGTTTTCAGCTTTGTCTTGTAAACCGGCCAGAGAGCTAAATAAATAAATGTACCAAAATTCAGAAGTGCATTCTTTCAGAAGGGGGGGGGGGTACCATTCCACTTCTTTTCAGATGGACACACTTGAGTTTGGCCTGACCCAGTGGAGGCTGCTGGCTCTGATGTCAATGGGGCAGTGAATCCACTTCAGGTTTCCTTAAGAACCAGTCAGAACTCCAAAGGAGCTCTCCAAGGTGCATCTTGGAGAGGTCCTTTAGAGTTCTGACTGAAACCTGGAGCAGATTCACCATCCTATTGACATCGGGGCTACCAGCCTACACCAGCCTAGCCATCCCACTTCCCCCCAACCACCACTTTGAAAGCGTCCCGCTTCCCCTCCCCGCCACTACTTTGTAGCCATGCCACTTCCCCTCCCCACACGCCACCCTTGGGCACTGGCCATCTCAGCTCAACAGATCAGATGGAAAGTCCTGGTAATAGCCCCTCCCAGCTGGAGAGCCTGGAAAGGTCTCAGGGGAGACCATTCCAGGCAAAACAGAGCATCGTTCTGACGTGGAATGATAAAGCAGCTTCCTGTAGACCTGTAGGGGGGCTCCACTGAACATCTTTGTGCTGACTAACCCATGATGGCTTTTCCACACCTGCAAGAGGTCACGTGGCACTCCTCAGTCAAGGCATGATCAGCGTGCAGAAGCCCTGAAGGTTTGGGAGTGGATTCATGCGTGTATCTACACCACTTGGTTTCTCATGACTTGAACCTCCCAACAGTTGCTGAATGTGTAAACTGACATTACTGAAAAACTGCGTTTGGGGATGATGTCAGGAGACAGGGCACTTCCCCATGTGGTGATAAACCTGGCCAACACATGCAAGTCAGCATCTGTCAAGTGATGGACGCACCTGTGTGAACAAACCAATCCTGCCTCTGCGGCGCTTTGCGTTCTGTGAAACTGAAGGTCCTACTTTGGTCAGACCCCAAGTTAAAAAACACAGCCTTTACTTTGCTGCTGTTGGCATTGTTATTCTTCATCTTTCTATAGCACCATTTACGTACATAGCCTTTTACAGAGCAATATAAGGAAAAATGGGTTCCTGCCCCAAGGCTTGCAATCTAAATGTTGACAGTGGGCAGGACCATGAAAGAAGGGCAGGCTGGTTTAATGAACTCTTGCACAGATTTCTTCCTTGCCCCTCTTCTCCAGGTTAAGGGGGTCTATGCTGACAAAGCTTGATAACGTCTGCCTTGCACAATAGCAGCCACAGCACCGTGCATAACCTGGCCCTTCTTGAAACCCTCACTCCCATACGAGCACAAACTTACTCAAGCACAGTCATGCCACAGAAGACGTGGCAGAACCTTTAGGTGGGAATCTTACGTGCATTTCCTTGGCAGCGGTTCCCATGGAACTCAGTGGCATCTGCTTCCAAGGAAGGGAGTCTGGAGCTCAGCAACCGAGTGTCCCTTTTGGTAGAAAGGTGGGATAGAAATCAAATACATACATAACTACGACTCCTACAGAGATTCAAAGGGCACATGTAGAAACAGAGGACTGCAGAGATTCAAGTGGATCACCTCAAGGGGCACATATAGAAATAGAGGACCCCGCACTATACCAAGGCAAGCAGTGGGTGAAATCCAACACAAGTCCTACTTCAAGTAGACCAGTGGGGGCTGGTGGCTCTGATGTCAGTGGGCTGGTGAATCCGCTCGGGGTTTCAGTCAGAACTCTAAAGGAGCTGTCACTTTGGATAGCTCCTGTAGAGCGCTGACGGGTTCTGACTGTCGGCAGCGTTCCCTGGTTCTTTCCTTCCTGCTGCTGCCCTTTAAGAGTGCGGCCGCAACACTGCAGAACCTCTTTACCGAGCTGGTACAAGTGGCTCTCTGCTGGAGCTGCTGGCGTCTGCCCTGGAACGCAGCCGCCAGCCACTTCAGCCAGAGCGGCGGCCACAGAACTCATTGCCCAAGGCAGCTGATAGAGAGGGGAAGGAGGGCGGGGAGCCGCCAGGCCCGGCTGTCTGCCTTTGTGCTTCCCAAGGAAGGGAAATTATTCTTTTTTTGTTTAGCACGCCTGCTTTAGCTGGCTCTGACCTGCTCCTCTAAGCAAATTCCACCATAATGCATGAATAGGCTTTTGCATTAAGAGGACAGAGGGACATTGCTACAGAAGGAATGAATTTGCATGCGTGTGTGCGCCGTGAGAAAGGGAAACATTCTTCCAACTTACTTTTACTTGCAAAAATTGGAATGTATGTTTTAATTTAATCCCCTGGCCAGCTACATTGCCTCTGCGCAGCCCAATCCTATGGATGATGACTTGAAAATAATTCCCACTGAGTCGAATGGGGATTAGGTTTGCACAAGATTGTAGCCTTAAAGGTTGCGGGGGAGGGGGGGGGAGACACACAAATGAATAAGATGTAATGAATTTGAGTTTAACAAGTTAATTCTTAACAGTATTGAATTTTAGAAGTATCAGTAAGATTTAATATTATTATTATTTTAATAATCCTTACAACCAGATTTCAAAAGAACCTGAAAGAATTTCAGATTGAAATTCTGAATTTGCATTTGGAGGAAAAAGTTTCAACTCCTGATTCTGGCTCCAGTTGCCTCAAACGAGTTGTGCCGGCTGGGCTGGTTGGTTCCCACATGCCTGCCCATCACTGGGTGACTGCAACATCCAGTCGCAGCTTAAATGTGTTGCTGGACTGTCACAACTGCTGCAGCACAGGCCTGCAAACCAACTGCTTGGAAGGAGTTGGAGGGGGTGAATAGTGACACATCCCAGGACTAGTCAGGGGAAGGAACTGCTGAGAGGCCTCCTGTCCTCACTCCTTGGTTCTTGATTAGCCCGGAACAGTTATCTGCCCTTTTCTGAGTTTCTCAGCTTCTGCTTGGTTCTTTGCTCTAAGCAGCCAAGGTCTCCCTCTTGCTCTGATGGGGAGTCCCTCCAGGTGCATCACCCAGAAGACCAGGAAGCTATTCAGCATCCAGAGGATCCAACCTGCACACACCTTGTTGCAACACTGAAGCCAAAACTAGTCCCAATCTTACTGCCACGATGTCTGTGTCCATTACAAACCTTGCATATTTTCAAGGAGCGCAGAGAGTTGGTGGAAGGAAGATAATGCTGGCAAATGTCCCTGGTCTTCTGACGCCTTCACCATCCTTCATCCAGAGACATGCAGAGCACCTGCCTTCTGCTGTCAGAGGGGAAAAGAGGCGGTGGAGTAAGCACGCTACTGTGAATTACTAAAAAATAATCTTTTAATGATGCACTTTATTATTACGAATTATGTGAATGTTATGGCTAAAGACAATCATGGTCCCTGCTGTTCCTGCCTGGGGTTAAAAACTCCAGAGACACTGTGGTCCTGGTGGGCTTTAGGAGGCTGGGAAATGGATGGCGATAGTGGGCCCTGAGTCACTACAAAGCCTCCATTGTCTTCCATGCCTTGCTGCATGCCGGGTGATTACACGGTGTGGAAGAGGCGTTATGCTTTGCTTGCCAAAACAATAACAGGTCATTTACATAAACAAGGGGATGGTTCAGATCCCCCCCCCCCCCGCCCCTGAAGTATATGGTTGGGGCCAGCGCATTTGTAAGATTAGCTCAATTTGGGTTGCAGCTTGATGTGGGAGTGGGGTTATATGCATTTATTTATGGCATATTTGTCACCCCATAACCAAAAGTCTTTGGGCAACAAACAGTTAAAAACTGTTAAAAAACAAACTCCAGTGCAATGTCAAAAGCAGCAGCACAAATATTCAGTAAAACAATACAGCCATGTCAAAGCAGAGAATAACATTGTCCCATCTACTGCCCAAGTACCTTGCAGAGCAAGGGGACATCTCCTACTGCTCTATAGTTGTCAAGATAATCTGGGTTGGCTTATAGCTACCTACCCTGCATTTATGCTATTTGACTTGTACGCCACCTTTCTACCAAGAAAATGGCACTCAATGTGGCTATGTGTGTCCTTTGTGCACGCATATTGTGTAAATGCACCAAATAACTTCAGTTGACCACTAAATGTTGTTACAGCTATGCGAAGTCTGAGGGTGACCTTTTATCTAGGCTTCTTAGTTTTAAAAAAGCGTCTGTAATGGCTAGATGATGCTTGCTTAAATAAGCATTGATGGCTGGTGGCTACTAGCTCTTGGCCACAGAACACCTGCTTGGATCGGAATGAAGAGAAATAGTTTGGCAGTAAAGAAGACAGAGTATGTTTTGCAGCTGCCTGGCTATAAGAAGCGTTGGCAGGCTTCACGAGCTTGCTGGGGAAGAGAAGCTGCTTTTAAAAACTACTGCTATCTATCCCAGTGCTCTCCCATGTACAACATTTATATTTGTAAATAAACTCAGATATTACAAAAACATCAAATCTTCACTACTCTTTCTACAAGGGACTGATCTGATAAAAGGCAGCCTCTAGAACCTGCTGCTGCTGGATTCCTGCATTGAGCAGGGGGTTGGACACGATGGTCTCAAAGGACCCTTCCAACCCTACTATTCTATGATTCTAAGAGACGCGTGAAATAGTATTTTCACAGTCACCACAGCTGGTCGTTTATGTTGACCAGCACTATCGATCACATCAGCAAGTACTTATGATTCCCGTTGGGTGTTTCTGATGGATTCACCCCCTGTATATTATGTGGATACACTTCCATTTGTATGCACCTGTGGTTTGCTTTTTAAAAAGCAAAAGAAAGCACAAGCATTCTTGTGCCGTATGTCCAGAATATATGGCACAACAATATAACATTATTTTGTAAAACTAAGTTTTCCTACTTCCCCATGCCAGACTGCCTCATTGGTTTTTAAGGGAGTAATTACTGAATTCTTGCAAAGGAAGCCTTAGATGGTGTTTTTCAGGTATAATTAATTCCTGCATTGAGCAGGGGGTTGGACTTGATGGCCTTGTAGGCCTCTCCCAACCCTACTATTCTATGATTCTATGAATAGCATAGTAAAATATTGCACAACAGATTATCAAAGAATAGTGTTTCACTTCTGTGTTGCTGATAGAAAACAAATTGCTTATGCTTTATGTGCATCTTGATGGTTTTAGTGCTGATTAACTTACGTGTCAAATTTAATCCCTGCCCTGGTTCTTTGTAGCAAGGGTTTTAAAAAGCGTGTCTAGGTCAGGATTCCTCAAAAACATACCAAGAGGATGAGCTGCTCATCTACCTCCTAGTGGACATTGATGGCAATGCAGCATTTGCCCACAATAGTCCTTACATTTGGAATCTCTTCCTAAGCTGGCCATAAAGTAATTAAATGTATCACTGATTTTTATCTGACATTTGCGTAGCTCTCATCTTCCACACAGAAGTTAAGATGGAATCAGTTCCAAACAGAGGTTGGTTAATATGCAAGTCATTCAGCTACAGAAGCGTTTTGAGTTTGGGCTGTCCTTGAGTTTGGGCTGTCCGGATGAATGGCCAGGGACTTTTAACAAAAGAAGTATGATGTTCCAGCCATTGGGAATGTAATATCCATGAGAGTTGAGGAAGTTTACACCCTCCAGCTAGCGAGAGAGGGGCAAAGCACAATTTGGAACCAGTTTTCTTGTTTACATTTAGAGAGGTGTGCTGAGAATTTGCAGAATTTAGGTAAAACTGTGGTGCAGCCCTGGAGGGTGGCCTGAGAACAGTGGCTGTCTGGGCTTCTGAGGCAGGTTTGGCGGCTGTGCTGCCTCCTGAAGGAACTACTTGCTTCTACTATGCTCTGCTTGTATATCTGTAAACAACACAGGGATTACAAGGCCTCCCAAAGTACCCAGTGCAGTTTCATACCAAGGAAAATTGTGCTGCCCCTGGAGTCTCAGATTAAGGACAGGCTTCTGGCTAGGCCACAAACACCAAACTATCAAAGAGGCTGCCCGTCGCCTCCCTCCTTGAGTCACTGCTCTGGCCTTGCCTGCTTCCAGCCCCCTTTCCAGCGTGGTCGAATCTTTCAGCGCTCCTGGGCTCGGGGGGCGGGGGCGGGGCGCCTGCTCCTGCGGCCCGAGGAAGCCCCTTGGCTGCAGCAGGGCCCCCAGGCCCAGCGGAGGAAGACCCCCAGCGGCCCGCGGCCCGCTCACGCCTCCTCCGCGCCAGGAGGCCCGAGGCGCCACCCGGTGACTCGCGCGGCGGCCGGGCCGCCCCGGGGAGAGCTGGTTCTTGCCCGCCCGACAGCAACGCCCCTCCGCGGCCGGGGCCCGGCTCCTGCGAAGGCGCGGGCTGCGGCAGCCGGCTGGACGGAGGAAGGGGAGCCGGGCGAGGGCGAAGCGCGGCCCCGATCCCGGCAGGCCTCCTCCCTCCGGCTGCGCCTCCCCTGCGAACAGCGGCCTCCGCCCAGGCTCGGGACGTGTCGCCGCGCTGCGCGCTTGCCCGCGAGCAGCCCCGCGGGCTTCAGGGGGCTCCCGGCACGCCTGCCACGGGCGCCCCGCCCCCCGCTCGCCCCTTGCGCGCGCGCGCGCGCGAGCGAGCGAGGGCCGGGCCGGGCCGCGGCGCCGGGGTTGCGGCCAGCAGCCAATGAGAGCGGCGGAATTTCTTTCATTCAGAGGCCTCCCCGATCCCCGGGAGGCGGCGCCAGCTCCGGGCCCAGCCAATCGGCGCGCGGCAGGCGCGGGCGCCCTCCCGCCGAAGGCCAACCAGGGCTGTCGGAGCCCGGACTTTCGCCGCCCGGGGGCGGGGCGGGGCGGCCGCGCGACTCCGGCCGGGCAGGCGCCGTCACCCTCGGCGCGCCGCGCGTCCCGGGGGGGGGGGAGCGGCTGTCGGCGCTGCGCGGGGCGCCAGCTGCTGCGCTTGGCCCGCGCCCGCCCGAAGCAGCCTGTTGTGCGGGCACTAGCGGGCGGCCTCTGCTGCTGCCCGGCGCTCCGGAGCGGGCGGACTCGGGGCGCTCAAGGCCCCTCAGCCTCCCTCCCTCCCCCCCCCCTCGCTTGACGCCGCTCGCGCTGCCCCCGGCCAGCCGCTCCAGCAGGCCGCGCCGAGGGGGCGAGCGCGGGCGGCCGGGCCGCTGCATCCGCCCCGCTGAACGACTTCCGCGTTTTCCTCTGCCCTCCCCGTGCCTTCCCCCTTGCGTGTCGCGTCCTCTTAGACTGCAAGCCCGCAGGCGGGGCTGCCTTCTTTCGCTGGTCGTATGTGAGCCGCACCGGGAGCCTTTTTGGCCGAGGAGCGGGATTAAAATACTTTAAATAAGTGAGCTGTATAACTGCTTAGTAAAAGACCGGGAGGAAAGCGCATCAAGAACGGACCAGACCAAGACTCGGTGTTGCCCAGCGTTGCGTTCCCAACAGCGGCTGCCCAAATGCCTCTGCGAATTTCACAAGCGAGGGATTCATTCATTCATTGCATTTGTACCCCGCCTTTCTTCCTCTTGCAAGGAACCCAAGGCGGCTTACATTATCCTCTCCATTTTATCCTCACAGCAACCACCCTGTGAGGCGGGTTGGGCTGAGAGTCTGTGACTAGCCCAGAGTCACCCGGTGAGCTTCCATGGCCGAGTGGGGACCAGAACCCGGATCTCTCAGCTCCTAGTCCCACACTCTTGCCACTACGCCACGCTGGCTCGCCACACTGGGATGAAGGGAGCATGCTTCTGAGCATGAGAGATTCCATTTCAGCTACCTTGTCTGCAGGGCCTGCCCTACCGTGAGACAGAGTGAGGCAGCCGCTTCAGGCAGCAGATGCTGAAGGGCAAGAAGCGGACAGAGCTGTGCGCGCCACTGGTGCCTGTATGCTGTATGCCGGCATCTTGCACACAGGTGCGGTGGAGGATGCTGTTCCATTGCCAGCGTAAGATTCAACTGCCGGTCCAGTCAGATTTTGTATGTGGAATGAGGGAGGCGCCATCTTGTCTTGGGCTGGCCCTGCATGCCTGGTGTTTCTATGAATCTAAAGGGGGGGGAGGGGGGAGATAACCAGAAAAAAGTGCTTACCTAATGAGTTTGACAAGGCTTTTCCGTGCCAATCAGGTAACTGTGGAAATACCAAGCACTGTTGTTTATTTTGAATACTTTTCAACATTATTTAGCCTCAACAGTGTGACAGACATTTCTCTTATATAATCTGGGAGTTAAGTAGGGTTGGTCTTGAGCTTACATCCAAGCAACATAATAGCTTTAAAACAACAAAAACAAACACCATTCCATAAAACAGAAAAACAAACTCCTTTCCAGGGCCATTTAAGCTCCATAATTTGCATGTTGATGCTATTTTAAAATTTGTGCAGTAATGTTTCACGTTGTGGGACACAGCCAAGGCGGTGTTTTTAGCCTCTGGTTTTACAAGCTCAAAGTTTTATACAGCATAGGCCCTTGCTAATTTATTAAGACGGGCCTGGCGTTGGAGCCTTTGTTGTTAATGCAAATTTTGAAATGAGATGCTGCAGATGCTATAAAAAAAAATCCCAGCAAGCCTGTATTTACCAGCTGAAACAAGGAGAGAGGTGCCATCATTGTGGGCTGCTTCTGCCTGCCGGTGGCTTTGGGGTGTATGGACCAGAATTTCCAAAACAAAGCATGCAGTATTGTGATGAGATCTAGGGAGCTGATGTGAGGGCTGTGATTCTTTGTAGAAGAGAATGCTCCTCATATTGTTGTCCTAGGATCTGGGATATTCTTTTAAAACAAATGGCTATCCCAAATAGGGCAGCCATATTTGGGGTCCAGGTATGTAACTTTTATCCTTTTCTCCTGCTCCCCTTGGACTTTTCTCAAGTGTTTCATATTGTGCCTTCCTGGGGCTTCCATGAACATGTAGTTACTTCCAGAGAATGCAAGAAAACTGCTGAAAGCACCTCTGCAGTGGTTACTAATTGTAACGGCTTTATATTATCTCCTGTATCTGAGGCTTCCCAACACCAGTTGCTGGGGAACACGGGTAGGAGGGTGCTGTTGCCCTCATGCCCTGCTTGTGGGCTTTCCATTGGGGCATCTGGTTGGCCACTGTGGGAATAGAGTGCTGGACTACATGGGCCCTTGGTTTCTTCTTCTGTTCCAAGGTTACAATGTTTGGTACTTTTTCTGCTGGAAAAAGGGTGAGGAAGGGGAGACATAATCAAGGTGTATAGAAGTGATGTATGGAGTGTGGGAAGAGGAAGATGTTCCCCCCCTCATAATAATTGAGCCTGGGGTCCTCCCATGAACCTGAACAGTGGGAGATTCAGGACAGACAAAAGGAAGTACTTCACACAGCGCATAGTGGAATTCACTACCACAAGATGTAGTTGTGGCTAATATGGGATTAGCCAAATTCACGGAAAACAAAGCTATCAATGGCTACTACTTGTGATGGCTGCATATGACATCCAGTATCAGAGGCTGGCAGCCTGCCAGCAGCGGTTGTTGGGGAACACAAAGGCAGGAGGGTGCTTTTGCGCTCACCTCCTGCTCAGGGGCTTCCCACTGGGGCGTCTCGTTGGCCACTGTGGAAACCAATTCTGGGCTAGAGAAGCCTTTGGTCTGATCCAGCATGACTCTTCTTGCGTTCCCGTGTTACTCAGGGGGATTTGCTTCTGTACTGTTTGTGCGCTTTTAACGCAGGAGACTGCACTCCTTTCTTTTGCCTCTGTAAGACCACTTGAGTTCTGTCAGACTATCCCAGAATTTTCTTCTCATCTGCTTGCTGGAGTTATCGTTCTCTCCATGCTGACACTGAGAAGAGACAGCCTGGGAAAAAGCTGGGGAGGGCTCTAGTGTGGCAATATCCTCACTGCTCAGAGTCCAGCTGTGCACTCCTTCTGGAAAAGGAGATTCAAATTCCTCCTCATGTTTCTTTCAGAATCCAGTGTGATGTGGTGGGTTGAACTAGGACTGGGGAGAGCCAGGGTCAAATCCCCCACCCAGCCACGCTCACTTGGCGACCTTGGGTCAGTCACTCTCTCTCGGCCTAACCTACCTCACAGGATTGTTGTGAAGATAATCTTGGGGAGCGGAACCCTGAGCTCCTTGGGGGACAGGTGAGCCATAGATGCACAGATCCTGGAACTGCCATACAGCAGGCACGTTTTGGGCAGCCGTAATGGCAGTACACCCCTTGGGGGCACATGTCGCCCGATCCCGCGCAGGTCTGCCAGGAAGAAGTCCCCTCCCAGCCTGCAATTCTGTGCACCCTGATGTGGGACTTGTAGGCCTCATTCACCCCCATGGGATTTATTTATTTCTGGGTAAGCATGCCTAGGGAGCATATTCCACAGAGCGATTCCCAAGTACGTTCGCATCCTGGGACTGGAGCCTCAAAAGCTGGTGCGACGCTGCAGTAGATCCACGAATGCCGGAGCTGGAATCTGCCCTGAGGGGGACCCCAGGAGAGCCGTGATCCCAGCTGCTTCCCTCAAGGCAGTTGCTCCTGCCGATGAAGCTACACGTCTGCCCAGCGGCGCACAGTCCGGCCCTCCTGCTGCTTGGTGCTCTGCTGAGGGCACCCAGGAAGCCAGCGGCACAAGCCCGACGGCTCCCTTCGCCCCGTCTTCTTCGCGCGCGCGCGCCCGCCCCAGAAGCGCCCTTTCGTCCCTTAATCACTAGCTGGGGAGGGCGGGAGCGGAGGGGCTGCCCCGAAGCCCCACGCGGCGCGCCGGCGGCGGCAGGGGGGGCGGCGGCGGCGTGCTCCTTTAAGAGTTAAGAAACTTGAGACCTTGTTTGCGCAACCCTCCGAGCCGCGCCGCGCCGCCAAAGTGTCTAGACTGGCACATGATGGGAGGGAGCCAATGACTCCAGCGCGCTCCTAGGGGGCCCTGCGTGTGTGTTTTAGGAGAACAAAAAAGCGAGCGAGCGAGCGAGCGGCCAGGCGGGGGACGAGCGAGCGGGCGGGCGAGCCAGGGTCCGCCGCCGCCGCCGCGCCGAAGGCACAGCTCGCGCGGCCCCCAAGCCGGAGGAGCAGAGGCGGGGGCGGCGGCGGCGCGGAGTCGGGGGCTTAGCCGGGCGGGCTGCTCTGCCCCGCGAGCCCTGCCTGCCTGCCTCTCCGGGCGCCGAGGGCTGCGCCTCGCGTGGACTGCAATGCTGCTGCCGCGCCGCGCCGCCTAGGAGGCTCGCTGCCGGTGTCCCCGACTCGCGGCGGCGGCCGTGCTCTCGCGCTGGCATCCTGGCAAGCGGCGGAGCTATGCGCGGCGCGGCCAGCCTGCTCCTCGCCCCGGCGAGCGACCAGCCGCTAACTTGGGGAGTCCGGGGAACTTTCTGAGCCGTCCAGCAAAGCAAAGCGAGCGCACCGGCGGCGGCGGCGACGCGGGCTCCCACGACAGGCAAAAGCGAGCGGAGAAAGGCGCGGGGCGCAACCCCGCGGCTTCTGTTGCTGCCGCGGGGGGATTCTTCGATTTCGGCGCTCCGAGGGCCCCCTTTTCTGCCGGCCCTTCTTCCGAGGCGGCCGGATTCGCCGGAGGGAGCGCGCTTGGTGCCGCCTCGGCCCGGGGTCGCGGGACCCGGCGATCCATGTAGTGCCGAGGGGGCGGCGGCGGCGGATCCCCGGCTCGCTCCCCCGGCGCTGCAGGGCTGCGCTCTATGCCCGGGCTGCCGTCCCTCATGCGGCAGCGCGGCCGGCGCTTCTCGGCGATTGGCGGGGCCGGGCGGGCGAGGAGCCGCAGCTGCTGCGCCGGGCACCGCCGCCGTTGCTGGGTCTCCTTCATGCGGCGCTCCTTCGGGAGGATCTGACCCGGAGCCAGCGAAGGCCAGCAGCTCCGCGCCCGGGCCAAGCGTATGTTCAGGTCCAAACGGGCAGGGCTTGTGCGGCGACTTTGGAGAAGCCGGGCCTTCCCCGACGGAGGAGGAGGAGGAGGAGATGGCGGCGGCAGCAGCCTCAGGAAGAGCCATCACCGAGGGGGCAGCGACGGCGGGAGCCCGGAGAAGCCCCCCTCGAGCGGCAGGCGAGCGGTGACCGGCGGAGGCGCCGTCGAGGAGCCGTGCACTTTGGAGAGGCCCATGGCGCACGGCGAGGGCGACCCTTCGGCGCCCCCCGAGGTGGAAGAGGCGGCGGCGGCGCGGGAGGAGGAGGGCAGCGGGGGCAGCAGCAGCAGCAGCGCTGCCGAGGGGGAGAGCCCGGGGTGGGCGCAGGAGAGCGACGGCAAGACCGTGACGTGCTGCCTCTTCAAGGAGAGGGAGACCGACGGCGCCTCCTCCCGGCCCCGGGAGTTGCCCGCCCGGGAAGGGCGCTGCGGACCGGCGCTGCTGGAGCAAGAGCTGAAGGCCGTCACCTACTCGCTCCTGAAGCGCCTCAAGGAGCGCGCGCTCGACAGCCTCCTCGAAGCCGTCGAGTCCCGCGGCGGGGTGCCCGGCGGCTGCGTCCTCCTCTCCCGCGCCGAGGTGCGCTTGGGCGGCCAGGCGGCTCCCCCGCACCTCCTGCTGGGCAAGCTCTTCCGCTGGCCGGACCTCCAGTACCCGGCCGAGCTGAAGCCCCTCTGCGAGTGCCGGAGCTTCGGCCTCCCCGACGGCCCCACGGTGTGCTGCAACCCCTATCACTTCAGCCGCCTGTGCGGCCCAGGTAGGCATCGCGTCCGCTCTCCTGGTGGGGCGGGGGGGGCGCGGCTAGGAGGCAGCCCGTCGCGGTCAGGGGCTCGCAGGCGGCAGAACCCGGGGGTCGAAGATCGTGCGTGCAGCCTCGCGGTGGGAAAGCGCTCGATCGGCGGGGGGTCTGGCCGCGGCTCTCCGCCCGTCGCAGCGAAGTAGACGCGTCAAATGCTTCCGAGCGTAGCCGCCGGGACAAGCCGCAGGGGAAGGCCGGCGCAAGCGTGGCCCCCTGGGGCATCTGGGAGGAAGCTCGGGTGCAGATTGCCCGGCGAAGTCCTTGGACCTTCCGTCTGGGCCAAGAGGAGAAGGGCGTCCTCGTGGGGTGGGAAAGCGTGGCCGGCCCTGAGCCCGGGAGCTGAGCCCCTCGCAGCAGGAGCAAGGCCGGGGGCTTCTTGAGGGGGGGGGCACACCGAAATGCGGGCCCCTGGACTCTTCCCGGCCACGCCCCCTCGCCGGCCGGGCTTCGGGTTGTTGGGCTGTATTCTGCCACTCTGGCCTCCAGCTACAAAGCGGGGCGGGGCGGGGCGGGGGGGCTTGCACAAATTGGGGAAGAAGACTATCGCAGTGCAAATGTCTCCTTCCCTCCCCTCGCAAAGGTAAGAGTCACACCTGTGTCCCGCCCACTTTTGGCTCTGACCCTGCCCACTGCTGGGATACAGAGCCCCCCCCCCCCGGTTTTGAGGGAAAGGAAAAATGTTTCCTTCCTCAGGCTTAAAGGCTAACAAATGCATTGTGGTCTGGTGAGATCCCACAGAAAGTGCCACGTTTGATGCAGAGTGACCTCTGTGACAGGAAGGTAGATGCCACAGTCAACTTTTTAGCCTTGAAAGGGACCAGAGGGCGCTTGCACGTCGGAGTCTTTTTCTTTCTCTGTTCATTTGAGCAGGGCTCAGCTCCAGAATTTGTTTTTGATTCCAGATCTCAAGCTTGGAAAGGGACACAACTTCCTTAGGGAAAGAGCCTTAATTTTTTGGCATAGCACATTTAACAGAGTTTAATGACTGTTGATGTTGTGTGTATGTTAATAATCAGGAGCATCTTTGAGCATGTGCAGACTGCACTTTGGAGTGATGGCACATTGCATCCAGGAGAGAGGGTGAGGCTTCCAGGAAGCCGTGAGCCAGGGCACCTCTGTTTACAGTTAACAGCTTCCTGTCTTTTCCTTCTTACACCAGGAGTTTTGGTCTGAATTTACTTTGCCCCACACACAAATGGTGCAAACAGTTTCTGAGGCCACCTGGGGGTGGCAGTTTGGGAATGAGGTCTGCTTCTTGCAAGTACTCTGAGGTGTCATGGAGAAGTTCCTTGCCACCTCCTGGAATGTCTTTGAAAGGTGGTGTGAGGAGGCAGTTGCAATTTGTGAGGTGTTTCTGTCAGCAGTCACAAAAACAAGAGCCCTGTCGATCCCCCCCCATCAAATCTCTGATGGGTTCACCACCTGAGCCCTTGGTTTGGATCTGCGCTTGGTCAATGGATTTGTGAATCAGACAGAAGGGATGGGACCTTCTGTCATCTCAGGCGGGAGGCTTTGCATGCCAAGTCAGTGGACATCTGCCACTGCTGGGCATCTAGACCTGCTTCACGTAGAGACTGCTGAGATCAAGCAGGGACCTGCATGTGTGAATGGGTCATCGCGGAGCTAACACCACGGAGAGAGCTTCCAAATCCACCTCAGGTAGGCAATCCTTTTCAGTGGATTCACACTTCAGCTTCCAGTAATCAAGCTGAAGATCATCAAGTGTGGAGAAAGCAAGAGCTGCACATGCTTGTTTGAACTGGTCCTTCGCCATTGCACCATCTGTGGCAAGTGGTTACTTCTCACTACCAGGGCTGGACAACTCTCTCTAGGACCTCGGTGAGCTTCCTGGAAGGCCCTCTAAGAAATGGAGTAAGAGGTGGAGGGCTAAGTTTTCAACTCCTCAAAGCAGTTTACTGGCAAGTCCTATAGCTATAGCTGCCATTCTCTTCACAACCCCCCTCCTTTTAACTCTAGGTTGGCAATATGGGGGGGGGGATAGTACCTCCCCTGGCAATAGAGTGGGTTTTGCTAAGGGCCTTCTAGTTGCCGACCCTGTAATCTGTGACGTGTATCTCCTTCACCCCAATGCTGTTGGAACATGCCTTTAGGGTCAAGGGAAAGATGGATGAATGAATGAATAAACAGATAAATAAGTAAACAAATAAACAAAAAGTAGAGATGCTTTCTCAGCCAGAAAGCCCCAGAGCAAAGCTGGCTGGCAATGCACCTTTGCTTGCATTTCAGTTCCTCCCCCTTTTGGAATAGATTGTAGCTTAAATTAGGGAAAGCACTCAGGGTCTATTTTTACATACAGTGTTTTATATATATATATATATATATATATATATATATATATATATACACACACACATGCATGCACTTGTTTTCTTAAATTAAAAGACAGTTTTGCCTCAATTTACCCGTGTCCTAAAACACAAGTGTGTAGGGTAGATGATAACAACTTAATACACAGGTTTTAATTGCCCTGCATCCTAACTTAGTGTTTGTTCAGTATTCCGTCTGGGTAAATCTTTGCCCTAGATTGTCTGAAAGCATATTCTGGGAGCTGATTCACACATGCATATACATCTCTTAATTTCTCTAATCTGCATGTGATTACTGTCCACTTGCTGACTGGCAGCTAGCTGATTGTATGAATGGTCTCTGCTGAAAAGCATTGTGTTTGAGGTTATGCAAGGCAATGCAAAAGTTCTGCCTGTGGTGTTCTGTCTGGGGGATCCATGCACACGTACAAATCTTCACTCAGTGTTGCATTATCTGGTGATGCTCACACAGGTGTGAACAAGGCCTGACTCTGGGCCTACTTGGAAAGCTGAATCCCCTCACTGGAAACTTGTATGTCAAGTTAATCTGTTTATTATTATTAATGTATAAAACACATATCCTGCATCTCCATGTTCAAAGTAGCTAACAAAATTAACATTGCTTTGTTCAAGTACAACTACCTGGTTCTCCCAAACAGCAGATGAGCTGGTAAAGCTGTTTCCCGGTTGTATCTCACACTTCAGATTGCAGGTCGGGGGGCTCAATCCTACACCATACAAAAAAAATGCCTTGCACATAGAAAGTAACCAGGCTACCTGAAAGATCACCTCCTTCCATATTTACCTACCTGGTTTCTTAGGTCAACTTCAGATGCCCTTCTCAGGGTGTCCCCACCAAGTGAGATTCAGTGGGTCGGCTCCTGGAAAAAGGGCCTTTTCAGTGGTGGCGCCCCAATTTTGGAATGCCCTTCCCAGACAGGCTGTCCTGGCACCCACCTTGTGCTCCTTTCAGTGCCAGGTGACAAGTTTTTTATTTTCCCAGGCATTTTAGGAGCTTCTTGGAGTTATTTTCAGATCATTTTAATTTTCAATTGTGAGTATTGTTTTATTGTTGCTGGTTTTATTTTATCTATTTAGTTTGTGATGTGGTGGGGTTTTTAATCTATATGATATTAAGAGTTTTCATGTGGTATGATTCTAAATTTTGTAAACTGCAAAGAGGACTATGTTTGAGTGGGTGGTATATGAGTGTTGAAAATTAATGAATAAATAGAAAACTAGATGTCATGAGAGAGGATTCCAGCCTAGGCTTCTGTGTGACATGCAGATCTTTTTTTAATGTATGGAAAATCATTCAAACCTATGAGCCCGCACCTCCTGTCTGAAGTGTTACAATCCAGAAGCAGGTTTAGTTCTTCACCTGCTGTTCATGAGAACTGGATGGAGGCAATGCAAAATGTATTTATTTTAAATATTTATAGGCTGCCTTTTATGGCCAAGCCCCCTCCAGGCAGCTTACATAAAAAGAATAAAAACGTACATGGTAAAATGATAACAATGTACTAGTCCCCCTTCCACTGTGACAATCCTCACATAACCCATGGGCTGTTTTAGGCTTATGTGAGGGTTATTCGGTTATGGGGGTTATGACACGATAAGCCATGGCGACCGTCCACCATGGCTTGAATATTCAAAAGGGTGGCTGATGCTCGCCACAACCCGCTGTAGGCTGCAGCAATCATGTGAATCGGCCTTATTAAAGTGGGGGAAGGGGGGCTTTCTTTTCCTCCCCCTCCCATGTCTCCAAATCATTGTCAATTCTGATCTCCATTCTGCTTCCTCTTGTTTTGTTCCAAACCCTCTTGGCAGGAATTGCGACTCGACATTGTTTTGTACAGTGCCTGGCACACCCATTTAACAGCTCATGGGAATCCCATTCAGGCTGCCTCAGGCTGCAGACATTTTACCACACATGATCCACAAACTTTTAAGCTGGTCTAAGTAAGTGGCTAAGAGCGACGAGTCAGAAATTCCCCCAACCCACCACCCAGGGTTCAAATCTGTCCTGCTATGAACTCACTAGGTCGCTGTAGGCAAGCCACTTTCTCTGAGTCCCAGTCCCCCCTGTCAGCAACAAGGGGATGATCGTATGGGTCTACCTTACAGGAGTGACATGAAGATTGTAACATGATAATGTAGGAGAAGTGCTTTAAACGTTTGACAGCTCCAAAGAAATGCTAAATACCTATTGTTTTCAGGGCCATCGAAGCTAGAAACGTGGGCATGGATTGTTTTAATGAAAGGTGTGATTGGTTGGATGCTGAATTCTGCACCCAGTCCCAGATTCTGTGCGTGGGCAGAATGATCTCTTTAGTCCTGGCTGTGGGTCCTGCCTCTTGCCCCAAATGCAAAATGTGGCGATGCAGCGGTGTGGACTGGGAGTCTTCTGGTATAAACCGATCAGGAGACATGGTGTAACTTTCTTTTGCAGCAAGAGAGGGCAACACGTTTTGCCTTGAGGGCTGAGAGGCATAGTGGAGTTTCCTTTAGTGGTGAGCTCTTTTTAAGTCGTTTGACTATGTGTCTTCCCCAACCTGATGCTCCCCGCCTGCCGATGTGTTAGAATACAACTCCCAACCTCCCCAGCCAGGATGATGGGGGTTGTAGTCCAAAATATCTGCAGGGCACCAGGTTGGGGAAGGCAGATCTAGACTGAAGGGGAAGTATTCAAGAAAAGGTTTGAACATGTTTTGAAACCAGGGTGTACTATGAGATGTTATCCACGGGATCCTAAGGTAGTAGAGTACGTGCTTTGCATATAGAAAGTCCAAGGTGGAAAACTGGTAGGACGGGGACCAGTGGAGGCTGGTGGCTCCGATGTCAGTGTTGGAGTTCTGACTGGAACCTGGAGCGGATTTGTTGCCCCACTGACATCGGAGCCACCAGCCTCCACTGCTGGGGCACTCCTGCCTAAAACTGCGGAAAGCAGCTTCCAGTCTGTGTAGTTGGATCATAGAATCATAGAATAGTAGGGTTGGACGGGGCCTACAAGGCCATCGAGTCCAACCCCCTGCTCAATGCAGGAGTCAGAGCATCCCTGACAGATGGCTGTCCAGCTTCATCTTGAATGCCTCCAGTGTGGGAGAGCCCACCGCCTCCCTAGGGAATTGGTTCCATTGTCGTATTGCTCTCACAGTCAGGAAGTTTTTCCTGATGTTCAGCTGGAATCTGGCTTCCTGTCACTTGAGCCCATGATTCCAGGCCCTGCACTCTGGGATGACTGAGAAGAGATCCTGGCCTTCCTCTCTGGGACAACCTTTCAAGTCCTTGAAGAGTGCTATCATATCTCCCCTCAGTCTTCTCTTCTCAAGGCTAAACATGCCCAGTTCTTTCAGTCTCTCTTCATAGGGCTTTGTTTCCAGTCCCCTGATCATCTTTGTTGCCCTCCTCTGAACCCTCTCCAGCTTGTCTGCATCCTTCTTAAAGTGTGGTACCCAGAACTGGACACAGTACTCCAGATGAGGCCTAACCAGTGCTGAGTAGAGGGGAACTAGTACTTCCCAGGATTTGGAAGCGATGCTTCTATGAATGCAGCCCAAAATAGCATTAGCCTTTTTTGCAGCCACATCCCATTGTTGGCTCATATTCAGCTTGTGATAGACAACAATTCCAAGATCTTTCTTGCTTGTAGTGTTGTTGAGCCACGTATCCCCCATCTTGTAACTGTGCATTTGGTTTCTTTTTCCTAGGTGCAGAACTTGGCATTTATCCCTGTTAAATCTCATTCTGTTGTTTTCTGCCCAGCACTCCAGTCTATCCAGATCACTTTGAATTTGTTTTCTGTCTTCCAAAGTATTAACTATCCCACCCAGTTTTGTGTCATCTGCAAATTTGATCAGCTTTCCCTGCACCTCCTCCTCCAAGTCCTTAATAACAATGTTGAAGAGCGCTGGGCCCAGGACTGAGCCCTGCAGTGCCCTGCTCGTTACCTGTCCCCAGTTTGAGAAGGTCCCATTGATCAGCACTCCTTGAGTCCGATTCTGTAGCCAACTGTGGATCCACCAGATCGTTGTTTCATCTAGCCCACTTTGAGCTAGTTTGCTCATCAGGATATCATGGGGCACTTTGTCGAAAGCTTTGCTGAAGTCGAGGTATATTATGTCCACAGCATTCCCACGGTCCACAAGGGAGGTGACCTGATCAAAAAGTGAGATCAGATTCGTCTGGCAGGACTTGTTCTGGACAAATCCAGTGGCGTGACTCGATACAAGGCAGCTTCTTATGCTCTTACTTCGATACTTTTATTCCAGGGTGGTTCCTACCTGTCGCCACATTATGTTTGAAATAGGCTGCTGTAAGCCTCTCCCTCTGTAGTTTTAGGGTCGGGCTGTAGCTCAGTGGTAGAGCCCCTGCTCTGCAGGCAGAAGGTCCCAGGTTCAATGCCAGCCTCTCTAGGTAGGGCAGGAAGGACTCCTGGTGAGCCATTGCTGCCTGTCAGAGCCAACAGTACTGGGTTAGATGGACCAAGTCTGACTCAGTAGAAGGCAGCTTCCGCTGTTCCTCCCGATCTCCAGCGCCTCCCGCCCTGGGCAGATGCTCACAGATTCCTCTTGTGAAGTACCTGTAGCCCCTCTAAGGCTCAGAGGAAGCCTCCGACCATCAGAGAGGAAAATGCAGAATTATCCCACCTGTTTATTATGCTGCCAAAGCTCCTTAATGCCATGGTTGTGCTCCTGCCAGGGCGAGGTTGGCTTTTGCATTGGGACTGGAATTAAAAGGAGGCAGAATGCTGTGGGCACTGCCCCTGCCCCTTAGCTCCTTATGGCAATCCCAGGAGGGTGGGTGAGATTAGGCCCAGAATCACAGCCTTGCGCTCTGTGCTAGTTAATCCAGAACTCCCGGTAAGTCACTGCCCTGGATGAGATTCCCCTCTTCCACCTGGGTGGTGGGAGAGAAGGGGGCCTAGAAGGGCTGAGGACACTTAAAAAAACTTCCAGGAGGATCTTTCACTTCTTGTGTTGCTCTTGGAACAAATTCACATGTACAAATTCACCCTGCCCCACCAAAGCAGAGAATTGCCCCCTTCCCTGCCTACATCGCCGGAATTTCTGCTGCGCACTGAAGCATGCCGTGATAAGTCTCTGTGTGGCGGAGGGAGCGGGGATCCAAGGGTCTCCTTTGCCTCCTTCCTCCGCTTTGGCAACAAGCAATTGTTGCCAAACACCACTTGGGGGTATTGAAAAAATAAACCCACTTTGAATCTGACTTCCAAAGGGGGCTTGGATTGTGGAGACAGGGCTTCCGTGTTAAAGTAAGCAAAATCATGGTCTTTTCAAGGCGGAGAAAGAAACATTCAGAAGAGTTGTTGACTCGCTTAACAATGCAATCCCAAGTATATTTACACGGAAGTAAGTCCCTTCCCACTGAGGTCACCCCCAAGGAAGTGCGTGTTGGATTGCAGTCTCAGGTTGCACGGGCCACGCAATGCCCCCTTTTCTGTAGAAAGCAAACACGGCCTCGGTTGTTATTTTGTGGTAATCGTATCCACAAAATTACTATCGTTTCAATTATGTCGAAGGAGACATAACTTTTTGTTCTGAGGTATAGAAAACCACTGGTTTCTTAAGGCAAAAAGAATATGAGAATTAAAGAGAAACACACACATACAAATCCCCCCTCCTTTTTTTTTGGCCTGGCATTATCCCTTTCCATTGAGATCAGTTTCAAGTCCTGCTTAAAAATCTCCCCCCCACCACCACCACTCTCTCCCCCCTTCTTTCCTAAGGAGGTTCCCCCCCTTCGCTATTTAGGTGAAGAAGTGGTGATAATATGCAGTTTGCATTTTGCTGGCGCCAGTCTGACTGGCAATTTATCTGACTGCCTCTCTTAAAGCTGCAGTGCCTCTTTTTCCAACTTGTTTTTTCAAGCGTTTTTTTCCTCTTTTAAAAACATTTTTAAAAGTAGCAAAACCTGTACTTCTCTGTCGTAGCCCCGTTAGAGAAGGGAGAACCAGCCATCTGAAACTGAATATATTAGTTTGTGTGACATTTCTCTTCTCCCAGCAGTGACATTCAGTTAGACTGGGAAATAAAGTGTCGAAGAAAGTTTTCTTGGACGCAAGTTGCAATATCCTGAATCTTGTTAGCTCTTTTGTGGTGTGTGTGTGTTTCTGCTTAATTCTCTCCCTCCTTAATTCATTGCTCTGTCATTTCCATAGAAAAATCCTCAAGAATACTAATAATCTCCCATTTTGGGGGGGGGGTGCGGGGGGGGAATGGCGGGGGAATAAGCTGTCCTTAATTTTATTTGTTTTGCAACCCCAATTCTGTCTGAATATAGTCACTTTGTATCTTTCCTACAGGGAGTAGGATGGAATTCTTTCCCTTGAATATTACCAGAACACCAAATACCGTGTTCTTTGTAACAGATGCGCATAGATTTGAGAAGAGGTTTTTGGATGGATCCAGCGTTGCTGAACACCACCAAAGGAAGTGCAGCGTTCCAAAAACGTGACAGTCTTATTAGGAATGTTCCTACTGCAGCGTTAAACCAGTTTCATTCTATAGATATAAACCAGTTTGACTATCTCAGCTCCCAAAGGAATCCTGGAATGTGTAGTTTTTTGAATTGGCTAAAGATCTTGGAACAGAGAATTTTCAGGCTGCCCTGAAAACTACAATTCCTAGGTTTCCTTGGGACTGGTGAGATGAGGGGAAAGTGACAAAAACTAGTGGTTTAAAAAAAAAAAGTTTGCCATGTTGATGCCTCCATTGTGCGACTCCCTAAGCTTGCAATTTTCAGAGTACTAACTTCAGAGTAATTTGAATTAGTGGTACTTACTCCCTAGGCCTGCCGTTCTCAGTGTACGCTGCAAAGTAACGTCTGGAACGTGAAAATCAGTGATGGTACCCACTACCAAGTAAGGGACTGATGTGTATTGTGCCTTTTTAACTGGTAAGGGAGAGCTAGCCACAATGTGGATCATATTCCCAGTGAACTTCAGAGCTGCAGTAGACCAACCAAGGTAGCCTACTTTCATTTGACAGGACTGCTCTAGAGGAAAATGGGGGTGAGGGTTGCAGCCGGTCATCTCCGTAAGATCCATTTTATAGATATCTTGATGCAGCCCTTCCCCAACCTGTTGCCCTCCAGATCTGTTGGACTACAACTCCCATCACACTCAGAGCATGGCCATTGGGCAAGGCTGCCTTGATGGGTATGGATGCTCCTGGGTTGGTTTTGGTCCATTGGTTTCCTGTGTTTAGCATTCCATACAAATTGACACCCAGCCCCTCGGCATAGGAGCTTGTACTTCGGGTTGTTTTTATTTAAAATCCCATGACTTTTCTGGACTTTACTTGTGAGTCTTTGTTCTTCTTGGAATGAGATTCCACCCGTAGTTCAACCAAACGCTTACTTCCTTGAGGTGGAATCACAAGCTTTTTGTGACTTAAAGTCCCAGGTGGTGTTAATACATGTCCTTCCTTTTCAGAATCTCCACCCCCTCCTTACTCCCGGCTGTCTCCAAACGATGAGCAAAAGCCACTGGGTAAGTACCTCCTCCGCTTTGATTTTCTCTGCCGTTAGCTGGGCAGAAATAAGAGCTTGGTGAGCGTGTGTGTACTTTGGTTTGTATAGACATGCATTGTTCATAACTAGAAGGATAGGTTTTGGCAAATGCCGGATGATTGACTCTTGCTGTGGAGAAAAATTCCGGCCTTTGGGCTTACAGATGTTCCAGTGATGCAGAGCTGGAGTGGCGGAAGTCACCATTTGCCACACCAGCGGCCAGCTGGCCGGCCTCGTGTGACCAGGTGCTGCAAGTGCAGAAAGTGGCACTGGCCATATAGCGGGCAGCCTTGGGGTCATCTCGGCTTTCATTTAAAACAGGCGAGGGTAACCTCGGGCCAGATCTGGCCTGTGCTTTGGCCCAATGTGCTTTTGGCCCCCTGCCCTCCCCAAGCCCTGCCCACTGAGGGCCAATGGCACATGTGGGAATCCCTGTCTTCTCCCTGGTCAGAGATAAGCTGGAGACCCCCCGTGCACCAGTTCCCGTCCTGCTTATGCCCCCATTGGGCCACATGTGGTGTGGGAAGGAGCAGCTTGACTTGGCTCCTGCAAGTCCCGGCTGAGTTCCTTTCTCGGTGCTGAGAGCGGCATAAAGCTCCACACCTCTCTCAGCGCAGAGAATTTTCTTTTAAGTGAATGGGCTGGGGGCGGACGACGTCATGGGAGGGGAGGGGCTTCTGGGTGAGGCCCCAGCCCTTGACATCAATGGAGTAATCTGGCTCCTGGAGCAAAAGTGGTTGCCCTCCCCGATTTAAAACCAGAGAGCACATTGTTAGTCCACAAGGCTAGGCGTAGCTTAGAAGTACGAGCTCCCATGGCTTCCAGAAAACTCAGTTGTGGAATTGGAGAGGGTGGGTTGGCCTTTTGCATCACTCAGCTTTTCGTAGGCATTAGTTCTGGCTTTTCCGATCTCTAAATTGTGATGTGGCAGGGCTCCTGTGCCTTTAGCAGCTGTGTGGTGCCCAGAGATTCAGCAGTTGCGGGATGGCTGGGGTTTGCCCTGCTTCTTTCCCCTCATCCTTTACCACAGGGGTGCGGAACCTCTGACGGCCTGAGGGCTGAACTCCATTCTGGGGAAGCCCTTGGGGGCCGCATTCCAGTGGTGGGCAAGGCTGAAGACAAGGGGTGTGGCCAAAGGCAAAAGGGGTGGGGCCAAAATGCCAGCCTATTTTAGCTGAAAGCTGTTATTGCCGGTAACTCGGCCTCAGGAGAGGAATTTTCAACCTTTTAGAATGCGGGGGAAAGGGCACAAAAACCGGGAAACCACCAAATGATTGGTGGTTGGGGGGGCAGGGGGCAGGGCCAGGGAAGGGACAAGGCCATCCAGGGAATGCTAGAAGGCCACATTTGGCCCCTGGGCCTCATGTTCTGCACCTCTGCTTTACCAGCATGGCAATGCAGCGATGGGGAAAGCTATATCTACTCAACCTGCTAAAAGTACAGGGACTTGGCCAGAGGAAAGGTGGCAGCCCTACTTTAAACACAGCCCCATAAGATGCTTTGAGTGGCATTTCTCCCTGTGACTTGTGAAGACTTCTGTTTTTGTTTTGTTTTGTTAAACTTCAAAGGAAACGTGGTCAAAGAAGCTGGGCATGAAAATGTGACCTACTTAAAAACTGGCATAATCCAGAGGGAGTTGCCTTCCAAAGTATATATTGTTGTTGAGAAATTTTAAACATCGGCTTTGGTGGATGTGGTGCCTGACTCTGCCTTTGGCTTTTCTGCATTGGGAGGCTGTTCAGGTGAATAGGAATTTAGCTCTGCACAATTCAAGTTGGATGGATGTGATTGAGCCCAACTCCATGAGCTTTGGATCATGTTTGCTGCAGGGTGTGGGGCACAATTGTAAGGCCCAAATGAAATGGGGTCAGCTATTTTAGGGCAGAAGAGGGAAACTGTAATTGACTGGCCTGTTCCTTTGGATGGGCTGCCATCGGCGTTCCTGGGTGAGTCCAGAAAGGGGCAATTGCCTAGGAGTCTCTGGCCCTTTTCTGAAGCATTTACATGCCCCAAGATGTCTAGAGACATCTAGTGAATGTCAAGTCGGTGGGGAGGAATAGAAAAAGTTGTTGTGGGGAACAGAATCGTAGAACGGTAAGAGTTGGATGGAAGCTGGTGAGTCAAGTTGAGTCAAGGTGGGAAGCATACAGCTGTAATTTCTGTTGGGGATGTTAGGATGGAAACAGAGCCATCTCTGCCCATCTCTTGCAGTGCATCTTGGGCCCCACTACTCCTGCCCTCTAGATCAGATCCATTATATCAGGTCCCTAGATCAGGCCTGCAGAACTTGTGACCCACCAAACTGAATGCCATATATTGTGACAAATGACCAAAGCCTCCTCTGTGTGTATGCTGGGCTGCAGCCAGTTACTGGGCGGCAAGTTGGTTAGTGGCAAGAAGTTTCATTCCATGGAAGCAGGCTCATCCCTGCCCCAAATATGTTTGGGCCACAGAACATCCTCCATGGCTCCGTGAGCACAGACTCCGCTTTGCCAGCCTAGACTGGCTCGTTGAACAGTGTTGCTCTTCCTGACAGCCTGTGATTTGCTGTCCAGTTGCCTGTCCCTGAAGGTGATTTTTTTTCTTTTGCAAAAAAAAATGGGTCAAGAAATACAAATTTTGGACTCTCTCTGGTTGTCTTTAGATGGTAGGTGTATTTGCTAGACAGATAATTTGTAGTGACATACCAAGAAATGGAACTTTGCTTTTCAGGCTGGTTTGATTTAAAAGAAAAGGAAAGGAAAAAGCAAACACAAAGTTGATTTTGGAGCAAACATTTTGAGCACATTTTTAATTAAAGGGATATAAGTGAAGGGGGGAGGGGGAGAGAGAGGGACCAACAAGAGACTTTTAACTTGTTAAAACAAAGTTTCCTTGGTTTCAGCAGGGGAGGAAGGAAGGAAGGAAACAAGAATAAACAGCTTCAAGAATTTTAATAGTGATAATTAAGTATAGTAACGATGAATTGTTTGGAGGCTTAGTGTAACCTTAGCTGTAGAGCTCCAAGTTCCTACTTGTCTGATCCACTCAACCTTGGTTATTTTTGATTCCTACGTCCTACCAGTTTTATTGTGTCAAACAGTAAAGGGGAGCAATAGTTCTGCATCAGCATTCACATGAACAAAGCCAAACAGCCTTAGCCAACTCCTGCGAGAGGCTCTAGCCCAATGGTAGAGCACATTCTTTGCAGGGAGAAGATCCCAGGCTCAGTTCCTGGCATCTCTGATGGGAATGAGCCCTCCCTGCCTGAAACCCTGGAGAGTCATTGCTGCCATTGACAGTACTGGGCTAGATGGACCAAGGGTCTGACATGGCTGCTGTGTGAACAGAATGCTGGACTAGATGGACCCTTGGTCTGATCCAGCAGGGCTCTTCTTATGTTCTTATGCCATGAGGTGGCTTCTTACGCTCATAATGTGTTCAAGAGGTTGAGATGGTTCTCCCACTTTTCCCGCACAAAGAGGGAACAGCTTAATTAAACCATGAGAGCATATCCAAAAGTTGTGTTCAGCTCTCTTTGCTAGAAAGGAAGTAATCCTCTGTGTGGTTGACAAGAGCCTTGCTGAGAATAGGTGGAGCGGAGCCTACTCCTGTAAAATGTTCATAGAAACAAATGGCATGGCAGCAGACCTCCTTCTCAAAGCCTCCCATTTTATTCTTCTTTCAGGGCCTATTCTGACCCTTCCCACTTAATGAGGAAACATGTTTAATCAAGCCCCCTTTCACCTAGGTCAGGGCTAGGCAACCTGGCACCCTCTAGATATTTTGGACTACAACTCCCATAATCCAACCATTGGCCATGCTTGCTGGGGCTTCTGGGAGTTGTAGTCCTGAACATCTGGAGGGCCCCGGGTTGCCTAGTTCTGACCGAGATAATCTTCTAGGAGAAGTGTGGCAGCAGCAGCTGGAGAGCTCTGTCAAGGACACCTGTCTCAGTCTTTGCTTCCCAGTTGCTGCCGCCGCTGGGCATTCATTCCGCAACATTTCCAACCCCTTCTTCTTTGGTGATTTTCCCCAAGCAAATGGATGGTCTCCCTACCTTCCAATGTCTTGGAAAAAGCTGCCCATGAGAGGAGGCAGAAGGGTTGTGTAATCAGGAGTGGGGCTGGATTACTTATGTTCCCTCATCAAGAGGGCAATATGTCAGTTGACCGAGCAAGAGCGCTTAAAGAGAGATAAGGTATGGGTAAACTGAAGCCTGTGTGAACATATTCGGGCTTCCCAGTGGATAGCAACTTGTGTTTCAGATTCAGGGTGAAAAGATGTCTTTCTTTTAGGGAATCACAGTTGACTGTTCTCATCTTCTCATTTCCCAGATCTTTCAGATTCCACGTTGTCCTACACTGAAACGGAGGCTACGAACTCGCCCAATATCACCCCCGGAGAATTTTCAGGTTGGCAGAGATTTTAATTTGTTGAATCCAAGTGACCCTTTTGGCAACTTCCTTGAACTCCGTTTTAGCAGGGCTCTCTCAGGAAATGCTTCAGTTAGCTGAAAGTGCTGATTTGGAAAATCGAAAAGAAAGAGGAGATAGTCAGTCATCTCAAGCGGGACTAGTGCAAGGGTTTGTAGCCTTAGGATTATACTAAAGATTTGGTGATGGCCTTGCTTATACTGGAATAAAAGTGAGAATACACACACCTGCACCACAAACTGAAAACTAGTTTAACTGTCATGGCTTTCTCCCCTGGCCCCCACCCCACAAGCAGCTGTGTGAATTGTGGTTCTGTGTGGGGCTCAGAATCTGGGTTTGAACACCATTACTAAGCTACTGACTTCAGGGTTCCCTATGGGAAGTCATGGTAGTTATGGGTGCAATCCTATGCATATTTAGGTGCATAGGATTGCGCCCTAAATCTATTTAAAATAACTTTAAATTTGCCATGTAGGCATGGCAGAGTTAGTATTGTTGAAGTGCATAAGTTAATCTATGGTCATCAAATTCTCTGAAGGAACAATGGGGAGGAAAAGGAAAAGCAGTTCACTATATTCAATATATTTGAAAGTGGCTATTGAAAAACAATTAAGTTAGAGTTGGAAATCCCTTTTCTATCCTATTTTGTTGTGTTTCATAATCAGTGTGTATCCTCTGAACTGCAAATGCAGCTTTGTGTAAATACTTCCATTTATCTGAACATCCATTTATCCAAAAATCATTTAAAATACCACAAGGATCCATGACAGCTCATGTTTCAAAGTGGGAATGATCTTGTTCTCTGTGTTTCATGAAGCCTGATGCTTGATGATGTGTCCCTGAGAACACTTAAAGATACTTGTTACTGTAAAACAACAACAACCCTGCATCACACGAATTGCTGTTATATTTTTCTATTATGTCTCTGTTGAAAGTTTCTCTTGAGCCATGTTGATGGCTTGGAAAAAAACCCAACTGCTGTTGGCATGGTGCATCTGCCCCATTCAGCAACAGGTTGTTCCCTTCGCAGTAGCCTCTCCTGTTTTGCAGGACTTCATTTGCCCAAGGGAACCTTTGATAATCAAGTTCTCACACTCCCCTTGTTGTTTGTTGTGGAACTGCAGGTCTGGAAAGAGATAGCTCACTTTAATCAATCCTGCCTACTTTTGTGAAAATGCACTTCATATGATGCCCATTGTTTAAATTTGGCCTTGGTTGCTTGATTCAACAGCAAGGCTCACACCATTTGCAAAGATCAGAATGTACAAGATTTCTTAGTTGTTTTCCTAATGCGAAAGGTGGTGGTTTGCATTTAGAGATAATGCAATTATCTCTAATTTAGAGTTAGGAAAAAGCGAAGGTAGCTCAGTAAGCCCAAATGAAATGTGGTTTTCTGATGGTAGTGGTGGTCGTGGCCAGAGCAAAGAAACAATTGGTGGGAAGATGGATCTGATGGAACGTTCCGTTACATTCTACCAAAACTGTGCTGAACGGTTGGCAACTGGCGGCCCTTGAGGCCAGGTTTGGCTTGCTTATCATGGATCTTCTCATGGTTGCTGCAGCTTGTTGCTGTTAAATATCTAGATGGAACTGACCGTTGAAGTATGCATTTTGTTGATGTTGTTGCGGCCAAAGCAAAGGAAGAGTTCCTGGGAAAATGGACGTAACAGAGTGTTCCGTTATCCTGTAATGAAGCTGCGGTTGAGTCATTGGCAACTTGGCAACTTGCTATTCTTGGGGGCCAGACTTGGCCCACTGACAATGGGACTTCTCTTAGCTGCTGCCATTGCTAACTGTTAGGCTGCTGGTGCAAAAGATCTCATAGGAGCGGGAGACCTATTCAGGACAATGAGGAGAGCTGGAACCTAAAGGTGGGCCCTGCCAATGTTCCACCCACATGGCTCCCTCTCGCTTCCAAGTTATCACAAAGCAGCGCAGGAATCCAGGCCCTCCTTTGTTCAAGATTGCCAACTCAGAGAGTGGGGAGGAAGTGTTGATAAAGTATCTAGACATTTGATTCTGACATGCAGGAATCTGAGATATTTTTCTGGCTCCACTTGTCAGGAAAGAGCATGTGCTTTTGGGGTGGGACTTGTCCTATCCTGGCTTCTGACTCAGATGTGGAACTTCAATTAATATAGTTTGCTTCTGAGCATTAAACTAAAGGCACATGTATGATGGCTTTTGCCATGAAACCTTTGTACTTGTGGCTCTAAAGTAACATCTTGAACAACCCAGTCCCAGTTCTCGCTCGCTCGCTCTTTAAATAAACCACACATGAAAATACAATAGCCGTTAGCTTCCAGAGGGAAGGCGGCAGATTTGTCTTTGCTCTACAAAGTTGACAGGAGAAAAAAGCGGGTTTCAACTTTTCTACTTGAACAAAATAATGATCACTTTGTGACCAGGACTGTAGTGTAATTGGATATTCCCATCTCCTGCTGTGGAATTTCAAGTGGCACTGCTCTTCATAAAAGTATAATGCTGTTTTTTTTATCTTTTCCCCCGTGGGCAGGATTACATATATAGGATAAGAGACTCACTGCAGTTTAACCCTCAGTCTGCATACTTGAGCAGCTTTGACCATGTTCTGTTTCTGGGGCAACTGATTGGATATTTCCATCGATGCAGTGCACTGAGAAAGATATATGAGGCCTATATTAGGACTGCAAAATATATTCTTCGGGTACGGTCCAGCAGGAGGGTTTCTTGTGCTGGTGTAACGAAGTGGCTAAGAGGCTGAGTGACCAGTCCGCGGTTTTATTTTATTGCATTTATATCCCGCCTTTTTTCCTGTTGCAAGGAACCCAAGGCGGCTTACATGATCCTCCTCCTCTCCATTTTATCCTCACAACAACCCTGTGAGGTAGGTTGGGCTGAGAGTCTGTGACTGGCCCAAAGTCACCCAGTGAGCTTCCATGGCTGAGTGGGGACTAGAACCCAGATCGCTGGGCTCCCAGTCCAACACTCTAGCCACTACACCACCACTGGTTCCATTCTCATCTCTGCCATGAACTCACTAAGTAGCCTTAGGCAAGTCCCCGCCCCCATCTGCAATATGGGGGGACAGTAATAGTGACTTATCTCAGAGCAGCACATCTGGAGGACTCCAGGTTGACTTAGACCATTTTTGCCCCTGCATGTGAAACACTGAACATGTGAAAGTGCTATACGAACGTTTCCTCTTCTGATAATGATTCAAGGAGATCTGTCCACTGGAGTGTGCCCTGTAAGGATCCAGGTGTCTCTGGGAAGTGGGATCCAGGCACTTTACTCCCTGGGTCACCTGGCCAGAGGAGGCAGTTGCTGGGCTGCTGTGCTTAGCCCCACCACTGAGGATGGCTAGGGTGGTACTGCAGCTGCCAAATTTAGCAGGGATCAGGCCCAGTTCGGTCCCACCTCGCCCTATAACGCTGCTGACTCTCACCCAGGACTCGCTGTGAGAGCTCCTAGTTCATTGTATGGACTGGGCCGCGCTCAGACCACCTGCCTGCCATTTCTGTACCACCCAGTAGCTGAAGCTCCCTGGGCGGTTCACACAAATTTACTTACTTACCTACCCGATTACTTGCCTGCTACCTGGCTCAACTATCAGCCTAGTTGGTACCTGTTTGCCTCCCGGCATCCAGCCCAGACATGCCTTTAGGCATGATACAGAGACAATACTTTCATGATACAGCATCATGTTCTATTTGGCACCAGCCTTGTGCAGAACTGGGCAGGGGTGGGGATAATTTCAGAGCTGCCATTTGAACTTGATCCATCCACTTACCATCCCAAGTCCCATCTCGACTCCAAGGGGAAGGATTTCTAGAGGGGCAGCAATATTAGTTTGTGGCACCAAAAACATGGAAGAGTGTTGTGCCACCTTGTAATGGGTGGGCCCCAGGGAGTCCAGGTGTGTTGGGACTACAGACCCCATCATCCCCAACCAGCATAGTTGTTGCTGGCTGGGAGTGGTGGGGGGTTTTGTCCCAGCATGTTGGGAGGGCCCCCAGGTTGGGGAATGCTGAGTTAGGCCTTTGTAAGCTGAAACCTGCAACTTGGAGTGTGCCTAGAAGACAATTACAGACTTTTCCTCTGGCTGCTTGTGGTGAGCGAGAATCGTCTTGGAGCAACTGAGCGGGAAAGCTAATACAGATGGGGGGGAAAGAGTTGTTGTTGTTTTCTTTCAAGCCATTCAGGTGCCACAAAAAACTTATAAAGGTAGGTATGATAGGCAGATAGACTAGTAAAAATGCACGTTCACTTTTGTGGACTTATTTGCAAGGCTGGGGTATAGGAAGGAATGGCAAATGCTGGAGCACGCTCATGATGCACTGTGGTGACACCCCGCTCCCCAAGAGGTGGGTTGCTGTATTTGGCATTGGCTGAGGCTTCCACACGGTCTTGAAGGGCAGCCACAGCAAAGCATACGAGAGGAGGCAGATCTTTCTGCACAAGGAGCTCCATCCCAGGCATACGATGATTTGGAGATGTACGTCTCCTCCACATCTCTTGTCCTTCCCCTTCATTTTAGGCTATTCGGCCTTTCTCCTTCAGAGCACCTATCACAATCAGGCCTTGGCCAAACAGCCTTCTTGTCAAGGGAACGCGTCAGTTGCCAAAAGCTACTACTTCGATGCAAAAAAGAGAGGTAGGAAGACCGCATCCTGGAGGTACTTGGGTCAGATGTTTTTATATCGAACATTTTTTCCTCTGTGGACCTATTTTGCCTATGGGAAATAAAAGTGCATTTCTTTTCCAGTTTGCTTCCAAAAAAATAAAAGTAAAATTCTTTGCCTCCTGTGAACGTTTTCCCCATATGGCCTAAACGACTCTATAAACCTTTTCGAATGAAAATCGCAGAGCAACAGCATGACTGAGCAATTTTGTTGCTTAAAAAGAGGGAGAGCGCCCTTCCTCCCCCTCCCCCCGAATACATTCCTTCCCTTTGTTTTCGAGAAACTTTTAACCCTCTTTGGAACGGGTAGCAAAAATAATTTCTCAGACCTCCAAAGTGGATACGCCTTTTCTCCCTGATTACAAATAAAACTTTTAACCGGAGCGGTTAGGAAAAGTGTAAATTTCCAAATGGACAGCCATTTTTACTCTGGCACTTTAAAACAAAACAAAGGGTTTGGTGGTGCCTTAAAGGGAAATACATTTATTGTATTACCTTTCATGGGTCCAAACAGGTATGGGATTAGAAGATACTCATTTTTGAGCAGGAGTTGTTGTTGTTGTTCAGTCGCAGGAGTACCACAGGTCAAAAAGTTCAAGGTGACGTGCCCTAGAAAAGGGGTGGGCAGAAGGTAGCACCAGATGATTTGGGTGTCACCTCCCAGAAGGCTCCTGCCAGCATGAGAGTTGAAGTCCAAAACATCTGGAGATTTCCCTTCTGCCCACCCCTGCTCTAGAAGGCAGCTCTCTTATGCTTCCCATTTTTAAATGTTTGTGTAAGTAAGCCCCACCAACCATGTGCAAGTAAACAAGAGGCAGGGCACAAGATGGTGCTCACACACCATCTTGTTGTCCCCCCCCCCCCGTCCATCTTATCTTCTTCCATGGGGTGGTGGGAGGTGAGCAGTGTCCCTCCTGCATTTGTGTGCTGTATTTTGGATCACATGACCACCCCATCCCCAATAGCATCCTTTGCAGAGAAGATCTGAAGCTAGTTTAGCAAAGGTTGAAGATGACCTATTACTTACTGTTTAATTTATTTATATCCTGCCTTGCCACCAAAAAAAAAAATGGTGCTCAAGGCGGCTAACAATAAAATTCTAATTAAAACATAACATAAAAACAAATAAATAGAAGAAATGAACAGCACCAACCCATTAAAAACCCCTTCAGTAACTGACCAGCATATATAGCAAAGGCTTGCCTGAAAACCTCTTTGCCTGCCGGACAACAGAGCTAGGATAACCTAGTCACTCTTGGCAAGGAGTTCCAGTGTCTGGGACTTTAGTTGTTGTTCAGTCGTTCAGTCGTGTCCGACTCTTCGTGACCCCATGGACCATAGCACGCCAGGCCTTCCTGTCCTGCGCTCTCTCCCGGAGTGTGCTCAAGTTCATATTCATTGCATCGGTGATGCTATCCAGCCATCTCATCCTCTGTCGTCTCCTTCTCCTTTTGCCTTCAGTCTTTCCCAGTATCAGGGTCTTTTCCAGAGAGTTTTCTCTTCGCATTAGGTGGCCAAAATATTTCAGCTTCAGCTTCAGTATCTGTCCTTCCAATGAGCAGTCAGGGTTGATTTCCTTTAGGATTGACTGATTTGACCTCCTTGCAGTCCAGGGGACTCGTAAGAGTCCTCTCCAGCACCACAGTTCAAAGGCATCAATTCTTTGGCGCTCAGCCTTCCTTATAGTCCAGCTCTCACAGCCATACATTACTACTGGGAAAACCATAGCTTTGATTAGACGGACCTTTGTCGGCAAGGTGATGTCTCTGCTTCTTACTATGCTGTCTAGGTTTGCTATAGCTTTCCTCCCAAGGAGCAAGCGTCTTTTAATTTCATGGCTAGTCACCGTCTGCGGTGATCTTGGAGCCCAAGAAAGTAAAATCTGTCACTGCTTCCATTTCTTCCCCTTCTCTATGCCAGGAAGTGATGGGGCCAGATGCCATGATCTTAGTTTTTTTAATGTTGAGTTTCAAACCAGCTTTTGCACTCTCCTCTTTCACCCTCAACAAGAGGCTCTTGAGATCCTCTTCGCTTTCTGCCATTAGGGTGGTATCGTCTGCATATCGGAGGTTGTTGATAATTCTCCCGGCAATCTTAATTCCGACTTGTGATTCATCCAACCCGGCGTTTCTCATGATGTACTCTGCATATAAGTTAAATGAGCAGGGTGACAATATGCAGCCTTGTCGTACTCCTTTCCCAATTTTGAACCACTCGGTTGTTCCATGTCTGGTTCTTACTGTTGCTTCTTGACCCTGGTACAGGTTTCTCAGGAGACAGGTAAGATGGTCTGGTACTCCCATCACTTTAAGAATTTGCCACAGTTTGTTGTGATCCACACAATCAAAGGCTTTAGCGTAGTCAATGAAGCAGAAATAGATGTTTTTCTGGAATTCTCTTGCTTTCTCCATGATCTAGCGAACGTTGGCAATTTGATCTCTAGTTCCTCTGCCTTGCAGAATGTTTATGGGTGGTTCTTGGTCTGTCCTAATACTACTAGTGCAAAAAATGTGCTTTGGTCTCCATTCCATAGAACGCTTACGAGGCTTGACCTTGAAATCTAGGATAACGGCTTCCCTTATTTTTCCCTCTCAAGTCCCATATAACTTTCTCTCAAAAAAAGAAAGGAAAAAAGTCATAACCGAAGAGAGTTTCATGTTTCTAACCAAAACATCACATTCTTCCATGTTGGTAGATGGGAATGGGATGAGATGCTGCAAGTCAACAAATACGTCTTTGATGTAACCTTTTTGGTTAGTCTTTGAATTGATCGATTTCTTGTGAATTTGCTTTGTTTGTTGTGTTTTCTTTCTCTCTCACTTGCTTTGTATGCTTCCTTTGTTTGGGGAAATGGCATCAAACTGGGAAATGCAGTGGATGATCCATACTTCTCCATCTATGGGTGAAATGGGACATGTGATAAGATACATGGGTCCCAGATGACCCATGGATCTCACCGGGATGCAATCTGTGCGTCGTCAAAGTTAGAGAAAGTGGAAGGCTTATGCTTTGCCTCCAAACTTCTCAAGTGAGCTGCTCATTCCCACTGCCTCAATTTTCTCTCCTCCAACTCCTCTCTTCAGGCTCTACAACTTGGTTTCTGCCCTCTACTGAACTGTTCCTAGCTCCACTCACAGTCTCCTCCCTACCAAGGAAATTCTCTTCCCACCTGTCTAACTGGTCAGTGTTTCCACAGGGAAAGTTCTTCCTCTACTTTCCCTCTTTCCGTTGGGGTCCTTCAAGGATCTGGTTTTGGCCTTCTGCTACCTCCTCTGTACACACTGTGCCTGGGTGACCTCATCATATCCCGTGGCTTTCAGTACTACCTGTAGGTGGTGACACTCAGCACTGCCTGCTTTCTCCAGAACTTCCTCCATCCCACCCTCCAGTTCCACATCCCAAAGTCCTCATCTGGGATTTCCATTTGGATATTGAATTTAATATGTCCAAGGCCAAAGTTTTCATCTTTCCTCCAGAGCTTCCCTTTGCCCTGTTTATCCTCCATATCCATTGACAACCTTACAATCCACCCTGTTGAATAGGCACATAACCTTGACTTTATTATTTATTTATTTATTACATTTATATCCCGCCATTTTTCCTCTTTAAGAAACCCAAGGCGGCATACATAATCCTCCTCTCCATTTTATCCTCACAACAACAACCCTGTGAGGTAGGTTGGGCTGAGAGTCTGTGACTGGCCCAAAGTCACCCAGTGAGCTTCCATGGCCGAGTGGGGACTAGAACCCAGATCTCCCGGCTCCCAGTCGAGCACTCTAGCAACTACACCACACTGGCTCTATCTTTGACTCTTTCCTCTCCTTCAACCCCCAAATTGTGTTCATGACCCTTTACAACATCCCCCTCCCCCAAAAGTTAGCCCTTCTTCTCTGTGCCCTTGGGAGAACTCTAGTTCATGCTCTCCTGCCTTGAAACCTTCCTTCTCCAGTGTCTCCTGTTGTTGCACTGAGCACCCCCACACCCTCCATCGCTGTCACAATTGCTGCCACCACCAGATCCTTCACTTATCTTGACATTCTGGCCATATGATACCACTGCTTACGTTCCTGCATGGCCTTCTGCCTGCTCCTAGGCCCAAGCCCTTGCCCTGCTCTTATATCCTTACTGCCTTCACCACCACCAATGATGCTCCTTCAGACAGTGCTCCAAGGGTAGGCAGAAGGCAGATCTGGACCTACGACTAGATCTCTGGGTGATTTGCAGTAGATCAGCAAGGGTTTCTGACTCCCAGTTGTTTAACAGTGGCATCAGAATGACTCCATCCACCCTAAAGTATACTGCTGAAATTGGAAAGGCGAGGGGTAACTAGAAGTGGATTTTTGTTTGAAGAACTGTGGGCTCTGTTCAACCCTAGTGCTCAAAACAATTCCAGATTATTTCATTCTAATGGTATGTCTTTTACACAAGGCTCTGGTTGGTGGATCTCAGGATTCTAGTAAGAAAACGCAAAGATCCTACAATTCTGAAGCCTCCCCCACCCCCATGCTGTTCTTCCTTCTTGCTTTCTTTTATGCTTGGAACTGCCTCCTAGGACACCTGAGGGGCAAGGGGAACTCCCACCTCTTCCATTAGCTGTCAGATGACACCATTCCGTCATTAACATTGCTGGCTTTTAATGGTATGATGCTGGCTTGATGTTGCATTATATAGTCGTTAAAATTTGTTTTATTATGGAAATTGTGATACTTGCATTTTATTATTGTGCATATTGGACTTGGGTGCCTTGATGTGAGCCACCTTTTGGGGGCTCGCACCCGAAAAGGCAGCCTAAAATATTTAAATAAATAAATGGTGACCAGCCACCTACGTAAGCATCTTTCACTTCGCAGAATGTTTGCGTGTGGTCAGATATTGCCAGATAGGCTGTCAGTGGATCAATCATTTTACATTCTACGATGCATGAGTAATCAGTTGACTGTTGCCCAGCTCTATTCTTGTGTAATGCTACAAGCAGTTGTACGCCTAAGATGCCAGCTGTGTTCACCTAAAGAGAGGAATGCTCCAAACATACTTGCGCACACTGATGTCTTCATCTGGGAGCAGAGGCTGGCTGTGACTAGGATGGAGGAGGCAAGATTTGCAGACATTTTAACCTGAGGTGACAGGTGCCTTCTTCTGGAGATTTTTCACAGGCAAGCCCTGCAAAAGGGGGGCAAAACGGCTTGCCTAGAATAGGACATAGCCAATTAGCAGTAGGGGGCTACTCCCACAGCATCATCTTCCCCTCTCTTGTCAGCTGCAAGCATTAGAGGGGAGGCAGTGCCCCCCGGATTGGTCTTGAATTACCCATGTGACCAAGAGTGGAAGCATTGCCCTCTGATTTGGCTATGTTACATGTGCTCTCACTGATGTCATCACACCCGCTCCGTGATCCCTAGGTTGGCTGGCATGAGAGATCAGAGGAGACATGCTGTTAAAGCAGCAGCCAGGGGGCAGGGTGGGGATGGCTGTGAATAGTGCCCCCCAAAAGGTAAAAGCAGGTGTGTGTCAGGTACTAGTTCATCCCCCTCAAAGTACAGTGATTTTGTGCTTCTGGCATATGACTCTGGCTTGTTAGGAAGGGAACAAGCCAACGTTTCTGCTTCAGATATTGTTAGGGATGTCACGAGAGTCTGTGGGGGTGGGGGTGGAGTCCAGCGGACTCCCCTTCACCCATCCTTCCAGACCCCGCTCACCAAACTGTGTGGGCTCACAGACCTGCTTGATGGGCACCCCATGGCTCAACGAGTGCCCAGCAGCTGTCCATCCTCCCTAGCGATCTGCCATTGTGCGCAACAGTGGCGACTCGGGTGCTTCCGGGTAGGTAATAGTGCCTAATTGGCGGCCATAAAGGGGCCATCTACACAACATTGCAGGCGTGAATGAAGCATTCACGCCTGTAATGTTGCATAAATGGGTCCTTTATGGTCACCAGGTATGCACCATTACCTACCCAGAAGCTCCCGAGCCACCATTGTTGCACATAGTGGCAGCCCCCTAGGGAGGGAGGGCAGCCCTGCAGCTTTGTCGAGCACTCGCTGGGCCGCAACAAAGCTTGCGCGGTGCTGTGAGCTGGGGCGGGCGGTGGCTTGGTGAGCGCCCGATGAAGCCAGGCGTGGGTGAGTCGGTCCATCCCTTGATAGCATGTTCATCCAGGCCTGTCAAACCCCTTTCATCCTGAGGACTGAATTCAGTTTTGGAGAAGCTGTCGTGGATTGCGCTCCAGTAGTGGACAGGGCCACAGGGGGTGGGGCCGAAAACAGAAAAAAGTACAAAGAATACCAGCCTACTGTAGCTTTGAGCTCCTCCTGCCGGTCACTAAGCCTGAAGAGCGGCATTTCAGCCTTTTAGAATGGCAGTGGGGGGGCCACACAAAAGCTGGTAAACCATGAAACGATCAACAGTGGGACCAGCGGGAGGGATCGTGGCCATGTGGGCAACCCCCAGAGGGCTGGGTTTGCGACCCCAGGTGGGCTGGATTTGCCCCCCCCGGCCCGCAGTTCAGCACCCCTGTGCCAAAGAAACCACAGGTGAGAGTCCCTGGCCTGCTTAGCTGCTCCCAGCGGCCGGAGGAGTCAAGGGGCAGCGATCAAACAGCATGAACCAGCCTGTTTGCTCACTCACGGTAAGCCAGAAAAATAATAATAAAACACAATTCTGGCTTGCTGTGACATCCAAATGCAGCCAGCATGTAAACTGGCCCTAGGTTTGTGCCAGTTCTGCAGTCAAAAGGCATGTTTGGCTGCCATTTAGGTTTCCGGTGGGCCAGGGGTGTGTCGGTTTGGGTGGTTCTCACATTACAGTGTGGGGGCTGGGCCAGCCATACCAGTGGGAGATGCATGTAATTCTTTCATAAAGCTCCCCCATTTCCCATGAGAAAGATAGCTTATAAATATGGTAAATCAGTAGAATGAAACTGCCTGATCCACTTTGATTTGCTTGTGAGAGGGAGAAATATTTGGATGTTGGATGTAGCTTATTTAGAATTCTTGAAAACGAGGTCAGTAACATAGGAGAAACTCTGGGTTCTTCTGGGAACCTGTTGAGAGACGTTCTTTAGAGTTACAGTAAGGGAGGGATCACTTTCCCTCCCCCCTCCCCAATTCTATGCCGCTTTGATGAGCAGGAGGCGTTTATAAGCTTTGCTTTCAAACTATGTGACCAAGGTTTTTCCACGGAAATAACTTATTAAATGCGCAGCACTCGTTGAGCCGATTGAAGTCCACCCGTTTGGTATTCATCAAAGGTGCCTCCTTTTCCTAGAGGTGCCAGATCCAAACTCAGCAATTTACTTTTTGGGGGAAATGGGGAGGAGGCCCTGTTTGGAGAACCAGAGATGGTGCAAGAATGCTTTTTTTTTTTTTTTAAGAGAAAACCAAAACCCTCCCAAGACAAACTGGGGAGAGAGAAGTTCAGAAAAACATCCATAATTTCAAAGAACATCTGAAGGCTGAGTCCTCCTGCCTTGGGACACTGGCTGTTTGTGTGGATTCCACTCTGAGAGTCCGGCACCTACCATTTCTGGTTAAGCTGTCTAAGGCTTTGAACTGCTCAGGAACCTCATCTTGGATTACCGGCAGGGGCGTTTGAACTATTGAGCTGGAGCGGTGCCTGTTCTTTTCTCCCGCCCCTCCCCTTCCAAGTTTTGTTGTTGTTGTTTTTTGCACCAAAGAAGCCAAAATGTTTGCAACAAGAAAATTAGCGTTTCCAGGCTGGAAATGTATTACACAAATTAATAAAGAAACATGCCAGCAATCCTCTATGTTGTGGAATTTGGGCGGGGTCAGAGTTGGTGCAGTAGAAGGAAGGAAAGAGCAACATAGGAATTGTAGCTCCGTGGGAGGGTAAGTGCTTTACCTGTAGAAGGTCCCAGTTTCAATCCCAGCCTCTCCAGGTAGGGCAGGAAAAATTCCTCCCTGAAACCCTGGAGAGCCGTCGCTGCCCGTCAGCATCAGCAACACTGGGCTAGGTGGAGCCATGGTCTGACTCAGTAGAAGGCACCTTCCAAAGTTCCTAGGTGTCTGGATAGGGAAATAGGTCTTGAGTAGATGGACAAAGGCTCCCGGAACTCCCCCTCACTGTCTCCTGTCCCCCCCACCCCGATTTCTCATAGGCTACATTCACATACACAGTGACCTCAGATTTTTTAAAAAAAATCTTGGTTCTCAAGGAGAGGATAATGGTTAATCTGAAAAAGATATATACCTAAATAGAACAGAACAAGGAGGGAGGTCTGGATTAACCTGTTCCAGATGAGACATTCCCGCTCCAAGGATGGTGGCTCAGCAGATGGAAATGTGTCGAATTGATGTTTAGCTTTTGTGTAAGAACAAAAGTGTTTGCATAGAAATGCCCCCCTTGGCTGACCTTATTTCAGTTACAAAATTCTGGCTCTGAACAGCCACAGCAGTTAGTTGTTTTGGAAATGAATATTTCTTCATGGACCGGGAGGTGGGAAGGGTGGGGAGAAGGACACTATATTACAATGCCGTTCTGTGGATTCCTTTCCTTGGTTTCATTCTGAGGGACACATACAGACGTAGAGGAGTTCACCCAGGAAGCTGCCATATGCTGCATCAGGTCCTTAGTCCATCTGGCTCACAGCTGCTCTCTTGCCTTCCAGGGCTCTAGCTGTGTCTTCCAGTGGGCTTATCATTGGCAGGTAAATCTGTTGAACTCGCTCCTGCTGTTGTGTTGGGTGGGTTGTGAATTGGGCACCTCTGTACATGTGCGCTTTGAAGTCCATGGCGTTTTGGCACACCCCGGTTTTAGAAGCAGTTGTGTGTGCCAAACAAAACAAAACCTGAGATCCGGAGGCAGATAGTTCGTGGCTAATTTGCAACATGGAGACGACGGCATGGGATAAGAATCGGCAGCAGTGGCGGCATGGTGGCTGTTGCCTTTCCTTGGCTCTTTGTTCTTAGCTGGTTTTGCAGCCAACAGAAGCCAACCTCAGAAGGCCCTGGAGGTCTACCTGTGTTCTGGTTTTGTACCTACGTCAAGCAGGATGCCACCAACCCCCCATCTGCCTTGGATCCACACTCATCTTAGCATCTCTTGACTGATGGCAACCTTCCTTCTGTCTCTCTTCAGCTGTCTCTCTCACAGTTGAGTCCCTGCAATTAAATTATGATTTGGTGCCTCGAAGATAGTCAGTTGAATGAGCACAAAAATTCCCAGCAGCCTTTCAGATTTCAGTATTTTTCTCACCTGCCTCTGAAGCATCAGGGCCAATCCCATTTCAGGGACTGGCTTCTGCTATGGGGCTCTCCACTTGTGGGAGATAACAAACAATGTTGTGTCCCCTGTTGCTGATGTCCTTTCTTGCCATCCACTGAACCACCTGTATACCAGGCTGGAAAAGTGTTTCAAGTGTCCACTTCTTAAGCCCATTGGTATTGCATCCTGTCGAAGGTTAAAAGGTACACAGGAATACAAAGTATTTCTCAGTCAATTTTCCATTTACAGAGGCCGGCTTTTGATTCTTTTCTGCATAGGAAGGGGAAGAAAATAAAAGGGGGAAAACATCCAGGCTTATTCTCAGGCTGAAGCATAACTCCAACCCAGGGCTGTGCAGGGGGTCTGTTGTTAGGATTGGGAACTTCAGTTGGAGCAAGTCCTTGAGTGGTGCCGAGGGCAGGGAGTGCCTGAAGTGCTGTAGCAGGCAGAAAGTCCTGCTGCGATGACCAGGCAAGGGCAAAAGGCCAAGCTTTTGACGTTGAAACGTAGCCTGTCCGGCTGGGAGGTTTGCTACTGCCTGCCAGTGGCGGGGGGGTGCTGTTGTACACACTGTGTTCCATTCTGGGCCTGAGGGAAGCGCCGAGGTCTGTGCCCCTCTGTTAGGGCCTGGCCTCAGCCCCAGAGGTTCCTGGTTCAAGCCCTGGAATCACCGACAGTGAGCCTGTTGAGGCCGTCCCTCCCTCCCTCCCTCCCTCCCTCCCTCCCTCCCTCTATTCTCTTATTGCAGACCAATTCATATTAAATGAATACATTTCCAATGGCCAGTTGCCCTGTGGAACAAAAGTAACTTGTTGGTTTCTACGAATCTGGTCCCTTCCTCTGCTGCAGGTGCTGAGAATCATGCAGGCTGCTCCATGGTGCTTCGTGTTGCTCTGTTTAGTTTGCCGTTGCACCAAACCTGCAGCTACCTTGCTCCGTCCCCTGTGGAACCGCGAGGTGGCCTCTTTCTCCTCCTCTTGAGATCTAGACATGGACATGTTGGTGAGACTGTTGTATTGATGGAGGCTGAGATGGTGGGTTGGAGACAAAGAGGCTGTCTGCTTCTGAGAATGTCTGGTCTGATTCGTCTTTTCCCATCTGTCGCCTCCAGATGCCCGCTCATCCCTTCTTCTGTGCCTGCACTTGCAAAGGAACACAAACAAATGTCAACTCTGGTCTTTTTAAATTCTCTCCCACCTCTGTTTGGAGATGAAGTCTGAATGAATGTTCTGTTACCCTCAGTCAAACACTAAGGACTGGATGATGTGCTAGGTGACTCATAGGGGTCTCCATAGATAGACAGACAGACAGACAGACAGACAGACAGACAGGTATCTATAGATATATATAGATAAACATATATCTATGTTTATATATAAACATAGATATATAGTGATCTATGCTATATATATATAGCAGGGGCCTTTATTGGCCTTCATGCAGAACTTGGTAGTTGAGCCAGAGATCACATGTAGGATTAGAAGCAGGTGTCAGTGGTTGCTGAGGTGAGAACTTGGAACCCGTGGAGGTGAGTGCTTCTGCCCTGTATGCTAGTACCTGGGCTATGGGGCAGAATGTTCCTGGGGTAGTGAAAGGTTCTAAGGTTCTAGAGTGACTTCACCCACACAGGCTGGATGTTGGGGATTCCTGAAGGACTATGAAGACTTCTAGGATAGGCTGGGACTTTTCCTGGTCTCTCCTCTTACTGGCTTTACCTGGTCCCCAGTGGTTGCTGCCTATGACCCAGCACTGACAGCAAGGGAGGTGGAGAGAAGTTCAAAGTAGATTTGTCACACAGAAAGCTGTCTTGGCCCATCTGTTTGGAGGGCTTTAAAAGAGGGTTACAGAGATTCCTGGGGGAGAAGGCCGTACGTGGCTACTAGTCCTGATGGCTACATGCTGCTTCCAGTATCAGAGGCAGTGAGCCTATGTGCACCAGTTGCTAGGGAAGATGGGTGGGAGGGTGCTGTTGCACTTGCATCCTGCTTTTGGTTTCCCGGTGGACAGCTGGTTGGCCACTGTGTGAACAGAATGGTGGACTAGATGGACCCTTGGTCTGATCCACCAGGGCTCTTATGTTCTTATTAAAAGCTTTATTAACTTTACAGCTCGACCCATCTTGAATTTTTTTTGGCTTGCACAGACCCAATACATTTTCTCACCTCAAAAGACTGCAATGGTGTGATCCTAGATATGGTGCAGGAGATAGAATCATAGAATAGTAGGGTTGGAAGGGGCCTACAGGACCATCGAGTCCAACCCCCTGCTCAATGCAGGAATCCATCCAGAGCATCCCTGACAGGTGGCCATCCAGCTTCATCTTGAATGCCTCCAGTGTGGGAGAGCCCACCACCTCCCTAGGGAATGGGTTCCATTGTCGTGTTGCTCTAACAGGACATTTTTCCTGATGTTCATTGAGCCCATTATTCCGTGTCCTGCACTCAGGGATGATCAAGAAGAGATCCTGGCCTTCCTCCCTGTGACAACTTTTCAAGTACTTGAAGAGCGCTATGCTATCTCCCCTCAGTCTTCTCTTCTCAAGGCTAAACATGCCCAGTTCTTTCAGTTTCTCTTCACAGGGCTTTGTTTCCAGTCCCCTGATCATCTTCATTGCCTTCCTCTGAACCTTCTCCAGCTCGTCTGCATCCTTCTTAAAATGTGGTGCCCAGGACTAGACACAGTACTCCAGATGAGGCTTAACCAGTGCTGAGTAGAAGGGAACTAGTACTTCCCAGGATTTGGAAGCGATGCTTCTATGAATGCAGCCCAAAATAGCATTGGCCTTTTTTGCAGCCACATCCCATTGTTGGCTCATATTCAGCTTGTGATCTCCAACAATTCCAAGATCCTTCTCGCTTGTAGTGTTGTTGAGCCACGTATCCCCCATCTTGTAATTGTGCTTTTGGTTCCTTTTTCCTAGGTGCAGAACTTGGCATTTATCCCTATGAAATTTGCTGGGGGCGAGGGGAACCTAGCAGTCTGGGGATGCTTCTGGATACAGCATTGTTCCTGGATGCCCAGGTGATAGCTGTGGCTAGGAATACCTTTGCTCAGCTTTTCCGGATGGGGCAGTTGCACCCTTTCCTGGAGAAGGAGGATCTGGCCACAGTGATTTATCTGTTAGTTGCCTCCTGGTTAGATTACTGCAATGTGTACCACATAGGGTTGCCTTTGAAGAGGGTTTGGACATTTCAGCTAGTGCAAAATGCTGCAGCCAAACTGTTGTCCAATGTGCATTATACAGACAGTATTACGCTGGTCTCACCGCAGTTGCACTGGCTACCCATTTTGTTTCTGGTGCTGGTTCTTACCTATAAAGCCCTGGATGGCTGGGGCCAGGATATCAGAAAGACCACCTGCTTTGATATGAGCTTTACAGTGTTCATCGTAGACCTGTCTCAGTGTTCCACCCAAGTGAGTCCAGATTGATGGAACGCGGGTCAGGGCCTTTTCTGTAGTAGTGTCCCGTTTGTGGAGCACCCTCTCTAGCGTGATTAGATGAGCGTCTTCAATGCTTGCCTTTCGGTGAGCAGTAAAAACTGTGTGTGTGGGGGGTGGTGGGAATTGCTCAGTATTTAATGACTGTTAATGAAGAGTTGATTGGTACAGAACTGGGGTCTCCAGCGTGGGTGGACATCTCTCTTGGTGCCTCCCAGGTTCCCAACCTCTCATGAGCTTTTATTTTTTTTTATTTTTTTTAACTGGGCAGCTGGCATTCTGCAAAGTGACATGTTGCCCTCCAAGGCCATCTTTGTTTGGGTTCCAAATAGTGGTTTTGGAGGTCAGACCCCATCTCTGCTTTGTAATTATGTCCTTTGGCAAGTTACTTTTCCTTTTCTCTCAGCAGTTTGGGAAATGAGTGTTCTGTGCCTGGCTGTGCCCAGCATGGTAGCCATTTTATGAATGGGCAAGCCCTCTCCCATGTCAGCCATTTTGTGACCACACCCATGACACTCAAAATTTTAAATGTGCCAACCAACCCCAAAACGTTGGGGTCTCCTGCTTGAAGATTTGCCTCATCCTGTACAGTCTCCTACAGTCAGCCGGAGAGGCCCTTCTGTGTGTCCCACCAATGGCTGAGGTTTAGTTGGTTGGGAACAAGGAAAAGGGCCTTCTCTGTGGCTGCACCCAGACTGTTGCACTTCTTGCCCTGGGAAATTTGCTTGGCCCCTTTGCTTGTGGCCTTCCTGTTTAGGGTTTAGCCTCAGTTTTAGGATGAGATGTTCTGAGTTCAAAACCTTGGGGGAAGGGGGAATATGGTGTGGGAAGGTGCAACAACCTTAAGACCCAGTCAGAGGGCTCTCACATTGGGAGCCAGATGGGCTCAGAGGACAAGAAAGCTTTGGTCAGAATGTTTGAGTACACGTGTTTCATCCACTTAGCCACCCAATACAACTGATGGGTCCTCCACTGCACAGTGTACCCAATGCATTTCGTCCTTTCAGTGGGAAGGGAAATGTAACAAGCTGGACAGATAACTGGTGCCAACTGGAAGCTACAAAAAATTGGAGCAAAAGCAAGAGGAGAAGGAAATGAGAAGTCAAAGGCTCAGTGGGCACATTGTAGAGTAACTTTCCCCAACCTGGTGCCCTCCAGATGTGTTGGACTACAACTCCCATAAGCCCATTGCTAGCTGGGGGCTTATGGGAGTTGTAGTCCAACACATCTGGAAGGCACCAGGTTTGGGAATGCTGTTGTAGGGGATCAGTGGGCCTGCATTCCTCATTCATCACCAGCATAGCCTTTGCTGAGGTTTGCCTCCATCCAGTCCTTGTGCCAGTTGGGATATGGACATTTCACATGCAGTCATTTGGATAAAGAGATCCTGAATCCTGAAAAGGCTTCATGAAAACCAGTTAGCCCATGTCCCATGTTTTCCTCAACAATGGTGGTGGCTATAATGCAAGCTGAAAGGAAAAAACACACCCCTCCTTTTACAGAGAAAGGCAAACTACGTCCAACAGCATTTCCCAACTGTAAAACAAGGTTCACTTTATTTATTATTTTGAAAACACAAATTACTTCCAAAAGCAGGAAAGCGGAAGGACACAGCCTGCCGGCGCTGGCCGGTCCGCCGGCGCTGGGCCAATCCCATAAATGTTTGGCAGTCGGCAGAATACAGAGCCTTCTTCTATTGAAAAGGGACTAGTTACGGCTAATTTTTTTTCCTTCATTCCCAATGGATTCATAAAACACTTTTCAGATTTCAGAATGCACTTCCTGAGCCTCTTCAAATTTGAAAGTGAACCTCTTAGGAAATGGCTGGTCTTAACCTTTTTGTGATGCATAGAAAGAAAAGTGAACATCTTTCTCCAGTGATCTTCATGAAATCTTATGCGAAAGGATCTTTATACTTCTCATGGCATCAACTTAATCAACACACCAATGTCCATGTGCTTTTCCAGGGATAGCCATTCACTCACTCGCTGCTGGCACCAGTTCTAGCATAAAAATGTAGATTTCCACCTCAACTTAAGCTGCATGAGCTCCTGCATGTGCACAACATGCCCTTTGGACACACGTAGCTGCCCCTGCTACCAAAAGTCTTGCTTTCTAGTGGGACAAGGCACAGATACCTAAGTGGCAGGTTGGCCCATATTTACGGCCTTCCTTGTCTTGGAGGCTCACTCGAGTCCTGGCCGCAGCGCTTTATGGAAGAGTTGTTAGGTATTTCCTTTTTGAAGTAAGCTGCTGGGGCGGGCGGGTGTGTGTGTGTGTGTGTCAGCTTAAGCAAACAGAAGTTTGGGAAATTTAATAATAACAATTTCAGCCTGAGTTGCAGTGGGAATTCCTATGTTGCTTTTATCAGGACTAAGCCTGGCTCAACAGTGGCCATTGTCCTTGGTGGTGCCGATGAAGCGGTGTGCCACACGGTCCAATGAGAAGGCCAGGAGGCCACTCCTGCAGTTCTAGGGTTTTACTTATTAATTAAAATGATTCTGTGGAAGTGTGAGCTATTGACAGACCATTCAATATGGAAAGAATTCCCCATTTTATTTGTTTGTTTGTTTGTTTGTTTACTGTATTTTATCCCGCTCCCAGAGCGGCTTACGATCAATGAACAAAGAAGACGGTCCCTGCTCGCAGGCTTACAATCTAAAAAAGACACAACACACAAGGAAAAGGCAATGGGGAAGGGAGAAAAAAGAAGTAGGTAGACTGTCAGCAGGGCTGGTGGGATGGCCCTGTTCCCCATTCTCGTCTCCCAAAGGAGGGGCAGTCCAGCTGGAGCAGGCCCTGATGTTCCCTTTGCCTGCTCCCTCACTCCTTCTTCCCCACAGGTAGAAAATTTGAAAGCCGCTGTGCTGTGTAGGCTGATGAGCTTCCGTAGCGCGACTGCTCAGCTCCCAGCTGCCCTGTCACTTCCTTCACCTGCCACTTGCTTCTCTCACCTTTTCCTGGTCCATCCCTTGTCTTCCCCCTGCCTGGAAGTAGCTCCAGTGAAGAAGTGCTCCAACTCTTTCTTACCTCTGACACTCCTGGGGGAAATTCATTTTGACCTGGTCTGTAGCAAATTGCATCTGCCATTCTCGTAATGGTTTATTCATATCAAACGGGACATTTTCTTTGAGGCACAGTTAAGCGCCATAGTTGTTGCATATTGCAACAGAAATTGTGTCTGGCTGGTAAATACGTACGGCACTAGCTACCTTAAGTGCCATTTTTTGTAGAAAGGCGGGGTACAAATCAAATCAAGAAATAATATTCCCTTTAAAACAATCATTACAAATTCCTCGTTAATAAATCCCAAATTTTGTATACATTTGAGAAAAAAAAAAAGTCCTGGGGGTTGGTTTCTCAAAAAGTAGTGAGGGGAGTAGTAACTAGGAGAGGAAATGCTGCGGGCAGGGAAGAGGCCTGAGGAGCAGATAATGGGGGTGGCCAATTTTTATGCCATGCCTGAGCATCCAATAAATTATCAAACTTATATTTTGCTTGCATGCTTGCAAGCTCATCTTTGAAGCCATAAGAACTAGAAGCTTGCTCTTTTTTATAATTAAAGATATGTTTGGAATCTGGAATTCTGCACCCAACACCTTTTTGGATCATGGAAATGCAGAATCCATCGAGTGGATGCCATCCAGCCATTTAAACCAATTTTTCAAGACCTCCATTGTAAATGCACCTCCCTGTCTCCTCACATCACCAAAGGTGAATGTCAGCTGAAGTATGAGAAAGCACAGTGCTTGTTTTTTCAGTAGAAACATTTCATGCAATTCCTCTGGATACATTTTTCTTTCTTTTAAAGTAAAGTTTTCAGATAATTGCAGCCACACATGCTTGAAAATGCCCTTAGTGTTTTCCATTTCAGCGCCACCGATATGAATCTGGCGACCTGAAATTGGATTCAGCTGTGGTTGAAAGAGCCAAGACTCCTTCTTGAATGCAAAGCGGTCTGGGCAGTGGAGCTTGGCTCTTTCCTGGTTGAATTTGTGTCGCAACTTCCTCCGTGGCTTGTGAGGGCTGCCCTTTCGAAGGCTGTCTTCAGTTGTGGGTTGCAAGCCAGCACTACTCAGCACACAGGTTGCATTTGCCACTAGCATCTCTCCTGGGGCCAGTTGAAATTGTACCAAAGGAGTGAATGGCAAGAGCTCCTCCTGGCTTTTCGACAGAGCTTTTTCCCTTGGCTGCAAAGGGTCAAGCCTTTATGAGTTTCGAAGAACACACACAGACACAGCGCACACACCAGTTTTGAAACTGTGCAGCATTATTCTTCCGGAGGCTCCTCTCACCAGGTGGGCGGCTGTACTTCTCCGTCAAGTGCCACAACTAGGGACAATTTGCTCCACGAAAGTTGCCCGAGACTCTTCTGTGCTGCCAGCCGTTCTTTCTGCTTCTCTTGCTAATGGATTGGCGCAGTCATTCCTGTCCACTATAAACAATATTTTGGGTTGTCCTGTGGTGGCATGTTGTGTCCCATTAAAAAAAAAAGAGGACTCCTATAGCTGTGTTGTTTTGAAGTTCTGAAGTCATGCATCCTCTTTTTAAGTGGAGATAGACTTGCTACGACTGCCACACTGGGGGTTGGGGGATCTTTTTAGGGGAGTGCTGGCCATGTTTGTATCGTTCTAGGCCACTTGGCAATTCCCCTCTTGCCCTTCCTCCCATTGAGGCAGGCACAATATTATTTTAAATCCTGGTCTTCACTCTCCGTCTCTTCATTCCCCCCCCCCCCAACAACTTCCATTAGTTCTGTTCTTTCCATCCCCCACTACTTATTTAGGCATGCTGTGAAAAAGGCACAATTAAAAACAGCTGGTTATGAAAATGAATTTTCCCTTGAAGGCAAGAGCAAAACTGTGCACGCGGAGAGGCCTGGCAGAGTTGGAGCTGGCGCTTCAACTCTGGCGCTCGTTTCTGCTGCTGCGTGTTCGTTGCTTGTTTCTTAATGCTGCCTGGCGGCCTTTCAGTTCTCATAGCCTCATCCGTGTGTGTTGCTCCTAGATCTGTTGCTCTTGAAGTGCGCACTGCTCCCCGCCCTTTTCCCCATTCACAATAGCATCAACACAGGTTGCCTTGGGCAGAGCATGAATCCCCCAAGTGTTTTGTGTGCTGGAATCTTTTGTGAATTTTGGTGCTACATTTGCATATACAAGCAGGCATCCCAGTTTCATTTAAAAGAAAAGAAAAAAAAATCAATGCGGTGTTTAAACACGGTTCAACAGTTGTGAATTGATTAGTAGGGAGGAGCTGGCGCTGACATCAGCGGGAGATTCCAGCTACCTAGGAATCAATGAGGATGGCTTGGAAGTGCTTTGGTATGTGTTTCATTACCTCTAATCTAGTCTCATTCATTCAGAGTGGGATATAACAGGAGTACCTGCAATAGTCAGTTACACCTGTGTTGCGGGCTTATGGTGTGTGTGTGCGCATGCGCGCATGAATTGTGCCCAGAGTACGGGACCAGGAACAAGTGGAAGGAACTGTTAGAACTAGAGCTGGAGAACCTGTGGCCCTTCCTAATGTTGTTGGGCTATAGCTACCACCATCCCTGACCATTGGCTATGTTGGCTGGGACTCATGGAATTGGGATTAGTCCAATAACACCATCTGCAGGGCCACAGCCCCCCACCCCCACCCCCCAGTTTAAGCTTTGACAAGATATGTCAAATGGAACACAACCAGTTCCAGTTAATGGCCTAGTGGGGCTGTGTTTTGAACTAACTGTAGTTTCCAGTCTTCAAAGGCAGCCCCATGCACAATGCATTACAGTAGCCTAGCCTGGAGTTACCTGGTACTTGCCTCTGGGCTAGTGTTTCAACCCCTGTACTACCATACTCTGGCTCTTGATAAAAGTTAGTAATACAATTATGTTCCTGTGACAAAAAAGCAAAATGTCAAGTTTTTGCAGTTTCTCTTTCATTAGGCCTCCCTTTGTGTGGATGTTTTGGCTGTGGTTGAGTTTCCAGGGTAGCCACTTGCCCAGTGGCCCTGAATTAGAAATTGGGATGTGGAAATAACGTGAACCTGGGATTTGCACTGTGGTGCTTTAGTGTGGAGTAAGGTTGTGGATTGCTTATTTGGGGAAAGGAAGCCCTTTGTCTGGCATCCTGCTCTGAAAAGTCCTGGCTCTTCAAATCCAAGGGGAACATGGGTGTGAATCAACATGCAGTGTGGCCTCTGTACACACAAGGTGAGGTTGGCAGTGGACTAAGGGTGTCGTCCTTTGGTAGTTTGTTCAGTATGTCATAACTCACAAGTCACTTTCCCCTGGGATCTGACAGTATTAAAAAGTTCCTTTTTTACTTAATTTTTTTAATTAATTATTTGATGGGATTTCAGGATAATATCAGTGGGGAAGATCCAAAAGCTAAAGCAGAGTTGTACATTTATTGGGGCCAACTGAAATGCTATAAAATAGTGAGCAAGCTTTTGAGTTCTGCAGAACTCTTCTTCGTGCTGAATGTTAAGTAAAAGAACAAATGGGGGTGGGGAAGCTGGGCATGATGGGAAAGCCCCAAACCCTGCTGGCTGTATATTTTCAAAAAATGGGGAGCAGCCATTGTTGTTTCTTTGTCCCAGCAGCCCTTGGTGCACCTAGCACAGTTGAATCTATTTAACTCTGCTGAACACCTCCTGTGCTCCATCTTATGACTGTTTTGTTCTCTCTCTCCTTTTGTTGTTTTGCTTAACATCCAGCCGGATGGATTCAAAAGCTTGCTCACTAATTTGAGACAATTCGGTTGTGCATTTTGGAGAATATCAGTGAAAAACTGGAATATCCACCTTAAAAACTGGCGTACCCCAGGTTGTTCGGTAGTGGTGGCAGAATGGAATTGTTTTGAGACCCAATAAAATGAGACCCAATAGAACCTGCTTAAACTGGCCTGAGATGAGATCAATAGAACCTGCTTAAACTGGCCTGAGATGAGATTCCTTCGTTTTGCTCTGCCCTTCAGCCCCATGGCACAACATAGCTGCACAGGGCCCTGCTAGAAGCATGGAAAGGGATAGCAGAAGAACAAGCGAACACCTTTCTTGGTTTATAAGGGAAACCTGAACCTGGGTTGTTTTTGGCTTTACCTGGTATCCAATTAATTTACCCTCCTCTCTGCCCCACTGCTTGCTCCTTTTCTTTCTTTTCACAATTTAGGTCAAATTACAACATGCCATGGCTGTTTCTTAAAGCAAACACCCCATGCCAGCCCCCTACTGTGAAAATGAGTGGAAATCAAATTGATTGTGAACTCTGTGAAGAGCCCAAGAATGGCTTGAATGCCTGCTCTGGTCTGGTCTCCCTTAGTCAGAGAACAGGAGACAGCAGTCGCTGATGGGTCGCGATCCCAGTGGCTGGTGGTTCTAGTAGGTTCTATGCACAGGAATGCCCATTGTGGTCGAAGAGCCCCACACCACACATCCGGTGCTGAGCTGCTCTTGCTGAGAGAGGAAGTTAAAGTGAGGAAACCCTGCCTGTCAAAGGGACTGCCCGCTGCTTCTGCCCACAATACAGATCACAATCTGCTGTGCCGCGGCTGTGGATGGGCGGGTGCTGTTCTTGGTCATCTCAACATAATGATCCCTTGGAGGAAGCGGTGGCAGTTAAATGGGCCCCAGATGGTAGACTGTATCTGTGCATCTCTTGGATCTCCAATCCCATATGCAAAAGGGGAATCCAGTTGTTGTCAGTATTTATTATTTATTTATTATTAACATTTATAAAGCGCCTTAAGCCATCAAGGCAGTATATAACAACTCAAACAATAAAACCTTAACACAGTTAAAAAAGACAAGAACATTAAAACAACAAGGGAAAAGAGGCTATGGAAGGACAAGACTCTCCAGTGGTGGTGACCTGCAAGGTGTGTGCAATGTTTGTTTTCTTGCCTGAGAACAACATGGCCTACACCTGCAACAAGTGCAAGTTGATCACGCTGCTGGAGGAAAAAGTAAGTGGACTGGAGCGGCGACTGTCGACCCTCCGGGGAATAAGAGAACACAAAGAGTTCTTGGACAGAATGGGGGAACTACAGCAGCAAAGGGCAGACCAGAGCTTGAAGAGCAACAGCAAGATGAGGCAGAAGTGGGAAATGCTGAGGTGAAGAAAAATGGAATAGAGGATACTCCTTGGAAAATGGTGACAGTTAGGAGAAGAAGAACTAGATGCCACTCTGCACCAGTGGAAGCAGTGGAGCTGTGGAACCGATTCCAGGTACTTGCGGATGAGACTGGAGGACAGCCTGCAGAGGAAGAATCACAGGGGAACCTGCATGAGAGTGAGCAAGAGGCTGAAGGTCAGTCAAACAGAGGCGATGAAACCCAGGCCTACAAGAAGAAGAGAAGAGTGGTAGTAGTGGGAGACTCCTTGCTGCGTGGGATCGAGACCCAAGTATGTCGCGAAGACCCATGGACTCGCCAGGTATGTTGTCTCCCGGGAGGACAGATTAGAGACGTGACTGAAAGGTTGCCTGCACTCATAAAGCCCACTGAAAGGTATCCCTTTCTTCTCATCCATGTGGGAACAAATGATACCACCAGGCAGAGCTACGAAGAGATCACGTCAGACTTTGAAGCTTTGGGAAGGAAACTCAAGAACTTTGGGGCCCAGATAGTTTTCTCATCCATCCTTCCAGTAGTTAGAAGAGGGACAGAAAGGGAACGAAAAATACTCCGGGTGAATGACTGGCTACGAAGGTGGTGCCGACGAGAGAGATTTGGATTCTGGGACCACGGGCTATACTTCCTGGAAGTTGGGCTGTTGGCTAGGGATGGGTTGCACCTCACAAAGGATGGGAAGAATGTGTTTGGCCACAGCATGAAGAACTTCATCAAGAGGGCTTTAAACTGAATCCTACGGGGAAGGGAGATGTAATGTTGGGGGTAACGATGGACATACGCGCATGCACTGCAATGGAGAGAACAGCTCTGATAACGCCCAATAATAGTCTTCAGACACATGTAGGAAGAAAGCCACACTATGAAGCACATGGTCTTCATAGAATCATAGAATAGTAGGGTTGGAAGGGGCCTACAAGGCCATCGAGTCCAACCCCCTGCTCAATGCAGGAATCCAAGTCAGAGCATCCCTGACAAATGGCTGTCCAGCCTCGTCTTGAAGGCCTCCAGTGTAGGAGAGCCCACCACCTCCCCAGGTAATTGGTTCCATTGTCGTATTGCTGTGACAGTCAGGAAGTTTTTCCTGATGTTCAGCCGGAAACTGGCTTCCTGTAACTTGAGCCCATTATTCCGTGTCCTGCACTCTGGGATGATCAAGAAGAGATCCTGGCCTTCTTCTCTGTGACAATCTTTCAGGTACTTGAAGAGTGCTATCCTATCTCCCCTCAGTCTTCTCTTCTCAAGGCTAAACATGCCCAGTTCTTTCAGTCTCTCTTCATAGGGCTTTGTTTCCAGTCCCCTGATCATCTTTGTTGCCCTCCTCTGAACCCTCTCCAGTTTCTCTGCATCCTTCTTAAAGTGTGGTGTCCAGAACTGGACACAGTACTCCAGATGAGGCCTAACCAGTGCTGAGTAGAAAGGAACTAGTACTTCCCGGGATTTGGAAGCTATGCTTCTATGAATGCAGCCCAAAATAGCATTAGCCTTTTTTGCAGCCACATCCCATTGTTGGCTCATATTCAGCTTGTGATCGACAACAATTCCAAGATCCTTCTCGCTTGTAGTGTGGTTGAGCCACGTATCCCCCATCTTGTAACTGTGCATTTGGTTTCTTTTTCCTAGGTGCAGAACTTGGCATTTGTCCCTATTAAATGTCATTCTATTGTTTTTTGCCCAGCACTCCACTCTATCCAGATCACTTTGAATTTTGTTTCTGTCTTCCAAAGTATTAGCTATCTCTCCCAATTTTGTGTCATCTGCAAATTTGATCAGCATTCCCTGCACCTCCTCGTCCAAGTCATTAATAAAAATGTTGAAGAGCTCTTCGATGTCTATATACTGAGCAGAGCAGAGCAAGCTGCTCCAGCTGGTCCAGGGACTACAGAAGCAGGCAAGCTCCCAGAGAGCGAGCGAACAGGGGGAGCAAACAGGAGTTGGCCAGGGGAGTTGCAGTGGTTGAAGAGACAAAGGAGACAAAGGAGACAGAGGCTAAGAGGTAAGTGGGTTGCAGGAAGCCCAGGGCGCTGCCCTTTATCCTTCTGACTGGCTGTGAGCTCACCAGGAGCTTCTGAGAGCTCCAACTGAATTGGAGGGGTGTGGCCTGAGTACTCCCAGCAGCTGACTGGGCGGGAAGCTTCAGTCTGTTTCCCGCCTCCCAGCTGAGCAGAGCAGAGCAAGCTGCTCCAGCTGGTCCAGGGACTACAGAAGCAGGCAAGCTCCCAGAGAGCGAGCGAACAGAGTGAGTGAACAGGGGGAGCAAACAGGAGTTGGCCAGGGGAGTTCGGCAGGGGAGGTCAAGGGGGAGGCCCCTAACATTTTTTTTTATTTTTTTTTACTAACTTTTTTTCATTTATTTGTCTTGTAACACACACTTCCACACCAGTGGGACTCTGCTTTTAACCTCTACTGAGTAGAGGAGCAGGCACAGGCTAGTCTAGAACAATCACAAAGCTAGACACAAAAAGGGAAAAGAGGCTATGGAAGGACAAGACTCTCCAGTGGTGGTGACCTGCAAGGTGTGTGCAATGTTTGTTTTCTTGCCTGAGAACAACATGGCCTACACCTGCAACAAGTGCAAGTTGATCACGCTGCTGGAGGAAAAAGTAAGTGGACTGGAGCGGCGACTGTCAACCCTCCGGGGAATAAGAGAACACGAAGAGTTCTTGGACAGAATGGGGGAACTACAGCAGCAAAGGGCAGACCAGAAGCTTGAAGAGCAACAGCAAGATGAGGCAGTGGGAAATGCTGAGGTGAAGAAAAATGGAGTAGAGGATACTCCTTGGAAAACGGTGACAGTTAGGAGAAGAAGAACTAGACGCCACTCTGCACCAGTGGAAGCGGTGGAGCTGTGGAACCGATTCCAGGTACTTGCAGATGAGACTGGAGGACAGCCTGCAGAGGAAGAATCACAGGGGAACCTGCATGAGAGTGTGCAAGAGGCTAAAGGTCAGTCAAACAGAGGCGATGAAACCCAGGCCTACAAGAAGAAGAAGAGAAGAGTGGTAGTAGTGGGAGACTCCTTGCTGCGTGGGATCGAGACCCAAGTATGTCGCGAAGACCCGTGGACTCGCCAGGTATGTTGTCTCCCGGGAGGACAGATTAGAGACGTGACTGAAAGGTTGCCTGCACTCATAAAGCCCACTGACAGGTATCCCTTTCTTCTCATCCATGTGGGAACAAATGATACCGCCAAGCGGAGCTACGAAGAGATCACGTCAGACTTTGAAGCTTTGGGAAGGAAACTCAAGAACTTTGGGGCCCAGATAGTTTTCTCATCCATCCTTCCAGTAGTTAGAAGAGGGATAGAAAGGGAACGAAAAATACTCCGGGTGAATGACTGGCTACGAAGGTGGTGCCAACGAGAGAGATTTGGATTCTGGGACCACGGGCTATACTTCCTGGAAGATGGGCTGTTGGCTAGGGATGGGTTGCACCTCACAAAGGCTGGGAAGAATGTGTTTGGCCACAGCATGAAGAACTTCATCAGGAGGGCTTTAAACTGAATCCTACAGGGAAGGGAGATGTAATGTTGGGGGTAACAATGGACGTAGGCGCATGCACTGCAATGGAGAGAACAGCGCTGATAGCGCCCAATAATAGTCTTCAGACACATGTAGGAAGAAAGCCAGACTATGAAGCACATGGTCTTCGATGTCTATATACTAATGCCCAGAGTATGGGAAACAAACAGAACGAACTTGAACTCTTAATACAGGAGGGAAATTATGACTTGATAGGTATAACTGAGACTTGGTGGGATGACTCTCATGACTGGAATACAGCAGTTGAAGGATATAACTTGTTCAAAAAGAACAGGAGGAACAGAAAGGGAGGCGGGGTTGCACTGTATGTGAAAAATACATATCTCTGCACAGAAATACAGGAGGAGGAGCTTGGTAGCCCCATCGAGAGCATCTGGGTTGAAATAAATGGAGCAAAGAATAAAAGGAACCTGGTGGTCGGAGTCTACTACCGGCCACCCAATCAAGGAGAAGCCAAGGATGAAACTTTTGAAAAGCAAATAGCCAATGTTTTAAGGAAGCATGATGTAGTAGTAATGGGGGACTTCAATTTCCCCGATATTTGTTGGGAGACAAATTCTGCAAAACATGGCCCCTCCAGGAAATTCCTGACTTGTGTGGCGGATAACTTCCTCCTACAGAAAGTAGAGGAAGGAACTAGAGGATCGGCTATCCTTGACTTGATCCTAACCAACAGAGATGACTTAGTGGATAAAGTAGCAGTTACAGGAACTCTGGGGGAAAGCGACCATGTTGTACTTGAGTTCTTGGTTCTAAGGGAAGCAAAAGCCGAGTGTACTCAAACGCGTACCCTGGATTTTAGGAAAGCTGATTTTAATAAACTCAGAACAATGATCAGTAAGGTCCCATGGCAAGCAATGCTAGCGAGAAAAGGAGTCCAAGATGGGTGGGAACTTTTAAAAAAGGAAATTCTCAAGGCACAATCACAAACAATTCCAACAAGAAGAAAAGGTGGAAGACAACAGAAGAAGCCAATGTGGCTTCACAAAAAGCTTAGGGATGACCTGAAAACAAAAAAGGACACATATAGGAAGTGGAAAGAAGGCCAAGTAACAAAGGAAGAGTACAGGCAGGTAGCACAGAATTGCAGGGATGGCGTCAGGAAGGCTAAAGCGGAGAACGAGGTGAGGTTAGCGAGGGATGCTAAAAACAACAAAAAGGCTTTCTTCAGCTACGTGCATAGTAAAAGGCAGAGGAAAGAAATGGTTGTTCAGCTATTAAATAAGGATGGCAAAATGATAACAGAGGACAAAGAAAAGGCAGAGGTGCTCAATTCCTACTTTGGCTCAGTCTTCTCCCAAAAGAGGGTCTATGACCCCCCTGGCAAAGGCGAAGTACAGGCTGAAGGGGCAGGATTGCAGCTTGAGATCGACAGGCATATGGTCAAGGAACACCTCATTACTTTGAATGAGTTCAAATCTCCAGGGCCAGATGAACTGCATCCTAGAGTCATAAAGGAACTGGCAGAAGAGCTCTCAGAACCGCTGTCTATTCTCTTTGAGAAATCATGGAGGACCGGGGAAGTGCCAGATGACTGGAGGAGGGCTAACGTTGTCCCTATCTTCAAAAAGGGTAAAAAAGGAGGAACCTGGGAACTACAGACCAGTCAGTCTGACATCAATCCCTGGGAAAATTCTGGAGCAGATCATAAAGCAATCCATCTGGAAGCACCTTGACAACAATGCAGTGATTACTCGAAGCCAACATGGATTTGTCAAAAACAAGTCCTGCCAGACAAATCTGATCTCATTTTTTGATCAAGTCACCTCCCTTGTAGACCGTGGGAATGCTGTAGACATCATATACCTTGACTTCAGCAAAGCTTTCGACAAAGTGCCCCATGATATCCTGATGAGCAAACTAGCTCGAAGTGGGCTAGATGAAACAACGATCCAGTGGATCCACAGTTGGCTACAGAATCGGACTCAAAGAGTGCTTATCAATGGGACCTTCTCAAGCTGGGGAGAGGTAACGAGTGGGGTACCGCAGGGCTCAGTCCTGGGCCCAGTGCTCTTCAATATTTTTATTAATGACTTGGAGGAGGAGGTGCAGGGAATGCTGATCAAATTTGCAGATGACACAAAATTGGGAGGGATAGCTAACACTTTGGAAGACAGAAACAAAATTCAAAGTGATCTGGATAGACTGGAGTGCTGGGCAGAAAACAACAGAATGGCATTTAATAGGGACAAATGCCAAGTTCTGCACCTAGGAAAAAGAAACCAAATGCACAGTTACAAGATGGGGGATACGTGGCTCAACCACACTACGAGCGAGAAGGATCTTGGAATTGTCGTCGATCACAAGCTGAATATGAGCCAACAATGTGATGTGGCTGCAAAAAAGGCAAATGCTATTTTGGGCTGCATTCATAGAAGCATCGCTTCCAAATCCCGGGAAGTACTAGTTCCCTTCTACTCAGCACTGGCTAGGCCTCATCTGGAGTACTGTGTCCAGTTCTGGGCACCACACTTTAAGAAGGATGCAGACAAGCTGGAGAGGGTTCAAAGGAGGGCAACAAAGATGATCAGGGGACTGGAAACAAAGCCCTATGAAGAGAGACTGAAAGAACTGGGCATGTTTAGCCTTGAGAAGAGAAGACTGAGGGGAGATATGATAGCGCTCTTCAAGTACTTGAAAGGTTGTCACAGAGAAGAAGGCCAGGATCTCTTCTTGATCATCCCAGAGTGCAGGACACGGAATAATGGGCTCAAGTTACAGGAAGCCAGATTCCGACTGAACATCAGGAAAAACTTCCTGAGTGTCAGAGCAATACGGCAATGGAACCAATTACCTGGGGAGGTGGTGGGCTCTCCCACACTGGAGGCCTTCAAGACGAGGCTGGACAGCCATTTGTCAGGGATGCTCTGACTTGGATTTCTGCATTGAGCAGGGGGTTGGACTCGATGGCCTTGTAGGCCCCTTCCAACCCTACTATTCTATGATTCTATGATTCTATGATAATGCCCAGAGTATGGGAAACAAACAGAACAAACTTGAACTCTTAATACAAGAGGGAAATTATGACCTGATAGGTATAACTGAGACTTGGTGGGATGACTTTCATGACTGGAATACAGCAGTTGAAGGATATAACTTGTTCAAAAAGAACAGGAGGAACAGAAAGGGAGGTGGGGTTGCACTGTATGTGAAAAATACATATCTCTGCACAGAAATACAGGAGGAGGAGCTTGGTAGCCCCATCGAGAGCATCTGGGTTGAAATAAATGGAGCAAAGAATAAAAGGAACCTGGTGGTCGGAGTCTACTACCGGCCACCCAATCAAGGAGAAGCCAAGGATGAAACTTTTGAAAAGCAAATAGCCAATGTTTTAAGGAAGCATGATGTAGTAGTAATGGGGGACTTCAATTTCCCCGATATTTGTTGGGAGACAAATTCTGCAAAACATGGCCCCTCCAGGAAATTCCTGACTTGTGTGGCGGATAACTTCCTCCTACAGAAAGTAGAGGAAGGAACTAGAGGATCGGCTATCCTTGACTTGATCCTAACCAACTGAGATGACTTAGTGGGTAAAGTAGCAGTTACAGGAACTCTGGGGGAAAGCGACCATGTTGTACTTGAGTTCTTGGTTCTAAGGGAAGCAAAAGCCGAGTGTAGTCAAACGCGTACCCTGGATTTTAGGAAAGCTGATTTTCATAAACTCAGAACAATGATCAGTAAGGTCCCATGGCAAGCGATGCTAGCGAGAAAAGGAGTCCAAGATGGGTGGGAACTTTTAAAAAAGGAAATTCTCAAGGCACAATCACAAGCAATTCCAACAAGAAGAAAAGGTGGAAGACAACAGAAGAAGCCAATGTGGCTTCACAAAAAGCTTAGGGATGACCTGAAAACAAAAAAGGATACATATAGGAAGTGGAAAGAAGGCCAAGTAACAAAGGCAGGTAGCACAGAATTGCAGGGATGGCGTCAGGAAGGCTAAAGCTGAGAATGAGCTGAGGTTAGCAAGGCATGTTAAAAACAACAAAAAGGCTTTCTTCAGCTACGTGCATAGTAAAAGGCAGAGGAAAGAAATGGTGGTTCAGCTATTAAATAAGGATGGCAAAACGATAACAGATGACAAAGAAAAGGCAGAGGTGCTCAATTCCTACTTTGGCTCAGTCTTCTCCCAAAAGAGGGTCTCTGACCCCCCTGGCAAAGGCGAAGTACAGGCTGAAGGGGCAGGATTGCAGCTTGAGATCGACAGGCATATGGTCAGGGAACACCTCATTACTTTGAATGAGTTCAAATCTCCAGGGCCAGATGAACTGCATCCTAGAGTCATAAAGGAACTGGCAGAAGAACTCTCAGAACCGCTGTCTATTCTCTTTGAGCAATCCTGGAGGACGGGTGAAGTGCCAGATGACTGGAGGAGGGCTAATGTTGTCCCTATCTTCAAAAAGGGTAAAAAGGAGGAACCTGGGAACTACAGACCACTCAGTCTGACATCAATCCCTGGGAAAATTCTGGAGCAGATCATAAAGCAATCCATCTGGAAGCACCTTGACAACAATGCCGTGATTACTCGAAGCCAACATGGATTTGTCAAAAACAAGTCCTGCCAGACAAATCTGATCTCATTTTTTGATCAAGTAACCTCCCTTGTAGACCGTGGGAATGCTGTAGACATCATATACCTCGACTTCAGCAAAGCTTTCGACAAAGTGCCCCATGATATCCTGATGAGCAAACTAGCTCAAAGTGGGCTAGATGAAACAACGATCCGGTGGATCCACAGTTTGCTACAGAATCGGACTCAAAGAGTGCTTATCAATGGGACCTTCTCAAACTGGGGAGAGGTAACGAGTGGGGTACCGCAGGGCTCAGTCCTGGGCCCAGTGCTCTTCAACATTTTTATTAATGACCTGGAGGAGGAGGTGCAGGGAACACTGATCAAATTTGCAGATGACACAAAATTGGGCGGGATAGCTAATACTTTGGAAGACAGAAACAAAATTCAAAGTGATCTGGATAGACTGGAGTGCTGGGCAGAAAACAACAGAATGACATTTAATAGGGACAAATGCCAAGTCCTGCACCTAGGAAAAAGAAACCAAATGCACAGTTACAAGATGGGGGATACGTGGCTCAACCACACTACAAGCGAGAAGGATCTTGGAATTGTTGTCAGTCACAAGCTGAATATGAGCCAACAATGGGATGTGGCTGCAAAAAAGGCTAAAGCTATTTTGGGCTGCATTCATAGAAGCATCGCTTCCAAATCCCGGGAAGTACTAGTTCCTTTCTACTCAGCACTGGTTAGGCCTCATCTGGTGTACTGTGTCCAGTTCTGGGCACCACACTTTAAGAAGGATGCAGAGAAACTGGAGAGGGTTCAGAGGAGGGCAACAAAGATGATCAGGGGACTGGAAACAAAGCCCTACGAAGAGAGACTGAAAGAACTGGGCATGTTTAGCCTTGAGAAGAGAAGACTGAGGGGAGATATGATAGCACTCTTCAAGTACTTGAAAGGTTGTCCCAGAGAGGAAGGCCGGGATCTCTTCTTGATCATCCCAGAGTGCAGGACACGGAATCATGGGCTCAAGTGACAGGAAGCCAGATTCCGGCTGAACATCAGGAAAAACATCCTGACTGTAAGAGCAATACGACAATGGAACCAATTACCTGGGGAGGTGGTGGGCTCTCCCACACTGGAGGCCTTCAAGACGAGGCTGGACAGCCACCTGTCAGGGATGCTCTGACTTGGATTCCTGCATTGAGCAGGGGGTTGGACTCGATGGCCTTGTAGGCCCCTTCCAACCCTACTATTCTATGATTCTATAATTCTATAGAATTATATTATAATTCTATAATTCTATAACTGCATAATAAAAGGGTACTTTTTTAAAAAATGCGTCTTTACTCTCTTTCTAAAGGCCAAGAGAGTGGGGACCAATCGTAGTTCCTGAGGGAGTTCTTTCCACAGTTTGGGAGCTACATAGGAGAAAGCCCTTAGTGTGTGCCCAACAAACAGGTCTCTGTGGGTCATGGCGCCCTCAGGATGGCCTCTCCTGCAGGTCTTAATAACCAGGCAGGTTCATAACGAGACTGGCGGTCCCTTAGATAGCTGGGCCCTAAGCTGTTTAGGGCTTTCAAGGTTAAACCAGTACCTTTAATTGACTCAGAAAGCAACTGGCAACCAGTGCAGGCCTTCCAGGACAGGTATGATATGGTTTCAATACTGTGCACTGTCTAGCAACCTAGCCACCACATTTTCCACCAGTGGAAGATTCCTGGTACTCCCCCATGTAGGGGGAGCCCCCAGTAGGACTTACTACCAAGTAAATATTCTTAGGATTGAAACCTTAGTTATTCATTACTTTGAAAATTGAACTTCTTCCCCCACCTGGCTTGCGGCCGTTTCCTTGTCTTTTTTTAGTATGGGCGCTCATGGGCTTCCCCTTGGCCTCTGTGTATCAAAAAAAATGATAAAGCAAACTATCATAGATGGCAGTATATATGCCAGCTTGGGAACTGGCCGACAGGCTGTGGTTTGAGGCACAGTCACAAAACACGGTTGTCCAGAGGCCGTGACAGTTGTGAGAGTTGTTTACTGCACTCGCATTATTATTAACTGGACATATAGAAGGTCAAGTGAAGATGTAGGGTAGGGGTGAGGAACTTCTTTGACTCCAATGTCCATCAGCTGCAGCCAGCATGACCTATGGTCAGGAAGGCTGGGAGTTGTAGTCCAATTACAGCTGGAGGGCCACTGGTTCCCTACTGCAGACTTAGATGTTTCAGTTGTGTCTGTGCTGCTCCTCAAGAGAACAGCAAGGATTAGGAGTCATTTTGTGTATAACCTCGATTGTAAGGTTTCAAGCCAAGGTATGAATATTATTTAGCAATTCTTGTTTAGCAGTTTAGCAATGTTCTGATTTTCGGCCCCTGTAAAGAAAATATGTGGGGGTGGGGGAAGAACCCTGAAGTCAGTGATCGTGAGTCCAGAAAGATCAGTGGTTGAATGTTGGAGAAATAACCGATTTTCCTCAATTGCTTGTGTAACTGTTTTAAAGTACTTCCTAAAATTTATACACAGCACTTAGAAGGTCTTAAATCTTTGTCAAAGCTGCTAACTTGCTATCTTTTCAGGAAGGCTGAGCAGTTTTGGGGGGGGGGAACCAAAAAACCTGGGGGGAAACGGGTCTTTCCAAATGCTGATTTTGGCCCCATAGACCATACATTCTTTATAAACCTTTCTGCTGTATTGGGACAAAAGGATGTTAGAGAGAGCTCAAAGCCAGGGCTTATGTTCTTGTGCTCTCATTGGTCAGTATGCTAAAATTTGGCAGGTTATGCAAGCACGTAACAGTGAATAAACCTCCCTGGTCACCCTTTCTCAACCTTGCCACCTATGGCCCTTTCTGTAATACCATCAATGGCGCGTCGGCACAAGCATGTGCTTTGGCCCTGAGCAAATGTGGCCTGCTTTCTGCAGGAGCAAACACTTGTGTCAGTTTGAAACAAGCCACTTTTCTTTCCAGTCATTGACTGGGCAGTGGGTTCTTTAAAAAATCACGCTCTGTGCAAGAATAGCAACTGATGAAGTGGACTCTAGCCCATGAGAGCTTATGCCATAATAAATTTGGTAGTCTTTAAGGCGGGGTGGGCAACTTTGCCTACAACTCCCATCAGCCCTAGTTGTGGGCTACAACTCCCACCTGCCCTAGCCAACATAGCCAGTGGTGAGGAATGGTGGGTGTTTTAGGCCAAACAAGCTGCCCACCTCTGCTTTATGGTGTTCCAACCTGGTTTCATATTTTTTGCTGCAAGAGACGAACATGGGTGCTGCCCCTCTGGAAGCAAACATTGGATTCAGGCAACATTTCACACACACGCACACCGGTCTTATGTGGCAATAGCACTTACTCTTTGCCATAGAACTGTGAAGTGGGACGGAGCAACAAGCTGGACACTTTTCCATTACTTGGAGCCCTCGCTTGCGTCAAAGGAAAAAGACACTGCACCTACAGATACGTCGGTAATTTGTGTGGTTTCCAGCTGGAAAGCTGTGGAGACTTTGCAGTAATTTGCGTGGTCACCTCACTCCCCCTAAATGGCAGCTGTTCTAGGCGGTGCAGCAGGGACATTCACCCCTGAACCATTTCTTAATTGCAAGTGAAGCCTGAGCATAAAGCTAAAAAAGAGGGATTTTTATTAAAAAGCTGAGATTGGAAGGGGGAAGGCAGATCGTGTGTTTATTTGCCCTGCAGAATACAACTCCATATTCCTGTGAGATGATGAAGCATGAGGAACATTGGAGAAGACTTGGAAGGCATTTCAAACGCCAGGGCGCTCTGGAGAGGAAAGGCCTGCTTTTCAATTATGTGCTCCCATAATGTTTTCTCATGCTAAATCATTTCAGCATTCCTGCATTCCTCGCGTTTCTGGGGGCGCTGCTAGTTTTTATATATTGTGCTAACCTTGTGCCCCCTCCTGCCATCAGAATGGTTTTCTTGGAAGCAGCATGGGTTTGGAAAGGGGGAAACTGTTTCAGGACACTCAAAGGTTCTTTAGTCTGGCTCAGAGGAAGCAACTACACAGGGGCTGACCTGTTTTCCTTTCCAAACTGCCAGTGATGTTTTCCAGTTCTGTAGAAGTAACTCTGCAAACAGAGGGAGTCCATTTCTGCTTCCTCGGATGATGATAACTACAGTATAAATGAGAAGTAATTTGAATGACTTGATTGAAGTTGGAGTCATATTGTTTGCTAGGCCCCAACAATAGGGGCAGCCTGACTCAGATGCAAATCCTATCTCCCCCCATTGCTTTGCTAATGCAGCTTTGGTCAGGGCAGTATATTTTACCATCCGATCCCCATCTGAAGAATGCTGTGAATAACCATAACCTGAATAACCATGACTGATCTCACTAGGTTGTCGTGAGGGCAAACAGGATGGAGAATGTAATCAGTAGGAACCCAAAATTTGGTAATCCATGAACTATCAGACAGAGCTTTCACCATCAGTAGAAGTGTTAACACTGGATTGAAACCCTCAGTTGTCAAATGGCAAACACCAGAGGAGGAAAGTTGGAGGATATTGATGGGCTGATTTATTTATTTATTTTATTTGTACCCCACCTTTCTACCAAAAATGGCAGTCAAGGCAGCTTACAATCACAAATAAAACTTGATAAGAACAATAATAAAACAAATACATTAAAACCAACAATAGCAAGGTAAAAACATTCAACCCAACAGACACACTTACACGCCAAAGGCCTGCTTGAATAAAGCAGCCTTTTCCTGCTTTTGGAAGGACAGCAGAGAGGGAGCAAACCTGGCCTCCCTCCACAGGGAGTTCCACAGCCTGGGAGCCGCCACCGTTGCCACCAAACATACCTCTGAAGGCACTAGTCTCGAAAGAAGGGCCTCTCCCAAAGATCTTGGGCAGGCACATAGAGGAGAGGGTGTTCTTTCAGGTATGAGTTGAACCTGAGAGTCCAAGGAGACAGGCAAAAGAATCCTCTGTCTACAAGACCTGTTCTAGTCTGAGTCCTATAAATGAACAAAACTGGCTTATATTAAGTCACACCATTGGTATATCTAGTCCCATATTATCTACTCCGACCATACGCAGTTCTCAAGGTCTCTGGCAGCAGCCTTTCCCAAGACTGCTACTTGAGATCTTTATTTTTTTCAACTGGAGAGAATGGTGATTAAACATGGGATCCTCTGCCTGGAAAGTATTTGCTCTGCCACCCAACTTTGTACCCTCCCTGCAGTCTGTAGGGATCTTTAGCTGACATATTATCATACTGCATCAGCTCATCTCTGCAGTCAAGATGCTTGCTCATTTAGGGCAGTGGGGAGACTGCTGAGATTCTCTGGAATCTAGTGGGTGCATTAAATAATTTCTTGGGAGCCAGAAAAAGTGGGTTGCATTGTGATCACAACAACCCCTGGTGACTCTATTGTGAGAGGCTCTGACTTGGGGATCTGCTGTTCCCTTTTTTCTTTTCTGGTGATGACTGTTTGTTCTCCACACACAGAATTACTGACAGTTCTTGTGCTGTTTCCTGAAGTGCACAGTTTTATCCAGCTAGGGATGGCATGCGGATGTTTAGACCACGGAGGAAGTAAGCTTGCTGGTTTCTCAGCTCTGTATACAGTGGAGAGCCTTCCAAAATAACAGACCATAGTCTTAAGTGCCAGGAAAATTGCAAGAAGCCAAGCCCAGTCTAAGCAAATAATTGGTGATGTGGGCTGCTGCTGCTCCCCCCCCTTCCCAATTTTGTATTTCACTCAAAAGTTGGAAGATTATTTTGTTACATTGGGGAACTTAGATCTCTGGCTGGGGTTGAAGAAATAAAGCATGTCACTAGTAGCAGCCAGTGAATTCAGCTAGGTGATTGCTTGTGAGTGATTTATTTTAAAATGGCATTTTCTTTCTGCATGTGTGTTTGTTCCTTGGGTTCATATTGGCCTGTTGGTGGAGCGTATTTGTGCACTGCTGAGTCATCGGAAGGGATCGCAATCAGTTTTTGCACTACTGGCTGAAGCATACAGCCAAACTGATGGAAAGCATGATCAAACTGTGTTCCCGAGTTGAAGCAAACAAAGTCTGCTTTGGTGTGGTTCTGGGGTTGGGGAGAGTAATTGAACCTGGGCTTAAAAGTATGCATGGCCAGGCTTCACACACCTGCTACTGTATATAGACTACTTTTGCACCTCCAGAGTTTGGCCCACGCTGCAAACAACAACAACTCCGGCTGCTGAGCAGATCACTAGCTCACCCCTGTGGTCAAAACCTCCCGAGGGAGTCACATTCTCGGGTTGTTTTGTAAATTCATTTTGAATTACAATGGAGTCTTTTGAGAGGCTCTCCTCCCTCCTCTCCCAGCTTTATCTTCACAGCAGGGAAGGTCCTTCTAATGTTATAATTACCTGCAAATATTGTGGTTCTCTGAGGTGGGGGTAGCAAGAACCAGGGAGTGGATTTAAAAAACACACAAAAAACTTGGAATTGCAGTCTGTTGCAGTCATGCCATCACTGTTAAAGCAGGGTTTAAATTACAGGCTTGACTGTGGCTTTCCCCCTTTTTCTTTCAGAATTTTTGCCAAGTTGCAATTTACTTAATGAAATCCTGCTATTTTGTTCAGTGGGGATATCTTTTGCAGATGTTGATTTAACCCAAGTTTGGATCCCCCCCTTTTTAAACATGAACTGCAGTTTTGTCCGTCCCCCCCCTTTTTAAAGACAGTTGGGATTCTGCTCCAGGTCTGCTCAGTGGAATGTTGGCTACCAGCAGTTCTCTTTGCATGCAATGGGAGAGACTGGATAGATTCACCAGCTCCTCTTCCCTTCGTTCTTCCCTCTTGCTCCCTCCCCAAAAAGCAATAGGAAATCTTACAAAAATAAACCATAGTAAATAGAACTTCAGCATGTGCCGTCGCTGGGATCTTCCACCCACCCTACGGATTCATAACAGCAAAACAGATCAGATGTCTCTTTCCCTCTGTGTTTTTTTTCTTCTGGCTTTGGTTTAGGTTTCGGGGCCCTGAAGTTTATTTTATTTAGGTCTGCCACCCGCCCTGTTCTTAGGGCTCTGTACAGGTCATGGGATCACAGATGCCAAGGCATTCTTGTCCAAAATATTGCCAGTTTATGTCTCAACTTTTTCTTTGGGGCGGGGGGTGCATTATCAGGCCGATGGCATTCGCATTCTGGCAAAGATGTCGTCTGGCTTCATGTTTGCTGCTGTGTGCGTTGCTGTGATGAGGTAGTTCTCTGCCTACGACATTTGTATCCCACCCTTCCTCCAAGGGTCTCGAGGTTGTGTACTTGGGATTATTCCATTTTACAACAGTCCTGTGTGGTAGGCTGTACAGAAAGAGTATTACTTGCCCAAAGGCACCCGGTGAGCCTCATGGCCAAGAAGGGATTTGATCCCCGCCTCCCCATCCAAGTTGAAGTCCTCCAGTCTGTCTCTAGGCCAGCCTTCCCCAACCTGGGGCCCTCCAGATGTGTTGGACTACAACTCCCATAATTTCCAGACAGCATGGCCATCTGAAGAGCACCAAGCTGGAGAAGGCTGCTCTAGATTTAAATTTGCATGCCCAGTTTTCTAATTTCTGTAGTAATCAGGCCATCTTGGGCCATGTGCATTAAATGTCAATGTTCTGTCCTTGGGAAAGCACCGCGATGATATTGATTGTGAGCCACGCCCATCAGCGAGGCCCAGCTGAGTTCATGGTAAGCTGCATTATCCCTCTTTATGTCCACAAGATGCAAGTTCTTCAGACGTAGCCAGGCAGACACACTCAGAAGTACAAGGCTACCATCTAAATCACAGAGGCTTGACCCAAACCTGAGTTCTTTGGTGGGTAATTGTTAGGGGGAAACGCCGAGGCTGGAAGCCCTGCCACCTAATTCTAGATGTGTAGGGCATTTCTGTGGCTATTTAGCGGTGAAGGACTATTTAGTGGAGACACTCTGCACATGCTCTGAGGTATCTGCATCTGTATGACAAGATCACATACACATGTGATCATAGCGTTCCCAGTGAATTCTCAGGCCTCTCTGTCCAAGGTGTGTTCCCTTTTCTTTTGAACTATGGGATTTCCATCAGAAAATACCGTAAAAGAAGAAGAAAGAAAGAAGTTGGAAAGGTTTGGGGTTTCTTTAATGTGGATGCCAGCCTGTGCACGTTCCTTCCTGCATCTTGTGGCTGCAATATTGTACAGCGCAGAAGGCAGTTGGCAGGCGCAAGCTGTGCCCACCGCCTCAGCCAGCGTAGGAAGTGGTTAGGGTGGCGAGGAATGTAATGTGCACCCTCAGGATTAATTAATAACCAGCGCTGGCTGCATGCCACTCTCCAAGTAGCAGAGAGATGAAGCGAACAAAAGAGAGTGAGTGCACTGGGGGTGGAGGGGGCATTTTCAAGGAGGTGATTGATAGTGTGGATTCTCTTGGACCTTTTCAAAAACACACGTTAGCACAGCAGTGCTTGGATTTTACAGAAGCATTGGAAGTTTTCTGCATGACACAGATAACATGACTAGGTCAGCCTTCCCCAACTTGGCGCCCTCCATATGTGTTGGACTGCAACTCCCATCATTCCCAGCCATCTGTGGTGGCTGGGAATGATGGGAGTTGCAGTCCAACACATATGGAAGGCACCAAATTGCGGGAGGCTGACCTAAGCTCTGCGGCCCAAATGCTGGCCTCCCTCTGTCGTGTTGGATTCACGTGGGCAAAGGCACATTTACTTCCATGCTGCCGTGGTCAGGGGTCGCTGCCTCCATGCTGATGCAGCCCTGGCATGCTACAGCCAAGCTAGTAGCAAGACAAGCCACTGCAACGCCTGCATCATCCTACACTGGGAGACACCACACTGAAATGAGGGATGTGCGAACGGGGCACCCACCGTTGAGAAACGCTCTTTTTATTCCTCGGATGTTTTGCCTCAGGAAGGACTTTCAAAGTCACCCCGTGTTTTGCTTTGGCCAGCGTTTCAGTGGCCGCTCTCACGGAGCCCACAGGCGGCTGTGCAGCCTTGCCGTCCATCATATGTGAAGGGGCACCCGTGTTTTTCTCTCTGCCGTCAAACTCGGCAGGCAAAATGAACAGGAGAGGAAGGGTCTTGGAAGAAGGGGCGGGGGAGGAAAGTGAGCTTACGGCGGAGGGCTGGGATGACTTAACTCTGAAAGTATGTCTCTGAAGAGTTGGCTTGTACAAACAAGCAGTTTGGGGCTGTGAAAACGCAGCTCCGACAATGCCCCCAACCTGTCACGGATCGCTTGTCTTGGGACGCGCCAATCTCGCATCGTGAGTAATGAAATAATGGGGAGGGAAAGCTTTTGAGGAGAGCGAGTTGGTTGTAGGCCTCTTGTCAAAGTTTCCACCACCAGATAACTCACTCTCGCTCCATTGGAGCTTTTAATGTAATGGGATAGTTTCGGAGGCTGGGTTAGCTCGGTTTTATAGTGATGCATTCCAGCTGAAACTTGTAAGGCTGAGGTATTTTAAGTATACTGGCTTGGTGAAAACGATCCGAAGCATTGTTGGGGCAGGATGGGGTGTGAGGGAGACTGACGATGACTCTCTTTTTTCCCTTTCTGTGTTAGAACAGGACCATTTTCGGCAGGGGAATGTTCAACTTCTTCCTCACTCAACCACTTGTTACTAAGGATGTTCGTTATCGGCAGCTTTTCCTGCTAGAAGTGACCGCAGAAAAAGCATGCCATGTGTTACTGGGTGAAAAATAAAGGGCCACGAGAATTTTAGCAAGTTTCTGGTCCTTATGAAGATATGCTTATGGATAATTGATGCCTGGTGAAATCTCGAGGAAAATCATAAGCATTATGCAAAATTATGTTTTTAAATGACCGAAAAAGCCAGGGGAAAGGAGCACATGCAAACTCATTCAATTTGTACATTATCTGTGTAGGTCACAATCACTCCCAGAATTCTGCGTTTTTTCGCTCCTAGAATTTGGGTTGCTTGGGTACTTTTTTTTTTTTTAAAGAAACATGGATTGTACTCCGTGTTAGTTAAAAAGGTGTTGGAAAATAGGTCAAGCTGGAGGCTTGCTCTGAGATCTGTTCTCCAGGTACTGTCATTTTTAAAATGATGGTGGGCCAAATGTCAGTGCAAAATTCATCCGATCAAAGTGACCAGCTGTTGTGATGCCTGGGAAATAGGTAGCTTGTATGGAGCCTGAAGAAGGATCCAAGGCAGATCTTTTTCTCCTTCCTTCCTTTCTCCTCCCTCCCTCCCACCCTCCCAAATGCTTTGACTTTCCTTTGGGAAAGCTCCTTGCTCTTTGGATACTGCCCCAACAATGGTGGAGGAAACAAGCGATCTAGACAAACAAGAGCCAGAGTGGTCTTTGGTGTGGGTGTGTTATAGATAAAGCCAGTTTGGGGAGGAAGAATATCCAGGAGCTCATCCAAATTCGGGAGGAGTTTAGGGTATCAGTTGTTTGTTTGCTTGTTTCTTTATCTCTTTATTTAAAGTATTTATAAATCACTTTTCTACCTAGTGGGGCCTTCAAAGTGACGTAGTTCAGCATCTCTGGCTCTCGAGGCACCCCAAGCCGACTGGCACAGCCTCCTGGGGTCTGAACCCTGGGGGACCCCCCCTCAGGGGGCAACCGCTCGCCGCTCTCTCTGATCTGAGATGGGAGAGAGCAGCGGGAGGGTGAGTGGTGGCGGGCCTTGGGATTCACACATGCCGGGGAAAGCGGCCCCTTTCCCCGCATGTGGGTGAGTCCCCTTTGCCTTTGCATGAAGAAGAGGGGATTGCGTCCCCTTTGCTGTTCCATTGAGAAGGAGGCGAGGGGCACGAAGACGGGCTAGAGCCGAGCTGGTCTCCATCGCTCCCCACTGGAGCGAACAACACAGGCTAATCTGGCTTGGCTTCTCTGTGCACAGGACTTCCCTAATGGGGAAAGCCTGTGCACAGTGACGCCTTGTGCCTGGCTCAAGTGCCAGCTGGAAGATCCATCTGGTGCTTGGGCCAGGGAGCAAATGATGTTAGGAGGGCGTAGGTGTGCCTGCTGACATTATACAGTCCACAGAGGGGTGGGTGGGTCATCTGTCCCCCCCCCAAAGTAGTTTGATGCCCCTCATTTAAAGCAACAATACAATAATACACTAAAATCACAATAGGTAAAAACAAAAACGGAACATTTTTAAAGAGAAAAAGCAATTTTAAAAGCCCACGTCCTGGCGAAACAGTACAGTTTTCACTGCCTGTCTAAAACCCAATAGGGTTGGAGCCAGCCTGGCCTCCCTTGGAAGAGAGTTGCACAATTGAGGTGCCGTTACAGAAAAGGCCCTGTCTCTTGTATCCCCCCCCCCCCCAGCATAGCCTCTCTTGGTGATGGCACCTACAACAGGGCCTCTGATGAAGATTGTAAAGTACAGGCAGGCTCTTATGGGAAGAGGCAGCCTTCCAGATATCCTGGCCCCAAACCCTTTAGGGCTGTACGGGTCATAACGAGCACTTCCAATTGAGCTTGGAAGCAAAGTGGAAGCCAGTGTAGTTGGTTCAAGGTCGGCGTTATATGGTCTCCCAGACTGGGAGGGGAGATGTTAAACGTGCAGCCCAGGCTTTCCTGGGAAGCCACTGAATCTTTGTGGCCGTATTTGAAAAGCAGCAAGTGGGGGGAGGGATAAACAGCACAGTTGAAATGCTCCCCATCCTGCCTTATGGTCAGCCATCCCGGCTAGGCTGGTGAGGGGCTGAGCCTAATGGCTGGAAACAAACTCCTGCTTGGCAGCAGAGAACAGAAGCAGGGCAGCCCTCTGCACTCCACCCACGCAGTGCTGGATCTGGGCTGGCCATTGTGCTCTGTGTCAGCTCTGCCAGGCAGGTTAATCTTCTCAGGATTTGTTTGGATCGGCCGCGAGAGAAAAGAGTGAAAACATATCTGCTGTGGTTGAGGCGAGCACTTTTTTTTAGCAATGGGAGCTGACAGAGAAAAGAGGCTCAAGGTAGGGCGGGTGTGTGTGTCTGTGTGTGTATGAGGTGGGGGGGGGTGTCACTTTTTCCAGAAAGCTTTCCCCAGGAATGGCCTTTTCAGCAGAAGAACCCCTTAACCATCTCCTTTTTCAGTGCAGTTTTTCCTTGCCATCAGACTGGAGATCGGTTTCTTCTCTCTTTTCCTTGCATCCTACCCAGCCTGAAAAGGCATCCCAAATAGTTCCCGCTGCCTTTTAATGAGGGCTGTGCAAGGACCCCCCGATCTGCCTCGGAGGCTGCTTCGGGGCTTCCGAGGTGGGCCTGGTTCACTTTGGGCTGATTCTGGAGGTCCCCTGGCCACACTGCCTGAGCCCCCAGCAGCTTACCTGGGTTCTCAGGATGCATGCTGGCTGCCGTCTTCCTGCTCCAGGGAGTTGCCATTTTAAAAATGGCGACTCCCTGGAACAGGAAGACGGCTGCTGGCACACATCCCAAGGGCCCAGGTAAGGGGCTGGGCTCCGAAGCACTTTGGAGTGACCCGGCCCACTTCGCGCTCCCATTGCCTCACTTTGGAAGTGCCCTGCTTTGGCTCGGAACTCAGGCTTTGGGCTGAAGTGGTACACAGCCCTAGTTTTAACAAAGAGAAATTGGCACAGGAAGATGCCTGTCTGTCTGTCTGTCTTTCTTTCCCACTCTTAGGTGTACAACCCTCTGGCATCGTTGCTGCAGCATCACTTCAGAGGTGTAGCTACCTAAACGTAGCATCTTTTTTAATCACATGGGACTTTTTCACTGCCTCCATCCTTTCTCTCTTTCCTGCTGTTCCTTGTTCTGAAGGGAAGGGCTTTTTGGTCCTCTCTGAGTTCAAGCTTATTCTCTCACCCCAGGATTCAGTATTGCTCTTTAAGGCTGTTGAGAGTGAAAAGAAGGAATATTTTTACACACTTAAAATATTTGAGCTCAGGATCATCCAATGAGATTGACTGGTAGTAAGTTCAGGCTGGGTAAATGGGAGTTCTTTGCACAAAAATGACTTAAGGAATTAACGATTAGTAATTTAAGCACTGAGAATGGGATGTGAAGTGCAGTGATCTGCGTATGTTTCCCCCGCTTTCAGTGGGATGTGCAACTACAACCTGGATTGGAATCTAGAGTCTGTCTGAAACCTAAAGCTCTCCGCTTGGATAAAAAGAGAAGGTTGCTGGCCCTTATGGAGGAACTAATTAAATTTTGAAAACGAGAAACTGTGGCAAAGGCAGAGGGCTGTGGCTAGTAGCCCGGGGATTCCTGCTGTACCCAGTTATCTGTCTCACACCAGGGGCCCATCCCTTCCCCCAAATTCCCATATGTTACAGAAAAAGTGCCATTAAAAAAAGCCTATGCAATGACAGATCAGTGACCCATTTAACCCAGTACTAACAAGAGCTCTTCAAGGTCCCGGGTGGACATCTTTGACCAAAACTGCTGCCACTTTCTCAAGCCTGCCCAGAGCCTGTAACTATGGACTGAACCCAGGAATATGGACATATGGAGTGTTGGTCCAGGGGCCATTCCCCCTGCCCCCCAGGCACCCTCACAGGACACACTCCATGGGGCATCCCCAAAAAAGGTTTTGCCAGTTTTGCTGCCAAGTTTTCTTGGCAAACCATTGCAGTATACAAAAGGGGTCAAAGTTAGCTGCAGAACAAGCTAAATTTGACCCCTTTAGCACTCCATAGTGCTAAAACCACAATTTTTTCCAAAATCCCAGTGAGCAGCACAAGCCAACCAGGCCGTGTGTTGCTCATCCTGCTGTAAAGGTTTCTTTTAGTTTGACATAATTGGTTCTGAAAACCAAGGCTGTATGTCTGTTGGAACAGGGAGATTTGGGTCCAGATCCCCACTCCTCCATGAAGCTCACGAGGTGATCTTGGGGTTGCCAGCCCCACAGCCTCAGCAACCTCACAGGGTTGTCAAGAAGCTCATGAGATCACCCCCATGTATGCCACCCTGAGCTCTTGGAGAAAAAGTTGGGAAACAACTGCGATTAATAATAATCCTAACCATACTTACAAGATAGTAAGCCCTGTTGAACTTACTGAGGCCCCTAAATTTGGATTCTTTGCATTTCTTTGCAAAGTCAAAATGCAGAGCTTTCCCCCCACCTCTCGTTTTTTCAGGGAACTTTAAGGGTTAAGTAGTGCTTCCTTTAAAATACGCACACACACCACATCATAGCACCCGCTGTATCTAATGGACCAGTGGTGCTTTGGAAGGGGTGCAAGGGGTTAAGCAGACAAAGAAGCCGTTAATTGCTCCCAGATTTCAGAATTTACAGACAAAACCTTCCAGTTCTACTGCAGCTGGTGTGACTTGGAATAAGATGGCACACTCATCTTGGAGAGGTGGGGTGGAAGTAAGTTGGGTGCTGGGTTAATCTTGCTAGTGGAAACAGATCCACTTCTTGCTCTGGTACCCAGGGGTGATCCAGTCGGCTGTTAGGGCTGCCGTCTCATTTTTTTAATTTTTTTTTTTCCTGACCCTGCCCTGGTGCCTGTCACACAGGGCTGGGAAACCTCTGACCTTCTAGATGTTTTGGTCTACAACTTCCACCGTCCCTCACTGTTGGCTCTGCTGCTAAGGCTGATGGGAGTTGTAGGCCAAAACATCTGGAGGGCCACAAGTTGCCCACCCCTGTAACAGAAACGTGACTCACACAAATTTAGCTGGTGAAGCTTTTGCTGGCAGGGAAATAAAGCGATTCCCCATGAAAAGTCCACTGTGGGTTTTGAGATGGAGACTTTTTGCCACACCTGATAGCGCCACCGCACTGTCTAGGTGCTGTGCAGCAGTGTCTTCTGGATCCATGGCAAAAAGAGCCTGTGGTGCACCTTTCAGGCTGAACATAGCTTCTTTTGGTGCCTCTAAAAATCTTGCAGCCACTTGGGACGTTTGCGCCGGCCTTCTTCAAGACAGAGCAGGGTGCATTTCTGCAGGCTGACACCAGCTTTCATTCTGGTGCTTCTGCTGTGGCCCGTTGGGGTCGAGAAACCTCCCCGCACAAGGCTTTGAGGTTTCTTGCCACCCCTTCTTCTGTGGTGTGAACATGGGGTCAACAGCGCGCGTTTGTGGCTGATTGCGGCCCATGCTGTGTGCACTCGTTCCTTTTGTGCTACTGCCATCTCTGATCAAACAGGTTTTACAAGCATTTGGAGCACTGCAGAAACACGCAAGACCTATGAACAGGGATGAGCGTGCAGTCCATGGACAATGATGGCTCTCTCGGGCCATCTCCAAGCCTCACTCCTCTGTCTGCAACTTCATGGTCTGACTGATGACTGTACTGGGATTTAGGAAGTAATTCCCCCACCCTGGATCTTAACTTCAGTTGACTGTGGTGTTCATTTGATTGTTCTGGGTAGGGTGCAATTGCACTTTCTATTGTAAGTTCTCCAGAGATGGGAAGTCTGATCAGTGCTGCTTGTCAAAGCAGAAAGGACCCACTTCCACTCTCTTTTTCTTATTAACATATTGGGCATTTATTACCATCAATGATTTGGAGACGTTTCCTTTTCCTGATGAAGATGCCCGTGGAATTTTGCAAAGACCAGGAGCTTTCCAGGCCCAGAGCAAGCAGGTTGCAAGGGTGTGGCTCTGTGCCAAGGGTTCAGCTGGTGGCCTAAAGTCACGTGACATCCACGTACGTCTCCTCCAGCCCCCACCCCATCTCCACCTCCATCATTCTCCAACCAGTGTTGTTTCCCCTGAACAACTTTCAGAGTTCAGCAGGAACCTTGCATTCTGCCACAAGGCTGGGCAATTAAGAAGCATTTGGGTTTTCATATTCTTTACCTCAGAGCTGAGCCACTAACTGTTGTGTCTCAAGAGGGTTATTTCCTCTGGAAAACTGTAAACTTCAAAACATTCTAATTTTCCTAGCACCTAGGAAGAATAGATTCTTACACTGAGATTTCACAGATATATCTGCCGGCGTATATGTATGCTCGCAACTGGATATATCTTCTTTAGCATGCCAAACATATCTAGTCCCTAAATGCTCAGATGTTCAGAATTTCAAAACCTAGTATATTCCACCAAGATCATTCAATCTGGTATCATAGTCAAAAAGCTGGTATTCTACCTGCCAGATATCATAGGGAGAACACCAGGAGTAGACATAAACTTGGAACATGCCAGCAACCGGAATAGAACCGTTGAGTCAGGGGTCAGGAGAATTGTAGTTGACCTATGATGGGGCTTGTGCCAAGTTTGTGGCTTCCTGTCCCTTCTCTGAACCACTCGGCCTCCACCCTGTTACTTGCAGCCCACCTAAGGTGCTTCTTCTCTGCCCTCCTTGTTACCTTGGCCATCAAGCTGCAACCTGTGTCGTCTTTGGCTGGCACTGTTTCAGCCTGAATCTTAGGCATTTTGTTACCTAATTCCACACCTAGGAACCTCAGACAGTGCACTCCAGCACTAATAGTCTTCTTCAGAATATGGATATTTTTTAAAGTCAGATCCCTTCAAGCCAGCCTGTAAAGGGCCCATGTGGCACAATTCTTCTGGTGCAGATTATGTAATAGAGCCAAGGTACCAGCCATTGCCCCAGAAGCTTACCAAATTATTGGCTGAATTATTTCCATATTCTGAATTATTCCAAATTATTAACATAATATGGCCAATAATAACAGATGGGCCAAGAAGAAAACACTTTCTTCAGTGTTTACACTTCTACATGAGTTTTTTCCCCTGTGGCTGCTCCTGGGTGTCCCTAGGAAAGAAAGGGACTTGATTGACAAAACGTGAAAACATTTTTGAACTCCAGTCAGGTTTTTTGTCCATTGCATTGTCTGTCTGAGAGGTGGGAAAAGCTCAGTTGTCTCCCCCTCCTTTTTCCCTTTTAAAATTGTAGCGTTACAACACCAGTTAAACTCTTAACAAAGCAGAGCAGCTCAGAGATGGTTCCCCAGGCAAGCAGGGCTACTTCCCCTGCCAGTGAAATGTGAGAATCAAAAGGGGCGGGGGGGCACTGTTTTTGAGATCCGGTGACTCAACAGAATCTCTCAAGCAAAATGATGGCCTCCGCTTGCATGCAAGTTAATCGAGTTAATCGGACTTGATGGCATGAAGGCAGAGGGGTCAGGAGGCCGCGGTCTTGTGATAGATTGTTAGGGAACTGGACGCCAGCCCTAGGAGCCAATGCTCCTTGCCGAGGTTTGCAACTCCAGAGCTCCTCCTCAAACCAAGAATGCTGGGTTGACGTTGCGCAGCCGCAATGGGGAAGCGAGTCCTGCCGGAGCCAAGAAGGCCAGTCCCCACACGTCGCTACACCCGAGGCAATTATTGTCTTTTAGTTTTCTGTTTGCTTTTTTATTGAAGCCTGGCATCTCTAAGTAGCTGAACCCTGTCTGGCCAGCAAAAGAAGGATGCATTGAGGGCAACCAGGCTCGGAAAGTAAGGGATTCCATCTCGTGATGATTCAGGTTCCTTGAAGGAAATGGCTTTGGAGTGTTTCAGGCAAATGTGCAAATAATCCAGAATTTGAGCTGGGATGGCTGGAATATTCCTCAGGCTCTTGCAATGGCTCTGACTTTCTTTGTTTTTTAAAACAAAACAGAAGTAATTTGCCAGCTGTCAAGGTTATGGAGAAATGGATGCTGGATTGTGGATTTCTTCAGGATTTGTGTGTAATGGACAAGAGTCTCCGAGACTGGGGGGCTCCTGCTCACCGGGGCTTACTTTGCCACTCCACTCTTCTCACGCCCATCTAAAGTTGTCAGCCTTGAAGAGAAACAACAAAAACAGGAGCCCCTTTGGGAACTGGCTTGCCGAGGGTCTGAGTCGGGAACGTGAGGGGCTGAGGCTGGACAGCCCAGTGAGCTCCCTAGGATGGCATGGGTGCTCCCCCCCAGATAGGCAGAATAAGGGCTTGCAAGATTGGCCACTGTGACTGGTAGGCAATATGAAGCTTCTGGATTGGCCAGGCCTAGTATAAATGCCTGGCATTCTATGCTTGCCTAGCTAACAGAGCAGGGCCTTCTGCCCACGGGCCTCTGATTCTGTCTCTTGACTGCAAAGGCTAGATTGGTGATTTCATGGTATGGGGTGGCCCCTGGGAAGTTGTGGGGTTCTGGACACTTTAAGGGAGCACATATGGGACAGGGGGAAGCCTTACGTCCCCTGTAGTTCTGGAAGTAAATTCTCTAAGTGCTCAAAAGGCAGGAGATGTCGGATGTGTGACACAGGTGCGGTACAGCTATGGCAGCAGAAAAGAGCCTCGGGCAACGCGTGGCAGCCGTGGAATTGACGCAGATTGGGTGCCTGGGTGAAGAAGTTCTGTTTATTTTACGGTCATCCTTGGAATCCCCCAAATGGTTTTTTGGAAGGGAGCCTGTGAAGCCTTCCAGATTACATGTGTTGAAAGAGGCAGTTTCACCTTTTCCAGGCCCCCTTGTAAGGATGTGGATTCCTGGGCTGAGCAGTTTCCAGGCAGTGCTGTGCAAGGCAGTCTCTGAGTTATCACTCTGCAACACGTTCCAGGGGCTGGGGGATAGGGAAGGAGCCGGGGGGGGGGGGCGGTGTTCTCTCCTTCCACATTTAAGCACTTGATTGACATTCATGTAGCCCTGTTGAAAGTCCAGCGTAACTACTTCCTAAATTGCACATGGCCCGAGTGAATTTTGGAGAAATGGTGTTTGGGATAATGGAGGCGCTTCTGGCACCATCGCTGGTTGGAGACGTGTCTTTGCTTCTTTTGCTCTTAAGTCCTCTGCTGTTGTGTTTCCTCTTCTCTTAGATGCCAGTACGTCACCCGACGCTATTAAACGAAGCCACTGGTGCAGCGTGGCCTACTGGGAACATCGTACGCGTGTTGGGCGCCTCTACACAGTGTATGAACAGTCTGTCAGTATATTTTTCGACCTACCTCAAGGAAATGGCTTCTGCCTCGGACAGCTAAACCTGGAGAACAGGAGTGAGACTGTCCGGCGGACTCAGAGCAAGATTGGATATGGGATTTTGCTCAGCAAAGAACCAGATGGTGTATGGGCTTACAACCGCAGCGAACACCCAGTCTTCGTCAACTCCCCAACACTGGACATTCCCAACTGTCGGACTTTGATCGTGCGCAAAGTGATGCCTGGCTATTCAATAAAGGTCTTTGATTATGAGAAATCTTGCCTCTTACAGCACACCACCGACTTGGAATATCCAGACGGGCCTTACGACCCAAACAGCGTCCGGATTAGTTTTGCAAAAGGGTGGGGACCCTGCTACTCACGACAGTTTATCACCTCTTGTCCGTGTTGGCTAGAAATCTTGCTCAACAACAACAACAGATAGTCGTCAGCCTTTGAGGAGCTCAAAGAGGAACACAGACTATCCCAAAATAACATCTACCTAGATTTAATATAAAGTTTTATATATTATATGAAAATATATATTATACTTGTAATTATGGAGTCATTTTTACAATGTAATTATTTATGTATGGTGCAATGTGTATATGGACAAAAAAAGGAAAATGCACTTTGGCTTATAAGTCTTTCAGTACAGTTTTTTTAAAGGAAGAAAAAAATATACAGCAAAAATTGGAAAGGCACCATGTTTTGGCTGTATAATTTTTTTAATAGTAATACCCAGACAAAAAGCTAATACCAGTCACTCATTGATGATAATAAAGTATTTGCATTATAGGTTCCCCCTCACAATTGTCTATTTTTTAAACAAAGAAAGGAGAGGGAAGGAGGGGTATTTTTTATGACATTAACTAACTGGCATTCTGGAGCCCAAAGTGGAGACAGGACGACTGCATATCTGTAACTTTTCTTTCCCTGCTCCAAAAATAAACACTTGCTTTACCTAAAAGGTTTTCATTCCCCTAACATGATGATGATCAAAAGCAGGAACAGTCCTGGTATATAGAACCACACAGGATCCAGCCTCTCGCAGTGTGGCACTCTCCAGATTACAGATTCTAACATTTGCCACCGTGAGTCTTTCTGCTCTGAGCATTTGTAGCACACACAGCCACTTTTGCCACTGCAGCTAAAGAAGCAGCCTGTGCTGGACAGGGGCAGTGCTGGAAGGCCGTAATATGATGTTCACTGTAGCAAAGGGCCACTCCTTGACTTGGAGGACAGCTGGAGGCGACTCATCCAAGTGTGCCAAATCAGTTCCCGTATCATCGTTGCATGGCGAAGCTCTCTTCTCACCGCATGGGGAGATCTGAGGTTTCCCATATCTCAGAACCTGTTTCAGCCCGAGGGCTGAATTCTGTTTCGGAGAAGCTCTTGGGTGGGCGGCAGCAAAGGCAAGAGGGGCGGGGACAAAAGCCCAGCATATTGTAACTCAAAGCTGTAACGGAACCTTCGAAGAGGCATCACAACCTTTCAGAATGGGGAAAACTGCACAAAAGGCTGGGGAGCCACCAAACAACTGGTGCTTGGAGAACAGGGGTGAGGCGATTGTGGAATTCAGTATTGGGGGTTTAATTCAGCTTCAAGAGAATCTTTCATTTCCAACCTCAACCCCCACCCACACCCATCTCTCACCTTTAGGGCTGTGAAGATCAGGCTGCATGTGTGCCGAAAGAAATGAGTGACACCTCAGAAAGTGGAAATGGAGGGGCAGAGGCTTCAGTGCCTTACTGAGCTCCTTGGCCCACCCCGTGGCCAGCAAAAGCAGGATTAAGCATGCACAATGTAGGAACAGAGGCTGATTTGCACCAGTCCTGCAGAATCCAGATTGTTTTTTCTTGGCACTGACTTTGGGTTATCTTGGTGCCAATTTTTAGAGCAGATGATTGCACACAACCACTTGTGCATGGATTTCTGCTGCGGGTGGAACTCAAATGGGCGGGACTTGGTCTTGATTTCCCTTGGAAGACTTCAACCTATATGATGCTAGGCTCCAGCAGAGCCCCATGTTCTTGCCACAGAAATCTTCGCAGCTTCTATCAAACCTATTTTATAGCTATAAGGGAGAAATGCTTCCATTTTCCCCAAAAGATCCACAGAGTAATTTTTCCTAAAATATTGTATGGTGCTCATATGGATTATGATGAGATACCTGAAAATGAAAGCAAGAACCAGTGCAAGAAGGGGTAGATATAAGCTGTTTCCTGCTTCTTTTATTTTGTTTGTTTCTTGCAGCAGTACATGTGAAAAAAGCCTAGGTGTCTTAGTTAATCGAAAGCTGAATATGAGCCAGCAGTGCAGTGCAGCTGCTAGAAAAGCTAATGCAATCCTAGGCTGAATAACTGAAAGCACTTTGTCTCCATCACAGGAAGTAATATTCTGTGCTGGTCAGGCTGCATTTGGAGAACTGTGTCCAGTTCTGGGTGCCATATTTTAAGAAGGACATGGATAAACCTGGAACGCATCCAGACGCAGTCAGCCAGGAAGGTGAAGGGTCTGGAAACCAAGTCTTGTAAGGAACAGCTGAAACAGCTGGGTATGTTTAGCCTGGAGAAGAGAAGATTAAGGGGAGACATGATCGCGGTCTCCAAATGTCTGCAAGGCTGCCATGCAGAAGATGGAGCAAACTACTTCTCTGTTGCAGCAGCAGGCAGGACTAGAACCAACAGGTGGAAATTGCATGGAAGCAGATTTCAGATAAGCATTAGAAGAAACCCAACAGTATGAGCTGTTTGACAGTCAGTGGAGGCTGGTGGCTCCAATGTCAGTGGGGTGGTGAATCCACTCCCCGTTTCAGTCAGAGCCAGTCAGGCCTCTAAAGGAGCTTGGATAGTTCCTTTAGAGTTCTGGCTGAAACCCGGAGTGAATTCACTGTCCCACTGACATTGGAGCCACCAGCCTCCACTGTTGACAGTGAAACCAATGATGTCACTGGAAGACAGCTTCAGGAGATGGGATCTCCTTCACTGGAGCTGTTTAATCAGAGGCAGGCAGCTGTCTTTCGTGGATGCTGCATCTGCATCCTGCTCTGCAAATCTTGCATGGAACAGGGGATGGACTAGATGATCTCCAAGATCCCTCCCAACTTGATTCCATGATCCCAGGGATCCAGCACTGCCAACTTCTGTATTTTACCTCTCTCCTGTTAAACAATTGGCACTCTCCCTCCTTCTGTCCCTCCCTGCCCCACATCCCCAACTGCTTCCTGTTCTGGGTCATCAACTGTCACGAATGCCAGCCTCTCTTTTGCCGGATTGGTTCCTCAAGCTCGCCCCCCACCCCCCCTAAGTTTGGTTCAGACATTTAATTCTAAAGGGCACCATTTCTTTCCTGTACCATTTCCATGAGTGAGTTCACCAAATCCCCTTTTAATGAAGGTTTTAACACAGCAGCTGAAAAGCGTTACCAAATCCAAAGTGCCCAAGCTCCACTGCTTGTTTATAGCAACCGATTTGTGCCTTGGTTGGGGGGAGGGGTTCATTAACAGCCCCCCCCCCGCCCCTCTTCCAGTTATCACAATTGAAGACGCTGCTCACAAGATGCCCAGCGGGTTCTCGTCTCTCCTGCTTGTTCTTTTGGTTCCAGTTTCATCAAGACAGGACACAGAAAGGCGGAGACCGGGTGGTGATCACTGGGGGGATGTAAACGTGTCTCTGATCCAGATGCCCTGTCCACAAAGTATCGTGCCCAAGTCCCTCGCGTGGACCAGAGGCATCCTTTGTACTACATAGTAGCGCTTGCCTCACAAGCAGCAGCAGCACCCACGCCCTCCCTGGTTCTCCCCCAGATGTGCTGGACTGCCAATTCCCAGCCAGCATCTGGGGGGCACCGGGTTGGAGAAGGCTAAGAGGCCTTTCTTGGCCCTGTTGCCCGAGGTCCCACTGACTGGAGGTGCTGCGGGGGGTGGGACTGGGCGACTTCTGCATGCCTGCCTGTGCTTAGCCATGGAGCCCTTCTGTTGATCCCCCCCTCCCCGACCCACTGCAATAAGACGGAGACCCTGGTGTGGACTGTAAAATAAGAACCCACACAAACCCAGCCAGAGTGAGTCAGGTTCTTTTGGGTCCTCTCCTCCTGCTGGTGCTACAGCCCTCCTTGTCCTCCATCCGCACCGACCCACCTGCCTTAACCCCCCTCCATTTTCCCAGCACCCCTCCTTGCCTCCCTCTAGGCTGAGAATCTCTGTGCCCCTTTGGAAGGACCCCCCCCCCCGTCCCACTGGCCTGCAGGCCTCCTCACGCTTGACCCCAGGGCAAGTTCCTGTCGCATCTCCAGAATCTCTTCTGACTAATCCTTCCTCAGGCCTTGATTTACGCCTGGCCTGCTGGTGCTTTCTGCAAAAGAGCATCTGTGTGGTGTCCTGTGCTGTGGGAACAGCTTGGGATTGCTCTGAAAAAAATGAAATAAAAACTCTACTGGCTTACAGTTATATTGGATTCTATTAAATTAAAACACATAGCACATATATTACACAATAAACCACAGTTATTTCATGGCTCAAATTAAGTTTTATTTGGGCAAATTACAAGCTTTCTTACAGTTGTGCCTTTGTGAAGCCAAATCCTTTTTAATAATAAAAAAGCAAGCATATTTGGCAAGCTCTTTTAAAGTGTGTATTCCCCATAAGTGCATGTGCTCTGTGATATGTGCAATATAAATGCATACACACGCGCATGCATATACTCGCTGGTTTTTTTCAGGCTGTGTGGCTAATGATCTCTCACTTGGGATGAATTCAAATCAAGGCAATTCCTACCTTTCCTCATTCACCCTTTTGGCAGATTGTTTTTAACCGCTCCTTTCCATTTTTATTAGTTTGGCTGGGGAAAGCACTAGCAAAACCCTTCTACTCATTAAAAAGCAGCCTGGCATTTCCCAGAATTCTTGAGGAAATATGACTCATCAACCTACTTTCTAATGTCTGTTTTGCTTGCGCTACTTCAATAATAAAATAAAACCTGCTATAGATAACTTTGGAATTGGAAGGAAAAAGCTACATCTATAGCTGAGGACATCGTCTGAGCAGTCTTCAAAATAGGGCATCATTTGGGTTCCTCGCTCTTTAATGCCTGCCTCATGGTTTTAGGCCACATCCCCATATTCACTGGCAAGTGGTTGTGTGAAAGCCGTTTGAACTTTTTCCCAGGTTTCCGCTTTGGTTATGCAATGAGACCTTCACATGATTGCCTCTCTACACAGTAAATCCCCATGTTTTTCACACAAGGCTGCAGCTCAGTTTATGCCACATCTTGCAGAATAATGGTCCTTGCTTAAGAATATGGGGGGGGGGGTGGCTTGGGGTGAGGGGAGTTGTCATCCAAGCTCTGTGATTCATAGGCGCTGCCTGAATGCCATGAATCAGTGGAAGCAAAGGAAAACTGCAAAAAGTGGCATTTGGTGCAGAATCCAAAGAATCGCCATTTTCATTTTTTCCCATGTTTAAAAAAAAAATAATTTAAATTTTTATTTATTTAAAATATTTCTTGGCTGCCTTCCAGGTCAGGAGCTCTCCCAAGGTGGTGCACAACAATGAAGCTCACATAATAAAAACTGAGATGGTAATAAAAACAGTAAAAACAGCAGCCAACATCCTAAAAAAACAACACCAGCATAAAAACAATATCTACCACATACAACTGCAGCTACAACCCAGTCCAATAAAACATAATAAGGGGGAAGCCAGAGTAAAGAAGTAAGTTTTCAGGACTTTCCTAAAAGCCTGCAACGATGGGCCTGGCAAACCCCCGATGGCAACTTTATTGCAGAGACATGGGGCCACTGCGGAAAAGGACCTCCCATATATTTGACCACATAATTGCCCTCACAGGTGGGCAAATGAGAAGGGCCTCTGCTGCTCATCTTAAAAGTGCAGGCAGGCTGATAGGGTGAAGGTAGCCCTTCAAGTAAGTAAAAGGCTACTAGCCCTTATAGGGGTGTGGTCGATGCCTGGTAATATTGTTGAAATAATAATAATAATAATAATAATAATAATAATAATAATAATAATGTCTGAATAAGATTTCTAGTGACCAGTTTAGCTTCATAGCCTGGTACAAGTCCTTTCCTTTCTCCATGGGGAGGAGAAACAGAATTTGTTGTTCAGTCGTTCAGTCGTGTCCGACTCTTCGTGACCCCAAGGACCATAGCACGCCAGGCCTTCCTGTCCTCCACTCTCTCCCAGAGTGTGCTCAAGTTCACATTCCTTGCATCGGTGATGCTATCTAGCCATCTCATCCTCTGCTGTCCCCTTCTCCTTCTCTTTCCCAGCATCAGAGTCTTTTCCAGGGAGTTTCCGCATTAGGTGGCCAAAATATTTGAGCTTCAGCTTCAGTATCTGTCCTTCCAATGAGCACTCCAGGTTGATTTCCTTTAGGATGGACTGATTGGACCTCCTTGCAGTCCAAGGGACTTGTAAGAGTCTTCTCCAACACCACAGTTCGAAAGCATCGATTCTTCGGCACTCAGCCTTCCTTATAGTCCAGCTCTCACAACCGTACATTGCTACTGGGAAAACCATAGCTTTGGTGATACGAATCTTTGTCAGCAAGGTGATGTCTCTGCTTCTTACTATGCTGTCTAGGTTTGCCATAGCTTTCCTCCCAAGGAGCAAGCGTCTTTTAATTTCATGGCTACAGTCACCGTCTGCGGTGATCTTGGAGCCCAAGTAAATAAAACCTGTCACTGCTTCCATTTCTTCCCCTTCTCTATGCCAGGAAGTGATGGGGCCAGATGCCATGATCTTAGTTTTTTTAATGTTGAGTTTCAAACCAGCTTTTGCACTCTCCACTTTCACCCTCAACAAGAGGCTCTTTAGATCCTCTTCACTTTCTGCCATTAGGGTGGTATCGTCTGAGGTTGTTGATAATTCTCCCAGCAATCTTAATTCCGACCTGTGATTCATCCAACCCAGCATTTCTCATGATGTACTCTGCATATAAATTAAATAAGCAGGGCGACAATATGCAGCCTTGTCGTACTCCTTTCCCAATTTTGAACCAATCAGTTGTTCCATGTCCTCTTCTTACTGTTGCTTCTTGTCCCTCGTACAGGTTTCTCAGGAGACAGGTAAGGTGGTCTGGTACTCCCATCTCTTTAAGAATTTGCCACAGTTTGTTGTGATCAACACCATCAAAGGCTTTAGCGTAGTCAATGAAGCAGAAATAGACATTTTTCTGGAATTCTCTTGCTTTCTCCATGATCCAACAAATGTTGGCCACTTGATCTCTAGTTCCTCTGCCTCTTCGAAACCCAGCCTGTACTTCTGGTAGTTCTCGGTTCACAAGCTGCTGAAGCCTAGCTTGTAGGATTTTGAGCATAACCTTGCTGGCATGTGAAATAAGCGCAATTATACGGTAGTTTGAACACTCTTTGGCATTGCCCTTCTTTGGAATTGGAATGTAAACTGACCTTTTCCAGTCTTGTGGCCTCTGTTGAGCGTTCCAAATTTGTTGGCATATTGAGTGCAGCACTTTAACAGCATCATCTTTTAGGATCTTAAATAGCTCAGCTGGAATACTGCAATCTCCGCTAGCTTTGTTGTTAGTAATGCTTCCTAAGGCCCACTTGACTTCACTCTCTAGCACTGAGCAGGGGGTTGGACTCGATGGCCTTGTAGGCCCCTTCCAACACTACTATCTATGATTCTACTATTCTATGATTCTATGTCTGGCTCAAGTTCAGTGACCGCACTATCATGGCTATCAGGGACATTAAGACCTTTCCTGTATAGTTCTTCTGTGTATTCTTTCTACCTCTTCTTAATCTCATCTGCTTCTGTTAGGTCCCTGCCTTCTTTGTCCTTTATCATGCCTGTCTTGGCACAAAATGTTCCCTTGATATCTCCAATTTTCTTGAAGAGATCTCTAGTCTTTCCCATTCTATTGTTTTCCTCGATTTCTTTGCATTGTTCATTTAAGAAGGCCTTCTTCTCTCTCCTTGCTATTCTCTGGAAGTCTGCATTCAGTTGGATATATCTTCCCCTTTCTCCCTTGCTTTTCACTTCCCTTCTTTCCTCAGCTATTTGTAAAGCCTCCTCAGACAGCCACTTTGCTTTCTTGCATTTCTTTTTCTTTGGGATGGACTGAGTTGCTGCCTCCTGAACAATGTTACGGACCTCCGTCCATAGTTCCTCAGGCACTCTGTCTATCAGGTCGAATCCCTTAAATCTATTCCTCATCTCCACTGTATATTCATAAGGGATGTGATTTAGGTCATACCTGAATGGTTTAGTGGTTTTCCCTACGTTCTTCAATTTAAGCCAAAATTTTGCAAGAAGCAGCTCATGATCTGAGCCACAGTCAGCTCCAGGTCTTGTTTTTACTGATTGTATAGAGCTTCTCCATCTTTGGCTGCAAAGGACATAATCAATCTGATTTCGATATTGACCATCTGGTGATGTCCATGTGTAGAGTCGCCTCTTGTTCTGTTGGAAAAGAGTGTTTGCTATGATCAGCTTGTTCTCTTGACAAAACTCTATGAGCCTTTGTCCTGCTTCATTTTGTACACCAAGGCCATGCTTGCCTGTTATCCCGGTGATTTCTTGACTTCCCACTTTAGCATTCCAATCCCCTATGATGAAGAGGACATCTTTTTTTGATGTTAGTTCTAGAACGTGTTGTAGGTCTTCATAGAACCGATCAACCTCAGCTTCTTCGGCCTCAGTGGTTGAGGCACAGACTTGAATTACTGTGATGTTGAATGGTTTGCCTTGGATTCGTACTGAGATCATTCTATTGTTTTTGAGATTGTACCCCAGTCCTGCTTTTCTCACCCTTTTGTTGACTATGAGTGCTACTCCATTTCTTCGAAGGGATTCTTGCCCACGGTAGTAGATATAATGGTCACCTGAATTAAATTCACCCATGTTTGTCCATTGTAGTTCGCTGATTCCCAAGATGTCGATGTTCAATCTTGCCATCTCATGTTTGACCACCTTCAGCTTACCTTGATTCATTGATCTTACATTCCAGGTTCCTAAACAATATTGTTCTTTACAGCATCGGACTTTCTTTTCACCACCAGACACATCCACAGCTGAGTGTCCTTTCAGCTTTGGCCCAGCCGCTTCACTCTTTCTGGCGCTACTTGGAAATTCCCTCTGCTCTTCCCCAGTAATATATTGGACACCTTCCAACCTGAGGGGCTCATCTTCCGGCGTCATATCTTTTAGCCTTGTGATACGTTCCATGGGGTTTTCTTGGCAAGAATACTGGAGTGGGTTGCCATTTCCTTCTCCAGTGGATCACATTTTGTCAGAACTCTCTGCCATGACCTGTCCATCTTGGGTGGCCCTGCACGGCATAGCTTATGGCTTCATTGAGTTATGCAAGCCCCTTCGCCACAACAAGGCAGTGATCCACGAAGAGGAGAAAAAGAATACATGGTGCAAAAAAGGCATAATCAGTTGTGTGTGTGGAATCTACTACATTTTCTTAATCTGCATTAATTATATTGCTTTTCTGGTGGTGGAATTTGGGTTGTGTTGGTCCAGAACTGACATTTCTTCAAGGACACACAGGCCTGTCTATTGGGTGATGATGCCTCTGTAAGCTGTGACACTTTAATGTTAGGATCAGGCAGGGATGGGGGGAGAACAGGTTACTGCAGTTTTAAGGTAAATCTCTCTGGGCTTTAGCAGTGCATTGGAAATAATTAATTTTGCTTGCCAGTTTAGTTTATAAATACGGATCCATCAAAATCACATTTCTACAAAGAGGGTGGCTGGGAAATCTGCTGTTGCCCAATGAGAAGAACTGAGCTTCTGTTGCAACATCTGAAACCTTTTGGATTTTCCTCCAGCAAACATGCACACTCTGTCTGTCGCTTTTTGGCGTTTGAGTGTTATTTGATACTGTAGTAAAACTAAGCTTTGGGATGGAAATTTTATTTTTATTTATTTATTGCATTTATACCCCGCCTTTTTTCCTCTTGCAAGGAACCCAAGGCGGCTTACATTATCCTCCTCCTCTCCATTTCATCCTCACAACAACAACCCTGTGAGGTGGGTTGGGCTGAGAGTCTGTGACTGGCCCAAAGTCACCCAGTGAGCTTCCATGGCCAAGTGGGGACTAGAACCCGGATCTCCCAGCTCCTAGTTGTGGAAACCACAACCCAGTTACAAAGGCTGTTGTACCTCAGATGGTTTGTAATGAAAGGAGCACTCCTTTCTGAATTTATCAAAGGGTCAGAAAAACAGATGGGCCAGTTTTCCAGAAATGGGCAGTGGAGGGTAGTGGTTCTGATGTCAGTGGGGCAGTGAATCCACTCCAGGTTTCAGTCAGGACCAGTCAGAACTCTAAAGCACCTTGGAGAGCTCCTTTAAAGTTCTGACTGAAACCTGGAGTGGGTTCACCACCCTACTGACACCAGAGCCACTAGAAATGGATTCCTTTCCCTTCCTCCATTTCTTCTTTGTTCAGCCCACAAAATGAAGATCACCGAGCCATTCAAACATGTGTTTGAACACCTCAGACTTTTTAACCATCGGGAAGCTCTTATTTATTGCCCAGAGGATGTGTTGGTGTTACCTCAGAGATAACTGCAGATTTATGAAAGCGGTGAAGCTGTTGCTTCTTTGGCATATGTGTAGAAATGAGCCTGGTCCTGCAGAATCCCCTTCAAGGACCAGGCTGCTGTTGTGGACCAAGCAGCAGAGCCCAAAGGAAGACCTTCACAGGGTTGCAGCCACACTCCTGGAAGATGGTGTTGGCGTGTCCTGTACGACGCAAAGAACTTGCAATTCGAACTTGGGTCTGTCCAGTGAAGCTGACTGGCAAAAAGTCCCTAGAGGGAAGTAACTCCATCACTCTCAGAATTTGCTGACACATGGTGTGGTGTGGCATGGTGTGTGCCACTAACATAGGAGACTTTAAAATGGGACCAGATGAGTTCAGGGAGGCAGGCCCATCAACCGCCATTAGCCCTGGTAGCTAGATTACCTAGAAACCTTCATGTACAGTAGCACAGAATCATAGAAACATAGAATAATAGGGTTGGAAGGGGCCTATAAGACCATCGAGTCCAACCCCGTGCTCAGTGCAGGAATTCAAGTCAGAGCATCGCTGACAGATGGCTGTCAGGGATGTCATCTTGAACGCCTCCAGTGTGGGAGAGCCCACCACCTCCCTAGGGAATCGGTTCCATTGTCGTATTGCTCCAACAGTCAGGAAGTTTTTCCTGATGTTCAGCCGGAATCTGGCTTCCTGTCACTTGAGCCCAGTATTCCGTGTCCTGCACTCTGGGATGATAGAGAAGAGATCCTGCCTTCCTCTCTGGGACAACCTTTCAAGGACTTGAAGAGCGCTACCCTATCTCCCCTCAGTCTTCTCTTCTCAAGGCTAAACAGGCCCAGTTCTTTCAGCCTCTCCTCATAGGGCTTTGTTTCCAGTCCCCTGATCATCTTTGTTGCCCTCCTCTGAATCCTCTCCAGCTTGTCTGCATCCTTCTTAAAAGTGTGGTGCCCAGAACTGGACACAGTACTCCAGGTGAGGCCTAACCAGTGCTGAGTTGAGGGGAACTAGTACTGACTGGCAGAAGCGCTCGAGGGTTCCAGGCAGGATTCTTTCCTCGCCCTATTTGGAGGAGCCGGGGATCGAACCTGGGACCTTCTGCATGCCAAGCATGTGCTCTGTCACACTGACTTATGGCCCCTCCCTGATACCAGATGCTGGAGGCAAGCAGCCCGGGAAAGAAAGACCCACCCCTTCCTGTCCTGCTCCCCAGCAGTGTTGCCAGCCACGTGAGAATTCCTAGACAGGGATAAGAGTTAAGGGTCTCCCTACAAGGTAGGAAGTCTTTTGCATGCTTAAACACAAACATAGGAGAAATCGGGGTTATTCAGCAGAGGACTAACTGGGACAGATGGTAGCAGGTCCTAGGCCTGCCGTCCCCAAACTGGTGCCATCCAGTTGTGGTGGATAGCAACTTCCATCCAGCATGCTGGCTGGGAACGATGGGAGTTGCAGTCCAACACATCTAGAGGGCACCGAGTTGCAGAAAGCTGTCCTAGTGTGTCCAGCATGTCTCAAACCAAAGACTGAGTGGGAGAAAGTATCTGGAGGCATTTTTCCCCCTCTTTGGTGCCACTGTTGCCCCTGCCAGGGCATTTTGCTGCATGAGGCAAACCAGCAAATGGCACCATCCAAAGACAAGGTGTAGAGAACCCAAGGCCAGTCCTGTTATTTGGGAACATGAGGCAGAAAACCCCGCTAGTGCTTTGCCCCATTCCTGGCAGGAATAGCTGCCCTGTCATGGCACCCCACATCAGCTGCTCGAGGCAGCAGCCTCACTGTGCTTACCCAATGGTAGGGCTGGCCCCTCAGTTTGTCTGTGCAGACTGCAGGCATTTCTGCTGAAGGAGTGAAAAGATTCAAGTGGTTTTGGTTTTGTCTGCTTCTGCAAGAAAGCACAGGGAAGGAGGAAAAGAACAGAAGTGGGCAATTCTGCACCCCTTTGTACTACATTAACCTGGCTCATCTGCCTGGGTTGGCTTGCCGTCATCAAGACAACAAGGAGGGGGCAGGAGGAAGTTCTTACCCTCCCTTTGAGAGTTTGGAACACTGTGTGTGTGTGTGTGTGTGTGTGTGTATTTATGCATACAATATATACATAATTCTGAGGCTCTGCAATGTGGTTTCAAAATGAATACGAACACTGCTGCTGCTTCCCAAATTCATCTGTCTGGCTGTTGCCGGGGTCAGAATGCTCGACCAGATGAGCCTTGGTCTGACTCTGGCCCAGCAAGGTGGTCAGAGGGAGAAGGCCAGCGGAGGCCGGTGCCTCTGACGTCAGTGGGGCGGTGAATCTGCTCTGGGTTTCAATCAGAACCAGTCAGAACTCCAAAGGAGCTATCCAAGACATGCACCTTGGATAGCTCCTTTAGAGTTCTGACAGGTTCAGACTGAAACCTGGAGCAGATTCACCGCCCCACTGACGTCAGAGGCACCGGCCTCAGCTGGGCAGAATTGTTGTTGTTGTTGGGGTCTGGCCACTGCAAATCAATTACTTACTTGGCTAAAGAATTCTGGTAGGATGAAGGGGGCTCTTTTAGGGACAGGGGCACTGCAAGGCAATTAAAAGATTCGGGGTCCAGGCCATTAGGACACACATCTCCCTAAAATCTTCATATGCTAGTTTATAGCTATGCAAATTTAGAACTAATGACTAGGATGTATTTGAATTTCACAGGAGACAAAGCCAGCCAGTTGATTTCTTGTCCCAATCATCTCAAATAAGATAAAGTATTCAACTGATTTGCACCCTGATCCATATTATCTGAAACTCATGGGAAAATGTGTGTTTTTTTTTTATCCCCAAGCCTAATTGCCATGCATGGGAAGATTTAGGGGGAGGTTAGGGCAGCATGTGGGAAGGGGAGAGTTAATCCTTCCCTCCCCAGCTGCTGTCCTCCTTGAAAATTGCCCCCTGCATGGTGATTAAGCTGAGGAAAAGCCTTTCTCTTAGCTCCAATGAACAGTCAATGGAATAGATCCAGGGCCCTTTGAAAAAGATTTGGGGCTCGGGCCCAGACCTACTAATGCCACTGTTTAGGAGCAAAGACCAACTGGAAACTTTCTGAGGATCACTTGACCATAAGGTTGCCACGTTATTTTGAATCAGAGGATCAGTACCTTTAACAGGTTCACAGCAGGCAGACAGTCAACAGGCGTGGGACTTCAGGGATGGGGTGAAAGCTGCTTCTGTTGCTTGTGTACTCAGAACAGCTCTGGCAGTGTGATGATTTGTTGGCAAATGGCTCCAGGATTCCTGCTTTCTTAATATTCCCCCTCCACACACACACACACACACACACACACACTTCAAAACACGAGCCATAAGCAGGTGGCTTCCAACTATCACCCCTGATTACCATCTTTGCCCTCAAGTCCATTTTCCTGATACATTCCTGCTGAGAGGCGCTTCTTATCTTATGAGCTTCCAAACTGTGGGCAAACCAGGGAGTGCTGTGCAGAAGTAAATGCATTGAATGGAGGCTCTACTCACTTTTGCAAGCAGCTGGAATTACCTGGTGTAGTCTGGACAGCTCTGGTGGAATTCAGTCACAAAGGTCTACATGGTATGAATCTTTTTAGCAACTGTGATAAACTGCAAAACAAAAACTGAAAACAAAAGCAACAACTGCACCCCACAATGTGTCTTGCTATACAGTTTGATGAAATGACAGCGGTGACAACACCACGCTCTTTAGGCTTCCTTCCAAGAATCTCTGGGGTTTACCTCGGAAGCCCATTGGAGGAAAGTCCACTTACAAATTCCCCCCAAAGAGGAAATACATCACCAGAAAAGAGGACAAATGGTGATACCAATTTGCAAAAAATATGCATACCCTGATTTATATGTATAACTGTAAATTTAGAAATTATTATAATAATTTCAAATAGAAATACAGGACATCTCACCACAGTGTGGAAGGCTGCGACCACATGGCCTGTTCAATCTGCCGCCCAGGTGGTAACTGGTGATGGGCAGCAGTATTTACGCTTCCTTATTTTTAAACTGGACTTGGACCAGACGGTCCTTCAAATAGAAGATGCCTTCAAATGGAGGATGGTCCTCTGGCAGCCCTTCAGATGGAGGACTGTCCCCTGTAAAAGAGGATAGTTGGCCACCCTACGAGGCAGCTTGGCTCACCACAGTCAGTCTTGCCCTGCAGTGCCCCACCACAAAGGAGTGTTGGGTTTGCTCCCCCAGGATGTGCACTGAATTCATGATTGGTACCCATGACGCTTAACAGGTCTGACTAACCTGAATCAGCAGGATGCTCTAGAACCTTCCGCAACCAGCACAGAGGCCTTCCACAGCAGATACACTACAGAGGGGTTCAGCCGGGGCCAGCCCAAGATGCTTTGTTGCCCGAGGCAAAGGACAAGATGGTGTACGCACACAAGAACACACACACACACACACACACTTGTCCATGTATGGAAACTGAACAGCTTGGCAGTTGAATCTTACGGTAACGCAGTCAACGGGACAACAGCTTTCACCATATCTGAGGGCAGCAGGTTAGCTGAGGAGTGCCGGACCGGCTGCGGGGCGCATGGAGCGCTGTCCTCCAAACCCTCACCCTGCTCCCCAGCCCCAGGCCTCCACACCTGAGGCAGCCACCTCGCCCTGCCAAACGCTACGGCTGTCCTTAGCAGGGCCCATTCTGATGAGGAAAGAGTTCCTTGGAAGCGCAAGGTTTGGAAAACCCTGCAAGAGCAGAATCCTCACTAGACTGTGTGTTAACTGTACGCTTAGCCAGCCCGCATTCATTTCAGGGAGGCTTGTGCAGAGTGCAGAGGGACTTCCCAGTAAATTGTCCCCACTAGGCATGATCCAGCAGGGAAGCACTTTTAAGTCCACTGAGCACAATGGGATGCAGCTTAGCACATGCTTCCCTCTCCCATCAAAATCAATGGGAGTTAAAAGGGCTTCACTATGACTTGAACACGTCCTCCATATTTTATTTGAAAGTTGGCCTTGGCGCCTGGCCTGTGACTTTGAAAACATCCTTTTGCATCCATAAGACAACAGCCTCAGGTTGGCCTGATACAGGGAAATATTGAGTCTGCTCTGTGACAAATGATCTCAGTACACAGGAGAAAGAGATGAAGGGAAGAGATATCTGTGCTTCCTTCTCAGAAACCTGGAAAAAAATTGTCTGCATGAAGATTACTCATTTGATGTGCCCATGTTTGCAATTTCATACCCCATGAAACTGGGTTTGTTTGCCAAGTCCTTTTGCTAAATCAAGAGCTGAAAAACGAAATGTCTTTTTTAAATGGGCGCTTCTAACAAGGGACCCTTCAGAGATATGGAGAAAGGGGCATTCAGAGGATTCCACCACATTGGCAGTGCTCATGGAAGCTGCCTTATCCTGAGTCAGACCCTCGGTCCATCTAACCCAGTAACACTGACTGGCAGAAGCAGCTCTCCAGAGTTTTAGGCAGGAGCCTTTCCCAACCCTACATGGAGATGCCAGGGATCGAACCTGGGACCTAATGCGTGCAAAGCAGCCTCCCTGACCAGCCCCTTCCTAACAGGCTCAAGTGAAACCTTTATTTCATGCTAATATTTGTAAGCCATTTTTTAGCTTTTGGGGTGGGGATGGAAAGCAGACTGAGGGAACCCTCCCCAACGGTGTGTCCCTGATTTCTTTGGCGCCATCCTTCCAGCTGCCCCTATAAAAGGGAAGTAGGAAAGGGCAGTTCCCTCCTTTCCATGCATAGAACTGTCCTATGAAGACCTACAACACCTTCTAGTTGTTGTTGTTGCTCAGTCATTAAGTCGTGTCCGACTCTTCATGACCCCATGGACCACAGCACGCCAGGCCTTCCTGTCCTGCACTCTCCCCCGGAGCGTGCTCAAATTCATATTCATTGCACTGGTGATGCTATCTAGCCATCTCATCCTCTGCCGTCCCCTTCTCCTTTTGCCTTCAATCTTTCCCAGCATGAGGGTCTTTTCCAGGGAGTTTGCTCTTCACATTAGGTGACCAAAATGTCTGAGCTTCAGCTTCAGTATCTGTCCTTCCAATGAGCTCTCAGGGTTGATTTCCTTTAGGATGGACTGATTTGACCTCCTTGCAGTCCAGGGGACTCATAAGAGTCTTCTCCAGCACCACAGTTCGAAGGCATCAATTCTTCGGTCCTCGGCCTTCCTTATAGTCCAGCTCTCACAGCCATACGTTGCTACTGGGAAAACCATAGCTTTGATTATATGAACCTTTGTCGGCAAGGTGATGTCTCTGCTTCTTACTATGCTGTCTAGGTTTGCCATAGCTTTCCTCCCAAGGAGCAAGCGTCTTTTAATTTCATGGCTACAGTTACCGTCTGCGGTGATCTTGGAGCCTAAGAAAATAAAATCTGTCACTGCTTCCATTTCTTCCCCTTCTATATGCCAGGAAGTGATGGGGCCAGATGCCATGATCTTAGTATGTTTAATGTTGAGTTTCAAACCAGCTTTTGCACTCTCCACTTTCACCCTCAACAAGAGGCTCTTTAGATCCTCTTCACTTTCTGCCATCAGTGTGGTATCATCTGCGTATCTGAGGTTGTCGATAATTCTCCTGGCAATCTTAATTCCGACCTGTGTTCGTCCAACCCGGCATTTCTCATGATGGACTCTGCATATAAGTTAAATAAGCAGAGCGACAATATGCAGCATTGTCGTACTCCTTTCCCAATTTTGAACCAATCGGTTGTTCCATGTCCTGTTCTTACTGTTGCTTCTTGTCCCTCGTACAGGTTTCTCAGGAGACAGGTAAGGTGGTCTGGTACTGCCATCTCTTTAAGAATTTGCCACAGTTTGTTGTGATCCACACAATCAAAGGCTTTAGCGTAGTCAATGAAGCAGAAATAGACTTTTTCTGGAATTCTCTTGCTTTCTCCATGATGCAGCGAATGTTGGCGATTTGATCTCTAGTTCCTCTGACTCTTCGAAACCCAGCTTGTACTTCTGGTAGTTCTCGGTTCGCATACTGCTGAAGCCTAGCTTGTAGGATTTTGAGCATCACCTTGCTGGCATGTGAAATGAGCGCAATTGTACGGTAGTTTGAACACTCTTTGGCATTGCCCTTCTTTGGAATTGGAATGTAAACTGACCTTTTCCAGTCTTGTGGCCACTGTCGAGTGTTCCAAATTTGGTGGCATATTGAGAGCAACACTTTAACAGCATTATCTTTTAGGATTTTAAATAGCTCAGCTGGAATACTGTCATCTCCGCTAGCTTTGTTGTTAGAAATGCTTCCTAAGGTCCACTTGACTTCACTCTCTAGGATGTCCGGCTCAAGTTCAGTGACCGCACTATCATGGCTATCAGGGACATTAAGATCTTTCCTGTATAGTTCTTCTTTGTATTCTTTCCACCTCTTCTAAATCTCATCTGCTTCTGTTAGGTCCCTGCCTTCTTTGTCCTTTATCATGCTCGTCTTTGCACAAAACGTTCCCTTGATCAATCTAATTTCGATATTGACCATCTGGTGATGTCCATGTGTAGAGTCGCCTCTTGTTCTGTTGGAAAAGAGTGTTTGCTATGATCAGCGTGTTCTCTTGGCGAAACTCTATGAGCCTTTGTCCTGCTTCATTTTGTACACCAAGGCCATGCTTGCCTGTTATCCCGGTGATTTCTTGAATTCCCACTTTAGCATTCCAATCCCCTATGATGAAGGGGACATATTTTTTTTGGTGTTAGTTCTAGAAGGAGTTGTAGGTCTTCATAGAACAGATCAACCTCAGCTTCTTCAGCCTCAGTGGTTGAGGCATAGACTTGAATTACTGTGATGTTGAATGATTTGCCTTGGATTCGTACTGAGATCATTCTATCGTTTTTGAGATTGTACCCCAGTACTCCTTTTCCCACCTTTTTGTTGACTATGAGTGCTACTCCATTTCTTCTAAGGGATTCTTGCCCACGGTAGTAGATATAATGGTCACCTGAATTAAATTTGCCCATGCTTGTCCATTGTAGTTTGCTGATTCCCAAGATGTCGATGTTCAATCTTGCCATCTCATGTTTGACCACCTCCAGCTTACCTTAATTCATTGATCTTACATTCCAGGTTCCTAAACAATATTGTTCTTTACAGCATCGGACTTTCTTTTCACCACCAGACACATCCACAGCTGAGTGTCCTTTCGGCTTTGGCCCAGCCGCTTCACTCTTTCTGGCGCTACTTGGAAATTCCCTCTGCTCTTCCCCAGTAATATATTGGACACCTTCCAACCTGAAGGGCTCATCTTCCGGCATCATATCTTTTAGCCTTGTCATACGTTCCATGGGGTTTTCTTGGCAAGAATACTGGAGTGGGTTGCCATTTCCTTCTCCACATTGACCACATTTTGTCAGAACTCTCTGCCATGACCTGTCCATCTTGGGTGGTGCTGCACGGCATAGCTTATGGCTTCACTGAGTTGTGCAAGCCCCTTCGCCACAACAAGGCAGTGATCCATGAAGGGGAACACCTTCTAGGGCTAACACCAAAAAAAGATCTCCACTTCATCATAGGGGATTGGAATGCTAAAGTGGGAAGTCAAGAAATAACCGAGATAACAGGCAAGCATGGCCTTGGTGTACAAAATGAAGCAGGACAAAGGCTAATTGAGTTTTGCCAAGAGAACACACTGATCATAGCAAACACTCTTTTCCAACAGCACAAGAGGCAACTCTACACATGGACATCACCAGATGGTCAATATCGAAATCAGATTGATTATGTACTTTGCAGCCAAAGATGGAGAAGCTCCATACAGTCAGTAAAAAGAAGACCTGGAGTTGACTGTGGCTCAGATCATGAGCTGCTTCTTGCAAAATTTTGGCTTAAATTGAACAACGTAGGGAAAACCACTAAATCATTCAGGTATGACTTAAATCACATCCCTTATGAATATACAGTGGAGATGAGGAATAGATTTAAGGGATTCGACCTGATAGACAGAGTGCCTGAGGAACTATGGACGGAGGTCCGTAACATTGTTCAGGAGGCAGCAACTCAATCCATCCCAAAGAAAAAGAAATGCAAGAAAGCAAAGTGGCTGTCTGAGGAGGCTTTACAAGTAGCTGAGGAAAGAAGGGAAGCGAAAAGCAAGGGAGAAAGGGGAAGATATATCCAACTGAATGCAGAGTTCCAGAGATTAGCAAGGAGAGACAAGAAGGCCTTCTTAAATGAACAATGCAAAGAAATCAAGGAAAACAATAGAATGGGGAAGACTAGAGATCTTTTCAAGAAAATCGGAGATCTGAAGGGAACGTTTTGTGCAAAGACAGGCATGATAAGGGACAAAGAAGGCAGGGACCTAACAGAAGCAGATGAGATTAAGAAGAGGTGGAAAGAATACACAGAAGAACTATACAGGAAAGATCTTAATGTCCCTGATAGCCATGATAGTGCGGTCACTGAACTTGAGCCGGACATAGAATCATAGAATAGTAGAATCATAGATAGTAGTGTTGGAAGGGGCCTACAAGGCCATCGAGTCCAACCCCCTGCTCAGTGCTAGAGAGTGAAGTCAAGTGGGCCTTAGGAAGCATTACTAACAACAAAGCTAGCGGAGATGACAGTATTCCAGCTGAGCTATTTAAAATCCTAAAAGATAATGCTGTTAAAGTGTTGCACTCAATATGCCAACAAATTTGGAACACTCAGCAGTGGCCACAAGACTGGAAAAGGTCAGTTTACATTCCAATTCCAAAGAAGGGCAACGCCAAAGAGTGTTCAAACTACCGCACCATTGCGCTCATTTCACATGCCAGCAAGGTGATGCTCAAAATCCTACAAGCTAGGCTTCAGCAGCATGCGAACCGAGAACTACCGGAAGTACAAGCTGGGTTTAGAAGAGTCAGAGGAACTAGAGATCAAATCGCCAACATTCGCTGCATCATGGAGAAAGCAAGAGAATTCCAGAAAAACGTCTATTTCTGCTTCATTGACTACGCTAAAGCCTTTGATTGTGTGGATCACAACAAACTGTGGCAAATTCTTAAAGAGATGGGTGTACCAGACCGCCTTACCTGTCTCCTGAGAAACCTGTACGAGGGTCAAGAAGCAACAGTAAGAACCAGACATGGAACAACCGATTGGTTCAAAATTGGGAAAGGAGTACGACAAGGCTGCATATTGTCACCTTGCTTATTTAACTTATATGCAGAGTACATCATGAGAAATGCCGGGTTGGATGAATCAGAGGTCGGAATTAAGATTGCTGGGAGAATTATCAACAACCTCCGATATGCAGACGATACCACCCTAATGGCAGAAAGCGAAGAGGATCTAAAGAGCCTCTTGTTGAGGGTGAAAGAGGAGAGTGCAAAAGCTGGTTTGAAACTCAACATTACAAAAACGAAGATCATGGCATCTGGCCCCATCACTTCCTGGCATATAGAAGGGGAAGAAATGGAAGCAGTGACAGATTTTACTTTCTTGGGCTCCAAGATCACCGCAGATGGTGACTGTAGCCATGAAATTAAAAGACGCTTGCTCCTTGGGAGGAAAGCTATGGCCAACCTAGACAGCATAGTAAGAAGCAGAGACATCACCTTGCCGACAAAGGTCCGTCTAATCAAAGCTATGGTTTTCCCAGTAGTAATGTATGGCTGTGAGAGCTGGACTATAAGGAAGGCTGAGCGCCGAAGAATTGATGCTTTCGAACTGTGGTGCTGGAGAAGACTCTTACGAGTCCCCTGGACTGCAAGGAGGTCAAATCAGTCCATCCTAAAGGAAATCAACCCTGAGTGCTCATTGGAAGGACAGATAATGGAGCTGAAGCTCCAATATTTTGGCCACCTAATGCGAAGAGAAAACTCCCTGGAAAAGACCCTGATGCTGGGAAAGACTGAAGGCAAAAGGAGAAGGAGACGGCAGAGGATGAGATGGCTAGATAGCATCACCGATGCAATGAATATGAACTTGAGGATGCTCCGGGAGAGAGCGCAGGACAGGAAGGCCTGGCGTGCTATGGTCCATGGGGTCACGAAGAGTCGGACACGACTGAACGACTGAACAACAACAACAACATCATGAGAAACGCTGGGTTGGATGAATCACAGGTCGGAATTAAGATTGTAGGGAGAATTATCAACAACCTCAGATACGCAGACAATATCACCCTAATGGCAGAAAGCGAAGAGGATCTAAAGAGCCTCTTGTTGAGGGTGAAAGTGGAGAGTGCAAAAGCTGGTTTGAAACTCAACATTACAAAAACTAAGATCATGGCATCTGGCCCCATCACTTCCTGGCATATAGAAGGGGAAGAAATGGAAGCAGTGACAGATTTTATTTTCTTAGGCTCCAAGATCACTACAGAAAGTGACTGTAGCCATGAAATTAAAAGATGCTTGCTCCTTGGGAGGAAAGCTATGGCAAACCTAGATAGCATAGTAAGAAGCAGAGACATCACCTTGCCGACAAAGGTTCATATAATCAAAGCTATGATTTTCCCAGTAGCAACGTATGGCTGTGAGAGCTGGACTCTAAGGAAGGCTGAGCGCCGAAGTATTGATGCCTTCGAACTGTGGTGCTGGAGAAGACTCTTACGAGTCCCCTGGACTGCAAGGAGGTCCAATTAGTCAATCTTAAAGGAAATCAACCCTGACTGCTCATTGGAAGGACAGATACTGAAGCTGAAGCTCCAATATTTTGGCCACCTAATGCGAAGAGAAAACTCCCTGGAAAAGACCCTGATGCTGGGAAAGACTGAAGGCAAAAGGAGAAGGGGACGGCAGAGGATGAGATGGCTAGATAGCATCCCTAATGCAATGAATGTGAACTTGAGCACACTCCGGGAGACAGCGGAGGACAGGAAGGCCTGGCGTGCTATGGTCCATGGGGTCATGAAGAGTCGGACACGACTGAACGACTGAACAACAACAGGGCAGGAGCTGGGTGGGAAAGCCCCCCATTCTCCAGAATGGCTTAACTATCTCTGAAGGCAGGAGCTCACTGGTGGCTGTAGTGGCAAAGGGCGATTTCTGACTTGGAGCCTGTCTGTAACAGGGGATAATAATCCAGGCTGAAATAAAATTGGCCAGGAAATAAAACTGGGGTGTTATACAAATTTATCAGAGAAGAGGAAGGGAACCAATATTGTTACAATGTTTTGTTGCTGTTATTGTTTAAAATATGTATACATACATACATACATATGGAGCTTTATTCATTCACATCTTTCTTTCTTTATTTATTTTATATTATTTATGTAGCGCCCAATAACCGAAGTTTTCTGGCCAGTTTACAACTCCGACTTATTTCAGTTCCAACGCCGAGACCAACATTTTTAAAATATTGACTGCGTCTGAGCTGGTGCTCTCTTGAGGTTTCTGCCATGGTGTCTTTCTAGAAAGTGGCTCAAGAGGTTGGACTTTGAGTCCCATTAAAACCAAGCTGCCTAATTTTTATTTTTGCTCATGAAATAGGAGTTTCACTTTGTCTCTTCAAGGCGGGATGTTTGGCTTTAGTATAATCCAAGCACTTTGGGGCCAGAAGTGTAGTTACTTCTCTTGAAAACCATTGAGATGGATCTATGTTTAATGTTATTTTTAAAGTCAATTTCAAAGAGATTATTTCTGCCAAGAGAGTGAGTGACCCCTTGTGGATTATGTAAAACTAATTTTTTAATGTTTTTTTTTTAATCCAACTCTCACCATGGACTTCTTCCCTTGATTCTGAATTATCAGAAGATTTATTGTGAAACGGAGGCGCCACACTGATTTATGGAGTTACTCTTCAAGCATTCAGTCCACCAGCTACACACAGAAGAGGGAGGTTGTGGGCCTGGAGCTCGGCTGAACAGTGGATATATATTACACTATGGGGAAAACAAGAGCTAAAAACCAGCTGGTCCACTGTAACAATTGCAGAGATCCTTCTTTCTGATGAAAGGATAATCTACATCTGGGCTTAATACAAAACATGATGGGTTGACCTGGGGTTTCAGGATGTCAGGTGCAGCTTGGGTAATTTCTAGTGATGGGCAAAATCACCCTGAGTGAATTCGTTACTTTCCCGGAAAATAACAAATTCATCCATGTGAGCTCAAACGAGAGTTCTCCTTTAGTACGAGGTCTTGTTCCCTGTATATGGGTTCTTGCGCATGCTCAGTATCAAAATGCATCTTAGCAGCTGTCGTTTGGAGTCGCATACTGCAGCACGATTGAAGGCCATCCATGGCTGCCAGTCTTGATGGCTCTATGTGACCTCCAGTATCAGAGGCAGTCTGCCTGTGTACACCAGTTGCTGGGGAACATGGGCAGGAGCATGATGTTGCACTCGTGTCCTGCTTGTGGGCTTCCTGTGGGCAGCTGGTTGGCCGCTGTTTGAGCAGAGTGGTGGACTAGATGGACCCTGGGTCTGATCCAGCAGGGCTCTTCTGATGTTGTCATGTCACCGTGTTATGTGCGTCCTTCCTGATTTGTTGTGCCATTGCCAATCGCTGGTATATGGGGGAGAGAAGAAGGTGGGCTGGCGGGATGCTCCTCTTCATGGCGCCAGAACTGCAGCAGCGACAAGGAAGCGGCAGGGGCCACCTGAGGTCATTCAAGGGTGCAACCCACCAGCCCAGTGCACACGCAGCAATGGTGTTGCTGGATGCAGACTGCGCATGCTCCAATGCTCACAGTCAGTTCTGAACTCGGTCGCAATGGGGTTGTGCATTGCTCCAGGCTCGCTACAAAGGTGAACAGTACGAACAGATGAGTTTCATTTCAACCAATGAGCCAACTGATTTTGGGATCTGGCAGCATCGTGAGACTCATTTTGGAGTCCTTTGGCACCAGCACTGCTGCTGCTCTTTGGCTTTAGACGAAGTTATTCTTGTTGGACATAATCCACGAGGTGGATCTCCTGCTCAAGGTAGGTCCACGGAAATGAGTCGGACTTGCTTAAGAGCATGGGATGTGCTCCTCCACAGCTCCTATTAATTTCAATGGGACTTGTGTGCATTCATGCTCTTGCACTGTTTCTGTGCATTTCCCTCCAAATGATCCTGCGCTCTCCTTGCCACACTTCTGCTGCCTCTGCATCTCTCCGGGCTCCTTCACACCGGGCTTTTAGCCTGTGATTGAGATTGCTCTCTCATGGAGGTTTATGGGCTCTTTACATGATGTCGTGATCATCCAACCCATCTCCTGCACTAAATGCCCTTCCTTCTGTTTTTAAATAGATCGCAGATAATGAGCTATCAAATTACCCCGCTGTGTTCTGCTTCAGTTCCCTCCCTCAAAAGAGTTAAAGCGGCAAGAAGAGGAGCGAGATCGATGAGAGATAACGGAAGATTTAGATACAGGGGAGGAGGAGGGGGAAGGGGGGGGAAAGGAGTGATCCTGCATTTAAAACGGAGGCAGAAAGCCCTGTTTTAAATGCAGGATTGTAGGCTAGTGTACAGATGCCCTCCCTCTTTCCTTTCTGCTTGCACCGTGGCGTCTTGAATGGCCCCTGGCATGGGAGTGGAAAAGCACACAATGCAAATTATGTTCTCAGAGTCCTTCCCCCAGAAAGGGCGTCTCCCAAATCCTCTTATGGCAAGGTCATCAGATGAAAACTTCAGAGATGAAGTACAGGGGGAGGGAGGCTCTAATGCTTTTGGATGTTCTATAGAATAATTTGCTCTACAGCAGTATTTGTGGTATTTTTTGGACAAAATATAAAGCTAAATCTTAAAGAATGCTGATTTTTTTGTTTGCTTAAAGAAAGAAATACATTTTAAAAATTAGCATTGTGAATGATGCTTATGTTTCCAAGGTATGCACATGCCTATGGACACACAGTTAAATTATGGAGGAAAGTCTAAGGAGGGTGAAATGAACTCAAGAAACCTCACCACCCCGACTCCACCCAGTCTAGCCAAATCATGCCTTTCCCTGCCTCCTGCAGCCTTCTAAAAACAATAGCTAAAGGCACAATCCTATGAATGTTTGGACAGAAAAAGTCCTACAACTCCCAGCATTCACCTGGGGAATGGTGGGAGTTGTAGGACTTTTTTCTGTCTAAACATGCTTAGGATTGTACCCTAACAGGGCTTTCAAAAAGGTGGGGGCACCAGGGCACCACTGCCTCCCCCTCCCTGCATAATCTGGGCACTGAATATACACCCAGCTCTGGGGAGATGGGTTTAGGAGCCTGGCCCTGCTCTCCTTTCCTTGGAACACTAAGAAGAACAACAGATCATAGGCTGATAGAAATCTATTTCCTTTCACCGAGGAATGGGGTGGTGCTGCCCAGCAGGCAATAGCATCACCCACTTTTAGAGAAGGGCTCAGATGCAATCCCTCCCATCTCCAGGGCTGGGAAAACCGCCCACCAAAGACCCTGGTGGTGCCAGTTGGAACACAGAGCAGAGACTGTAGTGAGCTAGACGGACCAAAAGTTGAGACTCGAACACCGCTTCACATGCAAAGCGGTTGACATCTGTGGTCAGGGTAGCCTACACAGTCGTTGCCCCCCACCACTCCCTGCAAGACCACTCCCTTCGGACACCCTCCTACGAGCCTTCGTAGGTCAAATTCTAATTGGACTTATGTCCACCTAACTCTGGAGAATGAAGTCTGGCCCCCTCTCCTCAGAACACCCAGGCAGCTTGGCTCCAAAGGCCAGCGTGATGAACAGGATGGGAGAGTAAACTATAAAATTTCTGGAACACCAAGAAATTCTGGCTAAGCTCTCCTTGTTCTAATAAGGTTACAAAATACTGACATGGATATCTCTGAGATACTAATTAGGGATGGGCAAAGCAGAGGAAAGGAAAGGAAGAAATCCCTTTCGCTGTCCTTTTGGGGGTGAGCAAAAGTTCAGCAAACTGCTTCTCCTATTCCTTGGTACAGACTCTGTATATCCAGCTTCCAGCAAAGGACTGCGGCCAGACACACACGCACATACACAGTCCGGCAACTCTCCTTACAGCATTTCCAGCCCAGCTCAAAGCAGGATGGTGGTATGCAAACTTCGTTGTGATTTAAGACAGTTTTATCCTGCCTTTTCTCAAGCCAGCTAGTACCTGTAAACTTAAAACCAGTAGAAAGCTCATGGCTCCGATGTCCGGGGGGTGGTGAATCCACTCTGGGTTTCAGTCAGAACTCTAAAGGAGTTGTCCAAAGTGCTTTGCTTTGCACTTTGGATAGCTCCTTTAGAATTCTGACTAGTTCTGACTGAAACCCAGAGCAGATTCACCACCCCGTGGACATCGGTGCCACCAGCCTCCACTACTTAAAACAATTATAACAATAAACACTAAAAGCAGCAGAATAAAGAAAATGCGAGAAGCCATGAAAACTCCTTGAGCATGCAGCTTCCAGCAAATTGGGACAATTCCAAGAGCGAAACCCCCACTCACCATGGCCCCAAAGCCTCCCCAAAGCAGGAGGCTTCACCAACCCAGTGGAAGGCCACAGAAACATGCAAGGTGAGCCTCCTTCAGGAGGGGTCTCAGAGCAGAGCCTGGGCACAGCCGCAGAAGAAGCCCTCCCCCTGGCTCCAGCTAAGTGCGCGTCTGGGAACCTGGAGACGCAAAGGGGGCCTCCTCCGAGGAGCTCAGCAGGTGTGCAGGTCTGGCGGGAGAGGCTCCCCGCAGACGTCCTGTCTGTGGCCTCAAAGGTCAGCATGTGCTCCTGGGCCCTACCGTGTGCAGAGTTTACACATCAGGGGAACTGTGGAACCAGCACTTTAGCACTTCTGGGTCTTACAGGGCCAGAAGAACATTGGTTTTAAATGCAGCATCAGAAGCCAACTAGATGCTACCTGCAGTGCAGGCTTACTACCATCCGTTGGCCAGTGGCTCTCTTCCAACTCCCGGGTTGCACGATGATCCATTCCCCTCCACCTGCCACATCCTGTTCCCGATTTTTGCTTACAGTGGCAGGCGCCAATTTGCATTATTCAAACCAGGAGATCCACCCATCAGCTTTGGCCTGCTGCCACAAGCGTGGTATTCCATGCAAATTCATTTGGAATTTAACAACAAAAAATATTTGGTGCTGCATTTTGGATCCTATTGGCAAATTGCCTAAGGCCAAAAGCAATGCCAACTCTCCTTTCGCTGGCAACTCACAATGGCTCACTGACGTAATCTTATCTGCTGGAGCACCTGATGGTTGCCGAGTCATGAAAATCTTCTCACTGCACTAGAACCTGTGGTCTCCTGCAGGAGTCAATGGGTTGGCTTTGTTAAACAGCCTCATTTGGGATGCTTAGCCTTAACAACAGAGACCTTTCGCCCATCCCAGCATTGCCAGCTGTCCCTGTCCCCCAGATCCTGCACCTCCATTTCATTCGGAAACCTCTCCAGATTTCATCCCTTCTGCACCTTTCTTTCCTTAACAATGTCCCACCTCCCTACTCTTATGCCTGTGTCTTTGGCCTCTGGTTCCTTGCTTAGCTGACACCTGGCCTGGCCATTTCTTAATTTTTGCTTTTGTGCCAGTTGCCAACAAAAGTAAGGAATAGGACTGTCAGTGATGAAGTCAGAGAGTTTTAGACTCTGAACTTCGTTGCCTTACAAGAACTCCCTCCTCTTTAGTTGGCCATCACACGTATTTGCTGACTTCAAAATGTGGCAAGCACACCTTGCTGCGTTTCAGACCCACCTGCTGAGAGGAGCCTGAACTTCTACCCCAAAGTCCTGCCCAGACGGTACCACTGAGGGCTGATCCTTCCTACCCTGAGGGTGTCCCTACACTGAGCAAAAAAATCCGCATCCTTTCTGGGGCTTTCTGCTTTTGCTTTCTTTGCGGGATTAGGATTTTATTGATTGATTGATTGCATTTATACCCCGCCTTTCTCCCTCTCGCAAGGAGCTCAAGGCGGCTTACATTATCCTCCTCCTCACCGTTGTATCCTCACAACAACAACCCTGTGAGGTGGGTTGGGCTGAGAGTCTGTGACTGGCCCAAAGTCACCCAGTGAGCTTCCATGGCCGAGTGGGGACTACAACCCGGATCTCCCGGCTCCCAGTCCGTCACTCTCGCCACTACACTACACTGGCTCTCCAGTGATGGACTTCTTTACACAGCAGACACGTGACTTGCATGGAGGAAGCACCTCCCTTCCTCCCTGGGATGTGTCTTGCTTTCCTCGCTTAACTTGTGCTGTACTGTTTCCCTGCAGCCCTAGACACACTTACTTGGGACTTACTTCCGAGTAGACATAAGATCACTGTAAGTCTGCAACCTTCAGCACACTTACTTGGGAGTAAGCCCCACTGAACTTAATGGGGAGCTCTGAATCAACAGAGGAAGTTGATTCTGGGCAGGGGCGGGAATCAAATCAGTGTCCCTTCGTTGCAGGGAGGCATTTTACTCATTTCATTTCATTTAATTTATTATATTTCTATACCGCCCCATAGCTGAAGCCCTCTGGGAGGTTCACAAAAATACTCTCTTCTCCCTCCGATTGGTGACTGAGAGACACATGGTCTGAGCTGACGAAAGTCCTTCCTTGGCAAGGCCATGGTGCTAAGCTGGCATTACACACTGCCAATATGGCGCCATTAACTTTTATTACTAGTTTATCGCTGATGTTTTTGAAAGCGCGATAAAGGGGGAAATGTGTGCGAGGTGTCCTGGAGGTTGGTGATGTCATGTGAAGGACCCGCAAAATTCTGTGAGTGACCGATCATGAGCATGCAATAAATCACTCGTGTGCAGACAGCCTGAGTCATGGAGGTTTGTTTTTAAGCTGTACACCTTAGGCAAATAGATCCCTTTTGTGCCGGGGCCACCCCCAGGCTTGCTGGAAGCTGCTGAGCTTGACAGGGCCGGTGCCAAGGGCAGCTGTGGCTGGGCACCTGCCGAGGGCCCCCACCCCAGCAGGGGCCCACTGGCAAGAGCCCCTGGAGTTGCTCTGCCTCTTCACCATTGCAGCCTGCTTGTTCCCCTGCCTCTCGCTCTGGCGCAGACATGTGTTTGGCCCTCCAAGCTGTTCCAACAATGTCCCCGTCTACTTCACTAGCAACCTAAAGTGAAAGGCGTAATGTAAAGCAATCCTAGAGATAACATATAAAATAGCCTCCTGCTTCTGCTTTGCAAGGATTCCATGCATACGTTTGGCTAATTTAAGCTTTCACAGAGATACGGCTTCTCCGATAGAGTGTTTCTGGCCATCTCCTCGCGTGATGGAGGTTTGGAGCCGCGCTTGGCCTGTGAAATCAAACGGCTTTGCTACAGTCTTCGAAAGGTTGTAAGAACATGCAAAGCGCCCTGCTGGCTCATATTAAAGTGCATACAGTCCTGCCTCCCATTTCCCAGAGTGGCCAACCAGGTGCCCCAGTGGGAAGCCCCCAGCAGGACACAAAAGCAACGACCCTCTCCCACTATCATTCCTCGGCCATTCAGTGGTACACTGCCTCTCACCCTGGAGGCTTCACATAGACATCATGTTTAGTAGCCATTGACAGACATCTCTGTGCATTTGCCTAGTCTTCTTTTAAAATTTAAAGCCGCCTAGGCAAGGACCCATCATCCCCACCTGTCGTGACAATAAGAATTCCATAAGTTAATTATAAGTTATGGGAAGTAGTTTCTTTTGATTGTCCTGGATCTAATGCCAATCAATGTAATTGGTAGGGTGTCCTATTTTACAGAGGGCAGACTTCCATTTGATGGTGTCCTCCATTTGAAGGGCTGTCCAATTCCAGTAGGGGATAAAGATAAAGAACCGCATTCAAGGGGGAAGCTTAGTTGCTCCTACAGTTGAGGTATTCCAGAAGAAGATTGTGTCACAATTACTGTGTGGCACAGAGTTCTGGGGCTACAATAAAGTCTCCCCTCTGGACGTTGTGCAGAACTCCTTCTTAACATCTCTGTTGGTTGTCTCCAAAGGCATGCCAGCTCCTTTTTGAAGGGCTGAAACAGGGCTACTCTCTTTACAAACTGGTGCACATATTGCTCTAGCCCTGTACTGGCTGAAGCTGGTTAGTATGAGTGATACCCGTCTCCCCCAAAAATATTTCCTAGAACCACAACAATCTTTGGCCCAAAGCTCTTGGACAAATTCTGTCAGTAGAGTCCCCGTTCGTACAGGATTAAAATCGGAGCCCCACTAAACTATGCCTCTAATAGAGTTAGACAGCTCGTTAAAGAAAAGATCCACCTTGATTCCAAGCAGTGGGACCTACTTCTAATTTCTCAGATGGCATACTCTTCTTGGTAACCAATATATCAAACATCATTCGGGCTGGAGCAGTATTTTACTAAGCTTACGCTGGCGCCACTCAGAAGAGCATTTACAGCTCTGTGCTTTCAGTGTGTGCCCTCAACCTATTTAGAAGGAAGATTTTATAATATTCCCGTGCACCAAAGCCTCTGCATCTGTGACTCAGGGGAAGTGGAGGACATGCAACATCATTTGCTACGATGCCCTCTATATACCTCCCTTAGACAAAAATTCCTTGAATACATCTCTGCTCTTTATCCGGTTGACCTCCACTTGATCAAATTTGTATTTCGTTGGCTGATAATAATGTACATATTACTGCTCTGGTTGCAAAATTTGTCCTGGCTGCAAGTAAGTTAAGAGCTAGGCACCAAAACCATCCATAATTGCATCCCAATGTGGGGCCCATATAAATTGTGTTCCCCTTCGTGTCAGACTAGTATTCTGTTGGGGAGCTTTTGAGCCATGTCAATGTGTTCTTGTATTTTTATACTCTTTTTACTCTTGTATTTCTGTTTACCATTTTTACTGTATTTTGTCTTACTATTTTTACGGTATTACGTTTTAGCTAATTGTCCTATTTGTATTTTATTCTGTTTTAAAAATATAAAATTGTGATAGCTTATCACTTTTAGCAATAAAGATAATTCATTCAGATAAAGAACGGCAAGACCTGTTGCTCATCAGCAATGAGCACCAGAACAGCAGACCAAGCAAGCAGGCACACAGATCACCTGCTCACGGACTTCCACACTATGGTGAGATGTACTGTATTTCTATTTAAATGATTGCGATTATGTCTAAATTTGCATGTATACCTATAAATTGGCATATGCACATTTTATGCAAATCAGTTTGCGATAGATTTCATCTTTTTCGGCAATTCATAAGTGGTCACCCTGACCCTGAGAGCTGCTATTATGAGAAAGGGAGAAAAACACACTATTCACTTTTCCCACACCACACACAGTTTTATGTCCTCATTTAGTTGCCTTTGCTAAACTAAAAAGCCATAGGGTGCAATCCTATGCATGTTTAGACAGAAAAAAGTCCCACAACTCCTAGCATGCCCCAGCCAGCAGGGCATGCTGGGAGTTGTAGGACTTTTTTTCTGTCTAAACATGCATAGGATTGCACCCTTAAACCCTCTTGTCTTTCCTTATACAGAAGGTGCTCCAACCACTTGATTATCTGGGTTGCCTTTTTCTGATTATTGGAGTCCATTAAGGCCCTTTGCAAATGCCATCACTACAGCTTTGTAAAATAGCAATCGACTGACTTTTTGATCTTTCTCTGAAGGTTGCTTTCAAACATCCGCAAATACACAAAACTTGGAAACATAATTTAAATACACACTCACACACACACGTCATATTTCAACACTAAAAACATCGACTTTTCTTTTGTTCCCGGTAGCGCATGTTTGTCAGGCACCAAATTACAGTTGGCAGCGCAGGCATGCTGCACTTATCTCATGACTTAATTCTAGAATTATTGCCTTTAATGTGAGAACTGTTGCCAATTAAGATGCATCATGTTGTAACGATCTATATATACAAGTTGAACCATTCATGAAATTGGTTCAATGTGGTCAAAATGACTGAAGCTTTCTAGTGCATCCTTATGCATGTCTACTGAGAAGTAGGCCCCAATGAGTTCAATGGGACTTACTCCCAGATACGTGGTTGCAGCCTTAGTTGATTAATTACTGGAGGCCACTTTGAATTGGCATCTGCAGATTTGCATCAGTGAGAGTTAAAGGCACACTTTGGTTTCGTTATGGCACTTTGGTCACATGTCACTGAAATTTGGGATGAAAAATAAAATATTAAAGTTGGCCTTTCCTTCCTTTGGTTATTAAATAGAAAATAACCTTGCTCTTCCTTTGATCTCTCAAAACTGAACCCACATGGAGGTTTCGGTAGCAGTCCCCCAATATGTTTTCAGTGTTTTTTAGCATTTATCATTACAAGCCTATGCATGTCTCCTCAAAAGTAAGTAAGTGGGTATAGAATTGCAGCCTATTTCTGGAAGGTTGAAGACTTGAAAATCCAAAGTGTGGCTGACAGGCCACTTTCTTTGAGGGCTCATTAATGTCACTTGATGAAATGTGACCCTATTTACATCCAACAGGATGACGGGGAGGCAGTTAAAATGATTACCTGAAGGGCATCATGAAACGGCTGGTGATGTTGAAACGTTCCTGCGATAAGTCACTCCAAGAATGCTCAAGTTATTCTTAGGTGTGTCCTCGTGTGAGAATCCTGGCCTTTCTGTTTGTGCTGCTACTGAGTAAACGAGAGGATAAGAGGAGGCAGATGCAGGGCTCAGCACTTTTCTTTTCTTGTTTTTTTTAAACGAAGGAGCCAAATTGTATTGTTTTCTTTTCTGCAGGCTCCAGGTTGAAGATATGTGCAAGTTTAAACAAGACATACCAGAAGGCCTCATTAAAAATTACTTTCTCCTGGATAATATTCAACTCAAAGTTAGTGGTAATGCGAATGATGTCATCTCTTTTAAGCTCCTGTGACCCGGGCCTTCGCACATATTTTAGAGGGCTGCTGAAATGAACTGTTTGGTGCACAGGAGAATTCCAGGGCTGGAAAATGTGATGCTACTTCATTCAGCAAAGCCTAAGCCTGAATGGGTCAAAAGTGACATGAAAGATAATTATTTGATTATTTAAAACTTTCACCTTAAGGGGCAATCTTTTCTCCAGGACAACCTTGATATGGGCTCTCTTCACACCTGGCATTTTATCCCACTACAAAACCGGTCCTTTTGATTCCAGATCCTTTCCGGGATTCACACTGGCCCTGTATACAGGCATCTCGCATTGCGCGTCCCTCCTCAATATACCTTTTCATGGCTGGGCCTAGCTGCATGGAGCCATCAGGACAGACGGGGGCTGCTGGCTCCATGCCCCCTCCCCTGTAACATGATTGATGGCTCCGCCTGTCCCTCCACTCCTCCACAGCAGGAGGGAAGTCAGGAGCCCTTCTAGTGGCCTGGAGAGGGGGCTGTGGGTGCTGGTCCCCTCCATCCTCCGAGGGAGAGAGAGTCTTCTCCGTGGCTCACCCCGAGGTTGCTGGCGCTGCTTTTCCTTCTCTGCTAAATATGTCACTATGTGATGGAATTAAATGTAGTACGTTGCTTGCACTGCTGAGTTTGAAGGGTACACAGATTTCCGGGTTCCCAACTACAGAAGTAAGAAATCCACAATCGGACTTGTATACAGTCAACACACCAAGCCATCCCTAGCAGCCCCCCGCCCCGCAGCCACCACTTCACGGGGGACACCTTCTTCATTAGACCCTGTTTGCTTCCCCAACCCGTGCTGTTGTTGCTCTTCCCCCTTATTCTGTATGTAGTCACGAGGTCCTGGAAGCCTAATTTAGGTTGCTAGATAGGAGGTTGAAATCCAGGACCACCAAGATGGCTTTCCCGGAAATGCTACCTGTTTCATGCGCAGGGCCAGCTAGACAGGCGAAGCTGAGGAGTCTCAATGCGTGGATGAGACAGTGGTGCAGGGAGGAGGGGTTCAGATTTGTTAGGCACTGGGGAACATTTTTGGACAAGCCAGGCCCGTACAAGAGGGACGGGCTCCACTTGAACCAGAACGGAGCCAGACTGCTGGCGCTAAATATAAAAAGGGGGGCAGAGCAGCTTTTAAACTAAACCCCTGGGAGAAAAGCCGACAGGAGCTGGGAAGCATCCAGTTAGGGCTAAATCATCCCAAAAGGATGAAGATGAAAATGTTTTCGATTGCCCAAATGTAGAAGGGGAGGATACAGGCCAGGAGTACATGGCTGAACATAATGGCTCATGACTACATTTCCCCACATCGTTGGTAGCAACATGGACCACAGCCACTGACTCCACCCCAGCACGATCTCCTAGGCTATCTAGACGGCACGTGATATCTGCAACCTTCGTACCAGGCAGGCAATTCACCATGCTGTCTACATGCCCATCACAAACTCAGCTCTCTATGCATCTAATTATCAAATCTCCCACTACCACAAGTCCCTTTCCTGCTGGAGGCCCATCCTCGGTGCAAGAGGGTATTTGTTCATCTTCCGAGGAATGGGTCCCTTCTAAGGCATAATTTCCCTCTTCCTCAGGATGACGCCCTCCTTCCCTGAGACCCACATTCTCCATGACAGCAGAGGAGCTGTGACCCTGGGAGCGGGACACAGCCAACAGGTCCCTGAAGGTCTCATCCACCAACCCCTCTGCCTCTCTTAGCTTCTCCAGGTCACCAACCTTGGCCTCAAGGGAACGAACTTGTTCCCTGAGAGCCAGGAGCTCATTACACCGAGCACGCACCCACGACTTTCATCCGGCAGGTAGACAGTCGTACATGTGGCACTCAGTGCAATACACTGGATAGCCCCCACCCCCCTGCTGACTTTCTACCTTCATAACTGTTTTTTTTAATTATTATTTGGGTGTGTTTTCCCTGGAGAACTTAGTTGTTTAGTATGAGAAGTTTGGGAAATTATTTACAGTTACTTACTGTGAGTACGGAGGAGGGAGGGAAGAGTTCTCCGCCCTGGCTTCCTTGCCCTATTGCTAAACTAGCACAGTTGCTTAACTCACTTGTTTGCTGACACTTTGTCACTGGGGCTGAGATGCTTCGTCACTGGGACTCCTCACGCTCGGAGAGCTGGCTCCCTCACAAGTGTGCCTCCTTATATAGATAGGCCCAACTGCTGCTGCAGTGAATCTGATTGGAGGGCCTCATTTGAAAAGCAAGGGAGGCTGCGTGAAACCTAATCAGCACCGGCTTTCAGTGGCTGGGAATGTAGGTCAGTTGGACCCCCAGGGAATGGTGATTCCTTTCCCTTGCACAGTTGCTTAACTCGCTTGTTTGCTGATGTTTCATCACTGGGGCTTTTCATGCTCGGAGAGCTCATATTATTATTATGGATTGTATTTTTACTCCAAGGGAAAGGTACTTGTGGGATTTTCTGCCTCAGGTACCAAAATAACTTCATTGGCTTTGAGTATTATGCACCTTGACTTTGGGGGGGACCATTTCCTGTTCTGCCTCAAGCAACGAAATATTTGGGTCAAGCCCTGATCCTGGGATAAATCCACTCATTTTGTATCTTTAATTCCTGCAGAAAAGTAAGCAAGAGAAGTGAATGGTGCACATTGATTAATTCCATCTACATGATGTTGATCACAAAGGGTACAGTTTTAGGAGGCTTATAAAGCACATCGGTAAGTGTTCTCTTGATGACTGCGGCTAATGATGACGGATGACAGCAGGGGCTAATTATAGCGCACTAGGGCTTTGTGAGAGAGCTCTGGCTATTGGGCAGTATAGAAATGTGATAAATAAAATGGTGTCTCTTTTGGGGGACTGGGGAGAATTAAATGTGAGCATACCACTTTTTGTTGAGGTTCTTGGACCGTGGTCATGTTTACCTTGTGTTGACCCTTCTCTGTTCATGCAGGATATGGTGGCTTAGCTCCCAAGGTAAATACAGATAGCTTGGAAAGGAAGCTGAAAACTGTTCCCGTTCACAATGAGTGACTCACAAAGCCTGACCTACCTGAGCGATTGCTTATCTGGCCTCCAGCTTGATGAAAGGCTTGTCCTTCTGCTGTCCTTCCTTTGGTTTCAGGAGCACTAGCGTAGCTGCTTCTCCAGTTAATTTTTGTTTTGTTTTTTTAGAAACATGCACAGGTAAGCTTGCCAGGTAGGTCTGTATCTTGGAAGCCCCCTGCCCCATTCCCAGGCACCTGCTGTGCCTCCTGCCTTGAGGATTGGTATAATTGCCGCTGTCACAAAGGTGTGGTTGACCCCTAAAGCTGGGGTATTCCGTCGTGCGGTTCCAAAGGTCATGTGGGAGGCGGTTGTAAGTGCAGGAGGCGACCATTCCCAAAGACAAACCATGTTCCTTCCATCTCAGTTTTCTGACCCTCTCTCTCCTGCCACTCCGTCAGGAGGAGAAAATAGAAGATGATCTTGCAAACAGGTTGGCAATTATGACAGAGCACAATATGGTTGTTGTTGGCTCACCTGTTCGGTATGACAAAGAGACCAAACTCCATGTGTGTGGGCATGAAAGGATGCCCTTTTAGGTTTCTTTTTAAGCCACTATCCCATAGAATCGGCTAAGTGCCTGTTTCTGTAAATGCATACAATTCATTAAGTATATGGGTGCTTCCCATATAGATATGGTGGGGGTTTCAAAAACTCTGGTATTCCTGTGGACAGACTGGAGGGGCTGTGGTATCACCTTAATTCTTACCAAGGTCCACCAACCAAAGCCATGGGGAAACATGTGGGCATAAGGGGATAGACTAGCAGGCATAAGGATACTTCCAGATGGGGCTTTTATGGCACTATTGCCCTGTCTCATTTACGGACGTTTACCAGGGTGGGGTGGGGTGCAGGGTACAGACATCATTGTCTTCTACTTGTGACCCATTCATGTTTTCTTACTGTTTCTTCCATTTTTTTCTTTCGCACAGAAAATCCACAAAGGAGAAAAAGACAGAATGATTGCTCACATCATATGGAAGCACCCATATACTTAAAGTTAAGCAGCAGGGAGCCTCTGCACTGCCCACAGATCTGTTTTCAGTCGCAGAATTGAGCTCAGTCTTCACATGCAAAAATCCATTCCTGGTTTTTCCCCTCCCCAAGCTTTCTTCATTTCAGCACCCTAAAAGCCCTTTTGCTAAACCACTGGAAGTGAAAAACCCTTGCAGATCTACTGTGCTGGTAGCTGGTAGGTACCAGTAGATCCTGCCTGCTCCTGTTGTGGAAGTGCCCAGTTGCTCTTCTTTGTTGCGCTCACCAATTTCAGGAGAGTTGCAGGCATTTCCTTCCAGGGGGGTTAAAAATGAGGCTGGGGTATCAAATCCTGCGATATTTTTAGGAAGCTGCTACCCACCCATCCTTCCTTGAGTGGAAGCTTCCTAGAGTTTTGACTGTGTTTCATTTCCTGGAGAGTTTGGCTGGACATCTGGACTTGGTCACTAATAAAATTGATGACCACAAGATGTAGTGATGACCACCAACTTGGATGGCTTTAAAGGTGGAATAGATAACTTCATGGAGGAGAAGGCTATCAGTGGCTACTAGTCCTGATGGCAATATGCTGCCTCCAGAATCAGAGGCCATATGCCTCTGTATGGCAGTTGCTGGGGAACGTAAGTGGGAGGGTGAAATTGTCATGATTCATATCCTGGTTGTGGGCTTCCCTTTGGGGCCTCTGGCTGGCCACTGTGGGAAGAGAATGCTGGGCTAGAGAGGTCTTTGGTCTGATCTAGCACAGCTCTTCTTAAATGTTTAGTGATTTTGTCACCACCTGCATGACAGTCAGCCTGAACAAGTCAGAATGAGCAGAAGTAATGGGAATGTGTGGGCACATGAGATGTTTATGTTTCAAGAGTTCAGGCATCCTGTGGGAATGTGGTCTCCCAGTTGATGCGATTTAGAGTACAATCCTAACCCTGGTTTATACGTTTATGTATATGACAATGGTGGTGATTGGTGGGTTATATCCAATGGTGGTGTTGCCTTAGCTCAGCGGAAAGTAGTTCCACGTCTAACTTTTGCCTATCTAACCTATCTGCCATGGCCCCTTGTGCCACTGCATTCTATTCTGGAGGGTCCTCCAACCCGCAAGAGCAGCAGAAGGAAAAGTCAGAAGAACAAGGATGAGTAACAGCACCATCATTAAAAACAACTGGATCAGATTGTTGGCAACCAAATCTGCCAGCACAATTTAACCCCAAACACATGTGTTCAAGAACATGAGAAGAGACCAAGGGTCCATCTAGTCCAGCATTCTGTTCACACTGTGGCCTTTGAAATGTGTATCAGCTGAACCAAGATAGGCATCCTCAGATGGCAGCCTACTCATATTTCATATGGTGGTGGCAGTCTTGTAGAGCAGCGGTCCCCAACCTTTTTGGGACCAGGGACTGGTCTCGTGGAAAACAATTTTTCCAAGGACCGGCGGGGGAGAATGGGACTGGGCCACAGTAGGGGTGTGGGAACCCCCCTTACCTTGGGTCGGCGGGGGGGGAGGTGATCCCCCCCGAATCCTTGTTGGCCCTGGCCGGCTCTGCTCCACGGCAAGTCTGTGGAGCTGCCGGCCGGCTCTGGCTACTGGCAGACTTCCGGCCACTGGGACGCAAATGGCGTCCATGCAGTGGACGCCATTTGTGTCCCTGTTCTTCAAGTAATCAGCTATGTAAAGATTTACATAGCCAATTACTTGAAGAACAGGGATGCAAATGGCGTCCGCTATGCGGACGCCATTTGCGTCCCAGTGGCCGGAAGATTCGCTGTGGAGCTGGCCAGGGCCGGCGAGGATTCCAGGGGGAGGGGGGGCGGATCGCCTCCCCCCCCACGGACCCAAGGTAAGGGGTGTTCCCACACCCCTACTGCCGCCCGGTTCCTAACAGGCCACAGACCATTACCAGTCTGCAGCCCGGGTGTTGGGGACCCCTGTTGTAGAGGGTCTATGGTGCTGGGAATTTTGCAACCTCGTCTGCAGGTTACAGGAAGGGGGCAGCGTTGCAGTTGGTTAATGCATGGGCACAGCTAGCCTTAGGATCTCTCTAGCCTACAGTGTGGTTCCTCCTTCCTGCTCCTCCCCTTCCTGCTCCTCCCCTTCCTTCCTTCCTTCCTTCCTTCCTTCCTTCTCTCTCTCTCTGACCTTCCTCCATTGCCGGGCGCATGCGGCTTCCTCTCTTGCTCTTGCCAACGTAAAGGAACACAAAATGGACTGAACAAACTCTCTTGAAACCCTACGCTGTGCCTGCATTTGTATGTGCAAGAATACTTGTGAGTAAAGCTGTTTTCTTTCCTTCGCTAAAGGAAGAATGTGGTCTCTCTTTTTTTTTTTTTTTTACTAAGGTAGCCTTGTGTGTGGACGTGGGGCTGGTAAATGTGCATTTTGTCCTGCCTTTTGCTTTTTCTTTGCTGGCTGCCTTTCTAACAGGAGGCAGCGATACCAGATATTCCCCATCACATAGTTCCATGATGGAGCTCACGCTTTACATCAGGCTGGGGCAACTTGTGGCCTAGAATTCCCATCATCCTTCCCCATTGGGAGCGCCACCCCAGATTTGCCTGGAAGGGTGTGGGTATGGAGCAGCCCTGGCTGGCCAGAGCAGTCGCTGTGGGAAATGCTCGCGCCGAGCAGGAGGAGAGCTCTCGGGCCAAGCGGCCCCCCACCTAGCCCCGGAGGGTGCCCAAACAGCGTTCTGCATTTGGGGATATGACCAATGTTCACAAGACTTTGGGGGTTGGGGGAAACGGCAAAGTGGTTTCCAAGGAGGTACCAAAGGGGTTGTCTGTGTGGGGCATTGCCAGGGACAACGAGAACAACCTGAAAAAGTCCCTGAACAGAATTCCCTCTGAGGATGCGCCAACTGAGCCCGCCCATATTGCCAGGAAGGGCCTGGTAGAGAAGAACGAAGAGGAGCTGTAGGCCAAAACAAGTTGCCCACCCCTACTTTACATGCGGAAGGCCCCAGGTTTGATCCCTGGCATGTCCAGCTTAAAAGGATCAGGTAGCAGGTGCTAGGGAAGCCGCTGCTGCCAGTCAGAGTAGAGAATACTGGGCTAGATAGACCAGTTACTTGCCTGGTATAAGGCAGCTTCTTCCAATGTTAATATGTATCTGGACACAAGGGGAGTGTTGGGCTCAGCCTAAACAAATCCACACATTTTCTCTTTCATTTTGTGAGAGATCAGATTTCTGATAACCCTCTTTTCTCTGTCTAAACATGCAGCCCGCCCAGTTGCTGAGGCTTGGGACAAGTAAATGAGTGAAGCCAAGCCCTCTTTAAAAAGCATGTTATTCTAAAACACAAATGGGTACAGTTCCAGTCAACCCAGAAGCCTACTTCCTAGTGCGATGCAAAAACATCCAGATTTTGTCTTCCCCTGTGCTCCTAATGGAAAAGGACACTGCCCTGCATCTGCAGAGTTTTACCGCAAAGCAGAGTGGCCATCTGTCTGGAGAGCCCTGACTCTGGATTAAATTAGATCAAAGTTAGCCCAGAAGTAAAAATAAGGGCTTAGAAATGAAATCATGGAAAACACTGCAGCCTTGCTTGTTTTGACAGCCATTTGAAAAGGCTACTTTATTTAATTTCCTGTGGGTAAGAGATACTAGCATGGGGGAGTGAAATCCAACAAAGCTTCCTTCTGTGTGCTAAATGCTAGTGAAAAGCACAATTAGGATGCTGGAGCATGTGGAAGAAGTGGATTTAGCCACTAATGGGTTCCACATTTGAAGCCAAAAAGGACCCTCAGGAAATGTTTTACCCCGTTATGGGTCCATTCATTCGTTCATCCTTTCTTTCTTGTACAAAATTACTGCATTTCAGCTGATGCTCCCAAAGCTGTGTACAAAAGCAATTAGATAAAACAATTAAAAGCTTCTTATTAAAATAACAAAATCAGTTTTTATAAATCCACAAAATAATCAAGCTGTTCTACAGAACAGAATCCCATAAGGTGGAGGGAGCTGGATAAACATCCTACAGAAGGGTTTTTCAGAGCTCTGGAGTAGCAATCAAAAAGGCCCTGTTTCCTGTGAAAGCCAATCTGGCTTCCCAATAAGGTGGATGTTGGGGCTAGGCCTCACTCGCTGGTCTAAAACTTGGGTGAGGTTCATATGGGGAGGAGATGCTCCCTGGGCTTTGTAAGTCAAAGCCAGCTGTTTCTTCACAGGTATAATACAACTATGCCAACTTTGGCCTGCCACCCCCTGCCCCCGGGCACAGTACAAAACTCTAATCTTGAGCTCATCACAGCATGAATAATAGCAGTTAGGTCTTTATCTTCCAACAGAAGGCATCGCTGCTGTGCCAGCCCAGAGTGGTAAAAAGCACTCTCAACCACAGCAGTCATGTGGGAGTCCAGGAGGAAAGCCGGTCTCAGAACTACCGCTATGCTGTGGGCCTGATCTTTCAAGGAGAGTGTGATCCTGTCTGGATCAGGCATCTACCCAAGAAGCCAGTTCATTGAGGCCCTGACGACAGGTCTGGTCACTGCACCTTAAAAAGGACATTGTAGAGCTGGAAAAAGGGCAGGAAAGGGCAACTAAAATGATCAAGGGGCTGGAGCATCTCCCCTATGAGGGAAGGTTGCAACAGCTGGGATTGTTTAGCTTGGAAAAAAGGAGGGTGAGGGGAGACATGACAGAGGTCTACAAAATTATGTATGGTTTGGAGAACATGGAATGGGAGACATTTTTCTCCCTCTCGCATGATAGTAGAGCGCAAAGGGGTCATCCGATGAATCTGATTGGTGGGAGATTCAGGCCAGATAAAAGGAATGGCTTCTTCGCACAGCACACTGCTAAACTATGAAATTCACTACCACAGGATGTAGCGATGGCCACCCATTTGGATGACTTTAAAAGGAGGTTGGACAAATTCCTGGAGGAGGAGGCGGCTATCAGTGGCCACTTGTCCTGGTGGCTCTATGATACCTCTAGTATCAGGGGTACTATGCCTATGTACACCAGTTGCTGGGGGAGATGGGTGGGAGGGTGCTGTTGCGCTCGTGTCCTATTTGTGGTCTCCCGTTGAAAGGTGGTTGGCCATTGTGTGAACAGAATGCTGGACTAGATGGAGCCTTGCTCTGATCCAGCTTCAGGGCTCTCCTTATGTTTGCTACTGTTGGGAAAGATGAGGGAAGAGTGAAGCGGACTCCAGGATGGCTTCTCTCCCCGCTCAGGGAAGGCAAGTGAGGAACAAAGGCACAGCCTCAAAGAGTGCAGCACAGTCCCTCTCCCTCCCACTCTCCTTTCTTGGCAGGGGTGAGGCTTTGGGGACAGGGAGGGGCCGTGCCCCAGGCATCCGCAGGCCAGATGGGGTGGCCTGCTGTGTCAAATCTGGCCAGCATGCGGGAGGTCCCCTGTCCCTCATGTAGATGTTTAAGAACATGGGAGACAAAACTGAGCCCTGAGACCCTCAACAGGAAACCTCCCGGAAGAAAGAATAATCATCTCCCAGCACCACCTCCTGGATCCCTCCCTTCCAGGAGGAAAGAGCAGAGCCATTGCTTTCTTTCTAATGGCAGGAGGAGGCTTGGCAGAAGCAGTAGGCCATATTACAAAAGATAGTTGCCAGGGCATGTCTGTAAATGAGAACGCTTTTTAAAGAATCAGCTCTCAAACGTTTAATCTTGAGCCTTGCCTGTTACTTCCTACATTAGGGCTAGACTTCTTTACTTACTTACCTGGGAGTAAGTCCCATCAAACCTAATGGGACCTACTTCTGAATGGACACATATAGTATTGAATGTATCTACTTCAGTTCCTACTATCGCTGAATAAATGCCATAACCTGGCACAATAAAACACCTTGGCATCGGGTTTTGTGTGACTCAAAAGCTTGCAACCAAGATTTTGAAACAGTACTTGATGCAGGTACTGTGCATCACTTGAATGTTCACCACCACTTGATGACCCCCAGCTGAATATGTGAACTATCCATATTGAAACATGTGGTGATGTGATATTATATGAAAGCCCCATCCGTGGTTGCTCATTCGTACATGCAAATCACCACTTGAGGTTGAAGCACTGGAGTACTGAAGATGCATGTGTGAACGCACCCTTAGATTTAGATCTAAATTGGGTTATGTATTCAGGATCACCTAAAACAGAATTAGTTATAATTTAACACCCTGAAATACCTGCTTATAATTACAATTTCAGGGTGCTTGGATTGGGTTAAAATTAAGGGTGGATTTTCCCCAGGTTTCAGTACACGCTCCTGGGGGCAGTAGGAATTCAAATCCACATTGTGATTGCAAGTATGGAACCATTATTAATAGGCACATTTGTTTATGTAGTACTATCAACGTCAGAGGCACTTTACATAGTAACAACCAAAAAAGAGGTGTTTGCCCCAAGAAGCTTACAAGTGGGGCAGTGGTTAGAGTGTTGGGCTGGGGCTCAGGAGAGGGAAGTTCTAGTCCCCGCTGAGCCAGGAAGCTCACGGCCGGGGTGACTTCGGGTCAGTTACTGACTCTCAGCCTAACCTTCACAGGATTGTTGTGAGGATAAAATGGAGAGGAGGAGGGTCATTGTGGGGCCCTTGGAAGAACAGGCAGAATATAAATGTGACAAATAAATACATCCAAAATTTAGAAAGGAAGCAATGGCAAACAGGAAAAAGGATGTGCTTTCATTCAGTTCTACCATAGTTAGAGCTAGTTTCAGTACTAAGGGAAGAAGCGGGCTAATAAGTTGTACCAAAGTTAAAAGTAGTCTTTGGGGAGGTATAAGGAAGAGGAGAAAGAAGCATTCCAGTGAAGGTGATCCGGGAGCCATACAGGGCGGCAAAGGAGAAAGGGTGGAGCACCAGCGCTACGTCTGCCAGATCAACGGAAGAGCGCAGTGGCATAACCTTGCGAAAGTGGTGTTATTTACTACTGGAAGATGGACTTCTGGATCCCCTCACCCCGCCCTCACTGTGGGAACAGATATCCAAGGCATCTGTGCTGTGCTCATCTTTTCAGGCTGCGCCATTTTGCAGGACGTCAGCTCTTCCGCTTGCAGCAGCTCCACCATTTGCTCGGCCTGCCGCTCCTGCTTTTTCTGGCCGCCTCTCAGATGCGCTGCCAGTTCCTCCTCTTGTTTGCGTGTTTTCGGGCTCCGTTCCTGCCACTTCAGTTTGAGAAGGATTAGAAATAATTCGGTGGAATTGCTGTCAGGCCAGATTAGGTCACTCTGACAATACGAGGTTTCTTTCTTCTCTCATTTCATTTTGGCCGAAGGTCCTTTTGCCAAGCCTTCCTCCTTCTCCAGCAGCAGCTAGGGTCTGTACTGTTAAGCTGGATAGACACAATGTTTTGCACTGCTTCTTCGGTCCTTAGGGCGAGAGGGCCTACAGATTTTCATTGGAGGGTGGATTCACCTGAAATGCTGAATGTGTGTGTGGTGGTTAGTGCAACATTTAAGAGATGCACAAGAGCTAAAATATTGTTCCTTAGACCAACTTTGGTTGACATGGGGGTATGTAAGCTTTTGAACTTCACAAGATTCTTCATCAGGCTGAAGCCAGACTTAAGCAAAACTCAACAGCTGACTGCTACTTCCCACCCATTCCTTCTTGCTCTGTGAAAAAGTATTATTAAATGGATTTTCGGAAAGATGCTTTAATGCTCAAGTGCTCCTTCTTCTCTGAAAGGAACAGGCACTGGAGTTGATCCTGAGCATCCTGCCACTCAGAAGAAAGACATAAAACAATATTAATCCCAGAATCTACCATTTCAGTGGGGCTGCAATGACAGAATGGCAGCTTCTCACACTCCATAAACTGCCCATTAGTACCAAACTGGCTGTAAATTTTTGGGAGACCTCAAACAAACTCCAAGAAGGAACCCGGTGGCCAGATGGAGGGAGCTGTTTTCAAGCTCCCTCCATCTGTGCATCTTGTAAATCCACAGTTACAAGATGGGGGATACGTGGCTCAACAACACTACAAGTGAGAATGATCTTGGCATTGTTGTCGATCACAAGCCGAATATGAGCCAACAATGTGATGTGGCTGCAAAAAAGGCAAACGCTATTTTGGGCTTCATTAATAGAAGCATCGCTTCCAAATCCCAGGAAGTACTAGTTCCCCTCTACTCTGCACTGGTTAGGCCTCATCTGGAGTACTGTGTCCAGTTCTGGGCACCACACTTTAAGAAGGATGCAGACAAACTGGAGAGGGTTCAGAGGAGGGCAACAAAGATGATCAGGGGACTGGAAACAAAGCCCTATGAAGAGAGACTCAAAGAACTGGGCATGTTTAGCCTTGAGAAGAGAAGACTGAGGGGAGATATGATAGCACTCTTCAAGTCCTTGAAAGGTTGTCACAGAGAGGAAGGCCAGGATATCTTCTCCATCATCCCAAAGTGCAGGACACGGAATAATGGGCTCAAATGACAGGAAGCCAGATTCCAGCTGAACATCAGGAGAAACCTCCTGACTGTTAGAGCTATACGACAGTGAAACCAATGACCCAGGGAGGTGGTGGGCTCTCCCACACTGGAGGCGTTCAAGATGAGGCTGGACAGACACTTCTCAGGGATGCTCTGACTTGGATTCCTGCACTGAGCAGGGGGTTGGACTCAATGGCCTTGTAGGCCCCTTCCAACCCTACTATTCTATGATTCCATGATTCTAAGCCTTGCCATGTCCTGTTTGTTTGGAAAAGGTGTTTGTCAACCATTAATTACTTCCATGGTGGCCTGCATTGCTGCTACTGCCTTTCAGCTGCTGCCCTGCTTCTTAGGATATGATTTATTGAAGACACAAAATCATGGGCAGCATTTCAAAGGGGTAACCCAAAGGGCATGGAAGTCAGAAGAGGCTATGTTGTGGATGCCTCCTCCATTTGACCGGGATCTTCTGGCATGGCCAGCCTGGCTTAGGGAGGAGAGGGGCTGGCAAGACCATCACTCAGAACAGCCCATACTCTGCATGCAACAGGTCCCAGGCTCAGTCCTTGGCAGCACTCGGTTAAAGGATCTCCAGGAATAGGGCTAGGAAAAGAGACTGTGCAGACAGAGCCACAGGGCCTGTCCTCCCATCCCATCCCATCCCATCCCATCCCATCCCATCCCTTCCCTTCCCTTCCCTCCCCCACCCCAGGAATATGCCAGCCCTGCTTTCTGAACTTCAGCCTTCTTCAAACAACAAAACAAAAACAGGTTTCTAGCCCCTTTGCTTGCAGTTGCAGAGCCAAAATGAAAAGAATGCAGGCTGGATTCCATTCAATAACTCGCCAAGAAGTAAACGTGGTTCTTCCTTCCAGTTAGGGTGGCTGCTTATGCATGGCCAAAGAAGAGGACACAAATGTGCATATGCTAATTTATATGTACAGATGCAAATTTAGAAATAATTACTGCATTTTAAATAGAAATATCATGCAGCTCACCCTACTGGGGAAGGCTTACCAGGTGACCTGTGCGGCTGCAGCTTGCTCTGCCGCGCGGGCGCTGCTCCCTGCTGATGGGCAACACCCAGGCCCGGCTGCTGTCCTTCCTTACGGTTCTTTATCTTCCAGCTGGACCTGGGCTGGGCAGCCCTTCAAACAGAGGGCACTTTCCAATAGAGGGATGTCCTCTGCAAGTGGGACACCTAGCCTGGCCGTTTCTAGCCAATGAGTGCAAAGGCACTAGGATAACTGGCGAGCACCGGGCCCTTCCTTCAAAATGTTAGAGAGGTCATTTTATTAAGGGTGACTGCAAGGACATGATGTGAAGCCTCTCTGTCTCTGTGTGTTTATGTCCTGGCCGTTCCACTCCCCATGGGTCCCTCGCCCCACCGTTTCTGGCTGTGGGCCTGCCCAGCCAAAGCCTCTGGGGAGCCACAGCTACTCAGAGCAGTCGGGACCAGGTTAGAGCAAAGGTCAGAGGCATGGAAGCTTGTCAGTTCAAGCTGCATTGCCCCCCCGCCCCGCCCCCACAAATCGATGCCCACAAGAGTTAAGAGTGGGGACATCCCTGGACAAAGGCCGGGGGGACAGTGCTGGTTGGTTTCAAAATGTAGCCGGTGAGATGTCCTAGCCAACTTTTGAGCCATTTCCAAAATGCTTCAAATACTGCTGGGAAATACGGATCTGATGGGAGCCTTCTCACTTTCCCACCCACTTCCCGCTGAGTGAACCCGGGACTTAAGTTTCAGTGTTCACAGAGGAGACCGATTGTTCCTTCCCCACCCTCCCAATCATAGCCGCACAAGATACAAATATCTAGAGAATGTTTCTCTTTAAATTCTGGGGTCATTTTCTCCCCCGTTGGGAATGGCTTTAGACAGAAGCAGCCACGGAGCGCCAAAAGACGGTGCCAGACGCTTTATCAACAGCTGTCGCCAGTTTTATCTTGGCGCATAATAACAGCAGAAAGGGAATGGTTTAATCTGTGAACTGGAGCTCTTCATATGAGGCTCCCCCCTCCTCCACCCCCCCCTTTGAAAGCGTGCCTGGGAACAAGCAGACCCATGCATGGCCTGCCAGCCCAGGGCTGCTGTCAGACTTGTGGGCATTTCTTTCCTAGGGCCATCGAGGCTGCGGGGCACCTGGCTCAGCCCACACTCATGCCTTCTGGCAAGGGCCAGCCCCCGCCTGGCGACAGCAGGTCTGCTGGCTGGTTGGGACCTCGAAGAGAGGGCCTTTTCTGCGCTGGGTGGGTTGGATGCCTCCGCCACACGCAGTGATGTAACGGAGCCTGTTCATGAGCAGCCTCCCCCCAGCCACAATGCCACCCAGTTCTGAACAAGGGACCCAAGCCTGCTGCCCAAGAGCAAGGGGTGTCACCAAAGAAAATTCAAGCCCCGCTAGGAAAGGTCAGGGGACCCAAACACTGGCGGTCTTGTTCTGGGAACAATCAGCAGTGTGTTGTTCCATGGGAATGAGCTGGCGGAAGGCATGTCAAATGTTTGTTCTTCGGCACTCAAACGAAGACTGACGACCCATTTTCTGGTTTTCTGGAAAGCCCCCAACATTTTGCGAAATGTTTTAATATTGATTCACAGAACTTGATGGGACCGAAAGATGCTCTGGGCCCTGGGGTGCAGAACTTTTCTCCTGTGGCAGGCCGGGCTGCCCCCACCAGGCTCTCCGTTGGTGGGATGTCACCCCCCTGCCCATTTCCGCTGGAGCTCTGTGCCACTCCTCAGCACAGAGAGAGGGACCCTGCTGGTGCTGGGAGGAGCAGCCACTGCCCTGATGCCAGCCAACCCCGGGTTCACACACCTCTTGGCATCCCAGAAACGACACGCGGCCATGCAGACTAAACCAGCACTGGGAGAAACAGCTCCTCCGAGTCCTGGCCTGGTTGGATGCCGCTTCCGCACACCTCCCTCTGTCCCCATTTGGGGCAGCGAGAGGCAGGGAAGGGAGACCACTGATGTGGGGGAGCATCTGCCCCTCCCAGCGCCGGCTGAGTCCCCAGCTTTGCACACCTCTTGTCCTCAGCCCGTTGTGTCCCCCTCCAGCAACTCTTCACGTCCCCTTCGGGGGTGGCGAGAAGCATGCAAACGAAGATTCAGCCAGCACTGGGGAAACTAGCTGAGTCCTCTGCCCCCAATTCCCTGCTGTTATCTCTGACCTGAGATCAGAAATAACAGCAGGATTCCTCCCACCGGGAATCTTCCAGGGGCGAGGCTTGGAGGCTGGCTTAGGCCCACGAGCCAGGGGTTCCACACCCCTGTTCTAAGCCAGCTCCTCCTCCCAAACCCTTGCAGAATGCCACCAGAGCCCAAGCATAATTCCTCTCATCTGAGTAGAAACTTGTAACATGGCCCCTCTTCCCACTTTCTCCCACAAAGTCCTGTGCAGAAACACTGGATGGATCACTGTCCTGTAGCTTCTTTCGGTCCCTTTGCTTTTCAGGCTGCCTGATCTGTGATGAGCCAGCCATCACAGCATGGCTGGTGGGTCTTGTCGTCTGGGTGTCTGTGCGTAAGGAGGAACAACAGACCACCGCCCAGTTTGAGCCAGAGGTGAAAAGAGACTCAGAGAGAGAAATAGAGAGACCCGAGTCTTTGTAAGCTAACAGTCGACACCTCCAGACGGAGGACGCCTAGCAAAACTGGGTCTAGAAGCACCCTGAGACTTTGAAGCAGCTTCCTTCAAGGGAGTGCTGCTGCTACTCCATAAAAAGCAAGCTGTATCACCATTCCTGGATCAGTTTTCCCACTGAACAATGGCATTCCCATCTTCTCTGGATTAGATCTCACTTTGTTGGTGCACATCCAACCATCACAGGTCCCGAACACAGATCTGGGGCCTACCCCGTCTCCCGAGGGAAACGAGAAGTAAAGATGGGCTTCTTCGGCATAACTGGAGACATCGTCCTCTAAAGCTCTGGATGAGCTCTCCCAACGGCTTTATACAGAGGTCAGACAGTGTCGAGAACAAGGAGGAACCCAGAGGCCCAAGAGAAGAACAGCATCCTGTCAGCACCATCATCTGGAATCCGCCTTCCATGCTGGACCAGAACAAGCACAGAAGAGCGTCTCCCAGCCCTAATTGGAGCAGTTGATGAAGAAGGATACTCTGGTTGATGGTTCTGAGAAGTGACAGAGGTAGGGCCGGCTTCCAGGGTGGGCATGGTCTGGCACCTGCCAAGGGCCTACACCCCCGCAGGGGCCCCTGACAAGAGGCCCCCGGAGTGGCTCCTCCGCTTCCCCTCTCGCTCCGGCCCAGACCGTGGTGGGGGCGGTGGGAAGGAGGAGCAGCAGCAGAGGCCTTTGCCTGCCTGCCTGCCTGGCTGGCAAACAGGTGGCAGCAATGTGAGGAAGAGGGGGAGCGTCAGCAGGTGACAACAGTGATGAGAAGGGCGCCTCACCAAGGCAGGGGGCCTGCTGCAGGTGTCTTGCTCAAGGACCCTACAAAACTTGGAGCCGGCACAGAGGAAGATACTCAGAGGGACAGAAGGGTACTCAACATACCCAAACAGGGAAAGGAGGGATGGGGGGCATGGACCCAGCCATGATGCCTAAGGTTTTCTAAAGGTCTTACCCAGGGCCATTCAGGAAGCAGCAAATGAGTTTGCAGTTTTGCCTGGAGATGTACTAAGAGATCATCACCTATATATCTATAAGGTAAAGGTAAAGGTGTCCCCAACCAGTCGTGTCCGACTCTAGGGTGTGGTGCTCATCTCCATTTCTAAGCCGAAGAGCCAGCGCTGTCCGAAGACGCTTCCGTGGTCATGTGGCCGGCATGGCTGAACACCGAGGTGCACGGAACGCTGTTACCTTTCCCACCGAGGCGGCACCTATTTATCTACTTGCAATTTCTTGCTTTCGAACTGCTAGGTTGGCAGAAGCTGGGACTGTAGACGGGAGCACTAAGCTCCTAGCAATCCTCTCTTGGAGGGCAGGGAGGAATTGTGACCGAGTGACAGGCCAAATACAACATTTTCCGGTTTGTGAGGTTATAGTTCCAGTCTCAACTCCAATCCAGAAAGGGCAGGAATGTTGTTGTTTTAGCTAGTAGTTTTCACCCAGTTTTGGTGTTCATGCTGTCTAATGTTGCACAGCGGTTTTCAGGCACTTTGCGTAATTGCAGACCACCTGTAGCCATGGATGATTTTGGGAGGGGTCTGAAGCTCCCTTCACCTTGTGCAAAACAACAAGCCATCCCATCTGTGGCTGGGGAAGAGATGCTGTCCAGCTGGTGTGAAATATCTGGCAAGTGGCACTCGATAAATTCTATCTCATGATAGGTGTTAAAAAGATACTCTGGAGCTGGAAAAAGGGCAGGAAAGGGCAACTAAAATGATCGAGAGGCTGGAGTACCTCCCCTAAGAGGGAAGGTTACAACAGCTGGGATTGTTTAGCTTGGAAAAAAGGAGGGTAAGGGGAGACATGCGAGAGGTGTTCAAAATTATGCATGCTGTGGAGAATGTGGAATGGGAGACATTTTTCTCCCTCTCACACAATGCTACAACCCCATGGGGTCACCATGAAGCTGATTGGTGGGAGGTTCAGGACAGAGAAAAGGAAGGACTTCGTTGCACAGCGCAGAGTTAAACTATGGAATTCGCTACCACAACATGTGGTGATGGCCGCCAGTTTGGATGGCTTTAAAAGCGGGTTAGACAAATTCCTGGAGAAAAAGGCTATCAATGGCTACTAGTCCCGATGGCTATGTGCTACCTCCAGTACCAGAGGCAGTGAGCCGATGTACACAAGTTGCTGGGGAAGATGGGCGGGAGGGTGCTGTTGCGTTAATGCCCTGCTTGAGGGTTTCTGGTCGGCAGCTGGTTGGCCACTGTGTGAACAGAATGCTGGATTAGATGGACTCTTGGTCTGATCCAGCAGGGCATTTCTGATGTTCTTATGTTCTACCCAATCAGCAACTTATAACACTTTGTGAAGAATTGGATGAGGAAGAGGAGGGGGAGGATAATAACGACAGTGACCATGCTTAGCATTTATATAGTGATTTTTATGTGTTGAAATGTGCTTCATGCACATTATTTCAGCAACTGATACAACAGCCCTGTAAAGTAGGCAGTATATAGGCAATACAGTCAGGGCCAGAAATATTGGAACAAGGATGTTTTGGCAGTTGGCCTCTGTACACCACCACATTGAAGTTGAAAGGAAACACACCCAGATGGGAGTGACGTCAGGACTTCCAGCTGTAATGCAAGGGGTTTGACAAAAGTGGGGCACTAACCATTCAGGAAGTACAGCCAGCGGCGTGCACACATCCCCATCGTTGGTGGCTCGTAAGTAATGGAACAAACCAACATCATTTCAAACTTAAGGATCGCCTTTAATACCTGGATGAAAATCCTTTGCAGTCAATGACTGCCTGAAGTCTGGAACCCATGGACATGACCAAATGCTGAGTTTCCTCCCTCGAGATGCTTTGCCAGGCCTTTGCTGCAGCTGCCTTCAGCTGCTGCTTGTTTGTGGGTCTTTCTGCCTTCAGTCTTGTCTTCAGTAAGTGAAAAGCATGCTCTGTTGGGTTGAGATCAGGTGACTGACTTGGCCATTGAAGAACATCCCACTTCTTTGCCTTGAGAAACTCTTGGGTAGCTTTTGCTGTATGTTTGAGGTCATTATCCATCTGCAATATGAAGTGGCGTCCTATCAGTTTGGCAGCATACGGCTGAATCTGAGCAGAAAGTGTAGCCCTATACACTTCAGAATTCATCCTGCTGCTTTTATCAGCAGTCAGGTCATCAAGAAACACCAGTGACCCGGTTCCATTGGCAGCCATACATGCCCAGGCCATAACACTGCCTCCACCATGTTTGACAGATGATGTGGTATGCTTTGGATCATGAGCTGTTCCTTTCCTTCTCCATACTTTTCTCTTCCCATCATTCTGGTACAAGTTAATCTTGGTTTCGTCAGTCCAAAGAATCTTATTCCAGAACTGGGCAGGCTTTTTTGTGTTTGCTGGCAAAGGCTAATCTGGCCTGTCTGTTCTTGAGTGTTACCAGTGGTTTGCACCTTGTTGTGAAGCCTCTGTATTTACATTCATAAAGCCATCTCTTAACTGTAGATGTTGACAATGACATGCCTACCTCCTCAAGAGCGTTCTTGACCTGGCTAGATGTTGTGAAAGGGTTCCTCTTCACCATGAGCAGAATTCTGCGGTCATCCACTTCAGTTGTCTTCCATGGTCTTCCAGGCCTTTCGCTGTTGCTGAGCTTGCCAGTTAATTCCTTCTTTTTCAGGATGTTCCACACTGTTGTATTGGCCACTCCCACTGTGTTTGCGATCTCTCTGATGGGTTTATGTTGTTTCCTCAGCCTAATGATGGCCTCCTTCACTCGCATGGACACCTCTTAGGACCTCATGTTGGGGGTTCCAGTGAACAGCTACCAAATGCCAATGTAACCCTCAGAACCAGCTCCAGACACTTTATCTGCTTGATTGGTCATGGGGAATACCCAGGAAATATACCCAGGAAACAGGCCACACCTGGCCGTGTAGCTGCTTGTCAGCCATTCGTTCCATTACTTATGGGCCACCAACAATGGGTGTGTGTGTATGCCACTGGCTGTACTTCCTGAATGGTTCATGCCCCACTTTTGTCAAACCCCTTGAATTACAGCTGGAAGTCCTGACTTTGCTCCCATCTGGGTGTGTTTCCTTTCAACTTCAATGTGGTGGTGTACAGAGGCCAACTGCCAGGACAGTTATCCTTGTTCCGATATTTCTGGCCCTGACTGTATATACCCCTATATTACAGATGGGGTAAGCTGAGGCTTGACTAAGTCCAATTAGTGAGTTTGTGATAGAGTTGAAATTTCACATACGCATGTAAACCTCTGCAATTGATAACAGTGTTCTGAATAACCGGGAGCTGAAAATTTGAACTTGATTCCATTGAAAAGAAGTCCATTGAAAAGAAGCAATTGGAGGTATTATGGAAGTCCTGTCTGTGGTGGTCAGTGTGTATATGAAGTGATGGCCACCAATTTGGATGGCTTGAAAAGGGGATTGAACAAATTCATGGAGGAGAAGGCTATCAGTGGCTACTACTCCTGATGGCTATATGTTACCTCCAAGTATCAGAGGCAGTATGCCTATGGGCACCAGTTACTGGGGAACATGGGCGGGAGGGCAATGTTGCATTCATGTCCTGCTTGTGGGTTTCCTGTGGGCAGCTGGTTGGCCACTGTGGGAACAGAATGCTGGAACAGATGGGCCCTTGGTCTCATCCAACATGGCTCTTCTTGCATTCTTAAGTCGTTGCTGGACGTCGCAGCCACCAAGTGATGAAGTTCCATCTTTGAAGCAGCGATTACCGCCATCCTACACCATCTTGCCAGCGGCTCTCTAATCGCCTTGAGCTGGTGGTGTGGCCCTTGTATACCCTGCTCATCACCTGTGAATAGATGAAGTTAAACAGGTACATTTGTGCCCTGAAAATGAAGTCACCATCACTTTTGCATAAATGCAGTGACGTTTTCTTTTTTAAAAGAGAGTGGTGCGTGTTCTGCATCATAAAGAAACATACATGGTGGCCAGAACTGCGGCACTTATAGTCAACTGGAAACAGGTGAAAACCAAAGTGAGGTCAGGGGATGGGGATGATGCATAGGAACATCGGAAGCTGCCTTCTACTGAGTCAGTCCCTTGGTCCATATAGCCCCGTGCTGTCGGCACTGACTGGCAGCAGTTCTCCAGGTATTCAGGCAGGAGCTTTTCCAGCCCTACCCGGAGAGACCAGTGATCAAACCTGAGACCTTCTGCAGGCCAAGCAGGGGCTCTGCCGCTGAGTTATGCCCCCTCCTGACGATGTCATGTCATGACATGACTTTGTAATGTGCGTTGAATGGTATTGGCTGGTAGAACACATGAAGGTGTTTCCAGAAGGAGATGCCAGGGCAGCAACAAAACTGAGCATGTTGGGAATTGTAGTTTTTGCACTTGATACTAAAGAATACTGACAGAACTTGGCTGTATGTCAGATTCCTCTGTGGCCGTCTCACCTTTGGCAAGCCAGACCTGGGTTTCCGGTTTGGACACATGCAGTCCTGACTTTTGCCTTGTTCCTTCGTTTCCTAAATCCAACTGACCTACCTCCCACTCTCCTCCTCCCTGCATTTTGGCCCTCATGAAAGGATTTCCTGCTTTCCAAACCTCCGGCCGGAACGTCATGGCGCTTGCTGATTTTTTCCCCCGGCATTACATTTCCACTTGGCTTTCTACTCCAGTTCTTGACTTTCTGACCTATCCCACAGCTCTCCAGTTGGTTAGTCCCTCCAGGAGATCCCTTGCTACTGTTCTGGACCAGAACTTGTACAGAACTCAACTTGCTGCGTCCCACCCCAGTTCTTTCAACCCACCACATGCAAGAAAGAACAAGTAGTGCCTTTATGTATATTTTCATCTGTGTTTTTAAATCCCTGGTTTTGGCAGGAAGAACCTGTCTCTGGCTAGCGATCTGAGGTCTCAGGTTCATATAACACAGTTCAAAAAGGGCTTAAAAAAAAAAAGGTCCAGAACAGAACAAATACTTTTCCTACCCATCACAGAAGGATGTTTTGAACTCAGCAGCCAACAGAGTAGGGGTGGCGACGTCCATTGGCAAAAGTTTTCCCCACCCCCAGCACGTTCAACTCTTCCTGATTCTCTGTGACTAAAACCTGCATGAAGCGTGTGGGGCATGGTGGTTTGTCACTGTTGCTGTCCAAGGGCAGGAAAAGGCATGGTGAGACCCTACCAAGGAAGCCAGAGTATAAATCAGCATGTCTAAAGGTGTCCTCCTTGTTTTAGCATTTCTTGGGCCTTCTAAAGCTGTCATCTTTTTGAATCCATCCCTTCCTTTTCCAGATGTTTCAGCCAATTCTGCTGTTTTTATGACAGGCTACACCACAGCAATGTCATCTTCTAGTGTGCCATCTTGAAGTCACATTACGACGTGACATCCACTGGATTTGATTGGCTGATATTGTGCTCTTCCCAGCAGTTATCGGGGTTGATGTCACTGTGGCAGCACATGAAGGAACTGCAGCAAAAGTAGCAGTAGGGGAACAACAGAGCATGATGGGAGCTATAGTTTGGGCAGCCAATGCTAGAATAAAGAATAACCTTCAACATCCTTTTGAAATGCTGGAAAACCCAGGGAAAGATTTTGTCTAATGTTTCCTGTCTGAAAACCCAGCATTTATACCCAAGAAAATAGTGTGTAGTGTATGCCCCACTATCTTCCTGTGCTGAAGTTCTGGATGTCCAGCATTTGACGAAACTGTAGCTCATCATGCCTGCTCTTCCCCTCTCCTTGGGATTCATGACTTTAAATTACATTGTCAGTCTGCAGTCAGGGCCTTGTCATTGATTTCAGCTAGTGTACACATCTTGGGTGCTCTAAAAATAATAAATGCTGATGATATAATATGGCTGAGGCTAAGGAACGACCAGCAGATCTCACTAGAGCTTGAGTACCATCCTGCTTCTTCACTCCTGTATTCTCCGATGAAAGGAACAGTGATTTGACCTCTGGACCTGCTGGGGGACAGGCTGGGATTAGGGATAGGGGAATCCGTCGCTGCCACTTTCTCCTGCATTTGAATTTTTTAAAATGTCAAGCTCTTTCTCTCCTGAATATGAACTTTGTGAATTTTGATAAATTCTTATCAAAAATGAACTGAAACGAAATTCTAATCCATCTCCTGTGGCCAAATCCAACAGGTACAGCTATTTCCAGCTGCCATACAGCTTTTGCTAAAGAAGAGGAGCCTATCAGAGAACAGAGGTTAAAACCCTCTTCAGCACTAACATGGTTGAATATAGGGATGTATGAGAAAATTGTTTCAATTTGGTTTTTTTATCAGGATTTAGACAGTTCCGACCTTTCAGATTGAACAGGGACTTGGAGGCAATCTGCAGTTGAAGTCCATACATTTCTGACCCTGCAATATGATTTGCGGGCTAAAAAAGTTGTGTTCAACAGCATGCACACATTTGAAAAATGCACATGAGAAAATGCATACTTTGGAAAAAAGTGTACAAATACACTTTAATCAATGGGAGAAGAATTCAAAGATCACACAACTGATATATGTTGTTGTTCAGTCATTCAGTTGTGTCCGACTCTTCGTGACCCATGGACCATAGCACGCCAGGCCTTCCTGTCCTCCGTTCACTCCCGGAGTGTGCTCAAGTTCATATTCATTGCATCGGTGATGCTATCTAGCCATCTCATCCTCTGTCGTCCCCTTCTCCTTTTGCCTTCAATCTTTCCCAGCATCAGGGTCTTTTCCAGGGAGTTTTCACATTAGGTGGCCAAAATACTGGAGCTTCAGCTTCAGTATCTGTCCTTCCAATGAGCACTCAGGGTTGATTTCCTTTAGGATGGACGGATTTGACCTCCTTGCAGTCCAGGGGACTCGTAAGAGCCTTCTCCAGCACCACAGTTTGAAAGCATCAATTCTTCGGCGCTCAGCCTCCCTTATAGTCCAGCTCTCACAGCCATACGTTACTACTGGGAAAACCATAGCTTTGATTATACGAATCTTTGTCGGCAAGGTGATGTCTCTGCTTCTTACCATGCTGTCTAGGTTTGCCATAGCTTTCCTCCCAAGGAGCGTCTTTTAATTTCATGGCTACAGTCACCGTCTGTGGTGATCTTGGAGCCCAAGAAAATAAAATCTGTCACTGCTTCCATTTCTTCCCCTTCTCTATGCCAGGAAGGGATGGGGCCAGATGCCATGATCTTAGTTTTTTTAATGTTGAGTTTCAAACCAGCTTTTGCACTCTCTACTTTCACCCTCAACAAGAGACTCTTTAGATCCTCTTCGCTTTCTGCCATTAGGGTGGTATCGTCTGTGTATCTGAGGCTGTTGATAATTCTCCTGGCAATCTTAATTCCAACCTGTGTTCATCCAACCCGGCGTTTCTCATGATGTACTCTGCATATAAGTTAAATAAGCAGAGTGACAATATGCAGCCTTGTCGTACTCCTTTCGCAATTTTGAACCAATCAGTTGTTCCATGTCCTCTTCTTACTGTTGCTTCTTGACCCTCGTACAGGTTTCTCAGGAGACAGGTAAGGTGGTCTGGTACTGCCATCTCTTTAAGAATTTGCCACAGTTTGTTTTGATCCACACCATCAAAGGCTTTAGCGTAGTCAATGAAGCAGAAATAGACATTTTTCTGGAATTATCTTGCTTTCTCCATGATCCAGCGAACGTTGGCGATTTGATCTCTAGTTCCTCTGCCTCTTCGAAACCCAGCTTGTACTTCCGGTAGTTCTCGGTTCGCATACTGCTGAAGCCTAGCTTGTAGGATTTTGAGCATCACCTTGCTGGCATGTGAAATGAGCGCAATTGTACGGTAGTTTGAACACTCTTTGGCATTGCCCTTCTTTGGAATTGGAAGGTAAACTGACCTTTTCCAGTCTTGTGGCCACTGTTGAGTGTTCCAAATGTGTTGGCATATTGAGTGCAGCACTTTAACAGCATCATCTTTTAGGATTTTAAATAGCTCAGCTGGAATACTGTCACCTCCACTAGCTTTGTGGTTAGTAATGCTTCCTAAGGCCCACTTGACTTCACTCTCTAGGATGTCCGGCTCAAGTATAGTGACCGCACTATCATGGCTAACAGGGAAATTAAGACCTTTCCTGTATAGTTCTTCTGTATATTCTTTCCACCTCTTCTTAATCTCATCTGCTTCTGTTAGGTCCCTGCCTTCTTTGTCCTTTATCATGCCCGTCATTGCACAAAACGTTCCCTTGATAGCTCCGATTTTCTTGAAAAGATCTCTAGTCTTTCCCATTCTATTGTTTTCCTCGATTTCTTTGCATTGTTCATTTAAGAAGGCCTTCTTGTCTCTCCTTGCTATTCTCTGGAACTCTGCATTCAGTTGGATATATCTTCCCCTTTCTCCCTTGCTTTTCGCTTCCCTTCTTTCCTCAGCTACTTGTAAAGCCTCCTCAGACAGCCACTTGGCTTTCTTGCATTTCTTTTTCTTTGGGATGGATTTTGTTGCTGCCTCCTGAACAATGTTACGGACCTCCGTCCATAGTTCCTCAGGCACTCTGTCTATCAGGTCTAGTCTATTCCTCACCTCCACTGTATATTCATAAGAGATATGGTTTAGGTCATACCTGAATCGTTTACTGGTTTTCCCTACGTTCTTCAATTTAAGCCGAAATTTTGCGAGAAGCAGCTCATGATCTGAGCCACAGTCAGCTCCAGGTCTTGTTTTTACTGACTGTATCGAGCTTCTCCATCTTTGGCTGCAAAGGACATAATCATTCTGATTTTGCTATTGACCATCTGGTGATGTCCACGTGTAGAGTCGCCTCTTGTGCTGTTGGAAAAGAGTGTTTGCTATGATCAGCGTGTTCTCTTGGCAAAACTCTATTAGCATTTGTCCTGCTTCATTTTGTACACCAAGGCCATGCTTGCCTGTTATCCTGGTGATTTCTTGACTTCCTACTTTAGCATTCCAATCCCCTATGATGAAGAGGACATCTTTTTTTGGTGTTAGTTCTAGAACGTGTTGTAGGTCTTCATAGAACAGATCAACCTCAGCTTCTTCAGCCTCAGTGGTTGAGGCATAGACTTGAATTACTGTGATGTTGAATGGTTTGCCTTGGATTCGTACTGAGATCATTCTATCGTTTCTGAGATTTTACCCCAGTACTCCTTTTCCCACACTTTTATTGACTATGAGTGCTACTCCATTTCTTCTAAGGGATTCTTGCCCATGGTAGTAGATATAATGGTCACCTGAATTAAATTCGCCCATGCTTGTCCATTGTAGTTCGCTGATTCCCAAGATGTCGATGTTCAGTCTTGCCATCTCATGTTTGACCACCTCCAGCTTACCTTGATTCATTCAACCTTACATTCCAGGTTCCTAAACAATATTGTTCTTTACAGCATCGGACTTTCTTTTCACCACCAGACATATCCACAGCTGAGTGTCCTTTCGGCTTTGGCCCAGCCGCTTCACTCTTTCTGGCGCTACTTGGAAATACCCTCTGCTCTTCCCCACTAGTATATTGGACACCTTCCAACCTGAGGGGCTCATCTTCCAGCCTCATATCTTTTAGCCTTGTGATACGTTCCATGGGGTTTTCTTGGCAAGAATACTGGAGTGGGTTGCCATTTCCTTCTCCAGTGGATCACATTTTGTCAGAACTCTCTGCCATGACCTGTCCATCTTGGGTGGCCCTGCACGGCATAGCTTATGGCTTCACTGAGTTATGCAAGCCCCTTCGCCACAACAAGGCAGTGATCCACGAAGGGAAAATTTTCCACGAAATGGAAAATTCCATTTGGAAAAATTAACATGAAAATGCACATGAATTTCTGTGCAAAAAGAAAAAAAACAAGTTTGGAATCTAATAAGGACTCAGGTCAGAACAAGCTTTGAGATGGAATTTAGAGAGCTTCGTCAAGCTGACCCGTTGAATACACAGGGATTCAAACCCAGACTTTAAAGAGCAATGAAATCAAATCCCTGGGCCTGGATGATGAATCCAATAGTTTGGGTTCTTCTACACTCAATTTTTTTTTTAAATCTCAAGTTTTTTCGTCCTGAATATGGAGAACTTTGCAAAGGTTGGCAAATTCTTATCAAAATCCAACTGAAACACCCCTCCCTCGTTGGGATGGGCCTTTTGTCTTCTCCAGCACCAGTGGAGAAACAGGAATGGGAAGGGCGCTGCATTCCAGTAGAGGATACTCCTTGGAAAAGGGTGACAGTTAGGAATAGAAGAACTAGAAGCCACTCTGCACCAGTGGAAGCAGTGGAGCTGTGGAACTGATTCCAGGTACTTGAGGATGAGACTGAAGGACAGCCTGCAGAGGAAGAATTACAGGGGAACCTGCATGAGTGAGCAAGAGGCTGAAGGTCAGTCAAGCAGAGGCAATGAAACCAAGGCCTACAACAAGAAGAGTAGTAGTAGTGGGAGACTCCTGGCTGTGTGGGATCAAAACCCAAATATGTCATGAAGACCTGTGGACTCGCCAGGTATGTTGTCTCCCGGGAGGACAGATTAGAGACATCCCTGAAGGGTTGCCTGCACTCATAAAACCCACTGACAGGTATCCCTTTCTTCTCATCCATGTGGGAACAAATGATACCGCCAAGCAGAGCTACGAAGAAATCACATCAGACTTTGAAGCTTTGAGAAGGAAACTCAAGAACTTTGGACCCAGATAGTTTTCTCATCCATCCTTCCAGTAGTTAGAAGAGGGATAGAAAGGGAAAAAAAAATACTCTGGGTGAAAGACTGGCTAGGAAGGTGGTGCTGTTGAGAGGGACCGCAGGGCTCAGTCCTGGGCCCAGTGCTCTTCAATATTTTTATTAATGACTTGGAGGAGGTGGTGCAGGGAATGCTGATCAAATTTGCAGATGACACAAAATTGCGTGGGATAGCTAATACTTTGGAAGACAGAAACAAAATTCAAAGTGAACTTGAGAGACTGGAGTGCTGGGCAGAAAATAACAGAATGAAATTTAATAGGGATAAATGCCAAGTTCTGCACCTAGGAAAAAGAAACCAAATGCACGGTTACAAGATGGGGGATACGTGGCTCAACAACACTACAAGCGAGAAGGATCTTGGAATTGTTGTCGATCACAGGCTGAATATGAGCCAACAGTGTGATGTGGCTGCAAAAAAGGCCAATGCTCTTTTGGGCTGCATTAATAGAAGCATAGCTTCCAAATCCCGGGAAGTACTAGTTCCCCTCTACTCAGCACTGGTTAGGCCTCTTCTGGAGTACTCAATCATCCCAGAATGCAGGACACTGGGATCTTGATAATCCCAGAATGCAGGAAATGGAATAATGGGCTCAAGTGACAGGAAGCCAGATTCCGGCTGAACATCAGGAAAAACCTCCTGACTGTTAGAGCAATATGACAAAGGAACCAATTACCCAGGGAGGCGGTGGGCTCTCCCACACTGGAGGCGTTCAAGACGAGGCTGGACAGCCATCTGTCAGGGATGCTCTGACTTGGACTCCTGCATTGAGCAGGGGGTTGGACTCGATGGCCTTGTAGGCCCCTTCCAACCCTGCTATTCTATGATTCTATGGATTGGACCTTTACTGTGTACAGCTGGTGGCTGGGCGTGGGGGAGCTTGGCTGTTTGTCCTCATGTTAGCTTCATTGTTTTTCTACATCTAGAAGCAACACCATGCAAGCTCCAAGCTCCCTCATTAGCTGGTGGCAATCAACATGCACCAGATGAAGAGAGCTCTTACATACTAGATTTCTCATGGCACAGCAACCCAATGTCGGCTTGGTCCTTCTGTAACTCTTAATGCATTCATGTGGCTGCCAGAAGGGATGGGTCTGGCAGACAACTCCGATGAATATCAGAGGCATGCTGTGTGAGGAGGAACTCTTCTGGAACAGGTTGGAGGGCTGCCAAGACCTGGGACTTCAAACAGATTGTGAGCGGACAATAAGGAAGTTGTTGGGCACTAGCCTGACAGGTGTTAATGAGTCCGGCTTCCTTTCTTTACTTCCCATTCTCTCTCCTGATGCTTAGGCCCGGTCCTGGCTACTGATAAGGCAACATTAATATCCCGGACCAACCTCCTAACTTTGAGGGATAGAGGTGCAAAGAAAGCGATGCACATTGATCAGGGCCTAACTGCAGGCATTGGTTGGATGAGAAAGTAGAACCATTTTTACAATCAGGAAGCTGGAAAAATACCCACAAACACTTGCACATCCTGGAAAGCTACCAACTCTCCCTTCCTCGGTGTGGTCTTAAACACCTGTGACCCAGGCTGAACACCCACCCCCCTTTCGGTTCTTGCATCTGTACATAAACAACAGCAACAGCAACAACGTCTGAAAGCTTCAATATATTTAACAGATATAAAAACATAAGAGCCTTGCTGGATCAGACCAAAGGCTCATCAAGTCCAGCATTTTGTTCCCACAGTGGCCAACCAGCTGCCCCAATGAAAAGTTGGACATGAGTGCAACAGCACCCTCGCGCTCGTGTTCACCAGCAACTGGTGGACAAACATAAAGCCGTTATGATTAGTAATCACTTACAGTGTTATCCTCCAAGAATGTATCAAATCCCCTTTTAAAGCCAACTAAGTTGATGGCCATCACCACATCCTGAGGAAGTGAATTCCATACTGTAACTATGTGCTGTGTGAAAAGGCACTTCCCTTTGTCTGTCCAGAATCTAGGGTGGCCATGTGTCCCTCTTTATGGAGGACCATCCTCTGTTTGAAGGGCTGTGGAGTCCAAGTGTGGTTTAAAGATAAAATCATAGAATAGTAGGGTTGGAAAGGGCCTACAAGGCCATCGAGTCCAACCCCCTGCTCAATGCAGGAGTCCAAGTCAGAGCATTCCTGACAGATGGCTGTCCAGCCTCGTCTTGAACGCCTCCAGTGTGGGAGAGCCCACCACCTCCCCAGGTCATTGGTTCCATTGTCGTATTGCTCTAACAGTCAGGAAGTTTTTCCTGATGTTCAGCCGGAATCTGGCTTCCTGTCATTTGAGTGATGGTCTTGCCAGCCCCTCTCCTCCCTAAGCCAGGCTGGCCATGCCAGAAGATCCCGGTCAAACGGAGGAGGCATCCACAACATAGCCTCTTCTGACTTCCATGCCCTTTGGGTCACCCCTTTGAAATGCTGCCCATGATTTTGTGTCTTCAATAAATCATATCCTAAGAAGCAGGGCAGCAGCTGAAAGGCAGTAGCAGCAATGCAGGCCACCATGGAAGTAATTAATGGTTGACAAACACCTTTTCCAAACAAACAGGACATGGCAAGGCTTAGAATCATGGAATCATAGAATAGTAGGGTTGGAAGGGGCCTACAAGGCCATCGAGTCCAACCCCCTGCTCAGTGCAGGAATCCAAGTCAGAGCATCCCTGAGAAGTGTCTGTCCAGCCTCATCTTGAACGCCTCCAGTGTGGGAGAGCCCACCACCTCCCTGGGTCATTGGTTTCACTGTCGTATAGCTCTAACAGTCAGGAGGTTTCTCCTGATGTTCAGCTGGAATCTGGCTTCCTGTCATTTGAGCCCATTATTCCGTGTCCTGCACTTTGGGATGATGGAGAAGATATCCTGGCCTTCCTCTCTGTGACAACCTTTCAAGGACTTGAAGAGTGCTATCATATCTCCCCTCAGTCTTCTCTTCTCAAGGCTAAACATGCCCAGTTCTTTCAGTCTCCCCTCATACGGCTTTGTTTCCAGTCCCCTGATCATCTTTGTTGCCCTCCTCTGAACCCTCTCCAGTTTGTCTGCATCCTTCTTAAAGTGTGGTGCCCAGAACTGGACACAGTACTCCAGATGAGGCCTAACCGGTGCTGAGTAGAGGGGAACTAGTACTACCTAGGATTTGAAAGCTATGCTGCTATTAATGCAGCCCCAAATAGCATTTGCCTTTTTTGCAGCCACATCCCATTGTTGGCTCATATTCAGCTTGTGATAGACAACAATTCCAAGATCCTTCTCGCTTGTAGTGTTGTTGAGCCACATATCCCCCATCTTGTAACTGTGCATTTGGTTTCTTTTTCCTAGGTGCAGAACTTGGTATTTATCCCTATTAAATTTCATTCTGTGTTTTCTGCCCAGCGCACCAGTCTATCAAGATCACTTTGAATTTTGTTTCTATCTTCCAAAGTATTAGCTATCCCGCCCAATTTTGTGTCATCTGCAAATTTGATCAGCATTCCCTGCACCTCCTCGTCCAAGTCATTAATAAAAATGTTGAAGAGCACTGGGTCCAGGACTGAGCCCTGCGGTACCCCACTCGTTACCTCTCCCCAGTTTGAGAAGGTCCCATTGATAAGCACCCTTTGAGTCCGATTCTGTAGCCAACTGTGGATCCACCGGATCGTTGTTTCATCTAGCCCACTTTGAGCTAGTTTGCTCATCAGGGTATCATGGGGCACTTTGTTGAAAGCTTTGCTGAAGTCGAGGTATATTATGTCCACAGCATTCCCACGGTCCACAAGGGAGGTTACTTGATCAAAAGATGAGATCAGATTCGTCTGGCGGGACTTGTTCTTGACAAATCCATGTTGGCTTCGAGTAATCACGGCATTGTTTTCAAGGTGCTTCCAGATGGATTTCTTTATCATCTGCTCCAGAATTTTCCCAGGGATTGATGTCAGACTGAGTGGTCTGTAGTTCCCAGGTTCCTCCTTTTTGCCCTTTTTGAAGATAGGGACAACATTAGCCCTCCTCCAGTCATCTGGCACTTCACCCGTCCTCCAGGATTGCTCAAAGACAATAGACAGTGGTTCTGAGAGTTCTTCTGCCAGTTCCTTTATTACTCTAGGATGCAGGTCATCTGGCCCTGGAGATTTGAACTCATCCAAAGTAATTAGGTGTTCCTTGACCATATGCCTGTCGATCTCAAGCTGCAATCCTGCCCCTTCATCCTGTACTTCGCCTTTGCCAGGGGAGTCATAGACCCTCTTTTGGGAGAAGACTGAGCCAAAGTAGGAATTGAGCACCTCTGCCTTTTCTTTGTCATCTGTTATCGTTTTGCCATCCTTATTTAATAGCTGAACAACCATTTCTTTCCTCTGCCTTTTACTATGCATGTAGCGAAGAAAGCCTTTTTGTTTTTAGCATCCCTCGCTAACCTCAGCTCGTTCTCAGCTTTAGCCTTCCTGACGTCATCCCTGCAATTCTGTGCTACCTGCCTTTACTATAGATAAAGCACCATAAGAAAGGAGAGCAGGAACAGGCCTTGAAGGTGCCCATTTCTGTAGTTAGTGCCTTGCCAGTAGACTTGCTTAGTCTTCGCTATGGTGAAATGTATTGTATGTCTATTTAAATTATAGTAATTGTGTCTAAATTTACATATATACATATAAAATAGCATATGCAAGTTTCGTACGAATCCATACTCTCTTTTGTCCTCCTTTTGGTGCTGCATAAATACCTGAATCTCGTACCACTCAGCTATATTGGATGACCCTGGGTTCTAGTGTTATGAGGGGGCTGACTTTTCTCCATCCACCTTTTCCACTCCATGCATAGTTGTACACACCTCTGTCATCTTCGCCCCACCTTACTTGCCTGTTTTCTACACTAAAAAGCCCTCGAGACTGCAACCTTTCCTCCTTGATCCAGCTCCCTGATTATTTTGGCTGCTGTTTCCTGCACCAGTTGATTCACCAAGGAATCCCTAGATGACATGTGTGTCCCTTCCATCTCCCCTTTGCAGACTTAGGGGTCTATCTAAACCTCAAACCAACTGGTTTTATACCAGTTTTTAACAGCAGGTTGCCAGGTGTGCTTCCAGACAAGGGTTTTACAGTGCATTGCCTTGCCTCATTCACAAAATTTTAGGGGGGGGGTCCAGATGTTGTCATCTTCCACTTGTAATCCTCCCATGTTTCCCCACCACTTCTTCTCTCTCTTTTCTTACTGTGGAAAATCCGTTAAGGAAAAAGTGATTGCTGCACCATGCCTTTGGACTGCTAACGTGAGGGGGCCTCCGTCTGGAAGGAGCAGCCAGGTCACAGCCCATATAGCGGGGCAGACACCTTTACACTGTTCGATGCCGTGGGAGACACGGTGGCCACTGCTTCTCCTGCTCTTTCCTTCCTGGTCCTCCCCTTTGCTGCAGTGCTAGTCCAGTTTACTGCAGGCGGCAGATGTCAGGATCTGAAAGGAAACAGGTGCGGGAAACCGCATCAGTGTCAAGGAGTTGAACCGTATAGACACACCAGTCTCTGAGCTGCAGTCTTGTCAAGCCTTAGGCTGCAGCATACGGTAAGAGCTGCTGCAGCGAAGATCCTATTTACAGCTTCCCCCAAGGAATCTTGGGAACTATAGTTTGGTGAGGGTGCTGAGAATTCTCCTGTACAGATCCTGAGCTATGCTAGGGCGGCCATGGGTCCTCTTTTACAGAGGACACTCTGTTATTTGAAGGGCTGCCAGAGGACCGTCCTGTCGTTGCAGGCATCCAAGGTGGTGGCCATCACTACGTTTTGTGGTAGTGAATTCCACAGTTTATGTGTGTGAAGAAGTACCACATGCCGCAGAGACGCTATGAATAAAACCTCATCAACTGAATGTGTTCTTAAATTGTCTCCTTCTTATTTAGCTGCATTGTTCCAGCTGGACCAAAGAGCTCTCTTGGTTGGGTTCCAGCTATGCAGTCATGCAGGTTTTCCCTAACAGGGTAAACAGCGGCTTTGTAGTGGCGGAGAGAATTTTCATCAAGAAAATGGAGCAGGAATAAATGGCAAATTCTGCCAGTGGAGGGATGTAAACAGTGGGTCTCACTGGGATCTGTACTGGGACCAATGCTTTTCAACTTGTTCATAAATGCTTTGGATTTAGTAGTGAGCAGTGAGTTGGCCAAGTATGCAGATGAAACCAAATTATTTAGGGTGATTAAAACAAAAAGGAATTGTGAGGAGCTCCAAAAGGATCTCTCCAAACTGGGAGAATGGGCGTTCAAATGGCAAATGCAATTCAATGTAAGCAAGTCTAAAGTTGGGGCAAAAAAATCCAGCTTCGTATATATGCTGATGGAATGTGAGCTAGCAGGGACCGGCCAAGGAAGAGACCTTGGGCTTGTGGTGGGCACCTTGATGCAAATGTGCTGCTGTGAAAATGGCAGATTCCATGTTAGGCATATTTAGAAGAAAAATTGGAAATAAAACTGCCAACATCATACTGCCCTTATACAAATCTATGGTGTGACCACCCTTGAAATATCGTGTACGGTTCTGGTCACCGCATCTAAAAAAGAGTATCGTAAGAGTTGGGAAACATGCAGAAAAGGGCAACTAAATGATCAAGGGATTGGAGCAACTCCCCTGTGAGGAAAGGTTACATCATCTGGGACTGTGTAGCTTAGAGAAAAGGGGTGATCAAATTGCTTCCTGACATCTCTAGCAGGTTTAAACTTCTCTGTGGACGTGCAATGATATGTGAATGACCCAAGACATTTGGGGAGAGAGCGGTCCTATGGTCTCGGGAGAGCATCCCATGGACCACAGCATTCTTCAGAGTCCCCCCTCTGAGGTCATAGATATTGCTACGACCTTGCGGGGAGGACTCTGATATCTGACCCCTCCCCACTCCCACTCCCCCTCCCCACCACTGAGGAAAGAACCACAGGGCCTGCATTCCGAGGTCGCAAAAGTGGCCTCAGAGAGCTCAGAAAGGGGAGTGTGTTGGTATGTGGGGAGGGGAGAGGCCAGGATACGAAGAATGCTACAGCTTCTCTAGCCCCTGTCCTGCCCCCACCAGCATGCGCTCTCTAGAGGGGCTCGGAGGCCTGTCTAGAAAAAAAGAGAAACGTGGAGGACGGAGAGGCGGAAATCGCCTCCTTCACTCCTCCTGCGCTGGCCGCAGCAGCGCAGCAGCGCACTGGATACACGGAAGCCTCAGAGTCTGGAGGTGTCCATCTCATGAGGGCACACCCCTAAGATTGCACCCTAAGAAAGTGTGGGTGAATCACTTTGAAACAGAAACCAACTTGATGATTCCTGTGCTAGGTAACTATGGTTTTAATTGGGAGTGTTTCACGGGGAAGTAGTCAAGCATGCTGCATACCCACAAACACATGGCCCCACAATCCAAAGTGGTACAGTCTAGGGAAAGCTTTACCACTTGATTCTGCCCTTAAGTGTCATAGGGCATCAAACAAGGAATACTAGAGACGGCCTTTTGTCTCAGCAGTGAGTGGCAGCTTTTGTTTCATTCAGTCATAAGGTATCCATCCTAACAACAGGTGGATGCAAATGAAGACTACGTCCAATGTGAGGCTTGTTCCTGTTTAAATTCACCTAAGTACGTTTGCATTTCACCAAAACCTCTATGGAGGCGCCTTTCCGATGAAAGAGGAGTACGTGTGAGGTACGTCATGACTCTCCCTTGCTGCTGAGTTACTCTCCACAGGGTGGGCCTTGAATTCCCTGACTTTTCTCAATTAAGAATATAGCTTATTTTCAGATGAGCAAACATTTGGCATGGCTTAAAGAGGAAGTGGGTGTGCTGCTTTTTCTGACATTAGTAATGCATTCAAGGCTAGTTTGCTTGACATCAGATATAAGACTGAGTGGTCCCTAGAGCTTTGCATGCTTCCATAAATTATATAGCATGTTTTTGGTTGTGTATTACTTCACATTAAGTGAAACTAGAGAGTCAAGAACGTAACATCTTCTGCAATAGCCATGAAGGATGCGAAAGCAGGAGAGAACACTGCATCTGGTTCTTTCTTACTTCAGGATAAGGTTGCCAGCTGACCAGAAACAACCACCAGCCTGACCTGCTTCTGTGCCTTGAATAGCAGAAGCCACCAGCATCTCACAGCATGGAGACCAGCATTCTTGGTTGCTGATGTCTGCAGATCAAGCTGTGGTTGAAGCAATAGGAGGAAAGGGGACCAGTGACAAACACTGGCAAGCCAGGACTGATCCTGAGCATGTGGTTAACTCTTGAACAGCCTGGGGATCGGGCTCCCTGCACTGAGCAGGGGGGTGGACTCGACGCTCTTGTGGGCCCCTTCCAACCCTGCGATTCTACGAGTCTGTGAAAATTGTGCCCTTGCGAGCGCCCGTGCCCACAGACGGTGAGCGGCTGTTTATCTGGGGGTCAGACAGGCTCCAGCGAGCGTTGCTAACTCTTCAGCCAGCCCCGCGGCTGCGCCTTGAGCGGCGGCGGCGGCAGCAGCTGGGCATGCCGCGATTAGCTTCTCCTGCCCTGCCCACGTGGCGAGCTGCGGCCAAAAACCGCCGCTCCCGGGGAGGGCTGAACATTCTGTATCCCGCCACGCTTCCCGCGCGCGTCCTCTGCTGTTTGCTTCGCTGCGCCGGCGTACCGGGAGGGGGACCACGCCAGGGCCCAGCTCGGTGCCTCGGGCTCACCGCGCTCTTCCGCCGCTGCGGCCGCCCCTTCCGCCGAGGCGGACGGCTTCCCCGTGAACCGCGCCCCGGGGCAACGAGCGGCGGCGAGGGCGGGGGCTGTCCAAGTCGCGCGCGGGAGCGCAACGGCAGCCCCGGCTCGCGCCCCATCTGCTCGCAGGCGCGGGCTCCTCACGGCGCGGACGCGCTCCGCGGGCCCTGGCCAACGGCTCGGCGGGCGCGTCGGCCTCCCCCGCTCGTCGGCTCGCGGCTCGACGCGCGCCCTCAGGAGGCCGCCGCGGGCCCGCCCGCCCGCAGCGCGTGCCGCAGACCAGCCGGGCGGGCCGGCGCGCCAGCTGAGCGGCGAGCCGACGGCGCGCCGCGCTCCTCGCGCAGGGCCTTCCCGGCCCAGCCCCGGCTGCCCCGAGGCTCCTCGGGCGGCCCTCGCGGCGCGCCGGCCGGGGCCTGCGGAGCGGAGCCTTCCGCGACGGCCCGCCGCCTAGCGGCGCTGCGGAGGCGGAGCCGAGGCTCCGGCCGGGCCCCGGCGCGCCCGGCCGGGAACTGGGGCCGGCTGAGCGGGGCAGCAGGGGCGCAGGCGGCCCCGGGAGGACAGGCCCTCCACCCCCGCGACCCGCTCCGGGTGCCGCCCGCGGCCACCTGCGGGCGGGCCCCGCTCGCCCACCAGCTGCGTCTGCGGAGGGCGCCCGCGGCCACGGAAGCGCCCGCCCGCGCAACGGCGCCCGCTGCTCAGGGCCGCGAGGCTCTTCGTGGTTTGGCCGCGGCGGACCGCCCCGGCCCCCGCCGCCAAGAGGCTCCCCGGCGCACGCCTCGTGGGACGAGCGGGAGCTGCGCGCGGGCCGCCTCCGCGCCCCCGGGCCTGCGCTCCCCTTTCCGGTGGACGGCGCCTGCTCCTGGCCGCCCTGCCCCCGCGGAGCAGCGGCTGCTCTTCGTCAGGAACGCGTCCGCTCCTCCGGGCCCGCTGCTGCCGTGGCCAAGGTCAAGCCCCGCCACCGAGGGCTCCAATCCCGGTCGGGCTGTGACGCCATTCCGGGTGTTCGTCGGAGCCGGCCAGAACTCCCGAGGCGCTATCCGGGGCCCGTTTGGGGGCTAGAGCTCAGCACCTCGGGCAACTCCTTCAGCGTCCTGGCTGGTTCTGACTGAATCCCGGAAGGGAACCCGTGCCCTTCCGAAACTGGAGCCGCCAGCCTCCACGGCCAAACGTTTTTCTGGCGCAGCCCAAAAAGCGTGTGCGGCGATGAAGGGTCAGCCGGGCGAGCCTCGCAGGCAGGCAGCTTCCGTGCGCGGTGACGAAGTTACACGTGCCCGCGGGTGCACTGGCGCTGCCCTACCCTTCTGCAAACGTCCGTCGAGAAACGAAAATGGTGAGCATCGTTTTCGAAGCACAGCACTCCGAACAAAAAGTCTGTGCAACTATATTAGCAACTACTAAGCACTTGGGGGCTAAATCCCCCCCCCCCATTTATGGTGCTTGTATTCCAGTAGTGCTGATAGGATAGTCACCGAGAAGCTAGGGTAGCGTAGCAGTTGAGCGCGTGAGCTGTGAGCCAGAAAGTCCAGAGTGCAAATGTCGCCTGGGCCATGAACTCACTAGGTGTTCCTAGGCAAGGGGGGGCTGCAGCCCAGGGACCGAACACCAGCTTTGCCTGCAGGAAGGCCCAGGTTCAGGCCCAGGTATGTCCCGGTAGGGCTGAGAGAAACCCTCCAGCGGAAACCCTGGAGAGCCACTGCTGCCGGTCAGTGTCAACAATACTGAGTTAGACGAACCAGCGTTCTGATTCTGTATAAAGTCGCTTTCTATGTTCCCATGTGCTTCTCAGTCTTAGGCCCCCGTCTGCAACACAGGGATAAGAATATGGGGACTAGAAGAACTATCCTGTATGACCACATGACAGCAGTGCTTTGCCATTTGTTCCGGCTTCCAGTCCGTGGCCAGGCCCAATTCAACATGCTGATTTTAGGGCTTTAAAGCTTGGGGCTAGCTTACCTGAAGGATTGCCTCCTCCCATATATATCCACCTGGACCTTACAATTTTCCAGGGCCGCCCTCACGGAGTCCCCACCAAAGGAGGTGCCACAGGGGGCAACTAAAAAGGGCGCCTGTTCAGTGGCGTCACTCCAATTGAGGAATGCCACCCCTAGAGAGGCTTTTCTGGTGCTGACACTGTGATGTTTTCAGCACCAGGTGAAGACCTTTTTATTTTCCCAGGCATTTTAATTTAAAAACCTTCTAGTGCTTTTAAAATTCTTTGTACTTGTGTAATCTCCTGTTGTTTTATTTTAGTTTTATGCTGCGGGTGGTTTTATGCTATTTTAGGCTTGATACTAGTATTTTAAGACTTGTTAATGGTTTCACATTTTTTACTGTAAACTGCTAAAAGAACCTTGGTCATTATGCAGTATATAAATATTGCAGTTCAACCAACAGTCAAATAAGTATGAAGACTTACTGTGCAGCATTGCTGTAATGGTGGCTGAGATAATACAGGTGAAGGACAAATGCACAGGGGCTGTTGCAGGGGCACAGAGTAGTCAAGGAACACTGCATCAGGCTGATTACAGCTCTTTCAGGCACTTCAGAACACTTCCTCTTCTGTTTGTGGATACCACTGGTGCCTTTCCCTCTTGCTCATTCTAAGCAGCCACGAACAATTCTCATTTCTGTCTATACAGTAAAGATGAACAAAGAAGGAAAAAATGAGTCGTGTAAATGGTTGCTGAAGCAGCTGGCTTTAAGTCTTATGTGGAGCAGAACCCATTTGTATTTTAGCTATAACATTTAGACTTGCCGGAATGCCCTGTAGGATGAATAGGACTGCTTATTATAGGGCTTGGCTCTGTGCGTCTTGGAACATTCAGTGTCCATAGAGCACACCTCTAAATTACACATTCTCTTGGTCAAAGCGTCAGCTGCTGACTGTTTAAATTACAGCCCATCAGAACAACTAAGGGGGTGTTTTAGACTCCCCAAACTATATCCCTTATCAGATTTTTGATGCAAAAACCACCCCTTCCAAGCCAAACCCGAACCCTCTGCTCCTTTAATAGAGGGTGTGCATGGCAGAAATGAGTTTCCTTTTGGGCGGGTCTGTCATTTTTATTCGAAGCACTCAAACTATAAGTGAAGGCCTTTGAAAAGGAAAAGACATCGCCGGCTGCAGATAATGGCAGGGTTTCTTCTTCCAAGAAATCCTATTTTCAGTTCCTGAGGGAGGAGAGCTGAACGTTTGAAGAGTCTTGCGGGTTCTCATGGGGAAGTAGGGGCAGAAATCATTTTTTCTATTTAATAGAAGTACATTGTGTGCTCCAGTGTACATATGGAGCTAGGGTGGCCACTTATGAATCAGCAGATGAAATGCATCACCAAAAAGAGGACAAAAGAGGATACTAATTTGCATAAATTTTGCGTGTGATAGTTTATAGTAATTTAGAAATTATTATTATAATTCATATAGAAATACAGTACACAAGTCATGGCGGGCTCAAGGGTTATTTCAACCACAGTGAGCTGTGGCAGGTAGGGAGGTCAGAGAAATCCACAATGGAACCAAATGAGTTCAGATTTTCATGAATCCAACCCACAGATTCTGCAGTGAACCATCTTTCCCCCTGTTGGGTGGATTCCGTGGATTTGCGTACTGCTTTTCTAACTTGCCTGAACTTTGCGCAAATTTAATTGTAGAAAAATATGCAAAATAAAATAATGCTGGTCAAAAATGCACATTTCCCCCATAGGCTAAAGCACGAAAATGTGCATTTGGGGGGAATTTGTACATATTCAGAAACAAAAAAAATCCTATTCCGGCAAAGGGCAGACAACAGAACAAAAGGCACCTGATAATCCATAAAACATAGAACATATTTTCACAATCCCTACATCCCTAGCTGTGGCACGTGCTGTGTGTGTGTGGCTGCCACTTTAAATAGGCAACCCTTGAGCAGGGCAAGCAGGGTTTGCACTATGTTGTGCAAACCCAGCCATCATGGGTTATTTGAGGGTTATACAACCCTCATATTACCCTACTACTAATCAAGGGTTATGTAAAGATTGTTTCTCCCTCGAATAAACCACGATGACTGGGTTCTTATAACATGGCGCAACTCCCTGATCACCCCAATCAGGGGCTGCATATTCAAAATGGCCGCTGCAGGTGACCAGGGTGTGCCACAGGTCATCATGGGTTAAATAACCCTCAGTGAGCCAGCCGTATTGTGCAAACCAGGTCATCATCTCAGTGTAGTGTGGAAGACTGTGACCAGGTGTTGTCCTTGGTGCTGTTGGTGAGCAACTTCAAGGCCCTTTAGCTCTTCCTTCTGATGGTTCTTTATCTTTATACCATACTTGGAGTGGGCAGACCTTAAAATAGAGGATGCCTTCGAAATAGAGGATGGTCCTCTGGCAGTCCAGAGGATAATCCTCAAAAAGAGGATTGTCCTCTGTACAATGGTCACCGTGTATGGCACTTGTTCCTCTTATTCATTCAAGCAGCAATGCCAGCTTGGTGTGTGTATCCCTTTATGTCTGTGGGGCTGACCTCCTCCTCAAGGTGAATAGGAAGCCCTTGCCTATGATGGGGGGACCCCATCATCACAGCCCCACTGCCTGCAGAGAATCACTGCATCTGGGCAAGTCCCTGCCTCTTCCACACAGGCAGATGTTATTTCTAAAGCCTTTCACACATTGGGATTTGGATATCGGAAGAACACCTTGTCTCTACATCTGCCTGCCTCCACATCTGCCTGCCATAGGACCTACTTGCGTGGGTCCTATGGGGTTTAATTAGAATAAAACTTGCAACTATATAACTGAACAAGCATGACTTTAGTAAGAATTAAAATGATACAAAACATGCAACGATTTCCAAGTACAAATAAATGTAACAATTCGTCTTTCTGAGTCCAAACAAATGTATGGCGTTCTTGCTTGCAGCTTTGCAGTAGGCCAGTCCTGAAGTATCTTTGGTTTCAGCAGTCTTTTTGTAGATACCTTAACTTTCATTTCATTTATTATATTTCTATACTGCCCCATAGTCGAAGCTCTCTGGGCATGTTCACAAAACGTACAACTTTAGACCACAGGACAATGCAGGAAGCCTGATTCCCAGGCAGTCCCCCATCCAAGTACTAACCAGAGCTGACCCTGCTTAGCTTCTGAGATCAGACAAGCTCAGGCACATCCAGCCCTTTGCTCAGGTGAGTCATTCAATAAAAAAGAAAGAAAAGGGTGTGGGTTTGTGTGTGTGGCAGGGAGGGAGGATTTGACCCTTCTGCCTTGAGAAGAGAAGACTGAGGGGAGATATGATAGCACTCTTCAAGTACTTGAAAGGTTGTCACAGACAGGAAGGTCAGGATCACTTCTCGATCATCCCAGAGTGCAGGACACGGAATAATGGGTTCAAGTTACAGGAAGCCAGATTCTGGCTGAACAGCAGGAAAACTTCCTGACTGTTAGAGCAATATGACAATGGAACCAGTTACCCAGGGAGATGGTGGGCTCTCCCACACTGGAGGCATTCAAGATGAGGCTGGACAGCCATCTGTCAGGGATGCTCTGACTTAGCTTCCTGCGTTGAGCAGGGGGTTGGACTCGATGGCCTTGTAGGCCCCTTCCAACCCTGCTATTCTATGATTCTATGACAATACACAATTGGTAGCTTATACATTGTCATTCAAGTTATTGTTGTTTATTCACTCAGTCGCTTCCGATTCTTTGTGACTTCATGGACCAGAGCTTCCTGTTGGCCGTCGCCACCCCCAGCTCCCCCAAGGTTGAGTCCATCACCTCCTGAATATCATCCATCCATCTTGCCCCTCTTCCTTTTGCCTTCCACTTTCCTGCAATAATAATATAAATATAAGAAATATTAAAGATACAAAAACGATTCCCCATCCCCTTGCAATTCCTCCATACACAAATAACAGTTTGGTTTACCTTATACAAGGTGATAAGAGCCCATAATCACAAATCAATTGTCTATCATTCAGCTTCCCAGCAGAACAAGCTGACTCTTTTTGTTCCCATAGCCCTCGCTCTGACTCTGCCCCTAAGGGACTAAACCAGCCAGTCTATAAGGGTTACACCTGCATACCACCATTTTCAACAGAGGTTCTTCTCTGGGTGCCTCTGCCGCCAGAGCTGTGGTAGGCGGCTATACGAGAAGGGTCTGCTTGATGGTGGCACCCCGGCTGTGGAAAGCTCTCTTCTGGGAGGAACCCCTGGTTCCTTGAAGACCTTTTTATTTACCCATGCTTTCAAATCTCCTGTGAATTGCTTTCATACTGCTTAGCATTAGTTTTTATTTCTGCTGATTGCTTTTATGCCAACCTTTTATATTGTAGTGTTTTAATGTTTTTGTTTTGTATCGCAGTTTTACCTTTCTGTGAACTGCCCTGGGAACTTGAAAAGTGGGGTATAAATCCCATAAACAAATAAATAAAATATCTAATTTATACCATCTAGATTTATACATTTTTTGGTTTGCCACTTTAAAATGAAGAGTGAGTTTAGCCGCTATTCCAACTGCAATGGCTGGTGTTACCTATAGGCCTGAAAAACCACTAGAGGCACAGGACATTCTGAGCCACCTGCACAACCACCCCACCCCACCAACAGCTTGCTTAAAATGACATAGATGCTAGAGACACAGATGTTGGCTACTGTGCTGGAAAGACCAGGTTCCAGAACACCCCGTCCTCAGAAAGACCAGTGTCTTCAACCATGGTCTCATTGTATCTCTCCGTGCTTTGCAACACAGTTAGAGAAATGTAACTTTGCAAGTGATTCTCTGTTGCCAGCTTGACGGACCCCAGTCACAGGCCAGCTTGACGGCTTGATGATAAGCAAAAAGATGTCCCAGGTGGAATCCTGCAGAAGTCAGAACAATGGCGAAGCCTGAGCTGAACTACGACATGTCAAGTGTGGGGCTGTTGAAGCACCACGGAGGAGGTTTGTGGCTGGAATCCCATCCCACATGAGGTCATTTTCTGTTTGAGCTTAGCTCATTAGTCTGGGGGCTTGTTGATACAGTCTGACGTGCGGGTGACAAGTGTTGGATTAGGCCTGGCCGCACAGCCTGGTGCACACAGAGATCCATCATTGTCTCTCCCTGGGAACAGGACCATTAATTACGCAAAGGACTCGAGCCAAGGTTTTTCCAGCTGCGTGTGTGTCTCTTGGAGGTCATTCCTGTTCCGCCATCATCCCATTTTTTTGACAGCAGCATATTTAAGCAACACAAGAACAGTTTTATTCGTAACAATAATGGGAGAGGCTCAGGTCAAAGGACTTCGTTAGGTAAATTCCGTGGCTTCTTTCAGCTGGGGCAGAATTGGCTGCTACCCAAAGCCTCCAGTCATGGGCTATCTTTGAAATCCTTTGCGTTTACCTCCTTTCCCAAAGGCAACCCTTGTGGCCTCCCTTTCACCCAGGGGCAGTGGGCAAAGGCCCACAGAGCCCAGTGTGCCTCCCCTATGATGCTGTCTCCTTGCAATGCGGTAGGACCCCACCCCACCCCCATAACGGAAACAGAAATGCACGCCTTTTCCTTCTGCTTTAAATAGAAATTGAAAGATGAGACCACGGGCTTCCTTTTTCTTTGTGCCATGAAAGCCTTTCCCTGGTTCAAAGCTTGTAAAAGTAAACATCTGCTTACTTATAAGCAGATGTTTATAAAACAGCAGCTACTTATAATGGAGGTGGGTTTTTTTTCTGATTTATGAACTCTGGGATGCCATTTGGTCAAGGATTGCTTATTTCATTTATCTTGTTGGAGATGGAGGTGTGAGGGTGACATAAGAATGGAAGAACGTATCTCTTTAAACCACTGTCTGAGCCTTTTTGGCTAAACGGCAGGGTGGACATGCTGTAAATAAATAATAAATGCATCAGTGGTTCAGACCAAAGATCTATAGGAAATGCCTTCTTATTCTCTCAGACTATTACTAAATGTCAGACTATTAGTCCATCTAGCACAGTCTTGTCTACACTGACTGGCAGCAGTTCTCCGGGGTTTCCAGGGCTGGACTTCCTGTGAAAAAGGGTGAGACCCTCACCCCAGGAGGCGGATTGGGAGGAGCAGCAGATTGCATGGCCCCCCAATCCGCTGCTGGGAGGGCCACCTGCCAGCATTCGCAGCATTTTCCTATCTGGCTGCAGCTGCTGCCACCTGCCCACCACAGTGCAGCAGCGCCACCAGCCAGGACCAGCGCCTCAGTCTGAGGAAGGACCCCTAGGAGCAAGGCATTAGGTGCTCTCTCTGAAGAGCCCCACCAGCCAAAAGCCACAGCAGGAAATTGACGGGTCAGGTTTTCCAGAGCAGCTGTCAAGCCCAATGCCTCGCCCCGAGGGGGTCTGTTCTCAAAACAAGGCATGGGTGGGCGCTCTGGGGAGCTCTACTGGCCACTTTTCAGAGCAGCCCGTGAGCCCTGTGCCTTTCTCTGAGAGGTTCTTCCCCTCAGTTGTTCCCAGTTGTTGTTCAGTCATTCAGTCGTGTCCGACTCTTTGTGGCCCCATGGACCGTAGCACGCCAGGCCTTCCTGTCCTGCGCTCTCTCCTGGAATGTGCTCAAGTTCATCTTCATTGCCATCTCATCCTCTGCCGTCCCCTTCTCCTTTTGCCTTCAATCTTTCCCAGAATCAGGGTCTTTTCCAGGGAGTTTGCTCTTCGCATTAGGTGGCCAAAATATTGACGCTTCAGCTTCAATATCTGTCCTTCCAATGAGCACTCAGGGTTGATTTCTTTTAGGATGGACTGATTTGACCTCCTTGCAGTCCAGGGGACTCGTAAGAGTCTTCTCCAGCACCACAGTTCGAAGGCGTCAATTCTTCGGCGCTCAGCCTTCCTTATAGTCCAGCTCTCACAGCCATAAATTGCTACTGGGAAAACCATAGCTTTGATTATACGAATCTTTGTCGGCAAGGTGATGTCTCTGCTTCTTACTATGCTGTCTAGGTGTGCTATAGCTTTCCTCCCAAGGAGCAAGCGTCTTTTAATTTCATGGCTACAGTCACCGTCTGCAGTGATCTTGGAGCCCAAGAAAATAAAATCTGTCCCTGCTTCCATTTCTTCCCCTTCTCTATGCCAGGAAGTGATAGGGCCAGATGCCATGATCTTAGTTTTTTTAATGTTGAGTTTCAAACCAGCTTTTGCACTCTCCACTTTCACCCTCAACAAGAGGCTTTCGATCCTCTTCGCTTTCTGCCAGTAGGGTGGTATCGTCTGTGTATCTGAGGTTGTTGATAATTCTCCTGGCAATCTTAATTCTGACCTGGGATTCATCCAACCCAGCATTTCTCATGATGTACTCTGCATATAAATAAGTTAAATAAGCAGGGCAACAATATGCAGCCTTGTTGTACTCCTTTCCCAATTTTGAACCAAGCCCTTGATTTTGTCAAACATTCCATTTCTAACAATGACCAGCTGGATACCCGAGGAGAAGCTCACAGACAGAAATCAACACAGTGGATTTTGTTAAGCACAGCTGATAGATTGAATTCCACAACTTGGTCTGCTGGGAGCAGCCTGTCCCCAAGGCCAGGCCAGAAGAGAGATAGGCCATGTTTTCCCATGTGCTGCTTCCCCCTGCCCAGTCCCACCCTATGCAGCATCCTGGGTTCTTCCAGACAGAGGGCTCCCAGCACTAACCGAAGGCTTCCCACAGCTATTCCGTCTCCCCCCCCCCCTTAATGGATTTTAAGGGAAGAGATGGAAGAAGTGGTGGGAAAACACAGGAGGGCAACGAGTGGAAGATGCCATCTGGATCTCCCGTAAAATTCCATGAGTGAGGCAGGGTGATGGTGCCATGAAAGTGGGCGGGGGGGGTGCTGGTGGATCCAATTTCAGTGGGGTGGAGAATCCATCCTGGGTTTTACTTACAACCAGCCAGGAGGCTAAAGGAGCTATCCAAGGTGCTGGACCCTTGGAGGGGGGGTTAGGGTCCAGCACCTTGGATAGCTCCTTTAGACTCCTAGCTGGTTGTAAGTAAAACCCAGGATGGAATCTCTGCCCCACCGAAATCAGATCCACCCCCCCCCCCCGCACATAAAAGCCTTGTCTGGAAGCCCTTTGCGCCAGTCACTGGAGCTGGACTAACCCCAACAGCCATGGAAGTCCATGGCCAATTCCCCCCTCCCCCGCCCAAGGTGCATCACTCAACACACCGGCCTTAGAGAGGCCGAGCCCCTCGCTCGCCTCTCTCTGCCTGCTGTTCTACTGGTGCAGCAAACTGGATCCAGGCTTCCCAGTAGTGCTTCTGCCCCCTTTGGACCCACAGCACAGCCAGCCACTGCTCCTCTTGTGTGGCGGCAGGATGTTTTTGATGCCTTGGGCTGGGCTGGAGGGCCTGGGGGGGGGGCATTTGTCAAAGCTTGGACTCTGGGCATTCCAGGGCAAACATGGATCCAATCCATGCTGAATTTCCATAGCACTCGGAGGGCGGGAGGGCACAAATCTTCTCACACAGTGATTTGCATGGTAATTAATAGTTCACATTTCCTTCCAAGTGCTGAAGAGCAAACGTGCCAATTTCCCCCCTGGGCTTAAAGTTACCCCATCAGAGACTTTAGGAAGACAGTATCAAAGGAGGATGTGAAGGACCTTTTGCATATCAAGTCACCAAATAACTTGATTTCCTCATGGAGTGTTCACTTGGCAGATGGGATAAAATTATGATAAATATTCCCTCGGTGGGAAAATATAATGAGGTCTGTGTAAGAGGAGGAGATAAGTGGTTTGGGATGTTTAGACAGGAAAGAAGGCAGCGGGGGGAGGCAGAGGAGATTTACTAAATAAAAAATTCCAATTAGGACCCTGAATTATTTCAGCAGGAATTATAATATCATGAGAGGAGGTCTACATGGCCACCCGGAGCCAAACGAACCCATTCAGGACTGTAGCTCTAGCTACATTCGAGGGATGGTTGAGGATTTTGATCTTTGTGAATTCTAACATGAACTGACCTGATGCTCACCTCCCATGTTACTGGGCACCTTCACACTGTTCTCAGCTCAAAAAAGTGTCAAAATACATTTTAAAATGTGTGTTTTGAGAGAAAATACTGATATATTCATAGTTGCATATTTTGAGAGAAAGTACATTTCAAATTCATATTGAAATATGAATTATTGTTATTAATATTATAAAATTGCAAAATAATGCAGAAAAGGGACAGACTGGATTGATGAGTGAACGTATGTATGAGTGACACAGGTCAGAAATAGATTGTCTTTACTTTTCACCCATGCCACAGGCCTCCATGCTGTGGACCCTAGCAAATGGGAACCTCTCTGCCCTATAGCCTTTCCTAGTCCCTCTGCCCAACACACAGGAACTGGGGGCCTGGAGAACCACTGTCCAGGATTTTGCAGAATTTGGAACCAGGCCTGTGGACAGTCTGATTGCTTCTCTTTACCAAAGTCATGCCCTGTCTCCTGGGACCTTATTTGGGGTTTGGGGAGATATTTTAGGAATGCCATTTTTAAATAGTGTGAATGGCTGGAGTTGCCATTCTAAAGAGTCCAACTCCCTTTCCCAGATCTCGAGAACAGCCTGCCTCAACTGGGCACCCTACAGATGTTTTGGACTACAACTCCCAGCATCCCCAGCCAACATGGGGGAAGGCCTTCCTTCACAAGCCCCCCTCCCCCCACAACATCTGCACATCCAGACAGCAAATGTGGCCAAATCTAGTTGAACTGCAGCCATCTTTAAGAAGTGCGACCAGGCTCATTGTGAGGCAAACTGCTATAACAGGAGGGGGTCAGTCGAACCCCCTCGTGTGTCTCAGCAGTGGGTGAGGGGCGCATAGGGCCATGCTGAGCCCAGCGGCCACGAGCCCTTCGGCCGTGCTGCCTGCCTGCCTGCCTTCCTTGTAGCCAGTTCCAGCATTCTCTGTCTGCACATTCAGCAGACGGAGAGGGGGAAAGGTGGCGGAGTTGCGGGGCTGGTACGGGCTCTTCCACCCCAGGGGCCACATGTGGAATCACACCTTTGAATGCTCCCCTCCATCAAACGCTCCCTGCAGGAAGAAAATGAACACAGCAGAGAGTGAAACTGGAGCCCCCCCCCCCCCGACTTCTGCGTGCTTGTTTGTTTGCAACTTGCAGCAGGTAGAATGGGGGGGGCATTACAAACCACCACCACCCCACCGCCCAAAGGGGCGCGATCCACATTGCCCCGAGGCAGAACGTCACCCCTTCCTTCCGCTGCCTGTGTCAAGCAGGCCTTTGTCATGCTGTGAGGAGCCCCTGTCCCGTTGCGCTCCCTCTGTAGCCCCCATGACCCGATTGCCAGGGCAGGGATGGGCAGGCAAGGGGATGCCGGTGCAGATGGCTGTGAATCCAGCCTCCGTGGCTCCCCTGCAGTTTGGGACGGAGAGGCGAGAGGGCAAAATAGCGCATCGGAAGTCTCCGGATTCTGAGTCAGAGTCTTGGTCCATCGAGGCCGGTATTGTCAACACTGACTGGCAACAGCAGCTCTCCAGGGCTTCAGGTACCTAGAAGTGCTGCTGGGGATCGAACCTGCGGCCTTCTGCAGGGAAAGCAGGGGCTCCACCACTGAGCTACATGGCCCCTTCCCAAAGCCAAAGGCAGCCTGCATTCTTTCCCGCAATTTGACCCCCACAACAACCCTGTGTGAGAGCTTAGGCTGGGAGAGAGTGACTGGCCTGAAGCCTCCCGCTGAGCTGTACTGCTGAATAGGCATGTCAACCTGGGTCGCCCTGGTCTAGGCCCAGCCCTCCAACCCCTACACCATACAGGTGCTGGCACGGCCCAGACTGTGGAGCCTTGGGGAGCGCGAAGCCCCTTGAGGGAGGAGGAAAGAATGCAGGCCGCCTTCGGCTTCGGGAAGAGGCCGTGTCGCTCAGTGGTGGAGCCCCTGCTCTGCAGGCAGAAGGTCCCAGGTTCGATCCCTGGCATCTCCAGGTAGGGCTAGGGAAATTCCAGCCTGAATCCCCAGAGAGCTTCTGCTGCTGCTGCCAGGCAGTGTGGACAAGACTGAGCTCAAGGGACCCAGGGCCCAACCGGGTAGCAGGCGGCTTCTGATGTTCCTGGGATGGGAGTGCTGTTCTCTCACCTACAAAGGCCCGGCTGCCCTTCGTCCTTATGGGAAAGAATAAGGAGCCACACTGGGGGCCCGCCCGCCCTCCTCTGACAGGGCAGGGATGGGGGGAAGGCTGCCACTGGCAGGCTCCCAGGCAGACCAAAGCAGGGGCCGCCTCCCCCAGCAACGTTGGAATGAGAGCCAGCGTGGTGTAGTGGCGAGAGTGTTGGACTGGGAGTCGGAGATCCGGGTTTTAGTCCCCACTCGGCCGTGGAAGCTCACTGGACGACTTTGGGCCAGTCACAGACTCTCAGCCCAACCCACCTCACAGGGTTGTTGTGAGGATAAAATGGAGGAGGATTATGTACACTGCCAGGGGTTCGTTAAGGAGGAAAAAGGCAGGATATAAATGAAAGGAAGGAAGAAGGAAGGAAGGAAGGAAGGAAGGAAGGAAGGAAGGGCGGGCTTGGCTGCTCAAGATGAGGAGAGGACACAGGCCTGCATAAACCAGCTTTCCCCAACTGGCACCCTCCAGATGTGTTGGACTACAGCTCCCAGCACTCCCATGCTGGCTGGGGGATGCTGGGAGTCATAGTCCAAGGCATCTGGAGGGCACGAGCCTGGGGAAGGCTGGCATAGACCCGTTCATGGAGGACACTGTGGGCTATCGTCCATGAACGCGAAATGGAGGCTCAGGGGCAGACAGGACGCCTCTGAACGCCAGCGCCAGCATGGGGAAGGGGAGGGAACCCCTTCATGCTCCGCTTGCCAGCTGCCCTTACGCAGCTGGTAGGCCATGGTTGGAACAGAATGCTGGGCTGCATGGGCGTTTGGGCTGGTCAAGAGGGGCCCGGTGGGGCAGGATGTGTCTCTGCACACAGAGTTCAGGAAGATGCTTTGCAAACCCACCCAACACACCTGTCCAAGGTCTGCGGGACATACAGGCTGCCCGCAGAGATACTCACACGGCCAGTCCAAGCACTGAGCGTCGTGCTCGTCACTGGTACGGGCCTGCTTCTCAGGATGGGCAAACTGGCCCCACAGCTCAGATCAGATGCCTCTGGTGTAGTGTGCCAGAGCCTGTGTCGATCCAAGGACCCTCTGGCTGACTGTGGCCTCCAGCACTCCAGCCGCCAGCTGCTTGTTTCAAAGACTCGGTCAGCGCCTTCTCCAGAGACCAAAAATTAGGATTTTATATTATCCGTTTTAATGCTATACATCAACGTGTCTCATGAGTCATAGTTTCCAGCTGTGGTTTTCCTCCAATGCCACTTTTAGCCAAAGTTGTCTTCAAGCCAATTTTGTGGATTTTTGTTAAGCCTGTGCTCTCTCGATAATAGGTTTTTCCCCCTCCATCAGATCCCTTGATTTACAAAATTGATGCACTTCACATAAAATCATACCTTATCTCCTCCATTCTGCAGAAGTGTTTTAATTGCTAAACTTGGAGATCTGTTTTGGTTTACATCCCTCACAGGACTGAGGCCATTGGGAGATAAGGAATTTCACGTTTCAGACTTCGGTATTTCCAGTTCTACTGCCTTGATCCACTGGAATGCCTCCCACCCTCCCTCGCGGCCCTGATGCCCAGAAGGGCTACATGGGACCACCCCTCCCTCACTGCTGCGCTCCCTCTCCCCCTCTTCAAATCCCCTTGCAATATTTACCTCTTCCATGAAGCCCTTGCTGTAACCATTCAATTCTCACCCCCTACAGGGCCATTTGTGGCCCTCCAGTGGGATGGCTCACCGCAGCTATGCTGGCCGGGCCTGATGGAATTTGCAGCCCAACAACCTCTGGAGGGCCCACATTCCTCTGTTTCAAAGGGGCGCGTGACATGTCACCCTGCACTGTTTTCTTTCATTTTTTAAAGCTTTGTTGTAGTTTGCTTGAATGGACAAAAGATGGATACATCTTATATGTCGTTGTGCTTCTCATGGTGCTGAATATATCTGTAGATGGAAGTGGGTGAAAGGAAGGCATTTGTTTGTTTGATCGATGTTTATCCAGATACAAATAAGACTTACAAATAAGGTAGTCAGAATGACTCCCTCTCACTAGTTGCTTCCCACTTTCCTGTTTCCTATACATATCAAAGATCACTTCCACACGGTCCCTGGTTCGATCCCCAGCATCTCCAGGTAGGGCTAGGAAAGAATCGTGCCTGAACCCTTGGAGAGCTGATGATACTGGGCTCCATGGACCAAGGGTTTGACTATGGTATCTGCTTCTAAGTAGTGTTAACAAAAATGTCCTTACCTATTTTGTATTTTAACTTTTGAATGTGGTTGATGTGATGATGGCCACTATTTTGGATTGCTTTAAAAGGGGGTTAGACTAAGTCATGGAGGAGAAGGCTATCCATGGCTACTAGACCTGATGGGCATAGGCTACCTCCAGTCTCAGAGGCAGGCTGCCTATGTGCACCATTTGCTGGGGAACATGGGTGGGAGGGTGCTGATGCACTCGTGTTCTGCTTGTGGGTTCCTGGTTGACTGACAGCTGGTTGACCACTGTGTGGGCAGAGTGCTGGACTGGATGGACCCTTGGTCTGACCCAGCAGGGCTCTTCTTATGTTCTTATGGTGTGTAGCCTGGGAATCAGCCACTTCCCAATCCAAATTATATTCTCCAGAAATGTAGCTGTCAGTGAATATGATCTGATGGTTCACTTCACTTTCTTGTTCCTGTGAACAAAATGCACTCCTAACAATGTGGAATTTCAGACACCAATCCTCATGCCTGTGAAAGACAGCACCAGCGCTCCCCTGAGACGATGGCCTTCCCTGCTCCAGAAACTAGTTGGAGCAGCAGAACAAAGGGTACAAGCAAATGGGCATGACCTTATAACAGAGTCTGACGAAAATTCCAGATTCATTTAAGTTATAGTGTGTGGACACATCCAAAATGTTTTAGTGGCAAGTATTAGTACAGAAAGTGCAAGGCAAAGAATTCTTCTGTGGATTTCGTTGCTGTTGTGGGTGGGAGGTCAACTCCCTCAATGGTGCAGATTTGGCTCTGTGCCCTTCCCTCCGTTTTAATTTGTATGGAATACAACTCCATCACTCAAATAATGCTGCTTCTTTTTAGTTATGTTTGTGCAGGTAATGATGATATAGTCTCATTTATGCAAGATTATCCTTTTATCACATTTCCAGACTCATTTATGAGGCTCATGTTTTTCCCTTGAGGGCATCATCAAGTGAGTTAAGTTGTACTATTTGCCTCCTGCAGTGAACTGGCAGGAACCTCCTCCGCTGACGGATGAGGGCTGCTGCCTTCGCCAAATAGGGTTTGCGTGATGGATATTTTACTTGTGAATATTATAGCCAGAAATTAGCATGTTTATTGAGGAAAAATGTGTGTGTTTACATTCTGCTACCCATGGCATTACCTTTTATGACCCGGATTGTTTAGCAGAAGATAAGCACAAATGACTTCCATTTTGGTTTTCAGGGAAAAAAAAGAAAAGAAAATGGGGGGGGGGGAGAATTAATGAACTTCTAGATATAGAATTTGCCTTAAGTAACACTATGAGGCTGAGAGATACTTGTTACGTTACCCTATTTGCTGGTGATTTGAGGCGGCTTAACTCTTTAACGCATCAATTTTGAAGAATAAAGTTAACATATACTAACTAGTAACTTGCCACAGTTTGCATATAAGCACTTGGCAGCCTGTCTGTCTGTATTGTTCTGCCAGCGGGTTAGGAAAACGTTACAGTTCCATAGCTAATAAAATATTTGGGGAGGGGTTGCTGATAAACATCTTCTGTTGGCTTGACAAAACGTTACAGATGACCAGCCGATGAGGGGTTGCATGAATGCCGTGGTAGGTTAGCGCATGCAAATGGCCTCCTGCATGGAGGCAAATGGCCTCCTGCATCCATCCCAGCACTGGCTCCAGGGTCTTCCGGACCCTTGGGCAAGACGCCCTCCGCGGCCCCGCCCTCCATGACTCTGCCTCCTCCGTGCCCTTGTCGCCCGCTGCCCTTGCTCCTCCTCTTGTTCACCTTTGCCGTCGCTTGCTTGCCAGGCGGAGTAGTCAGCTCCCTCTCACGACCACCGATGTCTGGGCCAGAGCAGGAGGCACGTGAACCAGCAGTTTGCAGTGATGAAGGACGGAAGCAAGTCGGGGGGGCTGTTGCCCTGCTGGGGCGTGGGCCCTTGGAGGCGCCCAGCCTTGACGCCAGCTGCTAGAATGGAAAGGGGGGTGAAGGTGCGTGCTGGCCAGATTGGACTGGCCTAGTCCAGCGGCCCTGGAGGGTCTCGAACACACTAGGAGATGGGAGAAGCCAGTCTTCCAGGTTCTTCTGCCACACAACCTCATGGCGGCAACCAAGCTGCCCCCTTGCCGCATTTCTCCTCTTGCCTTCCTTAGTGGTGGATGTGATAGGAGAGATTTCTTTTTCACACATTCACGCCTCCCCTTGCTGCTGCAGCCATCAAGCCATGAACCCGAATGTGGGAACCAGCCCAAAGTCAGCGAGAGACTGCGTGGATCCCACAGTGCGCCTTGGCGAATGGCTCCTGAGCTCCGTCACCTTCCAATTAGGAAGAAATGGCTGTTGTCCTGGCCCTGTTTGATGATTCCAAAGGAAAACTCTTAAGACCAAGTGTGGATTTTCAGTCATATTGGATGTCTACAGGGCTTTTTCCTCACAGCATGTGTGTACGCCTGCTCTCTCTCTCTCTCCCTCTCTCTCTCTCTCTTTGCTTACCATGCTAATTTGATGCTGTGTTATTCTCTGGGGTGACACGGAGACAAATTTGACTCCAGCGTTACAATAACCAGTCATAAAAATTATGATTGCCAATATCTTGGAGGCACTTTCCTTGTGAATAGTAAGATGAAGTGAATTAACAGCTTGAAAAATTGTTGGCAATGGGAAGAGAGCAATGCTGTAAATGTTCATTATTTCCCCTGTGACAGGCTGCTGTGGGCAAGGGAGAAACTCACTAAAGGAGAAGGCTCTTGTTGGTCACCCACACTGGTGTCTGCCTTCGCCTCCCAGCAAACCAAACGCAGTCCAGACCTCTTTGTGGGAATCCCGTGGCAGCAAAGGTTCTAGATGAAGGAGGTCGATTTCCCTTGGAGCCTTCTCCCTGGCCCTTCTTGATGATGATGACAACGACGACGACGATAATGATAAGAAGAATTTGTAGGGTGCTTTCAAGTGTTGAAAGTGCTTCACATGCATTATCTGATTGTAATCCTTACAACAACCCTGTAAGGCAAGTCAGTTTTATGATCCCTCATATTGCAGATGGGGGGAAGGACTGAGGCTGAGTGAGAGCGGCTTGCCTAAGGCCACTTAGTGAGTTCATGGCAGAGGCGAGATTCAAACTGGGAACTCCTTGAATGCGAAGAGGCAGGGTCTTCCTCACAGAAGGTTCTGCACTGTGGCACAGAAGGGAATCAGGGCGAGCCCGGCTAGACCCTCAGGCTGGCAAGAAGTTTGTGGTCCCCAGTTGGCCAGGTGCCAAGACGGCCACCCTTCTGCTCGATGCTTTGTGCTGCGGGGCTGCAGGCTGCTGCTTCCGTCTCAGCTCCCCCAGTGGACCCCTCGGACTCTGGGGTGGGTTGGGGGGACCGCAACAGTCAAGCCTGGTTTGGGTCTGGCCACCTCAGCCTCCGCCTGGCCCCACCCCACATGACGAGGAGCGCACGCTCCTTCGTCAGGCTGTGCGGTGCCTGCCTCTTCCCTCCCAGTCCCTTCAGCCTTCCTTCAGGCTTGCATGGCCTATCTGGGACACTTCTCTGCAAAAGTGGGTGTGCAGGTTTCGCAATGCGGACCTGAGCCTTGGCTGCACATTGCACGTGTCCTATCATCCGCGGCTGGCTTAACTGTACCACGAGCCACTGCTGCGTTTCCCCACGACTCTAAGATTAATAGGCCCAAACCTGTTACCTGACAGAAACACTGAGGCTGCAATCCTACACTCACTTCCCTGGAGTACGTGTCGCTGAACTGAAGGGGCTTACATCCGAGCAGACGTGTTGGATCGCACTTTTCCTTTATTTCTTAACAGCCCGCCCTTCCTCTACAGACCCCAGGCAGCACGGGTGACCCTTCTCTCCCCTACCTAGCCTATCCTCACAACAACCCCTTGCGGTAAACTAGGATGAGAGCGCGGGCAACCGGCCCAAGGTCGCCCAGTGAGGATCCTGGCTGAAGGGGAGGCCCACGCCTGGCACGCCCGGGCCTTGCAATCCTAGGCCAAGCGCTCCGCCACAGCGGCTCGCTCGCCTGCCAAAGACGACGGGGCTGTGCCGCGGACGCAGCAAGGCCTGGCTCTCGGCAGCGCCCATGCTGCCACGCCCCAGCCTGCGGCTCCTGCAGCGAGGCCCTTTCCGGCCCAGCTCCAGGGGCCCATCTTTCCAGAGCCCTGCAAATAAGGCAGCAGGAAGCGCCTTCTGGCAGGGGAGGCGATGGGAATTTGTGGAGGAAAAAAACCCCTCCCCACACCTGCCTGCCTGTCCTCAGGCCACGGACCCTTCTTGCCCTCCCTAGCCCTAATCCCATTTTGTCTTTGTTCTGAGCTGGATTTTACCTGCTGCTTAGATTGTTTGTCCCCGTGACTGGATCCGGCCAGTCCTCCTTCTCCAGTGCCCACCCTCTAAGGGTCCTGGGGCCAGCCCCCGTATGCCTGCCCACCCAGCTCAGCCTCGCAAACCTCCTGTGCCTGTTGCACGCAGACTGTACAGGACCACAAAGACTTCGCCCCATGCTGGGAGTCAAGCGAGCACCCTCTGCTTTCCTGTAACTCATCCCCAGGAATGATCCCCAAAGTCGCCCTGTGATTGCAGGACATTATGTGTCAGCACAGCTGTAGCAAACAGCTTGAAAATAGGGGTACAATATAAGTGCATAAAATATTCATTGAGAAATTACAGATAACCACAATTTTTCTTTCTTTCTTTCTTTTAATATGATAGAGCCAACATTAGCCATACTTCAGTTATGATGTCAGTGTTCACAGTATGTGCTCTAGGCAGGTATCTCGAAAGGACAGCTCAGTGTAAACTGGAGTTCCCCACACACACACACTTTTTTTTAAGCCCCACATCCGTGCTTTTAAGAGCAGCCTGGCACTTTCCCTCACCTGCTTAGTTTCTGTCAAAGGTGCAGGAGCACAACCAGTTAAAAAGGGGGCAACCGCCGTGTGAACATCCAAACGGCAGATTGCCCAGATGTGTTGGTTGGCCCCACAGATCATTTGGCTGAATACATCTGCACTGTGACTGCAGATCGCAGGAAAAGGAGATGTGCGTACGCTGCAATAATGTTCTTCCTGCAAATTCTTTGGTCTCTTTAGTGGGTGCTGCTGTTCAGTTCCTGGAGCTGAGACAGGCTCTGTTCAGGTGCACCTGTGCAGCTTTGCGGCAATTTGCAAATTTTTCATCTCAGCAAATCACTCCAGCTAGAGCAATAGAAAATACAGCTAACATGGGGGAAATAGAGTTTGCCTTAATTAAGTAGTTTTGCAATTAGCATTTGAGAGGTGAGTTATGGGGCTACAGCATACTTGGAATCAAGCCACCAAGGAGAATCACAAAAGCTGGGGAAACTGCAACATGGGCGGCTGCCTGAGGGTGCGTGTTGCCGTTAGACCAGACATCCCCAAAGGGTGCACTACCTGGGCAAAGTGCCACAAGAAATGACTTCATTGGAAAGATGGCCTCCTGGGAGCCCAAGGCCCTACCCACTGAGGAGGAGGCTGCCTGCTGCCTCTCTGTGTGACTCATTGCTCCAACCTTGCCTCCCTCCAATCTGCCTCCGTTGCTTGGAGGTAGTTCAGCCATCTTTCTGCATCAGGTGGGATTGGATCACTGCTGCGACAGAGCAGAACAACCTGCCCACAGAGGCACCTGCCCTGATGTCTCTCTGCTTGAGCCATGGTCCTTTTCCCATCAAGTACACCGCCACTCTCAACAGTGACTCATGGAAGGGAAGGTGGGCTCTTCGGAGGGCAGATACTCTTCCACACTCTCAGAATGAATCTTTCTGGATGTAAATGTGAACCATGTGCCTTCCAGTTTTAATTCAGGAAGCCAGTGTGCCTCGGAAGGCTACATCACCTGGCTGTGCAGAAGAGGGAGATCCAGCTGGTGATGCGAGTCTGAGACCAATGCCAGAGACGTCCACCAAAAGGCATCCATTGCCCTTTCCCAGCTCCTAACTGGTTTGTGTCAAGGCTGGCAGTCTGGAGGCTGAGCCGTGCCTGGCCATGACCAGGCGGAGGAAACGAGAGAGGCGCTTGCGGAAGTGGTGAGGAGCCACAGGCTGCCTTCCAGCAACGTGGCTACCTTTGCAAAGCTGAGGGCGATGCTGGCCTTCCCTTGGACCCAGGTCCTAGGGTCGAGGGAGCTCCTAGGTGTCGCAAGAGGGACCATGTAGAGCCAGCAGATGGGCCTCCTTCCCAGGCAGCCTTGAACCAGTGTTGGTTCGACGCGTTGCTTGCTTTTCTTGGCTCGCAGACACAACGGGCCTGCTTTGCGTGGCGCTCCAAGCTTAATCTCACCGAGTGCTTAATGGCACTCCATTAGGAATCATTTCATGCCTCAAGATGCACCAGCCTTTAAGACGGTGGCGAAGGGAGATTCCATCCTAATGGCAGAGCACAACGTGCTGCTGCAATCGGAGGCCATCCATCAAATGCTCTTATTTCGCTGCCGGTGCTTTCATAATGCAGTGAAACTTTGGGCGCGCTCGGGGTGGGGCTTTGCCAGCCTCAAGGGAGCTGACCAAAAAGATGGGAGCCCTTAAAGCTGGCCTTGTGATGATCCCCCAGTGGCCCACATGGGGGGCTCCAGTGCGGACAAGCAGCGGTGTCCACACAGGGGAAGGTTGCACAACACCTCCCTGCCTCTGCTGGCACTTTTCCTTTTGCTTTCTTGACCTGCTCCCTGCTGTGCGCTAGTTTATATACATTACAGCTGACACAGGAAACCATGTTACATGGCTGCACACAGCATCTGCTGCTCCTGGCAGTGCCTGGCTTCCAAGCCTCACAGAATCATAGGATAGTAGGGCTGGAAGGGGCCTACCAGGCCATCGAGTCCAACCCCCTGCTCAATGCAGGAGTCCAAGTCAGAGCATCCCTGACAGGTGGCTGTCCAGCCTCATCTTGAATGCCTCCCGTGTGGGAGAGCCCACCGCCTCCCTAGGTAATCAGTTCCACTGTCATATTGCTCTAACAGTCAGGAATTTTTTGCTGATGTTCAGCCAGAATCTGTCACTTGAGCCCATTATTCCGTGTCCTGCACTCTGGGATGATCGAGAAGAGATCCTGGCCTTCCTCTCTGTGACAACCTTTCAAGTACTTGAAGAGCGCTACCCTGTCTCCCCTCAGTCTTCTCAAGGCTAAACATGCCCAGTTCTTTCAGTCTCTCTTCATAGGGCTTTGTTTCCAGTCCCCTGATCATCTTGGTTGCCCGCCTCTGAACCCTCCCCAGCTTGTCTGCATCCTTCTTAAAATGCAGTGCCCAGAACTGGACACAGTACTCCAGATGAGGCCAAACCAGTGCTGAGTAGAGGAGAACTAGTACTTCACATGATTTGGAAGCTATGCTTCTATGAATGCAGCCCAAAATAGCATTTGCCTTTTTTGTAGCCACATCACATGGTTGGCTCATATTCAGCTTTTGATCGACAACAATTCCAAGATCCTTTTCACTTGTAGTGTTGTCGAGTCACGTATCCCCCATCTTGTAACTGTGCATTTGGTTTCTTTTTCCTAGGTGCAGAACTTGGCATTTATCCCTATTAAATTTCATTCTGTTGTTTTCTGCCCAGTGCTCCAGTCTATCAAGATCACTTTGAATGTTGTTTCTGTCTTCAAGGTAGTAGCTATCCCAACCAATTTTGTGTCATCTGCAAATTTGATAAGCATTCCCTGCACCTCCTCATCTAAGTCATTAATAAAAATGTTGAAGAGCACTAAGCCCAGGACTGAGCCCTGTGGTGCCCCACTCGTTACCTTTCCCCAGTTTGAGAAGACCTCATTGATAAGCATTCTTTGGGTCTGCTTCTGTAGCCAACTGTGGATCCACCAGATCTTTGTTTCATCTAGCCCACTTTGAGCTAGTTTGCTCATCAGGATATCACAGGGCACTTTGTTGAAAGCTTTGCTGAAGTCGAGATATATGATGTCCACAGCATTCCCACAATCCACAAGGGAGGTGACCTGATCAAAAGATGAGATCAGATTTGTCTGGCAGGATTTGTTCTTGACACATCCATGTTGGCTTCGAGTAATCAATGCATAGTTTTCAAGGTGTTACAGATGGATCACTTTATCATCTGCTCCAGAATTTTCCCAGGGATTGATGTCAGACTGACTAGTCTGTAGTTCCCGGGTTCCTCCTTTTTACCCTTTTTGGAGATAGGAACATATTAGCCCTCCTCCAGTCATCTGGCACTTCACCCGTCCTCCAGGATTTCTTAATGATAATAGATGGTGGTTCTGAGAGTTCTTCTGCCAGTTCCTTTATTACTCTAGGATGCAGTTCCTCTGGCCCTGGAGAGTTGAACTCATTCAAAGTAGTTAGGTGTTCCTTGACCATATGCCTGTCGATCTCAAGCTGCGATCCTGCCCCTTCAGCCTGTACTTTGCTTTTGCCAGGGGGTCATAGACCCTCTTTCAGGCGAAGACAGCCAAACTAGGAACTGAGCACTTCTGACTTTTCTTCGTCATCTGTTATCATTTTGCCATCCTTATTTAATAGCTGAACCACCATTTCTTTCCTCTGTCTTTTACTATGCACGTATCTGAAGAAAGCCTTTTTGTTGCTTTTGGCATCCCTCGCTAACCTCATCCACCATGGGCCCATCTACACCTGGCTTTTACTCCAGGGCAGGTGCGAGTCAAGGTTTCTCATGACAGATGACACAGTCGTGACTTCACAGCCATCCGTGGTTTTCGTCTGGAAAATGCGGAGTTCCAAGGAGTTGTTTTGCTGTGATGGTTTTCATTTGCTATGAGTTTCCCCATGCTTGTGAGCCATCTGTCCCTTCCCCAAACTGACTTCGCATTTTGCAGTGTGTGCGTAGTGCCTGCGTCACCCTGTGACACCCCTTTGCTCCCCCCATCCCTTCGCAGCTGCGCAGTTACAGAGGCACAGAGGGGCATTTTCATATTTAATCACACTTTCACACGTATTTTCAGCTTCATATCTTTGCAACAGTTGCTTTTGGACTCAGTACCCAAGAGCTGGGGTGGGGGTGGGGGTCTTGGGGGAGGAACATTGCTCCAGGCACCATTTTGGAGTGATGGCTAGGCATGTTCCACTCACGCTTGTGAGCGCGAACCATCGCGAGAGTCTCAGGCTGGGGAACTGACAAACTGATGGTGTGGAAATTAACACCCAATTTTTACCTTAAAAGGGTCAGAAAAACTCAGCAGAGCCCCTCAAATACAAAACAGCCATGAAGTTTCACACCCCCATACTCACGGGATTGCACAGCTGCACATTTCAGTATAATGGCCAAAAAAACGGCCACGGTGAGTTTGTTAGGGGAGCGCGCAGTACATCGCGAGTGTATCGCAGGGCATGGTGATTCGAAGCTGCATTGCTACGCAGTTGCGACGGGGTGGGGGGGTCAAAGCGGTGCCATATACATGGGACCAATGTTTCCACCAGAACAAGATGGAGACAGTGGTCGACTGCCAGTTGCCCCCAGTACCAGGTAAGCTGAGATATACTGCTTCTAAACATGGAGACCCCATTTTTAGCTGTCATGGCTATCAGCCAGAAGTATGCCTAATCCTTTCTTTCTCCTCATGATACCCTGCATTCTTGCTGTGTAAATGGTCACTTGTGTTTAAATATAGTGATGACCACGGATAGTAATGACCATGGATAGCGATGCCCATGCTGCCATGATTGGTCACATCTGTCCAAGCCTGCAAAGGGTATGATGCTTACAAGGTGTAGTGATGGCCACCAATTTGGATGGCTTGAAAAGGGAGCTAGACAAATTCCTGGAGGAGAAGGCTATCAATGGCTATTAGTCCTGATGGCTACATGCTACCTCCAGTCTCAGAGGCAGTAAGCCTATGTGCACCAGTTGCTGGGGAACATGGGTGGGAGGGTGCTGTTGTGCTCATGTCCTGCTTGTGGGTTCCTGGTCGACAGCTGGTTGGCCACTGTGTGAACAGAATGCTGGACTAGATGGACCCTTGGTCTGACCCAGCAGGGCTCTTCTTATGTTCTTATGGTTCTGCTGAGATTATTATTGGATCAGATGAGTTGGTGAGGGTAGTGATCTTTTGAGTAGCCCAGGGCTCCTCTTTTATTAAAAAATTGAATATCTGGAACTCTCTGGATTCTGCTCAAATGGCAGGTTCCATGTCAAGGATATCCCAAGACTCTTTGCCTCTGTTCTGGCCAAAATCCAGGGGCTGAAATAGCATCACTCCTCAGTGTTTTGGGTTAGACTGGATTTTGTTACAACCTTAACGTTACTTAAACGAAGGCTGAGTGTTTGTGTGCATTGTTAGCAATTGGTGATAGATGCCTTTGGGGAACCACACATTCAATAACAACGCTCCCCACCCCCCGCCAAATAGACAAAAAGGAGTTTTTTAATGGGAGACAGCATAACTGTTTGCAATTTGGCTATTCATTGTGTCTTTGGCATTTTATGTACTGCATTAGCCGAGGCAATTTCATGCATATGGATATAATGCATTAAGTAGAGGCATTTAAATATAGTGAAACTAATTTTATGATGATTAGTTGAAGGAAATCATTGCACTCCTATCATCTATATAGGAGCCAATTTGCATGAAAATGCCCAAAGTTGCTATGCCAACATTTTCGGCGCTGTCGGTCGGGGTCGTCTTCGTGTCAGGACTTTGTATTAAAAATCGGTCTCCAGTGCCGGTGTCTTTTAATTCATTGCAGGCTGTAGGCCATTTGCTCACAAAACGCTTGCAGTAAAACAAATGAATAGCTAAGATACTCATTTGCATGATTCCCATTTGAAAACCATTCCCCTGAAATTAAAGGAAGCATGCGACTTCGGTGGAGAAGATGGATGGGCAGATGAACCATGCAATTAATATTTTTTCGGCATTCTCTTTTTAAAGCCCTCCAAAGACTTGGAGCAACACATGCTGCCTCCCAGACAAATTGGGTCCCGCAACACTTCCAACGCGCTCGCCATGGCAGCAGCTTGCTCCGACTCTCTTCCCCTTTATTGTCTCACTTACATTATGCAGTAATTAAAACTATTTACCATTCCTACTTATCTGCCATCTGCTGCTATTGAAGCTTCCCTTTCTCTATAAAGCCATCTTCAAAAGCAACAAGGAAAAGAGCAGATTCAAAAACAATTGGGACAGGATGGAAAGGGGAAAAAGGGAGGGAGGAAAAGAAGCGGCCCCAATTCCGGGTGGTGTCTGGAAACAGGCAGAAGGCTGGCAGAAGCTGCACAAGTGATACAGAAGGAGGAGGCCGTCTTCGGCTAGTGCAGCCCTGCTTAAAAGGGACCACAAAGTGAAGTCTTGAGCTTCGACTGAGCTCCTTTGCATTGATATTGTGCTTCATAGACAGGGAATGATGGGCATTGTAGTCCAATTAATCTGGAAATCACCAGATTGGGGAAGGCCGCCTTCCAACAACCTGGAATCCTGACATCCTTGGCAAAACTCAGCATATATAGGCACCAGTAGTATTGAAAGAGGACTGAACAGTATTAAAAGCTTATTATCCCTTTATATAATAGATACATTATCTCAGCAGTCCCTGTCCGATGCATGATTGTGACAAACAGGTATTTTGAAAACTCATGAATCATACCAGTATCCTAATCAGAGCGCTGGGAGTGGCCGGGGTACATTGGGTGTACACTTGATGGCAAGCCAGGATTTGTTGCTCTGTCAGGTGTGAAAATGGTCCTTAAAGTCTGGTGTCTTGTCTTTGGTCACATAGCCTTTGATTGGTTACTGATCAGTGTGCCTTTTCGGGTTGGTGGGCACATTTGGAATTTCGATCGTGCGCCACGGGTGCTCTCAGAAAATGACTACCATGGCGGTGAGACTTGCCGGATCATAAAATGGCTGCCATGGTGGGCCTGGCAAAACACCCATTTCCCAGAAGGCAAACTGGTGAGACTGAAAGAAAAGTAAGTTGCCCAAGAACCTAACTGCAAGGCAGAGGTGAGGTCTGAGCTCCAAAACGCAGAACCACCTGTTTGAACCCAGACGTAGATTGTACTGGAGCACTTCACATACCAGCTTTAAAAATATTTTTTAAATCTTCAGAAGTAAAATAAAAATCGGGAGGGACAGGGAGCCTGGTGGGAGACCTCAGGGTTCACTGCATCAGATGATTCCACACACACAAGCACCAGACTGACACCTGTGCGTGCGAAGAGGGTGTCACACCTGGGGGCAGGTCAAGCCAGGAGGTCAGCGCTGAGGTACACATCCAAATGGCAAACTGAAACAGGCCAGAGTCACAAAGATAACTGTTGCTCAGTTGAGATCCCAGGCTAAACAGGAAACCTTGTGAGGCTTTCCCTGGCCTAGGAGGGCCCAGCGCCAGCCTGGATGAGTGGGGCCAGTCCAGAGACTGAACATTTAGCGCCCCTGGAAACACTCCAAACTGCAGTCCTAGAGTCTCATCGCATGGGGCAGCCGCACACATAGCCGAGTGTGTGTGCGTATCTCCCAGAAAGGGGAGGGCCCCGCTCTACGCCTGGCAATGCGTCTGTTGTGCACAAGATATAACTTTGCAAGTCTCGTTTCTGTCCTCCCCACCCCCAGTGGAAATGTTTTGAAAGATATTAAGCACCCTTTCAGTAACTGACTTTACATCTGTGACCATGGGGGGGAAATTCTTAACACAAAGATCCCATTTAAAGTAAGCGGTGAGAATTATATGTAAAAAGAAATATTTTAGGTAGGAATCGAGTAGCAAATGATTTTTGGTCTCTGCGGGGAGAAATGAGCCATAACAAGCGCTCAATTCTATATGCATGTAATATTACCCTATGGTTCAAAAAAAGCTTTTAAATCACATAAACGCAGTTATGGGCCATTGTACAAAATAAACATTCCACTTGCGCTTTGGACTGTTTTTTAGTCCTTTGATCGAAAGTGATGCTTGTGGATTTTATTGCTCCGTAAATTAAAGCTGCTTTTTTGATTTGATTGAACTAAATTAAGCCTTCTGCCGTGTTGGAAAATGACAATTACAAGGATATTTTTTGGCTGTACTGCAGATAAGCAAATGGGTTGGTACCCTTTTAACAATCCCACTGAAGCTTCATTGAGGATTTCAATACCTATTTTAATTAAAACAAAGGCCTACGTAACAATAATGTCTCCCTTTAAAGAGAGAAAATGCCTGTCGTTTTAAATCCGCTTTAATATGTCTTAAGGACTGGGTGATGGATGTTGGAAGCGCAGGATTCTGACAAGGTATTTGGCGATTCTGGATGCCTTCTGAATTTCCTTATTGCACATCTGACAGTCGTTTTGTGAATGCTCGCTCTCATTTCAAATAATAATTCGCAGACAGAAATGGAAGCAATTGTTCAGGCGCTCACTTATGTACGAGAACTCTTACCACTTTTCCTCGTGTAGAAAAGCTGAGAGCTTTTCTACACGAGGCTGTTAATCCACTGTGTCTGCTTTCAGTTTCGTCTTAGAACTGAGATCCGAGCACTACACAAACAGCATTTCCTTTCCTGCTTTTTTGCTATATAACCTCTAGGTGGTATTGTGGTATAGCAGAATACCACAAATACACAAGTAGAGAAAGTGTTTTCTTTTGCTCACACAAATAATACCACATTTTCCCTGCTCTAAAAAAACTCGCCAAAAGTGCTGGTTAGACATAGAAGTGAAACTGGAGGGTCACAATGTCATCTAAACAACACATAAACAACCGTGAGTAGAGAATAACGAGCTTACAGTAAATGCCTCGTGTAGAAAAGCTCTACGCCTTAGTAACTAATGCCTCAGTTGGTCAGTGCAGGGCACAAGCACAGCTTTTCCCATTTCAGTAATAGGAGAAGCTGCACCATCAAGCTGTTCCTTCTGTACTACTATTAAGAACTGAAATGTTGCTGTCCAATATTGAATTGGGCAGTGCTACTTGCATTTCTTTAGTGAGGTATGTTTTTTAACAAAACATAATACAAAGGGCATGGTCCAGCCAAAGTTAAGCATTTTTTTAAACTGTCCCATTGACATTTGGGGCACAAAAGTGCTTCAGTATGAATGAATGGTGTACTTTAAAAAACAAGAAAAAAGAATGCGCTCCTCACACTTCAATCTTTCCCATTTAAATAAGTAACTTTAAAGTGCTGAACCTTGTCTGAATCATGCCCAGTGGGTTCCCCGCAACCCCGCCCCCATTCAGTGTTATCCCTCTGAGCGGTCTAGGATTGTGTGCATCCTCAGAGCCTTCTTCTGACACAGAAGGAAATTGGGGTGAGGGTGGGGGGTGTTTGTAGCACTGTCTGCACCAATGGGCAGGCAGTATGGCCTGGAAACAATTTTCCCTTTGGGGAAACGGCAAAGTTACTCCTCCTCACCGAAGGCAATTTTCCAGTAGCCATTTTCATATGGAACAAAAACATAAAATAAAAATAAAGATATGGTCTCCAGTATGTTACTTCAATTGCAAAGGAAAGCAAAGGTGGGAAGGGAAAGCCATGGTTTGTGACTGAGTGAGCGGTCCTTCATGCCAGGGATTTACTGTGCTGGCTTTTAGAAGTCACATCTACCACACTTGAATCCTGGCCAGAGAAAAGAAATTTCTGAGCAGGCCTTAAGGGTGTGGGTGGGTGAGTGGGGGAAACAGAGGGCTGAAGATGCAGGACTAACAGTGGCAGACAGGGAAGCCTTCCCCCTCACCGTCTCAGGGCAAGGAGCACCGGTTGTGCGGCTTGGAATGGAGGCCCCCAAAAGGCCCTTTTCTCACCATCCGCCTGAAAGTGATTCCCATCACCTTGCTTTCACTTCTGACGAAAGTGCTTCCTCTGAAGGGCAGATGTCACTTACTTAGAATGACAACTCTGGGAACTTTCCACTCAGCCGAGAAACTCCTGACTGGGGAGCTAAACTCCCTCCTTTCTCCCCTGCTTGGAAACTAATGTTTAACAGGCATGCATGTTCAACTGGGCAAGCGTTGTCGGCAACGTTGCTGCAGCACTGGCAAAGGGCTCTTTAACCCCTTCTCCCCCAGCATGAACAGAAAGAGAGGCTCTGGCAGAGTCACTTTAAGTGTGTTGTCTGCTCACTTGCTAACATTCCCTTTGTCTTGAAACATGTGCCGAGCTTCATCAGAAGGGCAAAGGGCTCTGCCCACACAGGGGATACAGCTAAAGAGCCCTTTGCCTTTGTTTCAGCTTTGGAGAACGTGGGTAAGGCACATAATTGTGTCTGTGTGTGCAGGGGCGGGCAAGTGCGGGGGCTGCCCTTGGGATGAGGAGCCATTCTGGAGGCCAGATGGGAAGGCTTTAGGGGCCAGATTTGACTTACTGATCACATCCTGGGCATTTCTACATCAGCCTAAAATCCTGCATTTAAAACGGTCCTTTCTGCTTCCGTTTTAAATGCAGGATCACCACTGACTCCCTTTACATGCGCTTCCTCCCCCCGCCCCTGCTTCTCCCCATATCTGAGTCTTCCATTATCTTTCATTGATCTCACTCCTCTTCTTGCTGCTTTTCCTGTTTTCACAGAGGGAACTCAAGTGGAACACAATTTGATAGTTCATTATCTGCAATCTATTTAAAAATGGAAAAAAGGGCATTTAGTGCAGGAGACGCCCTGCACAGGGGGGATATGGCATCATGTAAAGAGCCTGCAAACTTCTGTGAAGGAGCAATCTCAATCGCAGGATAAAAGCCCGGTGTGAAGGAGCCCCTTATCTCCGTAGCCTTTGTTCTTCATTACTTTTACTGAAATTTCCTAAACAAAGTTATGGTCATTAATGTATGTATCTGCCATTTATTTGTTTGTTTGTTTGTTTATTTCAGAAATTTATCAACTAGCTTTTAATGTGATATTTTCCCAAGGCTTCATGCAATATACAGTAAAATAAAATTTAAATGTATAACAGTGTAAATAACTATAATATAACAAAGATGAGCAGGCGTGGAATCAGACCATCGCGTTCAGATTCAGCCAGCCAAGACCTAAAAACAGTGCCACTGAGAACAAATACAGATGTAATCTACCCTCTCAATAAAAAGCAGCCTGAAATTAAAAAGAGTTTTTAGGGTGCACCTAAAAAAGGGGATTCCATAAATGTGGGGCCACCCCTGAAAAGGCCCTGTCTCTCATGCCGGCCAGTCTAACCTCCCTTCTTGGCAGGCACATGAGCAGAACTGATCCTAAGGGTCTGGCAGGTTCATATGGGTGTAGAGCGCACATGCCAAGTCTTAGGCTTTGGCCACCATACATCGTCCCCATGGAGCCGCCACGTGCCATGCAGACTCAGCCAGCGTTGGTAAGAGCAGCCGCTCCTCCCAGCGCCGGCCGAGTCCCCCACTGTCTGTATCCATGCTGTTATCGCCAGTCTCTGATTGGAGATAACACTAGGGATTCCTCCAGGAGGGATTCCCCCAGAGGAATCCCAGGAGGCTCCATGGGCCAGATGGGGAAACTCTGTGGGCCAGACTATGCCCGTGGGCTGGAGGTTCCTCTCCCACGGCATAGGTGGTGCTTTAAGTTACTTGGCCCCAACCAGTAGGGGCAGTACTTTGAGGCAATTAGGCAGCCAGTGCAGTGGAGGCAGAGCTGACGTAATCTGGCTCAAACATCTGGCCCATGTCAGCATCTGGGCTGCTGCATCCTGTACCAGCTGAAGCTTCAGAAACAGCTTAAAAGGCAGTCCCACATCTCTGTTTTATTTTATTATTTATTTATTACATGTTGATACTGCCCAATAGCTGAAGCTCTCTGGGTGGTTCCAAAGCTGTCTGGGTGCACCTCAGTGTCTAGTCTGGATGTAACCCAGGCCATGAGTAACTGAGGTGAGATCAGCCACATCCAGATAGCGGTGCAGCTGGCAAACCAGCCTGAAAGCTGATAAAAGGGACTCCCAGTCGCCTCTGCTTCCACAGACAGTGTGAGTCCAGGAAGAGCCCCAAGCCATGAACATGGCCTTCCCAGAACCAGTGGAACCCCTCTGTCCAGGACAAATGGGCCTCCCACACACAGAGACCTGCTTTGCACAATCAAAAGAAGCCACCAACAGGCCTTGGATTATTGGAGGGTTGTTTCCCCCTCCAACAAGCCGCCCAGGCTCAGAGGACACAACAAGCTGCGTCCGGGCGGATGATTATGGAAATCGGGCCTCGCATGCGCCCAGCACATGCTGTGATTTAAATAAATCTAAGGTGGTTTATTTCCCGCCGAGTTTCTCTGTCTTGCCAAAGCTGCCTCCAGACACCTGTTCAAGGACTGAACATTCTCTTTGAGAGGTATAGATGGAAATGTGAGGTAGAGTTGTGGGATATCCACATATGGATAGCACTGGGGCCCGTATCTCCAGATGACTCCCCCCAGGGGTTTCATGTAAATGTTAAAGAGCACGGGAGAGGGAATGGACCCTTGGGGCACCCCACGGGCCACAGGGCACGAGGGGGAGCAGACGCCCCCCTGGTGCTGCCAGAAAGGGTCAGAGCCTGCGCAAAACTGTGCCCACCGGGCCTCTCCCGTTTCAGTCTCATACCAGAAGCTCCTCACTGTGACCAAGCGGACGGGGCAGAGGGCCCATTGGCCACCCCGGGCGCCGGGGCAGGGAGCCTGCAGAGGGAGGGCGTTTTCTCGGTGAAAGCAGAATGCCGAAGGCAGAGCTTGCCGGATCAAGCAACACGCTTTGCAGCACAGCAGCTCCTTTAAAGCATAGTTTAGCAGTCTCGTAGTTGTGTGTGTGTGTGTGTGGGGGGGGGGTTGGTTGGTTGGTTGTTTTTTTTAAGATACAAGGAGGGCCTGCAATGAAACTTTGCAGCGTACCCCCGCCCTTTAAGAGAATGCTGCTGGTCAGGGCTCCAAACAACCTGGAACAGGAGCCTTGCAGTGCAGTCCAGCCCCCGCGGGGGACGGGGGGTGGGCTTTCAGGAAGGGGCAAAGGACACTTTCTTCTTCTCTCTGCCTCAGGCCTTCTCTGCTAGAGGTCTTGGGCTGACTGCCAGCCCTGAACCTGAGCATGACATGGATATATACAGGGCTGACGCCATCTGCAGGCCTCCGGGCAAGTGCTCTCTGTGGGCTGCTCCTGAGGGTTTTCTTTCCCCCTTGCAGACTAGCCTTCCCCCTGCCCCCGGCTCACCAGGCACTGGTCCTTGGTGGGTGGGGGGACGGAGAAGGAGCATCACCACGTGGGCTTCTTTGGGCCCTGCACTAACCATTCACCACGGGGAAAGAAAAGCACTTTTTCTAAAGGGCCTGGGAGCCAGAGGTGGGCCGGCAGCCACCCTTCTCCTCCAGAACCATTGCTGGCTGGCCACTGCTACTTCTGCCGCCCACGCCCGCTTGCCCAGGAAAGTAGCGCAGGCAGTTGCTTGGAGAAGCTGCCGCCTGCACAGCTCTGGGCAACCGAGGGAGGCTGCCTGGCTCTCTTCCGTGGCCAGCACCTGCCTGGAGTAGCACAGACACAGCCTTTCCCCTCTGCTCCGCTGCTGGCCAGGCGCAGGGCTGCTGCTGTGCTGCCATGATGACCTTCCTTCTCCTCAGTGCCCCTGGGCCCCACATGAATCTGCCCATCAGGCGTGGGGCTCACAGGCTTGAGGAGGAGGAGACCATGCCTGCAACAGCAGCTATAGCTGCCTTGGCCAGCTGAGAGGGCCCATGTCAGGCCCAGCAGGGCCCCCCTAGGCCTGAGCATTTGCCCAACCATGCTAAGTGCTGACACGTGGCCTGGATATATGTATAGAAGGTAGGTTGCAGTTCTGGAGAGTGGGCAAGGGGGAAGAATGTCCTTTTCCCTTTCTTTCTTTCTTTCTTTCTTTCTTTCTTTCTTTCTTTCTTTCTTTCTTTCTTCCTGCCTGCCTGCCTGCCTGCCTGCCTGCCTGCCTGCCTGCCTGCCTGTATAGGGCAGGGTCTCATGGAGTTTTTTTGCAATCATAGCATGCATCCCTCAGCCCTAATCCAGAATACTTACCATGAACTGTTAGGGGCTTGCACAGGCCAGTTCCCTCTCTCCCCCTGCCCTCCATTTTCATTTTATCCCACCCTAACTGATGTGTCTCAATTGCTTTCCACTGTAGAATTAACTACTAGACTTACAGAGTCTGCCCAACTACTGATTCCTTTTTATTTTCTCTGTTGGGGCAAAAGTGGAAGCTGCCCATGGAAAAAAATGTAGACACCAGGATTTTAGTATAGCTGTGACTGGGCAGCAGCATGTCCACCTTAACCAGAAGCAAAAAGATAGGAAGCTCCATCTCCAGAAGATGAGATGAGTTTACCTAGCATTCCTTCTCTCTGTGGGCTCAAGACCATCAATATTCTGTAAATCCTTGAAGTTCACAGGTCTTGTCAGACAGTTTAGGTTTTTTTTTTTATTTCTTTTTCTTTTAATTTACAACCTGACTTGCTTCTGCATACCTAGAGACCTCCTGAGTATGTCGAAACCATTAACATGGGTTCCCCCATTTCACTTCCAAACTGACAGGCACTCAGCTACCTGAGGTTGCTATTAGTGGGAATGGTCTGAATGGATCACTGCCTTGTTGTGGCGAAGGGGCTTGCGTAACTCAGTGAAGCCATAAGCTATGCTGTGCAGGGCCACCCAAGACGGACAGGTCATGGTGGGGAGTTCTGACAAAATGGGGTCCACTGGAGAAGGAAATGGCAACCCACTCCAGTATTCTTGCCAAGAAAACCCCATAGAACCTATCACAAGGCTAAAAGATATGACGCCGGAAGATGAAACCCTCAGGTCAGAAGGTGTCCAATATACTAGTGGGGAAGAGCAGAGGGAAGTTCCAAGTAGCGCCAGAAAGAGTGAAGCGGCTGGGCCAAAGCTGAAAGGACACTCAGCTGTGGATGTGTCTGGTGGTGAAAAAAAAGTCCAATGCTGTAAAGAACAATATTGTTTAGGAACCTGGAACGTAAGATCAATGAATTAAGGTAAGCTGGAGGTGGTCAAACATGAGATGGCAAGACTGAACATCGACATCTTGGGAATCAGTGAACTACAATGGACAAGGATGGGCGAATTTACTTCGGGTGACCATTATATCTACTACTGTGGGCAAGAATCGCTTAGAAGAAATGGAGTAGCACTCATAGTCAACAAAAGGGTGGGAAAAGAAGTACTGGGGTACAATCTCAAAAACAATAGAATGATCTCAGTACGAATCCAAGGCAAACCATTCAACATCACAGTAATTCAAGTCTATGGCTCAACCACTGAGGCTGAAGAAGCTGAGGTTGATTGGTTCTATGAAGACCTACAACACGTTCTAGAACTAACACCAAAAAAAGATGTCCTCTTTATCATAGGGGATTGGAATGCTAAAGTGGGAAGTCAAGAAATCACCGGGATAACAGGCAAGCATGGCCTTGGTGTACAAAATGAAGCAGGACAAAGGCTCATAGAGTTTCGCCAAGAGAACACGCTGATCATAGCAAACACTCTTTTCCAACAGCACAAGAGGCGACTCTACACATGGACATCACCAGATGGTCAATATCGAAATCAGATTGATTATGTAATTTGCAGCCAAAGATGGAGAAGCTCCATACAGTCAGTAAAAACAAGACCTGGAGCTAACTGTGGCTCAGATCATGAGCTGCTTCTCGCAAAATTTTGGCTTAAATTGAAGAACGTAGGGAAAACCACTAAACCATTCAGGTATGACCTAAATCATATCCTTATGAATATACAGTGGAGGTGAGGAATAGATTTAAGGGATTAGACCTGATAGACAGAGTGCCTGAGGAACTATGGATGGAGGTCCGTAACATTGTTCAGGAGGCAGCAACTCAATCCATCCCAAAGAAAAAGAAATGCAAGAAAGCAAAGTGGCTGTCTGATGAGGCTTTACAAGTAGCTGAGGAAAGAAGGGAAGCGAAAAGCAAGGGAGAAAGGGGAAGATATACCCAACTGAATGCAGAGTTCCAGAGAATAGCAAGGAGAGACAAGAAGGCCTTCTTTAATGAACAATGCAAAGAAATCGAGGAAAACAATAGAATGGGAAAGACTAGAGATCTCTTCAAGAAAATTGGAGATATCAAGGGAACGTTTTGTGCAATGACGGGCATGATAAAGGACAAAAAAGGCAGGGACCTAACAGAAGCAGATGAGATTAAGAAGAGGTGGAAAGAATATACAGAAGAACTATACAGGAAAGATCTTAATGTCCCTGATAGCCATGATAGTGCGGTCACTGAACTTGAGCCGGACATTCAAGAGGGTGAAGTCAAGTGGGCCTTCGGAAGCACTGCATTACTAACAACAAAGCTAGCAGAGATGACAGTATTCCAGCTGAGCTATTTAAAATCCTAAAAGATGATGCTGTTAAAGTGCTGCATTCAATATGCTAACAAATTTGGAACACTCAACAGTGGCCGCAAGACTGGAAAAGGTCAGCTTACATTCCAATTCCAAAGAAGGGCAACGCCAAAGAGTGTTCAAACTACCGCACCATTGCGCTCATTTTGCATGCCAGCAAGGTGATGCTCAAAATCCTACAAGCTAGGCTTCAGCAGTATGCGAACTGAGAACTACCGGAAGTACAAGCTGGGTTTCGAAGAGGCAGAGGAACTAGAGATCACATCACCAACATTCGCTGCATCATGGAGAAAGCAAGAGAATTCCAGAAAAACGTCTATTTCTGCTTCATTGACTACGCTAAAGCCTTTGATTGTGTGGATCACAACAAACTGTGGCAAATTCTTAAAGTGATGGGAGTACCAGACCACCTTACCTGTCTCCTGAGAAACCTGTACGAGGGACAAGAAGCAACAGTAAGAACCGGACATGGAACAACCAATTGGTTCAAAATTGGGAAAGGAGTACGACAAGGCTGAATATTGTCGCCCTGCTTATTTAATTTATATGCAGAGTACATCATGAGAAATGCTGGGTTGGATGAATCCCAGGTCGGAAATAAGATTGCCGGGAGAATCATCAACAACCTCCGATATGCAGACGATACCACCCTAATGGCAGAAAGCGAAGAGGATCTCAAGAGCCTCTTGTTGAGGGTGAAAGAGGAGAGTGCAAAAGCTGGTTTGAAACTCAACATTAAAAAAATGAAGATCATGGCATCTGGCCCTATCACTTCCTGGCATATAGAAGGGGAAGAAATGGAAGCAGTGACAGATTTTACTTTCTTGGGCTCCAAGATCACCGCAGACGGTTGACTGTAGCCATGAAATTAAAAGATGCTTGCTCCTTGGGAGGAAAGCTATGGCAAACCTAGACAGCATAGTAAGAAGCAGAGACATCACCTTGCCGACAAAGGTCCGTCTAATTAAAGCTATGGTTTTCCCAGTAGTAATGTATGGCTGTGAGAGCTGGACTATAAGGAAGGCTGAGCGCCGAAGAATTGATGCTTTCGAACTGTGGTGCTGGAGAAGACTCTTACGAGTCCCCTGGACTGCAAGGAGGTCAAATCAGACAATCCTAAAGGAAATCAACCCTGAGTGCTCATTGGAAGGACAGATCCTGAAGCCGAAGCTCAAATATTTTGGCCACCTAATGCAAAGAAAAAACTCTCTGGAAAAGACCTTGATGCTGGGAAAGACTGAAGGCAAAAGGAGAAGGGGACGGCAGAGAATGAGATGGCTAGATAGCATCACCAATGCAATGAATATGAACTTGAGCACGCTCCGGGAGAGAGCGCAGGACAGGAAGGCCTGGCGTGCTATGGTCCATGGGGTCACGAAGAGTCGGACACGACTGAACGACTGAACAACAACAAAAGCCTTTGACTGTGTGGATCACAACAAACTGTGGCAAATTCTTAAAGAGATGGGAGTACCAGACCACCTTACCTGTCTCCTGAGAAACCTGTACGAGGGACAAGAAGCAACAGTAAGAACCGGACATGGAACAACCAATTGGTTCAAAATTGGGAAAGGAGTACGACAAGGCTGAATATTGTCGCCCTGCTTATTTAATTTATATGCAGAGTACATCATGAGAAATGCTGGGTTGGATGAATCCCAGGTCGGAAATAAGATTGCCGGGAGAATCATCAACAACCTCAGATATGCAGACGATACCACCCTAATGGCAGAAAGCAAAGAGGATCTAAAGAGCCTCTTGTTGAGGGTGAAAGAGGAGAGTGCAAAAGCTGGTTTGAAACTCAACATTACAAAAACGAAGATCATGGCATCTGGCCCCATCACTTCCTGGCATATAGGAGGGGAAGAAATGGAAGCAGTGACAGATTTTATTTTCTTGGGCTCCAAGATCACCGCAGACAGTGACTGTAGCCGTGAAATTAAAAGACGCTTGCTCCTTGGGAGGAAAGCTATGGCAAACCTAGACAGCATAGTAAGAAGCAGAGACATCACCTTGCCGACAAAGGTCCGTCTAATCAAAGCTATGGTTTTCCCAGTAGTAATGTATGGGTGTGAGAGCTGGACTATAAGGATGGCTGAGCGCCGAAGAATTGATGCCTTCGAACTGTGGTGCTGGAGAAGACTCTTACGAGTCCCCTGGACTGCAAGGAGGTCAAATCAGTCAATCCTAAAGGAAATCAACCCTGAGTGCTCATTGGAAGGACAGATACTGAAGCTGAAGCTTCAATATTTTGGCCACCTAATGCGAAGAGAAAACTCCCTGGAAAAGACCCTGATGCTGGGAAAGATTGAAGGCAAAAGGAGAAGGGGACGGCAGAGGATGAGATGGCAAGATAGCATCACCGATGCAATGAATATGAATTTGAGCACACTCCGGGAGAGAGTGGGGGACAGGAAGGCCTGGCGTGCTATGGTCCTTGGGGTCACGAAGAGTCGGACATGACTGAACAACTGAACAACAACAATCTGAGTGTTTCTGCATTAAATACTTGTTTTCTCTCCATACACCTTGAAGCGAAGGGAAGAAAAAGAGAGCAGCTTTTTTCAGGGCAGGGGTGGACCTAGGATATTTGCACGCTGCAGGCCATGACTGGAGCAACCGTTGTTCTTCCCTGTTCCTTGGGTATCCTGGGGATTGTAATTCTGGTTGGTGGGGGGAACGCTAGGACCCTGTAACAGAGACTTCTAAGTCCACACCCTCATTGAACTACGGTTCCCAGGATTCTTTGGGGTGGCAAGCCACGCCAGCTAATGTAGCATAAAGCTGAAGTACTTTTGTGGGGTGGGGAGGGCCTGTGGCATGGTCCCTTCCAACACCTCCATGGCCAAGGACAAGAGGAACGCAGATCAGAGAGAGCGCACGACGCTTCTCCTGCCTTTGCTCGTGGCTCTGTGCGACGGTGGTGTGACACTGTCCCCCCATCCTCCTCCTGTGTGAACATCCCAAGGAGCCAAGAAATCCAACCCAAACTCATTAAATGATTTTCAGAGATCATTTCCAGACATGCAGCTCCTTTACATCTCAGAGATGGCAGGGAAGCCCTCCGGGCATGTTATTAAATTAGAGCTATCAGAGTCGCGGTAGGGTGCAGCAGCACAGCGAAGAAGGAGGACCCCCTCTTCTGCCGCCTCGCAAAGGCCTCCTCCGCTAGGAAGCAACACTGCTCCTGCTTGGATGGAAGTTTTTCTGCTTGTTTGATTTGTTTTGCACCTCTCTATTAAATAACTAATTATTTAACATCTTTTAAAGCAGGCAGGGACACAAATGGCTGCTTTTAATAATATAGAAGCCCATTAGCTTCATTTACTGTTAATGTTAAAATAAACATGAGGCAATTTAGATATACTATTCCAATTTCACGGAAACTTTGATGTTTTTCTTCTTCCAGTCACATAATTAAAGGAAAAAACTACTAATGATATTAAGTTTGTACAGTGTTAATGACAGAAGGAAGCCACAGTCGAAATTGCAGCCATTAATATGAAAAAATAAAATATTTAACATGGGAGATGGATGAAAGCAATTTTAATAAACTAAAATGAAGAAAATTAATTTTGGAAACTTTCGTTGTTTGTAACATTATCCTGTTCGGTGACAAATCTTGTGTATTTTCCTGCTCTGGGTTTTTTATTGATGACCAGAAGATGCATCTTTAATATTCTGTATTTATATTAAAGTCCAGGCTATTTTCCACTTTATCCTGGAGTCAATGTGGGCCAAAACATTTCCCAAGTGCTAATTTGCATATGTTTTTTGACATCATAAAGCAACCTTCCCCAACTTAGGTCCCTCCAGATGTATTAGACTACAACTCCCAACATCCGCAGCCTTGTCAATTTTGCATCGTGGACATTCCTAGGACCCCCCCCCCCCCCGCCCGTGTGCTAATGGCCAAATATTTACCACGTCAGGGAGTCTGTTACTTCGGAAGCTTTTCTCTGTCATGATAAGATCGTATTTTCAGGTGGGCAAACATCCAAAAGAAAGATTTGTTGTTGTTGTTGTTCAGTCGTTCAGTCGTGTCCGACTCTTCGTGACCCCACGGACCACAGCATGCCAGGCCTTCCTGTCCTCCGCTCTCTCCCGGAGCGTGCTCAAGTTCATAAAAGAAAGATTAGTCCCTTGAAATGATCAGGTAAGATCATGTCAGGATAACAGTTATCTTGTTCTAATCGTGTATATAATCCAGAAGCTGGATGGTGGCTCAGGAGATACTGGATTATATACAAGAACACTCTCATTTGCCAGGATGAGAACTGGGAAAACCAGGGCGGGCAAATCAAGTTGGGCAACAAGAAGGCAGCATGGAGAGGGAGCCCTTCAGAGCCCATCACAGGTCCAGCCAGGAAATGGCTCACAAAAGGATCGCAAGAGACAAAAGAGATGGGGGAGAAAGGACCCCGGTCAAAAAACGGGAGAGTCAGTGACCCGGTTTGCACACTCACGGTGGCTGAAACAAGCCACTGTGGCTCGTTGCAGCCACCGCACGTGCTGGCTGCATTCCCCCGATTACCCACACCGGCATGGCTGGCCGTGTCATCCAAACCTGGGCAGCGTGGCTCGTTTGGGATGGGTAGCAACCCTCAAATAATCCAACCACAGCCCATGGGTTATTTGAGTCACCCTGTCCACCCCACACAAGCCATGCCGCCCAGGTTCAGACGGCACGGGCAGCCGCGCCAGCGTGGGTAATTAGGTAACTCTGGCCAGCACGCACCCGGCATGCATGGTGGCTGCAGCAAGCCATGGTGGCTTGTTTTCAGCTGCTGTGATCGTGCAAAGCATGCCAGTGTGGTAAGAAAAATAGGTTTGGCCTTGGCTTTGTGAGTCTTGCATCCAGATCCCCGTTGCACCACGAAACTCATTGGACAATCATTACCTCTCAGGAATAATCACACATGGTCTGAAACACTTGTTGCCAAAAAGCCCTCTTCCTGGGACCTTGCTTCCCTGTCCAAAGGAGGAAGGCTTCCCTTTCTTCCAGGGGGTGAGGCAAGCAGGAATGGAACTGCCCGTAGTTGTCTCCTGTCAGGCAATTGAGCTCCAGAAGCCTAGGAACCATGTGCACAGGAACTACCACCCGGGAAGGAGCCATCTTTGGAGGCTAGGCGGTGATGGCCAAACTGCTCCACCTGATATTGTTAGGCAGCTATGTGTCCTCCTTTACAGAGGTCAGTCCTCTATCTGAAGTTGTCCTCTGTCTGAAAGGCTGTCTACTCCAACTTGCATGTAAAGAGAAAGAACCATCAGAAGGGAGAGCAGCAGGGACTGTGAAGTTGCCCATTCATAGTGAACGGCACCCCTGGACAGCAGACAGAGGAGGAACACGGGTCCCCTGGGCTGTTTCCCGATGGAGGGACCCTAGCGCTGCCACTCTGAAGGCATCGTGCAGCCATTGTGTGCCTTTCCCTCCTTAGAGTGTTTTCTGAGGTAAGGAAAAAGACGGAAGAAGCAGCAGGACAATGGAGGAGGAGTATGAGCGGAAGACAATGCTGTGTGTTAAACTCCGCGCATGAGGCAGTGCGATGGCACGATTCCAGCCTCATCCGGAAGCAGCCCTGGATGCCGTCTTCCCCACTATGGCAGGATGTATTGCATTTCTACTTGAGTTATAGCCATTATGAGGGAGGGGCCTTGTCTCCGTAGGGGAGCCCCTGCCTTGCATGCAGAAGGCCCCCAATTTGATCCCCGGCAGCATCTCCAGGTAGGGCTGGAAAATCACCTGCCTGAAACCCTGGAGAGCCACTGCTGCCCATCAGCATGGACAATACTGGGCTGGATGGAACAAGGGTCTGCCTGGGTATAAGGCAGCTCCCAACGTTCCTAAGTTTCTATTTCTAAATGTGCAGCTATGCATATAAATTAGCATATGCAATTTTCATGCAAACAGGTGTCCTCTTTTGTCCTCTTCTTTGGTGATGCATTTCCTCTTTTGTGACAATGTGTGAGCAATCACCCAAATTCTACTGAGTCACACTATTTATTTATTTTTAATTGTATTGTTATCCCACTTCTCAGCCAAAAAAGGCTCCTGGAGCGGCTTACAATCAATGGACAAAGAAGACAGTCCCTGCCTGCAGGCTTACAGTCTAAAAAAGACAGTACACACAAGGAAAAGGCAATGGGGAGGGAAGAGGGAGAAAAAGGAATTAGGTAGATTAGGTATTTCTCCTCTAACCCAGTATTGCCTGCTCTGTCTGGCAGTGGCTCCCAGGGTCTCAGGCAAAAATCATTCCCATGCCCTTTTAACAGAGAGCTTCAGCTATTGGGCAGTATAGAAATGAAATGAATAAAATAAACTCAAGCTGCTGTGGACTGAACCTGGACTGAACCTGGGACTTTCTGTATGCCAAACATTGAGTCCTGGCCCCTTCCTGGGAAGTTATTTGGTGGCCTCCATAACCCCCGACTGTTTCAAGGCAATTCCCCCAGTGCTTCATCAGCACCCCTAAAAAGATGGCCACCCCAGTCAAATGCTAAGGTCGCCTGTGAGGTTTGGCCTGCTCCCCATGGACCCAATTACCACAATCTTTTTCCCCTCCTGCACTGCCCCCATCTGTTTTCTCTTTTCCCTGATTCATTGTCTCGTGATCCTTAACCAGGCCTGCAATGTCTGTTCTTGTACGTAAAAGAGAGAAAGGGGGGCTGCTGAAGGCCTCTGATCCTCCCTTTTGTCAAACCTTATCTTCTCCCTTTCTCCTGCACGTGTGTGTGTGTGTGTGTGTGTTTGTGTGTTTGTGAGTCAAACTACATGTTACATTAAATGCTTGTTAACTGTGCTTAGAACTAACCGTGGGCTTTTCTACATGGGGCATTTATCGTTCACTCACCATCCCCTACTCACAGTTGTTCGGAGGTTGTTTAGGCAGTGTTGTGACCCTCCAGTTTTGCCTCTGTGTCTAAAGAGCAGTTTTGGCGAGTTTTTTTAGGGCAGGGAAAATGCAGTATTTAATTGTAAAACTGAAAGAAAACACTTTTTCCACTTGTGTATTTGCACTATTCCTCTATACCACAGTGCCACCTAGAGGTTATATAGCAGAAAATCAGGAAAGGAAATTCTCTTCATGTAGTGTTCGGAACTCAATTCTGAGACAAAACTGGAAGTAGATACAGTGGATTAACAGCCTCGTGTAGAAAAGCTCCATGTCTCTTTCCCTACCAGACCGCTTAGTTGCTGTGCACATCAGGGGATACCCTCCTGGTGGTACCCAAGAATTCAGAGGGCTGGACCATCCCAGCTCAGAACAGGGCCTTTAGTGTCATAGTGCCCTCTCTCCAGAACTCTTTACCAGTACAAATTAGGCAGGCACCTTTTGGGTGCCTACGGAAAACATACCTCTTCCAACAGGCGTTCTCTGGAGGGTGATGTTCTCCTCTGTCTGAAGACTTTTTTTGTACATTGTTTTGACATTTCTTTAATGTAAGCAATTCATAAATATCATTAGATGATGATAGATAATAGAGATAGATGATAGATAGATAGATAGATAGATAGATAGATAGATAGATAGATAGACAGACAGACAGACAGACAGACTAACTCTGTGGGCCTGGATTTGGAATGCAGCACGGGTAGAGGTCCCCCCCCACTTTCTCCCGTGCTGTTTTCCCACTGAAAATCCACCCGCCCCAGCCCCGCGGATGACACGTGGGCACCCAGTGCTGCTACTTAACCCCAAAGGTGCTAGAGGTAGGAGGAAGTGTGACAAGGTCAACTGAAAGCCCTTGACAGCAACTCTCAGGCGGGAGGTGTGCTGTTCCACCGAGTCAACCAGACAAAAAGGAACACCACAAGTGTGCATTTTTGCCTTTGATAATCTGCCCTCCAAGGCATTTTTGAAACATTATGAGAAGAACAGCTGCTGTCAGTTTAAAATGCAAATTTAATTTTCTCATCTCAACGATCAATCGGAGATTGCCTCCAGCCTCCCGCCTTGGAAAGCCTTGCAAAGGTGCAAGCTTACAACTTCACACACCAACCCGGTATTTCTGTGTAGCAATGGGCTGATCTCAGAACGTATAAACATGGCTTTATCCCACTCAAGACACGCTTTGCAGGGGCAGGCAAGGCAGTGGGGCTTCCCTTGGCCAACTGGAGCACTGTTTCCATGGAGGAAGTAGACTCGAGCAGACAGGAAGTGAGCAGCAGTGGAAAAGGACGAAGCTTCACCAGAGCAGTGAATCCTTGTTGAACATGGAATTCTGGTCTAACGTTATGGGAGTATATCAGCAAAGAATGGCCCTGCTAGCTGGGAATGATGGGTGTTGCAGTCCAACACAGCTGGAGACCACCAGGTTGGGGAAGGCCTGTTTATACAGTCTGCAAAATCAGGTAGTTCGGGTTTTCCTGCATCTGCCACTTCAGGCTGCAGCAAGACTGTGTTTTATCCTTGGCTGCTCCCACATGCAAGCACATTCCCTGCGCATAGAAAATCAGCAGGGAGAAGAGTTCAGCCGTAGGATTCCCCCACACATCCTAGTTTTGAATGTACAGGGACATTTTGAATGGGTTTGAGGCTTGACGTTGTCCCCACCCCATCATATCATTGCATAAGCTGGCCCTGGATTGTTTGTTTGTGTATTAGATTTCTATCTTGCTCTAACATTTATTTATATCTCAACTTTCCATCAAAAAGCGCAAGATAGTGTACATGGTTCTCTCACAATAACCCCACTTTATCTTCACAACAATACTATGAGGTAGGTTAGGATGAGACATATGATGAGCAAACTAGCTCAAAACGGGCTAGATGAGTTGGACTCGATGGCCGTGTAGGCCCCTTCCAACCGTACTATTCTATGATTCTATGATTCTGCCCCCAATTCCTGCTGTTATCTCTGACCTGAGATCAGAAATAACAGCACGATTCCTCCTGCAGGGAATCTTCCAGGGGCGAGGCTTGGAGGCTGGCTTAGGCCCCTTCCAACCCTACTATTCTATGATTCTATGATATGGTGGAGATTCACATGAACACCCCCCACCCCCCGCGCACATTGAGAGAATGGGGGTGGTGGTGAGGCTGCTCGCCTTACCCCCAACCCACACCGGCCAGGAATAGACATTATTCCCCACTGTTTGCATGTTAATTGTGTTTTTAATTTATTTGTTTTACTGTTACAAATTTACTTCAGATTTTCTTCTTAACCTGGATTTTATTGTTAGCTGCCCTGAGCACCATTTTCTGATATGTGTCCTCTGTCTGAAGGGCTGCCGGAGAACAGTCGCCTATCTGAAAGTGTGCTGTGTCTGAAGGGCTGTGCAGTTCAAAGATGAAGAACCCAAAGAAGGAGAGAGCAGGGCCTTGAAGTGGCCCATCCACAGCTAGCAGCACCTGGCCTGCAGATGGAACACCAGGCACACAGGAGGTCACCAGGACCGTGTCTCCACGACAACGGCAGGAGAAGCAAATGGAGGAATGCCGCGGTTCTTTTAGGGAATCAGCTTTGCTGCGCTTTGGCCCATGCAGGGCTCCATGAGCGAGTGCTCCACACCAGTAGAAATCGCTTCACAGAACATGCTTCCAGGTTTGGGGGGCAGGGGCTGGAGTGAACGTCATTTGACTGGCAGGGGCTGCTCAACCAATAAGAGAGGCTTCCCCCCACTGCTCCCCCCCCCTTATCCTTTCCCCTGAAAGTCCAGATGCACCTGCATTTCAGGAGCAAGCCTCACTGAGCACAATGGGAGTTACTTCAGAGTAGACACACATATGCTTGTGCTGGGAAAGGGTTGGGGAGCCCAGGGATTGGAAACCAGCCCCCTTTCTAACTGCAGGATTGCTATAACAAAGGAGTGAAGTAGTTACTTCCGTGGTCTATAGGAATTCAATCTCCCTCTCCAGGCTTCCTGCTCATTCAAGTGCAGATCTTGAGTGTCTGTACCTTGTGTTGGGTACCCAGGACAGATTAGGGATTCTGTTGGTGTACCGCCCACCCCGCTGCCCATCAGACTCCCTGCCTGAGCTGACGGAGGTGGTCTCGGACTTGGTGTTGAGGACTCCCAGGATGATGGTCCTGGGGGATCTCAACTTCCATGCCGAGGCCGCTGTATCCGGGGCGGCTCAGGACTTCATGGCCGCCATGACGACCATGGGGCTGTCCCAACATGTCATCGGCCCAACGCATATAAAAGGACACACGCTTGATCTGGTTTTCTCAACTGGGCAGGTGGATGGTGATCTGAAAGTGGAGGAATTAACATCTGTCCCTTTGTCATGGTCAGATCACTTCCTGCTGAGGTTTAGACTCCTGGCGGCCTTCCCCCTCTGCAAGGGTGGGGGACCTATTAAAATGGTCCGCCCCCGGAGATTAATGGATTCCGATGGATTCCAGAGGGCTCTGGGGGATTTTCCTGCTGGTATGGCTGGTGCTCCTGTCGAAGCCCAGGTCGCTCTGTGGAATGCAGAGATGACTCGGGCGGTTGACACGATCGCGCCCAAGCGCCCTCTCCCTCTGAGCAGAGCCCAGCCAGCTCCTTGGTATACACCTGAGCTGAGGGCAATGAAGCAAGAGGGGAGACGGCTAGAACGCAGGTGGAGGAAAACTCGTGCTGAGTCTGACCGAACACAGGTAAGAGCCCACTATCGAGCCTACTCTGTGGCGGTGAGGGTGGCAAAGAGGCAGTTCTTTTCCACCAGCATTGCATCTTCTCAGTGTCGCCCGGCGGAGCTTTTCCGAGTGGTTCGCGGCCTGTTACATTCTGGGCCAGGGAGAGAGACGGTGGAACCCTCGGTAGCACGCTGTGACGGGTTTGCGCAGCACTTTGAGGATAAAGTCACTCAGATTCGTCATGAATTGGACACCACGATTAATGCAGTTCCATTGGTAGAGGCGTTCAGAGCACCGTCTGGTCCAGTTTTATTGGATGAGTTTCAGTTACTGAGGCCTGAGGATGCGGACAAGGTGCTTGGCCAAGTCCGATCGACCACTTGTGTGCTTGGCCCTTGCCCTTCATGGCTTATTAAATCAAACAAGGAGGGGTTGTCCGGCTGGGTCCAGGAGGTTGTAAATTCCTCCTTGAGAGAGGGAGTGGTGCCTGCCGCTTTAAAAGAGGCAGTAATTAGACCACTCCTGAAAAAGCCTAACCTGGACCCAGAGGATGTTAACAATTATAGGCCAGTGGCCAACATCCCCTTCCTGGGCAAGGTGCTTGAGCGGGTGGTTGTAGGACAGCTCCAGGCACTCTTGAATGAAACGGATTATCCAGATCCATTTCAATCGGGCTTCAGGCCTGGTTTTGGAACGGAAACTGCCTTGGTCGCCCTGTGGGACGACCTCTGCCAGGAGAGGGACAGGGGGAGTGCAACCCTGTTGATTCTCCTGGACCTCTCAGCGGCTTTCGATACCATCGACCATGGTATCCTTCTGGATAGGTTGTCTGGGTTGGGAGTTGGAGGCACTGCACTACAGTGGTTCCGCTCCTACTTGGATGGCCGATTCCAGAAGGTGGTGCTGGGGGATTATTGCTCTGTGCCATGGCAATTGTGCCATGGGGTTCCACAGGGCTCTATTCTATCCCCCATGCTCTTTAACATCTACATGAAACCGCTGGGGGAGGTTATCCGGAGGTGTGGGCTGAGGTGCCATCAATATGCGGATGACACCCAGCTCTACATCTCTTTCTCATCAAAACCAGGTGAGGCAGTGGCTGTTCTGAACCAGTGCCTGGGCATGGTAATGGACTGGATGAGGGCTAATAAACTGAAACTCAATCCAGACAAGACGGAGGTACTGTTAGTGGGTGGTTCGTCTGCCCGGCTAGGTGATATTCAACCTGTTCTGGAGGGGGTTGCACTCCCCCTGAAGGATCAGGTTCGTAGTTTGGGGGTGCTCTTGGATCCAGAACTGTCACTTGAGGCACAGGTGAACTCAGTGGCACAGAGCACTTTTTATCAGCTTAGGCTGGTATACCAACTACGCCCTTATCTGGACAGAAAGAGCCTAGCTACAGTTATCCATGCTCTGATAACTTCTCGTCTGGATTACTGCAATGCGTTATACGTGGGGCTGCCTTTGAAAACGGTCCGGAAACTTCAGCTGGTCCAAAATAGGGCAGCAAGATTGTTAACAGGGACTGGCCTGCGAGCTCATATTACGCCAGTACTTTTCCAGCTGCACTGGCTGCCAGTCCATTTCCGGGCCCGATTCAAAGTGCTGGTGTTAACATTCAAAGCCCTTAACGGCTTGGGGCCAGGTTACCTGAAGGATCGCCTCCTCCCATATGTGCCTGCCCGGACCTTAAGATCATCGTCAGCAGCCCTTCTCCGTGAGCTCCTGCCAAAGGAAGTGAGGCGGGTGGCTACTAGGAGGAGGGCTTTTTCTGTTGTGGCACCCCGGCTCTGGAATGAGCTCCCTAGTGAGGTTCGCCTGGCGCCTACATTGTACTCTTTTCGGCGCCAGGTGAAGACCTTTTTATTTTCCCAGGCATTTTAGCTTTCTAAATTTTTATCTTTGCTGTTTTAAATCTGTATTTTAAACTCCTGTACTGCTGCTAGGTTTTATTGTGGTTGTATTGTTATATTGTGGTTTTAATGTTCTATATATTTTAAATTGTTTTATTGTGTGTTGTTTGGTTTTAGTTTTTGTGAACCGCCCAGAGAGCTTCGGCTATTGGGCGGTATAGAAATGAAATGAATAAATAAATAAATAAATAAATAAAATCAATAAACCAAGCCTTGGAATTGCAGGTTCGGTAAAGCACTTTACAGGCTTCAGGGAATCAGTGCTTTAAAATCTGTATTTCAGTTCAGGGGGATCTCTCTCAATTCTGATGTGCACAAGCCTCATTAAGCACAATGAGAGTTATTCTGAGTAGACACTAATTGGTTTGTGCTGGGAAACACAGGGGACAGGAAACACCCCTTGACCAGGGTCAAGGCACACCCCTGGGCAGGGCTAGCACACCCAAGCTAAATGCGGGGGTTGGGGCACACAGCAACTATTCCGTGAAGAACCCAACTTAGGGAAAAGAATCGGACTTTAAGCAGTCTCAGGAAATCCAGTGTTCCCCTGAGAAGCTCCAGGTTGGCTGCTGGATGGCCACGACGCCATGTATCCCTAATGACCTCAACACGCAGCCGGCTCAGAGTGAATGGCTGTTGGAGGCACAGTCTCCCCCCACTATGGGAAGATGTATTGTGTTCCTTCCTAAGAGCGCAATCCTATGCATGTTTAGACAGAAAAAGTCCTACAGCTTCCAGCTTTCTCCAGCTAGTATGGCTGGCTGGGGAACCATGGAATCATAGGATAGTAGGGTTGGAAGGGGCCTACAAGGCCATCGAGTCCAACCCCCTGCTCAATGCAAGAGTCCAAGTCAGAGCATCCCTGACAGATGGCTGTCCAGCCTCGTCTTGAAGGCCTCCAGTGTGGGAGAGCCCACCGCCTCCCTAGGGAATTGGTTCCATTGTCGTATTGCTCTTACAGTCAGGAAGTTTTCCTGATGTTCAGCCGGAATCTTGCTTTCTGTCACTTGAGCCCATTATTCCGTGTCCTGCACTTCAGAATGATTGAGAAGAGATCCTGGCCTTCCTGTCTGTGACAACCTTCAAATACTTGAAGAGCACTATCATATCTCCCCTCAGTCTTCTCTTCTCAAGGCTAAACATGCCCAGTTCTTTGAGTCTCTCTTCATAGGGCTTTGTTTCCAGTCCCCTGATCATCTTGGTTGCCCTCCTCTGAACCCTCTCCAGCTTGTTTGCATCCTTCTTAAAGTGTGGTGCCCAGAACTGGACACAATACTCCAGATGAGGCCTAACCACTGCTGAGTAGAGGGGAACTAGTACTTCCTGGGATTTGGAAACTATGCTTCTATGAATGCAGCCCAAAAGAGCATTTGCCTTTTTTGCAGCCACATCACATTGTTGGCTCATATTCACTTTGTGATCGACAACAATTCCAAGATCCTTCTCGCTTGTAGTGTTGTCGAGCCACGTATCCCCCATCTTGTAACTGTGCATTTGGTTTCTTTTCCCTAGGTGCAGAACTTGGCATTTATCCCTATTAAATGTCATTCTGTTGTTTTCGTCCAGCACCCCAGTCTATCAAGATCACTTTGAATTTTGTTTCTGTCTTCCAAGGTATTAGCTATCCCACCCAATTTTGTGTCATCTGCAAATTTGATCAACTTTCCCTGCACCTCCTCCTCCAAGTCATTAATAAACATGTTGAAGAGCACTGAGCCCTGCGGTACCCCACTTGTTACCTCTCCCCAGTTTGAGAAGGTCCCATTGATAAGCACTCTTTGAGTCCGATTCTGTAGCCAACTGTGGATCCACCGGATCGTTGTTTCATCTAGCCCACTTTGAACTAGTTTTCTCATCAGGATATCATGGGGCACTTTGTCGAAAGCTTTGCTGAAGTCGAGGTATATTATGTCCACAGCATTCCCACGGTCCACAAGGGAGGTGACTTGATCAAAAGATTCGTCTGGCAGGACTTGTTCTTGACAAATCCATGTTGACTTCGAGTAATCACTGCATTGTTTTCAAGGTGCTTCCAGATGGATTTCTTTATCATCTGCTCCAGAATTTTCCCAGGGATTGATGTCAGACTGACTGGTCTGTAGTTCCCAGGTCCCTCCTTTTTACCCTTTTTGAAGATAGGGACAACATTAGTCCTCCTCCAGTCATCTGGCACTTCACCCGTCCTCCATGATTGCTCAAAGAGAATAGACAGCGGTTCTGAGAGTTCTTCTGCCAGTTCCTTTATTAGGATGCAGTTCATCTGGCCCTGGAGATTTGAACTCCTTCAAAGTAATTAGGTGTTCCTTGACCATATGCCTATCGATCTCAAGCTGCAATCCTGCCCCTTCAGCCTGCACTTCGCCTTTGCCAGGGGGGTCATAGACCCTCTTTGGGGAGAAGACTGAGCCAAAGTAGGAATTGAGCACCTCTGCCTTTTCTTTGTCATCTGTTATCATTTTGCCATCCTTATTTAATACCTGAACCACCATTTCTTTCCTCTATCTTTTGCCCTGCACGTAGCTGAAGAAAGTCTTTTTGTTGCTTTTAGCATCCCTTGCTAATCTCACCTTGTTCTCAGCTTTAGCCTCCCTGACGCCATCCCTGCAATTCTGTGCTACCTGCCTGTACTCTTCCTTTGTTACTTGGCCTTCTTTCCACTTCCTATATGTGTCCTTTTTTGTTTTCAGGTCATCTCTAAGCTTTTTGCGAAGCCACATTGGCTTCTTCTGTTGTCTTCCACCTTTTCTTCTTGTTGGAATTGTTTGTAGTTGTGCCTTGAGAATTTCCTTTTTTAAAAGCTCCCACCCATCTTGGACTCCTTTTCTCGTTAGTGTCACTTGCCATGGGACCTTACTGATCATTGTTCTGAGTGTATTAAAATCAGCTTTCCTAAAATCCAGGGTACGCGTTTGACTACACTCGGCTTTTGCTTCCCTTAGAACCAAGAACTCAAGTACAACATGGTCGCTTTCCCCCAGAGTTCCTGTAACTGCTACTTTACCCACTAAGTCATCTCTGTTGGTTAGGATCAAGTCAAGGATAGCCGATCCTCTAGTTCCTTCCTCTACTTTCTGTAGGAGAAAGTTATCCGCCACACAAGTCAGGAATTTCCTGGAGGGGCCATGTTTTGCAGAATTTGTCTCCCAACAAATATCGGGGAAATTGAAGTCCCCCATGCTGGAATGAGTAGGACATTTTTCGGCCTAAACATGCATAGATACAGAACATCAGAAGAGCCCTGATGCTGGGTCAGTCCAAGGGTCCATTTAGTCCAGCGTTCTGTTCACACAGTGGCCAATCAGCTGCCTACGGGAAACCCGCAAGCAGGACATGAATGCAACAGCACGCCCCCACCCATGTTCCCCAGCAACTGGTGTACACAGGCATACTGCCTCTGAGACTGGAGGTAGCATAGAGGCGAAAGGACTAGTAGCCATTGATAGCCTTTTTCTCCAGGAATTTGTCCAACCCCCTTTTAAAGCCATCCAAATGGGTGGCCATCACCACATCCTGTGGTAGTGAATTCCATAGTTTAACTTTGTGCTGTGTGAAGAAATCCTTCCTTTTATCTGTCCTGAATCTCCCACCAATCAGCTTCCTAGGATGACCCCTTTGGGTTCTAGTATCATGCGAGAGGAAGGAAAATGTCTCCCATTCCACGTTCTCCACAGCATGCATAATTTTGAACACCTCTCACATGTCTCCCCTCACCCTCCTTTTTTCCAAGCTAAACAATCCCAGCTGTTGTAACCTTCCCTCTTACAGGAGTTGCTGCAGCCCCTTGATCATTTTAGTTGCCCTTTTCTGCACTTTTCCCAGCTCTACAATATCCTTTTTTGAGGTGTGGTGATCAGAACTGTGCACAGTATTCCAAGTGTGGTCACACCATAGATTTGTATAAAGGGAATATGATATTGACAGTTGTATTCTCAATTCCTTTTCTAATTATGCCTAATTATAGGCAAACTTAAAAGGCAAACTTAAAGGAGTTTGCCTTTTTTACAGCAGCTGCACACTGTATTAACATTTTTGTTGAGCTGTCCACTACAACCCCAAGATCCCTTTCTTGGTCGGATGCCCCTATCTCAGATCCCATCACTTTACACTTCCTTACATTGAACCAGATTTGCCATTTAGATGCCTAGTCTAAAGCCAGAGCCAGTGTGGTGCAGTGGCGAGAGTGTTGGACTAGGAGTCGGGAGATCCAGGTTCTAGTCCCCACTTGACCATGAAAGCTCACTGGGTGACTTTGCCCAATCACAGACTCTCAGCCCAACCTACCTCATAGGGTTGGTGCTGTGAGGATAAAATTGAGAGTATTATGTACACAGCCTTGGGTTCCTTAAGGAGGAAAATGGGTGGGATATAAATGTAATAAATAAATATTTTCCCAGTTTGGAGAGATCGTTTTGGAGCACTTCGCAATCCTTCTTTGTTTTAACCTAAATAATTTGGAGTCATCAGCAAACCTGGCCACTTCACTGCTCACTCCTAATTCCAGATCATTTATGAACAAGTTGAAAAGCATTGGTCCTGGTACAGATCCCAGTGAGACCCACTGTTTACATCCCTCCACTGGCAGAATTTGCCATTTATTCCTGCTCCATTTTCTTGATGAAAATTCTCTCCGCCACTACAAAGCCGCTGTTTACCCTGTTAGGGAAAACCTGCATGACTGCATAGCTGGAACCCAACCAAGAGAGCTCTTTGGTCCAGCTGGAACAATGCAGCTAAATAAGAAGGAGACAATTTAAGAACACATTCAGTTGATGAGGTTTTATTCGTAGCGTCTCTGTGGCATGTGGTACTTCTTCACACACATAGTTAAACTGTGGAATTCACTACCACAAAACGTAGTGATGGCCACCACCTTGGATGCCTGCAAGGACAGGACGGTCCTCTGGCAGCCCTTCAAATAACAGAGTGTCCTCTGTAAAAGAGGACCCATGGCCGCCCTAGCATGGCTCCATTGAGAGGATTTACCATTTATTCCTACTCTCTGCTTTCTGTTCTTTAACCAGTTTCTGATCCATAAGAGGGCCTGTCCTCTGATTCCATGACTGCTACATTTGCTCAGGAGTCTTTGGTGAGGGACTTTGTCAAAAGCCTTTTGGAAGTCCAAGTAGACAATGTCTACCACATGTTTATTAACACTCTCAAAGAACTCTGAAAAGTTAGAGAGACAGGACTGATCTTTGTTGTTTGCTTCAGAGTGGGAGAGATTGCAGGACATTGTAGGAACATGATCGGAAGGTGCCTTACACTGAGCCAGACCTCTGGTCCATCCAGCACAGAACTGCTGACATTGACTGGGTTTGCACAATCACGGTTGGGAAATCAGCTGTGGTGGCTCATTTTCTCACACACACACACACACCCCTGCCGCGCATTCTGGTCACATGCCGGGGTGATTAGCGCCTTCGGCAGCACAGTTTGTCATGTCCTCTGAACCCGGCCATGGTGGCTTGTTGCCATGGGTAACAGGCCACCCAGAACCCTACAACAGCCCATAGGTTCTGGGTGGCTTGTTTCCCAGAGCAGCAAGTCACCCTAGCTGGGTTCACATGACACAACAAGCTGTGCTACCGATTGGGATGGCAGAGAAATCTGTTGTGGATGCAAATCAGGCCAGATTCTCAAGAATCCGACCTGGGTCTGCAGCGGACAGACCCCACTCACCTCTGGGTCCGTCGGATTGTGCGCAGGGCAACTCTCCATTCTAAATGGTGCTGGGGTGCCGCTGAGGCCCTTCTTCCCCGCACCAGTTGTCAAGGGCTTCCTTAACAGCTGGCGCAGGGAAGAAGGATCCCAGGGTGGCCAGCCCTCATGGAGGAGCCACCCCACAAAATCCAACGGACGCGATAAGGCTCCAGGGAAATCTGCAGGACTCCAAGTGGCCCGGATTTCCCTGCTCCAGACACACACACACGCCGCCCGGACCAGAAGTCGTGGGGTTTGTACACCCCTAGCTGCTGAGGGTAATTATGCTAATCACCCCGATACGTGACTGGTATGTGTGGCAGTGGGCTGTGGCTTATTTCCCACCCACGATGCTGTGGACTGGGCAGCAACTCTCCTCGGTTTTCAGGCAGGATTCTTTCCCAGCCCTACCTAGAATGGCCAGGGATCAAACCTGGAACCTTCAGCATGCAAAGCAGGGGCTCTGCCACTGAGCTATGGGACTGCTCTGGATCCCTTGGAGAACAGGCCATTGGTCTAATTAGAGACCAACCTCACCTTAAGCAGTTTAGAATCCTGCACTGTCTGATGCTGGATTGCAGCAGCAGCCAGTGTGGGAGGAAGGTGTCCTGGTTCTGAATGTTCACTGTGTAAAAAGCTCCATGCATGGAGTGAAGTAGTATAACTGGGAGTTGGTTCTGCTACTCTTTTTGCTCAGATGTGCGTCTTTAATGTATACATGGAGGTCTTGTTGTTTTACAGAAGGGAGCATTCAGAGATGCATTCAAACAGTCTGAATTGTTGTACAGGGCCTTCTTGGTGGCAGCCCCCCAATGGTGGAATGCTCTCCCCAGTGGGGTCCCCCTGGCACCAACACTGTCATCTTTTCAGCACCAGGTTAAGACTTTCCTCTACTCCCAGGCACATGACAGAATATGATGGGGCCTTTTAATGTTAGTTATTTATTTGGTCCCGGTAAGTTATTGTTTAATTGTTTTTTGCAGTTTAAATTGCTTTACATTTTTGTGTATTAATGGTTTTATAGTATGCTGTTTTTTTAGGGTTTTAAATTTTGTGAACTGCCCAGAGAACTTTAGCTATTGGGTGGTATAGAAATGGAATGAATGAATGAATGAGATGAGATGAGATGAATGTACAGCCCTCTCACGTCAGCCTACAGCCACAGTCTATAGATCAACCCTGATTCACTGCTCCTTTTCCTTCTCTTTACATCGAAAATGTTGGAGAGAGCTCTGCTGCTAACATTCATATCTGCTTCCGCGTTTGGTGTGTTCTTTTAATAATATCAGCTCTTCTACCATGCCAACATGCAACAGTCCCCAAAGAGAGAAGCCCCCCATTTTTAGAAACAAGCCGGATGGTTCAGCTGTTTGGTTTTGTTCTTTTTTTTTAATGGATTCATTTATTTACAGGAAGTGATTAATTAATAAAATTATTCTCTCTGCTTTTATTCTCCCCACTATTAATTTGTGTCGCAAAGACAACCCCGGCGAGTTAATCGTAGCCTGCTGACAATCGCTCGCAATCCATTTTCCACGCCCGAGTGCTGCCGATGAATCACAGGCCCTACCTGGTGGGAGAAACACCGCTGCTGCCACTGAGGCATTTCAGCGATAATCATGTAGAGTGGGGAGGAATATTAGGAGGGCCTTTCAGACCGGCCGGGAGATTGATAGGCAAACCGAAGGAAACGCATTAAACAATTTAACTGACTGGAAATCCACTATGATGAACATCCGGAGGTATCTTATTATCCGTTCAGTCTAGCTTGCCCTTAGTTAATTCTTAACACTTTTAATTTTGCTTAGAATATATATTTATATGTAGCAGCTCCACAAAGGGCCATGGAGATCTTTACCTACCACTCTGAAGGCAGTAACTCAGCGGCCTTGGCTTCTGGTAGATAGTGCTTGGGAGGATGCACCGTAAAGCCAGTGCTGCAACTGCCAGTCCCCACACAATATACAACAGCCTTCCCGGGGCGAGTTCCCTCCAGATGCGTTGGACCACAGCTCTCAGAATTCCCAGCCACAATGAGCATTGGCCATGCTGGCTGAAAATTATGGGAGTTGTAGCCCAGCACATCTGGAGGGTATCAGATTGGGGAATGATATACAGACTGGCTGTTTCAAACTGAGAAGTGATGCTCATCAAAGAAGCGGTTAAGGGCACTTCCAGGCAGAGGGAATGTGAATGGCAGGAAGAATGTCACATCAGCGCACCTGATCCTGCTAAAAACTGCATGAATGCTTTGCCTGGCTCTCCTCATGCTGGTCTAAACCAACAAGCAAGAGCATCTCGGGAGGCCTTGAAACTGCGACAAACCAGTCCCAGCAGGAGCACCGAAGCCCCCTGTTCACAGTTGTCTCTCCACTGAAGGACAACTTGTTTCTGCAATTCTGGGAAATGTTTGGCGTGAATGAGAGGTTATGTAACGTTCATTTTTACTGATTTATAAAGCACTTAAAGGGTTCGAGGTGCTGTGCAAAGATTTTAAAACGTTAACTAAAATGATAAAACTTTGCTATAACATGATTTTTTAAAAATGACACCGGCCCTGCCCACAGACTTGCACTCTAAAAGACCCCAAAAGAACCAGTGATGGGGATAAGGCAGGAAAACAAGCAAATTCAGATACCGTCTCACCTCTCCTCCAGCTGCAGCCAGGTGGAATGGCCATCTTGTGGTAGAACATTTTGTGTCATTGACCATTAGCTAGGGCTTAGCATTGCTGCAGGAAATGCTAGTTTAACTCATGCATCAGGCATAATTTTCTGCAGCAAATGTGTCAAGTGCAGAAGTAATGCAGGTGTCCGAGAATGTGTAAAGATGCATTCTACACTGGATGCTGCATTTGTTCTGGAAGAGGTCAGTGTTCCTTCTTGCTGGCTGCACCAGTTGTAATGTTTTGCTTGCTGCACATGTAATCCCAGTGCAACCTCAATCACTGGGATTGGATCAGGGGTCTGAGCTTCCAGCCCAAAGGAGTGAGGCAGGGTGGGAACCTGACCCTTCTTTTAGTTAGATTTTAACTTCAGTTTGAACCAATCATGTGAAATTTTCCAGCATAACTAGACGCAGAAGAAAAGACCTCATGGACTCAAGCAGGAAATATTTGACTCTGCAAGAGTTTTTTGTTTCTCTTTTTTTGCCAAGGCCAGCTTGTGTCCTTCATGGTTTTGTCTGTCTTTCTCCTTTGGCTGGGAGAAGAAATTTCCACCGCTTTCCTTCCCCTTTGTTGACAGCTGTGCTTCCCCAACAAACAACTGTTCCCTTAAATATCTGTGGCTCCAAGTTAACAGTAATGAACTAACATCTGTCCAATAGGCAGCCTTTCTGGCATTGCCTCTGTCTCCAAAGTGAATCTTTGCTAATGTTCACCAGATACTCACAGCACCTGCTACTCACTACCAGCCTAGCAATGCCATGTCTAAATCAAGAACAGATGTGTGGACTGTGGTTTGTTTTTTGTTTTTGTTAAGAAAGAAAATAAATAGTCTATCAGTTTAATTGCATTGATAAACAAACAGTTCTGAGAACACCTTTTGGCGCCCTTCTCCTTGTGTGGTTTTAATTTCTGCTGGGATCCAGAAATAACCTTTGCTCGGTAGGATATCTCTATTCAAGCTCCAGAGAATTTAAATCAGGGCTGGCAACACGTTTACACTTGGGATGAATGAGAAATTTGTTTCAGTTCATTTTCTATCAGAATTGACCCAGACTGTACTGGCAGGGACCAAATGCAATCGGAGGTCGAAGTCTGTACGTTTCCAAGCCTGCAATGCGATCCGTGGAACAAAATCGTTAGAAAGCTGTGTACATGAAAAGAAATGCAAATGTTTGAAAAACATGTGTGAAAACACTTGAATCAGTTAAAGACAAACGTGCCCCTTCCTCGCTCAAGAACAGCAGAAGAGACCTCCAGGTAGGGCACTCAGCTGAGCAGCCCTGGCTGCTGCTCGGCCTTGTCAGCGTCTCGGTCTGTGGAAATCAGCAGGTGGATCTTCTGTCCTGTTCAAGGGACAGGAACAGGACCTGATACAAAAACCGGCAACTCTACCTAAAAAACCCACACAACTGTGGTTCTCAGACTCATGGTGGCAAGGACACAATATTAAAATCTGATTTACAGACAGGTGGTGCTGCCCTCTCAATCCGGAACAGGGCTAGCAGCAAGTGCCAGCCTGCTCGGGCACCAGCCAAGGGCCCATGCCCCAGCAAGGGCCCCTGGAGAGGAGCCCCCGGAGGTTCTCCTCCTCTTCCCCCTTGCAGCCGGCTTATTCACCCGCCTCTTACTCCGGCCCAGACCACAGTGGTGGCGGCGGCAGCGCAAAGGAGCAACAGCGCATGCCGCTGCCCACTCGCTGCCTGGCGCTCTGCCTGCCAAACAAGCCAGCAGCAGCCATGATGAGAGAGAGGAGGAGGGGCACGAGCAGCTGGAGACCCCGGCGGGGAGGAGGTGGACTTGCTGGGGCCCACGGAGGGAGCCTTGCCCAAGGGCCCTCCCAAACCTGGAGCAGCACAGACCTGGAACACCAGGCGCTGTCAACAGCATCGAATGGCAGCTTCATGGGGCGCTTGTTCTGGCGGCGAAGGGGGAGTTTGGGGTGGGTGGGTGTTCTTTGAGGTCCTCTCCCCAGTCCCCCCAGTGTTCCTGCTGCTGCTGCTGCTCTGAGGAGGAGAGCAGGGCGGGAGGCGAGGCCTCTGTGCGCAGCAAGAGCTGCGTGGCAGCCCAGAAGCAAAGGAAACCCTCCCGAAGAACCACTACAGGAGTAGCTGACCCGGCTTCCTTTTGTTCAGGGCTGTCAGAGGTGAGCCAAAGTCACAAACGGTGATTGCTACCCAGGCAAAGTGGCAGCCTGAACAGGACACCTTTGTAGCCTTTCCAATTGAGGAGAGCCGAAAGCCAGCACCCCAGAATCCTTTGCAGAATGCGCCAACCTGGGGCCCTCCAGGTGCATTGGACTACAACTCCCATCATCCCCTGGCAGTTCAGCACATGGGGCAGCTGTGCACAGAGATGTGGGCTCCCACTTCTACCCCAGGCCACTCCTGATGATGTAACACTGCCTGAGGACAGGTGCAAACCAAGGGCCCAGCAAGGCCGCCATTTTCTTTGTTCATGTGTTCGCCCTGTTCACGTGTAAAGCAACGCCGGTGGGGGGCGCTTTTTTTAACATCAAAGGCAGTGGCGGCTGGTGGCTCTGATGTCAATGGGGCAGTGCGTCCGCTCCGGGTTTCAGTCACAGTCAGTCAGAACTCTTAATGGAGCTGCCCAAGGCGCGAAGTGAAGTGGCGGCCACTGCTTTCTTCCCATCCCCCGTCCCCAATCACTTGGTTCATCAAAATGGGAGCCAGCTTTCACCTGATTATTGGCTGGTTAGCCATCTCTCCAGCAGAAGGCAAACACTGGGAGAAATCCAGGCCTCTTGCTGGGACAGGCCTGTTTTCCTGGAGACTGAGGTTTTTGTCTGGGTTAATGTGACTTTCCAGCAAGAGGAAAGATGGACTTTCCTGCTATCTGGGGGAAAGACACCAAGATCACCCACAATAAATATATCGCAATTAATTGCTGTCTGCATCTTGAGCAGCTACAACTTTCCCAATACAATTCTGTAATATATGCTGATTGCCACAAGAGGGTGCGCAAACACTTACCTGCACAAAAGCATTGGTTAGGGATGAATGAGCATTTCATTTTAGTTTGCAAATCATCTCAACATGCCCATTCACAAGCCCAAACACCAATGGGACCACATTTTTCCACAAATTGTTGATACCTTTCTGAACCTGTAATCATGTTTACAAAATTCATATTTAATAAAAAAAAAACTTGCTTTGAGATTCAATTTCTTCTCTGTCTCTCTGTCTCTCTCTCTCACACACACACACACACACACACATTTTCATGCTTTAGCCAATGGGGGGAAAGTACACATTTCCAAAAAATATGCACAGAGAGTTCTGGTCTGAAAAGGCGTTTGTGGAAGTTTGCAGCCATTCCATTTGCTTACTTTTCCAGGAAGGCACCTCAGCTTTTCAAGTGGTAGTGGATGCCTCACCTCCCTGTTGAAAGGTGATACCTGTTGTGAAGGTTTGAGGCCTATAGAGGCAAAGTGGGAAAAAAGGTCAGGCTCAGAGGCCTGGGTTTTTTTTTGTTGGGAGGGGTATCCCTGAGAGTAGTTTTATTTCCCTGGTTAAGTTTCAGTCTCATTTCCCCAGTTAAGTTTCATTTCTTCAGGTTTGAAACAGTACTTTTGGTTGGGGTGGGGGAGGAGGGTATAAAGATAAGAGTCAGAAAGACTGGAACAATAAAAGGAGAGTTGGGGAGATCACAACCTGGAGAGAGAGCAGGAAGAAGCAGCTTGGAGAAGTCTTAAGTACAGCTAGGGTAAAGGAACTTGCATTTTGCAGCTTTTATTTTCTAGGCCTTTTGTATCGCACAGCTCTATTGTGTAAATACCTTTAGTTGTAAATTGCTTGCTTTAAATTACCAGTAAACTGTTGTGGTTAAACCCTGTGTCTAGAGTGTCAATCGCCCCACGCCTACAGCCTAAATCCGATGTTACTGGTAAGGGGAAGGTAAAAGAAAGGTGGGACCCTTAAGGAGGCAAGAGATCCTTAAGGAGTTATTCAGGGGGTCCAGGTCAATGTTTGAACCCTGACACCCGCATCGATCAACTTCTGTGCAGAAACATCTGCCTGTTCTGGGCTAATATACTGAGCAGAGTTGGAATGTGGCTGCACACTGGAATGCTGGTGTCTGTCCGTGTTTGTTTCCCCCCCACCTGGTGCCCTCCAGATGTCCTGGGCTGTGGGAACAACAGGCGTCACAGCCCAACATGTGTTGAGGGCACCAGGTGGGGGTGGCTGGCTGGTGCTTGCTTCCTCTCGGGTCACATGGATCAGTGGGGTTCAAACCATGTCCCAAAAGAACGGAAATGGCAGACAAGCATCCTGAGGACGTGGCTTGCCCACCACTACTGGCCGTCCCCTGGGCGGGTTCTCAGCTGCTCTCTTGGTTCTTGTGGCTCGGCAGAGGCTCAAAGGCCTGGGGGCCTTCCTGGAATGAGTCGGCGGCTTAGAACTGGCGTCTCCAGCAGGGTGCCCACCAGCTTCCCTGCCCCGCCTGACTTTTATGTCTTAATATTCTTAAGTTTGGTTTTCTTTAAAATTGGGAGTGAAGTGCTGCCCTCTGCCACCATCTTTATTTGGGTTCCAAAGATTGGTTTGGTTTCAGACCCCACCTCTGCCTCATACTGAGGTTCTTGGCAAGTTCCTGTCAGTCTCACCCATTTGATTGTTCTGTGACCAGCTGTGCCCACTGTGGTAGCCCACAACACTCTAAAAATTCCAAATGTGCCCACTGACCCAAAAGGTTTAGGGACCCCTGGCCTAGAACATTACTGATTTCTATAGCATCAGCTATGTACTCGGTGCTTTAATCAGAAAGCATGAGAAGGCAGATCCTTGCCTCCAAGGGGCTTCCAGTCTAGAATTGACATAAGGGAGACATCAGAGGAAAGAGAAATTGATCGAAGCAGGGGGGAACAGGTGAAAGGGCCCAGAATCTTCTGAAGAACACTGGGCTTCCATGGCAGATACGCAGACATTCTTTGGCAGATGATCAATGTGAAAAAGTAAAATGTGAAAAGTTTTGTGAAAATGCGAAAACCCCCCCGGGCTCCAGGTAGAAAGCACGCTTGAGCACGAGTCAGCAGCAGTGAGCGGGGCCCCTACGGATCACCAGAAAAGAGGGCAATGACTTGCAGAACATTTGCACGCGCTGAATTATATTTATAGATGCAAAATTAGAAAGTACTCCAATTTAAATAGAAATGCCGTGCATCTCGCCATGATGTGGAAGACTGACGGGGCCCTGCCTGTTCGGCATGCTGGCCAGTTGCACTGGGCCACTGTTCTCATCGTTCATTGCCTTTTAAGCTGGAACTGGCTCAAACAGCCCCTTAGAGACAGGGTATCTCCAAAGAGAGGAGTGTTTTCTGCACTGGAGACTGGTGGCTCCCAAAGTCAGAGGAGCAGTTGGCCTCCTCTTGGTTTCATTCAGAGCCGGCCAGGCCAGAGCTCTGAAACCGCTCTCCCCAGCGTGGAGCACCCGGTTCTGCTGAAGCCCAGGGTGGACTCACTGCCTCGCCAACATCGAAGTCTCCAGCCCCCGCTGGCCCGCGGTGACAGGGGCACCCGGCACCTTCACACTCGCTTTGTGGGCCAAGTTCGGCGGCGGCCAAGGCCGGGTCGTGCCGGAAGGGCCCCTGCCTGGAGCAGCCGCGCTTCCGGGGAGCGGAGGCCGGGCGACGGCGGTCTGCAGGCCTCCGTAACTTTGGGCGCACGACTCCCCGGGCCGTGGGCTGTGCGGGGCAGGGCGGAGGGCGGCTGCGGAGAGAAGCTTCTGGCGGGCCGCCAGTCGCCCGCTCCTGGTGCAGACGAGGCGGGCCCAGGCTGAGCCACGTCTCCGGCCGCTTCCTCCCCGCAGCCTGACGGGCAGCCGGCGGAGGCCGTTCCCCTTGGGCCGGGGAGGCGCACCTCCCTGGGCAGCTCCCGGCTGCGACGGCCGGGCTCTCCCCGGCGCGGCCCCTCCCGGCCGGCCTCGAGCCCAACGGGGAGGAGGTGCCGGCGGCTCGCCCCACGCCGGACGCCGGCGCGCTCTCCCCGGGCCCCTCCGCGCCGCCCGGCCCTTGCTGGGCGCGGCCTTGGCTCCGCGGCCCCGGCTCCCTCCCCGGGCCCCAGGAGGCGAAGCGCGCGCCCTGCACCCCCCGCCCGCGAGACGCGGGGAGGCCGCCGGGCGCGGGCCGCGCGCGGGGCCTCGTCCCGCGCGGACGCCGCCGCACGCGCCGTCCCCTCCGCAGGGCGCGCTTCGCGGGCCTCGGGCAGCCGCGCTGCACCCCGCCGGCGGCCGCCGAGCGCCCGGCGAATGGGGAGAGCCTCGACTCCCGCCCGCTTCACCTCCTGACGGGGGCACGCGGCCGGCGCGGCTGCCCGGCCTCGCAGGGGCGGGAGGGCCCACAGCGCCGCCGAGCGCAGCCCCCGAGGGAGCGCGCGGGCTCTTCCGCGCGCCCCCTCCGAGGCGGCGCAGCGATGCGCGAAGGGCTCCGCGGCCGGGGCGGCGGCTCCAGACGCGGCGTGGCGGGCTGCTGGCCTCCGGCGGAGGTGCTGTGGGGCGGGGGCCCGGGCAGCGCCGCGGCCCCCGCTCCGTCCGCAAAGCCGCCTGCACTCCGGAGGGCGCCATGCGGGTCCTTGGGCAGCGGAGCCGGAGGGTGCGGGCGGCCGGCGCGGAATGCCGCCGGGAGCGTGATGGGCGCCCAGTCAGCCGAAGCCGGAGATACCGCAGGGGCCGGGAGCGCGGCCAGGGCGCTTGGGGGACTCGGGGCCGCCCTCCCCTGGCGCCGTGGCCTTCCCCCCTAAGCCCGATTGCCATGCGGAGGGGCTGCGTTTTGGCGGGGCACAGGGTGCGGGGGGGTTACCTCCCCTCCCCGCTGGACCCCCCTCCCCCGCAGGGCAATTAAGCGTAGGAAAAATCTCCCATTCGCATCGGTGGAAGTATTTTTTCTCAGTTTAATTGCCATGCCGGGGGGGGGTGCAGCCCTCCCTGAAAATGGCACGACCGTTGACCTGAGAAAAACATCTTTCCAGTAACCCTAACGGACACTTAGTGCTCTGTGGTACAGATCTGGCCCCCTAAGAGATAGGTTTGGGGCCCAGGGCCCTCCGCCCAGGCCTAGCAATGCCCCTGGCAGGCGCTGAACCAGAGGGCAAAGGGGGACGCTTCCTCAGCCCATCTCCGGGTCGGCATATCCAGCCGCCTGTGTATTCTGTGGCTCCAGAGGATGGGGTTTGGCCTCAGGCACTGCATCCACTCCCCCCTCTCTCGTTTTAGCAAGGTCCTGGCCATTATGGCTGTGAAGAGGACCCTGGCAATATGTGAGGGAGCCAAAGGCGGGGCTGAGCAGGACTCCCAGCGGTCAGGGCAGGGATTCGATGGGGCCACAGTGTTCTTTGTCGCTCCTCAGCTCTGCCGGTGGCTTGCAGAAGCAAGTGGTGCTGGAACCGTCTGCTTGACTTGCCGGTTTTGGATGTGCTGGGCAGAGGGTGACTTTTGGCAGGGGAATGTGTATTTATTTATTGCATGTATATCCCACCTGTCCTCCGAGGAGCCCAAGGCAGCGTACATGACCCTCCTCCTCTCCATTTTGTCCTCACAACAACCTTGAGAGGTAGGTTAGGCTGAGAGTCAGTCACTGGCTCAAACTCAACCAGTGAGCTTCATGGGAGACTGTATGGACCGACCTTCATGTACCCTAGTTTCTGCCCAGGGAAAAGGTAACTTTCTGTGCCTCCTCTAATGTAGCAAGGAAGCCAAAGGGGAATACAGTGACCTGATTAGAGGTGATTCATGTGCCCCCGCGTACGGGGTATTCCTCAGCAAAGGTGCTGTTCCCTCCGTCTGGTTCTTTCCCATGTGACTAATGGGAAATCTCCAACTTCTGTTATTAATAATGCCGCTGAGCTGTATGTTCAGAGGCCCATCCGGCAGGTATTGTTGCAAACAGCCACCTGTGACTCATTCTGGCCTCATCAGGTGGTGAGTAAACTTTATTTGCTTGTGTGGGCGTTTTGCTGTATGGCTGCTGTAAGGACTTGCTCACATCCATGGGGAAAATGACCCCTAGGTTCATCAGAGATGCCTTGACATTCATCTCCCAGCAGCTGGCCTTTGCCAAACAGGAAAGAAACATAGAATCATAGAATAGTATGGTTGGAAGGGACCTATAAGGCAATCGAGTCCAACCCCCTACTCAATGCAGGAATCCAAGTCAGAGCATCCCCAACAGATGGCTGTCCAGCCTCCTCTTGAATGCCTCCAGTGTGGGAGAGCCCACCACCTCCCTAGGGAATTGGTTCCATTGTTGTATTGTTCTTGATAGGAAGTTTTTCCTGATGTTCAGCTGGAATCTGGCTTCCTGTAACTTGAGCCCATTATTCTGTGTCCTGCACTCTGGGATGATTGAGAAGGGATGATCGAGAAACAGCCAAAGAGATGTCAAGGAGTGGCTGATCCAAAAGACATTCATAAACATGGATTTGTCAAAAACAAGTCCTGCCAGACAAATCTGATCTCATTTTTTGATCAAGTAACCTCCCTTGTAGACCGTGGGAATGCTGTAGACATCATATACCTCAACTTCAGCAAAGCTTTTGACAAAGTGCCCCATGATCTCCTGATGAGCAAACTAGCTCAAAGTGTGCTAGATGAAACAACGATCCGGTGGATCCACAGTTGGCTACAGAATCGAACTCAAAGAGTGCTTATCAATGGGACCTTCTCAAACTGGGGAGAGGTAACGAGTGGGGTACCTCAGGGCTCAGTCCTGGGCCCAGTGCTCTTCAACATGTTTATTAATGACTTGGAGGAGGAGGTGCAGGGAATGCTGATCAAATTTGCAGATGACACAAAATTGGGAGGGATAGCTAATACTTTGGAAGACAGAAACAAAATTCAAAGTGATCTGGATAGACTGGAGCTGTGGGCAGAAAACACCAGAATGACATTTAATAGGGACAAATGCCAAGTTCTGCACCTAGGAAAAAGAAACCAAATGCACAGTTACAAGATGGGGGATACGTGGCTCAACCACACTACAAGCGAGAAGGATCTTGGAATTGTTGTCGATCACAAAGTGAATATGAGCCAACAATGTGATGTGGCTGCAAAAAAGGCCAATGCTCTTTTGGGCTGCATTCATAGAAGCATCGCTTCCAAATCCCGGGAAGTACTAGTTCCCCTCTACTCAGCACTGGTTAGGCCTCATCTGGAGTACTGTGTCCAGTTCTGGGCACCACACTTTAAGGAGGATGCAGACAAGCTGGAGAGGGTTCAGAGGAGGGCAACAAAGATGATCAGGGGACTGGAAACAAAGCCCTATGAGGAGAGACTGAAAGAACTGGGCATGTATAGCCCTGAGAAGAGAAGACTGAGGGGAGATATGATAGTGCTCTTCAAGTCCTTAAAGGTTGTCCCAGAGAGGAAGGCCAGGATCTCTTCTCGATCATCCCAGAGTGCAGGACACGGAATCATGGGCTCAAGTGACAGGAAGCCAGATTCCGGCTGAACATCAGGAAAAACAATACGACAATGGAACCAATTACCTGGGGAGGTGGTGGGCTCTCCCACACTGGAGGCCTTCAAGACAAGGCTGGACAGCCATTTGTCAGGGATGCTCTGACTTGGATTCCTGCATAGAGCAGGGGGTTGGACTCGATGGCCTTGTAGGCCCCTTCCAACCCTACTCTTCTATGATTCCATGATTTCAACTTCTCCCCCCACCCTGCCCGCCCCACTTTCTTAAAAGATGGATATTACTTGCAAGCAGTAAATGAAAGCAAATTGTATTTGGACTCATACATACACTGTTAATCCTAGAACTCTGCACAGGCTCAGAAGCATGCTTTGTTATATTTAGGGGTGTCAACCAATGAAACAGTTTTTAGCTGCTTGATCTTCTATTTCATGTATTGCGTTTAAATACAAAACCTCATTGTAGGTGCCTTTCTTGAGGTATTAGAGGAAGAGGAAGCTAAACATACAACTCAGCAAACAAAAGCTACCACACATGCTTTATAGAACATAAGCGCAGCCCTGGGGGGTCAGAGCGAGCACCCTCTGGAACTGCATTCCGTTTCCTTTAGCAACCAATCAGATACCTCCGGGAGGTCCAGAAGCTGGACTGGAAGGCAATAGCGCTTCCCTGCTATTTCACCCCAGGCAGCTGGTACTGAGAGGCGGACTCTCTTTTACCCTGGGGGTTCCATTCAGCCATTGATCGACCCTTCCTCCTCCTCCTCCTCCTCTTCCTCCATTAACATCCTAATCCCTCTTTCATGCCATCTAAGCCGGGTGCCCATCCCCAGGCCTTGTGAATTCTGTAAATGTATTGCGTGTTGTATGAAAAGCAAAGGTAGCCATGTTGGTCAAGAGAAAAATTCAAAATGCTACAACCCATACGAACGCAGTGGTTTTATTAGGCTAACTCAACAGTCACAGAATACTGTGAAAGCTTTCAAGTTCTACAAAACTCTTCATCAGGCAAGATGGTAAATAAAGCAAAAAGGGCTGGGGAAGAGGGAAAGGTGGCTGATATTTAAGCCATGGAGCCTACCTTTTTCTTAAGATAGAAGGCGGGGTGGGGTGTGAGGGTTTGTGTGTGGGAGCTGGAGAGAACAAATAAACACTGGTAGATCCCCCATTTTAAAATGAAAATCTTTTGTCTTGGATCTACTGTGAATCAGTTTCATTGTGTGCCCTCTGAGTTCTATAAAGCTCTTATCATGTGTTCTCCCTTTAGTCATTATTTTCTCAAACTAAAAAGCACCAATCACTCTCTTTGTCGGGAAAGTGCTCCAGCTCCTAGACTGGAGAAGGACAGGTTATCTTTCATAATCTCTTTATCATTCACTATTCCTGTAACATAACAAAACCAAAATAGCTTCTAGATATAAAGACACAGAGCCCTGAAGATTAAAATTGGCTTCCACCAATTAATCAACTGGCACTTTAGTTGATTAAATGTACTGCTTAAAAAAATATCAAGCCCCCATTATTTTTTCCATGTTCCAGGGCTGAGCCTCTCCAACATTATCCCTGTATGTCTCACAGCAGAGTTTCTGTACAATCAGCTCTATCTTGGCTCACATCCCCAGCTGATTGTATATTCATTTATAGCTACTTGACTTTTGTCTTCTGGCCAGTGACCTCTGCAGATGGAAAAGAGAAGTGAAAAAACTCGGTGCCTGCAGCCAAAGAATAGGCTGCTTCGCTCAAATCAATATACGACGCTCAGCCCACAAACACACCTGCTTGGGGGCTTCCATTGATCTCTTAGGTCTGCCAGGACGTGCAGGTGTGGCAGGATGGAAAGGAGCTGCAAGCAGCAAGATTTCCCTTATCGGGGCCCAGGCCTAGCAATACTGTTCTCCCTTGGCTCCCCGCCCCACAGAACCCAGTCCTTAGGCAGCAACGTATCCTCTTTTACAGAGGACAGCCCACTATTTGAAGGGCTGCCCAGTCCAAGGGCTCCTTCACATGGAGCTTTTATCCTGAGACTGAGATGGCTCCTTCACGGAAGTTTGTGGGCTTTTTACATGACGCCGTGATCACCCCAGGCATCCCGTGCACCAAATGCCCTTTGCTCCGTTTTTAAAAAGATGGCAGATAACGAGCTATCAAATTACCCCGTTGTGTTTGGCTCAAGTTCTCTCCATGAAAAGAGGAAAGGTGGCAAGAAGAGGAGCGAGATCAATGAAAGAGAATGGAAGACTCCGATACGGGGAGAAGGAGGGGGAAGTGGGTGAGGGGAAAGGAAGCACGTGAAAAAGGGAGTCGTCATGATCCTGCATTTAAAACGGAAGCAGGAAGCCCCGTTTTAAATGCAGGATTTTAGGCTGGTGTAGAGATGCCCCAAGTCTAGTTGAAAGTTAAAGAACCATCAGAAGGAGGAGCTAAAGGCCTTGACCTTGCTCCCCAACAGCACCTGGGCAGCAGGCTGAGAAGGCACACAGGGGGCCCTGGCCGGTCTTCTACACTATGACTTTAAATTTCTATTAAATTATGTAATTATTTCTAAATTTTCATCTCTCTCTCCCTCTCCGTGTGTGTGTGTGTGTGCAATTTTTAAGTCTTTTTTGTCTTCTCCTCTGGTGATGCATGTCCTGCTTTTTGGCAGTTCACAACTGGCCACCCTACCTCCAAATCTCTTTTGTCTTCCAATAGCCACCGCTCCTTCCTCCAGCCCTGCTGCCTCTAGGAAAGAGGCATTGTTAAGGAGGACCATCAGCAGCAGTTTCTAGCAGTCCCTGCTACCAGTGCTTGCCAAGGGGGCTGTCCTTGGCCCCTGGGCTTTCTCAAGGGAAGGATTCATTCATGAAACCGAATCCTATTGCTCCAGCAGCACCCCCTTTCTTCTACCCCATCTCTACACCACCCAGTGCTTATTGAGGGCCAAACCACAAGTAACGTGGGAGTTATGGGACTGGATCCTTTACTTCAAAACAGCATTGGGGGGCTGCTAATTTGATCTGGGAAGATTAACCCTTTCCCTCTCCACCATTTCCCCAATCAAAACCCCCCTCCAAAACATTTGCTAATAGCATTTCTGGGGGAAATAAAGTTTTGTTCCGCTTCCTCTGACACTTTTGTCTCTTGAATAGCCTCCCTCCATTGCGTGGCATAGCCCCTCCGGATCTTAATCACTGTGAAATTTCCTTCGCGCCTCCTCCCTGATCATTAGTTGATTAGCCCCTTTTGCCTTAGTTCCCCTTGTCTCTTGCTTTCGAACTGTGGTGCTGGAGAAGACTCTTACGAGTGCCCTGGACTGCAAGGAGGTCAAATCAGTCCATCCTAAAGGAAATCAACCCTGAGTGCTCATTGGAAGGACAGATACTGAAGCTGAAGCTCCAATATTTTGGCCACCTAATGCGAAGAGAAAACTCCCTGGAAAAGACCCTGATGCTGGGAAAGACTGAAGGCAAAAGGAGAAGGGGACGGCAGAGGATGAGATGGCTAGATAGCATCACGGATGCAATGAATATGAACTTGAGCACGCTCCGGGAGAGAGCGCAGGACAGGAAGGCCTGGCGTGCTATGGTCCATGGGGTCACGAAGAGTCGGACACGACTGAACGACTGAACAGCAACAGCCCTTGTCTCTGCCCTCTCTCCAGCCTTGGTCTCCAATGATCTTTCATTCAAGTTCTCTTTCTCAGTCCATTGCCTATGCTGCAACCTTTGCTCAGCCTCCTTACCTCTGGCCCTTGTCCCTTAGCTTCTCTGACCCTCAGGGTCTCTTCCAAACCCTCAGTCAGCCTCAGTGTCAGAGGTTTTATTCCTGTCCAAATGACAACTTTCCCATCCTCACAGAAGCTGGACTGGGAAACTGTTTCCTTCCCTGGGCCCCTGAACGTGCTGTGCCTCTGCACCAGCTCAGCCAGTCAGTGTCAGTGTCTTCAAGTGCAGTACATATAAAGGATTCAAGAATTAGTTCATTTTCCAAATCCCACCTCACTCCAGAAGAGGAAATTAAATACAGGGAGTGTGTAAAGCAACTCCTGTTTGAACACTTAATGTTCAAATTCACAGTTGATCCTTTTCACCTTTGAAACACCTTTGAGCTTTTCTGCACGAGGCATTTACTGTGCACTTGTGATTCCTTACAGTTGTTTAGGGGATCTTTAGACAATGCCACAGTCCTTCAGTTTCTCTTTAAGAGCACTTTCCCAGATTTCTGTAGAGTGGCAAAAATGGGGTATTATTTCTGATGGCGAAAGATGGCAAGTATTTTCCCACTTGAGTATTTGTGCTATTCTGCTATAGCACAGCACCACCTAGAGGTTATGTAGTGGAAAAGTAGGATAGGAAAAGCATTTTGTGTAGAGCTCGGATTTCAATTCTGCGATGATACCATAAGTCGATACAGTTATTAACAGCCTTGTGTAGAAAAGCTCTGTCTTGCATTCTGTTATGTATACCATTGTTGTTGACTCAGAACACCAGAAGATCTTATAACACTCAGCTTAGAAAAATGCAAAGAACCACCAGTTTGCTGATAGCTCTGTGATGGTGTGGGGGCAAAATCCACCAGGAATTTCTCCTGTGAATGCCCTGTAGAAAGGTATGGGTCCCCCACCTTCTGGGGCGGGTGGACACATCTAGAATGTTGAGACTGTGTCATGGGCACTCTCAAAAATGGCTGCCATGGGGAGGGCTTGCCCATTCACAAAATGGCCACCATAGTGGGCAAGGCAAGCCATAAAGCATCTCTCTCTGGTTGTATTTTGGTTGTATTGTTATATTGTGGTTTTAATGCTTTTATATTTTATATTGTCTTACTGTGTGCTTTTTGGTTTTAATTTTTGTGGACTGCCCAGAGAGCTTCGGCTATTGGGCGGCATAGAAATTAAATAAAATGAAGCATGCATTTCCAAGAAGTCAAACTGGTGAAGCTAAAAAAAAAAGTAACCTGCCTTAGAATATAAATAGAAAAGGTGTGGTTTGAGCACACACACAAGCAAGTCATGCACATAGCCACACACACACACCCCAACCCAGGCAAAGTGCACACCACTCACACACACAAAACACACACTACACAAAAACAAACAAGCTAACACCCCCCCCCGTAAAAATCTCCCCCCCCCCACTCCCTGCCTAGACAGGCTCGCTACCAGCTACTCAGCCCAGCCCAGCGTACCTTTTTCTTTTTTCTGGGCGGTGGGCACACGTCAGGATCCAGCGCTGGGCTCCAGGCACTTGCATCGGTGTTTCCTGAGGCCTTGGGGGCCTCCGGGGGCCCAGAAGGGGTTCCTGGAGCCGGCGCTTCGTTTGGCAGCCTGCTGCCTTCCAGTTAAAAACTTTTTAACATTTAAACTATCTAAAAAGAACATTCAGGAAAGGCCTGGTGGATGCAGCATATTGCAGTTCCCGCCCTTACATGATCCCACTCTTAAAAAAGAAAAAAGCATCCAGTTAATTCATGTATTTGTTGTGTCTGAGGGAGGCCTTTTGCGACTTCGAAATGAAAGCAAGGTTGTCATATTGCCAAGTGATTCCTCACTTATCCGGGTTTCCCATCCACCGAGCACTTCCAACGCCAGCTTATGCGCTGGCTCCCCAAGAAGTTTGGGGAAGCCATTCCTGCGAAGCGCTTGCCCTCTCCTCTTGCATGCGGCACGCCCCTCGGCCTGGCTGGCTGCGCGTCCTTTTCTGGCAGCCTTACTGCTGCACCCAGGCCAGCCAACGGAGACATGCGTGCAGGTGGAAAGTCCTTCTGTGCGTTTGGGCAAACTGTCTGAAGTTCACAGATTCCTTCTCAATGAAGCCCCTGTTTGCCTCCCGGGACACAATAATATCCCTTGTGTGTGTGTCAAACATCTGGACACACAGAGGCCCCCTCGGCAGGACTTGGTTTCTCTTGCAGGCTGGCTGCGTATGCTCTAAAAAGGCTCAGCAGGTAAAAGGCAAAGAAAGCAAACTGGGCCATGCTTTTCAGTCACCGTAACTGATTTTCTAGCCAGCGAGAAGGAAGAGCAGAATGGCAGGCGGAGCATAAGGCACTCAGAGCATCACTCAGGTGCCACATTTAAGCTTCTCAACACCCTTGAAAGGCAGGCCAACACTGTACCCATTTTACAGACAGAGAATTAAAGCTTGAGGCAGAAGGACAGAATCTCAGGCCTGGGGCCCAAATTTGCCCCTCCGGGGTCCCCGGAAGGCCATGCCCCCTTCCCCTGGTTCCACCCCTTTCTCCCAACTACCAATCCTTCAGTGGTTTCCTGGCTTTTGTGCAGTTTCTTCCCCATTCTAAAAGGTTGAAATGCCTCTCCGAAGGCTTTGTTCCTGGCAGCATCAGCTTTAAGCTAAATATGCCAGTATTTTTTGCCCTTGGCCCTTTTGCCTTCAGCCCCACCCACCACTGAAATGCAGCCCCCAAGAGCTCCTCCTAATTGGAATTTGGCCCTCAGGCTGAAAGAGGCTCTGCATCCCTCGCTTAGAGCTTTTCTGCATGAGGCTGCTAATCTGCTGTATCTACTTTCCTTTTCATCACAGAATTGAGATCCAAGCCCTGCACCAAGAGCGTTTCCTGCCTTTCCACTACATAACCTCTAGGTGGCACTGTGGTAAAGCGGAATAAGACAATTATGCAAGTAAAAAAGCCTTTCCTTTTGTCTTTACAATTAAGTACTGCACTTTTCCTGCTCTAAAAAAACTCACGGAAAGTGCTCTTTAGACATAGAAATGAAACTGAAGGATCACAACATTGTCTAAAAAACCTGTAAACCATGAGTAGGGAATAATGAGGACATGATAAATGTCTCAAGTAGAAAAGCACCCAAGCACTATATCAAAGAGTGCTTTTCTCACTGAATATGGATTTCGGTCCAGGTCTACTAGATCTGTGAAAACATAAACATGCAAGAAGAGCCCTGCTGGATCAGGTCAAGGTGGGTGCACCTAGCCTAGCATCCTGTTTCAACAGTAGCCAGACAGCTGCCTCTGGGAAGCCCAGAAGCAGGACATGAAGGCAATTGCCCTTTCCTCACTTTTGACCCCAGCATCTCGTATTCAGAGGGACACAGAAATTCAACTGAGCTATCATGGCTAATAGCCAAGGCCAAAAAAACACCCCACCCCAGAGATGCACTAATATAGTCCTATATAAACAGAATGTTGTTGTTCAGTCATTCAGTCGTGTTCGACTCTTCGTGATCCCAAGGACCATAGCACGCCAGGCCTTCCTGTCCTCCACTCTCTCCCGGAGTGTGCTCAAATTCATATTCATTGCATTGGTGATGCTATCTAGCCATCTCATCCTCTGCCGTCCTCTTCTCCTTTTGCCTTCAATCTTTCCCAGCATCAGGGTCTTTTCCAGGGAGTTTTCTCTTTGCATTAGGTGGCCAAAATATTGGAGCTTCAGCTTCAGTATCTGTCCTTCCAATGAGCACTCAGGGTTGATTTCCTTTAGGATTGACGGATTTGATCTCCTTGCAGTCCAGGAGACTCGTAAGAGTCTTCTCCAGCACCACAGTTCGAAGGCATCAATTCTTCGGTGCTCGACCTTCCTTATAGTCCAGCTCTCACAGCCATACGTTACTACTGGGAAAACCATAGCTTTGATTATACGAACCTTTGTCGGCAAGGTGATATCTCTGCTTCTTACTATGCTGTCTAGGTTTGCCATAGCTTTCCTCCCAAGGAGCAAGCGTCTTTTAATTTCATGGCTACAGTCACCGTCTGCGGTGATCTTGGAGCCCAAGAAAATAAAATCTGTCACTGCTTCCATTTTTTCCCCTTCTCTATGCCAGGAAGTGATGGGGCCAGATGCCATGATCTTCGTTTTTGTAATGTTGAGTTTCAAACCAGCTTTTGCACTCTCCACTTTCACCCTCAACAAGAGGCTCTTGAGATCCTCTTCGCTTTCTGCCATTAGGGTGGTATCGTCTGCATATCGGAGGTTGTTGATAATTCTCCCAGCAATCTTAATTCCGACCTCTGATTCATCCAACCCGGCGTTTCTCATGATGTACTCTGCATATAAATTAAATAAGCAGGGCGACAATATACAGCCTTGTCGTACTCCTTTCCCAATTTGAACCAATTGGTTGTTCCATGTCCGGTTCTTACTGTTGCTTCTTGTCCCCCATATAGGTTTCTCAGGAGACAGGTAAGGCGGTCTGGTACACCCATCTCTTTAAGAATTTGCCACAGTTTGTTGTGATCCACACAATCAAAGGCTTTAGCGTAGTCAATGAAGCAGAAATAGACGTTTTTCTGGAATTCTCTTGCTTTCTCCATGATCCAGAGAATGTTGGCGATTTGATCTCTAGTTCCTCTGCCTCTTCGAAACCCAGCTTGTACTTCCGGTAGTTCTCGGTTCACATGCTGCTGAAGCCTAGCTTGTAGGATTTTGAGCATAACCGTGCTCGCATGTGAAATGAGCGCAATTGTACGGTAGTTTGAACACTCTTTGGCATCACCCTTCTTTGGAATCGGAATGTAAACTGACCTTTTCCAGTCTTGTGGCCACTGTTGAGTGTTCCAAATTTGTTGGCATATTGAGTGTAGCACTTGAACAGCATCATCTTTTAGAATCTTAAATAGCTCAGCTGGAATACTGTCATCTCCACTAGCTTTGTTGTTAGTAATGCTTCCTGAGGCCCACTTGACTTCACTCTCTAAGATGTCCGGCTCAAGTTCAGTGACCGCACTATCATGGCTATCAGGGACATTAAGACCTTTCCTGTATAGTTCTTCTCTGTATTCTTCCCCCTCTTCTTAATCTCATCTGCTTCTGTTAGGTCCCTGCCTTCTTTGTCCTTTATCATGCCCGTCTTTGCACAAAATGTTCCCTTGAGATCTCCGATTTTCTTGAAGAGATCTCTAGTCTTTCCCAGTCTATTGTTTTCCTCGATTTCTTTGCATTGTTCATTAAAGAAGGCCTTCTTGTCTCTCCTTGCTATTCTCTGGAACTCTGCATTCAGTTGGATATATCTTCCCCTTTCTCCCTTGCTTTTCGCTTCCCTTCTTTCCTCAGCTACTTGTAAAGCCTCCTCAGACAGCCACTTTGCTTTCTTGCATTTCTTTTTCTTTGGGATGGATTTCGTTGCTGCCTCCTGAACAATGTTACGGACCTCCGTCCATAGTTCCTCAGGCACTCTGTCTGTCAGGTCTAATCCCTTAAATCTATTCCTCACCTCCACTGTATATTCATAAGGGATATGATTTAGGTCATACCTGAATGGTTTAGTGGTTTTCCCTACGTTCTTCAATTTAAGCCAAAATTTTACAATAAGAAGCTCATGATCTGAGTCACAGTCAGCTCCAGGTCTTGTTTTTACTGACTGTATGGAGCTTCTCCATCTTTGGCTGCAAAGGACATAATCAATCTGATTTCGATATTGACCATCTGGTGATGTCCATGTGTAGAGTCGCCTCTTGTGCAGTTGGAAAAGAATCATAGAATCATAGAATAGTAGGGTTGAAAGGGGCCTACAAAGCCATTGAGTCCAACCCCCTGCTCAATGCAGGAATCCAAGTCACAGCATCCCTGACAGATGGCTGTCCAGCCTCGTCTTGAATGCCTCCAGTGTGGGAGAGCCCAACACCTCCCTAGGGAATTGGTTCCATTGTCATATTGCTCTAACAGGAAGTTTTTCCTGATGTTCAGCCGGGATCTGGTTTCCTGTCACTTGAGCCCATTATTCCATGTCTTGTACTCTAGGATGATCAAGAAGAGATCCTGGCCTTCCTCTCTGTGACAACCTTTCAAGGACTTGAAGAGCGCTATCATATCCGCCTCAGTCTTCTCTTCTCAAGGCTAAAAATGCCCAGTTCTTTCAGTCTCTCTTCAAAGGGTTTTCTTTCCAGTCCCCTGATCATCTTTGTTGCCCTCCTCTGAACCCTCTCCAGTTTGTCTGCATCCTTCTTAAAGTGTGGTGCCCCGATCTGGACACAGTACTCCAGATGAGGCCTAACCAGTGCTGAGTAGAGGGGAACTAGTACTTCCCGGGATTTGGAAGCTGTGCTTCTATGAATGTAGCCCAAAATAGCATTTGGCTTTTTTGCAGCCACATCACATTGTTGGCTCATATTCAGCTTGTGATCAACAACAATTCCAAGATCCTTCTCACTTGTAGTGTTGTTGAGCCACGTATCCCCCATCTTGTAACTGTGCATTTGGTTTCTTTTTCCTAGGTGCAGAACTTGGCATTTATCCCTATTAAATGTCATTCTGTTGTTTTCTGTCCAGCACCCCAGTCTATCCAGATCACTTTGAATTTTGTTTCTGTCTTCCAAAGTGTTAACTATCCCGCCCAATTTTGTGTCATCTGCAAATTTGATCAGCATTCCCTGCACCTCCTCCTCCAAGTCATTAATAAACATGTTGAAGAGCACTGGGCCCAGGACTGAGCCCTGCGGTACCCCACTCGTTACCTCTCCCCAGTTTGAGAAGGTCCCATTGATAAGCACTCTTTGAGTCCAGTTCTGTAGCCAACTGTGGATCCACCGGATTGTTGTTTCATCTAGCCCACTTTGAGCTAGTTTGCTCATCAGGATATCATGAGGCACTTTGTCAAAAGCTTTGCTGAAATTGAGGTATATGATGTCTACAGCATTCCCACGGTCTACGAGGGAGGTGACTTGATCAAAAACTTAGATCAGATTCGTCAGGCAGGACTTGTTTTTGACAATTCCATGCTGGCTTCAAGTAATCACTGCATTGTTTTCAAGGTGCTTCCAGATGGATTTCTTTATCATCTGCTCCAGAATTTTCCCAGGGATTGATGTCGGACTGATGGGTCTGTAGTTCCCAGGTTCCTCCTTCTTACCCTTTTTGAAGATAGGGACAACGTTAGCCCTCCTCCAGTCATCTGGCACTTCACCCGTCCTCCATGATTTCTCAAAGAGAATAGACAGCGGTTCTGAGAGTTCTTCTGCCAGTTCCTTTATTACTGTAGGATGCAGTTCATCTGGCCCTGGAGATTTGAACTCCTTCAAAGTAATTAGGTGTTCCTTGACCATATGCCTATTGATCTCAAGCTGCGATCCTGCCCCTTCAGCCTGTACTTCGCCTTTGCCAGGGGGGTCATAGACCCTCTTTTGGGAGAAGACTGAGCCAAAGTAGGAATTGAGCACCTCTGCCTTTTCTTTGTCATCTGTTATCGTTTTGCCATCCTTATTTAATAGCTGAACAACCATTTCCTTCCTCTCCCTTTTACTATGCACGTAGCTGAAGAAAGCCTTTTTGTTGTTTTTAGCATCCCTTGCTAACCTCAGCTCGTTCTCAGCTTTAGCCTTCCTGACACCATCCCTGCAATTCTGTGCTACCTGCCTGTACTCTTCCTTTGTTACTTGGCCTTCTTTCCACTTCCTATATGTGTCCTTTTTTGTTTTCAGGTCATCCCTAAGCTTTTTGTGAAGCCACACAAAGAGTGTTTGCTATGATCAGCGTGTTCTCTTGGCAAAACTCTATAAGCCTTTGTCCTGCTTCCTTTTGTACACCAAGGCCATGCCTGCCTGTTATCCCGGTTATTTCTTGACTTCCTACTTTAGCATTCTAATCCCCTATGATGAAGAGGACATCTTTTTTTGGTGTTAGTTCTAGAAGGTGTTGTAGGTCTTCATAGAACTGATCCACCTCAGCTTCTTCGGCCTCAGTGGTTGGGGCATAGACTTGAATTACTGTGATGTTGAATGGTTTGCCTTGGATTTGTACTGAGATCATTCTATCATTTTTGAGATTGTACCCCAGTACTTCTTTTCCCACCCTTTTGTTGACTATGAGTGCTACTCCATTTCTTCCAAGGGATTCTTGCTCACAGTAGTAGATATAATGGTCACCTGAATTAAATTAGCCCATGCTTGTCCATTATAGTTCGCTGATTCTCAAGATGTCGATGTTCAGTCTTGCCATCTCATGTTTGACCACCTCCAGCTTTCCTTGATTCATTGATCTTACATTCCAGGTTCCTAAACAATATTGTTCTTTACAGCATCAGACCTTCTTTTCATCACCAGACACATCCACAGCTGAGTGTCCTTTCGGCTTTGGCCCAGCCGCTTCACTCTTTCTGGCACTACTTGGAAATTCCCTCTGCTCTTCCCCAGCAGTATATTGGACATTAGTCTAGGACACTGGGCTTTTCCACACAAGGCATTTATCGTGTGCTGGTTAGAATCATAGAATCATACAATAGTAGGGCTGGAAGGGGCCTACAAGGCCATCAAGTCCAACCCCCCACTCAATGCAGGAATCCAAGTCAGAGCATCCCTGACAGATGGCTGTCCAGCCTCGTCTTGAATGCTTCCAGTGTGGGAGAGCCCACCACCTCCCTAGGTAATTGGTTCCATTGTCATATTACTCTAACAGTCAGGAAGTTTTTTTATGTGTCCTTTTTTGTTTTCAGGTCATCCCTAAGCTTTTTGTGAAGCCACATTGGCTTCTTCTGTTGTGTTCCACCTTTTCTTCTTGTTGGAATTGTTTGTAATTGTGCCTTGAGAATTTCCTTTTTTAAAAGCTCCAACCCATCTTGGACTCCTTTTCTCGTTAGTGTCGCTTGCCATGGGACCTTACTGATCATTGTTCTGAGTGTATTAAAATCAGCTTTCCTAAAATCCAGGGTACGCCTTTGACTACACTCGGCTTTTGCTTCCCTTAGAACCAAGAACTCAAGTACAACATGGTTGCTTTCCCCCAGAGTTCCTGTAACTGCTACTTTATCCACTAAGTCATCTTAGTTGGTTAGGATCAAGTCAAGGATAGCCGATCCTCTAGTTCCTTCCTCTACTTTCTGTAGGAGGAAGTTATCCACCACACAAGTCAGGAATTTTCTGGAGGGGCCATATGTTGCAGAATTTGTCTCCCAACAAATATTGTTGTTGGGAGACAAATTGTTTATGGGTTCTTTAGATGGGTTGTTTATGGGTTCTTTAGATGGGTTGTTTATGGGTTCTTTAGATGATAATGTGATCCTCCAGTTTCACTTCTGTGTCGAGCCAGCTTGTTTGGCAAGGTTTTTTTAGAGCAGGGAAAATGCAGCATTTAATCGTGAAAGCTAAAGAAAGCACAATTTTCTCTGATGTATTTACGTTATTCTGCTATACCCCAGTGCCACCTAGAGGTTATGTAGTGGAAAAGCAGAAAATGAAACTCATCATGTAGTGCTCTGATCTCAATTGTGTGATGAAACTGAAAGTCGATTCAGAGGATTAACAGCTGATTAACAAGATTAATCCTGTAGAAAAGCCCATAGCACCATCGTACATTAATATCCAGTGGTGTTAGCCAAAACTTTGGAGAAACTGGTGGATATAAGCCTGCCCCCATTTTCTCATTAATCTTGTAGACATTGTATTGGAGAACAAAGTTCAATTATTCTCTTTTCAGATCACTGGGATTGTTGTGGGATGTACATTATCCCCTAATGTAGTTAATTTTGCTGCGCTTGTAGAGGACGTACACATCCCAGCCCCACGTGTGCCTCTTTAAAAGAAGAAGCTGAATAATTGGTAAGTTTTGCTTGATATGTGTCACATGACGGCTGTTGTAATGGAATTGTGTCAGTAGGTTTACTATAAGAATTAATAGCAAATCTGCCTGTGCCGACATGCACAAAAAGGTGTAAAGGGAAAAAATCGTTTTTACTCATGTTCATAGAGCAATGTAATTGGGGTGGATGATATTTGTCCAATGGCCAAAGAAGAGAGGTTCTCTCATGCCCATTTTTAAAAACCCCCACTAACAATAATAACTCTGCAGTGTCACCATTGGCTCTGTACAGTTTCTTTCCCTTATCTAGGATTTCTTCTTCCTCTAGAGGCATAACAATGTTAACTACCTTAGGGAAGACTGTAGTCTCTGTAACAAGGACTCGATGGCCTTGTAGGCCCCTTCCAACCCTACTATTCTATGAAACTCAGTGATCAGAAAAGAAAGTTGTTGAACTTACTCCACAACATTGGTACAGCCACTGAGAATGCCCTGTCTCTCATCAACATCAACCATGCCTCCACCCTAGGTGGGACAGAGAGAAGGGCCTCACCTTTTGATCTTAAGCAGGTTGGTATGGGAGGAGCTGGTCCGTCAGGTATCCTGAATCCAAGCTACATAGGGCTTTAGCGGGAATCACCAACACTCCAAATTGGGCCAGGAAGCAAATTGGCGACCAGTGCAGACATTGCATGATAGGGGGAACATAATCTCATGGGCTAACATCTTTGCTGCTGAATTCTGGAGTAACTGCAGATACTGTCAAGGTTCCCTTTTTGCCCAGCTGAGAACTCCAAGAGGCAAATCAACACTCAGACCAGAGGTTGCATTTCCAGGGCTTTAATTCCATTTACTCTAACAAGGCGTACAGATGCAAATTGCTAGAGACTACAAAAGAAGCAGCCTTCAGGGAGTTCGAAGGGAAACTACGAAAGTTGATCTCTGTTTGGGAAAAAAAGTGGCAAGCTGTCTTAAGGGGTGGGAGGGGAAGATTGCCCCCTTTCCCATGACACGTCCGGGTGCAGCTGTTGACACCGAGCCAATCGGGCAGAGCGCCAAAGTTCAGCCCGTGCGACTTCCCACTTGTGCCTGCGTCTAAAAGTTCGGGTTGTTCTTCTGTCGCCTCCCCTGTCCACTATCACTCCCAGGGATGTGTGAAGGGGGGGAGCGCTCTCCATGCAGCTGTGCCTCTGAAGCCTGGGAAAGTTCCTCCCCCACATGCTGTAGGTCTTCCTCAGAATCTGAGCTACTCTGACACTCTGTATGCTCAGGGGCAACCCTGACAGATACCCAAAACTCACCTAGGGTGGCCCCATGTAGAGCATGTTACAGTAATCCAGTCTTGATGTAAGTGCAGCATGTGCTACCACAGCCAGGTTGACTTCCTCCGGAACAGGTGCGGCTGGTGCACTCCTGGCCAGCATGGCTGCCTGGTCATCCAGATGCAAAGCGAAATCCAGGAGCACCTCAAAACAATGAATCTGACTTTTCAAGGGGAGCAGAGATGTAAAATGTCTGGAAATGTTGAGGCCATGGGGGGTGGGGGGAGAATTTCCCCCCCAAAAGTGAAAACTGAAAAATATGCAACACTTTTTCGAAGCGCTCTTTATGGGTCTGAGGCCACAGGTAGTTACTTTAGGAACATACACTGTATTCTATATAACCTGGTTCGTGCATAAAAGTATTATTAAAATTAAAAACATTTAAAAGCAAACTCAGTCCATAATTCACTTGACCCAGCGCTACATGTAAAGAGGATGCTTGCCCTTGTCTAGATAATCCATTTCATCCCAGACTACCTCTATAGTTATGATGCACTGCAGTGTTGCTTCCTTCTGACGCCAAGACTTTCTGTGTATTTGATGCACTGGTTTGCAAGCCAGTACATTTCAACATGAAGAGTCTGTACAAATCTCTCTGTCTTGGTGTGCTTTCCTACACTTTCCTACACATCCTCTATGTCTGACGGCTGTCTTTTCTTTCCTTGCTAATGCACTAGACTCACTTTCTCTTCACCAGCCCTTCCTCTTCCCTCAAACTGAATGTTATCTTTGCCAGCCTTGATGTTGCCCTTTAAAGACATATGGCACCTGAAGGAGAACAAAACCCTACCTTGACAAGGATGCAGAGGCTGCATTCCACACTGAAAGGCAGGGTACTGCTTGGGTTGATCCGGCCTTCAGTCTCCCAAGCAGGAGATTATGAAACCAGCTGCAGACATGAAACACAAGCTGTAAGGAGACCAGATGGAGTATCCCATTTCCTCATCCTTGAAATAAAACACATTAACATAGATATATGTGCACATGCACCTTCCCCTCTCTATATGAATATATGTCAGGGTTAGGCAGCCTTTGGGGGCCTGTGGGCACATTTGACAGTTTGAGAAACTGTTGTGGGCACCACCACCACATGGCTGTCATGGCAGGCATGGCTAGTCACCAAGGACAAACAACCAGCCCAGACAATTGTGTACAAAGCAGAGGTGGGAGCTGAGCGGCAACACTAAACAGCTGCTCTGAACCCACCGCTTCCAGCACCTTTTTCTTTCCCCCGTTCTTTTCTTGGAGGCTGGGCATGCCGCAGAAGACAGCCTCCCTGTGCAGCCACCTGCTGTCCTAATTTCCTAAGGATATCTCTGACCCCGTCATGTAGCCCAGAGGCATTAATGGGAAAGGAAGATGGCAGCAGCTAGAGGCCTCACTTTGCTTTGAAGTGATCCCAGCTGTATATAAATTCTATATACAGCTGTTCTATGCCATCTAGCCCACTCAGATAAAATGCAGCGGGTCAAGTGTTGCAGCAGATTTGCTGTAATGCCTAGGATAAGTTCTTTCCAGATGTTAATGCTGTGTTAAGTGAACATGCGGGGAAAGCACAGCATAGCATCAAGGTCCTGCCCTATGCACGTATGTGACGGGGCTGTCTACACACATTCTAATGTAGGATTACAATGTAGGATTACATTGTACTTCAAGCCACTTTGAGTAAAAATCTACCGCAACCAATAAGTTTTTTCCTCAAAAAGGGCCTGCAAAATCAATATGGATTCTTGACCAAGGCTACTTGGTCACTTCCTATGGGAAGATAGGTGCCCTTGCTGAATTGTGCACTCAATTACAGTTTTTCCAATATCTGAGTCAATACCAGGCCACCAGACAGAGCTCGTGGCCAAGATTTTCATGCAAACGATCCCTAGATGAGCTGCATGCACCATGGTCAAGAAGGTTTGACGACCCTTATCTGGAATAACATGGTTTCCCCATAGCAGACATCCCTTATGGGCAAACGTCTCAGGCTGATGGCATTTGAATGGCTTGAATTCCTCTGGCAGTTCCTCATCTGGCCATCCCCTCCATACCCAGTTTAAAACACAAGCCAGTACAGGATCTTGAGCAGTCAGCCTAGCAGTTTGATCAGCCTGAAGAGGTGGATCAGGATGGTCTTCTAGCATCAAGACTTCCAGTGGAGGAGGTACAACAAAATCTGGAATCTGAAGCCGACTCAATCCCTCGACATTCGCTATTGCCTTTCCTGGCTTGTAGACAAGTGTATCATCATAAGCATGGAGCAGAATGCTCCAATGCTGCATGTGGGGTGATAGTATGCAGGGAGTAGGCTTACCAGGAGAGAAGATTCCAGGAAGAGGCTTGTGGTCTGTGCGTATTTCAAAAGCTTGACCATAGAGATAGTTGTGGAACTTTTTGACTCCTGCAATAATAGCCAGGGCTTCACTGTCAATTTGTGCAAAGTTTCTTTCAGTGGATGACATAGTCCTTGAATAATAAGCAATTGGTGCCTCTGTATCATCTGGAAATCTATGGCTTAGCACAGCACCAACCCCATAAGAAGCATCAGTAGTAAGGATTAGTGGCTTCTTTTCATCATAATGTACAAGCACAGAATTCGAACTCAACAGGTGTTTGACATTCTGGAAAGTCTCATGCTGGCTGCTCCATTTCCACAGAGCTCCTTTTCCCAGCAAGCGCTGCAGTGGCTCAGCAATGGCAACCTTTTGTGGAAGAAACACAGGGTAGAAACTGAGACGTCCCAAGGAGGCTTGAGGTTCCTGCTTTGTTTTTGTAGCAGGTGCATTGTGAACAGCATGTATTTTGTCTTCAGTGGGGTGAATGCCAGAAGCATCAATATGACAGCCCAAAAATGTTACGCTGGAGATTCCAATTTCACATTTCTCCTTTTTTACATTTTATTTATTTATTTATTATTGCATTTATATCCCGCCTTTATTCCTCTTGCAAGGAACCCAAGGCGGCTTACATTATCCTCCTCCTCTCCATTTTATCCTCACAACAACAACCCTGTGAGGTAGGTTGGGCTGAGAGTGTGTGACTGGCCCAAAATCACCCAGTGAGCTTCCATGGCCGAGTGGGGACTAGAACCCGGATCTCCCAGCTCCCAGTACAACACTCTTGCCACTACACCATACTGGCTTATGAATGCCGGATGTGTCAAAATGATGTATGACTTCTTGAAATCGTTCAGCAAGTTCTTCCTCTGTTGATCCCATGAGCAGAACATCATCAAAATATGTTGCAACACCCGGAATTCCAGAAAGTAGGGTTTCCATGAATTGTTGGAACAGTTGAGAGGCCACAGAAATTCTGAATTGCAGATGCTTTACTTGGAATGCCCCTCAATGAGTGATTATTGTTTGGGCATCTGCTATAGAATCATCAACGACCAACTGTTGATATGCTTGGGCCAGATCAAGCATTGCAAAGACCTTCGTTCCACCAAGAACAGCGAGGAGTTGATTGACAGCAGGCACTGCTTATGGATGCTACTCAAGTGCCTTATTCACAGTGCACTTGTGATCCCCGCAGTCTCACCTTCCCATAGGCTTTAATACCGGCACAATGGACAAAGCCCACTGGGTCTGTGTAACTGGTTCTAGCACACCTTGCTTGATGAGGTGCTCAAGCTCTTCAGTTTTTCCCTGCAATGCAAAAGGCACGTTCCTGGCTTTCCTGCAGATTGGTGCAATAGATGGAACCAGGAGTGACACTGGCTTCCCCTTGTACTCTCCCAGTTCTTCAGAAAATACCCTTAGAAATGTATTAACAATTGCCGCAAGCCAACCTGTAGTAAGGGCATGAATCTCTATTGTTGAGAACCAATTTCCCCCCAAGAGGTTTTTCCTCTGCCCCTCCAAAATTATAGGTGGAAGCTTCTCTTGGAAGGAGCCATACTGTATATATTTACAGTGCAGCACCACACAATATTGACCTTCTTTGCATTGTAATCGCACAGAATGCATGATGGACTTGACAACTTTGGAACAAGGGTCCCAGAAAATATGTGTTTAAAGGTGTCTCTGTTAATTATGGATACCCCAGAGCCCAAATCCACTTCCATTTTGCACTTCTGGTCATTGATTAATACCGTTGTATACAACACAGACTCATGAGGTTCCTTGCCACAGACCTTCTGAATGTGATATAGCTGTTGAGTTTCATAACCCTGTGGATAATCAACCCCATGAGATGCTAGGTGGAGCGACTCTTTGCTATAGTTCCTGGCCTTGTGCTGACAGATTTTGAATGGCAGACTCACTCAAGGTAACCCTTCTTCTTGCAAGACCTGCACTTGGCATCCTTGAATCTGCACAGAGAGCACTGATGTGGTCTTCCATAGCCTGAGCACGAATAGGTAAGCCAGAGCCTATCTGCAGATTTTATGGCGGGTGCATTTCTTGTGTTCTGTTGACCTTGCTGCCCAGAATTCTCAGCCTGCTTGCTCCAGATGGCATTTACATCATCTGCATCTCTCTCGAGTTCTGTGACATATAGTGATGCAGGCTGTCTTCACACCTGGCATTTTATCCCACTACAAACCGGTCCTTTTGATTCCAGATCCTTTCCGGGATTTACACTGGCCCTGTATACAGGCATCTCTCATTGTGCATCCCTCCTCAATATACCTTTTCATGGCTGGGCCAAGCTGCACGGAACAATCAGGACAGAAGGGGGCTGCTGGCTCCATACCCCCTCCGCTCCCCTGATCATTGGTTCCTGTAACATGATTGATGGCTCCGCCCGTCCCTCCACTCCTCCACAGCAGGAGGGAAGTTGGAAGCCCTTCTAGTGACCTGGATAGTGAGCTGAGGGAGCTGGCCCACTCCTTCCTCCGAGGACGAGAGAGTCTTCTCAGTGGCTTACCCCAGGGTTGCTGGCGCTGCTAGTCCTCTGCTAAATATGCCAGTGTGTGATGGAATTAAATGCAGTACATTGCTTGCACTACTGAGTTTGAAGGGTACACAGATTTCTGGGTTCCCAACTACAGAAGTAAGAAATCCACAAACGGACTCGTATACGGTCAACACACCAAGCCATCCCTAGCAGCCCCCTGCCCCCCAGTGACCACTTCATTGGGGACACCTTCTTTGTTAGACCCTGTTTGCTTCCCCCACCTGTGCTGTTGTTGCTCTTCCCCCTTATTCTGGCTTCCCAACAACCCTGCAAGGTGGGCTAGGAGAAGGGATAGTGGCTGGCTAGGTGGGAGGGAGTACTATGGAAAACCACCTCAGCATTACTGCCTTATCTAAAACAACTCCACACCCCTAAAGGAAACCATTAAAAATGACAATTTCAAGCTCTGCGTGATGAATTTATTCAGGGGAGGAGAAAAGGCACTTTAATACCCATTGACATCCTAACTGTCAAGCCTTTCTCCTGCGTGGCTGAGAAGGGAGACTCCCCCACCCTGCCTGGGAGGAAAAAAGCCCCTCAATCTGGTGAGAAAAAGGGAGAAGAAGCGGTCAGTGAAGTCAGTGGGAGGGGGCAGTTCAAAGTAAATGCATTGAAGAGGATGGGAAACCTTAAGACTGCTGCTCTCAGTAGACTTACGTACAATGCTCTCCTATGCGTGCCTGCTCAGAAGCAGGCCACACAGATTTCAATGGCACTTACTCCCAGGAAAGGAAAGCCTTACAGCCAGTGAGTTTACTCAGAAGTAAGCATTGTTATTTTCAAGGGGATCTTGGAGAAGCACTTGGGATGGTTAACCACATTATAGTTCAAGCACCTGTAGTGGAATGAGCGAGAGGCAGAAATGGTCACCAAAAGCCCAGTCAGTGACCTGCCCCCCCTTCCCACCAATCTGTTGTCATGACAATGTTATTCAACACCACCCAGCAACAGCCCCCAGCACACGCCCACATGAAGCAGGACAAAGTGCAGGGGAAATACACAGGGGGGGAAAGGCAATTTCAATCACAAGCACAGAAAATGCCGGGTTTCCCCCGTTCTCAGATAACATGGGAAGAGGGAGGGAAAGTTGTGAGAGAGCAGCAGGAGAGCAGCGTCTTCGTTTAATGCCCTGTGAAAACCAGTGATTAAAGAAGAATGACCCTGCTACAAAACTAAGGTGTGAAGAGAGCCACAGTCTCACCGGCTAATGCCTTTTCTTGAGCCATTGCAAATGTCAAATTTGGCTCGGACAGGAGGCGTCGTAATGCTTCATCATAAACCCCACAGACAAGGCGATCCCTCAACATATCCTCTAGAAAATCCTCAAAAGTTGCAGTGTTGAGAAAGATGACGCAGTTCTGCAGTATAAGTGACAATACCCTCTCCAAGTTGCTGCATTCGTTTGTGAAATTTAAATCGCTGCACAGTAACTGAAGAATTTGGTGAGAAATGTATCTTCAGTAATCCTAAAAGTTAATCAAATGTCTTAGTTTTGGGAGAGGCAGGGGCAGTGAGGGATCTTATTATGGCAAATGTCTGTGGCCCACCAACAGTTAAGAGCACAACTCACTTTAGCTATCTTATTTGCTTCGAGATAGAATGAAAGCTGTTCTGTATAAAAATCCCAGGAAGCGGGTTGACTAACATCAAAGTCTTTGATATGTTCAAAAGCAGCCATTTTGATGTTAATTCTCTTTTCAAAACAAAACAAAGCAAAACACAGGACTTGCTCAGGTTCTTAAGCGGGCCTAGCTGACTGCTTACCACTGAGCTGCATTCATTGCATTCACAGTCCTCGCTGCCTGTATAGCTTTCAGGATCCCACCTTCCTCGCCACAAATTGTTGTATAGGTAGAGGGAGGGACGGTAGCAAGCCTCAAATACAGCTGCCCTTTATTTATCACACACAGAACTGAAGAACTTTGCAGCAGCTCCACCCGCTTCTGCCACTCCCAACTCTACAGGAGCCGTCAATAGCTGCCAATAAGCCATAGTACCCACCCCCCATACATAACGTGCGCTTTCTCTGGCAAGAGGCTCTTTGGCTGGACCTCTTCCTCAGGTGCTTGCACCCCCTTCGCAGTGTAAAACTACTTTCAACAGCTGTGGAGGACTAGTGATAACTTCAGGTTTGCAGGGTACCACCATCCGTGGCTGGCTGTCATTAGGCAGAATGAGGCAGACACATCAGGCAGCAGGTGCTGAGGGGATGGGGCGCAGCAGACCCCTTTTGCTCCTTCGGAGTCCTCCCCTTTCTGCTCCTCCTGATGGCCCCCCTTCCCATCCTTCTAAGCCACTAGTCGCTAGTCATGCATTCCAGGCAGCGCTGTTCGGAAAAGCCCCAGACCAAGCGAGCAGCAAAGAGGCAGCCAGCCTGGGCCATACATTCCTGCAGGCCTTTCGCCTGCATTGCTTTACTCATGTGACGCCTGCCAGCGCTGGCACTGCTGCATTGCAGCCTTGGTTTGAGCGGGCAGCAAGCAGTTCCAAGGGCAGAGCTGTGAGCATCACACGAGTTGCCCTACTTCTAAGGCAGAAGGTTGTTCAAATCTACTGGCAAACCTCTGGGTGATGTGCAGGACATCAGCAAGGATTTCTGTCTCTCAGTTGTCTAACAAAAGAACAACAAAAATCCCCCCCCCCCATTATACTCTTGAAATGAAAAACGAAAAGAAAAGCTTGGGGAAACCAAAGTGGTTATTCGTGTGGAAGGACTGTGAGCTCCAGTCAATTCTGGTCCCAATCCCTGGGCTTAGAATTCTTTAATGCAAAGTGCATGTCTTTTGCACCAGGGTCCATTTGGTGGATCTAGTCAAAACAGAGTAGATCCTCAGGCCTGAAGGCTACTCTAATGCAGTGGACGATGCTTCCTGTTGCCAGCGTCGAAGCAGGACTCAGCCTGGTCAGCTTCTGTGTACGGAACGGTCCTCTTGTCCTTCGTCTCAGACACCAAACGTCTGGTGTGGCCCTGCCACCGCCGCCCCACACACACACTTCCTTTGCTCCAGCTGATTCTGCGGGCCCCTTGGCCGATTCTACAGTGCTGCTCCAAGCAAAATCTCCATGGGACGTACAGGGAATCTTTTTGATGCCCCTCTCGGTTGAGTGGGTGTGCTTGTTCCTTGGCTGCCAGACGTGACTGGAGCTCCAGGGAGAGAGATGAGGAACAAAGGCCGTTTCAAGGCAGCTTCCGTGGAGGGGAACATAGACAGGCAGGCCTGTGTCAAGGCTGGAGGAACGAGGGTTTTGTGCCTGGTGCCAGCGGAGACCACAAGCGTCCACAGGCAGCTGCCCATGGGGCGGGGGGGGGGAAGGGGCGAGATGCTTGAGTCACTACTCTAGGGAGCTCCGAAGCACAGCTCTGGGCAAGGAAGGGAGGGGAGGCAGGGGTGGGCCCTTCAGATGGATTTCATGGAGAAGGGGGGACATCTCCTCCACTGCCTCAAAGCAGCATCCATTTCATTTTTTATTGATTGCATTTATACCCCGCCTTTCTTCCTCTCGCAAGGAACCCAAGGCGGCTTACATTATCCTCCTCCTCTCCATTTTATCCTCACAACAACAACCCTGTGAGGTGGGTTGGGCTGAGAGTGTGTGACTGGCCCAGAGTCACCCGGTGAGCTTCCATGGCCAAGTGGGGACTAGAACCCGGATCTTCCAGCTCCTAGTCCAACACTCTTGCCACTACACCACACTGGCTCCAGAGAGCTTCAGCTATGGGGCGGTATAGAAATATAATGAATGAATGAATGAATGCCCATTTCTTCCACTTGCTTTGCTGTATCCTTCCAAGGGTGGCCATAGAATTAAGTAATGTTATGTAATTGCAGTTAAGAATTAAAACAATTATTGCCGTTTTGTCATTCATTTATATAGCACCATCATTACTGTACTCATGGAGAATATGGCTATCAGTGGCTACTAGTCCTGATGGCTACATGCCACCTCCAATATCAGAGGCCGTATGCCTATTGTCAGGAGTGCCCTAGTTGCCTCTTACAGTCCCCTCCAATAGCTAACTCAAGACACTGACGAAAAGGATTCTTTCCAAGGCTTTATTCCTTTTACAACTTAATGATTCTTTCAGATGCTAATCATCAGAAACTAAGCAAGGAACTGCACTGGGGTAGTTAGCAGAGTAGCCTAAGCTCCAGGTAAGGCAGTTGGTCCCCGTTTGAAGGAGGAGGGCGGGAAGACCCTGAACTTATGAGCTAGGGAGAGATCCTCCCTCATTCCCTTGGGTCCTCGGGACGCGACCGTTGTTTGTGCGCCAAACGAGCGCTACACCTCCTTTCCGCGCCCTCCAGCTGTCGTTGCTCCCTGCATCTGCACCGAGCGTCCAGCAAGCCCCCCTCCAGCACTTTCTCATTGCCAGGGTCACTATCTCTCCCAGGAATGCAAGCAGGAGGAATCTCTCCCTGCCGCTGTGCCTGTGAGAGATGAGCGAGCTCCTCTCCCACAGATTGCTGTTCCTCCTCAGAATCAGAACTGCTCTGGGGCTCTATGGGCTCAGTCTCCACCCTGACACCTGTGTACACCAGTTGCTGGTGAACTTGAGTGAGAGGGTGCTGTTGCACACATGTCCTGCTTGTGGGCTTCCTGTGGGCAGCTGGTTGTCCACTGTGTGAACTGAATGCTGGACTAGAGAGACCTTTGGGCTTTCTTCACAGGGAGCTTTTATCCTGCGATTGAGATTACTCCTTCACATAAGTTTGCGGGCTCTTTACATGACACCGTGTCCCTCCAGGGCATCTCCTGCCCTAAATGCCCTTTGTCCCATTTTTTAAATACATTGCAGATAATGAGCTATCAAATGACAAAAGCAGCAAGAAGAGGAGCAAGAACCATGAAAGACAATGGAAGAATCCAATACAGGGAGAAGGAGGGGGGAAAGAAGCAGGTGAAAAACAGAGTCGCCATGACCCTGCATTTAAAACAGAAGCAGAAAGCCCTGTTTTAAATGCAGGATTTTAGGCTGGGGTAGAGATTCCCTTGGTCTGATCCAACACGGTTCTTCTTATGATTGTATTTTATGGAGTAATATGAACTGAAACATAAAAAGACAGGTAAAAGTTGACAGTGGGATCAGAGAGAGATGGTGGGTGAGTTATATCCCAGGCTTTTTGTTGGCATGCTCAAAGCAGCTAACAAAATCAACATTGCATCAAATCAACACAATTATGGTGAACACAGAGGTCTACTGTAATGATAGGTTAAAAAAATGCATAAATTGTGGTATCTTTGGATGGGATTTATTTAAAATTGTCCCAAACCCAAAACGGAGTATCAAGATAGGTCTTTTTAGTGTTGTATATGGAAAACATCCTGAAATGTTGCCTGATCTCATAAAGAGTAAAAATAAGTCGTCGTCCCCCGCTATAAAATTCTAACAAAAAGTTACACTCCCCTTGTCCAGGTTGCTGGGTTTAATAACACAAGTTCGTTTCAAGCTAGGGAGCCACAAAAAGAAAAATAGGAGAAGAAAATAGAAATAGAAGAACAGTGCACCTTTTTTTTCATTGCAGATTTTGTAAAGGCTTAAAAATAGGCATGGGGATTTCTGGAGTAATAAACTGTAATTTTTGTTGTTGCTGGAATTGGTCCAGGGCTTGTGGGTTTCATGTTCCAAGTTTCAAACTGAAGCCAAGGGTTAGGGTTGAGTTTTGGAGCTGGGCCATGCTGAACACCTTTGTGACGGTGGATGTGTGTTTTTCTTTCTGCCTTCAGAGACAGATGAGAAATAGATCCCCTGATGCATCTGTTGTGAGCGAAAGCTGGAGCTTTGCTTGCTAAGGTGCAAAACACCCCAATATTGCTTGAATGGTGGGGGCCAGTTTCTGCCCACGGTGAACAAGTCACATGACCTGTTTGTTACAAGCCACCATGGAGTTGCCATGGGCAGGCAGAAGGAGGAAAAAGCAGATGTGATAACTATTATAAAATGCTGGATGTGAAACTGTGTGTTAATAACACCCTCCTAGGCTCCCTATAGTTTTTTAGACTTCATTAAAGAACCTGCAGTTTTACAGGCGACATCCTCACTATGTGCCAGTGGCATGCAAAACCTGAAGGTTCTGCTCCTGCTTAATGAACAAAACAACGGGGGGGGGGAGCAGAATTTAGAAAAATTCACGGCAAACCCAGGCACGCTTGTTTGCAGGCACTGGCCCTTGCCATTTGGCCACCTCTGCGTTTGCCTGTTTGAAGAAGCCACTCTGTCCGCTGGAACTTACTTGCCCCGGAGGACTGAGATAACATGAAGCCATTCTGCTGTTCTGAAACAGGACAGTAAACACATTCCAAGATGAATCACTTGGTGTTTGGTCCCCCCATAATATTTCACATTTGAGGAAGGGCAAATGCAAGTAGCTGAGGAAAGAAGGGAAGCGAAAAGCAAGGGAGAAAGGGGAAGATACATCCAACTGAATGCAGAGTTCCAGAGAATAGCAAGGAGAGACAAGAAGGCCTTCTTAAATGAACAATGCAAAGAAATCGAGGAAAACAACAGAATGGGAAAGACTAGAGATCTCTTCAAGAAAATCGGAGATCTCAAGGGAACGTTTTGTGCAAAGACGGGCATGATAAAGGACAAAGAAGGCAGGGACCTAACAGAAGCAGATGAGATTAAGAAGAGGTGGAAAGAATACACAGAAGAACTATACAGGAAAGAGCTGAATGTCCCTGATAGCCATGAGAGTGCGGTCACTGAACCTGAGCTGGACATCCTAGAAAGTGAAGTCAAGTGGGCCTTAGGAAGCATTACTAACAACAAAGCTAGTGGAGATGACAGTATTCCAGCTGAGCTATTTAAAATCCTAAAAGATGATGCTCTTAAAGTGCTGCATTCAATATGCCAACAAATTTGGAACACTCAACAATGGCCGCAAGACTGGAAAAGGTCAGTTTACATTCCAATTCCAAAGAAGGGCAACGCCAAAGAGTGTTCAAACTACCGCACAATTGCGCTCATTTCACATGCCAGCAAGGTGATGCTCAAAATCCTACAAGCTAGGCTTCAGCAGTATGCGAACCGAGAACTACCGGAAGTACAAGCTGGGTTTCGAAGAGGCAGAGGAACTAGGATCAAATTGCCAACATTCGCTGCATCATGGAGAAAGCAAGAGAATTCCAGAAAAACGTCTATTTCTGCTTCATTGACTACGCTAAAGCTTTGATTGTGTGGATCACAACAAACTGTGGCAAATTCTTAAAGTGATGGGAGTACCAGACCACCTTACCTGTCTCCTGAGAAACCTGTACGAGGGTCAAGAAGCAACAGTAAGAACCAGACATGGAACAACCGAGTGGTTCAAAATTGGGAAAGGAGTACGACAAGGCTGCATATTGTCACCCTGCTTATTTAACTTCTATGCAGAGTACATCATGAGAAATGCGGGGTTGGATGAATCAGAGGTCGGAATTAAGATTGCTGGGAGAATTATCAACAACGTCTGATATGCAGACGATACCACCCTAATGGCAGAAAGTGAAGAGGATCTCAAGAGCCTCTTGTTGAGGGTGAAAGAGGAGAGTGCAAAAGCTGGGTTGAAACTCAACATTACAAAAACTAAGATCATGGCATCTGGCCCCATCACTTCCTGGCATATAGAAGGGGAAGAAATGGAAGCAGTGACAGATTTTACTTTCTTGGGCTCCAAGATCACCGCAGACGGTGACTGTAGCCATGAAATTAAAAGACGCTTGCTCCTTGGGAGGAAAGCTATGGCCAACCTAGACAGCATAGTAAGAAGCAGAGACATCACCTTGCCGACAAAGGTCCGTCTAATCAAAGCTATGGTTTTCCCAGTAGTAATGTATGGCTGTGAGAGCTGGACTATAAGGAAGGCTGAGCGCCGAAGAATTGATGCTTTCGAACTGTGGTGCTGGAGAAGACTCTTACGAGTCCCCTGGACTGCAAGGAGGTCAAATCAATCAATCCTAAAGGAAATCAACCCTGAGTGCTCACTGGAAGGACAGATACTGAAGCTGAAGCACAAATATTTTGGCCACCTAATGCGAAGAGAAAACTCTCTGGAAAAGACCCTGATGCTGGGAAAGACTGAAGGCAAAAGGAGAAGGGGACGGCAGAGGATGAGATGGCTAGATAGCATCACCGATGCAATGAATATGAACTTGAGCACACTCCGGGAGAGAGCGGAGGACAGGAAGGCCTGGCGTGCTATGGTCCATGGGGTCACGAAGAGTCGGACACGACTGAACGACTGAACAACAACAACAAATGCACAATAAAAGCGGTACAGAAGTTCATGGAATTTTACGCGGGGTCTGGATGTCATTGTCTGCCATGTTTTCCCACTCTCCTATGTTTTCCCACCGTCTTCCATTTATTTTCTTGCCACACAAAAAATCTGTTTAGGAGGAAAGGACAGAATAGCTGCACACAGTTCAATGATCACCAAGCTCCTGACAAAGCTGGCTCTGGCCTGCAAAAGCTAATGCCAGGATAAATGTGTTCATCTTTCAAGGTTCTTTGTTGTTTTTGTGACTGGCAGGGTGAAGGGAGCTTGGGACTTCAGTGGCACCGTGGTGTCACTTCCACAGCTCTGCTGCTCAGCTTGGGACGTTTCCTTTTCCGACCCTGGAGTCAGATCTTCTTCTCTTTTTTAGCTTCCTCCCATTGGCTTCAAGGCTGGAGTCGGTGTGGCGCTCGATCTGGGGCCGTGCTGGGCGAGTGAGAGGTGGTTTTGGATCCAGCAGACCCAAGGCCTCCCTGTCATGCCTGGAAGGCTCCGACTGAGCCCCCACCAGCTGCCAGCAGAAAGGCTGCCACTGGTTCTCCTGCTCTTGTAGGGGTCCCAGGGGCTGCAGAGCAGAGAGGCTGCCCCACTGTTGGAGATCCCCTCTGCTGGCAGGGGGCAATTCTGCCCCATCCTAACCCCTCAGCGGGCCTTTGCCAGGGGTTAGAATTGCTCTGTAGGAGGCTGAACTAGGAAGGCACAGTGCTCCTTCACACACAGCTTTTATCCTGTGATTTTATCCTGTGACTGAGACGGCTCCCTCACGGGGAGGGGGGGCTCTTTAGATAATGCCCTGTCCCTCCAGGCCATCTCCTGCACTTAATGCCCTTTGTTCCGTTTTTTAATAGATCGCAGATCATGAGCTATCAAATTACCCCGTTGCGAGTTCCCTTGTGAAAAGAGGAAAAGCGGCAAGAAGAGGAGTGAGATCAGTGAAAGGGAATGGAGGACTCCGATGCGGGGAGGAGGAGGGGGAGGGGGGGAGGGGGAAAGGAAGCGGGGGGGGGGGGAAAGGGAGTCGTCATGATCCTGCATTTAAAACGGAAGCAGAAGGCCCCATTTTAAATGCAGGATTTTAGGCTGGTGTAGAGATGCTCACAGACTTGATTCTTACTACTGCCGTGGCCTTGTAAGATTGCTTCTCAGCCGTAGCCACCTGCCTACAATATGAGAATAAAAATACTGATCCGCCTTTCAGTGTTGCCAAGATTACAGCAAGAACCACTTTGAATATTCATAAGTGCTACAATTGATTTAAGATATTACATCCTGCCTAATAACAATAGTTCCTGAGACAGTTTATAACTTTTTACTATATAAATGCTGTTGTTGTTGATGAAGTTCTTCTTGTTGTTGTTATTTTATTCACTCATGAAGAAACAGTATCTTGCTGCTTTGGTAGGAGGCTGCATTCGCTATTCAAGGATAACAACAGCTTCCTTTTCATAGCAAAACCCCCTCTCTTTTTTGGTGCCGCTGATGAATTGAGTCATCTTGAGCTTGATCCTTGCAGAGGTGAGAAGTCTCTTTAGTTCAGCGTGTGGCTGCCTTTCTTGCATTCTCTGGAATTGGGACTGCTGCACCCCCCCCCCATACGCCTCTCATTTCAAAACAACATCTTTTTTTCTTTTTTAAAACACCTCAGACTTCCTGCAAGATGTAAGCGGACACGTTCTGCCAAGCCTTGACCTGCACTTGGCTGGATTGCTCACATAGTCACAAACCGTGGCTCACCTTTGATGGCAAGGAAGCAAGAAGAGGATCAGAAAACCACCTCTGGGTCTCTGAGGATCCTGAGCAATGGATCGTCGGGGCCATTCCTTGGGCGGGTGCTGCTGCTCGAGCAAAGGCAAGGCTCAGAGGTCCTGCTGGGGCACCAAGAACAAACATATGAACCGCACTGTAGTATCCCTTGGAGCAGCCCAACTGTCTTTAGCTTCAGCTGGCAATGTGCAAAGCCTGATCCATGACTGAGGAGCCCCTCAGCGACATGCTGGGACTGGGGCCCACCTACTTCAGTGGTGTCAGGGTGGACACTGAGCCCATAGAATCCCAGAGTAGTTCTGATTCGGAGGAAGAGCAGTCGCTCCTGGGAGAGGAGCGCGCCCCTTTTTCCCAGGGCCCGCAGCTGACAGAGATTCCTCCCACCCACATTCCTAGATTAGAAAGCAGTCCAGGGAGTGACCCAGCACTGATAGCAGACTGGGTGGATGCGCAGCGCAGACGCAGAGAGCGGCGCCAAATGGAGAGCACGGAAAGGAGGCGTAGCGCCTGGTTGGCGCTCAAAGAACGGTTGTGCCCAGAGGATCCAAGGGAAAAGGGGAGGGATTCTCCCTAGTCCTTATATTCAGGGGTCTGCCAGTAATTGCCTTTCAAACGGGGACCAACTGTTCCAACTTAGGGCATAGGGATGCTGCTGCTCAGATCTAGTTGCTACCTGTAGAGTTGTAAGTTGTAAGAGAAGAATAAAGCTTTGAAAAGAATCCCTTTGTCTGCGTCTGGACTTGGCTACTGGATTAGACTGAGAGAGCCCTCCAAGGAGCCCTTGAGAAGTGGGCTTATCTGCTAGGAGCTGGTCAGCTGGGAGCCACCATTTTGATGCTCTACAATGCCAGAGGAGTGTTATCTCAAGGGTGTTGTGGGAAACAAAAATGGCGGCTCCTAGGGAAAAAAATTAAAGGAGAGCCCAAGATAACTTTCAGTGGTGGGTCTGGCAGCTGCCATGTAATGACTAGTGTGGCCACATACAAATCACCTACAAAGAGGAAATGCATCACCAAAAGAACAACAGCATAACATTTCCATATCCCAATTTATATGTATAGATGCAAATTTAGAAATAATTATTATAATTTAAATAGAACTACAGTATGGGTGGGACCTTTTAAAAAAGAAATTCTCAAGGCACAATTACAAACCGTTCCAACAAGAAGAAAAGGTGGAAGACAACAGAAGAAGCCAATGTGGCTTCACAAAAAGCTGAGAGATGACCTGAAAACAAAAAAGGACACATATAGGAAGTGGAAAGAAGGCCAAGTGACAAAGGAAGAGTACAGGCAGGTAGCACAGAATTGCAGGGATGGTGTCAGGAAGGCTAAAGCTGAGAACGAGCTGAGGTTAGCGAGGGATGCTAAAAACAAAAAGGCTTTCTTCAGCTACGTGCATAGTAAAAGGCAGAGGAAAGAAATGGTTGTTCAGCTATTAAATAAGGATGGCAAAATGATAACAGATGACAAAGAAAAGGCAGAGGTGCTCAATTCCTACTTTGGCTCAGTCTTCTCCCCAAAGAATGACCCCCCTGGCAAAGGCGAAGTGCAGGCTGAAGGGGCAGGATTGCAGCTTGAGATTGATAGGCATATGGTCAAGGAACACCTAATTACTTTGAATGAGTTCAGATCTCCAGGGCCAGATGAACTGCATCCTAGAGTCATAAAGGAACTGGCAGAAGAGCTCTCAGAACCTCTGTCTATTGTCTTTGAGCAATCATGGAGGACGGGTGAAGTGCCAGATGACTGGAGGAGGGCTAATGTTGTCCCTATCTTCAAAAAGGGTAAAAAGGAGGATCCTGGGAACTACAGACCAGTCAGTCTGACATCAATCCCTGGGAAAATTCTGGAGCAGATGATAAAGCAATCCATCTGTAGGCACCTTGAAAACAATGCAGTGATTACTCGAAGCCAACATGGATTTGTCAAGAACAAGTCCTGCCAGACGAATCTGATCTCATTTTTTGATCAAGTCACCTCCCTTGTGGACCGTGGGAATGCTGTGGACATCATATACCTTGACTTCAGCAAAGCTTTTGACAAAGTGCCCCATGATCTCCTGATGAGCAAACTAGCTCAAAGTGGGCTAGATGAAACAACGATCCGGTGGATCCACAGTTGGCTACAGAATCGGACTCAAGGAGTGCTTATCAATGGGACCTTCTCCAACTGGGGAGAGGTAACGAGTGGGGTACCGCAGGGCTCAGTCCTGGGCCCAGTGCTCTTCAACATGTTTATTAATGACTTGGAGGAGGAGGTGCAGGGAATACTGATCAAATTTGCAGATGACACAAAATTGGGTGGGATAACTAATACCTTGGAAGACAGAAACAAAATTCAAAGTGATCTTGATAGACTGGAGCACTGGGCAGAAAACAACAAAATGACATTTAATAGGGATAGATGCCAAGTTCTGAACCTAGGAAAAAGAAATCAAATGCACAGTTACAAAATGGGGGACACTACAAGTGAGAAGGATCTTGGAATTGTTGTAGATCACAAGCTGAATATGAGCCAGCAATGTGATGTGGCTGCAAAAAAGGCAAATGCTACGTTGGGCTGCATTCACAGAAGCATAGCTTCCAAATCCCGGGAAGTACTAGTTCCCCTCTACTCAGCACTGGTTAAGCCTCATCTGGAGTACTGTGTCCAGTTCTGGGCACCACATTTTAAGAAGGATGCAGACAAGCTGGAGAGGGTTCAGAGGAGGGCAACAAAGATGATCAGGGGACTGGAAAAAAGGCCCTATAAGACTGAAAGAACTGGGCATGTTTAGCCTTGAGAAGAGAAGACTGAGGGGAGATCCTTCAAGTACTTGAAAGGTTGTCCCAGAGAGGAAGGCTAGGATCTCTTCTCGATCATCCCAGAGTGCAGGACACGGAATAATGGGCTCAAGTTACAGGAAGCCAGATTCCAGCTGAACATCAGGAAAACCTTCCTGACTGTTGGGGCAATATGACAATGGTACCAATTACCTAGGGAGGCGGTGGGCTCTCCCACACTGGAGGCATTCAAGATGAGGCTGGACAGCCACCTGTCAGGGATGCTCTGACTTGGATTCCTGCATTGAGCAGGGGGTTAGACTCGATGGCCTTGTAGGCCCCTTCCAACCCTACTATTCTGTGATTCTACGATATCTCATGATACTGTGGAAGACTGACTCTGAGCTTTTCGACAGGAGGCTGTTAATTGGCTATTAATCCACTGTATCTATTTTCAGTTTTGTTGCAGAATTGAGATCCAAGCTCTAGATGAAAAGCGTTTCCTGCTTTTCCACTACATAACCTCTAGGTGGCACTGTGGTGCAGCAGAATAGCACAAACACACAAGAGGAAATTGCACTTTCTTGCACTTTCACAATTAAATGCTGCATTTTCCCTGCTCTGAAAAAAACTCCCTGAAAGTGCTTGTTAGACAAGGAAGCGAAACTGGAGGGTCACGACATCTTCTAAAGAACCAGTAAACTGTGAGTAGGGAATGATGAACGCACAGGAAGTGCCTCATGTAGAAAAGCCCTAGGTGACCTATATGCCTGTCTATTCAGCCTGCTGTCCAGCCCAGGTGCAAACTGTGCATGGGTAACGGTTCTTATGGTTTATTATCCTTAAACTGGAATTGGACATGACAGCCCTTCAAATAGAGGATGACTTCAAATAGAGGATGCTCTTCTGGAAGCCCTTCAAACAGAGGACACCTGGCCACCCTAGGATACTGGCCCTGAATACAAACAATGCCAGGCCACACCTGGTTTTCCCCAAGAGCTTCAGCTATTGGGCAGTATAGAAATGTAATAAATCCATAAGACTTGGTTTGCAGTGGTTTTTCTGGTGATAAATACAATTGCAGGACCATCCTGTCCAGTGTGGATTAGCAAAGCACTCTTTAGGCACCTGGACAGAGGGGCAGCCCCTGAGGAAGGTGGGGGCATGGCTGGTGGATGATGCCTCTCCGCAGTGCTTGCCCTGCAGTTCCTAGCTGCACTGCCATGACCGCATCCTGTTGCACAGCCCTTTCTCCTGCTGCCAGAGTTGTGTCTTTTCAAACAAAATAATCTCATTTAGTTTTTGTGCTAAAGAGCAAGCGTTTTATATATTTGTAGTTCATATTTTATTTTACATAGCCCTGTCAGTTTTTACTGAAAGGTGACATAGAAATCTTCAAAGTAAATAAGTACACACATATTATTTATTTATTTGTTTATCTTACTTGTTTAAAACATTTCTATCCCGCCCTATATCATGAAGATGTAGGCTGACCATATTTCCTTGAGACAAAAACGGGATATTGGGATGACAAAAATGGGATGGGGTTATGTAATATTCCGTATTCATGAAAAACCACAGTATAACAAAACAACTGCAGCTCCCTTTGTGGTCTCTCAGGCTATAAGAGACCTAAAAAACAACCTAAACTCACTGCAAAAGAACACGGAAAGGGGCGCAAATGAATAACACTAATTTATTGCATATATACAAAAAAACCCACTCATACATATACATAGATAAAATACTTATAAAATATCACATGAGCACTCTAATGCAGGACTGCAGTGGCCAGACTGCAAAAAATCATAAACATACACCAAAAAGAGAGGGGGAAAAAAAGGAAAGAGCACCCCAACTGCTATCACAATCCGGTATATGCCAACGTCCCACCGGAGAGTTCTGCTGTAATAAAAAAATAGCTAACAGCCTGTTGAACTGAAATATGAGTCTGAAAAGTCCGAACCAAACTGAATGTAGGGCAGAAAGAATCTCTATGGGCGGAATGATGGTAGAAATAACAGTAAGACTCCCCCCCCCCCCGGCTCCCACATGCTGAATGGGGCTTAGTGGCCCCCTCTTGAATTCCCCGCCACTGCGGACAAGCAAGGCGGCGGCGGCTGATCGTCGCCAGCTCAGGAAGCCTGGCCTGGCTGGACAAAGGAAATGGAGCTTCCTCTTCCATCACACTAGTAGTTTCACTGCACGCATTGATTAGCATAGAGCCTTATGATAAACGTGTCCAGTTTTTTGCAAAAAATTAAAAACGGGACATAATTGACATTTATATTAAAACAACAGGACAGTTAGGAAATATGAAAAAAACAGTACTGTCCCATTTAAAACGATATGTATGGTCAGCCTATGGTGTCATACAGATGAAATCAATGTAAACAGTATAAAACAATAAATAATTTGAACACCTAAAAACATATTAAACTGATCAAGCTAAAACCAGTTAAAATCTAAAACAATACAACAGTTAAAATAGTGTGCCACGGAATGCATTTAGCCCTCAAAGGCTTTGGTAAAAAGCCATGTTTTTACTTGGCACTGAAACAAGACCAATGTCTGCACCAATCGGGCCTCCAAGGGGAGGGCGTTCCACAACTGGGGTGCCACAGCAGAGAAGACCCTCTCCAATGTCCCACCATAGTGTATGTCTTGTACTGATGGGACACAGAAGAGGGCCCCTCCAGCAGATCTCAGTTCTTGGGCAGGCATATGCAGGGAGAGGCGTTCCCTCAAATATCGAGGTCTCAAGCTGCTTAGGGCTTTAAATGTCATCACCAATATATTTATTTATTTATCACACGAGGAGCCTCCACAGGGAGAAAAGCACTACACAGGAGAAGTAGTTCCTCAACACATAAGGGGCCGAGAAGAAAGGCATAACGGGGGGAGTAATGCATTGCCTGGCAGCCCCTTGTAGTCACCTTGTTCTTTCCTGCAAGTAATACCCACTGAAACGCAGGAATTGGGTGGAATCGTGCCTCCGGATATTGTTTCTTATCTCTGGCTCTGCAAGGGCTAGAGCCTTGACATTCAGTGTCAACAAAGGGTCTTGTGCCACCTTAACAACTAACACATTTATTCTGGGATGCACTTTTTGTGGAGAATAAATGTGTTAATCTTTAAGGCCCCACAAGGCCCTGCGCTGTTTTTACTGTGCCCCTCTGGAAAACACTCAAAGCAAATCTCATCTTGGGGGGCCTCCAGCTGAAAAGGTGGAAGCAGGGCCAGGTGAAGGGATCTGCTTCAGGAGGCACCGTGGGTGGTGATGGTGGGGAGAGATGGAAGCCGGAACTGGTGCCTAAGTGCTGCAGCAAGGCTTTTAACGTGTTGGTCCTAGCGATGAGGAGCGGGAGGGAGAGAGGCGCCGGCAATGAAATCTTGAGCCAACCCTGGAGGACAGACGGCCTTAAAGCAGTGCTCAGATTATCGGGGGAGAAGTAGGGAGGGACTTTATGCAGTCCAGAAGACCCAACTCCTGGCTCTCCACCCCACCCCACCCCATTTTAGCCAAATCATCACCCCTGTACCTTCTAAAAATGGTAGGTAAGGAGGGGCACCTCTCTGGTCCCCATATCATTAGAGGACTCCCCTCAAGCTATGGAAAACTCTCAGGACGTTCCACACAGTTGTTTAAATTGCTGCATTAAATGGTTAAATTCTCTAGTGTAAAAATTGTTTTCTGGAGTGATCAGGGAGGGAGAGAGAGGAGTGGGGCTAAGGATGAGGTGCTCTCAAATGCAAGCTGTGCTGAACACCAAGGGCAGGGCAGGATCTTTAAATCAATAGGCCTGCATTCATAATGGAACTCTCAAGATTAGAGCCTGTATCATTAAAATCCAGGAAATTTATTGCAAAGCCAAATTCAAAATCGCAGAGGAAAATGTGGTGTCTTATGAAAGGTCAGCTCTGGGTTTGGGGGGGCCTTGGGCAAGACACCCTCCATGCCCCTCCCTCTTTTAAATTTAGCCTTTTCAGTTATGTAGTTGTTTTAATGTTTTACTGCTTTTATTTTTATTGTTTAAAGCTTTTATTGTTTTAATGGCTATGCACCGCCTTGATGGCTTTTTAGCAAATAAAGTGATATATAAATGTTAAATGACGATGACAACAAATTGCCTAGTGTGGGCTCCAGGTTTTGGAGGGCCCTTGGGTGAGACACCCTCCATTCCCCCCCCCCCAGAGCCTGCCTTCTCACCGCCAGGGTCGCTCGCTGCTCGGGCTCTTTCTCCTCATGGCTTGGCAGGCAGAGAGCACAGAGGCCGCGGCATCCTCCTCACCACCGCCGTTGCCTGGGCCACAGTGAGAGGCAGGGGAACAAGCAGGTTGCCATGGCGAAGAGGAGCAGCAGCTCCGGGGGCTCTTGCCGGCGGGCCCCTGCTGGGGTTGGGCCCTCGGCAGGTGCCTGTCCGTGCCTGCCTTTGATGCCAGCCCTGTTCCGCCACGGGCTCCTGGCCCAGACTGAGTCTGCTGAGATAGTAGCTCGAGTACCAGTGAGAGCAAAAGCTCTTCCTGATGTTGCAGACCAGCCTCCCCCAACCGGAGGTCCTCCAGATGTGTTGGACTTCAGCTGCCATCCATGCCACTGGGGGGCGGGTGGGGGGAGCTGTAGACCAGCACATCCGGAGGACACCCGGTTGGGGGAGGCTGCTGTGGACAAAGCATCTGGGAACTCTGCCCCCGTTGAGGCCTCTTGGGGTTGGAAGAGGGCCGTGGAGGAGGAAGGGTGGATGTGCGCGGATGTGTCTTGCTCTCCCTGCGTCATGTCGAGGTCTCGCTGGCAATATAGCAAGAGCAATATAGCAAATGGATTTCAAGCCTCGGCTTGATCTGGGCTGGCCGGTGTTTTCTCACTGCCCTGGGCAATGTTATTGCACAAGATTCTGTGGCACCCTCTTCTTGGCACTGGAAGTGCAAAGTGCAAAGAACCGGCATGCGACCCAATTCCTGGGCTTAAACACAGCCCCCAAATTGTGTCCCCACCCCACCCCAGGCACCAGTCTGCCACTGGCTGACTCAGTGTTCCTAAGGGGGGAAAGCAGCATTCGCAAGGGTGGGTGAGGCTGTCACTCAGCACCACAGATGCCCTTGGCACCTCGACTGACCAGAAGCACGCAGAGCGCTGCTTCTTACGGTGGCATAGCGCCGAGACTCGGAGCGTCTCGACACCACAGCCTCTTCACCTTTCTCCCCCAGGGACTGGCAGAGACTGAAGCCCTGTGAGAGGGGCTAAGTATCTTTGTTAGAGCATTCCTGATTCTCTCAACCAAAGTAGAATTCCCAGGATGCTTTGAGGGAAGTCAGGAAAGGTAATTGTACAAAGCTGCATGTTTGCAGGACAGATGTGCGATGAGCGTGAGGGGTGAGCCAAGACATCCCTCCATCAAACCTCAGCCATGAACTCTTCTTGTGCCCTCAGGCAGGGTCGGACCAGGACATTTTGCGCCCTGAAGCCAGTGGAGGCTGATGGCTCTGATTTCAGTGGGGCTCTGAATCCATTCTGGGGTTTGGTCAGAACCAGCCAGAACTCTAAAAAAGTTATCTGAAGTGCTGAACCTATTTGGGGGATAAGGTTCAGCACCTTGGATAACCCCTTTAGAGTTCTGGCTGGTTTTGACTGAAGCTCAGAATGGGTTTAAAGCCCTGCTAGCTGGGGGATGCTGGGAGCTGTAGGACTTTGTCTAAATATGCATAGGATTGCACCCTAAATAACTAAAAATTTGCAGCCTTTTTATGACATCCAAAATCTGCTGCCTGAGGTGACTGCCTCACGCTACCTCCTGGTAGGGCCAGCACGGCCTTCAGCAAATTCCTGTTTTCCAACTTCAGCACACCCCTCCCCCCAAAACTGAAAATATGGGGATGATAATATGCTGATCTACCTCACAGGGTTGTTGCAGTGATTACTATCACTTCCATGTCCAGCTGGAGAGCCCTCAAGGGCTCCGTCTGGCTGTGTTCGGGAACTGAATAAGCAAGGCAGCTCTTACGTCTACCAGGGTGAGAGGATGGTTAAAATGTGTTAAGGGACAATAAACTGGCACAAACTCGTCTTTATGCGGTGTACATTAAAAAGTTCTAATTCAATGTATTCTCTCTCTCAATGTAAAGAGGAGCTCAGCTTTCAGTTGAAGTACGCTGTATTCTGGTTTTGCTGGATGCAAAGCTATGGGAAACACTCCTATTCGCCCAGACGGATTTTTTTTTTAAGATGGAAAAAACAACCACCACCCAGGGCTGATTTTCCGTAAAAGTGAACCTGTCAAATCAATCAACGTTGCAAAAATAATTACGACGATGATCGGAGACCACGCAGCGGGGGTTTGGCTTAAGCATCTTTCTGTTCCGGCTGCACCGCTCCGGTTCCGCACGAGCAAGTCAACAGGCTGCTCGGCAATGAGCGCGATCGTCCTTCCGCCCGTCGGCGCCGCCCTCCGCAGAAGGAGCCCCGCGGCCCGGGCGACCGCCTGCTCCCGAACGGGAGGACGACAGCCAAAGCCCGGGCGTGTGACGGCGAGCCCGCAAACGCCCGGCCCGCGGAGGCCCTCTCGGGGGAACGCGGGAGCCCCGCGCGCACCCCGGGGCCCTCGGGGAAAAGGCAAGCAGCCCTCTCCGGGGGAGATGCTCCGAGAGCAACGAGGTCTCAGGCAGCTCCGCATGCTGCTTAACGCCCCTCACGGTCGGCTTGGGCAGCGGGCAGGTCAAGAAATTCCGTTCCCTAATTCTCCGTAATCCCTCAATGTCACATTTCTCCAGAGTACGGTGGGAAATTGGAACGGCGGCTCCCCGCTGCCTCGCCTTGAGTCCCCGCGCTGCTGCTGACCCCTGTAGCGGCCAGCTGGGAAGCCCGCGAGGCCCCGCCACGGTGGGAGGGGATCCGCCGGGGGGCTTTTGTGGCGCGCCACTTATGAATCACGAAAGAAGGGGACATCCGTCCCGAAAAAGAGGACAAAAGAGGGGCAGTGATTTGCATCACATTTGCATATGCTAAACGTATAGATGCGCTAGAAAAGCCGCGCATCTCGCCATACTGTGGAAGACCGACCGCGGACCTGTGTGCCTGCCTGTCCGAATAGTTACCCAAACACAGCAGGAAAGTGCGGGTTTTACTCTGCGCTATTTCTCAGCGGAGTTTAAGGCACAAGATAGCGTCTTGCCCCAGATTGTTTCAGTTTGGAGCAACAGTTTTGAAAATAACAGCTAGGATGCTTAGCTTTTGAAAAACCCGGAAACGACTTGGAATAATAGTTTCTGAGTTTTGCTATTTTTAAGCAGAGATTAAAACAAGGAGCAATTTATTATTTTAGACTGTCTGAGATTAAAAGCTTTTGTGTCTATAATGCAAGCACAATGAAAATGACTTTATAATGAGGCCAAGTAAAGCAGAAACTAAAAACTCCCTCCCACAATTTCCATCCAATATTCTAAATTTCTAAACAAAGCTATTTACAATGGATTTTGATAGGCCATGGTAATCAGATAATTTTTAAAAATTTTTTAGATGAAATGTAGATCTGGTTACGCTTCAACTGGTTTAATACCAGTTTTCTTGGTTGAGAGAATCTTGGGAATTCATGTTTGTAGAGAGTTTCTCAGATCTCCAGCAGATAATTCTGAGCACTCTCACCAAGGCATTTTTCTCAGAATTCTTTCAGGACAGCCATGATAATTAAAGTGAGATATATGTGATTTATAATTTGTAGTGTGGATATATGACCCTGGTTTGTGCCCCGTTTCATCACTTCTTCCTGAAGGGGAACTGGCCAGTATGGACACAAGATTTTTTTAAAGGACCTAGGCCCTCATTATAAGTAGCAATGGAAGGAATATTTGGTGACTAATGATGCAGCAGGGGCTATCTAAACAGTCACAGAAACTGAACGGTATGAGCCGTGGGAGAAAGCACTCCAGTGTCCACGCCTCAAGCGGGAATCAGGATTTTGGAGAGCAAAGTTACCGACCCTCTAAAACCTCACATTTTTGTGACTTAGGTATTTACTGAGGGAGTAATCCCTCCCCTCTTCTCCCACCCAGTAAAATGCAAATGCAAATATGTTCCTGGAGTAGGAATATTCTTTTATCGGTGTCCAGCAGACAGGGAACAAAGAGTCATTACAGAGCAGATTCAGGAAAACAGGGCCCCATTCATAAAAATATAAAAAAATATTTACTTGTTAAAGGCTTTGGGGTGGATTAAAAAAACCTGACTCGGATATGGAATGGCCAGTCCAAGAAGGAAAATGAAGATTTAAGCAGATGTGTTCTGGCAAGGCGGCGAAGACAAACATTGAAATTATACAGGAGGAACAGACACTTGTGTGCGGGATTGGCTTGAGGGCGATACGTAATGGCTGGTGGGGGAAGGAAGGAAGGAGGGGACTGAGTGAACATCCTCGCCCCAGCCTGAATGCACCCCCTTCCCCCCCTCTCTGGGCACACACTGCCTCTCCCACTCACAGCCCTTCCAGCTACACTACCTCCATGTAAAAGCATTCCCAGTGATCCACTGGATCAGACCGAAGGCCCATCCACCCCAAAATTCCGTTCTGAGTAGTGGCCTCCTTCCTTTTTCTCGCCTTCCAGAGCAAAAAAAACACAAGAGAGTTGTACAGCTTGAAGGTGCCTCGCCCACTTTTTCCCTGGGGGAGGACTGGGTCAGAGCTGCACATGTGCCCTGGGTTTCCCTGTATCAATACTAGACACTTGATGACTGGGGGCTGATTGTGTGAAAATGCTGCCTTTGGGGCTGGAGTGGGTGCTTCCAGATGGAGGGCTCCAAATCCAAAGGCAATTGCAGCTATTCCGTCTTTTCTTCCTTAATGGGTTTTTCATGGAAAGAAGCAGCAGTGGGGAAAACACGGGGGGGGGGAGGTTACAAGTGGAAGATGGGGGCTTTTTTACACAAGGCATTTTACATCATGTGCTCATCATTCTCTACTCACGGTTGTTTACAGGTTTTTTAGACAATGATGTGACCCTCTGGTTTCACTTCCTTGTCTAACCAGCACTTTCAGCAAGTTTTTTTAGAGCAGGGACAATGCAGCATTTAATTGTGAAAGCGAAAGAACGCGCAACTTCCCTTGGTGTATTTGTGCTATTCCACTATACCACAGTGCCACCTAGAGGAAAGGAAATGCTCAGGTAGTGCTCAGATCTCAATTCTGCAATGAAACCAAAAGCCTTGTGCAGAAAAGCGTATTGTCTGGACGCACCCTTAAAGTGTAAATGGGGCGGGGCAGTGGGACCATAAAAGCCTTGTCTGGAAGCACATGCTGGGAGGTAATACAAAAAGTCCATCTTTGGAGTCATGCCTCAGTGTTGTAGTCACCAAGTGATGGGAGATGCATGTGCGAAATAGACTTCAGCGAGAACACAGCAGGCGTTTAAAACATGTTAAGGGCTTCTTACACTGAGTGCGGCCACAGTGGCTGGTTGTTCCAGCTTTACTCTTGTTATAAACCTTTGCAATCCATCTTGAAGGTCTTGAGGTGAGCAAGCAGCAGAGAAGCCCACAGGTCCCTCTTCTTTAACAGCCTTTTGAAATATTTTTTGTAAAATATACTACGCACCTCTGTGATTATAATTTACTGGTTAATTGATATGAGAACCAGTGTTCCTAGGGAAAGTTTTTACTCCACTTTCTACTCCACAATAAACCTAATTTATTGAGGTTGCAGTCCTGCACTCACTTACTTGGGAGTAAGCCCCATTGTATTCAATGGGACTTACTTCTGAGTAGATATACATAGGATTGTACTGTAAGGGCGCAATCCTATGCATGTTTACACAGAAAAAAGTCCTACAATTCCCAGTATGCCCTAGCCAGCATGGCTGGTTGGAGGGATGCTGGGAATTGTAGGACTTTTTTCTGTCTAAACATGCATAGGATTGTGCCCTAACAGACTTTAAAAATTAGCTAGACACATAAAAACATTTACTAGGATCTCGAGGTTTTGCTATTATGGGACTGAGTGGCGCATGTTATCCATGAAAATATTATTTTTATTTTAAGTGCTTTTCCAATACATAAACCATGGAGAATGGAGCACTTTCGTCTCACTCTCAAGATCACAGGCAATTACCCATATTAATATTTAACAGAAAATAAAATCTCTGGGTTAGAGCCCTGCTACCAGTGTCTTATGGAGGTGCTGAAAATCCATCCACATACTTTTAAAGGGTACATTATTCCTGGAGGGAGTGTAAGGCACCAGACTTTTATTAAGCCAGAAAAAGGATCCAGACCGTGTAAAATTAGGACGCCTCTGTCCTTTTCCTTTTTGTTAATTTTTCCATTATGAGAACGTCCAAAACTCTTTGCAAGAAAGCCACTCTGTCTATGGGCTTTGGAAGCAGCTTTGTGGCTTCACAGGTAGCCCTGTAATCATTCTGGCACTCCCATAACCGCCCAGAACAGAATTCTGTCATTTTTAACGGACTGTGAGGAAAGTTCTGGTCAGGGCCAGGGAGGCTGCTGGCTCCAATATCAGCGGGGTGGTGAACCCGTTCCTGGTTTCAGCCAGAATAAGTCAGAACTCTATAAGAGCTATCCAAAGTGTGGAAGCACCTTGGAGAGTTCCTCTAGGGTCCTGACTGAAACTCGGAGCAGTTCCACTGCCCCACTGGCGTCAGAGTCACCAGCCTCCGCTGGGTCAGACCAAAGTGAATGATTAAAAACAAGATCAAAATGGCGTCACGATGGGAATCAGTCTTAACCATCAGCTGTAGAATAGGGCTAGGCAGCTGGAAGCTCAGGAGGCCAAATCTGATTACCCAGGCTTTCCATCTCCCTTTTAGAATAGGGTCTGATCCCAGGGACCCTCGTGTTCTCTCTCTCTCTCTCACACACACACACACACACACTATGGTCCAGGAATCTGAAGCAAGGCTTCATCAGATGCTGATGACACCCCATCCCTTTTCTGTTTTTCATCCATTTCAGGTGAAGCTGTAAAAATGCTGAACTGATAATGGATTGGATGTGGGCCAACCAAATGAAGCTCAGTCAAGACAAGCTGGAGGAGCCGTGGGTGGCTGGTTCATCTGGGCCAGGAGGTGGTGTTCAGTGTTCAGCCTGTTCTGGGTCTTCTTAAAGATCAGGTTCACAGACTGGGCATGTTTTTCGATCCAGCCCGATCCTTAGAGGCCTGAGTGGCTTCTGTCACATGGGCTACCTTCCAGCTAACGCTGATGCCCTCGCTACAGTCTTCTCTGGACAGTGGGCCGGTTTGCATGGTCGCAGCGAGGGAAATAAGCCACGGTGGCTTATTTCCCCTGCTGAACGTGCCAGTCAGGTGCCAGCTGGATGTCCTTAAGTACCCTCACTGGCATGGCTTGCCATCTCCTCTGACCCTGGGCGGCATGGCTTGTTTGGGGGGCGCAACCACCTTCAAATAACCCAACAACAGCCCATGGGTTATTTGAAGGTCGCTGCCCTGGCAAACAAGGCATGCTGCCCGGGTCTGGATGACACAGCAAGACGCACTAGCAAGGGTAATTAGGGAAATCCAGCTGGCATGGAACTGGCACATGTGGTGGAGTTAACACACCACCATGGTTTGTTAAGTACACCATGATCTTGCAAACCAGGTCAGAGATAGTGTTGCCAGAGTTAATCCACGCAGTGTGACATCTTGTTGCAATCTGCTGTATGTGGAGTTGCCTTTGAGGATTGTTTAGAAACTACAGTTACTGCAAAAAGCTGCAGCAAGTTTATTAAGTGGGACTACATATCCATATGGAACATAACTCACCAAATCTGAACCAGCCAAAATGCCTTTCTCTCCGTTTCTGAGTACAATTGAAAGTAGTGGTTTCAATCCATAAAGCCCTCAATGGCTTGGGACTATGATACCTGAAGAGCCGCCTTTTCTTGTATGAACCTGCCTGACCATTAAGATCAGCCTCTGAGGCCTTGTTCTGAGTCCTGGCCCCATCTGAAGTAAAGTGGGTAGGGACTGGAAACGGGGCCTTTTCAGTTGTGGCACCTCACATCTCGAACAGGGTGGTTCACCTGGCACCACCTTTGTTTTCACAAATATGCTGGAATGTGCCCGCTACTTGGTTTTGATGTGCCTATGAATGCCCAAAATACATTATGTGCCTTGGCCACTTCCTCCCAAGTTGAGCCACAGGCAAAAGGCTCCTTTTCTGCCTCTCCTGCACTATAGACAGCAAGGGAGGCTTTGGCATAACCCTCCTCCTCATTACACACTTTGTTCATTCACCTGCACAATCCAAGACACAGAGAAACCAGAGTGAGCAGGAGAGGAAAGTAAAAGGGGGGCTCTCCCAAAGCCTCTTTTGCATGCGTGTCGCCTGCTTCTTCTCCTGTAGGAGTGAGTCGGTGGGTGGGATAAATGTTGCAGTTAAACGTGAGTGGCTGGTTACCGCAGCGCAGAGTTAGGTGTGACTAGGAGGCTCCAGGCTAGTTCTTACTGTGTGGCCTTGGTCCTCTCTCTCTCTCTCTCAACCTCTCATCCACTCAGACTGAAAGAATCGCCGCACTTCACCAGCTTGTGGTGAGAGCAGGTTGTCAAGTACTTTGCCAACGTAACGAATGATGAGTAGTGAGCATATTTCTCGCGTTGGGTCCCCCTTCTGCGTCCTCCAAAGAGCAGGGGGCAGGAAACCCCATGGATTCAGCGGCGTTTTTTCTTCTCGACCCACGTGGCTGTCACAGTTGGCCCGCCGGCTGCCCTGCGCCGGGGCGCCGCCTTGTGTCCTCCCGCGCACGCCGGGCCGGAGCGCCGGTCCCGCGGGGGGCCCTGAGCCGGAGCGCCGACTCCCTTCCCCGGCCCTCCTCTGCTGCCCGTCCAGGCGCCGCGCTGCCCGCCGTCGCGGAGATCAAACGGCGGGGAAGCTTCGGCCCGGCTGGCGGGATTCCTGCACGGCGGCTGGCCGGGCGCTCGGCCGTCAGCGGCGCGGGGAGCGGGGCCCGAGGGGGGCAGCCGAGGCGCGAGGCGGGCGCGCAGGCGAGGCGGCGGCCTCCGGCGCCGCCGCCCCCGCCCGGCCCCCGCCCGGCCCGCGCCGGTGCGCCGGCTTGCGGCGGGCGGGGGCGCCCGCGCATTTGCATGCGACTCAGCCGGGCCGCGGAGCGCGCCTCTGCGCGCCCGAGAGCGCCGAGGAGGAGGAGCTCGTGGGCGCAGCAGCGCAGCGCCGCCGCCGGAGGCGCCTTCGGGGAAGTCGGGGCGAAGTTTGGCGCGGGAGGAAGCCGCGTCCTCCGCTTTGTCCGCGGGCCGAGCCCGGCCGCCGCCGCCGCCGCCGGCGCGCCCCCTGCTCCTCGCCGCCCCGGGTCGGCTGGGGCAGCCGCGCGGGCGCCGCCGCCGCGAAGTCCCGGGCGGCGGGGCGCCGGCCGGCGGGCTTCTTCCTGCCTCGCGGCGCCCGGCCGGGGGCCGGGCTCGCTCGGCCGGCCATGTCGTCCATCCTGCCCTTCACGCCGCCCATCGTCAAGCGGCTGCTGGGCTGGAAGAAGGGCGAGCAGAACGGGCAGGAGGAAAAGTGGTGCGAGAAGGCGGTCAAGAGCCTGGTGAAGAAGCTCAAGAAGACGGGGCAGCTGGACGAGCTGGAGAAGGCCATCACCACGCAGAGCGCCAGCACCAAGTGCATCACCATCCCCAGGTATGGCGGAGCCTCTGGGCACGTGCGAGGGCCCGGGGACAGCCCGGCGGGCGGCGGGCGCGCGGGCCCCCGGGTCGCGCCCGCTCCCCGCTCCTCCGTTGCGCCGCCGGTGGCGCGCGGGGTCGGCCGCATCCCTCCTCCGTGCGAAGCCGGGAGAGCCCCCGGGCTGTGTGTGGAGCGCCGTGGCCAAAGGGGGCGCGCGGGGGACCTCCGGTCGCGCTCGCCTCGCCGTGCATTTGTGCTTCCAAGTGGGGTGCCCGTGAAGGAGGCGGAAAAGGCTGGGCTTCTCCCCCGCCCTGCTACTTCCCAACGCGGTTTGTTATCTTTGAAATTTCCGGACTGTTGGGAGGATCGTGCACGGTGTTAATGATCGTGAGCGCAGAATAACCAGGTGCTAATCCTGTCCCAAGTGTAGAGGCGTGGGATTTCCTGTATCCAGTCAGAAAACTGCATGGGCTCTTGCAAACATCTCGACTTGCATACGGCTCTTCAGCACAGTCTTTCCACACCGAGGAGCGTTTACCATACGTGTCTAATGGCACAATCCTATACATGGATTGCGTTCCATTGAGTTTAATAAGGTTTACTCCCAGTTAAGGGGGTTTAGGATTGCAGCCTAAGGAGCTGGAAAGCCCCCCCCCGGGGGGGGCGGGGGACACATCAGTGTTAACTTTTCATTTCGGATGAATATATACACATACGCAACATGCATTTTCTAAAACACTTTTTTAACCTGTTACTACTATTATTCATTTTTGAATGTTTAAAATCTCACAAGAACCATCGGGGATGGTTCACAGTATATTTGGAAACAGTGCAAAATTGTAAAAGCCATATCAAAACGTTAAAATTAAGTTCTATATATACTGAAATGTTTTATGGTCTTCATCACATCCACTTTATTTTATTTTATTTTACTTATTTTAAATAAATAAAATAAATTAAGTTTAAGTTTATGGCAATAAAGACCATAAACTTCTGGCCCCACTGCCTTTCCTTATACACTTCAAGGGGGCAAAGAAAAAAAGTCATAAAATACAGTAAAAGGCAAGAACCCTAGGGATTCAGTACTCTGCACAAGATCTGCCTCTTGCTCAGTAGAATAGCAGGTGGATCTTTTGTCTTAACACACACAGGCCTTGCAACAACCCTACCAGTTCCATTTGGACATACTGGGGCTGTTCACACGACACAGCAGCCCACCGTGGGTCATTTAACACATGGTGATAATGTGGCACGTGGAAGGTGTGTGTAGCTGCCATTTTGAATATGCAACCCCTGCTTGGGGGTTGTGTCATGTGAACCCAGCGAGCGTGGGCTATCCGAGAGTTAAGCAACCCTCACATAACTCACGGTGTGTTTTAGGGTTATGCAAAGGTTGTTTAACCCTCGGATAACCCACGCTTGCCAGGATTGCATGAGATGACAAGCCCCCAAGCGGGGGTTGCACCGTGGCTTGTTGTGGGTGAAATAACCCATGATGAACCGTGGAGTGTTGTCTGAACGTGAAGACTGACTAGGGGCTTGAGAGTGAGTGAGTGTTTTGTCCAAGGCCTCCTGGAAGGTGCTATGACTGACCTGCCACAGCTGTATCTGCATCCTTGTCCATTCAGTGCCCACTGTGTAGACAAGGCTTCCCCAATCTGGTGCCTTCCAGATGTTTTGGACTTCATCTCCCTTCAGCCCAGCCATCATGGGCAGCAGTCAGGAATGCTGAGAGCTGTAGTTGAAAACTACAGGTTGAGAAAGGCTGGTCTAGGGAGATGGGTGCTTTAAAAGCTCCCGTGGAAGTATCTGGTACCTGTTCAGGCGTTAGTGTGGCAAGAGACAGAGGTACACCCTGCTCAGAAGCAGTTTCAGCGGGTCTCACTGCCAGATAAATCTAGACAGACAGGCAGCTAGAAACACCTCACCCAGCTGGCACACTCACATGCAGGAAACATGGCACTCACACACGCCCCCGGAAGTTAGACTCATGAAGATCTGTTCAGATTCTTGATCTGATAACTAAATAGAGCCAACATGTTCACAGGTAGAATCACCTCTGAGCATTGAATGTTTAGGTCGACATATTTCTTTCTTTCTTAGATTTGTTAGCTGCCCATCTGGCCGGCTACCCAGCCACTCTAGACAGCGTACAATACAAATAACACAAAATACAACAAATTTACATAATCAACTCAACAAAACAAGTTTGCTGTAAAAAACCCTAACCTACCTCAAATGTCCACCTGAGCAGTCAGGTTTTCAAAGCCTGGTGGAAGCTCATCAAATAGGGGGCATGGCAGAGGTCACTAGGGTGGGAATTCCACAGAGTGGGGCCCACCACAGAAAAGGCCTTCTCCCTAGTCCTCCCCAGCCTAGCTGTCCTGGCTGATGGGACAGCGAGAAGGCCTTCTGAGGCCGATCTCATGTTGTTGGAGGTGCTCCTTAGGATAGACTGGGCTGGAACCATGTAGGGTTTGAAAGGTCAGTGCCAACACCTTGAATTTGGCCCGGAAAACAACTGATAACCAGTGCAACTCCTTCAGCACTGGAGTGATGCGGTCTCGCCAACAGCTGCCTTTAATCAGGCGGGCCGCCGCATTCTGCACCAGCAGCAACTTCCGAACCATCTTCAAGGGTAACCCCACATAGAGCGCATTACAGTAGTCTAGGCGAGAGGAAACCAGGGCATGAACTACTGATGGAGGCAGATGATTAGGGAGGTAGGGTGCAGCCACCATATCAGATCGAGTTGATACAGCGCCGCCTAGCTCACAGCTGACACCTGAGCCTCCGTGGACAGCTGGGAGTCTAAAATGACCCCTATACTGCAGACCCGGTCCTTCAGGGGCAGCCACACCCCACTGAACACCAGGTCAACCTCCCCCAACCTCACCTTGTCTCCCACCAAAAGTACTTCCGTTTTGGCGAGGTTCAGTTTCAGCCGAGTCCTTCCCATCCAGCCACTCACTGACTCCAGACACCTGGACAGGGTTTCTATAGCTAACCTTGGCGAGGATTTAAATGAGATTTAGAGTTGTGTGTCACCAACATATTGGTGACACTGCACCCCAAACCTCCTGATGACAGACCCCAGGGGTGTCACATAGATGTTAAATAACATCGAGGAGAGAATAGAACCCTGTGGCACCCCGCAAGTGAGCAGCCAAGGGTCTGAAGTCTCCTCCCCCAGAGCTACCCTCTGGTACCTGCCAGAGAGGAAGGAATGGAACCACCGTAATACGGTGTCCCCTATGCCCAACCCCTCCAGGCGGTCCAGGAGGATACTGTGGTCAATGGTATCAAAAGCCACGGAGAGATCGAGGAGAAAAAGGAAGGAGCATTCGCCCCTATCCAGAGCCCTCCCCATATCATCCACCAAGCCCATTTCTGTCCCATGCCCAGGCCTGAAGCCCAGTTGAAATGGATCCAGGTAATTGGCTTCTTCCAAGTGTAACTGCAACGCCACCACCCGCTCAATCACTTTGCCCCAAAATGGTAGATTCGAGAACAGCTGAAAGTTGTTTAGGTCTTGGGGATCCAAGGAGGGCTTCTTTAACAGTGGTCTTATCACCGCCTCCTTGAAGGCTAATGGCATCACTCCCTCCTTGAGGGAGGCATTCACCACCGCCTTGATCCCCTCCCTAGTCTCCCTGCAGCTCATAATGAGCCAAGGTGGGCAAGGATTGAGTAAGCAGGTGGTTGGCCTTAAAGGAGAAAGCACCTTGTCCACTTCCTCGGAAGAAGCTGGAACCGATCCCACGCAACCGGTCTACCACTGGCTGGCCCTTGTTCATTAACTATATCCACAGCGCACAGAATAGCACTCCTGATCTGGTCAATTTTATCTGCAAAGTGCTTTGCAAACACATCACAGGAGGTCTTAGAATGCCCCATTGGTTCCGGAACAACTGACCACTTGGATCAGCCTCCTATGACAGCACTCTGTGGACGCAATAGAGGCAGCATAGAAATTCTTTTTTGCTGCTCTTATCGCCACGTGGTAGGCTGAAACTACAGCTCTAACCCTTGTCTGATTGTCTTCAGAGCAAGATTTCCGCAACCGGCACTCTAGCTGTCTCACCTCCCGCTTCAGAGCTCGCAACCGTGGGGTGAACCGTGGTGCAGTCTGAGCTCTGTTCAGGGGAGAGGGCGTCTCGGAGCCACACAGTCTAATGCCCCGGTGATGGCAGCATTCCAGCCATCCACCAGGGTCTTGACCAAGCGGCCATTTGCGTGCTCCAAAGAATCCCCAAGTGCAATCAGGAATCCATTCGGATCCATAAGACGCCTGGGGTGGACCATCTTAATGGGTCATCCACCCCTGCGGAGGGGTTGTGGAACCAAGAAGTCCAACCCCACCAGGTAGTGATCTGACCATGACTGTGTATGTCATGTGGGCTGGAAAAGTTGTGGCCCTTCAGATGTTAGACTGTAACTCCCATCAGCCAGTGGTGGAAAATGTAGTTCAACATCTGGAGGGGAACATGTTTCCCACCCTTCTTGTTTATTTTCCCTTACAGCTAATAGAGATACTGGTCCACTTATAATTAAGCAGGAAGGTCATATACTCAAGAAGATGCTCTTGTCAAACCTACATTTCTAGAATTGGTGCCCAGAAGAGGCATGTGTGAATGTGGGATTCTCCAAATGTGGTGGTGGTGTAAATGCATCTTGATTAATTTCTTCTTGTATTGGAAATAATAATTTGGGTCTCTTGCTTTATTCCCATTGTCCTGTGTTTCTCCCTCATCCCTGTCTGCACAAAAAGCTTGCATGCAAATCAGCCTTATTAAAACAAACAGGACCATCTTTTGTAGAACTCTTTGTGGGCCCAAGTGGCTTGTGTTGCCCTTTCTAACTAGGATTATAGTAGGCCTAGACTGAACAGGCTGGGATTGTATTATGGGCCAAGGAGATCATCATCATTCTTTTCACCATTCATTTTTTACATGGTGTGTGTTTTTGTGGTTGAGTATGATCACTCATGCAACTCGTGTTCACACACATGAGCTGGGAGCGCATAAACTCCCATAGCTGTTCCATAATTGTTTTGAGGGGTGGGAGCTTTGCTTGGCATTCTATTTGGAAGTTTTGCTGATCTAGAAAATGGAGCTGTTTGAAATCTAGTTCTCCCCTCGAAGTTGCTTCTCTTTTCTTTTTTTAAAGAAGGCTAAAGTTCATGCCATACAGCCCAGAAAGCTGTGAAATGGTGCTCTCTCCCTGTCTGTTTTTGTCCTTGCCTCTTGCTTTCCTAACGTTCCCTAAATGTGTGTCTTGGCTGTCAGAATGATTTAGTGTGGAATGGCTGGCTCACACAAAGAGGCATCTGTTGGGCTGGCCAGCTAAGAAGATGCATGGTTTAAGGGGATCGTGTAGCACTGAAATATTTCTCTTTTAAAAGACAACTTCCGATGTACCCATCATTTTGAACTAGTTTGATGTTGTGTATGCTGCTAAACTTTGGAAACAGTGAGAGATGGGTCTCTGGTCTCTACTCTATGCATAACTGGGTGGAAAACGCCCTCCAAGAATGGGTTTTGCTCAAGGTCAGGATTTGTGGCCTGCTCACTGTATTTGTGGCTGAGAAGGAATCTCAAATTCCTTCTCAGGAATGCCTCCCCCCGCCCCGATTAGACTGCCCCATGGCCCTGGTGTGTGTGTGTTCCTCAGCACTGTGTCGACAGGCTCTCTTTCTTGAGGACTGGAGGCATTTGCTCGGCATACATTGCTCTGGAGCCTAGATAATAAAGATGGATTGGAGGGGAGCTGAGCAGAGGCTTGGACTAGAACGCCTCCTGTGATGAATCGCGGGGCTCGTTTGCATTGCATAAGTTGCCACCTTCTGAAAAATGCTTGTGCTTTTTCATTTTTGTCATGGTGTGCATGTATACAATCTGAAAGTTCCTGAGCCAGACCATTGGTCTGCCTAGCATGGGATGATGCGCCCTGACCGGGAGCAGGGCTCCAAGGCCCCATGCTGGAGCCTTTCCTACCTCTGCCACTTGCGATCTTTCAGCAGGAGATGCTGGCTACGGATCTTGGGGACTTACGCGTGTAGGGCAGGTGCTCTGCCCAAAGCAACGGTCCCTCCTCAGTCCTATAATTGTGCCACATGAGGGGACCATTCACAACACCACTTTACTGTGTGGGTTTGGGGTGGAGTTACTTGTGCTAGGCTTACACTTTCGAGAATGCCTGTGTGAATAGCCGAGGAGAGACTGTGGTGTGTGTTAGAACCTTTTGCTTCCCAGGAAAGGAAAACTCCTGCTAATGCAAGCTGTGTGGACGCACACCTTTGATGGGCCTCCAACACAGCTTCCTTAATGGTCCTCTGTGTAGTGGCCACGGCTGTGCCAAGTGGCTAATCCCGGGAAGTGTCTCAGTGTTGCCCCCCCCCTTTTTTACAACTCTGTCTCTCAGCTTCCCACCCTAGCCCCGTTGGGACATGGCGTGCTGTGCTGTCAGCACTCGCTACCTTGGAATAAGGAAGACCATATAGAGCCGCAGTTGCCCCCCTTTTCACGCGGAGACCCAGCTCAACCCCCAATACGCCTCATGGGACCCGCTTTTCATGGGTCACTGTGTCTGTCCGTCTTGCCACTTCACGTTCTGTCCCTGTCTTTCTGTCCCTCCTCCCAGCCTCCTGTTGAGCTAATTCCCTCTGAATTGTTGTCTGCAACAATTCTGTAGTGGGGGGGGGGTTGCTGTGTTTCGTCTGCAAAGCCTCCCCCAACCTAGTTTCTTCCAGATGTTTTGCACCCCGACTCCCATCAGCCCCACCCAGCATGGCTAGTGGTCAGTAGTTCTGGGACTTGTAGTCCAAAACATCTGGAGGGCACCAGGTTGCGGAAGGCTGCCTTAGAGGCTTGTTAATTATTACATGGCACACACCTCCATGGGGTACGTCTCATGGCTGTAAAATATGAATGGGTAAGGTTGGGGGCATCTATGCATGCTGGTTGAGGTACAGTGTGGGATACTCCAGATGAACCAGAGGAGGACTACATTTTAGAGAAACACGAAAAAACACACTGTCAAAGCTGGCATTGGAAATGTCCAGTACATTTCCTGGAGCATTAAAGCCTTTGAACACACTTGTTGTTGGGCCGGATGGGTGATAGTTTCCCCTTTACAGTGAGAACCACCACCCCATTCAAGCCCTGTGAAATGTACGTGGGGGTCCTCTTGAAGAGCATCCAGAAGCCTCAACTGGTGTAAAATGAGGCCGCTAGGCTGCTAGCCAGTGCATGTTATCATAATCTCATCAGCCTGGTACTGAAAGATCTGCACTGGCTGCCAGTTGTTTTCGGGGCTCAATTCAAGGCGTTGGTCGTAACCTTCAAACGGCATAGTGCCTGGCTACCTCTCTCCTTATGAATATGCCCGGTTATTAAGACCAGCAGGAGAAGCCCTTGGGAAGACACCTTTGCTTCTGGAGGGCCACTTGTTTGGCATGCGGGAAAGGGCTTTCTCCTGTGTTGCTCCCAAACTCTGGAACTACAACTGGTCTCCCCTCTCTCTGCATGCAGAAAGGGAGTCAAGATGCATCTTTTTTAAGCTGGCTTTTTAAATTGTAATGGTTTTCAAGGTTGTTTTTAATGTTTTGCTGTATTATTTATGGTTTTTATTTTCAGAACTTTTTGCAAACTGCCTTGGTTGGCTTCGGAAAGGTGATCTAGAAATACAGCAAGGGCGCAGTTTTTGCCTAGATGGCAAATCTTGCCTGTCTAGGCGATCTTTCCCGTCTAGGTCTAGGTGCAGCTTCAGGGAGGGGGAGGGAAGGGGCCTGGAGCATAAAGCAGCTTCCCCCGTCTCCTTCCCGCCCTGCCCCCTTTCCCTGTCCCCGCACTCCGTTTTTGAGCATGGAGAGAACCACGCTAGCTACGGGGGGGAGGGGAGCGCGGTTTCTGCTCTGACCTCGGCTCCCAGAAACCAAACAATCCTGTGGCTCTCTAGGCAGCGTCTACTGGCCATAGGATTGCTCCCTCCATAATGACAATAAATGTTGCTGAATGTATTGCTGGATACTAGTTTCTACTGTAATAAATTAGAAATCTACAGCTAGCCTGCAGCATGCAGCTTTTGAGCTGTTGTGAGCAAGAAACAGAATCTGGGGGATGGGGCAGCTTGCACGGGTTTTGAAACTTCATCATGATGATCTTGGCTTTGGTGGAGAGGAGAGGATGCCTGCACTGAAACAAATCTTATGTATTGCAGTGACTAGACTTTTTTGTTTAACAGACAAATGTTCTCCAAAGATCTGGGTGTATTGACTGGAGTGCTCTTTTGCTTCCTTTTGGGTGCTCAGAGTAATTCTATTGACTTCTGTGGTTAAGTAATTAAAGTGGAATAATGTATAATAACAATGCAGGGGTAATGAAGTCTCTGAAATGCTTGCTGTCTGTGTTAAAAGTGAAACTTGTGAGTTCTTTATAAGAATTACAGCGATTGTAAATACAGGCTAACAGCAATTACATTTGTACTGTTAGAAAGCAGCTTGGCAGAATGACTTTGTTTCTAGTGAATTGTTAAAAGTTTGGAATATTTCCAGCAAGAATGTGCTCTGTGTGTGTGTGTGTGTGTGTGTTCCTACTAAACAAACAGGGCTGGGAAACCCTTAGAGCAGTGCAACTCAAACTTTTTCACCTCAAAGAACTAGTTCTGTATTGAATTGTCTGCCATGGAACTCCTCTGGTGCATTGTGGAAGATTTGAGGCAGAGTCAATTCACATGCAAGGCAGGCCAGGCCTCTGGGGCCAAAACACTCCCTTGGAGGAACCCTAAAATCCCCCAAAGTACATTCAGTGACATAACTGCTAGGAACTCTCAGATGCAAACCCTGATAAAATGGATGGGAGATGTGTAAGAACAACATACTTGGGCTCATGCACCTCTCTTTTTTGGTGGGACATGCAGCATTTCCCTTGTGGATTGTGCACAAAGTCTGCAGTAGCAGCAATCCCATATTTTTGCAGGACTTTTGAATTGTCCAAATAAATATTTCATCCTTGCTTGCTTTGATGTGTTGGATTAAAAGGAGGGAAAATTCCAGTTCAAAGCCGTTTGTATTCATTGGCAATGAAGGTAGCAGACGGCGAGTAACCACAGTAGCAGTTGTCCAGACATCCAAATTGTACAAGGCTCGTCTCCATGAATTTTAGCAAATAGTTGCTTTAATTGGGCTTTTGTTTGTGTGAACCTTGGCTGCAAATTCCAAAAAATAGAATTTTTGTACCTAACAGAGGTGAGAAGGATTAGCAAGGGCGTAGTTAGCCCAAGGGTCCCCAGCCATTTTGGGCCTGTGGGTGCACTTGGAAATTTGAGAAACTGTCATGGGTACCACCACAAAATGGCTGCTGCAGGGGCAGTGGCTAGTCACAAAAGGCAAGTAACTTGCCCAAGAAACTGAGGAAAGGCATAGGTTGGGTTTGAGCCACAGGTACTGAACCATGCATTTGATCTCCTTTGTTGTTCAGTCGTGTCGGACTCTTCGTGACCCCATGGACCATAGCACGCCAGGCCTTCTTGTCCTCCGCTCTCTCCCGGAGTGTGCTCAAGTTCACATTCATTGCATTGGTGATGCTATCTAGCCATCTCATCCTCTGTCGTCCCCTTCTCCTTTTGCCTTCAGTCTTTCCCAGCATCAGGGTCTTTTCCAGAGAGTTTTCTCTTCGCATTAGGTGGCCAAAATATTGGAGCTTCAGCTTCAGTATCTGTCCTTCTAATGAGCACTCAGGGTTGATTTCCTTTAGTATGGACTGATTTGACCTCCTTGCAGTCCAGGGGACTCGTAAGAGTCTTCTCCAGCACCACAGTTCGAAAGCATCGATTCTTCGGCACTCAGCCTTCCTTATAGTCCAGCTCTCACAGCCATACTTTGCTACTGGGAAAACCATAGCTTTGATTATACAGACCCTTGTCGGCAAGGTGATGTTTGTGCTTCTTACTATGCTGTCTAGGTGTGCCATAGCTTTCCTCCCCAGGAGCAAGCGTCTTTTAATTTCATGGCTACAGTCACCGTCTGCGGTGATCTTGGAGCCCAAGAAAGTAACATCTGTCACTGCTTCCATTTCTTCCCCTTCTATATGCCAGGAAGTGATAGGGCCAGATGCCATGATCTTAGTTTTTGTAATGTTGAGTTTCAACCCAGCTTTTGCACTCTCCTCTTTCACCCTCAACAAGAGGCTCTTGAGATCCTCTTCACTTTCTGCCATTAGGGTGGTATCGTCTGCATATCGGAGGTTGTTGATAATTCTCCCAGCAATCTTAATTCCGACCTCTGATTCATCCAACCCCGCATTTCTCATGATGTATTCTGCATATAAGTTAAATAAGCAGGGTGACAATATGCAGCCTTGCCGTACTCCTTTCCCAATTTTGAACCAATCGGTTGTTCCATGTCTGGTTCTTACTGTTGCTTCTTGACCCTCGTACAGGTTTCTCAGGAGAGAGGTAAGGTGGTCTGGTACTCCCATCACTTTAAGAATTTGCCACAGTTTGTTGTGATCCACACAATCAAAGGCCATCACTTTAAGAATTTGCCACAGTTTGTTGTGATCCACACAATCAAAGGCTTTAGCGTAGTCAATGAAGCAGAAATAGACGTTTTCCTGGAATTCTCTTGCTTTCTCCATGATGCAGCGAAAGTTGGCGATTTGATCTCTAGTTCCTCTGCCTCTTCGAAACCCAGCTTGTACTTCCGGTAGTTCTCGGTTCGCATACTGCTGAAGCCTAGCTTGTAGGATTTTGAGCGTCACCTTGCTGGCATGGGAAATGAGCGCAATTGTGCGGTAGAATCAGTTTGGACAGAGGGCCTGTGGGCACCAAGGGAGGTGTTCATGGCTGCCACATTGGGGAAGGCAGATTGAGCCACTTGTCTGTGTATGGTGAGGTCATAGGAACCTACAAAGCCTCCTTTTACGGAGTTGGATCACTGATTGATTGAGTCCGGTACTGTCTGCTCCCCAGGATCTCAGGCATAGCTGGGACATCAGAACATAAGAAGAGCCCATCTTGTTTAGCATCCTGCTTGCCACAGTGGCCAACCACTGGATCACCCTCTGGGAAAGGCCACAAGCAGGACATGGGAGTAATGGCCTTCTCCCACTGGTGTTCCCCAGCAACCGGTAGTTCAGAGGCATGCTGCTTCTGAACCTGGACATTTTTGGTTCATGATCCTTTTAACTGGAGAGGTGTAGGCAGAACCTGGCACCTTCCGCATGCAAAGCATTATGTGCTCTGCCACTGGGTTATGACTGCCTGGGTAGTTTGGGAAATGGCAAACCAGGGAGCCCCAAGGTAGGAAGAGCAGTGCAATACTATTACAGTGGAGCCTGTGTTGCTTCTCCCAGGAGATGCTGTGACATTCTTCTGCTCCAAGGCTGCTTACTCCTAGCGACCCATGTGGTGATGAAGCAAGGAGGCATGCAAGTGATAGGGCTCGAAAAGGTATTATGTGCAGCTCTTAAGATTGTCATTGTCAAGGTACCGTATGGTGGGAAGAGGGGCAGGGAGGACTGATAAACTCACAATATTTATTTTCAGGTTACAATTTGCTGGTGTAATGTGACTTTCATACGCTATATTAAAGATAATTTTTGTGAGTTTTTTTCCTTGTGCTGAAATACCATGGAAGGTCTTTGCAAACACTCTCAATAGTCCTTAAAACAGCCCTATAAAGTAGGCGACTATCCTTCGCAAATTGGGGAGGGAGTAGGTGAGAGGATAGCGGCTTGTCGAAGGCCGCATCTAGTCAGTTCATGACAGAGGTAAGACTTGAAATACAACAGGAGCGGAATTTTTCAGAGGACAGGAAGGCCTGGTGTGCTGTGGTCCATGGGGTCACGAAGAGTCGGACACAACTTAATGACTGTACAACAACAACAAACATTCTGTACTAACACATCCCAACTATGTGAACTTTTGTAATAAATGGCTCTTTCGAGATAACTTCCAAAAGCATTTGGCAAAATGATCAGAGCTCCATCCTATGTGGGTGGCATGGAGGATGGGGCTACTATGAGGCCAGGGGCCAGAGCTCACTAGCAAAATCTGCATATCCATTTTCATGAACTGAGAAGATGTCGCACTTAACCCAGTGGACATGCTGCCCTTAATCTATAATATTTGGGTTGAATCCAGATTTAGTCATGCTTAGAGAAGACTCATAGAAACAGTACATTAAGCGTGACAACTGAAGTCCTATTGATTTCATTGGGGCTGCTCTAAGTATGACTAAATCTGTTCTAAATCATCTTTTGTTGTATGCACGTACAGGATACTAAAGATAAGCAGAATACATTGTCTAAGGCTGGGGACTGCATATGTGCATAGCGCATACACACTCTTCCCCCTTATGCACACAGACATGTGCATGCACACTCCCACCCGGCCCCAGACATGGGTTTCCCTTGCCAGGCAGGAGTTCCCTTGTTAGTGTTTGTGCCTAGGCCAGCACTGCTGCTAACAAGGGAAAATCTTTTCTCTCATCTGTGGGCTGCACTAGGTGTGGCCGTGGCTTATATACCCCTGGTCCAAGGATTACTCATGGTCTTTATACTCCAGAGGTTGAGTACATTGACTCCAGGCACCTGTTTGGCTATGGACTTGCACTGGAGCCTTGTGATCTCTCAAATCAAGTCTCTGATCCATAAAATAGAGCATCTGGCACAATTCCTCATAGGGCAGCGAGGTTTGTTGTAAGGCTAAGACAGTGTGACTGGCTCTGTTTGGATGATCATGGCTTGACTTATTAAGATGAACTATGCATGAACCTTTTGCCTACAGTACAGCTCCTTTGCTCATCCCTTTGACGATATGCCATTAAACCAGGAGTCTCTAACCACAGTTTCCCATTTCTTCCAACCCAGCGAACTGTGGTTATCAGCTTTGGAACAGGCCAGGATCTTAAACCAACTTAAACTGTGGTTTAAGATCCTGGCTTGTTCCAAAGCTGATAACCATAGTTTGCTGGGTCAGATAAAATGGGAAACTATGCTTAATTAGAGACTTCCTAGTTTAATTTCACCTTGCATGAGGGGGCTCCTTTCGTGACCAGGAGGCTTAATGCTGAGGTATGATTGTCCGAACTAGGCCATTGTAAATGACTGGCAATGTCCAGTAATGCATTAAAACCACTCTTCCCCAACCTAGTGCCTTTCAGACATTTTGAATTACAACTCCTAGCAGTCCTGTTCATTGGCTACCTGGGACTGATAGAAGTCCAAAACATCTGAAGGGCACCAGGTTGGGGAAGGCTGCATTGAAACCGTATAAAAAGGAAACAAGATGAGCCCATATTATGCTTGGATCAAATATCAGGAGCCTTCCAAATTGGCCCTAATATTGATTATTCTGTTTCCAGGCACAGCTTTTTAAGAGTCTTTAAATGGTGGTAAGTCGGCTGACCTTGGATTTTAGTTGAAAACATCCTTTTTATAGTTAGGTATGTGCCACCTCCCGGCACACCTTAACATTCCACGGATGCTTCGTGGTTAACCGTGACCAGTCTCCATAGTCCTTCAGCATTCATCTTTCTGTGCCAGTGTTTGCACACCCAGAGACACACGGTATGCTAGTGGATTGCGTATACATCACGCCATTGTGGTCTCTGTGGATCGAGAGGCGCTTAATCTGGGAGAAAGTGTAGACACCCTTCCCCAACTGCAAGGTAGAAGAAGGGGTCGGGAAGACCGACTGCCCTGGCGTCGCCCCCTGAGCTTCATGGCTGAGAGGAGATTGGCGCCTCACTCCAGTTCTGGACGGCAGCTCCCAGCATGCCTGACCATTGGCCATGCTGGCTGGAACTGATGGAAGCCGGAGTCCCGTACATCTGGAGGCCATCCAGGTGGGGCAGGCTGCTCTTGTCCTCTGCTTCCCTGAAAGGCAGCCCTGAACGCTCCCGGGGGCTGGACATGTGGAGGGGCAGGTGGCGTGTTCGCACAGGGCAGCAGCGACGTCCAGCAGGCCTTGTCCGTGCGCTGCGTCGGGGGCCGTCTACCATCTTGGGCTGGCCTATGCTGTGCCATCCAAGACCTGTCGTTAGCCCTCTCTCCCAGCATGCCCCCCACTGGCGGGGAGCATTCTGCCTTGGGCACTGCTGCGTGATGAAGGTGCCCTGCCAACCTCTGTGCAGTGACGCCCAAGCAAATCCCGCAGCAGGGTAGGCTGCTTGGCCATGTGTGGCCTAGGCACTCTACAGGGGCTTATTGGCTACCCAGCCGCCAAATAACCCCCAGACTTCCAGTCGGCTGGGAGTGGGTGGGGGATTGCTGCCCAGCTGTCGCAGCAGTGCCCATCCACCTCTGCAGCTGCAAAGTTGGGCTAAAAGCTGGTGCTTGCCACACTTGAAGGAGCGTGGCGCCACATGGGCTGTGGCAAGCAGAGTGGTGGAAGCCTTCTGTGTGTGGACCAGAGGTGTGCTGTAAGATGTGTTCCAGAGTCTTCTGCAGCACGTAGGGCTTCTCTCATAGATGTGTCGTGGTGCATAGCGTTCCCCCCAGATGGCTTAAACCCTTGCTTTAACGTGCTGGTTATGTTCCTGCTGTTCCATGCTTCTTAACTTGCAAGCAGTGGCTTGTGCTTATTACATACAGTGAATATTTCTCTCCAGAGGAGTGCAGCTGTTGCACATGTGGAACATGATGTGAAGCCAAGAAGGACGAAACTTCACTCCTCTCTTTCTCCCCCTTCCCCTCACCCTTAATGAATTTTCTGGGCAAAAGGTATCCCGTTTCCAGTAAGTTCCTGCCCACTTGCCTGAATTCCTTATTTCTTTCTTTCTTTTTTTAATGTATACTCTCTCCTCCTCCCCCTCTCTCTCCCTCTTCATGTGCCTTGCTATTCTGGGTTGCCAGTCTTACATGTCAGATTGTCAAGCCAGGAATTCGGAAGTTAATTGTTTGAATTGTGAATTTATAACTTCTTGCTGTCCACATCCTTGTTTTAAAAACCCTGGTTGTGATGGGTGCTGCAAAACAGGGATCAAAATAGAATCCCAGAATACTGTGGATTTTATTTTCTATTAAAGAAAATGGCTTTGATTAAATTATTATTGGCTATATCGCCTTTAAAGTTAGAAACAGTTTTCATATATGCATGCATACATATGCACAGTGTCAGGCACACTGTTTTTGGTTTGCTTTCTGTTACTGTAACTTAATTTATTCTTTTTCTGTATTTAAGTAGAGCGGATGCAGGGGTGATAATTCAGCTATTACAGTGCATAAAATGGGGGATTATTGGACAATCTAATAGCTAAGAACTAGGACTACATAGAACGTCCCATGTAAACAGGTCACATGGTATTCTGTACACAACCCCCCACCCCCAGCTGAGTGTGGCTTCTCTGTACCTTTGCAATACATGCAACATACTTATTAGCAATTTGAATACTGATTCAGTTGTGCTGCATATGCACTTTTGTTTATGTATATACACTTATCCAATTAAATATACATGTGCTCCTTATGCTTTTTTTTTTTTTTAAAGCACAATCAATTTTAAAGTTGTTGTGGGGAAATGGTTCTAAGGGGTGGTGGTAGTTTTTTTAAATCATAGGTTCCAGCGAATCGGTATTATGCAAACATGCATAGAACAATCTCCTTTAAGTTTCATTTTGGAGAGAAGATGAACAAAAATATACTTTTGCAGTGGCCCAGTCAAATTAAGTATGTTTTTATGCATCTCTGAGATCATTGCAAATACCTGTTTGAAATGGGAGAATTTATAACTTTGGATGGTCTTGCCATGTATTGATTGTACAGGCCACTGGCATACATGGCACTTCACAGAATTTTATGTACAAAGTTTTCTGAAGGAGCTTACAGTCTAAAATAGGCAAAGGGGACGGCAGTGGGGGATGGAGGAAGAGACTAGGTGATGGAAGAATGGCCGTGCAGTGCAGTTTGATACACACTTGAAACTTGGTTACGGTTGGGAATGAGGATTATGGGGTTAAGTTGAAGGCTACACAGAAAGGGGTGAGTTTTGAGGAGGGATGGAAAGTGGTGGAGAGAGAGGTTGCCACAAACGTGTTCCGTGAGGGAGTTCCACACATAGCCATCGTATTCATGAATCGATTCTCCAGTTTATGGTTCGCCTTTCCTCCTGTTCTCCTGCTGCTCTGGACCCACGCTGAACCTTGTGCCGATATCCCTTTCCTGCTCACTGTCCACATTGCTGTTTGTAAGAAGGAATGATTACGTGGGTGTGTCATATTTCCCACACACACTCCTGAAGTTACAAGCAGCACTTAGGTGTGGTCTCGGGTAGGAAAAACACCTCGCCCCTAGCTAGGGCTTGCCTTTGTTAAATCAGCCATACTTTGTAAGCCTTCTAGATCTGGAAAAGGCCCGCCCGGCTTTGCAACTTAAAGGGCCCTCTAGCATTTGTTTGTTGTTAAGTGATTCACTTTTTAATATCTCGGAGAACTTCCCATCAGCGATGTGGGAAGTGTTTCTAAGGGCTGAGTCAGTTGCTGCGTTTTGCTGAGTATTCAGGCTTTTGAGTCACAGCTCAGCTCACTGATTGATCAGAACCCTTCTGAGCTTTGGATGAGCTCTTGCTGTGAAATGCAAGTCCAGTTGACAAAGGACCTTTGGAACGTGCTGTGCCGCATGCTGCAGTAAAGCCCTGTGGCGTTCCTTTGCTGCCTCTTGGGTGGGTTTCCATCCTGTGGCAGGATTTTATTGTGATATTCTTTAGGTCATTATCTAATAGTTTTGTTTCTGAACTTTTTACATGCTAGTGTAAAGTACCCTGAGCCTTCTGGATAGGATTGGATAAGAAATTTGAATAAACAAACACTGCAGGTCAGTGTCAGAGAAAGTGTATATGGAAGGAACCTAAGAGTGGCTGGCATGTTGGACTCTATTTTGGGATGATTCCTACTGAACCCTTGGATCAGTTGCTGTCTCTTATCTCAACCTGTCTCCCAGGATTCTGAGGATAAAGCGGGGTGGGCAGGGAATGGATCTCATGCCTGCCCTCCTAGGTTCTTTGGAGAAAGGACCAGATAGAGCTGTGATAGCCAGCTAGACATGGTGATCGGCCCAGAGCACAAAGTCAAATCCCTTTTTGTATCCTGTCCTTTTGTGATGGGAGCCCCAGGACTTCTGGCCAACTTGTAAGGATTCAACTTCAGTTGGCTTGCCCACATCTATTCTCCCACCGTGCCAAGGCTACATAATTCGGGGCTTGTGAAAAAGAAGTACAGCTGGCATCCAGCACCATCCTGCCTGCTCATGGCCTTGCCTTGTGATGAGTAGGCAGCAACTCTTAAATGAATAAGGAAAAGCAAAACTTCTTTTCATTTTTTGCATGGGTTTGTGGATAATAGGAGTGGAGAGGCGGGGGTGGGGTGTCTTAAGTATTCCTTTCCTAGGTAAATTTAAGGCAGAAGCGTATTTTGTCTTTTTCAAGTGATTGCTAAGATTCCTACCCTGAAGACACCAACTTGCCCAAGCAAGCTTTGTGTACTGTGTAATCATTTTCAATAGCTCTGGGGGTTTTACTTCACAGAGCTTTGCTTTTAGCTTACGCAGTGCACAACATAATAACATAATGGAAGACTTTATAATTATTTGAAGTACACTTTACAGGCGCTTAACAAAGCTAACACTTTAAAAAATCCTGTTGCAGTCGAGAGGCCTGTGCATCTAAGCCAGCCTTCCCAAACCTGGTGCCCCAAACCTGGTGTGTTGGACTAGAAATCCCATTATCCCCAGCCAACACATCTGGAGGGCCCCAGGTTGCAGAAGGCTATTTTAGATCTGGGCCATATCTGTTGCCCTGGGGTTGCAGAGGTAAAGAAAGAACACTCTGGCCCCATCCATAGACCAGTGGGCTAAGGGCCATGGGGTTGTGTGTGCATGTCTCCTTAAAGGCAGGGAGAACCTCCCCCCCACCCACCCCGCTCCAGGTCAGACAATCCTGCTGAGATGCTGGCACTTCAAGAAGCCTGCCCTTACTGCCCAACCCAAAGGGGTTCAGGCTGGGGTGGCTTTGCGGCCAGCCTGAATTGGGGCAGGGCTCATACCTGGTGCATCGTGTGAATGCCTGTTCTGTCCTGGAGCCAAAGAGGACTACTTAAGTTCATTCTGCCCTTAGCTAGCCCTCCTTTGCTGTGGCCTTGGCGTCTCTCCCAACCATCCTAGGGTTACAGTGTGGGATTAGTTGGCCCACTGAAGTGGGTGAATAGGAATTTAGTGCCTGCTAACCATAATTTTGCCTGTTAACCAGATTTTTGCCTACTGTATGCCTGATGGGGTTGTGGAAGTTAGCCCCCAACAGTTGCCTAAATCATTTAGGCAAGTCGTTTGGTCACAACAGCAGGGCTTTGCAGGAAAGTAATACATAAGAACATAAGAGCCATGCTGGATCAGACCAAGGGTCCATCTAGTCCGGTATTGTCTTCACACAGTAGCCAACCAGCTCCCCATGGGAAACCCACAAGCAGGACATGAGTGCAACAACATCCTCCCACCCATGTTCCCCAGCAACTCTGGTACTGGAGATAGCACATAGCCATCAGGACTAGCAGCCATTGATAGCCTTTTCCTCCAGGAATTTGTTCAATCCTCTTTTAAAGCCATCCAAATTGGTGTCCATCTCTACATCTTGTGGAAGTTAATTCCATAGTTTAACTATGTGCTGTGTGAAGAAGTCCTTCCTTTTATCTGTCCTGAATCTCCTGCCAATGAGCTTCATGGGATGACCCCATTGGGTTCTAGTACTATGAGAGAGGGAGAAAAATGTCTCCCTATCCACTTTTTCCACATCGTGCATAATTTTGTACACCTTTTTCATGTCTCCCGTTGCTCGCCTTTTCTAAGCTTTTAGTCACCCTAAATAATTTGATGTCATCAGCAAACGTAGCCACTTCACTGCTCACTACTAAATCTAGATCATTCAATTGTGGGACCCCACTGTTTACATCCCTCCACTGGAGAATTTACCATTTATTCCTACTCTCTGCTTTCTGTTCTTTAACCAGTTTCTGATCCATAAGAGGACCTGTCCTCTGATTCCATGACTGCTACGTTTGCTCAGGAGTCTTTGTTGAGGGACTTTGTCAAACGCCTTTTGGAATTCCAAGTAGACAATGTCTTCACCCTGTCTACATGTTTATTGACACTTTCAAAGAACTCTAAAAGGTTAGTGAGACAGGACTTACCTTTGCAGAAGCTGTGTTGATCCCTTTTCAGCAGGGCTTGTCCTTCTATATGCTTACTCATTTTATCTGTAATAATGCTTTCAACCAATTTACGCAGAGCAGACATTAAGCTAACTGGCCTGTAATATCCCAGATCCCCCCGGATCCCTTTTTAAAAATTGGTGCTACATTGGCCATCTTCCAGTACTCTGGTACAGAGGCTGATCTCAGGGACATGTTACATATTTTTGTTAAAAGAGCAGCAATTATGCATTTGAGTTATTTAAGAACTCTAGGATGGATACCATCTGGGTCTGGTGATTTATTAACTTTCTGTTTGTCAATAACGTAGAACTTCATCTTCTCTCACTCCGTTCCTCAGACTCCCTTCCTGAAAACTTCAGTTCAGGCACAGGCATCGGTCCTATATCTTCCTCAGTGAAGATGGATGAGAAGAATTCATTCAGCTTCTCTGCAATCTCCTTGTCCTCCTTTAGTACTCCTTTAGCTCCATTGTCATCCAGTGGTCCAACTGCCTCCAAGCTGGTTTCCTGCTTCTGATATATTTAAAGAATTATTTGTTGTTGTTGTTAGCGATATGCTCCTCAAAATACTTTTTTTTTACATCTCTTATTGTCTGCTTGCATCTCCTTTGTGTAAGCTTGTGCTCCCTTTGGTTTTCCTCATTTGGGCAAGATTTCCATTTTCTGAAGGAAGCCCTCTTTTGTCTAATAGCTTCCTTGACGCTGCTCATTGACTATGTTGGTGACCTTGTGGACTTGGTGCTACCTTTCCTAATCTGTGGTATACATTTTAACTGAGCTTCTATTATTGTGGTTTTGAGTAACCTCCGAGCATTTTGAAGGGATTTAACCATCTTGATTCCCCCTTTCAGCTTCCTTTTTACCAGTTCCCGCATTTTAGAGGAGTTTCCTCTTTTGAAGTTAAATGTGACTGTATTGGACTTTCTGGGTGATTTCCCACTTAAATGTATGTTAAATCTGATAGCACTGTGGTCATTTTTTCTGATTGGTTTGATGACACTCACATCTCGCACTAGCTCCTGGGCAGTACCACTTCGGATTAAATCCAGTGTCACCTCCCCTCTGGTTGGTTTCATGAACGACTGTTCCAGGGCACAGTCGTTTAGGGCAACGAGAAATTTAACCTCTTTGTCATGACTGGAACATGCATTTATCCAATCAATGTGGGGGTAATTGAAGTCACCCAGTATTACAACACTTCCTCATTTGGATGCCTCTCTGATTTCATTTTCCATCTCAAGATCACCCTGAGCATTCTGATCTGAGGGACGACAGCATGCCCCTAGCACTAAATTTGTTTTGGAGCCTGGTATTGTCACCCACAGTGCTTCTGTGGAGGAGTCTGCCCCTTTTAGGTTTTCTAGTCTGCTTGACATTTTCTTTGACATACAGAGCAACGCCCTTCCCTTTCCTCCCTATAGAGTTCATATTCAGAGATGACGGTATCACACTGGTTCTCTCCATTTCACCAGGTTTCTGCAATGCCCACTATATCTAGGTTCTTTAAAACCAGGCACTCCAACTCTCCCATCTTGGCTTGGAGGCTTCTAGCATTAGCACAGAAACACCTATACACAGTATCCCTCCCCAGATGTCTCTGGCATGTGCATTTTCTGCTATGGCCCTTAGGACTCTTTGACTGGCCATCATGTTTCACCGTATGCTCATGGCCTGTTTGCTTCCCATCCCCATTTGGGCAATCGGAAACGTTTTCACTTTCATATCGTAGAGGCGATTCAGCCTGAACTGGATGCTTCCCAACACCTGTCAGCTTCCCTCCGGTGTTCAGTTTGAAAGCTGCATGCCGCCTTTTGTATGTTGAGCACCGGCGGTCTGGTTCCATTCTGGTTCAGGTGGGTGACACATCCGGGTAAGAGCACTGAGGCACCTTCAGGAGGATGGGGGTCTCCCAAAACCTGTTGTGTGGGTTGTAGGACCAGTGTGGCAGGTTGCAGAACCCTTTTGGGACCAACTTGTCTCACCCATCTAGGGTTGCAGGGCAGGGGTGGAGAGTGATTCAGGAGGGAGCCCCTTAACACCTGAAGAGGTATAGCCAGTGGAGGGGGGAGGGTAGAATCATAGCATGGTAGGGTTGGAAGGGGCCTACAAGACCATCGAGTCCAACCCCCTGCTCAGGTAGTTAATACATTACCTCCAACCCATGGCCAGGTATGGCTCACCCTAATTCAAGGCAGGGACAGCTGCATGGTGACTCCTTCACTGGTGGTGGTAGTACCCACAGAGTGTTCTCATGGTTGCAGATACCGTTACGTGAGAATTAAAGAAAGTGGTGACCCCGGTTAACCCAAAGACGTGTGTCTCATCTTGATATTCTGGGTCTGGTCGCAATTGGTGCCCGAATTTGCTTGTATTCCTCTCCCCTCCTCATTTCTTTTGTATCCTGTATATTATTTTCTGTATCTATAGGCAGGGACCTCTAACCTCTGTACATTGCATAGAAGATGTTAGGCACTTTATAAGTTAATAACAGCAATAATAATTATCAACAATAATAAGTAATACTGATTTGAATCACCTGGTCTCCTGATGGCTCACAGAACTGCTTAATGCAAATTAGGCTAATATATGCCAATATGCATTGCACAGTTCATGCTTTGCATAACTTATTCAGGCTGCACCACTGAGTTTTACTTGAAGTAGATCCTGGATTTGTGCATGAAGCACAGAGGCTAAAGATCCCTGACTAACACTGCACCAGATGGAAGCAAGTTTCTTGTCCTTGCTTGCCCTGTTCCAGGGAAATACAGAAGAAAGGCCACCGTAGGATGCGATCCAGGCACCTGAGACAGACATATGCTTTGCGCATAGCATGAAAGCAGCTACCGTTCATTCCGGAGCAAGAATAATAAAGTCTCTTCTGCCTCTTTCAACATGTGCAAGCAACAGCAAAATGAATAAGTCGCTGAGAGGTCAGTATGTCGCTGTTTCACTCTCTTTGTAACACAAAATGTGAAGTCACAACAGAAATTTAACACAACTCGCAAGGGTTTCTTTCATAAACTCATATCTCCATGGTGGAGGAATCATCATCCTGAATTGGCTGCTTTGCTCTTTGTTTTACCACAAATTACGTTGTTTGTGAAATCTTAGCATTGTTGGTTCTGTGTCTGATCAACTTGGGGTTTGTGTCTTACACTATTCTTGCAACAATATACTTGGATGCACAAGCCGTCCTGGAGTTTAATTCCGCCCTCCTTAAAATCTATAAAGACAGTTGGCTGTTGAGCATAAACATTGGGTTCGTTCATGCCGCACATGGATCACTATGTGTTCATTGCTCCGTCCATCCTTGTGATGGCTTTGAAGGGGAAATGCTTTGCAAATACTAAACAAGTGTTTGTAATGGCAGTCTTGAGGATGAAGTACTTCTCTCTTTGGATGCATGTGTCTGTTTGTTGAATGTTAGTGAACATCTTTGCTGTTTAAAAAAAAGCAGGACATTTCTGAGTATATTTATGAAACAGGAGAGCTTAAAACTAGCAACCCATGGTGTGCCTGGCTACCGTGCCTGGCACCCTCAACAGACCCAATCCCTCGGTGAGTTTTATGTTCTCACCTCCATTGTCACCAGCTGCTATTGCTCCTCATCCTTTTTCTCATCGTCGCTACCACTTGGAGAGCCAGTGGCATCTCTTGCTCCTCCTTCTCCCCACCACCATGGCCTGTGCCAGAGCGAGAGGCAGGTGAACAAGCAGGTGGCAATGACGAAGAGGTGGAGTATGTCCAGGGGGCTCTTGTCAGTGGCCCCTGCTTTGGCATGGGCTCTTAGCAGGTGCCTGACCATGCCTCCCCTTGATGCTGGCCCTGCTACTGTGAGTAAACAAATTCATGGAAGAATGGTCTATTGACTGTGATAGCTAAGTAGGGCCTCCGTAATCAGAGGCAGGAGACATCTAAAAAGCAGATGGTGGGGGCGAAAACACAAAGAGACTGCTGCTGGAAATGGAATGCTGAACTAATTGGAGCCACCATTGTCTAGTTCAGCACAGCTCCTCTTCCTTACGTAAGGCGTGTTCCAATGAATACATGTGGTGGTAGCAGGAATATGCCTTCTGGCCATGCCTCTTGCCTGCCGGCCATGCTCCCAACAGCCACACCTGTGGTCTTTAGTAAGAAAGGGCCCATACACATATACAGCCCCTCCTCTCATAGGAACCCTGGCCAGCCAGGGTTTCCGGTCCTGGTGGAGGAGCCCCACAGACGTGCAGCCCCTTTCTCTCTAACACCGAATGTGCACCTGCTGGGGGGTGGCCATGGGTGTGTTCCTGCTGCCCCTTCTCATGTTCACTGAATGTGTGTGTTGTTTGAATGTTCCTCTCATAATGTGTTGATGAGTCCAACATAAGACCTCCACAGGGAGATCCCCAATCTAGCTCCACCCCAATCTTGCATCCACCCATGGTGGATGTCGCCACCATGCTCGGAACCAGCAGTGGAGGAGATATCTGTCAAATATTCTACGGTGTGATTACGGCAGTATGGACAGAGCCAGAACTGGCATGGGCTTGCCTCTTCTGTGTTGCTAGTTTAAACTAGGCTTAGGTTGTAATCCTGTGTGCACTTGCTTAGGAGTCAGCCCCATTACACACAGTGGGACTTCTAAGTAAACATGTACATTTGCTGCACAAAACTGTTTTCAGTGGTTTAACTGTCACTGTTTTCTCCCCCAAATCCTGGGAACTGTAGTTTTGTGAGGGTGCTATGAGCTGTGTTGCTTCAGAGGACTACAGTTGTTCCCAAGCTTCATTGGTTGGTAGTCAGGCATCTCAAACACCACAGCCTTGAAACTGGCTTAAAAATGGTAATTTAGAGAGACCCGTTACTTAGCTTTCGCTCCCCCTCCTTCTGTGGGATCCCTTCTTAGTCTAGGGCAGCCTTCCCCAACTTGGTGTCCTTCAGATGTGTTGGACTACAACTCCAGTTCACTGGGGATGAAGGGATTGTAGTCCAATATATCTGGAGGAAGGTTCCCCAGGTTGGGGAAGGCTGCTCTAGTCAGTTATGGGGGAGCAAATCTACTCAAGTTAAGATCACATTCCATATCCAGTACAGTTCCTTCTTCTTTTGGTTTTTAAAAATAAAAATATCATATAATTGCATAAATGTAGCTTATACTTTCATTTCCAGATTGGTGTGCATAAAACTCAAGAAATTGAGGCCAGGGTGCTGTGAGTGGATTAGAACATTCATTTATACTATTGACAGTATTAAGTATCTTGTGATTCTGCCAGTGAAACTTCTCTAGCTGGTGGCTTTTGCTGTGGTGGATTTGCTAGGAGATGGCAGGTCTGGACGTTTAAATATCCCAGCAGCTGACTCTATTTGCAGAACTTGGTTTGTTGTTCGGAGTACAGAAGTGTGAATATGCTGGAATGGTTTTATAAACTTTCTTTGTTCCTCAAAACCCCTCCAGGAGGGAGGCCATTGGTCTTCTTGTGTTGTGGATGGGAAGCGACATGGATCATGGCAGGTCCAAGGCCCATCCAGCATGGTCATGGCTAAGCTGGGGTTTTACACCGGGTTCCCCAAATGCAGTGACAGTTCTTGATCCACCTCTGCCTGGTCCCGTAACTCATGACACTGTTCAAGGATTTCCTTGCACCAGCCCTGGGGCCTCAAACTTTTGTCACCATTGTTGCTGCTGTATGCTGATGTTTCCTGCCCCCCGTTCTGTCTAGGGCCAGTAATGCGTCCTCTTGCACCAACAGAAATGGTGCAGTCCAAGACTCTGTATAAGGGCTAATCATGTGCTGTGTGTGTTCAAACTTCTTCCTTCCAAAATGAGAATTGCTTTACTGCGGGCTTCCTCAGTCTGTTGCACTCCAGATATGTTGGACTACAACTCCTAGAATTCCTGAGAATTGGCCATTTAGCTGGGGCTGATGGGAGTTGAAGTTCAAAACATCTTAAGTGCACCAGGGTGGGGAAGGCTGCCCCACTTGATTAGACTAAGGGTTCATCTTATCCCGCATTCCTCTTTCATTTGCCATAGGCAGACGCCTCTGAACGCTTGGGAGCAGGGCATAGAAGTGCTTGTTTTCCCTTACTGTTTGCCCCCAGTATCTCGTATTTAGAGGTATGTTGCCTTTATACGTGAGGGTTCCATTCCATGGAAGTTATATAGTGGCTCTATTGCAAGTGGGGTTTGGGGGTTTGTCTTTTAAGCTTCCTTTTTAAAACACACACACACACACACACACACACTGTTTTGTAATGCGTCACAGCACGGTGGATGATGGCAAAGCCATTTAGAAGTCCTACAAGGTACTCTGGGGCGATTGTGTCTTAATCTCTCAGAAGAGATATTGAGTGAATAACTACGGCTCACTATTGTTATTTTGGTGTGCATTTCTAGGAGGGAGGCCCTTATTGGGCAGGGACTCCATAGAGGCCAGCAGCAAGAAGGCACTGGCAGTGAGAGGGTGGACAGAGGTGAAACTGAACCCTCTGACTGTGCCAGTTTCTCAGCGTTCCTCCAGGCCCTAACAAATGCGGCAGTTTTTGGTGAAGTGTGTGTGTAGAGAGAAAGAAATGTGGGGCTTTATATCTCTCTGGAGTCATAGAATCATAAAATAGTAGGGTTGGAAGGGGCCTACAAGGCCATCGAGTCCAACCCCCTGCTCAATGCAGGAATCCAAGTCACAGCATCCCTGACAGATGGCTGTCCAGCCTCGTCTTGAATTCCTCCAGTGTGGGAGAGCCCACTGCCTCCCTAGGTCATTGGCTCCATTGTCATATTGCTCTAACAGTCAGGAGGTTTTTCCTGATGTTCAGCCGGAATCTGGCTTCCTGTCACTTGAGCCCATTATTCTGTGTCCTGCACTCTAGGATGATCGAGAAGAGATCCTGGCCTTCCTCTCTGGGACAACCTTTCAAATACTTGAAGAGCACTATCATATCTCCCCTCAGTCTTCTCTTCTCAAGGCTAAACATGCCCAATTCTTTCAGTCTCTCCTCATGGGGCTTTGTTTCCAGTCCCCTGATCATTTTTGTTGCCCTCCTCTGGACCCTCTCCAGTTTGTCTGCATCCTTCTTAAAGTGTGGTGCCCAGAACTGGACACAGTACTCCAGATGAGGCCTAACCAGTGCTGAGTAGAGGGGAACTAGTACTTCCCAGGATTTGGAAGCTATGCTATGCAGCCCAAAATGGCATTTGCCTTTTTTGCAGCCACATCCCATTGTTGGCTCATATTCAGCTTGTGATCGACAACAATTCCAAGATCCTTCTTGCTTGTAGTGTTGTTGAGCCACATATCCCCCATCTTGTAACCGTGCATTTGGTTTCTTTTTCCTAGGTGCAGAACTTGGCATTTGTCCCTATTAAATGTCGTTCTTTTGTTTTCTGCCGAGCGTTCCAGTCTATCAAGATCACTTTGAATTTGGTTTCTGTCTTCCAAAGTATTAGCTATCCCGCCCCGTTTTGTGTCATCTGCAAATTTGATCAGCATTCCCTGCACCTCCTCCTCCAAGTCATTAATAAACATGTTGAAGAGCACTGGGCCCAGGACTGAGCCCTGCAGTACCGCACTCGTTACCTCTCCCCAGTTTGAGAAGGTCCCATTGATAAGCACCGTTTGAGTCCAATTCTGTAGCCAACTGTGGATCCACCGGATCGTTGTTTCATCTAGCCCACTTTGAGCTAGTTTGCTCATCAGGGTATCATGGGACACTTGGTTGAAAGCTTTGCTGAAGTCGAGGTATATGATGTCTACAGCATTCCCATGGTCCACAAGGGAGGTGGCTTGATCAAAAGATGAGATCAGATTTGCCTGGCAGGATTTGTTCTTGACAAATCCATGTTGGCTTCGAGTAATCACGGCATTGTTTTCAAGGTGCTTACAGATGGATTGCTTTATCATCTGCTCCAGAATTTTCCCAGGGATTGATGTCAGACTGACTGGTCTGTAGTTCCCAGGTCCCTCCTTTTTACCCTTTTTGAAGATAGGGACAACATTAGCCCTCCTCCAGTCATCTGGCACGTCACCCGTCCTCCATGATTGCTCAAAGACAATAGACAGCGGTTCTGAGAGTTCTTCTGCCAGTTCCTTTATGACTCTAGGATGCAGTTTATCTGGCCGTGGAGATTTGAACTAATTCAAAGTAATTAGGTGTTCCTTGGCTATATGCCTATCGATCTCAAGCTGCAGTCCTGCCCCTTCAGCCTGCACTTCAGGGAGAAGACTGAGCCAAAGTAGGAATTGAGCACCTCTGCCTTTTCTTTGTCATCTGTTATTTTGCCATCCTTATTTAATACCTGAACAACCATTTCTTTCCTCTGTCTTTTACTATGCACGTAGCTGAAGAAAGCCTTTTTGTTGCTTTTAGCATCCCTCGCTAACCTCAGCTTGTTCTCAGCTTTAGCCTTCCTGACGCCATCCCTGCAATTCTGTGCTACCTGCCTGTGCTACTCTTCCTTTGTTGCTTGTCCTTCCTTCCCCTTCCTATGTGTCCTTTTTTGTTTTCAGGTCATCTCTCAGCTTTTTGTGAAGCCACATTGGCTTCTTCTGTTGTCTTCCATCTTTTCTTCTTGTTGGAATTGTTTGTAATTGTGCCTTGAGAATTTCCTTTTTTAAAAGCTCCCACCCATCTTGGACTCCTTTTCTTGTTAGTGTCGCTTGCCATGGGAACTTACTGATCATTGTTCTGAGTTTATTAAAATCAGCTTTCCTAAAATCCAGGGTACGCGTTTGACTACACTCGGCTTTTGCTTCCCTTAGAACCAAGAACTCGAAGTACAACATGGTTGCATTCCCCCAGAGTTCCTGTAACTGCTACTTTACCCACTAAGTCATCTCAGTTGGTTAGGATCAAGGTAAGGATAGCCGATCCTCTAGTTCCTTCCTCTACTTTCTGTAGGAGGAAGTTATCCGCCACACAAGTCAGGAATTTCCTGGAGGGGCCATGTCTTGCAGAATTTGTCTCCCAACAAATATCAGGGAAATTGAAGTCCCCCATTACTACTACATCATGCTACATCATTAGAATACTGATTGTGTATCTTATGAAGGTTCTGACATTGGCTTTAACCACCACCTATCCAAGCAGGCTATGGATAAAACAATGCAAAATGTGCAAGACAGCAGGGAAATGCAGCTAGAATAATGAACTGCAAATTCCTAAAATAGTATACTTTGTGATAGTTGTTTTAAATCACATACAAAATGGTTTGCAACGATCTTGGCTAAAAAGAAGGGTATAAATACAACAAGCAATTAAAAAAAAAAAACCAGTGGGTTCAACCCCAACATCGGCTATACCTCACTGTGCCTTGGGAGGATGTTGCAGCTGTTCACTTTTAATCTTCCTGCTCACAGGAGAGGGTGTTCTTTATCCAGGCTCCTTCTCCACATTCGCTCCTCTGCAGCTGTCTGTGCCTCCTCCCGAGAGCAGTGTTTAAACTCCGGCAGCCAGGGCTCTTTTCTTTGGGAGGGGGGTGAGGGAGAGGCCTGGCTCGGGGTGCGCTGTGCTCAAGAAATGTGGTGCCTCTCCCCTCCCCCAGCCCCCCTCCCACGTGTGCTGGCTGCAGTGTTCACTCAGCAGCCTGTTGATTCAGACCGAAGTTTTCCTCTGGCCCAGGTCGGCACAGCATGCTGCCTTCGTGAAAGGAGCCATCTTGAGCTTGTGCTGCATGAAGCCCCATCCCTGCTGAACAGAGGCATACGGGTTGTAGATGACCAGTGCATTACATAGCGTGTTCATTTTGTAAATGGAGAGGCACCCTTCTTAAATAAGGGCAAATGCCAAAGGCAAAGTGGAGTTGCTCTTCTGGTCTGATGCCGATGAAATGTTCCCAATATCCCATCTGTGGTTAGAAGTGCTGTGGCCTTGTGCATCTCCTACTTCTCTCTTGCACAAATGTCTCCCCTTTATTCCATCATTTGATTTAACCATACCACAACATTACCTCTGCCTTGGCTCTAACCATGGTTAATGCTAACAGGGATTGCTGTTTGAAGTTTTGCATCAGGGTATTAACTGGGATTCTACACCTCAGTAATGAGTGAGTCAGGTTAGTTTTGCCACAGTCATTACTGGTCCAAGGTTATTCAGAGGGCTAGAAGAGGAGGACAGAGTGCTGCCCAAGCCTGTGGCATGCTCATCGTCTAAACATGGTTAGGATAAGTAGCCCCTAGCCCCAGTTATCCTTCCTCCCAGGACTTGCTTCTATTCAACCTAATGGCCCCCTAGTACATGGAAATGCTCTGCCCATGTGCTGCCTGGCTTATGGCTGAAGGACAGAAATGTGCATGTGTTGCTCTGGATCTTTTAAATGTCTAGGCAACTACCTTTCTGCATACCTGGGGATCCCCCTGGTCTGTGAGTGGCCCCATAGTGCTGCCCTATTCATCAGCGCTAGACAACCCACTTTACTATCGGAGGAAACAAATTGGGGAAGGGGGTGTTTTGCCTCCCTTCTCCCCTGAAGCAACTGTGAGAGGGAGGAAAGTTGGAGCAGGACAGCAGGAGAGGGGGTTATCCCCCTCTTCTCCTCTTCCTCCCCGCACTGTCTGGAAAATTATTTTTTCCTTGTCAAATGGGCAGGGAAGTGAACTCCTCTGGGACTGGTTTCTCCCTCCAATTCCATTTATCACTGTCAGTGACTTTCACTGTTTTTCTAATGTGATGTGTGTTCATCAAGAGGGGTTTTCCCTTCTTTTTAAAAGAACAACAAAATCATATATTTTTTCTGCATAGCATCCCCCCATGTATGCAACAAACGCCCTGGCTTTGTCTGTGGGTGGCCCCATTTCACTGCCTTATTAATGGCCATGGGATCATCAAGTTTGGCCATGGAAGGGTGAGTTTGATTTCAGGGTTCCCACTTTAACTGCAGTGTGTGTGTGTGTGTGTGTGTGTGTGTGTGTTTGCTTTTATATTCTGAATTTGGACTATCAGATCCTCAAAGTGGCTTACGATAGGGATGGACAGATCTGTCTATTTTCAGTCCATGTCCATTTCACATGTCTTTATTCATGGGGCCACTCTGTCCCATTTCTGCATCGATCTGTGAATGTTTTCTTTAAAACACACACAACAATTTGCATTATTTTAATGTATTTTTTTAAAAATAAGCATTTTAATGTCTTCTACCCTAAAGTGTGCACACATGCATTGTAACCAGGGTGGATAAAAATCAATATTTTTTTTAACCAATTTTTAAAATTTTAAATTGGATTAAAAAAATTAAATCAATTTCTTAAAATACTAAATTTCTCTCTAACTTAAAAATAATATAGTTGCAATCAAATCTCATCATAAACATTCTAGCTCTACACTTAGGGGCTCTTCACATGACATAACAGCCCACTGTAGGTTATTTAACCCACGGTGAGGCTGCAGCGTGTGTGGCCACCATTTTGAATATACAGCTGTGCTCGCTTTGGCAGCACATATACTAAAATTGGAACGATACAGAGAAGGTTAGCATGGCCCCTGCGCAAGGATGACACGCGGATTCGTGTTGTTGCATATGCAACCCCCGCTTGGGAGTTGTCATGTTGTGTGAACCTGGTGAGTGTGGGTTATGTGAGGGTTAAACATCCATCGCATAACCCATGGTCTGTTTTAGGGTTGTTGCTTAACCCTCACATAACCCACACTGGGTTCACACAATGCGACAACCCCAGAATTTTTATGAGAATCCAGTAGGGACGGCGGAGAATTTCTCCCCGAATCTCTGGGAGGCCGAATGCCAATGCATTCGGCCCCCCGAAATTGGTGGTGAAATTCTCCGCCGGCCCCCTGCCCCCCCCCCCGGGATGGGACTTACCGCGTGCGAATGTCCCTCTCGGCAGCGGGTCCTGGCGGCGTTTCAGCGGCGTTTCGGGGGGGGGCGGCGGCTGGTCTTCTGACCGGCTGCGGCTGCCGCCATTGCAAAATAAAAAAGTAAAGTAAAAAAAAAACACAACACACCCATGATAGGGTACGTAACGATTTACGTAGCCTATCACGGCTAGATTTCCAAAGTCAGCCGTGATAGGCTATGTAAATCGTCACGTAGCCTATCACGGGTGACTTTGGGAAAAAAAAAAAGTGCGTATGCAAATGGCAGCGCCCATGGGGTGCCGCCATTTGCGTTCCTTAGTTTGGCACGTCTAGTCTACATAAAGATTTACGTAGACTATGGCGAAAATAAGGGAACACTATTTGCATTGCCCTTACTTTCGCCGTAGTCTACGTAAATCTTTACGTAGACTAGACGTGCCAAACTAAGGAACGCAAATGGTGGTGCCCCATGGGCGCCGCCAGTTGCGTACGCACTTTTTTTTTTCAAAGTCACCCGTGATAGGCTACGTGACGATTTACATAGCCTATCACGGCTGACTTTGGAAATCTAGCCGTGATAGGCTACATAAATCGTTACGTAGCCTATCACGGGTGTGTGTGTGTTTTATTTTACATTACTTTACTTTTTTTTTTCGCGGCCGGGTAGACGGGGCGCTCCTCCCTGGCCTGAATTTCGGCGGCGAGGGATGGGGCGCCTCCCCCTCGGCCTGAATTTCGGCCGGGCGAGGCGGGGCGCCTTCCCCCCTCGCCTGAACTTCGGGGGGAGAAGCGAAGCGCCTCCCCCCCACCGCGAAGCAAGCTGCGGGACAAGGTAAGTCCCTTTCGTCCATCCCTAGAATCCAGTCTTAGTCTCATAAAAAAGTCATCTGCCAATAAAACATGGGCATTAATTTCAGTTTTTCATCTCATGCAAATAGCTCTGTCCAGCCTAACTACCAGGTCTTGCTTCTTGAAAATGCTGGGCCTTCAGTTTATCTGACTAAAGTCACATGTACAAAGTCACAGACTAGATAGGATTGTTGTTCAGTGTTTGTGTGGTGTTGCGGTTGGCCCAAGCAAGGCAGAGAGTTAGTTAAGACAGAAAGAATATAGCAAGGTGGATAAAAAAAATTGATGTTTAAAATACGTCCAAAAATTAGTTTAAAAAAAGAATAACATTGGATTTTTTCAGCCCAGTAACTATCAAACCTTGCTTTGACCCATAGGCATTTCATTTTTGTTTACTGCTCTGTTTTTTGTGAGGGCAAAGCTGGGCCTAGACTAGTGAAGCAGAAAGGAACAACACTAGAAAGAAAAAGGGAAGACAAAAATTGTCGAGTGTGCATCTTCATGTATTCTCATACTAAAGGTGAAATCCTATACTCACTTAGCTGGAAGTAAACCCCATTAAACTCAGTGGACTTATTTTTGAAGTGACATTTACAGAATTGCGCTGTTAACCTTAAACTGTCATGGTCATAAGAAAGACCCTATATGAGAATATTTTAAAGACATTCCCTCTATAGGTAAAAAGGATAGAATGCAAAATATATACATTGAGACAAAGAGATGCAAAGTCTGCTTGTAAGAATGAAGCAGTGTAAATAATACTCTATTTAGTTGTAAATTAACAAAGTTTAGTGGTCAGATCTGCACCATTGTTCAAGAAATACATGAAAAAGTTTCCAGCACTACAGTGTCCTTTGTAAGATGTGGCAAACAGAACTGTACACAGTATTAGAAATGTGTCTGCACCACAGATCTGTATAAGGGCATTACAATATCAAAATTTTTAAACTTTTGATCACTTTTTTAGTAACCACTAGCATGGCATTTGCCCTTTTCACAGTTAAAATGTCAGTTACTGGCTTGACATTTTAATTGAATTATCCACCACAACCTCAAGATCTTTTTCCTGATTCGTCACTGCCAGTTCATGCCCCATCAAGAGTGTGTGAGAGAGAGGAAGAGAGAGAAGGATTTTTTGCCCCAGTGCGAATCACTTTGTCAAATTGAACCGCATTTGCTTTTTTTATTGCCCATTCATCCTATTTGGGAAGGTCGTTTTGGAGCTCTTTGCACCCCCCCCCCCTTTATATAAAACCTGTACTTCCCAACTCCAGATGGTTTATGAGCAATGCAGGGACCGCCTTGCTTCTTTTCCCCCACCATTATGGCTAAAGAAATGGAGGTGATGGGTTTACATCTCTGTCAGAATGCTCCCAACAAACAAGCAACCTCCCTGTTTTTTGCTTTGTTTTTTGTAGAAGGCTTTTATGAGAAAAAGGTGGTGGTGGTTTGCTTTGTTTTTTTTGCTTATGGAAGCTGTCAGGTGCTGCTGTCCCAAAATTGCTCTCTCCACAAGGTCAGCAAGAAGCAGAGAAGAAAAGCATAATCCATTCAAAAGTCTCCTGTTTCTTCAGGGCTGGGAATGCAAAGGCTTGTTTCAGCTTGGCTGTGTGGGCGTTTGTTTAGTTTGCAGCTCCTTGGTGTGGATTGGATGATGCATGAGTGAGTGCGTGTGCGTGTGCGTGCGCGTTTGACGAGCTCCCCCCACCCCGTTTAAATAATAGCTACTTTAGACACATGCCCTAAATGGCAAGTGAGCAAGAGCGGTTTCTCGTGTCTGTCTCATGAATTTTAGCCTAATAGCTTTAAAGAAGAAGTCACTCATAGGGTTTTTGTTGCTAAAAACCCCACAAGGTTTTAAGCCAGAATTGTGTGTCTGTGCTGTGTGGCATTTATAAATTGCTGGACTCCTTGCCCCGAAGCGAAATGTTTAATTTGATGATATCTTTAACAAACTATTGAAGAGTGTCAGGGATAGCGCTGCTCTGAGAGGAATGGGTTTTATTTGTGGTTCACGCAGTACCTTTATTTACACATGGTGCTTCTAACAGAGTAAAATAAAAAGAAAAGGACAGGCTCCTGCCCTGATCTTACCACCTAAAGTGAGGCAGTGGGGAGGGCTTAGGAGAAACACAGGCAGCAACAGAAGATTGCAAGCAAATGAAATTACCCAGACATGAGCTTTGTTTTGGCCTGGGATGAGGCATATGTGAGTGAGTTTGCGCATTACATTTATATCTTACTTTTTCTCTAAGGAGCTCAAGGTGGTGTCCATGTTATCCTCAGAACTACCCTGTGAGCTAGGTTAGGCAGAGAGAGAGAGAGAGAGAGAGAGAGACTGCTCATGGTCACCCAGTGAGCACAAGGGTAGAAGAGGGAAACTGAACCTGGGTCTCCCCAGTCTTTAGTTTCACTGAAAAGGTGGCTGCTAAGGAGGAATTCTGAGGCAGAGCAGCGTCTCCAGGAAGGATGTTCTTGGGCATGCTGTATCAGTGCTAGTAACACAAAGATATTCAAAGGACATTTAAAACGGCGAAGATAGTGTTAAAATAACATCAGATGTTTTTGTGCACAGAAGCATACTGAGCTCAGTTTGAACTCAGCTGATCCCAGTCCACGTACTAGATGGGGAAAGGGAATGCTAGCTGCATGAAAGTTATCAGTTTGAATCTGTGCTGCTTTCGCTGGTGCGCTTCCAGACAAGGCTTTTGTCGTGCAATCACCCTGCCTCATTCACAGAATTTTACCAGGGGGGCGGTTCCATATGCTTTTGCGTTCCCTTTGTAGTCCTGCCATGTTTTCCCACTGCTTCTTCTGTCTTATTCTTTTACCAGGGCAAAATAGTTTAAGGAGGAAAAGACAGAATAGCTGCCAAATGCCTTTTGATTCTTAGTGGTAGGAGCCCTATCCCTGAAGCTGAAAAAACTATCAGGAAAGGAGGTGTATGTTCTCTGCAGATGTACCCACTATAACTCTTTTTCCCTGAAGGAGGAGATGTGGTAAAATATGTTTTCCACTGGGATGGATATCCTTTTGGTTTTTTTAGAGCAGTGCATTTTGAAACAAGAAGATGTGTTTCACATTAAAGACAGTTTTACAGGCCTTCTTTGTAGACACTTCCTCTATAAATTGAGGAAAGAGAGGTTGCTGCTGAAAATATTTTTAATTTTAGGACATTTTGAGTCTCTCTCTCTCTCTATATATATATATATAAATAAAATCAAGGAAATATTAGTAATAGGACACAAAAAATAAAAATAATAGAGATCCAAACTGTACACGTTGCAATACTTGTTGGCTGGTTCTCAGTATATCCAAGTCTTTTGTTTTCCATTTTTAAAGTCACAATCTAGTACTCCACATTGCCAGTAAGTTATTGCTGGTAGTATTACCGTTGTGTATGCCACCATTTGCCAACAATGCCTTTCTGCCATTTACATAAACCAAACAGGTTTACACAAGAGTTTAAAGCAGGGGTGGGGAACCAGCAGCCCTTCAGATGTTGTTGGACTCCAGGTCCCATCAGCCTTTGCCAGCACAGCCAATAGGGACAGTGGGAGTTGTAGTCCAATGACATCTAGAGGGTCCCACGTTCCCTATACCTGGGATAAAAGAGTGCATGTTAGACATTTGAAAGCATTTGAAACCAGTGTAGAGTTTTACAGTATCCCAAGAGAAAAGCTCAAGCGCTCTGTACCCCAGCAAATCAGTTTTAAAAGGAGACTCCAGGGCAAAGCTGCCATGTTGGAATCCATTATCAAATCTGACACTGTGGAACTTGGACTCAGTAGAGACTGGGAATGGCTAGCTTTCTCCAGAAAGGAATGACTTGTCAAAGTATTTGTCTGCACTATTGATCTTGTTATGCCCCCTCTGTCACCTGTGGCTGCTAGTTGGGAGTGGGTCACAGCCACACTGATTGGAACTTACATTCATTTAATTAGACTTATTTCTCTTCTGCATAATATCCACTGCTGTCCCTTGTAGGGGTGGGCAAACTACAGGCCATGGCCCACATTCAGCCTGTGGGATCTTTTCATCCAGCCCTTGAGCTGCCAGCTGGTTGACTATGACCTTGCTGACTTACCCCTGCTCGGCTTATCTGCTGCAGGGGTTGGAGAAACAACTCTGATGGCAGCAGTCCTTTTAAAGAGCGGCTCACAAGCTCACTGCTCCCTAATAGCAGGGTTGCTGCCATGGGGGCAGGGATATGATCTTGCCCAGAACAGAGCCTGGTTGCCTCACAAGAGGCTGGAACCCTCTTGTGAGGAATCTGCTGTTTGTAGTACTATTTAGCTGTAAGACTTTTAGTTGTTTTTATCTGTGAGTACATTGGATTTCTTACATTTGTTACTTGAGAAGCTGCAGGGATGAATCCAGAGGTACGCTTGAGGTACAGCTATAGATGATCAAAGCACCCTTCAGAAGAGGCAGTAAGCCTGTCTGCACCGGTTGCTGGGGAACATGGGCGGCAGGGTGCTGTTGCGCTCTTGCCCTGCATGTGGGTTCCCGGCTGACAGCTGGTTGGCCACTGTGTGAACAGAATGCTGGACTGGATGGAGCCTTGGCCTGACCCAGCAGGGCTCTTACGTTCTTACGTTGCATAGACTAAGGGGGCAATCCTATGCATGTTTAAACAGAAAAAAGTCCTGACTGGGAGTTCTAGGACTGTGCCTTAAATGTTTCAGCTCTACACCAGCTTCCGTGCACTGGAGAGGGCCACCTATGAGTGTAGATGCTCTACACAATCAGAAATATTGGGGATGCTGATTGCGTAGAGTGCATCAGTGCCCCTATTCAGATCATCTGCCCTACGTGGAAGTTGGGGGCAGGGGTGGTGGGGCGTGGTGCTGTTGGGGTCAGAACGAGAGGCGTGGTCATGTTTCCTCCTTCTTGCATTCATTCATGAGTAGGTCTGAAAGGGGCTTCTGATACTGGCCCCTTATTGAATGCATGCAAACGGGGAGTGTTTTCTTGTGGTGACTTCTGTGAGCAAAATAGGGATCTCGGAACCTTCTAGGCAAGTTACCTGAGGCAGTAGTCACTCACCTTTTGCTGGGATCCCTTCAAAAAGTCACTATGCTGTAACTGTTGCTTCACTTTACATGTATTTTCAGAATTTTTTCTCTGTGAGATTTGTACAGCTTGACCTTATGAAAAACCCCTGTTGGGGTGTGTGTGGGTGTGCGTGCGCCTGTGTGCGTGTTTGTGTTGCATGTTTTTTAAAAAAATCACACTTCCTCTTTCTAATTTAAGCTTCAGTTTTCAGCCGCTGGTTCTCATTGTGCCTTCCTGCTGGGCAGAATTGGTGCTAAATATGCAGTTTCTATACAAGCCTTCCTGGTACGTATTGGACTACAACTTCCATATAGTCCAGATGTATTGGACTACAACTCCCATCATCCCTAGCCAGCATGGCCATTGTACTTTGTGTTCAAATTTTAAAAAGCAAAATTCTGTACTAACAGTAGGCGAGTTCTGTAAGCTATGTTTATAGGGAAATTGGCATGTATCTGCTTCTTTGCGTAATTTATTTTGCTTGTGCTTGTTGTTGGGAGGGGCTAGAAAAGCCCCCCCCACACACACACACACAAACGCAGGAACCTGCACACACATTTCTGAGTTTCACCACTAATTTCCTACTCCCCCCCCCAAAGCCTGTATTGGCTGGTAGGTGGAGAGAACCAGAGGGGAACGGCAGTGGGGGAACCTACCCGGGGTTGTCTGTGCTCCCTTCTACACTGGAGAAGGGGTGGACATGTGAGGTTTGTCACACAGGATCTTTCCAAACCTGGATTAATTGTTCAGTACATCTAAACAATCGGTTGTTTGTGGTGAATTAAAATAATCTAAACTGTGTCTGATGAGGCTAAATGTGTATTTAACCGATATGAGATAAGAGTAGTTTATATACAGGCAAGGGACAGTTAATACTACAGAGTCTGGAATGGAAGTCCCGTATTAGATCATAGTTTAAATTCTGGCCAAGCGTCTCATGCAGACAGTTCCTTAATCATTCACTCCTGGCAAAGGGTCGGCCTGAACTATTACGTATTTGTAGAATCTGCCAAAGCAGTCTGATGGGCAGAGTAGTGGATGTGTTCCTTGAAATCCTGGATTCTAATCCTTGCTCAGTTGTGTACGCCCTGTGTGGTCTTGGGCAAGCTGCTGTCTCTCGGCCTTAACAGTAAGGATGAACACGATGTGGACTTTAACTCAACTTTAAACACTGATTTAATCACTTTAAGTCAGTATACCACAAGAGAGTCTGCAGCACGAAGGTAATAAACAGATGACGTCTGCAAGAAGTGTAAGTGAGCTCTACTTTGGCACCCAGTTACAATTATCTAGCAATTTATATGCTCCAGGCTGTACCATATATGGAGAGCCAGAGTGGAAATGTCCTACTGAGGATGTTCCCAGTGACCTGTGCCCCCCACTGTGCCTTCTTCGGAGGGAGGGGGATAAGGCAAAGCTTTTCATCCTCTGTGTCTGTCTTTTGGAACTGTATTTGCTAGCAAGAGCATCAGCTCCTGGTTTGTGATTCCCTACGATTTATTAACATTAGACATGTGGCAGGCGGTCTTGCTGGAAATGGAGGACAAGACAGCCCCCACTCCTTTTGGCAAAGTGCTTGAAGTGTTAGTTTTCCAAAGCAGCACCCTTCATCTGGTGGATCATAACCTACACCTGAATTCTAAATGTTCTGTGTATTTTTAAATGTGCACTTTTAACACTTAAATTGTAAGCTGCTCTGTGTGTGGCCCACATGAGTTAGAAAAGCAGGGGAATAATGTTTTAAAATAAATAAAATCTTCCATGAGGCTGGAGGCAGGTTTTTTCAGAGCTGAAGATGGTTTAGAAGACAGATCTATGCTTGTGATGTGCCTACTAAAGTGGGTTGCACCAGTTGTGCCACAACCACCTTTTGGCAAGGGGGATAGGGAGAGGTTAAATGGGGTAAGGGAGGGGGAGGAAGATGGTAGAGACAAAATAATAAGCAAGATGGAAGTATTCAAAGTGAGTCTCATGTCTTACATTGGGCACTGGGAAAGAAGGAAAGGGGTGCGTTGTGGCTTTAAGAGACCTCGTTCAGTCTGCTGTTCTTCCAGTCAACCAAGTCAGGTTTATAACCCTCTTGTTGGTTTTAAAGTAATTCAGGATCAGCTGCCCAACTTCTGTGCTTTTATTGTCCACTTGGAGTTTTATTGGCTCCTTCAGACGAAGGCCTTACTGTTACCATCCGTAAAGCAGGCTAACTCTGACATTTCCCTGTGTGGTTCCTTTTAGGGCGAACAGTACGCAAAGCCTCCCCCGTTCAGACTGCAAGCGTTCTTTCCTGAAATATGGAGAGGCTTTTTCATACTTCTTGCCATCACTGCTGCTGGCCCAGGGAACATGAACTACCACAGCAGAGGAGTGGGCCAAAGGGTTTGCCAGCCCTTCTGTGGCCACCCAACGTCACCAGTTGCCAGCAATGGAGGGCGGGGCTGGTCTGTCTTTAATTTTCTATTTTTTATATGGGTTTAGTAATTCATGTATGCCACTTCTGATTTTGTCAGCTGCCTTGAGCAAACTAATAGAAAGGAGGGATATAAATTTAATAAATGAAGCTAAACAGCTATTTAAAATGTTAATCATCGCAATGGAAGAACATAATTAAGGGATTCCTTTTTTACTGGGACTTGGATGGGGACTGAGGCATTGAGCCAACAATTTCTGGCTTAGCCAGATGTGTACAAAAAATTAGGCCTGGGGGCAAAGTCTGGGCCTTCCCTAGCAACCAGCCTTGGGAAGCCTACTATGGCCATGGGAGAGATGCTGTAACCATGGCAACTGGCTGTGCCTGGACTCTCTCTCTTGGGCCAGAGACTTAACCTTTAGTAACCTTCACCCTTGTCATGTGACCGGAGGAGGGTAATAAAAGCCAGCCCCTCCTCGAGACCAGCCATATGGAGTCCCTTGGGAGGGGAGGGGGTGCATGGAGAGGAGCGCAGGATGGCGGGGGGTGCAGCCCCCCCCCAGGATCAGCCCCCCTTCCATCGCCCCTTCTTTCAGCTCTCTAAAGGCAGGCTGCTGGGAACAAGGCCTGACCAGTCGGAAAATCTGGCTTGACATGCCTCTGTTTCATCTGCTTTTTTTGGAGTTGAGGCCCTGTTGTGCCATGAACAGGCTGGTCATTGAAGTTTAACATAAAGAGATGCTCCACAAGGGAGAACAGTAAATGCAGCAGACTTTCTATTACTTAGTTACTTACTTATTTTTGATCCAAGTTTTCTTGTCTGAGCAAATTGCTACGGATATCTGAAGCAGGGTAGTTTGGAGAGCAGGTGTGTTTCTCACATTACGTGGTGGCAACCCCAGGTTTCTCACCAGGCATTCACTTGCCAAGGAGCTGTAGCCACTGAGGAGTACCTCTGTATGGTTGAGTTGTCTTTGCAGTCATGTGATTTTTCATGCTGTGTGGGCACACTTAAAGGGAAAAGGAAAAAGTGTGTGTGTATGGAGTGCACACACTTTTCTCTAGGGCAGATTTATTTATTTATTGTATTCTTCTGCCACACAAGTGGGCAACACATGGCCCATGGGCTGCATGAGGCCCCCAGGGAGAGTTTTATGGCCCCCACCAGGTCTCTTGCCTCAAGCTCTCTTATCTTTGCTGCTTGCCAAGTACTGCAAAAACAGAAGGCCCATCAAAATGGGATGTGTTTGGCTTGGTATGTCAAAAGATGTGTAGGCAGGTCTGGAACATGTGCATGCTCAGCCACAGATGTGGAAAATATAATGGAACAGCTTGTTCTAGAGGAAACAAAAAGGGCTGTCACTATTTGGAAATATGCTTGCATGCCTGGTAGCATTGCCATAAGAGCCCCAGATGGCCAGCCAGGACTGCCCTGAGATCAGGCTTCCCCAAACTGGTGTCTTCCAGATGAGTTGGCCTACAACTCCAATTGTGCCCAGCCAGTATGGCCAGACTGACTGAGGATGATGTGTGATGTAGTCCAACACATCTGGAGGGCACCAGGTTGGGGAAGGCCGACTTAAATCATTGCTAGGTGGGAGTCAAGCTGATTTACTAGAACGGACATGGGCAATAGTTGGTGGTTTGAGGGGGAGTGAAAAGCAATGTAGTAGGGTTTCTGTGTAACCAGGAACACCATCTGTGACGGGAGGGATTGCTGCCCATGATTCTTGAGAGGCTTGCACTTACAGGGCTTTTTTAAAAGCAAGATTTATTTGTTTTAGAAATGGTAGTTGGTTTTGCTACGTACTTACATGGGGCCAGTGGTGGAAAAAGTATGATGATTGCATGGTGGAGGTCTAGTGGTGTGTGTGTATTCCTGCAGTACTCCAAGTTCCAAATCCACTATAGCTTCTGCACATTAGTTCTATGGTTTTCTCTTTCTCATCTCAGCCCCATTTGTATTAGCGGGGCCTCCTTTTCAAGAAACTAATGTAATTTCTGCAACAGTTGTGTATGGATGTGCTTTCGCCCAACTCACACTCTCTGGCTAGTGCACTATATCCCACTTCTTTTGCTTCTGTTATTTATAAACTCAGGCAAGCATAGTGTTTTATATTAAACTAAAGATGCCATATTGCATACTGTTAAATTTTACTAAGGGCCTGGCATATCTTTTAGGCAAAGATACCTCAATCTGTGCCTAAAAATCAGAGATGCTTAAATCAAGTTAAATGGAAAAAGCTAAGAAGGTAGTTCAGTGAAGACATTCATCTGTATAGACCCCCTCTCCAAAAGGGAGGCTCCTTTAATGACTCCTAACATTGGCTGTCTTCTTTGATGCAGCTTTGTTAATAAGCCTCCAAAAGTTAGTAGCCCGCAAAAATGTTTGCTAGCCGGCTGCGAACTGGCTGAATAGAGCTGGATTTCTATGCTAGGTGTGGAGGAGGGAGCTTCCCTCATGTAGCAGCCTGCTTAGTTTTTATGGTGGATGCAGAGGAGGGACAGAATGGTTCATCCTTTATTCACCAGCTTGCTCACTCGCCTGCAGTGGAATTCCTGGTCGCCAATGGCTATCAGGCTAGCGCTTAAATATAAAGCTGCTTTAATGCTCTTTGGAAACATTGGCTTCTAAGGGATCTACTGCCCAGTAAGTAGTTCTGCTGGAATAAGTGAAGTTGCTTGCAGGATTATTGGGTGCTCTGGGAAGAGTGAAAGTTAAAAATCTGGCCTTGGAATGACTCTCTCCGCCTGTTCCCATCACATTCGAAGTTTTAATTTGCGTAAACTGTGAATCACAGGATGCAATGTTATTTTGACTTTGACAGCTGTTGAGAAGAGAGGGAAGAACCTTGTGGCTTTTGCATATTTTTAAATCCCTGAGGTTCTAATGTGTAATATAATCAGTCAGGATTATAAATGCTAGTGAAATAGGTGTCAGTAGGTGTTGTTGCCAGCTTTAGATGTGACCTTCTAAATATGCTCTGGACTGTGCTTGGGTTTTTTTGTTTTTAATCCCGAAGAAAGAGATTTTAATGCTCATACTGTGAAATTTTGTGGATTTAGGAAAGCAGCCAAATTGAAAGATAATGTTCATTTCTTGTTTCCTGTGTGTATTTGGATGTGTAAGTTTACAGTTGCCACTAGCCCTGTGCGTGTGTGTGCATGCGTGCACATGCGTGTGTGTGTGTATGCAAAAATGCATGCTTGTTGCTGCTCAGAGGTCTCAGTTCAACCGATCTTTCATAGGCAGCAGGTGTCAGACCTTTCTAATCTGCTGGTGTCTTAAAATCCCGATCCTCACAAAAGGGTGTCAAGTTCCTGACTGAGGGAAGAGTTCACATGCAGTCCCCTGAGGTGCTCAAATCTGTGCAGGGGTTACACGACAGCCCCCTCCTGGTCTCATCCTGGTTTGCCTATGGAAATACTCATGCTGATGTAGGGGGAAGAAAGAAAGAATGAAAGAAACCACCCTGGAAAATCTTATTTGAAGGATGGAATATACATTTATTAATAAATACTTAATAAAATAAAAATAAGATTTGGCATTTCATTGGACTCACTTTTTTGTTCAAAGGATAATGCAAGGGGCTGGAGCAATGAGGCGGGGGAGAGTGGGATGCACTACAATAATAGATTATATCACAGTTAAATTGTGGGCTGCTGACAAGGCTGTTTCCTGTCCTGGATGCTTCCTGTTTGCAGTGGCTGTCAGTGCTCCAGTGCTGCCAGCCATGTTTTCATACGATACTTTGCAGGTGCACAGTTATACATGGATACCATCATGTCTGACAGCACCCGCTGAAGGAGCGGCGGAGAAGGGTGGAAGGACAAGCTGGAGAAATGCCATTGGCCCAACGTATGGTCCTTTGGTTCCCTCTCTTCCCCTTGCACTGCTTTCCAAAGTGGGTGGGCTTTTGAACAGTCCCTCAATAATTTATGTGGGGAGAGAAAGAGGGATGTAATGAACACCTGTTGAGATCAGCCCTGTGTTGTCTATATTAAATGGCAGGTTTTTTCTCTCAACTCTTGTAAAGGATTGCAGATCGTACAGTCAGGGGCAGAAATATCGGAACAAGGATAACTGTTTTGGCAGTTGGCCTCTGTACACTATCACATTGAAGTTGAAAGGAAACACACCCAGATGGGAGTGAAGTCAGGACTTCCAGCTGTAATGCAAGGGGTTTGACAAAAGTGGGGCACTAACCATTCAGGAAGTACAGACAGCGGCATACACACACACCCATTGTTGGTGGCCCATAAGTAATGGAACGAATGGCTGACAAGCAGCTGCATGGCCAGGTGTGGCCTGTTTCCTGGGTACCCCATGACCAATCAAGCAGATAAAAGGCCTGGAGCTGGTTCTGAGTGTTACATTTGCATTTGGTAGCTGTTCACTGGAACTTCCAACATGAGGTCTAAAGAGGTGTCCATGCGAGTGAAGGAGGCCATTTATTAGGCTCATCATTAGGCTCATCATTAAGCTGAGGAAACAAAATAAACCCATCAGAGAGATAGCAAACACAGTGGGAGTGGCCAATACAACAGTGTGGAACATCCTGAAAAAGAAGGAATGAACTGGCAAACTCAGCAACAGCAAAAAGCCTGGAAGACCACGGAAGACAACTAAAGTGGATGACCACAGAATTCTGCTCATGGTGAAGAGGAACCCTTTCACAACATCTAGCCAGGTCAAGAACACTCTTGTGGAGGTGGGCATGTCATTGTCAACATCTACAGTCAAGCGACGACTTTATGAATGTAAATACAGAGGCTTCACAACAAGGTGCAAACCACTGGTAACACTCAAGAGCAGAAAGGCCAGATTAGCCTTTGCCAGCAAACACCGTTCTGGAATAAGATTCTTTGGACTGACGAAACCAGGATTAACTTGTACCAGAATGATGGGAAGAGAAAAGTATGGCGAAGGAAAGGAACAGCTCATGATCCAAAGCATACCACATCATCTGTCAACCATGGTGGAGGCAGTGTTATGGCCTGGGCATGTATGGCTGCCAATGGAACTGGGTCACTGGTGTTTATTGATGACCTGACTGCTGATAAAAGCAGCAGGATGAATTCTGAAGTGTATAGGGCTGTACTTTCTGCTCAGATTCAGCCGTATGCTGCCAAACTGATAGGACGCTGCTTCATATTGCAGATGGATAATGACCCCAAACATAGAGCAAAAGCTACCGAAGAGTTTCTAAAGGCAAAGAAGTGGGATGTTCTTCAATGGCCAAAGCAGTCACCTGATCTCAACCCAACAGAGCATGCTTTTCACTTACTGAAGACAAGACTGAAGGCAGAAAGACCCACAAACAAGCAGCAGCTGAAGGCAGCTGCAGTAAAGGCCTGGCAAAGCATTTTGAGGGAGGAAACTCAGCATTTGGTCATGTCCATGGGTTCCAGACTTCAGGCAGTCATTGACTGCAAAGGATTTTCATCCAGGTATTAAAGGCGATCCTTAAGTTTGAAATGATGTTGGTTTGTTCCATTACTTACGAGCCACCAACGATGGGGATGTGTGCATGCCACTGGCTGTACTTCCTGAATGGTTAGTGCCCCACTTTTGTCAAACCCCTTGCATTACAGCTGGAAGTCCTGACTTCGCTCCCATCTGGGTGTGTTTCCTTTCAACTTCAATGTGGTGGTGTACAGAGGCCAACTGCCAAAACAGTTATCCTTGTTCCAATATTTCTGGCCCTGACTATTTCAGAAGAGTTTTACATATGTAAAGCAGGGCCCTTACCTTAGCACAAACAAGAATGATTTACTTGTGTGACAGAAAGCAAAGACTAAGTCTTCAGCGATTAGGGAGAAATTAACATTTTGTCTATTGTGTAATGTAGGAACAGATTCCAAATGTTTGTTGTTAATATTGATCTGGAAACGGCTTTCAACAGATTGCTGTCAGCTTTTTAGAGAAAGGTTTTTGAGCATTCTGAAACTGGGGATGCTTTCTGCGGGGTTGTGGATTAATTAAACTCTAGGCATTGACCTGGCTCGCTCACGCATAATGCTAGCCCATAATTTATTTAATCCATGGTTAACCCAGGGTTTGTTGCCCTACCCAGGGTTTGTCTGGCAGACAGTCAAACTGTGGTTTGTTTTCTCAATCCCTGGGTTGTTTGTTACCCTCCTCTTTTGCCCACTCCCTCTCTGTGTCCCAAATGCCTTTGCAGTGCTGTAGTACTGGCATGTAGGGCGACTGGGTTTTTTTACCACTCTTGCCCGCCTATCTGTAGCCTGGTAAAACATCCCATGAACAACCCATGATTTTGGATTCATATGTAATGACAACCCATGGTTTAAACAACTCACAACCCAACAACAATCCATGGATATTCTTTCTAGGTTGTGCGTGATTAACAAACCACGGTTGTTAGCATGGCTGGGTTTGAACATCATGACAACCCAGAATTCAATAGCCCATGGGTTATTTGTGAACCAGGTTATTCTATTTGGGGTCTGGGGGAGAATGAAATTGGGGACAATTCATACAGTCAGTCTGCCATGGTTGAGGGAGTGTGTCAGTGTGAAGTTTACATGCTGTGAAGAGCTTTTTGCAGTGGATTTACCATGTGCTCGGCTTGTACCTCAACCATGCTTACCACAACACAGGAAAAGTGTTCAAAGCAGTTGTGGGAAGGCTTTTTTATACCGAGTCCATCCATGGGTCTATCTGGCTCAGGATTGTCTATCCATGTTGACTGGCAGTGATTTCCCAAGATTTCAGGCAGGAATCTTTCCCAGCCCTGTCCATCCCAGCCCTGCCTTGGATTGAGCCTGGGGCCATTTGCATGCAAGCACAGGCTCTACTTCAGAGCCATGGGCCGTCTCCCTTAGGGCCATAGTGTTGGGGAGGGAGTGGCCACTTAGCTGCATAACATTTCAGGATTCTGCCCTACATGTTTGGCTTAGAATAGGATTCTAAATAGCAACTCACTTGATCACCTGTGGCAAAGAATTTTTTCTAGGCAATCCGGAAGGGAAACTGGTAAAAGCTTCCCCTTTCAAGGGTGCAAATAACTATGTGTGGGCAAGCAGGCAGACTAGTAACACTTTTCTATGGGCTACTGACTGTGTGTGTGTGTGTGTGTGTGTGTTGTATGTATATGTATTTACAAGGCTGGCTTAGAATGTACCAACTTTGAGCACAGATTTCAAGTGTTCATTGTCAACATATTATATTTCTTTACAAATTCAAAGCATTTGTCAAAAATTGTCAAAAACAAGTCCTGCCAGACAAATCTGATCTCATTTTTTGATCAAGTAACCTCCCTTGTAGACCGTGGCAATGCTGTAGACATCATATACCTCGACTTCAGCAAAGCTTTCGACAAAGTGCCCCATGATATCCTGAGTAGCAAACTAGCTCAAAGTGGGCTAGATGAAACAACGATCCGGTGGATCCACAGTTGGCTACAATCGGACTCAAAGAGTGCTTATCAATGGGACCTTCTCAAACTGGGGAGAGGTAACGAGTGGGGTACCGCAGGGCTCAGTCCTGGGCCCAGTGCTCTTCAACATTTGTATTAATGACTTGGAGGAGGAGGTGCAGGGAATGCTGATCAAATTTGCAGATGACACAAAACGGGGCGGGATAGCTAATACTTTGGAAGACAGAAACCAAATTCAAAGTGATCTGGATAGACTGGAGCGCTGGGCAGAAAACAACAGAATGACATTTAATAGGGATAAATGCCAAGTTCTGCATCTAGGAAAAAGAAACCAAATGCACAGTTACAAGATGGGTGATATGTAGCTCAACCACACTACAAGCGAGAAGGATCTTGGAATTGTTGTCGATCACAAGCTGAATATGAGCCAACAATGTGATGTGGCTGCAAAAAAGGCAAATACTATTTGGGGCTGCATTCATAGAAGCATAGCTTCCAAATCCCGGGAAGTATTAGTTCCCCTCTACTCAGCACTGGTTAGGCCTCATCTGGAGTACTGTGTCCAGTTCTGGGCACCACACTTTAAGAAGGATGCAGACAAACTGGAGAGGGTTCAGAGGAGGGCAACAAAGATGATCAGGGGACTGGAAACAAAGCCCTATGAAGAGAGACTGAAAGAACTGGACATGTTTAGCCTTGAGAAGAGAAGACTGAGGGGAGATATGATAGCACTCTTCAAGTACTTGAAAGGTTGTCACAGAGAAGAAGGCCAGGATCTCTTCTTGATCATCCCAGAGTGCAGGACATGGAATAATGGGCTCAAGTTACAGGAAGCCAGATTCCGGCTGAACATCAGGAAAAACGTCCTGACTGTAAGAGCAATACGACAATGGAACCAATTACCTGGGGAGGTGGTGGGCTCTCCCACACTGGAGGCCTTCAAGACGAGGCTGGATTTGTCAGGGATGCTCTGACTTGGATTCCTGCCTTGAGCAGGGGGTTGGACTCGATGACCTTGTAGACCCCTTCCAACCCTACTATTCTATGATTCTATGATTTCTCTCTCTCCTGCAAAGAATGGTTCTGGATTCCAAACATGTCAGTATGGAGAAAAGCTCTCTTTTAAGGTATTAAAAAAACCTTATTTACTAACTCCAAATGTTGGCTCTTTAGCTGCATTGAGATTGTTGCCTTTGTGGTGCCATGAGAAGCTAGCTGGCATATTGCCTAGACAGCATATATGGCCCCAGAAACCCTGAATAGAGAGTTTTCTCAGAGAAAGAGAGAGTGGGAGAGTCCCTTCCTTTCTATCTGTCAAACTGCTCCCATCAAGGTGTTAGGAATGTGTATAGATGGCCAGATGGTCCAGCCCACATGGCTGTGGGAAATTCTTCTTTTGTTAGCTGGAGACTGGAACCCCTATTTCTGTCTCCTCAGAGATTGGACAAACTTTTCTCTCTCAGCCCCCCGCCTATAAGCAGCAGAATTTAAATGGCTTGTTGTATCCTACTGTTGTCGCGTGTCTTACCTGGAAGAAAACTGTCCTTTATAGTCTTTCAGTATCTGTAAGATTGGGACCTGCCTAGATTTTCATCTTGGCAACTTAGCATGGGACATGATTAAAAGACGGGAGAGAAAGGCAGCCCAAGGAAAAAATCTGGGAGTTTCTGCTTGCAAACCATGTGCTCTGCTACTCCACTAAGGCCCTCTTTGTTGGATGAAATTGATTTAGGGTCAGATGTGGTCCAGATGCTCCAGAGTCAGTGATGTCTGGTCAGTTGGTCAGGCTATATCTTTCTTCTTTTTGCTGAACAATGAGGTGAAAACCAAAACTGCCATCATACTGTGGCCAGAAATTGAAAAACAAATAGTTGTGTCTGATTAAAGTCAGCTTGTGTTCTATTGGCTGTACTTGGGATGAATGTATATCACGGTTTGGAGGTTTAGGGTGCTTCCAGATAAGGTTTTTATCATGCCATTACCCTGCCTCATTCATGGAATTTTACAGGGCATCAAAACGATGGCGTTGTCCACTCGCAGTCCTCCTGTGTTTTCCCATCACTTCTTCTGTCTTTTTTCTGTCGGCAGAGAATCCAATAAGAAAAGGCAGAGTAGCTGCACAAGGCCTTCTGATTGATAGTACTAGGAGCCCTCCGTCTGGAAGTACTGTTACACTGGAATCTATTTACATGACTTTAGTAAACATTGTAGTAGGTCCTGGAGCTTTAAGGTGCTACTGAACGTTAAAGCGTGCACAAAAGAAAAAAAATAGCGTGCCTGACAGCAGCTGTTTCTACTCAGTTGGTCAAGTAGAAAGGGCTGGTGATCTCATTTCCCTCCGAGCCTCCTATGCAAGCATAACACTTGGGAAACCACAGTGAAGTTTCCTGAGCCACAAAGGCATGGACCAGGGAGCATTGCCTGATATTATAACCTCGGAAACTATTCCAGAGTACTTCGTCAAGCCTTAGAAGTGCTGGAGAAAGCTTCCTCCATGTTGTCAATGAGGGATGGGGGTGGTAGAGTAGTGGAGGAAGGAAACTATATCTGTCTGTTGACTGAATGTTGACTCCTTTCAGGGAGAATTCCTGGGAACGTTCTCAGTGTCTGATAAGAACATAAGAACTGCCTTGTTGAATCAGACCAAGGTTACATCTAGTCCAGCATTTGGTTTCCAGTAGCATTCAGCCAGATACCTGTGGAAGCCCTCAAGCGGAACATGAAAGTTGTGGCCCCTTCCCAAGTTGCTTGCCCCCAGCATTTGATATATTCTGCGGTATGGTGCTTCTGTACATGGGAGTGGGGTGTTTACCCTCCGTGCATTTGTCTAATCCCTTTTTTAGCTCATCAGAACTAACACCATCGTCCATATCTTGTGGCAGGGAATTCCAAGCTAATTATTTTGCACAACACAATCCTTCTTTTAGTTTGCTCTGAATGTACTGGCAGTCATTTTCAGTGGGTTAGCTTATCAGTAAGGATATTAGTAAGAAGGAAGCTTATCCCAAAACCAAATTAATCTTGCTTGCATTATATTGATTTATTCACAGCAGGGAAAAGTGGAAATCAAAATGTTGGCCTTAAGGTTCAGTTTAATTGCTCAGTATTTGTCCAACGTCAGATTCCCTAAACAATGAAAGTTCTGTCTCAGAAGAGTAATGTGTCATTTATAGAAGAGAGAAATCGGCTCTGAAATCTAACAATTCTTGAGCATTTTATTTTTGGTGGTTGAGCAACCATTGCTGATTCTAAGGACATCATCACAACAGGCACTTGTTCGTTGCCCTTTTGCAAAAATCACTACCTCAGACCTGGAGCTCTGGAAATGTCTTTAAACTTAGAATGTGTCTTGCACTGGGCCTCTGTTGACCGATAAAATTGTCCCTGGCAGCTGGAGGAAAAAGAATTTAAAAACGATTCCCACTATAGTTAAAAAGACACAGTACTGTTTTGCTGTTATAAAAAAAAATAATGTTTGATAAGAGCCCCAATTAATCTTTTAACGGGTTTTAAATTAGAGCCATTAAAGAAAAGTTGCTTTGAATTACAGGTTTTTAAAATCATCTTTATTTTTATGGTGCTTGAAGTTATGGGAAGACAAAGGCACACACTCGTAGGATAAAGGTCCATGTTCAGTAGTGGTGGTGATAGCGTACATGCTTCTTTGCATGCAGAAGTTTCTGGGTTCAGCCCTATCCATCTCTAGTTAAAAGCTAGCAAAGCTGTGAAAAGACCTCTATCTGCTGGCTGTTTTCTAATACTCTCTCCAGCCAGTCTAGTACTGGGCTAGATAGGTTGACTATAAGACAGCTTCAGATACACTATTTTAGTTATATGAGCTGCATGGCACAGCATTTTTGCGACTTGGGAGTGCAGAGTACTGGAAGTTGTGTGTTTTTAATTCCATTGTGATTGGTAATTAAGATCTTTGGAGAAAGTTTTTTTCCAGCAGTTTGAACAGTCAGGAGGTTTTTCCTGATGTTCAGCCAGAATCTGGCTTCCTGTAACTTGAGCCCATTATTCCGTGTCCTGCATTCTGGGTTGATTGAAAAGAGATCCTGGCCTTCCTCTCTGTGACAACTTTTCAAGTACTTGAAGAGCGCTATCCTATCTCCCCTTTCTTTTCTCAAGACTAAACACTTTCTCTTCTCAAGGCTAAACATGCCCATGTTGGCTTTGAGTATCCATGTTGGCTTTGAGTAATCTCTGCATTGTTTTCAAGGTGCTTACAGATGAACTGCTTTATCATCTGCTCCAGAATTTTCCCAGGAATTGATTGATGTCAGACTGACTGGTCTGTAGTTCCCAGGTTCCTCCTTTTTACCCTTTTTGAAGATAGGGACAACGTTAGCCCTCCTCCAGTCATCTGGCACTTCACCCATCCTCCAGGATTTCTCAAAGATAATAGATGGTGGTTCTGAGAGTTCTTCTGCCAGTTCCTTTATTACTCTAGGGTGCAGTTCATCTGGCCCTGGAGATTTGAACTCATTCAAGTTATTTGGAACATGTAACAAATGAACTGAGATGTGCTGCATGACCCACAGCCATGCACTTTATCTGCAGTTATGGTTCTTACACTTTTAGTAGGATGACAGAAAACTTAGTAACAGTATATTAGGTAAGCAGCAGGTCTGTCTTCTCTCTCTCTCACTCACACTCTCTCTCTCTCTCTCTCTCTCTTTCCTTCTTTCTTTCTGCTTCATATAAGAATTTTTGCTGATGTCTGAGTTGAAGCTAGTAGTGCAGTGCCAGTGCAACATTTTTCAGCAAAACATCATAATGTTAATAGAAATATAATTTAGTACTTTGTTCTGAAAAATAAGGATGAAGTCTATTCAGCCAATGTTGAGAGAAACTGCTAAGCCAACTAATATAATCTTTTCTTTAGCCACTAGAGCACAATGAACATTGTGATGGAAGCGATGAAAAATGTGGAAGTTTATGCTGACTTTGGCAATTGATCATAAAAATGCACTTTTGCAGGTAGCTGTCTCTTTTCAACTTGCATCCTAATTACTGAGTTTAGAAAGAGAAATCTTAGGAATGATGTCCAATCTCAACACTCGTGCTTGGGGCTGCGATGGAATGAACAGTATCCAAGGCTCTGGTGATACCACTGAGTATGGAACTTGTGCCAGCAAAGACAGAGAGTGATCTATTTCAGCTTAGCATGTTCAGGCTGTAGGGTCTGCCTGTACCAGTCCATTTGGGCATATTCTGCCCTATGTTGAGCCATCAGGAACAGGTATTGTCCACATCTTATCTTGCCTCAGGTATGCTCCAGTTCCAGAAGATTTATTCAGTAAATCTACACACTTCATGAAACTGGTACTAATCTTATTGCCTAGTTTTTCATTCATTCATTCATTCATTCATTTATTAAATTTATTAATCGCCCATCTGGCTGGTCACCCAACCACTCTGGGCGATGTACAAAGCATATAATAAAACAGTTTAAACAATAAAATTCTACAATAAAGACATTTTCTAAAATACCCTAACCCACCCCAAATGCCTGCCTGAACAACCACGTTTTTAATGCATGGCGGAAGCTCATTAAAGAGGGGGCATGGCGGAGTTCCCTAGGGAGGGAGTTCCACAGAGTGGGGGCCACCACAGAAAAGGCCCTCTCCCTCGTCATCAGGTGACACAAATGCATGTGTAAACCAGTTCAGAGATTTCAACATGATGCAGTTTCAAATGTAGCTTTCATTCACTAGTTGGCTCCAGGTGGCCAAAAAGGCTAGCCAAAAAGTGTTATAGAAGTTGGCTGTTCCTTTCTCTGAAGGCATGAATGTCTAATGTAAATATATGTAGGCTCCTACCTTTAATAGACTTGTTCGCCTTTATAGCCATGTCACTTAACACTAGCAACGCTGGTTTTGTGGAGAGCTGGAGAGTTGACAGGTGCTTGATTTGGCTATGTTGTTTTGTAGCATACAGTGCCAATTCTAAACCGAAACCATTTTATCTTTCTACATGCTGGAAGGGGTGCATGTAAAGCGCTCATCTCTAATTGCTGCTCAGCGGCTGGTTAATTGAACTGTTTGCCAGTAGCGTCCTTGGTGCTGTATGAAGAGGGGATAAAATGCCTGATGAGCTTGAAACAAACCCCACTGCAAAGCCAAGAACAGAATGGTCTGCGAATAGCAGAAGTTAGGGCATTTGAATAAAGAAAATAACAGCAAGAGCTTTGGACTGTTTCTGGAACACATTGTGTGTTTTTGTTTTAGTTTTGTGATTTTTAAAAAAGAGAGAGAATTTGGATGATTTTTCTCACGAAGCAGACATTCAGTGGTGCTGACTCTCAGTACACAGACTTACTGCTGTGGTGAGGGGGTGTGATTGGCTGTCCATATGGGCAAGCCAGTTGGTTTAGCTGAGGTGTGTGTGTGTGTTTCTTTCAGAGGGCCGAGTGGGTGTGCAAAGCAAAGCCCTTAGTCACGGGAAAATGTGAGGTTTGGAAGAAGAGTTGTATTTGCCTTTACTCCATCACCGCCCCCAAACAACAGTTGTGCATGTCCACTTCTTGCTTCCCACCATATTTGGTGTAATACAGAAAAACACAGTCTGGTCTCTGGCCTAGCATAGTGAATGAAAGCTACATTTGAAAGTGCATCATGTTGAAATCTCTGGACTGGTTTACACATGCATTTGTGTCACCTGATGACTGCAGCATCAAATGATGAAGTGCATGTGTGAACGGGCCACCACAGATCTGTCACCACAGGTAGAGTACCCTTTACTACTGCCTGAGATCGCCTCCAGGGCACTGCTTCACAGCATTCAGCTGCCGCTCATCAAGCCTACAGTAATCCAGTGATGTAGATGCACATAACTATTCTTCCAAAGTTGAAGATGTTAGAGATGAGCATGCCTTTTCTGGTCTACTCATGCATTGAAAGGAGATAGAATTAACTGTACCACTTCAGACTATGGATGGGGGGGGGGAATGCATCCTTACGTTACCCCTCCCAAAATTTTAATCCCCACAAATAAGAAACTAGCACTTCTTCCTGAAGTGCTGGTTTTCTGCCAGTTGGAGCTTTTTAATGGCAGGGAGTTTTCAAGAAACATTATTACCCATCTGCTGTCTCAAGTGGCCTCTCTGCCATCTAATTCTGCTGCATGGTCAGGCTTCCGTTATACTAAAATTATAGGTGCACTTTCTCTATTGGGAAAAGCAATGGTTACATTCCACAAAGGCTATTGGTAGGATGGATGGATGACTTTGTACTTGTCCCTGTGTTTGAGTAGATGCTAATAAATGCCATGGAGGAATTGCTGAAGATTGGGAAGAGGGCTACTTGTGGGTAGATTTGCTGTGGCTCTTTCCACTGCATCTTGCAAAATTTAATCTAGTGTGTATCCCTTCCCCTCCCCATTTTGTTTGTTTAATAAGCAACAACATTCTGTTTAAAGACTCCTCTGGTATTTGTACTAATGCAGTAGATGTCTGTTGCTGTGATACTGGGATTTTTCATGGAGAACTTGGCGTTTTCATTTGGTGTCTTTGTATCCTATTGAGAAGCTGTTCCTTATGCCAGTAGTGGTCCCTTCTGGAAGAATGTTCTCTCTTTTCAAAAATTGGATCTGATAAGCTAAATCCTGGCTGTGTGTTTCTTCCTCCTCATGTCTGTGTGTGTGATGTCATTTGGATACTGCAATGTGGATTATGAAATCTTTGCTCTAAGGATTACTTAGTTTACAAATAATATGTCCAGTTCTCCTAGTGTTAGAAGTACCTAGCAGACTCTTGATGCTAATCTTATCAGTGCAGTGATGAAAAGCAGCCTTCCCCAACTATGTGCCCTCCACATATGTTGGACTAAACCCCCGTCATCCATCAGCCAGCATACAGACAATTTGCGTTATTTTTGTATGTCTTTTATCCTAAAATATGGATTTTTGCATGCATTTTGAGCCAAGAACTGCATTACAACTTTTGGAGAAGTGCAAAATCAAAGGATAGCTACATTCCAGTCTGCATTTTAGTCTGGCAAGTGTGGATCGGGTTGGTTTACTTAAAATGAGGAGTGAATGAAATCTAAATAGTCTGGGAGACACAATCATGTGATAAACATAACATCTAGTCTGGGTCGGTGTGGAAGGAGGTGGGTGCCTTTTGGCTTTTTTTTACCTAAATTCTCCTGTCTGGTTTTGCCCATGACTTGACCACAGTGCTTCTGACCTGTGCTTTGAAAGAAGCAGAGTGGCCCAGGTACTTCTGTGTTAATTTTTAGACACGTGGTGTTGAAACTAAGATTGCTTTTAAAAATCCTGCATTTCTAGAAAAATGGAACTACTAAGGTTTGCAAGTAATCTTTGATATCTATGTGTTGTGCAACAATTAACTTTTCAAATGCCTTATCAAGCCCTTTATCCTTCCCACACTGTTTGGCATGCATTCTGTATCTGTTTATGGAACTGGGTTTTCTTTCTCTATGGATGTTGAGTCATCATTAAGGAAGTCAGAGCTATAAAACTAACTCAGTTGTCTCTTTGCTGTCCTTTTCACCTTTCTTCCCTCCCAAAAGCAGTCTGTTCCTCCCAAGAAGCATAAGCTCTTTCTCTTCTCCTTCTCTTCTTGTGGAAACTTGGGGGGTTGTTTTGATGAGTGAAAAGCAAGTCTTTTTGCCATCAGGTGCATTTGACCCTTGGGGAAAGTCTGTGAGAGCCTCTCCTGTGATGAAGCATGCGGTCGATGTGCAGGAAATGATTCATCCTGCACTCGCTCGTTAGCAACTTGATCGAGGTCAGAGAAAACTGGAGGCTGGACAAAAGGAAAAGAAGTTGGTTTAGTGCCGCAATAAGTCCTAGTTTTATTGAGGAGATGGAGCGTTGTTGTACGTGTTTTGCTATGTCTTGGGGTGGCTTATCCGTGTGCTTTTAATTAGCCCTGGAAATGTTTTGGCAAAATATAGTGTAGCACGTTTTGGAATAAAACTAGTTCCAGGGCTAATGAAACACAGACATGTAGGCCATCCTTGAAAATCTGCTCACAATACTTACTAGCCTGCCTGCTCACACATGCCTCTGTCTGACGTTTGTGGCACATCAGTTGCCTAAATAAACCCACCTTCCCTACCTGGCCACCATAAGAGACCAGCTGAGTGCCTCTAGATACCCCTCATGTAGACTGCAGCTGGGGCTCCTGGACTAAGAGGGATCACCTCTGTACTGGGAGGAGCATCATCTCTATTCTTTGCCCCCAGCCACAGGGCTGGAATGACAGAGAGCAACTCAGAAGCTTCCTCCTGGCCTCCTCTCAACGCATGCGTGTGTGCTCCCTCCTCCCCACCTCGAAAGCAGAGACTGGTTGAGTAGAGGGCCAGTGGGGTTTCATGACTACATGGCAGATTTTCCCCAATCCCAGGAGTGCTTCTCTACTTGCTCTCCCCCCGCCCCACCACCCGCTCTCTCATTTAAGATGGGCAAAAATGGGCTAATCTAGTCATACTTTCAGGAAGGAAGTAGTGGGTCTGGATTATTCATTGGATGCAGAAAGCTGTACCACTTTCAAAACTTAAAAATACAAAAGCCTCATCATTTCTTAAAGGAGTTGGGTGGTTGTTTAGCTGTCCCTCTTCCTTTCTCTCTCTCTTTGAGTTTGGGGGTTGGTAGCAGTCCTCTGTAAGAAGAATACCCCTGGAAAAGCAGAGCTTTGCTTGCACTTGCTCTCTTAAGACTATATTCCTGCAATTGGGCATAGCCAGTGTGCAAGTTCAGGTGATGAGCTCAGTCTCCTGATCCTCAGGCCAGAGTTGGCTGCCCTTTCTTTAAGCAATTCCATGTTTATGCAAGAGAGTCTTAATCTCCTTGACATTCCACTCTCTTCTTGCTCTGGTGAAACTCCCCCTTGGATCATGTACAGAGTTGAGACATAAGTGAATTGGCATGCCTGGAGCCTCTTCTGAAAAACAACAACCAAGAGTTTTGTGGCACCTTAAAGTCTAACATTTATTCCCGCACAAGCTTTTGTGGAGTATAGTCCATTTCATCAGGTTCACCTGATTCATTCATTCTGATGAAGTGGATTATATTCCACAGAGGTTTATACCAGAATAAATGTATTTGTATTTAAGGTGCCACAAGACTCTTTGTTGCTTCTGCTGCAATAGACTGACTCTGTTACCTTCTAGAAATTTGGAGAAAAGGAGACATTGCAGAGGTCAGACTGGGTCCTTCATATATCCAAGAGTGCTTGACCAGCAGTCTTAGACCCATGACTGCTGTGCATTGTGATGAGCTTTGCCTTCCTCACCAAAATGTACTTGAGATGGGAAAAGATCTTTTCTCTCTGTCGAGTCACATCCTGGCCCTTTCTCTGCTGAAGTTAAACAGCTACAGCAACAACGTCACAACAACCTGGCAATTAAGGGCTGGCAGTGGAGCATAATTATGGGCCCCTTTTTTAGTTTAGCTGTCTCTGCTGGAGGAAGGAGCCAAGCGTGAGTGAATGGGCTGTGTGCACCAGTGGGCGGCTCATTCATAGTGTGCCAGGATCCTCCATGATTCCGTCTTCCTGTTGGGTCCAAACGCACCCACTGTACAGTCTGCTCTGACTAGCAGAAGCTCTTCAAGGTCTCAGGCAGTACCCAGGGCTCCTGTTCAGTGGGGATGATGGAGGATGAATTGGGGACCTTCTACACATGTAAAGCATGTGCTCTACCACTGATCTATGGCTTCTTGTCAGAGGCATCCACCCTCCATGCTAAAAACACAATTCGGCTTCTGCACCAAGTACAGCTCTATAAATCAGGCAAGCAATGCAAATAGTCTCTTCTGATTCTTCTGCGTGATCTTACTCTGCTTCTGTAAATTATGAGTGGGGCTCAAGATTTAAGGAAGGCACCGACGCTCCACCTTCTGACCACTGTAGATCCTGCTCGAATCCCTTCTGGTGTTGCCTGCACATTGTCAAGCCTTAGAGGCCAAAAGTTTGCTTTTACAAAAAGAAGAAAAAGGGGTGAAAGCAGAGGCTCTTGGAACGTTGAATTCTGCATCCAATAGCGATTTCAGCACTTTTGCAATGTGAGCACATGGAATCATGGAAGCCAGGGACCTGGGATTACGCAGAAGAAGCTGACAGTTGGTGGTGACCCCGTGTCTCTTGCAAGCCTCTCTCTTGGAGCCCATGATTGTGCATTCTGGCGGGCTGGGTCCTCGTTACTCCACGGTCTGCCCCCTTCACTCCCCCCATCCTCCCTCTGTCTAAATGAAGATCTAGCTACGCTTCATAATCCAGGCTATGCCACTTGGGGAGCAGTCCGGAGTAACCACGTAGGGCTCCACCTTCCCCAGTGCATTGCAGGAGAGCCTTGTTTGTCCACATCTCCTTTTGCCTGGACACAACACGCAGGGAGGGGACATTCGGGACATTTGGCTGGGTTCAGTTTCAGCGTATGGGAGCGAACACAACTTCCTGCCACAGGAAATGGCACTGCTGATGCTGGACAGCAAGTGGCCAATGTTGCAACCTTCCATGAGAAGCTTGGACACTGAAACAGGGATGTTGCCAGTCAGCCATGGGTGTGGGAAAGCATCCCAGCTGGCATCAGTTCCATCCCAAATATGATGCTGGCAAGCCAGAGAGGCTGCTTAAATAGTAGGCAAGGGAACAGAAAAGCAGGGCGTAGTCAGGCCGCTGTGTTCACTTGAAGTTGACAGTGTATTTCTTGAAGGCTGATGGTTTGTAAAGCCACTCAGAATATGGCTTTGGTCAGTTTAATCCTAACACACAAGGGAAAAGCAGGTCTAACAGAAGTGGTCTTCCTTGCTTGAACCTGCTGTAGTAGCCTGTCCTCCTTAGAAACTCCTTCCTCACCAAGGTCCGATTGCAGTCTCTTGGGATATGCATCTTTGAGTGCAATGTGGGCACTCAAAGTTATTCTTTTTGGCTGCTCTCCACTCCTGAAATTCTCTTCCTGTATTCTTCATGTCTCTGCTCTGCTTTAAACTCAGAGAAGCCCTCTGTAATTACTGTCAATCATGTTGCACTTCTTAAAACGAAAACTATTACAAAATGTTCTGCAAAAGGTGCCTTTTGTTACAGGCAGGGGACTGATAGGCAGAACATTTTGTAATAGTTAAAAGATTTAGGGCCCAGACCCATAGGATGCAAACCTCCAAAGCCAATTAATTTCTCATCCAAATCACGTCAAATAAAATAAATTATTCAATTAATTTGCACCCTGCCCCAGATAGTCCCAAATCAGTAGCTCCTCTTCAATTAAAATTAATTTGCAGTGGTGTGGAAAAAATACGAAAAGGAGAGTGAGCGATAGGGATTTTCATGAGTCTCCCCATTACATACACGCACACCTAAAAATGACGACCTTTGTACCACGATGGAGTTTCAAAAATTTGACAGAATGCTAACCCAAAAGCAAGCCAAGAGCCGTTCAGGAGGTCACCCCCAGTTAATTTCCCAATTCCCATCCAGATCCTGCTTCAAAATTTTATAAATTCCCCTTCAATTAATTACCCCATTCATCAACCATCATTACCTCCATAAATTAGATTCAAAATGAAATGAAGTGGTGCACAGTTCTAGGGGTGGTGGTGTCAAAATACTGGGTGACGGTGAGAATTGGGGCGGCAGAGGAAAGAAGGCTAGGAGGGAAAGTAGAAGGAAGGCTGGAAGGAAAGAAGGAACAGGCAGGTTTGTGGGGGAGGATCAGAAGAAGGGGACGGATGGAGCACGGACTGGACAGCATGGAGGAGACAGAGGGAGCCTCGAAAGAGAAGGGGCGGAGGCAGGGAGAGGGTGGAACAAGGACTCTGCCACTTCTTCTGCTCTTCAATTCCTTGGGTTGTCTCTCCACTTGCTGGGGACTTAGGACTTTTCCTCCAAACCCCAACACATTCATACAGAGGAAGACCCAAGCAGAGCGGGCCAGGAAGACGCACACTATGTATCACCTCTGTATGCACCACAATCCAGGGCAGGGAGACACACAAAGGCAAGAGGAGCCATACCCCCCTACAGTAATCACTTGAGCTGGTTTTAATTTTATATGTTGCTTGCTTGCTTGCATTTTGCTATTGTTGCATTCAAAATTAGTGTGGCCCCTTTTGGTGTGGGTTTTAACGCCTTTCGTTAGTCCAGCCCTGTATGTAAGTACTGGCTTGGTAGCCGTAGGTGAACAGGAACTGCATGCAGGGGAGTGAGCGAGGCTGGCAGAAAAGGGACATAGCACTCTCTCCCACTTCTGTGTCCAAAACAGAAACAAAACAGGCTGCCAGGGGATGGAGGCCCCCTCTTTCGCAGTCATTGTAGAAATAGAGTGGGCTGCTGCTGGAGGGATGGAGCCCACCACAGGGCTGGCTCCAGGTTTGAGTGGGAGCTGGCCAAACTGCTCTTTGATGGGTCCCCTCCTCTGTCAACATGCCTTGGTGGGCTTACCAGGTAGCAGTGGCAGGCAGCAGCAGCAAGCCAGGGGGCTGGGGTCCACAATTTTAATTCCTCACTATGCCCCAGAGGGATGGTCCTGGGGGCATGGTGGCAAACTAAAATGGTAGTTAGACCCAACCACCTGGAACAGCTAGGGGAAAAAATGAAAGCGGGCCCTCAGGCATACATCAGGGCCCTGGCAGTTGCCCAAGAATGCTGGGTACTGATGCCAGCCCTGGCTCTCCCTCCCTCCCTCCTCCGCTAGCTGCCAGCAGGCAAATAACACTTTCTGCAGGCTAGTGACTTTCATGGTCTTATTTACAAGGCTGAGTTTATCTGTTCTGCTGTCCAGAGAGGGAAACCCCCCTGAATTTATTTGTGGGTGGAAGTGTGTGAGAATTAAGTATGTGAGTAGAGAATAAGAATACAAAAGCTCTATAGCTTTTTTTGTGTGGAGAGGCAGTGTCTTGTTTCTTTCCCCTTCTTTTTCTGGTACATGCCCTACTCAAAGTAAACCTCTATCAGCTATGTTGTGGGCTGGATCTTGGTGAAGTGGGCTGTTTGTTGGTTTTTAAGAAGATCAGAGAACAAACCTTTCTTGTGAACTAGTTTGGGATATTTCCACAGATATGTGATTGACTAGCTGACTTGTCTCAGGGGGTCACTTTCCCTCTAATTGCCATAAAAGTGGAGAAACTCCAAACCAAAGCACTCAAGGTTTTCCTCTTCATTATTATCTTGTGTTTCCAAAATTCAGATCGCTGGATGGCCGGCTGCAGGTGTCCCACCGGAAGGGTCTCCCCCACGTCATCTATTGCCGGCTGTGGCGGTGGCCGGATCTTCACAGCCATCACGAACTACGTGCCATGGAGATGTGTGAATATGCGTTTAACATGAAGAAGGATGAAGTCTGTGTGAATCCATATCACTATCAAAGAGTGGAAACACCAGGTACTGCGGGCCCCCAGGAGGCCTTAGGGTAGAGGAGGCTCATGGCTGGGAAATCAGAAGCCCAAAGGATGGAGGGGCAGGCTGGACTTGTGCCGGGTGTTCAGATGATAGGCTTGTTGCTGATGCTGCCCTTGATTGTCTTGTCTCGTCAGTATTACCTCCAGTATTGGTACCAAGACATGCAGATATTCCAGCTGAGTTCCCCCCACTGGATGATTACAGCCATTCCATTCCAGAGAACACTAACTTCCCAGCAGGCATAGAACCTCAGAGCAACTACATTCCAGGTATCGTATGACTTCTCCAGAAAGGAGTGATATGGAGACCTTTTTCTTTGCAGTGTGTGTGTATCTGTGGATGGATTAGGTTCTCTGTCGACTAAATGCTAGAACGCTTTAACATTGCTGTTTCCAGGTGCCCTCCAGTCAACCTTTTCAAACAGCAGCAAGTACAGCTGTGTTAACAGTAGCACTAATGCAGCATGCCCCAACCTGGTGACCTCCAGATGTGTTGGGCTAAAGCTCCTATTGTTGCCAACCAGCATGGCTGTTGGGATGATGGGAGTTATAGCCCAACAGATCTGGAGGGCATTGGGTGTAAGGGAAGGATGTCATTTCTGGAATTTTTATATGGGTCATTTGGGGTGGGCATTCAGTGTTTCCTCCTTGGTTTGCTGCCATGCAAAGAAGAAAAGTAGGCTCTCTGTCTATCTCATTTGTCTTTCACACTGAATAAAGGAGCATGGTGAAGGATGCCTTTTGAAAAATATACAGATACCCCAATTTATTTTTAACTGCTATATACTGCCTTATTTGCTAAAAAAAAAACCCATCGAAGTGGTGGACAACAATATGAAACAAAACCTTAAAAAAATAAAAAAGAACATTAAAACAGTAAAACATTAAAGCATTAAAACAACTATATAATTTAAATGGCTAAATTAAAAAGTTGTGCCTTCATACCCTTTCTAGCAGCCAAGAGAGTGGGGACCAATCGTAGTTCTTGAGGGAGTATATTCCAAAGTCTGGGAGCAACCCTTTCGTGCATGCCCAGCAAATGGGCCTCTCTGGGAAATTGTGCCCTTAAGAGGGCCTCTTCTGAAGATCTCAATAGCCAGGTAGGGTCACATCAAGAGATAACGGCATCCTAAGCCATTTAGGGCTTTCACCAACACTTTGAATTGAGCCCGGATAGCAATCGGCAACCAGTGCAGGTCTTTCAAGACAGGTGTGATATGGTCTCGATACCGCATACCAGTTAGAAGCCTAGCTGCTACATTTTACACCAATTGAAGCTCCGTGCAGGGCGCATTGCAGTAGTCTAAGCATGATGTAACCAAAGTATGGATAACTATTGCCAAGTCAGACCAACTCAGTAAGGTAGCCAGCAGTCCAAGCATAATTGTACCGAGCCAAGTTCAAGGTATTGTTATTGACATATAAAGCCCTAAACAGCTTAGGACCAGGCTATTGAAAGATTAAAATCTTAAAAGATGATGCTGTTAAAGTGCTGCATTCAATATGCCAACAAATTTGGAACACTCAACAATGGCCGCAAGACTGGAAAAGATCAGTTTACATTCCAATTCCAAAGAAGGGCAACGCCAAAGAGTGTTCAAACTACTGCACAATTGCGCTCATTTCACATGCCAGCAAGGTGATGCTCAAAATCCTACAAGCTAGGCTTCAGCAGTATGCGAACCGAGAACTACCGGAAGTACAAGCTGGGTTTCGAAGAGGCAGAGGAACTAGAGATCAAATCGCCAACTTTCGCTGCATCATGGAGAAAGCAAGAGAATTCCAGAAAAACGTCTATTTCTGCTTCATTGACTACGCTAAAGCCTTTGATTGTGTGGATCACAACAAACTGTGGCAAATTCTTAAAGTGATGGGAGTACCAGACCACCTTACCCGTCTCCTGAGAAACCTGTACAAGGGTCAAGAAGCAACAGTAAGAACCAGACATGGAACAACCGAGTGGTTCAAAATTGGGAAAGGAGTACGACAAGGCTGCATATTGTCACCCTGCTTATTTAACTTATATGCAGAGTACATCATGAGAAATGCGGGGTTGGATGAATCAGAGGTCGGAATTAAGATTGCTGGGAGAATTATCAACAACCTCCGATATGCAGACGATACCACCCTAATGGCAGAAAGCGAAGAGGATCTCAAGAGCCTCTTGTTGAGGGTGAAAGAGGAGAGTGCAAAAGCTGGTTTGAAACTCAACATTCAAAAAACTAAGATCATGGCATCTGGCCCCATCACTTCCTGGCATATAGAAGGGGAAGAAATGGAAGCAGTGACAGATTTTACTTTCTTGGGCTCCAAGATCACCGCAGACGGTGACTGTAGCCATGAAATTAAAAGATGCTTGCTCCTTGGGAGGAAAGCTATGGCAAACCTAGACAGCATAGTAAGAAGCAGAGACATCACCTTGCCGACAAAGGTCCGTCTAATCAAAGCTATGGTTTTCCCAGTAGTAATGTATGGCTGTGAGAGCTGGACTATAAGGAAGGCTGAGCGCCGAAGAATTGATGCTTTCGAACTGTGGTGCTGGAGAAGACTCTTACGAGTCCCCTGGACTGCAAGGAGGTCAAATCAATCAATCCTAAAGGAAATCAACCCCGAGTGCTCATTGGAAGGACAGATCCTGAAGCTGAAGCTCCAATATTTTGGCCACCTAATGCGAAGAGAAAACTCTCTGGAAAAGACCCTGATGCTGGGAAAGACTGAAGGCAAAAGGAGAAGGGGACGGCAGAGGATGAGATGGCTAGATAGCATCACTGATGCAATGAATATGAACTTGAGCACGCTCCGGGAGAGAGCGCAGGACAGGAAGGCCTGGCGTTCTATGGTCCATGGGGTCACGAAGAGTCGGACACGACTAAACGACTGAACAACAACAACATTGAAAGATTGTCTCCCCCTATAGAGACCCGTTAGACCACTGTGATCTTCAGGGGAGGCCTTGTTGTCCGTACCACATCCTGCAGAGTCCCATCGGGCAGCAACACAGCAACGGGCCTTTTCTGTGGCGGGGGCCTCCCTCTGGAATGATCTGCGATATATCAGGAACAATCATGTGCTTTCGACAATTGTTAAAAACTTACTTGTTTACCCTGGCTTTTCCCAACCATGAACTTGTCTGTGAATGTTGTTGTGCTTTTAGAATGATGTTCTAAAATGATGTTAGAATGATGTTATAATCTGTTGTAAACCACTTTGGGATCTTTAAAATGGGAAGTGGTATATACATCTTCTAAAATAAATATATATCTAAATAAATGTGCAAACGTACTCCTTGCCACCTGAAGATCCAGGGGCCTCGTAGGATCAAGGAGCACCCCCAAGCTACGGACCTGATCCTTCCAGGGGAGCACAGCCCCTTCCAGAACAGGCTGAATCCCAGTCCCTGAGTCAGGCTTCCTGCTGACCAACAACACCTCCTTCTTATCTGGGTTTAACCTCAACTTCTTCACCCTCACCTAGCCCAGGCAATGTTCAAGGGATTCAACTGCTTCCTTGCTGTTAGGTGACAAAGAGCAACACAGCTGGGTGTCATAAGCATATTGGTGGCGCCTTACTCCAAAGCTCCAGAATCTTTCTATGGACAGAGAGAGACGGTGATACCCACAGGACAAGGCTCTCCTGTCAAATCATGGTCCTTGGGCATGCCTCAGTTGTATTCTGTAAAATGGGAATCTGTAGCTCTTGACCTTGCAGTGTTGTTATAAGGAACAATTGCATTATAAAACCCCTTTTTGAGACTTACAAGGAAAAAAAGTCCTGACCCTTGCATTTTGATCAAAGTTGTTCATAAATAAGTGTTCATATGTATAAACCCCTGGATTTTGCTTGGGTTTTGTGATAGCTGTTCCCCTGGATTTTTTTTTTTTCCTTCAGAGACACCCCCACCTGGCTATCTGAGTGAGGATGGAGAAACTAGTGACCCTCAGATGAATCACAGTATGGATGCAGGTAGATCACACTGAAAATGACTTTGTGGCATTGATGGAATTGTGTTCATCCCTCTTTTCGTCTTAGTAGATTTACTGCCACCCCAGAGCTTGGAAACTCATTGGGTATGCTCTCTCCTCTTCCCCACTCCTGGCTCTTGCACTCCATATTCTGCCTTTTTTCCACCTGGCTTCGATCCTTCCTCCTCTTCTGCTCCACGTACCTCTTCTTTCCATTGAAGCTGAACAGGAAAGGAACAGCTGGGGCTAAAAGCAAAGCCAAGGACAGGAGAGTTTGGAGGGAGAATAGAACAAATTAACCCAATGCAAATGGCGTATTGAGTTTGCCATCTCCCCATGCATGGCTTGGGTTGAAGAATGCATGTGGGATTCTAAAAGGGGGAATGCCACATTTATCGCCCTTCAGCATAATGATACAGGTAGAAAGAGGCAGGCATGGGATTTTGGGTAGGTCTCTTGCATGGCCTGTGCGGCAATACATTTTTGGCATGTATAATTATTGGTCATGTGGTCTATGTCTGAAATGTATATGGGGTCTTTGGGGGTATAATTACTTGCATTGCTATTGGCTCTGAATATACCCTGTGGGTGCCCAATCTATTTGTGAAACATATATCCATTCTTTCTGGCACTTCTTTAACTCCAGGGATTCCCAACCCTTTTTTAAAATAAAAAATGTTTATAATATAATAAAGTGCAAAATAAAAATGCATAAGGGGAGTGGAAAATGGGATGTAGATGTGTAACTGATGTGCAGCAGGTATGTTGACGCATGCTATGATGAAAGCTTGACCCAATCGTGTTTGAGAACGCTTGGCACATATTTGGGGAAGTTACTGCCCCTCAGCGGAAACAATGAACTTCCTTAAGGGATTGTTGTGGAGATGAATAGGATCTGTCTTCTAAAAGTAATATAGCATGTCACAGTCTCTCTTTTAGCAGATAGTAGCTTAGTAGAATTGTCTTTTTCTTTCCCCAGGTTCTCCAAACTTGTCTCCAAATCCAATGTCTCCTGCACACAATAATCTGGGTAAGGATGGTACAGTTTGGGGCTCTTTTGAAATGTGTATGGTGGGTTCTGTGTGATGATGCATCAGTAATGGCCTAATTGGCAGTTAGTATGCAAAGCAGAGGTGGGTAAGGCACGTTCATGGAGATGTCTTAGAAATGCATGTGGATACTTCGAAAACGTTACTTGTTTTAACCATTAACTAGCCTAACACTGGGTTTGATACAGAGGAACTGCTGTTTGTAACGTGTATGCCCATTCCAGATTTGCTCCAGGAAAAGGACTTTTCAGGTTTTTTATTGTTTCAGAATGCCACTACACCGGTTTGACTGTGGGACAAAAGCAGTGCCACCCTGAGATCATTTTGAGTTCTCTTAAAACATTTTCTGTCCCCACACTAAGAGGACAAGTGTGTGGCAACAGGGCAGTTGTTGAATGCCATGTGGGTAACTAAAACAACAAAGAGGTTTGTGCCACTTTAAAAACGAACACATTTATTATGGCATACGCTTTCATGGACTGGAGTCCACTTTGTCAGATGCAACTCTAGTCCATGAAAGTTTATGCCGAAATACATTTGCTAGTTCCTTAAGGTGCCACAAGTCTCTTGGTTGTTTTTGCAGCTGCTGCAGACCAGCACTGCTGCTACCCTTCTGGAAATGGTGAGTAAGTTGGAATTCCAGAGATGCTCTTACCTAGGGTATGTAAGCGACCCCGTGAACAAACTGCAATGCTCATGAGCAGTCAGGATTGGTTTTTGATTGCACCAGAAAGTAAATTCTCTTCCCTAAATTAGCCAGTAACATAGCCTCAGGAGAGAACAGGGGAGAACTGCACAAAAGCCAAGACACCGCTGAATGATCAGTGGCCAGGAGAAAGGGGGTGGAGCCATCGGGGAACCCTGGGCAGGCTGGGTTGGAACCCAGGCCGCAGGTCCCCCACCCCCGGCTTAAACCCTGGAGTCCACACACGGACGTGGCATGGGGGAGGCCTCCAGGAGGCCTCTGCATCGCAGTGCCCAGAGCAGTGGCGAAACCACTGGCATGGGTTGGCTGCTCTGCTCAGATGTCCCGGATGTTCACAACTGCTGCAGCTGCTGAGGAGTGGAATGCAGAGCCAGTGGGACTTCCCTCCCGAACGGTCTGGCTCCTGGGAGAGGAGCGGGGCATAAATGGCCAATCTGGCTGCTGTGACTTAGGAGCATACAAGGTGGCTGACACTGCGGCCGACTGTGGCCCATTTTGCTCAGTGTTGTCTGTGCCAGCCTCCCCTACCTTGATGGCCTCCAGAGGCCTCAGACCCTGACCCCCATCTTTCCCAGCCAGCATGACTGGTTGAGAGTGATGGGCGTTGCTGGCCAGCACACCTGTAGGGTACCGGGTTGGGAAGGGCCGGTCTGTCCTGACTGGCAGAGGCCCTTCCCAGCCTTATCTGGAGGTGCTGGGGGTTGCGCCTGATCCACAGACCATGCGCTCTACCACAAACCATGTGCTCTACAGTTCCCAGCCCAAATGTGGGATGTATTCCTGGCGAGCATAGGAAGCTGTCTGGTGGCAGGTCAGACTCTTTGTTCATCTAGCACATTATTAGGTCATCCAGTGAAGCTGAATTGTGGGAGATTCAGGGCAGACAGAAGGAAGTTCTTCTTCACACAGCACATAGTTAAACTGTGGAATTCTCTACTGGAAGGTGTTGTGATGGCCACTAATGTGGAGAGCTTTAAAAGGCGATTAGATAAATTCTTGCGATTTGGCTATCAGTAGGTCTATATTCTCTCCAGAACCAGAGGCAATATGCCTCTCACTTTCAGTTGCTAGGGAACACGAGTGAGAGGATACTGCTGCATTGATGTTCAGCTTGTGGGCTTCCTGTAAGCATTTGGCTGTCCACTGTAGGAAAAGAGTGCTGGACTTTGGAGAGAGGCCTTTGGTCTGATCCAGCACTGCTCTTCTTAGGTTCTTATGCCTACTGAGCGGCAGCCGCCCTCCCTGGCCCCAGGCAGAGGTCTTTCCAGATGAGGTTTTAATGTGCAGTTATCATGCCTCCTTCACACAATTTTGCAGTGAGTCCAAATGACATTGTATGCCAATTGTAATCTTCTTGTGTCTTCCCAACACCTTTACATCTTTTTTCATGCTACAGAAAATACATTAAGGAGGGAAACAACAGCATAGTAGCACAATCTCTTGGTGGGTGTGGATAAAAAAAAAAAAAGCACAGTTGAGGCACACTGGCAGGAATTGTCCCTGGGGAAGGTGGGTGGTCATGCCTCCTCCTTTCTCTATGGCTTGCCATACATTTTTTGTTTCAGAGCCATTTCACGACCTGCACCCCCAGTCTTTTCCCTTAAATATTTGCTTCCTGGAATGAGGTTTCTTCAACCCACAGGCTTCAATTAGCTATTCAAGTGAATAGCCAGTGTAGTGTAGTGGTGAGAGTGACGGACTGGGAGCCGGGAGATCCGGGTTCTAGTCCCCACTTGGCCATGGAAGCTCACTGGGTGACTTTGGGCCAGTCACAGACTCTCAGCCCAACCTACCTCACAGGGTTGTTGTTGTGAGGATACAACGGTGAGGAGGAGGATAATGTAAGCCGCCTTGAGTTCCTTGCGAGAGGGAGAAAGGCGGGGTATAAATGCAATAAATAAATAAATAAATAAAGTAGTAGATTAATAAATCGGCAGCATTTACTTCTGAGTACAGATGTGTAGGTTGTGAAACTGACTACATCAGGTTGTGAAACTGACTAGATGGGTTGTCTGGTTTGATCTGGTTGTGAAACAGACTAGAGATCAGGCATTCTCAGGTGAAATGGATGGGAATAACAGCCCGATCTGTAACCATGTCTACAGAGAAGTAAGCTTAACTGCAGTCTTCTTGCCCTGTGCAGCAGGCACTCCCTTGCAAGCTTTTTTAATATTGCAATTTGTGCTGCACAAATACCTGTAAAGACGCAAAACAGGGTGCTGAAATGGTGCTGACAAGTGCCTGTTTCAAAATCCTAGGTAAAGGGGGAGAGGGAAGGGGAAATCCTGCCCACACAGCTACGTCATGCCCACCTTGTGGATAGAACATAGCAAGATGCACACACAACTAGGTGCCTGAGGTCTGGATGGTCAGTTGCTGTTGTGCTTGTAGCTTATAGCAGAAGAGCAATGGTTGGCAAGCACTGGGATCCCTCTCTCTGGAAGCACCCGGAGAGTTTGCAGCCGCCTTTAGGGATGCCTGAAGGATGAAAGGAACTGTTTGAGCAGGCAGGGGAGACTCATAACACTACTTACTACTGGGAGCTCACTTTACATATTTCAAGAACTTTCAGCTTCTGAATACATATTTAAAATGGGCAGCAAATGGTGCCGATGAGGGGATGTCTTGTAGATGGATCTTACTGTTTTCCTCTTCTTTCTCTCCTGCAGATCTACAACCTGTCACTTACTGTGAGCCAGCATTCTGGTGTTCCATTTCCTACTATGAGCTCAACCAGCGAGTTGGGGAGACATTCCATGCTTCTCAGCCCTCTATGACTGTGGATGGCTTCACCGACCCTTCCAACTCGGAACGCTTCTGCCTTGGTTTGCTATCAAATGTAAACCGCAATGCAGCAGTGGAACTCACCAGACGGCACATTGGTAGTGTCTGTTGTCCTGTTGAGCTGGGATTGCGTTTGGCAGTGGGCTCCCCTTTGATGCACTGCGGCAGGACAGGGGCAAATCGCCTGTCTTTGGGAGTGCTTTGTGGCTCTTTTGCTTACCTTTAGTTATTCAGTGCCATTTTAATTATGCAAAATGGTCTGGTATTATTACTTACGTTGTGTATATAGTATGTAGAAATTTAACATTTTGAACACATTTACTTGTTACATTTCTATCCTGCCTTTCCTCCAAGGAGCCCGAGGCAGCATACATGATCCTCCTCTCCATTTTATCCTCGCAACAACACCGTGAAGCAGGTTAGCCTGAGAGTCACTGACTGGCTCAGTCACCCAGTGAGCTTCATAGCTGAGTAGGAACTAGAAGAACCCAGATCTCCCAAGTTCCAGTCACCCCTAACCACTACCCCACACTGGCTCTCATGACATTTCTGTAATCCTCAAGCTGGTTCGCTGTCTAACTCAGTTACCTCCAGTTATTAGAGCAGGTTCTCTCTCGCAAACGGAGGCTGAATGCCTGACTCTCTTCCATTGGATCTGCTCAAAAGCTCAACTGGAAGACTGCAAATTACTTTATGAGTCTACCTGTCAAATCTCCTACCAATTCTGAAAGAATTAAAGCTTTATGTGGAGCTGCATCCGAATTATGCTAAGATAGGCCAAATTCAGACAACCAGTTTTCCCCCAACAAGCAAATTACTTTTTGGAGACAATGACCTGTGAGGTCAGTGTTGTTAGGAGGAGTCCAACACAAGATTGACCTCATGACTGCCATGTTTGGGACAAGCTAGAAAATGTGCTTTGCTGCAGTCACAGGGAGCAGGTTTCATCACTTAAGGATTCTTCAGACAATTGAATGTCTCTCAATTTCTACGCCTGGTGGCTTAAAAAAAGGTTACTTGCTCTTTGGAGAGCAGTTCATAGCACAAGACAGCCAGTGTGATGCAGTGGCGAAAGTGTTGGATTTTGGCTAGAGAGACTCGGGTCCAACTCCTCTCCAGCCATGAAGCTCATTCAGGGACCCTGGTCCAGTCACACCCTCAGCCTAGCCTACTTCACAGGGTGGCTGTGAAGATAAATTAAGGGTAACCGTGTATCTTGCTCACTGGAGGAAGGGCAGATTAAAAATAAAATGAGAAATGTACTGTGTCTACAGTGGATCGATGGAAGCCTCAAGGACGTTATTCCAGCCATTGGAGGGGTGGGTTGGGAGGGAGGAGTTCTGCATGCTGCTTTGCTGCCTTTGACTGGTTGCCCTGACGCTGCTGCCCTGTGTTTTCCCAGGGAGAGGAGTGCGGTTATATTACATTGGAGGGGAGGTCTTTGCCGAGTGCCTTAGCGACAGCGCCATTTTTGTCCAGTCTCCCAACTGTAACCAGCGCTACGGTTGGCATCCGGCCACCGTGTGCAAGATCCCACCAGGTAACTTGGCGTGGCTTCCCTTCTGTTCATTGCTGCTTGTCTGTCATCGTTTCCTCTGTCCTAGCGAAGGCCCAAGGAGTGGCCTGGGAGAATCGGCTGGTGCAATTTGCTGAATCTGCAGGTGAGAAACAACTCACTGGATGGAAGCTGCTGCAGTGAACTTTCCAGGGAAGAACCAAGCGTACACAGAAGGGCTTGGTGGATGCCATGATTCTGCACAAGGCCGAATTGTGGGATCGGGTCAGGATTCAGCTTCCCAAGAACTCTGCTTCGGAAGCACTATCCACTCCTTCAAAAGAATTTCCACCGCTCCCCTCCCTACTGGTCAGACTAAACTACTCAGACAGCAATGCTTGCTGGAGATGTGGAGAGTGAGAGGCTACTCTTGGGCACATGTTTGGAACTGAAATGTTTTTTGTGGTTTTTGGAAAGATGCCAAGTGGAGGATCAACCTCCCACGAGGCACAGACTGTGGATTCCCACTCGTTCACTCTGTGCTTGGTTACATCTGGCCTAGTGGACCCTGAATAAGACACATGCAGCTGGGATTCGACGTGTTGCACGAGTTGCTAGGTGACTGCCAGCCTCAAAATCCTGCTCTCCACCTGAGAGAGGACAGGTCAGCTGAACCCCTAGAACAGGCATCTCAAGAGATTTATATGAAGTCGTACCTTGCACAAATTTAATGGCACATGGGATGCCCAAAGTGCTTTGACTACAACCATATCATCCCTTTACAACTGTAATTGCTGTGACATGGTGATCTGACCGCTTGCCCAGCCGACACACACAAATTTACCCCACCCCCATCTCCTCCTTCACACCTCCAGTTTCCCTTTTCCTCTCTCTTGTTCCTTTTTGGTCCACAAATAAAGAAGCAGAAGGCTGGATATTCAGCAGTTTCAGAGAGGCCCAAGACTATAACAACAGGAACATAAATTGAATTTTCAGAATCCTCTTTTCTTTCTGATAGTTATGTACTACCCAAAAGGACAAAATATTCACCTTTAAGTTTTTGTTCCAACTTTAATTATAGTTCTTTTCCTTTTGTATCTATTAGTTATTACTATAGATAATGAAAACCTTTAATTATGCATTTAGGGGAAAAACACACACCTCAGCTTACATATTAATAAAATGGTTTCTAGTCATTATGACTGAAGATATAATTGAAAGCGTGTGAATAATGTCTGGCGAAATCTCAACTGCCAGAAAGGTGGCAGAATAGTATTTCCAGGAGGACCAGGGAAAGACGTCAGTTCTCTGCATAGCTTTTTACCTGCATCAGGGTTAGCAGAAGAAATAAGTCAGAATAGTTAGCATCAATAACTCTGGTAGACTAGGGGCGCAACCCTATGCATGCTTAGGCAGAAACATGTCCTAGAACTCCCAGCACTCCTCAGCCAGCCATGCTGGGAGTTGTAGGGCTTTTTTCTGTCTAAGCATGCACAGGATTGCACCCTAAATTGTGCAGTTTGCGTATGGCAGGGGCAGCCCTTCTGCACTGGGCCGCTGAACCTTAATCACAAAGCCCCAAGAACTGGCAGGGGGATATGTTTTATTTCATTTTTGTTCTAAGGGGCATATAGATTTTAACATATAACCCAAACATCAACAGTACACAGAGTTTGCCTTATATTGTTTGTCAGATATTCTAGTAGGTGCGGGAGACTTTAAGATGAGATCTATGATTGTAACATACGCTTCACCTTCTGCTCCTACCAGTAACATTCCTGTTTCAGCTTCTAGTCTTCCTTTGAGAAATATGATGGAGGATTTGGTGGAAGCTGGTCTGTGGAGCTTGTATTGACACAAGTTACAAAGGGAAGCCACATGTCCATGGACGTGTCCTTTTTCATTGTTCCTCTGATCAATCTATTATGCTATGTTAACTTTTCAGCTAAAATTGCTGTCCAGATTATTAAAAGCATCCACTCATTGGATATCTTTGACTTGCTTTCCAATACTGAGCTATTTTCATCCTTGCCGCCACTAATAGCAACAAAATTAGGTCCTTATGCAATAACTGTTTCTGTGAGACATCAAAAATAGATAAAGGACCAACAGTGTTATATTGTGTTTTGTTTGTTGTGTGATCTGTGATATATAATTGAAAACAGATGTCCAGAATTCTTGAACATATTCACATGTGCAGGGGGATACCTTTTTAAACCTAGGAATTTAGCTTCTCTTTTCTATTTCCTTCTAACATTTCTATCAGAAAAGATAGATAGATAGATAGATTTTTTTTTTCCAGGTGTGACCCTGGGCTCATGTCTAGATCAGCAGCTCCTCGGTGGTCAAGTTTCAGAGTTCATCTGGTTGGGGTTGAAGAGTTTGAGAGCAGCATGCCCGCACTGTCATATGTTTGACAGCCGGGGGCGGGGATTGTTTTTTCCCTACCTTCCTGCACTCCAGAGCTGCTGTGATATTTTTAAAAAGCTTTTTAGCTTGCAGCTGGGCCCATGCATGGCAAACTTGGGCTTGAAGGGAGGAGTTCAAGTGAGTGGGTTGAGCGGGTGACGGGAATGAATAGGGGGTTAGAACTGAAGACGTTCTGCAGAGAGGTTTGCCACCAGAACTCTGTGTTGGTTTCATCCACCTCCTGCCTGATGTTATGAGAGCTCCTCTTATCCCAGCCACCCTGAGTCTCCACTTGGAGATGGGAGTTGGGTGAGGTTGATCCCTGGGGAGAGACCTTGGTTTTGATTTGCAGCATTACCTAGTGTTTGCTGATGGTGGGTATCTGGAGATCTTGGTGGCTGCCCCACAGCTGTGGCACGCCTTCCCTTCCCCTTTTACGTTTTCTCCCTCCAGGAAACCGTTTTGGCATCAGCTTGTCTTTGCTGAAAAACCTCTGTACCTCTACCAGGAAACACAGCTTGTTGCAAAGGATTCTGGGCACTGATTAGGCCTCTCGGGTGTTGCCATTGCTCTGCATGAACTGAAAGGCTGCCCTAGAATAGAACTCTCCTCAGACCTCACAATGCAAGGGAGGAAGATCGGTAGTGGTGAATCAGCTGCCATTTCAGAGAGTCTTGTGCTCCTCTACTGATTTTCTCAGTGAGGACCGCCTGATAAGCTTCTAAAGGCTCCCTGGAATGCATTTTGACAGCTACAGCCCTGCAGATCCCTCAAAATTATGTTGTGGAAGTACTGAAGTACTGCAAGTATGGTTATGGTAATGGCTCAGGTTCTTTGGAACTCCCTGCAGAGAGGCTGTTGCACATTTTCTTGGCTTGCCTGCCTTTTGTTTGTAATCACAGAATAGTAGGGTTGGAAGGGACCTATAAGACCATCAAGTCCAACCCCCTGCTCAGTGCAGGAATCCAAGTCAGAGCATCCCTGATAGATGGCTGTCCAGCCTCATCTTGAATGCCTCCAGCGTGGGAGAGCCCAACACCTCCCTAGGGAATTGGTTCCATTGTCGTATTGCGCTGACATTCAGGAAGTTTTTCCTGATGTTCAGCCGGGTTTGGCTTCCTGTAACTTGAGCCCATTATTCCGTGTCCTGCAGTCTAGGTTGATCGAAAAGAGATCCTGGCCTTCCTCTCTGTGACAACCTTTCAAGTACTTGAAGAGCGCTATTATATCTCCTCTCAGTCTTCTCAAGGCTAAACATGCCCAGTTCTTTCAGTCTCATAGGGCCTTTTTTCCAGTCCCCTGATCATCTTTGTTGCCCTCCTCTGAACCCTCTCCAGTTTGTCTGCCTCCTTCTTAAAGTGTGGTGCCCAGAACTGGACACAGTACTCCAGATGAGGCCTACCAGTGCTGAGTAGAGGGGAACTAGTACTTCCCGGGATTTGGAAGCTATGCTTCTATGAATGCAGCCCAAAAGAGCATTTGCCGTTTTTGCAGCCACATCACATTGTTGGCTCATATTCAGCTTGTGATCGACAACAATTCCGAGATCCTTCTCACTTGTAGTGTTGTTGAGCCAAGTATCCCCCATCTTGTAGCTGTATTTGGTTTCTTTTTCCTAGGTGCAGAACTTGGCATTTCTCCCTATTAAATCTCATTCTGTTGTTTTCCGCCCAGCACTCCAGCCTATCAAGATCACTTTGAATTCTGTTTCTGTCTTCCAGGGTATTAGCTATCCTGCCCAATCTTCTGTCATCTGCAAATTTGATCAGCATTCCCTGCACACCTCCTCCAAGTCATTAATAAAAAATGTTGAAGAGCACTGGGCCCAGGACTGAGGTCTGTAGCACCCTGCCCATTACCTCTCCCCAGTTTGAGAAGGTCCCATTGATAAGCACCGTTTGAGTCCGATTCTGTAGCCAACTGTGGATCCACCTGATAGTTGTTTCATCGTCACTCTGGCAGGATTTGTTCTTGACAAATCTATGTTCGCTTCGAGTAATCACTGCATTGTTTTCAAGGTGCTTCCAGATGGATTGCTTTATAATCTGCTCCAGAATTTTCCCAGGGATTGATGTCGGACTGACTGGTCTGTAGTTCCCAGGTTCCTCCTTCTTACCCTTTTTGAAGATAGGGACCACATTAGCCCTCCTCCAGTCATCTGGCACGTCACCCGTCCTTCATGATTTCTCAAAGAGAATAGACAGTGGTTCTGAGAGTTCTTCTGCCAGTTCCTTTATTACTCTAGGATGCAGTTCATCTGGCCCTGGAGATTTGAACTCCTTCAAAGTAATTCGGTGTTCCTTGACCATATGCCTATCAATCTCAAACTGCAATCCTGCCCCTTCAGTCTGTACTTCACCTTTGCCAGGGAGGTCATAGACCCTCTTTTGGGAGAAGACTGAGCCAAAGTAGGAATTGAGCACTTCTGCCTTTTCTTGGTCATCTGTTATCATTTTGCCATCCTTATTTAATAGCTGAACCATCATTTCTTTCCTCTGTCTTTTACTATGCACGTAGCTGAAGAAAGCCTTTTTGTTGCTTTTAGCCTCCCTCGCTAACCTCAGCTTGTTCTCAGCTTTAGCCTTCCTGATGCCATCCCTGCAGTTCTGTGCTACCTGCCTGCACTCTTCATTTGTAGCTTGGCCTTTAGCTTGGCCTATTGTATATATAGTTTAACAGTTCATTTACAAAAATAAGAAAAGTTTCAGGAGATGTATCAGAGCTAACATCAGTAAATTATTGATTTATCAAGAGATAAATGGTCTGGTGGGGCGTGGGGGTGGGGGAGGAATGTATGGTTTCACTTTGTCCTCCTTGTTATTCCAAAAGTTACCAAATGACCACCATCTCTCAGGAAATGTATCTGTTTGATGCCCAAGACGGCTTTTTGTAAAATAAGCTAATTTTATTAACTAGGCCATCTCCCAAATCTTAAGATACTCAGCTTTTTTATTTATTTAAAATTCTTTTTTTGTCTGCCTTTAATGGTAAAACATTAGAATATCATTACAATATCCGATTTCCAGTACTTAGCAGTATAAATGTTTGTCCAGCTAGTAAATTTATTTATTTATTTATTTATTTATTAAATTTATTAATCGCCCATCTGACTGGTCACCCAGCCACTCCGGGCGATGTACAACCCCCATAAAACAATTTAAAACAATAAAATTTTACCATAATTTTTTTTTTTTAAATACCCTAACCCACCCCAAATGCCTGCCTGAACAACCACGTTTTTAATGCACGACGGAAGCTCATTAAAGAGGGGGCATGACGGAGTTCCCTAGGGAGGGAGTTCCACAGAGTGGGGGCCACCACAGAGAAGGCCCTCTCCCTCGTCCCCACCAGTCTAGCTGTCCTGGCTGATGGGACAGAGAGAAGGCCATCTGAGGCTGATCTTGTTAAGCGGCCTGTCTGGTGTTGCTGGAGGCGCTCCTTAAGATAGGCTGGGCCGGAACCATATAGGGTTTTAAAGGTCAAAACCAACACCTTGAATTTGGCCCAGAAAACAACTGGTAACCAGTACAACTCCTTCAGCACTGGAGTGATGTGATCTCGCCGGCGGCTGCCTTTAATCAGGCGAGCCGCCGCGTTCTGTACCAGCTGCAGCTTCCGAATCGTCTTCAAGGGTAACCCCACGTAGAGCGCATTACAGTAGTCTAAACGAGAGGAGACCAGGGCATGTACTACCGATGGGAGCAGATGGTCGGGAAGGAAGGGGCGCAGCCGCCGTATCAGATGGAGTTGATACAGCGCTGTCCGGCTCACAGCTGACACCTGAGCCTCCATGGACAGCTGGGAGTCCAAAATGACCCCCAGGCTGCGGACCTGGTCTTTGAAGGGTAGCCGTACCCCATTCAACACCAGGTCAACATCCCCCAGCCTCCTCTTGTCTCCCACCAAAAGTACCTCGGTCTTGTCAGGATGGCATCTATTGTCTGTCATCTATTGCAACACAGTGGTGCAGAGTGAAGCTCCTGTAGTAAAAAGGACTGTGTACTTCACTGATCATATGCTAATGTTTGCCCTGGTGTTGTGTTCTCTATCCTCAACAGGATGCAACTTGAAGATTTTTAACAACCAGGAATTTGCTGCCCTTCTGGCTCAGTCTGTGAACCAGGGCTTCGAGGCGGTGTATCAGCTGACGAGAATGTGCACCATCCGAATGAGCTTCGTCAAGGGTTGGGGTGCGGAATACAGGTCAGGGCCTTTGTCCAGAAGGCTGGGAGGGGGGTGAGAAGAGGGAGTGTTCCTCAAATTTCTCGCTTCCGGGTCCCCAGTGGGCTGCTGCTTCTTTCCTTCCATCCCACTGCGCAAAGAAAGGGCAGGACATACCTGTTCTGCCCAGAGTTGGCAGAGTGTGTTGAGAACGAGGGTGGAGGGCTGCACCCCAGTAGGCAGGAGGTTCTGCAAGGCCAAAGTGTGGAGAGAGGAGGGTGGCCAAAGTCTCCTGGTTGTGACACTGCGGGGGGGGGGGTGCGCACAGGGGGGCCTCCTAGTGCTTTGCCTCCTGGAGGCTCAAACAGTCAGGGTTTGATTTTTTTGTTTTATAGATCATGGTGAGGGTCCAGGGAATTGGGGAGGGAGGGAGGATCTTCTGCAAGCAGGGCAATGAGTAACTTTTCTACATGAGCAATGGCCACACCATATGAGAAAGGCAGGGAGGAGCTGGATAAGGCCGTCTGCAAGCTGAGGGTGGAACTGTGGAAATCAAGTGAATGTTTCTGGTTATACAGTGCGGGGCAGGGGGGATTGGAGGAATCCTAAAGAAACACTGCGGGTAGTACGAACCCAAGAAGCTCCCCAAAGGGTGTCCTGCGAAATTGCTCCCTGAAATCCATGCTCTGGTTCAGAGGGCTCAGCGAGCTGCTGGGAGCGGCTTTCGGCCACAGCGCTGCAGTCCCTCCTTCCTGCTGAGCGGCTGACGCTGGAGTCTGAGCTGGGGGCCTCTCGGGTTACCTCTTGCAGTTTCTCCAGATGTCTGGAGTCCATTTTGTTTGGAAATGGGCTTACTCCCTGCCCAGGCCGCTGTGTCGTCTTGGCTGAGGGCCACAGGTCTTAATGAGATCCAGATGAGCAAATTGCATGGGGTGGGGAGGGACTGGCCCTGGCCCGACTATTGTAGTGCAGTCCAGAGCAGGGCTTGTGCTGGGTGTAAGGCATCTGCCGCCCTCCTGCAAGTCTTTGTAGGTGTTACTGGGGGGTAGGGGGTGGGGGGTTCCAATGGTCTCCATCCCAGTACGAAGCCTCCCTTCCCGAACCAGTCAGCTGAGCGACTTTTGCTGTCTCCTGGCTTTGGAGACACTGTGATGTGCAAAAGAGGTGCTTTCGGAGCCATGGAGATGCTCAAGATAAGCTGGCCAGGCTACCCTCGACTGTGGCAGGCCATGGACTGTGGCCAGCCCCTCCCAGTCCGGGAATGGGTGTGGTGGCTCTCTTTGAAGATTATAGGGTAGCCAACATGGGTTTGGCTGGTGCTCGCAGAGACTTTTTGACAGCACGGCTAAGAGCTAGGAGGGAGGCTCCTTAGAACCTGCAAAGCTTGCCGGGCGGGTTTAGAGCAGTGCAGATGGAACACATGGACTCCAAAGGTGGAGCTACAGAAACCGGCATCCTGAGAATCTTCCCTTTCCCTCTTTATTTAGAAAAATGTTTTTAAAGCATGCTACTAGTCCTCAAGGCTACAGAAAGAGACTTCTATGTATGTGACGAAGCCTTGTGAAATGTCAGGCCTGAGTGCAGAGACCTAATGTACCTCTTTGCCAGGTTTGCACAATTTGTGACACCCCCCCCCCAGCTGCACAGAGCCTGCCTGCCAGCCAGCCGCTCCCCAAGGGCGCGATAAACCTCCTGTTTCTGATGAGGGTCACCAACTGCTTGGCAGGTCACAATATGCAGCCAGAGGGCTCCTTGGGCTTGGCTTGTCAGGGGCCGTCGCTAACCCACGGATTAACACAGAGCAAGTGATGTTCACCTCTGGACAGGCAACTTTACTGAATTGGCATCATTTATAAGGCTGCAGGACTTCTTTTTCTTGACACAGCACTTAGAAGCCTTCTCCTCCCCCCTCCCCTTTTATTGTGGGAAATACATTGTTATGTTAGTAATTCTCTTCCTTCTTGTGCTTTCTAGGCGGCAGACGGTCACAAGTACTCCCTGCTGGATTGAGCTTCATCTGAATGGCCCATTGCAATGGCTGGACAAGGTTCTTACGCAAATGGGCTCTCCAAGCATCCGCTGCTCCAGCGTGTCATAAAGAGGCTGAGGCAAAAGCCAAGCCTTTAAAGTAGAATCTGTTTAACTTCTGGCAAAGAACAAAATAAGTCAGTCCCTTACCTAAGAATTTACCTGTCTGTCTGAATAACTGGTAACATTGAAAACGAGCATTTGGGCTTGGGGCCATACATCTTCCAAGGCCCAATCCTGCCTAGTGAAAGACGTTCCGGCACCGTTGAAATGAATGCAGTAGCAGCGTTTGACAGATCTGGTCCAAATTGTTGGCACTTCAATCGTAGTAATACTTTGGACCATTATAGAAGGCATGTTGATGCACCACCAACTCAGATTTCCAGTTTAGTGGCGCAAGGCCTGTTTGGGGTGACTCTCCCTGCCAAGGCTCTGCAACATGTGTTGGGGCTCTGTGTGTACGTAATTGCTCTTAACAGCAGTTCTCAGGGTGGGAAAGAGCAAGGAAGGGGTCTTCTTCTCTCCCCCCACCCCCACTTTGTTAGAGACGATCCACCTGGTCCCAGGTGGTGCAGCTCAGGAAGGACCGAGGCCGCTTCCAGCATTCCTTTTTAAGTGTTTGCTTCTGTGCCTGCATTTCCCCCTGCTGGGCGCATCTCTGCTAGACCATTTGCAGGAGGTGAGGAAGGCATTTTGGATTGAAATCTGTAGCGACAGGTGGGGGAGGGAACAGAGTTGGAATTAAATGAAGAAGCATTGCCCCAAGAGGAGGAATCTCTTACTTCCAGCAGCATGGAAAGCATGAACTGTACTGTTGTCGCAGTGGTCTCAGAGGGGGGATTAACTGTAAAGCACACAGACCACCACCTCATCTCACATCAGACCATGTTTTCTTGTTGCTTTTTTCTTTCGCTTAGAGTTACTTATCACGGTGAGATCTTGCCACTTCCTGTGGAGACGTTTGGCACTTGCCAAACCTGGGGGGATGCATTTTGCATTAACTTTGCATATCTCCTGTGTTGTCCTCCTGATGTGCCATCTTAACTTTTAAAGATTGCTTTAAGGGTTCTGAGGATTCAGTAGCAGAGACCTCCAGGAAGGGAGCTAACCAGTCCTGCTTTAAGGGGCTGACCATCAAAGGCTGAGCTAGAAGGGAGAAGAGCTGGGACAAGGGAGGTTAACGACAAGTTCAGCCAAGGGTGGGACATTGTGCAGCCATTGCGATGGCCTTGTATTCCCTTGGTCACTGGACTCTCCCACGAAAACGTTTCTTTTCCTCTGCCTAGGACAGGTGATGTCAGTCCTTGGTAAGAAATGCATGTCTGACCACCATGCGATTCCAAGATTACCTGACAATACATTATTGGTTCTCAGTGATTTATGAGCTGTCAACAGATTCACTCTTACTGCCCTGTTAGAATGGCAGGTTTGTGTGTGCACGGTGGCCAGTATTCTTGATTGTGAGGACAAAAACAGTGTGGTGACTTTCTTGATCTAATCCAGAAAGGAGATTGTCATTGCCCAGCCAGGACCTGCAATAGGCTCGAGAATGTGCAGGCTCTTAAATCACATTTCTAGGAGATTTTCAAGATTTCTCGGAGATTTCTCCCCCCGCCCCCCAAGCCCAGAGCAGCCAATCTCTTGAACACTGCCGCTGAGAAACACCTTGTGGCCACTGCACAATGACTCAAGGAGCTGTTTTAAAATGTGTTAAATGAATTATGTGCCTATGCAATATGATAGATACCATTTCAGTTATAGTTTAATGTTTTTACATATTGAATTAAGTCAAATGTCTGCCTCTCACCCTGCTGAAACAGAAATTGCTCCCCACCATCTGTAATCCACTGCAAACCTGCCCTTCACAAGACTTCACTGTTGGGAATGGGAATTTGCAAGAATCCAGTTAAGTAATGGGAGGACTTTGCACAGAAGAGGTTCCTATTTGGATTGTATGCAGTAGCAGAAATGGGGGCCTTGAGAAATATTTTAAACCCAGCTGCTTTTGCTACAAAAAAAATAATTGCCAGATAGGTGGTTTCCTTTGGCAAACATGGGAATGCAACAGCAGTCTTAAGACTATAGAGTTATAGAACATTACCCTAAAAGGTTCACCTGCATGTGTGCCTAAAAAAAAAATCAAGAGGGCAGTATAGAATTTGGCCACTTCTTACAGGCCTTGTGATGAGAAATCATACAGCAGAGTCTTTGAATGTTCAGAGAGAAGGCTGTTTTCCAGAGACGGTTTGGCTAATTCAGGGAGAGGAAACATTTCTACAGTATTCTGTTGTAACATTTGTGGCTACGGAGAGTAGTCAATCTAAAGACATGCTTTGCCCGCTTTTTCAAAATGACGCTCAGTTGAGTCATGCAGATCTTGTATTTGCCCATGTTGAAATATTTTAGCTTGAGCTGCTGTACAAATTGAGTAGAATAGCCACTCTAGGCTCCAGTGGGCTTGTCGGAGCATGGACCCTTGGATACTTTTAGAACAGGCAGGTATGTCATAATGGAAACAAAACTTCTGGATCAGGGAATTCCATTTCTTTTATCATCTGTTCTTTACCTGAGACACTACAATGCCACTAAACGCAGTGGGACTACTCGTTTTAATAAACCTATGTGCTATAGTTGTAGCATCTGGTAGATATAGCCATTCATAACTGGATGGTGTGGTCTTCATGGATCTGTCTTATGTATCTTATTCTGCCTTTGATACTATATTCATTTCCCAAGGGATTGGGTAAACAGGCTCCCATTACAGTCTGCAGGAATCAGTAATAGAAGAAACCTTCAACATTCAAGAACTGTCATAGAGGCCTTCTCTTTCCAGCCTGCATGTATGTAACTGAGCAGCTTCTCAGGAACACTTCACATGAGCCAGATCTCCTTCATGGATATCCCTTCTGTCTGTGTAGGAAATCACATGTACACAATTATTTGTCATTAACCTACGTGTGTCTCTCTCACCCCATGTGAACCCACTCACAGCCAATGAAGGCTTCCCACAGTCTGTACATCTAGCAAAAGAGATGCGTGGTCAGGTAGGATGTGTGCAGTTTCCTGTATCAGTGCTGTTCCTCTAGGAAACTTTTATCTTATGGGAAGTGCCCCTAAAAAGGGCAGGGAGGCAAATCTCCCATTTCCTCAGAATGCAAGTGGTCCTTTACCACAGCAGGGTATGCAGCACAACCACAACTTCCATGAAAAAGTTGTTGTGGTTTTAATAGATGTGGCTGATACTCTTCACATCCAACTAAAAGAACTCAAATGTTTAGTGAGATTCTCAAAAGTACCTAAACGGGTTTTAAAGGCTCAGATCCTTTCAGTATAACTTTTGCCCTCATCTGGCCTATTGATGGGGATAAGCTTTTTTCAGGGGATCTTCCGTGAGCCTTTTGTGCCGTTAAAAAACCTACACTAAATCCTGCTGTGGGGAGGGGGTTATATATAAACATCCTAAGTTGATCTTTTTTTAGTCGCTTTTAAAGAAAAATAATGAGATTTTAGTTTCCACATACAGGGTGCAATCTAGCAAAATTTACTCAAGTGCACTTAACTTTCTCTGAATTGCATCCTTGCATCCAGAATTGCATCCAGTCCAGGAGCTCCGTGTGCCTTGCTAGTGGTTGCCAGATAGCAACCTGGAAATGATGCCTGAAAAGGAGACTCAACTGTGGCTTCCCCTCCCATGCTGTTTCCCTGGTCTTGGTGCCCACCTGCTAGAACACAACTCCCATGAAGGGTGGGTGGGCACTGGGCACAGGGAAGTAGCAGAGTAGGAAGAGGTTTCCTCCTCTCTTGCAGTTGTGGATATGTTGGAGAGATAGGTGCCATGTCAGGAGACCCCTTCCCCTGCACCAGCAAATGAAAGGGCCTCCCTCTTCTGCAGAAGACCACGCGGCCCCTTTCAGATCAGTGCAGGACGTGCAGATTTTATTCCGCAGATTAAAAAAATGCAAGCTTAAGTGCCACATGCAGAATTCTTCAGATCCCATGCTTGCTGCCTGAAATAATTAAGATGGGGGTTGCAAAACAAGCACATGCCATGTAAAAGCTGCACAGAATACAGAAGCTTGCAACTGCCTTGTCTGGGCTGGAACTGCACTTTAGAGACTTAATTATTCCATAATTCTGATAGGTCTAGAGTGGCACAAAGGTGCTTTTAAAAAAAGGGAGAGCACACTTTTGTGTGGAAAAGCTTTGTCCAGCCTAAGTGATAGTTTGATCAGACATCCACATAAAGTGAGTACAAGAGACATTGTTCAGTACTTCCCAAATGATAAACTCTGAGGTACTGCCTTGAGTCTTGTGGTAGCCCCTCCTTTTCTTTGCTTGCCCTTTCAGTTTATGTCAATGGAATGTAGTGCTGCTTCCTCATCTGAAATGAGTGGGGTGCCGTATGGCAGTAGGGGAGACCTGTGATCAAGTGGGGGCTCATTGAAAGCACTGAAATAGGGTGACTGCATGGTGTGCTTTTCATGTGGCTGCTGCATAGGATAAATTTCTGCTTCCCTTGAAATGCAGTACCCTACTTTTGTCTTAAATATGCCTGTTTGACACTAATTGGGAGGAAATCGTAAGCACTTGGGCCTTGCTTATTGTAGTCTGTAACGTCCATGTGCCACATTTAGCCCGTAAAATGAGAGGCACGCGTGCTAACCCCGGTGGCTTCGTGAAATGAACCGCACACATGTTCAGGGGCCTGTTAGCAATGACTGTGTGTGCTCTTGGCTTTTAAGTTATGTCCTGGGGCAGGGCCCTGGCTGAAATGAAGCTCTGCCCTCACGCTAAAAGGGTGACGGGGTGTTGTCAATGTGGCTTTTAAAGTGTTAACTTGTACAGGTCTTGGATATGTAGCACCAGGGTATGCTACCAGATTGTGTGTGTGTCCATACTGGAATCTCCGCCTTTCGGCTGTGCTCCTTGGCTACCCTACAAGGAGCCCTTGGTCTTTTGTTACCGGTTATCGAGTCATTAGCTGGCCCTTTGACTCTCCCACTTGTCCTTGTCTTTATACGGCTGCTGGCAGGCATACCCAGATAGTCTTGACTTTTTCTTTTTTAGTGACTGTGGTGAAACTATTATTTTTTTGTTTTGTTTTTTAATTAACGTATTGAACCAACTTGCAGTGTGTATTTTTGGCATTTAGCTTGCTGTAGAGTTAAGGCCTGTGCTGTAGAATTTAAATTAGCAGCAATAACTTGCAGGAGTTGGAAACAGGCCCGTGGCTGAATAAATGTGGCAGTTGGAGAAGTGGTCTGGAGCAGGCGCGCGTGAGCTCTCCAGCAAAGGCTTGCGACAAGCCAAACAACATTCATATCTGCCACCATCTGATGTCAGTTTACGATTGGACTAAACAGGCAGGATGCAGGCGCAGTTGTGATAGGGACATCAACAGCATGATGGTTGTTCTCACTCCTAGATCTTCAAGAGGCACACAGGGTCAGAAAGGGGCAGATAGTGTCAGAACTTAGAACTTTTCTAGGGTAGAGTGAGAAATTATTAGCCCTTTTTATAGAGTAGTCAATTTTGAGCTGTGTGCTTATGTTTAATATAGCTTTATATATTTCCTTATTTATGTAACTTCTTTCAGTAGTCAGATTGGATCAGATATTTAATTTTTTTTCTAAACGTAACGTCTTGAGGTTGAAGATTTGAAGACTTAATTTGGGGGAGTATTAAAAAAAAAACCTACTGATGGAGCTGTATTTGGACAGTAACTAACAGCAGAACTCAAGAACAGAAGAGACAAATGGCACAATCCAGTTATAGTTAAGCACTTTTACATCTCATTGACAGAAACGGGAGAGTTAAACATGTGCATATTCCAACCACATCAATGGAAAAGTAGTTAACCTGGGTTGGATTGTGCCCTCACCCCAGTCTGAAACATTTGATAAATTACTTATTCTTGGTACAATACACCAAGTGCTGCTATTATGTCTCCTCTATTATCAGGATGGTTGAATAGATTCTGTGCTAACCTAATTGAAATGAATAATGGTTGGGTCATAACAGTCTTCTACGCATTGTCTTGCTTTGTAGTTAACATCTTCATGTAGATGAGCCATTACTCGCCATACTCCAAGGATTCTGAGTATTTGAGACCGTTTGTTTAGCAATCAAACACGATCTGAGTAAATGGTTTGGTTCACCTTTTCCCATCCATTCCCCTGCAATTAGTAGTGACTCATTGTAGGAAGCTGCAGTGTTCTTCAAGGTCCGCATATATGTCATCTTTAGACAAAGGTAGTTGAGATCTTGAGGAGAAACAGTTTATCTCTAGCTCATGTGAAATGGTTTGCATCCAGTGTTTATTTTCTACTTATTTTATACCTGAGACTGTGTATTAATGAACCTTTGTCTGTCATCTAGGGGTCTTTAGCTTAAGCTTTTTTTTTTTTTTTTTAATCAAAAGCCTGTAACATCCTTGCCCTCATATTTCTTATGTGAAACTTGTAAGTTCTGTTTTTGTCATCCTAATAAACTTCTAATGATCCCTCTACTCCTTAGAAGAGCTTTTGAATTAAAGTGACACCTAGGCCCATAATGGGGCAGCAGCTTCAGCCAGGAGAGGCCAGGTTGAAAAGAGGGCTGAGCTGGAGACCTGCTCCTGCTGAAATGCAGGTTGGTTAGCTGTGAAATGCGAATTGTTAATCCCTTGTGTGAACACAGCCTGCCTCGATTGTTCAGGTAATTCAAGTGAGACCTTCCTAATGGCTGGACTAAACACATGGTCAGACCTTCCGCTTTGTTTTTTTTAGAAGTTAGAGCAACTTGTACCACCAAGGTAGTTTTAGGACAAATTGTGCTCAAAATAAATGCAAGAAACTGGAGAACAAGCCCATACTACTCTTTGCAGATGATGACAAAGACAATTTTAACTAAAAAGGAGATGGTTTACCATGTATTCCTGTTCTCCTTGATGCTGGGGGGGCATTCCAAACTTGCTTTGGGAACTGACTCTTCCCCTCTGGTGGCCGCCACAGGCTCCACCAGCCTTGGCTACTCCGGAAGGGCCTCTCTCCACAACCCTGCTGACCACTCGTGCTGGGGATGCAGGGCTTACGGCACCAGTCCAGCTAGAGTCAAAACCAAACCAAACTCCACTTTGGCCTTTCTCTAGCCTGTCAGGGAGAAAGACAGGGAGGACAGGAACAGGGCACAGCAGTATTAAGAAAGTGGCTAATATGAAGCTTGATTTCTAAAATGTACATTTAAATTATGAATGGAGCATGAATGATTTTTTTTTCTAGACAGACACATTTCTAGCTAGTTTATTTTATGGTCCTGAATTATTCTCCAGGAAAGGAGACTCACTCCCCTAAAGGCCCACAACCATATCCGGCTGTACCTGGATTCTTTTGCCAAAAAACAAACGTTGCACTAAAAGTAAATATTAGGTCATGTTCTGTCAAATCTAGCTTTCTGTGTCTGTCAGCTGAAGTCCATAAGCAAGGCACGGTGGGGAGGCCATCACACGTTGTTCCTAGCCATCCAGCAGGCAGGTGCATCATGTCAATACAGGGAAGTCTGGTTAAGCTGCAATAGCTTACAGCCATTGACAATTGATCCTTTATGAACGTGTCTGATCCTTTTTAAAGCCACGGAACCTAAGAGACCTTTCTGCATCAAGGGTGGGGGGCCAACTTGTCCCCTGTAGGTTGGATGCTGTGGTACAGCCAGGCCTCCTGACATGACCCCTACGCCACCCGTTCTGCCGTCCTCTGTGTGGAGCGAAGCACAGAAAGCAGCCTCTCTTGATGGAGTCCCTTTCTCCACGCTAGCGCCATCCCCAGTGGGAACCACGAGGGGCCTGTCCACAGACGAAGCCAGCGCACACCAGCCACGCTGGGCACCTGCTGTGTGTGCTTCTTGCCACCTCTACCCAGGGCGTGAGAGGCACACCAAAGAAGGCTCGGCCAACAACCACATCCCTGGTTTCGCGTGCGCCTACACCCCACTGTGATTTTCCATCCGAGAGAACAGTGGGGATTCTTCCAGGGAACCCCTGGAGGAATCTGTGGAGATTCTCCATCCCTGCTCTGCATCTTTAGAATCCCTACCTCACTATGCACTGTGTGTACTGCCACCTTTTGTCAGTCCCAAACCTATCACTACTCAACTCAGTGAGTTATATGAGTGGGTAGAAGGTTCTTTGTACCATGTATTCATTCATAATTATATACGCCTACATTATACTCCTCTCCTTGTCTTCTAACCCCACCCCTTTGCTTTAGACCAGCCTCGCACAACCTGGGTCTCTCCAGTTGTTTTGCCCTATAGCTCCCATCATCCCTCACCATTGGCTTTGCTAGCTGGAGCTGATGGGAGCTGTAGGCTGACAGTCAAAGTCTTCCCTGGGCTGCAATCGCCTTGCTCGTTCTCCCTCAATTTCTCCTTCGCTATTAATTTTTGTGAACCCCCCCAGAGAGCTTCAGCTATTGGGCGGTATAGAAATGAAATAAAGATACGTATTTAATTTATATCCTGCCTTATTTTCCTCTTGCAAGGAACCCAAGGTAGCTTATATGATCCTCCTCTCCATTTTTATCCTCATAACAACCTGAGAGCCTGAGAGTCCGTGACTGGCCCAAAGTGACCCAGTGAGCTACATCACTGAGCGCAGACTAGAACCCGGGTCGCCGAAGTCCCAGTCCAACACTCTTAACCCCTACACCATACTGGCAAAGCTTGCAAGTGGGTCAGGTTTTAGTTGTGCTGCTCCAAGCCCAGGCTACATCCTGAGACTTCAAAGGGAGAGATAATGATGGAAAAGTACCATGCAGGAGGCTGTATTTTAAGCAGACTATATTTGGCCCATTTATAGTACACAAGAGAAAAAAGGGTACAGCAGGCTTTTGCTGCGTTTGTCCATGACTGCCTAGGCCATCAACTATGGCAAAGCTCTTCTATGTAAGCCTCTGTGATGAACTGAAGCTATGCAAGAACTGTGTTCTTCCTTTTGCAGGGACATTTCCCAGTGGATTGTGGCCTGAATCTACTTCAAAAGGAGAAAAGAAAACCACCATTTTTACAAACTGAACTGGATGCAGTTTCCACCCACACTTAAATTTTAACTGGATTCTTTAAGGTTTAAAGTGCTTCAACTGATTGGAAAGATGCTTATACCAAGAGCAGTAAGATTCCTTTGTTCCAGTATAATGGATCATTATGTTCAGACATTGATTGGTCAGAGATAAAGTACCCCTCTTGGGGGATGTATACATAGCATTTTGCCCCAAACAACTACTCAAGACTGCAATCTGGCTAAACCTGCTTATGCATAAGAACCATTGAGTGCAGCAGCAGCACTCTAATCCTACTCTCTCTAGGCTGGTAGAGATTTGAGGTGTGAACATCACACTCACGCACATCGAGAGCCAAGACAGATTAGTGGTGGTCTTTTAGCCTCCTCTCAGAGAGCCTCCCCCCACCCCTACCCGTTTTGAGTAGTAAAATGCTCCATTTGCGAACACAAGAATTGCACAAGTAACTGCCCTCTGTGTCATTCTTTAAATCAAGGTGAGAATTGCAACTCTCCACATTCAACCTCTAAAGTATATTTTCTCACTTAACTTGTACAAGTTACAGAGAGCTGGTAGCCAATGCCCATAGTCACAGGGGCAAATTACTTGAAAGCCAACTAGGCATGTCAAAACGTATGATTAGAGCGATGCATGATTTTTTCCTTCCTGCCTGCTATTGCCATGTATTTTTCAGCTGCCGGAGGAGGGGGAAGACAGGGCCCACTCAAAACCATGTCTTTTTCACACCTGCCATGACAATAAGTTGATAAATATTCAAAATAAAATCCAAAATATGTTTTAGCCTATGCAAGTTACCACTCTGGCACAGGGCTTCTCCTTCCTGTGTAAGTAATTCCAGAGAGATCAAGACTCCTCTTCCCCCTGCCCCCAACTCAGATCTTGGTCTCTGCTTTGAAATGAAGACAAATGAACGGGGGGGGGGGGGCATGGCACACAAAGGAGACCGTTGCAAGGAGGTGCTATGCAGCTCTTTGTGTTTGCTCTGAGCCATTATATGGTCAGAGATGCAACAGGATCATCAGAACACATCTGCTGCTTTGTTGCCTAGATCGCTTATGTTCCCATCGCCAAATCCAGGCAAGGAAACAAAACTGAGCCGTCTACTTTTCATTGTGGTGGCACATGAAATAAGCAAGGAATAGCCTTTTGAGTCTCTGCACCAACTGCAAAAAACCAGGCCTTTGTCAAAGAAAAATTATGGCAACCAACAACTGCTGGTACTTGCAACACAATAATCTCCATCCGCTCCGCAACACACCATCCTGTAGGCTTTAGTTGTCTTCGTCAGAAGACAGCCCTTCGATCTCATCTCTGTCTCCTCCAATGGCCATCCAGAACGCTTTGGCAACCTATAAATCAAGAGTTCAGAAGACAAGCTAAAGCCCTGGAGATCTTGACGCCACACCTGCAGCAGATACAAAACATGATCTACCAACCCCACCCCTGCCAGACACGTTTATGCCACATTAGGTCTTTAGACATAACAAGGATACCGCTGCTTGGACTCCACACTTAAACCAAATTCTGTAACCTGCATAAGGTTGAACAAGTTCTCTTGCCTTGCACAAGCCATCCTGGTTTTGCTAATGGGGAGAGCCACTTGACTTTAGTTGGGAATATGCTAATTAACTACTTTTGGACCAGAGATAATTTCTCAAAATGGTTGGTGATTTAGCCTCCCTGCCCCACCCCAGAGTGCAGTGAAATCGCTACTTCGAATAGAAAGGTTGGATAGGAATGACACTTAAGGGATTTCCAGCCTTTCTGGATGGACCCTCACCTTTTCTGCATGCAGTTTTCTCTGTTCATGAGGCAGTGTTGCTGCCTTTTCTGCAAGGATGAAAGGGAAAGAAAAGTTACCTTCCGAATTTGCCAAAGGTGCCTAGCTAGAGCAGACGGCCATTTCTCTAGTTAGACAGATATGGGGAAGAGGCCAAAGCCAGAGAAAGGTACACAAAAAGAAGCAAAAACATAACATAGAAACTGAGTGCTGCAGCCATCATAGATGTCATTGTTCAAGAACCAGAGCCCTAGTGGAAACTGCTCCCGCAACTGGTACGGAAACGTTATACACCAAATGCGCATCCAATCCCATTGGGCTTAGAGAACTGCACCTTAGTAGAGCAGCTGGGGAGAAGTGTGCGCACTCGCCTTTTCCATGCGCTGGCTTGCAGCACAGCCTTCCAGAGATGCGCAGCGTGTGGCTGCTTTATCAGCCTAGCTGTTTGCCACTTGCCAGCAGCGAATGGCAACTGCCCGGAGGGAACAGCAGCTGGGCGGCAAACGGCAACAACTGCATTTCTGCCGCAGTGCTATCAGGTCCCACCTACAGAAGTCTAGCGTGAGCAACCAGGAACAAACGGCGTTTCATGCAGGAGTGGCGGAAGGGGCCAAGAGGGGCGAGGGCGTGGCCTTTTGCTTGAGGCTGCTCAGTGTGTTGGGAACTGCTTTGGTTCTGTTTGCTTTCTGTTTCTTCTTTGAAGCTGCTGCCATGTGCTCTGGCACATGGTTCTGGTGGGAGTGGCTCCTGCTGCTTGAGGCGAGTCCCTGAGCTAGCTGGGGGCAGCTACACATCTCAGAAGGCGCCCGCTAGTCCCAGGAGCAGCAAATGGGGGGGGGAGGGGGGCGGGCCACCCAGTGAAGGAGTCCAACCCTATGAGCAGGAGGGGAAGCGTGGCCGACGCACCTCTGCCCCAATGACAAAACGGGAGGGCAACCAGAAGTTGAGCTGTTTGGCAAGTGTAGCAGCAGGGCTGGGGGGCCGGGGCAGGTTCCCTGTCAACAGCAGCAGTGCCTGTCCTGGGTGTTGCACTCCTCTCCAACCATCTGTTGTGTGCATGAGCTCAATGCAACGAGCTCCTGGCTCTCTGGGAACAAGTTCCTTCCCTTGAGGCCAAGCTTGCAGACCTGGAGAAAACAAGGCTCAAATAGAGCTTTCTCAATGGGTCTGATGGCTCAGCTGGTTTCTCTCTTCCTCGTGCCCTCAGTCTACATGTGGTCTACACATGCAGGCCAGGCCTGCATGACACAAGTGGCAGAATGGGGTGGTAGCGTGCAGAAGTGGTAGAAAAGGCTGTGCCTTTGCTGACCGCAAGTGGTAATCGTGTTTTTGATGGCTCACCTGTGTGAAAACCACGTGCAAGTAGAAAAGCATTATAGCATGGAGCAGGCTGGATTAGACACCCCCCACACACACACACACACCCTACTGTTGTTGTTTTTTAACCTGCAGATGTTTTCATGTGGGGGAGAAATCAAAAACAATGTTCTGAAAGTTCTAGGGCAGGAAATAGGCTCACATTCTCTCTCATTCTCCCTGTGTATTTTTCTCAGGTGAGGCCTACACAGTGCAGGTGGAAGTGGATGGAGGGTCTCATGGCCTGGGCCGAACTCCTTGCAAAGTCACCAAAAAGGGGGCAACAGTGACCTCTTGCGCTTCTCCAAGCCTTAGTACCCACCTCTTCTCTCTCTCTCTCTCTGCCCCAGTTTTCTGCATGTCCATGTCTGCTCTCTCTCCTCTCCACATAGTTCACCTTTTCAAGCATCTTTCTCCTTTCCACACCTCTTTAGGCAGCTGCTTCCAGCTCCTCCCACACTCCCTGCTTCAAGCAACCGCCTCCTCCCGCTCCCTCAGGCAGTCCAGAAGCATCCCCTTTGCCCTCAGAGGCACCCGCAGCCCAAGCAGGTGCAGAGGAAAGAGCCTGCCTGGTTCTTTGGCATCTCAGGGAGGATGCTGGGAGCCACAAAATGCGTGGATACCTTTGCTGGCTCATGGAGATGCAAGCAAACTGTCAGAGAGGTGCATGCTGCTTCCAAGCCAGAGTTTGGCCATGCCTGGTCTAAATACTTGTGAGCAAGAAACACTCAGAGGCTGAATGGGACCACAATGTCTTCTAGTCATGTTTCTTAGGCCTTCCACACCTGGTCTAGTCATTGGTTCCAGTTAGTACTACAGCTGTTTTACATCAAATCCATATGGCTCAATACAGGTTGAAACCACTGATGAATCCAAAATTTGTATTTCTTGTCTCAGAAGAATCTGGGTGGCTTGTAATGTTCGACTCAAAAGGAAGGATAGCATTATAGGCTCAAAAGTCCTTCCCTGGCTCAGCTTTTAATGCAAGCAGAAGATGGCTTTATCCTCCATCCCTGCTCCCTCTTCACCCTCTCACCTTTGCTTGCTGCTGTGAGGGCAGGGGAAACAAGGGGAGGGGGCAGGCTTCTCCCTCCCACATGCCTGGAATGTTGCTATGGCAGCATACCAGGACATAAAGAGTACCAGGCAATGCATTTTTCTCTATGTCACTTATATGTGAGTAGCATTGGGAATAACTACATTTCCCGGAATTCCTCCTGCCTGGCACATTGCTGAGGCAGTGCACCAGGTGTCGGGGAAGGAGAGACACCCTCCCTTCTGAAGCAGCAAAGAAGACAAACTGCTGCTCTCTCAATGTCATCTCGGGGGCGGGGGGACGACGACAAACAGGCTTGGAATAAAACCAGGCTGTTAGAAAACAGTTCTGGAAAACAGTTCAAGAGAGTACCTTTCATTTCCTTCAACTTGGAGAACAGCCGCTCAAAGTTCTCTAGATCTCCTTCTCCTGCAGTGAGACTAGCAAGCTCTTGAATGTCCATATCCAGCATGGGATCTACAAGAAGCACAAAAGTAGATCTAAATCAGATGCTTTTGTGCAGCAAGGGGGCTCAGATCCAAGGACACCCACAATTCAGAGACATTCAGGGGCCTGATGGTCCTTCTTGGCACAGAGTCGGGGTGGGTGGACGTGGTCTGCGGGATGCTTACTGAGGAAAAGGGCCCTCATGGGTCCAAGGAAAAGTTCTGCCTCCCTCGCCATTTCCTACTAAAGACAGACATCTCTCACCAGCAGTGGGGTCAGCCTGCAAGCCATTTGCATCAGCTGCATCTTGTCCTGGGTCTACAGTAGACTCCGCTGTCTCGGCTGGCAAGGGGTTGGGCTGGGAGAGATGGAAAAACAGAAGGAGATACAACAACGTAAACAAAGGGAAGTGTAGAACTCCAGGTTGAGCTGTGGTGAGCCATCCCCAGGGCTTTCACAGGCTGTGAGGGCAACATGTCCCAAACCTGTTCATAAGGACATTCTCCCCCAAATCCAGGCAGGGCTGGGCACGTTCCACACGTTGGGCAATTGTGGCCAAGAGCGGAATCTGGTAATGGACAAAGAATCCCTGGAATCTGATTGTTTTAAGTCACTGTAAAGAACAAGTTAAGTTTACAGCCCTTATGGCTGTGATGAAGAGCTTGAGGAAGAGTTATGGATACTGTGTGGTGAAGTTAAAAAAGTCAGAGGGAGGATTTGCCAGCTGGCCCGCCAAGGGGCACCGACAGTGGAAGCCCAGCGAGGCCTGCTGCCATCAAGGAGGCAGGAGTTTGCCAAAGGCTGAGCCACCAGAGATGAGGAAGCTGAACCAGCAGGAAAAAACAAATATACAAAAAGGAATTAAAAGTTACTGTTTACTTCTGGAGCGTCATTCTCTTCTGACCGAATGCTGCGATTAGCACCCACTAAGGCAGGAAGAAAGCCAAAGCCCCGACTCACATCTGAAAAGAAAGAGCTGTTAGTTTAACCCGAGGGCCTTCCTGAAGCCAAGCTAGTGGCGGGGGTGGGGGGAGTTGGGCTGATACAGGAATCCGGGCAGCTGAGCTCCAGGGTCATCCGGCGGCTCCACAGATAGTCAGCTGATCTTCAGAAGCATCATGTGACTGAGGGGCATGGCTGGACAAGGGATATTAAAAGGGCTAGAAACAGGCCCAGCTCTGGCTTGGCTGGAGCCACCAGACCAGGAGAGAGATGTCTGGGCAGTAACTAGGCTCTTGGCTTCAGAGCTGCCTTGGAAGGGGGGGGTCCGTCGTGACTACGGAGATCACCAGGGCACTGAAGACCTCCTGGGCTGGAAAAATCAGAGTTTCTGAGGAGGCTGCCAGAGATGGGGCTGCCAGGAGGGGCCATCCGCAGAGGGAAGAGCAGGCAGCCCGAGGAGTCGCTCTAGCCATTAGCACAGGAAAGCCGGTCCACTGCTAAGCTAGGCAGCAGGCACGCTCCAGAGGTGTGCACTGCTGTGGACGCGGACGCCGCCAAAAGCATAGCAGGAGGAGGCTTCCCTCCCACCTGCGAGAGGCAGCAACACATAACTCAGCCTCCAAGCAGAGACAAATCAAACAGGAGCCCCCTGAAGCGGCACGAGGATGTCCTCGGGCGGACATGCGAGGCCGTTCTGGTTCCCTTTACGCCAAGTGAAACAGGCTCAGGAGGCCGCCTGCACAAGGCTTTCCACGAAGGGGAAGGTCTATCCAAATGGAGCTGCAGCACACATGGCAAAGCCCCCACTTTGCAGGAAGGAAGGCCCCCATTCCGCCGGTCTCTCTGCCCGGCTGAGTCCCCCTGATCAGGCAGAGTTATTTCAGCTACACTCGCTCCCCTGCCCCCGGTGTTAAAGGCCTGGGGCAGGCAACAATAGCTTATACACACAAGCCTCCAGTCCAGCCCAGCCCCCAAAGAGCAGGGCCAAATCCCTCCAAGGCGGAAAGAGGGGAGGAGAGGCAGCTGAGCTGCGGCCGGAGGGGCCAGAAGAGCTGCCCTGCAGCCCGAGAGGGAGGGAGAGACACCCCTCCACCCCAGCACAGCAAGCAGCGTGGGGTGGCCCTGGCGCAGCGGGGGCGGCTCCTTTGTGCCAGATGGTCGGCTGGGGTGTGGGCCATCAGCCAGTGCCTGGCCCTGCCCTGGTTCAGGACAGCCATGGGGCAGCCGGTCAGTCTAACATGAGCGCAGCAGGTCCGTAAAATGGCCCAACGACCTCGTGAGCAGAGAACAAGTAGAAGCCAAGCGTGGGGGGGAGGGGGGAACCTTTAGATAGATTGTGCCGTTACATGGAATTCACAGGTGGGGCGGAATTATTTCCCCCAGATGCCCAGTAAAGGCCATTAGGCTTGGGCAGGCGGCGGAGGGGGAGAACCATTCCTGGAGGAGGCCAAGACCCGCGCCCGGAGAGGGCCCAGCCTCCTTCTCAGCCAGCTCAGTGGCCACCTGCCCAGGGTGCTGCCATGGTTAGAGCCGCTGTCCACAACCTGGTGCCCACAGATGTCTTAGGCCTACATCAGCCATGGTAGCTGGGGATGATAGGAATTGCAGTCCAACATATTTGGAAAGGCTAGAGTGTTGAACTAGCACTGGGAAGAGCTGGGTTCAAACCCCCCACTCAGCCATGCTCACTGGGTGGCCCTGGGCCGGTCATTCTCAACCTAACCTACCTCACAGGGTTGCTGTTTTAAGGTAAAATAGTGAGGGAGAACATAGGGCTCCTTGGAGGTTAGACAGATAAAAGTGTGTGTGTGTGTGTGTGTGTGTGTATAAATAAATGTTATTCCTCCTCTTTCTCCCTTTCCTTCCTCCACTTCTCTTTCTCCCTTTCCTTCAAGATATGAGACTTGGGCATACTGAGGTTTTGATCACAATTCACATTTAAAGCAGCCCTTCATAATTATTATTCTGCATCTTCTGGGCCAGAATGACCAAAATTTCCAGAGAATTTAAAGCAGGGGTGGGCAACTTGTAGGCCACCAGATGTTTTGACCTATAAGTTCCATCATCCCTCACCATTGACTATGCTCACTTGGGCTGATGGGAGTTGTAGGTCAAAACACCTGGAGGGCCACCAGTTGCCTATACCTGAAAAGCAAAATGTGCTGCCCAAGAATAGTATGTATTTTTTATTTTATTATTACATTTATATCCCACCTTTTCCCCTTTTGCAAGGAACCCAAAGCAGCTTACCCAGTCCTCTTCCTCCTCTCCATTTTATCCTCTCAACAATCTTGTAAGGTAGGTTAGGCTGAGAGACACTGACTGGCCCAAAGTCACCCAGTAAGCTTTATGGCCCAGCAGGGACTAGAACCCAGAACTCCCAAGTCCCAGACCAACAGTCTGACCGCTACGCCACACTGGCTGTCATGTTGTGGCTTCCCTTGATGAACAATGTTTTATTCTTAGCAAGATGCAGGATGCAGGTTTCCCCAAGCAAGCCCATTGAGCCACAAGGGAGCTCACTTCCTCTGCTGTTTGCTGAAATGGTGCCACTCTGGAATGGTTGAAATTGGGTGCAGAAGGCCTTTGAGTTCTCTCAACCATCTATATGATGAGTGGGGAATTTCCCTCCTCGCTCTCCCCAAAGAATCCAGCAGGTGACAATGTTTGACTCCCGGGTGTGTGATACATCTGTGACTGCGGGTTAAGTATTCTTTAGACTTCCTGGGTTTTTTATTTGCCACCTTGAGGCCACAAGATGGCTGATTTCCCACGTATCACCAGCTAAACAGATGAGCTTAGCAACCTCTGAAATCACATTCTGGTGTCATGGGACTAACAAGCACAAAGTATTCAAACACCAAGTTTCCATGGTTGCATTTACACCTTAACTGCATTCTGCTTGTTTGCCAGACACACAGAAAGGGTCTGTGCCCATCTCCACCCGCACTCCTCGAACCACAAGGGTAAACAAAAGGAGGAAGGGAAGGAATACAGTACAAGACAGTCAAAGGAACCAAGGCTACTTTCTGTTAGCATCAGTCGTAACTCCCACATCATAAGTGGCTAAACTGGTCGTGTTATCTGACCAATCCAGGCACGTTTTACTTCTCTTCACTATGAAGAGGCAGTCCATTCCAAGCAGCCAGAGAATCAGCCCAGCCAGGTGTTCCCCACAAGCCACGTCACTTCAGAGCCTGTTTTAGAGATATGCTCTGTGATGGGATGCAAGGCGGTCAATGTGGTCACGAAGTGCAGAGCGCCAGAGGGAGCGTCAATACTAATTTTAGGGGCTAGAGCCGACCTGAGGCTGGTAGCTGGGCTGCCGGAGCTCTGCTTGAATGAGCTTTAATTTCTCATAAGCCTCAAGTGCCAATTCTGGCACAGACAAGTACAAAGAGGAGACTCACCAAAGCAGTGACGGAACGCAGGAAGCATCGGAAGATATTGGCAGGGCACAATGTAAGGGTCCCCTTGGGATTTGCCTCTTACAGCAAGGAGACTGTATGAAGTATTGCCGGCCTATTTCCCAAGAAACTCTGGCTTGTAGTACATTGTTAGCCTAAGTGCTTACTTTGCAGAGAAACTGGGTGACCAGTCAATGTACAGCTGAAAGTTATATTATGGTACTTAAGATGCCAATCCTTGGCACACTGTTTTGTTGTTTATTCATTCAGTTGCTTCCGACTCGTTGTGACTTCATGGACCAGCCCACGCCAGAGCTTCCTGTCGGCCGTCGCCACCCCCAGCTCCCCCAAGGTCGAGTCCGTCACCTCCAGAATATCATCCATCTATCTTGCCCTTGGTCGGCCACTCTCCCTTTTGCCTTCCACTTTCCCTGGCATCAGCATCTTCTCCAGGGTATCCTGTCTTCTCATTATTTGGCAAAGTACTTCAGTTTTGCCTTTAATATCATTCCCTCACTTACTGGGAAGTAAATCCCACTGAACACAGTGGGGCTTACTTCTGAGTAAATATGCTTAAAATTGCTCTGCATACACGCCAAAAAGTCACACTGATTCTTAGGAGCAGACTAAAAACAACATACCATTTTTCATCACCACGTTTGACCAGACGTTGGCATTCAAGGCTTGAATGATTCGCTTGACTCCTGTAGATTCTGGAAAGTCATCTAAACAGGGGAGGGGGGGGGCGGCAATGTACTTTGTAAAAAGGCTCCATCAGAAACAGATTAATGTGAGTTCAGAAGCCTGGGAAGGAGGATATAAAAGGTCTGGATTTTACTCTTAAGTTATGTGTGCATTAATTTAAACATACAGGGAGGCCTCTCTGAGAACAGTTTGTTTTTTAAAGCCTCTCTGTAAATGCTGGGAAACTCGTTCTGGTAGTCTGCAGATAAACATCAATCCAGATTATTCATTCAAATTCCTGAGATCAGCACAAAACTTGTTTTTCTGCAGTGAATAATATCACATTCTTATTTTCCAATTAAATACAAAACTAGTGTTATTCATCCTGAACATTTGGGATAGAGTAGGATGCAAACAAGACGAAAAAACGTGTTGTTGTGTGGTTTGCAACCAAGTGCAGGATTTTTCTTTCACAAATGGGGGGGGGGGCATGGGCGCTGATCCAGATTGAGACCCAATGTGTGTGTGTGTGTGTGGTGCGGAGGGGATAGTGGGGCTTTCACAATTTGCCTCCAGCTACAATCCCAATCTGGATTGGGCCCTTTGTGCCAGCTATTTGCATGGTGGGGAAACTCCCATTGAAGCCAATACAATTCGCAGGCATGGGGACCCAATCCAGACCACAATGGGGGGGTGGAGTGTGAAAGCCCCCCTACCACCCATGGAAGAGAAGCCATGCACTCAAAGGCTAACAGGTGACTAATGTCACATGTTGCTTGGCCCCAAGAAGATGGAATGAGGACCATAAACAAAGAAAATCATGGGGATGGATTTTCTCCAGCACTGACTCAAAACAAGCTACAGAAATGGGAGTGCTATTGAAGAAAGGCTTGGAACAATTTAGCTGGCTCACTTGAATTCTGGCCCCCTGCCGTCCTCTCAAATAAAGTATAAATAATTTTTAAACCCAAAACTCTGAAAAGAGAGGATGGTGAGGATATGGCATCCTAAAGCAATGGTGGGCAACATGGAGCTCTGACATGACTGACACGGAAGACAGCCTGCTGGTCATTCTGATGGCACCTGTGCTTTCTACAATAGAAGGCACAGCTGCAGGAGGGGAAAAAACAATGAGAGCCTGGAGGAAATCAGAAAAGAAACATGCTCAGAAGTGAGAAACTGCTTGAAACCAAAGGAGACAACCCATGAAGTTAACTCAATGGAAGCCAATGCCTGGCATTGTGTTCGGGGGGTGGGGGGGAGAAGAGGCTGGGATTTACCATCCTCATCAGGCAGCTCCTCCGGGCTGAGTTCCACCAATTCAAAACTGTGCTTGATGCACCATTCTTGGGCTTTCTGGCGACTGATGCCTAAAACAAGTAGACAGAATTTGGTTTTCCAGAAAGGGCTACACCCCCTTTTGCATCTGTGTTAGAACTCTAGTACAGAGAATTCCTCAGATGGGATACATTGGTGCCAACACATGGTTTGTCTTGGTGGCAGCTATATGTGCACAAGTTGCTCACCACAAAAACCCACCATGACAGAAGCCCTTTAAGCATTGCATCATCATGCATCAACTAATTTCTGCAATCATAAGGACTAGAAACCTAAAAACAGAAGCTGGGATTTTCAGCAGTCAAACAGCTGCAGCTCATGCATAATGTCAATTGCAACCTTGTGTTCCATGAGGGAAGAAAGGCAGGATATAGGTGTTCTAAATAAGTACATAAAGGGTCAGCATTCAGAACAATATCACAAATGGTGAAAGTGCACTGTTGGAGAGTAATTGTGCGTAATCTGGCTCCTGCTCAGCACTGCACACCACCAAGAGTGGCTTCTCACTTTACACTGTGTGTCCACACACGCATATACCCTCAACCCCCTTAAATCTTACAATCTGTGCCAGTGTCATTCCTGAATAAATGCTCCATGTGCAACTGTAAGATATGATTACAGGAAAGTTACCATCTAAAGTGGCCCTAAGATATCAGGGCCCTAAAGTGGCCCTAACACTGATATTGACAAAATGTGTCCTGGGAAATAGCCCATAGAATCCATCTGTCCCTGAAAGTGACACATCAACAGGCAACCTCTTGGGCTCAGACTTGCCCCAAACTGGACACATTGCTGCCCACCCTTAGTTGAACCAAGCTGCTCACCCACCCAAAAGTTTGGCCTTACCATTTTCAGAGACTCTGTCACAGACCAAAATCATCACTTCTGGAAGCCACTCTTCTACAAGAGGAAGCCACGTAGAGATGCTGTCCAGCCCAGATATCTGTGAAGAGACCCTAAGAGTTGCTGGCTTCCTCTCTAGGTAATTTTTACAGTACTGCAAGTGAAAATGTATTAAGTACTATGATAGTTCTGATAAGAAAGCAAAGCTGAGAGTCGAAGAGGCTTGAAGAGAAGAGAGATTACTTCCAGAAGAAAAGAAACGTGTAAAAAAGCAAAACACAAATCCTAGGATGTTGTATTTTAAAAAAGTGAGATGTCTTTCCTGCAGATAGGGGTCAACTACTGGAGCCCCCCTGGGTCAAACCCATCACCCTAAGGGGTGTTCTCTGGTCCCTGTTGCCAACTATGAGGGGCCGTAGCTCAGTGGAGCACACGCTTGGCATGCAGAAGGTCCCAGGTTCGATCCCTGGCATCTCCAGCTAAGGTTAGGAAAGAATCCTGCCTGAAACTCTGGAGAGCTGCTGCCAATCAGTGTTGACAATACTGGGCTAGATGGATCCACAGTCTGACTCAGTATAAGGTGGCTTCCTATGCTGCTAACTAAGGGACAAAAGCAGGATGCAGTGGACCGGCATGTGAGTCAACATGCACAGACCATTTAAATCCAGTTTCTCTGGTTAACCCATTTTGTGCTCAGTATATACATTTCTGCCTGGTGTACTGAACAGCAATGGAAGACAAGCCATTTATCATTGTATTTTGACAGGGAATTAATGTGTGAAAGAGCAACTTGTGCAAGGACATTTACTCAGCGGGATTTGGAACAGACGCCTAACCCTAGTTGGTAAGCTCTGGCTTTCTATGGGGAGAAAAAGGAAAGATTTGGGTTCCAAGATTGCTTTCATTGCTTTTGAGAACATTGTTCAATTACTCCACACTTGACTTCCTCCTGTTCTTTAATTGCCACCACTTAGCAACAATCAAACATCTCCCATTAGGCTGGAAACTCCTGCCTTGTTGAGGTGAATGAAACGGGGAGAAGAGGGCAGGTCTGAGCAGGAGTTCAGCTAGTTGCAGCCCTCAGTTTCAACCACCTCGTCTTTCCAGGAAGGAAAGCTTGCAAGCACCACAAAGGGCTCCTGCACTATTCATCTCAAGAGTTTCTGTGGTTAAGAGAGGGACCCATATGGCAGACTCCACTGCAGCTAAATGCTTGCTTGGGGTCTCTTTGGAAGGAGTCATGGCTCACCTTGTGTCAAGGTTTTCCTTATGACCTGGACCCCCTGAGCAACTCCTTAAGGATCTCTTGCCTCCTTAAGAGTCCAAGCTTCCTTCTTTTACCTTCCCCTTTCCAATAACATGGAGGGTTTAAGCAGTAGGCATGGGGTGATTGACACTCTAGACATGGGGTTTAACCACAACAGTTTACTGGTAAATTAAAGCCAGCAAATTACAACTAAAGGTATTTACAGAATAGAGCTGAGTGATACAAAAGGCATTAGGAGAAAGGAAAAGCTGCAAAATGCAAGTCCTTTACCCTAGCTGCACTTAGGTTTCTCTAGGCTGCTGCTTCTTGCTTCAGGCTTTGGTCTCCCTGACTCCTCTTACTGACTCTCTTGCTCTCTTTATAGACCCTCCTCCCTCAAAACTAAAAGTACTGCTTCAAACCTGAAGAAATGAAACTTAACCAGGGAAATGAAATTGAAACTTAATTGGGGAAATGAACTACTCCTCTCAGGGATACCCCCTCCCAACAGAAAAAAACAGGCCTTTAGGATGGATCTTTTTCCTTGTCTCTGTAGGCCTCAAACCTTCACAACTTGGAAGGAGTCATGGCTCACTGAAGCAACAACAGTTCAGCTAGCAATGTGAATGCTAGAAATGGCAGACACCCAATATAACTAGTACAATGCAAAGGGCAGGAAGAAGAGTTCCTCCACCACAATGCACAGTCACTCCGTGTCTCTAGAAGAGGAATTTGTCAATAGAGCGTCCTGTGGCTATTTGATTAAAAGGCTGGCTCTAGAGGGGTAGTGGGAGGTGCTTCCTAGCCCATCCCAGCCAAGTCTTTCTTCTGGAAAGAGCCTGCCTCCTAGTGGACAGAGCAGGAAGAGCAACTCAAGAGTTCTGGATTGCATTTCTAAAATCCAGATTAAACATACATATTTGTATTTCAAATTATTGTTTAACCAACATAGTTGTTACAAAAAATGAAATAAAACGCAAAAGTAATATAAGCCTCTGTTAAAGCAGCAACAAAACTCAAAACTCATATAGCCAGAACAAATCTCATAATACCATAGGTAACAAAGTCATCCTGACTGGACAGAAGCTACAGTCATGTGAAAAAACAAGTACCCCCTCTTTGAGTTCTATGGTTTTACGTATCAGGACATAATAAAAATCATCTGGTCCTTAGCAGGTCTTAAACTTAGGTAAATACAACCTCAGATGAACAACAACACATGACATATTACACCGTGTCATTATTTATTTTACAGAAATAAAGCCAAAATGGAGAAGCCATGTGTGAAAAACTTAGGTACACCTTATGATTCAATAGCTTGTAGAACCGCCTTTAGCAGCAATAACTTGAAGTAATCATTTTCTGTATGACTTTATCAGTCTCTCACATCTGGAGGATGTGAGAGGAATTTTGGCCCACTCTTCTTTACAACATTGCTTCAGTTCATTGAGGTTTGCGGGTATTTGTTTATGCACAGCTCTGTTAAGGTCCCGCCACAGCATTTCAATCGGGTTGAGGTCTGGACTTTGACTGGGCCTTTGCAACACCTTGATTCTTTTTTCAGCCATTCTTTTGTAGATTTGCTGGTGTGCTTGGGATCATTGTCCTGTTGCATGGCCCATTTTCGGCCAAGCTTTAGCTGTCAGACAGATGGCCTCACATTTGACTCTAGAATATTTTGGTATACAGAGGAGGTCATGGTCGATTCAATGACTGCAAGGTGCCCAGGTCCTGTGGCTGCAAAACAAGCCCAAATCATTACCCCTCCACCACCGTGCTTGACAGTTGGTATGAGATGTTTGTGCTGATATGCTGTGTTTGGGTTTCGCCAAACGTGGCACTGCGCATTATGGCCAAACATCTCCACTTTGGTCTCGTCTGTCCAAAGGACATTGTTCCAGAAGCCTTGTGATTTGTTGAGATGCAACTTTGCAAACCTAAGCCGTGCTGCCATGTTTTTTTTTAGAGAGAAGAGGCTTTCTCCTGGCAACCCTTCCAAGCAAACCATACTTGTTCAGTCTTTTTCTAATTGTACTGTCATGAACTTTAACATTTAACATGCTAACTGAGGCCTGTAGAGTCTGAGATGTAACTCTTGGATGTTTTGCAATTTCTCTGAGCATAGCACGGTCTGCCCTTGGGGTGAATTTGCTGGGACGTCCACTCCTGGGAAGATTGGCAACTGTCTTGAATGTTTTCCACTTGTGAATAATCTTCCTCACTGCAGAATGATGGACTTTAAATTGTTTGGAAATGGCCTTATAACCCTTCCCAGATTGATGGGCAGCAGCAATTGCTTCTCTAAGATCATTGCTGATGTCTTTACTCGTTGGCATTGTGTTAACACCCCCCCCCCAAATGCTCGAGACCAGCAAACATGTAATATGTCATGTGTTGTTGTTCATCTGAGGTTGTATTTACCTAAGTTTAAGACCTGCTAAGGACCAGATGATTTTTATTATGTCCTGATACATAAAACCACAGAACTCAAAGAGGGGGTACTTTCTTTTTCACATAACTGTATATGACTGTATAACAAGTTATCGGTATAACAAGTTATCAGTAAAATCATTTCTGGGAGCATTATGCATAGAACATAATGACAAACATTTCCACAAATGGAAACAACACTGCTGTGTTGGAATTTCCCTGCAGCCACCTTCCCAAAGTTGGGAGGGTATTGCTTTGAAAGCAGAGAGCTACAGAGGTGATACTGAAGCAGGGATGGGGAACCTGTGGCCCCCCCTGATGTTGCTGGACTGCAACTTCCATCATCCCTCATCACTAGCTACACTGGCCAGGGCCGATTGGAAGTGCACTACAGCAGCACGCGGAGGGCCACGTGGCCCCCCCATGTGCTCAATGAAGAAACGCGAAGCAACCGTGGACATTGACACTAGAATTATCAATGCACATGCTGCTGTTCCTCAAGGGCTGGGGAGGGCCAGTCTGGGCAGAAAGGCAGCCAAACAGCAGTTTTATGAACAAACAATAAATAAAGGAGTACAAATGAGTGCTCTCTTGCTGTTACAAGCGCTAAATTACCGTGGTATTTGGATAACCAACCCAAGAATTATCTTGAGAAATTTATGTAGTAATAACTAGATTGGAGTCACTTCTATTACCAGCTTTTGCAATTTCCATGTACAGAGTTACAGGGATCAACTTTAAATAAGACAGGCAGTATTCATGTCCAGAAGTACTCACCGTCGTGCTGTCAAAATAAACCAAGAAGGCTTGCACGGACTCCACAATTTCAGCGGTCACAAGAAACTTATTTGTCACAACACAGAGATGGATGGCAGCCGAGTAGTACTTATTGTCTATTGTCCAGGGGTAAAACCGGGCTCCACTCCCTGTGGAAACATCCTCTGGCAGCTCTTCTTTCCCAGTGATACCTGCAAGAGGAACAAAAGCCGCCTGGAGATAGGCCAATACTCACTTTTCTCCTTGGAAAGCCCTGGCTGAAAAGTGAGCCAAGGGGAGAGAAAAGGGATGCCTTCCACAGAGTGCCCTTGCACATGCTTTCTAAAGCACAAGTTAAGGGAGGACCATACTGTTACTACAGTCAAATGTGTCACTTCTGCAGTATGGTCTCCACTTCAGTGGATGTTGAATACTGCTGTTCCTTTTCGTTTGGCTCTCATGCTACATTTATATCTAGCCTTTCCTCCAAGGAGCTCCAGGCTGGGGTCACCCAGTGAGTACCACGGCCAGAGGAAAAAGATGCTGCGCCAAGGGGCCACTCTGTCAAACTTAGGCTGCTCTCTTACTCACACTTACCCCGCTGAACACACTGGGGTTACTTTTGAGTAAACATGCATAGTGCAGTCCTATGCAGTTACCATCTCATCTAGGGATGACCAGCCCACACTATTAGTGTATTTATGAGCTGCCCTCCAGTATGAGAGTCCCAGGGCAGTGTCGTACAACTAATATAGTAACAGATACAATAAACTCACATAAGACTAAACCCAGTTAATAAAACATGGTGAAATGCCTAGGGAAATTTTAAAAAGACATCAATGCTGATGTCAGGTGAGCTTCTCTGGGGAGGTTATTCCAGGTACATCACAACAGGGAAATCCCTCTTGCTGGTCACTCCACCTCACCCAACCTCAGGTAGTGAGGGGGCAGAGGAGGGTCTCTGATGATAAGCACAGGCTTTGGACAGGCTTAGGAAGAAGGCAGTCACTGAGGGCCAGTCCCCAACTTTCCTCCTCCAGTTGCTAGTGCAGAGGCAACAAAAATTGTGCAGAGTCATGGGGTTTACTGGCAGTCCATTTTGCGATTTGGGGGGAATTGTGGCCTGTCACCATCCACCCTTTCTTCAAAGTGGCCAACCCATAATACTAGTTGCTAGTCTAGTTGTTAGGGCTGATCCATCTGCCAGCCATTTTGGATTAAATAGCTCGAACTTATATCCCATACACTAGCGTATAAGAACACCCACAAGTCTTTCAGAACCTGTGGGTTCTGAAATCACTGAGTTTCAGAAATTCCCCCCAAACATTGTCCATTTTAATGCAAATATCATACAGCCCTCCCACGGTAATGACACCTTTCTATATCTAGCTATAGTAAACATAGCCATTTTAGGATAAGCTTTCAAGTCCACACTTGCTTTTGGTCCCCAAAGTCTTCCCAGAAAACTGCTATAATGGCAAAAGTACATGGGTTTGGAAACAACCGTGTCTTAAGAGAATTGCTCACTTTTCATTTCTGATCTTCCTAACCACTGGGAGGGCCTGTGGTTTCACATCCAAAGAGTCTTGAAAACATTTTTAGCTGATGCACTTGATGGCCACACAACTGCGGCATGCCTCAAGGGCCAAACTCTGAGGTGTGTGTTTTCACAGAACAGAAGCCAGCTCTTTGACACTATCTTACTCTGCTCCTACAAACCTGTTGCAGGCATGCATCTGCCCAAGTTTTTGCAAAGTGAACTACAGAGAACATGAGTAGATGCAGGCTACTATCTGAACCAGAGAACCCATTCTGAATGCAAGAACATGGCCTAGAGTGAGTGAAATCAAGAGGATTCAACAACTGTGGCAGTCCTGTACACAAGGCCTTTCCCTCAGAACAGCATCAACAGACCCCCTTCCTTCTCTCACTTGGGATTAGAGGCAGGGCCCAGGCCAGAAGCTTCAGCTGTGGCACCTTTGGGGTGTACAACATATGGTCACAGACACAACTAAACCAGACTCATTTTTCATCTCCTACATCCATGAAGCGGTGTCAGGGATTCTTCCTCCATAATCTCATTTAGCTTTTTGGAAAGATACAATTCATCTGACTTACCAGATTTCACACTGAAATCTACCTTAAGCTTTTGGGGCTATGACTTTGTTCATATTTATTATATGCTCTCTTATCTATGTTTGTGTTTTGTTTGCCATGCTACATATATATACACACATGCCACAGATTCCAGTGCAGCCTCCCCATTTCCAACCCCATTAAAAGCAAACAGCTGTTTTACCTAAAAGACATAACATTTATGTATAAAATATCACACTGCCATATCACACCTTTTTGTGGAACGGGTTCTGTGCTCCAGGCTTTGTACAATGGTGCTAAAGCAGCAAAACAAGAAGAGACCAGGCAGAAGTAGAATGCTGGCTTTCCACATCAAGTTAATAGCTAGTTGTTGTCTTGACTCCAATCCAGAACATTAAAAATGCTATTCTGGATATAGTACAACCAGCTGAACTATTAAAGCTCCAAAACCACCCCTGCAAATTCTTTCTCGCCTAACTTTTGACAGTGCTCCCAACTGGTCTTCAGCTTGCTTTATAGTGTAAGCAGTTTAATTCCCTCAAGTGCTTTTAAAGTGATCCCATTTATTTTCCTCTTTTGGGGGGAGCGTGCAAAGAGAGCGACTCCTTCGTGTGTCTGGAGAGCCACCTGGTGGAATGAACCTCAGAAATCCTCCCATACAACTGCAAGGAAGTATGTGCATCCGGAAGCCTTTGCAGGGACTGTTTTAAGAGATTCAAGCAAAAAAACCAAAACACAACCCTCTTGGTAAGACAAAACTTGTAATTCAAGTAGCATCTTTTCCTGTTCTATACAGACAGCACAGAAATGTATGTTTGCTGGTATAATTCTGGTTGCTTCCAAAAATAATTTCTGTTATACAGATACAACTGGTTTATAATTTCATTGTAATGTTAATTGTTTAATTTCCTGTGTAACTGCAGCAGTTAATTCTACAGATGCCTTATGTGAAACCATTATCATGGATGCTTTATTGTGCATCTTTTAGGATGAGACATAAGAGTTTCTCCAAAGTAGAACATCCAGTTTTTAAAAGAAATACCAGTAATCCCCCATCAGTTGGGGAGCAGTGTTTTAAAATAATATTGCTGCAGCCCATTCATCCTACTGCAAATGTTAGACCCCAAATTAAAAACTAATGTTAGTGATTATAGCACCGTTGTGATTGAAAGAATTACTGAATGAGCAACAGGACTTGATGCTGGGAAATTACTTTTAAACACCACAGAATACAGAACCCCTTTAGGTATTTCGTCAAGGACTGCTTACACCTGCAACATGTTGGGAAAGGGAGGGAGGGCTTTGTACAGCACAGCCTCTGAGAGCTCTTGCTTCTCACTTGCCTCCGTTTTTCCATCTTCTGCAATAACTGAAATAAACTGCCAAATATTTGAAGATGACCACAGAAAATCCAGGTACAAACTAACATGTGAACAGTTGAGAAGCTTGTTTCAGTTCATGCAAACCTTCCATTTTCTAAGTCCATGAAGCTCAAAGTGGAAGTTCAGAATCAGAAGCTCTGGATCTTTCAGACATGGATTCCAATTAGAGAAGACCAAGTTGTGCTAGTATTTTCAAGGATACATTATTTATTGGGACAGAGTAGTATATAGATACAAAAATAAATAAACATGGGTTCAGGATGTTGTCTACAGTTATTATGACACTATGAAACCCGATCTTATGTATTATTTACTCAGAATCAAGTCCCACTGAGTTCAGTGTGTACTACTATGAAGTTTAACCAAATAGCCAAGTTTACTGTTACTCCTTAATTATATTATATGGCTGTTTATTTTCAAAGAGGCAGTGTGATGTAGTGGTTAGAGTGTTGGACTAGGACTTGGGAGATCCGGGCTCTAGTCCCCACTTGGCTATGAAGCTCACTGGGTGACTTTGGGCCACTCACAGACCTGGTTCGCATGAAACAGCCAGCTCATTGTGGGTTATTTAACCCATGATGAGCCACAGTGTGTGCGGCCACTGTTTTGAATATGCAACCTTTGACTGGGGGTTGCGCCTTGTCATGCAAACCCAGCTATTGTGAGTTATGAGGGTTAAACAACCCTCATATAACCCTCAATTAGTAGTAGGGTTATATGAGGTCGTTTAACCCTCAAATAACCCACAATGGCTCGGTTCACACAACATGGAGCAACCCCCTATTGCCCTGACCGGGGGTTACATATTCAAAATGGTAGCCATACATGCCGCAGCTCATCATGGGTTAAAAAGCCGACTGTCATGTGAACTGGCCCACTGACTCTCAGCCTAACCTACCTCACAGGGTTGTTGTGAGGATAAAATGGAGAGGAGGAGAAGTATGTACACCGCCTTGGGCTTCTTGGGAGAAAAAGCAGGAGATAAACATAACCAATAAATAAATTAACATGTTTCTTCTGTTTCTGTAGGATGACACAGAAGTCTATGCACCAGCCAGGATCCTAAGAGGAATGTTACACATGCCCAGAGTATGAGTATGTCTAGTGGGATTTTTTATTTCCCTACCCCATCTTTTGAATGGCAGACATTAATGCCATATTGCCAACGATTGTTAAAACCCTCTTCAGTTTCAAAAGAGGATTTCCATGAAGCAAGGGATCATTTGAGAAACACAAGCCCAAAGCCTCCTTGAGCATACAAAACTGAGTTGATGGTTCTTTAGATCCAGGCCCCTTTTGAAGGCCACATAAAACCTTATTTTTGTTTACTCCAAGATTGTATTAAATAAGAATTATCAACATTGACAGTTTCTATTTTCCTATTTTATTGTATTCCTATTTTTCCAAGTGGTACCGCTGCAACATCATGTAGCCTATTACTAGGCATACTGAAATTGTTGTTTGAATGAAATTAAGGCATTTAAGCTGCAATCCTATGCATGTTTAGACAGAAAAGTCCTGTAACTCCCAGGGGTTACTGGGAGTTGTGGGAATTTTTTCTGTCTAAACATGGAAAGGATTGCACCCTCATACTTTTAAATTCCAAAAATATTCCAAATGGTACAATTTTACTTACTAAGTTATACATTATGCATGTTCTTAAATAAAGAAAGCACTGCATACATTTCAATGTTTCCCAGAAATCAAACATTTTTCAGGAGCAGTCAGGGAGATAAGAAGCAGTTGTTACCATGGCTTTGAAGTTTCTGGATATTTTAAACATGGGGGGGGGGGAGTGGAAGAGAGCAACGCAAGTCTCCAAGGCAGGTTTTTGATCCTTTCTTTACTTCCAATGTTCTTCCCCCAATCTGGTCCAGCAAACTGGGACCAACTTTACTTTAATAAATGCTTATTTACATATTTCTTAGCTCTCTTTCAGGACTGTTGTCTTCCCAATGTTTTTTTTTAATCCTGTTCTCACCAAGAAAGGAGTAGCAAAATCTACTATTTTAGGAGCAGAGAAGTTTGGAAGGAATTTGGGGATATAAGGCAGAGAAGTTAAGGTAAATATACCCTGCACATAGACTGTGAAAACAGCCTGCCTGTTCATATAAGCAACTTAGGGCACAATCCTATGCATGTTTAGGGTAGCCCTACATCTCCCAACATCCCTCAGCCATGGCTGGGGAAAGCAGGACTTTTTTCTGTCTAAACATGCAAAGGATTGTATCCTTAGACAAGCAACATACTAACAGCTTTGACCCCCTCCCTGTACAAGGGGAGTGACAACGATCCACTGCACAAACGGATGTTGAGGATTTGCTGGGTGGGCAGGGGAGGTTGTTAGACTGTTGCCATCTGTTTAACTATTGTCTTACCAGACTTGGGCTTGTGTTTTCATTGTTTTATCACACAACATTTTGAGCATATGATAAGAAAATGGAATAGAAATGTTATTAGCAAATAAAACAAATTAATGGAAAGCATTCTACACAGATGACAGGGAAAGGAAAACATGGAAATTATTCACAGAGAAGGCCAGAAAGGGAATGGTGAATTTCCCCTGGAGAAAGCTCACCAACTTGGACGCCTTTAAAGGTGAGGAAATCGTCAGAGAACACCTGGCTACTTTAAATGAGTTCAGGTCTACATGGCCAGGTGAATTATATCCCAGGATATTGAAGAAGCTTGCTATCTAATCTCTGAGAATTTTGGGAGAACAGGTGAGGTGCCAGAAGACTGGAGATGGACAAATCTTGACCTGTCTTCAAAAGGGAGTGGGGGGAGGCTGATCTGTGCAACTACAGATGGGCCAGCCTGGTGTTGCTACTGAGAAGAATTCTAGAACAGACTATTAAGCAGCCAGTTTGCAAGTATCTGGAAAAGAACACACTGATTATTAGGAGCCAGCACAGGTTTATCCAGAATAAGTCATACCAGACAAATCTTCTCTCTCTTTTTATAGTTGCTAATTTGGTGGATTATGGGCATAGTCTACCTTGATTTGAGCAAAGGATTTGAGGAAGTCTCCTATTATCATAGTTGACATGATAAAACCTGTGGATCCACCTAACAAAACTGTTAGATGGATCCACAGCAGGTTGAACCCCCTCATCTGGTGAGTACTCATTAATGACTGAGCCAAATGGAGTCCCTCAAGGCTCCGTCATTGGCCCTGTGCTGCTCAAAGTTTTAATAAATTACTTGGATAAAGGTGTAGAGGGTATACTTATAAGATCTGCAAATGATAGCAAGGGTGGTTAGCAAATACTACAGAAGACAGAATCAAGATTCAAAATAATCTTGACAGGCTTTAGCACTGGGGGTGGGGTGCGTGTGTGTGTGAAAAATGAACAAGCTAAAATTCAGTCTTAAGTCCTGCATTTACATACAAAAAAGCAAAGACAAAAGTGAAAATTATCTTCAGTTCAATTGATCACAAGCCGAACATGAGTCAGCTAATCCAATCTTAATAAAACATAGCGACTAGATTATGAAAACTAATAGTTCTCTATTCTGTGCAAGTCAAATTGCACCTGGAGTACTTGGCAACAAGTTTTTAGAAGGACACTGAGCCGCCTGGAAACCATTTCCTATAAAGAATGATAGAAACAGCTGGGTATGTTTAGCCTGAATAAGAGAAAATCAACGGGAGTGAGTTGTGTTCTGTTGCTCCATAGGACAGGACTAGACCCAATGGGTAGAAATTGCAGGGAAGCAGATTCCAGCAAAACGTCAGTAGAAACCTCCTGCTGACACCAGCTGTTTGACAGGGAAGCAGATTGCCCTGCGAGGTGGTGGGCTCCCTTTCATTGTAAGCATTTAAGCAGAGGCGGGGTGGGCCTCTTCCAGGGACGCCTAACGGCTTCCTGCATCGCACATCCTGCTTTGAGCAGGGGGCTGCACTAGATGCCCGCCCAGGTACCTGCCAACTCTGTGGCTCTGGGAACGCCGATGCCTTTCCCCTGCACGTGCGAGGGCTGTCCCCAGCCACCGTGGACGCAAGTACAAGCCCTTCTACGCAAGACGCTCCCAGGCATTGTGTATTACTTGGCACGTCTCAAGACGTGAACTCCAAGGCTCAGACCTCTGCGCGCCTAAACGCAGCCCGCTTTATACACGCTTCCTCCCGCTTTGGAGAAAGCACTCAGTGCACCCCTGCAGAGACGGTCTCCTCCCCCCCCCACACATGAGGCATTTCTGCCCCTGCACCGAGAAGAGTGGCCTTCACCGAGCCTTCCTCTGTTGGCGGCACTCCGCACATGCTCAGGGGCTCTCCGTTATCTTACAAACCGTAGAGGGGGGACGCCGGCGTTACGGGGCGCGCGATCCCGACGGCGCCGGGAGGTGACGCCACGGCGGGCGTGGCAAGCGAGGCAGAGCCGGGGGGCTTCAGTCGACTCACGTTTCACCAGCTCCTCCCCGGGGAACTCCGCCGCGCAGCTCGCGATCAAGGCGCAAGGGACGGCCATGGCGCCTCCTGGTCCGGGGACGCGGCCCTGCGCTTCCCCTTCCGGCGTACGCCCCACCCCTTCCGCCCGTTTGGGGCGCACCATTGCAGCGCCGCAGGCAGGGTGGCGGCGCAGCCTGCGGCTCCCTTCAGCCTCGTGCGGCGGGGAAGCGAGAGGTCACGCGGAGCCCCGTCCCGCTGCGGGAGGAGGGGGCGAGGCGCTCCCCCCCGCCCCCGGGCCCCCTCCCTCCCCCCCTCGGATCGGCGCGAGTGGTCCCGCCCGGGCCGCGCGTCCCGTTGCTAAGGCCGCGGTCACGTGGCGCGCCGCGCGGCAGCCCGCTCCTGTGGGGGGGCCCCGGCGGGAGGAGCCATGGCTGAGGCGGCCGGGCCGGGGGCGGAGATAGGGCGCGTTTTGGTCCAGGTGGGTCGGGGGGCCTCGTGGGCCGAGGGGCGCTTGGCCAAACTCCCACGAGCCTTTGCTTCCGCACGCGCGCGCCGAGCCCCCCAGGACGCCTCGCTCTGGTGCACTTGTTCCCGCGTCCCCTGTGGGGGAGCTGGCGAGCGGCGGCCGCCCCGCGCGGGAGGCTCCCCTGGGGCCCGGCCTGATGCTCTCTGGGGCGGGCAACCCCGGTGCCGCCCTGGCCTCTCGTCCGCGCAGGCCGCTGGCGTCCCGTGGAGGTGGGGTTGAGCCTGGTGTGCTTTATCTCCGCGTGGAGGGAGCCCTCTTGCTTTGTGCACGGGGGAGCGTGCTTTAGTGTTGCCTTATCTGTGCTGCGTTAATTTATATTGGATCTGGTTCTGTTCGCTGCTCAGATATTTCTTATCCACTGAATGGCATATAAATTTAATAGAATAAAAAAGAGGTCGATCAACCACTTGCGGTCTGAAGTGGTCCATCGCAGGCACACAGATTAACCACCTTCATGAAAACTCGGCTCCCTCGCTTCCTCCCCTGAACCTAATTCATAGGAATGTTGTGAGAATAAAGTGTGTCTGTGCGTGTGTGTGTGTGGTGGGGGGTGGGTGTGCTTAGGCCTGGGCATTTTGGAGGAAAAGTGCATTAAAAAAATGTAATCACTGCCGGCATTGCTTCTTGGCCTACTTCCCACCCTGCTTTTGGATTGCAGATTTCACGTGACACCTGTGAGTCTTTACCTTCATGCCCTTCATCTTTTCAGAGAGCCCTTTCTGCATTGCACAAGTCAGCATGGGCTTGATAAATGGTTTCCCCTGCACCTTTAAAATAACTTGATGATCCTTCAGGTTTTAATTTTATTTTTCCTCTCTTTTTGCACATGTAAGCTTAGCTTTCCGGCAGAGAAAGATCAGGTTTAGCAGTGTTTACTGTTAACGTATGATGGAGCTTTTCCATACTAGCTGAGGATACAATCTCATGCTTACTTACATCCATATTATTCAATGGAAGAAACTCCACTATTTTATTTATTATTTATTTGATTTGTACTCTGCCTTTCTACCAAGAAAAATGGCCCTCAAGGTGATACTTGATTAAAACAATAATAAACCAGTACATTAAAACACAATTAAATACAATACTTCTGAGTAAAAATGTTTAGGATTGGACAGCACATCTGATTAGTCTACAATTGAGCTGGCCTTGCTTTAATCTTGGAAAGGTTACTTTTAATTGCCAGTAACACTGTTTAGGAAATGGAATCCATGAATTTGAAATTGACCAGAAGGAAGGCAGTGCTGAGAGATCATGTTTCAAATCAAGAGGAAGATCAGCATTAAAATCAGGTGACTCCGGATTGCAGAGGATGTAGGTGCAGGGGTGGGCAACTTGTGGCCCACCGGAGGTTTTGGCCTATAACTCCCATGATCCCATACCATTGACTATGTGGGCTAGGGCTGATGGCTGTTGTAGGCCAAAATATCTGGAGGGCCACAAGTTGCTCACCCCTGAGGAAAGGTTTTCTTTGTCTCTCATGACAACTCTCATGAGCCTTTATAATAGATGGACAGCTTGTGGCCCTCCATATGTAATTGGACTGCATCATCATCATTGGCTATGCTCGTTGATGCACTGCACAACATCTGGAGGGCTACAAGTTGCCCACCCCTGCTTTATAATATGCTCTCTCACGTGAGACTAGCTTCCTTTTCCATTATTTTGTGCTCTTTTTCTCTTGGGCCTAATTCCCATGAACCTTTGCACCATTCTTTCTTTGATGGATGCTACCTTCCAGGTAGCTACCCACTGGTAGAAGACACCGTTGTTCATACTGCCATAGTACAGCTTGAAAGTAAGAGACTGCTAGCTATTGTCATCTACCAGGTGCAGAACGAGCTAATGGGGGAGGTTGCTGGATGCATATTCCATCAGGTACCCAGGCATCTCTTGTTTCCAGATCCAATTTGAGATGCTCATGTTAGCCTATACAGTCCTAAATACCTTGGCCCCTGTGTACTTGAGAAATCACTTCCTTTCCTGTGACACATTGTCACCTTGGCAGTTTGCTGAGATCACCCTCTTCGTTGTTATAATAGAACACTCATTTGCTAAGGGTGTATGGAATGATATTCTTGGTGGCTGACCTCTTCCCCTACAGATTTGGCAAAGTTCATGCTTGAAGTATTGTGAGCCTTTCTTATTTAGTTCAAGCTCCAAGGAGTTAATTTTAATTTGACACTTTATTTCATATTTAATGGACATTTTAACCTGTTTTGACTATAGATTTACTATGATTACTTGCCCCAAGCACTTTGGATGGTTGTGGATTAGAACTCTGACGGTACTGTCTTAAGCATGTTTACTCAAAAGCAAGTTCCATTCAATCCAATAGGATTTACTCGCAGATAAGTGTGCATAGGATTGCAGTCATTCAGGCCAATCCTATGCAGGTTTATTCAAGTAAGGGAGCAATCCTATTGGGATAGGCAGGCGCCTCTGAACTCAGAGGCAACCGTCTATCCAATGCAGGGTGGGCGGAGTGTGGAGGGGATCTTCTCTGTGCTCCAGCAGCCCGGCTAGACGGCCCATTTCAGCTGTCTAGACGCAGGACTTCAGAGTGGGGGAAGGGGAGGCCAGATGACGCATAGGAAGCGTCATATAAGCACTTCCCCCCCCCCCGGAACACCCCCTTTTGCCCCGCTCTGTGCTGCTCTCTCAAGCGCGGAGCCTGGGTACGATCCACGCTGCCTACGAGGCGACAGGGGAGGGGCAGGGAGACGGTTTTCCGAGAACCAGCCTTGCAGTGCAGGCTCCAGGGTCGGCTCCTGAAAACCGAACAGTCCTGTGGCCACTGTCTAGCAGCCATAGGATTGTGCCCCAAGTCCCTTTGCATTCAGTGAGTGTACTTCCTAGGAAGTGCGTTTCAGATTGCTGCCTAAGGGTGCAGTCCTATGCATGTTTAGAAAGAAAAAAGTCCTACAACCCCCTGCATTCTCCAGCCAGCCATACTGGCTGGGAAATGCTGGGCATTGTAGGACTTATTTTGTCCAAATATATATAGGATAGCACCCTCCATCAGTTAAGTAAATAGTTACCAGCTAGACAGATAGATAAAACTTTTATTGTGGACAAAGACCAGCCCAAAATAGATAGATGAATTTAAAAAAGAAGTACATTAAAATTACCTGTCATATATCCCCAGTCAAATTAATAAACACTTCAACACAGTGTAGTAATAATGTAATGCAAATCAGACATATTGGGTGGATGGCATTACTCCCCAGACTTTATCTTTCATCCAGCTAGGTAAATCCGAGCTCCCACAGCATCCTTCTTCGAACACCTATCGCAGCCACAAAGAATTTGGCAACGCTATATGTAAATATCAAATTAGTGTCAGACAACAATATATAGGTATATCGTTGTCCTGTATGACCCGGAAAACAATTTATCAATGGGGAGATGAGTGCAGCACAAATGTCTCTATAAAATATACACCACAACAAAACGTGCTCTGTAGTTTCTATCTGTTGCATGCCACAGGGGCAAAGGTGCCCTGCCCAGGGGATCTTTTTGTACCGTCCCTCCAAAACTGCCGAGGGGAGTCCATTGAGACAGGCCAAGGTAATGCTCTTCTATGTTTGTACAGCTCCAGTTGTTCAAGATAGGGTGCAGCTATTATGATGTATCTGTAATCCTCCCTAAGATAGAATTCTGGGGCACTATTGAGGTCACTTTGTCTCTCAATGTCTGCAGTGCGCTGCTTGATAGTTTCCATTGCCTGTTCAAAACCCATATTTAATAAAGTCCGCAAGGGAAGACCCAAGAGAGTTATTTTCTGTTCAAATAACTGAATCCAATTGGATTTAAAATCATCTTGCAAAATTAGTGGGGCAGGGCCAGTTGGAAAATATGACAATCTAAGCCAGTACACAAGGATAGCCACCCAAACCTTAGCTTCAATTTTGACCTGGCCAGTCTCTAATCTTATCTTTGCATTGGAGACATCCCTAGGAACACCCAATATTGTCCTCAAAAATTTTGATTGTACACGTTCTAATATTTGAGTATTCGGGAAAGGCCCCAATTGAGAGCTGTACAATAATTCAGCTAGTACTTTTGCTTGGTATAATTGGAGGGCTAAAGGGATATAGTGGCTGCCTTTCGTTCTCATAAACTGTGCTATTGCTGACGAGCTTCTCTGTGCGTTTAACGCCACATATTTGCTGTGAGCCTTCCTGGAACCGTTTGCTTGGAGGACTACACCTAAATATTTGAATTGGGAGACCTGCTTAATCTTGCGTTGATTTATCATCCATGATCTGATTTTTGGTCTTTCTGCAAAGATCATAATTTTTTTTTTGATAATTGATCATCAGATCTTCTTCCTCGCAGTATTCCGTCAACTTCCGCAATGCTCTTGTAAGCCCAGTTGGAGTCCTTGAGATAATAGCTGCATCATCTGCGTATAGTAAAGTAGTTATATGCCTCCCCGCAATTTTGGGGGGATGAAAATCGCTTTTAAAATGGTTTAGCTGGTCTACCATTGAATGGATGTAAAAATTAAACAAAAGTGGGGTGAGAATGAAGCCTTGCTTGACCCCTTTTTGTGTTGGAACAGCCTTTGTAAGGTGGCCATGAGCACTACATCTGACCTTAAGGGAGGTGTCTCTATATAGAGTCTGAATGAGTAGGAGCAGGTGTCTCTCAATGTTAGAGACCTCTAATTTCTTCCATAGTTTGACCCTTGAGATAGAGTCAAAAGCTGCCTTAAGGTCTATAGAGGCTACATAGAGCGAGGTGACTTCGTTTGAGATGTATTTCTCAATGAGATGCTGTAGCACCAAATATTGATCTATGGTAGAGTGACCCTCCCTGAAGCCTGCCTGCTCCTCCGCCAATATCATATCCTGTTCCAGCCAGTCGTTGAGCTTCCTATATAGGTGCCTGGCGTATAATTTACCAATAATACTTACCAATAATAGTTACAAGCTTCTTCTTTTGATTGCCTTTTGAGGGATTGTTTTACATATGCCGTGGTGTTTTGCCCCATCCCACCTGTCACTTCAAAAGCTAGCTTTGCTAACTTTCAGCCTGCTCTTCTCCTTTCTGTGTTCCATTAAATTGCAGGGTTCCCAGAAGTGTCTTTGTGTGCTGTGTTTAAGAAATCTGTTTTGCTTTCAGTCTCAGTGAAACATGTTAATATTTTATGGTGATGGATGTGTACATTGCAAGCTTCTACTAATTTTCTAGGTTCAAGAAGATCTTCAACAGCTGAAGGAGAAACTACGAGATGTTAGCCATGACCGGGAAGCAGTGGATGCTCAGAGCCTTGAAGCTGCTATTGAAAGGACAGAGAGTGGACTGAGGGTAAATGGATTGCGATTTTTCCAGTGGAAAAGGGAAAACTGGCCCCCAGTGAAGTTTGAATCAATATTTCCTTCTCAGTTGATGGGGCCAACCTTCCTATTTGTAAGAAAGAGTTAGATGTGCCAAATATGGTAGTGCAGAGCTGTGGCTGCAGTTTTTGGGTGGTCAGCATGTGGCTGGCTTCTTGCCTTAGACATGGTATAATCTCTCAGAAATGCAGAACCTGTTACGTTTCTCACTTCATTATCAAAGGCCAAATTTGGCCAGATAGCTCAGCTATCTCTGACAATACCCTAATAGCCTGCTTTTTTTCTTTACTGCTACCCCTAAACAGAAACATGCTGAGAAGTATTTGAATGCTGTGAACAGATCTGTGTTAACTATTTCATCAACTGATAATGTGGACCTGAGTTCAAGACAGATTTCCAGATGGTAAGAACACTTGGTTTGTTGTATATTTAACAAATGAGATGTTATTTGTGTATTTTGAAAACTAGAATATATGAATAACTGCAGTATTTGGTTATTCATACTGTTCAGAGGGTGTTTTTACAAATGACCTCCAAAAAACTGCTGCACCAAAACCTCTGTTTTATAGAGTTAAGGACAACGACTGCTGTGATTTCCCATAGTTCACCTAAACTGCAGAAGTTTTAGCTCTTCTAGGTGTAGAAAAAAAACCCTGAAACTGAACCAAACCTTGCAACTCTTTATTATGTCATTCTCTCTTTCAATCTCTAACTCAGGGGGATCCCCTTGGAGACTTCTCAGAAAGAAATAATTTTCCCAGAGATGTCTGCAGTTGACACTCAGCATGGCGGGTCATCACTGCAAATGTCTTCAGGTTCAAAGGTGTGAAGCAACATTTACTCCATAACCCTTCCAATGGTTTTGCTTCTGACTGCTCCCCCTTCCCCAAGTGCTCTCCCAAAAAAACTTCTGACCTGATTCGCATGATGAAACAAGCCACAGTTTGTTAACCGTGGGCTGTTTGGGAGCATGCAGAAGGGACTGAATGTGCTGGCTCCCAACCGCTCGCCCGCTTCCAGTGTGCAAAACAACTCAGGGATGCCCCATTCCTGGGATATTATCTGTGATGTGTGAATCCAGAATGCTCGGTTGTTTCTCCCTCAAATCTTATAACCCAAGGACAAACCATGGGTTGTAATTCTGGGTTGTTTCTCCCACAGCAACCCAGAGTTCTGGATTTGCACCAGAAGCAGGTGAGCAGTTGGGAGCCCGCATGCTCACTTGCTGCTGTGCACTCCCAGACAACCCATGGTTAACAAACCATTGGTTCTTTCATCATGTGAACCAGGTCTTTTGAGTCCTCAGGGTCAGTGCAGTGTTCTGCTGTGCATGGCAAAAAGTGGATATCAAAACCGGTTCTAGTGTCATTGCCCCACCAATGACATGGATGTAGCTATAACATGTGAGGCCTTGCATGAGTCTGATGTGGCTGGAGAAAGGTGTGGCAAGTCTACAGGATAAGGATTCCCCCTGCTTTTAATACTGGTATAACATTGTCACTACAAAACATGAGCCTCATCTCAAAAATCGAGGTACTCAGAGTGGCATATTTTCTTTTGACGAATGTGAGTACAGCATTTCATAAGGAAATATGGTGCTATGATAAACAGCAAGTGCACAGAACAGATGGAGGCCCCAGGACAGGAGATCGGGGGCAGGTTGGCCAGCCCCACAGTTGAACTTGGAGACAGCAAACTAAGAAAGGAACCCTCTGCCCCAGTGAAAGTCTCCACTTCAGTGTGCATGGTTGATCTTAATTTAAAGAGGGGCATGCATTCTGGCCTACCCATGGTTTACCTTGTGGGGCCAGAGCCCCATTGTCCTTTCACATCACATCACTATGACATCTGCTGACACATAAGAGAGCCCTAATAATTTCCTTCAGAAAATAAATGCACACTGTTTTGCCAGCTGTTCTCTGTGAAGGGCACATTGGCAGAATGGCTTTTTATTATTAAATAATTGTGAAATCCAGCTAAGAAACTGATGCCTGTTACCTACCCTTTGCTTCTCGGCATGTTAGAAATGTACATGAGTGGATTGTATTTTCTAAATTCAGTGAAAACCCAAAACTTAAAAATGGCATAGAAATCTTCAAAATAAATAAAATTCAAATGAGACACATTTTGGCAAATCTGTGTAATTTTTCACTATGTTGAAGATCTGGGCTTTGTTAGAATAGAAATGTTGAATCCTTTTTTGTGCCAAATCTTCAGCCTCAATAACTTGGTACTCTCAGCTCTAGCAAATTCAGCAGAGCTCTAAGCGGGTGCAGCCATGCTTGTTCTTCATCCATCAGCTGGGGAATAAACCTGTGATCATTTTCAATGCCATGTTTTTGGGGAAACTACAGGGAGGTATTATTGCTCTTGATACAGGTCCAAATGTTCTGTTGCTTCTCCTTCAGCACAATTAAAACACAGGCTGTATATTGTATTGTATATGATATGCAAGTGCCTTCACACAGCGATAATTTTACTCAGTGTATTAACTTCTGAGGCTTCTATTTTTATATCCATATCCATAAAACAGAAGGCATTATATTAGTTAAGCCAGAGAAGAGCTTATTAAAGAAATGTTGCCCCTCCTTCCCCCCGCTTTGCTCTAGGATTTCCTGCCACAGTCATTTTTTCAAGCAAAACAGCTGAATCTGTTCCACCCAGAAAAAACCAAAACATCACTCCCTTCAGGTTTTGAATTCCCATTTCTTAAATTACTTATTTGTCAATTACTTCCCAGCCAAATTCTTTACCTGCATGGACTCAGTAAACTGAAGCTGAACTGGAAGAAGCTGTTTTGGTTCACGGAGCCAGTAATCCCTGATTTTAAAAAACAAACTACAGCAACTTGGGCAGGGCCACAAATGCAGCTACTGATGAGAGTACTTAGCAAAATGGCTTCTCATACACGCCACAGCCCACCGTGGCTTAAATAAGCTGTGGTGGGCTGCTTGATCATGCAAACCAGCCCAGTGTGTGTAGGATGGCTCTTACTCTATCCTCTGCTAATATGCTTCCCCAAAAACATTACCCTGAAGGTAATGTAGCACTTAATAGAAAAACAGTTCTCCACCCCAGAAAATCCATTTTATTCTTGTAGTCATGATGGTGCTATTATTTAAGTAAGTTTAAAATGTGAAACTGCACGTGCTCAGAGTATTCCTTTTTAAAAAAATCAGGACTGGCAAACAGTTTTGTTTTGTGTTTTTGCTTTAACTTATCAGGAATACAGATGCAGTTGTAAAGCATGAAATGGTGGTGGGGGGAGAAGAGCAACGTTAGTTGCATGCTTTACAGTTGAAGTAATACACATATGACCATTTAAACATGGGAGGGAGGCATCAGACCAGTAAGTCCAGTGTCTGAAATTACCTAGCTACACCATGACTACAAAAGAGCTGCTCAAGCTTCCTGTGGTGTCAGGCACTGGTGAAGAGGTAGACATGCCCCTGGCCCGTGTAGACAAACTCTCGTTTGAAGGGAGGGGCAAGCAATCCAGAAGACATAGGCTCTGCAACAAAAGTATAGCAGGATCCAAGTGATGCTACCAGCACCAAAGCCCAGAGTTCTCTGATTGAAACGAGGCAAAAGCCGTACCTCCCACAAAAGGCTGCAGAAATAAGTACAGCCCTTGCTGCAGACACCTGGGAGATGAAGAAGGTAATGGCCAAACGGTTAGCCTCCTGTTTGGTGACAGAAGGGCAAAAACCGGAGTTCAGTCCTTCGCCTGTATCACTATAGTGCTCCACCCTAGTCTTCCTCCTCCTGCTGTCCTCCCTCATCCACACAGGAGGCATGCTTTTGTTGTAGACAATAAGGTGCTTGCTTTTTCTATTTAGCCCTTTTATTTGCTCTTTGCACTGGTGGCTGTACATCAGTGCACTAAGCCAAATGCCCAAGAAACCCCCATGCAGGCATACCCTTAGCAATGCCCTAGAATGCTATACATGCATTCAAATTGCATGTGCAAAATATCAGCATTTCTTACAGCACAAGCTTTCAATGATGGTGAAGATTATGTATGATCCAGAAAATGCCCGCCACCGAAGTGTTCTAAATCAGAACTATGGAGTCAGTTTGCCATTAATTAATCGGAGGAAAACAGCTCCTGTAAGTAACCATGATGTGTTTTAACAGTTTATTTATTGCAAAATGGAACGTGTTGAAAGTCCTTCCTTGGAACAATCCAGACAGTTTTGCATTCCCAGCAGCTTTTTTTTTTTTAGCAAAGGAACCAGCCCAGAAGGTTCTCTAGTTCAAGACGTTCAGCACCAGAGCAGCACTTTGCACCAATAAAAACCATTGTTGGGTTCCTGAGGGCTAGTTCACATATGCATGTACACGGCTTGATTTCTTTACACTTGATTACCATACCCTTGATGACCAGAAGCGGAATGTGTGAACAAATTCCCATTGGAAAGCTTCATGTGTGAGGCAATGGGAGGTAGAATGACAGTTCTTTCTGTTGTATTGTATCTATGATAGTCCATTCATATATATAAGACACCACTAGATGTTGCAGTAATCTGGTGATTACCTTGCATATAAGAACTAGCCTTATATCTCTCATTGAGATCCCCAGGCTCAAAGCAGTTTACATAAAAGAACAAAACATCATCAAATAACAAATTAAAACTAAAGCCTTAAAATTAAAAAGAACAAAGTTAAAACCTTCAGTTTAAAAACTACTAAAAGCCAAGTGGAATAAGAATGTTTTCACTGCCCATCTCAATGCCATCAGGAATAAACAACCCCTGCCACCTCAGTTCAGACAACACGACAAACCATAAATAAGCCGCAGTGTGCAGTGGTGATTGTGCGAATCAGGTCATACTCTCACCTCCTTTGGAAGGGAATTCCATAATCAGGGTGCTACCATAGAAAAGGCCTTGTCTTGTGTTCCCACCAATCAAACTTCTTTTGGCGGTGAAACATATAACAAGGCCTCTAGAGGTGACCTCAAGCTATGGGCAGATTCATATGGGAGGTGATCTCTCAGATATCCTGGCTCTAAGCTGTTTAGGACTTTATAGGTAAACACCTGCACCTTGAATTGGGCCCAGAAACTAATCAGAAGCCAGTTCAGTTCACAGAAGATAGTGTAAAGAGCATATACCAGAGAGCAATCTGGCTGTGCTGCATTTTGCATCAGCTGCAGTTTCTGAAAATCTTTAAGGGCAGACCCACATAGACTGCACTGAAATGAACTAGTCAGGAGATGACCAAGGCATCTATCACTGTGGCCAGATCCAGCTTTTCCAGGAAGGGGGGTGCCAGGTGCACTGGCCGAGGCTGGGAAAAGGCACTTAAGCTTCAACTTGTTTGCTCACATCCAATCCGTCACTGCATCCAGTCATGTTTAGGTAACTCTTAGAATTAATCATGGATCTTTTGCACCAGGGTTGGATTTTAGGGGACTATCTTTTCCACCTCTATTTGAAATCAAAATATGCAAATCAGCACTGTCAATTATATTAATTACAAGCAACTTGAATGTACAAGTTAGCAGTGTTTGTGAAAAATTATCTACAAATTATATTAATTACATATAACTATGATATACAAGTTAGCAGTCTTTGTGAAAATGAGAAATTATGTTAATTACAGGCATGAAAATATCCAAATTATCGCTGTTAATTAAAATTGCATGCAAATTATGTTAATTGCAAGCAGTTAAAATGTATAGATTAGCAGTGTTTGTGAATACACAAAATTATGTTAATTACATGTGACTAAATATGCAGATTAACAGTGTTAATTTAAATGGTATGCAAATTATGTTAATTGTGTTCATCATAGAAATGCAAATTAGCTGCAGCCCTCTAACGCTTCCTTCTCCAGTGATTTCTGACATGGCCTAATGAGTTGCCCACCATGTTCACAGAACATACAACAAGCAAAATACCCATTGAAATTGTCACAAAGATAATTCTAAATAATTGCTGTGACCTGGAAGGGGCTTTCTATCGTTCTCCTTTCCATAACGTTGCATGGCCACAGACTTATACTGGCACTTTGGTCCCAATCTCTAAATAAATAAATAATGTAGTGTAAACTTAGAACCTTTTCATTTATTCATGAGGAAGAATTTAATGCTGTGGTGATCTCGAGTTTTTACGAGTTGCTGTCTTCTGCTGCCCGTTTAACTAAGTTACTCCAATTGCTCCTTTTCCCTCTTCCTGCTTTTACTCTGTATGTGTGTTTGTGCAAGACACACATGTATATGAATTAATCTCCTATGGGAAGCATGCATACATTTTTGAAATAACAGCAATAAACCATTTTCTTTCATTCCAAATGAACAGCAGAGTGGACAGGAGAGGTTTAAGATCTGAAAAAAGCACGTGCACATTCAAACCTTGCTGCGATGACAAAGAAACCCATAGTTTTGGCATCAGTAGCAGAATTAGACTTAAACAAATTGATGTTCCACTGCAGTAATTTGGAATACGTTTGCTGCATTTATAAAACATAACAAGAGACAACAATGAATTAATAAACTGTCCCTCTCACCAAAAACAAGAAAGGGAATAATTGGTGAGACAGAGTTAAGTGAACAGATGACTACATTCAGCCTCCTCTCAACCTAGAAATGGGAAAGTGAAGGTCACCTCTATCCTGGATGACAAACGGAGAGCTTTTTGTTGGTAAACAAATTAATCTTTGGAAAGGTCACCATTTGTTTTACATTTTTTATCCAGTTCTTGTCATCTGGAATTTAAGATTGACTGTCATTCTGCAAGGCGGAGTGCAGTTGAAGCAGCTTCCGTCCATATCAGCATTCTTTGATGGAACACGGCGCCTGATTGAGATGCTATGGGCTGCTGGCTTACAGCTGTCGCCGGACAAGAATGGAGGCCCAGCCTGGAATTCCAATAAGCAGGGCTGGCCGATTCTGCCTGGTGCAAGCTGGCCCACTGCCCACAAGTAAAATGTGTGGCAGTTCGAGCCAGCAATGATCTCGCTCACTTCCTTCTGTGCTGCTTCTGTTCCTTTTTTTTTTAAAAACACATGTGGTGTTGACTGGAGTTGTGCATCTATTCTTGCACGCACACCTGATATAGCAGAGTTTTGTGACTGGTAGATTAGGGGGGAAACTTACGGTAGGCTTTCAAGTTAAGAAGGCTTTCCTGTCATTTTAAAGATGGAGTCCTCGCCCCTGACACACACACACACACACACACACACACACAGAGGGAGAGGTGAATTACACTGGCACAGTGAGATAGTGGAGAACCTGCAGATTTCGCCCAGTGGCTAACAAAATAACTTGTGAGCTGTGAAGTCTCTAGCTCAAATGTCACATAAGCCATGAATTCACAGGGTGGCCTTGAGCTGCTTTAGTGCCCCTCCCCTAATATTGCCTTACTGTATAAGGCGGTTGGAAGGATGACTGCCATGTACATGAACCACTAAGCTCCTAGGGAAAAGGCCCACATGTTTAAGATGAGCAGAAGGAAATCACTAAGAATAGATTCTTTTGCGGTGTTCTTGATTAAGGCTTTTAAAAGCATCTGTGTATGCATATAATTTATATTCCTTTTATATCTAATGCTTCCTTTTGCCCACAGTCAGAAGCATTTTCATAGGAAATAACACAATCTGGTGTGTGTGCGTGTGTGTTTATCTCAGAAGGACATCAAATATGAGATCACAGATGGAAAGTGTTCATTTTTTTGCATGGACTATATATTTTCCATGTGTCCATAGAATCATAGAATCATTTCCATGGGCCACTGGTAATATGAAATCATTATCCAACTAATTTATCAGTGTCACTAAAGGGTAGCAACTGAACCAGCCATAAATCTGGAGCCAAATATTCTGCTTGTGACCCGTCATCAGAATCGAGAATCTGAGAAAACTTGTCTGTCAGCTGCTCAGCTGTGAAAGTAAAGTGTGGACATTGAAATGGTCTTATGTGTGCAACATCCAGTGTCCATTTCCTTTTCTGCAGTATGCATTTATGGAGTCTTCCCCCTCCATAAAGCTGTTTTGCCTCAGCACTGTTTTGTTAATAACAAAAGAAAAACAACGAGTAAAACAGAAAATCCCTTTTAAAAAAGTGCTCAACTTAAATTGACGCATAGGAAAATAGCCAAATTGAGTGGGATGTTTTTACCCACAAGAGAAATGCACTTCAAAAAGACTAATAGAATGGTTTTGTCTCATGCCTCAAGTTAATTATACACAGAATTGCTTGAGATAAGGGGAAAATACTTCTGCAGCACGTTCAAGGGATATTATGCAGAGTAAATGTTTGCCGGCAACCCAAATTAAGATCTCTGTTCTAACCTTTGAAAATTGTGTTCTGATGTAATGTTTCTCTCCACCAGAATGTTTTCATGAAATTAGACATGTCAAATTCATTGTGCTGGAATGAGTCATTTGCTTGAATTGTTCAGGAAGGTTTCTTCCTGCTCAATGGGGTCATCGCAGACCACTCGACACATCCAGCCAGTTCCAAAGAGAGGTTCCTCATGCTCAAGCTTCTGTGGAAATAATCTCCAAACAAGCATCATGTTGGAAGAGGCTCTACAACTGTGCATTCAGACTGGCAACGAATTGCTAGTTTAATGTTGGAATGACTGGCAGACATGTCCCTGCAGTTGTAGGGCTCACTCTTGATTGACAGTAGTTTGGTGTTTGGTGTATTTGGTTACTTATTTGGATAGTGGAAATGACAACATGCTGTTTCTCTGATTCAAAAATCCAGAAGGACCTAGTTGATTTTAGACGAAATTCCTCTGCTAGCTTTTAAAGTATTGCTGTCCTTTTAAGGTAAATCCCACAATCTTTGGCCCGCAGCAACAACCTGCAAATGGCACGTCTTTGAGAACTTTCACATAAGCTGAAAGTGTCTTATCCTCTTGGCCTCCCAACCTCCCCCCTAATTCTCTTACTAAGAAGACTACTCTGTCACTGTTGACAAATAAGTGCAATCCATCTGTGCCACACCCCACTTTCTAGATAAGTACAGAGCTATTTCCAGGAATCATTCATTGTTGTATTGAGCAGACAATGAGCAAAGCACTTTCTGTTCCCTCCTGCTTTCCTTATGGTATGTTATTCTCCAGCTCTCTTCTCCTGACAGCTCTTTGCTGTGGCCTTTGCTTCACTTCTGATGAAAGATATTTCATTTGTGAAGATAATTGAACAGCCTTTGATGGTCAAGCCCAACACCTGTATTTTTTTCCTGTTCTGTGCTGAAACAAAGGTGTAAATTGACAGCCCAGTGCATGTTTTGTAGCTCACCTGCTTGACATGAAGTAGTGAATAAGCATCAAATGTTGCAGCTGTTGAGTATGGTGATAAGCTATTCACATGTGCCACTTTGCCAGGGTATTGAGTGGTTTTCACGTGGCCACTACAACTATCCCCAATGAAAGGCTTGTAGTGGAAGAATGAAACTTGTCTGAACTGTATGATGAACTACTGCAGAGAGCAATTTTAAGTGGCCTTTCTATGGTGATTGGTTCATATGTACTAACCTTACATTAACAAGCTATAGTCACTGAAACATAACCAGCTTCTTGCAAAGGGCCAAGGGTGGTTTTAAAATAATATTTGATTATTTATTGCATAGCAGACAGCACAAGACATTGATTAGATTTTAATTAACTCTCCTTTAAATCACATTAACTGCTGACAGTCAACAATTGTGTTGCATGTTCCTAAGCAGTAAAATCTGAGCTCGTACTGTTTTTGTTATTAACCTTAATGAAACTATTCATAGCGGAAGTAGTATTTATTATTTAGCCATGCGTGAGTGAAGAGCTCTGTAATATTGAAAAGGTTTGCAGCTGAATGAAGAAGTTTGCTCTCATCTCTCCTTAGGCACCAGCTCAGAAGGTAGCAAAAGGTGTTACAGTTGGCAACCTCTTGGTAGCTCCACCTTCCTTCCATTTGAATAATGTTTGCACTGTTTTGCCTGTGTCTGAAATGGATGCAGAGAAAGGTCAGTTACAGCCTCCTGCCCATTCTGTTGGGGTTTGTTCCGTTATTATTGCTGAGGCATGCATATTATGCTGGGCATACATAACTTTTCACCTAGATCGCTGTTGGGTAATTGGTTTTACTGGTGAGCCACTTTAAATAGGGGTGAGTGGGCTAAATCTCCATGCCAACTTCTGAGTAGCCTGCCAGAAAGTCTAATCACTCCTTCATCCTTCTGTTCCCTCTTCTTTGCGTGGTGTGAAATCGGGTTAGGGGAGGGAGGGAGAAAAGTGTAAGGGGGAGTTGAAAGAGAAGGAATCTGTGCCTTCTGTCACAGAGGTCATTTGCTGCCCTGCCCAAACCATGTTCCAGCTGCAGGAGACTGAGAAAGGAGGTGAAGGAGAAAAAGAGCGCTCCCATTTGTATGCACCTCTGACTCTTCCCCCTCCCTTCCCTGCCCCTTATTTCCTTTTCAACCAAAAGGATAAGAGGAGAGAGATCAAGAGAATTCTCATCCCCACCCATCCTTCTCCTTCCCTTTCACCAGCAGCAAAGACAAAAAGGCTGGTCTTAAAAACATTACTTGGCAAAAGAGTCCACTGACGTTGGTGGGATGGGTTTAGGATCAGGCAATTTGCACCCCCCAGACCAAACCGCATCTGAAATAACTGGTTGAACCTTGCTGTTTTTATCTAGGTATCCTGAGTCTAATTGAAAGGGGTCTGATCCCACGTGCTGCTAGGATTACTCTAGAGAAGCCACTTGTTCTACCCAAAACTGTTTTTCTTCATGAATTTCACACAAAGTACAAGAAACCAGCTGTAGGTAGGGACAAAGAGATGCCGCTGATAATGCCAATAAAAACTTTCACCATTGTATGTCCAGTGGTGCCTATATTCCACATTTTGGCAGTGATGGTGACAGCTTCTAAGGGTGGATGGTTGCAGCTGCAAACAAATCCATAGGGTGGGTGGAGGCTTTTTTTGGTAGTTTGCCAGAGCAGTCTTTTTTCCTGCCCTATGCTACCTGCCAAGCTTGCTCATTCCTTCCTTCAGCTTTAGTTTTAAGGGCATTCTTGAGCTGGCCAGTGCTTCTAACCATTGTTATCCTGCCATGACAGTGGTCAGGACTACCAGCCAATCCACTTTGCCTAAGCTGGACCTCCCGGCATGACCTGGTACTCTTCAGCAACTTAAACTGCAACAACAGCTTCTGTTTTCCTTCGGATAGGTTTGGGTACAAGAAGCATCTATCCTACTGCCCACTGTATAGCAAAAACTGCATTACCAATGCAATACTACTTGTGTCAAAACTCTGACCTCATAGTTGATTATAATGGATCTGTATAGCTGTAGCTTTTGTTGGAACCATTGTGGACAACAAAACAGACCTGGCCTTGATTCCTTGTGGCTTTGGTCATTGCCTTGGTTATATTTTGAGATCTGAGGTTTGAAGGTCTGACATTTATTTTTAATAGAAGCCTTTTAAAAGCATTTCATTGATTCTATAGATGGCGGTGTGGGGAGCAAGAAGGTGGAAACGCGCCCTCGTCCTTATCAAAAGCCCCCACGCACACCCACTTACACAGGCAAGGGAAGAAAAGGAAGCAAAGGCAGCATTGCTCCACCCCCATCCTGCATCTCTGTTGTTCCACCCAAGAAATTAAAGCAGCAGTTAATTCAGGCAGTTCAAACGCGGGAGTCAGCCACTTCTTCTGTCTGGCTGCCAAAGGTATGACAGCATAATAAAGAACGAGTTTCCATCCTGAAAATGTTGGGTATTTATTTGATTCCTGTATCCAGCTACTGAGCTACATAGCACCATGGTTCAAGACAGATGATTTAGTAACTTGACTATGCCTAATCCAGATCCCTGTATGCAAGTGAGCTTCCATGAGCATGGAGCTCTCTTCTCCAATGAAACGAATGGGGAAGCTCTCACAGACTGGTGAGCTCTGTGTGTGGATTGGGACATAGCGTGAGGACAGAGCTATAAGCAGCTGTCAGGGATGTGCTGAATGTGGAGCCCAGGAGACAGAGCTGAGGGACAGGAATCAGAGCCAAAGAACACACCAGACCCAAGAAGAATTCATTGTTCAGGCAAAGTCTTGGCCCCAAAAGGAAGTGTTTTATAGCCCTTCCTGTCCAGGAGGGGCCAATGGCAAGCATGGGTAGATGGGGCCTGTCCAGAACCTGAGAATTCTTCACTGCTAGGAAGATGTTCTAAGCTGCAGTTCTGATAGCTCACCTTACAGAGCATCTGAATAGAGAGCTTAAGGTTCCTGGTTCTAGCACCAGGGACTTCTGACACACACATCTTTCACATGATGAGTGAAGTTATATCTTGGCCTGGTCATGTTGGCCCTAAGCTCCTACCCATGACAGCCATTTCAGTATACATTTAAGCAACTGCTAATTTTCTTGAGTCGACACAGAAGTTAAGGTTTTTCTGTTAATAGGTTTTATGGCAAGATCAAAACAGCTTTGTATTGACAAAATTTGCATGTTAAATTGATAGAACCTTAGAACAGGGATGGGGACTCTGTGGCCTCCAGATGTTGTTGGACTCCAACCCCCATCAGACACAGTCAGCATGGCTGATGGCCATGGATGATGGGAGTTGGAGTCCAGTAACATCTGCAGACCCACAGGTTCCCCACCCCTGATCTAGATCCAAAATTCTCACCCTAAGTAATAATAGGAGTGCATGTCTCCACTGCTCATTTTATTATGAAGGGCTCCTTCCCTTCTCATTCTCTCTTTCCATAGACCCCAGAAGTGACACCAGCTCAGGCATTCCAGAACCTGTTTTTGGAATTTGACATACCTGTTCGTAAAGGTGCCATAGACCATGCAGCTTCAGATCTCCTTGCGTTTAAACAGCACTGCTGCTTATTCTGGGGAAGTGTCCTTTCCTTCTTGGAACAAATTGCAAATCTTCTGAAGGATTATGCTGTGCCCTCCGCCATCATCAAGGGGAAGAAGGTGATGGAGATCATTCCAGATTTTGAACTAAACCAGAGGCCAACCAGGGAGGATCTTCTCTCAGTGATAAAGAATGAGGCAATGGTCAGGAAGCTCTTAAGTCAGCCTGGCCAGAGATACAAAGGCCAAAATGGTACTGAAGTAGCAGCCATCAAGATCCAGGCAACATGGAGGTGTTACCAACTCAGAAAAGCCTATATCACATTCAGGCAGCAGCAGTGGGCCTCAGGCGTGATTGCCATCTCTTGGCTTGTGCATGTTCACATGAGGCGTGTCAGAAAGACCCTGAAGGAATCGCGACAGAGACACCTGGAGAATTTCTACATCAGGGCCAAGGTGCGCAAAGCTACCAGCTGTTTTGGCAAGGCGTCTTTTCTAAACATCACCTGCTTGAGCGCTTGCAATAAAGTGTTTCTATTTTTTCCCATTTAACTATACACTTGTCTGAGCATATTTCATGCTTCATTAAATGTGCAGCCTTTGTGGCTACAATCCCTCCCCCCTTTCTACACCCCCCCCCCAAACTACTGCTGGTTTTTGTCACTCTACATAAAATTGGATTTTTCCTCCTTTCCCTTTGACGTGGGTTGGTCTTGTTAGAAAAAAAATACCCAGTGTTTTAAATGCATCACAGCGGCTGTGACTAGGTTACTGTTGTTTCCCTCCTCCTCAGCAGTATTTTTCATAGAAATCATAGAGTCATAGAATAGTAGGGTTGGAACTATTTTTTGTGTTTTTACTCCACTCTTCAACTGAAAAAAGACAGAGTGGTTTACAGAAATCAGTAATGTCGGCCCTTGCCCTCAGGCTTACAATCAAAAAGACACAGCACAAAAAGAAAAGGGATTGGGAGGGAGGAGGAACACTGCAATGAACATGGTGTTGCTGCTGAAAATGGCGACCCTATCAGGTTCCCCCCTCCTCTCCCCCATTATGTGTAGATGCGGAAATGTGTGGTATGTCGCTATTAGGCCATATATTTGTCTTTCCCCCCACATCATGCTATTGGCTGCTGGCAGAGTGGGGGAAAGTACACTGTGATGGGGCCAACATTGCGTTTCCATAAGTACATAGTATAGGGGAGAGGAGGGGGAACTTGGTACAGTGCTGCCATTTTTGGCAGCAAACCATGTTTGTCTTCACATCTAGTTCTACTCTTGGCTCCTTTCGTGTTTATATTCTCTGTCTGTCCTTCCCCTTCCCTTTACACCTATATCGTGCACTTGATTTGTTGTAGGAAAATAATCTCACTTGCCTCTGTGGCAGTCACTACTTTGTCAGAAAGTACTTAAGTTTGCAGACAGGCTTTTAATTAGTGCTCACCATTTCATTTATGTTTGCTTCCTTTTTTTTCATTCATATTCTGTTAATTAAGTGATCAGCCTCTAATCTTCCCCTGCCAGTAGCTTCATGTAGCCATCTAATTAAATTAATTGGGGAAGATGTTTTAAGTATGTGATTAAATCAATTAATATAATTTATGCCTGGCTTAACTGTACAGTGGGAAAAGCGAGGGGGGGAGGGAAACAGCTGAAGTTTGACTGGATTGTATCTGTTGCAGCTTCCCCCTGTCACTGATCAATGCCTTCCCTTGATTTTTAGCATCTGGCCGCCAACTGGAATCGCATCAGGACCTCTAGGAGGACCATTATCCATATCCCATCATTAGGTATAACGCTTTTGTCTGTGGATCTATCAGCAACCTCTATTACCCACCACATTATGACTCCTTGATTGAGTTCAAGGAAGGCCCTTGTTTTATTCAAATTGGTCTCGGCAGGAAAATGTTGTCGACATGATGAGAGTAATAACGCAGGGCCTTCGCTTGAAACAGCGTTTAATTTGGGGATTAAGCAAATAAAGTCATTATGTAGAGGCCGCTATTCAGTGGAGAGGTGATTTGCTGTAATTCGCTTTCATCTGTATGAAATGAACTAAAAAGTTGTATTCCTCCCCCCTCCCCTCTCTCCCCTCCCCTTAAAATAACAGATAATGTTTCCAGTCGCCTTTAATGACGGGGGAACATGGGCTTGCCTGCTTCGTTGCTATTACACCAATAAGCTGAGATGTTACTTGCGCCCTGTTTTTAATCAAATGTGCAGTCAAAATGATAAGCTGCATTCCCTGAAATTATTTAGTTCTAATTACGAGCAGATGGGATGCTTTATTTGCACCTTGGGCGCCTGAGCAAAAGGAAATGCTGTGTGCACAAGAATAATTAAGAAGTTGAATAGTGGGGGTTTTTTGTGCTTAAATAATCTGCAGTTTCATGTTAATTAGCACTAATGTAATTATTTAATTACATTTATGAATTGGGGGGCTTAAAAACCATTGTCCTAGAAAGTGGTGAGGAAACATAGGTGTTTTTCAAAAGGGCAGAAATTCCCTTTCTAGGAAACTGCTGAAAACATAAGCTGTGGTCTCAGATTTAAAATACAATTAATTTCATGAAATGTGGGTGGCTTAATTTGAAGGGGTGAAAACTAGGTAGGAGGTATGAGACACTTCTCTTTAATGCATGCATCTTTGCTCTTACTTGCAGTTGAAGCATGAAGGGCTCGCCTAGGAGCAACTTGGTCTACACAGGCCCTGCCGATACAAATGGTGTGAACAGGCAACCACGCATGTGCTGGCAGACTATACAAACTTCATTTGCAAACTATCGTTCTTCTTTATACTTTCTTTTTCAAAGCCTCACGTGACTAGTTGCACTGGCTTGCAGCATGCAGCAAAACTCCCTTTTTCACCTTAATGTATTATTATTTTTAAAACTTTCTACTGCTTTTGACGCAAATACTAGGTGGAGTGGGGCAAGAATTTATGGCAGACAGACGTTTTTAGATCTTTAAAATCAGATGTCAGCAATATTACCACATGCTAAATGCTTTTAGAAGTCCTTTCTAATTCTTTGATATAATAAAAATAGATCTTTCTGCAAGTGAAATGCATTAATATTCTATATATCCTTTTACTTTCCATTACCTCTAGCAAAACATACAAATGTTGTTGGAAATTATGTAAATGTCTCAAAGACTGTTATAAAGGCATTATTTGTTCCTCTTTTTGAGGACATTTGACCCCCCCAAAAAAGAGGGAGTTACAACTAAAGGGGTAGAACCAAGCTTCTTTGGAGTACCTGCCGCTTCAAAACACCTCTTAAGTTTCTGAATTGACATTTTGGTCTGTGGAGGCCCCTCTCTGATTCCCAGGAACCAACATGGCTTTGTATGGAAATTATGTGCAGCCCAATTCTATAGAAGTGTGTTTAGGATATCAGACTAAGGCAAGGGCTTTTTGCCTTTTTACTGACACTTTCACTTATATATGAGGTTCTCTCATTTACAGTACTACTAAGCATTATTATAATATACTCAAGGAAAAAGTCTACTAAGGCTGCAATCATATACCTGGGAGTAAGTACCATGGGACTGACTTCTGAGTAGATATGCATAGGATTGCATTTTTAATCTTTTTTTTTAACCAAAAGACCAAACCAACTTTTTTTTAACCCTAAGCAAGTGTTGGTATAAATAAGCCAATTTTAATTTTTATCCATGAGGTTAACAGTCTGATCCTTAGGCTGCAATTGTTTAAATTCCCATAATTCCCATTCAAATGAGTGGAATGTTGTTCCCAATAAACTTGTTTAGGATCAGGTTGTCAGGTTTTCTATGACAGCAAATGCTTAAGAAAAAAATATTGGCCACAATATTAGCAAAGTACCAAAAAAACATGGCACTAAATTGATATGTCTGGGATGTAGTGCCAGTGTTTGCAAATGTTTTAGCTTCGGGTGCAAGCTAATTTTGCATTTCATAATATATGAAGATACACCTAAAACAAGGACATCTGTTCTTTCACCACTTGTGTAAGCAAGGCATGTTATTTTCTTTCTGTCTGGAAGAGTAATTACTTGGTATAATTTTAAGACTGGATATGAAGCTGGCTTAATGGCCAGAAATAAAGCACGCAAGGTGCCCTTCATTGATAAGTGTGTATTTGATTCCTGAGCATCAAGGCACAGTATCAATACCAACACTAATCATTTACCTTAGTTTAAGGGACACTTGTTGAGGGGATGGGGAGGCAGTGTATTTTCTGCAGCCATACAAAAGGAATATCTTTTGCTTTAAAAAATAACTTCTATTAAAATTACATGTGCACTGTATTACTAATAAAAACCTTGTGATTTGAAAAATAAAATATTTTAATTAGTTGAGGAGGTGGCTACTTATTCTCCAGCTGTACATCTTTACCTGGATGGCAAAACACCCAGGAATGGAGCCAGAGTGCCCCCATACATATACAGCATAACCTTGTAGAAATGAAATATTTTTATTTGTTTGCAGCCCATTTCATGTGCAGTAATACTGAAGGGCAATAATGTAGGCTGCATTTATTACAGAATAACATTTCGTGGTTTTAAAATCTTCCAACTAGATGTTTTGTTTTTAAATTATAGAAACTTCTGTCTCAGTCATAAATGATGTTAAATCTCTAAATCTGAGGCTATGGTTAATATATTGTCCAGTTCCCCTCCATTATCTGCTGTAACCTCAAGGAAATGTTCTGATTACACAGACCATAAGCATGTTAAGCAAATGCAGTAATGGGATATAATTCTCCACTAAGAATTTCCTAAATTAATATGTGAATTTTAAAAATTAATACTGGTTTTGTAATGACAATAAGACAGTCTGGTCCGTTGGATTATCTCTGTTTGGAAAAGGATTCTCTCACCAAGTCAACATGCTGGGCTTTTGTGGTTTTTTTTTTTCCGAATGAGATAAACAGTTCTGCTCCACAGCACAGCTCTGTGGAAACTGCATATAATGTATGATTATGGAAGCATGCTCTTCTCCCATGTAATCCATTAACCCCCATCTTAAACCTTCTTTAGCTGCTGCATGGGAGTTCAGTCTCTGGCTACTGCTCAGTTTTGCTACACACTTGCAGAGCTATGAGGGTTGCAAAGACCGCTTCATAATGCATGGAGCCCAGCCAGGCACTGTATCCTGCAATTCCCAGAAGGCTGAGAGTGAAATATGCTCACTCTGCATGGTATCTGAGCATGATTCTGGGTTTTGAGGATAAAACCTGACATCCACTACAGTGGTAAATGCGGCTGTCGGAAACCAGTCTGCCACTGTTTCAGTTGCTCTGGAGAGACATTTAAAGCCGGGTCTTTCTGCCCCCTGGAATATCTCAGAACCACAGTTTCCTGTACACTCTTCCTGCTGATAGCAATACAGTGATACCACACCAAGACTTTAGTTTCCTACTCATAACAAGTTTTGCCTTAAGATTTTCCTGCCTCCACCATTTCCCCTAAGGTTCCAGATAACTAGAATCAGGGGGAGGGGATGCTATGGGAAGGTCAGCCTATAACTACTGTGCCCCAGTTTTGGGATGCCAGGCCCTAGCACTAGTACAATGCCACAAATTATGCATGTTGCACTGCTATTAGAATCTTCATCCAGGCTAGCTTTTAGGATTGGTTTTAAAGCCAATTTTTTTTCTTGGTACATTTTGGCAGATTTTGCTTTTCCACTCAGGATCTTATAGCAGAAGGAATTTTCCCCCAGGGGAAACCACTGAGTAACCTTTCACCTACTGTTGTGGTTTGTATTTTGGTTTGCTTGTATAAGCATCTGGAAATGTTTTACTAAACTTTCTCCTTGCTCTGCTGGCAAGTTGCATCCTGGTCTGTTCCTTTCAGATAATCTAGACCATCTGAATGATATGTCAGGTTGCCATCTTAAGTGCCTTTACCTGGATATATTCCACTACCCAAATGGGATTTCCCCCCCAAAGAAATGTGTTTAGGAACAGAATCTCACAGGGTTATGATATATAAAGGATTCTAATTTAGTTAAGGCGATTGAATTGATTACTTTCAGATATCTTCTTCTATAACAGCCATGATATAAATCACCCATAATATAAATGGAACGTCTGTGTTTAGAGGCTGTATATCTTTGAATTTCAGGTGGGTGGCTGTTGTCTTCAAGTGCTGCTTGTAAGCTTTCCCAAAGCATCTGGCTGGTCACTGCTGGAAATGCTATGCTGTAGATAGCAAGGCAATTCATATGTTCTATAATTAATTCTCAGTGATCAAAATCTCATTCTACAGCTCCTCCCCCAAAGCCAGGCATATAACCATATGCTTAAAATATCTGCTACCCCTGTTTTTCCAAAATGTGGTGTCTTGAGTACAACTTTTCCATGTTGTAGTATTTCTACAAGAATTTAGCCCCATTCCCCAAGATTCTGGGGGTGTTAGTCATGTGCAATTATATAGACAATTCATTGCTTTAATCTTGTTAATAGACATTTCAAGAACACACATCAAACCTCCAGTTGTTAAGCAGCACTTGCTATTGATTTCATGACAACTCTTCCTGCTATCAATTGATCTTGTTTTTGTTTTTTACAGCAGTTCAATTTTTAGGCCGGCAAATTTGGAATTAGCCAAGTTTCCAAATCCTTTTAAGTGGGAATGGGAACTGCCAATGATGTGTTATATAAAAACCATTTTAAAGATTATCATGTAATCGGTTTCAAGTAACCACTCTAGCTTTGATAGCTTATTTCAGTCCTGTAAAAAGGGGTTTGCCATCCACCAAGCAGTATGCACGTGGGAACCCCAGGCAAGCTTTTATTTTAATGAATGGAAAGGGCCCAGCAGAAGCCCTTGGTGGGCTAGGTGCAAAGTGATCCAATGTTACCGCAACTGTAAATTTAAAATCCTTTTAATAGAGAGGGAATGTGGGTGTGAAATTTCAAGTCATGTCACTAAAAAGGAAAATGATCTTTTAGTTATGATTTGCTCTATCAAGAAAAGATCTTTGCTTTTATAATGTAATTAGCTTTTATATTTTAATACAAATACGTATGTGTTTGGGATGCAGAATTAATTCTGTGTGGATTTAACATCAAAGTCCTCTTTAACAAACAATCTGGTCATATTTGTATGTGGTATACTCACAAAAAAATCATTTTAAAAATCTAGTTCTATTCATTGTCTTCCATTATGCAATCTTCCAGTTCTTATCGTTGCTTGCTCTTGGAGAATTGATAGCAAACCAGACAATTAAAATCTTACATTAGGAATGCTATGTTTGGACCTGGGGATGCCTCATTTCACCTACTTCTGAACAATATTGCAGAGATATGTGGGTATTTTTGGCACTTAAAGATTCTTTAAAAAGCTGTAGTGTTTCCACTAACATTAAAAAAAACAAACAAACTAGGTTCTTGCTTTCACTGTTTAATAGAAGTACAATTTGCTGTAATTCACAGGAAAGGAATTCGTACTCATACTAATGTATTGTGATGGCTTCTTTCAGGGTATCCTCAGCATATTCGTGATGCAACTTCTGATTTCGCTATTCATCAGGGATTGCAGATTGGACGGCTATGTGAAATACAAGGTACAGACATGCTCCTACCTACCATACGGTCTTCTTGTTTTTTGAAAAATCCATGTTTCAATAGATTGCCCCTAAACACTTTTTAACCTCTCAATTCCCACAAGAATCCACAACAAGTTGACACTTTCCTGCTAAAGGTTTCATGATTGTCTCTCATGAGTGGGACTTATTTCCAAGTAAACATGCATAGGATTGCACTGTAATTCCCTCAGCAAATCAGAAAAATGTGCAGCCTGCAAACAGTGTTTCAGTAGCCTACATGCCCACACACTGTTTGTCACTCCTTGGTCATTTGTGTCCTAAGAGAATGGAGGAGCCAGCTTTTGGACACCTTCCCTGCCTAATCAGCTGGAGGAACCTTGTGGCAGGATTCCATGTAGGTGCAGTTCATTCTGCTTTTCTATCTTGCCCCAAGTCTCTTTCTCTGGTAGAAAGGTTCTGCAGCGCTCTCAGGGCTCAAAAAACGACACAATAGCTTCATGCAGCCAACAGATATTCGGCCCAGGCAGCCTGCTGCAGCACAAACCAAGCAGCTTTTGCCGCAGAGGTGCTCCAACAGGCATTGCAGTTTTGAAACCACAGGACCTGATGGAGTGCCTGTACCAGTACTGCACACTATGATCAGCTTCTGCACCCTTCCTCCAAGTGCCTCCAAGAGGTTCAGAGGATGGCAACAAGGGAGAGGGCCTTCCTAGTGGTGCCCCCCCCCCCCCCGACTGTGAAATGCTATCCTCAGAGAGGTCTGTCTGGGCCAACATTGCCATCTTTGGGGCATCAAGTTAAGGCTTTCCTCTACTCCCAGGCAATGGACAGCATATGATGAGGCGTTTTCGTTTTTGATCATGTCGTCGTAGTTTTATTGTCAGTTGTTTTTAACTTATTTTAACTGTTTTAAAATTTTGAATGTTAAAGGTTTAAAGTATGTTTTATCATGTTGTGGACTGCCCAGAGAGCTTTGGCTATTGGGCAGTATAGAAATGCAATGAATCAATGAATGAGGGTTATTCTAAAAGCAGTTTGCGATAGAGCATTGTGGGTGGGACTTGCAGTTCAAAGATCTAGAGGTACCCAAGTGCTTAGGTGGGCCTGAAGCAGCTCTTTGAATCTGTGACAAACTGGTATGTCTGCACCTCCACCCTGCGAGGTAGGACTGGCTGCAAGACACCCATTGTCTACTTTCCTCAGAAATAGGCTGCCACCACCCACATATGAGTAACTCTAATTGAATATTAATATTTAACTATTAAATACCTGGATACATTGGAATCCAGACATATAGTTTTATATATGGAGATGGATGGCCCTCTTTTCCAGAGCTTCCTTTAAACTCTTTAACAACCAAGATAGCATGTTCACTAAGCAATCTAGCACATGAGTAAGGCCAACTCCAGGCTAGGCAAGACAATCAAATCAGCTCCACTTTCCAATTAAATATATTTATTAAAGAACCAAGCAGAGAGAAGTTCAGAAATAGTCAGTGGCTTTTAAAAATAAAATGAAACATCCACCTAGCTCACTAATCCTTAATTCCCAAGAACCTAAGATTAATTTACCAAAGCTGTTCAGTGTGGGGAAGCAGTATCCCCCCTGGACATCCAGAGCGTGGAAGAATTTTGCCGTGACTCTTTGCCAACCACCCAAAAGACAAAGAAAAGGTTTCACAATACCAGTATTTCTGTGGGGGCTGGACAGCTCCCAGAGAGGAAGAATTCAAACTGATCAGTCCTTCAGGTGCAGGGCCTACTTAGCAGAGTACTGAATCAGTCTGGAATGTGTATACAAAGGCAGAGTTTGGGATCTATCACCAGCTGATGGTGCTTGGTATGTTCTTTGGTAGAAGATCTTTCCAGGAGAAGGGGAGTGGGCGGGGAGGGGCGGGGCGGGGCAGGGTGGTTGGTTCATCACAGGTCCCCTGCCAGGGTTTTGCCATTCTGTCTTTAAAATATAGCTGGTAAGTTTTTTCCTCTTTGTGGCAGCCCTTCCTAAGCAGAGCAACAAAAAATATTAATTTGCCAGTGGCCAACTTTGCTGGCTCCCTAGAATGACATACTTTACATGATTCATTTATATTTCAGCATCATTATTATTTCATAAATGCCATTTAGGAAGTTTGCACAAAAATGTATTCTGAAAATTTATAGGAGCCTAAAATAATCACTTAATTGCCTTTATATATTATGAAGGCGCTAATGTTGTTTTGTCCTCAGTACGGTTCTTTTATGTTGTAGTGTTTATTTTAGGAAAGATTTGTTACTTCTGAATGACTTAGAAAGTGAGAGGCAGCATGTAACCACACACTTCCGCTTGGAAGGTTTGCAGTTTCTTGTATTAAAAATCTTCCCCACCCTTCATTTGTTTGTTATATCTGTATCCCATCTTTCTCCAAGCAACCTCCTAGGAAGTATTAAAATATTACCTCGTCGAGCAGCCACTTGGTTTGCTGATGCATTCAGACTAGGCCTCCAGAATGGACCTGCATGTTGACAGAGAATAGTTGCAAAGTAGTAACACAGCAGCCTGCAGCACTGTTATTTATTATTTTCATTCTTCATATAGCACCAATGATGTGGAGGGTGCTTTACAGTGTACAAGAGGAAAGATCCCTGCCCTGAGGAGCTTACAATCTATAATTCAGCATGGTGGAGATGATGGAGGAAAGGGCAATGTCCTCTTTGATGTACAGAGCAGCACTGCCTCCAGTATACCCTTCCTTGCCCTTCCTATAGCGTTTGTATCCAGAGATGACCATATCCCACTGGCTCTCTCCATTCCACCAGATTTCTGTTTTGCCCACTATATGTTCTCCTTTAAAACCAAGGACTCCAACTCCCCCATCTTGGCTCATATCCTTCTAGCATTAGTATAGAAACACCTCTGTATGGCGTCCCTCTCCAAATGTCTCTGTTGTGTGCATTTCCCCCTATAGCGCTTTGAGCTCTTTGACTGGCTGCCATGTTCTACTGAATGCTTGTGGCCTCTTTCTACACTGTCTCCATTTGAAGATCAACTTTTTTCATCTTAATCCCCTAGCAATGATTCATCCCAGGCCCAAAGCTCTCCAGCTCCTGTCAGCTTTCCCCCAGGGGGTCAGTTTTAAAAGCTGTACTGCCACCTTTTAGAAGTTAAGCACTAGCAGTCTTGTTCCATTCTGTTTCAAAAAGAGCCTGTTCCTTTTATACAGGCTTGGGTTGTTCCCAAATATTCCTAGTGCCTAACAGATTGAAACCCCACCTCCCTACAGCACCATCTCACCCACGCATTAAGACCCCTCACCTTCATCTGTCTAGCTGGCCCTGTGTGTGGAAGAGGTAGCATTTCAAATAACTTTAACTTGGAGGTTCTGGCTTTCAGCCTCCTACCTAGCAACCTAAATTTGGCTTCCAGGACTTCACGAATATATTTCCCCACGTCATTGATGCTGACGTGCACCATGACTCCTGATTCCACCTCAGCGCTTTCAGGCTATCAAGACAATGTAGAGTCTGACAAGATTGGAGAACATCCAAAATAACCCAGTGGAAAAGAAAGGACATGTTTCAGGATGTAGGACAATAAAGTTTTATTCTTCAAAGTAGCCAAATGTGTTTTGGCCTGTGGCATATATTTCCAGGCCTTCTTCAAGGGATAAATCCAGTCACAGGATTTATTCTTGGAGACATCTTTTCAGGGATCTCTGCAAGCTATTTACAAATTTTAACCCCTGAAGAAGGCCCAGAAATATATGTCAGTGTCAGGCTTGCCTTTCTGACACATTCTGGCAACCCAACACAGGACACAAATAACAGCGAAATTCTTTATTGCAACAGATCAGGTTACACAGACCAGCTTTGCAGAGCTCGCAGCAAAGCTTACAGCATATCTGGACCCCCAGTAAATCAGATAGCCCAAGCAGAGGCTATTGGCGTGTTGCTTTGTTCAAGAGAAAGTTCCAAGGTTAGAATCCACACAATGTCAGAGTTCAAGTCCAGCAATATATTCCAAGTTGGTCTTAATGATACAGAATTCAAAGCAGACAACAAGGTACATGAAAGGGCCGGGCAAGAAAGTATTCCAAGCAATTGAGACATGGTTCCCAGCAAAGGCTCTTCAACCTCTTGTGCCTGCTTAAATTCAAAGGACGGGCTACTAAAGCTCCACTTTTAATGATCTATCCTGAACCTGACCCATAAGTGAGCACAGAGTCTAAGAAGGCATCTTGCTTCAGCTCTCTTCAGTTGACACTGTAACCTGGGAGACACCCCCGAGTCCCCCTTCCCTGCAGAGCCCTCCTCCTGCTCGGTTCTCACAAGCCCAGGCTGCGAATCAGAGGCCTCGCTCAAGGCCAGATCTTGCAGCTGTGGCTGAAAGGCGGCATCACCCTCCTTTAGCCTGCAATGAGGCGGGAAGCTAGGCAGAGCTGAGCTCCCCGGCTCCAAGCTTCCCACAACTGGACTCGGTTCTGAGCCGTCCTGGTTTGACTCTGAATAATCATCCTGGCCTAACTCTGAGTCAGACACTTGCTCCACAGCTGTAGGGCCCACAGCGCTTGGGTGAGGCCTGACAGCCACAGGGCTGAAACGTGTTGGGCTACTCTGAAGAATCAAAGCTCGTTTTCCTACATCCTGAGACTTGTTTTCTCTTTCCCATCATACCTAGATAATGCGCAGTATCCACAACCTTTGCACCAATGAGGCAATTCACCATGTGGCCTACATGCCTGTCACGAACCCAGTTGTCTGTGTCTCTAATGATAGAATTGCCTACCGCCACAAGTTCCCTGCCTCCTGGAGGCATATCAGCATGAGATGATACCCGTTCATCCCCCAGGGCATGGGTCCCTTTCAAGGGATCATTTCGTTCTTTCCCCAAGACCCAGCGGAAGAGGTGTCTCCTTGGGAGTGGGGCGCTACTCTCCTGTCCTCACATGCCTCATCCACCAACCTTGCTGCCTCTCTCAGCTTCTCTGGGGGGAATCTCCACAGCAACGGGTTTAGTTCACTCTCTACTTCATTGCGGTTTTTACTTGAGTTGAATCAGCTCCATCTGGGGACATACAGGGGCCGAAAACCCAGATTATCCCAAAGCCAGCCCTGGGCAGGTCAGGCGCAGTTTACTGTGAATTGTTTGAGTGGCTACTGGGTGGAGTCTCGTCCTCGTCATCATTTAGAGAGCCTGTTCCTTCCTTCCCACTCTCACCTTGTTCCGCCCCTTCTGCTTTCTCTGGCCAGTGTGTGTGTTAATGCCCCCACCCTCCCCAACCTATGTCTGACCCTCTCCCACCTATTTTTTAAACATTTATGTACCCTCCAAAACCGCAATAGCACAATAGCAACAGGACTAAATGCGACCCCTCACATTACCCCATTAGTGGGGATGCTCAAATCACTCATTCACCTTAGGTAGCCTGCTTTCAGTCTTTAACATTCCCCCCTTCTGTGCATGTTTACTCAGAAGTAAGAAATAAATCTCGCTCCCCTGCAGTGAAAAGGTTAAAGGCTAACTGTAGTAACTCACCCTAAAGTGCTCTTTCGCTTCTTCGCTGTGCTCTTAAATCACGATTGCGAAGTTGTGCTTCTTTGATGTTCTGTAGTTTCTCTGTTATGTAAAGACTTCTTTGTGAACCCAGTCCTCCAGTGCTTCCTGCCCCCACCCCAGTTTCGCCACATCCCAGCAATCTGCTTCGAGTTCAGCCTTCAAATTCAGATTTCAGCTTGCCCATTTGGGAAGGGATTCTACTTCTCGTTGTTGTTGTTATTAAATGTTCCTCTTTTTATTTCTCAGAACTCCTCTGGGAGATGTTGGCTGCAATTCTAAACCCACTTATAGGGGAGGAAGCCTCATTGAACCCAGGGCTTACTTCTGAGTAGAGATGCATAGGATTGCAATGTTCCCCATTTCTAGCTCTCCCCCCACTCCAATTTCATGGCATCCTAGCAGTCTGCTGCAGAGTTACTGCTCCCCACCCCATTTTTCCCCATGTGTGTACTACTACTTTTGCCTACTGCTTCCACCACCCTCTCTTTCTCCCTTTCTCCTTCCCCCTGCAATGAGAAGGCAAGATTGTTACTGCGATCAAGCTGAGAAGTGATTTTACACTGCAAGACAGTGAGATTTATTTCTTACTTCTGAGTAAACATGCACAGAATGGGGGGGGGGTGTTAAAGATTGAAACCAGGCTCCACTCACCCCAAGGCAGCTGTGGTTGGTGAAACTGGTGTGCTTACTGTAGGTTCACGATGGAGTGGCAATGCGCTATTTCGACATTGCGTTTTTAAGGGGATTTTTTTTTTAATGAGAAGCTGCTAAGCAGAGCACACCTATACTTTCAGGGGGGTGGCCACCAGTGGTAGGCAAGATGAAGTAAATACCATGAAGTAGCTCAGAACTTGGGAAGGGCCAGCTGCAAAATGGCAGAAACATCGGGGAAACACAGAAAGGGGAAACATTGGGGGAACACCCCATGACTGGGGTCAGTGAGGTCATGGCCAGGTGAAAGACACACCCCTAGGCAGGACTATCATGCCGATGTAAATACGGAGGGTTGATACACACCACAACAGAAGCACAGATGAGCTGAATTAAGGCAAACAATTAGACTAAAAGTAGTCTCAGAAAAATGGGTCTTTCTGTGAAAATCTCTGGGATGGCTGCAAGCTGGCCATGATGTCATGTGCCCCGAACAACCTCCAAATGCAGCCAACTTGCAGTAAATCGCTTGTGGAGACACCCCCCAGATCAGGTGCCTTGGCCTTAAGAGAATGAACTCGTTCCCTGATAGCCAGGGCCTGATTGCACTGAGCACAGCACCACAATCTCTGTCCAGCAGTCAGATAGTCATGCGTTTGACACTTTGTGCAATACCCTACATAGCCCCTGCTATTTATTTGGGAATCTATATATTGCCCTTCAAAAAAAATTCTCATTTGGCTGGGAGTCCTTTAACATGAACCCTGGGGAAAGAAAACTGGGTCCAGCTAGAGAGACTAGCTGTAGGATATAAACACTCCTGTCTCAGGAGTGGAAGAGTTGAATCCTGCATCTTTGAGATGCCAAGTACCAATAAATAGACTGCCCCCTTTGGAGCCACAAGCAGAATGCTCATCTCCTACAAGAATTCCTTCAGGGGGGATCCCAACAGCACCGTGTTGTGTTGTGCCTTTGTCAGAAATACACATGAGGAATCCTCTATGACCAGACTGTGAGTTGCTTAAGACACAGGTCTGACCAAGTCCAAGCAGTGTACGAAATGGCTCTTTCTGCAGGCTTTTCAGAGCAATTCCTACCAATATTAAAGCAGGTCACCTGGCTAAGTCTCTGTGCAAGACCCCTGAAGTTCTCAGACCAATTGTCCCCCAACTTATTTTTTGTGGATTTCATTCTAAAAATTCCCTGTTCCTCTGGCTTGCTGTCTTCTGTCCAGAGAGAGAGAGAGAGAGAGCGAGAGCGAGCAGGATGGAGTGGTAGGGAGAGATAAAAAGTTAAAGGGATTTGTAAAGGGTTTTGGAGGGTACGTAACCACCCTCTATCAGGGTGGTTATAAACAGTGATCCTGACAAACAGTGTTATCTTTATACCAATAATTAATAGTGAATCTCTACATGTTTTTTTTAAAGATTCTAATGTGGACGTCATCTATGTTTGCCCCCTTCGAATGAGCGAGGAGATGCTGCAATATTACAATAAACTCTTGGGTCTGCAGCCAGCCGTTAGATCTGGGAACCCCGAGGACATTACTGACCTGCAGGACAGGTTCAAAATCCTCACCCCTGAAGCCATAAACAGCTTCCCTGTGAGTTTGTATCTTCTAATTACTACAGCTGGGGGGAATGCCGTAAAATTAAATTGGAAATTTTATAACTTGCAATGCTCTGGTACCCATCAGTGAAATATTATTGCAAGTTTTAAGAGCTTCACAGATTAAGTGACTAGTTAAGAGCGTTGGAAATAAATACTGTGGTTTAGCTTTGCAGGCTGAAAGCTGAGCTGAGCTAAGCCCTTCTCCACTGCACCCTGCCCAACATTGGGCCCCATCTAGAACTCTGAACTTAAGGGATTTATAGTGTGATGGAAAGCAGAACACTCAAAATGCTTCTCCTGCTCAAACTTTCCTTCTTTGCAGCTGTGAAGATAGTTGTTCCCTCACTCACTCACTCTTGTTTTTATTGTGGCAAAATCCAATTTAGAACTCTTTTTTCCCTTGGATTGTTTAATGGCTTTAATTGAGAGGTGTTAGATATGTCTGTTGTTTTGAACCCATGTAGCCATTTTTAATTCTCTGGAACACACTCCAAAAGGATGACCCTCCCCCCAAAATTATCCAGCCCCTCCAACTACTGTACTCTTGATTTTTAAAGTGCTTTTGACAAAGCTGCAATGCAGTAAGCTCATTTATGGCAGGGAGTGTTGGGGTGGTCCTTTGGTCCTTTGAAATTCACAGAAACTCAGCTGAAAGTGGTGATCTTGGCTATATCAGATCAAATCAGTGCTCAAATCAGTCCCGCCCAGGTTTTCTTGAAATAGAAAACATATTTCGCTGCAAGAGTCTGGTGAGGTCATTGTTTGTACTATAAAACTATGATGCCTCACCATATGAGAACTCTTTACGTACTGTTATCACAACATGCACATTTGTCAGCTCTTAAATTTTGCCCTATTATAAGCATGTTCTTTCAGTTCAGCCAATCCATGCTTTTCACACTGACCTAGCTCAAATAAGCCTTGACTTAGTGGTTCAGTCCAATACAGTGTTTCTCACATCAGCCTCAATTTTACAGAACATGTCTGTGCACATTGGCCCTAAGGATGTAAGCAGTACTGCTGGCATATGTGGGGTTATTCACCATCACAGGCAAAAGTGTGTGTATATATTTGGAGGAGGAAGGCTGAGTGCTGGATACCTTGCATAAGCAGGACATGAACGCCTTGCCACAGAGCCACAGACCATTGTACTGAAGCTGTAAAATTGCACATTTTATCAGGTGTACTTAACAATGAGTAAGGCAGAGTTGAGTAGCAGTGTGAATTATATCATTAGCAATTAATCTGTGCAAAAACCTAGACGGAGTTCTACAAAGTAAGCCATTAAGAAACAAAATAACCAGACCAAAACCAGATTTCTTTGAAGCCTCAGGGCTAGGCTCTATAAAACTTTACATGCCAAAAGGGGCTTTGGGCTTGGATTTCTCAAACAGCAGTCCCAGATGCCACATGGCAAATTGCTTTTAAAATCTCAGGGACTTTAAAAAGTAGATGGTGATATGACACAGGAGAGCTGCTATTTTAAGAAAAATGTAAAAAAACCCAAAAACTGCTGGGTATGCCCAAACCCTTGGGCATATTGAAAATGGGTTTTTAGATTCCACTCCAAATGTTAGACTTTAGCACAGTGCTGTTAATCTTTTCCAGATATATCTCTTATCTTTGAAATGAATAGGAGATGGGCTCGTGCATAACGTCCATTCATTCTAAGGGAGGTTGCACAAGAGATCCTCCCAGAGGATTCTTACTAATCTAAATATTAAGATTTCTATAAGCGAGGTACATGACTGGAAATTTTTTAAATCTTAGTAAAGTCTTATTTATTTGAGCTTTCTTTTGCCAGATTACTCCATATGGTCATCCTTTTTGTCAATCTATTTCTAGGTATCCATTTTCTTTCTGTCCCTTCCCTATTTTGGACACACCTGTATTGCAGACACAGATCTTTTTCACACAAGACAGACAGACAATATAGGTGGGCCACTAAGTATATTATTAAGAAGGAGTTGCAGCCAATCACAGCTCCCTGATGAATGCAGCAGCACAATACACATGTTTGCAAGCATATATTTGTCACATTCACACTTTACTTTTTAGGTGTACGCCTAGAAAGATAATGTATGAAGCAGCCCAAACCTATATCTTCCAATGTTTCTAAATAACCAGAATTCTCCCATATTTGACTTGGATGAACATTGCAATAAAGGCCAGTGTTTAAATGAAAATGTTTATCCTGTGGCATATGACCTGTAAAAGAGGTTTTGTAAATCAAAGTGTTTAGATCAGAAAGAACCATTTAAGTTGCTGCTCCCCATAAGATGAAATATAGGCCCAGCTATGGGGTGGGGATTCTTCATTTTTTGAATTGATTTTTCCCCCTGATGCGGTAGAATCAAACTATGCCAGAAGTGTTGAGATGAATCACCGTTATCCAAAGGCCGCAAGCCTCTCTTCCGAGTGACAGAAGGAGAATTCCGCGTGGATCAAATAAATACAGATGTGTAGTAATTAGTTCTATTCCCAGTGAGCCCATTTCCAACACACTAAAGATGTGAGCGATTATGGAGCCTCACCCCAACAGCTTTTATCAATTTAAACTGCTACGCTACAGGATAGGTCATAACCCAGCCTGCTATTAATAATGTATTTATTGCACTCAACATTATAAATTAGCTTTGTGGAAGAAAGAGAAAGAACACCTCTTAACGAGACTAATGTGATCTTCATACAGAACCGCCCCATGTCCCTGGCTACCTTCTTGAAGTACAGCCCCAAGACAATCAAACGGATCAGAAACCTGATCCAGGGTAAAGAGGCCTATATTGTTGGAGGGCTTCTGAACCAAGATGACCTGGAAGTGGCTGATGCGTTAGATGTGCCCATTTGTGGCTCTGACCCGGAAGTGGCTCATCTCTACAGTTCCAAGTCAGGAAGCAAAAGAGTATTTGCTGCTGCTTGCGTGCCAATGCCACCGGGGCAATATGACATCTACAACAGGCAGCAGGTAAGAGCGGCTGCAGTTTTGGCAATTTGGGAATTCCAGTTAGAAGGATCATTCAAATGCCTGGTTGTCCCTAGTCAGGTCTTACTTTGTTGGTCAGGGCTTAACTTGTGGCAGGGCTCACCCAGGACTGAGCCTCGGAAATCATTTTCAGTGCCAGAGCTCAGCCCTTGAATCTGTGAGTGGATTACTAATGCCTTTGCCAATGAGCATTATGGCTGAACGGGGATTTACTTGAGTTTTGCTTGCCCATGTCCAACAACCTATCTGTAACACCACACTGACTCTCATGCATGACTTTAACAAGAATTACAGCCTGGCTGATACCTTTTAATCCTGAATACATTTGCTTGGAAATAAGTTATGTGGAAATGGATGGGACCTTCTTCCAAGTAACAATGCTTAGGATTGGGGTGGTTGTTGCTGACTGCTAGCATTCGCTTTAGCGTTAGTCTGCACAATAACTCACAAGTTATTTATTTATTTATTACATTTCTGTACCACCTATTAGCCAAAGCTCTCTGGGCAGCTCACAAAAATAAAACTTACAATCATAAAATATTATGGCATAGTAAAACATAATGTGAAACCATATCTTTAAAACAAAATAAAACCAAAGTAGGAACCAGCATAAAAGCCAACAATAGTGCAAAGAACTGAAGGACTAAAAAGCCTAGGAAAATAAAACAGTCTTCTCCTGGGGTCAAAAAGACCACCATGTAAGTGCCAGGTGAGCCTCTCCGGAGAGGGCATTCAACAATTAGGGTGCCAGCACTGAAAAGGCCCTCTCCGTAGTAGCCACCTGCCTCTCCTCACTTGGCAGGGGCACCTGAAGAAGGCCCTCTGAGGATGATCTTAGAGTCCAGGCAAGTATATATGGAAGGGTACACTCCTTCGAGTAACCTGGCCCTAAGCCATTTAGGGCTTTGTAGGTTAATATCAGCACTTTGAATTGGGCCTGAAGATGGACTGGCAGCCAGTGCAGATCATAAAGCACTGGCATAATATGATCATATCAGCCGGTCCCCATTAACAATCTTGCTGCCCTGTTTTGGACCGGCTGAAGTTGTCAAAGGCAGTCCCACCTGTAACACATTGTTGTAATCCAACCGGGACAGCATGGGTAACTAGGCTATCTCTGTCCAGGTAAGATCGTAGTTGGTATATCAGCCTAAGCTGATAAAAGGTGCTTTGTGCCACCAAGGCCACCGGTGCCTCCAATGACAGTGCTGGATCCAAGAGCACCCTCAGACCACGAACCTGATCCTTTAGGGGGAGTGCACCCTGCTCCAGACCAGGCTGAATATTACTCATCTGGGTAGAAGAACATCCACTAACAGTACCTCCATCTTGTCTGGATTGAGCCTCAGTGTATTGACCCGCATCCAGTCCATTATCACATCAGGGCACTGATTCAGAACAGCTGCTGCTTCGCCTGGATTTGCTGAAAAGGAGAGAGAGAGAGAGAGAGAGAGAGAGAGAGCTTGGTGTCATCTGCATATTGGTGACACCTCATTCCATATCTCCAGATAACCTCCCCAGCAGGTAAACAGCATGGGGGACAAAATAGCGACCTGTGGCACCCTAAAGCATAACTGCCATGGGTAAGAGCAATAATCCCCCAGTACCACCTTCTGGAACTGGCTATCCAAATAGGAGTTGAACTACTTCAGCACAGTACCTCTAATACCCAACCCAGGTAGCCTGTCCAGAAGTATACCGTTGTTGATGGCATCAAAAGCCACTGAGAGGTCCAAGAGCATCCACAGAGCCACATTCCCTCTGTCCCTCTCTTGATAAAGGTCATCCCATAGGGTGACCAAGGCAGTTTCTATTCCAAAACCAAGCCTGAAGCCTGACTGAAATAGATCTAGATAATCAGTTTCATTCGAGAGTGTTTGGAGTTGGCCGGCAGCCACCCACTCAAGCACCTTGCCCAGGAAGGGAATGTTGGCAACCAGCCTATAGTTAACATCTTCCGGGTCCTTCACGGTATACTTCTTGAACTGTGGCCCAGCTCAGGTATATGAACTGCACTGTGATTGCTAATCAAACATAACTGCATAGAGGCAGCTCCATGTGGCACACGGGCTGTGTGAGGCACTTGCTTGTGCAATTTGTAAGATTTCAGAGTTGTTGTTTAGATTTCTTAGATGCCTTTCTCAAAACAGACTCAAGGTGACTTACAACAAAATTAAAGCATACAAAATTTAAAAAGGCTCCCATCTCTTGAATCTATTTTCCCAGTTTTAGAGGAGAGTTTCCCAGATGCCAGAACAATACTGAGGCCATGTGCAACTATAGCTCTATCTAGACATAGAGGGTGTATATTGTGGCTAAGGGTCTAGAGCTGGAAGCAGGAGTCAAAAGTGTGGTCAAGGTTAGGTAATACCCTGATCAGGTAATTCTAGAAGGCCAGGCTCTGAGTTTACCAGTCCAGCTCCCAGTCAGAGATGTTCTACTGCTTGCCAGTCTCAGAGATTGATGTTGCACTCCTATTCCCTTTTTAATTTGGCACATGTAAACTTTCCCCGGACTGGAAGCATTTCCAATTCTAAATTGATTACATCTTATGATTTAAAAAAACATGAAATCATATGTATAAAGATGAGATGGAAGAGTTGTGGAGGGTAAACCAAGTTAACAAGGTAAGAACTAAAAATGGGAACTCAGATCCTGATGGGGTAAAGAGTTTTCTTGAGCATTATAGTACCAAATTACTTGCTGAAGTTGGATCATATCTGACTCAGGCCATTGCTCTTTAATGTGGAGTCATTCATGGTGTTAAAGGACTCTGGAATATCAGTAGCTATGTTGGATTTTTTTTTAGTACTCATTTATAATTTGGCACATTGTTAACTTAGAGTAGAAGCATTTCCAGTTTTAAACTGACTACATAACTAGAAGTTTCTTAGAAACAAAACCACCACCTGTTTGTGTTGCACTTTGAAAATTGCAGCCTGTGTTATATCTTCCAAAGGCAAGAATCAATAGGTTTCTTTGCTTGTTTTTGATATGAATCATAATGATTTTGGGAGGTTGTGATTACTCTTGGATTTATGAATACTGTTGGCTTTCAGAAGAGTTGCCTTTCTTTTTTTTGTGCTCATAACCGTTGGCTTGTAAACAGCGGAAGGTAACCTAATCTATTGCAAATTCCAGATGGTAGATAAAATACACATCATCATTGCTCAGAAGAAAACAAGCAATGTCTTGTCTGCACTAGATGTTTACTGCATATCAGAGCCAACTAGATATAAAACACATCTAAACTATGTTGCATACCCTGAAAAAAATACCTAGGAAAGCATGTAGGTGTTAGGGGCAGGGCTGATCTTATGATGAAGCCCAGGGATGAATGCACGCAGGATCAGGTAGAATGATAAGTAGGGTCACGCCAGGGCAATAGAATAGGTGGGAGCCAGGATGAAAGCCACAGTACAGAAAATCAAGCTCAGCTTGTCCAGACTCAGAGGGCCAAGTTCCTGAAGAAGCTGTATTTGCACCCTCACTTGATGGAACATAAATGATAGGTGGGCATCTTGCCTAGATTGGAAGGATGTGGATTGCTCAGGAAGAAAGAAGACATCTGCACTGGCAATTTCATGGACCCACTGTGGTGCAGAGTGGCTCCATCCTAGTAACATCCATTAGAATGCAGAAGCAGATGGCATAAAGTCAGCTCATCGTCAAAGCTAACCACAACTGTACGAAAGTAATATATCATGGTGTAGACATGGCCCAAGTGTTGGCTTTAATATTACTTCCTTCACTGTTACAAATTGTACCCTGCAAGCCTACTTACACATTAGCTTTCCTTTCGATTTGTTTCAGATGGTTTTTGTTTCCTGCTGTAAGCTTCATATGAAATATTGACGGGGGGTATTAAATAATCAAAGGAAGGTGACAATAATTTAAGGCACAGTTCAATTTTCACTTAAAGATAGCTCATAACTCTTTCTATTGGTGCAATCTTTACAATACTATCGACCCATTTCATTTCTGTAGGGGAGTCATCAACAGAAAACCTATTTATTGGGCTTTCAAAAGCAACAAATAACAGGACACAGAGCAAACAAATAATAATTCCATTTGTGATTGAAGTTCAAATCATAAAAAGTGTCTTAGAATCCAGAGGATTGCTGTTGTAACAAATACCTCCTAAACCAATCTCTTTTGCAGGGTTACATTCAAACCCACTAACAATGAAGCCACAAGATAGTTTTAAAAATGCCTCTTTCTATCTAGTTTAAAAAATAGGTCAATGGTAAAGCTCAAATACTGTCTGACACCACTATACAATAGCACCTCCCTCCCACTCAGTCTGCCTTCATGGTTTTGTCTATGCGTCATGCAGGACATCTCTATGGAAAAATAGGAGATGAGTTATAGATGGAGAGTGGCTTGGATGGTATCTGTGTGAACTTAAGCGAAAACCTCATGTTTTTGTCCCCAGATGGTTGAAGTCCTAAGTCAGCTGATAATAGATTACACAGAAGTGAAACGCTGGGTGTTCAAAGTGGACAACGACTTCGGGGGAAATGGTACAGCATACTGTGACATCATCGCCCATCTCAAATGCTACCGTTGGATTCTGAAGGAGAGTCATAGATACGGTCCAGAGATATGGAAGAAGAGGTGGGCTCATGTAAGTCCACAGGTCATTTCAAGGTTCTTGTATTTTTACCTACATCCAGTTTTCCCCTGTTTTAATACCGTGTGTAATTTTTATTTTATATATTTGTATAATAACCCACCATTCAAGATAAAACCAACATTATCCTTATAACAACAGAGAAATAATAAATACATATAAATTGCCATAAAATACAAAAAAAATGCAGATAGCAATAAAAAAAAGTTTACAGTCAGCAGCAGGGATGTAAAATAAAGCTAGTACATTTGTCCCCAAATGCTTAACAGAACAAGAAGGTTTTTAAAAGCCTTCTACAGAATGGGTGTGGTATTCTGGGAAGGGTATTCCATAAGAAAGTTGCCACTATGTGCAGGTCTCTGCTTCTTGCAGTGGTCAACGTGGCCTCAGGAGGCTCGGTCACCTGGTGCATGACAGCCTTCATGATTCCAGCCGGGAGAAGCACCCCTTTAGATATCCCAGGGCTAGTTGGTTAGGGTTTTAAAATCCAAAGCCAGCACCTTCAATTGTGCCCCCAATTAGCTGATAATTAATTTTTAACAAGTGTCCCCTTTTTGATACAGGGTAATTCAGGGTGAAAAGTAAGACTTGACAATTTACTTTTTATTCTGCAATTTATCTTGGCTGAGATTAATTCTGTATCTAGAATGTATTGTAACCTGGCTTAAGGCCTTGGAAAAGAAATCTGTCACTGATCTTAAAGTGACCATTGTGGAACAAAGAACTTCAAATGAGAAAGACTAGGGTTTAATTCTATAATTAAAGAGGTTTGAATCGGGATAAAGAATTTTAATCACACTACATGGCTTAATTGGCTTACCTAGTGCCAGTGTGTTATCAGCTGCTGCTACACTGTTAATAATGTGATTGTCATGGACAGTAATTTCTGCATTTAATTTCCTTCTAACTTCACTGTTTACAGTCCCCACCACCACACTACCCACACCCTGCATCATATGTAGTGTATGTAAACCTGAAATTCTCCATTACTCCATGCATCTGATAAAGTGGGCTATAGTCCACAAAAGCTTATGCCAGAATAAACATGTTAGTCTTTAAGATGCCATGAAACTCTTAGTTGTATTTGCTCAAATAGACTGACACAATTACCCTTTGAAAAAAGCTAAATCCCTGTTACATTTACCAAAGCCAAGCATGATCTCGTCTCTATTCTCCAATCTTTCTGTTCTCTTAATGGAAATATCTTAACCTTTTTTATATTCTCATATGGAAGATATTCTGTTCCAGCCATGAACCACATCGCATAGCCCCTGCTGTATCTCAATTTTTTCTTTCTCTGGATTGGAGTCTGACGCTATACTGCAGATTGCCTCTGTGAAGTGTATTTTCATTAGGCTTACCCCACCTTGTGTATAACTGGGGTGTTGCAATTGTTTCAATAGTGTTACTCTTACCTTCTTGACTTTTAATAGCCTGCCCTAGAAGGTTTTTCTGTCCTGGATACCTGCCCTGCATGGGTAAAAATAATCTCAGTTAAAAGCAAATTTAAATTAAGCTCATTCTAGTATAAATTTTGGTGCCATTTGTTAGATTGCTAAACACATAGCCCCAAATGTCACTAAATTAAAATCTCCAGTTAAAAGTCATTAGGGTGTGTTAGAGAGGAAAACAACTTATGTCATTTTGATCCACTGGTCTGTGTGTGATTAGATGTGCTCATGGATCTCTTGCATGTACAGACTGCCCCATTCACGACAATGGAAGCATCGGATCCATGTACATAAAAGATCTGCTTCCTCCATTAGAACAAACAGGACATTGTTGTATGCAGGGGAGGTGGTTTGTAAATGTGAGCTTCCATGCCCATAAATCCATGCTGGACTGGGAGGCCCTTATTTTCTTGGTGTTAATGCCCTTTCTTCAGCTACTGGTATGCAGGTTTTGACAGGTTAAACATGCAGAAAATATAGTAGGCCAGAAAAAACAGTGGACAGAAAAATGTTCAAGTGACGTTTCCATGATAGTCTTGAAGTTTTGAGTGTGATTTCTGTTGACTCACAGATGGATATATCCAAACTAGATGTACCAATAATGTTAATTCAGATAAAAAAGAAAGGGATCTGTAGTTTTAACAACTGCTGGTCTTTAAATGTTTGACAGTATTCATCAGTATTCATTCCATGCTAAATTGACATTTAATAAAGCCAGAGTCATGACATATCCTCCCAGTAGCTTTGTAGAAATCAGCAAAATAATTATAAGGGCAAATGTGGGAATAAAACATTAAAATCAGCAAATTTGAACTACAATTTCTTTTTTAATCCAGTCAGATTCGGTGGAATGTGCTAACACTTGTTTGATTTTATTTTACATTGTATATAAAAGCATAGTATATGTTGGATTGCACCCATCAGTAGAAACCTTTGGTCATTTGAAAACTAAAGAGGTAGATCTTAAGGCCTGGGATTGCTTGAGAGATGCCTTATATTCATGGCAATCAAGAATGCCCCTAAACTGCCCCTACTGGAGAATACTTTGCAGACAAAATAGACCCCCCTAGTGGGAGGGGTTATTTGAGTACACCCCAAGTTAGTGAAATGGGGGAAGCAAGCTGGTTAGCCCTTTGGCGTGACTGAACGGGCATGAGGCAAAAGGAGCAGGACTCTCACAGGGAAGGTGGAGCTGGGGCTGCAAGGAAAGGGAATTGCAGGGTGGGACACAGCAGGAGGGAGGAACCATTTGTGGGACCATATGACTAAATTTAAACTGCCCTGTGCCAGGCGTTTCAAACTGTGAGATGGGCCTCCAGTGTAGGTGTGGGCAGCTCCTTACACCTTGGAAAGGACGTGCCTCCTCCTCTCTGAAGTTCCCCTCCAGTACTCAGAACTGGTGCTGATGTTGAACTGGATCCGGAAGAACAGGACCGGCTTGCCCTCTCGTTGCCTGTGCCCCAGGCAGCTGGACTCAGATGAGGTGCCCTCCCCACACCTTTGTATCGGCTGATGGTGCTGGTGGCCAGTGGAGCTATACATTTTATTTTTTCCTGGGATCGTTGGCTTGTTATGTGTCCTTCCCACTGGAAACTTTGGAGTCACGTGGCATGGCCTCCTCCTGCTTCTGCTGATCCCCCCACCCCCTTGCCTAGTACAAGAGTGAGTCGCTCCCACCGCCTTGTCTCTGGACGGGTGCGGGAACACAAACGTGGTTTTGTTTCCTGACATTGAACAGGCTCAAGCATGCCGGAGCTTGAGAGCCCCTAATTTAGTAGGACTCGCCTAAGAACACACCCGCTGCCCACCCACAAGGCTAAGAAGCTGCTTGCCTAGAGTCATTGTCCAGGTTCGGATGATCACGGGGGTAAAAAAGAAACCACCATGGCCTCTCCCCCCTGCCTGTAATTTACATAATTACCCACACTGCAGCACGGGTTACTGTGTTGTCCGAACCTGATGCGCAGCATGGCAGGGATGGCTTTGTACCCACTCTGCAACCCATGACATGCAGTAGGGGTTGGAGGGAGGGTATGAAGCCACGTGTGGGGGCAGTGGGGGAGAAGCCATGACAGCTTCTTTTATCTCCGTGCTCGTCCGAACACACCCATTGACTTAAACTGCAAGTATGCCATGGAAGTTGAATGGTAGGTCTAACTTTGAAAACAAAGTTACTCAGTTATTTTCTGGGAGGGACTATTCCATATCTTGTCCATGTTGGTGCTGGTATCCTTCCTCCTAGCTGACTCATTTCCCAGTGAGTCTCTGTGGACCTAATTTGCAATGGGAGACGTAGGGAAGAGCCAGCCAGAGCCTTGCAGGAGTAAGCTGGTCAGGTGACCCACAGGGAATTGGGTCAATGTTTACATCTTACTGAGAAATATATCCATCCCTTTAATCAGTGCCAGCACTGCGGAAGGCTTAGACCAAGGACCAGAGTGATATGGCCCACTCATTTTGCACTGCATCTCCAGAGTGAATGCAATAATTTCACTGCATGAGACCCACTGGTGTTCTGTACATAGGGGTAGTACCATACACAGAGCAGGGAGCCAGTGTGGTGCAGTGGTTAGAGTGAAGCTCATTGGGTGACTTTGGGCCAGTAACTGACTCTCAGGCTAGCCTACCTTACAGGGTTGTTGCAAGCATAAAATGGAGAGGAGGAGGAGGACCGTGTAAGCCACCTTGGGTTCCTTGCAAGAGGAAAAAAGGTGGGATATACATCTAATAATAAATAAATAAAACTGGGAGAAAGAGCACAAAAAATGCAATAAAACAACTTGAGAGCATCTTTTTTCCCCTTTCAGAAAATATCTGGCTATTTCTCACCATTACATTTCGGTTCTGTTTTCTAATAGCACCAATTTTTTTTTGTTTAGAAATTAATTGCAGTCTCCATTGAGTATTGCCACTGAGTGCAGAGGATTAAAATCTTCCTTTGTTACTGAATGCTCTTGTAATGCTTCTGCATTTAGACATCAAAGCATTAGTTTATGAGCACAGGCATGCTTTAATGTCCTATTACAGTATGGAGACCTGCTTCTTTCGATAATGAAGACATTGTGTCATCGACTTAAGCTGCCACGTACCAAACATATGCTGGCAGGTTATTAAAAAATTCAGCTTCATGATGAAAGACTATCCTGCAGGCTAGGAGTCCATGGCAAAAGACTCTCCATTCCAGTAGAGTTATTAGAAACGAGAATATGACTCTAAGCACTAAATTATGTTAATACTTACAAATAGCATCATTTGCATAGCAGTTTATGACATGATCCCAAGGTTTTTCCTTCATTGGTATGTAGTAGGGCAACCGATTAAACATAATGCAGTTTACAGGAGTTCATACTGAGTGTCTCTATTCCATTTAAAAAATGGAGTCCAATTGTTGGATCTTCCAGACAGGATGTTGACCATCCTATCTAGGGCATGCAATTATCTTGCTTTCTTGGCTTTGCCATCTGAAACTTTCTGTGGTCCAAGAAGCTGTATGGCAATTTCAATTTCAAGCCAACTGTATTCACTCCCTGGTGTTTGTGCCCCCAACAGCTAGCACAGATGCCAGCTATTCTCAAGGTTTACATTTTGTTTGTTTGTTTATTACTTATATACCACCTTATCTGCTAAAAAGCCATCAAGGCGCAGTGTACAACAATTTAAAACAATAAACCTTCAAACAATGTAGAGAGAACACACTGACAGTTTTCTTCGGAACCACTGATTGACTAATTTTGGGTGAAATGTACTTCTCAACCCTTATTGGGATAAAATGAGACACAGTCGGGAACAAAACACCTTGAAATGAGAGACAAGGAAGGTCATCCCGTCTCTAGAAAACAATGAAGTGTATGGAAAGCTGTAGGATTTCTTTGTGGAAGATGAGCTGTCTTTGGGAGAACTCAGAGCAGTAGGAATTGGAGTCCCAGTAGCAGATGCTTGAATCAAGCAACAGGGGACAGGCATCACTTTCATCCCTGCTTTATGAGCTTTCCAGAGGCATCTGGCTGGCCACTGCTGGAAACAGAACGATAGACCAGATGGACCCTTGGTCTGATCCAGCAAAGCAGTTGCTACACTCTTATGATACAAAAGTCAAAATGTTCATTATTTCATTATCGGGCCCCACCTTCATCCAGCAATTTCTCATGACTATAGAAGTTTCAGTGCTCATGTGGAGCTCCTTTGCCAACAGGGGGTGAGCACATTCGTTTCAATGTAGAAAGCAAACTATTTTGTGGTCCTACCCAACTCCCAATGCTCCTTAGCATTACTGATGGTGAATAAGGGTGCACCTCAACTATGCAGCCTGTCAACCATGCTGAGCACTGCTCAGAGCCATGTGCAGCAGTAGAACAGGGGCATGTTGGAAGACCCTTCACCAAGGTGGCTCCTCTGCCAACTCAGAAATTAATTCATTCATTTCATTCATTTATTATTTGTTTATACTGCCCCATAGCTGAAGCTCTCTGGGCGGTTCACAAAAATTAAAAGCTATTAAAATATATTATATAATGTATAAAAACCATTCATGCAAGGACATAACAGATAGCATACACAACAACATATATCTGAAACAATTTTAAACAGCCAGAGACAATACAGGACCTGATCAGAAAAAGTTATTATACGCTGCCAAATGCCTGAGAGAAGAGGCAGCTTTAACTTAGTGCTGAATTGACTTCAGGAAGCGCTGGCTTACTCCCCCCACTCCATTTCATAAGGTCAGTTTCTGAATTGGGTGTGGATGCCTGGCCCAAGAGCTGGCACTTGGAAAGGGAGGCAATGTGTCTTCAGTTCCAGCCATTGTCAGAACTTACATTTCATGAGAGGCTGTGTGACAGAGATGACTAATTATTATTATAGGGTTTCTGTATAATTGTTACACAGGAAATCTTCTAGCCAGATTGTGGTCTGAAATAAACAAACATCATTGCCGCAGTAGTATTTTGATAGCTACTTCTGAATGTCATGTAGCTTAATAGTGGATGGTAAAATTATATTGGCTAACAGAAGAGGTCCCCACTAGTCTCTAAACTATATAGCTGTCAACGGGATATCATGTTGTGTTTACCTATTACATCAGAGAACAAGCTGTGATGCTGTTGCTCAGTTGGGTATTATATTTAATGTGGCTACTGGTGTTCCGGTTTCAGGTGATTCCCTGATTCCTTAATAAAATAACAAGGCACAACAATTATGTCCCTTGGTTAAATTCCTAGGACCTACAATAATCAGATATGCAAGCTGTTGGTTTGCATGTCCTATTGATTTAATATTCTTCTAATCAGTACATAAAGCTATGGGCCTGCGGTGTTAATTTTTCATATGCTTACAAAGCACCCTTTGATTTTCTGTCACGCGTTAATTACAGCGTTTTGCCATTAAATAGGAAGCTTTGTGTAAACTAATTACTAGGTAATCATTGTCTACCGCGAGCCGTGCTGTTTGGTACCTTTTATTTTATTCCGTGAAAATGCACGGATCTCGCAGTCTGGAACCACTATACCTTCCAGCCATTAGCTCTCACTAATTCATAGCATTATTGTGTTAAGATTGTAGGAGTTGTAATTGTTGTGGTATCAGTGCTGTTAATTACCGGAGTAAACAGTTGAAATGGTGCCAAGGTCTATTGTACAAAGCAGAGAAAAGGAGGTTTAAATGTTACTTCCACCATCTGGGGACTGAAGTCTTTGCAAATGCTACAAAACAGCAGCGAGGCAATATCAGAGCTTCAAGCTTCAGGGTTTTAGGCCATATGGATTCAGAATATTTTGAATCAATTGAATTTAACTGCCAGTTTTTAGCAATAACCGTGTGGAGATGAAGAGGATAAAAACAAGATCACGAAAGAAAATCTGGAATTCGTTAGTGTTATCACATGCCATAAAATGCCTCTGTAGATTATATTAAAATGTTTATTTTGCTAAATGTAAGGAAGCAGAGAGAGGCTAAAAATGAATTCAGATTTAACTGTGTATTGCTACATAGGGTGTTGTTGTTGTTTTTTCCTTTTTTTGGTAAATCATTCAACAATTAATATGGGGTTCCTTTGAATTTCTGTAGACTTTTGATTGGTTGATTATTGTAATTGTGTTTTAGCATTTGTGGACTTCTTTGCCTTACAGGAGTAAAGAAAAAACATGGAGCGCAGCGACATGAAAGAAATAAAAATGTGCTATAAAAATGAAAGCACTGGGGAAATCTTCATTCTAGAAGCCTGACATAAGATTTCGCTTTTGCTTTTGGTCCTGCTTTGGGCTTCAGTGGCAAGATAAGGCTGAACCCACTGGGCTCATTTGTGCAAGCCCCACTGAAGTAAATAGGGAAGTTTGCAAGGGTATGTATGTCCATACATAAAGACCTTGCCATCTTCTGCTTCTTTAACAAATATACATTCTAGGACATCCGTGGAAAAGTTAATATACATATACATGCACAATAGCTTTTGAGTATGAACGAGTATTTTGTTTTCCTGCAAATGCATATTAAGAACAAGATAGTTTTCCCTGAAGCAACACTTGCTGGTTAAAGAAAAATGCTTTTTAAGACACCATTAAGGAAATAGAGTCCAACCAGCTCTGCAAGCAATTATGTCTTAATTTTAAGCACAATGGCAAATATATATTGTCCAGACAAATTATAAAATAAAAACTAACAGCAAAATGACTTGATAATATTGTTATTAGCTCAATTAGATTAACCTGCTACTGAATATAAATATATGTCATTACTTTGGATTGCTACAAAGTTGTCCCCTGTGTTGTAGGTATGGATGATTTTTCAGCATATAGCATTAAAAAAATTGGGTTGACTCCAGATTTTGTGAAATTTACCCTTCCCCCCAAAGATGCTCCTCTGGTCCCTCTATGGCTTATTCAATGGGCTTGGATGGGGAGAGGGGAACATTCTTTCCCACCGTCCTAGTTTGTTTGTTTTTATTGGCCTGTTAACAGATGTTGATGTGGTTCAGGGCACAAGGCAAACATGTTCTTTTAAATGGAGAGATCATAAGCACTGAGTTCCACAATGAAGTTTGGAGCTGTGGGGGATTGTTTGGGGCTAGAACAATGTTCCCTTGGCTTCGTGTGTGTGGCCAGATTCAGAAAGAAAAAGGATTGATTAATCTGTGCATACTGAAATCCTCAGCAAGCACAGTGAGCCAGAAGAGAATAGCATGACCCATGTGGTGTGGAAAAACAGGAACAGCAGTTTAAGTGGTGGAAAGTTGAAAGAGGGCTAACCTCCTTGTTCTAATAGTCGAGGCAAGTGTGTGTTTCGTGGTCCGCTATTGAAGCGCAACATATGTGTCTCTGTTTGACAAAGGCCCTCTTCATCCCAAAGCAGCCCTCGGCCTGTGCACTGATCCAGAGCGAAGGGCCCTGGTAATGAGGGACAGGCCTCTCAAGAAGCAGAGAGGAGATAATACCGCATAAGCGGAGAATTCTGTGGAGTGTTCTTGCCATTCAACATAATGCAAGGCGCTACCCTGGCGAATCGCTTGCCATCCAGCTGAAATGGGCCATTAGGTATCGAGGAAAATTGTCTTTTGCTACTTTCAGCAGATGGAGCAAATATTTTACAAAGCCATTTTACATACAAAAACCATTTGCGTGACTTGGTAATGGCAGCTGTTTTACATGATGTTACCTTCCAAAAGAATGTCTCTCATGAATGGCAAAATCGGGACTTTTTTAATTTTAAAATTTGCAGTAGCACGCTCAAGCATTCAGCCCTAAAAGCAGCATTTGAATTCTAAGTAAGTGTGTCAGGCGATTGATTGCTTCCAAAAATATTTCCTGCATCTTTGTTCTTTTGAATAGTTTGCAGCTCCAGAGGGTAACAAAAACAACAACAAAAACAACGAAACAAAGTCTGAAGTACTTGCTAAGCATTGGATGGCGGGGGTGTGTGTGTGTGTGTGTGTGTATGCATATGGTGGGGGGGAACCCACCAGCATTTGCATTTTAGTCTGCCTCACAAGTTTAGTGAGCGTTTTCTTAAATGTGGTGGCTGAAACTGTGAGGAACTCTACTTTTGATTTTGGGGTTGTTGTTTTTTAAATGAAGTACTTTTTTACTTCTTGGGTTTCTTAAGCAGTGACAGGGACTCAGAAACTGGGAAGCGAAAATGTACAGCCACCCCCACCTCTCTCCACTTTGTGCTTCCAATGGAAGAGTCTTTGCCTATGAATAGTCAGGATACATTTTCATTTTATTTGTTCAGCACATGAACACCACTTTTCAAGGACCTCAGGGCAGTGTACATGGGGCTATCCCTTTATATCCCCACAATAACCCTGTAAGGTAGGTTGAGTGAGAGCTAGTGATTTCTTCAATGCCATCATGGCAGAGTGGGGATTTGAACCCAGATCTCCCTGGTCCAAGTCCAATATTGTTTCCACTCTACTGTCTTGAATAAATTAGTTTGTCTCACAGGAAGGGACATCAGGACTGATTCATGATACTGCAACTAACTGTGGTGCAAAAACAACGTTGGTAGCCAACATGCAACACTATATATTGCAAGAATCTGTGTTTTTTTTTCTGATTAGAAACAAATGTATGCATTGGGATCCAGCCCAGAGTGACTAGATGGAATGGTCATATCTAGTTCGATGAAAATACGACCAAAGCAACTGAATGGTGCATATTGATTTGTAAATAGAGCATCTCACTAGCATTAATCAATGAAAAGAAAATTTCTGTGGACCAGGCAATCCTTCCCTCCCCCCATATGGGAAATCATTAGTTCTCACTAGTTCTCAAATTAGTTATACATGAAAGAAAAGCACAAGCCATTCATTCATCCTTCTCTTGTCTATATGGTACTTTTCGGCCAGTTCAATGCTACTGCATTGGTGTTGGAATCTATATCCTATTAGTGAATTCTACCTCAGTGTACAGATAGCACTGCATAGTTGCCAATAGTAACTGCTGGCACCAGTAGCCTTTACAGATACAGGTAGGCTTTCTGTACGCATGATCCCTTGTTAAGAATGTAATGTTTCAACCATACATTTTTCAAAGCCTTTCAGAATCCTACAGTATCTACTGGATCACCCATATCAACAGGCAAGTTGACACCCTCAAAGAATGCCAAAAAGTTGATGAGGCAAGACTTCCCTTTGCAGAAGCTGTGCTGATTTTTCATCAGCAAGGCTTGTTCTTCTATATATCTAACAATGTTAGTATTACTCATGCTTTCTACTAGTTTACCTGGCATGAAAGGTAGACCGAATGCTCTGTAACTTCGTGGAGCGCTCCCTCCGCCACCATCTCAGAGACTTAAAAAAAAACACAACCATTGGAAGCCCCAAATAAGTGAGCCAAGCCACATGCTGCAGGGAAAAGTAGTTTGTTCCCAGACTGAGGATCAACGATGTTCATTTATGTTCAGAATTCACAAACTGGCATTTGACAAACACAACAGAGCAGTTTTACTTTGCAGTGTGTTGTTTTGAAAATATGCTGCAACTTTAGAGAGCTTTTCTACACAAGCTTTAGAGAGCTTTCTACATAAGGCATTTATTGTGTGCTCATCATTCCTCACTCACAATTGTTTACAGGTTCTTTAGATGACATCATGACCCTACAGTTTTGCTTCTGTTTTTTAAGAACACTTTTGTGGGTTATTTTAGAGCAGGGGAAATGTGAAAGTGAAACAAAACACATTCCACACTTCTGTAATTGCATTCTGCTATACCACAGCACCACCTACAGGTTATGTAGCAGAAAAGCAGGAAACGAAAAGGTTTTTGTTTAGAGTTTGGATCTCAATTCTGTGAGGAAACCGAATGGAGATACAGCAGATTGATTAACAACCTGGTGTGAAAAAGCTTATTAGATACACTATATCCCAGCACAAAGCCTTTAAAATGAAAAGAAACCTCTATTTACCAAGGAGAAGAAATGAGTGTGATGCTTCACCAGTCCACTCCCAGTCAAGAGGAGCAAGAATAGAATTCCAGGATTGTTGTGTGCAGTGGGCAATTGGTCCTCTTTTGGAGCATGGGACATTTCCAATTTCAAGGGGTCATGAAGCAGAAGGAAAGAGGCCCAAGGGAAATGATGAAGTGATCATGAAGTAGCAAGAGAAGAGCAACCTGGAGTTTAATATGCAGAGTCCCTATGCTCTGCGTGCTTGCTCAGCTCTCAGACTTTTTGGCATAGTAGAGGCTATGGTGTTAAGATGGGATTTTTTTGTTTGCAATATTGTGCAAATCTGTGGCTGTTTTAGGCGGTTTGTCCTACTCATCTTACATGTACCTACCCATGTGGCATTACCCTTAGATTCTCCTTAATGCTCATTGACTTAATATGATCATTTTATTACCTGATCCATGGTCAAGTACACAGTAGAGGCCAGAACGGTGGCCTGTGTAGGATCGCAGCCAAGGAGGTTAAGTCAGAGCCAGATTAGTTCTTTAAAGAGGTACAGTAGCCAAGCCAGGGACTAAGGTCAAAAGCATAGTCAGTAGCCAAACAGAGATCCATTGCAAGCCCTCAGGATAGAGTGGGGAAATGCCTCTGGATAAAGGCCTAATTAAGGGCTTTTTAAAAAGGACTACTAGAGTTATTGTTACTCATGGTAGACCAATACAAATGGTTCTAATCTGTCACCTTCCCTTTTAAAGAAATTCAACTTTTTGCTTTAAAAAGTGAATAATGGAAGAAATGGTTGAAAGACATCTTTCAGGGGAAAACATACTCAGATACATGAAAGAAGCGGGAGAAAAAAGATAAGGGAAACATTTAAAAAAGACTTTCTGGCTGTGGTTAAACAGTAACCACACTGCCTGTTGGAGGCCTGGTTTTTAATCACCCCACAAGCAGTTTTCATTTCTGCAGTAAAATTGCTTGTGGTTCTATTTAATTTGTTTCTGCAGGAACCAGCTTTGGCGAAGATCTCCCAGGAGCTGCCGGGCCTTTTAGCACAGCACGCTCAGGCTGTCAATGAGAAACGATTTCCTACATGGGGAAAATTCCTCCAAATGTTCGTGAGTCAAGGTAAATAAGACTGCTAAGTTCCTGCTAAGTGCTATGAGGGATAATTATATCACCGGCACTTTGTTCTCATTCACTGGGATATTTCTCCACCTCCTTTCATTTACTCATTACAGTTTTTAACTGTTTAAGAATGAAATACAGGCAGCCATCTTCGATCTTGCCAAGTCTGGGCAGGCTTTGCCTGGTTGCTTAAAAGGGTATTTATTCATTTATTTAAATTATTTTCAGGCCACCTTTCATCCGAAGATATCAGAGCAGTTAAATCCCCCCCTCCCCAATTTAGATATCGTTGGGAAACAAACACATGGCTAGAGTTTGTAAGGGAGGCAAAGCTGTTCTGGAGAAGCGTTGAGCAAAAGAGGCTTTCCAAGGGCTTCCGGTAACTGTGTGACTTCAAGCCGGTAGAAAGTGGTAGTGGTGATGATTGCACGTTTTGTGGCTTTTCCCAGGGAAATGCACATTCTTGCAATAAACATATGTCCAAATCTGGTAAAATTCTGCACAGTGGAATTGTGCAAGCTGGTGAACACATTATGCAAATCTCTCTCAATATATCCCTTCATTTTTCAATATTTTCTGTCCTTTCATTAGCAATTCAGGTTTGGCTATTCTGATGGGGTAGGGGCAAGGAGCTATGCAGATAATTGAAGCCTCATGCCCTGACTACTAGAAATTCTGTTTAGCCCCTTCCTCTGGCTTCTGAAGATTTAATCAGACATTTTCAAGCATAACTTTGCCTCCATAAGGATAGGAACTTGAAGCTGAACTTCTCAAGCTATCAAGTTCCGTGCTGGCACATGAAATCACAGAAGAGCTGGGAAAAGTGTAGAAAAGGGCTATCGAAATGATAAGGGGCTGAAGCAACTCCCCAGTGAGGAAAGGTTGCAGTGTTTGGGGTTCTTTAGCTCCGTAAAAAGGAGACCTGACCAAAGTGCATAAAATGATGCATGCTACATGGTTAGAACATGGATAGGGAGAAGTTTGTTTCCCTCTCTCGTAATACTGGAACCCTCTACTAGAATACTAGAACCCTCATGAAACTGATGGGAGATTCAGGATATATAAGAGCAGGTACTTCTCCACACAGCATATAACTTAACTATAGAATTGCCAGGGTGGAAACTGAGCCCATAGAGCCCCAGAGCAGTTCTGATTCTGAGGAGGAACAGTAATCTGTGGGAGAGGAGCTCGCTCATCTCTCACAAGCACAGCAGCTGGCAGAGATTGCTCCTGCCAGCATTCCTGGGAGAGATAGTGACCCTGGCAGTGAGAGAGCGCTGGAGGGGGGCTTGCTGGACGCTCGGCACAGACGCAGGGAGCGACGACAGATGGAGGGCGCAGAAAGGAGGCGTAGCGCTTGTTTGGCGCTCAAACAACGGTTGCATCCCGAGGACCCAAGGGAAAGAGGGAGGATCTCTCCCTATCCCATAAGTTCAGGGTCTTCCCATGGTTCCCCTTCAAACAGGGACCAACTGCCTTACCTGGAGCTTAGGCTACTCAGCTATCTTTTCCCAGCACTGTTCCTTGCTTTGGCACTAGCAACTAGTATTCTGAAAGAGTCATAAAGTAATAAAGGAATAAAGCCTCGGAAAGAATTCCTCGTCGTCTGTGTCCTGAGTTGGCTATTGGAGGGGACTGAAAGAGTCAGCTAGGGCGCTCCTGACGAGAATTCACTTCCATAAGGTGTAGTGATGACCACCAACTTCGACAGCTTTAAAAGGGGATTAGACAAATTCATGGAGAGCGAGGCTATCAATGATTATTAGTCCTGATGGCTATGTATTACCTCCAGTGTCAGAAACAGCATGTTGCCCAATGCCAGTTGCTGGGAAACATGAACGGGAGGGTGCTATTGCAGCATGTCTGCTTGTGGGCCACTGTGAAAACAGCATGCTGGACTAGATAGGTTTTCAGTCTGATCCAGCATGGCTCTTCTCATGCCAAACGCAGCTCGCTCACTCATTTATTTATTTATTTATTGTATGTTTATGCCACCCCTCTCTAAGAAGCTTGGGTTGTGGCTGTGCCATTCCATCCTATCTTCTGGGTATCTTGATCTAGTGATGACTATTTCATGCACAAACCTATAACTTTCCAAATAATATATCTATAATAATGAATATGCCCTTCCAAGTTACATCAAAGGCTAGCAAATGACTCTCCCTGTAACCATAATTACCAATTGAAACACTAATTGAAGTTGAGGTCTGTAGGTCTTTTAAAGTAGGACTTTCCACAGTACTGATAGGGTTGGAAGTTATTTATTTTTGGAAGCTGATTCCTTTCTCAGGTGTTGGAATAATAGTGATTGAAAATACTAGAAATAGCATTGTGCATCTAGAGCACAGGTGCTTCATTCATACAGCAGATGGGCTGTATGCTCTCAGCTTGACAGTGACTTTTCCCCTCTCACCAGGAGGAATCATAGAAGCCTTCCCACCCTCAGACAGCATCACGAATCTCACAGTGGATATGCTAATAGACCCAACGGGAGAGATCACAATGGTTTCCTGTGGAGACCAGTTCCATGCCGATGGTCCTTTGCGGTCTTCGGGAACCACCCTTCCTCAGTGTTCTGTTGAACCACAGGTCCTTAACCTGCTGTGTTTTAAGATTGGAGAGGCCTGCAAATCCAGGGGAGTGGTTGGATACTTCTCCATTGATTTTGCGACATTCATTCACCCCCAAACAATGGGGCAGCAGGTGAGCCAGTGAAGAAGATTCTTAAATTCCTGTGTCACTCTTACAAATACCATGAAATGTGATTAAGATTTAAAGGCAATCTGGGGAGGAAATAGTTTTCTGTCCTCCTCCTGTGCTCACAATCTAGATAAGTACGCTAGTTAACATTGATCTTTAGGAAATATGCCATACTGAGAATACAGAATAGATGGTCATCTGCTTTAGGGTGGTTCTTCTCTAGGTCCATTGGAATCAGATAGGTGAAGACCAGACAGGAAAAGTTGGCATGTTGAAATAAGACCGTCTGGGGAAAGTGGCAATGTCACACTCTGCTTGCACGCCCTCTTTCTCAGGCAGGACATCCACAGAACATTGCCTTGAAAGCTACCATGTTTAAAAACCAGTTTTCTTGTCCTTAGGATTGCAAAGAAAAGGTTGAAAACGTGTAGGTCAGGGATGGGGAACCTTTTTGGGAAGGGTCTCGGGGGCTGCATTCCAGCAGTGGGCAGGGTCAAAGCAAAGTTCAGTTTTATGCATGTCTTCTCAGGAGTAAGCCCCAGTGTAACAGCTTTCAGGCATACAAACCATAGCTGAATTCAGTGTAGGTGAAATCTTTTTTTTTTAAACCAGAAGGATTGGGCTGAATTTACACTAGAATGTACCTCAGTACCTTTTTCTTCTTAGCCTCTCCACCCCCAGACTTAGCCATACAGTTCCAAATTCTTGGAAAAGTGAAAATATTTGGAGACAAGACAAGGTAAGATTATCTCAGATTGCAGAATTTGGGGTGCAGACCTTTGGAGCAGAACTACCCTAGCTAATGATATCCTGGCTGTGACCCTGAGGTTCACAAGTGTAACTTGATGTTCATCTTGTTAGGCCTTGGACCCAACATTCTAGGGGAGGCAAACATTCCACACCTTCTGGCTGCAGTGGCCCCAGCTCAAGAGTCCCTTAACCTTTCTCGTATTCTTCCCACAATAGTTATGACAGATCTACAGCAAAGATCTCACTTTCTCAGTACTTTTATTACGCACATCAGCTCCTCTTTTTTCCTTTTTTGCCCAGTTGTTCTACCTTGCAGTTTCCTACGTTTCTCAGCTTGTGCCACAACTTTAGCATTACTTAAGATGAGTTTTCCCCCCAACTTAATTAGATATAGAGGCAATTAATGATGCCATCTGTCTTGTTGTGAGGGAGAGAGATTACACCAAAGATTGTGCTTCTGAAAGCATTATTTTTTTGGCAAACTAGAAATCCTATTAGACTTGTTCGAACACTCTCACACTAATTTCCCAGTTCCCATTTTAGATCAGTAGCTCAAAGGCTCAAATAAATTCTCCAGAACTACTGTACACTTAGGCATCCTTCCGGAGTTATACTTTACAGAAAATAACCAATGATCTATGCTTGTTTTGCTAAACCTAAAAATTAAATATATCATTAAACATCTGTTACCAGTACAGTCAAGCAGTAGTTAAATATCTTAAAATCCAAAAAATTGTCATAGTGATATGAATCTTTTGCATAAACACAGATGTTTAGGCAACATAAAATGGTCACATTTTTACTGGGTGCTCACGATTTTGAGCAATTTTGGTGTAGATGAAAAATGACAGCATCTCCAGCTGGCCTGGCTTGATTGTGCAAATGCTTGTTTGGGGTGTTGATATTATTAGAGGCACCACCAGTGAAGCAGCTCAGGGGTGGCTTCAGGTTTTCAGGGACCTCCTGATAAGAACCATCCATGAGTTTCCTTGAACAGCAAAGAGTGAAGGTGGGGGGACACAAATTAAGAGAGCACCCCAGAGCCCAGGTGACTCATACAAGAAAGCCAAGCCATATGCCACATTCTCTTTACCCTCCACCCTCTGTGGTATAACCAAAGACAGTGTTATCATTTTCTAGGACACCAGTGTCCAGGAATAACTTCCTTTGACCTCCTTGGTTGGCTCCTGTCACTCTCAGAGCCACAGCAACTGCCCTCCCTTACCATCCCCAGGAGCTAGTTAGGAAGCAGCCATGTGGGAACTGAAAGCTGCACCTACAACCCTCATATTGGTAGAACATCAGGATATCTACCTTCCAGTGTAAGGTAGCTGCCTAGGGCAGCACAGTATCTTTGGTTTGTAAATTGACTGGTTGCACTGTCTGTGCGTGTCAGGGGGGAGAGAGAGAGAGAATGGAGGCCAATGAAAAGGTTCAAAATGGCACACTGGAAATGTGAGCCAAGTAGAATTGTACATGTGTTCAAGTGGTTGTGATGGCAATTCCTCAGTACAGCCAACACAAAGCTGCTGACACCAGCCCTTAAGCTTTTTGCCACAAGTATGACTTGGTTTACACATTACTTTGGGCAGTGTGGTTGTTGCTACCTCCCAGTTAGTCCCACACCTCTCATGTTTAACCTCCATCCACATGGTTGGGGTGGATCCACTCAAGAGAACATGTAAATCCAGCCTCTGCTTCATATGAATTGGCCCTTAGCTCAGACTGAATCCGCACACTGTGAAGTGGCTGTCCGTCAGAGTTTGAGGGGGCGGAGCGGGTGCCTGGCCCACAGGATTATTGGCTGTCAGTCTAATGAGGCCAGCGGCAAGTGGCACACTCCAGGACAGGAAGGGGTCACATTCTAGAAACAATCGCCAGAGGGTTAGAAGGGCTAGAAGTAGTTGATGTCCAGGGTAGGCAAGAGACCACATTCCAAAGGTATCAGGTGAAAAGCAGGAGGACCAGAGGCAAATAATATTGAAGACAGGCAAGAAAGAGGTCAAATTCAAAACAGGCAGCAGTGTGGCAAAAGGGAATAGGCATTTAGCCAGGCAGGGTCTTCTCTAGGGAAATAAGTTGCTCTGAGGCTGGGGCTTTATAGGGCCTGCTAGTCCTTGGGGCCACGTGTTCTGTTCCAGGCACTGGTCTCAGCCCAAGCAGAGAGGAGTTTGTGGCAAGGGAAGCACAGCAAAGTCAAGCAAGTCCAAGGTTAGGTGCTGGAAATGCAAAGCAAGCAGTACACTGAATCAGAACATAAGGCGAGCCATGTTGGATCAGACCAAGGTCCATCTAGTCCAGTATTCTCTTCACACAGTGGCCAGCCAGCTGTTGACTGGGAACCTGCAAGCAGGACACAAGTGCATCAGTACCTCCTGCTCATGTTCCCCAGCAACTGGTGTACATAAGTACCCTTGATAACGCAGGTAGCATAGAGCCACCAGGATAGCCAGTGATAGCCTTATCCTCCAGGAATTTACCCCTTTTAAAGCCATCCAAACTAGTGCCCATCATTACATTTTGTGGTAGTGAATTTCATAGTTTAGCAATATGCTGTGCAAAGAAGCCCTTCCTTTTATCTGGCCTTAATCTCCCACCAATCAGCTTTATGGGATGACCCCAATGGGTTCTACTATTGTGAGAGAGGGAGAAAAATGTTTCCCTATCCACATTCTCCACACCATGCATAATTTTGTACAGTTCCATCATGTCTCCCTTTACTCACCATTTTTCCAAGCTAAACAATCCCAGCTGTTGTAACCTTCCCTCATAGGAGAGTTGCTCCAGCCCCTTGATCATTTTAGTTGCTCTCTTCTGAGCTTTTTCCAGCTCTACAATATTAGGTTTTTTTAGGTGCGTTGACCAGAACTGTACACAGTATTCTCAGTGTGGTCGCACCATAGATTTATGTAAGGGCAGTATGATATTGGCAGTTTTATTCTCAATTCCCTTCCTAACTATGCCTAACATGGAGTTTGCCTTTTTTACAGCGGCTCCACACTGGGTGACATCTTCATTGAGCTGTCCACCAAAACCTCCAGATCTCTTTCTTGGTCAGTCGCCTCTAGCTTAGATCCCATCAATTTGAGATTTTTTGCCCCAACGTGCATCGCTTCACACTTGCTTACATTGAACCACATTTGCCATTTGGATGCCCATTCTCCCTGTTTGGAGAGATCCGTTTGGAGCTCTCACAGTCCCTTTTGTTTTGACCACCCTAAATAATTTGGTGTCATCGGCAAACGTGGCCACTTCACTGCTCACTTCTAACTCCAGATCAATTATGAATAAATTGAAAAGCACTGGTCCTAATACAGATCCTTGTGGGACCCCACTATTTACTTCCCTCCATTGGGAGAATTTACCATGTATTCCTGCTCTCTGCTTTCTGTTCTTTAACCAGTTCCTGATCCCTAGGAGGACCTCTCCTCATATAGCTCCATGGAAAGCTCAGGCAGAAGAGTCATGCAAGTGGGCCACTCAAATGATGTTGCTTCAACGACAGGCAAACTCGCTTAGCCTTAAACAGAGCTGCAGATCCATCTGGCTGGCTGGCACCAACTCTGGTGAGAGAAGCCTCTTTGATTAAAGAGGCCCTGCCTGCTTCAACAGCCATTGACCCCTGATGATGTGGGGAAGTCGTGGCACGTGGTTCCACTGGGGCTTATAGGTGGGACCCTCAGAGTCCAAGGATGACAATGCAGCCTCTTCAGTTCCTTCAGAGGTCCTGCAAAACAGGCTCCTCTTGTGCTGGAGCTTCTGGGACATTGCGGATGCCCAGCTCTGGTCCTGAGGGCAGTTCCCTCTCCCACTCTGACACTACCTCCAGTCCACTGGCCTCATCCCCTGGGGTCATGGCATCAGCTGAGTATGTGCTCCATCAGGCGGCAGGACTGGCACTACAGCCCCTGCAGTACAAAGATTAGCCAGCAAGGCTTGTGGTATAGCGGGAAGGACACCGACCCCAGCTGCTCAGACCCAGTTCAAGGGCACCCTCACCACGGCGTGCTGCATCGTTTGAGCATCCCACTAATTCTGATTTATTATGCAAGTACTGCTGAAACCCATGGGGGGGGGGGCAGGATGTTAAAATGAAGCCAGGACTCCTGGTGGCTTAGACCAGGGAGCTGCCCCCACTGAATTTGAACAGACATTACTGTGTGCACATTCAGTCTGAACTGAGGGTCAATTCACATAGGACATGGGCTGGATGTTCCCTTGAGTGGATCCACCCCAATGATGGGGATCTAGCCTGGTCAAATTATAGCAACTTGCTGGTCTCTTGCTTGATCCTGTTGCTGCAGTTCTTTACACACCCACTCAGTAATCCCCTTGATTCCTCTTTCTATGGAAAGTAAGGCAGGAAAGTTTGCAGGAACCAAGCTATGTGCCTCTGAGCCTTCCGAGAAGGTATAAACTCCCCCCCCCCTTTTTCCTTTTTTCTTTTCTGAAGAGCAGCAATGAAACTGTTTACATCCAACTTCTTTCACTGATGGATCACAGGATCCATTTTAAAAATCCCAAAGAACAATTATGCAAGCAACAAAGGTCCAGGCACTGGGTGTTCCCTGGGGATTAATGGCCAACTTGGAGGCCTTGATGGCCCAGATCAACATGCTGTGCACTCTCCTTGCACTTTCCAGCAGTTAAAATCTACTCCATTGACTAGTCACATCCCAAGCACTGTGATGTTCATGTATCAGGTAGGGATGACTTATAATTTCATAGTATCAAGGAGAATTCAGCTGTTGCAAAATTGACATTCAGATGCGAAATGTGTTTGCCTCAAATGAGTCTCTCTCTGAGGAATGTCACAAAACACTGAGGAGACTAGATTCTGCATTCTAGCGTTCAGCCTCCTGGCAGGAATGGCACACCTCCTTTGTAGGGGTTGTCCAGATGAGAAGGTGAAAGAGAGAGAACCCACTTCAGCACTGCATCCTTCTTGCTGAATTGGGTATCCAGGTTTCAAAAGAGGGAGGGAAGGAGATGATGGACAGGTTACAAAAGAATAATGGCATTTCTGCTTGAAGAGCAGTGCAGGAAATGTTGCTCTTTAATTTCTGTGGTGAGATAGTCTGTCATTCCTTTCAGCCACAGGTTTACGGGTGGTGACAAGGAAAAACAACAGTTTGCAGAAAACAAATATGGTTGTCAGTGAATGTATACTGAAAGTATCATTAAAGGAAACCACTGAATTATTAGGCATTGTCAATCTGGTCAGAAATAAAGAGCAGCTCAGAGTGCGCTAATTCACACCTGGAGATTCTCTTCCCTGAGGGACTTCCCCTTTAAGTGCAATAGAGAGAGCAACTTCATGTGCCTGTCGCATTATATGCCTGGCGCTCAGCCCTTGCAGTGAATGGCAGCCCTCATGTACTGAAGCTCTGTGAGCTCACTAGTGCATATTTGAGGCTCTGCATCCAGCTTTGGAAGTTTACATCTCTTTATTTGTGCAATGTGTTTTAAGATTTTCCAAACAAAGGATCTATGATCATTTAGCTGAGAGAAATGGCAAACCACAATGGGCAGCATCCAACACCCATTGTACCAGCTTATGCTGTTGGCATACCGCTAGAGGTTGCTTGCACTAGCAGTACAACAATAGCATAAGTGGACCAGCAGTGTTGGATACTGCCTAATGTTTTATTGGAACAAAGTAAATACCTGCTTGAATCTCCTATTTCATTGATCAAATGCTAGACAGATAATGGAGGAAAATGTCTTTTAATTAGTTTAGCAAACAAGCCTAGAAACTACCGAAATAATCTGTTGAAAGGGATAATGTAATTGGCTGAGAGGAGCTGAGCTGGTAAATATGAAGCTTTTTGTGCATGTCATTGCAATGATTAAAGGAATTTGAAAGGTTTTAATGCACCAAACAACAACCCTAAAGCAAAAGGAAGCAAATCAACATCTTAAATGAAAGCAGCACATAATACTTTGAGAAAGGGAATGGAAACCTTATCAGGGAGGCAAGTGGCCTTTAAATGCTGTTTTTGCTTGCTTGTCAAGATCTATATTCTCAAGCCTTGGTTTTATAAGCACTTTGTTTTTCACAAGTGCTATAAAGGTGGAAGCTGGGTCTACTGAGAGATAAACAGTGTAATGAAAGTTATTGGTGAAAACAGAACATTTTGTAAAACATATAAACCTTCATTATATACATATCTCCAGTGGGATGTAGCCTGCTCCAAAGGAATGCCTCAAAATATCATAGGTGACTTTAGCTGTATATAATTGAAAGACCCAGGGACACTATGGCTTAGCAACACAGAGCAATTCCTGCTGGAGCTTGTCCTGTCATTTCCAATATAACCTACAGAGAGCTCTCTTAGTTTTAAAGCAGTGAAGGCTGGTGGCTCTGATTTCAGTGGGGCTGTGATTCCATCCGGGTCTTCAGTTAGAACCAGCCAGAACTCTAAAGGAGCTAACTAAGGTGCTGAGCCCATTTGGAGGCTAGGATTCAGCACGTTAAATAGCTCCTTTAGAGTTCTGGCTGGTTCTGATTAAAACCTAGAATGGAATCACAGCCCCACCGAAATCGGAGCCACCAGCCTCCACTGTTTTAAAGTCAATTAAGGGCAGTGGGCTGGGCACAATCCAGAAGGAACCTCTTCTGAGCAGATGTCACTGCAGTGAAAGGAGACTGTGCTAAGAGCATGGATGTGCACTTCCATTCAGGTGAGAAGGGCTTGAACTGGAGAACATCCTTAAGATGACAAAGATGGGTTGAAATTGTAAGTTTTAAAGAAAATACTGTGAGAATTCAGGTATCGTAACTGTACAGATTGGAGCCATATCCAAGCGTTTGCCTGAACACGGGAGGCTTGAAGTGAGGAGGGAGAGGGGCATACACACACACAAGCACTACCCTCAACATCTGCACATGTGGCTTCCTCTTCAGACCATCATGCACTTCTATGCACTTTCGGCTGAATGTATGTAGAAGTCTGATAAGGCAGGGTTCCCGATTGCAGGGAAATTTCTAAGCACATTCAACTGAACTTTTTGCTGAATAAGTGAAAGTCTGAAGAGGAGCCTACATGCATTGGGATGTTGGTGGCAGGGCTGTCAGGTCCCACCTCCTCCAGCATGTCCCAAGTATGGGAAAAACCTGTGGCTGTGTAATTCCATGGTAGCACAGGGAGAGGGCAGAATGTGGCATGGAGGACAGAATTCAGCTTCCTGACAATCTCAGCTTTCCATTTTTGGTGTGTGTATGTGTTTTTGAATTATGCTTTTCCAGCACTTACAGATGCAAATGTATGGTGCAGAGAATGTGAACAGTGCCTGCTAAAATCTCACAAGCATCAGAATAAGATTTCTAGTGGTTGAACGTTGTACCTCAGTGCCCTGTATTGCCCCTCCCCATGAGTAGAAAAACTGGATTGAATTATGCAAAATAAGAGAAATTGCAAATTCGTTTAAGTTGCGAAATCCAGCTTTTCCCGGTACAGAATTCGAATTTTCTCAGCACATAATGTTTGTTTTCTTTTTAGCATGAAGTGCAAACGGCCTGGGGTTTTTTGGTTGGGGAGGTACTGAAATACTAGGATGAACATGCACAAAATGCCCAGCAAAGCATTGTGAATTTCAGTAAGGCAGCCAGAATTTCTAGAATATTTAATGGAGTTTGTTGGAACCTCTGTATTCATCTTCATTTCTGCTGTTTGTCAATTTTGGAGCAGCATTAACTCATTCCAGATGTCACCTGGACAGTGTTTAGTCTTTATCTCAGGAAATCTGAATTGCCACCTTTCAAAAACAGCTGCCAAGAAGTCTAGCTTCAGAAACCTATCACTGTCCTGTAGAATAGCTGCATTGATCTCCCATGTCAGAAAGTTATGAATTGCACAGCCTGCAGAGTGAAAATATAGAACTCTATAAACACCTCGTTGAACATGAGAGGAAAAGAGCAAGCCCATATGGCTCCTGTGAAATGAAACCAAGCTGTTTTTTTTATCTTTTTTCCCTCCAATCTTAGAATTCTTTGAACATTGCCCTAGAAAACTGGAAAAGGGAGAAGTAGTTGACGTAATTTATTTGAACTTTCAAACTGCCTTTAACTAAGTCTCTTGCAAGGCAACAAAAAGAGTCACAGGGTGAGAGATAGAGTACTTCAGAGACAGGGAAATGGCTGAGAGACAGCAAAGAGTGAGACTAAACAGTCAATTTTCAACATAACATGATCCAAAGAGGATTCTTCCCAAAGGTTACATTCTAGGACTGATGCTATTAATAAATGTCTCACTGGGAAAGGAAGCAAGTGGTCACTTGGCTGCATTTTTTCCATTGATAAAAATAACTAAAAGCACACTCACCTGGCCTTTTTTCACATATGCAAGTCAACATGTGTGTAGACCAGTGGACTTGTGCATGTTGGACTGGTCTTGTGAACGGTTCGTGTGTGTGTGTGTGTGTGTGTACTTTTTTTATCCACCTTTCATCCATACCAGGTGCTGTAGAAAGAGCACAACTAAAACTAATCATGCCAAGATAAAATACAAAAAAGCAATAAACAAAATATACAATAAACAATTTAGAGGCGGTTAATAGTAGAGCAGACTAGTCATATAACCGATCTTAAGATGCCTTAGCAAATAAAAAACAAAAGTAGCCATGTTGGGCCCTAAGAAAAATTCCAAATCCATATTAATGTAATACCTTTATTATGCCAACTCAACAGTCACAAAAATGTGGAAGCTTTCAAGATCTCCAGATCTCTTCATCAAACAAAATGTTACTAAAAGCAAGGGGGGGGATGCTTTTTGTAACATCTTGCCTGATAAAGAGGTCTGGAGATCTTGAAAGCTTGCACATTTTTGTGACCGTTGAGTTGGCATAATAAAGGTATTACGCTAATATGGATTTTGGGCAAATAAAAAAGTTCTGGCCTGGCATCGAAATGCCAGGTGTCAGTGCCAGTCATATTTCTGTAGGGAGGATATCCTTATTTGGATGTGGCCATAGCCTCATTAGTGAACCATGTGTCTTCATATGTAGCCTTTCAGAGCAAATCCGTGAACCCCACCTGTACTGTGTTTTTGGCTTGAACATGCTTTGCATGTTTGAAGTATCCTTGCAGTTGCCACTAGATGGCAGCGAAACTAGATAACTCTCTTCCATCCCCAGCTAAAATATTCAGTCCCATTGTGAATTTTAACCATAATAAAGAGTGCTCTCTTCTGAGAACTGACTTGCATTAATATTTTACTAATTGGCATTTTTACAGTGTCATCCAACCTCTTCTTTTAAAAAAGCAGGTGTACTCCTTATAATAATGTAGAAGTCAATACTGGAAGCAGAGAGAAACAATTAAACTGAGGGAAGAAAAGCGATAATTTAGTAACTGTTTAAGAATGTATGCTTCTCTGCCCTTCCCAAGTTTTAAAGCTGAAACATTTTTATGGCTGCTGTAAAGAATGACACCCTGTGACTTAATTCACTCGCAACATCTATATTTTGCAAGGCAGCCTCTAGGGCCGTTGGCTTCAGGAGCTGAAAGCAAATGACTTGTTGTTTTGCTGTGGATCCATCTACTGTAGCTAAGATGCTGCCCACCCCATACCCCCCCCTTTAAATCACTCATGTGGAAATTTCAAGACAGCCAGTCACATGCTCATTGATCACACCCAAAGCCCACAAGAAGGCAAGAGAAGTGGGGAAGAGCTGGAGGCCTTGTCCCTCACCAGCCGTGACTGTCCTGCATAAGCAAGCCAAGCAGTTGCTTGGAGGGCAATACTGAACGGGCACCAGTCACCCTGGATCCCCTGCAGTGGAGCAGAGGGTGCTGACACACAACTCTCAGGCCAGGCTTTGGGGGCAGAGGTGGCAAAATGTCATGCCTTGGTGTCTGTTGGAAGGAAAATGTGGATGCTTTTAAGTCTACACATTACCTCCAGATTGGAAGGAGGAGGCACATTTCAGAGTTTCTCATTCCTTCTGCTTTACAGTGAGGCAGCAGAGCACATTCTTCAAACAATCCCTAAGACCCTGGCATTTTCCCTGCAGAACAGAACAGGCCACAACCCACTGGACTCTGATCTGATCCAGTGAAATCAGACAAAGCTTGGAGGTGGATAGCAAATGTTTACTTGATATCACCACCATTTATTTAACTCCTATTTGACCCTACTTGATATATAAGAGAAGAAACACAATCCCTGCCAAGGCTATGCAAAGATGCAGCAAAACAGGACAAGTTAAACTGGCACCAGACAATAGAGAATAGCTGAGTATATATGGTGGCCTGGGGAAGACTTTGCAGGAGGGCTTTATTAGCTCCAGGCATAGGGAAATGCCTGAAAGAAGAACTGAAAGATGGATGGATGGGTGGCATTAGAAAGGAAAGAGAGGGTGGGAATATAATTGGGGCAGAGAGAGTCTTAAAACATAGTGATTAGGAGCCTGAAGCTGATGCAAGCTATGACGGATTCTGGTGCAGAGACTTAAGCGAAGAGTTATGGGATCATAGCAATGGGAGAGAAATATGATTTTAGCAGAAGCACTCTGCTCGAGGCATTCTAAGATCAATACCTGGCTGCACTGGAGTCAACAGCAAAACCCTTCACTGGATTTTCCTCCCCCTGGGAAAATAAAATGTCTCCATTAACCAAGAGGCTAATAGGATTCTATTTACACCTGTTCTCAACTCCCCCTTTATGTAAAAGACGTACCTTTCCTGAGCTCTCAACATACTGTCACAAAAGCAGACCTACCTATATGTCAAACAAGTGGAAACAGTTTGGATTTATGAAAGTCATCAAGGGCATTAGGCATCAATGTGTTGTAATGCTAAGCAGTTGTGATTATTACTCCAGGCTGTGGCTCAAAGATACAGGAAAGGTTCTCCCTTTTTTTCCAGGAAAGTGGCTTGCTGTTAAGTTTTCCCCAGCAGTTATGCTGTACCTCTAGTTTTAGACAAAGTAGCAACAGCTAGAAGCTGGAATTGTAGATCACCTGGCTTTGTCGCTTCTCACAATGGAGGGGAAACTGTTCTGTTTTTATTATCTCTGTAAGAGTAGCAATGGCGAAGCTGGATAATACCTGCATTGACAACTTACATTCTGCAACCTGTGCAAACTGAACAGATTTGGCTATATTTGTTCAATTTGCCGTTTATTCTGCTTTTACTAAGAATTGCCCTTGCTGGATCAGATCAGCGGCCAGCTGGTTGCACCAGGAAAGCACGGCGTGATGCAGGGTAAGAGAGCCATTTCTTACCATAATCGCCCTATTATAATCAGAAGCAGATTGCCTCTGAACCCAGAGATTCTATTTTTAGATCTCATTTCTCATAGCCTTTGATAAACCTGTGGCAAAAGCTAGACATTAGTACATCAAAATAAACAATTTAGACAATTTTATACATTAAGTAAGATAGTATTTACAAAATTATGAGCCAAGCATGGATTCTTGTTAATACAGGAAATAAATGGAAACCACACACTGAAAAAGAGGTCACCATAATCTAGCTTGATGGGTTAATTCCCCTAAAAGGCCAAAATACCAAAACCCGCAGAACCAGTTCTGTAGAAATCAGGATCCGAAGACTTCCAATGTTGTGCAGTTTCCGTGCTGCAACTAATAAGAAGGCAATGAAATTTTGTGTGCAACTACTTCATATTCTTCCCCATATATAATTAAGAGAACCACTTTAGGCTGCAGGGAAAATAAACAACTTTAGAAATTGCCCCTAAAACCTGATTCCAAAAGGTAGCCACAACTTATCAGCTCTGTGGTAGTAGCTTTTTAAAGTCGTGTGGGCTTTAGTGTGGTTGTCACATCAATCTCTAGCATCAATCTCAGTGAATTCCTTAAGGTGGAATGGTCTGGGCAGAAGGAGCAAAGAGTGTGGAAGCCCTGTTCAGCCCTGCTCTGGCTTCCAAGATTGCCCACAGATTTGAACAAAATGAAAGCTGAGATTATTCTGTACTCTGCATTAGGCATCACATCGGCATTATTAAGGTTGTGGAGAATGCATGTAGCTCTGAAGTAAGAGCAGATCTGCACAGTGCTGACTGTGGGGACTAGAGATGCTTCAGTGTGAATTAATCTCTGCTTTGGTCGGGGGCGGGGCATGTTGGACACACATCTGGCATCCTAAGAGGGGACAAAAAACTTACTTTGCTCTACTTGGGGCGTTTCCCCCATTTCCAGTTGAACGACCTAGAGCCCAAACAGGTGCATGGGAATCGGCAGTGAGCAGATACTTTTTTGGCCTCTTCACTATCCAGACTAGAAAACACATGAAAGCAGGAAGGGGGCGCAGGCAGCTGTCGAGAAAACAGCAGCTCTTGCTAAGGAACACAGCCAGGGGGGCGCTCTTGTGCTCCTGTCCTGCTTGTGGGCTTCCCATTGGGGCAGCTGGTTGGCCACTGTGTGAACAGAATGCTGGCCTAGACAAGCCTTTGGTCTGATCCAGCATGGCTCTTCTTATGTCCAAAAGCAAGCAGACCTAGGAAGCTCATTTAAGCTTCTGCACCATGCTAAGCCCAGTCCAGGGAAGGGCCTTTGCCTCTTCACAAAGCAAATTTGGGGGGGGGGGGGAAGGAAATAAAGAATTGTAATTGGCAAATCTTCCCCTAGAATTGTACCAAAGGAAGCTGGCAATCAGCATCCAATTTACATTTTCCTCCATGCAGTGGGAAATATTTAAGTTGACAAATAGGATATTTAACAGCGCAACAGATACTTGGCAGTTCGTTATTAACAACTGTTACTGATGTGATTTATTTGCTGTTATAAAAAGGGCATTATTTTGTGAATATGATTCAGAAATTAGCTCCAGTTTAGCAAGAGGCCTTGACTGCCTGACCTCTTAATAGCCTTATAATGATGCCATTTACCATTCAGTGGCTTATTCAAGTCAGTTTGTGCAAGATTTGTTTTAAAGGACTGATGTTCACAGATCAGACTGGTGTGTGGATGGCTCACAGGGGGGAGAACTCTGGGGGTAGATACATTCCCAGGGCCTCAATTATCTAGGAGTTAGGAAAAGGCAGGTGTATGGAGCTACCTTTTTTCCAGCCCCCTTTGCAGACCTTCTCTCACATTCGTCTTCTACCATTTGCCCCCAAGTATCCACATTTTGCCCATACAGGCCTAGCTGAAAAAAAGACTTTGATTTCTGGAAGAGTACTTTGTGATCCTCAGAAACAAGGAGCCAAAGAGTTGGATGGTTAGTCCAAATTGCCTGTCATCCCTTTGCTCTTGCTGATGTCAGGAGTGCTTCTGAGCGCAGGGAGTGGCAAAGTAGTTCCGATTCTGAAGAAGAACCGCCAGACATGGGGGAGGTATATTCCCAGGCTAGTCCAGACATGGCTAGGCAGACTTCTCAGGTTTCAAAGGTCCAGCTGCAGGAGGAAGGTCCCTCTTCACCCGCCCCGTGAGAGACAGCGAACAGGGAGAGGCGGTGTTTGGCGAGTCCGAATTAATAGATGCAAGGTGCAGATGCAGAGCCAAGAGGGAGATGGCCAGGGCAGAACTTAGAAGGTCTATCTGATGGGCCCTGTGTGAACAGCAGCGCTTAGAAGCCTCATGAGACCTCCTCCCACCCCTTAAGTTAGACTAGGGAGCCCGCCTTTATTTCAAATGGTGGGCAACTTTCGTAGCTACCTTTTGAACCCCCTGAAGGCATTTCCTTGCAGACTGAGAGTCACTGAGAATTTGCATCTGTATGACCCTTTGTGGTAATGAAATTAAAAGCTGTAGATTGAAGCCTCTTGTCTGTGTTTGGTTCAGCGTTTGAAGATCAGTGGGAGCAAAGGGAGTCCTGACAGCTGCCACCTGGCCCATACTATGGCTCCCTCAGTTTCTTTGCCTGATATTCGTGCTTTGCCAAATACACAAAGCCCTACTTGTGATGCTTTCCCCCCATCGGAGTGATCTTTCACTTTCCTTACAGAAGCTAGACGGTTTACTAACATTCTATTGTTGACATCTTCACTCTAGTTAGAAAGAATACTTTGGAACATTCCATTGCATCATGACAGAGGTCTGGCCCTACCATTAGGCAGAGTGAGATTGGGGTGGGAAACAGTGGCAAGGTGTTGGAGGACAGAGTAGCATGTGCCACACCTTGACACCACCACCTAAAATCCAACAACTGTCAGAGCCCCCTGAAGACCCTGTGGTTGCCTAAGTGGAAGAGGACTGCTTGAACTCATGCAACTGCCTTGGGCACCTGTTCTTCACATCATGGTGCCCACCTGCCCTCTCTCATTCCTATTTGTTGCCTGCCCTCCCCATTTCCTTTTCCCCATTTCCTCTGGAATTGCTGCTTCCTCATCCAGAACATAGTCACAGTCCACTACATTTTTCTTTCTCAGTCCCTCCAGCTGTTTACCCTCGCTGAAACGTGGCTTCAACCCTTTGATACTGCTACTGTTGCTGCTCTCCCCCTCTCATTCTCTGACTGAAGGTCATGATGGTGCTGGCCGTTTCCTTTACCTCTGCTTCTCTACCTTTGGAATTCCCTATGTTAGACTCTACTGCCCTTTGCATCACGATACTGCTGTCCTGTATTGCTCACCTGTCTCCCTCTTGACCTTCATTTCAGTCCTGGATGCTTGGCACACCTTCCTCTCTGATAATCCCCCCGCTTTGCTCCTTGGTGATTTCCACATTCATTCTGATCATCTCTCTGCTTTACATTTCCTCTCCCTATCCTCCTCCCTCAAGTTGTAGGAGACCCCCACACAGTGTTTTGGGCACATTCTTGATCTTGTCTTCACCAAGAACTGCTGTGCTCCCTCCACTCTTGCCATTTCTGCTTCCTTTTCCTTCTGTGACGTCCAATCCCCTCTGTGGTTTCTTTCTGCTTGTTGGACTCTGCAGTTTGCACCTTCAAGTCATTCTTGTCCTCCACTCTTGACACATTTGTCCCAGTTGCCAATTTGTCCCACTCGCTCTCATCTCCAGCCCCAGCTCACTCACTCTGTTTGATATCTTCATTCATCTTCTTGCACAGCTGAACGCCCCTGGGGGAAACCAAGAGTTGACTGACTTTGTCAACTCTGCTTATTTATTTATTTATTTATTTATTTATTTATATACTGCCCAATAGCCGAAGGTCTCTGGGCAGTTCACAAAAATTAAAACTAAACAACACACAGTAAAACAATTTAAAATATATAGAACATTAAAACCACAATATAACAATACAACCACAATAAAACCTAGCAGCAGTACAGGAGTTTAAAATACAGATTTAAAACAGCAAAGATAAAAATTTAGAAAAGCTAACGTACTAAAATGCCTGGGAAAATAAAAAGGTCTTCACCTGGCACCGAAAGGAATACAATGTAGGCGCCAGGCGAACCTCACTAGGGAGCTCATTCCAGAGCCGGGGTGCCACAGCAGAAAAAGCCCTCCTCCTAGTAGCCACCCGCCTCACTTCCTTTGGCAGGGGCTCACAGAGAAGGGCCGCTGATGATGTTCTTAAGGTCCGGGCAGGCACATATGGGAGGAGGCGATCCTTCAGGTAACCTGGCCCCAAGCCGTTAAGGGCTTTGAATGTTAACACCAGCACTTTGAATCGGGCCCGGAAATGGACTGGCAGCCAGTGCAGCTGGAAAAGTACTGGTGTAATAGTTCGCAGGCCAGTCCCTGTTAACAATCTTGCTGCCCTATTTTGGACCAGCTGAAGTTTCCGGACCGTTTTCAAAGGCAGACCCACGTACAACGCATTGCAGTAATCCAGACGAGAAGTTATCAGAGCACGGATAACTGTAGCTAGGCTCTCTCTGTCCAGATAAGGGCGTAGTTGGTATACCAGCCTAAGCTGATAAAAAGTGCTCCGTGCCACTGAGGTCACCTGTGCCTCAAGTGACAGTTCTGGCAGACACTTAATTCTGCTGAATATTCTGTTTCTTCTCTTTTGCCATCTATCTGGCTAAACAAGCCTAATTCACCGCTCTGTGTCATGTTCAGCCTCAACACCCCTCCTCACGTTCAGAGACTGACCTGGACAAGGAGTCTCCATCCTCCCTACTGGGTCCTTTCTGACTAGATGCTACAGCTTTACCAGACTCATTGGATTTAGAGGACTCTCCTGTGCAGTCTGGCACCCCCTCTTCGTAAGAACCAGTGACTACTGAATAGGGCAACAGCACTTTAAGATCCTAGCCAGCTTCTGAGCAGGGGTGAAGCCAACAGCACTATTAGGCCGGCCAGCCCTTATCTCAGAAGTTCTTTGCACCCTGCTGAAACAACAACTTCCCTTGCTATAAGTTAGAAAACCTCAGCCAACCTCTGCCCAAGGTCCTCATCAGTTCTGCCTAGTTCTGGTCTAATCTTGCTCTACTAGCTGAGGCTGGATTTTTCTAAGCAAGACTTCATTTTGTCCAAGCCTATCTTCATTTTCCCTGCTGAAACCAGATATCAGCAAACATGCCACTACCTTATCAGATGCTGTGCCATCTGGCTATGAGGCATTGTAACCACAGCCTACAGTCTAGCTGAGGCAGGACAGGACAATCTGATCTGTATCAATTCTAGGAATCCCAACCACCTCTTCCCTACCTTTGGTGCTCTGCTATGGCCTCCCCCTTCCCCTCTCCTTGCTCTCCACTCAAGTTTTTGCCTCCTTCTTGAATGCTAACATTGAATCCATCCATTCTGACTTCTCTGATTCTCTCTTTCATCCTTCTTCCAGCTCTTCCTCCTCCAGTACTTCCTTCAACCCTTTCTTCTTTCTCCTGTCACATTTGATGAGTTGACTACATTATTATCCTTGTCTAACCCCACTATGTGTCCCCTTGATCCTGTCCCCTCCCTACTTCTAGTTGTCATTTCCCCTGCCATTATCCATCCTCTCCGCCACATTATCAACCTGTCTGTCTCTTTTTCTTCATCATTCAAACATGCCACTGTTTCCCCTATTCTCAAAAAGAAATAAACCAAGACCCTGGACCCATCCTCCCTCTTCAGCTACTCCCAATTTCCTTTTATCTCCAGACTCCTAGAGTGTACTGCTTACTCTTGCTGTGTATCCTCTGCTTCCATCCTCGGGAAGTATCCTCCTTGATACAGCCACTCTCACCTGCCTGATTCCCTTTATGCTCTAGGTCTCCATGATTCTGTCCTCAGCTTCTCTTCCTACCTGTCTAATCACTCTTTCAATGTTCCCGTAGGGAGAAGCTCTTCCTCTGCATTCCTCTCTCCATCGGCATCCCTAAGGGCTCCATACTTGGCCTTCTCTCTATATGTTATCTAGGTAGATCCCATGGCTTACAGTACCGCCTCTGTGCTTATGTCACCCAGCTCTACCCCGCTACCCCAGAACTTGCATCTTCACACCAATCCCACATCTTCAGCCTCCTCTCTGGTATTTCCATTGGGATACTTCCTTGCTGTCTCAAGTTCAGTAAGTCTGAGGAGGGCTCAGGCAGAAAGATAAGAAGACCGGTCTTGGCCTCTCCTTTTTCACTGGTCACTCTTCTTTTCCACTGATGTCACCATCCATCCCCCTGATCAGGTGTGAAATCTTGGTCTTCTGTGACTCTTCCCTCTCCTTTGTCCCCCTGCCCCTCATCAGGCCCAGCATCAGTACCCACCAGATGTCAGACCTCATGGGCACTGATGCCAGGATTCCTTTGTTAACATTTAATTTCATGGACTTGGTGCAATAGCTGCCAAGTGGTCACTGATAGGAGATCACAGCTGTAGGAAGCCCCGCACCATTCCCCCCACCCCCTGCAGCCTCACAAGGGAAAGCCCACTCTCATCTCTGAACATTGAGGTCCACCAACCAGAGCCAGGTGTACAGTAGTGGCCTGGAAGAGCGGGCTGCAGACATACACTTACAATGAAGGAACATGGTGCCTCTGTCTCAGCACATGTTCAGCCTAGGAGTTTAATTTCAGTCCTTTCATACAAAAATCAACTCCTGGTTTTCCTCAAGCTTTCCTTTCTCAGCCTTCCTTCCTTCCATGTCTTTTTGTTGTGCCTGCTGTTAAACAATTAGGAGTCAGAAAGCTTTGCTGATCTACTGCAGATCACCCAGAGATTCACCAGTAGATCCTGAGCTACCTTCAACCTACCTGTGTCATATAATCCTATTTGATGGTAGAACTGAGATATGGCTCGTATCCCAAAGCTGTCTCTGGGGAAGTTAGCTTCAGAACTCCTAAAATGCAACTGTAAATATGTTTTACAGTCTAGCTACCAAGGCTGCAAATGTTTTGCTGTTATTGCCTGATGCTTTTCACAGTTACGCTGAAAGATTCTTGCCAGTGGAGTTGATTGCATATGTACTCCTAAGTAGGAAAGCTTGTTTAGTATTCATTTTATTTTAACAACAGTAATGCATTGATTTTGCCTCTTCGGGCACATTTGTATAGGAATTGCATTTCAACTGCTTAAATATACCCCAAACTATCTCAAAACAGTAGTTGTGTGCCATTGGGTAGTTTATTTTTCACTTCACTGCCATCATTTTGCACAGATGCATGGATCTGTGGGTGCCGATTCTAACTTCCGCAGGTCCCACAGTCTGCTTAAGTGGTCTCCCATCAGAACCATTCTCTGGGCTTGTAGCATGTTGTGTTTGTTGACTGGCAATATGCATCTTCAGACATACGTTAAGGTACATGTTGGTGTTGCCTATTAATAGGCACACATCTGTGTATTTCACTGCTGAGACCTGAATTTTGTTGCTTTCTGTAGCTTATTTTTAAAGTGAGATGGTCACATAGTTCATTTATGCTTTGTTTGCAAATGACTTTCAAGTGATTAAAAGTATGATTACATCCTTAAGAAACTTACCAAAGAAGAAGCAAGTTACATATTAGGTTATGTGCAGATTCTAAAAATACTGATATGAGACATGTTTACAAACAGTTGTGCAGTTTCAGAGCAATTGGTCCACTATTGGTGACTTACTTGCGTTTGCTGCTGTCATGTAAAGTATGGCCATTTTAAGTTCAATACAGTGAGATGTCTGTTCCTCAGCTTAGAAGAGGAGCTATTATTGTACAGTTAAATAGCAAAGGGAAAATGCCTGTTCCTTTACATGAGTATTGCCATGAAAACTTATCTTACTTTTCTTTCTGTGCTGTAATTAGGTGTGGGCAATAGACCTGGATCTGCGCTATAGTGATCATCTGGCTTTGACACAGGTCTTGCTTTACGTAACTAATGGGACGCTGGATTGCAAGTTAAGCCACTTTGAAGTGCAACTCATTCCAAAGAAACCAAAAGGTCGCCATCCCCAGAAAGAACAGCCCCAAGCTGTAAGTGATGTTCTGTTTACATTATTAAACAAATAACCCCATCCTGCAACCCAGTATGTCAGCAAGAAAGTGTTGGCTGCCCCACTTGTTGTTGCACTGGCATCCTGAGCCACCTTGGGACATTCTGCCAGTGCAGTAAGGTGTGTTACTATGTTGGGAGCAGCCACTATCACCTTACCTGCCCTTCCCCCAGGATGCAGATGTCTAATGTGGCAATGAATTAGGACGCCAACAACATAGCACAGGCAAGTGAAACTAGGAACGACTCACCTAGGCAGCATCCAGAAAGGACTGAATTTTCACAGAACCAGTGAATGCCAGTTAGTCAACCAATTTGAATTCTGATGTTCATTAATCATCTACTTGAACTTATTAAACAAGTAAATTTAAATACATTTGGATATTACCAGTACTTTACCAAAGCTGTGCTCTTGTGCAATTCCTGTTCATGCTCTTGTGCATTCCTGTCCATGAGGTTCACACAAGAGAAGGTCTTGTGGACAATGCCCCATGCTTATTAGTGGAAGCGGGGGCCCTTGAGGTGTTTCCCTTCAGGCACCAAAATGTCTTGAGCTGGTCCTGAAAATGTCACACTGATGATGGGTATTTTGAAATCTTATTAAATCTGAAGCCAAACTTGTTATTTTAGAATATTTGTTTGTCACAAGCCTGGAGTGACACTGTCCCACATTTACAAGAAAACAGTGGCCAGAAATACTTGCAAATGAGGATGTCTTCCAGCCTGGTTTGATATCCACCTTGTACGTCACCTTGATATTTAGTTCAATATTGATTTGCCTAATCTTCAAACTCGGGCTCTCCTAGCTCATCTTTGACTACCAAATGCCTGATCACTTGAAATGTCCTACTTTTCTTCTGAAAGGCACTTGGTACGCAGGTGGCTTTGTCTGATCTCTGGTGGGAGACCATTTTGAAGTTCAGGAGTGACCACTGTGAACACCTCCTTAGATTCCATTGCTCTTCTCACTTACCACAGTGGGGACAGCTTTGCTTTAACCAGTGCTTAACTCCAAAGGCAGAAGCAGTAACTTGCTATCCCTAGAAAAATTAACTCAGAGATCCCTTAAAAGACCTGCTGTTGCCTGCAAAACAACTCCCATTTTCATGCATGGTCAGAAAGGTCCAGAAACCTGCTCCTGTCCATCTGCAGATAGAGATGTTGTGTCATTCCAAAAAGTGCCAGAGCTTTGTCATTTAGAGGTTAATGAGCTTCTGATCTATTGTTCTTGTCAGACTACTACTTTGAGTTGGAGTGGAGTAAATTAGATATGATTAGTCCCAGTAGTACATGTTTTAGAAATGAAAAGTAATCAAGTAGCAACTTTTTAATTAAAATTCTGTCAGGATTAACGTAAATTAGTCACTCCCGGCCTATAACCCCCTCACCCAACCACCCCACATTCTTTTAATTCTTTCCCATCTTGTTTGCTTAGCAGTCAATGGCCCCAAAAAGAGCATCAGCGTGTCAGAGTTATATTTTAAAGAACTGAAAGAAATAAACAGCAGACAAATCTTTTTACAGCGCATGATCTGTAATGAATGATTAAGTAAAAACACTTTATGTGAAATTATGATGTTAATAATGCTTCTGTCCCCGCGAATTTATTACACATTCACCAGGCTGCTTGCTTTGATTTTGATAAAATGGAGCGGTGACCGAGTGCGAGTGATGGTTTTTATTTTTAGAAAACTCCTTTGCAAGAGCAAATTTCCTAGATACTGCTGCTACTGTAATTATGTACAAAACCAATCACTCATTATACTTAGGATACATTATCTTAGAGACAGATGAGGCTAAATAAGCAAGACATTAATAATTCATCCGGCAGTTCATTATGCATGTGTTTGCCTGCTTTGTAGCTGAAATAAGCACCTCATCAAACTGATGCTTGCGCTTAAACAATAGTTCTGTGTTATTGCCGCTACATTCAAGTTTACGCTTGTTAAACTGCTACTTGGATTATTTTATCAAGCATTCATTTATTTTATTTGTGGTCCTCTGTTGCCAAAAACAAATTACTGAAAGCTTTGATACCTGATTTGATAATGTATACTCTTAGTCCTCTGACTCACTATTCTCAACCAAGGCTAGATTACCCCATATGCTAAATAAGCTTTAGGGCAGGACCCCAGCCAAACTGTGGGTCCTGCTGCTCACAGCGGCTGCCAGCGCTATAATACTGCACGCAGGAGCACAAGTCTTCATGCCTAGTAACCTACAGAACCATGCCAAACGGGACTAGGGTGCTGAGGGCCACTGTGAATAGCACTTGCAGCCTGCAGCGTGGCAGATTGGGGAGGGAGGCTGGCCCGCCCTCACAGCCCTCTTGCCTTAGGTCTGAGGGTAAGACTAAACAACTTCTGGGATCTCTCTAAACTCTTAAAAATTAACATGTGAATGTAACCAAAATAGGTTTCTGCAAGATATCAAGAAAGGCTAGAACATACACTCAGATTCTACTCACCTTTCCAAATTGCTCTGATGTGGACTGCACATTTGGGATCTGTGTGCTGTCCATTGAAATTCAGCTGTTTGGTGGAAGCCTCTGAAACTACTTGATGAATATCAAACACATTGGTTGGAAGTCCTTGGCTCTTCTGCAACCAGGTTCTGCCGGAAATGGAACATAGTGTTGCTTACGCATTATTATTTACCTCTTTATTGAAGCTGTTCAATCTATAGCACTTTTCTAAGAAATAAAAGGTGAGAAAATACATCTTTGGCTAAAATTCTTGCTAGTAGCACACTGCTAAGGAACCAACAGTTTAACGAGTTCTGAAGATCATGCTTTTAAGATATATCCCAGAAAATGTAAATGAATAACCATTTATGTAATGCCATGTTTATACACTCCGGGCACCACTTTAAGAAGTGCCAAATGTTGCATCAAAAGAAGCCCTAGTCAAAAGCAAAATCATGAAGAAAGTTCATAGAATCACGGAATAGTAGGGCTGGAAGGGGCCTACAAGGCCATCGAGTCCCACCCCCTGCTCAATGCAGGAGTCCAAGTCAGAGCATCCCTGACAGGTGGCTGTCCAGCCTCGTCTTGAATGCCTCCAGTGTGGGAGAGCCCACCGCCTCCCTGGGTAATTGGTTCCATTGTCATATTGCTCCAACAGTCAGGAGGTTTTTCCTGATGTCCAGCCAGAATCTGGCTTCCTGTAACTGGAGCCCATTATTCCATGTCCGGCATTCTGGGAGGATCGAGAAGTCATCTTTCAGTCTCTCTTCATAGGGCTTTGTTTTCAGTCTTCGTTGCCCTCCTCTGAACCCTCTCCAGTTTGTCTGCAGCCTTCTTAAAATGTGGTGCCCAGAACTGGACACAGTACTCAAGATGAGGCTTAATCATTGCTGAGTAGAGGGGAACTAATAATTCACGTGATTTTGAAGCTATACTGCTATTAATGCAGCCCAAAATAGCATTTGCCTTTTTTGTAGCCACATCACATTGTTGGCTCATATTCAGCTTGTGAGCTACAACAATTCCAAGATCCTTCTCGCTTGTAGTGTTGTTGAGCCCCGTATCCCCCATCTTGTAACTGTGCATTTTGTTTCTTTTTCCTAGGTGCAGAACTTGGCATTATCCCTATTAAATGTCATTCTGTTGTTTTCTGCCCAGTGCTCCAGCCTATCAAGAACACTTTGAATTTGGTTTCTGTCTTCCAAGGTATTAGCTATCCCGCCCAATTTTGTGTCATCTACAGATTTGATCAGCCTTCCCTGCACCTTCTCCTCCAAGTCATTAATAAAAATGTTGAAGAGCACTGAGCCCAGGACTGAGCCCTGCGGTACCCCACTCGTTACCTCTCCCCAGTTTGAGAAGGTCCCATTGATAAGCACTCTTTGAGTCCGATTCTGTAGCCAACTGTGGATCTACCTGATCGTTGTTTTGTCTAGCCCACTTTGAGCTTGTTTGCTAATCAGGATATCGTGGGGCACTTTGTCAAAAGCTTTGCTGAAGTCAAGATATATTATGTCCACAGCATTCCCACAGTCCACAAGGGAGGTTACCCGATCAAAAAATGAGATCAGATTCGTCTGGCAGGATTTGTTCTTGAAGCATGTTGGCTTCGAGTAATCATTGCATTGTTTTCAAGGTGCATATAGATTGATCACTATATAATCTGCTGCAGAATTTTCCCAGGACTGAAGTCAGACTGACTGGTCTGTAGTTCCTGGGTTCCTCCTTTTTGCCCTTTTTGAAGACAAGGACAACAGTAGCCAAGGCCAAGTACCCTTCCTTTATAGCTTGGCCTTCCTTCCATTTTCTATGTGTGTCCTTTTTTGTTTTCAGGTCATCTCTAAGCTTTTTGTGAAGCCACATTGGCTTCTTCTGTTGTCTTCCACCTTTCTCTCTTGTTGGAATTGTTTATAATTGTGCCTTGAGAATTTCCTTTTTTAAAAACTCCCACCCACCTTGGACTCCTTTTCTCATTAGAGTCGCTTGCCATGGGACCTTACTTATCATTGTTCTGAGTTTATGAAAATTGGCTTTCCTAAAATCCAGGGTACGTGTTTTGCTACACTTGGCGTTTGCTTCCTTTAGAACCAAGAACTCAAGCATAACCTAGTCACTTGCCCCCAGAGTTCCTGTAACTGCTACTTTATCCACTAAGTCACCTCTGTTGGTTAGGATGAAATCAAGGATAGCTGATTCTCTAGTTCCTTTCTCTACTTTCTGTAGGAGGAAGTTATCAGCTACAGAAGTCAGGAGTTTCTTGGAGGGGCCATGTTTTGCAGAATTTGTCTCCCAACAAATATTGGGGAAATTGAAGTCCCCCATTACTACAACATCATGTTTCCTTGAAACGTTGGCAGTTTACTCCTCAAAAGTTTCATCCTCGTCTTCTCCTTGATTGGGTGGCTGGTAGTAGACTCCAACCACCATGTTCCTTTTATTCTTTGCTCCATTTATTTTAACCCAGGTGCTCTCAATGGGGCTACCAAGCTCATCCTCCTGTATTTCTGTGCAGAGATATGTCTTTTTCACATACAGTGCAACCCCACCTCCCTTTCTGTTCCTTCTGTTCTTTTTGAACAAGTTGTATCTTTCAATTGCTGTACTCCAGTCATGGGAGTCATCCCACCAACTTTCAATTATGCTTATCAAGTCATAATTTCCCTTCCGTATTAAGAGTTCAAGTTCGTTCTGTTTGTTTTCCATACTCTGGGCATTAGTATATAGACATCAAAAACCATGTGCTTTATAGTCTGGCTTTCTTCCTACATGTTTCTGAAGACTATTATTTGGCACTATTAGAGCTGTTTTCTCCATTGCGGTGCATGAGCCTTTGTCCATTGTTACCCCCAGCTTTACGTCTCCCTCACCTGTAGGAGTCAATTTAAATCCCTCCTGATGAAGTTCTTTGTGCTGTGGCTAAACACATTCTCCCCAGCCCTTGTGAGGTGCAACCCATCCCCTGCCAGCAGTCCATCTTCCAGAAAGTATAGACTGTGGTCCCAGAATCCAAATCTCTCGTGTTGGCACCACATTCATAGCAAGTCATTCACCCAGAGTATTTTTTGTTCCCTTTTTATCCCTCTTCTAACTACTGGAAGGATGGATGAGAAAACTATCTGGGCCCCAAAGTTCTTGAGTTTCCTTCCCAAAGCTTCAAAGTCTGATGTGACTTCTTCGTAGCTCTGCTTGGCGGTATCATTTGTTCCCACATGGATGAGAAGAAAGGGATACCTGTCAGTGGGCTTTATGAGTGCAGGCAACTCTTCAGTCATGTCTCTAATCCGTCCTCCTGGGAGACAGCATACCTGGCGAGTCCACGGGTCTTCGCGACATACTTGGGTCTCAATCCCACGCAGCAAGGAGTCTCCCACTGCTGCTGCTGCTGCTGCTACTCCTCTCTTCTTGTTGTAGGCTTGGTTTCTTGCCTCTGCTTGACTGACTTTCAGCCTCTTGCTCACTCATGCAGGTTCCCCTGTAATTCTTCCTCTGCAGGCTGCCCTCCAGTCTCATCCTCAAGAACCTGAAAATGGTTCCATAGCTCCACTGCTTCCACTGGTGCAGAGTGGCTTCTAGTTTTTCTTCTCCTAACTTTTGCCTTTTCCAAGGAGTATCCTCTACTTCATTTTCCTCGCCTCAGCATTTTCCTCTTCTGCTTCAGCTTGCTGTTGCTCTTCTAGCTTCTGTACTTAACTTTGCTGCTGTAGCTCCACCGTTCTAAAAACTCTTCATCTTCTCTTATTCCCTTGAGGGTCGACACTCACTGCTCCAGTCCTCTTATTTTTTCTTCCAACAGCGTAATCTTCTTGCACTTGTTGCACAGGTAGGCCACGTTGATCTCAGGCAAGAAAACAAACATTGCACAGACCTTGCAGGTCACCACCACTGGAGAGTCTTTTCCTTCCGTAGTCTCTATTCCCTTTATGTTTCTAGCTTTCTGATTCTACTGGGATAGCCTGTGCTTTTTCCTCTATTCACTGGAAGTTAACAAGAGAATCCCACTGGTATGGAAGTATGTGTTACAAGAAAAAGAAATTTTTAAAAATTGTTAGGGACCTCCCCTGCGGAACTCCTGTTTGCTCTCCCGGTTTGCTCGCTGTCTGGGAGCTTGCTTGCTTTTATAGCCCCTAAACCAGCTAGAGCATTTTTTATTATATTTATATTAGCACATTAGCATTTATATTATATTTATCATATTTTATTATAATTTCAACATGAGGATCAATATGGTGTGGTATTGAACCTGGACCAGCAGAGACTTGAGGGATGTCTCCACCAGCCATTTACTCCGAGTTGGCTGCGTGATGAGGTCATTAGGGATACATGATGTTGTGGCCATCCAACAGCCACCCCGGAGCTTATCAAGGAAAAACTGCATTTCCTGAAACTGCTTAAAGTCCGATTCTTTTCTTCAAGTCAGGTTCTCAGCAGTATAGGTGTTGTGTTCCCCAACCCCCGCATTTACCTCAGGTATTCTAGCCCTGCCCAGGGGGGTGCCTTTCAACGTGACCCTGGTAAAGAGGTGTTTCCTGTGTGTGTCCTCTCCCTGCACATACTAGTTAGTGTTTACTCAGAAGTAACTCCCATTGTGCTCAGTGAGGCTTCTCCTGGGAATGCCCACATCAGAATTTGCAGAGATCCCCCTCAATTGAAATGGCACAGTTTAAAGCACATTCTTTAAATGCTCTAAAACACAATCTTGAGGCTCTGATTCTTCGTTGTTTGGTTTATTGCCTTAGAAAGTAACTACTTCACAGCTTCCATATAGAGATCCTGGGCAGTATCGATTTGGTTAGAAAGTAGGCTGGTTTCCCATCCCTGTATTCTCCCTCCCTTCTTTCCCAGCACAAGCATATGTGTGTCTACCCAGGAGTAACACCCATTGTGTTCAGTGAGGCTTGTCTTACAAATGCACACATTGGGAGTGTTTCTTTTGCCCCTCTGTTACTGGGATCAAGTGCAGCAGTGGGCTACAAAGCTGGCTCGTTCGCTCCTTGGGAGGCTTGCCTTACAAATGCACACACTGGGCGGGGGGGGGGGGGGGCTCGCCCCTCCGTTACCTTGAGCAAGCGCAGCAATGGGCTACAAAGGGGGCTTGTTGGGAGACTTGTTTTACAAAGGCACACAAGGGGAAATAACTACTTCGCACTTTCCTTAGGGAGCCTGGGGGGCTCCGTTGTCATGGAGACAGGGTCTGTGAATCTCCACAGGGTCTCCACTGACCCATGAAGTTCATTGGGTGACCTTGGACCAATCAGTCATTGTGTCACAAACTCAACTACCTGTCAGGGTTGTTGTGAGGGGAAAACATGGAGGGAGAGATCCATGTATGCTGCCCTGAATTTCTTGGAGAGGGGTGGAATACAAATGTAATATTAGGGCACATCTACCCTTTGATCCCTCCTCCAAGCAGAAATCTAAACCAGCATAACTTTCAAAGTTTGTGGAGTTGGATATCATTGGGATTTTCGAACAGCATACAAATTGCTCAGAAGAACTTGGTTTACTTCAAAACCATTGAAGGTTTTTAAAAAATTGAGTCATTTATATTTGTCTTGTGGGTTCAGAGCTTTCAGGTCATATGTAACACATTTTCAAATTTCTCTTTGCCACCCCAATGGCTCAATGCTTTCTGTTTCAAGCCATGTGCGCACAGTCAGTTATTACAGTTTAACTACATAATGCCCTCAAATTCCCCCATTGTTGTCACTGAGGGCCAGATCACATGACTGTAGAGTGATTTGTGCTAGGGGGACATAAACTTATATGTAGTGTGTGAATAGTACTTAGGTAAGGCAATGCCCTCTTGAATTATTGTGTTATCAAACATTGCTTATCTTTGTTCATGTGACTATGATGTTAACAATTACAAAGGTTGAGATGTGTTTCTTTTAGGAAGCAAAATAATATAGGGCATTGGGTTTAGCCACTAATGTATAAATGTGCTTTGCGTTGAAGCAGGAATCTGTTAGTGTTTCATAAAATTAAACTTTGTTTTTTTGCTTTTCCTTTTTTGCCAGGCTTCCATTGTCAGCCGCTCTGTTGTCATGAGCAGTTCGATTATGCATGTCAACCTTTCCCTCATCTACTATAATGTTTTCCTTCAGATGTGCAAGGCTCATGGGATTGGATATGATGTCCAGGTGAGAAGGCTGTGTGCTTTACATTTAAATGAAACAGAGATATAAAACTAGGAAAAGATGGGGAAATTTTTATTTTATTTACGTTTCTGTACCACTCAATAAGGACAGGAAGGCCTGGCGTGCTATGGTCCATGGGGTCACGAAGAGTCGTACACGACTTAACGACTGAACAGCAACAACAACCTCTCAGTAGCTGATGTTCTCTGGGTAGTTCACAAAATAAAGGTTCACATTATTACAGACATAATAAAATGTAATGTAAAAACTAAACAGAATTAAAAACGCTACCAAATAAAACAGTTTGGGAAGAGGAACAGCATGCAAATCTTTTCTAGACTGACGACAGGAAAGTTAGTACCTCCACATTTTTGGCCCCTGATTCATATGAATCTCTCTACAAGCTCTGTGATTCTATCACATATGATCGTCTGTCACTATCCAAAATTCAGACCCTGGAAAACTAATTTTAATTCAGGTCTGTGATTTGAAACATGTGATGCTGCTTGTAGGAGCAGGTGCTGTGCCACAGAGTAACTACAGACACCTCCTACACATGTGGGGTTAAGAGGTAGGGGCTTACAGATCAGTGAGCGTGGTTTACAGGCAGTCTTCAGTCTAGGCACATCTCTTTTTAGATTGCTGACAGCTGAATTTTGATATCAGCCTGGAAGTGAAAATTTCTCACTCCTGGTCTTAAATGAACTGGCCTTCTTTAATTTTAATTATCCCCACAAAAAATGGTCTAGCATCTTATTTTGTAATTAATTTCTAGGCAGTTTTATATATAACCTATTGTTATAATTTCTAGGTAGTTAGTATGCAAATTCTAACACCTTTCCCCATTCTCAACAGCTAAAAGAAGGCACAATTTTTCTAATGTTTGAAGATCAGAAGAGACAGAAATTTGGAATGCTGTAAGTTTGCAGGAGATAACTGTAAGACTGGAAACATTTTGAAAACCCTCTAGTTTAACACCCCTCCTCCCTGCTGAGGTTTAGTCTTCCGTACCCAAACACTCCTGAGAGGGGTAGCTGTACTAGCTTGTTGCGGCAAAAACAAGGAAGAGTCTTGTGGCATAAAATTTATGCCACAATAAATTTGTTAGTATTTAAGGTGCCACAAGACTCTTAGTTGTTGTTACTCCTGAGAGAGTAGCTCTTTCACAGACACACATGGCCTTGGGTGCAAAATGGTTCAAGGGGCACCAAGTCAGAGATAGACAGACAGAGGGATAGATAGGTCAGATAGGTAGCACTTGTGAAATGTTTCTTGTGCTCTCGTTCAGTACACAGCAAGCAGCAGGCCCTATTTTGCCCAAGCCCCATTGAAACTGTTTGATTGCCATTTGCTGCAGTGGGACTTAGAAAGGACAAGTTTCCAGCAGAATGCTCTAGTATTAGTACTACAGTGGTATCTCATACTGTCAGTAGTATCTGGTCACGTATTTGAAGCCCAACGTGGTTTTGAAAAGGGAGCAGTCTTTTGCGTGGAATGGCTAAACCTCTTGCTCTCCTCTGCTACTTGATTAATAAAAATTATTTATTACACAAATCCTTTTTACTGACAAGTTAAAATGGAGCCTCATCTTTCATATCTCCCTGAAGATTGCCACCTTACGAGATTGAAAATACTCATTAAATTCCACCGTCTGACAAGCCCAAATGAGAGGGCGATTGTTTTTAAGCATGCGAATGGAATCATTGGCAAAGTCATTTGTTTGGATATCATTAACAGAACAATTGGAGAACATCTCCAGGGGGTCCTCATGACCTTTGCTCAGCATCTCTTCATCATCTATCAAGAATTATCAGCACCTAATATGCATGCCGAGACCAATTTTAAGGTGAGGTGTTAATTAACTAACGATTCCAGTTAAATTTCTGTTCAAGGACAGAAAACACCTCATGCTGTATTATAAACAAGTGCTAAACCATCCTGGGTTCTGTTCTTAGCAGTACATATTTTACAGCATGCAGGTCAATATTGTGAGATTCCCAGTGAATCTGTTAGTTAAATTTAAGAGTTTTAGATGTGAAAACAGAGATTTGCTTGAGCTGGGAGCCACAGGTTTATTTGAAAGGAAGTCCTCACTCTAGCAATACTGCTAGCTTCAAGGGGAATTTGGTTTTCATCTCAGATTTATCCATTCCTGGAGTTGCTAATTGGAGAGGCAAAACAGTCTTCATGCTCTCCTCCCTAAAGCGTGCTCATTGACTTATAAAAGGAAACTGTTGAGATATTAAAACACATACAATAAGAAGTAACAAATAAACAAGCTTGATTATTTTCTGATATCCATTTATAGGCTACATCTCGTAAACCCAGAGGCTGCACCCGCATCCCCTCTCTTGGGTACTGTAGGTCTCAAACCATGGTGCAGGACAGAGCCTTACTCCAAGTACTCCCAGACCAGACAAGGGATCTTGGCAAGGTCTAATAAAGCTGATGCCTACCCTATGTGGGTGTCTCGCCATCAGTCCCCTGCCCGGCATTGCTGCTAGCACCCACCACAACTTGGGGCTCTGGGTGGTACTACAGCTGCAGAGCTGGCACTCACTGTCCTCCCCCCAAGGATGGGCTTACTCAGCAGTGCTGGCATTTTAGGAATGGAGCAGCCTGCTCGACTCCAATCAGCACTGGATGGCTGCTATATTTTATTTCCCAAAATGCAATGCCCAACCCCAACATTAGGCATTGCATTTTGGAAGCTGCTTGTAGGAGCAGGTGCCTCATTTTTATGCTTGTCCCAAAAGTACCACTGCTGCTAAGTAAGCCCATCCAGGGAAGAGGGGGAGTGACTGGTGGCTGCAGTGCTGCTGGGAGATCCAAATGGTGCTGGGTACCAGCAGCAATTCTGAGTGGGAGCCTGATGGGGTAGGGGCCAAGGGTCAGTGCCAGGGGGGTCCATCAGCAATACCATGCAGAGAGCCCACTCAAGCTCAGCACTGGCCCTGGTATCTACTGTGAGGAGGATCTCACACACCCAGACTGAGAATCCTTAATAATAGCAACAGCAACATAGATAGTACCTGGTACCCAGAACCTCTTCAGTTATCAAGGGAAACAAACTGTCTCACTAGGGGAAGATGAACATGACCTCAATCTAAAATTCAGATTTAGATTCTAGTAGGTTATGTTGCACCTAGAGGCTTCAGGCACTCCAACCTCCGAGAGAAGCACTATGCACATGCTACAAAAGGATCCAGCTCGAAGCTCCGTAGCAATGCTAAAATGAGAAATGATTGTTTGGGCCTTGTGCCTTTAAAAATCATGGTTCTTCAGAGAGTCAAGGAAGTTCATTGGTATTTGAAACAGTAGCAATTAAACTGCTACTAGTGGAACAGTTCTGGTGGAATTGTTATCTTGGTTCCTGAGTACTTGAGCCTTAATACCTTCTTGCAGCTCCTGCTTCCTTCAGCCTTACCCTGAATGTTTGATTCTGTTGCTTTAGCTCTGTGTTAACATAGACCTTAACTACTAGTTAAAACAAACCACCTGCCACATTTGGAGGGCCAGTCCTGAAAAGAGTCAGTGTGGGCTCCTTTCTCTAGTCCAGTGGTGAGAATGGGAGAGACATCTTGTAGCATAAACAACTGTTCCACCATTTGGCTGTTTGACTTTGTTATAGGGAGCAGTCCAAGATATTGAAAAAATTTTGGGAGTTACAGAACAAAACAAGTTGAAATTTGAAGAGGACCAGCAGGCCTCCAAAGCACAAGCTTCCACAAAATAGTTAGTAAACATTAAGTCTTCTTCCTTCACCTTTTTCTTCATGCCAGGGGGAAATACAACATTCACTTTCAGATACCCTTTCAGTCATATTATGCTCAAACTAGAAGCTTACCAGCTCTGCCAGTGTGAGGCTCTCTTCTAATTGGTCAGGGTTGTTTATCTGGCTTCTGGTAATGTTTTTCTTCATTTTCTAGCTATGAGTGGTGCACAATGGTCAAAGCTTCTTTTAGGGCTGTGCTGAGCCTGAGGTTTTAAAATTTAGGAGAAGAAAAAAATATCTTAAGCACAAACTGTGGAGGGAGACGTATTACTTTACTTCCACACAAGCTCTTTGGTTGTAGGCAAACTTTCATATTTAATAGAACTGTTTTAGAGTCTCATAATTCAAGTATTTTAGAAATAAACTGTAGTAAAATATTAGTTACTAGCAAGTCTCTTTCTAATCCTGTCTTTAGGGCAGGATAGCATTGAATGCAGAAAGAATGTACTTTTAAAAAAACCTTGAAGATGATCTTGTTAAGTTACAATTTATTTCTTCCTATAGGTTAAACTCTATTCCATGTGCCATCATGTGATTCTCACTGTACATCTTCAAATTCTTCATCAAGTTGTCAGTGTTCAAGTACGCTGCATCTGCGCTGCAGTAAATATTGTACCTACAACTATGTTTTGGATTTTTGAAAACACAGCTGAAGATATACAGATGTCAGTAGTGAGTCCCAGACTCACAGAAATGTTCTCAATAGGAATTGTAACAGATGCAATTTCTTTTATGTGGCTTAAATGAATATTGATTTATTCTTCCAACAAGATGTAATGTGTTTTTTAAACTACTTTAGTTTTTTAAGGGTGCAATCCTAACTAGATAGGCGGCTGCCTCCGACCTCGGAGGTGACCGCCTACCCAAAGCAAGGCAGGAGAGGCACAGGGGGATCATTCCCTCCTCGCCTCTCCTGCCTTGCTGTTTTTCACTAGACAGCCGTTTTCGGCTGTGCAGCGGCTGGGGGCCTGACCGGGAGAGGAAGCTGCTGTACTACACATTGGATGTGTTGTACAAGCAGCTCCACTCTCCCTGTCCCGGAACACCCCCCAGCCCCACCCCTTTTCAGTTGCTCCACGCTCCTCTTGCGAGCGCAGAGGACAGGGCTTCTCCGCGCTGCCTCCAAGGCAGCGCAGACGAGAGGGGCAGTCGGTTTTCTGGGAACTGACCTCAGAGCACAGTCGGTTCCCAGAAATGAGCGTATCATATCCTATGGCCCGCTAGACAGTGTCTAGCGGGCCATAGGATTGCTCTCTAAGTTTCCTTTTGGGGGTCCTATAATTTTTTGATGTGGGTATATTACTACGTCCAAGCTTTTTCCAGTGAACTAAGGAATGCACCTAGGAAGCTCACCTGCTCTGAGGCAAGCCTAGAAATGCAGGCAGCACTTTTTTTCTTTCTTTTGGGGAGCAACAGTGCAGTCCTAGGTATATCTACTCAGAAGTAAGTCCTATTGAGTTCATTGAGGCACACTCCCAGGTGTATATTGTATAAACATGATTTCCCGGCTGCATATAGAATAAATTGGATATTCATTAAGAGCTGAAGTAGGATTGTATGGAAACAGAACCAATGGATGGGCTCATCCGTAACAAATCACATTGCAAATGTATTCATATTTCACTTCGCAAGTTCTTCTGAGGTTGAGATCTGTAACTGAAGGGGAAAATAGGGTTCTGGAGCTGAGCGGCTGTGCTAATTAAACCCTGTTGTTATTCCTGTTTATAAAGTAACAAAAATGTACTAAGCACTATGCACAGATTAAAAATAAATCAGCCCCTGCCCACACATGCTTATAATCTAAACTGGGGGTGGGCAACTTGAGGTCTTCTAGATATCTTGGTCTGTAACTCCCATTAGCCCTCATCACTGGCTAGGCTAGATGGAGCTGAAGGCAGTTGCAGTCCAACAACATCTTTGTTGTTGTTCAGTTGTTAAGTCGTGTCTGATTCTTCGTGACCCCATGGACCATAGCACGCCAGGCCTTCCTGTCCTCCGCTCTCTCCCGGAGTGTGCTCAAGTTCACATTCATTGCATCGGTGATGCTATCTAGCCATCTCATCCTCTGCCGTCCCCTTCTCCTTTTGCCTTCAATCTTTCCCAGCATCAGGGTCTTTTCCAAGGAGTTTTCTCTTCGCATTAGGTGGCCAAAATAGCTTCAGCTTCAGTATTTGTCCTTCCAATGAGCACTCTGGGTTGATTTCCTTTAGGATTGACTGATCTGACCTCCTTGCAGTCCAGGGGACTTGTAAGAGTCTTCTCCAGCACCACAGTTCGAAAGCATCAATTCTTCGGCACTCAGCCTTCCTTATAGTCCAGCTCTCACAGCCATACGTTGCTACTGGGAAAACCAGAGCTTTGATTAGATGGACCTTTGTCAGCAAGGTGATGTCTGTGCTTGTTACTATGCTGTCTAGCTTTGCCATAGCTTTCCTCCCAAGGAGCAAGCATCTTTTAATTTCATGGCTACAGTCACCGTCTGCAGTGATCTTGCAGCTCAAGAAAATAAAATCTGTCACTGCTTCAATTTCTTCCCCTTCTATATGCCAGGAAGTGATGGGGCCAGATGCCATGATCTTAGTTTTTGTAATGTTAAGTTTCAAACCAGCTTTTGCACTCTCCACTTTCACCCTCAACAAGAGGCTCTTGAGATCCTCTTTGCTTTCTGCCATTAGGGTGGTATCGTCTGCGTATCTGAGGTTGTTGATCATTCTCCCAGCAATCTTAATTCCGAGCTGTGATTCATTCAACCCAGCGTTTCTCATGATGTACTCTATATATACGTTAAATAAGCAGGGCGACAATATGCAGCCTTGTCGTACTCCTTTCCCAATTTTGAACCAATCGGCTGTTCTATGTCTGGTTCTTACTGTTGCTTCTTGGCCCTCGTACAGGTTTCTCAGGAGACAGGTAAGGTGATCTGGTACTCCCATCTCTTTAAGAATTTGCCACAGTTTGTTGTGATCCACACAATCAAAGGCTTTAGTGTAGTCAATGAAGCAGAAAGAGACGTTTTTCTGGAATTCTCTTGCTTTCTCCATGATCCAGCGAATGTTGGCGATTTGATCTCTAGTTCCTCTGCCTCTTCGAAACCCAGCTTGTACTTCCGGTAGTTCTCAGTTCACATACTGTTGAAGCCTAGCTTGTAGGATTCTGAGCATAACCTTGCTGGCATGTGAAATGAGCGCAGTTGTATGGTAGTTTGAACACTTTTTGACATTGCCCTTCTTTGGAATTGGAATGTAAACTGACCTTTTCCAGTCTTGTGGCCACTGTTGAGTGTTCCAAATTTGTTGGCATATTGAGTGCAGCACTTTAACAGCATCATCTTTTAGGACCTTAAATAGCTCAGCTGGAATACTGTCATCTCTGCTAGCTTTGTTGTTAGTAATGGTTCCTAAGGCCCACTTGACTTCACTCTCTAGGATGTCCAGCTGAAGTTCAGTGACCGCACTCTCATGGCTATCAGGGACATTAAGACCTTTCCTGTATAGTTCTTCTGTGTCTTCTTGCCACCTCTTCTTAATCTCATCTGCTTCTGTTAGGTCCCTGCCTTCTTTGTCCTTTATCATGCCCGTCTTTGCACAAAACGTTCCCTTGAGATCTCCAGTTTTCTTGAAGAGATCTCTAGTCTTTCCCATTCTATTGTTTTCTTCGATTTCTTTGCATTGTTCATTTAAGAAGGCCGTCTTGTCCCTCCTTGCTATTCTCTGGAAATCTGCATTCAGTTGAGCATATCTTCCCCTTTCTCCCTTGCTTTTCGCTTCCCTTCTTTCCTCAGCTACTTGTAAAGCCTCCTCAGACAGCCACTTGGCTTTCTTGCATTTCTTTTTCTTTGGGATGGATTTTGTTGCTGCCTCCTGAACAATGTTACGGACCTCCGTCCATAGTTCCTCAGGCACTCTGTCTATCAGGTCTAATCCCTGAAATCTATTTGTCACCTCCACTGTATATTCATAAGGGATATGATTTAGGTCATACCTGAATGGTTTAGTGGTTTTCCCTATGTTCTTCAATTTAAGCCAAAATTTTGCAAGAAGCAGCTCATGATCTGAGCCACAGTCAGCTCCAGGTCTTGTTTTTACTGACTGTATAGAAATTCTCCAACTTTGGCTGCGAAGTACATAATCAATCTGATTTCGATATTGACCATCTGGTGATGTCCATGTGTAGAGTCGCCTCTTGTGCTGTTGGAAAAGAGTGTTTGCTATGATCAGCGTGTTCTCTTGACAAAACTCTATTAGCCTTTGTCCTGCTTCATTTTGTACACCAAGGCCATGCTTGCCTGTTATCTCGGTTATTTCTTGACTTCCTACTTTAGCATTCCAATCTCCTATGATGAAAAGGACACCTTTTTTGGTGTTAGTTCTAGAAGCTGTTGTAGGTTTTCATAGAACAGATCACCCTCAGCTTCTTCGGCCTCAGTGGTTGGGGCATAGACTTGAATTACTGTGATGTTGAATGGTTTGCTTTGGATTCGTACTGAGATCATTCTATCGTTTTTGAGATTGTACCCCAGTACTGCTTTTCCCACCCTTTTGTTGACTATGAGTGCTACTCCATTTCTTCTAAGGGATTCTTACCCACAGTAGTAGATATGATGGTCACCTGAATTAAATTTGCCCATGCCTGTCCATTTTAGTTCGCCGATTCCCAAGATGTCGATGTTCAGTCTTGCCATCTCATGTTTGACCACCTCTAGCTTACCTTGATTCATTGATCTGACATTCCAGGTTCCTAAACAATATTGTTCTTTACAGCATCGGACTTTCTTTTCACCACCAGACACATCCACAGCTGAGTGTCCTTTCGGCTTTGGCCCAGCCGCTTCACTCTTTCTGGCGCTACTTGGAACTTCCCTCTGCTCTTCCCCAGTAGTATATTGGACACCTTCCGACCTGAGGGGCTCATCTTCCGGTGTCATATCTTTTAGCCTTGTGATACGTTCCATGGAGTTTTCTTGGCAAGAATACTGGAGTGGCTTGCCATTTCCTTCTCCAGTGGACATTTTGTCAGAACCCTCTGCCATGACCTGTCCGTCTTGGGTGGCCCTGCACAGCATAGCTTATGGCTTCACTGAGTTACGCAAGCCCCTTCGCCACGACAAGGCAGTGATCCATGAAGGGGCATCCTATGCATATGTACTTGCAAATAAGTTCCACACTGTTCAAAGGGGCTTACTCCTAGGCAAGTGCCCTTATTTAATTGCACTGAACTCCACCTTTCTAGTGTGCCAGAACTCAAGACAGCATGTCATGTAGTGTTCCCAGCCAGTTGGAGCAGCTGGGTCTCCAGGCCTATATATAGTAAGAATGAGCTAGCCTCCCATTATGTTTAAGAGGTATGTGTAACTCAAAAGCTTATCTACTCCACGAAGAAAGGATAGATTAAATGTTGACTATTAATCAGATGCTTAGTTCGTCCTCCACGCATTTCTCCATCAATGCAATTTCACCCCAGGCAAGTTATTTGGGCTTCAAGATTAATACTGGCTGCCCATGAAATGCAGTGGCAACCAACAGGTGGCTACAGAGTCACCCCTCATTCTAAGCCAGCATTTCAACGGAGCACCCACTTTGAGGCCTTTTGGTCTTGCTTGCCTCTCCCACCCACATACATACATATGTACATACGGTTTCAGCTAATTAAGAATTATATTAAAGCTCTCCATGCTCTATTAATTATCAAAAGGTAACGTTGAGTCACAATTTGTTACTGGCGATGATTAACAATTAGTGGCTTGCACTGCATTCTACTACATAAACAGGGTATGTTGTTGTGTAGTAACTGATTAATTAGCACAGTCTTGCGCTCCAGCTCACTGGTCTGAGATTGCGGAGTTTGAAATGTTGTTCACAATCACCCAAGGGGGGGCACTGCTCCCACCCCTCAATTTGCTCTTCCGTTCAGCTCTTCTCACCCCGCCCCCTCGCAGACGACGCTTAACCGTTCAAAACCACGCGTTCCCCTCGGATAAATCACCACACCCGGGGCTCTGGGGGTTGGTTTGTTTGTGAGTTGCGGTAGATTTCTGGCCCAAACGGCCTCATTCAACGACCTGTTCGGGGAGCGGCCGTCGCGCTCGGGCCGTGAGGGCCTAATTTATCTGGAAGGGGCCCCGCCCCGCCGTTCCCCTCAGCGAAGGGCCTCTCAGGCGCTCCCCCGCCCGCGAGCTTAGCGGCCGATCTCTTTGCCGCGCGCGCGAGAAGCCGTGCCGGGGCGCGCGCGCGCGCGCGAGCCCGCCTCTTGCGCAGTCGCAGAGCGATGGCAGGACAGTTGCTGCGCAGGCGCCGAACGCTGGAGGGGCGGGCGCTGCGGCGGGGCCGTAGAAGAGGAGGAGGGGCGGGGCTGCCTCCTGTCCTTCAGGTTGGGGGAGGCCGTTGTGTGAGGAGCGAAGAGAAGGAGGAGCCCCCCCCCGAGTAATTAACAGGAGGGATTTTGAGCAGGGGGGAGCCTTCCTTCAGATGCTGGCGGGGCCTCCCCCTGAGCAACTGAGAAGGCAGCCGCGGGGGGAAAGGCTCGTCGACAGTGGGGCCTGACCGCGGTGCGTGTGTGTCAGCAAGTAGCTTGAGGGGGAGGGTCTCGAGGAAGGAGCCCCTCCCTCTCCCCCGTGCTGAGGGACGCTGTGGGAGACGGGAGACCCCGAAGGCTGTTGTGGCGGAGGGGGAGCTGCTCGTGAGGAAGCCGGCGGGCCGCGGTGCTGCCCAGCCCGCCCGGGCAGGCGTGGCCCTCCTGAGGAAGCTGCGCGAGGGGCTCCTCAGGCTGGCCCGCCCGCCCGCGCGGGGCGCCCCGAAGCCCAGGGCCTCCGAAGTGCTGAGCCAGCACCTCCTGCAGCGGGGGCTGCCCCCCTGGACGTCTTTCTGTGTCAAGTATAGCTCGGTGCGCAACGACCAGTTTGGGCTCTCCAGCTTCAACTGGGAGGTGAGAGGGGCGAACTACCACATCCTGCGGACTGGCTGCTTTCCCTTCATTAAGTACCACTGCTCCCGGGCACCCTGCCAAGACCTGGCCATGCAGAACTGTTTCTTTACGACGCTTAAATTAATAAACTTTGGTGAGTGTCGCCTTGCAACATACTGCCCATTACCGAAATGGTACACGCGACAAGGGTTCAAGGTGGTACTAGAATGTTGTTGTTACTCTGGTTTAAAATACCTTGAACCTTATACCTTATAAAATACCTTATACCTTAAAATACCTTTAATGACGTTTCTCATGGGGAAAGGATTTTAACCTAAGAAGGGGCCGGAATATGGACTTTTTTCAAGTGTATTTGTCCGTACTCTTGAACTACTGGTTCATCTAACATAAACACAAGACAAGCCCCATGCCATCCCAGTGTGCTTGCGTGTGCTATAGAGTGAGGATATTTGATGATATCCTGGAATTTATCTTTCTAAATCCATAGAGGCAGATTGTCCACAGCAATGGATAACACTAGGGTATCATCACACTGAATGTGTGCCAAAATCAGGAATATTTATTCCTATTCCTACAAATATGCCAGGAGTCTTTTTCATATCAATGCAGCCTACGCTCTCAAGAGAGCAAAATATATTCCCCAAGGCTTTTGTCTGTATCTTGTGAACTGGAGAAGCATATGTGGTCAGTCAAGGGACTGCTGGATAAGTAATCTCTGGGGAGCAATCTAAAGACCTGTTAGTGCAGATCATAGATTATACCGTAACATGCTTTAACTATGTTTGTTTACAAGGAACAGGATGGTTCTAAAGTGTGGTAAAATAATGTCTTTTAATTCAGACATCCAATCTGAATTATTTCAGACAACCTGCAGTATTGCAGCTGAAACTCTCCCCAAGACCTGAGTTCGATCTCTGCGGAAGCTGGGTCCCAGGTAGCCAGCTCAGGTCGACTCAGCCTTCCATCCTTCTGAGGTTGGTAAAATGAATACCCAGCTTGCTGGGGTAAAGGTAGTCATGACTGGGAAAGGCAATGGCAAACCACCCCGCTATAGTCTGCCATGAAAACGCCAGCGAAAGCGGCAGCCCTCTAGGAGTCAGCAATGACTCGCTGCTTGCACAGGAGGAACCTTTCCAGTGCAATACTATGGCAGCTATGTGTGCTCCCTCCCTACTTACAATAACCCCAAGAAAAAGAGGCGGAAACTAGCAGTCACTGTGGTACATTTTCCTATGGGAGTAATGCACTATGACAACTTTCAGTCTTAAGGATATTCATTCATTTCTCTAAGTCTCTATGCTTCTTTTCACTATAGATTTAGTTACTTCTTTTTGCTGCTACAAACTAATATGGCTAATATTCTTAGGGTGCAATCCTATGCACACTTTCCTGGGAGTAAGACCCATTGAACTCACAGGGCTGGTTTGCACGACATGGCTATGCTATTGTGGGTTATTTAACCCATGATGAGCTGCGGTGCATGCAGCTGCCATTTTGGATATTCAACCCCCAATTGGGGGTTGCACCATGTCATGGGAACCTGGCCACCATGGGTTATCTGAGGGTTAAACAACTCTCACATAATCCTTGATTAGTACTAGGGTTATGTGAGGGTTGTTTAACCCTCGAATGACCCACAGTGGCTGGGTTCGCGTGGTACGGCACAACTCCCAGTTGGGGGTCGCATATTCAAAACTGCAGCTGAACACACTGCAGCTCATCGTGGATTATTTAACCCATGATAACCTGCCATGTCATGCAAACCAGGTCAATGAGGCCTACTTCTAAGTAGACCTGCACTGGAAACCATATAAGGTTTTGACTCTTTGATCTGTGCCTGTTGTTGTTTTTCTTGATAGGTATCCCAACTTTATTATATGGAATTGGCTCCTGGTTCCTTGTCACTGTCACAGAGACGGTTCATACACGCAGTGGCCCAGTCACTATTTACTTTCTGAATAAAGAAGATGAAGGTGCCATGTACTAAATAGCTTTCAAGAACTGATACTGTTGTTGCTTATTGCGGCAAAGTTAATTTTAATGGGCTGTGCCACTTCAAAACAGAGGCATAGGGGGTGGATTGTTCTTTGCAGTTTATTCTTATATAATATGTAAAGGTTTCAAAACATGTCCCTATTTTTCCTTTGGCAGCATTTTGTTTTTCCATATGAAGTGTACTCTGTCCTCAAAAACTGATTCTAATTGTGAATAATGAAAATATATCTTGTTGGGATTTTTTTCTGCTTATCTACTGATTGCGTAATGTGTGTGTTTTTTCTTGTATATGAGATTGTTGACCAGCATTTTATGTAATTGACTACATTCTCCATAATGAGTTAACTTTGATTTTTTCTAAACAAAACTGATTTGCAAAACAGTGTTTCAATCACATATAATTAAACAAGTGCTTTGAGGAAAAATTTAGAAGTCAGATTTTTCTTTATTTCTGAGAAGTTCTTTATTTCATTTTTTTTCATGTTCAATATGGGCATTGCTAATAAATGGTTTACGGTGCTTATGTCTGGTTCAGTATGAGGTTGGGTATGATCCAGCCAAAACTGAGCTCTTTTTAGGCTCACTGATTTTAGTGATTTAAGAATGTACTTTACTCTCCCATGGAACTCAATGGAACTTAAAAGTAATTATTGGTTGGCTCATGCCCATACTTTAGAGCTTATGTGTAGATAATGCATGCAATTGTTTGTATTCCCCAGCCCAAATGAGCACTCCAGTTTGCTTTGGAACTCCTTCCATCTACTGTCAGTGCTTAATTGATAATGAACAACATATTGTCTGAAGTTTGGTTGGCAGATCTAAGAGTGTATGGAGAGATTTGTTTGCTTTAAAATTAGTATTTTATCAAATTATGTTTCTTGGGAAGTGACATTTGCTGTATTGAAAATAAATACTGTAATTTATTTTTTCAGCATAGGGCTACAATGAAATTATGCAGAAGTATATCTCTTAAAATAACTTAACATCAGATTTGAATTGTGAAAGGGTTCCATACAGTAGAGAAGTAATATATTTGCTTTATTTAAAAGCAACTCTAAATAAATTGGCAAGCAAAGAAACACCCCAGTATAGCTGGTACCAAAGAATATTTCTAATGCAAGTTAAATAAATAGTTTACACAGTGGAGTAGCTCGTGTGTTACATTAAGCTTCATTAATAATAAAAGTGACTATTAGCATTTTGCTAGATTGGCTAGAACTGATTTTCCCAGTAACGGGCAAAATTAAATAAGCACAGCTCATAAGTTTAAAGTCAAATACTGCTCATTCATTGCTCCTGATTTTGTCAATATTCCACTGTGAAGATTTGGTCTCAGCACAAGACTGATAAAATGTTTTTTAATTACCACACTATAAATACAGCTTTTCCTTGGAGTGGCCCTTCCACTAGCTGCAGCTTATTTGATTTCTGATAATGGAGACTGCTGATTTTGCTTACCTGTTTTTCGATAAGTGACGGCAACATGACTCCTTGTCCATACAGTGATGGGCAACCCTCCTTGGAGAACCTCTTTGACAAACTACTCTATTGATCCAGTACAATTCAAAACTGCTTGCAGCATTAATAGAAACTTGATTTCTTGCTTGATGCTCTGTGTAACAATTAAGCAAATGTAATATTTTCTTTTATTACATGAAAATCAATGGACCTCTTGCACTTTTGGAGTTGATCATGGTGAAGGATGAACTTGGAAGATGGCTGAGGGCAGAGTTCAAATATAATAATATCTCTTGCTGCATTCATTAGGATGTGTGTGTGACCTGTTGATGTATTTAAAGGGAATGTATGCTATTCATAAAGCGCAAGGCTTACCTTCTATAAATGAGAGTTTGTCCATTTCGTGGAGAATTGCTTTTTTGCAGTGGCATTCTTAGAATTCCTGTTTCTCATAAAGACATGTGTAGCAGAGGATGTGTGAATATGTAATTTGGAAAAGGATGTTCCTGCATCCTAGTAACATGAAGTGTAGACCTCCAGTTAGCACTGGCTTTTATCAATTATAATGAACTCCATCAAACATTCTGCCCATTTTTTCCTATGTGAATATAAATGATATTTTAACTTAAGGCAATTGCTTTAACTTTAGGGCAAGTAATCAGCCATGAATAGTCTAAGACAGAGCTTCTCAAATTGTAGATCATGACTCTCTGGAAGATTTCAGTGTATTCTTGGTTGAGTTGCACAATGAGGTGGTCTCATTTTCATTTCCAGGAGCCTTTTCTGTTTTACCAGGTTGACAGCTTTATTTTTCTTTATTTTATTTAATCTTATAAATTTATAAACTGTCCTTCATCCACAACAGATCTGAGGGAGGTGTACACAACATTTTAAAAAGCAGTTCAATATAAGAAACATGTTGTTTATTCGGTCAGTCGCTGCCGACTCTTCGTGACTTCATGGACCAGCCCATGCCAGAGCTTCCTGTTGGCCATCGCCACCCCCAGCTCCCCCAAGGTCGAGTCTGTCACCTCCAGAATATCATCCATATAAGAAACATACCGTTGCAAATTAAGAGAAAATAAAACCCTTCCAACAATTAACCAACAAAAACATGATTAATTTATAAATAGAATAAAATAACGTTATAAAACATTTAAAATTTTAATACGTTAAAAGTTTTTAAAATATTGTAGTGCCAGTGGCATTGAAAACAAAGTTGGTGCCAAATGTCTCTCCTTTGGGAGGGCAGTCCAAAGTCAGAGTGCCACCACAGAAAAGGCCCTCTGGTTTGTAAATTCATAGCATATTTCTCTCACTGATGGTATTTGGAAAAGGACCTCCTCTCAAAAGCTCAGTGCATAGGTAGGATAATATGGGAATATAAGCTACTTCAGGTATTTGGGCCTTAAGTTATTTAGGGCTTTAAAGGTGATAACCAGTACCTTGAATTGGGCTTGGGAGCAAATAGGGAGCCAATGTAATAAGTGTGATATGACTCAGTTAAGATGAACTAGTTAGAATTCTGGTTACTGAATTTTGCACAAGTTGCAGATTTTGAACTGTCTTCAAGGGCAGCCTCACATATAATGCATTGCAGCAATCCAACCTGGATGTTACCAGAGCATGAATTATGTTGACAAGGCTATCCCTATCCAGGAAAGACTGAAGCTGGTAAAAGATGCTCAGCCCCTTTTAGAGACAAGCCCTCTGCCTATATGTCATGCTAAAATGACTTTCAGCTGTAATGCAAGGGGTTTGACAGAAGTGGGGCACTAACCATTCAGGAAGTACAGCCAGTGGCATGCGCACACACCCATCACTGGTGGCTCATAAGTAATGGAACAAACCAACATCATTTCAAACTTAAGGATCGCCTTTAATACCGGGATGAAAATCCTTTGCAGTCAATGACTGCCTGAAGTCTGGAACCCATGGACATGACCAAATGCTGAGTTTCCTCCCTCAAGATGCTTTGCCAGGCCTTTACTGCAGCTGCCTTCAGCTGCTGCTTGTTTGTGGGTCTTTCTGCCTTCAGTCTTGTCTTCAGTAAGTGAAAAGCATGCTCTATTGTGTTGAGATCAGGTGACTGCCTTGGCCATTGAAGAACATCCCACTTCTTTGCCTTGAGAAACTCCTGGGTAGCTTTTGCTGTATGTTTTGGGTCATTATCCATCTGCAATATGAAGTGGCGTCCTATCAGTTTGGCACCATTCGGCTGGATCTGAGCAGAAAGTATAGCCCTATACACTTCAGAATTCATCCTGCTGCTTTTATCAGCGGTCAGGTCATCAATAAACACCAGTGATCCAGTTCCGTTGGCGGCCATACATGCCCATGCCATAACACTGCCTCCACCATGTTTGACAGATGATGTGGTATGCTTTGGATCATGAGCTGTTCCTTTCCTTCGCCATACTTTTCTCTTCCCATCATTCTGGTACAAGTTAATCTTGGTTTCATCAGTCCAAAGAATCTTATTCCAGAACTGGGCAAGCTTTTTTAGGTGTTTGCTGGCAAAGGCTAATCTGGTCTTTCTGTTCTTGAGCGGTACCAGTGGTTTGCACCTTGTTGTGAAGCCTCTGTATTTACATTCATAAAGCCATCTCTTGACTGTAGATGTTGACAATGACATGCCTACCTCCTCAAGAGCGTTCTTGACCTGGCTAGATGTTGTGAAAGGGTTCCTCTTCACCATGAGCAGAATTCTGCGGTCATCCACTTTAGTTGTCTTCCATGGTCTTCCAGGCTTTTTGCTGTTGCTGAGCTTGCCAGTTAATTCCTTCTTTTTCAGGATGTTCCAAACGGTTGTGTTGGTCACTCCCAATGTTTTTGCTATCTCTCTGATGGGTTTATGTTGTTTCCTCAGCCTAATGATGGCCTCCTTCACTCGCATGGACACCTCTTTGGACCTCATGTTGGGAGTTCCAGTGAACAGCTACCAAATGCAAATGTAACACTCAGAACCAGCCCCAGGCCTTTTATCTGCTTGATTGGTCATGGGGCACCCAGGAAACAGGCCACACCTGGCCATGCAGCTGCTTGTCAGCCATTCGTTCCATTACTTATGAGCCACCAACGATGGGTGTGTGTGTATGCCACTGGCTGTACTTCCTGAATGGTTAGTGCCCCACTTTTGCCAAACCCCTTGCATTACAGCTGAAAGTTCTGACCTCACTCCCATCTGGTGGGTTTCCTTTCAATTTCAGTGTGGTGGTATACAGAGGCCAACTGCCAGAACAGTTATCCTTGTTCCAATATTTCTGGCCCTGACTGTATATGCCTACATTAACATTAAAGATGAGAAATAAAACAAACTACTGATGCAATATTCGTCTATTTTTCTACTGTGTGATGGAGGGGAGGGGAAATAGGGCTTAAAAGGGAAAGTTCGTTTACAAGTGGGTCCTGAAAAGTTGAGTAAGTTTATAGATGGTCCCATGTTTGAGAAGCACCGGTCTAAGGTCACACACAGTGAACCAAGAGATCCCATACATGTTTCCTACATAGGCTGTCTCAGTCCCAAAGAAGAACCCACAATGCTTTCTTATACAATCTTATCTGTCTCCTTTGTAGGAGATGAGAAAAACTAGAAACTGTGAAGATAAAGGTCATTTCCATCTCGTATAAAATCAGCTTAAATTAGTAACCACAGTTATAAGCAACTTTGCTGCAACTTTGTGGTGTGTGAAAGCATTTGCTAGCTAGCTGATAAACACGGATTAAACAGTTGACCCAGAGCAGTTCCCAGTCAAGGACTTCAAGCTTGTTTTTTTCCTTTGAAATATTAACTCCCGCTGGCCCCGCCATGCTTTTGGATCTGAAGGGAGTTCAAATCCCACTCTAATTCTTGGCCATCCTGTCTGATTGACCATACTTAACAGTTGACATACATTTTATACACACTTCTGAAATGTATTTGTGTGGTATATTTAAGATGACTGGAAGACATAATGACCCTTCAACTTTCAGGAAATGTGATCTGCTCTATTCTCCTTTGAAACACAATAGGAGTGGCCTTGTACCTCTTGCTTTAATTATCTCTTTCACTCTATACAAGGATGATGTTTAAAAGAGCTAGGGGATGACATAAAGACTGGGAACTTTGTTGTTAAGTGCGATGAAACAAATGCCGATAACTGAAACCTTAGACTAAACTTACTTGATAGGTATCTGCATTTTTCAGTGTCCCCTTTTAAACAGTAATGACTAGTGGGAGCATCTTAACCTAAACAAGTGCTTAGCCTGACATCTTACCCAGGTCAATGGTCTAAGGTATCGGAGTTAAACTGTGTTACTGTAAATTAATGGAAAATGTAACTGCGCTTTGCTGAAAGATCAATGTCCAATAAAGGCCACACAATCAAATCTTGTTGCGATGATTGAGGTCCTTAATTGCCTTTCAAAGATAAGGTGGTAATCAACATAGGTTAAACTGATCTTTTTTACTAGTTCAATTACATGCTAATGGCTAGTGCCAAGGCAGAATCTTTAACTACTTTTATGTATTAAATCTTATGTTAGTAATGAAAAATTACTTAAGCAGCCCAATCAATAAAGTGAGAGTCTTAATTACTATTTTTCACTTTTAGACCTTTTGTGTGTTTGACAAATTTGGTCCACTAGAGATTTCCCAACAATAAGAAACATTATTAACGGAAACCTTGTTCCATGGAGTATTGTTTGCTAATTCAAATGGCTGGGATTTGTTGAATGTTTTGTGTATTTGTGTTAATGGAAATGTCCTGCTTGCATTAATGCCTACTAATGCCAATATGCAATGGTCTTAAGTATCTATGTTTGTATAAAGATCAGTTTCTGGGATCTCATGGGAATTTCTTTTAATTCCAAAACTAAGCTTTAACCAGTATGTTTTAAATTAGGGGCACTGACAAAGCAAAACTAGCACTTGGATACATTGGCACTTGGACCAAACTAGCACTTGAATTTGGTAGTTTCATTTTGGCACACCAGTGAATTGGAAACCCATTTGTTTTGGTAAGGTTTTAAAAAAATTAGAACCTAAATGAAACCAAGATGTAGGCTAATAAATCTATTCATGTAGATGTTTAAGGGTTAGTTCAAACATACAAAAATAGCACCTAGTAGAAAGAAATCCAATGACATAATAGTTTCTGAATGGCCTTGTGAAATAGCATCTTAGATTCTCCATTAAAAAAAAATCAAATTATATACAGAAAGTAAAAACTTGTTTATTTTCATTCATCATAAACTGGCCATTCTAAGTATCTGTCATTTATTGATCTGGCAGAACTGCTATTGCAAAACTTTACTGACATAAACAGTCCAGAAGACCATCCAAAAACTTGTTGAAGTCAATGTGCATGTAACTCAATCACCAAACAAAAATGGAGAGAGCAATCCTATGGCCGCTAGACACTGTCTAAAGGGCCATAGGATATGCTCATTTCTGGGAACTGACCTTGGAGCCCACACTCAGTTCCTGGAAAACTGACCACCTCCTTCCTCTGCGCTGCCTCGGAGGCAATGTGTCGTACATGCAGCCTCCTCTCCTGGTCGGCCTCCCCACCACTAGACAGCCGAAAACGGCTATCTAGTGAAAAATAGCAAGGCAGGAGAGGCACAGAGGGAATCTGCAATCCCCCCGTGCCTCTCCTGCCTTGCTTTGGATAGACAGTCGCCTACAAGGTCGGAAGCGGCTGCCTATCTAGTTAGGATTGCGCCCCTAATAGTGTAAATTAGCCAGGATAATTTATCAGAGACATATGCTTATGCTACTTTTGTGTATCTTATTTATTTACATGAGTACATTATAATGTTATAGTAAATGTGCTATATTTTATAACACAATGAAATCATGATAATACAGGACTTATTTATGTCCAACTGCTATTAAGTATCTCTTGAAGAATATTTAACAGGTCAGGAACACTTGACACATTTGAGTACATGCATGTTTGACTGATCAAGTCTATGCCCCAACCACTGATGCCGAACAAGCTTAGGTTGATCAGTTCTATGAAGACCTACAACACCTTCTAGAACCAACACCAAAAAAAGATGTCCTCTTCATCATAGGGGATTGGAATGCTAAAGTAGGAAGTCAAGAAATAACCAGGATAACAGGCAAGAATGGCCCTGGTGTACAAAACGAAGCAGGACAAAGGCTAATAGAGTTTTGCCACGAGAACACGCTGATCATAGCAAACACTCTTTTCCAACGGCACAAGAGGCGACTCTACATGGACATGACCAGATGGTCAATATCGAAATCAGATTGATTATGTCCTTTGCAGCCAAAGATGGAGAAGCTCTATACAGTCAGTAAAAACAAGACCTGGAGCTGACTGTGGCTCAGATCATGAGCTGCTTGTTGCAAAATTTTGGCTTAAATTGAAGAATGTAGGGAAAACCACTAAACCATTCGACCTAAATCATATCCCTTACGAATATACAGTAGAGGTGACAAATAGATTTCAGGGATTAGACCTGATAGACAGAGTGCCTGAGGAACTATGGATGAAGGTCCGTAACATTGTTCAGGAGGCAGCAACAAAATCCATCCCAAAGAAAAAGAAATGCAAGAAAGCCAAGTGGCTGTCTGATGAGGCTTTACAAGTAGCCGAGGTAAGAAGGGAAGCGAAAAGCAAGGGAGAAAGGGGAAGATATGCTCAACTGAATGCAGATTTCCAGAGAATAGCAAGGAGAGACAAGAAGGCCTTCTTAAATGAACAATGCAAAGAAATCGAGGAAAACAACAGAATGGGAAAGACTAGAGATCTCTTCAAGAAAATTGGAGATCTCAAGGGAACATTTTGTGCAAAGACAGGCATGATAAAGAGCAAAGAAGGCAGGGACCTAACAGAAGCAGATGAGATTAAGAAGAGGTGGAAAGAATACACAGAAGAACTATACAGGAAAGATCTTAATGTCCCTGATAGCCATGATAGTGCGGTCACTGAACTTGAGCCGGACATCCTCGAGAGTGAAGTCAAGTGGGCCTTTGGAAGCATTACTAACAACAAAGCTAGCGGAGATGACAGTATTCCAGCTGAGCTATTTAAGGTCCTAAAAGATGATGCTGTTAAAGTGCTGCACTCAATATGCCAACAAATTTGGAACACTCAACAGTGGCCACAAGACTGGAAAAGGTCAGTTTACATTCCAGTTCCAAAGAAGGGCAATGCCAAAGAGTGTTCAAACTACCACACAATTGCGCTCATTTCACATGCCAGCAAGGTTATGCTCAAAATCCTACAAACTAGGCTTCAGCAGTATGTGAACCAAGAACTACCGGAAGTACAAGCTGGGTTTCAAAGAGGCAGAGGAACTAGAGATCAAATCGCCAACATTCGCTGGATCATGGAGAAAGCAAGAGAATTCCAGAAAAACGTCTATTTCTGCTTCATTGACTACACTAAAGCCTTTGATTGTGTGGATCACAACAAACTGGCAAATTCTTAAAGAGATGGGAGTACCAGACCACCTTACCTGTCTCCTGAGAAACCTGTACGAGGGTCAAGAAGCCACAGTAAGAACCAGACATGGAACAACCGAGTGGTTCAAAATTGGGAAAGGAGTACGACAAGGCTGCATATTGTCACCCTGCTTATTTAACTTATATGCAGAGTACATCATGAGAAACGCCGGGTTGGATGAATCAGAGGTCGGAATTAAGATTGCTGGGAGAATTATCAACAACCTCCGATATGCAGACGATACCACCCTAATGGCAGAAAGCGAAGAGGATCTCAAGAGCCTCTTGTTGAGGGTGAAAGTGGAGAGTGCAAAAGCTGGTTTGAAACTCAGCATTACAAAAACTAAGATCATGGCATCTGGCCCCATCACTTCCTGGCATATAGAAGGGAAAGAAATGGAAGCAGTGACAGATTTTATTTTCTTGGGCTGCAAGATCACTGCAGACGGTGACTGTAGCCATGAAATTAGAAGACGCTTGCTCCTTGGGAGGAAAGCTATGGCAAAGCTAGACAGCATAGTAACAAGCACAGACATCACCTTGCTGACAAAGGTTCATATAATCAAAGCTATAGTTTTCCCAGTAGCAACGTATGGCTGTGAGAGCTGGACTATAAGGAAGGCTGAGCGCCGAAGAATCAATGCTTTCAAATTGTGGTGCTGTAGAAGACTCTTACAAGTCCCCTGGACTGCAAGGAGGTCAAATCCGTCAATCCTAAAGGAAATCAACCCTGACTGCTTATTGGAAGGACAGATACTGAAGCTGAAGCTCAAATATTTTGGCCACCTAATGCGAAGAGAAAACTCCCTGGAAAAGACCCTGATGCTGGGAAAGATTGAAGGCAAAAGGAGAAGGGGACGACAGAGGATGAGATGGCTAGATAGCATCACCAATGCAATGAATATGGACTTGAGCACGCTCCGGGAGACAGCGCAGGACAGGAAGGCCTGGCGTGCTATGGTCCATGGGGTCACGAAGAGTCGGACACGACTGAACAACAACAATGTTTGACTGCCAATGTGCATTTAAGTGAAGTTCAAATGAGAAGTATTTTTGATTTTAGTACATATGTGTATTGTCACATGTGTAAAAAGTAAAGTGAGGAATGATACCACAAACTTTTTTTAAAAAGCAAGGTAGAACACACTTAGCTAATACTTCTTTTAATGATAAACACAGTTTATGAGCTTTGGGCTAGTTCATTACAAAACAATTATTTCAATGATACTATTAACGGAACTGCAAAATGCGATCTAAAGCAGTTGCTAACACAAAACCCTGTTTTTTCTCCCCAAAGAAAAGCTTTGAATTTTAACATTCAAATTTTTAACATGTAGCACTTTAAAGAAAATAATGTATGGAGTTTCTTTTTGGAGGGTGGGAGCAAGTAGAGTTATGAACACTATAAAATCAATGTGCCTTAGTTAACCTGAATACATAAATCTATTTGAATTCTTCTTTGAAGAAATGACATTAAGATATGGTCATTATATGCCTTGTGATTCATGGGCCTTGTTACATACATGCTTTGTAATGTATGAATAATTTAGTAAGAAAAATCACAATAATTTTGTTGTTACTCAAAAATTTATAGGTTGGCAAAAACAATTACACAGCCCCTGAAGCCGATGGAGGGAGGTTGAGTAAAATTGTTAATGTTGCCCAATCTATACCTTTCATACTGAATGTTTTCTGTAATAATGTGCATAATGTGCTTAAGCACCTTTTCATTTTGTTTTGCAAGAGAAGGGCGGAATTGCCAGCGTGTGCCAGTGAAATGGATGGGATGTGCACATGACTCTATGGACAGTTAACAAAATTGATGTATTCTTCAGCTGTAGCCCACCAAGATCAGGAAGGGTTGTAGTAAGAGCCACCAAATTTGGTCCAGTGTCAACTTTTGAAGAAAACCTGGAGGCTCCTGCTTGGGTGAATCATCCGATGTTTTGTTAAGACGAGCAAAAAAATCTTGGTAATGAATTCGTATATCCCAAATGGGTTCCTGCTCCCCCTCCCCTGCATATAATCTTGTAGTTTTCCCTCAGATGTATTATTTATTTATTAAATTTCTATACCACCCAATAGCTGAAACTTTGGACAATTAAAACCATAAAATACAACATGATAACATAATATAAAAGTTGGAGGGAGCAAGCCTATGGCCACTAGACACTGTCTAGAGGGCCATAGGATATGCTCTTTTCCGGGAACTGACCTCGGAGCCCAATCTCCAAGGTTGGTTCCCAGAAAACTGAACTCCCTCTACGTCTGTGCTGCCTCTGAGGCAGCGCGGAGAAGCACCATCCTCCATGATCGGAAGAGGAGCGCAGAGCGACTGAAAAGGGCTGGGGGCGTTCCGAGGTGGGGAGAGCAGAGCTGCATGTATGACATATCCAATGTGTCGTACACACAGCCTCCTCTCCCGGTCGGCCCCCCTGTGGCTAGACAGCCGAAAACAGCAGGGCAGGAGAGGCACACAGGGAACGATTCTCCCCCATGCCTCTCCTGCCTTGCTTTGGATAGGCTGTCGCCTCCGAGTTTGGAGGCGGCCGCCTATCTTGATAGGATTAAAACCCTAAATGTTCAAAACTATAGTATAAAATAAGAATAAAAAAATAACACCTGGCAGCAATGCAAGGATTTAAAATACAGTAACAGATTTAAAACAGAAACTGAAAGACTAAAATGCCAGGGAAAATAAGGTCTTCACCCAGCACCAGAAAGAGTACAACATAGGCGTCAGACGAGCCTCTCTTGGAAGCTCAGTCATTCCGCAACTGGGATACCACAACAGAAAAGGCCCTCTTAGTATGAGGAATTGTCAAATCAGAGACAGAACAATAGTATACGTAGTCACATTTACATTTGGGTACAGGGAGGAAATTTAGTCTTGCTCATGCTCTGGACCTGTCTAATCACCATGGATGGGTTCCATAGAGCTGTTTTAGGTGTCCTCACATGCCCAGTGAGAATTCTGACTCCCCAACAGACCCTAATGCCAAATGGCTTATTGAACAACAGACCCTAATACCAAATGGCTTATGAAACTTTGTGTTTCAAACAAGACTTGCAAAATGGCATGAGGAACTGCTATTTAAAAACACAATGCAGCTTAGGTGCACGGCTCATTGGATTCGGGCCTGTGTCTGGAGTTGAGGAGTTTGGCTGTTTATCTCCACACTCACTCTTTTGCAGCATTTGAATTTGCAACCCAGAATGAGTTATTTCAATCTATTTATTTATTTATTTATTTCATTTCTATACCGCCCAATAGCCGAAGCTCTCTGGGCGGTTCACAAAAACTAAAACCAAACAACACACAATAAAACAATTTAAAATATATAGAACATTAAAACCACAATATAACAATACAACCACAATAAAACCTAGCAGCAGTACAGGAGTTTAAAATACAGATTTAAAACAGCAAAGATAAAAATTTAGAAAGCTAAAATGCCTGGGAAAATAAAAAGGTCTTCACCTGGCGCCGAAAGGAATACAATGTAGGTGCCAGGCGAACCTCACTAGGGAGCTCATTCCAGAGCCGGGGTGCCACAACAGAAAAAGCCCTCCTCCTAGTAGCCACCTGCCTCACTTCCTTTGGCAGGGGCTCACGGAGAAGGGCCGCTGATGATGATCTTAAGGTCCGGGCAGGCACATATGGGAGGAGGCGATCCTTCAGGTAACCTGGCCCCAAGCCGTTAAGGGCTTTGAATGTTAACACCAGCACTTTGAATCGGGCCCGGAAATGGACTGGCAGCCAGTGCAGCTGGAAAAGTATTGGCGTAATATGAGCTATTTGCTTTGTAAGCATTTTTCTGTGGAGTACTTACCTTATGATTGTAGCACTCAGTGGTCTAAATGCCATCCGTAGATTGGTCTGTGGGAGGCTGGTTGGTCTTGCCCCACAGCAAGCAGTTGAATTGGATGGGCTTTTAGTTCCTTCCAGTTCTTGGTTGGCTTGCACATAGTTGTACATCATCTGATTTCCCAATGATTGATGACTTATGGTTGAATATTTATTTATTTAGTTATTTATATGCTGCCTTTAACACAAAAGGGTTTTTCCCCCGTGGCAGCTTAGTTGATACCATAAAAACATTTAAAAACAGTGTCTAAAAACATGAATGTGTGAACTGACTCCACTGGAAAGCAATGAACGGGATATGAAAGTTCTATCAATGGTCATCACTTGATGCTGCAGTGATCAAGTAAACAAGCCTTGTGATTCTCTGATAGCATATCTTGGCAGGGGTTGGAATGTACAAGTGACATTTGGAAAATGGTAAGTTGGAGACTGGTAGAATGTATTCTTGCTTCTTGTCTGTTTAACCTTTGTGTAGTACAAACTCCTTTGGTACTATGTTTTGAATAAATTAATCAATAAATGTCCTAAGGGGTAACTCACTGATATTAAGTGATCCTGAGTATGCAATCTAAGTCAATGTCAGAGTCATTATTTTATGGGTTTAGGATTTCTTTTTTGTAAGCTTTTGTTACTGTTTTGTTTGTTCCTGTATTCTCTGTAGGATTGAAAACACTGCTGCCAGCTATACAAATATTTGAGGTGCTTTAGAAGGAAAAATATTAAAAAGCTGAAGTTTGATTACTGCTGTCTCAACACAAACTAGAATAAGGAACTGTAGCTAAGAATAGCCATGCTGGAAAAGCTACATAATATTTATGCAAATCTGCCAAGTGGAACTGGTTTTCCCTATAGGTTTGCCAATGAAAAAATATATATATATTAGGTGGAAAAACTATAAGGCTATAGAAATACAATGATGCCATAGCCTATTCTTTACAACTTAATAGAAAATGAATCTTCATTGAGAGGTACACAGGGACTTGATGCAGGCAGTTCATTTCAACAGAACAGAAGTCTATGTGGACAGGCACTGTTCCTGGAATATTCACGAGATGAGACTATTAAAAAATGTTTTTGTAGCAGCTTAAATTATAAAGTTATTGAACAGAAAGATAAATTATCTTCACTAATGGCCACTCAAGGATTAAATGCTTTTTAAAAACCCTAAACTATGTAGAATCTTAATGAAGGGGAGCCAAAGACTTTCATGAATTATATCAAATACAGCTGGCAGGTCTCTTCTTTTTTTATTTTTACTGAACATTTAATGAAGTTGAATCAGATTATGTAGTTTGTCATTTACCTTGAATAATAAAAACCATGGTCAGTTCCATATGCACACGTGGTACCGTATGGGCTTCCCTGTTCGTTTTGACAGAAGCTGTTGTCCATGGAGGATAAAGCCATCAATGGCTGTTAGTCCTGATGGCTATATGGTGCCTCCAGTATCAGAGGCAGTATGCCTATATATACCAGTTGCTGGGGAACATGGGCGGGAGGGTGATGTTGCATTCACATCTTGCTTGTGGGCTTCCTGTGGGCAGCTGATTGGCATTCTGTGAACAGAATGTTGGACTAGATGGGCCTTTGGTCTGATCCAGAATTGCTCTTATGTTCTTAGGTTGTTCCACATACATTTTTACTACTGCAGGACATAATGGTTTTGGCCATCCCCTGTTGTTTGCCCTTGATATGATATATTATCCAGTTGTGTCCGACTTTTGGTGATTCTGTGGATCATCTCTCTCCACGTATCCCAATCTTGTACTATTTCTTTGAGCTGTTCCGTGCTCTGGTTGATATCAATTTTGATGGGATCTAGCCATCTTGTTCTTTGACGGCCAGGTTTCCTTTTGCTGTTAACCAATCTGAGCATACCCCTTCATGGATCACTGCCTTGTTGTGGCGAAGGGGCTTGCGTAACTCAGTGAAGCCGTAAGCTATGCCATGCAGGGCCACCCAAGATGGACAGGTCATGGTAGAGAGTTCTGACAAAATGTGGTCCACTGGAGAAGGAAATGGCAACCCACTCCAGTATTCTTGCCAAGAAAACCCCATGGAACGTATCACAAGGCTAAAAGATATGACGCCGGAAGATGAGACCCTCAGGTCGGAAGGTGTCCAATATACTACTGGGGAAGAGCAGAGGGTATTTCCAAGTAGCGCCAGAAAGAGTGAAGCGGCTGGGCCAAAGCCGAAAGGACACTCAGCTGTGGATGTGTCTGGTGGTGAAAAGAAAATCCGATGCTGTAAAGAACAATATTGTTTAGGAACCTGGAATGTAAGATCAATGAATCAAGGTAAACTGGAGGTGGTCAAATATGAGATGGCAAGATTGAACATCGACATCTTGGGAATCAGTGAACTAAAATGGACAGGCATGGGCGAATTTAATTCAGGTGACCATCATATCTACTACTGTGGTCAAGAATCCCTTAGAAGAAATGGAGTAGCACTCATAGTCAACAAAAGGGTGGGAAAAGCAGTACTGGGGTACAATCTTAAAAATGATAGAATGATCTCAGTACGAATCCAAGGCAAACCATTCAACATCACAGTAATTCAGATCTATGCCCCAACCACTGATGCCGAAGAAGCTGAGGTTGAGCGGTTCTATGAAGACCTACAACACCTTCTAGAACCAACACCAAAAAAAGATGTCCTCTTCATCATAGGGGATTGGAATGCTAAAGTAGGAAGTCAAGAAATAACCGGGATAACAGGCAAGCATGGCCTTGGTGTACAAAATGAAGCAGGACAAAAGCTAATAGAGTTTTGCCAAGAGAACACGCTGAACATAGCAAACACTCTTTTCCAACAGCACAAGAGGCGACTCTACACATGGACATCACCAGATGGTCAATATCGAAATCAGATTGATCATGTCCTTTGCAGCCAAAGATGGAGAAGCTCTATACAGTCAGTAAAAACAAGACCTGGAGCTGACTGTGGCTCAGATCATGAGCTTCTTGTTGCAAAATTTCAGCTTAAATTGAAGAACGTAGGGAAAACCACTAAACCATTCAGGTATGACCTAAATCATATCCCTTATGAATATACAGTGGAGGTGACGAATAGATTTCAGGGATTAGACCTGATAGACAGAGTGCCTGAGGAACTATGGACAGAGGTCCGTAACATTGTTCAGGAGGCAGCAACAAAATCCATCCCAAAGAAAAAGAAATGCAAAAAAGCAAAGTGGCTGTCTGATGAGGCTTTACAAGTAGCTGAGGAAAGAATGGAAGCGAAAAGCAAGGGAGAAAGGGGAAGATATATCCAACTGAAAGCAGAGTTCCAGAGAATAGCAAGGAGAGACAAGAAGGCCTTCTTAAATGAACAATGCAAAGAAATCGAGGAAAACAACAGAATGGGAAAGACTAGAGATCTCTTCAAGAACATTGGAGATCTCAAGGGAACGTTTTGTGCAAAGACGGGCATGATAAAGGACAAAGAAGGCAGGGACCTAACAGAAGCAGATGAGATTAAGAAGAGGTGGCAAGAAGACACAGAAGAACTATACAGGAAAGATCTGAATGTCCCTGATAGCCATGATAGTGGTCACTGAACTTGAGCCGGACATCCTCGAGAGTGAAGTCAAGTGGGCCTTAGGAAGCATTACTAACAACAAAGCTAGTGGAGATGACAGTATTCCAGCTGAGCTATTTAAAATCCTAAAAGATGATGCTGTTAAAGTGCTGCACTCAATATGCCAACAAATCTGGAACACTCAACAGTGGCCACAAGACTGGAAAAGGTCAGTTTACATTCCAATTCCAAAGAAGGGCAACGCCAAAGAGTGTTCAAACTACCACACAATTGCGCTCATTTCACATGCCAGCAAGGTGATGCTCAAAATCCTACAAGCTAGGCTTCAGCAGTATGCGAACCGAGAACAACCAGAAGTACAAGCTGGGTTTCGAAGAGGCAGAGGAACTAGAGATCAAATCGCCAACATTCGCTGGATCATGGAGAAAGCAAGAGAATTCCAGAAAAACGTCTATTTCTGCTTCATTGACTACACTAAAGCCTTTGATTGTGTGGATCACAACAAACTGTGGCAAATTCTTAAAGTGATGGGAGTACCAGACCACCTTACCTGTCTCCTGAGAAACCTGTACGAGGGTCAAGAAGCAAGAGTAAGAACCAGACATGGAACAACCGAGTGGTTCAAAATTGGGAAAGGAGTACGACAAGGCTGCATATTGTCACCCTGCTTATTTAACTTATATGCAGAGTACATCATGAGAAACGCCGGGTTGGATGAATCAGAGGTCGGAATTAAGATTGCTGGGAGAATTATCAACAACCTCCGATATGCAGACGATACCACCCTAATGGCAGAAAGCGAAGAGGATCTCAAGAGCCTCTTGTTGAGGGTGAAAGAGGAGAGTGCAAAAGCTGGTTTGAAACTCAACATTAAAAAAACAAAGATCATGGCATCTGGCCCCATCACTTCCTGGCATATAGAAGGGGAAGCAGTGACAGATTTTACTTTCTTGGGCTCCAAGATCACCGCAGACAGTGACTGTAGCCATGAAATTAAAAGACGCTTGCTCCTTGGGAGGAAAGCTATGGCCAACCTAGACAGCATAGTAAGAAGCAGAGACATCACCTTGCCGACAAAGGTCCGTCTAATCAAAGCTATGGTTTTCCCAGTAGTAATGTATGGCTGTGAGAGCTGGACTATAAGGAAGGCTGAGCGCCGAAGAATTGATGCTTTCGAACTGTGGTGCTGGAGAAGACTCTTACGAGTCCCCTGGACTGCAAGGAGGTCAAATCAGTCCATCCTAAAGGAAATCAACCCTGACTGCTCATTGGAAGGACAGATACTGAAGCTCAAATATTTTGGCCACCTAATGCGAAGAGAAAACTCTCTGGAAAAGACCCTGATGCTGGGAAAGACTGAAGGCAAAAGGAGAAGGGGACGACAGAGGATGAGATGGCTAGATAGCATCACCGATGCAATGAATATGAACTTGAAGGTTACCTGAAGGATCACCTCCTCCCATATGTGCCTGCCCTGACCTTAAGATCATCATCAGTGGCCCTTCTCCGTGAGCCCTGCCAAAGGAAGTGAGGCGGGTGGCTACTAGGAGGAGGGCTTTTTCTGCTGTGGCACCCCGGCTCTGGAATGAGCTCCCTAGTGAGGTTCGCCTGGCGCCTACATTGTACTCCTTTCGGCGCCAGGTGAAGACCTTTTTATTTTCCCAGGCATTTTAGCTTTCTAAATTTTTATCTTTGCTGTTTTAAATCTGTATTTTAAACTCCTGTACTGCTGCTAGGTTTTATTGTGGTTGTATTGTTATATTGTGGTTTTAATGTTCTATATATTTTAAATTGTTTTATTGTGTGTTGTTTGGTTTTAGTTTTTGTGAACCGCCCAGAGAGCTTCGGCTATTGGGCGGTATAGAAATGAAATGAATAAATAAATAAATAAATTGAGCACACTCCGGGAGAGAGCACCAGGACAGGGAGGCCTAGCGTGCTATGGTCCATGGGGTCACGAAGAGTCGGGCACGACTGAACGACTGAACAACAACAACAAATCTGAGCATAATTGCTTTTTCTAGTGAGTTCCTCCGCATAACATGGCCAAAATAAGTCAATTTCAGTTTCATGATTTTTCCATCCAATGACATATCTGGGTTTATATGTTCCAGTACTTGCTTGTTATCTTAGCTGTCCAAGGAAAGCGCAGGAGCCTTCTCCAACACCACAGCTCGAATACATCAATTCTCTTTCTGCCTTGTTTCTTCGTCGTCCAACTTTCACATCCATAATCAGGATTACTGCTGCTGAACATGGAGGTTCTAATTGATATGGTTAACAACCTCCTATGCTAGTGACCATCACCATATCTTGTAGTAACCAGTCCCGTAAGTTAATGCCCCATTTTGTGAAAAAAAAACATTTTGTTTTGTTTGTCTTGCGCTTAAGTGTCCCCCCCTTCAAAACTTGCCCCCAAATCCCCTTCCGCTGCTCCTTAGCCGCCGCCCCCCTTGGCCCTCTGCCGTGGGAGGTGCACGGCTGTGCAGGGGGCAGAGGGCCTTTTCTGAGGCGGCGCTTCCCACATATTCATCTCAACGCTGCCTTTCTGCCATTGCTTTGCGGTTGCTGCTGCCTCTGTGCGTTGTGCCGGTCGCTTTAGTGGAGCGCTCGCGCACGCCGCCTGGAGCGCACGCCGTGCAGAAAGGCGGGAAACGGGCTGTAGTCCGGACAGAAATAACAATAAAAGTGTGCGCGTGGCGGGGAAACGCGGCTCGCAGGGTGCCGTCGCGCGAGGGGCCCTGAATGGAGCAGGCTGTGAGGAGGGATCTTGCGGGGCGTAGAAGCCGCCCCCACGCCGGGGCTCTTGTGGGAAGGGAGGGGCGATAGACGAGGCCCTGGCTTGGGGCGCAGGTGAAGCGGGGGCTGTCCGCGTGCGGCGGAGTCTGGGCAAAGGGGCCACTTCTTTCCGTCCGGGCGGGCGAGTGCCTGCCCCCCCCCCGCATCGCGGCATCAGCGGCGGCAGCGCCGCCACTCCCTCCGCCTTTCCGGCCTTCCCCTCAGCTCGGTTCCCAGCGCAGCGGCAACGCCCGGCTCGGCTCGGCCCGGCCTAGTCCGGACGGGCTGAGGAGAAGCCCGGCTCCTCGCTCGCTTCCTCAGGCCCGCCTCGGCCTAGTGCACGCCGCCCGGCCCCGCGGCCGCCATGTGAGGACGCCTCCGCCTCGCTCTCCCTTCCTCAGCCCCGGCGGCTGCTCCGGGGATGCTCTTGCTGGCCGTGGGCGGCCCCAACCCCGCCATGGAGCCCCCCAACCCAGCGCTGGTTATCCGCATCCGCGTCCCGGACGGCGGCGCCGTGGATTGGACTGTCCATCCCGCGCCCCAGCTGCTCTTCAGGGACGTGCTGGTGAGTGTGGGCGTGGGAGGCATTTCGGGGACCCCCCCATCTAGGCTGCCAGCGGAAGGGGATGCCATTGGCCCCCGCTGTGGCGCTCCCCGCGGACCGCGGGGCTCAGAACGCCCCCTTCTCCGGGAGCTTCTCCCTTGGCGCCGCCGCCCCCGCTTTCCCACCCCCGCCCCACCTATGCCGGTTTGACGGGGGTGGGTTTAGGGTTCAAAATCTCGCAACTGACTCTTGGGAGCTGTGATGTTTGTGCGAGAAGGCAGATCTGGTATGTTCTGTGGTATTTATGTTGCATCTTTACTCCGGATTAACGTTGGTTAACCCGGAACAACTACGGCGAAATAGTCTGGACCCCCTCTCTGTTATTACCTTGGGTTAGAACCACCACTTCGACGTGGAAACACTCCGTGAGTGCAAAGTGCTTCTTAACGGTATTGAGGAATCTAGTATCTAGAAATCTGAAGACCCGGACAGCACCAGCCTTTCTGAAGCGAAGCAGAAAGGTTGGCTGGATTTGGTCAGTGCCTGGATGAGAGAAGGGGGGGTTAGAAATGTAAGAAACATTTAAAACTTTCACTCCCATTTTTCCTTAGCGGGCAGAGAGCTTCCCAATTGCAATTCTAATGATAAGGGATTTTTATTTTTGCAAATGCGGTGTGGTGTCTGAGAATAACAAACATTCATCCTGGGTTTTGTGTGTAAACCTGTGCATGTTTACTTGGAAGTAAATCCCGCCGTGCCCAGTGGATTTACTCCCAAGCAAGTGTGCATAGGATTGCAGCTTCAGTGCACAATCTTATGCATGTTTAGACAGAAAGACGTCCTACAATTCCCAGCATTCCCCAGCTAGCATGTCTGGCTGGGGAATGCTGGGAGTTGTAGGACTTTTTTCTGTCTAAACATGCATAGGATTGCGCCCTTAATGTAGCATCACACATTATTAAAGTTAATCTCTATGCTGGTACCTGGACCTCCGATGTTCCCATAGCTTTTAAAGAAGCAGTGGTGAGGCCTTTATTGAAGAAACCAAATTTAGATCCTATGATTTTGGATGATACAGCCCTATGTCAAATTTGCCATTCTTGGGCAAGGTGCAGGTGTGAGTGGTGGCCTCACAACTCCAAGCAGTGTTAGGTGATACTGATTATTTAGTTTCATTCTAATGATTAGGGGACAGAACAGCCTTGGTCGCCCTGGTTGATGACTTATGCCCTGGAACAGACAGAAGGAGTGCAATCCTATTAGTTCTTCTGGACCTCTTAGCAGGGGTTGGGTTTAGGAGGCACAGTGTTAAAGTGCTTCCAGCTCTTCCTGGAGGAATGGTCTCAGAAGGTGGTGCTGTGGGACATTTGCTCCACCCCATGGTCGTTAGCCATTGGGGTACTGCAAGGTTCCGTCTAGGCCCTCATGTTTTTAACATCTACGTGAAACCATCTGGAGGCTTGGGCTGAGGTGTAATCACTATGCGGATGATACCCAGCTCTACCTCTCGTTTCCATCTACACATCCCAGGGAGGCTATGGAACTCTTGACCCAATATCTGGAGGCTGTTTGGGGGTCGATGAGGATGAGTAAGCTGAGACTTAATCACACAAGATGGAGGTACTGTGGGTTGGGAAACCAACTACTCTGGATGGAGATTTACAACTTGTCTTATAACGGGTTGCACTGAAATACCAAGTGCATAGTCTGGGAGTCATCCTGGACTCTGCACTAACTGGGAAAGCTCAGGTGGCTGCAATGTCCAGGAGTGTGTTTTATCAGCTCAGGTTGGCATGCTAGCTGTGGCCCTATGTGGAGAGGACAGACCTTGCCTCAATTATTCATTAGTGACGTCCAAGCTGGAATACTGTAGTGCGCTGTATGTGGGGCTGCCTTTGAAGATGTCCGGAAACTTCAGCTGGTGCAGAATTTGGCCACCCAAGAGTTGGGGGGGTGAGGCGACAGATCATATTATGCCTACAGTGCACCAGTTGCATTGGTTACCAGTGTGTTTCCAAGCCCAATTTAAAGTGCTCATTTTGACCTTTAAAGCTTTAGATGGTTTGGGGCCAAATTACTAGGAGGACCGCCTTCACCCATATCAGCCTGTCTGCACTCAAATATCAGCAATAGAGGCCCTTCTCACTTGCCCAGCTTTGAGGGCAGTTAGATGGGTGAGTACACAAGAGAAGGCTTTTCCGCCTCATACCTCTGGAGTAAGTTGCCGTCAGGTCCACCAGGGCCCATCATTGTAGGCTTTTAGAAAGGCCCTGAAGACTTGTTTACTCTGGCCTTCCTTCGATTATGTTTTATCACACAGGGTTGCAATTGTGTTGTTGTTGTTGTTCGGTCGTGTCCGACTCTTCGTGACCCCATGGACCATAGCACGCCAGGCCTTCCTGTCCTGCGCACTCTCCTGGAGCGTGCTCAAGTTCGTAATTGTGTTGTAGGTGCTGTCTTATTTTGGTGTTTGTTGTTCCTTGGAATGTTTACTGTTTGATTATTTGTTATAGGAATTCTATGAATTGTATTGTTGTATGCTGCTTTGGGAGGGCTTGTGCCATGAAAGGTGGCCTAGAAATATTTTAAATATTTAAAATAAATAGTTAAAACTGTAACCTTTGAATGATGGCATATTCTTTCACAGTGCAGATATGTAGACCAGGAAGCAGATGATAAGTGGTAGCACTTTGATTTATGTTGAAAAGAGGCTATCAAAAAAGAGACTATCCTTCAAACCTTACAAGTACACTTTTCCATCACAAAGATTAATTTCAGTGTCAGAAAATATTATGTGGAGTGGCCTTGAGATGCTCTGTGATGTTGGTCTTCAGCCCGTGGGTCAAGACCTGCTGCTGGGTTGCAGCCTGACCTAATCTGGCTCACAAAGCAACACTACCCCATAGGAATATATGGTAAAAAGAAATTAAGGGGGTCCCCAAAGGCATGTTTGGGCTAAATATTGAAGACTAAAGGTAAATCCTGGGTATGAAAAGATTGAAAACTACTTCTCTAGAAACTAAACGATCCTTTTGAAAGAAAGGACAGGTCTTTAGCCATATCTATCATGCTTGGTCTTGGGATACTTGAAAGGTTGTCACAGAGAGGAAGGCCAAGGTCTCTTCTCTATCATCCCAGAGTGCAGGACACGGAATAATGGACTCAGGTTACAGGAAGCCAGATTCCGGCTGAACATCAGCAAAAACTTCCTGACTGTTAGAGCAATACGACAGCGGAACCAATTACCTAGGGAGGTAGTGGGCTCTCCCACACTGGAGGCATTCAAGACGAGGCTGGACAGCCACCTGCTTTGACTTAGATTCCTGCATTGAGCAGGGGTTGGACTCTGGTCTTATAGGCCCCTTCCAACCCTACTAGTCTATGATTCTATGATATCCTTGAGCTGTAGTTGTCATCTTCCCTCTTAGAGTGTTGCTCTTGAGCACCCTGGTTTTCTTTTTTTGGAAGTATACGTACACGACTGAACGACTGAACAACAACAACAACAAATACGTACTCATGCTTGTACACATTATGTAATGTGGATTGGCAACCCTTTAATGCAGTTCAACCTTCCTTTTGTACTTGTTCTTAAAGGCAGCTAATCAGTGGTAAAAATATAGGTTCCTCCCTGCTGTTATATTGTATATTTGTGAGCCTGTACCTAAGACCACTTAACATGTATTAATTAACCCTTAATACTCTGTAGATAAGGGGGCTATTTCTTCAACAGGGATTTCAAGATCAGTATATGAAGATTCTCCTCAATGTAACCGTTTCTCGTCATTTTAAGAAGCACCAAAAGCTTATTTCCCTGGTGAAACTGACTTCAAATTGGTATCTGATGCGTCTAAAGTTAACATTATTATGAATTTTGGAAATGGGGCTCTGAAGGTACATGTTGAGTTTTTAAAAATCCGGCAAAGTAGCTCTATGTGTATCCATACTTGAGTTTGCCTGTGGCTCACGGCTGGACATGTACATACTGTTGCTGTGTCCACACTTGCCAAGTGTGAACTTCAGCATTAATTTAGTATTAAATTTGCTTGAAAGAGACAGTACAGATGGCTCTTAAGTAGAGTGTGAGCAGTTCTGTTCTCCTGGGCAGAAACAGTTGGATAGAATGCCCTCTTCATAAGCAGTATCCTTGACACGCTCTTATTGGGTGCATGATGGGAACAGAGAGTAGCTACTTCTAATCATATAATCATAGAATAGTAGGGTTGAAAGGGGCCTACAAGGCCATCAAGGGGCCTACAAGGCTACAAGATTATACCCATAATCTGAGTATGGGGGCAAAGCAAACAGGGACAGCAGAAGTTTAAACTTAATTGAACTAGCCATGTGAAACTCTACAGAAGACAAGTGCATGTTGGAATAAACCACATCTGTTTGGAAAGTTAGGTTCATGTGTAGACCTATAGCAGGAAAAATATGAAATTATTTCCGCTCGCCTCCTTAGACACTGACAGTTTATAGCGACTTGAGCTTTCATAGGCAACGGACCACTTAAGAACATAAGAAAAGCCATGCTGGATCAGACCAAGGGTTCATCTAGTTCAGCATTCCATTCACACAGTGGCCAGCCAGCTGCCGACCAGGAACCCACAAGCAGGATATGAACACAACAGCACCACCACCACCCATGTTCCCCAGCAACTGGTGTACACAGGCTCACTTCCTTTGGTACTGGAGTAACACATAGCCATCAAGGCTAGTAGCCACTGATAGCCTTTTCCTCCAGGAATTTGTCTAACTCCCTTTTAAAGCCATCCGAAGTGGTGGCCATCACTACATCCTGTGGTAGCGAATTACATAGTTTAACTGCACTGTGTGAAGTACTTCGTTTTATCTGTCCTGAATCTCCCACCAATCAGCTTCATAGGATGACCCTGAGTTCTAGTATTTTGAAAGAGAGAAAAATATCTCCTTATCCACATTCTCCACACTTCATCCAGATGCATGGAATGAAATGAAGAGAGTGTGTATGTGTGGGCTTAGGTACACCATAGCTTCAATTCTGCACTTAGGCTGTTTATCAACCTATCACTGTTTCAGTTCGCATGTAACTACTAACTATGAGTTGTTTAATCCATAGTTATGGCTGAGCAGTACTGAGCATGTGTGTCGTCTCCTGCCCACTCATCAATCACTTCTGCTTTTAATGAACAACTCAGGAATGCCCTGTTCCTGGGTTGTTATTGTGATGTCCGAATCCGGAACTCTGGGTTGTTAAACAGCCCAGAGGCTTGGGTTTTTATAAATCTTTTTATTTGCAGCACAACAGTAACAACAGCCACAACAACAACAAAAGCAAGAAGGGGGAATCCTATCATAAAACTTACCAATATACAGTAATCATTAACAACTCTTGATATAGAGGGGCAAAAGGAGAAGAAAAAAAACACAAAAGGGGGAAAGTAGGATTGAAGACTTCTCTTTCATATATATTTATTTAAGAAATTTAATAATAAATAATAAAATAATCACCCATCTGGCCAGTCACCCAGTCACTCTGGGCGATGTACAGCAGTACAAACAGTCTAAAACAGTAAAATTAAACATTAAAATAACATATTTCTAAAAATACCCTAACCCACCCCAAATGCCTGCCTAAACAACCAAGTTTTCAATGCATGGTGGAAGCTCATTAAAGAGGGGGCATGGCGGAGTTCCCTAGGGAGGGAGTTCCACAGAGTGGAGGCCACCACAGACAAGGCCCTCTCCCGCGTCCTCACCAGCCTAGCTTCCTGGCTGATGGGACAGACAGAAGGCCATCCGAGGCTAATCTTGTTGAGCAGCCTGTCTGGTGTTGCTGGAGGCGCTCCTTGAGATAGGCTGGGCCGGAACCATATAGGGTTTTAAAGGTCAAAACCAACACCTTGAATTTGGCCTGGAAAACAACTAGTAGCCAGTGTAACTCCTTCAGCACTGGAGTGATGTGATCACGCCGGTGGCTGCCTTTAATCAGGCGAGCTGCCGCGTTCTGCACCAGCTGCAGCTTCTGAACTGTCTTCAAGGTTAACCCCACGTAGAGTGCATTACAGTAGTCTAGACGAGAGGAGACCAGGGCATGTACTACCAATGGGAGCAGATGGTCGGGAAGGTAGGGGTGCAGCTGCCGCATCAGATGGAATTGGTACATCGCTGTCCGGCTCACAGCTGGCACCTCCATGGACAGCTGGGAGTCTAAAATGACCCCCAGGCTGCGGAACTAGTCTTTCGATGGTAGCTGTACCCCATTCAACACCAGGTCAGCATCCCCCAATCTCCTCTTGTCTCCCACCAAAAGTACCTTGTTCTTGTCAGGGTTCAGCTTCAGCTTATTCCTCCTCATCCAGCCACTCACTGTCTCCAGACGTTTGGACAGGGATTCTACAGCCAACCTTGGTGAAGATTTGAACAAGAGGTAGAGCTGCGTGTCATCCGCATATTGATGACACCACACCCCAAATTTCCTGATGATAGCCCCCAGCGGCTTCACATAGATGTTAAATAGCATCAGGAACCCTGTGGCAACCCACAAGTGAGCGGCCACGGACCCAAAACCTCTTCTCCCAGTGCTGCCCTCTGGTACCTGCCAGAGAGGAAGGACCGGAACCACTGTAATACGATGTCTCCAATGCCCAACCCCTCCAAGCAGTCTAGGAGGATACTGTGGTCAACGGTATCAAAAGCCGCTGAGAGGTTGAGGAGAACAAGGAAGGAGCATTCACCCCTATCCAAAGCCCTCCTCATATCATCCACCAAGGTGACCAAGGCTGTTTCTGTCCCATGCCCAGGCCTGAAGCCCGATGGAAATGGATCTAGATAATCAGCTTCTTCCAAGTGTGCCTTCAACTGCATCGCCACCACCTGCTCAATTATCTTGCCCAAAAATGGCGGATTCGAGACTGGGTAAAAGTTGTTCAAGACTTAGGGATTCAAGGAGGGCTTCTTAAAGAGCGGCCTTATCACTGCCTCCTTGAGGGCTGATGGCATCACTCCCTCCTTAAGGGAGGCATTTACCACTGCCCTGATCCCCTCATCCAATCTTTCTCTGCAGCTCATAATGAGCCAAGATGGGCAAGGATCAAGTAAGTAGGTGGTCAGCTTTACAGATGAAAGCACCTTGTTCACTTCATCAGAAGGAAGAAGCTGGAACCGATCCCACAAAACCAGGTTGCCACAGGCTGCCTCTCGCTCACTAACTGTATCCACGGCACACGGAATAACACTCATGATCCGATCAGTTTTATCCGCAAAGTTCCTTGCCAAGGCCTCACAAGAGGCCTTAGAATGCTCCAGTGGTTCCGGAGCAACTGGACTGTCCAGGCTCCTGACTACTTGGAACAACCTCCTGGGACAGCACTCTGCAGACGTGATAGAGGCAGCATAATATTCCTTTTTTACTGCCTTCATCGCCACGTGATAGGCTGAAGATACAGCTCTAGCCCATGTCTGATCATCTTCTCAGTGAGACTTCCACCACTGGCACTCTACCTGCCTCACCTCCTGTTTCAGAGCTTGTAACCTCTGATTGAACCATGGTGCAATTTGAACCCTGTTCAGGGGGAGAGGGCGTTTCGGAGCCACTCGATCTAATGCCCCAGTGATTGTGGCATTTCACCCACCCACCCACCAGGGTCTCGACCAAGTGGCCGTTTGCGTGCTCCAGAGAATCCTCAAGCACGTTCAGGAATCCATCGGATCCATAAGATGCCTGGGGCGGACCATTTTAATGGGTCCTCCACCCCTGCGGAGGGGTTGTGGAACCGAGAAGTTCAGCATCACCAGATAGTGATCTGACCATGACAAGGGGTGGTGGATATACCCTTGACTTGCAGATCATTCCCTGCTTCTCCAGAAACAAACACAAGGTCTAGCACATGACCAGTTACATGGGTGGGCCCAGTTGGAATAGGGTACAGCTCCCAGGAAGCCATGGTCTCCATGAAGACCCGAGGTGCCCCCGTGAGGGCGGCCTCTGAATGTACATTGAAGTCCCCCAACACCAATAAGTTAGGGGACTGCACACGCACATCAGAGATGACCTCAAGCACCTCGGCCAGGGAGTTAGTTGTGCAGCGGGGTGGGCGGTACACAAGCAGAATCCCCAGATTGCCCTTCGGGCTCAGCCTCCAGTACATGCATTCAGCAACCTTGGTCTCCCTGAGAGGGGGTCTGGTGAAAACCAAGGACTCCCGGTAGATAACAGCCACTCCCCCTCCCTGATCCCCAGCCCTCGGCTGCTGTGCGTACGAAAATCCGGCTGGGCACATGGCCGCAAGAGTTGGAGTAGCGGCTTCAGCCAGCCAGGTCTCCATAATACATGCCAAGTCTGCACCCTCATCTCGGATTATGTCATGGATGACAGATGTTTTCTGGGTAACAGACCAAGCATTGCAGAGCAGCAAACAAAGGCCAGAAGGCGAAGTCATGCCTCCCCCAGCCATCCTTTGGCTCTGGACAGGCCTAGAACAAGGGACAGATATTACACATCTCTCCCTTGTTCCCCTTACCTGGCATGGCCTGCCCCTAGCGCTCCGCCAGCACCTGCTGTCCAACCTCTGTATATTCTGGCCCCCAACACTCCCCCCACTGCCTCCGTCAGGTGGACACATGCCCCCTCACTTCCGCCTATCAGGCAGGCTACCCCCCAAAAAAACATAACCCCCCCACCAAACTGCCCTTGTCACTCCCTGAAGGAGCGACCCAAAGGGGCGCACCCCCTTTGGTGGCACCCCCACCACCTCAGCCATCCAGCTTATATATTCCTTCTGAGAAGGGACAGGTGGAGGTGGTCAGCAACAGCTGGCTCAGTACCTGGGGGCCTGGTCCTGTAGAGAACGGTGGTCTGCCAGGCAGAAGTCCACAGAAGAGAGCGGTGGTGGTAGTGGTGGCGGCGGCATGAGTAGCAGCAGCAAACAGAAGCAGCAGGCACTCTCTCTTCCCTGGATGGTAGCTTCTCCTACAAGTACTGGCTCTCCCCTATACATATATACATTGATATAAGCAGTTCATATATCTACATAGGCATCCATATGACTTTCAATCATAGAATAGTAGGGTTGGAAGGGGCCTATAAGACCATCGAGTCCAACCCCCTGCTCAAGACTTCGATGGTTGTAGGAGATACACTCAAATGTAGCAAGGGTCCATTGAGTGATAGGTGGTGGGTGTTTTTCCTTTCAAGCTTCTCTTTGCAATTCTAAGGGCTCTCCGTGTCCACTTTTGCTGTCCAGCTGTTAATCCCCACATCACAGGGATGTAATTTTAAAGCACATGTACATCCGCTGTTATCACAGATTTTTCAAGAACAAAATATATACAAGCAATAACTTCCAACCGAAAGGAAGCCTCTACAGGACATGCCCATATCGTATCCCTCAGTGAGGCATTGTCCTCATTAAATAGCCAGCATTTAGCAGAGCTAACCAGTTTCTTCTTAACAAGTCTCCGTGGTGTCCAATATATGCAAAACATCAATTTTTGTTGAATCGGTCTCAGTTTTAAGTCTACAGAAATAGTACTTTTGGAAGCTAACGTAACCTTCCATTGGTTAGACTATATCAATTCCTTATTCCATTCATATCTGACCTTCTGAACATTTATGTTACTACGTTCCAAAAGACTTATAAACAGCTATTGTAGGCATAGCTTTTTGTATGGAACCAATTCCTCCAACAGTGCAGGAAGCACTGAAGCACTTATCGCTGATAGTTCGTATATAGACTCCAACAAATACTAAAGCTAAACATACTGCCAACTATGGATGTCCGGATGTTGTTAAAACCATTCTGCCTGTGTTTCATGGATTGTCAGGCATCCTTTGTCCCATTGTCCGTTCATTGATGGACTTGGATTTTTTGTAGGAGAATTTCATTCTACTTGCACTAATTTGCATGTACACTAATGCGCACTTGCACAAGTGCGCTAATCAGCATTAACTAATATGCATTGGCGCTAATCTGCATTAGTCAATGTGAATTTGTACAACTCTCCCCCAAAGTGGGGAAAAATGCACACACACACACCCCAATCTGCATTTTCACGCTTTACCTATATATGGGGGAAATACACGTTTTTGATCAGTGGTCTTTTTTTCTTCGTATTATTGTATGATTAGATGTTTGTACAGTTCCCCGAAACTAAAAAAACTGTCTGCAGTTCTACGGAATCTGTGTGACTCGGAAAAAGCCAGTCTGCTGTGGAAGCCATGGGTCAGATTCATAGAAATCTGAACTCATTTGAACCTGTTGCAGATTTCTCTGATCCCTACTGCCAGCTAGCACTAGACGATAAATGATATCTTATCTGCGATGCTGGAAATGGTAAAAATTAATTGTCCAAACCTATAACTGATCTAAAGTATAAATTCCATCAGCCAAATTTCACATAAAAGACGACTGTGTTTTCAAAACTGGATTTTCCCTTAAAGTTAGCTTAGCATGAGAATATGGATCAAACTGCAACTGATGAGCTATTGCATTCCAAGTCTCTCTCTCTTCTAAAATTGTTAGTAGAGCTGTTCCTTTCTTTTTAATTTAACTAGATTCTAATGCCATCCAGCCAGACAGGGATACCAAATAATTTGACTTCAAAACTACCCGTGGAGGAGTATTAAAAGAAAAGGTTGTTTTCTAATCATTAGTGCAGGTTATCAAATACGTTTTTGGCTTTGTGCATAAGCAGGTTGAGTTTAAAATGGCTTTATATGCAGATGATTTGTTATTTATTAGTAAGAGTGTTCAGTACCAAAATTAATGAGATTAATTGATACTTTTGGTACACTTTTGGCTTATACTATTAATTAGTCAAAATCTGAATTAATGCCTGCAGGTAGTATCAGGATACCCAAAGTAGTTACTAATTGGCAATTTTGTTGGTGTCCAGAAGTGATAAAATATCTGGCTATATTAGTGGCAAGAGCAGACACGTCTCTTTAATAAGTGATTGTCTGATTCAGCTAATTGCTGGCAGTGCAATACATCTAATGCTTCTTTTAAACATATGCTTTGGCAATGTCCAGTACTTGCTTCTTTGGGGGATGAGGTTATTACACAGATAAATTTTGTACTGGAACAGTCTTTAATGTTCACTGGTGTACACACTCTTTTAAATTATTTACCTGCTTCATGGAAATTCACAAATAGTCAGCATAAATGGTTTCTCCAAACCCTTTGGACAGCTAAAAGGCTGATATTACAACATTGGAAGGACCTTATGATGCTTTCAATATTTCAATGAGTGGCATATAGATGCCACCTTAAATTGATACTTATTTAGATATTTGGTCTGCTGTTATTGAAGCCTGTGTATAATTGCTAGAAAGTTGTATTCATTTCATATGTATTAATTGCTATGGATATATACAAATCCATGTACATATATTACAAATGGGGGGGGGGGAGTCTAGTGGGTGCCTGCAGGCGCCACATTATTTTTTTATTTATTACATCTCTATATCGCCTAATAGCCAAAGATCTTGGGTCGTTTACAAAGATTAAAAACACTAAAAATACAGCATACAGAGATTAAAAACCATTTACATAAAAAACACATGAACAGACAATATACACAAAAGAAACATATCTAAAACAACTCCAAAAAACATTCTCAAAATAACCATAACCCTAAGACATTCCAGGATCGATTAAAACTTATAATTTGTTGCCAAATGCTTAGGAGAAGAGAAAGGTCTTAGCCTGGCACCGAAAAGATAACTATATTGGCACCAGGCGGGCCTCGTCAGGGAGATCATTCCATAATTTGGGGGCTACCACAAAGAAGGCCCTCTCCCTTGTCACTGTCTTCCAAGCTTCCTTCAGTGTAGACAGCCGGAGGAAGGCCTTAGATGTTGATCGTAGTGTATGGGTAGGTTCATGTCGGAAGAGGCACTCTGTCAGGTATTGTGGTCCCAAGCTCTATAAGGCTTTAAAGGTTAAAGCCATCACCTTGAATTGGGCTCGGAAACATACAGGCAGCCAGTGCAAGCGGGCCAGAGTTGGTCATCAATCCAGCTGCTGCATTTTGCATGAGCTGCAGCTTCTGAACCATCTTCAAAGGCAGCCCCACATAGAGTGCATTGCAGTAATCTAACTTGGAGATTACCAGAGCATAGACAACTGAAGCCAGGTTATCCCTGTCCAGATAGGGGCGTAGCTGGGGCACCAACCAAAGTTGGTGGAAGGCACTCCATGCCACTGAGGCCACCTGAGCCTCAAGTGACAAAGATGGCTCAAGGAGAACCCCCAAGCCACGAACCTGCTCCTTCAGGGGAGTGCAACCCCATCCAGAACAGGTTGAGCACCCTCCATCCTCTCAGAAGAACCACCCACCAACAGTATCTCGGTCTTGTCTGGATTGAATTTCAGTTTATTAGCCCTCTTCCAGTCCATTCTCGCAGCCGGGCACCGATCTAGCACATCCACAGCCTCACCTGAAGAAGATGAAAAGGAGAAATAGAGCTGCGTGTCATCAGCTTACTGATGACAACGCACCCCAAAACTCCAGATGACCCCACTCAACCGTTTCATGTAGATGTTAAATAGCATGGGGGACAGAACTGACCCCTGTGGAACCCCATACTGGTGAATCCACAGGTCCGAGCAATATTCCCCAAGCACCACCTTCTGGAGCCGACCCTCAAAGTAGGAGTGAGGTAGGAAACCACTGCAATGCAGTGCCTCCCACTCCCAGCTCAGACAATCGTCCCAGAAGGATACCATGGTCGATGGTATCGAAAGCCACCGAGAGTTGAAGGAGAATCAGCAAGGTCACACTCCCCCTGTCTCTCTCTCGACATAGGTCATCATACAGGGCAACCAATGCTGTTTCCGTGCCAAAACCTGGCCTGAACCACGGCTGAAATGGATCTAGATAATTGGTCTCATCCAAGAGTGTCTGGAACTGGTTGGTAACCACCCACTTAAGAACCTTACCCAGGAAAGGAACATTTGCCACTGGCCTAGAATTACTAAGATTTTCCGGGTCCAGGGAGGGCTTCCTTCGGAGTGCTCTCACTACCACCTCTTTGAGGCGGCCTGGGACCGCTCCCTCTTGCAAGGAGGCATTAATCACTTCCCTGGCTCAGCCAGCTGTTCCTTCCCTGCCCGTTTTTATAAGCCAAGAGGGGGAAGGATCCAGTACGGAAGTGGTTGCATGAACCTGTCCAAGCATTGGGGACTCCTGGTCTAGAGATATTTCGCGAACTGTTAAGTTGAATATCTGGTAAAATATCTCATGACTTGGAAAGATGGGCATCACTTGAATTAATATCTGGGGTAAGGTTAACATACTTAAGATGACTATCTTGTTATGGGTAATTTATGTATTATGTAGTATTCCTTTATATATCCCTCAAACATATTTTTAACAACGTGATGCAGCATTTCAGAAGTAGGGGTGTACGAAACCCCACTTACCTGGCTCCGCCAGGTTCAGCAGGTGGGGGGAGGCGATCCGTTCCTCCCCCCCAGAATCCTGCCCGGCCGTCCCCACTCCACAGCCAGGCCGCTGAGCCGCCAGCTGGGCCAACCCACAGCGGGGCCTCCAGCCGCTGCCAGGCTGGTGCGGACGCAAATGGCGTCCTGAGTAGGGGACGCCATTTGCGTCCCTCTGGTAGCCCGTGATAGGCTATGTAAATAGCCTATCACGGGCTACCACAGGGACGCAAATGGCGTCCCTTACTCAGGACGCCATTTGCGTCCACACCAGCCCGGCAGGAGCCGGAGCTGCCGCCACCACCAGAGCCACAGCCAGGTAGGCTCCATTTCGCGGGGCTTTCACAGGGTGGAGGGGCAGGAGGCTCCGTTCCACCACGGATCCCAGGGGGGCTGAATTCACTGGAATTTGGCCCCCCTGGGATCCGTGGCGGAATTCTCTAACAGAATTCCCTATTCTCTAACAGAATTCCCTATTCCCTATTCAGAATTCTCTAACAGAATTCCCTATTCCCTATTCAGAAGTTTACTTGGGGAGGGTCTCCCTCCCTTTTTAATTGAAGAAGATGCAGTTGTCAATTAAAGACGGGGGATTTAATTTTCCCGGTCTTTGTTTATATCATAAAGCTTATTTGTTAGACAACCCAGAGTTAATCCAACAACATGGGCAATTGTTGGGTTAACTCTGGGTTGTTTAACCTCTAAACATCCTAGAGTTCCAGGTTCAGACATCACAATAACAATCCAGGATTGTTGATTGAAAGCAGAAGTGACGAGTGTCCAGGAGGCAACGCACTTGCTCTCTGCTGCTTGGCCCCAAAAATTCCTGGGTTAAACAACTCAGGAATTGTTGTTATGTGCAAACTGTGTCATTGTGAAAAATTGCAGCCTGTTAGTGAGGTAATTATACCAAATTTGCAAATATCTTCCTGATAGCTATGGCACTGTAGATCAATAAAATATCTAACCTGAATCTTATGGAGTGGCAAATTTAAATCCCATGAGGTTCTTGGATCTTTTCCAAGAGGGAAGACCATCGAAATGGATGGCTTCTCTTTTGCTATGTGCTTTTCCAACAATGAGAGAGTAATCTGATGAAGTGCCAATAAAAGCTGAATATGAACTATGCTGCAAAAACTCTTTGAGTCAGAAATATAACTAAGTCTACCTCCATTCTTTTACAGGATGTGATCAGTCAGGTTCTGCCTGATGCAACTACAACAGCCTTTGAATGTGAGTATGGCTTGTCTGGGAGAATGGGTCTGTGCTCACATTATTTTAAAAAAAAATGACAACTGCATATTGTCATATTGTTTATGTTCAGATAAGTTTCAGTTAAATATTTATATGTGGATGCAAGTTTAATGACGATTCCAAGCTAAGTAATATTTTATTATTTAATCACATCTTGAGAGCGTATATTTCTACAATATAGCTTTAATTACCAGCATGACCTTACAGTGCTCTTCATACGTACTTCAATTATATTGCTCAAATTAAATGAAAAGTATAAAGTACCTGGAGGCTTTGTAGGCTGAGATTTTAATTTTCAGATTTTTTTATTATTAAATGCAGAAATCAGTAGCTAGCTTTCAGAAGAGTTGGGTCTTCAAACATAGACATTAAATTAGTTGCTGAAATGTCATCTTCTCTAGATTCAGGCGACCCCCACCCCTGACCATCCTGTTAGTGGGAGAACAGCTGAGGACAGCTCAGACTCCAAAAAGCTTAATCAGTGTAAGTTCCTGACATCAAGTCCTTGATGGCAGAACCATCCATACGGGTGTAACATGTTAGTTAAGTGCATGCACTATGAACTGAATATCTTGGGTTCAAACCTCAACTCCACTGTGGACACAGAGGGTGGTCTTAAGCAGGCTGCTATCTCTCAGCCCTAGAGATCTTAAGGCCTGGGGGGGGGGACAGAAAAATTTTGGGGGGCAGGACCCAGAAAAAAATAAAACCACATTTTTCCTAGGGATTTTTGGAAAATTTGGGGGAAAATGTGTCCCCTCCCAATTTTTCTGTTCCTCCCCATCAGTTTTTTTCCAAGACTTCACGTCTCTACTCAGGCACCCCCTGCCCCAAGCTATAATATGTAGGAAGTATTATTGGACTGGCCTGACTTACAGGTTTATTGTACAGCAATTGTTGAGATAATATATGTGAAGTGCTTTCAACATTTAGGATAAGCACCACTTTGGTATCCTTATTATTGCTCTGGAAGAGTTTTTAAGGCACTGGTCGGGCTTAAAGGGTTTGGGTTGGTCAAGCCGGTGTAATTGTTTGTGTGCACCTATCTGCTTGCTGCCAACCCAACCCTTTCAGCTTTCCTGCATTGTGCTTCAGTCTCCGCTGAACTCTGTGTTCCGCTAGCCAGCGCTGCAGTCAGAGCAGCACCCCTGTTACTAGCATCCTAGGCAGAATATGCCTGAAAAATATAGATTTCATTGCTTCTCTTCAACATCTGCTGCTTTGCTTTCCAGTTCTTGTCTTTAGCCTGCCATTTTACATCAGCATGACATTGTTTCCCCTGCCATTTAAGTAGCATCAAAAATATGTTAACGTATATTGATGCTGCTTTGTTTCTGGGTTATCTTCTCCATGCTGAAAGCCTGAAATTTACTAGTTTAAACATCTTCTCAGCTACTTGATGGCTTTCTTGGAGGCAGTTAATTGCTATCCACAGCAGCTTCCTCTCCTGTTTGCTTAGTTATTGCTATCTCCGGTGTGTCTTCTGTGGCTGCCTCTACCTGGGGCTGTATTCTCCCTCACCATTGGACCTTGATGGGCCTTTCGCTGTTGTATGCCATGTTGCTACAAATAAAACGACTAACGACATATGGCTCGTTATGGCCCTTTTATCCCAAACCATTTTGCGCGCGCATGACACACTGCGTCTTTTGCAAAGATTGCTCTGGAATATTTGGCTGCCATCTGCTGCATTCTATTTGGTGTCTTGTGAGGATGTGACATTAGCAAAATCCAGGCTTTATTTTAGTTCTACTTTTGCTTCCTTAATGGCCCGGAAGATCATGTTTGTGCTCTAGGCAAGCAGAGGGGCTTGGTAACCCCCTTCTAAACCTCTGTGTCATGCAAAAAAATTTTGAGGGAGGTTCCATCTTTTTTCCAGTGGGGTGGTAAAAGAATCTTCCTACTTAATCTGAGAAATACAGTATGTAGGGTGGGGGTGGGGGGTTCCCTCCCATCAAATACAAATTATGCTAATTTGTTTTAGACAGACACAGCTTCTTTTAATACCCATCAACCGTCTGTCTTGTACATAAATGTCTGTGCTATAAGAACAGGAAAGGCACTCCACTTCACCTGAGAATTCCAAAATTTAGTGTTGCTTTTAGAGCTAATCTACAGTAATGAGGTGCTTTCTAAGTTGCTTTTGTGAGCTTCTCAAATTGTGGCCCTTCACTACAAAAATATTCCTCCAAGGTATCTGCTTTAAAAGGCTTCTATTCTCTTCCCTATTCTGCTCTTTTATTAGCCTTTTCATTTTAGAGTTCGATTGTGTTGAGAATTTTCATAGCAGTTACTATTCTAATGACTTCTGTTGAAGATAGAAAAAATATATTTGTATATGAAGTGAGAGGTCTTGTATTCCTCTCACCTATTGTGGAACAGTGTTACAGAGTGATAGAACTGAGACCCAGTGAATGGTCTAATTTGCCCCCAGGATATCTGTTACCTACAGTGTTGTTATTGTTACTGCGCCATCTATGTATGTACGGTTTACAGAGTAAAATAAGCCCCAAGGCATTAAATCTAAAAAGTGGGAGGGGCAGGATGAGGGACGACAGAGGAAAAGCATAACAGGGACTGGCCTGCGAGCTCATATTACGCCAGTACTTTTCCAGCTGCACTGGCTGCCAGTCCATTTCCGGGCCCGATTCAAAGCACTGGTATTAACATTTAAAGCCCTTAACGGCTTGGGGCCAGGTTATCTGAAGGATCGCCTCCTCCCATATGTGCCTGCCCGGCCCTTAAGATCATCGTCAGCGGCCCTCCTCCGTGAGCCCCTGCCAAAGGAAGTGAGGTGGGTGGCTACTAGGAGGAGGGCTTTTTCTGCTGTGGCACGCCGGCTCTGGAATGAGCTTCCTAGCGAGGTTCGCCTGGCACCTACATTGTATTCCTTTCGGTGCCAGGTGAAGTCCTTTTTATTCTCCCAGGCATTTTAGCATTTTAGCTTTCTAAAATTTTAGCTTTGCTGTTTTAAATCTGTATTCTAAACTCCTGCACTGCTGCTAGGTTTTATTGTGGTTGCATTGTTATATTGTGGTTTTAATGTTCTATATATTTTAAATTGTTTTATTGTGTGCTGTTTGGTTTTAATTTTTGTGAACCGCACAGAGAGCTTCGGCTATTGGGCGGTATAGAAATGAAATAAATAAATAAATAAAATAAAATAAAATAAAATAAAAAGCATCACCTACAGTTGCCTTTGCCGTCATCTTTGAAAACCTCCAAAGGAGGAATGGCCACAGCTTTTCAAAGCAACGTCTTTGTACTGAATTGCTTTGAGAGTTGGGAATGTCACCAAATGTTTGACCTAAATCTGCCTGTGTGAACACCTGTTGCAGACATAATGGTTGTATTATGACCTTGAAATTTAATTCCAACTGAAGAAAGTAAAATAATTCAAACATTTTTACAATTATTTGATATCCTTGAGGAAGGCATAGCTCTAGATCACCACAGAGTATCTAAAGACATAACATTCATATGACTTTATTTTGTTTGGTGTCGTCATCTCTCTCTTTCATACCTCCTCATCCAATCGGCAGTTTTATGTCTAGGCTCATCTGAAATTTGGTTAGGAATGCATTCTTATCCTTCTGCCTTACTCTGTTCATATTTCAGATTCCTCCAATTCTGTTAAATGTGTGCTCTTCTTTTAAACTAGTCATTCTAAACACAGGGGGATTCATTTATTTTGCAGATGAGGATGAGGATGGTGATCGGATTACTGTTCGAAGTGATGAAGAAATGAAAGCTATGCTGTCCTATGTAGGTATATCTTATAGCAAATTGGGTGAGATGTCAGCCATTATCCACCAGCAAATTTCTTCTTCACAAGAGGCCTTGAACTGAAGGGGAACTGTGCAGGATCACGTGACTTCATTTCAATGTGGCTTGTGCAGAACCTTCTGGAGACTTGTGATCAGCTTTATTAATTCCTTTTTCTGACAGTACCAAATTGTTAAAAGGCAAACATTGGAACTTCTGATGTTTTTTAGTGTAATGGTTAAATGTGTTGGTGCATGGATCTCGCATGAAAGTTTGAAGTGCACTCTCTTTTTTAGAAAAAAAAGAGTACATTTACAGATCATATCATGAACATTAAGAGTAATGCATCCTAATGACTTTTGCATTAGATATAGTGCAAGCTAAATGGACTATCAATTTCTTGTATTTTTTATGCAGTACTTAAAGTAACGGCTCATTAAAAATGAACCCCCTGGCTCTAAATTTAAAAAACAAAACAAAAAACAAAATCTGCTTTCATCTGGAGACTTTTTCACCCCTTCTCTCAGAAGAGTTATATTTTAGCTGCAGGCTCAGAATACAGAGACGATTTAAAGATGCATTGTCTGTTAACAACTCAAAAAATATGAAAACAAGGTTACTTATTGAATTGCAATGACTTATGTATATCTTTATAAATGACTTTGTCCTTTGTGTTTTATAAATGTCTATGAGTTTAGCCATTAGCGTTTATTTTCAATTAAAATAGAGTAACATGATATTGTTCAGTGATCTTCCACATCTTTTCTTTTAAAGGGAGTAATGATCGACAGTTCTTTTTCAAAGCAGGCCTGAGTTTTACATTGTGCTCTGTGAGCCCAGCCCAGTGATTTCTTAGGCACATGGAGTTTCCAACATACACCTAGAGCTTCAGTGTGTGCATTTCAATGAAGAGGGAACAGCTGGGAATACATCTACCCACTGCCCTTGTCACTGAAGTAAAGGGGCAAACTTATGCAGGCAGGAACTCTACAGCCATTGTCTGAAAAACCATGTAGCTGGTTCTGTGTACCTAACAGGGCTATGGATTTGTGTTTCTTAAATACTACCGCACTCATACTGCATGGCAAAGTGCTGTTGAAACAGACAAGAGTTTCCAAAGCAGGTTTTGGTATGGCATAGGAAGTCTTGTGTTCAAAGAAAAAGGTCAAAAATCCCACTGGGCTAGCACAGGCCCTTAGGCACGCCTGAAGTAGTTCCTCAGATGCAGGCCAGTGGAACTTTATATTAGAGCTAATCATGGCTGCCACACAACCTCCCTTAATTTCAGTGGGCTTGTTCAGGGCCCAGTTGAGATCTTTTAGCAACCGCTGTGTGGCTGGTAATATAACTGTTGCACAGGCTAAAAATACTTTCCCTTCAAATCCTGATGTTGGTTCCTTTTAGTTCTCTTATCTGATCGCCAGGAGTTGGAAAGATATGAATGCTAGCTTGTAATATTATTACTGAATGTTTTAAAATTGACAGTGCTGGAATTTAAGATTTCATAGAACTTCTGTATAGATTCTAGAATTTTTTAATGGCTAAAACTGTAATTCAATGTCTGTAAAAACAACAAAAAGTATTGTGGCACCTTAAAGACTAACACATTTATTCTGGCATAAGCTTTTGTGGGCACTGCCCATTTCATGAGATTCATGAAGTGTTAACCTCAAATTGGCAGTTTTATATACACATGCTGTGCGAGGTTGGATGTGTAAACCGTATAGTCAGAGGAAATTGGAATACAAAAAGTAAAGACAGTGATAATTACCTTAACAGTTGCTATTCACAAAATGTTATCGGGTGATAACAGACATTATTGCAATGGTGAGCAGATTAACATATGTAGTGTGATAAAAAAGGAATACCTTTGTCCTTGTTGAATCACAGGAAATAAGAGTTGAATCTCTTGATGAATTGTACTTCAGCAATTTTATGTTGATACATCTTTGAAATTCCTTTGTTCATGACCAGCCACCTTAAGGTCATTGACAGAGTGACCTGAGAGGTTAAAAGGTTCCCCTGCTGTTTTTCTTAATATTGCTATTCCTGATATCAGATTTGTGTCCATTTATTCTGTTGCATAGAGACTGGCTGTTTGTCCTATGTACAATGCAGTGTAGGGCATTACTGGCAAATGATGGCATATATAACATTGGAAGATGAGCTCTTCATCTTCAGCACGGGAGATCAGTCAACAAGTAGAGCAGAGGCAGGCAAGCTGGTTTGCATGAGTCTGAGAGCTGGAAGAAGTGTTGTTTCAGCAGCTACCAGACTTCAGATGTGGGTTTATATAGTCTGATCTTCTGGACCTGCCCATGTCCAACTGCAAACCCTTAGTTCTGCTCTCAAAGGGCTGTTTTCTCCCAGTAGCTCTGTTGCTTTGGTCTTTCAGGCACCTGCTCCTCAGCTGGGTGGCCACCTGAGTCTGCACTTTCTGGCGTCTGTACTTTCTGAGGCTAGAAGGCAGATCAGCCTTCCCTCTGACTTGGAAAGGGGTTCTTCTGGTGCAGGTAAGCTGGGGACCCACCCTAAGGGTCCTTCCAGGACATCCTCTGGAGACAGGCCTGATGAGGTCTCTCCTTGGATACGTGGTATCTCTCTGGGTCTTCCTGGTCAGTGATGGAGTTGAGGGGCTCATCCTGCCTCCCAGGGTCCCCTAGCTCTTTGAGATCTGAGGAGGAGTCACCCTGGGTTGGGTTTTGCATGACACACAGTTCGAGAAGTTGCAGCCTGCAGTTGTAAGTCCAAGGTGTGCTTTTGAGGGTTTTCAGAGTAGGAGGAAATATTTCCAAGAATGTTGTTATGCTATAATCAAAGCAAACATCTAGAAAGAGGACGATTTTAACTAACAGTTAAAAGCTAACCCTCAGTTTCATCTTTCTAGATGTTAAAATTTAACTGAAAAATAGATGATACAGTAGAACTGAGCTTTGGAGAAGGTTCTGTGGTCAAAAAAACACGTTTCCTCTGAACCTCTTATCTTCCGAGGCTATTTGTTGCTAAGTTTAAAAGGGAGGCTGTACTTTGTTGTATAGACCACAAAGGTTTTTTTTTTTTAAATATCTTATTTTAGAAGCCTTATACTGAGATAATCAAAATTAATTTCTTATTGTACTATTGGTTAATTTAAAAAAGGCATTAAATGACGTGGAGCTGTACTGCCACTGTAGTCTTCTGTTGGTATAAAAAGGCAGTAATTTTTTTGACAGCCACTGATTGGAAAGTTGCTTGCAGCCATCTGGAAGCAAAGGGTACATGTTTTGGATCAATAACTGGCAAATTTTCCATTAAAAAGAATACTTGAACAGGGTTCCAAATAGCCACTGGCATCTTAACTTTCCATGGCAACCTCAAGTGCTCATATGTGGAGGACAAATCATTTTTGGACAATTTTTCCAGACTACTTGTTAACAGTTATTGCTGTCCCAAAAGGTTGACAGCTGACATGATTGATATTTCATTTACTTGTCATCTCTGTTTGAGTAATGGAGAAGGCCACATTCCTTTTTTTATTTTTAAAGAAATATACAGCAAAATCTACTGGGAACCTCTCTGTTGTACACCCCAGTGAAGTGAGTGGGAGTTGTGTAAGAATCTGGTTCTGAAGCTGGTGTGGGGCCTTGGAGCATGTTTGTGATACCAGGTTTTTAAGCTCCCACTGTTTTTCTCTGCTCCTCCAGGGCATGGGCAGATATATAGTGGTTCAAACTTTGCTCAGCTTAGTCAAGCCACAGCTTCCTATCCTCCGTTAGAACTAAGAACTGCCTTGCTGGAACAGACCAAAGGTCCACTGAGTTCTGCATTCTGTTACCCAAAGTTTGATCCCCGGCATCTCCAGGTAGGGCTGGGAAAGACTCCTGCCTGAAACCCTGGAGAGCCACTGCTGCCAGTCAGTGTTGACAGTGCTGGGCTAGATGGACCAGTATAAGGCAGCTTCCGATGTTCCTAAGAGTGGCTGGCCAGATGCTTCTGGAGCCTGGTCAGCAGGTGTAAAGGTGATGGCCATCCCCACTTGTCCTCTGCATCTTGTACTTGGAGGAGGCTCCATTTGGCTATCGTGACTATTGGTAGAGAAGTCCAGGCATTTGTCTAATCTTACTTAAAAGCTAGTGGCCATCACTGCATCTTGTGTTGGTCTCCTGTCAGTAAATTAGGATATTGCCGACCTGTTGTGCAGGCTTGTAGTAAAGACAATTCAAAATTATAATTGTAAAGCTCGTTCTATGTTATAGAAATGATAAATAACAGAGTAAGCCCACAGACCAGTGGCAAGCAAGATCAGCTGGAGTTACTCTGGTGCAAGATCTGCTGCATCCAGCCACGCTGGCTCCACGTCAGAGGGGCGCCCACCAGCAAAAGGAAAACAGTGCATGTTGGGGAAGAAACAGCCACACCTGCTGTGACCATGGAAATTGTGCCGTCAGCAAACAACCAGGAGCTACCACCCACAGCACACCCACAGACTGCCTTGCAACACTAGCAAACACTGAGGGGCTGCAAGTCACCACACACACACACACACACACACACTCCCAGCAGTGTCACCAGCCATGTGGCTGACAGCAAGCCAGGCCCTGTGGTGTTCCACTTAGGAATGTGACCAAACACAGTAGCAGTTGCTGGTTCGAATCCTGCGGAGAACTTGGGTTATGTTTTGGCCACCCCATCCCAGAAAAAAACCAGTCTGCAGCCTCATGAAAGCCCCACACACATTTACACACAAACACACAGCCAACACTACAGAGCCACACAGCACGTCTGGCTGTTCAAAATATTAAGTGTTTAATACAAGGACACCCCCACTCCCCCTTGTAATACAAAGCCAGCCCTGGGCAGAAAACCATGGAGCAGCACAAACCACCCACCCCAAATGAAATCCCCTTGATAACAGTTCCCAGCAATTGGACTGCTGTGCAAGGAGGAGGGGTGCTGAGGTGCAGAGGGGCCAAGCTGGGCAAGTGAGGGGGAGAGGCATGCATGCTGGCATAGGGTGAAGAAGGAATCCCACCTTGATGAGAGAGGCCACCTTGTGCTCCTGCCACCACGGCCCTGACCGCAGGGAAGCAGAGGTTGGGCGAGGATGAGCCCAGACAGAGCATCACAGCCTCACTTTGCTGAGACCAACCTTCACGATGGAGAGAAAGCCGTGAGCTTTCTGCCCTTCCCCTCCATTGGGCCACCTTGCTGCGGGAGTTAGGTGGGGGGTACCACCTGCATTTCCTCCCTACCCTGAAGCTGAAGCAGGAGGTGGTCTGCCAGGACACAGCTTGTTACAAAAAATGGGGCCCAAATTTTACTAATTTAAGTATTTCCTGTGTACTAAGATTTGTGTTTCTAGCTGTATTGTCTTGTTAAATATGTATTGTGATTGTTGAGGTCAGTTCTGATATTGACAAGGAGGCTCAGTTTAGGCTTGTTTCACTGATACATAGTTGCAGATACCTATTCTCATTTGCCATCATCAGGTTTAAGCCATCCTCATGTTTGTGCACAAATGACATGCATTTTTTTTCATTCTGAGGAAAACAAATGGTTCAACTAATGTTTATGTAGGACTCCTAGCCAATTGGGAGATTTAGTTCACTGACACTGTTGTCATTCAGGCGCCTGCTAAAGATGTATTTATTTGTACAGGCTTTTGGGGTATAGGCAAGCATTTTATCTGTTTTAGTAATGATTGTATTGTATTGCATTATGTTTGTAATTTAAGAGTTATGATTTTAATGGTGTTTATATGCTGTACTGTTTTATATGGGTTGTTAGTTGCCCTGGGCTCCTTGTGAGGGAGGTTGGGATATAAATCAAATAAATAAGTATGTTATTATCATTTAAAAAATGGGGGCCAAAAAACAAAAGTATCACAAGTTGCTGTTTGTTTTGTGCCAATGTGCCCAACATTTCAGAGATGAACTCCTACACAGAGATGGGGGACCAGCTGCTCCAGCTCAGTGGTGAGGCCACCCCCTCTGTTACGTACTGTGTCAATGGCACACAGGAGCTGATTGCTGCACCCCTGGAAGGTCGTAAAGCCCCCATCCACAGATCTATGTAACCCTTGCATGGCATTGGCTGCCATGCTGCATCTCTATCAGAGCCGCCAGACCACCCGGATGTTTGTAAGGGCCAGTTGAGAAGCCACAGTGACTTCCTGCTGCAAGCACCTGGCCTCAAGCCAAGCACATTCGAAATGCCCCCAGAGAGCTGAAACAGAGTGGGCAGGGGCAGGCCCTCTTGCCTATGGGCCCGTGTGTGTGTGTGTGTGTGTGTGTGTGTGTGTGTGTGAGAGAGAGAGAGAGAGATCCACGTCCCGGGTCCCAGTTGCCTAGGCAAGAGGCTGCCGATCCCCAAGGGCCTCAGAGCTGGTCTTTGTTTCGCAGCTAGAGGCGTCAACATCCATTTCAAGGAGGCCGTCATTCATCTCTGCCATGTAAAGGCCATCTCCTCCCACCTGAAGATCAACTCTCTAGGCAACAGCTTCACGATAGGAGAGACGACCACCTATGCAGTTCGTTGGAGGGAGAGGAGCAGCTGCCTGATCAGAGGAGTCCAGCCCAACATACAGGGCCACTTATCTGGAGGCAGGCCTAGGAGTGCTTCCATGATGTCATCAGCCCCTTTCACTTCAAGGCTACTTGTTCTGAAAGGATCAGCAGCAGCAGCATGAACATCTCCTGGTACAAGTGGCCTTGCCCTCTCACCTGGCCACTGACACCCCCCCCATTCCAGCTGCATCCCCCATTGTTAGCAGCACCATAGGTACTGTAGAGCTGGGAGTTGCTCGGTCAGTTGGGAGGGGGCAGAATCTGCTGGCACAGGCTGTCCAGGCTGCTCCATCAACTGTTAGACAGCAGCCCCTGCTAGCAAAGCGGCAGCAGGTGACACATCCTGAGAAGATGCTTCCCCACTAGTCAAATCCCCATCAGCACCATCACAGCGAGGAGATCGCCATCTCAGCACCTCGACAGGAGACTCCTGCAGGGCCTTGCACAGGATGGGAATGCCCTCATCAGTAGAAGGGATTGGTTGAGCAGAGAAGAGGGAAGCCACATTAGGTGGCCATAGAGGCGTATAATCAGAGCCCCTCCATGCCTATCAATAACGCTGACCACTCAGGGAATCAACTCCAGTGCCATGTATCACCTCGGGCGACATGATCTAGCCCAGAATCATCTCCAGTAGCAGCCCTGAAGCTCAGCCTGGCATGTAAGTCCTCTTGGGTTCTCTTATGAATGCCTCCATAGAGATTGTTCCACTACTTCCATGTGGTTTTCAGCTTGTGACGATGATGCCAAGGGATCTTGTTGGAGGCTTCCCTAACCATTTTGCCTTGTGCTTCCCAGCAGCTGCCCTGCCATGGGTGCAAAGGATGGTCTGATGATCTGTCACCAGAAGCTGGTGCAGCAGGGCCTTCTCTGCTCACCAGTTCGGCTCCCATTTCTTGGGTCTGCCTGTCTGTTGAGCAGGTATGCCCTCTGATGGGCCTTCATTGGGTGAGGGTATGGCCAATGGATCAGGCTTTGGAAAACTTCCCTGAGCGCAAATGACTCAGAATAGCATCCAGGGCCACACCAGACAGGCAAGACAGATAAGGAATGTCACTCTCTTGGACAAGGAAAGAAGCAGGACAGGCAACAATGGATGCTCAGAGACACACTGGCTAGCAGGTACTGGGTGAGACTCTCCCTCCTCCACAAACCCATGAGTCAAGGGGTGGATGTGTGAAAAACTCGGGAGGCCCATGATGTGTCCCTTGGGCCACATGCAGGGTTGCAAGGATGTGGGAGGAGGGGAGCCATCCCATCTGCCATGCCTAGAACCCCCCCCCCCATGTCTCCCTTGCACAAAAAGTGGTGGGAAGGCAGGGGGGGTTAGGACCCCTTGCATTGCCAGCCACATCTCCTTCCCCTGACAGCTATTTCACCAATAGACCAGCAACACGAAGAGCGACATCTGTCCAGCTACACACCTGCCTGTCCCCACTTTCAGTGCAGACCTGCCTCCTCATGGTACTGTTGGAGGTGTACATGGGCAGAAACAGAAGCAAACCTGGGTGGTGTGCATCAGAACACCTTGATGGTGTTTTAGCAAATAGGGCGGTATATAAATGTTAATAATCAACAAATAACACTAGCTGACAATTAATGCATCCAGACATTCCTTCTAGACCAGAGGTGGGCAGCCTTTTTTCTGTGGACAGCCACATTCCCTTGCTGGTAATCTGTTGAAAGGGCTACACATCACTGCTGAGTGAGGCCAGAGCCAAAAAGGAGTGGATCAACCCTTTTCTCTTTCTGCCATGGGGATCCTGGCCCCTTATTGCCTGCACTGCTCCCCTATATTGGGCAAAGTGCAGTTTCCCTTAGGCTACCGTCACCACCATTAGCTGAGTTATGGTCTGATCATGTGGAGTTTATATACTGGTGTGTGTGCGGGTCACAAACTGCATTGCATTTGGAGCTTTGTGATTCTAGGGTGGAAATGGCAGGAGGGCAATTTTGGCCACCCTTTCCCCCTCCCATTGAATTTGGAACACTTGCCCTGGTGTAACTTTGATTTTTTTAAAATGGGCGTAGCCATAGATTGAAGTGGGTTTGAATTGGCATAACCACTCTCTGCCCACATTACACCTTTTTGTACACTTTGCCTGCTACTCTCTCCAGTGGGGCGGATGTGACTACAAATCTCTGGGTTGGTGGGTGGAGGGGGATCCACTTACAAAGGCCACCAGAGTATACTGTTTGCCCCTTTGTGGCTGTTCTTCCGTAGTTAATAGTAGACAAAAATTCAGTCTTTTTTTTTAATGCTTTGAATTCATCAAAGAGGGCACATAATGCTAAGCCATGGTTTATGTTAATTATGGTTTGTTATTTTAGCCATGAATTCTCTTGCAGACAAGCAAGACTGTGTCTGCAAGAATTGTCTTGCAGACACAGCAACAAACTGTGTCTTGTTTCTCTGTTTCTAGTTTGTTTCTCTCCCACCCCTTTTGCCTGCATTCTGAGTGGTTTCATTTTTAGGCTGCTTGTGGTGGACCCCTCTGTTTCAGGGGAGACAGCAGCACAAACAAGCAATGAATAAGGCACAGGTCTGGGTTCCAACATCATGATAAGATATGATTTTAACAAACCAGGCTTTGTAAGCCTACAACAAACCATGGCTTCTATTTGTGGTTTGTAGGTGGTTAACACTCCATGGTTTGTTTGTGGGGCTGAATTCAGACACAACGATGAGCCAGATTTCAACAAACCACAGCATGGCTTATCCTTACGTGTGAACTAGGCCAATGTCTTGTAGCAATTGAAAGAGTATTGCTCAGTGTCTTTGCCAACTTTACTGCAACTAACATGGCTACTCTGGAATTTGGGAATTCAGCAAGGCACAGCAGCAGTGTTGTCAGTCTTTGTATGGTACTAAGTGATCTCTCTCTCTCTCATCTTTTTTGCAGTATTACACCACAGTAATGGAGCAACAAGTAAATGGACAGTTAATAGTGCCTCTGCAGATCTACCCAAGAGGTAATGTTTAAATAATTTCTAATCACCAGCAATGACATCTGTAAGTGGCTCCATTAGCAGTTACATTTTCTGGAGGTTCAGAGGCACGCAATGTCATGTTTATGTTTTAGTTTTGGGTTGGGGAATCCATTGTTCTGGAAAAGCTGCAGTTATTTCAGATAACAAGCCAGATTCCAGAGCAACTCAGGCTAACAAGACTGAGTTTGCATTGTGCAACTTGTGTGCATTTAAGAAAAGTGTGTGTGTGTATACAGATCCGATGCAGATTAATAAATTAAGCCAGGCCTGCGCAACTTGCAACCACCAAACATAGCCCACTAGCCATTAGCTTACATATATACTGCCTACCTTGTGCTGCAAAAATGGGAATATTTACAAGACCCTGGGATAAGGGGTCTTTTTTTCAACACACACACATGGGCATGTTATGTAATTTTTGCCATTCACTCAAGCATTCCCCCTTTCCCATCTTTGAAAGTGTAGTTAATTGCTGAAAGAGAGTTGGTTTTAAATTATCCAAGTAAATCTCCTTGCAATAAATTAATTGAAATAATTAAAAATTAAACTCTTCCTCAGTTAAGTGATACTATACAAATAATCATAACACTTGCTTCCCAATTAAAACACTGTAGACTCTTCATTACTTAAAACTCTCTGAAGTTTGAACTGGGCAATTAACCAACAGGATTCTCTAACACATGCTAATAAGGTCTCAAAAGGAGGCTGATGGCACTGGCAGTTTAGAGATCATTTATGTGGGAGAAGATGTGTGGTTAGAGCAGAGATGGGCAACCTTTCTGAAGTTGAGGGCCACATTCCTTCAGGGTAAAGCGGTTGGTAGCCTCACTTCTTTCTCCCCTTACTTCCTTTTTCTCAACTTTATCATCCATTTCTCCATTCATTACTCCCCCTACACACACACATACTAAACCCCACACCCTATCTATTCATTTTCTCTTTCTCTCATATGCATACACACTGCCCTCCTAGCATCCATCCATCCATTCTGTCCCTCCCTCTGTCTCTCACATACACACACTGCCCTGCTCCCCCCGTTGCTCTTCCTTCCCTCTGTTCTTCCCCTGGTATCTCCTCTTCTTTTCCTTAATCCCCAAGGAGACAGCAGTTGTGGTCCGGAGAGGAAATGGGAAGTGAGCTGAAGGATGCACACGTGTGAGCTTAGAGATCTTACCAGTGGGTAGAACATTTCTCCACAGGATGATGTAGCTGCCACACTCCATGGTTGAGTCCTGAGCTTGTGCATGTGCTTGCCTCTCTTTCCATTGCCTCTCTTGACTCTAACTGCTACCTCTGCAGGGATTAAGGAAAGGAATGGGGGATGCTGGGTTGTGCGCTGAGGCTGCATACAACAAGGCTGAGGGATTGCCCACCTCTGGTTTAGAGGGATATAGAAGCTCCTTTTCGTTCCAGGCCAGGGAAGCATGAAATGCCTGTGGATCCCACCAATGGGAAGATGGTTCATCTCTCACCACATCAATTTCCAAGCTCTTTTCAGTGCTCCCCAAATGCAGGTATAAAAAGATAATGTCTGAAGTGCAGACTTGGCCCACAACTTGTCTGCCTTTTTTGGAAAGCACCTTCCATAGCGAGTGGTTGAAATCTGGTTGTGGGAGAGAAATGGTTTAAAGGCATGCAGGAGATTGGTTAGGGCATGTAACCCATTAAGTCAAGCTGATTACTTATTTAGTTAAAGCATTTTTTAATCTTTTAGGGCTATACCCTCAGAAAGTGGTGTACAAATCAAGTGGAAAGGCAAGAAACCAAGATAAAAATTGCCACGTTGGCAAACTACAGGATATATTGAAAAGCTGCTCTCAGATATGTACACTAAGTACAATAGCTGATTAAATGCTATATTTAAATTGTTGGAATTGTTGTAGATCACAAGCTGAATATGAACCAACAATGTGATGTGGCTGCAAAAAAAGCAAATGCTGTTTTGGGCTGCATTAACAGAAGTATAACTTCCAAATCACGTGAAGTACTAGTTCCCCTCTACTCGGCACTGGTTAGGCCCCATCTTGAGTACCATGTCCAGTTCTTTGCACCACACTTTAAGAAGGACGCAGACAAACTGGAAAAGGTTCAGGGGAAGGCAACAAAGATGATCAGGGGACTGGCAACAAAGCCCTATGAGGAGAGACTGAAAGAACTGGGCCTGTTTAGCCTTGAGAAGAGAAGACTGAGGGGAGATAGGATAGCGCTCTTCAACTATTTGAAAGGTGGTCACAGAGAAGAAGCCAGGAGTTCTTCTCGATCACCCCAGAGTGCAGGACATGGAATAATGGGCTCAAGTGACAGGAAGCCAGATTTCGGCTGGACATCAGGAAAAACTTTCTGACTGTTAGAGCAATACGACAGTGGAACCAATGACCTAGGGAGGTGATGGGCTCTCCCACACTGGAGGCATTCAAGATGAAACTGGACAGCCATCTGTCAAGGGTGCTTTGACTTGGATTCCTGTGTTGAGCAGGGGGTTGGACTCGATGGTTTTGTAGGCCACTTCCAACCTATTCTATAATTCTATGAAGAGGAAGATATTCAACTCCCAGCTGTATACCTGTGCATAATGGGCAAATCAATAGGAAGGGAGTGCCACAGTTTTGGAACCACTGCCAAGAAGGCCGTATGCCTTCTGCTTGCTAACCTGACTGCTCTTAACAGCAGGCATCCAAGTCCCTGAGATATAAAAGTATGGGTAGGATTGTACAGGTGCAGGTAGTCGTTTGGATAAATTTGTTTCAAGCCATTTTGCTTTTATTTAATGGGGAAAATCCATTGAGTGCAGAATAAAGTCAAAGGATTAAAATGATTTAAACACCAAAAAGCAAGTTCACATTTCCTTACAATAACCCAACTTGGGTTGCTAGGGCTGTGCGGGAGCGAGCGTGCTGCCTCGTGACCACTTCCCACTTTGTTTCCAGCGCCACTCTTGAGTTATTTGCTGCAGAGTCTGAAGCCGACACTCTAGGTTCTTGAAGGAGAAACAGCCCCGAGTTTTAACCCATGGTTTGTTCCTGGGCTGTTTTGTAATCCGGAAACAAAGCGGAAGTAGCGAGTAGTCTCAAGACAGCACACTTGCTCGCTCCCGTGTGGCCCCAACAACCCATGGATTGCCATTAAGTGAGAACTGCGCCGGTATCTCCAGAGTTAAAGATACTGTGATGGTTGTTGGCTTTTAGAATTGCTCCATTTTGCACTTCTCTGAATGGCCGATGTCAGTTTCACTGGATACTTTTCAAATTTTCCACATAGCCTCATCTTCTGCCTTCAAACTAGCAACCCAGTATTCCTTATTTAAGAATATAATAGTAATGTTTAATGTAGTTTAAATTGCATGAGCCTACTCTAACTGCTGTGTTTAATAACTATCATCTGTGTCCCTTTGACTAATAAATCGCTTTGTTTCCTGCTGTCAAAACCAGGAGTGAAATGCATGTATTTCTGAGGAAGGGGGAAAGAAGGGGGGGGGGGAGGAACCAAATTCATCCTTTCCCAGACAATCAATCAAAATTGACAGGCCCTTTAACATACAATTTGTAGGGCACTGTAGTTTTAAAATGGGAACTGTCCGTAACATCTAGCTCGAAGCCTTTGCAGCTTTAACATTTGGCAAAAGCACATGTACTGCATAGAGTGGGGGAGATGAAGGCAGTGTGGAATTTGAGAGGTTTTAAGGAAGTAATTTTTTCTTGTTCTGCAGTAGTTCATCTTTAAACCTATATTTAATAACAACAGCCTGTCAGACGTTTTGTGTAAATAACCAAGGAGATCACCTCCATTTATAATGTACCTGGTCCTCAATGCCCTGAGATGCTTGAGTTTTGTCCCCAGCTTCTAATTTTCCACGTGAAAATATAGAATAAAATGTGCTGATAGCATAGAATGCAAACCATTGATCTTTGGGGTGTCTGGTATGGAAATATGCCAATGCCATCCCTCATTCCCTCAATTTTGTTTGGTCATTTCTCACAAATATAGTATCTCCTGAAAAATGTTGAGCTAAGCTGTGTGAAAAAGAAGAATGGAAAACACAGAGGAGTTATTGGAAGTTGGAACAGAATGTTGCTCACAATTTACCTTGATTTTGATAACTTAGAATTTATATCAGTTGGTTTCAAAAACCTCTTACTAGGTTGTTTTTTTAAGTGCACTTCTGCAGGTCTAGAAACTCTGCTTTATCATTCCTGCTTTGGGTTTTGGGAGCCACTTCACAATCATTTCTCTTCACTAATTTTTGTATTGCCCTCATTAAAAAAAAAAAAAAGACTTCATTTTGAGCAAATTTGTAAATGGCCCTGATGTGTTCTACAATTTAGTCAATTACTGTTTCAGCCTGCAAACCTCCTGGGAAACGGAACATACATGGCCTGAAGGTAGGAATTTCAATAATTGTTTCAGTAAACTTAGATGGATTTGCAATGCTGTGTTCCACTTATTGAAATGTCAAATAAAACTGCACTTTCTGGGCCTTGACAAGCAGATTTTAAAAAAAAATGGTGCAGAGAAAAGATTCGTTCTGTGGGGTGTTGACTGTGCTATCTGAATATCTTGTGCTGATTTATTACTGAATGAAATTGATTCCTTTCTTGCTTTTCTTAATACAGTTCTTAAATAAGCATATAAAACCTAAAAGGTGCTAGCTACCCTGCTGCTCCTCCTGTGTGCCCCATTCAAATCTGAAAGTTGTGCAGGAGGTGTACTACTGAACTGTGCCAACAATCCATAATAAAGAAAGAAGATCACATTATTTTGATGTAATTAATCAATACCTCTGTAAGAACAGCCCCAACATTGTATAATATTTATGTTTTAACGTTCATTTTATTGATACATGTCTCTGTAATGCTATGTGTATTTTGAATTCTGAATTCCACACAATGCACAGGGTATGTCTCAGCCTTTCTGGTGACATTAGACAAATGTAATTGATATATTAGCGCTTAAAGGTTGTGGGGAGGGGAGGAGAGAGATGTATTTAATAGGAACTGAATGAAAGCCTTATTGTGTGCCTGTTCTTGATTGTATTATTTAACCAAGCATTTCAAATGCAGAGTGAATAAAAGAGCATGATTCCTCAATAACACAATGTGGTAACCTACATAGAGGCTGGATTTCTACCATGGGCAACTAGCTAATTAACCTTCCCAGCGAAATAGGAAATTCATGGCAAATTACAGGTTAATTAGAACCACGTCCTCAGAATAGAAACAACTGATAAAGATTCCTTTCCTGCCTGCAGGTAAATACACGAGCAGGTTCTGCTAACAATAGCAGTGCAGCCGTCCCAGACTCCCTTCCAAGCAATAGGTAAGAATCGTGGAGAAGAGTGTGCATGCATTTTATTAAAGCAGAACTCCAGAAGTGATTTCTGCATAGTAATTAACAGAAGCAAATGAGGAAATGCTGGATAACTTCAGGCGGATTCAGTTGACCAGTTTACAGCAAGATCTTTGTGACTTGTCGAAAGCAATGTTAGTCTTTGAGCCTATTATACAATGAGCACCTTTGGACAACCTAATTCTATCAGGATTTCTTTGCACAGTTGCCCCAGTCCAAAACTTTACATACACTGTAGCGTACACCACAGACCTTCTGAGCTTATAGTTATTTTGCTTTACTGGTAAAAGAGTTGCTTCTTAAGTGCTGAATAGAAGTTGTCTCTGCATAAATGTGAGGTATCAGGCAGGCAGTTTGAGGCATTGTGGACAAAGATCTCAAAGACCAGGTTTCAAGTCCTTGCCTAGCTATGGATTCACTGGGTTGTTCTGAGCGAGTCACCATTTTTAAACCTCGGGTTAGATTCTGTAAAATGGGAATATTACTGACATCACTGGTGAAGGGTTGCAAGTTAAACAGGATAAAGATTGTAAAACTGCATGTATACATTATGATAAGACTGTTCCTTTCTTTTTCTGGAATATGTGAAGCAGACAATAGTGCTCTGCTGTGATCTGATCTCATTGCATTTAAGTGGCAGTCCTTGTTCTTGTCACTTGTCAGTCACTGGAGATCTAAGGAGAGGAGGGAAATGAGGAGGAGAAAAAGATAAGAGGTCACCTGAATCAGCTGAAGACAGGAGCAAGATCCATGGCCAGGGGATTTTAATAACCGGAAGAAGGAGTGGATCTTGGAAATGGGGGAATGGAAATTGTTTCAGGATTTGTGGACAGCTTGGCTGGGGCAGGTTGAAGGAAAGGGAGGAGTCAAAGATTACTTCACGTTTGCAAGCCTGTAATATTGGATGCCTGTAAGTTGGAGCTTCATCAGGAAAATGGAGGGGTAGCTAGAAGGTTTATGAGTTCTGTCTTCTAATTCAGGACATCTGTCTTGCTGACAGTTCTGCAAGACACAAAATTGGGCAGAAGTTCAAAGGGATGAAGGACAAAACAGACTTTCTTTAGTGCAGCGGTGGGCAACTTGGCCCAGTTTCAGCCTCATTTCACAAGCCCTCTGCATGTAAATCACTTAGACCTCTGGCAAGAGCAATTTGTCCTTTCCATGGCAGACTGCTGGGTGGGAAGGGAAAGAAAAGGGGGTAGCAGAAAGTGAGAGAATAGGGGTGACCCACCCACTTTTGGCTCTGGCCCTACCCACGGCTAGGTTCAGCCATACCCACTGTCAACATGTGCTCCCCCCCACAACAGATTACCTGCAAGGAAATGCAGCCCTCCACAGAAAAAAGGTTGCCCTCCTCTCCTTTAGTATAAAGGTGATTACAAAGCTGTGACAATGATTGAAGTCTTGGGAGGTCACAGGAAGAAACACTGGAGATGAATTCAAGTAAGTTGTCAAGGACTGAGGCTAGGAACCTGCTGAATATGGGGGGTGAAGACAAAGAGACACAGAAGGAGATAGAAGAAAAGGTGTGAGATACAAGGATAGTTTTTCTATTACCAGTTACATTTAAGAAGTGCAAGGAAATGTCTTTGTCAGCATAGCAAAAGCTATGTTGTTTTAGGGAATCAAGAAGGGTTTTCATACAATTACAATTGCCATCCAAGTATTGGAAGATGATGTGTTTTGTCTAGCTAGCCCAGGAGAAATCATTCTGTGTTGTGTTTGTCCAGAGCTTAAATTGATTAACTTGGGGTTGAAAATAAAACTACTGGTTATCAGGAAGAGAAGGATCCTTAGCAAAGTATTAGGAGTGTAACGTCTATTATTAAACATTTGATGCTTAATAGTCAAACTTTGCAAAGCTGTCCCTCCATTCCCAGTTCTGTGGTTGTTTGTTTTCTGTCTCCACATACTTTGAGCCGGTTCTGAAAGTGCCCTATGAACAATGCATTGAGTAGAAGCTGACATCTAATGGGGCAGTTAATTGGCTTTCATTTTCCAAAACCCATCTGCATTAGGAATGACTGTTTTGAAGTCATTGACAGTCTTCCTCTGTTTCATGTTCACAAAACAGTTGGTTGCAAGAGATGACAAGATCAGCATACATTTCATTTGGCAAAGTACACTTTCTTTAAAGTAGTCCAGCAGACAAGAGGCTTATTAAAGAACAAAGGCACCACATACATGTGTTTTATTTTCAGTCATGATCGATGATCAAGACACTTGTGCCTGTCAAAAATATATCTTTTCCTTTTAATTTTTTTATGTTTCAGGAGTGACTTGCTTCTCCATTCTGTTTCTCTGTGGTAGTTTTGTGTGGGTAGCTTGATGGGTATTTAACTTTGGGGGGCACAATCCAGCAGGAAGTTTTCTTGCACAAGCCCTACGAAGATGAATGGGGCCTGTGAAAAAGCAACTCTTTGTTCATGCACAGCCAACTTTCTACTGAATTGTGCCTGTAGCCCACCCATCCTAAAGCTTCAACTGGATATCAGTAATTTAGGAATATCCTATTAAAACTGTATTTAAAGCATTAGTGCTTAAACTGATTTGGCATGTTTATCCTCTCAGTAGCCATGAATGGTACATTGCAACAATTCCCATTTTACAGATACAGAACTGAGACAGAGATGATCCAGAGACTCCTTGGATAGAATCTTAAATTAGGGCCTCCCAACTAGTAACTTCCTGTCTGCTGAATCACTCTGGCTTTCTCATTGCTCTTCTCTCCACCACCATCTCCATTTTCTCTTTGTGACCCCATCTTTCTCCAAGGAAGTTCACATTTGTAGGGGGGAGGATCTGAATCTTGAGAGGAGAATAAATGAAATGAGATAAATCTGTGGAGGCATCCTTTGCATAATTCTAGTTGCTAATTTAGGTGCTGGGTTCACACCACTGTGATCATAGGCAGGTGCAATAATAAGCAAGGGCGTATTCTTTTAGTTGGGTACGAGGTTAGGTTCCATGCAATAAGGTGCAGTTGTGCAGTCACTAAATATAATTTCCCCTTTTTTGTCTTCCCAATTCTGCAGTTTGAAGAAGTCTTCTGCAGAACTGAAGAAGATACTAGCTAATGGCCAGGTAGGTGCATTGGATTGGGGCTGGGTATAGGCAAGATGAGCTTCCGCATGAATACAGAAATGCCTCGTGTTCTAGGATAGCCTCAGAGATGCTTACTGCTCGCTTATTAGTAATGTGTTCTTTTAATAAAGTAGAGGAGAGGCTGTGAAAGAGCTTGTCTTGTGGAGGAGCCTCTTTCTTGATTGATTTGGATTGGCACACCAATTTGCTTCTCCTTTCTCAAAACGCACTAATCAGATTTAGCTCCAAATAGATTGAAATGCTATTCGCACTCGTTGTTCTGCTGCCTCAATTTAGGGAAGAAAACATAATCAATTTTGAATAGCAAAATAGGATTTCTGGCTTGTTAGATCTTTGCATGTAGGCTTAAATGCACATGCTGCGAAGTAAAGAATAATGAAGGTGGTAGTAGAAGGTATGTGTTGTCATTTTCTTCGGAGCCCCATGTTATCGGTTTGCTCTGTAAAAGAGGAAAATCGTAGATGGCTTACTTGACTTACTTCCTCTGGCATCTGCAATTGAATGCAATAGCCTCACAATTGATGGGCAAATGGACACCTCAGGGCACGTCCTTTCTGGCCAGTTTTGATTCAAACAGGCAGGGAAGGCCCAAAGTAGCATAATGACTTTAAATATACACCACTAAATGAAAGTACCTGCAAGGCAGCAGGATTCTTCAATAGCAACATAAATAAGTTTTAATGTTTGTCATGGTGAAAGCCCTTTGATAGCCTTGGAGGCAGGCACCTGTCCACTGCGATCAAGCTTGCCTATTAGACACTATTGACTGAGACATCTGTGTCACTGCAAATAAAAGACTCTTATTGATTTTCTTAACTGCTGTTCACTTCCCTTCCATGTTTCGAAGGCTGAAATCTTAATTATCTCAGATGCGTATTCAGTGCCTTCACACAGTGACCTCTCCAAGCCTCATTGGCATTTCATGAATCAAGTAGTTGTAGTTGAGCGTGTCAAGAAGATAAAAGCTGGTCTTCACGCTTGTCCTTCAGCGGATCACCTGTAACATTGTGCTCTTAATAGATGGGAATGGTCCCACTAGTGTCACTTGCACTTCAGCTTTGCTTATTTGTGATCAGAATTGTTTAAATAAAACTTAGGAATATGGATTCCCGTTCTTCTTTTTGAAGCATAGATTATTACTCTTTCTTTAAAGTTAGGTATGGAGTTTCTTTTAAGCTTTATAGAATCATAGGGTTGGAAGGGGCCTACAAGACCATTGAATCCAACCCCCTGCTCAATGCAGGAAGCCTGATTCCCAGGCGGTCTCCCATCCAAGTACTAACAAGGGCTGACCCTGCTTAGCTTCTGAGATCAGATGAGATCAAGCACATCCAGCCCTCTGTTATAAAAATAAAATACATGCCTATTGTTTTTAACCCATCCCCAGTATTTTATTTAATCTTTCACAAATGTTTTCCTGTAATAAACATTTAGGAATTATGGGGCAGAGGAGATGAAAAAGGTGAAATTAGGAAAACAAAATTTAAAATCCTTGCCTGAGAACACACGTGTTTTAATGAAATTAAGAGGATTTTTAATGCCTGATAGGGAAAGAAGATGATCTTTGTAGGTTACTTTGGGAAGCGCATCACACATGTAGAGTTCTCAGGAATACATTGGGGGATGGTAGAGTGTGGAGGCTTGCTTTTAATGTTCAAACTCTGCTGTGCATTAGCCATGCTCCTTTGGTGTTGCTGAATGCTCTGCTTTAAAAATAATTGAACAAATGGCTGTTTGATTGGATGAATAACTTTCCCTTAATTTACTTTGGGTATGTTGATCAGCTGTTCTTTAAGGAGTTCCAGCGTGCATTTGAAGTTCTTCCAATCACATGTTTTCACCAATCACTTCAGCAGAGCAGTGAGCTCTTTGTGGGCAGAAGGATGTGGGTGTAGATATCCCCACCCCCACCCCAATTGAGGCACATGAGAAAGCCTTGTTGCACAAGGGAACATACACAGAGCTCTCTGTGGGGGTCGGGGCAGGGCAGGGGGCGTCATGGGTATAATCCATGCCAAGTCTATCCTGCTAAGTTCTCTTGATGTCAGTGAGAGCTGAACATACTTAACAGGGGTGTGGGTGTGGTTAGGCCCTAAACTGTTAGGTTTCCTAAGAGATCATGGTGGTCTTCTTACTATTATGGGCTGTGTTTAATACAAAGGTATAACATATGTAAGGCAGTGGTTTCTTTGGTTGCAACTTTTAGGGTTTACAAAAATAATTTAGGTGGTTTCAGCCACACACTAGTACAAGGGATATTTTTTATTTTGTGCTGTTTTGCACCTTCTGCTTGAAAGCATTAATAAAGACATTTTTCCCTGATAGCCTCCACTTAGGTTTAATAAGGAATTCATATTAATCATTAAAAAAAGGGGACACGATTCTTCAACATAATCAAATATTGACAGGTTAGAAATAGCTTTCTGCCTAGGTTCATTGATATAGGTTATGTGATATAAATATTTATTTCTTTTCTGTCACTCAGAGAAAATGCTGCCAATTGATTCCGCATTGATGTTGTGTCAACAGTTCATAAGAAACATTTGACTGGCTTGTGTTTTCCGATTAGTCTCTGCTCTATAAAGTGGGATTTACTAAATCTCTTCAATTGTCTGCTCATAGAGTGAGACTGCTTTCTGAAGCCATTAGGGCTTCGATTGGTAGAGAGGAGGTATAGCTTATAGGGCCAGACTTCTGCTAGAGCTTTATGTATCAAATAAGGATTAATTGAGCATTTTTGCTTGTAATGATTTATAAGAGATGTATGCTGATTCGCTCCAAGACAGTAGATATAAACAGAGTGTTTTGTTTGTTGATCCGTAATTGGATACTCTCTCACTTGCCATTAATTCTGTTAATATCAGCAGCCAATCAAGTTTGCTTCACAAAAGTTAATATTCCAGCACTTGCTATGAAGTTGTAGTTGTGATTTGATCGAGGCCTCCTGTTTCCCAAATACAAGAGACAAATTGCTAAGTACCTTTGACATATATCTCTGAGTTGAGAAATTGGGTAAAGTAGAGCTTCAGCACCATTCTTGAGGTATTTGAGACTCCAGACTTATTGTGAACGCCAAAGCAAAGATGGGCTGCGTTAGGTCTCCTATCTCATCAAGGGATATGTTGGACTGATTTGGAGAATCTTTGAATTGGGGACTCCTTGGCAGAAAAAATCCTGTGATTAAACAGATTCATTCAATTGACAACCCCAGTTTGATCAGTCAGCAAGGATATATGCACATGCAGTTTTACAGAGCCACCTGGAGAGGATGGCAGGGAATAATCTGGGACATTCTAGACTAGCAGTTTGGATGCAACTGCCTTTGTTTTCTGGAGGAGATTTTCAGGGGATTTTCTACATTCTTTAGGGGCGGCAGAGTTGTACACATGTGTGCAGCTCCATTTCAGTGGAGAATTTCCTGGTGGATTATGCTCCATGTTAGTTGGTGTGGAGGTGGGGCAAGGGAATGCCATTTGGAATATTTTGCCTAGGCACAAAATGTCTCAGTCCAGCCCTCGCCCCACTTTGAGAATTGTAGCTGTACATGTTTTCTGGTGCATAGGTACTTCTGTTTCTTCCATCATCAGTTCCATGCATAAGAAAGTTTAGAAGGATACACAATGAAGAATATATGCTCTAGTCTAAGGAGTGGTTGAGGAAAACAATAAAGTCATTTTAAAATAGGTGATCTAGGTGGGGACCATTCACTCCACACCACTTGACCAAAGGCAAGTTAAATGAACGGGGTGAGAAAACATTCTTGCAGAATCCCCAATACAATTGTGCTTGTGAAACCTTTACTGGTCCTTCCTGAATCAAAGCTCACATAATTAAGCCTCAAAACTGCTGTTCCCAAAAGGATTTGCTTCTCATTGTGGATGTGAATGTATTTGCAGCGATGCAAATCTGAAGTGTTTCCCTTCTGATGGCTCTGAACAAAGGTAGATTAAAGTAAGTGACCTACATCAGAATTCATTGGGGGAACTTTTCCAATACAAGCCTCATTGAAGTGATTGGCAATTGCTCATGTGGTTTTCATGACTTGTTCAAGAGACGTTGGTGTGAATTGTGCCCATGCCATGGTTCTAGCCGTGGGGCAAGAAGACATTCAGATGTCTTCTAAATTCCTAGTCTAGGTAGCATTTTCTCCTAAGGCTTTTGTAGGCCTACCTTTAGCTCAGGAAAGGCAGGATTTCTCAAAATGTTTGCTGCTTCTTGGCCTGTCTTTGTTAAAAGGGGGGAAATCATTCAGAAAAAATCCCATAACATAAGCCTTAATTTTGATTCATGGCTGTCCATTGTGTATTAATTAATTTCAATATATTAAGTTTACTGCAACAAACTAAACAGGCAATTTATATGAAGTCCACTTTTGTGCCTTTGGGCTTCTAATGATCACAGATTGCCCAAGCTTTAGACCTGAACATTTATAGAAGGAAAATATTTCCCTGGATAAATAATCATTGCGTTGTAGTATAACAGAGAGCATTTTAAGCATGGCTTTTGTGGTCTTCAAGTAGATTATTTTTTTAAATTTACCCTAGCATGTGATTTGTTACTAAAATCCGCTTTCTACAGCTGAAAGTGTGCTGAATTTTTTTTCCTAACAAAACTAGTGTGTCAGGATTTTATCTCTCATGACATCAATATGCTTTCATTTTGCCAAGTGCCAGTATCGGCCCTCCATCTGTCTTCTGAACACAATTCAAGGTGCTAGTTTTGACCTCAAACCCTAAGGTTTGACAGGTGTAACAGGGTTGATATCTTAACTGCTATAGCCATAGATGTGGTTAAGGCAGGAGGAGCGAATTTGCTGTGTGGTGACAGCACTTGAACCTGCTGACTCTCAGTCACTTAACTGCAAAAAGACTGGCTCACACTCTCTCTGCTTTGGAAACTGCTTCATTTGTGATCTCAGGTCAGCCTTCTTAAGCATACCAGCCTTGCAACAGCCTTTGCATCTTGCTCTTGGTGACTTCCCCAGCTCTAGAACAAGTGTGTGGGCTGCAGCAGTACATTCCTGGCCTCATTTAAAGTCAAAGTATTGGCCAAGGAGCTCGCTAGCCCCCTCCCAACCTAGGCCTTGGTTATACTCTGTACTCAAGACCCTTTTTCTCCTCTCCATATCTGTGATCTGCTCCTCTTGAGCTATGTTATCATTCCATTTTGACACCTTTTATCAAACTTTAATGAAATGACCCAGGCAAACAAATTGTCATTAAACTTTCCATCACTTTGTCCCTTGGTATTGTCTTTTATAAATTGGACAGCAAATGTTGTATTGATCTCCTCGTTCTTGCAGCTGAACTTGAAATGACCCAGACGGCTGGTTGTTTATGGCCTAGAGTTGCTTTTCCTTGACACTTCCATCCACGGCATGACATCTCTTTTGTTTTTCTTCCTTCCTTGTGGAGATGAATGAACAAGACATACGGTATCGAGACATCCTCGGTCATGGCAATGGAGGAACTGTCTACAAGTAAGTGCCCCCCCTTTTTTTTCTTGCTCCAACTTTTGGGAAAGAAAAGGCAGCAACATTTTTCCACTTCCCCATGAATGTGTCATAAGGTGACTGGCCTTTATTTCTCCTCTATGAAGTGCTGATTGTATTTAATGTTTCTAGGAGCTGCCTTCATAACTACCTTAGAACTTGAAAAACTACCCCTATTTTAATATATCTTGTATGTCGTCATTGTTTAAATCCCAGGTGGATGTGCAAAATAGCTACAGTAATCTGAAAATGCTGTTTCTGGAGTGATGCAACTATAGCTTCAGGTGGGGTAGCATGGGGTGGGGAGAGCAGAACAGCCCTGTGTGGTTCCATTGACCAGACAATATCCTCTTCTTGTTGCATATCTTGTTAGGCAGTAGGCTTAAGAGAAGCCTCCCACCCCAGGTTCTTTACAGAATGTAGAATCACACTTATGTAGTTCCTTGCTACTACATGCCGTGATGAGTACAGGTATAAACGGCTATGCAAAGGTTAGATGCATACATGGAGGATATAGGGCAATCTGCAGCTAGTAACCATATAAGGCATAATCATCCTGTGGAACTCAGGGCCACAGATTATTGTGATGGCCACTAACAGGGATCACGTGTATACATGGTGATGGGGCATGGCAATGCCTCTTTCAAAACTGGGCCTTTACTCTGTGGTTATTCATACAACCTGAAAGTAAGAGATGTGTTCACCACACCATACCCAGTTATACTTCTTCAGCTTTCACTGGCCTGGAAGGTTAATGCATTGTTTATGTTTACAACTCCCTTGATGCTCTTGTTTTGTCTTGCCTCTCCCCACTGTAAAATAAAAATAAGAATCTGCACATGCATCCCAGTGGGAACCGTATGCTATGGACTCACTCCCCCAGCCATTTTCCAGAAGAAGCCACCTACATAAACCCTTATTAATTTTAATGTATTAAGGATTACCATAGCAAAGCGGTGGTTGACTTGACAGGAAAGTCTTTATCTCCTGCATAGTGCAAAAGTTTAAGTCCCATAATATAAACGTTCACACTTAATATTCTGCAGTAGCATGTGAAAAATATTCTACTAGGAGTTAAAATAAAACTTCATAAGAAAAGCTCTGAGGGAATGATAACGTTTTCTTCAAGAAAGAACTGTTTTCCATATACAAAATACATGTTTTAGTTATATTAAAAGGCAGTATAAGTTTTGTTTATAAAGAGCATTTTAAAACCACAGTGTGTTTTTAAAATGATGTATTTCTGTTCAGTTCCGTTCACCACAGCCTCCCCCACCCTGGGGTCCTCCAGATGTGTTGGACTACAACTCCCATAATCCCCCAACCAGCATACATTTGGAGGGCACCAGGTTGGGGAAGGCTGACTTACATGCTGAACCATGGCGCCTTTCCACATCTTTGGCTGGTGGGATGGGGAAGTAATGTTACAGAGGGAGGTGGAGAACGTGATGCCTGGGGTGCTCTTTTCAATGGCATCCTTGTCACATGTAAGATGTACCTCTGCTCATAGCTAAGAACCACTTGGTCCATTTCATGTGTTCAGTGCTGACCATTACCTGTTAAAACTCATGGCATAACAAACTTTATCAGCTTTATTAGAACAGAATTTAGATGTGGAAATTTATTTTGGGATATTTTCTGGTATTGGGGTGGAGGACTTCCCTGAAGACATATCCTGTGTTGGATTGTATTGCCTTTGTGTTGTTGCAGAAGCCCAATTGAAATTACCACATTTGAAAAGCTTACAGGTGCCTTGATTCTGGTCTGGTTATAAGTAGAAGCGACACATACTTCAATGGAGGCAATTGATGATGGTTTTGACAAATAAAATGAATTACAAATGCTTCTGCTGATACGTTTTGTATTTTCTGGCTGACAGCTTTCCACACTCTGGGCTTGTTTCTGAAACGTGTGCACCTCATATTGATTTGTAACTGAAGAACAAAAGCATGCATGTTTGTGTGTGTGTCTTCCTAAAACCCTGCACGAAGTCATATCCATTATGGCAATGAAATATTACCCACATTCAGCAAACAAGAAGGCACGTTTCAGGTCGCTGAACAGAAGCATTCTGTTTCTGTTTCCAGGTGAACTAACTATTATTGAAATAGTTTATGGAGATTGAGATATTGATCACTTTCGTGCTAACCATGGCTTAAGGGAAGAGCAAAAGAAGGGGGGGCTGTTTGGAAGACACCATTTTATTGAAGTGTGTGTGTGTTCAGGGTTTTTACTGCCTCTGTGGGTTTATTGCTTGACGAGAAGGGTATCTTTGCTTCATTTTTATGACAATATAATTATACTTCAGAAATGCACTTGATTACTCTGTGCAGCAAAATTGTTCCAGTGCATTGCTTAGGCCAATACTGCTATACAAACAACTTTTCAGTCAATTGAGTTGGGTAAAAAAAAATCAATACTTCTATAGCAATATTTCTAGGGAGAACTTGCTGAATCCATTTTTTTGCCCTTCTGTTTGTTTGTTTAAATAAAAGGTGGTTTATAGCTCTTAGCTTCCTGTTAAGTTTATTTCTCCCATTTTCTTAAGTAAAGGATGGTAAGCATTATTTATTTATTTATTTATTTATTTATTATTGCATTTATATCCCGCCTTTTTTCCTCTTGCAAGGAACCCAAGGCGGCTTACATTATCCTCCTCCTCTCCATTTTATCCTCACAACAACCACCCTGTGAGGTAGGTTGGGCTGAGAGTGTGTGACTGGCCCAAAGTCACCCAGTGAGCTTCCATGGCCGAGTGGGGACTAGAACCTGGATCTCCCAGTTCCCGGCCCTAAACTCTTGCCACTACACCACACTGGCTCTTTAGATCTTGGCCCACAGAATTTAAGTGTTGCTGAGTTCAGGTGGCTTTGGACAAGCTGCTGAGGCAGCGAAGCAGCCACAAGTTGTATCTTTCTGCATATGGACAGTTTGTAGCGTGGTTTACCCATAACACTAATACTTGGTTTATTTAACCCATGGTTTGTTGCCCTACCCAGACTTTGGCCAACAAACAAACCATGGTTTATTTTCTCAATCCCTGGATTGTTTGTTTCCCTCCTCCTCTTCCTGCTCCCTACCTGCATCTCAAATTCCTTTGTGGTGCTGTAGTACTGGCATATAGAGTGACTGGTTTTTTGGACTGCTCTTGCCTGCTGCCTCTGTAGCCTGGCAAAGCAACCCATGAAGAATCCACGGTTCTAGGTTCACATGTAACAAAACCTATGGCTTAAACAGTGTAGAGTTCACCACCCAACAAGAAACCATGGGTTGTCTTTCTGGGTTGTTCATGGTTAACAGACCATAGTTGGTTAGCATGGCTGCATTCACACATCACAACAAGCCACAATTCAAGAACACATACCATGGGTTAGCGTTATGTGCGAACCAGGCCTGTATGAAAGCTTCTCAGGTGTTGCATCCAGGTGGGGAAGTTGCCTCTCAGCATCACCTGGCAAACTCCACACCTCAGAGCTGCTCTAGGCACCACACACATTTCCTGTCTCCCTGTCCCAGATATCTTATTTAGTAGAATTTGCCACAAGAATTTTGTCCATCACAGGCTACGTTTCCCTTCTCTTGCTGACAGTTGCCCGTGACACGCCCAAACCTGTGAAACTGAACTATATTTGATTTCAGTTGAGTTGCTTTTGGAATTCAGTTCAATGTAGCTATACTGTGGATTTATTACTTTACCTAATTTAAACAAGGTATTGTAATTTTTTTACCCCTCAAATATTTTCTAAAAGCAGGTATGATGGCGCATACAGGCTCTTGTGTATATATTGGAAAATATTTGTATACTGAAGCATCTAGGGTATTTACTTAAATTGCTTTTTTGAAAAATAATTCACTGGAAAGGCCAAACAGCACGAAAAGTGGGTTTGCTTCCTTCCACATTTTTTAACTCCATTGCTTCTTTACAGAGCTCGAAGACATCACGTTTTTTTGCAAAATTGCTTCCTCATTTCCAGTGAAATATGTTAACAATGTGATATATAATGCAGCATCCCCTTTCTAACATTTGTGGCTGAGCAGAAACAGCACTAAATTATTTAGAACAAAAACACCGTATTAAGTATCATATAAAATTGTGTCACTGGTAAATAACACATAATATTTCTCACGTGACTCACATTATCTAAGCTTTTGTAAGATAGCATTCTGGCTCTAGCAACGAGGGGCTGTGGCTGAGGGACAGAGCCCCCGCTTGGCAGGCAGAAGGTCCTAGGTTCTATCCCCAGCATCTCCAGGTAGGGCTGGGAAAATTATTGCCTGAGACCCTGAAGAGCAGCTCCCAGTTAGTGTTGACAGTACTGAGTTGGATGGACCAATGGTCTGACACAGTATAAGGCAGCTTCCTACATTCCTAAGAACTGATCTGCTGGATTGGACAAAGTGGGTCCATCTAGTCCCACCTTGTTTCCAACAGCAGCCAACAGATGTCTCCGGGAACCTCATCTGTTTCTCATGCCTCTGTGCTGCCTCTGAACATGGAGAATCCATATTCCTGAAGATATCCAGGAATATCTTCAGTACAAGCCTGTGCATAGAGGGAAAAATCCCCTTGGCTTGTGCCTGTTGGAAGTTCCTGAAAATGAGAAGGGATTATGTGTACAACTACCACAAAATGTGGAGAAGGCCACTAGGTTAGGTGACTTTTTAAAAGGGCTTCACAGATTGATGGAGGATAGGTCTATCAGTAGCTATAAGCTGTGATAGCTAAACAGAGCTCCCATATTCAGGAGCAGTATACCTGATGCGGGGGACAAACAACAGGGAAAGACCATCCTGCTTGTGAGTTTCTCAGGGGTGTCTGGATGGCTGTTGCTAGAAACAGAATGCTGAATGTAGATATTCCTTTGGGGTCAGATCCAGCAGGGCAGTTCTTATGTTGTTCTCTTCTTAACCTGGCTTAGCAAATCATGTGCGCAAATAGTCCTTCTAGTTTTTGTGTTTCAGACCCTGAACCCTCAGCCCATTTTTTCCACGTGGCATTTTTCTGTCCCTCTTGTCTGTTTTTACTGTCTCAGATTTGTCTGATTGCTTCAACTTTAGCTGGGCTACAACCCCACCAAATTCCTGTGGACAATTGTTACAGGTTAACCAAGACTGACCGGTGATTGTAGTTCACTTGTTTCCATTGACCCCAGCCGTTTGCTACCCGGCTCATAAAATCTGTTATGCACAAAAGTGCATAAAATGAAGATGAAGTGCCTCCTCCCAGCCTTGACAAAAACCGTTCCTTCTGCTGAACTGGCGCTGCAGTGAAAGTAAATAAATGAATGGACAGCAATCACAGCCTAGTTGATGAAACTGTTCAATTAAAGCACAGACATTTACATGGTGTAATTTCCCTAAATTGCCAATGAGCCCCTTTAGACACAACCAGTGTTCAAATTGATTTCAGCATTGATTTTGGCTGAAGCTGATAAATTTCTGCTTGTTAGTTAAAGTAATTTTGCAGAAGACTTTGTACTGCAGTATTGAAGTGTTCATTTAGCTGATGGTTAAAATAGGAGTTATTTACCGAGGGCTGCACTGTTGTTCTGAGATGGAGCAATTCCCCAATCATCTTTTACTTTTAATTTTTTAAGCTTCAGTATCCCAATCAATAGGTGACTGAAACTGATTAAAACTTATCCAACCAGCTGCCTATGGCAGCTTAATTAGAAACTGGTTGATTCTTAAATTAAACTTCTTCTTTTTTTTTTGCATTGTGTACTCATCCTCCTGAAGATTCAGCAAAAAGTTAAGTTGTTCTTGGTTAAAAATAGGCCAGGTATTTTGGTAAAGAACAAGAGAAGACTATTGCTTAGGACAATGTCACAAGATTTGATCTAGTACTCTTTACCACCCTGCATGGGAGCTCACGTTGCCAACTAAATGTGGATTATTGTAACCTTTCTCGAATTCCACTGAGTTTAGGTGAAGAACAGTTACATGATTGGCCTTTAGTAACCTGTAACCTAATTGGCTGTCTTCCCCATAAGAACAAGCAGAAATATAGTTGCTTCCATGTACAGCAAGCTCTTTTCTGGCTGTTGCTTTTCAGGTTCCCCAAAGAACTAGGGATAGTCCTACAAGCTTGTCAGTGTGCTTTAAAGGCATTATGATATAAGTGAATGTCACAAGTTGGCTGTTTTAATCAATTATGGTTCACTGAACTTGTGTGTGTGAATGTGTAATAGATACATATTCATATTTAAAAACACCTTGCAAGTAGAAAATTATCCCAGCCTTCTCCCCATTTTGCTCACTTTCTACTTATAGGAAGGTTTTAAAAAACAAAACATTGGACCATTAAAACATGTAATCCCTGACTTGCAGCCTGAAAGGGTACTGACCATTCTGTCACCTCAGGACTCGCCTGTGTAGCTAGTCTTGAGTTGTCGGAAGAGTTTACAATTTAGAGGCAAGCAATCTGTGGGCTAGAGGGTGCCTTCAAATTAATAACAAATCATTTTGTGGTCATCATTCAAGCATCTGCGGTGGGATTTTGGACAGAAGGAAGATTGGCATAGATTATTGCTTTGAATGAGCAGAGTCCCAATAAGGGCTGCTCTTTACTAGCGCTGCTCACTTCTGAATTTCCTCTTTTTAACAACCAGCAAGTCAGGCTAATGGGCTTGCCTATTACCGAAGGCAACAACTGTCAAAGTGCTAATTTCCTGGAAGCCATCTGAACCTCTTCCTTTTTAGATGGCTGTTTCAGTACATGAAAATATTGTCATTAAAACTCCCAAACTCTGGCCATTAGCATAGAGCAGAGTGCTAAATCTAGCACACACATAAAGGCCTCGAACGAAATCTGTATGTGATTTGCTGCATGTTGTCTGCAGCTGGTGACCATCATATCCTTGCACAATGTATAATGCTTAGAGAAACTGAACTTATGCATGAGGTTGTAATGAGTTGTTGTTTTTTCTCTTATTTCAGTACTGCTGTGGCAGTGCTCCATATTTGTTTGATTCAGGAGGTTTTGAGCACTGAGGGCTGTCATTGAATATATACGATGGAGCCAAGACAACAGCTGCCTTGTGGTTGTGTTGCATCCAAACAAAAGGGTGGAGATGATTGGAGGCATCTTTGCTTCCATCAGGCTTACCGAGTTGCAACTTCCTTCTTCTTGGGCAGCCTGTGGCATAATTGTTTACATACATTCCATATACTCCATAAAACTCTGTTTGAGCTTTAAATACCCATCAGTGCCATAACCAAAGAATCAAGGGGAGCAGTACAGCTTCAGTCAGGAGGGAGAAACACTGGTAGCTGAGAGCTACCACTCTCTTGTGCTTTGAACAAGCTGGTCACAAGAGGCAACCTTCACTTGGCTGTTTTCTCTGTAGAAGTTGTCAACATTTATGGGCTTGAGTGCAGGATTTACAGTGTAAACAATAGAAGTAAATAGCACTTGAGAGCTTTTTCTTCACCGTCTTGCCTGCTGGGACCATTGTTCTGGATCCTCCCCCCCACCCCCAAATAACTGATGATCTCACCAGTGAGTCTATGTATAACCCCTTCCATCAGGAACTTCGAAGGGAAATCTGGAAGGTTCTGCTCAAGTGGGGTGTTATGTGTGTGCCTCCAATCACACAGTCTGTCCTTCTGTGCCTAAAATAGCTATCTTAGCAGGTCTGGGCACATTGCCTTCTCAGAACGCCCTGCAGGGAAGCATTTGAATTTTCCAAGCTGTAGAAGCTAACAGTTTTGCAAAATGGACTTGGCCCACATTGGTACCTTCAGGGTTTCAAATGTCTGGGGATATGATTAATAGTCAAGGTTAATAAAATATTTGACACAATTGTGCCAGTCCTGCTCTAAAGCTGTTCTTTGTAAATGGATATAGAAGGCTCAGAGTAATGAACACTAATAGGTAACATTAAGCAAAAGAGTTCTATATTTTTGTTTTCCTGGTGGGGAGGTGTCAAAAGGGCAGCAACTGGCACTTGTCCTTCCTGTAGTTATTTTATATTAGGAAAATGGGGTAGGAAAGTCAGATGTAATCTTACAGCAGATTAAAATGACCACTTCAACCATTAAATGCTGTCTGGAAGGATAAAAACTTCCCACATTTACCATTTTTCAACCTTTCTGATTGGGTAAGCAAAATGTGACCAATACGGATTCAGAGACATGGTGAGTGGAAGGGCATGTTCTCCTGATTTAAAAATAATGCTGTTTTGTTTGAGAGGATCGTTTAGACTGGACATTCTTTTAAAGGGCTTCTAGCGCCCTGTTAACGTGTCAAAATGTTTTAGTTGTTTAGCTCAAGCAATATTATATATTGAGGATGCATATTTTGAGCACATCACAACACAAGCAAATCATGTATTGTTTAAGAGAGTCATCTTAAAGATATTCACCCGGATCTAGCAAATCGCTGCAAGCATGATGTCTCTGAAACCATGCGTGGAACAGCTCTGCTCCCATTCATTTTTCCCGGGGGAGCAGAATGGTGCATACATTCTCTTGTATGAATGACTCTTCTCTCTGTTGAAACAAATGCAGGAATCAATAGTTTTAAGAGTGCCATGTGTGCATAGCAGTATACACGCAGCTCTGAATTGGGATAGGTAACTGGACCAAGGTAGCAACTACATAATTTAAATGGCCATTGTTGACTCATAGTTCTACTTAGTATTTGGGCAGAAAATGTTTTCCCAGCAAACTAATTGGGACAGGTAATTACTGCAGCAGCTACAGCCTAATTTGAAGTGTTAGCTGTTAATTAAAACACTGCCGAGGTGTCCGGTTTTCTTTTGGTGTAACCAAAGCTCCCATTCAGTCTCCATTAATCACTTTATAGTTAATGTGCTAGAGGAGGTCAAGCCGACTGAGATGCCATAGCGGCCAGGAGTAAACAAATTTCCTTTCTTCCAGGTACTGTGGCACTTGCAGAAGCCAAGGGATGCTCTGCCCCCTTGGGCATGGTATCTGTTTTCTGATCTCTTTCTCAATGATAATTAAATGTTAAATTGCTACTGTCAATGCTCTGTAAACCAAACCAGGTACTTGCTCTTTGCTGGAAATTTAACCCAAACTTCCACGGATGAATTGGCGTGCATCATAATTAAATCATCAAGTCTTTCCTTTTAATTCACTTGGAAACAAGAGACCCCCCCTTCCTTTCATGGAAGAAGGGAAGGGGGAAAGGATTGGCTTTCTTGACAAGCTAATTAAGTTGCCAAACTGCCCGGCACAGTACATATTAAACTAACAGACGTTAAGCATGCTACCTCAGCTGCTTGTTTTCTTATCGTTTCTGCTGCTGTGAAAGTCAAAATGTTTTGCCACTGTTGGTTCATCCATAGTTACTTCATGGTTAGCCTTATCCATCTTGGTTTATTGACTGTACTTCCCACTGTCAATCTCTCAATTAACACTTCGGTGGATATTATTTTTTTCAGCTCTTAAATGCTTTTTTCAGATATATTTAAGGTTTATACGAAGTACTGTTAATTTTTAAAACATATGATTATGTTTGCAGACAAGCTGTCATCTCTCATGCACAATTTTTAAGGGAAACCACTCTTGTAAATAAAAAAAACAGGATAATAACGTAAAGGTCTGTTTTGAGTGTGATTGTATTGTGCACTTTCTCTCTCTCTCTTTCTTTCTCTCTCCCTCTCTCATATATAAACTTTAAGAACAAAGCCACTAAAGATGCCGTCCTCCAGCCCTTGCAGCTGGGGAGCCTCTGTGCATTTTTTTGTGTGGGTGCCTCATTCTTTAGGTCAGTCCTGCACATTTTGTGACCTATCAAGTCAAACACAGCCCATGTATTGTACCCTGCTATGTGCTTGATAACCCCCTTGTTTTTGCAGTTCAAGGTAGGCAGCAAAAATGGGAGATTTGTGTGGTTCTTAATTGACCGTATTACATAGATGATGGATTGTATTCAATTTGGTGAGTCATGAGTTGTGCAGGATTGATTTGGGTTCCAGAAGTGGAAGGAGGTCTAAAGCTGGCTACTTCATAGAAACTAGAGTTTGTTACCTGTATCACCTCAATGAACAAGCTGGATAGCTCAGGGATGCTATTAGCTATAAACCTTAACAAATATAAGTCCCAAATCAGAGTATGTATGTGATTTTGCGCTCACTTAACCTGACTTCTTTTCTTCTGGATGCAGAGCAAACCATGTCCCCAGTGGAAAAATATTAGCAGTAAAGGTATGTCATTGTCCCCACCCCCCACCCCCGCCCCATGCTTTTCTTTCTGTGGTGCTCTTAATTTGCTTCCTTGTATGAATGGAAGCTCTGTAGCACTACAGCAAATCATATACAATATTGTTTGCTGTAGTGCAACAAAAACACATGGCAAAGAATACAGTTTATACAGTCATAGAATCATAGAATATATAGGGGGTTGGACTCGATGGCCTTGTAGGCCCCTTCCAACCCTACTATTCTATGATTCTATGAATAGTAGGGTTGGAAGGGGCCTACAAGACCATCGAGTCCAACCCCCTATATAGTGATGACCTATATAGGACCATGACACTTCCTTGCTCACACAAGTAGTTCTGTGAAGAATGGAAAATACATATCAGTTGAAGAACTGGCAACTGTGGTTTTAGGTCAGTTGGAAAATCATAGATATTAAGAACTGTGACTTAAGACACTTTAAGTAAATACATACGTAAGTAAGTGTTGGAAAGGGCATCCTGGGCCATCTTTGTCTGTTCCATTGCCAAGGCCTCCAGTGTTCCTGGATCATGTTCTTGAGTGCTTTCTTCAGCTTCCTTCCATAGTGGGGTCTCCCTCCCTGCTTCCCCTCAAAAGCCTTCTCTTCCACCTGGATGTTCTGGGAGAACAACAAATTCTTCTTACAATTGCCTTCTCTTAGATTCATTGTATTGAATTCCTTCTTGCAATTTATCGCTTCTTGCTTGGAAAAATAAAATCTTCTTTCTTCTGTCAAATAATGGCGAACCAAATATTCCCAAAGGCCTGATCCTAAAACTGTCTGTGCCAGTAAATCAAGGTTTAGGATGTGGTGCGCTAACTACAGTGCCAACACAGCCATTGCATTGTGTTCAGATGTAGTGATGCACAAATTTAGGATCGTTGTAGCTATGAGAGAGTGTGAGGACTGATGGGCTGGAGGCAAAGTAGGCACTGACCAGGGAGAGGTAGTGTGGGGTAGTGGCTAGATCATTGCGTGAGGACTGTGGAGAACTGGATTCAGATTCCCAATCAGCCAGGAAGGCATTCTGTTCTGCCTCTGATGTGGCAAGGCCTTAGCATTGTTGGGCACTGGTGAGGCCTGGGCTACATGGTTCCACTACAGACTGGGTCTCTACCAGGGTTTGGGGCAAGTCAGGTTTCCCAGGAGGCAGGAATGGGAATAGGACAGCACCACGAGATCTCCAAGTGGGGCTGGAAGCCAGACAAGCTTATCTGTATGTTACTGCAGCAAGCAGCCTATCCTGACTGAGCCTTAAGTAAGGGTTTGGCTTTCTTTAAACTGGTTGGCCCCGCCTCCACAGTGATTAAGGCCTTTTCTCTTAAAGGGGCTTGGTCTGATTTAGCCGCTTCAAGCAGTGCCAGTGCAGGGATAGCTGTGATATGCTGGTGTTTTCATGGATGGCATCTTCAGAGTCTGAGGATGGCAATGCAACCTCTTCTGGAGAACTGGGTACTGAGGAGGTGGAAGCCTCATGACGCTTTTCCATAACCGAGTCTTCTTCCTAAGCCATTAACAGGAACCTTTTCTTCCGAGGATAAGAGGTTAGGCTCCTCTGAGGATGAGGATTCGGGGTCCTGGTCCATACAGGGTGACCTTAGGCCACTCACTATCTCTCAGTCTAATTTACCTCAAGGGTTGCTGTGATAAAATGGTGGAGGGACCCAGGTATGCTGTGTTGAAGTCCTTGGAGGAAAGGTAATACGACGAGACAAGCACTCGAGCTAGAGCCAGAAAGCTGGTTGGCAGGCCAGCTGGTAAGCATAGGTAGGTGGTCTGAGAGCAGCAAGAACTTTTACCTGGGCAAAAAATTGCTCGGGCTGAGGAGCTAGAACAGAAAATGGGACCGAGGGGACCTCACTGGTCTCTTCTGTCATCTGACCCATCTTCTGACTACCTGCAGTGGGGGCACATAAGCCCAGACCTGAGCAGATGCTCTCTCCTCTGGCAAGTCATCACAGTGGCTCGCACTGTGAGATGACTTCATTTATCCAGCAAAGTTCTGAAGTCGAGACTGGCCACAGCATTTTACACTGGGGATACAGATGTCATTAACTTATTGCTTTAGATGTGAAAATGATTAAGACTGGCTGTGGATAGTGGAAGAAACCTTCTCAGTCCACTAAAAAGGCGGGGCGGGAGGGAGAAAAAAAGAACTCCGTATAAATTGGATATACAAGAAATCAGAGTAGAAGGAAACAAAAATGCAGCTTTGTTGGCTGAGCTCATTGTATCTTCTCAAAGCCCTTTCTGTCTGCTGATGCTTGTGGGACTTACTAGATTTCCTTATATGCTTTACTTTCTATTGTGGGGAGGCACACAACTGAGGCAATAGCAGCCCCTCCCTTGTATCATGTTCTCTGTGGCTGCATGCCGTTCTGCATCTACCGTGAGTTTCCTCTGCTCTTAACCTAGCATTTAAATGGTCCATTTGATTAATCATTTGTATACTGACTATCGTACTCCCAAATTTCCTCTGAGTTGTACATACTGTAAAAGACAATTATGTTGCCACAGATTAAATAAGTGAATTAAAATGGAGTTGCAGCTTAATTTGACCTGTGATTTTGCTCTCATTCCCTTTAGTAGCGCACACACCATTCCAGCAAATAGATGAAGTCATCCATGACAGCTGGTGATGAATTGCCATCGCTATACTGTATATTTTAATAGCCTCTCACTAATTTAAATTGAGCACCAAGTAAATTATAATTCAGTCACTTGACTGCTTGTATTTAACTTGACAACTCATCCTTATTTGTCCTGGAGGTGTAGCAGAGAAGTGGAAAAAACGGGCTCAGGTATTTTGTGTAGGGTTAACCCTTTCCCCTTGAAGTGTGCTGTGTCAGAGTCATTGTAGATAGGAAGCTGATTGCTATTTCTGTTGCTCCTGTTATTTAACGTAGGGGAGGGTGAATAGTTTTAGGGCTGGAGCCCATGTTGTCCATTTTAAATTTGGAAATAGGACATACATCAGAGTATGGACATTTTCCCCTAACCCCATTCCTTCCTTACTGCTGCTTTTCCTGATTCACTCTTCACACAAATAAATTAATAAAATAAAATATTAGGGGGCTGAATATAAATGCAAGCCCCAACATTCAAGGCCTATTATCCATGTCTGCATTTAGAGTTAAGGGCATAATCCTATGCATGTTTAGACAGACAAAGCTGTACAACTCGCAGCATTCCCCAGGCAACATTTCTGGCTGGGGAATGCTGGGAGTTGTAGGACTTCTTTCTGTCTAATCATGCATAGGATTGGGCCCTAAAATCATGCAAATCTGAAGGTGCTTTAGTCAGTCAGTTCAGGTATATCTAACAGCATAATCCCAAACATGTTTACTTTTAGCAAGCCTCGGTGAGTTTAGAGGAATTTACTTCATGTTGAAATCAATGGGTTTCTGCATACCTGACTAAAGATCAGGCAGTAATTTGAATTCCATGCAGTTTCCTATCATCCCCTAAATAGAATTGTAGTTAAGACCAGAGTGATCCATCTGCTATTACCATCTCCAATGTACTCCAAGCAAAATGGCCACTTCATGGAAGCGCCTTAAAATTGCATGGTGGGTGGTCCACATAGCATGCTGTAGTCACAATGTTTTGCAGTGGTGTGGAGCCAGATTGGGGCGGGGGGTGGAGGGTGGCCACTGCCAATCCCCATAGCAAGCCTTTGCTTGTAAACACAGTGCAGTGTGGAGCAGTTGCCAACACGGCTACAGTTTAAAGTAGCAGCCATTTTGTATAAAGCAGGACTTAGTCCCTTCCATTCTTAAAAATCAATGTACCTGTAATTCACATCAGCTTAGGGGCTTCCTTTCTTCATTTCATGTCTTGGCTGATGCAGCATTTGCCATCCATGACATCAAATTCAGTCAATATTTAGCTAAAGCTTTTGCAGTGGGGAAGCTTGGTTTTGAGCAGGGTTTAACAATTGGAAAGCAATCTCTTTTAGATATGATAGAGGGTTAAATTTTGTTGTTGTTTTAATGGGCACAATTGATACACTGTTCCAGCAGGTTACTTTGTTTTAAGCTTTCCACCCAGGGAAAAAAAATGTAAGTGAATATTGTTGGCAAATGACTATTGATCTGGAGAAATGTGTTAAATGTTTTCTTGGCAGCCTTTCTATTACAGTTACAATTTAGTTTAGTGAGAGCTTTTATAAATAACCCTAAAGCAAATTCTTGATGGAAACTGGTTATGCTCTTTTTTCCCCATTTAGACAGACATCAATACTGTAAAATGTAGGTCTGCAAATAGGCTCCTTGGTTGTGTGTTCCCCCATCGACAGCATGGACTGTGGGTTGTGTAAATTCCGCAAAGCATGCTTGAGCCTCAAACTGCTAACCAAATCCTTGGCAGTGTACATGTTACGCTCTTTAAGTTATTCCTTCTAGGACAGAGATAATCAGCTTCTTCATTTTGTGGGGAGGGGGTCACTCATTTCTCCAGACAGGGGGCTGGAAGTGTATTTTGCCATATAAACCCACCTGTCGTGAGGGATCAGGATACATAATAAAATTGGGACTAACAGTCAGACTTTCCAAGTTAAACAGCACATGTTCTCAATCATATATATATACACACACACACACACACACACACACATACATACACACATACATACACACATACATACACACATACATACACACATACATACACACATACATACACACATACATACACACATACATACACACATACATACACATACACACACACACACACGCATACATATACATTGTATACAAAGTTAAAGTGAGCTATATAATGTTAGAATGGAATATATCTACTTTTACAACTCAAACATGTTCCTTTTATTTACAAATAAAACTGTGGGCAAACCATACTTTATTAAAAATGAATTGCCAATGGCCTGATAAAATTGATTTGGTGGCTGCCTGCAGGCAGTCCGTTGTCTAGGGCAACACAGGTGATACAATGCAGGTATATTTCAGTCTATAATTTGTTAGGAGTGAGCCTTAAGTGCTCATAGCCAAAATCCTGAGAGGTGGTGATGTCACTTGAGTGGCCCTGTCTGTCAGCCACAAACTGACAGTCAGTTGGTGGTGGCCAGTTGACATTAGTAGTAGTGGGGCAGAAGGATGTGAAAAATATATCAGGTGATCATTTTTTGCCAAGGCACTGTAGCTTAGGGCTTAAAATTAAAAGAAAAATCAGTAATAGGATTGTTAGTAGCCATAATGTTTACATCTGATTTCTGGAGAGATAATATTTCGATGCTTACTTTCAGGTGATCCCTTTAGATATTACCCTGGAACTTCAGAAGCAGATTATGTCAGAGTTAGAAATTCTTTACAAGGTATGTTATTTCTAGGATTTGCATTTTAATTCAACATCTGTAGTTTCTCTTTAAAATACATTAACAATCTCTTTCTTCCTTTCCTTTTTACAGTGTGATTCATCCTATATCATAGGATTTTATGGTGCTTTTTTTGTAGAAAACAGGATTTCCCTTTGTACCGAATTCATGGATGGTGAGTGGTATGTTATATATTCCTGAAAAGTCTCGATTATTTTTTAAAAAAAGTAATTGGCAAATCAGTTTGAATGTTTTGTTCAGCACACATCCTAAAAAAGCACAAAGTGATCCCTACAGATGGTGCGAGATGGTGATTTTTATTTTTAAAAGAAGGTGTTTTAAAAATAATAATAACCATTCATGAGCCTTAACACATCAGGCAGGCAAGAGTTATGATTACACGACATTAAGTATGTTATGTTTTCCTGAATGGAGTTGCATTGACTTTTATTGAAAATGTAAACAGAACAGAAGTAAATGCTGGTTTATCTGTGGTTTGATATTTGCCACTTCCATGCAATCTGTCTTTACTGACAAAACAGCTGTTCCCTCTTTTAATGTTTCAGTCGCCAACACAGATTTTCTTTCAAAGAAAGCCTATTAGCTCACTCAGTGTCCTGTGTGTTTTCAGCAAGCAATTGATTGGGAATGGCAAGATAAAGCATTTTAGTCCAGCTCTCATAAGATAGGCTTATTGTACTGTTTGGCTTTGCAATTTAACCCCAGTGTTCATCAAATTATAAATGTATCAGACAAGCAAGGCATATACACCTGCACAGGTGACCCAAAGAAGAGGTGTGCCCTGATAACCCTTACTGAGGATGTTCAGATTATCAGTGAGGGACACAACGCAGCATCGGTTGTTACCCTGATCCTGCACATGCCAGTCGCTTGACCCAGATTACCGTAATTACCCATGCTGCATTGCGGGTTGCCGTGTTGTCCAAACCTGCCGCATAGCACAGGCATAGTGCATTTTCACCCACCGTCAACCCATACTGCAAGCCATGGGTTGTAGGGTGGGTGAAAATGTACTATACCCGCTCCACGCCCTGGGTTCAGACAACACGGCAACCTGTGATGCGGCGGGGGTAATTAGGGCAATCCCGGTCGCCCAACCAGCATGCGTGGGGGAAACAACCGACACTGCATTATTTCTCCCTCTGATTGCCCGAACGCGGACACTATGTCACAAAGAATGCTGCAGTGCTGTTGTAGCACTGTTCTTCTCGCCTGGGCCAACAAGATGTGTTGGGAGTCTCACTTAACCCAGATGAACAGATTTACCCTGTGATATGTTGTTGTTTTAATTTGATATTAATTGAGTGTATTTTCTTTGACCTTGCAGGGGGCTCTTTGGATGTTTACAGAAAAATTCCAGAACACGTACTTGGAAGAATAGCCGTAGCTGTGAGTACTTTGAGGGTTTGTTTTTATTGTAATAATATTAGCTTCGCACAGCTGAAATGTGTGGACACAATGAAAATAATACAGGAGGCCAAAAAAAAGAGAAAAAAGCAACAGAGTCTTGTGGGACCTTGGAAACTAACAAATTTATTATGGCATAAGCTTTCATGGACTAGAGTCCACTTCATTACATGCATCTGATGAAGTGGACTCTAGTCCATGAAGGTTATTCTGTAATGAATTTGACAGTCTTTGGGTCGCCCCCAAGATCCTGTGTTGTTTTTGCTGCTACAGGCTAGACGTGGCTACTCCTCTGGAAAGAGAAAAACGTGCTGTGTAGATACTGTGTCATGTGTCTTCAGACCATGCCATGGCATATTCACAACTTGAATTTTTCAAGTATAAGGAGAGAATGTATCATAATTTTAAAGCTGGAGTGAAGACCAGTGGGAAGAAAGCCTTGGTTAAATGTCATGGGGTAGGGTGTTGCTGAACAATTGCTAAATCTGAAGCAGGCTTTGATAATTTAAGTGGGTTAAAGCATAACAAAGTTATTCTATAATGTACCATTTAATTAAATGCCTGTTTTCCACACTCATTATACATCAAGCTGACAACTGAAATCCTTTAATCTAACACAGGCAGCTATTTAGGCTTCTTTCATTGTAATTCGCAGCTCGGCTTCATTCTCTCCGCTTTAGCTGCATGTGTGAAGAGCATCTTTTCATCTGATGCGGTCTCTTTGGACCAGGTCCAGATGGGCTTATTTTTTAGGCTTAGTATGGTTTCTTTTGGTACGTGAGAGTGTTTGGCTTTTTTTTTTTAGGCAAGACTAAAGTGAAATAAAAGTGTTTCATTTTTGCTGTTTGTAGGATTTGCATGATATTATTAAATAATCATTTATATAGCTCACAGTAAGTAAAAAATTTGCTTTACAGTCCTGAACATCTTTTGCATCCTATCAGTAAGCAACTTGAGGTGGCATCCTGTAAGAATTTTACAGGCATGTAGCTTGTGGTGTGTCCAAGGCCACACAATGAATCTGTGGCTAAATTGAAATGAAAATTAGAACAAACTTTAAATATTTGACTTTGAGGGATTGTTTTAGGTAATTTAAATCTTAAAGCTCTAGTTCAGTCTAGTGCACATAGAGCAGTGGGATCTGTGGGATCAGTGTCTTTTAAAAAACAAACAAACTACCAGTCAGGTGTGTAACAGAGAAGGCAGAGGGGGGGATCTAAATCTTTCCCTTGCTCTGCCTCTTGAACAGCCAATTGGTGGGCATTTAGGCTGTTAGAATGGGGAAGGGGAACAGTATGTGCAGTGGCTGTTTGAACATGGGTTTCCCCTCCAGCTAGAGATATGCAGGCGGAAAGCCTCCAATTGGGTTAGGGCAAATGTCTTGCTGATGCATTTTAAGAGATCAGTGTTAAGTATCAACTTGCCAAATTCAGTTTACATCTCCCCCTACCCCGCCTCAAAAATCCCTAAATTCAAGAACAGCATCCTTTTTATAGGAATCCAGTTTAAGAGAAAGTAGGTCTGAATTTACACAAGCAAATGCTAAGTAATTCAGGGGGGGGTTTGGTCTCCAAATCCATTTTAGTTCTAACTTAAAACCAGTTAGGCAACAGTCTTGCCACTGAGTGATGAAACCCCACCTGTTCATGTGTTGTTGTTTTTTAAGCCTATGAAAGCATAGCTTGGAGGCAGCCATAGAACCACCCCTACTAAGTACATTCCTGAAGCTGGGCTACCACATGTTCATAAGCTGCCTTTTGCTTGCCACTTCACATGTTTATTTTCTTTTTCATTTCTGAAGCAGTGACACCATGCACTGTATTTTGACTGCTAATGTTGATTGAAGTTTTTTCCTGCAAAAGATGTGCACTTAAACTGTCAAGAGAGTGAGTGATTGATGGCAGATATAACTACTATTTGTGTCAAGGCTTTGTCAAGTCATTGTTGTCAAACCTATTTTACTGAATGCCAGCAATACCTTCTAGAGTATTCAGTCAAAAGAAATTCTATGGCAGCATCTCTTTAACATAATACTTAATACTTTGTGTCTATGTTCTGAATTGGAAAATGGCCTCTCATGTAGTATAAATAAATAGCTGTGATTTCTGATCAGTGTAGAAGGGGTTATGGGCATCCTTGGACAAAACAAAGTTGAAATGGAAAACTATCTGTTATTTGGTTAACAGCGTTCTACTCATTCAACAGACATACCTTACCACAAAAGTACTTTATGAACTCAGTTGAGTAGGTTTTTAGATCGTCAACATTCTTATATTTGCTGTTAAAAATCTATAATTAAAAATCAATGCAAACTGTATACCTGTACTGTAATGAACAGAGAAATACAGTTGCCTTTGGTGTGGGCTCAGCTCCCTGATGTGTTGCTGCAGTATACACACAGTGAAAAACGAGGATGTTTTATCACCTCTTATGTTATGGGATGTAACTGGTTATGGGATGTAACTGATTTTTTCCACTTAAACTCCACTTCTGCTGTAGTATGTGAAAACTCAGTCTGAAAACATATCTAGTTTCTGGTATTTTTCTTCTACCATGAGAACTAGACATTTGTTTCTTGTTCACTTTAAAAAAAATTGAAAGCTATATTCTGGATCTCAAAGAAACAGCTTTACTTGTTCTAAGAAGTCAAATAATGTAATTTCTAGACTCCATGAGAGGCATACCTCTGGATAGGTCCAGGGAGTGGTAAATACATCTCTACACAAAGAGGTAGTTCCTGCTGCCCTCAACGAGGTAGTAGTGCGACCGCTTCTGAAGAAAGCTGCTCGAGACCCAATAGTATTTGACAACTACTGCCCAGTTACAAATACCCCTTTGGAGGGGAAGAGGATCGTGGCAGGGCAATTGCAAGCACTCTTGGAGGATATTGATAATCTAGACCAATTTCAATCTGGGTTTTGGCCTGGTTACAGGACTGAATCAGCCTTGGTCACCCTGATGAATAACCATTATCGAGAGAGGGAGAGGAGGAGCCTGACCCTGCTAATTCTGCTCCATCTCTCATCAACCTTTGATACCATTGACCATGGTATTCTCCTGGGCTTGGCATTGGAGGCACTATGTTACAGTGGTTCCAGTCCTATCTCGAGGGTCAATTTCAGAGAATCACACTGGGTGATTATTTCTTGGCCCCTTGGCAATTGAGCTACAGGGTTTTGCTTGTCCCCGGTGTTATTCAACATCTCTATGAAGCCACTGGGAGTGGTCGTTAACAGGTTTGGAGCCAAGTGCTATTAGTATGCTGATGACATACAGCTCTGTCTCCCTATGACATCTGAATCAGGTGAGCCTGTGCAAGTCCTGAATCAGTGCCTCCATTGAGGATGAGCTGGATGAGGGCTAATAAACTGAGGCTGAATCCTGACGAGATGGAGGCCCCATGGGTGAGTGGTTCCCAAGTCTGGGAGATAGACTTATTTCCTATCCTGGATAGGTTTGCACTATCTGAAAGATCATGTTCAGGAGTACTCCTGGATTCATCTTTGCAATAGAGGCTCAGTGGCCACAGCAGCTCGGAGTACCTCCAACCAGCTTCGACTGGTGCGCCAGCTATGGCCTCTCCTGGACACGGATAGTTTGGCCACAGTGGTAGAAGTGCTAGTAACCTCAAGACTGGATTGCTGCAATGTGCTGTATGTGGGGCTCCTGTTTACAGTTGCAGAATGCAGCAGCTCGACTGTTGTCAGGAGCTGCCCCTTTTCATCATGTAACACCTCTACTGAGGGAACTGCACTGGCTGCCTATTTGCTTCCAGGCCAGGTTTAAGCTTTTGTTATAGATGTATAAACAACTTGTGACCGGGATATTTGAGAGAGTGCCTTTTCCTTTAACAGCCTGCCTGGTCATTGAAGTCATCAGATGAGGCACTCCTTGTAGTTCCACATGTAACAGATGACAAAGAAAAGGCAGAAGTGCTCAATTCCTACTTTGGCTCAGTCTTCTCCCAAAAGAGAGTCTATGACCCCCTGGCAAAGGCGAAGTACAGCCTGATGGAGCAGGATTGCAGCTTGAGATGGATAGGCATATGGTCAAGGAACACCTAATTACTTTGAATGAGTTCAGATCTCCAGGGCCAGATGAACTGCATCCTAGAGTAATAAAGGAACTGGCAGAAGAACTCTCAGAACCGCTGTCTATTCTCTTTGAGCAATCATGGAGGACGGGTGAAGTGCCAGATGACTGGAGGAGGGCTAATGTTGTCCCTATCTTTAAAAACGGTAAAAAGGAGGAACCTGGGAACTACAGACCAGTCAGTCTGACATCAATCCCTGGGAAAATTCTGGAGCAGATGATAAAGCAATCTATCTGTAAGCACCTTGAAAACAATGCAGTGATTACTCAAAGCCAACATGGATTTGTCAAGAACAAATCCTGGCAGACGAATCTGAACTCATTTTTTGATCGGGTAACCTCCTTTGTGGACTGTGGGAATGCTGTGGACATCATATACCTCGACTTCAGCAAAGCTTTCCACAAAGTGCCCCATGATATCCTGATGAGCAAACTAGCTCAAAGTGGGCTAGATGAAACAAAGATCTGGTGGATCCACGGTTGGCTACAGAATCGGACTCAAAGAGTGCTTATCAATGGGACCTTCTCCAACTGGGGAGAGGTAACGAGCAGGGCGCTGCAGGGCTCAGTCCTGGGCCCAGTGCTCTTCAACATTTGTATTAATGACTTGGAGGAGGAGGTGCAGGGAATGCTAATCAAATTTGCAGATGACACAGAATTGGGCGGGATAGCTAATACCTTGGAAGACAGAAACAAAATTCAAAGTGATCTTGATAGACTGGAGCGCTGGGCAGAAAACAACAGAATGACATTTAATAGGGATAAATGCCAAGTTCTGCACCTAGGAAAAAGAAACCAAACGCACAGTTACAAGATGGGGGATACGTGGCTCAACAACACTACGAGCGAGAAGGATCTTGGAATTGTTGTCGATCACAAGCTGAATATGAGCCAACAATGTGATGTGGCTGCAAAAAAGGCAAATGCTCTTTTGGGCTGCATTCATAGGAGCATAGCTTCCAAATCCCGGGAAGTACTAGTTCCCCTCTGCTCAGCACTAGTTAGGGCTCATCTGGAGTACTGTGTCCAGTTCTGGGCACTGCACTTTGAGAAGGATGCAGACAATTTATTTATTTATTATTTTATTTATTAAATTTATTATTCGCCCATCTAGTTAGTTGCCCAGCCACTCTGGGCGATGTACAACGTATAATAAACAGTTTAAAGTTAAAACAATAAAATTCTACAATAAAAACATTTTCTAAAATACCCTAACCCCCCCCAAATGCCTGCCTGAACAACCACGTTTTTAATGCATGGCGGAAGGTCATTAAAGAGGGGGCATGACGGAGTTCCTTAGGGAGGGAGTTCCACAGAGTGCAGGCCACCACAGAAAAGGCCCTCTCCCTCGTCCCCAGCAGTCTAGCTGTCCTGGCTGATGGGACAGAGAGAAGGCCATCCGAGGCTAATCTTGTTAAGCGGCCTGTCTGGTGTTTCTGGAGGCGCTCCTGAAGATAGGCTGGGCCGGAACCATATAGGGTTTTAAAGGTCAAAACCAACACCTTGAATTTGGCCTGGAAAACAACTGGTAAGCAATGCAACTCCTTCAGCACCGGAGTGATGTGATCTTGCTGGCGGCCGCCTTTAATCAGGCGAGCCGCCACGTTCTGTACCAGCTGCAGCTTCTGAACCATCTTCAAGGGTAACCCCATGTAGAGCACATTACAGTAGTCTAAATGAGAGGAGACCAAGGCATGTACTACCGATGGGAGCAGATGGTCGGGAAGGAAGGGGCGCAGCCACCGTATCAGATGGAGTTGATACAGCGCTGTCTGGCTCACAGCTGACACCTGAGTCTCCATGGACAGCCGGGAGTCCAAAATGACCCCCAGGCTGCGGACCTGGTCTTTGAAGGGTAGCCGTACCCCATTCAACACCAGGTCAGCATCCCCCAGCCTCCTCTTGTCTCCCACCAAAAGTACCTCAGTCTTGTCAGGGCCAGCTTCAGCTTATTCTTCCCCATCCATCCATTCACCGTCTCCAGACATTTGGAGAGGGATTCTATGGCCAACCTTGGTGAAGATTTGAATAAGAGGTAGAGCTGCGTGTCATCCGCATACTGATGACACCGCACCCCAAACCTCCTGATGATAGCCCCCAACGGCTTCACATAGATGTTAAATAGCATCGGGGAGAGGATGGAACCCTGTGGCAACCCACAAGTGAATGGCCACAGGACCGAAACCTCCTCTCCCAGTGCTGCCCTTTGGTACCTGCCGGAGAGGAAGGGCCGGAACCACCGCAATACGGTGTCTCCAATGCCCAACCCCTCCAGGTGGTCCAGGAGGATACCATGGTCAACGGTATCAAAAGCCGCTGAGAGGTCGAAGAGAACAAGGAAGGAGCATTCACCCCTATCCAGAGCCCTCCTCTGGATAGGGGTGAATGCTGGAGAGGGTTCAGAGGAGGGCAACAAGGATGATCAGGGGACTGGAAACAAAGCGCTGTGAGGGAAGAGTGAAAGAACTGGGCATGTTTAGCCTTGAGAAGAGAAGACTGAGGGGAGATGTGATAGCGCTCTTCAGGTACTTGAAAGGTTGTCACAGAGAAGAAGGCCAGGATCTCTTCTCCATTATCCCAGAACGCAGAACATGGAATAATGGGCTCAAGTGACAGGAAGCCAGATTCCAGCTGAACATCAGGAAAAACTTCCTGACTGTTAGAGCAATACGACAATGGAACTAATGACCTAGGGAGGTGGTGGGCTCTCCCACACTGGAGGCATTCAAGATGAGGCTGGACAGCCACTTGTCAGGGATGCTGTGACTTGGATTCCTGCATTGAGCAGGGGGTTGGACTCGATGGTCTTGTAGGCCCCTTCCAACCCTACTATTCTGTGATTCTATGACCTGTGGTCTGTTTGGAGTCCACTTGGAATAGAGCTTTTAGTACACTGGCTCCCTCTCTATGGAATTCCCTGCCTGTTGATGTCAGGAAGGCACCAACATTGTTCTATTTTTTGTGCCTGCTGAAGACATTTTTATTTAAACAAGACTTCCCTGACTAACAAGCCATTGTTTTATTGATACAACCTGATTTTGAAGGTCTTGATTAGGTATTTCTGTGTATTATTATTATCATTATTTTCTTCTCCCTTTTAATTGTTCACTGCTCAGATATTTTATTGGATGTAGAGTGGTGTATAAATCTTGTAAATAAATAAATAATACATAAAACAGATTAATGAAAATGAGCCAGCAGAGTTGTTGAAAATAAGTGAGACAACAAAAGACTCAAATGATTATGGTGTCATTATAGATGAGACTTATAAAATTTGCAGGGTGGTGGGAAAGAATTTATAACCCTATACATACTTACCACCTAGCGAGTGATGTAGTGGAGCATGAATATGGGACAGCAGAGCTCAAACACTTTTTTCTGCTGGTCATAATGATTTAGGATATTATACTATGTAGTGCTGCTCTTTGGGGTTTTATAGTATCATAGAATAGTAGGGTTGGAAGGGGCCTATCAATCTCAAGCTGCAATTCTGCCCCTTCAGCCTGTACTTTGCCCTTGCCAGGGGGGTCATAGACCCTCTTTTGGGAGAAGGCTGAGCCAAAGTAGGAATTGAGCACCTCTGCCTTTTCTTTGTCATCTGTTATCATTTTGCCATCCTTATTTAATAGTTTAATAGACACACACATATGCACACTGGATCAACACAACTGCCTCCATTTTTGGACTGCCCTTGGGGTGTTGTTGTGGGGGCTGTCACGCTGAGCGCCTGTACTTAAAGATTTACCACTACGCTACTGCGCTTACCTGGGAGTAAGCCCCACTGATCTTAGTGGAACATACTTGTGAGTAGTCATGTATTGGATCACGTTATTAATTTCTTAGTTATTGATTGGATGACCTCTACGGAAAGTCAAGAAGTGCATTTTTCTAACCAAGTAAGGAAGTGCATTCTCATATTTTTTGCTGCAGAAGTTGCAGAAGTGTTCTCAACATAGCGATATGAAGAAAATTGGGCAGTACCTGTTCCTTACATCTGCCACGCATGTTACTAATAGATATAAAATGGAGAGCAATTTGGCATGTATGTATGTGCATGCACAGAGGAGCTTCCCTGTGGGTTCTTCATGCTCCCTGGCAGTAATGTTAGAAAGCCTGGAACTCACTGCCATAGGATGTAGTGTTAGTAATTTGCTTTTAAAAAAGGATCACAGCCATCAGTGGCTACTAATTATAGTCAGAAGTGAACAAGAAATGTAGATAGGGTATATGTTGACTCATCTCCTCAAAATTGGACCAAAACATATTTATTTATTTATTTATTTTTGCGGTGCCATAAAATAGATTTCAATTTTAACACTAGGTTATAAAATAAAAATGCATATCTGTGTTATATATTTATTAAATACCTTCAATCATTTCTTTCTCTTGCACTCATTTGTAGGTTGTTAAAGGTCTTACATATTTATGGAGCTTAAAAATTTTACATAGAGGTAAGTTGTGGATTTGTTCTTACATGTTTCATGTGAATATCACAGTTCATTTTAATTTCAGAAGAGGAATCACTATGAAGTCTTAAAGACTGGCTTATGTTGAAATTAGTTTTTTTAAGGCATCGATTTACTTCATCTGTTGCATGAAAATTAGGCTGGATACAAATAAACCAAGGTTTCAAGACAGAACTGAGAATTATGGGAATTCAAATTGCTTCTAATATCTGGTATGCTAAATATTGTGAATACAATCTATAAGCAAATGAGAAACAGCTTACCTTTTGATATTTCTATGGACCCATCAAAAGTAATTTGTCAGAGGGGTGTGCCAGCCACACAATTTGCCAGTAATTTAACACCTTCCTGGAGCTCCTGAGGTCCCCATATAGTTCATTGTTCCCTGCTCTGGAGCCTGGTTGACTCCTGTCTTGCCAGTCTTCTTTTTGGGGACTGACTAGTTGCCAGAGCCGGCTCTAAGGGTTGGTGAGTTGGGTGCTTGCCCTGGGCACTGAGCTGAGCTTGTTGATGGAGTTTTTTTTAGTGTACTGTCTGCAGTGAGGTAGGTTGATAAAAAGCAGTAAATGTCTCTAACCTTTTTTCAAAGTTCTACAGGTTGTTTAGATACTAATTACAAAAATGAATGTCCATCAGTTAGGTTTAACGTATCCCCCACCCTCAATTTCCAATTTGATGTCATTCATTCTAGAGAAAAATCAGCAGAACACAGCTTTACTTTGAGGCAACCTTACCAAGCGCTATAAGCACTACAAATGCTATAAACACTATGAGCAATGTGTGTGTGTGTGGTGTGTGTGTGTGTGTGTGTATGGAGAGAGAGAGAGAGAATTTTTGTAAACTCTGTAAGTTGCTGGGGAATGCTGGAAGTGTTCCTTACCCAGGGCACCATTTATCTTAGGATCAGCCTTGTACTCAACCTGATGCCCAGATGAGACTGTATGGTAGATATATGCACACGCACGCACATATACATACATATGTTGACAAACTTCCCTTGCTAAGGACTCAACATAGGGCTGCAGTTTCATTTGGAGCACGCACATCCGCCATCAGCTGTTGAAACATGTAGACCCGGTAGCCAGGGAAGTGAAAAACTTTCAGTGTGAACCCTACCTGCAGATTTTGACCAGAACACAATTGCTCCTGATGACATAGCCGTCTAATCTTTAAATGAGCTAATTTGTGCACGCACTGTTGAGTTCTTAAAATAACCAACAACCTTTAGAAGAAGCGTGTGAGCAGGATCAGAACTGCAACAAAATTGCTAATGGACAAGAAAAGCGTACACATATATTGTGTTGCTGCTGATTATGATCTCCTAGCAATTCGCATCTCTAACTAGGGTTTGTATTGCTCAGCTTCCTTGAACTTTGGAATTCTGCACTCTAATGCTTGTGCAATCAAGGTGGAGAGTGTGGTTTTTAAAAATGATTTTGAATAAAATGGATTGTGTGGGTTTTTTAAAAATCTATTTGCTTTTGAATAAGGCGACTGAAATGTTTCTGTATTCAGCATCCTGACCCCCTTCCTTGACAGTTCAGTAATGGCAAGGAAAGAGCACCCATGTCCCATTCATCTAGTAGTATGGTAAAAACAGCTCAGATGGAGGTGGAATGAAATGGCGTCTGTTCATCCTCCACAAGGCTTGTCTCGTATAAATAATTTGTATTAAGGAAGCACTTGTGATGATGGGAACATAATGTCCCATTTTGGCTCTTGTTTAAATTCTTCCACATTCAAAATGGAAGTATTAATCACAAACAGATGCTCTGGGAGAGCATTACACACGCACACAGTGCTTTCTCTTGCTTATTTTCCTTATACAAAGAAATTATACATGCGATTTAAAAAAAAAAACATAAATATATTTTGTAGTGGATTTTCTAATGCCTAGTTGGCTCCCCACTGCCTGTCTCTCTTCATCTCTAGTGAACCCTCTTGCTCCAGAAGAGGAAAAACATAGCCCTTTTCAAAAAGCTAGTGCCCCCTTCCAAAGCCAGCTAGAGTTAGCCTAGTTGAATGGCTGCTAAATAGATGGAAGGAATAAATTCCTAATACAGATTTTTATAGCTATTATTTTAATGGGTTAATTAAAACTGTAATGTGGTTGATGCTAACAGCATTAATAGTGTTACTTCGATACAGTCTTAAGGACATGAAGGGAGCTCCATAGAAGCTGTGGACTTCCAATTCCCCTCTTAACTGCAGGCCCCCATGCCATGCATGTAGCTTGTTCCACATCTCAGGAAGTGACCTCCAATACTGCTGTCGGGGTGGGGAGGGGGGGCATGGTGAACAACAGGGGAGCATTGTTGCATGGACATCTCCCATGCACCCTCTAGATCACAACCATAGTATTCACCTACATGTGAACCTAACACAGGGTATTACAGTGGTAAGCACCACAAACTGGTAGTAGGTTTAGGACTGTTTCAGTCCTAAACAGAAGCACTGTTTCACACAGTGGATAACTAATTTATTGAAGTCACTGCAGCAGGATGCAGTGATGGCCCCTAGCTTAGATGTTTTTTTTAAAAGGCTTGGAGAAATTCATGCAAAATTGGCCTGTCTGGGTAGTTCAAGATCAGTCCTAAAGCAGTCTATGGGGCAAGTCCATCTCAAAAGTCAAAAAGCAGGCAGAGGTCAGAAACACCTCTGCAAAGAGTCCAATACAAGCACAATCCAAGAAACAGGGTCTTACAGGACTCCAGGGATCAGCATCACAAGAAATTAGGCCAAGGAGAACCAAGGGCAAGGAAGCAAGGTTTTAAGGGATTGGAAGCTGAAATAAGATGTTGTTCTACCAACTCTCCCTGCCTAGGACTGAAGCTTATGAGCTGAAGCTTCCAGGATCCCACTCAGACTCAGCTGCAACGTATCAGAAGCTTTTTAAAAAAGCCCTTAATGGCTTGGGGCCAGGTTATCTGAAGGATCGCCTCCTCCCATATGTGCCTGCCCGGACCTTAAGATCATCCTCAGCGGCCCTTCTCCGTGAGCCCCTGCCAAAGGAAGTGAGGCGGGTGGCTACTAGGAGGAGGGCTTTTTCTTCTGTGGCACCCCGGCTGTGGAATGAGCTCCCTAGTGAGGTTCGCCTGGCACCTACATTGTATTCCTTTCGGCGCCAGGTGAAGACCTTTTTATTTTCCCAGGCATTTTAGCATTTTAGCTTTCTAAACTTTTAGCTTTGCTGATTTAAATCTGTATTTTAAACTCCTGCACTGCTGCTAGGTTTTACTGTGGTTGTATTGTTATATTGTGGTTTTAATGTTCTATATATTTTAAATTGTTTTATTGTGTGCTGTTTGGTTTTAATTTTTGTGAACCGCCCAGAGAGCTTTGGCTATTGGGCAGTATAGAAATGAAATAAATAAATAAATAAATATTTTGGAGTCCTTTACTCATAAGAAGCTTTGCTTTGTAAATGGGCACTCCTTATCACAGGGGTTGTTCTACTCTGCTTCTTGAGATACTGATGCTCTTGAGGAGTAGGTGGTCGCTCAGCCTCTGTCTGAGAAGTGGAGTTCCCCTCCTCTTGCAGGGATGAACCTATGACCATTTCCCCTGAGGGCCCAGTTTCCTCCCAGTCTTCTGGCATGGGCTGTTGTTTGATGCTGTTGTTCTCTGGGAGCTCTAGTTCTTTCTCTGAAGAAGATTCCTCCAGTGCAGGCATGACACTGTCAATGGCTATTAGCCATGATAGCTAGATGGGACCTCTATGTTAACAGAGGTGGTATACCTGTAAATGGTGGGAACAAACTACCAGGGGAAGTCATAGTCTTCATGCCCTACTTTGTGAGCTTTCCAGTATCATCTGGCTGGTTTCTATTGGAAAAAGTATGCTGGACTAGCTAGATCTTGTCCTTATGTTAAGCTATTAGGACATGGTAGCACTGATACATCTTATTGTTACCCATCCCTGAGCCATTGAGAAAGTTAGCTCAGAGGAAGCCCACTGTGGTACTTTGCTTACAAGATGAGAGATGAGACAGCATGATCCCCTCTATCTGCTTAGCTGAGCTGAACTGCCATTTGACTCCTCCTCTCCCAGAATTCTCTTTCTCAGTGGTTATTCCTCCTGCTCTTTAAATATTTATGTAACATTTTGAAAAATTAGTGTCAGCACTGCCCCTGTTGTCTTCTGAACCCTCCAACAGCCAGAATCAACAGTCAGACAAAAGGGCTGCTTTCCAAAGCTTTATTTCCATTCAACCTAGTGAGGCTTACGGATGCTAACTGCCTGAGACTCAGAGGAAATACAAAGGAACAGCCTACCAGGGGTTTCTAAGAGTTAGGATGTCAGTTGGTCTCCATTTGGAGAAAAGTGCGGCAACTCTCTGAACTTAAGGAGTAGGAGGGGAAATTCTCCCCCTTTCCCGTGGGGCCTTGGGGCGCAGCTGCTGACGTCGAGCCAACCAGGCTGAGCGCCTCAGTTCAGCTCCCGCAACCTCTCGCTTGTGCCTGCACCTCGCGTCTAAAAGCTCAAGTTGTCCCTCCCTTTCCATGCCAGGGTCAGTATCGCTCCCAGGAATGTGAGCGGGGGGGGGGGGGGCTCCCTCTCCAGCTGCGCCTCTGAAACCTGAGAGGGTTCCTCTCCCACGGATTGTATCTCCTCCTCAGAATCAGAGCTACTTTGGGACTCTATGGGCTCAGATCCAACCCTGACAATTAGTGCCTGAGTTTGCTTGATTTCCTGTCCCATCCCTTTTACCTTGTATGTGTTGTATCTCTTTGATTGTAAGCCTGTGGGCATGGGCTGTATTGTTGCTGTTCTTTTAACTTTAGCACGGTGCCTAGAAAACGTTCACCACTTTATAACACATTATAATAAGATATATTTAATGTAAAGTAAAAGCTGTATGACTTTGTTTCATGATCATGTTCTGCTCTTCCCATACAGATGTGAAGCCCTCAAATATGTTGGTGAATACGAGAGGACAGGTCAAGCTATGCGACTTTGGGGTTAGCACACAGGTATGGTTCCTTAGCTTTCTTCCCCCCCACCCCCATTTTCCTCCCCTTCATACCACTGTTCACTCTGCTTTCCAAACTTGCCACAAGACAAACGGAGCCCCCTGCAGCCAGCTCGCCTCTTCTGGGAATGTACGATTTATCCTTTTAATCTCCTGGTGACTTTTCTTCATCAGAATATGATTGTTCATTGTTTAATGACAGTAAAAACTGCTGATATTGTAATTACTACTTACGAATAGCAAACTTCATTGATATGCAGCTTGGCTACGAAAGCGTTTGGACCAAACAAAAGGGAGGGCAGAACGAGAGAAGCGCCTGGGGAGACTGACTGGCCCACAGTAAAAATTAATATTGGGAGCAACAATAGTGGTGGGCTTCAACAATGTGCAGCACAAATTTTAATTAATTTCCATTTTGGGCTTCCCCTGAGAACCTCTGTGATACTGACCCATGAGCTTGCTGCGATGTTGAATTGAATTGCAGCCACCTTTCCTCCCAGCCAAACATGAGGACCAAAGAGGAGGTCACTGCTGCATTATACGTTGTCAAAGTCTGTTGTCCCTCTAGCATATTTAGTGTTCATTCCAGCCTGATAATGAAGGTGGCTTTATTCACATCTTGAGCCAGCTGACAGTGGGGGGAGGAGGAGGTGAAAAACTGACTGAATATGCCGCAAAAGAAAAAAAAAACCTTCTTCCAATAGACTTTTTATATCCAACTGGTTGGTGGGGTACTAAAAACTCTAAGCATTCTGTTTAAAACACAATTGTCTTTAAGGTTATCTGCTATAAACTTAAATGTTGTGGTTGTTTTAAATTAGGGCTCTTGTTCAAAAGAAAGGGGGATTTTAATCATTTTTAATGCCTTCACAGGCAAACTTGTGTGTGTTGTCCCCATCCCCTGCTTTATATAATTTTTAGCTGATTTATACATAGAATGATTGTAGGTTAAATGAGAAATAATTGCCCGTTTTATTCCCACATTATCTTTATATGGCTCTAACAGGCTGTTTTGTCTGATAGCTGGTGAATTCCATAGCCAAAACGTATGTTGGGACAAATGCATATATGGCGGTAAGTAAATTTATGCAGATACTTGTATTATAAGCTAAAAGCTTTTTGTGGGCTGCTCAGTTTTGTCTGCAGTTTAGTTTAGCCTCTAGTTCTTCTACTGTTCTTCTGTCATGTGAGTCTTGAATTTTTTTCCCAGTAAGTATATATGAAACTAAGAAGAAAGTCTATAAAAATGTGAAATGCAAGATATTAATATAAAAACCTACAGTGCACATATAAAGCTCCCATGCCTGCAAGGTCTACCCATTCACTTTGATAGATGAGGCAGCACAGTGTGTGCATCGCTGTAACAAATAGAACAGCCCATGTATATACACGGGTTTTGTGTGGGCATAGGAGGACATGCGTAGCTCTGGAGCAAAGCCCCTGATTTGGGTATGTCCAAGGGGGATTTATGTAAGAATCTGTGCTCTGCCATGGGTGATCTCTGACATTCTGTGCTGCCTCAGTGTAACCTGGGGTTGTAAGAAGAATGATAATAGCTCTAGAAGTACTACTAGCAGTGTTGGAAAGTGCAATGGAAATAATAGGTACAATAGATTTGCATAAAACCAAGAGAAATGGTTCTAGCTTGCATCGTGAAGTTCTTGGGCTGAAACATGTAGGCTCTAGCCATGCAGAAAGGTGACTGGTGAGGATGCAGTAGATAGTAATTCTTGACTTCCTGCTGTTAGAGAATTTAACAGGGAACTTCCTAGGGTGAGGTAGGGGCTTAACCTAATGAGCTTCTTTGGGAGCTGAGGCCTCAAGAACAAATCAGCCTCTGCAACTAGCAGGCAGTATGAAGACTCTGGATTGGGGGATGGCCTTCTTCTCTTGCCTACAATGTTGTTGCTGCCTGCTGGAAGCTAGAAGGGGGAGTCAAAAGGTTTAAATCTCTTCAAAATGCTTGGAGATTACTCAAAACCACAATAATAGAAGCCCAGCTAAAATATATGCCACAGGTGAGGAAAGGTAGCACCAAGTCCAAGAGGTCGCCAGCATGGTTAACGAGTAGTGTTTAGGGAGCTATTAGAGAAACGAGAGCTTCTTTCAGAAAATGGAAGTCTTGCCCAAGTGAGGAAAACAAAAGGGAGCACAAGCTTGCACAAAGACGATGCAAGCAGACAATAAGAGATGCAAAAAAAGCATTTTGAAGAGCATATCGCTAACAACATCAAGGCCAACAATAAAGAATTCTTTAAATATATCAGAAGCAGGAAACCAGCTAGGGAAGCAGTTGGACCACTGGATGACAGTGGGGTTAAAGGAGTACTGAAGGAGGACAAGGAGATTGCAGAGACGCTGAATGAATTCTTTTCATCCGTCTTCACTGCAGAAGATATAGGACAGATACCTGTGCCTGAACTGATGTTTTCAGGAAGGGAGTCTGAAGAACTGAGGCAAATAGTGTTGACAAAAGATGAAGTTCTCAACCATATTGATAAATTGAAAGCAAATAAATCACTGCACCCAGATGGTATCCATCCTACAGTTGTCAAAGAACTCAAATATGAAATTGCTGATCTTCTAACCAAAATATGCAACATGTCCCTAAGATCAGCCTCTATACCAGAGGACTGGAAGATGGCCAATGTAACACCAGTTTTCCAAAAGGGATCCAGGGGGATCTGGGAAATTACAGGCCTGTTAGCTTAATGTCTTTTTCTGGGTAAATTGGTTGAAGGCATTATAAAGATAAAATGAGTAAGCATATAGAACGACAAGCCCTGCTGAAAAAGAATCAACACGGCTTCCGCAAACGCAAGTCCTGTCTCACTAACCTTTTAGAGTTCTTTGAGAGTGTCAATAAACATGTAGACAGGGGTGATCCGGTAGACATTGTTTACTTGGTCTTCCAAAAGGCTTTTGACAAAGTCCCTCACCAAAGACTCCTGAGAAAACTTAGCAGTAATGGTATAAGAGGACAGGTCCTCTTATGGATCAGAAACTGGTTAAAGAACAAAAAGCAGAGAGTAGGAATCAATGGTAAATTCTCTCAATGGAGGGAAGTAAACAGTGGGGTCCCACAGGGACCTGTACTAGGACCAATGCTTTTCAACCTGTTCATAAATGATCTGGAATTAGGAGTGAGCAGTGAAGTGGCCAAGTTTGCAGATGACACCAAATTATTTAGGGTGTTAAAACAAAAAGGGATTGTGAAGAGCTCCAAAAGGATCTCTCCAGACTGAGAGAATGGGCATCTAAATGGCAAATGCGGTTCAGCGTAAGCAAGTGTAAAGTGATGCACATTGAGGCAAAAAATCCCAACTTCAGCTATAGCCTGATGGGGTCTGAGCTAGTGGTGACCAACCAGGAAAGAGATCTTGGGGTTGTGGTGGACAGCTCAATGAAGATGTCAACCCAGTGTGCAGCTGCTGTAAAAAAAGGCAAACTCCATGTTAGGCATAATTAGAAAAGGCATTGAGAATAAAACTGCCAACATCATTCTGCCCCTATACGAATCTATGGTGTGACCACACTTGGAATACTGTGTACAGTTCTGGTCACCACGCTTAAAAAAAGATATTGTAGAGCTGCAAAAGGTGCAGAAAAGGGCAACTAAAATGATCAAGGGGCTGGAGCATCTCCACTATGAGAGAAGGTTACAACTGGGATTATTTAGCTTGGAAAAAGGAGGGTAAGGGGAGACATGATAGAGGTCTACAAAATTATGCGTGCTGTGGAGAATGTGGATAGGGAGACATTTTTCTCCCTCTCTCAAAATACTAGAACGTGGGGTCATCCTATGAAGTTGACTGGGGGGAGATTCGGGACGGATCAAAGGAAGTACTTCTTCACACAGTGCATAGTTAAACTATGGAATTCGCTACCACGGGATGTAGTGAGGGCCACCAGTTTGGATGGCTTTAAAAGGGGGCTAGACAAATTCCTGGAGGAGGTGGCTGTCAATGGCTACTAGTCTTGATGGCTCTGTGCCACCTCCAGTACCAGAGGCAGTGAGCCTGTGTACACCAGTTGCTGGGGAACATGGGTGGGAGGGTGCTGTTGCGCTAATGCCCTGCTTGTGGGTTCCTGGTTGACAGCTGGTTGGCCACTGGGTGAGCAGAATGCTGGACTAGACAGACCCTTGGTCTGATCCAGCAGGGCTCTTCCGATGTTCTTATGCTGCTGCTCTTGTTTTCAAGTGCAAGTCCTGTTTCCAGACGTGGCTCCAGCTTACAGTTCAGTATGTATGTATGTATGTATTTATTTCATTTCCGTACCGCCCAATAGCCAAAGCTCTCTGTACAGTACTCCAACTGCTTTCAGAAAAGATATAATAGGTGACCCATAATTGCATTTAGGCATGTTTGCAGGCTAGGTGTGCTCAGATGTGCATCCAGCCCACGTAGATGGGGCTGGTGTCATACTGGAACCCTATCTATACTGTTGATAAAATGGATGGCGGTGCCAGCACATCGGGCACAATGTCCACCTTCACAGGACTGATGTCAGTGCCGGAATCCCCACTGCCACCTTGTTCCTGCATGAAGAGAGGTTTCTTGTACTCCCACTGTGCGAGCAAGAACATGAGCAATCTTGAATTGCGAACAGTCAATTTTCCTTGCTTTTCCAGTCATGGATCTGCTTTTCGTTTTCTGATCGATGTATTTACATAGCTTAATCTCTTAACGTTAGGAAGGGGGAATGTAGAAGAGCTGAAATGTTTGGGTTTTTTTTGGTAATCTACCTTTCTGGTGGCCACATCTCCAATCTCCAAAAGAGCTGGAACACTCTGATTTAAGTGGGGGAGACTTCAAACAAATTATTTCATCTAACTCCAGCTCCTCTTCTTGATTTCCTTAAATAGCAGTAATAATTAAATTGTATTATTCCTTTTAATGTACAAACCTCAATTACACATCTATTTCCCAGGTGTGCATTAAAGAAATTACTTTTTTTCTTATTGTTTACGGATGACTGTGATACATCCATCTGTTAATTGAAAAAAGTGAGGATTAAAGCTATAAGATGTTTCATCAGTTCTTTGTTAGGACTGTTTTGCTTCTTGGAAGAATTTGGTTCCTGTCATCAGATTTTGGGGCGGGGGGTGGGTTAATCTTAAAAGAAAAAATCTATAACACTAGGAATGAAGAGAGAGGAATGAAGAGAGAGCAAAACTGTATCCCATTCCATCTGGTGCACAGGGAATGCGATGGACTGATGTAACTGTTTTGTGGGCCCCTTACAGTTCCTGTTTTGTTTGGAGTGCTGACATGGGGCTGAAAAAAATGCAAACAACAAAAGCCAATTGACTCGCCTCAAACAAGGAAGAGCTTATAACACAAAACAAATACAACAGTGCAGTCAGTCCCCACATGGGTCTACATAAAGAGTGACTTGCCTTGAATATACACACAAACACATTTCTTTCCAAAGACTGGAATACCAGTTTTTGTTATGACAAAATTCCTGCCCCGCATCCAACTGCTTCAAGCTTCCTGCTCAAAAATATTTACAAAGAGACATCTTCAATAGTGGATCAGGTGTCTCATGGCTGGCCTGCGATTGCTTGGCATGTGAGCAACTCAGAAATGTTGCCTCAAGCTGTCAGAAGTGCTTTTTCCCTCCTTCTGGCCCTTCAGCTGTGTTATTGGCAACCTGCTTTAAGAAATTTGCAAGGTGATGCATAAGCAACACGTCTGTGTCGCCACTACAAGTTTCTACTCAGAAGCATTTTTCTTAATATTATGATTATATGCTTAAAATTGTACTTAGCACTGTACAGAAGGTTAAAAATGGACAAATGCCTGCCCAACAGCTTCAAGTCCAAAACAGGGATGGCAAACTGACAGTTGGATGTGGCACACGGAGCAATTCTGTTTATCCCCTAATAGGCTGCCAAATTTTAGTCAAGGTGTGGTGGAAGATGTGGTTGTAATTCCACTATTTAAAAGAAGTGTCCTCAAAAGTTGGGTGGCAGACAGATTCCAGAGCTGTGTGTTCTCCATGACTCTGTGTGTGTGAATTCTGCACCCAAGCAATTTAAACTCTGTGTAAAAAAGCTGGATCCTGTATGAATTATTCAAATTTAGCCTATTTGCATAATCTTTTCTGCAGTTGTTATTTTGCACAATTCTACTTCTGATAGTCATATAGAAGAGCAGGGGGCAGGGGTATATGGACACTGAAACACTGTACTCTGACAGAGATTGTCCACACATTTTCAAGCATATGTTTGCAACCATAAGGGCTAGGAACAAAAACTGAGATTTTCAGAAAGCAAAATTCTGCACCAATACTACACTCTCCGCCTTTTATGTGATCCCTCAGTGTTACAGCATACATGCAGCATACATTTCTATTTGTGTTTTGCTTGTAATGACCTGGCTGTGCCTGAACATGTGTACTTCACAAATGTAAAAATAACAAGAGCCACTCTGGATCAGACCAAAATCCTATTTAATCCAGCATTCTGTTCACACAGTGGCCAAACAGATGCACCAATGGGAACCCATAAGTAGGATATCAGTGCAATAGCATCCTTCTGCTCATGTTCCCCAACAACTGATTTTTGCCTCTGATACTGGAGGTAGTATATAGCCATCATGACTAATAGCCACTGATAGCCTTATACTCCATGAATTTGTCTAATCCCCTTTTAAAACCATCCAAATGTGTGGCCATCACTACATCGTGTGGTATGAATTCCATAATTTAACTATGTGCTTTGTGAAGTACTTCCTTTTATCTGGCCTGAATCTCCCCCCATTCAGCTTCATGGGATGACCCCAGGTTCTAGTATTATGAGAAAGGGAGAAAGATGTCTCCTTATCAACTTCCTCCACACTGTGCATAATTTTGTACACCTCTATCATGTTTCTCCTTGCTTGCCTTTTTTGTAAGCCAGGTGGTAAACAGAACTGTACACAGTATTCTAAGGCTGGCTGCACTATAGATTTGTATAAAGGCAGTATGATCTTGACAGTTTTATTTTCAACTCCTTTTCTAATTTTGTCCATCTTGGAATTTGTCTTTTTCTCAGCAGCCATACACGAGGGTGACATTTTCATAAAGCTGTCCTCCAAAACCCCAAGATCTCTTTCTTGGTCAGTCACTGCTAGCTTAGATCCCATCTATATTATTATAGATATAGATATTAGATCTATATGTGAAGATGGGATTTTTTGCCCCAACATGCATCACTTTACACTTGTTTACACTGAACTGCATTTGCCTTTTAATGCCCATTCTCCCAGTTTTTAGAGATCCTTTTGGAGTATTTCACAATTTCTTTTGCTTTAAACACCCTAAATAATTGGGTGACATCAGCAAACTTGGCCAACTCACTGGTCACTCCTAATTCCAGATCATCCCGAATTCCAGATGCCTCCCTGATTTCATTAGCCATCTCAATGTCACACAGAGCATTTTGATCAGGGGATGCTAGCATGTCCCTAGTACTAATTTACCAGTGGGACCTGGTATTGTCAACCACAGCAGTTCTGTGAAGGAGTCTGCCCCTTTAAAAATTTCTAGTTGGCATGACGCTGTGGCCTTTTTGACATACAGAGTGACATCACCTCCAGTACACCCTTCTCCGCCCTTCTTATAGAGTTTGCATCCAGAGATGACCGTATCTCACTAGTTTCCTCCATTCCACCAGGTTTCTGTTATGCCCATTGTATCTAAGTCCTCATTTAAAACCAAGCACTCCAACTCTTGTATCTTGGCTTGGAGGCTTCTAGCATTAGCATACAAACAGCTATACATGGTGTCCCTCTCTGGATGTCTCTGGTACATGCATTTCTATCTCTTAGGCCCCTTTGATTGGCTATGATGTTTTACCATATGCTCTTGGCCCATTTCTTCCCTGTTCCCATTTGGGCAATCGGAAACATTTTCACTTTCAGCCCCTAGGGAAGATTCAGTCCAAACTGGATGCTTCCCAGCTCCTGTGATACCATTTCATCTCCCCAGCAGGCCTTCTCTGTGGTGGCGCTGTCCCTCTGGAACGACCTCCCCTCTGCGATACAGCAGGCACTGACAATCATGTGCTTTTGACAGTTACTAAAAATTTACTTGTTTACCCAGCAACTAACTTATCTAAATGCTGTTAGGTTTTTAATGATGTATTGTTTTGTGATGTATTGTACATTTTAATGATGTATGATGCACCACAAAGGAGGGATTCTTGCCTGTCTAGACAGCCTGATGTCCATTCTCTGTGGAATTTCCCTGGACTGAGAAGACAGCAGCAGAACCTGGGAGCTTTACAGAGGCTGGGATTCACTCTCCAGGATCATCTGCTTGGTGTCTGACCCAACAGGCCCCCAGTTCAAGCCCTACAGTACCAGACGAGATCAGGAGTAAGGCATACCTTCCCAAATAAACAGTTTTCCTTTGTTCATAGGAACTCAGCTCAGATGTGCGCAAGTCTGTTCTCTGCTGGGTTTTACTTGTTCTGTCTCTGTAGTGTCTAGAAGGCTGAGCCTTAAAGATCATTTAGGCCATTGTGTCTGTGTTTTTTACTTAACATTTACTTGGCGCTAAAAGCTCCTGACCTGGGATTAGCGGCTGCAAGGAAGCATCCTCAAGTACGTTCGACTGGCACTAATTTGGGCACATTTGTTTTTCTCTAAAGGTTTCTGGGTTATTATAGAATGGAGGGAGGAGGAGTTGAGCAAGGTGCCTGAACTAGACAGGTGCATTAACAGCACAGTGGGAAAGAGAGTCTCGTCAAGTCTTTTTATTGTTCCATTTCACACTGTACTTGACCTTGGCGATACCTAGAGCATAGCTTCTGAGTAAAAGAGCTGGCTGGCTATTTTGCATTCCTGGAACGGTATTAAACTGGCCGCTAATTGGTGTGATCCAAGCCTCTTTCATTTTCTAGTTGCAGTGTACATTAGCTTGGGAGCATTTAAATGAAAGCTGGGTTTCTGTGGCATCCTTCCTTCCTTACAAAATACATGCTCACAAATATGCTATCTACTTGAATAAAATGAGAGACATGTGACTGGGAGTGTGTATGAGGAGGGAGGTGGAAAAGTGGTCCTGAGTGGTTCAAGACACCTAATTTTATTTTAATTGTTTTGTTGCATATGTTTACATTTATAATCTGATCAGAGCCTCTGGGATTGAGTGAAATTAAAATAGAAATAAATAAATAGCATGGAAGTATTCATACAGTGAGGACTGGCCTTACTTCTATGGGACCTCCAAGAAGTTCCCTAATTGTAGCATTTTTAGGAGTGCTGCAAATGGAGGGAAATTGGCCCCCCAGGGACACTTGGGGCCATGCACTGCTCATATATAGAAATGTATGAAGAGAGGATGGAGGTCCTCATGCTGTAGGCAGGAATACACAAGGAAATTTAGCCCCAAATGAAAACATTTGGGCAAAGAGTTCAGCGGCCAGAGAGTAGAGTAAGTCGGTTGGGATTTGAGGGCCAGCACTCCTTGAAAATGAAGTGGAGGAGGGGAAAAGGAAACATAAAGCAAATGGCCAGCTTGACTGGGGTGGATTATATGAGTAGCAGCAGGCTTGTGAGGCCTTTCTAGTTACAAACAGGGAACTAAAGGGTTTGCTCACAACTGATCCAGTCACTGCATGCCAACCTCAAGTGTAGCTTTGCCCAGCATGGTAACATAGCATCATTGTTGTTGTTGTTGTTCAGTCGTTCAGTCGTGTCCGACTCTTCGTGACCCCATGGACCATAGCACGCCAGGCCTTCCTGTCCTGCGCTCTCTCCCGGAGCGTGCTCAAGTTCATATTCATTGCATCCGTGATGCTATCTAGCCATCTCATCCTCTGCCGTCCCCTTCTCGTTTTGCCTTCAGTCTTTCCCAGCATCAGGGTCTTTTCCAGGGAGTTTTCTCTTCGCATTAGGTGGCCAAAATATTGGAGCTTCAGCTTCATTATCTGTCCTTCCAATGAGCACTCAGGGTTGATTTCCTTTAGGATGGACTGATTTGACCTCCTTGCAGTCCAGGGCACTCGTAAGAGTCTTCTCCAGCACCACAGTTCGAAAGCATCAATTCTTCGGCGCTCAGCCTTCCTTATAGTCCAGCTCTCACAGCCATACATTACTACTGGGAAAACCATAGCTTTGATTAGACGGACCTTTGTCGGCAAGGTGATGTCTCTGCTTCTTACTGTGCTGTCTAGGTTGGCCATAGCTTTCCTCCCCAGGAGCAAGCGTCTTTTAATTTCATGGCTACGGTCACCGTCTGCGGTGATCTTGGAACCCAAGAAAGTAAAATCTGTCACTGCTTCCATTTCTTCCCCTTCTATATGCCAGGAAGTGATGGGGCCAGATGCCATGATCTTAGTTTTTTTAATGTTGAGTTTCAAACCAGCTTTTGCACTCTCCTCTTTCACCCTCAACAAGAGGCTCTTGAGATCCTCTTCGCTTTCTGCCATTAGGGTGGTATCGTCTACATATCGGAGGTTGTTGATAATTCTCCCAGCAATCTTAATTCCGACCTCTGATTCATCCAACCCGGCGTTTCTCATGATGTACTCTGCATATAAGTTAAATAAGCAGGGTGACAATATGCAGCCTTGTCGTACTCCTTTCCCAATTTTGAACCAATCGGTTGTTCCATGTCTGGTTCTTACTCTTGCTTCTTGACCCTTGTACAGGTTTCTCAGGAGACAGGTAAGGTGGTCTGGTACTCCCATCACTTTCAGAATTTGCCACAGTTTGTTGTGATCCACACAATCAAAGGCTTTAGCGTAGTCAATGAAGCAGAAATAGACGTTTTTCTGGAATTCTCTTGCTTTCTCCATGATGCAGCGAATGTTGGCGATTTGATCTCTAGTTCCTCTGCCTCTTCTAAACCCAGCTTGTACTTCCGGTAGTTCTCAGTTCGCATACTGCTGAAGCCTAGCTTGTAGGATTTTGAGCATCACCTTGCTGGCATGTGAAATGAGCGCAATTGTGCGGTAGTTTGAACACTCTTTGGCGTTGCCCTTCTTTGGAATTGGAATGTAAACTGACCTTTTCCAGTCTTGTGGCCACTGTTGAGTGTTCCAGATTTGTTGGCATATTGAATGCAGCACTTTAACAGCATCATCTTTTAGGATTTTAAATAGCTCGGCTGGAATACTGTCATCTCCGCTAGCTTTGTTGTTACTAATGCTTCCTAAGGCCCACTTGACTTCACTCTCGAGGATGTCCGGCTCAAGTTCAGTGACCGCACTATCATGGCTATCGGGGACATTCAGATCTTTCCTGTATAGTTCTTTTGTGTATTCTTGCCACCTCTTCTTAATCTCATCTGCTTCTGTTAGGTCCCTGCCTTCTTTGTCCTTTATCATGCCTGTCTTTGCACAAAACGTTCCCTTGAGATCTCCAATTTTCTTGAAGAGATCTCTAGTCTTTCCCATTCTGTTGTTTTCCTCGATTTCTTTGCATTGTTCATTTAAGAAGGCCTTCTTGTCTCTCTTTGCTATTCTCTGGAACTCTGCATTCAGTTGGGTATATCTTCCCCTTTCTCCCTTGCTTTTCGCTTCCCTTCTTTCGTGAGCTACTTGTAAAGCCTCATCAGACAGCCACTTTGCTTTCTTGCATTTCTTTTTCTTTGGGATGGATTTCGTTGCTGCCTCCTGAACAATGTTACGGACCTCCGTCCATAGTTCCTCAGGCACTCTGTCTATCAGGTCTAATCCCTGAAATCTATTCCTCACCTCCACTGTATATTCATCAGGGATATGATTTAGGTCATACCTGAACGGTTTAGTGGTTTTCCCGACGTTCTTCAATTTAAGCCGAAATTTTGCAAGAAGCAGCTCATGATCTGAGCCACAGTCAGCTCCAGGTCTTGTTTTGACTGACTGTATGGAGCTTCTCCATCTTTGGCTGCAAAGGACATAATCAATCTGATTTCGATATTGACCATCTGGTGATGTCCATGTGTAGAGTCGCCTCTTGTGCTGTTGGAAAAGAGTGTTTGCTATGATCAGCATGTTCTCTTGGCAAAACTCTATTAGCTTTTGTCCTGCTTCATTTTGTACACCAAGGCCATGCCTGCCTGTTATCCCGGTGATTTCTTGACTTCCGACTTTAGCATTCCAATCCCCTATGATGAAGAGGACATCTTTTTTTGGTGTTAGTTCTAGAAGGTGTTGTAGGTCTTCATAGAACCGATCAACCTCAGCTTCTTCGGCCTCAGTGGTTGGGGCATAGACTTGAATTACTGTGATGTTGAATGGTTTGCCTTGGATTCGTACTGAGATCATTCGATCATTCTAGATTGTACCCCAGTACTGCTTTTCCCACCCTTTTGTTGACTATGAGTGCTACTCCATTTCTTCTAAGGGATTCTTGCCCACAATAGTAGATATGATAGTCACCTGAATTAAATTCGCCCATGCCTGCCCATTTTAGTTCGCTGATTCCCAAGATGTCGATGTTCAATCTTGCCATCTCATGTTTAACCACCTCCAGCTTACCTTGATTCATTGATCTGACATTCCAGGTTCCTAAACAATATTGTTCTTTACAGCATCGGATTTTCTTTTCACCACCAGACACATCCACAGCTGAGTGTCCTTTCGGCTTTGGCCCAGCCGCTTCACTCTTTCTGGCGCTACTTGGAAATACCCTCTGCTCTTCCCCAGTAGCATATTGGACACCTTCCGACCTGAGGGGCTCATCTTCCGGCGTCATCTCGTTTAGCCTTGTGATACATTCCATGGGGTTTTCTTGGCAAGAATACTGGAGTGGGTTGCCATTTCCTTCTCCAGTGGACCACATTTTGTCAGAACTCTCTGCCATGACCTGTCCGTCTTGGGTGGCCCTTCACGGCATAGCTTATGGCTTCATTGAGTTACGCAAGCCCCTTCACCACAACAAGGCAGTGATCCATGAAGGGGAACATAGCATCATACATGGTGGCAAAGGGTAGGACTATGCCTGTCATCATAACCTAACTGCCATGTGACATACAATATTAGATAGCAGTTCTGGGCAGAGTTACAGCATCATGTATAGCCTTGACTGATTTCTCCAGTGAAGCCTGCCGACCTTCCCCCCTTGTGATGCAATTGCATCCTGCGGAGTTGCCACTCATCCTGTGGTTGTGCACCCTCCCCTCCTGTCGATGTTGGCTATGCTTATATCATGGAGCCCAGTCAGATGGGTGAAAGGTGGAGTCTTTAGGCCCTATGCTAATTGGATTTAATGGGTGGAGAAGATGAAACCATGTAAATATTTCATTTAGGGCATCAACGTAGGAGTGTGGGGCAGGGGCTTTGTCCTAGAACTCTGCATTCAAATGCACCCTGTGATTCTGAAATCATCTGCATAAACAATTAACTTAGTTTCCACATTGTGCCAGTATCTGCCAAAAATGAAAATCTGAGAAAATCAAGTGTTGTTATCAATCTAAATTAGTACAGTAAATGCCTTCAGTCATTCAACCAAAATTTGAGACCCTGGGCTTTTACTTCCCTTGCAAAATATATGTCATGTTATCACCTCTTGACATTTCATTAGGTTCAGCTATCTTCTCTGTCTTCCCTACCCCCTGGATTTGTTTTTAACAGCCAGAACGAATTTCAGGAGAGCAATATGGCATTCACTCCGACGTTTGGAGTCTAGGAATTTCCTTCATGGAGGTAAGTGCATTCTTTCAACTATACAGAGAGCACTTTGAGCCTTGATTCATACAGGTTTTTAAAAGTGGTTTTGCATCCTATATGCGAAGCTGCTGCACGGAAAGTAACGTAATGAGCCAAGGTGTCCATGCTGATGCCCAAACCAGAAGAGCTCCATTCATGCTCCTTCTTTGGAGGGACAGAAATCATTTTAAGGGGGGAGGGTCTAGAGGACCAGGTGTTTACTTGCACAGTTGAGGTGACAGGGCTGCTCTGAATGAGGGATTTCTAAACATACTGCTATGTGACTGTATTTGGAGTGTGTTTTTACATGTTCAGTGGTATAAAACTACCATTCAAGTCCCCATACTTACTCCATCTTTTAGCCATAGAGGGGACTTAGAATTCAGCCTGCCTCTCCTTTTATGCATGCCTGCAACTTGGGCTGCCAAGTGGTAGGTTTGGTTTGCTTGACATGCAACTTATATGGGCCGTTCCAGTGCCAGAGCACTGGAGAATGTTGAGGATGGGGGTGCAGGGCAAGATGTGTATTTACTTGGTTAGAACAAATCCATGGACCAGGTTTTTTAAATATTTGGGATATCCATATTAGAATTACAGTTGTAGTTAAGAGTATTAATTTCCAGAAGCTTTCCAGGCATGTTAGGTACAATTTGTATATGCTGGCTAGGATCATCAGCAGCATCATCATCCTAGCAGGTATTTCCCACCTAGCAGGTATTTCCCAGGTCAGATGGGCTAATCATCTGCAGTGGGGGACTTTGTTTTCTCTTCTGGCCACTGTGTCTAGTGTGGCTGGACAGTGCAGCTTTTTTCCTGCTTGGGGCACACTGCGTTTGGCTTGTGTGGCTCAGTCATGAAACTCCTCTCTCAGCCCAACCGAACTCACTTACATAGTTGCTGTGACAGCAACTAATAAATTGGGAGGAACGCTTTTATGTCCTGTTCGTTATCATTGCATGGTGACATCATATAAATTGTCTGCTACCGCACAACTCGGTATCTGAGTCTTGTTGGGGCAGCCCTTGGCGCCAGAGGGTTTCCTCTTACAGCACTGGGCCTGGGCAATGCCATCGTTTTTGTATAGGGAGGGCCTACTTCCTGCCTCTTCTCGCACAAACTCCCTTCCCTCGTTTTCTCCTTTTGCCTGCCGCTTTTTCCTGAGTCAGATGCATGGAACAATTTGTCTCCGTGTGCTTTGTTAATTGGTGTGTCATCTGCTCCTCCGAGACCTCTCTTCAACATGATCGTTGTTTCATTGAAGTGGTTTGAGTGACGTGTTAAATGAGGAAAGTGAGGGAAACTGTCTTTGGAAAGGTGAAGGTTATGCTCCAGGAATCCATGCAAGGTCATTGCCATTACAGTCATGCTGTCTGTCGACACTGGAATGGGTCAGGCAGCATTCAGAGAGGGCAGCTGGAGTTTATGCTGGAATTTTCAACTCACCTGTTTGAATGGCCCCACGCCAGTTTACTGCTGAAAATCCCCTCACCTCCTCCAGTAAACAGCACTATCGGGGCAAATAACAGCAGATGGGGGAGGGGACTATCAGCAGGAAACTGGTGCTGGGCCCTGATCAGGAGCATGTTCTGAATCAGGGCCCCATGGCTGCTTTTTCCTCAAAATAAGTGGCATTTTTAAACATTTTTAAAAAAACAAAAACAAAAAAAATGTAATGTGTCATTTTGCCTTTGTGGAGAGAACTTCCACATCACTTGCTACCTCACCCTTTTTTACTGGCGATGTTGGGGACTGTGCTAGGGACTTTCTGCATGCCAGACATGTATTCTACTTGTTGTTGTTGGTCAGTCGTTCAGTCGTGTCCGACTCTTCGTGACCCCATGGACCATAGCACGCCAGGCCTTCCTGTCCTGCGCTCTCTCCCGGAGTGTGCTCAAGTTCATATTCATTGCATCGGTGATGCTATCTAGCCATCTCATCCTCTGCCGTCCCCTTCTCGTTTTGCCTTCAGTCTTTCCCAGCATCAGGGTCTTTTCCAGAGAGTTTTCTCTTCGCATTAGGTGGCCAAAATATTTGAGCTTCAGCTTCAGGGCTGGCTCCAGGTTTAAGGGGGTGCTGGGCAAAGTGTTCTCTCCCCTGCCCCGCATGCCACTGTGTGCTCTTCCTCTGACTTACCAGGCATCGGGGCGAGCGGCAGCACTCGCACTGAGAGGTGCACTGGGCAGCTGTGCTAAGCGAAAAAGCAGGCCACCATTCTAGTTTCTCCTCCCTGTGCCCCCTGCATAGCTCTGCTCTGGAGCACCACCATGTCACGGGCACTGGGAGGCAAGGATACAATATGTTAAAGGGGTCTGAATCCAGCATGCCGTCTTCCATCACGGAGTGCAGTGGTTTCCAGGAAAATTGTATCTTCTGTGGTAGAGTATGGAGGGCATTCAAAGATCATTCAGGTTGTCCCTCGCCTCTGTGGGAGGCTGGGATGGTTTGCAACTTTGACTGTTCTGCATGGGGAGGAGATCCCAACTTCCGAGACTGGCTCTGCCTCATGATTAGGAAGCAGGACTGTCTGTGTGGGCTGTCTTCAGCCCATCACTTAGTGGTTGCAGCTTTTTTATTTTTTGTTTTCTATTTTTCTTCTTCTTCACAGGGCTAAGAGGTAGCTTGCCCCTCCTTACCCCGCTATTTTTTTGGTAAGTGGTTGGTTCAGCTAAGCTGCTGCCTTCCTTTCTGTCACACCAGGCAGAAATTCAGTTGCCATACACTGTCCCAACCTTCTCCTCAAGTTTCAGGCAGGAGTGTCTGGAAGGAGAGGGCTGAGCTCTTCGTTGCCGCAGTCAGGGCAATAAAGAACCCGAGACGGCGACTCCCTCACAGCTCAGTTAGAGCTTGCTCTGAGCCAGCCTGAGAAGAGCAGGTTCCCAGAGCGTTACTTTAGTGCTTTTTGCATGGCATCCCTCTTCAGCGGCCTCTCAGCCTTTTTCTCAGGATGGGGCTGTGTGGGTACAAAGAATTCAAGGGCAGGCACTCTGGTGGGTTGCTCTCTCTGAATTCAGCTTTGAAGCTTTTTTGTTCGACGCTGCCTTGGTTTGCATTATTCTCTGGGCCAGGCATAGTGTCAGTAATCTTCCCAACTGGTCCTGCCTTATTCTCCAGTCTAGGTAGTAGAGCTCAGGAGAAGCCTGATGGAGCCTCTTTACGTTACCATCTGACTCCGGTAGGAAACAGAGAGAAGGGGGTATTTCAGAGGCAGAGAGCTTGGGCCGGGGGGCTCACCTAGAACAGAAAGCCATTCTGGGGAGGCCATGTCCTCCAAATCTGGTTATATGGGGGAGTTATCAAGTGCCCTTCTTCTGATTCCAGATCTCTCAGTGTCCACGTCCAACAGAATTTCCTCAATTGGGTTCAAGGGCTGGTGGCTAAAGAGGTGCGTAGAGCCCTTACAACAGCTTTCAGGGATAGTAGACCTCCCCTGCCTGGCAGAAAACACTGAAAATATAATAAACACCAAAAAAGGAGCCCACCCAGGAGTTATTCCTCCCATAAGCATTACAAGAAGAGACACAGTTCCTCCAGTTCCTCTTCTGTTTCTGATTCTGACTGTACTTCCTCTTCCGGTGCCAATAGCCATATACGCAGAAAGAGGCTGAAGCACCCTGAGGTGGGTGGGGATCCAACTAAAGCAGGAATGTCTTCGCTGCATACCTCTTCAGTAGCTTTGGGTGGGGTTGTTTTGGGAAGCCCCAGCCTTTCACATTCAGTCTCCCCAGCACAGTCAGTTAATTCAGAGGTTTCCCGGGAGGAACCAGGAGAGCTTTCTGATGATGGCACTGAACAAGAGCCAGAACAACATATGAGTAGGTTGTTCACAGCAGATTTTTTCCCCTAAACTTTTAGTTAAAGTGATTAAAACTCTGCATCTTTCCTCAGCTCCTGCATCCACCAAAGGAGAAGCTGATTCTCTATCTTCAGGGATTCAGACAATTTTCCCTCAGGAGCCAGACAATCCAGCTACAGTTCCTTGTCCCCAACTTTTTAACAAGATTTTGTCAGCAAAATGGGTGGCTCCAGCTCAACCCAAGCCTCTTCATCATTTGGTTAACAAACATTATTCTCTTCCAGACACAGTAATGGATTGTCTGAGGATGCCTTTGGTAGATGTGGCATTGGTTATACTCTCATTGCCAGCCATCTTACCCACTGGACGAGAGGGGGGTCCCAAAGACACTTGCAACAAACGCATAGAGTCAGCTCTAAAGCAAGGGTTTAGGCCTCGTCTGTGAGCTTTCAAGCCTTGGTAACTAACTCTCTTCTTGCTCGGGTCGCTTATATTTGGGTAGAGGAGCTGGTGGCTGCAGACACTAATATGTCCAAGACTCTCAAGGATTTTTTGCACAAAATTTCTTTGTCAGCAGCTCTTCTTGCTTGACCCATCTTTGGATACCATCCAGCTAAATGCTCGTGCTGTAGCGGCTAATGTTGTGGCTAGAAGGAATGTCTGGGTCCATCATTGGGAGGTGGATCCTGGGTCTCAATCTTGTCTGGCGAGCAAGGCCTTTGTGGGATCTAAGCTGTTGAGGAAGTTCTAGAGCCAGTCCTAGTAGAGACTAGGGACAAAAAGGAAGCCTTACCTACTACTGAAAAAGAGGACCAAAGAAACAGATCTCATTTTCAGTCCTTTCATCACTTTAGGCAGTCCTTCAGGCTCAAAGAGAGCTTGGGCTTCAAATCCAAGTGGCAATGCTCTAGGACTTCCAGCAAACAGCTGTCAAGGAGCAATCCCAGTATGTCCTCTTCTTCCATGGTCAGCCTGGCATAACAATTGACGCCTTGCCTTCCGTTTCTCCCCTTTGCATTGGTAGTCGTCTCCTGTCGTTCGCTACAAGATAGGAGAGGATTGCCACTGAAGAGTGGGTCAGGGAGATGGTTGTGCTGAGTTATGCATTAGAGTTTGCACAGTGCCCACAAAATCAGTTCTGGGTTTCTCCACGATCCAAGTGCAAGGAAATTCGCCTCCTCAAGCTCCAGGTGATTCATCACCTGTTGGATATTGGAGCTATTGAACAATGGGACAGCACTACTCAGGCATTTACTCAGTTCTCTTTTTAGTACCAAAGAGAAATGAGGGTGCTCAGCCCGTTCTCAATCTGAAATGGATGAACAAGTTAATGGTAAAGAAATCTTTTTGTATGGAGACCTTGAAGTCTATTGTGGCAGTGATAGAATGTTGGGATTTCCTAGCATCTATAGACCTTTTGGAGAACTACCTCCATGTCCCAATCCAAGTCCCAAAAAACCATCAGAGGTTTTTTCGCTTCTATTACAGTCACATCCATTTTCAGTTCACAACTCTTCCTTCTAGTCTCACCACGGCACCTAGAGTTTTCATCAAAGTGTCAGCACTGCTGGTGGTCCATGTGAGGGTCATAGAATCATAGAATAGTAGGATTGGAAGGGGGCCTACAAGACCATCAAGTCCAACCCCCTGCTCAATGCAGGAGTCCAAGTCAGGCCGGAATCCAAGTCAGTTGAAAGAAATACTCCTTTATCTTTATTTGGGCAATGTCTTCATTTGATCTAGTTCCAGAATTCAGAGTCTGAAGGACATCCGGACCATACTTCTATGCCTATGTCAGCATGGGTTCATGGTAAATGAGGAAAAGAGTTTCCTGATTCCATTCCAGCAGTTGGTACACCTGAGAGTCCTGCTAGACACAGTCTCCTTTTCAATGTTCCTCTCTGAAGAAAGAGTTCAGAAGGTTGTGGAGATGATGTGATCCCAGGACAAGGTGAATCAAGTGCCACTTATGACCCTGGCACAGCTCTTAGGAAGTCCAAATGTCTTTTTATTTTCTTTCAAGCAGCTTCCTTGGGGAAGAAAGTTTCCACTTCGACTCAGTCTAGGTGGCTACACTGGTGTAGCTTGGAAGCATATCAGCCTCTGGGCAAGTCACCTCCAGAAGGAGCAGTGGCTCATTCAGTCAAGGGAGCTGCGACTTCCATAGCATTTTGGAGTAAGGCTCCCCTAGAGGAGATTCGTAGGGCAGCCACCTGGACATCAGTTCATACTTTTACGCATCATTATAAGATTAATGTTTTCATATCGGCTGAAGCGGACTTTGGTGTTTCAGGGGGTGGTAGCCACCCTGTGAATTAATCACCCTCTGAAGCACCCTCCTACCAAAGGCCGCTTCAGCTGATGTGAAAACATGTGAAATCACCAAATCCCCTCCTATAGCTTCTGTCTCTGCTTTACTTTATCCCAAAGGATCTTTGAATGCCTTCCTTACTCTACCAGATAAAACAGGAATTTTCTTACCATAAATCTCCTGTTTTAGGGAATGTAAGGAGGGCATTTGACCCATCCTGTTTGCTCAGTGATTTCATCTTGTTCTTCTGGGTGATAGGTTACATAAGAGGGAGGTAGTTAGGTTTACCAGTACCTATGTTTTTTTTATTCAGTTTTTTATCCTTCAGCCTGTTTGACTGACGGGTTTGAAAAAAATGTGAACTAAAATGTAAAGATTGGGCGGGCTTGCTTTCTTTCTTTCTTTCTTTCTTTCTTTCTTTCTTTCTTTCTTTCTGGGTAGTATTAAAAAAGATAAATTGGACAGGAACAAGAGAGACATGAGCCTTCTCTTAGGATTTGGTTATGAATCATGTAATATTGTGCTGGGGCCACTGTTGTTGCCTTTGTGTTGTAAATCCTCCCTAGAGTTTCTTGCAACAATTGTTTGGGGTGTTTTGCCTGAGCTTCATCCTGTGCTGTTGTTCCTATCTGGTCCCCAGAGTATGGCATTTTTCTAGCAAAAGTTTTTGTCCTAACATCCAACCACAGGATGGTGAAGGAGCTGAGGATATAGCACTGAAAAGTGCTAAAGGAATTATCACCATCATAATCAAGAATTGCCATTGTACCACCCAGTAGATCCTGCTGCTATGGCACAGTGTCCTAGACTCAATACAGTTCTGTTTGGCACATCTGGTGCTAAATTAAATATTCTCCGGTGCTAAATTAAATATTCTCACTACTCAAATTTCCAGTACCAGGCAAACAGGGCTTGCACCATTGAGATGTGTAGTCAAGCGATGCCCCTGTCTGCATCCTTAAAGAATCATGGCCGATGGTAGCTTTCAGTTCACTACTGGACGTTCAAGATGAGTTAAAGTCACTCATCTGTAACTCCGTATCTGCTTCTTCAAGGTTAGACAGTCAGTATTAACTAATCCCATTTGAAGTTGCATTATTTCCCCATTCTTACTTTGAAGATTTCAAGTAGTTGTTAACTGAACACATTAGGTGGATCTGGGTACATTTCAGTAGTTAGGGTACAATTTGTTTTAAATTACTTTATCTACTTTCCATACCACATTCCCAACCTTCTTTAATAAAAGTCACCCTTTTATAACCAACTCTCCAAGGAACCAGCCAGTGATTTGGTGGCTTTAAATCCCTGTATTATAACAGTCAGACCAAAAGGATGTGTTAAAGTCTTTAAAATATCTGTATAATAAAATGCCTGATGCTTCAAAGGGCATCCCATAAACATCCAGCCTACAGAGCTGCTCTGACCTCTAGAGCCTCTGACTCCTTCCCCACCCTTCCATGACCTTTGCCTCCATGTTGTTGTTTTTTTGCTGATCCCAGTTCCAGTTAGCCCAGTTCCTAATTGATACTATGTGCATGCATACAGCCACCAGGACCAGCAAAGGCATCAGACAGGTGATTGCCCAAGAATGATCCTGCAACCCTAGATAAGCTAGAGCCAGTTCCTTAAGGGAGAAATACTACATTCTGAGAGGGAACTAACTCTGTTTTGGTGTCAGATTCTGTACCTATTAAAAATTGACACAAGCATTGCTAAAGGCAGAAGGATTGTGTCGTTCTGTTTAGGCTGCCAGGAAATGAGATGGTTTCATTGAGCCGATAGTTGGTCAGTGTGGCTTGCTGAGATGACAAGACAGCTGGCAAAAAAACAGCCAACCTCATTTCTTTCTCTTTCGCAGTTGATTGTTTTGCATTATTGAAGAGTTTATCTCTAACTCATAAAGTTTAATGCAGGTGGCCCCCCTGGGTGGTCTTTGGACTATTTCTGGATACACAAGTTAACCTTTTGGTAGTTACTGTGTAATGTTATTTATTTTTATTTGTGTTTATATCTAGTTGTATTCAAAGTCGATAACAACCATGTACACACAATCCAAGATAAAATGTTTGTTTAAAATATTTTATGCCACCCTTCATCATATTGGATTCCAGGGAAGTGTACAATAGTGTAGATAATAAATAATTTAAATCATAATACAATACGGTATTAACACTACCATTAAACAACTATAATAAATGACAGCAAATAAAATTATGAGGCAGACTGAGGAATTATTCAAATTAAAAAACCAGAAACCACCTTCATTGGTGCTGAAAAGATGATAAAGTAGGTGCCAGGTGTACTTCTTTAGGGAAGCTATTCCAAAACTGGGAAGTCACCCCTGCCCCCTCCATTGTGATTACACAGCACATTTCTGATAAGGAACCTCAGCAGAACATCTTAGGACCTGAGCAGGCTGGTATGGGAAGAGGCACTTCCCAGATATTTGGGTTCCAAACCATTTAGAGCAGGGCTGGGCAAATTTCAGGCTTCTGGGATCTACTCTGTGTTTTACTAGAACCCTGAGATCCACCAACTGGAGCCTGGTGCAAAAGACATGCATTTAGAATTAAAGAGTTTTGAGCCCAGTAATTGGTGATGAGAACTGAATGCAGCTCACAGTCCTTCCACACACAAAAACACTCCTGGCTACCCCAAGCTTTCTTTATTGCAGCAGGATAATTGAGGGCGGGGAGTGATTTTGTTGCTGCTCTTGTTAAACAGTTGGTAGTCAGAAATCCTTTCTGAACTGCAAATCACCCAGAGATCTACCAGTGTGTAGAGATCCACCTTCTGCACAGCCGTGATTTAGAGCACAAATAAAACACCTTGAGTTTTCTAATAAAACTGTAAATTTAAACATAAATTTACTGTCGAAGCTCTGGCTGATCTGTGGAGTACAGAACTGGCCCAGGCCATTGACAGCGCTGCTCCTAAGTGCTATCTCCCTCCTGGTGGAGGCAGTTCAGCTCCCTGATTAAACGGGGAGTTGAGGGCAATGAAACCGGAGGGATGTTGGCTAGAGCGCTGTTGGAGACAAGCTCTGGATGAGTCTGACCGAACATGGGTGAAACACCACTGAAAGACCTGTACCATGGCAGTAATGGCATAGAAGAAAGCTCACTTCTCTCCTGCCACTTCTTTACTGCTCCCTTCTTGCGTTCACACAGAATAGACTAACAGTGCTTTTCCACGTGGTGTGAGGCCTTATTTGCCACAGTGCTGGAGTGGGGAGCCAAAGCTGTCGGCAGCTCACTGTGAACAATTTGCTTCATTCTTTGTGGCTAAAGTTGCTTGGATTCACCTCGACTTCAATATTGGAGCAGGTCAGAGTAATGTAACCTTGGCAACCACTTGTCCAGTTGTTTTGGATTATTTTCAGCTTGTAGATCTTGAGGATGTGGACAGGCTGCCTGGACTGGTGAGGGCTACCACCTGTGTATTCAACCCTTGCCCTTCTTGGCTAATTAAATTGGCCAAGGTGGGACTGATGTTGTGGCTAGGGGAAGTTATTAATGCCTCTTTCCATGAGGGAGTTGTTCTGTCTTGCTTAAAAGAGGCAGTAATAAGACCTTTATTAAAGAAACCTTCCCTTGACCCAGGAGATCTGTCTAACTATAGGCTAGTCTCAAATGTGCAATTCTTGGCTAAGGTAATCGAGAAGGTGGTGGTGGTGGTGCAACTCCAGATGCATTTGGATGATACTGATCAACTGGGCCCATTTCAGTCGGGCTTCTGGCTGGGATATGGGACTGAGACTGCTTTGATTGCTTTGGTAGATGACCCACACTGGGAACTGGATGTGGAGGGAGTGCAGCCCTATTAGTTCTCCTGGACCTCTCAGGGGCTTTTGATACCATCAACCATGGTATTCTTCTGGACCACCTAGTGGGGCTGAAACTTAGGGGTGCTGTATTGCTGTTGACCTATGGTGTCCCACAGGGTTCTATCTTGTCCCCAATGTTACTTAATATTTACATGAAACTGCTGGGAGAGGTTATTCAGAGCTTTGGAGTAAGGTGCCTCCAGTGTGCTGATGATGCCCAGCTCTATTGCTCTTTCTCACCTAACACCAAGGAAGCAGTCAAAACCACTGAACATTGTGTTCTGTAATAGGCTAGATGAGGGTGAAGAAGTTGAAAGTAAACCCAGACAAGATGGAGGTGTTCTTGGTCAGTAGAAAGCCTGACCTGGGGATTGCATAATCCCTTCCTGTTTTGGAAGGAGTTGCACGCACCATGGAGGGCCAGGTTCATAGGTTGTGAGTGCTCTTTGATCCTGTGCTGTCCCTGGAACTTCAAGAGGTGGTGGTAGCAAGAAGTGTGTTTTGCATAATTATACTTGGTGCTCCAGTGGCAGCCCCTTCCTGAGACAGTCTGACTTGGCAACAGTTATCTATGCCTTGGTTACATCATGTTTAAACTACTGCAATGGGCTCTGTGTGGGGCTATACCTGAAGAGTGTCTGGAAGCTTTGGTTGGTATAAAATGCAGCAGGTAGGCTGCTAACTGGTGCATAGTATTGGGACCATATTACACTTGCACCGGTTGCCAGTTGCTTTCTGGGTTCAATTCAAAGTGTTGGTTTTAACCTTTAAAGCCCTAAATGGCTCAGGACCTGGCTAGCTGATCTTGTTATGAACCTTCCTGGTTATTAAGATCTGCAGGAGCGGCCCTCTTAAGGGCACCATGACCCGCAGAAGCTGTTCGTCGGGCACACATGACAGGGCTTTCTCCTGTGTCGCTCGCAAACCGTGGAATGTACTCCCTCAAGAACCGCAATCGATCCCCAGTCTCTAAGCTTTTAGAAAGGGTGTGGAGACATGTTTTTAAAATTTAGCCTTTTAAATTATGTAGTTTTGTTTTAATTTTCACTGTTTTAAAATTGTTTTTTAACTGTGTTACGGTTTTATTTTAAATTGTTGTACACTGCCCTGATGGCTTTTTGCAAATAAGGTGGTATATAAATGTTAATAAATGAATACAGAATAAAGAGAGGAAGTTGTCCATTAAAAATATATTGTGTAGCTTTTACTTAGCTCTGTTGTCATGAGAAAGTCTACCTTGCCTTTGGCAGGTGTTTGGACACTGAAGAGCATTTCAGAGCTAATGAGCAACCACAGGAAGAGTGCTTCTCTGTGTGCCTTTGTTCTGACTTGCCACACAGATGGTAAACTTAAGAGGGCGCTCTTGCTTGGTCTTGGAGATTGTGATGGATGGGGTGTAGGGGAAGAAGGTGGACTCATTGAGCTATGTAGAGGTCAAACCATGTAGGATTTGGTAGGTCTAAACCCAGCACTTTTAAATCATTGCTGGAAGACTAGGAAGCTACTGGCTGTGTTGGGGCACCAATATTCAGTGCTCCCTGTAAGTGTGATATTCACACTGGGATGCAGCAGCTGCATTCTGAACCAATTGCATTTTTCAAACAATGGGGTGTGTAGGTCTGAAACTGACAATTATAGTTGTTGTTCTGTTACGATTTTTGCCAGATAAAGGTCATCTGCATGAAATCCACTTTTCCATTGTGACAATGGAAGCTGATGTCCAGCTTTAGTGGTATTTTCATGGTGGTAGAATGGGAAGTAAAGGTTCCAGTGCCTAAGGCCCGGGTCATGAATTAATAATTGCCTCTGTGGCAGGTGAGGCCATCAGAAAAGCTGGGAATGAAGAAGTTGCCTTGCAGAGTGCTATCAATCACCCAGTGACCATAACTTCTAGTAATTAGTGTATTTTATGGGGCTCTGCTTCAGTGGCTTGGAAGCGCATATGCTCCAGTCGCAGCAAAACTTAGCCAGAGTAATATTCCAGGATGATTTATCCACTTGCTGCGCTGGGAGGTAACCCTATATTAGGGGAAGATTGTGAACTAAGCTGCAATAAAGTGTAAGTTTAGGTAAAGTCTGCCCAGGTTGAGACCTCAATGTATCATTCTTTTTCCAGCATTCATTGCTGGCTATCAGTAATCAGGCTTTGTACTTGGGAAATAAATAACATAATTATTTGAACAGGGAGGTGTACAAGCAAGGAAAGGAACACATACGATTATCACACAAATCCATCTATAAACCAAACTCTGATTCTAAAACTCAAATGATTAGGCATATTTATTGCTACTATTGCTCTTTTTGTTACAAAAACGGCTGAGGCATGCCAGAGTACAAAGAGATCAGCACCTCATTCTAGTACCCCTTGAAGAAGTCTGCAGCAGGATGGGAGCTCAGATCCCATCTCTCCCCAGTCTCTCCCAATAAAAGAAGTTGGGATGGATAGGAGGAAACCAGATGGTGCTGAAGTCACCAGCAGCATCTTGATCTCTGGCTCTTTACTCGTTGGCTCCAAGCCTTGCCCATATTTGGTGGGGCTTAGACTGCACAAATAACAGTCAGAAAATTGTAAGTTGGACTCATGGGAATGTGCTTGCACTTGTTGGGCACGTCATTTTTAGGTTAATTATGAATTATTGTATAGTGCCATCAGTGTGAATGGTGCTTTTACAGCATATGAGAAAATAAGTCCTTGCCCCGAGGAGCTTACGGTCTAAATTTGACACAGGGAAAACAACAGAGGAAATGGAGATCCTACCAGGGGTAAACAGGGAAGCAATGTGCAGTTGTTTCAGTTGCATGTGCTAAGTCTTAGTTACGGCCTGAATCACAGTCAGTCATGGAAATTAGGAAAAGCACCAAAGTCTTCACAGCAAAGGTGGATTTTGAAGGAAGTAAAAGAAGTGGCACAGGTGTTCTGGGCAGCAATTACAATTCTCCTCCAAGATAGCACAAATTTGAGGATCCAAATGGATTATTTGAATTAAACACTGTTGCATATATTTGTTTATGTTGCCTGATTTATTCTTTTTCTACTAGCTAAAGAGAGGGACAGTATACTATGCAGAGCATCAAAGCCTTATCCTCTAGACCACAGAAAATCCCATTCAGATCCTGAATTGCACACATTGATTTTGACTTACCAGCTTTATATAACTTTAGGTAACTTTACATCAATAAACCTTTTTTAACCCTTTCAGAAACTGGACTTCCATACCTTAAATAATCGTAAAGTTATGTTGTGGATTGAAAACGTATGTAGAATTTAGTAGTATTACATAAGTCCTTTTGATGATGATTCTGTAATGAAGGTGAATTAAGCTTCGGGTTTTGCCCAGAGGTCCTAGAGAGCATGTTTTCTGCTTGGTCTGTTGGCATTTCTCCCTAGTCTAGATGCAGACCCAAACAGACATGTCATTTCATCTGTCTCTGTTACTCGGGCTCATGGCCCTCTGCAGGGGTCGCACGTTCCACAAGTTACCAGCTAATGGTCTTGTACATTAAAAATGGAAGCCTCCTTTGCTCTGTGGCCTTGCGCTGCTTTGTTTCTAAGCCCCAGACAGTTTGGAGTGCAGCTGCGAACTATAGGCAGAAGATTAAATTAATTTGTAACTCTTCCCCACCCCCATCCCCCTTCTTTTGGACCTGAGTTACTAAATCCTTCTCATTTAATTGAAACCCTATTTCAAGGTGGTTTGTGTCTCTGTTCTTTGTTGCCAATTTAACCTCCAAAGCACTTTAACATGGGTAAATTGCAGTTATATCCTCCTGGATTCTTTTTTAAACTGTGCAATAAGAGGACAGTGGAATTGGTATAGGTGAGAAGGAAAATTGATAGGGCTTCTCTTTGCAGTATTTAATATTTATCAGGGTCTTTGTCAGTGAAATGTTAAAGTGATTTTAAACCTTGTATCTCGAAATCTACAAATTGGTCTTGGAAATGAAATCTTACCATGAGTTTCAGGTAATCCAGTTGTTAGGTCTGCGTTAAAAAAAAAGTTTCCAATGTCTGAATGTTCCAAACTGGCGGCTGCTTTCCTCTAAATTGAGGGTTTAACAGCAGTGCACAATCTAAATGCAAAATCTTGAGATGGAAATTTAATTGTGTAAAATGTGCACAAAGTAATTAAGAACAAATTTTAGAACATTTCAGACTATAAAGTCCTTCTTTAGCTCGATCACAAGCAGTATCGTAAGTGCTTATTTTCAATTTGCAGTTATGCTGAGAAACATGGAATGTGACTAAATAAAGCCATCCCGTGCTCTTCGGTATAACTGTAAATTAAAAAAACAAACTTGCAAGTCGTGTAGAGTAATCTAAGGAAAGGGGGGCAGGGGACTTGATAGGGTAATTGTCCTTAAAAACAACATTCAAAATGTCCTTGCCTCAGTTGCTTCCTGAATATGATAATTGTCAGGATTCAAGCCTAAAATCAGTCGAACTGGCAGCATGAGAGACCTCAGGCTGGGATTCAACTTCTTCATTACCACCCAGATCAGGCCAAAGTAGTGAACTGCAGAGAGGGCACCCAAGGCCACCTCTTGGTGCCAATAAACCAGAGAGGGGCAGGTGATGCTCCCTGGAGAGAGAAAAGGTGGGTCAGATTCCAGAATCCCATCTGCAGTGGATGGTCGGTGCCTTTTTCCCCAAGAAGGGCCACACAGTATTCATGTGTGAAATGTATCTTCATGTCTTGCAAGTTCTTTCTTTCTTTCTTTCTTTCTTTCTTTCTTTCTTTCTTTCTTTCTTTCTTTCTTTCTGGTTTCACTTTAGGATTCTCTGGGCATAAATTTGGTATGCTATTGAGCAGAGTTTACTAACTCAGAAGTAAGATCAAAGTAGCCTCAAGTTCATTTTCTAGATTCTGGCTTTTAAGAAACTGCCAGAGAAGGTTGAAAAGCGTGGGTATGGAATGCTAGCTATATTTCTGATAATGTAGAGAGAATTACAGCAGCTGTATGCATCTTGGAAGATCATTGAGCAACATAGCTCAAGGCATGTTGAAAGTTTTATGGTAGAATGCAAAGAGAGGTGTATAAAAATGTGTTCCCAGCTAAAGCCTAATGTAAAGTACCTTTTATATGATTCTGTGAATGTTAAAGCTTTTAACATTATAAACTATTACTATTCTTAATCATAGACACAGCTAATGGCTTCACAATAATCTTTGTCATTCATTAATGCCCTTTAAGGCATTATGCCTGTTTAACAGAGATATCTGAAAAGATGACAGTCTGCCCATTGGTCTATCTAGCCCACTTCTGTCTGCTCCTTCTCGCAGTGGCTCTTCAAGGAGAGGTTTTTTCCCACCCTTCATACTCAGGATTCTTGCTTTTCAATAATAGAACTACTGTGGCAATTATTTGCCCTTACTGGGAATGCTTGTCATTGGTCTGATTCGCACATAATGAGTACAGGGTTGAGTATGGGTTGTTGCTGAATTGTGGGTTGTTGAATCATGAGTAGTTGTTAAGTGTGATGGGCTGTTAACCACAAACAGCTCATCAGAGTTTACAACCCAACAACAAACCATGGGTTCACTGGGATTGTTCGTGATTAACAACCCACAATTAAACCATAGTGCAGGGTTTGCACATAATGGCAACCTACGACTCAACAACAACCCACGATTTAATGACAGCCCATATTCTGGGTTTTCATTACATGCAAACTAGGCCATTTTGTCAAATGTGGAAACAGGTTTTGATTCAGTGCTTACTTTTCTGCTTATCTACAGAATGTGCAGCATCTGGACCTCTTCACACAGAAACAACTATCTGGGTGTGTGGCAGTTATGAGGAAGAGTCTGCACCTGTAGGCTTCCAACCTGGGTTCAGTGACATTCTGGAATATAGTGGGAGGTGATGAATTTAAATAGGAAAGTTGGATAATCGAGATTCAAATAAGAAAGGTTCCACTGTGTTGAGGCATTGTTCTATTCGCTTGTCAAGCCACAAGGATTCAAAAGCTAAGAGGGGCAATGCAATGAGACGATGTTCCCAAATGTGCAACAGAAAGCAGAAGACTTTTCTGATTGACTGCCTTAACTTGTGTGCTTTTAACTTTTCAATTTTCCTTTGGGGATTATATATCATTTTATGTCCAAATGGCTTCTGTTGTGTGGATACAATGCTCCTATTGGCAAAGCTCTAATCTGTTTGTTTTTGTGAGTGTTTCCCCTCACCCCCTCTTTTTTTCTTTTGGCATCTATGCTGTTAGCCTATTTATAAATCTAAATCTACATACAGAGGTCATTGGTTGGCTGAACTTAAAACCATTTTACTCAGTAAATTTAATTAAGAAAATACAGTGCAACTCATAAGCAAATGAGTTTTTCCTAGTTTTAAACCAAACCATCCTCTTGAGTGTTGATTGCCTTGCTCGACCCCTGGTGATACTGAAACAGGCAAAATTAAAAAGGACATTAAAGCTTCATTAAATCTGAAACACATTTAGTACAGTGACATATCTGCAGGCTATTTCAGGGAAGATTACAGACTCTTTTGTGAGTTTCTTAATTTATAATACCTTGACAATCTTGGAAAGGGGGAGAACACAGTATAGCCCAATGGAACAATGGCTCTTGGAGCTACTGAATTGGGTTTCTTGCTGCTTGGGTGCTGCTGGCATGTTTGGTGGCATTTCCTCTTCATATGTACAAAATAGCTCCCAACAGAGGTGTTCGTATTTTTGTTTAACTTGTTATTGTCAAGGTTTGTATGTACTCTATCTTAAAAAATAACAATTTCTATACCAATGAAACCCAATTCTGCAGGCAAAACAAATTATATTTGCATAGATGTGCCTAATTTGCATAAGCATGCTTCATTTGCATTAATTTGAATGCTATTTAAGAATATCACTGTTGTCTTGGACTGTTGAACTGTTTTTGCAGTTTGTGTTTAGGAACAGCCAGGTGTCTGCCCTCCTTCAGTTCACACTTCAGGAAACAAGTGAAATATCAAAAGATTGTTTTTATGAGTACCTAGTTTGAATTCTTTCTTACCATATCCCCAAAGGATCAAGGTAGTTTGCAATATGTTCTGTTTCCCTCTTTAAAATAACCCTGTAAGATAGGCTAGAAGAGAGAATGATTTTGCCAAGGCCACCCAATAAACTGTATGGATTTGAAATGTGCTTTCACACATCCAGCACCCTAACTGCTACCCCACACAAGCACTACTAGCATCTGTAGAAAGGCATCCATGAAGTTTGGCCATTTTGTTGTGACTAATCGGGAGGGGAAAGCACCCTTACCTGGAAAGGAAAGGCCTGGGCCCAAGCTAAGCAACCATGATCATGCTGGAGGAGGAACTGTGTGAGCTGCTCTAGCTCTGTGTGTCCACTTTGGAGAGACAACATCTGGCTGCTCGAAGTATTCAGAAGGGCTGGAGCCAGAGGTGAACAAAACTAGCTGGAGTGAACCTGTGTGGGCCCCATAGAAGGAAAAATTACTTCTCTTGGATTTATTACTTTGTTAAGTATGCTTCAAGACTTGGAGTCAGGGCAATAAGATAAATACTTTCCCATCCTTTCAGTGAATGCACATGGCTGGATTCTAATCCATTTTTGTGATACTAAATATTGAAGCAGAGGGTGATGGTTCTTCCATGTTAGTGTGGAGTATAATGCTGTGGTGTTAGGTATGTTGGGTTTTGAAAATGAAAGAGGCTCCAGTTATGGCTTCCACTCCTGGCACTGTCAACTCCCTATCTTCTTAGCACTTTCACAGTTTTCTGTCTTCATCCAAATATCTTGAATTCCTTAACTCCCCTATTGAAATCCAAATAGATGATGTAAATCATCTCCAAATTTCCCCACAATTAATTTGTGCGTGCAGAATTTGGGTAGGGTGGGCAGAGTGGATGGGCAGGCAGATGTGTTACAAATGTGTTCCTTGTATATGGTTGTCTATTCTAAATGTAGCTGTTCCTGTTTAGAGGTTATATTTATTTCATTATCTCCTTCTGTCTGCACATTTTTGCACTCAGTAATGTACTGTTTTTTTTAGTTCTCCCCCACAAGGAAAATTCTTCTTCCTCTCTCCACCCTTCCTCCCTTTGCCCACCCGCTAATGCAAATCTCTCTAACTAGACAAATATTATTTCCTTTCCCAGCTTGCTCTCGGGAGGTTCCCGTATCCTCAGGTAAGAATGTTCATTATCGCTGCCTGCCACTGCGGTGTTCATTCCTATGTATGAAGTTGCAGAGAGCAATTGTGAGCCTTGTAACCAGGTTCATATAAAACTGCCCTGTTAAATCAAAAAGTGGTATCTTCAGAGTTGTCCAAAACTGCCATTGACTTTGTTCTGTTTTTAAATTCGAGATTTATTTTATATACTTGAGGCCATTCAATTGGTTTGGAAATGAGTTGTGGGGGACATGAAGCCTTGCATTCATGGACAGAATGAGATTGTTACCTTTTTAATTATTTGAATTCTTGATGCAAATTTAATAGTGAGAAACCTGTTTGGCGAGGTAGGTGGGTGGGTGGGTGGGGATGGCTGTAGGAAGGATCTGAAATGTTTCTTTTTTCTTTTAAATGGGTTTGCTTTAAATAAGCTGCAGTACGCAGTTGGGATAGGGCTACAGCTGCTAATACAATTAACTCCAGTGTATGGTCACTCCTAATGCCTGATGGAACCCCCAGCAACTAGGCCCAATTCCCACCATCCTCAGGCTCACGTCCAAGTCGGCTGCTCTTAGCCAGAGTCCTGGTCACTTTCCTTTCTGATGGCTTGACAGTAGAAGTGCTCCTGCATGTTATCATTCATTGGTATGGGAGAAAAGCGCTCCGTGCATACCGCTCCAAAGGAAGAATTCACTTTGTCTCTGCTTCTCTGTGTACCTAAACTGAAGTGTGGGCAGTATTGCTGTTTGCGCCTCAAATAGCAAAAGCTGGATGTTGCAACAAGCTCAGAGTGATCTGAGAAAGGATATTTTGTCCACATGATCATTAAGACTTGTACCTTAAGGCTCACCTGGCAATCAATGTGCAGTAGGTATGTATATGTGTAGGGCAAATGCCTACATACTTCTTGTACTTCTGAAGCGGTCAGTGCATAACAGACTGGTGTCAACTAACCCTTGTTCAGAAATGGTTTGATTTTTAAAGGTGCTGTTACATTCAAGATGTGTTGAGTGATTTGCAAGACCATGTGTATCTCCATCATGAAGTGGCTAAAATGTTGCCACCTTATGCTGAAAAAAAAACCTGTTAGACATGGTCTAGTGAATATGTCCTTATTGACCTCCCAGTGCAACCAAGGCCTTGTTCTCACTGAGGTGGTAAACCCTGCATCTGGGCCGTACCATATCAGATTACAGGTGGTGACTCTCATAACTGCATGCTCCTCTATACCAAACAGAAAATTAGCTTGTCTGGGAAATAGCGAGACTAGAACCCTTCTCTGATGTCTAACGTGTGTTTGGTGTGTGTAGTTTGTAATAGGGGAGCATTCAGTCATAGAGGCCTCCAACTGTTGTCTGAAGTGGTACAGCCCAGACACAGGCCTGCCATTTCAATAAGAACTAGGCCTTAGTTGCTGACTAAAATGGTAGGACCTACCATCCTATATGGGCAACTTCCTTATTCTCCCAAATCAAGATCTCTCTTGTCCACCATCTTTCTTAAGTAAACCCCCCCCCCCTAAAATACTGCGCATGAACTCAATGAGAAAATATTTTTCAACTCTCCTGTAACTGTTGTTAAGGCAATGCTGTTTTAGATACATAGAACCCCTTCCCCCACAACATACACCCTACTGAATATACTCTTTAAAAATAGTAAAAGCTGGGGGCGGGGGGAAGTTTCCAAAACTAATGGTATTAATCAGCTTTCTGACTGCGTTTCTTTGCTGATATTCATCATGGTGAAAATGGAGGCCTGCTGTTACTCTTTCTAGAAAAGTATTTCTTTTTCTAGAAGAATTATGTGAGATGTTCATGGGCAAAATGAGTCATTTGGGGGGTGTTTTTCTTTTTTGAACATGGGATACAACTCTCCAGGAGCATCGCCTGTGCATTGAAATGATTGGATGCCCTACACAAGCACTTTGGAGCTCTTGCATAATACCCAATCATTTCAGTGGCCCATGTGTAGGAACCATTCCCTGGTGGATTGTGCCACTTTTCCTGGTTGAGACAGGCCAAAGCGCCTGGAGGCATGTCTGATTTAAAACGGGTGTTGGTCTGTGCTCTTTAAGCATCTATTAACTTGTTATTATTATGCAAATAACACATACTAATTTATGCATGGTTAGATTATGCAGATGCCACACCACTGTGGTTATTGAATAATAGGAAGAGTGTTGTTATCTTCCTTGTGGTTAGGAGCACTTCTTTCGAAAAAAATTCTTTGACACTTTTATGGATTTAAAAGGTGTTTTGGGTAGCCAGGAAGTACATCCATATTTAAACAGGTGGTGGTCTGATGTAAAGTAACTGTGCAGAAACATCACATTATACCTAACTGTGGCTACATAAGGCCTAGTTGTGTGGACCCAAACCCAATCTGTGGTGCAGTTATTACTGGGGAGTGGGCGAGGATGCAGGGTGAGAGCAGGTTGCTGCGCATGTTACACATGCTAAATGCGCATTCATTTTGGCAGCGCCCTAGCAAAATGCATAGGTAGAAACAGCTGGGGAGGAGAGGGAGGAATGTTCCCAAGTGTTGGGTATGTAGTTTAGTAGCAGGTGTATATCAATGAGTGGGTAACATGAAAACCTGCCCAAATCAGGAAAAGCATGAGGAAGGCTAGGACTGAGATGTCTTCAGTTGTACTGGGAGATGTGGGGCACATCTTCACCTGTTTCCTTCCACTTATCACTTTTGACAGCCATAATAACACAGGAGTGACTTAACCCCTGACTGAAAAATCTTGATCTTGGACTACATGTATTTGCACATTTAATCAAATATGTTTTAAGTCCCAAGATTGCCTTCAAATTGTAAGCCAATGGAACACTGACTCATTTTAAGGATCAGAATCCAGAAGCAGAATTGGCTTCCTAGTCCATGCCTTGATTCAGTTAGTGGTAGCCTGGCTGTGATGAAATTCTCCCGAAGTGGGCCATTCCTTGCCACCCCTTTTTCAGGCCACCATGTTCACCTGTAGCCTCCTGCTATTAACCTTTTGTTGCATCATGTATATGTGTAGCCCCCTCCATTCCTCTCAGGTTGGGGGCAGAGAATATGATTGAACTCAGAGGCATTTGAGGATTAAAACAGCATGGATATCCTAAACTGGGAATCATAGTCTTCCTCCACAGACAGACAGACAGACGGATAGATAAAAATATAACACCTTAGGGTATCACAGCCTGTGCTACATGACAATTTCAACAGGAACTTGCAAAGAATAGTTTCCTAGTGAAGATTTTCCTAATGAAGGTTTATCAGCCTTATGTACAATTTACACCTCACTCTTAAGCATGAAAAACAATTGCTTATGCAAGCCAAGTTTTTCACATAAGTAAGTGCTTTCAGGATTTTGTTTTGATGAATGATTAATTTTATTGTATTTTTTTTCATTTGCAATTCACTTGCAAATGTGTCAATTTGCAGAGAAAACATTTAAATATTGTGATAATTAGACCAGGCACTGCTGTTGCCAGGTGTTTACACAAACAAACTCTATGGTTTGATCAATCCAGCAAATTCCTGATTCGCTTGATGTTTTTATTAACCTATAATTGTGATAATTGTCACTCATTTGCTGTTAAGAAAAAAACCTTTAGGAAGATGTCAGGTATAGTCCTTTAGAAATTCTGAATTCTTTAGGAAGCAGTACAAGGCCTGGCATATTTTCTCTCAATGGATGCAGTTTAATATTCCTGTCCTGGTTATATGCAAACATCTACTAAAGCTCAAAGTGAAGTATGTACCGTAAACACATGTTCCATGGCAAGAAATGCCTTTTTCTGTGTGTGTCAACATGAAATCAAAACATCTACCAACTAGCTTGTCCTCAGAGCTGCAGCTAGCTAAGTTGTATATCATCTTAATGTGGATTTGGCAGCATTTACTGATTCTGTAGAAAGAATTGTACAAAGCCAAGAAACAGTGCTGTGTCGAAAAGATCACAGATTGCAAACTGCAACTCTTCGAAGGTACTTGAAGGAGTTGATAGCTGTATAGTTTCTTCTTCCAGAGATTAAGATTGCCCTGATTAAATCAGAGCAAAACAGAAGTCAATGACGTGTTTTATAGTTATGAAATTGCAGAGAAATGCCAAGAGCTGCCCCTGTCAAATAGTCTGTCCTTGTGCTCAAACTCTTCATCCTGTTAGGGGAAGGATGAATCAATCCATCAAGAGTCTCTGTGCTTCTTAACGACTGGAGGATTCTGAGAAATGTATTTAAACTAGTCCTCCTGAATCTGGCTAAAAACCCCTTTCCCTGGTTTTGGATACACTTGCAGATCTTTGTTAATAAATTACATCAAAATGACTTGAAGTTTGGAAGGGAGGATGCTTGCCCCCCTTCCTTTTAAAAAAAATCTGAACAAATAGTGCCCCTGGTATTGTAAAGCTTTGAATGTTTTCACACCCCATTAATTTATTACTTCTCCTTCTTCATCTTTAAATTTCATTCCCCCCCAAAAAAAAATCCAGCTCCCTGCTGCTTGCGAGATTTCCATCTTGTTGTTAATTTTCTCTGCTCCATATGGAGCACCAGACATTTCACCTGGAGGCTGTACTAGATTTTTCTGTAGTGATCGCACTTCCGGAGGGCAGAACTGTCATTTCAGGTTCCTGGTGCATCTGTCTGTGCCAGCCTTCTCCCTCCCCCCCACCCCCATTTTCCACTGGCACAGGAGAGTGTGAATAACAAATTGGGTGCACCTGAGATTGGGATGATATGTGTGTGCGTGTGTGTTTGTGTGTGTTGAATCTCCGCAACTTGCAAGCAGATTTTTCCAGGGCTGGGGAGATCTGAGCAGCTCTTGATGTGAGCAGATTTGCACTCTCACCTTCCATTTGGGCTTGGCTTGGGGAGTGCAACCCTGAACACAGGCAAGCATGGGGGGTGGGGTGAGGGAGAGAGAGAGGAGTAAATATTTCATCCTGCCTTGTCATTGATTAGAAAAGAGCCTTTAATTTCATCTCACCCCATGTTGCGATTAATTTGCATTCTTTGTCAGAAGTTAATGGAGTTTTTTATGGTTCAGTCTGAAATCCTTGAAGACATCAGTGAGTTGATCTGATGTTTATACAACCGCCAGCGGAAATTTTTTTGCTTTTGATTGATGGTGAGCTTGATGTTTATTCCAAACGGCTTTTAAAGCTGTTTTTAAGAATTATTTGAATAAAATGCAAGCAAGATATTGTTATAATGAGCAAGATTATCTGTTAAAAATCTGTTTCAAATAAGGAACATGATAAGTAGGGGAGGGGAGGAATCCCCCCAAAGAGGAGAGAGAACTCTGGCAAATGGAGAAGATGCATTTTCAAATATTCATCTAGCAAGCATTGAAATTACTTTTTACAATGCTTCAGTGGTGAGACTGATGTAGGTGGTGCTATGTGAGCTTTTCCTTCAAAAAGGGTAACTTTTGTGGCCAAACACTTTTTTTTTCTTAATAGTGGCCAATAAAGTAACTGAATTTGCGAACTTGGCTGCTTCCCATTTCTTCTGCCAGCCTTTTCTGCCTGGCTTTTGCCAACGGTTTGATGAAGTGTTGCTGTCTTGTTCCTAACTCAAAGGGACAAGACTGTTAGGCCGGTTAGCTCAACAAAATGATGACATATTGCTTCTCTCCGGGTAGAGGCACCCAGCGCGATGGAAACAAAAGTGAATAATAGAGAATGTTAAAGAGCAAGATACAGCATGCTCCTCTATTGGGTTGATTTTACAAAGGAAGCCAGCAATCCAAAATATTATTAATGGAGGGGTGTGAGTGGAAATCCTGTATTGGATCAGTTCTCAAGAATTACCCTGATCCAGAGCCCTAAGTGGGTTCTGGTGTGATGTTTTATTTATTTATATAAAATATTTCTAGGCTGCCTTTCAGTGCAGGAACCCTCCCAGGGCAGCTTACAGCAATGGTGGGAGCATCTCTACACATGCTGTATGCATACATTCACCCATGTGGGCATCCAAGTGCACATGTGTGCACTCGGATGCATGCATGAGGCAGATCTTGCTGATAATAGCTCTGCGTGCATGGACAATCACTAGACTGGGCCGACTGTTTTCTCCTCCTCATTCTTTGTCTTATGCTGTCACACTAAAATGGTAGCATCACTCAGCTAAGGTCAGCAAATCTCAGGGCTCCCTCATACCGTAGAAATTCACAATGTTCATTTATTTTTATTAGTTCTAATGAGTTTTATTACTTTAATTCAGATTTTTATCTGCTGAGGAGATCCCACTTTGTGAAACAGAAGGGTGGGATATAAATGGCTTCATAACTATTAGTTGTGAATCTCTTATTTTACTCTGGGCATGTCATAAATAGGGTACACACTGCATGAGAGAGAGTATAGCAAAAGTTGGAGTAAAACTTCCAGACCCATTGTGGGTTGTGAATGAAAGTTCTAATTTCTCCAGTGGTTTAACAATGCCTGTCTAAAGCTTCCCTGTTCCTGAGATTTCTTGGCCACTCTCATCTTCCCAGTTTCATTTGAGGGAGGCTGTTGGATGATATTTCATGAGCTGCTTGTTGTCTCCTCTTCCATGATATACACTAATGACAGGGTAGGGAAAAAATAACTTTAGGAATTGGATTTCTCCTTCTGGTGCCAAAGATTTGATACCCTAGTAAAAAGTCCCCCAGGCGTTCCTTTGCACACACATTCACTGCATTGTTTGGAGCAGTCTCGTGTGTGCCACAGGGATGCATGCATGCCCTGACATTGTGGGGAAGGCCTTGTGTGCACAAGGAGCTTCCACTTGTGCTATAAGCTTCTAGATTGGAGTGAAATTCTGCCCAGCATTACCAAGTGGAGGGAGCCACAGGGAGGTAAGAATTCAGTGATGGAAAAGTAGCTTGTAAACAAAGCCCAAGGTGACCCATGCCACTTTATAATATAGTCCTTCTCTTCCCATTGCAATAGAGAACATTTTGCAAATGCCTCTTGATTGCTAATTCAAAAACCATTTTTTCCCCTTCTAGGGAGAAAAAAAATATTTTGTTTCAGCAAATTCCTTCCTCATTATGATTCTGGCTAGTGGAATTGAATTGTGGGTCAAAGAGCTCTTCATCCAAGGACTTCCATTTAAAAGCAATTCATTTATTTGCTGCATCTTAAAGGGCTGAATAATTGGCTGGTTTTAATTGAAGCTGTTGCTTTCTGCTCCTTGATATTAGCAAGGTCCAAGGTTCTTTTTCTTATATGTAATCCATAATATTGACCAAGTTTGGCCTGTTTTCATTTCAATGCAAGATCCACTTGTCAAAGAAGGAGAGGGGGAAAAACATAATTTTGTTTAACTGGTGCATAGAAAAGCTGTTTTGCTAGGATTTTCTTTTTCAGTTGGCAGAAATGTCATTTAAACATTCATTTATTTTGTGAGAATAAATTGAAGAGTGGCAGCAGTCAGTTTCAAAATAAGAGTGAAATTCTGTGTTGTCATTAATGTACATAATAACCTAGTTTTAAGCTTTTATATTTTATATTATTTATGCTGTACCAGTGATTTTAATTTTTGTGAACTGCCCAGAGAGTTTTGGCTATTGGGCGGTATAGACATGTAATGAATGAAAGGATGACTGAATGAACGAATGAATGAATGAATAAAATATTAAGCTATTTAAAACATATTAAACATTGTTCACATGTTAATGCTAAAGTGATGCTGCTTTCCATCCTGGCTGCTTTCTAATCAAAGATCTTTAAGATCATATTTTATTATATGCAAGATTTGTCAGTCTTCATAGTCTATGGTTTGCTTTGTAAAAAGTACTGGAAGAGATCTGTTGTTTGTATTTTATATCCAGGGGAATAATGTAAAGTTTATTTGACAGCATATATTATTATCCTGTAAATGTAGAAGATCTATATGTGTATAGATTTTTCCTGATCTGATTAGACATTCTAAGTCCATATCAAAAATACCATTCTTTGGGATATTGTTTTTATATTTGGAAATGGATGTCTGTTCTACACCCATCCACTCACTTATGTAAGGATGGTTTATACATTTTCTGTGAGTGAGTGAGTGAGTGAGTGAGTGAAAAGGCTGCTGTTGTTGCTGTTCAGTCATTAAGTCGTGTCTGACTCTTCGTGACCCCATGGACCATAGTACGCCAGGCCTTCCTGTCCTCCGCTCTCTCCCGGAGCGTGCTCAAGTTCATATTCATTGCATCGGTGATGCTATCTAGCCATCTCATCCTATGCCATCCCCTTCTCCTTTTGCCTTCAATCTTTCCCAGCATCAGAGTCTTTTCCAGGGAGTTTGCTCTTCGCATTAGGTGGCCAAAATATTGGAGCTTCAGCTTCAGTATCTGTCCTTCCAATGAGCACTCAGGGTTGATTTCCTTTAGGATGGACTGATTTGACCTCCTTGCAGTCCAGGGGACTCGTAAGAGTCTTCTCCAGCACCACAGTTCGAAAGCATCCGTTCTTCGGCACTCAGCCTTCCTTATAGTCCAGCTCTCACAGCCATACATTACTACTGGGAAAACCATAGCTTTGATTAGACGGACCTTTATTGGCAAGGTGATGTCTCTGCTTCTTACTATGCTGTCTAGGCGTGCCATAGCTTTCCTCCCAAGGAGCAAGCGTCTTTTAATTTCATGGCTACAGTCACTGTCTGCAGTGATCTTGGAGCCCAAGAAATCTGTCATTGCTTCCCCTTCTATATGCCAGGAAGTGATGAGGCCAGATGCCATGATCTTAGTTTTTTTAATGTTGAGTTTCAAACCAGCTTTTGCACTCTCCACTTTCACCCTCAACAAGAGGCTCTTTAGATCCTCTTTGCTTTCTGCCATTAGGGTGGTATCGTCGGCGTATCTGAGGTTGTTGATAATTCTTCCGGCAATCTTAATTCCGACCTGGGATTCATCCAACCTGGCATTTCTCGTGATGTACTCTGCATATAAGTTAAATAAGCAGAGCGACAATATGCAGCCTTGTCGTACTCCTTTCCCAATTTTGAACCACTCGGTTGTTCCATGTCTGGTTCTTACTGTTGCTTCCTGGCCCTCGTACAGGTTTCTCAGGAGACAGGTAAGGTGATCTGGTACTCCCATCTCTTTAAGAATTTGCCACAGTTTGTTGTGATCCACACAATCAAAGGCTTTAGTATAGTCAATGAAGCAGAAATAGACGTTTTTCTGGAATTCTCTTGCTTTCTCCATGATGCAGCGAATGTTGGCGATTTGATCTCTAGTTCCTCTGCCTCTTTGAAACCCAGCTTGTACTTCCGGTAGTTCTCGGTTCACAAGCGGCTGAAGCCTAGCTTGTAGGATTTTGAGCATAACCTTGCTGGCATGTGAAATGAGCGCAATTGTACGGTAGTTTGAACACTCTTTGGCATTGCCCTTATAGAGTAACTAAATATAGGGAAAATATCCACCTAGAGAACATTAGTTATTGGGTAGATAAGAAATGTCCTGCCAACCTAGCAGTTTGAAAGCAAGAAATTGCAAGTAGATAAATAGGCACCGCTTTGGCGGGAAAGGTAACAGCGTTCCGTGCACCTCGGTATTCAGTCATGCCGGCCACATGACCACGGAAGCGTCTTCGGACAGTGCTGGCTCTTCAGCTTAGAAACGGGGATGAGCACCGCACCCTAGAGTCGGACACGACTGGTTGGGGACACCTTTACCTTTTTAGATAAGAAATGTAATAATAATAAAAGAAAATCCAACATAGGCTTACTTTGAGTAGACCCACTGAAATGAATGGGACGTAAGTTAGTCATGACTATCTTGTCCCATTCATTTCAATGGGTCTACTCTACGTAGGACATATGTTGGATTTTACCCATAGGTCATATATTTTAGAGTACATCACAGCTGAAAATAACTAAAAGCAAAAGCCTTGTTTACCAAGCTGCATAAGTTACTGAAATGGATGCTGGGGAGAGAGTATCTTATTTAGGGGCACCAGCAAAGCCCCATGTGAGCCAAGGTTAGGCAGTAAAATTCTGCCTTATTGCTGATGCTATTGCCATGATGTACAGTCATAGTTCCTCACTACTTTGGAGCATGGAAAAACATATCCTTTGAACACAGAGCACTCACAAAAACTGGAATAACATGTGGTGTAGTAGAACGAAACTCTTGGAAGGTTGTTTTCAAACTATTTCAGAAGAGCTTTCCCATATTTCTAGGCTTATTGTCTCTTTTGACCAGCTGGCTGGAGTTAGCAAGCTCAAAAATAAATAATGGGGACTTTATGAGACGCACGCTGGATCTGTGGTTAAGAATAGCACAAAACAAAGATCAAGACGAGAAAATAGAAAGGCATAGAGATTCTTTAACTGTAAGACAACATCTTTTTTCCATTATGCCATAATAAAAACACAGAAATGATGAGGGTTTCATATATTGGCATGAAGAATGTACTAGTGCTTCCTTTGATCCAAAAATCAATTATTCATTAGGGGGAATGGAGCATTTTGCATATAAAAATAAGGCAGGTTCATCTTTAGAATCCAGACTTGCCCAGAGCCTGAGAAGAAAGAGGTACAACAGATGCTTTCAAAATGGCCATGATTTTTCCAGGTACTTCTTTTACTTTTCCTTCCTTCCTTCCTTCCTTCCTTCCTTCCTTCCTTCTCCCTCTTTCTGGGAAGAGCTAGCCTCACTTGTCCACAATGATCTCCAACAAAAGCTACAGGGCAGGTTCTAATGTAATTAAGAAAAGGAGGAAATAGCAACAGTGGCATGTGTAAGCTACAGAAGTAGGAATTCATTTTAAGTTACTTGATTCTGTATATGCCCTACTGCAGAAAAGACTAGCAGAGAGTGGTTAGGTTCATGCTAACCCATGGTGGGTGGCAAGCTACGCTGAGTAGGTGGTAATGCAAGCAACCTACTGTGCTCCCATCAGACAATCAGGCAAACAAGCTACACAGAGTCGTTTATTTCACTCACCCCTCCTCCTCCTGTAGTCCTCCCACCCAGCCAGGCAGGTATCCCAGGTTCCTTTGGAGCAGGAATAGAGATCGCTTGAGGGGAGCAGAGCAGTGGCACCATAGGTAAATTAACCCTTACTGCAGACCATGGGTTGCCAGGGTTGTTTATTTGGGGGAAATACCCCACCGTGGGGTGGGAGGGCACATCCCACAGACAACACGCTAGCCCATCATGGATTGTTCCAGAAAATAAACCATAATGAGTTAGCATGTTGTGTGAACCCAGCCACTTTCTGTGCCACTTCCCATCAAAAGTATTTCTGAAGAGGCAGAAGTAGATCTGGGTGGATCTCAAACATGGTTTTCAAAATAAAGACATTAATTAAATAGTATATGAGACATAAGAAAAACCTTTTGCATTTCTAACCAGTTTCTCTGACCAAGTGATTGTCCTTCCAGACAAAAAAATAATGAGAATTTATTAAGCATCTTGTCCAGCTTGCCAGAACCTAGGAACTTACGTAATATAGTATTTCCTCCTTTTCTTAGCTTTGTTCTATATGCTATACAAAATTGCATTTCTGAAATGTAATCACCCAGTGTTAAAAATGGGAGAAATTAGTAGTGGTAGTAGTATTGATGATAATAATAAAAAATAATCATTTATATAGAGCCTTAACGTTTTCAAAGTGCCTCACATACACTGTCTTTGTAATCACTGCAAGAATGATAGTGCGGTAGAGCAAGATGTGTGCATGTTGTAGGTCGAGGCCTACGGCCAAGGGAGGGTGGCTTGCGTAAAGGAGCTTGATGAGTTTGTGGCACACATGGAGTCTGAACCAGGGGCTTCCTGATGCACAGGTTAGTCTCTTAACCACTACCCTACACTACAGATGGGAAAGAGGGGAGACCAGAGAGCATCAGTTCTAGGAACGCTTCAAGCCCTCTAGGAAAAACAGGCTCTAGCAGAGTTCATGAAGTAGCTTCTAAAGAAGAGGACATGCAAAGCCCCTTCCTGATATTAAACCTCACAGTATGGGGCAAAAGGACTGGGCGATCAGAGCTTCTAAGAGCACTTTGTCCAGCAGCATGGGCGGCGGGGACCTCCAACTGTGTAACGTTTTATATTGGGTGTTCTTTTTAAAAGATAGTATTTCAATGCACCATATAATCAGATGCCTTGCTTTTTCGTGAACTGTGTGCAAAGGCAGTAGTGCTGCCTGTAGAACTGTTTTATGTTTGCTAAGACACTCCATTGTTGTGGGCTTGGAAAAGGTAAACAACATAGTTTTACAGTGAAAAATATGCCTAATATAAATACAGCTTGAAGAGCTTGCCACTGAGGACGTGGGGGGAAAATGGTTGTAGCACTTAGATTTTCTAGCAGAGTTAACAGATGAAGAGAGAGCACAGCCATACAAGCAATCTACCCAGTGCTGTAGACTGCAATAAATACATCCATCTTCCTAGTGTTTCTGTAGTATTCACATGGCAAAAAAGCATAACAACCTGCCCTTCTCAGTAGTGGTGTTAAGAAGTAATTGAGAGTCTTATGAGCTTTGAATCAGGTCTAGGTACCTTAATGCAAAATGTATGAAGAAGGGGCTGTGGTACTATGTTGCCATCAAAATCAGCCACTGCAGTCCAGCAATCGTGTGCTGTGTGTGTGTTTCTGTTGAAAAGGTTTACATGAGTGTAAAGCTACTACAAACACACCCACAGAGGCCAGAGAAGCAAAATGGGAAGAGACCCTCAGACCACTGCCTAAAGAAGAATTTATGGGTTCCAGTGTCCTGACAACAGGTTTCAACAAATGTCTTCTCCAGAGGCAACAATTACAAGGTGCTCCAGAGTTATACTTCATGTTGCATGTTCCTCCAAAGCACCCTTTGAAATGGGAGAACTGTAATTCTCCCGCTGAAGAAAACGCTTGTCTCCTTTAGCACCAGTTTGAGGTTCGCCTCTCTCTTTGCTATTAATGTAAAGCTGCCACATCATTAAAAAGTCAGTAATTCCGTTTGTGTGCCCCTGATGCTGATGCGTAGCGGTAGCTGTAAGAGCATCTACAAGCATCTTTTCCTCCAGTTCTGTTCAGTTCCAGACTACATTGTGTTCTTCTTCCATAACTGACAACTGAGGTTATCTCAGTTTCAAGGAAGTAGGACCAGTTTGCTCTTCCCATGGAGGCAGTGACCCCCTTCTCATGGTGAGTGAATCATGTTCATTGAAAGTGGCATCCAGTGGAACAGGGACTTTCTGTACAGTGGCAGCAATATGCTCAGGCAAGTCCCTCTAGACCTTAAAAGTACAAGCAAGGATTGTTTTGCCACCTGGGGGTTATTTTCTCCCCTGAAGAAAGAGGAGTCAGGCCCTAGAAAGGACCTGTGGCTCATCTAACCTTTTTTCTGTCCAGGGTCGCATTCCCTTGAAGGGTGAGATGCTGGGGGCTGCATGCTGGCAGTGGACGGAGCAGAAGCCAGTGGTGGGCTGGCCAGACCCAAAATAGGTGGGGCCACCACCTTTTACTTCCCTCCCCCTTTCTGTCATCCTCTCCCTCCCAGAAGCCTGCTGGGTGGTGATGAAGCGGGGATCGGGAGAGATCACTCTGGACAGGTCTGAACTGATTGCTTTCACACAGCTTTGAAATTAGACCCAGGGTCGCAAGTGGCCCAAGGGTCATGGGTTGCCCTCCCCTGCTCTGATCTCATATCCAAAGAGGGGACATTGTCAGGAAGAAGGCATCTGCCCAGCTTTCTGAAAGCCTCCATGGCAGGGGATCCTACTACTGCACTAGGCAGCGTATTCCGTTGGCAGGGCTTATCCAGGATTGAACTTGAGACCTGTTGGACCTCAAAGGAGAATTGGACCTTATGGAAGCATGGTGCAGCATGGAAAGATAAGGAACTGCTCGTGGAGAGGGTGATCTCCCTCCATAGGAAGTGCACTGCCTCTTCCTGCTTTACCAGTGGCAGTGCATTTCCTATGAAGGGAAAGTTTGTTCTCTCCCTCCATGGGCAATCCTTTTTCTTTCCCTGCTGCAGTGTACAGTTGGTTGCCTTTCCATGTGTGTGATCATGGGGGTGGAGTGAGTGTGTGTGAGGGGGGGAGAGAGAGAGAGAATGAATGAATGCATGCAGTTTCCAAAGATTTAGAGCAGGGGTCACCAACCTTTTTGGGTCAGTGCGCGCATTTGGAATGTTGAGAGAGTTCTATGGGTGCTTTCACAAAATGGCTGCCATGGAGAGGGGCTTGCCATGGGGGACATGACTGGTCACGAAAGGCAAACTAGTGAGATTAAAAGAAAACCAACTTGCCCAAGAACCTAATTACAAGGCAGAGGTGAGGTCTGAGCTCGAAAACACGAAACCACCCTTTTGAACCCAATTAAAAGTTATGCTGAAGGGCAACATTTCACTTTGCAGCATGCCAGCCTCCCAGTTAAAAAATAAATAAAAAATCCTAAGAAATACAATTTCCAGGATCCTGACTGATGCCAAGAGAGGTGTCCACAGCACATTGGTGCCGACGGACAGCACATTAGAAACCCCTGGCCTAGGCCTTCCTGTTTGTGAATATTGAAGGTTTACAAGTGATAGTGGGAGGTTTTTCACACACTTAAGGAGTAGTAGTCTTGCTTACAGTGACATCATTGTGTCATCTAGTGTGGGCAGAGGGGTGGCTGCGGACGCTTACAAATAGCTCCTTCCACTATGAGCAGCAAGTCACGCCTATGTTGCTTGGTGCAGCTTGGGCAGCAGGTTCCCATGTTCCACTGCCCCAGCCTTCCATGAATGGCTTATGGCATTTGGAAAGGGTACAACTAGAATATTTCAAGGGCTGTGATGTTTCGTCTGTACCTAATCCTGCTTGACGTACAGGGTTTGTGGGAAATTAGAATCTCTTAATTTGCTGAACATCTTTTTAAAAAAACGTTTAGCCAGCACTTCTTAATAGAATCTGGCATCCTGTGTGTGTCTTCTTCCTGAATCCCATCACCCCACTTGACAATGTGCTTTTCCCACTTAGCCAACAGACTCAAGTCGAGCCCACATTTGGCTTCAGCCGGGTGCTGCGGTAGGAATGAACAGATAACGCTTTCCCTTCATTTGCCCTCTCCCCCATGTTATGTCCTCATCCTCCTCCATTGCATGCAGCGTGGGTACTGCACCCCACTTTGAGGAGCATTGCCCCCAATACATTAAAGAGGAAACTGTCAATCCTCCTTCTTCATAAACCCAATTAGCTTTCACTTACTAGTAAATATTCAATACAGGTTGTCGGCCAGATATTTTGCCCCCTGTAATGTAAACAGCATATTGTATTCTGCTGGATCGTAATAGCTCCAAATTGTGTGTAGCTGAAAATAAATATAGATACAGCGTGCTCCACTTGCACTGTGTTGCTGCCTCCCTCCACCCCCTAATGTGGGGTGTGACATGCAAATGTGGTGTCTGATTAGCATGCCACACACACCCTTTGCGCTCTGGAGAGGGGAATGCATGGGATTCTTTGAAGGAAAGGTTTTAGACAGATGGAGTTAGCTGCACCAGATTGCAAGTTCATGGAGGGTGTTGCTGCCACAGGGGAGTGGCACAGTATGTTTTGCTTTCTCCTGAGACTTTCCGCAAGCCCCAAGTGCCCACGTTTCTTAGGATTATGGCCTGTGAGGTGGAGATCCCCACGAAGTTCTCCTGCACTCCCATGCGTTAACATCCTGTACTTGCTGCTGTAGGTGAGGCATTTTAAATGCACTGGTAAATTTACTGTAGTGTAACAGTTAAGAGTGTCACATGAGCACTGGGAAGATTCAAATCCCCATTCATCCTTGAAGCTCGCTGGGTGACCATGGGCCAGTCATCAGCTCATAGCCTAATAAACCTCACAGGCTTGAGTTTTCCAGAACTTTTCATCAAGTGGGATGTTAAAAACATAAGAGGAACCATGCGGGATCAGACCAAGGGTCCATCTAGTCCAGCATTCTGTTCATACAGCTTGCTCACTTTTTTGTGATATGTCGGTAGATCCTAATAAAGGTATTCTTTTGGTATGGACCAATATAGCTTCCTTTGCTGTTTGTCTACCTCACAGGGTTGTTGTGGGGATAAAATGGAGAGGAAGAAGAACTGTGTACACTGCCTTGAGCTACTTGGAGGAAAGTTGGGATATAAATGTAGTAAATCAAATATTGTTTATTTGCCATCAGCCTCTTCTATTAAATGAAATATTTATTTATTTATTTATTTATTCATTCATTTCATTTCTGTACCACCCAAAGCCAAAGCTCTCTGGGCAGTTCACAAAAATTAAAACCTAATGGCACACAATAAAACAATATAAAATATATAGAACATTAAAACCACAATATAACAATACAACCACAATAAAACCTAGCAGCAGTGCAGGAATTTGAAATACAGATTTAAAACAGCAAAGCTAAAAGTCTAGAAAGCTAAATGCTAAAACGCCTGGGAAAATAAAAAGGACTTCACCTGGCACCGAAAGGAATACAATGTAGGTGCCAGGCAAACCTCACTAGGGAGCTCATTCCACAGCCGGGGTGCCACAGCAGAAAAAGCCCTCCTCCTAGTAGCCACCCGCCTCACTTCCTTTGGCAGGGGCTCACGGAGAAGGGCCGCTAGGGATGATCTTAAGGTCTGGGCAGGCACATATGGGAGGAGGCGATCCTTCAGATAACCTGGCCCCAAGCCGTTAAGGGCTTTGAATGTTAACACCAGCACTTTGAATCGAGCCCAGAAATGGACTGGCAGCCAGTGCAGCTGAAAAAGTACTGGCGTAATATGAGCTTGCTGGCCAGTCTTGCTGCCCTATTTTGGACCAGCTGATGTTTCCAGACCGTTTTCAAAGGCAGCCCCACGTATAACGCATTGCAGTAATCCAGACGAGAAGTTATCAGAGCATGGATAACTGTTGGACTAGGAGCCGGGAGATCCGGGTTCTAGCCCCCACTCGGCCATGGAAGCTCACTGGGTAACTTTGGGCCAGTCACAGACTCTCAGCCCAACCCACCTCACAGGGTTGTTGTTGTGAGGATAAAATGGAGAGGAGGAGGATAATGTAAGCCACCTTGGGTTCCTTGCAAGAGGAAAAAAGGCGGGGTATAAATGCAATCAATCAATCAATAAGGAAGGGCGTAGTTGGTATACCAGCCTAAGCTGATAAAAAGTGCTCCGTGCCACTGAGTTCACCTATGCCTCAAGTGACAGTTCTGGATCCAAGAGAACTACGATCCCAAACTACGAACCTGATCCTGTAGGGGGAGTGCAACCCCCTCCAGAACAGGTTGAATATCACCTAGCCGGGCAGACGAACCACCCACTAACAGCACCTCCATCTTGTCTGGACTGGGTTTCAGTTTATTGGCCCTCATCCAGTCCATTACCGTGCCCAGGCCCTGATTCAGAACAGCCACTGCCTCACCTGGTTTTGATGAGAAAGAGAGGTAGAGCTGGGTGTCATCTGCATATTGATGGCACCTCAGCCCACACCTCCGGATAACCTCCCCCAGCGGTTTCATGTAGATGTTAAACAGCATGAGGGATAGAATAGAGCCCTGTGGAACCCCATGGCACAATTGCCATGGCACAGAGCAATAATCCCCCAGCACCACCTTCTGGAATCGGCCATCCAAGTGAGAGCGGAACCACTGCAGTGCAGTGCCTCCAATTCCCAACCCAGACAAGCTGTCCAGAAGGATACCATGGTCAATGGTATCAAAAGCTGCTGAGAGATCAGGAGAATCAACAGGGTCACACTCCCCCTGTCCCTCTCCCGGCAGAGGTCATCCCACAGGGTGACCAAGGCAGTTTCCATTCCAAAACCAGGCTGGAAGCCCGATTGAAATGGATCTAGATCATCCGTTTCATTCAACAGTAGTAATATTTTATTACTACTGCTTAGAATCTATTTAAGGCTAATAGTGTCCTCAGTCCTGTACGGGATCATAGAAGTACTTCAGTCCCAACCCCAAAATGAAGTTTATCATTGGCTTAAAGTGTTTGGGGATGTGTAGAGAATGGAGAAGGTAATCTTACCAGGGAGATTTATTTTGCTGTTTCAATGTACAGGTGACACTTCTTAATAGCCCATATTGATACAGTAGCTCACATCGCAAAATATCTGTGTATGTATTGCTTTCATTTTTAAAAGTTAGGTTTTCAAATGTAATAATCCTGAGCTTATGGGTTAGAAATCTTAGTAAATAAAATGAAGCTCAACCAGCATTTGTGGTGCAAGGTTGCACTGGTGTTACCTTGCATATTTTCTGAGGGGAATTCCCCATCACCAAACCAAGAACAGTGAGTGCATTCTATTTTCATTTGCTGAATATCACCATAGAGGTAAAAGGTGCAAGAGAACCCTGATAATGGTACAGCCAATTTTCCAGAATCTGACCTCCCCCGCCACCCTTTTGGGGGGTTTGGTTTGTGGGGTGGCAGTTGTTGTATGGCCTTTCACTACCTGTGTAAGCTATTACTTAGAGGATAATGCCTGTAGCTAGCCAGGGAGAAAGGAGAGCTGTTGAAGCCAGTGGCAGAAATACAAGCCATTCATCATCCCTGGCACTACTCAGTTGAGAATATTGAATGGAAGGGGCAGGCCAAGTTAACTGTGAGTGAACCCACGATGTTTTAGGCAAGGAAGCAAACTGCAAAATGGAAGGGACATGTTGATATATGCACAGAACCGCATAGTCAAATATGTTTCTGGAAAATACCAACTGTATATTCTACTGCAGAATTTTAAGGGAGTCCATTTGTCTTCCAGCCTTACAGGGATATGGCCTCATCAGTGGCCCCACCCTTTAAATGTTATTGTCGCTGTGGCAGAAGTCCTACCACGGTGGCACTTGTGTCATACTGGCAGTGTACAAGCTGCCTTCGTGAGCCCCTTGCGCAGCCCCTTCGAGGTTCATGGGAGTGCTTCTGAGTAAGTGCTATGGATTTGCAGGCTTGGGAGGGGCAGGCCAGCCGGTGATCTTAAACCAGAGCCATAACCAAAAAGTTGGTGTTCAGAAAGTAACTGTGGGAATTTGGGGGCACATAAGGAATTCTAAAAAGTGGAACATAAACCAGTGTTCGCCAAGAAGAGGCAGATAGTTCAGCCACATAATTAAAGTTTTCTTAAAAAAAAAAAAAAACAAGGAGGGGGGAGATTGTGAGCAGACACTGGCAGTAATCCAAAATTCTAATTTCTGACTATGATTTAATTTCAATTTTAAATAAATCGGTTTTTAATTTAAAAAGAGTGAGCTTCATAACATTAGCAATGATTGCAACATTAAGCGCAGTGCTCACAATCTAGCAATATAAAACATTATTTATATCTGAATCGTAAACAGCCTTTTGAAATGGATTATGGTTTTTCTCCCTATTCTAATACAACCTGGAGGGTACTAAAAAGTGTTGTGTGAAATTAACATTCTGCTGACTTTCGCCTATAAATGAGAAGCGAGCTATTAACATTTGTGTATTTTCATTATGTAAATTGTGTTAACACATGCCCACAAATTGCCACCAGCGATACAATAATTTTCTCTCAGTGATCATAATGTGTCCAAGTGAGTCATTTTGATTATGACATGCTAATTACATATTGCCTCCCCTTTTTTTCTTTTCAGATTCAGAAAAACCAGGGATCTTTAATGGTAAGCTTTATGAGTTCGGGAAAAAAATTCACTTTTCTTTTTCCTGATGGCTGCTTCCTTTGCATGCTTGAATGCCTTGTTTTAAACTTAGCAAATTGCATTTTGTGGAAAATGCAAACCTTTAACTGCCTGTATTAGATTAGGTACCATTAGAAATAATAGGACATCCTGAGCCACGATGTTTTTATAAGAGTTTGCTGCTGTTGATTAATCTTGCTATATTTTATTGCATTAATGATTTTTTCTTTCCACTCCACTGTAAAGATATTGCATATAGCCTAATACTTCTCTTTCTCTCTCCCCCCACCCTCTCCTTTCCATCACAGCCTCTCCAGTTACTCCAGTGCATTGTTGATGAGGTGAGTCGCCGTCTTATGTGCTTTCACTCCTAAAGTCATTCCTAATGGACTGGAAAGCTTATATTTTGTTTCCTAATGAAGCACAATGGCCCGACGTCCTCAACTGCGAGACAAGTTGCCTTGTGCAGCTCTGAGCTGTCGAGTGCGGGCTGGCCTTGTCCTGCTTTGTGCAGTTTTCTGACTCTTCCTATTGAATCCTTGGAAAAATGAGACCAGTTCCAGGGAAGTCCATTTTTTTTCTTCTGGATAACAGAGACCCCCAAGCCCCCATGTTAATTGATCACCTCTTCACCTTGCCAGATGTGGTAATGCAAAGAAATAAAAGCTGTCATTTTGCCTTTAAAGGAGGCACGCTTTAGCTGAGCTTTAGGTGCAGCAACAGGGACCCTGTTAAAAGGGGTCAGAGTTGAATTGCAAACAAGGGTAGATTTGAATGCTGTTCTCATTTTGGTTTTGCCAAAGGGAGAAAACCAAAACAGTAGGAACCCTCTTTATATCTCTCTTATCTGAAGTCCTGACTCTCTGAATTCATTTAATCCTAATCCAGCCATCGCTTAGAGGAGCAGAAGCTCTGATGCTTGTATGGAGCTCCCCACACACAAGGCCTGCTTTGTCCATTTCAGTGGAAGAAGTAACTCTACATAAATTGTCCTTGGTATAGCTACAGGCACTGAATTTAGTAGTGAATCCTGTGTGTGCAAGAGCTTTATGTGCCTCTTGCAGCACCTGTGGGGCTCTGGGTCTGGGAACAATTTATCCCTGGCATCCGCAACACAATGCCCACAGGCACCACAGCACCACAGGACTCTTCTCTTGACACCTGCTGAGGCCCCTGTCCTTCCTAATTTAAAAAAAAAAATATTATTTTTTAATTATCTTGGATGGCTGGAAAGCAGCAGAGTTGTGACCTCCAGCTGCCCTGCGTGCTGCCTTTCCTCTCCCCCAGCATGCCTCTGGGTTTTGTATCAGCCCAATACATTGTTCAGAAAGGAAAGGAAGGTTCTTTTGTGTTTTGGGGCATCTGTATTCACGTTCTTGGGCAAGACACTTGCCTTTTGGCATCATTAGTTTGATTTTCTGTGAAATGTGTGTTTTATGACTACCTGTGTCCACCACTGCAGCCATTTTGTGAATGGGCATCCCCTCCCACCCCATGGCAGTCATTTTCTGATGGCAACCACTACACTTTCTCAACATTCCAAATGTACCCAATGGCCCAAAATGGTTGGAGATCCCTGATCTATCCTCCCCCGTGCCCACAGTCCTATGGAAATAATACTCCTGTTTATCTGGATTTCTAGTTATCCAAAGTTGTGCTTCTCAGCCATGGAAAGTCATGATGTATGTTGTGTTGTCTTGATCAAATGCTCTTGCTGTTTGATCTGTGCACGCACCACATTTTATCTCCCTCCCCCACTAGGCTTTTTGTCAAAATACCACATTCTTCTTCATGGTATCTGTGCGATCCTACACAGGGGTTCTGTGCCTGTGCAGAGCCCAGTTCAGGAAATGTCTGTAGTTAGGCTACAGCTTCGGCAGAAGGTCCACTCCCACCTCACAGCTGTATACTGAAGGAGCACGGCTCCCACCCTCCTGCTGAGTTCTCTTTTGACCACCACCAAGAAATTCAGAGAACTTTCTCTCTAGGCTGAAGAAAAAACTTGCAAGGAACAAGTTTGGTTCTTTTCTACTTTTTTCTTTGTTTATTCGTTCTGTCTGTCTTCTTGGTCTTTCTGTGCTGTTTGTTTTTATTTATTATTGACACTTGGTTCATTTTTTGTTTTTATTTATTCCACCTCTTGAGCCTATGGCTCAAAGACCACCCTTTTCTGCAAACATTGTCTGAACCTTGTATGGAGCTGCCCTGCCCTGCCCTACCCCACCGCACACACACGTTGTCTTTACTAGGAAAACTAGATGTACAACAGGGCCTCCCAGCTTTGTGCTTCCTGTGGGAGAAGGTGCTCCAAGTAGTGGACTCAAGTAAATTTGCTCAGGGTTGCCTATTGATGCTCTACACCACACTGGCTCTGTCAAGCAGCATCCTAATGGACTAACAGGCTGTCACAGCTTCCAGCTCAGCTGATCCTTCAATTTCCAGGGAAACATGCAGCAGCTCATTGGACCCTGTCAGGTCTTTGACACCTCCTTTGGTGACAGAACCATCTGGATCAATATCGGACTTGGTACCAAATGACACACCTCCTCCCGCACCTTATACCTCCAAGTCCTGGCTCCAACCTGGTGGTAAAGCTTCCTGCTTAACTGACATTGCAACATCATGGAGCAGCTTCTTCCAAAAGTTCTACAAAGAAAAAGGACCAGTCTTCTGTCTCAAAGCAGTCCATAAATCCTGTGGATGCGCTATTGAGATCGACACACACATCAGGTCCAACCTTGTCCAAGAAGCCCCCAGTGCCAAAGAAATTTATGCAGCAGATGATGTCAGGACCAACGCTTCTTTACCCAAGAATAGTGGTTCTAGAAAAATTAGCTATCCCCTCCCCACTGATGACACCAGTGGAAGTGTTGCCTCCAGTTTTGTTACTCAAGTCCAACCAGCCTGTAAGTATGTAGACTGTGTCAGAGGGGGAAATTATTGACCTTGCCCAGAGGACTTGCATACCATTCACTTGGAATGTGATCCTCCTCATTCTTGGTATCATTTCCCACATCACACCTCATGCTCACCCTCCCACCTCATTGTGGTTGCTTTCGGAACAATGCTATCAAAAGTATGACCGACCCTAGACCTCTCAGTCAGCAGGATGTTGGGATTGTCACTCTCCTTCTCAATATTCCATAGCAGAATTGTGGTAGTCCTACACACCAAAGGACATGTATTGGGGCCATACCGATTACCATCACTCATTGTATTACTCCCCCCATGTTCTGTCAGGAGCGCCCTAGCTGCCTCTTGCAGTCCCCACCAATAGCCAACTCAGGACACAGATGACGAGGAATTCTTTCCAAGACTTTATTCCTTTATTACTTTATGACTCTTTCAGAATACTAGTCGCTAGCGCCAAAGCCAGGAACAGCCCTGGGGAAAGATAGCTGCCTTACCTAAACTTAAAGATAACTGCCTTACCTAAACTCCAGGTAAGGCAGTTGGTCCCTGTTTGAAGGAGAATCACGGGAAGACCCTGAACTTATGGGCTAGGGAGAGATCCTCCCTCTTTCCCTTGGGTCCTCAGGATGCGACCGTTGTTTGCGCGCCAAGCAAGCACTACGCCTCCTTTCCACACCCTCCATCTGTCATCGCTCCCTGCGTCTGCGCCGAGCGCCCAGCAAGCCCCCCTCCAGCGCTCTCTCACTGCCAGGGTCACTATCTCTCCCAGGAATGCTGGCAGGAGGAATCTCTGCCAGCTGCTGTGCTTGTGAGAGATGAGCAAGCTCCTCTCCCACAGATTGCTGCTCCTTCTCAGAATCAGAACTGCTCTGGGGCTCTGTTGGCTCAGTTTCCACCCTGACATGATCATTGCTGTCGAAGTCTGTTGTCTTTGCCGTGATATCATGGCTGGTGATGCCCAAACTCTGCTATTCATTCAAGAGCATCAGCATCACTTCCCAGGGGTGAAGGTTGATGAGAACAGCCACTGGTCATGCTACCTAAGTAGGTGCCCTTTGTTCTTCCAGCCTCCACATGTACTTTGATGGCACTGGCACCTACAAGCTTCATGCCAGCAATTCTGGCACCAGTTCCATCCCCCACCAAGTCCTTGGTGTTGGGCTCGGCCCCAAGTATACTTCAGTTTCACTCGCAACATATAGAACCTCAGATGTTCTCTGGGCTCTGTAATTTACTTTGGTGAAGTTCCCTCGGATCAGACCCCTCCAGTATCCAGCCATCAATAGGACACAAGTGCATTGTACCAACCTCTCTGTCTATCCGTGCTGTGACTGCAGCCCTACTTGTCCTTCCCTCTTCAGGAATAAAGACTCAATTTCGACTCTGAATCATTCTCATCAGTCACCCCATTCATTTCATTCCCTGATAATAACTCTGGGGATCAAACTCCGATCTCCCCACTGGAAGATACTAGGTCATACACTGAACAAATCATCCAAATGGCTAAGTTGTTAGGGCTGAAGGTACAGTAACTTGGACCTCCTATCCAGGACCCAGTATTTGAGCTCATGTATACATTCTTCAATACCAGATGCCTGCCCTTCTTCAGGTAGCAAAGCATTTGTGGGCAAAGCCCCACTCTGTACCATCAGCACCTAAGTGAATAGAGAGTCTTTACTTGCATATAAGATAAGGAAGGTGGCTTTTTACTTAAACCTACTTCATCTAATTCCAGATTGAAAGATCTAAAAGTTAAAAAAAATCAGAGGGACCTCAGAAATTACGTGGAGAGTAGGGTTTATAGCTGGGGAATGAATACAACCAGAACCTGTAAGTCAGTGTCCTTTGATAGACAGCTTGAAACAAGCCATGAGACTGACATCAATAACAGGTGGTTTTTTTCTAACTATGGTGAAGGTTCCTCTAATGATTCATACTTAGTCAGGAATGGGCAGTCTTTGGGGGAACTACTTGGTGTTTATTATGTATGAGCTTTTTCATGTTTATTCAATTTAGAGATGCGTTACGTTGCTTGCTTTTAATTTTAATAAAAGGTGTTCTACATGTAGCTGAAAAGTGTTTGTTGAATGTATTTAACAATGCAGAGTGGGGCTGAGACAGAACTCCTTCGGGAACATATTCCTTTACCAGTGGACAGAGCCATTCCTATAGCTAGTCTCCGCTGTGTCGATTGGAAGTTGAACTGAGAGGGAAGGCAGGAGCCGTGTCCCTTGAGCATGCGACCAGAGGCTGGGGGCAGGGCTTCTACCAAAACTCTAGTCTAGCTACAGACAAAACGGAGCTCAGTGCAGGCACAGAACCCCTATGTGTGGCTTCACAGATGACCACTTGAAGAACTAGAGCTTCTTGGTAAGCAACCTATTTCTTCTCAAAAGGCAGGAAGGTTGCATTTTATCTCAACCATGCGTGGCACATTTTTGTCTCTGCGTTTTTTTACTCAACTTAAATTTGGTTGTGTATGCAGTGCTTATTAATATACTTGTCGGCAACAGCAGCACTTATGTGCTTATTCTGCTGATGACCGTGTCTTTTGGAGACCTGACTGAATGGGATGATCACAGAGTCTCAGAGTTGTTGCAGTTTGCATCACAAGAATCAACAGATTCTCCCTTTCAAAGCTAACCACATTGTACATCTTTATACTATGGTAGTGGATAGGTTAGTGGGAATGTGGCAACACCCTGAGTGTGGAATTCCCTCCCTAGGGAGGTGAGAGTGCCCCATCTTTGCTCAGTTTTAGGCAGTCACTGAAGACATTTTTAGTTGGCTTTTTATCATTTTTAATATGGGGTTGATCCTGCTCTCTGAGATTTAACGATAGCCCTGCTGTTAATATGATTTGTTTCAATTTATTTTAATGTTCTTGTTGGTTTTGTACACCACCTTGGGAGCCCTGTTTGGACAGAAAGGTGGGAGGTGTGTGTGTGTTAACCTCTGAATCCCTTAATGCAGCAGCTCAAATGATAAATTACCCCATAGCTGCTGAAATTCAGCCCTACGCCTAGAAAGTAGGACAGAACTAGTGGGCTTTGATTAGGTGGCCCTGCATCTGCTAAGTTGCTGCAGCTAATTTCTGTTATTTCAGGGAGCTACATGTATGGGATAACCTTCTGATGAAACAGGCTTAAATTAATGCTATAGAAACAGAAAAGTGAGTTGGGAGGAGTTGGGATGTGTGGGGTAGGGCTGCTAATTTGCAAGTATGCCCGGCAGGACAAAACCCTTTCTAGAACAGGGTGAGTTCATGTCTTTAAAGCAGGTTGGGTATCTGCATGTGTATAATATATAAAAACCTGTTGATTTCTTGACACTTGATTACTGTACACTTGATGACTGGCAGTTGAATTTGTGAACTGACCTGCTTGTGAGAAGCATTGTGACTGAGGTGATATGTAAGTTCTAACTGTGATCTTAGATCTGTGATAATGGCTCCATTCGCACATGCATGATATTACTTAATATTGCAATGAAATTATAAACGTGTGTGTGTGAGAGAGAGAGAACCACCATTTTGCACAAGTATAATATGGAGCAGAGCTGCAAGGACTGATTCATGCATGGCTTTCTGTGTCCCGGGAATCATACCCTTGCAAGTCTTGGAAATCCCATTACATCCAAACCGCTGACCCGAAGGACTCCTGCAGGGTCAAAGCAAGCCACATCCTTTAAGGGAAGGCAAAAACAATAGAAACAGGGTCATGTTTGACAGAGAAAGTATTAGACACATTGCATGCAATGTGTGAATCATTGCATGCAAACAGGTGTCCCATTTCTCTTTGGGGTGCCCATGTTAGAGAAAATATTATATATATATATATATATATATATATATACACATATATATACACATACACACACACATATACATACATACATACATATATATATATATAGTGCCTTGAACCAATAAGGGCTGTGCAAAGTATGTGTGCCTCAGCTTTCCAACACACGTATCCAGAGACGAGCAAACTCTCATGTGACCACATTCATATGCTACATTTTATGTGTTTTTCCTATCTCAAAGATTAATTTTAACAGCTGCCCTGCTCAGTTTTAAGCTTTTCTCTCCAGCCATGAGGACTATAAGCTTGTTTTTTGTAAAATGAGAGAACATTCTAAGGAATGCCATTGCTTTCGAGCCACATTCTGTGCAGACTGGTGCAATGAAAGCCATGCTGATTTCTAGACACCCTGCCTTCGGCTGACAACAATTTCCATTTCTCCTCAGGCCCTGGTGGGTGCCCTACAGTTTTCTCTCGTACGTCAGCTTAATAGCAGCCCAGTTCTGTTTTCCCTCCTTGCTTGCTTCATTCTCTTCCTGCTCCCCTCCCTCGGCTCTTTTTAAGATGCAGCCCTGTTGGGGGAGAATAATAGTCCCCACTTATTGTGCTAATGTGTGTGTCTCTTTCTAAATAAGGACCTCATGAGAAAAGGTCTGTTTGCTTTCCGGTATGGTGCAGCTGCTGTTGTTTTCAGTGCATTCATGATAACGCGAGTGTTAGCTATTAGAAGTGTTTAGTGTTCTAAGACTGATTATCTCGGGCCAAATGCTCCCCTCTGTGGCAACTTCATGAGAGCAAATAAGGGCTGGAAGGTCCTAAAACTCACAGGATGAGGGGAGTGAAGTTGCTCCCCTCCGCTTCAGTCTGCAGCTGTTTTGCATGGCAAGTTTCTTCCTGAACCTGCTCATAGACAAGCACATTTCCCAACTTGGACTTCTGTGGTCTTGGCTGTACTAATGCTTTGAATATTTTGATGCTTTCCAGGACTGGGGGTGGGAGGGAATTGGGCATCTGTATAAAAGATGTTCTGGGCTGGTAGATTGGGAGTGCTGCCAGAAACTTCCAACCCATAGGGAGAGGGGTTCTGAAGAGAGGCTAACTCCGATTCTTTGCAGTTAGGAGTACACCAGTTCTGGTACCTGGGAGCACTTCCGGGCCAATGATTAAGGTGACTGGAAGTGAAGGTGAAGAACTGAAAGTTCCAGGAAGCACCACAGTAGCCATCATGGGGGCGGGGGGGGGGGAGCTCCTGAGTGGCAAGTTGGATCACCATAAAATATTAGTAGGTCATCGGAAACCATGCCACATCAAAAGTGATAGTAGTAATTCATGTCTCTAGAGCCTAGGGTAGGGGGAGCATTTCAGTATTCTGCCCTGCTGTCTTTCCCTCTTTGTTGGCTGTGATTTCGGCCTGTGTTGCTCACCTACCCTGATACCTTGCCTCCCTCCCTCTGTTTGGCAGCTGCACCATTTTCCTTCTCTGTTGAACCAGTTTTGAGCTGCTTACTGGGAGGCTCTTCAAAGTTACTCTAAAGAGAACAACCCTGAAATGGTGAGTGGGCTCAATCTGGATTGAAAAGGATGAGAAGAGCATGCAATTACCCCTGACTTAAACTGTGATCAGAACCTCCAGTAGTGTTCATCTGTGTGGTTCTCTACTGCTTCAGGATCTGGTCCCTTGTGGGGGGCAAGATACATTTCTTAGTAGACTTGGGGCTTTGTGCAAAAATATTGTTTTTATGTAGCTTTGAAGCTTTGCTGTTTCACCTTCTGGCAAGCTGTTCAAGTTGTTCTGCATGTGATAAAGATGAATATGTCTGAAATGTGCCCCCTTTATCTACAACTTTACCTAGCAGAGGAACAACAGCAAAACAGGTGCCTTCTCAAAATCACCATCTAGTACTCTGGATTGATTAGGCTGGAATAGCAGTCACCCTGTGGCTTGTTTCTAACTCTCATGTTAAAATCACCAGTGATATTTTAAGGGTGCATTTTCAGAAATTGCATTAACATTAAAAAAAAAATAGAGCAGGGAGATGTAATACCACATACAGAATACACTTCTATGTCTGAGATGTTAAATGCATGTGTACAGAAGAGAGTCAAGTGTCAGAATGTATCTATCCATCACTGCTTCCACCCTGCCCCAATTTTTTTCTGCTGTTCTCTTTACTGGAACCAGAAATTGTGACCTTATCCATGTGCATGATTCAAAGGCTAGATGGGAACAAGGTAAAACTACAGGTAGGAATAGCTGAATAATTACCTTTAGACCAACCTGAGAAACAAACCCTCCCAAGAGGCTGAACTCATTTAATGGTTCCTAAAAACTCAATCTTGCAGGTGTCAACGGTCATGCTTGATTATTTGTGGCAGTGTTTTATGAAAAAGCAGTAAGACTGCATAGGTCGTTTACAGAGGGGTGAAAGCGAACAATAAATGGGTTTAGTTTTTCCAGAGAAGGCCCTCTGGTGGATCCGGGTTCCAGTGGTGTTTTATGCTGCTGTGCCTTAGCTATTTAAATCTGTGAGAGAGGGGGAAGCGTGGAAAGTGCTTCTGTACTTTCTGTAGCAATTTCCAGGAAAACCCAGGGTTCATCAGAAGCTTATTAGGGGTTTCTCAATGAGAAGTTCAGTAATGGTAGACCAGCTTTCATGAAAGACAGCTTGCTAATCTTCACCTGCAATGCCCAGGCACACGGGAGTTCTGGGTGTGTTCCAGACTGCATGCTTAGTTTACACAGGCTGACAGGTGAGGCCCAGCACCTGTTTGGTTTTGCTTTATTTTTGAACACTTGTATCCATTTTGTTCAAGTGCTGCATTCAATATGCCAACAAATCTGGAACACTCAACAGTGGCCACAAGACTGGAAAAGGTCAGTTTACATTCCAATTCCAAAGAAGGGCAACGCCAAAGAGTGTTCAAACTACCGCACAATTGTGCTCATTTCACATGCCAGCAAGGTGATGCTCAAAATCCTACAAGCTAGGCTTCAGCAGTATGTGAACCGAGAACTACCGGAAGTACAAGCTGGGTTTCGAAGAGGCAGAGGAACTAGAGATCAAATCGCCAACATTCGCTGCATCATGGAGAAAGCAAGAGAATTCCAGAAAAACGTCTATTTCTGCTTCATTGACTACGCTAAAGCCTTTGATTGTGTGGATCACAGCAAACTGTGGCAAATTCTTAAAGTGATGGGAGTACCAGACCACCTTACCTGTCTCCTGAGAAACCTGTACGAGGGTCAAGAAGCAACAGTCAGAACCAGACATGGAACAACCGATTGGTTCAAAATTGGGAAAGGAGTACGACAAGGCTGCATATTGTCACCCTGCTTATTTGACTTATATGCAGAGTACATCATGAGAAATGCCGGGTTGGATGAATCAGAGGTCGGAATTAAGATTGCTGGGAGAATTATCAACAACCTCCGATATGCAGACGATACCACCCTAATGGCAGAAAGCGAAGAGGATCTCAAGAGCCTCTTGTGGAGGGTGAAAGAGGAGAGTGCAAAAGCTGGTTTGAAACTCAACATTCAAAAAACGAAGATCATGGCATCTGGCCCCATCACTTCCTGGCATATAGAAGGGGAAGAAATGGAAGCAGTGACAGATTTTACTTTCTTGGGCTCCAAGATCACCACAGACGGTGACTGTAGCCATGAAATTAAAAGACGCTTGCTCCTGGGGAGGAAAGCTATGGCCAACCTAGACAGCACAGTAAGAAGCAGAGACATCACCTTGCCGACAAAGGTCCGTCTAATCAAAGCTATGGTTTTCCCAGTAGTAATGTATGGCTGTGAGAGCTGGACTATAAGGAAGGCTGAGCGCCGAAGAATTGATGCTTTCGAACTGTGGTGCTGGAGAAGACTCTTACGAGTCCCCTGGACTGCAAGGAGGTCAAATCAGTCCATCCTAAAGGAAATCAACCCTGAGTGCTCATTGGAAGGACAGATAATGAAGCTGAAGCTCCAATATTTTGGCCACCTAATGCAAAGAGAAAACTCCCTGGAAAAGACCCTGATGCTGGGAAAGACTGAAGGCAAAAGGAGAAGGGGACGGCAGAGGATGAGATGGCTAGATAGCATCACTGATGCAATGAATATGAACTTGAGCACGCTCCGGGAGAGAGCGCAGGACAGGAAGGCCTGGCGTGCTATGGTCCATGGGGTCACGAAGAGTCGGACACGACTGAACGACTAAACAACAACAACAACATCCATTTTGTTCACTAAGGAACCCAAAGTGGCTAACAGCATAGAAGCAGATAATTAGAACAATATCAAAAGCCTAATAATATACTATAATAATAAAATTAGCAGTCAAAACAGACAAGAGTAGTCAAGAAAATCCAGTTCATCAGCAGTCAAAAAAATCTCCATTGGTTCAGCCTATTGCTGATCTTCTCAGTGAGCTTCCAAATATCCACCCTAGAATATGCCCCAGAGTCCCTTGCAATATGTAGCAGGCCCACCACAGACAAGTTAATACAGAAAGTGTTCTCTGAAGGTATGAAATGGCGAAAACTACTGGAATAGCCATTTTTCAAGCTACTGGCATAAGAGATGCTGATCCACAAAGGAGTGTAGTGGTGCAGCCTCCCTTCATTCCAGTGACAGGTCTCCTTCACTTGTCCAGGTCCCGGTGTGTGTATGAATGTTGTTCAGTAGCAGCACTTTGTGAATGGCACCACTCAGTCTACCTTCACTTGTCCAGGTCCCGGTGTGTGTATGAATGTTGTTCAGTAGCAGCACTTTGTGAATGGCACCACTCAGTCTACCATCAACCAAATCTTTCAGAGATCCCACCCTGCAAATCCTAACATTTGACCACAGCTAGAAATTGAGAATAGGCTTCAAAGAGCTCTTGTTAGCAGCTAGTTTTACTGGTGTGCTGCTTTGTGGAGAGTGATGGGCCAAGGCCTTGCCCATGCCCCCAAGTGGGCGGCCAGCATGCTCCTTGGCAACAGCCACCAGCTCTAGGTAGGCTCTTCAGGCAGCTCGATTTGGCCCTGGGGCCTACACTTGCTTATCCTCGTTGTTCACTGATAGTGTTTAATTGCACTCTCACTTCTCAATAAGTTCTAAAAACCACTTTACAGTAGGAAAAAAATTGGCTGTGAGACATCCTGAAATATCTGGTCTGACCTAGACCAAATATGAGAGATGTATTAAGTAGATAATAATAAATATTTGTCCTGATAGTTTAATCTTGCATCTTCCTGAGGCTTTTACATGATGTATATATTACATACTAGGGGAAAATGTAGCCCATGGATACGGAGAACATGTGGATCAGCTGTGTGTTTGTGCCATCAAAGGCAATAAGGAAACAGATTAAAGGATTCTGAGAAATAACTCTTGGATCACAGGCACAAACATCTCTTCAGGTAGGGATAAAGACTTCAGAGTCCTTGGGGGTGAAAAGTGAGAGCTTTGAAGTGTGGATTGGACCAACTGACCCAGTCTGTGCCTCCCAGGGCTCCTCCCACAGTTCGGCAGCCTTCAGCCTGGGAAAGGAAAGCTTTGAAGGTGCAAATCATGTCAACTGTCACGCCTGGACTGCCTCCCTGCCTGGGAGCCCTTGAAAGTGCAGATCCTGTCAGCCATGAGCTGGCCTGATTCCTGCCCTCAGAACTCTCCCTTCTCAGGTAGAAGGCTGCTTAGAGTAGGAAAATCCTCCTCACCTGAGAGAAGGACACACTTTTCTGCTCCGTCCTACTTCACCCTTGTGCAGGAACATTCATGTTCAGGTTTCATGAATGGCACCACCCATTTGTGTTTGGGATTTCTTTATCCTGTTTTGAGGGGGGTGGGGGGACTTCTGCAAACGTTTCTCTGAGCATGTTGTACTCTTGTGTGTGAGTGGTACCATTTTGGCTACATAAGCATCAGCACTCATCCTGTGAAGTTAGGAAATAGAAATAATTATTTTTTTTAAGGAATGGAGAACTTGCTGATCAGCTGTGTGCTTGGGTGATCAGAAGCCTTAAGAAAAAGGACTAAAAGATTCTGGAGGAAAAGTCTTGGATTGTGCACATCTGCTGCAGTGTTGCAAAGAATTCCATAAGCACACCTAAAAATATTGCTGCCTTTGGCAGCCACTGAAATACACAACTTTGGTCAAATGACTTAGCTCTGTACCTGGAGGGCTGTCACTTCCACAAATTAAATATTAGGGAGGGAGTTTAAAGTTCAACCTCCTCCCTCTCCCCCCGCTCAGATTTTCTGCTGCTGTGCTTTGCTTGTTCCGCTTGAGCACCTTGCTGACGATTGCTAATAGCAAAATGCCAAGCAAGGGTCTGGTTGGAGTTTCCCACATATTAAACATTCTGAACTTGTCCTTTTGCTCATAGATTGTGCATAATTAATAATTAAACAGCTTCCGTTGTAATGGGTTGACCTTCCTGAACTGTTCATTATTCACAAGGCAAAGGCATCACTCAAAACATCCCCCGCCCCTCGAATTGCCCTTCTCTGTACTCCTGCTGTAGGTATATATAGCTGTTGGTTGGGTTTTCTTTCTCTTTTTTGCCAGAACTGGGGCTGACCCTGTGATCAGTCCTCCCAAATTTGATTGGAAGCAAACAGATACATTTATGGAGAGCTGGGAGTCTTTGGAGGAATTGCAGTGGAGTTTTAATTTTTTTTTTAATCATCAGTTTTGCAGTTCTCACTTCCACAACTATGTGGAAGCTGAGCATTCCAAATCTTGCTTCACCCACAGACTCCCTGAGTGGCCTTAGCCGAGCCAGTGTTGTCTCCACCTCCACCAGGTTGATGTGAACTTGAGGGTGGAGTGAAGCAAGGTGAGAGTGGTCTGTAGCCAGCAAGAGCAGGCCTCCTAGTTGCTCAGTGAGCAAACTAACCCAGAAGCCTTTATAGAGAGCATCACCTGACTGTTTCTGGCCTAGGTGCAAAGAGGCTTCCTTGCTGGTCTCACTTGGCCAGAGCTGAATGGTGCCACACAGGCTGCATCCCCAGCTGATATCCCCCGGGTCACCAGTCCAAGGTCCACTTTGAGCCATCTGCAATATATTGGTCTACCTTACAGGGCTGTGTTTAGGATTACTGAGATAAAGTACATCTGAATGCTTGACCTGCACTACAGAAATGCTAATTATTCTTACTGAATAAGTGGGATTTCTATACGCCTTTGTCATGAAGCCTCCTTCTCTTGATGTCATTAGTATGCCAAATAGGAGAAATGCTACCCATACCCTCTGCTATTCGTTCAGCTACCAAGTTCAAAGTAATCTTTCCCACATGGCAGAATTCTCAAAATGTGTGTGAAAGGCAGCCCTTGGAATACTGTCGCCTTTTACTCTTCAGTTACTTTTGATTTAATTGTGTTTTGCTGCAATTTCCGATTGTTTGAATTGGAAACAAAGCCTTAATAAGAGTTCTAGTTAATTTTCTGTCTTGTAATTACCACTCTCATTTTTCTGATAATTGGACGTCGCAATTATATGTATATTTACTAATCATGTCAGCAGCTCGGTGGTCGCATCTCCCTGCCGCCATTGATAATGACATGCACGCACATATTGTGGAGGTGCTTTTATCATCATCATCATCATCATCTCTCTTCTTTTTTAATTTTTCCCCCTTCTCCCCATCACATCAAAGCTATTTCCCTTGTAACCCACGGTAATGAACCCCACACATGCATTTGACACAGTTGTGTGCGAGAGAAATTGTTTGGCTCCCACCAAATGCTGCACGCTCTGAGTTTCTTGCCTGCAGCACTGGAAGGTTGTATGTGATGATATATGACTCTTGCAAATGGCCAAAGCACTCCAAAGCACGGCGAGATTAAAATAAGTCATTCCTTTGTTAATTTAAATAGGTGCATGCATCATACTTTGCAAAGCACTCAGGGATGGGGGGGGTGGGGGGAGGGAGAAACAGTTGCAAAAGCTGCCGAAAGGTATTTTTAATAGCAAATGAGAATAGATGAGAACGGAGTCATTTGCAGCTGACTCCTGTTTTATGTGGCTCTCTTGTTCCAACTGTAGGTCTAATGAGATGACTGTTAAAGTACTCCACAGTGCAATTTCATTACATCCTGAGCTGTTACACTATAAACACTGGCAAGTCTCTCTGTCATTCTTGCATGGGGGGGGGGGGGCAGAGCCTCCTCAGTTTGTAAATCCCTCTTTTGCAGCTGAAATATTCCTCCTTGGAATAATCAGGTTGTTTCTTGTTTTGAATGTATTTGTAGCTTTGTGCTTGGATGGATTTGTTGTTAATTGGCTCAACTCGCAATTTTCTGTTTTTTGTTTTGTTTTTAAGTTCTCCATACTCTCCTGGCCTCTCCTGCTTAAATCTAACAAGATTTGGGATTGCTAAGTGTAAATAAATAGCAACTATGATGTAGGAAGCAAAGGTCAACACAAGAATAATTTCCCAGCTCTTTGTTAATTACAAGACCATTTGGGTGTTACTTAAATAATCATTAATTTCTCATTTACACTTTCCCTACCTTCTTTTCTGCCCTGTGGCTATCATTGTCCCTTTTTTACCTCCCCTCAGTCTTATTTCTACATGTTTTTCCCATTGTATAACACTCATTACTTCTAAATGCAGGATTTCTAACACGTTCCCAAGACTTCATCTCTTTTCATCTCTTACACATACACAAAGCCTATTTTTTGAAATCAGCATCATCTCTTGCTTTTTTCCATCTGAGAAAAACTATACAATTAACAAATTGGGCTCACACTTTCTGATTATTTTTCTCCCTCCAACCCCCCCCCCCTCCACCCAATCCAAACTCAATTGCAGGAATCGCCTGTCCTTCCGGTTGGGGAGTTCTCGGAGCCGTTTGTACACTTCATCACTCAATGGTAAGCTTCGTTTGCAAATGTGCCGTGCCCTCAATGTAAATGATACATGCCATTAACTCCACAGTACCACAGGACCTTATGGCTTTCTCTGCATCCTTCCAGAGGGACTTGGCAGGCCTTGGGCAGCTGGGCCAGCAAAGCTAAGCAAACTGTTTAAATTATGTAAACGTTATTTACACAAAGGGTCATAAAAGTACTTCAGAGGGGGAATTTTTACCCCCACCCCTTTTAATAAACGGTTGGGGATCTGGGTGTATTCTCAAGGAATTGGTGGTGGTGGTGTGTGTGTGTGTGTGTGTGTGTGTGTGTGTGTTTTAAATCACTTGAAGAAGAAGGATGACAGATAATCATATTTATAACTCCATTATTCAGGCATTCTCATATTACTTAGAAGAACAGGCCCCGCTTTTAAAATGGGCTAAACAGTGCACTTGATTAATTCGTGGGCTTTTCATTTAGAGGTGGTTTTATGGGGTTCTTCTTTAGGAGGGTGGTCTTGTTGGTAGGGGCTGTATTTTAAACCACACCATAGGCATGTTTTGTTTCTTCCAGACAAACTGCCTTGTTCAGTGGAAGACTACTTAAATTAACTAGGGGATTTTTTTAAAGGAAACTAGTTTAAAAAAAGGAATCTCCTGAGCACCAAAAGGTTAAAGATCTAAGTACAAGCTATTATAATGATATGTTATTAATGCCTCATTTCTATGGAAAACTAATAAGCAGGAAGTTGAGTGATAAAAGATGATACAGAATGGTCTAAATTCGTGGATTTTGTGGAGAATTACTCCTTTTTCTGTCAAATTGAGCTTACTTGACAAATTTTTTCAGTGCTATAATTTAGCAGAGCCAAAACCCCCTGTGTTGCAATAAGAAGGTCATCAGTTTATGCCAATCCAGTTCTATCACTTTTAAGTAAACTAAGGATCTGCTCTCTTTTATGGGAGAGGTAGAAGTGTTTTCTTGCAGATACCAGTAAAGGAAAAGGATGCTCACTATCACAAGTGGGCCAAGCGTTTGTAGTGTTGATAGGATATGCATGTGAAAGTATACTGATGCTGACAGTCAAAACTGAAAACACCTTTAATGCCTTGATTCTAATTTCCCTTTTCTTTGGAAGTAAAAGTTGGGTTAATGCCAATACAACTGAACCCCAGGGAGGCAGCCAAAGATTTGTTCCTAAGAGGAAGAAGTATTTGGATAAATGCAGATGATGTGAACTTAAAATTAATGTGAGAGAACCTCCCCCGGCATGTCCCAAAGGCTGGTGTTCTGACAAAAGCATTAAAAGTGTGACTTTAGAGTTAATTGAAACCATAAATATGTTATGTTTATTAGAAAACTGATCCAGTTTGAGATAGATGAAGTTTTTATGTTGGAGTCATAATTGTTGGTGATCTGTCCTGCTCTTGCAAACTGAGGTGCAGGGGGCTGTACCTTTCTGTCTCTACCCAGAGATTAATCTGAGAGCATATCGTTTTTATATTTTTTTAATTGAGGCAGGAGGAGGGCTAACCTCTGTAGAAATGTCCACAGATGTCAGGCTGAAGCATAAATGATGGCAGATAATGGCCTTGTTCTCCCACGAGATCCAGCTACTTTGGAATGTCAGATTAAGAGTGTTGCCAAGGCAGCTTTGAATGGCTTGCAAGAATGCAACCCTCAGTTGGGCTGTGCATGGTTATTAGTTAGAAGGGGAGCAACCCACCAAGTGCTTCTGCTCTTGCTGCCGCCACCCAGTTCTCCTTTCAGTTCACTGGGGCTTGTGTGGGATTGTAGCTGGGGGATGGGCCATAGCTCAGTGTGTTAGAGCACATGGTTTGCATGCCGAAGGTCCCAGGTTCAATCCCCAGCATCTCCACGTAGGGCAGGACAAATCTTTCCTGAAACTCTGGAGAGCTGCAGGACAAATCTTTCCTGAAACTCTGGAGAGCTGCTGCCAGTCAGTATCGACAGGAGATGGATCCATGACTCAGTAAAAGGCAGCTTCCTGTGTTCCTGAGAGCTACACAAATCTCCTGAAATGAATGGAAATTACAAAGCGCTGGTACCTGGTGCATTATATACAGTGGGGGATGGTTGCCCTGTGCAACCTTAATAGCACCGTAGACCCTTCCAGGGGCAGCGTTCTCTGTGGCCTCCTGGTTTTGTGACAGGTGAGGCTGCCCAATTCATGTGCTCACCTGCCTGTTTTCTCTCTTTGCTTCTCACAAGTGTAGCATAGTGGCATAGTGGTTACGAGTATGAGCTGCAAGCAAGGTGAGCTCTCAGTTCAAATCTCATATCACCCACAATTCAGTGACTGGCCTTAGGCCACTTTTCACTCAATCTCACTCTCTCATCTGCAACAGGGGGATAATAATATGGGTTTTACAAGGCTGTTGTAGGGATTACTGAACTGATAATGTGTGTGAATTGTTTGAAAGCTTGAAATATAAGTGCCTATTGTAAGTATTCTAATATGGGAGGAGACAGACATTGATCGCTACAACTTCCTTGATCAGAAAAAAAATTAATGGAGCACAGCTGACCTCCCTGTGATTTTTCACATGGTACAGCTCCTGCAAGCAGGCTCATCCATTTTCATAAGAGTTCAAAATTTGAAATAAATGGCAAAAGGTAATGTGTGAAGCTTCTCTTAGTCTGCTGATTTTGAAGGGCCATTTCATACATTACACAGAAGCAAACCTGAGTTGGGCAGTCAGAGCTCCCTGATGAGTCAACTTGTATGACACATATTTGTCACATTCACACTTCACACATTTTACATGCACACCTAAGAGGTTCTAAGTGAACACTTAAAAACGTAATGCATGAAATGGCCCATGAACAAGCGAAATGAGGGAGATGGTGGCTGGTTGTAGTATTTCATTGTGGCAGAAATTTTCAAGCTAAAGAATAGTAGTAACGTTTTAAGCACAATTTGGAGCCATTCTTCAAGCTTTATACATAAGACCTTTGGGGGTTGTTTTACTTTGTTTCCATTGGTCAACCATAATCAGAGACTAAAAATTCTTCAGTATTCTAAGCTGCCTAATATATCATCTATTTTGCTCTTTTGGTGTACAGTATGAGAAAGCAACCAAAGGAACGGCCAGCCCCGGAAGAGTTAATGGTGAGTAAATCTACAGTGTTCTCCCTGAGATACAAACAACAAAAGTTTTACTAATTTATTACACGTGAAAGTTTGTTGATTGTTTTTTCTCCATAAGATGACTAACGTTAAATCTAAGTTTTGCTTCCAGCTCTGACAGCCAGCAGACGTTGTCGAGACACACATAAACTTATTTCTTAGTTTCATTATCGTTTTAAGCTCTCTTCCATAAAGATTGTAATAGTGAGTATGGGACAATTTCAGCAAAAGGCTTTTTGAAACTTGGACTGTTGCTGATATTAATTATGGTCTATGTTCAGGTCAAACCAAGAGGCTTTCTGTATTAGAAGGTATTCGGATTTCTTCCTTAATTTACTGAACTGTTTTTAAAAATAAATAAATAAATAAATCTTGAATTTGACGGCAATTTCTATGAACTTCGCATCAGCTTTTATAGCATTCATGGGATGGGCAGTAGTCTACATTCCTATTATAAAACTGATCTTTGGGTTTAAGATTACCGTATTAAGCGAGAGCCAGGTTCTGCCTAGCCAAAGCTCCAAGAGGAATGTCTCTATTTCTCCAGGTTGCTAACATTATGTAATAATGAACCATTTTCTTCCTTTTTAAAAATGATACCATCAATACACATCTACCCATAAATAACCTTTGTTCCCTATTAGGTAGGGGATGAGTGGGTAGTTTTTACTTATCCAGTGGATAAGATTTGAAGGTTTTGGCACTTGCTTACAAGGCCCTAAACAACTCAGGACCAGGATGCTTAAGAGATTGCCTGCCAGTTTGGTTTCTGCACTCAGCAGGAGATGCCCTCCTGGTGATGCCTAGGGTATCAAAGATCCGGTCCATGATGGCTTTGAGCAGGGAGTTGGACTCAATGGTCTTGTAGGCCCCTTCCAACCCTACTATTCTATGTTTCTATGAGTATCAAAGCACCCACTCTCCAGAACTCCCTACCAGTATATACAAGATAAGCACTCACCCTTCTGAGTTTTCAGCACCTACTGAAAGTTTACTTGTTCCAACAAGCTTTTCCAGAATTGTGAGCTTGTCTTTTTCCTTGTTGTCATTCTGTTGACCTGGTTCACATGTAACGGCAGCAAATCATGGGTTAATTAACCCATGTTTTGCCACGGTGCATGCCAGCATGTTCCGCAGCCATTTTGAATATTCAGCCTCCGATCAGGCTGATTGGCAGTTGCTACATAACATCTGAACCCAGACACTATAGGTTAATCATAGGTCAGACAACCCACAGATAACCTACAATTAGTAGTTAGGTTAACTGTGGGTTGTTTAACACAACACAGCTGGGTTGTCAAGGGTTATTTAACCCATGATGAGCTATGGCACATGCCAGGCACATGCAGCCACCATCTGGTCACTCAGGAGTTGCACTGTGTCATGCAAACCTAGCCATTGTTGGTTATTCAAGGGTGAAACAAACCTCACATAACCCTCAATTAGTAGTAAGATTATGTGAGAGTTGTTTAACCCTCAAATTACCCATAATGGCCAGGTTCACACAAGACAGCGCAACCCCTGACTGCTCTGATCAGGGGTTGCATATTCAAAATGGTGGCCACACATGTCCAGCACACATCACAGTTCATCATGGGTTAAATAACCCACGATGAGCCAGCTGTATCATGCAAACCATAATGTCCAAGTTCAGATGTCACGTAGCAACTTCCAGTCAACCCGATTGGAGGTTGAATATTCATAAAGGGTATGGAACATACCCAGAATGCCCCATGGCAAATTGTGGGTTAAATAAGCCACGATTTGCTGCCATTATGTGCGAACAGGTCTATTATCTCCTCTACGTTTTATACATTATTTTTATGTTTATTACTATATATTGTTTGAATATTGCTTAGACATTTATTTTAATGTAACCCAAAATCCACAGCTGGGCAATACCTTTATTAGGACCAATCAAAATTCAGCAAAAATGTGCAAGCTTCTGGGTTCTCCAGAACTCTTCATTGGGCTAGATGGTACAAAAAGCAAGAGATGGGGGAAGAAACAGAAAAGTCCAGGAATGTGCCTATGAGGTCTGCAGTATAGATAGACCCAGTCTCAAAATGGAGATTTGCAATCTGAATGAATTAGTCAGTGGTAATTGTTGCAGGTATCAGATTACACCTAGCAATGCATTTTGGGATAGTGAAGTAATGATCTCAATTTCTGTGAACGCTAAACGTTGGCTGCAACTCTGATCTGCCTCTTGCCAGCCTTTGCAGCCAGTCTTTAGTGTTTACAGAAATTGAGATATGTGTAATCTGATACCTGCAACACTTAATACTGACTAATTCATTCAGACTGCAGATTTCTATTTTGAGACTAGGTCAATCTATACTACAGACCTTATGGCCAAAACACCTGGCCACATTCTTGGACTTTGCTATTTCGTTCCCCATCCCCTGCTTTTTGTACCACCGAGCCTGATGAAGAGTTATGGAGAACTTGCACATTTTTGTGGAATGTTGGTAGGTCCTAATAAAGGTATTGCCCAACTGTGGATTTGGTGTTTTTTTTTCTCATAGACAAGCACAACTATCTTTGTTTCTTTTAATGTAAACAGTTCATAAATATCAGTAAGTGAATAAATAAAACTGTGGTGGGAAGATAAGATGGGTTACGTGTCCCCATCAAAATTAAAGAACAGTGGCCAGGATCCCCAGAATTGCACAACTAGTCCTGTACTCTCAAGGGAAGCGTTCAGCTTGTGTTCCTCCAACAGATGCCACACCCCTCCCTCCCTCCTTCTGGATGTGCATCATGTTTGTGAGTTATTTGACCATGTATCTAAATTTGGATGCCAGTAATTTCTGTTGATGTTGAAGAGAGCATTTAGGCAATTGCTGAAACACCTTAGTATGTGGAACTTTGTATTTTTCTCCACACTGTCCATTCTCTCTCTGGGTAGTGATGGTTGAGGCTGCCTTAATTTGCCTTTTTTTATTAACTTTTGATGGTTGGAAGGTTCCTGCACTTAGTCACATCTGAGAGAACTTGGAACAGGTTCTAGAGATGGAGATGCATTTACCTTATGCGTTGTTATTATTCTATGGCTGGGTAGCTTGACTATTAAACCAACAGAATGGGGTTTCATAAAACCTGTTTCTCTTGGTAAATGCATGTTTTCTGTGATGCAATAGGCCTGCCACTTATAAATAAAACATCTGCAGATCGCACTTCCGACCCTCAATATATATGTGCGTGTTCAGAAGCTATAACACCACTCCAGGGTGTAAAGTCATAAAGACGGAGGCCAAGGGGTGAGTGCCTATAGGAAAAGCGACGCCGAGTTATATATCTTTCCAACTACCTGCCCTGAAGTGCCTGGTTCTACTCAAAAGACAGTATCTTTTTCGCCCCTTTTAATAATTAAAAAAAGCATGACGGCTCCAAAAAGAGACATGGGTTTTTAAAGATTTAGTACTTTCTCCCACATTGCTTTCCTTTCCCTGAAGATGGGCTTCTTAGCCAGCAAGCCTGGTCATTCAATATTGGGAGGAGGCCCTGGCTGTGGAGGGAAGTGTAGTTGATGCCTTGCTTGATTCTGCAATTACAGACCCAAAAGGGGGAGGGAATATTGCTCGTGCAGGGCCACAAATGGCCCTTGTCCAGTTTAATTCCAGTGGGACTTGGGAAGATGTTCCTGGTGGATTATGCCCCTCTTCCTGGCTTGGCTCAGCATTCTTGTTTATGCTTCAGAAACCAGTAAATTACTGACCCGTAATTTATGTTTCCTATTCTTGCCACCTTTCCCAACTTAAGGAAATACACAAATCATGATGTGTTCAAATAGGTCTGTTTACTGAACATAACAGAAAAGCAACCCTTCGATACATATTTCTCTCTCTCTCTCTCTCTCTCACTCACACACACACACACACACACCTCTCTGCATTTTGCTGGCTTGTCAAGCCCCCAGGAGTTTTTTGGGACTGAAGTGGCATAAGCGTCAATAAGATCAGATGTTTGGCCCCAGCAAGAACATAAGAATCACCATACTGGATCAGATCTGGGTGCATCTAGTTCAGCATTCTGTTTACAACTGTGAGTAGCCAAATGTCTCTGGTTATTCACAAGTAGGGCATAAAAGTGATGGAAGTGACTTCCCCTGTTGTTGCTCCCAGCCCTCAGATATATTTCCTAGACGCTCTTTTGAGCTGTCATGGCTAATATCTGTTGACATATTTGCCTCCATGAATCACTCTAAACCTTTTGGAAAGCCATAGCTCATGACTATCAAAACATTCTACAGCCTTTGAGTTGGCCGGAGAGAGATGGTCAGTGATCTGGTCAACAGATTAAGGGAGGGGCAGGAGCTGAGAGGTAAGCCAAGACTTTCCAACTTTTGAAAGCTTCCTGGATAAAAGGAACACTCTAGGTCCTTTGTAAAACATTCATACAGAGTGAGGTGGGAAGGGGAGGATAAAAATAGCTGCTCCTGGCTCTCTGGATATTAGTCCTTGCAGATATTGGGATTGTACAGGCAATTTAGTACAATTAAAGAGTGCCAGCAAAATGAAGATAGCTGAGCTCCAATCTTTTCCCACTCTCAGTTAACGGTTGCTAAATTATTTAATGCATTTCAAAAAGCCAAGTTTTTAAATGCTCATACCCTCATATTTCAAAATCCATTCCTGCTGCAACTCCCATCAAAGTCAGTGAAATCAGTTCCACCAGGAGTTGGTATGGGCACGATCTATCAGGAAGTTCTCCTTCACAATGTTCTGTATTAAGATTGATTGAAATGCAGAAGCAAGGCAATAGAAAGATGATTTGGTAATACCCAGTCCTTTTTGTTTTATCTCTTTCTTTGTGTGTATTTGAACTGAAAGGATCAAAGAGAGCTTTTTGAGAGCGTTAATGCAAGTTTCATCTGAATATAAAGTGAATAACCTGAAAAGCAGTAAAATCAACCACCTTGACCTAAGTTCCTGAGGAAATCTAATTAGCAACTATGTCTGCCTTTTGATTTCAGAACCAGCCCAGACTTGGTCACATTAGAGCACATTCCATGTGTTTATTGTTCATATTAGTATCCTATCCTTTCCCTAAGGAAGGATAGGACAGTGACAGTTATTCCATATCTTCACAACAGCCCTGCAAAGTGGGCAAGGCAAAGAGTATGTGACTAGCCCACGGTCACCTAGTGAGCTTCATATCTAAATGGACATTCAGAGTTAAGTCTCTCTGTTCCAAGCCTTACTGTCTGCTTCGCCCATGCTACTTACTCATTTTGCCTGATGAAGAGTCTGTGAACCTTGAAACCTTGCCTCATTCTTAAATCACTGGTTGATTAAATGAAAGAGAGCCATCTTTCCCTCTTGCTTTTATCTGAAGAGACAGGCAGGTGTGGTTCTGCAGGCATGGCTGAAGGCCACAGGGATTCGCATAGGACCCAAGGTTATGCATTTGCGCACTCTGATCTGGACACCGTTGATCTCGGCCTCGGTGGCACCATTTTCACGAAGCTTTCAATTCCTAAGCTCTATTTAATGGAATCTATGCATAGTAAGTAACCAGGTCAAAGAGAGGCAGTCTTCCCCTGTTTGAGATCAATCGCTGGCTAATACTTTATCTAGGTCACTTTATTATCTCATGGCAATGCCGTTCCCATTCGCCTCCTCCTTTTGTAAGACACACTTCAGCTGTGGGGAAAGTGCGTTATCGCATACATATTAAAAACATATACCCATTCTATCTGTATGTAAATGTGTGAGGCACAGCTGGATATTGCCAAGGAGTTTGATTTACTAATGGTTATTATCTGTTCTCGCTGTTCAGTGGCAGAGAGACTTTCAGCAAGCATGCTAACATGGAAATTGTCTCCCAGTAGCGCTAGCCTGCTTTTGAGAATTGTTTAAAAAGATGGCCCCGTTTCTGGGGGTTTTGCATGGCCGTGTTTTTGAGACGCTGTTGCGTTCCCTTGGTGAGTTTCCTAGTGAAGCGTGTCCTATTGCTAGAAAGTTAAGAGCAACCCAGAGTTTTCCTTAAAGCTGTCCCACACCTCAGCCACCCTGTGCTTCAGGACCAGAGGCGGAGAAGGAATATATTCATTGAGCCCCTAGCAGGATAGCAGCTTAGCCCTCGCTCCTCCTCCTCCTCCCACTCCTCCGCCTATCTGTCCCCCACAGAAGACGGCCAGGTCTGGGCCCCTTCTGTCCTCTTGCCCTTTGTTTGCTCCAGGTCTCGCTCACGTGTGTCTGTCCATATGAATTTGTTGGGGCTGCTTCTCCAGGGGGAGGCCTTCCCTCCCTTACCGAGAAATTCCACAGGGAAGGAGAATGTGGAGGACCTCCTGCCTGCCAGATTGTACTCCAGAGACCCACAGTTCAGCAGAAGGAATTCACCCAGAATTCAGTGCAGGAGCAGGATGAGCTGGGCACCTGAGGGGGATGGAAGGGGTTGGCTATGGGGTTATAGATGTGCTGAGCCAAATTTGCACGAGGGTTGATTTGTGCTACAAAAGTTGCCATTTCGTGGGTGGGTATGAAAGAGTTCTTACCCACACACACACACATCACATTCTGCTCTTTCACACATTTCTTCACACTTCTGAATTTGCTGCTTTTTCAGTGCCTTTTTTCTTGAAAGAGCTTCTTCACTGCATCATCCCAGCCAGTCAGGGATCACATAGTGGACATGATGGTAAGATGGTTTCATGTGGCCAGTCGAGGCAAACGAAACCCTCACTCTGAGTCAGGAGCCTTATTCCCATTGCCCATGCAATTGAGCCGATGTTCCTTGTTGCACTCTGGTAGCTTTTTTGAACACCAGCCCTAGCAAAATCTGCCATAATAATAAACCAATACACCTTTAACGAAATAAAATTGTCCTATCTGTTTCCAATCCCTATGTGATTATCAAAATGTATCTAATTTTTACAAAACCTTGGGAAACAGTTACCAATTGCAGATACTTCTAACTAAGAAGACGAGCCAAAACAATATTGCAGATACAGCCTTTGATTAGATTAGTTTACCTCACAGATCAAGCATTTTTAGCTAGTTGCATATTCATTTTTATTTTTATTTTTACTGCCCTCTTTAATGTTTTTATATTGTGGGATCCCATGCTAACCAAATGCTATTATCTTCCCTTAAAACCACTGGGAAGTCCGTGCAGTTTTGTAGCTCGCTAGAGAGAGGAAGTAATGTAATCCCCTGTCTTCCATTAAAAGTTTGTAGTTGCATAAACTGTGTGACTGCAAAAGCTGGTGTCTAAATCTGTGATATATGCAGTGCTGGCAAATAATACGTTTCAGACTCTTAGGCAGGCTCTGTTATATAATTACAGGACAGAGGAACACAAACAGAATGGAGCCTACTTTTTGGATTACAAAAGCCAATTCATCTAGTGACGGGAGGCAGCAAAGGATCCTCTGCCGTCTTGCCCTATCTTTGTATGTAAACACCACCTACGCTAAAGGGGCAGGAAGTAAGATGCAGAGTGATGAGCTATTTTATATCTTGCAAAATGGGGACTCCAGTTCATTGGCACCCTTCTGAGTGCTAGAAACAGCCCTTTCCTCCCCTCAGAATTGATACAACCCCATAGACTGTCTAGAAGAATCTTTATGGCAGGGTATTGTACATAGGTCGTTGACCACAGTGCCATCAAAATGGAACCTCTCCAATTAAATCCCACATTTTAAAACCTGCACTTGATGAATTATGTAATATAATTCCAGGCTTGCTTTTGCCTGTGCTTTTTAAAAACACATGTTACCAGTTTGAATTAATAACATCAGAAAATCAAAAAATAGCCACACTTGCAATGGGGGCAGGGGGCGGAGTGCTGTCTACATGATCTGATTTGTGCAGCTGAAAACTAGTCATGGCTGTATAACCAGTTCAGTCATTGCTGCTAGCTGCGTAGCAAAGCAATTGGCTGATTATTCTGCCAAGAGGTCGGGGTGATTTGCAACACATTATAAGGTTACCTTTTCTCTTTGATTTATTATAATATTTGTATCCTGCCCTTCAAAAAGATCTTTGCAGGCAGCTTAAGAAGAGATAAAGCAGAACAATTAGTTAAAAAAATTAAAACTAAAAACAAAATAAAAGCCGCATAACATCAGTTTGACAGGGAGTACAAGGTTTTCACCTAGTGTTAGAAAGATAACAGATTAATTATCAGGCAAAGCTCCTTGGGAGAGCATTTCACAGCAGAGACACCACCACCGAAAAGACCATTTCCCCAATAGCCACCCACTGTGCCTCATATGGCAGGTTTTTCTGCACATCTCACTGAAGGCTGAAAGCTGGTCTAGCTGTGTGAGGGCACATTCAGGCCACCATTGTGCCATATGGCATGCTGTAATGTTCACAGAACTCCCTGTATGGTTGTGTGAATTGGTCTGAAAGCATGCACTGTTACAGTAGATAGATAAGCCAACACTTACTTGTTAATCTAGGACACAGTCCACTGGGGACTCCTCCTACACAAGCCCCACTGAAATTAACAGCATTTGCATGCAAGTCCCTTAATGATTTGTCTAAACAGATAAACAGATAAAAATAGACTTTCAAATGGAACGGGATGCATTGAATTGGCAGATACTAAATGTGGGGTGGGTGGGTTGGTTGCAGAGATAGACATTTTTCCTTTACATAACAAAAACCTGGTTGTGATGGATCTTCATGTCCCGTTGGGCAATGTAAATATTAAAGAAAGGTCTTAATCAGTTATTGTCTTGTCTTAATATTGTATTGTATTAGTTATTGTATTGTCTTAATACAGTGCTATGCCTTTAAAACATTGCTGAGCGAAGTTTTGGGCTGAGGCATGAGCCCTCTGGTCCTGGGTGGGATCTAGTTACAGAATCAGGTTGCATTTCCAACATTCACAAAGTGGGTGCGTGTGTGTGGATTTGAAACATTTCTGTCCTGTGGGGGGCTGATGTGTGTACACAGGACGTGTGGGAGGAGCTCCTAATCTTTTTTTAATGCCTCGGAAGCACTATCTAATTTGTAGAGTTGACAAAATTACATCTTAAATATTTCTGCTATAGGGAGCTTATGCTGAAAGGTTCTTAATTGGATTTTCATGGTGATTGACAGCATTTCATTATGGGAGTAACTTTCTTTGGCTAGAGTGAAGGCTGAAAGAAGGGGGGATCTTGTTTGGATCCCCCCCCCTTCTCCATCAAAGCTCTTTTTTATCCCCTGAATTCCCAGTGGCGCAATCGCAATTGTGAAAGAGCCTTTTAGCACCTTTGTTGTTGCCATCCCTTGTGGTGATTGGACCCAGCTGGTTGTAGATAAGAGAATGCTCCTCTCACAAAGCAACTCTGTCTCTTGCCTCCACCGTTTCAATAATTTTAAGAGCCCCCAAAACCTGTTGAGGATTCGAAGTAGCTTTAGATGTGGAATGAGTGTTAAGTATTAGTTATCGGGAGATTAGGGCCCCAGGGACTGAGAGAGATAAACAACTACAATTAAGGCAAAATCTGCCATAGTAAACAAAATTTAGTGGAAACAGATGCCCCAAACCATTTGGGGGGATTGATTTGAGGGTGACAAGGAATCGATTTTTGTCTCATTTACACTTTGCAAACCCCATCGTGATAAAATGAGAGAATAAATATTTTGTACATTCCTGATTTTAGTTAATTTTTCCCTCCCCAGCACCTCACAGTGGGCTGGCTGTCTTCTGACAGTGACCAGGCCTAAGATGATCCTGCATTCACACGGAGCAACTAATTGGCTATGAAGGGCCCCTGTGTTTAAATGGGCTTGACGAGAATTTCAATTTTGTTTCAGTCAACCTCTGTGTTTGCAGCCTGCTCCACTTTCTGATTTTTAAATTAAACATGTTTTAAGAAATAAAAATAAAAAAGGCTGTGGTGTGGCCTGTTTCAGGTCCCTGATTTTAACTTCCACTGAGGACAAGGCAAAGCAGCACCATAAAGTTTGGATTTATTTAGGCACTGGGAGTTACTGATAGAAGTTGGTTGTGTCATTAAAATTAATCTGTTTATTTGGAATAGAATTTGAGAAATTGAATTAGCTCCTCTTTTACCGATATAAATGGCTCATTATAATTTAAAGACACAGCCATTGACACTGCCGGCCACAACTATTAGCATGTACTTAGTCCTCTGTGAGTGTGCGTGGGGGGGGGGGGGCTCTTCAGAGAAAGAGGACATGCTACTCACATAGGGACACAGGGCCCTGCCTTCTACGGACTCAGCCCATGGGTCCCTCTAGCCCAGCATTGTCAACCTGGGCAGACAACAGTGGCTCTCTGGGATTCCAGGCAGCATTTTGCCAACCCTACCTAGAGATGCCCCCCTCTCTCTCAAACACACACGGACATCTGAAATACTGAGTCTTACAGTGCCTGTGAGACAGTACCATTAGTACGATGATCCATAGTCACTCTTTCTCCCCAACTGACCTGGCCTAATCTGCCTTTGCAATGTGGAGAGTTTTGTGTGACTTCTCTGGAAGTAACCTTAAATTGTAATCTTGTAAGAATTCCAGCGTTGTATCCTTCACTCCTTCTCGTAATGAGGTTATGACCAAATGCTCATTATAATTGCTTTAGACTGCTTTTAATTTTCAAGCTTATTAATCATAAGAAGAGTTATTTAAAATTGCATAAATTAATCTTAGATTAAAAGCCCATCAAAGCCTCAAAACAATTAAGAATAAGTAGGATTTCCCTGGGGCAGCAAGTTTTATTTTAATAGTGTAGCCAGGTGGATATCAGAACATTTGAAGTGCGGGGATGATTAATGTTTGCAGTGATTTTGAAGGAGAGATTTTAAAATGGCAACTCTTGACGTCTCATCTTGAGCTTACTGGATGATTCAAATCTATTGTCTCTCATGTGTGCTAATGAACATTTTAATTACAGTGTGTGGTAGGGCACTGAACTGTGCAAAAGGCCAACGCCACAATTTTAAAATGTCAGTGGAAGGAAGTCGGTTGCACCTTGGTTGCTCTATTTTGTTGTTGTTGCTTTGAGCATTGACTTGCAGACCTCCAACCCTCTGAAGAGTGTTGTGTCGCTCAAAAACTTGCATTCTGAATTTTCGGAACACTAATTTGTCCAAATAAACTATTATTGTCTTGCTTGCTCTGTTTCTTTAGTACTGAGGGCAAGCATAGCAATAGCAAAGTCTATATTTAGCTGCATACTCATACAATAGGCCAGATGCTGTTGATTTTGACTACTAGTATGGATACTGTTTAACCTTCATGCAATATCGACAGTGCCTATAGTCCATTTGAGGGAGCAACTATAGACTGACAATGAGTAATACACACTTATTTGTGGAGATCTGGTGGCAGTGAAGAAATTCACTGCCACCAAACTAGAGTGAGATGGCTCAGGAAAGCCATTAAAATGTTTTGGATTTTAAAGAGGGACTTGAATTAATGAGAAGAAGTGGCTTACCCGGCTTGTATGTGTGTGGAGGGGATGCTTCTCTGGTCAAATGAAGCCGTCCCACAGGAGGCACAGGGCAGGAGTTTGAGGAGGCGGCGGCAACAGGGTGCTGACAACCAGCTGGTGGAGGTCTCTGGCATCAGCAGTGTCCCCGTGTTCTTCAGGACATCTCCAAGGCAATACTAGAATTGACTCCCGCGTGACCTTTCCACTGAGGTTCAGCCAATTCTTGTGCCTGCTGATCAGGAGAAAACAAAAGCCAACTGCTTTTGGAATCCGAGCAGGACAGGAAAGCGTGATAGTCATAGAAATGTGCCAGGACTGAGCCAAAGACGCTTATAAGCTACGCGCGGCAAGTTCCAGGCAGAAAAGACCCTGCGACTACCATATTCTGTCCAATGAAAACCCCACACACTGCACTATTGCACACACAGAGAACACCAGCCTACCAGTTCTGAATACTTCAGGTCAAACTGCTCTGTTCTTTTTTCAGTGAGAAGAACAGAGTCTCACAATCACATTCTAAGCTGTGAGAAGATCCTTTTACAAATCAGGCCCTGTAGTCATAAGGAATACTTATTTTCTCTGTTTGCTTTAAGCTTATGAAGGCACGGTGTGTTTTTCTCTCTCTCTCTCTCTGTGCTGTCCTGACTGGAGTCCTGACCAGCAAGCGTGCGATGCCCCTAGCCCTAATGTGCTGTTAACGATAGGTTAATGTACAGTATAATGTTTGCTGGGCTCTGGGTTCATTACGCTTCTGAGTGCAAGGTCTTTCTGCAGAGTGCCCACGGTCCCATTGCATTATATCATGCAATACAAACACCCTTTTAATATCACACACTAATAAACTGTACTTGAAGTGCCGTCGGAGGGCACCACGATCCTTCTGATAAGGTTGCTTCCAACTGCAACAGTTAGGATCTTCCATTTTATTTATTGTTTTGGAGCCAGATGTTTCCTCAGACCTGGGTTTAATGAAAATGCAGCTGTCCCCTCTGTTCTATCCAGGGCCAGCCCTACCACTAGGCAGACTGAGATGGTTGCCGGGGGCAGCAGATGTTAGATGGTAAGATGGTGGCAGCCCCCTGTCCACTCCTCTCTGTTGGAGGACACCGCTCTATGTTCCAGGCAGCTTGTCCTGCACGTCCTAAGCTAGACTGCTGCCCTCAGGCGCAGTGGACGAACCACTGTTCAACCACTGTTGAAGTAAGATTCAGCTGCCAGCCCAGTTGGCTTCTGTAAGTGAACTGGGGGGCATCTTGTCCTTTGGCTCAGGCAACACAGTGTCGTGGGCTGGCCCTTTTTATAGGTAAATTGAGTCAGCCCCATTTATTCTTTATTTACCATTTCTGAAAATACGGAGAATCTGTCTGGTTGATTGGCAGCGCTTGTCCTGCTTTTAAAACTCACAGCAGCCGTGGACACCACTGGGTGTTTCTGGGGAAGTCAAGTGTACCTCAGCTCAATATTTGATGGGATGAAGTTAGTGGGATCAATGCAGTCCTCGAGAATTGCATTGCACTGGTTTCCAAATAGTTTCCAGGCCAATTCAAAATGCTAGTTGTGATCTCTAAAACCTTAAGCAGCCTGTTCCACCCGACCTTAGGGAATGCTTCTCCCCATGTGAGCTCCGACAGTTTTAATGGGAAGGCTCTGCTCTCAGTTCCCTCACTTAGAGTAATATCATCTGCTTGGATTAGGAGAAGGGTGTTCTTTGTGATGACTCCAGTCTCATGGAGGAGGCTGCCCAAGGTCTCCTTGACATGAGGGGCATTTTAAGACGCATGTGAAGAGAAGGCCCTTTTTTTCCTCTTTTTTTGTAAAAGCACTTTTGGCTTGCCCTCGGCTTTGTAGTTTCGTAGATGCTGTTGAGGTATTTAACATCTTAAATCGTATTTGTACAATTTATAACAAAATGTGTTTTCAAATGTTTATGCTGAGTAATAAACCACTCTATTTATTTATTTAGAGTATTTTTAGCCCGTTCCTCAACCAAAAAGGCTCCCAGAGCGGCTTACAAATAATACGTAAAATAAGACAGTCCCTGCCTGCAGGCTTACCGTCTAAACAGACACGACACACAAGGAGAAAGGAATTGAGAGGGAAGCGGGGGGAGTCTTTTAGCAGGGCTCATGGAATGGCCCCGCTTCCCCTCCTCATTTCCCTCAATACAGCCTGTTGGAATGGCTTCTGGAGATGACAGTTGAGGGAAGAGGAGCCTTCACTTCGATTATTTATTTCTGAAGAATTCTGTACATCAAGGTGAGAAACCTGCAAGCCCAAGGGCCACATGTGGACCGTAGCCAAGTTTCATGTAGGCCTCAGTCCACTTGGCAAACTCTGCCCACTTCAGCTGCAGCCCTGCTCACTGCCAGCCTGCAGACCCTGACGGGAGCACAGCCCTCGAGAGAGAAAAACACTCCCTGCCCCTGCCATATATGACTGTCTTAATCCATATATTTATTTCATATATAGATTAGTCTCTTCTATAAAAAAGATTCATAAACCATTACAAATAAACACAAACCAAGATGCAATGTAGTATACAGTGTAATAAATGCAAAGATTGAAAGAATACTTTTAAATATACTGTCAGTAAGAATAAAATAGGAGCAGAACAGCCTTAAATAAAGTCAACTCCCATCCATTATCATTAGCCAGGGAAAGCTTTTGGATATGAAAAGGTCTTCACCCACTGACAGAATACACCAGGCCATCTCACTGAGCAGCTCCCAGCTGCCTTGTCCTCAGAGGAGAAGACAGGAACTCCGTGCAAACACTGTTAATTGTTTAAAGACCTTGTTGGTGAAACTCAAGTTCAAGAAAGTTCCTTCACAGGCAGAGCAAGAAATTAAATATATATGTTCCCTTTGGAAGTGCAACAGCCAGGAGTAAGGAGAAACCCACAAAGGCAGGGAATCCATAAAGTATCACTTTGAAGTCATTACTAAACGAAGCCAGACAGCCCTGGACTATCTTGTCCTCATCCACCAATAGGTGTTCATCTTGGAACGGGTTAATCTTCTTGCACAAACCCAGCAGCTTTAAAAAGGCAGCCCTGCTCAAGAAAATGAGATGTGACAAGTTCATTTAAAATGCCCGGTTTGTCATTGTTTATCTCATTTTCAGAGCTGGCAGAGAACATTAGGCTGGCTGACACTCACCCACCTCCACCCCCAGACCCATCTGACCTGACCTTTCCCAGGGCTGAACCTCTTACTGCAGGAAGAGTGAACTTTCCCTAGAGTCTTTTAAGTTGTTCTAACAGAGATGCTCTGGCCATCACTCTGGCCAGGCTGTGATCCCAGGATAAGCTAGGAGCAAAATTCTGGGGAAATTGCAATATTTTTCTCTGTTTAAATATGGGTGGACAGTATAATAATTGTGTGTGTTCCTTCCCGATTCTCCTGGAAGTATTGAGGTGGAGGCTAAGGGAATGGATCTATTTTGTAGGTGTAAGAACTGCACTGGCCAAAGGAAATAGGAGGAAGATGAACAAAAAATAAATAGAGCTTCTTAACATTTCTTAGCAATTTAACAAATGTTGGCATTCTTTCTTCATTTCATTTTCCTAGAACTGATATTAGAATGCTTCTTTTACATATGGGGTTCTTCATCTCAGTGCTGGGAGCCCTATTCCACCCACCTCCACTTTCTTGGTTAAGCTCATACAATGTACAGTAGTACTATGACTATGACCTTTGACTATGACCTTTCCAGGCAGAGATTAGTTACAGAAATTCATGCTTGTGAATTAACTCTATCTGGCATTTTTTTAAACCACCATGTGTTGCAACCCTGCCAGTTTGCTGGAGCTGTGTGGTCAGTTCACGACTCTCAAGAAATACAGATGCATTGTCCAGTTCTGCTGGAAAGGTGGGCGAAGGTGAGAGACAGGTGAACACCAAGGGAGCTTGCCCACTGATAGCTAAGGTCAGGCACAAGGACCTGGGCTATATGGATGTTGCACTAGCAGCTTTCAGGGAACAACTCAAGGGTGCACTGGTGGGTCTCTGAACCTGAAGGCACTTCAGGCAGGGAATCTCTCCTCAGGAACAGTACTAGTGCAATGGGAAGGAAGACCTTGTGTTGCTAGGCCAATGCTCCACCTCCTGGTGTGGGCTCCTACTTGTACTCATATACATCTTTGTTCTTCGGGCCCGGCGGGGGGAAAGTGGGGGGTCCTAAAGTAGAAAACAAGCTCAGCTGGCGGAGGGGGAGCAGTGGGTCCACAGATTCTGATTGTGGGGCATCCTCCAGGATGCTGTCCCAGGATACCTCCCCATAGGATGGTGTTACCCCAGTCTCTCTCCCCACGCCTTGTGGTGAGATCCTCTGTCTCCTGAAGTTGGATGTCTGGTCCTAATGGAGCTCTAGATGCTGGTGGGTCCTGACCCCATGCCAAGCAGATAATTCAAGGTCACCTTTTGTCTGGGGAAGTGTTCACTGCTAGAAAAAACGTGTTTCAAACTTCTATGCATTTACGTTTCTGCAACGTTACCTTGAAAAATGAAGGAAATCAATATGGGAATATTTAAGTGCCATAGATTTGCTGCCATCTGATTTTTGACCAATATTGCCTATGGATAAAGTGGGTCCCACTGATGCTGGTGACTTTTATTTGCTGCTGAAATGCACAAGGACCAAGATTCCCTTGGAATTTACATTCTTGTTTCTCTCCCTTTTTTTAATTATTTCCTTCCCTGTGTTGTATTTGTTTCTTTTTTCCTTAGGAATGAGAGTGCCTGGTTAACAAATGGGTTCTGTCTCTTTCTAACAGCCTGGAACTTCATTATACCTGCACAAACTGCCAGTTCCATTTCTGATGTAGTTGGCTTGTTTCTCCCCCCCCCCCCCCGCCGCCTTCTTTCAGTCCCTCTAGCTGTATCTCATGTTATCTCCTGCTTTTCTTCTGCCTCAGTGGAAACTATTCAGCAGTGGGGGAAACACTGAAAGAAGTATAATCAAGAGGGCTGCTCTGTGTGTCTGTTTCCACCTTTCCTAGCATCCTTCTGCTTTCCACAATTGTCTGCCCACCCGGAGAAGGCCCCTCTCGCTGGTCTGGGATCACTTTGACCTGCAAAGCATAACGACGTCGACCAAAACCTACAACCCCCTCCAAATTCCTAGCCAGAGCAGTCCTCTCTTTCCTACAGTCACTGTGTTGCCTGGTGCGTACACTACCAGTACTGGCCAAGCTTTGTTTAGCATCATCCATATCTTGAAAATGGGTTTGTTTTTCTCAGCCCTACTCAGAGATGCCAGGGATTGAACTTGGGACCTTTTGCATGCAGAGCATATACTTGACCTTTGAGCTGTGGCCCCTCCCCAAGGAAAGTTTCTGTAGTATTTGTAGGCATGAATTTCTGCTATTCTAAATGGTAAGGAAACATCTGTTTTGAAGGGAAGGTTTTCCAAAATCCTTAAGCAGAGTTTGCCAGCCACCAGGCTCCATGAAAACAGCAGGTTTCCTCCACCTCCTTCAGAGGAACTAGTATTTTTGCACAATGTCAAGCAAGCGTTCCTGTCTTCAAATGATGACTGTGGGAGTATGAGATCATGGAAGGAGTATGTGATAATGTGTGAAATTATCTTAAGCTCAGACTCCTTGCCGTTCAGGTTAATCTTTGCAGCCAAGTCTTTCCACTCCATGGCATACTCAGATCTGCTAGCTGCCACTTTATTTCCAGATTTCCTTGCTCTCTCATGTGCTATGGCTAATACTAAAGAAGGCAAGTTCCTTTTTCACTGGTGTGAGATGGGTTTTTCCGCAGCAGGGAGCTGCTCCATTGTAAAGGAGATTCATGGTAGAAACTGACTGACTTAGTTTAATGGCTGGTTTTACTGGCCCAGTGCATGTGCTCTCCTTTTGTCTCCAGGATCTTGATTTGTTTCTCTCTCAATTCTTCCCTGACCCTTGTTTGCCAGTTTTGTTTGTGGTTGGCTTATTTAAAAGGCCAGGCAGGTAATTGTAGGCTTTATTGTGAATAAGGACATTCGTTCGTTTCCTCCAGGGATCTCCCAAGAGTTTTACAAACACTTAAGTGAATTTAACCTTGTGGCATTCTGTGAAGTCAGTAAGAGTAATTACTGTAAGAAACTTGGGTACTGAAAGACTGAGCACCAAGACTGACCAGGGCAGTGCTAGGGAGGGGGCAGATTTTGACCCACAAATACCAAGATGGGCAATCTGAAAAATAATGCAGAATTGTTTATTTTTCCTAATCCCTGTTGTCAAAAGCTGATATTCTTAGCAGGAACTAGAGGAGGAGAAAAAAGGAATTAGCCTTTAGGGGTTAGAGGAAGAAAGAGGTTTTCCCAGCACTGTTGGTCCAAAGGGGGAGAGGCGTGCAGCCCCTGGCCCGGGATTGGGAGGTAGAGAAGAGGAGGGAGGGACAAGTCTGTCTCTTAGTCAGATTCACATTGCAGAACTGGTGTAAATTTAGCATGAACCTAAAAATACTTTGGGGTCTTTGTGTCATCCAGAATGATTGGAGGCTTAAAAAATAAATACATCAGAGGAGACATGGAAGGGACTTGCCTGCCTAAACGCTAACACTAAAATAAGTGGTTACAGAGTTGCAAACAGGCAGGTGAAGTATTTCTGGCACAAGAGATAGGGTTTTTTCTTCATGTCAAAGGGTCAACCGCTAAATCTCCATCTTGCTAATGTGATTACATCTCCAACCTCTTCCTACCATCCCTCCACCATCTGTTCTACCATTTCTGTCTCTATCTGCTTTTTGCTAATCACACCCTTTCCCCCACCCATCCACCTACCTCTCTTTTGCTTATTACACTTCTGATTTATCTTAAGAACTTTGGGGCCATATTGCTCCAGTCCACACCAGTTTAATTGTTGCAACTAACTATTGGGGAACAAAGGAAATGAGAGCCAGCGGTTTCCTCAGACTATGGATGAGGTTGGTATAATTATTCCAGAGTGCAGTCATCTTGACTTTTGTTTTGTTGTCCTTTGATCTTGCGTAGTTCATCTGGAGCTGTGTGCTGCTGGGTTGAAAGACCATGTAGAGGAGGCCTGGGAAGGCTATGAGCCCCGCACTAGGCAGCATGTTAGGTCTGGCCATGGGAGATCCAGGTTCAATTCCCAGCTCAGACAATAGCCTTGAACAAGTCAGTATTTCTTAGCCTACCCTGCATTTTTTGAAATAAAGAAATATGAGAATGTGCCAGGGGATGACTAAAGGGAAAGTTCCGTGGCACACACCTGCCTCACAGCAGCAACATCTGTCCTGGGAATCCTGCCCCTAAGTAAAAAGATAGGGTAATTTTAGGCACTTGGAAAACCTCTTTGCCTTCTGCCCTTCAGCTGGACCGGAAACCCAACACATTCTTTTCCTACAATGTATTGATTCCCATTCTCATATTGGGCTTTAAAAAAACCAATCCCAGTTATATGTTTTTAAAACTTAAACAAATGTTCTCCCCAGAAAAGGAAATCCTAGTTCAGTGACAGCACACCAGGCAGGGCCCAGAGTTCAGTGGTAGAATACTGGCCTTGCATTGCAGAAGGTCTTTGATTCAATCCTAGAATCTCCAGTTGGAAGGGTCTTAGGTACAAGACTGGGAGATCTTCATATGTATGTATTCTTACATACATTTGTAAGACGCTCGGGCCCCTTGGCTGAGTCCCTTTTTGCTTCTCTTAGGGCCACCTCTTCATCGTCCAGTACAATGACGGGAATGCCGAGGTTGTCTCCATGTGGGTGTGCCGGATGTTGGAGGAGAGGCGCTCGCAGCAGCAGCAGCAGCAGCAGGGATCTCAGTGAGTGGAAGAGAATACTGTATGGAACAAGATTCTGATGTGAGCCAAAGCTCACCTGGACTCATAATGCTTTAATGGGAGACTTTGCGTGTTGAATTTCATTGGATGAAGGCATTTGGATATGTGTGTGGTGGCTTTTTATGCAGTAAAGATTCAACAGAGACACACCTCACCCTCTGACCATCATCCTTCACGCTGTATCCTGCATCCTTAAGACAATATTATATATTTTATTAAACTTACTGTATGTTCCTTCAGAGTATTTTTATACACCTTTTATTCTTTTGCTAGCTTAAAAAAATACATCGGCAGCATGAATAAATTCCTGGGCATAAAATTAACTGTCCTGTGAACTCAGTAATATATCTCCTTTGGTTTTAAATTGTAAATATCAGAACGAAGTGGATATTGACTAGCCAGAGGAAATGTGACAATAATGATCTTGAAATAATAAAAAGTATAACAAGTATCATTTGCAGCATGTGTGCTAAATTCATACTCATTATAGATGAGCGTGCTATTAATCAGAGTATCCCCAGGAGGCGTGCTTGGTGGAGGGAAATGAGGACAGCACACAGTTCCGTGTCCTTTTTAGTGGAATAGCCTAATGGTGGTTGGTTGGGGGGGGGGGGGTTGTCCAGTACCAATGTAGCAATTCCTCTGGTGGATCAGCCCAAAGGTCCATACCTCCCAGGACTCTGTTTCGCACACTGGCTATCCAGATGCCTGTCAGTGCATTCATTCAGCACATAGGAGATATACTAGCCAGAAAGTTTGTGCCTGACCAGCTGATTCCCTGTGTGTCCACACAGCAAATGCAGGAAATTGCAAACTCTGTGTTTGGGCTATACACTCAGCACAAAGGTCCGAAATCCCTGTGTCACATCATTCCTTTGTTCAGTTCAGCTGTTTCCATACTTCTTGCTGTGTACAGTAAGGACACCATCTCACACCATGTCTGTGCCATGGACATGGCTGGACATGTCTCTTCACAGCAACTCTGCCATTCAAGGCCAGCTCATCATGCAGATCAGCCTCCAACACACATTATGTCTCCTTGATACTGTCAGGCATTTCTAGCAGTGGCTTTTGGCTCTGTGGAGATAAACCACCAGTGGGCGCCATGATCTGTATGGTAATGTGGTGTGCATGAATGGTCCACCGTACTGAAATGTGCCAAATGGAGGACGTCTCTTGAGAGCAGAGGTGGGAAACCTACAGCCCTCAGCCTAGTTTCAAGCAGTCCACTCAGATCTCTGGCAACAGCCATCAGCCCCTCTGCTGGCAAGGAGGAGAGGAGAGAGAAAGAGAAGGGGGCGGCAGAAAGAGAAGGGGTTAGTCCCACCCACTACCAGCATCAAGCCCCCAAAACATTACCCCCAAGGGAATGTGGCCCTTGACAGGAAAAACCTTCTCCACCCCTGCCCTAAAGCAGAGACTATGAGGTCCATGCGAGACAGTCACAGTGTCATATCCTAAAAAAAAAAAAAGGTTTCTAATTTCCATCATGCAAATACGAGACTTTCAAGTTAGTAACTGCCTTGAAAGTTGAAAAATTATAAACACTCTCACAAGTATTCCACTTTGGAGAAGGGGATGGCAGAGGATGAGATGGCTAGATAGCATCACTGATGCAATGAATATGAACTTGAGCACACTCCGGGAGAGAGCGCAGGACAGGAAGGCCTGGCGTGCTATGGTCCATGGGGTCACGAAGAGTCGGACACGACTGAACGACTGAACAACAACAATATATTTAAAATGTCTCATAATTCCTTTTTCTTAAACCATTATTCCTCAGGAAGTTCTTCAGAAATCTGACTTGGGTGGTTGTATGACAGCATAAAAAGTGTTTACACTGAAGTAGCTATTTACACTGCTATACCATTAAAAATCTGAGAAGGGTTATAAAGGATTGGAGGTACACAGGCCTCTTGTCGTGAAAAATATCTGCTGAACAATTACAAATCCTAACCATTACTTCAGAGGTAGTCTGGAAAATACTTTGCTTCCTTCCTTGGAGGGATCATCAATCTTCAGGTGAAGGATAGAGATTGCAGGCATGAACTTATAGACTAAAGTTTGTCTTAATTGCTCCAATGTCACAACCTTTCTGGCAGATAACAGTACAATGAATGACTCGATGTGACCAGTAGCTGCAGGTGCTTTTTCTAAAAGTGAGACAAATTTCTTTTGAGCGAACTGGGCTGAGGCAGCTCTTTCACTTATTTATTTCCAAACACTTTGCATATACTCCTATATAAAAGGCATTTCCATTAAATTTACTTCAGAAGTCCACCTAAATAGTGTTCTCCTTTTGCTTTCGTCTAAGTAAGTATTTTTTCCAAGAATACTGTGTTCTTAATCTGTAGCCTACTGGCGAGACTATAGTTTTTACACACCAATGTCCATTTATCAGCCGTACATCAAAGATTGATAAAGAATCCAAATCAATGGTCTAAGCATGTTTTAAGTGGAGAGTGTATGTTCTAAAAGTGTCCATTAGCAGTTTTAGAGAGAAGGTGGTGACAAGGTTAAAAATGACCTTTTCAACTTGACTATAATTTATAGTAATTATTTAGGCATTTACTCAAACAGCTCTTCATCAAGCATGCATTCACCCTTTATAAATTGTATAAAAAATTACATGTATGCATCAAGTTTATATACAGAGTGAGAGAGTGAGAGTGGAAATGCTGAAACCATCACACAATTTTGCTGAGCATCACTTGGACCTACTCAGCCCACATTTATGTCATACCAACTTCATTTGTGAACTAGCCCTCGGTGTTCGTCTCTTTCTCTCTGAAAGGAGTGCTGATACAGCTACACCATCTCTCTCCACAAGCAGAACAGTTTACACATATAACTATGAATGAACATGAATTTCTACTGGTTTGTTATATGCATTTCTTCCTCCAAAGAGCTCTGAGGGCCTTGTTATGGTTCCCTGGCAATCTCTCAGACTGCTTATGAGACCAGCAGAACACTTTTGTTTAGTTTTAACAGTGCAACTGTTTCATGATCCTTTGGACCATTATCTGACCATTCTTTGGCAGCCTCAAAGGGAAGTGGTGTGGCCTGTACCAACTGCCACTGTTAACTGCATTTAAAACTCTTCTCTGGTTCTCCAGAAAGACTATACATGCATTGTCATAATTGCTTTGATGTTCCTCTTCCTAGCGTGAGTGAAATGTGCTACTTAAGATCACTTGGGCCAAATGCCTCAAGACTTCTGTTTAACTTAGGTCTGCTGTGAAATTTACTGAAAGGGAGAACAAAGCAGAAGAAATTGGCTTTTGGTGGCCTTTCATCATTAAGAAAATATTAAAATGTCTGCATGTTTCCCAGGATATATAAGCATAGCCCCTATCACAGATGGCCATGCCCCATCCCCAGATGGCCATGCCCCCTCCCCCTGGCCCCACCCCTTTCCCCTTGACTACCGATCATTTGGTGTTTTCCCAACAGTAGTGCAGTTTCCCCCCATTCTAAAAGGTTGAAGTGCCTCTCCAAAGGCTTGGTGACCGGCAATAAGAGTGCTAGGGTGCAATACTATGGACTGCACCCTCACTGCTCAGAAGCCTCCAAACCTGGAGGCTTCCAAGATTCCTGTGCCCTGCCTGCCAGGCTGAAGCCGGCAGAGTAGGAGGAACAGCAGAGGTGATCTTCACCTCCCCATCCTTGGATCTCCTGCATTTTTGCTAGCCAGCCTTTTCAGGCCATCTAGCCCAGGCACTTCAGAGGGGGAGGGAAGAAGGCTGGAGGAGGCTCAGGATAGACCATGTCTTGGCCTCTTCAGTCTCCTCCCCTCCCTGTCCACTGGAATGCTCCCCTTTCCCCCTGTCCAACCTCAGAGAGGTAGCCAGTGTGAGTCTTTCCACGCTGGCTGCAAGGAGGCAGGGGAGGGGGCTGGATCTCCAACGCCTCCTTCCAAGGTTAGGGTGCTGTCTCCAGCCTCCAAAGGATTTTATGAGAAGCCCCGTGGTCCCTGGGCCACTCTAGCTTTGCTCTCTTCATATACAATACGCTGGTATGTTTGGTATTTTGGTCCCACCGCTTTGCCTTTAGCCCTGCCCACGCCTGGGATGGGCCCCCCAGTAGCTTCTCCAAAATGGAATTCGGCCCTCAAGCTGAAAAAGGTTCAACACTCCAGCCCTAACAGAGGAGATCGAGGTTTGGGGGGAAATCCAACAGCCCTCCAGTGCCTTCTTATTTCTGTGCACGTTCCTCTTCCGGGCTGATGCTGGCATAGAGCTCTCTATGCACTTTGGGAAATAGTGATAAGTGGCGCTACGTGGTGTGACACAACTTCGTGGAATAATTTCTCAGCAGTTTCCACGTGACTGCTGTCGCATCGAAAGAAGCCATGATTCTCATGACAGATGGCTGAGTGATGTGTTTAACAGCTGCTGGATAGGCATGCCAGTGGGGTGCATGTTTCAGAAAAGCACCACATTTACACCAGCTGTGGACTGAAATGCAGTGCCCATTTTCAGGTATTGGGGCACATGATGCACCACATAATTGAGCATGGTATAGAACACAGTGACTCATAACAATTATATGCTTTTTCATACATTTGATAACCCGAAACAACATTTTTCAGATGTTTGTTAAGAACTACTATAACTTTCGAACAATGAATGTTCACATTTGGACGTGAGTTCTAGGAACCTGTCTAGTATTATGTGTGGCTAACATAGGCGTATTGTTTCAAACGTTTGTCCCTCTCAGGCCCAGTGCCAGTGATCAGGATGGGCAGGCAGCTGCCGAGGGCCCAGAGGCTCAGAAGGGCCCATTCCTCCCCTGAGCTTGTGCAGCTGCCATCCCGCTCTCCCTCCCAGCCAGCCAGCTAGCCCTGCTGGCGGGATGAAGCACACTGGCTGAGTGCTACTAAGCCCCCCCCCTGCCCACAAACTTACATTTTTAGTGACAGAGATCTGAACCAATCAGATGGTTCCTTTGGGAATGACCTGGCCAATGAGGGCACAGCACAGTCTTTATGGCACTCCTGTAATTCCCCCCCTCCCAGGAGCATCTGAATGGCTCAGAGTGCTGCTACTCAAAACATGAGTTTTTTTAAAAAGTGTAAGCACGCCTGGGGCCTTCAGGCTCAGCCAGCTGGGTGCTGTGGCACTTTGCCAGCAGGGCCAGACAGGCCAGGTGAGGGAGAGCAGGAGAAGGGAGCACTGCTGCCTCCCCACCAGATTAAAAAACACACAGAGAGTAGGGGTGGGTGGAGCAAGCAAGCCTCAGGCAGGAGGAAGTGCGCGGCGAGCAGGCAGAGGATGGGGTCTTCGGCAGGCAGTGGGCCGGGGCTTCGGTGGGTGGTGGGCTTCTCCGGGTGGGCAGGCGTGTGGGCAGGCGGGGGCTTTGGCAGAGGCAGGGGCCCGTTGGCAACACTGTGCCTAGGGGCCACTGGAATCTGGCCTTGTCCCTGGCGCCTGTGTACACACTTGTTATGTCAGATTTCTAAAAATCTTGTTTGCGGTATGCAAAGTTACTGGGCGGTTATCCAGGGGTGAGCAACTTGTGGTCCCCCAGGTGTCTTGGCGTACAGCTGCATCAGCCCTAGCCCGCTTAGCCAATGGTGAAAGATCACCGGAGCTGTAGGCCAAGACATCTGGAGGGCCACAGGTTCCCCACCCCAGTTTATACATGCTCAAATAGAAAAATTATTTCAGTTGGCTGTGCATCCACACATAAATGCAATACCACAAGCCCCAATATCCCAAAATGATCACCATGTATTAGTCCACAATTGGTGTTAATGTGGTGCTTGTTTTTTATTTATTATTTATTATTAAATGTATTAATCGCCCATCTGGCTGGTCACCCAGCCACTCTGGGCGATGTACAACATACAATAAAACAGTTTAAAACAATAAAATTCTACAATAAAAACATTTCCTAAAATACCCTAACCCACCCCAAATGCCTGCCTGAACAACCATGTTTTTAATGCACGACGGAAGCTCATTAAAGAGGGGGCATGATGGAGTTCCCTAGGGAGGGAGTTCCACAGAGTGGGGGCCACCACAGAGAAGGCCCTCTCCCTCGTCCCCACCAGTCTAGCTGTCCTGGCTGATGGGACAGACAGAAGGCCATCCGAGGCTGATCTTGTTAAGCCGCCTGTCTGGTGCTGCTGGAGGCGCTCCTTAAGATAGGCTGGGCCGGAACCATATAGGGTTTTAAAGGTCAAAACAAACACCTTGAATTTGGCCTGGAAAACAACTGGTAACCAGTGCAACTCCTTCAGCACTGGAGTGATGTGATCTCGCCGGCGGCTGCCTTTAATCAGGCAAGCCACCGTGTTCTGTAACAGCTGCAGTTTCCGAACCGTCTTCAAGGGTAACCCCACGTAGAGCGCATTACAGTAGTCTAAACGAGAGGAGACCAGGGCATGTACTACCGATGGGAGCAGATGGTCGGGAAGGAAGGGGCGCAGCCGCCGTATCAGATGGAGTTGATACAGCGCTGTCCGGCTCACAGCTGACACCTGAGCCTTCATGGACAGCTGGGAGTCCAAAATGACCCCCAGGCTGCGGACCTGGTCTTTCAAGGGTAGCCGTACCCCATTCAACACCAGGTCAACATCCTCCAGCCTCCTCTTGTCTCCCACCAAAAGTACCTCGGTCTTGTCAGGGTTCAGCTTCAGCTTATTCCTCCCCATCCAGCCACTCACCGTCTCCAGACATTTGGACAGGGATTCTACGGCCAACCTTGGTGAAGATTTGAACGAGAGGTAGAGCTGTGTGTCATCCGCATATTGATGACACTGCACCCCAAACCTCCTGATGATAGCCCCCAGCGGCTTCACATAGATGTTAAATAGCATCGGGGAGAGGATGGAACCCTGTGGCACCCCACAAGTGAGTGGCCACGGGTCCGAAACCTCCTCTCCCAGTGCTACCCTCTGGTACCTGCCGGAGAGGAAGGACCGGAACCACCGCAATACGGTGTCCCCAATGCCCAACCCCTCCAGGCGGTCCAGGAGGATACTGTGGTCAACGGTATCAAAAGCCACTGAGAGGTCGAGGAGAACAAGGAAGGAGCATTCACCCCTATCCAGAGCCCTCCTCATATCATCTACCAAGGCAACCAGGGCCGTTTCTGTCCCATGCCCAGGCCTGAAGCCCGACTGAAATGGATCTAGATAATCAGTTTCTTCCAAGTGTGCCTTCAACTGCACCGCCACCACCCGCTCAATCACCTTGCCCCAAAATGGCAGATTTGAGACTGGGCGAAAGTTGTTCAGAACTTGAGGATCCAAGGAGGGCTTCTTTAAGAGTGGTCTTATCACTGCCTCCTTGAGGGCTGATGGCATCACTCCCTCCTCAAGGGAGGCGTTCACCACTGCCTTGATCCCCTCACCCAGTCTCTCTCTGCAGCTCATAAAGAGCCAAGATGGGCAAGGATCAAGTAAGCAGGTGGTCGGCCGTACCGATGAAAGCACCTTGTCCACTTCATCAGGAGGAAGAAGCTGGATCACTGCCCCAGTGATTGCGGCATTCCAGCCACCCACCAGGGTCTCGACCGAGTGGCCGTTGGCGTGCCCCAGAGAATCCCCAAGCGCGTTCAGGAATCCATTTGGATCCATAAGATGCCTGGGGCGAACCATTTTAATGGGTCCTCCACCCCTGCGGAGGGGTTGTGGAACCAAGAAGTCCAACGTCACCAGATAGTGATCTGACCATGACAAGGGGGTGGTGGATATACCCCCGACTTCCAGATCACTCCCCGCTTCTCCAGAAACAAACACAAGGTCTAGTGCATGACCGGCTACATGGGTGGGCCCAGTTAGAATATGGTGCAGCTCCCAGGAGGCCATGGTCTCCATGAAGTCCCGAGGTGCTCCTGTGAGGATGGCCTCTGAATGTACGTTGAAGTCCCCCAACACCAATAAGTTAGGGGACTGTACACACACATCAGAGACCACCTCAAGCACCTCGGCCAGGGAGTCAGTCGTGCAGCGGGGTAGACGGTACACGAGCAGAATCCCCAGACTGCCCTTTGGGCCCAACCTCCAGTACATTCACTCAGCAACCTTGGTCTCCCGGAGAGGGGGTCTGGTGAAGACCAAGGACTCTCGGTAGATAACAGCCACTCCCCCTCCCCGATCCCCAGCCCTCGGCTGCTGTGCACACGAAAATCCGGCTGGACACATGGCTACAAGGGTTGGAGCAGCAGCCTCGGCCAGCCAGGTCTCCGTAATACATGCCAGGTCTGCACCCTCATCCAGGATCATGTCATGGATGAGGGAGGTTTTCTGGGTAACAGACCAGGCATTGCAGAGCAGCAAACGAAGGCCAGAAGATGGGGTCACGCCTCCCCCAGCCATCCTTTGGCTCTGGACAGGCCCGGAACAGTGGACAGATACTACACATCTCTCCTTCGTTCCCCTTACCTGGCATGGCCTGCCCCTAGCGCTCCGCCAGCGCCTGCTGCCCAGCCTCGGTATCTTCTGGCCCCCGACGCTCCCCCCACTGCCTCCATCTGGTGGACACATGCCCCCTCGCTCCCGCCTATCAGGCAGGCTACCCACCCCTAAAAACACAACAAAATCCCCCAGAAAAACACACACACACACAAACCAAAAAAACAATTAAAATCCCCTTAAAAATAATGCCAGGCCGGAGTCCACAGGGAAGGCCTGGTGGTGGTGGCAGCGGCGGCAGCAGCAGCAGCAGCAGCAGGCCCAGCAGCAGCAGGCCCAGCAGCAGCAGGCGTGCCTCTTCCCCGGTGGTGGTGGTGGCTTCTCCTGCAGGCCCTGGCTCATTAGCACACACGTGCTAATTGTGCATTAGCACACACGTGCAATACCACATCCTTCCATATCTGAATATAATCATATTAATCTACATATGTTGTACATTTGGTGCCTTTAATTAAACAATTGTTATATGAATTACTGTGTTTTATACTATGTCAGTCAGCTGGGGGTATGCAATAACACATGCCTCCATATTTGAAAATGATCACCATGTGTTACTCCACAAGTGATGTGAATTTGGTGCTTCTCTGAAAAAAGTACACAATTGATCAGCAAAGGGGGTGGAAGCTGAAATATGATAATACTCAACAAAAAAACTTTCAGTTTAACGTGCATTAAGGGCTTTCTATGTTCTCTGAAGCTCCAAAATGAAGGGAGATGACAGGTCTCTTTAAACTCAATCATTCTATGTGGATGGTTTTGGTTGCCAGTTGGCTACTTGTAATGTGGAATGATAGCTTCAGTTTCATGATAGCTCTCCTTGCACATACTCCTTGTGTCTATTCCAGTGAACAAACAAACCTGGGACTTCAGTTCAGCACTGTCGCACTGAAAGCCCTTAACACAACATGTTAAACCAAAAGGGGTTTTGTTAATTGAGTTTGATTGCGTTTTGACAAGGCTATGTCTCTGATCAGGCTAACTTGAAACCAAAAATGAGAATCTGAATGGAAAAAGAAAGGAAGAAGTATCATAATAAGAAATCACACACCATTTAGAAGGGTAAGAATTTACATAAAGGCACTTTAATATGCATTTTTAAAACACACATTCATTTGAATAAAGAAATATAATGATGCATGTGTTTTAATATGAACTGGTGATTATTATTCCAGGAAATTAAACACTACACTAAAAATATCCAGGATTCTGAAATAATTTTTATTACAAAAGCCCACTGGCATTAAACCCTGATAGGCTTATAAACTTGTGCATTAGGGATATTTTAAGGTACAGGAATGGGATATCTACCAAAAATGGTACCAGTTTCAACCATGTACCCTATGGCATAATTAACAGTCCCCTTTCTGGACATATCTTCTAGGTCCTGTAAATTTAGCAGCAGAATTGATCCCCCCACCCCTTACTAGAATCACTGCCTGTGCTTGGCTGTCCATGTTCCCTTGTCTGCAGCCAGTTGGCTGCCTTGTTGATGTCTTCAAATGCACAGAAAATGCCAGCATGAAATAATAGTCCAAGAAACCATCTCAAAATACATAACGTTAGTAGGTACAAAAGGTTTGACTATCTGGACATCTTATAAAAGTTGGGGCATATCCAAAACTGCCCATCTTATGAGCAATTGCTGGGGGTTTAGCGGGTGGCAGCCCCCCAAAACCCATGTTCAGTCCCAGTGATTATGTCATAAGGTGCATGGATGAAACGAGCAGCATCTGTTGCAGAATGGTATATATAATTCCAGACTGTCTAATCTGACTGACTTTGCTGGGGTGTACCCCCTTTCTGACCCCTCCAGAAAGGGGACTGTTAATGTTGTCATAGGGTACATGGTTGAAGCTGGTACCATTCAGTAGAGATCACCTTCCTGTATCTTCAAATATCCAATCTGACTGATCGTTACATTGTTATGACTCTGACCATATTAAATGGTCTGATTTGGGGTTGGCCCCAGATAAAGCAGCCTGCCCTATTTCCCTAGGGAGCAATCTGAAAATATTGGAGAGCCCTAAGATATAAGAGACCCTGGCAGCAGAGGAAGAACCTGGCATTTGACGTTTCCAACTTACCCTGAGCCCACAGTGGTTGGAGAGATTCTGGAAGAGGTCTGGTTGGCAGGGCCAGGCCTTTCGTGAGGTGGGATGAATGCCCCACTTCAGGCAGAGGGGTGGGAGGAGTGCCAAATTGCACCACTCCCCCTCCCGCCCCTGCCGGGGGGCCTGTCACCACCAAATCCAGCAGGTGCTCCAGAAAGCTCCGCCAACCGTCCTCCTGCCATGGCATTTGCAGAGTGCTCCAGAGTGGCGATGCTAGCAGGTGCCCCGGAGAGCCCTGCTGTTCCCACTCTCCCTGCGAGGCAAATGCCATAGCAAGAGAACAGCCAGTGGGGGTCTCTGGAGCAGCCACCCACACTCTGTTCCGCTCTGAGGGAATCCTTACGCCTGAGGAGCCTCAGGGGATCCTCGTGCTGAATCCTCTCACCACAAGCCAGAGGGTGGGCGGGCTATCTGGAGAGCTGCACTGGCCGGTGGAAGTGACTGGCATGGCTCTTCAGAGACCCAGCTAAGTTGGACTGCCTGGCTCTGAGGGGGTTCTTCCTCAGAGCCAGGCGTTGCGGGAGGGGCGCCCCAGGAGATCACCTGTACAGGTGGTGGGGAAGTTTGCACTGGGACTGCTGGTTGGGAGACATGGAAGGACAACGGTCAAATGGTGAGAGACTTTTTGGTATATATGAGACCAATGCATTCCTGATGCTGCACACTGGAAAACACGTCTGTCCATTTTAGACCTGGCTGAGTAGCTTCCTCCCTCTTAACTTTTGATTGTTTCAACTTTTCCAACTGCCGAAGAGCAAGCAATGCAATACTGTGCAAAATGCAAAACATTTTCAAGAGAAATTAATCCAAATGAAAATAAATATTAAGAAAAATCAGAAAGAATGTAATTTAAATTCATATTTCATTAATTCAGATTAATTTTAATTCATATTAATTACATCCAAATTAAATATGAATGAGCCTCGTGTGGCGCAGAGTGGCAGGCGGCAGTATTGCAACCGACACTCTCCCCATGACCTGAGTTCGATCCCGGCGGAAGCTGGGTCCCAGGTAGCCGGCTCAGGTCGACTCAGCCCTCCATCCTTCCGAGGTCGGTAAGATGAGTGCCCAGCTTGCTGGGGGAAAGGTGGTCACGACTGGGGACGGCCATGGCAAACCACCGCGCTACAGTCCGCCAGGAAAACGCCAGTGCAAGCAGCGGCCCTCTAGGGGTCAGTACTGACCCAGTGCTTGCACAGGAGGAAACTTTCCTTTCCTAAATATGAATAGGGCACTTTCATATTTATTTTTCTTTGGTATTAAATTAATGTACATCATCCCTAATTTACAACTGTTGACTGAACAAAAAGTACATGAATTGCTCTACCACACTGTCACTAAATGTATAATTGCTCTGTGCATAAAATTATTCCCATGAATTTTACTTGAATGAACTCACTACCAACACAGATAGGAATATATGAATTATTAATAATTCATGAGCACACACATACTTTTTGTCATATTTTCTGTTTCTCCCACAATCTCTTCAATTCAGGTGGTTATATCTGAACTAATGACATTTTGCAAGTACACACACTTCTATGAATTTCTCCTGTAATTAGGCCATAATCCTATACCCTCTTACTTGGCAGTAAGTGTCATTGAAATCACAGGAACTTACTTCTGAGTAGACATGTATAGGATTGTTAAAATTGTTTTCCTATTTTTCTGTCCATCTTGCTTTCTCAGTCTCTGCCTACGAAGTACAAAGCAACTAGATAGCAGGGAAATCACATCTGAATCACTCAGTCACCAACAGGAGAAGACGAACTCAGACAGAATCCAGAATACTCTTCATGGCCAAAAGGAGAGAGCTGATAGGGCAGAGCTGGGAGGGAGGGGACTGGAAATAAACAACAAGTGGTCCGATTGGGCAGAGCTGCACAGGAACATCTTAACACACACCAACAACACTACTCTGAAAACTGCTAGCAGAGATAGTTTTTACCATGTTTTAAACATGTAACAGATTCTTCCCAAGGGTCTCAGGATAGACACTCTGCACATGCTCTGTTGAGCTGCCCTCTTTTAATAGAGGGCAGATTGCCTTCCCCAATATAGACCTGTAATATTATTACATTAATGGAGGAGGACTTGCTGGTTGTACCATGACCTGCAAATTGCCATTTTGCGGCAACTCGGAAGAGAGCCTTTTCCATAGGGGCACCCACCGTATGAAATTCCTCCCCTCGATATTCAGGAGTCACTAACTGTGGCATGTTTTTGACTCCAGCTGAAGACCCATTGCTTTCCCCAGGCATTTCCTGGTGGATCGTGCTCCCCGGTTTGTTAACAATGGTACTGTGAGTACTTGGTTTTAATCTTTTTATAAATATTTTATTTTAATGTACTGTCTTTGTAAACAGCTTAGAGATATTTTTAAATATGGGAAGTGGTATATAAATCTATCAAATACAAATAAATAAAGTTCACTTGGTTAATTGTGTATTTGTTCCAGGTCTTTTCAGAATTATCCTTTGCAAGTTTTTCTTGGATATTCTCAAAAATCAAAAGTTAATTCTGTTCTGCCAACTGACTTGAAGAAAGGCCTACCCTGCTGTTAATTCTCATGATTAAAACAGCTTCTCTGATTAAAAAAAATACTCCTGGCCTGTACAGTGATTGAACCCATGAATCTTGGTGTTGTTAGTACCACACTCTATCGGTCATTTTGTGACTGGGAAGACTCAGTAATTCGCAGCTATCTCAGGGGGACCTTGGGGGTAGAAAGTTTGAGAACCCCACATTAGACAGCAGAGAAACCACATCTGAACTGCTCAACTGCCAGCAGAAGGAGAGTGACTCAAATGGCATGTACAATCCTCTCCTTAGTTGAAAGAAGAGAACTGGGGGTGACCGGGGGTGGGGGGAGAGATAAGAGACAAACTTGTAATCCTGCCAAAACAGGACCCACATTACATAGTTCAAGCAGCTTCACTCCTTGTTGACTCTGAAGTCACAAAGTTCCTCCAGGGGTGGGGTGGAATCAGACAGACCAAATATTCAGACTTGTGAGTTATGAGTGAGCGAGTGAGTGAGTGAGTGAGAGAGTGTGTGTGTGTGTGTGTGTGTGAGAGAGAGAGAGAGAGAGAGCGCATTTGAGTATGAGTGTTTGCATATGAGTGTGAATGGGGTCTGGGAAGCTACATGAGGGGGGCCAATGTTCTCAGAGGGGGGTCCTGCAAACTAAGTAAACAGGCAAAGGTCAAGAGTACAGTGTTGCCAGTCAAGAAGGAGGGTTCCAGGACAAGGGTCAGAAGGATGGCCAAGGTCAAAGCACAGCAAGCAGCCCAACACAAGTAAAGTCCAAGGAGCAGAGGCCAGCCGGGGTCCAGATGTCAGCGGCACAGAGGATCAGTCACAAAGCAAGTCCAGGATACAGGGCACTGAAGCTGGTAGAAAGGCATTGTTTCCAGCAGGTCTCAAGTTCCCATTGAGAGCTAATGCAGCCGGAGCTTCCAGAGCCCCACTCAGGGCTCAGCTGCAGTTCCTCATGGGCCCTATGGCAACAGTCCTACTCATGAGCAGGGCTGTGCTCCTGAGGATGCCTTTATTCTTGAGGAGTCCTTTTCTGCAAGTGGGCACTCCTTTGCCTGGCCATGGTCTGAGCCTGCACCTTCAGGTGCTGGCATTCTTGGGGGCTAGGTGGAGGCTCAGTACCCCCTCTGACTCAGAAGCACAGCGCTACCCCTTTCAAGGGGAAAGACCTGAAGCCATCTCTCCCAAGGGCCCAGGAGCATCTTGGTCAGCCCCAGGGTCCCCTGAAGCATCTTGTTCCCCAGGGATATCTGGCTCAGGGGGCTCCAGACCATCCTTTGGTGGTGTTTCCTCGGGGGGGGACATGGGGTGGCGCTGCCCACTTTGGAATGTGGCCTCACCCACTGTTGGGATATGACCCCTGACGTTGCCCAGGGCCAATTCAGCTCTCCAGCTGAAAAAGGTTCCCCACCCCTGCAGTATAACAGCAACAAACAAACAAACAAACAAATAAATAAATAGCATATATTTTTAGATAGCATCACCGATGCAATGAATATGAACTTGAGTACGCTCCGGGAGAGAGTGCAGGACAGGAAGGCCTGGCGTGCTATGGTCCATGGGGTCACGAAGAGTCGGACACAACTGAACGACTGAACAACAACAACAATTTTTAAAGTAGAATAAACAGCACTCTTTTCGGACTGACTAACATTATCTGACATTCTCACCTGTGTTCTGTCTGATCTCTCTGGGAACCAACCACAGACACTCCTGTTCTGTACCCTCCCTCCTGGGGGATCATTCCAAGGGTTCCTAATGGCACACCTTGTGACAGTGGAGGGAAACCTACAGCCTGTGGGCCAAATCCAGTCCGTGGTGGTTCCCCAGCCAGCCCATGGAGCCATCATCTCCCCACCCCCTGCAGGAATCATGTGCAGGGGCATCCTGTTATCCCTAGGGATGTACGAAAGTCCCTTACCTTTTACGAAATTTGATTCGCGGTGGGGGGGGAGGCACTCCGTCCCTCCCCCCAAAATTCTGGCCGGGGGGGAAGCGTCCCATCCCTCCCCCCTGAAATTCTGGCCGGGGGGAGGTGCCCCATCCCTCCCCCCCCTGAAATTCTGGCCGGGGGGGAGGTGCCCCGTCCCTCCCGCCACGAATCCTGGTCGGCCGGGTCTGCAAATGGCGGCAGCCATAGCTGCCGCCATTTGCATCCCTGCAGTCAGCCGTGATAGGCTACTTAAATGTTTACGTAGCCTATCATGGCTGAGTTAAAACAAAAACAAAAACAAAAAACGCGCGTACGCAAATGGCGGCGCCCATGGGCGCCGCCATTTGCGTTCCTTATATTGGCACGTCTAGTCTACATAAACATTTACGTAGACTATGGCGAAAATAAGGGGAACGCAAATAGCAAATACGCGGGTTTTTGTTTTTTTTTAAACTCAGCCGTGATAGGCTATGTAAACATTTACATAGCCTATCACGGTATTTTTTTAAACATCTAGCTGTGATAGGCTATGTAAATCTTTACGTAGCTTATCACGTCTTTTTTTTTTTTAACTTGGAAATGGTGGCGGCGGCAGCCGGTCGGAAGACCGGCCGCCGCCGCCGCCGCCGAACCGCCGCCGAACCGCCGCTGAAGCCGCCGCCGCCAGGGAGATTCGCCCAAGGTAAGTCCCGTCCGGGGTGGGTGGGTGGGGCAGACTGTTTCGCCACCGATTTCGGGGGGCCGAATGCATTGGCATTCGGCCTCCCCGAGATTCGTGGCGAAATTCTCTGACATCCCTAGTTATCCCTCATCAGAGATAACAGTGGCGATCTCTTATGGGAGATAACAGGATGCCCCTGCACATGAGCAGACTGGAGATAACACTGTGTGTGGGGAAGATGCTTCCCCTGTGTGCCGCCTCCCTCCATGGGAAAGGCACCGCATGAGTGAAGCAGCCATAGCTGAGCCAGCAGTCAGAGCACTCCTCCAGCTCCAAACTCAGCTGTGGCCACTGGGCTTGTGCAGCCCCTCCCCCATTAAGGAAGGTACCTTGTTCAAAAAGAACAGGAGGAAGAGAAAGGGCAGTGGGGTTGCACTATATGTTAAAAATACATATCTCTGCACAGAAATACAGGAGGATGAGCTTGGTAGCCCCATCAAGAGCATCTGGGTTAAAATAAATGGAGCAAAGAATAAAAGGAACATGGTGGTCGGAGTCTACTACTGGCCACCCAATCAAGGAGAAGACAAGGATGAAACTTTTGAAAAGCAAATAGCCAAGGTTTCAAGGAAGCATGATGTAGTAGTAATGGGGGACTTCAATTTCCCTGATATTTGTTGGGAGACAAATCCTGCAAAACATGGCCACTCCAGGAAATTCCTGACTTGTGTGGCGGATAACTTCCTCCTACAGAAAGTGGAGGAAGGAACTAGAGGAGCGGCTATCCTTGACTTGATCCTAACCAACTGAGATGACTTAGTGGGTAAAGTAGCAGTTACGGGAACTCTGGGGGAAAGCGACCATGTTATACTTCGAGTGCTTGGTTCTAAGGGAAGCAAAAGCCGAGTGTAGTCAAATGCGTACCCTGGATTTTAGGAAAGCTGATTTTAATAAACTCACAACAATGATCAGTAAGGTCCCATGGCAAGCGACTTTAATGAGAAAAGGAGTCCAAGATGGGTGGGAGCTTTTAAAAAAGGACATTCACAAGGCACAATTACAAACAATTCCAACAAGAAGAAAAGGTGGAAGACGAAGCCAATGTGGCTTCACAGAAAGCTTAGAAATGACCTGAAAAAACAAAAAAGGACACATAGGAATTGGAAGGACGGACAAGCAACAAATGAAGAGTACAGGCAGGTAGCACAGAATTGCAGGGATGGCGTCAGGAAGGTTAAAGCTGAGAACGAGCTGAGGTTAGCGAGGGATGCTAAAAGCTACAAAAAAGCTTTCTTCAGCTCTGTGCATAGTAAAAGACAGAGGAAAGAAATTGTGGTTCAGCAATTACATAAGGATGGCAAAATGATAACAGATGACAAAGAAAAGGCAGAAGTGCTCAATCCCCACTTTGGCTCAGTCTTCTCCCAAAAGAGGGTCTATGACCCCCTGGCAAAGGCAAAGTACAGGCTGAAGGGGCAGGATTGCAGCTTGAGATCGATAGGCATATCGTCAAGGAATACCTAATTACTTTGAATGAGTTCAAATCTCCAGGGCCAGATGAACTGCATCCTAGAGTAATAAAGGAACTGGCAGAAGAGCTCTCAGAACCGCTGTCTATTCTCTTTGAGAAATCATGGAGGACGGGTGAAGTGCCAGATGACTGGAGGAGGGCTAATGTGGTCCCTATCTTCAAAACAGGTAAAATGGAGGAACCTGGGAACTACAGACCAGTCACTCTGACATCAATCCCTGGGAAAATTATGGAGCAGATTATAAAGCAATCCACCTGTAAGCACCTTGAAAACAATGCAGTGATTACTCAAAGCCAACATGGATTTGTCAAGAACAAATCCTGGCAGACGAATGTGAACTCATTTTTTGGTCAAGTAACCTCCCTTGTGGACTGTGGGAATGCTGTAGACATAAAATACCTCGACTTCAGCAAAGCTTTCGACAAAGTGCCCCATGATATCCTGATTAGCAAACTAGCTAAAAATGAGCTAGATGAAACAAACATCTGGTGGATCCACAGTTGGCTACAGAATTGGACTCAAGGAGTGCTTATCAATGGGACCTTCTCAAACTGGGGAGAGGTAACAAGCAGGGTACCGCAGGGCTCAGTCCTGGGCCCAGTGCTCTTCAACATTTTTATTAATGACTTGGAGGAGGAGGTGCAGAGAATGCTGATCAAATTTGCAGATGACACAAAATTGCGTGGGATAGCTAATACTTTGGAAGACAGAAACAAAATTCAAAGTGATCTTGAGAGACTGGAGTGCTGGACAGAAAACAACAGAATGACATTTAATAGGGATAAATGCCAAGTTCTGCACCTAGGAAAAAGAAACCAAATGCACAGTTACAAGATGGGGGATACATGGCTCACCAACACTACAAGCGAGAAGGATCTTGGAATTGTTGTCGATCACAAGCTGAATATAAGTTTACAATGTGTTGTTGTTCAGTCATGTCCAACTCTTCGTGACCCCATGGACCATAGCACGCCAGGCCTTCCTGTCCTCCACTCTCTCCCAGAGCGTGCTCAAGTCCATATTCATTGCATCAGTGATGCTATCTAGCCATCTCATCCTCTGCCGTCCCCTTCTCCTTTTGCCTTCAATCTTTCCCAGCATCAGGGTCTTTTCCAGGGAGTTTGCTCTTCGCATTAGGTGGCCAAAATATTGGAGCTTCAGCTTCAGTATCTGTCCTTCCAATGAGCACTCAGGGTTTATTTCCTTTAGGATGGACTGATTTGACCTCCTTGCAGTCCAGGGGATTCGTAAGAGTCTTCTCCAGCACCACAGTTCGAAAGCATCAATTCTTCGGCGCTCAGCCTTCCTTAGTCCAGCTCTCACAGCCATACGTTACTACTGGGAAAACCATAGCTTTGATTAGATGGACCTTTGTCAGCAAGGTGATGTCTCTGCTTCTTACTATGCTGTCTAGGTTTGCCATAGCTTTCCTCCCAAGGAGCAAGCGTCTTTTAATTTCATGGCTACAGTCACCGTCTGTGGTGATCTTGGAGCCCAAGAAAATAAAATCTGTCACTACTTCCATTTCTTCCCCTTCCATATGCCAGGAAGTGATGGGGCCAGATGCCATGATCTTAGTTTTTTTAATGTTGAGTTTCAAACCAGCTTTTGCACTCTCCTCTTTCACCCTCAACAAGAGGCTCTTGAGATCCTCTTCACTTTCTGCCATTAGGGTGGTATCATCTGTGTATCTGAGGTTGTTGATAATTCTCCCAGCAATCTCAATTCCGACCTGTGATTCATCCAACCCGGTGTTTCTCATGATGTACTCTGCATATAAGTTAAATAAGCAGGGCGACAACATACAGCCTTGTCGTACCCCTTTCCCAATTTTGAACCAATCGGTTGTTCCATGTCCGGTTCTTACTGTTGCTTCTTGACCCTCATACAGGTTTCTCAGGAGACAGGTAAGGTGGTCTGGTACTCCCATCTCTTTAAGAATTTGCCAGAGTTTGTTGTGATCCACACAATCAAAGGCTTTAGCGTAGTCAATGAAGCAGAAATAGACATTTTTCTGGAATTCTCTTATTTCTCCGTGATGTGGCTGCAAAAAAGGCCAATGCTATTTTGGGCTGCATTCATAGAAGCATAGCTTCCAAATCTCAGGAAGTACTAGTTCCCCTCTACTCAGCACTGGGTAGGCCTCATCTGGGGTACTATGTCCAGTTCTGGGCACCACACTTTAAGAAGGATACAGACAAGCTGGAGAGGGTTCAGAGGAGGGCAACAAAGATGATCAGGGGACTGGAAACAAAGCCCTATGAGGAGAGACTGAAAGAACTGGTCCTGTTTAGCCTTGAGAAGAAGGGAGATAGGATAGCGCTCTTCAAGTACTTGAAAGGTTGTCCCAGAGAGGAAGGCCAGGATCTCTTCTCCATCATCCCAGAGTGCAGGACATGGAATAATGGGCTCAAGTGATAGGAAGCCAGATTCCGGCTGAATATCAGGAAAAACTTCCTGACTGTTAGAGCAATACAACAATGGAACCCATTCCCTGGGGAGGTGGTGGGCTCTCCCACACTGGAGGCATTCAAGACGAGGCTAGACAGCCACCTGTCAGGGATGCTCTGACTTGGACTCCTGCATTGAGCAGGGGGTTGGACTCGATGGCCTTGTAGGCCCCTTCCAACCCTACTATTCCATGATTCTATGTGGCACGGTTTGGCGGGGGGGCCCAGCCACTGACTCTCCGCAGGCACTTGTCTTGTGAGCGTCACTTGTCCTTCATATTCCTTGCATGGGGGGCACAAAGGACAGGTGGAGTGTGGCTCCCCCATGTCCTTTCCACAGCAGGAGAAGGCCGCGCACAGCAACACCAGCTCCCGGCAAATGCATCAGGGGAACATCCGCGCAGTGCCCCTGCTGGGGACCCAGTGATGTCAGGAGGCCACACCCCCTTCTATGTCCTTTGGCCTGTGGAGGGTCTTCCAGTTGCCCACCCAATCCCAGTTGCCCAGCCCTGCCTCATGAGCTCCCATGGGATAAAATGGGCCAAATAAATAAATGCAATCAAATTTTTAAAATAAAAACTGCAAACACGTCACACAGTTACTAGGCCAGAGCGTGTACTAGACCTTCTCTCTCACCTGACACAACCAGCCATTTACCTAAAAGACTATGAGGGGGGGAAAAAACCCCAAACGATACCTGTCAAACTGATGGAAGCCACTCATCAGGTTTCAATTAAGCCATTTCTTATCCTTTCTACCTCAGAATCAGCACAGACCATCCTCAAATGGGCCTCTCCTGCGTTGCCAAGTTTCAGATCAATCCATTGGGCCATTTTCTGAGTATAAGCCATAGAGCCCCCTCCCCCATTTCTGGTTATAATGGCAGGATGTGATTCTTCTGATCCACCCTTATTATAAGTCCACAACTGTGGCCCTACACTATCAGTCCCTCCCGAATTATTACAGCTCTAAAGCTCTCAACAAACTTTCATCTGACCATAATTTCAGTTCAGTTTTCAATGATGGCCAAATGACAATGCCTGAAAAGCTCAGGACCCTCTATTACCACTCAGCCTCCTGCAGGGCAATTTGAGAGTAACGGTCTCTCTCCCCTTCCCACCCCCCTTCTTAGTGCAGATATTCAGTTTGTTATTAAGGCCTCCATTTACACAGAGAATCCAACCTCTTTATTCTCTGTTTTCAGACTACGTGGGATTATTACTCAGGAGCCCTTATATCTTCCATGGTTGTAGGGTATAAAAATAAGCACAACAAATGTCCTTAAAGGACACTGCTTTTGTAATTTAATCTTGAATACATCCCAGAGCAGGCCTTTGAACCATGCTGTGAATCTGGACCACTCCCAGCCAAATCCTCTTTTTCCACCCCCATATCAAAATCTGAAATGGCAGTCCTGCTAGCCATCAATAAATGTTAGCAAATCAAATGGCTGATATATTTCAGGGGGAGGTGGGGCAAAAGTTCAATGACTTCTCACCAGTTCTTGTTACAGGTGCATTTATGTCCCATAACATCTTCTACAACTGTAAATATTGCTTTGCCTGTCCTGCTCATGCCTTATACCTCCACCCAGAATAGCATATTCCACTGCGCATTAGTTTAATCTCAGTTAAGTACTAGTCCCTGGATCTGTACTCAGAATCCCTGCTACAGATTAGAATCACCACTTCTCACTTAACTGTCCATTGTTGTTGTTGTTTGTTTTTGTTGTTGTGTTTGTTTTAATCCACGCTTCTGTGGTGGAAGCGCTCATGAGTGAAGTGTGGACAGAGTCATCAGAGGTGTTTTGGCCACATTCCAAATGGGTTGAAATGTTGCTGTTTCTAAAACTGTGCTCCCAAGAAAGAAACTGTTTTAAAGATGCAACTTTCTTCCCTGAAGCCCCCAAATGCTTGTGATTTGGCCTTGTTGTTTTCAAGAGCAGGGTGCTGAGGAAAAAAATGTCTCTTCCTTTCTTTTTCCAGGCGCCCTGCTGTCAGTTTGCCAAGGGCAAAGCGTCATTCTTTGTTTTCTCAACAGCAGTTTGAAAAAGCTCTCTTGGTGTGCGGATTTATTGGCAAAGAAAACAATTCACAGAATTGATCAAACTGTAGCTTCCAAAAAACAACACCCAAACTCTTCCAGCTGAGGCCAATTTCTCCTCCTTAGGGCAAGTTGACAGGTTACATCTGCCATGTCATAACTGCAGTTTATCACTTGATATTCTGAATTATTTATGTTGATTTTTTGGCCACTCTGTCCCCAGACAACAATACCTAGTATTTCTACAGTGCTACCCCCAGAGCTTACACGTGTCTTCTTGAAAGAGCCATTGCTCATCTCTCGCTACAGAATTGCACAACTTTACCTCCAAAAGGGCTCTTGCATCAGGAGTATACTGTGGCTTGGGCACTTGAGGAACAGTTCCAAAGCCAGGGAGAGCAGCGGCCACCAGTGCAGGTCCACTTGTCTTTGAGTGTAGAACTGACACATGATGGACACTGGGCATTACTAGGAGTCAGCTTTGCTCTTGACCTCCAGTCTGCAAGTAATGATTCACAGAGGCCACATTTGGAACAGTGCAAAGGCAGAAAGGCCGGCAATGTCTGTTCTGCACAATCAGAGGGTTCTTTAACCCTTTCCTGCCCAGGGTGGCTTGGGCAGAGCTCTGCCCTTATGCTTCCGCTAGGCACTTTCCTGGGCTGGGATTATGCATGGAAGTCAGTAAGTGGGGTGCAAAAGAAGGCATGAACTCTGCCCAAGACTCTGCTGCTGTTCACACTTGAGAGGGAAGGGACCAAGGAGGCCTTTGCCAATGTGGGGGAGAGAGCAGTTTGGTAGAGGTGAATGATGATGGGGTTGTTGGGATTGGGGTGAGGTACAAGACTGAGCTCCCAGGCTGCCAGTAGCCCATCTGTACTGTAAAGGTTGTGAGAGGTCAAAGGGGAGGGGTTGCTCTTCAGGGACAAGGTCATCAGAGCACAAACGGCAGTCACGTAGCACCTGGAAGACTAAGACTAGGTGCAATCCAAGCCCCACTACTGACAAACAAGGCAGCCAACCCCACTCGCACTCTGGACAAGAGACTGAAAGTCAGTCAAGCAGAGGCAAGAAACCAAGGCCTGCAGCAACAAGAAGAGATGACGACTAGTAGTGGGAGACTCCGTGCTGCGTGGGATTGAAACCCAAGTATGTTGCGAAGTCCCATGGACTCACCAGGTATGCTGTCTCCCGAGAGGACAGATTAGAGACATGACTGAAGGGTTGCCTGCACTCATAAAGCCCACTGACAGGTATCCCTTTCTTCTCATCCATGTGGGAACAAATGATACCGCCAAGCAGAGCTATGAAGAGATCACGTCAGACTGTGAAACTTCGGGAAGGAAACTCAAGAACTTTGGGGCCCAGATAGTTTTCTCATCCACCCTTCCAGTAGTTAGAAGAGGGATAGAAAGGGAAAGAAAAATACTCTGGGTGAATGACTGGCTACAAAGGTGGTGCCGACATACAAAATTTGGATTCTGGGACCGCGGGCTTTACTTCCTGAAAGATGGACTACTGGCAAGGGACGGGTTGCACCTCACAGGGGCTGGGAAGAATGTGTTTGGCCACAGTATGAAGGACTTCATCAGGAGGGCTTTAAACTGAATCCTATGGGGGAGGGAGACATAAAGTTGGGGGTAACAATGGACGAAGGCTCATGCACTGCAACGGCGAGAACCGTTCTAATAGCACCTAATAACAGTCTTCAAAAAAATGTAGGAAGAAAGCCAGACTATGAAGCACATGGTCTTCAATGTCTGTATACTAATGCCCAGAGTATGGGAAACAAACAGAATGAACTTTAACTCTTGATACAATACGACATGATAGGTGTAGCTGAAACTTGGTGGGATGACTCCCATGACTGGAATACAGCAATTGAAGGATATAACTAGTTCAAAAAAACCAGAAGGAACAGAAATTGAAATACAGCAATTGAAGGATATAACTAGTTCAAAAAAACCAGAAGGAACAGAAAGGGAGGTGAGGTTGCACTATATGTTAAAAATACATATCTCTGCACAGAAAGACAGGAGGATGAGCTTGGTAGCCCCATCGGGAGCATCTGGGTTAAAATGAATGGAGCAAAGAATAAAAGGAACATGGTGGTCGGAGTCTACTACCAGCCACCCAATCAAGGAGAAGACGAGGATGAAACTTTCAAGACACAAATTGCCAATATTTCAAGGAAGCATGTTGTAGTAGTAATGGGGAACTTCAATTTCTCCGATATTTGTTGGGACACAAATTCTGCAAAACATGGCCACTCCAGGAAATTCCTGACTGTGGCAGATAACTTCCTCCTACAGAAAGTGGAGGAAGGAACTAGAGGATTGGCTATCCTTGACTTGATCCTAACCAACAGAGATGACTTAGTGGATCAAGTAGCAGTTATGGGAACTCTGGGGGAAAGCGACCATGTTATACTTGAGTGCTTGGTTCTGAAGGAAGCAAAAGCTGAGTGTAGCCAAATGCATACCCTGGATTTTAGGAAAGCCAATTTTAATAAACTCAGAACAATGATCAGTAAGGTCCCATGGCAAGCGATGCTAACGAGAAAAGGAGTCCAAGATGGCTGAGAGTTTTTTAAAAAGGAAATTCTCAAGGCACAAACAATTCCAACAAGAAGAAAAGGTGGAAGACAACAGAAGAAGCCAATGTGGCTTCACAAAAAGCTTAGGGATGACCTGAAAACAAAAAAGGACACATATAGGAAGTGGAAGGAAGGCCAAGCTACAAAGGAAGAGTACAGGCAGGTAGCACAGAATTGCAGGGATGGCGTCAGGAAGGCTAAAGCTGAGAACGAGCTGATCTTAGTGAGAGACGCTAAAAACAACAAAAAGGCTTTCTTCAGCTCTGTGCATAGTAAAAGACAGAGGAAAGAAATGGTGGTTCAGCTATTACATAAGGATGGCAACATGATAACAGATGACAAAGAAAAGGCAGAAGTGCTCAATTCCTACTTTGGCTCAGTCTTATCTCGAAACAGGGTCTGTGACCCCCTAGCATAGGCGAAGTACAGGCTGAAGGGGCAGGATTGAAGCTTGAAATTGATTGGTCAAGGAACACGTAATTACTTTGACTGAGTTCAAATCTCCAGGGCCAGATGAACTGCATCCTAGAGTAATAAAGGAACTGGCAGAAGAACTCTCAGAACTACTGTCTATTATCTTTGAGAAATCATGGAGGACAGGTGCCAGATGACTGGAGGAAGCTAATGTTGTCCCTATCTTTAAAAAAGGGTAAAAGGGGGGAACCTGAGAACTACAGACCAGTCACTCTGACATCAATCCCTGGGAAAATTATGGAGCAGATTATAAAGCAATCCACCTGTAGGCACCTTGAAAACAATGCAGTGATTACTCGAAGCCAACATGGATTTGTCAAGAACAAATCCTGCCAGATGAATGTGAACTCATATTTTGGTCAAGTAACCTCCCTTGTGGACCGTGGGAATGCTGTAGACATAATATACCTTGACTTCAGCAAAGCTTTAGACAAAGTGCCCCATGATATCCTGATGAGCAAACTAGCTCAAAGTGGGCTAGACGAAACAACAATCCGGTGGATCCACAGTTGGCTACAGAATCGGACTCAAGGAGTGCTTATCAATGGGACCTTCTCCAACTGGGGAGAGGTAACGAGTGGGGTACCGCAGGGCTCAGTCCTGGGCTGAGTGTTCTTCAACATTTTTATTAATGACTTGGAGGAGGAGGTGCAGGGAAAGCTGAACAAATTTGCAGATGACACAAAATTGGGCAGGATCGCTAGTGCCCTGGAAGACAGGAACAAATTCAAAGTGATCTTGAGAGGCTGGAGTGCTGGGCTGAAAACAACAGAATGAAATTTAATAGGGAGAAATGCCAAGTTCTTTACCTCGGAAAAAGAAACCAAATGCACAGTTACAAGATGGGGGATATGTGGCTCAACAATACTACAAGCAAGAAGGAACTTGGAATTGTTGTCGATCACAAGCTGAATATGAGCCAACAATGTGATGTGGCTGCAAAAAAGCCAAATGCTATTTTGGGCTGCATTCATAGAGGTATAGCTTCCAAATCATGTGAAATACTAGTCCCCTCTACTCAGCCCTGGTTAGGCCTCATCTGGAGTACTGTGTCCAGTTCTGGGCACCGCACTTTAAGAAGGATGCAGACAAACTGGAGAGGGTTCAGAGGAAGGCAACAAAGATGATCAGGGGACTGGAAACAAAGCCCTATGAGGAGAGACTGAAAGAACTGGGCATGTTTAGCCTTGAGAAGAGAGGACTGAGGGGAGATAGGATAGCACTCTTCAAGGACTTGAAAGGTTGTCCCAGAGAGGAAGGCCAGGATCTCTTCTCGATCATCCCAGAGTGCAGGACTCGGAATAATGGGCTCAAGTTACAGGAAGCCAGATTCCGGCTGAACATCAGGAAAAACTTCCTGACTGTGAGAGCAATACGACAATGGAACCCATGACCTAGGGAGGCGGTGGGCTCTCCCACACTGGAGGCATTCAAGACGAGGCTGGACAGCCATCTGTCAGGGATACTCTGACTTGGATCCCTGCATTGAGCAGGGGGTTGGACTCAGTGGTCTTACAGGCCCCTTCCAACCCTACTATTCTATGATTCTGTGGACAAGGACAAAGTAATTACAAAAGATTGACTAAAAGACAACATTAAACACATGTAGCCCATCCAGCTGAGTATCATAATGAGATAACCTCGGTGAGTCCTTCATGGAGCAACCAACTACAGCTTAACAAAATTCTCCAGATTTTCCATCTGTGGATGGGCCACAGATGTCACAAACCAGAGCCTAGTAGCTCCCCACCACCATCACCACCACCACCACCACCAAAAAAAAAGAGATAATCACTCTCAGCCGTGGTTCAGGGGCCACCAGACTCCTGCTCTGTAGAAAACACAAAACCCTGGTCTGGAAAATGGGTTCTGGCTCCTTGCAGGTGGTGCTCTTATTCCCTTAAGCAAACAACGCAGGTCCTGGCCCAGGCAGCAGCAGTGTTGCCAGAAAGTAAAGCAATAAATCTCAACCCTCCAAGAAACTGGAGCAACCTCCTGGATTCTTGTTGTAATGAGCAGCTCTCTGTCCATTTTGCTCTTCTTGATTCAAAAAGCCTTTGGACAAGAACTTTAGCTTCAGAACCCCACCTTGGCCAGCACACCCACACTGGCCCCATATACAACTGCCCCCTCCAAAACATGGCACAGCATAACACCACATGACTTCACATTATACACTCACCTGTATATTTGTACAAACCAAAGAAATTTGAAATAAGCGCATTAATTCCCTCCAGCCTTTCTGGGCTTTTTTCCTGCTTAATATACTCCACTAGATGGCAAACTTCTGAGGCCCGATCTGTTGCATAAGCTTTTGTGGCCTAGAATCTATTTCCTCAGATGCAAGGACTGGAAGGTAGTTAAAAAGTGTTCAGGGTAACAGATCCACACGAAGCATCCCGGGTTGGGAGGAATGCTTCCTTGCCTATTCAAATGGGAAACACCCTGATTTTTCTAAGCAAGAGGGATGGGGCAGTGATAGAATGTTCAGAACTGTCAGAGGAGGAAGATTACTTTTCACTTTATTTCTGAACAGGAAGATAAAACTCCTTTATTTAATATAAAGTATCATCTGTCCTCATAAAATCCCACCCAGTTATTTAGACGATGTCATCTCTGTGTTATTTTAGTTGCTTCTTAGAATATTAATTTGATTAAATGATTAAGTTTTGGCCTTCAAAATCCACAGTGCTCTGATACTTTACAACCAAGAGGCTACTTTGGAATTAAAAATGTTACAAAGTGAGTCCGCTGGCACTTTGTCACTCTGCCAGATAATAACCCCTTATTCTAGCTGAGCGTCGGCCAGGCACCACGACTGGCACTCACCATGCGGTGAGTAGGTAGATGGTCAAATCTTCCCTGAGCTGAGGTTTGTTTTGTTCTGTTCTTGTTTCTGCATCTTCTCATCCAGAACTCATCTTCTGCCAGGTTTCATGAAGTTAGAAGTTTAATGTTAAAGAAAGTCTTAAAAAAAAAAAAAACTTGCATCATGTCAGCAGTTATTCTAGCCTACCCTAGTCTGACACAAACCCTTAAGTGGATCGTGTGGATTTATCTTTGGGGAGTCAGTGGATGCATTTTGGCACAGAGTTAGCGGAGATGGTCCTTGGGTGTTTTCCAGTTTAAATTCCATCATTCTTTATCGTCCCTGTCCCCCCCCCACCCCTCATTCACACTGGAGGCCATGTCTGTAAATTATCTTCTCTTGAGACTGCCTTAGAAGGACCCATCACACAAATGGGATCTCTCCCTTTTTTAAAAAAAGCTAACACTGCTCCTGCAGCGCTGACCCTACACCAGCCCTATCTGCAGTGCAGATGAACTCCGGGTAAGTATACATTACGCAGGCCTGATCAGGACATATCGCATGAGAGAGGCGCCAAGGCCCAATGGCCGTGCTCTCTGACCTGGAAGCTCAGCCCCCGAATTCTACTTGCCTGAGAGCCGGCTGTGCTTATTTAGTGGTGGAAGTACTCATTCTGCGCATGCGCAGTGGTACTCCTATTTGCATTCAAATGACAGAATTAGTGTGACATGGAGACTCTACTGTGAATCTAGAAGTTCAGATCTCACCTCTGCCATAACCTCAGGAAGCACAGAACTTGCGATCTGTAACAAGATTGTTGGAAAGATGGATAAGATAAAATCTAAATGTCTTTGAGTGTTCAAAGGGCTATATAAATGCTAAGTATCACATTATTACTGTTGCTACCTGATCCAAGGCACTGGAAACAGATTCCAGGACTGTCACCTGGCCAGCCTTGGCCCCAAATTAAGTCCTGGGCTGGATGCACCATGTCTCCACTTGGGAACTGGTTCAGGGCAGCAAGTGAGGTGAGAAGGGGCAAGGGACCTTTATCTAACATTCTGAACAGGATGCTGCCACAGTAATTGTAGTCACGGTTTGTTTGTTTTTCCTTTCTCAGCAGAGTTGTGGACGATCCTGGTCTAATTTTTATAGGAGTGGGATTGTGGCTGTACAATTGCCAAAGATTTGTACTGACTGGGGACTTTACCTTCACTAAAGGGTAGGCCCATAAACTACAAGTGCAAGCTAAAGACAGGATTTATGAGTTGAGCCTTCCTTGCTATTGAAGAACAAACCCTTGCCGCTCACCCCAGCTTTTTCACCGCCGCAGCAGCTCTGAGCTGGAATCCTAGAGAGAAAGTTCAAGGTTTATAAGTGGCTGGTCAGCCCAAGAGATTTTTAATGGAAAATGAATGTCTAGGGTTTTTAAAAGGCTTGTGTTGGGGTGGGGGGAGGAATTCTCAACAGCTGATCCACTCCACATTCCAGCTGAGAGGGAGAGAGACAATCAGACAGACTAGATGAACCAACTCTAAAGACAGGTGAGTGAAAGACCACCTCTGGTTTGCCTGTCTCTGCATATTTGGTTATGTGTACCAAGGCCCCAGCACCGATTTCCAGCAGATCCTGGACTAGAAGAGCTGGCATCCCTCCTCCCCTCTTCTTCCCCCTCTCCTGGTTTTTCAGCCACCTCTCCAAGCGTTCTCTTCTCCTCCCAAGGGGTCATTCCTTCACGCACCTCCATCTCTCCCCCGCGTGTCAAAGGGCTCTGTGTGTGTGCGTGTGTAGAAAGGAGGGCTAACGAAAGCATTAATTGTTCCCTTTTAGCTCGTTTTCGCCTAGCCCGGCTGCCGAAGAAGGCGCTGTTTTAACCTAATCAATAAACTCTTGTCCATTGATCGTGTAAATTTCATTTCGCAACCCTCACTTCCCAAGATCTCCCGCAGCGCCTCTCCCAGCCAGAGGGAGCAGTCAGAGAGGCGGGGGCCAAGTCGCAGTTGGGGCGTGGGGGGGGGGCGAGGGGGGCGCTACTTTCCCGGAGGAGTCTGGGGGGCGGCGGCCCTGCCTCCTTCTGAGTCGCGGTCCTCGAAGAGTTCTCCTGGTTCCCACTACGGGAGACGGTGTTTCTAAACCTCGACCCCCGGGGGGCGGGCGTGGAGGCACCGAAGTAATTCTGGGCTGTGCGGAGGAGTTAATGGCCGCGGGAGGTGGAGGGGGGCTCCTGTACGAGTCTTCGAGGGGCGCTGGCCGCGATGGAAGCAGCCCCCCCCCCGCATCCTACTGGACAAGCACGAAGAGCTGGGCAGGGCCGGGTGGGGAAGGGGCAGCGTCCGACTTGGGGGAGGCGGAGCTGCTCAAGGCTCGGGCCGTCCCGCGCCCCTCGGTCTCCGCGCCGCTCTCCAACGTGCTGAAAGGCCCCCGCCCGCCCCGTCTGGGCCTGGGGCCAGGCAGAAGCCGGCGCTCCTCGGCCAGCTGCAGGGGGCTGCTCCTCCCTCGCGCCCCGCCGGGGGTCTCCGCCGCGCCGCGCCGCGCCGCCCCCCTCCCTGCCGGCGCCTCTGACCCCCGCCCGCCCCGTCCAGGTTGATTACTCCATCAGGCCCGGCCGGGTGTGCCGAGGCTGTGAAGCGCCATTACCCGGATTCTTTTATCAATGTCCAGTAATTAAAATGTCAGCGTTTAATTTTCAGGCCTTCTCGGAGCAATCTTTTCCTAATAAAGAGTCTAATCGAAAGGCTATTTTCCCCGCCAGGAGCCGGCCCGGCAGACGGGCAGCAGCGGCGGAGCGAGGCCCCAGCGCGGATCGATCGGCGAGGGCTGGATTGATCTGCCGCTAAAATGAAATTTATTGGGGTCATGGTTTTATATGGTGCTGATACAACTGTTAAATGGGGAACATTCGTTTCCAATAGGAGGCGTTTATTAAACTTCCACTGAATTAGACCGCCGTGATTTATGGGCCAATCTCCCGCCGGCGCGGAGCCCCTCCAGGAACGAGCAGGGCGCGAGGGGGGCCTTCCCCCCGCCCCCCCCCCCGCGATAGAGGGATATTTATACAGAGATGACACGGGCCCCTGAGTTTTAACCCGGAGAAAGGAAGGAAGATCTTCAGGGGGATGGGGAGGTCGCAGCTCTTGGGAAAGCGGGGGGCTCCGGGGGCTTAGAAGTCCCTTCTTCTACTCCCCCCCCCCCGCGCCCAGCGTGAGAGTCCCCCCAAGGACGACAAAGTGCCTCATCCTCTTCGGGCAATAAAGGGAGGCTGCGATCCAATCCTAGCGCACTTGCCTGCTGGTCAGTACCATTGAGCGCAGCGGGTCTTACTTCCGAGTAAACTTGCCTAGACTTGCACTGCACGCCTGCAGTCCGAAACAGGCTTGCTGCAATGCAAGTTCCGCTGAACCTGCCTCTGAGTGAGCACGGAGAGGCTGAAGCCCAGACATTCTAGGGGCAAAGTCAGGAGACCCGTTCGTGCCCCCCACGGCAGCCTTTTAGCACCCCGTTATATGCACTCGGCACCAAAAGCATAATACCAGGACGAGCTCCTCACTGTGCTTCAGTGCATGCTGATGGGCCTGCAGAGACGTCTAACCCACACCAAGGACTGTCAATCGGCGCTAATAAGAGTGGGCGCCCACTGGCACTTTCCCCTCCAACGGATTTGAGGGGAAAGTTTCTAGATTTCAGTTCTATGCAGTATGTTTTCAAATGTCGTTGCAGCTGTTGTTGTTGCTGTTGTTGTGATTACCATAATGGCTAAAAAAATACGGATTACCAGCCGGGGAGAAGGGTTGCTGGATTAATAAACAGGGAATACAAGGAGTGTGAATTTATACGTAGGAATATTTCCATACTCCCTTCTGCTTTGTTTTGGAATACAAACGAATAGGGAAAGGGTTCAAAGCAGACCCACACACCCGCCACACACACTGAATATGCAGGATGAGCTGAAAGATACGAAGCAGTTTATAGGCGACGTAGCCCCCATCCCCATCTCACCCCTTTTAAAATCTGAATAAGGGACTTTTGAAACTTCCCCTAACCCCCCAGAGAATCCACCTTCCCAATTAACGGTCGGGCCTTTGAAGTGCACACAGCAAAACCGAGGCCACAATCCCTTGCCCCTGCCCTCGCCGATTTGCATTTAACACCGGTTTTTCCTGTGTGCTTCAAACGTGCAAGGGCTAGCACCACAAATTTTAAACCCCTCATCCATTCCCCTGTGCGAACTACCCTCCCACAAGAGGAGGACCGGGGCCCAGGCAACGAGAAGCGAGGGCCCTGCCGCTTCGTCCAAAAAGGGGTGGTGGTGGTGGTGGTAGAATTCAACCATCCAGACACCATCAGATTGCGACTGAATGGGTGGCCAGAGGTGGCCATCATGATGAGGGAATGAATTGCACCCCCCCCCCCTTTCTGGCTCTCCAGCCCACCGAGCCCGGTGCCACACGCCCCATCAGTCTGACAGGCCTGGGGCACTGCGGAGTAGTTTTTTCTATCGCAGATGGATGGATGGATGGATGGATGGATGGATAGATGGATGGATGGATAGATGGATGGATGGATGGATGGATGGATAGATGGATGGATGGATGGATAGATGGATGGATGGATGGATGGATGGATGGAAGGATGGATAGATGGATGGATGGATGGATAGATGGATGGATGGATGGATGGATGGATGGATGGATAGATGGATGGATGGATAGATGGATGGATGGATGGATGGATGGATGGATAGATGGATGGATGGGTGGGTGGAAGGATGGATGGATGGATGGATAGATGGATGGATGGATGGATGGATGGATAGATGGATGGATGGATGGATGGTGGGAATGTATAGGCTATTGGCTGAGGCGGGACTGGAGAGGTGTGGGAGAGGCCCCACTTTTCCTTTCAGTTGTACACCAGACGAGCAGCCTCCCTGGCTTTCAAAGTCAGTCCATTTAGAGGGACATTAATTTGTCCCGGGGGAGGGTATACCAACAAGGATGGCGTCTGTGTGTCCAAGCCTGAAGAGTGGCCATGGGCCCTCAGAGTCAGACCAGCTCCCTCCTCATCTGATGGGGCAAAGAGATTCTTCAGGAAGGTCCAGAGATTCCACCCCTGCTATTAATTTCCAGCATCTGGAAGTTAGAGACAGACTTGTGTCTATGAACACTGAGTTCCACTTCGGGTTATTTTGGCTAGTCGCAACTGAGGCCCTGTCCCTCTTACATTCATCCAATACCTTTTGAAAATCCATTTACACAGGTTGCAACTGCAGCATCTTGAGGTGATGACTCCCTTATATTAATTGTACATGTTGCGCAAAGATTGTCTTCCTTGCGCACAAGAGGCCCAGCTCATGCCTGCACTTTCTTCCCTTGTTGTTGTTCAGTCGTTCAGTCGTGTCCGACTCTTCGTGACCCCATGGACCGTAGCACGCCAGGCCTCCCTGTCCTGTGCTCTCTCCTGGAGCGTGCTCAAGTTCATATTTATTGCATGTCCTGGTTAAAGATACAGGACCTAGGCCCGGGCCAGCCCACCCCAAACTTCGCTGGTCTTCATGTACCAGTCCCCTGAGCTCCAAGCACCCATATTTCAAAACAAGAAATAAAACTGGAGACTTTCACCATCTCCTCAACTCTTCCCCCCACCAAATGTATATCCACCCCCCAATCCTTTGCATTGGGTGATCATTGAGTTTTAATTAGAAATTGTTACAATTAAATCCAGCACACACGCACGCGCACGTCCACGCCTTAATTACATCTGATTTTTAATTCCGAATCCGTGTTTACACAGTAAGCGAGACGTACCTCCTGATTATCCCCAATACTCCTTATACTGTACTAATTATGTAAATTAAACCTAATTAACTGACAAAAAAAACTGCAGTTAATTCAACTGTTAAAAGATATGGGATAGCAAGGAGCTTAAGAGAAGCAATGAAACGAAAGCAGGGAGCGGACACCTTCCCAGGCCCCCCCCCCTTCCTCTGTGCTCTGGGTGGAGGCAGGGAAGAGGGTCATAAGGCTGGGCCCCGATCCTGTGCTAGCCAAGACAACAGGTTTCCACTCCTTGGTTGTTGCTGTTGTTGGCTTTCCCTGGATAGAAATCCAAGAGCTCGGGGTGCGGGAAGGTCACAAGAAAGAATCTGAATACTCCTTGCTTGGCTTCTTGTTCATTCTTCCCGCCCCCGCTTTGCTCCCCCCGCCCCATAATCCTGAAACAGAATTAGAAATAAGTTTATTTCAGCCTGCGGTTTAGCACTGGCGAAAGAAACGCAAGCAAGCGTATAACCCCGCCCCCGCTCCCATCCCTCCCTGAGCATGGCATATTTTGCGGGTTTGGTTGGTGAGGGGCCGCAGAATGTGTATTCTGGATTCTGTGTTGTCCCCAAACTTTCTTTCCTCTAAATCCCTGTGTAAGGGAGACGGGGGGGCTGAAAAGGCTGGCGTTGTGGCCCGGCAGTGCCTGTCCTGCTCGCCCCTTTTGTGAGCTCGTAGAAAGCACTGGGGGTGGGGGTGTCGCGTCCTTTCTTAAGGGGACGAGGCAAGTGACCCAGAGCCCTTCGCCTGACCCACCCGGCATCCCCCCGGGCCTGGCGGCGCCTCGTTTCAGCACCTGGGACAGAGCATCGCCGGGCAACGCGCCGAGGGCGAGGGCTGCGCTACCTCCTGCGGCGGCTCCGAAGGGCCGGTCAGCTCCTGCGCCGGCGGCCTCGGCCTCGGCCTCCCGCTGCGCTGTCGCCACCCACTCGGAGCCTCTGGGACTGGACGGCCCATCATCCCCGCGACGCGCCCCCACAAAGCTGCCCAGACGGGGTCGGAATAGACCCCGAGGCCTTGGCGGGCCCAAGCGAAGCCCCGCGGCTCGAGCGTACAGGCCTGGCTGGCCGGCTGGCTGGCTGCCTCGCGCCTCCTGGTCGCTGGGCGAGCCGCCGAGCCGAGGCCTGCCTCCGAGCAAGGCTGCTCTGGCGGGGCCTTTGCTCGCCTGGGGGCTTTGGGCGGGGCGGGGCGTGCTCGGGTTCCGATGGTGGTTTCACCCGCAACAGGACCGGGGCTGCTTCTCATCTCGGGCCTTCGGGACCTGGCAGGAGAATGCTCCGATCGGCCGGTGGCGTTTGCTTCTTTTCCTCGCCTCCCCGCGATATTCCACGGGGTAGCTAAGAGCCTCACCCTTTCCCAAGAGAGCTACAGAGCTGTGCCCAGACTTGTCTGGACTCACGACCCCTTCAGCCAGACTCGCGAGTCCTCTCCTGACACGCAACCCGGGCAGTTCAAGGGCGGGTCGGGGGCTTCGTGGCCGATCTTCGTGAGCTGTTTATTGAAAAAGATTTTTACTTAAACGTGAGCAAGGAGTATGGGTCTCTTTACACGCGGCGCTTGCTTCGTCTGTGGCCCTTCGTCGGCCTCCCAAATTCGTTCCTGAGGCTACACTGCCCTCCCCACTCCTCGGAATGGGCCGCCCCGGGGTGGCACTGGAGTAAACGATCTGCTACGATTTTAAATTGTTTTCCCTGAAACACTTCGGGGTCCCCTGATGACTCGATCGTCTGTCAGGAAGCCAGAGCAACTTCCCTCCGTGTTGCAAACTTTCCCTCCCTCTGCGCTTCCCCACCCCCACCCCACCCCCACCCCTTCTCGGGGTTGCTTTTGCAATTGACACTCCGGGCTAACAGACGGGTCTAATATCAACTGCTCTGCAGAGGTTAAGAGGCCTGGGGCGAAGGGCGGGCGGGGATGGGGGGGCGAGGGAGGGGGAGAGGGGAGATCGGATTAATAGGGCGCTTTGTAAGTATTTAAAATTATATTTAATCTCCAGGTTTATTTGTTGTTGGGGTTTTTTGCATAGATATTCAACTCAAACCAGCTCATGATACCATCCAGGCTTGTGAATTATTCTAATAATTTTTTTTAACATTCCACACACACGAAGGAAACACCCCCACCACCCCTTCCTTTGAATCAAAAAAGCATTCCATCAAATTAATACCAAAAGCCTCACTTTTGTCTTAAAAAAAAACATATTAAAATAATGCATAAAGCGCCTGTCTCCGTGGGGGGCGGCCTGCGCCCCCCTCCCCAACCTCTCCGGCTGGATCTTATGAAAGGGCTCCATCTTTTGAAGTTCCTCGCCAGGGCGGGCGGCTTCGCTTCGCAGCCGGGCCCGGCGCTTGGCGCAACAATAATAACGGCTAATAAATATTTAACTACACGTTTGGTTTTTGGGGGGTGGGGGGAGGAGACTGGGTTTGCAGGGGGTTCAGGAGCCGGCTGGGGGTACCACAGAAAGGGGCTCGCTCCTCTGCAAAGGGCAAAGTCTAATTAAAGGCAAATGTGTGTGGGGGGGACGTCCAGGGCTGCCACATTTATTGGTCACAATGCAGGATTCAGTGTGTCGGCTTTAAATAATTAAAAGGCGAGGAATAATTACCGAATCACATTGTAATTATGGCGAGCCATCCGCTCCTGGAAACGGGAGCCGCGTCGGGGGTGAGCGGGGCCGGGTTACCGAAGTGCCTTCGCGAATTTTCCAGCTCACTTTTTGTCTCCCAGCGGTGGCCGGGAGAAGAGAGGCGAGATTGGAGGAAGGGGGCGAGGGGCAGGGGGCGAGGGGCAAGGGGGGCTTCCTTAGGCCGGAGCGCCAGCCCCAAAGCCGCCTCCTCGGAACCTCGCCCGGAATTTGCTGCGAAAGAAGTCTCAACTCCAACCTGAGCGAGCCAAATTCTCCCAAACGATCGCCCGCCCCCCCCCTGTGTTTTTCCAGCTAACCCCCCCTTGCCGATCGTAATGAACCCTGTCCTGCCCCTTTCAAGAAAGAGATGTTTTCAATCCAGGTCCCCCACCCCACCCCCGCATTTTCCTGGGAAGAGATTGATGCCCCCAAATCTGCTTTCAAGGACAAAGTGCGTTTAATGATACATCAACTCTCAAGTAGGCGACAGCATTTTCATAACAATGCGCGCTCGAATATGGAGCCCATATGCTGGGCGAAGGGCGAAAGCTGTTTGCAGGAGGACGACCGGGCCCGCTCCTCCGAAGTGCTCGCCCGAGGGCGCCAGCCTGGGCCGTTATTAACTTCTGTTTGATTAGTGTAATTGCTCAAATTTGGGGCCGGACAGTATGATTAATTACAGTTTAATTAACGCGTCCATTAAGAGCAGTTAATGCCACGATGCTTTTAGAAACAGCCTGAGGAATGGAGCTCTAGAAAAGGGGAGGGAGGAATTTTTCATTTTAATTTTTCCAGGATTTTATTTTGTTTTTTGGGGGGGAATCCCCCGAAAGATTTCCATGTTAAGGAAGGGAGGGGAGGTAGATGATACAAAAGGAAACGACAGACACGCTTGGTTAGAAATAATAATAATAATAATAATATCGAAATATCTACTTGAATACAAGATTTCTAAATGTTTTCCTTCCTTTTAACAACAGTCGCAACCAGCCTTGATTTGAGATGGCTTATACATCCCGTGTTTGATTTGCAGGCACCTTTCTAAATACAGTTTCCTTGAAGGGGGTCCCATTGATTCCAGTGGAAATGTAGTTCCAGGCATATCTCAATAGGGATATTTTATATGAACAGCCTATATACTGGAAGTCCCACTGATTTCATCCAAATCAAATTTAGGATTGGAATGGTTTCATTTTTTTAGGAAAGTGCCAAGTAAAGCAAGAGGGAAATATAACGGGATTTTGGCTTTAAATGGAAATGCACTAGAAAACTGCCTGCTGTATCCCCTGCCCTCCCATATATGTAGATTAAAATCTAGATTAAAGATAAAGATATATTTTATGTAGCAAAGTGTTTCTTGGGAATAAATCAATCTATCATGTATCCATCAAAATCCAGAAAGACAGATAATTTTTTTTAAAGGCATGTAGATAATGAAACTTATATCTCATGTCAGCGACCACTATTTTAGGATAATTTTCTAAGGACAAATGATTTTCTTCACACACACACACACACTCCCAACAAGGGGAAACTTTTCAATTTAAGTCGCAGGGTGTCTATTATGAATGTATAGGCAGATATATTTACTTCCTTATCTACATGTCCTGAATGCAAACAAGACAAAGGAAGCTCTAAACACTGAGTTTAAGCGCCGCCGCCGCCTCCTTCCCCAGAGTTTGGTTCGCTCACATCACTCTGCGGCTGGCCAGACGCTGTGCCGTGGCGGCGGCGGGTTCCGGACGGCCTTGAGAGGAGCGATGTTGGGCCCTCACCTCCTCTACAGCGAGGGGCTCACTGAGCCGGCCTCACACAGGCCCCCGAGCGGGGGGCTGCCTATTGATCGCCGCCGGGAGAGTTAATTGGGCATCTTTTTCGTTGCATCTCCCTCTCCCCGCCCCCGCCAGAGAATACTACCAGCTAAATCGGCGCCTTGGCCTCGCCAGAAGCGGTGGGGGGACGTGTGTGGTCGCCCTGAGCACTGAACAGAAGCAGAACCAGCCGGAATCCCCCCGCCGCGAGCCCCGCCCGGGTTTAGGCTTTTCCTGCCCAAACCCTCAACAACCCCGACCGTCAGGTCCAGGGACAGTCCCATTTCCGGGAAAATCTGCTCCAGATTTAGGAAAGAGCAACGAATTCGTTTGGGGGCGAAGTGTTGTTGAGAGCCCCCAACCTTTTTGTGGGGTCCTTTTGTAGGGAGGGAAAGGAAAAAGGGGGAATGTGGAAAGTAGATAGAAGAGGAAGAGGTCAGAAGCGTGAAGAAAAAGAAAGAGAAACAGCAGCAGCAGCAGCAGCAGGGCGGGGTCGGCCTCGGTCCCACCTGGATGGTGAAAAGGCGAAGTCGGGGTTGCGGGGCAGAGACCATCTGGAGCCCTCCAAGGCACTCCAGAACCGCTGCCGCAGGCGCTCGAGTTGGGGCGTCTGAGCACCAGCGGAGCAGCCAGGGCTGCTGGGCCCAGCGACACCCTGCTCACGGCGCCCTCGCAGCCTCCATCCTCTCCGCGGGGCGGGGAACATGCGCCGTCCCGCGGGGCAGAGAGGTCTGGGGGCTCTGACAAAGTTCCGTCGGATGGGGGGGAGGACCGAAGCCCCACAGCCCACCTCCGCAGCCTGATCCTCCCCCGCCCCCTCCTTTCACCCCATCTCAGCCCCCCCCCGCCTTTAAGAAAACCAGCTGCCCTCGGGGCGCGGAGAGCTCGACACGCCGGTCGGAGGGCAGCCCCGCTGGCCAGACCTCGGGCAGGCGGGGAGGGGGCTCCACAGCCTGGCGCGTCTGAGTGGCATGGTGGAGGGGCGCCCCCCCAAGGCACCTGACTCAGGTCGGGCCTGGCGAAAAGGCAGCGCGCTTACCTGCTCGGCGCCGGCGGCTCCTTCGTACCGCGTCCTCTCCTCCCCCCCGCCACCCCCAGCCAGCAATCTGTTTTTTCCCAAAGAAGCCCGTCTGCCTCGTGATTGACGGGCGCCGCCGGATGATTGACACGCGCCACAGTCCCGACGGCACTTCGTGTAAATATGTTGGTGCTGCTAAGTGGGTGTTGCCTCCCTATTATTTTAGCTGTCACCGGATCAATGTGCGGCGTCTGCAACTAAGGATCAGGATCCTCCTTCCTCCTCCTCCTCCTCCGCTCCCCCTCCCCCCGCCTCTCCTCCCGCCTCTCTCGCTTTTTTGCAAGCCTGGCCATGTGGCCAGCCTCCCGCTTGCCTCTCCAACCCGGAGGACGGCGGCGAAGGGCAGGAGCCCGCCTCGACGCCCCTCCATGAAACTCCGCCGCGCCTGGGCGAGGGGGCTCGGGCGCCGCGCCTAGCGCTCCTGCGGCCCGGCTGCCTCTTGCCGGATTGGGGCGAGGGGAAGTCGCCCCTTGGCAACGGTAAGCGATTGTCCCTCGCCTCGGCCCTCCGGCGGGGTCGGGGGTCGCCTCTCCTTGCCCCCTCCCCGGGCGGGCGCCGCGGCTGGTTCCGCAGAGGCGAGGGGCTCTGTCGCCCCCGCTCCTCCTTCCCGCAGGCTCCCGGTTTCCGCGCGGCGCCTTGGCCAGCCCGGCCTGCCCTCCCCTGGGTCGTTCGTCGCTTTTATGCCTCTCCGTCTCTCGGCCTTCCTCGCTTTTTACATACTTCGGGTTGTCTGTGCAATTTTTATTTTCATTGCATGGGTGTGCGGCGGTGGTAGCGGAATATTTCTTTTCGCTTCGGCGTTCGCTCTGGCTTTCATAGAGGCTCCGCGGCGGAGACCGGCTGTTGGGGGTTGGTCACTTTTCCATAGGAGAAATAAATAAAAACAAGCAAAGAGAAGCATTCCTTTCTTTGCGCATCGATGCCTCTAGGAAATGTAATTAATCTGTATGTGAATGTGTAAATTTGTTGTTGTTGTTGCGTTGTTTTGTTGTTGTTTCAAAATCAGTTTTCTGGTTAAAATCTGGTTGTTGCTTATTTGATTTTGGTGGGGGAGAATCGAAGATAAGGGGAAAGAGATTTGAGACTGAGGGAGGAGGAGAAGAATGAGAAGTTTGTATTCACATTTTAGAGGGACGCAACCGTTTGGACTATTTTGTGTAATTACAACGAAAGCCTCTTACTTAATCCGTGGAGATCCTGTTTAGGTAAGCTCATTGGCTTGGCTCAGGGTCTCCTTCTGGTCAGCTCCCCCATTTGTTATTTTCTTTAACGTGCTGGTGGAGTCTTTAACTGGCACGGTTAAGTAATCTGCCTTGTTCCTAATCTCCTGTAAAGACATTAGGAAAAGCGGGGGAGGGGGGACTTTCCACGGATGCTCAACTACTTTCAGGTCTAGTCCATCAACCCTATTTAGAAATTACAGAGTCGCAATGAGGCGGGGGTGGGTGGGGGGAATGAAAGTATCTCGGACTGGGTTTTCGGCTCCCCCCCCCCCCGTGTAGTTTGGAAGGTTCTGGATCTTTTCCTAATTTTCATTCCTGGTTCGATTTGGCAGTGGGGGAGTCCTTGCGAACAGGAGGGACCCTGCATTTTGGGTTAAATACATCTGGCACCATGTTGGGTAGGATTACTGTTCGGGCTGAGAAAGGCGGTGAGTGTATTTAAACCAGCCGTTCCCTTAAGCCCCGGCCTGGTCAGCTACAGCGGGAGCGGGCACTTTGGCCCCCGATTCGCTGGACAGCTCCTCTAACGTGTAAATACAATTGCGGGCTGTTCTAATCAAAGCATCCCCCGCCCCTCCCGCTGGAACAATGGCCATTTCCCCAGTCGTGGCTTAAAAACAGACCATCTTCGAAGGGAGATGTAGACAAAGGTGAGATACAGACAGAGGTGACATATCGATATCATGTATCTCGCGGCTTCCGACAGGGTCTAGTGCTGGGTGCGGGTGAGCCATCGGGAACCGGGGGCTTCCGGCCAGACGGCTCCCGGGACTTCCCTGCCCAGGCGTTCGTTCCTTCATGTGGCGCCCCGGGACGTCGGTGTGTGTCGCCCTTCTTGCCGCTGTTCTTGGAAGCCGCCCTTGAGGGCCCGCCCGGGAGCCCCTGGCAAAGGGCCCCTCCCCGCTGCCCCGCGGCATTGGCTGCCCTCTTTGCCTGCGTCTCGTGGCTTTCCAAGTGGCTCATGGGCGGAGGGGCCGGTTTCTGCCGGGGTCCCCGCAGCCCGCACCTTACGGGGGATGGTTACGGGGCCCTTTCCCCCGAGGCCAGGGACGGTCGCCGCCGGACTCTTGCGCCCGCCTCTCTGGGGCCGGACGGGGCACCTGGGGCTCCAGCCTGCCCGCGCCCCCGCCCCGCCCCGCCCCGCCCGCGCCCCGGCGCCCCCGCCGCAAGGCAGGCCCGTCTGCGCGGCCGCTGCCTCTGAGCGCCTCCCCTCCTCTTCCCTCCGCAGGAGCTCGGCCGTCTGCGGGGAGATGGAGTCGCTGGCCGCCGCCGCCGCCGCCGCCAGTCAGCTGGGGACGGGGCGAGACTCAGGCTCCTCCTCCTCGTCGTCGCCCAACTCCAAGCAGGAGCTGCAGCCGTACTCGGGCTCCAGCCCGCTCAAGCCCAACCAGGTCGGGGAGACGTCGCTGTACGGGGTGCCCATCGTGTCGCTGGTCATCGACGGGCAGGAGCGGCTGTGCCTGGCGCAGATCTCCAACACGCTGCTCAAGAACTACAGCTACAATGAGATCCACAACCGGCGCGTGGCGCTGGGCATCACGTGCGTGCAGTGCACGCCGGTGCAGCTGGAGATCCTGCGGCGGGCCGGCGCCATGCCCATCTCGTCGCGCCGCTGCGGCATGATCACCAAGCGCGAGGCGGAGCGCCTGTGCAAGTCCTTCCTGGGCGAGCACAAGCCGCCCAAGCTGCCCGAGAACTTCGCCTTCGACGTGGTGCACGAGTGCGCGTGGGGCTCGCGCGGCAGCTTCATCCCGGCGCGCTACAACAGCTCGCGCGCCAAGTGCATCAAGTGCGGCTACTGCAGCATGTACTTCTCGCCCAACAAGTTCATCTTCCACTCGCACCGCACGCCCGACGCCAAGTACACGCAGCCCGACGCCGCCAACTTCAACTCGTGGCGCCGCCACCTCAAGCTCAGCGACAAGACGGCCACCGAGGACCTGAGCCACGCCTGGGAGGACGTCAAGGCCATGTTCAACGGCGGCACCCGCAAGCGGACCTTCTCCCTGCACGGCGCGGGCGGCGCCTCGGCGGCCGCCAAGAGCGCCCTGCAGCCGCCGCCGCCGCCGCCCGCCGCGGCCGCCGACCTGGCGCCCGTGCACAAGAGCCTGCGCTGCAGCGGCGCCGACGAGCCGCCCGGCGAGCGCGGGGGGCTGGGCCTGCCGGCCGGGGCGCACGGGCCCGCCGCCGCCGCCGTGCGCAGCTACCCGGTCATCCCGGTGCCCAGCAAGGGCTTCGGCATGCTGCAGAAGCTGCCCCCGCCTCTCTTCCCGCCGCCCTACGGCTTCCCCGCCGCCGCCTTCGGCCTGTGCCCCAAGAAGCAGGACGACTCGCTGGGCGGAGCTGGAGGGGGCGACCCGGGCAAGGCTGGAGGGCTGCCGCAGGGCATGTTCTGGGGGCCTCCGCACCCGCACCCGCCCCAGCCGCAGCAGCAGCAGCAGCCGGGCGCCTCGGCCAAGGACAGCGGCGTCTACCCGTCCTTCCCCATGTTCTGGCCCGCCTCGGGCAGCCTCCCGGTGCCGCCCTATCCCGCCCAGAGTCAGGCCAAAGCGGCCGCCACGGCGGTGGTGGTGGCGGCCGCCGCAGCCGCCGCGGCAGCTGCAGTTGAGCCGCTGGGACTGCGCGGCCACGGCCACGGCCACGTGGAGCTGGAGGGCTCGGAGCCGTCGGGCAGCGAGCGCGGCAGCGCCACCCCGCAGGAGGGCTCTGGCGCGGGGGCCGCCGAGGGCGAGCGGTGCGCCAGCGCCCTCTCCAGGGCCGCCGCCGCGGCCGTCGGGGAAGAGGAGCGCTCGGGCGACGAGGCGCTGCTGGCCCCGCTGCCCCTGCCCCGGAAAGGCAGCTACCTCTCGGCCTTCCGGCCCGTCGTGAAAGACGCGGAGAGCATCGCCAAGCTGTACGGGACCCGGGAGGCCTACGGGGGCCCCCGGGGCTGCCCGGGCTACCTCTCCCCGGACTTCCTCAGCGAGGGCAGCTCCAGCTACCGCTCCCTCTCGCCCGGCAACGACACGGTGGACGAGCCCGAGGTGGACGTGGAGTCCAACCGCTTCGCCGAGGACGAGGACGAGGACGAGGCGCCCGTCGAAGAGGCGGCGGCGGAGGAGGAGGCGTCCCCGCCGCAGCAGCTGCTCTCGCCCCCGTCGGAGGAGCCTCCGGCAGTCCCGGGCGGCGGCCTGGCAGCAGCCGAGAAAGCTGCGGAGAAGGCGCCTGAGCCGGCGGGAAGCCCCCCGGAGAGGAGCGGCAGCCGGGGCGGCTATGAGGTGCGAGGAGGGGGGGGGGAGCCGGGAGGAACTCCGGGCCAGGCCGGCTCGCCTCACGCTAGGCCCCGCTGGGGAAAGTCCTCCAGGAGCAGGCAGGCCCCGTTCTGTCGTGGAGCGGAGGGAGGATCCGGCGCTGCTGCGGGACCCGGCCTCCCGCCCGGGAGCGCATGGCCCCGGACGCCTGGCAAGCGTGGAAGGGGGCCGCGGGGGGAGGGACAGCGGCAGCCGGAGGATTCACTGCGCTCCGAGGAAGGATCGCGGAGGGGAGACACCAGGGCAGATTCGGAGGAAAGCAGAGAGAAGAGTGGGCCCCTGGCCCCCGGGGAGCAGGGGGAGGCAGGGAGCTTTCGTAGGAGGGGGGCCGTTTTGGGGGAAGCCTTTCCCAAGTCCACCGGTCCTGCTAAAGGAGGTTTGGGGAGCCTGCCTTTTGTGTTTTGCTGAAGGCCCCTGCCAGCAACGATTCGGGCACAGGCCGCCCTGTCCCGGAGCGGGGGGGGGCACACCAGGAGTGAGCAGACGGGGGTCTAGATGAGTCTAGTCCAATTTCCAGTGCCTGCCGACTGCTGGGACTCCTGCACTACGGTCTGATCCTGCAAGGCCCTCCGTGTCTGCTTAAGCTGGCGTGCAAAACCAGGGCGCCAAGCGCCAATCGGGCACGCCTTCCTGAGTCTGCACGCTCGTTCGCGATCTAACACGCACGAGGTCCGCCCAACCCCGAACCCGCCCGATGCTCCAGCGTGTAGACCGGGCGAAGGCCCCAACTGTAGCAAGCAGCCGACCCGTGAAGCCTCCCGAACCCCAGCCTTGGGCGCCCCACGGCGCGGGGGCCCCGCCCTGCACACCACCCAGACAGACGCAGCCCCCCCGGTCTCCGCTCTGCCTGTCCCGTGCGGGGCGTGGGGCTCGCTTCAGCACCACGGACAGATCCCAGCCCCGCCGGCCGTTGGCTCGCTTCAGCACCACGGACAGATCCCAGCCCCGCCGGCCTTTGGCGCCCTGCCGCGCGCGGGCATGCTGGCTTCCGCGGCAGGAGCGAGCCCGGCCACGAAACGAGCGCGCCGGAGGAACCCGCCACCCCACCCCGGCCCAGATATGCCGCAACTGCGAGCGGGCGCGGCGGCGTCAAAGCAAAGGCCACCATTCTGGGGAGGGGGCATCGCTTTCCTGCACGGGCCCCTTTGGCGCAGGCCCAATCCGGATAGGGAGGACAGGAGCTGGAGATCCAGCCGCAAAAGCTACCAAGGGAGCCAGAGAGTCGTCGGAAAGAGGCCAGCTGGGGATCCGCCGCCAAGCGCGCGTGCCAGGAGCGAGGCGGTGCACCCCCCCCACCGCGGAAAACTGCCGACAAGCGGGAGAATCATCTATGCGTGGGGGGGGGGGGATGAAAGCCTAATCGAACTAATATAATATGACCTGGGATCAACAGGCTGCCAGCCGAACACCCCCCGCCCCCGGCGACTGCCGCTTTTCGAGCGCCTCCGGATTTTTCAGGCAGGACTCGAGGACTGGAAGTGGGTCTCTCTCTCCTACCCCACAGGCCCTGAGCCCCTCGCCCTGCGATGAGAGTTGATCCAAAGCAGCCCCCTAGTAACTCCCTTAAATCCGCCCCCCTGCTGCTGGCTCTTTGGACCCAAGCCCCGGCAAGGCACAGAAAGGGACAGGCGACACCCCCCCCCCCCGGTCTGGAATTAAAGTACTGCTGAACTGGAGGAGCTGGAAGACGTAGGGGGTGACGAGGGGGGGTGATGGCGGGGGGGGGCCTTGAAGGCCGTGACAAGCTCTGGCATTCCGGGGTGCCTTGGAAGGGGCGCCTTTTCTCGAGAGCGCCCACAATGAGGCCTCTCCGCTGCTGCGGCGGCTTCTCCTGGGCAGCCCAAGAGGCCTTTTGGCCCTCCTGACAAAGCATCCCCTTCCCCAAATGACAAGGGGGCGTTCCCTTTCCACGAGATTGCCGAAAATGTGCCAGGGCGGTGGGCTCGGGAGCAGAGGGACCCTCGAGGTGGGGCGCCCCGCACCGGGCGCCTCTGAGGGATTCCGATCTCCTCCCCCAAAACGGGGGCAGGAGACGTCCTCACGGCCCTCTCAGGCTGTTTCTTTTGCAGGTGTACCCCGCCCACGACAGGGAGGACTGCGCCCAAGCTCTCAAGAGCAGCGCCCCCTTGCCCCCCCAGGCCACCGCGTACCTCTGCACCCCGGAGAGGAATGGTAAAGAGCGAGAGCGCGCCACGTGGCGAAAGGGAGCCTGTAGCCTCAGTGCGGGGGGGGGGGGGCGCGTGGAAGTGCCCCGCGATTTTCCTCCAGCCCGCTTAAGAACGGCCTGCTTGGGGGTCTCCAAGTCTTTACGTCGCCCGTCTTTACTTGGCCAGAGAAGCGGGGGTCCTTTCAGGCCACCCACAGGGCCCCCGCCCACCTGCCAGTCTGGATGCCGCCGCCTGCTTCGCTAGGCTCCCTTCCTGCGCCCAAAGGAGGGGAAAGGGCTCGTGGCCGCGCAGGCGCTTCCTTCCACAAACGGGGCCTTGCGCGGCGGCGGCACTGGGACACTGTTCCTGGTCGCCCACGTTCCCACAAGATTCCCCCTTGGGATATTGCTGACATTGGTCCAAAGGGGGCGGGAAGCCTTACTGCCCCCCCCCCCGCCTCACAGAGACGCATCTCGGCTCCCCAGATCTGTGCCAACTGCCTCCCCGGGTGGCCTGCTCATCGAAGGGGTGGCAGGCGCTGCCCAGTTCAGAGCGGGGGCAGCCGGGACGCTGCTTGGGGAAGGAAGGAGGCGTTGGGGGGGGGGGGCGCTGGGATGAAAGCCTCCGAAGCAGCAAGCTCCTTTCCTCGGTGAGGCGATTAGGCTGTCCCCTAAGAAGGCTGTAACGAGGACTTTGTCCTTAATTATGTAATTAAGGGTATATCAGGCTCATACTTTCGTTGCTTGTGCTTGAAAATCGGTTTATTCTCTCTAAGAACCAGATAAAGAAGACAATCATTCTACAGCTGAGGATTTGGAGAGCAAGAAATCCTTCCAGAACCAAAGGAGCGTCTCTCAGGCCAGCCCAGCTCACGCCGACCGAGGTAACACGGGGGGGGGGGCCTGCACCCCACCCCTACATAAAGGCGCCCATTGCCCCGCAGGGGCCCATCTCGAAAAGTAGAGCAAGGCCAGGGCGAGGCTATTGGGGAGTGGTGGTGGGGAGCTCTGCCCCAACCTGCCCCTCCCAGATGTCTGGCACTACAACTCCCAGCATCCCTAGCCATTGGCCAGGCTGGCTGGGGCTGATGGGCAATGCGAAAAGCCACCCGAAGAGCACCAGGTTGGAGAAGGCACCGCCCAGCCTCTTCCCCACCCGGCGGACTGTCCCTGGATCTGAAAGATCCCCGCTCATCTCAGCAGCTGCACTCAAGGAGACCTCCCCAGGGGCGTCAAGCAGCACCGAGGGGCCCTTGCTCGTCCTGCTGGAAATGAGAGAATCAGGAGCTCCTGGTCATTTGAAAAGGGAGGGGATAGAAGCGTTTCTCGATGCGGATTGTTAGCGAATGATGCATGGCCTGGATCTGGAGGGACATCTGGTGTGATGTAGCCCCGAAAACAACAAGATTAGGACAAGATGGATATCAAGGTAGTGGAGGGATCCAACCTCTTCTGCTCTGACTAATATTCTAGCCAGAGGTTTCACTGAACTTCTGTACGCCCGTCTATGTTTCTAGTGGGTGGTCAAGCCTCGCCCTATTTTCACCTGCGTTCTCTTAACCGCGGGCGGGGCTTGCTTGGCGGGGAAGGAGCTGCCACCCGAAGCATTTTATTGGGAACTAAGTCATTTATTGGGAACGCTCTTACTTTCCGAGCAAATGGTGCTTAGGCCATATGGCTGGGGGTGAAAAGCTATGAAAGCAGCCCGGCCCTAGGCCTGCGCGTCCAAGTTTTGGAAGCAAGTTCCAGATGAGAGCCCTCCGCAAGCCAGCACAATTGTACGCTTCCGCTGAGCTGCAGCCGCCGCCTCGGGGCCCCTCCTAGTTTTCCTCTCAAGTCGCAGATTAAAGTTTTTTACTCCCAAAGGGTAGAACGTGAAAGAAAGGGGGAGGGGACAGCGAGGCTTTAGCACAATTCCACCTTTTTGAAGCTCGAAATATTTGGCCGGAAGTTAAATAATAAAAAGCCCTCCCTCCATTAAAAGAAAGACAGACCCCGGACGCAATCTGAGGCCCCAGGAACAGGCTCTTCCCCAACCCAGGTGTTAGGCCAGGGCCCCCAGAATCCCCCGGTGAGCGTAGGTGCGATTCAGCACATCTGGAGACTGGGCAAGCGCCGGGTAAATAAATATTTAAGAATGTGTGTGGGGGGGGGAGACACGAGATGCTGTCGCAAATCAAGCCGTCCTTACAGTGAAAGGCCTCGAGTCGCTGGGTTTCTTTCTGCCCCCGTCCACGAGGTTCTGTAATTTCGGTGATAAATTTTACGCGCAAAATAGCAGCGGGATTTGGCTGTGGAAAGGCCCGTTCCATTCTTCAGCGGCTTTTGGAGCAAACCAAACCTACCTCCTTCAACGCGATCTGTGGTTAACGCAGAAGGGTGATTCCTTCATCTTCTCATCGAGCTATTTCGAGATTTCTCTTCTGCCTGAGTCCACCACCTTTGTGGCATCTGACCCCTAAACCCATTTACAAACCGATCCCAAAGAGGTTTACTCGGAAGTAAATCCCGCTAGATTCAATGGGACTTTCTGTTGGATAACTCCGTTGCAGGCTTAATTGAAGGCGCCAGTCCGATCCACACTGACTTGGGTAGTGGGACCCATTGGCCTAGTGGCCCCTCTTTCGGAGTGAGCGTGCTGCAGGTCGTATTGCCACAGAGGGGCAGGCGATCTGGAAACCACTTCAGCCGTGGCATGTTTCAAACGGGAATGCAGTTCGAGTGATTTCTCTTTTCCCAGAGCAAGACCCCTGTTAGTCTGCTGCAGCGAAAACAACGAAAAGAGTCTCGTGGCAACTTAAGACTAACAAACCTTATGCCAGAATAAATTTGTTAGCCTTTAAGTTGCCACAAAACTCTTTTTATTTCTCTTGTGTTGGTCACTGTAGACTTAATCACATTTCGCTGGTCGTAGGAATCAAGGGCTCAAAAGAAAAGCATTTGAGGCAATATCCAGATCCTGGCTGTGGTGTTTATATCTGTTATAGGCCATTCACACATGCATATTAATCAGCTGGTGTTTATTTTGGACGTAAGCAGACACATTCTTCTGGGAAGCCACGAACTTCCTCTTAAATGGGTGGGGGCCACTTTTAATTTTCAAAGTCATCTGTAATAGTTTTGTCCTGACTACCTGAGGTCATCCTTATTCTCATTTTATGGAGGAGGAAGAAAGAGTCCATTAGATGAGGGACTCCATTTCCAACAGTGTCAGGTTCATGTCTAACTTTTTAATCCGGTGGTGTACACTTTATGATGCTGTTAATGCTGGAAAAAATAATAGAACAGGCAAGTCGATCGCTATATAGGCACAGTTACAGATTATGAATAAAACAATAAGACAAAGAAAATTGGCCCCAGCAGGACACAGAGGAGATGTTCGTACTGTGCAAAAGGATGTATCTGGAAGCAATGGCAGTGCTAAGGAAAGCTTGGTTCACACATGCGTGTGCCTAACTCGATTGCTCTGCATGTGACCACTGAACATCGAGTAATTGGCCGAGCTATGTGTGAACTGACGCCTTAGAAAAGCACAGCGCTTGAGGTTATGTGGGGTGAAACGGAAGTTCGCTTTGCGCTGTTAAACATTGATCACGTCAGATCGGTTCACACGTGTATGTCGTCATTTGACGTTATAGTTATCGCGTGATGAGCCATCAGGTGTGATCCAGCCCTTTTATTGATCCGAGAGGGAAGTGCCGGCAGGGGCGACGGCTCTCAAGATGCCTTTTGTACCCTGGCGGGGAGGGGGCTCTCTAGTTTTCTTCATAGCCTCCTCCAAGCAGGGTCGTTGCTCTCTCACGCGGAGCGGTGGGTGGGGAGGAGGTCTCCTGCATTGGGCTCCTCCCCTCCCCCTGGAGGAGGAGGGCGGGGGGCAGAACTGGCTGCCTGATGCCAGCGAGGCCGGGACTTCCACCCTCTGCCCTTCTTTTCGGGGTGCAGGTGACGACGTGGTCAGCATCGACGTCACCGGGACGCCACTGGGGGAGAAGGACATTGGCAACCTGGCAAGAGGTAAGGGCGGGGGGGGGGCTGTGCGCGGGGGGGGGGCGGGGAGCCTCTTGTGCAAGGAAGGGTTTGTGCCCAGACGCCATCGGTCAAACACCAACAACAGGTATGATCGCTGGGCGGTGGACTTTCCACGAAGAGGGAATCGGCCCCGTTTCTCTTTTCTGCTATTTTCAGTCTTTCAAAAACAAACAAAAAGGTGGCCATTCCGTGATAGAAAACGCCTGTCCGTCTGTCTGTCTGTCTGTCCATCGCGCTCCCGTCGCTGCGATCTCTCCAGAGCGCCTCTCTCTTGCCCCTTTCCAGACGCTCCGTAGCCACCTGCCGAGAGCTGCCTGCCTCTCTTCAGTCTCCTCCCCCCGCACCGCGCGCCCCTCTTCACGCCCCTTTCCAGGCCCGCCCGCGGCCTTCCTGCCGGTGGACAGGCTCGCAGCGGCGCCGGTGTCGCTCACCGTCTCGCCTGGTCTCGGGGCGCTCTCTGACTAGCTCCACGTCATTCCCAGCGCTCCCGGGCAGTTTAGCCGCTTCGGGGTTCCCGGGGCCTGTGGATGTTTAGGACGTAGGGGCGGGGTGGTGTGTAATTTATGGCGACTCTTAAAACGGGAGGGGGATTTCCATTATTATTATTATTAATTTGCAAGTGTCAAAGCAGGAGCGACGATGTCTTCTGCACAGGATGAAGGATCTACGGAAGGATTTGGAAGCAAACCAGTCTCTCTCCGCCTCTTCCCCCTTCAGCTTTTGCAGCTGGGTTCTCGCTGTCGAAGGCCGCGATCCCCCTGCACACTTACCTGGGAGCGAAGCCCCACTGACCACGGTGGAACTTCTTTCTGGGCAAACGTGCATAGGCTTGCATGCTCAGTCCTGGAACCAGGGCAGCCTTTCCCAAACTAGCCTTGTGTTGGAGTACAACTCCCACCATCCCCAGACGGCATGGCCATTAGATGTATGGAGATGGAATATTTAATTTTGTCTTTGGAAAGCGCCCCCGCCGTTCCTGGGACAGTTGCATTCTTTCGGACGGAATTAAAAGGCCTTGTTCCGTCCGAGTCTGCGCCCTGATTGGGCTCTCTGGGGTGAGCAGGCCTGGCTTGCTTCCCGTGCTGGCGGTAGGAGCCACCTTCCCCCTTGGCCATGAGGAGATTAGCACACACGCACACACACACCCCACACACCCCTTGGCTCATCCCAAGATCTTCTCTTTCTAACAGATGAGTTGCAAAAGCTCCTCTTGGAACAGATGGAAGTCCGGAAGAAACTGGAGCGCGAATTCCAAAGTCTCAAAGGTATCTCTCTCCCTCCCTCGCTCGCTCTCCTTCCGTCGCCGTCGCGGGTTATTTCTGCAAGGGCTGGAAACCAACTTTCGCTCGGGCCTAGAGCTCTGGGCGCTGCCCTTCCCGGCTGCCAGGTCAAAAGGTGGATTTCAGCGGGGAAGTTTGCCGGGAGCTGCCCGAGGCGCTGGGGGAAATGGCCCTCTCCAAAGGCGCCTGTCTCTGCGGCCGAAGCCCGTTTGCCATTAGGCCGGACGCCGCTCTGAGCGACGCTTCTCCCTAAGCCTCCTGGCCGGAGGCGATGCGGGACCTTTGCGAGAAATCGCAGGGCGGAAAGGAAACGCTTCGCCCGTGGAGAGCGCCTCTTCTGCCTGGGGTGCGAGGCCCTCGCCATCTCCTGAGCAATCAATCAGCCAATCGATTATTAATTCGCTAATCGATGGGTCAACTCTTCCCAACCTTGGGAGGTGCCTCCTGGCTCTTTGCGAAGCCGGCGCCCGTAGAAGGCGCCCGGTCCCTCGCCACGGGGCTGGGAGGAGAGGAGACGTCTTAACGCTTCATTTCCAGTCTCTGTAATCCGATCCATGCCTATTCAGAAGTACTCCCACTGAGTTCAGTGGGACTGACTCCCAGGTAAGTGTGTACAGGCGTGCAGTTTTAGGCTGGCGCCTCTGGGCTCACGCGCGACTTCCAAGTGAGCTCCCTCGGAAGCCACGGGCTTCACTCCCAAGCAACGGGCCCAGTGCCTGGCCTCCTAATTTGGGGGTGGGTGGTGGGTGGCCCCTTTCACTTAAAGAAACCACTTTCACTGAAGTGTTCAATGGAACGATGGCATCTTAAAACCGCCGGGAACAACAAAGCAAGAAATGCGAAGTGGGATACCCATCTACCGCCTCCGTCCGCCCCTTGGGCCAGCCTTTAGCGTAATTCGTTAGCGGATCAACGGAAATCGCTCTCTCCCGTGGGAAGCAAAGGGGTTTGAGACGGCTTAAATTTAGCTGGGGGGTGGCACAGCCACCCAGGCCTCCCACGCCCAATAATATTGGGTTCAGCGATCCAAAGATCTAGGAAGCGACTCCCGAAATCTTTTCAATGCGTTTCCTTCCGACCGGGAACTTTTATGGCGAGGAGGGGGCTCCACGGGGGTCACTTTTATTTGATCGTGCTGCCTCCCCCCTTCTTCCGCCTCCCAGGACTTTAGGGAGGAGAGGCGGCAGCCAGTTCATGGGAGCCGATGGGAGACTGGTCCTTGGGTCGCCTTCACACCCTTTCCGCATCTCCTTCGAATCAGGCGGCGGCGGCGGCGGCTTCCCCTGCGCCTTCGAAGGAAGCCCCGCACCGCGCCCCCCCCCCATCTCTAGCACCCGGCACCCGCGGCTTGGGCATGTAGAAGCAGCAGGAACCTGGAATGCCATAAAAACGCGCAGAGGACATGCTTTCGGCGTGCCTGGAGGTGGCGGGGGGGGGGGGCGGACCCCACCAGTTAATCCGGATTAGCAGACCCGGGAAAAGTGTGCCCCTCCCCTTCTGCAAGCCCGCTGCGGGTGGGTCGCTTGGCTTTCGTGCCCGGTTTCCCGCCTGGGGACTTCCTGGAGTGGCAGGACGAATCCCCTGAGCGCCGCCTTTCCACCCCCGCAGATAACTTCCAGGACCAGATGAAGAGGGAGCTCTCTTACCGCGAGGAAATGGTGCAGCAGCTGCAGATCGTGCGGGGTGAGCGCCTGGCCGGAGGGGGTGTCTCCCCCCGCGACTCGCCCCTTCGCATCCCGCCATCAGCCCGGCCGTGACGGCGAGCGAGCCGAGCCGAGCCGAGCCGAGCCGAGCCGAGCCAAGAGTAGCCACCGATCCGTCCCCGTCGACAATGCAACGCGCCACCCCGACTCCCCCAGCCCACAGTGCCTCGGCCTCTTTCCAAGGCAGCGCCGCCCCCTCCCGGGCTTCAGCTCTCCCCTGCCGCAAGGGGATCCTGGCTCGAGGCCCGCGAGGCCCAGCCTCGGCAAAGCTCCTTCCGAGGACACCCCCCGCCGGCCACTTGGGCTGCGGGCGGGGCGGCTGCAATCTGACCCCCAGCAACCCCGGCTGCCAAAGTGTAGGCGAGGAATGTCTGGTGGTTCTCTTGTCTTTGGGCGCTGAAAGACGGGGGGGCAGACCCGCCCAGCCCCAGCCCCAGCCCCCAACCTCTCCTCCTTTGCTTTCCAGATACCCTGTGCAATGAGCTGGACCAGGAGAGGAAAGCTCGCTATGCCATTCAACAGAAGCTAAAAGGTTGGTCGGGGTGGAGAGGAACGGGGGGGGGGCGCTTCCCAGAATCCAGCATTCAGCATCCCCCCCGCGTTCTTATCAGTCTTCCACGCCCGCTCCGGCGCCGGTTTCGTGCCCCCTTCCCAGCCTGCCAAAAGGCTGCCGCGGACTGGCCTCATTAGCATCAATATAGCTGTTGATAGCAACAACCATCACGAAGATATCGAGATGTTCAGTCGACTGTGGCCATTATTGCGCCCACTGATTCCCATAGGTCGATTATGAGGATCATTCGATGGTGCTCAGCTCCGGGGCGCAGTGCGGGTGGGAGTAACGAGCCGCCCTCTGTGCTCGATCGCAGCCCTTCGCGCGCTGCGTGCCGCCGCCCGCCCGCCCGCCGGCCGGGCCGGGCCGGGCCGGGCCGGGCCGGCCCGTTCGCCGGGTCCCAGGGCTCGTGGCGGGGTCGCTCTGCGGCCCCCTGCGCGCGCTTCCTCCGTAGCAGTGCCGCGCGGGGCGGGGGGCGGTCGCGCCCGGGACAGCGCTGCCCCTTGGCCCTCCGTCGGCCGATGTCCTTGGCGCGGGGTCGGCGGGGAGGCCGGCGAGAGAGCCGGGCGGGCGGGCTGCGGGAGACAGGTCAAGGCAGGTGCGCATCGCCGCGGGAAGGCGCGCAGCTCTCGAGACGGGAGGAGATGGGTTTCCCAGGGATTTGCCCCCCGCCTCCACCCGGCGCCCCGTTGCTCCAGAGGCGTGCTGGGAGGGGTGCGTGTGTGAGCATTTGCATCACACGCACCCCTCACTCCGGCAGGGCTCTTGGACAGAGGAACAGTGCTGGGCGCCTGGACTTGGGGCTGCCGGGTTTGACGCCTCTCTCTCTCTTTGTCGCCCCCCCCGCCCCACAGAGGCACACGACGCGCTGCACCATTTCTCCTGCAAAATGCTGACCCCCCGCCACTGCACGGGCAACTGCTCCTTCAAGCCCCCCTTGCTGCCTCAGTGAGCCCGCCAAGGTCTGGGCCGAAGCCGCCGCTGCTGTAGGGGTGCGGGTCACAATGCCCCTCCCCACAAGAAATCCTGGACAGGGCAGGAGCGCCCGCAAGACACAAGCCATGTCCGAATCTAAAGAAGACACGTGTACATATGGCAGACAGAAGAGGGAATCCGGAGTGAGCTGCGCGCCCTTTTCCCTGCCGTGTAAATAGAGGCTGCGTCGGATTGCTCCGCCGATCGGATTGGGCCCGTCTGCAGATTCAAAGACCTCAGAGAGGGAGGAGAGCCGCTGGAGGGGGGGGGGCGGAGGGCGAGGGGGGGGGAGTAGGCCGCCAGATCCTCTACCTTGAGGGAGGTCTCCCCCCCCGCTGCCCCGATACCTGGCCGTCCTCCGGCCCCCTCCACCTTGGGCGCCCGCTTCTCCCCCCTCGCTCAGACTGGGGCGGGGGCGGGGAGGGGCCCATCAAAGTGGCGATGTGCAATGGATAGAAGCGTACTGTGATTTTTTTCCCTCTCTTGGTCCAGTCTTGGTTGCGTTTTGTTTCTTATCTGGCTGTTTCTTTCCTGGTTTCTTTATGCTGTCTATTTATTTCTCCCACCTTGACCACCATCCCTTGTAAACGGTTGATGTATAACAGCACTTTAAAGGAAGAGGCCGCTTCGGACGAGGGCCCGGGGCGCCTTTGAGCCCTTCGCCAACAGCGGGGCCCTCAGGGCCGGGACGTTCAGTTGTGGTTCCTGGAGAAAATGCCCGTCCTGTCAGGTGATTTTTTTTCCTTCGTTTCGTTTTATTCTTTAATAAAATCAGACTTTTGAACAAATCAACGGACTTCAACGGGCCGCCTGGCCGGCGCTGAATTTATTCCTCCGGGGCGACGCGGGCACTGACGATGTTGAGCGTCCAACGTGGTTTGCGTTTCCCAAGTAGATCAATAAAATAAAAGTAAACGCGTCACCGACGAATGGGGCAAGCACCGTTTGGTCGCTGCCGGCAAAGTCTCTCGCCCTGCGTCTTGTCTGAAACCGAACCTGTGAGGGGATGTCGTAGCCCTACACGCGGGTGGAAAGTCGTGCGGAACTGGAGAGTGAGCTTAGCAGGCGGAAGGAAGGAGGGTCTCTCCCAGCTCCAGTTCGAAACGGCTCGGGCCGAGTCGGGGAGCCGCTGCCGGCCAGGGGAGATCCTACGAGGTGGAATGGCGTGATGGGACCTGTCTCGGGAGCGGCCTCCTTCAGACGGTCTAAGCTTTCCCACGCTCGTCTGCCCCGCCGTATGCACGCTCTGCTTGTCCGTGGCAGGGACCCCGTCCAGGCCCTTGCTCCGACTTAAAGCGAGAACGAAGGGACCCGTCTTCTCCTGCTTGTGCTCTTTCAATTGGTTCGCCCCTCCCCCATTACCTAGGCTTTCAAGGGTCCCAGGAAAGGCTTTGTAATCTTAAATAACTCCGGACGGGTCCTCTGCTCATCTCTGCCTGCTTGCAATCGGGTTACTGCTGCCCTCCCCACCCACACCCACACCCACGCACACGCTCCGCAAGCGACCAAAACGGACGTTACACACGGGTTCCGGAGGCTTCACACGGAGCTTTTATCCTGCGATTGAGACGGCTCCTTCACGGAAGTCTGCGGGCTCTTTACATGAAGCCATGATCCTCCAAGGCGTCTCCTGCACTAAATGCCCTTTGCTCCGTTTTTAAATACATCGCAGATAATGAGCCATCAAATTACCCCGTTGTGTTCTGTGTTGCGCTCGAGTTCCCTCCGTGAAAAGATGGAAAGCGGCAGGAAGAGGAGCGAGATCAATGAAAGAGGGGAAGGGGGGGCGCGTGTAAAGGGAGTCAGTGGTGATCCTGCATTTAAAACGGAAGCAGAAAGCCCCGTTTTAAATGCAGGGTTTTAGGCTGGCGTAGTAATGCCCAGAGTCAAGCGCCACCCCACCCCCCTTCTGACCGCAAGGCCCCGTCTCCCTTTGGCCAGCAGCGGGCGCTGGAATCGGGTGACTGGGGCGGCGACGCCTGGCTGTTCCGCCCAACGTTTCCGGCCTGGCAAGGCGGCGGTGCCCCAGTGACGCGCACCCCCCCCCCCCCCCCGTGTTTAACCCAGAGCTGGACGGGAACCGAGTTTCAGTGGGTGTTAAACCCTGCCCGTTGACAAGGGCAGGGCTTACCCGCGGGATGTGTCACAATAAGCACCTCCGAGCACGTGCAGAGTATATTTTTCTCACGCGGAGCAATCCCGTCTAGACTCCCTCCGCCCGACTAGTGTTAGAAACAAGCTCCAGCCAAGACGTCGGAACAAGCCCCTAGCAGCGATGACCTCCCGGCGGCGTGCGCCTGAGGGCCGGGGCCGTCCTGGAAGGGCAGCGCCGCGGGGGCCCCGCGGAGGCTCGTGCGGCGGCTTCCCTCCCCGAGACCCGCCGGGACAGCAGAGCGGGGCAGGGCCGGCTGCGCCTGGCGTGGTCGGCCCCCGCCCAGAACAGGCCCCCGCACAGCACAGCCTCCTCCGCGGTGCGGCCCAGGCCGCTGGGGACGCCTTCAAGGGAGGGGAGGCCACCCCCTCCCCAGGCAGCTTCCCCCGGCGCTCAGAAGCAGCCGCCGCCCCAGCGGGACCTTCTCAGCGTTCGACCTGAAACACACCGGCAGCTCCTCAGAGGGCCGTGCCGACAGGGGCCCTCCGGACGCGGTGGGCGCCCAGCATTCCCTAGCTGGCTGGGGATGCTGCGGCAGAGTCCGGCGCGTCTGGAGGGCACCGGCCTGGGAAGGCTGGCCTGAGTGCCGCTGCTGCTGGTCAAAGCCAGGGCTGCTTGCATGCCCCGGGCAGAGGCCCTCCCCTTTCTTTCAGAGTTGGGGTACTTGAGACCTGGAGGTGGAAGCGGAGCCTTCCTTGCGGGGCTGGCTGGCTTGCTGGCCGGGTGGTTGGTTGACCGATGGATTGGTTGTTGGAGGCTGACTCGTTTCCTTCTCCCTTTCCTCCAAGGATTTGCATGAAGGACATTGTGGGGTCAATTTCTGCTCTTCAGAAATAAAATACACTTCCTTTCCCATTAGATGTATTTATTTTATTATTTATTTAAAATATTTATATACCACTCCACATCAAAATGTTTTGGAGCAGTAAACAGCAAAGATAAAATAATTGGTTGGCTTAAGCTGAGATCCTATGCCCACTTACCTGGGAGAAACTCCCATTGAGCTCAGTGGGGCATACTTCTGACTAGACACTCATAGGCGTGCAATGCTACAGTGCAGCCCTATACATGACTACTCAGAAGTTAGCCCCACTGAGTTCAATGGGATGTACTCTCAGATAAGTGAGAGACCTTGAGTTCCTTTGGGGGGGGGGGTAGACAGGCAGGGTATAAATAAAATCACTAAGTGGGTATAGGACTGCAGCCTTTATATTTTAACTAAAATGGTTTCCCATCCTGAGTCTTTGAGAAGGGGGGGGGGGAGAAAGAGAGAAGAGTCAACACAAATAAATATAAAGGGAAGTTGATTCACACAGTCATGATTAGAAAGTGACAGTTTCAGTTATCATGTGTTCACCTGGAGATGTGAATGTCAATGTGGCCTGTCTATCCGGTGTTATCCCCAGAGATAAGACTTCTCTCTGGGGGTGGGTTTTTGCAAGTGTGTGGAATAGCCCTCAAGGTTAGCTCAGAACCACTGTGCCATCATGGGTATGTTTGGGTGTGCCATGAGATACCCCAGGTGCCTGTACCTCAGGGCTGGCCCAAAACATTTTGCTACCTGCCACAAAGGACAAGACCCCCACCCCCCACCCCCACCCCACACAGAAAAGCTGACTGGACTGATGGCTGAATCTTACTTCCATGGTGGCACTGGGACAGGTGTCCTCCACCTCACCTAAGGGCAAAAGACTAGTTTAGAGGGTGTGGAATAGGCTTTGTGTAGCACACACAACTCTGTCCTCCAAGAGAGGGGAATAGCTAGCGGGCAGCTTCTGCTGCCTGAGGTGGTTGCTCCCCTTTTCCTAATGGTAGGGCCGGCACTGCTATACCCAGTGCAACAGTCTACGTTAAATGGGGAGGGTCAGTCCTCCAAAGGCCCAGCTGTGGCTGGCTCCAGTTATTGGAACTGGCAAAGCCTGTGATCTTCTGCAAGCCAAACAAGGGGACAAGTTGGGTGGTCTTAATGGTCCAACTATTGCAGATATAATTAGGACATCCTCCAGGCCCCATGTAGAAGACCCACAAACTCTGGAGAAGTGTGGTATTGGTCCCCCTCCAAAAAAATGTTGGGAGCACAAAATAGGGTGGTGAAGATGGAGCACGATTTCCTGTCTAAACACACTTCATTTATCTGGAATTGGCCTTTGTAATGTTGTCATGTGGTGGTTGTTGGCTGAATTATTTGAGTCTCTCTTGATTAAGCTGAGCAATAGTTTCTTGCAATCCACTATTTCCATGGTCAAATATGAAAACTGCTTAGTCCTGTCAGAGCAAGAGAAAAGCAGACTTCTTTAGGACAGAGCAAGGGCACAGTTAATGCCCAAGGAGCAGGGACGGCGGGGGGGGGGGGGTTATCTTCCACAGTCAAGCCTTCAGTATAACAGAGGGCACTATACTGTTTGCGAGGAGAGATTGGCTGTGGGAGCTGCTTAGAGAGAGGCCCATGCCATCTGTGGACCTCTCACACTTGCACTTTCTGGGTGCTCAAACTGTGAGCTGACTCATTGCCGCCCACATTATCCTAAAGACACAGGGGCCCTCCTGCCTTCCCAATGGGAGAATTGGGGTGGAGGTAGCCCCACATCAAGCATCCTTCTCAATCAGCTCATGTATTGATCATCAGCTTCCTGTAATTACTCATCCAAACTATCAACAAGCAAATCATAATATGTGAATGTAACTAGATGTGACATGAGCATGCTCACCAGTCACTCACAAGTATATACTTATGGATCTCATTCCGAAGAAAGTAAACTGTGCTTAAATTAGTGGAACTTAAGTTAACCATTGCATCTCTGACCTTGTTGGTCCTCCTTTTACTCGCCTCCACTCCCCAATTGTTGTTTTGGCAAAAGTAAAGACTGGTTTGCTGCAGCAGATGGGAGGACAGCAAGGACTGCATCCAGTGGGCGCCCTGTCTAGACAAAAATCTGGAAACCCAAGTGGGGTGGAGTTCCACAGGGTAATAATCCATGGCTTTGGATGCCACCTTTTCCCTGATAGAGTTCATGCGGCTCTAATAGCTGTACAACAAGCTGAATCCAGTGGTACAGTTGTGTCTTCTCATCGCTTCCTTGTACTGGGGAAAGCATCACCTGCTAAATTTCCACCTAACCTGAAGCTGCTAAAGCCACTGGGTGTGTGCCAGGGAGAGCGCGGCAACCCCGAATCAGGGGGCAAAACATGGTTTCCCAGTTTGCCTCTTGCATTTCTTGTTGCTGTCATTTTACTTCACATTTGCATACAACATAGAAGCATTTTAAGACTTAAAAGATTTAGTTTGTGATAAGGAGGCCCAAGTCCCACCTCTTAGGCAGCTCCTGTTGTTCTAATGCTGTTGAAATGTCACCTCTTTGAAATATTAACAGCCAAACTATTGGAATGTGCATAATTATTGATAATTATACAATTTGTTGCTGATTGAAGTTTCTGGTATCTATTTTAATTAGCTTCCAAAATTCTAATTAAGTAAAATGAAACATTAATAGGAAAAATATGGTGTCATTTAAAACAAAAGCAAACCACTGTGCCTATCGGATGATATTAATTGAGTTTCATATCACAAGGCTGCCATCTAGTGAATCCAGGCAAGAACTGTGGGGACTTGTAGCCTGTTTCTTAGGGGCTGAGAGATTCCCATTTCCTGCCTGATCCATGTTTGCTCAGAAGTAATCCCCACAGAGCTTAATGGGACTTGTTCGCAAGCACATTTGTGCATAGGAGGGCGACGCTGGGTTCTTCGTACTGTGTTGTTTGGTATCAAAAGGATTTAACAACCTCTTAAAGTTAAGAACTAGATAAAGTGCCATCTTCTATGAGGCTGGGGGCTGCTGGTGTTCAAGCATGCAAGGTTTTGAGATACACAGTTCCTCAGGTGGCAGAATAAGTAAGGAGCTAATTCGGAGGGAAAGAACAGAGGGTCACATGTGGCTAGCCAGGGTGTAGGTCCAGGGTAGGCTGTACATGGGTTTCAGGGCTGAAATTAAACCCTGGTCAAAGGTCATGGCTTCCTGTGCACCTGAGCTGGTGGATGGATTGGGCAGTAAGCACTGAGGAAGGTCTGTAGCTGAGTGGCAGAGCAGATTCTCTGCACGCAAAGGGTGCTTCCACGGCTCCCGGCAGGGCTGGGAAAGGCCTTCTGCATAAGTATATAATTGTGTCTGAAACTCCGGAGAGCCGTTGCCATCCAGAGACTGAGCTAGATGGGCTGGTGACCTGACTCCCTCTATGGCAGCATCCCTTGTTTCTGCAGGCTTAGTGATATGCACACAAGTCATTTTGAGAGCTCTCTGCCAAGGGAGGGGCCATGGCTGCTTTGTACACAGAAGGTCCCAGGTTCAATCCCCGGCGTCTCCAGGCAGGGCTGGGGAAGAGACTCCTGTCTGAAACCCTGGAGAGCCGCTGCTGCCAGTCAGTGCAGGTAATGAGTTGCTAGGTGGTATAAGGGAAATGTTATGATGCTGAAGCATTAGTGTGTGCAGATGAAGCTGCTGTTAAAGGTGCAGGAGCAGAAGCCAGTAAAGAAGTTGGCAACCCTATACAGCACTATGATACACTCTTTAGCAAAGCACACTTTTCAATTTTATTTTGACATAACCACCTGCTCAAACAATGTTCTGTGCAGGGTGCCAAAGCTTATAAAATCTGAGAGTTAAAATTAAAAACAAAACAAAAAACAAAACCCAACTGTTATATGGGATTAGTATTTTCACACCACTTAGCTCTCATTAAAATGTACTTTGCTGACTGTAAGATGTGGTTTCAAATGACACAACATATTAAGTGCTTAATATACTAGAAATTATGAAACTGATTTACCCTGTGCAATATGAAATAATTAGGGGGAATGAGATGTCAGTGGCTGAGTGAAGGGAAAAGCAAGGCTTCTTAGTGCCTTCAAATAGCTGGAGGGAGACAAAAGACCCTGGAAGTGGAATGAAATAAAATGTACACTTCCTTGCAAGTAAGCCCATTGAACTCAATAGGGCTTACTTCTGAGTATACTTGTATGACACTGTGCTGTAAGGTGCCAAAGAAGCACCTCAGAGAAATAGGGCCATTTTTGAAACCATGATAAATTTCAAGGGGAGGGGAGGGGAGGGGAGGGAGGATGCCCGAGGTTGGAATTGGACCGTGGCTGTTGGTGCTGATTTTCTACAGAACCACAGGGATGCAAAGCTGTCTAGGAAAATAGCCTTTCATGGAGGACTGGTCTATCAATGGCCATTAGCCATGTTCACCTAATGGAACCTCCAATGTTCCATTAGATGGGAAGATTAGATAGATTAGATAGATTAGATTCCATTAGGAGGTTCCTAATGGAACCTCCAATGCAACAATCCTTTCAATATATATTTATTTTAAAGATTTATATCCTACCTTTTCTAAAAACAAAACAATAGTCCAATATAGCTCATGGCATATGATAAGAGCAAAAAAATTCAATTATTAAAAATTAAATTAAAACAGCTTAAGAACAGCAAAGTCAAAACTTTTCCCATAAAGGTGTATTCATAAAAGCATATCCTGTAGAAGTGGCTGCAAAAAGAACAGCACCTAGATCGTTCCCAGGTAGGATTAAAATAAAGGCTCACCCAGGGGCCTTTCTAAAACCATCTAGCAGAAGGCCAGGATGGAGAAGGCAAGATGGGTTTCTCCAGGAAGGGAGTTTCACAGCCTCAGTGTGGCTATCAAGAAGGCCCTCTCCCAGTTGACAAGACAGATGACCAGGACTTCAGCTGATGGCCTCAGCAAGTGGGAAGGTTCATACAGGAGAAGGTCATCCTTCAGCTAACCTAGTCCCAAGCTGTAAGGAGTTTTAAAGGTCATCACCAGCACTTTACATTAGGCCTGGAAGCAAACTAGAAGCCCATGAAGCTGTTTCAACATGGGGAGTTCACACACTTTCCATACCATGTGCTGGGGACAAACAAGAGTGTGTTGGCGGGGGGTGGGGGGAACAGGGCTGTTGCCTTCACATTCTGCTTGGGAGTTCTCACAAGACATCGGCCAGGCACTCAAGCCCTATTCAGGCATTTTGTATCTGTGTACAGTAATCATGTGAGGAGGGGGAGCACTCTCGTCCCACCCCCTCCTTGTGGGTGTCCTTCACCCTGTAATGGTTTCTGAAGAGCTTTCTGAATCCTCCTGAACCTGTGGAGGCCTTCCTCGTGACCGAGAATGCCAATTTTTCAGTATTCTGAGAACCTGGTGGTATTCAAGTTTTCAGAGGTTTACCCCATCATGGCTCAGAACAGGGTCTTTAGTGTCAGAGCACCCTGGAACTCTTCATCACTACAAATTAGGCACCAGCCCTTCTGGGCTTTCAGCACCTACTGAAAATATAACTTTTCCAAAAGGCATTCCCAGGGGTGCTGTAGAAAGAAAGAAAGAAAGAAAGAAAGAAAGGTCGGTCAAGGCATGGGTTTCCAATGTGGCACCCATGGGTGCCACCACACCCACAAGGCCAGGCTGAGGCACCCACCAAGCTATTTTCCCCCTCTGCAAGTGAATGGAATGATTCCTCCTTTCACTTGTATGGTGTGTGTCTGGCAGTGGGGGGAGTCCTCACTGGCAAAAAATAGCTGGAGGGTCCTTGGTCCACCCCCTACCAAGGACGCTTGGGGCAACAGGGTCCTTGGTGGGGGTGACCCACACTCCTCCCAATCAATTTCTGGTAAGGGGGCTTTTTCTCAGCCCATGCAGATGAATGGAGAAATTGCTCCATTCTCTTGCATGGGGATGGGGAGGTGTGGTGGGAGGGTGAGAAAGAGGGAAAGAGGAGCCAGAGAGAGAGAGAAAGAGTAGAGAGAAGCAACAGAGAGAAAGAAGGGGAGGGGGGAGAGAGAGAGAGAGAAGCAGAGCCAGAGGGAGAGAGAGAAGAGAGGAGCCAGAGGGGGAGACGAGCCAGAGTGAGTGCACAATCATGCACATACACACCAACATAGATAGTGGGGGTGCTCCCATCATTTTTGTGACTCCTCCCACCCTACAGCATCCAATCTGTGGTGGTGCCCAGGGCACTTTTTCAAAATGCCAAATGTGCCCGCAGGCCCAAATCAATGGGAGACCCCTGTTCAAGAGGATGAGATCTCGAGAAAGTAGCTGGTGCTGTGTACTGTGAACAGACTGTTGCACGCTTCCCATCGCCCACTAGAGGGCAATGCAACCCCATATGAATGAGTGAAACCCCAACAGCTTCAGTAGTGCGGCTTCAAATCGGAGAAGCCAAATTGATATTTACCATCGGAGATGCTTCGCTTAGGGCAAAAGTTAAACCCACCAAGGAATTCTCTTGACCAGTTATATTTGCATGAATGGGAGATGTGCTACAGACCAGTAGTCATCTATGGTAATAATACCTGCCACAATCCCAGGAACGTGCTTCATACGAAGTTGCCCTGAACTGGTTCAAAGTGCTGGTCTGTCTTGCCTGGTATTGTCTACGTCAGCCTTCCCCAAGCTGGTGCCCTCCAGATGTGTTGGACTACATTTGCCATCATCCCCTCATCTGTATTCCCTTCCGTTTTTCTGGGGGGTCCTCCTTTTCTCTCTCTCTCTGGCTCCTCTTTCCCTCTTTCTTTCTCTCCTCCCCCCACCCCCTCTTCCTCATGCAAGAGAATGGAGCAATTTCTCCATTCATTCGCATGCGGTGAGAAAAAGCCCCCTTGCGAAAAATTGGCTGTGGGGGTGAAAGTCCCCCCACCAAGGACCCTGTTGCCCCAAGGGTCCAGCCATTTTTTGGTACCGAGGACTCCCCCTCATCCCACAGAAGTGAATGGAGGAATCTCTCTATTCACTTGCACGGGGGGGGGGGAATAGCTTGGCGGACACCTCAGCCTGGCCTTGTGGGAACAGCAGCACCCATGGGTGCTGCACCGGAGACTCCTGCCTTGACCTTTTTTCTTTCTTTCCCCAGCACCTCCAAGAACGCCTGTTGGAAAAGTCATATTTCCAGTAGATGCTGAAAACCCAGAAGGGCTGGTGCCCTTCACTCATTTGTAGTGGTAAGGCGTTCCAGGGAGTGGGCGCTTGGACACTAAAGACCCTGTTCTGAGCCACAATGGACCGAACCTGAGACCTCTGTGAACTAGAGATGGGGTGGGTTGAGCCTGGGCCCCCTCTGCCTGCAGCCAGGTGCTCTGGCGTTGACCTCCGGCTCCTCCAGGGTCAGGCATGGCTTCCATCTCCAAAGCATTGTGCCAGAGCTGCCACGCCATTGCAGCGGGGGCGGGGGACGTCCTTGAGAAAGCTGCCTGGGGTGTGGACAGGGACAATCCAGAACAGGGCTTGGCAACCTGGTGCCCTCCAGATATTTTGGACTACAACTCCAATAACCACCACCAATTGGCATGCTGGCTGGGGCTGATGGACATTGTAGTCCACAGCACCTGGAGGGCGCCAGGGTGCCTGCCCCTGATCGAGCCAGGAGGAAGCCAGAGACAGGCACTGAGTCGGTGCTCCCATCCAAGGAGCAGCCCAGTGTGGACATTAGGCTGTGGTCAGGGAGTTGCCAGAGTCAACAACGGAGCAGTCGATCTAAGGGGCACTGAGAACAGGGACCAGGAAGCAGGAGACAGCAGGTTTCCCCACCTGGGGCTAAGAAGCAAGCCAGGATCTCTAAGGAGTAGGAATCTGGCCTGGGCACAGCCCTGTTCCAGCAAAGCTACAAGATCCTGAACAAGGCCTGGAGGAGATGGATCTGGAGTGCGAGTCCAGATGCAGGTATCACCCAGGTGGCAAGCCAGGACCAGGTACAGTTCCTGGCACAAACTCTGTCATTGAAGTTGCTTTCACAAAGGCCTGGCTTCTGCTTAGCATCTAAAAAGTGACGGAGCCCCACCAAGTGCTCGTGCCCCATCCCTGGCTGCAGGTTTAGCAAATATGTAAAGGGGCAGCTCTCTGGCACTCCAGTATTGCTGGAGAGCCTCCAGCCACACCCTCTGCCTTCTGTCCCAGAAGCTTACAGAATAGTGAAGGGCTTGGATGAATGGAGATGTGAAGGAGTATTTGAGGGTCTTGAACCTCCAGCCTCAGGAGCAGTCAGCTGTTGAATCCTCTGCTTCCTCAGACTGGGCCATCAGATGTCTGGAGGCAAAGTCCCGCTGGCCCATCTCCCTGGTCGCCTCCTCCGCTCAAGTACCGTTGCAAGTCTGGGACAGGACAGGTAGGCCCAGGGCCAAATCAACTGGGGACCCAGCACCCAATCCAAGAGGAGTGTGGAGGAGAAGAGCCCCCTGCTGGTGCTGACCTGCAAACGTGGTAACTTGGCTGGTTAGGCCAGTCCCGGTGTCCAGCGCTTATGAGGGTATCGTTGGCAGCATTCCTGCCTGTTCAGAGGGAGAGGGAATGGATTACAGGCCGTAGTTCAGCCCTCCGTTGTAAACAGCACTGTATCAGCTCCATCTGATATGGTGGCTGCGCCCCTTCCTTCCCGACCATCTGCTCCCATTGGTAGTACATGCCCTGGTCTCCTCTCGTTTAGACTACTGTAATGCTCTCTATGTGGGGTTACCCTTGAAGATGGGTGGAAGCTGCAGCTGGTACAGAACGCGGCGGCTCGCCTGATTAAAGGCAGCCGCCGGCAAGATCACATCACTCCAGTGCTGAAGGAGTTGCACTGGTTACCAGTTGTTTTCCGGGTCAAATTCAAGGTGTTGGTTTTGACCTTTAAAACCCTATATGGTTCCGGCCCAGCCTATCTTAAGGAGCGCCTCCAGCAGCACCAGACAGGCCGCTTAACAAGATCAGCCTCGGATGGCCTTCTCTCTGTCCCATCAGCCAGGACAGCTAGACTGGTGGGGACGAGGGAGAGGGCCTTCTCTGTGGTGGCCCCCACTCTGTGGAACTCCCTCCCTAGGGAACTCCGCCATGCCCCCTCTTTAATGAGCTTCCGTCGTGCATTAAAAACGTGGTTGTTCAGGCAGGCATTTGGGGTGGGTTAGGGTATTTTAGGAAATGTTTTTATTGTAGAATTTTATTGTTTTAAACTGTTTTATTGTACTCTGTACATCTCCCAGAGCGGCTGGGTGACCAGCCAGATGGCGATTAATAAATTTAATAAATAAAATAAAAAACAAAGCCAGCCTTGAAACTCTTGCCGAGTTTCCCTTAGGAGTCCAAATAAGCAGCTGCTTTTGAAATATCTGGCCAGGAAAGTGGAGGCTAACATTTAAAATCAAGAATGGGATGTGCTGGACTCTTTCATATGATCTTGATATCTCATCCATAATGAAAAAATAGAATTGCTTCTTGATTAAGTTGAATTTGAAATTTTTAATTTGATTAATTTGACATTTTAATTCCAGAGCAACTGGATTTCTAAAAAGAGAGATATAAGGTGTGTCTGCCTAGAAGTCAACATCTCTGCTCCCCCCGCCCACTGCCACGGACCATAGATATCTGGGGAGAGCAGGGGCAATTGAGGAAAGAGCACTTTGCACATGCCTGAAAAGCAGCATGGTCCAAAACGAATGGTGCTTAGTATGCAGCAACTCATTATGTGTGTCTCAGTTCCACCAGAGACTTCAAAAACACCCCTACAGAAATCCACCCAACATACCACATGGTGTCAGATGCCACACAGAACAGTTTGAAGTGGCCTCCACGTGGCAGGTATGAGATGGGCACCAGCCTTCTAACAAAGCCCTTCCAAAAGCAGCTCTAAAGTGCCATCTCTCTCTTGAGCCAGGGTCCTTGGCAGCCAGCTGCCCTGTGACAAGGCAGGAAAGCATTGGCAAGAACTTGCACCCCAGAACTTGCACTCATAAAAATAGTATTCCGTCTCTGCCTTTGCTTCATGATAGCATTGCAAGGGTTAAGTAGCTGACATGTTTTAGCAGTGCTCTGGAGACAAAAAGCACACAAAACATTACTGTGCACCCTGGCTCTTCTGCTATACCATGTTATTTTTGTTCAGAACTGGCTTGTTATTTCTGCCCAGCCTTAAACAGATCCTGAGCACAAATGGAGGCAGGGGTTATTAAAAAGTCTTGAGTTCGTAATAGTAAAATATTTAATAAAGTCTGAGGCCAAAGATGAATGGATTCCTCCTCCCACCTGCTTTCTGGAAAAAAGGCATAAATGTGCACCCTAACACAGGAGGCTGACACAGTGCATGTGATCCAGGCTGATGAATATTTTTAATTTTGGCAAGATGAGTGGAAAAATGAGGGATGTAGCACATGTCGTGTTTGTCGCCAGAACAGAAACCTTGGTCCAAAGATTGGGTTAGTTATTTGAAATCAGTACATGATGAAGATGAGCAGCCTCCTTCCCTCTGCCTCTTCCATTCTTTCTTTAGTTCCCATTTTGCACTTCTTCAGCCCGTTTCTCCTGCCCTCTTGGCCTGCCCCTGTCCACTTCGCTACTCCATCCTTTGGTTCTCTTCTCATCCTCTCTCTGCATTTTCCATTCCTTGGTCCCCTGCTCCTGTCTTTGGCCCCCTCCCTCCTTCAAGCCCTTGCCTCCTTTACTCCACCCATTTTTGTCATGTTTCAGTCCTTCCCATCATATTTACCATCCTTCCACCGCAGAGGTGTACTCCAGGATCCCTTGCTATGTTTCACCGTGACCTGTGATGCACCTCTCAGGTTACATAGGGCTGCTTCATTGGCACCGCTAAATGATGGTGCCACCCAAGCAGCTCCTGGGTGTCTGGCTCCAACTAGGTCCAGCTCTTTGCTGTACAAATACAGGGATGAATACAATCAGGAAGTCAATTTAGCAGGCAAATAGTGAAGTACAGTTTTATCACGCAAGTAGGGATTTTCCAGAGAGAGGTCTGAGGTGCAGCCAAAGTCAAATGCATGGGTATCAGCATCCAAACACAGCATGAGGCAAGAGTTCAGAGGTCAGTAGCATGGAGGTCCAAACACAAGTCTGGGTAAAAGGATACTAGAGCTGGAGAAATGATGCTGTTTCCAGCAACAGCTAGATTTATACTGCAGGCTTATATTACCAGATCCTCCTGAGCCTCACTCAGGGTTCAGCTGCAGTTCATTACAGGACCTGCTTCTGAGGAGTTCCCTCCTCCTGAGGAGTCCTCCTTTGGAGTCTAGCATTTAAAGGAGCGCTCCTGGTCTGCCTTTTGAAGCAATGATGCTCTTGGGGACTGGGTGGTCATTTAGCCTCCATCTCAGAAGCAGAACTTCCCTCTTCCAGCAGAGATGGATCTGTGGTCCTCTCCCTTGAGGACCAAGGATATCCCATGTCTCCTGACAGGGGTGGATCCATAGTATCATCCATTTCTGGGAGTTCTAGCTGCTCATCAGAGAAGGATCCATCCAGCAGGGGCATGACACTGGGGTTGCTTGTATTGCCAAGTCGGCTCTACTTCCAGAAATGTTGTAGTCCTCCAGAACATTTCATAGAATCATAGAATAGTAGGGTTGGAAGGGGCCTACAAGACCATCGAGTCCAACCCCCTGCTCAATGCAGGAATCCAAGTCACAGCATCCTAGACAGATGGCTGTCCAGCCTCATCTCGAATGCCTCCAGTGTGGGAGAGCCCACCACCTCCCTAGGTAATCGGTTCCACTTTTGTATTACTCTTGACAGTGAGGAAGTTTTTCCTGATGTTCAGCCGGAATCTGGCTTCCTGTCACTTGAGCCCATTATTCCGTGTCCTGCACTCTAGGATGTTTGAGAAGAGATCCTTGCCTTCCTCTCTGGGACAACCTTTCAAGGACTTGAAGAGCGCTATCATATCTCCCCTCAGTCTTCTATTCTCAAGGCTAAATATGCCCAGTTCTTTCAGTCTCTCTTCATAGGGCTTTGTTTCCAGTCCCCTGATCATCTTCGTTTTCCTCCTCTGAATCCTCTCCAGCTTGTCTGCATCCTTCTTAAAGTGCGGTGCCCAGAATTGGACACAGTACCCCAGACGAGGCCTAACCAGAGCTGAGTAGAGGAGAACTAGTACTTCCCAGGATTTGGAAGCTAATCTTCTATTAATGCAGCCCAAAATAGCATTGGCCTTTTTTGCAGCCACGTCACATTGTTGACTCACATTCAGCTTGTGATCTACAACAATTCCAAGATCCTTCTCACTTGTAGTGTGGTTGAGCCCCATATCCCCCATCTTGTAAGTATGCATTTGGTTTCTTTTTCCTAGGTGCAGAACTTGGCATGTATACCTATTAAATTTCATTCTGTTGTTTTCTGCCCAGCGTTCCAGTCTCTCAAGATCACTTTGAATTTTGTTTCTGTCTTCCAAAGTATTAGCTATCCCGCCCAATTTTGTGTCATCTGCAAATTTGATCAGCATTCCCTTCGCTTCCTCCTCCAAGTCATTAATAAAAATGTTGAAGAGCACTGGGCCCAGGACTGAGCCCTGCAGTACCCCACTTGTTACCTCTCCCCAGTTTGAGAAGGTCCCACTGATAAGCAGTCTTTGAGTACGATCCTGTAGCCAACTGTGGATCCACCGGATTGTTGTTTCATCTAGCCCACTTTGAGCTAGTTTGCTCATCAGGTTATCATGGGGCACTTTGTCGAAAGCTTTGCTGAAGTTGAGGTATATGATGTCCACAGCATTCCCACAGTCCAAAAGGGAGGTGACGTGATCAAAAAATGAGATCAGAATCGTCTGGCAGGATTTGTTCTTGACAAATCCATGTTGGCTTTGAGTAATCACTGCATTGCTTTCAAGGTGCTTACAGGTGGATTGCTTTATAATCTGCTCCAGAATTTTCCCTGGGATTGATGTCAGATTGTCTGGTCTGTAGTTCCTAGGTTCCTCCTTTTTACCCTTTTGGAAGATAGGGACAACATTAGCCCTCCTCCAGTCATCCGGCACTTCACCCGTCCTCCATGATTGCTCAGAGAGAATAGACAGCGGTTCTGAGAGTTCTTCTGCCAGTTCCTTTATTACTCTAGGATGCAGTTCATCTGGCCCTGGAGATTTGAACTCATTCAAAGTAATTAGGTGTTCCTTGACCATATGCCTATCGATCTCAAGCTGCAATCCTGCCCCTTCAGCCTTTACTTCACCTTTGCCAGGGGGGTCATAGACCCTCTTCTGGGAGAAGACTGAGCCAAAGTAGGAATTGACCACCTCTGCCTTTTCTTTGTCTTGGTGGGCCCAAAAAATTCTACTGCGACAGTCTGTTTTGGACAAAGTGTGCATGCATGCACTCCTGAACACTTAATATGGGTGGAGCCTCAGAAATCAGGAGACTGCCTACTTCAGGGCTTTTTAAAAGGAAAATTTGGAAGTGGACAGTGGGATGTATTATGATGCAAGTTCATGGCCTCTGCTGCTCCAGCCTTCCTGTGTGTTGTCCTTGTGTGTGCATGCCCATGCTTTGTTGCTTAAAGTCACACTCCATATGTTTTAGAAACCAACACAGAATGGCACAGAATCCGCAGGACAAGGAATTTGAGTGTCAGAAGAGTGTCATAGCCAAGCTTCACATAGCATGAACTCCAACAAAACTTTATTCCGATGAGGCTACCCAGTGCATTCCCTTTGTTGAACAGTGTCTGGATAAGACATTCAATAAAAGTAGACTTGTATAAAACCATTCCAGCTAGTGCTGTGCTGAAAATTTCTCCCACATTTTTTGACCATACTCATTCAATCTGATAGAAGAGAAATTGCTTTCGAAGAGAAATTCGATGGTGAAGAAATTTTGGAGAAATACTCATGGGTTGGGTTTGGGTTTCTTGGGCTTACCTTACTTAGGAGGTGGCCAAGAAGTGGGCACAAGTGTCCTGTTTTTCATTCTACAATCATCTCTCTGGCCGCCTGTAGCCTCCTCAGCTTCCTACACTTCAATTAAAGCCCAGTTTAAGGCACCATGAGGTAATTCCTCCCATGGGGCTTTTTCAGATCAGTATATGCAGGCAGCCTGGGAGGCTGGCTGTGATCTGGGAAGCTCCGAAATGCCACAAGAATAAACTATAAGACAGCCTGAATGAAACAGAACAAGGGAAGCCTCTTTCATGGGGAGAGAAAACTTTCAGGAAATGGGAGGACAGATTTTGGCAGAGCACGAACTCCACCTCATCCCTGGAGCGACACAGCACTGCCCCCATCTGCATTGTGGTGGATGCAAATTGGGGGCCAGCCTGCCAAGACAGTGGAGGCTGTTGCAGCACGAAGACCTCCAAACCCTTACCAGAAAAGAAAGAAGGTATGCTACAATCCCTGCCAATGGGGAGTCCTACCTGGAAGGAACTGTGAAGAATTTCTCCTCCCCTGGAGAAATTCGGTGAAAGTGTCTCCCAAATTTCTCTGCCCATTAGTAAAGTGGAGAATTTCATGAGGCCATTTGCGCACAGCTCTAGTTCCAACCCATTCCCCTTGTTATGCGGCACTTGACCTCTGCTCCTGTTCTTCCCACCCTATTGTGTGAGGTTCGGATGAGCAATGCATGGAAATGCCTTTTTTGCTTTTTAGAGCAGTCCTCCATTTTACTAAAACCACTGACAGAGAAGGGTGCCACCTTCCTCCTTTGAATATATTCTGCAACAGTAGCAGAAAACCCTGTCACTGGAAACTGACTATTCCAGCCAGGGATTGCCCCTTGTAGCAGTCAGTACAGAAGCTCTCCACCTCCCTCTGTGGAACTGGGTTAACAGGGGGGATGCGGTTGCGCAGGCTGCGTGCTGCTTGGGTCCTCAGGATACTTTGGAGCCCTTCCCTTCAGAGTCTGGGATGCGGACGGAGCATCTGCCGCCCCTCTGGCCTTGGGCTGTGCAGCAGAGCAGGGAAGTGCTCAGAAGCCAGCCTGTATTAAGAACCTGTCCATGACAGAAAGTCCAGCTGGGAAACAGGGATGTAGTATTTTTATTTATTTCTTTATACATACATACCTGCTACTTTTATACTGCTGATTATCCTAAAATCTCTAAGCAGGTCACAATAAATATAACATACAGTATAAAACCAATGAAAAAAAAAGCATAAGAAAAATAAAAACAACCACTAATTAAAACATTACAGCAAAATCGTAAAATGGTGCAGTGTCACAATCCATCACAAGTCAGGGAAAGCCTGTGTAAATAAACAGGTCTTCAAGAGGCGTTTAGAGCTTGCCACACTTTCTGCCTTTCAAGCTACTTGTGGGAGGGTGTTCCGGGGGGGGCACCACTCCCGCAAAGACCGCTTGCATGCTGTTACCTGGTGACACTTTGTTGGTTGCGGAATGACCAATAAGGCCTCCTCGGAAGACCTCAGGAGTCGGCCGGACATAGGCAGCCAGTGAGGTCTCCTGGTGCCATGTTGCTCAGGGCTTTGTATACCAACAGCAACACTTGAACGTGGCTCGGTCGCTATACACAGCCAGAGCAGAGGGGCCGCACTAGCTGCAGCTCCCAAACCAGCCACAAGCAGGGGCAGCCCATCCATATAGGTGAACTAGGTGGCTGCCTAGGGCACCAAGTTAAGTGGGATGCCAAATTTGAGTGGGGGGGGAACACATTACAAAAACACAAATGACAATGAAAATTTCATGTCTCTATTTTATCTCATCTCAGAAACACTGGTTGGACAGACAGATGGACGGAAAAAAGGAATAATTACGACTCTATTTAAATAAATATGCATTAAAAACATTAAATGGAAAATAGGGGCAAAATGTTTCCCAGTTTACCAAAAACCTCAGCCTAGATTTGCTCTTGGGGTTTGGGGGTGCTGAATGCATGGTTTGCCTAGAGTGCCAGTTGCTGGCAAGCTAGTCTAGGGCCGCCCCTGGTCACAAGGGCAGCCCCACACGGAGCGCATTACAGTGATGAAAAGCTGCCTGGACAAGATGCCCAATAATGAATGTAATGTACCCCAAACTGAGAGAGCAGTTCCCCAATAAAGCAGCCAGGACAGGGAGTGCTACTGACTGTCACTGCCCAAGAACTGTGTGACTATAATGTTTCCCAAACCGAGATGGCAGAGCAGAAGCACCTGAACCCTGTTAGAAAAAAGCCAAATGGGAACAGGAATTTTAAAGTAGTCGATGTGAACTAAATAACGTGCAAAATAACAACTCAGTCTAGCCTTCAGAATAAGAATAATCAATGTTCTCTGCTCCAAACTGACAGAGGCATAAATTGCCTTTCTGCCTGGGCAGGAGCCTGAGAAATATAACTAACTCCCTCTGTCTCTCTGCCTCTGTGTGTGTGTATGTGTATGTGTGCGTGCCACAAACTGAGGCCACAAACTGACTGGCTGGGCAGGTCCTGAAGAAATAAAACATTGTTTGTCTATGCCCCAAACTGAACAAGAGAGCCCCAAACCAGCATTAAATATGTACGATAGATTAATCAGACCTACCACCCCCTCCCTCCCAGAATCCTGCCTGGCCACAGTGCTGGCCTAAAAGCAGAGGTTCCACTAGTAAAGAAGATCCTGTTGACACGAAGCTTCACACTGCAGAAGAGAGGGAAACTAGAGGGTGTTTCCTTCTCTTACGCAGTCTGAAGCCTCGTGTCAACGGGATCTTCTTTACTAGTGGAACCTCTGCTTTTAGGCCAGCACTGTGGCCAGGCGGGATTCTGGGAGGGAGGGGGTGGTAGGTCTTATTAAACTACAGACAGACATACTGCCTCTGATACTGGAGGTAATATCTAGCCATCATGACTAGTAGCCATTAATGCATATAATCATGATGTCCGTGATTATATATCTCGGTTTATCTGGGAACAGACAAACAGATGATTGTGGATTCTATTTTTAAGTTGTTTTCCTCACCCTTTCTTTCAAGTGGTGTCATAATGACATGTAATACTTATATTGGGTCACTAGATGGTGCTGCAGTAGGAGAAACCATATAATTCTGTATGGGGAGAAACTCTACAATATATTTGTTCCCAAAGAAGCAACCATGAGGGGAAGAGCTAGGAAGAGCCACCAGGGGAAAAAATGGGTCCAGGCAGTGGAAAGAAAAATGCTTCCCTATGGGAGTTCAATTACAGCAGCTGAAGAAACACATGGAATACAATTTCCAGAGGGGCAGTCATGTTAGTATGGTGCAGCAGAAACAACCATGAGTCTTGTGGCACCTTAAAGACTGACACATTTATTAGGGCATAAGCTTTTGTGGACTACAGTCCACTTCATCAGATGCCTGATGTGCAGGGAAGGTGCGGGGCAGTGACCATAAACAAGCAGGGAAGTCAGGGGGAAATGAAATGCAGAAAGTACAGACAGAGATAATTATGTTATTAACAGTGATCATTCACAAAGCAGTGTTGCATTCTCCATTAAGACAAACAGATCAGTTTCTATGCAAAAGAATAAACAGAAACAAATCTGATATCAGAATAGCAATATTTAAAAACAACAACAATGGGGGAACATTTCATTCTCCCAGGACAACCTGCCACTGACCTTACAATGGTTTTTTTCAAGCAAAGAAACTTCAAAGGAAGTTGAATACCGATGGAATGCCTCTCCTGGCTCAAACATACCCTTGCACTACACTCATCATCTAAGGTCCTCCTCCGGGTGCCTACTCGGAGGGAGGCTCGGAAGACAGTAACAAGAGAGAGGGCCTTCTCAGTGGTGCCCCCCCATTATGGAATGATCTCCCCGATGAGGCTCGCCTGATGCCAACATTATTATCTTTTTCAATGCCAGGCCAAGATTTTTCTCTTTTCCCAGGCACTTGACAGCATGCAAAGTTTTAAGTGGTCCTGGATTTGTTTTAGGTTTGGCTGATTCTCAAAAGTTGTTTTTAGATATATGTTGTCTCTGTGTATATTGTCTGTGTGATTTATGTTTTTAAATTGTGCATATTGTATTTTTATGTTTTTAATCATTGTAAACCACCCAGAGAGCTTTGGCTATGGGGCAGTATGGAAATGATGATGATGATGATGATGATGATGATGATAATAATAATAATAATAATAATGATGGGAGATTGCAACATGAGACCACAGAGTTACAATTTATCAAGAGGTTCCATTTTGTCAGCTGTGGCTTGAATAGGGATAGTGGGTTTTTATCACACTACATATGTTAATTAACTTATCAAAGCCTGGATTTTTGTGTTATCACCAACACTGCTTTGTGAATCCTCACTGTTCAATGATCACTCATGGAATACAGAGAAGGGATGCACCCCATTTTAATTTTTGATGCCATAAAATCCCTGTAGCATTCCAATTTGAGATATATTGTGGCTTCTTAAAGCCAATGGGTAAAACTTTGCTGAGGGAAATTCATTTTCACATGGTTATCAGTTCTTAATAATTTTTTTTGTAAAGGATCAGTATATAAAGTTATGTTCTGTAACAGCACAGACCTGATAAGAGACGTACGGTGTAATTAACTGACAAACTCTAATTAACTGACAAATTATTTACTTATGTTTGTTCGTGGGACACAGTGTCCTGAACATACTGGTGTGCTTAAATCAAAATCCAGAGCATTAGATCATGCATGAGTCTTACATTACTGCTGCACATGAAAGGAGAAATCAGTCGTCTCAGCCATCTTGGCCACTAATTCTCTACCATTTGCTCTTTTCCCGCTCCTCCTCAGCTAATTGCCAAATGCTGTTCAAAGTCCATTTCTTCACAGTTTCTGGGTTGGTCCCTCACAATTTTCATTTTCATGCCAAATTTCAAGATTGTCTACTGGGAGTTAGGAAGGGGCCTGTTAATGTCTCTCTCAGCATGTGGCTTCAGATGTGCCCCCAGCCCGCCAGTTGCAATCTGAGGTATCTGTAGCTTGCCATCTCAGGACAAGACGTTTCTCTGTGAACACCAGCGGTCGTCCACTGCACCAGACAACAGTTAGGGACCCCTAGGATAGATAATTTCCTGGTTCACACTGACACATACACACACCAGGATATAGTGCAACATTTTGTTGCAGTGTCCCACTCGTTTCCTCTATTTCCATTGCTGAGACGGTGAGTGCTGTTGTTTATGTAGCCCCATAGGCACCATCCACGCACAAGAGGAAGGTATCAGGAGGCTTTGGGAACGCCAACATTTGTAGAAGTACAAAACATCTTTAGAGAAGAAAAAAAACCTGAGGGGGAAACCCCCCAAACTCAATGAGAACTGCTTATGCTCAGTTGCCACAGAATGCTGACTGACTCACAGTTGAGGGGAAAAATGGAAAATCAAGTGGGAAGGGGAATGGAATGGAGTGGAGTGTCCTGAAGGAGGGCATGGCTGGCTGACTGCAACACTAAACTGGAGCATTCCATGCTGCAACATTTTGTTGCAGATCGCACATAGTTGACATCCTACGCCAAGATAGCAATTATGACAGCCACCCCCACAGAAGTTCTAGTAACTCTTACTAATCCCAGCACCACTCCCGACGATGCCCCTACAATATACACACAGTGGTAGCACTCATGCCACGATGACAGTGTGCAACCCATCCCAGACTCTCTTCCACCCACAGTGCGTAAACATGCTGCCAGGAAAAACCCACAACCCCTTTTCCAGGGCAGCTAATGCCATAGCTCGGTGGTAAGAGAACAAGCTCTAGGGCAGGGCTCGGGAACCTCTTTCAGCCCAAGGGCTTAATTCAGTTTTGGAGAGGCTCTCAGGGGCTGCGTTCCAGTGGTGGGCAGGGCCGAAGGCAAAAGGGTGGGCCCAAAAATGCCCGCTTAGTTTAGCTTAAAGCTCTTACTGCCAGTAAGGAGAGGCACTTCATCCATTTAGAATGGGGGTGGGGGGACCGCAAAACCACAGGAAAAACACCAAATGATCAGTGGGTGGGGGAGAGAGAAAGGGGGCATAACCATCTGGGGAACCTCAAAAGGCCCAATTTGACCCGGGGTACTGAGGTTCCCAGCCCCTGCTCTCAGGCTTCTTTAAGGCTGCCCAAAACCCATGGCAACTCAAACACAGAGGCAGCCATAGAACCATGTTGCTCGAGAAATGACCAGGACCACAATGATAAGGGGGGTTCCCAACTGTCAGACAGCTCCATAGCCCTTGGCTGGGAGGAAGTCTGCGTGACACTGCTTTGTGAGGTTTTTACTCTGAAAAGTGGGCTGAATATCTATTAAATATATAACAAAACCACACGCAGAAGCCACGGCTGAGTGGCTTTGCAGGAGAAGGGCTCAAGGCCTGTTGAGGGACAAAGGGTTTCAGATACAAATGAACAATACTGCTCCTCCCAGCCTGTCTATGTGAAGCAAGCAATTTTTTTGGACAGGAAGCTTACTTTTCATCTTGCCTAGTCCCCTTCCTCTCATCCTGCCACATCTCTCTTATGTGCCATTGGTTAATTGCTAATAACTGCTGGTTATTTTCACACCGGACCTGTGATCCATCTTTCCCTGTCCATCTTCGCTGTAGCCCAACTGCAGGGCTTGTCATACCAAAAGGAACAGAAGGAACATAGGGGGTGGGAGTGGGGGTGGCAATGAGCTGTTGAAGGCCACTTCCTCCCCCTGACTGGTGCACTGGCTAAGAGCAGGGTGCGGGTTAAGTGTTTTTGATTGAATAATCCACAAATGAGGAGGCAGACCGCCTGGGGAAGACATGACAGGAAGCTAAGCAAACACCTCCTTCTGTGTCTTAACTCCTGTTGAACAAATGTTGCCAAGTATGAGATGTTTGACAGATCACTATGTTTACTATTACTTTGAAGGTAAACTGGCAGAATCCTCATGAGATGATGATAGGGAGATCAGTCTGGCACTTGAATAGGTACTCTTAACATTTCTTTTTAAAGCAATGGTAGGAACGCCTTTTAGAAGTGCTGTGTCCTGCTTATGATACTCTGTTTTTCCTGTTGTCATGTATAGTGTGCAACTCTCATTACAATGCTTATTTCAAGATCAGTTCAAACCAGCTTTGGTGAAGGTTCCATTTTCTGGTGTATTTGAACTGGGCTGGCAAAAGCTTTAAGCAGTCTCCTTTTGAAGATTAAAGAAACAACGGATGTTATGATCCCAGCTGGCAAAAGCGGTGGCCTCATCATGTTGGGTTTAACCACAAAGTAGACAGGTGTGTGTGTGTGGTGGTGGTGGGGATTGAGTTCTAATGGCTCCAGCACATTAAAAATAGTGATATGAACTGAACTTTATTGATCTTCACACTATACACTAACTATATGCTATATAATAATATTCCCACTGCCTGATAGTAATCTGATTGGGACAGAGGGCCTTGCTCTGTCCATAGCTGAGCTGAAAACTCAATCCTAGCCCAACAATACTTCCCAGTAAGACCTGATCTTTTGTTCTAAGGACTGTTCTACATATTACGGCCTGTTTCGCATGTTCACAGTGGCTTACTTCCCCTCCCCACGCTGTGTCTTTATGGGAAACTGCTTCTGTGAGTGTGTGGTGACTCCCCTTACCGTGTAAAAATGGTGCCATAACATTTATTGTGGCTTGCCACATGGATCCTCCTTAACCCCAAGGAAGGATTCCTTGCTTAATGTTGGATGTATCTTGGAGGTTGCTAGCAAACAACATTCTCCATGCAGTTTGAAGAATCCACATGGCAAGCTGCATTAGATGCTATGGTGGGGTGAGGAGAAGAGAGGACTACAAGCAGCTTTCAAGAGAATGAGGCTCTTTGTACACCAGCCCTACATATCTGTCCAAGTCTAAGGATTCATGTTCCTGTAATTAATTTCTGTATTCAATTTTGAATAAGGGCTACAGTGTTTAGTCAATACAATAGTTAGATCAATCACTTAAAAACTTTTTGGGCGGCAATCCTATGAACACTTACCTATGGGTAAACTTCATTTAGCACAGTGTGATTTACCTCTGAGTAAACATGCATAGGATTGCACTGATAATCAATTAAAAACATGCATCCAGTTAATTGGGCAGCACACTTTTAAAATGTTAATTATTTTAAGTACAAGAACATAAGCTGTGGGTGGTAGGAAGCACCATCTTAGAAGAGGCATCTTCCCCTTCTGTCTCATACACAGGAGGAATGCCTCTTCTAAGATCGGGCCTGCACGATGAACAGATGCAGGTATCATTTAAAAACAAATAATTCTTCTCCTTCTCCTTCTTCGATTCCGGCTGTCTAGCCGTGAAGCCTCGGAGTGCGGAAAGCAGCAGCTGGACGACACATAGGATGTGTCATACTGGCATTTCCGACTTCCCTGCCCCGGCACACCCCCAGGAATGCCCCGTTTTTGCTGTTCTGCACTCCTCTTCCGAGCATGGAGTGTGGGGCTGTTCCGCGCTGCCTATGAGGCAGTGCGGGACGGGGTGGAAGTCAGTTCTCAGGGAACCAACCTCAGATCGTGGGCTCCGAGGTCAGTTCCCAGGAACCAACCTATCCTATGGCCGTCTAGCTGCTGACTAGCAGCCATAGGATTGCACCCTAAATTGACTTTCTTTAACTGGGTGACAATCCTAAGTTTGATGAGGAAATAACACTGTAAATTTCCACTGTTATAAATGCACTTCTAGAGGTTGAGACTGAGAGATTCAACCACATGAAATGAATCCATTTAAAGCCAACATTGCATTTTAAACAGTTGTATCTCGATTCCTTCAAATGGATGTGTTTATGGAAGAAAGTTATTATAAGAAGAATTATAAGGAGGTATGTTGGGGACTAGTGTATGATGCTTCATATTTCCCCAGCTCTCATTTTGATCTGATACGATTTAAAAACTAGTGTCAGAAGCTCAGTCTTATTATGCCTAGCAAACAGAGGAGATAATTATTTTACCCAGATTTTAATAAATAGTTTATTTCAACATTTCCAACTTTTCTTTTACACAAAATTCCCCAACAATCCCCTCCTTTCTTACCCCAATAATGCCCTCTGCTCCCTCCTCCTAACCTCTTTCATATGCCAGCTCTGGCTGTTCCTGGGCAGGGATAGCTTAGCCATGGCAGAGCTGCAGGTATTGCTATGCAATTGTGAGAAGCAACTGCAATTCCTCCTAAAGCAAGTTAAAGGACTTAACTATATTTTTATTTGTCAGCAGCTGAGAAAATTGCAGGATGGTCCCGTTGTACCAGGCTTTCTATAGAACTGACTTATGGGTGATAAGAATGTGAAGGTTGCCCCAGATGGTGAGCTTGTTGGGGGCATATGCATTGAAACTAAGCTGATTCACTGTTGCTTCCCATGCCTGTCTAGTGGCCAACGCTATGGGAGTATGAGGTGGGCCAGGGGTGGGGGGCAAAGATGTGTTGAACCAAGAGCTGTCTAGTTTTGCAGTGCAGAGCTGCATATGACAGGAGTCCCCAACCTTTTTGGACCTGTGGGCATATTTGGGAATGTGAGAAACTGTTGTGGGCACCACCACAAAATGCCTAATCAGTGGATCACTGCTTTGGCGTCTACCTGCCATGTCTATGGATCTTAAGCTGTGTCTTTTTCAGCAAAAACTTTTGTTTTATGTCTATTGGACACCACAACATCTCTTTCATAAGGGATTGTCTAATTCAGCTAATTGCTGGCAGTGCAATACAGTTAATGCTTCTTTTAAATATATGTTTTGGCAATGTCCCATAGTTGCTTCTTTTGGGGATGAGGTTATTACACAGATAAATTTTATACTGGAACAGTCTTTAATATTCACTGATGTTCACAGTTTTTTAAATTATTTTTTAAATTATCTAAGCCTCTGTAGCTGTTTGCCACTAAAATTTGGTGGCAAACTGCTACTTTCTCCTATTTTTCTTAATTGGCAGCACAGCTGGGGGAAATGTGTGTGTGTGGTGGGGGGGGGCATGTTGTCCACCCCTCATCTAGATCCTTGATTTGCCAAACTCCCAGAAATTATCTCCTTATTCTACTAACTTTCAAATGCATTCATTCTCTTGCTTCCACTCTGTGTGTTAGGCATGAAGCCAGGTTACAGTAAGAAGCAGCAGCACTGACAGATCTGAAGCAGGGCATAAAAAGCCAGCACTGCTAATTATATTGCAGTAATTACCTCAAAATTATATGTATGTTGTTTGTGCAATAGTGGATGCTGCTATTTTTGAACTTTGCTTGGTCATCCTGAGTTGGTGGAGTCACACTCACTCTCTGAATCCATGTTCATCCCTGGACATGGTTCCACCTCTGCTCCCTGATTTGTTCCATGCCCCAGCCCTTCCCTTTCACCTCCATGGTCACTCAAGCCAAATAACCACAGCAAAACATTTAGCATGAACCAATATGAGATGCTTGGACCCTTGACTGGGTTCTAGAACTAATACTCAGTGGAAAGATAATGTCTGCAGTTTGTGAAAGAACAAAGTTTATACATGCTTTAATTATTATCTTCATTTAACTGCCCCTTTTCCCTTTAGCTGCTTTGTGATGTTTCACAACTTTGTTGGCATTTCAAAAGGAAAAGGAACAACCAAGAGCATAATGACTTGGGCCAAACATATTTGTAATCACGTCCTTGACGAAACCATTGCAAAATTTTCCCTTCTTCTTCTTCTTCTTCTTCGTCTTCGTCTTCGTCTTCTTCTTCAAAATGGCATATGAGAATTAAATCATGTGAGAGTGAAAGGTTATGTCTAAACTTCTTCTATATGGTGCTGAAAAGTTCACTATCAAATTAAAATGTTGATATTTGAGGGTTTGAAATCTGCATGATATGAACAAAGTGCAGATACATTAAATCCACAAATTGCAGTTAAACAAAGGAAAACCCAACTGGTTGAATGTGAAAGTGGAGAGTGCAAAAGCTGGTTTGAAACTCAACATTACAAAAACTAAGATCATGGCATCTAGCCCCATCACTTTCTGGCATATAGAAGGGGAAGAAATGGAAGCAGTGACAGATTTTACTTTCTCGGGCTCCAAGATCACCGCAGACGATGACTGTAGCCATGAAATTAAAAGACGCTTGCTCCTTGAGAGGAAAGCTATGGCAAACCTAGACAGCATAGTAAGAAGCAAAGACATCACCTTGCCGACAAAGGTCCATACAATCAAAGCTATGGTTTTCCCAGTAGTAATGTATGGCTGTGAGAGCTGGACTATAAGGAAGGCTGAGCGCTGAAGAATTGATGCTTTCGAACTGTGGTGCTGGAGAAGACTCTTACGAATCCCATGGACTGCAAGGAGGTCAAATCAGTCCATCCTAAAGGAAATCAACCCTGACTGCTCATTGGAAGGACAGATACTGAAGCTGAAGCTCAAATATTTTGGCCACCTAATGCAAAGAGAAAACTCTCTGGAAAAGACCGATGCTGGGAAAGACTGAAGGCAAAAGGAGAAGGGGACGGCAGAGGATGAGATGGCTAGATAGCATCACCGATGCAATGAATATGGACTTGAGCACCCTCCGGAAGACAGCGCAGGACAGAAAGGCCTGGCATGCTATGGTCCATGGGGTCACGAAGAGTCGGACACAACTTAATGACTGAACAACAACAATAACATTATATTACGGAAGAGGACCCCTGCTGGATAAGACCAAAGTGGGTCCATCTAATTCAGCATCCTCTTTTTAACAGTGTCCAGCCAGATGCCTCTGGGAAGCCCACAAGCAGGACATGAAGGCAAAAGCTGTAGCCAGCCTAAAAGTTGGGGGGCACCAAAAAATCAAGGGGGGCAGTTAATCTGGTCTGCAGGCCTTTTAAAGACAAAATTATAAATTTTTAAAAAATCATTGTTTGTAAAAAAAAAATTAGGGGGACAGAGAAAATTAAGGGGGCAGCAGGCCCCCCTACCCCACCCCTGGCTATGGGCCTGAATAGCCCTTCACTGCTGTTGCTCCCATCCAACAACTGGTATTCTGAGATATGGGTGCTTCCAGACAGCACTTCCAGTCAAAAGAAGTTGTACAGCTATCCGTTTTTTCCTCCTTAACTTTTTTCATGTGGAAAGAAAAAAGATGGAAGAAGGAAGGGAAAATATGGAAGAGTTACAAGTGAAAGACAATGTAATCTGGACCCCTGTAAAATCAGATGAATAAGACAGGACAATTGCACAATAAAAGCCTCATCTGGAAGCACTCATTGTCATAACCACTGACAGAGCTTTGGCTATGGGGCAGTACAGAAATTTAATCAATCAATCAATCAATCAATAACTTTATGCCAGTGCAAACTGTTACACTACCATAATTGCTACATTTTCCCTGGGTCTTGGAGTGCCTGGGACCAGCAAAAATGTCCCACATTGTCCTAGTCTTGTCTTGCCTTAGGAAGCAACTGAGCCTTACGGTATTGCTAGAGGAATCCTCGTCCCGTGAGTTGACCCAAATATATTTGTTGCTCATAAGCAAGCACCGTTTGTGACATTGCACAACATCATTACTGATCACGGGACACATCTGTTAAGGGGTCAGCCTTTCTGGACTTGAGCCAATATGAGATAGCCTTTACTTCGCTTTTAAACTGGCAGAATTTTAAATAATTGAATTTCCCTGCTTTAAAAAAAAGCATGCCAAGTTTCATGGTATTAACTAAACAGGTGTCATTTTTATAAGCAGTAGAATTGAGGCTTATAACAGTGGAACCTTTTTTTTTGCAGTTCACCTTAACAAAAAGGGCACTCTCGTGCCCCTTTCATCCTTCCACAAGGCAAAGTCTCACTTCTTTTGCCAGTTTAAAAAATAATGTAAAAAGTTGTGTTAATGAAATACAAACACATTGAAGCCAATGGGGAGCCCTAGAAGATCACCCCCTAGTCTTCACAACTCCAGTCACTAAGGATAGAAAAAGAGCAATCTTTGTTGGTGAACACTGCACCTCTGCTGTAACCAGGGGCATTGCTAGGGTCTTAAAAGATCCGGGGCACAGGCCCATAACACAAATTTGCACACACACACACACACACACAAGCCTAAGCGCACGTCTAATATGTGTGTGTGTGTGTGTGTGGTGCGTGCATGCAGTGTGCTTGCGTGTGTGTATAGATTACATACATACATAAGAAGTGTACACTGACCCCCCACCCCACTTCAACTCAGACCCCGATTCAGCATTTTGGAAAACATCCAACTTCTGCTCGGGCCAGTTTGTAGTCGGACCACTTCAGCTCAGCACCAAACCTGAGTCAAGGTTGAGAAAAATAAGTCTTTATGCTTCCTGTTGACTACCATGGGAAATTAGAAAAAAAAACCCTGTAACTTTTTTCTCTTGGTCAGAACTGGATAATTTCAGGCATAGTAGCCCCCTAGAAGGGGATTACACCTGCCTGATGTCAGAAAAATAGGTGCAGGGTTTATATTTTGATTTTCTTTGAAAGGGAACCGCCAATAACATTTTAATTCCTTGGAAGAATTGGATAAAAATTTCAGGATTCATTACCCCATCAGAGGAAATCATGTCTGCCAAATTTCAGAATGATAGCAACAAGGGTTTTTGTGCAAGAGTGGCCTTGACATTTTGAGGTCTCCAAAAGAGGACATACTTATTTCCCTACGTTCCTTGTGGACCATTATTCTGAAAGTTACAGACAGCCTACAGTTGTCCCTAAGTAAGAAACCAGCAAAGTTTCAGAAGGATAGGTGCAGCAGTTCATGTGGAAGGGGAATTCTCCCATTTGGGGAAGGGAGAGATTTGCTTTCCCTTCCATTCACCCCTTCCCCAATAGTTTTTGGGTAAATTTGTATGAAAATGCACAGGTCATAACAGGTATCCCCCAGGCAAGAAATCTGCAAAGTTTCTGAAGGATATACATGCATTCTAATTTAGAATTACTAGAATTTATTTACATTTCAGCAATGTTTGCAGCAGGGGAACATAGGTGGGAAGGTGCTACTGCACTCATGTCCAGCTTGTGGGTTTCCAATGGGTATCTGGTTGGCCACTGTGTGAACAGAATGCTGGATTAGATGGAGCTTGGTCTGATGCAGCACGGCTCTTCTTATGTTTTTAAATAGAGATGGCCCCTGAGCATGTGCAGAATGTTCTTTCACCACTGAGCACTTGTATTCTCCCCCTACCAACTCTATTCCCTTCCATGCAACCATCCCTCTTCATCCTCCAGCAACTTTTCATAAAAACAGATGCCTTGTTTTGTGCAACTCCTCTCTATGCACAAGCTCCCATTGTATCTTCCGCCCCATAACTTCGTTTGTGCCAAGACTTCACCAAGATTCAGCCAATGAGTCTGTTTTCAAAACTAGGGCTCAGTTATGGAGAAACTCTGAGCATGCACTAAGTGCCTTTCCCTCACCACTGAAGCTAGAGTTCATGCAAAATGAAACCCCCCCACAAATGACAAAACATGGCTCCTTCAGAGAGGTAGTACTTCAGAGGAATTTGGGAGGCTGTGGAGGGTTTGTAAGGATTGCACGTACTTAAATGAACTTTATGAGGTAAGGTGGCTGAGGGCTTTTTCTAGCCTTTTAAAAACTGTAGAACCAATTTGGTAGCCCCAGCAGTTTCTGGATCCTGACGCCACATAGTTCTAACCCTCCATTTGGGATTATTTGAGTCCTACAGCTATTTAGGAGAAATTAAAGTGGAGGGGGAGAAAGACGTTTGTGGAGGCTGATTGGATCCTTTGCTGTACTGAAGCTACTAAACTTCTGCAGAATTCAAAGGTTCCAGTTCGGGGCAGTAAAATCTGATGCTGTGTGAAATACCAGTATTTCACATGGAGCTCTTTGTTCCCTTCCTTCTTCCTCTTCAAAATTTCATTGCAGGCAAGCTCACAACAGTGGGCATATAAGAGCAGAAAAGAAAAGTAGGGGGAAGAGAGGTTTTTTGCACCTCAAAAAAACCCTACACCAGAGATTAGGGATAGTGACCTCCTAGTGGTCACCTTGAACACCTTCTGATTAGGATCTCTAATCCCCTGGGTGACTTGACAGTTTTTGCTTTTTGTTTTAGACTTTGAGAAAAGGAAACTTTACACATGGCTAGTGCAAAAGCCACTGGACCTGTCTGAAATTTGGCAGGCTCAGTCAGCTCCATAGGGCCTGCTAGGTCCCCAAATTCCATGAATTTATGTGGAAGTACAAAAAAATTATAGCTCTTTACTTTGACAGATTTTCTTGGAAAAAGCTAATTTTACCTTTGGCTAGCACAAAAGCCACTACACCTGTCTGAACTTTGGCAGGCTCAGTCATCGCTATATGGGCTTCCAGGTCCCCAAATTCCATGCACATATGTGGAAGCACACAAAAAATATAGCTCTTTGCTTTGACACATTTTCTTGAAAATAGCAAACTTTACCTGTGACTAGCACAAAAGTCACTGGACATAACTGTCTGAAATTTGGCAGGTTCCATCAGCTCTACGGGGGCTGCCAACTTTCCAAATTCCATACACTTATGTGGAAGAACAAAGAAATTATAGCTCTTTGCCTTGACACATTTTCTTAGAAAAAGCAAATTTTACCTGTGGCTAGCACAAAAGCCACTAGGTCTATCTGAAATTTGGCAGGCTCAGTGGGTGCTCTGTGGGTGCTGGCAGGTTTCAAAATTCCATGCATGTATGTGGAAGCACACACACACACAAAAAAAAGCTCTTTGCTTTGACAGACTTTCTTGAAAATAGCAAATTTTACCTGTGACTAGCACAAAAACCACTGGACCTAACTGCCTGAAATTTGGCATATTCAGTCAGTTCCATGGGGGCTACCAAATGAATGTATCATACAAACTAAAAAAGATATGGCCATTTTTGTTTTCCAATGCAAGTCAATGGGAAAATGTAAAAAAAAAAAAAAAAGGCAATTAGGTGCCCAGGTGGGCCTCTCCCTAACAATGTCCCTGACTGTAACTATTGATACTGCTGCCATGCAGTCATGTCTAATATGAAGTTAGATATCAGGATTAGAGCCAAGTTACATGAAATAGAACAAACAGCAACTGCAGATGAAGATGCTTGCAATGGCCTCCAGTAGGTAGATAATTACTGTCCTGACAGCACCATATTCTCCCCTTGTAGATTAACACCACAGCAGATATTAGTGACAATTGATGGCACACCCGATGGGAGAGCAGGGCTGAGGTTTCTGGAATAAAGTAGCGTGTATGTGGCAGTATTCTTCCGCAATTACTAAGTCAATAACACCTAATGAGCACCTAGTCACAGCTGTTGTATCTTCTCCCCATGTTCATCTTGTCCCCACAGGCCACTGTGGAGTTGTTCAGTGTGCACAGAAGCGAGGAGTGTATTCCCTTCCCCCTTTTCTATCTAATTTTTTTGTTGCCTGCCAGACCACCCAAAAGGCAGGCCTTGTCTGGAGGTGGCCACCTTTTTACCTCCCCCTATCTGTTTCCCTTTGCAGTGTTCTTTCCCACTGAGTTGCTGAAAAGTCCATTGAGCTACCTGCCACGGGGCTTGCTGTTTGAACTTCCATTCTTCCTAGTTCATGTAGTTCCCTTCCCTCTTTCTTGTAAAGAGCTTAACCCCTTCACACAGGCAGCTGTACAGCTGTGCTGCATGGGGGGATTTGAGGAGTGCCTGTGTGGAGGTCCTGCTCCTGCAGCAGATTTAGAGCCAAACTAGGCATGACATTAATTACATGATTGCAAATGACATGTCTATTTTTAAAAAATTACATTTGCAGCCTTGGAGAGGTGTGGTGATCAGGACTGGAACTGTGCCATGCAGGGAGGTTTTCTTAAAAAAAAACATTTCCCCCCATGCTGCAGTCATGATGAATATTGCTCCTCCCCAAAACTACTATTCACCTTGGGAAGAAAGCGTCCATTGATGCCAGTAACTCAGTGGAGTAAACTCTCCTGGTGTAAACAGCAGTTTCAGTGAGGGAGGAGGGATTTTCACTGAAACCATGGTCTCAGGACAAGGGGTAAACCCCCATTCCTGTGAACCAGAGTCTGAATCCTGATCACTGCCATCTTATGAAAGAACTGGCAGTCCTTTCCTCTCTATGCAGCTCTTGACATTTTTCCCCTGGAAAAAGGGTATTTGTGTGTAGGCTGCCTACATCTGTACTACCATTTGAACTTCTGGATGGCTTGGGACTTCCATTGCCACTTTTCAAACACTAAGCTGTGGCTTTAGCTGTGCTGAAGGAGGTATCCTGGGCTCTTCCTGGCCTGGCTGAGTGCTTGTGCTTTGTGTTTGGGAGAGAGCATGCGTGACAAAATCACAATGCTTGCCATATGGAGTCTCTATTAATGTTTGTATGTGTTTGCTGTGTTAAATAGAACCCAGGTAAGTTAGGGTTACTGTTTGGTAGTGAGTGAGTGAAAGGTGGGAGGGGCTTGTGCGTGACCAGAGGGTTGGTTGGACGGGGCTGAGACAGAGTCTTAGGGTTTGATTAAGTTACATCTAGATAGTGGGGTTGTGAGGTTAGGAGTTAGAAGGGGTAGAGAAGGCAGGGTAAACTGAGAACTGAGTGATTAATTATAAAGATATAACATCTCTGGTGTTATAAATGTTAAATTGTTAATTTGTTTTTAAAATAAATGTTACCTTGTTTTTAAATTATAAATCTCACTTCTTGTTCATCTTTCTGCACTACTAATAACGTTCATATTTCCTGGGTACTTCTCCTGGTTGGGTAAAGGGAACCAATTAGGCATACTGGGTGTCTCTTTTAACTGCTAAATTTAGGGGCTGAGGCCTGTGGGACAGTGAGGACAGCTGTCCCAAAGCAGAGGCAGACGGACATGGGGGAGGGTTCCATCACAGCATGTAATATATATATAAGGTTGGATCCAGGATCTGCCTTCTGCAAGGCGAAGCGGCCTACTCATAGAAGCCCCCCCCCCCGCACATACCTCCTCATTCAGTGGGGTCTCCTGACTCCCTGTGTTGCACTTTCAGGTGGCTGGAGGGGCTGCCATGGGAAGGAGGGGGTGGGGAAGTCCACTTCTGTCAATGCAGTTGATCCAGTGCAATGCTGGATCCAACACATACTATTTTAAGGATGTTAATATTATGATTCCTTTATGAAATGGAAAGCCATTTGGCCTTGTATTAATATATTTAACATTTCTGTTAGGATTTATTTTTCTCTTCTGTTTAGTTTTAAGTTGTAGGGCTAGGTTAGTTTCTTTGTATTTTATGCAAAACTGTATTGTTTGATATTTTACTATTGACACTCTGGTTATCTGGAATGTTTCTATTATGTTTTTTAATTTTGTATTGATTCTGTTCATTTGATGATATATTGTGAGCCGCTTTGGGCACAATCTTGTGGGAAAGTGGCATACAATAAACAGATGGTTGTGATGGTGGCAGCAGCAATGCCATGGGTTAAGTGATGTCACCATGGCATTCTATGGATGGCTAGTGTTGGGATGGTAACAGGAGTGATGTCATGATTGGTGGATGGTGATAGTGTTGCTAAAATCTTTATGCGAGTGGCCATCACTGTTTCTATGCTATTTTTTTTTTCTACTGCTATTATTGTACTTCTGGTGTTGCTACTAGAAAGAAAGGTATAAGTAATCAACTAGTCACACCAGTGTAAGCTCCAGCATAGCAGTGGCTATCTTATTTATTCATTGATTCATTCCATTTCATTTCTATACCGCCCAATAGCCGAAGCTCTCTATCTTAGCTAGGCCATAGAATTATCTTTATGAAATGGTTTTAAAATTGTTTATTATTATTAATCCCCTCCTTTGCTTTTCCGCTCCCTTTGGGGACAAGGATTCATATGCTGTATTTGGTGAAATTGCTGTACTCTACCCTGAGCTCATAAGGTTGGTTTGATATAATCAATATATTTATTCATTTTGGGAAGGATGGAAGATGTCTGGGCTGTTGTAACCTAGCCTTAACTTATAATAAAACTAAAGGCACAATCCTATGTTTGTTTACAGAGAGAAAAATCCTACAGCTCCCAACATTCCCCAGCCAGCATAGGTAGGTGAGGAATTCTGGGAGCTGTAGGACTTTTTTCTACCTAAACATGCATAGGATTGTGCCCTAAGGGATTTATGTCCATTGGCTGATTGTTAGGTGTCTGCTTTACATATGTACTCTCAAGCATGTGTGCAGACTGCATCAGCAACCTCAGTTCTGAAGATAAACTGTATTTTAAGCTGCCTTGCGTATTTTTGCTGCTAAAATGTAGTAGTTCTGCAGCCATCCAATGTCTGTTATTCAGACTGGAAACCAGGGAGATATTTTAGCTCTTCAAGGACACAATTCTTTTGTTTTAGAAGTAGGTGGACCATTTTCTGGAAGGTCACATACCCTAGTGGGCTCTCCCACACTGGAGGCATTCAAGACGAGGCTGGACAGCCATCTATCAGGGATGCTCTGACTTGGATTCCTGCAGGGGGTTGGACTCGATGGTCTTATAGGCCCCTTCCAACCCTACTATTCTATGATTCTAACCATCAGGAAGAGTGTCAGACAAGTTGTTTTTATTTTTGCTTGGGTGCCTTTGATGCCATCTTCTAGTTTAAACTGTCAAGACGAAAGGCCAGACAAGAAAGATTTTACTATTCTAATGCCTGTGACAATTAAATGCATCATAGTAATTAGTGTTTGCTATAGAGATGGCAATCATATGCCAAGCTTTAATTAACAGGGAAAAATATAAATGTATCATATTTACTCATTGCAGTAGGTCTCCAAGGACAGCACCATCCACAGGAGATCTACTTTGAACTGAGAATCCCTGGATTACAGTGCAATTTTATACAAGTGTTCTTGAAAGTAAGTCCCATTGAGTTCAATGGGGCTTACTTCCACAGGGTAACTTAAAGCCAGGTAATTGTAGGCTTTTCCTCTTAAATAAGGTAAGTGCACACTGAGCATGATACTAAAACTCCAGAACTGCATAGGTGTTATAATGGACCATGACTCAAGGAGATATGGTCTGGGTGATTTCTGATGAGAGTGATATATTTATATTTAGTGGATTGTGGAAGAGCACTGTATTGTAATAAAACTATGATTTCTCTTCCTCAGAGCTGTAACTAAATGGAGGTGAGTTTTTCAAGAGGCATCCTCAGTAAGCCAAAAATAGAGTCTCACAACAGTGTATATGATAGGTGATTTTATACAATCCATTTTGATGGAGAAAAAATTATGTATAAAATCATTTCTATCCTGCCTTTCGGCCCTCCAAGTAGTCCCTATGTATGAAATGCTGTTTGTGTACTTACACAAGAAAAACTGTGTATTCACAACTGAATAATACAGCTGGATACCCTGCATGCAAGTAGCCTCACTTTTTCTTAACTACAGTCTTGGCATCCTTCTCCTACATACATTTATTTGGAAGAAAGTAGCATTTATTTATAAGTAAGTGTAAGCTAGAAAGGAGCAGCATTAATTGCAACCCCGATCCATAAATAACAAAGACCCCTGTACAGTCACAAAACTGGAAACACACCAAAATATTGTTCCAAGGCATGTAGCCTAAACAGGTCATAGGATGCTACTTGGAAATAGGATATTGATTAACTTTACTGGTGCAAGCCATAAGATTTAGAGCCTTCAGGAAAGAGCGTGTGTTACCTCTGTACAGCTCTTGGCACTCTGTTGGTTCTGTGTAAGTTTAATGAATACTTTGCACAGGTTATGTGTCCGTATGGTTTCCATACAAAACAAGGAGTTAACATGGCATAATCAACAGCAGTTTGGATTTTGACTGGGGAGACCTGGGTTCAAGACACTCAAGGGTGCTGGCTGGCACCCTTGCCCAGCATGGCTGGCTGGGGAATGCTGTGAGTTGTAGGACTTTTTTTTCTGTCTGAACATGAATAGGATTGCACCTTAAAGCTCCCTCGGTGACCCTGGGCAGGTTAGTCTCTCTCAGCCTAACTACCTCACAGAGTTGCTAGTCTCTCACCTAACAACCTCACAGTGGGATAACAGCCAATACACTGCCTTGAGCTCTGTGAAGGAAGGGCAGAATATAAATTTGTTGTTCAGTCGTTAAGTCATGTCCGACTCTTCGTGGTCCCATGGACCATAGCACGCCAGGCCTTCCTGTCCTCCGCTCTCTCCCGGAGCATGCTCAAGTCCATATTCATTGCATCGGTGATGCTATCTAGCCATCTCATCCTCTGCCGTCCCCTTCTCCTTTTGCCTTCAATCTTTCCCAGCATCAGGGTCTTTTCCAGGGAGTTTTCTCTTTGCATTAGGTGGCCAAAATATTTGTGCTTCAGCTTCAGTATCTGTCCTTCCAATGAGCAGTCAGGGTTGATTTCCTTTAGGATGGACTGATTTGACCTCCTTGCAGTCCAGGGGACTCGTAACAGTCTTCTCCAGCACCACAGTTCAAAAGCATCAATTCTTCGGCGCTCAGCCTTCCTTATAGTCCAGCTCTCACAGCCATACATTACTACTGGGAAAACCATAGCTTTGATTGTACGGACCTTTGTCGGCAAGGTGATGACTCTGCTTCTTACCATGCTGTCTAGGTTTGCCATAGCTTTCCTCCCAAGGAGCAAGCGTCTTTTAATTTCATGGCTACAGTCACCGTCTGCAGTGATCTTGGAGCCCAAGAAAATAAAATCTGTCACTGCTTCCATTTCTTCCCCTTCCATATGCCAGGAAGTGACGGGGCCAGATGCCATGATCATAGTTTTTTTAATGTTGAGTTTCAAACCAGCTTTTGCACTCTCCTCTTTCACCCTCAACAAGAGGCTCTTTAGATCTTCTTCGCTATCTGCCTTTAGGGTGGTATCATCTGTGTATCTGAGATTGTTGATAATTCTCCCAGCAATCTTAATTCCGACCTGTGATTCATCCAACCCGGCGTTTCTCATGATGTACTCTGCATAGAAGTTAAATAAGCAAGGCAACAATATGCAGCCTTGTCGTACTCCTTTCCCAATTTTGAACCAATTGGTTGTTCCATGTCTGGTTCTTACTGTTGCTTCTTGACCCTCGTACAGGTTTCTCAGGAGACAGGTAAGGTGGTCTGGTACTCCCATCTCTTTAAGAATTTGCCACAGTTTGTTGTGTTCCACACAATCAAAGGCTTTAGCGTAGTCAATGAAGCAGAAATAGACGTTTTTTCTGGAATTCTCTTGCTTTCTCCATGATCCAGCGAATGTTGGCGATTTGATCTCTAGTTCCTCTGCCTCTTCGGAACCCAGCTTGTACTTCCGGTAGTTCTCGGTTCACATACTGCTGAAGCCTAGCTTGTAGGATTTTGAGCATAACCTTGCTGGCATGTGAAATGAGCGCAACTGTACGGTGGTTTGAACACTCTTTGGCATCGCCCTTCTTTGGAATTGGAATGTAAACTGACCTTTTCCAGTCTTGTGGCCACTGTTGAGTGTTCCAAATGTGTTGGCATATTGAGTGCTGCACTGTAACAGCATCATCTTTTAGGATTTTAAATAGCTCAGCTGGAATACTGTCATCTCCACTAGCTTTGTTGTTACTAATGCTTCCTAAGGCCCACTTGACTTCACTCTCTAGGATGTCTGTCTCAAGTTCAGTGACCACACTATCATGGCTATCAGGGACATTACGATCTTTCCTGTATAGTTCTTCTGTGTATTCTTTCCACCTCTTCTTAATCTCATCTGCTTCTGTTAGGTCCCTGCCTTCTTTGTCCTTTATCATGCCTGTCTTTGCACAAAACGTTCCCTTGAGATCTCCGATTTCCTTGAAAAGATCTCTAGTCTTTCCCATTCTGTTGTTTTCCTCGATTTCTTTGCATTGTTATTATTATTATTAAATTTATTAATCGCCCATCTGGCTGGTCACCCAGCCACTCTGGGCGATGTAGAACATACAATAAAAACAGTTTAAAACAATAAAATTCTACAACAAAAACATTTTCTAAAATACCCTAACCCACCCCAAATGCCTGCCTGAACAACAGCGTTTTTAATGCACGACGGAAGCTCATTAAAGAGGGGGCATGATGGAGTTCCCTAGGGAGGGAGTTCCACAGAGTGGGGGCCATCACAGAAAAGGCCCTCTCCCTTGTCCCCACCAGTCTAGCTGTCCTGGCTGATGGGACAGAGAGAAGGCCATCCAAGGCTGATCTTGTTAAGCCGCCTGTCTGGTGCTGCTGGACGCACTCCTTAAGATAGGCTGGGCCGGAACCATATAGGGTTTTAAAGGTCAAAACCAACACCTTGAATTTGGCCCGGAAAACAACTGGTAACCAGTGCAACTCCTTCAGCACTGGAGTGATGTGATCTTGCCGGCGGCTGCCTTTAATCAGGCGAGCCGCCGCGTTCTGTACCAGCTGCAGCTTCCGAACCATCTTCAAGGGTAACCCCACGTAGAGCATATTACAGTAGTCTAAACGAGAGGAGACCAGGGCATGTACTACCGATGGGAGCAAATGGTCGGGAAGGAAGGGGTGCAGCCGCCGTATCAGATGGAGTTGATACAGCGCTGTCCGGCTCACAGCTGACACCTGAGCCTTCATGGACAGCTGGGAGTCCAAATTAACCCCCAGGCTGCGGACCTGGTCTTTCAAGGGTAGCTATACCCCATTCAACACCAGGTCAACATCCCCCAGCCTCCTCTTGTCTCCCACCAAAAGTACCTCGGTCTTTTCAGGGTTCAGCTTCAGCCTATTCCTCCCCATCCAGCCACTCACCGTCTCCAGACATTTGGAGAGGGATTCTACGGCCAACCTTGGTGAAGATTTAAACGAGATGTAGAGCTGCGTGTCATCCGCATATTGATGACACTGCACCCCAAACCTCCTGATGATAGCCCCCAGCGGCTTCACATAGATGTTAAATAGCATCGGGGAGAGGATGGAACCCTGTGGCACCCCACAAGTAAGTGGCCAAGGGTCCGAAACCTCCTCTCCCAGTGCTACCCTCTGGTACCTGCCAGAGAGGAAGGACCGGAACCACCGCAATACGGTGTCCCCAATGCCCAACCCCTCCAGGCGGTCCAGGAGGATACCGTGGTCAACGGTATCAAAAGCCGCTGAGAGGTCGAGGAGAACAAGGAAGGAGCATTCACCCCTATCCAGAGCCCTCCTCATATCATCTACCAAGGCGACCAAGGCCGTTTCTGTCCCATGCCCAGGCCTGAAGCCCGACTGAAATGGGTCTAGATAATCAGTTTCTTCCAAGTGTGCCTTCAACTGCACCGCCACCACCCGCTCAATCACCTTGCCCCAAAATGGCAGATTTGAGACTGGCCGAAAGTTGTTCAAAACTTGAGGATCCAAGGAGGGCTTCTTTAAGAGCGGTCTTATCACTGCCTCCTTGAGGGCTGATGGCATCACTCCCTCCTCAAGGGAGGCGTTCACCACTGCCTTGATCCCCTCACCCAGTCTCTCTCTGCAGCTCATAAAGAGCCAAGATGGGCAAGGATCAAGTAAGCAGGTGGTCGGCCATACCGATGAAAGCACCTTGTCCACTTCATCAGGAGGAAGAAGCTGGAACCGATCCCACAAAACCGGTTTGCCACAGGCCGCCTCTTGCTCACTAACTGTATCCACAGCGTGCAGAGTAACACACCTAATCTGATCAATTTTATCTGCAAAGTGCCTTGCCAAGGCCTCACAGGAGGCCTTAGAATGCTCCAGTGGTTCCAGAGCCACAGGACTGACCAGGCTCCGGACCACTTGGAACAGCCTCCTGGGACAGCACTCTGCAGACGCGATGGAGGCAGCATAATATTCCTTTTTTGCTGCCTTCACCGACACGTGATAGGCTGAAGATACAGCTCTAGCCCGTGTCTGATCATCTTTGGAGCGAGACTTCCGCCACCGGCGCTCTAGCCGTCTCACCTCCTGTTTCAGAGCTCGTAACCACGGATTGAACCATGGTGCAGTCCGAGCCCTCAGGGGGAGAAGGCGTTTCGGAGCCACCTGATCTAATGCCCCAGTGATTGCGGCATTCCAGCCACCCACCAGGGTCTCGACCGAGTGGCCGTTCGCATGCCCCAGAGAATCCCCAAGCGCGTTCAGGAATCCATTTGGATCCGTAAGACGCCTAGGGCGGACCATTTTAATGGGTCCTCCACCCCTGCGGAGGGGTTGTGGAACCAAGAAGTCCAACGTCACCAGATAGTGATCTGACCATGACAAGGGGGTGGTGGATATACCCCCGACTTCCAGATCACTCCCTGCTTCTCCAGAAACAAACACAAGGTCTAGTGCATGACCGGCTACATGGGTGGGCCCAGTTAGAATACGGTGCAGCTCCCAGGAGGCCATGGTCTCCATGAAGTCCCGAGATGCTCCTGTGAGGATGGCCTCCGAATGTACGTTGAAGTCCCCCAACACCAGTAAGTTAGGGGACTGCACACGCACATCAGAGACCACCTCAAGCACCTCGGCCAGGGAGTCAGTCATGCAGCGGGGTGGACGGTACACGAGCAGAATCCCCAGACTGCCCTTCGGGCCCAACCTCCAGTACATGCACTCAGCAACCTTGGTCTCCCGGAGAGGGGGTCTGGTGAAGACCAAGGACTCTCGGTAGATAACAGCCACTCCCGCTCCCCGATCCCCAGCCCTCGGCTGCTGTGCATACGAAAATCCAGCTGGACACATGGGTGCAAGGGTTGGAGCAGCAGCCTCGGCCAGCCAGGTCTCCGTAATACATGCCAGGTCTGCACCCTCATCCAGGATCATGTCATGGATGAGGGAGGTTTTCTGGGTAACAGACCAGGCATTGCAGAGCAGCAAACGAAGGCCAGAAGATGGGGTCACGCCTCCCCCAGCCATCCTTTGGCTCTGGACAGGCCCGGAGCAGGGGTCAGATACTACACATCTCTCCCTCGTTCCCCTTACCTGGCACGGCCTGTCCCTAGCGCTCCGCCAGCGCCTGCCGCCCAGCCTCGGTATCTTCTGGCCCCCAACACTCCCCCCACCAGGTGGACACATGCCCCCTCGCTCCCGCCTATCAGGGGCTACCCACCCCTAAAAACACAACAAAATCCCCCAGAAAAACACACACACACACAAACCAAAAAAACAATTAAAATCCCCTTAAAAATAATGCCAGGCCGGAGTCCACAGGGAAGGCCAGGTGGTGGTGGTGGTGGCGGCAGCAGCAGTAGCAGCCGCCGCCGCAGGCCCAGCAGCAGCAGGCGCGCCTCTTCCCCGGTGATGGTGGTAGCCTCTCCTGCAGGCCCTGGCTCTCCCAGGCCACCTCAGCCAGCCAGCTTATGTAGCCCCTCCAGGGAGGGCAGGTGGAGCAGCACAGCTGGCTCAGTACCTGGGGGCCTGGTCCTGCAGGGACTGGCAGTCTGCCAGGCAGAAGTCTCCAGGGAAGGCCTGGTGGCAGCGGCAGCGGCAGGCCCAGCAGCAGCAGGCCCGCCTCTTCCCCGCTGGTGGTGGTGGCCTCTCCTGCAGGTTCTTGTTCATTTAAGAAGGCCTTCTTGTCTCTCCTTGCTATTCTCTGGAACTCTGCATTCAGTTGGATATATCTTCCCCTTTCTCCCTTGCTTTTCGCTTCCCTTCTTTCCTCACCTACTTGTAAAGCCTCATCAGACAGCCACTTGGCTTTCTTGCATTTCTTTTTCTTTGGGATGGATTTCGTTGCTGCCTCCTGAACAATGTTACGGACCTCCGTCCATAGTTCCTCAGGCACTCTGTCTATCAGGTCTAATCCCTTAAATCTATTCCTCACCTCCATTGTATATTCATCAGGGATATGATTGAGGTCATACCTGAATGGTTTAGTGGTTTTCCCTACATTCTTCAATTTAAGCCGAAATTTTGCAACAGGAAGCTCATGATCTGAGCCACAGTCAGCTCCAGGTCTTGTTTTTACTGACTGTATAGAGCTTCTCCATCTTTGGCTGCAAAGTATATAATCAATCTGATTTCGATATTAGAATCATAGAATAGTAGGGTTGGAAGGGGCCTACAAGGCCATCGAGTCCAACCCCCTGCTCAATGCAGGAATCCAAGTCAGAGCATCCCTGACAAATGGCTGTCCAGCCTCGTCTTGAAGGCCTCCAGTGTGGGAGAGCCCACCACCTCCCCAGGTAATTGGTTCCATTGCCGTATTGCTCTGACACTCAGGAAGTTTTTCCTGATGTTCAGTCGGAATCTGGCTTCCTGTAACTTGAGCCCATTATTCCGTGTCCTGCACTCTGGGATGATCAAGAAGAGATCCTGGCCTTCTTCTCTGTGACAACCTTTCAAGTACTTGAAGAGTGCTATCATATCTCCCCTCAGTCTTCTCTTCTCAAGGCTAAACATGCCCAGTTCTTTCAGTCTCTCTTCATAGGGCTTTGTTTCCAGTCCCCTGATCATCTTTGTTGCCCTCCTTTGAACCCTCTCCAGCTTGTCTGCATCCTTCTTAAAGTGTGGTGCCCAGAACTGGACACAGTACTCCAGATGAGGCCTAACCAGTGCTGAGTAGAGGGGAACTAGTACTTCCCGGGATTTGGAATCGATGCTTCTATGAATGCAGCCCAAAATAGCATTTGCCTTTTTTGCAGCCACATCACATTGTTGGCTCATATTCAGCTTGTGATCGACGACAATTCCAAGATCCTCCTCGCTCGTAGTGTGGTTGAGCCACGTATCCCCCATCTTGTAACTGTGCATTTGGTTTCTTTTTCCTAGGTGCAGAACTTGGCATTTGTCCCTATTAAATGCCATTCTGTTGTTTTCTGCCCAGCACTCCAGTCTATCCAGATCACTTTGAATTTTGTTTCTGTCTTCCAAAGTATTAGCTATCCCTCCCAATTTTGTGTCATCTGCAAATTTGATCAGCATTCCCTGCACCTCCTCCTCCAAGTCATTAATAAAAATATTGAAGAGCACTGGGCCCAGGACTGAGCCCTGCGGTACCCCACTCGTTACCTCTCCCCAGCTTGAGAAGGTCCCATTGATAAGCACTCTTTGAGTCCGATTCTGTAGCCAACTGTGGATCCACATGATCGTTGTTTCATCTAGCCCACTTTGAGCTAGTTTGCTCATCAGGATATCATGGGGCACTTTGTCGAAAGCTTTGCTGAAGTCGAGGTATATGATGTCTACAGCATTCCCACGGTCTACAAGGGAGGTGACTTGATCAAAAAATGAGATCAGATTTGTCTGGCAGGACTTGTTTTTGACAAATCCATGTTGGCTTCGAGTAATCACGGCATTGTTGTCAAGGTGCTTCCAGATGGATTGCTTTATGATCTGCTCCAGAATTTTCCCAGGGATTGATGTCAGACTGACTGGTCTGTAGTTCCCAGGTTCCTCCTTTTTACCCTTTTTGAAGATAGGGACAACATTAGCCCTCCTCCAGTCATCTGGCACTTCCCCGGTCCTCCATGATTTCTCAAAGAGAATAGACAGCGGTTCTGAGAGTTCTTCTGCCAGTTCCTTTATGACTCTAGGATGCAGTTCATCTGGCCCTGGAGATTTGAACTCATTCAAAGTAATGAGGTGTTCCTTGACCATATGCCTGTCGATCTCAAGCTGCAATCCTGCCCCTTCAACCTGTACTTCGCCTTTGCCAGGGGGGTCATAGACCCTCTTTTGGGAGAAGACTGAGCCAAAGTAGGAATTGAGCACCTCTGCCTTTTCTTTGTCCTCTGTTATCATTTTGCCATCCTTATTTAATAGCTGAACAACCATTTCTTTCCTCTGCCTTTTACTATGCACGTAGCTGAAGAAAGCCTTTTTGTTGTTTTTAGCATCCCTCGCTAACCTCACCTCGTTCTCCGCTTTAGCCTTCCTGACGCCATCCCTGCAATTCTGTGCTACCTGCCTGTACTCTTCCTTTGTTACTTGGCCTTCTTTCCACTTCCTATATGTGTCCTTTTTTTTTTTCAGGTCATCCCTAAGCTTTTTGTGAAGCCACATTGGCTTCTTCTGTTGTCTTCCACCTTTTCTTCTTGTTGGAATTGTTTGTGATTGTGCCTTGAGAATTTCCTTTTTTAAAAGTTCCCACCCATCTTGGACTCCTTTTCTCGCTAGCATTGCTTGCCATGGGACCTTACTGATCATTGTTCTGAGTTTATTAAAATCAGCTTTCCTAAAATCCAGGGTACGCGTTTGAGTACACTCGGCTTTTGCTTCCCTTAGAACCAAGAACTCAAGTACAACATGGTCGCTTTCCCCCAGAGTTCCTGTAACTGCTACTTTATCCACTAAGTCATCTCTGTTGGTTAGGATCAAGTCAAGGATAGCCGATCCTCTAGTTCCTTCCTCTACTTTCTGTAGGAGGAAGTTATCCGCCACACAAGTCAGGAATTTCCTGGAGGGGCCATGTTTTGCAGAATTTGTCTCCCAACAAATATCGGGGAAATTGAAGTCCCCCATTACTACTACATCATGCTTCCTTAAAACATTGGCTATTTGCTTTTCAAAAGTTTCATCCTTGTCTTCTCCTTGATTGGGTGGCCGGTAGTAGACTCCGACCACCAGGTTCCTTTTATTCTTTGCTCCATTTATTTCAACCCAGATGCTCTCGATGGGGCTACCAAGCTCCTCCTCCTGTATTTCTGTGCAGAGATATGTATTTTTCACATACAGTGCAACCCCGCCTCCCTTTCTGTTCCTCCTGTTCTTTTTGAACAAGTTATATCCTTCAACTGCTGTATTCCAGTCATGAGAGTCATCCCACCAAGTCTCAGTTATACCTATCAAGTCATAATTTCCCTCCTGTATTAAGAGTTCAAGTTCGTTCTGTTTGTTTCCCATACTCTGGGCATTAGTATATAGACATCGAAGACCATGTGCTTCATAGTCTGGCTTTCTTCCTACCTGTGTCTGAAGACTATTATTGGGCGCTATCAGAGCTGTTCTCTCCATTGCAGTGCATGCGCCTACGTCCATTGTTACCCCCAACATTACATCTCCCTTCCCCGTAGGATTCAGTTTAAAGCCCTCCTGATGAAGTTCTTCATGCTGTGGCCAAACACATTCTTCCCAGCCTTTGTGAGGTGCAACCCATCCCTAGCCAACAGCCCATCTTCCAGGAAGTATAGCCCGTGGTCCCAGAATCCAAATCTCTCTCGTCGGCACCACCTTCGTAGCCAGTCATTCACCCGGAGTATTTTTCGTTCCCTTTCTATCCCTCTTCTAAGTACTGGAAGGATGGATGAGAAAACTATCTGGGCCCCAAAGTTCTTGAGTTTCCTTCCCAAAGCTTCAAAGTCTGACGTGATCTCTTCGTAGCTCCGCTTGGCGGTAATCTGGTGATGTCCATGTGTAGAGTCGCTTCTTATGTTGTTGGAAAAGGGTGTTTGCTATGATCAGCGTGTTCTCTTGGCAAAACTCTATGAGCCTTTGTCCTGCTTCATTTTGTACAAGGCCATGCTTGCCTGTTATCCCAGTGATTTCTTGACTTCCCACTTTGGCATTCCAATCCCTTATGATGAAGAGGACACCTTTTTTTGGTGTTAGTTCTAGAAAGTGTTGTAGGTCTTCACAAAACCGATCAACCTCAGCTTCTTCAGCATCAGTGGTTGGGGCATAGACTTGAATTACTGTGATGTTGAATGGTTTGCCTTGGATTCGTACTGAGATCATTCTATCGTTTCTGAGATTGTACCCCAGTACTGCTTTTCCCACCCTTTTGTTGACTATGAGTGCTACTTCATTTCTTCTAAGGGATTCTTGCCCACAGTAGTAGAGATAATGGTCACCTGAATTAAATTCGCACATGCTTGTCCATTTTAGTTCGCTGATTCCCAAGATGTCGATGTTCAATCTTGCCATCTCATGTTTGACCACCTCCAGCTTACCTTGATTCATTGATCTGACATTCCAGGTTCCTAAACAATATTGTTCTTTACAGCATCGGACTTTCTTTTCACCACCAGACACATCCACAGCTGAGTGTCCTTTCGGCTTTGGCCCAGCCGCTTCACTCTTTCTGGCGCTCCTTGGAAATTCCCTCTGCTCTTCCCCAGTAGTATATTGGACGCCTTCTGACCTGAGGGGCTCATCTTCCGGCGTCATCTCCTTTAGCCCCATGATACGTTCCATGGGGTTTTCTTGGCAGAAGTACTGGAGTGGGTTGCCATTTCCTTCTCCAGTGGGCCACATTTTGTCAGAACTCTCCGCCATGACCTGTCCGTCTTGGGTGGCCCTGCACGGCATAGCTTATGGCTTCACTGAGTTATGCAAGCCCCTTCGCCACAACAAGGCAGTGATCCAGTAACAGAAATAAATTTAGGGCCCATATAAAGGATCAAGAATGGGATGAGTGCTTAGTCTTATCCAGTGTGCTGCTTTAATCCTGAAAACACACTCATCTAATTCCATGGATATCGGCATGATGCTAGAGTGTACATATTCACAGGCTAGTACTGGAATTTCAAGGTGACAAACTATAATCTAGGTACTATGTACTGTTACCATTGGACATTCCTTTGCTTACTGCAGGAAGCCAGTGGTATGTAACACACAGTACATGGATTTTGTTAGCCACAGGAACCAGCATGGACTGCCATGTGTGAGCTGTGGTGATCAGAAGTATTTAAACACTGCACTCAGTCCTTGGAATTAGAGCTGTCCAGTCATGCCAGATTCCTTCTCATCCATGGGTAGTGACTGTTTTTCCTAGTCAGGTGTATGTGATAAGCATGTAAGATTATGCCTAACTGCGAAAGAGCTAACAACATACCTCTAAATGAATGGGTTGGGCTACAGCTTTCACTTTAAAAGAGTGTTTTATTCTCCCCACCCCCTCTATATTATTAGCTTCTCAGCTAGCAACAAGAATTAAACTGAAAATTAGTCATTTGCTTTTAGACAAAATAGGGATCAACACAGCGCAGTATACAAAAACCTACCAATTATTTGAGCTTTCATGTTAAAACAGCAAAACCGCAGAGAACTCTTTTCCGACTCGTCTTGCAATTTTTACTTTAGAGCACCACTTCTTTTGTCCCTGAAAAAGATCTTAACTTCCGGCCTATCGGGCTTGCTTCAAGCACAACTACGTTGAGATGAAACCACATGGCCACTGAGAGGGTACACTTGGTGTTAAACTGTTACCCGGGTCTCACGATGACGAAGCAAGCCCAGGCCGTCAACTGCCAATGCATCTAGAAGCCTACCAGACCGGCGTGACGCCGCGGCGCCTGTCTTCTGCCTACTGAAACAATCCCCCCCGGCCATCGCGGGAGCGGCTGCGACTTCATGGAACGCTCCGATCGTTCCGACAGTACAGGGCTTGAATCGTCCGTACAGCCCGCCGGGCTACAGCGCCCTGTTGATGGCATGGGGCGTGAAGAAGCGACGCGGGTTACTGGGAACAAGCGCACTAGCCACGACGCCTCGCTGACCGCTGAGGCCGCTACACTCCTGCAAGGTGAGGTTTGGGCGGCCCTCCGCTACACACGCGCACTTCGGAAGCGCAAGCGACCTCGGCGTCAGCGTGCACGGCGCAGAGAAGCGCCCTCAGGCCTGCTTCCCCGGAAGGTCATAACCGTCGCCGACCCATCCCTCAGGTCTGCTGCGGGGAAAGACAACACAACCAGTTCCGACGAAGCGCGTTGCGCCTTGACAATAAGGGCGGCGGCGGCGGCGCCCTCGCGCACGCCGCCCGGCCCTGAGGAGGGCCCAACAAAATGGCGGCCGCGCGCCGTTGATTCAAACGCAGCGCGCGGGGCGGAGGTGGTGGGAGGCGGCCTCTCGGCGGGGTTCACTGCGCCTGCGCCCCGCGATTCAAGATGGCGGACAGTGCGGAACTAAAGGTAAAGGCGCAGTTTCAAGCCCCCCGCCTTCCCCCTCTCTCCCTCCGCGGCTGCTCTCTGCCCGCGTTCCGTCCCTCTTCTCCGCGGAACCGGCCCGGGTGGAGGGTCGGCTGATTCAGCGGAAGGAGAAGAGGAAGAAACGGCGGGCGGCGTTCTTGGGGTGGGGGAGGGAGAATTGAGGGGGATTTTCGTCCTCCCCCTCGGTCGGCTTCACGGGCAAAGGACCCTCGGGTGCGGGGTGGCGCCTCTCGCAAGCCCGCTGGACCGCTGCGGTGCGGGGGGAGCTTGCCCTCCCCCCGTGCGAATGAGGGATCGCGTTTCCTCCCTGCCCCCCCGAGTTATCCCCGGAAAGTCGCCCCGAAAGGGTTGGGGGGAGGCAGCTGAGCCCACTTCCCTCTGTAGTTGCGGTTGTTCTTCTCTCGCCGCTCCTCCGAAGGAGGAAAGGATCCAGATCTTCTCCCCCCACATTCCCTGCTAGGTAGGACAGCAGGGTTCTCAGCCTGAGTTGTGGGTGACTCTTCACTCCCTCCATCAGGGAGTCTCCATCTCGTTCCCCCACACCCTGGGCAGGGCAAGACTTATTGGGGATGGGGGGCGGCGGAGAGCTCGTGTGTTTCGGTTCCCCCTCCCCCAGTCCAGATTCAGCTTCCTGTAAAGGGGCCCCTTCACGCAAAGCTGCTCCGCCTCGTCTACCCAAACTACGGTTCTCCATATGTGGAAGGAGTTTTGGCCTTACCTGACCCGCCGCCTCCCCCCCCCCCCAGAGGATAATGGAATGAGCCTCCCCTGTCTCTTTGGGTGTTCTGGAAGTTGATCGTGGCTCCCCGTGTACAACTTCTCCAGCATCCGTTGTGGTCCCTGGTGGGTCAGGGGCTGGTTCTTTAATCCCCAGGGTTTAATAGATGTTCAGGTTGCCACCCAAAGGCTAGGGAATAAGAGGATGGCTCTTGCTGCTTACCTGTCTTGAACTGTGCAAAGAGCAGAAAAATGTAGTGTTGGGCTTGCAACAAGGAAAGCATGTATTTTTCTTCTTTCTTTAAGGCAGTAGCAACAGCAGTCCCTGACTTTTAACATGCTTAGTATGGGAAGATGGTAGAGAAGGGTTGGATAAAGGGAGTGGAAACAGGCAGAAATGAATGTTTATTTTTAAAATGTGGAATCTAGTTTTAGTGGATTATTTTGATGTTGGTTGCAGTCAAGTATCCTTCCTTCTCTTCTGTAATACGTGGCCTGGGTTGCAAAGGCTTTATTACTCTAGCCAAAGATATTTGTGCAATATACAGTGAATTCAAATTATGGGTGTGAACACCACTACTTCTGTGAGGAAGTAAATAAAACTAGGGTGTGTGCATGCATTTTTCTACTTCCCAAGAGTTTTGTCGAACTTGAATTTTATTCAGAATCATAGATGAGTGGGAGTAAGAAACTGAGTAGAAACTTGGGCTGTACTTTGCTTTGCCATCACAAAGCTTAAGAATCTTTCTTAGCTCATTTCCTGAGCTGACATTCTCTCCGGTCGAAAGTTAAAGCTTTCTGAACTCTCCGGAGGAATAGTAGATAGAAGGAAACACCCACCACCTTGGTTTCCTGTTTTAAAGTGAGAGGAAACTAGAAGTGCTGAATCTCATTTGTTCCGTTTTCTGCTCTGCTCTTTCTCAGTAGTCTTTAGGCATGACAGCTTGAAAAAAAAGCTCATATTAGAAAGTGAGTTTAAAAGTCTCACTGAGACAAATTTGCAGTCAGTCTTTCATCCCAAGAAGGATATTTTAAAAAGACCTTCCTGAATGTCTTGAAAAGGAGTTTTCTTTCAAAATGAGTGAAGTTTGATATGTTTGTTGGCTGCCTACAATTCCAGTTTCTTGCTATGAATACACAGGAGACTTCGTAGGAATAAGTCATAATTTCTTTTTTATTTCTCAACATACCCACCCTTGGTAAACATAAAGGAATTTTTGGAAGTACTCAGTACATTTCATAAAGCTTAATCTGTTTTGAGGACCTGGCTGTCTAAACACCATGAAATTCAACAACTGTTATGAAAGTCACACATTAAACATTGAATAATAATGGAATGCATCTAGGACACATGGAGGGTGTTTCTTTTTTCCTATGTTCTGTAGATTTTAATGATGATGTTTTTGTAAGGCAAAATAAAAAATCACATGTATTATACTCTTTCTGTAGATAAAATATTAAAACTCATGCCAAATGTTTTCCTGTTAGAATTAACTTAGCAAGGGATTATTTTATCTGCTTGATGTATTAATGATTCTGAAAAACCATACATGTTGCCTTTCTATATACCCCCCCCCTTTTTTTTCATTTTGACTTCAAAAGGTGCTTTGCTCCTTTGGGGGTCTGTGTACACATTGATGGCAGCTGGCTTTGTGAGGTGAAGATGAATAGATCCTGTTTATAACCTTCATTGCCTTTTGTGTTTGGGGATGGGGGTGGAATCTTGCTGGTTTTGCAGCAGGAGACTTGAAGAAGCCTAGTGCCCATTTATGCAGCAGCTTAGTTGTAAAGCATAAAAAGGTTTATTTGTTTTCCTTCACACTTGGGGGTTGGTTCATTAATCTTAGTGCGATAAATACAGCAAGGTATTGGTAACTGACTCTTAATGGCCAGGATGATATGTTTATTAGAGAGCAGTTGTTTTAAAGCTTGCTTGATTTAGATGGCAAAAAGATTGCACCTCCTTCTTTTACCTCTTCCTTCCATGCCCCTGTGGAGAGAGGGAATTCATACGTGAGATGTGCAATCTTTTTCCTTTTGAGCTTGAGAAAATTCCTAGATGATTTTTCAAAAAGCATGGCATTATGGGATTTGTTTCTTTTTAATACCTTAAATTTAACTGGATTATGAGTACCTTTGGCTGTCTTCTACTCTCTTTCTCCTTTCAAACTAGGGGGAAGCCTTTGTTCCCTCCTCCACTATTCCTCTTTCCCCTTAGTGCCTGCCTCTTCTGTTGATTCCCATTGCTTTCTCCAACATCAGCATAATTCATTGTTAATTAAAATATTTATAGACCGCCTTTTGGCCATAAATCCCTCAAGGCAGTGTACAGATATTAAAAACAATTTACACAGCAAAACAAATTAAGAACTGCAATAAAATCTCAGGAAGATTAAAAACCAGTTATTGACCTCTATTTAAAAACATCAAATGCCGAGTGGAACAGAAATGTCTTTACTGCCTGATGGAAACTGAAAAGTGAAGAGCCTAATCTAACCTCCCTGGGATGGGGAAGTCCACAATCAGTTTGCTGCTCCAGATGCTGCCATCTGGAGCAGATTTGAGAGGTGCACAGAGGGGAGAGGGAATCTATTCCACCAGTGGTTTCCATTCTGCTGGTGAACAGACACAGTTGGATACAGCTGAAGGACCTGTGCCGTGTTCCCACCAACCTAACCACTTTTGGTGGTGAGACATATAACAGTCTCTGGCATAGACTGTAAATTATGGGCAGATCCATATGGAAAGATATCCTGGCCCCAAGGTAGGAGCCAGCACTTTGAACTGAGCCTGGAAAGAAATTGGAAGCCGGTGCACCTGGAATAGGACCAGTGTAAGATTATCCATATAGTGTGCTCTTAAAAGCAATCTGGCTGCAGCATTTTGTACCACCTGCAGTTTTCAAACACTCTTCACATAGAACACATTGCAGTAATCGCAACAGGAAACAAGGTGTGCACTGCCATGTTGAGGTCCATCATCTCCAGGAAAGGACATAACTGGCACACCAGCCAAAGCTGTGCAAAGGCACTCCTGGTCGTGGCCGTTGCCTGAGCATTCAGAAGCAAGGTGGGATTTAGAAGCCCCTAAGTGTTTAAGGGTGGAGTCCTATGCAAGTTTAGACAGAAAAAAGTCCTACAACTCTTAGCATTCCCCAGGCAGCCATGCTGGCTAGGGAATGCTCAGAGTTGTAGGACTTTTTTCTGTCTAAACCTGCAAAGGATTACACCCTAAATGTTAAACTGATTGGTCTTGTCAATGTTGTCCTTCTGCTTGAGGGACATGAGGGCTTGGCATGATGAAGGGACTTGAAAAAACTGCCTTCCCTTCTTTAGTGTGGGAGGATAGTTTTAGATAGAGTGATGAGTAACTTTTATTTACATTTGGGATTTTTCATAAATGAACAATCAACCCTGACCCAAGTCTGGAGGAAAATATATTTTGCCCGGTTGAAGTTTGTTTGTTTTCACTTTCTCTGCTTCGCTTTGTTTGGCACAGCGTGAACCAAAAACTGCAGTTCTGTGATGCAGGAACTGTCCAGTTCTACTGTTTCCTAAGTTATGGTAATATTACAGGTTAGTTTGTAGGTCTTTTGAGAAATCCTATTTGAAATATTAGCTGGAGAAAATTCTTTATTGAGGAATGACAGGTAGGGGCTGTGCCCAGCAATAAATTGTTGAAGCACTAATATTGCAGTGGCTTGCAATTCCCAAAGAAAGTAGGCTAGAATGGGACTTTCTATCTTTTATAGCTTTCCATGCCCTGTAGGATCATTTTTATACCAAACTAATGCTGCCCACTGCTAATACTTGTGAGCCGTCTAAATTGAAATATTTTGCTATGTTCGTAGCATACGTCTTAAAGTAAGATCACTGCAAATTTTAAAATAAAGCCTGACATGGATGCTAGCCTTTGCTTTCTTATTCCAACTTTTTCTGGAAATCTAAAACTAGTTGCTGACTTCTCCGGTTGTGCACAATACTTTCACATGCACACACATCAGATTTTAGCTGAGTTTTATCCAGTCCTTTTGTTTCCATTGAAATAAATAGGACTTAAGTTATGACTAACTTGCCCCATTAATTTCAATGGGACCAAAGTTCAACTAAGTCTGTATCTAACCGATTCTGTTTAAAACAAGCTCTAAAAACCACTAAATTACAAGGAGATGTGAACTTCTGTTTTGCTATTTTTCTTAGTAAATATCAGCTTCTACTTATCTATATATTCAAACTAAAATGTCTTGAAATATTTCATAGTTTCAGTGCTGGCTGGTCTGAAAATATCATCCAGTATCTGCTTTTTATACAACAGATTCTGAAAGCATTAATTTCATTTACCTAGTGTTTGGGGGGGGGGGGTGCATTCTCTATTCCTAATTACTCTTCAGCTATATTTTTGGGTGTTTGCCATACCTTAATAAGGTCTTGAAATAGCTCTTATTAATGAGAAGGCATATAAATAAACTAGTAACTCTGGGGCATTATGTGTGATGTTTATGCTAAAGTCTCAATTGCATACATTTAAAGTGGGGTGGTAATGGAAACAAAACCATTACTTTGAATTAAAATATCTAATGGTGTGTCTTCTACAAAGGTGAATGGGTGGTGGTTTATCTCTCAATAGAAATCAAAGAATAATAATAGTTTTAATTGGTGTGAGGAAGCTGCTAACAAGAAGGGTACTTAGTAGCATTTTAGGTGGTGGTAATTATGATGAATGGGCCTCTAAGGATGGGGAAATGTAACTTTATAATAGCACTGGCAAGATAATCAAATAAGCAGAAACCGTCAATTTCAGCTTTTGATTTATTATTTTGCTTACACCATTTCTGTTGTAGAGATCTATCTTAATCTCAAAGTTACATACGTATGGTATGCTTCCAGAATTCAAATTGTCTTAATGAACAGTCTTCCCTGTGCAGTTCTGCATCTTCCTATTTATAACTTTGCAATGTGTTGTGGTTCTTGCATGTCTTTTGAGAGGTAATCTTTAAGTTTGTATTTCTTCACGTTGAAGCGGCAGAGATCAAATAAGCAGCTGTGCGTCAGTGTAAAAAAATAATTCAGTACTTCAGTATGTTTGCCAATAAAAATTAGATTGCAAATCTCATGCACACATAAATATGAATAGTGTATGCATACTTGTTTGTGAAGGGTTTTTACACTTCATTAGGAGTTCTCATCAATTATATTTACAGGGATATGGGGGTGGAAATTTTATTTGTGGATACACTGGTAACTATTGTCTAATAAAGATTACATACTCTCTTCTTAAAATAACGTTTCATTGGCATAAAAGTATTGCATATAAACCCAAAGAGTCACTGGTGATTGCTGCAGGAGGTATGCGTTATTTATAACCATTTGTTATTTTAACATTTATTTAAAGCTTTTTGCAGATTTGGTGCTAAACAGAAATAACAGCTTTCAGTACTAAATACATTACATCAATAAGCCCTGTTGATGTCATTTGGGCTTTCATGCAGTGCATTTAGGATCAAGGCATATTTTTCAAGAGATGGAAGATGATGATGGCAGGGCTTGATTAAGGCACAGAGGAAGATTAACAAATGGCAGAATTCGTGAAGCTGTGGTATTCCATGGAAGTGTAAAGAGGGAGGGGAGTGATGGATGGATGGAAAGGGAAGCATAGGATGGAAGGCATAGGAGTGTCGGAAAATGAAGCAGGTGATTGCATGGAGAGGAGAAACTACAAAGGGAGTGAAGGAATAACTGAGGACTGAGAAAGTTTGGTTTAAGGACCAAGTGTAACAGTCTAAACAAAGAGGATTAGGAAGTTGGAAGTCACACATGAAGCAACTGGGAGCCAGTGTAGATATCTTTGGCACATTTAAGAGTGAATAAGACTTAACTACCTTCCAAAAGTAATTGTAGGAATTATACTTTTGATGGTATTTAGATAGCCACAAAATCACAGTTTCCAGAATTCTTTTGTGGGAGAGTTACAAGCATGTGTATGTAAAAAACATACAAAAGTTGTAGGTAATCCAAATGCCACAGTAGGATAGTATCTTTATTAGGTCCACCTAAAATGTCACAAAAAAGTGAGTACACTTTCAGTTTCTCCAGAACTCTTCTGGAGACATTGAAAACTTGTTTACTATTTATTTTGTGACATTTAATTGGGCCTAATAAAAGTGCTAACCTAATGTGGCTTTATGCTTGTATTGTGCAAACATGCTATGTCAGGTGAGTTAGAGGAGAGAGGGTTCTAGAGGCATTTGGAATAGACTGAAGAGACATGAAGGAAAGCTGGTATGGAAAAAATCTAGGTGATGGAAAACCAAGGATGTAGCATTAGTTGTAAAATGAAATGGGCAAATTTGAGGTATTGTAAAAACAATAAAGTAGTAATACTTAGCCTGGATGTTGGGGGGGGGGGGAGAAAGAAGCAGCTGAAGATTATGCAAAGGTTGCCTGTACAGTAGACAAGGGAGATCACATTATCAGATTGTGCCACCGTGATATAGGAGAAGTGGGAGGATTTTTCCCTGGAGATCTTAGTTGGAAGTTATTCACTCAGAATGAAATGTCAGGTAGATGGTTAAAGATGCAAGATAAGGTAGAAGGCTTGATGGCAATTGTAGGAAATCTTGGGACTTGTGCACATAAAGACATTTTCCCCAAAGGGACTGGGTTTGAGAATACCCTTCTACCATTAGTTAGCAACTCTGATAGCTGTGTGAGCTGTCTGTTGTTCTTTCCTTAATGTAGTTGTTGGTGTTGGAGGGGGCTAGTGGGAAATCTTCTGCTTTCATGGGTTTTTGGCTTCATGATAGTTGCATGGTGCTGCCTTCTTGTCCAGTGTCCATTTTTTGCTTCTGATGTAGAATTAAACTTGGGGGTGCAGGACAAATAGACTTCTCTTCCTGAGTTGCATTATGAGAATTTCAGAACCCTTGATACAGACTCTTAAAGCTAAACATTCTCTGCTAGGGTAAATATGTTTTTGTGAAAGATCTCCACCCATGTGCATGTCTTGTAGTGTTCCCCTCACTGTTAAATGTATTTTGTTGGAGTATCCATGTTTTTCAAGTACATGGCAGGCCTTTCTGCATACCTACTCCCCTGTTCCAAACTTAGCCTTAGTCTGGGCTATAATGATGACCAACAACCTTTATTCAGCTTCCTGAACTCTGAATTGGTTGGCTTGCCTTATTTTACCTGAATTGGTTGGAATTACCTGAATTGGTTGGCTTGCCTTATTTTACCTGAATTGGTTGGAATTACCTGAATTGGTTGGCTTGCCTTATTTTAAGAGTGTTTGAATTATTGGGAACAAGTCCCTAATGAAAGAAACTTCTGCATTTCCAGTAGGACTAATGGCACAATATGGCCTAACTGATGCTGTACCATGAACTCCAATATACTTACCTGATTAGGTGACTCTTCAGAGAAAAGAGTTGAACTACTTGCCAGGGCAACCTAATTTGCATAGATTTGAACAAAAGTTCCTTTCCCAGGCTGCACACATGAGTCAGACTGGTTCTCCTCCACTCCCCCTTTTATCTCCAGGAAGGGTGAAGGAAGGAATTGCGTTCACTGTAGACCTGAAAGATCTACACTGGATGGATGTGGCCTGCCCTGTTCTCACATTGATTACAAAAAAATGTGTCTCCATCATAGGGTATGAAAAGGTGCTTGTGTACCCATAAACAGGGTGTTGGTGTTAAGCTTCTCCTTATTCTAGGGGCAGGGAACCTGCGGCCCTCCAGATGATGTTGGAGTACAACTCAGCGGGATATAAATTGAATGAATAAATAACTCCCAACATCCCTGGCCATTGGTCATGCTGTCTGGGGCTGATGGGAATTGGGAGTCCCAACAACATCTGAAGGACTACAGGTTCCCTATCCCTGCCTCATTCAAATGCAGAATATTGTGTTAGCCTTTGATTAACCTCTGAATCTGATTTGTGATCTGTTCATTTTTGTTGCATTTGGACTCCTATGTTACACTTGCACAATTTTTGTGAGTAGGATTTGGGGTGGGATGGGGGAACACCTCCCTAAAGTTGAAGTATTCATGTAATGGTATTTTGAGAGAGTTATCCAGTTCTGGTCCCTTAAGCGTTTCTTGTAATCCCTGTTGGTTGAAGTTATGTTTATGAGTAAGACCACAGCTGATTATGCTTGTATTTCTTCTTTTAAGCACCATTGACATGCTCTACTATGTAATTGTGCTCTATTTCTGGGAAGTAAATCTTAGATTTTCGTTCTTTTTGGAAAGAAAGAACAATAGCACGATTCAAGAGCATCCAAGCTCCCAGGCAAAGGCCTCTGGGTAGGAAAAAGATTTCACATTTATCTGCAATATTTAGATATTGGGTTCACATTATTATTAATGACATTTCTATACAGAGCTGAAGCTGTGTGGGTGGTTTACAAGGTTAAAAACATAAAAAAACACACAGTGTACACAGAGACAATGTATGTCTAAAAACAACTGTTAAGCAATCAGCCAAACCATAAAACAAATCCAGGTTCAGTTAACACTCATCACGTGCTGCCAATGCTTGGGAAAAGAGAACATTCTTGACCTGGCCCTGAAAAGATAACGATGTTCGTGCCAGGTGAGCCTCATCAGGAAGATCATTCCATAATTGGGGGGCCACCACTGCGAAGGCCCTCTCCCTTATTGCTGTTTTCCGAGCCTCCCTCAGAGTAGGTACCTGGAGGAGAACCTCAGATGTTGAGCGTAGTGTATAGGTATGTTCACACAGGGAGAGGCGCTCCATTAGTTGTGGTGGTCCCATGCCATGTAAGCCTTTATAGGTTAAAACCAGCACCTTGAATCGGGCTCAGAAACATATAGGCAACCAATGCAAGTGGGCCAGAGTTGATCTTATATGTTGAGAGCTTCTGGTCCCCATTATCAATCTGGCCATCACATTTTGCACAATCTGCAGCTTTTGAACCGTCTTCAAAGGCAGCCCCACATACAGTGCATTGCAGTAATCTAACTTGAAGGTTACCAGAGCATAGACAACTGAAGCCAGGTTATCCCTGTCCCGATAGGGGCATAGCTGGGCCACCACCCAAAGTTGTAGAAGGCACTCTGTGCCCCTGAGGCCACCTGAGCCTCAAATGACAGAGATAGTTGTAGGAGAACCCTTAAGCTACAAATCTGCTCCTTCAGGGGGCATGCAACCCCATCTAGAACAGGTTGAGCACCCTCATCTGGTCAGAAGACCCACCTATTAACATCTCAGTCTTGTCTGGACTGAGTTTCAGTTTAGCCCTCATGCAGTCCTTTGTCGCAGCCAGCCACCGATCTAGCACATCCACAGCCTCGCCTGATGAAGGTGAAAAGGAGACTGTGTGTCATCATGCAGTGTCATCAGCATACTGATGACAACACATTCCAAACCCCTGGATGACCACACTCAGTGGTTTCATGTAGATGTTAAACAGCATGCGGGACAAAACAGACTCCTGCGTAACCCTATTCTGGAGAATCCATGGGGCCGAGCAATGTTCTTCAAGCACCACCTTATAGAGCCGACCCTCAAAGTAGGAGCGAAACCACTGCAGTGCTGTGCAGTACCTCCCACTCCCAACTCAGACAGGTGTCAAAGAAGGATACCATGGTCGATGGTATCGAAAGTCACTGAGAGATCAAGGAGAATCAACAAGGTCACACTTGCCCTGTCTTTCTCCCGACATAGGTCATCATACAGGGTGACCAAGGCCGTTTCGTGCCAAAACCCAGCCTGAACCCTGACTGAAATGGGTCCAGATAATCAGGCTCATCCAAGAGTGTGTGGAACATTTTTCTACCCGCCTGTAATTATTAAGATTTTCTGACTCCAGGGAGGATTTCTTCAGGAGTGGTCTCACTACTGTCTCTTTGAGGCAGCCTGGGACCACTCCCTCTTACGCACTTTCTTGGTGTCAGATTCTTTACTGCTCAGCCCAGAAGAAGTCTACAGAGCGTTCTTGACCTTTGGCTGCAGTGAATTTCGTTAGATGGTTTCAGGGCATGTCACTGTATATCACAGAATTTTTTGCCAAATGTGGAGGCTTAATGGCGTATAAGAGCCGCAAAGGTGTGGGAGAACATAAAACTGTAAGTAGAGCAGATAATGTCCATCCAGACGTTGGACAATGAATATTCCCTTTGTAAAAGGTAATATTTCTTAGATCTTTTCAGGAAATTTATTCCTGAGGAGTGGTAAAGGTGTAGATTGAAAAATATGATTTCAAAATTAGGTTTCTTCGCAAGGGGGAAAAACTCCATCCAGAAGTGAGTTTTGCAGTCTAGGATTGACAGGCTGGCTCAAGTCAAACATTTTTTTTTGGCCAAATTTCCATAGTTGACAGGTTTCCCCCGTAGCAAAATGATTGTGAACATTCCACGACATTGGCTGGGTTCACACAACATCCTAAGCCATCCTGCAAATAAGCCACAGTGGGCTGGTTGTTCACAGAGCAACCCACGGTATGCCTGACAGACAGTCAGGCTTGCCATGGTTCATTCTCCCTTTCAGTCCTCCAGCTGGTTCCAGCATGTATCCCAGGTACCTTTGCAGCAAAACCCACCTTGTCTCCTCTTCCCAGTCCCCTCCCCATTCCTATCCCTTCCCCTTTTCCTTGGAAGTGAAGTAGGTAACATATAAGGAAATTGACAAGGTGAGCCAGCAGATAATTTGCGCAGAGTTGCCAAGGTCCTGGGAAAGAATAATATTTTTTATTATTTGCACAATTGCGAAGCAGTGAGAAAGGTAAAAATATGAGAACAGTAGGTACACCAGAAAGACAGCAGTGGGGGATGCAATATATCCCACTTTGCAATGCCTTTTGCTATTAAGTGCTGAACAAACGCATGTCAATGTCTTCCCATTCCAATCTTCCCCGAGTCTTCATGTCCAGAAAGGGGAGAGATTGGCTTCCCCACTTTGCATAGCTCCTTCTTGGAGAAGTTACTGCTGCAGTTACTGTACTTTGGGGGTGGGGTGGGTGAGTCAATTTCCCCCTTTCTGGACTTGTTGGAGACTTCCAGGCTCCTTTTGACAGCTGAAATATACAAGGAAATTGACAAGGCAAGGCTGCACGTATCAGTCAGGTGAATTTGTGCTCTTGCACACTTGTGAAAGAATGGGAAAATAATAATACTTTATAATAATTATAAAAACTATAGCCCCATTTGCCTACTCCCAAAGCCCCCCTAAATAAAAAAGATGACGAGCAAGTGACAGTCCCTCCAAAATGCCATTTGGGCATTGCTGGAGGAGCAGTCACTGCAGAGAGAGGCTGGAGGTAACACTGGCAGGATTGTGAAGAGTGGTGTGTTGGGGTTTTTGCAGCTCTTGCCAAGCAGCTCTATAGCCAATCCCAGCAACCCATGATAAACTCACTCTCCTGGGTTCAGACAACAGGACAACCACCATGGGTATGAGGAAGCTGTGGCTTAGGGTGGCTTTTTCAAGAAAAATAAGCTACCCTTCGGAGAACGAGCCAGGTTCAGACAACCCGGCAACCCCACATGGCTGGCTGTCCATGGTGGATTGTCGTGTTGTGTGATTATATCAACTCATCCAAGGTGTTAGAGTAGAAGACAGCTGAAGATGGAATGAGAGATTTGCAAGAGATAATTTGTAGCTTATTAGTATTGATTTTCCCTGTAGTGTAGGAAACCTGGTTAGAGAACTAGTTAATATTCTGGGAATCTTTAGCATAGACATTGGCAACCCTTCAATAATACCACTTTGAATTGTCCACATCAGGCAGGATAGAAAGTGAACAAATTTTCAGCCATAAAGACAGCTAGGCAATATAATAATGTATCATTTGTTATGTAGCAAGTGTTAAACATATTGACCAGTATATGTGTTCCAGTTTATGTTTGTAGGGCTGCTGTCTTTCTGAAGAGACTAACACCTTCACTGGAATAGATTTACTTGGAAGTAAGCCCCAGTGAAATGAGACTTCCATGTACATGTGTGTAGGATTGCAGCCTTAATAGCATTAGTAAGCTCTCCCTAACTGATAACTGGCCACCCTTCCAGTCTGCCTGATGGACATAAACTTTCTCTAGACTGAAAGCCTAAATATATTATGCCAACAGAATAACTTGTTAATTTGTAGTGGTCGTTCTTGATCTGGTTTTTTTTGGGTGGGAGGCACCAAGGCAACAGCTGTTCTTCTGTTAGACTGTTTTCATGAATTTTGAGGACATCATTTAATTGTTGCTGGTCTGTATTTTTGAACTCTGGATACGAGGAGAAAATATTGCAAGAGGTATAGTATTAATAACCACTACAAAAGGTGTAAAATAGAAGAGTTCTTAATGAGGCTGGTAAGAAATCTCAATGAGTTGTTTCACTGAAATACCTTTATTGCTTATGCTGAATGAGGTAGGAATTTGACAGGGGAGATTAGGAAATGTATAATTTAGCTGCCTATAAGCAAAATTTAATGAAGGCTGCTGGTACTGTCTTTCCCTTATTTCTTGATCCAGATTCCTTACAGCCGTACAAGTGTTATGCTGTACTTGCCTTTTCTTCTGAAAACTGAACCAAATTGTTCTAGACTAACATTTTAAAGTGTTTTGCATTCATTTTAAAGGCAATAATTAGCATTACTGTAGTTGCAGCAGTTGTGATAGGTTTGTGTGCTGCTTTTAGTTAAAATCAAGATATTTTATGTTGCAAGTATCTGAAAACACAAACCTTAAAATAAAAAAGAGCTTTTTAAATAGAAAGCATTTTAGACAACTTTATAAAGCCAGAAGGCCAGTAGAAGTTTTGGGGAGGTGTATTCAGTGTTTTGCACAGAGTGCCACACATGACAATTGGCCTGCTGGGCAGACGTTCTGGGTGTGTGTTTGGTGCAAAGAGCTTCTGGCTCTTAGGAAATCAGTTGTTTCTTCAGGCTAAGTTGGCTGAAGGGGAGAACCTGAGAGACAAATATGTAGATGAGAACTTCAGGAGCATGGTGGAGACATCCCAGTCTCTTTGTGTCAATTTTTCTTCTTTCTGGGAGGAGGGGGCTCTTGGGCACAGAAGGTGGTCATAATGAGGAAGAACATCAATCTCTTGGAAGTGACCATTTCTCCAGTAATGAACTGATATCTTATAACATGGATATGCCTCAGAGGATAAGAGGATCCTGGTAGTGGGAGACTCTCTGGCCTGGTTCGCACATAATGACTGGGTTCACATAACACAATAACCTACACTCAAGGTTGAGTATGGGTTGAGTGTGGTTGTCCTTGAAAAGTGGGCTGTCATTGAAGCATGGGTTGTTGTGTTGTCCGTTCTAACAAACCATGGATTGTTAACCACGAACAACCCATGAAGAGAACCCATGGTTTGTTGTGTTGTGAACTTTGGATGAATTTCCTTGCGGGGCTTGTTGTCATGATGGCGGCTGCCATTTTGAATATTGGAGTGTGGTAGGTTACATGTGAACCTGGCGAGGGTAGGTTGTTGTGGTGATTGACAAGCCACCCATAACCCTAAAACAACCCATGGGTTCTGGGTGGCTTGTTAACCACCACAGCAACTCACCTTTGCTAGATTCCCACATAATGAGAAGTTATGGCATACCCCCACCATGCCATGAATATTCAAAATGACAGACGCTGCAACAAGAAACCCCACAGGAAAATTCATCCACGGTGGCTTCTCATTACATGTGAACTAGGTCACTATTTAAGAATCTAGATAGGTTTGTGATGGACATGGCAACCACAAAGTTACTTGTCTACCTGATGCAAAAGTTGCAGATATCAAGTACCCTGTTGAAATTGTGGGGGAGGATTTAGGATCAAGGTGCACGTATGTATGAGTGACCTTGGGAAATACAGTGTTGCAGTCTTGAAAGAAAAAAAAGTTGTTAGGATGCTACAGTCCAGGACTTCCAAGATAGCATTTTAAGAAATGCTACCTGTTCCACATGCAAGGTCAGCTAGACTGGCAGAGCTGTGATTTCAATGACTCGGTTCATACATAATGGCAATTTGCTGGGTTGCATAGAATCATAGAATAGTAGGGTTGGAAGGGGCCTATAAGACCATTGAGTCCAATCCCCTGCTCAATGCAGGAGTCTAAGTCAAAGCATCCCTGACAGATGGCTGTCCAGCTTCATCTTGAATGCCTCCAGTGTGGGAGAGCCCACTATCTCCCTAGGTAATTGGTTCCATTGTCATATTGCTCTAACAGTCAGGACGTTTTTCCTCATGTTCAGCCAGAATATGGCTTCCTGTACCTTCAGCCCATTATTCCGTGTCCTGCACTCGGGGATGATCGAGAAGAGATCCTGGCCTTCCTCTCTGTGACAACCTTTGAAGGGCGCTATCCTATCTCCCCTCAGTCTTCTCTTCTCAAGGCTAAACATGCCCTGTTCTTTCAGTCCCTCCTCATAGGGCTTTGTTTCCAGGCCCCTGATCATTTTTGTTGACCTCCTCTGAACCCTCTCCAGTTTGTCTGCATCCTTCTTAAAGTGTGGTGCCCAGAACTGGACACAGTACTCCAGATGAGGCCTAACCAGTGCTGAATAGAGGGGAACTAATACTTCCCAGGATTTGGAAGCTGTACTTCTATGAATGCAGCCCGAAATAGCATTTGCCTTTTTTGCGGCCACATGACATTGTTTGCTCATATTCAGCTTGTGATCTACAACAATTCCAAGATCCTTCTCGCTTGTAGTGTTGTTGAGCCAAGTATCCCCCATCTTGTAACTGTGCATTTGGTTTCTTTTTCCTAGGTGCAGAACTTGGCATTTATCCGTATTACGTTTCGTTCTGTTGTTTTCCACCCAGCACTCCAGCCTATCAAGATCACTTCAGATTTTGTTTCTGTCTTCCAGGGTATTCCAGGTTGTCATTGTTGTGCTAGCGAGAATTTGGATATAGCCCAGTGATATATATTTAGGATGCAATCCTAAACACACTTACAAAGGAGTAAGACCCACTGAACACAGCAGGACATAGTCTTCAGTATGCATGCTTAGGGTTGCACTGTTAAATGATGATTCCAAAACTCAGTGGTAGAGGAGCAGAGCACACATCTTGTGAAAATTCGATTCTTGGCTAGAAAAGAGTCCCTTATGAGACTTTGGAGAGCTGTTTCCAGCCAGCCATGTGTGAGCTGCTTCTGATATGAATATGGAACCTCGGATCAGCCAGATCGTAGGTTGCTTCATGACATGTGAACCCGGACACTTTGGGTTGTTCTTGGGATAAATAACCTAAAGTTAACCTATGGTTAGTTCTTCATCGAAACCTGGCAAATTGTGGGTTAATGAGCTCATGACTTGCTGCCATTACCTGCAAGGATGTCAGGAGGAGAGGTTTAGGCTGGTAAGGCACATGGAAATACTTCGGGACAAGCTGAGCCTATACAGAAGAGATGTTTTGGATGACAGCTCCCTTGAACTCTGGCCAGCATACCCAATAGGCAGGGATTATAGGAGTTGCCGTCCAAAACATCTGGAGGGTACCAGGTTGCATACTGCTGACCTAGTCTGTTTGTGCATAACAGCTGGAAACGGTGCAGAAAAGGGCAACCACAAGTGTTTCAGGGACAGCTCTCCTATGAGGACAACGCTCCTATGAGGAACAATGAAAATGATGGTGGGTTTTTAGCTTAAAAGAGAGGTGAGTAAGGCAGGACATTATAGTTTAAATTATGCATGATGTGGAGAGAAAGTTTTCTCTCTCTGTCTCACAGTACTAGAAACCAGGGTTATCCAATGAAGCTGAAAGGTGGGAGATTCAGGACAGATACAGGGAAATACTTTTTCACCCAGTACATAGTTAAGGATAAGTCTATTAATGGCTACAAGTCATGATGGCATTATATTACTTCCAGTATCGTAGGGAGCTTCGGTTATTGGGCGCTATAAAAATAAAATAAATAAATACCCAAAATTTAGTAGACTAGAGAGAGTCAGTGGGATATGGTTATCCTGCGATATGACATCTATACAAAGGACTGGGAAGGGTATACTGGTATGTGTGTGCTTTGTATATCAAAAAGGGCAAAGAGTCCAATAAACTAGAAAACTTAAGAGGAACAAACTCTACAGAATCACTATGCATAGAAACACATGGCTAGGGAAGTACTGGGGACAGTTTTGGGTTTTCTGGAAAAATGTGAATTGGAAAATTTTCCACTGCCCTAAAGCAATGAATATCTTATTTAGCATGCTTGACTTAATTTAGTTAAACAAAACTAAAAAAGTATGCCATTTTACATGGCATAAATATCTAAAGTTTTTCCAGTAGCCAAAAGTAATTGAACAGATACTTGATAAGGAAACAAAATGGGGTGGGTTAGGGTATTTTTTTAAAAAAAATTTTATGGTAAAATTTTATTGTTTATGGTGGGTTGTACATCGCCCAGAGTGGCTGGGTGACCAGTCAGATGGGCGATTAATAAATTTAATAAATAAATAAATAAAATTCAATAATGTGCACTTAGTGTCACTTAAATATTTAAACAAATTCAAATCTGTATTTGGAAAATATTTTATTGGAATACTTGTAAATATTTTACACTTCACTTAGTTTTAAAGAAAAAAGTGATAGTACGGATTACTGTTCAACACTAATTCTAGTATTGCATATAAACCCAAAGCCTGAGGAGCTATACCCACAAATATATGTAGTTTCTTGGGAGAATCATCTGGAAAGAAATAATAATGTTGATTTTAGATTTGACTAGTGTTGTATCCATTATGTCGCCAAGTTTGTCTTGTCGTTTAGTCTGCCATTGTTACTAAAGTTAGTTTTATGGAATGGTGCATTTCTAAAACCAGACCGTATTTGTTGTGTGTCACCCATATTGGAGTGCAAATACCACAGGATGAAATGGTGTACATCTCAGTGGTCTCACAGTATGTTGATATCAGAGTGGAATGCTCAAAATGAATGTAGTCAACTTGTTTCAGGTTAAACAGACTGTAAAATGTCTTCAGCATCTGGCTCTTATTTGTAGCTAGCAGAAAACTGTCAGCACTTCGGGGCGTAATAGAGGATTCTTGATTATGAAGAGCTTGGTTTTAGGATCAGTTTAAAGATGCTTTCTGCAGTTGTGAGCTGGAAAAGATTCATATGCTATCTGATGACATGTTGATCTTCTGAATTTGTCTCAGTTTTGCTCTCCCTTCTCCTCACTGCACCACCTACTGTACAGTCTATTTCCCCTGCCCCCAGTCTTTCTCCTGTTCCCTGGCTCCTCTGTTTCCTCTCCCTGCCTTGATTCTGCCTGCTTCCAGCTTTACCTCCCTTACTTGCATCCCCCTTCTTATAGTTCCATCTGCCCTCCTAATACTTGGTGCTGGCTCACATCCTCTGTTTGCTTCCTCTGCTCTCGCTCAGAGCAGCTGTGAATGTCTTTGGCGGAAGTCTGTCCCCACATTTGCTGACTGCCATCAGTGCAAGTTCCCCTTGCTAGTAGCTCTGCTGCCTTGCCAAGCAAAACTTCTTGCTAGCTGCCGGTCTCACAACCCCTGCCAGTTTCTTCTCCTTTATAAGGACAAGTTGGATGTGTCTGGAGTTCTCCTTTTTACCTAATGACCCTATCCGCCAATAAAAACTCTTTCCTTTTAGAAACCATTTACCTGCCCCTCTATTCCTGTCCGTAACAGAACCACAACACTCGCCCCACCTTCTCTGCTGTACATCATCCACTTCTGTTCCTTAAATCCTTTCCCTTAATTTCCTTCCCTCTGACAATAATATTTACTTTCCTTCCTTCTCTTTTGCCTCAGAGTACTTGAACAAGCTGTCTCTGTTCACTATCCTGAATTTCCATCCTAAACTGGGTGCATGACTGTTGGGCATGACTGAAGCAGCTTTTTGGAACCTGGCCATTGCATAGTTACAGGTAGCCTCATAGGTGAGGCAGAGACACAAGAAATGCTAAACATTGAACTGCCTTCTATGTATTTGGATGCAAAGAAAGCACCATTAATGTGCTTTGTAACCTGTGGTGATTGGAGGATTGGGGCAACTGTGTTGAAACTAGTTCCCTTTAAATTAATTATGGACTAGTAGACTCCAGTGATGGTTGCCTAAGTAATGACATTATTCCCCCAGTCAAATGGAGGGGAACTTGGGAGCAAAAGCTTTTTTTAAGTAACAAAAGGAAAATTTATCTAACAAGCTTATCTGAACTCCCTGGAGGTCTGTCATCTTTATTTTTTTGCCTTTTGTCTTGATTCTTGCAAGCTATTTTAATTCTCCACACTGACACTCCATGGTGTACACCAAGACTGAGCCTAATGCTCATATATTTTTCTACAATTACTTGTCTTTAAACTAGGCTAACAAATAGCAATGTAAAACAGCTCCCATCTGCATGGCTAAATGCAACAGGAGTAATAAAGATTGAAAATGGCAGCATAGATTACTTTTCTAGCACTAAAATAAAGAAGACTGTTATATCCCACAACCTTGTTTAATACCAAAAATAACAATAAAGTTCAGACAGTGAATGAATCTCGAACATCTTTCACTTGCAGCTTTATACAGGCGTGCACTCTTGCATCTTAGAGGAATGGGGAGAGTGTTCTTTACACAGCCCCATTGAATGAAAGGGAGTAATGCTAGAACTTAAAAGTTCCATTAATTTTAAATGAAGCTTAAAGCAGAAGTGATGCTAGGTGGATTGTGGCAAAAAGTTTGGCCTGATCTTGAGGCATGCTGAAAAGATTGTCCTGGGTGCTGAATTAGGGATTCAGTTAGGGACAGAAATTTTGGAGACATGTGTATCCAAAGTGTAACATGTCCTCTTGCTGAGTACCCTAAGATTTCATATGTTCTTTTCATCAGCCCTTGGGCTGCTTGTGGAACCCCAGCTGACATGTGGGCTCACTCGTTGGTGCCCATTTTGGGATCTGCTGTGTTGGTAGAACTCTTCTGGTGCTCTTACGCCTATCTCCTTTTCAGAGTGTCACAAATATTTTCTGCTATATGTGAGCTAAGACGTTGGAATAGGAAATCTGCTTCCAGACTTGTGGCCACTCCCAGAAGTTCTCCTAGGAGACAGCCAGCCAAAGCACTGAACAGATTGGCCTGTTCTGTTCTAGCTCTTATAATTGTGGGCACACTTCAAGGCTTCACTGGATGAAGATGTCGTGTCATTTGGGAAGGAAAAATCTGTGATTGTGCCTTATCCCAGGGAAATTGTTTTTGCTGTCTTCCTGCATTCTGTATACATAATCTGAAAGGAATAATATTTTCTCTATCTTCAGCTAACTGTACAGTCCTTAAACGTGAAGATATGTGATGTATTTCCATAATTCTCTTCCTTGATTACTTATAACAATTCCAGGTTTAAGCATTCCAGAAACATAATGCAAATTAATTTTTTCTTGTCCTGCTTTCCTTTACAACTCTTCAGCAGCTGGGTGATTTTTATAATATTTTCCTAATAGGTTATAATCTTATAAATAGGATTTAAGGTGAAACTGCATGTAATAGCAAAGGTTCACACTTATTCTTCATGAACCATTTACTTCTGTTCTCTGTGGACTTAATATGAACCTGGTTTTCCATCGGTTTGTCTTGTAAAACAATAACTGATGGAGCAAATGTTAGTGAAATGGAACAGTTTTGTAGAAAGTTTTGCTACAAGTAATATCTTTTATCATGTTGCCCTGTGACTTTGGGCCAGTTTGCTCATAATGAGCAGGAGCAAGCACATTTGCTCTTGCTTGCATGCCACTTCCACTTTTAATTAACAACCTGCAGTCAGGCAGTTGTTGGTTGTGATGTAAGGAAAAATTTTCAGTAAGGAAAAATCTCACACTTTGCAAGGAGTTCGGTACCTCCACCCCAGGAAATTCCTCTTGCCTCTGTCCCACCCCAACAGCCCCATTACAAAGCCATAAACAAGCTGCTGGGAGGGCTGTGCTGTTTGCTCAGAGCAGCATTGCACTGGTCCCATTGTAATTCCATCTCTACACATACACTGCTGTGATAACCCCCTCATCATGGGGATGTGTACCTTGTGGCTCAAAGATGGCATGGCTGGAGTATTCCTTATCTGGAGCTTGCACTTTCTAGACAGTATCCTGACATTCTGTCTGCTTCATTAAGATTAGTTATTTACAGTTTGGATAGAGCTATATGAAAATAATGACTTCTGTAGCCTATATTGGCCTTAAAATGTGTTTTACTGCAAGGTGTTGCAGTGCAGCATTGGAGTCAGTAGCAGTCAGGCATAGCTTTCAAATAACTATTAAGTTTTTCATTTTCTCTGCTTGCAAGAATCTGGATGTAAGGGTCATGCTTCTGTCTGTGACCTAGTTAAACTGTCACAATTTGCAACAAAGTAGTGCCTCTTGATGTAAGCTTTTGAATGACAACACAACTCTTCCATCACCTTCCTTGGGTGCCATTTTTTTGAAAGGTAGAGTATAAATCAAATAAATAATAACCAGGCAAAATGGAAAGGAAGCTAACTTTTTGCTATAGGCAGAGCAACATTACTTTTGAAGATTGTGACTGCACAATGGACTAAGTTTTGTTTCCGTGCTGAAATTTAAAGATGTAGGAGGAAATAAGAGAACAGAGTACTTCCCGACTGGTACAGATAATAAATCCAGGATCAATACTTCTGTTGGTCTGGTACTTTAGATATCTCAGTTATTAAACGAGCAACCCTATATATCACAGACAGGGTTGTAGAGAAAAGCGATGCTACAGGATTTGACTTAATCTGTGCACAGTGGAGAAGATGAGCACAATCCATTCAGGGGTGAGGGGAGTGCAGTGTAGAAAGGCAGAGCATGGTTCTAGAATTGAAGAGATTTGGGTCATGAATCATGCAGTCAACCACCACATGGGAATTTGTGTTGTATGAAGTTATGTGGCCAAACAGGAAATATTAGGTTCTTGCTTACAAGCTAAATGTAGTCTTTAACTTAATGAGGCAATGACTGAGTGTAAACAAGCAATATTTCAGCTAGATTGAAAGAACTAGTTCATACAATTAGCATTCTAATTGAGAAATCGCCTTCCGTCTTACCAACTCTTTTCCAGTTCATTTTCTTAAATATTTACAAAATGTTTTGCTTATGGCACATTGCATAAAATGAGGGTCACTAAAAATAGCCAATAGGTTTGCTTAGCAAGCTTGGTAATCTACCAGACATTCATGGTGAGTGATATTGTGATATCATAGGACAGAAATGGGTGGGGCTTTATATTAACTGGGAGCATGGGTGGAGGAGTGATTTTTTCTCAAGAGCTAGATTTTATTATTCTAATACATGTTGTTCACTCACGACAGATTTTCTTTTTAGAAAAACGTTCTTTTACGCTTTGAAGTTCCTTCAGTAATTCTGGAATCCATGGAATTTTGGATAACTGAAGTGGTAATTAACAGGCCCTCCAGCAAAGGAGATTGTTACCTTGTTGTGGTGCTGGAGCTTGAGCACCTCAGTGACATCATGAGCTAAACCATGAAGGGACACCCAAGACGGGAAGGTCATGGCAGAGAGGTCAGACTAAATACGATCCCTGGGGAAGGAAACGGCAATCCACCCCAGTATTCTTGCCATGAAAACTAAATGGATCAGTACAATCAGAGATATGTCGGTATACCACTGGAAGATGGGACTCCCAGGTCGGAAGATGGTCAAAATGCTACTGGGGAGGAACAGAGGATAAGTTCAACTAGCCCCAGATGTGATGACGCAGCTAGCTCAAAGCCGAAAGGACGGCTAGCAGCCGATGGTGCTGGTGGTGAACGACGAATCCGATGTTCTAAAGATCAACACACCATAGGAACCTGGAATGTAAGATCTATGAGCCAGGGCAAATTGGATGTGGTTACTGGGGAGATGTCAAGACTAAATATAGACATTCTGGGTGTCAGTGAACTGAAATGGACTGGAATGGGCCACTTCACATCAAATGACCACCAGATCTACTACTGTGGACAAGAGGACCACAGAAGAAATGGAGTAGCCTTCATAATTAATAATAACGTGGCTAAAGCAGTGCTTGGATACAATCCAAAAAATGATAGAATGATCTCAATTCGAATTCAGGGTAAGCCATTTAACATCACAGTGATCCAAATATACGCCCCAACCACAGATGCTGAAGAAGCAGAAGTAGATCAGTTCTGTGAGGATCTGCAGCACCTACTGGATAGTACACCAAAAAGAGATGTTATTTTCATTACAGGAGACTGGAATGCTAAGGTGGGTAGTCAAACTACACCTGGAATTACAGGCAAGCATGGTCTGGGAGAACAAAATGAAGCAGGACATAGGCTGATAGAATTTTGCCAAGACAACTCACTGTGCATAACAAACACTCTCTTCCAACAACCTAAAAGACGACTTTACACATGGACTTCACCAGATGGTCGACACCGAAATCAGATTGACTACATCCTTTGTAGCCAAAGGTGGCGGACATCTATGCAGTTGGTAAAAACAAGACCTGGAGCTGATGGTAGTTCAGATCACGAACTTCTTATTGCACAATTTAGAATCAGACTAAAGAGAATAGGGAAGACCCACAGATCAGTTAGATATGAGCTCACTAATATTCCTAATGAATATGCAGTGGAGGTGAAGAATAGATTTAAGGGACTAGATTTAGTAGATAGGGTCCCGGAAGAACTATGGACAGAAGTTTGCAACATTGTTCAGGAGGCGGCAACAAAAAACGTCCCAAAGAAGAAGAAAACCAAGAAGGCAAGATGGCTGTCTGCCGAGACACTGGAAGCAGCCCAAGAAAGAAGGAAAGCAAAAGGCAACAGTGATAGGGGGAGATATGCCCAATTAAATGCAAAATTCCAGAGGTTAGCCAGAAGAGATAAGGAATTATTTTTAAACAAGCAATGCACGGAAGCAGAAGAAGAGAATAGAATAGGAAGGACAAGAGACCTCTTCCAGAAAATTCGAAACATCGGAGGTAAATTCCAGGCAAAAATGGGTATGATCAAAAACAAAGACGGCAAGGACCTAACAGAAGCAGAAGAGATCAAGAAAAGGTGGCAAGAATATACAGAATATCTGTATAGGAAGGATAATAATATTGGGGATAGATTTGACGGTGTGGTCAGTGAGTTAGAGCCAGACATTCTGAAGAGTGAGGTTGAATGGGCCTTAAGAAGCATTGCTAATAACAAGGCAGCAGGAGATGACGGTATCCCAGCTAAACTGTTTAAAATCTTGCAAGATGATGCTGTCAAGGTGATGCATGCCATCTGCCAGCAAATTTGGAAAACACAAATGGCCAACAGATCGGAAACAATCAACTTATATCCCCATACCAAAAAAGGGAAGCACCAAAGAATGTTCAAACTATCAAATAGTGGCATTTATTTCACATGCCAGTAAGGTAATGCTCAAGATCTTGCAAGGTAGACTCCAGCAATTCATGGAACGAGAGCCAGATGTACAAGCTGGGTTTAGAAAAGGCAGAGGAACTAGAGACCAAATTGCCAATATCTGCTGGATAATGGAGAAAGCCAGGGAGTTTCAGAAAAACATCTATTTCTGTTTTATTGACTATTCTAAAGCCTTTGACTGTGTGGATCATAACAAATGGTGGCAAGTTCTTGGTGGTATGGGGATACCAAGTCCTCTTGTCTGCCTCCTGAGGAATCTGTATAACGACCAAGTAGCAACGGTAAGAACAGACCATGGAACAACGAACTGGTTTAAGATTGGGAAAGGAGTACAGCATCGTTGTGTACTCTCACCCTACCTATTCAACCCGTACGCAGAACACATCATGTGACGTAGAATCATAGAATAGTAGGGTTGGAAGGGGCCTACAAGGCCATTGAGTCCAACTCCCTGCTCAATGCAGGAATCCAAGTCAGACGTGCTGGGCTTGATGAAGCCAAGGCTGGAGTTAAGATCGCAGGAAGAAACATTAACCATCTCAGATATGCAGATGATGCCACTTTGATGGCTGAAAGCAAGGAGGAGCTGAGGAACCTTATCGTGAAGGTGAAAGAAGAAAGTGCAAAAGCTGGGTTGCACTTAAACCTCAAAAAAACCAAGATTATGGCAACCAGCTGGATTGATAACTGGCAAATAGAGGGAGAAAACGTGGAGGCAGTGACAGACTTTGTCTTTCTAGGCGCAAAGATGACTGCAGACGCTGACTGCAGCCAGGAAATCAGAAGACGTTTACTTCTTGGGAGGAGAGCAATGACAAATCTTGATAAAACAGTTAAGAGCAGAGACATCACACTGACAACAAAGGTCTGCATAGTTAAAGCCATGGTATTCCCCGTAGTAACCTATGGCTGCAAGAGCTGGACCATAAGAAAGGCTGAGCGAAGGAAGATAGATGCTTTTGAACTGTGGTGCTGGAGGAAAATTCTGAGAGTGCCTTGGACTGCAAGAAGATCAAACCAGTCCATACGCCAGGAAATAAAGCCAGACTGCTCACTTGAGGGAATATTAAAGGCAAAACTGAAGTACTTTGGCCGCATAATGAGAAGACAGGAAACCCTGGAGAAGATGCTGATGCTAGGCAAGTGGAAGGCAAACGGAAGAGGGGTCGACCAAGGGCAAGATGGATGGATGATATTCTGGAGGTGACGGACTCGACCTTGGGGGAGCTGGGGGTGGCGACAGCCGACAGGAAGCTCTGGCGTGGGCTGGTCCATGAAGTCACGAAGAGTCGGAAGTGACTGACCGAATAAACAACACAATTAACAGGCCATTTACACTATATGTAGTGGGAAGAAAGCAAGCTGTGAATGGCTTTTTGAGCAATGTCGAAACATAAGGAATTTCTAATGGTCATATTTAAGGCTGGAAAATGGCTTTTTTAATGGATATTCTGTGTACAGAATGGAGGAAATATTTTATTCCTAGCCAACACAATAAATATATTGGAGTTGGAGAAGTAGGTGACTGGGTTGGGGGGCGGGTTGTCTTACTATCCTCTGCCCCATATACAGTCCAAAGGAAATGTATATCTCAATTCCTTTCCTTTTGTGCCTGAATTTTAATACCGAATAGATATTTTGATGCAGTTGTGTTTTCAAAATCGTCAAAACTGGCTGCTTTAAAAAAAAGAAAAAAGTAGAAAATGCAGTCCATGTTTACTGATTCCAGAGGCTTTCAAGGATACCTTGGACAATTGTATTAATAGTTAAGTGTTTTTTTCCAGTAGGAATTGAATGATCTTGTCACCTATTTAGGGCTTGCTGCTTAAATAACCTGTGGCAAATTGTTTATAGCACTTTAAAAACATTTTAAAGCACCATAACCTATACATGGGAATAGATGTATTGGGAAGAGTTTCTAGAGACCAGCTTTCTGTTTGCTTAGCTAATTTGAGGGTGCATAACATTTTGAGCTTAACCTCCCCCCCTTTCTGGGTGTTTAAAATACTTCTGCAGATGGAAACATGTTTCAAACAGTGGGCTCTAACCTTTTTCTGGAAGTCAGTTTTGGAAGTTTAATAAGTGCTAGGCCCTGCACAAGGTCACCTAGGAATCTAAGGATTCTAGTCACCAACAACAATTTTCTAGGGGCTAGAGCAGATATAATGCTCCCAGTCTCTTAACTGTGGTGGGTCATGGCACTGCACTCAAGAGGGGAAGGAGCACTTAAGCATTACTTTGGCACTCACCTCTGCTGTTGTAACTATCTTTTGACAGTTCAGATATTATGCAGATGTGATAAAACATGCAACTTTAAGGTAGAGAAAAATGGAATCATAGAAAAGTAATTGGAGGTAAGAGAAATAGCTTCTTGTTTTGAAAGAAGCATGGTATCATAGACAATGGAATAGCCATTTTGTAAACATTTAAATTGATGGCCTAAAACATGGCAATGCATAATTTTGTTTGTATTTAATCATCTGATATTTACCATTCAGTAGCTGTGAATTGCCTTGAGTAATTGTTCTCTCCTCTTTCCCAGCAATTCTTTAAGACTGTGGTCTTTCCTAGAGCTGAAGGGGATGTTAAAATGCTTTTGGATTCTGACATATCTATTTTGGAAATGATGTGGCTTTGGTTGTAGCAATATTCTTAATCTGTTACTTCATATATTGAATTTTCTTTTTGTTCTGGGTTATGCTGCTTGTTCAGATTAGAGACACAGTCCTGATATTGTTTTGTTTTGTTCGATGTGGTTTTTTCATGCATTTTATATTAGCCAGTGGTCAACATATTTTGGCTGGCTTTGCTGGCCAACCAATTTTTCCCCCCTACCAAAACAAAATTTCACACCAGCCAAACTTTGGGACTGGGGAGAGGGCAGGGTTTATCCCCTATCCTCTGTAGCTTCAGGGTTTGGAGGAAGCCTCTGGATTACCTTGTTTTCCAGAGCCTAGCTGGCCCCTTACTGTGACGAACCCTTACTCTTGCCAAACCCTGAGGAAAGCTCTTAAGTTTTAAAAATGAAACTTCGGGGAAGTTGTTAACTTGTAGTTCTTTCAAGATGTTTGTTTCAGGTCCTAACTCAGTGGCCAGGAGCTTCCCCTGTATTAGCTCCACTGAGATGAATGGGAGTTCAACAACAGCAGAGGCACATCAACCAGCAAGAAAGACTTTTATGGAAGCCCTTTTGGGGAAAAAACTTCCATGTTCTTGCACTGTTCCACTAATTTTTGGTGAGACTTGCAAAGGAGAAGTTCATGGCAAAGGAGAAGTTCATTTAACTGCTCTTTAAGCAAAAGTACACTGTTGGCACCATAAACAAAGTCTTAACTTGCCCAAGTCTAGATCTCTTCCACTCTAAAAATGTCTCTGCCCATTCTCTCTTGCAGCCTTGCATACACCTTTGCACAACAACTCTATGGTGCCACCCCCTTCCTTCAAAATCCACCTCTTTTGTTTAGCCTTTGACTTAATTCTTTAGTTCTCATTCGCAACCTAAATGATGCCTAAATGTGTGCAACTGCATTTCTTTGTATTTGTTTTTCTTTTTAAAGCAGATACCTGACCTATTTCCCTAAGGTGGAACTCCGGGTGCCAAACAGACAAAATCAGCAATATTTAAAACTACCTTAAAATCGGCATTACTAAACAACAGTAGGAACAGTTTGGAAGAGCAGCAGTTAATTATAAACACTAAAAATGCTCAAGGGCTATTAAAACTTTTTACCATCTACCTTCTTAAAGAGCCAAAATTTTACATTAAGCTTAAGCAGTATTGTGTCTGTGCCTGATGAATTTCTGTTGGCAGAGCATTCCACAAGGTGGGCACAACCACAGGGTAGGCTCTAGACTTTGTGGTTAGTTGCCCGCCTAGCTTCATGAGGCTGGGATATCTTAAAGCTGCGTCTCAGATAATGTCTGGAGCTTGCAGGAGGAACATATGGAAGAAGGTGGTCTTTAAGTTACTCAGGTTCCAAGATGTTGTAATCTTGGCTGGACTCTTTCCCCTCACCCCCAATGGTAGACTGTATGTTCCTTCGGGGAAAGGCTCTGTCTTGCTGATGTTACTTTGTAAAGCACCATATACACTGTTGACACTACATTAATAACAGTTATCTTGCCTTTTATTTGTCTCCAAGCAAATGGTGATGAGCCTCCGAGTTTCTGAGCTGCAAGTGCTTTTGGGATACGCAGGAAGGAACAAGCACGGCCGCAAACACGAACTCCTTACTAAAGCCCTGCATTTGCTCAAAGCTGGCTGCAGTCCTGCTGTCCAAATGAAAATCAAAGAACTTTACAGGCGGCGGTTCCCACAGAAAATAATGACACCTGCAGAATTGTCCATCCCTAGTGTCCACTCAAGTTCCATATCGGCCACTTTGTCACCATCTACCATTCCACAGCTTACTTACGATGGCCACCCTACAACATCACCATTGCTCCCTGTTTCTCTCCTGGGACCTAAACATGAACTGGATTTACCCCACCTTACATCAGCACTCCACCCTGTTCATCCAGACATAAAGCTTCAGAAGTTACCCTTTTATGACTTGTTGGATGAACTGATTAAACCAACCAGTCTAGGTAAGGTTCTCGTGCTTGTCACTCTTACAAATTTCATTATGCATGGGGATAGAGGGAATAAATGTAAGATCTTATACTTTTCTTCCTTGGGAAAGCAGGCTCACAAGTCTGTTGCAGTCTAGCCTTTGTCAGAATGATTTGAAGATGTAGGGGGTGGGCCTCCGAGGACATATACCACCTTGCAGGAAGTATGAACATTGGCAGCATATGTAATTGAATGCTTTTAAATTACTGGGGCATGTTCGGATGATTGCGTAGGGAGAAGCCATCGTGCCTTTTCCCCTGCCCCCATGACCACCATTTACATAATCCTCTACTGCATGTCATGGGTTGTAGGGTGGGTACGAAGCCACCCCTGCTGTGCTGCGTGCCGGGTTCAGATGACACACCAACCTGCACTGGAGCGCAGGTAATTATGTAAATGGCGGTTGCATGCGTGGCAAAGCCACAATGGCTTCTTCTCCCTACGTGATCGGATCGTCCGAACCCAGTCACTATGGGTTCAACAAACATTTCACCCAGAGGTGATTTCAAGGAAGCAGTTATTTGGATACCATATCATAGTGCTTCTTGCAAATGCCTGTTCTTTAATACATATGAAGACGCGGTTTTGTCAGAATAAATTGCCAGTCATTCATTTACAAATGTAAAATGTACCATCTATTCTCCAAGGAATGTTTTATTTGAAGTAGTTTGGTACTCTCTATTAGTCCAAGTGATGGAAGTGGCCAAGTTCTTAAAACTTTGATAATCATTTGAAGTCTGTGAATACATTAATTTACCTTTGCATATAGACTCATATTCTGGAGGTGACAGACTCGACCTTGAGGGAGCTGGGGGTGGCGATGGCTGACAGGAAGCTCTGGCATGGGCTGGTCCATGAAGTCACGAAGAGTCAGAAGCGACTGAATGAATAAACAACAACATAGACTCATAAAATTTACTATTCACAACAAATGTTAACTAGCCCTCTTGTTCCACACAACTTATTTTAGTCATTTGGGCCTCTTTTCCAGTGTATTAAAACTTCCCAGTATGTCACCCTGAGGAGATTCCCAGGTACCATAGGAGACTGGGAAAGTGTCTGTTTTCAAGCCTTAATTAATAACTTTCATGGGGGTTGTGCTTAAAACCGCAATCTTGTCCCCAAGACGATCTTTACAGGTTTTCCTTTTACATCAAAGGTTCTATATAGAACCTGTCTATCTCACAGCAGTTCCATTGTTTTAAGCAGAATTTCACTGCTGTGGAGCTTTACAGGCCCCTAATGGGATAATCTCTCCCTCTGAGCTGTTGGAAAAACCTGTGCAGCCTTCAGATAATGTCACAGAGGCTACAGCCTGCTGACAAGAGCATCCTAAAAATTTTTGCAAGTTTCAGCTTGTATATATGTAATTTTTTCCTGTGGAAGACAGATAGGAAACCCACACAAGTCTATTCCTTTATTTATCGGAGTGAGGAGACTAAACTCGCTTTTTCCTTTTTCTTCTGTTAGGGCACTCAACTTGCCTGTTGCCAATGGCAACCAGAAATTGATGCCTGGTGACTATTCTGTGCTATTGGCCAGGATTGGGTAGTAGTAAAATTTAAACTCTTGAGTTTATAGTATCTAAAAGAATTCCCTTCGAAAGGCACAAGATAGAATTATAATACAGAACCTTTAATACTGTCTTTGAAGATGTCAGTAAGCAGCACTAGTTCAGACAGTCCAGATCTGGCATGGTGACCTCAGGCTTGAAAAGGTGCTTCTTAAAAAATTTATGTGCAGAAAGCCATTCCTCAAGGTTAATACTGTGTTGCCATGGTTTATGTTGGAACTCAATACTGCTGTTGTTGAAATATTTGTTCATGAGTATTGGTTAGCATTCTGTTATTGCAGGGGTCCCCAACGCAGCACCCACAGGGAACTTCAACAGCACCCATGAAGCTCTCTACTCCCTGCCCCTTCAAAAATATATTATTATTATATTTATTTATACTCCACCTTTTTCCCAGTACTGACACAAGGCAGCTTACAAACATTAAAACATATACAGTTAAAACATATGAAAATATACAAAAGTTAAAATATAATTATACAACAATACAGTTAAAATTATTTTAAAACAGTATTTTAGCAACTTATCCCCAGGTTCCAAGTATGTCCCAAAGGCCTGCTGAAATAAGAATGTTTTAGCCCGCCTCCAGAAACACATCAAGAAGGGAGCCATCCTAGCCTTCCTGGGAAGGGCGTTCCACAGCCGTTGGGCAGCTACTGAGAAGACCTTCTCCCAGGTTCCCACCAGACGTGCCTTTGACAGTGGTGGGACTGAGAGAAGGGCCTCCCCAGAAGACCTCAGGACACAGGCAGGTTCATAAGGGAGGATACGGTCTTTCAGATAACCTGGACTGGAGCCGTATAGGGCTTTATAGGTCATAGCCAGCACTTTGAATTGTGCCCGGAAACAGACTGGAAGCCAGTAAAGCTGTTTTAACAAGGGAGTTGTATGCTCCCTGTAACCAGCCCCAGTCAACAGTCTGGCAGCAGCCCTTTGGACCAGCTGCAGTTTCCGAACACTCTTCATAGGCAGCCCCACTTAGAGCGCGTTGCAGTAATCCAAATGGGATGTAACTAAGGCATGTATCACCGTGGCCAGATCAGACATCACCAGGAATGGGCGCAGTTGGAACACTAGTTTTAACTGTGCAAAAGCACTCCTGGCCACCGCTGAAACCTGAGCATCTAGGCTTAGGGCCGAATCCAGGAGCACCCCAAACTGCGAACCTGAGTCTTCAAGGGGAGTGCAACCCCATCCAACACAGGCTGAATCCCTATTCCCTGATCTGCCTTTCAACTGACCAGGAGCACCTTTGTCTTGTCTGGATTAAGTTTCAATTTGTTCTCCCTCATCTTTTCCATTACTGATGCCAAACACTGGTTAAGGAGAGAAACAGCTTCCTTGGAATCTGGTGGAAAGGAGTAGTAGAGCTGGGTGTCATCAGCATATTGGTGGCACCGAACTCCAAAATGCAGGAAAACCTCTCCCAGTGGTTTCATGTAGATATTAAATAGCATGGGGGACAGAACAGAACCCTGAGGGACCCCACAGGCTAACGGCCACGGAGTCGAACAGGCATCCCCCAACACCATCTTCTGAGTTCGCCCCCCTAGGAAGGAATGGAGCCACTGTAAAACAGGACCTCCAAGTCCCATCCCAGTGAGGCATCCCAGAAGAATACCATAGTCTATGGTATTGAATGCCGCTGAGAGGTCCAGCAGAACTAACAGGGACACACTCCCACTGTCCAGTTCCCGGCGTAGGTCATCCACCAAAGCGACCAAAGCTGTCTCCGTCCCACACCCAGGCTTGAAACCAGATTGAAATGGATCAAGATAATCCATTTCATACAGGAACCCCTGAAGCTGGGAGGCCACCACATGCTGTAATACCTTGCCCCAAAATGGTATGTTAGAGACTGGATGATAGTTATCTAGTATGGTGGGATTCAGGGAAGGCTTCTTCAACAGAGGTCTCACAACTGCCTCTTTTAAGCATAATGGAACAATACCTTGTTCCAAAGAGGCATTAACCACTCCCGTTAACTACTCAGCCAGTCCTCCTCTGGCCTCTTTAAGAAGCCAGGAGGGGCAAGGATCCAGCATACATGTGGTGGCTCTCACCGCTCCAAGGATCCTGTCCACATCCTCGGGCTGCACAAATGGAAAAGAATCCATGAACACTGAACAAGCAGGAGCCAAAGTGACATCCACAGGATCTGCATAAACTACAGCATCCAAGTCAGAACGGATCCTAGCGGTTTTATCAGCAAAGTCCTGGGCAAATTGTTCACAGTGGGCTGTTGAGTAGTCAGAATTTTCATCACATGGGCCAGACTGTAGAAGGCCCCTGGCCACTGGAAACAGCTCTGCTGGCTGGCTCCCTGCAGATGCAATGGTGGCAGAAAAGAAAGACTTCTTTGCTGCCCTCACTGCCACGGAGTAGGCTTTCAGATAAGCTCTAGCCCGTGTTCGATCAGACTCGTTCTGAGTTTTCTGCCAACGCTGCTCTAGTCTCTGTCTCATTCGCTTCATCACCGCCAGTTCCCTAGGGAGTGGAACTGCTCCACTCCTTGAGAGGGGACGCTCAGGAGCGATTCTGTCCACCGCCCCGGCCATTTCCCTATTCCAGAGATCAGCCAGGACTTCGACAGAATCGCCTGCCGAGGCAGCAGGAAAATCCCCAAGAGCCATCAGGAAACCATCTGGTTCCATCAGCCTCCTGGGCGGACCAACTTAATTGGTCCCCCACCCCTGCAGAGGTACCGAGTTCCAGTGAGTCTAAACTCCACCAGGTAGTGATCTACCCATGACAATGGAACAACAGAAAATTCCTCCACACCCAGATCACTGTCATCCTGCCCAGCATAGAAAACTAGGTCTAGAGTGTGACCTGCTGTATGAGTGGGGCCAGAAACCGCTTGGGGCAGACCCATGGTCGTCATGGAGGACATGAAGTCCTGAGCCACTCCCGACAGGGCAGGCTCAGCATGGATGTTGAAGTCTCCCAGGAGAACAAGCTGAGGGGATGCCATCACTGCTGCCAAGATCGCCCCGGCTAGCTCAGGAAGGGAAACTGTTGAGCAGCCGGGTGGGTGGTACACCAACAGAATCCCTATTCTGTCCCGGGCACCCACTTTTAAGTATATGCACTCAAACCCAGTAGATTGTGGGCCAGGGCACCTGGTGAGGGGGATAGTATCATGATAGACCACTGCAACTCTGCCCCCCAGGTCTAGCCTGCTGTTCTACAGAAAACTCCTGGGGACAAAGTTGAGATAGATTAACACCCCCAGCTTCATCCAACCATGTCTCTGTAATACATGCCAGGTCGGCACGCTCATCCAGGATCAAGTCCTAGATGGCTGTTGTCTTACCATTCACCGACCTGGCATTCACCAACAGTATTTTCAACCCAGGGGGACTGCTGCCAAGGCTATCCAGGTTATTTGTTTTTGAGGGACCGCTTGGGGAGAACCAGGACTCTGTTACGGTCCTGGCTCCCCTGAACAAGCAACCGTCTCTCCCTACCATATCTCCCTCTACCATATCTCCCTCTGCCCTGTGTAATTGTGATGGCTCCTCCTTGTGTCCCTCCATCTCCTTTTCTTTTAAGTACGTCCCTCAAAAGATAGATGTGCAACCAATACACCCCCACCCCTCCACTGACAAGGGGCAGGGCCCTCGCCCTCATGTTCCCCAGAAGTGGCTCCCTCAAAGGGGCGAACCCTTTTGGTGTCGCCCTTTGGGTGGCCGTCCTGCCAGTGGTGGTCCCACCCCTGCAGGAGCCTAGCTTTTATGCCCCCAGCCCAGGAAGATGACACAATTGGGCTGGGAGGGGGTGGCAGTCCTGGGAGAAGCTGCTGAGTCAGGGCCTTAATCCTGCGAAGAGGCAGCACTCACAGTGATGTGGTGGATCAGGAGTCCCAGAGGCAGAAGCAGAGGTAGCAGCAAGCAGCAGATTCCCTCTCCTTCCACCTTGCAGTTGTTCTTGGTTGGGGTCCTCTCTCTTCTGGGAAAGGAAGTTAAAAAAAATATTTTTAAATAAAACCCTTGGGAAATGTTAGGACAGGCTTCTTTCTCTTTTCTAGCCTCTAGCCTTGGTCTTTCTCTCCCCTATTTCCCCTTCCGCCCAGCCTCTAGTTTCTGCTAATTCTCCCCCCACCTCTTTAGATCACTGTTTCCCCGCCCCCCAGCCTTGCTTTTTTTCTATCCTTTTGCCTTCCTGTTTCCCCCTCTCTCCCAGCCTCTAGCCTTGCTCTTTCCCCCTACCTCTTTAGCTCAGTTTTGACTAGCCAAGCCCCCATGGCAGCCATTATGTGACTAGCCACTTCCTCCATGGGAGCCATTTTGTGGTGGTGCCCACAGCAGTTTCTCAAATTCCCAAATGTGCCGAAAAAGGCAGCGGAGACCCCTGTGTTAATGTGTTAGGCTAGCAGGGTATACCCTAGCAAGGTATTCTATTAGAAAGGCCTGAAATACTTTGTATTTTGATTCTGCTCAATTTTGTGGGGGAATACTTGTTCAGTTTCCAAATGGCTGATGTAAATTCCAGTCACTTGTAACTATTCCTGTCTGGATTATAGCCAGCCCTACAGGGCCTCTGGCTTTCTTTCTTTGTTTCTCTCTGGGCCCCTTCATAGCATAATCAGAATTTTGATTTCCAAACTTACTTAATGCTATCATTTTGGTGGCTTGTTGGTGAGATCCAGAAGAGTTGGCTCCTGGCCTCTTGGAAAATGGATACCATGTCCTTCCTCCCACCCCCTTAAAATGTAGAATTTCTTTTGTCATTTAAATTAAATGATTTTGGGACAATGCTTCCCTTCTACTTTATAACTACTCAGATTTGCTTCCATTGTGTCTTTCCCCCCCTCCCCATGTTTGGTAGTAGCAATTGTTAATGGTTTAGGAGTTCTGTTTTATACATATATGAGGATGTGCCCTTTAGGATGGGTGGGAGAATACTGTGCTCTTTGAAGTCTAGAACAGGTTTACATAGTGGTTCTGCCCTAATATTTTGAATGACGCTGTGTGAATAACTTCTTAAAATTGTATGTAATTAACAGTCTAACTCAAAACATTTACCTTTTCTGATGACTGTGCAATTGTTAGTGTCTTTGGACACTGACACACAAGAAACTCTGATTGTTTGAAAGATAATCACATCACTATTTAATGTCTAAGATGACACAGAATTAATTCCATGCTAATCTTGGCTTTAAATTCTGTCTAAAACATTTGCAGCATAGAACTCCCCTCTCCCCGCCTCCCCTGCACCTAGTATTGCTGTTGATAAAAAGGCCATGTTTACATGGACTGCAATCAACTTAGAGGGATTTACGCTCTTTTTGGCCCCGGGAGAGCTATTGATAGACCCAGTTTTCTAATAAGAAGGCAAGATACACAATCCTGATTTGGTGGACCATAGTATCTGGGACACAACTGTATGACAATTTATTTAACTGTAGCAAAATTATAGGTACTTCTGGCATCCCTCTCTGATGCAAACAGATTAATGGTTTGCATGTTTAATACTTTACATAAGACCCTAGATGGGCTTGCTTTTCTCTCCTATAATTCACATTGGTATTTGTATTCAAAACTATGCAGCAGAAAATGTCACTTACCATACACTGAAGCAGTCTTCTTCTTTTTCCAAAGGTTCTGTTGAGTAAGTTGATTCGTCCTAGCTTTACCCCATAATTGCCTGCTTGTGTGAAGTAAGTGCTGTTCGGTTGCATGGCTAGAAAGGTTTTTCCCTGTCTACCACAGAAAGTGAATAAAGGACCTGTTTTCAAACAAATCCTGTTCCTGTTCTATGGTGACAGCTAGTGATGGTGAACATTACTTAGATCCATTCCAATCAGGTTTCAGGCCTGGTTATGGGACAGAAACAGCTTTGGTTGCCCTGGTTGAGGACTTATGCCGGGGAATGGATGAGGGGAGTACAACCCTGTTGGTTCTTCTGGACCTCTCAGCAGCTTTTGATACCATCAACCATGGATTGTTTATCTGGATTGGGCTTAGGAGGCACAGTTTTAAAATGGGTCCTTTCTGGAGGAGCGCTCTCAGAAGGTGGTGCTGGGGGACTTCTATTCCACCCCATGGCCATTAGACTATGGGGTGCTGCAAGGTTCTATCTTGTCCCCCATGCTTTTTAACATCTACATGAAATGGCTGGGGGATGACATCAGGTGTTTTGGGCTGAAACGTCATCAGTATGCAGATGATACTCAGCTATACCTCTTGTTTCCATCTGCACATCCCAGGGAGGCTGTGGAACTCTTGAACCAGTGTCTGGAGGCTATTTTGGGATGGATGAGGGTGAACAAGCTGAAACTTAATCCAGACAAGATGGCGGTACTCTGAGTTGGGAAACCCAACTACTTCAGATTGAGGTTTACAACTGGACTTAGATGGGGTTGCACTCCCCCTAAAAGACCAAGTGCGCAGTCTGGGAGTCCTCATGGACTCTGAGCTAACTGGGGAAGCCCAGGTGGCTGCAGTGTCCAGGAGTGCATTTTACCAGCCTAGGCTGGAATGCCAGCTGTGGCCCTATCCAGAGAGGACGGACCTTGCCTCAGTTATCCCCGCACTGTAATGTGATGTATGTGGGGCTGCCTTTGAAGATGGTTTGGAAACTTCCACTGGTGCAGAATGCGGCCACCTGAGTATTGGTGGGGGCGAGGCGATTTCATCACGTAACACCTCTGCTGCACCAGCTGTACTGGTTATCAGTGTGTTTCCAAGCCCAATTCAAAGTGCTGTTTTTGACCTTTAAAGCCTTAAGTGCTTTGGGACCAAGTTACTTAAAGGACCGCTTTCACCCATATCAGCCTGCCCACACTTTAAGATCAGAAAGAGAGGCCCTTCTGATCTGCCCACCCATGAGAGCAGTTTGTTGGGTGACCACACATGAGAGGGTCTTCTCTGCAGTGGCCCAACACCTTTGGAACAAGTTGCCATCGGAAGTCTGCCATGTTCCATCATTGCAGGCTTTTAAGAAGACCTTGAAAACGTATTATTTTACCATGGCCTTCTCTTGATTTGATTGCTGCTGTTGCTGTTTTTGCTGCTGTTGGTTTTATTGTCAGCTTTTATTGTTGCTTTTATCACTATTTTGTTGTGTCTATATTTTTATCGCTTTTAATATTTTAACTGTTTTGTGTATTTTATTGCTGTGAGATACCGTGGGTTGGCTTCTGCCCTGAAAGGTGGCCAAGAATTTTTTAAAAATAAATAAATAAATAAAAACATTACAACACAGTTTTACTATTGCAGGTAAAAACAGACTAAGTAGTACATCCATTTTCCTGTCTTGAAGAAATCCCAGATAACTAACTGTAGAAAAAACAGTGCACATACTGCTCTTTTAGGTGCCTCCAAAGTCAGTGTGGTTAAAGGAAAGCATATTTTGGCATGAGATTCTGCTCCAGACCTTTCAAGGGACATCTTTGTTCTCTCCCCTAAAATCCTAATTTGTTTTTCTTGGATTTTTTGAGCTGCCCAGATATGCACACGCACTGCATGGGATGGCTTGTTTAAAACAAACTGAGGTGAATCTCCTTGGTTCATGCTCCAAGTAATCTGGACTAGTCAAATCTGGATATTTGCCTTCTGATAATGGTCTGGTCTAAACCACTTAACACTGATTCGACTGCAGGAATGGAAGTGAAACCTATTTTACATTCCTGAAGATTAAAAACTCGGGCTGATCTGCCTAAAGTGGACTTCTCTAATCAAAAAGGTTTCATAAAGCTAAGGAATGTTCTCTGCTTACAACAAAAAATGCTCCTCAGGCTTTGTGTAAAGGGCCTGGAAGAAGAATTCAGATTTCTGGGCACTGAAGTACTTGTCTTTATTAGGATATTTATACCCTGTGCATTCAGCTCTGACAAAGGAGCCACTGAGGCACTTAAAGGTAACACACAATAACAAATTGATAACAATATGATTAATTAAGAAATAAAAACAAATCCATACAAAAGCAACAATAAATAATGCTGGGATGAGTAGGACATTTTTCTATCTAAACATGCATAGGATTACTCAAGAGACATAAGAACATCAGAAGAGCCCTGCTGGATCAGACCAAGGGTCCATCTAGTCCAGCATTCTGTTCACACAGTGGCCAGCTAGCTGCCCACAAGAAACCCACAAGCAGGACATGAGTGCAACAGCACTCTCCTGCCCATGTTCCCTACCAACTGATGTACATAGCCATACTGCTTCTGATCTTGGAGGTAGCATCTTGACATCAGGACTAGTAGCCCTTGATAGCTTTATCCCCCATTAATTTGTCCAATCTCCTTTTAAAGCCATCCAAATTAGTGGCCATTACTATATCTTGTGGAAGTAAATTCCCTGGTTTAAGTATGCTCTGTGTGAAGAAGTATTTCCTTTTATCTGTCCTAAATCTCCCACCAGTCATCTTAATTACATGACCCCATTGAGTTCTAATAATATGAGATGGAGAAAAATGTCTCCCTATCCACTTTCTCCACACCAATCATAATTTTGTTCACCTCTGTCATGTCTCCCCTTGCTCATTTTTTCTAAGCTAAACAGTCCCAGATGTTGTAACTTTCCTCATAGGGGAGTTGCTCCAGCCGACTGATAATTTTAATTGCTCTTTTCTGCAATTTTCCCAACTCTACAATATCCCTTTTTAGCTGTGGTGACTAGAACTGTTTACAGTATTCCAAGTGTGATCATACCATAGATTTTGCACCACAACTTTGTATAAGGAGATTGTGATCTTGGCAGTTCTATTTCCATTTTTTTCCTAATTATGCTGAACATGAAATTTGACTTTTTCACAGCAGCTACACAGTGGGTCAACATTTTCATCGTGCTGTCCGCCACAACCCAAAGATCTCTTTCTTGGTCAATCACTGCTAGCTCAGATCCCATCAGCGTATATGTGAAGTTGGGTTTTTTTGCCCCAACGTGCATCACTTTACAAACTGGAGAGAGACAGAACTAAATGAAATACTAAGTGGGAGATGACTAAAAGCTTGCTGGAAAACTAACATATTCAGACACTAGCAGAACACTGGTAAAGAGAGCTTTGGCTATTGGGCGGTATAGAAATGAAATGAAATGAAATGAAATGAATAAATAAATAAATAAATAAATGTAGGAGACAACTGAAACTTCTGCATAGGGAGTTTCACATCCTGGGTGCCGCAGCAGAAAAGGCCTCCTATGTCATAACCAGACAAGCCTCAGATGGTAAACGGACTTGCAGGATGGTCTTGTTAGGTGACCTTTCTGGGAGGTCAAATTCATATGGAGGGAAGCAGTTCTTTAGATATTGTGGTCTTAAGCTGTTAAAACGTTTGAAAGGTAATAACCAGTACTGTAAATTGCCCTTGGAAACCGACCAAAGGCCAGGGCAGCTGATACAATGAGAGTACCATGCCCATATACCTCAAAGGGGTATGAACAACTTGATGAACAAGTTGAAGCTGAGCAAAAACATTCCTAGTCACAGCTGCCTCTTGAACATCCAAAAGCAAAGCTAGGTCTAGGTACATTCCCAAATGGCAAAACTGGCCTTTCAAGTGGAGTGCAGTGCCAACTAATTGGCAACTCCAGATAATGGTTCAGGACTTCTACATCTTCCCTAGTGTGAGATGGTAGTGATGAAATAGAGCACGGTATCATCTGCATGTTGGTGACTGCCAACTCTAGACCCCTGAATGATCTAGAGTAGTTCCCCTCTACTCAGCACTGGTTAGGCCTCATCTGGAGTACTGTGTCCAGTTCTTGGCACCACACTTTAAGAAGGACGCAGACAAGCTGGAGAGGGTTCAGAGGAGGGCAACAAAGATGATCTGGGGGCTGGAAACAAAGCCCTATGAGGAGAGACTGAAAGAACTGGGCATGTTTAGCCTTGAGAAGAGAAGACTGAGGGGAGATATGATAGCGCTCTTCAAGTCCTTGAAAGGTTGTCCCAGAGAGGAAGGCCAGCATCTCTTCTTGATCATCCCAGAGTGCAGGACGCGGAATAATGGGCTCAAGTGACAGGAAGCCAGATTCCGGCTGAACATCAGGAAAACCTTCCTGACTGTTAGAGCAATACGACAATGGAACCAATTCCCGGGGGGGGGGGGGCTCTCCCACACTGGAGGAGTTCAAGATGAGGCTGGACAGCCATCTGTCAGGGATGCTCTGACGTGGATTCCTGCACTGAGCAGGGGGTTGGACTCGATGGCTTTGTAGGCCCCTTCCAGTCCTACTAATCTATGATTCTATGATCTCTCCCAGTGGTTTCATGTAGATATTAAATAGCAGAGGGGCCAAGATAGAACCCTGCAAGATATTATACACCAGGCGTAGGTAACATCTGGGCCCTTCCAAATATTGGACTATGACTCCCATAGGTCCTAGTCATTGGCCATGCTGCCTAGAGCTTATGGGAGTTGTAGTCCAAAATATCTAGAGGGCTCCAGGTTGCCTATCCCTGCTATACACAAATGGCCATAGTTGGACTGCTGTCCCTTAGCACCGCTTTATGGAAACATGCTTTGCTTTAGTTTCACTAAGAGCTGGAGGAGGAGGGAGGGCGTGTGGTTCAGTGAATCACAGGTCCATCTTCCAATCCCAAGACACATTTTATCATGTTTTCCCATCACTGTGCTTTGGGGAAGGGCAAGGATGAGACCATGAGATGGCCATTCTTCCAATGCCAGCACACTTAACTATGAAACAGCCTTAAACTAGATTTCAAGCATCATAATTCCCTAGCCTGTGCGTCTATCCATCTGAAATTTTGCAGGTTTTCTGGGGGACACCTCTAATGACCTGTGCATTTTCATACAAATTTACCCCAAAACTATGGGGGGCAGGGGTGAAGGGAAGGGAAACCAAATCACTCCCTCCCCCAAACTGGAAAACTCCTCTTCCACATGAATTGCTGCACCTATCCTTCTGAAACTTTGCTAGTTTCTTACTTAGGGACATCTCTAGGATGTCTGTAATTTTCAGAACAATGGCCCTCAAGGAATATAGGTAGATCTATGTCCTCTTTTGGAGACCCTCAAAATGTCACGGCTACCTTTGCACAAAACCCCCTGGAGTTATTGTTCTGCAGTTTAGCAGACATGACCTCCTCTGATGGGGCTACGAATCCTGAAATTTTCATCCATTCTTCCAAGGAATAGAAACATTATTGGCAGTTCCCTTTAAATGAAAATCAAAATATAACGGCACACAAAACAAAAAACCCTGCACCTATTTTTCTGACATTGGGCAGGTGTAATCTCCTCCTAAGGGGCAGCTATGCCTGCAACTATCATCCAGTTCTGACTAAGAGAAAGAAGTTACACTGTTTTTTAAATTTCCTATGACAGTCAACAGGAAGCGTAAAGACTCAGTTTTCCAAACCTTGACTCAGGTTTGGTACTGAGCTGAAGTGGACTGACTCCAAATTGGTCCAAGCAGAAGTGGGGTGTTTTCCAAACTGCTGAATTAGGGTCTGAGTTGAAAGGGGTGGTGGTGGTGGTCAGTGCACACTTATTATGCATGTATGTATTTACCTCCCTACATACACACATGTTGCGTGCGCGCGCACACACATACAGATGTGCACTGACTCTCCTGCCTCTTCGACTCAGGCTATGCACATGCAAATTTGTGTTATGGGCCTCTGCCCCAGATCTTTTAAGAACCTAGCAACTCCCCTGCTTGGCTAACTTGTTTTATCTGCTAATATGGAACATGGAACTTCCCAAGTGTCCGATGGCCATTGACCTGGCTTTTGGTTTTGGTTGTCTAAAGTAACTATAAAAATATTCAGTTGTATTTGATTCTACTGTAAACTAACTATTTGCATCATCAAGTTACATGAAAGAGTTCTAGAGCTGGATGGCTGAGTAGGCAACAATGTGTGGCTCGGAGGCATCTTAATATTGGTATATGAAGATCTAGGCTAGATTTAAAAGCATAAACAGCTGAGAACATGCAAGTGGAAACATGTCATTCTGAGTTAGATGAGTTTGATCACTCTACCTCGACTTCTTCTCTCTAAGAGTGGCTAATATTAAAATGCTTCAGAGGAACAGGGCAATTATGCTCTTCTAATGTCACTCACATCCTGCTTTTGGCAGCCATAATTAATGTACAATTGAATATGTTTTAGAATGAAAATTCTAGTTTCAAATCCTGAAGGCAGCCTTTTCCAACTTGGTGCCTGCCAGATGTGTTCGACTACAACTCTCAAAATTCCCAGCAAGAATGGCTTCAACACGTTACTAGTTTTGTAATAAAAAAATAAACCTATGCAGTATCAGGGGATTAGGTTTTCACAGGACCTTAAGGAACTTTTGTTGTTGTTCAGTCGTGTCCGACTCTTCGTGACCCCATGGACCATAGCACGCCAGGCCATCCTGTCCTGCGCTCTCTCCTGGAGCTTGCTCAAGTTCATCTTCATTGCATCGGTGATGCTATCTAGCCATGTCATCCTCTGCCGTCCCCTTCTCCTTTTGCCTTCAATCTTTCCCAGCATCAGGGTCTTTTCCAGGGAGTTTTCTCTTTGCATTAGGTGGCCAAAATATTTGAGCTTCAGCTTCAGTATCTGTCCTTCCAATGAGCACTCAGGGTTGATTTCCTTTAGGATGGACTGATTTGACCTCCTTGCAGACCAGGGGACTCGTAAGAGTCATCTCCAGCACCACAGTTCGAAAGCATCAATTCTTCGGTGCTCAGCCTTCCTCATAGTCCAGCTCTCACAGCCATACGTTACTACTGGGAAAACCATAGCTTTGATTAGACTGAACTTTGTTGGCAAGGTGATGTCTCTGCTTCTTACTATGCTGTCTAGGTTTGCCATAGCTTTCCTCCCAAGGAGCAAGCGTCTTTTAATTTCATGGCTACGGTCACCATCTGCAGTGATCTTGGAGCCCAAGAAAATAAAATCTGTCACTGCTTCCATTTCTTCCCCTTCCATATGCCAGGAAGTGATGGGGCCAGATGCCATGATCTTAGTTTTTGTAATGTTGAGTTTCAAACCAACTTTTGCACTCTCCTCTTTCACCCTCAACAAGAGGCTCTTTAGATCGCTTAATTATGGAAAATTGAAAGATAATACAAGCTGAAGTGAATAGGGAGTTAAAATTAAACCTTTCTTGGTTTGGGCGGATTATAGCCATTAAGATGAGTATACTTCCACTAATATTTTTTGTTACAAAATATTCCCAATGCTGCTACAGAGCTTAATATGAAAGAGTGGCAGTTTATGAGTAATGACTTTATCTGGGATAAGAAAAAGGTTAAGAGTTTAATTTCAAGTAATATAAAAACCTAAAAAAAGGTGGATTGTTAATCTCATTTGAAGAAAAGAAACAGCAAGAGTCTATCCCTACTTTTGTTTTTACCATCTCTATACCCAAGTATGGCTTGAGGGCCAAGTTGGAAGAGGGGTGAGTGTGAGCACAAATAGAGGCTGGCTAGTAAGCCAAGCCACAATATTGAGGCCCCTATATAACCATGTAGGCTCATATCTTCAAAACGAAATCTGGAACTTTTGCTATTAAAACAAGACTGCAGAGCCATACTGCAAAGATGCTTCATGTGCCTTATGTCACCCACATTTGCCTTTCAGTATACTGTCGGTGGTATGAATACCCTAAAAAAATACTACCATCTCTGGCCATTTCTTAGAGTTGATGCCTGTTCAAGGCTCTTATTCACAAATGCCGGATTCTGCTAGAAAGAGCTATTTCATTCAGTAGAGTGCTTAGGAATCTCTAATGTATTGCCAACCCTTCCCAAAGGCTCCATGACAGATAACAGTAGTTGTAGCACAAACTAACAAAACTAGTTTATATTAGTATACATTAAAAGCACTAGGCTTCTCTTGTTTCCTATTAAGTCTGATAGATTTGGTGTAGTTAGCAAGTGCTGGTGAATATGCCTTGCCAATGCATATACAATATATCTGGGTGCAGCAGGCGATGTGTGTTAATTCTGGCAAGATTGCACTTCCCTCAGATCAGTGCATCTGTTACTTGAATAGATGTGTTATAATGTTGTGTTGTCTCTAGGTGGTTGCTTTTATATAAGTTTCTAAGGAAAAGAAGTGCATCAATTCAGTTGAAAACACTTTCTCATTTTAAATAGGGCAGAGTTTATTGTACCATGAAACTTATCCAGCAAATAGTTTCTTCAAGATACGTCTTATCCTTAGTCATTGCAGTGAGCTCTTAATTATTTAGCAATGTCCAATTTGCTAAGAAGATGGAAAGCATTCTTAACTAATAAACTGAGCTGATGACCATTGAAATTGAGTGGTGCTGCCTGCTGTAAGCTGAATCATACCAAGTTCATCAAAGGCAGTGGGAGGACATTCCTGAATGGTTATCTGAGGGGAACATTTTCTAACACAGCAAGGATATTTTACAGGAGAAAGATTGCGGTGCTATATTTAGCCTCAGGCTACTACCAAGAGAGAGGGGGAGCATATTAATGTATTTTCTTAAAGCTGAAGGAAATGGAGACATCCAGCATAGCCTCAGTAGCTGTGGCAAGCATGGTTTCAAAGATTTTCCCCCCATAGTTCATATTACATGCATAATTAGGCTTCAGGCATTTTTCTTCTATAGCTGTAATTGTATCTCTTAACCCCAACCTTAAATGTATGTAGTTTACATAAATTTACATACACCTCTCCTAACATCTTCTTTTGGTCAAACACTATTATCTTTAATACACAATATAAAGCATGTGTGTATTTGTATTTTTCACATATGTATATTTTACTGTGCCTAAAACAGAGAGCCTATGTGATATAGTGGGTATAATGTTAGACTTGAGCCAGGGAGATGTAGGTTCACTCAGCCACAGCTCTCACTGGGTGGCCTTGAGCCAGTTGTCCTCTTTCAGCCGAATATACTTCACAGGGCAGTCGCGAAGGTACCATGGGATGACCCTTGTGTTGCTGCCCAAGGAAGCTCCTTGAATTATATAAACGCTGTCTTCCTCCCCAGATAAGTATTTTACGCTAATAGAAATTCTGCATTTTAATGTTGTTTTTATAAGCCAGAGCCCCAGAATAGTCTGCAGTGTTAAAGGATAAGCAATAACTGGGCCAGAATCCTTTTATTGTTTTTCCTTGGCTATGAAAGGACTTCTCAGGCTTTTTCCCAAGAAGAATGGTTTTGGTTCTAGCATCCTGGCCAGCTTCCATCTTGATGAATAATATATTTTTAGTGATATATTTGGCTTATTTTCAATTCCTCCTTACAACAAGGAAGATTGTTTTTGCTTTCACTTCCTGTAAATGGTGCAGCTTGCCAGCCTGGCTTTCTCTGAACATTTCCTGCCCCACACAGTGTGCTTGTGGAAAGATGGACTCTGACTCTGCGGTGCAGGGTGTAAAGCATTTTGGTGGTTGTGACAAATTGGAGAGAGTAGCCTAATAAAGATTTGGCTCCAAAAGAGAGGCTTATTTAATATTGTATTATTGCATCAATCACTGAAGCTAGCTAAGAAATGAACAGTAAAGCTTTTGCTCTTCCTATGATGCCTTTTTTGTATTTTATTAAAATACTCGGTTGATTTTACATAGTTCCTTTTTGTACAGCTAACTCTTAATTGTTTTGTATTACAACCACTTGTTTTAACAGTTATTAGAACAGATGTACTTCAAGTCTCACACTGAATCAAAAGATCTGGGAATTTGGGATGCAAATCGACATATTGTGAATGAGTTGATAGGTTTCTGCATTCTAAATCATGCAGTGAATAAAATTGCTGAAATAATTAATAAGCCCAGAAGTTGAAGTTTAAAATGGTTCTCATGGGGAAAAATACAGCTTAAGAAAATGACTGGTTTAAAAATGTTAAATGTCATACAGACTGTGCCGAGGAGGATAAAAATCAGTGATTTAATTTTTTTAAACATAATGTTTAACTTTTTAAAAAAGTAAATATAACTTTCTCTTTAAGAATAGTTTAGTTAATATTAAATCTGAATATAAGCATGTTAACCTTACAGTTAATCTCTAAACCAAATCTGTGTCTTCTTCCAGATAAATGGAATTAAAAGAACCTTTTCTATGTACAAGAACCAATTTGATTATTTCTTATTACAACCTACCAAACGTAGGCATTTCATTTTCAACTGATGAAGATAAACTGCTCTAGCCCACCCAGTAACTGTTGTACCTCACTTCTACCTATCAGTCATGGACATTTCATCTTTGTTTGGAACTTCCTTTTTTTTTTTACTGTGGGGCTGAGCCAAGGCAGAGCAACACTGGAAAGAAGACAAATTTGTCCAGTGTGTAGATTCCTGTATTTCCATACATACAGTGCAATCTTATACATGTCTACTCTGAAGTGTCATTGTTTTCAGTGGAGCTTACTCTGAGGTACGTGTGCATAGGATTGCAGTGTAACAGTGAATTCCCGTGCATATGTATTTGGAAGTAAGTCTCACTGAGTTCGGTGAGGGTTACTTCCAGGTAAGTATGTATAGGATTGCAGCCTCTAAACCTCACAAATTGTCATGGGTGCTGGTTATAAGAATTTTAATTTTTTTAAATTCTGTTAATCTTTGTGAACCACCGAGAGAGCTTTGGCTGTTGGGTGGTATAGAAATGTAAGTGAATAAATGAATGAGAAAGTTGCCCTGTATGGCAACATTTTAAAGACATTCACTCTATAGGTAAACAAATAAGTGTGCACAGAAGGTATAGAGTGAGACAAAGATGCAAGGCCTGGTTCTAAGAATGGAATAGTGTAAATAATACTCCTGTTTAGTTGTAAATTAACATGGTATAGTGTCAGATTTGCACCATCCTTTAGGAAATATATGAACAAGTATCAATTCAAACCTTGATTAAAATCAGCCTTTTTTCTTGCTGATTTAAATCAGTAATTTAAATTGCCATGATTTAGATCCATCCATCGTGAACTGTTCATGTTACCTGGTGGCATCAAGCCTGGAACTACCAATTATATTGATGTTTTGAGATGCTTCGGGCTGTTCTCAAAGTTCACTGTGTGGGCATACTCCTAAGGCTCATCTCTGTTATTCTTAAGAGCTCTCTTCTTTATGGGCACAATGCTATGGGGATGGCTGTAAACCTTCAAACTCAGAGGGTTGTGGCCGTCCAGTACAGAGTGGGAGGAGCAGTGGAGGCGAGCTTCACCTCCATGCTCCCCTTGCTCTGCGTTGTAGCTAAATGGGCGTTTTTGCCTGTCTAGCTGTGGTGCTGGGGAGAGGGATGAAAGGACCCTGGGGAGGCCTGGGGATACAGCGTAAGCTGTCCTCTCCCCTCCCTGCCCACTGGCATGCCCTCTTTCCCTTCGCAGTTCTCTCTGCACCAGCTGCGAGGGGGAGAGGACCTCAGACTCCTGGGTCCAGGGTTGAAGCGGTGTCTCTGATCTCGGGTCCAAGAATCCAAAGTATATGAGGGCCCCCCAGACTCTGTCTAGGGGCCATAGGATTGCTCTCTAAATTATCTTTGTCAAATTGTCACTTTTTGAATGGCTAGGTATACCAGTTCCTTGTCAATTCCTGTTCTGAGCCGTGGAAAGTATTTTATTTTTCTTTTGAAAGGAAAGGTAAGGATCCATCTTTGAGAGAAGCATCTATCTCTAGTAGATATGTCAGGCTGTGTATCTTTTCCCTAATTATAAATTAAACCTAGACCAGACATTAAATCTCCATGGGTTTTTAGATGTGGTGACTCCCATCGCTATTTTCCAAAAGTGGTGGGCAGAATGATTCTTCCTCTTGTTTGAATAAATGTCTTCTGATGTCCTTATTTCTTTCATATACTCAATCTCCTCTTGTCTTCCCATAGCATCAGATAATAGCCAGCGGTTTCGGGAAACCTGCTTTGCATTTGCCTTGACTCCGCAGCAAGTGCAGCAGATCAGCAGTTCCATGTAAGTGGTTGTGATTTTTTAAATATCTTTTAGTGGATCTGAAATGTGTTACATGTGCTAAGAAACATGTATGTAATTGTGGGATTGCAAATCATGTTTAGCAAGTATTAGGGGTTTAACATAGTGAGGTGGACTAGGGTAGTCAGGTTACACTGGCCCAATTTGCATGATCACGGAGGGGGAAATAAGCCTCAGTGGCTTTTTTCCTGCTCCGCACATGCCAGTCATGTGCTGGGGGCAGCACGGCTAGTCGTATTGTATGAACCTGGCCAGGATGGCTTGTTGCCATGACTAATTATGACAGGGGGAGGGGGAAATAAACCACTGTGACTTATTTCCCCTTCCGTGGTCATGCGAACCCAGTCAGTAGAAGTGCAAGCAAGGTAAGGCTACAGTAGTTGGTGGGGGGTGTTACTGTATGCATGAATCAGCAGGGATTTGGAGATGGAGTCTGGTGTATATGTCTGTGTGTCAGTGTCTTATTTATTTTAGGGATTTATACCCTGCCCTTCAGTGAGGCTAATTAACAAAGAAGCAATCGAAACAAAACACAGTGGCCCAGTTTGCATGATCACAGGATGGCTTGTTAACCACCCTGTGTGTGCTGGTTGTGTGCGGTTGATTTGCATAATTACCCCTGCTGGATGCAGCTTTTTGTGTCGTTCGAACCTGGCAAGGGTGGTATGGTGGGCTGGTTAACAAACCATCCAGAACCCATGGTAGGGTCATGGATTCATGCCATCCCTGCCAGGTTTGGAAGACATGAGAAGCTGCGGCGGGGACGTCAATTGACAACCTGGCACTCGTGGGCACTGCAACCCACCATGGTGGGCTACAGTGATTGTGTGAACCAGGTCAGTTTAAAAGAGCAGCATAAGAGCAATCAGCAAAGACTAAATGGATTGTATTAAAAAGCCTGGGAAAATAGAAAGGTTTTCACCAGATACTGAAATGGCAGCAAAATAGGTGTCTGCCAAATCTCCCAAGGCAAGTCCCAGGTGTTTGTGCTGGAGCCTGTGCCTTATGTCTCACACATGATGGGCCCATTAGAGTTCATTGCCCTCAAATCTCCAGAGCTATGCCTGATTTGGTGAATAAGGGCAGGCCTAAAGCTGACTTGAATACTTTATGAAATTGCTGTTATATGTTGTAGTTTCATAATTAGACAAAGTACTGTAAGTCACAGGAAGCACTGCAGAGGTTACTTGTCAGTGAATTGTGCTGTTTGGTCATGCCTACAATCCATCTGCTCCAACATCCTGTACAGTTTGGATTTGCAGGGTGGGATGGACAAGAAGGTATGATAAATGGTACAATCTGCAGTGCGCTTGCCTGGGCAGTGTTTCAGCATAGATTGCTGGTAGCGTTTTCAGCATTTCAAGCCTCCAGTGTTCAAATCTGCTGTTGTACTATCTTTAATCAGTCTCTAATATCTTTGCCAGGGACATTTCTGGAACAAAATGTGACTTCACTGTGCAGGTCCAGCTAAGGTATTGTTTTCCTTCCATGTAATATCTGTATTAGTACAGCAACCCTTCCTTTTCTGTACCAAGAAAAGCAGAACTCTGCAGCCTGTATAAACTATGCAGACTGTGAATACTTACATATATAAACATATATTGCATACTTTTTATTCTGTTTCTCCTAATTGTGGGAATCCCCCCCCCCCCCGCCAAAAAAAGGATAGGGAAACAGAAGAAAGGAAACTCTTCATTACTTCTGTTGCCGCTTTTACTTGCCTGCGGCAGAAGAACTGGCTGCTGCTTTGATTAATTTTGTCATTATCCGCTGAAGGAGGGCTTGTACCTATGCATGTTTGTCTCCTCAAAAACCATGTTTGAGGATGTATGTATTGGGAGTGTCTGATGCAGCCAAGTGGCCATTTGTAAATTAGCAATGAGATCCATCCAGAGACCCCAGAAGGATGCCCTATTCTAGTGGTTCTGCCTCCTTGGTATTAGTAAATTAATTGCATCTGACATTCTTCCTCACATTACTAGCCCCTGATTCAGTTGTGCTTCCTCTCCTAACTCCTGTTCCCTATTTCCGCCATGAATCAATGCCCGTGTTCACTGGACTCCAGAAAAGCAGGTATAGGAAAACTTGTCTGCTGCTGCTGTTTTCTGCTTAACATATTCACATGTAATTCTGTCCTCAGCATAGCTACTTCAGCCCTTAAATTCATGCCAAAGTTTCATACTTGGTGATTGGGGGAAAATTTAACATTCTTTCCTTCCTGCAATTTGCCAGTTGTCGATTGTTTATGGGGATATAATTAACTTTGTTTAGGGCATGTAATTACTTTGATTCTGTCAACTAATATTTATGAAAGGGTAGTGGCACCCCTTCCCCCTGAATTTCGCAACACCCTCATGTCCCTTGATACATGACCTTTCTTTGGCCAGCGCCTTGGATTGGCAGGTGCCCCAGACCTGTAGAGGAGACTCTTGCTCATGCTCTGTTGAACAACAAGCGTTGATCATGGGGAGATGAATGTAATTGGAGTGTGGCTAAACTGAAGCTTGACATTCTGACTGTGGGCACTGCAATAATTAGGGAGAGCTGCTGCAGCTGTGGAGGTGGAAGAGGGAACAATGGGAAGGAATATCATTGGTTGAACAAACTGAGCAGTTTTCACAGGGCAAAGTTGGGTGGAAGAGGCACAGCAGGCTGCCTGGATCCTTCGCCTTAGCCACTGCTGTTCTATGCAGGATTTGTTGTTGAATCTGCGGCATGGCTCAGAACTTGGCTCGAGGGCTTTCAGCAAAGTCTCTTCCTGACTGCGATGACACATTTCAAGTGTCTGGTCGCCCTGGTCCAGCGCTTGGTTGGAGACACGGGGTCCTGATGCCTCCGTGAAGCCGTCCTGCCCGTAGTGGCACCGCTTGCTGCTGTGGAGGGGATTGTATCACACAGGCATTTATTTTCACATGTACTGCTGTCCCCCTCTGTTAAAGTGAATGGGGAATCCTTTATAGGTGTTTCAGTGAGCTCTGGATAAGAAGAGTGTCTTTACAAAAACATTAGTTATTCAGAGAATGGAGCTTGTTGAATGTGGATTATGCCCTAGACATTTAGCAGTTGGTTGCAAAGTGAGGTTGGTATAGTCTTACTGGCTTACATAATTCAGAATATGGGCAGCCACAGATATTATCATGTTCACCTATGGCAAGGATTGCCAGCTTATTATACAGCTTATACTATCCATACCAAAAGCAAGGTGCTCCATTATATTTTGCTGCTCTGTCCTGCCTTTCCTCCAAGGAGCTCAAAATGGCATATGGTTCCCTTCTCCCCATTTTATTGTGCAACAACCCTGTGGGGTAGGCTAGGCTGAGAGATGATGACTGGCCCAGGATCGCCCGGTGAGTTTTATGTCTGGAAGAGATTTGAGCATGGGTCTTTTCCAGCCTTAGTCCAACACTCTAACTACTACACCCCACTGGCACATAGATAACTGTGATGTGCATAAAAGGCACATCTCCCTGTCATCTGAGAAGAAAAGTGACTGTACAAAATTTCATATAAAACATCACTAAACCTGTCTTGTCTTTAGGTTTTGCTTATCTGAAACCAGTTGCCCACAGGAAGATCACTTCCCACCAAATCTTTGTGTGAAAGTTAATGGAAAACCATGTAGCCTTCCTGTGAGTATCTCCAGAAATTTATTGTAGTATAGTAAAAAATGCTTTCTTTCATTAAAAAAAAGGGGGGATATCAAAGTAATTAATGGTGAGCTGAACTGAATTGAATAATTCAAAGCAGTCTTATAGGTGTCTTTGTAGTTGAAAAATGCAACAAGTGACATACAGGAGAAGTATTGTGACTTCCGTTTACAGTGTTTCAGTCATTGTCTGTTCCAAGCCTTGCCTGTATATGGATTAGGATTTGGGGAAATTAAAAGAGAATAAGAATGCAAGATCTTGAGAGGGACCTGGCCTCATTCTACTTGCCCTATTTTCTCCTACCCTGGGAGGAGATAAGATCATCATGGGGTATGGAATGGGGCTGGATATGGCTTTCCCTCCATGGTGGGAGATGAGCAGTAAGAGATGAGGGGAAGGAGTGCTGAACGTTGGGCAAATTGTCTACATCTCAGCCTCATTTCCCTATCAATAAGAGGGGCATAATGACCTACCTTGGAGGTTGCTGTGAGCACAAAATGGTAAAAGAACAGACGTGGCTTTCCATGTTCATTGTTGTCATAATGGCGATGTGTGTGTGGTGTTCCAGGGCTATCTTCCACCAACTAAAAATGGGGTTGAACCAAAGCGACCCAGCAGACCAATCAACATCACCTCACTTGTGCGACTGTCCACGACGGTACCAAATACAATTGTTGTCTCGTGGACTGCGGAAATAGGAAGAGTGAGTAACGTTTTTCTATACTGGGTTCAGTGGGGGGGAGAAGAAGAGCAAATGCACCCTTAGGATGTGGCAGGCATGTACACTCATGGAATTGTAATAGTTTTTTCAGGCATTTTATGTGCTGGCTATGTCTTAGTCCAACTTGATACTTTTGAGCAGGGAATCTGATTGCAGTGAGGGGATATAGAAGGATATGGACATGGAGAGCTTAGATAACTGGGTAGGGAGGGGATGTGAAGGTTGGATATCCAAAGACTTTAGTCATACAGGTAAGCAATGGAAAAGGTGGTCCTGATGCTATTTCTTTGTAACTCTATGAGCTTAAAGTTGTATTTAACTACTGACCTGGTCACCATAGGCGGTAAGGAATCCCATCTAGGGTCAGGGGTGGGGCACCTTGTGGCCCTCCAGATGTTTTGACCTACAACTCCCATGATCCCTCACTTTTGGCTATCCTGTCTAGGGCTGATGGGAGTTGTGGGCCAAAACATCTGGTGGGCCCAATAGGCGAATGAGTGGCCTGATGGAGGAGGGAAGGATCACTCCATTCCTTAATTGCCAGCCCACTTTATTTCTGTGCTGGCTTTAGAAGAATGCAAGTTGCTTCCTTCGCGGCTGGTGGATGAGGGACAAAGTGATCTATCCTTCCACCAGCCTAGTCACCTGCATGGAATTTTTCCCCTGCCACTCTGCTTTGTAGAAGGCAGGTTCTTTTTTATTAGCCTGCTAAGAGGCTTCCCTAAACACTGTATCTTAGTTCTATAAAGGCCAAAGGATTGTATGGCACATTGAGGCTGAAATCCTAAACTCACTTACTAGGGAGTAACTCCCTTTGAAAATAGTGAGACTGAGTTCTGACTAAATGTGCATAGGATTGTGCTGTAAAACTAGTAGCCTAGGTGCTACAAGATTATATTGGCTTTTGCTGCAACAGGCTAAACTGGGCATCCCTCTGGAATTAGTCACTAATTCTGTCATGTCCCATATTTACTAATCTTGCAGTTCCATCTGGGATTTCAAAACACTGGATTTCCAGTCTTTATCATCCCAGTTCAGATAATGAGATAACTTGTTATCCTGGCTTCCAGACTATGTAGTTTTATCAGACTTCTGTAAAACTTCATTTGGGTAAGTTTCCCCTGTGTAGATTCAAGTTGTCAGTAAATAACATTACACTGTTAATTAGCAGTTCTGTCTTTTGTTCTAAATGAAGCATTAAATAAACATATTGCAGCTCTCTGCAGGTTTGATGAAAAACATTTTCTAATAACTTAGCGAGCAATGCTAATAAATAAAGGAATGAATGGTTCTGTTATACCTGGTGCTGCTGCTTCCTCACTATGATGTTTATCATTGTAGAGTCATGTAGCTGCTCAGAACTGGAATCAGACTGAGGCAGGATCCTTCATACTGTTTAAGACTTTTGTCTTGAAAGAGCTGGGCTTAGAAGAGCAAGGCTTTTAGATCAATGTATGTGGTTTCTGGGCAGCCTTGAGCCCGCAAACCAGTTTTTAAAAAATTAACCACTGCCACCCTCTTCTACTTACAACTTGTTTTGAGATTTTGAGAGGCTGGGCAACAAAGACACTTAGCTCTAACTGCATGCAAAAATGAAGTTCTTAAATGTAACTTCTTCTACTTCCTGTTTGAAGTTTTTAAATGTAACTTCTGCTACTGTGAGCAAGTATGTGTGGAATATAATTTCTGTTGGTCAAAGTTTCATGGCAAATGCAAAGGGGGATACACCAATAACAGGAAAAGCTAATAAAGTGCACCTACAGTTTGACAGAAAACAAGTTTTGACTGTTTTCTTTGAGGGAATCCACAGAACACAAACTTAAAACATAAAAGTAAATAAACTTCTAAAATTTCTTTAAAATTTGAAGCTCCATCTGTGGAATGTTGTCATAGAAGGCGTCTTGAAAACAAGGAATGGCCATGGGACCAAGGGTCCATATCAGCTTTGCATAGGTTCAGTAATAAGTTGATCCTGTCCAATTTCCGCATCAGTCTGGAATTCAGCTACATGAAAATGTGCATTTATTTTCATATGTAACTTCCCCTTGTATAAACATTTTTCTACATAATTTTGAGCCAAGAACTGCATTGCAAATTCAGAGTAGCGCACAGTCCAAAGGACAACTGCGTTCTGATCTGCATATTAGTTGCTGAAGTGTGAATTAGGTTAATTTGCTTAAAAACGTGGACCCCAAAAAATCTCTATCCCTGCCCCAAATGAGGATATCCCACCAATATGTCTCTGTGTATCACTAGCTGAGATTTGTTTCGAAGAATAACTTTTTCTAATTTATTGAGACTGTATTGGCAGATCGAAAGTACTGGAATGAAATTATTCATGGCTCCAGATGTAGTTAACTGTATATTAATGCATTTGAAGAGAAAGTCATTTATTTACTTGACCATCCATTTGCGTGTGAAATGGGGGTCATGCATAATTGTTTTCTGCTTTTGGAAGGGGGCATATTGCTGTGCTGTCTGCTTTCTATATTTAGATTTACCTAACAGACAATAATGTTTTTAGTTGTTTAGTTTGTTATAGTCTGATAGTAGTTATGCATCTGTTTTTGGATGTTTAAGATTTTAAACTACAAAGCCTCCGGTGACTTCAGAACCATGGCTTCCTGGCTTGTTGCTTCCAAACAAGCTAGGAATTGTAAATCAAGAACAAACCCTAGTTTGCGATTCTGGCTTGAAAGGGGTGCAGCAACCCAGAACTGCCAGTCTGAGACGGCATGCTGAGCCAGACGTTCCCTACCATGCTGTGATCAATCAGTAAGTTTTGGATTATAAGGGAGAGCATGCTGAGTTTCTCTAATTATCATAAATGTTGAATTAATCATTACTATCCGTTACCATTGCTCTAATCTAATAATTTGTCTCCTGTGGGCTGTTTTTATGGGTCTCTTGACCGGAATTCAGTGCCAACTACATGTAAGTTGAGAAACTAAAAGGGCAAAAGAGTCCACATAGTACATGCATTGCATTGCTCTGTACCTTTGACATGGAGTGGGAAAAAGTGACAATGACTTCACTGTGTGCCAAATCATCCAAGATCCATCCTGCATGAACTGCATTGACAAGAGTAAGAGTTGTGCAAGAGCCTCATGCAGTAGATGTTGGCAGCAAACTTTGCCTCTGATTCATAAAGTCTGGAAAACTGTGTGGGAATTTGAAAATCTTAAATAAGGTGCATTTCAGTTGACATAAGAACATCAAAAGAGCCCTGCTGGATCAGACCAAGGGTCCATCTAGCCCAGCATTCTGTTCACACAGTGGCCAACCAGCTGTCGACCAGGAACCCACTGTCAGGATTGGTTCTGAGCACAGGGAGGTAGTTAGCAGCTCAGATTCATAAGAGGAGCAGCCAGAACTGAGGGAGGCATTTTCACAAGCCAGTTCAGATATGGGCAGGTGTGCTTCTCAAGTTACCAACTCCCAGATGGGCTGGCATGAAGCTTCCTCCTTGCCCCCTTCTCTGAGAAGCAGCGAGCAGGAGGAGGAGGAGCTTGAGGACTGTGACCTAAGAGATGCAAGGCGGCGGCGCAGAGCTAAGAAGGAAACATCAGGGGCGGAGCTCAGACGGTCGACCCAGTTAGCGATGCGTGAGAGGTTACACAGGGAAGCATCATGCGAGGGGAGGGACCTCCCTCCCTCCCTAAGTTAGCCTAGCCAGAAAGCCTCCCTTTCAAACTGCAGGCAACTTTCGGTGATCCCATTTGAATCCCCTGGATTCTTTGTAGCCAGAGAGTCTCTGAAGATTTGCATCTGTAATGAACCTGTGAATAATGAATTAAAGGCGTGAGACTGAAGCCTCTCATTTTGTGTGTGTGTGAGTGCTTAAGGATAGAGGGGGCCAAGGGATTTGTGACACCCACAAGCTAATTCTATTTTTTTCTTGTTTTGTTTTTCCCCAGACTTATTCTATGGCAGTCTATCTTGTCAAACAGCTGTCTTCTACCGTGTTGTTGCAGAGATTACGAGCAAAAGGCATAAGGAATCCGGACCATTCTAGAGCACTAAGTATGCCTGCTGTATGCAAATTTCTAGTGTAAAACAATTGAGGGAAAAAGACATGGGGACTGGTTGAGTGGCTAGTATTAGCAGCACTGAGTAACCCGTGCTGGTGGCTTTCTGCAGCTGAGAACTTAGCCACTGCTGCCTCATGTAGTGAGGGCTTGTCATTTTCAAGGTATCTCGAATGAAGGGCAGGATGTGCATGCTTTCCACTCTTGAATAACTGCACCAAAGCCAGGGGCCCCAGTTTCTGTGAAGCCCAGCTCCAGTTTCCCCTGCTGAGTAAGAAACCATCTTACCCGGAAGGTTCCTGAATTGTAGAGGGCTGAGGTCCATGCTCTTTTGGGGGCTACTATAACTCGGGAGCAAGTGTGTGAGACCACATATTGGGTTTGTGTGTGCTCTTTCAAAATCATTTTTCCTCTTGCTCTGAAGACAGCCTCAGTCCGGGACTGGGTCTACCGCACCTTCATTTCCTTTCGTATTCTTCTCACAACTGGGAAGCTTGTGTCTTTCTTGGGCACCTCCTCTTTCTGTCTCTCATGCCTTCAGTACCCCATGGGGAATAGCTAGTTGTCCATGCCTGATATCTTGTTCATCTTCCATTGGTCAGCTCAGCTATAGACTTTCAACCATGGTGCTAGCTCTCTCTGAATATGTGAAGGTTTCTGTAGTTAGGATTCCCCTGTTGCTCATCTTGCCAGCCTTGTTTCCTGTTCTGCCTTAGTTTATAACATCTTTTAATGGTACTTCTAGTTGTGTTTTCTTTTTGTCTTTCTTCCTTTGACAGTCAAAGAGAAACTAACAGCGGATCCTGACAGTGAAATAGCAACAACAAGTTTAAGAGTTTCTCTTCTGTGTCCAGTAAGTGCAACTTCTGTAAAATGGCTTCCTTGTAATGTGTTAGTTATTATAGCAATGCCAATTTGAACAGAAGCTAAAGACCTGAAGTTAATTGGTGTAAACAATATGAAGCCAAGGTCCTTAGTGTTCAAGAGTGATCTACCAAAAGAACTTTCAGTGGGATTATTTCCTCCTTGTGTAAGATGAGACACCTTGAAGCTCTCGAAAGACTTTCATTTGATTAGTAGAGCTGTTGACATTGCCATCTTGATATCTTGATATCTAAGACTTGTGGGGTGTGTTTTTTATTCTGAAAGAGAAACTTGGAAACTTCTACTCAGTGACCTGGTTCACACAGTCACCGTGGGTTAAACAAGCTACGGTGGCTTGTTTAAACTGTGATGCTTACAGGGCGCCATTTGCCTAATCACCCGCCCAGGTGTGGCTTGTCGTGTTGTCCGAACGTGGGCTGCATGGCTTGTTGGAAGGGAAAACAGCTGTTCAATAACCACACAACAGTCCCCGCAAACTGGCCCAGTGAGTTGAGCAGGCCCTTCTAATGATCAAGAGGTATGGCTTCATTGCCCTGTTCCTCTACCAGAGCTGTGTTCCTATCTTTCATCCCCAATGTCTGTCTATGTTTTGGGTATTTGTTATAGCTTCTCATTTTTCTGAAATATTATACTTTGCTGTGTAGCCAAGATAGAAGTTAGTGACAGAAAAGAATATGGAAATGGGAGTGTTTGGAGTTCCATGCCACATTGCGAGCTGAACCTAGATTTCTCCCAAACTGTATTCTGGATTTGGAGGAAGTAGCTCGTTTGCTGAGGCCAATTCCACATTGGACTGGGGGAGCTGGACCATTAGCAGTGGAAACTTAAAAATGTCTCCTCCTTATTCCTTAAGGTAGCCACCAAAAAAGCATTTGCAACCAACAAGACTAAGGGAAAGGTTGTTGAAGAGGGGACAAAATTGTGCTTTTATGGAGATAGCCTGCAATATTTATTTGCAGGTTCATCTATCCTTTGCTTTATCCCTTCATGAATTATGTGGGTATACTGGAGGATTTGACCTCATAGGTTTTAGTGCCAAATCTACACACAGCCTTAAATATAGTGTGTAGTTGCACTTTTTATCCCCACTTGAGAATGTCCAATATAATCATTACTGCAATGATAGTTAAAGGTCACTACTGCATAGGTACGTAATTCCTTGTATTTTTTATCAATGTGGCAGCTTTTGTTTTCATCTTCTGAGTTCTGAACAACAAAAGGTACTTCTCCTGCTATCCTGCTTCCTCCTCATAGTGTTTCCCACTCCTACTCTTGTGCCCAAAGGACAAAGAAATGACTGTTCTGTCATCTTAGAGATACCAGAGTAGAGAGATGATGAGGCTAGGGCAGGAGAGATGGTTTGAGTCAAGCTTTAGAAGGATGGGACTTTGTGAATGTGAGAGGCAATGTTGCCGAAGATGTAATGCTCCTTGATGGCTGATCTCCTGAAGCAACCTCATTGTCCTGCTATCTGATGGTGGGTCATCATGGCCAGTGCTTGAAACTGTAAGCGGGGCAGGGAAATAAACCAAATGTAGTAAAGGCTGACCCTTTATGCTATATTTCATAATGGTAAACCCCCAAATCGCTGCGTATCCGGAGTGAGGTGACAGTGTTTTCTGACAGATAAATAGCAGTAACCAAAAAATGAAACTTGTGAACTTTGAGGCTCTGAAATGGCCCTGCAGTTAATAGGTTTTGGCCTAGGACTTGGAGCACATTGTGACTTTAGACATTTACACCAGAAATCTGGGCAAAAAGACTCCACTGGGAAGATATTACTTATCTGCCTTTGGGAAGCTGGAATGGTTATGTTTGTGCAGACTGTGGAAGGAGAGTGTGCCTTCCACTGTCCCGTGCACATGCTTGCTTTATCTAGAGTTAAATATTTTGGAAATGTCTCTTTTTAAACAGAGGCTTTTGTACTCCTTGTAAAACAGCATTCTGCATTTCAGGAATAAAAATGCTTTCACTCACAGTTGCTTGTTTTTCTTCTAAAAGCTTGGTAAAATGCGGCTGGCGATACCCTGTAGGTCCCTGACCTGTTCACACCTGCAGTGTTTTGATGCCACTTTGTATATTCAAATGAATGAGAAGAAACCCACCTGGGTTTGCCCTGTCTGTGACAAGAAAGCACCCTACGAACACCTAATAATTGATGGGTGAGTACTTTTTGGAAGCCAAAAGCTGGGTATAATGAGGCAAGTACTAGTTCGAAGATGTGTTTGCCCTTGTTGTAAAGGTTTGAAACCACTGCGGTTGTACTTGGGTGTGCCACTTTTCCATGATAGGTTTCAGATGCCAAACATTCCTTATTATATGCAAGTTCCTCTGCATTCCTGTGTGATTTCTAAGGAGGCCTTTTTCCTAGGTTGTTTATGGAAATCTTGAAGTATTGCACAGATTGTGATGAAATTCAATTTAAAGAAGATGGGTCATGGGCTCCTATGAGATCAAAAAAAGAGGCACAAGAGGTGACTGCATCTTTCAATGGAGCAGAAGGTGAGCCTTGATTTGAACTGTTGTTCTTACTTCTAACTTTTTTATTCTGGCTGATCATTTTTCTGCTTGGTAAGTGCATGATTCATAATTGTGCACCTTGTGATGCTTGTCTCCATCTTGATGTATGCTGGATGTGTGAATTGGGACTTCAGCATTTGACTGGTATCTTTCTAGGCTGCTTAAGTTCTTCTGTGGATCATCAGGTATCTTCTCATCAGTCAAACAAAAATAAGAAAGTTGAGGTGATTGACTTAACCATTGACAGCTCATCAGATGAAGAGGAGGAGGAACCAGCTGTCAAGAGGAGCTGTCCATCCCTGTCTCCTGCATCGCCCATTAACAATAAGAGGTGAGGAGGTGGTTACATGTGTTGGCAATAAGACATGCTGCAGTCCGGAGCCCCATATATGATGTGCATATATGTGGCGCTCTCAGCTTCACTTTAGGAAACGTTTAGGTCACAAAACACTTTCAGCTTAAAAGCATGGCATTTTGGTGGCAAATTAATATATAGGCCCTGCTATTGCTGCTTCTTTTTTCATAAGAAAAGACGTTGGTGTTACTCTTATGACAAAAAGAAAGAGTTTCTTTGTGGAGCCAGAAGTATTAGGGGCTATTATGAAAATTAGATGAAATTCTCACCAAGGTGATTAACTCACCATAGTACAGTAGGGTGTTGGTGTGTGTAATATAATTGTGTGTGTGTTTTGCAAATCATGTGTGCTTACTGAAATACACTACTTCAAAAACCAGGCTTTAAGGACATAGTTGTTATTTCCAAAATCTTTTCTGGCTAGGTTGCATGTGGGAGTGCTGTGGGTTATTGCTATATACAGTGCCTTGCATAAGTATGCACCCCCCTTTGACTTTTCCGCATTTTGTTGTGTTACAACCTGGAATTACAATGGATATAATTGGGATTTCTTGTCACTGCTCTACACAAAATAGTCCATAATGCTGAAAAGGGGAGGGGGGGAATCTACATATTTTACAAAATGATTTACAGATAAAAACTAAAAAGTCTTGATTGCATAAGTATTCATCCCCTTTGCTGTGACACTCCTAAATAAGCTCTGGTGCAACCAACTGCCTTCAGAAGTCACATAATTAGCTGAATGGGTGCAATTCAAGTGTCAAATGATCTCAGATTAAATACACCTGTTTCTGGAAGGCCCCAGAGTTTGTTGGAGAGCATATCTAAACAAACAGCATCACAAAGACCAGGGAGTCTGGGATAAAGTTCTGGAGAAGCACCAATCAGGGTTGGGCTATTAAAAAAAATTCCAAACTATGAACATCCCCCAGAGCACTGTTAAATCCATTATTACAAAATAGAAAGAATATGGCACAGCCGTGACTGCCTATAGAAGGCTGTCCACCAAAACTTAGTGACCGGGTAAGGAGGGCATTAGTTAGAGAAGCAATCAAGAGAGCAGTGGTAACTCTGAAGGAGCTGGAGAGATCCACAGCTGAGATGAGAGACACTGTCCACAGGACAACTATCACCCGGATGTTCCACAAAGCTGGGCTTTATGGGAGAGGGGCAATAAGAAAACCATTGCTGGGGGGAAAAAAACCCATATCAAATCCCATTTGGATTTTCCCAAAAGGCATGTGGGAGACACAGCAAATGTGTGGGAAAAGGCTGTCTGGTCTGATGAAAGCAAAATTGAACTTTTTGGCCTTATCACAACACACTGTGTGGCACAAAGCCAACAGTGCTCATTGACCTGAGAACACCATCCCCACTGTGAAGCATGGTGGTGGCAGCATCATGTCGTGGAGATGCTTTTCATCAGCAGGGACTGGGAAACTGGTCAGGATTGAGGGCAAGATGGATGGAGCCAAGTTCAGGGCATCTCTAGAGGAAACCCTGTTTCAGTCTGCAAAGGACCTGGGACTGGGGTGGAGGTTCACTTTCCAGCAGGACAGTGACACCAGCCAAAGTTACACTGGAGTGGTTTAAAAACAAGAACTTGAATGTCTTAGAATGGCCTAGTCAAAGACCAGACTTCAATCCAATTGAAAATCTGTGGCAAGACTTGAAAATTGCTGTTCGCCAGCGGTCCCCATCCAACCGGACAGAGATTAATTAAACAAAAACAAACTGGCATTTGCTGGTTGCATTCACCCCCCTGAATCAATACTTGGTAGAAGCACCTTTGGCAGCAATTACAGCTGAGTCTTTTTGGGTAAGTCTCTACCAGCTTTGCGCAGCTGGATCCCGCAATTTTTGCCCATTCTTGGCAAAATTGCTCTTTTGTGCCACAATAAAAAATATTTTGCACGTTCAAAGTATTAACTTTGTTGTGTAAATCAAGTGGTAAAAATGACTATTAAATCCATTTCAATTCCAGGTGGTAACACAGCCAAATGTGGAAAAGTCAAAGTGAGGTGAATACTTATGCAAGGCATTCTATGCCTTTGTCTGGGTTTTCATGAACAGGTAGCCTGAACCAGTCAGCTCCCCCCTGCCCCACGCAATTTACTGCTCCCATTTACTGTTGCCGAGAATGGAGACAGTAGACTAGGAGCGTGAAACCAGGGGAGATTTGAAACCATAGCTTTCAGGAGTGTACACAAATATCCTAATTAGTTGACTATTTCATATCTGAACTACAAAGAGAGGCTTGCAGTTGACCATTTACCTGATCATGTCTGGTGAGTAAAAATTGCCACTAAGTTACCTAATCCTTCACCATCCCCAGGTCTGGGAACAGAGCCACAATGATGCTCTCCCATTCTCCCTTCGCACCTTGAAGAGCCAGTTTTAAGATTTGACACAGGGCTGCACCACAGACATTCTACATGGGGGCTACACTCTCCCTTTTACAGTCTGTTCTGAGGCTGGAAGAGAGATGTGCCAGTGGCTTTTAAGTTACTAGCTTTGGGGCTCTAAGGAACGAATTGTCCCCTCCCAGTTCTGTTTATGGCGTCTATCTTTGGGAAACTGCAGGAGGAGCCTTCAGCCCTCCTCTCACTCTCTTGGCGGTTCCAATCTCAGACTTCTGCTTCTGTTTCTTAGCATTTTAAATCTGCCGCACCAAGTCTCTCCTGTTTCAAGAACCCCAAGCCTGCCAGCTGTTGACACAAACTACATCAACACATCACTTATACAAGACTACAGGCACCCATTTCATATGACACCCATGCCTTATGACCTGCAAGGTAGGTTCCTGTCTCCGATTGACTGAAAGTAATAGAGGAGTTGCCACATTACTGAGAGTGACTAGTTGTCCATCTGCTCAGTACTGTCTACACTGACTGACAGAGGCCTTTCCCAACCTTATTGCTGCAGTCCTTTTTAGCTGGAGATGTTAGGAATTGAGCCCAGGATCTTCTGTGTGCAAAGCACACACCCTACAGTGTGGCCCATTTCCATGAAAGCAGAGGCTTTCAACAAAACGTTTGTTGCCAAACCTAAATGTTCTTTTTCCTGAGCCACTTTGTTTGGTTTTTCGTTTAAGAAAAGTACCTGTGGCTAAGTTCTTTAGAGGAGGAATGAAGAGAGAAAGTGTTTGTCCATTCTCCCTGTGGAGAGTGGGAGGAGGAAAAAGATACATTAGAGTGAAAACAGATGCCAGATTAAGTGGCAACACCATATGTTGTTGCCATTTAAAATACCATGTTGTGGTTGTGATTGTGGAGGTGCAGCCACTGCCTCCTCTGGTCACATGGTAAGATCAGTGTTAATACAGGGATGTGATACCCATGGACTTCCTGCCTGCTTAGAGGCTGCAGTTAATATGTTTGACTGCTTTGTCCCTGAAAGAGAATAGATCAATCCCTCAAAATACACTTTTTATACTTCAGGATCAAAAATAATTCCACAGACTATTTTTTGTCTATCTAAAATCTATCTAAAATGATTTCTAGGCCACCTTTAAGGCTGGAACCTTTATGTGGTCATGCTCCCACCTGATAAGTCTGCTGTATGCTGGAAAATCTCCAAACTATGGTTTGGTCAAGCCCTGAATGCTACAATTCTCTGTGATGTACTCTGGTTAAAGCTATTTCTGGGTATTTCTTTTGAGAAAATGATGATCTTTTCATTTGGCTTTCCACAGGTTTGGACTTCTTTTCTTTCTTACCAGGAGACAATCAGGTAAGTGTTGGTGGGAGGGGGTAAATAATGCAAGAACAGTTTTAAACAGGGTGAATAAAACTCTCTCTTGCTCTGTGTGTGTGTGTGTGCGCGCGCGTGCGCACGCGTGTATGAGAAAAAATCTGGTTTTTTCCGTTTGGATTTTTAAAAAATAAGTAAAATACTACATTTCTCTCACACTTAAAAAATAACATAGTTACAATTAAGTCTCATAATTATGCTAAGCCTACACTTGCAGTGTCATGAAAACGAATGAATGGCTCTGTTACACACATACACTTTGGTAGGAAATTCAGTTAAATGTGAGCATTCATTTTAGTTTTTCATCTCCTAAAAATGCCTCTGTCTGGTCGAACTACCAGCTTTTGCTGCTTGAAAGATCTGGGCTTTTGGTTTTGGTTTCTTATCCAGACTGTGTCTTGCAAGATGCGGTCTGGATAGGATTGTTCTTCGGCGCTTACATGGTAACTGGACCGAGCGAAGCAGAGGAGTTAGTTAAAACAGAAGGACGATACAGCATGATAGATAAAAATGGTGATTTTGTTTTAAAAACCCAGAAAAATCAGATTAGAAAATAGTTTCTCTTAAGTAATAACTAGGCTAACATTAAATAATCTGGATATAAGCATGTTAGCCATATAGTTAATTTGTGTACTGAATCAACATTTCTACCAGATACATTGGGTTAAAGGAAGCTTTTCTATCCAGATGACTAGCCAGTCTAATCATTTCTGAAATATGAATATTCACTGTAACCAAACATAAGCATTTGATTTTCACGTGATGAAAATAAGCTATTCTAGTTTGCCCAGTAACTATCAAACCTTGCTTCAACCTACCATAGGCATTTCATTTTTGTTTCCTATGTAGTTTTTTCTAAGGGTAAGGCTAGGCAGAGTGAAGCAGAAAGGAGCAGCACCAGAAAAGAAAGACAAAATTGTCCAATATGCATCTGTATTCCCATACTTAAGGCACAATCCTATGCATGTTTACTCAGGAAAGAAGTCTTACAATTCCCAGCAGGAATACTGAGAGTTGTAGGACTTTTTTTCTGTCTAAACATGCATAGGATTGCACTCTTAGGCTCCAGTCCTAGAACCACTTGCCTGGGAGTAAGCCCCATTGAATTCAGCAAAACTTATTTCTGAGTAGGCAGTGTATAGGAGTACACTTTTAACCTTAAACTGTCATGGGTGCTGGTCATAAGACCTTACATGGAAGTATTTTAAAGACATTTCCTCTATAGGTAAGAAAGGAAGACATGCCAAATATACAAAGTGACGAAGAGAGGCAAAACCTGCTTGTAAGAATGAAATAATGTAAATAATCTATTTAGTTTAGTAGTCAGATCTGCACCATTCAGGAAATATATAAAAAAGTTTCAATGGGGAAACTTAATTAAAAACAACCTTTTTTCTTGCTGATTTAAATCAGATTGAGTTTTGAATTGATTTTTTTTCATGGCTACTAGTCACGAAGGCAATCGAGTACCTCCTCCAGTATTAGAGGTAGTATGTCTCAGAAACCAGTTGCTGGGGAACACAGGCAGGAGGGCGCTCTTGCGCTCATGTCTTGCTTGTGGGCTTCCATTGGGCATCTGTTTGGACACTGTGGGAACAGAAAGCTGGACTACATCAGCCTTTGGTCTGATCCAGCAGGGAGTTTATGAAAATGTCAGATTTCTGAAATCAATAAACATGATTATAAATTATTCTCTATATTCCAGAATAATATCTATTCTAGAATATATTATTCTAGGACTGATATCCCATCATTGAGGGGATCTAGAATTGGGCACAGCAAAGATCGCATTGCAAAAGGTTGTCTTTTTCTAGAGGAAATGCTTTTCTAGAGGAAATGTTTTTCTAGAGGAAATGCTGAAGGACTGGGTATGTTCTTTGCCAGTGAAGTCCAGTAACCAGGAAACAGGACTCCTCCACCCTGCCCAGGTCCCATTTCCTCCCCAATACCGCCCCCCTCTGATTCAGCAGTTCTCTCAATGAAACTGTGAAGGCTTGAGGCCTACAGAGGCAAAGGGAAAAGTGTTCAGGCTTAGAGGACTGGGTTTTTTGTTGGGAGGCAGTATCCCAGAGAAGAGTAGTTTCATTTCCCCTGTTAAGTTTCATTTCTTCAGGTTTGAAACAGTACTTTCAGTTTTGAGGGAGGAGGGTATATAAAGAGAGCGAGAAAGCCAGCAAGAGCAGAGTTGGGGAGACCAAAGCGTGAAAAGGGAGCAGGAAGAAGCAGCCTGTAAAAGTCTTAAGTACAGCTAGGGTAAAGGAACTTGCATTTTGCAACCTTTATATTCTTTTAAGGCCTTTTGTGTCACTCAGCTCTATTGTGTAAATACTTATAAGTTGTGATTGCTTGCTTTAAATTTACCAGCAAACTGTTGTGGTTAACCCCAAGTGTCTGGTGTGTCAATCACCCCACATCTCCCACCTAAAAGCCACGTTATTGGGAAGGGGAAGTTTAAAAGAAGGAAGGTGGGACTCTTAAGGAGGCAAGAGATCAGCCTCGGATGGCCTTCTCTCTGTCCCATCAGCCAGGACAGCTAGACTGGTGGGGATGAGGGAGAGGGCCTTTTCTGTGGTGGCCCCCACTCTTTGGAACTCCCTCCCTAGGGAACTCCGCCATGCCCCCTCTTTAATGAGCTTCCGTCGTGCATTAAAAACCTGGTTGTTCAGGCAGGCATTTGGGGTGGGTTAGGGTATTTTAGAAAATGTTTTTATTGTAGAATTTTATTGTTTTAAACTGTTTTATTATATGCTGTACATCACCCAGAGAGGCTGGGTGACCAGCCAGATGGGCAATTAATAAATTTAATAATAAATAATAAAATTAAATTAAAAAAGAGATCCTTAAGGAGTTGCTCAGGGGGTCCAGGTCATAAGGGGAACCCTGACAGAAACCTTGAATTTCAACCCTCTATTCCCAGTCTGTGACCACAGAAAACTGATATTCTCGTATACCCCAGTCTGTGTCTGGGTAGTACACCACACAAACACACCACTGTGTCTTTCCTGGTGGTGCAGATGGTTCAAAGTGCCATGTAGATTTCAAACAGTGGCTGTGACCCTAGTAAATCCCTTCCTCTATACACATGGGTCTTCCCTCTGTGCTACTTTGGAAGCTTCTTTATGCTGGAGTTCTGCTGAACCCATGGGAGGGCACATGTAATTCTCTCCTGGATTGGGTCTAGTAGCAGAACTATGCCTTGGTGCCAGTTGTAAAAATCTGTTTGTCAGTGCCTCATTGCTGCCTTGTTTCCTTCCCCCAGCATTACAGCACTTCCCTTCTGGCTGCTGCAGCTGCTGCAGTGTCTGCTTCAGACGATCAAGAACTCTTGCACTCCCGTTTTTTCCCCTACACTTCATCCCAGATGTTCCTGGATCAGCTAAACGCAGGAGGGAGCACCACCCTCCCGGTCGCAAATGGCAGCAACAGCGGCAGCAACAGTAGCCTTGTGTCCTCCAACAGCCTGCGAGAGACTCACAGCCACCCTGTCGCTAACAGGAGTACAGACCCAGCATCTCTCTTTGGCGTGATCCCGGACATTATTTCCTTGGACTGAGTTCTGTTGAGTTGTTGCCGGACTTGCTGGAGGAGAGATTTTGATTTGTTTTATTTTGTTTAGAATTGCAGACAACCTTTTCCTTTTTGTAGGGAAAAAATATTAAGACATGTACAGAGAACAAAACTATATTTTCAGTTGTACTTTTGTATATAAATAGAAGATGGTTTGACTGGTAAAATGAAAAAAAAAAAAATCAAGAACTCCCAACCTAGTTTTTTGGATACGGAAGATTTTACACCTCCCTTTTTGTCTGTAGCGTTTGTTTTTTTAAAGCTTTGACTCTTAACTGCATAACTTTGTTCACAGTGATACTAATGGCAAAGAGACTGAATGTTTGAAGTTTTGAAAGTTATGGGAGGATTTCTGGTTCAGGAGGTGGCAGAACCCACAATAATGGAAGGGGACTGTTTCTCCCTTAGGCACAGTCTGCTGGGAATGTTTTCCTGCACAAGCCTCATTGAAGGGAATGTGCTTGTCCCAGGGGGTTGGGCCTTCACCCTTTCCCAATCCTCCTTGTTTAAGCTCAAAATGTATTCATCAATTTGCATAAATTCCACTGCATTTTCTGTGTGTCAGCTGGATGTGGCTTTTTGAAATGTTACTTCTGGTTCTGAAAGGCTGTACAGAACTCGACATGCTTCTTCATCAGCCCCAATACTGTTTTATTGGCATGTATCAGTTCTCTTCACAGATCAGTTTCCACAGTCCTCCTGCACGTGAAAGCCTTGCCATTGGAAGGTCTCTCTGCTTTTTGCATGAGAAAAAATGGGTTCTTAGAATCTAGCTGCCAGTCAAGACTCAACACTGGTGGTTCAACACTGGCGTAACACTTAAGTTTAAGACTACGTTTAAGTACTAAATGCTGCTTTCCTAGGATTTTTGAAAATTGCTTACTTGACAAATTCCTGCTTCTTACTGTGCTAATCAGAATAAGCCTATTAAAACATGGGAATTGTGATTTAAAATCAGTATATTTTGCTGCTGACAAATGACAAAAGCACAGCATGTTCTTTTCTGCAAGTGTATTTGAACCACATGGTCCAATCCTGTGCACTTCTGCTTAGGAGTAAGTGTCACTGAATTCAATGGGACTGATTTATGAGTAAACATGCATAGGATTGGGCTGTGTAAGTGAGCCATCTCTACACAACTTTTTAAAATTATTACTTTAAAACTCCTTCCCTTTCTTGCTTCAACTGTAATATAAATTCTCTACATGAGCCAATCTCACCACCCACCCCACACTATTACTGGCTTCAAAGGTTACTGAATTATTTTGCCATCCCCCCAAGCTTCTCAAGCTGTGTTTAAACCCCCTTTATTAATTTGCGTATTTTTCCCTACCTTGAAACAGGCATGTCTAGTTAGAAAAGTCTGTCTCTAAAACTGGCTGTTCATTTAAACTTTCATACCAAATAAAATAAAGCATGTAAATAGAAAGGAGAATCTTTAAAAATAAATAGGAGAAGGAAGGGGAGGGCCAGGTAGCGAATTTGATACATCCCCAAACCCTCATTGGAGTGTGTATTTGTTCTCTGGTGTGAAAACGTTTTATAGCTAGTTCTTAAAATCTAGATTTACAAAAGGATCAGGAATGGATTGGACAGAGGGAGACCAAATCAAGCAGGGTTTTTTGCTACATTTTACCAAAAATGTGTTAGCTAGTTGTTTGAACCATGTCTGCAAAAGTTAGTATCTTTGTTTTTGAATCAGTCATTCAGTGAAACCTTACACTGATAACAAACCACCATCATTTAATCATAAATTACCATTTTTTCAACCAACTGAGAAGACCACATAAATGTTCGAGTGGATTTTCTATAAATGTGTCCCCTTTGCCATTTAAAGTCTGACTTGAATTTTGAAAATATTTGTTCATATGTATATGTGTGTGTGTATATATGTATGTATTTATAGGTGTGTGTGTGTGTCTGTTCCATGCATGTGTATTCCATTAATGTCTGGCTGATATGTTTCCTTCAGCTAGTTTATAATTTATTGTCAGTAAAATTTAAATAAAAGGACAGAAAACAGGAATCCTTTCTAAGTTCAATCTAGCTTGGAGGCATCAAAAGTGATTACTGTTATTTTTAAATAGCAGAATGAAACTGGCTCAAAAGATGCATATAACTAAATTGGAAATGTGGCCTCATTGTATTCTAAACGGAAGGACTGTTGCAAATGCTGAAAAGCAAATTGAGATTAGCCTTTCAGAAGTGGCAATGTGGCTGCTGGAGCCAAAGTTGGCAGTATTCTGATGAAAACCTGTGGCCCTGTATCTGCTGTCTTGGCTCAGCTGAAGGTAAATGCTTTTATTAGATATTTATACTCACATCTCGGTAACTTCTGGACATGCTAAATATATGCAGATGCAGGTCTTGTAGTTCCTATACTGGCAGAATGTGGCACACAGAGTATATAAAGATGATGGGCTGCAATCAGGTGTATTTAAGAACCATTTATTGTGAATGGATGTAAGCGTGTGTAACTGCGTTGGGCTACAGCTGCTGAGGGAGGTGCTTTCCGCTCGTTGCCTCTTACGATAGTTCAAATAGTTTTGTGATCTGCATATTTATAAAGACTCTTCTACGTCTGATTCAGAAATCTTTCCAACTACTTCTCAACAGTTTACCAGGAACATCTACACTGGTCTGAGTGCTGTTTGGCAAAAAATTGCTGGAAATAATTAGTTGCGTAACTTCACAAGAGCATGATTGTGCTCAGTGTTGGGGGGGATTGTGCCCATCCTCTTTCTTAGTCTGTGGGTGTCTGATAAAGATCCTTATCTTCCCCTCTGTCTGAAGAACTGTGTGGGGCTGGCTCAATTTTAAAACAATCCAGTGCAATGTGAAATTAAAGATCCCTCCCCTCTGTTTCTCAGATTTTTCTCTGATATGTCTCATCAATTCTAGATGGGACTGGCTGCATCAAAAATGAAAGAGAACATCTAATTTTGAGGGTTCTGGAAGTGTAAGATAGCTAGCTATGGTTCATATGCCCTTGTCTTTCCCTCTTAAGTCCTTCATAATAAACAAGAACAAGGAGTCTTCTTAATTCAAGGTAAACAGACTTCCCAGTCCTCCCTTGACTTGTATTTTGGGAATCTGATGTATGTAACTCCAGGAGCCTTTTGTGAAAAGGTATTTCCTGATGTGTGTGTGTGTATGTGGGTGTTTTTTTTTACAGCCAATAGCAGTAGTTGAATTTACTTGGCAAAAGGTTCAGCTTTGACTTCACCCAGCCATCACAGTTTCTTTAAAAGCAAACTAGTGTTGAAGAATTGCAGAGTTTTTCTTATAACATGGAGTTATCATGGAGTTTTGGCTACTTTGACATCCTGTTAAATTTGACTATGTAAGACATACTTTATGTATATCATAACTTGTTGGCTCATGTTCTTGCGCCTTATTTTTTCAACAGAGAGGGATGGATGGGTGTGTATATGTACATGTACTGCTTGCATGTATGTCTCTCTTGTACAGTCAGTGTGTCTGACTGCGTGTACACACAGATGCAAGATACCTGTATAATAGCAAGGGTAGAATGGTTTTGAATAACTTCTGTGGGCATTACTGGGTGCGTAGTTTGTGTTTTTAAAAAAACTTCAATGCAAAACCAAAATTAAACCTTGCTAAAGCTTAACTGATTGCTGGTTGCAAAGTATTGCAGTATTTTCACAACAGCATTCCCAAATTTCTTCTTCACCCTGCCAAAATATAGACACTGTAAACCTTTGGAGGAGGGTATTGCTGATTAATCCTCCATCGAACTAGTTAGCCATTTTCTCTTAATGTGGTTAACCTTGTTCACTACATTAAGCATTCAGGGTTTTCCATAATACATTTTTAAAAGATAGTTTCTTATTGTGTTTTTATTTTCCTTCCAATGGGAGCATAGATTTCTATTGAGAGAGAACTGCCAGAGGCCCCGGCACGTGCTGCTGTTAATTGCTCTAATTAACAAAAGGGAAAACATTATGTATATAAACATAAAACTAAAAAAGATTATTAATTCCATAAACTCAAACCTGTGATTCATTGCCTTAAAACTTTCTCTTAGTTTTCCATACAGCATGCCAAACAAGTTTTTTAAAGTGGCTTTTAAAAAAAATGTATAGTAGACCAATGTCAGTTTGTATAAAAGTAACAAGTGGAAATATTTATTACATGCATTGGAAAAAAATGTTTTACCCTATTGAATGTTACCTGTTTATGTAAAACATCTTTAGATGTAATAAAAAGCATTATTATGTTGTCTCTTCTGGAATAAGTATTGCTGAATATGTGCTAGGTAAGAAAATCCATGGTTTTGAATCGCTGTCTCTAACACTATGAAAAACTGTATATGTATAACACCAGTTCAATTAACACAACACTGCTGAATAGAACATAAATACTTATGTGCTACCTGAAAGTTCTTGGACACTAGCCCACTTAAGACTGAAAAATATTTCCAACTTATAAGCACCCCATTCTTGAAAATTTTGAAATCAAAGTGAAATATGTGATCCATTTTACACACACAGTTGCATTGGTTTGTTTGAGTCAACATATCCACCTGCTGGAATAGTGCAGTTTAACTGCTTACCATGTTTCACCTTAACTTTTGTGAAGAATATTGGTTGTGCATTTTAAATAGCTCAGGTTTCATAAGGCAAAGCATTTATTTTTTAATGCAAGTAAGCAGTAGAGATCCCAGTTCCAAAAGTGCCTTAAGGAACACCGCAAGCCACCGTGAGCGCCATCAGCCCGGTTCTTATCTTTCCATAGTTCAGTAGTCAGCAACAGGAAGGGTGATTGATTGGACGAAGTCTTTGTACTTTACTATTCCATTGTGTCCCACTTCGGCATCCTTCAAAAGGTTGTCCACTGTAAACAATTGCACAATAACTGAACCACTTCAGTTTACTTGATGTTTAGATATTTAGACTGTCTTTATTTTAGATTTTTAACCTGTATGTCAGGGGTGGGATGGCAGGAAGAGTAACAGTGTTACAGCAGCTGAAAGGAGCATTTCCCGTTAATGGAATAGGTGGGCCCCATAGCATGGTCCAAAGACACATGATGCACCAACTTTTCTTGAAGCTAAGCAGACTTGAGTCTTGTGTCCCTGCGGTCCTCTTATTTGGAAAAGGGCTGTAGCTCAGGGTAGAGCGTATGCTTTGCATGCAAAAGGTCCAAGGTTCAATACCCAGTGTCTCTAGGAAAGGCTGGGAAAGACCCCTGCCTGAAATAACGGAGAGCCAAGTGACTTGAGCTGGGGGATCAAGTAGGGTAATGTTTTGAAATAAGGAAATGCTTGACTGTCAAGCAGGAGGGGTAAGCTTAGTTAAAGAAGACCCTCTGTGCTTCTCCCCAGCCATGACATAGGTGCTCCTCCCCTCCAATCCCACTGGAACCCAGAACTGACTGTTGCACACATCCTCTGCCTGGCTCCGGCTACCCTGGCTCAGGAAAAGGTGCTGCCGGCACAAGAGGTCACTCTGTCTCATTTTTAAAACCAAGACGCTGCCATGGGCATTACAGAACCTTCCTGGAGACTTCAAGAAAGGGCTGCGTAGATGAGGGATGCTTTTAAGTATAACACACTCTGCCTTCAAGGCAGAATCCTCTACCACTTAAAGGAAGCCATGCTGAAAATTAACCCTCTAAAGGCTAGAGGTGGGGACATAACTTTGAGTGGTTTGAGAGACTTCGCTTTATTTAAAATATTTCTTGGCTGCCTTTCAGGGCAGAAGCCCACCCAAGGTGGCTTACAGTGATCCTAGAGCATACACTTGCTTCCTAGAGCATACACATATTTCTCCCTCTATTGCCTCTGGTCAATACAATATTGTTTCTTAGACAATACAGCAGCCTTCCTCAATCTGACCAAGCTGGGAGTTGTAGTCTTAACAGCTGGAGGGCACCAGGCCAGGGAAGGTAGCAGTACAAACACCTGCTTACCAGAGGCAATCTTGGGACAAGGGGACATTTGACAAACACCAATCCTTTTCCCCAAATGGCTGGCAAAAGTTTCTTACCCTCTTCCTTGGACAACTTTTCTCCTAGGTTCATCAGCTTGGCCCTCAGTTCTGCCACTGTGATGAATCCAGTCTTCTGCTTGTCAGCCATTGACATGGCCAAGAGGATTTCGTTTCTAGGATCTTCTTGCTGCATTTGCCTGTACATGATGGTCAGGAAAATGGAAAAATCCAGTTCTGCATTGCCATCTGGAAACAAAGAGGAGGAATGGGTGGGTGGCCTGCATTGTGTAAACAAGGTGCTGCTGTTAAATTTCACCAGCTGGGCCTTGTTAAAACTCTACTTGCACGGCTGCATCAGACGGAGGTAAGCCTGTCCAATCCAGCATCCTGTTTTCCAGAGGCTAGCCAGATGCCTCCAGGAAGCCCATGTGCAAGACACTGCCCTCCCCTAGTGCTTGTTCCCCAAGAGGCAGTATTAAACAGTACATAGTCTCAGCAAGAATTGTCTTATCCAAAGGCTGTTGGCAGACCTTGCTTCTCCATGCATGTATCTAATCATGTCTCTCTCAGCCATCCAGCCCAGAACCCATTCCCATTCCCTGTGCCAGTGCATTCTATCAACTGATCTTTTGTTGTGTAAAGAGAGTTCCTCTTGCCTGTCCTGAATCAGCTTCCAGTCAGTTTCATTAGGTGACCCAAGTGTAGTATTATAGGGAGAGAACGTCCATTTTCCATATCTTTATAAACCTCTATCATGCCCCTCCTAAGTTTCTTCTCAACTAAAATGCCCCAGACATTGGAACATTCCTCATACGGAAGATGCTCCATGCCCTGATAGTTTTGGTTGCCCTTCTCTGCATCTTTTCCAGTTACCCAACATCCTTTTAGAGATGGGCTAACCAGAACTGTATGTAGCATTTCCAATGCAGGTGCTGAAAAGTTTATATTGCGATCCAGTTCTGTTTTCAACCCCTTTGCTAATAATCCCTAATCTGAACTTTGCCTTCATCACAGCTGCTGCACTTCAAGTTTAATCCATTACAATCACAGACCAATAAAAAACAGAATAAGATACATAGTACAGATTAATTTTCAGAGGAGCCAGAAGGAAGCTCTTACTTTGCTATCTGCTTCCTAATCCATACTGAAAATAAAAGGAATTTAGTTACATTATCAGTGAAACTGAAATATCAGTAAAACAGAAAGAGAATAGAGTTCCAGTAGAAATGGTGTTTTTAAGCTATTCAAGATATTTTTATTGAGCTGTCTGCCAGGGTCTCTTCCCTGGTTAGTCACCAACCAGATCCCATCAGTGGTTAGATTTTTTTAAATTGCCGCAATGTGGATCACTTTATATGTATTTTGACTCTCATTCATCATTTTGTTGTCCGTTCACCCAGTTTGGAGAGATCCTTTAGGAACCAAGCTGGGTTGGTTTTTCACATCTGGAACAATTTGGTCTCATCTGCAATCTTTGGCTCCTGTAGATATTTTGTGAATAATGTAAGTTTGTAGACCATTGGGAAATCCTGCTACTTTGTTGTTGTTGTTGTTCAGTCGTTCAATCATGTCCGACTCTTCGTGACCCCATGGACCATAGCACGCCAGGCCTTCCTGTCCTCCGCTCTCTCCCGGAGCGTGCTCAAGTTCATCTTCATTGCATCGGTGATGCTATCTAGCCATCTCATCCTCTGCCGACCCCTTCTCCTTTTGCCTTCAGTCTTTCCCAGCATCAGGGTCTTTTCCAGAGAGTTTTCTCTTCACATTAGGTGGCCAAAATATTTGAGCTTCAGCTTCAGTATCTGTCCTTCCAATGAGCACTCAGGGTTGACTTCCTTTAGGATGGACTGATTTGACCTCCTTGCAGTCCAGGGGACTTGTAAGAGTCTTCTCCAGCACCACAGTTCGAAAGCATCAATTCTTCGGCGCTCAGCCTTCCTTATAGTCCAGCTCTCACAGCCATACATTACTACTGGGAAAACCATAGCTTTGATTAGACGGACCTTTGTTGGCAAGGTGATGTCTCTGCTTCTTACTATGCTGTCTAGGTTGGCCATAGCTTTCCTCCCCAGGAGCAAGCGTCTTTTAATTTCATGGCTACAGTCACCGTCTGCGGTGATCTTGGAGCCCAAGAAAGTAAAATCTGTCACTGCTTCCATTTCTTCCCTTTCTATATGCCAGGAAGTGATAGGGCCAGATGCCATGATCTTCGTTTTTTTAATGTTGAGTTTCAAACCAGCTTTTGCACTCTCCTCTTTCACCCTCAACAAGAGGCTCTTGAGATCCTCTTCGCTTTCTGCCATTAGGGTGGTATCGTCTGCATATCGGAGGTTATTGATAATTCTCCCAGAAATCTTAATTCTAACCTCTGATTCATCCAACCCGGCATTTCTCATGATGTACTCTGCATATAAGTTAAATAAGCAGGGTGACAATATGCAGCCTTGTCGTACTCCTTTCCCAATTTTGAACCACTCGGTTGTTCCAAGTCTGGTTCTTACTGTTGCTTCTTGACCCTCGTACAGGTTTCTCAGGAGGCAGGTAAGGTGGTCTGGTACTCCCATCACTTTAAGAATTTGCCACAGTTTGTTGTGATCCACACAAAGGCTTTAGTGTAGTCAATGAAGCAGAAATAGACGTTTTTCTGGAATTCTCTTGCTTTCTCCATGATCCAGCGAATGTTGGCGATTTGATCTCTAGTTCCTCTGCCTCTTCGAAACCCAGCTTGTACTTCCGGTAGTTCTCGGTTCGCATACTGCTGAAGCCTAGCTTGTAGGATTTTGAGCATCACCTTGCTGGCATGTGAAATGAGCACAATTGTGCGGTAGTTTGAACACTCTTTGGCGTTGCCCTTCTTTGGAACTGGAATGTAAACTGACCTTTTCCAGTCTTGCGGCCATTGTTGAGTGATCCAAATTTGTTGGCATATTGAATGCAGCACTTTAAGAGCATCATCTTTTAGGATTTTAAATAGCTCAGCTGGAATACTGTCATCTCCACTAGCTTTGTTGTTACTAATGCTTCCTAAGGCCCACTTGACTTCACTCTCGAGGATGTCCGGCTCAAGTTCAGTGACCGCACTATCATGGCTATCAGGGACATTCAGATCTTTCCTGTATAGTTCTTCTGTGTATTCTTTCCACCTCTTCTTAATCTCATCTGCATCTGTTAGGTCCCTGCCTTCTTTGTCCTTTATCATGCCCGTCTTTGCACAAAACGTTCCCTTGAGATCTCCGATTTTCTTGAAGAGATCTCTAGTCTTTCCCATTCTGTTGTTTTCCTTGATTTCTTTGCATTGTTCATTTAAGAAGGCCTTCTTGTCTCTCCTTGGAACTCTGCATTCAGTTGGATATATCTTCCCTTTTCTCCCTTGCTTTTCGCTTCCCTTCTTTCCTCAGCTACTTGTAAAGCCTCATCAGACAGCCACTTTGCTTTCTTGCAGTTCTTTTTCTTTGGGATGGATTTCGTTGCTGCCTCCTGAACAATGTTATGGACCTCCGTCCATAGTTCCTCAGGCACTCTGTCTATCAGGTCTAATCCCTGAAATCTATTCCTCACCTCCACTGTATATTCATCAGGGATATGATTTAGGTCATACCTGAATGGTTTAGTGGTTTTCCCTACGTTCTTCAATTTAAGCTGAAATTTTGCAACAGGAAGCTCATGATCTGAGCCACAGTCAGCTCCAGATCTTGTTTTGACTGACTGTATAGAGCTTCTCCATCTTTGGCTGCAAAGGACATAATCAATCTGATTTCGATATTGACCATCTGGTGATGTCCATGTGTAGAGTCGTCTCTTGTGCTGTTGGAAAAGAGTGTTTGCTATGATCAGCGTGTTCTCTTGGCAAAACTCTATTAGCTTTTGTCCTGCTTCATTTTGTACACCAAGGCCATGCCTGCCTGTTATCCCGGTGATTTCTTGACTTCCTACTTTAGCATTCCAATCCCCTATGATGAAGAGGACATCTTTTTTTGGTGTTAGTTCTAGAAGGTGTTGTAGGTCTTCATAGAACCGATCAACCTCAGCTTCTTCGGCATCAGTGGTTGGGGCATAGACTTGAATTACTGTGATGTTGAGTGGTTTGCCTTGGATTCGTACTGAGATCATTCTATCATTTTTAAGATTGTACCCCAGTACAGCTTTTCCCACCCTTTTGTTGACTATGAGTGCTACTCCATTTCTTCTAAGGGATTCTTGCCCACAATAGTAGATATGATGGTCACCTGAATTAAATTCGCCCATGCCTGTCCATTTTAGTTCGCTGGTTCCCAAGATGTCGATGTTCAATCTTGCCATCTCATGTTTGACCACCTCCAGCTTACCTTGATTCATTGATCTGACATTCCAGGTTCCTAAACAATATTGTTCTTTACAGCATCGAATTTTCTTTTCACCACCAGACACATCCACAGCTGAGTGTCCTTTCGGCTTTGGCCCAGCCGCTTCACTCTTTCTGGCGCTACTTGGAAATACCCTCTGCTCTTCCCCAGTAGCATATTGGACACCTTCCGACCTGAGGGGCTCATCTTCCGGCGTCATATCTTTTAGCCTTGTGATACATTCCATGGGGTTTTCTTGGCAAGAATACTGGAGTGGGTTGCAGTTTCCTTCTCCAGTGGACCACATTTTGTCAAAACTCTCTGCCATGACCTGTCCATCTTGGGTGGCCCTGCACGGCATAGCTTATGGCTTCACTGAGTTACGCAAGCCCCTTCGCCACAACAAGGCAGTGATCCATGAAGAGGATGGATTTTCATTACTTACTTCTGTACTTACTTACTTACTTACTTACTTGATTACTTACTGGATTTTCATTACTTACTTCTTTTCATTATGGAACATGTCTGTTCCTATCTTCTGCTTCCTATTCCTTAATCTGTTAAAGATCTACAAGAGGACCTGTACCATGCCATGACTGGTATGTTTACTCAAGAACCTGTGGGGAGGGCTTGCTTTGACAAAAGCTTTTTGAAAGACCATACATATGTACACAGGGGTGATCTGGTAGATATTTATTGACTTACTCAAATAACTCCAAAAGCTTGGAGAGGCAGGACTTCCCTTTGTAGTAGCCCTATGAATTTTTCCTCCACAAGGTTTGTTCTTTATGTTTTATCATTCTGTCTTTAATAATGCTTTCCCCGCAATGTACCTGGAACAAGTTGATAGGTCTGTAATTTCCAAAATTCTTACGCCCCCAATCCCTTAGGTATTAGGTTGGATACCTTCCACTTTCCAAGAAGAAGGCTGATTTTAGTGACAAGTTGCATATTCTTGTTTATAAGACCAGCAATTTCATATTGTTATTTATTTGAGCTCTCAGGTATACAGTAGGCACATATGTTGTTAGTTTTTAATTTGGCAATACACCTTAGAACTTCATCTGTTCTCATCATCTCCATCTTAGTACTTCCGGTTCCCTGCACCCCCAAATCAGTCTGTGTATCTGTTCATCATCTGGGAAGAGCAATGCAAAATATTCATTTTGCTTCTCTTCATCCTTTCTCTCCTTTGCTGTCTAATAGTCTGATGCCTCACTGGTTAGTTTCTTGCTTCTGATTCATTTAAAAGAAATGTGTATTGCTTCATTTAAGTATACTCATTCTTTTTCGTTTCCTTTAGCAATTGCTTGCATTTCTCTTGTCAGAGTTGGTTCTCCTTTGGGACAGCTTCCACTTTTAAAAAAGGAAGCTCCGACCTTCTGCAGTTCCACTGATTGTACTGGTTAACCATGCTGGCATCCTGTTGGACTTATCTGTATCATAACAAATCTGCAGTTTACATTCTAGCCAAGTGAGAGACTTGGGTCCCTTGACTCTATTTCTCAACTAAGCCCACACTTTCTTCTTTTCTTTTTTTAGAAAAAAAAATCTGTTGATATCAAATGGACTTTCTAGACAACATTCTATTTGTATATATTCTGAATTTTTTTAGCACCATGGTCACTGTTGGTGAGCAGTTCAACACTTTGTTGTGGCACCACTCAGGATTGTCTAGGGAACCCAATACTGGGGAAAAGGTGGGATATAAATAATAATAACCACCACCACCACCTTTGGTTGGTTCCCTATCCAAGTGTTTCAAGTCACTTGTCTAAAAAATGCATTACACCTTGAACATACATTTACTCAGTCACATTCTCCTTTGGCTGCCTTCCTGATTTCTTGTCCCATCTCAAGGTTATTGTCAGAGTTTTGGCCAAGGTACGTACCCACTGTTTTCTGGGTACTACTATTTTCACCCAGAGTGATTCTGTAGAGGACTTTATTCCTCTTACATTTTTTCATGTATTGGATTATGCTCCAGTGTACAGATGGACACCTCCTCCCCCATGCTCTTCCCTGTTTAGATAACAGGGTTAACAGAATCTCACCAATTCTCTCCATTCCATAAAGTTTCTGATGTGCCTCCTGCATCGTATGTCTTGTTTTAGCACCAAGCACTCCAGCGCTCCCACCCTGGCATGGAGGTGACTGTTACGGGCAGATAAAAACCCAGAGAGGTTGCCCCTCTCCAAATGTCTTTGGTGTGCACAATTCTTCCAATGACTCTTTGATCTCTAAATGGCAGGAAGTATAGCGGACAGCCAAGTGCAAACCTTGGGGTAGGCAACCTGGTGTCCTCCAGATGTTTTAGAATACAACTCCCATGATCCTTGACCATTGGGCATGCTGGATGGGGCTTATGAAAGTTGTAGTCCAAAACATTTGGACAGCACCAAGTTTCCTTAACCTCGTGTAGATGACCTGATGATTATGCCATCATTGTGGAGGGATGAGCTGTCACTCACTCAGTGGTCCCCTACTGCCATCAGCTCCCCAATAAGTCAACTTAAAAGTAGTGCTGTGTCCTTTTTGGTGTTATGCACCAAGGCTAGGTGTACTGTGGTTTAAGTAAGAGGCTGCCTCTTTTGTACAGGCTCAGCTTGTCCCAAAGTGTTCCCATGTACCTTACCTATCTAAGTTCCTTCTCTGGACATCCTTGCCTTACCCACACATGGGTATCTGTCACAAATCAATCTTACCTAAATTCCTAATTAAAGAGTCACCCATACAAGGACCACTCTGCTCTCAAAGGGTCTCAGGTCATCCCTGGTCACTTCAAATATATTGATGCCTTCTTCATTTTGACACCATCCCGCCTGCAAGATCCTCATTCTCCGTAGAAGAGGAGCTAACATCATGGGAGTGGGATGCCTCCACCACATCCCTGGGGATCTTATTTAAGTCCCTCTCTGCCTCTCTCAGCTTCTCCAGGTTAGATGTGCCAGAAGCTCATTGCACTGAGCACACCCAAGACTTCTACTTAAAAGGCAGGTAGCCTGGGTCACTTTAAATCCTGGTCCTTAACTTTCCCTGAATGTTTTGCCATTTTTCTTGGCTACTAGGAGGGATCCAGGTACTATATGTTTGTTTATTTAGTCCCTTTTAGGGATGTGCTTCATATTTGGCCGAATCCCAGACTGAGTTGGGTTAAATTTGGGAAATGTCCAAATTGAAGCAGGGCTCCTCCAAAATAGACCGAATTCAATCCTGAACCCTCCTGAAGCTTTGTTCACCATTCAGATTCAGAGAGACACAGTGTTGGCTGCAAAAATTGATAAATTTATTCCCAAGGAGTTATCTCCTCTGCATGGCTCAAGGTCCTTCTGGGCAGCCTGCTCCTCTTCCGCCTCCAGCTTTCTGTTTGATCAAGGTCTAAAGTCCACCAGTCCCAAACAGTGGCAAGTAGTGGCAAATGTAATAAATACTCTTCACTGCCATACATACAGGACAGGATCCATGCTGCGTGTTAGATTTCAGCAGGAGCAGCAGCTGCTAGCCAGGCAGCAAGTAGGCCATGGAAATTGCATTTTAGTAGCCATTGTTTTTCACAGCGGGCTTTGTTAAAAGTAATTATGAAGTCATAGACTACATCTTCCCTTTACTTACCCACTTTGTGTAGCTGAAGGTGTCTTGCCACCTCTCCTGGGGTAGGGCTGGTCCCCAAACAGCGCATAACCGTGATAAGGTCGCTGGCCTTTATCTTGCCTTTTTGTTTCTTATCATAGAGGGAAAAACATTCCTTGAACTCTGGTCAGGAAAAAGGGAGGAGGGAAGAAGTCCAATTTAATTAGTGCATCTGCCTTGTTGTGGTGAAGGGGCTTGCGTAACTCAGTGAAGCCATAAGCTATGCCATGCAGGGCCACCCAAGATGGGAGTACCAGACCACCTTACCTGTCTCCTGAGAAACCTGTACGAGGGTCAAGAAGCAACAGTAAGAACCAGACATGGAACAACCGAGTGGTTCAAAATTGGGAAAGGAGTACGACAAGGCTGCATATTGTCACCCTGCTTATTTAACTTATATGCAGAGTACATCATGAGAAATGCCGGGTTGGATGAATCAGAGGTCGGAATTAAGATTGCTGGGAGAATTATCAACAACCTCCGATATGCAGACGATACCACCCTAATGGCAGAAAGCGAAGAGGATCTCAAGAGCCTCTTGTGGAGGGTGAAAGAGGAGAGTGCAAAAGCTGGTTTGAAACTCAACATTCAAAAAACTAAGATCATGGCATCTGGCCCCATCACTTCCTGGCATATAGAAGGGGAAGAAATGGAAGCAGTGACAGATTTTACTTTCTTGGGCTCCAAGATCACCGCAGACGGTGACTGTAGCCATGAAATTAAAAGACGCTTGCTCCTGGGGAGGAAAGCTATGGCCAACCTAGACAGCATAGTAAGAAGCAGAGACATCACCTTGCCGACAAAGGTCCGTCTAATCAAAGCTATGGTTTTCCCAGTAGTAATGTATGGCTGTGAGAGCTGGACTATAAGGAAGGCTGAGCGCCAAAGAATTGATGCTTTCGAGCTGTGGTGCTGGAGAAGACTCTTACAAGTCCCCTGGATTGCAAGGAGGTCAAATCAGTCCATCCTAAAGGAAATCAACCCTGAGTGCTCATTGGAAGGACAGATAATGAAGCTGAAGCTCCAATATTTTGGCCACCTAATGCGAAGAGAAAACTCCCTGGAAAAGACCCTGATGCTGGGAAAGATTGAAGGCAAAAGGAGAAGGGGACAGCAGAGGATGAGATGGCTAGATAGCATCACCGATGCAATGAAGATGAACTTGAGCACGCTCCGGGAGAGAGCGCAGGACAGGAAGGCCTGGCGTGCTATGGTCCATGGGGTCACGAAGAGTCGGACGCGACTGAACGACTGAACAACAACAACAAACTGGTCCATGCAGCTGATCATTCTAAGGCCCACACACAATTTAAATCCCAATGGACAGCACCAATTTTCCTGATATTTAGATACTTCCTTAAGCCTCTCCAATCCTCGAGTTTCAGAATAGGTAATGAATGTGTTAAGACATTTGAAACTATTCTCATTTTTAAAAATCAAAACTGAGTAAGCATACTTGTTTAACATTCCATGTTCACCATCTAGCCGTATGAATTCACCCTACAGAGAAACAGATTTCTTTTCTGATCTCATTTGGTTGCATAAAGAGTAGTCCCTCGACCTTCATTGCACCAGGCCTGAGGCTCAAGGCCATAAAATGGAGACATCCCTGGTAGTGGCTCCCCACCACTAGAACTTCCTCTCGGAGGTCCATCAAAGCTAGAGCCTAGCTAGCTTCCAGGAACCAAAGGCCCTTTCAATCATGTCATTGTTTTTTTTTCCAGATTGATATAACTGCTGCATAGCAACACTTTCAAAACAGTTGGCAACATAGCAAGAAAATTGCATTATAGTGCTTACATGACACTATAATTAAAGGCAAGAATTCTAACAGCAATTAGCCAGTTAAATACAGAACAGCCACTTCTGAAACTAGGTGGACTGTTTATATGGGGAAAGAACTTTATGGCTGAGAATGGGCTGAAGTTCTTTGTGGCTTTAGTTGTACAAAATATTTTTTATGATGTATAAGTTATTTACTTAGATGCATCAGTGGGGCAGGCAATCTGAAAGAACAGCAAAAACATGTAAGGAGGTACTTAGTGTTCCCCCCAAGGAAGAGCAGGTCATAAAAACAAGAAATAAATGTAGTTAGTTTGCTTTAAACATATAATTTAAAAGAGACATACCATTGATTTGATCCTGGGATAGAAATTTTGCCTGCAATACACAAAAGAGAGGAAATGTTAAATTAAGTTATAATCTGCAGAGAGAAACACTGCACCCGCTCACTCCCCTGCCCTCCATACACATGGACACTGGAGACTTTTTCTTAATTCACCATTGCTGTTTTTTTATGCTCTCCTCTGCGAGGCACAAGGTCCTTCTGGGCAGCCTGCTCCTCTTGTCGTCTTCCGCCTCCAGCTTTCTGTTTGATCAAGGTCTAAAGTCCACCAGTCCCAAACAGTGGCAAGTAGTGGCAAATGTAATAAATACTCTTCACTGCCATACATACAGGACAGGATCCATGCTGCGTGTTAGATTTCAGCAGGAGCAGCAGCTGCTAGCCAGGCAGCAAGTAGGCCATGGAAATTGCATTTTAGTAGCCATTGTTTTTCATCTCTCTGCTTTGTAGGATTTTTTTTTTTTTTAAGCCGTGTGACAGCATAGAAACCCTAACACACACAAAAGCGGCAACTGCGGTCCTGGAATCCCCCAACTGCTTAGAGACCCAAATGCGTAGTAATCCCAGATAGATTGCAAGACACCTTATGCCGTGTGTAAATACCAACAAGTGGTGCCCATTCGCTAATGCGTAATGCCATGGTTTCAAGGAGGCCACACAGAGGTCGCTCACCCACTACAAGTTAACATTTATGCACCTAGTAGTAGAAGGGCTGGAGGCGGGAAATGGTGAAATGTGAAGGGTTCAGTATTTTCAAATTTGGTCCTGGAAGTGTTGCTAGAATTCAAGAACTTTTTCTCCAGAGTGGGCAGGAGCTTAGCCATGAGGTCAGGAGAGGCATCCTGAGCATTGGGGGCGGTGGGGGGGGGGGGAGACCCAACCCTTGTGGCAACCTCCCACACAAGCCCATCGAGTGAATGGGAGCAGAAAAGGAGGACTCACCAGGGAGTTATGGCCCCTGTCCATTAGCGACGCGAGGGCTACCCTTTCAATCTTCCCTTTCAGGCACCAAAAAATGTCTTGGGCCAATGCAGTTTCTCTCAGCATACACACTCATTTTGACTGACAAATGCAATAAAGGAAGCCATGAAAATCTGGCCATAAATAAATAACAAGAGATTCAAACCATGTTACAACCTGCTAGATACAAAGGAAGTCATGTACCGCTACTGTCTAAAACGATTCTTAGTGACTCTGCAGAAACCTTTAAAATGGCTGCTGTGAAGGTTTGAGGACTACAGAAGCAAAGGCAAAAAAAAGTCAGGCTTAGAAGCCTGGAGTTTTCTGTTGGGAAGGGCTAACCCTGAGAGGAATAGTTTAATTTCTCCACTTAAAAGTAATTTCTTCAGTTTTGCAGCAGTGCTTTCAGTTTTGAGGGAGGAGGGTGACAGAGCCGGTAAGAGCAGATAGCCAGACCGTGATGTGTGAGCAGAGTCTGAGGAGTAAACAGGAAGAAGCAGCCTAGAAAAATCTAAGGTCAGCTAGGATAAAGGAACTTCCGTTTTGCAAATTTTCTTTTCTTTTAATGCTTTTTGTATCACTCAGCTCTGTTGTGTAAATACCTTTAGTTGTGATTTGCTTGCTTTAATTTACCAGTAAACAGTTGTGTCTAGACCCTGTGCCTAGAGCGTCAGTCACCCCACATATACAGCCCAAATGCGATCTTACAGCATAGGAGAAGTTTAAAAGATGGAAGGTGGGACTCTTAAGGAAGCAAGAGATCCTCAAGGAGTTGCTCAAGGGGTCCAGGTTATAAGAGGAACCCTGACAGCTGCCTCTGGCACAAGCAAACCTTAGAGACAAAGAGGTTTGCACTAGACTAGACTGTTGGACTAGGATTGCAGAGAAGCTGAATTCAAATTCCCACACAGCCACAAAGCTGTGAATGATCCTTGGCCTCTCTCAGCTTTATCTATCCTGCAGGGTTGTTGTAAGGATAAAATAAGCACCACGTATGCTGTTTTGAGTTTCTTTGAGGAAAAGTGGGATACGTGTAACAATAAAAAATGTGGAGACTTATCTTTATTCATAAAGTTAAAAAAACAACAACAACTCAGTCCAGAAAGACTTTATCAAACTTTTATTTTATGTACCAACAAACATGTCACATACATGTGATTTGAATCACACTCAGGCTATGTACACTATGAAAAGTCATGGATGGTAAGTTTCAATTCAAAAATTCCAGGATACCCCCCCACCCCCTTGGACTCAACAAGTTCTTCAGTTTAACAAATGTCCCTGCACATCCCTTAAACTTTTCTACCTGAGTATTCAAGGGGAGGGAGAGAAAAAGCACAGAAAGAACACCAGGCTGAAGAAGGCATGCTACAAACAGGAAGCATTCCTTTCACTAACAGTCGCTGGTCGCAGTGTGAGCAGAGCTTTATTGCAGTTCTTCAGATGGTTTCTGGATAAGGTTCCCGGCACAGCTTCTCCTGTATTGCCTGAGTGCGAGTCTGCCCGCTTCCTCTCAGAATGGTGGGCTTTGGGTTAAATCCTTTGTTTCCAAAGGGCAAGGCAGGGGCATCAACTCTTCCATGAGTTCATCCATGTACTCGCTACAGCCTCAGATCATGTAAACAAAGCTTAATGAAGTTAAGGGACTGCTGTCCTGAGATAAGATGCTATGTAAACTCTCTCTAAACCTGCCCCCAGACCTTCCTCTCTCCTGTGTTATATAGCCTGGGGCCAACTGTCAGACCAACTGGCATGAGGGGCAGTGGTTCTAGAGGGGGAAAAGTTGTCATTTCCCCCTTTCCTTCCTCCGGAATCATCTCTGGGTAGTGCAGGGAGAAAGTGAAGGGTTTTTTTAACCTCATGCGACATGTCCCCCTCTTCTAGGATAATTACTATAAACTGTTGTTAAAGGCCCGAGTAGAGCAAATTCCCTCTTCCCACCTCGTGTGTCCCCTACCCCACCCCCACACACCCCAGACGCTCACAGATCCTTGTCAGGCTGGGGTTTTGGCTTTGAGACATTTTTTTCTTTTAATTTACAAAGTCCTACACTTCTTAGTATCGCTGGGAATTCCCCCAAGTATGTAGAAACCACTACCTCTGTTTTTGGGGAGCCCTATTTTGCCACTTCAGTATGCTATTAGAAGAAAAGGGATTAAAGATTGCCTTCATTTCCAAAAAAGAATTGCTTATTACCTCACCTTCTATTTTGTTCAAGCTCTCAGGATAACTATCTCAAGGATGTGGTCATGTTCAGCTTTTAAAAGATGAATGATTAGAGGCAGGTGATTCATTGATGAAAATTCTTTAATTGGTTGACAGCCCTGGTTTGGTCCCCCTGAAGTCAGCTTCACTCCAAGTTGCTTGGCTTAACTGTTTTGGGGATACAATTTGTATAGCTTGCTGGTAGTAGATCAAGTTGAGTGGTGGGAGCTTCCAGAATAAGTGGATGGTACAGCCACCTTCAAAGTCAGGAGCCTCCCCTTCGGTTTCTAAACTCTGCAAAATTCAGGAATAGAAAGCATTCCCTTAAAGCAGCCTTCCCCCACCTGGTGGCTTCCAGATGTGTTGGACTCTGCCTCCGATCCCCCTGGCTGGCATGATGGAAGTTGTAGTCCAACACATCTGGAGGGTACCAGGTTGGAGAAGGCTGCTTTAAAACTAAAGGAGAGACGGCGACCCTATGCAACGGAGGGCTCACCCACATGCAGATTCAGTAGCCACAAGCTCACGCTTACATCTGGTGATGCAGGGCCAAGCCCAGCCCTGAATGACCATCCCAGACCCTTCCAGTCACGACACAGTTTGTTCATGCCACACAGTGCAGAGGACGAGGAGGGAATGAGTCTACTCACAGTGATACAAGAGCAAGTTCCCACTGCTTGCTTCTCTCTCTTGCAAAAGGATCAGAGCACATGTACGTTCATTAGACTAAAAGAGAAACTCCCACTGAAGTTTTCTGCGGCAGCAGATCAAAAAGCCATCAGCAGATTTGCTGCAAGCCAAACCCAGCAGGCCTCCCCTGCTCCGCTAGACTGCGCTGTACTGAGCAAGCACACCCACCTCTTGTCATATAGTTTGTTCCGCTAGCTACAGGGAGGAAAAAGGGAAGCAAGGAGACATGCACAGCCCTGAATCTCTCCTGCCACCAGTGGGCTGCTAGACACCCCCCCCCCCCCCCGGGCTTCTGAGATCGTAACTAACATTGCAGACACACTGATAAGGTTCCCTTTGCAGCTATAGGGGGCCGGAAGCAGGAATAATTCTCAAGCAGCCCACCTTTTCAAGTTCAGCGGTGGGTCTATCGGCTTCAGAATATTTTCCCTACAACTCAAACACTCCCTTATTACAGACTAAGGCTGCGAGCCTAATGAAGACTTATTTTAGAGAAGGCCCCAATGAACCCAGTAGAAGTTGCTTCCAAGTACCCTGCATAGGATTGGGCTGCTGTCCTCGTTTGAGCTAGGTTAAGATAAGCCACTGATTCCGGGAAGGAAACACCTCTCCCCCTCTTCCTCTGTACTGTGGGCACAATCCACCACGCAAATCCCATCCACTCCAATGGGGCTTGTGCAGGAGACATTGCCAGCAGATGGAGCCCAAGGTCTGCATTTTCAAATCACCCCCCCCACGCCGCTGCAAAAGGCCTCAATGTTAAATGCTCTCCCCCTCTGCAGCCTGCAGGTTACTCATGTGCAAGGTGTAAAACGCCCACGGCTCTGGAATGTAGATGATGCCAGGGTATTTCTTCCTGAGGATCTTGTCGTCCCAGAGCCAGCTGACCCACAGGGCAATCAGCCCCAGTGTGATGATGAACGAGTAGAAGAGGAAGCGGCCGTTGCTGTCCATGAGCAGCCCTTTGCGCTTCTGGTGCATCACCAGAGCCATCAGGGCAAAGAACGTGAAAATGAAGAGCATGAAGATCTGCCCCTCCGTGACAAGATACCTGCAAGGGAAGAAGGATTCTGGTCAGAGCCTCTCCTCCAGGGACCGTCTCCACCCTCAGCAGGGAAAAGGGCGCAGGGGCTCACTAGCTGGGGGGGAAGGTGGCGCTCGGGGGGGCAGAAGCGCTTGCCGTGCAGTGCTGGAAGACACGCCTGGCGCCCCAGGTTCCATCCCAGTATCTTTCGTTTATTTCCCACATTTCTACCTGCCCCACTATGTAAAAATGTCATCAAGGCAGGTTCAAGCAGTAGTCAGTCAATGACAACAATTTAAATGATCAAGAACAGTTCACAACAAGACTGAAAGCGGCAACAGCACTAAAATCCTTAAGGGAAGCTGTCTGCAGGATGGCCGCTGAAATGGAACCGTCTTCGCTGCTTGTCTCCAAGGGACGGGAAGGAGCAGCAATGGGGCCAGCAAACCGCGCGAGGGAGTCGGTGCCACATTCTGGGGGCCACAACCAAAAAAGCCCCCTCCTCTGTGGTGCCCGCACACCATCTCTCTGGCAGCGAGGCACCCAGCAGAGGCCCTCCGAGGCCAAGCAAAGCTCCCAGGCAAAGGACAGTCTCAGACGGCCGGGCCGGGCAGGGGGCCCAAGAGCCAGTCTCAGACGGCCGGGCCGGGCAGGGGGCCCAAGAGCCAGTCTCAGACGGCCGGGCCAGGCAGGGGGCCCAAGAGCCAGTCTCAGACAGCCGGGCCGGGCCGGGCAGGGGGCCCAAGAGCCAGGAGTGCCACTGCTGCTCCGCGCGCACAGTACCGGCCTAGATAAACCAAGGAACGAGGCAGCTTTTTCTGCATCTTTGGGGACGGCTTTTCCCCCAGAGCAGAGAAAGGAAGCTGATGGAAGGCCTGTGGGCATTTCCCCAGTTCATTCAAGTGGCCAGTTTTGAAGTTCAAAACCGTCAGGAGAGAAACGTACGACTTCATAAACCAAGCGTATGCAGGGGCCTTCATGGACCCCCTTTGCCCCAATGGAACGTTTTATATGTAAAGGATTGCCAGCTAACACTTTCCTGTCCTTTTCTTAAAAGGCCCCCGTGGGGACTCTGCCCCCACACGTCTCACAGAGAGCCTGTTCAATTGCTGGGCTGATTCTACACTGAGGATATTTTGCCTAGCATTTAGCCTGGACCCTAAAACCTGCCCGCTGCTTCTTGGCTTGTTCCCATAAAAGAGCTGCCTCCATATTAGAAAACAGCCAGCAACTAATTTCAGCAGTCCATATTGAGGGTTTTATTGGGGCAGCGCAGTCTGGAAAATTAAGGCTGGAGGAACAGGGGTCCAGCGGCAGAGCATCTGACTCGGCCTCACCCCCGCCCCCCACCCTGTAGAAGATTAATACAGTGACAAATTCTACAGAAGATACAATCGTGGTCCTGCTTAATTAAAACCATGGCTGCCTATCCACTATCTATTGCGCCATGTGTATCTTTTCAATCATGCAACACAGAAGTGACTTCACATCCCTCACCCCTCCCAAAAGCAGCTTGGCTCACTTACCAGTAATAGAGACTACTGGGCCCAATGAGGAGTAAAGCAGCCACAGGTATTCTCTGCTGTTCTTCTTTACGGGGTATGAAGCAGCCGGAAAAATATATGCACAGAATGAGAAAGAAGGGGATATACCTGGGGAACAAAGTTATAACAGGACTTAAATGGACTCTTGGGTGGGGAGGAAGGGCCACTCCGCCCACCCCAGGTTCTACCTGCAGTGTTATGGCAAAAAAGACCCCTGCTGCGTTCTCTGGTCCCACTCTTGCGGTGTGACAACTGGGTGACGCCATCGCACAAAGGCAGCGCAGGGGTGGGGGTGGGTGCCTGCCTGCACTTTGCCTTTTCCCCCAGGGATTGTAACAGGTATTTCCCAGACATTTTCGAGCTTGCTAGAAGCTTTGATCAGCAGCTCCATAAATTAAATCTGCAAACTGGAGGCCAATTTGAATCTACACAGGACATTTTACATCATGTATGTAAGGGAACACTTTCTCAGCTCTCATAAATAGGAAAAATGAAAAAGAAAGTATTGAAGATGGCCTTTCCTTCTAAGAAAGAATGGGAGACTGTTTATTAAACTGCAAATTACCCTGTGCTTCTTGCACTATCTAAAAAATACTGTGGTTTTGGTAATATGCAAGTGTATTCAATTAGTTCATAGTGACAGCCCTGCTTCTAATGAAACGTATACCAAGATCCTCAAGAACTCAGAGGTCCCATGAAACCTTGCAGTGCTCAGTAAGAGTGCACACCTTGCCTCCGTGCCCATTTTGCTTTGGAAAGAACACCTCCCATCCCTTGGCCTCTGAAATCCCCCACAAAGCTTGTCCAGAGTGAAACTGGCATAGGACAGACATCGCTCCGGACAATTCAAAAGTGGTGCTGGCAATGTTTTTAGGAGCCCATTCCTATGACAGCTTTGGCATGCCAGGTTTGCTGTGGTTTACTGGAAACACAGAGCACACACTCAATGGACAAGAAAGCAGGTGTCTATTTTACTACAGGCTTGGATCACAACACCATTCCCACTGCAGATACTTCTGTGCAGGCTGGGTGATACATGGAGCAAACTACCATCCAAAGACACAGTGAAGTCACAAGGCAGCCATTTAGCTGCAAATTCAGCACTCTGCATATGGCAGATCACCACATGCCACCGTGCCATCCCAAAAGAATCCTGGGAATCTGTTTTTAAGACCGGGGTTTTAAGCCCACTACTAGAAAGCAACCCTCTTTCCCGATTACAAATGAGTTACACAAACACAGTTGGCTTAGATGCGCTACATGTTATGTAATTACAGCTGGAGGCTACCCACAACCAAGTGAACCAAAGCACAATTGATCTGGAAGTTAAGCCTCTGCACTTGACCCAAGAGCTTCTGGGGAGGTGACAGCTGCCGGGGGGGGGGGGGGGAGGCCGTATGGAATCGGAGACAGGAAAAACAGCTTAAGGAAAAACCCTCACAAGCTACCATCTTAGGGACTTGTGCAGACTTAAGACACATCCAGATAATTTCACTGCCTCTTCTGTGGCACAAGGCAGCCATGAACATCACCCGACAGTAAGTACAACCAAAGGCAGAGTCTCTCTGGGCCAAACTCTGCCTGGTGTTAGTCAGGCATAATTGCCAGAAAGCACAGACACAGCAGTGCAGACCAAGCAAGTCAGCAGAACGCTTGAGAACGTCCGGGCAAGTAAGCAAGTTTTAACCTGGCGGCAAAGCGACAGCAGTGCTGGTGCCAGTCAAGCTGTGGCGGGGAGGACAATCTGGAGAGGAGGAATGATACTGTGTGACTCTGATGACGGGAATGGCCGCAGGAGGAGGAGTCAAAGGAGCCTGAAGGACAGCAGCACGGAAAGGCTCAGAGGCAGCACGGCCGACGCGATGTGGACTCGGCAACCCGTGCAGTGGAAACCCACCCACCTGCCGCTTACCGCTTCTCACACAGCAGGAGACACATCCCTTTTTTGAAAAGATGTGTAGAGGTAGTGGGGAAAGATCCCATCTCTTGGAGCATGTATGTCTTTCAAAATGACTACCTATCTCCTCACACATGCTTTGTTGTTATCCGTACATGCTAAAAGCACAGTATGTGAAGCATCCCTAAACCTAGTGGGTCAGGCCACATTTCTGGTTTAAAAAACACCCCTCCTCCCGAACTTCAGAAGTGGCAGGGAAAAGAACAATTTACTTACCACATTGAATGGCCCAGATATTCATCATAATAGTACAGCAACTCAAAGGAATCAATCTGGAAAGGAATTAAATGGGAGAGTTAAGAAAGGGAAAGGGGCCCAGCTGGTAGGCAAACAGGTGGGGTGGGCTCAAAGGTCTTTCTTTACCAGCGTCTCCGGCTTCAGGTTCTGAATGATGGGGTTCTCTCGGACAGACAGGTGCAGCTGGTAGCCACTGAAGATCAGCCGGTGATTAACAGAATCACCCACCAGGTGGATGCTGGCTCCCATGACAAACGTGATGATGCAAATGTACACCATGGACCGGGGAAGGGTCTTGGGCGACCGCTCAATGAGCTGCAACGGAAAGCTGTGTTTAAGGGGATGGGAAGAGAAGCGTGCCTTCCTGGACCCTGCACCCCCATTCCTTCAGCAGGCAGAGGCTGGGAAAGTCCCAGCCCTTCCCCACACAAAATTTAACTCCCAGAAAACAGCAACATTTTGTTCCTGGAATTAATTGATACGAAGCATTTCAATGGCATAATCTACTTACATCGCACTGGGGCTGGCCAATTACATGAGACTTCCTGTTTGGGGGGGGGGGGAGGCAGACAATCTGCAGCGACGAGAGCACTCTGCCAGGCTGAGAAACTTTCAGAGAGGCTTCCTCCCCACCACACTGTGCAAAACAAGAGGGAGTTCTCTGGGGCATCTGCCCCTCTCACACCAGGAGAGGCACCAGCCAGCTCTCAAGCTGCTGTTGGCCTGGCAGAGTCACTTTGCAAAGAGCTTCCTCAAGAGGTAGCACTGGCCAGGCCAAGAGCAGCGTGCAAGGCACCGCCTCCAAGATGGCCTCCATTCACACACCCCTTGCTTCACACCAGGGGTGAGCAACTGGAGCCCCCAGGGCCAACTCTGGACCACTGAAGGATGTCAGTTAGCCCTCTATTGCCAGCCTTGGGTCAACAGAGGTGTGGAGAATGTAGCAATGGACCAAGCTCTTCATGGGATGGGGGTCGACAGCCCTGCTCTCTCCACCCGTTTCTTCCCGTGAGGTGGGCTTTTTCCTCCTTTGCAATGTGACGACAGAGGACAAGGGGAGGGAGGAGGCAGGAAGACACACACAGAGGATCCTCATTTGCATCTATGGCCAGGAATTCAGCTGCACAGCCCCACTGCTGTTTTCTGAACTACTGGCTTTGTTTGTGTATTTTCCCTAAAGGATGAGACTAAAGTCTCTCACTTTCTCCTTTCCCCCCCAAATGGCAGCTTCCCCTGGCCTGGATGTAAACTGTGACTAACTCAACCACTCTTTGCATATCAGAGCAATGGATTTTTATGTAGTCGCCAGGAAGATCAAAAGCACGATTCATTAGTGGCAGCCCTCTGTGGCCTCCGCTCAGCCCCCTTCATTTCAGAGCATCCCTGTGCCCCCACCCCGCAGCTGATGTCACCTCCAGCAATGGTCTTAAAACACAGAACAAACCAAATCCATGTCTAAATCAAAGGAGATGGCAGCCCACAAGTGATACGAGGCAGCTGAAGGTTCACGAACACTGGTCCTAAATTAATTTAGGCTTGAGTTCAAGCTAGGGAAAAAAAGGAAACTGAGTTCCTATAATTTGGAAGCCTGGTATTTTGGAACTGCCTCCTTAGAATAATCTTGGCAGCAAAACATTCTCACAAGTTTCCAAAGACTTGAAAGGCTTATGAAGAAAATTATGACAACTACCCACTGGTTTCTGGTCCATCTTGTTGCAAAGGCAGAATCTGGAGCCCAAACTATTATACACACACACACGCTGCTGGTTGCAGCCCAACCTGACAAGGGGTGATTCCTTCCCTGCCCCATTGATTACGACAGCCCCATTGACCCAGGACCCCTTAAGGACTCATGAATGCAGCCACTGAAGTGGGAGCCGCCACGGGGAGGGAGGCGGGGCACAAGGCATGGAAACAGACAGGCAAGCACCAGGGCTCCTGCTGTTCTTCCCGAGAATGGAGGACTCTCTGAGCTGGCTTGCATGACTGAACAGCCCACCGTGGTTTATTTAAGCCTCCAGCTCACGCCGCACCTCACTGTGGCTTAAACAAGCCACGGTGGGCAGCAGTGAGCATGTGAACCAGGTCAGGGAGAAAAGAGTCAAGATCCTCAGAAGCAAAAACTGCGGAAGGCCGGCCAGCCCTGCAATCCTACAGGTGAACTTCAGTTGAGAGCCCTGACACAGCCACCCATGCCTCATAGGTATTTGTTTCTGCTTAGTTTAAGCAGCACGTGCTTCCCTCCAGGGGGAATGTTCACCGCAGGGAAGCCCCCCGGTCGCGCCTGGAGGCCCACATCGGAGGGAGTTGTGTGCGCAAGTCAACACAAGAGGCTGCCTTGTCCAGGGCGGATGGTGTGTCTGCTTTGCCCTGTGTGGCCGGCTCCGAATGGCAGCAGCTCAGGGTCTCAGGCAGGGAGAGAACATTGCCATCCCCTGGACTTGAACTGGGAAATCCTGCATGCAAAGTACTGACTCTCCTGTTCTGCTACGTGAGATTTGTGTATGCCTATCATGACATGGTGTTAAGTGAAAGTCGCATCTTTGAGAACACACACGCAGAGCACACTTGCTCCAACAGCTGTTTTTGCTGAATCATTTGGCCTGCCTTATACAGTTGCTGTGTAAGGATTACAAGAAGATCAATCATGGACTCTCTCAAAAACTACTAAAATGCTTAGTATTATTCATTACAAGGGCCCAGTCCTCTGCCAGAGAAAAGCTACTGAAATTACAGCAAGCTTCTTCCAGTTATGACATCCTGGTATCAGCCTTGCACAACCTGGTGCCCACTGGATGTGTTGGACTCCAACTCCCATAATCCCCAGCCAAGCAGCCAATGATGGGAGTTGTTGTCCACACATCTGGAGGGCACCAGGTTGAGGAAGGCTGCAACATCAGTCCTGGTCAACGATGAGCAAACTGACCAATGGTGCTCGTCACAACTGGGAAGCAAGACCTTGTGGTCTGCGAGAGTCCAGTGCATCAGGCATTGTTCAGAGTGTGACTGTCCCAGAGAGAATTAGGGTGCAATCCTAGGCATGTGTAGACAGAAAAGTCTACAACTCCTAGCACTCTGCAGCCAGCATGGCTGCCTGGGGCATGCTGGGAATTGTAAGACTTTTTCCTGTCTAAACATGACTAGGATTGCACCTTAACCTTTCAGATTCACTCTCAGCTCTTTTAACCACTCCCACCATCTGACAGCCACTCCTGCCATCTGACTTGCCAAAAATCCCCCCAAAATATGAAAGAAACAAAAACACCCCCCTCCCAGATGATTTTAACAAAAAGAAAAAAAGGTTTACCTTCAGAAGAATAAAGGGTGTGATAACATTGTAAGCCATGTGAAAATAATCTCCAGCACTCGGTTTGTTCAGTGGAAACCATTCTAGTGGGAGCACGATCTGAAGGATGGGTAACCAAAAAGAGAAAAGGGGAGGAGTTCCATCATCAGCAGTCTACAATAACCTGTGGATTTTTTGCATGGTCTTTTTGTCAAGATTGGCCACAGAAGCCATTTTGTCCCTGCTTACATGTGCCAAATCCAAAGATTAGAGTAAACTGAAGGTGGAACTACACATTTCAAAGGAAACACAAGGATCCCAAGACTGGGTTTTTCTTGTAACCCAAATGAGGGGTGCGGAGGGGGCTTTGTAGGGGAGAATCAGCAGGCACAGGAAGATTATGCACCCCAGTCCCTCACAATTACATGTGTATCGACCAGCAGGCGTGTTCACAAACGTTTGTGATAGTGCAACATCTAGCGCCACCCTCAGACCCGGACTCAGAGGTTTTAACACTTAAATTCCTGGTCCATGTGAATGGAGTTTGCTAATTAAGGATAAAAGGGCCTGGTGTCTCAAGGCAGATAATTCAGCCAGGGTGCTTCTGGGTCTGGTCAGTGTCTGGCTGGGCAGCCCCTGGCTGGTAAGCCCCAACCTCTCCGATACCGCCTTGAGTTCCATGATGGAAGAAAGGTGGGACAGAAATGAAACAAATGAAAAACGAACTATGAGACTCCATAGTTGAATAACAACTATGCTGAAGTTCAATTACAACTTGAATTACAACTTATCAAGAAGTTCAGTTCTATTAATGGTGGCCTGAAATGAGATAACAGGTTTATATCCCACTACAGGTGTTAATTAACATAACAATGCTAGGATGTTTGTTTTATCATTAAAACTGCTTTGTGAATTGTCATAGTGCTTATTTTAACATATATTTATGCTTTAACATAGCTGTCACAATTAGGGATGTATGGACTGTGTAAAATCCGCTCTGTCTGTGTTTTGTGGATTGTCAGGCACCTTTTGTTCCGTTGTCCGCTCACAGACGGATGCAAATATTTTTTTCATCATGCAGAAAAATACGCAAATAATTACGTAACTATTTAAGTATTTATATAATTTACCTTCGTAAGTAACATGGAGGGAGCAATCCTATGGCCGCTAGACAGTGGCTAGATGGCCATAGGATATGCTGTTATCCAGGAACCGACCTTGGAGCCTGTGCTCCAAGGTCAGTTCCTGAAGAACCGACCTCCCCCTACTTCCGCGCTGCCTCCGAGGCAGCACGGAACAGCTCCGTCGTCTGCATGGCTGGGGGCGTTCCAGGGCAGGGAGAGCGTAGCTGCCTGTATGACACATCCTATGTGCTGTCCAGCAGCCTCCTTCCCCGCTCCATGCTCCTGTGGCTAGACAGCTGCAATCGGCTGTCTAGCCGAAAAGGTAGGGCAGGAGGAGCATAGAAGCAACGATCTCCTCCGTGCTTCTCCTGCCTTACTTTGGATAGGTGGTCACCTCCGAGTTCGGAGGCAGCTGCCTATCTACATAGGATTGCGCCCTTAGCGTATTGTCCCCCATTCCATTCAACATTTCCTGAGCAGGAACATGCATATTTTCCTACAAATGTATATGCGTACATTTCAGGAAAGTTAAAAAAAAAAGATCCGAAAGACCACGACTCCACGCAGCCCGAGGGGGTCGCTCTGCAGTGGATTCTGCAGGTCAGATTCTTAGTAATCCAAGCTCGTTTTAGTCCGTCTCGAATTTCTTCTGCATCCTTAGTCACAGTCTGTGTTTTTTGCATTTCATTCCCCCCTGATCTCAGTTCTTATATATTTGTTTCTCTTGCAGAGCCCACACTCATGTTGTATGCACCTACCAACTGCAGATAGCGCTTCATGCATTGAATGATGTAGACTCTTGCCCACAAAAGCTTATAAAGCCGCAAGAACTTTCTGCCACAAAACTCTTTGTTGTTTTTGCTGCAACAGACTAACACGGCCACTGGGTGAGTCAACATGCTTCCTCCCCCTTTCCAAAGTTGTGATACTAAGACTCATTGTAACTTTGGGAGAATTGAAAGCTACAGTAAGTATAATGTTCCACAAAATATTGTGGTGGGTTTGCTTTGAGAAAAGAATGTTAATGTTCCTGACAGGTCAGCTGATATCCCATCACGCGACTCAATTGTGAGGAAATGCTTTTGTGATACAGAGATCTCTCTGGAATAGAAAGCTGCCAGAGCATGTGTGCAAGACGACATGGTGCTCTGTCACATGGTGCTAGCAAACTTCTGTCTCTGCTCCTCTACCTCACCCTCAATGTTTTTAACACAAACCGGATAGCAACAAAAACTTTGGGGTGGCCAAATCTGTTTTGCTTTCTATAACATTTGCATGTTTTCACTGTTTTCATTTGCATTTTTTTTCACAGGCATTCTGTCCTGTTACTGCATTCATCTGTGAATTTTTTTAGAAGTCTGCATAAAAATTCATATGCATTTTTGTACACATTTCCCAAATGTATGTGTTTTTTTTATCAGAGACCTGCAGCGTAAAATTCAGAGAATTTTATCCCTTGCAAAAACCAAAGGGTAATTGCATTCCGGTTCACATATTAGTGGAAGAAGCGTGAACTGGGTTATTTTGTAGTAAAGTATACACCAGATGAATTTCAGCCCCATCCCTACAAAAGTGCCACTATGCTACTCACCATGGCGATGGGGCGGCCAAAATCCAGCACCCAGTTCTGCAGAGTGAAATAAAACCACAGGTCAAAATGAAAGCGGGAATTCTTGCAGGCGTCATCCTCCTGGGCTGCTCCATGATGCCTGCTAATGAGGACAGAACAGCAAACTGAGCAATCCATATTAAATCAACTGTAAAGTGAAAAACACCCACACAAAAGGAAGTTCTGTTTTCATACAGCCCCTGACCCCCATGTGAATCGTGACATGCAAGGCAGCAAGACAATGCCAAAATACCAAAGTGATGAAGTTTCCCCCCAAATCAGAAATATGGATAAGATGTTGTTTTTGTAGAGGCTTTTTCAAGAACCCACACAGATAAAACCTGTATCTCCATCAGCGGGCAAAGCATGGCAAAACAACATGTATTCCACATTGTTCTGGAATTCTGCTGCACTTTGCACATGGGCTGCACAAATGTGACTTAGGGAAGCATGAGATTCTCTTCTACAAGATTCACCATGATGACCCTCTCGGAACAGGGATTAACGGCAGGATTTTAAAAAAACCCAACAGGGAAGTATTTGACCCTCAGGGGTTATACGAGGCCTTTCCTGAAATCCGGCTAGTTATGCATCGCACAATACAGACAGGCCGGGGAAGAAGGAACACGCCTGTTCACAGAGGTGCTTTTTCGAAGTATGGATTTAACCGGAGAGAATAACCAACCTCTAGAATCGTCCTTGCGAGAGCGACCAGGCAGTTTGCGGATTCCTACCGCGGCTAAACGATTCCATGCAACCAACTAGCCTCACAAGACATTCTCCGAACTACGCGGGAGCCGGCAGTTCGCCAATCCGCCGAAGGATGGAACGAGTCGGGCTGCGCGCGGGCGCCAACGCCCCAGTCCGGGGAGCGGGCCGGGACCCGCGCCGCACTGCCAGCGCTCCCTGGGAGCAAGCGGGCTTCTGCCCGCGCCAGGCGCCCGCGCTGCCGCCTCTTCCACGCCCGGCCGAGGCTGTCCTCGACTCCCGGGCGTTCCGCAGCCCCGCGCGGGGAAGGCGCGGCAGGGCTGCGGCGCCCTCGGGGCGGGGGCCGCTGCCGCGCCGGGAGGCGCCCAGGAGCCCGCGCCTCCGCGGTCGCCGGAGCGCGCGGTGCCCCGCCGGGGGCGTCCCCGGATCGGGGGTCCCGTCCTCCCCTTGCGCGGCCAGCCAGGGAGGCTCGCGCGCTCGCTCACCTGCCCGGCGGCGAGGAGCCCGCGGCCGCCTGGCGCCTCCGCACCGACGAGCCCTGCATGCGCGCAGCGGAGCGGCCTCGCCTGGACTGGCCGGCCGGCCTCGCGCGGCTCCTGCGCGCGCCTCAGGGCTCGGGCGCCGCGCCGCGCCTCGGCTCGGCTCCGCCCCGCTCCGGCGCGCGCCCTGGGGTGCCCGCCCCTGCCTGGCTGCGGGGCCGGGCCGGCCGCCGAGGGCGCGCGTGGGCGGGCCGGGCACGGCGGCTGCTCCGCCCGGAGAGCCGGCGGCGCCGGCGCCTCCTCCGGTTCCGGAAGCCCCGCCCAGCGAGGCGGAGACGGCGCCGAGGAGCTCCGCACATGCCCGGGAGGGGCGCGAGACGCGAGGGCTCCGGCCGCAGCAGCAGCGGCGCCGGCGCCGACGCGGCAGGCGGCCGAGCCCGCCGCCCTGCAGAAGGAAGCCGCGGCGCGACTCCGGGCCCGGGGGCCGCCGCGCGCAGCGGAGACGCGCCTCTGTTGACGGCGCGCCTGCACGCGCAGCGCCGTGCGGAGTTAGCGACGCGGGGAAGAGGCGGGACGGCCGCGCTTGACGGGCTCCCTCCAACCCGCGGAACGCCCCTGCCCTCTCCCTCCCGCACGTCGCGCGGGGGCCCCGTGCCCCCCACAGCTGCCGGGGCGCAGGATCCGGGCGCGGCGGCCCCTGGAGCCGGCTGGCCCGCCCGAGGAGGAGCTGCCAGCGCCGGCACGCCGGGCAGCAAAACGGAAGCCCGGATCATGACCTGCCGCAGGGTAGCGCGCGGGGCACCTGCGCAAGCTCCCTTCGCGCTTCCGCGCGCCAGAGACGTGGTGTGAGCGAGCGCGTCGGTGCGGGCAGCTGCTCCCGTCCGTCGCCCCGCCGGGCTGGCGCTGGGGAGCCTCCTCCGGCGCGGTCAGCCGGGCTGGCCGCGGGGAGAGTCACCACGTGAGAGCCGGGCGAGCGGAACCCTCGCCCGAGGGGACTATCCCCCGAGGCGGCCAGGCGCAGGCCGAAGGCCCGCCTCGCCTCCCTCGGGCCACAAGCGCAAGACCGCTGCTGCTTACGGGATGTCAGATGACATCTGGGGGAGGGAAGCAGCTGCCGGCCGAGCTCCTGCCCTCGTGCAAAAGGCCCCGGGTCTGGCCCTGGCCTCTCCTGCCTGCTGCCGGCCGACAGTACCCAGCTAAATGGACCAATGCCCTGACGCGGCATAAGGCGCCTTCCTGTGACCAGGGAGGCCACAGGCTGATTTTGAGCCTTGCTGTGCATTCGCACGCTCCCTGCCTGTCCCCACGCAATTTGTGCAGCTACAGCTGCTTTTCCACTGCTGTGAGGAGGCAGCCCAGATGTGCAGGAGCAGAGGGGAGGGCACAGAGTTCTGCATGGGCTGCCTGCCTAGGGAGGGCGATCCCTGCGGTTCTGGGGCAGGATCTGAACATGGCGTTGCGGGGACTGCTTGTTTGTTTGTGGAAGCTTAGGAGGAGGATTGCAGCCATGTGCCCCCAGTCCCCATCGTTCCCTGCCACATGCATCCAAAGGGGAGAACAGAGTATGTGAGACCGTTCTTTTGGTGATGTGGGACAGCAGGGAGGCTCAACAGGGTTGGCCAATGCTGGGGCCCTGCGTGAGCCGAGCGTGAGCCCCACATACCCCCAGAAGCCTCTGCAACATGAAGACCATGCTGGCTGCTGGTTATTGAGAGCCCCACCCTCAGGGGCCTCGCCATCTCTGGGGCCGGAGCAAGAGGCAGGTGAACAAGCAGCAGGTTGCAAGCTGGAAGAACAGGAGCCAGGCCAGGCGGCTCTTGTCTGTGGGTGAGGGCCCTCGGCGGGTGCCCAGCTTTGACATGCCCTGCATGTACGGGTTTCATGGGGAATGCCAGGAGGCTCTTTGGAGGCAAGCTGCCTAGAAAACATAAAAGCCTGGTCCTGGAGGGAGGGAATCTCTTTCCCACGACATTAGGCCCAGCAGTGTTTGGCCTAAAGCTTAGAACTTGTGTTTAGGGCTGTAACCTGGTGTAGCTACATCAGCCTGTTGTCTTAGAAAGAATGCATGCAATAACTGAAAGTGAAATAGTATTACTGGCTGAAGGCAGAATTCAGGGGAACCAAGAGGAATGAGCTGCAAACAAGATGACATTAGAACAACTCCAAAGCAAGGCGCAAGATGTTCTGGCAAAATGCTGTCCTGGCCCCACGGCCCCTCCTGACAAAGGCAAGGCAAAGACTGAAGCACGCTGAAGGGCATGAGAACACCCCATGGCACCGCGTGACCCCCATGTGAGTGCTACACAGTGAGGCTGGAAAACAGCCCACAAGATGTTGGGCGTCATCGTCTTTTGCAGCACATTGGAGGCATAAAGCAGGAGCAGAAAAGTCTAACGCAGGGCCTCCGAGAGCAACGAGGAGGGGAGCCTCCATCTGCAACCAAAGGGGACTTGCGAGCGCACACAGCACGGCTTCTCCTCACCCACCCACCTCGACCACATTCCTTGGAATTGGCCATTCCAGGTTCTGTGGATGTAAGTATAAAAGCAACTATCTAGACAATAGCTTACGGAACAGAATTGCTTTTAACCCTTTTGTGTAAAATCCCCTCAATAAAAGTTGCATGCATGTTAACTGCAAATGCACGTGTTGGTATCTCATTCTCCCTAATAAGGTCTGTGCATTTGGGTGACGTTTAAATCAGTTGAAGGCAGCACAAAACAGCAGCAGGAGGACAACTGTATCTTCTAAAGAAAGGCTTTGAAATGAGCAGACAAACCAAATGTAGCCTTGGTAAGAAATCCATGCAGACTTCATGAGCTATTACTGGCAACCAAGCCCAGTTTTGGGGGCTCAAGAGGAAGAAAGCTGGAATTCATTGGATGTGTGATTCCTGTGTCCCTGCTACATGCAGAGGCTTAGAGCCACTATTACCCCCACACCCCACCAGATGTTCAGAGTAAAATCATAACAAATGCTTTCACAGTGACATAGTGCTGCTGGGCTTTTCATGGATTAAATCCTTGGCTGGCTTTAATTAATTAATGGGAGGGAACCCTTATTCTGCAGTATATTACACACACAAAGAAAAATGTTTTGAAATGTATGCCCTACTCTTGGGCTTCCCAGAAGTATCTATCTGCTGCCCATGGTTGGAAACAGGGAACTGGTCTAGTTGGACTCCTAGTCTGATCCAAGGAGGGCTTTTATTATTTATTTTAAAATTTTCTTGGCCACCTTTCTGGGCAGAAGCCCTCCTGAGGTGGCTCACAGCCATAAAATACATAAAAACAGTTAAAATATTAAAAGTGATAAAAACATAAACACAATAAAATAGCAATAAAACTAACAATAAAAACTGACAATAAAACCAACAACAGCAGCAACCATATCAAGAGAAGGCCATGGGAAAATAATACATTTCCAAGGCCTTCTTAAAAGCCTGCCATGATGGAGTGTGGCAGACCTCTGATGGCAACTTGTTCCAAAGGTGTGGGGCCACTGCAGAGAAGGCCCTCTCACATGTAGTCACCCACCTAACTGCTCTCATGAGTGGGCGGATGAGAAGGGCCTCTTTTTCTGATCTTAAAGTGTGGGCAAGCTGATAAGGGTGAAGGTTACCCTTCAGGTAACTTGGTCCCAAACAGCTTAAGGCTTTAAAGGTCAAAAACAGCACTGTAAATTGGGCTCGGAGACACACTGGTAACCAGTGCAGCTGGTGCCGTACAGGCATGTGATTTGAATCGCCTCACCCCCACCAATACTTAAGCGACTGCATCAGCTGAAGTTTCTGAACCATCTCCAAATGCAGCTGCACATACAGTGCATTATGGTAGTCCAGCCTGGTCGTGAAATTCATCTTCATTGCATCGGTGATGCTATCTAGCCATCTCATCCTCTGCCGTCCCCTTCTCCTTTTGCCTTCAATCTTTCCCAGTATCAGGGTCTTTTCCAGAGAGTTTTCTCTTCACATTAGATGGCCAAAATATTTGAGCTTCAGCTTCAGTATCTGTCCTTCCAATGAGCACTCAGGGTTGATTTCCTTTAGGATTGACTGATTTGACCTCCTTGCAGTCCAGGGGACTCGTAAGAGTCTTCTCCAGCACCACAGTTCGAAAGCATCAATTCTTCGGCGCTCAGCCTTCCTTATAGTCCAGCTCTCACAGCCATACATTACTACTGGGAAAACCATAGCTTTGATTAGACGGACCTTTGTCGGCAAGGTGATGTCTCTGCTTCTTACTATGCTGTCTAGGTTGGCCATAGCTTTCCTCCCCAGGAGCAAGCGTCTTTTAATTTCATGGCTACAGTCACCGTCTGCGGTGAGCTTGGAGCCCAAGAAAGTAAAATCTGTCACTGCTTCCATTTCTTCCCCTTCTATATGCCAGGAAGTGATGGGGCCAGATGCCGTGATCTTAGTTTTTTTAATGTTGAGTTTCAAACCAGCTGTTGCACTCTCCACTTTCACCCTCAACAAGAGGCTCTTTAGCATCTCCACCTTTCAGCTTGTTCACCCTGATCCCTCCCAAAATAGCCTCCAGAGTTTAACAGTTCCACAGCCTCCCTGGAATGTGCAGATGGAAACAAGAGGTAGAGCTGAGTATCATCTGTATATTGATGACATTTCAGCCCAAGCCACCTGATGACTTCCCCCAGTGGTTTCATGTAGATATTAAAAGCACGGGGGACAAGATAGAACCTCATGGCAGTCCACAGGCTGATGGCCATGGGGTGGAACAGAAGTCCCCCAGCACCACCTTCTGAGAGCGCTCCTCCAGAAAGGACTGGAACCACTTTAAAACTGTGCCTCCCAAGCCCAATCCAGATAAACGATCCAAATACATACCATGGTCAATGGTACTGAGAGCCGCTGAGAGATCCAGAAGAACCAACTGGGTTGCACTCCCCCAATCCATGTCCTGGCGTAAGTCAACCAAGGTGACCAAGGCTGTTTCCGTCCCATAACCAGGCCTGAAACCTGACTGGAATGGGTCTAGGTAATCAGTTTCATCCAAAATGGCTTGGAGTTGTGACGCCACCACACCAGCACCTTGCCCAAAAATGGCAAATTTGACACAGGGCAGTAATTACCTGGAACCATGGGATCTACATTTGGTTTCTTCAACAAGGGCCTCAGCACAGCTTCTTCAAAGCTGCAGGGATCTCACTGCCCCTCACGGAGGCATTTACTACCTCGGAGGTCCAGATATCCAGCCCAGCTCTGGCAGATTTCACAAGCCAGGATGAACAAGGGTCTAAAGGGCAAGTAGTAGGCCTCAGTCCTCCAAGCAGTTTGTCCACATCCTCAGGTTGCACAAGCCAAAAGGTATCCATAACATGACTAGATGGTGCACCAGCCCCATCTATATCAGACTCTGTCAGAACAATGGCATCCAAGTTGGCATGAATATGAGCAATTTTATTTGCAAAGTGTCTGGCAAATTGTTCACAGGGGGCCTTTGAGAGTTGAAGTTGTTTTGTTCCAAGACCTTCACCAAGAGGCCTTTAACCACACAAAGGAGCGCTGGTGGATGACACTGAGCAGATGCAATGGTGGGGGAGAAGTAGGAATTCTTCACTGCCATCACCGCCGCTGAATAAGATCGCAAGTGGATTCTTGCCTGTGTTTGATCGTATTTGTTCCAAGTCTTCTGCCATTTGCGCTCTATTCATTGACACAATCTTTTCATCGCCCTCTGCTCCTTGGAATACCAAGGAGCTGACACGGTTCTACGACTAGGTTGAGGACGTTTGGGAGTGATCATATCAATAACCTGGGTCATCTCATTCCAAGCAGTGACCAGGACCTTAGCAGGACTGCTGGCCAAGCCTGCAGGAAAGTCCCCAAGAGTCCCCAGGGGTGGACCATCAAATTTGGTCCCGCACCCTTGCAAAGATTACAGGTGGCCTGGATGTCAAAACTGATCAGATAATGATCTGTCCATGCCAAAGGAGTCACTACTGGCTCCCCCACCTGCAGATCATTTTCTCCCAGCGCAGCACAGAAAACCAGGTCCAAAGTGTGTCCTGCCACATGTGTTGGGCAAGATATATTTGAAGCATGCCCATGGTTGAGATGGCAGCCATGAAATCCTGAGCTGCTCCTGACAAAAGAAACCTCGGCATGAATATTAAAGTCCGCCAAGACCATAAGCTTTGGCGTCCCCAGCATCACAATCGAGACCACCTCTGCCAGCTCAGGCAGGGAGACTGCTGGGTAGCAGGGTGGGTGGTACACCAACAGAATCCCGGTCCTGTCTCGGGTGCCCAGCACCAGGTACAGACACTCAAAACTGGCTGATTGTTGGATAGGGAATCTGACTAGGGGAATAGAGTCCCTATAGACGAAGGCTACCCCCTGCCCCTCAAGTTGAGCTTGGTGCTGCATGAGAAACCCTGGTGGACACAGTTGGGAGGACTGACTCCTCCCTGTTCATCCAACCAGGTTCTGGTAACATGCCACGTCAGCATGTGATTCAGCTCAGAAATGATTTTTAAAAGGTTTTCTTAGGTTCAGTTTTTACCACAGACATGATTTTTAAACAGGGTTGCCCCTTTTTTTCTGCTCCTGCTCCTGTCACAGAACTTTAGCCAGTAAAGAGTTTTCTAATGTGGAGATCAGTGGTGGGGGAAGCTGCACTATTTATATTTCTGTGTGTCAGGTGACTATTAATGACACAAGAGTTCTGCTAGAAAAAACAAGGTAGGCAACATTTGAGTCCAGACTCACCAAGACTCTTCAGCTAGTCTCTACCTACTTTTACCCGTCGCTATGACAATCCACATTGGCTCCCAGCGCCCCCTCACCCTCCATCCCTTGCAGTCTCACACATCTTGTGATGGTGCTGTGCATACAGTCATTGTAGTGCCAGCCCGGAGCAGCAGTTCCTAGGGTACCCTGGCCTAGGGTAGCAGTTTAGGGGATGGGATGAGCCGCCCCACAAGTTAATGGAGAAGCTTCGCTTAGGCCACTGGTGAGACCAGGCACAGAACTAATTGGCTGGGCCTGGGCCCCGGTGCGCCCTCACTTAAGCCTGGCCTATACACACAGTAGACTGAGGAAGAAGAAAGCCGAGGTGCGTTCTTCTGAGAGGGTGTGTCACAAAACACAGAGAGCCTTTCTTCTGAGTAAACATGCAGAGGATGGCACGCTAAGTCACCACACACAGGCTTGCGCAGTCTGAGTGCAGAATTGAAGCAGCCTGATTTGTGATCAGAAACAGCATTTTAGGCAGAGAAGCTGTGATCTCCATTTATCAGAAGTGGGGGTGGTCAGCCCTCTCTGCTCGGCTCCTGTGGCGTAACATCTCAGCAGGCCAGGCAGAACATTTGCATGCTTGATTTGATGCCCATGTCCTGCTCATGGATAATCTCACTCAGATAATCCATCCTGGGAGATTAGGGGGAGAGAAGCGGGGCTGGAAGGCAGAGCCATAGGTCATGGGGGGACAATGTGTGCAAATGCAGCTAGCTTGAGGAGGGGGAATCGTGATCGCAGCCCATTGCTGCTGCTGTCTTTTCCATGCATGCACTGGCAGGAGCCACAGGGCAGAAGCAGGCCGATGCATAATGGATGGACTTGCCCTTGTACAGTTTCCACAGGTGGCAGCAGCTCCAGTTGCATGACTCTGGATTAACTATTCATTTTGTTGCTACCGAAACCACCGCAGAACAATTGCACCAAACAGGCCTTGGGTCCTATTAGCAAGATCGTGTTACTGACCGTGTCAGCCGGCTCTGACAAATGACTAGTCAGGACAATAGGTGGGTCTCCCTGAAGGCCTGTGGCAAGAGACAGGCAGAGAAGAGAGGGAAGGAGCCACAATGCTGCCTGGTGTTTTCTGCAGAAAGAACACTGCCTGTTGAAGGGGATATCAAACCCACCCTGCCCAGGTAAAAACAGGTGCAGACGCTAAAAGCAGTTTACGCTGCAGCATTGCAAAGTGGGGAGTGCCAGCAAGATCTTTCCAAGATTCACCTGCCAGGAGCTTTTACCTAATTCTAATTTACAAAGTTGCTGGGTTATCTCTAACCATTTAGATCAATGTTTTCCAGACTTTTGGTTGCAGTAGCACACTGTGTTCTGAATTAGAATGAAAGCCACACTTCACTTGTCTGCAAGAATGAGTTACCTGCTCATAGAGGAGCCCACCACTTCCCCTGCTGTGTTTTTGTGTGAGTTACTGCTCTAGTTGTGCCTCCTGATAAGAGACAGAACTGGCACCCTCCCCAGAGGGCTAGAAATTCTGTTGCTGCCTCTCTGCACAGGGAGCACTCTCATGATCTACTCACACCTATTCCCTGCCTCCAATGGAGGTTGATTGGAAAGCACGAAGGCCAGATCAGCAAATCATGCAGAGGTGGTGGGCAACCTCTTCCTTTCTGGGTGGAGACTTTGGGCTTATAAGAGCTTTACTTGCAGGAGCCTTGTTTCTCACAGCACATTAACCACAGAATCATAGAACTGTAGGGTTGGAAGGGGCCTACCAGACCATCGAGTCCAACCCCCTGCTCAGTGCAGGAATCCAAGTCAGAGCATCCCCAACAGATGGCTGTCCAGCCTCATCTTGAATGCCTCCAGTGTGGGAGAGCCCACCACCACCCTAGGGAATTGGTTCACTTGTCATATTGCTCTAACAGTCAGGATGTTTTTCCTGATGTTCAGCTGGAATCTGGCTTCCTGTCACTTAAGCCCATTATTCCATGGCCTGCATTCTGGGATGATTGAGAAGAGATCCTAGCCTTCCTCTCTGGGACAACCTTTCAAGGACTTGAAGAGCGCTATCATATCTCCCCTCAGTCTTCTCAAGGCTAAACATGCCCAGTTCTTTCAGTCTCTCTTCATAGGGCTTTGTTTCCAGGCCCCTGATCATCTTTGTTGCCCTCCTCTCCAGCTTGTCTGCATCCTTCTTAAAGTGTGGTGCCCAGAACTGGACACAGTACTCCAGATGAGGCCTAACTGGTGCTGAGTAGAGGGGAACTAGTACTTCCCGGGATTTGGAAGCTATACTTCTATTAATGCAGCCCAACATAGCATTGGCCTTTTTTGCAGCCACATCACATTGTTGGCTCATATTCAGCTTGTGATCTACAACAATTTCAAGATCCTTCTCGCTTGTAGTGTTGTTGAGCCACATATCCTCCATCTTGTAACTGTGCATTTGGTTTCTTTTTCCTAGGTGCAGAACTTGGCATTTATCCCTATGAAATGTCATTCTGTTGTTTTCTGCCCAGCACTCGTCTATCCAGATCACTTTGAATTTTGTTTCTGTCTTCCAAAGTATTAGCTATCCCGCCCAATTTTGTGTCATCTGCAAATCTGATCAGCATTCCCTGCACCTCCTCCTCCGTCATTAATAAAAATGTGGAAGAGCACCAGGTCCAGGACTGAGCCCTGCAGTACCCCGCTCTTTACCTCTCCCCGGTTTGAGAAGATCCCATTGATATTGCTTAATAATATGCTACAAAACTGCTACACCAGGATGGAGCTCCTTATACTAAATGTATGAGGGGCAGCTTCTCCAGCCATAGTGTGGTGATGGGGGGTGGCACAAGCTGCTCACCGGTCATTGCCAGCTATGTCCCAACAGAATCTCCCCAAATTCAGAAGCGAGTTTGAGAGGGAGGGGGCACTGCAGCCTACACGACCGGCAAGAACGAGAATGAGGCTTGCACTCCTCCAGTTTGCTGCAGAAATGTCCTGGCTCTAACTCAGTGAGTTCAGATTTGTTAGACAGACATGCCAGACTTTCGGGGCTCGAGGGAGAAAAGCTTTCAGGTGGGAGCTGCAGGTGCTGCATGAATCTGATGCAGCAAAAGCAACAAGCAAGAGTCTTGTGGCACTGACAGATTGATTGTGGCAGAAACCTTCCTCAGATGGACATGGTTGTCAGCTCTGGTCCATGGGGCCTTTCAGAGATCTTGGCAGACATTTATTTATACTAAAACTGACCCCTGAAGAAGGCCCGTACTCGGGGCCAAAACGCATAGGGCTATTTCTTGGAATAAAATTACATATATTTTTTCAGCATCCTGAGACCTCCTCTCCTTATTCCCTTGGGTTAAGTGGGCTTCGCCATCCTGTTTCACCAATTCCCTGTTTTTTTCTGGAGCAAGTTAAAGAGCTGGTTTAATTTAAGCTATACAGCTCTAAATTGTTTGGGAGCAAGTTATCTGAAGGTCTGTCTTCTCTCATATGAACTTGCCCATGTTTAAAGGTCTGGAGGTTTTATTATTACAATAATAAAACAAACACAGAGAGAAAGCACAATTATTCCAGGCAAATACCAGTTTTGTCTCAGCCAAAAACGAAACAAAAGATGCGGCTGTCTTGCAAATAACGCCACCCTGTGTGTAAAACAGCTGCTACTATATAACAAATACACAGTCAGCCAAGCTCAGCTAGCAGCGCAAACCCGGCGAGGCCCTCGCCAGAGACGCCGCGACTTACTCCCTCAGTTTTGCTCCCATCCTCGCCAACATAACGGGTCCAGGCAGGGCTGCAGCAGCCTGCTTGCGCGCGCGGCTCCTGGGCGAGAGGCCGCCCTGCCGCCCGCCTTCCCGGCTCGCCCTCCGCCCGCCAAGCGGCCAAAAGTCCTGCTTGGCTCCGGAACGATCTTTCTCCGGGGAGCAGTTTCCCAGTACGACGCCGATCCCCGGAGGACACACGAGGCCGCTTCCGCTTCCGGGAGTCGAGGCTCGGGGAGGGAGGAAGCTGGAGCGCGCCGCGAAAGCCGATCGGGCGGCTGGGAAGGGCACCTGCGGCGGCCCGTAGCCTCCGGCGCCTCCTCGTCCTATGCCATCCGCCGCAGCCAAGAGCAGCGTGCCGTGAGCCTCCCGGGCACCCGTAGCAATGCCGAGAGGCCTCCGGCCCTCCTTCCCGGGCGCTCCGCGGAGGTCTTCCGGGCACCCGGGGTGAGGGGCGGCCCTTTCTGGCCGCCTCTTTCCCCCACCGCGCTTGCTCCGGGCTCCTGCAGTTGGGGGAGGGGCGGGGAGCTTCGGCCTTCCCAGGGGGCCTGTGGCCTAAGCAGAGTGTCCCCCCGGCAGGAGCCCTCCTGGGGAGAGGCAAAGGGGGGCACCAGCCTGCCGCCCCCCGCGAGCATGGGGCCTGGGGCTTCCGACGGCTGGCCCCTGGGGAAGGCCCAGCCTGCCTGAACCGTGTGTGGTGCTGGCAGGGAACGGCAGGACGACGAGAAGCCCCGGAGCCCCCCCTGGCCCCAAGGGGGTCGGCCCGCATGCCCCTCCCCACTGCGGAGCCGCGGAGGGGGCGGAGGGGCGGGCGGAGGAAGAGCCCAGCTCGGCCCTGGCGCCGGCTGGGGGGGGCGGCGGGGGGCGTTGGAGGTCCCGGGAGGAGCAAGCAGCCATGGAGAGCCTGGCCGGCTACGTGTACAAGGCAGCCAGCGAGGGGCGGGTGCTGACCTTGGCCGCCCTGCTCCTGAACCGCTCCGAGAGCGACATCCGCTACCTGTTGGGCTACGTCACCCACCAGGGTGGGCAGCGATCGACTCCGCTCATCATTGCTGCCCGCAACGGGCACGCCAAAGTCGTGCGCCTGCTTCTGGAGCATTACCGTGTGCAGACCCAGCAGACCGGCACTGTCCGTTTTGATGGGTACGTACGCGTGCACACGAGTGAAGCGGGGTTGTGAGCTTCTCTGGTTAAGAAGAAGGGAAATTTGAAACGGGATGGTTCCTTGGATCGACACAGTTCAGGCTGGTCTTGTGGTAGGCTCACTCAATGAAAGTAAGGAAGTAGGTACATCATATACCTTTATTTGATTGTCACGTGATGATTCTATAAATGGTTGTCGAAGAAGCCTAAAACTAGAAGGAGCCAAAAGGCCGGCCAGGCTGCCTGTTGTGAGGGAAGACTGTTCATCCACTGCCCCACTCCCATGGATCAGTTTAACCATGCTGGACTATAATTAAAGAACAGACACATTGCAGAAAAGGTACCTGTAGACCAAAACTGTTAAGATAACTTAACCAACAATTCCAGTTGCACATAAGTACCTCCCCAGCCAATCTGTAGCTAATTTGTGGTCCTTTACATTTTGCCATCATTTTTTTCCAAACTGCATTGCAATTGTGAGAGCTGGGAATTACCCCCCCCTCACCCCGCAAAGCATTGGTCTGCAGAAACATGTGGGAAAATAGGTTTCCCACATGGAAAAACAAGAGTCCCATGACAATGTAAAGATGAACTTACTATGGCATGAGTTATTTAGCTTTAATTTACCAGATGCAATTTGCAGGGTTGTTCAATGTCATTGTCAAATTCCATATATGAAGATGTTGCTTAGACACATTAGCCCCCTTCATGTGTTACTCATTAAAAAGGAGCAGGCCATACCACTGCCCTTGTGATCCATGTGTTGAGCATGGACGACTGCAAAAGGAAAGCCTAAGTGTTTTGATCTTTACAGGTTTGGGACTCCGATCATGCAGGGTTCCCAGTTGGGTAGAGATCTTTGTGCAGCGGCTTTCCATTTGCTCAGTGCATGGATGTTTTGGGCAGAGTTGAAGAAGCTTCAGGGGCAGGGCCCCACTTACACAACGGAAGCTATATAGCTTCCGTTGTGTAATAATTACACTGTAATTCATGAGGGGACGCCATTGACAGTCTTAGTTCCAGTGTGCCAAGCTAAAAGCTGGGATATATGTGAAATATGGCTCAAAAGCCTCACCTGAAAAATTATGAGATGCATTTCTTCTCCTTCTGTCTGTTCTTCCAAGTGAGATGGTAGTATTGCTAATTGGGGTGGGGGGGTCTTAATTTCACTATAGTGCTCAGGAGGTCTTAAGAGCAAAACTGGAGTTCTTAGTTTTTGAAGTAGTTTTCATCCTTCCTTCCATTTTCTTAAGGCTATCAAACCAAAGGCAAACACATACTGCTGAAACATATAAAGCTCAGCATTTCCCAGGCGCATATCCTTTTTCTACCGCTTTGACAAATACACTGGATAATTTCTTTCTGTGACATCGCTGAGGGGCTGGGTTGCTGAGAGCTGTGGGGCATACCATTAAGGAGGGGAGCATAGACTGGCCCACATGGTGCAGCCAGACCTCCTAGCTGCCCTCTGCTCCTGTTGAAATGGACCAGGTATAATGATGGCATTTCAGGTTCTGGACAAGTTAGACAGGAAAGTCTAAACTGAGTTATGGCAGGAAATGATTTTCATGTAATCCCAAAGTAGTTCTAGAAACGATATAAGAATTACTTCTTTTGGAGAAAACTAAACGGTTGGACGTATCTCAGTTGGAGACAGGAAGTCAACTGCCTGTTGCATTAAAACTACCAGGAAACATCAAATAGGGCTGTCAAAGTTGAACTTCAGATTGGAGGTGGGAAGGGGAGGAGACAGCTACTGCCAACAGCTCACCTACTCTGCTTCTATCCCATTGACTTTAATAAGATTTGTATGGATAAATGACAAGAGGCTTGTGGCACCTTGTAAGCTAAACAGTTTATTATAGCATAAGCTTTCATGGCCCCAGCCACTTCATCAGTTGCATAAATGAATGGATAAGCGAGTTTTGCTACAGTACTTCATTAGGTGCAAAGAGCTGACCCTATAGCATCAGCCTGCTGCGGCCTGCTATCAGTCACTTGTCAATTCTAGACAGTTAGGAGAGGCTTGTAGGTGCAGTGTGTCCTGGCCCGGTGCTTGAGTCACTAGGAACAACTTCAGAGCCTCCCTTTTAAAACAACCGCAGCACTTTTACATAGTCGGGACAGGTCAGGAGAGAAAAATAAATGGGTTGTAACATTTTTTTTCTTTAAAACTGATAGTAGTCAAAGCAAAAACTTTCCAAGGCAGCCGTGACATAGCTGTTGTAAAAGTATCCTCTTCCCAGCCTCATAATAAGCACTTTGCATGCTCCCGGATGAAGTTTCCACTTTCTTTCGTTCCTTTGAGCCACCTTTAAAACTGAATGCTGCATTGTTGCCCTAACATGTTCCGACAGGAAGCTCCCTCTAGATGTGACTCTTAAAGCTGTAATTGCTGTAGCCTCACTTGTTTGAAGAGCTTTTCAGCCTTTGCTTGGTTATTCAACCTTGGTGAGATGTAAATGACAGGTTAAAACGGTTTGAAAAGCTGCTGAATACTCCCTCCTGATAGGCAGTGCAGTGAGATACTTCTCCACACTGAGAAACCCTTGCCTGTTTGATGGCCTTATTTCAAAGCTATTTTTAAGAATCACACCAGTTCTAACATCCAGTCTCTCCCTCTCCCTCTCTAGTTATGTCATTGATGGCGCCACAGCACTGTGGTGTGCAGCTGGGGCGGGGCACTTCGAAGTTGTGAAGCTCCTGGTCAGCCACGGGGCGAACGTCAATCACACGACCGTGACCAACTCGACTCCGCTACGCGCTGCATGCTTTGATGGCAGGCTCGACATCGTGAAATACCTGGTGGAGAACAACGCCAACATCAGCATCGCCAACAAGTACGACAACACTTGCCTTATGATTGCTGCTTACAAGGGTCACGTGGATGTGGTGCGCTATCTTCTAGAGCAGCATGCTGATCCCAATGCCAAAGCACACTGTGGCGCGACAGCATTGCATTTTGCAGCTGAGGCTGGTCACTTGGAGATAGTCCGTGAGCTGGTGAAGTGGAAGTCTGCCATGATGGTGAATGGCCATGGGATGACGCCTTTAAAAGTGGCTGCAGAGAGCTGTAAAGCTGATGTTGTCGAACTGCTGCTGGCACATGCTGACTGCGACCGTAAGAGCAGGATAGAAGCTTTGGAACTTCTGGGTGCCTCGTTTGCCAACGACCGAGAGAATTATGATATAATGAAGACCTATCATTATTTATATTTAGCCATGTTAGAGCGGTACAGAGATAGCGAGAACATTATAGAAAAGGAAGTCCTGCCTCGGATAGAAGCATATGGCAACCGAGCTGAATGCCGGACTCCTCGGGAACTAGAATCCATTCGGCAGGACAGAGATGCCCTGCACATGGAGGGCCTCATTGTCCGAGAGCGCATTCTAGGTTCTGACAATATTGATGTCTCGCACCCCATTATTTACCGTGGTGCCGTTTATGCAGATAACATGCAGTTTGAACAGTGTATCAAGCTCTGGCTTCATGCCTTGCATTTACGGCAGAAAGGCAGTAGGAATACCCATAAGGACCTCCTCCGCTTTGCTCAAGTCTTCTCTCAGATGATACACTTGAATGAGCCGGTAACAGCCAAGGACATTGAGAGCGTCTTGAGGTGTAGCGTCTTGGAGATAGAGCAAGGGATGGCCAGGGTCAAAAGCTCTCAGGATGCTGAGCTCCACACAGCCATGGACAACTATGAATGCAATATCTTCACCTTCTTGTACTTGGTGTGTATCTCCACCAAGACCCAGTGCAGGGATGAGGAGCAGTCACGAATTAACAAGCAGATTTATAATTTGATCCACCTCGATCCCAGGACACGAGATGGGTCTAGCTTGCTGCACCATGCTGTCAACTCCGGTACACCAGTGGATGACTTCCATACCAATGACGTCTGCAGCTTCCCCAATGCTCTGGTCACCAAACTCCTCTTGGACTGTGGTGCCGACGTCAACGTTGTGGATAATGAAGGGAACACCCCACTGCATGTCATAGTCCAGTACAACAGGCCCATCAGTGATTTTTTGACCTTGCATTCTATCATCATCAGCTTGGTTGAGGCTGGTGCTCATACAGATATGACTAACAAGCAGAAGAAAACTCCTCTTGACAAAAGCACCACTGGTGTGTCCGAAATACTCCTGAAAACTCAAATGAAGCTGAGTCTAAAGTGCCTGGCCGCTCGAGCTGTGCGTGTTCATCACATCAGCTACCACAACCAGATCCCCAAAACACTGGAAGAATTTGTAGAATTCCACTAGGGCCACACCTAGATGGTGGGGCTCTTTTCCTTCACGAAGGGTCAGACTCTAGTCAATAAAAAAGCAGGCAGAGCTTTTGAATTTCATTTTCTTCTCCCTTCTTTCAGTAGCGAATACACTCCAACCAGCTCCTCATAAACCGGCTGTCTTGCTCTGATTTGTAAACTTATCCTCTGGTGTCTGAAATTCCAGTTGGCAGAAGGAATGGGGTTCTGTTTTCTCTCTTAATGAAATGGTGTGTGGGGGGAAATCAAATTCTAAGTTAGAATGGGTGTAAAATATTTTGATACTATGATGCACACGGGTTTTACCATTGACAGCTGAGAATGCTTTAAGCGGCTACTTGCAAAGAGGTTTGCATTTAACTGGTTGAGCCAGCAAGTTACCTATGCAGCAGTTTGGAAAGTCTTCTTATGGGAGCAAGGGAGGAAGAGAGAATTCAGAAGGATCTTATTGCTGGGATATTACTAAAACATGCAAAGCAATCCAGGGAAATTTATTCTTCACCAGCCTGTTTTTAATGCCTTTTACTTCTTATTGAAGTTGTCAATAACATTTATTTTTAATTTCTTCTTGCAATGAAACAAAAATAACTGATCATTTCCCTTGCAAACAAAGGAAAATATAGGTTAAAATTCAGATGTGATACTGGGCTCACCAACATTACTTAAGTTATTAGTATCATTTTGGTTGATATTGAGAAGAAAAAAACAGGCATAATACCTTTCTAAATCACTTCTCCTTTATAATGAAGCTTTAAAAAAGAATAAGTTGCGTGCACAAATATCGTGTGTGTGTGAGATAGAGAGAGAGAGAGAGAGAATCATTGTGAGCGTGTGTTTCCTAGATCAGCTAAAGCAGCCATCCCCAATCAGGCACCCTCCAGATGTGTCAGACCACAACTCCCATCATCCCCACAAGAACTGTAGTCCCAACACACCTGGAGGGCACCAGATTCGGGAAAGTTGAGGTGAACCATTGTGGTTAAGGCCAGATCTTAATCTCACACCTGAAATGTTAACCTGAAATGCATTTTCCTGATACCTTCCAACTAGCTAACAAACAAGGATCCTTTAAATTATGAGCTTATATTATTTTAGAATTAAATTCCCCTGGCAGGGAAGGATCAGGGAAGAATAATAAATTGTGTTGGCAGCACCCTGCCCTAAGAATAAGTATATTTTTTTCAGTCCGTTCATTATGGCATTCTTCAGGGAAATAGATTCTCACCCACCCCCAAATCCTCCCCCCACCAAAACAACCTATACAAAGGCCATTTTTTAAATCATTAGCAGTATCTTGATTGTATGAAAAATATCTGACTTGTGAAAAGTATCCTTGACAGAAACTTCAGCAGCCAAATGTTTTTTGGACAGGTTACTGAAAATACTTGCCATTATTTTAAATGCCACTTTCTAACTGTCAGATGGTGAAAGAATGTTCTGCAGTCATTTTTAAAAAATGGGTAAGAGAGCTCTAATAAAAAGGGGCATTCCAGGCACAGGTGTGTGTTTGTATTACAAATAAAACGAATGTGAAATTAGCTATTCTGATTTGTTATGCTGCAAAGCGACATGTTCTTGCTCTCACTGGATGTCAGGAGCAGACCTGAGTAGTGTTCAGCGAGAAATGGTTTAGTGGCACTGCATTTTACTTTTAAATTTGCTCAATTAGAATCAAACTGTCAGAAAGACATTTGTAATGTGTCTAATGGACCTTGAACAGTAGTGTGAAGAACTGACAAGATGCTCAGCCAAAGTCTTCCCTACTGTTCCTTAAATGGACAAGCCTGGTGTCACCCTTTCTGGTATTCTGTGCTTGCCTTCTTGCCAGCTTATCTGGAGTTGAGCCATTCTGTGTTTCCGCAACTTGTTTTGCAGATTTCTGATGAGGCACTGAGGGATGGCCAAAGTGTGTTTTAATCCCTCCCAGCAGGGTTGGGGAGAGGCGAAGGATTTGAAAGTGGCCAGGGGTCCCTTTTTACCATGTGAACTTGGGATACCTGTTTCTGAGACCCAGAAGGTTGGATCCAGTTTTCGGTGCATGCAACTGGGCTGGTGGAATTGCATTTCCACACCCCACCCTCTTCCCCGTGGCAGCCCTGACAGCCCCCCGAAAGTGCTACATAGAGGGTCGGGGGACCCTGTAGAATGGGGTGAGCTATGGTGTGTGTGTGGATCCTCAAACGTAGGGCAGGGGCGCCTTCTGTCCATGGATGGCAAATCCTGGATCCAACCTAGCATCCTTCTGTTTTTGAGAAGAGAAAGCATGTGCAGTGACAGTCATCACAGAAGTTAACACTCGCAGATCCTATTATTGCCCAATTATAATTCATGAGTGTAAGAAAGACATCCATCACGGGAAAGTCTAAGCCAGGGTGGGAAACCTTTTATGGGCCAAGGGGAAGATTCTCTCCAACCCCACCCACAGGATAGATGATGTTCAGGATCTCTACCCCCTGACGTCATCAGGCCCTTGGCTGAAGCTCCAGCCAGTGCCTCAGAGATCTGGCATTGCTTGGTGCAGGCTTTTCCCAGCCAGGGGAAGCCTGCACAGAGGGAAGCTGGCTTGGAGGAGTGCTCCTCTAACCTGGAGCTTAGCCTGGGAGCCAGCTGTGCTCCACCCAGGCGCTCCCTGGCTAGGGAAAGGCTGAGCAGAGCAGAGCTCACTGAGTCGCCACCTTGCTCCTTTGTGTTCCCCGTGTGGGGGAGGAGCAAAGCGGACTCAAGTGGTGCCTTGAAGTGTCGGCTAAGCGTGAAGTGGCATTGCTTTTACTTCGCCTTCCTCATGCGGGGAAGATGAGGGAGGCACGAAGCCACTGAGCTGCAGCCGTGAAGTTGCCACCTGGTGGCTCCCCTGCCCCCTCATCAGATGGGCTGGCTGAATCTGGCCTGTGGGCCAGAGGTTCCCCACCCCTGGTCTAAGCTATATTGGATAGGCTATTCCCTTTACATAGATCATGATATGAAATGCACCAATTAACGGCCTGATCCTGTGTGCTGTTGCACAAGTGCTGTTCATAAGAAGGATGCTGTATATGAAGGCCCTTGTTGACTTGGAAACTGGTCCTCTGTCCCTATACCAGCAAAGTTGTAGCTATCTGGCCTATGGAATCTGGTACAATTCTTACCTGATCCTCTATTCCAGTTGTTGTTGTTGTTCAGTCGTTCAGTCGTGTCCGACTCTTCGTGACCCCATGGACCATAGCACGCCAGGCCTTCCTGTCCTCCGCTCTCTCCCGGAGTGTGCTCAAGTTCATATTCATTGCATCGGTGATGCTATCCAGCCATCTCATCCTCTGCCGTCCCCTTCTCCTTTTGCCTTCAGTCTTGCCTTCAGTTTTGCCTTCAGTCTATTCCAGTACTGCCTTTTAAACTTTGCTATGGTGATTTCTGATTTGAGCATGATTTAACTGCATTGTAATAAGAACACTTATTTTGAACTCTACTAGAAATGTTTGGATTGGCTGCGTTAGTACACTTGTTATAGTGAGCTGATTCAAGATGGTTGATTGGAGGAATAAGTTTTGGAAGAAAAAGTAGTTCAGGTCATGGATGTCTTTAGATCCATTAATGGATCTTGTGTTGGCATATGGATTAATCCCACTGGCCAGATATGAAAGTGTTGGTATTCCTCACCAACGTCCATTCTAGGCAATTTAGTTGAACATTCTGTTTGCACCGTGGCCAACCAACCAGATGTCTGTGGGAAGCCCACAACAGGACATGAATGCAACAGCACCTTCTCACTCATGTTCCCCAGCAGTTGGCATATAGCCTCTAATAATGGTTGTAATATATCGCTATTGTGACTAGTAGCTATTGATAGCCTTATTCTCCATGAATTTGTCGAACCCCCTTTTAATGCTGTCCAAATTGGTGGCCATCACTGCACCTCGTGGCAGCGAATTCCATAGTTTTACTATGCTACCTTTTATCTGTCCTGAAGCTCCCGCAATTTAGCTTCATTGGATGACCCTGGGTTCTTGTATCATGAAAGAAAAACCTCCCCCCGCAAATCATGCATAATTTTATAGTTCCCTATTATGTCTCCCCCCATTCCCCCCATATAATCTATTTTCTGAACTGAAAAGTCCCTAACATAACCTTTTCTTGTAAGGAAGTTGCTCCAGTTATCTGATCATTTTGGTTGCCCTTTTCTGCAACTTTCACAGTTTGCTAGGAACGTATTTGACATAACAGGCTTTTAACAAAATGGTTGGGCTCCGTGCAAATTTTCCTGGTGATGTTAAGAGTGAAGCAGCATTAAGAGTGAAGCATGTTAAGAGTGAAGCATGCAGCTGTCAAGGTTATTGTGTCCCACTTTGAAAAGTTCAGCTGTGGTGAGTTGTACACCTGGCCCTTTTGGGGACATACATAAGACAACTTCATTGTACCAAAAGCACATAGAAAGGTAGTCTAAATGGGATCCCTAAAGACTGGACTCCAAATAAGATTTTTCCTGTGGCTTTTGGGTTGGCAATTCAGCGATGAATACAAGCGTGGGAAGCCAGCCTCAAAAGATGGGAGATCTTGTGATCTTCCCTTGTGAACTGTAGTACCATACGCGTAGAGGCATTTGCTGTCTGGTTCCTGTGAGGATTGGAGGAGTGTATTCGGTCCATCTCCGGCTCGTCAGCAATGACCTAACTCTGCCTCTCTTTAGTCCACTCACACCGTTGATGCAGTGCACTGGAGCCTCATCAAAACTGCTCTGTGACTAAGTTTCTAGTCCTTTGCAATGGAGAACGTCCTCCTTTCAGCTGCACCTGCTCCCTCCCCAGAGCACAGACGTCCCCACAGAAAGAGCAACTTCAGGTATGCTAGCAGTGTAGATTAATGTGCACTGACACACTCCACCCACTCTTGTGAGTTTAAATACTAAAAGGAGAGTGGGAGGGAAGGAGCAACATGGGAGCTTTTATTATAAGCTGGGCATCATCTGTCTCTTTGCCAATCTCTAGAAAACCACCATAAGATCAAATAAGAAAACAATGTCAGGGTTTTTCCCCCTCAAAAGCCCAAGGCTGACTGGGTATTTTGACTTACAAGTATGTACTAACTGCCTGTGGCTTTAAAGACAGCTTTTTGTTTCAAGGTTACCGGTGAGTTTTTTGCTGAGCAGGTTCAAAGGAGCAAGTGAAGGAGGAAATGGTGGTGGGAGGGAGGGAGGGAGGGAGGAAGGAAGGAAGGAAGGAAGAGCATAGTAAGATCAGGGCAACCTTTTTGAACTTGTTAACTGAATTTCTAACCCAGCAGCCATGTAGATTTATTATAGTTATTATTTATTTGAAGTGTTTTAATGCCACTCCTCAGCCAAAAAGGCCCCCAGATCAGCTGACATATAATCAATTAAATGAGACTGTCCCTGCCGGCAGGCTTACAATCTAAGTAACTATCCAATTGAAGGTGACTTTCCTAAAGCAAAGTGCTCTGGAAGATTTCGAGAGCCAGTTGTGTTCCCTGCCTGTCTTTGCATGCCTTTCTGTGAGAGCAATTTCACACGGCCAACACTTCGTTAAAGCGTCCCTTTTGTGAGTACTAAAATATTTACGATGGGATACTATCTGTCAGCAGCTGGTCTTGCCTGTTTGTGACAAGATCCTTCCAATGAATGTCAGAAATGTGTGTAATTTTCTCCAAATGAAACAGGCAACATTTTTAGTTCCTTTAAAAAACGCCTTAGACAACCGAGAACATCTTAAACCCTTTAACTTAAACAAAAGTTTAATTTTCTAAACAACACCCTACTGCTACAGCATTTTACATATGTTACTGCACTCAGCTGAACAGATCTCATTTTCAGTCAATAATATTAACAATTGTATAAATAATTCTATTATGCAAAAGAAAAAAGGGTCAAATTAAAACCTTTTCACCACACAAAAGTATATACATATAATACAGTTTTCCTGTCTTCGTTGGTTTTGGAAATTGCACAACTTGGGGAACAACACTTCAAACTGGTTTTTTTCTCTTAAAATCACCTTTAAAAATAAGAAAGGTAAACATTTTTAGAATAAGTATATACAGCTGAGGATTGCAGGCTTGTGTTAAGGTGCTTACAATTGTTGGTATCTGTTTTCAGTGCATTAAAAGAAGACAATTAAGGGCTCTTCAATTGTTCCATTTAAAATATGGAAGAGGCGGGGGGGGGGTGTCTGTTTCCCTGGGCACTTCTTCTGCACCAGCCCCTTCGAAATGAATGGGAGTTCCATGTGCGGAAGAATCTTTTGCTTGGGCCCATCATCAAGGTTTGATGAACAGCATCAGAGTAATGATATTGTAACTTTACTGGTTCACAGGTAAACGCAGTCAAGTAACATCATTGCAGCATTTCCTCTCTTCTGACAAGGGATGGCTAGAGAACAGTTTTCATTTTAAAGCAACTTTCTGCAGAGTCCTTTTGTTCAGAGTCTCAGTCCCTCAAATTCTTTTGAGTGCTGCCTCATTTTGTAAAAGCTCTTGATTTGTTTTGAAGAGAAGCTCCTTGAAGGCCACCTTTGCCGAATGCGCCAATCTGTCTCATTCTCCCTTGACACCTTGGATAAGCAGCTGCCATAAAAAGACTCTGTGAAGACTCATTCCACGTTTGCTGTTGGTGGTATCTGTGTGGGTCTAGGGATTCCAAAGCTTTTCCCAGTGAGAATGCGGACTAAAAAGTGGGTGTCCCCAAAGTAGGAGGTGTACTTGTGCCATAGACAGAAAAGGAGTGGAGCTACGAGTCTGATGTCACCCCAGAGCTCCTCTGGCATGATATTTGTCTGCCTTGGGGCACACAGATTTCTTGTTAAAGAGATGACCACTGAAGGATCCCCTATCCCTGTTAACTTACCCTCCCAGTCCTCGCTGCGTGCTTCCAGTGTCTTAGGCAGAGGGAAACAAAACCAGTTTGAAGTACCTCGAGCTGGCTACATCTTGCCCCTTGCAGGTAATGCGTAGCAGTTTGGTTGCTTTCAACGAAGGGAGCCTGAACAATGCCAATGAAGGCCTCCATGCCAAACAAAACTTGGGTAACTGAGTCGCTTGGGGGAACGGATGTCTTAGTCCAACTCTTTGGAGTTCTGGTCCTGGGCTGTGTCTCTCTTGCGGCTGGCACTTTTAAAAAAGCCAAGCTGCAGGAACAGGAAAATAAAAAGAAAAGCCCATTGATACTTCACTGGCTGGCATTAATAGTGCTGGAGGGACTCGGGCCATGAGTCACTTAACCTGAACGTGAAGGGTTAATATGTACCTGAGTCGGGTGGAAGGGGTCTCTGGGAGGTCGTACTGCCTTTTCCTTGCCTTCTCCCCCTACTCTCCTACTTCTTCCTACTTCCTCCTGCAAGGGCTGCTGACCATGAGGCTGACCTCAGCCAACGTACCTGGAGTTGTAAGTCTGCAATATCTCAAGTAAAGTCTGTCCTTAACTCACCACTCGAGTGTGTTGTGTCTACATCCATGGCTACTGATGGGGGGTGGATTCAGACTTCAAACAGTACCTCTGATGGCTTGCATTAATAGTACTACTGCTCTTGGAATGTCTGGGTGACATCACTGCACACTCATGCTAGAGAGTTTAATTGTGTTATTGTATTTATTCAGACTTATACCCCACCTTCGCTTCACTGCGGCTTCCAATTAAATAAGGAAACATTCAATACAGAAAACAGCAACCCATGAACTAGGAGCCAATAAAAAGGCAAAACCCGACAAAAGCTTAATCAGTTGATTTTCCGCCTGTTCCACCGTTCTTTTGGCATTGTACCTCTGTCCTTAAGCAAGATCGCAGCCGTAGTTGTCAGGGGATGCAAAGGCAGGGCTGGCCCAAGGTCTTTTGCTGCCTGAGGTGGAGGACAAGATGGCGCCCCTCCCCCACATTCCACCTGCAGAAGTCGACTGGACTGGCAGCTGAACCTCACTTCAGCACCGGTGATGGGCAGCATCCCCACCTCACCTGAGGGCCACAGGCCAGCCCAGGGGCTGCAGGTAGGCCACATGGCGCACACTGCTCTGTCCTCCAACAGGGGGAACAGCCAGGGGGTGGCTGCTGCCGGCCCCATAATCTGCTGCCTGGGGGGACTACCTGACTGCCTAATGGCAGGGCTGGCCTACCAAATGATTATCGTTATTAGGTGTGGCAGACAAAACTACTTTGGTGGAAATGGGTTTGTTACTTTAATGGGGGAAAATGGTAACAACAGTTGTGTAGATTTTGTTTTAACCCTAATTTGCCTTCCCATCAAAAGGGCACTTGGTAGATGTTTTCATATATGAATATATGAAGCTGCCGTATACTGAGTCAGACCTTTGGTCCATGAAGACCCCATTGTCTGCTCTGACTTCCAGTGACATTTGAGGATCTCAGGCAAAGGCCCTTCTTAGCTTTGCTCCTTGAGATCCTGATCTGGAGGTGCCAGGGCTTGAACCCAGGACATGCAAAGCAAGGATTTTACCACTCAGGTGCCCCCTACAACAGTGGAGCAGAACACCAGTGCCCACAACTCAAAACAAATGCAAAGCCAGGCCTATCAAAAGGTCTTTTGTCATGTTTTGGGGGTAATTTACCTGTAATTGTGGGTGCTTCCACACTATGGGTTTAGTGTGGAATTGCCATGCTTTGTTCACTCAGTGTTTACAGGACTTCCACACGATGCCTTCATCCAATCATTGTTATCCTGTATTTTCCCTGTAGTTCTTCTGTTTTTTTCGCAGATTGCAGGAAGTCTGAGCTTTTTTCATAAAAATGGAAGGGGAGTACTATCTCCACAATTGTAGATGGCTTTAGTGCTATTCTTTCACCTTTTTCATAGGGTGGGGTCTTCACTTGGCCAGTGATGTATTGGAAAAGTGAACTGAACACAACTCGGCACATACTCATTATGACCTTGTGGTGGATGTCACTTTATGACCCGGTTTTTATTGTTAAAATGTTTCTGATTACATATTTTTAAATGAAAGAAAAGTACAGCACTATAGCATCACAATGCTATAATGTTAATTTAAAAAACAAAACAAAAAATTTCCAGTTGCTTCCAAAATGATAAAAAATATTCTTAATTAAAATTATTGTATTATTGTGTCATAGCACGATACCTCCCTTTTTCATGAAAGAGGGGTACAGAACTATAACAGCACTATGCTGTAATGTTATTTTTGTATTACGGTGTTATAATGCTAATACAATAATGCTAAAACATGTTTTTAAAGGATTTAAAAAACTTCCTAGCCACCACCACCATTTTGTCAGTGATCAGAAAAGATTTTTTTTAATGTTGAAGGGAGACATTAACGTCATAGCACTACACCTCTCTTGTACATCCAAGTAAATGTGTTCAGGGGTGTATTCCTTAAAAAAAGCAAAGAAATACGAAATACAGCCTGCACATTTTTGATATTTAGAAACTCATGTGAAAAGGAGATCGCTGTGAGCTGACAGCTTGCATCCACTTCCCAGTGCCCACACCCTAGTCAGCAGCCTCCCACAGTGTGCGCACTTGTGTGTTTGTCTGGGGGATCTGCTGTGTGAAATGCCCGTCTGGCGATGGATGCCCTTAGCACCAAGGCAGCCGAGCCCGGGCAGGATCGGCTCCACATTCCAAAATGCAACAGAGACATTGAGTTGGCCGTGGCTGTGCCGTGGCTGTGCCAGGGCCCGCGGTGCACTGTTCATGCTGTTTTATGCTCCGGTGAACGAAGAGCAGTGTCAGCTGGCCCCTGAGCTGAGACGTGTGGCTACGTGACTCCTGCTCCCCGCAGGGGCAGCTATCCCATGGTAGCAGAGCGAGCCTCGTCTATCGAGCACAAGGGGCGGGGTGGAGGCTTACCTTCCACAGAGCCAGCACAAGCAGCGCCAGCAGCAGAAGACCGCCCAATGTGCTCCCAATTATGATCCAGATGGGGATGTGGGACTCTTCTGTCTTGGAGATTTCAAATACGATCTGCAAGAGGAATACAGTAAGGGCATTAGCAAGCAGCTTTTCAGTAGAACTCGCCTTATATTGTATCCAAGAAGGACGAGGGCAGCGGAGGTGATCTCCAGGGAAGTCTAGAAGAAAAAGGTTTGGTTAGGGTTCATCTTGGGCTGACTCTGCAGAAGAATGCACAAGACAAGCACTCCTGTCAGTTATTGGCTGTTTCCAGGAGAGGGCACTAGCGTTCCACTTTTTTTTGGTTTGAGTGTCCTAAAGGTGTGCGCATAGAAAAGTGCAAGGCACAATCTTCCACTCTGGGTTATGTGTTTACTATTTTAGCACCAGGGTTGCAACCCCAAGTCTATTCAAAACCAACACTGCCCCTCATTAGTGTTTAATTTCTAATCAGAAGTGCTGGGGGCAGAAGCTACCCCTGCTGGGTTATTCAGTGAGGATTTGCAACTGATTGACTGAAAGATACCTAGTTTTCATTCTAGTAGTTGGTGCAAACTTGCAAGGAGCTCTTGAATGTGTTAATTAATTAAATTAATTTATTTATTGCAATTACTTCTATCCCGCCTTTCAGGATACAAATCCTTCCAAGGCACCTTAGAAGTAACACCAAAATATATTAATAAATTCACAATAAACAATACTAATATATAAACAGTCATCAGGATCCCTCATGGCAGCTGGGAATAATGACCCTGTGTGTGTGTGTGCAGGGGGAAATGTCTTTCTCGCCTGCCCCCCCACCCGAATCCTTGTCCCAGGACAGTTGACAGTAGATGGCCCTGTGCATGTGGGGCGGGGGGACGGGGGGAGTCTCACTGCTCACGTTGCCCTGGTGTTATAGTAGGGAAGGCAGAAGGAAGAGATCTGGGTGCCACTGACTGGTTTGAGCTGATCTTAGAGAGGGGCCAGGCAGGTTCAAGGGCCTAGGGTAGGAGGGGTGCATGGAGCTTGGATTCAGGAGGTGGGGGCCTATGGCCTTTGTGGAGTCTTTTTGCTGAGCCAGAAGAACTTCTTGCCTGTGGTTCCTGGGGGACACATTTGACCACGACTGGCATGCTGGGCTGAGCTCAAAAACTGTATTGCCCTTGCCATTGTACAATCAGTTTAGATTTGAAGATGGGGTAAAACAATAACAGCCAGTAATAACTGAAAACATGGGGTGTGTTAGGAGCTACTCTTACACACATGCATTGGAGCGGTAAGGTCATTTGTGGGTTTTGGAAAAATACCAAGCAAAGGGCTGACCTCTCACAAAGCACAGTCTGTGCATTCTCACTGGTTCACTTGACGCTTAGTTGCGTCTGGCCAGACGGGCCCAGAATAAGATGCGTGCTGCTGGGACCTGACATGCTGCACGAGTTCCTAAGTGACTGGTTTTCCTGGCTTCAAAATCCTGCTCTCCACCTGATGCTGAGGCCCGGGCAGCAGAATCCCTAGAATCGGCATCTCAGGAGGGAGTGACATGTGCACAAAGGGGCGTAGGCAGGGGGGGTGAGGGACCTATTGGCGAGAGCGGTGCCTTTCTGGAGTGTTTGGATGAAACCGTGGGGCTGCCAAGCCCACTGGCAAGCCGAGTTGCTGTCCAAGTGGGAGGGCGGGTGGGCTGAGGAAGAGTCGGGGGCGTGCGGGACCTGCGGTTTGCATCCGGGTGGGAATGACAGGCCTATCTCTGGCTGTAGGACTCTGGGTGCCGTTGACCCCAATTAACAGCAATTCAGCAGCAAGGATTTCTTCTTCCCCCAAACTCACCAGATAAGACAGGATCAAAACAAACCCTACCACATACCCCATGCCTCTGCAACACAAATCTCAGGTCTTGGGAACAAGTATGACGCACGCCTGTAGTCAAGCTGCCTACCTGCCGGCTTGGATCCTCTTCTCTGAAGACAAAGGCGCTGCGAAACCCTCTCTGCAGGGCGGCGTTAATCACGAATCTCAGCGACTTGAATTTCAGCTGGACAGGACAGGACAGGGAGTCACAGTGGGAACACAGGAGCCAGCATAGCTTAGCCACAATTGGCATATTCTAGTTAATAATAAAATGAAAGGTTCTGCAGACTGCCAACTCCTTTCCAGCTGCTTCATGAAACATGGGGGGGGGGTGACCAGATGCAGATGCATTGTTCATTGAGCTATAATAAATGTGCATGTGCACAACTGTTCTTGAAATGGAAGATTCTCCATGCTGTCCATGGCCAAAGCTCGCTTAAAAATGGCGTAACTTCAAAATATGACAAAGTATAAACTGGCCCTATGGGGGTGCCTTTACCGTGACCATGGAGGAATGCCTGGAAAGCCACCTTTTCTTGAAGGTGGCAGAAGTGGGAGGTGCCAAGAAATGTTCTGCTGGAGGCTGCAGCAGGACACCTCTGGACAGCAGCAGGCCAGAGCAGGTCCTGTGGTGCAGCCCGACTGCCAAGGACGCTTCCAGGTCAGGCTAGCTGCTGGTCTGATCAGTTTTGGAATTCTGCTGCTGCGTTCGTTGGGGAACTGCTTTATACTGAGTCAGACCCTTGATCCATCTAGCCCAACGCTGGCAGCACTGACTGGCAGCGGCTCTCCGGGGTTTCAGGCAGGAATTTTCCCAGCCCCCCCCCCCCCCCGGTGATGCTGGCGATCAAACCTGGGGCCTTCTGTCTGCAGAGCAGGGGCTCCCCCACTCGGCTACAGCGCTCCCAGCGCTCCTTTTCCCTGCAGCACGGCATACAATCACTTACTCCATGCTGCCACTTCCTTGACTCCTGTTCAGTGCTCGAATAAGATGGAGAAAAGAGATGCCTGACCCCTTTACCTTTTGTGACAACCCCCTTCATTACTGTTTTAGAAGAGTACGGGGTGGGGGGAGGATTGATTTGGCTGAAATTGGCTGGGAGTCGGCGGGGGGGGGCCTGTGAATTTCATAAACGATCCCCCATAATTTGAGCCCAGCTCCTGCTGCTGTTGGCTGTTGCTATTTCTAGTGGCAGAAGGATTTCACAGGCCAGTTAGATGCTGCCTTCAGAGCAGACTGTGCTTCAAACCTGCTGGGGGTCACACCTCGAGGGTGCCTTCTAGCACTCATCTCGGTGCCAAGGAGGAGGCAGCTGTTCCTGATTTGCCCCAATTCTCTCGTGGGTTGTATCATTAAGCAATTTATGTTGATGTGGCACTCAGAAGATTGACGGTCTTGTCCCCCAGCTCAGTATGAAGGGAGGTTTCCGTATGGAAAGGGTGGGGAGTTACCAGCAGCTGGATAAGCTGGAGGGGAAAGTGGAAGTCAAGAACCTCTAGTTTGCACTCCCCAGAGCCCGAGGCTAGCTCAGGACACCAGCCGCACAAACGGAGTCATCCCCTGCCTGCGTAAAGCGCTAGTGATGGCTGTGCAGTTGGCTGAGTTGCCCTTACAGCTCTCAGTGACTTCATCCACAGATTTCCATACAAGAGAAAGCTGACTTCCTCATTGGCAGCCAGGTTCACATTGCAGTCTATTGATATCACATCAGAATTGCTGTAGTTCTGAAAAGAAAAGATGAGAGAGAAGTCCATGGGACACAACAGTGCAATGCCAGTTAAGCTCCCCCCACCCCCCCAAAAGCCTCGGAAGTAGAACTCGGGGTCCATTGACACCGCTGGGATTCCACGTGGAACTGCTGCATGGAGTTGGCTCCCCCATGAACTCCTTTGCCGGCTTGTGCTCTTCCCACACCGGAGGTCCAGTGTCATCCATCACAGGCAACAACAGCAGAGCCTTCTTGTTGCTCGGACCACTAAGCTAGCCTGTCCTGAGCCCAAAGATACCTGAGAGCTCAAGGGAGCCCCCACATCACATGACTTGCTCTGGCCTACTGGAGCTTCCTTGCTGGTCTGGCTAATCTCTCTGCAGTTCTCTCCCTTGGCCAGGGATGGGGAGCAGCACACATTCTGAACCTCTGCCTTCTGCAGACTCAAGGCAGAATGCAGGACTGGGCTTCTACCTCCTCCAACTGGGTAAGTGGGGGCTAGCAAGACACTTAAAGACCACTGACCATCTTCCTAACATATGCAGCGATTTCAAGCAGGTGCCGCATGCCCAGATGATCAAGTGAACCGACCTGAAGTCGCTTTGCCATCTGTTCTTGTTCTCTGCTTTTTGCATGTTGTAGCAGGAAAACCATGGGATGGCAATATTTTGTTGTCATATACATTGTATGGAAAGTGTCACTGGGAGCATCTTGCAGTGACACTGCACACTTAAAAAAAATTGCACCAGAACTCAGCCCTGAGTTCAAGTAATGTCCGAAAGCACAGGGCTACAAACTTGACCATGTTTGTATGGTGCAGAAGGTGAGCACTGCATACCAGCTGGGGGTGGCGGCCCAAGTCCTCATCTGAGGGTGTCCTTCGGTAGTCTGTATTATTGCCCCCGATGTTACACATCATATTTTCCTGTAATAAAGAGAAGGACTGGAATAACTCTTCAGGAATGGAGATCCAAAGCAACTAAATAAAGAATTATATAAATATGCCTATCTGGGGATTTGCACCCACTTTCCCTTCCAAAAAAGCAACACTGCCAGGGGTCTTGGAACATTTCTCTGATTGTGCACGGCTTTGTTCCTTCCTCTAAATACAGCTGCTTAGCTTGCTTGTGCAATCAGACTAATTCCTGTCCATCCATGATAAGGTGGCATGCAAAATATGCTCTGTGACATTATGCTCTGAATCCAGCAACTATCCCTCTAGAAGAAAAAATATTTCTTGATCTTACAAGCCATCATTAAATGCTAGTGGGAGGTTTGGTTGTGAAAACTCTTGGATCTCTTCTGCTGGCTCCTAATGTTTTCCACCTTCCCAGCCAGCTGCATATGGAAGAGAAATGGACTCCTGGGGCACATTTTAGAGCCAAAAAGTGTAATAATTGGGTCCATATAAGCAAGAGGAGGACTACTGGCAGAGAATCCTTTGCAGATGGGAGGAAATCAAGAGATGACCCAACACCTGGATAGGAGAGCATCAGAGACTTTCAAATTTGCCCCTTTGGCAAATTTATAAACAGACTTAAAGCTGGACTTGAAATTACCACCTGTTAAGATAATCTTCAAAGCAGTATGTTTTAAGTGCCCTGGATAGTCAGATATCCCTGGCTTGATCCGTCTATCCTGCTTTTCCCCCAAGAAGGACTCGAATTCTATTCATGTATTCATTCTAAAATTTGTAACCCACCTATTTTTAGAATTTTCATAATTATGTCCCCTTATTTTAGACCCGCTGGCAACTGAGGGCCGAACTTTGCATTATGAGGAGTGTGTGGCGGCGTCAGCTGCAACCAGCAGCCTCATGACTTCTCCCTGTCGACATCTAGTAACGGACATGTGCTGTGACATCATCATGCTTAGAATTTTCTTGCTGTATAGAATGCCTGTAAGTTAAGTCAACTGCATTCCAACACTATAAAGCCTGAACATTTTACTCATTCATAAAACGAAGATGGTTGATTAAAGCCTTCTGTAATTTGACATGGTATTGATGCGCTGAGTGCCAGACACTAGCCAAACATCAAGTAGATCTGTTGAGAAATGGCCAAGATACAACAGTTCAAACATTCTTCTTCTTCCTGAATGACTTTCTGCTGTTTATGACTGTTCCCTGCCACCCGTAATGTACCTTCCTTTTTTTGCCCCATTAAGTGCATCCTAAAATTTGAGGGCATTACAGGGGTCTTGCCCATTCTTTTTCTGACCATCCACTGGATCATTGTGAAGCTATTAGCCTTTAACGCCCTCCCTCCTCCACATTGTTTTAAAGGCAAGCCTGGCAGCTCATGCTCTGTGCTTGACTTGTCTCTGCCCTGAGGAATTTTATTATTATTTATTATTATTATTATTATTATTATTAAATTTATTAATCGCCCATCTGGCTGGTCACCCAGCCACTCTGGGCGATGTACAGCCTACAATAAAACAGTTTAAAACAATAAAATTCTACAGTAAAAACATTTTCTAAAATACCCTAACCCACCCAAAATGCCTGCCTGAACAACCATGTTTTTAATGCACGATGGAAGCTCATTAAAGAGGGGGCATGGCAGAGTTCCCTAGGGAACACAGAGTGGGGGCCACCACAGAAAAGGCCCTCTCCCTCGTACCGGTCTAGCTGTCCTGGCTGATGGGACAGAGAGAAGGCCATCCGAGGCTGATCTTGTTAAGCGGCCTGTCTGGTGTTGCTGGAGGCGCTCCTTAAGATAGGCTGGGCCGGAACCATATAGGGTTTTAAAGGTCAAAACCAACACCTTGAATTTGGCCCAGAAAACAACTGGTAACCAGTGCAACTCCTTCAGCACTGGAGTGATGTGATCTTGCCAGCAGCTGCCTGTAATCAGGCGAGCCGCCCTGTTCTGTATCAGCTGCAGCTTCCGAACTGTCTTCAAGGATAACGCCATGTAGAGTGCATTACAGTAGTCTAAACGAGAGGAGACCAGGGCATGTACTACTGATGGGAGCAGATGGTCGGGAAGGAAGGGCTGCAGCCACCATATCAGATGGAGTTGATACAGCGCTGTCCGGCTCACAGCTGACACCTGAGCCTCCATGGACAGCTGGGAGTCCAAAATGACCCCCAGGCTGCGGACCTGGTCTTTCAAGGGTAGCCGTACCCCATTCAACACCAGGTCAAGATCCCCCAGCCTCCTCTTGTCTCCCAACGAAAGTACCTCGGTCTTGTCAGGGTTCAGCTTCAGCCTATTCCTCCCCATCCAGCCACTCACCGTCTCCAGACATTTGGACAGGGATTCTACAGCCAACCTTGGTGAAGATTTGAACGAGAGGTAGAGCTGCATGTTATCTGCATAGTGATGACACCGCACCCCAAACCTCCTGATGATAGCCCCCAGCGGCTTCACGTAGATGTTAAATAGCATCAGGGAGAGGATGGAACCCTGTGGCACCCCACAAGTGAGTGGCTACGGATCCGAAACCACCTCTCCCAGTGCTACCCTCTGGTACCTGCTGGAGAGGAAGGACCGGAACCACCGCAATATGGTGTCTCCAATGCCTAGCCCCTCCAGGCGGTCCAGGAGGATACCATGGTCAATGGTATCAAAAGCCGCTGAGAGGTCGAGGAGAACAAGGAAGGAGCATTCACCCCTATCCAAAGCCCTCCTCATATCATCTACCAAGGTGACCAAGGCCGTTTCTGTCCCATGCCCAAGCCTGAAGCCCGACTGAAAGGGGTCTAGATAATCAGTTTCTTCCAAGTGTGCCTTCAACTGCATTGCCACCACCTGCTCAATCACCTTGCCCCAAAATGGCAGATTTGAGACTGGGCGAAAGTTGTTCAGAACTTGAGGATCCAAGGAGGGCTTCTTTAAGAGCGGTCTTATCACTGCCTCCTTGAGGGCTGATGGCATCACTCCCTCCTCAAGGGAGGCGTTCAGCACCGCCCTGATCCCCTCACCCAGTCTCTCTCTGCAGCCCATAATGAGCCAAGATGGGCAAGGATCAAGTAAGCAGGTGGTCAGCCTTACAGATGAAAGCACCTTGTCCACTTCATCAGGAGGAAGAAGCTGGAACCAATCCCCCAAAACCGGTTTGCCACAGGCCGCCTCTTGCTCACTAACTGTATCCACAGCGTGCAGAGTAACACACCTAATCTGATCAATTTTATCTGCAAAGTGCCTTGCCAAGGCCTCACAGGAGGCCTTAGAATGCTCCAGTGGTTCAGGAGCCACAGGACCGACCAGGCTCTGGACCACTTGGAACAGCCTCCTGGGACAGCACTCTGCAGACATGATAGAGGCAGCATAATATTCCTTTTTTGCTGCCTTCACCGCATGTGATAGGCTGAAGATACAGCTCTAGCCCGTGTCTGATCGTCTTTGGAGCGAGACTTCCGCCACCGGCGCTCTAGCTGTCTCACCTCCTGTTTCAGAGCTCGTAACCGCGGACTGAACCATGGTGCAGTCCGAGCCCTCAGGGGGAGAGGGCGTTTCGGAGCCACCTGATCAAATGCCCCAGTGATTGCGGCATTCCAGCCACCCACCAGGGTCTAAACCGAGTGGCCGTTGGCGTGCCCCAGAGAATCCCCAAGCGCGTTCAGGAATCCATTTGGATCCATAAGACGCCTGGGGTGGACCATTTTAATGGGTCCTCCACCCCTGCGGAGGGGTTGTGGAACCAAGAAGTCCAACGTCACCAGATAGTGATCTGACCATGACAAGGGGGTGGTGGATATACCCCCGACTTCCAGATCACTCCCCGCTTCTCCAGAAACAAACACAAGGTCTAGTGCATGACCAGCTACATGGGTGGGCCCAGTTAGAATATGGTGCCGAAATCTCTTCCCACAACAAAGATGGCTGCAACCAAAAGAAGGTGGCTTTAGCTGCAGTTGCAAGTACAACTAAGCAGACTGGAGATGAGTGGGGCCATCATCTCATGTGGTGGAAGAGCAAGAACCCTATAAAAAAGGAAACGGGGGGGGGAGGGGGAGAAAGAACCTTGTAAGAACTGGGAGGGGGAGAATTCTTTAGAAACTGTTATAGAACTACAGCCCCTCAAATGGTTCATACAATTCAGTGGATTTCCTTTCCAAAACATTACTCATGCACCAAAAGGCATGTAAATTGCAATGCCCGAGCGTCCTTGCCATGTAAGCAGGAAACGAGTTCTACTGATTCACATGTATGTAGGACTCACCTCCCGCTGCCTCTCGCTGGCTCGTGATGAAAGAGACACTTGCCCCATGTCCATCTGCTTGCCAGTCTTGTGTCCCGCTCTGCATCAATCTCCCTGGCCATTAGTAATGACGCAGCTTGCCATTGCTAATGGAAGTCTTTCTAACTCAAATGAAGGCATAGTGGCCAGTGTGTGCCTAGGGCGCTGCTGCCCTCAGGGCTTCACCATGCCAGGATTTTTATCCTGCAATGTATCGGGGCTTCTGCTTCTGGATTCTTTGTGGGATTTAAATTGGTTCTTTACACAGCCAGTTCTTCTTTTACTGCAGAACGCTACCTGCCATTTACACTGGTGGGAGGAGCCTGGCGGGATGTCATCAGATGTCAGCAGTGTTCCAACGCCCTCTGTCCACCCCCTCTGGGGTAGCCCCTCCCCCCTCTCGGCATGAGCTTTTCCACTGCAACTCCCTTGCCTCCCCTTTTCACTTCTGCTGCCTCTGATCCCTTCCTCAGCAACTTCTATATACAATCCACAGTACATTCACAACTTCAGAAGTCTGCTCTCCCCACCCCCATGTGCGCAAGTCAATCTCCGCTATGCTGTACTAGTGAAAAGTTCCCGCCTTCAACATGCCCAAGTCAGCATTGTAAAAGCACACAGTCACACTTTTCTTGTTTGAATATACACTGGGAGAGGAGATTGAGTGGAGATGGGTTGCAACATTGCAGGAATTCAGAGCAGCAGTGGTCTCTGCTGTGCTGTACTAGTGAGACGCTGGTATGCTGCACTTCCAAAGTTCCCAGTGTTGTTCCCAGGAGCAGAATGGCAAAGGGGCTGGAGATCAAGGCAGGCGCAGGAGGGTGACACTCCCATCGGATTGTCAACGCTAGGTGACGTCCACACTGCACTGCCCAACACCTGCCTACACGAAGTGTGTCGTAGCATGATGTCAGCAATACACGGGCAGTGATGGTGGATCTGTTGTGTGGCTGAAAATAATACCAGATTTTACAGATACAGAAATATCATGGGGAAAACAGGGAAGGTGTGGGTCAGCTGCTGCAGGACAACAATATTGTGTATTGCATGTGGGAAATACCGTGAATAAAGAACGACAACCACACACACACAAAAAAAAACGTGTGAAGGAGCCCATAGGGTCCTAACCTGCAGCATTCCTCCAATCTGCCAAGGAAGAGGATTGTGTCTGAGAGACCAAGGGAAAGTCTGAGTGCATGGGGGTTATGTTGTAAGCAAGCACAATATGCAGACTGCAGAAGGTGTTTACTGCTTACATGGCACAGAAATTAAGCCCAGATTTCCATCCCTTTTGGCACATGAGTAAAGTTGTAAGCACCTTAACTCTTCTCTTAAATAAAAGGATTTTGATCCCGGAATTGGCAGTTGCTTGTAAGGGCCAGGAAAAGTCTGAGTGTAGTGCTGGCAGTTACTTTGACTACACAATCACACTTGAGAGGAAAGGTTCCCCACCTTGTGATTTGTTTCACTCACTCTTCAGTGGCTAGGCTTTTTTTCTGCGGGCATCCTGATTTATAATGCACATTTTTAAGGTTGCTTTGAGTTTTTAGAATAATGTACTTAAAACAAAAAAAGCTACCTCATGCACATTGAAATTTGTGAGTTGCAGAAGGCGATTCCCTCCTCGTGTGGCCAATGGGACAGTGATTTTGATAGCCACCCCATCAACAGGAAAGAGGCCCAGATTCTGTAGCTGAAAGAGTTACCAAACAAAACAAAACAAAACACCATCACTACCATTCTGAAAGGGGGCATCCTTCCCCACTCCAAATTCTTTAGAACCAAGAGCTCCATGTACCTTAAAGGTGCAATTGAAAGGAGGGCCAATGCTGTCATATCTCTCCAGGGAATTGTTTGATTTGACCTCATAGTAGTCCTGGCTGGAACTCCTGCATAACAGCAAGAAGGAGAAACTAGCTTTGGAGGAGACTGACCCAACACCAGAGATGCTTCTAAGGAACCAGGTTTTTGGCTACTGATTGCATGTAGTATTTAAACAACATTTACACAAGCACACAGTGAAAATGTCAGTATAACAAATCAAATTGCTATGAAAACCTCTCTCCACACCCATCCAAAATACCTGGTAAAAAGGAGGTCAGTCTCGTATTTCAGTGGGAACTTTAGGAGAGCAGAATTGTCCTCTTTTGTGCTTTCCTGTTCCTCGCTGTCACTAGAACACAGTAGAACACAGAAGCCCATTTAAGGGACTTGACATGATGCAGATTAACACAGTGACAATGAGCTAATATTGAAGTGAAGAAAAAATTATTGCTGAGCCTCAACAGGGTGTTAGAAGAACTGTGGGCCCTGGCTGTTTACAAGGCCCCACTGGATCAGATTATGAGCTGTTAGCAGTTGTAAACACACAGAGTGCTCAGTTTTTCCTTTGTGGAATTAATGCCTGCGTTGGCACTGATCTCCTTCCCAAGGGTAGCAATTTCTCTCAGCTATACCCCTGGCAACTTTGGCAGAAGACAGAACTTTCCCCTTGCTGTTTGCCAATGATGTTGGCTTGGTGGGATATATAGACCTATAAAAGGGGATTTCTGGTTGACAGTGCACGATTCATGAACTGTGCGAAGAGTTAATCTACTCTGAGTTGAAGCAAAGAGAAAACTGGATTGTTTTACAACTGCTGATACTACCAATGTTGATACAGCTCTTTAAGTATCAGCATTCTCTAAGCTCATATATGCCCTGTTTGGAGAACCTTCCCTTAGATGTCAAGCACTGCCTTTGTGAATGCAGTTTAGCACTCCTATCTTAGGCACACCTACTTGAAATAAATCATTTTCTCCCCGCTGCCACCCCTAGTTTAGCAAAAATACACAAAACAAGAGGTGAAAGCACAGTTATTATAATAAAAAATTGTAATAAGAAAGAAATTGTATCAAATTCATAAATTGATCAGCTACTTTATTTGTTGTACCAAAAAGATAATTGATAACTGCTCTCCACGTTAGGCAAATTGCTTATATTTGTTAACAGGTTTTTTTGATAAGTGGTCAGTTTGACTAGTTTGAATAAGTCCCATGTTTTGTTTAACTTTTAGCTTTTATTGGCTTTTGATGCTGCCCTCCAAATTGTGATGTATTATTCTGGCTGCTGTTAACACATCTAAAAGGGGATTATGCACATTTATTGGTTGAATATTATTAATGTCGCTCAATAAGCACAACCATGAGCTGGAGGTCGGCTGTGCCAGTTGGAAAACCTCACCATGGTGTTGATTACCCTTTTCCAACATTTTACTGCTCTCTCACAGTTGCAGTGAGAACACCTGCAGAAGGCCTCTTTTAACTGAGTGACAATGCCAACATTTACGTTCAGGGGTTTTGTAGATTTGATGAATTTTTTAGGGACCCAAGTCCCTTCATTTTCATAGCAATTTCTTTCCAGACAATGGATTTGGGACTGGGTACAATTCGCGGACAGAGGTTTGTAAAGGGAGAGGTTTTTAATTCTCCAGAGGGGTTGGCAGAAAGCTGGCAGCTGGGTTTCCACCATATCATAGATGTTGACTGGAGGGAGTTGTAATTTACACATGCATCTTGATAGATTTTCTACCAGCCAGAGTTAGTTTCATTTTCAGAATGCCCAGGAGCGCACTGCCTAGCAACAAAAAACCACATATGGCCCCACTATTATGAGAAAGGGAGAAAAAATGTTTCAAAACTTTTAAAACTTAGGGTTTATGGTATCAACTTCTTTCCACTGTGAAACCTCCGGCTGAACCTCTCTTTCTGCACTGCCCAAAGTAGCCCCTCTAATAATCCAGCAGAATCCTCTTAGCAATTATTTCTATGCAGCCAGACAGGACTGCTGAGGTCTATTTGTCTGGGCTCTCCCCAGCTGTGCCCCCGCCCCTAAAATCCTAAATCCTAAAAATCCTAAAAAATGTTAGGATTTTAGCATATGCAATTTCTCAATTACTCTGCATTTCCTTCTTTTTAATACACCACGTAATATTTCTTTTTAATACCCCTGAGTTTTTGGAATACATGCTCGGACTACATGCCCAGATAATTGTATAGGTTTTGGTGACCTCGATGAACTGCTGACTCAAGGGAAGCCTTAGGGAAGCACACAGCCTGGGGTAGCATTGCTCCTGTGGGTGGGGGAATAAACAGAGCTGAGAGATCTAGTCAGGGAAAAAAGAGGAAAGAAAGAAGATGAATGGATGAAAAGAGGAAGGAGAGAAAACAATGTTATTGCCAACCTGTTGGCAGTCAAAAAGATCTCCAGGTTTTGCAGGAAAATAGACTTTCTGAATGCAAAATCCAAGCGAAAGGCCACCTGCAGAGATTAAAGAGAAATGGGAGCATTTCAAAAGATGCAGCCCACCATGTTTCCCACAACCACCTGGAGCAAAGAATAGATTGCCTGGACAGAACTTCACTTCTGCCCCAGAACCTTCCCTGTTCACCTTATCCCAGGCAGCCTCCCAAAGTCCCAGCCTCGTTGCCATATGCTGCAATGGAGCCCTTTCTTTGGGCCAGAGGTTATAGCTGCCCACTTCTGTCCTACTTGTCTGGCAAACAATTTTGCTACAAAGAAGAAAGTGCACACAATTTTGTCCAAGGGCTGATGTGCACTAGAGATGTATATCACTTTCACAACACATTGCCATGGCTTCTCTCAAATAATCCTGGGAATTGTAGTTTGGTGAGGATGCGGAGAAAGACTTCCTGGTTAGACATCTCTAGCCATCAAGCCACAATTCCCAGGGTTCTTGGCAAGAGGAAATGGCTACTCCCAGATGAGGCCTTTATTCTGCATTTACCGGGCTTGTTCACTCCATATAACACTGGCATCTATTTGCAATCCTCCTGTGTTTTCCCAGTGCTGCAGCTATCTTTTTTCCCTCACTGCAAAAAGTCTGACTTTTTGTAGAAGTTTGGAACAATAACACAATCATCACATGTGTAGATGTCTTCAGCACCACTCTTCCATTTTTTAAAAGAGATGTTCTTTTGATGTCAGCTGGTGAACCTATCATAGCTCAGCACACATTTTGCATAACTTTTGCGGTAAGCGCCTTTTATCACTTAAAAAATAAAACGTACAAGTACTACTAATAGTATGCTTTTCCAACTATATATTATTTAAAAAGCAAAATACCAGGAAGGTATTTCTGGTAAATACCTGGTTAAGGAAGCCAGATTCCAGCTGAACATCAGGAAAAACTTCCTGACTGTCAGAGCAATATGACAATGGAACCAATTGCCTGGGGAGATGGTGGGCTCTCCCACGCTGGAGGCATTCAAGAGGAGGCTGGACAGCCATCTGTCAGGGATGCTCTGACTTGGACTCCTGCATTGAGCAGGGGGTTGGACTCGATGGCCTTGTAGGCCCCTTCCAAACCTACTGTTCTATGATTCTATGATACCACTGAAGTTAAAGAGTGTCATAGCACCATGACCTATATATAAACGTTGGGAGAAAAACAACTTTCCATTCACTGCCATTTCAGCAAGGTGGTCAATGGTAATGATCAGAAAGGTCTTTTAATTAAAACAATTAATTAAATTAATTAACTATTGCATTATAATAATATAACGCTATATCCCTTTAATGCTTTTTTTTAACCATTTAAAAAACCTTTCCATTCACCTCCATTAATCCCCTTGCTAAAATGGTAGTGACTGGAAATGGGGGTTTTTCATAGAAAATTATAGCATTAGCACTCTTCCACATAAGTCGTATTTCGGCACCACTTAAAAGATCAATTAAAAAAACAAACAGCACTTACTTCCAAAGGCATAGTGAATGTGTGCTGAACTGATAGGTTCATAGCTCATAAAAAAGATGGAAGTGTAGCACTAAAGGTGCTGGTGTGGACAGAAAATTGTGGGATGAAAGTCCGATACAATTCTGCTTGTAGGTTTTAGCGCAAGGGCAATAATGTTTCAGTGCTAGGAGCTGTCCACCTGGAAGCACACCATGTCTGGTTTTCTACATGCATGGGTGGTTAGTAAGCCATGGCAGCTTGTCATGATGTATGAACCCAGTGAGGGTGGTGGCTGGGATGGTTCACATGGCACAGAAACCTGCGCCCAGGAAAGGTAATTAGAGAAATGAGCCAGCATGTGACCGACGCGCATGGGGGTGGTTAACAAGCCACCATGGCTTATTAACCACCCTCATGTTGTGCAGACCAGGCCACTGGCTCTTAAAACAATTTGAGCTACTTCAGACTGGGCTAACTTAAAAAACCCCAGTGTTGTTTCAATTGGCATGTGGTAAGTCATTGGCCAGGTTCTCACGACTGCGGGGGTCAAAGACGCCATTGTGGCTCCTCCCCCCACCCCTGGGCTTGCTGCACGTATACCCGCTGTTTGCATAATCACCTGCGCTGCAGCACGGGTTGGTGCGTCGGTACGAACCTGGTGCGTGATGCGACAGCTTCGTACCCACCCTGCAACGCCTACTGCATGTTGTGAGTTGAAGGGTGAGTACAAAGCCACCCTCACTGCGCCGCGTTCAGACTGGCCTGCGAGCTCATATTACGCCAGTACTTTTCCAGCTGCACTGGCTGCCAGTCCATTTCCAGGCCCGATTCAAAGTGCTGGTGTTAACATTCAAAGCCCTTAATGGCTTGGGGCCAGATTACCTGAAGGATCGCCTCCTCCCATATGTGCCTGCCCGGACCTTAAGATCATCGTCAGCGGCCCTCCTCCGTGAGCCCCTGCCAAAGGAAGTGAGGCGGGTGGCTACTAGGAGGAGGGCTTTTTCTGCTGTGGCACCCCGGCTCTGGAATGAGCTCCCTAGTGAGGTTCGCCTGGCACCTACATTGTATTCTTTTTGGTGCCAGGTGAAGACCTTTTTATTTTCCCAGGCATTTTAGCATTTTAGCTTTCTACATTTTTAGCTTTGCTGTTTTAAATCTGTATTTTAAACTCCTGCACTGCTGCTAGGTTTTATTGTGGTTGCATTGTTATATTGTGGTTTTAATGTTCTATATATTTTAAATTGTTTTATTGTGTGCTGTTTGGTTTTAATTTTTGTGAACTGCCCAGAGAGCTTCGGCTATTGGGTGGTATAGAAATGAATGAATGAATAAATAAATAAATAAACAAACACACCAAACTGTGCTGCAGCCTGGGTAACTGAGTAAACAGCAGGCATGCATGCGGCGTGCGCAGGGCGGGGGGAGGAGCCACAAGGGCTTCTTTCACCCCCACAATCGTGCAAACCCAGTCATTGCGAGATACCTCTGCTACATGTCCAGTGAACACCAACAAGCAGTTGTGTGTAATACTGCACAACCACTCATCAGAAACAGAGACAGGCTTGTGATGGATGTACTGCACCATTTCAAGCTTCCATCACCCCAACTTGAAATAAACTCCCAACCAAAGGTTCTGTCCATCACCCCCAAAAGATGATGTGGACGATGCCCTTTTAAAAAATATGTTTGACTGCAACAGAGATTGGAGAAGATGCTTATCATATCGGATCAGTTGTTTGGTGTTGGCCAATTACTTACCCAGGAAATGTCATCTGTTGAAAAGGGGTAGGGTGCAGAGGCCGCAAAACAGTATGTTCTAACCACAATGCATTGTGATGCTCTACAGACAGGAGGATTTTTTAAAGTGCCCCAGGCTTGTGCACAGCTGATTATAATATTAAAATTCTCCTTGGGCTCTCAGGGCTGAATTTTCCGTTTTCAGCGTCTCTTTTTTTTGGCAAAGCAGTAAGTATTCAATGCCATACAGACACATTATGATAGTATTTTACAGCCCCCAAACACACAGGGTTGCTTTATTGCAGGGACTAAATCCTAGCACGTTGATGAGATCAAATCCATCACTGTCAATTGCTTGCCAAGCAAAGTTCAATCTAATATTCTGTTTTGAATCTGGGAAGCCTCCCCCTGCCTTCTACTTCTTTTGAACAAAGTCTGCTTGTATATCTTCCAATACTCTCCCCTCCAGCCTATCTTACATGGATGATAATATATTTCCCAGGTATATCATATAAGACAGTTTGGTGAAATGTTTTCTGTTTAAAGATTCAAGTAAGTGAAATGGGAAGGATGGGAAGGTCCAGCTGCCAAATGTGGTTCCAAGTCTTGAACATCTTAGTGTTCACTGAAGAATGCTGACTGAGGTCACTGTGAAAATAAAATTTCTCCAGCCCAGAATTGCCTACTCCAGTTTCCCCCACTCTGGTGCCCTTCAGATGTTTTGGATTACAACACCCATCACTCCTGATCATTGGCCATGCTGGCTGGGACTGATGGGAGTTGTGGTCACCAGGGTGGAGGAGGCTGGTTGTGATGAAATAGTATTTTGTTTTTGTTGTTTAATTGCATATTTCGGTGTTTGTTTGCTTGATTGACATGTTCTAACATATATTTTCTCCTATAGGCTATGGCAAGTAGGGGGGAGGGGAGTTAGAGTGTTCAGATTTGAAGGTTGTCTCCTGATTGGCTGTGGCTTTTTCAGTTGGGGGAGCGAGGGGATAAGAGGCGCTTGGTCTTCTTTCGAGGGGGAGACGGGACTGGCTTTCTGAGGGGAGATCGGGGCTCCGGCTTGGGGGGCAGTCAGATTCCCCTGGGAGGTGGAGGGAGGTATATTTATGGTTCGGATGGCTTATTATTAGGAAGGGTAGAGTAGGTAAGGAATTAACACAAACCTGAAACAAGAATTTTTACCACATAAAACTCAGACTGCATTGAAACGTCTCACACCATGTAAATAAAGCTTCAGTTTTACTGTGTGCTTCCAAACCACGCCATTCTCGGTCTCATTTGTTACCAGTAAAAGGGTTAGATGAAGCTAGGAAAGAGGTAAGCCATGGTCTATGAATCTACACCCACACTGAAATGGAAGGTTCTCTCCTCACGAGGAGGAGGGTGGTGGCAACATCCTAATAAAGTGGTTGCTTAGATTATAGATGATGCGTTCCTTCCACACACACACTCCAAGGTATCACCTCAAGGGAGAGGGTGAGAGATTATAGAGGTACTGAAATTCTGGTGCTAGAACCAGTAGTTGGTGTTGTGTTTATGAGGAGTGGGGATTTATAATAGTCACAGGTGGGGGAAGGGTGAAACGTCACACTGGTCTACTCTGACTGGGAGCAAGACTCCATCAATGACTCTGTGACAGGAGTGGGCAACTGTGGGAGGTCCGGGGTCCAGTTTTGCCTCCCCCAATCCTCCCTTTGGTTACAGAAAGTAAACAATTAAAAAAAAAAGTTTTGAAATGGTGTCCATAGTGGTTATGGAGCACCAAATGAGTTAAAATTAGCTTGCAAACAAGCTAATTTTGACCCTCTTGGTGCTCCATAGTTGCTACGAACAGCACTCCCCTCCCCATATTATTTTAACTGAACTTGGAGGGCAGACGGGGCTGCATGTGGCCCATGGGCCACATGTTGCCAACACCTGCTCTACAAGCACGAGGTCACTAATAGCTATTAGCCGTGATGGTTATATGATAACTGCCTCTGAGATCAGAAGCAGCATGCCTCTGAATACCAGTTGTGCTGGAGAAAAATAGCTAGAGAGGGTTACTAACCTCATGTCCTGCTTGCAGGCTTCCCAGAAGCATCTGGTTGGCCACTGTAGGAAACAGGATGTTGAACTAGGTGGACCTTTGGCCTTATCCAGGGGGGCTCTTCTTATGTTCTTAGGGGGTTAAGCAGAGAGGTTCAGCCCTCCTACTGAGATGGTTTCACTGGAGATGGCAGATAAGAGCCTTCTTCATGTAAAGCATGGGCTCCACAGGCCCTCCCTAGACCATTTGGGCCTGCAGGATGTGGACCTGGGTTTGTGTACAGAAGAGGATGATAATCAGGGATGCTCTGAAAGGAGGGTGAAGGCCAGTGTTGGCACTAGGAGAGTCACAGATGTTAGAAGACACCTCTTTGGCTCTATGTTGGACTGCATATTAGGGGTGGATGTGTCAGAGCTGAGCTCAGATATCAGCTCAGCTGTGCAACAAAAGCAAAAGAGTCAGCAAAGAATGTGGCACTTTAAAGACTAGCACACTTATTGTGGCATTAGCTTTCATGGGCCAGAGCCGACTTCATCAGATGCATGGCACGGTAAACCCAGAGTGTGGGCATATCTATCCTGAACAGAGAGAGGAGGAGAGCGAAGAAGAAAAAAGAACCCTCCCCCCAGCAAAACTGAGAAAAATGAGACTGAAATGTGCCAACTTAACCTTGAGTCCCAAAGGGTGGCCCTGGAACAATGCTTTCTAAAGGCTAGGACTTTGGGGAGTCTGCAGGGGAAGAGAGTTTGCCCACAGAAGGGGGGGGGGTCTCCTATAGCTGGTACAGCTGGAAGAGCACTTGGAGCTAAGCACCAGAGGACCTCCCCAGAGGACCTCCCCTGAAGTGCAGCACTGTCTGAGTTTCCCCAACAGCTCATTCTATCAATCTTTGGACTGGCAAGGGGATAGAAGACCTTGACTGCTTAGCCTTAAGGGACCAGAAGCCCTGGAATAATAAGCAGCTGATCCCCAGAATGTGAACTGTCTGCCCTGAACAGGTTCTTATTTTTCAGCTTCAGTTCCTCACAAGCATACTTATCTTACAGGGTTGTTATGAGATGGAATAAAGTATCTGCATACCAGAGAATGACAAGGAACAATAAAATCTACTTTTCATTACACCATCATAGGGACAGGTTACAACATTCTGTACTGCAGTCACATCTTGTCTGGGTTTTTTGGAATGCCAGTATCTTCAACTGAAATGAACTAGCTTTGGCATAAACAAGCCATAAAAGGTAAGGGGGGATTTATCTGACACGACTACCAGCAACCACTGAAGTCTCGCATCTCTGCAAAATTCCTCGCCATGACAAAGTTAACAGGATGGTCTGACAGCTCCAAGGATCTAATATGGGTTTAGAAATGTCCTTGCTGAAAATAAGACAGAATGAGTCCAATTGCCTTCCCATCCCCACAACCCGATTGCCTCAAAACAGGAATAAGGTGACTCAGGAAGCAACAGGAAGCAATCACCCAAGTCAAGCTGCTCTAGCAGATTGGAATGGAAGTTTTGGGGCTCAGTCATCCTGGATTTAATTTATCCACCCAAAGGCTCTTAGGTTTGGGGGCCATCTTACTGCAGTTGAAACCTCTTTGTTGTTGTTCAGTCGTTCAGTCGTGTCCGACTCTTCGTGACCCCAAGGACCATAGCATGCCAGGCCTTCCTGTCCTGCGCTCTCTCCCGGAGTGTGCTCAAGTTCATATTCATTGCATCGGTGATGCTATCTAGCCATCTCATCCTCTGCCGTCCCCTTCTCCTTTTGCCTTCAGTCTTTCCCAGCATCAGGGTCTTTTCCAGGGAGTTTGCTCTTCGCATTAGGTGGCCAAAATATTGGAGCTTCAGCTTCAGGATCTGTCCTTCCAATGAGCACTCAGGGTTTATTTCCTCTAGGATTGACTGATTTGACCTCCTTGCAGTCCAGGGGACTCGTAAGAGTCTTCTCCAGCACCACAGTTCGAAAGCATCAATTCTTCGGCGCTCAGCCTTCCTTATAGTCCAGCTCTCACAGCCATACATTACTACTGGGAAAACTATAGCTTTGATTAGACGGACCTTTGTCGGCAAGGTGATGTCTATGCTTCTGACTATGCTGTCTAGGTTTGCCATAGCTTTCCTCCCACGGAGCAAGCATCTTTTAATTTCATGGCTACAGTCACCGTCTGCGGTGATCTTGGAGCCCAAGAAAGTAAAATCTGTCACTGCTTCCATTTCTTCCCCTTCTATATGCCAGGAAGTGATGGGGCCAGATGCCATGATCTTCGTTTTTTTAATGTTGAGTTTCAAACCAGCTTTTGCACTCTCCTCTTTCACCCTCAACAAGAGGCTCTTGAGATCCTCTTCGCTTTCTGCCATTAGGGTGGTATCGTCTGCATATCGGAGGTTGTTGATAATTCTCCCAGCAATCTTAATTCTGACCTCTGATTCATCCAACCCAGCGTTTCTCATGATGTACTCTGCATATAAGTTAAATAAGCAGGGTGACAATATGCAGCCTTGTCGTACTCCTTTCCCAATTTTGAACCACTCGGTTGTTCCATGTCTGGTTCTTACTGTTGCTTCTTGACCCTGGTACAGGTTTCTCAAGAGACAGGTAAGGTGGTCTGGTACACCCATCACTTTAAGAATTTGCCACATTTTGTTGTGATCCACACAGTCAAAGGCTTTAGCGTAGTCAATGAAGCAGAAATAGACGTTTTTCTGGAATTCTCTTGCTTTCTCCATGATCCAGCGAATGTTGGCGATTTGATCTCTAGTTCCTCTGCCTCTTCGAAACCCAGCTTGTACTTCCGGTAGTTCTCGGTTCGCATACTGCTGAAGCCTAGCTTGTAGGATTTTGAGCATCACCTTGCTGGCATGTGAAATGAGCGCAATTGTGCGGTAGTTTGAACACTCTTTGGTGTTGCCCTTCTTTGGAATTGGAATGTAAACTGACCTTTTCCAGTCTTGCGGCCATTGTTGAGTTTTCCAAATTTATTGGCATATTGAATGCAGCACTTTAACAGCATCATCTTTTAGGATTTTAAATAGCTCGGCTGGAATACTGTCATCTCCGCTAGCTTTGTTGTTACTAATGCTTCCTAAGGCCCACTTGACTTCACTCTCGAGGATGTCCTGCTCAAGTTCAGTGACCACTATCATGGCTATCAGGGACATTCAGATCTTTCCTGTATAGTTCTTCTGTGTCTTCTTGCCACCTCTTCTTAATCTCATCTGCTTCTGTGAGGTCCCTGCCTTCTTTGTCCTTTATCATGCCCGTCTTTGCACTAAACGTTCCCTTGAGATCTCCAATTTTCTTGAAGAGATCTCTAGTCTTTCCCATTCTGTTGTTTTCCTCGATTTCTTTGCACTGTTCATTTAAGAAGGCCTTCTTGTCTCTCCTTGCTATTCTCTGGAACTCTGCATTCAGTTGGATATATCTTCCCCTTTCTCCCTTGCTTTTCACTTCCCTTCTTTCGTCAGCTACTTCTAAAGCCTCATCAGACAGCCACTTGGCTTTCTTGCATTTCTTTTTCTTTGGGATGGATTTCGTTGCTGCCTCCTGAACAATGTTACGGACCTCCGTCCATAGTTCCTCAGGCACTCTGTCTATCAGGTCTAATCCCTGAAATCTATTCCTCACCTCCACTGTATATTCATCAGGGATATGATTGAGGTCATACCGGAATGGTTTAGTGGTTTTCCCTACGTTCTTCAATTTAAGCTGAAATTTTGCAATAAGAAGCTCATGATCTGAGCCACAGTCAGCTCCAGGTCTTGTTTTTACTGACTGTATGGAGCTTCTCCATCTTTGGCTGCAAAGGACATAATCAATCTGATTTCGATATTGACCATCTGGTGATGTCCATGTGTAGAGTCGCCTCTTGTGCTGTTGGAAAAGAGTGTTTGCTATGATCAGCGTGTTCTCTTGGCAAAACTCTATTAGCTTTTGTCTTGCTTCATTTTGTACACGAAGGCCATGCTTGCCTGTTATCCCGGTGATTTCTTGACTTCCAACTTTAGCATTCCAATCCCCTATGATGAAGAGGACATCATTTTTTGGTGTTACTTCTAGAAGGTGTTGTAGGTCTTCATAGAACCGATCAACCTCAGCTTCTTCGGCATCAGTGGTTGGGGCATAGACTTGAATTACTGTGATGTTGAATGGTTTGCCTTGGATTCGTACTGAGATCATTCTATCGTTTTTGAGATTGTACCCCAGTACTGCTTTTCCCACCTTTTTGTTGACTATGAGTGCTACTCCATTTCTTCTAAGGGATTCTTGCCCACAGTAGTAGATATGATGGTCACCTGAATTAAATTCGCCCATGCCTGTCCATTTTAGTTCGCTGATTCCCAAGATGTCAATGTTCAATGTTGCCATCTCATGTTTGACCAACTCTAGCTTACCTTGATTCATTGATCTGACATTCCAGGTTCCTAAACAATATTGTTCTTTACAGCATCGGATTTTCTTTTCACCACCAGACACATCCACAGCTGAGTGTCCTTTCGGCTTTGGCCCAGCCGCTTCACTCTTTCTGGCGCTACTTGGAAATACCCTCTGCTCTTCCCCAGTAGCATATTGGACACCTTCCGACCTGAGGGGCTCATCTTCCGGCGTCATATCTTTTAGCCTTGTGATACATTCCATGGGGTTTTCTTGGCAAGAATACTGGAGTGGGTTGCAGTTTCCTTCTCCAGTGGACCACATTTTGTCAAAACTCTCTGCCATGACCTGTCCATCTTGGGTGGCCCTGCACGGCATAGCTTATGGCTTCACTGAGTTACGCAAGCCCCTTCGGCACAACAAGGCAGCGATCCATGAAGGGGTGAAACCTCTTAGTTGACCAATTATGTCCTAAGTTGACTCTCCAGAACTGTTATGCAGACCTGAAAAGTCAAAAATATTAACGTTCCAATCATTCATGTGTGCCCCTCAAAAAACTGCACTGGAAAAGCAACTGGGATAAGACGGGATGGTGCAAGAAACCGGGGGAGTGGTGTTTGGGGGAGATCCAACCCACTCTCTAAACTTCGAGCTCTGGAGTGATCATCTGCCACACACAGGCACGCGCCACATAGTGCTTGCTGGCATCCCAGTTCTAGCAGCCATGCTTCCTTACAAAGTGGGTGAGATGTGTGCAAGGAGCCAGGGCTGTGAGGTTTCTGGACTTGGGTGGCCAGGCCCAGGAGAGAAAGGCACTGAGTCAGTGCAGGTAGGATGGAGAAGGAGAGACTTTCTGGGCCAGGTGGGGCAGCTCTGTGGGTCTGATGCAGCTTACAGGCCACCTCTTGAGGAACAGAGACGTATAACTGAGCCTCACCTATAATGCCAATGTTTCTCAACGTGTGAGAAACAGGCATGAACAGTTGCCAAGCGTTTCACAGCCTCCTACCCTCCAATTAATGAAGTGTGAGAGTTCAAAAATGATTTTCAAAACTGGTGGTCATCAGTGGTGTTGTTCTCAAGCTTTTTGTTTAGTCTTTGGGGTCACTCTCCTGGTGTGAGGAATCGCTCCTCAGCCCTACCTCCACTTAACCTGCAAGCTCACCTTAGACCAGTGGAGGCTGGTGGCTCTGATTTCAGTGGGCTGTGCATCCATTCTGGGTTTCAGTTAGAACCAGCCAGAACTCTAAAGGGGCTAGCAAAGATGCTGAACCCTAGCCCCCAAATTGGTTCAGCACCTTGGATAGCTCCCTTAGAGTTCTGGCTGGTTCTGAGTGAAACCCAGAATGGATTCATGGCTCCACCGAAATTGGAGCCACCAGCCTCCACTGCCTTAGACTACCTGAGCTTCCCTGCTCCTGTTGGTTCCAGCCTCCCAGCAGCCCCTCTAACAGGAAGCAGGAAGAGGCTGCTGACAGGCTGGCGTGTCAGCAGCTCCTGTGTGGAGCTCCATGGCTTTCCCTCACCTTAAAGGTACGCCTTGGATTTTGCTTGTTGCTTCCTTCATTTCCTTTGCCTTGCTCTGATGCTCCTTGAATCTGCCCTGAATCTTGCCTGGTTTCCATGTCTGTTCCCTACCCATTTACCCTTAGCTTTCCTGATTATGCCAGAACCTATTTCTTCTGTGTCCCAGCTTACTCTCTGCCACTCAGTGACCTAAAGCATGCTGTGACCCCAGGTTGCCCAGGGGGGAGGGGGATCTTCATGACAACGGGATGAGAAGTACATTGGAGTATTACCTGGATTTTAATGGAATCAGCTTTGGTCCGTAAGGGACATACGAAGCAAGATAAGCTGAGTGTACCATACCTTTAAAATCCAGTTTTCAGGAGTCACACAGTGCTTGAAAGGAACATAATTCTAGGTGTGGAGAGTAGAACTGAATGTCATCAAACTGGCAGGGCCTGCTCAACCAATGAGAGAGGCTTATTTCCTTCCCCTTTCCAGGCTCCCCCCTGCTACTACATTATTATGAATGGAGAGCAACTAATTTTCCCCAAGTGTGAAGATTTCCCTGAAGAACCCAAAATCTCCAGTTCTCCAGCGCAGCATCTGAAGGTTCCCCCAGAGAGCTTCCCCCACCCCAATTTTGCCGCATTCCAGCGATCTGCAGTGGAGTTATCGCTCCCACCCCATTTCTCCCCATGTGTGCACTTTCGCCTATTGCTTCCAACCTCCCCTTTCTCCCTTTCTCCTTCTCCCTGCATGCAGTGAGAAGCTCCCAACTTTACATCAGAGAAACTACAGAACATCAAAGAAGCGCAACATGCAATAGGGATTTAAGAGAACAATAGAAAAGTGTTTTAGGTCGAGTTACTACAGTTCAACCCTTTCACTGCAGGGCAGTGAGATTTATTTCTTACTTCTGAGTAAACATGCATGGGGGGGGATATGTTAAAGACTAAAAACAGGTACCTAAGGTGATCGAGTGTCCCCACTACTGCAGTAATGTGAGGGTCCCTGCTGTGCTCCTGGGGATTTTCTCAGTGGGAATAGCTACTTCCACTAGGGAAACAAGAGGGAATAGGGTGTCCCACCCCCTTGACCATGTCACTGCCAGGTCACAGAGGGATGCCCAGGAGTTAATGCGGGGGGGGGGCATGGCACACTGTGGCAAAACTACCAGGGAGCCACTTTCAGTAAAAAAAAAAAAAAAAAAGGCAGGCTAAAAGGAGTTTCCAAAAATGCAGCTCTTCAAGAGGGCAGCGGCTGGTTGGCAGTGGATTGGTGATGATGTCATCTGCCGCGAAGGAACTCAGACTTCTGTAACTTTGCACTGAATTGCTCGTGAAGACAGCCCCCCCGGTTTCTCCCTCTTCCACACTGACTGATGCTTCTTTGTTTTCATGGGTTCTTCTATGTGCCCTCATCCCTACCTTTGCTTTGGCCCGGAAGAATGGGTAGCTGACATTGCAAATCCTCCTGTTTGGTTGCTTCTCTTCAGACATGCATTCTATGTTAATATCCAGGTCATCCTGAAACGAAAGTGGAAGAATGTTGTAGATTGCAAATTACAGCAAGCCTTGCATGAAATCTAGACTGCAAAAACTTCTCCTTAAAAGGCAGCTCAAAATGGAGTGTCATTGCTTGGTATGTCACTCCTTCTTGTATGGCACAAAACTAGGTTGCTTTTTCTAGACACAATTGTAGCCCCAATTCCACCCCATGGAAGGACAGGACCAGAAAACCACTCTTGCCAGAAGGCATACAGACAGATTGGCATGAGAAACAGCACCCTGTTGATAATATTTTTTACCTGCAGGTGAATTGGCCATATTAATCACATCCCAAAAGATGACTCCAGTCAACTCAAATGACAAAGCTTTGTTGTGGAATCTGAAAATTCTGGATTCTAATTGTTCAATGATGACAGTGGATGTTTGTGAGAAGCCACTTAAGCTGCTATATTCTTCCCTAAATAAAAGGTGATTTATACAACCATTTCGACATGGGAAATGTGATCCCAGATTTGATCCTACAAATATGCGCAGGGAAACACAATAGCAAAGCAGCAGCTCTTTCTGAGCATCCACCTTCCCAAATCACATTGGGATAATGGAGCACCAGGGACGCTTCCTCTGCTGCCCCCCACCCCGCCTTGCCAGGGGCCATTCCATCTAACCAAAGCCTGGCTAGTGCAGGGAGAGTGCGTTTGCTGTTGAAGGATTCTACCCTTCTCTGGAACTGTGTGCCCCTCCCCCCATGAAATTCCACTGCCCCATAGTTATAGGAGAGTCCTTGCTTCATATGGAATAACTAGGAGCCTCCAATCTGTTTTTATAAATGGACAAAATATTTCCTTTAATCCCTTGCCCTTGTGTTTACTCTGGTTCCATCTCCTAATGTCTTTCTTTGGTTAGTTTGAAGTAATCCGTCAGCAAAGAGAGAAACTTTTGCACTTTCCCTGTTTTGCAGGCAGCCCTTCCTGCAGTTTTCCACTGGCAAGCTTTTTAAACCAACACAAGGGGGACACTCGATGCTCAGTGGATAAGCGAGGCCTCAGCAGCAAGCTCAGCATATTGATAGGGATGGCGGAGAATTCCGCCACGGATTTCAGTGAGGCTGAATGCACTGGCATTCGGCCCCCCAAAATCCATGGCGGAACGGCCTGCCCCCCCGCCCCCCCAATGATTCCCCCTGGGGACGAGACTTACCTGGGGAGGATGTTCCGGATGGCGGCGGCTCCGGCTGGTCTTTCGACCAGCTGCCGCGGCCGCCATTTGCATTTTGGTCTTTGCCGTGATAGGCTATGTAAGTCTTTACGTAGCCTATCACGGCAAGCCAATTAAAAAAACAAACGGCGTATGCAAATGGCGGCGGCTACGGTGCCCGCCATTTGTGTTCCTTATTTTTCACCGTTTTAGTCTACGTAAATATTTACGTAGACTATTACAGCGAAAAAAAAGGGGAACACAAATAGCATAGTGGGCGCTATTTGCGTTCCTTTTTTATTTTTATTTTATTGTGTTCCTTTTTTATTTACAAAAATCTTGGCCGCCGTAGCCACTGCCATTTACATACGCTGTTTTTTTGTGTTTTTTTTACCCAGCTGTGGTAGGCTATGTAAAGACTTACGTAGCCTATCACGGCTCCCTGGCTGGATGCAAATGGTGGCCGCTACAGCGGCTGCCATTTGCATCCGCACTAGCCAGTCCGCGGCCGGAAATCCAGCTGCGGACGGCCCAGGCTGGCTGCTCCATGGAACTGCTGCAGAGCAGAGCCGGCCATCGAGGATTCCGGGGGGGGAGGACCGGATCGCCTCCCCCCTGTCAAGGATTCTGGGGGGAGGGACAGAGCACCTCCCCCCCCACGAACACAGTCCACGTAAAGGTGAGTGACTTTCGTACATCCCTACATATTGACTAACAAAGAGGGATGGAAAGCACAGTCTGTCCAAACCACGCAGCAAAATGCTTACATGCACCGTCGCTATTTACTACAATTCAGGCTTGAACAGTGGGAGGATATTTCTGAGGTCTGGCCAGGACTAGAACTCCAGGAGTCATCACAACTGAGATTTAAAGGATGGCTGCAAATAACAATGCCATAAGAACTATCCTGATGGATCAGGCCAAGCGGGCCCGTCCTGTCCAGCAGTCACTTTTCCCCAGCAACTAAGCAGGTGTCTTTGGGAAGCACGCAAATGGGAACTGAAGGTGACACCTCCTTGCCCCCGCTCCTTCTCCCCAGCATCTGCTCTGCACATTCGGGTTCCATCATAGGCTATCATGGCTAATTAACCAATGATGGGTCAATTTTCCATGAATTTGATAAAAATGGCAAGATATGAGTATGATAATAACCAAATGGTGTGTTAGTTAATCTATGTTTAAGCTTGACTGCCACACAGTACAGCCTGTGCTGTTGCATTGGCATCACAAGCCGAACTAAAAAGGGGATTCCAGGGGCAGCAGCCACCATCCCATGTGGAGGCATAGCCATGTTCTTCAGATCTGTTGAAAAACCGGATGCAAAACGAGGGTGTGGTGGATACCAGACCAAGGATGCAGTAATGTGGTGTTTCCATGGGACCGCAGCTGAAGAGAAAGGGCAGTAGGAGATGCCCAAGTCCACCCACGCAAGAAGCGAGCTTCCAAAGGTACGGTGATGCCTGTTATTATGCACTCCAGAAAGTCTGCTGCATTTTGAATATAGGAGCAGAGGCATTTATCAGAGGCAACAGCCATTTCAGGTCTCTTGCATGAGAGAATCTCAGAGGAGCGTCTTCCCCAAAGAACATCCGCAGCAGCCAAGGAGATGGGATGGCGTTCAGTAACATTGCCATGAATCCGGCTGTAAGCTAACTTGACTAGTTCTAGGCACTCTGGGAAAGGGCCAGACGCTTCTGTGTCCTGTACAGTGCATGGCACATGGTTCGCACAAAAGTAATGCTAACAAAAAGTAGCAGTGAAAAGAATCAGCACAGCACTAAACTAGCTCAGGTTGGGAAGGCTGTTGACTAGCAGCTTCAGCATCACAACCTGATATGTGTGGGTGCCCCCTCCTCAGAAAACATGAGCCCCTCGTGCGGCCCCCTTGAAGTGCAATTAGCTGTTGTAGCATCTTCTCGTTGCTCTCACACCCGCATCGGAGGCACCGTGTGTGGTTTCAGCAGCACTGTAAGAATGACAAACGCGTCGGGGCTGAGGCTGGGACAGAAGGCTCTGTCTGATGCAAACCAGAGATGAGGGGTTGGACTTGATGGCCTTGTGGGCCTCTTCCAATCCTACTATTCTATGATTCTATGAAGGCAGACTTCACCAAGGCCCAGACATGCAAGACCCAGGATGACAAAGGAGCTGACGTGGATGGTGCCATATGAAAATGATAAACCAGAGACATTTTTAAATAAAGCATTCCCAGACGTTGGCTGGCTTCTAGGGCTGGCTGTCAGCAGAGTCCTAGCTGTCCCCCAAGTGCTGAACAGATGCTTGGCAAACCCACACCTTCTTCCATCTTCCATTCAGTATGTAGCATTTGCTGTGGCATCAGCTGGCCGAGCTCAAAACCGGAGCTCACTCTCCAGTCTAAGCCTCTCATTTTCAGAGGAACAATAACTCAGCAGGAAAAATTCACCTCTGACTGAAACTTGGCCATAATAGCATATGTGGCTGGGGAGAGGGGGGGGAGTAGGGAGAGATGCTTTTGAAAGCCACAAGTAAAATGGATGAAGTTGTTAATCATCTGAATATATTGGAGTTAAACACTCTCCTGAGGCACGGAGAATGCCAGACACCTTGCTCTAGCTATCTTGTGACGTTGCAAGTGGGAAGGCTGGTAGAGTGTGGAGATGGCAGAGGGCAGCAATGTTCTTTCCGCCTTCCACAGCACAGGAAGCCTTCTCACTTGGGCATGTGGAAAATGTGGCAGTTGATGCAGTTGAAGCTACAACAGAAAGTCAGGCGGCAACCTATTGAGATGGGCAACAACCGAAAATGTGCTTGGAGTGGATGGTGCTTCCCATGGGGCAAATGTGCACATGCTGATAAAACTAAGGACCATTTCATGCACACACAAGGTAAATTTCCTGCTATAAGGTAGTTACAGGTGCCTTATGGACTTCAACTCCCAGAAGCCCCTGCCAGCATGGCCAATGGTCAGCATGGCCAATGGTCAGGAATACTGGGAGCTGAAGTCCAAAACATCTGAAGACCGACTTTCTGCCACATTCCCATTCTATACATAAACACCTACGGGCATATGGATGCCTGGTAACTACATAGCGCTTATAGCACTCTTTGAATTTATTAAGGGATTGCCATTCTCTGTTGTGTTTGCTATCACAACAACCCTATGAGGCAAATCACTATTCTTCCCATTTTATAGATGGAAAATATTTAGACATCATGACTTGCCTAAGGCCACTAGCAGAGTCTGAAAGTGAGGCTCAGTCTTCCTGGCCAGTTCAGCTCTCTTCCCTTTGGACCTCAGACACACTCTGGAGGCCCCATTTAAGCTGTGCATTTAAGGAACAAACAGCTGGAGTTTGGGCGAGCACCGTGCCTAAATTCATGAGAGCAGAAATAGGAATTGGAGACTGCTGTGCTTTTTATTTGTCCCATATTGTTCAATTAATGCATCTGCAAGCAAGGCTCTTACTGGCTCTGGGACTTCAGAAGATACAGGAAATACTTCTGCAGTCTATTCATCTTTTTTTATAAAGAACAAAACAACAGAGGGGAAGAAAATGTAAAGCTTTGGAGAGGATGACATGGATCTGGAGGTGCTATGATTAGCTCAGCCATAAAGTCAGTTATACTCAAGAGTGCTCTGTGTCCCTAATGAAGTGCAACTTCAGTACTGGATGCTGCGAACAAACAGGAAGAGCGCCACCTTCATGCTCCACTTGTACCTCTAAAAGACATCTGGTTAGCCAACGCTGGAATAGACAGACCCACCCTTGATCTGATCCAGGATAGGCAGCTGGGTCCTTTACATGTTCAACGGAATGGATATTACAGAACAAAATTTGCTTTGGGTGTGTTTCCACACCATCGCCTTCACTTCTTTTCCAACTTTGTTGCGCTGTTTCCCCAAGCGCATTTTCTCGCACGTGCTTCCATGTCCCAAAAGGACCCGGTCTATCAGCGCTGTACCCTGGCGGGCTGCGCGGTTTCCATGGAGCCCTAATTGCATTATTCTCTTGATGGCTGGGTGGAGCCTTTCTGGAGTGGGTTTGGTCTGCTTACCCCGTCTGCTTTCCTGCATCCTGTTTCCGATTCCTCCTTCCCTCGCTCCCTCTGCCACGCTGAAGCTTCCCTCTCTGGCCAGTCTCCTCCTTGCCTTCCCAGCCCTTTTGTTTTGCTTTAGAGAAGGAGCGAAAAATCAAAGCACTGTGTCTGGAGCATCCCCCCCTTTAAACCTTCCTTGTTGCCCCCGAAACGGGGATTTAAAGCACAATTGTGCATTAATGAAGTGGCGAAAAATCAAAGTGCTGTTCTGGAGCATCCCACACCCCTTTAAACTTTCTTTCTTGCTCCTAAAATGGTGCTATGTGTGCATCTGTTCATCTCTGCCTGACGGCTCCCTCCAGGATCATTTCCCCCTCTCCTTCACACACCTTCAGTGCTCCCGCCTCCTCAGCCGTTTTTCCAGGACAACAGAAGGAGAAGCTAATGGAGGATTACGGGATTTTTAAAAAGGCTTTCCCCTTCTCCCCGCCCCCTCTCCTTTCCCCTGAAAGTCGAGATGCTCCCGCATTTCAGGAGCAAGCAAGCCTGAAATGCGGCTTGGGAGTTACTTCCGAGTAGACACACATATGCTTGTGCTGGGAAAAGCGGGGAGGAGAACACAAAGAGGGAAACAAGCCCCCATTTTAACCCAGAGGACCTCATTGACCACAATGGGAGTTACTTCTGACAAGACAGTAATGGGTTTGTTGTGGGAAAGAGAGTAGTAAAGACAAAGACAGAATCCAGCCCCCATTGTAACCTGCAGAATAGCTATAACGAAGCTGCTAAGTACTTTTGTCCTAAGGCAATTCACCGGACCTCCACCTGGTCTTTGGTTGCTTAAATGCATGTAAACCATTGGGCTTTAATGTGTGACATTTCAATTGAGGGGGAATCTCAGCCTCATCCACAGCAATGGGAGTTACTTCTCAGGAGACACTAATGGGCTAGTTGTGGGAAAGAGACAGAAACCAGCCCCCATTTTAATGCACAAGATCTCTACTTGGAAGCTGTGAAGGAGTTAGGTCCTAGGGCAATGGACCGAAGCCTCCAGATCGCGCTTAACCGCATTTGAACTGAGGGCTTTGATATGTGCCGTGTCAACTGAGGGGCTTCTCTGTCATTTCTATGGTCATTGAGAGGGCAAGCCTCATTCAGCACAATGGGAGAAAACATCCCTTGACTGGGGTCATGGGCTGTGTTCTGGTGCTTATTTTCAATGATGTTTTAAAAGTTGGTCCCCCGGCATCCTGCTCCAAAACGGCAATGAAACTTCCGGAAAACAGGGAGGGAAAGGGTTGGGTCTCTGAGGTCAGAGCGACACACCCACAAAGGCCAGGCTACACGCCCCACGGGCAGGGCTAAGACAGCAAACCCAGTGCGATTGTGGAAACACGTCAGTAATGGAGCCGCCATAACCAGGAAAAGTCAGACTCAGCAGTGGTTTTTCAGAGATCAAATGTGACACTGGGGCTGAATGGCCACGACGTCATGGAACCACAGAGATCCCACGGCACAGGCAGGTTGGAGTAAATCACTGGTGGAAACACAGCCTCTATGAACAAGCATTCAAACTAGTTCTCCATGAAGATCTTTTGCTCCAAGACTGATCACTGGGTAATGAGAGATTTCCACTGACTTTTCTCATGAGGAAAGTTGCACTCTCCTGGGACAAGTATATGGCATATGAAGTTGTCCAAACCTTTGACAAAAAATCACTGCTGTATTTTGTGGCAGTGAATTCCATAAATTAATGATTAGTTGTGATCAAGTCACAAGGCCATGGGAAGAACTAATTATTTTTTTCCAGTGCTGAGCAAGGTCAGTTGCCAGGAGATCCATCTATTCTTTGGGACTGGATAACTGAGACACAGCTTATAGGCAAAGAATGAAGTTGGGTGGGGGAAAATGAGGGGCAAAGTTGAGTAACCCTGAAGGTGACCAGAGACTGCAGAAAGTCAGGGCAATGTACACACACACCAGTGGCGAAGGCCCCCTCTGGGCTTGCTGGACATGCTTACACCAGAGCAGAGACAACACCCTCCTTCAAGAACAAGATAGGACAAACACTTCTGGTACGAGAGCAGTGCCACATGCAGAACTATGCAGAGGGGCTGACTGATGCATTATAGATGCTTTAGGTTCTGAGGGTGGGGCTACATTTTACAGATGAATTCCTCTAATGAAAACCTGATGGCTGCTTCTTCTAGACCAGCCCTTCCCAACCTGTTGCCCTCCAGATACATTGGACCGCAACTACCATTAACCTCAACCAGCTTGGCCAATGCCACGCTGCCTGCCATGCACACCAGGAGGGGAAGGCTATTCTGGACAAAATAGCTCCAGAAGAGGGTGATTTGCACACACGCAGTAGTGGGGGAGCTTAATATTTTTGCCACCCGCTATTGTTCCCTTGCAACCATCTCCAACCTGTCTCTTTTCCCCCATGGAGTGGAGGGAAAGACGTGGCCTTTCGGTTTTCATTCCATGCATTGATGTGTAATATGTAATGAAGCATTCAGGGCCAAACTGAATGTGACATTAAATGCATCTTTGCAGTGAATGTGCATGTTGTTAAAAAAGCAAATATCAAGACTGCAGCTGGTGGGGAGGAGAAATTTAACCCTGATGAAAATTTATTATTTGAAGCTGCTGTTTGCAGCACTATTGGGTTAAATGTCCCCTCCTCAATTGCTGTGATTCTGATAATTATCAGCCCCCAAACTGGTTGTTACTTGCATTTTTAATAACATACCCAATGGGGTTGTTCACACAACAGCCCACCATAGGTTATTTAACCCATGGTGGGGCTACAGGATAGGCAGGGCGCATGTGGCCACCATTTTGAATATGCAAGCCCTGCTCAGGGGTTGACATGTCGTACAAACCCGGCAAGCGTGGGTTATGTGAGGATTAAACAACCCCCGCGTAACCCATGGTCTGTTGTTTAACCCTCGCATAACCCATGCTCGCTGGGTTCGCACAACACGACAACCCCCAAGTGGGGGTTGCATATTCAATCTGTCGCCCATGGGCGTTGTGACTCATTGTCCAAACCCGGTCATTAAATGGAAAGATGCAGATAACATGACATTTAGTTTAGCCCTTCGTCCAGCTAATGTGAAAGCCTGTGAGAGAGTATTTAAGGGTTGTGAGAGATACCCTGTGAGAGAGTATTTAAGGGTTTCCTTACCTTCTGGATCAAGCTTGCAAACTGTAAGTTTCTTGAGAAGGAAATGTTTAGAACGGTGTTATATGCATTTTCTCCTCTGTTCTCCAGTGTAGCTTCTACAGCCACCCTCCTCCTGGTACTCTCTATGACAAAAATGGAGGTATCAAAAGACAGCGTGTAGGCGGAGCAATCCGAATGCGACTTTCTCAGGACACGTCTGCAATACTCCCTATGAAAAGAGCAAACATTAAAGCAGCAGCCAAAGTAGCAGTGCCTGCCCTTCCCACAGCGATCTGCAAAGGAGGTTCCCATTGTCAGTCAGGGCCAGCCTATCAATGCCCGAAGTGCCTTGGTCTCACACACCATGACCAAGAGACGGGCATGCCCAGGAGCTGGGCAGTGGTGCAGTACCAGCTGGCTGCAGGGTGGGAGTGGAGCAAGGAAGGTATGAGTATTCAGATTCTACATGAAGCTGTGGTCCTGGGGGTCTTTTAACTAGAAGGGTGTACCTAATGTATTTCTGCAAGCTGGATATCGAGATGAGCCTAAACTACACATTACATGAATAATGCTTTAAAAAAAACACCTTGCTTAACACTGCCACTTTTATTTTGAAAGAAAAGCAGCTATGGGGCCCTGATACAGTGTTGTGCTTCCAGTCCAGTTTCTCACCCCAAATCCCTTCCTATGTTGCTCTTTGCCACTGGATATGCTGTTTACTGCAAACAAGATTATACTTGCTCAGGGGCAAAGAGAAAAGAAAGAGATCCCCAAATTCAGGGTGACCTCTCACAATAATCTCTAAGACCTAAACTAAACCTGCAATCTGGTTTCCCAATCCCTCACATTCATTGGCATTATTTCCTGGATCCTTAATCCAGATTATCTACTCACATGGCAGTGGGAATATCGGTTTTAGCATCAAGGACCAAATTGGGAATGCAGTGCTCATCCTCATTACATCCATTCCAGAAAGGTACCTATGGGATAGAGGGAAAATGTTTCGATTCTCATTTTGTACATGGCACAATGAAGAGGATTTTTATAAACTAGGCATCGTTAACGTCTCTGAGTAACCCAAAGTGCAAAATGCGATGCAATACCCCTTAAAACACTGAAATGGTACAAAAGATTTGGGATTGTCATCTGCCCACAAAGACAGGGGCCAAGCATGTTTCTTGCTTTTTGGTTACTCAAACTGATCTGTAAAGACCACTGGTAATTTAGTTAGTTCTCCCTTGGAGTGAAAAATGAGAGCCAGGAGACCTCTAAATAGGCATACCCTTATTTCATATGCTCAGGGGCAGCCTGCCAAATTACTATTTCGTGGTTTATACAAATGTTAAGCCACTTTTTCCTGTAAGTACACTTAACACTGTACAAAAGACACCCCTTGGCCCCTGTTCTGCTGCCCCGCGTTCCTTTGTGCACAACACATCCCTGAACAGCACCCCCACCACCCCCACCACCAGCCCACCTCCATCCTTGCTCTCAGGCTTCTGGCTCTTGAAGGCCAAACTCTTCTGTTGAAAGAGCCCTTGGCCCTGGACAATGGGAAATGCTGCTCAAAGCGGTCAGTGAACACGATTCACCACAATGTTTTCAAGCCTCCACCTTCACTCTAATGTAATGAACTTTTACGTACAGCAACTTTCAGCGAGGTTGGCCACCCGTCATCCATTACTGGACCATTGTCAGGACTATTCAGGGCATAATCAATGGAGAAAGTCACAGGCTTCACATAATCCGCCGTATCCTAGGCAAGGAACAAGTAATCATCATTATCCTCGGTTTGGACAAAGAGCCAAGCCCAGTAATGAAAAAAAAAAAAGGATATTATATAGCTAAAGTTAAACATCAAGCTTGCAAAAAGGTATTTGCCAAGTAAGAACTGCCCCCAGGCAACTAGACCAGGGGGGTGTCTCCATGACAGTGGAAGGAGAAGCCAATGGTGGCTTACCCGGATTTTTCAAGGAGCCAGCTTTGGTCGGTGCAGGGCTCCACGAACGAGTGAACTGCACCATTCTAAGTCCCTTCACAGGAACATATTTCTGGGTGAGGTGGAAGGATTGGAGTGAACATCATCAGACTGGCAGGGGCTGAACAACCAATGTGAGAGGCTCCCCCCTGCCTCGCCAATGCAAGAGGCTTCCCTGGTCCTTCTTTACAGCTGACAAAGCTGCGAACAATTGAAGCTTTGAAGCTTTGCATTAATTACTCCAAACCAAACATTGAAGAAACACAGGTGCAGCCTTCTTTCTCCCGTGAAGCTCCTGATGCTGTGAACAATCGAAGCTTTGAAGCTTGCATTACTTACTCCCTTACAGCTGAGAAAGCAGCTTCAACATAGTGCTTCGCAGCCTTTAGGAAAGTGAACCCCCTGAATACTTGAAGCACCGTGGCTCCAACCAGCCCCCTTTCTAATCCCCTTTCTCCTTTCCACTGAAACTCCCAGTGCTGCAAAGGATCAAAGCTGCAAATTAATTACTTCCAAAAGGCAAGGAAGCAAACATCAAAGACATGCAGCTTCAATATTAAGGCTCCTAAATGTGTTATTTCGATGCATGGGAATCTCGGTAACTTCTGGAGTGCGCATTTCAGGAACAAGCCTCATTGACCACAATGGGAATTACTTCTGAGTAGACACACATATGTTGGTGCTGGGAAAGACAGGACAGGAAGCACAGGGATGGGAAACCAGCCTCCTTTCTAACCCAGTGCAGTGCAGGGTCGAAGGTGCGAATTAGTTACTTCTGAACAACAATAAACCGAACAACAGAGAATCGCAGCTTTGAGAAAGCGCTTTACAGTCTTTAGGGAATATGCTTTTAAATGTGCCATTTCAACTGAGGGGGATCTCTGTAAATTCTGAAGTGTGCATTCAGAGGACAAGCCTCATTGACCACAATGGGAATTACTTCTGAGTGGACACTAATTGGTTTGTGCTGGGAAACACAGGGTCAGGAAACACCCCTTGATCGGGGTCATGGTGAAAGGAACACCCCTGGGCAGGGCTAGCATACCCGAGGTCAATGTGGGGGTTGGGGCATACAACAACTATACTAGGAGAACCTGACTTGAGGAAAACAGTCAGATTTTAAGCAGTCTCAGGAAATCCAGTTTGTTTGCAAAAAGCTCCAGGGCGGCTGCGGGATGGCCACAATGTCATGTGCCCCAAACAACCTTGAAATGGAGCCAGCTTGCAGCAAATTGACCGTGGAGACACCCCCCAGGAAACTTGAGATATATTGCTTATTCCTTTCTTGTAGGTCACAAATGGCTAAACGCAAGTATGTATGGGCACACTGGCTAGTAAAAAGCTAGTAGCTTTTGCTGACTTATTTGTAGGACACATTACAGAAAGCTGGGTATAAAGGTAATCTTTCTTCCTCCATCAAAATAGGAGCAATTTGCTTATTTATTTTAAACTCATCTATTCTTCTCTTTCCATGCTGGCAAAACGTCCCTCTTTTAGTGTTCCAAGCACTTACCAAGACATGAAAATTGAGCCTGTCACAGTGTTCTCGCCCTGCAAACAATGTGGCCACCTTGTGGGTGAGCCTGTCTCCATTTTCATCTAGGTGGGCTCGTGGGATATACCGTCGCTCATCAATGGTGATGTTGTAATTCAATGCTGAAATAATTGATTGATTCAAAGATATTTACATATTTATTCATACATTCATTCATTTATTTAATTTATACCTCACCAGGAAATGGTGTTCAAGGTGGCTAACGACAATAAAAGTAAAAAATTAAGCTAAAAATTAAAACAATCATAGAACAAATGCATTAAAAATACAAATAAGAGCACAATAATAAAAAAATAAGAATAAAACCAGCATCCAACCCGACGTACCAGCTCACAGGACAAAAGCATATCAAAAGCATATATACAACACAGTAAATTACAGAACCATTCTGAGCCTAGAATCCACATTTTAAACTATATTCTCTAATACTCAAAGGGCACCTTGCATCCCTAAGAAGCACAGGTGCTTGGAATGCACAAACGAGGAATAGCCACTCCATCTCTAGTTGTCTTTTGCTATACATCTGGAACTGTGCAGCATACTGTGCAGCAAATTCGGACATCATCTATGCGGTGGGAAGATAGTATTTCTGGTGCTGTTACAACTGCCTTTTAGAAGCATTTATATTCTTATGTAATAAAACATGTCTGTACTCACAGCAAGTTATGATTAAATTGCCTGTTTTCCTGGGGTGTGGGTGGGAATAAATAGTCACTGTTCATTCACACATCTTGCGTAGTGTAGCGAATAAGAGTGTGAGCTGTGAGGGCTCCAACTGAAATCAATGCAACCAGTATTATTGTCCCCATCCCACCGATGTGGGGACAGGGACTGGAGTGCGGAGGCTGACAGATGGTGGCTACCTAAAACCACTGGTCTCGGCAAGATTTGAATGAGAGATTTCCCAGCTCACATTCTTAGCTATACCAGTTCTTATAGATGTATTACTGAGTTTTAACTAACTGTGCATGTTTTGTCTCTTGCTACCTGCTTGTTCTGAGTCTCCAGAGCAGGGGTGCATTAGAAATTAAACCGCCATTTCTTTGGAGGCTAGCAGCACCGTCATTTTGTGGTGAGAGCAAAATCTACGTGGTTGAGCAGGGATTGTCACTTACCCACACTTGCCATCTGAAAATGAGTTGAGAGGAAAATGGCGGTGAAGCAAACAAAGGCAGACAGACAAGTGGCGTCCTTTCCATTCCGTGTGCAGTCCTTGTTGAAGATGTTGATTTTGAATGGCTCAAACCAGATGCTGGCATTTATTTGGACAACACTGCGGGACCTTACAGAAAAGAAGCAAAGTCTGTCCTGAGCCATCCCAGAAATTCATTACCAGTACAGATATGTGGCTCAGGGTTGGTACTTCAATTAGAGTCACCACTGCAAGATACACAGCGTTGTTTAAAGCTCTTGTTGTGTAGGACAGAACTGGGCGGGGAAAAAGTCACCTAGGCTATATGTAGATGTAACACTTAACCATGGTATATTTTCCTTTAGTGGAAACTAATACATGAAACCATGGTTTGAACAACAAAGAGTCCTGTAGCATGACTAACACATTTATTATGGAATACATATTCATAGTCTTCATCATGAATGCAACCTTTGAATTATTTCATGGTTTGAAGTGGCTTTATATTAAACATGATAAAGTCTTATCTTTGTAATGAGTAAACCATGGTTAAGGCAATTTCTTCAGCCCTCCAAGCTTTCTGATTGCAAGAGGACAGGGAGATCTCAGTGGGGTCTTCCTACACATGTGCTCTGAAGGCAGGGCTTAACTCAGCCATCTAAACTATGGTGCCTTTGGAATCTTAATCAGGGATAAGGCAACAAACCATAGCGCTAACCATGGTGAAGTGTTATTCCAGCATGAGCATTCTAAAGGCATTGGGTCAGTTACACCTGTGCTACTCACCAAATATTTCTCAGTAACCTTAACAATGTGATTATATATGGCACAGTGGATAGGATGATGTGTCTGGATTAGAGTGCACATCAGTTCATAATTGGCTAATTTTTAGAATTAAGGCAAATTTTGCATTAAGTATTAGTTTGCAAAAGTCAGTATTCTTCACCCTGATTTTCAAAAGTATTTAAAATGCAGCATCATCCACTGCTGGAAATGTTGTAATGACATTTTAATTAGAATATAAATGAAATCTTTGCAAGCAGACGTAACATTACCAAAACTTGCTGAATAATTTCCCCTCCAATTTAATTTCACCTCTGGTTTAGATGAGGGAAATCCACGTTTAAATCCCCACTTTGCTATGAAGATCACTGGGTGACCTTGGGCAAGGCACTCTCTAAGACTATTCTATCTCACAGGGATATGCTGAGGATGACTGAGAAAGTACAGTAAGAGCTAGGGTTACAGCACGTAGCTAATTATCAGTTTGATTAATCTATTAAAACTTTTCAACTGATTAAAAAGTTTCCCCAATTAATTGATAAATGTGTGTGTGTGTGTGTGTGTGTGTGTGTGCGCGCGCGTGGAGAGAGAGAGAGAGAGAGAGAGAGAGAGAGAGGGAGGGAGGGAGGGAGTACTTTTAAGAACTGCAGACGGCAAGTGCCGTCTTAGGGCCAAAGTAAACAGTATGTTAGGGCGCAATCCTATACAGATAGGCAGCCGCCTCCGAACTCGGAGGCGACCGCCTACCCAATGCAGGGCAGGAGAAGCACGAAGGGGATTGTTCCCTCCGCGCTTCTCCTGCCCTGCATTTTCAGCTAGACAGCTGATTGCAGCTGTCTAGCCGCGGGAGGGCAGAGCGGGGGAGGAGGCTGCTGTACAACACACTGATGTATCATACAGGCATTTCTGCCCTCTCTGCCCCAGAACGCCCTCCAGGAATGTCCCTTTTCGGCCACTCCACACTCCTCTTGTGAGCATGGAGGACGGGGCTGTTCTGCACTGCCTCCAAGGCAGCGCGGAAGTGGTGGGAGACCAGTTCCCAGAAAACCAGATATCCTATGGCCATGAAACCGCTGTCTAGCAGCCATAGGATTGCTCCCTTACACTTTTTAAAAAGTGTGCATAAGCTGACCACTTTTATTATGAAGGAAAAGCTGCCTCACAAGCCCCCAGTCTGGATTGTCCTTCTGATTTGGACTGGGTCCCCATGCTGGTTTCCCTCTGAACATTGCCCCTGGCTGTTATTTACCCCCAAACGTGCTGTTTGCAATAACTGGCACCTTCAGGGGCAAACAGCAGCCGATGGGTGGGCGGGCAATTTTCAGCAGGAAATTGATGTGCCTACACAGCTGCCTTTCCTTCAAGATAAAATATAAAAGTGTGTTTAATAGAGCATGTAGCCTGGCCCTTAGAACAAGGCTTTCTCTTTCTCTCACACACAGGATGGAATTTCCAGAAGGGCAGTAACAGCTGTGTTAGCCTGATGCAGCAAAAACAACCAAGTGTCTTGTGGAACCTTAAAAGACAAGCAGTGCAATCCTATACCTATCTACTCAGAAATAGGCACCACTGAGTTCAACAGAGTTTATTCTCAGGTCAATGAGTATAAGCTTGTAGCCTATGGCTGCAATCCCATCCCCATGTACTTACCTAGGAGCAAACCCTATTGAACTCAGTGGGGATTACTTCTGAGTAGACAGGGCCAGCTTTAGGGATGGGAGAGCTGGGCTGTTGCCTGGGGTGATGAGCTGGTCGGGGGGTGCCAAACTGATGTGAAGGGGGGGTGCCAAGCTGAGCTCAGTGGCTGTGTTTTTTTAAATGTGCTGTCTGCAGTATGCTTATCACCCCGACATGCGTGGGGAGGGGAAATAAGCAACCATGATTTCCCTCTGTGATTGTGCAAACCCAGTCATTATGTCCATATGGGTATAGAGAGAAAAACATGTAAACAATGACTGGGTTCGGATGATCACAGGGGTAGAAGAAGCCATTACGGCTTCTCCCTCTGCCCCCCCCCCCCCGCATGCTGTGCACACGATCACGGTTTGTGTAATTACCCGCGCGATGTAGTGAGGGTTGCCATGTTGTCCGAACCCAGAACAGTGCACGGCGGGGGTGGCATCTTACCCACACCACAACACATGTGTGGTGTGGGTAAGAACCCACCCCCACCGTGCACCATGCCGAGTTTGGATGGCTTGACAACCTGTGCGACACTGCACAGGTAATTATGCAAATCGCAGCTGTGCGTGCCCCACACGCAGGGGGAGAAGCCACCATGGCTTCTTTTACTCCCATGATCATCCAAAGACCCCCCAGTGAGTGAGATGCAGAAGGAAAGAAAGGGCTCTTCTAAGATGGTGCCTGCTGTGACAGATGTGCATCACCAAAAACCAAAGAGAAAATGCCATTTTCTTCCAAACTATTACTATATTCATAGGAAAATATATGCAGATTTAATTAATTAAATTAATATGATTAATCAACTAAGAGTTAACAGGGAGACAGCCCTAATAAGAACAGTTAAAACACTCCGTACAGCCTAGCCAGGCAGAGGGCATTGCTCTGATCTCTTGGAGTTGTGTATTCTCAACAATGCACATTTATGAGACTGGAGACTGGAGAGGTAGCCAGATTCTGCAAACAAGTTTTACTTCAAAAATTGCTCTAACCAGCCATAAATTCAACATAACCAACCATAATAGTATGGCACTTCCAAGTGAGCCAACAGCAAGGTCTATGAGCCCATCTTCATTCAGATCCAAATTCCCATGGATGCTGCACCCAAAATACATTAAGCCTGGAGAAAGGTCAGCAGCTGCTATTCTCTGCAAAATTACAGAAGGAAAAACCTGTTCAATATTCTGACACAAACATACCTGTACAAAAGTGATGGCTTGTTGTCACAAGAGGGTGTATCCAAAATACATCTGCATGTTCATCTGTGTGCTGTTGAAGGAAAGATTCCTTAGCATTCCGCGCCCCCGCCCCCCAGCATATAACATGTAGGAAGTATGTAGTAGGTATTAACCAAGCCTACTTGATTAATACATTAATTCATAACGTTGCCTTGCACCGGGGTGGATCATTGACCCATTCAGCCCAGTGCTGACTATCCTAACTGACTGCAGTCTCCAGGGTCTCAGGCAGAGATGCTTTCCAACCCTGCTGCTTGAGCTCCTTTGATGGGCGATGCCAGATATTGGGAGGGTTTGCATGATCATAGAGGGAAAATAAGTGACAGTGGGTTATTTTCCCTCCCCGCGTGTGCCAGTCACAAGGCACCTAATTAGCATAATTACCCTCACTGGGCCCAGGTTGTCATGATGTCCGAACCTGGCGAGGGTGGGTAGCTAGGATGGTTTACAAACCACCCAGCCACCTAGAACAAGCCATGGATTTCATGAACTCTTGTCCAGCCCCCAAACTCTTAACAATATTATTATTTTCTCTTTTCAGCCTACAGATTAACTCTACCTGCTTATATTTCCGTAGGAGGTTTTCCTTGTAGCCATGGAAGATATATATTGCTCCCTGATGTTCCTCCTCAAGAGGTGCTCCTACAACAATATCATTGTAAGAGTCCTGGTTCAAGTCAGAGACAGATGCAATGCAGGAACCAAACCTGGAGTTTTGGTAGCTTGGCAAATCTTTCAGAGTCCCATTGGAAACAAATCGGTCCTTCAAAGACAGGACAAAATGAAGAAAAGAAGTTACCAGCAAATAGTGGGAAAGCTCGCAAATCACCCTTGACAGTTACCCCATCTCCTAACCAAAATGTACAAAATGAAATGTGCAATTATGTTTCTGCTCAGAAAAAAACAGACAAGAGATGAAGAAAGGGGTGCATCCAGGGCAGTGAGCCCCCTGATAATAACACTGCAGTCCTAAGCAATGGAGCTTATTTCTGAGTAAATAACATAGGATTGTGCTGTAAAGCACATAAAAGTGAAGAGGTCTTAGCAAGTATGTGCGAGAGAGCCTTCTCTGTGGCCATGCTGAGGCTTTGGAACTCCCTGCCCAGAGAGGTTCACCTTGCCCATTCTCTGGTGGGTTTTGGCCATCTCATGAAGACGTTTTGTTTTCCAGCAGGTGTTTGGCCCGCTGATTGATAATTGTTTTATTGATAATGAATTTTTGTATGGCATTTTTTATCTGCTATTCCCTTTTCTGACATTTTAAAATGCTCTTATTGTGTTGTATTGTTTTAATATTTGTTGTAAGCTGCCTTGAGTTATTTTCAAATGGAAAGGCAGAGAATAATTATTTCAATGAATACATAAATAAGATTTTTAAAACCTCTAAAAAGAGCATGTTAGAGCAAAGGCCAGGCTGTACCTTTTCTTGCAAACATCGATGTGTAGGAAGGGTTATTTTAGATGGGGAACCATTCAAAGCTGCAATCCCCCCACCGGCAGGGTGGCTAAGTGCAAAAGCGGACAGGGCTCCCTACCATTGCTTGTTGACAAGCTACACTTGCTTGAAGGGATACAATCCACTGAATGGTTTTACCAAGTTATCTGCTGTTTGTATAGACCAGTTTTCTAAACAACTATTAAAGGTAAAGGAACCTTGTCCTCCTCTGTATTTGGCCACCTTACCCACTGGCAGTCTGAAGGGCTACAGTCCATTGAATGGTTTTACCAAATAATCTGTACAGGTCAGGCCTTAAGACCCCTGGAGGAACTGAAAACAGACAAGACAGAAAAGCATGGGGAGATCAACCAGGATAACCCTGACTGAAGGCAGACATTTTGAGTCATTGCTTGAATAAAACAGCGGAGGGAGCAAGCCAATGGCCAGGTAGAAAGGAACTCCAAGGAGAAAAGGAAGTCCGGGAGCATCTCTACACCAGCCTAAAATCCTGCATTTAAAATGGGTCTTCCTGCTTCCGTTTTAAATGCAGGATCACGATGACTCCCTTTTTCACTGGCTTCCTTTCCCCCCCTTCCCCCCCTTTCTCCCTGTATCTGAGTCTTCCATTGTCTTTCATTGCTCTCACTCCTCTTCTTGCCACCTTTCCTCTTTTCATGGAGGGAACTCGAACAGAACACAACGGGGTGATTTGGTAGCTCATTATCTGCTATCTATTTAAAAATGGAACAAAGGGCATTTAGTGCAGGAGATGGCCTGGAGGGTCACGGCGTCATGTAAAGAGCCTGCAAACTTCCGTGAAGGAGCAATCTCAATCACAGGATAAAAGCTAGATGTGAAGAAAGCCCAGGTATACTGCAAACTGGAAGAGCAGTCACAAGAGGCCAAGGGAGAAATAAAACATTAAGGACCAGAATCCAAATCTCTCTTGTCGGCACCACCTTCGTAGCCAGTCATTCACCCGGAGTATTTTTCGTTCCCTTTCTATCCCTCTTCTAACTACTGGACATATGGATGAGAAAACTATCTGGGCCCCAAAGTTCTTGAGTTTCCTTCCCAAAGCTTCAAAGTCTGACATGATTTCTTCGTAGCTCCGCTTGGCGGTATCAAGATGAGCTGAGTGTACCGTACCTTTAAAATCTGATTTTCAGGAGTTACACAGCGCTTGAAAGGAACATATTTCCGGGTGGGGTGTGGGGAGTAGAACTGAATGTCATCAAACTGGCAGGGGCTGCTCAACCAATGAGAGAGGCTTGTTTCCCTCCCCTTTCCAGACTCCCCCCTGCTACTACATTGTTATGAATAGAGAGCAACTAATTTTCCCCATGTGTGCAGATTTCCCCGAAGAAGCCAAAATCCCCAGTTCTCCAGTGCAGTATCTGAAGGCTCCCCTGGGAGCTTCCCCCCACCCCAATTTCGCCGCATTCTAGCACTTGAATGCAGCATCTGAAGGCCCCTCCTGAGAGCAGCTCAGCCCTTCAATTTTGCCCCATTCCAGCACTCTGCCCTGGAGTTATTGCTTCCAACCCCACCCCACCCCCTTCTTCCTTTCTCCTTCTCCCTGCTTGCTATGAGAAGCTCCTTTAATCCTGAAAGATTGTGATTGCAATAAAGCGGAGAAAGGACTTTACATAATAACAGAGAAACGACTTTACATTAGAGAAAGTACAGAATGTCAAAGAAGCACAGCATCAAAACAGTGATTTAAGAAAAAGCTCAGGGGGGAAAAAGCATCAGAAAAAGCATCAGAAAAGCAAAATAGCGCTTTAGGGGGAGTTACTAAAGTTAGCCTTTAACCCTTTCACTGCAGGGGAGCGAGATTTATTTCTTACTTCTGAGTAAACATGTACAGAAGGGGCGATATGTTAAAGATTAAAAGCAGGCTACCTAAGGTTAATGCGCATCCCCAGTACTGCAGTAATGTGAGGGGTCGCTGCTGCACTCCTGGGGATTTTCTCAATGGGAAAAATGGCTTCCACTGGGGAAACAAGAGGGAATGGGGCATCCCACCCCCTTGACCATGTCACTGTCATGCCACAGAGGCATGCCCTGGATTTAATGTGGGAAGGACGTGGCACACTGTGGCAAAACCGCCAGAGAGCCTCTTTCAGTAAAAAATTCAGAGTAAAGGGAGTTTCAAAAAATGCGGCTTTTCAAGAGGGAAGCAGCTGGTTGGCATGGATTGGTGATGACATCATCTGTTGCAAAGGAACTCAGACTGCTCTAATTTCGCACTAAATTGCTCATGAAGACAGCCCCCCAGATGCAACCTGCAACCAGCAGATCACTTGGTACAACCTAATTTGAAAGTCTGTAACCTCTTCCCTCATTCCATCTTAAGACTCTCACCATGCAGGCTTCATAACTTCAACATTGCCACCCTTTCTTCTCCTCTCCTTCCTGAACCTGTCTTTTTTTTTTTAATTATTACATTTATATCCCACCTTTTTTCCTCTTGCAAGGAGCTCAAGGTGGCTTACACGGTCCTCCTCCTCTCCATTTCATTTTTTTGTAACACCTTGCCTGATGAAGATTTTTTGGTAACACCTTGCCTGATGAAGATACAAGATTGCTTGTACATTTTTGGTGACTTCTGAGTTTGCCTAATAAAGGTATTGCCATAATACAGATTTTGGATTTCGTTCTTATGGCCAATAACCTGCCTTTGCTTTTGGTGTGACTTGGAAAATGCAGAATGTAACTGTTCAGTAGTGGGATCCAACGCTGGAGGCAGAGGATTTTATACCACCTTAAGGTGATTCTTTATGCTCTGAGGTCTCATCCCCTGCAGCTACTAGGTAAAGCTACCCAATGTGGTTCCTATAGACTTTTTAGCTAGCTCACCATCTAAAATTAGTTTCTAGTTGCTCTCTCCTTCTGTTTTCTACCTACCAAGCAACCAGTGTGTTTTGCCTGAGGATGGAGAGAGTTCTGAGTGACGGCCTGATTTTATAATTAAAAAAATGGGGCAACTTCTTAAGCCATTGTTTTTTTTGTTCTTCTCCATCCTGGCAGTCCTAGGGACAGTCCCAGGGACATCCTGAAACCATCACAGCACCTGATGAGTTCTAATTTAAATGTCTGCAGCCTCCTCCCACATTTCATCTTAACTCTGACCCTGCAGGCTGCATGACTTCACCATCAAGTCAGCCTGTCCCCCACTCCTCTTCATACCACCCCACCCCCTGCCCCTGCTTTTTCTAACATCTGATAAAAATATCTGGAAATGTCTAAAGATGCATAATTTTGGTGACCTGAGAGTTGGCCTAATAAAGGTATTGTCCTAATATGGAGTATGCATATTGTTAGACACACATTTTAAAATGAAATACTCATTCTATCCATGTAGTTTTTTACATTCAGGGCCAAAGTAGGCATTATGTTAATTGGGTGAATGCAGTTAATGTGCACATTTTTTGTTATGTAACTAATAGTTGTGGGGAAGCTTGAGCAGCCTTGGAATCAAGCAGATGGAGAGGGAGAGTTTAACTTGTTCCCTTTTTGCAGTGGAGGTTTCCCTTGAAATGCAAATCACACCTTTGGAGAGGCAGGAGAGAGAGTTGAAACTCCCCTTTTTCCACTCCCCACAGTCCAGAGACTGCACTCTATATTACAAAAATGTGCACATTAATTGCATTTATGCAAGTAACTTCATGTCTTGTTTGGCCCTCACATTACAGAGGTGGGAAATCTAAGAAGGACTTTTATTGTTATGTGGGCACAAGACCAAGTACGTTACCTCTTTTAGAGTGTAGACATACACTTTTCCTCTCTCTCTTCCTTCACTGAAATACATTGGGGCTCCAACCAACAAAATATCGGTGACCCCATCACCATCAATATCTACAGAATTGATTTCACTTCCATAATAGGCACCAATCTGAAAAAAGATAGAAAAATATGTGTGGAATGAGTGCTACTAGAGTGTTGTCTCTTTCGATATTTTCACATGCTTCCAAGAAATTAATGGTATCTGGAATGATACTGTTGGAACGAGAGGTATTTCTAAACGGAAACAATCCATCATCGCCTTGTCTAGACATCTCTCCTGGAAAAAAGTTATAGATTAAAATTTGATCCTGGAAGATTAAGGATCATATTCATTGCTTCTGTCTATGATATTACTTTCTGCTTATTCAATCTTTTCTTGCCCAGAGTCTATGGCAAGAATGATTAATTTATTTACAATGGGATTCAAGCCTATTTGCATCAAGTAAAGGACAGTCTATAAGTCTACAATTTCTTGACTGACTTCCAGCGTGGCATTCCTTTAGAGACAAAATTGTGTCTATACTGAATTATGTGAAGGATTTGGCACCGCTTTCTAACCCAATTTCGCTTTCTCAAGCTTCTCAAAATGCAAAACCTCAAGGTCACCCCCTGAAACCTAAAAATAACAGGCTTATGACAAGCAAAAGGAAGTATTTCTCCATACAACCCATAACCTACCAATTGAACTCATTGCTGCAGGAAACTGTGATGTCCACAAACATAAAAGGCTTTTTAAAAACCATCAAATCAATACTTGGAGGACAGGTCCTATTGGTGGCTCCCACTACGCATCCACAATTAACCTTTGGAACTCATTGCCCCCGTTTACTACAGGAATTGGCCCACACATTTGCAAGCTTATCTCAGCAGCTATGAAGGCGAGAAATCTGCTTGCTTAAAAATGGTACTGCAGATTCTACAGATGTTAAATTCTGTGCTTTGCATTTTAATTGCTATGGTGGACACATCTCCTGTGAAGCAATCCACCTTTTAGCGGACTAATTGAACTGTTTGGATATTCTGAACCCTTTAGAACCCCAGTCCCATTCATCAGCCCCATCCACTCCAAAAGCAACGGTCCCCAATGGCATTCTTTACCTGTTCTCCTTTTAGTGACTGGTGGATGGTGAGATTCCGGTTGGTGTGCATTGTGAAAATGATCACTTTCCCTGTGTGGTTGAACCGAGGCGCTCCTGCTACATACATCCTGTCAAGTCTTGTTGACACTACTGAGGTGACAGTGTAACCTGGAACACACAGACAACAGTACAGCATATTATGCAGAGGGAGTCAGCTAAAGACAGTGTAATTCTGGTCCATTACCAAAATAATAACAATTAAAAAAATACCACCCCTGGTCTATATTCTACAATCAAGACCAAGGGAGGCCTGTATGGTGCACTCACAGGCCTTCCACCAAGCTGCAAAGAACTTTCTGTTCGGGCCGGCCTTTGTTTTAGTCTGAGTCATGTATTTGTTTTCTGTTATTCTGTTTATTAGCTTTTAGTTATGACTGGCTGCTGTTTTTTATTTGTTCCTACATTTTTGCAATATTTCTGATATGACATATCATTGTGTTTTTATAGTTGTTAGCAAGCTTGGCTAACAGTATGGAGCAGATGGGATATACATTTTTATAACAAATGGATAAATAAACAAACAGTCCTCAGCACATAGATGCTCCATCTCTCAGACACTGCAGATGTTTGGATATGTTCTGCAGATGTTGGGCGCCATGATCCAGAGGCCTGTGTACTCTGGACAATAAACTGCTGGCATTTCAGCCCCTGCCTAAGCAACAGTGTGGCATGAGCCGCAAAGGGGAGCCCTTGCTTGTGTACAGCAGCTTGCCACTCTTCTCTTGCCTGGCAGTTTCTAGCTGTTCTTCTTACCTAGATATGCCCCGTGATTTTTCAGCTCCTCTGGAAACTCTTGGAGGTAGGCTTCTCGGTGAGGAACAACTTTGCCGCTACTGGTCTCCTTGAGCACTGCTCCATTCCAGTCATATGCACCTACAGCTCCAAGCAGAATCCCATCCTACTCATGGGGGAAAAGGTGATAGTTGGACAAGGAGCCAACCTTCTACTGGCAGTTCCTAAGACATTTGTAGGGGTATTTCTTCATGATACAAATCTAAAATTCTGCTGCATCACAGTGGCGTTACACTGTAATGTTCCCAGTTCAACTAGAGATGCCACTCACAACTGGGTCATGGTGGTTCAAGATACAAAGTTTTCCAACTTGTAAACTATCCCCAAATAAGCGCCATCCCACCCCTCACCCCCAGTTATTCTCCAACCTAGATTATAATCTGAACCAGAAAAGAACTCCCCACCCCTGCCCCGCTTCCTCATTCACTTGCATGACCTGGCGATGGTTGTAACAACAGTGGCAGGATAAATGAAGCTCTAGAGAGGCTTCTGTCATTCCTGAAGCCTAGCGTGTTAGTGTCTAGAAAACTATCTTCCCCAGGATGCAGAGCAGATCAGGTGTGTTCTAGTGGTCACTTCTAGGGGGATGCTGTTGCACTCATGTCCTGCTTGTGGGTTTCCTGTGGGCAGCTGGTTGGCCACTGTGTGAACAGAATTCTGGACTAGATGGACCCTTGATCTGATCCAGTATGGCTGCTCTATGTTCTTATGTTACAAAGCAATTGGTTCCCCAAATGAGAACTGCCATTTCAAGCCAATGGTTTGATTTTAATTTGGAAATAGGTATTTATATTTCAACCGGGCAAAACAAAACCATGTTACATGAGGTTATCTCAACAGTCTAAAACACTTCCCAAAACCAAGGTGTGAGGAAGAAAGAGGTCATTCCTTTGGTCTCTGGGCATTATTTCCAACCCCATGGGGGGAGGGGGTGTCAGCAGGTGCTCTCGGGTGGAGCATTCCAAGTGGGACAAATTGTCTTTCTCTCTGAGATGAGTGGTGTCTTGGGACCAGTCATCATGGTTTTGGAGGGATGCCCAGCAAGAATTATGACAACTCCTTCTCCAGGGTTGTTATCTTGGTGGACACAGGATGGGCAACTCCTCAGAGAGCAGCACTTTAGCCCAAGCTGAAATGCACCAAGCACCTCAGCTTTCTCAGGGAAGTCCTCGCTTACACCTGTAGCCAAATGAGGTGGTAGAGTCCTGAGTTAGTAGAATGGACTGTACTACCTCAGGCTGCAGGTGAGGGATCCCTTTTTGTAATGCTTTCCCTTGCAAACAAAACAAAACCAACCTCTCTGCAAGGAAACGTTCTAGGCTTGGTCTCCTGTTCTAGTTTCTAACTGCAGGGAGTTTTTAACAAACAAACACAGAGGAGCAATGTGATTCCCCCACCTGCTGCCTGACATGATACCATCTACTCAGTCATCTCAAGATTCTGTGAACCTGCCTGTCCTTTAAGATCAGCCGGTGCACTCCTCTCACGTGTGCCCGTGCCTTCAGAGGCATGGTTAGTGGGAATGTGCACAAGGGCTTCCTCGGCGGCAGCACCCCATACATGGGATTCCCTGCCTAAGAAGTTAGGATGTTTTCCTTTTATCTGTGTTCTGCCCGCAAATGAAGACAAGCATTTTACTCTGCTGCTGCTTAATTTTATTTACTATTTGCTAGTTTTGGTTATGAACATAAGAAGAGTCCTGCTGAATCAGACCAAAAGGCTATGTAGTCCAGCACTCTGCTCCCACAGTGGCCAGCCGGCTGCCCAAATGGGAAGCCCACAAGCAGGACATCAGCAACTCCCCCATTCGTGCTCACCAGCAACTGGTATACAGAAGCGTACTGCCTCTTGATACCGGAGGTCCCATATAGGCATCATGACTGGTAGCCATTCTTTGTGGAATTTGTCTTTGCTGCTGCTTTCAGCTGCTGTAAATGTGTTTTAATTCTCAGTTGTTGTTTTTACACTTTTTATATTTTGTAAGATGTTTTGAGAGATTTCTTTTTTGGAGGGGAAAAGTGGAGTTTAGATTTCTTAAAGAAATTCTACATCCTCACTGTGCTGTGTAGAGCAGGTTCTCTCTGACCAGGTTCGCACGATCGCTGCAGCCCACAGTGGCTTAAATAAGCCATGAGGGGTCGTGGCGCGTCCTATTTTGAATATTCAAGCTGTACCGGGCAGTTGCAGCGAGGCTGGGTCGTCGGCGTGTTTAATGAACCACGCACAACTCTAAAACAGGGCTCGCTGTCTTCCTCAATCCTCGAGCTGCTCACCCTTCTCCTCTGAGGGAGCCAGCTAGGCCTACTCTCTCCTGTTGCTAGGCAACACCTCACAAAGGCTTTCCATGCAAAAGCTTTCTCTCCTCACCCTCTTAGGTGGTTGCATTATTAGATTTGTAATTTCTTGAAATCCTACACACAATCAGATCTGTAATTCTGGGAGTGGTTGGGCAGTTTTCCTTTAATTATCTTGAATCTTTCATGTCCCAGACCATGTCTCCACAACAACGGAAGTAGAAGTGAATGGAGGAGTACCGGATTTTTAAAAAGGAATCAGCTTCGCTGCACTCTGGCCCACGCAGGGCTCCATGAGCGAGTGCTTCGCACCAGTAAAAATCGCTTCACAGAACATACTTCCTGATGGGGGTGGGGGCTGGAGTGAACATCATCTGACTGGCAGGGGCTGCTCAACCAATAAGAGAGGCTTTTGCTCTCCCCCACTTTCTCCTTTCCCCTGAAGCTCCAGATGCACCTGCATTTTAGGAGCAAGCCTCATTGAGCACGATGGGAGTTACTTCCAAGGAGAAGTAATGCTTGTGCTGGGAAGGGGAGTGGGGAGAGCACAGGGATGGGAAACCAGCCCCCGATGCTGCCCAGGATCTCTATAACGAGGGTGTGAAGGAGTTACTTCCTAAGGCAATAAACCAAACAATCGAGAATCGGAGCCTCGAGATGACGCTTTACAGCACTTAGGGAATTTGGGCTTTAAACTGTGCTATCTCAATTGAGGGGGAGCTCTGTAAGTTCTGATGTGGGCATTCAGGGGAGAAGCCTCGTTGATCACAATGGGAGTTACTTCTGAGTAGACACTAATTGGTTTGTGCTGGGAAACATAGCAACAGGAAACACCCCTTGACTGGCATCACAGTGAAAGGCACACCCCTGGGCAGGGCTAGCATACCCGAGGTCAACGCGGGGGTTGGGGCACACAGCAACCATACCAGGGAGAACCCGACTTGAGGAAAAGAATTGGACTTTAAGCAGTCTCAGGAAATCTGGTTTTTCCCTTGGTAAGCTCCAGGGCAGCTGCTGGATGGCCACGACGTCATGTATCCCTAATGACCTCAATACGCAGCAGGCTCGGAGTGAATCATTCATGGAGACCCCACCCCAGTCTCAGACTGTCACTCTAAAGGAAAAACCACCCGCATAGATTCCTTTGGCATCTAACCACTGGCATTTGCTCTTGGTATTGTTACCTAGAACTGCCCAGCACACTTGGCTATAATCTGTATTTTAGCTACAGTTTGAAAAGCATCCAGTATTTAAAGGGCTTTGGGAATGTGCAAGGAAGTCCTTGCCAAGTCAGCAAGTGAAATATTCCAGGACCTGCCAATTCCCCTAGACTTCTCAATTTTGGCAGCACAACTTTAAAAAAAAACAGCAGCCTTGTCCTTGTGAAAACAGCAAAGTAAATCAATTTCAATTCAAAGCTACTCTTCTGGCCAAAACGTACCATCAGCTGAAAGTAGGGCTGGGACCTTTCCTGTCAATATGGCCAGGACTCCAGTGTCTTTAGCAGCACTATGCCAGGCAAAAGTGCCACCAGTATGGCTTAATCTATCAAAGGGATGCAGTCATGGGGGAAAGATACACCAGCTGAATTTCTGCATGTCATGCAGCTACAAGGGCTGATTCAAGAGTTGCTCCCCAGCACCCTTGCCTATGTGTGGCACAGGACGGAGGGGTCCCACTTCAGAAGAATTCAGACTTTCTCTGGAAGACACTTCGTAGTAATTAATTAATTGATCAATCGATTAATTAATTAACTATATTGATACCTTGCCTTTCTGCCAATAGGCACTGAGGGACGCGTACAACCAACAAGTTTACTAAGAGATGCTTGTTGTGGCTGAAAATCCAAATGGAGATTCCCCACCCCTAATAAACAAACAAAAAACAGTAAATTAAACAGCCAAGCATTTTCTCTTGACGTGCTGCTTCATTGTAGAATTGGCCCTAGCAAGGTTTGCCTGTGCTGCAGTTCTTCCAGCAACAAATCTAGCCCAGAGATGCCAAAGAATGGTTTCATCTCAATTTTCAGTCAACACATTGTCAAAAACAAATGGAGGAGCCATTTCTTGGTATCGCTTTCCATAAAGAGTGGAATACAAACACATTTGAGAGTTTCTAGATACTTGCTCATAGCTTTTCTTTCAAATTGCATCAGGAAATTAGCTCTCTCAGCCCGCAGAGGAGTTGGGAATCTTGAATTGCCTCCAGTTCTTGATACACAAATAATCCAGGTATCTTCTGCTACCATAAATAGGTCTTCTGATGGACTCGTACATCAGAAATCAAAAGCTTTCTAGGCTCACTAATATCAGCCACACGCCAAAGACACATGAATCATGGGTGGAAATGACAAAAACAAGAGTGTTATTCACTCACTTCAACAATATGTGATGAAAATCCAGTCTGGGACATTTCGAGGCCAAAGGATATTTCATTCTTGTTGGTGCCTGAAGACAAAATGGAGGCATTTGAAGAATTATCAGACCCTCTCTAAGGAAGAACAGCAAGATGCCGAATAAGGAAAAAACAAAGGAAACATAATGAACTACTGCTTCCCATTGTAATTTTGTGGCATTCAGTGCTTGATACAAACTTTATGCCATCTAGTATGGAGAATTGTGAATCCAGTGTGGTCCCAGCAAATGAGAAACAGGAAATGAGCAAACTCTCATTAATCAAATCTAAAAGTATACATTTTAAAAGTTGGAACAAATTTGCACATAAATTCACACACCTCGGTTCAATCATCAGTTTCAGGTATGGGAATTCTGTGCATGAAATTTCCCTACTTCTTGTAGTGACTTCCTCATTCATCTCAAGGAAAAGAGCTTGGCCATTTACATATGAGGGCTAAACTCCTGCAGCTGAAATGAATGAGGACCCTAACATATATAAGGGATTTGGATGCACCTCTGAGTGCACGTGGATCTCTGGATTAGCCTACGTATTTGGACCTGAAAGCCACAAATCTGAACACTGTAGTTAGAATCTTGCTCTTTAAGGACACAATCTAACCAAAGTTAAGCAGTTTAAAGTTCCACTGAATTAAGTTGGAGAAAATTAACCACATGGTTAACTCCCCCACTGAAATCAGTGGGGCTTAAAAATGCTTAACTTTGGCTGGATTGAAGTGTGACTTGCCCTTGAAAATGGGATAGGCGCTTTAGAGAAGCATGCAGGACTGGGGATGTTGGATAGCTGTGCACCTTCCAAGCTGAAAATCCTTTCTCCAAGAGCATCTACGATATCTTTAAGAGCGGCTTCGTCACTGACGTTAAAGAAATGTTTTTCGTCTGGGTCACTTGCTATATATTTGATTTCTTTCAGAAAGGCTTCAGGATTGATTCCCCTTCTGTTGTAATAACCAAGAACCTGGATGGGAAAACAGAAAGATTTGTCCAAAACATACAAGGGTGAGGTTTTCAAATGCAAAATGATGAAGGAGCGCCTGCACGTTCACCCTCCTCCAAGACTGGCCAGGCTAAGAGTTGCTCTTTGTGTTACCTACACCTGGGGAGTTGCTTATGCATTTCCCATTGAAACGACCAAGGTCTGGGCAGGAAAGACTTGTGGTGTTTATGGTGATCTCAGAGGAGGGAACATTCTTCATAAATTCCCGCCTGGTTTATAGGCAGCCAGAGTTCAATCTGTAATTCCCAGGACTTCTCCTTCAAAGCTTGGAGCATGTGCAAAATGGCTAAGGCAGCATGAGTAAAACCAGTTCCAATTGCTATGCAAAAATATGTATTTAAAAAATCAACTTCAGAACTCAAATTAAAATAGCAGATTTATTTAATCACTATAAGAGAATGGAGGAACACTTAAGCTTCATTAAAAGAAAGAAAACATATATCCAGTAATTGAAGTATATGATATCCAAGGCAGATAGTAACTTCACGCAGAACAGCCTGGGTCATCCCAGCACCGGAAAGGCTGCATTCCAGGAAGACTCAAAGAACATTGGGAAACTTACCCTTGGTACCTCTGGAGATTCATTGGGAGGGCTGGGGGAGAACCCAACCAATCAGATGGAAAGCTAGGGGACCAGTCTCCTCTTGATTCCCTGCAACACTCAATTAACTAAAAGAAAATCCCCTTGTATAATTGGGGAGGGAGGACCTGCTTGCACATGAGTACTCATCTTGCTCTGATGGAAGGAGTCTTGGGGCAGAATCCAACAGGGCACTTACGCCCCTGCCAGTTTTCTTGCACCCTGCCATTCCCATCTGCAAGCGGCACCAATTGCTTGCAGAACGAAGATTTAGCACTTCTGGGCAACTGGAAATGAACGAAAATGCTCACTTCTGGAATGGGGCAGGTCGGCAGAGCTCGCATGAGGGAACTCTGCCCACCTGTCCCAATAGAGAAGCGAGCATTTCCGTTCCTTTCAGGGCTCCCTCTGGGAAGTGCCAAAACTCTGTTGGGCAAGTGGAGGGTCCCACTCATGCAACGGAATAAGTAGGACCCACTACTTGCGCAACAGCATCTGTGGGGCACAAGAGGATTGGTGGGGGCATGAGCCCCCCCTTGGATCCTGCCCATGGCTTTCTGATACATGCGTTATGGCGCTACAATGTGACATAGAGGCAGCTGCATGATCCTGATCTAATCCAATGGGCCATCTAGCTCAGCACAGCCCATGCTGACTGTCAGCAGCTCCCTCAGGAAAAGTATCTTTCATCTAAGAGGCTTTTAATTGGAGATACTGAGCACTGAGTCTGGGACTGTCTACAACCAAAGTACAGTGATATGGAAGTTGAGAACAGCACTGATCTGGGCAAGCTTGAACTCCTTGGATGACCTGAAAAAGGAAGCGCGGACAGAGTCTGTGCCTCACTTGCCAATTGGGATGGATCAGTCTCATTTTCAGTCTGTGTCAATTTCACATGTGTTCATTCATAAATTTGTTCTGTTCCATTTGTGGATTAATCTGCATTTTTAACACACATGAAAATTCGTATTTAAATATGTATTTAAAAACATATTTTAGAACGTTATTTTCTCACAAAATAAGCATTTCTAAATGTATTTCCTGTCAACGTATGCATTTCTAAAAGCATTTTATCCTAAGACATGCATTTGTATATGCATTTTGGTACATTTTTTGAGCTGAGAATGGCATAATCGAATTGGGGGAAATGCAAAATCCGAAAGATAACTGCATTCTAATCTGCACATTAGTCTGAGCAGTGCAGAATAGGTCGATTCACTTCACAATGTGGACCAAATGAAATCCTGGAGCATCCCTACTCTCCAGGTGTATGCCTCTGTCAGTTTTGGCCAGCTGACGAGTATTATTGCATGCTGTAGATGAGAAAGGAGAGAGGAAGAACTTGGACCTGGAAATGGTTAAAGAGCATGTGCTGCAATTGCTAGGAAGCGACATGGTGCTTTCTTTGCCAGAACTGACACACAGAACCATGCAGCACCCAATGGCTAATTACAAAGCACCTTCTGCAGCCTAGGTGTGTCATAGGCCAGTGCCTTACAAGCAGTTTCTCATGGACCCAGGATGTTCCTTGGAAGCTTATCAGCACAGCAGCCCCTGAATGAAAAGACTGGTTATGGCAATCATGCTTAAAATCATAGAATAGTAGGGCTGGAAGGGGCCTACAGGACCATCAAGTCCAACCCCCTGCTCAATGCAGGAGTCCAAGTCAGAGCATCCCTGACAGATGGCTGTCCAGCCTCGTCTTCAACGCCTCCAGTGTGGGACAGCCCACCACCTCCCCAGGTCACTAGTTCCATTGTTGTATTGCTCTGACAGTCAGGAAGTTTCTCTTGATGTTCAGCCGGAAGCTGGCTTCTCTGAAAGATAGCTGGCCTGCACCTTGCCAATCTCCCCCTGAAATGCACAACTGCAGAGGAGTGGTGAGTGTGTTCTATGGCAATAATGAGGCCAGCAACTCAGGCAAATCAAGTGTTCTTTAGCATATACTCCAGAGTCTTCTGTAAGATGCAGGGTTTCTGTGGCAGACAAAAGATGTCGAAAGCATTTCCTAAGCGTAGCAAGTTTTAAAACCTCTCTGCTGCCCTAGATTATTTCACCAGTGACTTTACATTAATTTCAATGCAATTTTGCCAAAAGTGCATGGTGCATCACAGCCAAAGGTGACTTACCGCAACAGCATATCTGGTGACGTTATCTTTCTCGCTGCCTTCAATCACCTTCTCAAGGTCTAAGCTGTCATGGGACTCTCCATCTGTGATTACAATCATCACTTTCTTGGCACCCTTCCGCCCACCCTTCTGAAATGCTTCTGAGCTGAAATTCAAGAGATGCAGAGGTGGAGTGAACAACACATTATTTCACAGATGTTCCCTTGCAGATAAAATGAGAATGTCATTTGATGAGGTGCTCCATGACACTGGTTTCAGGGGCCAGTCTTGCTTCTATAGAGATTTTTTTTAAAGCAGCAGGGTCTTCATCTTGGGAATAGATAAGGGGAGCAAGAGGCAAAAGAGAGATCATCTAACACCTAGAAGGCATTTCTACAACACTGAAACAAATATTTTAGAATGAAAATGTTTTAATCTAGCTATTTGATCTAGTTTATATTCTAGCTCACGTCCTTTGCAGCAAAGGACTTACTGAGACAAAAATATCCCATTGCTTGTAAAATGCCCCCTGCTGTCTTTACATTAGGGGGTTCACCCATGGAAAGGGTTGCATGGACTTGCCATGCCTGCTGCTCATGTGCCCGGTGGTCATGCTACCCTGTACTCTGCATGAACTTTATATCTTACCTTCCCCCCACAAAAGATACTTAAGGCAGCTAGCAATAATAAGTCCAAGATTAAAAGTGAAACTTAATTACAATTATCATAAAAAACAAATAAATTAAAAACACAACTATAAAAGAAATAAACAGCACCAATCCAACAGAACCCCTTTCGGCAAGTGGCCAGCTTACATGCCAAAGGCCTGCCTGAATAAAAACTTCCACTATGTGCGTACAGCCCCTTCCAATGCCTTTGGCATGTGGGGCACAGTGGGAGTGGGGCTAGCCCTTACAGCCCCCCTCATGCATTATTTCAATGCGGGTGGTGGTGGTTGTGTGACACCCCCCCAATCTTGTTGAAAAGCAATTGTGTTTTGATGGGATGAATGAGATGTATATGGAGTCTTGTTATCTAAACAACAGTCAATGCCCACAGAAGATGCCTACAAGGAACATGCCTTACATTGGTTGATTTTTCCCTGAGCACTCTAGACTTATGCTAATATGTTAGGGCTGACAACTTAATCCAGTATATCAATTATATATGGCTTATGACACACATAAAAATAAATGCAGAATGTGATCCACAGAAGTGTTCCATAAGAATAATATGGTGCTGTATCACCTAATTGTCCCAGAGATACCACCATCCTCCAAACATCCCAGTTTCAGGAAAGAAGCATTTATCTCTCTCTTTTGTCTACCCCATCCCACATGCTTATGGGAGATAAGGCGAAAGCCAAACATCAGTTTTAGTTTGTGTCTGATCTGACACAAAGGAGCCTGCAAATGATATTATTTTGAAGCAACTGCTGCTCATGAAAAAAATTCCTAGGCTGGTGAAGTCTTGGCACAAGCTAAGTCAGGGAGAGAGAGAGGCATTAAGAGTTTGCCAATAACAAGTGTGTGTGTGTGTGTGTGCGCGCGCGCGCACGCACTGGAGGGGGAGTTGTAAAGAAAAAAATAAACTGCTTTTGCAAGGATTTGCTGAAGGGGGGGAATGAAGAGTGGATTGTTGAGAGGAGAGGCAGAGAATGTCTCTGCTCTCTGGTTGTAGTAACTCCCAACAGAGCTGGTGTTTAATTTCTAAAGAAAGAGGTGCTGGGGCTTTGATCTGCGTGGGAGACAAACCATCACTCTGTAAGCTCTGTTTCTTCATTCTGAGTGTGTAGGGATGTAGGGTTCAGTGATGAAAGGGAAAGCACTCTGCATATGCTCGGGGGCATTGTCTTTAGTATAACTTTTGTGCTTAGGAATTGGCTGCCACAGATTCACTAACTGATCTTTGGCTAGTCAAGTTATCACTGTGCCTTGGTGTTCCTCAGCTGCGAAATGGGATCAACGTCCTCTAAATGGTACAAATAATTAGCGTATATCTATGTATTTTAAAGTGTTTGCCTTGTGTTGTAGTGTGTGGTTTACCTTACTGCTATTGTCATCTGGACTCTGGAGCCATCTGCTTGCATGCACTTTTAGTTACTGCTTTCTCCATATGAGTTTTCTACACGAGGCGCTGTATCTACTTTTGGTTTTGTTGCAGAATTGTGATCTGAGCTCTATACAAAGAGCTTTTCCTTTCCTGCTACATAACCTCTAGGTGGCACTGTGCTGTAGCGAAATATCGCAATTACACAAGTAGGAAAATACCTTTTCTTTTGCTTTCAAAAATAATACTCCATTTTCCCAGGTTGAACCCCCCCCCCCCGAAAGTGCTCTTTAAAAATTGGGGGGTCACAACGTTGTCTAAGGAACCCATAAACAACCATGAGGAAGAAATCATGAGTCCACAATAAATGCCTCAGGTAGAAAAGCTCTATAGCACATCTGAGTGACATGATAGAGGTCTATAAAATTATGCATGGTGTGGAGAATGTGGATAGGGAGACATTTTTCTCCCTCTCTCAAAATACTAGAGCCCAGGGTCATCCTATGAAGCTGATTGGTGGGAGATTCAGCACGATAAAAGGAAGTACTTCTTCACACAGTGCATAGTTAAAATATGAAATTCGCTAGCACAGGATGTAGTGATGGCCACCAATTTGGATGGCGTTAAAAGCCGGGGTGGGGGGGTAGACAAATTCCTGGAGGAAAAGGCTATCAATGGCTACTAGTCCTGATGGCTATGTGCTACCTCCAGGATCAGAGGCAGTGAGCCTATGTGCACCAGTTGGTGGGGAACATGGGTGGGAGGGTGTTGTTGCACTCATGCCCTGCTTATGGGTTTCTTGTGAGCAACTGGTTGGCTGCTGTGTGAACAGAATACTGGACTGGATAGACCCTTGGTCTGATCCAGCTGGACTCTTCTTATGTTCTTATGAGTCCTGATTGTATTGGCCCACCACTGTCCATGCCACAGTTTATTAGCCCACCACTGTCCACCCACGCCCAATCCACTCATGCCTAAGAGTGACCCTCTTTTCATCTGTGCTATGTTGGGGAGCATGCTCACCGAGCAAATTCTATTCCAAACGCTGTTCGGGTTTCCGTACCCCCTCTCTGCTCTATGTGTCTAGCGGCTTCTACTACATCCTTCACAGACCTGTAGTCATTCAAATGAAACTCATGCACAGCATCCTCTCCGTACTGGACAACTCCAACCTAGGATGAAAAAGAAGTTTTTGAGGAGACAACACTTAAAAAATATATTTAGTAGATGTTATTTTCAAGATTTCTTTTCAACACAACATTAATACAATACATATTCAGTAAACTTTAGTGCATAGTACAGATTATTAATAATATATCAGCTTCTGAAGAAATCTGTCAGACAGACCATTTCTCTCTCTTGTCTTGCCAGAAGATAAACACTGTTTATAACCTGGTGGTTTCCCGATAAAGAACCATGTTCAGCAGGGTGAAACAAGGTCACCATGCCCACTAAATGCTGGTGATCTCCAGCCCCAAGACGTGACTTGGACCACATGTCAGAGGCCAAGGCCCCTCAAAAGCAGTCCGATGTATTTTATCGCTTCTGCCAGCTTTGCTTTTAAATCAGGGATAGGCAACAAGGTGCCCATGGGCACTAATGCACCCCTGACACCTTTCTTGGCTCTACCCCTAAGGTGCCCAACTCACACACCTTTTCTTGAGTGAACACATTTTCTTATTGGCAGTTGGGATGGCTGTGAAGCAGATTTCTGTTGGTGCAGAAAGCTGTGGGTTCAAAGGAGGGGTTTATTATGTCGAGGCTCAGACCGCACCTCTGCCTTGCACTCAATGTTTTGGGCAGGCTACTTGTCTTTTGTCACACCTCCCATGGCAGTCATTTTGGGGTGGTGCCAAACCTTTTTTGGGGTGGAGCAAGGGTGGCTCAAAGAGGCTGCCTGCCCCTGGTCTAAATGACCTTCTAGGGGTCTCTTACAGCCCAGTGCCTCTGATTGCAAAGATATCAGAATCCCTCCCAACTCCATAATTTTTTATTCTAAGATTTCAGTAAGTAGAGTTATCAGTGTAGATGCTAGGCAACACTTCTCAAAGACCTGATAACAGACATGTGATAGGTGATAATATTCTGATGATGTGTTTTAATGGGAGCTAAGATGGGCCAAGAAAAAATAGGTGATGGGGCGGGGATGACCCATCCTTTTATCCTACTAGACCAAGCAGAGGGGGCGAGTGAGGGCTGTGCATATTGCAGGAAGTCAGTCTGTGCTGCAAGGGGATCTGAAAAGGAGGTAGAGAGCTGACTTTGCAGAAAATTTATGGAACCATGGATTCCCCATGACATCTGAGCAGAAATCTGTTGGAGTTGTAATCTTATGCTCAGTCTGTATATATGTGTAAATAAATGTTATATTACAGAAATGCCACAAATCTCCAGTTACCTCCTTCTACGGAAACTGAGTAAGTGCTGAAACCCCTGAAATGCACGACAATACAAGCCATGTAGATTTATTATTGAAGAAAAGCACAGTGATTGGCAAGGGAGGGATGTCCTGGCAAATCAGCAAGGGAAAGCTGCAAAATGAAACAGAGGATGTGTGCTGATATGAGAGAAATCTCCCACATGTGTTTTCTCACCTGTATTTGGCCTGGTCCGATATAAAACTTCTTCAAGATTTTTATCAGGAAATCCTGAACTTCCACCCAGGGGTAGATACTGTTGGATCCATCCAGTACGATAATTATATCCATGTATGTCTGGCATCCTGTGACAGAACCAGTAAGAGATCATTAGGAGATCTTGGCTACTAATAGGAAGGGGAGCGAGCCTGCCAATTTCTCCCCTTGGAGCAAGAGCGTCCTGATGCTTAGGCCAATCTTTCTCTCCTCCTACTTTTAAATGCTCTCCCTCCAATTTTTCCCCTGGTAAAGATAAAGAATAAACACAAAATCTGGTGTGTTTATTCTTTATCGACGTTCCCTAGGGATATAGCTATACTACACATTTAACTGGCTTAGAAATAGGCATACTCCTCCTGCAGGAACTCTGGAAAGGCTAGGGATCAAGATTTCCCAACACCTCAAGCCATGACAGTTAAACTGATAGAAAACTGGTAGAAGCTTGTAGTGCGACTATCCTACGCAATGCTATTTGCAGTTAAAGTGAGCTAATGGCAAGAGGCCTGAGGCTGCCATGGGGCCTGTCTATGAGCTACAGCTAAAGCAAGGCCTGTGCAGTCAAGCCTCTTTGCTCGCCTTGCCTCCTGCCCCCAGCCATGGCAGAGCTGCCACAACCACCGAGGAAGAGAAGTGCGGCGATGCCTGTGTTCATGGGATGGTGCCAGCTGCTGCGGTCATTGTGGAGCTGAAGAGAGTGAGAGTGTCTTGCTCTGGCTATGTCTGGCTTCTAGAAACTTCTGGAAGAGGCGATATCAGGGCTCTGCACTGGGCCTCTGTGATATGTGTGAGCCCATGGAGTAGAAAGGGGCAGAGGGGGAGAGGACAAATTATCTCCCAGCACCCATCCCTACGAGGTTTAAAGGGGGGGGGGGAGCTGCTGCAGTTTTCCCCAAACTGAAGAGCATTGAGAGGGAGACTGAAAACCTGAGTAGCTTTGGGAGATTCTAGATGATGGCACCTTTCATTTAATCAATAATCTAGAACACTGGTTGAATTTCACTTTGCTCCCTAACATTGACAGGAAGGCACAGATCAAACACACGTCTTGTTGTCTGGAAGGAAAATGTGTTTTTGCCTTGCCACTGCCGTCATTCAAGAAGGAAGCATTTTAACTACTGTCTGCATATAATACCCCTTGGATGGATTCCCTTTGCTGTCACGCCTACTTTCAAGCACAGATTTCTAGTTTGTTTTCCCTAAGGGAGATTGAAGTGATCAGAGACCAAAAATTCTCTCTGGCTGCCATATCATGCCAGGAGAGAGAAGGGCTGTTTCTCATACTCTGGAGAGCTGGAGCCACAGTCTTGGAGAATCTGAAGTTGGAGTTCACCCTGGAGCACATTCCTGTGGTGTAGTAAGAACTTCCGCACTCATGAGACCAGAGAGGGCTGCAAGCCTGTGTGAAGGGGGAAAAGAATGGAATACCAGGAGAGGTTTTAGGAGTGCTACTGCAACGGTTGCCTGGGCAATTCTTTCAGCAGCTAGGGCATTTATCTGATGTGCATGCTAGAAGCCTCTTTTAGGTGTGTTATCCAGATCCAGAAGGAAGAAACAGCTGAAAGTGATACAGAAGAGAATCCTTGCGTAGGAAGGTGGCTGTCACTGGCGCAGAATGTTTCCATGCATTGTGGCAGAATCACGTGACAAGTTGTGTCATGTTACACAGAGGCAATGAGGAACACCATGAGGAAATAGCTTGTCATGAGGATAAGGCAATTTGTTTAAACATATTTTTTAAACAGCCCTTTATCCTCACAGAGACCAGGACGGTGTACAATGAGTAAACCTAATCTTCAGCTGGTGGGTCAGGCCCATATGTGGGTTGTATTCAAACTTAAAGTGGATTGCAGCGTCACCACCATATATAATTTTACTTACTTTAAAACTTGTTTTTAAGAAAGTGAGGAAAGAGTAGGAGAAAGGAAAAGATGGGCATAAATGGCAAAACATTAGATCCCATGTTAGAGGTTAGGGTTAATAATGGGTCCCAAGCCTGAAATGACTGAAGATAACACCAGCCAAAAGAGCATCTGTACGTTTGCATGGAAAGGGCCTGCAAATAATTTCTTACCAGAAAGCTGTTATCTTTGGGGTTTGTGGTCAAGCTCAGCCCCAGACGCATATTATCCTTGCGTTCTGACACATTGGAAAGAGTTACTCTTCCTTGGGAAAAGAATGTCAAAGTTAAGCATGATGCAGAAAGAGGCATCAGCCGCTGCACAGATTGCTTCATACAGCATTTATAGAGCATCTCAACTTTTATCACAATCCTCTCCCACTAGCAGTTATAATGCTTTGTTTTCCAGGTTTGTATGTGTGTGTGTCTGTAGGGGAAAATCACCTTCCCTTACTCTCCCCAATTCTCTTGTGATCTCGATTAACTGTAACACATCAGATTCTGACACCTAACATAAACATTAAAAGCTGTTTCCACTGTGCAATTAGGCCACCCATGTGTTGGCTTTTCACCATTTCATGCAGGCCAGTTGGTTTCATTTTCCACTTAGAAATGGTCCAATGTCCCAGGGCTATAAGGGAAAATTGAAAGACAAACCAGAGCTGGTCTTGTGATGATATAACATAGTCCTTTGCTTTTAAATAAAAATTAATGGTCATTAGGAGCTACCTTTTATTGCACGGGTTGGGAACCTCTTTCAGCCCAAGGGCCAAACTCAGTTTTGGAGAAACTCTTGGGGGCCACATTCCAGCAGTGCATGGGGCCAAAGGGAAGCGGGGTGGAGCCAAAATACAAAACATACCAGTGTATTGTAGCCTAAAACTCAGACTGCCAGTAACTCAGTCTCAGAAAAGGCAGTTCACCCTTCTAGAATACGCAAAACCTGCACAAAAGCCAGGAAACCACCAAATCACAGGTGACTGGAGGAAAGAGGGTGGAGTCAGGGGACAGGGGTGTGGCCATCTGAGGAACCCTGGAGGGCCAGATTGGGACCCCGGGCCTGAGATTTTCCACCCCTATTTTATTGAGTCCATCTAGGCCAATGACTCTATCTTGGGTTAGCCCTGCCACCCATGGCAGGGCTAACCCATTACTAACTAACTAACTAACTAACTAACTAAGCTAACCCTAACTCCATTAACTGGAGATGCCAGGGACTGAACTGATAATCTTTGCACGGAAAGCTGTACCACAGAACTACAGCACCTCCCCATAGCTCTGGGTGAGTCACACAGCATTCTCTGATGGAGTTTGACTTTTTATAAGTCCTTATAAATTGGCATCATCCTCAAAAAACACTTACAAACAATGGACAAGAACCACCTGAATAAGGAAGTTACTGAGAGTTTTGCATTTGAATATGGATGTACCTTTGTGCAACCCTTAATAATTTCAGTGCGGCACACAGAGAAGTTGCTTATGATGCCTTTTATCCCACAGCTTTACCTAGATTGAGCTTGGAACAGGTGCCGTTGGCTTCGCCATCCACCGAACACTTGTAAACATCTCCAGTCTTCTGTTGCCCACTGGTCTCGTATGGGGCTCCTACCACCAGCCTAGAGGGGAAAAAATTGTCTTTTTTTCCAGGTCTTTTAGTGGCCTATGTATTTCATCACAAAAATTGAGGTGCTCCACATTGAACAGAAGCTTAAGAATTCTTTACATAGTTTCTTTGTGATCTTCCCCAACCCACCAAGTATTCACCATAGAATTTAGCAGGAAGTAGGACATGCATGATGAACTTGAGCACCCTCCAGGAGAGAGCGGAGGACAGGAAGGCCTGGCGTGCTATGGTCCATGGGGTCACAAAGAGTCGGACACGACTGAACGACTGAACAACAACAACAACAACAACAACAACAACAACAACAACAACAGGACATGCATGATAGATCTGTTGAAGGAAACATTTTGGATGATTTCAAGAAAAAAAATCTGAATGAATAAACAGGCTCCCTTAAAATAGTGGAGGGGTGGGGGTGGAGATATTGAAAAAGAGATTTTCCCAGCAAAGGGCAGAATAATATACTGTAAAATGAAGCTAGAATATAATGTGAAGCTGGAATTGGGCCTGGTAAAAGTAAAGACAGGAAAAGATGGAAGAAACCATAGCAAAAAGTTGCATATGTGGTAAGCAAGAGTTACCAAATTGTACAGGAAAAATGTGGAGGGTGAGAGTAGAGACTAGATCTTGGAAAGCAGTGCCCCCAATGAAGATTTAGTGTTCCCCATGGAGAAAACCACTGAATGCAAGTGCTGAAGGGGATACTGGGAAGAGGAACATTTGTCTAATATTTCCTTCACTTCTGTGGAGGATATACAGCCATTACCTTATAAGGTGCTGTCTTAAACCAAGTGACACCATTTATCTATCTAGTCTAGTATTGGGCTTCTCCACATAGAGGCTTTTATACTGCGATTTACAGCATCTCCTTCTTCGAGAGTCTTTGCGGGATTTAAATTGGCTCTTTACACAGCTGGTTTTTCTTTTACTGCATAACGCCACCTGCCATTTACACTGGTGGGTGGAGCCTGGCGGGATGTTACCGGATGTCAGCAGCATTCCATCCCCACTGTCCACCCCTTCTGGCGTAGGCCCTCCCCGCTCTCAGCATGAAGTGGAATTTTTCCATTTCAGCTTCCTTGCTTCTGCCTTTCACTTCCGCTCTGATCCCTGCCTCGCTTTTTTCCAAGTAAAGGTGGCCACTGTGGAAGAGACAATAGGACTTCTTGGGAGTAGGCCCCTTGAACTCAGCGAGATTTACTTCCGAGCGAAAGGCACTAAGGCTGCCTAGCGGTCTCCCAGCTATCTGGAGGGAAGGCCCACTGAACTCAATGACACTTTCTTTCCTGCCACCACCTGTTTGCCCAGAAGCCTGCCTTGATGGGATCAGCAAGGGCTGCAGCCGAAGGGCTCCCCCCCACCCAACGTGTGTAAGACAGTATGCCATTGTAAAAGCAAGCAGTAGCACTTTCCTCGTTGGAGTCTGTACCGGGAGAGGGGATTGAGTGGAAAGAGGTTGCATGTGCTCACATTTGCCTGCATCATGTAGGGGCCACTGCAACACCACCAACCCTCCCTTCTGCTGCCCATCTGCTTAGGCATCCCTGAGACAGGAGGCTGAGCACAGCTGGGCTCCATTTTGCTCCTGTCCCTCACACGCTGCCAGTTCACTCCCGTGCTCCTGCCTGCTTGCCTGCCTGCCTGCTTGCCTGCCTGCCTGCCTTCCTCCTCCACAGCCGATTTGCCTGGAAGCAGCAATTGCTGAGCAGAGCAGACTGATGCATGGGCTCCAATCCCATCGTAAGTGCTGCTGGGCCTCCCAGGGAAATCAGTGGTGGAGGTGGGAGCAAGCAAGAAGGAGCAATGGAGGAGGATGCGGCGGCAGCTGCAGCCAAGGTGCCGGACAGGAGAGGAGGAGGCAGTGCTGCTCTACCGCGCTCGCACGCTCCTACCAAGTCGTGCTCTGCAGGCAGCCCATAGCGGAATGGTAAAGAGGTGGGGCGACACTCCTACCCCATGGTTGCCACTGGCGGCATCACCATAACCACAACTACCCACACAAAGTGGCTCGTTGCACCGTGGCAGAAGTACAGGGCAGGTGGTGGTGGTGTGATGGCACGACGTGAAAAACATACGGCATTTTCCACACACATAAATACCACAGAATGTCACAGGGAAAACAGGGAGAAGACGCAGGACTGCTGCTGGAGGACAACAACGTTGTGGATTGCATGCGGGAAATACCGTGACTGGAGGATGAGAACCACACGAAAAAACGCCTGTGTGGAGAAGCTCATTGCCTCCTCTGACTGGCAGAGAGTCACAGGCACAGCAGTACAAAATGTGGGCCCTACTACTGAGCTGTGTCCCCTCCCCATGAGTCTACAAATTTCTGTATGAACTCCAATGGGCTCTTCAGTGGGAGCTGCAGGTGGGAAACTCACTGAAACATGAACAGCGAGCGCACACCCTGGAGACAATCTCCAGCACAGCAGATCTAACACCAAACTATTCTTTAAACTGAGGGGAATTTAAAATACCTTGTGGGGTTTTACTAGGGAAACTGCTGGCAGGGGGCAGCAAGTGTTCTAGACTTGCTTGCCTGGATTTTGCCCGTGCACTGAGCATCCCATCCAGGTGAGTCTGCAATTTCCTTAACATTTGGACATGTTCTTATTGCTGATTCATTTGTTACCTCACATCATGCTATAGAGGGTGTTTGAATGGAGATTCATTCTCTGCATCCAACCACACTCATGGAGCAGGACAGAGTTCATTCGACTCCAGCAGCTCCCCACAACAGCCGGGAATCATAAGAAAATCTAAACAATGACTAATTCCTGTTTGGAACAGAGATCTTCTTCAAATCACCCGAATCAAAAACTGGCAAGAGTAAAAAAGTCTGGGATCTAAATATATCAGCTGACATGACATCGTCAGCCTTCAGGACATCTCCCGCACATTTCCCCTTCATAATGCTTTCAAACAGATCGGGGATAAGCTAGTAATAAAAATTAATGGCACCATATCAGCAGTGTGTAATGCTGGCATAGTGCTATAAACTTGCCGAGGAAGGACTTTCCTTGATTCAAACCATGTGTCTGCCATGTAAATGCTTGAGCACATTTTTCAATTGCAGGCCAGTCAGAGGGAGAAGAGGGTAAATGCCTCCCTGCTACAAAGGGAGACAGGTCTGATTTCCCACCCCACCAACCTCAGAATCAACGTCCTCTGTTTTATCAGAGCACCCCATTAAGTTCAATGGGGCTTACTCCCAAGTAAGTGTGTCTAGGATTGCAGACTTATAGCACATGTTAAGCGATGAAAACAGAACTCCCCCCACCCCTCTCCTTTGCGCACATGCCAGAGAGGGAGGGAGGCACATGTAAAGGAGCACATGTCTGCCATGTAAAGGAGCCCATCCTAATTCGGCAAAGAAGCCGAAAGCAAAAAGCCCTGGTAAGGATGTGGATTTTTTGCTTAATGTAGAGACACCCTGAATATATTTCCTTTGAAAATGCCCTAGCACTCTGCTTTTTATTTATTTTATTTTATTTATTTAATTTATTAATTGCCTATCTGACTGGTCTACCCAGCCACTCTGGGCGATGTACAAAGCATATAATAAAACAGTTTAAAACAATGAAATTCTACAATAAAAACATTTTCTAAAATACCCTAACCCACCCCAAATGCTTGCCTGAACAACCACGTTTTTAATGCACGACGGAAGCTCATTAAAGAGGGGGCATGGCGGAGTTCCCTAGGGAGGGAGTTCCACAGAGTGGGGGCCACCACAGAAAAGGCCCTCTCCCTCGTCCCCACCAGTCTAGCTGTCCTGGCTGATGGGACGAGAGAAGGCCATCCGTGGCTGATCTTGTTAAGCGGCCTGTCTGGTGCTTGCGACATGCTGTAGTTGGTAGGGGGTTAGTAGACAGATAGTATTTTGGTTTCTTTCAGGTCTGTGATTGAGGCTGCCCCATTTTTGACAAGTCTCATTAAGTACCTTTAATGAGAAGGTACATTCAACCTTATCTTAGGCCCAATTGAAATGCCAGAACTCTACAAAGGTAATAATGGAAAAAGGCATCTTATTTCTGAATTGCAAATAGTGCATTCAGGAAACCAAAGAAGGTGAGAAGAGCCACCCTTCAACAAGCCAGTTGCTGCATCTCATGAGAGCTTCTCTTCTGGAGAGTAGTCAGTTTTCAGACATCTGCCATAACTAATCCTTATATCCACCTTTAAAGTAACTGGGAAAATATTTCCATAGCTGCCAAATTTCCATAAGTCTCAATTGCTGCAGCTCATTAACAATCTAAAATTCAACCCCAAAGGAAAACAATGTGTCATTATCCAAGAAAGACAAAAATAGCAGCTTCTGTTCTTTTCAAGATTTTACCACATTCCATTGTCCTGTCTGTTATGATTTTGGCTTCCTCCATAGCTTTGAGCTTGAATGATGGGTTGTTTAATGCTTTATATAGCTTTGGAATCATGATGTCATTGGAACTGGGTGGGAGATGTTTAGGTTTACTTGGAAAGGGTAATTAAAATTCTAGAAGTAACCAGAGAATTGTGATGGGTATCCATCCCACTGTGCCTTAGCATAAAGGTGTGGGAGAATTAAATGGGTACATATTTACATATCGTAATTCTTGTTAATCACTATTATCACATATATTCACACACGCAGGCTAAAGATGATAATAGACTCCCCAGGGTCTCATAAAGTAGCTTAGCCAGAGAAAAGTTAGGTCAATGTGCTCTGCATGGGGCTGCCCTTGAATACCATTCAGAAGAGGAGTTGCAGTTTGTGCAAAATGTGGCAGCCAGATTGCTTGAGGGGACTAGAAGGTCTGAATATATAACACCAATTCTGGCCTGTGTGCAGTGGCTGCCTGTGTGTTTCTGAGCCCAATTCACGGTGCTGGTTTTGATCTATAAAACCTTATATGGCTTGGACCAAAACACCTGCCTCTTCCGGTATGAACCTACCTGTACACTACGATTGTTATGTGAGGCTCTCCTCCAGGTGCCTCCTCCAAGGAAGATATGGAAGATGACAACAAGGGAGAGGACCTGCTTGGTGGTGCCCCCCCCATTGTGCAATGCCCACCCCACTGAGGTCCACCTGGTGTCAACACTGTCATCCTTTCAGTGCCAGGTTAAGACTTTCCTCTACTCCCAGGCATTTGACAGCATATGATACGGTTTTAATCGTTCCTGGGATTTTTATTGTCGAGTGTTTAAAAAGAAGTTTGTATGTAAATAATATATTTATATATTATGTTTTGTATTGTATTGTTAAGGTTTTCATCTTTTGTAAACTGCCCAAAGAGCTTTGGCTATTGGGCAGTATAGAAATGTAAATAATAATATTTTGCACCCTGTGCAGCTTTCCTACCACTCCCGTGCAGTGTGCTGTCCATCCTCCTTGGGCCCTCTAAGGCCTGAGTCACTCCCCTGTTACAGGCTCCCGAATTTATGCTAGGTCAGAGAGCTAATCCATGCAACATTTTTCAGTGGTGAAGTTAACATCACTTCTTTGATGTAAATGACTGGCCTTGTGAATGCTCTGACCTTCATCACCAGGTCCTGGAAAACATTCTGAATGTGAGTTGAACTAAGATGAGGTGAACAGTTGACTCACCACATGTCTGGACATTCTCAAGGCCAGTCACTACAATCCTCTACCAGGTGTTGTGAGATGGCTTCACTATTATATAGAAATGCCTGGTGCCAACTTTGCTCTCTTTTGCTGCCAGGCAAAATTTTTCTTTTTATTTCACCAGGCATTTTAAAGTATTTAAAACTCTCTGCTTGTATCTGCTATTTTTTGTTTGTTTGTATTATTGGAGGCACAGTTGTGGCTCCAATAGATAAAGCAATCAGTTGAATAAGGGTTCCATGATGTTAAATGGAAATAAGGGGGGGGGGGTTGTTTTAATCTTAATAAAACTGAAAGGGTTTCACCAAACTTCCTGCAATTTGCATGTGCCAGAAATAAATTACTATATTATATAACCTGAAAATTTCAGGAAGTTGGTTAAAGACTGAGGGGGGAAAAGGCAGTTAACAGAAAAAAATAAATACTCAATTACGCAAAAGTGCTCCTGAAAACATGTGTTGGCAACTCTTTGTGCCCATCATTTGTGAAAAAACTCTAGGCGCCTTATTTTAAAAATTGATGTTTTCCCTTTATATTGTAGTTGGTGGAATGGGATTTCTTTTTATTATTATTAAATTTACTTAATTTTAATTTTTTTTAAATTTATGATGAAAGTCTATGGGAGTCTCATAATGTGGTGCTCAGAATGTTGACGGTGGAGGTGGGGAATAACTACCACGTGGAGGAAAAGCTGCTGCAGCAGCAGTGGACCTGTGTGTGCGCACACACGCGTGTGTGTACGCATCCCTTCAGTGTGACCGGACCCCACCACTTCTGTTTACTGGTCTGAGCTCCCACCCATTCGCCTTAATAATTTGTGTTACTAAGGTCCCTTTTTGGATTCAAGTGCTGGGAACAGAGGGCTTAGAAGGAAGCTAGGGAATGGAATGGGAGTGAAACTTTGGTTCATATGCAGGCCTGTCTTTCCTTGTGGGCAGAACGTTTTGTTGCTTGAAGTCTGAGAAGCAGGCAATTGTGCTGACAAAGCAGTGGTCAAGCCGTGGAACAATGGACCAGTATGAGAAAAGGTTACAACATTTGTTACTCCCTGCAGCTAGCAACTCCATGAGTCCAGAGTATTCCCATGTTCCCTGATAAGGCTTAGAGTAACATCAGCTGCCTAAAACAATGAGAAACTGCCCCTGCAGGTTTCTGCCCATCAATATGTCATTCCTCAATCCAGAATCAAATTTTCCAGTTAGCAACTAGGGAAAAGAGCCAGTCAAAAAGCAGAAAACGGAGGGGTGTCAGGGGATTAAAGAAAGCAACAGCACCCTGTGAAAAACACAAGACCCACATTTGTTCCAACCTGGCTTGCTTAATTTTTACCTTTGTTTTAACTGTGAACTTTTTTTAGCAGATTTTGGTTTGTTTTGAGAGCCTTTTGGCACTCAGCCTGGTTCTTGCCTCCCTTTGGGGAGAAGAAGAGTCTGCTTTTCCCTTTTTGAACATGTTCTCCCTTGGCTTTGAGACTATTTTGGGCTATCTTTCGCCAAGGCAGTTTCTCTGAGCCAGGCACCTATCTCTCAGCAGCTTGGTGTAGTTTTCGCCTGCTATTTTATTTTGCTCACTGGTGAAGCTTGGGCTTCACAACACCTTATATTTTAAAATATTTTATTCACTTTCTACCTGGATTAATTTTCCCTACCTGGACTTTGCTGAGTTCTACACCCTGGATTCTAAGAGAGGTCTCTTTCAAACTTCCTCTGGGTCCATGAAGGCCAGGTCTTCAGATCTCTGCTTTCCTTTTAGTCTCCCCGCCCCCACCCGCTCCCTTCCTTTTCTCTAAAAGTTTGGACCATACTGCTATAATGTTGAAAGCTTCGAACACTGCATTTAACTAGTTGGAGTGATGGAAGTTTAAGCAGAGCTAAGTAACAATTCAAAGTGCTGCCGGGCTACTAACGTTGTTTTGGGCCTACTAACATTGTTTTTTTTAATAGGTCTTAGCAACAGTTAAACTGTAGTGTATTTTGCATAGTGAACACATGGATTTTCTTTGTAATCATTACGTGTTTCACATTTTCCTTCTGTATCTGATGTTCTTTTGCATTTACTTTTCTTTATAAACCATTCATATCTTAAGACTGCTTGTGTGGCATGTTTTCATTCATTTCATAAGTTAAAAGAGTATTCACTGTTTTCCTCCTTAAGTTATAAAATATATTTTCAACAGGCCTAGTAACTTAAGAATTACAGAGCTGGGGGAAATCCTCAGTCTCTTTGTGATAAGAGGCACTGACTAAGGGAGCCCTGGAGATAATTTATACTGATCCCGACCACATAACACTATTCCCCCTTCTGAAGAAGTCTGGACCCCAGACTACTATAGACCAACAAACTGGCAGACCATAATAGCTGTTTTTCATGTGCCCATTTGCTTCATGAGGCAGGTGCTCCTGCAGGTTACCAAATGAAGGGCCTAAAAGGCCATAGAGTTGCCTGGCTGGGTCTGCCAAAGACACAGCCTCACCACTCCCTTCAGATCCACATTCTACAGCGACTGCTCCCATAAGTTGCTAAATTTATTAAATTGAAGTATTTTTGTAAAGCAGTACCGCCGGCCTTTTAAAAGGTGCTCACAGAGACTTACATAGAATATAAAGTTAGACAATTGAGCTCACAAACCTGAATCCACATATCTTTTCTGGGTTGAAGTGATGTTGGGAAGATGCTATTTGAAACAACAAGTAGAATGCTGGAAGATTCCACTTATCACTTCTTTTAAACTACAACACCGTACCACCAAAACTGTTTATTTTCACCATGCACAAGCATCTCAAGATCCAAAGCAACCATGGGTAGGTCCTGCAATATGCGTGCTGGTGGAAATCTCAATGTGGTAGAGAACGAATATTTTCCTTTCAGACTCCAAATCCATTCTATCACAACCAAACATCTCATATTAGAAAGCAACCCCCAAAACATGCCTGCTGATGGAAATCTCATAAATGAGACAAATGCGATTGTCTCATTTATGAAGGTGCAATTCAAAATCCAGAATAAAAAACCTGAATTCAGTCTTACCTTGTAGTGACAGAAGAAAATAATATAAGGATGGTGAGAGGTGCAAGAAGAAGGCTCCCTATCACTGTTGAACCCATTCTGCAAGCTACTAATGTAAGTAACAAACAGGCATTGGTCACCTCACAGTAGGATTACCCTAGCAGTACAGTAAGGCTCAGATGCTTCATAAGGCATCTTATGAAGCCAGCTGAGGAGAAGAGGGGCTAGACACCTTACAGCTGTCCCCTCTTCTGGTTCTTCCCCCAACCTGATGGTTCCTGGCAGCCTTACCAGTCTGCCCTCGGGTCTGGTGGTGCTGCTGCTGAATGCCAGGTCGGCCCAAAATAAGACCTCCCTCATCCATGATTTGATTGTGGATGAGGGGGCTGACCTGGCATGTATTACTGAGACCTGGGTGGGGGAACTGGGAGGGGTCACTCTCTCCCAGCTGTGCCCTCCTGGGTACTCGGTGCAGCACCAACACCGACTTGAGGGTCGGGGAGGGGGGGTTGCCGTGGTCTATAGGAATTCAATCTCCCTCTCCAGGCTTCCTGCTCATTCGAGTGCAGATCTTGAGTGTTTGTACCTTGTGTTGGGTACCCGGGACAGATTAGGGATTCTGTTGGTGTACCGCCCACCCCGCTGCCCATCAGACTCCCTGCCTGAGCTGACGGAGGTGGTCTCGGACTTGGTGTTGAGGACCCCCAGGATGATGGTCCTAGGGGATCTCAACTTCCATGCCGAGGCCGCTGCATCCGGGGCAGCTCAGGACTTCATGGCCACCATGACAACCATGGGGCTGTCCCAACATGTCATCGGCCCAACACATATAAAAGGACACACGCTTGATCTGGTTTTCTCAACTGGGCAGGTGGATGGTGATCTGAAAGTGGAGGAATTAACATCTGTCCCTTTGTCATGGTCAGATCACTTCCTGCTGAGGTTTAGACTTCTGGCAGCCTTTCCCCTCTGCAAGGGTGGGGGACCTATTAAAATGGTCCGCCCCCGGAGATTAATGGATTCCAGAGGGCTCTGGGGGATTTTCCTGCTGGTATGGCTGGTGCTCCTGTCGAAGCCCAGGTCGCTCTGTGGAATGCAGAGATGACTCGGGCGGTTGACACGATCGCGCCCAAGCGCCCTCTCCCTCTGAGCAGAGCCCGGCCAGCTCCTTGGTATACACCTGAGCTGAGGGCAATGAAGCAAGAGGGGAGACGGCTAGAACGCAGGTGGAGGAAAACTTGTGCTGAGTCTGACCGAACACAGGTAAGAGCCCACTATCGAGCCTACTCTGTGGCGGTGAGGGTGGCAAAGAGGCAGTTCTTTTCCACCAGCATTGCATCTTCTCAGTGTCGTCCAGCGGAGCTTTTCCGAGTGGTTTGTGGCCTGTTACATTCTGGGCCAGGGGGAGAGACGGTGCAACCCTCGGTAGCACGCTGTGACAAGTTTGCGCGGCACTTTGAGGATAAAGTCGCTCAGATTCGTCATGAATTGGACACCACCATTAATGCAGTTCCATTGGTAGAGGCGTTCAGAGCACCGTCTGGTCCAGTTTTATTGGATGAGTTTCAGTTACTGAGGCCTGAGGATGCGGACAAGGTGCTTGGCCAAGTCCGATCGACCACTTGTGTGCTTGACCCTTGCCCTTCATGGCTTATTAAATCAAACAAGGAGGGGTTGTCTGGCTGGGTCCAGGAGGTTGTAAATTCCTCCTTGAGAGAGGGAGTGGTGCCTGCTGCTTTAAAAGAGGCAGTAATTAGACCACTCCTGAAAAAGCCTAACCTGGACCCAGAGGATGTTAACAATTATAGGCCAGTGGCCAACATCCCCTTCCTGGGCAAGGTGCTTGAGCGGGTGGTTGTAGGACAGCTCCAGGCACTGTTGAATGAAACGGATTATCTAGATCCATTTCAATCGGGCTTCAGGCCTGGTTTTGGAATGGAAACTGCCTTGGTCGCCCTGTGGGATGACCTCTGCCGGGAGAGGGACAGGGGGAGTGCGACCCCGTTGATTCTCCTGGACCTCTCAGCGGCTTTCGATACCATCGACCATGGTATCCTTCTGGATAGGTTGTCTGGGTTGGGAGTTGGAGGCACTGCACTACAGTGATTCCGCTCCTACTTGGATGGCTGATTCCAGAAGGTGGTGCTGGGGGATTATTGCTCTGTGCCATGGCAATTGTGCCATGGGGTTCCACAGGGCTCTATTTTATCCCCCATGCTGTTTAACATCTACATGAAACCACTGGGGGAGGTTATCCGGAGGTGTGGGCTGAGGTGCCATCAATATGCAGATGACACCCAGCTCTACCTCTCTTTCTCATCAAAACCAGGTGAGGCAGTGGCTGTTCTGAATCAGTGCCTGGGCACGGTAATGGACTGGATGAGGGCCAATAAACTGAAACTCAATCCAGACAAGACGGAGGTACTGTTAGTGGGTGGTTCGTCTGCCCGGCTAGGTGATATTCAACCTGTTCTGGAGGGGGTTGCACTCCCCCTGAAGGATCAGGTTCGTAGTTTGGGGGTGCTCTTGGATCCAGAATTGTCACTTGAGGCACAGGTGAACTCAGTGGCACGGAGCACTTTTTATCAGCTTAGGCTGGTATACCAACTACGCCCTTATCTGAACAGAGATAGCCTTGCTACAGTTATCCATGCTCTGATAACTTCTCGTCTGGATTACTGCAATGCGTTATACATGGGGCTGCCTTTGAAAATGGTCCGGAAACTTCAGCTGGTCCAAAATAGGGCAGCAAGATTGTTAACAGGGACTGGCCTGCGAGCTCATATTACGCCAGTACTTTTCCAGCTGCACTGGCTGCCAGTCCATTTCCGGGCCCGATTCAAAGTGCTGGTGTTAACATTTAAAGCCCTTAACGTCTTGGGGCCAGGTTACCTGAAGGATCACCTCCTCCCATATGTGCCTGCCCGGACCTTAAGATCATCATCAGCGGCCCTTCTCCATGAGCCCCTGCCAAAGGAAGTGAGGCGGGTGGCTACTAGGAGGAGGGCTTTTTCTGTTGTGGCACCCCGGCTCTGGAATGAGCTCCCTAGTGAGGTTCGCCTGGCGCCTACATTGTACTCCTTTCGGCGCCAGCTGAAGACCTTTTTATTTTCCCAGGCATTTTAGCATTTTAGCTTTCTAAATTTTTATCTTTGCTGTTTTAAATCTGTATTTTAAACTCCTGTACTGCTGCTAGGTTTTATTGTGGTTGTATTGTTATATTGTGGTTTTAATGTTCTATATATTTTAAATTGTTTTATTGTGTGTTGTTTGGTTTTAATTTTTGCGAACCGCCCAGAGAGCTTCGGCTATTGGGCGGTATAGAAATGAAATAAATAAATAAATAAATAAATAAATTTCACAACATCATGACTGATCATGGGGCACATCAGATAAGGCATCCGCCTTAATTTCCAATTCCCTGGCTTTGTGGAGTTTGGACCAACATGAGATAGCCTTAGTGTCTGATCTTTTAAACCAGCAGATTTTTTGATTATTGAATTGTTTATTGTTTTAATTTTTGTAAACTGCCTTGAAATCATTGATGAAAATGCAGTATATATATAATAAATACATATTGCTATTCTGCTTCCAACCCTGACTAGAAATTATCATAGCACTACTTGTGAACAATAAAATAAAGTTGGGCAAATGTAGATAACTAGTTAGAAGTCTGAGACTGCTAGGCATTTTGCTGAATTTCTCTTAGGCTTGAGTTGTGGATTGCTGATGAAAAATAGTGGTTGTTGTATCTTCCAAGCAAGTCTTACAGAAAAGATGCTCATTTATAAAACTCACTTGCTAATTAGACACCTCAGAGTGTCTGATATACAAAACCATATTCTTTTGCTCTAAATAAATTAAAGCATTACTGTTTAAAGCTTTTTCAGAACAAGCATAGTTTTTTTAAAAAAAACATTAAATACCTAGAATAAGACCAAACCAGCTGTGCTAGGTCTATTTTTCCAGCTGCAATGTGGAATGGGGCAGAAGAAAAACCATTCCTTCATTTTGCATTTCTGGACTTCAAAGCAAGAGGACTGCATTTCACGCAGGATCTATGCAATTCTAACACAACCTTTCCATGTTTTAAAGCTGTAGGCAATATTTTATAAATACTCAAGGCTTATAACGCGAGACAAAAATTGATTCATTCTACAAAGGCCAGGGTATAATTGCACTAACATGCAGGCACTGGTTACTTTTTCACCTCCTGGTTTAGTTCTCAAATGAGACACATTTAAACACAGAGCAAAATCTGAGTCTGTCATTTGTCATGTCGTGGATGGAGTGGTAGACAGAGGCAAAGGGGGCAATGGGCAGTTCAGAGAGCCACAGATGTGGCTGTGTGGGCCAGTGAGCGAGTCTAATCTGTTTTAGAGGAACCCAGGAGTCTTCAGTCTTCTCAGACCTGGGGACCACGTTTAGCCCCAAAACATGCATTTGTGGACTCACTTCTTAATATTTTACCCTATATTTGTATAGCAGTATCGCTGCTGTTGTGACAACTGACACATATTGACTACTGATCCATCTTCACGACCCATCAGTTGAAGACCAGTAATTAACCTGTGTGGCCTGCTGGTGTAAGGGAGCTTCCTTAGTGGAACTCTCTGCAGTTCCCTCCTGTCTGGCAGGGCACAAGCTGCCAGCTGCCTGAGATCCTTCAGGTCAGGACTGCTCGGCCAATAGTCACCCACCCAGACCCTCGCATGTACTCCAGTGCACACACAGCGCATCCACATGAGCAGGCTCCCGTTCATTTCCATAGAGGGTTCTTCTGGCTAAAACCACTGCCAGAAAGCTGCAACGACTGCGTTGTGACAGTGACCGAAACACCATGTCTGGCTGACAAGGATATGTATTCATGCTCATAACTACTCTTTGGAGGGTGAGGGTGAGGAGAGCTTTGGGAAAAGAAGCCTATGCTGCTGAGGGCAGATTTGATTGATGTTAACTGCTGCATCGCAATGAGTATTCTTCTTACATATTCCTTTTATTTACATGTGAAGGAAGGAAGACAAATTTGGATACCTAGTTGCCAGAGATGAGGTGAAGTAAAACCAGCAAGAACACAACAGTCCTGAATTTCATCAACATATTTTTAAAATCTTACACACTTATTGGCTTCTCAGTTCTACATCTAATCAGCTGCCCACTGAAATAATAAAGTTACCAGGGAACTAGTTACACTTTTTTTTTTTAAAGATCATATTTCCAAATAAATATTTTTCTGGATAATTTGAAAGACATCAGGGGGAAAAAGGGTATTTTTGGAAAAAGAAGGCAAGGGAATCAACACAGTTCTCTGCAATAAATGGAACAGTTAATCTCCAACACAAATTCAGAGCATCAAATTAATTCAAGATGGGCCTGGTTAACAACAGCTGTGTGGGCAGGAAGCTTCAGTCTGTTTCCCGCCTCCCAGCTGAGCAGAGCAGAGGAAGCTGCTCCAGCTGGTCTTGGGACTATAGAAGCAAGCAAGCTCCCGGAGAGCGAGCGATCAGAGGGAGCAAACAGGGAGCAAGCAGGAGTTGGCCAGGGGAGTTGCAGTTGCAGAGGAGACAAAGGAGACAAAGGCAAAGAGGTAAGTGGGCTGGAGGAAGCTGGAGGAAGCCCAGACGGCTGTCCTTTTCCTGCTGAGTGGCTGTGAGCTCACCAGGTGCTCCTGAGAGCTCCGAATGAATTGGGTGTGTGTGGCCTGAGTACTCCCAGAAGCTGTGTGGGCAGGAAGCTTCAGTCTGTTTCCTGCCTCCCAGCTGAGCAGAGCAGAGCAGAGGAAGCTGTTCCAGCTGGTCTAGGGACTACAGAAGCAAGCAATCTCCCAGAGAGCGAGCAGTCAGAGCAAGCGGACAGGGAGAGCAAACAAGAGTTGGCCAGGGGAGGTCAAGGCGGAGGCCTCTAACATTTTTTTAAAAAAGTATTTTATTTTATTTTAGCTTTTTTTTTACATTAAAAATATATATATATTTGTCTTGTTCCATACCAGTGGGACTCTGTTTTTAACCTCCAGTGAGTAGAGGACCAGGCACAGGCTACTCTAGAACAACCAGAAAGCTAGACACAAAAAGGGAAAAGAGGCTATGGAAGGACAAGACTCTCCAGTGGTGGTGACCTGCAAGGTGTGTGCCATGTTTGTTTTCTTGCCTGAGAACAACATGGCCTACACCTGCAACAAGTGCAAGTTGATCACGCTGCTGGAAGAAAAAGTAAGAGGATTGGAGCGGCAAGTGTCGACTCTCCAGGGAATAAGAACATGAAGAATTCTTGGACAGAATGGTGGAACTACTGCAGCAAAGTGAAGAACAGAAGCTTGAAGAGCAACAGCAAGCTGAGGCAGAAGAGGAAAATGCTAAGGTGAGGAAAAATGCAGCAGAGGATACCCCTTGGAAAAGGGTGACAGTTAAGAGCAGAACTAGAAGACACTCAGCACCAGTGGAGGCAGTGGAACTAGGGAACCGTTTCCAGGTATTTGAGGATGAGACTGAAGGACAGCCTGCAGAGGAAGAATTACAGGGGAACCGGCATGAAAGCGAGCAAGAGGCTGAAGGTCTGCCAAGCAGAGGCCATGAAACCAAGGCCTACAACAACAAGAAGAGAAAGGTAGTAGTAGTGGGAGACTCCTTGGTGTGTGGGATCGAAACCCAAGTATGTTGCAAAGACCTGTGGACTCGCCAAGTACGCTGTCTCCTGGAAGGATGGATTAGAGGTGTGACTGAAGAGTTGCCTGCACTCATAAAGCCCACTGACAGGTATCCCTTTCTTCTCATCCATGTGGGAACAAATGATACTGCCAAGCGGAGCTACGAAGAAATCACGTCAGACTTTGAAGCTTTGGGACGGAAACTCAAGAACTTTGGGGCCCAGATAGTTTTTTCATCCATCCTTCCAGTAGTTAGAAGAGGGACAGAAAGGGAACGAAAAATACTCCGAGTGAATGACTGGCTATGAAGGTGGTGCCGACGAGAGAGATTTGGATTCTGGGGCTATACTTCCTGGAAGATGGACTGTTGGCAAGGGACGGGTTGCACCTCACAAAGGCTGGGAAGAATGTGTTTGGCCACAGCATGAAGAACTTTATCAGAAGGGCTTTAAACTGAATCCTACGGGGAAAGGAGATATAAAGTTGGGGGTAACAATGGATGAAGGGTCATGCACTGAAACAGAGAGAACAGCTCTAATAGCGCCCAATAATCGTCTTCAAAAATGTGTAGGAAGAAAGCCAGACTATAAAGCACATGGTCTTCGATGTCTATATACTAATGCCCAGAGTCTGGCAAACAAACAGAATGAACTTGAACTCTTAATACAGGAGGGAAATTATGACTTGATAGGTGTAACTGAGACTTGGTGGGATGACTCTCATGACTGGAATACAGCAATTGAAGGATATAACTTGTTCAAAATGAACAGGAGGAACAGAAAGGGAGGTGGGGTTGCACTATATGTGAAAAATACTTATCTCTGCACAGAAATACAGGAGGATGAGCTTGGTAGCCCCATTGGGAGCATCTGGGTTGAAATAAATGGAGCAAAGAATAAAAGGAACCTGGTGGTCGGAGTCTACTACCGGCCACCCATCAAGGAGAAGACGAGGATGAAACTTTTGAAATGCAAATAGCCAATGTTTCAAGGAAGCATGATGTTTCAATGTTTCAAGGAAGCATCCCAACCATCTGCTCCCATTGGTAGTACATGCCCTGGTCTCCTCTCGTTTAGACTACTGTAATGCACTCTACGTGGGGTTACCCTTGAAGACGGTTCGGAAACTGCAGCTGGTACAGAACGTGGCGGCTCGTCTGATTAAAGGCAGCCGCCAGCGAGATTACATCACTCCAGTGCTGAAGGAGTTGCACTGGTTACCAGTTGTTTTCCAGGCCAAATTCAAGGTGTTGGTTTTGACCTTTAAAACCCTATATGGTTCCAGCCCAGCCTATCTTAAGGAGCGCCTCCAGCAGCACCAGACAGGCCGCTTAACAAGATCAGCCTCGGATGGCCTTCTCTCTGTCCCATCAGCCAGGACAGCTAGACTGGTGGGGACGAGGGAGAGGGCCTTTTCTGTGGTGGCCCCCACTCTGTGGAACTCCCTCCCTAGGGAACTCCGTCATGCCCCCTCTTTAATGAGCTTCCGTCGTGCATTAAAAATGTGGTTGTTCAGGCCGGCATTTGGGGTAGGTTAGGGTATTTTAGAAAATGTTTTTATTGTAGAATTTTATTGTTTTAAACTGTTTTATTGTATGTTGTACATCACCCAGAGTGGCTGGGTGACCAGCCAGATGGGCGATTAATAAATTTAATAATAAATAAATATATGATGTCGTAGTAATGGGGGACTTCAATTTCCCCGATATTTGTTGGGAGACAAATTCTGCAAAACATGGCCCCTCCAGGAAATTCCTGACTTGTGTGGAGGATAACGTCCTCCTACAGAAAGTAGAGGAAGGAACTAGAGGATTGGCTACCCTTGACTTGATCCTAACCAACAGAGATGACTTAGTGGGTAAAGTAGCAGTTACAGGAACTCTGGGGAAAAGCAACCATGTTATACTTGAGTTCTTGGTTCTAAAGGAAGCAAAAGCCAAGTGTAGTCAAATGCGCACCCTGGATTTTAGGAAAGCTGATTTTAATAAACTCACAACAATGATCAGTAAGGTCCCATGGCAAGCGACGCTAACAAGGAAAGGAGTCCAAGATGGGTGGGAGCTTTTAAAAAAGGAAATTCTCAAGGCAAAATTACAAACAATTGCAACAAGAAAAAAAAGGTGGAAGACAACAGAAGAAGCCAATGTGGCTTCACAAAAAGCTTAGAGATGACCTGAAAACAAAAAAGGACACATAGGAAGTGGAAGGAAGGACAAGCAACAAAGGAAGAGTACAGGCAGGTAGCACAGAATTGCAGGGATGGTGTCAGGAAGGCTAAAGCTGAGAACGAGCTGAGGTTAGCAAGGGATGCTAAAAGCAACAAAAAGGCTTTCTTCAGCTACGTGCATAGTAAAAGGCAGAGGAAAGAAATGGTGGTTCAGCTATTAAATAAGAATGGCAAAATGATAACAGATGTCAAAGAAAAGGCAGAAGTGCTCAATTCCTACTTTGGCTCAGTCTTCTCCCCAAAGAGGGTCTATGACCCCCCTGGCAAAGGCGAAGTACAGACTGAAGGGGCAGGATTGCAGCTTGAGATCGATAGGCACATGGTCAAGGAACACCTAATTACTTTGAATGAGTTTGTATCTCCAGGGCCAGATGAACTGCATTGCATCCTAGAGTAATAAAGGAACTGGCAGAAGAACTCTCAGAACCACTGTCTATTCTCTTTGAGAAATCATGGAGGACGGGGGAAGTGCCAGATGCCTGGAGGAGGGCTAATGTTGTCCCTCTCTTCAAAAAGGGTAAAAAGGAGGAACCTGGGAACTACAGACCAGTCAGTCTGACATCAATCCCTGGGAAAATCCTGAAGCAGATGATAAAGTAATCCATCTGTAAGCACCTTGAAAACAATACAGGCTGGATCTACACTTACCGCCTTTTTTCGCTTCCAATGAGGTTTCACTGCCCGCCTTTCACACTACGCAGTACCCGCCTCAGATTGGAACTGGAATTTCCCACTTCCGTGCTCCCGCTTCCAATACCCTGATATCCCATTATTTCCCCTTAATGTGCTCTGATTTTCTGCCTTCGCTACCGTATCCGGTCGTTCCCTCCCCCGCCTGTCCATGTACGGTGGTGTTTGTATTTCCCTCCTGTCCAATCACAGCTCTCAATGGTCCCATATCTTCTTCTTCATAGCTTCCTCAGCAGCCCCCATTTCCTCAGCAACAAGCAAAGGGCTGGATGTGTGCGTGCTTGTCTGATCTCGGAAGCTAAGCGGGGTCAGCCCCAGTCAGTAGTTGGATGGGCGACTGCCTGGGTATCAGGCTTCCTGCACTGAGCAGGGGGTTATTCTATCCCTTCAAATGAGATTAAGTTTTACCCCCTCCTATCCCCTGCTCCAGATTTTTTTTTTAAATTAAGGCATTACCCTCGCAGAATCGGGGCTTCTCCGCGATGTTTTTTTTTTTTTTTTCTAGTTGAGGCATGATCTTTGAAGCCTCGAAGTTGTGAAGCTTTACAACTTCGAATCTTGGAAGATCATGCCTGAATTAGAAAAACAAAACATCACGGAAAAGCCCCGATTCTGCGAGGATAACGCCTTAATTAAAAACAACAACATTTAAATGGGGGTAAAACTTAGTCTCATTTGAAGGGATAGAACAGCCATGCTGGAGGCATTCAAGATGAGGCTGGACAGCCATCTGTCCGGGATGCTCTGACTTAGATTCCTGCATTGAGCAGGGAGTTGGACTCAGTGGTCTGGTAGGCCCCTTCCAACCCTACTATTCTGTGATTCTTCCCAGCTGTGACCCTCCCCGAAATCACCCCCAGATGTCTCTTACCTATAGTAAAAAAAAAGTGCCCTTGCAAATGGCAATGCAAATAAAAGCCCTTATCTCCATAAAGCAGTGGCGGGGAGTGGGCTGCTGTGGCTGAGAGGCAGTGGATGACAACAGCTCTGCAATGTAGTCCACTTTCAGTATCACAGTTCAGAGGTGAGACTGAGGCGGATTTGGATTTCTAGCTGCAGCAAAGGTCAATGTAGTTAAATTGTGTCCCCAGCAGCTTGCTGAGGACACACTTGTAAGAGTATTGTTAGAACACAATAGAAGATCTTGTGGACTGTCCCGGTCCCGTCCAGCACTATAATTCTATGCTAATGAAATATAATGACAATGTTGCTTTAAAAAAAATCTCTACTGTAGTTTTCACAACAAGCAGCCCCGGCACATAGACAGCCCTGGCTAATCCCCAGCCTCCCCATGTTCTGAAATTGGCTCCGCTAGCAAGATGTGCCAACTCCAGATGTAAAGACAGCTCATGCGTTTGGCCGCAGGGTGGATCTGCACCTTTCCCTTTTAGTTGATATTCTGGAAACATTAAAAAAGGCAGCATCAAGCTCACTGGTGTTTCCTCATAATCTGTGGTGGAACTTCTGCATTCCTATGTGTGTGTATGTGTGGATACAGACCTACTGTACTATAAATACAAGTTGCTTATTATCTCACATTACAGCAAATCCAGTGTTTTGCAATGGAGAAATTCACACATTTTGTATTAAAAAATCACAATGTGCTTGCGTTTGCGAACCAGCCTTTGATTCAGAGGTAGATGCTACTGGATTGACTCTATTGTACTTGATGGGAGAATTCTGTCCGTGCCTGTGGCATAAGGCTTGTGACAATAGATTGCCACTTCACCAGTGTCCTAAGCCCTGGGTGAATGTTGGTTATGTCACAAGGCTGCCAACTCTCAAAAGCCAACACATCTGTTACCAGGTAGAACCTAGCAATATAGCAGTATGACACTCCATGGAAAAAAAGGGTGGGGGAAGATCAGAAAAAGAATGGAGATTAGGGTGAAAATGGGGGGAAAAACCCTCTCATTTTCCATTTCTTTTCAGAATATTTTCTTTTTTGGAATTGTGAAAGAAATATGTTTCAAAGTAGTATGTTAGAGTCAATCACACTGCTGCAAAGATTGAACAGTAATAATATTAGTGTTACTGGATTACTAAGCTGTACCCTCCAACATCTCACAGATACAGGGATACTTTTGTACGACTCCAGTTCCAATACCAACGATCACTGCCTGAGCTCCCCGCCGTCCCCACCACACACTTCTACACATTGCTGAAGACTGCTCCACCTGTGCACTTGTTTACTCCGCAATAGTTTGTCCCACACTGAATGAGAATCTCAGGACGTTTGTTCTTTTGGTTCAAGACACACCTGAAAGAGCTTTTGTCCTACAACAGGTTATCAGCCATTCAAAATGAGCCTCGCCAGCGTGTGAAATGACAGGCTGTGCACTGCATGGTGTCTTAGTGCTCATGCGCACACATTGACAGCCGTATGCACTAGAGACAAGAGGCATCCACTACTTCCACTGGAGATTGAAGAGATCCTGTCAAAGAAGCTAAAACTGAAGACCGACAACTCTAGCAACCCAGAATCAGAAACATTTAAGGCGTCGCCCAAAGCCAAAAATAGGGACAGCAAGCACAGGTGAACAAGACACGCTCTTTGGCCGTGATGCTAGAAAAGAACTGTTAGAAGTTGCAGAATACAGGGCTTCTAAAAATCAACGAACTGGGACAGAACATTAAATTCTTGTAATGGGCGTTGCAAAGAGGATCCCAGAGCAGGGTATCATGTTCTGCGGCATTCACAGGATGGATTTCAAAAGTGCATTTGGGATTTATCACTTTTCCCCAAAGTTCTCCCCTAAGAAAATGTACATCACTGTGATTTAGGGTTTTGAACTTGAAGTTCCATAAGTGCTTGTTTCATTTAAATCTGTCCGGAGCAGCAGGTGCTGTCTAATTTGCTATAGAGTATTATTCTACCAAATATTACTTTTCAGGATAATATATCAAATGCAACCATTTCTTAAACAGATGATTAATTTTAGAAAGAGGCCCTACAGCTTCCTCTCTGGCAATTGCATTAGGATTAAGTAGTCATCTTACTGCCTGTCTCAAGGAGAGCTTTTGTTAATACACAGAAAATGCACAGTGTATTGGGCAGCCATCACAGCTCTCCTTTTTAATGGCTTCTCATTGTCTTCCTTTCTTTCCCCCCTTCTAATAAGCTCGAAGCAGTTTGGTTTTCCATCATGTAGGTTTTTTGCTCCAGTTTCAAGCCCATGCTTTTTATGGTATTTGAGCCCAACTCTTGGAAGTAAGTCCAACTGAGTTTAATGGAGCCTGCTGTCCTTGACACATTTTGCAGTGTTATTAGTAAAGGATCTACTTGTGGGTTGGGAGGGGGTGGAAAAATGGTTTGGGGTTTTACAAGATGAAAGAGCTGTAGGCCTTGGGGCAGGGGAGCAAGGTTGCAGGCTGTCTCACTGCCACAGATCCAGCAAACAATGTCTGAGCTGCTCTAACACCTTTGAAACCAGACCAAACCCATGTGGAAGATACATTAGCCTCTCCTTGTTCAGGCACGAGTAAGTTTAGGCTCATATTGATAGCGAGAAGGAGCCAGAATTGATGGATAAGGAAGCAGTTATTTCCATTTCAGAATGGGGGAAATCAGTGGTTAGATTCTAAGAAAAAAAGAGGTACCAACAGTATCAACACCAGCTCCACAAATAGCCCAAGCAATTCTGTCTGAAGAGGACTCTGAAACGCATTCTGATCTTGCCTTTTGAAGCATGTAGGATGAGGAGTGCATTTTGCCACAACCTTACATTCATACCCATCCACAGCAATAAGTGCTTGTATCACCTTACTACAGCTCGATGCTTGTTTAGCATCTCTATTTTGAACATACTTGGGTTGTTTACATACAAAACTGACATTTTATAGAGGATGTGCAAACCATTACATGAGAGTTCTTTCTTCTCATTTCAGTGACAACTCAAGTGGATCTAGCTCAGGGGTCCCCAAACTTTTGGGCCCGTGGGCACATTTGGAATGTTGAGGGAATGGCTGCCATGGATGAGGGTTGCACATTTATAAAATGGCTGCCATGGTGGTCATGACCACTCACAAAATACTCATTTCCCCAAATGCAAATGGGTGAGAGTAAAAGAAAAGTAACTTATGCCCAAGAACAAGGCAGAGGAGGGATATGAGCTCCAAAATACAAAAGCACGCTTTAGAACCCAAATAAAGATGGTACTAGAGGGCAGTACTTTGCTTTGCAGCATGCCAATTTCCAAGTTAACACGTGTGTGTGTGTGTGTGTGTGTGTGTGTGTGTATATATATATATATATATATATATATATATATAAAATCAGGAGAGATAGGGAGCCTGACAGGCAGCAAGAGAGAGGTCCGTGGCACATTGGTGCCCATGCGCACCACGTTGGAGTGCAGATCTAACTGGCTGTCTTCCAGTGGCTCATATTTTTCCTTAGAAAATTCTATAGGTTAAAAAAATGTGTCTCCCAATGGGATACCCCATAGGAATATTCCTTTTAATCTTTAACAAGCAATGAGGTGATCTTGCTTTGTTTCCCCAAATCATAATTAGTATTTTCTTCCTGTTTTATATCAAGCCCTCTCATCCAAATCTGACACAACTGTAATTTGAACAGATGTTCTCAGTGACTGTGGCTTTGGAGCTGGAAGGGATAGTTCTAATTACATAGCATCTTCTAAGCAGCATGTCTCCTAATTCACAGCTTGGCATAGAAAGGTTTGTTTGAATCATCGCTCTCTTGCTTTTAAAGAAAAGTATTGATCTATAAAATGGGTTTTTCAGGGCAATGTAGATTGACAGCCCCAAAGCAGGTTGCCAGTTACACTGGGCCAACTTGATGTATTGATGATAGGGAAACTTGCCTAACCCAACACTAGGAACCCACAATTGTGTACAACATTATGGCATCCATGTCACAGAACTAAGAATCCTGTGCAGTCCCAATGTGATGAAAAATACCTAGTTTGTTTTGACTTCTGAAGCAAGGCCCAGCAAAGCCCTGGAACCCTCATTCCCTTTCTTTTAAGAGAATGATGGGAATCGTAGTTTGTGGTGAGTATGGACTGAAATCACAATAAAGCCAAGGAGACAAAACCAAGTTTTTTGGATCATCAGAATTTCCAAAGTGGGGGAAATGTGTCATTAATTCCCACAACTTGAAACAACTTCAGGAACAAGCTTGGTTTTTGCAGGATTTCCTTTCTATCGAGTATAATTAGTCCAGAGCAAAACTTGGGGAGTAGTTCACAAGCATTTTTGTGCCCCTATGAAAGTGCCCCCCCATTTTCTGTGACTTTAGGAAGGGCAGTCAGAAGGCATGAAAATGTTATTATTTTGTAGGGGGTCTGTTCCCATATTTTAACAAATCTATACATTTATGCTTTTTGCAAACAGCAACAGGTTTCGAAAAAGGAGCATTTTAATTGTATGTGTTTTTAGCCATACATTTATGCCAGGGGTGCAGAACCTCTTGCAGCTCAAGGGCTGAACTCCATTTCCGAGAAGCTTCAAGGGCTGCATTCCAGGGTGGGTGAGGACAAAGGCAAAAGGGGTGGCACCAAAATACCAAAAACATCAAACATACCAACATATTGTGGCTTCAAGCTCTTACTGCCAGTCGCTAAGACTCAGGAGGGGCATTTCAACCTTTGGAATGGGGAAAAACTGCACAAAAGCTGGGAAACCAGCAAGTGATCAGTGGTCAGGGGAAAAGGGGTGGGGCCAGGGGAAGAGCCATGTCCACTTGGGGAACCCCAGAAGTCCAGACTGGGACCACAGACGGGTTGGATGTGGCCCCCAGGCCTGAGGTTCTGCACCCTTGATCTATGCAAATCAGCACACAATGAGGGATTCCTAAAAAACAGTATACTAATTAGGGCTGTGCACCGCTTCGGTCTAAAGCCAAATAATGAGATGAAGCGGGCTGCTTTGGAGGTGCCTTGGCATGATACAAGGTGGATCAGAACAGCACCGAGGTGCCCCAAAGCAAAGCGGCTCGTCGACGAGGCTTGTTCCGCCTCGGAGGTTCAAAGCTCTTCTGATGCCTTTTGAGCAGCCCAGACAGCCTGGTGCCAAAATGTATCAACTTGCGAAAGATGAGGAAGGGGTAGAGGAGGAGGAGGGAGGGGGGAAGGGGTCAGAAGGAGGAGGAGAAGGGAGGGAGCTTTGGTGAATGGCAACTCTAGTTGCCAAATTAGGGCTGAACAGTCCTAGCAGTCTCCAATCAGTAACAGTGGTGGTGGTGGTGGTGGGAACCTGGAGAAAAACGGTTGTGTTTGCGCATTGTGAGAGACAAAGATCATTCTGGTGGTGTTACTGGAGAGGGCTCTGTCTGAACTTATTTGGCTAGAGGTGTGTGTGCACACATGCGTGTGTTTGTACTGCTCTTCTTCCTTCCCAGTTCAACTATTCTCTTTCTTTCTTTTGTAGATTCTTTATTTAAAAAACCAAACATTTAGTACTCAGCTTGAGCTTCCTCCCCATTCTTTGTCTCCTCCTATCCCACCCTTCTCTCATAGGTTTTACCTTTCATTCTTCTTGTTTGTTCATTTGAAAATCCAGAGAATTTAACTTTACTTGCCTCGCCTCATTCTTTAGCTTCCCCCCACACACACCATTCTCAATTCTCTCTCAACCATTAGTTTGCCCTTACTTTCATTCTGTCTAGATTTTTTAACATACACACACACACAAATATAGTACTTTCTTGTCCCTGTTCTTGGCTCCCCTCCACCACCACCCGCCCTCCTTGATTCCTGCATTCCTTCCCTTCCCATTTTTGATCTCTGTCTTTTCTCTAAAAAAACTAAAAAACCCTTTTCTCTTCTGTTAGGATTATAGTCCTCACCTTCCCTTTGCTTGTAGGTAGTTCAGTGTTTGCTTTTGCTTTCAGGTGTCTCTGTGTGTGCGCGCGCACTTCTGCCATGGACAAGAAAACAATGTGTGTCAAAGCACGACACAGTCCACATTTCAAAAAACAGTGGGCAAAGCACCACACGCACATTAACATCTATTATTTAAGTAATATAATACTGCATTGTGTGTTGCAAATTAAGCAAGCCCAACATGAGGCATCTTCAGGGTCTTGTTGGCAGGGGCAGTGGTGGGCGAGGTGCTGCTGGACTAGCAGCGCTGGCAGGCAAGCTGGCTCTCCCCCAGTCCGGATAGTGCGTCCATTTCCCCATCCACATGGAGACGCTTTCAGAGATGATTCTATGTAACACTGGATTTTCGCCATTTCAGATTTCCTCCTCCCATGGCACGTGTTGCCAGCTGATGTGGTGTATACTGGGGAAATACCATTGTCTTGGGCCAAATGTCAGCAGTAGAAACTGCACTGTTTCAGTCCCAAAACTGAACAACATGTGATCAACGAATTTCCTTCCTTAGGGGTTTTACATTCTTTAAGCTTGGTAAGAAAGAGTGGCATTTTTCTCATACCAAAAGCAAGCCTCATTGAACAGTATGTGATTTACTTCAGCAGTTGTTCCTTGAGGCAAAGAAATGAGAGAATCGAGAAGGCGGGGTGGGCATTGCAGGAATCAATGAAAAACTACTCTCTGTGCAGGGTGGGGGTAGGGGCAGGATCAACGTTTCCTTCGTTTTTTTGCCATTCAGTAAGTCTCCGGAGGCGATGCTCCGTGGAGATTTTTTTGTTTACAAAAGGAATCCAAAAGCACCCTGCTGACTTTATCAGGAGTAAGTCTCATTGGAAAAAACATGATTTACTTCTGAGTAGACATGGTTATCCATGCCAGCTTGTTGTTCCTTGAGGCAAAGAAATTAAAAGGGAGAAAGGAGAGAACAGTCCATTCATATTGGAAGGTGTGTGGATAGGAGATAACACATTTGCGCACACACGCACGTACACACACACCCCACCCACGGTACTATAGGGTGAATCCGAAGGTTAATTCTTTCCATTCCTTTGCTCCCCCATAAGAGTGGAGATTTAAAACAGGAGGCTTGCACCGCGCCCCTTTCCCTGCTCCTGTGCTCGGTGAAATGCAATGGAAGACACCCCGCCAAGCACCACCACCACCAAGGAGACAGCGGCAGAGCGCCGGGAGCCCCACCGGCAGGGAGGTGGCGGGGAAGACAGGTGGCAGGATGGCGGCTCCTTACGACGCCCCTTCGCTGCCCCTTTTGCTTGCCTTCTCACCTTTGCTCCTTACATCTGGGTATGTTTACCAAGCAGCGATCACAACTTTCCCTTCCTCCTAACAGGGCTCTTCTTCCACCCCTTGTCTCAGCTCCATACATCTGAGAAGACATGTTTACAAAGCCCCGATCATTCGCTCCTGTGCATGTCTGGAAAAGCACTTATGCATGCAACTGTCTTTCCTCCCCTCTGATCTTTTCATCTGTCAGGGAGAGTGAGGGAGGAATGTGTGCATGTGCACCTGCATGTACCTCCCTCCCTCCAGCAGCCCTAAGCAGTGTGCTCGGCACATGCAGCCAAGCCTTGGGGGCCAGGAGAGGGGCGCTCAGTGGAGGATGCGCAGCGGCGCCCCTCTCCCCCGCAGTGGCGCTGCCCCAGGCTCCACAGAGGCCCCTCCCTGGGAGGAGGAGGAGGATTCAGCAGCCCCCGAGCCCTTTTCTTTTTACTTCCCCCACACATGCCTCCGCAATTCGGTAGCTACGAAGTGCAAGTCAATAAGGATTAGTTCTGAATAGACATGTTCAGCCAGCTGTTCTCAGGGCAGAAGTGGAGACCACAAAGGAACAACAGTCAGTAGGGATGGTGCAGGCGCACGGCTGAGCCCGGGCGTCCGATGCCTGCCCCCAAGCTCATCCCTCTGGGCTGCCTACACTGAGCTGCTCCCCCTGCTCCCCCCCGCTCACTGAGCCGCTGGCACCTACCTGGAGCCCTTCCCGAGCGCCTGTCGTTCCTGCAGTCGGCATTTTTTCCCCAAAATGGTGACTCGGGAACTTGTGTAAACATAATATTATGCACATCGCAGCTGTAAAGGCCCTATCTATGCAATATTTCAGGCATAAATGGGCCATTTACACCTGTAAATGTAGGTGTAAATGTAGTCTTGCATAGATAGGGCCTTTTTTTGCAGAAAAAATGGTGACCATGGGAACAACAAGCACTCAGGAATGGCTCCAGGTAGGTACTGGCAGCTCAGGGGGGGCGTGAGCAGGCCTGGGGGAGCACGAGCGGGGGTAGTGTCTGGGCAGGTGCCTGGAGAACCCAGACGGGAGCGTCCGTCCATCCCTACCAGTCACGCCAAAACACGGGCTCATTTGGGGGAAACAATGCATTAATTTCCATGCAGCTGCAAATGAATGAGGCGGGGAAAACCAAACAAAAACAAACAGGCATCTCATAGTGGTGACATAAGACCTGAACACACCCCTAGGCATGCCCACCATACGGAGCCAGATTTATTTTGGGGAATCATGGCACATGTGGCACGAACCACGTTAGAGCTACAGCAAGAAGAAAAACTGTCGCAAAACGCCTTTGTAAAAATGTGAATTTTCAGACAGGAAACCACACCGTCGCTGCGAAGTGGTGGCTGTGTCATGTGTCCCCAGTGCAGCTGAGACGCAGCAGCACCGGAGTAAATTGCTCATGTAGATGGGCCCCAGGAAAAGGCTGCTTTGTTTTGGTTTCGGAAAGATGAGGTAGGATTCTACATTGGACAACTCAGTAATCTGCTTTCAAAGCCAGTAGCTCAGGCCATTCATGCTTGTCCAGAATTTTCAAGGAATGAAGCATCAAAACTGGGCAAGTTAGACCCAGATTACACACAGCCACAGATACTTGCAAGTGGGGAAAGTTGAAGTTGAGGGGGAGGCATCCTTGCAACACACCCTTTACTCATAAAGACCCATCACCAGCAGGCTCCTCAGCTGAGGCTGGAGACCCCCAGTGAAACTGGAGGGCAACAGGGTCAGGACTGGCAAAAGAAAGGAATTCTTGCACAACACGTTTACAGAATGTGCTGCCACAAACTCTGTTGATAGCCATTGGTTTAGACACCTGTCAAAGGGGATTAGACAAATTCCTAGAGAAGGATAAAGTTTGTCAATAGGTATTAGGTGTAATTGCTAAATAGAACCTCCACATTCAGCAGCAGTATGCCTGACACACCAGTGCAGGGGGAGGGGGGACAGTGGAGAGAAAGCGTTTGCATTTGTGTCCTGTTTGTGGGCTCTCCAGAAGCATCTGGCTGGCCAATGCTGAGAACAGCATGTAGGACTAGATCAGCCTTCCCCTACATGGTGCCCTCCTGGTGAGCTGGACTACAATAATCCCCAACTATCATGGCCATTGGTTTATGCATTATACATTACAGATGCATTAGACTCTGAGGGTGGAACTAGATTTTGCAGGTGAATTCTGAGGGCTGCTTCTAGACCCGACTTTCCTAACCTGATGCCCTCCAGACGTGCTGCACTACAACTACCATCATCCTCAGCCAAGAGGGCTAATGCATGCTGGCTAAGGATGATAGGAGCTGTAGTCCAACACATCTGGAGGGTGCCAAGTTTGAGAAGGGTGGATGACAGACCCACCTTGTTGAGATCCAGTCTTGGGGCTTTTCTTACGTCATGAGTCGTTTTTAGAGTCAAAGTTGTGGCATCACTGAGCAGAGGCATCACTGCCCATGGCACAGAAACTCCTCCTGATATGGACTCTGGTCAAAGAGGGACACTGGGGGGGGGGGTTGGTAGCACTCCAAAACCCTTCAAAAATCTGTTTGACCAAAGATGACAAAAGAATTGAGCACATTTGCTGCAGGAAGTGTTGCCTTTATCATACCACCCTCAATAGACTTGGGGCCGATCTACATTGCGCCCGCCATTGCACTGAAGTCGGGGTCCTGTCGGATTAAACGCACTTGCATTAAAACGTGATCATCCACACTCACCCATTTCCCCCGTTGCAGTTCTTGTCGAATGCGCGAGCTCGGTTCCCACTCCAGAGCTGTGCTGATTTCCTGCTCTTAAAGATGGTGGCTCTCATTGGAGGAGCAGAAACTCTTCCTGTTTCTGCTGATTCCCCACCCACCGCCCCTCTCTTCCTCTATCCCTCTGTGTGTGTGTGTGTGTGTGTGTGTGTGTGTAGGGATAGTGCAAGCATCCTGTTGGGGCTCAAAGCCCAGTGAGAGCTTGTCCCCTGCTGCCGCCGCTGTAGCAAGTAGGGGTGGAGGGAAGATGAAGGCACCTATCCTCCCCCCCCCACCTGCTGGAGGCCAAGGCGAGAGGCTGCGGGGTGTCTGCAAATGCTCTTTTCCCCACACCAGCCCTTTCCAGCCAGTGCGAGGAAGAGGGGCAACAGCACCCAGCGCTCAGGTTTGGGGGGGGGGCTGCCAGCATCTTTGGAGCTTCAACGCTGCACAGCTTCGAAGACCATGAGATTACATTGTATAGGTTCTTCAGCACTCAAAGCTTTATCACCAGCAGGAAACAGCTGAAGGTGCATGTTCTTGTCTGATCTTGGAAGATCAGTAGGGTTGGCTCTGGTCAGAATTTTGGATGGGCTACCGCTTGAGAATGAGGCTTCCTGCACTGAGCAGGGGGTTGTTCTCTCCCTTCAGATGACACTAACTTTTACCTCCTTCTATACCTTACATTGGCTTTTTTTTAAATTAAGGATCACAACTGAGTGCCTTTACACATGCTGCCTTCCCCTGCCCTTCCCCCCCATTCTCCCAGTAGCTTAACTGGTGCTGCAATGTTTTCTCGTAGCCCCAATCTGTGGCACTCAGTTACTTGGAAGTAAGCCACATTGAACTCAATGGAACTTACTACTAAGTAGACATAAGGTCACCCTGTAAGTCTTCAAGCCTCGAGTAAGCCCCATTGAGCCCCATAGGGTGCTCTGGAACAAAAGAGGACATTGCTTCTGAGCTTGGTGGGGTGAGGGATCAGAGGTGTCTCCCTTCATTGCAGGGAGGCAGTTTACCCTCTTCTCCTTCTGATTGAGAAATGCAGAGGCAGGAGATGCTCAGGTTGAGGTTGGGGGGGCTGCTTGCATCTTCGAAGACTGCCCAGTGAAAAAAATTATGCTTGTGTGTGGGGAAATCAGGCTGGAGAAGCCACTATTCTTCGAAGTTTTGAAGATCTGAAGATTTGAGGATTTGAAGATAATGCCTTAATTAAAAAAAGAAAAAGATCACTTACAGGGTGATCTTATGTCTATTCAGTAGTAAGTTCCACTGAGTTCAATGGGGCTTACTCTTGAGTAAGTGAGTGCCCAGGATTGGGGCCATGAGAAAACATTACAGCACCAGTTAAGCTAGAATGGGGGGAAGGCAGTGTGTGTAAAGGCACTCAGTTGTGATCCTTAATTTTTTTTTTAAGGCAAAGCAGGGGATAGAAGGAGGTAAAAGTTAGCGCCATTTGAAGGGAGAGAACAACCCCCTGAAGCCTGATTCCCAGGCGGTCACCCATCCAGAATTCTGACCAAGGCTGACCTGGCTGAGCTTCCCAGATCAGACAAGAGCTGGCACCTCCAGCCTGCTGTTGGTTGATGATTAAACTTCCCATGCTAAGGAAGCTATGCTGTCAGTTGCTGGAAGACCAGATGGGGGCATCTAGAGCTGTGATTGGAAAGGAGGGAAATACAAATGCCGCTGTATATGGACAGGCGTGGGAGGGGACTACGACCTTATAAGGTAATGAACATGGAAGAGCCGAGCACATGAATGGGAAATACCAGGATATCGGGGTATTGGAAGCAGGAGCACAGAAGTGGGACGTTCCGGTCCCAATTGGAGGCGGGTCCTGCATGGTGTGAAAGACGAGCAGTGAAACCTTATCGGAAGCGGAAAAAAACGTAAGTGTGGATTGGCCCTTGGGGCGCTTCCAGACGGACAGCCCGTAGTGCTACCAATCAGAAGCCATTGTGCAGCTATTCCATTTTTTTCTCTTTAACTAATTTTCTGCAGTAAGGAAAAAGATGGGAGAAGCAGTGGGAAACACAGGAAGATTACGAGCGGAATGTGGTCTCATCCATAACATTCCATGAATAAGGCAGAGGAAATGCAATAAAGCCTTGTCTGGAAGCACCCTGAGCTATGGCTGTTTTTTATAAATATACACAAGGCTTAAATTGCCTTCCAGCTTCTTTTGCACTATTTTTGTGAAAGTCTGATTAATATTCATGAGAAAGTGGAAGGGAAGAATTTGTGACATCAATGAGCTTTTTGGCCAACATTCACATGACAACTGATGCAAGAATTGCTTTAAGCCTTATCTGGCCACCATCTAGGATACAGGACATTAGACACTGTAAACCCAGCTTCTGGATCATGTCCTTCATCCTTGATTGACGGACACCACATTTCCCCTGTGGGTCCAACCGTATTTAAAGGCATCGTCACAATCAGCTAAGCAACTGGGAGGTGGACTAGCTTGGTGTCATCTTCTCTGAATTCTCCTCATATTAACATCTTTTGGCAATATAGCATAAGAAGTTTGGTCCTAATCTAAGGGCTGGACTGCTTTTTCAGCAATATCATATGCTGCATTTTTAAAAAATTCTCATTACAAAATAAACTCCCTCACAGAAAGGGATAGGGTAGAATTTCTGTCTCTGTACAAGTTTTCTACATACAGAGAGTTTTTGATCTGGAGATGCTTTATTTGTTTGTTTGTTTGTTTATTTATTTATTAACAACATGCCGTCCACCCCATCTGCAGTGGTACATTTCCAGAAGGACACTGCTGCGTGGTTTTGTTGAACATGTAGCTGGGCTAGAAATTCCACTTGTATTTGCACTCCAGAACACCTCACAGGACTACCAGGGCGTGGGGGGGGGGGAATTGGTATAGTGGCCCACACCACCACCCATCCCCTTCAAACAGATGCCAACTGGTGCATCCAGCCACTAGCTGGACCACCGAAGACCCTCAGCCAAGAACGCTGAGGGAAATGACTAACTGCTTTTCCAGAGCTGCACAAGAACTGCTGTAAATCTTCAGCCTAGATCAGATGCTGCCTCCCCTGAGTCCTTCCCCTCTTTCACATTACAGTAAGACGGAGAACGTCATGTCTGCTCCTGAAGTGTTATTACCCCAAGTATAGAAGGGTTTGCTGCCATCTTCTCCACGCTCATGTGGTAACTAAGAACACAGGGCTGGAAGGATTGTGCCTCTTTGGCTGGATTAGGCCCCCTTCAGGTTCCTGCTCAGCCACAAAGCCTTACCAGGTTGTTTTAAGCACGAATGAGACAAGAGACCCATAGAAATATTTTGCATGGGGAGTAGTGTTAGGGATGGCTGAAAAGTCTTGCAAAGTATAGCAACATATTCTCTCTCACTCCGCAGATTTTAGGCATGGCAGCATTGATGTCCGACTATCTGGAGGCGAGGTCAAGCGCTGCGCGGCTGGGCAAGCGCACCGCCAGCCTGGCTTCCACTCAGGCATGAGATGCTCAGACGACAGAGCCCGGCTTTGCTGGTGTGTCACCTGACAACTGCGGAAGGAGGAGCTGGAGGGCTGCATCTCTGGGGCCTGCATCTCTGGGGCGCCTCAGCACAGCCTCTGGGAAGCTGCCACTGTGGCACAGAGGATAAAGGGGCCTTGAGGACCCCGAGATCTGATGACTGTGGAAATAGCTGCAGCTGAAGCCTCTGAGGGGCTAACTCGTGCATTACCTTGCACAGGGCAATTCACAAAGGCAAAATGAGTGCTTCAAGGTGATACCGGGAACGTCTCAGTGGCAGACCCCTCTTTCCCCCTCATGGCTGCCTCCACAGCTCTGAACACCCTGGGAGCCAAGGAACGGTCCCAGAACTCATGCAAGCCACTGCAAAGACTTCTGTACAGTCCCCATTAGCCATTTTCGGCAGGGATGCTTGATGAATTCGACCCTTGTGCAAACTGACCCGAGGCACCCCCCACCCCCCACTCTAATAGGCAGATCGGGTCACAGTTCTTGGCTTTCACACTTCCTGAATGTGGCGGGGCAGTTCTCAGCTCAAAAACCCCTGTCAAAATCTATATTTATAGAGAATGTTTAGAAATGCATATTTTCTGAGAGAAAATATGTTTTAAAATACATATGAAAATGTGATTTTTATGCAGCTATAAAAAAAGCTACAGGTTAATGCAGAAATGGGCCAGAACAAAGTTATGGATGAACACATGCTAAAGTGGCAAGGAGTGGAAGTAGCCTGATTTATCCATCCTTACTTTTCAGGTGTTCAAAACCCTGGGCTAGTGAATGTGTATGTGTACAGGGAGGGGCAGTGGGCAGTAAGGCATGACCTCCCCAGCCTACACTTGTTCATTAGAATCTCCATGGAAGACCCCTGGAGCCTGTCATGAGCAGCCCCTACCCCATGAATGTTAAATATCCACAGATTTTCAGTGCCTGAAAAGGGCTATTTTGCAACTGAAAACAGATGACATACACAGGCACACGCATCAGAGACCCTGTTTGGCTGCAGCTTCCTGTAAGAGTCCACGGTGGGCACTCAAGCCAGGTTGGTTCCTGTATAATGTGCAACATGGCTCAGGGAGATGGTGCTGGTGTGGATGAGGGGTGGGGTGGGGATAAGCCTTTCATGCCTTGGCCAGTTGCTGTATCAATCTTGGTATTTTTGTAAAACAGCAGCAGAAATCTAATCACAGCTAGTCAGCCTTGCCTAAAAACTCCTTAGGGATCATGTTCCGTTGACCTTCTGGGGGTCAGGATGGGTTTCTTTTTCACCATCTGCTTTGCTCTGGTGAGGAGATGTCATTTTGGGGATGAAACACTGGCTGTTGCAAAATATCTGAGGGTAAAGTCTGCAATTAAGTTGGCTTTTTTAAAAAATAGATGATCTTCCAGAATTAGAACATGGTTAAGTCAGCATTTAGAAGCGCACATGTGAATTGAAAGCTCAGGGATAGGCGAGGAAGAAAATCCAAGGAGCCTGTCCCTTTTCCTGGAGCACACTCATCCGGCAAGAGGAAATCCAAGAGCCAGTCTTCACAGAAACACAAAGAGGCGTGTTCAGCTTTTCTCCGCATTTTGCTGAAATTGGCTTTGGTCCGTCAGTGGCACACAAAGCAAGAAAAGCCAAGTATGCACTACCGAAAACCCAGCTTTTTTTTTGCTTGGTGTGCCACTCATGGGCCAAAACTGATTTCATCATGAAAAACGTCACCAACCCCATGGGAGCCACTTTGCAAATGAGAGAGGCTTATTCCCTGCCTCTGTCAACACTCCCCTGCTCAGGGAAGTTTACTGGAAGTCCTAAATTAAGCCCCTGTAGTTTACCCCACACCTCTCTCCTCTCATCCAATATTGGGGTGAATCTCCATCCTGTATCATCAAGAAAAAGCAAACCTTGGTTCATCCTTCCCAGTCCCAGTCCCAATCCTAAACATAATAGTTACCCGGGAGTAAGTCCCACTGGCCCCTGTGACATTTACTTCCAAGTCAGCATCCACTGAGAAAGATGGGATCCAGCTGAACTTTATAAATCCCTTCTTGAGACTGCACGGAAGCTAGATTTACTTCTTACTAGGGATGTCCGAGAATTTCACCACGAATCTCGGGACGGCCGAATGCCAGCGCATTTGGCCCCCCGAAATCGTTGGCAAAACAGTCTGCCCCCCCGCCCCCCCTGGGATGGGACTTACCTTGGGCGAATCTCCCTGGTGGTGGTGGCTCTGGCGGCGGTGCGGCAGCGGCTGGTCTTCCGACCGGCTGCCACCGCCGCCATTTCCAAGTTAAAAAAAAAAAAACGTGATAGGCTACGTAAAGATTTACGTAGCCTATCACGGCTAGATTTTTAAAAAATACCGTGATAGGCTACGTAAATGTTTCCGTAGCCTATCACAGCTGACTTAAAAAAAAAACGGCGCATACGCAAATGGCCGCACCCATGGGCGCCGCCATTTGCGTTCCTTATTTTGGCACGTCTAGTCTACGTAAACATTTACGTAGACTACAGCAAAAATAAGGGGAACGCAAATAGCGTAGACGCTACGCTATTTGTGTTCCCCTTATTTTCGCCGTAGTCTATGTAAATGTTTACGTAGACTAAATGTGCCAAAATAAGGAACGCAAATGGCGGCGCCCATGGGCGCCGCCATTTGCGTACGCGCGTTGTTGTTTTTTTTAACTCAGCCATGATAGGCTACGTAAACATTTACATAGCCTATCACAGCTGACTGCAGGGACGCAAACGGCGGTGGCTATGGCCGCCGTCATTTGCAGTCCCGGCTGGCCAGGATTCGCAGCGGGAGGGACAGGGCGCCTCCCCCCCGGCCAGAATTTCGGGGGGGAGGCGGGAGGTACCTCCCCCCTGGCCAAAATTCCGGGGGGAGGGACGGAGCGCCCCCCCCCGCGAATCAAATTTCGTCACAGGTAAGTGACTTTCGTACATCCCTTCTTACTGGGGAGTGAAACTTACTTCTGAGTAAACATGCCCAGGGTGCTTTTGGACGCAGGCTTCCTTTCCCACTTTTTTCTCCCCTTCACCAGGCCGTGAAGGTTTAGTTAGCCTTTTCCATTCATACATACTAGCCTCTGATTAAGCCATTCACAATCACATCCCCGGTTCCGTCATTCGCAACCCTGCAATGGCGGTGTTTCGCCCCTTCGACAGAGCGCACTAACCTTCTTCAGGCAGAAATACTGGCCAGTTTCCCCTGTTGTGTGTGTGGTTTTCATGCTTGGGGGGTGGGGGGAGGAGGCGGCGGCTTTCCTGCAGAAACAAGAGTTTGGGGCAGGGGACGCAGAGCTGGCGGCAGCTGCAGCAGTCCTGCCAATGATGATGATAACAGGCACCGCTGTGGCAGCGCCCCGAAGCCCTGGTGAAGTACAGCTCAGTTCGCCTCTCCCTACTTGCGAGTAAGCACGATTGCCCAGCGCTCAATGAATGACTATTTAGAGGGCGAGGCAGCGACTGAGCAGTTCTAAGAAAAAGGGCTGGCAAAGGAATTCTCCCGCCCCCTCTGCTCCTGTAGGCAAAGCGCATTTGAGGGAAATGGGTTACTTCTGGGCAGACTTTCTGGGTAGAGGCAAATTTTGGGTTAATTAACTCATGATTTGCTGTTGTTACGTGCAAACCAGGTCTATATCTATAACAGGAGAGCCAATGTGGTGTAGTGGCTAGAGCGCTGGACTGGGAGTTGGGACACCCCGGTTCTAGTCCCCACTCGGCCATAGAAGCTCACTGGGTGACTCTCAGCCCAACCTACCTCACAGGGTTGCTGTTGTGAGGCTAAAATGGAGAGGAGGGGGATTATGTACGCCACCTTGGGTTCCTTAAGGAGGAAAAACGGTGGGATATAAATGTAATAAATAAATAAATAACATCTGTCAGGCCTGGTGCAGAAGAATTACCTTTGCCTTGGGACAAGGCTGAGCACTGGGCAAGTGCCAGAGATTTCAACAAGATCTACAGCACACTGGTAGAGGTGAGTGCTTTGTAGAGCACCCAACTTCAGTATCCTGGAAGCTCCAGTTAAAGGGATCTAAGGGTCTAACTGCATGTTATGTGAATTATGTGGCAAGCACCATGGGTTCTGGCTTGAGAAGAGGGAGCCTGAGAGAGCTCTGTGGAAGAGGCTTTGTTTAAATAAAACTTAGCTTGTTTGGAAGGGAGAATCTGGCTTTGTGGGGTGAAATCCATCCCTTTTGAAACTAGGGTGGAATGGCTGCATTATTAAAATTAACATGGTAATGGTACCACTCCTCCCCCGCCCTCTTTGCTTAGCTCCTGCGTGAGTGCCAAAAAGGTCTCGAGCTACTTCTTGAAACATGGACCTGCCAGTCCCTTTGAGAGAATCTCTGTGCCACAGTCGTCTCTCGTATATTTCATGATTCCCGGGTCTTGCAGCCCCAACTCATTAAGAATGAACGTCTCCACCAATATGTTATGGGCTCGGCCACAGGAAATGAACTGCCCCCTGTCCCTTAAGTACAGCCCCCAGCCATCACCCATGCCCCATATCCCCCATACCACAGCTAGATTCACACACAGTGCTCAACTTATGCCTTGACTTTAGAAGTCATGCTTGGTCTCCTCTCTCCTCCTCCATAGCAGGAGAGTGGGGCAGAGGAGAGAGCTATCTGTACAAAAAAAGATGTCTAAGGTTTTAGCACAGCTGTGATTGGGTAGCAGAGTGTCCCTCCCTCCCCCAGTGAAAGGCAGCAACAAAGACAGGCATTCATGCTCTTTTCAACCCAGGTCTAATTTGTAATTTAATTCTTTTTATTATCTCATTTTAAAACAACAACGAGGGTGTGCTACACTCACAGAAGTTTGCGGATCTTTTACATGACGTTGTCAACCTCCAGGACATATCCCACACATTTCCCCCTTAATCCCGCATTCGAAAAGATCAGAGATAAGCTAATAATAAAAGTCAATGGCGCAATACTGGCAGTGTGTGATGCCAAGGAAATGCTTGAGCACATTTTTCTAATTGCAGGCCAATTGGAAGGAGAAGAAGGTAAAATGCCTCCCTGCAACAAAGGAAGAGAGATATTTCTAAATTTCAACGATAAAAATTTCTAAATTTTATCTTTGCTGTTTTAAATCTGTATTTTAAACTCTTGCACCGCTGCTAGGTTTTATTGTGGTTGTATTGTTATATTGTGGTTTTAATGTTCTATATATTTTAAATTGTTTTATTGTGTGTTGTTTGGTTTTAATTTTTGTGAACCGCCCAGAGAGCTTCGGCTATTGGGCGGTATAGAAATGAAATGAATAAATAAATAGATAGATAGATATGATCATCCACCCCACCAAGCTCAGAATCAGTGTCCTTTGTTGATTCAGAGCACCCCATTAGCTTCAGCAGGGCTTACTCCCAAGTAAGAGTGCCAAGGGTTGCAGACTTACACCACGATCCTATGTCTACTGAGAAGTAAGTACGATTGCGTTATCATTGCAAAGCTTTTGACAAAGTGCCCCATGATAGCCTGATAAGCAAACTAGCTCAAAGTGGGCCAGATGAAACAACCAACAGGTGGATCCACAGTTGGCTACAGAATCGGACTCAAAGAGTGCTTATCAATGGGACCTTCTCAAACTGGGGAGAGGTAACGAGTGGGGTACTGCAGGGCTCAGTCCTGGGCCCAGTGCTCTTCAACATTTGTATTAATGAGTTGCAGGGAATGCTGATCAAATCTGCAGATAACACAAAATTGGGCGGGATAGCTAGAAGACAGAAACAAAATTCAAAGTGATCTTGATGGATTGGAGCGCTGGGCAGAAAACAGCAGAATGACATTTAATAGGGATAAATGCCAAGTTCTGCACCTAGGAAAAAGAAATCAAATGCAGAGTTACAAGATGGGGGATACATGGCTCAAGAACACTACAAGCGAGAAGGATCTTGGAATTGTTGTAGATCACAAGCTGAATATGAGCCAGCAATGGGATGTGGCTGCAAAAAAGGCCAATGCTCTTTTGGGATGCATTCATAGAAGCATAGCTTCCAAATCCCAGGAAGTACTAGTTCCCCTCTACTCAGCAGCACTGGTTAGGCCTCATCTGGAGTTGTTGTTGTTGTTCAGTCGTTCAGTCGTGTCCGACTCTTCGTGACCCCATGGACCATAGCACGCCAGGCCTTCCTGTCCTGTGCTCTCTCCCGGAGTGTGCTCAAGTTCATATTCATTGCATCCGTGATGCTATCTAGCCATCTCATCCTCTGTCGTCCCCTTCTCCTTTTGCCTTCAGTCTTTCCCAGCATCAGGGTCTTTTCCAGAGAGTTTTCTCTTCGCGTTAGGTGACCAAAATATTGGAGCTTCAGCTTCAGTATCTGCCCTTCCAATGAGCAGTCAGGGTTGATTTCCTTTAGGATGGACTGATTTGACCTCCTTGCAGTCCAGGGGACTCGTAAGAGTCTTCTCCAGCACCACAGTTCGAAAGCATCAATTCTTCGGCGCTCAGCCTTCCTTATAGTCCAGCTCTCACAGCCATACATTACTACTGGGAAAACCATAGCATTGGTTAGACGGACCTTTGTCGGCAAGGTGATGTCTCTGCTTCTTACTATGCTGTCTAGGTTTGCCATAGCTTTTCTCCCAAGGAGCAAGCGTCTTTTAATTTCATGGCTACAGTCACCGTCTGCGGTGATCTTGGAGCCCAAGAAAGTAAAATCTGTCACTGCTTCCATTTCTTCCCCTTCTATATGCCAGGAAGTGATGGGGCCAGATGCCATGATCTTCGTTTTTGTAATGTTGAGTTTCAAACCAGCTTTTGCACTCTCCTCTTTCACCCTCAACAAGAGGATCTTTAGATCCTCTTCACTTTCTGCCATTAGGGTGGTATCGTCTGCATATCGGAGGTTGTTGATAATTCTCCCAGCAGTCTTAATTCCAACCTCTGATTCATCCAACCCGGCATTTCTCATGGTGTACTCTGCATATAAGTTAAATAAGCAGGGTGACAATATGCAGCCTTGTCGTACTCCTTTCCCAATTTTGAACCACTTGGTTGTTCCATGTCCGGTTCTTACTGTTGCTTCTTGACCCTCGTACAGGTTTCTCAGGAGACAGGTAAGGTGGTCTGGTACTCCCATCACTTTCAGAATTTGCCACAGTTTGTTGTGATCCACACAATCAAAGGCTTTAGCATAGTCAATGAAGCAGAAATAGACATTTTTCTGGAATTCTCTTGCTTTCTCCATGATGCAGCAAATGTTGGCGATTTGATCTCTAGTTCCTCTGCCTCTTCGGAACCCAGCTTGTACTTCCAGTAGTTCTTGGTTCGCATACTGCTGAAGCCTAGCTTGTAGGATTTTGAGCATCACCTTGCTGGCATGTGAAATGAGCGCAATTGTGCGGTAGTTTGAACACTCTTTGGCGTTGCCCTTCTTTGGAATTGGAATGTAAACTGACCTTTTCCAGTCTTGCGGCCATTGCTGAGTGTTCCAAATTTGTTGGCATATTGAATGCAGCACTTTAACAGCATCATCTTTTAGGATTTTTAATAGCTCAGCTGGAATACCGTCATCTCCGCTAGCTTTGTTGTTACTAATGCTTCCTAAGGCCCACTTGACTTCACTCTCCAGGATGTCTGGCTCAAGTTCAGTGACCGCACTATCATGGCTATCAGGGACATTCAGATCTTTCCTGTATAGTTCTTCTGTGTATTCTTTCCACCTCTTCTTAATCTCATCTTCTTCTGTTAGGTCCCTGCCTTCTTTGTCCTTTATCATGCCCGTCTTTGCACAAAACGTTCCCTTGAGATCTCCAATTTTCTTGAAGAGATCTCTAGTCTTTCCCATTCTGTTGTTTTCCTCGATTTCTTTGCATTGTTCATTTAAGAAGGCCTTCTTGTCTCTCCTTGCTATTCTCTGGAACTCTGCATTCAGTTGGATATATCTTCCCCTTTCTCCGTTGCTTTTTGCTTCCCTTCTTTCCTCAGCTACTTGTAAAGCCTCATCAGACAGCCACTTGGCTTTCTTGCAGTTCTTTTTCTTTGGGATGGATTTCGTTGCTGCCTCCTGAACAATGTTACAGACCTCCGTCCATAGTTCCTCAAGCACTCTGTCTATCAGGTCTAATCCCTGAAAATCTATTCCTCACCTCCACTGTATATTCATCAGGGATATGATTGAGGTCATACCTGAATGGTTTAGTGGTTTTCCCTACGTTCTTCAGTTTAAGCCGAAATTTTGCAACAAGAAGCTCATGATCTGAGCCACAGTCAGCTCCAGGTCTTGTTTTGACTGACTGTATAGAGCTTCTCCATCTTTGGCTGCAAAGGACATAATCAATCTGATTTCGATATTGACCATCTGGTGATGTCCATGTGTAGAGTCATCTCTTGTGCTGTTGGAAAACAGTGTTTGCTATGATCAGCATGTTCTCTTGGCAAAACTCTATTAGCTTTTGTCCTGCTTCATTTTGTACATCAAGGCCATGCTTGCCTGTTATCCTGGTGATTTCTTGACTTCCGACTTTAGCATTCCAATCCCCTATGATGAAGAGGACATCTTTTTTTGGTGTTACTTCTAGAAGGAGTTGTAGGTCTTCATAGAACCGATCAACCTCAGCTTCTTCGGCATCAGTGGTTGGGGCATAGACTTGAATTACTGTGATGTTGAATGGTTTGCCTTGGATTCGTACTGAGATCATTCTATCGTTTTTAAGATTGTACCCCAGTACTGCTTTTCCCACCCTTTTGTTGACTATGAGTGCTACTCCATTTCTTCTAAAGGATTCTTGCCCACAATAGTAGATATGATGGTCACATGAATTAAATTCGCCCATGCCTGTCCATTTTAGTTTGCTGATTCCCAAGATGTCGATGTTCAATCTTGCCATCTCATGTTTGACCACCTCCAACTTACCTTGATTCATTGATCTGACATTCCAGGTTCCTAAACAATATTGTTCTTTACAGCACTGGATTTTCTTTTCACCACCAGACACATCCACAGCTGAGTGTCCTTTCGACTTTGGCCCAGCCGCTTCACTCTTTCTGGCGCTACTTGGAAATACCCTCTGCTCTTCCCCAGTAGTATATTGGACACCTTCTGACCTGAGGGGCTCATCTTCCGGTGTCATCTCTTTTAGCCTTGTGATACATTCCATGGGGTTTTCTTGGCAAGAATACTGGAGTGGGTTGCCATTTCCTTCTCCAGTGGACCACATTTTGTCAGAACTCTCTGCCATGACCTGTCCGTCTTGGGTGGCCCTGCACGGCATAGCTTATGGCTTCACTGAGTTACGCAAGCCCCTTCGCCACAACAAGGCAGTGATCCATGAAGGGGTCATCTGGAGTACTGTGTCCAATTCTGGGCACCACATTTTAAGAAGGATGCAGACAAGCTGGAGAGGGATCAGAGGAGGGCAACAAAGATGATCAGGGGCCTGGAAACAAAGCCCGATGAAGAGAGACTGAAAGAACTGGGCCTGTTTAGCCTTGAGAAGAGAAGACTGAGGGGAGATAGAATAGCGCTCTTTGAGTACTTCAAAGGTTGTCCCAGAGAGGAAGGCCAGGATCTCTTCTCGATCATCCCAGCATGCAGGACACGGAATAATGGGCTCAAGTGACAGGAAGCCAGATCCCGGCTGAACTTCAGGAAAAACTTCCTGACTGTTAGAGCAATACGACAATGGAGCCAATGACCTAGGGAGGTGGTGGGCTCTCCCACACTGGAGGCATTCAAGAGGAGGCTGGACAGCCATCTGTCCGGGATGCTCTGACTTGGATTCCTGCATTGAGCAAGGGGTTGGACTTGATGGTCTCATAGACCCCTTCTAACCCTACTATTCTATGAGTCTATGACACTGCTATTTTGAGAGACCTTCCCCGAGTGACCAGCCACAGTTTATTAAGTTCAGAATCTGTTTCTTTTAAAATGTTTTAATTGTTTTAATATGGTATTTTATTCTTTTTTCTTTAATCTTGGTGTTCACTGCTCCAAAATTTTTGATGTATATAAATAATGTAAATAAAAAAATAATAAATAAAACTAAGAAGTTTCATCTCCACACAATTGAATTAGCACTCTACTCTTCCCCTTCCCCTGTGCTTTAGATTAGGGAAAGCCCTGTGCAGGCCTGTGTTAGGATCCGTGCCAGAGAATTGTAAAATGTAAATAAAGCTGTCAAGTTACCAATCTCTGTGTAGAGCCTGAATGCAATACTCAGGCTTTGACAGACAACACACCTGCTAAAGAGTTTCAGACTATTTCAATAGTTAAACCAATAAATAAAAAATAAGCAATAAATAATACGAAAAAGTCTGATGCAATCCTTTTATACCAACAGCCAGCAATGAGCTCGCTGTGAAAGAAAAAGGGAGGGAAATGTGTGCTTATTTTAAAGGAAAAGGGGAGCCAAGCTCACTAAATTAGGAAAGAATGAGCTTAAATTGCTGATCTGGAAAGACAATGAAGAGAGGATGATCTAATGTCCTGGCTGTATTTGAGAGCAGGGTCAATTATTCCCCCCCCCCCTTGGAATTTGGTAATCTGGAGTCTTTCCTTTCAGACTTTCCACTACCATGGTCACACTTGAAGCCCGCTCCCCTCAAATGTGTGACACTTGGCCATCTGCCCTGAAAGTTCAGAATGAAGAAAGCAGCCCTGCTCAGATCTTTATCCATGCACACACACTTACACAGACACAGGGAGTGAATATAAATATACTTGTCAGCTTTCTTCCCTCCTTCCTCCAGATTCCTCTTCTGTGGTACTGAAACCCAATACATTTTGACCAAAAAACTAACCCATTTAAAACCAAGAGTTTCTCCTAATTACAAGCCTAATGGTTAGAAAATCCAAAATTGATATCAACACGTATTTGTCTGCAACCTGGGCTGGATCTACACTTACCGCCTTTTTTCGCTTCCAATGAGGATTCACCACCTGCCTTTCACACTACGCAGTAGCTGCCTTGAATTGGAACCGGAATTTCCCACTTCCGTGCTCCCGCTTTCAATACCCTGATATCCCGGTATTTCCCCTTAATGTGCTCTGATTTTCCGCCTTCGCTACCGTATCCGGTCATAGTCCCCTCCCTCGCCTGTCCATATGCTGCGGTGTTTGTATTTCCCTCCTGTCCAATCAGAGCTCTTGATGGCCCCATGTCTTATTCCGGCTACCGATCGCATAGCTTCCTCAGCAGCCCCCATTTCCTCAGCAACAAGCAAAGGGCTGGATGTGTGTGTGCTTGTCTGATCTTGAAAGCTAAGCGAGGTCAGCCCTGGTCAGTAGTTGGATGGGCGACCACCTGGGAATCAGGCTTCCTGCATTTAGCAGGGGGTTGTTCTATCCCTTCAAATGAGACTAAGTTTTACCCCCTCCTATCCCCCGCTTAGGATGTTTTTTAAAAAAATTAAGGCATTATCCTCGCAGAATCGGGGCTTCTCCGCCATGTTTTTTTTCTAATTCAGGCATGATCTTCCAAGATTCGAAGCTGTGAAGCTTGGAAGATCATGCCTCAACTAGAAAAAAAACATGGCGGAGAAGCCCCGATTCCGCGAGGATAATGCCTTAATTAAAAAAAAAAAACATCTGGAGCGGGGGATAGGAGGGGGTAAAACTTAGTCTCATTTGAAGGGATAGAACAACCCCCTGCTCAGTGCAGGAAGCCTGATTCCCAGGTGGTCGCCCATCCAACTACTAACCGGGGCCAACCCCACTTAGCATCCGAGTTCAGACAAGCGTGCGCAGGAAAACAGCAGGAAAACAGCACAGCGCTCGAGTGAGAAGCGAGCTCACGCATTCGATGAAGCACTGCAACGGGGAAAATGGGTGAGTGTGAATAATCACATTTTAATGCGAGAGCATTTAACCCAATGGGACACTGAATTCATTGTGATGGCGGGCACAATGTTGATCGCCCCCTGGCCAGGTTATGTGCATGGATATGATGTTAAGACACTTACTAGACTGCAATGATATGGGGTCAAACTAAATGCCCCTTCCTGGAGGTGCATGAATACTTCTCCTGATGTCTTGTTTTTTGTTTTTGTTTTGGTGGGATTGTGGTGGCTAAAAGCAGTCCTGTGGGGGACTGGAGAGGAAAACATTTTATTTATTTATTTATTTATTTCTATACTGCCCAATAGCTGAAGCTCTCTGGGCAGTTCACAAAAATTAAAACCAAACAGCACACAATAAAACAATTTAAAATATATAGAACATTAAAACCACAAAAACATATAGGCACAGTAGGAGCTCCAGGAGGAGGGATGATTTGAACTGGGGAACCAGCAGGGTTAAACCATGCTGTGGCCCCAATCCAAATCAGTGCCTCCCCCACACCCCTGGCTGTTTTAAGCAAAGAAGAAAAAAGTGTTATCACCTAGCGATGCATTCACGCACCTCTGACATAAAGGCCCTGTCTACATGGCACTGCTTTCATGCTTCACTCCGTCGCAACTGTGCAGCATTGCAGCTTCGAATTAGCTTCTCCTGCGATACACTCATGATTTACTGTGTGCTTCCCTAACAGACTCCGCCGTGCCCTTTTTTTTGCCATTATACTTTAATGCGCAGCTGTGCAGTCCCGTGAGCATGGGGGTGCGACACTTCAGTGGCTGTTTTGTATTTTAGGGGTTCTGTTGTGTCTGTCCATCCCTCGTTAGGTAAAAAGTGGGTGTTCTGTGCTCCTTCATTTCCACACCATCTGTTTGTCAGTTCCCCAGCCTGAGACTCTCGCGATGGTTCACACTCACAAGGCGTGAGCAGTACGTGCCTACCCATCGCTCCAAAATGGTGGCAGGAGCGAAGCTGGTCCTCCCTCAAGCCCCCCCCCCCGGCCTTTGGGCACTGAGTCCAAAAGCAACCACTGCAAAGATACGAAGCTGCAAAAATGTGCAAAAGTGTGATGAAATAAATGAAAACACCTCTCTGTGCCTCTGTAACTGCGCAGCTGCAAAGGGATGGGGGGAGTAAAGGGGAGTCACAGAGTGATGCTAACACGACGCACACCTACAACATGCCCACTGCAAAATGCGAAGTCATCTTGGGGAAGGGACAGATGGCTCACAACTGTGGGGAAACCCGCAGCAAACAAAAAACATCACAGCAAAACGCCTCTTTGGAAATCTGCATTTTCCGGGAGAAAACCATGGATGGCTGCGAAGGGGCGACTACGTCATCCGTCCTGAAGGACCTTGATTCGCAGCTGCCCCAGAGTAAAAGGCTCGTGTAGATGGGGCCTATGTCTACTTTGGCACTAAATAATGAATATTGAATTTTGCCTGTAGACATTCAGAAAAATAAGCATAGGAGTGGCAATTCCTGATTCAAAAGGCAAAGGACCCTAATTCGGGCTAATAGTTGCCACGGCTCTGGTTTCATTTTTTGAAGGGACATTGTTTGAATTCTGAGTATCTCACTAAAGCATATTTGGGCATTCCAGAGGAATGGGGGCAGGGAGCTTGAATGCCGACCGATAGTGAGATACCTAGTTGGCCCCCAGCCTGCATCTGGTGACAGGGAAAGTCTTGAGGGAAGCCTCTGATGAGAGTTGGGTGGGAATAAAGATCATCAAAGCAACTGGCAGGGTGAAAGAACTCTGCCCAGTCTACAGGCAGGTGCCCGACTCTGAAACGCAAGTATGGGCCAGAGTGGAGAGCAGAAGGGAGGCAGATGTAATCATCAAGATGGCAGCCAGCTGGGAAGCAGAAGGCAGGAATGGCACTTGCCAACATCAACCTGGCTATGGGCATGAAGGGGTCACTCCAGGCCTCAGCACCTTAAATAGGGAGTGACCTACAATATCCTGTACCTGAAGGCTGCCCAAACCTAGTGGAGGGCAGTTGTAGGTACACGGTCTGGGATTCTTCATGGATTTCACAGCTTGTCATTTTATATAACCAAGACAACAGATATTTATATGATGCACATAAGATATCTGGGATAATTTCAGCACTAAAAAAAGTATGGTTTTGGAAAAAGACAGACCCAGAAACAATCCAAGATGCTAAGTGAGCTTAAATTCCTAGTTAAATATTTGGTGGGATGCCAGTATTAGTAAGGGCTGTTATTATATCAGTCTTTCTGACACAGCCCAGCATTTCTCACAGTGCCAATTGGTTTCTCAGGGTGACTTTTCCTTCCCAGTGCCTTTCGCTAGAATTCTGTAATCTTTGCAGGTTGACATTCTGGGATGGTCATCCAGTTTCCCCCTTAACATCAAATTGTGGTTGTGCTTTTTGCTTTTTTTCCACTGGGTCTGCTGTCTGCCAGATTCAGACCTAGCATTGCTGGCTGATGCTGGGCACCACAAATCATAATGCAGTTGGATTCTTTGGTAGTGCAACATACGTCTGTTGGTTTTGTAGTATAGATGGCTTGTTTGCTTAGTGATTCATAGTTTAACCAGCATGAGTCATGGTGGCTTTACAATAGCTTCTCTCTTTTGGGGTGGGGGGTGGGGGTGGAATTAAAAGAAAATAGCTACTTGTTTTATTTTTGTGTATTTGTTTTAGACATTTGAAGAGAAGGAAAATAGTTTCAGGGCTGGCTCACACATGGATATCCATTCCTTGAAGACTGCAACATTGCCACAGATCTAACATCCCGAATGAACATTTCATACTACCTTAAAGACAATGTTTAACACTTTAGTCACATAGTCAGCTCACATATACAGCTACCAATGCATGTGTGAACCAGGGCTAAGTTAGACAGGTCCACAAACACCCATGCAACATGGGCTGTGTTTCCAACCACCATTTACTCCAACCTGGCTGCGCTGTGGGGTCTATGTGGTTGCATGATGTCGTGGCCATTCAGCCCCAGTGATGCATTTTATCGCTGAAAAATGGCTTCTTCTGAGACTGCTTATAGTCCGAATTTTCCCGTGTATGGTGGCTCCGTTACTGACCTGTTTCCATAATCGCACTGGGTTCGCTGTCTTAGCCCAGCCCTTGTGGGAGTGTCACTCACCTGCCAGTGACCTCATTGACCCAACCCCTCACCTCAGTGTTTTCCAGAAATTCCTCCGCCATTTTGGAGCAGGGATAACTATTAGGCATCCCTCAGCCAGCAAGCACTCCCTGCACAGCCTGCTCATCTGGAGCATTGAAGGTGGCCCTCCTCCTCGAGTAAATTCCATTCATGGGTTAAATAAGTGTGGGTAGAGAGCAGGGCAAGTGGGACACCTGGGCAAAGGTGGTAGCGCAGGACTCAGCAGCTTAAATAGGGAGCGACCTACAACGTCCTGTACCTGAAGGCTGCCCAAACCTAGTGGAGGGCATCTGCAGGTACATGGTCTGGGATTCTTCATGGATTTCACAGCTTGTCATTTTATATAACCAAGACAACAGATATTTATATGATGCACATAAGATATCTGGGATAATTTCAGCACTAAAAAAAGTAATGGAAATGCAAGGGAATTCAAATTGACAAAGGGGAGAAGGTAGTAGGGCTACTGTGCCAGGGGAAAAGGCGGGGGGGGGGGAGAGACGATATTGTTTCGCATGCACAAAGGTAGGGACAGAAAATTTGGAAAGCTATCGAAGTGGTGGAGCGATCCACCACAAAGCTTAAAATGCAGCTGGTAGAACATTGGGGAATGCGCATCTGCGGTTTTACAAACCGGCAATTGTACACCTCATTGGAGCTTCGATTTCTTTCCTCTTGGGCGTCTGAGCCTGTGTCTTTCCTTTCCTTTCCTTTCCTTTCCTTTCCTTTCCTTTCCTTTCCTTTCCTTTCCTTTCCCCCTCTAGTACTATTTTCCAAGTTTTGTTCTGTGCAATAAGGCCCCAAACGTGGGAAGGCTCTGCACTATCATAGAATCATAGAATAGTAGGGCTGGAAGGGGCCTACAAGGCCATCGAGTCCAACCCCCTGCTCAACGCAGGAATCCAAGTCAGAGCATCCCTGACAGGTGGCTGTCCAGCCTCATCTTGAATGCCTCCAGTGTGGGAGAGCCCACCGCCTCCCTGGGTAATTGGTTCCTTTGTCATATTGCTCTAACAGTCAGGAGGTTTTCCTGATGTTCAGCTGGAATCTGGCTTCCTGTCACTAGAGCCCATGATTCCGTGTCCTGCACTCTGGGATGAGAGTTACACCTTTCCTTAAAAAGTAGCTCATGTTTTTCTGCACATGAACTGAACTTGCGCCTTTCCTTTACATCTTTCATTAAAGCATACCTGGTGCTGTTTGGAAAAACAAGAACTCTTAGCACTGATATTTCAGATGTGACCCTCCCATTATCTCAGGATGTAACTAAAAATCCATATATTAGGTGTTGCCTCAGAGTAGCATTAAAGAAATCATAAAAGACATATGATTTGCCCTAAACATAGGACGTGACATCACAATATAAACATTCAGTATAGGAACAAGATAGTATTCACTTACCATTTTTTCCCATTGATTTCATGTTGCTGAACTGTATAGCCAAAATAAGCTTCTTTCGAGCCTGGTATAATTCGTGGCTTCTTTGTGTCGATGTTGAAGGCGTCACAGAATCCTGAGACAAACAAATATGAACAGAATTAAGTTGTGCAGGGAAGGGGCAAGATGGCCATTCTGCATCGACAAAATGAATAAAATAAACATTAATAAAATAAGTCTGGAATTTTGCATTTAACTTTTGAAATTTCAATGTTGACATCCAAGGGACTTCTTTTAAAAATTGTACCTCAGGCCTTAGTGACTAAAAAATGTAGGGCAATAATTAGGACTGCAATGTTCAACCAAAGTGTACCTTCCATTATGGCCATTAGATCTAATCCCACCCTCTGGGTCAGCAGAGAGAACAAATATTTGTTCTCTTAACATCTGGCAGCTTTTCAGGTATTTGAAGAGTGCTATCATCCCACCCCGCTCCTGGTCTTCAGGCGAAAGATATGGAGTCCCTTCAACCTTTCCTCATAGGATCCATTTTAAATACCCCTGTCAATTATCATTGCCTCCTTTGAACCCAATCCAGTTTGTCTGCAGCCTTCAGAATCAATATATTCTATATAGGAATGTCCAATATTTCTATCAGCATCCCTAGCAGTCCTACGAAGACAAGACCTGAAAGACTAAAAAAACTATCATGGCATAAGTTTTTGTGGACTGGAGCCCACTTCATCACATGCTTGAAGTGTTATCCTATGTTGTCAGGTATATATACACAAGACTGTGAGGCACGTGTTCGTGTGTGTGAGAGAGGGATGGGGGAAATTGTAAGTAAGGAGGTCAAAGAGAAATGAAGAGTAAAAGGTAAAGGTAAAGGTGTCCCCAACCAGTCGTGTCCGACTCTAGAGTCCGGTGCTCATCCCCGTTTCTAAGCCAAAGAGCCAGCGTTGTCCGAAGATGCTTCCGTGGTCATGTGGCCGGCATGACTGAACACCGAGGTGCATGGAACGCTGTTACCTTTCCCGCCGAAGCAGTACTTATTTATCTACTTGCAATTTCTTGCTTTCGAACTGCTAGGTTGGCAGGAGGAAATGAAGAGTACAGACTGACAATTATGTTAAAACGTAAATGTATGTAAAATAAGCACAGCAACCATTAACAAAGCAATGTTGGTAACACAAACATTCTGGCATCGGTAATTAACACCAATTAATTAACACCTGCAGTGGGATAAAAACACATGAACTCGATCCAGGCTACTGGTGATAGAACAGAACTTCTTGATTTCATGCTAGAATTTCCCTTTGAAGTTCCTTTGTTCAAGACTGGTTACTATAAGGTCAGTGACAGAGTGTCCTGGGAGACTGAAATGTTCTCCCAGTGGTTTCGGAATATTGCCCTTTCTAATACCACATTTGTGTCCATTTATTCTTTTGCATAGAATCATAGAGTTGGAAGGAAGCACGAGGGTCATCTCGTCCAGCTCCCTGCTGATACAGGAACTCTGCCGCTTCAGCATCTCTAATAGGTGGCCATTCAGCCTGTGCTTAAGGATCTCCAGTGAAGGAAAACCCACCACTTTCTGAGGCAGTCTGTTCTGCTGCTGAATAGCTATATCATCAGGAAACATTCTTTCTAATGTTTAGTCAAAACCCTCTTTCTTGTAATTGAACCCACTGGTTTGGTACCTCCCCTCTGGAGCAACAGAGAACATGTTTGCTTCATTATCTGCATGACAGGCCTCCAGATATTTAAAGACGACTGTCCTATTCCATTTCAATTGCCTCTTCTCCAGGTGAAACATACCCAGTTCCTTCAACCCATAGTCCCCATAGGACTTGGTCTCCCAGTTCCTCACCATCTTTGTTACCCTCTCTGAACACATTCCAGTTTCTTAATGCCCTTCTGAGATTGCGGCATCCCAAACTGGACACAGTACTCCCAGGAGAGGTCTGACCAAAGCAGAATAAAGTGGTACTATTACTTTTTGCGATCTGCACACTACATTTTTGTTGCTCCAGCCTAGAATTGAATTTGCCTTTTTAGCTGCCGCATTGCAGTACTGACTCAGGTTTAGCCTGTGGTCTACTAAAATCCCTAAATTATTTTCACATGTAATGCTGTCAAGCCATGTGTCACCCATTCTATATTTGTGTATCTGGTTTTTCCTTCCTAAATGCAGACCTTTATATTTAACTCTGTCTACATTTATTTTGTTAGGTTGGCCCAGTTCTCTGTCCTATCAAGATCATCTTGAATTTGAATCCTATCTTTGTATTAGTTACTGTAACAGAAGAGTGAGTTTGACAGCCAAAGCCAGAATGGAAAGTTGGGTAGCGTTAGTAGCAGTTGGAGGAAGTTGGTTAGAAGGAGGATGAAGACAGTTAGAAAGGGTCTCAGGAGGAGGGAGTTGAGTTAGGATGGAGAGACAGTAAGAGGAATTAGGGGCCAGAGTTAGTTAAGTAGAGTAGAATCAGAGACAGGATGTGAACGAGAAGGAAAAGAGAGAAGTTATTGAAAGCAGAGATGTAGTGTTAGGTTTTCAGAACTATTATTATTACTATTTTTATTATTTCTCATCCATCCTTCCAGTAGTTAGAAGAGGGATAGAAAGGGAACGAAAAATACTCCAGGTGAATGACTGGCTACGAAGGTGGTGCCGACGAGAGAGATTTGGATTCTGGGACCACGGGCTATACTTCCTGGAAGATGGGCTGTTGGCTAGGGATGGGTTGCACCTCACAAAGGCTGGGAAGAATGTGTTTGGCCACAGCATGAAGAACTTCATCAGGAGGGCTTTAAACTGAATCCTACGGGGAAGGGAGATGTAATGTTGGGGGTAACAATGGACGTAGGCGCATGCACTGCAATGGAGAGAACAGCTCTGATAGCGTCCAATAATAGTCTTCAGACACATGTAGGAAGAAAGCCAGACTATGAAGCACATGGTCTTCGATGTCTATATACTAATGCCCAGAGTATGGGAAACAAACAGAACGAACTTGAACTCTTAATACAGGAGGGAAATTATGACTTGATAGGTATAACTGAGACTTGGTGGGATGACTCTCATGACTGGAATACAGCAGTTGAAGGATATAACTTGTTCAAAAAGAACAGGAGGAACAGAAAGGGAGGCGGGGTTGCACTGTATGTGAAAAATACATATCTCTGCACAGAAAGACAGGAGGAGGAGCTTGGTAGCCCCATCGAGAGCATCTGGGTTGAAATAAATGGAGCAAAGAATAAAAGGAACCTGGTGGTCGGAGTCTACTACCGGCCACCCAATCAAGGAGAAGACAAGGATGAAACTTTTGAAAAGCAAATAGCCAATGTTTTAAGGAAGCATGATGTAGTAGTAATGGGGGACTTCAATTTCCCTGATATTTGTTGGGAGACAAATTCTGCAAAACATGGCCCCTCCAGGAAATTCCTGACTTGTGTGGCGGATAACTTCCTCCTACAGAAAGTAGAGGAAGGAACTAGAGGATCGGCTATCCTTGACTTGATCCTAACCAACAGAGATGACTTAGTGGATAAAGTAGCAGTTACAGGAACTCTGGGGGAAAGCGACCATGTTGTACTTGAGTTCTTGGTTCTAAGGGAAGCAAAAGCCGAGTGTACTCAAACGCGTACCCTGGATTTTAGGAAAGCTGATTTTAATAAACTCAGAACAATGATCAGTAAGGTCCCATGGCAAGCGATGCTAGCGAGAAAAGGAGTCCAAGATGGGTGGGAACTTTTAAAAAAGGAAATTCTCAAGGCACAATCACAAGCAATTCCAACAAGAAGAAAAGGAGGAAGACAACAGAAGAAGCCAATGTGGCTTCACAAAAAGCTTAGGGATGACCTGAAAACAAAAAAGGACACATATAGGAAGTGGAAAGAAGGCCAAGTAACAAAGGAAGAGTACAGGCAGGTAGCACAGAATTGCAGGGATGGCGTCAGGAAGGCTAAAGCGGAGAACGAGGTGAGGTTAGCGAGGGATGCTAAAAACAACAAAAAGGCTTTCTTCAGCTACGTGCATAGTAAAAGGCAGAGGAAAGAAATGGTGGTTCAGCTATTAAATAAGGATGGCAAAATGATAACAGAGGACAAAGAAAAGGCAGAGGTGCTCAATTCCTACTTTGGCTCAGTCTTCTCCCAAAAGAGGGTCTATGACCCCCCTGGCAAAGGTGAAGTACAGGCTGAAGGGGCAGGATTGCAGCTTGAGATCGACAGGCATATGGTCAAGGAACACCTCATTACTTTGAATGAGTTCAAATCTCCAGGGCCAGATGAACTGCATCCTAGAGTCATAAAGGAACTGGCAGAAGAACTCTCAGAACCGCTGTCTATTCTCTTTGAGAAATCATGGAGGACCGGGGAAGTGCCAGATGACTGGAGGAGGGCTAACGTTGTCCCTATCTTCAAAAAGGGTAAAAAGGAGGAACCTGGGAACTACAGACCAGTCAGTCTGACATCAATCCCTGGGAAAATTCTGGAGCAGATCATAAAGCAATCCATCTGGAAGCACCTTGACAACAATGCCGTGATTACTCGAAGCCAACATGGATTTGTCAAAAACAAGTCCTGCCAGACAACTCTGATCTCATTTTTTGATCAAGTAAACTCCCTTGTAGACCGTGGGAATGCTGTAGACATCATATACCTCGACTTCAGCAAAGCTTTCGACAAAGTGCCCCATGATATCCTGATGAGCAAACTAGCTCGAAGTGGACTAGATGAAACAACGATCCGGTGGATCCACAGTTGGCTACAGAATCGGACTCAAAGAGTGCTTATCAATGGGACCTTCTCAAGCTGGGGAGAGGTAACGAGTGGGGTACCGCAGGGCTCAGTCCTGGGCCCAGTGCTCTTCAATATTTTTATTAATGACTTGGAGGAGGAGGTGCAGGGAATGCTGATCAAATTTGCAGATGACACAAAATTGGGAGGGATAGCTAATACTTTGGAAGACAGAAACAAAATTCAAAGTGATCTGGATAGACTGGAGTGCTGGGCAGAAAACAACAGAATGGCATTTAATAGGGACAAATGCCAAGTTCTGCACCTAGGAAAAAGAAACCAAATGCACAGTTACAAGATGGGGGATACGTGGCTCAACCACACTACGAGCGAGAAGGATCTTGGAATTGTCGTCGATCACAAGCTGAATATGAGCCAACAATGTGATGTGGCTGCAAAAAAGGCAAATGCTATTTTGGGCTGCATTCATAGAAGCATCGCTTCCAAATCCCGGGAAGTACTAGTTCCCCTCTACTCAGCACTGGTTAGGCCTCATCTGGAGTACTGTGTCCAGTTCTGGGCACCACACTTTAAGAAGGATGCAGACAAGCTGGAGAGGGTTCAAAGGAGGGCAACAAAGATGATCAGGGGACTGGAAACAAAGCCCTATGAAGAGAGACTGAAAGAACTGGGCATGTTTAGCCTTGAGAAGAGAAGACTGAGGGGAGATATGATAGCACTCTTCAAGTACTTGAAAGGTTGTCACAGAGAAGAAGGCCAGGATCTCTTCTTGATCATCCCAGAGTGCAGGACACGGAATAATGGGCTCAAGTTACAGGAAGCCAGATTCCGACTGAACATCAGGAAAAACTTCCTGAGTGTCAGAGCAATACGGCAATGGAACCAATTACCTGGGGAGGTGGTGGGCTCTCCCACACTGGAGGCCTTCAAGACGAGGCTGGACAGCCATTTGTCAGGGATGCTCTGACTTGGATTCCTGCATTGAGCAGGGGGTTGGACTCGATGGCCTTGTAGGCCCCTTCCAACCCTACTATTCTATGATTCTATTTCTCAATTATTGTTTGTTCTGAAAGATGACCTGTTAAATACATACATACATACATACATACGTGTTATTTTTTAAAATACCTATGTTCTGGTCTGGGTAGATTTGAAGATTGGCATATCTCATCCCATGTGCTAAGGATCTAAACAGGAGAGTCCTACGACTCTCTATAAATCAGTAGCTGTTGGCAGCTGGTGCTTTGGGAAGTCCTAGGAAAAGTCTGGACCCACTGATTTCTAGGGGACAGGGCCTTCTATGGGCCCCCGAGGCACATCACAGCTACCATTCCCAGTTTGATATCATCTGCAGATTTTATGAGCATCCCCTTTACTCCTTCATCCACATCATTTATAAAGATGTTGAACAACACTGAGCTTAGGACAGGACCACTGGTCACATCTCTCCAGGCTGATGAGGAGTCACTGCCGAGCACCCTTTGGATATGGCCATTCAGCCAGCTAGAAATCCACTGAATATCGTCTGCCCCACATTTTACCAGCTTCTCACTGGAATACTGTGGGAGGTCTTCTCAAACACCTTGCCAAAATCTATGCTATATCCACAGCATTCCCCTGGTCTACCAAATGCATATCTCTATTGAGAGAGAGAGAGAGAGAGAGAGAGAGAGAGAGAGAGAGAATGACATGACTGGATCTTGAGAAACCTGCACTGGCTCTTTGCAGTCACAGTGTTCTTTTCTACATGCTCACAGACTGTCTCCCTAATTATCTATTCTAGAACCTTTTCAAGACCAGGAACAAATGCCACGCTGACCAGTGGTTACTTGCCTGGATCCTCCCCAACCCCTTTTAAAATGGAGACAATATTTGCCTGCCACCAGTCTCCTAGCAGTTCACCTGTTTGTGGCCAGTTTTTCCCACGTAGAATGCAGACACAAGTCAAGAATTTCCTGGAGGGGCCATGTTTTGCAGAATTTGTCTCCCAGTAGATTTCAGGGATTAGACCTGATAGACAGAGTGCCTGAGGAACTATGGACGGAGGTCCGTAACATTGTTCAGGAGGCAGCAACTCAATCCATCCCAAAGAAAAAGAAATGCAAGAAAGCCAAGTGGCTGTCTGATGAGGCTTTACAAGTAGCTGAGGAAAGAAGGGAAGCAAAAAGCAAGGGAGAAAGGGGAAGATATATCCAACTGAATGCAGAGTTCCAGAGAAAAGCAAGGAGAGACAAGAAGGCCTTCTTAAATGAACAATGCAAGGAAATCGAGGAAAACAACAGAATGGGAAAGACTAGAGATCTCTTCAAGAAAATTGGAGATCTCAAGGGAACGTTTTGTGCAAAGGACAAATAAAGGACAAAGAAGGCAGGGACCTCACAGAAGCAGATGAGATTAAGAAGAGGTGGAAAGAATACACAGAAGAACTATACAGGAAAGATCTGAATGTCCCTGATAGCCATGATAGTGCGGTCACTGAACTTGAGCCGGACATCCTCGAAAGTGAAGTCAAGTGGGCCTTAGGAAGCATTAGTAACAACAAAGCTAGCGGAGATGACAGTATTCCAGCTGAGCTATTTAAAATCCTAAAAGATGATGCTGTTAAAGTGCTGCATTCAATATGCCAACAAATTTGGAACACTCAGCAATGGCCGCAAGACTGGAAAAGGTCAGTTTACATTCCAGTTCCAAAGAAGGGCAATGCCAAAGAGTGTTCAAACTACCGCACAATTGCGCTCATTTCACATGCCAGCAAGGTGATGCTCAAAATCCTACAAGCTAGGCTTCAGCAGTATGCGAACCAAGAACTACCGGAAGTACAAGCTGGGTTTCGAAGAGGCAGAGGAACTAGAGATCAAATTGCCAACATTTGCTGCATCATGGAGAAAGCAAGAGAATTCCAGAAAAACGTCTATTTCTGCTTCATTGACTATGCTAAAGCCTTTGATTGTGTGGATCACAACAAACTGTGGCAAATTCTTAATGTGATGGGAGTACCAGACCACCTTACCTGTCTCCTGAGAAACCTGTACCAGGGTCAAGAAGCAACAGTAAGAACTGGACATGGAACAACCGAGTGGTTCAAAATTGGGAAAGGAGTACGACAAGGCTGCATATTGTCACCCTGCTTATTTAACTTATATGCAGAGTACATCATGAGAAATGCGGGGTTGGAAGAATCAGAGGTCGGAATTAAGTATGCCGGGAGAATTATCAACAACCTCCGATATGCAGACGATACCACCCTAATGGCAGAAAGTGAAGAGGATCTAAAGAGCCTCTTGTTGAGGGTGAAAGAGGAGAGTGCAAAAGCTGGTTTGAAACTCAACATTACAAAAACTAAGATCATGGCATCTGGCCCTATCACTTCCTGGCATATAGAAGGGGAAGAAATGGAAGCAGTGACAGATTTTACTTTCTTGGGCTCCAAGATCACCGCAGACGGTGACTGTAGCCATGAAGTTAAAAGACGCTTGCTCCTTGGGAGGAAAGCTATGGCCAACCTAGACAGCATAGTAAGAAGCAGAGACATCACCTTGCCAACAAAGGTCCGTCTAATCAAAGCTATGGTTTTCCCAGTAGTAATGTATAACTGTGAGAGCTGGACTATAAGGAAGGCTGAGCGCTGAAGAATTGATGCTTTCGAACTGTGGTGCTGGAGAAGACTCTTACGAGTCCCCTGGACTGCAAGGAGGTCCAATCAGTCCATCCTAAAGGAAATCAACCCTGACTGCTCATTGGAAGGACAGATACTGAAGCTGAAGCTCAAATATTTTGGCCACCTAATGCGAAGAGAAAACTCTCTGGAAAAGATCCTGATGCTGGGAAATACTGAAGGCAAAAGGAGAAGGGGACGGCAGAGGATGAGATGGCTAGATAGCATCACCGATGCAATGAATATGAACCTGAGCACACTCCGGGAGAGTGCGCAGGACAGGAAGGCCTGGCGTGCTATGGTCCATGGGGTCACGAAGAGTCAGACACGACTGAACGACTGAACAACAACAACAAAGACATTGGGAAAATTAAAGTCCCCCATTACTACATCATGCTTCCTTGAAACATTGGCAATTTGCTTTTTGAAAGTTTCATCATCGTCTTCTCTTTGATTGGGTGGTCAGTAGTAGACTCTGACCACCAGGTTCCTTTTATTCTTTGCTCCATTTATTTTAACCCAGATGCTCTCGATGGGGCTTTGCAGGATCTTGTCCCTGTATTTGTGTTTCTGTTTTGTAACCTATTGTTGTTGGGGAGTAGCACTTATAGGTGATGGGGGCTGTCTGTATGAGTAAGGACAGGTCTATGAAGAACATTTAAAAATGCAGGAAACCTTCCTCCCACAAAAAATAATGGCACTGTGCTGTACTTGTCTGGAAATTTGAAATATGCAGGGCAAGAGTAGCTAAAAAATAAAATACGTTGAGTCACCACATTCAATTTCCTACCCTCCTTGCTGGTCAGGCCTATTTCATTCCTTGTGAGTACTCCACAATCAACACATTTGGAGCTGGATGCTAGAAGAGGAGGACACAATCCTTTCTGGTAACCTATACATGTTTTCCATTGGTAGGGCATAGATGGAGTAGACAGTGGTTTGTCCCACGAGTCCTTGGCTTCCTGTAGTGTTCATAGCTTTGGCCAAGTTCTCCCCAAGGTGGTAAACCTATGCCTTGGCTGTACCAGAACACAGATGGAAGCACAGATGACATAGCACAACCCAGATTTACCATCTCAGTGCCTTCAGGAGTTGCTGGGTCAGATGAGATTAGTTGGAAAACTGGATCATTATTTAATAGGTAGTGGAGCTTGTTGAAATTGTAGCCTGTAGCATCCCAAATAGAGATTGTAGCATCCCAAATACAGCTTCTCTACACCAGCCTAAAATCCTGCATTTAAAATTGGGCTTTCTGCTTCCGTAGGATCACGACAAACTCCCTTTACACACGCTTCCTTTCCCCCCTTATCGGAGTCTTCCATATGTTTCATTATACAGCCACTAGATGGTGCTGTGGTCTAGCTCCTCTTATTGCAGGTTTCCTGTTTCCACAGAAGGCACTCAAGCAGAGCTCAAGCACTGTAATTTGATAGCTCATTATCTCCAATATTTTAAAAAATGGAATAAAGGTCATTTAGTGCAGGGGCCGCCCTGGAGGTTGATGACATCATCTAAAGGACCCACAAACTTCTGTGAGTAGCTAATCTTAGCAGCAGGATAAAAGCTCCATGTGAAGAAGCCCATAGACTCTACTGATGGAGATAATGGCTTAGTATTATTGACAATGTGGCCTGAGGTCTGCATCATCAAGGGAGGATCCAGAATCATCCTCCAAACCTGATTCAAAGTTGCTTGAAGAATGGATGCTGGATTTGGTGCAGAAAAGACAGTGAGTGTCTTCAGGCGCTGGTACCTTGGGGTTGGCAACACGGTGGGGAGAGGCACCTTCAAGGATGTAGCAGTGGTGGCCCAGGTCAGGCTGCAGAGGAATGCTACTCTGGGGCCAAGGATGATGGGGAGAACTCCATCTCTATGGAGTCTCAGAACTGGCAGGTATCTCTTGGAGGCAGTTCAAGCTTGCTTGTGAGTAAGTATCCCAATCTCCTTCATCGCAATCATTCCAGCAAGCTGTGGCAGAATGCCATCTGTGGTAAAGCACACATCTCTGGAGAAAAAGGGCAGGACAGCTGCATTTGTCACATGGTTTCCAATTAAAACTATGTTCACTTGATCCCAAACATGGGGATGAGAGGAGTCATCCAGGCAAAGGATCTGAGCCAGGTGATGGATTCAACTTACAATAGCGGGACTCTATAGAGACCACGAAGAACTGTAGCCCTACAACAGAACATCAAGAACTCTTGCCAAACTACTGCTTCCTAGGATTTTCTGAGGAAAGCCACAGTGGTCAAACAAGATTCGACTTGGTTTACATTTGTTGTATAGATTCTCCCTTGGTCTTAATTTCCAGCTCTCTAGCCCCCAGCGTCTGCACTGATTCCCAAAGGCAAGTGTACAGATAGTAATGTAGTTAAATGCCACAAAGTGTGCAACAGCTGCAGAGGCATGCACAGATGCTCAGCTGCACAAAAATGGTAGTTCATAAAAGCACTAAGAACTGGATGATCAAACTCTGGCCGTGCCCGCTTAAGGGAACCACTTTTTCCGACTACATGTGAGGAAATCACTTGATGCCTTGTGCACTGCATGATTTTCTTCTCAGATGTGGTTCACTGTTGTGTACAAGCCTGAAAGAGGGCTGGAATGTAAACAGAATGGGACTCCAACGGGATGGGACAATACCTTCTTTCCTTTCTCATTGGCCAGACCCTGAAAAGTCCTCATCTGTGCCAAATCATTTAGCAAGCATATAAAAAGAGAGGGGGGGGGAGTGCTACTTGGCTTTGTTTATACTCAGTTTCTACCATTTTCCCCTTCTGTGCATATCGCATTTCTAGACACTGGTGATAAATAAAAGGATAATTCTTGCAACTTGAAAAAGAAGGGCTGTTGATAGTATTTTTGGTCTAGCTAGTGCTATAAATCTAGAATGGAATTTTCACTGGATAGAAGATAAAGTTCCTTTGGGGGGCGGGGGTTGCTTCATCAGAATTTTTTTTTTCTGAATCAAACAGAGCCAGGATTGTCTTTTGGGAATCTCAGAAATCTGGGGTTTATCCATTTTGTTTTTGTAGAGCGGCATTATCGCCATTATTTGATGCTCGTGGCGTGTGGTTCCTTCCTGCACAGGAAGAACACTGAGCTGGCTGTGAGGCTTTTCGATCAGAGGCAGCTGCTGCATGATGGAGGTTTCTTGATTTTGATCTTGGTAACAGCCGGCATCTATTTAACGGGGTTCTTGAATAAGCAGAGTACTAGATGTAGCATGTTCAGAAGCAAGCACAATAGTCCAGCCTCCATAGGATGAAAACAGCCAGAAAGCTGCCAGTGGGAGCCGTAATAGTAGGCCTTGTGCACACTGCTCATGTCTGCCATCTGTTTAAGCACACGGGGACGTGGAGCAAAGGGCCTGAATGCACAACTCGCACAGCAGGTGGCCTGCTGAGCCCCTGCAACTGGCCCTCCAAGACTCCACCTCTTGCCCTCCCTTTCCACATCCCCATACTTTTCTGCTTCCTACTGGTTACCTGGGACTAAGCTCCTATGTTATAACGGAAAAACAACAACTTCTTGGCTGCCAGCATCCCAGTTCCCATATACTCCAACTGACCCTATTTCCGGTCCCTGTGCCTGGTAAATCATAGGGTGCATCCTCTGGAATTGCCATCCTTTGTTCACTCTCTTTTACATATGGCACCACTGTTAGTCCATTACTTAGAGAATGCTGGAATGCAATCATCTCACATGGCTTCAGGCACTAGGGCTGCCATATTGTCCGGCTTGCTGGGTTTCACCTGGATTTTAGCTATGCCACCCAGTGCCAATTTGCATCATTAGCTGTCTTGGATTCCCAGCTTATCTGTCTGTCTGTCTGTCTGTCTGTCTGTCTATCTATCTATCTATCTATCTGCAAGTTGGTTGAAGCTGGAGTCTAGCCTTTGGACCAGAACCAGAGATAGAGGCAAAATGTGCAATCACTATTTTGCCCAACTCTTTTGTGAGAAACAAGCTGATTACCACCTTTCAGCATTGTTAGCCAATGAGTGAAGCCACAGCTATGATTGTCATTTAGAGAGATAAGGATACAACACACCCATTGTCTGTAGAAAAAGATTTCCTGGCTCATTTTGAGCCAATGTTCGTTTTTGTCTTTCTTGGTGGAGGTGATTTCTTTCCATAGAAAACAACTGAGAAATCCAGAATTTAAGTGTAGGTGTGACTGGCCACCCCAAAACAAAAGGTAGCAGCAAATACAAGAGTTCATATTCTTTCCGGCTTATGTCTTATGCCATGCCAGAAGAAGAAAATAAACGTTTTTTTTTCCTGAGCTTGTAAACGTTTCAAAAATTACCCCACCAATGCAAATAAAGTCCCCCATGAGTATATCCATATTGTAGGGCTGGGGGGCTGGGCTTGAGCTTGGCTTATGTCAGCCCTGCAAAGTGGCCCAGAGTTGTCGTCATGATGCTGCTGGAGCGTGGGGGGACTCGGAGAGAGTCGTGGGTGACAACCCAGCATTGCAGTCCAGTGTTCTTATCCAGTCTCCCAGCATGCCGAGTCTTTTTAAGGAAGTGCAGTTGGGGCGGGGGCCATGAAGAGGATTGTAGGAGCAGCTTTGAAGGAGAGAGAAGGCTGATTAATTGCCTTCCCAACCATGGTGAGGAAACAGACCACGCGTCACAGAGGAGTTTGGTCTGACTGTCCTCCTCAGGCCCCTTCACAGCCCAAATCCAGCCCCCAGCTGCATGCAGAAGGCTCAGCCTCCACTGGCTTGCCTGCAGTCGCAGCCACGTCGCGCTTTTGCCCCACCAAGTCAAGCCTTCAACTGAGCAGTGTCACACCCTTGCCTTCTCCTACTTCTGTTGTGATAAGCTGTTTTACTTCCGTCACAGAATATTAGGGATGCAGTAGGTGAAGTGGTGAAGACCGCTATGGTCTGGGGGTCTGCAGCTGACCTTTGTTTCGCACAGACCCCCAACATGCCTTCCTGGGGCAAAAGTGGCAGCTGCTTATTCATGGTGGACTGTTGATTCACTCCTGCCCAATGTCCTAGGGCAGGTCATGCCCCGGCCCCCGTCTCACAGGAAAGGCCCTCCAGATGTGCAGCTTCGTCTTCTGGCGAGGCTCTTCCGTGGGACTCAGGAGACACCAGGCTCCCTTTCTGGTGTCCAGGCTGCGTGCTCTGCAAGGAGGGCAGGGAGAGAGCCTTTGGCTGACTCCCCAGATCAGCTTGCTCTTCCAGACGCCCGAGGAAGGCACACGCTCTGCCTCCCTCTTCCTCCCCCCAGATCCCATTCCCTCCAATCCTCATCTCCAACACCATTCTTTCCCACCTAACCCAAGATCTCACTTTCCCTCCATCCTAACCACCAGCCCTAAAGTACACTGTACTCGGAGGAATAATAGTTTTAAAAGGCAAGGGGAAGGTTTGCATCAAGTTTAGTAACATTATTATTATCGCTATTACGACTCATACGACAGAGGTATCAGACTCAGAGATAAAAATGCCACCTAAAAGTATTAAGACTGACAAAAAAAGAACAAACCAAACTGCACGCATAGAGGAATATAGTTAGGAATTTCTGTGCATAAGAAAAGGGAGGACATATTATGAAGGCTCCTGCAGCCTTTGCAAGTCAGTTGAGGGTTCCTTTATCAGACTAAGTGCAATCCTTCCCATGTTTACTCAGAAGTAAGGCTCACTGTGTTGAGTGGGGCTTACTTTCAGGAAAGTGTGCAAGGATATACAGTCTTAGACTTCTTACAATATATAATTGTCCTAATTTGTATTGAGGGTTTCATGTTGCATGCAAAAGTCCCAAATAAAACCCAACCATCTGTTCCTCCATGTAAAGCAATTTTGAAAGGAGTGATTTGGGGTGGGAAACGAGGGGTGGAATATTTAACCTTTCCCAACCAACCACTCAATTTGCATAATTAGTATATAATTTGAAAAATGTGCAAGGATTTAGGGAACTGAATTATGACAATCCCGTTCAGACCTGATTTGTGAGCCAGACCAAAAGGTAACCAAAGGCCACTGCAGTGCCAGGCTGTTCTCTGTGGATGGGCAAAGTGGCAGTGAGGTTTTTGGGGCAACTGTGCCTTTGAGTTGAACATTCTTTGCGTGTTCCCCCTGTGTCACTGTCCGGCTGGGGGATTTGAGATGAATAGCTTTTGATGTGCCCCTTGAATAGGCTCTCTGATAGTTCCCCAATTTCAGTTTTTCTTCCAAAAGTGGGGAGAGGGGGAACCTTTATTATTTCTCATTAGTCTTTTTCTCTTTCTTTTTTTTAGTGATGTAATAGTGCTATTTCACCAATGAGAAAAGAAAGGGGGGGAGGAAATCTGTAATTAAAGCCTCCAACTGACAACACACTGACATTGGGGCAATTCTGAAAGGCTATTCAAGGGACAAATCAGAGGCTGTTTATCACTAATCCCCCAACATGGACAAGCAGAAAGAAATAAAATGGGGTGAAACTGCAAACAAAAGAGTTTCAATAATCTGAAGAAAGGCTATTTGCTGAGTGAAACTACTTGTGAGTAGACATAATTGAAGGATCCTGGCCATGGGGAGGGAATTGCTGGATGATACTGGGATATATTAAGTGCTGTGTGAAACCTGTTTTAATTCCAGGTCCAACTAACAGCAGAAAAACAATTCCACAGCTGTGCTGTAGTGTGGAACAACCCAGTGTCCCTGTGGAGAATGCCTTCCTAAAATTCATGATCAGTTGCTTAAGCTGTCTTTCTTCCAGGGTTAAGCCCTCTCCCCTGGGTCTCTTATTTTTCCAATCTTAAGTTTGATTTGTCTCAAACTTTGAGAATTTATCCAGTCTTAAATCCAGCTCGTCCTGAACTTTAAAAGTCTGCATGAAAATGCATTAACATTTTGGTGCATATTTCTGCGAATACATGCATTTTTGCCTAATGTACACCTTTTTTTGCAAACATGTTTCCTAATGTAATGCATTTTCAGCATTTTCCATAATATACACATTTTTTGATTGGAGAACTCCATTGCAAAATGTGGAGAATAGCAAATTTCAAAGGATTACTAGGTCTTGGTTTGAAAGTGCAAAATTAGGCAAGCATTAAAATGTGAACTGAACAAATTTCTTCCCATCCCTACCTGGTACCCTCCAGATGTGTTGGACGACAACTCCCATCACCTCCAGCCAGCATGGCCATTGACTGCCATTGGAGAAGTCTGCTTTAAATGCTGTAACTGAAACATTTGTCTGAGTAGGTAATGCATGCCCTTATCTCTAATGCACACCCATGTAAATGCTTGTGTGCGAGCATTAAGTTGTCATACAGTGCACAGCCTGCCATTTCATGTGCCAGTCAGGCTAATTTGAATGGTTGATAACAGACTGTAGGACTCTCAGCATTCCTGACCATTGGCCAGGCTGGCAGGGGCTTCTGGGAGCTGAAAATATAAAAACAAGCATAAAACTAACAATGATCCATCATCAAAATAATTACCAGACTAAAAGCAGCATCAAAAAGAATGAGCACAAAGAGTCCAAGCTAACAACAGAATCAAAAGCTTGTTTAAAGAGAAATGCCTTTAGTTTCCAGCAGAACACAAATGGAGAGGAAGGGAACCTCTTGAGACAGGGAGTTTCACATACAGGGTGCCAGCACTGAGAAAGTTCTCTTCAGCCTTGCCACTATCTATGTATTTGTCACATTTACATCCTGCCTTTTCCTCCAAGGAGCCCCAGACGGAGTTCATGATCCTCCTCCTCTCCATGTTATCCTTAGGCTGAGAGTCAATGACTGGCCCAACATCACCCAGTGAGCTTCATGGCTGAGTGGGGACTAGAACCTGGGTCTCCTGAGTCCCAGCCCAACACTCTAACCACTACACCACACTGGCTGTTGCTTGTGCCTCAGCACACACAGGAGGAGCACCACAGCTGATCTTAAGCGACAGGAAGATTCACAGGAGGGAGACAGTCCTTCAAGTAGCTTGGTTAAAGGGGCTTTAAAGGCAATCACCACCTTGAATTGCCTTTGGAAACAACCTGACAATGAGTTCAGCTGGTACAACAAAGAGGTCACATGATCCTGACACTTCACTGCAGTAAAGACTATACCGCCAGCCTTCTGCATCAATTTCCACGTGGTTTTCAAGGTCAGCCCCACATAGAGTGCATTACAATAGTCCAGTCAGGATGTGACTAATGCATGTAGGACCATGGCCAGGTCTGGTCATACTAGTAGGAATACACACAGCTGGTGCAGCAGCTGGGTAAAAGCACTCCTGGCACCACAGGATCCCAGTAATCTTTACAAAACCCTGTAAGTGTTCCAGTGTTAGCAGCAGCAGCAGCAGCAGCAGCATTCCCTATCCCCACTCCGTTTGCACATATGGAGGGAGGGGGATGAGAAAAGAGTTCCTTATTAATGCCCCCCTCGCTCCTGCCTTGGTGAGATCTCAGCCAGGGCCTGTGTGGTTCACAGCTTACACACTTCGCCACTGTATCATTCCAGATTGTGTATCATTTCGGAGAAACTGGGGATATTGCCCTGCCCTTCCCCTCCTCCTCCAGTTATCTTTAAAGCAGTTAGCATTGACAATGGATGAAGAGGTTCAAAAGAATGTTGGATTGGCTGTTTGCTGCCATGTATCATTGCAGTCTTATAATATAGTGGAAATAAAAGAGACCAAAGCAGTGCCTGGTCTTTGTCAAAGCAGAATGGACTTGGCTCAGAGATGAGAATGGTTAAACTGCAGCTGAATTGGCAGTCAGCACAAGGATAAGCCTGTATATTTTCCTCTGACTTTCTGAAACCCCTCCTCGGTCTCTGGAATGGGGCTGGCCTGTCTAAAGGGCCAGGGAACCACCCGCTCTCTTGCAGGGAGAGCCTGCCATCCTCTCCAGGTGAGCAGTTGCCTGCCCCACCTAGGGGACGGGATGTAGCTTGGTGGTAGGGCACCTGCTTTGCATGTAGAAGGTCTCAAGGTTCGGCCTGTGGCACCATCTCCAGGTAGGGCTGGAAAACATCCTGCATGAAACACTGGAGAGCTGCTGCCAGTCACTTTTGAGAATATTGGGCTAGATCAGTGCTCTCAACTGGTATGAGGCAGCTTCTGACCCTAAGCAACAAGGGCTCTCCTTCCTTTCCCTTCCGGTGGAGAGATCAGGGAGAGTTGCAGAGGTTGGGTATGGGCAGCCCCATGCCTGGGCTTCGTCAGATCACATGTGATTATTTTTCCCAGGAGCATCTCCGCTTCTGCTTCTCCACACGGAATGACTTTTGTCAAAACCCATACATCGGCCTGCGTGGTTGCAAGCTATGTATGCCACAGGCACAACTTTTGTTTGCTTAAAAATAGCACAGAGGCATTGAACTGTGGATCACTATGACTGCGCTTGACTATAGCCATGAAGGAACTTCCAAACCGTGCTCTGTGCTTTCAGACAGGGCTGGTTCCCTGTTTCAGGAGCTCCCTTGGTAGGCCCCTTCCTCTTCCTCCTCCTCTCACCTGAGTGAGCGAGCAGAGGGGCGGGTGATGGTGGCAATAGCAGCTGCCTCCTCCGTTCGTCCACTCACCCGGTCTTGCCCTCTGGGCAGGGATAGGGCTGTCCCAGCAGAGGGAGAGGCCAGAGGAGTGAATGCCTGAAGAAGGCAGCTGCTCTTTGCCACCGTCCTGCTTTCATTTGCTTGGCTCCGGTCCCTAACGCCGGCCAAGCAGAGCAGACAGGTGAATGAGCTGAGGCACTATTCACTCACCTGCTTGGGCAGGCAGGTGAGTGAGCAAGCGGCGACTGTGCTGCAAAGAGAAGCAAGTGGTTAACCATTCTTATTTTACATTCATGTCAGTCAGGGGTTGGGGCGGGTGTCACAAGAGGTCTGGCTGTCTGGAGGCAAAACTTAGCACGCTCTGAGAGCAGCCTGGTCTCCACCCAAGCAACAAGAAACTCAGACTAAGGAGCCAGCCCTACATCCGGGGCTTTATAGGGCTGGGTGGAATCCTCTTGGCCAGTTGTATCACCTGATAGCTGTTGAGCTATCGCTGCACCACTGCCTTCTGGCCCGCAGCACTGGAGGCACCTAAGCACAGTTGAGGGCAGACCAGCCACTCCCTCCCCAGACAAGCTTTCTCAGTGCGGCCATGGATAGCCAGGATCCCTGGTTCAAGACCCCCGTGGCGGCTTTGCAGGGGGCCTAGTCCTCTGCACTCAGGAGTAAATTGCATATAAAACTGACACACCTCCAGTCATTCGAAAGTGAAAGTTACAGGAATGTTAAGGACACCCACTGAATCTAACTCATTAAAATTAATAATTTATATCTTGATCACCAGAATTCCAATCCGGTGACTTTCAATCTGATGTGCTGAAATAGGGGAGGGGTCGTAGCTCAGTGGTACAGCGCCTGCTTGGCAGGCAGGAGGTCCCAGGTTCGATCTCCAGCATCTTCAGGTGGAGCTATTAAAAATCCTGCCTGAATCCCTGGAGAGCCATTGCTGCCGGTCAGTGTTGACAATACAGGGCCAGATGGACCCATGGTCGGACTCCGTAGGAGGTAGCTCCCTCTGTTCCAATTCACTCATAGACTTCCCTATGTGAATCTGAATCATCCTTCCCCTTTCTAGATCTCTTGTTTTCCTTCAGAAATTCTGAACAGTTCAGTAGAAAACGCCTACAATTTAATGGAGTAAATAACTAAGCTTATGAAAAGGGGGATGTTGCTTGCCTTTCTTAAATAGTATCTACGTAATTGTTGGAACTTAAGTATTTATTAACCAATCACCATAGCAACTCTTCAGCCACAAGTACATGCTGCTACTGAGGAACCGCACACAGTGTAGGAAGGAACAGACACCGTTATGGACAATGACTTCGTCCATCAGGAGTTCTAGATTTCACATAGGGCCAGGCGAGCTGGTGGAAATTCTGGAGGGATTAATTTATGCGGACATGTTGGGGAATGCTGGAAGTTGTAGTGTGACATATCTAAAGGGCCCCAGGCTGGAGAGACTGATGGAGATGCTCAATGCTGCGGCAGCAGCAGCTCGGCTTCTGCACAGTTGTTTGTAGCTGGGAGTTGCTGCAAAATCATATATTAGGAGTGAGAAACTTTGGGGCTCTAAAAGGTACAATGTTGTTTTTAACGTTTTATTTTAATGTACAAAATTTACCATAAATACTGCTAATCAAACATTCAATACATTACAAAAGTATCACTACAAGAAAATATTTAGAAAATAGCTATTGAGAAAGAAAAATGGATGTATCTTCATTAATTCAAATGATCAAATTAGCCCACACAAATATAAATAACATTACTGACAATAAATACCATAAATACCATAACTACATTCCATACCTAAATACCAACTATTACATATAAAATCTTTTAATGTTTTAAAAGGCACATAATATATCCAAGATAAATACACAACTCATCAATAACCCTTCACCCAACAACATTTCATACCAGATTAAATGCACAGTGTCTATCAATGCCCAGATTATACCTTCTCTTCATAAAACTGTTGAATGGCAGCCAATTCTCATAAAATGTTCCTATCAATTGCCTTTCCTCCCTTAATTGGATCTATTCAGTCATTTTTTCCTTCTCTGCAATACACCACACCTTAGATAATCGCATTTTAGGGAGGATATATTACTATTTCTCCATTTGTTAGCAATACCAAATTTCTGCTGCTGCCAGGAAATTCCAACTAATTCATAATTTCACACCTTCACCTCATCATTTACGTAACTTAATATCATGACTAACAGCACAATCCTATGCACATCTACTCAGAATTAAGCTCCACTGAGTTTAATGGAACCTACTCCCAGGTAAGCCTGTATAGCAGTGTAGTTTTAAGGATATGACATTATTGTATATTTCAATCATTAAGGGCACAATCCAATGCATGCTTAGACAGAGAAAATGTCTCTGCCTGGGAGTTGTAGGCCTTTTCTCTGTCTAAACATGCATAGGATTGTGGCCTAAACTAATTATATACTAGATCTCCTTTCAAAAGGCAACATGGATATGACCACCAAATGTGCCAAAAATGTGCACTTTTTGAGCACATCTTCAGAATAGCCCATTCTTCTAGACCGTATTTATGCGAGCCAATGCTAAATACCAATAATATGATACTTCGTAATGGTTTTCTGTAATGTTTAAACAATTCAATAATTTTGGCCCTTCAGTGAAAATAAATGGCCACACTGGTTCCATCAGTGTAATCCATATTTTCCCAAGTTTCATCCAACTTTAGTAGCATGTCATATATTTTGGATATTAGATTTTCCTCACTAAACATTTACATAACACTCCCTCAAATTTTGGTAAGTCTGTATTTAGTTTACCCAAGTTAATATTCCTTATGACATAACACTTGCAAATATTGGAACTACTGTGGGAAATGACTCCTTAGTTCAAGACCTGTTTCAGCTCTGCTTAGACATGTACCTTTCATGGGCATATCCTGAAATCTGAAAATATTATACCACTTCCAGTTATCCAGACTACACATAATCTTTATGTAGACTGTTAATCACAAAGGATGATAATGATACTTCTAGGCTAAACGACATGGCTATTTTTAAAATTAGCCACTGTGACGGAGCAGAATTGTCTTATAATGTTGTGTATGGTTTGGATATTATGTGGTGAATTCCTTTTTTGTGGTTGCAAAAATCAAAAGGTCCAAATTGCAGGCAGTTGTCAGTAAGTCTAGACAGCAAGGAAGGGGACAGGAGGTTCAGCTTCCGGTGAGGACCCTTGCTCAGCTTCTTGGAGCCAAAATGTCTGCTCTGGGAAAAGGATGGCCTTTTGCAAAAATGTGTGCAGTGCTCAGCAGAAGGAATTTAGGGTAAAGGTAAGCCCTCCCAATTGCTCTGTTACAAGAGCATAGGTTGGCTGTAACATGTAAATAGTTGAGGTAAAAAAGGCAGTTTTTCGAGAAAGGAAAGTTTGATGGGAAGAAGGATCAGAAAGATAAAGAAAATAAGAGAACTGCTTGGGAGAAGCTGAATGCTGGGGAGAAAACAAATGCTTGGAAAAGCTGAGACAGTAAGATGTTTGCTGGGTAAAGCTTGGAAGACAGAGACGCAGTCTAATTTGGCTTAGCTGGATGCATTTACCCTTTTGCTCTCACAGGTAGGTGTTCGTGTGTTGTAATTATTCAGGTGTGAAAACCTTTTTCTAATAATATATTTTCAGTCATCTTTAAAAAAATATGTTGTTTAAACTTTGTGGTCCCTTTCCTTGTTGGGGCACCCACTCCCACACCTAAGCCAAACTCTGCACTACCTAAAGGTGTTTATAAGAAACACAGAGGATTTTAAGGCTGTTTGGTGGAGCAGCTGTGGAAAATAAAGACTTCCACCTGGTGCTAGTGGAAAGTACTAGGAAGGAAAGGGCAAACACTCTATTTGGCCCGGTCTCCCTTCTACTCATAAGCCAGGGTGTAGCTGGTCCCATGACAGCCACAGAGAAAGGGGGCCTCTTCATAGACTGCATTTTTAGGTGTACGCCTATGTTGTTGTTTACTCGGTCAATCGCTTCCGACTCTTCGTGACTTCATGGACCAGCCCACGCCAGAGCTTCCTGTCGGCCGTTGCCGCCCCCAGCTCCCCCAAGGTTGAGTCCGTCACCTCCAGAATATCATCCATCCATCTTGCCCTTGGTCGGCCCCTCTTCCTTTTGCCTTCCACTGTCCCTAGCATCAGCACCTTCTCCAGGGTATCCTGTCTTCTCATTGTGTGGCCAAAGTACTTCAGTTTTGCCTTTAATATCATTCCCTCAAGTGAGCAGTCTGGCTTTCTTTCCTGGAGTATGGACTGGTTTGATCTTCTTGCAGTCCAAGGCACTCTCAGAATTTTCCTCCGCCTATGACTCTTTAGTAAAATTTTAAACATGAATGCAACAAACAGGTTGGCTCATCAGGTAGGCAACCAGGAATCTGACTGATGGATTGTTTTGAAATATTAATATACTGCCAAATTATACTGACAGAATTTGGCTTCAGGGCAGATGACCAAGTTAAAAATACCAAAATACAATGAATTATATTATAAAAAAACCTGGTAGATGAAATAGAGCTATTAATAATATTTAAAAATGCAAATGAACTGTATAGACCTGGGAGAATACAAAGGGGTTGCCCGGCCTTTAGAAGAAAGCAGTGCTGGCGCCAGGTGAGTCTCCCTTGGCAAGGTATCCAAGGGATAAGGTGAAAGAGCCCTCTGGCTGTCACTGTTTCAGAGCAGGAAGGGCCTCAGAAGATGATCTCAGAGCGCAGGATGTATGGGAGAAGGTGCTGCTTCAGCTGCCTGTGCCTCAAGATATTCAGGGCTTTATAAGTTAATACTAGCACTTCGAATTGGGCTCAGAAGTGGAAAGGCAGCCACTGGAACTCTTTCACCATTGGCAAGATATGATCTGAATAAACTGTGCCAGTCAAATTCTGTCAGCTCTGTTTTGTAGCAACTGACACTTCGGAACCATCTTTAAAGGCAGTCGCACATCGAAAGCACTGCAGTATTCCGGTCCTGAGACTAAATGCCAGATTTACTGCGGCCAGGCTGTCTCTGCCCAAGACAGGCTGCAGCTGGCAAATCAGCACATTTATGTATTTGTTTGTACTGATGGATTTCTAGGTCATCTTTCAGGGCATAATAGTCCTCACAAGGCATTCTACAAATTCCATAATAAAAATAATATATAAAGCCACCAGTTTAAACATATTACACCCTTAAAAAGGAACAGTATAAACTAATCCAAAGCACAGCAATTAATAAGATGCAGATTGAGATAAAAATGTCTTGAGAGGTTTTTTGTTTTTAAACTGATGATAGAGCCCCATGAATTTCCAGGGGCAGGGAGTTCCATGGGTGCAGAGGCAAAGGTGATAAAGGGCACCCCATGACACTGAGGCCAGGAGAACCCTGTGCTCCTTCCAGGGGAGGGCAGCCCTGTTCAGAACTGGTTGAACACCATCCCGCATTGATTCTGGTTCCCAGTTGAGTGCACCGTCAAGTCCTGTTTGACCTACTCCATGGGTATGTTAACTGCGTGGAGAAGGGAGTTGCGGAGAAGGGCTGGGCCTCTGGCCCGACTCTTTTGATGTGCATGTATTTAGCACAGTGTCTTCAGAGCAGTGCCTGCTTGCATACAGCTGTAGGAATGGAGGTGATCCATGTGACCAGGAATCCCCAATTGTTCAGCAGTCCCAGTCATATGGACTAATTGTGCCCATATATGGCTGTAGTTGAGCAGACGCCCCATCGCTGAATGCACCATGCCGAAGGGGCAGGGGCAGCCAAACAATCCTGTTGCCCCTCCCCTTTGCCACACATGGAGGAGGTGCAGATAGGGATTTGGCGGTTGTGTGCGAAGGTCCAGAGAGAGATTAAGGGAGCGATCCTATGGCCGGTAGTCAGCAGCTAGATGGCCATGGGATATGTGGGTTTCCGGGAATCAACCTCAGAGCCCACACTCTGAGGTCAGTTCCTGGAGAATTGACCTTTGCCTCCCTTCCACGCTGCCTCCTAGGCAGCATGGAACCGCCCCACACTCCACGCTTAGAAGAGGAGTGCGGAGCAGCCAAAATGGGGTGTTCTGGGGTGGGGAAGGCGGAAATGCCGATACAACACATCCTATATGTCATCCAGCAGCCTCCTCTCCTGCTCCGCCTTCCTGCAGCTAGACAGCTGAAATTGGCTGTCTAGCTGCAAATGCAGGGCAGGAGAAGCGCCGAGGGAGTGATCCCCTCCATGCTTCTCCATTGGATAGGCGGTCGCCTCCAAGTTCAGAGGCAGCCGCCTATCCCCATAGGATTGCACCCTAAGACATGGAGGAGTCTATGCCACTTGTTATTCTCTCATGCTCAGGCACGTGCATGCCTTCACGCTCCGACCCAGGTGTGTCTAAACACACAAGGCATTCGCACAGATGCAAATCCATCTGTAGACGGCTGTGATGACACAGCGGACTAGTGAAGAAATGGAGGCTGTTCTCTCCCATGGAGGCAGAAAAATGGAACTCAGAGGGAGGTGACCAGATTCAAAGAAGGGGTGCTGCGTGACACTGCACGCCATGTGCCAGAACATGAGAACAAGCACCGCCCAAGCCGCCTCTTCTTCCCCACAATGAAAGGCACAGCAGGAGCTCTGCTTCCCTGCTTTCCTGGGGTCAGCCAGGGGCTCCTCTCCTGCCTCAAGAGCCAGGCCCCAGATGTCATACCCACTTTCCCCACTTTCCCCAGATGTCATCCCCGCTTTCCTGGGGTCAGCCAGGGGCTCCTCTCCTGCCTCAAGAGCCAGGCCCCAGATGTCATACCCACCCCAGTTCTTATCGCTCATGGAGGAGAGCCTGAGGTGGCCCTCCTTCCTGCCTTGGAAAGAAGTGAATGACCTCTGCACAGGACAAGAAACTCCCTCTTTGCTAGCACTCCCTGTGACAAAGTGAACTCTGCGTTGATTTTAAATATGATTGAGTTGACTTATGATTCTTTTAATTTGTTAATATGCACATAGGATAGGGATTCACAATTCTATTGGTAGGATTAATTAATTAATTAATTAATATATTTATATCCCGCCTCTTCTCCAAGGAGCCCAAGGTGGCATACATGATCCTCCTCCTCTCCATTTTATCCTCACAACAACCCTGTGAGATGGGTTAGGCTGAGAGTCAGTGACTGGCCCAAAATCACCCAGTGAGCTTCATGGCTAGTGGAGGGAGACTAGAACCTGGGTCTTCCCAGTCCAACACTCTAACCACTACACCACACTGCCTCTCAACCCCCCCCCCCAATATGCAGATATTTTATGGGTTGGGGAATAACTTAGACTATTGCCCTTGACTGGCAGATGTAATAGTCCTGCACTCAATGGTGGAAAATAATTTTGGAATCTGGGGCAGAGAGCAGGCTTGGCATCAACATGCAGAAGCCTTGATCCACCCCTTACTTTGTTTCCTGGCACACCAATCAGTGCTGGGTGGCCAGCTCTGGGAGCTGCCATTTTAATTTCCTCCAGTACATCACTCTCCTCCAGCAAAGGAGATGGTTACCTTGTCGTGGTGCTGGAGCTTGAGCACCTCAATGACGCCATGAGCTAAACCGTGAAGGGGCACCCAAGACAGGAAGGTCATGGCAGAGAGGTCAGACTAAATACGATCCCTGGGGAAGGAAACGGCAACCCACCCCAGTATTCTTGCCATGAAAACTACATGGATCAGTACAACCAGAGATATGTCGGTATACCACTGGAAGATGGGACTCCTACTGGGGAGGAACAGAGGATAAGTTCAACTAGCCCCAGATGTGATGACGCAGCTAGCTCAAAGCCGAAAGGACGGCTAGTGGCCGACGGTGCTGGTGGTGAACAACGAATCCAATGTTCTAAAGATCAACAGACCATAGGAACCTGGAATGTAAGATCTATGAGCCAGGGCAAATTGGATGTGGTTACTGGGGAGATGTCAAGACTAAATATAGACATTCTGGGTGTCAGTGAACTGAAATGGACTGGAATGGGCCACTTCACATCAGATGACCACCAGATCTACTACTGTGGGCAAGAGGACCACAGAAGAAAAGGAGTAGCCTTCATAATTAATAATAAAGGGGCTAAAGCAGTGCTTGGATACAAAAAATGATAGAATGATCTCAATTCGAATTCAGGATAAGCCACTTAACATCACAGTGATCCAAATATACACCCCAACCACAGATGCTGAAGAAGCAGAAGTAGATCAGTTCTACGAGGATCTGCAGCACCTACTGGACAATATGCCAAAGAGATGTTATTTTCATTACAGGAGACTGGAATGCTAAGGTGGGTAGTCAAACTACACCTGGAATTACAGGCAAGCATGGTCTGGGAGAGCAAAATGAAGCAGGACATAGGCTGATAGAATTTTGCCAAGACAACTCACTGTGCATAACAAACACTCTCTTCCAACAACCTAAAAGACGACTTTACACATGGACTTCACCAGATGGTTGACACCAAAATCAGATTGACTACATCCTTTGTAGCCAAAGGTGGCGGACATCTATACAGCCGGTAAAAACAAGACCTGGAGCTGACTGTAGTTCAGATCACGAACTTCTTATTGCACAGTTTAGAATCAGGCTAAAGAGAATAGGGAAGACCCACAGATCAGTTAGACATGAGCTCACTAATATTCCTAATGAATATGCGGTGGAGGTGAAGAATAGATTTAAGGGACTAGATTTAGTAGATAGGGTCCCGGACGAACTATGGACAGAAGTTCGCAACATTGTTCAGGAGGCGGCAACAAAAAACGTCCCAAAGAAAAAGAAAACCAAGAAGGCAAGATGGCTGTCTGCCGAGACACTGGAAGTAGCCCAAGAAAGAAGGAAAGCAAAAGGCAACACTGACAGGGGGAGATATGCCCAATTAAATGCAAAATTCCAGCGGTTAGCCAGAAGAGACAAGGAATTATTTTTAAACAAGCAATGTGTGGAAGTGGAAGAAGATAATAAAATAGGAAGGACAAGATACCTCTTCCAGAAAATTATAAACATTGGAGATAAATTCCAGGCAAAAATGGGTATGATCAAAAACAAAGATGGCAAGGACCTAACAGAAGCAGAAGAGCGCAAGAAAAGGTGGCAAGAATATACGGAAGGTCTGTATAGGAAGGATAATAATATCGGGGATAGGTTTATCGGTGTGGTCAGTGAGTTAGAGCCAGACATGCTGAAGAGTGAGATTGAATGGGCCTTAAGAAGCATTGCGAATAACAAGGCAGCAGGAGATGACGGTATCCAGCTGAACTGTTTAAAATCTTGCAAGATGATGCTGTCAAGGTGATGCATGCCATATGCCAGCAAATTTGGAAAACACAAGAATGGCCACCAGATTGGAAAAAATCCACTTATATCCCCATACCAAAAAAGGGAAACACCAAAGAATGTTCAAACTATCGAACAGTGGCACTTCTTTCACATGCCAGTAAGGTAATGCTCAAGATCTTGCAAGGTAGACTCCAGCAATTCATGGAACGAGAATTGCCAGATGCACAAGCTGGGTTTAGAAAAGGCAGAGGAACTAGAGACCAAATTGCCAATATCTGCTGGATAATGGAGAAAGCCAGGGAGTTTCAGAAAAACATCTATTTCTGTTTTATTGACTAGTCTAAAGCCTTTGACTGTGTGGATCATAACAAATGGTGGCAAGTTCTTGGTGGTATGGGGATACCAAGTCACCTTGTCTGCCTCCTGAGGAATCTGTATAAGGACCAAGTAGCAACGGTAAGAACAGACCACGGAACAACAGACTGGTTTAAGATTGGGAAAGGAGTACAGCAGGGTTGTATACTCTCACCCTACCTATTCACCCTGTACGCAGAACACATCATGCAACATGCTGGGCTTGATGAATCCAAGGCTGGAGTTAAGATCGCTGGAAGAAACATTAGCAATCTCAGATATGCAGATGATGCCACTTTGATGGCTGAAAGCGGGGAGGAGCTGAGGAACCTCATGACGAAAGTGAAAGAAGAAAGTGCAAAAGCTGGGTTGCACTTAAACCTCAAAAAAACCAAGATTATGGCAACCAGCTGGATTGATAACTGGCAAATAGAGGGAGAAAACGTGGAGGCAGTGACAGACTTTGTCTTTCTAGGCGCAAAGATTACTGCAGATGCTGACTGCAGCCAGGAAATCAGAAGACATTTACTTTGTGTGAGGAGAGCAATGAGAAATCTTGATAAAATAGTTAAGAGCAGAGACATCACGCTGACAACAGTGGTCCACATAGTTAAAGCAATGGTATTCCCCGTAGTAACTTATGGCTGCAAGAGCTGGACCATAAGGAAGGCTGAGCGAAGGAAGATAGATGCTTTTGAACTGTGGTGTTGGAGGAAAATTCTGAGAGTGCCTTGGACTGCAAGAAGATCAAACCAGTCCATACTCCAGGAAAGAAAGCCAGACTGCTCACTTGAGGGAATGATATTAAAGGCAAAACTGAAGTACTTTGGCCACATCATGAGAAGACAGGATACCCTGGAGAAGATGCTGATGCCAGGGAAAGTGGAAGGCAAAAGGAAGAGGGGCCGACCAAGGGCAAGATGGATGGATGATATTCTGGAGGTGACGGACTCGACCTTGGGAGAGCTGGGGGTGGTGACAGCCGACAGGAAGCTCTGGCGTGGGCTGGCCCATGGAGTCACGAAGAGTCGGAAGTGACTGAACGAATAAACAACAACATCACTCTCGGGCAAGTCTTCACCCTATTTCCGATCTGAGACCCACCATTAGCCAAAGCATGCATCTTTGGACTCACTTCTTAATTGTTTGCCATACATTTATATTGTGGTAGTGCTGCTGGTGCAGCCCACCTTAGGTTAGACTGTGACCCAGTTGAGGCTCCCACCCTACCAGCTGAACACCAATGGCCAAGGGCAGTAGTGGGAAATGTCCATAGTGGCTCACAGCTTTCTGGTGCTATCAGAGAGCTGCTACTGCCTGGTGCTGCTACCACTGTCCAGTAAGCTTGCCAGGACTCACCCACATAGGAAGGGCCCCTGACAGGGCAATTTGGCAGGAGCCCCATCAAACCTGGAGCAGCCCCAGGCAGAAGCATGGGTGGTTAGGTGGCAAAAGGTTAGTGGAAAGGTGTAAAAATTAAAGGAAGATGGAGATGAGGGGGCAATTGTGGCTCTATCTTTGATGCCTCTCTCTCTCTCCTTTATTCCCCAGATTCAGTCCATAGCCAAGTTGTGTTGCTTCTTCCTTGACAACACGGCACAAATTCAGCCCTTCCTTCTGTCCCCTCTGGTCCACACTGTGGCCATCCCTCGCCTAGACTGCTGCAGCCTTCTCCTCTGTGGTTTCCTCACGTCTACCCAACACTCTCCTGTGAAATCATCCACCCTCTCATTGCTCTCATCACGTCATGCCTCCTCCTTGGACTCCTCAACCAGTTTTCTGATCCAGCATAAACTCCTTGTCCCTGCCTCCGAAGACCGCCGCGGTCTTGCCCTCCCGCCCAGGTCACATCCCAGTGTATCTGTGCCTGTGATCTCTGCTCCATCACCGGCAGCTCCCTGAAGGGCGCCTCCTCCCTCGAAAGACTCTGCCCTTTCTCCGCTCTTGCTCCAGAGGCCTGAAGCTGCCTCCTGGAACACCTATGTGATGCCATCTCTCTGGCCTCCCTTTCTGTGGTGTCTTGGGCCCAGCCCCCTTGTCCCAGTGGCTGCCCGTCACTCTGCCGGAGCACGTGCCGCTGAAACAGCTGCCTCCCGCTCCCCTGAGTGCCGCGCCTCCCCTGCCCCGGTTTCCCATGTTGGGCTTCAGCCACTCCAGCCTCACATGCTGCCCCGCTCCCTGTGTGCCCTCCCTCCCCTCTCTTTGTTGTTTTCCCTATGACTAAGTTTAAATTGGAAGGTCCCCATTGTAACAGCTGAAATGGTTAAAGTTACGTTTATAAAGATAGGTAATGTAAGAAAACCTGCTGTAGTTAGCTTAGAGCAGCTTCCCCCAACCTGGCCCCCTCCAGATATTTTTACAGTTCTCATCATCCTCAGCCAGCATGGCCATGGGCACTGTAGTCCAACACATCTGGAGGGTGTGAGGTTGTGGAATGCTGGTTTTGACCGTTGAATAGATGGGACAGATAAATATATGTATTTTACAAACTGATTTAATCTCTAGGCCAATGTAGCAGAGACAGATTTTATTCGTGATTTATGCTTGATTGTTTTTTTGTGGGGAGGATGGGGGTGTTTCATAAGAATATTCCATTCTTTTTAAAGAAACCCTGATAGAGTGTCTTGCTAGCCTCTCATACCTAATACTCACTTATCAAAGAGGTGACAGGAAATCATTTGTTCTTTAACATATGCCTTTACTAGAAGACTGAGGGCTCCTTCACATGGGGCTTTTATCCTGCAATTGAGATGGCTCCTTCACGGAAGGTAGCGGGCTCTTTACACAACGCTGTGATCATTCAAGGCGTCTCCTGCACTAGATGCCCTTTGTTCCATGTTTAAATAGATCGCAGTTAATGAGCTATCAAATTACCCCGTTGTGTTCGGCTTCAGTTTCCTCCATGAAAAGAGTTAAAGCAGCAAGAAGAGGAGCAAGATCAATGAAAGACTCCGATACAGGGAGAAGGATGGGGGAAGGGGAGGAGGGAAGGAAGCGTGCGTAAAGGGAGTCAGTGGTGATCCTGCATTTAAAACGGAAGCCAGAAGCCCCATTTTAAATGCAGGATTTTAGGCTGGTGTAGAGATGCCCTTAGTGAAGATGCTTTAAAGTGGATTCCTGCACGGAGCAAGGCATCGGACCAATGGCCTACTGGCCCCTTCCAACTCTATGATTCTAGGATTCCATGAAGTTGACTCAAAGGCGCAGCTAAAAGAAAACTCTGTGGTGGAAATGAAGCGCAGGAGGAAAGAGCTGATAGGGCAGGGGTCAGTGGCAGGCCCTACCTGGCTCCACTACCGGGGCAAGGTAGGCAGCAGTTCAGTGGTGCTGCTGCCCGTTTTGCCATAGGTAGGTGGTACCATTTTATATCCCATGGCTTGGGAGGTAATCCAGCTGAAGGTGTGCACTGCCTCTTTTGGAGAATATTACATCTCAGGCAACATGAAAGTTCTGTCTGTGATGGCTCCATTCACTCAGGCGAGACTTTCTAAATGATTCACTTACCACATCATGAAGGCAATTTAATGGGGGCAGGGGGCACCGAACACCCTTTCTCTAACTGATTATCATCCTCTGATGGTGTGTGTGTGTTTGTCTCTCTCTCTCTCTCAGAAGAGGAGTCCATCTAATGTTGGTAACAGCTATAATGAAGCAGTCCTCAAATCTCCCTCAGCCAAAAGTTTCCAGCTCTAGGATAAGGCCACCAAAAGCATCAGCACCAGATGTCTTCCTCCTCTCTCCCCCACATGCATGACATGATATCATTGTGCCCCTGGGTTTTCCCACCACTGTCACCAGTGAAGTGGAGGGGGCAGGGAAACTCAGGATGCCACGACTCCATGTTGCATGTTTTGTTTCACTATGTGTTGTCAGGAGAAAGAGGAAGAAGCTGTGAGTTGCCTGCACTGTTGTGCTCTGCAGATCCAGGAGGAGGTTCTGCTATTTATTTATTTAAATTTCTAAGGAGTTAAATTCTGGTATTGCACCCCCTAGATAATCGTGGGAACAAAAGGCCTCCAGATAGGAATATTTGGGCCCAGATTATCCTGCCTCCTTCACAGGAGGTCTGACTGGATGACCTTCAGGTACCTTCTGGACCAGCAGTCATAGAATGATGGGTCTGAAAGGGACCAGTCTCACTCCTAGCCCATAGGCAGGGTCCTGGCTAGTCCTGGGTGATTCTCTACCAATCCATCAGATTCAGCTCTTTACTCAGCCTCCAGAATGGCTACAATTCTAACTAATGGGACATAAGTAGGTAGGTAGGTAGGTAGGTAGGTAGATAGATAGATAGATAGATAGATGGGTGGGTGGGTGGGTGGGTGGGTGGATGGATGCAAATCCACTTACGTTCTGTAAGTTGATCCCTTGAAATGAGGCTATGGACTTTTAAGCACGCATGAAGAAACAAACAGTTTAAAACATCAGTGCAACTTGATCCAGTTATTATTGTTGTGTGCTGGAGTGACAATGCAACTGCTCCAAACAGCACCAAGACTATACGGAAATGCCTCCTCCAGGAGGAAGAGGGCCAGCCCACTGCTGTGCTCAGCCTGGCTGCAGGCAGAACACAGCGATGTGTCCACGTGTGGGGCACATACCAGGCAGTTCTCTCCCTAAGCCACAATTCGCCTCACTTTGCCTTCCAATTTTGTTCAATTGGGGTAAGGTGCACATCACCTTCGAAACATTCCCAGAAATATTCATGGATTGCAAACCCTCCCAAAGCATCAGCATGATGATGACCGCTTAGTTTGTTACAGAAGGAGTGTTCTATTCACGAGCAAGAAAAATTTCCCTTTTGTTCTAAAACCTCAGAGAACAGTCTCTGCTTCTGAGCTGGAATTGGGCACAGAAAGATGTCAAACACAACTGAAGCAAAATGGTCTAGTTCCAGAAGCCCCCCTCGCTATATAATAGAGTTTAAATGTGCAGGAATGCAGCCAATAATAAGTTGAGATTTCACCCTCTCCCTCCTTCCCTGTAACTCAATACACCGCCTTCAGCCACGCATCAAACCATATGTGGGGGCTAGGCTGCATCTTTAAAAAACAGAACGAGCACCGACGAACGCTGGCATCGAAAGGTTCGTAGTTCCACTCTAACCCCCTTCTCATCCCTTTTGCAAAAACAGAGATTCCGAAACTAGGAAAACTCACACAAAGCTGTGTTGAGAAATTCTTCAGTTTGCTCCTTGTGCCAAAGAAAGCACAAAAGGAAACAAATTTTTAAAAAATTCAAAACTGGGTCCCTGTGCCAAAACTTGAGGAGGGCTGAGAGTACGTAAGATACATAGAACTTTTTTCCTTCCTTCAAATCTTTGCAAGATTTCGTCTCACCTTTTAAGAAAAGAATACATCCCTACTCGACCCTCATATTTATGTCTGATGTACATCTCTCATTGCATAAAGAACGTAGCAACTGCATCTTATTGCTGACATAGCACTTTCTCCCTCCCTAATACTGCTCCCCCCGCTGCAACCGCTGCCCCGCCAGCTGCAGGCTGCGTGGCTCAGCCTTTGCGATATTCAGCAGATGCTTCAGAAGCAGAAGCAGGCTTACCTGGCAGGAGGCTGAGAGCCCAGGCTACCACCAGCCCTCTGGAGAAATCCATGTGAGTCCTGAAGGTTGCTGGCAGTATCCTACTCAAACCATCCGCTAAAGGCACCAAGGCAGTTGGTAGCCCAACTCTCGGAAACCCTTTCTGCTGATCCCACAGCCCTTTCCTAACTCCCTGACAGAAGCAGCTCCTTGAAAGGAAGGGGGAGGGAATAAGTTGTAGGAGGAGCAGCAGCAGAGGAGTGGAGAGAGGGCCAGGCGAGATGCAAATTCCCAGCACCCTTGAAGGGCCACCCCAAGAGCTGGGATCCCCCCTCCCTGGTTGTCAAGATCTGCAAACAAAAATTTAAGAGCAAAAAAGATATCTCAAGTCAGTTCTCCCAATATAAATTTGCATGCAGCTTTTAAAAAATCCCTCCTAATTATACAGCACTATATAATGCATTAATAGGTGCTGTTGAGTTTTGTCTATTGTGTGCCCTTTTAAGAAAAACAGCATGTCAAGTTCTAAATTGCCAGATTTAATTTTTCTAAAAATGCATTCATTTGCAACAAAAAGGGTTGGTAGGCCTTCAGTTCCTCGAAACGTAGCGGACATGTGGCAAAATTTAATATGCCGGGTCTCTGCGTGGGGAGACCCCCAATGCACTACTGGATAATGGCTTTGCTTTTCCTTGGAAAAGTGAGGATTGAATCGCAGGTGAAACTGTTTGGCAACCGTGTGGGCAAAAGAAACGTTTGAACTTTGCAGAGCGCATCACCGAAGGAGGGGGAGGGAGGCGCTGGGCAGCGAAAGGGCAGTGCAATCTGTTGCTAGGCAGATCTCAAGGTGGGTTCTCAAGGTGGGTTATTTAGGGGAACTAACCCACCATGGGTGGGAAAAATAGCTCACAGATTAAATGCTAACCCATCATGGGTTACTCTGAAAAATAAACCATTGTGGATTAGTGTGTTGTGTGAACTCAGCCAGAGAGAGAGAGAGAGAAAGACAGAGAATGCAAGAACGCATATGCCTGGGAATCTGAGGGAGAAATTAAAAATGTTTAACCTTTATCATATGGCCTGAAGATTGTGGAAGCATCTGCATTCCAATAAAGCCCAGCAGGCATTTCTTCAATGAATTCTCAACTTCGAAGGGAGCTTATCTTCTTCAGACCATGCACCTCCAAACTGAGTAAGGAGATCAGACACTGCCACCATCTTATAGTTATTTCCAAGGGCAGCTGGTGCCTTGAATAAGTGGGGATACTACACACGGTGAGCCAACATGTGGGATTTCTGGGTGAAACTGGTGATTTGGATTATATGGATCCTTCTCAGTCTGTTTTCTGGCCCTGTTTTTGGATTGATTTAAACAGCCGTGGTTTTTGACACCATCTACTGTGTTATTGTGCTGGCCCATATCTCCAAGATGGGAATTGGGGGCCTCATATTATGGTGGCTCCAGTTCTTCCTGAAGGGTAGATTCCAGAATTTAGGACTTCTGCTCCAGGCTGTGGCCTTGGCCTACAGCACCCTACAAGGTTTGATATTTTTTCTGGATGCTGGCTGCTTAACATCTACATGGAATTCTTAAGGGATGTCGTCTGGATATTTTGAGTGCAGTGCCATCAGTAGGCTGGTAACATTCACCTCTCGCTCTCTTTTCCATCTGACTCCAGGGAAATTCTCCAGCAAAGGAGATTGTTACCTTTTCGTGGTGCTGGAGCTTGAGCACCTCAATGACGCCATGAACTAAACCGTGAAGGGACACCAACGACAGGAAGGTCATGGCAAAGAGATCAGACTAAATACGATCCCTGGGGAAGGTAATGGCAACCCACCCCAGTATTCGTGCCATGAAAACTAAATAGTTCAGTACAACCAGAGATATGTCGGTATACCATTGGAAGATGAGACTCCCAGGTCGGAAGATGGTCAAAATGCTACTGGGGAGGAACAGAGGATAAGTTCAACTAGCCCCAGATGTGATGATGCAGCTAGCTCAAAACTGAAAGGACGGCTAGCAGCCGACGGTGCTGGTGGTGAATGACGAATCCGATGTTCTAAAGATCAACAGACCATAGGAACCTGGAATGCAAGATCTATGAGCCAGGGCAAATTGGATGTAGTTACTGGGGAGATGTCAAGACTAAATATAGACATTCTGGGTGTCAGTGAACTGAAATGGACTGGAATGAGCCACTTCACATCAGATGACCACCAGAACTACTACTGTGGGCAAGAGGACCACAGAAGAAATGGAGTAGCCTTCATAATTAATAATAAAGGAGCTAAAGCAGTGCTTGGATACAATCCAAAAAATGATAGAATGATCTCAATTCGAATTCAGGGTAAGCCACTTAACGTCACAGTGATCCAAATATACGCCCCAACCACAGATGCTGAAGAAGCAGAAGTAGATCAGTTCTACGAGGATCTGCAGCACCTACTGGATAATACGCCAAAAGAGATGTTATTTTCATTACAGGAGACTGGAATGCTAAGGTGGGTAGTCAAACGACACCTGGAATTACAGGCAAGCATGGTCTGGGACAGCAAAATGAAGCGGGACATAGGCTGATAGAATTTTGCCAAGACAACTCACTGTGCATAACAAACACTCTCTTCCAACAACCTAAAAGACGACTTTACACATGGACTTCACCAGATGGTTGACACCAAAATCAGATTGACTACATCCTTTGTAGCCAAAGGTGGCGGACATCTATACAGCCGGTAAAAACAAGACCTGGAGCTGACTGTAGTTCAGATCACGAACTTCTTATTGCACAGTTTAGAATCAGGCTAAAGAGAATAGGGAAGACCCACAGATCAGTTAGATATGCACTCACTAATATTCCTAATGAATATGTGGTGGAGGTGAAGAAAAGATTTAAGGGACTAGATTTAGTAGATAGGGTCCTGGAAGAACTATGGACAGAAGTTAGCAACATTGTTCAGGAGGCGGCAACAAAAAACGTCCCAAAGAAAAAGAAAACCAAGAAGGCAAGATGGCTGTCTGCCGAGACGCTGGAAGCAGCCCAAGAAAGAAGGAAAGCAAAAGGCAACACTGACAGGGGGAGATATGCCCAATTAAATGCAAAATTCCAGAGGTTAGCCAGAAGAGATAAGGAATTATTTTTAAACAAGCAATGCGCGGAAGTGGAAGAAGATAATAGAATAGGAAGGACGAGAGACCTCTTCCAGAAAATTAGAAACATCGGAGGTAAATTCCAGGCAAAAATGGGTATGATCAAAAACAAAGATGGCAAGGACCTAACAGAAGCAGAAGAGAGCAAGAAAAGATGGCAAGACTATATGAAAGGTCTGTATAGGAAGGATGATAATATCGGGGATAGGTTTATCGGTGTGGTCAGTGAGTTAGAGCCAGACATGCTGAAGAGTGAGATTGAATGGGCCTTAAGAAGCATTGCGAATAACAAGGCAGCAGGAGACGACGGTATCCAGCTGAACTGTTTAAAATCTTGCAAGATGATGCTGTCAAGGTGATACATGCCATATGCCAGCGAATTTGGAAAACACAAGAATGGCCACCAGATTGGAAAAAATCCACTTATATCCCCATACCAAAAAAGGGAAACACCAAAGAATGTTCAAACCATCGAACAGTGGCACTTATTTCACATGCCAGTAATGCTCAAGATCTTGCAAGGTAGACTCCAGCAATTCATGGAACGAGAATTGCCAGATGTACAAGCTGGGTTTAGAAAAGGCAGAGGAACTAGAGACCAAATTGCCAATATCCGCTGGATAATGGAGAAAGCCAGAGAGCTTCAGAAAAACATCTAATTCTCTTTTATTGACTAGTCCAAAGCCTTTGACTGTGTGGATCATAACAAATGGTGGCAAGTTCTTGGTGGTATGGGGATACCAAGTCACCTTGTCTGCCTCCTGAGGAATCTGTATAACGACCAAGTAGCAACGGTAAGAACAGACCACTGAACAACGGACTGGTTTAAGATTGGGAAAGGACTACGGCAGGGTTGTATACTCTCACCCTACCTATTCACCCTGTACGCAGAACACATCATGCAACATGCTGGGCTTGATGAATCCAAGGCTGGAGTTAAGATCGCTGGAAGAAACATTAGCAATCTCAGATATGCAGATGATGCCACTTTGATGGCTGAAAGCGGGGAGGAGCTGAGGAACCTCATGACGAAAGTGAAAGAAGAAAGTGCAAAAGCTGGGTTGCACTTAAACCTCAAAAAACCCAAGATTATAGCAACCAGCTGGATTAATAACTGGCAAATAGAGGGAGAAAACGTGGAGGCAGTGACAGACTTTGTCTTTCTAGGCGCAAAGATTACTGCAGATGCTGACTGCAGCCAGGAAATCAGAAGACGTTTACTTGTTGGGAGGAGAGCAATGAAAAATCTTGATAAAATAGTTAAGAGCAGAGACATCACGCTGACAACAGAGGTCCACATAGTTAAAGCAATGGTATTCCCTGTAGTAACCTATGGCTGCAAGAGCTGGACCATAAGGAAGGCTGAGTGAAGGAAGATAGATGCTTTTGAACTGTGGTGCTGGAGGAAAATTCTGAGAGTGCCTTGGACTGCAAGAAGATCAAACCAGTCCATACTCCAGGAAAGAAAGCCAGACTGCTCACTTGAGGGAATATTAAAGGCAAAACTGAAGTACTTTGGCCACATCATGAGAAGACAGGATACCCTGGAGAAGATGCTGATGCCAGGGAAAGTGGAAGGCAAAAGGAAGAGGGGCCGACCAAGGGCAAGAGGGATGGATGACATTCTGGAGGTGATGGACTCGGCCTTGGGGGAGCTGGGGGTGGCGACGGCCGACAGGAAGCTCTGGCGTGGGCTGGTCCATGAAGTCACGAAGAGTGGGAAGCGACTGAACGAATAAACAACAACAACCAGGGAAACTGGAAGGTCTGAACTGGTGTCTGAAATCAGTGAAAGGCTGGATGTGGAGCAAAAAAAAATGAAGCTTAATCCAGACAAGATGGAAGTGCTCCTGGTCCATCAACATGCAGATTGGGGAAAGGGTTTCACCCTGTTTGGGATGGGGCTGCACTCCCCTTGAAGAACTGGGTTCTCAGTTTGGAAGTGCTTCTTGACTTGGCTTTTGCTACGAACTCTTCCGCATTCACCCAGCTAAGCCTGATGTGCCACCTCTGTCTGCCCCTTGAAAAGGCACATCTGGCCATAGTGTTTCATATTTAGTTAGCTACAAAACATATTTCTAATATGTTCATCATAGGTTTACCTTTGAAAAGTGTCCAGAAACACCAGCTGTCTCAAAATGCAGCGACAAGATTGCTGAGCAGAGCAGATCCTTTGGTACAGGGGTGTAGAACCCACTGGGCCCCCAATCTGGCCTGTGAAGTCTCCTTGGGTTTCTTCAGGGAGAAGGGTTTGGCCTGCAAGCCCCACCCCCTGGAGGAATCCCCACTCTTGAGATCGGAGATAATAGCAGGGATACGGGCAGCGGGAGATTCAGCGCTGGGGAAAGTGGCTGTTCTTCCCAGGACTGGCCGAGTCTTCCGTCGTGCACTTCTTGCTGTTGGATAATAGGAACAAGTCCGCATGCTTTCAGACACTGGGGGGCGATAGAGAGCATGTTGTATCAACAGCCGCTTGTCCTGTTCGCCCCCCTTGTCATCTTGTAACTTGATTGGTTCCTTTCTCCTATCCCCCCCTTCCTCTTCCTCTTTGCCTCTGCAGCCGGCAACATGTGCACTCTCCCCAAGGGAAGCAAGTAACCATATCTCATGGCTTTGCTTACTTACATTCACTCACCAGCTTTAGGGGTGCTGGTAGTTGAACAATGTCAGATAGCCTTCTCTGATGATGTGTATAAAAGTTGATTTGAACTTCTTCTAGCCTGGCTCTAGCCTGTGTTTATTCCCTCTAATAATAAAGATGTGTTACCACATTTTCTTTGTATAAGACAACTCTGCTGTAAGTCACACCAGACTTTCCAACAAGAATCCACTTGGACTGAACCACACAAGCTACATTTTAAACAACCATTTTGACTTATTAACAAGCCTACACAACACTGCAATCAATTCAAACATACAAAAATTGTTCTAGTCCATGGATGTCATAGATTTCATGTAGCCTACCCAGCTAACTCTGTGAACTACCCAGAGACATTCTGCTATTGGGTGGTATAGAAATGTAACAAATAAATAAACTCTACCTGAAGACCCTTTGCACAAAACCTGGTCCAGCAATTCTAAAGCTCTGCCTGTGAAGCTGGCATAGTGGCCCTGCTCTGCATCAGGATATTCCCCACTCAGGAAGGGAGAGAGGGAGGAACGTGAGGGCCTTGTTGACCAAGCTGAAGTAAATGTCAAAAAACGTACCCTTTTTAAGGCAATATAATTTAACCCCTGACAGCTTGTTATCCCTTTTTAAAGCCCTAAGGGGCTCCCTTCTCCCATAGGAATGGCCCAGTCTCTGAGGTCATCTGGAGAGGTTTCCTCTGTGTCTCACCTTTATCAGAGGTATGTTTGGCAGGGATGTGGGGAAAGGCCTCCTCTGTAGTGGTGCCCATGCTCTGGAGCTTCCTGCCACATCCTATGTCCCCTCGGACAATCTCTTGGGGCCATAGGATTGCTCCCCAATTGACTTATGGAACTCACTGCCACAAGGGTGGTGATGCCCACTAGTTTAGAAGGCCTTTAAAAAGTAGACAGATTCATGGAAATGGCTCTTAGCCATGGTCACTCAATGAAAACTCCATGGATGAGGTGATCTACCCCAGAATGCAGGATCATTCGGGGGATAAACAATTGGGGAAGGCCATCCTTTGCATCCCCTGCTTGTAAGTTCCCAGAGGCGTCTGGCTGGAAGCAGAACGCTGGGCTAGGTGGACCTCTGCCTGACCCAGCAGGGATCTGATCTGCTTACATTTCATGCAACAGCCAAACTCTCAATTATCACTCTTATGCTTCACATCGGCAAAAATATATTCTCTATATACAGGATTCAGTTACCACACAGATCCCTCCCCATATTTATCTCCCCTTCAACCACTTCCCCCAAAGAACATGCATTTCCCTCCCAGACCCCTCCCAAGACAGACAAATCCCCATTTCCCCCACAGCACTCAGTCATGCTGGGCTGCACAGCCACTCCCACACGGCCCCGTCATCACAGCAACCTGACCTCTCCACCAAGAGGCTGGACTAGGGCTGAGCACGGTCTGCCGGTCAAAAGCTGCTCATTAGTGCTGTGCCAAAAAGGTGTTCCACATTTTTTTCAACAGTTCTCATTCAATTTGATAGATGAAAAATTGCTTTCAAGAAGAAATTTGAAGAGGAAAATCTGAGAGAAATTCTCATGGGGTGGGTTCAATGTTCTTGTGCTTCCCTCGCTGATGACGTGGCTGGGGTGGTGGTGCGAGTGTCCTGTCTGTCATTGTCCATCCATCTCTCTGGCAGCCAGCAGCCGCCTTGGCTTCCCGCACTTCAGTTAAAGCCTAGGGGAAGACATCATGAGGTAATTCATCTCATGGGCCTTTTTAGGATCAGGAAGTACAGGGAGGCTGCAAAGCTATGGAGAGATGTATAATAGGAAGAGGAAACACACCCTGCATGCCTGGGTCCCATCTACATGGAGAAGCTTTCCAACATGATTGTTTAAAAATCAGCATGAATTTGCTCCTCCCGTGGCCCACACTGCCAATTAAAGCGGCATGTACAAAAGAAGGCCAAGCAACAAAGAAAGAAGGCCAAGCAACAAAGAAAGAAGGCCAAACAACAAAGGACGAGTACAGGCAGGTAGCACAGAATTGCAGGGATGGCGTCAGGAAGGCTAAAGCTGAGAACGAGCTGAGGTTAGCGAGGGACGCTAAAAGCTACAACAAGGCTTTCTTCAGCTACGTGCAAAGTAAAAGACACAGGCAATAAATGGTGGTTCAGCTAATAAATAAGGATGGCAAAACGATAACAGATGACAAAGAAAAGGCAGAGGTGCTCAATTCCTACTTTGGCTCAGTCTTCTCCCAAAAGAGGGTCTATGATCCCCCTGGCTAAGGCGAAGTACAGGCTGAAGGGGCAGGATTGCAGCTTGAGATCAATAGGCATATGGTCAAGGAACACCTAATTACTTTGGATGAGTTCAAATCTCCAGGGCCAGATGAACTGCATCCTAGAGTAATAAAGGAACTGGCAGAAGAACTCTCAGAACCGCTGTCTATTCTCTTTGAGAAATGGAGGACGGGTGAAGTGCCAGATGACTGGAGGAGGGCTAATGTTGTCCCTATCTTCCAAAAGGGTAAAAAGGAACAACCTGGGAACTACAGACCAGTCAGTCTGACATCAATCCCTGGGAAAATTCTGGAGCAGATGATAAAGCAATCCATCTGTAAGCACCTTGAAAGCAATGCAGTGATTACTTGAAGCCAACATGGATTTGTCAAGAACAAATCCTGCCAGATGAATCTGATCTCATTTTTTGATCAAGTCACCTCCTTTGTGGACTGTGGGAATGCTGTGGACACAATATACCTCGACTTCAGCAAAGCTTTTGACAAAGTGCCCCATGATCTCCTGATGAGCAAACTGGCTCAAAGTGGGCTAGATGAAACAACGATCCGGTGGATCCACAGTTGGCTACAGAATCGGACTCAAAGAGTGCTTATCAATGGGATCTTCTCAAACTGGGGAGAGGTAACGAGTGGGGCACCGCAGGGCTCAGTTCTGGGCCCAGTGGTCTTCAACATTTTTATTAATGACTTGAAGGAGGAGGTACAGGGAATGCTGATCAAATCTGCAGATGACACAAAATTGGGTGGGATAGCTAATACCTTGGAAGACAGAAACAAAATTCAAAGTGATCTTGATAGACTGGAGCGCTGGGCAGAAAACAACAGAATGAAATTTAATAGAGAGAAATGCCACGTTCTGCAACTAGGAAAAAGAAACCAAATGCACAGTGACAAGATGGGGGATACGTGGCTCAACAACACTACAAGCGAGAAGGATCTTGGAATTGTTGTCAATCACAAGCTGAATATGAGCCAACAATGGGATGTGGCTGCAAACAAGGCCAATGCTCTTTTGGGCTGCATTCATAGAAGCATCGCTTCCAAATCCCGGGAGGTACTAGTTCCCCTCCACTCAGCACTGGTTAGGCCTCATCTGGAGTACTGTGTCCAGTTCTGGGCAGCACATTTTAAGAAGGATGCAGACAAACTGGAGAGGGTTCAGAGAAGGGCAACAAAGATGATCAGGGGACTGGAAACAAAGCCCTATGAAGAGAGACTGAAAGAACTGGGCATGTTTAGCCTTGAGAAGAGAAGACTGAGGGGAGATAGGATAGCGCTCTTCAAGTCCTTGAAAGGTTGTCCCAGAGAGGAAGACCAGCATCTCTTCTCGATCATCCCAGAGCGCAGGACACGGAATAATGGGCTCAAGTGACAGGAAGCCAGATTCCAGCTGAACATCAGGAAAAACGTCCTGACTGTAAGCGCAATACAACAATGGAACCAATTCCCTAGGGAGGTTGTGGGCTCTCCCACACCGGAGGCATTCAAGATGAGGCTGGACAGCCATCTCTCAGGGATGCTCTGGATTCCTGCATTGAGCAGGAGGTTGGACTCGGCCTTGTAGGCCCCTTCCAACCCTACTATTCTATGATTCTAACTACTTTTGCATGGCGGACTGCACGAGAAACAGCACTGCTCTGGGCATATGTGAGTGGAGTCCTGCGGCATCAACAAGCTTCCTTTAAAGAAGCAGCAGCTAACTTTATGCGAAGGGTTAGGGCTAGGCTTAGGGTCCGCCCCTCCAGAAAAGCACAGTGCAATGGAAGTCAGTCGGAACTACTTCTGAATAGGCATGTTTAGTGGGCTGTTTTCAGGGCAAAGGTGGAGATTTCAAAAGAACAAATGTCATCCCATAGCAACATGCTGGCTTTAAGGCTCATTTGGGGAGAAAGAAAGCACAATCACGTTTTAAAGTCAGTAAGCTTATGCAGAGGTACATTCCTCCAGAAAACCACAGATTTAAGACAATAGGCGCTCTCCACTCTGTGCTGTGCTAAGTAAGCGCAGTGGAAGTCAGTGGGAATTACGTCACAGTAGACATGTTTAGCGGGCTGTTTTCAGGATGGAAGGGCTGGCTTTGAGGCTCGATCCTGCGCAGGTCTGTTCCTCTGGATATGATGCGGCTTCCCCTTCCTCCTATCAGTGCTGCACCATACCCCCAGCACTGAGGCCAGTATTGCGAGTTGAGGTCACACAGACTCCCAAAAGGCGCCGAGGCCAGCATGGCAGGAACATCCATCGCAAAACACCTTGCAAAAATGTGGAGGGGGGAACATCATGTGCTCCGCTCCGACAGTGTGTGAAGTGCAGTAGCACCGGAGTAATCCCCTGGGTAGATGGGGCCCTGGCCACCACCACTTTTTCCTCACTGTTTTTGTGGTGCCCCCCCCACACACACACAATGCCTTTGGAGGACACAAGCTATGGGGCATGGTGAAGGATGTAAAATGGGGACTGCCAACACATTTGCTGCTGTTGCCACTTGCAGTGGCATCACAAAGCCCCCAAATCCTAAGAACAGTACACTTTTCTAGAAAATATGTAGGTAAAGAGAAACCCATGTGCCTGAATATCAAGAGGAGATCACATCCTTTCTTGATGTGGTGTGAAACCTGAAGAAAAAGTTGCACTGCCAGATTCTTCTTAGCATATGATATGAATGGGAACTAAAGTGGCCATTCCATGTCACACAATAAAGTACATGAAATAGCTGCTTAGATTTGTCCACTAGAGCAAGCTTCCTCATTCTCTGAAATTAAAGTGAATCTGTGAGCTTTTCTACATGAGCCTAAAATCCCACACCTTTACCAGGACTTTTGCTTCTGGATTCTTTGCGGGATTAAGATCGGCTCCTTTACACAGGTGAACATGTAATTTGATTCCTGTGTCTTCAAGATCTATGTGTTTCATTATACAGCCACTAGATGGTGCTGTGGTACAGTGGTACTGCACATTTACACACAGCCAATATAGCGGATTACAGTTCCTTGCTGCATTATCTCCGATCTTTAAAAAAACAGAACAAAGGTCAGTTAGCATGGGAGATGCCCTGGAGATTGAAGACGTCATGTAAAGGACCTGTAAACTTCTGTGAGTAGCCAATCTCGATGGCAGCATAAAAGCCCTATGTGGAGCTCCTCTGTGTTTCTCAGTGCTTAGAGATCTCTAGCCTAGCTGCTAATACAGTCAGTGTTCAAGTCTTTCTAACAATCCTCATGGTCAGAAATGCCCAGAAGTGCTGAGCATGGGTCAGATCTCAGTTCAGACGGCCATCTTAAGGGCAGCCCTCCCAGGCCAGATCAATGTGCATTGACTTCTACGGTGTGTTTTTGCCCTTCATAAGGTGGGTCGGTGTGTTATGCACATGAAATAGAGAGTCACTCCCATTAATGAATAAAGTAAACTGGATACATTAATTAAAGGATCCTTCCAGAGCTCGAGGTCAGCACTGATGGCTGCAGAGTCTCTGTGCTTCTGATGTGGCATCTCTGGTGCACATGCGAGGATGCACACCCATCTGGTTCCCATCCACCCTCTCCATCACCTTTGTGGACTGAGAATTCCCCTGAAACATATCCAAATCAGGGCTTCCCCTTTTCCCTACTAGCCAGCTCCTGTGCCTTTAGCAGCAGGGGTGGTATCTCCACGAGCAATTGACTCCGAGCTGGCTGTGTTTGGAGGTCATTAGGCATACATGACATCGTGGCCATCCCGCAGCCACCCCAGAGCTTATCGCAGAAAAACGGTTCTTCTGAGACTATTTTTAGTCCAATTGTTTTCCTGAATTTGGCTTGTCTGTGCTTCTGTTGTGGTGTGCACCACTCTCTGCATTCACTCCGGCATGATAGATCTGCCCAGGGGTGTGTCTTTCACCTCACAGTGACCTCACTGACCCCAGTCAAGGGGTGTTTCCCTAATGTTTTCCCCGCCTGTGTTTCCCTGATGTTTCTGCCATTTCACGGCTGGCTGTCAGAGCTCTGAGCTACCTCATGGCATTTACTTCACCTTGCCTACCTCTAAACTCTGGTAGCCATCCCCGCAAAGTATAGGTGTGCTCCAGGCAGCCTGCAACTTTTTTAAAAAGCATTAAAGCGAAATAGCACTTTTGTCCACAATACCTACACCCCGTCTCACTATCTCACTCTTTCGCTATTGCACATTTGTCCAGCAATACCTATTGTGCGATAGTGAGATAGGGGGTATAGGAATAGCTGGCAAATATGAGATAGTGAGATGGGGGTATGGGTACTGCTGGACAAATGCATGATAGTGACACAGTGACATTCAAAACCCCTTTGTAGGTGTGATTTGTTTAACTACTTCCTTTCAGGATGGGTGATTTCTTCCATCTCACTATACCTCTATCACGCAATTCCTCTATCATGGAATTGCTCAATTGTGCAATTGCATGGAGGAGCAATTGCATGATAGAGCAATTCTGTGATAATGGCATAACGAGATAGGTGTGTAGATGTTGCTGGACAACTGCACAATAGTGACAAAGTGAGATCGCGCTTTTAGGGAAGCGGGGTAAAGAAAGTGGCAGAATCGGGCATAGCCTGGGGAAGCAGGTGTCTCCTCAGAAGTAACTCCCATTGTGGTCAATGAGGCTTGTTCCGTAAATATCCACGCTGCGTGTCTTTACTGTTTGCTATGTTGAAAGGAAGTAATTAATGGGCAGGGGGGAAGAGAAATAGATTGATTTTTGGCAAGACCCTTTCATGGGAGGAGACCTCTCAGGATTTTATGAAGTAACAAAGGATCTGCAGCTGTGTTTCCTTACTGTTTGCTTTGCTGGTGTAAGGAAGTAATGAGTGCTAAGCTTCAATCCATCGCATTATGGGAATATCAGTGAAAGGAGAAAGGACAGCCTGGATTGGGGGGGGGACTCTCTTATTCGTTGAGCAGCCCCTGCCAATCTGACGATATTTACTCTAATCCCCACCCTACCTGGAAGTATGTTCTGTGAAGAGACTTATACCGGTGCAGTGCACTCACTCGTGGTGCCCTCCATGGACCAAAGTGCACCAAAGCCAATTCCTTGAAAAAATCCGGTAATCCTCCATGTGTTTCTCCTTCCATTATCATGGAGAAACCCCCATGCTGACATGTAGCAATGCGTTGGGTGAAGCTATCCCTAGCATGGGGATAATGGGGCAGGACAAGCTCTGTCTGCTTAGTATCTGCATGCCAGGTCATGTGCATCAGTGAGGTGTAGTGGTTAGGCTGGGGAGATGTGGGTTCAAATCCTCATGGAGCCAGTCACATTCCCTCAGCGTCACCTGCTTTACAGGGGTGTTGTGAGGATAAAACTTCAAGTGGGAGGGGGGGGAAGCTGTGTGGACACCCCTGGCTCCTTGTAGGAAGGGTGTGATCGAAGCACAAATGAATGAAATGAGCAGTAAAAGAAAATGGTGACTCTCTATCTCACATGGTCCTGGGTCAACATATGGCAGGAGGAAATGGGTAATGGCTGCCATGCTGCTTTTCAGCTGGTTTGCATCACTGATCTTACCTGCGACCCCACCAATAAGCTTTCAAGGAAACCCAGGGCTCTCCAGAAACCACCATTCGAGATTCCAAGCTCCTGTTTGTCCATGAGCCAATACAGTCTCCAGCTTAGACTTTCCCAGTGAACTATCATCCTGCATTCTGGTAGTTCCTTCTCTGCCTGTTCCTCTCTGGGACAAAGTGCAGCAAAAAGATGAAGTGAGTGCCTTCTCCTGCTGAAGAGTTTATCCCATGTTTCTGAGCTGCCAACTGCCAACACAAGAATTAAAACCGATCCCTGGCAACAGATGTATTTCCATGATGGGTTGTTTTGCCAGACCTTCACGGCCCTGTCCATATTTCGCCATGAAATGAGTATCTTGATAGCTCTTCATGACAAATACTAGAAATACCTTTACCAGACCTATTTTTGAGACATGAGATCCATTTCCAATTTGGCCAAGCCATCTGCAAAGGATTCTGCTAAACATTTGTACTTGTGCACTCATAATAAACTTTTTTGCAGAAGCCCACAGCTGAACAGTTTGCTGCCTTTGAAACGTCTCCAGTGTGAACCTGTTCCAGTGGAAAGAAGAGAATAATCTATATAATATTGTTTCTGAGTATTAGCATTTGAAACCTGCCAAGATTCCTCAACAATCCACCCCCGTCTTTTTGGGGGGGATCTCTCAAATGAATCGGAGAATTCCGAAGAGATCGATAAGTTCAGACAACTCACAAAGGAGCCCTGGAAGTCTGGCAAGGGCAAGAGAGGGCCACTGCCATGCCTTGAGGGAATAAGCGGGACCCCCTTCTGTTTGCCAAAGCCGGCCCGACAGCGAAGCGGGGCCTGCCAAGGAGAGAACAGTCTTTGCTTCCAAGTCAGAGGGAAATCCAGCGAGTGACCTGGAGTCCACATGGTGCTCGTTAGTGAGGCTGCAGAGGGAAAATTAACTGCATAGCTAAGCATGGTGCAAACGGCATCTCAACATCCCTGCCTCCATTTCCTGCACAGCCTCCAGCCCCACGGTAATGATGAACTCTCTTTCCTTCTGGAAAACTTTGCCTCAGAGTTATCCTAGGAAAGTTTTGTTTCCCTTGATACTTTTTAGCATGTGCCAGAAGGATCTGGGCTTCCACAATGGTAGGGACGCAGGTGATGCAGCCATGCTGGGCCCTTCCTGGGGATTCCTCCCCTGAAAGAATACCTCTTCTGGGATAATGCCTCGTAGCTCCTCTGTTGTGCCTCATTAGCTATGTTTAAGCAGCACTGGGCTTGTGGCCGTGGTGGGCTCCCACTCACCCTGCCTTCAGCTGTGGAGCTCAGAGAAGCAGAGTCAATCCCACGGCAATATAACCCAGCTGATTAGATGGAGTCAGTACCTGCCCTTCCTGGATACATTTCTGGCTTTGCCTATCCTTGTACAGCAGGGGTGGGGCACCTGGGGCGTTGCTGTACTCCAACTCCCATCAGCCACAACCCAGACAGCATGGCCAATGGTCAGGAATGATGGGAATTAGTCTAACAACATCTGCAGGGCCGCAAGTTCCCTGCCCCTGAACTACAGGATATAAGAAGAGTCCTACTGGATCAGGTCAAGGGGAGTTCATCTAGTCCCACATGCTGTTTCCCACAGTAGCCAGTGAGATGCTTCCAGGAAGCCCAAGGAGGGCGTGAGCAAGAACCCTGCCCTGTTGTTTAAATGCAAGGCAATATTTGAGTCCACATCCTTGGCTCTGGTGCTACTAGATGATTCCAGTAGCCTCTTCTCAATGGGGGAGTGGGGGGTGGGGATCTTCACTGAGAGAAGGCTACAACAGCCGGGATTGTGTAGCTTGGAAAAAAGGAGGGGAAGGGGAGACACGATAGAGGTCCACAAAATTACGCATGGTGTGAAGAATGTGGATAGGGAGGCATTTCTCTCTCTCTCACAATAGTAGAACCCGGGGTCATCCTATGAAGCTGACTGGTGTGAGATTCCGGACAGACAAAAGGAAGGGCTTCTTCACACAGCACATAGTTAAACTATGGAATTCGCTACCACGGGATGTAGTGATGGCCACCCATTTGGGTGGCTTTAATAGGGGGTTGAACAAATTCCTGGAGGAGAAGGCTATCAAAGGCTACTAGTCCTGACGCCTCTATGCTACCTCCAGTCTCAGAGGCAGTGAGCCTGTGTGCACCAGTTGCTGGGGAACATGGGCGGGAGGGTGCTGTTGCGCTCATGCCATGCCTGTGGGTTCCTGGTCGACAGCTGGTTGGCCACTGTGTGAACACAATGCTAGACTAGATGGACCATTCTTATGTTCATATGTTCATGACAATGGAATGAGAAGAGTGTTGGAGTATTACCCAGATCTTCATGGAAATGGCTTTGGTCCATCGGGGTCACATGAAGCAAGCAAGACAAGCCGAGTGTAATGTACCTTTAACATCTGGTTTTCAGGGGTCACACAGCGCTTGAAAGGAACATACTTCCAGGTGGGGTGGGGTGGGGTGAGTAGAACCGAGCATCATAAAATGGGCAGGGACAGCTCAATCAATGAGAAAAGCTTGTTTCCTGCCCCTGTCCAGGCAACCCCTTGCTATTACATTATTATGAATGGAGGGCAATTAATTTTCCCCATGTGTCCAGATTTCCCCGAGGAAGCCAAAATCCCCAGTTCTTGGGTGCAGCATCTGAAGGATCCTACTGAGAGCTCCCCCCCCCGAATTTTGCCCCATTCCAGCAATCTGCAGCAGAGTTATTGCTCCCACCCTATTTTTCCCCATGTGCACACTTTTGCCTTGAGAAGCCAAAATCCCAGATTCATGAGTGCAGCATCTGAAGGCCCCTCCTGAGAGCAGCTCAGCCCCTCAATTTTGCCTCATTCCAGCACTCTGCTGCAGAGTTATTGCTTCCAACCCCTCTTTCTCCTCCTCCTTGCACGCAATGAGAAGCTCCCTTAAATCTGAAAGATCATGACTGCAATGATAAAGTGGAGAAGGGACTTTACATAACAACAGAGAAACAACTTTACATCAGAGAAACTACAGAACATCGAAGAAGCACAGCATCACAATAGTGATTGAAGAGAGCATCAGAGAAGTGAAAGAGCACTTTAGGCTGAGTTACTCACATTAGCCTTTAACCCTTTCACTGCAGGGGGTGAAATTTATTTCTTACTTCTGAGTAAACATACACAGAAGGTGTGATATGTCAAAGATTAAAAGCAGACTACCTAAGGTGAATGCGTGTCTCCAGTACTGCAGTAATGCGAGGGGCTGCTGTTGCGCTCCTGGGGATTTTCTCAATAGGAAAAATGACTTCCACTGGGGAAACAAGAGGGAATGGGGTGTCCCACCACCCCCTTGACCATATCACTGCCGGGTCACAGAGGCACACCCTGGATTTAAAGTGGGGTTGGGAGTACATGGCACACTGTGGTAAAACACCCAGGGAGCTTTTTTCAGTAAAAAAAAAAGTTGGAGTAAAAGGAGTTTCAGAAAATGCGGCTTTTCAAGAGGGAAGCATCTGGTTGGCAGCGGATGGGTGACAACGTCCTCTGTCACAAAGGAATTCAGACTGCTCTAACTTTGCGCTACGTTGCTCATGGAGACAGCCCCCGGTTCAGAGGTTTGTTCCCCCCAGCAGTTGCGGCTGGCATCCTCTGCAAGAACTAGGCAGCCTTACCAGTGTCCGGGCAACATCCTTCAGCATGCTAGGACCTCAGTGTGTTGTGCCTAGGCAGTTGAGCGTGGGGTAGTGAGGCTCCCTATTCATCCATGATGCCCCTTGGCCCTTTTTGGGATAAGTGCCAGGGGTGGCAGCTAAGGGTGGGGACACCTCATCATTTTGGCTCCACGGTGCCTTAGGCCTGGAATTCCATCCTGAAAACCCTGTCTCCTGGCACACGCAAAGGAGACCAAGCATCCCTGCTTTCCAGAACTACACATGTTGTCAACTAAGGCAAAGGAAATAAAAGCGAGATGTTTCTCGGGGCAGGAGTCTACGGTGGGGAGAAAACAAATTAAAAGGTGGTTTTAGAAAATGCAGTACCGTTGTCAAAATACTCACTGTGCACCAGAAATAATGCCTCACTGTTCTCTTTGCTAGTATTAAATATTCTTGTTTATATAGTCATGATGAAATAAATAGAATATGTTCTCAAAAGGAATATTTCACTGTGTCCTTTTAGTAAATTAAAAAGCTTAGGATTTTAATGTGAGCCAAAACCTATAGACAAAGTTTTGTTGCAAATTGGCAGGTATTGTTTGCCACTATCTCCCTAGCAGACAACTGGACATGCTGATCCCCACTTGGATTCTATAGCCAGGGGGCGCTGTAGCGATGGGAGGAATTCAGATGTCTTTAGCTGGTCTTGTGAATACTCCAACATATATCCAGACTGCAAGTTGCCACATTCTAAGAGGGAGTTCACAAAATATGGATTGAGAGTCCAAACATGGGTACATTCAGAAGATAGGTCCAGCCCACCAAAATCCATGGAATAAATAAATTTGAGGATCCCATAACATCCAAATTGCTGTGTGAACAAGTCACAATGCTCTTGTTCACACTTATTATTTTTTTCTTACAGCCAAAGCATAACCAAACCTGCTAAATTGGAAAAGTTACTCGCGAAGAAAAACATGTTTTCAATAAAAGGCAAATCTAAAGTTGATCTACATAAAAATCAAATGTCCTTTTTTGAGCTGCAGATCATCCCTTGCCAGGAATATTCAAGTCTTGTGATTTCCACCATACACCAACACTCAGAGTCATTGCAGACTGAAGCGTGGCTCATACACATTCAATTTGCAAAAAAGAATTAAATATTCCATTAATAAAATAGGATCTCTTTCCCCTAGGAAATGTTTCCATAAAATGCTTTATGCAGATACAATGCTATGCATTGTATGGTTGTAATTATGATGATAGTTTTATCTCTTTCTCCTTGGAAGCACTCTGCCTAGCTGTGTGTTCTTGTTACCTCCATTTGTCTGTCTGGAGGAATTACTCCTTTTGTAAAGGTGTCTGCCATCCAACAGAAGCAGAGACTTATATTTTGCTCTTTACTGGTTTAATCCCTGCAAAGTTCTACACATGGCTAAGTCCCAAAGGCAAGCAGCAAAGCCACTGAAATCCTGAAGCTCATGCAAACATGCCAAGCTGGCAGCTCATAAAGTCACAGAATGTAAAGAGGGAACCTTGATGAATGCTTCACTGAATGTATTTAAGGGGGAAATATAAAATACAGGCTGTGCCCAAAAGCATTTGCAGAGGTTACAAGCCACTTCCTGTTCCACTTGAAGGGCAGTGGGGGCTGGGAGAAGACAAAAGAAAGAAAAACAGTGGCATTGACTATAGACTCTTTAACCTCCTCTGAGAATATTCTCTCTGTCAGCTGTTAGCTATTTGGCATATAAAACACGCATTTGGATCTCCTCCTCCTCCTCCTCCGAAACAAGGTCATTACATAGCAAAATGTGATTGGCTGCATGACACCAGCGTTATTAGAAGGAAAGCAATATTAACACCCCAAAGTGGTGGCAAAGAGGCAGCCCAGTGGGGTGTCAACCAGGCAGGGGAAAAAATACAGGGGAGGGGGAGAGGATGTCTTTGGGAAATTTCCCAGCACCAAAAGTGCTCCCTAGAGAAGGTTCAGCTCTGTCCTGCACGCACATGGCTTTCTGTTCCAATTCCACCTTTAAGGTGGTGATTTTTCCCTAACATGGTTGGTATATCAGGATGAAGGCCCCCAGTCCAAGCCAAACAGATGATAAAATGGAAAGAAAACATAAGAAGGTGAACAAATTCTAAACTGTAACCATAAAACCATCTGTATTTTTAACACAGGAATGGCCTCAGTACTTATTTTTAAGTGAATGAGTGACAGGCGATTCAGGTACCAACACCGAATCCTTCTTAGCAAGATCTCAGGATTCAAGACCTTGGACTCATGGCACCCAGATGGATTTCCTTTCTTCCTCCTTTCCAGAAAACTATCGGACAGGCGTCCCACTCTACTGGATTATCTTGAAATAAACCATATGTTGGCCAGGGATTTGAGGCACACTGTTTTATCAATCTGGGACCCACTCTTGCCCCCCACACACCTACACACTTCTTTAACCAGATTAACAGGATGACTACAGTTTTGGTCTTCTAGACCTCTAGGCTCTTTCGTCTCCTGCTTTGCATTCGTGCACGGGCCTCTGCGTTGAAATATCTCGCGGGTTGTTTTGTTGTGGATGGAAGGGCTGCCTGGGAAAAGAACAGGGTTACCTGATTGCCATGATAGTATGGTCACTGAACTTGAGTCAGACATCCTAGACAGTGAAGTCAAGTGGGCCTTAGGAAGCATTACTAACAACAAAGCTAGCGGAGATGACAGTATTCCAGCTGAGCTATTTAAGATCCTAAAAGATGATGCTGTTAAAGTGCTGCACTCAATATGCCAACACATTTGGAACACTCAACAGTGGCCACAAGACTGGAAAAGGTCAGTTTACATTCCAATTCCAAAGAAGGGCAACGCCAAAGAGTGTTCAAACTACCGCACAATTACGCTCATTTCACATGCCAGCAAGGTGATGCTCAAAATCCTACAAGCTAGGCTTTAGCAGCATGTGAACCGAGAACTACCGGAAGTACAAGCGGGGTTTCGAAGAGGCAGAGGAACTAGAGATCAAATTGCCAACATTCGCTGGATCATGGAGAAAGCAAGAGAATTCCAGAAAAACGTCTATTTCTGCTTCATTGACTACGCTAAAGCCTTTGATTGTGTGGATCACAACAAACTGTGGCAAATTCGTAAAGAGATGGGAGTACCAGACCACCTTACCTGTTTCCTGAGAAACCTGTACGAGGGTCAAGAAGCAACAGTGAGAACCGGACATGGAACAACTGAGTGGTTCAAAATTGGGAAAGGAGTACGACAAGGCTGCATATTGTCACCCTGCTTATTTAACTTATATGCAGAGTACATCATGAGAATCTCCGGGTTGGATGAATCAGAGGTCGGAATTAAGTTTGCCGGGAGAATTATCAACAACCTCAGATATGCAGATGATACCACCCTAATGGCAGAAAGCGAAGAGGATCTCAACAGCCTCTTGTTGAGGGTGAAAGTGGAGAGTGCAAAAGCTGGTTTGAAACTCAACATTACAAAAACTAAGATCATGGCATCTGGCCCCATCACTTCCTGGCATATAGAAGGGGAATAAATGGAAGCAGTGACAGATTTTATTTTCTTGGGCTCCAAGATGACCGCAGACGGTGACTGTAGCCATGAAATTAAAAGACGCTTGCTCCTTGGGAGGAAAGCTATGGCAAACCTAGACAGCATAGTAAGAAGCAGAGACATCACCTTGCCAACAAAGGTCTGTCTAATCAATGCTATGGTTTTCCCAGTAGTAATGTATGGCTGTGAGAACTGGACTATAAGGAAGGCCGAGTGCCGAAGAATTGATGCTTTCGAACTGTGGTGCTGGAGAAGACTCTTACGAGTTCCTTGGACTGCAAGGAGGTCCAATCAGTCAATCCTAAAGGAAATCAACTCTGAGTGCTCATTGGAAGGACAGATACTGAAGCTAAAGCTCAAATATTTTGGCTACCTAATGCGAAAAGAAAAGTCACTGGAAAAGACCCTGATGCTGGGAAAAATTGAAGGCAAAAGGAGAAGGGGACGGCAGAGGATGAGATGGCTAGATAGCATCACCGATGCAATGAAGATGAACTTGAGCACGCTCCGGGAGAGAGCAGAGGACAGGAAGGCCTGGCGTGCTATGGTCCATGGGGTCACGAAGAGTCGGACACAACTTAATGACTGAACAACAACAACCTGGTTGGGAGGGGAGCTGCCGCTGAGGCTTAGCTCAAGGTCGGCTGCAGGTAACGTGTCACCGTGTTTTGTCTCCGGGAGAAGGCCCGATATTATCACCAGTTTTCTCCTCTCACCCCTACCCCACCCCATACAGACATTCAAAGCCTGACTCCTGGGCCTTTAGCCTGACGTGTAGACATTTAGCATAAAGCTCTTCCTGGCATGGAGATGACATGATGGCAAAAGCTTCACCTGCTTCATTGTTGCCTACCAGGGATTTGTTAAGACCAGAAGCCAGGAAAAGAGCCTGGTGACGTGAGATCCCGGCTCCTTGTTGAATGTACCAGTAAAATGTATGCCCTCACAAGGGCATTTCTCACATTCATACTAGCATTGCTACCTCTTACCCCAAATCAGGGGTGTTGCTAGGGTCTTAAAAGATCCAGGGCACAGGCCCATAACACAGATTTGCATACACACACACACACACACACGAGTCTAAGCTCATGTCTAATTTATGTGTGTGTGTGTGTGTGTGTGTGTGTGTGGTACGTGCATGCAGTGTGCTTGCATGGGTGTATAGATTACATACATACATACATAAGAAGTGTGCACTGACCCCACACCCCGCTTCAACTCAGACCCCGATTCAGCATTTTGGAAAACATCCCACTTCTGCTCGGGCCAATTTGTAGTCGGACCACTTCAGCTCAGCACCGAACCTGAGTCAAGGTTTAGAAGAATTGAGTCTTTATGCTTCCTGTTGACTACCATGGGAAATTAGAAAAAAAAACCTGTAACTTTTTTCTCTTGGTCAGAACTGGATAGTTTCAGGCATTGTAGCCCCCTAGAAGGGGATTACACCTGCCTGATGTCAGAAAAATAGGTGCAGGGCTTATATTTTGATTTTCTTTGAAAGGGAACCGCCAATAACGTTTTAATTCCTTGGAAGAATTGGATAAAAATTTCAGGATTCATTGCCCCATCAGAGGAGATCATGTCTGATGGCCTTGTAGGCCCCCTCAACCCTACTATTCTATGATTCTAAGATTCTGCCAAATTTCAGAATGATAGCCACAAGGGTTTTTGTGCAAGAGTGGCCTTGATATTTTGAGGTCTCCAAAAGAGGACATACTTATCTCCCTATGTTCCTTGTGGACCATTGTTCTGAAAGTTACAGACAGCCTACTGTTGTCCCTAAGTAAGAAACCAGCAAAGTTTCAGAAGGATAGGTACAGCAGTTCATGTGGAAGGGGAATTCTCCCGTTTGGGGGAGGGAGGGATTTGCTTTCCCTTCCATTCACCCCTTCTCCAATAGTTTTTGGGTAAATTTGTATGAAAATGCACAGGTCATTAGAGGTGTCCCCCAAGCAAGAAACCTGCAAAGTTTCTGAAGGATATAAATGCATTCTAATTTAGAATTACTAGAATTTACTTACATTTCAGCAATGTTTGCAGCAGGGGAACATAGGTGGGAAGGTGCTATTGCACTCATGTCCTGCTTGTGGGTTTCCAATGGGCATCTGGTTGGCTACTGTGTGAACAGAATGCTGGATTAGATGGAGCTTGGTCTGATGCAGCACGGCTCTTCTTATGTTCTTAAATAGAGATGGCCCCTGAGCATGTGCAGAATGTTCTTCTTTCACCACTAAGCACTTGTATTCTCCCCCTACCAATTCTATTCCCTTCCATGCAACCATCCCTCCTCATCCTACCATCCTCCAGCAACTCTTCATAAAAACAGATGCCTTGTTTTGTGCAACTCCTCTCTATGCACAAGCTCCCATTGTATCTTCCTCCCCATAACTTTGTGCCAAGACTTCACCAGGATTCAGCCAATGAGTCTGTTTTCGAAACTAGGGCTCAGTTATGGAGAAACTCTGAGCATGTGCTAAGTGCCTTTCCCTCACCACTGAAGCTAGAGTTCATGCAACCCCCCCCCCAAACCCACAAATGACAAAACATGCATAGGACTGAGCTGAAAGGGTAGTCAGTTCATTAGAGAGAATTGGGTAGGCACTATATTAAACCTACAGTACCATGCTCACAACTCAGGCCTCATTTCTGAGTAAACATGCAGAACATCAAGGTGCAAGCCTCCCCACAAAAGTAACTTGTGCTGGAATCCTATGCACACTTTCCTGAGGGTAAGCCTCATTAAACATAATGGGACTTCTGAGTAGGCATACATAGGATAGCATAAATTAGCAATATTTATCTCCCCTCCACTTAAAAAACAGACCCCAAACTCCTATTTTTATTAAAGCTTTCTGTTCAGAGGAACACAGGAAGCTGCCTTGTACTGAGTCAGATCCTGGGTCCATCTAGCGCAGTTTTGATGACACTGACTGGCAGCAGTGGCTCTCCAGGGTTTCAGGCAGGATTCTTTCCTAGCCCTGCTTGCAGACGCTGGGGATTGAACCTGGGACCTTTGGCATGCCAAGCGTGTGCCCTACCACTGAGCTCTTCTCACTGCCATTGTTGCCAGCTGCTCTTGCTCTTCGTGGTCTTTCTCCCCACGGCTGCCGCTTGCTTGAGTGATGGGCAGAGAGCCAGGGAGCAAACAGGCCATGGCAGCTCCTGCCCCTGCCCACCACCACTGTTGCCTGGGCCCAAACGAGGGGCAGGTGAAGAAGCAGGTTGCTGTGGGGAAGAGGAGGCGCAAATGCGGGGGGCTCTAGTCAGGGGCCCGCTGGGGTTGGGCCCTCGGCAGGTGCCTGCCCATGCCGACCCTTGATGCCAGGCCTGACCTCTTGTCAGGTCAGTTGCTCACGCTGCCCTCAGGAAGAGAACATCCCTTCCTTATATAGCTATTATTAGGACTGTATAGTGACAGTAACCAGCAAGTAATAAGAACTTACTGTGCCTTAGAAACTGTGGGTGTGTATCTATCCCTATGTCATTTCATCTCTTCGTTTATTTATTTATTTATTTTATTACATTTCTGTACCGCTCCAAAGCCGAAGCTCTCCATCATCGAGATGGATGGAGTAGGATTTGAAGTGTCCTCCCCCTGGAGCCAAGGACAAATGGCAGCCCGATCTGCAGAAAGCTTCACCGGTGGATAGGATGCAGATCAAACCACTCCTAAAAGCACAGGAACAGGAACAGGCTATTTCCCTGCACCTTTCCTGGCAACTCTGTGTCTTGTTATCCATGGAAGCCAGGGGTGGCCCTCCAGATGTTTTGGCCTACAACTCCCATCAGCCCTAGCCAGCATAGCCAAGGGAGAGGCGTGATGGGAATTGTAGGCCAAAGTATCCGGAGAGCCACAAGCTGCCCGCCCCTGATCTCAACTCATAAACGCAGTAACTGTCAGCCTCTCTGCTAAGGGGCCACATTCTGCACAGCACCTGCCCCATGGCTCCGGCTGAAGTGCAGCAGTGTTCCAGGATCACACACAGGACTGGCATGGCCGCCTCTGGCCAGCACGCCGATTCCGAGCCATTCGGAGCGGGCGGCAAAAGGCCCGGGTCTTTGCTCGGGCAACCGTCCCGCTTAGGCTTTGCCGCCTGCCTGGCTCATGGGCTCTCTGCTTCCCACCTGCCCGTTTCCCTGCCCACCTCTCTCCTGGCAGGAGGCCAGACTTCCCCGGCCAGGTGCCACCCCGTCAGCACCAGCACAGCGTGGCCAGTGCTGGGAGCTGCAGTCCCAAACAGCGGAAGCACACAGGCTGGGGAAGGCTGCAGCAGGCCGCCTTGGTCAGCCCCTTCGTCCAGAACACGACACCTCGGGCCCCCAGCGGTGCCGGCTCACAATCCCACAGGTGCTCCAGGCTGGCGACGCCCTCTGTGGCCCGCCAAGCCCCGACGCAGCAGAGACTGGGCAGCCCCGTCTACGCATGACCCATCCAGCGGGAGGCGGCTGCCCTGGCCTCCACAGGCACAAGACGCTTCCCAGTCATCCAGCCAGCTTGACACAAGATTCTGCCCATGTGCCTGCCTAACCTAGCCCAGAACGCAAGCACGACCACCTCAGCCCTCTCTCGTCACCATCTCCTCTGCCGCTTTTCAAGTCCTGGGCAGGATTTCCGTACACCAGTGAGTGGAAGCAGCAGGGTCTGATAGGATCTTGAATTCTGCCTTCTTGTCGCACCTGAAAGCCATTTAGCAGAGCTCTAAATAATAATAACTGCGCTTTGGGCTGCATGAACTCACCAGGGTCTGCTAGAAACATTAAACTGGGGCAACTGATCAGTCTCCCCACTGAAACATTTGGCAGCCTGTCTCAGGCACTCATTATTTAATCTCTACTGGGTTCTTGTTGTTTTTTACAAGGAATAATCTTTTATGGTCTTCTTTGCAGCACCAGACTCTAACCTCCTTCTCTATTGGCAAGGAAGGGGGTAGGGACAGGTCATTCATAGCAAGACATCAATTTCAAAGGCAGCGGAATTTCATTCCACTCACAAAGAATGGAGGAGATGATTTGTCTTGGCTGGGAGCCCTGATGAGCTCAACCCAAAACTCACATCGCAGAGGCTTCTGGATTTGGGGTGGAGATTCAGCCTCAGGATCCAGATGCTTTCAGAGCAGACACATCTCCCTTAAATATCCTGAAGATGCCCTCTTGTGGAAAATATTGGGATTTCCCGCCCCCCGCTCACACTGTTTCATGGAGGTGAGACAGTCCTGAGGACAGCGTGTGTGCAGTCTGTAGTCCTGCTGCTTTTCTGCAATTAAGAAATAAAAGGCAGAGTTGCTGCATAGTTAAGAGCAAGACAGCTTCCACCGTGTTAACCTGTGATATATGCGCTCTCTCGCTCTCTCTCTCTCTGTTGCAGCTAAAGAGCTGTAGGCCAGTAGAGCATCTGTTTACATTCTGTTGTTTTCATGTTCCGTATATTTCTTTGGTCTTGAAATAAAGTAAGCCTGAAATATCATGATGTCTATTCTACCCCCATTTCTGCCCTGCAATGGTGCTGTTCACTTGCTGGCTGGAGAAGGGCCCAGAGGACGTAATGCACCAGTTCCTATCTAACTTCCCCTTGAACTCAAACCTTTTGCTACCTGGGCCAGGGCTGGGGCTGCAACATTGTGGCTCAGGGAGTAGACCCGGGGATGGAGCCAGTGGAGTCTGGGTGCATCCAGGCGCAGCCTGTCCATGTAGGCGAACTGGGTCTTCACCTAGAGCACCAAGTTAAGTGGGGCACCAAATTCAAGGGGAAAAAATACAAATAAAAATGGAAACTTTGTGTCTCTGTTTTATCTGGAGTGTCTCTACACAAGCAATTTATTGTATGCTGATGACTGGTAAGTGATGGAATTTTGCAGGTCCTTTACATGACGTTGTCAAGCTCCAGGACACTTCGCATGCATTTTCCCTTTTATTGCACTTTCAAAAAGATTGGAGATAAACTAGTAATAAAAGTTAATGGTGCCATATCAGCAGTGTGTAATGCCAGCTTAGCGCTGTGAACTTGCTGAGGAAGGACTTTCCTCGATTCAAACAATATGTTTCTAGATCGCCTACTGAAGGGAGAAGAGAGTAAAATATCTCCCTGCAACCAGGGGAGACAGATCTGATCCCCCACCCCACCAAGCTCAGAATCAATGTCCTCTGTTGATTCAGAGCACCCCATGAAGTTCAGTGGGGCTTACTCCCAAGTAGGTGTGCCGAGGGCTGTGAGGAAACCGTACAGCACAAGTTAAGCGTGAGGAAAGCAAGATCCCCCCCCCCACTCCTTTGCACACATGCCAGGGAGGGAGGGAGGTGCTTCCTCTATGCAAACCACATGCCTGCTGTGTAAAGAAGCCCATTCTAGTCCCACAAAGAAAGCAAAAGCAGAAAGCCCAGGAAAGGATGTGGGTTGGTTTTTTTTGCTTAATGTAGAGACACCCCTGATCTCAGAAACATTGGTTGGACAGACGGATGGATGGAAAAAATGAATAATTATGACTCTGATTAAATAAATACGCTTTAAAAACATTAAATGGAAAATAGGGGCAAAATGTTTCCCAGTTAACCAAACATCTCAGCCTAGATCTGCCCTTGGGGGTGGGGTGCCGACTGCATGGTTTGCCCAGGGCACCAGTTGCTGGCCGCTCGTCTACAGCCTCCCCAGGTGTATCCACAGGTAAAGACTAGCACAGCATCACTCTATTCCACAGAGGTTCCAGAGAGAGAAAATGCTTTAAAAATAAATTACATGTCTTAATCCTGCTTTTCATCCAAGGAGCCTAGGACAGCATACCCAGTACCCTTTTATCTTCACAACAATCCTGTGAAGTAGGCAAGGCTGAGAGGTAGTAACTGGCCTGCGGTCTCTCAATAGGCTTTGCAGCTGAGCTGGGGCTTGAAACTTGTCTAATCCCAACATTCTAACCATGGCATCAGGCTCCTCTTCTCTCCTGTTCTTTGCTTTTCAGGCAACAAAACTCTTGCTAGGCCAGCTTTATTCCTGGGTGATTGACAGACAGCCCAACCTGTGCAGGTGACCATCAGATTGGATTCCAAGGCTTGATTGATGATGACCTCTAAAGGTTTGAACAGTCCAGGCCCTGCAGCACTTCTGGGCACGCCTTCCCCCATAGGAACCTACCCACTAATTGAGATGTACAGGTTTTGTTCACTGGAGGAGAATGTAAGTGCATAAAACCGATACACCTACACATAGGATGATGTTTATAAGTAATATGCAGGTTATATAACAAAAACATAGGTTAAAGCTTATGAGGGCCTTGCAGAGTAGCACAGTCATAGTAAAGTTAGGCCAGTCAGTTGGCTAGCTTAGCATGAGTGCTGTGGAGTCTGGAAAATAACAAAGGTCTCCAGCGAGGATCTCCGACATGGTGCCTCTATAGTGCTCTCCACCCCCAAGGGCACCCCTCCCTTCGTGCCCGCCAGGCTCCCTGCCCCTCCTGATTTCACTTTTATTTCTTCAGATGTGTTAAATTATTGTTTAAAACGGGGATGCTGGCCAGCTGCAAAGCAAAGTGCCGCCCTCCAGTGCCATCGTTATCGGGGCTCAAAAGAGCGACTTTGCGTTTTGGAGCTCAGGCCTTATTCCTCTGCCTTATATTCAGGTTCGTGGGCAAGTTAATTTTCTTTTAGCATTACCAGTTTACCTTCTGGGAAATCAGTGTTTTGTTGGCAGCCATTTTATAAATGTGCAATCCCCCCACAGAAGCCATTTTGTGAGAGTGCTCATGACACTCAGCATTCCCAATGTACTCACTGATCCAAAGAGGTTGGGGACCCCCGGTGTAGTACTTTGGGAAGTACAAGAACAACAGGAGAACTACCTAGAATAGTACAAGAGCAGAAGTGCCAGCTTTGTGATTAGGACTCAAACAGAAGAGGAGCAAACAGGCAATATTTTGGTCTGGGGCCAATCACAGTTATTACACAGATGTGGGAAACAACTGATGTAAGAGGGAAGTATGAATAAATTGGAATAGGCAAGTATAATGCACATACAGTGACCAATCAAGACAAACCAAATACATGCCATAACCCCATCTGGCATTTGGGGTTAAGTTTAAAGATATTTGGAATAAAAAGGAACAGAAGATGGTGGGCCTGGTCTGGTATCAGGGACCCAGGGAAGAAAACCACCACCAACAGTTTTAACCTACCAAGCCTGGAGAAGGAATTGTAAGGGTTTTTATTCTCTTTGTGAGTGTGTAACTTTGTTACCTTTTAATAAAGCCGGTGTGATTTAGTTTCCAGTTCACTGTGCTGTTCAATCCAAAAATGGGTGGAAAACCACAAACCACAAATTCCTTTGCAGGGTGAGCGTGGTAGAATCACCTAAGCGGGTATAAATTTGAGCAAATCAAGCCACTGAACCTTTACAATGATAAATAAATATATTCCTGCATCTTACATGCCTGCACATCCCTTGATTCCTCTGCACTTGATGACAGGGACAGAAATGTGTAAACTTGCTCCACTGAAGGGCATTGACGTGGAGATGATCAGCACGTTCTGTCTGGGATGTTTGATCTCACTCATGCAAGCGAGTCATCCAGTGAGAAATCTGCATGAATGAACCACAAAGGAGGCATCACTCTGCATCCCACCAGGTAAGTAGAATGCAACCAGTATCTTCACACACACACACGCGCACACATACACACACACACACACTGGCTTCTTCACACCACAGTGTCACACTCAAGGTCAGCCTTCCCCAACCTGGTGCTCTCCAGCTGTTTTAGACTACAGCTCCCATCAGCCTCTGCCAGCATGGTCAAGGATGATGGGAGGTGTTGTCCAAATCATCTGGAGGGCATCAGGTTAGGGAAGGCTGCTCAAGATGAAGACATGTTCTCTCTCTGCCAGCATGAGGCAGGCAGTGTTAAAGCACCAGCAGATTCTCCAGACCAAATGGTAACCCACTTTTAATACTGGTCCGAGCTGGGGTGGGAGGGGGAAGGTTCAAATGCAGTTTGTGATGTAGCATTGGGGAGGGGGGTGCACAGCAAAGGAAAAAAGATTTCAGGACCTGCCCTGGGCTGTCCTGAAATCACTCTTTGGATCCTGTGCTGGTTCTCCAATGCAGCATCTGAGGGCTCCCCCTGTGAACAGCCCACTACCCCAATTTCACCCCATTCCAGCAAACTGTCACAGTTATTCCTCCCCCCACTTTTCCCCAATGTGCAAATCTTCCCCAAAGATTTCCCCAAAGAAGCCATATTCCCTGATTCTCCAGGGCAGCATCTGAAGGCTCCCCCTGAGAGCAGCCCCCCCACAATTTCACCCCATTCCATCCAGCAAACTGTCACGGAGTTATAGCATCCACCCCACCTTTCTCCTTCTCTGAGCACTTTCTCCCTGCTCACAATTACAGGAGCCTGTGATCCTGAGACCTCACAAGATCGCTACTGCAATAAACTCTTGTGCATCAGAGAAGCGACTTTACACAATATCACAGAAGCGATTTAACACATTGGAGAAGCGAAGTAACTCAAACATCAGAGAAGCACATAATCACTGAGGCTAATTACTCCAATTGGCAAAAAGGAAGTGCAGGGCAATTCTAAAGGCTCAAAAGAGTGCTTTAGGGCTTTGATGTGTTGGAAAGGCAAGCAAGTTACTTTAGTTACCTGGGTTACCGAGGGTATGGCCAGGTGAAAGACACACCCCTAGGAATGCCCCAATAATACAGAATTTAAAGCAGAGGGATGGGCACACAGCAGCTGAACTGCAGGGGAGCCAAATAAAAGAAAAACAACAGAGTAAATGTGCTCTGCAAAAATGCGGCTCCCTACAGGAAAACTCTGGGGTGGCTGCAGAGTGGCCATGACGATATCTGTCGCAAAGGACCTCCAAACAGTCCCAATCTGCAGCAAATCACCCATGAAGACAGGCCCTCTGTTTTTGCTCAAGAAATCATACCCTTGTCGTATTTGTTTGGACCTGTTTGTTCTACAGGCACCACTTGATAATGCATCCACTCTTTCATGAGGGCACGCAACGCTCCAGTTCAGACTGGGGTTCATCTGATGGAGACTTACCCCTTACAGTCGGGCGGGGGACTTGTAGCCCTCCAGATGTTTTGGCCTACAATCAGCCCTAGCCAGCGGTGCAGGATAATAGGGGTTGCAGGACAAAACATCTGGCAGACCACTAGTTCCCTACGCTGGTCTTGCAGCAGGTGGTGAGGTCGGGCACCACCTTGGTCCCTCTCCACTGTATTCCACGAAGACCCAGGCAAACGGACTTCTCCCAACTCTGATGTGGCTCGGAGACTATTTGGGGAGAGTTTGGGGAGAGATGGCAGTCTGGCAGAGTTCCTTGTGGGATGTATTTATTTTATTTTATTGCTCATACCTCTAGGCTACTTTTCAAAATAACACGTTTCCAAAAATTTTGATGTCTGTGCTGAAACAAATTAATTTCCTTCCAGGCTCTCTGTCTGTTTGCTTTGGTTCCATTTTTTTTTTCCAGCCTATCACTCACTGAGATCTTGGCTCTGCAACAGGTTCAGTCAGCAACTGGAAACCCTTCGCTTTCTCTAGTGAATGCTCTCATTGAGCCATCCCTCATTCCAGGGTCTGGTTTAAGTGATATTATGACAAAATACCAGACTGTCTACTACCTATTCACTATGATCTCTCTCTCTCTCTGAAATATGTTCAATAAATAAGCAGAAAGAAGACTTTCTCCTGTGTCAGGGCAGAGAAATGATAGTTATTCTCCCCCCACCCACCTCCCAAGCCTTTTGTCAGTGGACTGAATTTTTAGTCAGCTTTTGAATCATCCAGTTTTCTTTCTTGCTCCCATTTTTTTTAAAAGCAATAAATTAGTTAAAAGGAAAATGGATTGGGTGAAAGGCATCTGTCTAAGGCAGAGCATTTGTGGCTTGTTTTTCTTCAGAATAACTTCTACTTTAGTTTAAAGATAAGTCTTTTTCATTACATTTCAGTAAATCGATGGTTAAAGTGCCTGTTTCATCAATTCATGCCTAAACATACATATTTGTAAATGTTCGAGTGGCTTTTCCAGCTCCAAAATTGGCCAAAAACAAATTGAAGTACTGGATTTATGGAATAGATAATAGGCAGGACCTAGATCTAATTACATGTTCAAACTTTTCTCAGTGGTACTATTTGCTTAAAACGGATCATGAAAGAAACTGATCAATACCTGCAAACTCTTACTTTTGCTTCTTTGAGAACCTCGAGCCATGCCCACGGAATTCTTGGATGGAAGATATAGGCATGTTCCAAGAAACCTATGGTTCTGTATCTGTGGCATGGGAGAGGTAGAGGATATTTCACATTATTTCCTGTACTGTCATTTATATCAAAACCCCAGGGGGAGATTCTTGGGACAGATTTTGGCATCCTTAAAGGGTAAAAGTATCTATGTGAAGATTTGTTGGTTACTGTCAGACTGCGATACACAAAACAGCTGTTTGCTAAGGCTGCAAAACCTTCGCGCAAGCACTCTGAACGCGGTGGCAGTGGACTGTGCAGGTGATTCGTTAACCTGATTCTGTTTACCTTCTGTTATTACATGGTACTATTTTATATTATCATGTAATATTTTGAGTTGTGTTGCTTGTAATGGCTATTAGTCAAATACAATAAAATGTTCAGACTCAGACTCAGCTCCAAAATTAGGTGCTCAAGTAGTAACATGCAAAGATTTCTAAAATGGCTCAAACGAGAGGCGCAATCCTGCGTGCGCTCTCAGCTTCAATAGCAAGGGGGAGGGGCAGCTGACAGCAAGCGCCGAACGCGGCTACCGAGAATTAGGGCTCCTGCCGCCCGAAGTGGGAGAGCACATATGTGCTGCCACCACCTGCCACTGCCTCCGCCACCCCGATTACCACCACATCTGTCATTTCCAGCTTGCCATTCAGCTGTTGGGAACCACTCCGCTGCACTAGCTCACATTCCACGCAGCAATTGCAACAGCTGCACCATCTAGTAGTGCAGGTAGCCAGGGGGAGAATAACAGTTCCCAGTTACAAAAAGTTGTGGTTAGAGCATTCAGAACAGGCCGTCTCCCTGCAACAAAAGCAGAGTCACAAGGGAAGGTGTCTGGGCTGGCTGCAAGAAATGGGGAACAACTGTGTGTATTTAGCACACTAGCAACAGATTGTCTGGAAAGGCCTCTTGGTGGCTTTCTTCACGGAAGAGCCATTCAGATGCCATATGAACGGAACAAGGCTTGCATACAGCTTTCTGCGGTGTGCGTCTATCTTCTCTCCAATGTGCTCACCATGTGATCAGTGCAGGCTGAATTCAACGATGACTCTCTTCCCAAAATGGGAAGACATCCAGGCATCCCACGCCCCTTCAGTTGCCCATCTGGTTCTAGCAATGCTGCTTTTTTAATCTTTCAGACAGATGACAGGTCACGTCAGCGCGTGCGTGCGCATCTCCTATTACATCCCTGTTTAATAGGGTGGTTTGATACCTCTGATTGTGGTCTGGCATCTCTTGTTTACAGGAACTATTGTTATACAGTGTTCCAGGGGTGACGTTATAGCCATCGTCAGAGTGACAAATGATCAATTTTTTCAAGCCTGGCTTTGCTCTCTTTCTTCTGAGTTATGCCTTGCTGGTGATTCCTGACTGGCATCACCACCTTTCCAACTTGGGTAGTCCACGGAGTGTCTTCTGGACTGGGGCCTTCTGTGGCTGACTGTCTGTGCAGAGCAGGGGTTGGCAACCTGGTGCCCTCCAGATGTTTTGGATTGTAACTCCCATAATCCACTATTGGCCATGCTGGCCGAGGCTGATGTGAGTAGCCCAAAACATCTGGAGGGCACCAGGTTGCCTACCCTTGCTGTACAGGCTTGGGTTGAGAGCAGAAGGGCACCTTGAACCCTGAGCTTGCTTGGTGCTCTCTCCAGCCCCCCCCCCCTAATAGCATTATAGTGGAAGCTTCCCTCCAAGGCTGAATATCAGCTTTGGGCTGGGAGAGATTTTTATTGACTTTCAGTGGCACACAGCAAGGGCTAAATCCCCCTCCCTATGTGCCACACTGCCAATCTGTGGCTGCGATTTAAAAGGGGTCGGGAACCTAGAAATGTCAAATGCTGTCCTGATTTAAGGTCCTGACCAGTTTGGCCTCATGGAGCTGGAAATGTGGCCTCTGCCCGGCAAAGCCCGCGCGAGCACGGGTGCACAGGCACGTGCGTGTTCTATCTGGCAACATTGTTACACGGAAGGGGAGCAGCAGCGGGACCGGAGCCCCGTTCTCACCACATGGCCGCAGGAGCAGACCGGAGACGAGCGCCTGACTACTTATTCCAGCGTTTATGCCCCGTCCTTTAGGCCAACGTCCTCCCAAGGTGCCTTCCAGCAGCAGGCAAAAATGATCACAATAAAAACAGAACACGCAAATTCACTACTAAAAACAACACACGGCCAGCGTGGGAGGGATCAAACGGAAAGGCTTACGCGCTGCGGGCCCGCTGGAAAGCCACCAGCGAGGCGCCTGACAAAGCGCTCCGGGGCTGGGCAAAGCCCGAAGGCGGCCCGCCGGCTTCACAGCCCCAGGCCGGGCCCCGGGCATGGGCGGGGCGGCCAAGAAGCGTGGGGGCAGGAGAGCCCCTTCCCCGACCGCGTCCTCTTGCTCGCGAGTTTTCCCGCGCCTCCATCCGCCTCGCCCTCACGGCTCCACCTGAAGCAGGTCGTCGCGACCCCCGCGGCCGCGCCCGCGCGCGCGCCCGGACTCGCTCGCCCGCGCACGGCTGGGCCGCGAGGGGGCGCGCTTGCCCTCCCAACAGGCCGCCGCGCGCGCGCCTCAGCGCCTCGCGCAGCCCCGACGCCCTCGGGCTCTGCGCCGCGCGCCACGGGGCGGCCCGTGGCTTGCGGCGGAACACAGGGTGGCGGCGCCTCCTCGCTCCTCCGGCGCGTCCCGCCCATCCGGCCGGCCGGCCCGCCCGGCCCCCGAGAGGCGGCGCGTGCTGGCCCGTGTCCCGCGGACGCCTCGCAAGCCGGGCAGGGCCGACGGGGCCTCGCGGCGTCCAACCGCAGGGGCGGCGCGGAGGCCAGAGGCGCCCCAGCGGCGCTGGCGGGCGGCCGGTCAGGGCCGGCTAGAGGAGCAGCTCGTGCGGACGACCGCGAGCGCGGCTGCGGCTCAGGGGCGGAGCCGCTGCGCGGCGGGCAAAGGCCCCGGCCCCGTCGCGGCCGCTCCGGGCAGGGCTGGGAGAGGCTCCTGCACGAGACCCCGCCGAGCCGTTGCTGCTGGCCGGCGCAGGCCCCTCGCGCCAGCGGCGCTCGGCCGGGTGTGCTGGGCTCCGAAACGGCGCTCCGGGCGGCGGGGCTGGGGCTGGGGCTGGGGAGGCCGCGGCGGGGCCGCCCCTCGCCTCGCCCCCCACCGCGGCACCCCTTCCGGGCCTCTGCGGCCGCTTCTGCGCCTTCAGAGGGCAGGCGCGGCGGGGCGGGGGCGGAGGAGGTGTCCGATTTCAGAGCCTCTCCCCCAAAGTCGCAGGGGTGCCCACGGCTTCGGGGGGGGGGGAATCTGAAAAATCCTGTGGTCCTCGGGATGCTCTCCAGGGACCCTAGAATTGTGCCCTCCGCCCCTTCAGAAACACAGGTCCTTAGTACACGAATGGCCTTGGCACTGCTGCCGCATCCTTCTGGGCTGTGGCTCAGTGGCAGAGCCCCGCTTTGCATGAAAGCCCCAGGTTCGACCCCCGGCGCCTCCAGGTGAGGCTGGGAGAGGCTCTTGCCGGAAACTCTGGAAAGCTGTTGCATGTGTGGAACCAATGCTGAGCTAGATGGACCGGAAGTCTGACTGGATATGAGGGAGCGTCTTACGTGGCGATGTCCAGCAGCTTAGATGATTGCTTTAGAAAAGGCAAACTCACAGATGGTCATGTCAGCTAAATGGACTCTCCATGTTGAGGAGCCAGGTACTGCTGAGTATCAGGTGCTGGGACAAACAACCGGGGCAGGATTGTTGTTTCTGTGCTGTGCTTCGTGTGCTTGCGAGAGGGCTCAGTTTTAGACACAGAACGCTGGGGGTCTGGCTGGGCCTGGATGGTCTGATGCAGCAGGGCCTGTAAGTTTATCTAGGTCTGATGCAGCGGGATAATTCTGCTAATTCCTTTCTCCCTCATGTGCAGAAAATGCTCAGGGAGCCAGATGTTACACCAGACACCAGGCTCTTCAGTCTTCATGCAGCAAATCCAAGAAAGCTGAACAGTTTCACTCTTCCTCAAGAGATAAGAGGCCAGAAAATGCTTCCACCCAGAGTCTCCAGTGGGCTGATGGAGAACTTACTGTGAAACTGATTTTTCTTTCTGCAACTAACAGTACAAGAATTATGCAGCTTTTAGCTAGCGGAAAGAAATAAAGAGATCCAACACATAATTATCTCCTGAAATTTTAAGACTAAGCCTGTTGTCTCCCCACTCCTGCCCCAAGGATACAGATGTACACACACCCACATGCAACTTTTGTGACCCATTTAGGGTGTATTTGTTCATTGCATTCAGTTCATACTTGGCACAAGTAGAAACAACTCTTAGCTTTTCTTATTAGCTCCCAAACCAAACAGGGATGAAATCCAGTTTAATCCAAACCAGATGATAGTGTTAATGGCAGCAGCAGCAGAGGGGGCTGTTAAGATAAAGGCGCTGGATTCTTTCTAACAGTTTTGGAAAGGGAAGCAATGTCCTGCCTTGAACAAAATTGTAACAGCTCCATGTATGTTGGGGGAATGGTGGGAGAATGTCCAGCAAATGTCCTGGTCTGCTTCAGGAGACTACTGCTGTTCGGGCCGAGCACGCCCACATCATCCTGTGTCTCTTTTCGGCTTGTGGTGAAGAGGACGCCTCGAGCGAGAGGGCTGCAAGTCAGGTCAGAAGGCCCCAGAGTGAGACCGAAGCACTGGCCTTGGTCCGAAGGCACGTGCAGCTGAGCAGGACTGGGGCTGGTGAGTACCTGGATGGGCGGCTGCCAGGGATCCTAGCTGGCACCAGGCTGGGTTCCAGTGATGGAAGCAAGGACAGAGACGGCGTCGTGATGTGAATGGATGTTGCTCTGTGCTCTGAAGTTCTCCAAGCAGCAAGAAGTAACTCGAGCAGTGCTCCCAGGGTTTGGCTTCTGTCTGGAGGAGAGCCTGGCAGGGTGCTTTTGCAGTCCTTGATTTCTTTACCAAAATACAAAGGGAGCAAGGCGAAGGCATGCAGCAGGTCATGGCTCCACTGCCCCACTTCAGGGCCCTGGGCTTCTAGAGCTCACCGCTCGGTTTCTAATCTCTCCCTCAACTGCACTCCACAAAACGGCAGTCCCCCAAGCCTCAGATCAGCCCCTGTCCTTAGGCGGTATGTGTGTCGGGGAAGGAGGCAAGTCATCTTCCCAGAGCTGATGTCTTTCACGTTTCAAGGGTGTTTGCTGCACATCTCCAACATTCGCTCCTCTTGAGGAAGCATCGGCCACCCATGCCAAGCAATTAGCCAGTCATTGCCCTAACCGAAGGAAGATCTGGCCAGGACAGGAACGGGTAGCCAGAACAAGAACAAACCCTGTGCTTGCCAGGCCGGGCCAGGGCTCCTTCACACCAGGCTTCTATCCTGCGATTGAGGTTGCTCCCTCACGGAAGTTTGCGGGCTCTTTACATGACACCGTGACCCTCCAGGGCATCTCCTGCACTAAATGCCCTTTGTTCCGTTTTTAAACAGATTGCAGATAATGAGCTATCAAATTACCCCATTGTATTCTGCTCAAGTTCCCTCTGTGAAAAGAAAAAGCGGCAAGAAGAGGAGCGAGACCAGTGAAAGACAGTGGAAGACTGATACAGGGAGAAGGAGGGGGAAGGGGAGGGGGGAAAGGAAGCGGGGGAAAGGGAGTCGTGATCCAGCATTTAAAATGGGAGCAGAAAACCCTGTTTCAATTGCAGGATTTTAGGCTGGTGTAGAGATGCCCCCAGAGGAACAGAGCCATTGAGCCACAGGCTATGAGCAATAGATCTTCAGGGTTGCCTGCTGACCTGAACCATAGAGGTAGGAAAAAGATGACAGTAGCACGCAGCCCTCACTCTCAGTTCCTATTTGAAAGCTGCTGTGCCAGAACCATGATGTGCATGGGGCGGGGCTACTTCCCCCTGGCATATCTCTGAGGCAAGCCCCATTTGTCTGCAGTGGGTTGCCGCCTGAACAGCTGTGTTCAACTGAAATTAAGATGTGCCAAGCTGCACTGGGACTGGGGTCCCTTGGTCAGAACTAGAGGAATATTTCCTCCTACACCCAATTAGCAGCAGACTCCCACAGGGCAGGTTATCCTGGACTGGATGCTTTCAGACTGCTGATGGGTGGGCGGGCGGGGGCTGCAAGAGTAAAAGCTGCTCTGTCTAAACCAAAGGATGGAAGGGCAATGGGTTGATTTCCCAAAAAGGCACTTGTGAGTGACCCTGTGTCAGGAGCGCCCTAGCTGCCTCTTGCAGTCCCCTCCAATAGCCAACTCAGCACACGGACGACGAGGATTCTTTCCAAGGCTTTATTCTTTTATTCCTCTTTCAGATACTAATCACTAGCGACAAAGCAAGGAACAGCACTGGGGAAAGATAGCAGAGTAGCCTAAGCTCCAGGTAAGGCAGTTGGTCCCCATTTGAAGGAGAACCACAGGAAGACCTTGAACTTATGGGCTAGGGAGAGATCCTCTCTTTCCCTTGGGTCCTCGGGATGCGACCGTTGTTTGCACGCCAAATGAGTGGAGCACCTCCTTTCGGCGCCCTCCATCTGTCGCCGCTCCCTGCATCTGCGCCGAGCATCCAGCAAGCCCCCCTCCAGCACTCTCTCACTGCCAGGGTCACGATCTATCCCCGGAATGCTGGCAGGAGGAATCTCTGCCAGCTGCTGTGCTTGTGAGAGATGAGTGAGCTCCTCCCCCACAGATTGCTGTTCCTCCTCAGAATCAGAACTGCTCTGGGGCTCTGTGGGCTCAGTTTCCACCCTGAAATTTTACTGTGGCAGTGAACAGCATGCCATCTTGCTGCACAGGACAAGAAGCAATGTGCCACTTCCAGCTGCTAGAAAATAGATTCAATACAGGGCTATGCAAAGACCCTCCCCCAATCCACCTCGGAGGCTGCTTCGGGGCTTCCGAGGTGGGCCTGATTTGTTTCGGGATGCTTTGGGGGACCCCAACCCGCTTTGACCTCTGTAGCCAAAGCAGGATTTGGAGGGCTGAATGCCGCTTCAAGCCTCCCGCCCGAGAGCCCCCAGCTCCTTTCCTGGGCCCTCGGGATGCGCGCTGGCATCTGTCTTTCTGTTCCAGGGAGTTGCCAGTCGCACAGGATCTATTTCTGGAAACGGGGGGCCGTCATTTTAAAACTGGTGATGTCCTGGAACAGGAAGATGGCCACTGGCGCGCATCCCGAGGGCCCAGGAGAGGCAGCTGGGCTTCCGGATCGCGCCAAAGCACCGCCAGAACTCTTCAGAGTGACCTGACCTGTTGGTGCTGCTTCGTGCCCCTTCTCCTTCACCTCAGAAGCGGCCTGAAGTGGTGGAACTCAGGCTTCAGACCGAAGCAATATACAACCCTTATTATACAATCCCCTGAGAACAGGCCAGCATGAATTAAATCCCATTGAGAGGGGAGCTGCAGCAGGGATGGGTGCATTTGTCACTTTCTGTTTCCCTGGGTTTCCCACTTTCCCAAACTTAAGTTTGGTTCATCTTGAACATTGAGAATTTCTCCAGTCTTAAGTTCACATTATTCTGAACGTTGAGAATTTTTTAAAGTTGCATGAAAATTCATAAACATTTTTATGCACATTTCTCCTAATGCATACATTTTTGTATGTATTTTTGCCTAATATACATGTTTTGCAAGCAATTTTCCTAATATAATGCATTTATGATGTTATTTCCCCAAATATAAACATTCCCTCCCCCATTTTTGATTGGAGGATTCTGTTGCAACATTCATAGAAGTGCTGAGTTTTAGTTCACATAGTGGTTTGAAAATGCAAAATTCAGTAAGTTTATATTAAAATGCGATCTGAATGAATTTATCCTCCCTCCCTAAGCCGTAGAAGAGCATCTCAGTAGTTGACTGGGTCTCCCGGTTGTGAATAAGGTCATAGGAACATTGGAAGCTGCCTTGTACCAAGTCAGATCTTTGGTCCATCTAGCCTGATATTTTCAACACGGACTGGCAGCAGCAGCTCTCCAGGGTTTCAGGCAGGTGTTTTTGCAGCCCCTCCTGGAGATGCCAGGGATCGAACCTGCGATCTTCTGCATGAAAAGCAGGGGCTCTGCCACTGAGCTACAGCCACTTTCTGTCAAACCAGGGAAGTGAGTCAGCTGAGCTCAAAATTGTGCCAAGAAAAGCTGGATTCTGGAGCTGGAAGCAGCATTGTAAATATTGTCTTTTGTGCAATTTATTCTGCTTTGGCTAGTCGTAGAAGGGAGTGTGGAGCAGCGCAGGGCACTGAACACCCACGTTTATTATTTTATTTTAAAACATATTGCACTTTTCTTAAAAGTCAAAGCATCAAAACGTAAAACAATGAAACAAAAAATACAAAAAGTCCCCATGACCTACTGCAGCAAAGCCAGTGACCAAGCTAAGCACATAGAACTGGAATAATCAAGTATTATTTCATAGAATCCTTGTTTAACTCCCTACTTCCACTTCCTTTGTTTTTTCCCTGTGTTCGGTTTTAGACTGTAAAGTCTTTGGAGCAGGGACCAGTTCTCTTGTACGCTGTAAACTGCCACGTACACAGATAGTGCTAAATAAATACAAAAATAATTCAGCTTAACTATTAAACAAATTGGATTACTGCAATGGGGCTGCCTTTGAAAACAGTCTGGAAAATTCACTTAGTCCAGAAAATATTGTTCACTGGGAATGGAGAATTTGAACATACTATACCAGTGCTGTGTCATCTGCATTGGCTTCTAGTTCACTTCCAGGCCCATTTCAAATCTTGGTTTTGACCTTTCAAGCCCTTGATGGCTTGGGACCAGGTTACCTCATGGATTACCTCCTCCCATATGTACCCACCTGGACCCTGAGATCATCTTCAGATGCTCTTTCCTGGGTGCCCATGTTAAATGAGGTATGGCGGGTGCTGGGAGATGGCCTTTCCAGTGGTGGCCCCTGGCTGTGGCATATTTTCCCCTTGGTGTCTACCTTGTGATCATTTCTGTGCCAGGCAAAGAGCTTTTTTATTTTCCCAGGCTTTTTAAAGACCTTTTAAGATCACTTAAATCTTCTATAGTGCAATCCTAGGCATGTCTATTCAGATCAAGTAAAAGTTTATAGCAGGGGTAGGCAACTGTGGGAGGTCTGGGACCCACTTTAGCCCTGACCGTCCCCCTGCAGGCTGTCTCCACTCCCTAAGATTTTTTAAAAGGTAATTTTGGCACTGTGTAGTCGCTATGGGCTCCATTTAAAAAAAACACCTCATACCAAACAGTCTTTCTAACCAAATTTGGGGGGAGGCACGTGTGTCCGTGTGTTAAGGTTTGCAGCCTTAAACTTTTAAATTCTATTTAAATATTGCTGTTTTATGATTGATAGTTGTATTTTAATATCTAATTGGTACTTTAAGACACCCAGAGAATGTCATTATGCAGCATATAAATAGGGTAAATAGATAAACAATTCAAATTTCAATGTGTGTCTTCTACAAACATACTTTAAAAAGCAGGCAAGCAAGCAAGAAAGAAAGCTGGGATTCTCAGAAAGCTGAACTCCTTGCCCAACACCACATTCTACATTTGCAAAAACTTGTGAAATAGGAATAATCCTAAACGTCGTCCTTCCAAGAGATCTCCACAAAGCTCAAATAATCCAGGGTGATGTAAAGCATGTGCAAAGGAGGCCTCCAACTGCAGCATTAAGTTGCTGAGACGCCACGGCTAAGAGCAATACTTCCCCAGGAAAAGAAATCCTGATGCTCATAAGCCAAGCCAGACGGGCTGTCTCCAAGATTACTGATCGTTCAGTCCTAATTGCTCTCATCCACAGAGGCAGCACCATCCCCTCATCCTGTGCAGAAACACTGTGGATAAACAAGTATCTTGATGGAGAGCAGAAGGGCTGGAAGTATAGAATATAACCCTGTTGGATGTTTGATGCTGGTTGTTGGGAGAGGGGAGAAAAAAAGGAAGAAAGAAATAGTCAATGATAATTTTGCCATCTCACTGTATGTTGCTGTACCTGGCTCTTTGCTGTCAAGTGTAACTCAAAAGGTATCTCTACACCAGCCTAAAATCCTGCATTTAAAATGGGGCTTTCTGCTTCGGTTTTAAATGCAGGATCACAATGACTCCCTTTTTCACCCACGTCCTTCCCCCCCACCCCCTTCCCCCTCCCCCTCCTTCTCCCCATATCTGAGTCTTTCATTATCTTTCATCCATCTCACTTCTCTTCTTGTCGCCTTTCCTCCTTTCACGGAGGACACCGGGGCGATTTGATTATCTGTGATGTATTTAAAAACGGAGCAAAGGGCATTTAGTGCAGGAGACACCTCGGAGGATCAAGGTGTCATCTAAAGAGCCCATAAACATCTGTGAAGGAGCCTTCTCAATCGCAGGATAAAAGCTCCGTGTGAAGGAGCCCAAAGAGTGAAATTTCCCCTTTGATTCTCCTTGTCAAACAGGTTTTAATCACCACCCAGGCAGGAGGATGTGGCATTCCAAGCCAGCTTTTTAATCAAGAACGTCATGGATTCTTCTTTCACAGCAGCCCCTTTCTCTGGTATTGTACTGTGGCTTTTAAGGGGTTCTGTGACTTTAATAAAACTCTTCCTGTTTACAGGTGCAGCCCATTTATTTCTTCGTGATGGGTGTGGTTGCAGGATTATTGACGAACAAACAGCCTCTCTTAATTGCCTGGAATGTCAATTTCTGTTGCTGCTATTTCATTTTAAACATTTAAATAAATAAAATCGGGGAAACAAGTAATTAAAAACCCCTTTCCCCTCCCAGAAAACAGAAACTGCCATTGGGGCATTTACAAGAGGCTATTTACAGGGTGATTAATAAGTTATTTATCACTAACTTCCCACCTATACTCATCAAGAAGTAATAAATCAGGCTGCATCTGTGAGGAGGAAACATTTAATTAATGTTGTTGAGAACCTTTGCTGAATGGGATTTACTTGCGAGTCGGACACAACGACTGAACAACAAAACATTATAGGAAGATCTTGGCCACGGAGAAGAGCATTGCTGGATAAGTTAGTGCTGCACTAAGTGCTTGTGAAGAACCCCTGTTTTAAATCTACGTCTAACTAATTGCAGAAAAGGATGCCTCGGTGGGGCTACAGGGCTCTAGCATGGAAGCAGTCCTTAATGGTTTGACTATTCAATGACTAAGCCACTCCAAGTCTAGGGAGGCTGGCAGAACCAGAGAGCATGTTGAAGAACGTCAGAAGAGCCCAGAAGCTGGTTCAGATCAAAGGCTGATCTAGTTCAGCAGCCTGTCTCCACGGTGGTCCATCTGGGAATCCCAAAAACAGGACATGGAGGTGAGAGCCTTCTTCCACTGTTGCTCCCCACCAGCTGATATTCAGTGGCCTCCTGCTGCCACTGCACCCAGAGGATCCGTGTAGCCATAACAGTAGCCATAGTGTCCATTGATATGACTTCTCCTCTATGCATTTTCAAAGCCATCGAAACTAATGGCCATCAACATGTCACGCAGCAGGAAATTCCACAAATTCTATGCTTTCTGAAAAAGTATTTCCTTTTCTCTGCCCTGAATCTCCTGCCAGTGAGTTTCAGTGGCTGACCCCATTTGCTTCTACAACTTTCTCCGCACCGTGCATGATAGTGTACACCTTTCTCACGTACAAGACGTTACAGTCGGCAGTCCTGGAGGATACTAGGGTATGGCTAGCTATGGCTGGGCTGCCCCGCCCAGGACAGATGGCAGTTGATGCACTACTATCAGCTGGTGAACGGCACCCTGGCGCCCCTGGCTGCCGTGGCCTCGACTGGCAAAGCTGGATCTAGGAGCACCTCCAAGGTGCTTTCATTGAGGGGTGTGCAACCCCACACGGAACGGTTTGCACATCATCTGACACACAGCAGGATCACCGAGCCATAGAATCTCCATCTTGTCGAAATCAGGTTTCCATGTATCCGTCCTCATCCAGCCCATGATGGATTCCAGGCTCTGGTTCACCACTTGCACCACCTTGCCTCATTCCCCCCTGCCCCCGCCTTTCTTCCAGGCTCAAAAGCCCCACGTATTGTAGACTTTCCTCGTAGGGAACATGCTCTTGGCCCCTTATCATGTTGGTTGCTCTCATCTAATATCTGTTTGGAGATGGGGCGACCAGACATGTGTGTAGCATTCCGAGATAGAGAGCGTGAGCGCAAGCCCATGTGCTGAGTGGGAGCAGAGGCGCTGAGCTCAAATTCCACGCCTACATGCAGGCCCATCTGCTCGGCTGCAGCACACGGCACAAACTGGGCTGTCCGGATCGCGCGTGTGTCTGCACGGGCACTGCTGAGCTCCGGGCACTGTAAACACAAAAAGGAAGCCACCAGTCTTGCAAGCCTTTTGCGAGCACAGCCCTTCCCTGGTGGGGGGCTTCAAAAGGTGGTCGTGAAGTGAGAGCTAGAAGCCAACAGAAAGAATGTCCCAACAAATTATCTCTCAGCGCCAGTATTCTAAACAATTTATTTTCCAGTCAAATGCTGTTGAATTTATGGATTTTAGGAGGAGAAACCACACGGTATGAACATTCTGAATGTAGCAAGCAAAGATGTGATTGCTTTAACATTTATCAAGGAGGATTTCAAAGCTAACCCTCAAATCAGATCTCCAAAGGGACATTTGAAAGTGTTCAGAATTGGAATGCCTGAGATTTCTTTGTGACTTGGGCTCTGTGTGTGCTTCTGTTTCCAGTCCACTGACCACCCCACCCACCACAACAGACGGAGAGGAGACGAGGCAAAGCCAGGGAGTTCCTTCCCTGCCAGAACCCTGGTATTCATGGAATCCCTCCTGGCCGGGGCTTTTGGAAGCCAGTGCTGCCCAGCTCATTTACAGATAGCGCCAATCCAGTTCAAAGCCCCCTGGCAAACAAAGCACATCATGCCACAGTTCCGGGAAAAGGCCCCCCACTGTCCGAGCGCCAGGCCCTCAAACCCTCCAGGAAGCATTTAGTTATTCTGCTGGAGCAGCGTGCGGTCCAGGGGGGAGAGCTGCTGTTCCTTTCGGAGTGTGATCAATGAAACAGGTTCCCCTGGCTTTCGAAATCCATCATCTTGCTAGTTCGGGGGCGGATGGTTTTTTCCCCCAGAGAACTGGAAATTATTTGAAAGAGGGATGGCTGCTTGTGGTGGGTACTACACCCGCCCTGCCTCCCTACTTCCACTTTTGGACAACAGGTTGGGCAGGTTTTTATATTGCTTCAAAAACTTGTTTGACCAGCTAGAGGAGAGGGACAGATCTCTCTTTCTTTCTCTCTCTCTCTCTCTCTCTCTCTCTGTGTATCAGCCTTCCCCAACTTTATGTCCTCCAGGTGTGTTGGAGTACAACTCCCACAATCCCCAGCCAATACAATTATCATTAACCAATGCTTGTTCATTGTTCACTTTATCTTCACTTTTATCCCCATTTTACAGGTGTGGAAACTGAACCTCAGAGATCAGTGACCTGCCTGAGGTCACAGAAGAATTCCTTGTCAGCTTGACGCCTACGTCCCAGGTCCTGTTGATTGCTTTCTCCAAGCACAACCACTTCTGTTTTGGTATTGGTTTTATTACACACACACACACACACACACACACACGCTGGGTTGGGAGGAGGGATCCTTCCAAGTTTTCTGATGAGGGCACTTCCCTTGATTCTTTCTCTGCGGCACATTTCATCTGGCAGGACTCTCCCTGTGCAGCAGCAGCAAGACAAGCAGAAATTCAGGAGGAGCATCATGGAGTCTAAGTGATGGGGAAGGTTTCACCCGCCTTGCTTTGAGTGTGGGGAAGGGCTGTACCTTGAGATAAAGCACATGCCTTGCATGCAGAAAATCCTGGGTTCGATTTCTGGTGCTGCTGCCCGTCAGTATTGACAATATTAAGCTAGATGGACCCAGGGTCTTCCTATGTCATGTAGATGTTAAAGCCATGGGGGGCCCTGCCAGGAGAAGCGTTTCATGCTACACCAGCCTAAAATCCTGCATTTAAAACAGGGTTTTCTGCTTCCATTTTCAATGCAGGATCATAACGGGGTTCATCACACGGAGCTTTTATCCTGCTATTGAGATGGCTCTGTCACGGATGTTTGCAGGCTCTTTAGATGACTCTGTTACCCTCCAGGGTGTCTCCCGGCATTCCCCCCCCAGCTTATCCTATGTTTTCCCCAAATGCAAAAAAAATAGTATTTTTCCTAGCCCACAGAACAGGAGCGCTATGACCTCCATGTGAAATTCTCCCATAGTGGAAGAAACTGCTCTGTCTGCCTGCTGGGGATGTTTGTTTTCAGTTGCTGGGGGCATGGTCAGGATGACGAAGGCACTGGGGATGGGAGCAAGGTTGCCGGGAAGGAAGCTCCAGCAGGTTTGACAGGCAAGAGGGCAAAAATTGCCTGCTGATTGCATCTCCTGCCTCTGCATTTCTCAGTCAGAGGGAGAAGAGGGTAAATGCCTCCCTGCAATGAAGGGAGACACATCTGAACCCCCCCCCCCAGCTCAGAAGCAACATCCTCTGTTCTTTCAGAGCACCGTATTAAGTTCAATGGGCTTACTCCTGAGTAAGTGTGCCCAGGATTGCAGACTTATACCATGGTATTATCTCTACTCAGAAGTAAGTCAGAGGTTTCCTGGGGGCTGTGAGAAAACAGTACAGCAGAAGTTGAGCTATGAAAGCAAGACTCCCCCCACCCCTCCATTGCACACATGCCAGGGAGGGAGGAAGGCACTCCCTCAGTTCAAACCACATGGCTTCCATGGAAAGAAGCCCTTCCTGATGCTGCAAAGAAACTGAGAGCAGGAAACTCCGGAAAGGGTGTGGGTTTTTTGCGTAATGTAGAAGCACCCAAGGACTCCCTTTTTCTCCCGCTTCCTTCTCCCCCTCCCCTTTCCCCCTCCTTCTCCCCGTATCTGAGTCTTCCACTGTCCTTCATTGATCTTGCTCCTCTTCTTGCTGCTCTTACTGTTTTCATGGAAGAAACTGAAGAGGAACACAATGGGGTGATGTGATAGCTCATTATCTGCGATTTTTTAAAAAATGGAACAAGGCATTTAGTGCACGACATGCTTTGAATGAATGCCGTGTCATGTAAAGAGCCCGCAAACTTCCATGAAGGAGCCTTCTCAATCGCAGGATAAAAGTTCAGTGTGAACATTTTTATTAATGCCTTGGATGAGGAGGTGCAGGGAATGCTGATCAGATTTGCAGATGACACAAAATACCATGGAAGAGAGAAACTAAATTCAAAGTGATCTTGATAGGCTGGAGGGCTGGGCAGAAGACAACAGAATGAAATCTAATAGGGATAAATGCCAAGTTCTGCACCTAGGAAAAAGAAACCAAATGCACGGTTACAAGATGGGGGATACTTGGCTCAACAACACTACAAGCGAGAGGGATCTTGGAATTGTTGTAGATCACAAGCTGAAGATGAGCCAACAATGTGATGTGGCTGCAAAAAAGGCAAATGCCATTTTGGGCTGCATTAATAGAAGCATATCTTCCAAATCCCAGGAAGTACTAGTTCCCCTCTACTCAGCACTGGTTAGGCCTCATCTGGAGTATTGTGTCCAGTTCTGGGCACCACACTTGAAGAAGGATGCAGACAAACTGGAGAGGGTTCAGAGGAGGGCAACAAAGATGATCAGTGGACTGGAAACAAAGCCCTATGAGGACAGACTGAAAGAACTGGGCCTGTTTAGCCTTGAGAAGACTGAGGGGAGGTATAGTGCTGTTCAAGTCCTTGAAAGGTTGTCACAGACAGGAAGGCCAGGATCTTAATCATCCCAGAGCGCAGGACACCAAATAACGGGCTCAAGTGACAGGAAGCCAGATTCCAGCTGAACATCAGGAAAACCTCCTGACTGTTAGAGCGATACGACAGTGGAACAAATTACCCAGGGAGGTGGTGGGCTCTCCCACACTGGAGGCATTCTAGATGATGCTGAACAGCCACTTGTCAGGGATGCTTTGACTTCGATTCCTGCATTGAGGGGGTTGGACTCGGTGGTCTTATAGGCCCCTTCCAGCCCTACTATTCTATGATTCTATGTGAAGGAGCCCTCAATCTCAGACACTTCTTGCCAAGACAGGTGACTCTGCAGATGGGCAGGCACGAATGTCTGGCAGTCCAGACCTCAGGCTCAGCACTCCCCAGCACATCAGGGAGCCGAATTGGTGCCTGGGGTTGTCCCAAACGGACTTGCAAGTTACAGCTCCACATATGGGGCAGGGGGCAGGGAACGCTTTCCAGCTTGTGCTTTAAGAATTCCTGTAGGGAGAAGTAAGCTGAGAAGGAGGAGGTGCCATAGCTCCGTGGTGGAGCTCTTGCCTTGCATGCAGAAGGCTCCCGGTTTGAACCTTGGCAGCACCTCCGGGGGGACTGGAAAAACTGCTTGAAACCTGGGATCAGTGTGGACAATGCTGGGCTAGATGGAGCAGGGCTCTGACTCAGTATAAGGCAGGTTCCTATGTCCCTACAAGGGTGGCCCCGAATGCAAATCACAGGCAGGAGACAGGCATTCATCGAGGCTCTTTTAAGCCCTCAGAAGCAGCCTTGATGAGGATATTAAGTTCTGGGTTGTATGGTACACATGGACAAAAGTGAACGCCTGGAGGGGCCCTCTGCCCTTGAGTGCGCCAGCCTTAGAGCTCACCCAAGACCCCTCTGCACCTTCTGCAACGGATCCATTCACAAGGCCCTAAGAAGGCGCTGGGGCCACCCCGCTCCATGTTGTCAATCAAGGTGCTCCAGGCCCAGAGGGGAGGATATTTAGCACAAGGCAGTCCAAGGAGATTTTGTGCCCTGCAGATTTCTGCTCAAGCCCGGCTGTCTGGTCCACCATGACACACAGGAGATGCCCAGAATTGGATTTCTTTCCATTTCAGGATGCTTAAAAAGTGCAGCTCAGGACTCCTAATCTGCACATCCAGCTCTGTTTGAGTTCATCGTTCCTGTGATGCTACTGCAGGGTTTCCTTGATTTGCAAAGGCCCTTTCAGCAGGATCCAGCTGAGTTAAGCAGATGTAAGGCCTACAGAGTCAAGTGGAAGGGTTGTGGGCAGGGTCACCTCTCCCCCACTGAAATTGGCAGCACGCAAAATACTTCGCTTTGGCCGGATTGTGCCCTGTGTCCAGTGGTGGTGCCAGTCGGGGGTTGGGGGCTGAGTGCCCCAGCCCTGCCACACGCCCCAGCGGAACTTCAGAGAAGAAGCTTTTCTTCCGCAGCCAGCGCTGGCCTCTTCTGTCGCTCTGGCTGCTGCTGCTGCTTTGCTGCCACCACGAACCAGGAAGGGATTCCTGGCTGGTCTGACACCATCATTTGTTGACCTGGGCATGTGCAAAGTCTGTGGGAAAACACTTCCTGAAGTGTGCGCCCCCTCAGGCCTATGCACAGGCAGCATTGTACAAAAATCCAGCTGATGCATATCTCCTAAGAAGGAAGGAGGACTGGATTGCTCAGGAGGAAGCATGGGCAGCAAGTTCTGAGCGCATCAGCAGTCAATCCCTTTGCACGTAGGGTGATGGTGATGGTCATAGTAATAATAAGTAAACCTCTGTCCAGCGTGCTGCTGTAGCCCTAGTGCAGCAAAAGGCTGGAACCTGCACTATAGTGGCACCTAGTGACAGAACAGAGCATTACAACGCCAAACAAAGGTGGGGAGGAGCACCCATATTTGCCAATCCAGAGAGGAAATACACTTCATGCCCCCAAATCTAAATCCAAGTCCCCAATTCCACATGTATCATGGGAACTCACCCTACAGCAGAAATAGCTTTACTCTGGTGTGGCATTTTCCTATTGGAATAATTCTGATGAAGGGATGCCTGGTGTCTCAATATAACTGAGACTTGGTGGGATGACTCTCATGACTGGAATACAGCAATTGAAGGATATAATTTGTTCAAAAAGAACAGGAGGAACAGAAAGGGAGGTGGGGTTGCACTGTATGTGAAAAATACATACCTCTGCACAGAAATACAGCAGGAGGAGCTTGGTAGCCCCATCGAGAGCATCTGGATCAAAATAAATGGAGCAAAGAATAAAAGGAACCTGGTGGTCAGAGTCAACTACCGGCCATCCAATCAAGGAGAAGACGAGGATGAAACTTTTGAAAAGCAAATAGCCAATGTTTTAAGGAACATGTGGAAGTTTTAAGGAAGCATGATATAGTAGTAATGGGGGACTTCATTTCCCCAATATTTGTTGGGAGACAAATTCTGCAAAACATGGCCCCTCCAGGAAATTCCTGACTTGTGTGGTGGATAACTTCCTCCTACAGAAAGTAGAGGAAGGAACTAGAGGATTGGCTGTCCTTGACTTGATCCTGACCAACAGAGATGACTTGGTGGATAAAGTAGCAGTTACAGGAACTCTGGGGGAAAGTGACCATGTTGTACTTGAGTTCTTGGTTCTAAGGGAAGCAAAAGCCAAGTGTAGTCAAACTCAGAACAATGATAAGTTAGGTCCCATGGCAAGCGACGCTAATGAGAAAAGGAGTCCAAGATGGGTGGGAGGTTTTAAAAAGAAATTCTCAAGGCACAACTACAAACAATTCCAACAAGAAGAAAAAGGTGGAAGACAACAGAAGAAGCCAATGTGGCTTCACAAAAAGCTTAGGGATGACCTGAAAATAAAAAAGGACACATATAGGAAGTGGAAAGAAGATCAAGTAACAAAGGAAGAGTACAGGCAGGTAGCACAGAATTGCAGGGATGGCGTCAGGAAGGCTACAGCTGAGAACGAGCTGAGGTTAGCGGGGGTGCTAAAAACAACAAAAAGGCTTTCTTCAGCTACATGCATAGTAAAAGGTAGAGGAAAGAAATGGTGGTTCAGCTATTAAATAAGGATGGCAAAACGATAACAGATGACAAAGAAAAGGCAGAGGTGCTCAATTCCTACTTTGGCTCAGTCTTCTCCCAATAGAGGGTCTATGACCCCCTGGCAAAGGCGAAGTACAGGCTGATGGAGCAGGATTGCAGCTTGAGATCGATAGGCATATGGTCAAGGAACACCTAATTACTTTGAATGAGTTCAAATCTCCAGGGCCAGATGAACTGCACCCTAGAGTAATAAAGGAACTGGCAGAAGAACTCTCAGAACCGCTGTCTATTCTCTTTGAGAAATGGAGGATGGGTGAAGTGCCAGATGACTGGAGGAGGGCTAACGTTGTCCCTATCTTCAAAAAGGGTAAAAAGGAGGAATCTGGGAACTACAGACCACAAGTCAGTCTGGCATCCATCCCTGGGAAAATTCTGGAGCAGATGATAAAGCAATCCATCTGGAAGCACCTTGACAACAATGCCGTGATTACTCGAAGCCAACATGGATTTGTCAAAAACAAGTCCTGCCAGACGATCTGATCTCATTTTTTGGTCAAGTCACCTCCCTTGTGGACCGTGGGAATGCTGTAGACATCATATGCCTTGACTTCAGCAAAGCTTTCAACAAAGTGCCCCATGCTATCCTGATGAGCAAACTAGCTCAAAGTGGGCTAGATGAAACAACGATCTGGTGGATCCACAGTTGGCTACAGAATCGGACTCAAAGAGTGCTTATCAATGGGCTCTTCTCACACTGGGGAGAGGTAACGAGTGGGGTACCGCAGGGCTCAGTCCTGGGCCCAGTGCTCTTCAACGTTTGTATTAATGACTTGGAGGAGGAGGTGCAGGGAATACTGATCAAATTTGCAGATGACACAGAATTGGGCAGGATAGCTAATACTTTGGAAGACAGAAACAAAATTCAAAGTGATCTGGATAGACTATAGCGCTGGGCAGAAAACAACAGAATGACATTTAATAGGGAGAAATGTCAAGTTCTGCACCTAGGAAAAAGAAACCAAATGCACAGTTACAAGATGGGGGATACATGGCTCAACAACACTACAAGCGGAAAGTATCTTGGAATTGTTGTAGCTCACAAGCTGAATATGAGCCAACAATGGGATGTGGCTGCCAAAAAGGCCAATGTTCTTTTGAGCTGCATTAATAGAAGCATAGCTTCCAAATCCTGCGAAGTACTAGTTCCCCTCTACTCAGCACTGGTTAGGCCTCATCTGGAGTACTGTGTCCAGTTCTGGGCACCACACTTTAAGAAGGATGCAGACAAACTGGAGAGGGTTCAGAGGAGGGCAACAAAGATGATCAGGGGACTAGAAACACAGCCCTATGAGGAGAGACTGAAAGAACTGGGCATGTATAGCCCTGAGAAGAGAAGACTGAGGGGAGATATGATAGCGCTCTTCAAGTCCTTAAACGTTGTCCCAGAGAGGAAGGCCAGGATCTCTTCTCGATCATCCCAGAGTGCAGGACATGGAATAATGGGCTCAAGTTACAGGAAGCCAGATTCCAGCTGAACACCAGGAAAAACGTCCTGACTGTGAGAGCAATACGACAATGGAACCCATGACCTAGGGAGGTAGTGGGCTCTCCCACGCTGGAGGCGTTCAAGACAAGGCTGGACAGCCATCTGTCCGGGATGCTCTGACTTGGATTCCTGCATTGAGCAGGGGGTTGGACTCGATGGCCTTGTAGGCCCCTTCCAACCCTACTATTCTATGATTCTATGGTTCTGTGATTCTATGCGCTACGGCAGCACTGGAACTTCAGGTGGATTTTTCAATATCCTGGCCACAAAAGCATCCTGGGAAAGCGGGGCATGAGGATGTTTTTAGCTTCAGCGCAATGTTTTCTATGTGTGTCCCTCCATGGGAATCCTTCCAAGTGCCTCGGTATAGAGTTTGGTATGTGGGAGCCAGCAGCCTCTCACTTTCGGCAGTCTCCCTCGGCAAAACGAATGGCTCGTTGCAGCACCCACGCCACGCGGCAGCCTTGGAGAGCCTGGACCGCTTTGCTCTGTGGCCACTTCAGCATGCTGGAATTGTATTAGCTGTGTCGAGAGCTCGGCATCTTCGAGCCATCATGTGCTCGGGGGGGACACAATAGTCTCCCCATTAACACCCAGGAAGATGGAGGGAGGCTGGGCAGGCCCTGTCAGAATTCTGCTGATTGGGAGCAGCTGAGAAGGGGCTCGCCTGTGTTCTCTTGACTTGCTTCTCCAAAGAGAAGAAAAAATAGCTGGCTTGCCTCAGCCAATTAATTGGTGCTAATTAATTCCAGCAGATAGTCCTTGACTGACAACAAAAGGGGAAGCAGTTGTAGGAGGTGTTACAATTGTGTAGGCAAATGTACGGACAGATAGAACAGAAGTGCTCGCCCTGATCACACCCTCACCTCCACCAGTTGCACCCAGATGTTTTTTAGGCTCTGGTCACAGTGTCAAGGGGCCCAATAGTGAAGTCTGGAACCACCCCAAATCAGACTCAAGGCACCAGTTGTGTCCTTAGCTTAGAAGTGGATGGAACCAAAAGCCTAGGCTACGGGTGGGCATCCTCTGACCCTCCAGCTGGACTACAGCTCCCATCAGCCTTATCCAACATAGCCAATGGTGAGGACTGATGGGAGTTGTAGGCCAAAACAAGCTGTCCACCTCTGGCCAGGTAGTCCATCCGTGTATCCCAGGGCAAGACCGGCCAGCCCCTCTGCCCCACATATCAGGGTGAAAAAGGCACACTGCAAAAATGCTGCTGTTGCCCTTGTGGGTCATGATTGCCAGCTCTGGAAATCAGTGATGCTGTGAGGTAGTTTCAGACTCTGGATTGAACGGTCCCACGGGAGCTCCTCTGTTCAGATGCATGTCATGTGTTCACTGACTTTAAAATTCAGCATGCCAGCCCTGCTGCGGGGCGGGGGGGGGGAGTTTCTGCTCAATCTGCTGGATTTCTGCCCTGACTGCACCATGGCGTGGAAGGAGTGTGCCCTGAGGGAGGATCATGGGAGTGCTCCAGGGGGCAGCCACCGAAAATGCTGTGTTCACCCACTGTGCACTGCTGTGCCGTCAGCTGACAGGTTCCCTGTGCTCAAGCGGCATTTCCACATAGGGTATCCGCCTCCCACAGATCACCGCAGAATGCAGACCGGCACTGTGCCACAATCAGAGAGGAAGAAACAGCCAACATGAAGGGCAGATAACTTGTGAAAGCGCGCCAAGCCGGACCTGCGCTGGAGGGACACAATGGGAGCGCGCACGCTTCCCCTTGGTCTCTCGTCACATGCCAGACCAGACTCGGATGGGCCAGATTGAGATCGGCCCTCCACCCCAAGGGGCACTGGACCCCCTGGCCGGCCTGCGCTGCCAGCAGTGCTCAGTTGCTGGCTGGGCTGCCTCCGAGGCTGGGGCACGCCCCTCACTCAGCTGGCCCTGCTCAGCCCTGGGCAGGCGGCGGGCAGGCGCAGCGCCTGGCCTCGACAGGCTCACTTGGGCAGCTGCGCTGGGGGCGGGGCCAGTCGGCATGGCTCCCCCTCGCTGGTCGCCCACCTTCTTCCACGCTGCTGGCCATCGCCTGACCACCGCACTGCCACCGGCCTTCATCACCGCTGTGGAGCCGCCTGTCAGGGTGGACACTGAGCCCATAGAATCCCAGAGTAGTTCTGATTCTGAGGAAGAGGAGTTGCTCCTGGGAGAGGAGCGCGCTCATCCTTCCCAGGGCCAACAGCTGACGGAGATTCCTCCCACCGGCATTCCTAGCTTAGATAGCAGTCCTGGGAGTGACAGAGCGCGGGAAGCAGACTTGATGGACGCGCGTTGCTGACGCAGAGAGCGGCGCCAAATGGAGGGCGTGGAAAGGAAGCATAGTGCCTGGTTGGTGCGCAAACAACGGTTGCGCCCAGAGGATCCAAGGGAAAAGGGGAGGGACTCTCCCTAGCCCTTAAGTTCAGGGTCTGCCAGTGATTCCCTTTCAAACGGGGACCAACTGTTCCAACTTAGGGCATAGTTACTCTGCTGCTCATATCTAGTTGCTAACAGTAGAGTTGTTAAGTTGTAAAAGAAGAATAAAGCTTTGAAAGGAATCCCTTTGTCTGTGTCTGGACTTGGCTACTGGATTAGACTGAGAGAGGCCTCCAAGGAGCCCTTGACACTGCCCACCCCCTGCCGCTGGAGCACCGCTGAGCACGCCCGGGCAGGCCATGGCCTGTGGTTTTGGCTCGCTGTTCACACCCAATGACTTCCGGGAGGGTCGGCGGCCGTTTCGAGCTCAGCACACATCCGCCAAAGCTACACGCTCCCCTCCCCCTCCCCCTCTTACAGTGTCCACTGCGCTCTTCTGTCCTGTGTGCACGTGTGTGCAATGCATGCACACACAAAACAGGGCCAGGTTTTAAACAAACAAGTAAATGGTGACAGGAAAACTGCACCCGCTTTCCCCATTCTTGTCTGGCCCTGTGGGGCCCAGACACCCCCAAGCCAGCCCCTTCCCCACTTCAGACACCAACATTCTGAGTTAACTGGACCTGGTGCTCAGTAACGCATCTCTGGGGTGGGGTGGGGTGTTGCCCTCTGACTGCTACAAGCTTGACCAGGCATCGGCAGCAACAAGAGGGTGGGAAGAGGACTCTGTCGGTCATTCGCCTCCTCTGGCCAGAGCTCTGCGAGACAGGAACTGCTGGCGTCGCCTGCCTGGTGAGACCCCCAAGACTCCTAGGATTGTAGTGGAAGCTTTAGAAGAGGTTTTAATTGTTGCCCAATCTAACTGTTTGTTGCGTGTGTTAGTCTGGGCTGTAGGGAGCTGGGATGGAGCCAAGCCTGAATACCTGCAGGATCACACAGGTTTACCCAGGAGCACCTGGTGTCACTGACTGAGATGAGGCTGAAGACATCACACCGAAAGAGGCTCTCCAAAGACCAAGGGGGCACGCCCTGGCGAGGCACAACACTCAGGTATAAGACTGACGGGGGCAGGATACAGACCGGAGGGTCGCAAGCAAGGTGGGCAAGGCATAGAATAGTCCACTGAAAGGGCTAAAGAAGAGACCCAGCCCCAACATGGAAGCATTGTGTGGGGGTGACCTTGGAGCTGAGCCTGGTGGGGAGAGCAACAAACTGAGGTGAGGCCTTTTGCCTGTGGGGCCCAGGGAAAGCAAACTGCAGCTCAGGGCTTACTGTCTGCTCTGCGTCGTGGCAGGACCTTGGATAGCACGCTGCAGGAAGTGCTGGCTGGAGTATTCTCCTATGAGGAGCTGTTGTCTCAGCAAAGGACTGCAGTCCACTGGGGCATTAAGCAGGCTGGCACAGCCCGGTCTTTCAGCAGCTCCACCCCTGCTGGATGCTGGCGGCAGCTCTTAAGGGGCCGGTGCCTGCTTCTGCAGCGATATGCTCCTGCGTGGCTGCGGGGGCATTCCCTTCCAAGTCAAATGATGGGAGAGCTACCTCCTGAGGATGGGACAGTATAGGAGAGGCTGCTACCATCTCCCAATGAAGTGGAGTGATCTGTGAATCGGAGTCCTCGTTGGGATAACGTGGAGCCTCAGAGCCAGGGGACCTGACAGCCTTGTGGCAGGAGCTGGTTGGCTCATTTTCCGTGACAACCAGCAGGAGATGACACCAGGCAACAGGGATGTGTTTCCTAGTCTTGCAAGATACAGCAGTTACAGGGGCTCTGGGGAGAAAGCCAGGCTGTAGGCTAGGGAGGAAGCACTTACGCTTTAAGTCTTAAGGCAAGGATGGGCAACTTTTTATCCAGAGGGACACACTCCCTTGGGGATAATCTGTGAAGGCCCACATGGGCAGAGTTGAGGCTAGTGTTGGCTGGGGCTAGGACCCCCCCCCCACTTCATCCACTTACCCTCACACATACACTGCCTCATGCTCACAGAGACTGTGCGGGAGGGACAGGGAATATCATCATTCCTAATGAGCATTTTTAGTCTGCAGATGCACCTGCAGTCCACACCTCATCTATTACCTTTGCTGCAGCACACAGGATCTTGCTGGTTTTCAGTGAGGCAGAAGCTGGAAATACCCAATTAACCAGACACTACTGGTACTAAAACCATCTGTTAAAATGTGCTTCATGCTCAGATAAATTAGGTAGAGGATTCTCCCTTCTTAACGTTAACTAAGGCCAGAGTCTACCAGGAAGTTCTCTTACACAAGACCCATTCAAATGAACAGAGAACATATTGGTAGATTGAGCCCTAGCTTTTAAAAAACGTTTAAAACTTTGAAGCAATCCTTGTAGCTCAGAGGTGTAAAACCTCTTTCGGCCTGAGGGCTGAATTTCATTTGGGGGGGGGGGGCTGCATTCCAGTGGCAGGCAAAAGGGGTGGGGCATGTTTTAGCTGAAAGGGGTGGGGCATGGTTTAGCTGAAAATGCTGGCATGGTTTAGCTGAATCATAGAATCATAGAATAGTAGGGTTGGAAGGGGCCTACAAGGCCATCGAGTCCAACCCTGAAAGCTCTTCCTGCCAGTCGCTAAGCCTTTGGAGAGGAATTTCAACCTTGCAGAAGGGGGAAAAACTGCACAAAAGCCAGGAGACCACCAAATGGTTGGTGGTCGAAGGAAAGCCGGGCAAAGGTGCTTGATTCAAGAAGGCCTTTGGCATGTCAGCTGGTCTGTTGGGTTGGGTGCTGTTGTGTTTTAATTGGGTTTTTAATGTATTTGTTTTATAATTGTTTTAATCAAGCTTTTATTTAAATGTTTTGCTATTCCTATTATTGTAAACTGCCTTGAGTGCCATTTTCTTGGTAGAATGCTGGGCTATAGAGGAGTGTGGCCAGGGGAAGGGTGTTTGCCCATCTGGGCAACCCTGGAGGGCTACAGGAATTGCACACCTGCTGTAGCTGGCTTATAGTCTTACTAGGTGAACTTTTCTAAGGATTTCAGATCCACCTCACAAAACCCTTCTAGCTTCCACAAGTTATCTTCATCAGGACATGATTCTACCTGCGCCCCTGAAGGAAGTCGTTCTCTTGGCATTCCTTTACTATCAGATCCAGTCAACATTTTATGAAAAGCCCCTGTTTGGCAAAGATACGCTTGGATTTATTGTCTCCTTTGTTTACTGGCAAACTGAAGAGGAATTGAACACACAGAGAGAAAGGTTTTGTTTTTTCTGTCCATGAGTATTTCAGAATTTAGCACCAATACAATTGTTGTTTATTTTTATTTGCTGTATTTGTAGTAGATGGGTAATTGCCAGCCAGCCATCACCAGACAATTTTCACTTAATGAGAAAAAAAGTAACCCAGCGATCGGCCACTTTACACTCCCTCCCTTGCGATGTAATGTGGTCTTGAGAGTCCTCGCTGCAGCCCAGCAGAAAGGGCACCTTGGTCACCACCACAGCTCCCCACAGTCCATCAGCCAGCGTTGCCTGGGTGCTTATATGGAGCTCCTGAGAAAGGACTCCTGTGGGATGTCGATTAGCCTCCTGCCCTACTCTGTCTTCATATAGGAGATCTTTCCACTTGGGAGCAAAAATCAGAAATGAAATGAAGTTTGAAGTCATATAACTTGATCTACCTTGAATTTGCCTTAATTGTCATCATCAGAATCTATTTATTTACTTGCTTATTTAATTTGTTACATTTATATCCCCCCTTTCCTCCAAGAAGCCCAAGGTGGCGTACATGATCCTCCGTCTCCTCTTCATTTGTCTCCACAGTAACAACACTGTTAGGCAGGTTAGGCTGAGAGGCAGTGACTGGCCCAAAGGCACCCAGCGAGTGGGGACTAGAAGCCCAATTTCCCCAGCCCCAGTCCAGCACCTAACCACTATAATCCAAACTCAGTTCCAGTTAGGAAAACATGAGCTTGGATTTTTTTTTTTTTCTGGGTGGTGGTGGTGACATAAACAATTCCAGTTAGGAGCACATTCTTACAATATTCCCTGTGATGGATACTTCTTAGGCTCCTAGGCTGAAATGCTGGCAAGAGTCCAGCCCCATGGCAGGCAGGAGCCTGGAGCAGGGAGCAGCACCAGGCAGACAGGCACGCAGTCTGGACACACCTAGGAGGCCTTCTTCCCTGATGAGCTGCCCAGGCCGAGGCAGCGCTGCCAGGCTGGTTCACTGATCCCAGAACAGCTTTCCTATGGACCAACCGTGCTTCTTTTTCTTCTGGATGAGATCTCCATTTGTTAGCCCACATCGAGCTCATCACAGATCCCAAACACTGGCTGCTTTCTTGGAGTCAGACAGAGAAAAGAGGCAGAAAAGTGTTATCTGCATAATTGGTGATACCATACTCTAAACCTCTGGACAACTTCTCCCGATGGTTTCATGCAGATGTTAACCTGCATGGGAAACAAGATGGAAGACTGAGAAACTCCATAAGCCCATGGCCCAAAAGAAGAAGAGCAGCCCTCCAGCACCATCATCTGGAACCTACCTTCCCCATGTCGGACCAGAACCAGCACAGAACAGCCCTAACCCAGCCAGCCAATTGAGACAGATATATCATAGTTCATGGTATTGAAAACCACTGAAGGGTCCAGCAGAAACAATTCTCCCTGTCCAGTTCTTAGCATAGGTCATCAAGCTGGGCAACCGAAGCAGTGTCAGTCCCCAAACCAGGTCAAAAGCCTGAACAAAAGGGGCCCAGACGGGGTGCTCCTAGAGCAGACAGAGAGCTCCTAGCGCTACCAATTAGACGGCATTGTGCAGCTATTCCATCTTTTCCTCCTTAAATGTTTTTGTGGAAAGAAAAAAGATAGAAGAAATGGTGGGAAAACACGAGATGGTTACAAATGGAAGAGGCCATTTGGATCCTCTGTAAAATTCCATGAATGTGGCAAGGTGAAGGCGCCATAAAAGCCTCGTCTGGAGGCCCCCTCGATGACCAGCTCGCACATCACGATAAGCCACGCCGAAAACAAGCCACGGTGGGTTTTTTAATCAGCCAGAAATCCACGGTCACCCACGATGCAGCAGACACACGATCAGGCGCGCCCTGGCTTGCTGTGGTTTGTCTCCCCCTTTGTCCTCCGGCCTGCTCCCAGCATGCATCCCTGGGGCCTTTGCAGCAGCTCGTATCCTGGGAGCCATTGGTCCACTGTGTGTGACGGGCGTGTTTTGCCTTAGCAGGCTCCAAATGGAAACCTTTTGCGCTGCTTCCTGCCACCCTCCCTCCCCGGGACCTCCTGCTCACTGCCTGCAAATACTTTTTTGAATGAAACCAAACTATTTTGTTCTCAAGGTTTTACTGGTGCTTCACTCTGGATAGGGGTGAATGCTCCTTCCTTGTTCTCCTTGACCTCTCAGCGGCTTTTGATACCGTTGACCACGGTATCCTCCTGGACCGCCTGGAGGGGTTGGGCATTGGAGACACTGTATTGCGGTGGTTCCGGTCCTTCCTCTCCGGCAGGTACCAGAGGGTAGCACTGGGAGAGGAGGTTTCGGACCCGTGGCCACTTACTTGTGGGGTGCCACAGGGTTCCATCCTCTCCCCGATGCTATTTAACATCTATGTGAAGCCACTGGGGGCTATCATCAGGAGTTTTGGGGTGCAGTGTCATCAATATGCGGATGACACACAGCTCTACCTCTCATTCAAATCTTCACCAAGGTTGGCCGTAGAATCCCTGTCCAAATGTCTGGAGACGGTGAGTGGCTGGATGGGGAGGAATAAGCTGAAGCTCAACCCTGACAAGACCGAGGTACTTTTGGTGGGAGACAAGAGGAGGCTGGGGGATGTTGACCTGGTGTTGAATGGGGTACAGCTACCCTTGAAAGACCAGGTCCGCAGCCTGGGGGTCATTTTGGACTCCCAGCTGTCCATGGAGGCTCAGGTGTCAGCTGTGAGCCAGACAGCGCTGTATCAACTCCATCTGATACGGAGGCTGCGCCCCTTCCTTCCCGACCATCTGCTCCCATCGGTAGTACATGCCCTGGTCTCCTCTCGTTTAGACTACTGTAATGCGCTCTACGTGGGGTTACCCTTGAAGACGGTTCGGAAACTGCAGCTGGTACAGAACGCGGCGGCTCGCCTGATTAAAGGCAGCCGCCGGCAAGATCACATCACTCCAGTGCTGAAGGAGTTGCACTGGTTACCAGTTGTTTTCCGGGCCAAATTCAAGGTGTTGGTTTTGACCTTTAAAACCCTATATGGTTCCGGCCCAGCCTATCTTAAGGAGCGCCTCCAGCAACACCAGACAGGCCGCTTAACAAGATCAGCCTCGGATGGCCTTCTCTCTGTCCCATCAGCCAGGACAGCTAGACTGGTGGGGACGAGGGAGAAGGCCTTCTCTGTGGTGGCCCCCACTCTGTGGAAATCCCTCCCTAGGGAACTCCGTCATGCCCCCTCTTTAATGAGCTTCCGTCGTGCATTAAAAACGTGGTTGTTCAGGCAGGCATTTGGGGTGGGCTAGGGTATTTTTTTAAAAAAATTTATGGTAAAATTTTATTGTTTTAAATTGTTTTATGGTGGGTTGTACATCGCCCAGAGTGGCTGGGTGACCAGTCAGATGGGCGATTAATAAATTTAATAAATAAATAAATTCACTCTGGGCCAGCACAGAGCTTGCTCTGCCCATCAGAGAAGCAGCTTTTGTTCACCGTCCTTCGTCTCCTTCATCCTCCATCCCCTGCCTCACCCATCCGCCCATCCCACCTCCATCTGTTCTGTTTTTTGCTGGCTCCATAGGACAAGTTTTCCTCCCCCTGCCCCAGTCAGATCGCTGCCTGTGTAGACTTTTCTGAGCACAAAGAGTAAAACCAAACTTTTGTTTATGTTAAGGTTTCACTTCACTTCTACTTCCATCTTGGCTCAGCGGGGGTTTGGCTTGCTGTGCTTGCCAGGGAAGCACCTCACTGCTGCCTGTCTCCCCTCCCCTCCGCCTCCCTGCATTGATAGGTGCCCAATATATAGGTAACAATACAAATCAAGCACCTGATGCAGGTTTACAGTGCCAATAAAAAGTGTGTTTTTATTGGCTTGCATAGTTTAGATACCTTGAATAGGTACTACTCTGGGGGGCAGGCACTATTTGGCTTATATAAGATGCTGGCAGGAAAATCATATAGGCTTCACCTGTACTGAAGGCAGCCAAAAAGTCTTGGGGGGGGGGGTGGATAATGCATGAAGCAAGTTACATATTTACTGCAGGGTGGAACTGCTTCTATGGAGTGTGCTACCAAGTCCTAGACTTACAGGGGTGGTGGTGGTTCATTCCCAGAATGCTCGGCAGTGCAATACCTAAAGTGTGGGCGGCTGCTTATATGGGGTATGCTACAAGTGATATACTTAAAGCGGGGGGATACTTACACGCAAACAAGTAAAGACCTCCATGGGTGACAGGCCCTTATATAGTAGGCACTCCTGGAATTTTAAAGCACAGTACTTGGCCACAGATGATGTGGGAGCCCTGGTTCCAGATGTAGTCAGCAGTAGCTGAGCAGATTGCTCGAACCTCACGGTGTGATGCTGTTGCTGCCTGGGGATTCAGAGGGTGGAGGGGCTGCTGCAGCTGGGGATCGATGGAGACTGCATCGTTGTCAGCCCCATGTCCAGGCAGCTGGGGGTTTCTGGCAGGAGGCTGCCACCCCTGGATTTGCAGATGTTGTGGAGGATGCAGCATGTGACGATGACATCCATGACTAGGTCTTCCTCCACATCCAGAAGCGTGTAACAGGGCCCCCAGTGTGTTTTTAGTCGCCCAAAGGCTCGCTCCACCGGGAGTCTCACCCTGCAGTGGTAGTAGTTAATTCTTTTGTCCTTTGGGCGTCCTCAGCACGCGGTATGGTGCCATGAGCCACGGTTGGAGCACAAAAGCCTGGCATGGGGGCTACTGAAGAATGTGCCCGTGGCTAGCTTATCTGCCCCAGTGAATCCCAGAAGATGACAGCGCCATGGCTTCTTCCAAAAACGTCTGTGTGCATCTCCATTAACCTGCCCTTGGCATGTGCAACTGCCTGCAATACCATGCTGTAGAAACACTTTCTATTATAGAACTTTAGATTTGGGAGCCAAAATCTGCATGTGCAAAGAATCCAGGGCTCCCATGGCCCAAGAAAAGCCAAGCTGACGGAAGTTTTGCGTGTTTTTTTCTCTCGTTGCCCACCTTGATGATATCTGCTAGGTGCAGCTCATTCAGGACATGCACCATTTCTCTGAAAATTTTGCAGGCTGTAGATTTCTCAACTCTGAAGGTGGTACCGAGTGGGAAGTAGCCCAGGTAGAATGCCAGTTTGTACAGTGTCATCCCCAGCGGGTGTTTGTTTTTTACTGGGATGCTTTTTCTCATTACTGTATCCGCTCTTTAGATTACCAGGGTGATTTCTCCTGCTATGGTGTCAAAAACTGCCCAGGATATACAAAAAATGGTGTGGAACCTTGCATCATCCCACCCATCTATGTCGAGCATTGTGAACATTTGAGGCCTACAGAGCCAAAGGGAAAAAAGGTCATGTTTAGGAGTCTGTTTTTTGTTGTTGTTGGGATGTAGTATCCCTGAGAGTAGTTTCATTTCCCCAGTTAAGTTTCATTTCTTCAGGTTTGAAGCAGTACTTTCAGCTTTAGGGGAGGAGGGTATATAAAGAGAGCGAGAGAGCCAGTAAGAGCAGAGTCAGGAGACCAGAGCCTGAAGAGGGAGCAGGAAGCAGCAGCCTAGAGGAGTCCAAAGGACAAAAGAATTAACTACTACCACTGCAGGGTGAGACTCCCGGTGGAGCGAGCCTTTGGGCGACTAAAAACACACTGGGGCCCCTGTTACACACTTCTGGATGTGGAGGAAGACCTAGTCATGGATGTCATCGTCACATGCTGCATCCTCCACAACATCTGCAAATCCAGGGGTGGCAGCCTCCTGCCGGAAACCCCCTGCTGCCTGGACATGGGACTGACAACGATGCAGTCTCCATCGATCCCCAGCTGCAGCAGCCCCTCCACCCTCTGAATCCCCAGGCAGCAACAGCATCACACCGTGAGGTTCGAGCAATCTGCTCAGCTATTGCTGACTACATCTGGAACCAGGGCTCCCACATCATCTGTGGCCAAGTACTGTGCTTTAAAATTCCAGGAGTGCATACTATATAAGGGCTTGTCACCCATGGAGGTCTTTACTTCTTTGCATGTAAGTATCCCCCCGCTTTAAACATTTATTATTTATTTAATAAAACATTTAAATAATTCTTGCAACATTGTTGCATACTGAGGGCTAGATTTCCCTTGAGAAGGAACCTGCCCAAACTGTACCTTTGCTACTCTCATTTTTCTTGAAGCAAGGGAAAGGGTGGAGAGAACAAAGGCTCTCAGCAACAGGGCCGCGCACCGGGGTGGGGATGGGGAGTGTTGGGAGCGGGAGAGCACAGCCAGTCTGGAGTTGTACTTGTGCTTGGGCGGCCTCCTCTTCCGCCCCAGCCTGGGCTGGCGCTATTGGCACTGCCCAGGCGGCAGCGGCCTTGTGACAGGGAGACCAGGGAGTCCCCTGGCCTTGTGTGATGCATCTAATGGATCCACAGCAAAAGGCGCCTGGGGGAATTCTGGCTGAGGAGGCACTTGGTGCACTGGAAGAGCACCTGACGGCGGGTGCAGCAGAGGCACCCTGGCGCCGTGCGGCTGCTGAGCAGAGCGGGGGGGGGGCGCTGCAGGGAGCAAAGGGGGCGGCTGGAAAGCAGGCTGTGCCTGCCGTGCTGCAACAGCTTCCTGCAAGGCTACTGCCAACATATGCAGAACTTCAGTCTGACGGCCCACGGTGGCATTTCCTTCCCTCGTGACCTGCTCAAACATGCTATCTGAGGCTTCCAAGCCTTCATGTACTGACTGCCCAGAACTAGGGATGTTGTCAGCTATGGTCCATGTGGACTGGACGATCAATACACATTCACTGGCTCTCCTTTCATTCTCCTCTGTGTTCAGGTCCTTGAAAAGTTTATATGTATGTTCACCTGATGCTTCAGTGGCTTTCTTCAAGTCCCTAGCAAGCTGCACATGGTGGCTTTTCTGTTTGTTCTGTAGACGAGCAGCCCTCTGTATGTTACTTATGAGACCCTCGATCTTTGGCCCCTCCGGCCGTTCTTTGGTCCTGGCTCCTCCGCTGCTGCCGCTGCCGGCCCCTCTTCAGCAGCTGCATCTTCTTGTTCAGTCAAGTCCTCCCCTCCCTCCTCTGCTGGGAAGCTATTAAATGGGGTGGGGGATGCTTGGTTCTGCAAACAGGTGTCCCAATTCCAGGTCAAGTGGGGGCATTTTGCCAGCTCCCCTTCAGCCAACTGTGGAAGAACAATTCTGCCAAGACTGCGGCCCACCAGGGCCGGGGAGGGGCTCTAGTACAAGTGAGAGACTGACCACCTTCTCATCAAGGTTCGCTGCAGTACGGCACATCTGCTGCTGCTGCTCTGCCTGGGACAGGTGCTTTGGTGGTACATGCGGGAGAACCCTCCCCTCTTCGGGGCAAACATCCATAGCTTCCCTGGGGAGGCACTGTTCCATGGGCGTTTCCCTAGGGAAGATACTTTGCTCTGCTTCCCGAATGGCAGGGACAACATGCTTCGATGTGGAGGAAGCATCCCTTGATTCACATTGTGCAGTGGAGGCTGGCTGTGAGGGCCAGCCTGCTTTTCTCAGCGCAGAAGGTTGTGGGGCTGCTTGTCCCCAAAGCACAATGGGCAGCTTGCAGTGGCAACCATGGAGGACTCTCTGGGCATACTGTCAGGCAAAGTGGCTTGATACAGACCAGCTTTGGAGGGACAGCTTTTTTGGGGGGGTCTAGATACAGAAGACCCTTCATGGATCACTGCCTTGTTGTGGCGAAGGGGCTTGCGTAACTCAATGAACCATAAGCTATGCCATGCAGGGCCACCCAAGACGGACAGGTCATGGCAGAGAGTTCTGACAAAATGTGGTCCACTGGAGAAGGAAATGGCAACCCACTACAGTATTCTTGCCAAGAAAACCCCATGGAACGTATCACAAGGCTAAAAGATATGATGCCAGAAGATGAGCCCCTCAGGTCAGAAGGTGTCCAATATACTACTGGGGAAGAGCAGAGGGAAGTTCTAAGTAGCGCCAGAAAGAGTGAAGCGGCTGGGCCAAAGCCGGAAGGACACTCAGCTGTGGATGTGTCTGGTGGTGAAAAGAAAATCCGATGCTGTAAAGAACAATATTGTTTAGGAACCTGGAATGTCAGATCAATGAATCAAGGTAAGCTGGAGGTGGTCAAATATGAGATGGCAAGATTGAACATCGACATCTTGGGAATCAGCAAACTACAATGGACAAGCTTGGGTGAATTTAATTCAGGTGACCATTATATCTACTACTGTGGGCAAGAATCCCTTAGAAGAAATGGAGTAGCGCTCATAGTCAATAAAAGGGTGGGAGAAGCAGTACTGGGGTACAATCTTAAAAACGGTAGAATTATCTCAGTACAAATCCAAGGCAAACCATTCAACATCACAGTAATTCAAGTCTATGCCCCAACCACTGAGGCTGAAGAAGCTGAGGTTGATCGGTTCTATGAAGACCTACAACACCTTCTAGAACTAACACCAAAAAAGATGTCCTTTTCATCATAGGTTATTGAAATGCTAAAGTAGGCAGTCAAGAAATCACCGGGATAACAGGCAAGCATGGCCTTGATGTACAAAATGAAGCAGGACAAAGGCTCATAGAGTTTTGCCAAGAGAACACGCTGATCATAGCAAACACTCTTTTCCAACAGCACAAGAGGCGACTCTACACGTGGACATCCCAGATGGTCAATATCGAAATCAGATTGATTGTGTACTTTGCAGCCAAAGATGGAGAAGCTCTATACAGTCAGTAAAAACAAGACCTGGAGCTGACTGTGGCTCAGATCATGAGCTTCTTGTTGCAAAATTTCGGCTTAAATTGAAGAACGTAGGGAAAACCTTTAAAATCCTAAATGATGATGCTGTTAAAGTGCTGCACTCAATATGCCAACAAATTCGGAACACTCAACAGTGGCCACAAGACTGGAAAAGGTCAGTTTACATTCCAGTTCGAAAGAAGGGCAACGCCAAAGAGTGTTCAAACTACCGTACAGTTGCGCTTATTTCACATGCCAGCAAGGTGATGCTCAAAATCCTACAAGCTAGGCTTCAGCAGCATGTGAATGGAGAACTACCAGAAGTACAAGCGGGGTTTCGAAGAGGCAGAGGAACTAGAGATCAAATCACCAACATTCGCTGGATCATGGAGAAAGCAAGAGAATTCCAGAAAAAGTCTATTTCTGCTTCATTGACTACGCTAAAGCCTTTGATTGTGTGGATCACAACAAACTGTGGCAAATTCTTAAAGAGATGGGAGTACCAGACCACCTTACCTGTCTCCTGAGAAACCTGTACGAGGTCAAGAAGCAACAGTAAGAACCAGACATGGAACAACCGAGTGGTTCAAAATTGGGAAAGGAGTACGACAAGGCTGCATATTGTCGCCCTGCTTATTTAATTTATATGCAGAGTACATCATGAGAAACGCCGGGATGGATGAATCACAGGTCGGAATTAAGATTGGTGGGAGAATTATCAGCAACCTCAGATACGCAGACAATATCACCCTAATGGCAGAAAGCGAAGAGGATCTCAAGAGCCTCTTGTTGAGGGTGAAAGAGGAGAGTGCAAAAGCTGGTTTGAAACTCAACATTAAAAAAACGAAGATCATGGCATCTGGCCCCATCACTTCCTGGCATATAGAAGGGGAAGAAATGGAAGCTGTGACAGATTTTACTTTCTTGGGCTCCAAGATCACCGCAGACGGTGACTGTAGCCATGAAATTAAAAGACGCTTACTCCTTGGGAGGAAAGCTATGGCAAACCTAGACAGCACAGTAAGAAGCAGAGACATCACCTTGCCGACAAAGGTCTGCATATTCAAAGCTATGGTTTTCCCAGTAGTAATGTATGGCTGTGAGAGCTGGACTATAAGGAAGGCTGAGCGCCGAAGAATTGATGCTTTCGAACTGTGGTGCTGGAGAAGACTCTTACGAGTCTTAAGACTCGATACGTACACCTGCTTCCTCCTCAGTCCAGAACTTGGCACAGATTCTCTGGCTCTGACTTTGGCCTCCTTGGGCACACTGTGCATCCAAACGGGCCACCAGTGCTGGTAAATCTGTGCCTTGTGATGCTCGTGTGAAGGGAGCGGGAGCAGGAGCAGCAGAGAAAGGTGAGGCTGAGAAGTCAACCTCCTCCTCCCCAAGTACATTTGGAGGTCCAGGGACCGGTGATTTTCCCTAGCCGAGGAGGTATTGTGCCTGTTCAGCAGCTGGAAGTAATGTCAAACTGGTTGAGGGGTGAATATTCCTTGCTGGGGGGCAGCTGTCAGGCCACCATTTCCCATGCACAGAATAGTGTTAGGCTAGATGAGAGATTACGGGTCTGTTTACTACAGAGGGAAGCCAAGCTAAGGAGGGAAGGCAGGGGAAAGGGGGGAGGGTTATTCTTGCAACAGTCCATTTTCCAATAATAAACATCAAGCGTATAACGGTATTGGTTTCAGGGTGTGTAAGGGATTAAGGGTGTAACTACTTCTGTAAATACTTGTGTTCCAGAAGAGAATGTCAATGTACAGCACCCTTTCAAAACTTGAGATTTGGGGTTGTTTTGAGACAGGAAGCAACACCGACATAACTAAACTCAGCTGCGTAGCCACCTTCTTCAGGGTCGCTCAATGAAGGTAAGCGAAACTGGGCTCATAACGGGGGGGGGGGGGGAGGTGGCTGTCAAGGGAAGTGCCAGACTAGAGGAGGAGCGGCAGGGGCACTGGCAAGGGAGGACGGAGGCAGCACTCCCGTATGCTGTTGCCTGGGAGACTTTGGCAAGAGAGAACGCAAGGAGCAGCTGGGTGTCTCATCACTCTTGCTAGGCATCTCTATAGCCCTTTTGAACAAACCCACAGTGCTGCGTTTGCACATCACGACAAGCCACTTGGAAAATAAGCCACCATGAACAACCCAACAACAAACCATGGGCTCTTAATATGGTTTGTCCGTGGTTAATAACCCATGCTTAAGCCACTGTGCTGGGTTTGTACCTGGCAATCCATGATGAAACAAACAAGGCTGACAACCTGAATATGAGCTAACAATGTGATGTGGCTGCAAAAAAGGCAAATGCTATCTTGGGCTGCATTCATAGAAGTATAGCTTCTACTGCCTTCCACTGTCTTTCCTTGCTCTCGCTCCTCTTCTTGCTGCTCTTACTGTTTTCACAGAAGAAACTGAAACCGAACACAATGGGGGTGATTTGATAGCTCATTATCTGCAATCTTTTAAAAAATGGAACAAAGGGCACTTAGTGCACAACATGCCTTGAATGATCGCGGTGTCATGTAAAGAGCTCACAAACTTCCGTGAAGGAGCCATCTCAATCACTGGATAAAAGCTCTGTGTGAAAATTTATTAATGACGAGGAGGAGGAGGAGGAGGAGGAGGAGGAGGAGGAGGGAATGCTGATCAAATTTGCAGATGACACAAAATGGGGCGGGATAGCTAATACTTTGGAAGACAGAAACAAAATTCAAAGTGATCTTGATAGCTTGGAGCACTGAGCAGAAAACAACAGAATGGAATTTAATAGGGATAAATGCCAAGTTCTGCACCTAGGAAAAAGAAACCAAATGCACAGTTACAAGATGGGGGATACGTGGCTCGACAACATTACAAGCAAGAAGGATTTTGGAATTGTTGTCGATCACAAGCTGCATATGAGCCAACAATGTGATGTGGCTGCAAAAAAGGCCAATGCTCTTTTGGGCTGCATTCATAGAAGCATAGCTTCCAAATCCCAGGAAGTACTAGTTCCCCTCTACTCAACTCTGGTTAGGCCCCATCTGGAGTACTGTGTCCAGTTCTGGGCACTACACTTTTAAGAAGGATGCAGACAAACTGTAGAGGGTTCAGAGGAGGGCGACGAAGATGATCAGGGGACTGGAAACAAAGCCCTATGAGGAGAGACTGAAAGAACTGGGCATGTTTAGCCTTGAGAAGAGAAGACTGAGGGGAGATAGGATAGCGCTCTTCAAGTCCTTGAAAGGTTGTCAGAGAGGAAGGCCAGGATCTCTTCTCGATTATTCCAGAGTGCAGGACACAGAATGGTGGGCTCAGGTTGCAGGAAGCCAGATTCTGGCTGAACATCAGGAGGGGCTTCCTGACTGTTGGAGAAATATGACAATGGAGCAGATTCCCTAGGGAGGTGGTGGGCTCTCCCACATGGGAGGCATTCAAGATGAAGCTGGACAGCCACTTGTTAGCAATGCTTTGACTTGGATTCCTGCACTGAGCAAGGGGCTGGACTCGATGGTCTTATAGGCCCCTTCTAACCCTACTATTCTATGATTCTATGAACCCCCCATGGGGTTTTGTGTCATGCAAATCAGGCCATTGTCATCCAAGAAAACCTTGACTTGTTCTGTCACCACACTCTCAAGATACAGTTCATTATCTCCATATTGCAGGTTGGGGTATGTGTGTGGCTGAGAGAAAGTGGCTTATGGTAGCCCTACCATGTAGTCCACTGTTTATATTACAGGCTGGGGGAGGTGGGGTGTGTGCGTGCTGAGGCTGGTTTGGATTTCTAGCCAAAAATCCCCCATACAAAACACACACTGCATTGCATCAAAGGTTAATCTATGTAAATTGCCCCTTCAGGCCACTTCTCAGGCCGAATCCAGCACTCAGTTGTGTGCAAAAGACTTGTGCTTCACTGAGTTAACATGCAGATACATTTTAAATCTTTAAAACTAAAACAAAACACATTTTTCATATGAAAAAAGGCCCAAGTTAGAAAGAACAGGCACTCCTGTCTTTGCTGCTATCTTTTTGCCACCTAATCACAGATATGGTGAAATTTTGGATTTCTCCATTGATTTCTATGGGCTGCCCCTCACTTCTAGCTGCAGCAGGGATGGGGAAAGTCTACCAAAACTGGGCATTTGAGCTGTGTGTCACTTGGCTCTTTTTCTGTCTCCGTGGACTGGCACTCCTGGAGGCACTGTAAGGAGTGAGGCATTCCTGCCGACCTGGCCCACAGGGGTTTCTGGTTCCAGGCCTACCATACTCAATGATATGCTGAGCTTGGGGGCTTGGGGAAAAAAAGGGGGCATTAAGTATTGGTTTTGGTATGATAAGGTCATAAACATTATCAACAAATTGAAAAGCTCTCTCTGAGAATGGAATTAAGTTTGAGATTGTAATTTGAAAAATGTGGCTTTTGAATCTGTGTGAAGTTTCATTAAAACTGAAATGTACCTTTTCCCCTTTAATTTTCATGTGGTGTTATTTTTAATGTAAACTTCTAAATGCATAAACTGCTATGAGCCCCAAGGACAGGGGCTGTCACTTGAGCCCATGATTCCGTGTCCTGCACTCTGGGATGATTGAGAAGAGATCCTGGCCTTCCTCTCTGGGACAACCTTTCAAGGACTTGAAGAGCGCTATCATATCAGTCTTCTCTTCTCAAGGCTAAACATGCCCAATTCTTTCAGTCTCTCCTCATGGGGCTTTGTTTCCAGTCCCCTGATCATCTTTGTTGCCCTCCTCTGAACCCTCTCCAGCTTGTCTGCATCTTTCTTAAAGTGTGGTGCCCAGAACTGGACACAGTACTCCAGATGAGGCCTAATCAGTGCTGAGTAGAGGGGAACTAGTACTTCGCGGGATTTGGAAGCTATGCTTCTATGAATGCAGCCCAAAAGAGCATTGGCCTTTTTTGCAGCCACATCCCATTGTTGGCTCATCTTCAGCTTGTGATCGACAACAATTCCAAGATCTTGTAGTGTTGTTGAGCCACGTATCCCCCATATTGTAACTGTGCATTTGGTTTCTTTTTCCTAGGTGCAGAACTTGGCATTTATCCCTATTAAATATCATTCTGTTGTTTTCTGCCCAGCGCTCCAGTCTATCCAGGTCACTTTGAATTTTGTTTCTGTCTTCCAAAGTACTAGCTATCCCTCCCAATTTTGTGTCATCTGCAAATCTGATCAGCATTCCCTGCACCTCCTCCTCCAAGACATTAATACAAATGTTGAAGAGCACTGGGCCCAGGACTGAGCCCTGCGGTACCCCATTTGTTACCTCTCCCCAGTTTGAGAAGGTCCCATTGATAAGCACTCTTTGGGTCCGATTCTGTAGCCAACTGTGGATCCACCTGATAGTTGTTTCATCTAGCCCACTTTGAGCTAGTTTGCTCATCAGGAGATCATGGGGCACTTTGTCGAAAGCTTTGCTGAAGTCGAGGTATATGATGTCCGCAGCATTCCCACAGTCCACAAGGGAAGTGACCTGATAAAAAAATGAGATCAGATTCGTCTGGCAGGATTTGTTCTTGACAAATCCATGTTGGCTTCGAGCAATCAGTGCATTGTTTTCAAGGTGCTTGCAGATGGATTGCTTTATCATCTGCTCCAGTATTTTCCCAGGGATTGATGTTTGTTTATTTATTTATTAAATTTATTAATCGCCCATCTGACTGGTCACCCAGCCACTCTGGGCGATGTACAACCCACCATAAAACAATTTAAAACAATAAAATTTTACCATAATTTTTTTTTTTTAAATACCCTAACCCACCCCAAATGCCTGCCTGAACAACCACGTTTTTAATGCACGACGGAAGCTCATTAAAGAGGGGGCATGGCGGAGTTCCCTAGGGAGGGAGTTCCACAGAGTGGGGGCCACCACAGAAAAGGCCCTCTCCCTCGTCCCCACCAGTCTAGCTGTCCTGGCTGATGGGACAGAGAGAAGGCCATCCGAGGCTGATCTTGTTAAGCGGCCTGTCTGGTGTTGCTGGAGGCGCTCCTAAAGATAGGCTGGGCCGGAACCATATAGGGTTTTAAAGGTCAAAACCAACACCTTGAATTTGGCCCGGAAAACAACTGGTAACCAGTGCAACTCCTTCAGCACTGGAGTGATGTGATCTCGCCGGCGGCTGCCTTTAATCAGGCGAGCCACCGTGTTCTGTAACAGCTGCAGTTTCCGAACCGTCTTCAAGGGTAACCCCACGTAGAGCGCATTACAGTAGTCTAAACGAGAGGAGACCAGGGCATGTACTACCGATGGGAGCAGATGGTCGGGAAGGAAGGGGCGCAGCCTCCGTATCAGATGGAGTTGATACAGCGCTGTCCGGCTCACAGCTGACACCTGAGCCTCCATGGACAGCTGGGAGTCCAAAATGACCCCCAGGCTGCGGACCTGGTCTTTCAAGGGTAGCCGTACCCCATTCAACACCAGGTCAAGATCCCCCAGCCTCCTCTTGTCTCCCACCAAAAGTACCTCGGTCTTGTCAGGGTTGAGCTTCAGCTTATTCCTCCCCATCCATCCACTCACCGTCTCCAGACATTTGGACAGGGATTCTACGGCCAACCTTGGTGAAGATTTGAACGAGAGGTAGAGCTGCGTGTCATCCACATATTGATGACACTGCACCCCAAACCTCCTGATGATAGCCCCTAGTGGCTTCACATAGATGTTAAATAGCATCGGGGAGAGGATGGAACCCTGTGGCACCCCACAAGTAAATGGCCACGGGTCCGAAACCTCCTCTCCCAGTGCTACCCTCTGGTACCTGCCGGAGAGGAAGGACCGGAACCACCGCAATACACTGTCTCCAATGCCCAACCCCTCCAGGCGGTCCAGGAGGATACCATGGTCAACGGTATCAAAAGCCGCTGAGAGGTCAAGAACAAGGAAGGAGCATTCACCCCTATCCAGAGCCCTCCTCATATCATCCACCAAGGCGACCAAGGCCGTTTCTGTCCCATGCCCAGGCCTGAAGCCCGACTGAAAGGGGTCTAGATAATCAGTTTCTTCCAAGTGTGCCTTCAACTGCACCGCCACCACCCGCTCAATCACCTTGCCCCAAAATGGCAGATTTGAGACTGGGCGAAAGTTGTTCAGAACTTGAGGATCCAAGGAGGGCTTCTTTAAGAGCGGTCTTATCACTGCCTCCTTGAGGGCTAATGGCATCACTCCCTCCTCAAGGGAGGCGTTCACCACCACCTTGATCCCCTCACCCAGTCTCTCTCTGCAGCTCATAATGAGCCAAGATGGGCAAGGATCAAGTATCTGATGTCAGACTGACTGGTCTGTAGTTCCCAGGTTCCTCCTTTTTGCCTTTTTTGACGATAGGGACATTAGCCCTCCTCCAGTCATCTGGCACTTCACCCGTCCTCCATGATTTCTCAAAGAGAATAGACAGCGGTTCTGAGAGCTCTTCTGCCAGTTCCTTTATTACTCTAGGATACAGTTCATCTGGCCCTGGAGATTTTAACTCATTCAAAGTAGTTAGGTGTTCCTTGACCATATGCCTATCGATCTCAAGCTGCGATCCTGTCCCTTCAGCCTGTACTTTGCCTTTGCCAGGGGGGTCATAGACGCTCTTTCAGGAGAAGACTGAGCCAAAGTAGGAATTGAGCACTTCTGCCTTTTCTTTGTCATCTGTTATCATTTTGCCATCCTTATTTAATAGTTGAACCACCATTTCTTTCCTGTCTTTTACTATGCACGTAGCTGAAGAAAGCCTTTTTGTTGCTTTTTAACCTTGCTAACCTCAGCTCATTCTCAGCTTTAGCCTTCCTGACGCCATCCCTGCAATTCTGTGCTACCTGCCTTTACTCTTCCTTTGTAGCTTGGCCTTCCTTCCACTTCCTATATGTGTGCTTTTTGTGTTTTCAGGTCATCTCTAAGCTTTCTGTGAAGCCACATTGGCTTCTTCTGTTGTCTTCCACCTTTTCTTCTTGTTGGAATTGTTTGTAATTGTGCCTTGAGAATTTCCTTTTTTAAAAGCTCCCACCCATCTTGGACTCCTTTTCTCATTAGCGTCGCTTGCCATGGGACCTTACTGATCATTGTTGTGAGTTTATTAAAATCAGCTTTCCTAAAATCCAGGGTACGCGTTTGACTACACTCAGCTTTTGCTTCCCTTAGAACCAAGAACTCAAGTATAACATGGTCACTTTCCCCCAGAGTTCCTGTAACTGTTACCTTACCCACTAAGTCATCTCTGTTGGTTAGGATCAAGTCAAGGATAGCCGAACCTCTAGTTCCTATCTCTATTTTCTGTAGGAGGAAGTTATCAGCAACACAAGACAGGAATTTCCTGGAGGGGCCAGGAAATCATCATCATGTTTGCTGGCCCTCATCCAATCCATTACTCTGCTCAGGCACCGATTCATGACATCCGCTGCCTCCGTTGGGTTAGATGAAAAGGAGAGGTAAAGCTGGGTGTCATCTGCGTATTGATAACACCTCAGCTCACATCCACAGACCACCTTCCCCAGCAGTGTCATGTAGATCAGGGGTGGAGAAATCTAAGCCCTGTAGAACCCCATTATATAATTGCACAGAACAGAGGAAAAATCCCCCAGCACCACTTTCTAGAAATGGCCAGCGAAGTAAGAACAGAACGACTATGAAAGAGTGCCCCCAATTACCAACCCAGCCAGCCGATCCAGAAAAATACCATGATTGATGGGATTGAAAGCTGCTGAGAGATCCAAGAGAACCAACAGGGTCTTTCTTTCGGCAAAGGTCATCCCACAGGGCGACCAAGGCAGCTTCTGTCCCAACCCCAGGTCTAAAGCTGGACTGAAATAGATCTAGAAAGTCAGCCTGAAGGCCTGGAGTTGATTAGCAACCATTTCCATTTGCTTAAGCACTTTGCCGGAGAAGGGCATGTCAGCCACAGGCGTATAGTTGCTCTTCGTTTCTAGGTCCAGGTTAGGTTTCTTCAAGAGCAGCCGGAATACTAGCTGTTTCCATAAGGCTGGTACCAGTTCTGCTCTCACGGAGGAACTGGGCCTGGCAACCTTCTGCCCCAACGGGCCATCCCCCACTGACTGGATGTGAAAAGCCCAGGCCTTTGATGTGCCACTGCCCTGCCTCCTTCACAGAACGTTGCCGGAGGCGGAGGCGGTGCGTGTCATCATGGTGCACTGGAATCCCCCGTGTTTCCCCACGGCCTAGTCTGTCTTTTTCTTACCCTGTTAAATCCCTTCAGGATGAAAAGACAGGCCAGCTGCAGAAGGCTTTCCTTCTCGGCGCCGGGCTAGGATCCCCGTGGGGATGCGATCCTGAGGGAAGGCCCCTAGTTGCCGTCCTTGGCCGAGGGTGCGTCCGGAGGGAGGGCTCCTCATGCTCGCAGGCCTTGTGCAGCTGCTCCGCCTTATCCTGCTCAATGGATTTTCCATGATAAGGAAAAAGACAGAAGAAGTGGTGGGAAGGCCACGGGAGGGCCACGACGAGCCCGGGCCCCCTAAGCGCCTGAGGCAGGGCGATGGAGCCATGACCGCCTCGCCGGGAGGCACCCGTGGGCCTGCGCTGGGCTCGGACGCGGGTTGCTGAGGCTGGCCTTTTCTTGGCTTCCGGCACGCAGCGGCCCTCGGGAAGCCCAGGCGGGCCGGAGAAGGAGCCGTGCCCCCGCGCCTTTGCGCGCCCGCCCAGCGGTCACCTTCCGCGGCCTGCCTGGGATGCGGCGGCGGCCGGGCGCTCCGCCGCCAGGCAAGGCAGGTGCCTCCTGCTCTGCCGCGGGGAGAGCCGGCCACGGGCAGCGGCCCTTCGGCCGAGGGGCGCCCGCGGCCTTCCCGGGCTGCGCGGCCCCCACCTCGGCCCCCTTCTCGGGCGGGGCGGCGCCGCCCCCGCCCCTGCCCCCCCCCGGCGGCTGCGCTGCGCTTTTGCTTCGGCGCTCCTTCGCCAGCCCCGCTCCTTTGTCTCCTTCCTCCTTCCTCCCCCCCGCGCGCGCCGCCACGGACAGCAGCCCGGCGGCTGAATCAGATGGCGGCGGGGGGGGAGGGGGTGGTCCTTCGCGCGCCCTGCAGCCACTGACGCGGACGCCTCTGCGGGGAGAGCCCCGCCGCGGCTTCTTCCAGGCGGCCCGCTCCCCCGCGCGCTCCCTCTCCGCGGTCGCGGGGCAAGCGCCCGCCCGCCCGCCCGCCGCGCTCGCGCGCTTCTCCTGCGGAGCTGTCTGCATGACTGTCTCTAAGGTAAGGAGCTGCCCGCTGCCGCCTTCTCCGCCAGCCTGGCCGCCGAGCGCTGCCCAGCCCGCCCCGCGCCCGCTCTGGCAGCCCCCGCCTGCGGCTGGGTGGCCGGGAAGGGCTGGGCGAAGCTGCCCCGCGCGACCGCCGGGGCGGCCTCAGGGCTGGGGGAAGGAGGGGGCGCGCGCCGGCCACTTGCGCAGACCGCGGCTGAGCCGCGCGGGGCGGGCTCGGCCGTCTGCGGCAGAAGCGCCCCCCTGCCGCGGCCCAGGTCGAGCGTGTGCGGCGGCCGTGCTGCATCTTTAACCCCTTGAGAAGCGGGGGCGCCGCTCGGGGCCGCCGGCTTCCCTCCTCTGAGGGCGAGCAGACCGCCCGAGGCCGCTGCCCGCGCGCCGAAAGGCCGGCTCGCTGCGCGCTGGCGGAGCAGCCCGCCCCGCGGCTCCCTCCGGCCGGAGCCCCGCCGCGCGGACGGAGAAGCCCCCCCGCCGGCGCCGGGCGGCAGCGCTCTGCGCGTCGGCTTCCGGGATCCCTGCAGGTGGGTCGGGAGGAAGGAGGGGGGAGGCCCGGGGAGGAGCTCGGGCGGCAGGAGCGGGCTGGGCCGGCCTTGGCCCCGGAGCCCCTGAGGCACGCGGGCAGCCCCGCACGGAGGGGCCTCGCCCTCCCGTCGACACGCGCGAAACACGCGCTCCGCGTTATTCTCCGGTCAGAACCATCCGACTGGGTGGAGGTTCGAATCCAGCCCCTCCGTGATCTGGCTGGTTGCTCCAGTAGGAATTCCGGGCCGCGGGTTGCCGGACTCTACCGCTGGGTCCTTAATGACGCGCAGGGCTTTTGTGGGTGTGCGTGAGGCAAGGGCGGTAGAGGATTTTGCATTCTGGAACGGCTAGGGATGGATGGGGCTGGTTCGGGGGGGGCCCTTCAGCAGGCTCCGTTCTCCTGGAAAAGGTGGCACTGGTGCTTGAAATGCGGAAGCGGGGAGCGGTGTTTGGGCGGAGGTGCCTGAGCGAGACCTGCTGCTTGTGAGAGGATCTGCAGCGCCACATGCGGAAGAGCCGGCTGCACGCGGTCCTCTGGGCTGTTTTGCCGTAAGAACCAACTCGGGGCCTACCGTGTGCATCTGACAGCCAGTGTCTTTGCGATTGTGTATTCTCTCCCATCTCTTTACTTCCTTTCCCACTGATTACTCTCCTTCCTGCTTTTCCTGTAACTGAAAAGTTTGACTTGCTGCTTAGATGGGTGTCTTGCCACTGCTGGCGTTTGTAGCAGTTTTTCCAGCTTGATGTGAGAGAGGTCAGCAGTACTTTAGCTGGGGAACCAGACAATTTGACAGCTTCTGCAATATTTGTCTGCAACCCTCTTGGTCTGGAGTAGCCCTACTAACATCTAGTAAATCTACTCTGGAGATACTGAAGAGTGCAACCTTTTATTCAATTTTGATGAGCTCTCCTCCGCACCCCACAATCTGAGGGTCATCCAAAGCAGTTTCCCTTGAGGAACAAGGAACTGCTGCTGGAAATTAAAATCAGCTGCCATCCCTCCGTGTACATGTAAAAGTGCTCTGCACATGCACAGAGGCTTCTGTAGATCCAGGCATAAAGGTATAGGCTGGAAAGAAGAAACCTACCTTCTACCGCCTTTCTAACCATACAGCGTAATTGGTTCTAAAAAAGTTATATACTTGTGGATGTTGTCAGCTGGGCAGTATTTTTTGTCTCAGTTAGAACTGCTACTGCAATTTAGCTTAAAGCAACATTTGAAACAAATGTGAGGGAGGCGTCTTCCTCAGGTGAACTACCCATGAAAATGGCGGGGGGGGGGGTTTAAGCTTGTCAGCATTTGTCGGTGAAGTTCCATAGACACACACACAGGGAAAATATACAGAGATTCAAGATGAGACTGCTGTAGGCATGTCCAAGTTATGGCAAGTCAGCTAATGAAAACCCTGGAGTCCATTAATGCAAACCCAGATTTATGTATGTGAACTTGTGTCTCATCCTACCTAAGGGCAAGCATGATGCCATGTTCAGAATAATATCGAATTAAATGAACTTCTGATTGGCTTAATCGTGGTCGAGAAATGCTGGCTGAACTGAAAGCTTTAATAAGACTCAAATAATATGGAATTTTATTTATTTATTTATTATAAAATTTATTAATTGCCCATCTGGCTGGTCACCCAGCCACTCTGGGCGATGTACAACATACAATAAAACAGTTTAAAACAATAAAATTCTACAATAAAAACATTTTCTAAAATACCCTAACCCACCCCAAATGCCTGCCTGAACAACCACGTTTTTAATGCACGATGGAAGCTCATTAAAGATGCAAAATTTGGGTCTCTGTGAGGGAGAACATTGGACTGGCCCCGAAATTAAGATGAGCGAGGGGGTCTTCCTCAGGCAAGAGGCTGGAGGCTACCAGTAACGGGCAGAAAATTGTGATTTGTTGAGCTTATTGAGTTGGGTCCACATTTAGTCACATGCAGCTGGGCTGGTGGAAGCAAAAGTGCCCACTGTCCTCCCCACATCCCCCTGAAAATGCTTCAGAGAGGATCAGAGGACCCTGGGTGAGCTGTGGTGTGCAGGGGGGGGATCCCCCAAAACTGGGTGGAGGCACTTTCAGCGAGTGAAGTCATTCTGTCAACAGAAGGTAGATTCTGGATCCAACCCATTATATTTTAGGTGTTATCAGGTGATTAAGAATTTGAACGTTTGACCTTACTCACTGCAGTGTCTTGGTCCATGGCTCCATGTGGCAACTGCAGAGAGCACGCAAAGGCCCATGCTCCAGTTGTCTAGGCACCACTGAATGAGTCAGGTTCATGTTCTGGCAATGGGCAGGTGTGGGTTGTTATGGCAAGCCATTGCCCGTTCCTCCATCTATGCCTTGCAAGCTGGCATAGCCTGGGTCATCTGAATAGTAGCCTTACATGTAGCCTTATGTGCTGCTGCGAAGATGCAGGCCCCTTCTGGTTTCTTTTTTGCATGTGGAAACAAGGGAGATGTGAATGAGAGGAGCGTGCTGGGGTGGGGCAGTGAGGCTCTGTCTCCTGATTTGCATGTTTCCCTGTCTGCTGCACCTTTTTCAGCTGAATGATTGTGGCAGTGTGGGAACTACAGTGTGGATGTACCATTGTCCCTGGGCGCATGCAAAGCTTGCGTGCACCATGCCTTCCTTATGCTGCTTGTAATTTGAATATTCTACTCTTGAATATCTTTGGTGCATTTCGACACATTTCAGCTTCCTGGTGGATTGTGCCTCAAGCCCCCAAAAGAAAGGAAAATTGAATGCAAATTAAAACCTTCTTGACAAATAATGGCCTTAAGTCCTTTTAAGTGTACCTCCCATTTACAATACCAATATGACCCCAGGGAGGAATTTCACAGATTGGCTTTTAAGTATTTTCTTTTTAAAAATTACTCCTTCCTCTCCAGGAAGATCCTCCATGACTGTTTTCCTGGTCTTGTGACCCAAATGTGATCCTTATGTTTTCCATAATCTAGCTTCTAGCACAACTAATAAAACCATTAAAACATAAAAACTGGACCTTCTCTAAAAAGGTGCTGCCTTTTATCCAGCTAGGTTTGTCTTCAGTGGTTGGAATTCTGGTGAGTTAATGCAAATTATTAACTTAAACCTTCCTATGTTAACTTTGACAGTTACAACCTTGACTTGGAAGCAAGTCCCACTAAAATCAATGGGACTTGCTTCCAAATAGGATTGGGTCCTTAATGGGCCAAGACCCATTTGAGGCCTTTATGGTGCCATTGCCCTGCCTCATACACGGAATTTTACTCAGAGTCCAGATGGTGTTGTCTTCTACTTGTAACCCTTCCATGTTTTCCCACTGCTTCATTCATCTTTTTTTTATCGCAGAAAATCCATTAAGGAGAAAAAGATGGAATAGTTCCATCATGCCTTCTAATTGATAGTGCTAGGAGTCCTCTGTCTGGAAGCTGCCCAGGTACCCTTGCACTGTGATGGCAACAGTTTAGAGTTATGGTGGTGCATATCCTGAACTTCTGCAATTGAACAGGCATGGAGCGTAGTGTCACGCACAAAAGATGATATATCCTTAAAATCTCTGGTTTTTTTAAACAAGTTTCTAGACCTTATGGTTGAGTGTATAGGTTTGAAAATGGGTGAGCAGAGTTTGGAGAAACCTGAGAATCCATAAAGAAGCTAAGCAGGTCTTGCAGTGGTTTGTGTGTGTGACTGGGGCGGGGTGAGGTGGGGGTCTTCTGTATAGCCCCTTCCTCCTCCCTAAAAGGAACAGAATAAATGACGGTACTGAGGGGTATAATTTTTGACTCCAGGGTGCACCAAAGTGATGACCTCAGGCAGCGAGCAGAGACTTGCTGCAACACTCTAGTTGGGCTGAAGGTTGTTGAGATGTCACCTATGAGCATGCTGTGTAATCCTCTTCAACCTGGTAATGATGGCACAGGTGCTAAAAATATCCCTAGTTACCTGGAATCCCCCAGCATGAAGGTACATCTATTGATGAAACTCATTAGAGGAAATCTCCTGAGTAAAAAATGGCAAAAGCTTGTGAGATTGCAGCCTAAACTGGGGGTGACAGCTGCTTATCTGTTCATTCAGTTCTGCAGACCACACTGGGTTGTGCCAGAGGAGGAGTGCAGGTGTGCCACTAGAAAGGGATCTGCAGAACAAGTAGCTCCCCATGCTGTAAGCGTGGAGCAGTGGACAGAAAGCTGCAGGGCTTGCTAGAGCTCTGCCCTAGAATTTCAGGTCTGCTGAGACCTGGCATTTTCAGTGCTAGGGCCCAATTGCTGGAACCAATGAAATATGGATAAATGGAAATGTCCCTGGGGAGGTGCAGAGTGCATTTCCTTCACTACACTACAACTACTGTGGTGAGAAATCTGGAGATATGAACATGTGGAATGGAGAGTGAATCACACTTTGGGGCCCTCTGTGCCCCAACTTCCATGAGTTCACCTCAAGGCCTGAACAGAGCCTGTGTTGTTCAGACATGTTGCATGAACAACACAGGGTTAGAGAGTCTCCACATATCAGAGGTTGGGGGAAGGTTCCCAGAGCAGAGGATCTGATCCTGTAGCCTAGCGGGAGGGAAAGTTTATACTCCCCCCCCCCACACACACACACTGATGCAGAACACAGTGGTAGATCTTATTTAAAGTGGGGGGATAAGTAGAAAACAAATCTCATCTAATGCTTAATTCAATCCGTGGTGACTTTGAATGGCAGCCTCTGATCTTGTAGTTACTGAAATCAGGCACAACCAGAAATTGATGTGATCAAGCCAGCCAATGCAGAAATCAGACCTTTCTCTGGCTGGGAATGTACCAGGAGATAGAACCGCCTGCTCCTTTGTGCATCCTGACTCCATTCATAGGCTTCCTCTCCGTCTGTAAGTTTCCATTGGAGGCATGAAAACAAGTCAGCAAATATTGACAATTTTGTGTCTCCTAGGAACGTTCAGTGTCTGCTTGCCTGTGCCTGTTCCCAAAGAGACGCATTGATGGGGAGAAGCGAAGGGGAACTGGTGCTTCACATTGCTGAGGGAAACACTAGTTGGAACTGGGCTGGTGAAGATGGTTGGTATGGCAACATGAGAAGGGTGGGGGAGGCTGAAGCACAGTGTGCTGACTGGGTAGTGCGAATGCCAATTGCAGCAACATTTAGGTCTGCACAGCCAGTGAGGAAGAATTGTCCCATGATGTGTTGGGGCTGGTAACACACTTGTGTATGCCTTTTGTCACTTGATTAATGCAGCATTGAGTGTTGCAACATCAACTTGCATGTCAGAATGGACCACCACAGATTTAATATCACAGCACAGTCGTATTGCTTCAGGCACGAGGTGTCTCAGTGGAGGTAGTCCAAGCAGTCAATGGCCAGTCATCAAGGCCTGGTTGGTGAATCACTTGATTTTTTCACATTTAATCTTGGTCCGCTTAACTTGCAGCAGACTTGAAAGGCATTGTGTGCTTGAGGTGACTGCGGGACAGGGGGAGAGAAATGGAAGTTCTGCCTGGGGCATTATGCCTATGGATTGATGTCTTCACAGATGTAAGTTCTTCTTTGTGGCTTTGGTCATCATCAGACAATGAATGTGTGTGCATGGACCAGGCCTTTGGTTTCTCAAAACTGAGCATTGGAAGTGCATGATCCCAAGGTAGCGGAACACGTTCTGAATCCATGTACAAGACTGCATGGAGCTCCATTCTGAAATCATCACCAACAGCCTGAAACAGACATGTTGGCTTACAAATGTGGGGAATAGGTCTGGTGTCAAGGGGTGGCATGGTTGGGCACTTGCCAAGGGCCCACACTCCAGCAAGGGCCCACTGACAAGACCTCCCTGGACTTGCTGTTCCTCTTCATTGCCGCAGTCTGCTTGTTCAGCTGCCTCTCGCTCTGGTCCAGACAGCAGTGATGGGGAGGGGGAGGAGCAGGTTCCTCTGCCCACGTGCTAGGCAGGCAAGCAGGCGGTAGCCGTGGTGAGAGAGAAGATGAGGAGCAATAGCAGCTGGTGACAATGGAGGGAAGGAGGCAGGCTTGCAAGGGGCACACTCAGGACGTTTTGCCCAAGGGCCCTCGAAAACCCGGAGCCAGCACTGGCGGGGGAGATCTTGCAGTGATGTTCTCTGTTGGGCAGAGCAACATAGGGATGGCGACTGATGCCAAGTATGAATCAGGTGGGAGTTTGCCTGATTTCATACTGGGGGGAATCATGAGTAACGTGAACGTAAAACTTAGTCAGAGAAGAAACGTGTTACGTAAAAATGTGCCCCTTCAGTGGCATAAATGCATCCGTGTAGCTGTTTGCTGATCCAGTCAAACTGCTTCCTAAAAAGATCCAGGTGGAACAGCCTTTGGAATACCAGGTTTCCCTTTTCCTTTTCTTTTGTAAGCTGCATGAAAAAAAGAGGACTTTTGCTTTCTAACAAAGGCTTTTGACTGAAGCTGGCCTGGTGAACAGTGGTTCTTGCACTGGCAACAAGGGTGGGGGGCATACAGAGCGTATGACGTGAAGCTGGCAGTGAAGAAGAAAATGGGATGGATATATGGTTGGAAAGTGATAGGTTACCTTTGGTTCTTCTGCAGGCAGAAAGCAGGACACATGAGGTGTCGCTTTCTTCCTCCATAAGGGATACACCGTAGCTTGCGATCACTCCTTATTGAAGGAGGGAGAGGGCATTAGCCTCCAAGGCCTAGTACCAGCCTCCACTGCAGCTCCAAAAATGCATGATGGATTCTGCCAATCACAACATCCAAACATGACTTTGTTACTCATCTTATTCATCTACTTCCTGCTGGTTTCTTGATGTGTTGTGGGCTGTTTTCTAGATGGAAAGTTAAGTCCACGCAGAAAGTTTAGAGTTTCTGTACTCCAGCCATGCAGTTCTATGCATATCTTCTCAGAACCTAGTTCAATTGAACTCAGTGGGGCTTACTTCTAGGCAGGGGCATTGTTGGGCAATTAAAATATTCGAGGTCCAAACCCATAGGACACAAATCTGTGTAAAATCTGGTTATTAGATCTATGTATGCAAAATATATTAGAATAATTACTAGGATTTATTTAAATTTCACTGGTGACAAAGCCAGTCAGTTAATTTCTCATCCGAATCATCTCAAATTAAATAAATTTTTCAATTAATTTGCACCCTGACCCAGGTCATCGCAATAGATTCAGGGCCACAGCCCCAGGACAAGCAACAACCCTGTTTATGGAGGTGGGTGTGGATTTCAGCTTAAGCATTCCACTTTTAGCTTGTACTTGGGTTAGGTTCTTCAGTTGTGTCAGCTTCTAAGCAATTTCTTTCTAGGTTTTTGGTTCACCACTCTTGTAGTTGTGCTTTGTAATCCTTATCCAGAGTTCTAGCTACAGTCTCATGTTTAAACAAGAGAAAGTCTTGAGGCACCTTAAAGATGATCACGTTTGTTATGGCTTCAGCTTTCCTGGTCTGCAGACCTGGATTGCAGTCCACCAAGGTTTATGCAGTATTGGATTCATGCTGTTTTTCCTGCAACAGACTAACACAGCTGCTACCCCTCTGGAAATTCTCATGTTCGTGTTACACCTTCTTTACATGATGTTGATACGCCTCCGTTGTGTCTGCCAGTAGAATTTTGTGAGGATTGTATTTGCCGCATCACTTGAACTCTGTACAGAAGACAAGGCTAGCTAGCAGAGATGACAGTATTCCAGCTGAGCTATTTAAAATCCTAAAAGATGAAGCTGTTAAAGTGCTGCGCTCAATATGCCAACAAATTTGGAACACTCAACAGTGGCCACAAGTCTGGAAAACGTCAGTTTACATTCCAGTTCGAAAGAAGGGCAATGCCAAAGAGTGTTCAAACTACCGTACAGTTGCGCTTATTTCACATGCCAGCAAGGTGATGCTCAAAATCCTACAAGCTAGGCTTCAGTAGTATGTGAAACGAGAACTACCGGAAGTACAAGCGGGGTTTCAAAGAGGCAGGGGGACTAGAGATCAAATCGCCAACATTCGCTGCATCATGGAGAAAGCAAGAGAATTCCAGAAAAACGTCTATTTCTGCTTCATTGACTGCACTAAAGCCTTTGATTGTGTGGATCACAACAAACTGTGGCAAATTATTAAAGAGATGGGAGTACCAGACCACCTTACCTGTCTCCTGAGAAACCTGTACGAGGGTCAAGAAGCAACAGTAAGAACCAGACATGGAACAACCGAGTGGTTCAAAATTGGGAAAGGAGTACGACAAGGCTGCATATTGTCGCTCTGCTTATTTAACTTACATGCAGAATACATCATGAGAAATGCTGGTTGGATGAATCACAGGTCGGAATTAAGATTGCTGGGAGAATTATCAACAACCTCAGATACACAGACGATACCACCCGAATGGCAGAAAGCGAAGAGGATCTAAAGAGCCTCTTGTTGAGGGTGAAAGTGGAGAGTGCAAAAGCTGGTTTGAAACTCAACATTAAAAAAACTAAGATCATGGCATCTGGCCCCATCACTTCCTGGCATATAGAAGGGGAAGAAATGGAAGCAGTGACAGATTTTATTTTCTTGGGCTCCGCATGGCTACAGTCACCGCAGACGGTGACTGTAGCCATGAAATTAAAAGACGCTTGCTCCTTGGGAGGAAAGCTATGGAAAACCTAGACAGCACAGTAAGAAGCAGAGACATCACTTCACCGACAAAGGTCCGCATATTCAAAGCTATGGTTTTCCCAACAGTAATGTATGGCTGTGAGAGCTGGACTATAAGGAAGGCTGAGCGCTGAAGAATTGATGCTTTCGAACTGTGGTGCTGGAGAAGACTCTTATGAGTCCCCTGGACTGCAAGGAGGTCAAATCAGTCCATCCTAAAGGAAATCAACCTGGAGTGCTCATTGGAAGGACAGATACTGAAGCTGGAGCTCAAATATTTTTTGAGCTCTCTGGAAAAGACCCTGATGCTGGGAAAGATTGAAGGCAAAAGGAGAAGGGGACGGCAGAGGATGAGATGGCTAGATAGCATCACCGATGCAATGAAGATGAACGTGAGCACACTCCGGGAGAGAGCGGAGGACAGGAAGGCCTGGCGTGCTATGGTCCATGGGGTCACGAAGAGTTGGACACGACTTAACGACTGAACAACAACAACAGATACTAATTTTTTTGATATTTTTTGCTTATCATGTATCAGTACCTTTCTCTGTTGTCTGAAGGGATGGCTCTGAGCTTAGGGGACCTGGTACAGTTCTTCAGTTATTGCCCCTCTTTCATCAAGCCTGACTGACCCATTGTAAGGGGTCAAAGAATAGGCACAGTGTCTTCTGGGGATGCATCTTTCTCCCTCCAAAGTGAATCAAAATGCTCGCATTCAGTCCAGTGAGGTGTTTTGCCTGTGGGCATGGGGGATGGAGTGCATAGGGGTGAACTAAGAGCTCTGGGTTTTCCTGCACCTTAAAAATGTGCCGAGAAGGATGAGACTTTTGTCCAGTTAATCAGACTGTAGCACCCCCCTACACCTTTCTGGGCAGAATAAAATGATGCAGTTTCTTCCTCTTCCTGTTGAGATTTTATTATAAGCTGCTTTGTGTAGAAATGGTGGTGTTGAATGGGGACAAACCATTTTAATATGTTAATCCTCAAATGACAAGAATAAAAAGTAGATTCAGCTGAGTAGACATCCGTTTCTAACTGTTGGCTATATCTAATGCAAGCTGAGGGCACATTCCATGTGGGAAATTGTATGAATTCCATGTGTTGTCATGTGTAATGAGCATGCATGCACATCTCTTCCACTAAGGAAATGGATAAAGACTGGCCCAGTTTGATTCCCAGATTGTTTTTGGAAGGTGACCTCTTGTGCGACTTCCTACGTGTAACTTTCCTCTTCACTCATTTCCTCCTTCTTAAAAATGGGTTTAAAGTAGATTATAGTAATGTGCTTTTATTGTGTTAAAATGTTCTGTTTTTCAAGCACCAGCTGGCAGGAAGAGACATATTACATAAATAGTATTCTTTTTCTGCTCATGTTCTGCTGTAAAACTGATGATGACCTGATCTTAAGTTTCACCAAAATCCATTCATTATGAGATCTTGAGATTCATTATGAGACCTTGAGATCTGTGAGAATACAAAGGAAGGTGACCTCTGCATTCAGGCCTGACCCAAGACATTGTGCAATGCCATAGTATCTGCACCATACCATCTTCAGAGGGGTGCCCCATGAACCCTTGTCGTGCTGCAGATCATGCTAGTGCAACACTCTTCTTGGTCATGCTCCAGGATCCTTTGTGGCATTGCAAGCCCCCCTGGAGCGCATTTCTCAGAGTGCACATGGCTGCTTTGTAGATACACCTAAAAATATGTATTTACTTATTGCATTTCTATACTGCCCAGCAATTAAAACCATAAAATACAGTACAATAAAACTATATCACACACAGATTTAAAACTACAGTATAAAAACCAATGAAAAATCCAGCAGCAGCAGAAAGATTTAAAAATATAATAACAGTTTAAGAACAACAAAAACCAAAGGACTAAAATGCCTGTGAGAGTAAAAAGGTCTTCCTTCATACTTCATCTGGCACCAAAAAGACCACAATGTAAGTTCCAGGTGAGCTTCTCTGGGGTGGTCATTCCACAACCCAAGTGCCACCACTGGAAAAGCCCTCCCCTTAATAGCGACCCACTTCACCTCATTTGGCAGGGGCACCCAGAGGAGGGCTTTTGGAGATGATCTTAGTTATATATGGGAGGAGGTGAAGGGTTAAGGTCTTTGACAGTTATATCAGTACTTTGAATTGGGCCTGGAAAGAGACTAAAAGCCAGTGCAGAAAACAAAGCCTGCTCTAATATATTCATAATGACCAGTCCCTGTTAACAGTCTCACTGCCCTATTTTGGACAAGGTGAAGTTTTCAAAGGGAGAGCCACATATAACAAACGCATTGCAGTAATCCAGACAAGGGGTTACCAGAGCATGGATAATTGTAGCCAGGGTTGTTGCTAGGCACTTACAAGATTTGGGAAACCCAAATATGCCTAAAATCTGCATTTGTGAATTTATATCTATAAGTAAAACAAGGTCTTCAATTAATTTGCACCCTGACCCAGATCATCCCAAACCAATGCACTCCCTGCCCCAGCTTAATTGCCATGCAGGGGAGATTTGGGGGTGGGGGTTGCAGCATGTGAGAAGGGGAGAGTTAACCCTTCCCTTCTGAACTCCAATCACCCTTGAAACTTGCCCTCTTCATGACAACAAAACTCAGAAAAAAAGCTTCCGTTGGCACCAGTGGACGCACAGGGATCTGTGGAATAGATTGAGGGCCCTGAGAAATAGATTACAGATTTGTCCAGATAAGGACATCATGGGTGTATCAGCTTAAGCTGATAAAAGCTGGTATTTTGGAGACAGACAATTGTTTTCAAGAGAGCAGAACGGGAGACTGAGAGAAGCGTTGCTTTCCTGGTGGACACATATGATTCTTTCCCTGCCACTGTTGCCTCTGATCAGGTTGAAACACTATAAAAACCTGCCAGACCTGTTTACCAGAGACAGAAGTGAAATGAGTATGTTTTTAATCTGGTGTTGCTTTTTGTTATGTGTGTTAACATTTTTATTGTAGGCTGCCTTGTGAGGGACTGCTCAAAAAGGGGGGACAGAAATATATTAAATAGTAAATGAATAAATGTGTGGAGACCCCGCAAGCAGAATTTGTGGGGTCTCCACATCCTCCCCTACAAGGGCTCGCATTGCCCTGTTTAGTGTGGCCACTAAATTGTGCGTTGTGTGTTGGCTGGTGTGTGCCCACACAGGCTGCAGCTGAGATCTGGTTTAGGAGGAAAACAAATGAAGCAAAGTATTATGGGTTCCCCTCTCTCCCTTCCTTTCTTACTATATTCTCCCCCACCATTTTTATCTGTGGATACTCTGATTTCTGACCCATTCCTTTGAAAGGAGCTCTCTCTTGCAGTGAGGTTGATGTCTTCCCTCTTGTCCCAGCAGCGATTTTGCTTGCCAGAATGAGCAGTCTGCCAAACTACGACTTTAAAAAAAAACTTATCTTCAAAACGGGCAAAAAGGAGGAAAACCCCCTGGCAAAGGCAAAGTACAGGACAGGCTGAAGGGGCAGGATTGCAGCTTGAGATCGATAGGTGTATGGTCAAGGAACACCTAATTACTTTGAATGAGTTCAAATCTCCAGGGCCAGATGAACTGCATCCTAGAGTCATAAAGGAACTGGCAGAAGAGCTCTCGGAGCCACTGTCTATTCTCTTTGAAAAGTCCTGGAGGACGGGTGAAGTGCCAGATGACTGGAGGAGGGCTAATGTTGTCCCTCTCTTCAAAAAGGGTAAAAAAGAGGAACCTGAGAACTACAGACCAGTCAGTCTGGCATCTAGCCCTGGGAAAATTCTGGAGCAGATGATAAAGCAATCCATCTGTAAGCACCTTGAAAACAATGCAGTGATTGCTCGAAGCCAACATGGATTTGTCAAGAACAAGTCCTGCCAGACGAATCTGATCTCATCTTTTGATCAGGTCTCCTCCCTTGTGGACTGTGGGGATGCTGTGGACTTAATATACCTCAACTTTGCCCCGTGATATCCTGATGAGCAAACTAGCTCAAAGTGGGCTAGATGAAACAACGATCAGGTGGATCCACAGGTGGCTACAGAATCGGACTCAAAGAGTGCTTATCAATGGGATCTTCTCAAACTGGGGAGAGGTAACGAGCAGGGCACTGCAGGGCTCAGTCCTGGGCCCAGTGCTCTTCAACATTTGTATTAATGACTTGGAGGAGGTGGTGCAGGGAATGCTGATCAAATTTATTTATTTATTGCATTTATACCCCACCTTTTTTCCTCTTGCAAGGAACCCAAGGCGGCTTACATTATCCTCCTCCTCTCCATTTTATCCTCACAACAACAACCCTGTGAGGTGGGTTGGGCTGAGAGTCTGTGACTGGCCCAGAGTCACCCGGTGAGCTTCCATGGCCGAGTGGGGACTAGAACCCGGATCTCCCAAGTCCCAGTCCAAGACACAAAATTGGGTGGGATAGCAATACCTTGGGAGACAGAAACAAAATTCAAAGTGATCTTGATAGACTGGAGCACTGAGCAGAAAACAACAGAATGAAATCTAATAGGGATAAATGCCAAGTTCTGCACCTAGGAAAAAGAAACCAAATGCACACTTACAAGATGGGGGATACGTGGCTCAACAACACTACAAGCAAGAAGGATCTTGGAATTGTTGTAGATCACAAGCTGAATATGAGCCAACAATGGGATGTGGCTGCAAAAAAGGCCAATGCTCTTTTGGGCTGCATTCATAGAAGCATCGCTTACAGATCCTGGGAAGTACTAGTTCCCCTCTACTCAGCACTGGTTAGGCCTCATCTGGAGTACTGTGTCCAGTTCTGGGCACCACACTTTAAGAAGGATGCAGACAAACTGGAGAGGGTTCAGAGGAGGGCAACAAAGATGATCAGAGGACTGGAAACAAAGCCCTATGAAGAGAGACTGAAAGAACTGGGCATGTTTAGCCTTGAGAAGAGAAGACTGAGGGGAGATAGGATAGCCCCCTTCAACTACTTGAAAGGTTGTCCCAGAGAGGAAGGCCAGGATCTCTTCTCGATCATCCCAGAGTACAGGACACGGACTAATGGGCTCAAGTGACAGGAAGCCAGATTCTGGCTGAACATCAGGAAAAACGTCCTGACTGTAAGAGCAATACGACAATGGAGCCAATGACCTAGGGAGGTGGTGGGCTCTCCCCCACTGGAGGCGTTCAAGACGAGGCTGGACAGCCACCTGTCGGGGATCCTCTGACTTAGATTCCTGCATTGAGCAGGGGGTTGGACTTGATGGTCTGGTAGGCCCCTTCAAACCCTACCATTCTATGATTCTTTGATTCTAAGAAACAGTTGGGCACAGGGGGAACCTTTTCAAAGGAAAAGGGCATTTTTCTTCCTGCCCACAGCCTGATGCTTGGCTGCTAAACAAATCAACAAACAAATTGTTCTTAATTCACTGGGGCCCAGCTCCCAACTGGGCTTCCAGAAGAAGCTCTCAAGTAGAAGGGGAATTTTCGATCAGTGGTCCAGAATGGACTCTTTAAATGAAATAATATTATTCACCTGTTGAGGCTAATAATAAATACATAAGAACAGGGGCGACGTGAAGCGGGGGTCCACCCGGGCATGGGCCCTAGATCTTTTTGAGCTGTGGCCTGGATCTTTTGAGCTGCTCTAATTGCTATTATTTTACATTGTCCCATTGACTTGCATTGGAAAACAGAAACAGCCATAACTTTTTTAGTTTGCATGATAAATACATGAAATTTGGAGAACTGGTAGCTCCTATGGAGGTGACTGAGCCTGACAAAGTTCAGACAGTTAGGTCCAGTGGCTTTTGTGCTAGCCACAGGTAAAATCTGCTTTTTTCAAGAAAATCTATCAAAGTAAAGAGCTATATTTTTTTTGTGCTTCCACATAAGTGCATGGAATTTGGGGACCTGGCAGCCCCTATGGAGCTGACTGAACCTGCCAGATTTTGTGCTGGGCATGCATACATTTTCCTTTTCTCAAAGACTAAAACAAAAAGTAAAAAACTGTCAAGCCATACAGGGGATTAGAGATCCTAATCAGAAGGTGTTTAAGGTGACTATTAGGAGGTCACTATCCCTAATCACTGGTGTAGGGTTTTTTTGAGGTGCAAAAAAACCTTTCTCCCCCTACTTTTCTGCTCTTCCATGCCCACTGTTGGGAGCTTGCTTGCAATGAAATTCTGAAGAAGGAGAAGAAAGGGAAGAAAGAGCTCCATGTGAAATAATGGTATTTCACACTGCATCTGATTTTACTATCCCAGATTGGAAACTTTGGCTTCTGCAGAAGTTTAGTAGCTTCAGTACAGCAAAGGATCCAGTCAGCCTCCACAAACTTCTTTCTCCTCCTCCACTTTAATTTCTCCAAAATAGCTGTAGGACTCAAATTATTCCAAAAGGAGGGTTAGGACTATGTGGCGTCATGATCGAGAAACTGCTGAGGCTTCTAAATAGGTTCTACAGTTTTTAAAAGGCTAGAAAAAGCCCTCAGCCACCTCACCTCATAAAGTTCATTTAAGTACATGTAATCCTTACAAACTCTGCACAGCCTCCCAAATTCCTCTGAAGTACTACCTCTCTGAAAGGAGCCCCTTGGCTCTTTTTTCTCTAACCCCCCCACCCCAACGCATTTCCAATCATCATTCTTCTTCTTCCTCCCCCTGTCCTGTTCTTTCTTTCTCTTCTTTATTCCACCCAGAGCATATCTTGGGGAATTCTTAAAGAGAATTCTCTTCGGTGGGCAAGAGAGGTTCTGAACTGTATTTGACTTTATACAAACAGACAAGAGGGTTGGTTTTTCTCCTCCTCACTCAAGTCTTTGAGAAAAGTGGGTTCACGTGGTTTCAGAGAAACAAATCTCTGAAATTTGTTTGTCAGTTGCCATTATTCAGCAATAGGAAGGGCTGTAGCTCAGTGGCAGAGCACACGCTTGGCATGCAGGAGGTCCCAGGTTCAATCCCCAGCATCTCCAGGTGGGGCTTGGAAAGAATCCTGCCTGAAACCCTGGAAAGCCGCTGCTGCCAGTCAGTGTCAACAACACTGGGCTAGATGGACCTGGGGTCTGACTCATTACAAGGCAGCTTCCTATGTTACTAAAATAGAAGTTTGGGCTTTGTTTTTTAAGTGGAGGGGAGATAAATACTGCTCATTTATATAATTCTATGTATGCCTACTTAGAAGTCCCATTATGTTTAATGAGGCTTTGCCTCAAGAGAAGTGTGCATGGAATTCCAGCACAAGTTACTTTTGTAGTGAGGTTTGCATCTTGATGTTCTGCATGTTTACTCAGAAATAAGTCCTGAGTTGTGAACATGGTACTGCAGGCTTAATACAGTTCCTACCCAATTCCATCTAATGAATTGACTACCCTCTCAGCTCAGTCCTATGCATGGTTTGCATAGAGGGGAATAGAATTGGTAGGGGGAGAATGTAAGTGCTCAGTGGTGAAAGAAAAGCATTCTGCATATGCTCAGTGGCACTCTCTATTAAGAACATAAGAAGAGCCATGCTGCATCAGACCAAGCTCCATCTAGTCCAGCATTCTGTTCACACAGTGGCCAACCCCCAAGCAGGACATGATTGCAATAGCACCTTCCCACCATGTTCCCCTGCTGCTAACATTGCTGAAATGTAAATAAATTCTAGTATTTCTAAATTTGCATGCATGTATATCCTTCAGAAACTTTGCAGGTTTCTTGCCTGGGGGACACCTCTAATGACCTGTGCATTTTCATACAAACTTTCCCACAAACGATTGGGGAAGGGGTGAAGGGAAGGGAAAGCAAATTCCTCCCTCCCCCAAGTTGGGGAACTCCCCTTCCACATGAACTGCTGCACCTATCCTTCTGAAACTTTGCTGGTTTCTTACTTAGGGGCAACTGTAGGCTGTCTGTAATTTTCAGAATAATGGTCCACAAGGAACATAGGGAGATAAGTATGTCCTCTTTTGGAGACCTCGAAATGTCACCCTTACACAAAAATCCCTGTGGCCATCATTCTGAAATTTGGCAGACATGATCTCCTCTGATGGGGCAATGAATCCTGAAAATTTTATCCAGTTTTTCCAAGTAATAAAGATGTTATTGGCAGTTCCCTTTCAAAGAAAATCAAAATATAAACCCTGCACCTATTTTTTCTGACAATGGGCAGGTATAATCCCCTTCTAGGGGGCTACTATGCCTGAAATTATCACCCTGTTCTGACCAAGAGAAAAAAGTTACAGTTTTTCTCTAATTTCCCATGGTAGTCAGCAGGAAACATAAAGACTCATTTTTCCAAATCTTGACTCAGCTTTGGTGCTGAGCTGAAATGGTCCGACTACAAATTGGCCCGAGCAGAAGTGGGATGTTTTCCAAAATGCTGAATCGGGGTGTGAGTTGAAGTGGGGTGGGGGGTCAGTGCACACTTCTTATATATGTATGTATGTAATCTATAGGAAATTAGCAAACAAACACACAACTGTAAGTGGGTCAGGTTATACTAATATGATATTGTAACAGTATGGAAACACACACAATAACGTAGTGAGTGTTGGTAATCTATTTAGAATAGGGTTGTTGTTAGAACATTATAATTATACATATGAATACAATTGTACATACACTGGTAGATAACAGAAGCATCTGTATCACAGGTATATACAAATTATTATTATTATTATACAAATTATAATTATCACAGTTTCTACAACTGTGGCCCTTTTTTGTACTTGTATGTAATCAATACACACATGCAAGCATACCACATGCACACACCACACACACACATGTACGTATTCATTCATTCATTCATTCATTGCCCATCTGGCTGGTCACCCAGCCACTCTGGGCAATGTATAATAATAGAAACAGTTTAAAACAATAAAATTCTACATTAAAAACATTCTTCTAAAAATACCCTAACCCACCCCAAATGCCTGCCTGAACAACCACGTTTTTAATGCGTGGCGGAAGCTCATTAAAGAGGGGGCATAGCGGAGTGACTGAATGAATAACAATAACAAATGGCGGAGTTCCCTAAGGAGGGAGTTCCACGATGTGGGGGCCACCACAGAGAAGGCCCTCTCCTTCATCCTCACCAGTCTAGCTGTCCTGGCTGATGGGACAGAGAGAAGGCCATCCAAGGCTCTAATATATATTAGAGGTGTGCTTAGACTTGGAGAGAGAGAGAGAGAGAGATGCAAATTTGTGTTATGGGCCTGTGCCCCGGATCTTTTAAGAACCTAGCAACGCCCCTGCATAAGAAGCTTGAGTGTTAAACTGGGGCAGGGGGAGGTCTTGACTTAAATTATGGAGTTGTTTGTGTATCCCAGTAATTCAGACAAGGTACATTTTGCAACACTGTCTAATCCATTGACCATTATAGAGTGCAGATCTATGTTGGGAGGGGCTGGGTGGCTCAGCATGGGCTGTCCTGTGCACCTGTTCAGCCCACCTGCTTGCAGTGCAGGTGGAGGTGCCTGTGAAGCCAGCTCAGTGGGTTGGATGAACCTAGGAAGCTGCCTTCGACTGGGTCAGAGTCCATTGGTCCATCTAGCCCAGCCCTGTGCATTCTGACTGGCGGTGGCTCACCAGGGTCTCCAGCTGTGACCAAGGATTAAATCTGGGGCTTTCTGCGTGCAAAGCAGGCGCTCTCCCTTTGAGCTAAGCCCTCCCCCCGGTCCTTAGGAGTGGATCTGGCTGAGGATGCAGAAGGCCACACATTAGACCTCTTTGTGCATCTGCTGCAAGAGCCCCCGTCTTGTGCTGACAGCAATATCAAGCCAGAGACTTGTAGAGACATCTTGTGGGTATGTGGTGTGTTGCTATAGGAACTGGGTTGCAGACTAAGGGTGCTTCCAGAAGAGGCCTTTATTGTGCATTCACCCAGCCTCAAAGACAGAATTTTGCAGGGCTCCAGGCGTCATCTTCCATTTTTAACTCTCCCATGTTTTTTCACTGCTTTTTCTGGCTTTTTTCTTACTAGAAAGTAAAAAATGGGATAGGTGCTTAATGCCTTTTGATTTGTAGTGTTAGGAACCCTCTGTCTGGAAGCACCCTAAGTTTGTCATGAATCTAACACAGCAAAGTTAGAGGGCAGTTATCCCTGACAAGAAAGAGACCCTGCCCTGCACATGAAAAGAAACAGCCGTTATCCCTAGACAGTTACCTGTGGGGAGAGGGGCAGGCAGATACCTGATCCTTTGCTGTTCACTTTTCTGGTTGGATTTTTATCTGGGAGCCAGCAGTGCCTCTTTACTGGTGAGAAAAAAGATCCATTCAGCTGAGCAATAAAAACTCCTCCTCCTCCATTTATTTGTATGCTGCTTTTGCATGAGAGCAGCTCGCAACATATCAAATGAACATCAATAAATACTACAATTTAAAAAAAATACTGAGAGGAACAGTTACCAGTGACCATAGTGTCAGTAGGTAAATACATAATAACATTATATATTAGTCTATACAACATTGAGTAAAACAGACCTAATTCAAAGCTTAGTACTAAACAGGAAAGTGAATAAAGCCAGCACAGAAATAAAAATGGACCTCCTGGAAGGCCACATAGATCTCCATTCCACAAACGCAACATGGGATTCTCCACCATGGGCCTGCACACGTTGCTTGCCAGCCACAGCTCTGACATGGGGTAGGCTTCCTCCCCACTCTCACCTGGTCTCCTCTCTTAAGTCCTCTCCCCGTCTCGCACCTGGGGAAGTTGTCTTCCTCCTTCAAGCCCCAGATACACTCACTCACAGAGTGGGTATTTCATAGAATCATAGAATAGTAGGGTTAGAAGGGGCCTACAAGGCCATCGAGTCCAACCCCCTGCTCAATGCAGGAATCCAAGTCAGAGCATCCCTGACAAATGGCTGTCCAGCCTCGTCTTGAAGGCCTCCAGTGTGGGAGAGCCCACCACCTCCCCAGGTAATTGGCTCCATTGTCGTATTGCTCTTACAGTCAGGAAGTTTTTCCTGATGTTCAGCCGGAATCTGGCTTCCTGTCACTTGAGCCCATTATTCCGTGTCCTGCACTCTGGGATGATCAAGAAGAGATCCTGGCCTTCTTCTCTGTGACAACCTTTCAAATACTTGAAGATTGCTATCATATCTCCCCTCAGTCTTCTCTTCTCAAGGCTAAACATGCCCAGTTCTTTGAGTCTCTCTTCATAGGGCTTTGTTTCCAGTCCCCCGATCATCTTTGTTGCCCTCCTCTGAACCCTCTCCAGTTTGTCTGCATCCTTCTTAAAGTGTGGTGCCCAGAACTGGACACAGTACTCCAGATGAGGCCTAACCAGTGCTGAGTAGAGGGGAACTAGTACTTCCCGGGATTTGGAAGCGATGCTTCTATGAATGCAGCCCAAAAGAGCATTGGCCTTTTTTGCAGCCACATCCCATTGTTGGCTCATATTCAGCTTGTGATCGACAACAATTCCAAGATCCTTCTCGCTTGTAGTGTGGTTGAGCCACGTATCCCCCATCTTGTAGCTGTGCATTTGGTTTCTTTTTCCTAGGTGCAGAACTTGGCATTTGTCCCTATTAAATGTCATTCTGTTGTTTTCTGCCCAGCGCTCCAGTCTATCCAGATCACTTTGAATTTTATTTCTGTCTTCCAAAGTATTAGCTATCCCTCCCAATTTTGTGTCATCTGCAAATTTGATCAGCATTCCCTGCACCTCCTCCTCCAAGTCATTAATACAAATGTTGAAGAGCACTGGGCCGAGGACTGAGCCCTGCGGTACCCCACTCGATACCTCTCCCCAGTTTGAGAAGGTCCCATTGATAAGCACTCTTTGAGTCCGATTCTGTAGCCAACTGTGGATCCACCGGATCGTTGTTTCATCTAGCCCACTTTGAGCTAGTTTGCTCATCAGGATATCATGGGGCACTTTGTCGAAACCTTTGCTGAAGTCGAGGTATATGATGTCTACAGCATTCCCACGGTCTACAAGGGAGGTTACGTGATCAAAAAATGAGATCAGATTAGTCTGGCAGGACTTGTTTTTGACAAATCCATGTTGGCTTCGAGTAATCACGGCATTGTTGTCAAGGTGCTTCCAGATGGATTGCTTGATCATCTGCTCCAGAATTTTCCCAGGGATTGATGTCAGACTGACTGGTCTGTAGTTCCCAGGTTCCTCCTTTTTACCATTTTTGAAGATAGGGACAACGTTAGCCCTCCTCCAGTCATCTGGCACTTCCCCCGTCCTCCATGATTTCTCAAAGAGAATAGACAGCGGTTCTGAGAGTTCTTCTGCCAGTTCCTTTATGACTCTAGGATGCAGTTCATCTGGCCCTGGAGATTTGAACTCATTCAAAGTAATGAGGTGTTCCTTGACCATATGCCTGTCGATCTCAAGCTGCAATCCTGCCCCTTCAGCCTGTACTTCGCCTTTGCCAGGGGGGTCATAGACCCTCTTTGGGGAGAAGACTGAGCCAAAGTAGGAATTGAGCACCTCTGCCTTTTCTTTGTCATCTGTTATCGTTTTGCCATCCTTATTTAATAGCTGAACCACCATTTCTTTCCTCTGTCTTTTACTATGCACGTAGCTGAAGAAAGCCTTTTTGTTGTTTTTAACATCCCTTGTTAACCTCAGCTCATTCTCAGCTTTAGCCTTCCTGACGCCATCCCTGCAATTCTGTGCTACCTGCCTGTACTCTTCCTTTGTTACTTGGCCTTCTTTCCACTTCCTATATGTGTCCTTTTTTGTTTTCAGGTCATCCCTAAGCTTTTTGTGAAGCCACATTGGCTTCTTCTGTTGTCTTCCTCCTTTTCTTCTTGTTGGAATTGCTTGTGATTGTGCCTTGAGAATTTCCTTTTTTAAAAGCTCCCACCCATCTTGGACTCCTTTTCTCGTTAGCATCGCTTGCCATGGGACCTTACTGATCATTGTTGTGAGTTTATTAAAATCAGCTTTCCTAAAATCCAGGGTACGCGTTTGACTACACTTGGCTTTTGCTTCCCTTAGAACCAAGAACTCAAGTACAACATGGCTGCTTTCCCCCAGAGTTCCTGTAACTGCTACTTTATCCACTAAGTCATCTCTGTTGGTTAGGATCAAGTCAAGGATAGCCGATCCTCTAGTTCCTTCCTCTACTTTCTGTAGGAGGAAGTTATCCGCCAGACAAGTCAGGAATTTCCTTGAGGGGCCATGTTTTGCAGAATTTGTCTCCCAACAAATATCAGGGAAATTGAAGTCCCCCATTACTACTACATCATGCTTCCTTAAAACATAGGCTATTTGCTTTTCAAAAGTTTCATCCTTGTCTTCTCCTTGATTGGGTGGCCGGTAGTAGACTCCGACCACCAGGTTCCTTTTATTCTTTGCTCCATTTATTTCAACCCAGATGCTCTCCATGGGGCTACCAAGCTCATCCTCCTGTCTTTCTGTGCAGAGATATGTATTTTTCACATACAGTGCAACCCCACCTCCCTTTCTGTTCCTCCTGTTCTTTTGGAACAAGTTATATCCTTCAATTGCTGTATTCCAGTCATGAGAGTCATCCCACCAAGTCTCAGTTATACCTATCAGGTCATAATTTCCCTCTTGTATTAAGAGTTCAAGTTCGTTCTGTTTGTTTCCCATACTCTGGGCATTAATATATAGACATCGAAGACCATGTGCTTCATAGTCTGGCTTTCTTCCTACATGTGTCTGAAGACTATTATTGGGCACTATCAGAGCTGTTCTCTCCATTGCAGTGCATGCGCCTATGTCCATTGTTACCCCCAACATTACATCTCCCTTCCCCGTAGGATTCAGTTTAAAGCCCTCCTGATGAAGTTCTTCATGCTGTGGCCAAACACATTCTTCCCAGCCTTTGTGAGGTGCAACCCATCCCTAGCCAACAACCCATCTTCCAGGAAGTATAGCCCGTGGTCCCAGAATCCAAATCTCTCTCGTCGGCACCACCTTCGTAGCCAGTCATTCACCCGGAGTATTTTTCGTTCCCTTTCTATCCCTCTTCTAACTACTGGAAGGATGGATGAGAAAACTATCTGGGCCCCAAAGTTCTTGAGTTTCCTTCCCAGAGCTTCAAAGTCTGACGTGATCTCTTCGTAGCTCCGCTTGGCGGTATCATTTGTTCCCACATGGATGAGAAGAAAGGGATACCTGTCAGTGGGCTTTATGAGCGCAGGCAACCTTTCAGTCACGTCTCTAATCTGTCCTCCCGGGAGACAACATACCTGGCGAGTCCATGGGTCTTCGCGACATACTTGGGTCTCGATCCCACTCAGCAAGGAGTCTCCCACTACTACCACTCTTCTTCATCTTGTAGGCCTGGGTTTCATCGCCTCTGTTTGGCTGACCTTCAGCCTCTTGCTCACTCTCATGCAGGTTCCCCTGTGATTCTTCCTCTGCAGGCTGTCCTCCAGTCTCATCCGCAAGTACCTGGAATCGGTTCCACTGCTCCACTGCTTCCACCGGTGCAGAGTGGCGTCTAGTTCTTCTTCTCCTAACTGTCACCCTTTTCCAAGGAGTATCCTCTACTCCATTTTTCTTCACCTCAGCATTTCCCACTGCCTCATCTTGCTGTTGCTCTTCAAGCTTCTGGTCTGCCCTTTGCTGCTGTAGTTCCCCCATTCTGTCCAAGAACTCTTCGTGTTCTCTTATTCCCCGGAGGGTTGACAGTCGCCGCTCCAGTCCACTTACTTTTTCCTCCAGCAGCGTGATCAACTTGCACTTGTTGCAGGTGTAGGCTATGTTGTTCTCAGGCAAGAAAACAAACATTGCACACACCTTGCAGGTCACCACCACCGGAGAGTCTTGTCCTTCCATAGCCTCTTTTCCCTTTTTGTGTCTAGCTTTGTGATTGTTCTAGACTAGCCTGTGCCTGCTCCTCTACTCAGTAGAGGTTAAAAGCAGAGTCCCACTGGTGTGAAAGTGTGTGTTACAAGACAAATAAATGGAAAAAAGTTAGTTAAAATAAAAAATAAAAATAATTTTAAAAAATGTTAGGGGCCTCCCCCTTGACCTCCCCTGCCGAACTCTCCTGGCCAACTCCTGTTTGCTCCCCCTGCTCGCTCGCTCTGCTCGCTCGCTCTCTGGGAGCTTGCCTGCTTCTGTAGTCCCTGGACCAGCTGGAGCAGCTTGCTCTGCTCTGCTCTGCTCAGCTGGGAGGTGGGAAACAGTTTCTCCCTCTTTCCAGCACCCCCCCTTTCCAGTACTCCCTTCAAGGCAATGGAGCAGCAGGAGGCTCTAGTGGGCTCCCAGGTGGGTGGGTGGGCTGGGGTGGGGGACAGGTGGAAAGTCTCAGCCCCTTGATGTTAGTCTGTCTCCACCCCAGCCTTTAGTGCTGCTTGGCATTTTATATCCTGCTGTTGAAGATGGGAGGATGAGAGGGAAGGAACAGCAGCTTCTCTGAGAGCATTTCTACACCAGCCTAAAACCCCACAACTTTACTGGAGCTTTCTGCTTCCATTTTAAATGCAGGATTACTAGAGGCTCCCTTTACACGTGCTTCCCTTCCCCCCTTATCTACATGTTCTATATGTTTCATTATGCAGCCACTAGATGGTGCTGTGGTCTAGCTCCTCTTATTGTGGGATTTCCCCTTTTCCCAAGGGAACTCAACGTGCTGTAATTTGATAGCTCATTATCTTTTTAAAAATGGGATAAAGTTCATTTAGCATGGGAGACGCCCTGGAGGTGTAAAGGACCCACAGACTTCTGTGCGTGGCCAATCTCAATAGCAGGATAAAAGCCCCATTTGGAGAAGCCCTAAGATCACCTACTCAGCTCAAATCTGCAGAGGCAAGATTTGAACTGGGGACTTCCTGGTCCACACTCTTACGAATTGCAGCTGTAGCCGCTGTGCCATAGCACCAGCTCTCCTATCCTGCCTGTTTCCTAGGCCTGTTTCCTGGATGTCAGAGAGGGATGCCCCAGCCTAGCTAGCACACTTTTCACGGAAGAAGGCTTCTGGATTCCAGAAATAGAGTGCTGAATGAGGTGGTCAGATTCTGCAAAAGTGTTCTGGTGGACACAACATGTCAGTGCTGCAGTCACCGACTGATGGACTTGCGGGCATCCCCCCCCCCCCCGTTTGATGGCACAACAGAGAATTACGGCTACTGTGGCAGCCACTGAGGAGAGAGGAGACCTATTCCCAGGTTGGCTGATGTTTAGATTGTTCTGAGCGCACCATGGGCCAGGAGGCAGCATTTGGCTACCACATCCTCAGCATTCCGCATGTGATACTGACTTCCACCTTCGGTGGTTTCTGGCTTTTTTAGTGCAAAGGCTGCATCCCACTACAGCTATACATGGAGTTAAAAGGCAACCTTTCAGCCACAACATGTGCTGCAGCTGCTAGTGCCATCAGCCGTGTGTGAACAGGACAGCTCTGCTTGCTGGCTGGAAATGTTTTAGCCTCAAGTCTGTTTCTTTGTTGGGCTTTGCTCACTCAAAAACAGCAGGCTTGTATGTGTGCAGGACACAGCAGATTGCTTGGCAGGATATTGTTTTTCACGCTTCAGATCAGCGCTGGAGGCCAGGTGTGGGCTGCCTCTGCCCATGGGTATGCAATGCAAACGGCAGCTGTGCCATGTGCTCTGTGCCATGAGCTCGTCTTATAGCTGGCTTGGTACAGGAAATGGGGAAGCAATTCACTGGGTGCAAACGGCTGCAGAATTATGAACTCTGGGCCACGGGAGCCGGCACTCGTGCCATGATGTGTAAAGAGAACTATCCAACATCTGCCCGCCCTCCCCCATGCCCAGACATGGGGTTGTTTTCTCCCTTGCCCCATACTAAGCTCTCAGCCAGGGCGAGGGTTGCTGGGGCTTTGCTCTCCCCTCCCCAGCGGCTTCCTGTTATGTTCCGGTTTAATCATCAGCTAAGCCTATTTGGCTAAATTCAAACATGCACATCTAGTTCATTTAAATAAGTTCATCAGGGTTAATTCTAACCAACTGGAGTGGGGAGGGGAGGCTTTGTCAATCTGGATGAAGCATCCTCCCAGACATCCCCGCAGAATCAGTGAGGAGGGTGGGGGAAGGAAGAAGACGAGCATCTCCTTGGGCCGAAGGGTGGAGGCAGCAGAAGCACGAAGGAGGCGGGGGGGGGGTGTTCCTCTTTTGGCCCCTTCACTTGTGGGAGTGCAGAAAGGGCACTGCATTGGCTGGAATTCCACCAAATGTGGGCATTGAACCATCCTGACCAGCCTTTCTGCAGCATCCCCGTTTTTGGGAATGGATTAATATTCCATTTCAGGCACTGGAGTATTTATTTACTTGAAATATTTATCTACCACCCAGTTACCCAGGTTCTTTGGGCAGCTTACAGTAAAATTTAAAACCATAAAAAGTAATAAAATGCAAACATGAGGTCTAAAACTGGCAACAGCATAAAGCCAACAACCAGAGGTAAATAGTGCAAACAATTATAAAACCACGAAAGGAGTTTAAGATTGAAAAGCCTGGAAATTAAAAATGGTACTGAAAACGTCACAATGAAGGTGTTGGGCAGATCTCTCTGGGGAGAATATTCCAGAACTGGGGCGCTACCACTGCAAAGGCTGTAAGGGTAGCTTGAATGATTCATATAACAGTAGGGAGGCCCATAGGGACAGTGGCAGAGGTGGGGGCGGCATTATAAATTGCTCCTCTCACTCTATGTACACAGGAGCCATCAGCGGCTGCTGGTGGCTCCGATGTTAGTGGGTGGTGAATCCACTTCGGGTTTCAGTCAGAACCAGTCAGAACTCTAAAGCTTTGCACCTTGGATAGCTCCTTTAGAGTTCTGACTGAAATGCAGAGCGGATTGACCACCCCCACTGACATTGGAGCCACCAGCCTCCACAGGGAGTAATAATATTAGCCTTCTAATTTTCCCCCCAGAGTGAAATGTTAAAAAGGGAATTGTGTAGCTTATAAAACCAATGGAAGAAAAAAATCATCAGCGTTAGGGAACTAATGTCATGCTGGCCTCTTAATATTTAAATGGATGCAGATCAGGAGAGCCCCCCCCCCCCCCCGGACATTTATGTCTTTGTAACCCTGCACATTTTCCCCATTTTGAATGAATACAAAACCAAAATTCATGGAAAGGGGTTGACTGATCTGGATCGAGTCATGACCACCATGTGTGTTCCTTTGTCCTTGGGTGGACATGAAGGCATAAGTATGAAATCTGGCCTCTGGCTTCCTTGCTATCTTTGCGTGCTCGCTCTCTCTCTCTCTCTCTCTCTCTCCTTTAAGTTGAAGCAAGCAACAGTGCAGTCCTATAGATGCATACTCAGAAATAAGCCCTGTATCAAAAAGAGAAAGATTACAGAGTTACACAAAAAACATCTATGAAATGTGATTTAAAAAAGAAAGAAAGAAATTAACAGAAAAAGAATCCTTGCTTACGCAGGATTAAGCTACGCAAAGCAATTTTGAGACACGGAGTAGCATATATAACACCACAGAGCTCTGTGATTCGGTTAGTATAGTAAACTTGTATTGAGACTGGCAGTAAGCCGTTCTTTTTACTAATAGTGTTTTGCGCAGTTTTCTCAGCCATTCTTGTTTTGAGGAGGCAAGTGTGAACATTCCAGTGTGTAGCTTAAAGTAGTCTGGCTCTAACCAGTGAATCCAGTGCAACTTCATATATTTGGAACATAAGTAAGTAGATGGAGATGTGGATCCACAGGAACAGGCAGGTTTTTAAAAAGAAGGCATGGGTTGTGTGATCATTTCCCAAGGCTCCTGGGCTTCTTTAGCACAGAAACACCACATGGAGCAAACATCCATGCGTTCTTTATGGCAATATCAGCAGCTGTTGATTTAGGCTTATCCTCAAACTGCATACATGTTAGGGAAGCTTAAAACATAAGGTTCAATTTTCTCTGGAACGTTTCAGCATGCATGGAAGCCACGTGATGTCTCTGCACTTGCTTCCTCAGTGCTCAGTCCTGCAGAGGATTGTGCAAACCGGGCTCCATTGGCAAGCGTGGTGCATGGAGCAACATGAAGGTTCTGCCTGTGGCAGGATGGCGCACTCCATGCTCATTGCTTGATGAGCCCCTTGCCCCTTGTTTCTGGGTAACAGTGAAGTTCCCGCCTCTCTCTGCATGACATCATAAGCACTTTTTCACAACTCCTCTTGGTCTTAAACGTGGCTTTTGATGTAGTGATGAAGGGCTGCTTTTGGGAGGGGCCGGGGAGAAGCTTTGCTTCAGGCCCTCAGTCAGCTCTTAGTTAAAAAGCAACTACATCCCAAAGGTGGAGTAATAATCAACCTCCCAAATGGGTGCTTACTAAACTGTATTTTAAAAATTAATCCTTTCTAACGATCCTTTGCACCTCAGAGCTCTGCTAGTGATAGATAGATAGATAGATAGATAGATAGATAGATAGTTTGGAGTTGTACATGAGAACAAGTAGCCTTAATGGGTTTTTAACTGTAGGCATGGTAATGCAATAAAATAGGAAAATACATTTATATTGTTATTGGGAAATCTGAACCACATGGCATTCCAATGTAAAAGGGAAGAAGGATTTTCAAAATCTGGTTGAAAAATAACTATCTTTTTTATGCACGTGCGTAACAGCACAATCCTATGCATGTTTCCTCAGAAGTAAGCCCCACTGTGCTCAATAGTACTTACTCTCCGGTAAGTTTGCAACCTTTGATACCTAGTTTCTTAAGTCCTTGTTCAGGCCACTTCAATAGACCCAACCTTTTTCTCCCTCTCTCATAATATTAGAACCCAGTGGGGTCATCCCATGAACCTGACTGGTGGGAGATTCAGGACAGATCAAAGGGAGTCCTTCTTCATACAGCGCAGAGGCAAACTATGGAATTCACTACCACAGCATGTAGTGATGACCACCAATTTGGATGGCTTGAAAAGGGGGTTAGACAAATTCCTGGAGAAGGCTATCAGTGGCTACTAGTCCTGATGGCTATGTGCTACCTCCAGTATCAGAGGCGATATGCCTATGTGCACCAGTTGCTGGGGAACATGGGCGGGAGGGTGATCTTGCACTCGTGTCCTGCTTGTGGGTTCCCAGTCAACAGGTGGTTGGCCACTGTGTGAACAGAATGCTAGACGAGATGGACCCTTGGTCTGATCCAGCAGGGCTCTTCTTGTGTTCAAGATGGTACTGAGCAGCAAATGTCCCCTGGTCAGTCCTTAGCCTAGACCAGCTTCAGCTGGAGATCAGGAAAGGGGAGAACCAAATTTCCCAGAGGACTACAGCCTTGCCTATTATAGGGAAAACATTCAGGGTTAGGCAGAAGGTATCTATCATGTCCACACTTACCCACACCCACGTGGACCAGATAACTTAAGGCACAGGCATGTCAGTTAGAAAAAGGTACGCTAATCTGGTTTCCATTGACATGCTAAGGAAGGAGCATTTGAAGGAAGAAATGAGTGGAAGCAGGAATGACAGGGTGGCTTCTTGATGCCCCATGAAGAGTTTGGCAGGAACAAGAAAACTCCTGTAGAGCATTTACAGGACACTCAGACTTGATGGGAAAGAGCTAACTAAAGACAGGAAGAACGAGGTTCTTGTTTTCATGGTGATAATCAAGAAATATATGTATGTCCGAGGTTTACTCTAAAGTGGGGTTTGAGACACTTCTTTAAATGGATGTCAAGCTGGCCCAACCTTAGCATCAGGATAAATAAAAATAATATTAATTAGAGCCACATCTTGTGGCAGTGAATTCCACAGGTTAATTACAGGTTATGTGAAGATGTACTTTGTTTTGCCCATGCTGGCTCTATTGCCCATCAATCTGTTGGGTCACCCCAAATTCCAGTCTTATGAGAGAGGGCAAAAAAATGCTCTCCCTCCACAATCTCCATCCTATTCATGAGTTTATAAACTTAGTTTATAAAATCTTTAGTTGTCCTCTTTCTCAACTCAAATGCCCCCAGCACTGTCACCTTTCCTTGTACACCACAAGATGATGGCTTGCTGGATCCCATCCAGCATCTTAGGCTGGTGCTGCCCTTGAATCGGTATCCTGCCATCCTGCAGTCTGTGTAACCTGTTCAGCCAGGACATCCTTTTGAAGGAGGTCACTGGCACATGAGTTTCAGGGTCTCGGGACAAGGGGTTCCACGTTTCCCTTGGGCTGTGCATGGTGCTGGTGTTCTGTGGTCAGTGGCCAGCTCAGGTCTGAGGATTTCTACAGATGATAAAAGTTAAACCAGGTCTGTATAGAGCGTCACCTTCCCCATGTGTCATCCATCTGTCGCTCAAGGTTGTAGCATCAGATGGGTGAAACCGGCGTTGTTGCACAGACTGCAGAGCTGGATTGGCGTGGGTAGAGTCGCGCCGGCTTCCTGCTGACAGAGCAGCTGGTTGTCTGTCACATCAGGAATGGTGGGGGTTTTCTTCCCCCTCTTTTGGGGCACTGGAGGCTGCTGCCAAAGGATGCTTCATTTCCAAAAGAAGAGAGCCTGCAGCTCAAGTCCGTCTGGAAGCAGCACCGTTGGATCTCAAAGCCCTTCCTTCCGCTGCTGTGTGGGGGCTCTCTCTTCCCGATTCTACCCAGAATCTACCCAGGGGCCCATTGGCCTGTTCATCTTTTCAGGGTCTGCTGAGGCCTGGCACAAACCAGCTCTCTTGAGTGGCCTGAGTGAACCGCGCTCAGCAAGAGAAGGCCGTTTTCTCCATGCCACTGCAAACGTCTGCTGCAAATGAACTCCTCAGTGGTGGTGGTGAGGACTGCTCTGTGTAGTGGCCTCTGTGGGCTGGTTCACATGGAGTGGTATAGAAATATAATGAATGAATGAAATGAAATGAATCACAGATCAAACAAAGCCACCAGATGTTTCCGTCATCACGTCACACCTCCATGTTTCTCCCAGTCAGCTGAACTGACTGATGACGTGGTGAGAAATCAAGCAACGGATATGCATGTCTGAGCCAGGCTGGTGTGGTGGTTGTAAACTGCAAACCAGCCCCAAATCTGCCCTCACTGGTGCGGGCTAACTAAACAGGTGCATTTCTTTGAACCTGACAAGCACGGGAAGGTGTACAGTGTCTTTTGGAAGTGCAAGACTGCAGCAACCTTGTGCTATGTCCTTCCAAGCCTCCTCGCTTTTTCCTGCCATTCCTCCCCACCGCTCGGCCCTTCTAAGTGGCTGCCACAACCTGCATTCTGTATATGCAGATCCCCACCGCTCGGCCCTTCTAAGTGGCTGCCACAACCTGCATTCTGTATATGCAGATCCCCACCGCTCGGCCCTTCTAAGTGGCTGCCACAACCTGCATTCTGTATATGCAGATCAGCAGTCCGTTTGCATCAAGCCCTCCTCTGTTTCCTTGGGCTGCTTCTCTTTCTGCTTCAGCAACTCTCACCCCTCCCCCGATGGCGATGAGATAATCCTTCTGGAACCGGCTAGCCTGCTTGCCACGTCAAGCCAAGTTTAAAAACACACACTTTTTTTTGGCCTCCCAAATGCCTTTTCCCCCTTGCTGATCAGCTTATGACATAAGCATGGGACAAAGCAGACCAGAACGGCTCTTTCACGTTTGGTATGAATGCGGCTCCCGCACACAACAAACAGTGAAAGCAGACCACAATCTGCCCTGCCTGGGAATGGGAGGAGGCCAGTGACTTGTTGCTGGCTCTGAATCTAGCCAAATAAAGGCTCCCATGGGACAATTGCGCCAGGGTGCCTGGGGGGTGGGGTTGTTTGGCTTGGCAAACTCTGGAGTTCTGGCCAGTTCCTGTTCTGCAGCTTAATGGGAGCCACTGTCTCTCCCCCCAACATAAATGGAAGAATCCCATATGAGACCTGACTGGCTCCGGATGTCCCTTGTGCTTGCATTTCATGGAGATCAAGGGGAAGGGAGAATTGTTCTTTCCGACCCTGAGAATACTATTCTTGCGCAACACAGGCGGCTGAGAATTCCTGCTGCCTTCCAGCCGAGGCCTTTGTGTTGCTTGGGCTTTTCATGAGGAGTTTGATGTCTCTGCAGTGCAGTTGAGATGAAGAAAGGCGGAGAGAATTCGGAGTATCTAGATGGCAACCACATTTGGTGTTTTGCCCCATTTAAGAGGTCAGCATGGCTCGGAACCTGGGAGACCAATCCACATGTTGCATTTCCCCACATATTTAAGGAAATAATTGCTTGCCCTTAATAGCTGGTTTTTAGACATTTTATCATTCCACGGTGTGGCATGGAGGTCTTCAAGCACGTTCTAGAGCAGGGGTGCACCAGCTGAGTCTTCCTTCACCCTGATGGGATGGCAAGAGGCACACGGAGGGACGGCAAGAGGCAGGAGGCGATGGTGAGAACTGGCTTAGCTGGTGCTGGGAAGGGTGGCCGCTCTTACCAGCCCTGGCCGAGTCTCCTTTCATGCACCTCAGCATGTGCAGCAGGCACCCAGTTCAGTGGGCCTTGGTTCCAGCACCAGCCGAGTCCATTTGTGTGCTGCTTGGCATCCCCATTGGGCTGACAAGTGGTGCGCACACCTGAGGACTCTGCTGGTGTTGAGAGGCACAGAAAATGTGCGGGGCAACCATGGGGCTGAGAGGGAGAGCAGGGCCACTCCACCAGCCCTGCCAAGAGGCCTCCCTCATGAAGGCTCCTCTCTTCTCAGCTGTCACCAGCAGCATCCATCCCAGCAGGAGATGTGAGGGAGAGCAGGGCTATTCCGCCAGCCCTGCTGAAAGAATGCATTGCTCTCCCTCTTCCCTCTCCATTCCTTTTTCCTTGTGTGTTGTGTCTTTTTAAATTGTAAGCCTGTGGGCAGGGATTGTCTTGTTTAATTAATTATGTGCAAGTCACTCTGGGAGCCTTTTTGGGTGAGGAGCAGCATAAAAATACTTCAGATAGATAGACAGACAGACAGACAGACAGACAGATAGATAATTAATGATGCCCGCTGATGTCATCTGCCTGCGGAGGGCCCCACGTGCAAGGTCCAAATATATGTTTGCTCAGAAACAAGCCCCATTCAGCAAAGTTCCCACTTCTCCCTGTAACTGTCCTTGCTGCTTTCTTTTAAAGTGGCTAATTGGTTTCTTCCTGTTCACTTGCCTGACTGTGACATTCCTGATTTGCCCTTAATTAGTCAGTTCCTGTTCCTTGCTCAGGGCAGGGAACTTTAATTACTGGTTTCCTCTTTGCAGATAGAGTAATTGCTCATTAATTCAATGTACAATTTTGTATTACTGTAATTGCAAAACTACACTCATAAAAAATAATTTGGTTGCACCCCCATCCCAGGAACAGGAATTGACTAATTAAGTGAAATTCAGGAATGCTATAGTGAGTACACAAGAAGAAATTAATTATCGGCTTTAGCAGAAAGGGGCAAGGAGGAAGCTAGTCATTAAAGGAACAGTAGTCTTGAAAAACTTCAATGGTGCTTTGCCATCCATACTGGACAAGCAATTCCAGTTTAAATAAAACAACAGTAACAAACCAAAATGATGGGAGGACAACATGGAACACACTGGACATGCAATGGCTTGTCAGTGTGGTCTGGATTCTCCATAAGAACGGAGTCCATTCCAAATTACGAGGCTGGTGTGAATGCAGCCCTTGTCAGAAGGCCACAGGCTCTACCGATTTTGCACTTTTTGCGCTCCCTTTGCCACAGGCACCTTGCTAGCCTCTGACATGGCAATTGGTCTAGCCCTGAAAAAGAGTACCCAGTCAAGCAACGGAACTGGTCCCAGGGGCATGCCTCCTCCAGATTTTGTCCCTAATCCTGGTGCTTTTGTTTGCTTTTGTACGTTTTGGATCGTATTAAAACATATATACTTACAGTTGTGACAAAGGCTTTTGTTTTGGCTGCGATGCTCTGTGCATAGGGGTGTGACTATGTTATGGCCATGTTAGCTGTGGCTCAGCGTCATCCCCCCATGGTAGGATCATGGGATCAGCCTGGCCCTGTGCGTGCATGTGCTGTAGTTGTGCTAGAGAGAAAGGCAGCCGTTTTGAGAACTGGTCAGAGTGGCCTGAGACAGAGCTTCCCAACTCCCAGATGCATATTCCTTTTGTCCCCTGGCTCTCTCTAGTCTAACAAATTTTTGAAACCATTTAAAAAACTGCCAGTCTTGTTTGCCTAGAGGTGGAAATGGGGTGAGTGTATGCACCAAGAGCAATTATCCCTTTTTCTCTTTCTTTCTTATTTTATTTATTGATTATATTTCATGCAATTACTTTACAAAACAGGTCACTGCAATCACAAAGACATTACTATTCTTTAGACATTTAACTCACTAAAACCTATTACAAATGTTAAAAAGCAGTGAGACCCATTGTGAGGACCTGAGGCCTTTTTCACCACCTCACCATCCCGCTTCTACTCACCAGACCAGGTGCTTTGGTCCGTGTTTCTCCTCACACTGCCACTTTCAGGCTCTCACCCACAACCCTCCGTTGGTGTATTGTGATGCTTCACCACTCTCTCAGTTGCTGCCACCAAGAACACTTTCAGGGCTGCTTTTTTCCTTTTTGGTAGCACAGACCAAGCAGCCAGCATGTGGGGGCGATTCTGCGAAACCCTTCCTAATAACTAAAAAGGAAACTGTCTTTTAAAATTGAAAACAAAGAAGGTTTATTTGGTACAACAGGAATGGAAATAGGAACTGGGCTGGGATGAGGAAAGGAAGTCAGGAATGATGATTAAAATGAGACAACACTATACACTGCACAATGTAACTCCTGCTTTTAGCTCTGTGTTCAAAAGCCTCTCACACCCTCTCTCACTATCTTACACGCTCTCTTTCTTCCACTTGCCAGACCACCACCTTGCCCACACTCGGCCAAACCCCACCTCGCACTCCCCTGTCAATCATTCCAGAAACATACCAGCCGCCATACATATATACAAACCTTTACTATGTACATATTGTACATGTGGAATCACCACACCCATCAAATACCTTATAATAGTAAAACACCTAGACATAAATAACCTTTGAACAGTGAGACACTACAATAAAGGAAAAGGATTTCCCAGGCCTACAACAAGAAGAAGAGAAGAGTAGTGGGAGTGGGAGACTCCTTGCTGCGTGGGATCGAGACCCAAGTATGTTGCGAAGACCCGTGGACTCGCCAGGTATGTTGTCTCCCAGGAGGACGGATTAGAGACGTGACTGAAAGGTTACCTGCACTCATAAAGCCCACTGACAGGTATCCCTTTCTTCTCATCCATGTGGGAACAAATGATACCGCCAAGCGGAGCTACGAAGAAATCACATCAGACTTTGAAGCTTTGGGAAGGAAACTCCAGAACTTTGGGGCCCAGATAGTTTTCTCATCCATCCTGCCAGTCGTTAGAAGAGGGATAAAAAGGGAACAAAAAATACTCTGGGTGAATGACTGGCTATGAAGGTGGTGCCGACGAGAGAGGTTTGGATTCTGGGACCACAGGCTATACTTCCTGGAAGATGGACTGTTGGCAAGGGACGGGTTGCACCTCACAAAGGCTGGGAAGAATGTGTTTGGCCACAGCATGAAGAACTTCAGGAGAGCTTTAAACTGAATCCTTCGAGGAAGGGAGATGTAAAGTTGGGGGTAACAATGGACGAAGGCTAATGCACCGCAACGGCTCTAATAGCGCCCAATAATAGTCTTCAGACACATGTAGGAAGAAAGCCAGACTATGAAGCACATGGTCTTCGATGTCTATATACTGATGCCCAGAGTATGGGAAACAAACAGAACAAAATTGAACTCTTAATACAAGAAGAAAATTATGACTTAATAGGTATAACACACTCGGTGGGATGACTTTCATGACTGGAATACAGCAATTAAAGGATATAACTTGTTCAAAAAGAACAGGAGGAACAGAAAGGGAGGTGGGGTTGCACTGTATGTGAAAAATACATATCTCTGCACAGAAAGACAGGAGGATGAGCTTGATAGCCCCATTGAGAGCATCTGGATCAAAATCAATGGAGCAAAGAATAAAAGGAACCTGGTGGTCAGAGTCTACTACCGATCACCCAGTCAAGGAGAAGACGAGGATTAAACTTTTGAAAAGCAAATAGCCAATGTTTCAAGGAAGCATGATGTAGTAGTAATGGGGGACTTCAATTTCCCCAACATTTGTTGGGAGACAAATTCTGCAAAACATGGCCCTTCCAGGAAATTCTTGACTTGTGTGGCGGATAACTTCCTCCTACAGAAAGTAGAGGAAGGAACTATAGGATCGGCTATCTTTGACTTGATCCTAACCAACAGGGATGACTTAGTGGATCAAGTAGCAGTTACAGGAACTCTGGGGGAAAGCGACCATGTTATACCTGAGTTCTCAGTTCTAAGGGCAGCAAAAGCCGAGTGTCGCCAAATGCATACCCTGGATTTTAGGAAAGCTGATTTTAATAAACAGAACAATGATCAGTAAGGTCCCATGGCAAGCGACGCTAACGAGAAAAGGAGTCCAAGATGGGTGGGAGCTTTTAAAAAAGGAAATTCTCAAGGCACAATCACAAACAATTCCAACAAGAAGAAAAGGTGGAAGACAACAGAAGAAGCCAATGTGGCTTCACAAAAAGCTTAGAGATGACCTGAAAAAAAAAAAGGACAAATATAGGAAGTGGAAAGAAGGCCAAGCAACAAAGGAAGAATACAGGCAGGTAGCACAGAATTGCAGGGATGGCGTCAGGAAGGCTAAAGCTGAGAACGAGCTGAGGTTAGCGAGGGATGCTAAAAGCAACAAAAAGGCTTTCTTCAGCTATGTGCATAGTAAAAGACAGAGGAAAGAAATGGTGGTTCAGCTAATAAATAAGGATGGCAAAATGATAACAGATGACAAAGAAAAAGCGGAGGTGCTCAATTCCTACTTTGGCTCAGTCTTCTCCCCAAAGAGGGTCTATGACCCCCCTGGCAAAGGCAAAGTACAGGCTTAAGGGGCAGGATTGCAGCTTGAGATCAATAGGCATATGGTCAAGGAACACCTAATTACTTTGAATGAGTTCAAATCCAGATGAACTGCATCCTAGAGTAATAAAGGAACTGGCAGAAGAACTCTCAGAACCACTGTCTATTCAATCAATCAATCAATCAATCAAAGCTTTTATTGTTTCAACCAGAGGTTACAACAAGCAATATAATAACAAAAATAAAACATACATAAAAAAATCAAACAAATCATATTAATTTTTAATTTCCTACAAGGTCATAAAATTAGCTCTATGCGATATGTGAGAGCAAAATTGACCAATGCCAATAAGACTGTCTTACTTTTGGAAGTAAACAAAAAGTGTATTCTGTCTAAATCGGACCAGCTGGACTTTTTTTCAAGAAAACGATGCAAATATTTAGAACGAATTTGGGAATAAATAGGGCAATAGAATAAGTAATGAGGCAGATCTTCCACCTTGCCAGTACAAAGTCTCAAGGTATAGGGAGAGTCAGAGTCTCAAGGCATAGGGAGTCTTGTTAAAACGCCCTTCTAAAACTGCTGTTTTCATTTGCTCCATCTTCAATCGTGTGAGAGCGGATCTAAGATGAGAGTTTGTAATTAAAGTCAAATAGTGTTCACATTCAAATTTAAGCTTGGTCTTTGCAAACCAAGGTGCTATCTTATGTCTATTCTCTCTATTTATGTCACTGTCTATTCTCTTTGAGCAATCATGGAGGACAGGTGACGTGCCAGATGACTGGAGGAGTGCTAATGTTGTCCCTCTCTTCAAAAAGGGTAAAAAGGAGGAACCTGGGAACTACAGACCAGTCAGTCTGATTTCAATCCCTGGGAAAATTCTGGAGCAGATGATAAAGCAATCCATCTGTAAGCACCTTGAAAACAATGCAGTGATTACTCAAAGCCAACAAAGATTTGTCAAGAACAAATCCTGCCAGATGAATCTGATCTCTGTGGGAATGCTGTAGACATAATATACCTCAACTTCAGCAAAGCTTTCGACAAAGTGCCCCGTGATATCCTGATGAGCAAACTAGCTCAAAGTGGGCTAGATGAAGCAATGATCCGGTGGATCCACAGTTGGCTACAGAATCGGACTCAAAGAGTGCTTATCAATGGGATCTTCTCAAACTGGGGAGAGGTAACAAGCGGGGTACCGCAGGGCTCAGTCCTGGGCCCAGCGCTCTTCAACATTTGTATTAATGACTTGAAGGAGGAGGTACAGGGAATGCTGATCAAATTTGCAGATGACACAAAATTGGGCGGGATAGCTAATACTTTGTCTTCCAAAATTCAAAGTGATCTTGATAGACTGGAGCGCTGGGCAGAAAATAACAGAATGACATTTAATAGGGATAAATGCCAAATTCTGCACCTAGGAAAAAGAAACCAAAGGCACAGTTACAAGATGGGGGATACGTGGCTCAACAACACTACAAGAGAGAAGGATCTTGGAATTGTTGTCGATCACAAGCTGAATATGAGCCAACAATGTGATGTGGCTGCAAAAAAGGCCAATGCTCTTTTGGGTTGCATTAATAGAAGCATAACTTCCAAATCCCGGGAAGTACTAGTTCCCCTCTACTCAGCACTGGTTAGGCCTCATCTGGAGTACTGTGTCCGGTTCTAGGTGCCGTACTTTAAGAAGGATGCAGACAAACTGGAGAGGGTTCGGAGGAGGACAACGAAGATGATCAGGGGACTGGAAACAAAGCCCTGTGAGGAGAGACTGAAAGAACTGGGCCTGTTTAGCCTTGAGAAGAGAAGACTGAGGGGAGATAGGATAGCGCTGTTCAAGTACTTGAAAGGTTGTCACAGAGAGGAAGGCCAGCATCTCCATCATCCCAGAGCGCAGGGCATGGAATCATGGGCTCAAATGACAGGAAGCCAGATTCCGGCTGAACATCAGGAAAAACTTCCTGACTGTGAGAGCAATACAACAATGGAACCAATGACCTAGGGAGGCGGTGGGCTCTCCCACATTGGAGGCATTCGAGAAGAGGCTGGACAGCCATCTGTCCGGGATGCTCTGACCTGGATTCCTGCATTGGCTCGATGGCCTTGTAGGCCCCTTCCAACCCTACTCTTCTATGATTACCACGTATCACACTTTGCTTATCATTCCAAAACTTCCTAAATGGCTCCCATTCCTGTTCAAATTGATTTATCCTGTATCTTGCCTGCTTAACCATAATAACCCATGTAATTTTGCTTAGGGTTGTCGAATCCCCCATTTTAATATACCACTCTTTTAATTGAGGTATTTCCTTTCTTTTCCAATATTTTGCATAAAGAAGATGTCCAGCAAATATAATATAAAAGAGTTGTTTTTCTTTATTCTTTGGAGCTGCGGTTTTCACATAAGTTCATAATCAAATTCTAGGATCTTAAGGTATAGTATATTGCAGAATATTACTAATATTAAAAATAATTTCTTTCCAGATTCATTGCCTCAGAGCAATTCATTCAGCAGTGCATAAAGTCTGCTCTTCCCCTTCCATATACCCTTACAATTTTCATAGATCTTAGACAGCAATTAAAGAATTGTGTACCACTGAATCAGAAGCTTAATTGAATTTTCTACTAAATTTTCTACTTAGAGGCTATCTAAATTATTCCAAATATATTCCCACATTTCATCTGATGTTCTTTCTCCAAGTATTTTCTCCTATCTTTTAATGTAATCTGGTCTTCTGTTTTCTTCAGTGTGCATTATAATTTGTTAGATTTGGGTTAGCATCTTTTTTTGTTTGTCCCACGTTATCTTCTCAAATGTATTTAATTGTCTTAATCCTCCTTCCTGATTTCTTAACCAGCTATTTAAATAATCTCTAATTTGAAAGTGTTCAAACAATACTGGTCTTGTATTAAGCATTTTTTTCTCTGGTCTAAAGACTTAATCTGATTACAATCAAGCCAATCAACAGATTTATCAACCCCTTTTCCACTTTCAACTCTCTCAAAAAACAGTCAATTTCAGGATTTGGGATTCCTTACAATGTGGAATATATTGGGAAGGATGCTCTCTGCACATATGAACTCCCTCTTGGTGGTGAGTGCCAACAGAAATGGAGCCAAAAGGAGGCAGCTGAGTAGGGATTTTGGAGAAATCCACAATGGAACCAAATTAATTTGGATTTTGATTAATTTTGATTGATGGATTTTACACAATCCGTACATCCCTGCTGCTGATATCCAAAGTGTGCAGAAGTACAAAAAGCATTTTTTTAAAAATGAAGGGAGCAAACTCCTTGCCCTGTGCCTAATGGGGACTGAGCATGCTCCGTAGCTACAGAATGTTGAGTGTCAATTGGAAAAGGAAGACAGGAACTGGGGGCAGGGAATGAATGCCCTGCTTGCGCCCCTAACAGCTTTGACAGTCTTGGAGGAGGGCCTGGCAGGAGCTTGGAGGTGAGGAGGCGCTGCCACATTTTCCTGCAGGTCCCCTTGTCCCTTGGCATGTTGAAGTTCTTGTGTTTGGAGCCATACACCCATCTGGGCTTTTTTAACCCCCTTTTCAAAAGCAAGGGAGGGGGGAGATTTGTTGTTTCTATTTCATTTGAAACTTCCTTGTGATTTTATTAACTTGACAAGGAATAATGAATGCTCTGTTCATCACCAGTTTGCAAGGTGAAGAACTTTTGAAGAATCTGGTGTCGTATGTTGGGCTTCCTGTGAGTCTGCGTAGCCCAAGTACCAGAGATGCAAGTGGTTCTGATGTTGCTCATGGTTCCAGGGATGACAGGTCTTTATGCAGGGATCGCTTTCCAACCTGTCTGAAAGGAAAGTGGGTGGCAGTAGTGTGTAATTATAAAGCTGAAGCTGAAAAGCTCTCTTCCCCCCCAGGATAATGATGCAGTAGGATTGAGAGTGATTTCTGTCTGCTGAGAGCCTGCTGGGAGAGAGGCATTTGGGCTCCTTAAGTGCCTGCAAGCTCTGGCTAGGTTCCCTGTCGATAAATCTGCTTCAGCTAATGTGACCTTTCCCTGAAAAACTGCATTCAGCAAGGCATGGTGGGGCCCAGTTGCATCTGTGGGTGTGTTGCTTTGTTCCATCCTGGATTGCCATGGTGGTCAGTAGGGGGTGCTGCCAGGCTTCAGGGCCTGGAGGCTACTAAGAACAGGTCGGAACTGGCTCCTTGAAAGACCGCCTGCGCCCATATGAACCTACCTGGGCAGTAAGATCAGCCTCGGAGGCCCTGCAGTCTGTCCTGTCATTGGTGAATGTGAGGTTGGCGGTACCAGGGATGGGGCCCTTCTCAGTGATGCCCCACAGATGTGGGCCCCTTCACAGTCTCCCTTCATGAAGACTTCTTTCATTGTGCATGGCCTTCTTGAGACTGACAGGTTTCCAGCTGGCTCATGTATACTTTACTGCTGCATTTTGTATTTTTGGTATTTTGTGGTGTCTGGGTATTGTCGGTGTTTTTGTTCTGTTGTATGCTGCCTTGGGAGTATCCTTTTTCTGGAAGGTGCGATATCCATAATTAAATAAAAATACATTTAAAAAACAAGTTGATGCTTCCATCTTGGATTTTACCAAGTGCACATGATCACAGACTTGGAAGATACTGGAGGCCATTGAATTAGAGGCTTGCTTGTAATTGTTCTTCAAACATTCCAGGGCTAAGCCCTGTTGTTGGAATCAGGATTTTGGGTTGGTACCTTGTGAGCCCTAGTCTCCTCTCTCCTGGAAGATCCTTGCAAATGTGCCTATAGTCTCCTTTAGTGTCTGGTTGCTGTTACTAAGCTAAATTGATGAGACTTGTTTGCCTGAAGACCAAGATGACAAGCTCTACCAGGAAGCCAAGCTGGCATGTCTCTCGTAGTTCTAGAGGTTCATCATTAAACTCAGATGTCTGCCTGTGCCAAGTTTCTCTTTTGCTCTAGTAGGCAGTTTTAATTGGAAACACAAAGCACTGAGTGGTCCCAATTCCTTTTGGTGTTTGGAAGGTCTCTCCCTTAATGGGCCACAGAACAATGGAGATAAGTTGGCCACTCTTTAAGAAGCTAATTTTCCCCTGTTGCACCTTCCCTTTTGCTTGCATGAGATGTCACTGACTTAAGAAAAAGGAAAATGGTGCCAGGCTGATCTAAAGACATTTTCCTGTTGAGATCACAAAAAGCATTCTCTGTGTTTTAAAAGCTGTCTCTGCCCCCAAGAGTTTACAACCTTTGTTGTTGTTGTTCAGTCATTCAGTCATGTCCAACTCTTCGTGACCCCATGGACCATAGCATGCCAGGCCTTCCTGTCCTGCGCTCTCTCCCGGAACGTGCTCAGGTCCATATTCATTGCATCAGTGATGCTATCTAGCCATCTCATCCTCTGCCGTCCCCTTCTCCTTTTGCCTTCAGTCTTTCCCAGCATCAGGGTCTTTTCCAGGGAGTTTTCTCTTCGCATTAGGTGGCCAAAATATTTGAGCTTCAGCTTTAGTATCTGTCCTTCCAATGAGCACTCAGGGTTGACTTCCTTTAGGATGGACTGATTGGACCTCCTTGCAGTCCAGGGGACTCGTAAGAGTCTTCTCCAGCACCACAGTTCGAAAGCATCGATCCTTCGGCGCTCAGCCTTCCTTATAGACCAGCTCTCACAGCCATACATTACTACTGGGAAAACCATAGCTTTGATTAGACGGACCTTTGTTGGCAAGATGATGTCTCTGCTTCTTACTATACTGTCTAGGTTTGCCATAGCTTTCCTCCCCAGGAGCAAGCGTCTTTTAATTTCATGGCTACAGTCACCGTCTGCGGTGATCTTGGAGCCAAGAAAATACAATCTGTCACTGCTTCCATTTCTTCCCCTTCTATATGCCAGGAAGTGATGGGGCCAGATGCCATGATCTTAGTTTTTTTAATGTTGAGTTTCAAACCAGCTTTTGCACTCTCCACTTTCGCCCTTAACAAGAGGCTCTTGAGATCCTCTTCACTTTCTGCCATTAGGGTGGTATCATCTGTGTATCTGAGGTTGTTGATAATTCTCCCAGCAATCTTAATTCTGACCTGTGATTCATCCAACCCGGCGTTTCTCATGATGTACTCTGCATATAAGTTAAATAAGCAGGGCGACAATATGCAGCCTTGTCGTACTCCTTTCCCAATTTTGAACCACTCGGTTGTTCCATGTCTGGTTCTTACTGTTGCTTCTTGACCCTCGTACAGGTTTCTCAGGAGACAGGTAAGGTGGTCTGGTACTCCCATCTCTTTAAGAATTTGCCACAGTTTGCTGTGATCCACACGATCAAAGGCTTTAGCGCAGTCAATGAAGCAGAAATAGACGTTTTTCTGGAATTCTCTTGCTTTCTCCATGATGCAGCGAATGTTGGCGATTTGATCTCGAGTTCCTCTGCCTCTTCGAAACCCCGCTTGTACTTCCGGTAGTTCTCGGTTCGCATACTGCTGAAGCCTAGCTTGCAGGATTTTGAGCATAACCTTGCTGGCATGTGAAATGAGCGCAATTGTACGGTAGTGTGAACAGTCTTTGGCGTTGCCCTTCTTTGGAATTGGAATGTAAACTGACCTTTTCCAGTCTTGCGGCCACTGTTGAGTGTTCCAAATTTGTTGGCATATTGAGTGCAGCACTTTAACAGCATCATCTTTTAGGATTTTAAATAGCTCAGCTGGAATACTGTCATCTCCGCTAGCTTTGTTGTTACTAATGCTTCCTAAGGCCCACTTGACCTCACTCTCTAGGATGTCTGGCTCAAGTTCAGTGACCGCACTGTTATGGCTATTAGGGACATTAAGATCTTTCCTGTATAGTTCTTCTGTGTATTCTTTCCACCTCTTCTTAATCTCATCTGCTTCTGTGAGGTCCCTGCCTTCTTTGTCCTTTATCATGCCCGTCTTTGCACAAAACGTTCCCTTGAGATCTCCGATTTTCTTGAAGAGATCTCTAGTCTTTCCCATTCTGTTGTTTTCCTCGATTTCTTTGCATTGTTCATTTAAGAAGGCCTTCTTGTCTCTCCTTGCTATTCTCTGGAACTCTGCATTCAGTTGGAGATATCTTCCCCTTTCTCCCTTGCTTTTTGCTTCCCTTCTTTCCTCAGCTACTTGTAAAGCCTCATCAGACAGCCACTTTGCTTTCTTGCATTTCTTTTTCTTTGGGATGGATTGAGTTGCTGCCTCCTGAACAATGTTACCGACCTCCGTCCATAGTTCCTCAGGCACTCTGTCTATCAAGTCTAATCCCTTAAATCTATTCGTCACCTCCACTGTATATTCATAAGAGATATGATTTAGGTCATACCGGAATGGTGTAGTGGTTTTCCCTACGTCCTTCAATTTAAGCCAAAATTTTGCAACAAGAAGCTCATGATCTGAGCCACAGTCAGCTCCAGGTCTTGTTTTTACTGACCATATAGAGCTTCTCCATCTTTGGCTGCAAAGTACATAATCAATCTGATTTCGATATTGACCATCTGGTGATGTCCATGTGTAGAGTCGCCTCTTGTGCTGTTGGAAAAGAGTGTTTGCTATGATCAGCGTGTCCTCTTGGCAAAACTCTATGAGCCTTTGTCCTGCTTCATTTTGTACACCAAGGCCATGCTTGCCTGTTATCCCAGTTATTACTTGACTTCCTACTTTAGCATTCCAATCCCCTATGATGAAGATGACATCTTTTTTTGGTGTTAGTTCTAGAAGGTGTTGTAGGTCTTCATAGAACCAATCAACCTCAGCTTCTTCGGCCTCAGTGGTTGGGGCATAGACTTGAATTACTGTGATGTTGAATGGTTTGCTTTGGATTCATACTGAGATCATTCTATCGTTTTTGAGATTGTACCCCAGTACTGCATTTCCCACCCTTTTGTTGACTATGAGTGCTACTCCATTTCTTCTAAGGGATTCTTGCCCACAGTAGTAGATATGATGGTCACCTGAATTAAATTCGCCCATGCCTGTCCATTGTAGTTCGCTGATTCCCAAGATGTCGATGTTCAATCTTGCCATCTCACGTTTGACCACCTCCAGCTTTCCTTGATTCATTGATCTGACATTCCAGGTTCCTAAACAATATTGTTCTTTACAGCATCGGATTTTCTTTTCACCACCAGACACATCCACAGCTGAGTGTCCTTTCGGCTTTGGCCAGCCGCTTCACTCTTTCTGGTGCTACTTGGAAATACCCTCTGCTCTTCCCCAGTAGTATATTGGACACCTTCCGACCTGAGGGGCTCATCTTCTGGCGTCATATCTTTTAGCCTTGTGATACATTCCATGGGGCTTTCTTGGCAAGAATACTGGAGTGGGTTGCCATTTCCTTCTCCAGTGGACCACATTTTGTCAGAACTCTCTGCCATGACCTGTCCGTCTTGGGTGGCCCTGCATGGCATAGCTTATGGTTCATTGAGTTATGCAAGCCCCTTCGCCACAACAAGGCAGTAATCCATGAAGGGGAGTTTACAACCTACCAGGGCCCTAAGGGGCCATTTTGGAAAGGGGCTTTTCACAAGAGGGACAACATTCTTTCAGAAACTCTTGTACAAAATCTGTAAACAGATTTTACAGTGTTTACATAAAACACACTTTTACGTTGTGCAACATAAAATCTCTTCAACATTTTTATTAATGACTTGGAGGAGGAGGTGCAGGGAATGCTTATCAGATTTGCAGATGACACAAAATTGGGCGGGATAGCTAATACCCTGGAAGACAGGAACAAAATTCAAAATGATCTTGGTAGGTTGGAGCGCTGGGCAGAAAACAGCAGAATTAAATCTAATAGGGATAAATGCCAAGTTCTGCACCTAGGAAAAAGAAACCAAATGCACAGTTACAAGATGGGGGATACGTGGCTCAACAATACTGCAAGCGAGAAGGATCTTGGAGTTGTTGTCGATCACAAGCTGAAGATGAGCCAACAATGTGATGTGGCTGCAAAAAAGGCAAATGCCATTTTGGGCTGCATTAATAGAAGCATATCTTCCATATCCCGGGAAGTACTAGTTCCCCTCTACTCAGCACTGGTTAGGCCTCATCTGGAGTACTGTGTCCAGTTCTGGGCGCCGCACATTAAGAAGGATGCAGACAAACTGGAGAAGGTTCAGAGGAGGACAATGAAGATGATCAGGGGACTAGAAACAATGCCCTACGAAGAGAGACTGAAAGAACTGGGCATGTTTAGCCTTGAGAAGAGAAGACTGAGGGGAGATAGGATAGCGCTCTTCGAGTACTTGAAAGGTTGTCACAGGGAGGAAGGCCAGGATCTCTTCTTGATCATCCCAGAGTGCAGGACACGGAATAATGGGCTCAAGTGACAGGAAGCCAGATTCCGGCTGAACATCAGGAAAAACTTCCTGACTGTGAGCGCAATACGACAATGGAACCAATGACCTAGGGAGGTGGTGGGCTCTCCCACACTGGAGGCATTCAAGACGAGGCTGGACAGCCATCTGTCAGGGATACTCTGACTTGGATCCCTGCACTGAGCAGGGGGTTGGACTCAATGGTCTTTTAGGCCCCTTTCCAACCCTACTATTCTATGATTCTATGACCCCCACGCTGTGGACTCTAAGAAAGGGAGGTGGACTCGAGAGTATCTGTGCCTCGAGTGAATGAGTCTTAATTTCCTCTTGTCTTATGACAGGACATTTGCCAGGATGATTTTTTGAATAGAATTGGGTGGCTAGGAAGATGTTCAACAGGCACCTAGGGATGGATCCAGACTTAGTCATACTTAGAGAAGATCCACTGAAATCAAGGGGTTTACTCAAAGTATGTCTAAGACTGGATCTAAGCCATACTTCCCTGCGAGCCTGCTGCAGTGGCTGGAGTAGCTGCTTCTGCTGAACGTCGCTCTGCTGCCCTGCTAATAAAGGCACCAGAGGCTTCATCGAGGCCAAGGACAAGCTGCCACCTGCAACCCATCCAGGTGAGAGCTGTCACTGGGAACAGCTGGCATCTTTCCTCCCTGGCAGCTAACTCTGCCTCAGAGCCCCCGGGAAGGTGTCTGCACAGACTCCACTCCAGTCCCCACAGTTCCTCCTCTGGCTGTGCGGATCAGTGAAGAGGGACTTGCAGCGCCTGAGGCCTGACTGGGCAAATGCTGAGGATGGGTCCTGTGCTGTGCTGTGTGGGCAGAGCTGACCCCCTGCCCCATAGTTGCTGTATGAAAGTGCCCCCAGAAACACCACATTTTAAAATGGTGCAGACCTTGCCTAATCCCCCCCTGCCCCCAGAAGCTCTGCCTATCTGCTGAGCGCTGCAGCAGATGTGACTTGCGCAGTGCACGGGTTTTGCCCACCCCCTCATTGGCTTAGCAGGCGATCGATACTCCCAACTGTCACCCACAGGCAACATTGACCTTCCTCTCGGATGGAAAATGGCTTGGATGTAATTCCATGACCTGCGGGAGAAGTCCTCCAAATCTGCACGCTCTCTGTTCCGGGCCCACACCGACCTCTCCGCCTCAGAGCCTCCCTTGTTTTGAAGAAGCGGCATCCTCCTCTTGACGTGCCTGTGCTCTCGTTGCCCCTCGCCCTGGTAGTTGCATTGCGTGTTAGTTTGCTGCCGTGACAGGATGGCCCAGCCATGGTCTGGGCTGCCCGTGCTGGAGAGCACTTTGGCACCATGAATAATTCAGGCCATATAGATTCTTAAAGTGCTTTTGGGGGGGATGCAGGATCCTCCGCGGTGAGGTTGTGCCAGCCGCCGTCCTGTGCTCCAGCTCTGGGTGTCTGAAAGCTTTCTGTGGAGAGCACCGCAGTGCTTCACGCTGCCTGCCTCATGGGCCTGAAAGGCGAGCTGGTGCTGGTAAGCCCCTGCGGCCCCCTTCCCCCCCCACGAGCCCCGCTGGCCAGGAGGTGTGATGGAGAGGAAGGGGAGGGGCGCAGAGGGGTTTGAGTGGAGACTCCGGGGGAGGGGAGTTGGAACAGGGGGGTCTGGAAACTGTCAGAAGGTCCCTGTGAACTAGTAGCCAAAGGAATGGGGCACTTCGGCTGCAGTGTGGCTAGAAACCATGCGTGGATGGGGAGACGGAGTTATGCTGGCTCAAAGGGCAGCAAAGGGCTTGCAAATGTTGACAGGCCCTGGCAGAAAGTGCATATTGTACTGCTGGAATCTGCCTTGCCTTGATGTATGGCTTTTACTAAGGCAAGGAAGAAAGCGGCAGCGTGGTGGGACTTGCCTCAGCGTGTCCTTGAACGCCGCCGCCCCCGCTCTCCTGGGTCCAAACTTTAAGAAGGAAGGGGAATCAGGTGACGGTGCCAGCAGCTGGAATCCTTGCCAAGCTGTTTTGGTCAACCAATGGAAGATCAGTGGGATGGAGAGGAAGAACCGTGGGGAAATTGATAGTGGCAGTCGGGGAAGGGCAGTAAGAAGGCCCCACCCTTCTGGGAGGCAGAATGAGGCAGGTTTGGAGCACTGCAGCAAATATTCAGGGCAGCAGATGTTCCGTTATTTACAAGGGGATGGGATACAGTAGCTCCTAGCACCCCTGGAGTGGGGACAGCAGAAGTCTGGCTCTTTAGAGAAAAACCAGGAGCTCCTCATTGTCTGGACACTGAAAGCCCTCTGAAAGGAAAAGCTTTTTAAAAAAATTGTGGAGTATGCACAGTTCTCTTCATTGTGTCCACCTTCCTCTGGCCATCCAGGAGGTAGAAGAATTCTGTGTACAACAATAAAATCTACGCCAGCGTTTCCTTGCTGTCAAGAAGGAAATGATCTGAAAGCATTAGTGGGAGAAAAAAAAAAGTGCTGTAAGGCCTCAAACATCCCTTAATTAACATTCCTAAGATCTGAGGTGTTCATTCAGAGACAAAGTGCTGTGAACTTTGTGTCCAAACAAAAATGAGGCAGGACCCCAGAAAGCAACCTTCTGAGAGTTAAAAGAGGAAGTTCAAAGTGCCTCATATGTGCGAACTGACAAGCCCTCTTGCAAAGTGAAGAGGGAGCAAAAAGGAATAAGTCACCAAATAGTATGCCCAAAAACTCAGCTGAAAGATAAGCAGTAAATGATTACTATGCCAAATACCAAATGTCCATATATGATCAGAAATGCATTCTTTAGTATCAGAAGTACCAAAGAGCCTGCCAGGCAGCAGATGGTGACTCTCAAAACGTTAATGATTGTTAATCTCTCAGTCCATTAAGAGACTCTGTGGATGCCTTATCTGCTGGGCTTGCAGCAAAAGTGGTGGCCTTAAAGTATCAACAACGAAATTTTCAAAGGAATGAAATGGTGGTCTCTGGAGATGTGACACTGAGCCGGTCCTGAGGGTGGGATCGCAGTGAAACTGCCTCTGTCTTAGACGTTATGGAACGCCCACCTTTTGTTCAGTTAGACATTTTGCCCTGTGCCTAGAAGGGGCACAAGCACTCCATTTGGGGGCTCTGCCAGTGCCTTCAGTAGCTGCAAGTCAGGGAGAAGTTTGGCAGGGACAGGTTCACACGGTTCTGTAGCACCTATGAGGAGAGTCGTGGTTTGGCCTGAGGGATGGCAAGACCTAGAAAGTTTCCAGCGCAGTTCTCATTTATTTATTTATTCCTGTGATGTTTGTCATTTTGTATTGTATTTTATTCTTTTAAATGTTCTTATTGGTATTTTATTCTTTATTCTTTAATCTGCCCAGTAACAAATGTTTTCCAGTCTGTAATCAGCCTGGAAACAACTTGTTACTGGGCAGATTAAAAATCAAAGGAATACATCGGACAGGTACTACTAGGTGCCCCTTTGTGGGTTGCTCCTGGACAGGGCGGGGCGATGGCTCCGTGGTAGAGAACCAGCTTTGCATGCAGAAGGCCCCGGGTTCAGTCCCCAGCTTCCCTAGATAGGGCTAAGAAAGAATTCTTCCTGGAACTTTCAAGAGCTGCTGCCAGGCAGGGTTAACTGTACTGGGCTTGATGAATCTGTGATCTGACTCGTGATACGGCTGATTCTCATGCTCCCACGTTCCACAGCAAGTCTTGCAATTGCCAACCAGGAGTGTGTTGGCAAAGCCATTTCAAATACTTCTCTTAGCTGTGTCTAGTTTCTCTGGGCACTAAACAAGCCTTGCTTGGATTCAGCTCAGATCCTCTGGGATGAGAGTTCCATATTTGTCCGGTAGAATGATGAGGGCTGTATCCCTGTTTCCAGCAGGGAGAGGAAACATGCTAAAGAGAGATGAGTATGCCTGGCGTGGGCAGGCATCAGATTTGGGGTTGGGTGCAACCTATGGGCTGCTGTCCACAAACACCTCCACTTCTATGTTTACTCAACAACCTATGATCAGCCGGGTTATAGTTTGTCGATCATGACGTGTGAATCTGGAGCGCTGGCGTGTTGAGGGGACTAAACAGCCCAGCGGTTAACTGATGGTTTGTTGTTGGGTTCACTGCTGGCTTGTTTAGCCCCTCAGCATCCCAGCACTCTGGTTTGCATGTCTCGCTCAGCAACCTACAAATGGGCCAATCGCAGGTTGTTGATTAGAAGCGGAAGAGGCTGGCATGCTGCAGGCAGTGCCCTGGCTCTGTTGTGCTCATCCCCAGCAGCCTCTGGGTTGCTTAACACACATGTGAACTGGCTCTATCTGTCATGGTCCTGGGAAAACAAACTGGAGAAAGTGGGGGTTATGCCTTGTAAATTCTTGGGATCATGCCTTGTAATGTACAGCTGAAGGGAGCCTGGGCAGGGAATGGAGCCTGAATGCTTTGTGCAGATTCTCATCCCTTCTAATGTTTAGCAAAAGGAAGTTATGCAGAATAAACAAATGTATAATTTGCTTCATATGCACAAATTGTTCAGGTTACTCGCATCAGATGCACAGACCAGCCCTGCCCCACAAATGGCCAAGAATCTGGGGGATGTGCCAGCAACAGGATGGGGAGGCTTTGGAGGAGTTCAGGGTTCTTGCTGTGCATCAATATTTCTTGTTTACCAAAATGTTTAATGGGGCAGCACTGGAGGGAATAGCTGAGAAATCAGCCAGCATGAGGATTCTTTTTGTCCTCAGGCTTCTGCTGACTCATGGATGACAATTGACTTGAGTGTTCTGCTTCCGAAACTCTTTTGTGTCAAGTAAGGGCAACTTTCGTCTGCCTCTGTCTCCCAGAATGATCTTGCTTATGCATACATGATTTTGATAATGTTTGCAACAGAAACATCGCCAGCTAGGAAGATCCCACATTCTCATTCCTGCGGCCACCAGTGAGGTTGCATTGGGGCTCAGAATTTGGATTAACCTGGCACAGGATTTGGGACGCTTCATAATACAGATAAAGATATACCCCTGGGTATGTGAAGAAGCAACATAGGGCTTGTAGATTTGCTTAGAGTGGGCATTTCAGCACATATAGCTTGTCATGTAAGGGGTGGGAAATATTATTTCTTTCTTCTACAATATATATCCTGCCTTTCCAAAGATATTTTTGTGATGGCTTTCAACATAAATGTAAACAAAAGAAAATAAATTAGCAATTTAACATAGAAATAAGTACAACCAAGTATACTTTTTAAAAGCAGGAATAAAAGCATATTCTCCTGAAAAGGCTGGAGGGCAGCATAGGGTCCAGGCACAGCACCCTAGGGGCATCTCTACACCAGCCTTCTCCGGGGCAAGTAGTTTGTTTATGTCTTGATGGATTGATGGATTGGACTGGCGGTGCCCGGCCAACTAGCAAATGCCCTCAGGGCGGTTTACAATCAGACCTCCACGGTGGGGAGGGCCAAATGTGTTGAAAGCTACCTTCACCCGTTCTCTCAAGTCCTCTGAAAAGGGGAGGGAGGGGGAACATGAAGGCACAGCTGAACTGGAGTCGGACACCTCCGTAGCTCTGTGGTAAGGAGCAGCGCCGGCTTTTCCTAGGTTTCAGCGCCCCATCTTGGGCTTAATTGGACAGAAGTGGCCAGCGAAATACTTGCTGCATTACGGATCAGACTTGAAAAGTCTCCCCCATTGCCACCCAGTCAGTTTAGAAACTTGATTCCTGCCCAAGTGCTGGAGAATGTGTGAGGCAGCTCAGACCTTTGAGCATTAAGAGCTGAACAAAAATAGGCTGACAAAAATCAGGCTACTTCATATGCAAGGCAGACAAGAGAGGAGAGGAAATGGCTTTTGATATTATAATTTTTCTGAACATGGAGAAGGCAGGGTATAAATGCACCATTCATGATGCAGGGTTCAGCCATCATATGATAAATGGAACTACTTTACAATGGTATGCAATGGTATGATCACTGATATGCTTTTAGCTCTCCCAGAGAGAAAATGATTTATTAAAATACAAGTTTGAATCATAAATATTTTGATTTAGAACTGATTCTACTCTCTTATACTACTGTTAGTTCAGCTAAACCTTCCAAGAGAGTGACAAATGGATGGGAGGAGAGAATCCAGGTGTGTGTGTGTTTTTCCTGCAAGCTCCCCCCACCCCATGCAGAAATTAAAAGCTGCTTTTCTGCATACTCAGAATAAATGAATATGCAAGGCAAGAGAGTCTGCGTGTGCAGGATCCAATCGCTTGGAGCTTTGCAATGGAAAGAGGTGGTTTACACGTTATTAAGATGGAACCCAAGTCCCACCTCTTAGACACTTACCTTCCCTTGTCACTTCTGAATGGTATGATGAGCATCAGTTTTACTCGCAGACAAGAGGAGTGAGAGAAACCTGGAAGCAAGCATGCCCACAGAGCTACCATAGCGTGAAGCTGGTGTGACACATTTTGCATGTTGAGAAGTAACATGGATGGTGGACTTATGCTCTGTTTCATGCATGATGAAGTGGAGTTTCATCCGCAAAAGTGTCTGCTGTAAGAAATGTGTTCGCCACAGAAGTCTTTCAGTTGGATCCAGATTTAGTCATAATTAAAGGAAACCCACTGAAACATTGGTTATGAATAGCTTAAGTCCCACTGATTTCAGTGGGTCTACTCTATGCATAACTAAACCTAGATTCAGCCCCTTGTTATTTAGGCTCCATGTTGATCATCATTATTTTGCAAGTGTGTAACAGCTTCTGAAAACTAATTAATTTTAATTAAAAGTGATTAAAATGTAATGGCCACAGGTGTGCGTTGAACAGGTAGGTGTACTCTGAACTACAGCAAAAATCCAAATTCTTTGCCTTGATTCTGTGAGTTCTGAGAAGATTTAAAATTGTTGTGAATTAAACAAATTCATGCAGATTTTTATTTGACTATTTTAGTCTCCTAGTCCTGGCTAGGAGTCATACTGGGCATTGACATGTCACCCCCCCCCCCCCCGCCACACACACAGACTGGAAGTCCTTGTCTGGCTTCTGAGCTTTTGCCAGGCAGTGTCTGCATGTTTTCAAGCTTACAACTTCACCAATAGGGACTGGAATCTTGCTTTTAAAAATAACATAAAATGATAAATTCTGTACCTGATCCTGACATCTGGGATTGCACAATGCAACTCCAGAGCTCGAAGGCACACCAAGCTGTAGTGTTGTGGCTTTGTGTATGGCCTTGGACAGAGAGTGTCCCAGTTTGTTTTACCATGTGGGAATCGTGAGGCGCTCCCCAAAGAGTCCTAGAAATTGCTGGCCTTGGCTGGCTTGATGTGTGAGAGCCTCTGTCTTGAGACTCTCACATGACATCAAGAACACTTTTTGTGCAGTCTGAACTTTCTTCCTCTTGACCCCTAAAAGAGCCATTCATCCAGGGAAAGAGAGATTCACAAAGAATCCTGCTCCCTTCTTCTGCCTGCAAGCAGCTCCAGCTCCTGCTGTTTCTGTCATAAAGAGCAGCCATCTAGGGAAACCAATGCAAAAGTAGCATCCAGATGCAGTAAACTTGCATTTCCCAGCTATGTCAGGATGAGAAGCTTTGGAGTTGTTTACAGGAAATACAGAGGAACAAGGGAGGGAGGCCCCGCCCCGCTGTGTCCTGTGACAAATTCACACGGATTTATTTAGGATGGCTTCCGCGCTTTAGAATGGGAATCTGGTAAATACTTTGGCTCGGTTACTCTGTGTGTGTGTGTGTGTGTGTGTGTGAGAGAGAGAGAGAGATTCAGTAACTTATTTCCCGACTAAGCAGGCTTGTGTTTGAAAACTGGGCTTGGTACATGGCCAGCTTTTAAGGATGGAGTTGTGGAAGAATGCCCATTTGTAGAGCAACTTGGACATTTAGTGCAGGAGACGCCTTGGAGGATCACGGTGTCATGTAAAGAGCCTGCTACCTTCCGTGAAGGAGCAATCTCAATTGCAGGATAAAAGCTCCGTGTGGAGAAAGCCCTTGTCTAACTTTCTGACTGGTGTCTTCTAAGCCTTCTGTGACATGGTGTAAGAAGTCAACTTTTAAAAACACAAATTCCCAGGCAAAGAAAATGGCACAGATCACTGCACTAAAAGCCTGGAACCTTAATAATCCTGTAGCTTGAATGGGAAGAATTTGCTTGCCTTCACCTGGCCACAAAGCTCCACATGCAGGAAGGAATCATGCAAATAAGTCCGCTCCTTAATGCTATAGTGAAAAAAGCCTGCAGTGTTTATAAATCCCTTACCAATGAGGGCCGTAAGCACAACTTTAAAAATGTTCTGCTCATGCTTGATGCCTGTTCCATCCCCAAGAGTTGTTTATGGGAGGACCTGTTTCTATCAAAAGAGTTCAGAGCTGGAAAACCGTTGAGTCATTTGTTAGGGCCTGATATGAAAAGGTGGAACATTTGTTGGTAGAAAAGAGGAACACCTTAGAGATAGGTTGATGCTTGGAATTTTAGACAAAAGGCTCTGGAAGAATGCAGCTAATAGAGCCTTCACAAAGCCATAGCAGGGAACAAAAACTTAAGCCTTCACAAAGCCATAGCAGGGAACTTAAGCCTTCACAAAGCCATAGCAGGGAACAAAAACAATTTGGAAGTGGCTTGGAAGATATCCTCTTCTCCATAAAACATCAGAAGCAGCAACAACCATTTGGAAAGAGCAAATTCATCACGCCTCCTATCTCTGCAAAAGCAACACAACAGAAAACCCAGAAAAATCAGTCCAACAGTTTTAAAAGCACTTTGCAGCAAAAGACCCACCCGTTCAGACTGCATGCACAAGATGTGGAAATGTTCATAATGTTAGAGGGGTTTGCCCAGGTAGAGAAGCACAGTGCAGGAAATGTTCAGATTTATCACACCCTTTGGGAAATTCTGTTTCAAACACTTTCCATTTTGAATCACAAGTGCTTCTGAGATTTTTCAAAGGAAGCTTACAGAACTAATATATGGTGGATCAAGAGAAGACTATGATAAAACAGAGGCTATGATCTTGAATCAGATCCATGATCCAGACTCAAGCTAAACAAGTAGAAATTCATGTTGCATCAAAGTGAAATAGAATTCTTGGGACAAGTAATAACAAAACATGGAGCAAAGCCATGGCCAGAGAAGGCAAATGCCACCAGGGGGCTGAAAGCACCAACTAACAGTGCAGAACTGAGTTGCTTTCTGGGAATGTTGAACTAGCTAGCTTGATATTTGGCAAGATATCTCAGCAAAGGCACAGCCACTAAACCTATTACTGAAATCCCTCAGATCAGGAGCAGTGTTTACAAAGATAAGGGACATGATCTTCAGTGCCCCAGTCTTACAATTCTATGATGCCAGCAAGCCCACAATGCTTAGGACTGATGGAAACAGCTGTGGACTAGGTAGAGGAAACTATGAGGAACCTGACACAACTTGGTTGTTGTGGACTGCTATTTATGGTATATTGAGGTACTCCACCAGAATTCCAGTCATTCTGGACATCTTACAACTCTCCATATTACCACTAGACTTCACTACCCTCAAGCAAAGCAGTGAGGCAGAGAGAGCAGTACAGCCTGCAAAGAAAATTGTTAGAGAGAATGATCCATATATTAATCTTTTAAGCTACTGATTAATATCATTGATAGCTACTGGATATAACCCAGAAAATTGTGAATAGGAAGGCAAATCAGAACACTCCTTCCAACACTAGAGAAGAATATCATTCCAACATGACCTGGCATGGAAAAAGTTGCCATTTCAGATTACTGAGTTTAAAGAAATTATCAGCATTTCCATAACTAGTGCAATTCAGTGCAAGATCTACCATATTTAGAGCCATGGAAGAGAGTTTATATCAGACTAGATGGGAAAAATACAGTAGAACCCAGGTTCTTTATAAGGATAAAATTAAAAACCCAGTTCATATCCTGTTACATCCAAACGGTACCAGAAACTGACATCTTCCTGTTCCAGTGAAAGTACAATTGCCAAATGCACAAGGACTACCTGGAAACCAAAGTTCTGAGACTAACAGAGCCATCTTGAAAAAGATATAAAAAAGAAACTTTTATTCATTTGCAATATAGCAAAAACAAAAAAGTGTCAGTTCACAGTGCCAGAGCCATCTTGCAACAGTGATGTTATTATTCCAATCATCACTTAATCTGGTTGCATTATTTGAAAGCCTCCAAGATTGACAGATGAGTGAGCAACCAAATGTTTCAACAAAACTGATGTATTTAATTATCATTTCTTTAAACGAAAGTGGGGGAGATGTTGTGGATGGTATTATTAAATAGTTTAGTCAGTAGGTGGCATTGGACTTTATCTAGGTGGAGACTGGAGATTTCTGTTGCTATACCTACCTCTCTTTCTCATCAAAACCAGGTGAGGCAGTGGCTGTTCTGAATCAGTGCCTGGGCACGGTAATGGACTGGATGAGGGCTAATAAACTGAAACTCAATCCAGACAAGACGGAGGTACTGTTAGTGGGTGGTTCGTCTGCCCGGCTAGGTGATATTCAACCTGTTCTGGAGGGGGTTGCACTCCCCCTGAAGGATCAGGTTCGTAGTTTGGGGGTGCTCTTGGATCCAGAACTGTCACTTGAGGCACAGGTGAACTCAGTGGCACGGAGCACTTTTTATCAGCTTAGGCTGGTATACCAACTACGCCCTTATCTGGACAGAGATAGCCTAGCTACAGTTATCCATGCTCTGATAACTTCTCGTCTGGATTACTGCAATGCGTTATATGTGGGGCTGCCTTTGAAAACGGTCCGGAAACTTCAGCTGGTCCAAAATAGGGCAGCAAGACTGTTAACAGGGACTGGCCTGCGAGCTCATATTACGCCAGTACTTTTCCAGCTGCACTGGCTGCCAGTCCATTTCCGGGCCCGATTCAAAGTGCTGGTGTTAACATTCAAAGCCCTTAATGGCTTGGGGCCAGGTTACCTGAAGGATCGCCTCCTCCCATATGTGCCTGCCCGGACCTTAAGAACATCATCAGCGGCCCTTCTCTGTGAGCCCCTGCCAAAGGAAGTGAGGCGGGTGGCTACTAGGAGGAGGGCTTTTTCTGCTGTGGCACCCCGGCTCTGGAATGAGCTCCCTAGTGAGGTTTGCCTGGCGCCTACATTGTATTCCTTTTGGCGCCAGGTGAAGACCTTTTTATTTTCCCAGGCATTTTACCATTTTAGCTTTCTAAATTTTTATCTTTGCTGTTTTAAATCTGTATTTTAAACTCCTGCACTGCTGCTAGGTTTTACTGTGGTTGTATTGTTATATTGTGGTTTTAATGTTCTATATATTTTAAATTGCTTTATTGTGTGTTGTTTGGTTTTAATTTTTGTGAACCGCCCAGAGAGCTTCGGCTATTGGGCGGTATAGAAATAAATAAATAAATAAATAAATATACTGTTCTTGTTGGAGAGAAAAAATAAAGTTCATGTCTAGCATCCTGTCTGCCCTCTAAGCCGTCCATACAAACTACAGGCCTACCACTTGTATCCCAGTTGGCCTAAGCTGGAAACTGAGCCACTGTCTAGCTTAGGGATGGCCAAATCGGTCCGTTTCATTGTCTCCTGCATCCGAATCTCTTAAATCTCAAGTTTCTCTCCTGAATATGAAAAACTTTGCAAAGTTTGGTAGATTCTTAACAAAAATGAATTGAAACTAGATTTACCCCCATCTTCTTCAGCCAAATTCAGTAGGTACACTTATTCCCAGCATGGAGAGGACCTAACGTGATGTACCTGCCTGTCATGTAACTGCTAAAGATTAGTAGCCTGTCAGAAAAAAGAGCGCAACCCTAAGAAAGCATTAACATGGTTAAATACACAGGGATTCAGACCCAGACTTTTAAGAACAAAGCACTCAAAGAACCTGCACCTGGATGGACAAATCTGTCAGTTTTGGTTTCTCCCACATTTTAAATTCCAAGTGCTTTTTGTCCCGAATATGGAGAACTTTGAGAATTCTGGTAAATTCTGATCAAAACCAAACTGAATGTTTTTTTGTCACCCATCCTTAGTTTAGCTGAAGCAGTCAGTGGGATGTGAGGTAAAAAATGGAGGCTTAATCCAAACAAGACAGAGGTGCTGTTGATCATTAGGAGAGCTGAGCCAAGGATAGGAAATGTCCTCTTCTGACTGTCCCCTGGATAGATCAGTGGCATAGCTTGGGAGTGCTTCTAGATCTGGACTTTCTTCTGGATACTGGGTGGTGGACATGACCAGGAGAGCTTTTGCACACCATCGGTTGATGTGCCAGTTATGACCCTTCCTGGATAAATCAGATCTAGCCACTGTTACATATGCCCTGGTCACATCCAGATTGGATTACTGTAACATGCTCTATGCCAAGGCAACTCACTGTGCATAACAAACACTCTCTTCCAACAACCTAAGAGATGACTTTATACATGGACTTCACCAGACAGTCGACACCGAAATCAGATTGACTACATCCTTTGTAGCCAAAGGTGGCGGACATCTATGCAGTCGGTAAAAACAAGACCTGGAGCTGATTGTAGTTCAGATCACGAACTTCTTATTGCACAATTTAGAATCAGACTAAAGAGAATAGGGAAGACCCACAGATCACTTAGATATGAGCTCACTAATATTCCTAATGAATATGCAGTGGAGGTGAAGAATAGATTTAAGGGACTAGATTTAGTAGATAGGGTCCCGGAAGAACTATGGACAGAAGTTCGCAACATTGTTCAGGAGGCGGCAACAAAAAACATCCCAAAGAAAAAGAAAACCAAGAAGGCAAGATGGCTGTCTGCTGAGACCCTGGAAGCAGCCCAAGAAAGAAGGAAAGCAAAAGGCAACAGTGATAGGGGGAGATATGCCCAATTAAATGCAAAATTCCAGAGGTTAGCCAGAAGAGATAAGGAATTATTTTTAAACAAGCAATGCGCAGAAGTGGAAGAAGAGAATAGAATAGGAAAGACAAGAGACCTCTTCCAGAAAATTCGAAACATCGGAGGTAAATTCCAGGCAAAAATGGGTATGATCAAAAACAAAGATGGCAAGGACCTAACAGAAGCAGAAGAGAGCAAGAAGAGGTGGCAAGAATATACGGAAGATCTGTATAGGAAGGATAATAATATCGGGGATAGATTTGACGGTGTGGTCAGTGAGCTAGAGCCAGACATCCTGAAGAGTGAGGTTGAATGGGCCTTAAGAAGCCTTGCTAATAACAAGGCAGCAGGAGATGACGGTATCCCAGCTGAACTGTTTAAAATCTTGCAAGATGATGCTGTCAAGGTGATGCATGCCATATGCCAGCAAATTTGGAAAACACAAGAATGGCCACCAGATTGGAAACAGTCAACTTATATTCCCATACCAAAAAAGGGAAGCACCAAAGAATGTTCAAACTATCGAACAGTGGCACTTATTTCACATGCCAGTAAGGTAATGCTCAAGATCTTGCAAGGTAGACTCCAGCAATTCATGGAACGAGAATTGCCAGATGTACAAGCTGGGTTTAGAAAAGGCAGAGGAACTAGAGACCAAATTGCCAATATCCGCTGGATAATGGAGAAAGCCAGGGAGTTTCAGAAAAACATCTATTTCTGTTTTATTGACTATTCTAAAGCCTTTGACTGTGTGGATCATAACAAATGGTGGCAAGTTCTTGGTGATATGGGGATGATACCAAGTCATCTTGTCTGCCTCCTGAGGAATCTGTATAACGACCAAGTAGCAACGGTAAGAACAGACCACGGAACAACGGACTGGTTTAAGATTGGGAAAGGAGTACAGCAGGGTTGTATACTCTCACCCTACCTATTCAACCTGTACGCAGAACACATCGTGCGACGTGCTGGGCTTGATGAAGCCAAGGGTGGAGTTAAAATCACTGGAAGAAACATTAACAGTCTCCGATATGCAGATGATACCACTTTGATGGCTGAAAGCGAGGAGGAGCTGAGGAACCTCATGACGAAGGTGAAAGAAGAAAGTGCAAAAGCTGGGTTGCACTTAAACCTCAAAAAAACCCAAGATTATGTCAACCAGCTGGATTGATAACTGGCAAATAGAGGGAGGAAACGTGGAGGCAGTGACAGACTTTGTATTTCTAGGCACAAAGATGACTGCAGACGCTGACTGCAGCCAGGAAATCAGAAGACGTTTACTTCTTGGGAGGAGAGCAATGACAAATCTTGATAAAATAGTTAAGAGCAGAGACATCACACTGACAACAAAGGTCCGCATAGTTAAAGCAATGGTATTCCCCGTAGTAACCTATGGCTGCGAGAGCTGGACCATAGGGAAGGCTGAGTGAAGGAAGATCGATGCTTTTGAACTGTGGTGCTGGAGAAAAATTCTGAGAGTGCAGGACTGCAAGAAGATCAAACCAGTCCATACTCCAGGAAATAAAGCCAGACTGCTCACTTGAGGGAATTATATTAAAGGCAAAACTGAAGTACTTTGGCCACACAATGAGAAGACAGGATACCCTGGAGAAGATGCTGATGCCAGGGAAAGTGGAAGGCAAAAGGAAGAGGGGCCGACCAAGGGCAAGATGGATGGATGATATTCTGGAGGTGACGGACTCGACCTTGGGGGAGCTGGGGGTGGCGACGGCCGACAGGAAGCTCTGGCGTGGGCTGGTCCATGAAGTCACGAAGAGTCGGAAGCGACTGAACGAATAAACAGCAACAACAAATATGCTCTATATATTCAGAAACTTCAGCTGGTGCAAAAAGTGGCAGCCAGATTGGTTTTGGAGTACACTTTATTGATCATATTACTCCAGTTCTGTTCTATGCGCAAGGAAGCAGGGACACTGGATTAGATAAACCTTGGTCTGATCCAGCAAGGCTCTTCTTCATGTGTTCTTACATGTTGGAGGGGGCACCATTTCTCCTCTGTAGCCAGTGATGTGGGGCGGAAAATTTCCCAGAGAAAATTTCCCCTTTCATAATTTTATTAGTAACAATGAATTGATTGTTCATTGCAAATACAATATTAGGCAAGCATGGCCGTTTCAGAGTTATAGATGAGTGATTGTCAGCAGATCATGCACAGTTCTTTGGGTTGCTGAAATTTATTAGCGTGTCAACAGTTTTGAGTACCTTTTTCCCCCCCTTAAATTTAAACAATGTAAAGGAAGTCTTTACATTTTTACATGTATTCCAATAAAAATGCCTACATGATATAACATTTAAATGACCTGAAGTGTGGTTTAATTTCCCCCCTCAAATATTTTAGGGCAAATATTTGTGGCGTGTTGGGACAAAAAATGAGCATGGGGTGCTTTTCTTTAGCTACGTTGTTTACTAAATGCAAGTAGAATAAACATGCCAAATTAGATCACTCTCCAGGGCAGCCTTCCCCAACCTGGTGCTCCCCAGGTTGGGGTCCCCAGGGACTCCAACTCCATCCGCCCCTGCCAGCATGGCCAGTAGTTGGGAATGCTGGGAGTTGTAGACCAAAATATCTGAAGGGCACCAGGTTGGGGAAGGCTGCTCAAGGGCATCAGAGAAACTTGTGATGCAGACTGAAAATTTTCCAGGGCAAATTGCCCTATGCAAATTAACCTAACTGGCATAGGAAAATTTCCACAAAACCCACATTACTATCTGTAGCCATTTTGCATTAAGTGTGGGAATCATAAGATGTCATTTGTAGAAGACAATATTGCTAAAAATCTCCCTGTGTTTGCTCGGCAGATGTCATGGCGGCCGCAGTATCGCAGCTCCAAATTTCGAAACGTCTATGGCAAAGTGGCCAACCGAGAGCACTGCTTTGACGGGATTCCAATTACTAAGAATGTCCATGACAACCATTTCTGTGCTGTCAATACCAAATTCCTCGCCATAGTAACGGAAAGTGCCGGTGGGGGCTCCTTCCTTGTCATTCCTCTGGAACAAGTAAGCGACTCTTTGCTTGATTGTTTGCAATTCTTTGAACAACCTTTTGTCCGTCCCAGTTTGTTGGCCTCCAACCCAGGGGAAATGTCTTTCATTTTCTCTTCTGTTCCCCAGTTGATACCAATAGTACCCCAGGCAGAGAAGCTTTCTCCATGCAAAAATGGTACCAGTATCATGAGGATAAAGTATCTAGAGCGGGCTGGCCCCCTCCCCTTTCCTGCAAATAACTGCGTGCAGACTTTGACCACTGGGATTTTCCTAAGATGCTTGTGTGAATTCTAAAAAATCAAACTTGAAAGTCTGTGTCATAAAATTTTAAACATCAAGCAATTTAGCTGTATCTGCAGAAATGGGCCCGTGGGAGCATGCCAGGGCATCTGTCCGCAGTGCTCATTCATGGTCCAGGGCGCTCAGGTGACAGTTGAGTTGTTCACAATGTTTGCTGCATCTGGGCTCAGGAAGGGGCTGCAGCTCGAGAGGCTGGATGAATGTGGGTTGCAGCAAATGGGCTGGATTCTTTTTCTCTCTAAGGATGCATCTTCTTGCTGTATTCCGAGACAAGTGGGGTGCTCAAAATTAGAGTTGCAATCATACACAGTCAATGTGTGTGTGTGTGCCTGTGTGTGAGAAAGAAAGAGAGAGAGAGGGAGAGAGAGAGAGAGAGAGAGAGAGAGAGAGACCCTGTGCATAGAACTGATAAGCACCGTCAGACTGTCAAGGCTGGGCTGGGTCTATAAATGGCAACATGTAAACCTGGAGGGGTTGTCCTCCCCACCTCTTTCCTGCCTCGAAGAAAGCATTCTAAATGCTCTGCATAGCAGCTAAACCTGAGGCCCAGGGTAGCCATCACAAATGGGCAGCCTGTACCTTGGACACTGCACTAGTTCTGCTGGCACGAAAACCAGCATTGTTGATCACATGACTATAAATTGTGTGGTCTGAAGCAAGGAAAGGAAATGTATTTTTTAAATGCATTTGCTAATTCCCCCCTCCCCCACCTTTCCTTTTAAAAGCCTTTAGTCTTATGCAGATTAGATGCAGGGCCTGGGTGTGTGAAAAGGCAAGAGGAGTTTGGCCCAGGAAAATGCCTTCTGGCTTCTACTTCCTTCCTTAATTTATTGCTAAATCATCAAGATGACATTAGCAAATGAAAAAATGTCTTTTTCCACTGAGCAGGTAGGCTCTAAAGAAAAGAAAGACGGAAAGAAATGTGGGTGGGAAAGAAACTTTGGGGAGCGGCTTCAGTGTGGCTGTGGAAGGAGAAGTCAGGTGTGGTTTTCTTAGTGGAGGGAATAGGTTGTGGGTTCAGCCCTTAAAATCCTGCCTCTGTGTATGCCCAGAGGCAACCTGCACCTACATCCTGCCTCTGAACACCCAGTATGTGAGGAAGCAGGAAATACTGCAGTTAAACAATGATGAGGGAAAGGAACACTACACATGCCCAGAGGTACTTTTCTTCCCAGGTCTTTTTTTGTGAAGAGTTATCGGAGGGAGGAGGGAAGTGAGAAGAGATTGTTGCATGGAGGGGAATGGAATTATATGCTCTTTGGCTGAGATTGCTAGCAATGGAGGCACAGTCAGTGACCATCTACCAAAAAGAGAGGTGCGGGGGCATCCATCTGTGTGGGAGATATGCCATCACTCTGCAAACCCTGTTTCTTAATTCCTTGTTTGGGGGAAGGGGGAAGCCTGCAGTTAATATGGAGAAAGCACTCTGTTTATGCTCAGAGATGATCTCATTATTGTTAGTCAACTGTTCTCTCTGCTTAGGAATTTTGACCGTTAAGTCACTGACTGATCTTGGGTGGGTCACTTCTTACTGCGCCTCAGTGCTCTTCAGATGTAAAACGGCCATCGCATATGCCAGCGGCAGACTCGCTCTCCAAGAGTCTGTTCTTCCGTAGCACAAACCGCTTCACCCACACACAAGAGGGAGGCATCAGCTCAGGGGAACCCAATGTTTGCAGAAATACAAAGCGCCTCTAGGGGAAGAACGCTAAGGGGGCAAAACCTGAAATGGGGTGCTCACTGCCGGTTGTGGGGGGCGGGGACAGAGACCCCCAGGAATGGAACCGGTATCAAAAACTTGGGGAGAGGAGCCAAAGATCATGCGGGGGGGCACCTGGCCGGCCAGCTGGAACGCAGGCAGGAGCACTTCGCCCCGCCCCGCTGTGTGGCAGGCCCCTGGCGTGAAATGGAGTGCAAGGGTGTAGCTGACTTGCCGTGTTTCCTCCGTGTGTTTAGGGCACAGAAAGGGCCGCCTGATACCAGGCCAGCTGTTTGTCTGTCTCGTCCAGTATTGCCTACGGTGCCTGGTGGAGGCCCCTCGGAGCCTTGGACAGAAAGAGGCCCTTGCTGTTCCCTGCCTCTTTCAGGGGGAGATGCCTGGGATTGAGCTGGGCACCTCTGCATGCTTTGTCACCCAGGCCCCTTTGGCCACCCAAAGCCACCTCCTCGCATGCACGGCTACCCCCGGCTTCATGCCTGTGGCACACTGGAGTTAGCCATGCTGCTGGGCTGACAGACTCCAGCCCTGGCCACACCTCACTGCGGAGGGGCCATAGCTAAGTGGTGGAGCCCCTGCTTTGCATGCAAGAGGTCCCAGGTTAGACCCCCAGCGTCTCCAACTCAGGCTGGGAAAGGCTCCCACCTACAACTCGAAGAGGGGCTGAGCTAGAGAGACCAGTCTCCTGATTCTGATGAGGCAGCTTCTAATGAGGCACCCAGGGCATCTCTACACCGGCCTAAAATCCTGCACTTAAAACGGGTCTTCCTGCTTCTGTTTTAAATGCAGCATCACAACAACTTCTCCCTGTATCTAAGCCTTCCATTATCTTTCATTGATCTCGCTCCTCTTCTTGCCGTCTTTCCTCTTTTCATGGAGGGAACTTGAGCCGAACACAACTGGGTAATTTGATAGCTCGTTATCTGTGATCTATTTAAAAATGGAACAAAGGGCATCTAGTGCAGGAGACGCCTTAAATGATCACAGCGTCATGTAAAGAGCCCGCAAACTTCCGTGAAGCAGCAATCTCAATCGCAGGATAAAAGCTCAGTGTGAAGGATCCCCCAGTCTTGTCAGGAGGGCCCTTGTTTTCATCTGTGAAACAGGGAAGGGAATGGGGTTCCTGAGGTCAGTTGCTACAGCTGGATAAGATTGGGCAGGGAGGCATTTGCATAATGAAAGGATGGGCTAGGAGAACAAAATAGAATCAGATTAGATTTTTGCAATCAGCAGAAGCCTCTCAAAATGTGCAGCCCCCTAATTAATATGCTTCCATATTTAGCGGAAATAAATTAAGGTAACCTAGAAACTACTGAGATAAGATTAGACAGAAGAGTCTAACTTCCTTGCTATTATGTTCTTGCTGGCTTTTATTAAAATGGCTTTCTTTCTCCCACCATCCAGTACACTGTATTTTCTCAGGGGCATATGTTCCCCTGCCAGCAGATCAGAAACCTTAGCTATTTATTATAAAAACCTCCTTCCCTGTTCTTAGCGGGAGCCAAAAAACGCCCACTCCGCACACTACACGGCACTAGAACCCCACCACCACCACCACCACAGACCCACAAAGCCCTCATGGGAGATCTAGGAGAGACCCGCAAAGTGCTCGGCAGAGGCCTGGCGAGGAGAGGCTGGGGCAAAGGTAAAGGACACGATCCGCTGGGAAATCCTGCTGCGCATGCCACACTGGGCACTGCTCTGCTGACCAGGCAAAGGCAGAAGGCCAGTCTTTGGGTATCTACAGCTGGGCTGGCCAGTCCAGTTGGTGGGGCTGATGTTACGTGCCCCGTTCCCTTCCATGTACGCAGAAGGCTCTGAGCAAACGCAGGGCAGTATCCAGTGCTGCCCACATGCCAGCGGGACCCACTGCTGGCGCAAGAGGGAGCTAGTGGTTCTTAAGGCAACCAGAAACTAGCAGAAACGCTCGTGCCTGGAACGGGGCAGGTCAGAGTTGCTGGCACAGGGGAGCTCCGCTGAGCAGATGTGCGGTGGCAGTTTTGGATACTGCCCACAGAGTCCCAGGTAGTCCCAGTTGTCCCAGCCTCAGTTTCTGGGGTTCTCAGCCAAATCCCAGAGTCCCTGCCATTGGGGTGGGGCGGGGCGGTTGGGAAAGGCCACTGCCTGACACCCTGGAGAGCCCCTGAGGAGCTCGGTGGTCCAGTGGTCTGACTTCCCTCCTGCATTGCCAGAGGTGGTGTGGCGGCCGGGCCGGGCAGCGTGGCGCCTGTGGGCCCCTGGGCACCTCGGACAGCTTCCTCGGCGCCTGCTGCTTTGCCCTCCCCACCCGCTTCTTTCTTAAAAATTTATTTATTTATTTATTGCATTTATATCCCGCCTTTTTTCCTCCAAGGAACTCAAGGCAGCGTACATGATCCTCCTCCTTCCTCCCTTTTATCCTCACAACAACAACAACCCTGTGAGGTGGGCTGGGCTGAGAGTCTGTGACTGGCCCAAAGTCGCCCAGTGAGCTTCCATGGCCGAGTGGGGACTAGAACCCGGATCTCCCGGCTCCCAGTCCAGCACTCCAGCCACTACACCACACTGGCTCTCAAACAACGTTTGAAAAAACAACATTTCTTGCTGGCAGCTGGGGTCGCTTCAGAGCAAGGCGAGGGCCTCTGAGCGCTCCATTGTCTTTCCGAGGAGATGAAGGTGCCAGCTGGTTGCAGGACGATGCTTTCCTCTGCAGGGCACTGATTTTGTGATGGTGCCCAGCCCAGCTTCTCAAATTGCCAAAGGTGCCCACGGGCCCAGAAAGATTGCCTGGCCCTGCTCTAGCAGCAGACCGCTGTGGCAAGAGGCTGCGTCGCTGTTTCAGCCGAGAGCTGGAGGCAATGAACCGGCTCTTAAGAGCAGGGGAAGGTGGCACCTCCTCCATCCCTTGCAGCTTGAGCTGGCCTGGAACATGATCTGACTCCCAGGGAGGCTCCTGGTTGTCTGGAGGAATGCTAGAAAACTTGGAGGTGTTGTGACCTCCACCCTGAGCAGCAGCTTAGACCTTGACTGACTCTGACCCAGACGAAAGGGGGCCAGCCAGAGTCTGAGCCTGTCTCCTGGGGCCTCCAGAGGACGTGACCCCTGATCCTGTGGCTGAGGAATCTGCTCCAACACGCCAGGGACCCCCCCCACACACACACACACAAATGCCTTCCCATCAGTGCCAGTAACAAGACTGGAGGGAACCAGCAGGGGAGGTGGAGTGCTAAGCTCCAGGTCTGACCCTTGAAGGTCTTCCAGGAGCCAGGGAAGGGGCAGCGCCTGGGTGGGGCGGCCTGTCTGGCCCTGGAGGGGCCTCAGACCAGGCCTGTCCTGCTGCTGTTGCTGACACCGTCTGCCCTCTGGGCCTCTGCTCAAGACTAGGCTGGGGCAGGGGAGTTTCTCACAGACGCCCTGGCAAGCAGGGGAGCTCCACCTCTGGACCAGCACCCTGCATCTGCCGGGAGCAGCTGCAGGGGAGCCACTGTCTTTCTTGCACCCGCCATGTGTGGGGATTTTGCCGCACTGGAATGATTTGAGGTCAGCTGTCTGGTATGGCATGTGGCATTTCACCGGATGCCGACTGCCTGATCCTAAGCCAACGGTGGGACCTCTGGCTTCTCTGGATGGATGTTCCGCTCTGCTGCCACATGGGAGCTAACCGCAGACAGGCTGGAGACACAGCAGTGCTGCAGAACGGTCTGGCTTGCTTGTGTTCATAACTGCAGACAAGAGATTCAGTGGCAAAGGGACAGGCAGGTGGCTCTGAAACGGAGCTCAGATACATGTCCTAGTTTCTGGAATATTAATAAGAATCAAGCTGCACTCGACAATTAAAACGCTGATTATACTCTCCATCTGCAGTTAGTTCAATTAAAAAAGGCAACTTTGGAAAAATCCATTTGGGGAATGAAGTGATGAATTAATTGGGAAAATAAAGTAATCCTTGGTGCTTAGGAAATAAGTGAAATGTAAGAGTCCAGAATAGTTCTGGGGCTGGAATTTCTGCACATGCATCCAAATAAAGAGCTCTCAAATTGTTGTGTTTCCCCCCACCACCACCACCCCCGCTGCAATGCTGAAGCTCAGTGAGAGAGCGCATTCTCTGCATGCAAAAGGTCCCTGGCTCAACCCCTGATGTCTCCAGGTAGGGCTGGGAAAGACCCCTGCCTGAAACGCTGGAGAGCTATGGCTGAGCCAGGTAGTCCGATGCCAAAGTGGTACGCTGTCGTGTGCAAACGTATGGTGGTATATGGCGATTGCCTTCGAACAAAAGCAGGTTAGCAGTCCAATTCTGTGTAAAGTCTTCAGTCCTTAAACTCTGCCTTAAACCCATTGATTCCAGTGGGTTTGGGTACATCTAAATCCACATAAGAAGGGGCTGTAATGCTTATTTGCAGTGCAATCCTATCCATGTCTATTCAGAACGAAGCCCCATTTTGTAGGTTTAGGACTGCACACTTAGTGGGTATGTGCAGGCGGTGCTGCCCATCTGTGTGGTTCTCTGACCAAAGGACAGAAATGACAGCAGCAATGGGTGACATGTTGCCATTGTGCAGAAATGCACTTGCTACATTTGCATGTAGAGTTAGCACACCAATGCTAACTCTGTGCAAGTGGGCCAACTTACATGGTAAGCATGTTTACACATGATGGTGGCCATGTGGAATGCTTATGTTGGGAAGTGCTTTACCTGTGACCACTGTCATATGTGTTTTGGCCCTAAGATTCTAATTTTTTTCTCCCTTTCTCAAAATGCTAGAATCTGCGGTCTACCCCTGCAGTAGGCTCTGAACTCATAATTTAGGGATGCCAAGATAGTGATAAATCAGATCCAGGTTTACTGATAAAAGAGTACTTTATTGAGTAACTTACAGCACCCAGGCGTACCCAATGGTTGGATCAGACAGCTTCTCTGAACCCAGAGCCATGGGGGACAATGGGTTTTATACAATACATGTTAGCAATAAGGCAGCATAACAGCAGCAAGCTCCCCTAGCATTCATTCCCAGCACAGACTAGAAGTGTTTGGTTCTCAGCACAGCTACCTAAGATAAACACTTTGCTTCCCAGGCACGTCTTGATATCGGCCTTCTGACTCATCTCACATGCTCAGAGGCCTACTAGCATGGGAATTGCACCAATAATGAACTTAAGCAAGCATTATGGATCTCTAGCCCCTCTGACACTATAAATGACTTGGCTACGCTCCTGGGGCCAATACATCATGCCATGAAGGTGTTGGGGGGAGATTCAGGACAGGTAAAAGGAAAGACTTCTTCACATAGTGCATAGTTAAACTATGGAATTCGCTACCTCAAGATGGAGTGATGGCCACTAATTTGGATGGCTTTAAAAGGGGGTTGGACAAATTCCTGAAGGAAAAGGCTATCACTGGCTACTAATCATGATAGCTATGTACTACCTCCAGTACCAGAGGCAGTGGGCCTATGTACACCAGTTGCTGGGGAACATGGGTGGGAGGGTGCTGATGCACTCATGTCCTGCTTGTGAGTTCCTGGTCGACAGCTGGTTGGCCACTGGGTGAGCAGAATGCTGGACTAGCTGGACCCTTGGTCTGATCCAGCAGGGCTCTTATGTTCTTATGAAGGTCTGCTGGTGCAGAGGGCAGGGGAAGGACAAATTTAGGTGAAAACTAGCAGTAGTGCCTGCCCCTGCCTGCCCTAGAAGAATCTTTCCCTGCTGTATGTCTGTTGTAGTGTTCTACTGGGAGGTTCTAGCAGATTGTTTCCATGGAAACACTGGGAGTTTGCAACTGTGTACATGACTCCTAGCACTTGGGTATGGCCACGGCCAAGACCACTGATAAAAAAGCAAGTCTTCCTGTCTGTGCTCCTGGCTGAGGTGAAGTCACCTGAAAGTTACTTGGAGTTTGGTGTTGTGTAAACTAGGTCCAGAGCATAGACAGAATGCAAACCAAGAACCTTTTCCCCAATTTCCTGTGGGCTGAAATACATTTGACCATACTTTTTAATACAATCCTTGGGGTATGGTTGTGGAATGGGTTAATAAAAGCAGTTGACTGAGCACTCTGAGTGTGTATCTCTCAATATTTGGACATGCAGAAAGAGATGACACTGGGTTCATTCGACCACTTTTCATGGGCATGAAAACACAAAGGATTCAATTATATTAGACCCTTTAAAAGTTGGAAATCGCAAACACTGAGTTTGTGTTTGTTGCCTCAGTACAATACAGAGTTTGATTTCAAGAGTCACACTGTACCTCGAAAGAGACATTTGTGTGTGCCATTTGGGGTTCTTGAACCATCTTTAAGCAAGGCTTATAAGCACATCGCTAGTAGCAGACAGCAAGTCCAAATAGGCTCTATGCAGCTAAGAAGTCACTGAGTAATTTATTGCAAGACAATCCTTTATGCATTTGTTTCTTTGACTGCAGACTTGTGCCCAGTTGCGCCACTGGAGAAGACAGTGCTTTGTTTGGTTCGCTGGTTGGTTCATACATAATGCTAACCCATGGTTTGGGTTGTTGAACTCAAACAACCCAGAAAGAGAACCCATGGTTTGTGAACTCTAGATTCTTTAAACCATGGGTTGTCATGACATGGGAACCTAGAACCGTGGGTTATTCATGGGTTGCTTTGCCAGGCTACAGAGAGTGCTTTAAAAAAACAGCTACACTACATGCCAGTACTACAGTGCCACAAAGGCATTTGGAATATGGGGAGGGAGGGAGAGAAGGAGGAGGGAAACAAACTACCTAGGTATTGAGAAAACAAACCACAGTTTGTTTGATTGTCTGCCAGACAAAACCAGGGTAGGGTTTGCAACAAATCATGGGTTGAATAAACCATGGGTTCATGTTAGCTGTGAACCAGGTCACTGTGTTGCTGGCTTGAGGCAAGCTAATACTATTTCATCATGGTGGAGAAGAGTTGAAAGCTGTCTGAGAGCATCTCTGCACCAGTTTAAAATCCTGCATTTAAAATGGGGCTTCCTGCTTCCATTTTAAATGCAGGATCAGAACAACTCCCTTTTTCACGTGCTTCCTTTCCCCCACCCCTCCCCCTCCTTCTCTCCATATCTAAGTCTTCTATTATCTTTCACTGATCTCGCTCCTCTTCTTGCTGCTTTCCCTCTTTTCACGGAGGAAACTGAAGCGGAACACGACAGGGTAATTTGATAGCTCATAGAATCATAGAATAGTAGGATTGGAAGGGGCCTACAAGGGGGAGTCCAACCCCCTGCTCAATGCAGGAATCCAAGTCAGAGCATCCCTGACAGATTGCTGTCCAGCCTCGTCTTGAAGGCCTCCAGTGTGGGAGAGCCCAGCACCTCCCTAGGTCATTGGTTCCATTGTCGTATTGCTCTCACAGTCAGGAAGTTTTTCCTGAAGTTCAGCCGAAATCTGGCCTCCTGTTACTTGAGCCCATTATTCCGTGTCCTGCGTTCTGGGATGATCGAGAAGAGATCCTGACCTTCCTCTCTGACAACCTTTCAAGTACTTGAGGAGTGCTATCCTATCTCCCCTCAGTCTTCTCTTCTCAAGGCTAAACAGGACCAGTTCCTTCAGTCTCTCTTCATAGGGCTTTGTTTCCAGTCCCCTGATCATCTTTGTTGCCCTCCCCTGAACCCTCTCCAGTTTGTCTGCATCCTTCTTAGTGAGGTGCTCAGAACCGGACACAGTACTCCAGATGAGGCCTAACCAATGTTGAGTAGAGAGGAACTAGTACTTCCTGGGATTTGGAAACTATGCTTCTATTAATGCAGCCCAAAAGAGCATTCGCCTTTTTTGCAGCCACATCCCATTGTTGGCTCATATTCAGCTTGTGATCGACAACAATTCCAAGATCCTTCTTGCTTGTAGTGTTGTTGAGCCACGTATCCCCCATCTTGTAACTGTGCATTGGGTTTCTTTTTCCTAGGTGCAGAACTTGGCATTTCTTCCTATTAAATGTCGTTCTGTTGTTTTCTGCCCAGCGCGCCAGTCTATCAAAATCACTTTGAATTTTGTTTCTGTCTTCCAAAGTATTAGCTATCCCACCCAATTTTGTGTCATTTGCAAATTTGATCAGCATTCCCTGCACCTCCTCCTCCAAGTCATTAATACAAATGTTGAAGAGCACTGGGCCCAAGACTGAGCCCTGTGGTGCCCCGCTTGTTAGCTCATTATCTGCGATCTATTTAAAAACGGAACAAAGGGCATTTAGTGCCAGAGACACCTTGAATGATCACGGCATCATGTAAAGAGCCTGCAAAGGTCTGTGAAGGAGCAATCTTAATTACAGGATAAAAGCTCCGTGTGAAGAAAGCATTAATGTGTCTCCTAAGAGCTTTAACATGCGTGCTGCTTGCCTATGAACAAAATTTTTGACCCCCTCTTCTCAGACACCTAGATTTAGAGCTTTTCCCAGATACCCAAAACATTAATAATCTAGTAAACTCTACCTTGGAATCGGTGTTAACAAAGGCTCTTTGGAGCCATGGAAAGATTTGAAAGGGCTGCCAAAACATGCAGTTATATATGCTATGTACTATCTACAGAATGTTTGACCTCTTCTGTCCTGTTTCTGTGTGTGTAGGTAGTGCTATTAATAACCCATCCAGATGGAATTATATTTGCTGCAAGCTGAGTCAAATAGCATTCTAGCATCATAAAATTTGGTATGACACATACAGTCGTACATCTCTTTCTAGAATATTCTGCAACCTCATCTCTCCTTAACATATGCTGTCTTGTGGTTGGCATTCAATCAACAGATGTTTTTTTCCCTTCTGACCATAAAAACAAGGTTGAAGATGTGAATGATAACCTCCCCCATGTCAGAGGGCGAAGTACCCCAAACCAAAATAAGTCACTTCACATCTGCAGAGCCTGAAAGGTGGAGCCGTTCCTCTTTTATGTCTAAAATATAACAAATTGGAAAAAACAGACTGATGATAATTTAGGGATTGAATATTGAAATTTGAAAGCTGATAATTAGGACTGTGCAGGGACCCCCTGACCTGCCTTGGGTCCACTCCAATATCAGTGGAGGCTGGGGCCCCATGCTGGCCCCAGAAGTCTTTCGGATGCTTCCCGCAAGGCGGTTTTGGCACTTAGCCCTGGCTAGTCATTGCTGTCCTATGAGCTGCATGTGGAATTGCAGTAGATCTTTCACACTTCAGGGGGGTATAATGCTGTTGTGTGTGCAGATCCTGCTGTTTTCCATCCACACCAGTGGGCGTGACACAGCCATGTGGGCAGGAAGGGACAATTCTGAGCATGCCATTTTCTCAAACATTTTTTTGCAATCAATGTTTAAACTCAGTTCTAAATATTCCATAAAGGGTGAGACTGGGAGATGGGCTAAGCATCTTGCCAGGCAGTCTTTCTCTGCAGCCCCTTCTTTGGCCATACTCCACGTTCCCACATCTTTCCATCTCTCTTTCTAGTCCCAGCCCTTTGCCCAGTTCCCCAGTTCCCTCTTCTACCTGCCTCCTCTTTTTGCTCTCAGACAGGTACTTGCATGTTTCCCCCGGTGGACTGGCAAGGGATTTAAATTAAGAGGGAGAGGGTTCAGCCCGCCTTCCCAGCACTGTGGTCCCAACCCTATTTGGGGTCCCCTGTGTCTGCTTTTAACTTTTCTTCTTTGCCTCACCTAGTTCCACCCTTGGCAGAGTTGCAAGACCAAATAGGACTGCAGAAGCCTCCTCACTGCACACCCCACAGAATGAGACACCTGCAGTTTCAGAATGTCACTAGGAACCAGAAGGTTTCTTTCTGTGAGACATGGAGACTGGGGCTTTCTTCACACGGAGCTTTTATCCTGTGATTGAGATTGCTCCTTCATGGAAGTTTGCGGGCTCTTTACATGATGCTGTGAACCTCCAAGGCGTCTCCTGCACTAAATGCCCTTTGTTCCGTTTTTAAGTAGATTGCAGGTAATGAGCTATCAAATTACCCCGTTGTGTTCCGCTTCAGTTTCCTCCATGAAAAGAGGAAAAGAAGCAAGAAGAGGAGCGAGGTCAATGAAAGGAGAAAGCCCTGTTTTAAATCCAGGATTTTAGGCGGTATAGAGATGCCCTGAGAGAGTCTTCAAAGGAAAAGTAAGGGGGGAGGGATGGAGTGCAGCCACCCACAAAATTGCCTAGGCCTGGACAAAGGAGTACAGTTTAAACAAGTTATTACAGTCAAGAGGGGAAGCTTGTAGAAAAACTCTGCTTTTCCCAGTTCTGCAATAATAACCCTGTCTAGTTCCCACGTGGTGGCAGCCAAATAACATTTGTCCAACTTAACGGAACCACACTGTCATTTTTGGCCGTATGAAGCAGAGTCACACTCCCTTGTTTTCCCTTCTGTGATCCAGGAGCATCTGACCCAAGCCAGTGGTTCCAGTAGGCAGGTCTCCGTTCCCATCTGCAAAATGAGAGCAATAGAGACCCACCTCACAGGGCTATTGTGAGCAAGAACTCAATAAAGGTCTAAAACACTCTGCAGATTCAAATAGATTGGGTAGCAGAATGCAAGGAAGAGAAGGGTCAGCCTGACCAATGAAGTGCCATGAAAGTGATTTGAACAAAGCCACACGAAGTGCTCAGTGCCAGGATCTGGAGGGAGACCAGCATTGTCACCCACATTCCTTTGTGCAACAGGCTCTTCCTGTCAGGCTGCCATCTGGGTAATGGAGCAGGGTTATTTTAACTTTGCAGGGTATGGCTTGCCTGCGCCAAGTGATGTCAGAGACAAACACACACATCCCGTCGTATCCATAGCAACTTTTAAAATGTAGAATTATGAAGTGAGTATCCAGAATGGAAAGAGAGAGTGGAATCCTGGCTCCTACAAGACAGCATTTTATTTGGAACAAAGTTGGTCCCCTTCCTATTTTAAAGAAAAATGCCTGTGCTCAGGGTGCTTGTACAGAACAGAAAATGTCATCATAAGAAACATTATTAAGTGCATCAGAGGAGTTGCATTAGCAGACGTCCAGCAGTTGCACATGAGAACAAGAATGCCTGTGCCCCCTCTTCCTCTCTCACACCAAAGACCTCTGCCCAAGCAGCCCCACCCCAGTTCCCTGCCACCAGGAGACACTGCAGAGGGTCCAACTCGACCTTTGCGTGCTGCTGCCCCTTTCCCTGCCAGAGGCCCCCCCCCCCCCCCGCTTCTCTGTCCTAAAAGTCAAGAAGGCAATTTGGGCAAAGACATAGTACTGAAATGTAATTGTTTGGCGTTGAAGCCCTGTTCAGGTGTTGAAGCCCTCATGCAGTAAGGGGAGAGAGGCAATATGCTTGTCGGCCCCATCTCTCTGCTGTGACCCCTTTGTCCGGCCACACCACCCTCCGTGGCTTGAGGACAGGGCCCAGCAGTGGGGAGCCAGCTGAATGTGTGGAGGTGCCCACATGATTCGAACCCAGGTAGTGCAGGGTTCCAAGTTGAGGAGGGGCTTCTTGTGTTTGGCAGGCTCCTGCCACCCTCTGACCCCTGCAGGGCTGGGCCGTTGCGAGAGTGACAAAAGGGGCAGAGTCAGTGTGTGCCTCTCGCTCGCCCCCTCATGGGATTCTAATCGCACGAGGGTGTCAGCTTGGGATCGGCAGCCTCCGCATCTACAGTGTGAGAAATGGTGGACTGCGCCCACTGCTTGATGCTTTGGTACTCCTGCACAGTGGCAGCTGGTGACTCCAGTTCCAGAGGGGCTGTGATTCCATTCAGCATTTTATCTACCACCAGCCCAAACTCTAACGGTGCTATCCAAGGTCCTGAAAGGTGCTATTCAAAGTGCCGAGCCCCGTTTGGGGTCAGGGTTCTTCACCTTGGATAGCACCGTTAGAGTTTTGACTGGAAGTAAGTAAAACGCTGAATGGGATCGCAACTCCTCCAGAACTGGAGTCGCCAGCCACCACTGCTCCCGCACATGCATTTGCCTTCATGTGCACTAGAGGCAAGATGCATCAGCCATTCAGGCCACTCACACTAGCAACATTTTTACTCGGCATCCCCCAAAAGCAAGACGGGATAAGATGGGGACAGTGGTTTATGAGGAAGAGAGACTAAAAAATAAAGACTCTCTCTGGTAAAGTGGGCAGCTGGAACATTCTGGGGCAGATGAGCTACCGCAGCATTACGTGACTCAACCCAGCAGCTGGCTAATCCACAGCCCCCTCATGTGGCTCAGCCGGGGGGGCAGGGCTGGCTGAGCGGAATAAAAAAGGGGAGTTCCTTGCAGCTGGCCTGGCCAAGGGACACGCTCTTGGCAGCTGAGAGAGGTGGAGGCCTGAGAGTTGGGCGCTCATCCCAAGAGGTGAGAAGCTTTTGCACAAGGGGATTGCCTGGCTCAGCATCGTGCCTATAGGAACTCGGAGAGAGGGTGCTTAAAGCTAAAAGAGACACATTGGAAGCACTGCCCATCGTGTCCGTGCTGTCTGCCCGCTTGGTGGGCCCCAGTCTGCTCTTACATACTGTACAGCTCCTTGCATCAGGTTGGAAGTGGCACAAGCTACCCAAAGCAGCACGGTTGGATCCAGAAATGGTTCTAAAGGTCACAAAGGGGCTTTGAAGGGTGTCTTGTTTTAAAAAGGAGGAGGAGACCCCTGGAGACTCCGGGTGTAGAAAGGCTGTGCTGGCTGCCCTCCCCAACGGGGTTCCAGCCTTCTCCCACCACGTGCTCTGTCCCGGGTTTCTGCAGCTGCTTCTTGCTCCCAGGATGCTGCGTCCTCAGGACAGCTGTTCCTCTGGCTGTGTCTGGCTGACCAAGTGGCCTTTCTAGGGGGCAGGGATGGGGCTTTCCTGCTGGCGGCGGCAGCAGCAGCTCATTGTGCTGCAATGGGATGGGCATAGCCTTTCCTGCAGAAAGAAAAGCGCTCCCCTGGTTCTCCCAGACTCCGTTCCTGTAATTCAACAATGGCCAGTTGTTTGCACTGCAGCTGCAGAAGAATGGAGGTTCTATCATCCGTGTGTGTCTCTGTTGCTGCTCTGGCTTTATATAAAAATAGCTTGTAAATATAGAGCCTGTTTTACATCAACTTTTCCTTTCAATTCAAGACCAAGAAAGTGACTTTAAAAGCTGCTTTGACCTAAACTCTTGGGCCCCATCTACACGGAGACACTTTCTGAGGTGATTCCATTTAAATCTGGACTTTCATGCAATCAGGTTTGTTCCTCTTGTGGCAACCGTAGCCAGTAAAGCAGAATATATGTTTGTTTTTAATCCGCTTTCATGGGGCAAACGGCACCTGCAACCGCATGAGCTGGGGGCTGGTGGGCGGAGTCCTGCAGGTAGAACGGCGCGTCATCGACTGTGTGGGTGCGGGCGGCGAATGAGCGGAGGCTGGCTGCCCCCTCTCCCCACTCCTGTGCTCGGTGAAGTGCAATAGGAGAGAAAGAGCTACTTTTGAGCAGGCGTGTTAGCCAACCCCTCTCCTCGTGTCCACCCTTTCTCAGCAGGAATAAGGTTCATTTGGGGGCGATCCGCTTTTAAAGTCGTTACAGCCCTGTGTACCTTTGCTCTTCCGTAACAGCGGAGACTTAAAACAACAGCCTAGCTCCCAGCCCCTCTCCCTGCTCACGGGCTCAGTGAAGTGCAACAGAAGAGAACAAGCAACTTCCGAGCAGACATGTTTCGCCAACACCTCTCCTCGGGTCCAGCCTTTCATGACGCAGCTTTCCCTTCCGCCTATCAGTGCTGCTCCCCCCAGCCACACTGAAGCCAGTAGAGGTCACACAGACGACCAGACGGCACTGAGGCCGCCGCAACAGGAAAATCCAGCACAAAACAACTTTGTGAAGAAGCAGCTTTTCGGGCAGAAAAATGTACGGTTGATATGGAGTGGGGGTTATGTTATCTGCCATGATTGTCGTGAGGTGCAGTACAACCAGAGTAAATCCCCGGTGTAGATGGGGCCTTGGTGGATTCTGGCATGAGTCACACATGCAGAGCAGACGTGTGTGCGTGCGGGGGGTGGAGTTGAGGAAGGGGGAAGGAAGGCTCCTTCCAGTGCATCTGTTGGGAGCCTGTTCCTGCATGGCACCAGACAAGGCATGGAGGTGTGAATCCAGCCTCAGATGGACAATTACTGTTTTTTCAACAAAGTGGCTTGTGGCACCTTAAAGACTTCCAGCTTTGTGATGGCGTCAGCTACAGTCTACCTCAAAGACTTACAGGGGCACCCTGTTTTCCTCACAACATGTCCTGACATGTCATTGGCCCAACGCATGTGGCAGGACCTACCCTCGCTTTGGTCTGCACTGCTGGGCAGGAGGATGGTGATCTGGAAGTAGGGGACCTCACACTGGACCCCTTGGTGTGGTCAGATCATGTTCTGTTGAGGTTCAGACTTGTGGGTCCATTCCCCCTCTGCAAGAGTCAGGGATATATTGGAATGGAGAATGGATTCCTGAGGGCTCTGGAGGATTTTCCTGCTGATACGGCTGCTGCTCCTGTCGAAGCCCTGGGCTCCCGGTGGGCTGCAGAGGTGACCAGCTTGGCTGACATGATCACTCCGGAGTGCTTTCTTCCCTCTGGCAGAGCCCATTTGCCACCATGGGGTACTGTGGAGATGAGGGCTGTAAAGCGACGGGGAAGGCAGCTGGAATGTCGACCGAGGAAGACTCATGCCAAATCTGACCAAGCACAGGCGAGAGACAATTATTGAGTCTACTCTGTGGCGGTGATGGTGGCAAAGTAGAATTCTTTTCCACCATCATTGCATCCCCTCAGTGTCACCCTGCAGAGCTGTTTCAGGTGATTTATGGCCTTGTACAGGCTGGTCTAGTTTGTGAATGATTTGCAGCACATTTTGAAGCTAAATCACTTAGAACTGAATCGCTTAGATTCACCATGATTTGCTCCATAGATGATGCAAACCAGATAGTGGAGATGCCCAGTGTACCATCTTGTCCAGTTGCATGGGATGAGTTTCAGTTGTTGAGGCCTGATGATGTGGACGGAGTGGTTGGATCTGTCCATCTGGCCACCTGTGCTCTTGACCCCTGCCTTCGTGGCTTATTACAGCCAGTAGGTCTGGCATGAGGAACTGGATCCAGGAAGTGATAAATGTTTCCTTGAGACATGGCCGACTACTGACCTCTTTAAAAGAGAAGGTGGTGCTGGGTGCCTATAATCCTGCCTCATGGAGACTCCGTTGTGGCATCCCACACTGAGAGCCAGTGTGGTGTAGTGGCTAGGGTGTTGGACTGGGAGTCGGGAGATCCGGGTTCTAGTCCTCAGTCAGCCATGAAGCTCGCTGGGTGACTTTGGGCCAGTCACTGACTCTCAGCTCAACCTACCTCACAGGGTTGTTTTTGTTAGGATAAAATGGAGAGGGTGATGCACACTGCCTTGGGTTCCTTAAGGAGGAAAAAAGGTGGGCTATAAATGTAATAAATAAATAATAAAATCCCCCAAGGCTCTGCTTTGTTCCCCATGCTTTTTAACATCTACGTGAAACTGCTGGAGAGGCTGTCTGGAGGGAAGGAGTAAAGTGTCATCAGTATGCAGATGGCACCCAGCTCTACCTCTCCTTTTCATCCAGTGCAGGTGAGGCAGGGACTACCCTGAACCTGTCTTGGAGTGGACTCATTAATGGGCTGGATGCCTGCTCAAAGGCCTTCCACTTGAACCAGACATTTAACCTTTAGTCTGTTGCTTTTCCCCTTTATGGATCACTGCCTTGTTGTGGCGAAAGGGCTTGCGTAACTCAGTGAAGCCATAAGCTATGCCGTGCAGGGCCACCCAAGACGGACAGGTCATGGCAGAGTTCTGACAAAATGTGGTCCACTGGAGAAGGAAATGGCAACCCACTCCAGTATTCTTTCCAAGAAAACCCCATGGAACGTATCACAAGGCTAAAAGATATGACGCCGGAAGATGAGACCCTCAGGTCGGAAGGTGTCCAATATACTAGTGGGGAAGAGCAGAGGGTATTTCCAAGTAGCGCCAGAAAGAATGAAGCAGCTGGGCCAAAGCCGAAAGGACACTCAGCTGTGGATGTGTCTGGTGGTGAAAAGAAAATCCGATGCTGTAAAGAACAATATTGTTTAGGAACCTGGAATGTCAGATCAATGAATCAAGGAAAGCTGGAGGTGGTCAAACATGAGATGGCAAGATTGAACATCGACATCTTGGGAATCAGCGAACTACAATGGACAGGCATGGGCGAATTTAATTCAGGTGACCATCATATCTACTATTGTGGGCAAGAATCCCTTAGAAGAAATGGAGTAGCACTCATAGTCAACAAAAGGGTGGGAAAAGCAGTACTGGGGTACAATCTTAAAAACGATACAATGATCTCAGTACGAATCCAAGGCAAACCATTCAACATCACAGGAATTCAAGTCTATGCCCCAACCACTGATGCCAAAGAAGCTGAGGTTGATCAATTCTATGAAGACCTACAACACCTTCTAGAACTAACACCAAAAAAAGATGTCCTCTTCATCATAGGGGATTGGAATGCTAAAGTAGGAAGTCAAGAAATCACCGGGATAACAGGCAAGCATGGCCTTGGTGTACAAAATGAAGCAGGACAAAAGCTAATAGAGTTTTGCCAAGAGAACACGCTGATCATAGCAAACACTCTTTTCCAACAGCACAAGAGACGACTCTACACATGGACATCACCAGATGGTCAGTATCGAAATCAGATTGATTATGTCCTTTGCAGCCAAAGATGGAGAAGCTCCATACAGTCAGTCAAAACAAGACCTGGAGCTGACTGTGGCTCAGATCATGAGCTGCTTCTTGCAAAATTTCGGCTTAAATTAAAGAACGTAGGGAAAACCACTAAACCATTCAGGTATGACCTCAATCATATCCCTTATGAATATACAGTGGAGGTGAGGAATAGATTTCAGGGATTAGACCTGATAGACAGAGTGCCTGAGGAACTATGGACGGAGGTCCGTAACATTGTTCAGGAGGCAGCAACTCAATCCATCCCAAAGAAAAAGAACTGCAAGAAAGCAAAGTGGCTGTCTGATGAGGCTTTACAAGTAGCTGAGGAAAGAAGGGAAGCAAAAAGCAAGGGAGAAAGGGGAAGATATCTCCAACTGAATGCAGAGTTCCAGAGAATAGCAAGGAGAGACAAGAAGGCCTTCTTAAATGAACAATGCAAGGAAATCGAGGAAAACAACAGAATGGGAAAGACTAGAGATCTCTTCAAGAAAATCGAAGATCTCAAGGGAACGTTTTGTGCAAAGACGGGCATGACGGGCAAAGAAGGCAGGGACCTAACAGAAGCAGATGAGATTAAGAAGAGGTGGAAAGAATACACAGAAGAACTATACAGGAAAGATCTTAATGTTCCTAATAGCCATAACAGTGCGGTCACTGAACTTGAGCCAGACATCCTAGAGAGTGAGGTCAAGTGGGCCTTAGGAAGCATTAGTAACAACAAAGCTAGCGGAGATGACAGTATTCCAGCTGAGCTATTTAAAATCCTAAAAGATGATGCTGTTAAAGTGCTGCACTCAATATGCCAACAAATTTGGAACACTCAACAGTGGCCGCAAGACTGGAAAAGGTCAGTTTACATTCCAATTCCAAAGAAGGGCAACGCCAAAGACTGTTCACACTACCGTACAATTGCGCTCATTTCACATGCCAGCAAGGTTATGCTCAAAATCCTGCAAGCTAGGCTTCAGCAGTATGCGAACCGAGAACTACCGGAAGTACAAGCGGGGTTTCGAAGAGGCAGAGGAACTTGAGATCAAATCGCCAACATTCGCTGCATCATGGAGAAAGCAAGAGAATTCCAGAAAAACGTCTATTTCTGCTTCATTGACTGCGCTAAAGCCTTTGATCATGTGGATCACAGCAAACTGTGGCAAATTCTTAAAGAGATGGGAGTACCAGACCACCTTACCTGTCTCCTGAGAAACCTGTACGAGGGTCAAGAAGCAACAGTAAGAACCAGACATGGAACAACCGAGTGGTTCAAAATTGGGAAAGGAGTACGACAAGGCTGCATATTGTCGCCCTGCTTATTTAACTTATATGCAGAGTACATCATGAGAAACGCCGGGTTGGATGAATCACAGGTCAGAATTAAGATTGCTGGGAGAATTATCAACAACCTCAGATACACAGATGATACCACCCTAATGGCAGAAAGTGAAGAGGATCTCAAGAGCCTCTTGTTAAGGGCGAAAGTGGAGAGTGCAAAAGCTGGTTTGAAACTCAACATTAAAAAAACTAAGATCATGGCATCTGGCCCCATCACTTCCTGGCCTATAGAAGGGGAAGAAATGGAAGCAGTGACAGATTTTATTTTCTTGGCTCCAAGATCACCGCAGACGGTGACTGTAGCCATGAAATTAAAAGACGCTTGCTCCTGGGGAGGAAAGCTATGGCAAACCTAGACAGTATAGTAAGAAGCAGAGACATCATCTTGCCAACAAAGGTCCGTCTAATCAAAGCTATGGTTTTCCCAGTAGTAATGTATGGCTGTGAGAGCTGGTCTATAAGGAAGGCTGAGCGCCGAAGGATCGATGCTTTCGAACTGTGGTGCTGGAGAAGACTTTTTTCAGCTATGTGCAGAGTAAAAGGCAGAGGAAAGAAATGGTGGTTCAGCTATTAAATAAGGACGGCAAAACGATAACAGATGAAAAAGAAAAGGTAGAGGTGCTCAATTCCTACTTTGTCTCAGTCTTCTCCCAAAAGAGGGTCTATGACCCCCTTGGCAAAAGCGAAGTGCAGGCTGAAGAGGCAGGATTGCAGCTTGAGATCGATAGGCATATGGTCAAGGAACACCTAATTACTTTGAATGAGTTCAAATTTCCAGGGCCAGATGAACTGCATCCTAGAGTAATAAAGGAACTGGCAGAAGAACTCTCAGAACCACTGTCTATTCTCTTTGAGAAATCATGGAGGACGGTTGAAGTGCCAGATGACTGGAGGAGGGCTAATGTTGTCCCTATCTTCAAAAAGGGTAAAAAGGAGGAACCTGGGAACTACAGACCAGTCAGTCTGACATCAATCCCTGGGAAAATTCTGGAGCAGATGATAAAGCAATCCATCTGCGAGCACCTTGAAAACAATGCCATGATTACTCGAAGCCAACATGGATTTGTCAAGAACAAGTCCTGCCAGACAAATCTGATCTCATTTTTTGATCAACTAACCTCCCTTGTAGACCATGGAAATGCTGTAGACATCATATACCTCGACTTCAGCAAAGCTTTCGACAAAGTGCCCCATGATCTCCTGATGAGCAAACTAGCTCAAAGTGGGCTAGATGAAACAATGATCCGGTGGATCCACAGTTGGCTACAGAATCGGACTCAAAGACTGCTTATCAATGGGACCTTCTCAAACTGGGGAGAGGTAACAAGTGGGGTACCGCAGGGCTGAGTCCTGGGCCCAGTGCTCTTCAACATTTGTATTAATGACTTGGAGGAGGAGGTGCAGGGAATGCTGATCAAATCTGCAGATGACACAAAATTGGGTGGGATAGCTAATACTTTGGAAGACAGAAACAAAATTCAAAGTGATCTGGATAGACTGGAGCGCTGGGCAGAAAACAACAGAATGATATTTAATAGGGATAAATGCTAAGTTCTGCACCTAGGAAAAAGAAACCAAATGCACAGTTACAAGATGGGGGATACGTGGCTCAACAACACTACAAGCAAGAAGGATCTTGGAATTGTTGTCGATCACAAGCTGAATATGAGCCAACAATGGGATGTGGCTGAAAAAAAAGCAAATGCTATTTTGGGCTGCATTCATAGAAGCATAGCTTCCAAATCCCGGGAAGTAGTAGTTCCCCTAGTGAAAACCACTAAACCATTCAGGTATGACCTCAATCATATCCCTGATGAATATACAGTGGAGGTGAGGAATAGATTTCAGGGATTAGACCTGATAGACAGAGTGCCTGAGGAACTATGGACGGAGGACCGTAACATTGTTCAGGAGGCAGCAACTCAATCCATCCCAAAGAAAAAGAACTGCAAGAAAGCAAAGTGGCTGTCTGATGAGGCTTTACAAGTAGCTGAGGAAAGAAGGGAAGCAAAAAGCAAGGGAGAAAGGGGAAGATATCTCCAACTGAATGCAGAGTTCCAGAGAATAGCAAGGAGAGACAAGAAGGCCTTCTTAAATGAACAATGCAAGGAAATCGAGGAAAACAACAGAATGGGAAAGACTAGAGATCTCTTCAAGAAAATTGGAGATCTCAAGGGAACGTTTTGTGCAAAGACGGGCATGATAAAGGACAAAGAAGGCAGGGACCTCACAGAAGCAGATGAGATTAAGAAGAGGTGGAAAGAATACACAGAAGAACTATACAGGAAAGATCTTAATGTCCCTGATAGCCATGATAGTGCGGTCACTGAACTTGAGCCGGACATCCTCGAGAGTGAAGTCAAGTGGGCCTTAGGAAGCATTAGTAACAACAAAGCTAGCGGAGATGACAGTATTCCAGCTGAGCTATTTAAAATCCTAAAAGATGATGCTGTTAAAGTGCTGCATTCAATATGCCAACAAATTTGGAACATTCAACAATGGCCGCAAGACTGGAAAAGGTCAGTTTACATTCCAATTCCAAAGAAGGGCAATGCCAAAGAGTGTTCAAACTACCGCACAATTGCGCTCATTTCACATGCCAGCAAGGTGATGCTCAAAATCCTACAAGCTAGGCTTCAGCAGTATGCGAACCGAGAACTACCGGAAGTACAAGCTGGGTTTTGAAGAGGCAGAGGGACTAGAGATCAAATCGCCAACATTCGCTGGATCATGGAGAAAGCAAGAGAATTCCAGAAAAATGTCTATTTCTGCTTCATTGACTACGCTAAAGCCTTTGATTGTGTGGATCACAACAAACTGTGGCAAATTCTTAAAGTGATGGGAGTACCAGACCACCTTACTTGTCTCCTGAGAAACCTGTACGAGGGTCAAGAAGCAACAGTAAGAACCAGACATGGAACAACCGAGTGGTTCAAAATTGGGAAAGGAGTACGACAAGGCTGCATATTGTCACCCTGCTTATTTAACTTATATGCAGAGTACATAATGAGAAATGCGGGGTTGGATGAATCAGAGGTCGGAATTAAGATTGCTGGGAGAATTATCAACAACCTCCGATATGCAGACGATACCGCCCTAATGGCAGAAAGCGAAGAGGATCTAAAGAGCCTCTTGTTGAGGGTGAAAGAGGAGAGTGCAAAAGCTGGTTTGAAACTCAACATTAAGAAAACTAAAATCATGGCATCTGGCCCTATCACTTCCTGGCATATAGAAGGGGAAGAAATGGAAGCAGTGACAGATTTTACTCTCTTGGGCTCCAAGATCACTGCAGACGGTGACTGTAGCCATGAAATTAAAAGACGCTTGCTCCTTGGGAGGAAAGCTATGGCAAACCTAGACAGCATAGTAAGAAGCAGAGACATCACCTTGCTGACAAAGGTCCGTCTAATCAAAGCTATGGTTTTCCCAGTAGTAATGTATGGCTGTGAGAGCTGGACTATAAGGAAGGCTGAGCGCCGAAGAATTAATGCTTTCGAACTGTGGTGCTGGAGAAGACTCTTACGAGTTCCCTGGACTGCAAGGAGGTCAAATCAGTCCATCCTAAAGGAAATCAACCCTGACTGCTCATTGGAAGGACAGATACTGAAGCTGAAGCTCAAATATTTTGGCCACCTAATGCGAAGAGAAAACTCTCTGGAAAAGACCCTAATGCTGGGAAAGACTGAAGGCAAAAGGAGAAGGGGACGGCAGAGGATGAGATGGCTAGATAGCATCACCGATGCAATGAATATGAACTTGAGCACGCTCCGGGAGAGAGCGCAGGACAGGAAGGCCTGGCGTGCTGTGGTCCATGGGGTCACGAAGAGTCGGACACGACTGAACGACTGAACAACAACAACTGTTGCTTTATTAATTTTACTGCTGGCTCCTCAATTTTTAAAAATGTTTTAATGATTAATTATTATTTTGGTATTTGTATTGTTATTTTTATGTATTTATTTTTGGTTATGTGTTGTTTGGTTTTACGATTGTAAACCACCTCCACCACCCCGAGGGCATTTGCCAGTTGGGTGGTATGTAAATCTAATTAAACGAACAAGCAAGCATTCATTATGAAAATCCCCCAGTTAGGACAAAATCTCTCTCTCCCTCTCCCCCCCCCCCCGCATTTTCCCCATGCAGTTCAATCAGTGACTTGTCACATAATGTGCTGCTTCCTGACATACAGGGCTGTTGCACAGTCTGCACCACAGTCCATAATTTGTTGGTCCTGCACAGCCACTTTATGGGGTTCTTGAATGAAAGCTCATGCTTAAGTAAAGAGGACCCAAGTTCCCTGCAAGGGTCTGGGCAGAAGTCTCACTTGGACCCTCACCCCAGACTTTGTGCTAACCTAGCTAGGACAAAGTCATTAGTATCTGAACCTCCTAAAAATTCCCTCCAGGTCTCTGTCCCTTTAAATTTTCTCAGAGCTGCATGAGCTCAGTTGCTCAAATTCAGCAAGAAAGATAGCACAGCTCTGCATTCTAAAAGAGGGAAACACATATGTGGGAAACACACAAAGATTTCTCCTTGGAGAACAGGAGACAAACATTAAGTGAAATGTGGCAAGAGGGACAGCGGGTGAGGACACACCCTCTTTCTTGCTCTGTCCCTGGTGCACGCACAATAGAAGGGTTTGTTCTGAATGAAGAAATCCAAAGCGATTCCTCCTGGGAGTGCCAAGGAAGGAAGTCTGAGATATTCCATGAGCCACAGTTTCCATCCCTTGCTGGCATGGTCTCAAGGGGGGGATGGCAGGGCGTCTTGGGTGGCTGGTGTTTATTAGGCTTGTAACAGAAGCATCCTTCCAGCCTCTCTGCAACAGGGTAGATGGTGGCTGTAGGGTCTCGGTCAGCATTCTTCAACTTGTTGCCCTCCAGATATATCGGACTACAGCTCTCATCACCCCCAGCCAACATGGACCATGCCAACACGTCTGGAGGGCTCCAGGTTGGGGCAGGCTGGTCTAGGTCATATCTCCGAGCAATGAATCATAGAATCATAGAATAGTAGGGCTGGAAGGGGCCTACAAGGCCATCGAGTCCAAAGCCCTGCTCAATGCAGGAATCCAAGTCACAGCATCCCTGACAGATGGCTGTCCAGCCTCATCTTGAACGCCTCCAGTGTGGGAGAGCCCACCACCTCCCCAGGTAATTGGTTCCATTGTTGTATTGCTCTAACACTCAGGAGGTTTTTCCTGATGTTCATCCGGAATCTAGCTTCCTGTCACTTGAGCCCATTATTCCGTGTCCTGCACTCTGGGATGATCGAGAAGAGATCCTGGCCTTCCTCTCTGTGACAACCTTTCAAGTACTTGAAGAGTGCTATCCTATCTCCCCTCAGTCTTCTCTTCTCAAGGCTAAACATGCCCAGTTCTTTCAGTCTCTCTTCATAGGGCTTTGTTTCCAGTCCTCTGATCATCTTTGTTGCACTCTTCTGAACCCTCTCCAGTTTGTCTGCATCCTTCTTAAAGTGTGGTGCCCAGAACTGGACACAGTACTCCAGATGAGGCCTAACCAGTGCTGGGTAGAGGGGAACTAGTTGTTGTTGTTCAGTCGTTCAGTCGTGTCCGACTCTTCGTGACCCCATGGACCATAGCACACCAGGCCTTCCTGTCCTGCGCTCTCTCCCGGAATGTGCTCAGGTCCATATTCATTGCATCGGTGATGATATCTAGCCATCTCATCCTCTGCCGTCCCCTTCTCCTTTTGCCTTCAGTCTTTCCCAGCATCAGGGTCTTTTCCAGAGAGTTTTCTCTTCGCATTAGGTGGCCAAAATATTTGAGCTTCAGCTTCAGTATCTGTCCTTCCAATGAGCAGTCAGGGTTGATTTCCTTTACGATTGACTGATTTGACCTCCTTGCAGTCCAGGGAACTCGTAAGAGTCTTCTCCAGCACCACAGTTCGAAAGCATCAATTCTTCGGTGCTCAGCCTTCCTTATAGTCCAGCTCTCACAGCTATACTGGGAAAACCATAGCTTTGATTAGACGGACCTTTGTCAGCAAGGTGATGTCTCTGCTTCTTACTATGCTGTCTAGGTTTGCCATAGCTTTCCTCCCAAGGAGCAAGCGTCTTTTAATTTCATGGCTACAGTCACCGTCTGCAGTGATCTTGGAGCCCAAGAGAGTAAAATCTGTCACTGCTTCCAATTCTTCCCCTTCTATATGCCAGGAAGTGATAGGGCCAGATGCCATGATCTTCGTTTTTTTAATGTTGAGTTTCAAACCAGCTTTTGCACTCTCCTCTTTCACCCTCAACAAGAGGCTCTTTAGATCCTCTTTGCTTTCTGCCATTAGGGTGGTATCGTCTGCGTATCGGAGGTTGTTGATAATTCTCCCAGCAATCTTAATTCCGACCTCTGATTCATCCAACCCGGCATTTCTCATGATGTACTCTGCATATAAGTTAAATAAGCAGGGTGACAATATGCAGCCTTGTCGTACTCCTTTCCCAATTTTGAACTACTCGGTTGTTCCATGTCCGGTTCTTACTGTTGCTTCTTGACCCTCGTACAGGTTTCTCAGGAGACAGGTAAGGTGGTCTGGTACTCCCATCACTTTAAGAATTTGCCACAGTTTGTTGTGATCCACACAATCAAAGGCTTTAGCGTAGTCAATGAAGCAGAAATAGACGTTTTTCTGGAATTCTCTTGCTTTCTCCATGATCCAGCGAATGTTGGCGATTTGATCTCTAGTTCTTCTGCCTCTTCGAAACCCAGCTTGTACTTCCGGTAGTTCTCGGTTCGCATACTGCTGAAGCCTAGCTTGTAGGATTTTGAGCATCACCTTGCTGGCATGTGAAATGAGCGCAGTTGTGCGGTAGTTTGAACACTCTTTGGCGTTGCCCTTCTTTGGAATTGGAATGTAAACTGACCTTTTCCAGTCTTGCGGCCATTGCTGAGTGTTCCAAATTTGTTGGCATATTGAATGCAGCACTTTAACAGCATCATCTTTTAGGATTTTAAATAGCTCAGCTGGAATACTGTCATCTCTGCTAGCTTTGTTGTTACTAATGCTTCCTAAGGCCCACTTGACTTCACTCTCGAGGATGTCCGGCTCAAGTTCAGTGACCGCACTATCATGGCTATCAAGGACATTACTATCATGGCTATCAAGGACATTAAGATCTTTCCTGTATAGTTCTTCTGTGTATTCTTTCCACCTCTTCTTAATCTCATCTGCTTCTGTGAGGTCCCTGCCTTCTTTGTCCTTTATCATGCCCGTCTTTGCACAAAACGTTCCCTTGAGATCTCCAATTTTCTTGAAGAGATCTCTAGTCTTTCCCATTCTGTTGTTTTCCTCGATTTCCTTGCATTGTTCATTTAAGAAGGCCTTCTTGTCTCTCCTTGCTATTCTCTGGAACTCTGCATTCAGTTGGAGATATCTTCCCCTTTCTCCCTTGCTTTTTGCTTCCCTTCTTTCCTCAGCTACTTGTAAAGCCTCATCAGACAGCCACTTTGCTTTCTTGCAGTTCTTTTTCTTTGGGATGGATTGAGTTGCTGCCTCCTGAACAATGTTACGGTCCTCCGTCCATAGTTCCTCAGGCACTCTGTCTATCAGGTCTAATCCCTGAAATCTATTCCTCACCTCCACTGTATATTCATCAGGGATATGATTGAGGTCATACCTGAATGGTTTAGTGGTTTTCACTAGGGGAACTACTACTTCCCGGGATTTGGAAGCTATGCTTCTATGAATGCAGCCCAAAATAGCATTTGCTTTTTTTTCAGCCACATCCCATTGTTGGCTCATATTCAGCTTGTGATCGACAACAATTCCAAGATCCTTCTTGCTTGTAGTGTTGTTGAGCCACGTATCCCCCATCTTGTAACTGTGCATTTGGTTTCTTTTTCCTAGGTGCAGAACTTAGCATTTATCCCTATTAAATATCATTCTGTTGTTTTCTGCCCAGCGCTCCAGTCTATCCAGATCACTTTGAATTTTGTTTCTGTCTTCCAAAGTATTAGCTATCCCACCCAATTTTGTGTCATCTGCAGATTTGATCAGCATTCCCTGCACCTCCTCCTCCAAGTCATTAATACAAATGTTGAAGAGCACTGGGCCCAGGACTCAGCCCTGCGGTACCCCACTTGTTACCTCTCCCCAGTTTGAGAAGGTCCCATTGATAAGCAGTCTTTGAGTCCGATTCTGTAGCCAACTGTGGATCCACCGGATCATTGTTTCATCTAGCCCACTTTGAGCTAGTTTGCTCATCAGGAGATCATGGGGCACTTTGTCGAAAGCTTTGCTGAAGTCGAGGTATATGATGTCTACAGCATTTCCATGGTCTACAAGGGAGGTTAGTTGATCAAAAAATGAGATCAGATTTGTCTGGCAGGACTTGTTCTTGACAAATCCATGTTGGCTTCGAGTAATCATGGCATTGTTTTCAAGGTGCTCGCAGATGGATTGCTTTATCATCTGCTCCAGAATTTTCCCAGGGATTGATGTCAGACTGACTGGTCTGTAGTTCCCAGGTTCCTCCTTTTTACCCTTTTTGAAGATAGGGACAACATTAGCCCTCCTCCAGTCATCTGGCACTTCAACCGTCCTCCATGATTTCTCAAAGAGAATAGACAGTGGTTCTGAGAGTTCTTCTGCCAGTTCCTTTATTACTCTAGGATGCAGTTCATCTGGCCCTGGAAATTTGAACTCATTCAAAGTAATTAGGTGTTCCTTGACCATATGCCTATCGATCTCAAGCTGCAATCCTGCCTCTTCAGCCTGCACTTCGCTTTTGCCAAGGGGGTCATAGACCCTCTTTTGGGAGAAGACTGAGACAAAGTAGGAATTGAGCACCTCTACCTTTTCTTTTTCATCTGTTATCGTTTTGCCGTCCTTATTTAATAGCTGAACCACCATTTCTTTCCTCTGCCTTTTACTCTGCACATAGCTGAAAAAAGCCTTTTTGTTGTTTTTAGCATCCCTCGCTAACCTCAGCTCGTTCTCAGCTTTAGCCTTCCTGACGCCATCCCTGAAATTCTGTGCTACCTGCCTGTACTCTTCCTTTGTTACTTGGCCTTCTTTCCACTTCCTATATGTGTCCTTTTTTGTTTTCAGGTCATCCCTAAGCTTTTTGTGAAGCCACATTGGCTTCTTCTGTTGTCTTCCACCTTTTCTTCTTGTTGGAATTGTTTGTGATTGTGCCTTGAGAATTTCCTTTTTTAAAAGCTCCCACCCATCTTGGACTCCTTTTCTCGTTAGCGTCGCTTGCCATAGGACCTTACTGATCATTGTTCTGAGTTTATTAAAATCAGCTTTCCTAAAATCCAGGGTACGCATTTGACTACACTCGGCTTTTGCTTCCCTTAGAACCAAGAACTCAAGTGCAACATGGTTGTTTCCCCCCAGAGTTCCTGTAACTGCTACTTGATCCACTAAGTCATCTCTGTTGGTTAGGGTCAAGTCAAGGATAGCCGACCTCTAGTTCCTTCCTCTACTTTCTGCAGGAGGAAGTTATCCACCACACAAGCCAGGAATTTCCTGGAGGGGCCATGTTTTGCAGAATTTGTCTCCCAACAAATATTGGGGAAATTGAAGTCCCCCATTACTACTACATCATGCTTCCTTAAAACATTGGCTATTTGCTTTTCAAAAGTTTCATCCTCATCTTCTCCTTGGTTGGGTGGCCGGTAGTAAACTCCAACCACCAGGTTCGTTTTATTCTTTGCTCCATTTATTTTGATCCAGATGCTCTCGATGGGGCTACCAAGCTCATCCTCCTGTCTTTCTGTGCAGAGATATGTATTTTTCACATACAGTGCAACCCCACCTCCCTTTCTGTTCCTCCTGTTCTTTTGGAACAAGTTATATCCTTCAATTGCTGTATTCCAGTCATGAGAGTCATCCCACCAAGTCTCAGTTATACCTATCAAGTCATAATTTCCCTCCTGTATTAAGAGTTCAAGTTCGTTCTGTTTGTTTCCAATACTCTAGGCATTAGTATATAGTATATAGACATATATACTATATATATACATGTATACTATATATACTATATAGATATAGTATATAACATCAAAGACCATGTGCTTCATAGTCTGGCTTTCTTCCTACATGTGTCTGAAGACTATTATTGGGCGCTATCAGAGCTGTTCTCTCCGTTGCAGTGCATGCGCCTATGTCCATTGTTACCCCCAACATTACATCTCCCTTCCCCGTAGGATTCAGTTTAAAGCCCTCCTGATGAAGTTCTTCATGCTGTGGCCAAACACATTCTTCCCAGAGGTGCAACCCATCCCTTGCCAACAGTCCATCTTCCAGGAAGTATAGCCCCAGAATCCAAATCTCTCTCGTCGGCACCACTTTCGTAGCCAGTCATTCACTCGGAGTATTTTTCGTTCCCTTTCTGTCCCTCTTCTAACTACTGGGAGGATGGATGAGAAAACTATCTGGGCCCCAAAGTTCTTGAGTTTCCTTCCCAGAGCTTCAAAGTCTGACGTGATTTCTTTGTAGCTCCGCTTGGCGGTATCATTTGTTCCCACATGGATGAGAAGAAAGGGATACCTGTCATGGGGCTTTATGAGTGCAGGCAACCTTTCAGTCACATCTCTAATTCGTCCTCCCGGGAGACAACATACCTGGCGAGTCCACGGGTCTTCGCGACATACTTGGGTCTCGATCCCACGCAGCAAGGAGTCTCCCACTACTACCACTCTTCTCTTCTTGTTGTTGTAGGCCTGGGTTTCATCGCCTTTGTTTGACTGACCTTCAGCCTCTTGCTCACTCTTGCTCACTCTCATGTAGGTCTCATGACATATGACATAGGTGAGCAAAAGCAGTGAAAACCCCGCCACACAAAAATAACCAAACGAAAGACCAAGGAGACACACATATATACAGGAACAGACCTTGTGTCTCTGGGTGGGGCCAGGCTGGTACTTCAGTCTCCAATTCAGGGTGTTCCTTTTGCTATCTGCTGATCCATATTGTTGTTTCTGCTGCACAAACCCAGGAAACATAGCTGGGACTTCCATGGAGATCCGTGTGGCTACCTGGATGAGGAGCAAGGGCCAAAGTAGACATGATGTATGGATGCAATTAATGTTTTGTTGTTGATGTGTAAACTGCAATTGAGCAGAAGCCCTTGAAATGCAAACAGCACCTTTGGAGAGGCCTTTCTTGTTGGGAGAATAGCAGAGGGAGAAGGTGAAGCTCTCCCTCCCCAACCTGCATGGTCCTGAGGTGGCTCTGGCTTCTCTTCAGCTGCTATTTACATAGCAGGCATGCTAATTCCTTCCACATAATTAACTTCATGTCTATCTTGGCCCTAATTCTGCTGTTTTCTGCAAGATCTGAAGGAGTTGTTTTTGTTGTTCAGTCGTTCAGTCGTGTCCGACTCTTCGTGACCCCATGGACCATAGCACACCAGGCCTTCCTGTCCTCTGCTCTCTGAAGGAATTGTTTAGGATCATGCAATAGCTGCACATCTTGCTTCTTTCTGCTCGTTGCCAGGCTGGGCAGTAAAGCCTTCTTTCAAGACAGCAGCAGCAGCTGTGAAGTATCTGAGAGGCTTGGGGGAACAGATGGACGCTGCGGTGGGGGGGATGCTGTCCTTTTGGTGACATGAGGCCAGAGGGAGCAGAAAGGTCTCCACCTTTGCAGCTGCATCTGAACTGTGAAGGAGACCAGAAAACACTTTGGTTTGCTTCCCCAGGACTTCTCCCTCTGCCACTGCTGATCTGGCACAGCAGGGAGCAGAAGATGGGGTTGCAAAGGACTCTGGTGCCTCTGGGATCAGGGAACAGAGCACTGCATCAAAGGATGCAACTTCACAGGTTTCTTTTCTGGGAGGCTGCACAGCCATCACCTGCACGCAGGACGGTGTGTATTTTGTGCCAAAATAACACGATCCACAGTCTTCAGCCATAATAAACTGGGCTGAATTGCATCAATATGTGCACTTGCTTTTCTCTAATTCTGCTTCCATTAGTGAGATTTTTTGAAAGAAACATAGAATTATCTTCTTAAGGAAGGGAATGACAAGGGGGAATGGAGGTTGGGAAAGCCATGGACAGATGGCCAAGCATTTCCCAGGAATGATGCAGTCTGGTAACATAAATACATATATATATAGCCAAATTCTACACCAAGTAGCACCAAGTATTAAATGCCCCAAGGTCACTGCACCCTTGAAGACCTATAGAGTACACACAGACCTGTCAATGTTTTTTGGGAGAATTTCTCAGCCAGAACACGCCGAAGCGTCATCGGAGAGGGGCAAGGGGCCCTCCCACCTGGGTTTTGGATTGAGGTCATCTGCCTGCAGCCAGAAGGCATGCGCAGCAGGCCATGCAGCAGAGAGGCTAACCCCCAGCCCCTCATTTTGTCCCCCACGTGCGAGGCATGGCCTCCAATGACTGTCTGGGCCTTCTCAAATGCCTCATTTTAGGGCCAGCGTGTGAAAAGTTAGGACAAAGGCTGCAGAGGAGGAAAAAGACCCTGTCCTACTGTCGGCAGCAGATTGCTATTTATGTCTCTGCTTAGGTCAGCTTGGCTGTGCTGCAGCTTCCTGCAATACAGTCAGTGAAAGATGCAGCCGGCAGGCACCATATTTCTCTTTTCACGAGCAATGCTGAAAACTAGCATTTTGCATTTTCCACATCTCTGCACTGAATGAAAAGGCTGCATCACATTCCGCTTAATAACTGCCCTCTTCCACTTGCTCTCTTTTCCTCATCCCATTCAAATTTCGATTGGGATGAGCATCACTGGCAAAATTAACACTTTACTTTTTGTGTGGGTCTAGATATCCAAGTGCAAAACACAGGAGAGGGCTTGGCATTATTGGAGAGAATGGTGTGCGTGCATTTAAATGACCAAGCTCACTTGCAACATAGACAGCAATGTGGCCCCAATCTGTCCATGTATATTGTGGAGGGAAACCAGCTGTTCTGTGGATGTGAGAAGCCCATGTGGTAGGCTTCGGACTTAAAAGGCTTCCCCCTTGGATTCAATTGTGTTGCTTCAAGCAAGTCACCATCATAGGCAGTTCCTCATCTGTCAGGTTAGAGTGACAATTCCAAGATTGTTGTGGAAACCAATATTGCAGTTTACACACTACACACACTAACAGTACCATAAAAATATTTTTTTCCTCATCTAATGTTTACAAAGAAGCTGTACTGGAGAAAGAAAGGAAAATCTACACAGACTTTGAATTGCAGGTTGCTTTTTCCCCCGTTAAAAAGTAAACAACCAGCAATCTAAAAATGGAAATTTCAACTATAATGCAGGATTAATCAAGAACATTATTGGCTCTTTCTTGATTGTAACTGGAATTGCAGCTGTTCAGTATGTCAAGAGATCTGGTCATCCTAGCATGTTTAGTGATGCCCGACAGCACTCTCTGCTGGTTAAAGCCTTGTTTAAACTCTCCTTGAAAGTAGTTCGGCGGTATAAACATAGCTAGAGTTGTTTTATATTCAGGTGAATAATCCAGTTTAACAAGAATGAAATGGCTATGCTTTTTTGTTTTGTTTTGTTTTGCTTTCTTTGAACTAAGCATGAGGTTCTTTTAGCTCTTGTTTTGAAATAAGTGTCATTCCAAACCCAGGTAGCAATTCCATCTATAATCAGATTACCTGATCTTAAAATGCCTTTTACACTGTGGTATCTTGCTAATGTAGCAATTCACAATGAAAATGGCCGTGTGTGTGTGTATATCTGATTGTTGTTTTTTGTGTTGCATTTTATTTTTTAGTTTTATGTAATCCCCCCAGAGAACTTTTGTTATTGGACGGACGAAAACTATAAGAAATCAGTAAAATCAATAAAATGATATTACCGGTTTTCTCCCATGGCAAGATTTGAGAACCTGCCCCTAAGAACATAAAGAGAGCCCAGCGTGATCAGACTGAGGTGGGTCCGTCCAGCTCCGCATCCTCTGTCCCCTGGTGGCCAGCCAAGTGCTTTGGGAAATCCCACCAGTATGCCAAGAAGGCAGCAGTCTGCCCCTCCTGAGTGTTTACTCCCCAGCATCTGGTCACCAGAAGCATGATAAAGTGACTGGATGGGATGGAAAATAAACCGGAAGGATTAGGAGAGACCCCATGGTGGGGGCTGGGGAGGAGCGATTATTGTACAGATGCTCACTCCAGAATAGCCTTCCTATTAAATGTCCTAATCCTGGATTGCTGTTGTATCCAGCTGGGCTGGCAGTTTCCCCAGGTTGGTCTGGTTGAAGAGCAAGGACCCGATTCTACATTTCCAGAGAGCAAATCATGTGGCAAGAAATTCAGCTGTAGTGAACAAGGATGGCCCAAAAGCTTTTGCTGCCTGAGGAGAAGGACAAGATGGCGCCCTCCTCCCATTCTCTGTACAAAAGCCAGCTGGACTGGCAGTTGAATCTGACCTCAGCGCAGCCAACAGGACAGCGTCCTTTGCTGCAGGCTCACTTAGGAGGCCCAGAGCAGGTCACATGGCGCAAACAGCTCGCTCCTGCAATCCCTCGCTGCCCCTCCCTGCCTCCCAGCATCGGCGGCCTGAGGTGGCCTCCTCCCCCTGCATAATGGTGGGGCCGGCCCTGAGCCAAGGCTCGTTACAGGAGGATATAAATCCACGCAGTATTCCCCGGAAACACCATAGCAGGGGCACAGAAGCCCTTGTAGCCCGATGGCTGAACTTCATTCTGGAGAAGCTCTCATGGGCCACATTCCAGTGGTGGGCAGTGCGAAGGCAAAAAATGGGTGGGACCAAAAAAACAAAGAACACCAGCACGTTTTAGCTTAAAACACCACCAGTTCAACGTTTTTCAACCGTCTCAACCTTATGAGGATGAGGAAAAACCACCAGCTAACCACCAAGTGATTGGTGGGAGGGAAAACGGGCATAGCCATCTGGGGAAGCCCAGAGGGCTGACATGGGGCCCCCAGAGGGCTGAATGTGGCACCCAGACCCGAGGTTCTCTACCCCTGCGCTAGAAGGCAGATTTTAAAAAAGAAAATGGGAAGGGAGGGGGAGGCCAGCATGTTGTTAGGAGGGGAGAACAGTATAGAATGCAGAAATGACGATGTGCGATTCGCCATCCATTCACATGGCCTGGTGTAAACTTCATGCTGTCTGTGCACTGCCATCAGAACAAAAAATGTGTGTATTTATAGACTGTGAGAAGCACCCCCATGGATGAAGGTTGATCACAGAACTTTGAAGCTCTAAGATGTGAAGTGATGAAAAGGGACCTGCATCAAATGAATCTGTCATTGATAATGTCAAAACAGGTTTTCCAGCAGAAAGTGGAAATTAGCTGTAAGTCAGCATCCATCTCCAGCAAACGTTTGACGCCTGTGGCACTGGCTGGGCTTCAAAGCAGACTTCCCTTGCAGCAGGTCTACCTTTTGTGTACTAAGATCCACCTCTTCCTTTCTTCACCTTGTTTCTGCCTCAGCCAACCCAACCACCTTGCCCAATCTTTGCAGAAAACAGAGTCTAAACTGCAGCATCCCCAGTCCAGTGTCCCACATGTTGCTGATTTCCATCGTGAATTTCAAGTCAGTAACATGCTCAAGGGTGCAAAGGCACCTGGGATGCCTCAGTGTTCAGAATGCATTTATTCATTGTATAACTCAGATTTATATACCACTTCCTACAGAGATATCAAAGTGATGAACATAAAATATATCATCAAAACAACATTGAAGTATAACAATAAAACAACACAATAATAAAAATGTTCATTTTTATTATTATGCAGTAAAACCACACACTCTACTGTGTGCTACGAACTGTGGCTGGCTGGGTCACCCTTCAGGGAAATCCTGTGTGAGAAGATGGGTCTGGAGAAGACATGTAAATATTGTAACTGTGGGGGCCTGACTAATGTCAATTAGTGAAGTGTTCCAGAGGGCAGGTGTTGCAGAACCCAGAGTCAGAGAGGCCACGGAGTGAAGGAAAAAGAGATTCTTTATTTAATGCGCGGGCTTAAGGCTGGAATCATTTCCAAAGAGCCAGAAGCCCCGAAATACATTAGCACATTGGTTTTATAGACATTGTGACACATATGAAACGGCTCCTCCTCCCCCTCCTGCGTGGGGTTGCAGTCCTCAACATTTCTTCTCCTAGCACTATTGTTTATAATACAAGAACTGGGTTATAGGGTAGCCATGATAAGGAGAGAACAGAAGAGAACAGCAGAGAACAAGATATACAACTGTATGACCTTTGACAAGATAAGGAATTCCTGTGTCTCGTCAGCTTACAACAATATATTCAAGGGAGAAAGAGCTCAGCAAGAACATGAAGCATGAGACTGCATGAGGCTACTTAGTCTGACCCCCGATATGGCTGCTACACAGGTGCTGCAACACAAAGCGCTCTATAGCAAGTGCTCCTGAGGTGAACCTCAGAAGCATGTGGCACCCTCAGAAGCGTTCCCTCAGATGAGCACTTATGCTTTTGCAGGAACTGAAGGGGTGAGGTGATCCCTAAGGTAATTTGTAGAGAACTGGCATATTCATGAGGCCATGACGCCACTAAGTCTAAGGTCTGTGTTTGCCATCCAAAGAAAGAATTTTACATGAGCTAATAAGTCTATACTTCACAATGTCTGAGAGCCGTTTTCCCGCTTCCCAGCAAAACTGATATTTTATTTCCCTCACAGCTGCCGAATCACTTCTCGGGATATTTATTCCATGACATCACAGCAGCTCAGCAAATGGCTGATGGAAAACAAAATAATCTCGGACCATCTAAAGCTGCTGAAAAAGTATGATTCCTAAATGCATATCATCCAGAACAGCAAAATGTATGGTGCCTGGAGGCATGAAGTGCCACCTTCATGGTCCTGTTTGCTTCTGCACCAAGGGCGTGAGATCTGGGCACCTGAGCCCAGCACTGCGCAGTCTGCCTCCATCATTCCATCGGAGCTTTGCTTTGCCACAGCTTCAAACATGCATGCTTCCGCAGAAGCCCATCTCAGGGTTTTGAGAACAAAGGCCTTGATAGATTTGGGGGTGGGGTGGGGGATGTGAAGTAGCATAGTATGGACTGAACAGTACAAGAAGGCTGAAAGATGGAGTAAAACCTGAAAAATAAACATCCAAACAACACAAAATCCAAACAACAGAACATTAATAATCGTGAAATATTTACAATTTCCAAAGAGTAGCCGTGTTAGTCTATTGCAGCAAAAGCAATGAAAGTCTTGACTTTAAAGTGCCACGAGAATCTTTGATGAATTATTTAATAATTAAAAGAAATAGATGAAAAAGAAGAATTGGCAACTGGGGGCCCCAGGACTAGATGCTGCAAGCACAGAAGAAAGAAGGTGTGTCTACCAAGAGCAGGAGCTGAGGCCACAATGGTGGCCATCAGGGTGGGATGGAATCTTGCCCAGTCACCCACCATCCCCTCCTCAGAGGGGCTGTCCAGTAAAACTGGGCAGACCATAAAGGAAGCAGAAGGCCTCTTGGGACACTGACCTGGATTGGGTCCCCCTCAGTCTCTTGGGCAAGAAGGTTGTCCCCTAAGCTAGTCCATTGTCCAAGAAGTCAGCAGAGCTTGCTAAATGAATGCAAAACATAATTTACATCTCGTTGCCAAATCCACAGCGGTCAGGAAAGAGAATGAAAAAGAGCACAAAGGCTGGCAAAGCAAACATAAGTTTAGAGTAAGGCATCTTACTCTAGAGTATTCCTGGGTTGCTGACTTCAAGGACCAGCAGTTAGAGCCAGGGAGGTGTTTGAGCTTTTGGGGAGGTCAGTCCTTGTACCTGGTTTGCCTGTCGTGGCCGTTAGACCTGGGGAGTTCTCTGTGGATTGTGTCATTCTCATCTGCTCCTGGCTGGGCCTGACATGGCTGTTAGCTGCCAGGCAAAACAGCTCGAGCCTCCATGCTTGGGGCTGCATGGCATACCTGGCTGGCAGGATGTCAGGGTGGAAACTGAGCCCATAGAGCCCCAGAGCAGTTCTGATTCTGAGGAGGAACAGCAATCCGTGGGAGAGGAGCTCGCTCATCTCTCACAAGCACAGCAACTGGCAGAGATTCCTCCTGCCAGCATTCCTGGGAGAGATAGTGACCCTGGCAGTGAGACAGCACTGGAGGGGGGCTTGCTGGACACTCGCCGCAGACGCAGGGAGCGACGACAGATGGAGGGCGCGGAAAGGAGGTGTTGCACTTGTTTGGCGCGCAAACAGCCCGAGGACCCAAGGGAAAGAGGGAGGATCTCTCCCTAGCCCATAAGTTCAGGGTCTTCCCGTGATTCTCCTTCAAACGGGGACCAACTGCCTTACCTGGAGCTTAGGCTACTCAGCTATCTTTTCCCAGTGCTGTTCCTTGCTTTGGCGCTAGCAACTAGTATTCTGAAAGAGTCATAAAGGAATAAAGTCTCGGAAAGAATTCCTCGTCGTCTGTGTCCTGAGTAGGCTATTGGTGGGGACTGCAAGAGGCAGCTAGGGCGCTCCTGACACAGGCGTTGGGGCCAAGTGACGGGGAGGACCGTCTCCCTCTTGCCATGCTTGTGATTGGGGCAGTGGCTGGCACCAGGGGAAAAATGCTGCGGGGGAACATGGGGGCATAGTACGTTTCCAGGTCGGCAAGCTGTGTCCCACATGAGAAGATCTTTGAAAGAAAACTAATGGTATATTTCACACTAAAACTGCCATCCTAAACATATTTTTTCTGAAATAAATAGGGGAAAGGTTTCTTTGGGCCTTCACCACAGAAAGGGTTTTTGAAAAATATTTGTGTTTAGAATTTTTTTTGTGTTTTTACTGAGTCACCCCATAGATAAAAAATAAACTAAGGCAGGCAGACAGTAAGCAACATCAGCAAGCAGCAACTGGATTACTTTTTGGTGACAAGTTCCTTAAACATGTGCAGGGTGCTGAGCTTTAATTATTCACACACATTCTTTTCAATGCAAAATTCTGTTGCAAAGGAAGAAAGCCAAGAGGTCAGCAAAGCTGGATCACAGAGCATGCAGTGTGTGTGTGCGTGCATGTATATAATTTCAGAAATGGAACCAAGCACATTTGATCACAATTTAGGCATTCTTAATTGAAAATGCACTTTCTAGTCCATAAGGCAGCAGGAAAAAAAATTCTCCTAAAACTTAAAAAATAGATATGGCCTGGGTGTGTACTCCAGTGAGTCGCTAAAAACTGCCTTCTGTCAAACCGCATCGACCCCCACCTCTTGTGCTAGAGGCCTAATTATCCAATTTCAAAGAAGTGGCACCCCTGGGTCGTTCTGAAAACACTCGCCTCTATAAGCATCTTGTGCCCTCCCACCAAGATAGGGCCACGAGCCCCTTCACCATGCCGCCACTACCTCAATAAAGCCCTTCAGAGGAAAGCAGAGAAATCCTTTCGTGATGGTTACAGTGGCTCAGCGATGAGGTAGTAACACTTTGCACATTCTCAGAGACAGTTTTTATTCCCACAAATGAAATCCCAACACACACAGCTACACCCAACACACGTTAAACCCTTTATTTTTTATTTTTTTATTATTAAATGTATTAATCGCCCATCTGGCTGGTCACCCAGCCACTCTGGGCGATGTACAGCATACAATAAAACAGTTTAAAACAATAAAATTCTACAATAAAAACATTTTCTAAAATACCCTAACCCACCCCAAATGCCTGCCTGAACAACCATGTTTTTAATGCACGGCGGAAGCTCATTAAAGAGGGGGCATGGCGGAGTTCCCTAGGGAGGGAGTTCCACAGAGTGGGGGCCACCACAGAAAAGGCCCTCTCCCTCGTCCCCACCAGTCTAGCTGTCCTGGCTGATGGGACAGAGAGAATTCCATCCGAGGCTGATCTTGTTAAGCAGCCTGTCTGGTGCTGCTGGAGGTGCTTCTTAAGATAGGCTGGGCCGGAACCATATACGGTTTTAAAGGTCAAAACCAACACCTTGAATTTGGCCCAGAAAACAACTGGTAACCAGTGCAACTCCTTCAGCACTGGAGTGATGTGATCTCGCCGGCGGCTGCCTTTAATCAGGCGAGCCGCCGCATTCTGTACCAGCTGCAGCTTCCAAACCATCTTCAAGGTTAACCCCACGTAGAGCGCATTACAGTAGTCTAAACGAGAGGAAACTGGGGCATGTACTACCGATGGGAGCAGATGGTCGGGAAGGAAGGGGCGCAACTGCCATATCAGATGGAGTTGATACAGCGCTGTCCGGCTCACAGATGACACCTGAGCCTCCATGGACAGCTGGGAATCCAAAATGACCCCCAGGCTGTGGACCTGGTCTTTCAAGGGTAGCCGTACCCCATTCAACACCAGGTCAACATCCCCCAGCCTCCTCTTGTCTCCCACCAAGAGTACCTCGGTCTTGTCAGGGTTGAGCTTCAGCTTATTCCTCCCCATCCAGCCACTCACCGTCTCCAGACATTTGGAAAGGGATTCTATGGCCAACCTTGGTGAAGATTTGAACGAGAGGTAGAGCTGCCTCAAAACAACAATGTCAACAAGAAAAATTAAAAATTAGGTACTCCCTTTGGGATGTGGTTATTCAGTGCCAAGACAGTGTTACGAAGTATGCTTTAATTTACAAGGATGTGCATATCTCATACAAATAAACCAAACACATACATGAGGGATCTTTTGGCGTTTTCCTCTGGACACTTAGGAAAACCTGATACCCCCCAAAGCTGAGGGAGTCAGAGACCACAACAAGGTCTTTGAAAGCAACTCTTTGTTTTATTAAAGAAGAATTTAAAATGAAATAAAAACTTATTACGGGAATTAGAATCATACATATATCTGGAGAATTAGAATCAATGTATGATTTTAAGGCTTTCTTCACACGGAGCTTTTATCCTGCGATTGAGATGGCTCCTTCACGGAAGTATGCACGCTCTTTAGAGGACACTGTGATCCTCCAAGGCGTCTCCTGCACTAAATGACCTTTGTTCCGTTTTTAAATAGATCGCAGATAATAGCTATCAAATTACCTCGTTGTGTTCTGCTTGAGTTCCCTCAGTGAAAAGAGGAAAAGCGGCAAGAAGAGAAGCAAGATCAATGAAAGATAATGGAAGACTCAGATATGGGGAGAAGGAGGCGGAAAGGGGAGGGGGGAAAGGAAGCGGGAGAAAGAGGGAGTTGTGATCCTGCATTTAAAAGGGAAGCAGAAAGCCCCATTTTAAATGTAGGCTTTTAGGCTGCTGTAGAGATGCCCTAACACAGAGAAGGTTAAAGATAATCAAGCATTTAAAGCCAATAGTGAAGCTAGGTACACTGGGATTTATAGAAAAGTGTGTGTGTGTGTGTGTGTGTGTTTAAAAGAAGTTTGATAGAAATGCAGCACTTCAAAGGGAAGTTTTAACTTCTAGCAAGGTATAGGGTGTGTGTGTGTGTGTGTATGTATGTAAGTGATCATGGAGGAAGGGGGAGAAACGGGGTGGGGGGAGAAGTTTCAGCTTGGGATAGTTTGAATGGGGGAGAAACAGACTCTTCTGGAGAACTGTGAGAGAGTTTCGAGGAAGGGGTTAGAGCAAATGCAGGGGTTTGGAAAGAAAGTGGATGGAGAGGCGTTCCCAAAGCTAAGGGCATTTTGTTTGTTTGTTGATTGATTGATTGATTGATTGATTTTATTTGTATCCTGCCCTATATCATTAAGATCTCAAACTTTTAGAGTTTGGAATGGGATGGACTATTAGGAAACAGAGAGGAAAAGGGAAGTATGGACTACTTAGAAGGAAAAGAAGGGGAAACAGGAGAAAAGGGGGGTTGCTCTTCTGAGAAGAAAGGATGGAAGGAGCCCTCTTTCCTTCTCTCCCTGTGTTCTATGCATTTGGATTGTTGTTTTCATCCCTATTCTCTCAGGATTTAGTAATCAAAACATAACCAGTATTTCTTCTAAGATTGCTCATGGATGTTGGAAAATGGATTTTTAGGTGGCAGACATTAAGGGAAGAAAGAAGACAATGGACTCCTCTTTCTTTCCTGATGGGAGAAAAGGATGGGAGTTGATGAGTGGGTATCTCTGGCTATCATAGGTCCAGGTGAGCAAGATAGCCCGGGGGATTTTGGTGACTGTCTTCAACATAAGTAACAAAAAAGTAATGCAGGCATGCCTGCTTACGCAGTATTGGGCTTTCAAGGTCTCACAGCTTTAAAAGACACTGAATTCTTTATTTTTCCTTCTATTTAAACAAGGTTAGAATTAAGTGTGAAATATGTCACGGTGTGGGCTTCTGAGGTGGTTGTCCTGAGGCAAGGTCTGAAATCTGCAAGTATTAACACATAGGAATTAAGGCACTCCGAGTACAATGGCTGGCCTGAAACTTGTATGCAAGAAATCTGTAGTTCCACTTGGGATGTACAAGGCCTCAATATCGCATGGAACCTGCTTTTCTGCTCTTCTCCAAGATGAAAAAAAACCCTAGTCCCCTTCCAGATACAGGGCCCATCTTCCCAAAACAGTAGAATTTGCGGTGCTTCATAACAACGGATAGACTGCGTGTATGCTCAGAGGTTCAGTGGGCTTTATAACTACACCCCAGGCTCCAGGGAATATAGGCTCTGGGGCTCACATTGTGGTCCATATCAACTTCTGGAGAGTCCTCCCGAGGAGCCCAGTTCATGAGTTCAAAAGAACAAGCCAGCCTTTCCTCCAGCAATAAATGCCATTCTAGTTGCAGTGTTGCAGGGGCAGGTGACAGAAAGGCACCCTGCACTGGCTCAGAGGCACACTATGCTCATAAGCAAGTTCCAGGGCTCAAGTTCCAAAGGAGGGGAGCTACCTCCAGATGACGAGAAAGCAGATTGCCCCTCCCTGCTGCAAATCTATCCCCCTCCCCGATGGAGGGAGGGGTCATAAGAGTGAAGCCACATACTGTTCGCAAGCAAGGAGGATCAAGTCAGTGGATAAATCCACCAACGGACGAAGTCACCGCTGAGTTGTACTGCCCTCCCTCCCTCCTGTTGAGATTGAAAACACGCTGGCTGGGGCGGGGCTCAGGGGCTCCGTGGGTGGGGTGATTGCCCTCATGTGATGGGCTGCGGGCTGGCTCGGTGCTTTTCTTCACAGTAGAAATCCTCCGTGGTGCCTCTGAGCCACCAACTTAGCCCATCGCATTTTGCTCTGACTTGCCACCAGGGAGTGCTCCGGAGGCTTCCCAGCTTTCGGCAGAGCGCTGCACATGTCGCCCTGCGAGGAAGCCATTTCCCGAACAAAGAAAGATGTGTGCCTGTGTGCTGCCTGTTCAGAAAAAACAAATCAGAACCCAGGACAGCTCTTTCGCGTGTTTCCCCTAGCCAGCAAGAGGAAGAAGAGAGAAATGTGCTGCCGCTCAGCAGCATTGCTAAGGTCTGGCAGTTGTGGCTTTGGGGGTGGGGGGACTGCGGGAGATGAGGAGGGGAGACAGTAGAGAGTGGGGCTCTGCCCTGTTTGTCTACAATCGCCAGCCGCCTCTGTCGTAGTGTCTCTGAGAGCGTGAAAGGGAGGTGAGGAGGGGTTACTGAATCTTCTGGTATTGCATTCATGATCCTATGGTCCAGCCAGCACACTGGAGACTCTTTGGAATCAAACAGGCCTCTTTATTAAGAAGAGTATCATAGAAACATAGAATAGTAGGGTTGGAAGGGGCCTAGAAGACCATGGAGTCCAACCCCCTGCTCAGTGCAGGAATCCAGGTCAGAGCATCCCGGACAGGTGGCCATCCAGCCTCGTCTTCAACGCCTCCAGTGTGGGAGAGCCCACCGCCTCCCTAGGGAATTGGCTCCATTGTTGTATTGCTCTAACAGTCAGGACGTTTTTCCTGATGTTCAGCCGGAATCTGGCTTCCTGTCACTTGAGCCCAATATTCTGTGTCCTGCACTCTGGGATGATCGAGAAGAGATCCTGGCCTTCCTCTCTGTGGCAACCTTTCAAGGACTTGAAGAGTGCTATGTCTCCCCTCAGTCTTCTCATTAGAAGAGTACATTAAAATACACCAACTTCCTAGTCCTCAACAAACACATGTGCTGGTGGTGGGACCCCACCCATACAGGCCACAAGGGGGAAAATGAAACTAGAATCTAACAAGCTTTCTTCACAGAGGCGACACTGATTGACCTTTTGCCCTTCTACCTTAGCAACCTCTTCTCTTTCTCTCCAGCTTGAGTTTGCTCTTTTTTGGCTGAGCCTCTTGCAGTCCTCTACCCCCCTCTGTTCATATCTCTCAGGAGCCACCAGCTCTCTTCATGCACCTCTAAGTACCTGCATGCTGTGCAGTGGAGAGGACTGGGTCGGGTGCAGGGCTCCTGGCCTGCAATGGAGCTGCCTGCAACTGAGGAGTGCAGTAGTGCCCAGCCATGGGCCTCTACTCAGCTCCCCACGTGGCTCCATTTTAGTGGTTCCCTCCCCACCACAAGTCACTGCATTTTCCCACCGTTTTATGTGCATGTTCTTCATTCTGCCAGCCCCACACTCCTTACGTTGGGATGCAGAGGGGGCTGGCCGTGTGAGGGAGTGGGAAATGTTCAAGCACAGGAGGAGCTCCTTACGTCCCCTCCCACACGCATGTTCACGTCTCCCAGGCCAAGCCACACTCCGCTAAGGCAAATGCAGCCCCAAAACAACTGTAATGCTCCTTGCTTATATATAGGATGAGGCTGTGTCTCGCTCTGGATAACATTCAGCACAGTATCTAAGGCTGCAGTTCATGCACCGTTGCCTCACTCTGAGGAATAAAGATGCCTGAAAGCGCAACAGAGGTCAAGAAACTGGGATTAAAGGTGTTGTCCCCCCCTCAGGTGACTGGAGGAGGGGCTGTGTTCGCATAACAAAGCAATTCCCGGCCTGATGAGGGGGGGAAGAAAAAGCAACAGGGGCTGTAGCGGCCCCCTGCCCCCAGCAACGCAGCTGCCCATGCCTCCTCAATTGCTTCTCTCTCCTTCACGTCAGATGCTTCGCCTTTCCCCTCAGTGGGCTGCCGCTGGTTTGCTGGCATCTTGAAGAGTATGTCAGCAGCTGCAAAATGCATAGCCTTTGTCTGCTCAAGATTTGCATCTGAACTGTAGAAGAGCTACAGAGATGATAATATATGAATCCACTTGTATATGTGAAAAGTGCCTTTCCTTCAAGTAATGACAGGAGTCCAGCAACGGGGCGGGAGAAAGACTGCTGGTCTGGGGGGGGACTTGCCCCCTTGCCCCCCCAACACCACCCCTGCCAGGGGGATCTGGTGGGCCACTACTGCAGACGGAATGCCGGACTGGATGGATCCAGCAAGGCAGTTCTTAGGAAGACTTGGTAAGCTTTTCACATTTTTCTATGCACAGATTTCTAAAACGTTTGAAAAACTTCCCCAGTGATGTTAATATTTTTGCTTTCTTCTAATAGGCTTGTTGGGGTTTTCAAACTACTCCCTGGTGGACTTCAGGAAAATAACCAGCTGTTTTATTACAAGACTTCCCCCACTAAAAGGGAAGTGAAAATTCTCATTCATCCCATATCCTAAACAGGAGGTTTTAAAAAGGAACTCCTTGACTTCCATCGATGAAAAAAAGCTTTTAAACTGAAGACTTACAGTGCTTTCTTGGTTCATGGCGGTTCCCTGTTAACAGCATGCAACAGCCATATACCATTGATAGTTCTATTACTCAAAAGTCAAAGCCTGCTGATCTGGTGTTTCGGTTTGCTTTTCCAGACCGGCCGAATTGAACCGAACTACCCCAAAGTTTGTGGCCACCAAGGCAACGTGCTTGATATTAAGTGGAACCCCTTCATTGAGAACATCATTGCCTCCTGCTCAGAGGACACCTCAGTAAGTAGAACTGGTGTGGAATTGCCATGCCTGCTTTGTTCATCTTTTATTCCCCCCCCCCCCCGGTGTTTCCTGAAGCGGCTTCTGCCTTTTCTGAAGCCAGAGGAACTCTGCCATTGGGGGGGGGGGGGGGATGCAACAACAGTGCAGTCTCCAAGGTGCGGATGGTACATGGCGCTATTCTTCAGCCTCTTCAGGAGGCGTGGTTTCCACATCTGCAGAGGCAGGTGAACCTATCACCACTCAGCACACCTTCACTGCAATATTTCTGGTGGGTGTCATTTTATCACTCTGTTTATGTTTTAAAGTCTTTTAATTAACAGGAAAGGGGGGTTTGGCTATATTTAAAAACATTAAAATATTTGTGCAATAGCATTTCAGTGAATGAGCTTTATAGTGCTCATTAAAGAAATTGTGTGTTTTTTTAAACTGATGCCTTTCCGGCCATTTTAGCAATGTGATTTTTATTTTTTTCAGTAAAAAATGGCTGGCCTATAACAATTCTGATTTTAAAATAGAAGACTTTATTTCATAGCATTTTATTCCATAACATTTTATTTCATAAGATGTCATAAATTTTTACTGTCATGACAGAAATTGGGCAGTCACAGATTTAATAAATAAGTGCTATAGCACAGATTAAATTATTTATTTATTTATTTAAATCAAATGTATTGATTTATTTAAATCAAATTTATTGATTTATTTACATTATAAATTTATTATTTAATTTATTTATAGGGTGCAGTCCTATGCGTGTTTAGACAGAGAGAAGTCCTACAACTCCCAGCATCCTCCAGCCAGCCATGCTGGGTGGGGAATGTTGGGAGTTGCAGGTCTTTTCTGTCTAATGTGCATAAGATGCCATCCTTAATCAATGCTGCTTGGGTGAACTATAGCTTCCGTGTTCCTGCCAATGTGAATGGAATATGGTGGGATGTACTCATAGAACAAAGCATAATGTCCCCAATAGGGATGGACGAAAGTCACTTACCTGTCCTCGAAGCTTTTCGCAGTGGGGGGGAGGCGCTTCGCTGCTCCCCCTGCGAAGTTCAGGCCGGGGGGGAGGCTTCCCGCCTCGCCCGGCCGAAATTCAGGCCGGGGGGGAGGCTTCCTGCCTCGCCCGGCCGAAATTCAGGCCGGGGAGGAGGCGCCTCGCCTCGCCCGGCCGCGAACTAAAAAGTTAAAAAAAAAAAAAACGCCCCCGTGATAGGCTACGTGACGATGAACGTAGCCTATCACGGCTAGATCTGCAAAGTCAGCCGTGATAGGCTACGTAAATCGTCACATAGCCTATCACAGGTGACTTAAAAAAAAAAAAAGCGCGTATGCAAATGGCGGCCCCCATAGGGAGCCGCCATTCGCGTTCCTTATTTGGTTGCTGTCGTCTACGTAAGGGCAAATAGCGTTGCCCTTATTTTCGCCGTAGTCTACGTAAAGATTTACGTAGACGACAGCGACCAAATAAGGAACGGGAATGGCGGCTCCCTATGGGGGCCGCCATTATCCGTACCTGCTTTTTTTTTTTTTTTTAAAGTCACCTGTGATAGGCTACGTGACGATTTATGTAGCCTATCACGGCTGACTTTGCAAATCTAGCCGTGATAGGCTACGTTAATCATCACGTAGCCTATCACGGGGGCGTGCTTTTTTTTTTTCTTTTATTGGAATGGCGGCGGCGGCAGCCGGTCGAAAGACTGGCTGCCGCTCCCGCCCCGGACGAAGACCCGCCGAACTGCTGGCCGGACCCGCCGCCAGGAGGGACATTCGGCAAAGGTAAGTCCCATCCGGGGGTGGGCGGAGAATTTCTCCCCGAAACTTGTTCGGGGGGCCGAACACGTTGGCGCTCGGCCCCCCGAAGTTTCGGGGAGAAATTCTCCGCCAAACCTAGTCCCAAATAGTGTGCAAAATCAATTGCGGTTCTGCTAGTGTAACACTTTTTCTTCAGGGTCTCTAAAGGGGCTCACAGCAAAGGCCTTGTATAGGAACAATTAACATATCATTTTAATTTCTTAATTAAAAGCAATAATAATGCACATGTTAAAATTTTACATGCATAACAATTCACTTATCACCAAAACAATAAAACAGAGCGCAGCCCTCCCAAAGTTCTGTCTTTCACTTGAGTCTACAACAAAAATATAAATAAACTCCTCTCTGAAGCTTGAATTTTCTGCTGGCCGAAGAAGGAAAATAGTCTCTACTCAGTTCAGTCCAGCTCCACATCAGTCTTCTCAGAATGGATCAGGATCCAGCAACACAGGAACAACTTCGTAAAACAGCCCTTTATATAATATAAAAGAACATGAACAACAAGGAACTCATAGTGTTTGTAAAAAAAAAATCAAAAGGGCCCCTCCCTACTAACCTGTCTCAAGGGTTCAGGATCTTACAACAAGGAGAAAGCCCACTTCTTCCACACTTCATTTTGGTAACTGCCTAAAATGGTAGCCATTCCCTATCTTACTCCTTTACTGACAAGAATATGGCAAGAATATTACCATTCAAAATTCTTAAAGGAAAATATACCAGTGGGTTGCTTACACTAGCTTAAGAGCGGAAAGGTGCTGGGAGCACCCTTTCAGTCCTTGCAGGCTCAGTGCAGGTTTCTTGAGAAGTAGAGTCACACCCCGTTACCACGTGAGGGCTGTTACTGCTGCTGCTTTGGCCTGTGTCGTGAGAAGGAGGGTCGGGGAGGGCCGGCATTCTGGGGCGCATCCAGGCAGGCTTTAGTAGCTCAGCCTGAGGAGCCAGACCACAGCCAGCTCTTTATGACGTAATGGCTGTGGCAGTCAGGAAACCATTTACAGGAGAGTCAAAGGCTGCCACTGCTCCCGAGTAGTCATTCTAAAGCCCTACATGGCTTAAGACATGGGTACCTCAAGGAACGTCTGAGTCCACACCAACCTGCCCATGGAACTGAGACCATCTTCACAGGCCTTGTCCTGCTAAGCGAGGAAAAGCGGGTGGCGACTGGGAAAGGGCCTTCTCCATTTATGAGCCTCTTTCCTTTTATGTCCTTTTTGCACCAGTTGAAAACCTTTTTATTGCCTCAAGCGTTAAACATGTTAGAAGCTTTAAAACTTCTAACAGCTTTAAATAACAGACTCACTCAGCAGCCCCGTAAGTCTGTTATTTCCGACAGACTGTTATTGCTGACAAGACAAAAAAAATTGTTTTCTGTCCTGTGAAGGGCAGTAAATACATGTGTTACGTGCATTAATTAATGACTTCATTGAGGGTCAAGGGGTCCCTTAATGGGAGACAAATGTCATGAGGAGGCAGAGGTGGGGGCCCACTACCCCAGTGCCATGTTGGCACGGGGCTGCTGAGTGGTCTACAGCCGCCTGATGCCTGCAGCCCATGCTGGCCATTGCTGGCCGCTCTGCCCCTGGAAGGGCGTTTGGTCCCCTTGCTCCTGCTCAGCTGCAACCGCAGCCCTTGAGCTTCCAGTGGAGCACCGCAGCTGCTACCGGGAGAACCTTTATTGGCTCCTCGGGTCACCTGATCTTGCTGGGGCTGGAAGTGGCAGTCCTCCCCATCAGCCATGTGCAGTGGGGATGCGTTAGAGCAGCAGAGACCCTCTGCCTGAGAGCTGCCCCATTGCACAGGGGGTCATGGGCCTGGCTGCCCGAGCCCCTCCTGCCCAGCACCTCCCGAGGATTAAGAGGAGTCAAAGGAGACCTTGGGATTCGTCACTGTCTCTGCAGAGAACTTCCAGCACTTAATATTCATGAAAATGACTCTAACACTTGGTTTGTTTGTTTGTGTATAAAGCGTTGTCACCGTGCCTGGTGTGTTAAGGTTCCTGTCTCAGGGGGCTTACTATCTTTAATTCAACAGAGGGGAGACAACAGAGGAAGGGGAAGGAAATGGAGCCATGGGGAAACAGAGGAGAATGTATGATCATTTCAGTTCTACATGCCGGTTTAGCTTCCATAGCGCACCACCGTGTTTAGATATCATGGCTCTTTCAAAGCCTATGTATAAGTACACAGACACATGTACACATAAAAAATGAAGACTCTAGCATTGCAATGAAGGTGGCTTTAGGTGCTGCCCACCTACTACAGGCCCCATGAGATGGCTGCCTATTCTACCCTGGTGTTCAAGGCTGATCCTGGACTTCTTAGTCAGTGAGGGGGAAAAGACTTGAACCTGGCACCTCCCATTTTTAGAAATGTACTGTTAGGAAAAAAATCATAGAATAGTAGTGTTGGAAGGGGCCTACAAGACCATCGAGTCCAACCTCCTGCTCAATGCAGGAATCCAAGTCAGAGCATCCCTGACAGATGGCTGTCCAGCCTCGTCTTGAAGGCCTCCAGTGTGGGAGAGCCCACCACCTGCCTAGGTCATGGGTTCCATTGTCGTATTGGTCTAACAGGACGTTTTTCCTGATGTTCAGCTGGAATCTGGCTTCCTGTAACTGGAGCCCATTATTCCGTGTCCTGCATTCTGGGATAATCAAGAAGAGATGCTGTCCTTCCTCTCTGTGGCAACCTTTCAAGGACTTGAAGAGTGCTATCATGTCTCCCCTCAGTCTTCTCTTCTCAAGGCTAAACATGCCCAGTTCCTTCAGTCTCTCTTCATAGGGCTTTGTTTCCAGCCCCCAGATCATCTTTGTTGCCCTCCTCTGAACCCTCTCCAGTTTGTCTGCATCCTTCTTAAAGTGTGGTGCCCAGAACTGGACACAGTACTCCAGATGAGGCCTAACCAGTGCTGAGTAGAGGGGAACTAGTACTTCCCAGAATCTGGAAGCTATGCTTCTATGAATGCAACCCAAAAGAGCATTGGCCTTTTTTGCAGCCACACCACATTGTTGGCTCATCTTCAGCTTGTGATCGATAACAATTCCAAGATCCTTCTCGCTTGTAGAGTTGTTGAGCCACGTATCCCCCATCTTGTAACTGTGCCTTTGGTTTCTTTTTCCTAGGTGCAGAACTTGGCATTTCTCCCTATTAAATGTCATTCTCTTGTTTTCTGCCCAGCCCGCCAGTCTATCAAGTTCACTTTGAATTTTGTTTCTGTCTTCCAAGTTATTAGCTATCCCACCCAATTTTGTGTCATCTGCAGATCTGATCAGCATTCCCTGTACCTCCTCCTCCAAGTCATTAATAAAAATGTTGAAGAGCACTGGGCCCAGGACTGAGCCCTGCAGTACCCCGCTCATTACCTCTCCCCAGTTTGAGAAGATCATAGAATCATAGAATAGTAGGGTTGGAAGGGGACTACAAGACCATGAAGTCCAACCCCTTGCTCAGTGCAGGAATCCAAGTCAAGATCCCATTGAAAAGCACTCTTTGAGTCCAATTCTTTAGCCAACTGTGGATCCACCTGATCGTTGTTTCATCTAGACCACTTTGAGCTAGTTTGCTCATCAGGAGATCATGGGACACTTTGTCGAAAGCTTTGCTGAAGTCGAGGTATATGATACCCACAGCATTCCCACAGTCCACAAGAGAGGTTACCTGATCAAAAAATGAGATCAGATTCGTCTGGCAGGATTTGTTCTTGACAAATCCATGTTGGCTTCGAGTAATCATTGCATTGTTTTCAAGGTGCTTACAGGTGGATTGCTTGATCATCTGCTCCAGAATTTTCCCAGGGATTGATATCAGACTGACTGGTCTGTAGTTCCCAGGTTCCTCCTTTTTGCCCTTTTTGAAGAGAGGGACCACATTAGCCCTCCAGTCATCTGGCACTTCAACCGTCCTCCATGATTTCTCAAAGAGAATAGACAGTAGTTCTGAGAGTTCTTCTGCCAGTTCCTTTATTACTCTAGGATGCAGTTCATCTGGCCCTGGAGATTTGAACTCATTCAAAGTAATTAGGTATTCCTTGACCATATGCCTATCAGTCTCAAGCTGCAATCCTGCCCCTTCAGCCTGTTCTTCGCCTTTGCCAGGGGGGGTCATAGAACCTCTTTTGGGAGAAGACTGAGCCAATGTAGGAATTGAACACTTCTGCCTTTTCTTTGTCATCTGTTATCATTTTGCCATCCTTATTTATTAGCTGAACCACCATTTCTTTCCTCTGTCTTTTACTATGCACGTATCTTAAGAAAGCCTTTTTGTTGCTTTTAGCATCCCTCACTAACCTCAGCTCATTCTCAGCTTTAGCCTTCCTGATGCCATCCCTGCAACTCTGTGCTACCTGCCTGTACTCTTTCTTTGTAGCTTGGCCTTCCTTCCACTTTCTGTATGTGTGCTGTTTTGTTTTCAGCACATCTCTTAAGCTTTTTGTGAAGCCACATTGGCTTCTTCTGTTGTCTTCCACCTTTTTTCCTTGTTGGAATTGTTTGTAATTGTGCCTTGAGAATTTCCTTTTTTAGAAGCTCTCACCCATCTTGGACTCCTTTTCTCGTTAAGAGTCACTTTCCATGTTGTTGTTGTTCAGTAGTAAAGTTGTGTCCGACTCTTCATGACCCCATGGACCATAGCATGCCAGGCCTTCCTGTCCTCCGCTCTCTCCCGGAGCGTGCTCAAGTTCATCTTCATTGCATCGGTGATGCTATCTAGCCATCTCACCCTCTGCCATCCCCTTCTCCTTTTGCCTTCAGTCTTTCCCAGTATCAGGGTCTTTTCCAGTGACTTTTCGCATTAGTTGGCCAAAATATTTGAGCTTCAGTTTCAGTATTTGTCCTTCCAATGAGCACTCAGGCTTGATTTCCTTTAGGATTGACTGATTTGACCTCCTTGCAGTCCAGGGGACTCGTAAGAGTCTTCTCCAGCACCACAGTTCGAAAGCATCAATTCTTCGGCGCTCAGCTTTCCTTATAGTCCAGCTCTCACAGCCATACATTACTACTGGGAAAACCATAGCTTTGATTAGACGGACCTTTGTCGGCAAGGTGATGTCTCTGCTTCTTACTATGCTGTCTAGGTTTGCCATAGCTTTCCTCCCAAGGAGCAAGCGTCTTTTAATTTCATGGCTACAGTCACCGTCTGCGGTCATCTTGGAGCCCAAGAAAATAAAATCTGTCACTGCTTCCATTTCTTCCCCTTCCATATGCCAGGAAGTGATAGGGCCAGATGCCATGATCTTCGTTTTTTTAATGTTGAGTTTCAAACCAGCTTTTGCAATCTCCTCTTTCACCCTCAACAAGAGGCTCTTTAGATCCTCTTTGCTTTCTGCCATTAGGGTGGTATCGTCTGCGTATCTGAGGTTGTTGATAATTCTCCCGGCAATCTTAATTCCGACCTGTGATTCATCCAACCCGGCGTTTCTCATGATGTACTCTGCATATAAATTAAATAAGCAGGGCGACAATATGCAGCCTTGTCGTACTCCTTTCCCAATTTGGAACCACTCGGTTGTTCCATGTCTGGGTCTTACTATTGCTTCTTGACCCTTGTACAGGTTTCTCAGGAGACAGGTAAGGTGGTCTGGTACTCCCATCTCTTTAAGAATTTGCCACAGTTTGTTGTGATCCACACAATCAAAGGCTTTAGCGTAGTCAATGAAGCAGAAATAGACGTTTTTCTGGAATTCTCTTGCTTTCTCCATGATCCAGCGAATGTTGCCGATTTGATCTCTAGTTCCTCTGCCTCTTCGAAACCCAGCTTGTACTTCTGGTAGTTCTCAGTTCGCATACTGCTGAAGCCTGGCTTGTAGGATTTTGAGCATAACCTTGCTGGCATGTGAAATGAGCGCAATTGTACGGTAGTTTGAACAGTCTTTGGCATCGCCCTTCTTTGGAATTGGAATGTAAACTGACCTTTTCCAGTCTTGTGGCCACTGTTGAGTGTTCCAAATGTGTTGGCATATTGAGTGCAGCACTTTAACAGCATCATCTTCTAGGATCTTAAATAGCTCAGCTGGAATACTGTCATCTCCGCTAGCTTTGTTGTTAGTAATGCTTCCTAAGGCCCACTTGACTTCACTCTCTAGGATGTCCGGCTCAAGTTCAGTGACAACACTATCATGGCTATCAGGGACATTCAGATCTTTCCTGTATAGTTCTTCTGTGTATTCTTTCCACCTCTTCTTAATCTCCTCTGCTTCTGTTAGGTCCCTGCCTTCTTTGTCCTTGATCATGCCCGTCTTTGCACAAAAAGTTCCCTTGACATCTCCGATTTTCTTGAAAAGATCTCTAGTCTTTCCCATTCTGTTGTTTTCCTCGATTTCTTTGCATTGTTCATTTAAGAAGGCCTTCTTGTCTCTCCTTGCTATTCTCTGGAACTCTGCATTCAGTTGGAGATATCTTCCCCTTTCTCCCTTGCTTTTCGCTGCCCATCTTTCCTCAGCTACTTGTAAAGCCTCATCAGACAGCCACTTTGCTTTCTTGCAGTTCTTTTTCTTTGGGATGGATTTCGTTGCTGCCTCCTGAACAATGTTACGGACCTCCGTCCATAGTTCCTCAGGCACTCTGTCTATCAGGTCTAATCCCTGAAATCTATTCCTCACCTCCACTGTATATTCATCAGGGATATGATTGAGGTCATACCTGAATGGTTTAGTGGTTTTCCCTACGTTCTTCAATTTAAGCCTAAATTTTGCAATAAGAAGCGCATGATCTGAGCCACAGTCAGCTCCAGGTCTTGTTTTTACTGACCGTATAGAGCTTCTCCATCTTTGGCTGCAAAGTACATAATCAATCTGATTTCGATATTGACCATCTGGTGATGTCCATGTGTAGAGTCGCCTCTTGTGCTGTTGGAAAAGAGTGTTTGCTATGATCAGCGTGTTCTCTTGGCAAAACTCTATGAGCCTTTGTCCTGCTTCATTTTGTACACCAAGGCCATCCTTGCCTGTTACCCGGGTGATTTCTTGACTTCCTACTTTAGTATTCCAATCTCCCATGATGAAGAGGACATCTTTTTTTGGTGTTACTTCTAGAAGGTGTTGTAGGTCTTCATAGAACCGATCAACCTCAGCTTCTTCGGCCTCAGTGGTTGGGGCATAGACTTGAATTACTGTGACGTTGAATGGTTTGCCTTGGATTCGTACTGAGATCATTCTATCGTTTTTGAGATTGTACCCCAGTACTGCTTTTCTCACCCTTTTTTCATTGTTCTGAGTTGATTAAAATTGGCTTTCCTAAAATCCAGGGTACAGGTTTGGCTACACTCGGCTTTTGCTTCCTTTAGAACCAAGAACTCAAGTACAACATGGTCGCTTTCCCCCAGAGTTCCTGTAACTGCTATTTTATCCACTAAGTCATCTCTGTTGGTTAGGATCAAGTCAAGGATAGCCGATCCTCTAGTTCCTTCCTCCACTTTCTGTAATTGGAAGTTATTCGCAATGCAAGTGAGGAATTTCCTGGAGGGGCCATGTATTGCAGAATTTGTCTCCCAACAAATACTGGGGAAATTGAAGTCCCCCATTACTACTACATCATGCTTCCTTGAAACATTGGCTATTTTCTTTTCAAAAGTTTCATCCTCGTCTTCTCCTTGATTGGGTGGCCGGTAGTAGACTCCGACCACCAGGTTCCTTTTATTCTTTGCTCCATTTATTTCAACCCAGATGCTCCCGATGGGGCTACCAAGCTCATCCTCCTGTCTTTCTGTGCAGAGATATGTATTTTTCACATACAGTGCAACCCCACCTCCCTTTCTGTTCCTCCTGTTCTTTTTGAACAAGTTATATCCTTGATCAAAAAGGATAGGTATGTTTCTACTTTGAACACCTGCGCAACCTCCTCCTTTCTCTTTCTGCCCCCCCCAGTCTCCAAGCTAGGCTCATTTGGGGCCAGCATCTCCCCCCCCCCAGCTGTTTCTGCAGCAACTCTTGAGTCTTATCCTGACCTTCTCAAGGTCACCTGCTGCATCCCTGGCCGGGCTTGGCACAAGTGGCTGGTGCCTGCTGGCTGGGCCTGCTTGAAAGTGAAAGAGGAAGAGGATGGGGAAGCGGCATAGGCTAGGAGGGTTTCCCAGAGAACCCAGCCTGCAAGGGGGGGCCTGCCCTCCTGCTAGGGAGCACCCTTTCCTCTTTCTCAGTGGCTTGGCCCAGGGACAGCAGCACCTACAGACAGACCGCTCTGCCTGTTTACAGAAAAGCTGTAAGGGTGGAGCGCTCAAGGGGCCAGCTGCCTGAAGGAGTCAAAGAAGGAGCTGTGGAGGCCATGGGAATGATCTCTCCTAGGGCCCAGGTGGTTCCCAAGGGACCCATCCATCCCTGATTCCAGATATGTGGCAGCTGAATGTAGCCATCACCTGAGACTGAGAGCACAGCACTTTTCACATGCTCACTCTCTGCTTGGCCATGACTCCACACATTCTGGGTCTGAGCTTGGAATTAAAAGCAACCCCCAAATTAAGAAGCTGCTGTGTGGGAGCCAAGCTTGAAGAGAGAGATCTACTCTGGTCAGAATTGGCAGGGTTTTTTTTTTTAAATGGAGGACATGGATGGAAGACAGAAATCATATTATCTATCAAAGCTATAGCGCCTTTACAGGAATAGCCAAAAGCCATTAAAAATAGGAATATGGTACATCTGTGTGTGTTTGCCTGTATGTAGCACTATTTTCCACTAGTGTCACTGAACTCGTATTTTGCATTTCCTGCTTCTGTAAGTTGAATATAAAACCTATAGAAGAAGAGGGACTGGATCAAATTCCATCTAGTTGTGTCCTGTTCCCTGCGATGGCCACCTGGATGCTTTTGGGATGGAGGTGACCATTCTGCCCTGCTATTTGTCCGCAGCATCTGACAGTCAAAGATATTCTTCCCCTAAATATGGAGGTTCCATTTGCCTCTCTGTCCCCCATTCATCAGGCCCCCAAGTGATGTTTGTTAGACGAAAATAGGGCCTGGGTTTTGCTTGTGATAAAGTCCTCTGCAAGCGCCATAGGCCTAATTTTCAATACTGCTGTGCACCAGATTTGTGTTTTTATGTAAATCTCCAGCCAGGGTCTGGGGCTCCTGGCTGTCCCTCCCAGTTGATGATGTCATTTATTTCTGTCATCAGAAGGTTCTTTTTATAGCCCCTGCTGCAGCAGATAGGCAGACTCCAGTTGCAGGTCGAGGCATCTCCTTCCCAGCCAGCAGTGCCTGTTCAAGCCTCTCACCTCTCTTCCTAAGACCGTTGGGGCAGGGGAGAGCTGCAGAGATGCTCACGTATTTAATGTGTCAGACTTAGTGGTACCAAAAGGTGTTTTTCCTCCTAGAGTTCTGCCCTTCGTTTAAAAAATGACAGCCTTCGCAAGCAGCCACCTCAGGCTGGCAACAGAAGATGCTACGGCGTGTGTGCTCAGTTGTTTGCTTGCTCCTGCTTTCATCCTGGTCCAAATGGGAACTGCAAATATTTGTAGTGTTTCAAAGAGTTACAAGGTACCAACTTCAACTCCCTTCAAGCTATAGCCTCTCTCCAGCACAAGATTCAGTGATTCCTGAATGATGCGGATTGGTAATGTTCAGGCCCCTGTCTGGATGGGTTCTGTTTTGCATGACGCAGGCAGACACCCTTATCTGGCCTTCTTACGGTGCCCTAGGGATGGCCCCAGACCTTTTGCGTAGTCCAGATGAGGGGGGGCACCAATCCAGGCAGGCGGGCATTCTCCTCCAGCGAAGATCTCCTCCGTATCCCTCCCCAAAAGAGAACACAAAGGAACAACCCCGCTCCCAAGGCCACCTTTTCCTCAAGGCGTTTGGTTGAACCCCTGGATCCCGATTCCCACCTGCCCAGATTAAAGCAGGTGAGGCTGCACATGCTCACGGTCCTCCCTCGCTTCGTCTTGGTCCCTCCCCGATGTCTCCCCTGCCGTTAACTGGATTGGAGCCGCAGTCTGCCTTCTGGGGACAGAAGGGCTCCGTGCATGGAAAGGGCCTCTGCCCGATTTTCAGGGACCCCCTGCTACCCCCACACCATAGCACCCCATTTGACAGGATTCCTCGATCCTCTGCACAGTATTTTCAGGGGGCTGAGGTGGGAAGGAGGGGGACGGGGAAGCCTGCTTCCGCCAGCCTGGTTACACAAGCCTAAATCTAGGCCCAACTCGTCACATTTCGCTCATGAAAATCTATAAAGTGCCAGGTACACTGAGGGGACTATAGAAATGACAGTGATGGTGACAATAATTTTTACAAGGTGATTGACGGCGAGCCACTGTAGAGGGTCCCAGAGACACCCCCTCTGCACCTTTGGCGTTTCCTGTTGGGACAGTGGGTGTCCACTCTCAAGTGTGTTGTTCCACACAGAGGCTTCTGGGGGTCTCTTCAGGATTTCAGCTGAGAAGGCGCTGATTGTTCTGTAGTGTTCGCAGCCTGTTCCTGCCTGATGCTTCTTCGTAACTCTTATTCCACCCTGGAGCGCTTTCCTAATAAACAGTGGGGAGAAGGAAGGGAAAGGGTGAAAGGAGGCCTACCGCAGCCCTGTCAGCTTTTCGGGGGAAGGAACCCACTTTGTCCAGGCAGGCAGGCAGCCAAGTAGACAGCAACTTCATCTTACAACAGACTTTGGCTCTCCTGTCCTTCAAGGTTCGGATATGGGAAATCCCAGATGGAGGGTTGAAGCGCAACATGACAGAGGCTGTCCTGGAACTCTATGGACACAGCCGGCGTGTCGGCCTCGTGGAGTGGCATCCGACAACCACCAACATCCTGTTCAGTGCTGGATATGACTATAAGGTGAGCTCATAAATTACTTGGACATCTTTAGGAGTGGATGTCATGGGACTAGCAGGTTCTTTGCTGAAGCCTCTTGAGGCTGATGCATGCACGGGGAACCAGACCAGCCTGCTGAGCTTCTTCCCCAGGCTGTGCCCCAGCACCGAGGAAGGGTAAATGGCTTATCTCTGTGCAATTTCGCCCCATTCCAGCAAGCTGTCAGGGAGTTATAGCTCCCACCCCCTTTGTCCTTCCCTGGTCGCTTTTCCATGAAGAAGCTAAATGGCTGTGTGTGCGTGTGCGCACACAATTTCACTTTTGTGCAATTTCACCTTCGCACAATTTCACTTTAGCACTAAAGCGCCAGCAAAGTCTGGGCGGGGGGGGGGGTGATCTGGGATAATTGCACAGGGTTTTGTTGGTGCATCAAGTGCCTCCCAACTAGGAGAGGCTGTGTGTGAAGTTTGGTCCCAGTCCTGCAAACCTCCAAGGTTTTATAGCTGCCATCTCCTTGTCGGGGTTATGATGGAAGCACTGAAATAAGCCCCTCCTGTTCTTCACCCCACACCTCTCCCCTCTCATTGGGATATTGTGGAAGGTTAAACAGGCTGCCGTGATGTTATCAATGGGTGAAACAGCGCTACCACTCAGGCAGGAGGACTGCAGTAGGACAGGGGGCACGGGGAGGGCTCAGATTACGCAGATTAATAGCCCAGTCATGTGGCGGGGCATTGTGGACTATTTAAAAAATAAGCTACTATGAGTAGTTTATTAAGCCACCATGGCTTAAAGTGACATCCGAGCAGGACCTGAGAGTTTTTTCAGATGAAGAGCAGAGTCAAAATGCTTTCAATTAAAGAGAGAGAGAGAGAGAGAGAGGTTGGCTCTGTTCCAAATGCCATCTTCCAGAATGGTTAAAATCACCCCTGTAAGGAGTGGGGGTCTTCTTGGTCATGGCCTGAAGGCTTTGGAAGAGCCTTTCAGAAGACGTCCATCAATAATCGTAGTTGTTGGTCTTCTAAAAAAAAGTGCATGGCACAACTATTTGAACAGGCCTGTCTTTGGTGGCCAAGATGGAGAGTGACTTTGGCATGTTGACTTGTTTCCTGTCGCTAAATGTTTTAGATCTGGTTTTACTAATATTTTAGGCTTTAAAAAGTCTCTTCTTTTATTGGTGCTTTCAGTTTTGGTGTTTAAAAGGTGTCTTGAATGTTAGGAGAAACAGGATATAAATATTTTAAATAAGCGAGATGCTGAAGCCAAAAACTAAGAGTGGTGGAAAGCTTACGCTTGTTCTGCATCCTTTTCCTTCTCAGGTTCTCATCTGGAACCTGGATATTGGTGAGCCGGTGAAGATGATTGACTGCCACTCTGACGTCATCCTTTGCATGTCCTTCAACACAGATGGTAGTTTACTCTCCACCACTTGCAAAGACAAGAAGCTCCGTGTCATCGAGCCACGTTCTGGCAAAGTCCTCCAGGTGGGGAGCTTACTTTAAGGGCCAAAACAGATGTGATGCAGAATATCCATGATCCAAACTCCTAGCTGTGTTTTTTAAACTTCAAAGGAGCTGCAGAGAAGGGGCTGTGTCCATTTTGGATCGGAGCAGTAGCACCAGGGAAGAGAGTTTTCAGTTCTTTTTCCTCTGTGCTGTTTTCTCCATCTAAATTACCAAAGCTGCTATTACACTTCTGTTTTTCTCAGCTGGTCTGATCACACCTGGGGGGGCCCCAGCAATTTAGATTGGGGAAATAGTGGGGGGTGGGCTATCCCTTCTGTTCCAGGACCATTACTGTGATCAAGACCAAAGCGCCCCCCCCCCCCCCGCAACCATGACAGCTTTAAAGTTGAAAAGTCTGGAGATCTGATCTCCAGATGTCCCATCTGTTTTGAAACCTCCATCTTAACTGCAAGGTGCAGTCCTTGATCTCTTTGGTGCTCGGTGTAAAGACATGAGACAGGCAGAGAAGGTGGGATAACTGCAACAGCTTAGAGATATTTTTAAATATGGTAAATAGTACACAGCTCCTGGGCTGTGGAACTCCCTGCCAAGGAAGGCTCGGTACACTGTCCTTCCACTGTCAGGCAAACACCTCTTTATTTAAGCAGGCCTTTGGTGTGTAAGCAGGTCTGTTGGATTGGATGTAGATTTTATTCTGTTGTTATGTTTTTAATTGTGTTTTGATGTATTTGTTTTTATTACTGTTTTAATCAAGTTTTATTTGTGCTGTAAGCTGCCTTGAGTGCTATTTTTGGGGGTAGAACGGCAGGGTACAAATCAAATCAATCAATAGTATATAAGTTTATTATAATAATGTGTTCGTTGGATCTATTTATGTTGGTAAGAATGCACAAGCCCTTCTTCAGACAATAATGTTTCCATAAGTAATCTTTTTATAAGCGAGTTCCTACGAAAGGAGTGTTCATAGAAAAAGCACATCAAAACCTTTTTGATAGCTTGGTAAGAATTTTTTTCTACAGATGTCAATGCACAAATGTCAATGTTACCTTTAGATAAGCACAATTTCCAACTGAGAGAATAGAAGGAACCCACTGCAGGGTGTTTATATGTGACTTTAATCTTTTATTCATCAAAAGTTGTCATGGATGAAATTGTTTAAAGTTCTGGGGATTTTGAGTGGCATATTTGGGAGAATGTGGCCTTAATAAATTTGCTGCATCTACTTGGAGAGGGAGTTGGAGGCTGCCTGGCTGGCTGATTCATGGTTGTCTTTCAAGGAGGCGAACTGTAAGAACCATCGCGTGAACCGGGTTGTCTACTTAGGGAACATGAAGCGTCTTCTAACAACGGGTGTTTCACGGTGGAACACGAGGCAGATCGCCCTCTGGGATCAGGTCAGAAAACAGTTATTGGGGGTGGGGGTGAGGGTTCCAGGAAAACTGGAAGCACCAAAAGTAAACACTTAATTTGTACTTTTAACAGGCCAAGACAGTCTACTTTGCACTAGACTCTTCGTGTGGGGCAGACTTGGGCTGTGTTTCAGCTCCTCTTGTACGATGAACATTTCACACTAGAACTGCCGGGTGTATCCAGAAAACGTCTCTTGGTGGGCCCAAGAAATTCTGCTGGGGCAGGGTGTTTAGGGCATGTGATTGTAATACACATGGATGGCCATTACAGCACCGGCATGTTTTCCTTGTGTGTGCATGTCCATGCTTTGTTGCTGAGAGTCATACTCTGTGACATTTAGAAGCCAACACAGAGTCCTCAGAACAAGGAATTTGACCGCACGAGTGCAGAAGAGTGTCATATTCAGGCTTCACATATCATGAACTCCCAACAGAATTTTATTCCAGTGAGGTTACCCAATGCATTCTCTTTGTTAAACAGTGTCTGGATAAGGCTTTCAATAAATTTAGACTTGTATAAAACAGTCCCTAACCCATTCCCCTTGTTAGGAGGCACCTGACATCTGTGTCTGTTCTTCCCAAGTGCACAGAGAGGGGAACGGGAATGTGGGGTCTTCTTTACTAGTGGGGCTTCTGCTTTTAGGTCAGCCCTGCAGCCAGGCAGGATCCTGGGAGGGAGGAGGTGGCAGGTCTGATTCAGTTATCGTCCATATCTAATTTTCTTTAAGATCATGTGTTGATTTGAATAGCCAGACAATTTGCCAAAAGTATTAATCAATTTCATCAAAGCTGGAACTGACAACTGGAGTTTCGAGATAAACAACAAGAGATCATCAGTGTAAAGGCTAATTTTATATTCTAATCCAAAATAGACAAATCCATGAATACTACTATTTTGTCTAATAGCACACGCCAGCGGTTCCAAACGTAAGTTGAATATCAATGGGGAAAGTGGACAACCTCGTCTGGTGTCCCGCTCAAGTAAAAAAAAAAAGCCAAAAATAAACGGTTAGACATTACTCTTGTTCTTGCAGCAGAGTATAGGATTTTAACCCATTTCAAAAATTCTATAGGAAAACCAAAATTAGTCAGTGTGGTAAAAATAAATTTCCAATGAATTTTGTCAGAGGCCTTTTCTGAATCCAAGGAAATGATGGCCGCCTGGTCAGGTCTTTCAGAGTTTAAAGCAACTAGATCAGCAACTAATCTAAGGTTATCAGCTCCCTGTCTGTTTTTAATAAATCCCACCTGGTCCGGTCTAACCAATGTGGCCATGACTTGTTACAATCTATCAGCCAAGATTGCTGTTAATATTTTGACATCTACATTAATTAATGATATAGACTGATAATTAGCACAATAAATATGATCCTTGCCAGGCTTAGGAATCATGGTACTACAAGCCTAATTTAATGATGAAGAAAGGGAGCCCACCTCAAAAATATGGTTATAGAGGCGATACAACTTTGGGGCTAAAAAACTGGAAAATGTGTTATACCACCCAACTGGGAATCCATCTGGACCGGGTGATTTCCCAGGGTATTGCATTCATAATTTCCTCTAAATGCAAAGAACCTAAGGGAGCAATCCTATGGCCTCTAGTCAGCGACTAGACAACCATAGGATATGTGGTTTTCCAGGAACTGACCTTGGAGCCTGTGTTCCAAGGTAGGTTCCCGGAGTACTGACCTTGCCCCCCTTCTGCGCTGCCTTGTAGGCAGTGCGGAATGACCCCATGCACCACACTCAGAAGAGGAGCGCAGAGCGACCAAAACAGGGCATTCCGGGGGGGCGTTCCAGGGCAGGGAAGGCAGAAATGCTGGTACGACACATTCTATGTGCTGTCTGGCAGCCTCCTCCCCTGCTCCGCCTTCCCATGGCTAGACAGCTGAAATCAGCTGTCCAGCCACAAATGCGGGGCAGGGGGAGCACGGAGGGAACGATCCCCTCCGTGCTTCTCCTGCCCTGCATTGGATAGGTGGTTGCCTCCGAGTTCGGAGGTGGCCGCCTATCCTCATAGGATTGCACCCTAAAAGGAGCTGTTGTTGTGAAGACTCTAAACATGGAAGATTGATCTGGGAGAAAAAAGCTTCCATATCTGGCTCTGGTATCTCATGACCAGTACTGTAAAGATCAGAATAAAACTTTAAAAATTGTGAGTTTATGGCTGTAGGAGAGGTACACTTTGCCACTCTCATCTTTAATAGCTGAAATGACATTTTGATGTTGATGCTGTTTAAGACGATGTACAATGATCTTACTAGGCCGTTCACCATTTTCCCGTTATTTCTGTCGTAGACAGGTCAGAGCAAATTCTGCCTGCTGTGAAAGAATATTATTCAGCTCATGCTTAGTATTCCGTAGCTCTTGATAGAGTTGTACTGTGGGGGAAGTGGCAACCTGAGTTATTAAAAGATTTCAGCTTCTTGTTTAAAAACGTATGTTGAGTTTTTTTAAGTTTCTTTTGATAAGTAGCATAAGAAATAATTCAGCTCCTTATAAAAGCTTTACTGTTTTCCCACTCAATGGCACACGAAGCTGCTGTACCCCCATTAGTATTAAAATAGTCTGTTAGTTCAGCTAACATCTGAATTTTAAACTTATCATCACTGAGAAGAGAAACATTAAAATGCCAAAGACCGGGGGCCTTGATTTGCTGTAGGCTCCGTTGGGGCTCTCTTGTTTAGGTTAGGACAGTTGGACATTTTTTTTATTTTTCAGGCACCTATTTGAAAACAGAAATTCAAGTAAGGCAGTGACAGTCAAAGTGACACACAGGTTATGCATGAAATTTGTGCAGAAGAGGTTGTCCAAGCCCTTCAGTACCCATGTTTCAACATGTCCATGCTCAGCTGCCTTCTGGAAGATTGCAAGTTGTGCTCAAGGTGGAAGTGTCAGATGAACACACATTTAGCACAGACATTCTGAGAAAGCTAGAGGAGATACTGGGAATTTGTCCTTTGACCCCTTTTAAACTACTACTAAAAGCAGCTACGAGTGAGGCTGGGGGAGGCTGAACCGGATCAGGACCATAACACCAGGGAAGGGGGAACAAACCCTTCTGCCGGCATCATTTCCCTAATGAAAATCACCCTTGCCCCAGGGCTGCCATATGGGCACGCCTGTTTGCCTGATTGGGCAAGTAGCAGCTGGAGAAGATCCGCATCAGGAAAAGAGGATGGGGTGGCCAGTCAGCACCATGGCCCCAACCTCGATGACTGCTTTAAAAGAAACGTAAAGGCACAGGGGATCCACTCATGGACCTCCCGGTTTGGCCTCCAGAGAGCAAAGGTCAGTTCCCTTGATCCCACAATGCCCTCTTACATCATCGAAGAACACACTTTCAGCAACACTGGGTGGCACCAAGTTGGTCAGATGTCGGATGCGGTCCTTCAGGAGATTCATCAAAGCCATAGCCTGGGCTTTCTGGAAGTGTTTCTTCACACCTGTAATAACATTACTCATGCTGAGGCCATGGACACGTTACAGTTAAATATTTATAAATATAGATATATTTATATTAATTTCTGCAGGAAGATCTGTCCATGCCCTTAATAGAGGAGGAGATTGACGGACTGTCGGGGCTACTGTTCCCATTCTATGATGCAGATACACACATGTTGTACTTGGCTGGCAAGGTGGGTGAGCTCTGCTTTCTGCCATGGAGTGTTCATGGTGCGGAGGGGAAAAATGCAATGAGATGTTCTGAAGTTCCCATAAATTGCTGTGAGGGGTGGACAGACATTCCACGCTGCCCCCATGTACGTCTGTACTCACTTCAGAGCCATGCCCTCAGAGCTAAAATTAACCAGCCAATTCCCTCAAAGTAGTTTTAAAGGCATTCATCCTATCATCTGTGTGATTAATCAAACAACGCTTATCTATAACTTCAGATTTAAACACTGTTTTTTCAGACTGAGGTTTTGAGCATACATTGATAGAAAAAAATTGTATTAATATTAATAGGGCTCGCTTCCATGTCAATGTATGAAGGACCAAAGAGAGGTAAAGCAGAGTGGCATGTCATCCCACTTCTTTTCAGGCAGACCTAAAACTATTCCACTTCTTTTCAATGAATGTAGTTGACCCTGGCTTAATTTGGAATGGCACCATGCAGCGTTGGGCACCATGTAGGATTCGGTGTTCATTTGAGCCTTGGCTAAACCACTGTCCTTCAGCCTCAATTCTTCTAAAGCAAAATGGGATCAAAGCTAACATATTGTACAGGGTGGTTGTGAGGAAAAACAAGACTGCACGGGTAAAATGTTTTACAATTATTAAAAGTGTTGGCCAATGAAACTCTGGATATGGGCTGCTATGACATAATAGTACGATGCTCTTTTTCCTTGTAGTTCACACAATATTCTCAAAATCCCACTGATTGACCTTTCCCCTCTCGCTCTCTCCCCAGGGAGATGGGAATATCCGATACTATGAAATCAGTACAGAGAAGCCATACCTCACTCACCTCATGGAGTTCCGCTCCCCGGCCCCACAGAAAGGCCTCGGTAAGGGGTGCACACTGCCTGCAGCTCAGTCCCAAAGGGTGGTTTGAGACACCAGCGGCGCTTCTTCTTGGCCTCCCCTCTCATTCGCTCTGCTGGCCCTCTTTCCCCTTGCATGCACACTGTCTCATTCTCTGGCTGGCCCACTGTAGCCCCCTCCCGTCAGGTCCCTTGCCTCAGGAGCCTCCTCTCCCATAGCTGTGCTGACTCCTGGGCCTGCTTCCCACTTGGCTTCCCAGCCTTTGTCCTCCCTGCGTTTCTAGCACCTTGACCTCTGTCCCACCCTTCTCCCTGCCACCCCCCAACCACCTGGCAATCCTTAGGGCCTGAGTGAGGTTTTCCCCTCAGCCAAACTGACTCCCTCCTTCTCGTACAACAGCTGCAGTCTTTGTCACAATTGTGTGACTGGCCCTTTTCTTTCCTGGAGTAGAATGTTTGTGACCGTTCCTGGGCACTAGAGCAATGCCTCAGCCAGCGTCTGAGGTGGCGGACACTTTTCAGCATTATAGAAACAGAAGTTGGTGCAACCAGCCAAGGGGACAGCATCTTCTGAAAACAACAGAGAAACTATGGGATGGAAAGAAGCAAGCAGAGAGCCTGGCTGTCGGGCTGCTATGTCACTGCAATGCCGTTTCGAAGGGCCATGTCACAACCTATCCCAAAATGGAGTGTTCTGTATTTTGGTATGAGGCAAAAGTGTCCCATATGCTTGAACATTTCTCTGCAGGAGTGATGCCAAAGCACGGCCTGGATGTGTCTGCATGCGAGGTGTTTCGGTTCTACAAGCTCATCACGTTAAAAGGGCTCATTGAGCCGATTTCCATGATTGTGCCAAGGAGGGTGAGTAATCTGGCTGTCACTCAAAGTATACCCAGTGTTGCTCTTTAATGCTCTGGGCCTAGTTTAATGCTCTGGGCCTAGTTCACACAACTGTGTCGATGCATCTTCCCGATAAGAGAGCCTGGTATCATCCCGTGAAAAGGAGCCCCGTGTGATTTGCTGGGCTCTGCCTTAAGGATTCTGAAGGCTCCCCAGAGGAAGGCAGAGGAAGACAGAAGAAGGGGGTGGGGAGCTGCTCATCTCTCCTTTGCCCCTAGGGCTTCACGGCAGAGAAGTAGGGACAAGGAGCTGCTACAGGAGAGGTAAGAAATGGGTGGAGAACACGGGGCAGGAGCTCCACAATGCCTCCTCCTTTCTCTGCCTAGCTGTGAGGCCGCTTCAGAATTCTCAGCCGTCAGGGCCTCCCTCTCACAAGGGGCTACTTCGCATATAAGGAGTGTGACGTGCAGCCAGGCTGAGGGTACACATCTTGTGCGTTAAATGACGGATCCTTCAGCCACTCATACCACATCAACACTGTGGAAAACCCAGGTTCTGCTGACATAGGGAAGGTCCTTGCTACCGTACCTTGGAGATGTTCATTTCAGAATATCATCTCCCCTGTCATCCAGGCTGGCAAACACTTGAGAGTTTTACTGAATTGCCATGAGTCCATCGGCCAGACTCACAGCCAGGTCAGGGAGCACCTGATTATTGGAGCAAAGGTTGGGGCCTGGACGGGAGACCGCTGGGAGGGTCACAGGAGCAGCTCTGAGCTTTCTAAGGCATTTAATGTCCAAGTATCTTTTTCTTCCGTGGCTCCAAGAGGGCATTCAGGACAGCACCTCCTCCTGGAGCAGCAGGCCAGGCCCAGTCACTGAGGTCTTCTCCAGGCCAGGGGAGGGACTGCTTGGCCCTCTCAGGCTGGCTGTGCCTACTGGCAGTGAAGCAGAGTTTGGAGAGAGCTCTCCAGAGCTCTTTCTCATTAAGAGAGAGAGTTTTTTTCTGATCTTCTGTGGCACTACATGCTCAAGCTAGAAAAATTTAGCTTTCAGTGTCCCTCACTGAGGGAAGACAGCGCTGGCTTGGGCCTCAATGCAGTGAGAGCCTGAAACAACGACCAAGCAGTATATGGTCTTCACCAACTCTACCCATGTCGGGTCAGGCTGCTTGCTAATGGATGCACCAAGGAGACAAAGGACGGGTCTTTATACCCATCCCACCAGTGCCTGGGCATGCAGCCACCACTGAATGCAGCATGGAGATCAGGGACAGGCCCTGGTCTTCAAAAATGGCATCTCTCGCAGCATCTTCAAAAGCATGTCTCCACCAATGTTTCCAATACAGATGATTTCCAGTTATGTTTTTTCAGACCTGAGGGAGTTTATGGAAGTTTTGGTAAAGTTTCTGGCATTCCATGGTCTACAAGAAGTGGGTCTTTTCCCCACCCAGTTGATATCCTTCTGGGCTTCTTGGAAGATGTAGTCTCAAGACTCCACAGATCCATTGCACCTCCCTCTTCCATTAGCTACTGCTTTCTACATGCAGGATATTATTGGTGCAGGTTGGTGTCTCTTGTGCAATACTTTCACTTTTATTTTTAAATTAAGAAGTTGAGGGGTTGCTTCTGCTCTTCCAGCCCAGTCTGGAAGGTGCACATGATTGGACCCTGCCTGCTGCTCCAGGGGGAGGAGCTTTTCTGGTGGTCCCAGAATGCCCTCCGGGAGTCATGGAGAACAGAAATTCATGGTAAGAACTTCCTCTTTCTAACAAATATAAACACATATTCTGCTAACTACCGGTGCAAAATCAGTACTCGGTATATATTCAGACTCAGATGTTACTAAGATGCATATATCATGTGGAGTTCTCTATACCCTCCTTGTGTCTTGAAGGTGGCAGTCCTATACACACTTACTTGGAAGTGCGTCCCATTGAGGTCAATTGGGCTTACTTCTGAGTAGTGTGTTGTGAAGGTTTGAGGCTTACAGAGGCAGGAAAGAAAAAGGTCAGGCTTAGAGGTCTGGAGTTTTTTGTTGGGTGGGGGTATCCACAAGAGGAGTAGTTTCATTTCTCTGGTTAGGTTTCAGTTTCATTTCCCCAGTAAGTTTCATTTCTTCAGGTTTGAAGCAGTACTTTTGGTTTTGGGGGAGGAGGATATAAAAAGAGAGAGTCAGAAAGACCAAAGCAGTGAAAGCAGAGTTGGGGAGACCAGAGCATGAAGAGGGAGCCGGAAGAAGCAGCCTGGTGACGTCTAAGTACAGCTAGGGTAAAGGAACTCGTGTTTTGCAACTTTTATTTTCTCTTCAGGCCTTTTGTATCACTCAGCTCTATTCTGTAAATACCTTTAGTTGTGATTGCTTGCTTTAATTTACCAGTAAATTGTTGTGGTTAATTAAACCCTGTGTCTAGAGTGTCAGTCATCCCACATCTACAGCCTAAACCCATGTTTAGGCCATTGGGAAGGGGAAGTTTAAAAGAAGGAATATGGGACTCTTAAGGAGGCAAGAGATCCTTAAGGGGTTGCTCAGGGGGTCCAGGTCAATGGTGGAACCCTGACAGCATCCCACTGAGCTCAGTGGGGCTTACTTCTGAGTAGACATGCATTTAATTCCACTGTAAGTAACTCCAAGAATAAAAGTGAGATCATTTTGCTATCACTGCCCAAGCCAACAGGAAATCTCAGTCATATTCTTCTCAAACTGGGGAGAGGTAATGAGCGGAGTACCGCAGGGCTCAGTCCTGGGCCCAGTGCTCTTCAGCATTTGTATTAATGACTTGAAGGAGGAGGTGCAGGGAATGCTGATCAGATTTGCAGATGACACAAAATTGGGTGGGATAGCTAATACCCTGGAAGACAGAAACAAAATTCAAGGTGATCTGGATAGACTAGAGCGCTGGGCAGAAAACAACAGAATGACATTCCATAGGCATAAATGCCAAGTTCTGCACCTAGGAAAAAGAAACCAAATGCACAGTTACAATATGGGGGATACGTGGCTCAACAACACTACAAGCAAGAAGGATCTTGGAATTGTTGTAGATCATAAGCTGAAGATGAGCCAACAATGTGGTGTGGCTGCAAAAAAGGCCAATGCTCTTTTGGACTGCATTCATAGAAGCATAGCTTCCAGATCCCGGGAAGTACTAGTTCCCCTCTACTCAGCACTGGTTAGGCCTCATCTGGAGTACTGTGTCCAGTTCTGGGCACCATACTTTAAGAAGGATGCAGACAAACTGGAGAGGGTTCAGAGGAGGGCAACAAAGACGATCAGGGGCCTGGAAACAAAGCCCTATGAAGAGAGACTGAAAGAACTGGGCATGTTTAGCCTTGAGAACAGAAGACTGAGGGGAGATAGGATAGCCCCCTTCAACTACTTGAAAGGTTGTTACAGAGAGGAAGGCCAGGATCTCTTCTCGATCATCCCAGAGTGCAGGACACGGAATCATGGGCTCAAGTAACAGGAGGCCAGATTTCGGCTGAACTTCAGGAAAAACTTCCCGTCTGTTAGAGCAATACGACAATGGAACCAATGACCTAGGGAGGTGGTGGGCTCTCCCACACTGGAGGCGTTCAAGACGAGGCTGGACAGCCACCTGTCAGGGATGCTCTGACTTGGCTTCCTGCATTGAGCAGGGGGTTGGACTCGATGGCCTTGTAGGCCCCTTCCAGCCCTACTATTCTATGATTTTTATCTTGAATTCTCCATCTCAAAATATTGTGTAGAATAAATCCTCTAGTAGGCTAGCATTTTTTTGTATCCCCGAGTGCTAATGTGTTTTTTCCTGTGTTTGTGGTATACAGATGCAAAGGAGGATTATAATTCACTCCAATTATTTTTACTCAAAAGTTCTGCAGGTCAATTTCCCCCACTCTTAGTCCTTTTTCTTCATGCTCCACAAGCCTGAATATGCTCTCTTAAGCCTCTCTTGTCTTGCTTGCCTCTCCCTTCAGATTGTAAACACGGAGCTGCCTGATGGGTCTTCCTGTGGCTGCAAGGAGCAGGCTCTTCAGGGTCAAAGGGAGGTGCTGGAGAATGTTCTGATGGAGTTTTCATCCCATCTGAAAAACCAAAATGCCCAATGTTTTGAAACGGTGATACATCAGCTTCTTTGGAGCCTGAAGGGGCTTGGCCATTACCTCTAGCTCCTCATGGAATAAATAGCTGCACGTTTTTGGTTTAATTATTCCTGCTATAGCATTAAAAATCCCTTTTTGATTATTTGTTGGGAAAATTAGAACTTACTAATTATTTCAAAGCGGCTGTTTCTCTTCTTTCTGCAATCTAGTCAGAAACATACCAAGAGGATATTTACCCAATGACTCCAGGAACAGAACCTGCCCTCACGCCGGATGAATGGCTGAGTGGAACGAATAGGGGTAATAGCATTTGCACTACTATATGGCATCAGATGACAGGCTGCAGACCTATTCCCACTTACATGGTAGTAAGCCCCATTGAAATCAACAGGACTTACTTCTCTTCTGACTAGACATGTATGAAATTGCATGTATGTTAGTTTAGGAATACACACAGTGAGCTCAAGACAGAAAAATTATCCACCCTTTATACAGTAGTTTTGAACTTCTCAGAAACTTGACTTCAAGCAAAAAGTTGCAAAAATTGCTTGACATTATTGTCTCAGTGTCTGCTTCAAGACAATAAATGCTGAAGATTGTTATGGGATATTCTGAATGGTATCATTGAAATTTGTTGAAATTCCATCCTGTTAAATGTTTTGTTCCCCTTAGAAACAGGCGGGCCACACATGGCTGTGACCCACACTGTCCCACACCATTCTGTCACCATGCTGCTGAAATTCACGACGGCAGCAAAAAAATCACTGCTGCTATGGAAGCCTAAAATGGCCAGATCATGCTTGAAAACAAGCAAGGTTTGACCCCTTTAGGCTTCCTTGGTGGTTTGCTGCCGATTTTCAGCGGCAAACTGGTGTTTACACACGCACGCACAACGCCCTGTGGAGGGGCTCTGGGGGAGAAATGGCCCCGGACTGCCCACAGTTGTCCAGCCCTGCTTTAAAATCTAGAATTGGGGATGTGATGATTAAAGCGAAGAACCAGGCCAGAGTCTGTCAGAGGCTTTATAGGGCCCCTGGTGTCACCTGACAGCGGCTAAGCTTGAAATGGCAATATAACCTTCTGGCCAGCCATGCTGGTGGCCTCAAAGCTCAGCTAGGGGGACTTCAGGGGTCCCTCTTTTGGCAAGCTGCACTGTAAGTGAGCGAGCGAGGTGCCTGGATGTAGTTAGCAGGCGTCCTCAGCTTGCGCAGCCGGGCCTTTTCCAGGACCCTGGAGTGCACTTCTCAAAGTTGTGCACTGCCTTGTTGACAGCCCTAAAAGCAATCTCTTGGGTCGCTAGTGTGGTTTGGCCAGTTTTGTTAAATGTCCTACAGGAGCCACTACCTGCCTACGTTGGACAGAAGACAAATTAAAACAGAGCTTGAATAAGTTCAAACCCTTCATACTGAATTCAGACGAATATAAACATATGGCAATCTGTAGCAGAGAAAATGATGGAGATTTGCTTGTTTCTAGAAATGGCCTCTTTAACCCAGGTAATTACATTTTTGCATTTGTTGTCTCATTTTTTTAGATCCCATATTGATGTCTTTAAAGGAAGGCTACAAGAAATCATCCAAAGTAGTTTTTAAGGCACCCATACGAGAGAAAAAGAGTGTTGTTGTGAATGGGATCGACCTCTTGGAAAATGTTCCCCCCAGAACAGAGAATGAGGTAAAGACTGGGCAGCTCTTCTCTCTCGTTTGAATGTCGTGCTTTAAGCACCACAAATTCCCTTCTCATAACCATCCTGATTTTAAGCTTCATGGACTTTGTAGGGCCAGGAAGACAGAGTGGGAACTAGAATCCTTGTTTGTTCATTCCCCGCTGATCCCACTCAAGTCTGCACACTGAAATCTCTTTCACTGAAAAATGGCTCTCAAGTGGCACGAGGATCATCATGTGCAGAGGAGGGCACCACAAATATCTGGATGTCTCAACAGTGTATGAATGATTATAACAGCCTTCCCCAACCCAGTCAAGCACGGCTAATGTTCATGCATTCTAGGAGTTGAAGTCCAAAACATCTGGCGGGTACCAAGTTGGGGAGGGCTGTACTGTAATCTTGCAGACTGTTGACTCCCCTCCCTCTCTCTCTCTTTCTCCCTTCAAGCTCCTCCGAATGTTCTTTCGACAACAGGATGAGATCCGGCGGTTGAAGGGTGAGCTTTCGCAGAAGGACATCAAAATCCGACAGCTACAGCTGGAACTGAAAAACTTGCGCAACAGCCCGAAGAACAATGAACTCTAAAGGACATTTTCTAAACAAACTCTTTGTTTATACCCACTCTTTAATTTTACTGTATCCACTTAACACACGATATGAGCCAGAGACCCCATGCCAACACATGGGCTCACCTGCTAACTGGAAGTATGTTCTTCTGTGGTTGTTACCTAGCACTAAAAGACGTTATCTGTATGATGTAACTGAGAACTGCTGCATGAAAAGAACAAGGGATTCATGTATATCCCAAGTTTCTCTTGGAGTAAGTAGAAGAGTAAATTTGTTTCTCAATGCCGCAAAGTTATGGAATTAACCAAAGGGCACAGTTTTTTGTTTCAACCTTGATCGTTCAGGGAACAAAAAAGGAAAATCTGCGCGCCCTTGCTGAAAGCAACTGAATTTATTACTATTAATATTCTTTTTTCCTATGCAAAGTGTGACTGACAATGCACGCTGAGTACAGAACTGGAATTCAGACTCACAGAACTGGACGGTACAAGGAAGGTCTAAACGTTAATCCATCCCCTTTTCCTGTGAAGTGCCCAGGAGCATCTGCTGCGCAAGCCAAGAGGTGAACCTCAGCATCTCTTTCGTGCTGCAGATGCTGGGGGCATCTCACTGCTTTCCCAGTGTTCCTCAGTCTACTGGCCACTGTGCGTGGGGGTAGCCCTGCGTGTGCCATAACTGAGTGGTTTGTTCACGCCTCAGCCTTGGGCTGGTTGCTACCAGGCATTCCTGATCTGCTATGAAAATGGATGGGGCTTCCACCAGATAATGGGTACAGGCTCTCTCTCGTTCCTAACCACAAATCCCAGGTCTTCAGATTTTGCTCCCTCAAAAGTTTGTCATTTTGCTCCCTCAAGCGGTTGTAAACACTTGGGGTTGCAAGAGTGTCGAAGACTAACTTAGTATGAGACGTAGGTGGAAATTGTAAGCCATGTTGAAGGCCTTTGGGCAAAAAGAGGCCTAAAGATATTAATGTAATAAATGATGTCATCCCATTGGAGATAACAACTAGCTGTACCAAGAAAGTGACACGCGAAGAAACTGACAGGGGCATCGGAAAAGAAAATAACTGTGATCCGGTCAAAGTTGAACACTTTTTAAAGCCCATTGATTTCATTGGGCAAGTTATGGATATGCTTAACTATCTTCTATGAAATCAATGGGGCTTTGACACCGCCATCAGGCATGCAACATGCAGAAGCTCAGGCTACAAGGTGCTTACATTTGACGGGATCCTGCCCACTGTTTTCTAATACATTCCTAGGTACAATTCAGCAGCAGCTGGTGAGGCAGTTCAGGAGGTGAAACCATTGGTGGCAATAAGAGCGACATCCCTGCCCTTACCTTCAGATCAGGGCCGCACAACCTGTGGCCTGCATGCAGGCCTCGGTCCCTGCCACTGACCTGGCGCAGCCTTCAGAGTTGTGGAACCCTGCCCACTTTTTCCCACAGCCCAGTTGATAAGCTTGGCTGTCAAGGCGGGCGTGGGGAGAAACGTGGTTCTGTCGCTGCTCTTAGCAGCACTGGGCCGGTGATCTTGCTGGGAGTTTGCCTCTCACAACCCCGCCTCCAAGATCGCGGTTTCTCCGCCGCGAGTAGCCGTGCAAAAAGCCAACTCTCTGGAGATCACCGGGGCTGGGAGAGGACCCAGCGTACAGGCATGGGATGTGCATACATGTGGGATGTGTGTGCACGTGTGCATGCACATTTGCGGCCTCCAGCTCTACATTTGACACTGGATGTGGCCCCCAAGGGCAAAAAGGTTGTGCACCCCAGCTTTAAATGCAGGTGGAGGTGGAGTGTCACAGCCAGCACCGTTGCAGGGCATGGTTGCCAAGTGGGTCATCACTGGCTGCAGGGCTTTCAGTGGCAGCTCTAGTTAAGAGCAAGAATTCCCATTGACCTCCTCATGGAATGACCAGCAGCCCTTTCACCTCCTCACCTGCCACCATCCCAACTGGATCTCTACCTAGGTCATATGCTTCAAGAACCTTATTTGTCCTCTGGTGAAAGAACCCTAATTAATTGTGACTTAGAGAAAGATGCATTCTAAAAATCTAAAGGCAAACCTATCTTAAATTTCTCGTCAGGTAGTTTCTTGCCAATGGATAATCTTAACATTTCACTTTCTTGCTAATCACCAAAATGAGACTGCCAATATGCAACCTCCACTCATGATGGAAAAACTCAAGTGGACAGAAGTTTATTTGGGGATCTTCTTACTGGGGGCTCTTGCTTCCTTCTGCAGACATAGCCCTAGCTTAGAAATAAGGCAGTGATGGTTTCAGCTGTGGAGTCCTGCTCCTTAATATTGCCCTACAGGTAGAAATCCTAATTTAAATGGGGATGAGGAGGGAAAGAGATGATTCCTAAAATTACTTTACCTAGTACAATTCCCAGAGGGACTACTCTAGAATAAATAGGTTCACACTTGTGTTCTTGAGTGCAGGAGCTCTATGCTCTCATGTAGGTATGGCCTACATAAAGAAGAGTGGGATTAAATAAATAAGCTTTTTCGCCTGCAGTATGGGAATAATACCAGATGTAATATACAGCACTGTTAAAATGAGTGAGGTAATATGTGAAGCAATTCAAATGCTAAAAAGCACTATATAAATGCTACGTTTAAATACACATAACACTTCTACTTTTGGGGCCAGAAACCGGGGTAAAGGGTACACTCTGAACGTGACAGCACATGAAGCTTTGTCAAAGATGATCCTGTAAGCTGGATCATGGTTAGCTTCCAATTAGAGATGGCTCGGGGATCACCTCTGAGCAAGCTGTGGGGTTGGCGTACGCCAGATGGTATTTTACCTGTACATCTTGAAGCCATCCCCAAACTCAGACTCTACTTGGGCTTAGCAGTTGTCCACCAAGATGTTGTGGCTATAGAGTGAGCAGATTAAGAGGACAGGGCTTCGGGTGGTGGAGCAGCTCCTTCCACAGGGCTGAGAAAAGCTGCAGTTGCCAAGTTCCCTCTTCAACGCAACAGCCCCAAGCACAGCAGCCCATTGAACTTCTGTTGCATCTGCATTGCCCTCACTATGTGGACTATCACTTTTCTTCAGAATTAGACCCAGGTTGCAAGAAGAGATTCCACATTGTGCTCATTTAGCCATCCATGGGTGCCCCCCCCCACACACACACTTTACTCTCCAAGCACCAGGGAGGGTGTACTCACTTGTTTCTCCCTCCCCGCCCCACCAATGTTTACATTGTGTTCTGTGCCTAATGCTGACCTTCCCTCCTGCTCCATTTCAGTGTTTTCTCACTTGCTTATTTATGCTGCCATAAAAAATAGTGACAAAATAAAGAAGTTACCGAACCAGTTAGTGGTAAAGTCTCCTTTTGCCTTCTGTGTGGGGTGGGAATCTGGAGGAGGGGAAAGAGAGAAATGGTCTAGGGATGATGAAGCTCTGAGGTTTCAAGTCCTGAATTACATCCTGTAGTCTAGATAGAATAAGGGCGATTATTCACTCCCACCCCCGGGTCAGGACTTTGGTTTGGTATATCCTTTCTTATAGAGTATTTGAGTGAGTCACCCCACTACTGAAAAGGTACACAGCTTTTCAGTGCCTGCCTTGGATGAGCCCTTCCTCTATCCCTCCTTGGTTCCTTAGTGATTACTTCTGAGCTGGGACTTGGTCTGGCTGGAAAATAAATCAGCATCAGCTCCTTTGCTGGTCTAGGGCAGAAGATCCATCTGTCCTAGCACTCTGTTTCCAAGAGCCATGTGGGAAGAACACAAGGCAGGCATGATGGAGATGGGTCCCACGTGCGAATGGTCCCCAGGATCTAGTACTCAGAGTCATCTGGCTTCCCTACATGGGGGATCCACTGAGCTAGCATGACTAATTTTGAAAGAATATTTTAGACGTTGCTAAAAATAATCAGAAATGGGTTCTTTAAAAAAAAAACCACACCCCTCTTCAAAAGCAAGCAATGGGTTCCCACGTGGCCCATTCTACTCCAATAAGCCACAGAAAAAAATTGTATAAAAAGATTTATTGAAATTCATCATTGACAAACAAGACATAAAACTCAAAAAGTCTGGCTCTTTGGGGAGCAAGAGGGAAGGTCGCAATGGTTTTTTAAAAAAAATTTATACACGGATGAGATATTGGCTAGGAAATACAAGTCACTTCTAATGCTATCTTTAAAGAAGGATATGAAATTAAAACTGTACATTCAACTAGGTACTTTGCAGTCAATTTACTGACTTTGCAACTAGGTAAGAAAATACAACTTTTGTATTAGCATTCCATGCTTGAGTGTATGAAAAGAGACCAGCCGAGGCTAGACATGCTGCATCATCCCCTCTGGTATTTAAAAGTTTTGTAAAAATCTTCAGAGTATTATAGAGCACAAGTGGAAACAGATTTTCATCACTTAATATCAAGGAGGTGTTAATATATTTATATATATAATATTTTACAGACCAAAATAGTACACACCTTGGTTAAAAGGGTTCAAACATTTTCTTTTTTTATTACAACTGTCAAATTCATTTCACCAGTTAACTCAGGAAATTAGGAACACTTTTTATATATATTTATAGTTATTTCAATGACTGCCGTTTACAGAGAACTTTCCATATATCTGAAATGAAGCAAGGCCACAACCCAACGGGGAACGTGAGCTGTGCAAGAGACTTGCCATGCTCATGCAAGCTCCCATTCAAGGAGAACTTTCCAGTGGGCTGTGCTCTAAAAGGGTTTTAAAAATAAAATTAAAAATTTGCAAAGTCACCCCCACAAACCAAATAAAAAGAAATAAAGGGGGAGTGGGAATTACATATTTGGTCACTATTTACAAACAGCAAAATAAGAAGTTACCTACAGGAAGTGGAGGGAAAGGGTTTTCTGGGAACGGCAGCCATTCACAAACAGGCAACAAAGAAAACACTTTATCAAGATGCTATCTGCACCTTTGCTGCTGTGGCTGGAATGCTTGCACTGCAAATTTTGCTGCATCCAGAAAAAAAAGAAAAAAATACAATACGCTCAGACTGGCAAAAGCCATTGATTCTAAGGACCCAGAAGATCTCATCTCCATTCCAGCCACCTTTGCATCACATACGGAAATCTTCTTGCTTGTATCTTTTTAAAAAAACTTTTTTTAAAAAAACCCAAAGTGTCCAGGATGATCCACTCCAAGAAAAAACAAATTCACCACTTGCTTTATATTTGCTATTGCATTAACAGGAACTAATAACAGACACAAAAGGAAATTCTTCAGAAACCAAAAATAGGAGTGGCAGTTCTTTAAAAAAGTGTTAAATTCCCTTGCCCACCCGATTATGTATTTCCTTCTCGATCCCACAGCAACATTACACTCTGGGGAGGGGAGGGGGTGAAATACAGGGTAGGAACAGTCAAATCACAATAGGAAATTTGTCCTCCGACCCCAAAATAGATTATATCGACTTTAATCCTCTTCATCTCCTTCGTCATCAGCCTCTCGTTTTCTCTTCTCCCCCCTTTCTTCATCTGTGAAAGGAATTACAAGGTTAGGGTTATGGACCTGCCTTGATACCTCTCGCAATGCTCTTAGATGCACATCTAAGGCCTATGTCCATCTTTGTTCTTGAAGCAGAAAGGGCCTGCACCGCAACTAGAAGGCCAGTTCTGGGGGAGGTTGTAGGTCAGCCCCCTCCCCCAGTCCCACACATGGAATGCCAACCAATCCTATTGTCAGATTCACCAGCACTCGCCACACCCCACTCTCTTGCCTCTGAGCTGGCTACCGAAGGGCACAGGGAGCTCGAGTTGGCCCTGGGCTTCTAGTTGCTGATCCTGATGGTAGTTTGCACACCGCAGTTTGACCTTGTCAGCTGAATGTTTATTATTAAAACTCGCGTGCCTCTTTTCCACATGAAGTATGTGCAAAGTGACATTGTAAAGGATGCTTTAAATTTTGCACACTGCTTTTTTTCAGAACAGCTTTTCTTCTCCAATTAATAATGTATTTAAAATAATATAATTCAACAACCAGAAGTGGCAGGGGGAAACCAACAGCCTCTCTTTAGAGCTTGAGGTCAACTGCACAGAACCATCACGCAAAAGCCACAAGCCTTGTAAATAAATTGATAAAATCTTGAGGTGGTGATCACTGTAAAAACAACTTCTTTGTCAAAAAACGCAAGAGCTACCATGCTGCATAACGGCACTCATGTGGCGTTTATCTTCTCAGGACTGGACGGTTCAACCCCGCCAAGCGCATTATTGCACCCCTTCATATTGAACTGGGGAGCTTCCCGGTAGGAGTTCTGCCCTTACCAGCTTCTTCATCCTCCTCTTCCTCATCATCTACTTCACCATCATTATAACCTTCTTCATCCTCCTGTGGGAGAGAGACGCAAAGGACGTGGGAACGTCTTTATTCTTGTCCAGAACTTTTTCAAACTGGCAAAGCTATTAAGAAACTTAATTTGAAAGAAGGGAAAATACTGCCACCATGGTGGGGGGAGAAGAATTGCCAGAGACCCTGCAGCCTTGGCTCTGAAGCTAGAGACACTCAGCCGTTATATTTCCCCCTCCCAATCCACAATATTCTTACCTCCTCTTCCCCGCTTACATCCTCCTCTTCTCCTTCCTCCTCCTCCTCCTCCTCCTCCTCATCTTCTATGACCTGGGCGTCTTCATCACACTCCTCTTCTACAAAAAGAGCAGGCAAGGTCATCAGGTCAGTTCACCGCCTACCGCCAAGACTCAGTCCTTCCCTCTTGTGGCAAGAAGAGGCACAGCAGAGACTGGGGTGGGGGGGTGGGGGGGGTGCTTGAGCGTTTTCCATGGTGCCTTCATAGGGTTTCCACAGTTTTTCTTTTAAACTAGCCGAGTTCCTGTGCATTTCTTAAACAGTAGCCTGACATGCACAAGTCTAGCGGGATGTGTTTTCTGGGTATGGAGATAAAGTGATGGGGAAAGATGTCACCAATGTGATTTTTGCTCGTTAGGCTCATGTTAAAAGTTTGCAGAAGCAGGGACAGTAAAGCCAAGTGACAGTCCGAGACCTTGGTAGTGTCAAGAGTAGGGATGGGCGAGAAATTTGTTTGGTGATTTTACACTGCCCGAATCTGAACACAATTTGTAATGCAACGCAGTTAAGATAGTGAAATTCATATTTTTATGAAGTTTTGAGATGCAGTTCAGCGGGGGAAAGATACGTACAAGAAATGCACACACTTCAAACTGTGTACAAAAAATCCATATATTTGGGCAAATGTGCACAAAAACTATTCAGTGGAAAATTGTTTGCCTAAAATGTGTACATTTTAGAAAATGCATACAAAACATGCGTATATTTTTAAAATGTGAATGAAAATATGTATGAATATTAGTGCGGACTAAAAAGAATAATTTGCAATCTGATAAGGAAACAGGACGGAACAAACTTAGCAGTGGAAAAAATGAGAGTCAGAGCAAAACTGAGCTTGACAATTTCATCCATCCCTAGCCAAGAGCAGGTGTAACTGAGGAGCTGGGGAAGGAGCGGATTGCTGCAAAGTCCAACTTTCTGCTTTTGGGGTCATCAGCTCCCACATCACTGCCCTTCGAGCCAGGCTACAGAGCACAAGTCAGCATAGTGGGTGCAAGAACAGGGTCAGCATCTACTTCCTGTGCTAGGATTCAAAGCCTTGAATGTATACAGGAACAGTAAGAGTACCTCTGAGCATGTGCAAAGTGCCTCCCCCTTGCTGGTGAGCAGTCACAGACCGTGCCCCACATGTCTATAAAGATTGACGGGTGGGGCTGCCAGGCAAGTTGGAGCTCCAGCATCTTCTCATCTCACAGAGGATGGCCTGGAGCAAACCCACTAGGGAGGCCCTCCAGGAAGGCAGCCACGCGGTGAGGAATGCAGCTGTGCCGCTGCAGGGCTGTGACAGAGGGATGCCGGGAGGCAGAGGTGGAGGCGCTTTGAGCCTGACTCCGCCCAGGATGGCAGCTGCAGATGGAGGAAATGCCTGGCTGGGTCAGCCCAAAGGGGGCCATCTGGCTGAGCAGGAGCCAAGCAGATGCCAGCGGGGAGCTCAGAGGCAGGGCATGAAGGCAACAGCCGTGTGGTGCTGCTTGTTCTGGGCACCTGCTATTCAGAGGCACACTTCACCTCTTTGTAGCGATTTCATTTAGCCTTCCAGGTAATAGCTATCAACAGATCTCTCCTCCTCCTCCATGAATTTTCTCCACACTGTTTTAAAGTCATGTACGCTAGCAGCCTTCACCTCGTCTTAGAGTCGTGACTTCCGTACGTTTAGGTAGCTGCAGAGCAAATTTTCAGGTGCTACCACTGACACCCTATGGGGTGAACTGCTTTAGTTCTTCTCATTCTTGTATTTTCGCCCCTTCTCCCCCACCCCCATCTGAGTTCAGGATTCAAGGGTTCATTGTATCCTTTGGCAAGGATGCACATTAGAACACATGGATTTTTCATTATCTGAACATTGTACAGACCTCTTTCAGGACAAACCAGAGTGCTATTCAGGTCAAGACTTACACAACAAATTCTGCTGGAGGTTCTACTATATAAAACAGCACATTTCCACTCTTCGGAGTCGCTACTAAGAAGCCAAAACTAAGGAACAAAAAAATGTACCATCTTCATCTTCCTCATCATCGTCAAGGCCTTCCACATAGCCCTCAGCATCTGAATCGGGGGCCTCTTTATCGTCCCGGTCATAGCCATCCAGATACGTGAGTTGCGGGAGGAGTTTGAAGACGTTGTCTCTGTAGTCATTCAAGTTAGTCACCTCACAATTGAAAAGATCTAAACTCTTCAGGTTTTCTAACTTTTCCTGAAAGGCAAAGGAAGGGATTCATCCCCCCAATATACACGCATCAAAGTCAAATCTCACCAAAAAACAAACGCCCACCAGATGTGCTAAAAAGCAAAGAGGATTTTGAGACAGGAAGACAGTTCTTCTGGCTTCTGCACAGGAAAACTCCCAGGGCACGCAAACCATTTCAGATACTAGAATAGTTTTCCCCAAGCTGGTATCCTCCAGGTGTGTGGAACTACAACTCCTGTCATACCCAGATGAGAACTGCAGATCAACACATCTGGAGGGTAGTGGTTAGAGACAGCTGGACTAGTTTCAGCCAGGGCACCAGGCTACTGGAGAAAACTGCAACAAACAAACCACTCCAAACCGCAAGAATCACGAGCGCATGGGAAGAGAACGAGGTTCGCCAGGCTTACTGTGTCATTTCAGGCTGCAACTGGGCATTCTGAACCCCACCCATGGAAGCAGGCCCCAGTTTGCTCCCAGGCCACATGCGACACCCCTCCAGAGGACCACCAGAGGACGCCATGCAAACCTGACCAGCTCCGCACCTACGCCCAGAGGTTCGATGCCCTTGTCAAGCCAAGAGGAAGGGCAGGACAAGGGAAGAACATCCCCGGAGAGAGTGGATCTCCACAGCTATGATGCAGAAGTGCAGCGGCAGCAAAGATGGAAGAGACATTCTGTGAGCTGGTGCAACTTGGAGGTTAAAAGCATGAACTGTTCAAATCTTGTCTTGGCCATAAGCTAGTGCTGGGCTGAAATTTTCAGCCAAGCTTTTTTCAACAGTTTATGGGAGATGAATACACCCTCCTAAAGACTGGGGAGTGGGGGGGAGGACAACATTTCCCAAAATATTTGGGGGGGGTGCTGTCCTTACAGTGCTGTCTTTACAGTCCTTAAGCTTATGAGGTGGGCAAGGTTCCTCCTGACCCCTTGTTCTGCACTGTAACAAAAGAGAGTCGCAGCTCTCCAGTTCCCTAAGCCCATCGTGCCCCCCACCCCACCTTGCACTTAAAAGAACAGCCTGGTGGTGCTCTGCCTCTCCGTGGCCCTGTCGTGTTTCCTGGAGGGTCTACAAAAGCCAGGGACATTTCAGGAAGTTAACAAAAAGAAAACAACCAACTAAGCTGCAGACCTACAAAGAGGCATAAAGCTCTTTGGGCACAAAGGCGAGGACACAGCAGGTCTGGGCAGCTATGGCGAGCTGCGACTCTTCTAAAATGCAAAACCGGGGGGGGGGGCTCTCCCCCCTCGCAACAGCACCCCAGCCTAAACATCTCCCTGCAAAAGTTGCAGAAACTGAAAGACCCACTGTGAAGGGGCCAGGCCACAATGTCCCGGCTCAGGACTGGGCAGCAAGGAAGCTGCTCCCACCAGGGCTCAGGCACCCACAGGGCAAAGCAGGAAAGGGAAGGGGCTCCCAGAGCTCTCAGAAACAGTGCAGAAGGCATCATGCTGAGGGTGCAACCTCTCTTGGCCTGGTGGCTGGATTGCTCCCTGGACCAAGCCCAGCAGGCCGGATGATGACAAGGGAGCGGGGGCCCTGCCCTGAGGCCCCTTCCCTCCTGTGACAGCATCAGCCCCATGCCGAGCACTATCATTCCCTCCACCCCCCCGCAGAGAGAGACACGGAGGTCCGTGCCTCTCTCTGCAGGGGGAGTGATCTGGGTGGTGCTCGCAGGAGCCAGCTCTCCAAGCGTTGGCCAAGCTGAGCGGCTCCTTCCTGCCCCGCTTGCAGCCTGAGTGGGATGTGAAGAAGGGGTCTGACTGCACCTTCCCACACTGCTTGTGTCCCAGCTGGAGCACGAGCGGTATCTGAAGGGACTCCCCTGGGCCAAGCGGTGCAGGGCAATCCCCCGCTCCTCTCTGATCAGAGACAACAAAAGGGTCCCCGTCTGCGCTCCTCACCCTGTGATGGAGAATGGATGGAGCAAAGGGGAATCCCTGGGCCTCCTCTGACCTGCGATAGCATGGGGACTCCTAGCCCCAGGGGCCAGGGCCTGGGGAAGGCAGGGGTCAGGACCCACTTAACCCTCTATGGGCTGGATTAGGCCTGCAGGCCAGACGTTGCCCTCCCCTGGTAAAGACCTCAAAATGCTTCAGGCAGGAAAACCCCCACCCCAAGTCACAGAAACTAAACCAGGGTGTGGCGTCAAAAGCTGATCTTAAGTGGTTCTTTACACACTTGGCACTGACTTACCAGGGGTTCTATTGTACTGAGATCCTTTATTTTGTTTCCGCTTAGGTTTAGATGTGTGAGGGTCGGACATTTTTCTGCCAATACTTCCAGTCCTCCTGAGATTCTGTTGTCACTTAACTCGAGCTGAGGGTGAGAAATTTTGACCCCATTTTAAAAAATAATTACCACTTCAAATATAAACAGCATTTATTATCCTTTATATAAGGCCAGCAACATCAGTGGCACATTACAGTGGATTTGCCCAACCTGGCACCCTCCAGATGTGTTGGACTACAATCCCAGAATCCCCCACCCATGCTGGCTGGGGAATTCTGGGAGTTGTAGTCTAACACATCTGGAGGGTGTCAGCTTGGGGAAGTCAGCTTTACACGGTTTCAGAGGACAGGCCCTGTCCCAAGGGGCTGAAGCCCAACACGGGAAACCGAGGGAGGGAAGGCGCGGCACTCAAGGGGGCAGGAGGCGGCTGTTTCAGCGGCACGTGCTCCGGCAGCGTGACGGGCAACCACTGGGATGAGGGGGCTGGGTCCAAGACACCACAGAAAGGGAGGCCAGAGAGGTGGCATCACACCGGTGTTCCGGGAGGCAGCTCCAAGCCTCTGGAGCAAGAGCGGAGATAAGGTGGAGTCTTTCGAGGGAGGAGACGCCCTTCAGGGAGCTGCCCATGATGGAGCAAAAATCACGGGCACAGATACACTCGGATGTGCCTTGGGCTGGAGGGCAGACTGCGGCGGTCTTTGGAGGCAAGGACAAGGAATTTGTGCTGGATCAGAAAACTGGTGGAGGAGCCCAAGGAGGAGGTGTGACGTGCTGAGAGCAATGAGAGAGGTGGATGATTTCGGCAGGAGAGTGTTGGGTAGAGGTGAGGGGACAAAGAGGAGAAGGCTGCAGCAGTCTAGGCAAGGGATGGCCATGGTATGGACCAGAAGGGACAGAAGGAAGGGCTGAATTTGTGCCATGTTGTCAAGGAAGAAGCAACACGGCTACGGACTGAATCTGGAAAATAAAGGAGAGAGAGAGAGAGAGGCATTAAAGATAGAGCCAAGGCTGAGTTCCCGTATAGACAGGGTGGAAAGTAACTGTTGAAGGAAGCACAGAGAAAGGGGAGGGCTTGGGAGGAAAGATGAGATGATGACGAAGCATCCATGCAGAAAAATTAGGGAAGCACCTGGAAGTACAGGATTGGAAAGAGGGGCACGGTTCAGGGGTAGTGAGATGGAACTGGGTGACATCTGTGCAGAGGTGGCACTGAAAGCCATGGGATTTAATGTGGTCACCTGGGGAGAATGTGGGAAGAGGAGAAGATGGCCAAGAATACAGCCTTTCATGGAGGCCGATGGAGAGAGGAAAAGCAAAAGAGCTTCCAGACATGGAAACATTGAAAGAAGAATCAGGCATGTAGGAGGAGAGCCAACTGAGGACAGAGGCATGTAGACCTGGGGCAGTCTTCCCCAACCTGGTGGCCTCCAGATGTTTTAGACTACAATCCTCCAGATCCCTTGCCATTGGCCATTCTGGCTAGGGCTGATAGAAGTTGGTCCAAAACATCTGGAGGGCACTGGGTTGGAGAAGCCTGACCAAGAGCAGAGTCAAGAAGCATAAAAAGGTATTGTGATGCAGCTGTGTCATCCCATCTTACATCTTAGCTTGGAAAAGGCTTTAGTCCTGGAACAGCAGAACCTTTCCACAAATGTTTAAAATGTTCTTTGGTATTGGACTAAATTTGACTGATAAGTTCTTAAATCTCTGTATAAGATATTTATATATCAAGCTAATTGGCTTTATTAGGGTTAGGGATGGGTTTCTGAGAACAGGGAAGATAGTGGCACATCTGAAAACAGCAAGGAAGGAGAGTCAGGAGAGAAGATTATGTGGTGGAGAGGAACGGTAACAGAGGGCAGAGGGCACACAGGAAACGGGAGGGAATGCATGCAGAAGGGTTAGTCAATCCATCAAGCAAGGCAGGGAAGAAAGAGGAAAGAGTAGAGGGAGGTGTAGAGGGAGGCAAGTGGAAGAGGAGAACGGGAGGAAGAGCAACTGGAGCAGATGGTTTCAATTTTAGCACTGAAGGAGACACATTTTGGGGCAGTGAGCGAAAAGGACAGAGGTGTCGAGACAGGCCTCAGTAGGGGATCAAAGGCAGAGGAGAGGTGCTGAGGAGTCCTAGGTGCAGCAGTGCTGCCTGGCCCGGTGGATGGCTGGTGAGAAGGGGAGCGGGCGTTTACAGTGGACAAGGGCAGTCAGCTCTTCTGCTCTCCTCCAGAGGTGTCCAGCTGCATGATCGACCAGTGGCGAACAGTTCACTGGGCGAATGGGGCAAATATGTCAAGCGTGGAGGACAAGGATGAATTGAGGGTGCAAACTGCAGAGTCTAACAAGCCGTAGGAGAGGACAACACTTTCAAAAAGACCACTGGATCAACAAACCGGAGATTACAGAAAGAGCAGGAAGCAGCCTATGAGGAGGGTGGGCTGTGTGTGACGCTGAAGGAGATGAGGCGATGATCACCGCTCAGACACAGGGGGAGAGTGCCCAGGGCAGAGAGTGCATGACAGCATCAGCCCAGGGGTGAAGGTCAAAAGAAAAGGCAAGCAGGCCAAGACGGGAAGCAACTGGGTCAGAGGGATGATGCTAAAATCACCAAGGAGCAGAGTGGGGCACTGCTGGAGTGGAAGCACATACAAGATTAGGAAATCTCATCACATTATCAAAATATACCTCGCCATTAAGAACTTATAACAAAGATCTACAACTTTGCTTTAATCTTTTGTAAAAAAAAAGCCTACGTATTTGATTCAAAGCCCTCTTATGTGAAGTAATTCCACACTTAAAAATATAGTGCTTTTATTTACAAAAATCAAGGGACAGGGCATCTACCTACCTTCTTAAGTTTGTTTAACTTTGGTAAGTTTGCAACTGAGGTGAGTCCTACATTGATTGTACTTAAGAATTCCAGCTCTTCAAATTCATCTGTGAGGCCTTCAATTTTGCCTTCATTTGACCTACAGTTGTCGAGAACAAGTTCTTTAACCTGGGGATTAGAATTAAACAAAATAAAGTTAAATCACCTTTAGTTGCAACCACCACAGCTACATTTGCAAACTGTTTTGTAGCAAACTGCAAGAGCCGCTTCCAGAACTACTGGTCTGTTTAACCTCAGCTGCTGATGGGAAGTGATTCTGCATCAATTGAGCTAGTTTACACCAGGAGTAGCCAGAACACAGATCTCCAGCTGTTCTGGACTTCAACTTCAGGCATTTCTGACCACTGACCAGGCTGGCAGGGGCACCCCGAACATCTGGAGACCTACCCTCTGCCCACTCCTAGTCTTCACAGAACCAGTGTAGGTCTTGGCCCAGTGATGCTGTTCTTATCCATTTCAGCTGCAATCCTACACCCACTTACTTGGGATCAAGTCCCACTAATCTCAATGGGACTTACTTCCAAGTAGACATGCAGAGAAGTGCATGTTAATTTCAGGCTACTGCGGAGTTCCCTTATGGAAGCAGCCAACTCACTATTTATTTATGCCATGACATAAAAAACTAACGCAGAGAAAACAGATGCAGTGGGTGTCGCGGGCAGGATGCTGGACATGGGCTTGCTCAGCCATGAAACTTGGGCCAGTCAGTCTCTCTCAACCTGATCTGCCTCACCAAGTTGTTGCAAAGATAAAACAGAATTATCACCCTGTGCAGCTCCTTGGACAAAGGGAGAGTTACAAACATGATACGATCCATTTCGTCCCCACAGCTGGATTGCCCCTTGCTCTCCAAAGCCATGACCCTAAACACACTGAAATCAATGGGATGTCCTTCCAAACAAACACACTTAGGATCAGGATGAGGAGTGATGTGGGTTTTCCAGAAAAATTTGAACTGGGAAACTCTCCTATGCAAATTAGGGTAATCTGCACAGGGAAAATTTCAGCTGCCTTAGAGCAAGGGGTGGGAACCTTTTTCAAGCCGAGGGCCGAATTCAGTTTTGGAGAAGCTCTCAGGGCCCACGTTCCAGGGCGGGCATGGCCAAAGGCAAAAGAGGTGGGGCCAGAAATGCCAGCATACTGTAGCTTGAAGCTCTTACTCCCAATAGGAGAGGCATGTCGACCATTTGGAATGGGAAATACTGCAAAAATGCTGGGAAACCACCAAATATTGGTGGTTGGGGAAAGAGGGGTGGGACCAGGGTAAGGAAGCAGGGCCCATCTGAGGAACCTCAGAGGGCCAGGTTGGGACCCCAGGAGGGCTGGACTGGGAGCCCAGACCTGAAGTTCCCCACTCCTGCCCTAGAGAGTGATAGAATTTAGCACGTTTATTTTACTTATATTTAGTAAAGAAAGTTTCACCATGGAAAATGTTCCACCCCACATCACAGCTCAGTCCTAATTCCAGACCATTTATGAACACATTTAAAAAGCACCTATCCCAATACAGGTTCTTGTGGGACCTGATGACTTACATCCCCCACTGGGAGAATTTACCATTTATTCCTCCTCTCTGCCTTCTGTTCTTTACCAGTTTCTGCTCCATAAGAGGACCTGTCCTCTGATTCCATGACTGCTACGTTTGCTCAGGAGTCTTTGGTGAGGGACTTTGTCAAAAGCCTTTTGGAAGTCCAAGTAAACAACGTCTACCCGTCACCCCTGTCCACGTGTTTACTGACACTCCCAGAACTCTAAATGGTTAGTGAGGCAGGACTTACCTTTGCAGAAGCCAAGTAACCACAAGATTAGTAAACACCTGAAAGATCAGGAGACATGAAGTGTCATCCCAGTGGACTGTGTCTTTAGACTAGATCTTTGTTTTTTCTTTAAGGCATAAACTAGCATCTCAAGATAAATTGAGAACACAGCAGATGTCCTTAAATTAACAGTTCTGGATTGCCCTGTATTAGGGGACTGCATCCAAGACTGTGAAGACAACATAAAGATTGCACCAAGACAGTTGGTGCTTCATTTCTCTCCCGCTATCCCCTCCCCACCCCTCTCTAGGCCCCCACTGCCGCCCCATGCCCCCAAATTTATATATAATTAGGAAAAATGGCATGGCACCAATAGCACTACAGAGCACCAAAAAGGTCAAATTTAGCCTTTAAAAAAATAATTTCCCGTCACCCTGCAGACTGACCCAAGCAGGGAATGGGGAGCAAAAATGGCTCCTGGAACTCCCAAAGCTTCCCACCCCTGGGGTAATCTTTTCCTTACTGATTTAAGACAGGAGGGCTTCAGTTCAGCTACAGCACACATGAACTAGTGATACAGAGGGATGTGAAGCTAAGAATGTGAAGAATAAATGCTCATCCCCCACTGAGGAACCAGAGCCTTCACTCCACATGGGGCTTCCTGGCCAGAGTGTGTTGCTTCCAGGCGGGCTTGAAGAGGATCTCTCCGAATTTAGAAATTAATCACTGCCCAGCCACTAGTTATCAGACCCAACAGAGAAAGCCTACTTTGCACTTAGGAAACTGTTCTGGCTCAGGGTTTAGCAAGTAATTTGAACTCATTCAAATTACTTTGAATGAGTTCAAATCTCCAGGGCCAGATGAACTGCATTGCATCCTAGAGTAATAAAGGAACTGTCAGAAGAACTGTCAGAACCGCTGTCTATTCTCTTTGAGAAATCACGGAGGACGGGTGAAGTGCCAGATGACTGGAGGAGGGCTAATGTGGTCCCTATCTTCAAAAAGGGTAAAAAGGAGGAACCTGGGAACTACAGACCAGTCAGTCTGACATCAATCCCTGGGGAAATTCTGGAGCAGATTATAAAGCAATCCATCTGGAAGCACCTTGAAAACAATGCAGTGATTACTTGAAGCCAGCATGGATTTGTCAAGAACAAGTCCTGCCAGATGAATCTGATCTCGTTTTTTGATCAAGTAACCTCCCTTGTGGACTGCGGGAATGCTGTAGACATAATATACCTCACCTTCAGCAAAGCTTTCGACAAAGTGCCCCATGATCTCCTGATGAGCAAACTAGCTCAAAGTGGGCTAGATGAAACAACGATCCGGTGGATCCACAGTTGGCTACAGAATCGGACTCAAAGAGTGCTTATCAATGGAACTTTCTCAAACTGGGGAGAGGTAACGAGTGGGGTACCGCAGCACTCAGTCCTGGGCCCAGTGCTCTTCAACATTTGTATTAATGACTTGGAGGAGGAGGTGCAGGGAATGCTGATCAAATTTGCAGATGACACAAAATTGGGCGGGATAGCTAATATTTTGGAAGACAGAAACAAAATTCAAAGTGATCTTGATAGATTGTAGCGCTGGGCAGAAAACAACAGAATGACATTTCATAGGGATAAATGCCAAGTTCTGCACCTAGGAAAATGAAACCAAATGCAGTTACAAGATGGGGGATACGTGACTCGACAACACTAAAAGCAAGAAGGATCTTGGAATTGTTGTCGATCACAAGCTGAATATGAGCCAACAATGGGATGTGGCTGCAAAGAAGCCAAATGCTATTTTGGGCTGCATCAATAGAAGCGTAGCTTCCAAATCCCGGGAAGTACTAGTTCCCCTCTACTCAGCACTGGTTAGGCCTCACCTGGAGTACTGTGTCCAGTTCTGGGCACCACACTTTAAGAAGAATGCAAACAAACTGGAGAAGGTTCAGAGGAGGGCAACAAAGGTGATCAGGGGACCGGAAACAAAGCCCTTTGAAAAGAGACTAAAAGAAGTGGGCATGTTTAGCCTTGAGAAGAGAAGACTGAGGGGAGATAGGATAGCGCTCTTCAAATACTTGAAAGGTTGTCACAGAGAGGAAGGCCAGGATTCCAGAGTGCAGGACACGGAATAATGGGCTCAAGTGACAGGAAGCTAGATTCCAGCTGAACATCAGGAAAAACTTCCTGTTAGAACAATACGACAATGGAACCAATGACCTAGGGAGGCGGTTGGCTCTCCCACACTGGAGGCATTCAAGACGAGGCTGGACAGCCATCTTTCAGGGATGCTCTTGGATTCCTGCACTGAGCAGGGGGTTGGACTCGATGGCCTTGTAGGCCCCTTCAACCCTACTATTCTATGATTCTAAGTCTCCAGAAGTCCACATCTGTGAAGTAGTCACACTCCTGCTGTTTGGACATGTTGCACATACTGCTAAGAGAGAAGTTTCCTATGGTTTTCGTGGTTAACGGTTTTATTATAATTACTGTTTCATTCATTACATGTTAGTGTCCCCTGCCTTCCTCCAAGGAGATCAGGGCAACACACATGCTTCCTTCACCCAACCCAACACTGTGAGGCAGGTTAGGTTGAGAGAGGGACTAAGGCTGGGGATAATGGGAACTGTACCCAACATAGCTGGAGGGCACCATGTTGGGGAAGGCTGCTCTGCTTCTACAACATGCTGCTTCTTGGATGCTGGGTGCGATGGAGCTTCTATAGGCAAGGGAGGACCTTGCAAAAGCAAAGTTATTCGAGGAGATTGAAAGACCAGGAAGCTTTACATCAGGGGTGGGCAAGTTGTTTTGGCCTACAACTCCCATCAGTTCCAGCCAACATAGCCAGTGCTGAGGGATTTTGGGAATTGTAGGCGAAAACATCCAGAGGGCCACAAGCTGTCCACCCTTGCTATCTATGATGTTTGATACATTTATTTACTTATACCCCATTTTCATGGCCACAAAAACCTTCACAAACTGGCTTACAATACTAAAATGGTATAAATACAATTTGCAAACAATACAAATTCATTCTAGAACAGTGGTGGCCACCTGCAGCCCTTGGCCTAACTTCCTGTGGCCATCTGCATGCAATCCATTCAGACCTCTGGCAAGAGTGAATCTGTCCCTTGCATGGCAGCCCACTGTGTGGGAAAGAGGGTACAGAAGGAGGAAAGGGGGTGACCCACCCTGTCCACTGCTGACGTTGGTCCCTGTCACTGCCCACATGCGGCCCCTGGACAGGTTTCCCAGGAAATCAACAGGAAAACGTTGCCCGCCCATGCTGCAGGTGGCCATAGCTCTTTGTGGGAGATGGGTGGACTGGCAGCATACTGAGAGTGACTGCAGGGCCACAGCTGGACTCAGGCATGCAGGGGAGTGGGGTGGGTTCAGATGACCTGCTAGCCAGCCAGCCACCTGAGTGGAGGAGGGGCAGGGGGCACAGCTTCATGCCATCTGGGGCTGCCGCTCTTAATAAACAAAGACAATCCACTCGGGAGATGCCCCACAGCCTGGTTCCATCACTCTCCCTTACTGCAGTTTGGTCCAAAATTTGTGTAAAATAATATCCTGCTATGCTGCACTCCCCTTGACACTGTACGAGCGGGGCTTTTGCTACGTTTAACACATTCGTTGAGAAACGCAGACTGAAGTCAGTCAGCCTCCTCAGACAGGGAGCAGCGAGCATCAAAAGCACACTTCACAGAGGAAGCCGAGGGGGTAGGCTGGGATGAAGATCCAGCGAAACCAGTTTGGAAAGTAGTTTTAGGTTCAGTGAAAGAGCAACGCTGTGAGATGCCAGGACTGCAGAAACACAGGGTATGGTGATCTGCACCTTTGAGACAGGCTTCACAGGATCAGCAGAGGTAGAGACATTGCCCCCAACTGGGCTGAACGACACTCTGAAGCTCGTCCTTGTGCACCTTCTCAAGTTGCAAAAACCTTTCAGTGCAACTAGTGTGAAATAAATCCTCCGTGGAAAGGTTCCAGGAACAGAGTCTTTCATTTGAAGAGGATATGGGGTGGGGCCATGATAAAAGTTTCAAACTTCCTGCTAAATTCATTGGGGCTTTTAAACCATTGGAGACTTGGGCTTTTCCTCTTAAATAAATAGTAAAGAGGACAGCACTCTCTCACTCTCAGCAATGTGGGGCGGAAAATTGTCCAAAATCAAATATTTTCCATTTCTTAAGTTCATTAGTAAAAATGAATGGATTCCAACTGCAAATATAATACTCGGCAAGCTTTGCAGTTTCAAAGTTGTACTTAATGTTTTTCAGGTGATTATTCCTAGTAAATATGTGAGGGAATACATTTATGTCAGTGAAACACATGTATATCTCCATGTGAAATGGAGCTAATAAGTAGTGACAGCAAAACTGAAGGTGCTCCAGTAACCTTAGCAGAAGACAGCCGACCTCTGCTGAAGTGAGCGAGTGGCTGTCAGCATATCATACACAATTCTTTGGGTTGCTAACATTAATTAGTGTGTAGCTTTTTCCTAAATTTAAACCATGTAAGAGAAGTACATGCTATTGTCTTTAAATTTTTACAAGTATTGCAATAAAAAATTCTACATAATATAACATTTACATCACATTTAAGTGTGCCTTAATTTCCCCCTTCAAAAATTTCATGTCAAATAATCAAGTGTGTATTGGGACCGAAAAACAATGTGGGGTATTTTTTAAAAGATTTGTTGTTTACTAAATACAACTAAAATAAACATGTTCAATTAGTCCACTGATGAAAATCAACCTATGCAAGTGACCCTATTTTGCATGGGAAATTTTTTCCAGAAAATGCACTTCTTCCAGAAAATGCAGTGTGAGGTGGCAAAGTTTCCTGACGATACCAAATTATTTAAAGTGGTTAAAACAAAAATGGATTGCAAAGAGTTCCAAAAGCATCTCTCCAAACTGGGAGAATGGCCATTACAATGGCAAATGTGGTTCAGTATAAGCAAGTGCAAAGTGATGCATGTTGGGCCAAAAAACCCCAACTACACTCACACAATAGGATCTGAGCTGGTGGTGACCAATCAAGAAAGAGATCCTGGAGTTGTGAGGGATAGCTTGATGAAAATGCCAACCCAATGTGAAAAACACAAATTCTATGTTGTGCATAATTAGAAAAGGAATTGAAAGTAAAACTGCTAAAATCTTACTCCCCTTATACATATCTATGGTGTGACCACAGTTGGACTACTATGTACAGTTCTGGTCACCACACCTCAAAAAGGATATTACAGAGTTGGAAAGGATGCAGAAAAGGGCCCCCAAAATGATCGAGGGGCTGGAGCAACTCTCCCCCCTCCCCCCGTGAGGAAAGGCGACAAGTTTGGGGCTGTTCATCTTAGAAAAAAGGTAAGAGGAGACATGTTGAACAGAATGATGGACAAGGTAGGCCCTTGCTCTGATCCAGTATGGTTCTTCTCATATTCTTACTTCCTCTTTTGACTTAAGGCTGGATAACCCCTTGCTATTATTACTATATGGTCCCTGGCCCTGCTCAGACAGAGGATCTCCATGTCTTTGAGAACATGGAATGCTGACGGCTGGCTGCTCTGGCACAGCTCCTCTTTACCTTAAAGGGCTTGCACAGGTAAGCAGGCTGGGAGGTTTGATGACACAGTAGCAGATAGGTCACACGGGCACAAATCTCTATGACGCAGGGTGCTTCCAGACAAGGCTTTTATTATGAAACTGCTCTGCCTCCTTCATGAAATGTTATGGGGTCCAGACATCACCTCCCTCTTGTAACACCCCCCCCCCCCCGGCCAGCATGCACTAGGAACCCTCCATCTGGAAGCACCCTCAGAAATAGTATCGCTCCATGGAACAGTGGCCTGGGAATCCAACCAGTCTTCCCCTCCAGCTTCCCCAACCAGGAGTCCTGGTAATGGTTAGAGTCAGTACACTGAATATAAGGAACAGAGACTTCCCAAGGGTCTCCCACAGGAAATCGATCAGGTGAATGGCTTTCTAAAGGGCAAAAAAAGCACATGCAGATCCAAGTTCTTCCCCAAGAATACAACCAGATCCAAGGGAACACATCAGACAGCTGAGTCCACAAAAACACACGGGGAATTGTGCCACCATGGAGATTTCACACAGTTCACCGCCAAGAGCAGCAGTGACAGGCGGCAGCCTCCCTCTTTCCCTCCAGAGCAGGCAGGTGGTTATTCTTTTCAATAAACAGGAACCCACAGTTTGCCTTTTCAGCAACGAAGTCCTCACCTCTGCTTGACAATCACATTGAACATACAGGCTTCGAAATTGCCTCTGTGCCATTCCTTTGGGAGGAGGTGAAGTTCTTAAGCACTGCTTACCTGGCTAGCAGCATGGAACTCGCATCAGATAAAACCAGCAGCTCCAGCAAAGACTGCTACCTCTTGCAGGAATAGAATTCTCCCTCCCGAGTACAAGAAGAGCCCTTCCCTCCCATCAACAGAGGCAGGCAGAGCCTTTGGGAGCCAGATGGCTGAAGAACTGCATTAAGCAAAGCCAGAGCCTCCTTGCTGCCTCAGCAAAAGGAAGGTTACTGGAGAGAAGCTGAACAGCAAGAGCATGAGGCAAGGACTGAACCCCCTGTTACGGCACAAAAATGCATAGCACACCCAGCTGCAGACTGAGGAACTATCAACTTTTCCAACTGGCTTTGCTGACAAGCAGTTCTATATCCTCCCACTTGCCCCAATGCTTTCTCCAGCTCCAGGGCATTAGGTCTCTGTGGCCAGCTGCCGGAGCTGGAAAAGCAAGAGCCTGGAGTCAAGCAGGCCCTGCTCTGACCAGGCAACAGGCTCCCGATAGCCCGTGACCATCCAGAGGCTTGCCGCAGAGCGTGCATTTGGGTGGAACACCATCAGGTCTTTTCGGTGGCAGGATGTTGCGGGACTCCCAAGGGACCAGACGGGCCCCTTCACAGATGATGTTCAGTGGGGCAGTTAAGGCTTCTTACTCTACCATGCTTTGAACCTATTTCAGTTCCTACCTGGGTGTTTTTATTGTAGGAGCTTATTTTAATGTTGTCTGGTTTTTATAAACTAGGAGATCCTTAAGGATGTGCTTATTTCAGCCCATATTTGGATAATTTTCTGGAGCTCTGTTTTAGCAAATATTTATCTATTGCTATTATTTTTAATGTTATGTTAATACTTATTTTATGCTATCTGAACGTTGTTTTAATAATTTGAAGTGTTGTACTCTTGCTTCATTTTATTACTGTGCATGTATGCCCCCGTGCAAGGGTATCTACCCAGAAAGGCAGGGTAAAAATCGATTTAACAACAGCAATGTTATTTTAATGTTGTAACCACCTTTGATGGCTAAAAGGCAGCATATAAAAGATTTATAACAGACTTCTTTTTAAGCACTAGCCTGGTAGCTTGCACAGTAGCTGACATAGGCAAGTGCATGGAATTCCACGCAGGAAAGTGAGCAGGCCAGGAGAGGAGGAATCAATCCTTCCTCTACACCCAGCATAGAAATGCAGCACACTGCTGCACGACCTTGGTCTCCTTTTTCAGCTAGCCCCAACAGGAGGCTGGAAAGAAAGAAAGAAAGAAAGAAAGAAAGAAAGAAAGAAAGGGAGGGAGGGAGGGAGGGCAGGAGCTGATGTTGCACACCTCTGTTCCCCTCTGCACATCAAGAGGCCTCTGAGGCCAGAGTACACACAGCCTGAAGCAGATTGTGCACCTATACCCTAGTCTCAGGCCACGAGGTTTCTGATTCATCAGAGCTCCTGAGACAAGACCTTTTGTGGAAGATGGGATGCGTTTCAGCAGGGGTGGGGAACCTGGATTGGGACGGGGGGGCACATTCAGCCCCCCCATCCCAATCCAGCCCTATGGAGTTCCCCAGATGGCCACACCCCTTTTCCCCTGACCACCAATCATTTGACAGTTTTCCAGCTTGGGCATGTTTTTTCCCATTTGAAAAGGTTGAAATGCCTCTCCTAAGGCTGTTACTGGCAACTGGCAGTTAAGCACTTTAAGCGAAAATATGCTGGTATTCTCATCCCACCCTTTTGCTTTTTGTGCCCTGAGAGCTTCTTCAAAACTGAACTCAGCCTCCAGGCTGGAAGTGGTTCCCCATCCCTGCACCACAGGGATCCCCACCACAGTGCTCAGCAACTCCTCCCCCTACCCAGGAAGGTTTACCAGCAACAATGGCAAGAGGAAGGCGGCATCATTTCCATTTGCAAGACTCTCAAGGAAACTAGTCAAGAGTTACTCAAGTCACGCTGGTGCCCAATGCCAGCTACATTAAAAACTCGAGTTTCTCCACTGATTTCTATGGGCAGTTCATACGTCTATCTTTGGGACACTTAAAAATAGCTTCTAAGTGAGAACCAGGATCTATATCCAGACAAGGGGTGGTTCTCTCTAAACTTTTAATATCTATGACTCTCTTCTGCCCTCCTTTTCCAGCCGCTCCCATTCCATTCCCCCTCACACCCTATTTCAGGAGGGCCCCCCCCCCTGGGGTGTTTGGGGAGGTAGATTTCACCCCCGTAGGTTCCCCCCTCAAGTTATTTGTACTTCTGCAAACCCAGAGATTAATCCCAGCCTGCTGATACTCCCCTCTCTCATGTGAGTGCTGCTGTCTGGGCTCCGTAAGCTCGAGCACTCTGATAATTTCACTGGAAATAGAGGGAATGATTTTGTAAGCAAGGCAGAGTTCCGTCTCCTGCTGCCATGTGCGCTGTAGGCACATTAGAAGCTAATTTGTTGCAGCATGACCTTTCATAGGCAAAAGCTTACTTCCTCCTTCCATTGAAGCGGTCTTAACCTATGAAAGCTCGCCTTAGGGTCATTTTTCTCTGGACATGAGGTGAATTGGAGACCAACATATCTGGAGAGTACCAGGTCAGGCAAAGTCACTTTACGTCATATTTATTCATCTAGAAGGCACTTCCAAGAAAGACATGTAGTTGCAAAGAATGGATTATACCCATGGAAGAATCTCTAGCTTTTGGTATAAACAGAAGACACAGTATGCATCTACTGTTACATACCCAAAACATATTATCTTCCCTCTATTAATACGTACCATGGCTCATGTTATCTTCTTTCACTATATATCAACGTTGGTCTAATATTACTAGTCATGAGCCGAATCAGGCCTGCCTCCTGTATTCTGTCTCACTCCGAAATCTTCCAGGGCGCAATAAATAGATTGCATATCCGCAGCTAGATCTAAAGCAGATACTCATCACCACTGAAAAAGGGAGACTTTGATGGTGTCCTCACTGATTCCTTAGTGTCACTGGTGAATGAATCAGGCATACACCCAGAGCCATATGCAGCCCCTATAAAAAACTATCATGCTGTCACACATGCCTCGTTTGCTCAGTTACACTGCCTCATGGGTACTGCAGCCCATAATACTTGGTGAAATATGGTTATAGAATCATAGACTAGTAGGGCTGGAAGGGGCCTACAAGACCATGGAGTCCAAGCCCCCGCTCAATACAGGAATCCAAGTCAAAGCATTATTCCGTGTCCTGCATTTTGGGATGATCAAGAAGAGATCCTGGCCTAACTCTCTGGGACAACCTTTCAAGGACTTGAAGAGCGCTATCCTATCTCCCCTCAGTCTTCTCTTCTCAAGGCTAAATAGGCCCAGATCTTTCAGTCTCCCCTCATAGGGCTTTGTTTCCAGTCCCCTGATCATCTGCGTTGCCCTCCTCTGAACCCTCTCCAACTTGTCTGCATCCTTCTTAAAGTGCGGTGCCCAGAACGGGACACAGTACTCCAGATAAGGCCTAACTAGTTCCGAGTAGAGGGGAACTAGCACTTCCCGGGATCTGGAAGCTATGCTTCTATGAATGCAGTCCAAAATAACATTTGCTTTTTTGCAGCCACATCACACATCTGATAATTCTGTATAAAATCCAGGTGCATAGATTTATTCTTGGAATTAGTCTGTTGGCTTTGCCCATCCCTAAGTTGGAGAACATATTTGGAATAGGGTTGCCCCTTCTTTCTCCAAGAGATACAAGGTAGTAGGGAGAAGGTGTGGTGACTCCTGCTGCAATCTTGCAGCAGTTCAAGTGGATGATCTCCGCCAACTGGAAGCCCAAGAGAAATGAAATTTAGACACTCATAGGCTCTGAAGCCACACTGTATGGTTTGGATTGGACAATTAACAGTGAGTTTGCTTTCCTTCCTTTGAAAGGAAACAATACAGTAAGCAACGTGATAAGGTCAATTATCAGTCCCATGGATGAACTGGGATTTAAAACCCAAGTCATCTGCATGTAATTTCTTGTCTAAACCAAGAAAACTCAGAAGCATTACTAATATACCTGCATCGAAATCCCACTTCTGTAAAGCAAGAATGCAAACAAAACTATCAACTGTAAGACAATTAAACATTACTAAATGTATTTGCACATTATTAAACTGAAAGAACAAACAATATTCTTCAAGTAAGCTTACTAGTCCATGAGCTCATATGGAGGAACAAAATTCACAGTTGGGCAATACCTTTATTCGGAGCAAGAAAGAGTGTATCCAGTTTTCAAGAGCTCTTCCTCAGACTTGGTTGTATGAAGGGGGTGGGGGAATCACACCAATAAATGGCAGCATAACTCTGGAGGCCTCCCACTCCTATGCTATCAGAAGCTAGCCCAAAAGGAGATACCCCTTTGCACTACCATTTAACCTTTTGGGACGAAAATGGCCATGGTCTTCACTTTTAAATTTAGTCAGTGTTGGACAGGGGTCCACGAACTTTGGCTGACCTTATTGTCCAACCAAAATCTGCGGTAGGAAAGGACTGGGGGTCTTGTATCTAATATCACACTGAACTTCAGAGGCGCTGCTCAAAGCACCTCTGAAGTGCAATAGAAGAGAAGGGGAAATCCTTGCCTCACCTCACAGTTCCACATTCATGAGGAGAGGAGGACCATTCCTCCCACTGTACTTCAGAGGCACTGAAGGGTACTCTCCTGCCCTCTTATACAACACCAAGCTCAGGACAACAGGGCTCATTATGCCCAGCATAAGGAGTTAACTTAAACTGTCTGGGATATGGATACCTTAAGGACCACCTCCTTCCATATGTCCCTCCCTGCATGCTCCTGTGAACATGAGGCCCTTGTCCAGATCCCTTGTCCATCAGTGGCAAGGTGGGTGGCTGCTAGGAGTATGGCCTTTTTGGAGTGGCACCTCTCCCCCCAGCTTCCAAGTGGGATCCATCATACCCCAACACTGTATTCTTTCTGACATTTCACTAAAACCAGGCTGTTCGAGAAGGCTGGATTATTTTTAGCCCCTTACGTGCTCAATACTATTCCCTTACATGGTTCTGTTGTACTGGTTTTTGATAGGTTGTTTCTATGTCTCTTTTATACAGTGTTTTTTGGGGGTATATAATCAATGTATTAGTTTTTAAGATGTTTAAGTAGCGAGCTGCTTTGAGTCCAGCTGGTGGAAAGAGGTGGGATAAGGGACATAAGCTTTCAAAGTGGTAAAAACTTTTTTGTGGATCCCTGGTTTTTGGTGCCCTGAAGTAAATAACTTAATGATATAGTTCATTAAAGTCTTGCCCACCTGCACCCCCCATCTCAGCTGGACTACAACACCCATCATACCCAGCCATAAAGCCCACACTGGCTGGGGATTATGGAAGTGGCGATGTGACACATCTGGAAGGCATCAGGTTGGGGAAGCCTACGCTATCCTAGCCAGGATTCTGTTATACTTTGGAAAACCTGTTTACTACGGTCTATTGTAAAATCAGCAGGATCACCAGAGAGACAAGGGGAAGGCGGCCCTACCGAACTGGAAGCCAGCCGCGCCGAGCTCAGCGGGGCGCACTCCGCGGGGCGCAGGGCTGGAGCCTCAGGCGCGCAAAAGCGGCCCGCTGTGGGAATGCAGCACGCAGTCCTGCGCCCGTGGCGCGCCATCGCTCCAAGAGGATGGCGAGGCCGAGCGCCGCGGAGAATCAAGGCTGAAGCGCCGCCCCGCTCGGCACGTCCCTCCCGGAATCACTGGGGCGCGCGACGAGATCCAGCACGGCGCCCGCTCCCAAGGCGGGTTGCGAGCAATTCGTCGCCTCCCGGAGCGGGGCGGCGCTGGCGCAACGCAAGCCGGCAACAGCCAGCGCGCGCGCGAGCGGCCCTGCCGCCGCCGCCGCCGCCGGGGAGAGGCTCTCGCGCCCCCGCTGTGAGGGGCGCCGCCGCTGCGCGCCCCCAAACTCTGGCAAGAGCGCGGCAGGCAGCCCGCGCAGCCGGGGCCATTTCGCGACGCGGAGGGCGGGAGCCGCGGCGGCGCGAGGCCCGGCCGCCCAAGGGGCCCGACAGGAGCAGCGGCGCCGGAGGCGCTTCTCGGGCGGCGGCCCCCGAGCCAGGCGCCCCTCGAGAAGCCCCGCTCCCTGCGTGCGCAGAGCGCGTCTCCCGGCCGCTCCGCAGGTCTAGCCGGTGCCCCCCGCCAGCGGCGCCAGCGACAAAATGGCAGCGCCTGGAAGCTGGCCGTCACGCTCCGCTCGCGGGCGGGCGAGGCCGCCTCCCCCGCCGCTCCCGCGACAGGAAACCAAGCGCGCCCGCGGGGCTGCTCCGCCGCTCTGCGATCCAGCCCCCCGCGCGGCGGGAAGGGAAGCGCGACCTGGCCGCGAACAGCGCAGCGAGGCGCGCGCGGCGGCCCCCGGCCCGTCCGAGGCGCGCGCGCGGATGGCGCCCCCGCCTCCTCCGGGGAGATCGACCCGGGCTCCGCTCCCCTACCCAGCCTTCCCTCTCCTTCGCAGCTCGGCGCGGGGAAAGATGGCGCCCGTCCTACTTCGGAGCGAGGGTGGCGGCGGCGCCAGCGCCAGGGCGCCGAGCTAGGAAGGGGGCCTTTCGCGGGCCGGCGACGGGGCGGAGGGCGGCGCGGCAAGCAGCGCCCCTCCGGCCGAGCTCCCGGCCCGCGCGCGCGGCCGGAGGCGCGTCTGCTCGCTCGGCCCTCCGTCAACAAGGCGGGGGGGCGCGGCCGGGGGCGCCACGGCAGCGCCCCCCGCCGCCTTCTTCCGACGTTCAGCGGGCGGGCCGCGAAACCCCGCAGGCCGGGGCGCCCGGATGGCGCGGCGCGCCTCGCACAGGTGGGGCTGTGCGGGCAAGGCGCCCGCGGGGCAGGCGACGGCGCGGCCCTCCGCCGGAGTCCAGCCGCGTTCTGGGCTCAAGCCTGGCGCGAGTGCCGCCCGCCCGGGCGGAGGGAAACATCGCTCGGCAGGGCGCGGTTCGGCGGGCCGCTGGCGAGCTCGTCAGGAAAGGGGGGGCTGCACTCAAGTTTCCAGACCGGCGCCCTCACGCTGGCAACCTTAATTTCTCCTTGGGCAGCAGGATGCAGCGACTCAAGCCCCCCCCCCGTGTTCTCCTCCACCGCGAGCGGGCCCAGGAGAACAGACCCCTGGAAATCAGCCAGGCGAAGCGCGGAGGCTGTGCACCGCACGCAGCCCAGCCTCCTCCCCGCGCGGGCAAAGTTTCGGCTTTATTGAGAGGCAGACGCGGAGCAACATCCCAAGTTGGGCCCCGGGGGGGCTCCCCGCCCCTTCCTTCCCGCCCGCCCGCCCGCCTTCGCGTGCGCGTTGCGTGCGGGCGGCGAATCCGTCAGGGGCTGCTCTGGCGGCGGCGTCCTCCCCCTTCAGCACGACCGGCGAGAGGGGCCGAGGAGCGGGAGCCTCCCCTTGAACGCAGCCTCCCCAGCCAGCCCTCCAAAAGCCTGCCCCCGCTTCGCGACATCTGTGGCGGGGGGAGGATGAGAGGGAGAAAGGGCGCGTTCATGAGGACCACAAAGTTGCAAATATGGCTCCCCAGCCACCCTCGCCTGATCCACTGAGAAGCGGCGGAAACTGGCGACCCCCCCAACTTTCTCCCAGACCCCGACCCTCTCGCGCGCCCCGGCCGGGGCCCCGCCGGAGCGCGGCGCCAACTCGGCGAGCCATTATTATGCCGAGTCCTCGGCGACGCGCTCTCCCAGGGCGCTATTTTCCCTGCCACCCGGGCAACCAAACAAGAGCGAGCCCTCTCCGGGAGCGGGACGGGGGCTGTCCTCCGCTTCGGCCAGGCTCGAACTCCGGGGCTCTGGGGCAGCCCCCGTCCTCGGTATGGGCTCGCGCGCACAGCCTCGCGCGCACGCACACGCACACACCGTGGGCACCTCAAGGGCAGCAGGAGCGCCCGCGACGGCAGCTGGCACAGACGGCGCCCGCTGCCCTCCCCGCCCCGGGCAACTGCGCCCCGCTTTCGCGCGTGGTCGCGGGCCTCTTCTTTTGCAAACGCTCCCCCGTCACCCCCCCGCATTTTTTTCGAAAATCTCCTTGCACGGGCTTACGTCGGAGGGCGTCCTGTTCCGCAGCTCTAAGTGGATCCTTTTCTTCATGTCCATGTCCCTGATTCAGCAGGAGGCTCGCTCCGTCTCCCTGCGCTGCGCTCGGCTCCCTCTTTTGTATTGACACCAATGGAGCAAGGCAGAGACCCCCCCTCCCGCCCCCCCGACCAAAGCCAGCGCGCGAGGCAGAGGGACTTTGAGCGCTCAACCAGCTCCTCTTGGAATCCCCCAACGCGGCCAACAAGCGCGCACACTAACCTGATAACTGCGGAGGCGGGCGCTCCCGGAGAAAAAGCTCCCCCGTGACGGACTGGCGGAGGAGCCAACCGGTGCTCGGCAGACGCACAGGGAAGCCAATGGGGATCGGCCGAGGGCGGCGGGAGCCAATGCGAGAGCGTGGTACAGCCGGCCAGGGGAACAGCCCGGTAGGGAACGAGCGAGCGGAGGAGTAGTCGGGGCTAGCCGCGGAAGGCGACGGGTGGACGGATGGCAGCAGGAGGCTGGCTCGAGTGAACGAGGCGGCCTCGTCCTCGGGGCTTAGGCTTCTGGCGTCCGCGCGCATTTTTGAGGGGGGGGGGATGAGGACTTGGAATGGGAGGGGCTGTTGAGAAAGATGTTGGGCGTGCCTCGGGACCGGGATTGTTTCAGGGGCCGCGGTAGCCCTGGGATGAAAGGGGTGGAGTTAGAAGCGGGGGAAGGGACAGAGCGGGGGCCAGGTCTGGTGCTGAAGGGTTGTGGGTGTGTAGAAATGGGACGGGATTTGGAGCGGGGGGAGGTGGCGAGCCTATACTAGGATGCAGGAAATGAATGAATTCGGGGAGAGGGGCTAGGTTAGGGTTTGGAGAAATGGCTGCTTGGAGACCTTAAGTTCCCCAAAATGTGGACTAGAAATGGAAAGGGAGGAGAATCTACCGGGGGGGGGGGCTTTAAAGCTTAGGAAATTGGTTTACAAATAATTTATGATCTATAAAGAGGGGGGCTTTGGAGCTGCGAATATTCTCGAAATGGAAAACGTTGGGCTAAATCTAGAGTGGGGCCAGGGATGGAGAGGGGAGTGGATCAGAATTTTGGGTGGGGAAAGAGTTCAAGAAGTGTATTGTGGAATGGGGGTGTTCCCTGGAAAAGTAAATAAAAGACTGGTAGAAGTACTGGGGCAAAGGCTGGGCTAGAAAAATCCGAGCCACCAGATTGCTTGGGCATCTAAAAATGCAATATTGTCAATGTTTATTTTCCAGCTGCAGAGTAGGTGTGGTTCCTGGAATGAGTGGATTGGATATGAACACAGAGGAGCCACATGGAGAGTGCTGAGATGATAGAAAGAAGATGTGCAAGAGACTGGTTATTTTCTAAGATAAAACATTGCAGTGATATGTTGATAGTTTTTGTTAAATACTTAAGGGATCTTAGAAAGAATTCTTGTTCTTGGCAAGGATAGGACAAGAAACAATAGTTGTTGAATACAGGAACCTAGATTGTATTTTTAAAGATGGTGGGGAGCAATCCCAGTTATAGGAGCAGTTCAGCAATAGAGCAAACCATTTTAAGAGATTATGGAAAATTAATTTAGATTCCCCCCCCCCCCCATAGAGATTGAACAAGGCACCTGTTTGGTTACATTAAATATAGGATGTTCAGCCTCTGAATTGAAGTTGACTTAGAGAGGTTCCCTTCCCAAAGTTTGAAGAAGTGGGTCGAGTCCAAGTGTTACTTTGCCAGAAAAAAAGCACCCACTGTGGAATGAGGAAAAATAGAAAGCATTTTAAAGTTGGTGGTAGTGGCAAAAAGTCAGAGATACTGTTGGGTTTGGAGGCATAGTGTAGCCTTGAAATGAAATGGGAAGCTTTAAACAATTCTTGTTTGGGCAATGAACAATAGCGTTGGCAATCAGAATAAAAGAGGGTGTCTCACGCGCGCATGTGTGCGAGCATGTGTCGGGTCGGAATGTCAGGATTGAGTTATTTGCATTGAGGGAGATTATGGGGTTGTGGAATGGCAGAGGCCTTATTTGATATAATTACTATTTTTGCAAACTCCCTTTCTTCTGCATTTCTACCCAAACAACAAAGTTAAAGAAGAAAGCCTCCATCACGAGAAAGAAAATTGGGAAGTTGAGGCAATTGGAGGGGTTGTAGTTCGTAGTGCTTCATTTTTTCCTCTTTATATTCAGGCTTATTTGAGAAGAGATATAAAGGACCCTGTCATAAAAGTAGGCAATCATTTCTTTACTGGTGTGGAAAAGCGTTGCCTTCTGCTGGCACCCTTGCTGGTGAGGTTATCTTGTTGCAGTTCTGCTTCCCTAGCAGTGTCACGTGTCTCTTTGCTTTCACTGTACCTCTTATACTGCTCCCTAGGGGGGAGAAGAGATCTTTTGCTAATCACTGGGGTATTTATAAAAGGAATGTTTGGTACTTGCTAGCTCACTATCTTTGGAGGGCTTCCAGGTCATAGAATCATAGATCTTCAGGCTACAGGAACAGGAAAGATGTTGGTGTGGGAATACTGCACATTACACTGCTATTTGAACAGGGTCTTACTGTTGTGCTCCTTCTCTTCCTGTCACAATGATGACATTACAGGTATGGACTTAAGCCTTTCCTCTCCATCCTCCTGAGCCTTGAAATTCTGCTTTGAATCCTAATCAAATTTGATAAATTACTAGTAAGCAATGCCAAGATCTGGTGTAAGGTAGTGGGATGTCTAAAGTGTTGAGTTTCAATGGCGAGCTGGTTATCACACACACACTTCTGGCTGGCACTGTGATTGTTTTGGAGACACTGCAGGGATGCGAATCACTCCTTAGTGATCCCTATACAGGGCCAAATAGGTTGTGTAGTGCTTTTAAAGTTGGTTACGTAACACTGATGTCTTTTAACTGGCAATATCAGTATATTCCGCTTTTGAAAAGTCTAATGGTCCAGTAATCATGAAGTGATTGTGGTATCTCAGCATTCTGCTTTTCAGGCAGTGCAGTAGTGGGGTTCTGGATGCATGCTGGGCTGTTTGCCAGTTCTTGTGAGAAGAGCCAGTGTAGTGAGCATTCCCAAGTCAAGGAAAAAACCATTCTCCAAATGGTCTGTGCTTTCGATCAAATATTGTAGGTATACAAATCAAAGTAAGAGAGGGAAACTGTGAGGATATACCTGAGAGTTTGTTGAGATCTTTCATTTCCATGATGACCCTATGAATGGGCTCCCAGAACCATGAAATACACATCTCTTGAGGATGCAGAACCTTACCTCACATTGTACAAATTGAGAATAGAGGAGCAGGCTGGGGCCATGCTTCTGGGGGCCAACTGTTTTCACAGCCTAGGTGAAGAGTCCACTAATGTTTCCCTGGCTAGTTCAGCAACTGCTGATATTCATGCCTATCCTCAGTAGTACAGGATGATATGGAATTCCATACTGTTACTGGTGCTCTGTGATGGTTTTTCAGCACTTTATAGTCTTTAGCTGTTGGGATCTAAGATTCAAATATATACAAAGTTTTAAGTCTTGGAGGAGGATGGTGTTTGGCATTAAATCTCTGGGAAATGTTAGCACAAATGAATTACTTGCAGAACTGTTGGCATACTTGGCTTATTTTTTGGTGTGTATGTGGGGGGGGGGAGGAATGGTCTTGTACAATTTTATAAGATTCTGTTTTGCCGCTTTACAACCCGTGGTGCAAAATAACAGCTTCTGCGAGAGTGCAATCACACCAAAGTTCAGTGAGAAATACAAATGGAAATAGCTCTCTTCTGTTGCAGGAATTTCAGACATTCCAAAGGGAAGAAAAAACACGTACTCCTAACTGTGTCTGCCACCTGAGCATAAGTGCCCCACAATGAAAGTGCACATTTTCACAACTGTTGATGCATTTCAGGCTGCAAGAGGATAAAATGGGGAGAGTTTGATTTCTTAATGTAAGCTGTTTGAGGGGAATATGATTGCTGATACTGATGTTCTGTAGCCACTGGAACTTTGTATTATGTTTGAACTCAAGGAAAAAATACTGTAAATCTTCAAAGCATTGGTGGGACCCATATGAAGAAGCAAAATCAGATAACAAATCAGTAATGAACATTATTGTATACATGAGAACAGGATCAAAATACAAACATTAGAAACACTGCATTGAATTTAAATAGCTCCAAATTACTGGTTCCTAAAATACTGAATTGTATTTCAGTGTGAATTGGCCCTTTGTGCAACCATATTCAGACTTAATTATATGTTTGCCTCTATTTTGATATTAACGGAGAACTTTAAGACATTGTATTTTAAATTGAAGTTTTTTAGTGTAACATCTTGAGACCCCAGTCAGATATATTTGGATTTAAAAACCAGGAATGTATCAATTCCCTGATTCCCTCTGGAAGATTACTACCAGAACACTCTTAACAGATCCAGTTGGCATGTTTTCCAAGGAACTTGTGGGTGCATTCTACTCACCCACTCGGCTTCCATTTCAGTGTGGCATGTACGGGTCTCTCTTGCTATGCTGCTGGTGAATATACTCCCATTTGCTGCAGTTGTAGGGTTACTTGTTGGATTGGTGGCTGAGCACCACTGTTGGGCCTGTTGCCCTTATTGGTGTTCAAGATGCAGCATCTTTTCCTTGGTAGCATATTCCAGAATTCCCCTCAAGCCAGCTCTGTTTTTACCCTCAGAAAACTGGTAAAAACTCTTTCACCAGGCCTTTCCAGGGTAATGATTAATTTACCAGAGAACCGATGGTGGGTTTGTAGCTATGTTTTTAATATTGTTATAGGGTTGTTTTAAACTTATATTGATTTTACTGTGTTTTTATTAAGTATTACCATTAATTTATGCAAGATGGATTGTCTATGGGACACAAATAATTTCTACATAAAGAAGGGAAGCCATATAATATAAAACACTAAATTCTTAATTAGAATTTAAATCAAACAACAATCTACAACATTAACAGTGCAGTCCCATGCGTACATACACAGAAGTACCACTGTGCTAATTGGAGCTTACCCCCTAATGCATGTTTTTAGGATTGCAGTCTAGGCTATCTTGAAACACCTGTACTTGTGTAATCACAAACATTTAACTTTTAATAAACAACCATCTTAATTCAAATTTTCTTTATTTCTTTCTCTTATTTGTACAATCTCAGTTAAAAAATTTTCCAATTCTGCAATTTTCCATATTTTTACATTTTTTAAAAATAAAGGGAACTACTGATGAGCCCCATTTGTAAGTTATGAGAATTTCAGTCATACTTAAAATTCCATACTAAATTGTAATAAAATGGCTTTTATAAAGTTTCATGGATAACACAGAAGGCTATTTATTTTGTTTTGTATTATTTATTAAAATATTTCTATCCTATCTCTCCATCAAAGACTCTTGTGGTGGCTAACAGCATTTTAAAATGATTTAAAATGTAAAACAGAATAAAAGCTGTAAGTTATAAAACAGCCTAAAATCAGCAGCAATAAAATCAGTCCCATGAAATGCTAGAGAGAATAAAAAGTTAACTGTAACCAAATAGCAGTGATGGTGAGACAAAGCACGATGCCATAATGGAAAAAAAGCCCTGTTCAATGTTGCTGCCTGCCACACCTCAAAGATATCTCAATCCCAGAGTATTTAGGATCTTAAAAGCCAAGATGAACACTTTGAACTGTATGCTTGGAAACTTAGCAGCCTAGCTATTTTATTTTGAACCTACTGAAGTTTCCAAAACAGGCTTCAAAAACAACCCCATATAGATTGCATTGCAATAATCTTATCTGGAAGTTATCAGAGTATGAATAACTGGCTGGGTCCTGTTTTCCCAAGAAGCTGGTAAAAATGTGCTGTGAAAGACAGCTGGGCATCCATCTATAAAGCTAGAACAAATACCACCGAAATGACAAACCTGATCCTTTACAGCAGGGGTGGGGAACCTTTTTTCTATTGAGGACCACATGCTGGCGGTGAGAGGGGATACAGTCTTTTCTCTCTTGACCACCCCCTGCTTTCTCCCCTTTTGGTCCAGCAATTTGCTGGGGGAGAGACAGGCTGCTTTTGCCAGATGTCTGAACTGATTGCCTGCACCGGGAATGCAATCCCATCCAGAGCAGGCCAAATTCCAACCTAGTTTGTATTTTGTACTGCATCTTATTAATAGTGTTAGTCACCCTGGGAACATAACTTTAACTTACAGATTATGTCTCCAGCTAATGGTACATCAGTCTTGTGTGGTTTGAGCTCAGTTTGTTGACTGACATCCAGCCAGCCTGTTCCTGACACAAGAACCTGTTGAGGACATCAACCTGAAGAAGATAGAAGAATTGTGTGGCGTGGGCATATTGGTGACATTTCACTCCCAATCTCCAACCATTTCATGTAGGTAATAAACAGCGCAGAGAACAAGATGGAACCCCAGATCACTGCAGCAGCCCCCCAGAAAACCCAATTCTGAAACCAGTTTAACAGATAAGAATGAAACTGGACAGTTTGCCCAAACGATGGTATAGGAAAGCCAATCTGGTTAGCTGCTGCAAGCAGCATAGCCATTACCCTTGTTGGGATGGGCCGGCTCGGGATATTTTAGTACGCCCAACCTGTGAAGTGTATTACTCCATGATCTCTCCAGTAGCAGAGGCTGCTAGGGCACAGCTGAATGCTACTTCGTGGGGAGCCGACCCTGAAAACAAGCGTGTGGCGTCACAGGGGCCAGGCCTCGCTAGGCCACGAAGGTCGGCAGGCCTACCTTGAAAACGGCTGCACTGCGAGCCGCCCCTGGCGCCGGCGCCCCGCGAGGCATGGGGGGCTCGTCAGGGCGACAAGGAAGCACGTGTTGGGGGGCGGGCGCGAGGACCGGGCTAACCGAGGAGGCCGCTGTTGGGCGCCCTGAGGAGATGGAAGTGGGCTGCTTGTGTGGGAGGAGAGCAAAATGGCTGCGTAGGCGGGGCGGTGCCGGTGCGCCTGGTGTGGGGCGCCAACGCAGGCCGCCGCCCCGCGAGCGCGACAGGCCGGCGGCGAGGCAGAGCGGCGGCGGCGTCTGCGAGGAAACGCCTGCCTCCGAGCGGGAGAGGATGGCGAGGTCCCGAGGGGGCGGCGGGCGGCCAGCGGGCCTCGCCGTCGTCGCGCGGGGAGGGGGAGATGGACGAGCCGCCTCGCCTCCAGCCTGGGGCAGAGCGCCTGAGGAGAGGCGGGGGCCGCTCCGAGGCCCTCGGCGGGGCCTTCCTGCTCCCGGCTTCGGCCGCGTGAGGAGGAAAGGGGGGAGGGGCGGCCGCGCGACGGTTGCTCGCCCTCGCCCGGCCCCGCCGCGGAAGAGGCTCGCCGGGAGCGCCATGCGGGGCGCCCGCCCGGAGCAGCCGCCCGTTGCAGCGATGGGCCGGCGGCGGGGGCTCCTGCTGCTGCTGCTGCAGGCTCTCTTCGGCTTCCTCCCGCTGGGAACCGCGGCCCTGAGTGAGTGGGTGGGCGGGAGAGGGAGGCGAGCCGAGTGTCCCCCGCCACCTCCCCGCGGGGCATATCGGGGCCAGGAGGGCGCCCCCCACCCCGCCGCCCTCGGCTCCCCAGGCCTTGCGAGGCCCCCACGGCGCGGGGGGGCCGGAATTGGCCCCCCTCTCGTGCCACGGGGCGTGGGGGTCGGGCAGGATTGCTTGGAGCGCCTCCGAGGCGAGGTGTGAAGCGGAGCCGCTTAAAATGCCATTAGGGCCCCAGTGACAGTGCAACCCTGTGCATGTCTACTCTGGGGTGAGTCCTACTGAGTGCCGTGGGATTTACTCCCAAGGTAGGTGTCTTCGGAAGTGCAGTCTGAATCGATTAAAAACCGTTTTGAATCACTCGAAGGATGCTCCCCCTTAATTGGGAAGTAGATCCTTGTTTTGATTTGTTTAAAGTTAGTTACAATAATGGCTTCCAAAAATTATGGTTGGGTGTCAGTTACCGTCTTCGAAGGGCCATCCACGGTTCTCATACAGGAGAGAATGTCTCTTCTAAGATGGAGCCTGCTGCAGACACATACGAGCATCTTAAAAATAAGGAAAGTATGGGTTTTTTTTCTTCCCCTTTAGATCCGTTGTCTCACTCACATGCAATTCTATGCATGCTTACTCAAATGTAAAGCCCACTGTGTTCACTTGGTGTATTCACCAATACATCTATTTAGAATTGCAAACTCAATTAACTTACATGATCAGTAGAATTCCCTAGTGTCCCATTTTGTTTACAGTAGCATCATTATACATGGTGCTTTGCAGAATTTCATGAGAAAACTTTTATGCATAGATCCCTGCCCACAAGGAACTTACACATGTCATGTTAAATAAAAGCCCCTCTTCAGCACTATCCATTTATGATTGCATATATGTGTAGGCAGTAAAGAAGTAAGTGATTACCACTGGTATAAATACCAAGTATTACGTATGGAGATGTCTCCTTCAGCAGTAAGCCTCTTTCCTTGACAGTAGCGTGTTCCAGTCATGGGCTCCCCCCACGGGGCCCAGGGTTTGAAAAAGAAGAGACATTTTTATTCATAACTGATTATCATTATTTACACAGCATTCTACCTCCTGGAAAATTTTGGACTATCCAACTATTTGCTGCACCAATGTGGCAAAAATTAGTGTAACAGGAAGGGGCTACATAAGCCAAGTAATTGTGGTCAAATATGGCCATGAATGCCTAAGATGTTTATTATAGTGTGATGTAGTGGTAAAAGTGTTGGACTGGAACTCGGGAAATCCGGGTGCTAGTCACCAGGCATCCATGAAGATCACCGAGTGACTTTGGGCCAGTCACTGACTCTCAGCCTAACATACCTCACAGGTTGTTATATTTATTTATTACATTTCTTTACCACCCCATAGTCGAAGCTCTCTGGGCAGTTTACAGAAGTTAAAACATTAAAATACAGTATACAAAGTTTAAAATCCATTTACATAAAAGCACACAGACAATATACACAAACAACATATAACTAAAAACAACTTTGAATAGTCACAACTAAAGACACATCCAGGACCAATTAAAACTTCTTTGCTGCCAAATCCTGGGAAAAGTGATGGATCTGAACTTGGTGCCGAAAAGATAACAGTGTTGGCACCAGGCAGACGTCATTGGGGAGCTCGTTCCACGGATGGGGGGCCACCACTGAGAAGGCCCTCTCCCTCATTGCTGACTTCCGAGCTTCCCTTGGAGGAGGCACCCGGAGGAGGACCTTAGATGCTGAATGTAGTGTACAGGTAGGTTCATTTCTGGAGAGGCGTGCCATCAGGTACTGCAGTTCCAAGCCATGTAGGTCTTTATAGGTTAAAACCAGGACCTTGAATTGAGCTTTAAAGCATATAGGCAGCCAGTGCAAGCGGGCCAGAGTCGGTCTTATATGTGCGGACCTTCTAGTCCTAGTTATCAATTTGGCCATTGCATTTTGCACGAGCTGCAGCTTCTGAATTGTCTTCAAAGGCAGCCCCATGTAGAGCACATTGCAGAAATCTAACTTGGAGGTTACCAGAGCATAGACAACTAAAACCAGGTTATCCCTGTCCAGATAGGGGCGTAGCTGGTTCTACAAAGTTGGTAGAAGGCACTCCATGCCACTGAGGCCACCTGAGCCTCAAGTGACAAAGATGGTTCCAGGAGGACCCCCAAGTTACAGACCTGCGCCTTCAGGGGGAGGGCAGCCCCATCCACAACAGACTGAACACCCTCCAGAGGAGGACTGTGTTAGCTGCCTTGGGTTCCTTCCAAAGGAAAAAGGCAAGTTATAAATGTAATAATAAATACATAAATATTATTTTATTATGAGCATTTATGCTCCACCTTCCTGTTTTAAAAAAAACTCTCAAAGTCGCTTGCAATATAAAAAGTTGTCAGTTGGCAAAAAAATATACTTAAACCAAGCAGTTAAAAGAGACAGAGTCAGCAGGAAAAATATTTTTTTTAATTTCCAGGGAATATAAAAACAGTCAACAACTGGCAGTCCAAATATCTGTTGAAATGTTTTTTAAAAGTCTTCCCACCACGACGACAGAAGGCCAACAAGGAGGCAAGGAAGGTGCCCCTCTGCAGGGAATTCCACAGCTTAGGCATGACCTGTGTTCTAGTCCAACACAACTCAGATGTTGAAAGGACATGGAGGAGATCTTCTCCCGCAGATCTTAATTAGCTACTGGGCTCATATTGGAGGAGATGGCCCTTTAGATATTCCATGATTTAGTTAGTGGAAAAGAGGGCCATTATGGTCCCTTGTTACCCTATATAGCAAATCCAATTCCACAAACATGTATTTTTGAAATGGAAAGTAATGTCTGGAGTTTGTTCAGATACACAAGAAAATATGGAGAAACCCACATTTTCCTGTAATGGAAACCCATAATACCTGCAGTCCAGTGCAATGCATTGACGTTTTCAACACCTCTATGTTATGTTGGATTCTGACCAATAAGCTTATTATGGTATACATGTTGGCAAACATACTGCTGCCATAAAGTTTTAATCAGTCCTAAAGTCATAGAATCACAGAATAGTAGGGTTGGAAGGAGCCTACAAGTCCATCAAGTCCAACCCCCTGCTCAGTGCAGGAATCCAAGTCAGAGCATCCCTGACAGATGGCTGTCAAGCTTCATCTTGAATGCCTCCAGTGTGGGAGAGCCCACCACCTCCCCAGGTAATTGGTTCCCTTGTCACATTGTCATCTTCTGACTGCTGAAAGATGCTCAAGACAGGACTTCTGTAAATACCATAGCTATAGGGCTGCTGCTAAGAAAAAACTCTATGTGCCCTTGATGTCTGAACCTGCCTGGGCTGGCTGGTATAGCATAGTGGTTAACAATGCAATCCTATGTGTCTGTTTTTGGAAGTAAGTCCCAAAGTCTTCCATGAATTCTTCCTAGTAAGAGTGTTTAAGATTGTAGCCCAAGAGTATACCTACACAGATGTCCCAGCTGAATCTCACTCCTAGGGTCTATAGGATTGCTCTGTACATTACAAAACTTTATAAGATGTCTCCAAAACCTTTGTCCACATGCCTCCACTTGCAGAGGTTAAGTGCAGCCATGAAATGGATATTAAGTCACCTGAGAAGTGAAAGAAGTGTCTTTGCCTAAGAAGGCAAATAAAAGTCAAACGGATAAATCATGAAGCTTCTACCACTTCATTTCCCTGGTGGTATAGTTTTCACTAGGGGCGGGAGGTAGGGGTCAGTACAAAAACTGAGGAATTCCAGTGTCTTCAGAGACATGTTTAGTCTTTTTTTTGTCAGCACTTGCCTGCCATTTCAGCATATAAAATGGCTTTGTGGACAAAAAAAGATGGACAGGAAGGTTGAGTGTCATGTTGTAGCCAATCAGCTTGTTTATGCAACACAATTTACTATTCTATAACAGTTTGTGTGAAACTTTAAAAGGTGACAGTTAAAGTACTGATCAATATTTTCTTGACAGCCCCGGTCATATTCTCTTTCTTTGGTTTACATCCATCCCCAGAGATGACAATCACGGAGCAATCCCCAGAGAGAGACTTTATGCTTTCTAAAGGGAGGGGAGGATCTTAAGTAATCCTGAAACAACAACCTCAATTTCTCTGTGTTGTCTTTGCTTTGTTACATGGCCCTCTTCGTGATATTAATTGGACATGCAAATGATCTGCTTGGACTCTGTTAGTTTTCTCGTTTTTATCAATTTGGACATTTTTTTTAGATTCTTAGTATGTTCTACCAGAGATATGATGCAATCTGTCTCTTTTGTTCATTCATTTGAGAACTTTCAAGTGTTGTCTTGATAAATTCTCTTTTAGAAAAACAATTGCACATACAAAGTGCCTTATAATCAGGAGCATAATCTATTTTGAAAAGATTAGAATTTTCCACTTCTGAGAATCTATTCCTAAAATTCTCACCCTTACTGAGATATTTTTTAGCTCATAGTGTTACAGTTAGGAGCCTGGTAACTAGTTGTTCACATTCAAAGAGGAAATGAGAACAATCATGCTAATAAACACTCTGTTTGAGAGCTCTAAATTTCAGCCTGCTTCTTTAGACCTAAGTAAAACTCTCTCCCATCCCCATATTTTCCTTTATCGTGTGAGGGTGGGGCTAAGGCAAGGAGGACAGATTTGGAATCATAGAATAGTAGGGTTGGAAGGGGCCTACAAGGCCATCGAGTCCAACCCCCAAGATGTGGAGCTTCTCTACACCAGCTTAAAATCCCACATTTAAAACGAGGCTTTCTGTTTTTATTTTAAATGCAGGATCACAACAGACTCCCTTTACACGTACTTCCTTTCTCCCTCCTTTTCCTCCTTATCTGAGTCTTCGATACGATTCATTATACAGGTTTTTCTCTTTTCACGAGGGAACTCAAGCGCTGGAATTTGATAGCTCATTATCTTTGATCTTTTAAAAAAATGGAATAAAAGTCATTTAATGCGGGAGATGCCTTGGTAGTTTGACAACATCATCTCAAGGACCCGCAAACTTCTGTGAGTAACCAATCTCAATAGCAGGATAAAAGCTCGGCGTGAAGAAGCCCTTGATTTTTATTTAGAGATAGTATTCTAGAAACATCACAATCATCTGATACCTATTTTGATTTCAGTACCAATTCTGAATGTGATTTAATTCTTTAGAGATGGTGTCATTGGTCTCTAAAGAATACTGAGCATATTTCATTATATTTCAAAATCCTTAGGTGTTTTGTACATGCTGAATAGGTTGACTGCGTTTTTATGATTACTTGGGAAAGGTTCCAAATGAAAGTGGAAATCAAAGCATAATAATTGAAATCAATAAGGTCTCATTAAAATTGTTTTCTAAAGGCATTTAAGACTTCTTTGACTAACTATAGATGTTCCAACTATGTTCCAATTTTATTCTACATCCAATTCATTTCCTTCTTTTATTCCCTCTTGTTATCTCTCCTTGGAAAAGATAACTCAAACATTTTTGCAATAGGAACCACTGATTCTTTTTCTGTTGTTGGTGGGTGACACAAACAAGTGAATCCTGTCTTCTTTACAAGATCATTCTACGTATTTAAAAGTATTAACATATTCCTTTTCATCTTCACAATACATCTGTGAGGTAGGCTCAGTCAAGGCAATGTTACTCCGGTGTGGTGATTTTGCTGTAGGTTGTCATTTTAAGTGTAGTTTTCTACTTGCCTTGTGTGTTGAGATTGCAGCTCAGTAGCCCTCCTGATTCAGTCCAAGTTTTGAAAGTTTGGCAAAGGTAGTGCACTCAGTGGAAATCTGTAACCTTTATGTTGGATCACATTCCAAAAATCCGGAACATGTATTTATTTGTTTAGGTTATATCCCACCTTATCCCACCAAACAGTTGGTGCCAGATGTAAGACATTATGCATGTTTATTAAATCTGACATGGAGAAACCTGGCCTCCGTGTGTCACCATTGTAAAATGAATTAAAATTTGTGTAATATACTATGTAATTGATTCAATTTTTTTAAAACCTCTCTATTTTTTAGGTGTGCAACATACGATTGAAAATGTTAAACTAGTGCAGGTAATGTTAATTTCAGGATTTGAGAAAGGGGCTATATTTCTGAGTTCATGTGACTGGGAATGATAGAGGGCCAAAGTAGATGTGATGCTAAACACATCATTAGAAAGCACATCAGGGATTTAAAAAAAATACCAGGCATGAGAGGTGGACAGTTTTCATTGGGACTGCAGTGCAGAGATTTACCCCTTCCCAATGAAAATTGCCAACCATTGTGCTGTTAGCCCAAGTAAAAAAGCTACAGGCTGAGAAGGGATTTCATGAGGATTACAGCTGGAGAGGGACAATTTAAACCTCTCCCCACCCACTGCAGTCCCAGTGAAAATTGACTCCCCTCCCTCCATGCCTGCTATTAAATTGGGAAAAAATCAAAATCTTGACATGGTTTCTAATGTTTTCTCCATGTCTAGTTTGGCTCTAAACCAAAAGCGAAAATCTTGGTTTGCTACAAAGGAGTTTGTACATTATTATTGTATCCAGCATAAAGAGTGCTTTACAATTCTTACCTCATTAATCTTCACACAAAGGATTCACTGTAGCAGAGGTTCTCCTGTATGCTTAGTGTGTATGTGTGTTGAGGGAGGAAGGGGAGATTGTGATTGAGCTACTGGCCCTGGTCCCTCCATACAAGTGACTAATACGTGTTGGATAGAATGTGTATCTGGTCGCCTACTTGTATAGTCAGGAATCACATGATAAATACACCCCATCTTTCTAGTGTACTGCTCATGCGATTCCTGCTTACTCTTGTAGGGGTCATAGGAACACAGGAAGCTGCCTAATACTGATTAGCCTGATATTGTCAACACTGACTGACAGCAGCTCTCCAGGGTTTCAGACAGGCATTTTTTCAGCCCTGTCTGGAGACACCAAGGATTGAACCTGGGACCTTCTGCTTGCAAAACTTGTGCTCTGCCACTGAGCCATGGTCCCTCCCTGCACAGTATGTCCATGCACATATTCTGACCAATGTACGAAGGTTTGGACACATGGAGGGGGTGGGACCTGCAAGTCTGTTCATGATGCCCCCTGCGCCCACCCCCCCTGTACAGAAGAATGTTTGCACAGGCCTAGTGACGCCTTAGATTACATGAAGATTAATGTTTAATTTAAGACAACTTGAAACTAATTATTGAGATCCATTCCAATCCAGTTGCCAGCCCCAGTTTGGGGTAGAAACTGAGTTGGTCACCTTGATAGATGACCTGTGCCAGGAGATAGGTAGTATATGTGTGACTCTGTGGATTATCCTGTACCATTCAGCTGTTTTCAGTTCCATGACCTAAGCTATGGCAGGGCTGCAGAATCTCTGGCTCATTCAGCCTCTTGGGGTTCCTCCAGGAGGTGGGGCTTAGGCTTCAAGCCCCGCCTGCTGGAGGAATCTCCTCGGAGGGTGTCCCCCACTGCTATCTCAGATCGGAGACAGCAGTGGGGTGGCAGGCATTGGAACTTGCCTGCACTAGGGAGAGCACCCACTCATCCCCACATGGGTGAGTCCCCTTCTGCTTCTTCCCACAAGCAGGCAGGGTGGGTGAAGCAGCTGAATCCCCTTCACTCCATTGGAGAAGCAAAGGAGACTTGGCTGCTTCTGCTTTGCCCGCCCTGTCTCCTCCCCTCCAATGCAGGAAGGAGATGGGGTGGGTGAAAATGGGCAGAGTCAGCCTAGTCCCTGTCACTCCTCCTGACGGTCTAGCCTGGCTCAGCTTCCCTAACTGGGAAAGCCCACTGGCAGTGAAGTCTGGCCCTAGCCCAAGCACCTGATGGAAGATATATCCAGTGCTTCTTGGGCCAGGGAGCAAATGACATCAGGTGGGTGGCCTCAGCCACTGACATTAGGGGCATGGCCTTGCTTACCTGATGTCATATGCCCCCCCCATCTGAAACTAGTTCTGCACCCCAGAACTATAGTATCCTTCTCTGGGCCACTTTGCCAGGATGGGATTAGGAAACACTATTTTGCAGAGGTTTTTGGGATGTAGGTCCCTGAACGTGATGCTGGGAGACCTCTGCTCCACTTTGGGGCCTTTGACTTATAGGAGGGGTAGGCAGCTTGTGGCCCTCCAGATGTTTTGGCCTACAATTCCCTTCTCCATTAACTATGCTGGCTAGGGCTGATGGGAATTGTAGGCCAAAACATCTAGAGGGCCAGGAGTTGACCACCCTGGCTTATGGGGTACCATAGAGTTCCATCTTATCTGTCATACTTTTTAACATCTACATAAAACAGTTGGGTGAACTCATCTGGAGATTTGTTCTGGTGTGTCATCGGTATGGTAATGACACCCTGTATCTCTCATTTTGCTCATCTGATCTTGGGGAGGCAGCAAAAGTTCTGAACTGATGTCTGGGGACAGTGTGTTGTGGATGAGAATGAAAAAGCTGCAGCTTAATCCAGAAAAAACAGAGTTGGGTATTGGGTGGGTGGAATCTTATGATCCAGAAAAAGGGTTTACAGCTTGTTCTGGAGAGGATTGCATTCCCCCTCAAGCAGGAGAAGTCCTGGATCCAGCCCTACTTCTGGATGCCCAAGTGATGAACGTGGCCAGAAGTATTTTTTACCAACTCCATTCTATATGGCAGCTGCATCTTTTTCTTAAGAATTTGGACCCGGCCTCAGGTATCCATGCCCTAGTCTAGTCACTTCTGGACTGGATTACTGTAATGCACTTTACATGGGGTTGTCCTTGATGACAGTCTGGAAACTTCAGTAGGTCTAGAATACAGCTTCCAAGATTTTGTGAGGTCAGCTGATGGGTTCATAGTACACAAGTCCTTTGTCAACTTTGCTGGTTGCCAGTTTGTTTCTGGGTTCAGTTCAAGGTGCTGAATTTGTCATTTAAAGCCCTACGAGATATGGACCCAGAGTATTTTGGGAATCGCTCTCCCCATGCAAATCAACCTATATTTGAGATGCTTCTTTTGTCAGATTTGTGGCAAGTGGGTAGGAGGTATCAGGCCTTTTGTGGTGGCGGTGCCTAGATTGTGGAAGGGATGCCTGAGAGAGATGCCTGGCCCCTTTGTTGTCTGCCTTTAGGTAAAGCTTTGAAAATAAAATTATTTCAGCAGTTTGTTTGTTTTTTAGTTCTGGCTCTTAGTGCATTTTAATTGACTGCTGCTTTTAAATAATTCCTATTGTTTTTTTCTTTTCTTTTTTAAATTATTATTACATTTCTTTCCTGCCCAATAGCCAAAGCACTCTGGGCAGTTCACAACAATTATTTGTTATGATTTGTTTTGTCATTTAGTTGTATTTTAAACTATTGTGAGCTAGCCTGAGTATATTTGATATAAAATCATAATAAATAAATTAAAGTAGCTTTGCAGACTACCAGCACTGACTAAAGTCATATCTTCCCTTGCTGTTTAGCCCAGGCAAATGTCAGTTGCAATCTTACCCATATTGAACCTGTTACATCAAACTTAACTTACATGGTGGTTTTGAGGCTGGCTTATGTAGGGATTGTAAAATATGTGCAGATTTGTGTGCATGCCACTTTGTACAACAGACAAAGAAGAAAGCTAAAGGTGGACCCATCATTCAATGACAGAGCCTATGGTTTGTATGCATATTCAGTTTTCAGCATCTCCAGTTAAAACAGAACTCAGTTTCTGAGGCCTAGGAGAATGGTTGCTAGTCAGACTAATGGGTTAACCGGACCAATTTCTGACTTGGTATAAAGCAGTTTCATATATAGAAATTAGAAATGAAGTCATTTGCAGAATATATGTGAAAGCATCTGCTTTTCTGCATCGAGCCTGATACAAAATGAGAGGTCTGTTAATGAAAAAGGAACATTATCATAGTGAACTCGGGGCCTATCTGTTTGAAACCAAAATATTGGCCACCAAAAATGCGGCAGTGGTTTCTACATATCCAATGAACTCTCCAGGTATGTGGAAATATACAAGTTTGTAAATTAAAGCTGTCTTAAAAAACCTAAAATGGCATGTATAAGTGAGCTGTTAGACTTATACAATGTTGTTGGCAGCTGAACTTAGAGGAAGGGGTCAGGGATGAGGAACCTGTGGCTCACTAGATGTTGGACTACAGCTCTCAGCATCCCTGAGCTTTAAAATGGTAAATGAACTAGAAGTCAGGCAGACCATATGAGTCTACCAATTAAGTCTATGGTTGAAAGTATTTGAGCAGGTGAGACGTGGAAAGTTAAAGAGTCCATTGAAAAAAAAAGAAAACAGATAAATGGAGGGCCAGGCAAGAGAGGGAACTAAGTATCTTTTGAGGGGAATTAAAGTTGGAGGAATGCCTGCCATAGGGTTAAAAAAAAAAAATTCCTGCACTAGGAAAGGGAAGGACATCTTTTCTACTCCCCAGAACCACAATCGCTCCAATATATAGCAATAAAATAGTTTGAGGCTGGAAGCCCTCTAGCATTATATATTACAACTGAAGGAGATCTGACTGTATCCAGATGATGAAAAACTAGCTGCTACAATGAAGTAACAGTCACATGGCAGTGACTAGAATTGCTCTTTCTGTTATAGATAGCGGTGCATCCAACTGCAACTCTGCGTATTTCATCAGAGAGCGCGGACAACGTTAAAGCCCGGGGTAAGGAATCTTATTTTTCCGTGGCATCTTATATTCTTACTGCAAAATCACTTTGAAGGCCTATTTCATAGAAACAGGCCTGTGTCTTTTTCAGTGTTCTAAAACAAGGGACATAAATTCTAGGCAGGACTCTGGCTATCCTGATGGCTCTCTGTTGGCTGAACTGGTCTATCTTGGTGTCTGCCCTAGCCTTTGCACCCCACCACCCCTTGATTTTCTAGCATAAAAGGTGCACAAGTTAAATTTGTAATTTACCTGCTCAATTTTTTTTTAATGTATACAGTTATTCTTCAATGCAGTTGCATGGGTAGCTGGTCTATCACAATATAAAGATTTGATTCACACAACATGACAGCCCCCCATGGCTGAATTTACCTGCGAGGGCTGTTACATTGTGCCATGGCTTGTTTTAGGGTTATTTGAAGTTTGTCTAACCCTCAAACAACTCAGCCACCTGGGTTCGCACTATGTGACAAGCCACAGCAAGCCAGACACCCGTGGGCGCATGGCATGATGCAACAGCCACCACGGGTAAATTTACCCATGGTGGGCTGTCGTGATGTGCAAATGGGCCCAATGTGAATCAGCCAGTTGCTCAACTGACCTGCAGAAGCATCATGTGGTTAGGTTTGAGGTATGGTCAGGAAGCAAGGCTGGATAAGTGATATAAAAAGGAGAAAAACTGTTGCAAAATATTTATTGGCTCTTAGAGGAGCTCCAACCCAAACAAGGAAGAGATACCAGTGAGGTAAGTAGGCTCCTATTCTGAGGCGTTTTAATGCACGGGTGCCAAGTAAGGAAGTGAAACTTTGGGGGAAGGAATATTCTCAGCAAGCCAAGCCTCACATGTACAAAACTGTAGTCTGAATGTAGTCTGAATTGCACTGGCTCATTTTGGCTGTGCATTTCTTCTTGTGAATTTTTTTTAAAGTTTCAGTGGGATGAGGGAGAAAAACCACACTGACAAAGGCAGAGGACAACTCAATTTTTGGCACAGAACAGCCCTTTTTTAAAAAAAAACATAGGATTTGTTTATAATATCATGACAGTGAAAAGAGCAGGTTGTTGCACACTTGGGGCCAAACTAGACATTACTTAAATTGTGTGGTTAGAACCATATGTGGGCGGGTGGGTGGGTTGTTTGTTTTAATAATAAGCTGGGTAGGGGTGTCCCAACTTTCATCAGGATTGCAGTATACAGGGAAATAGGATTTTTCCTACCCCTACCTCCATGCTCAGTCCCGACCAAAATCTTCTGCACCCCTGGCAATTAGCATTAGAAAAAAGCTCCCACTGGTTTCATTTTTCTAATGCTGATTAGCACAGAGGAGCCTGATTTTCATCAAGATCACTGCTGGTGAGGGAAAGGTAAAGCCTCCCCTCCCTGCACACTGTGGTCCTGATGAGAATTGGGACCCCACCCTCCAGCTTGCTTCTTTTTTTAAAATCTAGGCATGGACGCTAGCTACATAATTAAAGTAATGTCTAGTTTGGCCCTGAAGCAGAGCAGGACTTGTGCCCCAACACTATGTAACACCAGAGTTGTGAGATGCTACACTGTAGACGGGGCTTTAGAAATGCTTTTACATACAGAACAAGAAAAAGCGAGCAAGAGATGTGTGCACGTCTGGTTACGTATCTCACTTTCTGCTTAACAGAATCTGCTGAATCTGTTGACGTGGAAGCAACAAAGGAAGAAGAGAAGACTTTGAATGATCTTGTGGGCCTTTTGCAAGATATGGTAAAAAATATCCCAACAAAGCAAGTGGAAGCACCACCATCAACTGAAGCACCAACTATCATGATATCCAACATAGAGCCCTCTCCATCTGAAACAGTCGACACGGTTTGGGTAAATATGAAGCCAAAGACTGGTGGAATGCAAATAGAGCCATTGCAAACAGTTGTCTTGACTGAAACAACTCCTACTACAACAGCATTTTGGAAACTCAGGAATGATGCAAGTGCATCTGTCATTTTGCATTCTGATACGACCTCTTCAGAAAAAACTCCTACAGAAAGTCTCCAAAGTGAAACAACTGCATCTGTTTTGTATTCTGATAATACTACACCAGAAAAAGCACTGGTTAGTGTGTCACTTTTGATGAGAAAGGATACTACCATGGGAAAAAGTAAAAGTTTTGATCAGCTAACAAATGGAGCCTTGGCAAGTCTGGTGGAATCTCTAAAGAATGTAAAAAAATTACATGTGACGCTACATAAGATCAGTAACAAACCACAAGAAGAGCACAATGATGAAAAAGCTGTGGGGATACATCAACGTAAGCCTACAGGTGCAGATATCCTGGAACTGATTGATACGCTAATTGTAACAATAAAGAATGCACCATCCGCTGTTAAAAAAGATCCAGCTCTCCATAAGTATATTGAAAAAGCAGAAAGCTTCTTAAAAAATGCTCTGGAACTAGCAGCGGAGGCAGAGAAGAAGTTGATGCAGGAGAAGAACCAAAAGCAGAAACATAATTTGGAACCAGGGACTCCTCCCTCACCACCAGCAACTCTGCCTTTATCAGAGGTGACCATCCCGTCGATGTCATCTTCATCTGAGCCTCTAGCAAAAAAGGCAGAAGATGCGCAAGTGGAAATGGGAAAGTTAAAAGCATTTATTAATTTGCTATATGGGTTTAGTCCCCATCTAACTTCATATGCACAAAATTCACCCAGTAATAAAGTGGCTGAGGATATTGTTGAGAGAGCAATGGCAGTCCTTGATGCCATAAAGAGCATTTTCTGTGGAAATCCTGAAGGGCGAAGCAAACAGATGTTGAAGCAGTTATTAAAGGAAGACATGGCGCTTGTAAGACAAGCCATGAATGGAAAAAGAGTCTCTTAAAAATACACAGTTGTTTATTGGTAGTGTAGATATTTTTCATCAAAGTTATATATGATTAGAGAACCATTTTCTCATTTGTAACAACCGTCTAAATATGTAGCCATTTCCAAATCTGGAATTAAATGCTTATTTTTAAATAATTTTGTTTTCATTTTTCACCCTCATTTTGAATTGATCTTCAAGGTACTTACTACTGAGCATGAGCTTAAACTTAAATCATTTAGGAAACCAAGTAAGCTATAATACCAAAGATCATTCAAGAAAATACCTGAGTTGGCATAAGGTTATTACAATATGGACACCAAAAATACAAGATGGGGCAGTTTGTGCCCAGGTAACCCTTAACAGTGTGATGATATTAGAGTTCTCTTGCTGGATCAGACTAAATGATATCCATGTTGTCCAGCATTCTATTTCTAGAAGTGGCTGGCAGTGGCCAGATACTTCCAGGAAGCTGTCACGTGGTTACAATGGTGATAGCTACTCCCTGTTGTTTGTCCCCAGTGTCTGATAATGAGGTATTCTGCCTCTGAACATAATCCTGGCAAAAAGCAGTTATGAAATGGCTATATGAAACTTTTAAAAGATCCATGGTCATGTGGAACACAGACTGTTTTAATTCTTTCTGTTCTGTTTAGTTGAATGATTTAATTAAATACAAAACAAATAGGTTAACACTACTTGTACTTAGAAAATATTACACAGATGTACAGAGACTAGTAATTATATTTTTGTTTTATTTCTAGCTATTTTTGCATACAGCTAGTCATCAACACCTGTTTCTGGGTTGTTGATTAAATTAAAGCAGCTTCCTCTGCCTTGAGCAGTATACAGTCTGATTAACTGTTCATCAGCAAGGAAGGTATTAAATGTTGCATCTTAACTAAGGACATTTGCAATTTATGTACCATAGGATCTCCTATGGTATGCTTCATTACATCTTTTTTAATGCTAAGTCAGAAAGGACAAGAGGTTCTGTAAATTGCTGGGAGAAAGGAGTCTGAGGAGCTAGACAAAAAGAAGGCTGTGGGATAGAAGTTGCAGGTAACCCATCGTTTTTTTCTTCGCCTGCAGCGTGCTGCTTGACTAGTTTGCATGAGTAATCTGGAGCTGTTCTAATACTCTCTTTCTGCATTGCAAATGATCTCTGCTTTGGTGTATACAGTGGTTTAAATTGCATGGATCAATTCAAGTGTGTTGTGTGTAGAGATGTAAAATTTCTGGAAATTTTGAGGCCATGGAAAGCACTAGGAAAAAATGGAAATTTTGGGAAAAATTGAAAAATAAGCAATACTTATTTTTTTAGCACTCTTTACTGATCTAAAATAACTTTGTTGCTTTAAGACAGCCTTCCCAGACCTGGTGTGCTCCTGATATTTTGGACTTTAGCTCCCATCAGTCTCAGGCAGCGTGACCAATGGTCAGGAATGCTGGGCACTGTAGTCCAAAACATCCGGAGGGCACCAGGTTTGGGAAGGCTGCTTTAGGAACATAAAACAGCCTTTCTGTTCCTAAAGTTATTTTATGTATAACTAAGTTTGCTCATAAAATTATAATTATATTTAAATATTTTTAAAGTAAACACAGTACATTTGTAATTCTTGTCTGAATGAATTAGAACTACAGTAAATGACTGCTATAGCATCAGAAACACAGGACTCTATAGAACAAAACCCAAACTGTCAAGAATGCACATTTACTGTCAAGAATGCACAATGGTGACTCTAGGCATGTGTTAGGAAAAGGAGCATAAATGTCTATCGGTAAAATATACTTTAGATCAATAATTTTAATAAGGAATGAAAAAACTTAACTATGCTGGGAATCTTACAGAGAGGATTAAAAAACATTTTCCCCCTATGGCTTCATTATTTGCAGACATTTTACATCTCTATTCTTTCTATAAAAGTGTTCTTATTACATAGTTTTTAGAAATCATTTTGCGGGGAGTAAAGGCTGGGTAACAATATATAAATACTTTGTCTTCAATTCTAAAAGAAAATATTTCATAACCCAAAGCTGTTCAATTTTTCCAATTGGGGTGGGGGGTGGGGAGACAGTCCTTGCGGGGGTTTTTTCTGGGCCTTCACATCTCTAGTTGTGTGCGTGGACAGAAGCTGGTAAGCAGATTGTCCTGCCTTGGGTAAGAAGGTTGGACTAAATGACCCTGGGCACAGTACATCACACAAATCTTATTTGGGGGCCTTTCATGATAAGGAACGATGAAGCATTTTAGTTAATTTTGCCAGAGAAATTGGATCATTATTTAGCTTCTAGAGTTAAGAATCATACACAACTGAAAATGAGCAGACTGCTTTGATACCTCATGCAGTACCCTTCCCTTTACCTCTAGGTAAAGGGAAGGATACTGGATAAAGCAACATTCATAATAACCTTCCCTTGACTAATGTGACTTCCAACAAACTGCAGTCTGACAAAGAGATAGAAGGCAGGGAACTGGTGTTGTGCATGTGCATATGTGTAATGATCTCTGTAATGCTTTTCAATGTACAAAGTGCTACCATTCTTGTTGCCACTGCAACATTACAATGGAGGTTAGAGTGAGGCAAAGGCCAGGCAACCAACCAGTGTGCTTTGTGAATTTGAACATGGGCCTCTCATGCCAGGGCTCACTAACATAACGCACTACTTGGGAGCACTAATCTCTTCAAGTAAATACATCTGTGTATATGGTCTTTCCTTCAGGCTGGGTTTTACCTTCCAAAATGCACAGCTTATTACACATAAGTATGATACTCATTTGTGCAACCTGAAATGAAAAATGTTAAGTGCCTTGCTGTATGCTGCCTGGCTTTGACATTCCCATAGCAACCCCATCCTCACCTTTGGAGTAGCAAACTCACCCATAGTTTGTTGCCTCACAAGCAGGGTTTGTTCAAAGATGAATAAAAAGATCGTGGCATGAAAGAAGCACTTGTTCTAGTATGTTTCTGACAGCTGGAAAATAAGGCCAAAAGCCCAGCATGACTCTGAGGTTGTGCCGAGTGGGGCAGGACACAATCCAATCTTTCCAAAGCTAGGGGTGTTAATGAATATAAAGGATGTTCATTCATTCATGTATTTATTACGTTTCCATACCACCCAATAGTCAACGCTCTCTTGCCAGTTCATAACTTGATAAACCATAATATCTTTAACATGCAAAAATGTAAAATGTTTTGAAACTTAAAAATTTAACAATAAAATGATCAAATTTGCAGATGACACAAAATTGGGCAGGATAGTTAATACCCTGGAAGTCAGAAACAAAATTCAAAGTGATCTGGATAGACTGGAGTGCTGGGCAGAAAACAACAGAATTACATTTAATAGGGATAAATGCCAAGTTCTGCACCTAGGAAAAAGAAACCCAATGCACAGTTACAAGATGGGGGATACGTGGCTCAACAACACTACAAGCAAGAAGGATCTTGGAATTGTTGTAGATCGCAAGCTGAATATGAGCCAAAAATGTGATGTGGCTGCAAAAAAGGCCAATGCTATTTTGTGCTGCATTAATAGAAGCATACTGGGCCGTGGTGGCTTAGTGGTTAACACGCTGAACTGCAGACTGGAAGGTCGGCAGGACAGCAGTTCGAGACCCGAGTGCTGCGTGACGGAGTGAGCTCCTGTCTTCAGTCCCAGCTTCTGCCAACCTAGCAGTTCGAAAGCAAGAAATTGCAAGTAGATAAATAGGTACGGCTTTGGCGGGAAAGGTAACAGCGTTCCGTGCACCTTGGTGTTCAGTCATGCCGGCCACATGACCACGGAAGCGTCTTCGGACAGCGCTGGCTCTTCGGCTTAGAAATGGAGATGAGCATCACACCCTAGAGTCGGACACGACTGGTTGGGGACACCTTTACCTTTAATAGAAGCATAGCTTCCAAATCTCAGGAAGTACTAGTTCCCCTCTACTCAGCATTAGTTAGGCCTCATCTGGAGTACTGTGTCCGGTTCTGGGCACCACACTTTAAGAAGGATGCAGACAAGCTGGAGAGGGTTCAGAGGAGGTAAACGAAGATGATCAGGGGACTGGAAACAAAGCCCTATGAAGAGAGACTGAAAGAACTGGGCATGTTTAGCCTTGAGAAGAGAAGACTGAGGGGAGATATGATAGCACTCTTCTAGTCCTTGAAAAGTTGTCCCAGAAAGGAAGGCCAGGATCTCTTCTCGATCATCCCAGAGTGCAGGACACAGAATAATGGGCTCAAGTGACAGGAAGCCAGATTCTGGCTGAACATCCTGACTGTTAGAGCAATACGACAGTGGAACCAATGAGCCAGGGCGGTGGTGGGCTCTTCCACACTGGAGGCCTTCAAGACGAGGCTGGACAGCCATCTGTTGGGGATGCTCTGACTTGGATTCCTGCATTGAGCAGGGGGTTGGACGCGACGGTCTTGTAGGCCCCTTCCAAGCCTACTATTCAATGATTCTATGAAAACTATCAAGACCCAATAAAAACCTAACACTAAAAAAACCCATCACATGCTATCAAATGCCAGGGGTAGAGGAAAGACGTAACCTGGTGCCAGAAGGATTACAATTTTGGCACCAGGCAGAGAGCATCTCCCCTCACCGAGGAAAGCATTCCATAATCAGGGGGCCACTACTGAGAATGTTCCTTTCCTGGGCAAGTTCCGTGAGTGGGTGGTTGCCAACCAGCTCCAGATGCCTTTGGATGAGACCATAATGAGCTCCCCAGACTACAAGTGCAAGCCCCTCCAGAACAGGTTGCACCTGTTACGCACCTAGACAGATGAACCACCCATTAACAATCACCATCCATCTTGTTGATCAGGCAGCAAGCCTTGCTTTTCTCTCTGGCTCTTCTCTCTCTTTTGCCTTGCCTCCCATGTTCAGTCCATTGCCAAAACATGTCACCTCTCCCTTTACAACAGTACAAAAATATGGCTGTGCCTTTCTGTCTCATTAATAAAAACTAGTCCATGCCCTGGCCATCTCTCAACTTGACAACTGCAATCTCTTTTCTGGTCTTCCATTGCCTAACTTTGTCTAGCACTCTGCTGGATCACACCAAGGATCCATCTAGTCCAGCATTCTGTTCACACAGCAGCCAACCAGCTGTCAACCGGGAACCCACAAGCAGGGCATGAGCGCAACAGCACCCTCCCACCCATCTTCCCCAGCAACTGGTGTACATAGGCCCACTGCCTCTGGTACTGAATGTAGCACATAGCCATCAGGACTAGTAGCCATCGATAGCCTTCTCCATGAATTTGTTCAACCCCCTTTTAAAGCCATCCAAATTGGTGGCCATCACTACATCCTGTGGTAGCAAATACCATATTTTAACTATGCACTGTGTGAAGAAGTCCTTCCTTTTATCTGTTCTGAATCTCCCACCAAACAGCTTCATGAGATCATAAAATCACAGTAGGGTTGGAAGGGACCTACAAGGCCATTGTGTCCAACCCCCTGCTCAATGCCGGAATCCAAGTCAGAGCATCCCTGTCAGATGGCTGTCCAGCCTCATCTTGAATGCCTCCAGTGTGGGAGAGCCCACCACTTCCCTAGGGAATCAGTTCCATTGTTGTATTGCTCTAACAGGAAGTTTTTCCTGATGTTCAGCTGGAATCTGGCTTCCTGTCACTTGAGCCCATTATTCCGTGTCTCGCACTCTGGGATGTTTGAGAAGCGATCCTGGCCTTCCTCTCTGTGACAACCTTTCAAGTACATAAAGAGCGCTATCATATCTCCCCTCAGTCTTCTCAAGGCTCAACATGCCCAGTTCTTTCAGTCTCTCTTCATAGGGCTGTGTTTCCAGTCCCCTGATCATCTTCGTTGCCCTCCTCTGAACCCTCTCCAATTTGTCTGCATCCTTCTTAAAGTGTGGTGCCCAGAACTGGACACAGTACTCCAGATGAGGCCTAACCAGTGCTGAGTAGAGGGGAACTAGCACTTTCTGGAATTTGGAAGCGATGCTTCTATGAATGCAGCCCAAAAGAGCATTGGCCTTTTTTGCAGCCACATCACATTGTTGGCCCATATTCCACTTGTGATGGACAACAATTCCAAGATCCTTCTCGCTTGTAGTCTTGTTGAGCCCCCATCTTGTCAGTGTGCATTGGGTTTCTTTTTCCTAGGTGCAGAACTTGGCATTTATCCCTATGAAATGTCATTCTGTTGTTTTCTGCCCAGCACTCCAGCCTATCAAGATCACTTTGAATTTTGTTCCTGTCTTCCAGGGTATTAGCCATCCCGTCCAATTTTGTGTCATCTGCAAATTTGATCAGCATTCCCTGCACCTCCTCCTCCAAGTCATTAATACAAATGTTGAAAAGCCCTGCGGTACCCCGCTTGTTACCTCTCCCCAGTTTGAGAAGGTCCCATTGAGAAGCACTCTTGGAGTCCGATTCTGTAGCCAACTGTGGATCCACCGGATCGTTGTTTCATCCAGCCCACTTTGAGCTAGTTTGCTCACCAGGATATCATGGGGCACTTTGTCGAAAGCTTTGCTGAAGTCGAGGTATATTATCTCTACAGCATTCCCACGGTCCACAAGGGAGGTTACTTGATCAAAAAATGAGATCAGATTCATCTGGCAGGATTTGTTCTTGACGGATCCATGTTGGCCTCGAGTAATCACTGCGAGACGGAGAAAAATGTCTCCCTATCCACATTCTCCACACCATGAATAATTTTGTTGACCTCTATCACATCTCCTCTTAGCCTCTTTTTTCCCAAGCTAAGCAATCCCAGCTGTTGTAACCTCTCATAGGGGAGATGCACCAGGCCCTTGATCATTTTAGTTGCCCTTTTCTGCACTTTTTCCAGCTCTACAATATCTTTTTTTAGGTGTGGTAATCAGAACTGGACATATTATTCCAAGTGCACCACAGATTCGTATAGGGGCAGTATGATATTGGCAGTTTTATTCTTAATTCCTTTTCTAATTATGCCTAACACGGAGTTTGCCCTTTTTTACAGCAGCTGCAGTGGGTTGACATCTTCATTGAGCTGTCCACCACAACCCCAAGATCTCTTTCCTGGTCAGTCACTGCTAGCTCAGATCCCATCAAGTTATGCTTGAAGTTGGGATTTTTTGCCCCAACGTGCATCACTTTACACCTGCTTACATTGAACTGCATTTGCCATTTAGATGCCCATTCTTCCAGTTTGAAGAGATCCTTTTGGAGCTCTTCACAATCCCTTTTTGTTTTAACCACCCTAAATAATTTGGTGTCATCCGCAAACTTGACCACTTCGCTGCTCTCTCCTAATTCCAGATCATTTATGAACAGGCTGAAAAGCATTGGTCCTAATACAGGTCTCTGTGGGACCCCACTATTTTCTTGCCTCCACTGGGAGAATTTACCTACTCTGCTTTCTGTTCTTTAACCAGTTACTGATCCATAAGAGGACCTGTCCTCTTATTCCATTACTGCTAAGTTTGCTCAAGAATCTTTGGTGGGGGACTTTGTCAAACGCCTTTTGGAATTCCAGGTAGACAATGTCTACCGGATCACCCCTGTCTACATGTTTATTGACACTCTCAAAGAACTCTAAAAGGTCAGAGAGACATTTACCTTTGCGGAAGCCATGTTGATTCTTTTTCAGCAGGGCTTGTCCTTCTATATGCTTACTAATTTTATCTTTAATAATGCCTTCAACCAATTTACCCGGAACAGATGTTAAGCTAACAGGCCTGTAATTTACCAGATCCCCCTGTATCGCTTTGTGAAAATTGGTGTCACATTGGCCATCTTCCAGTACTCTATTATAGAGGCTGATCTTAGGGACATGTTGCATATTTTGGTTAGAAAATCAGCAACTTCATATTTGAGTTCTTTGAGGACTCTAGGATGAATACCATCTGGGCCCAGTGATTTATTTGCTTTCAATTTATCAGTAAGGTTGCGAACATCATCTTTTGTCACCGCTACTTGCCTCAGTTCCTCAGACTACCCTCCTGAAAACATCAGTTCAGGCACAGGCATCTGTCCTATATCTTCTGCAGTGAAGACGGATGAAAAGAATTCATTCAGCTTCTCTGCAATCTCCTTGTCCTCCTTCAGTACTCCTTTAACTCCATTGTCTTCCAATAGCCCAACTGCCTCCCTAGCTGGTTTTCTGCTTCTGATATATTTAAAGTATTCTTTATTGTTGTTGTTAGCGATATGCTATTCAAAATGCTTTTTTGCATCTCTTATTGTCTGCTTGCATCGCCTTTGTGCAAGCTTGTGCTCCCTTTTGTTTTCCTCACTTCGGCAAGACTTCCATTTTCTGAAGGAAGCTTTCTTTTGTCTAATAGCTCCCTTAACACTGCTCATTAACCACGCCAGTGACCTCTTGGACGTGGTGCTACCTTTCCTAACCTGTGGTATACATTTTAGCTGGGCTTCTATTATTGTGTAATCTCTGTTATTTTGAGTAATCTCCAAGTATTCTGAAGGGATTTTATCCTCTTGACTCCCCCTTTTAACTTCCTTTTCACCAGTTCCCTCATTTTAGAGAAGTTTCCTCTTTTGAAGTCAAATGTGACTGTGTTGAACTTCCTAGGCAATTTTCCACTTAAATATATATTAAATCTGATAGCACTGTGATCAGTGTTTCCAAGTGGTTCAACAACATTTACATCTTGTACTAGGTCCTGGGCTTAGGATAAAATCCAAGGTTGCCTCCCCTCTGGTTGGTTCAATGACCAGCTGTTCTAGGGTACAATTGTTTAGGGCATTGAGAGATTTAACCTCTTTGTTGTGGCTTTGTTGTGAACATGCATTTATCCAATCAATTGGATAAATTGAAGTCAGTTAAATAAATTGGGGGTAATTGAAGTTGCCCAATATTACAACACTTCCTTGTTTGGAGGTTTCCCTGATTTCATTTTCCATCTCAAGGTCACTCTGAGCATTCTGGTCTGGGGAACAATAGCATGTTCCTAGCACTAAATTAGTTTTGGAGCCTGGTACTGTCACTCACAGTGCTTCTGTGGAAGCCTGCCCCTTGTAGATGCTCTGGTCCACTTGGCGCTATGCCCTCTGTGACGTACAGGGCAACACTTCCCCCAATATGCCCTTCCCTGGCCTTTCTATAGCATTTATATCCAGAGATGACCGCATCCTACTGGTTCTCTCTGCTCCACCAAGTTTCTGTAATGCTTCCTATATCCAGGTTTTCCTTTAAAATCAAGCACTCCAATTCTCCCATTTTGGCTCAGAGCCTTCTAGCATTTGCATAAAAATGCAAATGCTAGAAGGTATCCCTCCCCAGATGCCTCTGGCGTGGGCATCTTTTGCTATGGGACGTTGGCCCCTTTGGCTATTATGTTCTGCCATGTACTCCTGGCCTATTTCCTCCCGTTCTACATTTGGGCAATCAAAAACATTTTCATCTTTATCCCTTTGGGATGATTTAACCTGAACCAAATGCTTCCCAGCTCCTGTTGGCTTTCCCCCAGGGTTTAATTTTAAAGCTGCTCTGCCACCCTTTTTATGTTTAGCGCCAGCAGTCTGGTTCCATTTTGGTTCAAGTGGAGCCCGTCCCTCTTGTACAGGCCTGGCATGTCCCAAAATGTTCCCCAGTGCCTAACAAATCTGAACCCCTCCTCCCGGCACCACTGTCTCATCCACGCATTGAGACGCCTCAGCTTTGCCTGTCTAGCTGGTCCTGCGCGTGGAACAGGTAGCATTTCCGAGAAAGCCACCTTGGTGGTCCTGGATTTCAACCTCCTACCTAGCAAACTAAATTTGGCTTCCAGGATCTCACAACTACATTTCCACACATTGTTGGTACCAACATGGAACACGACCACTGACTCCACCCCAGCACAATCTCCTAGACGGCGATCTAGACGGCGCATGATATCTGCAACCTTCGCACCAGGCAAACAATTCACCATGTGTTCTACACACCCATCACAAACCCAGCTATGTGTCTAATGATTTAATCTCCCGCTACCACGAGCAACCCTCCCCCTGGAGGCACATCCTTGGTGCGAGAGGATATTTGTTCATCTTCTGAGGAATGGGTCCCTTCTAAAGGATTGTTTCCCTCTTCCTCAGAATGATTCCACCCTTCCCTGAGACCCACATTCTCCATGACAGCAGAGGAGCTGTGACCCTGGGAGCGGGACACAGCAAATAGGTCCCTGAAGGTCTCATCCACCAACCTCTCTGCCTCTTAGCTTCTCCAGGTCACCAACCTTGGCCTCAAAGGAACAAACTTGTTCCCTGAGAGCCAGGAGCTCATTACGCTGAGCACGCGCCCACGACTTTCATCCGGCAGGTAGATAGTCATACATGTGGCGCTCAGTGCAATACACTGGGTAGCCCCCACCCCCCTGCTGGCTTTCTACCTTCATAACTGTTTTTTATTTGGGTGTGTTTTCCCTGGAAAACTTAGTTGTTTACTACGAAAAGTCGGGGAGGTGATTTACAGTTCTTCTTCATGCTGTGTGTGCATCAAACATATGGGCTATATGGCTGTGCAGAGCCTCGATTCAGGAAACTTCTAAAGCTGAGGAATTTTTGTGGGAACCGTTCCCCCACTCCATCCAATGTGCATATTTCTAGTAGGTTCCTGCGTCTTCCCTCAGTTCTCTTTTGACCGCCATTGTGTGTGCCTCGTGGGAACTTCTCTCTCTTTGTCTTTGGCAAAGTGACCTTCAAAATAAAGAAAAAGCTGAGGTTTTATTCTATCTTCTTTCTATCATTTTTCTGTCTTACATACATTTTTTTTAATTGTTCTGTTACGCACCTTTTGCGGTTGCCCTCATGGGCGTATGGCCCTCCGGGCACTGTTCAAGAAGTGTACCCATTGTGGAGCGAAGGTCCCTCACAAAGATGGACACAATCTTTGTCTTTTCTGCTTAGGAGAGGGGCATATTGTAGAAACCTGTCAGCGCTGCAACACCTTTTCTAAACAAGCTAGGAAAAATCACTCTGATTGGCTTAAAGCCGCTTTGTGGAAAAGGGCATTAGAGTCCGTCAAGGGCTCTAACAAGATGGCAGAGGCTGTTGTTTCAACACAGCCAGTGGTAGTACAGCCCTTAGCATCGGGGTCCAAATCCCCTCAACGCTGTGCTTTGCCAGGTACCCAAGGCCCTCCAACACCAGGTCGGTCTTTGGTGCTGACGCTTACAAAAAGACTTTCGAAGAAAGCAAAGGTTTCTAAAAAAAGTCTGCCCTTTCGGCTTGTGAACATAAGAAGGGAAAGAAGTTGGGCAAAACAGTTTCGGATGTCACCCAGGACTGGGCGACCGGAGTTTTGTCTGCCCCTTGAGTGCACTTGCTGCCACCGATTGGCACTCCTGATTGGGATGACCCTCCCGACCCTATCCACAACGCCTCGGGATCAACACACTTCATCGGTACAGCCACCTAGACCTACGCTGCTGCTCCTGTTGTCTCCAGTTCAGATGGTGTCGGCACCACAGAAAGAACCCCTCCCTTTAACATCTACATCAGAGAGTGAGATTAGGGAATCATCCCCTTTTCAGGCTCCTCAGTGTCTGCCTCAGCCGAGGCATGAATTTTATGATCCAGGTTGGGATAGGCGCCCAGGTTTGCCTGAATCCGTATATTCTATGGCATCATACCACAGATCTTACGAATAGAGCAGACGAGACCATGGTTGGTACCCAGAGCACCCTAGTTCACCACTTTCTGAATGGGGCAGACCTCAGTCTGGGGCTTTAGCACCAAAGCAGTTGAGTATGACCACGGCGGGAGGCACTATCCTCCTATGATTGAGAGTCCAGGATGGGAGGAGAGTCACCCTCGTCACTGGCCACCTGCTGCTGTATCAACGGCTCCTAAACAGCCATTGCTGCTGCTGTCGGAATCGGCGCAGCCCTTTCCACAGCTTGTCCTGCCTCCTCCTGTGCATAGGTCTCCTCTGATTGGACCTCCAGCACCAATGCAACAGGGTCCGGTAGAAACCCTGTTTCAACCTGTACTGCCTCTGTCAACGACAGTGCCTCAACCTGCTTCTACGTCGCCGCCACACGTGTCGGAGACTGAGGGCTACGAGTTGGACTCATCTCCACACTCGTCCTGTCCATTGTCCCTTTCTTCCCCAGAGACTCTGGTGGGAACTAATGAATCCATTTCTCCTACGGAAGATTTGGGTCAATTTGCTGACCAGGTTCTTAGAATGGTACAAGCTTTAGGACTTGAAACACAGCAACTTGTGCCATCAATCCTAGATCCTGTTTTCAATGCCGTGAATGCAGAAGCACATAGGCCAGTGGTGATCCCATTGCTTCCTACTCTTAATGGAACTATAAAGCAATCCTGGAATACCCCTTCCACAGTTCCTCCGGTATCAAAGTGCTTGGAGGGCATGTACCGCTTGCAGGACATGACTACAGAATATCTATTTGTCTCCCACCGATAAAGAAGGATGGAGACTTGATTTACTCAGAAGGAGACTTTATTCGTCTGCATCGATGGTTTTGAAAATCGCTAATTATCAAGCTGCAATGTCAGGTTACCAGTTTCTCCCCTGGGATAAAGTGGGCAAGCTCCTGGACCTTTTGCCTGAGGATAAAAAGGAGGTGGGTTGCCTCTTTAGAGCTGAAGCTTTAAAATTATCAAGGCAGCAGATAAATACATCTTGCCATCAGACAGATTGTAACTCAAAGGTCTTGATGAGCTCAATTGCTCTTCGACGCCATGCTTGGCTTCAATCCTCTGGCCTCCCTCAAGAAATGAGGGCGAGGATAGAAGTTCTACCATTTGACAGGCTGCGTCTCTTTAACTCTAAAACAGACAAAAGCATTGGGCACAGTCCAAAAAGCTCAGACTACAGCCCTCTGGATAGGAGTTTTGCTGCAACCACAGCACCACCAACAGCAGCCTTGGTATCAACACTGGTACCAGTCTCCCATTCCTCGATACCAACCATACAGCACTGGAGTAGGTCAGCAGTGGCCACAGCCTAGCAGACAAGGAAGGCCCTTTCTTGGGCTCTCCAGATAGGCAACCAGACAACAACGGCAAACAACGTCTTTGACTTTTTGCCCATTCTTCCACTCAACCTTCAAGATTTGTTTTTTGGAATGTGTTTGGCGCAACACCATTACGCGTGGCGCAACATCACCGCAGATGTATGGGTGTTGACCATAGTCCGAGAAGGATATCGGATTGAATTCGATGTCATCCCTCTACTTGGTACTGTGAAGTTAGGGATGTCAGAGAATTCCTCCATGGACCCCAATGAGGCCGGATTCAAAAGAATCCAGCCCCCAGAGTCCATGGCGGAAAGGATCCTTTACCTCCGTCTCCCTGTGGAATCACCCCGGCTGACTCCTCCCCGCCAGCGACTCTGGGGCACCAGTGGTACAGCCACCCTTGCCATGCTGTATCACTGGCACTCTGGAGCCAGCTGGCGGCTCAGTGGAATCACCATGGAGCGGAGCTGGCCGGCAAGGATTCCAGGGGGAGGGATGGATCACCTCCCCCCAAGGGCGGATTCCCCAGCAGAGCAGCAGGTAGGGAATCCACCCATCCCTGTGTGAAATTTACTGCTCCATCTAACCCTGTTCAGAGGGAGAGGGTGTTTCAGAGCCACCCAATCTAATGCCCCAGTGATTGCAGCATTCCATCCACCCACCAGGGTCTCAGCCAAGTGGCTGTTTGTGTGCTCCAGAGAATCCCAAAGCATGTTCAGGGATCCATAAGACACCTGGGGCAGACCATTTTAATGGGTCCTCCACTCCTGCAGAGGGGTTGTGAAACCAAAAAGTCCAACGTCACCAGATAGTGATCTGACCATGACAAGGGGGTGGTGGATACACCCCCAACTTCCAGATCACTGTCCGCTTCTCCAGAAACAAACACAAGGTCTAGCGCATGACCGGCTACATGGGTGGGCTCAGTTGGAATAGGGTACAGCTCCCAGGATGCTATGGTCTCCATGAAGTCCTGAGGTACCCCCAGGAGGATGGCCTCTGAATGTACATTGAAGTCTCCCAACAGCAATAATTTAGGGGACTGCACATGCACATCAGAGACCACCTCAAGCACCTCGGCCAGGGAGTCAGTCGTGCAGCAGGGTGGGTGGTACATAAACAGAATCCCCAGACTGCCCTTTGGGCCCAGCCTCCAGTACATGCACTCAGCAAACTTGTCTCCTGGAGAGGGGGTCTGGTGAAAACCAAGGATTCCCAGTAGATAACAGCCACTCCCCCTCCCCGATCCCCAGCCCTCGGCTGCTGTGCGTACGAAAATCCGGCTGGGCACATGGCCGCAAGAGTTGGAGCAGCGGCCTCAGCCAGCCAGGTCTCCGTAATACATGCCAGGTCTGCACCCTCATCCAGGATCATGCCATGGATGACAGATGTTTTCTGGGCAACAGAAACTCTTCTTACAGAGGTTCGGATGCTTCTGGACAAAGGGGCAATCCCACTTGTACCAAACAAGGGATAGTGGGTTATTGACTGTGTTTTCCACTGCATTACAGAGAATACGGGACGCTGTACATAAACCATCTACGCAGTGTTCCTGTTCAAAGACATGGACTACTTTTGTGGCATTTTCTCGACAGCAGTCTTTCCATCCCAGATGATGGGGGTTGTCTGCACCCCCAATCCAACAACTGCGGGTTGGACACGATGGCCTTGTAGGCCCTTCCAACCCTACTATTCTACGATTCTACGATGCTGATTGCATCACGTCTTGCATTTCCTCCTTTCACTTTTTGAGAAAGGACTCAAACTTTCCTCTCTTAGGGCTTACTTATCAGTTGTTTCATTGTTTCACCCTCCAGTTGAGGGCTTTTCAGTTTGTTCACATCCGACTACAAAAAAATTATTTAAAAGGATCAGGAATTTAGCACCTTCATTATGCTCTACAGTACCAGGCTGGAGTCTATCGGTTGTGCTAAAAGCACTTTTGACGAAACCACTTGAGCCTCTCGCTCCTGTGGACTTACGCTTACTTCCCTGGATGGTGGCATTTCTAGTAGCCATAACATCTGCACGTTGTGCTAGTGAGCTTTGTGCACTCAGGGTGGACCAGCCATATCTTAACTTTCATCGAGACAGAGTGGTGCTTCGACCTGACCCGGCTTTTCTTCCCAAGGTAGTTTCGGAGTTTCATTTGAATCAGGACGTTGTGTTGCCAGCTTTCTTTGCCTCTCCGTCTACACCTTTGGAGCCGACCTTGCACAGGCTTGACGTGCGTCGTGCCCTTGCCTTCTACAAGGTGAGGACTGAACAATCCCAACTGTCACCTCATCTTCTTGTCTGTTACGGCAGCAAACGGAAGGGTTGGCCTCTGTCTGCACAACACCTTGCTTCCTGGATCATTAAGATGGTCAAACTTTCATATGAGTTGACTGGACTCAAGCTCTCTGCCCCAGTTAGAGCTCATTCCACTCATGCTGTGGCGACATCTGTCACATTCAACAGAGGGGTTTCTATTCCTGAACTTTGCCGTGCAGTAACTTGGTCGACACCGTCTACTTTTGTCAAGCATTACAAATTGGACATTTGGGCAAGAGCTGACTGTGCCCGTGGTCGTGCTGTCGTTTCATTGGTATTATAATAGGACACTGACCCACCTCCACTGTAGGTAAGCTTGTTAATCACCCATATGTGTGATGCACAGAGTCCATGAAGAAGGAAGACAGGTTGCTGCCTGTAACTGTAGTTCTTGGAGTGGTCATCTGTGCTTTCACACAACCCACCCCCATCCCCGCTTCGGTGTCATACTCAAGTTTGGTGTTGGATACTGAAATGAACACTTGTCTCGGTTATGAGGCTGCAATGTCATTCTCAAGGAACTGAGAGAAGAGGCAGGAACCCACTAGGAATATGCGCATTGGACAGTGGGGGGAAGGATTCCCGCCAAAATTCCTCAGCTTTAGAAGTTTCCTGAATCGAGGCTCTGCGCAGGTGCAGAGCCCATATGTATGAATGCACAGATGACCACTTGAAGAACTACAGTTACAGGTAGCAACCTGTCCTTATTTATTTACAGTTACTTACTGTGAGTATGGAGGAGGGAGGGAAGAGTTCCCCACCCTGGCTTCCTTGCCCTGTTGCTAAACTCGCTCAGTTGCTTAACTCGCTTGTTTGCTGATGCTTTGTCACTGGGGCTGAGACACCATCACTGGGGTTCCTCACGCTCGGAGAGCTGGCTCCCTCGCAAGCATGCCTCCTTATATAGATAGGCCCAACTGCTGCTGCAGTGAATATGATTGGAGATTCTCATCCTAACTTTCAAAACCCTCCACAGCCTTGCCCTTCTCTCTCCATTCTTATATCCTGACTCATCCCTTCTATGGACATTGTATATCTTGATTCAGCAAAGCATTTGACAAGGTTTCCCATGATATCCTTGTTGACTAAATGGTAAAATGGTAAAATGTGGGTTGGACAATACTACAATTAGGTGACTCCACAGCTGTGAGCAACTGTACTCAACAAGTGCTAATTAATGGCTTGGCATCCTCCTGGAAGGAAGTCTCAAGCAGAGTGCCAAAGGGCTCTACCCCACACCCTGTGCTGTTCAGTATTCTTATAATGATGTGGATGAGGGTGTGGAAGGGCTGCTTATCAGATTTGCAGATGACATAAAGCTAGGAAGGATAGCTAACACCACAGAAGACAGACCCAAGATTCAAAAAGATCTAGACAGGCTGGAACGCTGTACCAAATCTAACAAGATGAGAGTCAACTGGGATGAATGTAAAGCCTTGCATCTAGGTACAAAGTCTCAAAGACACAAGTGTAGGATGGGGGAGACCTGGCTTGGCAGCAGTACATGTGCAAAGGCCTAGGCGCCTCAGGGAACAGTCCTAGGCATGCTTAGACAGGAAAAAAAAGTCCTACAACACCCAGCATTCCCCAGCCACCATGGCTGGCTGGGGAATGCTGAGAGTTGTAGGACTTTTTTCTGTCTAAGCATACATAGGATTGCACCCTTAGTAGATCACAAGCTGAATATGAGCCAGCGATGCAATGCAGCATGAAAAAGCAAATGGAATCTTGGGCTGCATCTGGAAATAAAAGGTTAAGGGGAGACATGACAGCAATCGTCAAATGTCCGAAAGGCTGCCCTGCAGAAGACGGAGCAGACTTGTTCTCTGTTTTTCCAGAGAGCAGGACTAGAACCAGTGGGAGGACCCTGCAGGGAAGCAGATTTTGGCTAAACATGAGGAGAAACTTCCTAACAGAGCTGTTCAGCAGTAGAACAGACTGCCTCAGGAGGTGCTGGATTCTCCTTCATTGGGACTATTATATGTATTGAAGCAGAGGCTGGGTGGCCACCTGTCAGGGATGCTGCACCTGCACCCTGCAGCGCAGAGCTTGCACTGAGCAGGGAGTGGAAGCGGATGATCTCTGGGGTCCCTTCCAACTCTGATTCTATGATTCTGGACCTTCACTTGTCCAGCTCCAAAGGTCTCTTCTCTTACGCTCTGAAATTACTCCACACTTTCTCCTTTGCTGCCTCTTATGCCTGGAACTGCCTTCAAGAACACTTCTATGCAGCCACTTCCCTTGCTGCCTTCAAATCTCCCCTCAAAACACATCTTTTCCAGGAACCTTTTGGAACAACCCCCAGTCTCAATACCCTGTTCTAACTAAGCCAAAATGTGGGTAATTGAAATAACTGCTGCTGCTTCCATTTCCCTCCCCTATAACTGTTTTTTCCCTGGTTTTAGATTGTTTGCCCCTTAAGGTAGCAACTTGTTAAGTGTATTCTTTGTAAATCACCATGTACATAGATGGTGGTATAGAAATATATAATAGTCCCTCTAGCCCGGAATGAGACTATTCTGACTGGCAACCAGGAGTCTTCTGAGTCAAAGGAGATTAAACTTTCTTGGCCTCCCAAAATGGGTGTGATTTCCAGGAAAGCCCTATTCATTGTATGACCTGGTTTGCATGGAATGAGAAAGCCACCAACAAAGCCATCGTGAGTTAATTTCCCTGTAAGGTTATTGTTGCAGCAGTGGCAGCCATTTTGAATATTCAAGCTGCGCCAGAGGCACACCATAGCTTATCGTTACATGCAAACCCGGTAAGGGTGGATTGTTGGGGTGGTTAACAAGCCACCCAGAACCCATGGGCTGTTTTAGGGTTGCGGGTGGCTTGTTAACCACCCCCAACAACCCACCCTTGCTGGCTGTGCGTGTAACAGCAAGCTACTGCATGCACCCACCCTGACTCAAATATTCAAAATGGCAGCTGCCACAATGAGAAGCCCCACAGGGAAAGTCACCCATGGTGGCTTCTCATTAACCGGTATGTTTAAGGTAGCTTGGGACAAGAGATGGGCCAGAGTGCAAAGTACTGCTAAATGGCACCAAATCATTGACTGCTTAGTTTATTATTCTGTTTTTACCACCATGGGGAAGCCATTCAGAATGTTCACCTCAGGCAACAAAATGTTTTTGGCTGGCTCTGATGTAGAGGGTTGCAGCAGCTAATAACACTATTCCACTTTACTAATAGGCTCAGCCCAAGGTGATTCCTTCACACATTGACAGTAGAAAACCATGTCCATTACAATGCAAAGTTGAGTACAAAGATGCCTTTTAAAAAGTCATTCTGGTTTCTGATTTCTTAGCACCATGAATGTAGATGACAACACAAAATGGCTTGAGTGGGTATCCAAGCAATTTGAGAGTATCGCTGGTGATGATAAAGAGATCGACTTGGAAGAATTCAAAACTGCTCTCAAGGTGAAGGAGGCAAGTTTCATCGGTATGGTAGGAAACCAGGCTTGGCTAAGGTGGTGGTTCAGCTATGCTTCTGCTCAGAATCACTGAAGCAGAGATTACAAAGATATTTGACTTTGGCCCTTCCTTTGGGGAGAGTTTGTCCATATAGATTTATGCCTCTGCTAGGTAGAGATGAAATCTGGGACATAGAGTGGGAATTGGATATGGAAGGGGGGTGCCTGCTGCAGATGAAGTAGGTTATGGGCTGAGAAGAAGGCACCTCAGGAGTAAAGGTAGTGGCAGAGGCCTGATTCTAATAGTGCCAAGAAAGAAACGCAGGGAGAAAACCTCGTAATAGGGCCAAGGGGACGTGGCAGCGTCAAAAAGGAACTGGATAAACAAGGGGACTTGGGAGACTGGATGGGAGGGGAAAGAAAGGCACAAGGGCAGGGGGGTGGGACTGGCTTTCAAACATTGATTTGAATTGCTAGCCAAATCCTTCCCTGCAAGTCTCTCGTTCAATAATATTCAAGGATCAATCACTTCTTTCCCCATAATATTAAAGGAAGGCCTATTGAAAACGCAGACCGATGGGAGGGTCTGATATCCACTACTGGATCAACCCCCCTCAGTGGATTTTGCAAACATTCTTTCCCTCTTTCCTATAGTCCTTTTTCGCGGAGCGATTCTTTGCTTTGTTTGACTCAGATGGAAGCGGCACCATCAGTTTGGATGAGCTGTTGGAGGCCTTGAAACTGCTGATACATGGAAGCGAAACAGAAAAGCTCCGGTTCCTCTTCCAGGTTTATGATGTGGATGGTAAAATTCCAAAGAGCCGCTTGTTCACTCGTATTTTATTTTATTTCATTTTATTTATTAAATTTGTTAATCGCCCATCTGGCTGGTCACCCAGCCACTCTGGGAATGTACAACAAAACAGTTAAAACAATAAAATTCTACATTAAAAATATCATAAAAATACCCTAAGCCACCCCAAATGCCTGCCTGAACAACCATGTTTTTAATGCGCGGCAGAAGCTCATTAAAGAGGGGGCATGGCAGAGTTCCCTAGGGAGGGAGTTCCACAGAGTGGGGGCCACCACAGAGAAGGCCCTCTCCCTCATCCTCACCAGCCTAGCTGTCCTGGCCGATGGGACAGGGAGAAAGCCATCCGAGGCTGATCTTGTTAAGCGGCCTGTCTGGTGTTGCTGGAGGTACTCCTTAAGATAGGCTGGGCCAGAACCGCATAGGATTTTAAAGGTCAAAACCAACACCTTGAATTTGGCCCGGAAAACAACTGGTAACCAGTGCAACTCCTTCAGCACTGGAGTGATGTGAACTCGCCGGCGGCTGCCTGTAATCAGGCGAGCCGCCTCATTCTGTACCAGCTGCAGCTTTCGAACTGTCTTCAAGGGTATCCCCACATAGAGCGCATTACAGTAGTCTAAACAAGAGACCAGGGCATGTACTACCGATGGGAGCAGATGGTCGGGAAGGAAGGGGCGCAGCCGCTGTATCAGATGGAGTTGGTACAGCGCTGTCCGGCTCACAGCTGACACCTGAGCCTCCATGGACAGCTGGGAGTCTAAAATGACCCCCAGGCTGCGGACCTGGTCTTTCAAAGGTAGCCGTACCCCATTCAACACCAGGTCAGCATCCCCCAGCCTCCTCTTGTCTCCCACCAAAAGTACCTTGGTCTTGTCAGGGTTCAGCTTCAGCTTATTCCTCCCCATCCAGCCACTCACCGTCTCCAGACATTTGGACAGGGATTCTACGGTAAACCTTGGTGAAGATTTGAACGAGAGGTAGAGCTGCGTGTCATCCGCATACTGATGACACCGCACCCCAAACCTCCTGATGATAGCCCCCAGCAGCTTCACATAGATGTTAAATAGCATCGGGGAGAGGATGGAACCCTGTGGCACCCCACAAGTGGGTGGCCACGGGTCCGAAACCTCCTCTCCCAGTGCTACCCTCTGGTACCTGCCTGAGAGGAAGGACCGGAACCACCGCAATACAGTGTCTCCAATGCCCAACCCCTCCAGGCGGTCAAGGAGGATACCGTGGTCAATGGTATCAAAAGCTGCTGAGAGGTCAAAGAGAACAAGGAAGGAGCATTCACCCCTATCCAGAGCCCTCCTCATATCATCCACCAAGGTGACCAAGGCCGTTTCTGTCCCATGCCCAGGCCTGAAGCCTGACTGAAATGGATCTAAATAATTGGCTTCTTCCAAGTGTGCCCTCTGCATCGCCACCACCCGCTCAATCACCTTGCCCCAAAATGGCAGATTCGAGACTGGGCAAAAGTTGTTCAGAACTTGAGGATCCAAGGAGGGCTTCTTTAAGAGTGGTCTTATCACTGCCTCCTTGATTGAGGGCTGATGGCATCACTCCCTCCTCAAGGGAGGCGTTCACCACCGCCCTGATTCCCTCACCCAATCTCTCTCTGCAGCCCATAATGTGCCAAGCAGGAGTCCACGGTAGTGATAGTGGTGGCAGTGGCGGTGGCGGCAGCGCAGCAGCAGCAGGCCCAGCAGCAGCAGGCGCGCCTCTTCCCGGGTGGTGGCAGCTTCTCCTGCAGGCCCTGGCTCTCCCAGGCCACCTCAGCCAGCCAGCTTATGCAGCCCCTCCAGGAAGGGGCAGGTGGAAGCAGCACAGCTGGCTCAGTACCTGGGGGCCTGGTCCTGCAGGGACTGGCGGTCTGCCAGGCAGAGGTCCGTAGGGAAGGCCTGGTGTTGGTGGTGGCGGTGAGCACAGCAGGCCCACTTGTACTGAAAGCAAGATTTTGCTTTTCAGTTCCTTGCTGTTCTGCCCCACAGTAGCGCCTCAAGACAACAGCTGGCGGTGCTCCGGACTTCGCACATTGACGTGGGATAGCAGGGCTGCTACAATGTTTTCCATTGAGAATCCTGTGCCTTTAATAGCTGTGCATGACAGACAGGAATTCAAGTAGTGCGGCTTTCAAATTGGTGCAGAATCACTTTTCAGCCCTAGTGCCAGCATAATGCAGTAACGACTCACAGTATCCCCAAATACATCTTCAGAAATCGTATTGATGATAATGATACGGTGGGGCGATGAAATGGGCGAGACTCTCGCCAGCTCCTCCCAAGCTTGTGCAGGAGAAGGAGCCGCAGAGGGAGCCCAAACCGCTGTGGGCCGGAAGGGGAACCTCTGTGGGCTGGAGGGTCCCCATACCCATGCTAGAGCACTTGCAAGCCCAGGTCATCATGTCCAGATCCGTTGGGGAAAGGCAATGTGTTGATTTCAACATATAAACGTGGTTATTAATGAGTCCGCAGTTCAAAGGCAAGGGCATTAAGCCAGTGCTGGCTCCAGGTTTTGAGGGGCTGTTCATCAAGATGCCCCCAGTGGACCCTCTTCCTGAGTGGTATTATGTGGTGGTGTGGGCAGCAAAGAAGGCTTATTTTGCTGCCTCCATTGTGTCCTCAAGTAGCCATCTAGCGGAGCTCTTTCGGGTGGTCTAGGGGCTGTTAAACCCTCCCTAGTAAATGGGGCCCTGGTCCCCTAAAGATCCACTGTGACCTTTCTGCATCGCGCTTTGAGGACAAAATCGCTTGTCTCTGCAGCGAACTTGATGCTTTTGTTAGCACAGTTCCAGTTGAGGTATCTGATGCCACCATCTGTCCAATTTTGTGGGATCAGTTTCAGTTGTTGCAGTCTGATGACGTAGACAAGTTGCCTGCAGCACTGTGACTGACCATGGGCGCTCTCGATCCTTGCCCCTCCTAGAATCATAGAATAATAGGGTTGGAAGGGGCCTCTAAGACCATCGAGTCCAACCCCCTGCTCAATGCAGGAATTCAAGTCAGAGCATCCCTGACAGGTGGCTGTCCAGCCTCGTCTTGAACGCCTCCAGTGTGGGAGAGCCCACCACCTCCATAGGTCATTGGTTCCATTGTCGTATTGCTCTCAGAGTCATTTCCTGATGTTCAGCCGGAATCTGGCTTCCTGTGACTTGAGCCCATTCTTCCATGTCCTGCACTCTGGGATGATGGAGAAGAGATCCTGGCCTTCCTCTCTGGGACAACCTTTCAAGTACCTGAACAGCGCGATGACATCTCCCCTCAGTCTCCTCTTCTCAAGGCCAAACATGCCCAGTTCTTTCAGTCTCTCCTCATAGGGCTTTGTTTCCAGTCCCCTGATCATTGTTGCCCTCCTCTGAACCTTCTCCAGTTTGTCTGCATCCTTCCCAGAACTGGACACAGTACTCCAGAGGAGGCCTACCCAGTGCTGAGTAGGGGGGAACTAGTACTTCCCAGGATTTGAAAGCTATGCTTCTATGAATGCAGCCCAAAAGTGCATTGGCCTTTTTTGCAGCCACATCACATTGTTGGCTCATATTCAGCTTGTGATTGACAACAATTCCAAGATCCTTCTCGCTTGTAGTGTTGTTGATCCACGTATCCCCCATCTTGTAACTGTGCATTTGGTTTCTTTTTCCTAGGTGCAGAACTTGGCATTTATCCCTATTAAATGTCATTCTGTTGTTTTCTGCCCAGCACTCCAGTCTATCAAGATACCTAGGGAGGTGGTGGGCTCTCCCACACTGGAGGCATTCAAGACGAGGCTGGACAGCCATCTGTCAGGGATGCTCTGACTTGGATTCCTGAATTGAGCAGGGGGTTGGACTCAATGGCCTTGTAGGCCCCTTCCAACCTTACTATTCTATGATTCTATGAAGATCACTTTGAATTTTGTTTCTGTCTTCCAAGGTATTAGCTATCCCGCCCAATTTTGTGTCATTTGCAAATTTGATCAGCATTCCCTACACCTCCTCCTCCAACTCATTAATACAAATGTTGAAGAGCACTGGGCCCAAGACTGAGCCCTGCGGTACCCCACTCGTTACCTCTCCCCAGTTTGAGAAGGTCCCATTGATAAGCACTCTTTGAGTCCGATTCTGTAGCCAACTGTGGATCCACCGGATCGTTGTTTCATCTAGCCCACTTTGAGCTAGTTTGCTCATCAGGATATTATGGAGCACTTTGTTGAAAGCTTTGCTGAAGTCGAGATATATTATGTCCACAGCATTCCCACAGTCCACAAGGGAGGTTACCTGATCAAAAAATGAGATCAGATACGTCTGGCAGGATTTGTTATTGACAAAACCATGCTGGCTTCGTGTAATCATGGCATGGTTTTCAAGGTGTTTACAGATGGATTGCTTTATCATCTGCTCCAGAATTTTCCCAGGGGTGGATGTCAGACTGACTGGTCTGTAGTCCCCAGGTTCCTCCTTTTTATCCTTTTTGAAGATAGGGACAACATTAGCCCTTCTCCAGGCATCTGGCACTCTACCTGTCCTCCATGATTTCTCAAAGAGAATAGACAGTGGTTCTGAGAGTTCTTCTGCCAGTTCCTTTATTACCTTTATTACTCTAGGGTGCAGTTCATTCATTCATTCATTCATTCATTCATTTATTTAAAACATTCCTATCCCGCCCTATATCATTAAGTTCTCAGGACAGCATACAGATAAATCAATGTAAACAGTATAAAACAATAAATCATTTAAACACCTAAAAACATATTAAACAAGCTAAAACCAGTTAAAATCTAAAACAGTTAAAACCATGTGCTAGGGAATGCATTTAGCTCCCAAAGGCGTTGGTAAAAAGCCACGTCTTTACTTGGCTCCGAAACAAGGCCAATGTCTGCGCCAATCCAGCCTCCAAGGGGAGGAGATTCCACCACTGGGGTGCCACAGCAAAGAAGGCTCTCTCCCACGTCCCACCATAGTGTATGTCTTGTACTGGTGGGATGCAGAGGAGGGCCCCTCCAACAGATCTCAGTTCTTGGGCAGGCATATATAGGGAGAGGGGCTCCCTCAAATATCGAGGCCCCAAGTCGGTTAGGGCTTTAAATTTCATCACCAAAACCTTGAATTCCGACCAGAAATGTATTGGCAGCCAGTGCAATTCCTTTAAAACCGGTGTTATATGGTTTTTACAGGGTGTTCCGGTCAGCAGTCTAGCTGCTGCATTTTGCACTAGCTGCAACTTCTGAGTCGTCTTCAAGGGCAGCCCCACATAAAGTGCATTGCAGAAGTCTAACCGGGAAATTACCAGTGCATGTACTACTGTGGCTAGATTATTCCTATCCAGGAAAGGCCATAGGTGGAGGATCAGCCGACGCTGGCCCCAAGTACTCCAGGCCACCGAGTCCACCTGGCGCTCCAGTGACAGAGATGGATCTAGGAGTGCCCCCAAGCTATGCACCTGCTCCTTCAGGGGGAGTCCCCATCCAGGACAGGTCGCTTACCCAATTCCCAGACTTGGGAACCACCAATCCACAGTTTCCATCTTGTCAGGATTTAGCTTCATCCAACCCATTATAGCCTCCAGGCACTGTCCAGCACCTTCACCGCCTCAACCGACTTCGACGACAAGGAGAAATAGAGCTGAGTATCATTAGCGTACTGGTGACACCCCACCCCAAAACTCCTAATGACCTCTTCCAACGGCTTCATGTAGATGTTGAACAGCATGGGGGATAGAACAGAACCCTGTGGCACCCCACAACTCAAAAGCCATGGGGTAGAACAGGAATCCCCCCAATACCACTCTCTGGAATAGGCCCTGCAGGTAGGAGCAGAACCACTGTAGCACAGTGCCCCCAACTCTCATCCCGCAGAGCCAATCCAGTAAGACACTATGATCAATGGTATCAAAAGCCTCTGAGAGATCCAGGAAGAGCAACAGGGTAGCACTCCCCCTGTCTTTCACCCGGAGTAGGTCGTCAGTCAGAACAACCAAGGCCGTTTCAGTGCCGTACCCTGGCCTGAAACCAGACTGAAATGGGTCCAGATAATCAGTGTCCTCCAAGAACACCTGAAGCTGCCCAGCCACCACACGCTCAAGCACCTTGCCCCAAAAGGGGATATTGGCAATGGGGCGATAGTTCTCACACACCTCTGGGTCCAGGGAGGGCCTCTTCAGGAGAGGGTGTGCTACAGCCTCTTTCAAGGCAGCAGGAACCACCCCCTGGCAGAGTGAAGCATTTACCACTCCCTGGACCCACCCAGCCAGTCCACCCCTGCTAGGTCGTATAAGCCAAGATGAGCAAGGGTCAAGCTTACATGTGGTGGGCCGGACTGATTCAAGTGTCTTGTCCACATCATCAGGCTGCAACAACTGAAACTGATCCCAGGAAACACAACCAGATGGAACACTGGACACCTCCCCAGACTCTGCGATAACTGTGGCGTCAAGTTCTGACCGAATATGAGTGACTTTCTCCTCAAAGTGCCTACCAAATTTTTCACAGCAGATGACCGCAGATGGCCCTGGAGATTTGAACTCATTCAAAGTAATTAGGTGTTCCTTGACCATATGCCTGTCGATCGCAATCTGCAATCCTGCCCCTTCAGCCTGTGCTTCGCCTTTGCCGGGGGGGTCATAGACCCTCTTTTGGGAGAAGACTGAGCCAAAGTAGGAATTGAACACTTCTGCCTTTTCTTTGTCATCTGTTATTGTTTTGCCATCCTTATTTAATAGCTGAACAACCATTTCTTTCCTCTGTCTTTTATTATGCATGTAGCTGAAGAAAGCTTTTTTGTTGCTTTTAGCATCCCTTGCTAACCTCAGCTCGTTCTCAGCTTTAGCCTTCCCGACGCCATCCCTGCAATTCTGTGCTACCTGCCTGTACTCTTCCTTTGTAGCTTGGCCTTCCTTCCACTTCATATATGTGTTGGTTTTTGTTTTCAGGTCATCTCTAAGTTTTTGTGAAGTCACATTGGCTTCTTCTATTGTCTTCCACCTTTTCTTCTTGTTGGAGTTGTTTGTAATTGTGCCTTGAGAATTTCCTTTTTCAAAAACTCCCACCCATTTTGGACTCCTTTTCTCATTAGAGTCGCTTGCCATGGGACCTTACTGATCATTGTTCTGAGTTTATTAAAATCGGCTTTCCTAAAATCCAGGGTATGGGTTTGACTACATTCGGCTTTTGCTGCCCTTAGAACCAAGAACTGAAGTACAACATGGTTGCTTTCCCCCAGAGTTCCTGGAACTGCTACTTTATCCACTAAGCCATCTCTGTTGGTTAGGATCAAGTCAAGGACAGCCGATCCTCTAGTTCCCTCCTCTACTTTCTGTAGGAGGAAGTTATCTGCCACACAAGTCAGGAATTTCCTGGAGGGGCCATGTTTTGCAAATATTGGGGAAATTGAAGTCCCCCATTACTACTACATCATGCTTCCTTGAAACATTGGCTATTTACTTTTCAAAAGTTTCATCCTCGTCTTCTCCTTGATTGGGTGGCCGGTAGTAGACTCCAACCACCAGGTTCCTTTTATTCTTTGCTCCATTAATTTTGATCCAGATGCTCTCGATGGGGCTATCAAGCTCATCCTCCTGTCTTTATGTGCAGAGATATGTATTTTTCACATACAGTGCAACCCCACCTCCCTTTCTGTTCCTCCTGTTCTTTTTGAATGAGTTATATCCTTCAATTGCTGTATTCCAGTCATGAGAGTCATCCCACTAAGTTTCAGTTACACCTATCAAGTCATAATTTCCCTCTTGTATTAAGAGTTCAAGTTTGTTCTGTTTGTTTCCCATACTCTGAGCATTAGTTTACAGACATTGAAGACCATGTGCTTCATGGTCTGGCTTTCTTCCTACATGTTTGTGAAGACTATTATTGGGCGCTATTAGAGCTGTTCTCTCCGTTGCGATGCATGAGCCTTTGTCCATTGTTACCCCCAACTTTACATCTCCCTTCCCCATAGTTCAGTTTAAAGCCCTCCTGATGAAGTTCTTCATGCTGTGGCCAAACACATCCTTCCCAGCTTTTGTGAGGTGCAACCTGTCCCTTGCCAACAGTCCCATCTTCCAGGAAGTATAGCCTGTGGTCCCAGAATCCAAATCTCTCATGCCAGGACCACCTTTATAGCCAGTCATTCACCTGGAGTATTTTTCTTTCCCTTTCTATCCCTCTTCTAACTCCTGGAAGGATGGATGAGAAAACTATCTGGGCCCCAAAGTTCTGGAGTTTCCTTCCCAAATCTTCAAAGTCTGACGTGATTTCTTTGTAGCTCCGCTTGGCGGTATCATTTGTTCCCACCTGGATGAGAAGAAAGGGATACCTGTCAGTGGGCTTTATGAGTGCAGGCAACCCTTCAGTCACATCTCTAATCTGTCCTCACAGGAGACAGCATACCTGGTGAGTCCAAGGGTCTTCGCGACATACTTGGGTCTTGATCCAACGCAGCAAGGAGTCTCCCACTCCCACTACTCTTCTCTTCTTGTTGTTGTAGGCCTGGGTTTCATTGCCTCTGCTTGCCTGACCTTCAGCCTCATGCTTGCTCTCATGCAGGTTCCCCTGTAATTCTTCCTCTGCAGGCTGTCCTCCAGTCTTATCCTCAAATACCTGGAGATGTTTCCATAGCTCCACTGCCTCCACTGGTGCAGAGTGCGTCTAGTTCTTCTGCTCCTGTCATCCTTTTCCAAGGAGTATCCTCTACTTCACTTTTCCTCACCTCAGCATTTCCCACTTCTGCCTCAGCTTGCTGTTGCTCTTCAAGCTTCTGTTCCTCACTTTCCTGCTGTAGTTCCACTGTTCTGTCCAAGAACTCTTTGTGTTCTCTTATTCCCTGGAGGGTCGACACTCGCCGCTCCAGTCCTCTTACTTTTTCTTCCTGGCTAATAAAAGCTAGCTGAGGGGGTATGACTGGGTGGGTCCAGGGTGTGGTGAATGCTTCCTTTTGGGAAGGGGTGGTCTCTGATGTCCTCAAGGAGGCAGTAGTGCGACCACTCCTGAAGAAGCCCACTCTGGATCCAGTGGTATTAGACAGCTACTGCCCAGTTGCAAATACCCCTTCCTTAGGGAAGGTTCTGGAGAGAGTAGTGGTGGAACAACTGCAAGCACTCTTGGAGGATACTGATTATCTTGACCCATTTCAATCTGAGTTTCATCTTGGTTACGGGACCAAATCAGCCTTGATCACCCTCATGGATGACCTTTATCGAGAGAGGGGCAGGAGGAGTGCAACCCTGTTAATTCTGCTCGGTCTCTCATGGGCTTTTGATACTATTGACCATGGTATTCTCCTGGATTGGCTCCATGGGATGGGTACTGGAGGCACTATGTTACAGTGGTTCCAGTCCTACCTATGGGACCCATTTCAGACACTAACATTTAGTGACTATTCCTCAGCCCCTTGGCAATTGAGCTATGGGGTTCCTCAGGGTACCATCTTGTCCCCAATGTTAAACATCTATATGAAGCTGCTGGAAGCGGTCATTAGAGGATTTGGAGTCAAGTGCCATCAGTATGCTGATGACACACAGCTCTATCTCCCTGTGATGTCTGAATAAGGAGAGGCTGTGCAAGTCCTGGACCAGTACCTGAACTCAGTAATGGGCTGGATGAGGGCCAATGAACTGAAATGGAATGAATCCTGGCAAGACAGAAGCCCTGTGGGTGAGTGGTTTCCAAGTCCAGGGGACAGGCTCATTGCCTGTTCTGGGTGGGGTTGCACTCCCTCTGAAAGATCAGGTCTGTAGTTCGGGGGTATTCCTAGATCCAGTACTGTCGCTGGAAGCCCAAATGGCCATATTGGCTCGGAGTGCCTTTTACCAGCTTTGGTTGGTTTGCCAGCTGCAGCTAGTCCTGGAGAGGGGTAGCTTGGCCACAGTAGTCCAGGTGCTAGTAACCTCAAGACTGGATTACTGCAATGCGTACTATGTGGTGCTGCCCTTAAGGCTGCTCTGGAACCTGAAGCTAGTGCAGAACGCAGCAGCTCGGCTGTTGTCGGGAGCTGCCCTTTTCCAACATGCAACTCCTTTGCGGAGGGGACTGCACTGGCTGCCTATTCGCTAACAGGCCAGGCTTAAGATTTGGCTACTAGTGTACAAAGCCCTAAACAACTTGGGACCGGGATGCCTGGGGAAGCGCCTTCTCCCTTACCAACCTGCCTGGTCACTGAGGACATCAGAGGGCACACTTCTGTTGGCTCCACATGGACCTATAGCCCAAATGAAGTACACCAGGAGCCTTCAGTATGGCGGCCCCCTTTCTTTGGAATTCCCTTCCCAAACCAACACTGCGTTATTTCCAGCGCCTCCTGAAAACAGCACTATTCCAGGAGGTGTTCCTTAATTGACCAGTTACGGTTTTTACTGGCATTGTGTTTTTTAAACAAGTTTAATCTTAATGTGGTATTTTAATCTTTTTTATTCTTTGACTGTTTTCTCTTTTGTGTTCACCACTCCAAAATCTGTTCCAGATATGGAGCGGTATATAAATATTACAAATAAACAAACATACAAATATGCCCTACTTCTAAAGTTCCTCCTAAGTTCCATGGGTGCTGTGCCTTGAGTCTTGGGGCTTTGTTGGGCAGACAGCTTCAGCAGCTCCTGGCACTTGGAATTCTCGGTGGAAAAGGCTGTCGGAGGTGCTGCCGCACCTAGCGATGTGAAGCAGCCTCTCCTCAGCCCTTCCGTTGCTCTTGTTGCCTCACCTGGCCTACAGTGGCCTCAGGGAAATAGCCTCCATGCCCTGGACGTAGATTACACACCCCGAGCCTGAGTAACACAAGAGGTTAGTGTCCAAAGAGAGCTGGGGCTTCTCCTTACTAGGGCTGATGGTGTCAATGTACTTGGACTATTGAGCTGTTCTTCTTAATCTGTGGCCCCTTCCTCTGAACATTGCATTGCTACAAAGGTGAGGGTTATAAATCTGGCCTGTTGCTGTAAATGTATTTGTTGTCTACTGGAATTCCTCTTTTCTTCTAGGCAGTGGTTCTATTGAACCTGATGAGTTGCGCACTGTCCTACGATCGTGCCTGAAAGAGAGTTCAATATCTTTGCCAGAGAAGAAGCTAGATGACCTCACAATGGCTCTCTTTGAGTCAGCCGACTCTGACAACAGTGGGACCATAACCTTTGAGGAGCTCAGGGAGGAGCTGGAGCGTTTTCCAGAGGTCATGGAGAACTTAACCATAAGGTATTCCCTCCTCGTCCTCATTCTAACCCTCTCCATATGCTGTCAGCCCTCCATTGCTCCCTGAGAGTGCTGTTGTCATGTTGTTCGACATAAGTAGGGCTGAGCGAATGCTGCCAGCCTCAGCAGGCCCTTCTGCCACTTACACAAGAATCCACGCCATAAAATGCACACGAACGTTTTTTCATAATTTTGGAAAGCGCTGGGGCCCGGGGCTTGGACTGTTCAGTTTCCCTGGGGTGGGAGTGGAGCAAACCCTTGGGCCCTCTTCCTGCAAAGGGGATCTCTTACCATCTCAGGAAATTATGAATTACCATAGCATCTGTAAATGTTATTTACAATTACTAAAATTAAGAGCAGAAATTATCAGACATCGCATAATCTAACAGAAATCCTTCATTACAATAGTGAATCATCTAATGCTTAAACTCATAGCCTATTTGAATTATTTCTTCCTTGCTTTCATTTTGACAAACTTATCAAATGCTTATTAAACTTGTCAAGAGATTTGCCTAGCAAGCTCACTTTCTGCTAAGGCCATAATAGCCTTTCTTTCTCTTTCTTTCTTTCTTTCTTTCTTTCTTTCTTTCTTTCTTTCTTGTCCTATGCTATGGTGGATCTTAGGCTTTACCAGTTTCTGTTTATTAAAGTTATGCTCACCTGATGCAACTAATACAGGGATGCAACTGAGGGTTCTTTTTAAATTAATTTTTATTCCACTTAAGGGTGCAATCCTATGCATGTTTAGACAGAAAAAAACAGCATTGCTGGCTGGAGGGATGCTGGGAGTTGTAGGACCTTTTTTCTGTCTAAACATGCATAGGATTGCACCCTTTTTTCTCTCCAAAGACTTCAAAGCAGTGTTGGGCCTCGTCCGCCTCTCAGGGCTGTTGCTTGTCCCAACTTACAGTCCGCAGCCAAGGGATCCCTGCAGCACTCCAGCTGGCCTGCAGGAAATTCTGGGAACTGGCTGTGTAAAGCCGCTGCCCTTAAGGTCCAAGGTGAATCATCAGGGTGGCACTACTGTATATGTGAGAACAGCACGGTGCACCAGGCTTCTTCCAAAAACTCAACTATTTATTATTACAATACATTAGGAAAACCCAGGGCAGAAAAATGTGGATTTGAGGGAAAGAAACAAGTGCAACTTAGGCGCAGAGTGGTAGGCAGCAGTATTGCAACCGACACTCCCCCCACGACCTGAGTTCGATCCTGGCAGAAGCCAGGTCTCGGGTAGCCAGCTCAGGTCAACTCAGCCCTCCATCCTTCTGAGGTCGGTAAGATGAGCGCCCAGCTTGCTAGGGGAAAGGTGGTCACGACTGGGGAAGGCCATGGCTAACCACCCTGCTACAGTCCACCAGGAAAACGCCAGTGCAAGCGGCGCCCCTCCAGGGGACAGTAATGACCCGGCGCTTGCACCGGAGGGAGCTTTCCACCAGGCGCAGGACTGTTCTGGCCGCTGAAGAGAGCATATGGGCCCGGCCACTCATTCAGCCTTCTGCTGCAAAAGCGAAGTTGCTTCTCCCGGCTCACTCACGCAGCCCACTCACACAGTCCTTAAAGAGGCACAGCAACAGCAGGCATAACCTTGTTTGTCCACTAATCCTAGCGACGTGAACCAATACTCTGGGGACCCTCAGCCCTGTGGGGACCTGGGGCAATTTTATTTATTGATTTGCGATACTTATATTCCACCCCACATCAGTACAGATTCCAGAGTGGTAAACAATAAACAATCAAAGGAATAAAACACAATATTAAAAGTTTTTTTTAAAAAAAACAAAATACCAATAAATCCCATGGTGGCCAATCAAGGAAGGCTTGTTGAAACAAACAGGTCTTCAGCAGCTGCCAGAAACAGTGTTGATGCCTGCCTGACCTCCATAGGCAGGGAGTTCCACACAGAGAGAGAGAGAGAGAGAGAGAGAGAGAGAGAGAGAGAGCCACCACCCTCAAGGCTCTACTCTGGATGGATTCCAGCTAGGCTGCAGGTCCATCCGGAACCACCAGGAGCGCCTCATGCGATGCCCTCAGTGACCAGGCAGGTTGATAAGGGAGAGGGCGTGCTCCAGTATCCTGATCCCGAGTTGTTTAGGGCTTTATACACCTGCAAAAAAACACCCTTAAACCTGGCCTGGTAGCAAATAGGCCGCCAGTGCAGTTCCCTCCGCAAAGGGGACTTTGCGTTCCCTCCGCAAAAGGGGCAGCTCCTGACAACAGCCGAGCTGCTGCATTCTGCACCAGCTCCAGCTTCCAGACCAGCCTCAAGGGCAGCCCCACGTAGAGCGCATTGCAGAAGACCAGTCTTGAGGTTATTCATGCCTGTGCCATGGTGGCCAAACTATCCCTGTCCAGGAGAGGCCATAGCTGGCAGACCAGTCAAAGCTGTAAGAGGCACTCTGAGCCTCCATGGCCACTTGGGCCTCCAGCAGCAGTGCTGGATCTAGTACCCACAGACTACGGGCATGATCTTTCAAAGTGAATTTGAAAAATCAGAGGGGGAATTTGTCCCCTCTGTCCCACTCATCCCTTGCTGTCCCCCCCACCTCCCTGGGCAAACCTGGGGAACGATGGGTGTGGGCTTTTTACAATGTTGAGATAAGTTATGCAGTAGCAGACATAAAAAGAATCAATAGGGGAAACCCCCAACTTGTTTTAAGCAAGAACCAAATGCACCCCAACCTGAGAGTAAATCAAGTGAACATAGTGGGACTTCCACCCTGAACAAACTTGCCTTCCAAAGCAAGGTTTACCTAGTCCTTGGTGGGGCCAACACATTTTAATCAAGATAAATCAATCAACACACTGTAATCAAGATAAAACATTTGTCCACACTTTTGCTTGTAAAGGAAAAGGAAACATATATTTAAGTAGGATAAATAGGAGAAAGGCTACTGTAAAGTTCTCACTTTGGTTAGTCAAAATAATCAAAGCACCATTACTTTCAACCTGCAGCAAGTCAGAGATACCATAAAAGAGATGCAGATACACTGGGGCATTGGCTCTGGTGACATACAGGGAGGCCTGTGTGCAAAGGGGTATCTCGGAGTACGGTGACTTGGTGGCAGTGATGCAGCTGAGCCAGAGAGCAATAGAAGATAAATGTACGCAAATTGCAATCACACACCGCTGTGCAGCTTTGCCCCCCACCTGGGAAAATGCCTGCAGGTGCCCATGGACGGAAGGCAAAGGCAAAAGTGGTGGGGCCAACACACCAGCATATTTCAGCTTTGAGGTCTTCCTGCCAGCAACTCAGTCTCTGAAGAGGCATCTCAATCTTTCAGAACAGGGAGAAAAATTTGTGCAAAAGCTGCAAAAGCACCAAACAGTGGGTGGTTGGGGGGAGCAGAACCACCTGGTGCCATTGGGAAAGGTGCGTAGCCATCTGCAGGAAAGGTGTGTAGCCATCTGGCCCAGAGGGCCAGATCAGGACCCCAAGCAGGCTGGATTGGGACCCTGGGCCTGAGGTACAACACCCCTGAAGTAAGGTGTTGAACAAGAATCCCTAGCACCACCTTCTGGAACCGCCTGTCCAGAAAGGACTGGAAGTAGCGTAAGATGGAGCCTCCAAGTCTCATCTCACCCAGAGAGTCCAGAAGAATACCATGGTCAATAGTGTCAAAAGCCACTGCGCAGCCCAGCAGAACCAAATGGAGGCAGAGCCCACTCCACTGCCTAGCTCCTGATCTAGGCTGTCCACCAGGGAGGCCAAGGCTGTCTTCATCCCAAAGCTGGTCCTGCGGCTGGCTGAAATGGAGCCAGGCATTTTCCTGCCGTGGTGGAGGAGATCTTTGGGTGGGTTGCTGATAGGCAGGAATATGAGGTGCCGTCCTGAGCGGATGAGCAACCTACTTCTGGTTTTGTTCCTGCCTAGCTCCGAGGCAGATGTTTCTAGGCAAGATCTTGAGGTCTCCATCAAAATAGTGAATTTCTAAGATTTTTTCAGAACTGACAATGAATACCCAACTCGCATGTGGGATGCTGAGCTCTCAGTCAGAGGAATTCGGCCTGGGGTGATTTGGAGATTCCCTGTGCCCAACCGTTGGACCCAACTTGTGTTCCTAAAGTCAATTCTGTGTTTCACAGGGTGCCAGACTCGATACTATGTACTGTTTGTCCCAAGTCAGGCAAACCTATTGTGAAGGAATGATACAAACTGGATGTTAAGTGGGCCATCAAAATTTACTTCGAACGAACCAAGGCCTTTCAGGTCTCTGATCGTTCATTTCCTCCCAGCCTGCATCATGGGGCAAAGGGCATCCAGGGTGGCCCTGGCAAGGTGGATCAAAGCCTGCATCTCTCTGTGTTAGGAGGCCTTTGCGTCTGCTGTGCCGGGGCAGATCTGCTCATTCCAGGAGGGGCGCTGCCCTCTCTAGCACTGATGCCCCTCTGGCTGTCATCGGCGAGGCCGCCACGTGGAGATCCGCGGCGTCCTTCATTCCACACTATAAAGCGGACCACTGGCCTTGGCCAAAGCCTCCTTCGGATGGCGGGTCCTGCAGCAGGTGGTGTGAGTTCCAGGGATGCCAGCAGAGAGGGGCCTGCCCTTTGTGGGTACCGCTGTTCTGTCCCCCATCCAGGGATCTCCTCCGCCACTGAAGGGAAAAGGGACTTGCCACAATGCGCTCTTCTTCTGCGGGGGGTGGAGGGCCTCCTCCCTCCCTCCCCTCCTGGGGAGCACTTCTTGCCGCTGGGTCTTCCGGCTGACCGGCCGCAGCTCTTCTTCTTCCCACATTATTTCTGCCTGGACAGCCATGACGCCGTCCATCGAGACAGGCCCCCTCCTCAGCAACCTAAGTAGCCGTCCCCCAGGATTTAGAAGCAGCCCCCCCCGCCCCCTGGCCTAAGACAAGATTTCTGCGAGCCTGGCTGCAGGGAAGCCGCGCCCCGCCGCAGCTGCCCGCGTCCCCGCGGGAGGAGCCGCGCGCGCCTGCCGCCCTGCGCCCCCCTGTGACGGGCACTCGAGCCTGGCGCGGCGGCGGCCGCTGTCGTCGCAGCTGGGAGCTGCCGCGGCTGCAGCGCGGCGGGGGCGCGGCTCCCTCAGCGGGGCGTCAGGGAGAGCCCAGCCTGGCGCGGCACCTCGAGGGCCGCCGCGGCCGCCGGGGCAGGAGCGCTTGCGGCGGCGCAGGCCGTGGCTCGCGGCGCCTCTGCGCGGGGCTCTGCTGGGCGGGAAGGCGCCGCGCGCCGCTCGCTGCGGCAAAGCCGCGGGACTCGCACGGCCTCCCGCTGGAGCTCGCCGCCGCTCAGCAGCCCGGGCGCGGGAGGCCGCCTTTAAGAGAGGAGGGCCGTGCCTGGCGTTGCGCGGCTTTCCCGCGGTTGGCCGGAACCGGAATGAAAACGGGCCGCGCCAAGCCCTCGACCACGTAGCGCGCTGTGTTGGCCGGCCGGGCCCAGCCCGTGGCCGGCGGCCTCGTGTGTTTACTCGCAAGTAGGCTCCATTCAGCAAACACCCCCCCTTGATTCATGGGTGGGGGATTGATTATGAATAGGCTATGAGTTGCCCCTTGAATAGCTTCTCTTGACTGTCTCAGTGCCAGTTTCTTTTCCTTCGGCAGGGGGAGGCTTCCCTCCCATTATTTTTCGCTTCACTTTTACGGTGAAATTGTATAGTAAAAAATGAAAAGAGAAAAATAATGATGAGAGGCAACCAGTGAAGCCTCGCCCTACCCAACCCCCGCCCCGGCTATGAAAACGGAAACTGACGGAGGGGCGACTTGAGAGGCCATTCCTCGCGAATCTCTCGCCGGCTGTCATCAGGAAGCGATAAAATGGGATGAACCTGCAGACAGGAACTCTGCTCTTAAATGCAAAGAAGCCCTGCAAAGCCTCAATGATACATTACTCACCCACACTCTACAGGCTGGTGTGGCACTTGGATTTTAATACAAAAAGCTGGAACAAGCCAAGTCTGAAGAAACACAACAGGCACCAGAAAACACTCAAATTCAGCAGGCTGGCAGCCTTGTCTGGATGCACCACCAAAAGTGATTGTTCAGGGGTGAAGGCTGCTGAAGGGGGTCAGTGCCAAAGAAAAGGGGCTGAAGCAGGGGAAAACCATTACCTGCTCTCTCACTTGAGCATTTCACAATGCTTAGGCAAATGTTCTTGCACTTTTCCTCACATGGCAAGGAATGGGTCATGCACATCCTCAGGTGTATTCTGCCTCAAGCCAGAATTTGCTACACTTCAGTGTGGTACCTCACTTGCGGGGGTCTCCACCAGCGATTCACTCCGAGCCGGCTGCTTGTTGAGGTCGTTAGGGATACATGGTGTCATGGCCGTCCAGCAGCCGCCCCAGAGATTACCAGGGGAAAACCAGATTTCCGGATACTGCTTAAAGTCCAATTCTTTTCCTCAAGCCAGGTTCCCCGCGGTATGGATGCGGTGTGCCCCAACCCCTGCATTGACCTCGGGTATGCTAGCCCTGCCCAGGGGTGTGCCTTTCACTGTGACCCCGGTCAAGTGGTGTTTCCTGTTCCTATGTTTCCCAGCACAAACCAATTAGTGTCTCCTAAGAAGTAGCTCCCATTGTGCTCAGTGAGGCTTGTCCCCTGAATGCCCACATCAGAATTTACAGAGATCCCCTTGAATTGAATACAGAATTTAAAGCACTGATTCTCTGAATAGGCAAATGCTCTTCTGGGCTGCATTCATAGAAGCATAGCTTCCAAATCCCGGGAAGTACTAGTTCCCCTCTACTCAGCACTGGTTAGGCCTCATCTGGAGTACTGTGTCCAGTTCTGGACACCGCACTTTAAGAAGGATGCAGACAAGCTGGAGAGGGTTCAGAGGAGGGCAACAAAGATGATCAGGGGACTGGAAACAAAGCCCTATGAAGAGAGTCTGAAAGAACTGGGCATGTTTAGCCTTGAGAAGAGAAGACTGAGGGGAGACAGGATAGCGCTCTTCAAGTACTTGAAAGGTTGTCACAGAGAGGAAGGCCAGGATCTCTTCTCGATCATCCCAGAATGCAGGACATGGAATAATGGGCTCCAGTTACAGGAAGCCAGGTTCCGGCTGAACATCAGGAAAAACTTCCTGACCGTTAGAGCAATACGACAATGGAACCAACTACCTAGGGAGGCGGTGAGCTCTCCCACACTGGAGGCGTTCAAGACGAGGCTGGACAGCCATCTGTCAGGGATGCTCTGACTTGGATTCCTGCATTGAGCAGGGGATTGGACATGGTGGCCTTGTAGGCCCCTTCCAACCCTGCTATTCTATGATTCTATGAAGCCTGTAAAGTGCTTTACCAAACCTGCAATTCCCCATGGCTTGGTTTATTGCCTTAGGAAGTACCTACTTCATGCCTTTGTTATAGAGATCCTGTGGTTAGAAAGAGGGCTGGTTTCCCATCCCTGGGTCGTCCCCCCCTTTCCCAGCACAAGCTTATGTTTGTCTACTCAGAAGTAACTCCCATTGTGCTCAATGAGGCTTGCTCCTGTAATGCAGGTGCATCTGGAGCTTCAGGGGAAAGGAGAAAGTGGGGGAGAGCAGAAGCCTCTCTTATTGGTTGGGCTGCCCCTGCCAGTCAAATGATGTTTGCTCCAGCCCCCCACCCCACCCGGAAGTATGTTCTGTGAAGCGATTTCTACTCGTTTGTGGAGCACTTGCTTGTGGAGCCCTGCATGGGCCAAAGCGCAGCAAAGCTGATTCCTTTTAAAAAATCCAGAACTCCTCTATTTGCTTCTCCTTCCGTTGTCATGGAGACAAGGTCCTGGAGAATGAGCTTTAATGAGCTTCCGTCGTGCATTAAAAATGTGGTTGTTCAGGCAGGCATTTAGGGTGGGTTAGGGTATTTTAGAAAATGTTTTCATTGTAGAATTTTATTGTTTTAAACTGTTTTATTGTATGTTGTACATCGCCCAGAGTGGCTGGGTGACCAGCCAGATGGGCAATTAATAAATTTAATAATAAATAAAAGAACAGTCCAAATGAAATGTACTTTGTTAAGTTCTGGCAGGCTTCTCCAACACCAGAGGATCCAACAGACCCTGCAGCCTATGAAATCTTTCTGTAAAATCATGTGTGACTTTAGTCCTCAGACACTTAAGCGAACCAGCAGGTGACCCTGTGTCATCACTGAGGCAGGAAGAGCGTATCATTCACAGGAGCCCAAGGTTCCCCCCACCCCAACACTCTGAGTTTCATTCTCCTGTATTTGAGAATATATTGAATTTTAGGAGGTGTAGTTTAGCCGGAGCCCTCTCCCCAGTGGTAGGAACACCCACCCACCCACCAGTCTGCAAATCAATTCAACATAATCTGGTTTCCAGTAGGCCACTAATCAGAGGGCAACTGCACTACAGAACAGAGCTTCCAGAGGAACAGTTGACGATAACTCATGCAAGTGAGCCAAGCTGCACACTGTGGGGAAAGGAACATTTCCCTCTGCCTGGCTGTCATTCCAAATCACCAGCCAATCTGCCCTAGGAAGAAGTTATTTCCCCAAAATGGCTGTCACTAATGATGTGAGGATGAAGGAACTCCAACAAAACCACTCAACAAAGAAAAAATATTTCAAATGTCCCCTCATGAGAGCCCGTAGGAAAACCAGCAAAGTGCAAAATTTTGTGGAGAAGTGGCTGAAAAATTAGAATCATGTGGTCAGTAATTCTGTTACCAAGATCAACATGTGCAACCTAAAGAACGGGCAAGTTTGCATGTCACGATCCCAGTGTCTTTTGTAACACAACTTGTTTTTAAAGAGTAAAACTTTGTTAAATCCATTCTGTTTGTGTTTCCTGGATTTTCAGGCATCTTAAAAAAAAAAAAAAAACTTTCAGGAATTGTACACAAATGTAGTAGTACAAAAATATGGGGGAAAACCCCAGAGACCAAAAATACACATTCCCCTGCCCTGCCCCACCACCAAAGGCTGAAGTATGAAAAGGCAGATTTTTATTTTGGTTAATGCAAAGGTGTGCAAATCTCCCCCAAATTGAAAAAAGGGTAAATAAGTTCAACCCTCACCTGCATTTTCACACTTTAGCCTATTGGGGGAAAGGGGGGTAGTAATATGTATGTTTGGTCTCTGGTTTTTTTCCCCTGACTAAATTTCTGAAAGTTTAAGAAAAAAACTCTGCAAATTAGGAAAATTATGCAAATCTGGGGAACTCTGCACAAATTTCACAGTCAGTCGCTGCTTGATTTGAGCAATTCTCCCATCTGCGCAGAGTGAGCAGTGTTTGCAAACATTAACAGGAATCAGGAACACAGGTGCTGCTACCCTGACCTACGGCTGGCAAGATCGCAAGGCAGAAACAAGCCACCCGGAATAACCCAGCAAGAAACCGTGGGTTCTCAGGGTGGCTTGTGCTTGGTTAACAAAGCATGCTGAAGCCACCATGCGGGTTCAGACATCATGACAAGTCACTCTGAAGCAAACAAGGCTGACAATCTACCATGGGTTGTTGTGTTGTGCCTTCAGGCGCCCGAGCATCTTGGTTTCTAAAAAGCTCTGTGCATTTATATGGTGAAATAAGCCTGGCTTTTATCCACTAAGTGGTCGTGAGCAGCTGCCAGCTGTATGGGGCATGGCACAGTTGTGAACTGCTGGGCCCATCCAGTATTGCTCTAGTTGCCAAAGAGCTGGTGATAGGCGGGCCACATATGCCTCATGGGCTCCTCTCTCCCCTCTCACAGTGCTGCGAGCTGGTTGAAGCCCCCCGCAGCTCCGCGGAAGTGTCATGCACCACGCTACCTGAGCCCAGCCTATTGGCACAACAACAGGAGCAAACTTCTTTTCCTGGGCAGCTATGTGTGTGTGAACATCCTCCTCTTCACCTTCGCAGCACTGAAGCATGTTGGCTCTGGCATCTGGATCATCCTGGCAAAAGGTTGTGGGCAGTGCCTGAACTTCCACTGTGCATTTATAGTGGTGAGTATGTAATGGGACACATCCGATACGTGAGAGTGAAGGGGTGGCCACGGTGGGTCAGAGCAGAGGTCCAGCAGAAAGGCAAGACAAGAACAGTGATTAATCAGGAGATCCAGGCCAAAATGTTTAACTCCATATTCCACACTCTTTCTTAAAGCTCATAAAATAACTCCCTCTAATTGTGAACCCAGTGGTGGGTGCCACAGGATCGGGGCCACTGAGTAATAAAGGAGATAATCATATCAGCATGCTTGGGGGTATTCCAAGGTTTGCAGAAGTACAACAGAGGTTTAAAAGAACAACCTAAAAGGGCGAAAACAGCAACAAAAAGAAAAGCCCCACGAGGACTGAGCACGCTCAGTAGTCACAGAATGTTGCATGTGGGTTGGAAAAGAAAAATGGGGTGGGGGTGGGATGGCATATCTTGGAGGAGGGCACGACAGTAGCTGGCCAGAACCCTGGACAGGGGCACTTTGCTGTAGGTCCTGCTTGCAGAGTTCAACAGTCATGTCTCGCCTACTGTGGGTTCGGTATGCTGCATCCATGGCCCTCAAACAATATTTGAGATACATAGATTCACCTACCTAGAACCGTGTTTCTGGCAATTACCTCACACCCAGAATCAGGGCAAGATGGTGGTAGCCACTGGGTGGTTCTCCAGGCTGAGAGGCAGCTTTGCACACACTTTGCACACAGAGGTTCCCTCGCACCTCCAGAGGATTTCAGGGAGGCCCCCAAGACCCGCTGCCAGTTGGCGCAGATAATAGCAGACTGAATGGGCCAGTGGTCTGCCTCAGTAAGCAGCTGCTCATAAGCTGATCAGAAACGGAGCTGGGACATATTTTCACCACAGACATACATTGGTTTGACAGCCATTCCCTTTGTAAATTGCCTTAATTGGCAATCGGCTTGTAAATCGGCTTAATAGCCACGCTCTAGTCCTGTGAGGGTGGCCAAGGCCCAGTTGAAGCTGTGTAGGCTCTTATCTTTAAAACCACTTCACACTTTTCGCACCCTTGGACCCATTTGCCGTCGAGCAGAGCTGGGCAGTGTTAGGCCTTCCAGATGTTTTGATCTGCAACTCCCACGATCCATCACCATTCACTGCGCTGGCTAGGGCTGGTGAGAGTTGTAGGCCAAAACATCTGGAGGATTTCAAGTTGCCCACCATCTTTCCCCATATGAGTCCCGCCACAGTCTGTAGGTTGGGTCCTGCTCCTATGGCACTTGAAATGAGGACAGCTGTGGCAAGAAGCTGCAGAAACTTCATGGCCATTGCTCCGAGGCCATGGAAGGACCACCCCAAAGAGATCCAGAGTTGTTCTTCCTTGGCGGCTTTTTGGAGAAGTTGTAAGATCTTCTTTTCCAAAAGCCTTTGGTGACTGAGCTTTTAACAGAATGCTATATAAGGCTGTAAATGGCTGCTGCTGAAATGGGTTTATCATGTTTTCATGGTTTTAGACTGTTATGGCCCAGCACTGAAGAACAGGGATCACTAAAAGAGAACTCTAAGCACTACAGTTACCAGGATTCGGGAGCCAGCACAGTTAAGCATATAAAACTGACGTTTACCCTGCAGGTGTGCCCTTACAAGGGGTGGCTCCCAGGGCCATTGGGCACTCCCTACAAATATTTCCCACAATCCCATTTGCTCCCTCAGCTTTCCATTGCACTGCATTAAGTCCTACACAGCATGTGTTAAATTCTTGCTACCTGAATAATGGTCTTTGCCACCCCTTTGCCTCCCCCAGATTAGTTTTTCTGGAGTCAGCCCTGGCCTTCACTGTCTCTGAACATGGCGAATCCACTCCTAGCCTTCTTGACCTAGCTTCTCCTTCTCCCCCATCTGTGTTCCATGAATCTCAAGATCTAAACTCCATTCTTTGGGCTCCTTCACACGGAGCTTTTATCCTGCGATTGAGATTGCTCCTTCACGGAAGTTTGCGGGCTCTTTACATGACACTGTGATCATTCAAGGCGTTTCCTGCACTAAATGCCCTTTGTTCCATTTTTAAATAGATCGCCAATAATTAGCTATAAAATTACCCCATTGCGTTCCACTTCAGTTTGCTCCGTGAAAAGAGTAAAAGTGTAAAGAAGAGGAGCGAGATCAATGAAAGATAATGGAAGACTCAGATACGGGGAGAAGGGGGGGAAGGAAGCCAGTGAAAAAGGGAGTCGTCGTGATCCTGCATTTAAAACGGAAGCAGGAAGCCCCATTTTAAATGCTGGATTTTAGGCTGGTGTGGAGATGCCCATTGTGTCTGCTGTTCAGTAGACAGTGGTTGCCATATTAGTCCCAAAGGATAGGAGACAGCAAAGCAGGGAACAGAATACCTTTCTTCATGAACCTTCTAAAACATGTCAAAAACTGATCCTGTTACAGACATGGAGATCTACCTTCAGTTAGCACTTCTGGTAGGCTTTTATATCCTGACTTCCTCATTTTTCTGAGTTTTGAAACATGGAATTCTAATTTTAAAAATATCCAAAGTTCTGTAAAGTCTTGAGAAAAAAATTGAGGATACAAAAGGGGTAAAATCCAAGTTCAGCAACTGCAAGACTCCCTAATTCTGCTTGCAGGACACCTACATTCTAGAAGATGGTGGTTCCCCAAATGAATTCGGCAGTTATTTTCTTTTTCCTTCGAGATGCTGATGTTGCGCCGATGTCTGACGTGGTTACGGGCTACATGGGTAGCCAGAGTTCTGCCTCTAGACCAGAATGTCATTCTGCACCAGTTGATGGGCTACACTGTTGTGGCCCTAACTGTGGTTCACACAGGGGCTCACATGGCCAACTTCGGTAAGTGCCAGTTTATTTATTTATTATACATATTTTATACTGTCCTTCAGTCATATTACCAGGGCAGTTTACAAAGAGAATGAAACAATTAAAATGTAAATACAAAAAAAAAGTAAGTGAAAAGCCATAAAATTATAAAAGCAACATTAAACAGTCAAAAGGATCACAATTGGATCTTAAAAGCTCAGGAAAATGTCTTTGCCAGGCAACAAAAGGATAATAAAGCAGGCACCAGGTGACCCTCTATGGGAAGAGTATTCCCCAGCTGGGGGGCCACCACCTGGCAGGTCTGCCCTCAGTAGCCTCCCAACTCACCTCACGTGGTGCCCTGTCCCCAGGAGGCCTTCCATGACATTTCTTAATACATGTGCCAGTGTGGGTGGAGACAAGTGCCCGGAAGGGCTTTAAAGGTCAAAACCAGCACTTTGAATTGGGCCCGGAAATGGACTAGGAGCCAGTGCAGTTGGCATAGCACAGGGGTAATAAGATCATGACACCCAGTCCCAGTTAGCAATCTAGTGGCTGCATTCTGTGCGAACTGTAGTTTCTGAACAGTCTTTGAAGGCAGTCACACGTATAGCGCTTTACAGGACTCTACCGGGGGGCGGGGGGATCACCAGAGCTCAGGTGACCGAGGCCAGGCTCTCTCCAGGTAGGATCGCGGCTGGCAAACCAGTTTAACCTGGACCCTGTGCCACAGAAGCAACCAGTGCCTCTAGCAACAAAGGTGGCCCAAGGAGCTCCCCCAGATTGTTGTCATGCATTCTAAATCTGAAGCTGAGGATTTGCCAGTCAAAGTAAGTTTCAGATCTTAAGGGCAAACTGCACACTGTGGCACTTCCACACTAGGTGTTTAGTCTTGAATAGCTACATTTTGTTCACTCACTTTTTATGGGGCATCTGCATGCTGTTGTCATCCAGCCATCGTTCTCTTGTATTTTTTGTGTGGTTCTTCCAGCTTTTCTCAGAGTACAGAAAACGGGACTTAAAAAAACCCAGAATAATAGTACAGTCTCCACAGGTGTCATGCATTCCACCTTAAAAAAAAAAAAAAAAAGAGGCATGGTTTTGGAAGTACTCTGTACTATCTGTTTTATATATTTTCACTGAAGACGGATGGCATCCACAGTGGATCCAGAGCCTCTTTGTTGCTTTGCTGTTGTGCTGCTTTACACCTCTCTCTCAATCTCTCTCTCTCTCTCATATAAACTGCTGTAGTCTGTTGTAGTCTTACTGGCTGGTGCTATTTTATCAGTGTGTTCCCCACACACAATGTTATAATTTGCTCTAAAACACATTACATGTTTTTTTTAGTTACTGAAGTAACTGTTCAATAGCACTTAAATAACAAAGTGTTTTAACTCAAATTTTAAATGGTTATTTTAAAAAGGGTAGAAAAGGTGCTATGCCCAAGGCCCTTCCTTGCTCACACACCTATGTCATGCCCACTGATGTGGACAGAACACAGCAGGATGTTCACACAGAAAAAAGTGCTATGTCCCTTGAAGCGAGGAACGGGAATTACAGTGCGTGTGTGGTAACAAAGGCAGAGCTCACAAGAATTTGGCTGCAAGACCTGATGGCCGTCTCTGTTCAGCAGGAATTAATGTCCAGCTCCTTATAAGCCCCTTTTCTACCTGTTAGTGTTCCATGGCTCAAACCATCATGCAGGAGATTTGTACCGGGGTGCTTCCCCCGCGCATGCCTGGAACTTGCTCATCCGACCTTTCTCTCCCCTGTAGTGAGAATGTCTGGGACCAAAGGCAGCTATCACCTTTGGGAATACCTGCTCACTACTCGGCCTGGGATTGGCTGGATTTGTGGAGCCGCCTCCATCACAGGCCTTGTGCTGCAGCTCCTCGTCTGCCTGATGCTTGTCTGCTCCAGCACTTTTGTCCGCAAGAGCGGCCATTTTGAGGTGAGGTGATTGGCTTCTTCCTCGTTTCTTTTGTTTACTTAGATTCTCTTTCGAGTAGCACCAAGCAAACTAAACGAATGTGTCTGTGCACAACAAGTCTCCTCCCGGTGCGGTGCGCGTTCACGGTGCCAGGGCTCAGCCCTGGAATGATGTTAATGATGATGACACCAATCATGTTAATACTTCTAGTTGTAGTAGTAAAGAAATATGGCTCTGAACATGAACAGAGTGCCTTTCCTTCACTACTGAGAAAACGCAAGCTGTTCTCATGTGCCCTGGGACTAGAGGAAGGGCTTTAATGGTGAAAGTCACTACACCTGGATCAGCTTGAGCTCTAGCACTTCTCATTTTAGAAATGCAGTACTGCCTTTTGCTACCTCTCCTACACATTCTGCACAGAGGAAGCTTTTAAAAGTGTGTGTATGATCACTACTTGTGTGTGATCCTATTTTAGCTTTTTTCAGTTATTTTAAATTATTGATGTGTTCTCCGGGTATTTGGATGATTTTAACTATCATTCAAAAGAGTTTCTTGATTTCTCCAATAAGATGCTCTTCTTTGTAACCAGCAGGTTTTCTATTGGACTCACCTTTCTTATATCTTCATCTGGGCTTTGTTAATTGTCCACGGTCCTAATTTTTGGAAGTGGTTTGTAGTGCCTGGATTTCTGTTCCTCTTAGAGAAGATCTTTGGTGTTGCATTGTCACATGTCGGAGGGCTGCACATAGTGGAAATCAACCTCTTGCCTTCAAAGGTTTGTTCCCAAATGATGAGGTAAAAGGGAAAATGTATAAATGTATGCAATTTGCTGATGAGGGTGGAAGTGGGAGTAAGAGCCAGGACTTCACTTTCCAGATCATCTGCAAACATGGCATTACCGTGTGTGACCATGTGCCTCCTCTTCACATGTGTGCTCTTTTTTCTTTCTTATTTTTAATCCAGGTGACTCATTTGGTGATTAAGAGGCCTCAGTTTTTCCACTACAAACCTGGTGACTATGTATACCTGAATATCCCGGTCATAGCTAAGTATGAATGGCATCCATTCACCATCAGCAGTGCTCCAGAGCAGTCAGGTAGACCACCCTCTAGCAGCCTGACCTGGGGTTGAAAGGCATAAATGGTGAGGAAGTCTTGAGAGGCTGGCAGTCTGTTGCTGCCGTGTGCCAAACAAGGCAGAAGGAGGGTGATAGATCAGAGGGCACCAGGGCTCTTGCAAGACATTTTGCAAATTGCCTAATGCCATTTCTGTGGCCCAAACTGATCTTTGATGGGTTTGTACGTGTTATGTAATTAACACTGGGTTTTGTTGCTCCTTTTTTCAACAGCAAGGTTACAGTAATAGAGGTCTGAAAGGATGCAAAGCTCAGACCTCAAGCTTAAGAAGGTTCAGACTTAATCTCTTTCCTAATGTCTCCAGCCCCACCTTGCCCCACTAAAATCCTGGCAGCACCGCCCCAGCCCCCCCACTACTGTAAGATAGTGATAAGTTCCTGCCTGCTAATTTGGGGACTGCTGCCTTGATCCATTTCTTCCTATGAGGTAGTTTTGCTCCAAGCTAATGGCTCAAATCAGACAGGATGGCCAAGAGGCTTGCCTTAACTGGACAGTGTTCTGCCCTCTCTCCAAAGGGACCATCTGGCTGCATATCCGGTCCCTGGGTCAGTGGACCAACAGGTTATACGAATACTTCTGGCATCATCGTGAACTTCCTGAACATAAGCCTGAATTGCTGGTGGTCGGAAATCCAAGGAACAAAAACAGGACCCAGAAATGGGTGCAGGTTTGTAGTTTAAAATATGAGGGGCCATTCCCATTATTGTGGAGTCTCCTCTGGCCTTCGTGTTGCTGCTGCTGTTTTTAATGGGTTGATTTTAAGCTACATTCTTTGCATACACTAGATGCACAGAACACCTGGGAGATGGGGCCATGTGTATGAGAGAGATGAACTCCCTTGAACTTTTACTGGTTATGTGTATCCAACTAGGGGAAGCAAGCAAGAGGAATCCATGCGGAGCTTTTTTTGCAATTTGTGATTTGATTGCATGAGTGACCCCAGGGGACCAGCTGTTCTTGCAGTGGGTGTGGGGGCAAAGCCAGACAAAGCAGAGAGGAAGCAAGGATGAGGCAAAGGTGGCTGCAGACTGGGACCCTGCAGCTCACCAGGGCATCTCCTTGAATGTTTGTTTCAGAAATGTCTCTTTGGCTCCTCTGATCTGGACCAGCCGGTGGCCACCGGTGCGGATGAGATGGTTGAGATCTTATCTTACACACCCACCCGTTACCCTAGCTGGGGGACTGCAAGCGTCAGCATGGCCGGCGACCATGAGGAGGTGAACATGCCATCGAGAAGAGGAAAGGCCTTGTCTCTCCTGGCAAGAATGTGCTTGTCCCTCCTCAAGAGGCGTGCCCCCCCTAGGAAGGCATCTCTGGCCCATGTTGCCCACCAGCCACTTCCCTGGGCAGTGAGAAGTCCAGGGGCAGAATGACTGGGCTGTTTCCTTGGATGGGAGAGCGCTAGAGCCTCAGGGTATCCTAGTAATAGCGGTTTTATTGACAAACTAGTGAACAAATCCGGCTTCATACGGGTTGGAGTAGCCCTTAGCGAGATACAGTGAAGCCTTCGAGTAATGCTACTCAGCTGCCAGGGTTGGACACGTTGCTCCTGCCCTGGCTGGGTGAAGCCCGCTGGCAGCTACGGGCATGGCCCCGCCGTGGTGCACCTGAGGGAGGGGCCTGTGCACTCCATTCCCCGGGGGGCTGCCCCGCGGCAGGGGCAGGGGGCAGGCGTGCAGCGGGGCCCCCAGCTGGCCTGGCCTCAGACTGTCCGCTGCAGAGCGATGGGCGGGTTGGCGAAGTCTGCGCCTGGTGGCTGAAGGCGGCACGCAAGCCTCAAACACACAGGCGCCTTCGCATTAATTGGAAGGCATTCGTGTGATTTAGAAGCAAAGCACCCTGAGGTGCACGCCCTTAGGCTCCTCTTGGTGCGCGTGCCGAGTTTCGGGTGGATGGGCTTATTGTCTTGGCACTCTGGTGCAGAGAGACAGACATCCTCTTCCATTATTACAGAGGTACAAGCAAAGCTGAGCAGGCAGAAAAGCCTCCAGCCAGCTCCCGAGGTGGCCCCAGGCGGCTTCTTCCGGTCCAGCTAAACTCACAGCGCGCTGCTCAACACGCAAAACTGCGATGGCCCCCTCCCCCCAGCCCCCAGCATTGGTCCCAGACCCCTACCCGGCAGGTGAATTGCCCCTTTAGGGAAACATCTGCAGTCCTTGGCTGCCGTTGAGGGAACGTGGACCCTGGTCAGGCTTGACCACCAGCAAGCAATCAGCTCAGCAAAGGACGGTCAACCAGCAGCCACAACTATAAACAAAGGGTTGTGCTCTCCTTAAAAGAACCCTAAACTAGGAACTGGGCATAAATTACAGTAACTGGAGGAAGCCTGAGAGCTTTATTTAGCAATGTGACAAAAACCTGATAGGAAAAAGTTCCAGGACATCAGTTCTGTCACAGGGAGAGTGGCAGCCACTAAAGATTCAAGAGCTCATCAGCCCCCCCTCTGCGCCCCACCCTGCCTTTTCTGATGAGTTTCTCTCTCCCTCTGTTTCTCTCTGTGGCTGCCAAAAGGCATGTGCTAGATATCAGGGACTCTTTCCTCAGGTCTAGGTCACAGTGAATTTCTCTGCTGCCAGTGCTATTGAAATGGAGTGTTGCACGCCAGCGCACCGTGGCAAGTCCACCCAGCCCCGTGTGTAAATGGGGCTTTTCTTTGCAACTCATGCATTAGTGCAAAGCTGGTCACTGAGTCTAGCTGCAGACGGTTGTGAAGCACCGCGTCTGTGTTATCTTCTTACGCAGGGGGGTTGGAGCACACGAGCAGCAGGCGGGAAAGGGTGAGTGGGGCCACCAGGAGAGCTCATGGGCACATCCCCCAACACGCCATCTGCTCCGGCACTTTTGCTGATGGCTTGTGAGCAGCTGGTTCCCGATAAAACAACCTGGCCGTTTCCTCCTCTTCGCAGCCCTGGCAGATTCTGCCCAATGCATCCCAAAGTTCTTTGATTCTAGAACTTGTTCTCAAGGCTGCTTGTAAAAGCTGAATTAGTGGGTATTTAGGACTTGTTTTTTCAGTGGGTATGATGGACCTTTTGCTAACGTGGTAGTCTTGTGTAACAGATTTCTGGCAGGCCTGGTGACAATCGGAGGCTCTGTAACATCAAGGTAAGATCTGATGCTGCCCTTTGACGTTTCTCTGGCGCCAGCAGCGCATGTGCTAGGAGTTGTATGTATGTAGCACGGACGCCTCCCTGCCCCCGAGAGTTTGCAGTAGACATTCGATGGCTAGGTCAGGGGGGCAGTTTGGGGCGTGTCACCGGGTAGCAGTGGAGGCGAGGGAATTCAGAATCATGCTTTAGAAAAGGGGTAGAGCCTGACCTGAGCATCGGCAGAAGCTGCCTGGGACCGTCCACACTGAGAAAACCAGAGCTTGTCTATGAGAAACCCCAGAGTTCGTGTCAAATGGTGCTGAGCCAAAACAGCGGGCGGGGAGTGCTTTTTGAGAACATTCCTTCCTTCCTCCCTCACATTTGGGCAAGTTTTCAGACCCCTTTGCCAAAGGGTGCAAAGCTATTTGCAAGGGGCCAGGTGTAGGGGAAGAGGAAGTGTCCCTGTTGCAGATACAACTCTTGCTCTACTCCAGTCATGCATAGTGGACTAGCTGGGGCAAGATGGGAGCAGGGATGAGCAACTGAGTGCAAAACCCTTTGAAGTGATACGGTGAGGTTGGACAACCTGGGAAGCCAGATACAATATCCAAATACAAACGTTCTCCAGCTGCCCTGCATTACTTTCAGTGGGATGTGCATTCTGATAATTCACATGGTGCCCTAGCTAGCCCTATGTAACAATGTAAGATTAGAACCAGTTCAGGACCAAGGTTTTGCCACACATCTCTGGCAGGAAATGGAACAGATAGTCTGACGAAAGTCTGATGAATGGCCTGTTTGCCTGGGCAATGAGGATTCATTCCCCTCACTATTCAGATGGAGAGCAGTGGGGAAGCTTTGTTTTCCCTCAGTAATATCATCATGTAGCCAAATCTGGCTGGCTACATGGTGCCACAACATCTTCATGTGTGCTTCATGTTCCCTGATTGGCTGGAAGAAGACTGGCCTTTCAAGGAAAAAGATGGCACCAGAACAGCAGCAGATGGGGAAACAATGGCTGCAAACAGGCATGAAACAGGGGAGGAGGGTGGCCAGTGGCAAAAGCAGGGGCCCTATGCAAGCCCAGCCTAAATTCAGAAGGTTCTGGCTGGGCTCATATTGAGTGAGGCATTTCAAACAGTATGCATGTATGTATGTATGTATGTATGTATTTATTTATTTATTTAGGGGCCGCAGTGGCTTAGTGGTTAAGACGCTGAACTGCAGACCGGAAGGTCGGCAGGTCAGCAGTTCGAGACCCGAGTGCCGCGTGACGGAGCGAGCTCCCGTCTTCAGTCCCAGCTCCTGCCAACCTAGCAGTTCGAAAGCAAGAAACTGCAAGTAGATAAATAGGTACCGCTTTGGCGGGAAAGGTAACAGCGTTCCGTGCACCTCGGTGTTCAGCCATGCCGGCCACATGACCACGGAAGCGTCTTCGGACAGCGCTGGCTCTTCGGCTTAGAAACGGGGATGAGCACCGCACCCTAGAGTCGGACACGACTGGTTGGGGACACCTTTACCTTTTTATGTATTTATTTACATATGTATTTATGTACCCGCCCAATAGCCAAAGCAGTAGTGGGAGTTCATTTTCTGAACACCCCCCCCCCCCCGCATTCTGAATTCCATACTTCTAAAAAGATTGGCTACTGAAGGCCCAGTTAACCTATCTACCGTCTCCAAGGTTGAATCAAAATATAGTAAACCAGCTTTGCAAAGAGCAGATTCAAATCAGTCCTGTGCTGTTTTCTCCCATCTCCTCAGTGTTACATTGATGGTCCTTACGGGACTCCCACACGAAGAATCTTCACTTCAGAGCATGCAGTCTTGATAGGGGCAGGAATAGGGATCACTCCCTTTGCCTCCATTTTGCAAAGCATCATGTTCAGGTTGGTCTGGAACAAATTACATTAAACTCTCCAGCAAACTTCTGAATCTGCATTTTCCTCTTCTTTAGCGTCAACTTCTCTGTTTAAAAAGGTAGTATAATTAAGCTTGCATATTGTTTCCCAAGATACTATTCCAATAAAATATATGCACACATTTAAAAATTAGTTGCAAGTTTCAAACTTCGTTGTTGAACTTTCACAATAATAAGCAATGGCCATTTCTGGTGGTATTTTAATGCCAGCTGGTAAAAAAGGTGTGGAAAAGCGGCTGTTGCTTCTGCTCATTTTCAGAGATGCCCTGGATTTCTCCCCACCTAGATATCGTATGCAAAAGCAAACCTCCTTCTGCCAGGGCCACATTTCGGGTGAGAACCTTACAAATGAGAACATGAAACTCCAGAAGGTGAGATGATGCTTTCAACTATGGCTTCGAAGTTCTCATGAAACAATATTTGGGTTATGAAGACAGCTTACAGAAGAAAATAAAACCTTCTTGTCTTCAGGTTGACTTCATTTGGATCAATCGAGACCAAAAATCCTTTGAGTGGTTTGTAAGCCTGCTTACCCAGCTGGAAACCAATCAGGCCAATGAAGATCCCAGTGGTAGGTGACGCATCTGTCCTCGTCTTTGTTTATCTGTGTCCCGAACTGAACATATTCCAGTGGGTGAACCAGAATGGTACTTCCTGAAACTTCCAAAGTGGCCAAACCATGAGATGGGGATATTTGCCAGGAAACTGGGCTTAATCCATACACAAGAATTTTTTTCTCCACCATCAGTGGTGCACCATCGAATCTCAACTGGCTCTTGATATGGTGTTTCCCCTTCCACCATCCAGACTTTTCCATGCTGAAATTTATTTGAAATACCAAAACTGGGGTGTGTGCGTGTGGAGATTATCATCCCAAGCATTCCTTCCCCCCACCCCACCTCAATACTCCTGAGGATCATACACACACACACATACACACACACAGTGCTCTCCATGCATTCAGCATGTGTGAGAAGGTGGCAGTGCTCTAATGTGCATACCAGCATGCATTTCTTCACGTGAGTAGAGATCCGGGGCCTTATATAGAGGAGCTCTGTGCATACATCTTGATACTTGTGTAGAGCCCCTTCACATGAGTGCTGAATATGCAGGTGGCAGAAGGGGGCCATGAACACGTGAAAAGTGTCCCCTTGAATCCCCCACCCACCCTAATATTCTTCCAATACGTAGATCGCTTCCTGGAGATGCATTTGTACATGACCTCAGCGCTCAACAAGAATGACATGAAGGCTATTGGCCTGCAGATGGCATTAGATCTACTTGCAAAAAAAGAAAAGAAAGACTCCATAACAGGCCTCAAGACCAGAACCCAGCCAGGACGCCCAGACTGGAACAAGGTAAGCTTCACAACACTCTTTTAAAGATAATGCACAAGCACTGTTTTTTTTAGCTATGGCCAAGGTACGGGCTGCTCTTTCAGATCTTAGTACAGATTCCAGTTCAGTATTTCAGAAATGAAAGGCACAGATTGGCTGTGATACTCTTTGAGAAAGGTGGATAATGTTTGTCCATCTGCTGCTGGTGACACCAAAATAAGTAGTCTTGGGAATCCAGCAGTGTTCTGAGAGGCCCACTTCCAGTAGGCCTCCAGCTCTTTCCGTCCCAGCGATGGTGGGTCCTCCAGATTTCCATGCACTCCTTTCTCCACGGATCCTTCCTCAAAGCTGTAGTTGACTGGGTTGACTGTTGTAGTTGACTGCTACAATAAGTGGAGTATCTCGCTCTTGAGGCAGATGATACGTAGAAATGCATTGGGCGCCCTATGTGTAAGATAGCATCCTCCCACTTGGAGGCTTCTCCCCCTTTTGTGGCTTTTTGTCCTTTTAGCATCGCTCCTCCTTTTTCCTGTTTGGATTTATACCACTCAGCTCGTAAGTGGGCTGTCTGTCAGTAAAACCCAGTGCTGACTCCTCTGCCCATCTCTTCCAGCCCGCTTCTCACTGGGCGAAATGTATCTTTTCTAGCCCGCATGCTGAGGGATACTGAGGTTTTCCAAGAAAGGGAAATTATAGGTCAATAATTTCATTATCTATAATTAACCATTATTATGGATCTGTATGTTTCATAACAGAGCCTCGTGTGGCGCAGAGTGGTAGGCGGCTGTATAGCAACCGAAGCTCTCCCCACGACCTGAGTTCGATCCCAGCGGAAGCTGGGTCTCAGGTAGCCAGCTTAGGTCGACTCAGCCTTCCATCCTTCCGAGGTCGGTAAAATGAGGACCCAGCTTGCTGGGAGAAAGGTAGTCACGACTGGGGAAGGCAATGGCAAACCACCCCGCTACAGTCTGCCACAAAAACGCTAGTGCAAGCGGCGTCCCTCTAGGGGTCAGTAATGACCTGGTGCTTGCACAGGAGGAACCTTTCCTTTGCGGGCCATGGTGGGTTAGTGGTTAAGACGCTGAACTGCAGACCAGAAGGTCGGCAGGACAGCAGTTCGAGACCGAGTGCCACGTGACAGAATGAGCTCCCATCTTCAGTCCCAGCTCCTGCCAACCTAGCAGTTGGAAAGGAAGAAATTGCAAGTAGATAAATAGGTACCGCCTCGGCGGGAAAGGTAACAGCGTTCCGTGCACCTCGGTGTTCAGTCATACCAGCCACATGACCATGGAAGCGTCTTCGGACAGCGCTGGCTCTTCAGCTTAGAAATGGAGATGAGCATCACACCCTAGAGTCGGACACGACTGGTCGGGGACACCTTTACCTTTACCTTTTATGTTTCTAACAAGAAAGTGAGTTCATAAGGTAAACGATCTACATGAAATCACTGAGGGGGGTCATCTTGGGGTTTGGAGTTGGATGTCATCAACGAATAACCCTCAGCTCTTTTACATTGGACTCAGATAAGGCAGTGGAAGCCCTAAACCAGTGCTTGGAATCAGTAATGGATTAGATGAGGGGTTGGTCCTCCTGACAAGTCAGAAGTCCTGTTGGTAGAGGGTTTGGTGTTCCACGTGTTCTGGAGGGGGTTGCACTCCCCTTAAAGGATTAGGCTCCCATTCTGAAGAAGCTCGTGACCCAACATTGTCACTAGAGGCCAAAGTGGCCTTGGCAGTGTAGGTAGGGATGTTGGAGAATTCCGCCAAACTCCAGTGAGGCTGGATTCTTTAGAATCCACCCCCCCGCCAGAATCTGTGGTGGAATGGAGCAATCCCCCCCGCCACCCTGCGAAGTCCCCCCCCCCGGAACGGACCTACCTGGCGGCGGTGGCGGATGTGGCAGCCGCCATTTGCATCCCTGCATTAGGCCGTGATAGGCTACTTACGTAGTCTATCACAGCAAAGAGCAGGGCTGCAAATGGTGTAGCGTAAATACTTACATAGCCTATCACGGCCTAAGGCAGGGACACAAATGTCACCATTTGCGGCTGCAGCCCAGCAGCAGCCGGAAGTCTGGCTGTGGCCGGTCCTGGCCGGCGGCTCTGCGGCCTTGCTGGGGAGGATTCCGGGGGGGGAGGACAAATTGCCTCCCCCCCCAAGCGGACGCCCCCCAGTGGATTGGTGAGTGGGGTTCATACACCCCTAAGTGTAGGGCGCCTTTCACCAGCCAAAGCTGATGTACCAATTGCAACTCCACCTGGATAGAGATTTCCTGGCCAGAGTTATTTATGGACTGGTAACCTCCAGATTAGACTATTGCAATGTGCCATATATGGGGCTGCCTTTGAAGATTGTTCAGAAACTGCAGTTAGTTCAAAATTCTGCGGGTAAGGATTGGCCATTGGGAACATGGAGAACTCTGCTGGCTTCTGGTCTGTTTCTGAGAACAATTCAAAGTGCTGGATCTCGTATTTAAATTCCTGCACAGCTCGCGGCCCAGATACCTGGGGGAGGACTGTCTTCTCCCACTCCAAGCTGCATGTTTGTTTAGTTCTGCTTCACAGCCCTGGTCTCCCCCCCACATCTGAGGTGGGGATGAGGATGTCTGGGGAGAGGGCTTTGTGGCCCCCATTTGTTAAATTTGTTCCCCAGAGAGGCTTATCTGGCTCTGATGCTGTTATCTTTTAGGTGCCTACAAAGACCTTCCTATTTTCCCAGGGAATGTAATTACTCTCGTTTTATCGCTACTGTGATTTTTCTCACTGCTGTCAAGGGCCAAATTACACATAACAGCATTCATGCAATAAACAATTGTGCTGATGTTTTTAAAAAGTAAATAGCAGGTACAGGACCTCCAGTCCGAACTGGGACCCTGGCATGAGGGGGGTTAACCCTTTGCCCTCCACTGTTGTCCTGATCAGCTTCCATTGGTACAAATGGGTTAGAGTATTGGATTAAACAGGGGAAATGCAGGTTCAAATCCACACTCAGCTAGGAAGCTCACTCTCCCTCACTCTCTCTTAGCCTAACCTACCTCGCAGGGTTACTGTGAGGATACAGTGGGTGGCTGGAGAAACTTGCAAGCCTTCCTGAACTCCTTGGAGGAAGGGCGCCATAAAAATGTAACTTCAAAAGATGTCTCAAGAGGTTTTTGGGAAGCCCCAAGGCAAAGCCACCACTTTCTGCTGCTATTATAGAGAAGGTTGGAAAAAGGAGGTACATTTCAGCTGCTGCTCTTCTCTTACATCTCCCTGTTTCCCAGCTCTTTCAGAAACTGGCTAAAGAAAAGAAAGGGAAAGTCCACGTCTTCTTCTGCGGCTCTCCAGCTCTTGCCAAGGTCATCAAAGGTCATTGCGAGGAATTCAGCTTCAGATTCTTCAAAGAACACTTCTAAGGGGCCTCCCCCAGGATCCAAGGCTGCAGGCCTGTGTGGGGTGTCCAGTGTGCTTCTTTCTTTGTAGATGGCTCAGTCCTTGGCTCTCTGACTCAGTAGCCACTGAGATATCAGAAAGTAGCTTTGCTCTCCTCTCCTGTAGCTTTAATGCCGGGAAATGTACAAGAGCTCCACAGAGCATAAGTTAGTTAGTTTAAAATACCCATAAGCCACCTTTATAGACCAAGTCCACCCAAGGGAGCAAGCATAATACCAAGTATAGAAATAAAAATATAATAATATTAAAGCTTTGCAATTAAAAATAAATAAACAACGCATTAAAATAATGTATTAGGAATACTTTGCAAATAAACCTGAACTGAGCAGAGTTAGCCTGAGTTGCCCTTCCCTAAACCAGGGGTGAGGCACCTCAGGCCCGAGAGACCAAATCTAGCCTTCTGGGGTTCCCCAGTTGGCCAGATTTTCCAGCTGTTGTAACCCCCCCCTTCTAAAAAGGATGAAGTGCCTCTCCTAAGGTTGAGTTACTGGCAGTAAGAAATTCAGGCTAAAATCTGCTGGTATTTTTGGCCCTGCCCCTTTCGCCTTTGGCCCAGCCCACCCTGAGAGCATCTCCAAAATGGAATTTGCCTCTCAGGCTGAAAGAGGTTCCCCGCCCCTGCCCTACAAAGCAACCTTGGGCTTCTCCACATGGGGCTTTTATCCTGCGATTGACATTAGTTACTCAAGGAAGTTTGCCAGTCCTTTTGATGATGCCCTCAACCTCCAGGGCATCTCCCACACTAAATGACCTTTATTCCATTTTTAAGCAGATCAGAGATAATGAGTTATCAAATTACAGCGCATTGAGTTCCATTGTGAAAAGAGGAAATCCTGCAATAAGAGGAGCCAGACCACAGCGCCATCTAGTGGCTGTATAATGAAACATATAGAACACGCAGATAAGAGGAAAAAGAGGAGCAGGAGGGAAGCGCGTGGAAAGGGAGTCTGACATGATCCTGCATTTAAAACAGAAGCAGAAAGACCCAGTAAAGTTGCGGGATTTTAGCCTGGTGTAGGTGCAACACCTGTCTCCTCTGTTGTGTCCAGAGTGGGAACATGATGCAAGAAGGATAAGGGAACTTAGCTGGGCCCAGCAGAACAAATTCCGTAGGGGCATGAACACGTGTTTTGCTAAAGGTGAGGAACACGGCAGGGTGGCAGCAGGAGAAAGGCATGACCTAAGAGGATCTCCTACAATGGCAGGCACAGAAGGTGCTGTGGGTGCAACTCAGATCATGTGTGGCTGGTTCATGAGCACCCTAAAAAGTATTGCCACTGCAAGTGACTATCCTGTGGATCTGTCAAAAGAACACCAAAAGCTGGTGTGGGGGAGAGAAACGGGGCTCATTTTTATTATTCAGGTAGGATAACAACATACAAAGCATTTTAGAGAACTCCATGCAGAGGTGAGGATCAATGGAGAAGCCCCACTGATCCTCACCTGAGACCTTAGAGCTGGCACTCTAAGTGAAAGATGGCATCCTTCCCACGCACCCTCACCCCGGCAGCCCAAAAGCAGACAAGAGCTCATATGTGGTGTCAGAGCTCCCCTTCTGACCTGGAACCCCTGAGCAACTCCTTAAGGATCTCTTGCTTCTTTAAGGTGTTGCTCAGGGGGGTCCAGGTCGGAAGGGGAGCCCTGACAGATGGTGGTAACTCTGGGGTTCCGACAAAGGTGAAATTTGGCGCTCCAAAATATTTAGGGTTTTACTGATAGAACTGACAAAGACAGCATATTTTATTTTCGGGTCTGCGGAATAAGGAACAGACAGGCTGGAAAGATGAGCCAGGATCTGTCTATGAGCAAAACTGTCATGACTGAGCAATGCAAAAAGGTCAATTTGCAGTGGGAAGAACAAACTGTGGAAAAGTGTAAAGTAATGCTGCTCACACCTGCAGCAACTGGTGTAGGGAGGCCCATATGAGTCCTGCTGAGCCCTGAGCAAAAGGGTGGGCCCTCAAAGAAAGGGAACTGCAGATGTTGACTAGAGAGGGAGGAAGACCAGAGCATGAAGAGAGAGCAAGCAGCAGCAGCCTGGAGAAGTCTAAGTGCAGCTAGGGTAGAGGAACTTGTGTTTTCGCAACCATTATTTTCTCTTAATGCCTTTTGTATCACTCAGCTCTATTCTGTAAATACCTTTAGTTGTAATTTGCTTGCTTTAACTTACCAGTAAACTGTTGTGATTAACACCCAGGTGTCTGATGTGCCAATCACCCCATGTCTCCCGCCTAAGCCTCACTTTATTGGGAAGGGGAAAGTAAAAGAAGGAAGGTGGGACTCTTAAGGAAGTAAGAGATCCTGACGGAATTGCCCAGGGGGTCCAGGTTATAAAGGGGACCCTGGACATGTGGTTGAGAAACATTGGGTCTCCATGTTTCCTTTCCTCCTCTGAGATAAACAAAACAAGCCCCTTCCTCCCTTCCCGAAAGGCATCCAGGGCCATGAATGCAACTTCCTGCTGCAACAGACGGGCTTGGACAGACAGAGGAAGGAAGAAAAGCCTGTGGCCCTGAGGAGGACCAGTTTTTGTTTGTTGAGGCCTGCAGAGAGGAGCTGTCAAGATGCAAGCCGAGACAAACTCACCTCCTCCTCCAGTGTTCAAAAGCCCAGAATATCTACCCTCCTTTTATGTTGAGCAAACAAAAGGTCCTTGTTCAGAGGGACTAATCATTAAATCACCCCGTGCTGAGATGTGAAGTCTTAGAAATAAAACAGGAAAAAGAGAGGGGGAACAGGGGTGGCGCTCCATTTATTTCCAGGGACTTTTCTGTAATTCTTCCAACAGAACAAATTGAAATTTGAGGAACACTGAAAGCAACCCACACAGCTCTTTCATGTTGCAATCTGTTTTGGAAGCTTCTTTGTTCCACAATGGCCACTTTAAGGGCAGTGACAGAGTGTCCTGGGAGACCGTTTTTTGAATATTGCCATTTCTGATGGCAGTTGTGCATCCATTTTTCCTTTTCCACAGAGACTGTCCTGTTTCTCCTGACAAATAATGGCATATATCACACTGGAAGATGCTGCAACAGTGTTGCCAGAGTAGACATGGGGACAGAGTTGGCATCTGGCAGCCACAGGGTCAGAACTGGCATAGTATACCGGGTAAGAGAGCAGCTAACACATCTGAGAGGTTCCTGGTTTCCCCTGACTAGCTGGCCTTTGGCAAGCCAAACTTGCTCTGCCTCAGCCCTTCTCTATGCAAAGTGGGGTGCAGTCCTCCCTTACAGGGTTATTGCAAAGATGGCAACTAGACAATGAAGCACTTTGTGCATTTGACAGTCCCATATGAAGGCTCGGTTTTCTTGTTATCAGGTCCTTTCCCAAATGCCCCCGTTTTCAGAATACAAACATTCATGACATATTAAGTCCAGCGCACAGCTAAGGTGGTCCTCAGGGCTGATGCCCAGGGCCCTGTGGCCAAGGGGCCCCCAGATGACCACCCGGAGGGCAGCAGGTGATGTGCGTGGGGCAGTCAGGCCTGGCGTCAGCCCCTGAATCCGCGCGGGCAGGCCGGGGCCAAGTCCGCTCATGTGGCAGCCTCTCTTTTTGTTTGCTTTTGAAAACGTTCCATAGTCAGGGCGCAGCTGACCGCGTGCGCACGTTGATACCGATGCTCATTTTCACTCTTTTCACTTTAAAAATACATCATCCTTTTCTACAACAAAATGGTGCATATTTCCGAGTAAATGTGCTTTGCATCAGGGCAGCAGCATCAAACTCCATTCCATCCCATTCCTGTAGTCCTGAGGGAGCTATGATGTCAGTGAGTTCAAAATGCAAGACAGCACGTGCGCAGAGCATTGTTTGTTTCAGGAAACGCCGTCTGGCAAACGGGTTTTCGCTTCCCTTCGATTCGCCCCCGCGTTCTCCGGAGCGGAGGCGGTGCGGCTGCGAAGCGCAGGCCGGCTGCTCGGGGCGGGCAGAGGGGCGCACAGCCGAGGCCAGGCCCGCGGCCGTCTGAGCGGCGCCCGCGGGACGAGGGGGCGGCGCCCGGGGCGCGGAACGGTCTCGCCGCGCCGCGCCCCGCCGCGCGGCGCGTCCTCGCCAGCGGCTCCCCGCCCCCTGGCCGCCCCGGGGCCTCCCGCCGCCCGAGGCGCGGGAGCGACTCGCCTCGGCCGGCAGGACGTGCGCGCGCCAGCGGAAGCTCGGACCGCGCGCGCGCTCGTGCCTGGCTCGTCCCCGCTCCCGGCTCGGTCTGCGCAGCTTCCCTCCGCGGACTGGCCCAGCCCTGCTGTAGCCCGCGGAGGGGCCTCGCGCGGAGCCCGCTTGGCCGCTGCGCCGCTCGCCAAGGCGCCGCTGGCGCAGAGCGGGCCGGGCCGGGCCGGGCCGGGCCGGGCGGCGAGGCGAGGCGCTGCGGCGGGCCCTGGCGGCCGCGGGCGTCGCTCGCTCGCCGCGCCGGCCCGCTGCTCGCGCGGAGGCCCGGCGCCCGCTGCAGCTCCGTCGGCACGAGCCCGCCGCGCTGAGGGCGCGCTCGCTGCCTGGCGCCTGAGGAAGGCGACGGGAGCGCCCTCCGGTGCCGGCGCCGGGCCTCCCCGACCGCCGCGGGGCGCCGCTGCGCTGTGTTTTCCTGGCGGACTGCAGCGCGGCGGTTTGCCTGGCCGCCCCGAGTCGTGACCACCTCTCCCCCAGCAAGCTGGGCGCTCACCTTGCCGACCTCGGAAGGATGGAGGGCTGAGTCGACCTGGGACCGGCTACCTGGGACCCGGCTTCCGCCGGGATCGAACTCAGGTCGTGGGGGGAGTGTCAGTTGCAGTGCTGCCGCCTGCCACTCGTAATCCAGGAACGTGCACGGAGTGGGACGGCGCACGCAAGCAGTTTGTGCGGTGAGCCTGGAAAGGCGCACAGCAGAGTTGGCGACATCTCGCGTGAAGCGACGCTGGCTGGCCTGCAGTGACGGCGGGGCATCTGCCTCACGCAAGGCTTTTCGCTGGGGGACGGACCGGGCAGCCCGGCCCGTGCACTGCAGCACCCACGGCGGGTTGCCAGCCGTGTTTGCTTCAGGGTGCGTTGCCATGCCTTCCGAACCTGGTGGTGAGGTGGCAGCCATGCTGATGCTGCGGATTGGCTCTGGCTGTTGATGGCACAAGCCGCAATTCTGCTGTGACAGCCCAACGTTACCTTATACCTAGGAAGTGGCAGAACCTGCAAGCTGTGGTGCCCCCCACCCTGCCCCCATCCCCGGTGTAGAAAACCCCAAAGGAAAGCTGGAGACAGAGGGTGATGCTGTAATGGTGACTGATGCCGTGAGTTTCCCTCAGTTTCCACTGAGAAGGCTTTTGCTACCTTTGGAGACCACATGCAAAGGAGGAAGACTGGAGAAGCAGCCTTTCTCTGTCATGATTTCAATAACTGGAAGGTTGCTCTATTGGCCAAAAAAGGATTCCCAGGCACTGCGTAACTCGGGATGAGTTGGGTGCTGTCGTTGTGTACCAGTCTGGTCTACAGTCACGGAACCAGCCTTTTCTAGGCACTGTGTACCCAGAGCAGTGAATGGGGTGCTGTTTTAGGATGTTGAGGAAGTAGAAGTAGATCAGTTCTACGAGGATCTGCAGCACCATACGCCCAAAAGGGATGTTATTTTCATTACAGGAGACTGGAATGCTAAGGTGGGTAGTCAAATGACACCTGGAATTACAGGCAAGCATGGTCTGGGAGAGCAAAATGAAGCAGGACATAGGCTGATAGAATTTTGCCAAGACAACTCACTGTGCATAACAAACACTCTCTTCCAACAACCTAAAAGACGACTTTACACATGGACCTCACCAGATGGTCAACACCGAAATCAGATTGACTACATCCTTTGTAGCCAAAGGTGGCGGACATCTATACAGCCGGTAAAAACAAGACCTGGAGCTGACTGTAGTTCAGATCATAAACTTCTTATTGCACAATTTAGAATCAGGCTAAAGAGAATAGGGAAGACCCACAGATCAGTTAGATATGAGCTCACTAATATTCCTAATGAATATGCGGTGGAGGTGAAGAATAGATTTAAGGGACTAGATTTAGAAGATAGGGTCCTGGAAGAACTAAGGACAGAAGTTCGCAACATTGTTCAGGAGGTGGCAACAAGAAACGTCCCAAAGAAAAAGAAAACCAAGAAGGCAAGATGGCTGTCTGCCGAGACACTGGAAGCAGCCCAAGAAAGAAGGAAAGCAAAAGGCAACAGTGAAAGGGGGACATATGCCCAATTAAATGCAGAATTCCAGAGGTTAGCCAGAAGAGATAAGGAATTATTTTTAAACAAGCAATGCGCGGAAGCGGAAGAAGAGAATAGAATAGGAAGGACGAGAGACCTCTTCCAGAAAATTAGAAACATCGGAGGTAAATTCCAGGCAAAAATGGGTATGATCAAAAAACAAAGATGGCAAGGACCTAACAGAAGCAGAAGATAGCGAGAAAAGGTGGCAAGAATGTACGGAAGATCTGTATAGGAAGGATAATAATATCAAGGATAGATTTGACGGTGTGGTCAGTGAGTTAGAGCCAGACATCCTGAAGAGTGAGGTTGAATGGGCCTTAAGAAGCACTGCTAATAACAAGGCAGCAGGAGATGACGGTATCCAGCTGAACTGTTTAAAATCTTGCAAGATGATGCTGTCAAGGTGATGCATGCCATACACCAGCAAATTTGGAAAACACAAGAATGGCCATCAGATTGGAAAAAATCAACTTATATCCCCATACAAAAAAGGGAAACACTAAAGAATGTTCAAACTATCGAACAGTGGCACTTCTTTCACATGCCAGTAAGGTAATGCTCATGATCTTGCAACATAGACACCAGCAATTCATGGAACGAGAATTGCCAGATGTACAAGCTGGGTTTAGAAAAGGCAGAGGAACTAGAGACCAAATTGCCAATATCCGCTGGATAATGGAGAAAGCCAGGGAGTTTCAGAAAAACATCTATTTCTGTTTTATTGACTATTCTAAAGCCTTTGACTGTGTGGATCATAACAAATTGTGGCAAGTTCTTGGTGGTAGGGGGATACCAAGTCACCTTGTCTGCCTCCTGAGGAATCTGTATAATGACCAAGTAGCAATGGTAAGAACAGACCACGGAACAACGGACTGGTTTAAGATTGGGAAAGGAGTACGGCAGGGTTGTATACTCTCACCCTACCTATTCAACCTGTACGCAGAACACATCGTGCGACGTGCTGGGCTTGATGAAGCCAAGGCTGGAGTTAAAATCACTGGAAGTAACATTAACAATCTCAGATATGCAGATGATACCACTTTGATGGCTGAAAGCGAGGAGGAGCTGAGGAACCTCATGACGAAGGTGAAAGAAGAAAGTGCAAAAGCTGGGTTGCAGTTAAACCTCAAAAAAACCAAGATTATGGCAACCAGCTGGATTGATAACTGGCAAATAGAGGGAGAAAACGTGGAGGCAGTGACAGACTTTGTATTTCTAGGCGCAAAGATGACTGCAGACGCTGACTGCAGCCAGGAAATCAGATGTTTACTTCTTGGGAGGAGAGCAATGACATATCTTGATAAAATAGTGAAGAGCAGAGACATCACGCTGACAACAAAGGTCCGCATAGTGAAAGCAGTGGTATTCCCCATAGAAACCTATGGCTGTGAGAGCTGGACCATAAGGAAGGCTAAGCGAAGGGAGATAGATGCTTTTCAACTGTGGTGCTGGAGGAAAATTCTGAAAGTGCCTTGGACTGCAAGAAGATCAACCCAGTCCATCCTCCAGGAAATCAAGCCAGACTGCTCACTTGAGGGAAGGATATTAAAGTCAAAACTGAAGTACTTTGGCCACATCATGGATACCCTTGAGAAGATGCTGATGCTGGGGAAAGTGGAAGGCAAACGGTAGAGGGGTCCACCAAGGGCAAGATGGATGGATGATATTCTGGAGGTGACAGACTCGACCTTGGGGGAGCTGGGGGTGGCGACAGCCGACAGGAAGCTCTGGCGTGGGCTGGTCCATGAGGTCACGAAGAGTCGGAAGTAACTGAGCGAATAAACAACAAACACCTATTAAAGGTCTGATCCAGGAGGAATGCGTTGGGCACTTGTACACTCACTGTGGAAAGCCTGCTCCCTTAGACTCCACCCACATAGGCAGTAGAAGTCTGCACAGCAGCGCATGCAGGCACATTTTGTCCAAAAGCAACCTGCCCTGGAAGGATTTCCTGGGCCCAGCAAGAAATGCTTTCTGGACCCAGCCCTGATCTGCTCCCTGTGCCCATCAGGACTGGCAGCTGTTCATATCTCACCCGGCACTGCAGCTGCTGCTGTACCATGAGAGCTATACGACCTCCATCCAAGCACAGGGCTTTTGCCAAAGAAGGGGAGGGAGGGCCCCTGGCCACATTCCCCATCTCAACAACGACCCAGGGAGACAAGAGAACTGGGGTGCGGGTGGGGAAGGGAGGCAGAGGCCCCTGGCGTGAACAAAGGATGGATCTTCCCACATTTCGCGGACTTCCCTGTCATTAGGCGTAGTCACAGTGGGGCCTGGGAGATGATGCCAAAGGCGCCATGGAACGGTGATTTGGGAGGCGGTGCTTGGGAGGTGGCCTGCCCAGGCCGAGAGCGCCAGTCCTGGCACGGCAGCGTGTCCTGGGCTCGGGCTTTGCAGGGAGCATGCTGCTGCCCCCACTGAGCCGTGGGGTTTGCCTTCTCTCCCCAGCTGGCCGTGGGACCATCTGGTGAACCTTGCCCTGGCCGTGGCCTTGCTGGCGGCTCATTGTGGCCGAGAAGAAGGGCATCAGAATGCACAGTCCGGAGACCTTTTGCAGGAAGGACCCCTCATGTCCTGACCTCTCACTTTCCACCCAGGCTTCTTTCTCTGCAGGTGCTTGCAATTGCAAGGGAAATAGTAGGCAGCTGGGAAAGGAGGAAAATCCCCCCTAATATTTGCTTTGCTCAGATTGGGGGCGGGGAAATAAAGGCATCCATCAGTGATATTGAGCCCAGCAACTCAATCCTGGTGGAAGCAGAATTGGGGGTGGGAAGCTGGAGAGGGAGGAAAGGAGAGGAGGGCTCAGGGACTTCTCTTTCTATGGTCCAGCTGAGGTTCTCTTATTATCAACAGCCCACGAGGGACCAATTCCATCCCTCCACAAATACTCCTGCTAAACCACATTTCCCGTCAGATTTATATGTCTTCTTCACGATAGGCCTGTGCAATATGCTGACTCTTCTATTTACAGAAGGGGGGGGAATCATTCAGAGAGGACATTTATTTTATGACAAAGCCATGAGTAAAAGCCGCCTTGAGTTCCTTGCGAGAGGGAGAAAGGTGGGGTATAAATGCAATAAATAAATAAATAATAAATAAATAAAAAGAAGCGCATGCTCACGGTATCTGAAATAAATTGAAAATGGAGAGGACAACAGCAAATGGGGCACAGCCCAAGCCTCATCATGCTCCATTTGCCACACCCAGGGATGTGCTGATGGAAGCATCCCTGTCCGTTCACAAAGGCTCTGAGGGGCAGAGCCTCCCTGGAGTAGCGTGGAGCAGGGGCATCCGCTGGAGGGGGAGAGAGGGAGGGAGCAGGTGGACACAGACAGATATTTTCTCACACGTCTCTGCCCCGCATGCCTGACAAAATTCTCCTTGCCACTCAGCAGGATAGAACCAAAATCCGTGGTACCTTGTGGCTACTGGCACTCTTGCTGTAATCCGCCCCTCAGCAAATGGGCATGAACTGAATACCTACAGGGGCATACAAAAGGCCATCTGCGGGGAGGGAAACAAGATGGGGTCCTGTTGACCATCCTCGTCTCTGCCTGATCCCCTCCCTTCGGTTAGACCTAAGGAGGACCTGTTTGTGCAGGTGTGTGTGTCACGTGGTATTTCGTCACTCAGTGACCCGCTGCTGAACGTGTGAATAGCCTCCGCTGAACTGTATTGCTTCAGTTGCAATGCTGTGAAGTCAAGGCTGTTCAACGTTCAACAGTAGCGGTGACGGCTGAGAGGAACCCACCTTGTTCGCTTCCCTCCCTCCACCCTCAGTTGCTCCCAGGGGACCCTTTTCCATGCAACATGCAAAAGGTGTTTGGCTGTTCTCTTGGACTTCATTTGGATCCCATGTGAGTAGCCAAGGTGGACAGGGAGGCTGATGCATGAAGGGGGCGGCTGCATTTTTAAGGCACTCCACGTACATCTGGCCGGATGATGCATCTGTCTCACTCAGTTGCTTCCACTCTTGCTCACCAAGGAGCCCAGCTCTACTCCTGGGAATGTAATTTGCAAACCAGTGTGCTGCTGATTCCACGCGTGTGGATTGTGTCCCTTTCATCTGCAGAAGAACAGAAGAGCGCCCTCCCCACTCGCGTGCTTCACAGCGGCAGAACCATGGGGCTGGGAGGGGAGAACACAAGGAGGCAGGTAACCTTTTTCACTGCCACGCCACGCAAAATGAGCTGGAGAAGGAGAGACTGTTACAAAGTGTGCGTGACCCCACCTTACAAGATCAGGGTAAAACATTTCGCAGGGCAGCTCAAGCCCTTTTTGAGCAAAAGAGCTTGCAAATGAGCCCAGCTATATTGTTTGGTTTGATCTGGTCAGCTCAGCTCTTGGGCCTGAATAAGCCTTGCAGAATCTGAGCTGGCTCCAAGCAAAGCCAGTCTCTACGAGTCTGTGGCTACTTTGCAAATTCAGACAAACGGAGAGATGTCTGCGTAAGGCAGCTCAGATCTAAGGCTTGCAAGCAGACCCGGAAGGAAGTATCTAGCTAGATTGAAGTAGAAGATCTAAATCGACTGTCCAGTCATAACAGAAGCATGGCAGTACAAGGCAGGGACTTGCCTCAGGCCACTGAATGAGGGAAAGCTGAAGCTCAACTCGCATCCCAGGGCCTTCACCGTTACTCTGCGCTAAGCCCGTAGCCCATTTAACGATGTATATACCCTCCGTACACTGGGAAAGGGAACAACCTAGTGTATCTGGGTATTTATTTCAAATTCTACACACACAGCCCAGGAGGGGGGTGGGGGACCGTAACAGGCTGCTGGGGGGGGGTGCAGTTGTTGCTTCGCAGACACAGCTGGGGGCAGCGGAAGGCAGTGAGCTCGGCGGCGATGCATGTTTGGTGACAATGGATCTGGCGGGCTGAAGAGGCGCAGAGGCGCCGCCCCAGCGAATGCAGGCCGTGCAGCGCCGTCCTCCTCCCCCTCCCCCTGCCCTCCCCTGCCGTTCGCATTCTGAGCATGCCCAGGTGGGCTGCAAACCACCATTTTTGTTGTCATGTTGAGTGGATGATTGGCATGAGTAGATTCCACCTGCCCTGGGGTATTTGCAAAGTTTACACCCCTCGAGGAAGTGTAAGCGTCCAAATGCAAGAAAGAACGCAGCCCCTCCAGCTGAAGCCACCTCCTCTTGGGTTGCAGAGCCATGGGAAGAGGGCCACCACATTCATGGTGGCAGAAACTTCCTTGGGCCGGAGCCCATGTGCCCACAGAAGCATGACGTGTGGGCAGATAGACACACATGGATGTTGATGCAGAGGGTGGAGGTCAGGGGAACTTTGTCAACAGCCTGCATGGTTTGATGGCCTTTTGGCCTCACTCTTTACAATGCTTAAGTGAGGGCATCACCACTCCCCAGATGGTGAGGTTTCAGGGGTCCCAGCACTTACTCTGGGGCTCGGTTTCCTTTGAATGACATCCCTGGAGACGTCTTGGCATTTTATAATATTTACATCCATTTACAAATATACAGGGTGAGCCTAGGTGGAGGTCCAGCATTAACACCTCAGCCCATGTCCCACAGTTCCCTGCCCTCCCATCAGACTTCCAGGAGGTCCCCTTCCTCCCCTCTGTTTATTGTTCCCCTTGTCTCTCCTTGCCCTCCCTTCAGCTTCTGTACTGTCAAAATCTAGATTGTAAACTTGTGGACTGATATCTGTCTTGTTTCCCAAATGTTATTTCTGTAAGGCAGTGGGAGGCAGCTTGGTACCCTCCCGAAGTTTTGGACTATAATTAGGCTGACCATACGTACCTTTTTAAATGGGACAGTACCATTTTTTTCATACTTCCCAACCATCCCGTCATTTTAATATAGATGTCAATTTGTTTTTAATTTTTTGTAAAAAACTGAACGCCTTTATCATAAGGCTCTATGCTAATCAAGGCGTGCAGTGAAACTACTAGTGTGACGGAAGAGGAAGCTCCATTTCCTTTGTCCAGCCAGGCCAGGCTTCCTGAGCTGGCAACGATCAGACGCCGCCCCCCCGGCTTGTCCGCAGTGGCGGGGAATTCAAGAGGCGGCCGCTGAGCCCCATTCAGCGTGTGGGAGCTGGGGGGGGGGAGTCTTACTGTTATTTCTACCATCATTCCGCCCATAGAGATTCTTTCTGCCCTACATTCAGTTTGGTTCGGACTTTTCAGACTCATATTTCAGTTCAACAGGCTGTTAGCTATTTTTTTATTACAGCGGAACTCTCCGGTGGGATGTTGGCATATACCGGCTTGTGATAGCAGTTGGGGTGCTCATTCCTTTTTCTTTTTTCTTTTTGGTGTATGTTTATGATTTTTTGCAGTGTGGCCACTGCAGTCCTGCATTAGAGTGCTCAGTGTGGTATGCCACACAGATTTGTTTACTGCTCATGTGATATTTTGTAAGTATTTTATCTATGTATATTTATGAGTGTTTAGTGTTATTCGTTTGCGCCCCTTTCCCTGTTCTTTTGCAGTGAGTTTAGGTTGTTTTTTAGGTCTCTTATAGCCTACGGAATATTACATATCCCCGTCCCATTTTTGTCATCCCAATATGCCATTTTTGTCTCAAGCAAATATGGTCGGCCTAACTATCATTCCCGTAATCCCTGACCTTTGGCTATGCTGGCTGGGGCTTCTGGGTACTGTAATCCAAAACATCTGGAGGCTACCAGGTTGCCTCCCCTGCCTGTCAGGTGTCAGTTGATGGCCTGGGAGAGCCCTTCCTCCAGACACCCTCCCTCGCGTTTTGTCCCATCCAGGGCTCTCTTTCAATCTGGAAAAGCAGGAGAGACAAGGGCCCATCAGCCTCGGAGAGGCCGGAAACGTCAGTGGCGCTCTGCCTTGGCACCTTTCAGGGTCCAAATGGGGCAGCGCAAGCAGCTCGGTGCCAAAGCTGTGCTCTCAGTTCGCCTCCGTGGGTCAGCTGGGATGCATTTGGTTCCCTCTTCCACCTCATTAGGGCACACCACCTGCAACACTGTTGGTGCACGAGTGCTCTCAATTCTCCAAGAAGCAACACATCAGCTATGTGTGTGGCAGAGGGTGGTGCTCAGTTCCCAAGGCCCAGCGCTCTCCTTGTCATATTTCACTGATACATCCCAGCAAGCAGGCTAATAATAGCTGATCTGGGGGGCGGCTGCCTCCTGGGCTGCAAAAACCGTCTCCAGGATCCTGGCTGCAGCCAAACAGTGACGCTGCCAGAGTTCAGAATTCACTGTAACCACCCAGTTCGTCACTTTTCTGTTAATGTTATTATTTTTCCCACTTTCTTTTTCTCCCTGGAACCTGGGGGGTGTCCCCACCAGCAATTCACTCTGAGCCGGCTGCGGGTTGAGGTCGTTAGGGATACATGGCGTCGTGGCCGTCCAGCAGCCACCCCGGAGCTTCTCAGGGAAAAAATGGATTTCTGGAGACTGCTTGAAGTCCGATTCTTTTCCTAAGTTGGGTTCTTCGCGGTATAGTTGCTGTGTGCCCCCCCCCCGCGCATTGACCTCGGGGATGCCAGCCCTGCCCAGGGGGGTGCCTTTCACTGTGACCCCGGTCAAGGGGTGTTTCCTCCCATTGTGCTAGATGAGGCTTACAGAGATGCCCGTCAATTGACATGGCACAGCGCAATCTCTGAGGCTCCAATTCTCCTTTGTTTGGTTTCTTGCCTTAGGGAAAAACTACTTCACACCTTTGTAATAGAGACCCCGCAGCTAGAAAGGGGGCTGGTTTCCCATCCTTGTGTCCCCTTTCCCAGCACAAGCGTATGTGTGTCTACTCAGAAGTAATTCCCATTGTGTTCAATGAGGCTTGCTCCTGAAATGCAGGTGCATCTGGAGCTTCAGGGGAAAGGAGAAAGGGGCGGAGAGCGGGGGGGGAGCCTCTCATTTTTGGTTGAGCCAGTCAGATGATGTTCACTCCAACCCCCACCTGGAAGTATGTTCTGTGAAGCAATTTTTACCGGTGTGGGGCACTCGCTCATGGAGCCCTGCATGGGCCAAAGTGCAGCAAAGCTGATTCCTTTTTAAAAAATTGGTACTCCTTCATTCGCTTCTCCTTCCGTTGTTGTGGAAACATGACCCTGGACAATCAGCCTCAAGCATCAAACAAAATCTGTTGGCTCTGGGACCCCAGCATTGGTTTCACATCACTATTGTGTACAGACAGAATGGCAGATGGTGGAGGAAGGACCCAGTTTGGACCTGAGTGTTGGAGAAAGATCTCTGGCTTATGAAGAGGCCGAGAGAACTCAGAGGAAACCCCAGAGACCCTCCTCGCTCTCCATCTGCATGTGGAGTGCCCATGTGTGTACATGTGGGAGCTAATTACACTTCCCTGTTCTTTTAATGTGTCAGAGCAATCATAAGCAGAACGAATCATTCTGTGTATGCTGATCATGATTGCCTTGAATTGCAGAGCCTGGGACTGTGGAATTTGAAAGATCCAAAGCTTCAAGCATCTGCAGGGCGAAAAATGGGTTATCCTTCCCGGCCGTGTCTCCAGGTGGGGATGCACTGACTAAGACACCATCTAGTGTGGTCCTGAGCGGTCCCTGATATGCATAGGACGTACCTTGGCCGTTTCTGCATCAGCCGCTTGCCCTGCTCTGTCCATGGCTCCAGGAAACCCCCAAAGAGGGACAGAACTATACTCTGAGAACCACCCTTGGCTCAAAAGCAAGTAGACCACCTGTGCAAGCCCCACTCCCACCCCACAGAGGCAAGGCTCAGTGGTTTCTTTGGGGAGTTGTGCCTTTGTGCATGGGGAGGGGGGTGCGCCATCACTAGAAACCAGGGCCCTGTTAGCTTACCCATTACAAAGCAGCAGTCCCATCCTGTGTGTGCAAATTCTGCTGAATGGGGCTCTCCCCACAATTCACAGGGAGTCTCCCCACACCAGCATGGCCCCTGCTGTGTGGAAGAGTTATTTATTTTACATTTGACATGGTTAACCCAAAACTGATTTTAAAATGGTTAAAAGAATGGCATGCTCAGGCAAATTGCTCCTTCCCAGCCAGCCCAGCCATGTCCTGGCCACTGGTATGAATGGAACATATCAGGACATCCATCCATGCATACAAAACAAGCGCTATTTCCCCCCCACCATGGAAAGTCCATTGGAATTCTACCCGCTACAGCTCATAGCAGAAGTGCAATGACTGGGTAGCACTAGGCGCTGCTAGCCCGGAAGCACCCCTGCTGGTAAGGAATTACTTCCAGCTGTTGCAGAATCATAGAATCATAGAATAGTAGGGTTGGAAGGGGCCTGCAAGGCCATCGAGTCCAACCCTCTGCTCAATGCAGGAATCCAAGTCAGAGCATCCCTGACAGATGGCTGTCCAGCCTCCTCTTGAATGCCTGCAGCGTGGGAGAGCCCACCATCTCCCCAGGCAATTGGTTCCATTGTCGTATTGCTCTGACAGGAAGTTTTTCCTGGTGTTCAGCCGGAATCTGGCTTCCTGTGACTTGAGCCCACGATTCCGTGTCCTGCACTCTGGGATGATCGAGAAGACAGCCTGGCCTTCCTCTCTGGGACAGCCTTTCAAGTCCTTGAAGAGCACTATTCTATCTCCCCTCAGTCTTCTCTTCTCAAGGCTAAACAGGCCCAGTTCTTTCAGTCTCTCTTCATAGCGTTTTGTTTTAGGTCCCCTGATCATCTTTGTTGCCCTCCTCTGAACCCTCTCCAGCTTATCTGCATCCTTCTTAAAGTGCAGTGCCCAGAACTGGACACAGTACTCCAGATGAGGCCAAACCAGTGCTGAGTAGAGGGGAACTAGTACTTCGTGGGATTTGGAAGCTATGCTTCTCTTAATGCAGCCCAAAAGAGAATTGGCTTTTTTTGCAGCCACATCCCATTGTTGGCTCATATTCAGCTTGTGATCTACAACAATTCCAAGATCCTTCTCGCTTGTAGTGTCGTTGAGCCATGTATCCCCCATCTTGTAACTGTGCATTTGGTTTCTTTTTCCTAGGTGCAGAACTTGGCATTTATCCCTATTAAATGTCATTCTGTTGTTTTCTGCCCAGCGCTCCAATCTATCAAGATCACTTTGAATTTTATTTCTGTCTTCTAGCTATCCCGCCCAATTTTGTGTCATCTGTAGATTGGATCAGCATTCCCTGCACCTCCTCCTCCAAGTCATTAATACAAATGTTGAAGATCACTGGGCCCAGGACTGAGCCCTGCAGTACCCCACTCGTTACCTCTCCCCAGTTTGAGAAGATCCCATTGATAAGCACTCTTTGAGTCCGATTCTGTAGCCAACTGTGGATCCACCGGATCGTTGTTTCATCTGGCCCACTTTGAGCTAGTTTGCTAATCAGGATATCATGGGGCACTTTGTCGAAAGCTTTGCTGAAGTCGAGGTATATGATGTCCACAGCATTCCCACAGTCCACAAGGGAAGTTACTTGATCAAAACACGAGATCAGATTCATCTGGCAGGACTTGTTCTTGACAAATCCATGCTGGCTTCAAGTAATCACTGCATTGTTTTCAAGGTGGTTACAGATGGATTGCTTGATCATCTGCTCCAGAAATTTCCCAGAGATTGATGTCAGACTGACTGGTCTGTAGTTCCCAGGTTCCTCCTTTTTACCCTTTTTGAAGAGAGGGACAACATTAGCCCTCCTCCAGTCATCTGGCACGTCACCCATCCTCCATGATTGCTCAAAGAGAATAGACAGCGGTTCTGAGAGTTCTTCTGCCAGTTCCTTTATTACTCTAGGATGCAGTTCATCTGGCCCTGGAGGTTTGAACTCATTCAAAGTAATTAGGTGTTCCTGGACCATACGCCCATCGATCTCAAGCTGCAATCCTGCCCCTTCAGCCTGTACTTTGCCTTTGCCAGGGGGGATCATAGACCCTCTTTTGGGAGAAGACTGAGCCAAAGTAGGAATTGAGCACCTCCGGCTTTTCTTTGTCATCTGTTATTATTTTGCCATCCTTATTTAATAGCTGAACCACCATTTCTTTCCTCTGCCTTTTACTATGCACATATCTTAAGAAAGCCTTTTTGTTGTTTTTAGCATCCCTCGCTAACCTCAGCTCGTTCTCAGCTTTAGCCTTCCTGACGCCATCCCTGCAATTCTGTGCTACCTGCCTGTACTCTTCCTTTGTAGCTTGGCCTTCCTTCCACTTCCTATATGTGTGCTTTTTGTGTTTTCAGGTCATCTCTAAGCTTTTTTTGAAGCCACATTGGCTTCTTCTGTTGACTTCCACCTTTTCTTCTTGTTGGAATTGTTTGTAATTGTGCCTTGAGAATTTCCCTTTCTAAAAGCTCCCACCCATCTTGGACTCCTTTTCTCGTTAGAGTCACTTGCCATGGGACCTTACTGATCATTGTTCTGAGTTTATTAAAATCAGCTTTCCTAAAATCCAGGGTACGCTTTTGGCAACACTCGGCTTTTGCTGCCCTTAGAAACAAGAACTCAAGTACAACATGGTCGCTTTCCCACAGAGTTCCTGTAACTGCTACTTGATCCACTAAGTCATCTCTGTTGGTTAGGATCAAGTGAAGGATAGCCGATCCTCTAGTTCCTTCTTCTACTTTCTGTAGGAGGAAGTTATCCGCCACACAAGTCAGGAATTTCCTGGAGGGGCCATGTTTTGCAGAATTTGTCTCCCAACAAATATCGGGGAAATTGAAGTCCCCCATTACTACTACATCGTGCTTCCTTGAAACATTGGCTGTTTGCTTTTCAAAAGTGTCATCCTCGTCTTCTTTGGTTGGGTGGCCGGTAGTAGACTCTGACCACCAGGTTGCTTTTATTCTTTGCTCCATTGATTTTGCTCCAGATGCTCTTGATGGGGCTACCAAGCTCATCCTCCTGTCTTTCTGTGCAGAGATATGTATTTTTCACATACAGTGCAACCCCACCTCTCTTTCTGTTCCTCCTGTTCTTTTTGAACAAGTTATATCCTTCAATTGCTGTATTCCAGTCATGGGAGTCATCCCACCAAGTCTCAGTTATACCTATCCAGTCATAATTTCCCTCCTGTATTAAGAGTTCAAGTTCATTCTGTTTGTTTCCCGTAATCTGGGCATTAGTATATAGATATCGCAGACAGTGTGCTTCATAGTCTGGCTTTCTTCCTACATGTGTCTGAAGACTATTATTAGGCACTATTAGAGCTGTTCTCTCCGTTGTGGTGCATGTGCCTACGTCCATTGTTACCCCCAACATTACATCTCCCTTCCCCGCAGGATTCAGTTTAAAGCCCTCCTGATGAAGCTCTTCATACTGTGGCCAAACACATGCTTCCCATCCTTTGTGAGGTGCAACCCATCCCTTGCCAACAGCCCATCTTCCAGGAAGTATAGCCCGTGGTCCCAGAATCCAAATCTCTCATGCCAGGACCACCTTCATAGCCAGTCATTCACCTGGAGTATTTTTCTTTCCCTTTCTATCCCTCTTCTAACTCCGGGAAGGATGGATGAGAAAACTATCTGGGCCCCAAAGTTCTTGAGTTTCCTTCCCAGAGCTTCAAAGTCTGACGTGATTTCTTTGTAGCTCCGCTTGGCGGTATCATTTGTTCCCACCTGGATGAGAAGAAAGGGATACCTGTCAGTGGGCTTTATGAGTGCAGGCAACCCTTCAATCACATCTCTAATCTGTCCTCCCGGGAGACAGCATACCTGGCTAGTCTTCGCGACATACTTGGGTCTCGATCCCACACAGCAAGGAATCTCCCACTACTACCACTCTTCTCTTCTTGTTGTTGTAGGCCTGGGTTTCATCGCCTCTGTTTGGCTGACCTTCAGCCTCTTGCTCACTCTCATGCAGGTTCCCCTGTAATTCTTCCTCTGCGGGCTGCCCTCCAGTCTCATCCTCAAGTACCTGGAATCGGAATACAGAACATCTGTAGGTATTTGGTCGAGAATGTGGTTGGGGAGTCTCCCGCGCTGAGGGCACCTGCACAAGCTGATGGGGTGTGTGTGGGAGGGCAGCTTTGCATAGCACAGCCTCAGACAGCGCTTGCTTCTTGGGTGCTTCCGGATGGACAGTTCCTAGCGCTAGCAACCCGAAGGCCTTGGGCAGCAATTCAGTCTGCTTTCCCTTAACGGATTTTCCATGCTAAGGAGAAAGATGGAAAGAGTGGTGGGAAAACATGGGAGGGCTATGAGTGGAAGATGTTGTTGTCTGGAAACATCCCCCCCTTAAAAATCTGTGAATGAGGCAGGGCAATGGTGTGAGGAAAGCCTCATCTGGAAGCCCCCTCACTTACCTTGGTTTCTCTCCATCTTCTGAAATAAGTTAAATAAACTCACAATACTTGAAGATCAAGGCAGACGCTAACATGTGAAAAAAGGTGAGAAGTTTGTTTCAATTCATGCAAACCTTCCATTTTCTGAAGTCCATTAATGTTCAGAATCAGAAGCTATGGATCTTTCAGACATGGATTCTGATTAGAGAAATAAACCTGAGTTATGCCAGAATTTTCAAGGCTATATTATTTAATGGGAAGGAGCAGGATAGAAATCTACTAAATAAACAGAGGGTGAATTTTATCTACTTAGGGTTACTATTGCTGGGGATGATGATGAAATAACAGTGAACTCTTCAATAGCATTACGGAGTGTAACTGAATATACAAATGCATTCAGTTATTTCTTGCTACTTCTTGATTACACTATGAGGACATTTGTTTTCTGAGCCTTTTCGCTCTTAAAAAATGGCTGTGCGCGATATGCTGGAGGTTACCAAGACATGTAGGGCTGCAGCCTGGTCCGATCTCATGAGAAAAGCACTCCCGCTTCCAAACTGGCAAGCAGCACTCCTGCCCATCTCCAGACCCGGGCCGCCCCACTGTGACACTGCCCCTTCAGCAGAGCGTGCAGCCAGCCCCTGCCGGACCAGGGCAGGCTGAGCGTCTACACCCAGGTCAGCCTCAGCCCCAGCCGTGAGTGCTGCCATCTTTGTCTGGATATAACGTCCAGCTTGTGCGCCCACAGCTGAGGCTGCTGCAGATGGCAAACACGGACTGAGGACTTGCGCTGCCTCCCTGGAGTCCAATGGGAAGCACTGCGCAATGTCGCCCCCACGTTGCAATGGCGCTGCTCTCCCAGCCAGGCCAGCTCCGGCCCTCGGAGGGCCCTTGGGTGAGGTGCCCCCCATGGGCCCCTCCCTCCCTCCGGGAGTCTCCCTCCTGACTGCCACGGTCCCCTGCCGCTCTGGCTGCTCCTCCTCCTCCTCATGGCTGCTGCAGCATCCGCTGCTCCCACTTCCCAGCATCACGGTTGCTTGGGCCAGAGCGAGAGGCAGGGAAGAAGCAGGTCGCCATGGGGAAGAGGGGGAGCCACTCCGGGGCTCTCGTCAGTGGGGCCCTGCTGGTGGGGGGCCTCGGCAGGCGTCCGACCAGGCCTGCCCTTGAGGCCGGCCCTTCCCATCAGGCCCCGGCTGGCATCTCCCCACTGTGCTTGCAGACGTGCCAGTGCCAGTGTGGCACCACCACTGCAGTGACAGGATCTACACCAGCATGAATGCAAGGAAGCCGCACGTTTATTGCTCCACCCAAAGATCATTGCAGGTGATACAAATGTAAGGCGTAAAACGCAGTGTCAAAAATTGCATATACAGTTAAAACAACTAAGCTATAAGATACATATCAAGCCTTTACTAAGGTCAAAATAGGGTGGATATGCAACAATAATATAGCATACAGGAACCTTTAATATCATGCAAGTCACCTTACATTCATTTCTCTGAACCTTTGCAACACTTCACAGCGATGGTATCCAAAAACTGTGCTCTACATCTAGTGGCTTTCACTGCAAATACTGCGGCCGTCTGCCTCACATATGGATTGGCTGCATGTAATAAATCACTCAGTTTCTCCTTTACACCCCTGTATTTCACTTTCTTTGGAAGAGGCTCTAAATAACTTTCTCTTATGTCTCTATATAATTGACACTCAAGTACATAATAAGCCAAGTCCTCTAGGACTGGTTCTCCACAAACACACAACCATTATTATTATTATTATTATTATTATTATTATTATTATTATTATTATATTTATATCCCGCCTTTTCCCCAATACTGGGACTCAAGGTGGCTTAACAACATTAAAACTTATACAATTAAAACCTAGAAATAGAAATACAAGTGTACAAAAGTTAAAAATATAATTACATAATCAGTATTGAAATTGTAAAAATACCAAAACATTAAAAGACAACAAGAAAAATAGTATCCATCCATCATATTTTCACAGCTCCAGACTAGCTATCCCCAAAGGCCTGCTGGAACAAAAAAGTTTTTACATGCTTACAAAAGCATATCAAGGAGGGTGCCACTCTCGCCTCCCTGGGAAGGGAGTTCTAGAGCCTTGGGTCAGCCACCGAGAAGGCCTTCTCCCACATTCCCACCAAGCGTGCCTGTGGTGGTGGTGGCAGAACGGCGAGAAGGGCTTCCCCTGAAGATCTCAGGGCATGAGCAGGCTCATAGGGGAGAATACAGTCTTTCAGATAACCTGGACCTGAGCCATATAGGGCTTTATAGGACATGACCAGCACTTTGGATTGTGCCCAGAAACAGACTGGGAGCCAGTAAAGCAGTTTTAGCAGGGGAGTGGTATGCTCCCTGTAACCAGCCCCAGTCAGCAGTCTGGCAGCAACTCTTTGGACCAGCTGAAGTTTCCAAACACTCTTCTGAGGCAGCCCCACGTAGAGCACGTTGCAGTAATCCAAATAGGATGTAACTAAGGCATGTGTCACCGTGGCCAAGTCAGACATCTTAAGGATCTTCTACTGGGATACCATGAAATCTCCCCCATTTCACCCTAGCATCCATTTGTTCATCCTTAAATGTGTAAAAGCTTTCCGATATTCCATTTTCATAGGAACTGACAGATATTTCTCATACTGATGCAGTTGTTTTGTACTGGCAAACCATTTTGCTGTTTCTGGTGATGAAAGAGCAGTTATGTCAGTTTGCGCTCCTACATCAAGCACTCTTTGTTTAAAAATATTGCTGCCAGCTTTCAGCCTTGGATTTAGTGCCTGGCCAGAGAATCCAAAATGGGACGTGGGTGTGTGTGCAACCCAAACTTTCCATACAGAAATAATCTCTGTTCCTCCAAACAGATCTTAGGAAGTCTTTCTTCTGTTAAATTACTTTTTCTGCACCATAAATTTACCATCCTTACATATATAAATCCAGAGTTCTTTTTGATACCCAATTCAGCTTTAATTAAATATGCTGGGGTAGATTTAGGAACCCCCCAAATCAGACACAAAAAACACTTTACATTTTCATAAGATCTGCAAAGCCCCAAATTCCTCTGCCATAAATTAGCATAGGTGTTACAAGAGTAAATGTGATGTTCACACAACAGCGCCGGAGAATGTGGGGAAATGGATGGATCTAAAGGTGCAACAGGGAAGAAATGGGGCTTCATCAGAATCACATGCAGTGACTCTGCTAGGACTGGACTCTGGGGCCCAAAGGCCGGGCCCTGCAGCCCAGCTCCCCCGCAAACAACCTCCAGGGAGATGGTGCTGGCAGATGATGCGGGGAGCGTGTGGTGGAAAACACGTGTGCAGCATCAGCACCCAGTATGGGCAGCTTCGTGGCAGGGCTGACAGAGTTGGCACAACATCCCCCCCACACACACACATGTTAAAAAATATTGTCAGGAGTGGGCGCGCTGTGCAACCAAGTGTCTGCCGCCACGGCTCCGGCCCATGCCTGCCTCCTGCGTTGGCCCAGGGGTCTGTAGCCTCTGCATGAGGCACTTTGCTGTGCAGTGTGAGTGCTCAGCCACGTGTTTAAGAAAGACGGCAAAGGAGGGCGGGGAGGAGAACGCCCAGGGGGATGGCGGGAGGGGAAAAGGGTGGCAACGGGGGAGGCAGTGGTGCAGCTGCGGAGCAGCTGGGGTGGTGCGCAGAGCGGAATGCTGAGCAGCCGGGCCGAGGCCCCACGAGGCCGCCTCGCGCGGAGCCCCTTCAAACCTGGCAGTGCCAGGGATCACGCGCGTGCTCAGAGAGGCCCGTCCTTCTCCCGATGACAGCCTACTGTTCCTCTGGCAAAGGAGATGGCAGAAGCTGAAAGACTCCCATGGAAATCAATGCTGAGCCCTACATGACGGCCGCTCCCACCCCAACCACAACAGGGGATGGGGCTCCATGTCGGTGCCTGTCTGTTTCTTGCACAGGGCAAACAGAAGATGAGAAACAGGACGGGGCAGAACGTCGCATGGCAGAAAGCGTTTGACCCAGCGCCACCATCTCCATCAGATTGCAGCCCTGCAGCCGGCTGCTGTTAAGTGAAGACAACATTGGGGAACCGTGCTCCCTGCTCTCCAGTGTCATGCCACATTTGGCCCTGAATATTGCCAACATATATTTAACACCCCCCGAATTGGGACCCCCCCATTTCCCCCCCAGGCCTCAACCTTTCTAGACATCGTACATCTCTAGCCCCAGCCAGGGGTGGCCTTCCCACGAGGCAGGGTGAATCCCCCACCTCAGGTGGCAGACGACACCCATGGCGCCGCTGCCACAGACAAGGCTGCCCATCTCTGCGACTGCCGCAACCATCGTCCTCAGCCTGACGCCTCGCTTTGAGGACTCCTCAGAGGACTCCCCAGGCCGGGCAGGCGCCCCAGAGAGCCCCGCTGGCTGCTCTCCTGCAGCGCGCAATTCTCTGCCAGGAGATGGTCCAGTGCAGCTCTCCAAAATGGCGGGACAGCGCCTTGCTCAGAGGGCTCTCAGAGCAAGGTGCCAGTCTGCCCAGCTGGCACTCTGGAGAGCTGTGTCCAGCGCCGCAGCTGGCGCTGCTCTCTGGAGCAGCAGTCCGGCCACCCACCTGATGCCTCACACTGAGGGTCCTCGGAGCGAGGTGCTGGGCAGGCTCTCTGGGAGCCCCACTGGCTGCTTTTGTGCTGCAGCAAATGCGACAGCGGGAAAATGAATGGCGTGGCTCTCCAGAGAGTCCACCAGGCCCCAATGCCTTGCTCTGAGGGGTTGTTCCTAAGAGCAAGGCATTGTGGGTGAGGTGGCCCTGGAGATTGCCTGTGACGCCATGGTTCAGGTGGTCTCCAGGGGCACCACAGTGCTCTGAGGAGCTCTTGGAGCAAGGCATTGCGGGGCGGGGGCCAGCAGAGAGACAACGGCACGATGACGATGGCGGCAATATGGGGAGGGGAAGAGGGAGAGAGGGCCGTGGCGGCATGTCCTCCTTCCTCAGGCAGAGGAATGTCTCGTCCCGGCCCTGATCCCGACCATGGCAGTGGTAGTGGCACTAGTGGTACCACATCGTGGTAGATCGTGTCTGGATTGGGGTGGGCCCACACGCAGGTTCCTTGACTGGAGGCAGAAAAAGAAAAGGGATCCAAGCACAACTTAATGTGAATGAGACCTAAAAATAGGAAGCACCCTCTCAGGGTGTGGGTGGCTTCTGGGATTAGCTGTGGGTTGCCAGATGGCTCAGCCACATGCTCTGGATAGCTCCAGATGGTTTGGCTGTTGTCTTTACACAGAGGGCTGTTCAGCTGGTGCCGTCTTCCTATAACGAGCCTCGTTGCCATCTTTGCGAACACAGAGGGCGCCGCACTGATGCTATGGAACTGGCGTCGGTCCTGCAAGCAATCGCAAATGTCTTTTGGAGCTCTCCGTATGTTGTGCTGGGATTTCTGCCGCCTGTGCCAAAGCCCTTCCCTTGGGCTGAGGGCTGGGACATCCGAAGTAGGCAAGGGCCACGTGGAAGAAGGCAAATGGCGGTGGGAGGACATGTCTGCCCCTTCCCAGCTGAGCCAGGGGCTGCCTCTGACTTGTTGCCAGCTGGAGGGGACGTGGGGGGAGGCGGGGGGCCTCGGGACAGGCGCTGCTCCTGCCTTAAGGCGCCTGTGGGGCTGGCGTGCTCTGAACTGGATCAGAGCAGGGCATACGGTGCTTGGGGACTTGCACCAGGCGCTGGGGAATGAGGGCCCTGGCGCCTGGCACCCTCCTCCACCAGGCGGCTGAGTTTGGAGGCCGAGGGAATGTGGGCCTCAACTTCCCTGTGCTGCGCCACCCCCATGCCATGGCCAGAGAAGGTTCTGCGGCTCCTCTGCCCAGCTGGAGCCGGCGGCCTGCGGAACCAGCCGGGGCCTGGCTGGCTCCACATGCTGCCGCGCCAGGCATGGTCCTTCCTCTGACCAGCTCATCCCACCGAGCAGGGCGCCCAGGATCTCCCCTTCACCCGCCTGCTCCTGGATGTGACCCCTGGCCTTTCTTTGGCCTCAGCTTCTGTGCTGGCACTCTGGACCTCAGCCTGCCTGTGCCAGAACCAGGCTCTTGGAGCTGGGCCAGTGCCTGAGACAACGGCCTGGCAGGAAGGGGCGCCCAGCTCTCCCCCCACAGGCTGGGTCCATGGCTCCTTCCCCCACGGTGAGAAAAGCAGTGGGGAGGGGGAGGGCTTTGACAGGGAAAGCAGGCCACGGGGGCAGCGCTCCGCAGCACTCCCCCCACGCGGCGCCACAGCTCCAGTTCAGAGCCTCATGCGGCGGAGTTTGAGTGGGTGCCATGCCGGAGGACACTCCAGGCTGGCCCTTGGGCATTTGGCTGCTCGGCCTCACTTGGAGAGTGGCAGAGGTCCAGCCGCCTCGTCCTCTTTGCCTGCCAGCCAGCCGGGCCGTGGCGCATGAGCGGGCACTGCAGGAGGGGGCGGTCTCTCGCTTTCACTGTAAGGACCACGGTGGGAGATACAAAGGCGGGCAAACGGTCTCATCCTGAGCGCTGCTGGGCCAGCGCTGGCCGGGCCAAGGCCAGCTGAGTTTTCTTCCCTCCCTGCCTGTTCCAGGTTGTCGTCGTCGCTGTTTTATTGGAACCACCTCCTTCCCAGTGCAACCTGTCTGGGGACCATATTTCACGAAACGGTACGGCTTGTTTGAGCCAGTGACGGATCAGGAGGGACTTGGTCATGATCGAACACAAACAACACCTGCAGAGCACCACCTGTGCAGCCAGAGTCCAAACTACGGTTGCCAAGGCAGAGGTGCCGCGTTTCTGTGCACAACATAAAGAATTTGGCTGCTTGACAAGTGCAAGATCCCCACAACAAACGCATTCCCTGAGAAAGTTCCGTGACTGCCGTACAAAGAGGATGCAAAGCCTCTTGCAACCCTCCCCACAACACGCCTCCCCTGCCTCCATCAGCATCAGAGCTCCAAGGTCAGAGAGGCCGGGTCTGGCGGGCGGGGGGGGCATTCAAGGTCAGATTCCTCCAAAGGCAGCCTCCTTCCTCCTCTCACGGGAGGAGATCCCATCTCTCCTGGCCCTGGGACCCCCTCCCCGAGGTCAGAGGGTGGCAGCCACAGCATCCTTGAGGGTTCAGATCAGGGGCGGGGAACCTCTTCCATTCCAAGGGCCAAATTCCATCTCAGGGGCCACTTCCAGTGGTGGGTGGGGCCTACGGAAAAGGGGTGGGGCCAAAAGCCAGCCTCGTTTAGCTGAAAGCTCTTCCTGCTAATAACTGGGCCTTTGGAGACACACTGTGACCTTTTGTTGTTGCTCAGTCGCTCAGTCGTGTCCGACTCTCCGTGGCCCCGCGGACCACAGCACGCCAGGCCCTCCTGTCCTGCGCTCTCTCCCGGAGCGCGCTCAAGTCCATCTTCATTGCATCGGTGGTGCTGTCTAGCCACCTCATCCTCGGCCGTCCCCTCTTTGGCGGTCGGGGGAGGGGAGCCGGGAAAGGAGTGCGTGGCTATCTGGGCAACCCCACAGGGCTGGATTGGGGCCTTAGGGGGGCTCCTTCAGACAACCCTGTAAAGCGGGACAGTATCAATACCCCGGTACTGCAGATGGGGACGGGGGGCTGAGAGAATGGGGGTCTTCCTACCTAGGCCCCTGGGGAGTTCTTCTTGGTGATGTAGTTTGCACTGAGGGCTCCCAGCTCTTGTACACGGCCCTTTCAAATTGTATTTCCTTGTGAGTTAGGCTCGGGCACTTTAACCCCCACCTGCCAGCAGGCAGAGACATCTTTGGCCTGAGAAGCTGCTTTGTTCAGGGCAGCTGTAATTGCTGCCACTTCTTCTATTGGCTGCTGGTTTTCTTGTTTTTATTGATGAGCTTTATCTGCCCTGTTTTTTAACGTTGCTTTTTCCCCATTGTTATTTTGTGTTTTACTTTTATTGTTGTTAGCAGCCCTGGGCGCCATTTGGTGGAAAGGCAGCGTCCTCATTCAAAATGCCAGCCAGGATCATGATGCTTTTCAGCAGTGCATGGTGCTTCACGGAGGAACGTAGAGCCCGGCGGGGCGGGCCTTCCCCGAGGAGCGTGCCCTCTGCACTTCAATGGTAGAGGATCCTGAGGAGGGTGGGGCTGGGCGGGTGGCTGAAGGGGAAGGTCAGCGGACGGGTCACTGAAGCAGCTCCAGCGGGGCAGAGGTGGGAAAGGGGGCCTGGGGAGGGGCATGCTGCTGCTCTGCCCCTTTGCCTTCCATCTCAAACCGGCTGAAAGGAGGCAGGCAACAGCCAAGAGCTGCTGGAGGGGAAGACGGAGCGGCCTGAGGCTCGGCTCTAACGTGATGCACGCCAAGCACCGCACGGCTCTGCCAGAGTCAGGCTTCCTTTTGCCCCTGCTGAAAACTTCAAAAGCCAAATCAAACCACAAACAAAAGGCTTCAATCCATGGCTTTTTAATCCACTTACTTCATTGGTCATACAGGTGCAAATTGTCAGTAACTCACAGTCTACAAAGGAAATGCCTTCAGGGCATTCAAAACAAAGCTATGAAAGTTGCCCACGGTTTGAAGAAAAGGTGGGCTCCTATCCTAACTTAAGGGGTGGGGTGGGATCTCCCTCTCTCTCATGAGGCCTCTAAGTGCAGCTGTTCACACTGGGCCAATTGGGCAGACTATCTAAGCTCCGCCCCTGCCATCTCTCTCTCGGCCCTGCGTCTGCGCCTGGCATCTAAGAATCCAGGCTCTCCAAGCCCCCCCTCTCCCTGTTCGCTATCTCTCACAGGGGTGTGTGAAGAGAGGCTCTCTCCGTCCAGCTGGGCTTTTGAAGCCTGAGGAGTCTGTGTCTCCATCTCTGGACAAGCCTGGGAAACTTCCTCCCTCACGCCTAGCAATTTTTCTTCAGAATCTGAGCTACTGTGCCACTACCTGTGCTCAGAGGCAACCCTGACAGCTGGAGCCATGAGAGACGGAAGGATGCCCCCTCTTCACTGCCCTCACACATTGCACTTGCTCTTCCAGGTCTCTCAGAATGAGAGCTGGCATCACGCGGTGGGTCGGGGGCTGGCGCATTCCCCCCCAGCACGTCCGCAGACTTTTGCTCCGGGCCAGTCTCACTGCTGCTTGAATGGGACATCAATGGCTCTTTCTGCCTGTGTTCAGAGGACCAGTCGCCGTCCCCCCGCCACCCTCTGGGCCAGAAGGGGAGTCACGGTGCTTCCCTCATGACACTTCCCGCACTGCCGCTTCCAAGCACCAAAGGAGAAAAAGGAGCAGCCCACTGTAGCCGGATCTCCGGCAGAGCCTCCTGCTGTGGAGGTCCAGGGCAGGGGCCATTGCAGCCGCAAGCCAGCCCTTCGCTGCCCATTTGAATGCACCACTTGGAGTCAAGGGAAGGAGATCCAAGGTGTGGGGCCGGCCCTGCCATTGGGCAGAGTGAAGCGATTGCCTCAGGGGGCTGTGGCTGTGGGGAGCAGTGGCCGTCTCCTGGCTGTGCCGCCTGCCCTCCTCCCTGGCTGTTTCCTTCTGTGGGAGGGCAGAGCTGTGCAGGCCACACGACCTGTCCTTGGCCCTCTAAACATGCCAGCTGCCTCAGGTGTCCTGGAGGACACTATCCCAGCCCCAGGGGCTTCTGTACATGGGATGAGGAGGGGGCACCATCTTGCCCATCACCTCAGGCAGCAAAATGGCGTGGGCCGGCCCTGCCAGGACCTGTTGCGGATGCGTCCCTCTGGGCTTCCTCTTGGGCCGCACTGGTTCTCTCAGGTGGGAGCCTGTGTGGTTCAGTAGGCTGAAAGTGGGTGGGGTGGGGGGCCAGGCTTCAACTCCTCGCTAGCTGCACAGCTCGCTGGGCTGGTCTTGGGCGAGTGGCCCTGCCTGAGGGTAACATAGGGTGAGCCGGCATGCTGCCATGGAAGAGGGGGCGACGCCGGTCTGGCCAGTGAATGGCACCTTTTCAGATCTGCCCGGAGCTCAGTGGTGGAGCACTTGCCCTGACTGGAGAGGGTCCCGGTCCATTCCAAAGGGCTGGATTTCAGGGAGCAACAGGGTGAGGGGAAGCCTCACTTTGCCAGGAAGGATCACTGCCCTTGGCTCGGGGGGCCAATTGCCCGACTCCGAGGAAGGTGGCCTGACAGACTCACTCATCTCGTGCTTGCCCTTCGCAGCCTGCCTGCAGCGTGGCAGCACCTCACTGTGGGCTGGTAGCAAAGCGCGAAGCTTCCCTGCATGAAAATGCGATCGTGATCACGTGGGGTCTGTCCTTCTGCCAGCTCATTCCTGGATATGCAGCTTGCGGCATCTTTCTCCTAATTCGGTCAGCATTTCCCTGGCCAAGTGCCCCTTTGCTGCCACAGCGACATTCTAAAAAAACCCTTCTTGAACATGCGCATGCAGCGCAAAGTGCCAGGCAAAGCTCTGCATGTTATGCCTCCGTGTGTCAAGGAGCAGCCCAAAGGCTGGCAACCCCAGCATGAAGGAGGAGTCCACCTTTAAGTGGAGAGGGAAGGAATCTTTGTGGAGCCTGTTCTGCAGCCCTCCATGCAGAGCAACCCTGGGCAGTCGACACGAGAGCCACACGACCACGTGTCCACCCGCTGCGTCCTGGCAGCGATTTGTGCAAGCCTCATGGCATTGCCCTGATGGATCGATTGATGACAGTTCTGCGCCACCCAACAGGCAAAGCTCTGTGGGCACTTCACAGCCCTTTCAGCCATCTGGCTCGTGTGAACTGCCACTGGACCGTGCCACACACTGACTGGGTTTGCACGACACCACAACCCGCCATGGGCAGCCAGCTGGTCAAGAGACGGGAGTCACTATCTCCCTGCCTTTTTGCAGCTCCTTCTCAGAGCAGTTACTGCTGTGGTTACTGCGCTCCAGCAGACGTGCGCAAATCTCCGTGACAGTTTCATAGAAAGCCTTGAGAAAGCAGCTGCGTGGGGTGGAGTGAAGGGGGCCCACTGTGGGGTGTGTGTAAGTACTGCTGGTGCGGGTGCCCCCCTTGCTCCTTCCAGTCCAGAAGGGTTTTTTTTTTTTTAATGTCTGGAATATTTGTGCAAATATAAAGGCTGGCAAGTACATGGAGGGGAAATTTGCATGCCTGCCATAACTGCTCTGACAAGAGCGGGAGAGCCAGTATTTCCCACTTCCAGCCTTGCTGGAGACTTGGGAAGTGCTGAATGGGAGGAGGACACTGACAAGTGCCAGTTCAACACTGGAAAGTGAGAGGATTACATTGCTAAGTGGGAGATATTGTCTGCCCACCTCCCTTTGGCACACTTACTGCTCTTGCACCCCCCCTTCAGTGCTTCTCAATTGCGCAAATGGGTTCCTCCTGTCCTTTAGTATTATTTCCCCCTGGTCCTTGTAAACTGTGTGCAAATTAGCCTATCTGCATTCTTGCCGTGTCAATTTCCTTGTATGTTACCTACTAGACTTTGGTGCTCCCATGGACAGCTGCAACATACAAGGACACTGACAAGACAAGGTTACACATATTAGACAGGCAGACGTATGCTCTTGCGCACTTGCGAAAGAATGGGGTGGAAATTATGAACATATTTGCATACTCCCGAAGCACCGGAAAAAAAGAGGTGGTGAATAAAAAGGAGTAGCAATCAGAGTGGGGAGGGGGCTGGGGCAAGGAGACAAGATGGGTTCTGCCACAAAGGCACCTGGGATATGTGCCAGAACTGGCTGGACGACTGAGGTGGAAGGAGGGGGAGAACAAGCCACAGCAAGCCTGATCATCTGTCGGGAGTACCACAGGTTGCTCAGCAAGCAACCAACCCACTGTGGTTTATTTGCATGGTGGCTTAACGCAACATGCAAACCCACCCTTTATCAATCTAAGAATAGCAGCACACACCATCAGACGTCTTCCAAAACTCATCTATTTATTCTTACAACTCACTGGGAAGCCCCAGGGAGAAAAACTTGGATTGGAGGAAAAGAAACAAGTAGAGCTTAACAGAGAATTGTCTTTGGTTACTGGTTCATGTAGGCCCAGGATTGTTCTGACCCCTGAAGAGATTAGGCAGGCCCAACCACTCAAACAGGCTTCTGCTGCAAAAGTGAATTGGTTTTTTCCAGTTCTCTTACTTGTCCTACTCACGTTAGGACTTCTGTCTCTTTAAGAGGCAAAACCAGAACACAATAGCACATATCAATGCGGGCATTCCAGGTCATACGTTACTTCCTCCACGTGGATACATCCATGGGCCAATTTGTGTGGAGAACTATACAGTGTAGCAGCCAGGCTTGGGGGTCAGCTGGCCTTGGCAGAACTGCTGAGCAACCTACCAGCTGCCTCTTCCCGCTCAGTGTTGGCCTTTCCCCTCCCTCATAGAACCTCAACCCCTTGCCAACATTCTGCTCCTGACAACTTCCCCCTGAGCAGTTATAATGTTCATGAATATTCTATTATATCAGAGCAGTGCAGCCAAGAGTGGGTGGGGTTTCTAGACAATAGGTAGATAATAGATGGCTTCTTCTAGACTATTATTACGTCTGTAAGATATATCAAATAAATGGCTTCTGCCTTGTACAAAGATATAGAAATATAATCCAGGCCAAAACTACAACTGAAACAAGGACTGTTGTTTAAAAAAGAGGGGTGCTAGCAAAAGTCCTCCTTTCTTGTCCCAATTGTCCATGAGCTGGTATGGCAAAGCCAAAGCTATTTCATTGTTCATCTGGAATCCAAATACATAATGAATTTCTCAATAAACTGTATTCATTACCATTGTGATTGCACATGACATATTCTATTACTAAGTGGTCCTGCTACATAGATATTATTCACTCAAGTGATCAATCACTGTCACCAAATTACAGGATGCAGAGAATGAAATTAGCAAAATGAACTATGAACGTAAAATTCATTTGAAATTCAATTTAGAACCTACATTAGCTTTCAATTAGTTTGCCCAACAGTTTGAACTGGCTTTAAAAAAAAAATAGAAATGTTAACATTTGTTGCGAAATTTGTTATTGATTCTGTTGGTATACTTGTTTATCCATATCCTTGTATTTTTGCTTGGGAAACAGTAGGTTTGTTGGCAGGTTTGGGGAAAACAGAATGTCTGGATACCCTCCTTGTTCTGGTGCTTTGGAAAGGGAAGGAAGGATGGTGGGAATCAAAGATCAATTACAGAAAACCTCCAGTTCATTGTCTCTGTGTGAGGTGGTCCTGCCAGCTGAAGTGACCTTGCACTTCCTACGTAATGTTTGTCAACATTCTAGGGCAGCCTTCCCCAGCCTGGCATCCTCCAGATGTTTTGGACGTCACCTCCTATCAGTCCTAGCCAGCACAGCCAATGGTCAGGAATGCTGGGTGTTGTCATCCAAAACATCTGGAAGGTACCCAGCTCTTCTGGATGCAAAAGAGGACAGAACAGCTCCTGTACCTTCAACAGCTGTGGTAGAAGATGGGACTCTGGCAGGTCATTCTTGGGGTGTGAAAAGCTTTACCAGCTGATGTTTCCTCTTCTATACAAGGGTTAAGAGAGATACTGGTAAGTAGCTCTTTCTAACCTCCAGCCTGACCAAGCCCAGATGCTTTGCCAATTGTACTGCCCCTGCCTCAGAGAAGAAGACAGTGGAGTGGTCCAGAGAAGAGATATTGAAAAGTAGCAAGTTCATACAAGATGGGTTTGATCTCTTTTTGGCCCTGCGTTCATTCATTCATTACATTTTTAATCTGTCCAATAACCAACATTCTCTGGGCAGATTAAAAGACTAAAATAATTAAAACACTAAAATACAAATAGTAACAATATAAAATACAATATTTAAAATAATAAAATACAATACCAAACAGATAGCACAGAAACAGATAAAACAGCCATTAAAAAAAACTAGAACTAGGTCCCCAAAATGCATGGGAGAAAAGACAGGTCTTTGCCTGGTGCCCAAAGGATAACAATGTAGGCATCAGGCAAGCTTCCTTGGGGAGGGCATTCCATAAATGGGGTGCCTCAACCAAGAAGGCCCTGTCTCTTGTAGCCACCTGTCTAGCTCCCTCTGGCAGGGGCATCTGGAGAAGTGTCTCCAAAGAGGATCGATGGGTCTGAGACCGACGCCGTTGCCATCGATGTACAGGTGAATGAGCCCCCACTGCTTTCACTGAATCCAGCCTCCGAAACAGTGGCATGGCAGGTAGCTAGAAATATCCATGCAGCTCTCACTGACTGGATCTGGGCCCTTTACCTTTGTGCAGGCCATGCACAAGGACTGTGCAGCAGTTTGAAAGGAATTACAGATGCAGAAGTGCCTTTCCCACCTGCCTCTGTTATACTTGCTAGACTAATGTAACTGTGAAGGTTTGAAGCCTACAGTGGCAAAGAAAAAGGTCAGGCTTAGAGGTCGGGGGGGGGGGTGTTGGAAGGGGGTATCCCTGGGAGGAGGAGTTTCATTTCCCCAGTTAAGTTTAATTTCTTCAGGTTTGAAAAAGTACTTTTGGTTTTGAGGAAGGAGGGTATATAAGGACAGTACGAGCAGAGTTGGGGAGACCAGAGCCTGAAGAGGAAGTAGGAAGAAGCAGCCTGGAGAAGTCTTCAGTGCGGCTAGGATAAAGGAACTTGTGTTTTGCAACTTTTATTTTCTCTTCAGGCCTTTTGTATCACTCAGCTCCATTGTGTAAATACTTTTAGTTGTGATGGCTTGCTTTAAATTTACCAGCAAACTGTTGTGATTAAACCCCAAGTGTCTGGTGTGTCAATCACCCCACATCTCCAGTCCAAACTCATTATTGGAAAGTGGAAGTTTAAAAGAAGGAAGGTGGGACTCTTAAGGAGGCAAGAGATCCATAAGGAGTTGCTCAGGGGGTCCAGGTCATAAGGGGAACCCTGACAGTAGCAATACTCCATATAAGCACCCTTTCCCTAGAAGCATCCCTAGGAGCACACCTGTGGCAAGATGGGCCTCTATAATCTCTCTCTCTCTCTCTCTCTCACACACACACACACACACACACACACACACACACTGCCTTTGCATTCTTCCATCACATAGTATTCCCTGTCTAAGCCCCCACCAGTACTCTGTTAGAATCTTGCTTTTCAAATATAATCGCACCCCCTGGTTGGGTTACTGCAATGCATGGTACACGGGGCTACCTTTGAAGATGGCTTAGACACTTCAGTGCATTCAAAATAGAGCTGTTGGGCTACTAACTGGGACAGGAGGGCAGGCGGGTAGGGGGCTGTGTTTGAAACAAGCCACAAGAGGCAGAGAGGCTGGTCGTCTGTTGGCACCATTGTGGGTAAGTGAGCGGACAACCAACCCACCAAGGCAAATTCGCAGGGTGGCTTAGCAATGACAGAAGAAGTACTATTCCTCTGGAACATTTATCCACAGGAATTATTTGCAAATAAGTTAGTTAATTTTGCATGTCCTGAACATTTGGGACAGTTGTCTGAAAAGGCTTTCAGAATCAACAACGTATCTGTTCAGGTGTATTTCAGTTTGCTGTTTTTAAAAGACACTGTTGATATGCCAGTGTCTTTTATAATTGTTATTTCCTGAAGGTTTGGAAATGTGTCTCTGAGACAAGTTGCCTTCTGTGGTGTGTGTGTGCGTGTGTGCGTGATGTGGTTCTCACTTGCACTTTCTTAAGGAGCCTGTCTTCTGTGCAGATATAACAGAACCAGCATATCTTTCAGTGCCCTTTTTACAAACCCAAGGGGTGGCAGTGGCATTCTTCTCTTGGTGTTCCAGCCGAAAAAAACACCAGCCCCTCTTGGGCCACTGACACTGGGCATGCTGGCTCATTCTTCCTGGAACACAAATAATTGATTAGCTGTCTGCTTGGCTTAAGCTCGGCTTTCCTGCCAAAGATCTCGTGGAATAAATGCAGGCCATTTAAACGCACAGAGGAAGCTGTCTGCTGCTGGCGAACTGCGGGGACCTTTCCTTGTCTCCTGTTGCCACATGATTGGGTATGCCATTTGAAGTGAACATCATAATATTTCAGTGAAGATCAATCTGGCCCTTCATCATGAGGCTTCTCCGCTCACATGAACTGAGCTTGACTGGAAGGTTACTGAGTAAAGCTGGATCATCTGGCTAAGGTTTTGTCCGCAGGGAGATAGAAGGACGACACGATATTGGGGGGGGGGGGTTGTTGTTATACCAACATTGTATTTCCTATATCAATCCACTCCTAGAAATGCTTTAATTCTCAGCCAGCATAGCCATGGGACTTTGGAGACCCCTGCTATGGAATAGGGTTAACAGTATGACCTTTCTAAAAACGAATGGAAGGGTAGTGACAAATACTGCTGTTGCACTTCTAACAGCTGCGTTTGTGTTGTGGCATCACACTCGCTCCCGTTTTGTATATTAAAATGTCAATGTTTTGTACTCTTTGACATTTCTCCCTTTGCACCACCACTTTCCAGTGTGGGGACAGCCACCACCATCCCTGGAGGAGAACCACATTCCCTTGAAAGAAAAGCAGCAAAGTAAACCTACTGATACGTATTGTTAAGTTTACGGGTACAGCAAAACTGCCGTCCTGCAGATGGAATGGCCACACTCAGGGCAGTGTGCAGTGTGGTCAGATTTGAAGGGCTCACCCCATCTACAGTCCATCCCTCGGGTACAGTCTGTTGACTGGTATTAGAGACATGCCACAACTTTGTTGTTGTTCAGTCGTTCAGTCGTGTCCGACTCTTCATGACCCCATGGACCATAGCACGCCAGGCCTTCCTGTCCTGCGCTCTCTCCCGGAGTGTGCTCAAGTCCATATTCATTGCATCAGTGATGCTATCTAACCATCTCATCCTCTGTCGTCCCCTTCTCCTTTTGTCTTCAGTCTTTCCCAGCATCAGGGTCTTTTCCAGGGAGTTTTCTCTTCGCATTAGGTGGCCAAAATATTTGAGCTTCAGCTTCAGTATCTGTCCTTCCAGTGAGCAGTCAGGGTTGATTTCCTTTAGGATGGACTGATTTGACCACCTTGCAGTCCAGGGGACTCGTAAGAGTCTTCTCCAGCACCACAGTTCGAAAGCATCAATTCTTTGGCACTCAGCCTTCCTTATAGTCCAGCTCTCACAGCCATACATTACTACTGGGAAAACCATAGCTTTGATTATGCGGACCTTTGTCGGCAAGGTGATGTCTCTGCTTCTTACTATGCTGTCTAGGTTTGCCATAGCTTTCCTCCCAAGGAGCAAGCGTCTTTTAATTTCATGGCTACAGTCACCGTCTGCGGTGATCTTGGAGCCCAAGAAAGTAAAGTCTGTCACTGCTTCCATTTCTTCCCCTTCCATATGCCAGGAAGTGATGGGGCCAGATGCCATGATTTTAGTTTTTGTAATGTTGAGTTTCAAACTAGCTTTTGCACTCTCCTCTTTCACCCTCAACAAGAGGCTCTTTAGATCCTCCTCACTTTCTGCCATTAGGGTGGTATCATCTGCGTATCTGAGGTTGTTGATAATTCTCCCGGCAATCTTAATTCTGACCTGTGATTCATCCAACCCGGCGTTTCTCATGTTGTACTCTGCATATAAGTTAAATAAGCAGGGCGACAATATGCAGCCTTGTCATACTCCTTTCCCAATTTTGAACCAATCGGTTGTTCCATGTCTGGTTCTTACTGTTGTTTCTTGACCCTCGTACAGGTTTCTCAGGAGACAGGTAAGGTGGTCTGGTTCCCCCATCTCTTTAAGAATTTGCCACAGTTTGTTGTGATCCATGCAATCAAAGGCTTTAGCGTAGTCAATGAAGCAGAAATAGACGTTTTTCTGGAATTCTCTTGCTTTCTCCATGATGCAGCGAATGTTGGCGATTTGATCTCTAGTTCCTCTGCCTCTTCGAAACCCAGCTTATACTTCTGGTAGTTCTCGGTTTACATACTGCTGAAGCCTAGCTTGTAGGATTTTGAGCATCACCTTGCTGGCATGTGAAATGAGCGCAATTGTACGGTAGTTTGAACACTCTTTGGTGTTGCCCTTCTTTGGAATTGGAATGTAAACTGACCTTTTCCAGTCTTGCTGGAAAACACTCATTGTTGAGTGTTCCAAATGTGTTGGCATATTGAGTGCAGCACTTTAACAGCATCATCTTTTAGGATTTTAAATAGCTCAGCTGGAATTCTGTCATCTCCGCTAGCTTTGTTGTTACTAATGCTTCCTAAGGCCCACTTGACTTCACTCTCGAGGATGTCCGGCTCAAGTTCAGTGACCGCACTATCATGGCTATCAGGGACATTCAGATCTTTCCTGTATAGTTCTTCTGTGTATTCTTGCCACCTCTTCTTAATCTCATCTGCTTCTGTTAGGTCCCTGCCTTCTTTGTCCTTGATCATGCCCGTCTTTGCACAAAACATTCCCTTGAGATCTCCACAAAACGTTCCCTTTCCTCGCCTCCACTCTATATTCATAAGGGATATGATTTAGGTCATACCTGAATGGTTTAGTGGTTTTCCCTATGTTCTTCAATTTAAGCTGAAATTTTGCAACAAGAAGCTCATGATCTGAGCCACAATCAGCTCCAGGTCTTGTTCTTACTGACTGTATAGAGCTTCTCCATCTTTGGCTGCAAAGGACAATATTGTTCTTTACAATATTGTTCTTCACAGCATCGGACTTTCTTTTCACCACCAGACACATCCACAGCCGAGTGTCCTTTCGGCTTTGGCCCGGCCGCTTCACTCTTTCTGGCGCTACTTGGAACTTCCCTCTGCTCTTCCCCAGTAGTATATTGGACACCTTCCGACCTGAGGGGCTCATCTTCTGGCGTCATATCTTTTAGCCTTGTGATACGTACCATGGGGTTTTCTCGGCAAGAATACTGGAGTGGGTTGCCATTTCCTTCTCCAGTGGACCACATTTTGTCAGAACTCTCCACCATGACCTGTCCGTCTTGGGTGGCCCTGCACGGCATAGCTTATGGCTTCACTGAGTTACGCAAGCCCCTTCGCCACAACAAGGCAGTGATCCATGAAGGGGCTGCCACAACTTGCCAGATGGCAAAATGTCAGTCTGACTGCTCTTGTATTTGGCTGTGGGGAGGCATTTCACAGCACCAAGTGGCAGACAGATGCTTTCCAAAGAACATAGGAAGAGCCCTGCTGGATCCAACTGTTTCACTCCTGCATCCCGGTCCTGAGAGGGGTGAACTTGCAGGGTCTTCGGTGCTTACTCAGACTTCAGTTTCCTGAGAAGGAGGACCCTGGAGACTTGTGGTGTTTCTTTCATAATGGTTTATTTACACCATGATGGGGATGAAGGCCTACAGCATCCAACTCCAAGCAAAATCCCCTGTCCTCTCAGCTGCCCAGCAGATCTCCATCTGCAAGACAAGAGCAGCTCTCCCTTTGTCTAAGGTTCAGCCTTCCCCCAGGTTCATTTCCTCCTCCCCCTCAGGCCAGGTGGGGCAAAGGTTACCAGTTCAAGAGTCAGAGTTGCTGTGGGAAAATCCTCAGTCTCTTTGTACTCAGCAGCACTGAATTGTAAGGGAGGTAATTTAGAGCACCCCTGGAGGTAATTTAGACTGACCCCAAACACATAACACAACCAAGGGTCCATCTAGTCCAGCATTCTGTTCCCACGGTGGCCAAGCAGCTGCCTGAAAGAAGCCCACAAGTGGGACATGAGTGCAAGAGCACCCTCCCGCTGGTGTTCCCTAGCAATGGGGGTGCGTAGTCAGTGTGCACAGGCAGGCCTCTGACGTGGAGGATGCGTGCGTGCACCCTTCTCCGCCCTAAGGCAGGATGCTATAGGCTGGTAGGTAGGCAGCCTTTTGGGGCTGGGGGGCCAATCCTTCAGGGGCTGCATAAGTGGGCAGGGCTTGTGGATGGAGCCACCATATACACACACACTCACACACACAGAGGATTGCTGAAGGGTGAGGGGGGAGACTTTACCCTCACCCCCCCCCCCGGTATCTTGATCAGGTTTGTTGGGGGGAAGCAGGAGGCCGTCAGGAGGCTGGTTTTGCGGGGAAACAGGGTCTTCCACGCGCCTTGCGTAGTGGCAGCAGAAGCAGGCTGCAGGTGCTCGTGGTGGCTGCACAAATGGCCTCCGAGGAGTGCAGGTGGCCCACAAGTTGCTTTCGGGGGAACACAATCCGTCAGGGGCTCAAGGAGGCCAAATCCCCCCCGCCCCGCCCCGCCCCGCCCTGCAGTCTCCTTTTACGTCTAAAAAACCCCAGTCAGCATTCCATCAGATGTGGGAGTCCACGAACGCTCCTGGAAATCACTGGGGGCACCTCGTGCCGTTTGAGGTCAGTGTTGCTGTTACTTTTAACCCTTCAAAAGCTTACCAACCGATATATTTCTCCACACCTGTAGGGTCCCCTGTGTATGCCGAAACCACTACCCTATCGGAGGTAGTGAGCCTTCTTTCACTGCCTAACTCAGGGGTAACTCAGGGTGGTGGGAGCCCTCCCCCAGACGTTCTTGGACCCCTGGCCATTTGCTCTGCTGGGTGGCGATGGTGGGGGTGGGAGTACAGCCGCATCCAGAGAGCCACCAGTTCCACGCCCCTGGCCTAACTGAACTGCACTGGACCACCCAAGTCTGGTATCAGAGCAACCAAGGGGAGCCCCGCAGCACAACACTGAAGAAGAGCCTTGCTGGTGCAGGCCAAAGCCCTGCCTAGCCCAGCTTTCTGTCTGCCAGCCAGAGACCCAGATGGGAAGCCCACAAGTAGGACACGATGCCACAGCACCCTCCCGGTTGTGTTCCCCCACAAGCGGCATTCTGAAGCACGCTGCCCGTGACACTAAAGGGAATATATCAATATAGTCTTGCCTTTCCCCTCCTCTGCTGTCTAGAGCGAAAGGGCTTGGGAGCAGGGCTGGGCTCTCTGGGGGGTCTGGGAATATAGCACAGGGAAGGAAGTGCATGAATTGCATGGTGCACAATTCCACCCCACCTCCTGTGCTCACCTCCAGGGTCTTATAAGCTATTAGGGGTGCAAGAAGCCCCCCCCTCTATTCTCCTTTATTTTCCTCCAACAGACACCTTCATTGATCCATGGCTCAATTGCCCTTAACCACAGAGGTTCTTGGAACTTCCGTTGTCAGACAATAAGAGTTACTCTAGGATTGTCTTATCTCAATGCCCTCAAGGTACCGGTGAGGGCTGATATAGCTAAAGCTTCTAGAAGTACTAGTTCCCCTCTACTGAGCACTGGTTAGGCCTCATCTGGAGTACTGTGTCCAGTTCTGGGCACCACACTTTAAGAAGGATGCAGACAAACTGGAGAGGGTTCAGAGGAGGGCAACAAAGATGATCAGGGGACTGGAAACAAAGCCCTATGAGGATAGACTGAAAGAACTGGGCCTGTTTAGCCTTGAGAAGAGAAGACTGAGGGGAGATATGATAGCACTCTTCAAGTACTTGAAAGGTTGTCCCAGAGAGGAAGGCCGGGATCTCTTCTCGATCATCCCAGAATGCAGGACACAGAAGAATGGACTCCAGTTACAGGAAGCCAGATTCCGGCTGAACATCAGGAAAAACTTCCTGACTGTTAGAGCAATACGACAATGGAACCCATTCCCTAGGGAGGCGGTGGGCTCTCCTACACTGGAGGCGTTCAAGACAAGGCTGGACAGCCATCGGTCAGGGATGCTGTGACCTGGATTCCTGCACTGAGCAGGGGGCTGGACTCGATGGCTTTGTAGGCCCCTTCCAGCCCTACTATTCCATGATTCTATGATTCTAAGCCCAGGAGTGCGCAGCTGCTTCCCCTCAGAGCCCTGTCAGATGTCCTCCTCATGAGGAGGGCCTGACTCATGAGTAGTCCTCTCCATAAGCAAGTGCTCCTTTGCCTGGCCACCATCCTAGTGCGGACCTTACGGCACGGGCACGGGCGTTCTCCCGGGAGCTGGCCTCTCTGCCTCCTCCGGAGGCGGATTCAAAGGCCCCGCCCCCGAGGGCCTGGACTGCCGTGGCCAGTGCCCGCTCTCCTGCGGGGCCCACTGGCTCCAACGGTCTGCCTCCTCCTCTGAAGACGCCTCCAGTGGCGGCAGGGCACCGGGGCCATGGCAGCAGCCAGGTCAAGAAGATGGCTGCCCGGGGCCAAGCTGAAGGCTGGTGTGGCTCCAGCCACCGGCAGCCCTTGAGGGAGAGTGGATCCTGCTGGCCTTTCAGCCCCATCCAAGCTCAGCTGCAAGCTTCAAGTCCAGCCTTCAAGGCCTCCCTACTCCTGAGGAGCCTTTGGGCCTGAGGCACACGCTTCATTGCCAGGGGGCCACCTGTGCAGATGTATCTTCTGGCGCCAGCACTCTCAGGGCTGGGAGGTGGCTTGAGCTCCCCCTCTGGCTCTGCAGGTGGCGCACCTGCCACAGGTGCATAAGGACCCCACCCCCAGGCTCCTCCTGGCCGTCCTCTACAGATGAGCCTTTCTCGGGATGCTGAGGGAGTCCGAGGTATTGCTGGAATCAGGGGCCCCATCTGCCTCACAGGGTCTTCGGACTTGGCGCCAGCTGGATCTTGTCCAAGGAGGAGTCATCCTGGGTCAGACCCAGGCCAGGCACGACACTGGATTGGCTGGGCCTGGTACAACGTCTAGGAGCCTGGGACCCAGTCCGTAGAGCAGAACATTGAGCCGGCAACGTTGCCTACTCAGGCTCCCGCTCTAGTTCCAGACAAGACCCATCCTGCAGGTTCAGGTCCAGTTTCCCTGGCCCTGGCCTGGCTGTGACAGGCACAAAGCTGTGGTTCCGGCCATGTGGCGCATTCTTCTGTTCTCAGGCAGCTGCCTCTGATGATTAGCAGGCCCCGGGGATAAGCAACTGGAGACGCCCAGCTTGTGGGCTTGCTTGGAGCCACTGCTGGAAGACAGGAGGATGCTGAGCCAGGCGGGCCATGGGCCCAGCCTGGCCTGGCCAATGGGACGTTCCTGTTGGGCCGTGCTGCCCCCGGCATTGCCAGCCACAGAATGCCCTGTTCCACAACGATCTGCTTTCACAGTCTGGTGAGAGCAGGGCGGGGGGCAGGTCAGAATGCAGCACCAGACTTCAGACTTTATTGCAGGAATAAAATATTAACTACTCTATTATTCCTTTATTGCCTAGTATTGAAAGTGGGAGCTCTTTGTTGAGCCGATCAATTGAGAGGCAGGGGCTCTTTATGGCAACCAAATCAATCAGCAAATTCTCAGCCAGTGATGCCAGCACAGCACAGCCCAACGCAACTGGGCTTTACTGCTACCAGGCCTCGGCTCCATAGATGACCAGAGGCAGGGGACTCCGGGCTGTTCTTGCGCCAACAAAGCACTCCCTGCACAGCTCTGGGGCCCATGGGGTGGCTCAGGAAAGCAGCCCTTTGCTCGCAAAACACACGTTCTGCTTCCTCTCCAAGGAGGAGTCGTTGTTCCCTCAGCATTGTGCAGGCCAACGGCTCACTTTGGGGCCTCTGACAGAAGAGGAACTGGTCAGGTGGACTCAGGGGAGAACGGCTGTTCTCCATTCAGCAGCTGCTCTTGCCCCATCCCACCTTTGGCCGCACAGCCAGGAGCTGGCTCCGTTGAAGCTGGACACAGACGGGCCTCTTCCCAGCTCAGTTGTCTGGAAGCAAAGCCTGTGGCACGGAGGAGCAGCTGGCTGCTGCTGGCCCGCCACTGTGCCGTCGCCCAGAAACCAGGTCCTGCCGGGCCCAGGCTCAGATGGCTGCTTCCCTTGGCAGCCTCCCTGCCTGCCTGCCTGCCTGCCTGGCGGCGGCCACGCTCACCTCTGCCGCACTGCCGTTTGCGCACTCTCCCTTGGAGGGTTCTCTTGAGCTCACCTTCGGTGATCTTCAGTTGGAAGAAAATGGGTGGTCAAGAATGAACTGTGTCTGACTTTTTCAAAAATGCAATGGTTTGTTTACTTTTAGGGGGGAAATCTTTTAACTGGAAAAGGTCTGGAAAGTCCTGATTCGATTTCATGTTTTTTTTCCAGTAAATCAGACTTTTACGTATTTATTGATACACTGATATCAACTAGATGGCTTACTCTTTTGCAGAAATGACAGGATCTGAGGGGAGAGGTCTTTCCCCTCACCTGCTGATACCTGCTCCTTTGAATTGGAGACCCAGACCAGCCTGGTTTCTGGACCAGTTTTGTTGGATGTGGGCTAGCGTATGGAGACTTAATCCAGACAAGCCTGAGGTGCTTTGGGTCATTAGGAAAGCGGATCCAAGGACCTGCCCTGGACAGGGTAACGCTCCTGCCAAAAGGCGTGGTGTGCAGGCCAGGAGGGCTGCAGGGCACAGCTTCGCCCTGGAGGATCCACTTGTCCCTCTGGCTAAGCGGGCCTTTCCAGGAGCTGCAGCCTTCCCTAGAGAAGGCAGTTCTGACCACACCTGCTTTGGTTACACCCAGCTTGGATCATTGCCATGGGTGCTCCATGGGGCTGCCTTTGGAAAATATTCCGAGACTACAGCTGGTACAAAGCACTGTGCCCAGGACGTTATCCGTGGTCCACTATTCCGAGCATCTCACTCCAGTGCTGTTCCAGCTGCAGTGGCCCACAGCACGCTTCTGAGCCCAGTTCCAAGTGCTGCTTTCAACCTTCAACACCCCATACAGCTTGGGCCGAAAGGGCTGCCTGCTCCTGCGCGCCTGCGCTCAGCCACGGAGAGCAGCAGCGGAGGCTTGGCTCCACATCTTGCCTCCCAGTTTGCTCTGATTAGCAGAGCTGGCTCCAGGTTTCATCCCCTTGGGCGAGATGCCCTCAGTGGGCTCCCCCTCTGGATGGGCCCCCTTCCTTTCTGCCATCCTTCAGGGCCCAATCCGCATAACTATCCAGTGGGAAAGCACAAAAGCAGGCAGAGGGTGCTACTCCTGTCTCCTTGCCACGGTTTGCTTTCTTGGAGAGGGCAGGGGAGCTGCAAGGAGGGGAGCAAGGCCAGGAGGCCCCAGGGGTTGGCGATGGCCCCCCGCAGGAATGTGGGCCACAGTGTATGCCCACAGTGCCAACCCCTGTTGCTGGCCCTGCCGAGTAGGTTGGTCAGAAGCTGTATTAGCTTCGCCCCCAAGCATCAAGCAAAGAGGTTCCTCAGATGACTGCTGCCCTTTCCTTCAGAAACCCCTGTGCCTTGGCTGCCTTCTGTAGCCATTTTCCTACAGAAGAGATTTGTAGGGCACCATGTGGGTGAACCCGCAGTCATTAGCCCATAAAAGTCCTTGGCTCATGTGGCCTCTGGTCATATTATCCTTCAGAGAATATTGGACCAGTAGGTACACAGATGATCCCAGCTGGCTTGGCCCACCCTGGGACTCCAGTGTCTGTAAGTCCCACCTCTAGAATGTCCTTGTGTTCATATCAAGAAAAGGGAGACACTGGTAAATCTCCATTCTGGGCCTTGATGGTATATCACACCAGGCTAAACATACAGAGGACATCCCCGTAAGAATCCTACACCCACCACAGTCAGCTGCTCCATTCCCCCATGGCCATCCTGGTATGTGCTCCTGCTCTGTTTGTGAAATCTGCAGGGTGAATCTTGTTTGTCTTGACAAAACTGTCTTATCAGTGGCAGAGGGGAAATATCCCTTCGATTCTCTCCTCCCTTCTAAATTGACCATTGCCTGCTTATGTGACGTTTGCACCAAACATCATTTGCCAGCTCCTGATTCAAGGGTCCCCCTCACCCCATCCATCTCTCCTCTCCTGACTCAAGGGAGATAAAATGGGTTGGGATTGTCTGTGAACTTTGTCTGTTCTCAGATATCAAGAGGAAGGGTAGTGATCTTATGGATGCCTGTCCAGAACAGGGTTCTTGAGAACTGTGTGCTATGTTTTTGGGCCCAGCGCTCTTCAACATTTGTACGAATGGCTTGGAGGAGGAGGTGCAGGGAATGCACCTTCTGCAGATGGCACAAAATTGGGCGGGATAGCTAATACCCTGGAAGACAGGAACAAAAGCGATCTTGATAGGCTGGAGTGCTGGGCAGAAAACAACAGAATGACATTTAATAGGGATAAATGCCAAGTTCTGCACCTAGGAAAAAGAAACCCAATGCACAGTTACAAGATGGGGGATACGTGGCTCAACAACACTACAAGATCTTGGAATTGTTGTCCATCACAAGCTGAATATGAGCCAACAATGGGATGTGGCTGCAAAAAAGGCAAATGCTATTTTAGGCTGCATTAATAGAAGTATAGCTTCCAAATCCCGGGAAGTACTAGTTCCCCTCTACTCAGCACTGGTTAGGCCTCATCTGGAGTACTGTGTCCAGTTCTGGGCGCCACACTTTAAGAAGGACACAGACAAACTGGAGAGGGTTCAGGGGAGGGCAACAAAGATGGTCAGGGGACTGGAAACAAAGCCCTATGAGCAGAGACTGAAAGAACTGGGCCTGTTTAGCCTTGAGAAGAGAAGACTGAGGGGAGATAGGATAGCGCTCTTCAAGTACTTGAAAGGTTGTCCCAGAGAGGAAGGCCAGGATCGCTTCTCAATCATCCCAGAATGCAGGACACGGAAGAATGGGCTCAAGTGACAGGAAGCCAGATTCCGGCTGAACATCAGGAAAAACTTCCCGTCTGTTAGAGCAGACAATGGAACCAATTCCCTAGGGAGGTGGTGGGCTCTCCCACACTGGAGGCGTTCAAGACGAGGCTGGACAGCCATCTGTCAGTGATGCTCTGACTTGGATTCCTGCATTGAGCAGGGGGCTGGACTCGATGGCCTTGTAGGCCCCTTCCAACCCTGCTATTCTATGATGTTCTTATTTCTCCCACCACCTCCTCAACTTAAGGTTTAATAAACCTTTTGATTTGGACTCTGGGGTTGGCTGGATGTTTGCATTGCCCATGGGCCAGTCCCCCCTCTGCTCCAGGTTGCTTGTGTCCATGGTATATATGTGGGAAGGAGAGCTGAAGGGTGTGACAGATTGGACTCTGCCTGGATGTAGCCAGGTGAGAGTTTGCTAATACTAGCTTCAAGTAAATAACCCAAAGGTCCAGGGAACTCTCCTTCAGCTCAGACCTAAGCAGAATTGAGGGAGTGGTGGCAGCTACTCACACGTAAGTCAAGGATGTGCATACCAGCCTCATCCATACCATGGGACAGGTGGAGTGGTTTCCTTCACATGTTGTTTCACCCCCCTCCTTAAAGTTTCTTGTTCCAAGCCTTTGCTTTTCCAAAAAGAGCAAGCACCTTCCTCTGTCAGGAAAGGTTATTTCTTATTTCCTGCCTCTTGTGGCCCAATAATGGGACTTCCCACTTCCAATATTTTCCAGAATGGTTTACTTATTTATTTATTTATTTATTTATTTATTTATTTATTTATAAACCACCTGATCTGCTAAGGAAAGCATATTAAAGCATTATCAAGGGTGGTGTACAACAATTTAAACAATAACAATAAAAAGAAGAACATTAAAACAGTAAAAACAGTAAAACGACACATTTTAAAATGCTAAATTGGAAAGATACATCTTCATACCCTTGTCTAAAGGTCAAGAGGGTGGGGGCCAATTGTAGTTCTTGAGGGAGCACATTCCATAGTTTGGGGGCAACACAGGAGAAAGCCCTGTGTATCAAGTGAGTTAAAAAGAGAGAGAGAGAGAAATACGCATTCAGTAAGTCAAAATGTCCCCTTTTGTCACATCAGTCACCACAACAGCTCTCAAGCTAGCATCACTGAACAGTTAGGAGTTGTCTCTTTGCTGTTGGCCTGGTTCGCACATAATGCTAACCCATGATTTAAACCATGGTTTGTTGTCCTTCCCAGGGGTTGTCTGGCAGATGATCGAACAAACCATGGTTTTTCTCAGTCCCTATGTTGTTTGTTTCCCTCTTCTTTCGCCCGTTCCCTCTCTGTATTCCAACTGCCTCTGTAGCACTGCAGTACTGGCATGTAAAGAGGCTGGATTTTTTGGACCACTCTTGCCCACTATCTCTGCAGCCTGGCAAAACAACCCATAAACAGCCCACAATTCTGGGTTCGCATGTAGCGACAACCCATGGTTTAAACAACCCACAATTACATGAACAGGTGCACTGCCTGCAGCACAACAGCCTCCTCCACTTTAACACATAAGCCATGATTGGCTCCTTCATAGGTTGTGCAGTGTGAATCCAGACAGCTGGGCTGTTTAGGCGCTGAACAACCCAGCAGTTAACCCAGGAACAAACCATGGATTAACTGCTGGGTTGTTTAGCCCCTCAACAAACCAGTGGTTCAGGTTCACACGTCATGCTGCACAATATATGAAGGAGCCGGTTGTGGCTTGTGTGTTATACCGAAACAGGCAGCATGCCCGCTCATGCACAACAACCCATCAGTTTTTAAACTGATGGGTTGTCATTACATGTGAACAGCCATGCAGTTCTGGGTTTGCATGTAACAGCAACCCACGATTCAACAAATCATGGTTAATTAAATCATAGTTTGTTGTTATGTTCAAACCAGGTCATTGTTCACTGCAGGCCCTTCTTTCATCTTGTTGTTGCATCAGATTGTTAGAAACTGGGCTTTCTCTTCCTTGGCCGTATCTCTTCCTGTGTCTCAGAAATGATCCTCCAAAGACTCTAGCTGGATCTGGCGAAAACTACCAGCTTAATCCCTTGCCATGATTCCTGTAAGATTGCTGTGTGCAGCTGCTGAATTGTTGTTCAGTCGTTCAGTCATGTCCGACTCTTCGTGACCCCATGGACCATAGCACGCGAGGCCTTCCTGTCCTGTGCTCTCTCCCGGAGTGTGCTCAAGTCCATATTCATTGCATCGGTGATGCTATCTAGCCATCTCATCCTCTGCCGTCCCCTTCTCCTTTTGCCTTCAATCTTTCCCAGCATCAGGGTCTTTTCCAGGGAGTTTTCTCTTTGCATTAGGTGGCCAAAATATTTGAGCTTCAGCTTCAGGATCTGTCCTTCCAATGAGCACTCAGGGTTGATTTCCTTTAGGATGGACTGATTTGACCTCCTTGCAGTCCAGGGGACTCGTAAGAGTCTTCTCCAGCACCACAGTTCGAAAGCATCGATTCTTCGGCGCTCAGCCTTCCTTATAGTCCAGCTCTCACAGCCATACGTTGCTACTGGGAAAACCATAGCTTTGATTATACAGACCTTTGTCGGCAAGGTGATGTCTCTGCTTCTTACTATGCTGTCTAGGTTTGCCATAGCTTTCCTCCCAAGGAGCAAGCGTCTTTTAATTTCATGGCTACAGTCACCGTCTGTGGTGATCTTGGAGCCCAAGAAAATAAAATCTGTCACTGCTTCCATTTCTTCCCCTTCTATATGCCAGGAAGTGATGGGGCCAGATGCCATGATTTTAGTTTTTGTAATGCTGAGTTTCAAATCAGCTTTTGCACTCTCCGCTTTCGCCCTCAACAAGAGGCTCTTTATATCCTCTTCGCTTTCTGCCATTAGGGTGGTATCATCTGCGTATCTGAGGTTGTTGATAATTCTCCCGGCAATCTTAATTCTGATCTGTGATTCATCCAACCTGGCGTTTCTCATGATGTACTCTGCATATAAGTTAAATAAGCAGGGCGACAATATACAGCCTTGTCGTACTCCTTTCCCAATTTTGAACCAATCGGTTGTTCCATGTCTGGTTCTTACTGTTGCTTCTTGACCCTCGTACAGGTTTCTCAGGAGACAGGTAAGGTGGTCTGGTACTCCCATCACTTTAAGAATTTGCCACAGTTTGTTGTGATCCATGCAATCAAAGGCTTTAGCGTAGTCAATGAAGCAGAAATAGACGTTTTTCTGGAATTCTCTTGCTTTCTCCATGATGCAGCAAGTGTTGGCGATTTGATCTCTAGTTCCTCTGCCTCTTCGAAACCCAGCTTATACTTCTGGTAGTTCTCGGTTTACATACTGCTGAAGCCTAGCTTGTAGGATTTTGAGCATCACCTTGCTGGCATGTGAAATGAGCGCAATTGTACGGTAGTTTGAACACTCTTTGGCGTTGCCCTTCTTTGGAATTGGAATGTAAACTGACCTTTTCCAGTCTTGTGGCCATTGTTGAGTGTTCCAAATGTGTTGGCATATTGAGTGCAGCACTTTAACAGCATCATCTTTTAGGATTTTAAATAGCTCAGCTGGAATTCTGTCATCTCCGCTAGCTTTGTTGTTAGTAATGCTTCCTAAGGCCCACTTGACTTCACTCTCTAGGATGTCCGGCTCAAGTTCAGTGACCGCACTATCATGGCTATCAGGGACATTCAGATCTTTCCTGTATAGTTCTTCTGTGTATTCTTTCCACCTCTTATTAATCTCCTCTGCTTCTGTTAGGTCCCGGCCTTCTTTGTCCTTTATCATGCCCGTCTTTGCACAAAACGTTCCCTTGATATGTCCGATTTTCTTGAAGAGGTATCTAGTCTTTCACATTCTATTGTTTTCTTCGATTTCTTTGCATTGTTCATTTAAGAAGGCCTTCTTGTCTCTCCTTGCTATTCTCTGGAACTCTGCATTCAGTTGGATATATCTTCCCCCTTCTCCCTTGCTTTTTGCTTCCCTTCTTTCCTCAGCTACTTGTAAAGCCTCATCAGACAGCCACTTTGCTTTCTTGCAGTTCTTTTTCTTTGGGATGGATTGAAGTGCTGCCTCCTGAACAATGTTACGGACCTGCGTCCACAGTTCCTCAGGCACTCTGTCTATCAGGTCTAATCCCTTAAATCTATTCCTCACCTCCACTGTATATTCATAAGGGATATGATTTAGGTCATACCTGAATGGTTTAGTGGTGTTCCCTACGTTCTTCAATTTAAGCCGAAATTTTGCAATAAGAAGCTCATGATCTGAGCCACAGTCAGCTCCAGGTCTTGTTTTTACTGACTGTATAGAGTTTCTCCATCTTTGGCTGCAAAGTACATAATCAATATGATTTCGATATTGACCATCTGGTGATGTCCATGTGTAGAGTCGCCTCTTGTGCTGTTGGAAAAGAGTGTTTGCTATGATCAGCGTGTTCTCTTGGCAAAACTCTATTAGCCTTTGTCCTGCTTCATTTTGTACACCAAGGCCATGCTTGCCTGGTACCCTGGTGATTTCTTGACTTCCTACTTTGGCATTCCAATCCCCTACGATGAAGAGGACATCTTTTTTTGGTGTTAGTTCTAGAAGGTGTTGTAGGTCTTCATAGAACCGATCAACCTCAGCTTCTTCGGCCTCAGTGGTTGGGGCATAGACTTGAATTACTGTGATGTTGAATGGTTTGCCTTGGATTCGTACCGAGATCATTCTATCGTTTTTGAGATTGTACCCCAGTACTGCTTTTCCCACCCTTTTGTTGACTATGAGTGCTACTCCATTTCTTCTAAGGGATTCTTGCCCACAGTAGTAGATATAATGGTCACCGGAATTAAATTCGCCCATGCCTGTCCATTTTAGTCCACTGATTCCCAAGATGTCGATGTTCAATCTTGCCATCTCACGTTTGACCACCTCCAGCTTACCTTGATTCATTGATCTTACATTCCAGGTTCCTAAACAATATTGTTCTTTACAGCATCGGATTTTCTTTTCACCACCAGACACATCCACAGCTGAGTGTCCTTTCGGCTTTGGCCCGGCTGCTTCACTCTTTCTGGCGCTACTTGGAACTTCCCTCTGCTCTTCCCCAGTAGTATATTGGACACCTTCTGACCTGAGGGGCTCATCTTCCGGCGTCATCTCTTTTAGCCTTGTGATACGTTCCATGGGGTTTTCTTGGCAAGAATACTGGAGTGGGTTGCCATTTCCTTCTCCAGTGGACCACATTTTGTCAGAACTCTCCGCCATGACCTGTCCGTCTTGGGTGGCCCTGCACGGCATAGCTTATGGCTTCACTGAGTTACGCAAGCCCCTTCGCCACAACAAGGCAGTGATCTATGAAGGGGCTGAATAGCAGTGCTCAAAGTGGGCTGGACCGTATCCTAGCAATCTTTTGCGTTTTCCAGTTGAGGGCGGGATCATTGCCCGATACTCCAGATGGACGGAATCAGTGGCAGTCCATCGAGAGGCAAGTGTAACAGCTTTATCCATCTTTGGTGGCAGGTTGTCCAGCAAGCCCGGAGATGCTTTTAGGCTTTTTAGCTGCAAGCTTTTGAACAGGACAGCTCTGTCTTGGGGACACGGGTGTGTGTGTTTCAGTAGTACCAGGGAAACAGCTGATCCCCTCCACGCCATTTTGGCTTTGCCAAGGGAAGGGCTGGGGTGGATGGTAATGAAGCTTGGGCTGCAGACAGGGCTGCTCTGGCACATCGCCTGGGGTGCAGGAGCGCTCTCCTTGCAAAGAGCGGCCTGCCCATGCCTCTGGCAACGGGAATAGTTTTAATGAGATCTTGCTGTAAATCTATTCATTACAGAGTGATTGTTTTTGGCCACCTAAGCTCAATGTAGCAGCCCATTCAAAAACCACAGCAGAACAGCAAGAGAAGAAGGGGAATAAAATACAATACAGACTCTGGCCAACTGCAATGAAAATCTAGTATCCATTTACCCTAAACCCTTTTTTCCTCATGTGAATAAAAATCTGGGCCGCTGGCATAGAGGTAAGAGTCAGTCTATACAACCTGCACAAGGAGATTACAGAGTTCTGGACTCTGCTGCTTCAGACTAGCAGGTGCAGGAGGCGGTCATATTTTCTGAATAAACAGATTTTATATATATATATATATATATATATATATATATATATATATGGAAGTATGGCCTGACATTTTGCTTCTCCACAGCGGCAGCTTAATTATTGCACTGCCCCCCACTGCTAATACGTTTATTCCCTTGCAGAAACTTTCATGGCCATGGTCCCCTCCCTCAAAGCAGCTGGGGATGTGCAGGAGAGGGTTGCCAGCACTTCCACGGCCTGTTTCTGGACTTCCTGCAAGCATCTGGACGGAAACAGGATGCTGACCTAAATGGACCCCTGGTGGCCTGATCGTGCCAGGCTGATGTACCCACTTCGCTTGCCAGCAGCAGACCCTGTTCTCAGGCAGTTGTCTAAAGGAACAGCGCTGTGTGCCTTGGCTGTCAGGTGCTTTGCACCATTTGGGTCCCTGGGAGTGGCTAGGAGTGGGTGCTAGGAGCAGTCTGGGTCCCCTTTCACCTCAGGCAAGCCACCATTCCCTCAGACGCACCCCTCCCCTCATCTGCAACACAGAGATGACAATAGTGGCCTGCCTTATAGTGCTGTTACTGAAATTATTCACTTGAAATGCTTTGAACACATGAAATATAGGGTGCAAGTGCTGGGGTGGTTATTTGTAGCAGCAGTAACAGCACAAGTGGGTCCTGTAACAAAAAGTTGCAAGACCGAGTGCCTGTATTCAGTGGTCCATCCAGCCATGCCTTTTTCTGGGCTACTCCATTCAGTCCCCCCGCCCCACCCCATCAGTCAGCACGCCATGCCCACACAGCCTGCTCAGTCCTCATTGAGCTGTTTGGGGGCTTTCGCCACTCTCAGGGCTTCCCCCCCAAAGCTTTTCTTGTACTTCTGCAAATGCTGGGCTTCTTCAGAGCCTGCTTTAGGGATGGACTAAAGACACTTACCTTTTCGCAGCTTGGATTCGTGGGGGGGGGGGAGGCGCTCCGTCCCTCCCCCCGGAATCCTCCCTCGGCTGGCTCCACGGAGCCGCCGGCCAGGGCCATCCGGAGCCGGAGTTCCGGCCACAGCCAGCTGCTGTAGTGGCCGCCATTTGTATCCTGCCAGGCTGCCGTGATAGGCTACGTAAGTATTTACGTAGCCTATCACGACAAAGAGCAGGGGCGCAAACAGCGGCGGCTACGCTGTTTGTGCCGCTGCTCTTTCCGTGACAGGCTACGTATTTGCGTAGGCTAACACGGTAAAGGCAGCTATGCAAATGGCGTAGTGGCCGCCATTTGCGTGGCTGCCTTTACTGTGATGGGCTATGTAAATACTTACGTAGCCTATCACGTCAGCTTGGCAGGATGCAAATGGCGGCTGCAGCAGCCGGCTGAAAGACTAGCCGCCGCCGCCCCAGGTAAGTTTCGTTCCGGGGGGATTCCGCGGGGTGGCGGGGGGTGAGAGGCCCCGCCAGTGCATTCGGCCTCACTGAAATCCGTGGCGGAATTCTCCGCCATCCGTACTGCTGATACCTCTTCCTTGTGCATGGATGGTGCTGTTTTGGCTATGCAAGAATCCACACGTGGAGAAGGAGCTCGCTATTTGTATACAGCAGAAGTGGTCAAGAATAGACTACCTATGAGTAGTCTGTGGTTTGCTCCTGCATCCCCCAGGCCCTCCCTTAGTACCCGCAGGAGCAGTGGCTGTGGCCCGGAAAGCCCCGTGTCATGCAAAAGAGGGGGAGGCTCCTGCACAAACTCAGAGGCTCAGCCACGGAGCACAGGGGCTGGGGCAGCCCCGAGTCCCCCTCTCCTGGTGTGCCCCGATTCTCCAGAACATTGCTGCTCTCTGTGGGGATTAAAGGAAGGAATGTGAGGCCCTGGGCGGGGTGTGTGGTGGGATGGAGGGAGGCAGGGGAGGCAGGGGAGGATCTGTCAGCTTAGCTGGAGGGGAATGGATGGGTGGCGTGGGAGTGTGTGAATGAGGGAATTAACATATGAGAGAATGAATGGGGTATGTACGTGTGCGCGCGCACGTGTGTGTGTGTGTGTGTGTGTGTGTGAGAGAGAGAGAGAGAGAGGGGGGGGGATGGCAGAGAGAGAGAAAGGCTGGCCCTACGCACTCTTATCTTTAGCCCTGCCCACCACTGGCTCTGCCCCCCCCCCCATTATGCAGGGCCCTGAGGGAATGTGGCACGAGACTTCAAATAGGGGCCCCACCTCTAATATATAGGATAATGAAAACAAACGTGTTTTAGCTTGCATATTTTTTCTCAATAGTTTTATTTTTGTCCATGAGCCGTTGTGATGCAGAGGGTGAGAAAGAAAAAAATAAAATAGGAGCTGTTAGCACAAAAACTGTTTTTACCCCTGTATTGTCTCCCCCACCCCTTTCCTGGTGTTCAAACTAAAAAAATACAACATTTTTATTGAAGCAAGAAAAACCTGTGCAAATATATATATATATGACTTTGATCAGCATTCCAATCTCCCCCCATTCTCCTTTGCTTCAGGCATACCATAAAGGTTAATAACAGATACCAGAATCTGGTGCATTTAAAACACCAGGCTGCTACACATCACTAACTGACAATCACAAACCCATGCAGAATACCAATGCCAGGGCTGTCGACCAGGACTTCTGCAAAAAGCAGTAGATTTAGCATTAGTTCCGTCCTTCATTCATCGATGGGATACAGAGCTTGTGAGGCTTCTGTGTTTTGCCACAGGGACGATCAGCAATACGAGAGAGCGCAGTGGGCATCTGCAGTGTGCTCAGGCTACAGTGCAGAACACGGGCTCATGGGCAGCTTGTTTGGTTGCAACACATGACTGCGTGTGTGTGGGGACACACACCACCTGCCGGCAAGGTCGTGTGCAAGGCCCACTGGAGATGCACAAGAGCACCTGGATTACTGAACACACAGGACTGGCTCTGAAAACGGTAAGCTCCAGGTAGAATACAGCGACCAGAGGTTGGACTGGCAGTGCTTGCATGGATCATATCTCACCAGCCTTAAAAGAACATCACTGTCTGCCTATTCACTTCCTTTCACTTGGGACCCAGGTTCCTGAAAGAGTGCCCACCTCCCATACCAACCTGCCTGCATGCTGAGGTCACTGGCAACAGCCTTCTTCCCATACCACCTCCACCAGGGGCAAGACTATTTTCAGCCAGGGGCGGGGCTTTTTCAGCAGTGGCATCCAGCTGTTGATGGCCCTTCTCAGGGTGGTCTGCACTGACTTTGTTGTCTTTTAAGCATCAGACAATACTTTTTTTTTTTACCCAGGCATTTAAAAACATTTTTACTAACAAGTATTTTAAACGCTGACTTTTGTGTTTCTGCGAGTTGTCTTGTATGTCATTATTGCTGTTTCTTTCATAAAAGCCCTGCTTGAACTGGGTCTTGCCTAGCAGGCCTGGCCCTACTACAGTGGCCAACCAGATGCCTATAGGAAGCCCACACACAGTATACGAGTGCATTCACACCACCTCACTCATATTCCCCACTAACTGGTATACATAGGCATATTGCCCAATACTCGAGGTTATTCATAATCACCATGACTAGTAGCCATTGATAGCCTTATTCTCCATGAATTTGTCTAATCCCCTTTTAAAGCCCTCCAAGTTGATGGCCATCACTGCACCTTGTAGTAGTGAATTCTATAGTTTGACTATGCACCTTGCAAACAAGTCCTGCATTGAGCAGGGGGTTGGACTCGATGGCCTTGTAGGCCCTTTCCAACCCTACTATTCTATGATTCTATGATTTTGTCTGTTCTGAATCTCCTGCCATTGGATGACCAGTTCTGTATTATCTCGATCCACTTTCTCCACACCATGCATAATTTTGTACTTCTCTACCAAGTCTCCTCTTACTCACTTTACATGCCCAAACAATCATGATACTAAATTATTTAGGGTGCTTAAAATAAAAAGGGATTTCAGAGGTCCAAAAGGTTATCTCCAAACTAGGAGAATGGGCATCAAAATGGCAAAGGAGATTCAATATAAGCAAGTGTAAAGTGATGCATGCTGGGGCAAAAAAATCCTACTTACTGCTTGATCTGGATCATGAAGTAAAGCAAGGCGAAGTCTTGCAGATTGTGTCAACACCTTGGTTAGTGCATTGAAGGAGGTGCTGGCTGGAATATTCGCCCACAAACAGAGCTGTTGTCTCAGCAAAGGGCTGCAGTCGACAGAGGCCTTAAAAGGTTGGTACAGCCTAGTTTTCCAGTGGCTCCATTCCTGCTGGATGCTGACTGCAATTGTGGCTGTTTCTACAGTCTCCTCCTCATGTGTGTCTGAGGAACGGGAAAAACTGCAAGGGAGTTCTTCAGCATCCAGAGGCTGATAGGAGGGTTATGTTCTCAGGCTGGGAAGGTATAAAAAGGGGTCCTGAGGACAAAATGGGGCAACTTGTGATCTGTCTGAAAGCAAGTCAGACATGAGGTGCTGTGGAGCCTTGGGAGCAGGGAACAGAACGTCCCTTTTTGCTGAAATCACCCTAAATAATTTGATGTCATCAGCAAACGTGGCCACCTCACTGCTCAGCCCCAGCTCCGGATCATTTATGAACAAGTTGAAAAAGTATAGATCTGTGGGGAAACCCACTGTTTGCATTCCTCCATTGCAAGAATTGTCCGTTTATTCTTGCATTCTGCTTCCTGTTCTTTAGCTAGTTACCAGTCAATAAGAGGACCTCTCCTCTTATTCCATGACCGCTAAGCTTGTTCAAGCTAAGCTTGTCCTTGGTGAGCGATGTTGTCAAAAGCCTTTTGAAAGTCCAAGTAAACAAGGTCTACCAGATCACCCCTATCCACATTCTTGTTGACACTCTCAAACAACTCTAAAACGTTAGTGAGACTGGACTTACCTTTGTGGACTTGTTCTTTTTCAGCTGGGCTTGTCCATCTATATGCTTGATAATTTTCTCTTTAATAATGCTTTCCACCAATTTACCTGGAACAGATGTTAAGGCAACTAGCCCGTAATTTCCTGGATACCTTTTCAAAAATTACCATTTCCAGTCCTCTGTTACAAGATGAACAAGTTATATATGTAAGAGCCAGGGTGGTATAGTGGTGGTCCTTTTTATTTTTGTCATTTGACCAAGACTTCTAATTTTCTGAAGGAAGCTCTCTTTTCTCTAATAGCTTCCTTGACAGTGCTTGTTAACCATGCTGCTGACCTCTTGGACTTTGTGGTGCCTTTCTTTATCTGTGATATCCATTCTAACTGAGCTTCTATTGTAGTGGTTTTGAGTAACCCTCAAGTGTTCTGAGGAGATTTGACCCTCTTAACTCTCCTTTTCAGCTTTCTACCAGGTCCCTCATTTTAGAGAAATTTCATCTTTTTAAAAGATGAATGTTACTGTGTTGGACTTCCTTGAAAATTTTCCACTCACATATACAGTAATAGATTCATAGAACAGTAGGGTTGGTCTAAGTCCTAGTTTGTCTGAAGGAGGAAGAGATAATGCTTGTTGGACAAGGTTCAGTCAGTGGATTCAGAGCAATTTGTTGTCGTCCCCCTGCCTCTCCAGCATGCATTGTTTTTATTCATTAATTAATTCTTTATATTTTTTATCGTGCTTTATAAACCGAAAAGACAAGACACAAGGGGAATGGAACAAAAAGGCAGAGAAAGGAGATCAGAGAGGAGATCAGTGGTGAGTGGTAAACAGGAATTAGTCCAGTTTGTTTGTTTGTTTATTTCATTTCTATACCGCCCAATAGCCGAAGCTCTCTGGGCGGTTCACAAAAATAGTTGAGGACAGGCTGATCTCCCTCTAACATTCTTGCATTTTAAAAGTTCTGCAACTGACTCAGCAACTTTCTTCCTTCTTTGCTCTTGTCACACACACAGAAACTAAGGTGCAACTATTTGGTCAGACAGGGTCTGGAACATGACAGGCACCTTTGGAGGCTTGATGGCTGTGGAGTCCCTTGTGTGCTGGACCCTTCCAATGAACTACTTCGACTAGACTCCTAATGCACGGCAATTGCAAAAGCAAGGCAGGTTGTGTCGGTGGGAGGCAGACTGTTTCTAGGAATCCACCTGAAATAAAAATGCAACTTTAAATTCTTACATCCAAGGAAATTTGTGCAGGTTTGAGAATAGCAAAATTGGTCTGCAGTCCTTAGTCCATCAGAGACCCCGGAGAGCTGCTGCCAGTCAGGGTAGACAATACTGGTCTAGATCTATGGCCCGAGTTGGTATGCATGAAGTACCTTCCCGAGGTCCTATATTACTCCTACTACTCTGCCTGTGCCCTTGGTGGGACAATGCTAGCCAACAGAGTAGTCAGCCAGCTCCCTTGCTGCCTGAGGTGGGAGAGGACGCATGCTGCCCCCACGGCTGCAATGCGTATGCACCCCCTGCCCCCTCACGCCGCTCCTTACCTTTGCCACCCCGTGGCCCGAAGAAGTGGCTGCGGGGTTCTCGCATGAGCCCTGCGATTGCTTCTTCCAGCCGTGTGACTCTCCATAGGCCAGGGTCAGCGCAGCAGCAGCAGTAACGGCAACAAGGGAGACCGAGGGCGGGAGGCTGCTCCAGAGAGTCCTGCCAACTGCTCTCTCACTGCAGCAAATGCCACAGCAGGAGAGCAGCTGGTGGGGCTCTCCAGAGCACCCGCTAGAGGCAGCGGCAGGCAGTGGCAGCAGGCCCTCCTAGCAGGGGCAGGGGGGCCTGGCGCAATTAGCTGCTCCTCCCACTCTGCGGGTGCCTTGCCCTGCTGCATGGGAGGGCCAGCCTTGGTGGTCCAAGAGACGTCTCATCTGAGATATTTCTCTTTTTTTTTTTGCTTAAAATGCTGGGGATTTAATTTGTGGCCTTTCACATGTAGAGGATGTGTTTAGGCACTGAATTCCAGTACCTCCCAAATTTTAAAAGGGAGATCTACATCATTATCATCATCATCATATCTTTTGTGATACCGGAGTCACATGAAACACTTCCTCAGAATTTCTTATATGAAAAGAATCGAGTGCAAAGGCTGCATTGTGTATGAACTCTCACATCTGGCAAAGGAATGTAGAAGCATCATTACAGTTTTGAATCCATTTGCAATTGTAATTCCTGGAAGGGACTTGCTATGACAGCCAAGGTTGTGAGCATCTTTTATGCTTTTTAAAAAGTGATCACCTTTCATATCCTTAAATCTCTTTGTAGATTTTGCACAACCTTTTTATTTTCACTATGTGTGAGGGGGTGGGAGGAGGGGGGAAATTCTTGATATGGCACTGCAGTTGTGTCTATCACCACAGAAATCACAGATGAGACAAGATTGGGGGGGGGCTTTAAAAAAAAAGCAACGTTGATGTAGTTGACTGTGACCGTCAAACCGGCATTTAGCAAATGAATGATGAGGAGAAATGGTGTGCACTAAAAACCTTCACTGCTATAGACAGCTTAATAGTGACTAATTAAAATGATGGCTTAATTAAGACACTTAGTGTTAGCACGTACTTTCACGTTAATGTAAAATCAGTGAAAGTTCAATTTGCCATCACCACCCTTGGTTCAGTCCGGTACCAAGGCAGGTGTTTCCCTCCTTGCAGCAAAAGCTTTAGGAAAGGGAGAAGCTGGGGGTGGCTGTCAGGAGTGCCCTAGCGGCCTCTTTCAGTACACTCTAATAGCCAACTCAAGACACAGACGAAAGGATTCTTTTTAAGGCTTTAATCCTTTTACAACTTAATGACTCTTTCAGATGCTAATCACCAGCAACTACGCAATGAACAGTGGAGTAGCCTATGCTCCGGGTAGGCAGTTGGTCCCCATTTGAAGGAGAATCACTTGAAGACCCTGAACTTATGGGCTATATCCTCCCTCTTTCCCTTGGGTCCACGGGACACGGCTGTTGCTTGCGCGCCAAACGGGTGCTACGCCTCCTTTCCGCGCCCTCCATTGCTCGTCGCTCTCTGCGTCGAGCGTCTAGCAAGCCCCCCTCCCACATTCTCTCACTGCCCAGGTCACTATCTATCTCAGGAATGCCGGCAGGAGGAATCTCTGCCAGCTCCTCTGCCTGTGAGGGATGAGCTGGCTCCTCTCCCACGGATTGCTGATCCTCCTCAGAATCAGAACTGCTCTGGGGTTCTATCGGCTCAGTTTCCAGCCTGACATCATCCCCACACCCATGAGGCCCCCCCTCGTGCTCTTCCCCTGGGGGCCCGGGTTTGTGGGGGTACGGCTGGTGGGAATGCCTCAGCAGCAACAGAGCATGAACATTTTCCGCGGGTTCCCAGGTTTGCTCATCTGGCCCGTACCCTTTCCAGTCCACTAGATGTTGCAGGCGGCCGCGAGAAAGGCAGGAGTCCAGAATCTCCGCGACCTCAAACTCCTCCTCCCCCTCCACAAGCACTGGCGGCGGGGGGGAGGGAACCGACCAAGCGATGAGGGTCGCCAGAAACCAGGGGGGACAGCAAGGACCGATGAAAAACAGGATGGATCTTCATGGAGGGGGGGAGAGCCAGGCGAAAAGCAACAGGGTTAATCTGGGCCGTAATCTGGAAAGGCCCCGTGTGGCGAGGCGTGAGCTTCCTTGCGGGCGAGTGAGAGGGGAGGTATTGGGTGGACAACCAAACCCAGTCCCACAGTTGCAGAGATGGACCTGGCTGGCGCCGCCGGTCTGCAGAGGCCTTGTAGGCTGTCTTGGCTTGCTTGAGGGAGTTCCGTAAGAGGTGGTGTACCGCTCGCAACTCCTCTAAAAAGTCATGGGCCGCTGGCACCGAAGAGGGAGCTAAGGTGGATGGGAAAGCCTTGGGGTGGTAACCAAAATTGGCAAAAAATGGAGTTTGGCGGGTGGAAGCATGGCAAGCATTGTTATAAGCAAATTCTGCGAGAGGCAGCAAGGAAAACCAGTCATCTTGCTGGTAATTGACATAACAGTGCAAATATTGCTCCAGAATCGCATTGGTGTGCTCGGTCTGACCGTCTGTCTGTGGATGGTGGGCGGAGGAAAGCCGGAGCATCACATGGAGAAGCCCAAGTAGCTCCCTCCAGAAATGGGCAGTGAATTGGGCCCCCCTATCCGAAATGAGACCCTTGGGCTATCCGTGGAGCAAGAAAACATGCGCCAAAAACAGCTCCACCGTCTCCCTGGCTGTGGGCAACCCAGAGCAGGGGATGAAATGGGCCATCTTAGAAAACAAATCCACCACCACCACAATGGTGGTCTTACCGTGTGAGGGAGGCAAGTCAGCGATGAAGTCAAGGGAGAGCAGTTTCCAAGGTTCTGAGGGGATAGGCAGGGGGTGAAGAAAGCCTGTGGGCTTGCTGGAGGGGGCCTTCACCCACTGGCAGGTTGGGCAGGAGGCGACATAGGTCTTGACGTCCCGACACACACAAGGCCACCAAAAATCCTGCATCATTCCGTGCAGGGTATTGGCGAAGCCAAAATGCCCAGCGGTGGGGGAGTCGTGACACTGATGGAGGACCTTCTCGCAGAGGGGTCTAGAAGGCACATAGACCTGACCGGAATGGTAAAGCAGGCCACCTCGCAAAGAGAAAGGGGTAGAGTGGGGGTTAAACTGCAGCTTGTAGATTCTGTACGGCAGTCGTCAGTTGAGCCACTTGATCACAGAGAATCTGGTTCTCTTGTGCCAGAGCTTGCACCGCCGGGTCCCTGGCACCCTCCATTCGGCAGTAGGAGAAGAGAGAGAGAAAAAAAGAGGAACGGGGACCAAGCTGTCAGAAGCGCCCCAGCAGCCTCTTTCAGTACACTCTAATAGCCAACTCAAGACACAGACGAAAGGATTCTTTTTAAGGCTTTAATCCTTTTACAACTTAATGACTCTTTCAGATGCTAATCACCAGCAACTAAGCAATGAACAGCGGAGTAGCCTATGCTCCTGGTAGGCAGTTGGTCCCCGTTTGAAGGAGAATCACTTCAAGACCCTGAACTTATGGGCTAGGGAGAGATCCCCCCTCTTTCCCTTGGGTCCACAGGACGTGGCCGTTGCTTGCCGTTTGGGCCGTTGGCACAAACGGGCGCTACGCCTCCTTTCCACTCCCTCCATCGCTCATTGCTTTCTGCGTCTGTGTCGAACATCTAGCAAGCCCCCCTCCCGCACTCTCTCACTGCCCGGGTCACTATCTATCTCAGGAATGCCAGCAGGAGGAATCTCTGCCAGCTGCTGTGCCTGTGAGGGATGAGCTGGCTCCTCTCCCACGGATTGCTGATCCTCCTCAGAATCAGAACTGCTCTGGGGTTCTATCGGCTCAGTTTCCACCCTGACAGTGGCGAGTTTCCATGAGAAGCAAGCTTGTGTATAGAGTTGCCAGGAGTTGGGCTTTGGCCCCCAAACTCAGTTTTTGGTGTCCATTCTTAGCTCCTAAGAGCATCCAGTTTAAAAGCTCTGGGCTCTCAGCTAGTCTCAAATGACCTGCACCCTTGGAACCTTGTGTCTATGAGTTTTGCAGCAGAATTATTTTAAAACACTGCTTTGGGTCTGATCACACGGTAGCCTTCTTGCGGGCACAGCTCGTTGTGTTCCGGTTTTTCTTTAAATGCAGAATTTCAGTGTCTATCACACCGCTAAACGTTTCCTGCTGCCTCCCAAATGTAACGCCATCTCCCATCTGCATACCTACTTTTCATCCCTTCCCCGTCACCTCCACTACCATTTCTCTTCTCCCACTTCTGTCTGCCTCTGTGGGCATGTGCACAGGTGAGTCAATTCACCTGTGTGCACACTTCTTTAAAAATGTGGAGGAGCAATTGTGCAAGACTGTTATGGTGGAGGTTTGCAAATGTGTACTATTGAAAAGAGGTAACTCCAGAAGTGTGCAAGTACTGTGCCATCACAATAAAAAATTGGGAAAAAATAGCTGTGTTTGTATTATGCCCACTGGAAATGAAATGACACAACAGGGAGTAAAACTGTGCCACACGGACCTGCCTGTTCAGAAGCATCACAGTGAACATCACAACCACGTCCCCACAGAAATGCCACAAGGTCTTGAAAACAGGGATCACACCAGTGATTCTTTGCAATACTGTGCCATGCCAGAAAACATTAACGGCTGTTGTTCCTCATTGTGAAGAAATACCTGCAGGACCATGAGGATGTTGTGTGGGCAGTTTGCAGCAGTTTGCAAAATCACGCCCACGGGGCAAGGTGATAGCATATTAAAAGCCTCGTCTGATCAAGCCCTTTAAAAAACTCACCTCAGAGAAAATTTTCCACAAGAGTTTTTTCTCAATTTTCCAGCACCTTCACATTTCTACTTCTGCCCTTTGACAGCTGAGGGTCATATCTCTGCCTAGGTATCAGATTTTGGTCTTTTCAGAGCTGGCAGCCCCACAAATCTCAGGCTCTGGGACCTGACAACTCTACCTGTGTGTGAGGTATTTCCTTTGCACTGGTGTACCACTGTGTGCATTGCAGGCTGCCTTCCGCTTCTGTGAGTCTAAAAAAACAGTGAAGTACATCTGTGCCATGCTGTATGAAGAACCAGATGCCTCTTCGATATGCACAGGAGCAAACTTATCTTCATGGATCTGATGGAATGGACCATCACTCACAAAACCTCATGTCATAAAACATTAAGGCACATCTATACTACAGATTTAGGTTGGTTTTATACTAGTTGGTCATGGCTTCCTCTAAAGGATCCTGGGAACTGCTGAGGGCATTGAGAAGTCTTTATCCCTCCACAGATCCAGTTCCGTGGGACATAGGGAGCTGCCAGCCCTACCATTAGGTAGAATGAGGCAATCGCTTCAGGCTGCAGATGCCGGGGGGGGAATGGTGGCAGGAAGCCCCATAGCCTTCTCCACAGCCCTGAGCCACTCTCCTCTTTTGGGGGACAGAGTTATGTGTGCCACACAGTTAGTCTTACACCCCCTAAGCTAGCCTGCTACCCTCAGGTGTAGTGGAGGATAGTGTCCTGTTGCAGCACTGAAGTAAGATTTACCTGCCAGTTGAGCTGACTTTTGTACATGGAATGAAGGCGGAGAGGCACCACCTCGACCTTTGTCTCAGGAAACAAAATGTCTTGCGCTGGCCCTGGTTGGACTATTTGTGGCACCTGGCCCTTCCCATGCAACTTATCCTGAGAATTTCTTCTATGACGAGACCAAGTTCAAAGACTGCGTGGTGTATGAACAACTCTGTGTTGTCTACTCCGGCTGCCACAGCAGCTCTCCAGGGCTCCAAGCCTTTCTCATCACCTGGTCCTGATAGAGATGCTAGAGATAGAATCTGGAAGTTCCTCAGCATGCTCTGTCAGAGCCATGGCCTTTCCCCTCACAGACAAACCAATTTAAGTTTATGCTGTGGATTCAGATATACTGACAACCTGCAATCTTACCTGGAAGCTCCATTGAACACTGTTGGACTTCCTGAGTAAACATGCATTGGATTGCACTGGAAGTCTCTCAAATGTTGTCTCTTTTGGTTTGAAAACTCCTTGTTTTCACTGATGTCTCCTGTACACGGTCTGAGTTAATTTCAACCTATTAAAAATGGTCATCTTGTGACATCGCTCTTAGCTCAGGGAGGGCCCCCTCCTCATCTGCAGGTCCCAGCTGAACCCCTGGACTAGAAGTGAAGCTGCTTCCTTCTCCCCAAAGGTGCTGCTGGTAGCTGTCTGGTGCGCTATCCAAGGCCCCCTTGAGTCTCTACGCCCAGAATTTCCAGAGGGGTAGCCATGCCTCTGTCGTAGCAAAAACAAGGAAGAGTCTTACGGCATCTTAAAGGTTTTTCAGAAGTATTACGGCATAAGCTTTTGTGGACCAGCGCCTGCTTCATCAGTTGCATGAAGCGCTGGATCTTACTCCTTACTTGTACCTTACTCATTTCTATCCTGCCTTTCTTCCGTCATGGCGTTCAGGGCAGCTGGCGTGGGATTCCCAGGTGGTCTCCCGTCCAGACTCTGACCAGACCTGCTGAGCTTCCACAAGCTGGCTGCATCACCCACCCTTTCATCCTCACGTGCACCCCACGAGGCGGTTTCTAGTCCGCAAAAGCGTCTTGAGGATGTTAGTCTTTAAAGCGCCACACGGCCAGATGGGGGGCCTCCGCCGAATTTGGCCCCCGGGCCTCCCCATCAGGCCTGCGAAGGGAGGCCCCTTCCTCTGCCCAGTCGCTGCTCGGCGAAGGCCGGGGCGGGGGAGCGGCTCCCGCCTGAGCCGCGGCCTTCCGGGGCTCAGCCGGCTTCGCCCCCCCCCGGCCCTTCCCAGCTGGGGCCAGCGAGGCCACCCACCGCAGGTGCGCGCGGGAGCGAGCGAGCCTGGGCGTGCGCGGGCACACAGGCGGAGGGGCCGGGCCGGGCCGGGCCGGCACGGCGGGGCTGCGGGCCAGCGGCCGGCGCCCCGCCGTGGGCATGCCCCCACGGGCTCGCGGCAGCCAGCCGGCAGGGCTCCTCCGCACGGAGCTTCACCCGCGGCGGAGGCGGCTCCGGCACGGAGGCTCGCGGGCCCGCCACACGGCCGCCGGGCCCTGCTGCACTGAGCGCCCCGGCTCCGTCCGAGGCGGGCCGCGGATCAGGGGCCGCCAGACGCCCCGCCGGGCGGCGCTCGCGCTCCCTGCGTGGAAGAGGAAGGCGCGGGGAGGGGAGCGAGGCCGCGGGCGAGCGCGAGCCTGAGCCTGGGCGCCTGCGGCGACCCGGCCGTTGCCGGGGAAGCGGGAAGCCCCGTTTCGGGCGCGGGCTCCAGGCGGGCGCAGGAGCCGGCGGCCGGCGCTGCGGGGAGGGCGGGCGCGGGCCTGTGCGGGGCCGCTCGGGCACCGGCTCGCGCCGCAGAGCCGCGCCGGGGCGGGCGACCTGGCCGCTCCCTCCCGCCGCGCCTCCCGATTGGCCGGGCTGCGCCCCCGGCCCTGCCCGGCCCTGCCCTGCCCTGCCCTGCCCTGCCAGAGGAGGAGCGCCTCATCATTGGTCGAGAGGCTTCGTGCGCCGCGATTGGGCGCCCGCGAAGGGAGGGCGCGCGGAGAGGGCGCGCGCCCCGCCCTCCCGCGCGCCGCGATTGGGCGGGCCTGGCGCTGGGTTGTCGGGGCGACGCTCTCGCGGGGCCCGCCCTCCGCTTCCTCCACCGGCCGCGCGGAGGCTCTCGCGCGAAGTGGGCTGGGGCGGGGCGGCGTCTCCTGGCCGAGCCGCCGCCTCGCGCGCGCTCATTCGCGCCCTCGCTCGCGTCCTGCTCTCTCCGCCGCGGGCGGGCGGGCGGGCCCGGGGGAAGACGCCCGCGCTTCGGTGAGAGAGCGAGGCGGGAGCAGTGCGGGGGCTGGCATTGGCGGGGGGCGCCTCTTGCTCTCAGGAGGAGCCGAAGAGAGGGGCGAAGGGAGGGCTTAAGGGGGCGGGCCTCCGTTCCGCGGGGGGGCTTGCAGGGGCCCCTGGGAGGGGGCAGCTCCCCTCAGTGTTTGTGGTCGGGGTCGGGATGCGGAAGGTCAGCAAGGCGAGGAAAGCACCGGGTCGGGGTGTCTCTGTGTTTGCCCCCCCGCCTTCCAGCCTCGGAGGGAGGCATCCTTTGTGGCAAGAGTTACTTCCCTCCCCATTTATTTGTGGGAGGTGAGGGGGTCCCCCCCCGAATTAGGGTGCTGAGAGACTCAGTCTCTTGCTGAGGAAAAGGTGTCTTGGGGTGGGGGTCAGTTTCCCTCCACAGGCAGGCAGGGGCTTGTTTTCTTCCTGGGTCTGAGTTGCCCCCTCCCTTTGTGAGTGTGGGGTGGTCTGTGGAGATGGGTGGTTCCCTTTGTCACTTCAAAAAGTGGCTTTACGGGGGTGCTTTGATGCATGTGGATGTGCTTCGGGTAGCTCTTTTCTTCTTTTCTGGAAACACTGTTGGTTACAACTGTGTTAATGTGCCAGCAGTGTGGGGAGCTTTTTACCAAAGCAACTTCAGAAAAGCAGGTGCCTGCCCGGAGGAGCTTGCAATCAAAATCTGAAATCAGTTTAATGGAATGCTCTGGCTGAGTGGTGTCAGGGGCATGTATCTTGGAAGGGGCGATGATTACGGGGTTTCTTCTCATCCTGTTCCTGTGTGCCTGTGTGGGGTTTCCATCTGCCTCCAGGCCCATGAAGGAGGCTGTAGTTCCACAGGGAGATGGCCCTCAGAGCCTAGCCACACTTTTCTCACAGTCTTGGGGTAGGCAGGGAAACAGTGTCTGCTTGGGGCAGGGTGGCAAGTGAACCATTAGGCTGCAAGAATCTGTAGAAGTCTATTAACGAGAGCACACAACCGGTTTATTGCCAGGCAGGATACAAGACAGAACGTTCTACCTGCCCCTTGTCAAGGAATGGGGTCCAAGCCAGACTCACCTCCGAACCCTTTTCAGCCCCGCTTTCCATCACAGCTCATCCTTTCCAGGCCCTGGACCAGCCCTCCCAAACCTGGTACCTCCAGATGTTTTGGCTGGCTGGGGCTGATGGCAGTTGGAAGTCTAAAAGATCTGGAGGGCACCATGTTGGAGAAGGCTGCTCTAGATGCAGGTGTCTTGAGAAGTGCAGAAAGATGGATTTGGTGAAATCCTGCGGCTGCTCAGGGAGGTTTATTTACAATATCCTGCCTTTTCTCCAAGGAGTCCAAGACAGCAGTCATAATCTTCCTCCATTTTATCCTCAACCCTGTAAGGTAGATTAGGCTGATACTCAGCTACTGGCCCAAGTGAGCTTCATGGCTGAGTGGGAATTAGAGCCCGGGTCTCATGAGTCCCAGTCCAACATTCTAACCACTACACCACTCTGGTTTTGTGGTGTGTAGGAGGGCTGAGAGTAAGTTGTCAAAGTTCCAGATGTCTGAATGGGCAAATCCTAAGAATGCCAGGATTTTCCTCCTCCTGGCCTTGCCTTATTTCAGATGGCTCTGGTGTCCAATACTGGGAAACCCATTTCAGTTTCTTAGGTTGCCTGGGTCTTGCAGTCTCTATTGCACCCGTCACTCTTTGCTGAGCGACTGTTCTAAGCTGCCTAGTCCTGTCTTTGTGTGTGATGTTTGCATTTCATGGGTGGCATGCTCTGAAAGTCTACATTCAGAGCAGGGAGAACGGTCTTTGGGGTTTCATAAGGAGGAGGAGAAAGGTGCACATGTGGGGGTTGATGCTTGCTTCTTTGTTGAGCATCTGTGTGTGCTGCTGATGCATTGTGTAGCATAAAGTTTACCGCCCCTGAGATGACTGGATAGAGAAGCATATGGGAGAATGAGCTTACAGAGCCTTAATGAGCAGTAGCGCAGATATTTACAAGCCTGATTTAACCAGGTATGAAATGAGGGGCACTTGCTGGGGATGTTCACTTGCAAACTTCAGGTTTGTGTGGCTACTTCATGTGCATGGCCAAAAGTAACCTTGTCTTTTTGTGTTTTGCTGCGTTGCAGGTGCAGTTTGGGCTGGGAGCAAGTTTGTGAATAGCTCTTTGTGTGGTGCCAGCACCTGCTCTTTCAGTACTGAGACAGCAAAATGGTGTTGCATGAGCTAGCTGGAGAGGAGCTATTTGAAAAGCAAAGGCTGCTTTCCTCACCGTAATTTAGCACCTATTACCAGAAAAGTGCCAAGTGTTCTTTTGGGAATCATGGATGTCATAACGTAGAACTAAATGGGTTTTAAGAATGGTGACACTGTCACGTGACACAATCAGCATTGGAAATGCCCTGAAGGGCTGCACTGTGAATGTTTTGTGTTTTTGCCCTTCCTGCCACACTGTCAGATTTCTTTGCTTAAAAGTGTGCAGCAGGTAATGTGTTAAGGAAAAATGTGTGATTTTTGCACGTTAAAGGCAATCTTAGACCTGGTTTCCTGTTTTTCTGAATTCCTGCATGCAGGGTAATTCTGTGTTGGATTACGAATGAATAGAGCAGGACAGTGGGATCCAGGAAGCCCCTGGTTCAAATCTGGCTGCTGGCATGAATGTAACTAGGTGGTCTTAAGCACGTCACAGCTTCAGCCCCACACCCCCATCTACAATATGAGGGGAGTAATTTAACTTGCAGGGCTTTTAAAAGTTATGCATATTAATGTACATCAAGCAGTTTGAACAGCCTAAAGAATTGCATAAATGCAAAATATTAATAATGTGACACCTCTGTGTTGCTTTCAGTGTGTGATCGTTCTGCATGTGAGTGTTTTACTGAGTTTTTGTGTTTGTGGGGCGGTTATAGCCAGCACATGTGCATACAGTACCCCCCCCCCCCGATAAATCACAGTCAGAGTTCATGTTAATTCTTCCACAGAAGTGCCTTCCCTTTAATAGTTGTCACATATTGAGCAGCTTTGAATACTTATCCTGAACTGTGCAGAATGTAGCCTGAAGAATCCAAGTGTCATCTTCTTCCAACCAAAATGGTCTGTGATGCTTCAGTTCATCTGGAAGGCTTTCTGCTGTGCTCTTTACATTTGATTGATACCTTCAGGGTTTTGTCCAGGAGAGAACTGACAACAATCTCTTCCCTTGTTGCCGCTTCTTACTTATAAACCAAGCGGAGCACATTCGGAAATTTTTATGCTACATGCAGTATGGATCAAGCTGATGCAAGTTTAGAATTCTGGCTAAAATGAGATCTCCTTTAACTAGGCATGGGGTAAACTACTGATCTAGTCATTGGCACCAAAGCATGCTTTTACAGGGTGGTTTTTAAAAACCAAACACCACAATATCTGTATTGTGTAAGCGTGCTGTGATAGTGTGATTCTGTCCTGTGACAACCTACATTAACTCCCTAGATTCCAGTTCCTGCTGTTATAGCCTGTTCACCTCTACTGCCCCTGCTGTTTCTGTTCCTGTGTCTCCCTTTTTAACAGCCCTCTTCATTCCCTTTGCTCTTCACAGGCTCAGTGATTGCCTGCCCATTGCATTTTCTTCCCACACTACTGTTTATGTCTGAAGCGGGCCCCCATATGTATTTTATTTAGAAAATGTATATCCTGCCTTTTGATCAAATGATTCTCAAGGCAACTTACAATAGATTATAATATGCGCACGCACACAACAGACCATGCAATCGCAGAGATCTTAGCCCCTTGGCCAATGAATGGGGACAGAGTTTGCTTTTCTTCAGCTCTGCAGTCCTAGGGCAACTGACAACTGGAGCTGACTGTTCTTTCTTGCACTAGGGGGTGCACAATCTCCATGCAGCTGCTCCTTCTTTGGCCAGTGAATGGGCCAAGCTGGTTTCCCCCCTTAGCATGGTCATCTTCCCGAGAGGCAAGGGCTGTAACCTCCCAGTGGCCATTGGTCTCCTGGCTGATGCCAGTGTACTTCCCTGCTGTTCTGCCATCCCAGGTCAACTCATCAATCTGCTTCCTTCCGTCAGACCCATCTCTTAAATCCGATTATGAATCACATCAATGTTGCTGTTTCTATTCCTTCACTAGCACCTCTCCCCATTCATCTTTTGTCTGGCTAATGTAGATTGTAAGCCCTATGGGAGACACATGTTGTGTACAGCATCTAGCTATATAAATATTAAAATAGTAGCTATACAAGAACATAAGCAAACTGATTCCTTAGTGTTCAAGTCCATTTCTCTCCCTGCCCTCCATCTTTAGCATGAGATGCAAGTTAAAATTAATGTGCTGGTCTTCATTTTTGGAAGGAAAATACATACTGGTGCCATTATGGGGTGCCTGGTGAAGCTTCAGTAGCTCTTTGATGTTTGTATTAATACTGCCGCCTCTGCGAACAGCCAAATGTTAGCTAAAGTACATGGCAGGGTTCAATAAGACACTGTAAGAGAGAACTTTATGCAGGCTGCCTTTGTGATGTTGTGCAGTTTATTTGCAGAGCTCAAAATTAGCAGAGGCCTATAATGATTAGTAGCTGGCTGATAGCCCAGAAATACACAAAGCTGAGTCTGGCAGCACTTGGCAGTAATTTTCTGAAAGACAATTGTCCCTTAGCTCCTTTTGTTATCAAATCGATTATTTGACAATAGCACTTCTGTTTACAATGCTGAATCTATCAGGGTACTTGCATAGGAAAAATGTGGCTGGATACGACCTGGTCACTTACACCTCCTAGCCCAGGCTTTCTGTTGAGCAGCTTTAAGCTGCACACCTGTTTACAAACCTGGTCATTTAAACTATATGCAAAGTTTCTATTTTTAATCTCCCTCTCTTGACACCCTCACCCCTCCTGGCACACTCAAACAGAATGAGCTGTTGTCAGTGTTGCTGAGTCAGTTCATGGTAACCCACATCCAATGCATACAGGACATTCTCTTCCAGTCATGCATTGTCGCACAAGCAATGTGCTGTCCCTTCTAGTCACCAGGGAATCCAATTTCTTGTTCCTCGGTGTTTGGTGCAATCACACACACTCCAGTGGAAGCCTTGAATGATGCAAAGGTAGCACAAGAGTTCACCTCACTGGATTGGACTAGATCAAATGTCAACCTAGTCCAGCTGTCAACCTAGTCCAGCACTTGTTTCCAAAGTCGCCAGCCAGATGTCCCTGGGAAGGTCACAAGGCGAGCATGATAGAGATGGGCACCCACTGTTAGTCCACTGTTCAGAGGCATACCACTCCTGTACCTGGTGTTTTTGTTTAACTATAATGACCTGTCCTCCATGAGTTTGTCTAATCTCTTTTAGCATCTATGCTACTTGGTGCCTTGATATCTGCTGGCAATGAATTATATGACTTAATTATACATATGGACAGCATAAGCAGAAAACAACCAAACTAAAAACCTCATGAGTATAAATAAGTCCTATTGCAAAATAAACACCTGTTAGGATTGTCTAGTCACAGATAGCCTGTTTGAACTTGCTGTTCTGCTGCTCTCTATATGTTGGCTGAGATGTCCACTTACACATGTGGTCTCCTTAAGTGTGCCAGGGGTGAATTAAAGAGAATGTTTTTCAGTTGTCAAATCCTAGCAAGAGCTGGGCTTGATTTGCCTCTTTTGTGCTAGGATAAGTGAGTTTGTGTAGAGAGTGGTTGCTTTCCCTGCAGAATAGTTTTAAGTTAAAAACTGAGAACTGGGTTTTGAAGAGGCAGAGGAACTAGAGATCAAATCACCAACATTCGCTGGATCATGGAGAAAGCAAGAGAATTCCAGAAAAATGTCTATTTCTGCTTCATTGACTACACTAAAGCGTTTGATCGTGTGGATCACGACAAACTGTGGCAAATTCTTAAAGAGATGGGAGTACCAGACCACCTTACCTGTCTCCTGAGAAACCTGTACGAGGGTCAAGAAGCAACAGTAAGAACCAGACATGGAACAACCGATTGGTTCAAAATTGGGAAAGGAGTACGACAAGGCTGTATATTGTCGCCCTGCTTATTTAACTTATATGCAGAGTACATCATGAGAAACGCCAGGTTGGATGAGAACGGGAGAATTATCAACAACCTCAGATACGCAGACGATACCACCCGAATGGCAGAAAGCGAAGAGGATCTCAAGAGCCTCTTGTTGAGGGTGAAAGTGGAGAGTGCAAAAGCTGGTTTGAAACTCGACATTAAAAAAACTTAAGATCATGGCATCTGGCCCCATCACTTCCTGGCATATAGAAGGAGAAGAAATGGAAACAGTGACAGATTTTATTTTCTTGGGCTCCAGGATCACCACAGACGGTGACTGTAGCCATGAAATTAAAAGACACTTGCTCCTTGGGAGGAAAGCTATGGCAAACCTAGACAGCACAGTAAGAAGCAGAGACATCACCTTGCTGACAAAGGTCCGTCTAATCAAAGCTATGGTTTTCCCAGTAGTAACGTATGGCTGTGAGAGCTGGACTATAAGGAAAGCTGAGCGCTGAAGAATTGATGCTTTCGAACTGTGGTGCTGGAGAAGACTCTTACGAGTCCCCTGGACTGCAAGGAGGTCAAATCAGTCCATCCTAAAGGAAATCAACCCTGAGTGCTTATTGGAAGGACAGATCCTGAAGCTGAAGCTCCAATATTTTGGCCACCTAATGCAAAGAGAAAACCCCCTGGAAAAGACCCTGATGCTGGGAAAGATTGAAGGCAAAAGGAGAAGGTGACGGCAGAGGATGAGATGGCTAGATAGCATCACCGTTGCAATGAAGATGAACTTGAGCACGCTCCGGGAGAGAGCGCAGGACAGGAAGGCCTCGCGTGCTATGGTCCATGGGGTCACGAAGAGTCGGACACGACTTAACGACTGAGCAACAACAAAACCGAGTTATGGTAAGATTAGATCTTCTGGCTCTTCAGAGCCTTTTAATGGATCAACCTTTAGATCAGCCTTCCTCAACTTAGTGTTAATAAGATGATTTTGAATGACAATTCCCTTAATCCTTGATAATTGACTGTGCTGGATGGGGCTGATGGGAGGTATAGTCCAAAACATCTAGAGGGCACCACTTTGGGGAAGGTTGCCTTTGAAGCTGAACCCAGTTCTCAAGTCATGTATTGTTGCTTGCAAGTGTTCAACAACCCCCTGATTTGCACTGCCAGGTGCTCCTTGTGGGCTGCATTCAGCTTGAGGGTCATATGTTGTGTGGACAAATTCTACAGGCACCTCTTGAGGAATGTGCCTTAGGGTGCCACCAGAAGCACACTCAACTCCATATATTATCAGCTAGATCTTTTTACGTAAAATGTATCTGAGCCAATGAATGTTCAGGTGGGCAGATTTTTAAGGGTAAAAGTTCAAGGTTCATGTTTGTTTTAGATTCATGATGGCTTTTAGCAACCTGCTGGTTCCCCATCTGTATTGAAGTTAATAATGAGTTGTTGAGGACCAACATAGAATCATAGAGTTGGAGGGGCCATCGAGTACAACCTCCTGCTCAGTGCAGGAATCCATTTTAAATCATCCTTGATAGATGGCTGCCAAGTCTCTGCTTGAAGGCCTCCAGCGACAGACAGCCTGTCAGTTGGTTCCATTGTCTGATTGCTCTGACCACTAGGAGGTTTTTTCCTGATGTTCAACCAAAATCTTTTCTGGAACTGAAGCCCATTATTTTGTCTCCTACAGTCTTGGATGATAGAGAACAGGCTGAGGTCATCTTCTCTGTGACAACTTTTTAGGACCTCTGGGCTTGACTCACCTACGCCACTTCATCTCATTTGTATTCCTCCTTTCCACAAAATTTGCCCAAAGCAGCTCATAACACAAAAGCAATACAAAACGATACAAAAAGAAGAATGCGTACCAATACATCAATTGCAATAGTACATCATCACAATAATAATCCAAATAATTCATTTCACTAATGCTAACGTTGCATTTAAAATTAATTACAAAATTAGAAATATCAACAATTACAACACAACACCAATTATTTATCAGTAGAGTATAAGTCAGAGCTAAATAAACCAAACCTTTCCAGTGTCTTCAGGCCTTGACAAAAAATACAACCTGCAAACAGCTACCCCAAAAGTACCAAGTGTAGGAAGGAGCAACCAGATTTCTTACAGCCTGCAGCAGCTGATCACTTCCATGCCCCACGTTCTCATTCTAGTGCAGTTCTCAAGGCTCCAACAGAGACAAGGCTGGTGTTTAGTCTCTTCCCTTGAGCTCTAGGTGTTTCTGCAGCATGGGTGAGTTCTGCTGTCCCTCATCCCTGCTGCTATCTCCAATCTGAGATCACAGTGGGAATGCAGTGCAGCCTGGGTCTCTTTCTCTGTGCTGGGAGAAGGCACAGTTCCTGCCTCCTTCCAACATGAAGGGAAAAAAGGGCATGTGATATCAGCAGATGGGCCACACCCTCTGATGTCATCCAGCCTGCAGGGGGCAATCTGGTCCCTTGCCCCAAAGCAGTTATGCACCCCTGCTTTAGGCATTTGAAAAGTGCTTATCATTTTACCCCACCTACTCAGTCTTCTCTTCTCAAGGCTAAACATACCCAGTTCCTTCAATCTGGCCTCATAGAAACTTAGTCCCCTGATCATCTTTGTTGTCCTTTTCCGAACTCACTCCTATTTCACCAGCTCACAGTAGAGTGGAACTTTTATTTCTCATGATTTTGAAACTATACTTCTGTTGATGCAACTTAAAATTGCATTGTCTTTTTTGGAGCCGCATCACACTGCTGACTCATATTCAGCTTGTTTGTGATGGGAGTACAAGTGCCATCCAGCCCACACTTAATTTGCTTGCTAATCAGCATATCATGGGGCAGCTTGCCAAATGCCTTGCTGAAATCAAGGTATATTTTGTCCACAGCATTTCCACAATCTACTAAGGAAATTACCCAATCAAAAAGAAATAAGATGAGTCTGGCAGGATGCTGGCTCCCAATTATCACTGCTTTGGTAAGCTATCTACAGATTGAGCGCTTTGTAACCTGCTCTAGAATCTTTCCAGGTATTGAGGTCGGACTGACTGGTTTATAATTCCCTAAGATTCTTCCTTTTTGACTTTTTGAAGAGAGGGATAGCATTTGCCCTGTCCTCTGGTACTTCACCTGTTTTCCAGGATTCCTCAAAGATAATAGATCTCAGTGTTCTGAGAGTACACCTGCTAGCTCCTTCAACACCCTAGGTTGCAGATCCTCTGGACCTGGAAACTTGAACTCATTAAGGTGCTTAGATATTCCCTGTCAATTTCAAGCTGCCCATGTACCCCTTCAGCCTGTTTGTCACATATGCCAGATGGGACCCAGATCCTCCTTTGGGAGAAGACTGAGCCAGAAATAGGAGCTGAGCAGTTCCGCCTTCTCTTTGTCACCTGTCAGCATTTTGCTATCTTCGCTAGTCTACCATTACTTTTGGTCTCCTTTTACTTTCAACATATCTGAAGAAACCCTTCTTGTTAGCATCCCTCGCCAACCTCAGCTTGTTCTGAGGTTTAGCTTTTCTGACACCATCTCTGCAATTCCAGCTATCTGCTTGTACACTTCCTTAGTGACCTCTCCCTCCTTCAACCTCTTATATGTGTTCTTTTTTATTTTTAGATAATTACTAAGCTTTTTTGTGTAGCCACATTGGCTTTTTCTGTAATCTTTTATTTTTTCCCCTTAAAATCAAGAACTCGAGCATTACATGGTTACTTTCCCCCAAAGTTTCTACTATTTTCACCTCATCAACAAATTCTTCAGAATCATATCAAGGATGGTTGATCCCCTTGTTCCTTTCTCCACCCTTCTTTCAACATAATAAAGATTGTAAAATATCTTGCATATTAAAAGTACTTGATGTTCTCCCATCCATGTAACTTTCCTGTTTTCCTGTCTATCCCTCCCTTGCACCCCCAGTTTAAATGATCGGCGTGAATTGTAAATTAGGAGAGTATGTTTGTGTGCAGGATTCTGTGAAATGCCATTCAGCATCACAGCATAGCATACATATTGAACATTATGCCGCTGTATCAATATTTATTCCCTGTAAAATGAAATTTTCCTTCAAATGAAACATGCTGGTTATTTTAGGCTCGGTTGTAACAGCTATTGAAATCTTTATCTGAAATGTTGCCAGGAGCTCAAAACTATGGCAACCATATTCCAGAGGAAGTGAGGTTTTAATTAGGTTTAGTCTTGGGCGTGCCATCCTCCATGCAGAATTCCAAAATGACTCCAGCTGTGTTAGCTCAGTGACAGTTGGAGATGAGCTATTCTGCATCTTGGGGTAGTTGAAAACGAAGGCCAAAGGGGTCAGATTTAAAGAGAAGTCTTCCTCATTCCAAAGGATTTGGTGGTAAGTTCAGCAAGGTTACAGTGTCCTTTCTGAGCATACTTTGCTGAGCATGTCAGTCAAAACTGAGACTTGCTGTTAAGGCACAGAGCATAATCTTTAGCAGCTGTGTCTTTTGTGATTTAATTTTTATTTTGAAGTGTAAACTGCTGCAGTTGGAATATGAGGCTAGTTTCAGCTCTCAGCTAACCCAGCAGGGGTTTTATCAGATTATCCTCTTACTTTTTTAGAAGTTGACAGCCAAGGTGTGTTTCTGTGGTATTTGAAACTTATTCATGGCATGTGCATAAACTCGGCTTGGAAGTTCATATATGAGCAGAATGGTTGTTAATGTCAAGTTATACCGTAAAGAGGTGCTTTCTTCTTATGTTAAGTGCAAGACGGACTGCAAGGTCTGTGCTTTGAACCCAAGTGGGCAGAGAATTGTGGAGAAATGTTTGATATTTCTGCACAATAGCTTTGCCATTTCAGATCTAAAAAAAACCTCAACTGTCAGTCAGTTTCTCATGTGGCTCTTGCTGGGTCAGCATAAGAATAACATTTTTTATTTAAACGTTCTTTTAAACAATACTTTTGGCACCAGACCCACTCCTAAGAATATAGCCTTAGTAAAGCCTTGGTTTACAGCCTTGGTTAGAAAGTCTTACTATCCCTCTTTCCCATCCTTTCCCGTATGTTTAGTCCTATTGGAAGCCCGTGTTATCTGACTTTTGCATCTCAGCCTGTAGGACTAATCACCTTCTGCCCAGTCTCCTGTTCAGAATTGTCTTTAAAATTATGAAGCTTTTCTCCTTTTAAGGCAGAAGTCTCCTCTCTTTAGCTAGTAAGATGAGGATGCTTTTCAGAACAAGATGCAAGAAAAAGGAGGGGAAACTCTTACCTCTGCTGTTCCCACTGTCTTGGCTATAGAGAAGCTTGTGAGTGTCCTATAGGCATCTGGTTGGCCACTGCGGGAGCAGAATGCTGGACCAGATGAGCCTTCGCTTTTGTCCAGCAGCGCCTTTGTCCAGCAGGGCTGCTCTTAAGCTAAACCGCTTCACGTAGCAAAGAAGTATCAGGTTTCTGATCATGAATAAATAAAGTAAATAATAATAGTGACCAACAGCTGGATCTGCCCCAACTTTCCCCCCTCTTTTAAGGATTCACATTCCTGTTCACAGCAGCATTGCTGTCTTCCACAGATGTCAAGGGAAGCGAGGTCTCCACATGGTTGGGATTTCTGGTAGTGAATATATTGTGGCAGGGGGCTCTTTTCTGTTGGTGGCTTTGCCATGCAGATGTGGATCTTGGGCAGAATGAACAGCCCAGTGAGGTGAGGCTGAGACTAGTGATTGGCCCAAAGTCACCCAGTGAGCATTATGGCCAAGTGGGGACTAGAACCTCACGAGTCCCAGTCCAACTCCACCACACTGGCTCTCATCTCCTTTTCAACTTGAGATGCCTGGGATGCTTTATGTTTTATATGTGCAAAGCATGTGCCCTACCACTGAGCAGTAGGTCCTCCCTGGCTTCTTGTAGATGTCTGGTGTTGCCTCCTCAGTTTTTTTTTATTTTTCTAACCTGCAGGTGATCTACAGCAAACATTTTTATTTATAGTCTAAGAAGTCTGCATTATTTGCTTCTACCTCCAGCTATGGCAAACCTGCCCCATGCTGGCACTTGAAGCCTTCAGAGCCTTTCTACTGAATGCAGTCACAGCTTTTTATTAATTAAATAGCGACTTGTCCATGATGGCTCAGGCAGCTGGCTCCTGGCTTTTACTGGATTTGTGAAGCTGCTTTTGCAGCAAGTAGCAGTGAAATTCCAGCCTGTCACAGGGGCATGTCCTGTTGGTGCAATGATTAATGCACGATGTGGATGCTGGAGCATGTTAAATCCTAGGTGGCTGCATAAATAAAGTAGGTCAGTTATTTTTGTCATGATTATTTTATCAATGCTCCTTCATAGGGGGATAATGTGAGTTTTTAAAAAATCAACAACTTCATCAGAGATCAGCAAAGCAGTGCTGCTTAAATGGAAAATGGGTACTTTGTGGCAGTGAGGATTTTCTATTGTGATGGAGAGCAATGCAAAATAAGATTTAACTTCCAAAAATTGTCTAAGCTTTTCCCTACATTCTCCCCCCTCCCCCTGCATCAGATTTTGGAAGGCTTGCTCTCTCCTCTTCTGGCAGGTGACTCTTAAAAACTGTTGTCTTCTAGGCTGTGTTTAGAAGCGTGTTTCCTTTTGAGGCATTTTGTGGTGGAGAACTCATTAAAAATACAACATTTCTAGGCCATGCTAATAGCTTTACTCTGAAATTGAGCTTTTCAAAACAGATCCTTTTATCTGTTCCCTTCTTAGCAGAACAAGGGCTGCTCTAATATTCTGGGAATACACAAGATGGCAACGAAGTTGCTTAGCTTGGGGATTAGCTGATGATTTGATAATCTTGGTAAAATAGATCACAGCCTGCTGGCTGACTGGATGATTAACTAGTTACTCTGCTCCATCTCTGCTCCTCTCTGTTATGTGTTTCTTAGTGAATCTGGACATATATCCATACTTAATAAATGCACTACTTAAGGTGATTAATTCTGGAGGTACATTCCCATTGTTTCTGTTTAGCTAGACACTAGAGGAAAAGAAGAAAAAACCAACTCAAATCATATGGCCAAATGCCTTGTTTATCTTGAGGACTGCACATCGTAACAACCCAGAGTACAGGTTCAGTATGGGTTGTTGTTGAATTGTGGGTTATTATGTGTGAACCCTGCACTATGGTTTAACTATGGGTGGTTAACGACAACAACCCAGGAAGAGAACCTATGGTTTGTTGTTGGGTTGTGGACTCTGGGTTGTTTGTGATTAACAATCCATAGTTAAACCATAGTGCAGGGTTTGCATGTAACAACAGCCCATGATTCAATGACAGCCCATACTCAACACATACTCTTGGTTGTCATTATGTGCGAAACAGGCCATTCTAGGATTCAGTAAAGAGGTTTGCTTTTGATTTTAAGAGCTTTTGTTTCTCGTCGTTATACAGGAGGCCAGTGTATCTGTTGAAGGCTCAGTCCAAAGGTGTTTTGCGGTTGAGCTTCGTATTATTGGAGGTGGGCTGATACCCATCCCCCTCATTGTTCCTAGAGCATTCCCCCAATACAAAGGCATTTCTACTTCTCCTTTTCCAGCAACCCCACAGTCCTTGCCAAAAAATTCAGAATCTGATGGACCCCCCCCCCACATACTGTTGACAAAATATGCAAGTTATTGCAATCGTCATAGGGGATAATGTGTGTTTTTTTAAAAAAAAAATCACCTTCAGAGTCAGCAAGATTTTACTTTGTGCCAGCCTTGTTTGTAAAGGGCTTTATAGAAAATTCTGCATATGGGCTTTATTGCTCATATGAGAGAATAATCCCAAGCTACATATGTAAATTCTCTTTCCTTGTTGTCTGTGCAATTTTAGAAGACATTTAATGGGCTGGCCTTTACCCCCTCCTAGCTTTTAAGAAGTTCAGAAGGTATTAGTTCCTTGACTTCATTGTGTGCCCTGCTGTTCTCCTAATAGTGCATTGCTTTGAATTACAAGTAATTAAAAGAGCAGTGGTCCAAAGAAGTACAAAGCTAACACTTGCATTTTCAATGGTCTAATGTAAAATCAAATTGAGAACAGAGCTACAAGATGAACTGTCGCCTCTTTACCTTTTGCTGTCCCTGAAGAGTTGACATGGAGAGAGAATAACATGAAGAACTTCCATCACCTGGATAGCTCTGTGCCCTTTCTTACGGGTGGGAAAGTGCTGAAAGCAAGAAAATATACAAATTAGCATGTATTCAATTAATGTATGCAGAATGGTGGAAAATTTGATTAAAATAATTTAAAAGTATACATGGCTTATGGAGTTTGAACTGAAGTAAGGGACAATTTTGTCTTTCTGAAAGTAAGAATGTAAGTAGAGTTGTGTGTTGTGGGGAAATCCAGCCCTTTTTGGGCCCAGTGGATCCCTGTGATGGACCCAGCTTGGCTTGCATTTGCAAGCTGAACCGCATGATAATTCCCCAAACCCAGGAACTTTACCAAGTTTTTTTTTTTTGCACAAAATTGTGGTTGTAACTAGGGCAATTTGTGCAAAATCACAGCTGTAAATGGTCTGATTTGTGCAAGTAAGAACATTTATGACTGTGATTTAGTGACTAGCACAGCTAGCAAATTGTACTAGTTACAGCTGCAATTTTGCCCAAATTGTGATTCCCCCCCCCCCCGGAAAAATCTGCAAGTTGGCCTGACTCGTCACATGCTGAATCAGGCCAAATCATGGATGATCAAGCCATCGTCTGGGGGGCTGAGCAGGCAAAAGCTCGCCGAGCTCCAGCCCCCAAATGGATTCCTCTGACATCCCTAGGTGTGGTCATTTCTGGGTCAGACAGATGGGGTCCATCTAGTGGCCAGTCAAATGATTCTGGAGAGCTCACAAGCAGGACATGAAGGAAATAGTCCTGCCCTGCTCTCTTCTGTCTCCCCTGTCCCCCATGCTTTTCACCAGAGATTCTGGGATTGAACCTGGGACTTTCTGTAAGCCAAACAGATGCTCTATCCCTGGGTTATTATGGCCTGCCTCTTGAGTTGAAGTAAGTAAACTGGCCTTGGCTCCAAGCCTGTATGCACAACTTTGGCTGGTGTGCCAACTGTGGCCTTTCTTTGAGACATCAGACTTCAACCCTGGTGACACATGCTCTGGCGACTTCTCATTTGGGCATCTGCAATATGTTTTATGTGGGGCTGGCTTTGAAAAGTGTTGTGAAACTGCAGCTGGTCCAGAATGCTGCTGCCAGACTGTTAACTGGAGCAGGTTGTTACAATAGTTATGGTGGCTGCCAGTGCTGGCTTTGACCTTTAAAGCCCTGAATGAGGGGTGCAGAACCTCAGGCCAGGGTTCCAATCTGGCCCTCTGAGGTTGGGGGCTTAATTGTTTTTTGTGCAGTTTTCCCTTCATTCTAAAATGTTGAAATGTCTCTCCTAAGGCTTAGTTACAGGCAAGAAGAGCTTTAAGCTACAGTACACAGGTATTCTTAGTATTTTGGCCCCTCCCCTTTTGCCTGCGACCTCACCCAGCTGAGAGCTTCTCGGAAATGGAAATTGGCCCTCGGACTGAAAGGGTTTCTGTGTCCCTGCCCTCAAGGACATCTGAAGGACCAGCTGTTCCAATATGACCCTGGTTGAGCACTAAGATCTTTGTCTTGCCAATGTCAGAGGGGCATATTGTTAGTATGTGAGAGAGGGCCTTCTCATTGGTTGCACCCAGACTTTGGAATTCCCTTAGGAGCCTCACCCCCTGTTTGATGGCATTCTGGCAGGTAATGAAACCTTTCTCTTTCAGCTGGCTTTTGGCCTATTTGATGCTGATTTTAACTGAATATTTTTCTGATGCTTGTTTTATTTTTAATGTGATTTTATTGGTTGCCTTGAACTGTTGGAAAGGTAGGATAAAAGTATTCATAATAAAGAAATCATAAACTGATTGTGCTTGTCTGTGCACACTGTCTCTGAAATGGAGCTTCATGGACTATATGTTGTGCTTCCTGGAAAAACCTTGAAAATGTATTTGAATATTCAATCTGAACATTACTTGGTGTTACTGTAAGCTTACTAATTAAAATAGTTGTAATTGATCTGATAGCCTACACAACCTTGTTACAATTTTGGATCCTTTCAAGTCTGGGTTCATGGACTGAGTTTTGGGGCTGGGATGGCTGTGTTGAAGATCTTTGCTGAGAACTGGACAGGGGGAGTATATCCCTTTTGGTTCTGCTGGATCTCTTGGTGCCTGTTGATGCCATTGCTGTCTGGCTGAGGTTATGGAGGCAACACTTTATAGTGGCTCCATTCGTGTTTGGTAAATACGTCTCAGAACATGGTGCTGAGGGAGTGCTGTTTTATCTGTTGGCCTATGGGATACATCAGGGTTCCATTCTGTCCCCCACCCTCTCTAATATCAACATAAAAACTTGTCCATGGGCTTGGGGATGGGTGTGATGAATATGCCAATCACATCAGATCCAGGAGCACTCGTGAGCAGTGAACCTTCTCCTTCCGTGAGGAGCGCAACCTCATCCTGAAGAGTCTGTACTCCTAATCCTGGATTAGCTTTCCTTCTGAGCAGCAACATCTCTGTCTTCTCTGGACTAAGATTTATTAGCCCATATTTAATCTATCACTGCACCAAGAGAGTGGTTTAGGATATCCATAGCCCCATTGGCTAAAAGGAAGGGGGCTATAGTTTTATTGACTTCTTCTCTTGCCTAATCTTTGAATCCATGTAGCAGACAGAATTAACCCCCTGGCCTCTGAAAACTCAAAGGCCAGGAAGCCATTACAGAATGTTTCGTTCAGAAACATCAATTGCTCAAATTAAAAAGCATGTTTTTTGTTGGTTATATTTAACTATTAAGGGTTGTCAAGCATGTCAGCCCTGTTTTATAAAGACCTTTGACCTTTGTTTTCTTCCAGTTAATGGTTTTGGGGTGGATAGAAAAGCAGGCAGAAAAACAACTACACTGGCATTTTGCAGTATTACATTTTTAGACATTTTTAGTTCTTATGGTTGATAGGGTGTTAATTCATGACTTCACTAACAGCTAAAGTGTTTGAAAAGTCAGAGTATTTGTAGTTTCTAGAACTTCGCATACTGCCAAAAAAAAAAAGAGCCCTCTTGAGACTCTTGGACATCTTGATTTCTGACTCTTAACAAATCAAGTTACTTTTTCATGTAGGATTTCATCCATTTCTAGAAAGCCACCTCCTTCAATTCTTTGAGCTGACATTTTCCAGCTCTTTTCTTCCCCTGATAGGAAAGTGGCAACTTTTTTTTATGAAGGATTCATGTGCAGCTTTTATAGCCATTGCCAGTCTCTAGTCCTTTTGGAATGTCTCACCTGAGTGTGATGTATGCAGTGAAGTCCTCTTTTAAATGCCGCAAGCAATGTCGTGTTCTAACCAGTAACAGATGGGTCCCACATTTCAACCTCAGCTGACCTCGGGTCATTCAAAAGACATGTCTTAATGATGGCATCTTCCTTTGTATGTCAAAGTACTAGACCTTATTTTGTAGTTGTATGATGCTATTCTCCCCCCCCCCCGTCCCCAATGATTCAGTGGGTTTGAGTGGGGTGGTGGTGTTGTTCAATCCTTTCCCCATGTATTCCTCCCTGTGGCGTGAGAAGTAGCTGGATGGGGGAAGTGGCCATTGTGAACAGATAAAGCCAGCAGGGGAAGGATTAAGCACCCCCTCCCCCTGTCGTCCTTTTAAGATTCCAGTCCCCCTGCGGGGGGGGGGGGTGTTCCCTGGCAAGCAAATTGCACAACTACTCATAAGACGTCATTTGGCCCAGAAAGACAGCTGAAACTGCAGTTTCCAAATCCATACTAGGTTTGGGAGAACCAACCATTTTTGAGCTCACAGAAATATACTTTGAAGCTTGTTTCAGGTTGTTCCCATTTTTGTTTTTAAACCTGTTTTTTCAGCTCATGTGAATGGGGAAACTGTGCATTTCTGTGCATGTATTTAAAAAGTGCATACTTTTCCTAATTGACTAAAGCATGAAAATGTGCTTTTTAAGAAATTGCACATTTTCAAAAAAGATTCATTTTTCAAATGTGATTGCATAATTTGGGAATTTGGTAACATTTCTTGAAAAAGGCTCCTCACTTTTTGTTTGCATTCAGGGTTGCAATCGGAACATTTGCGAACAGAAACGAAATTCTCGTGCATCCACACACTCTTGCTGTGTGCTGCTGCCCTCTACTGGAATGAATCTCAGCCTGAATCAAATGTAGGCTTGTTTACAAGGACGTGTATGGGGAACCAGTCAGATGCCCCCCCCCCCCCAAACTTCAGGCCAGTGGCAGGGAGCTTGGCCATACTGTTAGCAAAGAAGGGGATTTGGAAAGACTTTAGTCATAATTTAGTGAGGAACCTTATATAAAGCTCACTGGATTGAATCTGGCCAAAGATAAGAGCTAGCCTGTGATGTATGCCAGCAAACTGGGCAGTGGCTTTTCCCATTTATGTCTAAGTCCACCTGAGCCTGCTCACCTTGCCTTTTGCTACTGTTAAGAACATAAAAAGAGCCCTGCTGAATCAGGCAAAGGGTCCATCTAGTCCAGCATTCTGTTCACACAGTAGCCAACCAGCTGCCCATGAGAAACCCCCAAGCGAGACATGAGTGCAACAGCAGCCCCCCGCCCATGTTCCCCAGTAACTGGTGTACATAGGCACACCACCTCTGATAATGGAGGTAGCATATAGCCCTCAGGACTAGTAGCTACTGATAGCCTTCTCCTCCATGAATTTGGCCAATCCCCCTTTAAAGCCATCCAAACTGGTGGCCATCACTACTTCTTGTGGAAGTGAATTCCATAATTTAACTATGCGTGGTGTGAAGAAGTCCTTCCATTGGTGGGAGATTCAGGACAGATCAATCAGCATCATGAGATGACCCCATTGGGTTCTATTAGTATGACAGAAGGAGAAAAATGTCTCCCTATCCACTTTGTCCACACCGTGCATAATTTTGTACACCTCGATCATGTCTCCTCTCACTCGCCTTTTTTCTAAGCTAAACAATCCCAGCTGCTGTAACCTTTTCTCATAGGTTCTCATAGGGGAGTTGTTCTCATAGGGGAGTTGTTCCAGCCCCTTGATTGTTTAGTTGCCCTTTTCTGCACTTTTTCCAGCTTTACAATATCCTTTTCTAGATGTGGTGACCAGAACTGTACATAGTATTCTAAATGTGGTCACACCATAAGGGGAGTATGATATTGGCAGTTTTATTTTCGGTTCCTTTCCGAATTATGCCTGACAAGGAATTTGCCTTTTTCACAGCAGCTGCACGCTGGGTTGACATTTTCATTAAGCTGTCCACCACACCCCCAAGGTCTTTCTTGGTCAGTCACTGCTAGCTCAGATCCCATCAGCTTATACTTGAAGTTGGGATTTTTTGCCCCAACGTGCATCACTTTACACTTGCTTACACTGAACTGCATTTGCCATCTTGATGCCCATTTTCCCAGTTTGGAGAGATCCTTTTGGAGCTTCTCACAATCCCTTATTTGGTGTCATGTTACCTACTCTAATGGGTTTACAGTGTTTGTTTACAGCTACTCAGAATACCTATTGTAACATTGGAAACAGACACCATATTAAGTCCATAAGTGATGCTCAGCTACCTTCTTTGGGCATTCACGATCAAGATGGAATTTTTCTTTGGATTTTGCCCTAGGTATCCCATTGTTAACATGAGGATGTAAAGGGACTGGCTGAGGGAGAAATGAAAGCAAGCCTTGCAAGATCAAGGAAAGAAATAGAAAGTTCTTCTGGTAGGGAAACCATCTTTGCTGGATTTATGTCCAAGTAATTATGAACTCCGTTTCTCCTTTGATATTTTTCACAAGTATGAAAGCCACCTTCATTTGGAACAGTTAATTGGATCCTGTCCATACAGACTGTTTTTGAAGATGAGCTCAGGTTATTAGTTGTGTAAAAACATAAAAAATGAAGTCTGTGTATTTCAGAGAAAGCTGAAACCAGTAACCTTCTGACTTTACCCACCATGCTGTGATCTGATAAGCAGACCTTAATCTTTAGCTGCACAGTTTATTGGGAACTTTTGTCCCCTGTAAGCCCCTCTGAAATGAATGGGAGATGCACATGAGACGTTCCTAGTGCCTCACATCTCTGTCTCTGTTATGTGTCTTGCCTTGTAGGTCTTTTTTCCCTCATTACAAAGGTGCTGCCTTCTAATAGAAAAATGCTTGGGGCTGAATGGCAGCCTGGGTTACTCTTTGCTTCTGTGGGCTTCAGCTTCACAAAGTGAATTGTATCTCTTTTTGTGCACACATGCACGTGTTTAGAACTGTGGCATCCTGCAAAACTAATCCTAATTAGATTAGAGAAGAAATGCTTCTTCGTTCCTCCGTGCTAGGTACTTAGGCAGAAGTGAAAATGGAACAATGAAGCAGAACATACAGAAACTGAGAGGGGAAAGAAGAAAAATTGCCATTTAATGGTGCTGGGAAAAATCCCAGGGTGGCAAAAAAACAAACACCATTTGTTTTTCAATTCCTTGAAGTCATGGCACCTAAACATTTGATGCTATTCACTAGGGATTTAAATTATTTTTCAATCCCTGTTTGAAAGTTCAAATTATGTTTTCAGATAACTTAATTTTAAGATGACTGATTACAATTTTAATGGCCCATTTTGTCTCCTTTAATATTGAGGTGTGATTGTGGACAGGGGAACAATCCTTCTGAGGAGGACTAGTTTTTCTTGGTGGTTAATACCTTTAACACCCAGAAACCCTATTTACTTATTGCAGCAATTGGAAGATGCTCTACTGTTGGCTGGGACCTTCTCCTTCTCTAGTATCTATCCCACTCCTGTTTCTGTGCTGTCACAGTCAGGGAATGCTTTGATCCCTTTGTCCAGTCAGGTGTTCTAAAGCTTGCCCAGAGTGGATTGGGTCATCAACCTTCCAATTTTCTAATTCATTTCCTGGAAAATATTTCATAATAACTACAACGAAACACACTGGTTTGTAACGAAATAGAAACTTTATGAGCATAATCCAAGTCCTTGGATTATGCAGTCTATATGTCTTTTGCACTACAGAATGTATATTTAGGGATGGGTGAGACTGGCCAGTCCTCCCCCCAAAAGTCACCCAGGAATGAGCTGATTACTCTCTGACAAATCAGCAAATTTCTTTAGCCAATCTGGGGAGCTTTGGAAATGAGGAGGGAGGCAACCTGTCATCTCCAAAGTCCCCTCCCCTCTTACTTCTGCTGAGATTGACACACAGGCAACAGTGCAAAGGACAGAGTGCGGAAGAAAGAGGATTTTCCTTGACATGCTCTGTAGTGTGGCAGCGACAGAAATGGGGCGGGGCAGGGGGAAGGAGAGCCTCTCCTCCCTGCTGTCTTCGCAGTGCTGCTGCCAGCACCCTGCCCTGAGAGAAAGGTAAGTTAAAGGTGAGGGTGCTTTGGGGATAGGGTGGAGGTACTTCTGTAGCTGGGATATTGATCTTAATATTAATCCTGCCTCTCCATTAAAATGGGGTTTAAAGAACTCCAGGAATTCATTTTGAAGACAGGCTCAGACACACTCCTGCAACACCCCTTTTTATACTGCTTAGGGGCAGGGAAGCAGTAATGAAATGAAGGATTTCTGTGTAGCTTTCACCTTATATATATGACACTAAGCAAGATCACTTACTCGAAAATTTACTTGCTCATGACTTTCCAGAAGTGAGTAATGGCAGTAATTGAGCAGTACAGTGTTTCTCTGTAAAATGGATATTAAATGTCCATGTTGCTCGGATGACAGTCTAAATATTCATAATATGCACAATAATTACAATATATATTGTGTGATATTCATAAACCTTGCCTCAAAAGTTGACCACCACCCCGACACAGGAAGTTAGAAAAGCAAGAGAATGCCCAAGAGATGGAGTAGGTTTGTTTCTATTCAGATTTCTTTTTTAATAATATAGAAACATGGCAGGTAATAAAGCAATTATTTTAAAAAATCAAACATGTGATGTACAGTCAGTGCCAGAAATATTGGAACAAGGATAACTGTTTTGGCAGTTGGCCTCTGTACACCACCACATCGAAGTTGAAAGGAAACACACCCAGATGGGAGCGAAGTCAGGACTTTCAGCTGTAATTCAAGGGGTTTGACAAAAGCGGGGCACTAACCATTCAGGAAGTACAGCCAGTGGCATACACACACCCCCATCATTGGTGGCTCATAAGTAATGGAACAAACCAACATCATTTCAAACTTAAGGATCGCCTTTAATACCTCGATGAAAATCCTTTGCAGGCAATGACTGCCTGAAGTCTGGAACCCATGGACATGACCAAATGCTGAGTTTCCTCCCTTGAGATGCTTTGCCAGGCCTTTACTGCAGCTGCCTTCAGCTGCTGTTTGTTTGTGGGTCTTCAGGCTTGTCTTCAGTAAGTGAGAAGCATGCTCTATTGGGTTGAGATCAGGTGACTGACTTGGCCATTGAAGAACATCCCACTTCTTTGCCTTGAGAAACTCTTGGGTAGCTTTTGCTGTTATGTTTGGGGTCATTATCCATCTGCAATATGAAGTGGCGTCCTATCAGTTTGGCAGCATTCAGCTGGATCTGAGCAGAAACTATAGCCCTATACACTTCAGAATTCATTCTGCTGCTTTTATCAGCAGTCAGGTCATCAGTAAACACCAGTGACCCAGTTCCATTGGCAGCCATACATGCCCAGGCCATAACACTGCCTCCACCATGTTTGACAGATGATGTGGTATGCTTTGCATCATGAGCTGTTCCTTTCCTTCTCCATACTTTTTTCTTCCCATCATTCTGGTACAAGTTAATCTTGGTTTCATCAGTCCAAAGAATCTTATTATTGAACTGGGCAGCCTTTTTTGTGTTTGCTGGCAAAGGCTAATCTGGCCTGTCTGTTCTTGAGCATTACCAATGGTTTGCACCTTGTTGTGAAGCCTCCATATTTACATTCATAAAGCCATCTCTTGACTGCAGATGTTTACAATGACATGCCTTCCTCCGCAAGAGCATTCTTGACCTGGCTAGATGTTGTGAAAGGGTTCCTCTTCACCATGAGCAGAATTCTGCGGTCATCCACTTTGGCTGTCTTCCGTAGTCTTCCAGGCCTTTTGCTGTTGCTGAGCTTCCCAGTAAATTCCTTCTTTTTCAGGATGTTCCAAACTGTTGTGTTGGCCACTCCCACTGTTTTTGCTATCTCTCTGATGGGTTTATATTGTTTCCTCAGCCTAATGATGGCCTCCTTCACTCGCATGGACACCTCTTTGGACCTCATGTTGAGAGTTCCAGTTAACAGCTACCAAATGCAGATGTAACACTCTGAACCTCCTCCAGGCCTTTTATCTGCTTGATTGGTCATGGGGTGCCCAGGAAACAGGCCACACCTGGCCATGCAGCTGCTTGTCAGCCATTTGTTCCATTACTTATGAGCCCCCAACGATGGGTGTGTGTGTATGCCACTGGCTGTACTTCCTGAATGGTTAGTGCCCCACTTTTGTCAAACCCCTTGAATTACAGCTGAAAGTCCTGACTTCACTCCCATCTGGGTGTGTTTCCTTTCAACTTCAATGTGGTGGTGTACGGAGGCCAACTGCCAAAACAGTTATCCTTGTTCCAATATTTCTGGCCCTGACTGAATATACAAAAACCTAATTTCATTCATCTTCGTCTGCCCTAGGGAGTCACAATGCTATGCAGCAATATCTGTCACTGCAATTTTCAAAAATGTGTATAAGCAAAAACTAAAGCTCAGATTGGGTTTGTGGCACCTTTGCTGGACACCCCCCCCCCCGCCGCATTGGATTCTGAAAATTATGGCAAGTTTATACAGCACAATAACACCACGCAGTGAGTTCACCCTGTCAATTGCCTGTTTCTCAAGGCACTCCCCTTATGGTCCTTTGCTTGAAGCCAGAATGTTCTGTTCTGCCAGCTAGAAAAGCATAAGGGAATAGTGGGCTAATTGGCAGTTATCTATAGGGTGCCTTGGCCTACAGACCACCGGTGTTGACCACAATATCATGTTGTTTTGTTCCTCTGAAAATTATTAGCTCTGTCACAGATGGGGAAGGAGAGAAGGGAACTCTGTCCAGCTCAATGAGAAACAGATTCTCAGATTTGTATAAATCTTTGAGTTTGGACTTCAGGCTATCTCAGTGAAAGTGGATCTTTTGAGTTGGCCTCTTGGCTGCTACTTGATGATTAATTTGGCCAGAGCTGAATGTTTCTGTGAAACTTCAAGGTGGCTGAAGGCACGGTGGCATGGAAAAAAGTTGCTTTCTCAGAAGTTGTAAAGAGGCTTGCTGTATTTTTAAAAACATCTATCACATTTGTGTGTCTTTGGGGAAGATGTTATGCTGCTGGACTGTAATAATTAAAAACCCATGTGTCAGTGTTTGCAGTAGTTGAAGTGTGTTCTTTATGAACAGCCCAGAGAGCTTCAGCTATTGGGTGGTATAGAAATGTAATAAATAAAATAAAATCTCTCTCCCCGCCCCCTGGCCTTACTTTTCCTCTAACTTGGATGGCTGTTGGAGAAACAGTGCTTTTCATGCTGATTCTTTGCTTTGTTTCTTCCAAATTATAAGAAATGCTGAAAAAACTGGATGATTTGTTGTAAGGATGTTTTGATGGCTGATTTTTTTTAAAGAGCTGTGGAAGAAAAACTGACAAGTTAATGGTGCATGATGCACTGATAAAGATGCGTGTGTGGTTACGTTTAATCCTTTAAAGAGGAGAAAACACTGAAGTTATCAGCATTCAAAAGGCAAGACACATACTTAAATATATGCAAAGCCTTAAGGAGGCTGAAGAAATGTACTGACTGTATTACAGAAAGATTCTGACAGGCCCGTCAAATCTTTTGCAAAGTAAGATCTGAATTATTAAAGCTGCCTTTGTTTATTAAATTGAGTCTGTAGTGAAAGGATTATGTGGAGAAATGGCATGTGGACCAGGGCCATATTGGGCATAATTTTTAATGGCTGTTAGCACAAAATTGGTACTGGGCTTTTTTTTTTGGCAAATGTATGTTAAGGGTATTTAAGCAAAATGATAGTTTTTCAGTGTACATATAGGGAAACTGTTCCTTACAGCCTTTGTGCCTCCTGGAGAGGAAGGGCAGGATAGCTGAGAATAGTGTAACCGTTCTTATTTAGTTGAATAGTAAGCCCTTTTCAAGCAAGCAAACAAACAATACTTTAAGGCAGGCACTTTAATAGAAGAAGTTTTTGTTAATATTTATATTAGGATGTGAGTGCTAAATAAGAAGGATGTTATGCAAATCATCTCGGGTGTGAAGACTGTCTAAACAGTGTTAAAAATGGGAGGGGTATAGTTCTTCTTCTTCCCCCCTTTCCTGGATTGAAGCAAACATGTACCAAAATGGTGTGAATCTGCAGCTTTAAGTCCTTATGCTGTCATTATTTAGTGAAGTTTGTCACATCTGAGTATTGCAGAAGCTTCTTTCCACAGTCAATTTTTTAATCTCCCCCCCACCTCCCCAAATGTCTTTTTGGACTTTATGAGAAATACGCAGATGATGGAAAATCTTAGCCAACGCCTTTAGGCCAGCAGAAAGATCGTAAATCTGAGCAATGCAGAGGAAGAATATCTCTTTAACTTCGGGATTTATTTTTTAAACATACCAAAACTTGCAAGCTTTGTCTGTTCCTGTGCTTAAAAGCAGAATAGACTGGAATAATTTGTTGAAGACTAGAACCTGGGCAGCTAGAGTTGTGTTAGCTTTTCATTTTTAAATCCTCCTTTTTTTAAATGCAGGCTCTCAAGTGGAACTCAGTAATGGTTTATTTACTTTATTTACAAGAATCCTTTAAATATGGGGGGATTTGAATCCAGTTTCTTCCAAAATGTTTAATGAAAGCCGTGCCTTTTATGACACCACCGGGCAGCTGTTGGGATTAAATCTTCAATTAGGTAGGATTGTGGCAGGCCAAACAGATTAAACTCATTTGCAGCTGATGCAGCTGCCTTGAGGAAATGGCATTTATGTGCTTGATCCTTGCATGAGTCCCCATGTCAAGCCTTGAATTCTGAGCCTTGAAATGTATCAGCAGGGCTGCCTTTAAGAACAGGAGGAGCTGCCTGTAAGGAGTTCTTGCACACAGTGGAGTGCATCTTTAGGGATCTTAATTACCTTTCTTCTATCCTCCAGGTGATTACTGGAAACCTTCTTAAAAGCTTGGATTCAGAGATGCATTAGTGTTTAGAGGTCTTCTTTTGACTTAAGGTAAGATTATCTTAAATCATTCTCATGCTGTCTTGCTCTGTCTGAACTCTTCATCTCTCTGTTACTGCCAGACCGGAACTCCTAGGATTGGTAACGCTCTGAGAACACACAGTGCCCCTCGGCACTGAAACAGTTAATGCTTCCTCCATTTTAATAACTTTCCAGCCACACAGGACATTGGACTTGCATGTGCAGAAGGTGTCGTGTTGATAACTAGCCCAGAGGAGTGAGGAAGGGAAGGCAGGCTGTTCATCTCAAGAACTAAACCAGTGTGATTATACTGTTGGAATACAGAGAAGTGGTGGTTTATCCTCGGCGTAGAGTTGAAGGTCTGTTGTGCATGAAATGTAATTCATAATCTTTTTGTTTTCTCAGTAAGCAGATTTTACTCCAGAGGGAGGGGGAGTGGCACAGTTAAAAATCTTATTTTTAAAAGCTGTCTTGGCTTTTATGCAATTACTGAATGTGTGATATCCCTCTCATTACCTGAGAGATGAGCTTTCATGATTTGACTTGTTCAGGCTCTTAAATGTAGTCACCTTTGTAGCATTAATTATTGCTAGATTAAATAATGGAATAGCGAGTGAAAGCTTTCTTAAAAGTTGAATATGATTTTGTAGGACATGTTACATTAGGTTCTTAAAACCGCAAGCTTTGACAATAGCAATTTCTGGAGAACTAATCTGCTCTGGCAGTTTCTTAACCACAGGGCTTAACTTGAGATCTTGGTTCACCACTGTGTGGCAGAACTTCCCAAACAGACCCTAGGTAGCGTAATTAAAACTTAGTTTAGTTTCAGATGTCAGTTCAGTTCCCTTCTATGCGTACAGCTTGACAGAAAGATAGGGCTGGAAACGGGAGTCAACATTAACAGAGACGTTCCTCAGTCTTGCATCCATATGATAATGGTACAGTATAATTTTCTATTTAGAATCTCCTTGTGTTGATTTTTACTTTTCAGAAAGTTGTATTACTACGATATCTAAAAAGACATTTTAATTTTTTTTTTAAAAAGCATAGATATCCTGATGTGGGTAAAATCCACACGCGATCTGTGCCTTATGAAGTCCTGCAGAGCTGCAAGATAAGTTTAATTAAATAAGAGCCTGGAACATTTTTTTGAAGTGAGGAAAAGTGTGATACATTCATCTTAACAGCTCAGCTAAAGTATGAAGGGAATATATTGTATTTTCCCCTATGACAACAATACATCTTTATGTGGAGGTGTTACGCATTGTTTCTCTCCTACATTTCAAGCTAGAACAATTCAGGTAACATTTAGACATTTTGCGTCGAATACTTGCCATCTTCTTGCCTTTGTATGGAAAAATCCATTGGGGTGTCAAATGTATCATGTTTCCTAAACTGATTGTAGTTTTTAAAAACTATTATTAACTTACTCACATGACTTTTAGTACCAGTATCTAAATTTGTAGGCATTTTTCCTCCTGCTACATATTTAAAACGAATTCTATAAATGCACCTTGCAGTCTGCTTATGAGACCTCCGTCCTGATGTTGTAGGGTGAAACCGCTTACTGATCTAAATTGCAAGAGTTAGATGAAATTAAACTGCAGGACGACTGATGATGGCAATCTTCAGAGCTTCAATGTTATGGCATTATACATATTTAGAAGCAGGTTAGATTGAATCCCATGGAAGAAAAGCAGTCTTATTCACAGATTGCTGTCTTGGGCATGCGTCTTTTAAAAAATAGGTGGATATATCGAACATTACTAAGAAGTAGCTGCTGAAAATTATTTTGCTGTCAAAAGGACCACATCAGAGACTTGAAGTGTTGTATTGGGGATTTGGGGAGGGGGTGGGCCTAGAGAGGAAAAGGGAAAATGAGTGATTATTGCAAAATGCCAATGCTCTGTATAAACTATTTTGCCTTCATGAATTATTCATTCTCCCCACCTCCAGGCTGCTATATTGCAGTATTTAATATATTTTAAATGACAGTGACTTGGTTAATATGTGAAAGAAGAGATTGGGGGTTATTGAAAAACTCTTTGCCCAGCATGTAGTAGCAGTGAAGAATGGTTTGTTGACTTGAACGGAAAAGGCTGTAACTATATACAGCCATAATATTGCATGAGCAAAAGGATATGTTGGTACTGTGTTTAAAAGCTTTGGGCTTCAGTAGTTGGTGGATAGGAAATCAGCACCTTTCCATCAGGGAAATAAGCTCTCCAGGGTGACAAGTTCCGCAAGTGCCCCTAGCCTCTGAAGATGGCATCCATTGGGTTAGCGGTGCTCGGACAGGGTTGGGAGTGGGCTCTTTCCAGGCGGTTGTAGCATCTGATGCAACGGCTAGCTGGCTCCTGGATCAAACGGCACTGAGGAAATAAACAGTTTGTTTGTTGAGGAAATAAACAGCAAGTGATTCATCAGCTAATCCTCCATTATAGGGCAAATTGCAGGTGACAACTCTTCTTTCTCAAAATTGAGCCATGGAGCAGTTCATTGGGTCTCTCAGTCCCCATTGCAGTTTTGTGGGTAATCTACAGCACTGGCCTCCATGAGAAAGCTGAACTTTTTCCCCCCCTTAGTCTTGGTTACAGGTATTATCTAAATCCCTTTATACTGGTGTCTCAGGCCAGAATGTCTGAGAGTGGGGTGGCAGTGGCGGTGGCTGAGCTATTTGAAACCATTTTGAACCCAAAGATTTCAGTCTTGAATGTTCCAGTTAAAAATAGATTTATTGGAAGAATCTCTTGGGATTGGTGGCATAAGCTTCTAAATAAGCTCACCCACCTGTCACGAGGTATAGCAAGAACTAGGAAAATAGTCTGGGCAGGAGACTCTTTCAGCAGGAAATCTATGCTTTGAGTTGGATATGCAAGGCACGTGAATCCAGTGCAATTAGCCCTAACAGGAAAGGATTTGGCAACAAAATTTGGCAACCTTCTTTCAGTATATGGAGTCCCCAGAATTCTTGCCTCTACTCATCTGTAGGGTGTGCCTTCTTGCTTTTTGCAGTTTGGTTTTCTAGTATGAGAAATGGGGAAAAAGCAAACGTGCATCTTCCCTGCTATGAAAGCAGGGCTCCCGCTGAACACTAGCCCAGGTGACATGGCCTGTATTTCTTCCACAGTTGTCCCCCTCTGTGGTGAGGAGGACCCCAGTTGGGGAACAGAACTTGCGAGGTCCTGTTATTATTTATTTATTTACACAATTTATATACCATCCTATATCAACAGAACATCTGAGCTGTGAACAATAAAAGGGAAATAAATAAAATACAAAATTAAAACCTTTAAAATCGGGGATTAGGGATGTGTTTGGGTAAACATCCAGTTTCCTTCAAATTTAGAGAAAAGAGACTGGGTAAGTTCACACAAGGAGTAGATGAGGAGGTAAAACTGTTCCTGGACTTAGGGCATTTCTGACTGCAGGTATGGTATTGTGTGGCTGAATACTTCACCATTAAAACAAAATCAGTACGTTCCTTGCTTATACAGAATTAGCATGTTGGGGAGAAAGCTTCTTGAGAACTCTACTCCATGATATTAATATTTGTGTGTACAAAAACATTCAATCATGTGGTTCCCTCATCTGCAATCTGAATGGTACAATCCAGAAACAGTTACTACAGAAATGAGGCACTCTTCTCTGCGTTCAGCTAACATCTTGAGCAACTTCTAATTCTTATATCTTTCCTATTCCTGCTTTGTGGAATCTCTGCTGCTTTCTTCCTGCTGCACTCTTAGTTCCCTCCCCCAAGCTTGCAGATTTACTCTGTGAAAATAATTTATAACGCATCACTCACATTCTTTTCCACAGCTTAATAAATAAGTCTAAGCAATGCTGCTCCAAAATGTGTAGGAAAAAGATGAGTGTCTGGAAATTTCCACATAAACTGACTCCTTGTTCTGCCTTATGGCCCTCTCCAACAATTTCCTTGGGAAAGTGGGCCTGTCGAAATGTTCAGGAGCAGTATCCAAGTTCCCTCCTCTCTTCCTCCAGAAATGTTTTGGAAATTGCCATATCACCATATTTCAGAACCCTGTTGCAGGGGTGAGACTTATTCCTGTTGTAAAGTCAATGGGATATTTCAGACTTCAATCTGAATATAAAGATATTTTGGATGGTTGGAAGAATCGTGTCTTGGTAATGGGTACCTGCACAGCAGTACTGGTATGAGGAATGAATGGAGGCCTCTGGGGTGAGGCAGTGAGGCTGTGAGGTCTTCAGTGAAGACTGGAAATAATTCTGAGCATTGGGTTGCTCAGGCACCTAAAAGAGCAGATACCAATACCTAAAGTGACAATGCTGTTGCTGAAGCTTTGCAAATAAGGCCACAAAAATTTGCCCATGGCAGTGGTTCTTCCTAAAATGGAAAAATGAACCAACTTTCATAAAGCTTCCTCCTCAGGAGGCCATTCTTAACTTGTCGCAAGTGTTTATTCATACACCTGTGATGTTGCCCTGTTTTTTTTCTCACTATGAAGATTGATTCCTTTTATCTTCAATTTATCATGGGTTTCCTTGCCAAAGGAAAGGGAGGACACATACTTTGAAAATTATCATGCTGATATTCCCAGCCCCATTTCTTGCAAGCCTGGCTGCCTGATATTTGATTCTGGTATCTAGGGAATGGAAATTTTTTTATAGAATCATAGAATAGTAGGGTTGGAAGGAGTCTACAAGGCCATCGAGTCCAACCCCCTGCTCAGTGCAGGAATCCAAGTCAGAGCATCCCTGACAAATGGCTGTCCAGCCTCATCTTGAAGGCCTCCAGTGTGGGAGAGCCCACCACCTCCCCAGGTAATTGGTTCCATTGTCGTATTGCTCTGACAGTCAGGAAGTTTTTCCTGATGTTCAGCCGGAATCTGGCTTCCTGTCACTTGAGCCCATTATTCTGTGTCCTGCACTCTGGGATGATCAAGAAGAGATCCTGGGCTTCTTCTCTGTGACAACCTTTCAAGTACTTGAAGGTACTTGAATTTCCTTTTCTGCGTTCAGTTGTCCACAAATGACATGAAATGATAAACCAGTATGATTAGGTTCAGAAATGTTTCTGGTGTATGTGTTCTTTTTCTGTTCTTTTTTTAATGCAGCATTTTAAAAAGATTATGCAGGCCAGCACATATGTGTTCACACATCTCTGAGAAGTTGAGTCCCTCCCCAGTTTGTTTTGTCAGAGCGATCAAAGTTCAAACCAAACTTTGGTTTAAATCATGTTGCTTTAAGAACCCTTGTCACGCCAATTCTAAGTGCAAACAGGTGGGGTGCTCTGCCTTGGGAAAGCACTGCTGGGTAACTCCAGCACTGTGCATAAGATACATTTGCAAACAGAATTCATCCTAGCATTAATAATGTTCTTTATTCTCTAGGAACAACTCGAGTGAAAATGTCCTAGTAGTTTTGTCCGTGTTCTGAAATGCCTTTGGCTGGAGCATCTATAAACTGTTAATAATGCCTCTCAATTATTCTGTTAAGCCCATACAAGGTAAGGGAAAAAAGTATACAAAAGGACAAAATGGCTTCTTGCCTTTGATCTGATTTCTTCCTTGAGACTCTAGTGGTTTTGCTTTGTAGTACAAGATTTACGTGTTGAATAACTCAGTTTTAGAGTGTTGGTGAAAGCCTAAAATGGCAGGGACTAGAAAGGGTGGCTGTTATTAAATAATGGAGGGGTGGGAACCTGTAATTGGGGGGAGATCACTTCCCTTCTTGTGTGTGTCACCTGTTTAAACTTCATCCCACAAATGCCTGTGGCTTGAATCAGACCCACAACTGAACCTGCCTTCATAGAGTTTGTTTTCAGCAAGTGGTTAAACTTTTAAATCTGGTTAATTTTTTCAGCTGTATGAACTGGATTTGGCTATAGAGGATGGATTGATCTAAAACCAAGGTGCTTTAAACCAGTCAAGGTGATTTAAATCAGTAAGAAAATATGGCTGATTTAAATCAAGTTTCCCATTGATTTTATTCATTTATTTATATCCTCAAAAAGAGTGCAGAGTGGCTAACAACTCGCATACAATGTACTCATTTATTTAAAATATTTTAAACCTGCCTTTTAGGACATACTGCCTTCGCAAGGTGGCTTACAATAATATAAAAACAGGAACATACATGTTACAGTTAAACACCCACCACATAGCAGTAACACAGTAAAACATATAGCCCACATAAACAACATTAAAATCATGACTCTAAAGTCACAAATCTATAATAATAAAAGATGTGTTTCTGTCTGTCCATCTGACTTTTCATCACCACCATAGCTCAAAGAGAGTGAAACTTAGACACCTGAAACTTGGCATGCATACTAACGGGACCCTAAAAGTGTGCCCCCCGGGGTTATTTTGTTTTTAAAATGCATTGATTAATGTTAATTAATTTAAGGGAGCAATCCTATGACCGCTAGTCAGCGGCTAGACGGCCATAGGATATGTTGGTTTCCAGGAACTGACCTCGGAGCCTGCACTCTGAGGTTGGTTCCTGGAGAACCGACCTTCCCCCGCTCTGTGCTGCCTCGCAGGCAGTTCAGAATGGCCGCATGCTCTGTGCTCAGAAGAGGAGCAGGGAGCGGTGAAAACAGGCTGTTCTGGAGGGCATTCTGGGGCGGGGAAGGCAGAAAGCACATCCTATGTGTCGTCCAGCAGCCGCTTCCCCACTCCACCTTCCCGTGGCTAGACAATCGAAATTGGCTGTCTAGCCGCAAATGCAGGGTGGCTAAAGCACGGAGGGGATGATTCCCTCCACAGTTTTCCTGCCCTGCATTGGATAGGCGGTCGCCTCCGAGTTCGGAGGTGGTCACCTATCACCATAGGGTTGTGCCCTAAATGTGTCCGTGTGGTTGAAACCTGCTGTATCATCTTCAGCCACTAGGGACAGACTTCCCTAACCAGCTCATAGCTCTGTAGTAGTCCACTCAGTTTGAAGCCAGGGGAGATTAGTAGGCCAAAGGAGACAGTTATATGCCTGCCCCCTGCCCCACTGTTGTGGGGCAGCCCCCCTCAGGGGAATGGAGCAGACAGGCCCCTCTCTTAAGGGGCTACAGGGGTGCACCATGGCAGGGGCAATGCCTAGGGGTGCCAGCGGTCATGGCTTCAGTCAGAGAGGGCAGGCACAGTGTGTCTACCTCTGACAGCTACATACATTTGCGTGCAGCTTTTGCTGTAACCTAAGGGCTATTCCCACCCATGCAAAGCTAAAACTGCCAATATAATCAATCAATCTAAAAGCAAATGGAACACCTGCCTATACCCCCCAAACCTGCACAAATAAATACGTCCATAACTGGCACCTAATGATACCCACGTGGGGGACAGCAGAATCTCCACTGCAGGGGTGGGCAACTTATGGCCCTCCAAATGTTTTGCTCTACAGTTCCCATCATCCCTCTCCATCAGCTATGCTGACTAGGGTGGATGGGAGTTATAGGCAAAACACTTGGAGGGCCAAAGGTTGCCCACCCTGCTCTACTGGAAGGGAGTTCCATAGGTAGAACCAACATTTTTCATACATTTCCTAAAAAGTGAAGCAGATCTGATTACTAAACCATGATAATTCACAACTAAATAGACTATTTACACAGTTTTATTCTTACAATCAGACCTTGCATCTGAACTGTATGTTTTGCATGCTTTCCTTTTTTTACCCATGGGGGAATGTCTTTAAAATATTCACATATATGGTCTGTCTTAAGACCAGGAGCCCTGGCAGTTTGAGATCAAGTTTAGGAACATAGGAACCTGTGCACCAGGATGCCTTCAAAGGAACATGTTGGACTGCACAAGGGTAAGTGATTATAATTTGTGCACACAGCATGCACAACTACAGTACACATCTTCTTTATATGCGCACACGTGCTTTGTTGCTTAGACTCGCATTCCATGACATTCAGAATCCTACATAACGTGGGAGAAAGTCCTCAGTACTAATGCAGAAGAGTGCAATATTCAAGCTTCACGCAAGAGTCAAGAAAAAGATGGCCAGTCCCAAACACCACTTTTTAGGCCTTATAGTGGGGTCTCTTATTATGCACTTTTGTGTGCATGAATGTTAAAATAAAACTATTTATTTTGTGTTGAATGTAATGTTATTTTGTAAACGAAATATTGGTTTGGACTTTTGATTATTATTTTTTTTGAATAAGAGAAATCACTATCTGTCGGGGTGGGAAGTCTAGGTCATGGCTGAGTTTTGACTTACCATATGTAAAAAGGAGCGTGCATTTCCATCTAGAGTCAAGAGGTTTTTCGAAGAGGGTTCTTGGGACAGATGAGACCTCGTACTTCTCAGGTGCCTCTTTGTGAGGCCAATATGTGGATGACTTGTCACTGCAGTGATGAAATATTTATTACTTGCACCTTTCTGGTACTGTGAGGCATTTGAATATGGCTTAACACAGGGAGACAGCATACAAATAAGATACTGACGAATGATCTAGATTGGAGTGGACAGAAAGTAGATCTCCAAATGTTTTGGACTCCCAGCATTCCTGACCATTTGCCAGGCTGGCAGGGGCTTCTGGGAGTTGAAGTCCAGAGTATCTGGAGATCTACTTTCTGGCCAGCCTTGATTGAGATACAAGATTTCTCTCTTCTTGAAGTTCAGTAATTTTGTCCCTGAGTATTGGCTTGTTGCATTTGGCAGAATCTTTAAATAGCTTCAAGGAGGCTTTTTTTTTTTACTGGGGACCAAACTGGCTGCTGCACCATGCTGATACTTTCAGAAACAAACATGTTACGTAGCTTTGTCCCAGTAAGATCCCTGTTGAGACTTTCTTAAGAATGTAGTGCCAGATATTTTTTGACATCACTGCCCTTATCATAACACGGACAACTTTCCATGTCTTCTCAGGGAAGGGGTCCTCATGTTCTAGAATGATTTCCTTCATCTTTGCAAGATCGGTGAGCATTCTGTGGAGAGTAGCAGTGGAGTCTGTGGGGAGTGCCTTTGGCAAGGGGAAATAAATCGGGTGTGCTTGGTCAGGGTCTGGGATTTCAGGGGAGCTGGGAATGCTCACTTTGCTTTTTACATCATCAAACAGTTTTTATATTGGAATCTCCCACCCCAATGTAATAATTATATAAATATAAAAGATATATATATATATTTTAATCCCTTAGGACATTTTTATATTGGCTAATATAGTAATCTCTACATAATTTGACTTTTGAACTGTACACATGTTACTTTAGAAATTTCTCCCTAGAACTACAGACATTTTCTGTCTGGTTGCACATAAAAAACCCTGCTGTTCACTGGACATTTTTGTCATCTTTTCCTCAGTGTTGCTTGTTTCTGCTTCACTCTGCCTTGGCCCAGTCCCACCCACACAAAATCAAAGTAGCAAAATAATAATAAGTCCATGACTAATGGGTCAAAGTAATGTCTAATAGTTACTAGGTGGTCTGGAGAAGTTTATTTTCATCAGAAGAAAATGAAATGCATATATTTGGTAGATTGTAAAAGATTCATAATTGAGAAATGATCAAATTGGGTCTTCCTGCACATAGAAAACTTAAGCCTGTTAGCCCTACAGTTTATCTCTGAACTAAATCCATGCCTTCTTTCACATACATTGAGTTAAAGGAGGCTTATTCTTAAGAGAAATGTAGTTTTTACCCATGAGAGAAGCTGTTGCTGGAAAGACTGGGTGTGTCGGTGAACTGGAGTTGGGTATATCTGCTAATGTTCATGACTAAGCTACATTGTGCCTGGAACCCACCCTTTTAATTGGTTGGCAGTTGATCAAGATTCTTTCTCTTCCCCCCTGCCCCAATTTTGGAGTTATTCCCAGAAGCAATCCTTCAGCGCTGCATAGCTCTTGTTTGTGTCACTGGCAGGCATATTGTTAAACAATGAAGCAAACCTGCTTATTACTAGCGTCTTAGCTGTAGGAATTTTAATTAAAAACCTACAGATAGTGATGGATATGGTTGAGGCTAAATAAATCCTGGTATAATTTCTGAGAATGTCTCGGACTCTCTTGCCAACAAGCTAATTTTATAGTAGATCAATGGATTCCATTTTGTAGGATCATTTAACATGGTTTTATAACTTTCCTTTTTTGTCCAGGGTAATGTTACACAATTAATGACAGAGATATCATATTGACTGTTTCAACACATTTTTGTGATATATTTTTGTTAGATTAATGATGTTATTGTGTGGAGTGTAAGCTTGTCTATAGCATGGTCATTAGGTATTGGTTTCCAGTGTGCTTGAAATCTGCTCAAAGCTTGCAAATCAATGGACACTAAATAAAGTGCAACAGTCTCAACTCCAGGGGAAATGGGGACGTTCTGAAGTGATCATGTTAACTTTTTTTTGCTATTTTAAGCAGTGGAAGTCAATGTCTAAATGCCAACTGTTTGTGAAGAGTTGTTATGTAAGTGAGCAGGTTGGCACAAGCTAGGTGTTCTCCTCTGCACGATCTTGATGTAAATTGCCCATGGGGCTAATAAGACAATTTGATTTTATTAACACGACATGTACCTTATGTAGACACTGACCTTGGCAGATGTAAGGTGTGGCATTCTATATAATAGCAGCAGTTAGTGATAAATAGCAGTAGATCTTTTTGAAGCAGAGTTCCTTCGTACATCAACCTTGGCCTCTGAGCTGTGGCCTGTTTAATTATTTACTGAATGTCTGTACTCACACTTCCATAGTGCATGTTTGTTTTTTGTAAACTGCCTTTGGAACAAACAAAATCATAACATCCTAAATTCCTTATTATTGTGATTCCTTACGATTGTAGAACAGTTCAAAATGCTCAAGAGAATAAAAAGACCTTCACTTGGTGCAAAAGGATAGCAGCATTGGTGCCAGGTGAGCCTCCTTGGGAAGAGAATTGGATAAATGGGGTGCCATAACCAAGAAGGCCTTTTCCGCAGTTGGCATCTGCTTCATCCTTGATGGCAGGGCCCTTGGAAGAGGGTCTCTGAACATGAACTTAGTGTACCTTCCGGTTGATGGGCATTCTGTTCACACAGATCTAGTGACAACTGGATGGATCCTTGGTCTGATCCAGTATCTTATGTTCTCTAGCCAAAGAATAGATTTCTTGGAGGGCCAAAGTTCTGACAGAGGGAACTCCATTCACATACCTATCACTCCCCACCCCCCGCATCCCAGGTGATGGCTGGAGGGCCAAGCATAGGCTTTAACACTTGTTTTCTCACCATGTCTACCATGGTGAGCGTCCCACTGCCGGTTGGTGAGCATGATGACCCCCGCCCTTCCTCTCAACCTTGGAGCTGCAGATGTGGGCAGGGACTGTGATTCTTGCCATCTCCCCAGCTCCAAGGAGGAGAGGAAGGCTTGAGGGTGCTTTGGCTGCTGCAATGCAGAGGCACCAGGACACTTTAACTGCGGGGTGGGACCAGCAAGCACCTCACCATCTGTTCCTACTCTAGAGCAGGAAAGATTTGGGGGAGGCTTCCTTCGCTACAGTGCTTGTGCCAAGTCATGGCCAGACGAGTGAGCTCTGTTTCTCCTTTTCCTTGGCCCCTGTGTAGCCAAGGCACTTGGCATGCTCTGGCTGTGCAATAGCTAAACCTTCAAAAGAGGGGCATGCAACATAATTTTGACCTTGGCTATCAGTCACCAGGGTAATTATGGGAATAGGCTCATCTTGCCTCAAGCTTTACTGTTTGTGATGGATTAGCTCAAAGATGTGGGGGTTAAGGAAATTAAGCCAGTCTCTCTGTACGGTGGGTGTGCAGTCCCTTTTGTCCCTGAAGGCTGCATGCAGCAGTGGATGGTGAGTTGGGGGCTACATGGGCATGGCCAGAGATTATTATTATTTATTACATTTCTATACCGCCCCATAGCCGAAGCTGTCCAGGTGGTTTACAAAAGTTAAATGGCAGTGGGTTGGGTTGGGCCTGGCCCGGCCGAGGGTGGGGCCAAGACCAGTGTTTCCTTCCCCCACATACTCACTCATGCATGCACTATCACCCCCACCCCGTATATTCATATTCTCTCTCTCTCACACACTCTCTCTCACACTCTCTCTCTCACACTATCACACACACAGGATGGTGTGTAGGAAAGCTCTTTCCTGCGCTCCTCCTCTCCCCCATTCCAATCCGGTTCCCCCAGCCTTCCAAATGTCCGAGTGGCAGACTTGTGGGGGGGGGGGGTCAGCAGGGGGCAGGCCATGGTTTGCCTCTGTGCTGTAGGATACTGTTTGTTCAACTAGCTATGCTAATCAGTGGGAGCAAGCAAGCAGGGAACTTGGGTTAGAAACAAGTGTGGGGAAATCTGTCTTTCAGTCTGCAACCCTTGCAGTCTTTCAGAAATGTTAGAACTGAAAGCCATTTTCCTAACTGCAAGGGACTAAATACTAATAAAGAATAAAGACTCAGAAAGAAAAGGAGGAGTGAGAAAAAGAATCAGTCAGCAGCCGTGCTGGTTGATTCTTCCTTTTTTGATGGGATTTGTACTTCAGGCTAGCAATGTTATGGTAAGATGTATTTGTAAGATTGTTTGCATTTCTAATTAAAAGCTAAAGGTTGTATTTCAGCTGGCTGAAGAATATCCTTTGTAAAAGCTCATTGTGCTTTACAAGTTAAAACTGCATTCAGAAGTCAGCATCACTAACTTACTCCCAGGTAAGTATGTACAGGATTCCAAGTCTTGCCACAAAAAGTTTAGATTTTAAGGTGCCACAGGATTCCTCGTTGGAAAAACTGGTATTTTCTCATTTTTGTAGTAACATTTCTTAAACAGAAAATTAAAATAGACATGTTACATGTTGAAGCTTATACAGAAAACAGTTCATATATGTTGTTTCATAGCAGCTTAAGTATTAAACATACAGGGCAGTACAGGTTGCCCGCTCACCTGCAGGACCCACCACTAGCTCAGTGAGGAGCTAGCGTTTTGTAAAGGAACCAGAAATGCGTAAAAATGCTAGTTTCTAGAATGGGGCAGGTCAGCCTGGTGGGTCGCCGTGGAATGAGCTGGAGCACAGCAGCAGTATAGGATACTGCCCACAGATTTGGGTGGGGTAGGGTGGAAGAATAGTTCTAAAAACTGGAAAAGGGCCAAAAGCTGCCAAACTGTAGAATGAATTGCAGGCTAGGGATTAACCAGTTCATTTCTGTCTCCAGACATCTGTTTAGAACGTTCATAGCCTCACTTGGATGTAATGTAAACAGAGTTGCCATCATCATACTGGTGACATCTTAGCCCCAAATCCCTGAATGAGCCATCTTTTTGTTAAATGGCATGGAAGGTGAGATGAACTTGCAGCATCGCAGCTGTGTCAACTAGCAGCAGCTTCAGGAATTGATCTTGGAAGCTGAACCACCAGACATGGTGCTCCTTACTCTGACCCCAGAAGGATATCATGGTTGATCCAGGAGAATCAATAGAGTCCCCCTGCCCTGCCGCCTTGGCATAGGCCACCCACCAGATTGATTTGGGTTTAGATCATCTGTTCCATCCAAGACTGTTTGGACTTGAATGGCCATCACCTTCTCAATCATCTTGCCCTCAAATGGGAGATTTTAGTGACCTGCCAATAGTTAGGAAAATCTTCTGGGCCCAGACTTGGGTTTCTTCAATAGTGGCCTGATAGCCCTCTGCTTCTAGGTGTCTGGAACCATTGCATCCCTCAGCACAATATTAATAGATTCAGAAGCAGATAGTCCCCTCCCCACCATTCCATCTGTACTCCAGCTAAATAAAATAGCCACAATGGTCAAGGTTCTTATCTTGGTTGTAACCAAGTATTTGGAATTCTTAAACAGTTACATATTTAAAAGACCTGTGGGCAATGCCTCCTAGCAGAGAGCTTCTGTTTCCTCTGCCTTATTACTAATTTCTAGATGTATTGGCCTGTAACGGATAGCAGTAATTATTTGCAGTACAACAGTATGAACTGTTGTAGCTCTTTTATTAAAATGACACCTCAGTCATGAAAAATAAGCATTCCACTGCTGGTGGAAAATTGGGAATGCTTTTAATTATTCCCGAAACCTCTGCGATTACTGCAGAAGCAAATCTCACCATAATGTCAAAATCAATAAAAATAATGCAATTTGTATCTAGGAGAGTGCTTTAAGAATTGTTGATGCACAGAGCACTTATCCATGATCTAGCAGCCACAGTCTTCTGAGTTAAGCAAAATCCATGTACTTCAGCTGAAAAGAGAACTGTTTTATTCTTTCAGAAGTTTTTTTATCCCTCCTTCCTGCCTCCCAAAAGCTAGACAAAAACAACAACAACAAAAAACAAATCCTAAGTATGCATAGAGGGCTGTGAAGTCAAATTGTGGGAGAGCACATGAATAAGGTCTCGGGTTAAATGCCCCCACTGCCGATCTTTTTTAAAGGACCTCGGCACAGGAAAACCCTGCCTGAGACCCTGGTGGAGAACCACTCCCAGGCATCGCTGGTGGACTGATGGTGTGACTTGTGTAAGGCAGCTTCATATTCATACCGCGTGGCCCGCAGGCCATTTTTCAGCTCAGATTGCAAAGCATTCTCCCAACATGTGTGTTTTGAAGGGCCGTCTGCCCTCCATGGAGTTAATTACCTTTTCCCCAGATATGCAGCAGAGGCTGCCACAGATGAGCTGGGCCCCACCTTGCAGTTGCACCTTCTTAGGAATCCTCAGACAGGTGCTTACTTGCCACGTCCAGGCGGATGATTGCCCATTGCTTTGGATGCCTGCTTTGGATGTTTGCTCTTTCAGCTTTAAATACGGCAAGACAAACTGCAAAGTCACCGTTGAGAATCTTGCTGCAGTAGATAAACAAGACGATGTTTCCAGAGGTTTCCAGGCAACTTCAAGGTTAAGGTATTGAGCTACTAAGTACCTCCCACACATTCAATAAATCCCACCTGTCAGATTCCTGGAGACTGATCCAATAATGCAGCATTTTCCCTTTCTCTTTAAATGACAGCTGTCACTTGGGTTCTGGTTTGTGTGAACATTCCATGCAAGGCCGTTAATTGAGGTTATCTAAGACTGTGCTGCTAATCTCCTTAATGGCTGACAGAGGAACAATTGCCAGCATTAAGTGATTCTGGGGATGACTGTGCCTGCTGCTCCTCCAGGTAGCAGAAGGCTGTAGCAATATTGTTTGGAAGTAAGTAGATTTACAAGGCGATCTTTAGTGCCTGTGATAGATGAATACACTTGATTTCTATCAGCTATGTTAGATAAACTTGGAATGAGGCCTGTCTCTTGCTGTAGAAAACATTTTTATCCTGTATTCTTCTTGGGGCACAGACATTTTTCCCAATGAAGGTGCTACAATGAACTATAAAGATGGCAATTCTTATTATGGTCCTTAGTGGTGCCCCCATCATTTCACTGGCCCAATTTAGGGGGTAACAAAGGTTTTTTTGTTGCTGTTGTTAAATAATTGGGAGACAGAACCCTTGCTGATCTATGGCAGATCACCCAGAGATATACCAGCGGATCCCAATCTGCCTTTTGCCTAGCACTGCTTTAGAGTGTTCAGGATTAGAAGTGAGATTTGAGCCCTCACTCAGTCTCTTAGCCAGCTGTAGTATAATACTTCATCCACACTGCTTATTTTCCTTACATAGAATGTTGTAATCAGCAGCCCAGTTATGGAGTTGTCCCATTTTAGACCTTCAAAGGCAAAAGACCTACAGAACACAGGGCAAATGCAGAACAAGGAGGGCTGGTACATTTCCCCCTCTGATGCTGTTTCAGTCTTGATCGCCACCATGGAGTGGGGTGATGGAGCTAGTGAGGGTAGTCTTGCATTTCCCCTTGGGGCCCCTTAATTAGGATGTAATCAATGCCCAGTTCTCTGTTCCTTCTCAAAAACACATGTCACAGGATGCTGGCAACCACATAACTGTAATACTTTAGCAGTGATAAATGTGAATTAAGCATGAAATCACAGATTTCCCTGATGTGCAGTTTTCAAAAGCAAGTCGGAAGGTTACCCAATCAAATTAACTTGAGCACACTAAGAGCTTCCATCTACCTCCTTCTCCTGAACCCTCCCTCTCCTGCTGCCTAAAGGGTAAAGTTCTCTTTTGCTGCTTTTAACACTTAAGTAAATATGTGTAGCTCCTCAGCACCACACATGTCAAAACCGGTTTTTACTAATTGTCAGTAGGGTCAGATAAAGGGAGAATCTTGGGCCGTAAATAGTCTCTTCCTGTTCCCCACCCTGGCCCATTCCAAGCCCTTGGGATCTGTCATTTAGTGGAAGACTTCTGGAATGGTAGCCACAGCGGGTGTAGAATGAGGCATAAGGCAGTGAGCGACATGGCCCTTTGTTTGTCATAGATGGGGCTGCTGGGTATTATAGTTCACAAGGCCATTCAGGCTTTAGAAGGATGCTAACCTTAAGTGCTAGAGAGGAGAATCAGTTTTCCCATGGCAGGGCTGGGGCTGTGGGTTGCTGCGGAGGGCATGCTCTTCAGCTCAGATCTCTGCCAGTGGCTTGAGCTGGAAGATGTGGAGCTGGAACCTGAACTGCAGCAGGGTTAGGGTCCTGCTTTGTGGACAAGGCAAGTGCAGAAGGCCAGGCTCCAAGCCCTGGTGCTGGCCTGATCAGGCCAGAGGCCTCATGCTGCCTGCCAATCATAAGGGCCAGTATTCCCCCCCCCCCCAGCCCATTCTCCCTGTAGGCTTCTATGGACTGCGCACTTGTGGCCCTGGCTGCCTGGCTGGTTAAGCCTGCTTCCTGAGTCTCAGGTTTAAGCCTGGGAGTTTCTGACCCAGAGCCAAAGTTGTTCCAGATTTTCAGTAATCAAAGTACTTAGCTTGTGTGTGGAGCTTCAGCATGGCCCAAGGGTTTCATGGCAGGTTCACATGCTGGGGGGAGGGACAGGGGCTGTTTATGAGGTCTGTAAAAGCTGCTGCCTTGTGGTGTGCGTTGTTGCCTGGTCTAAAAATAGGGGGAGCAAGGCTGACGAAATGGTATTAAGGTCTTTCATCTGTTGCTGAGACTTTCTTCATCAATCTCTGAAGCAACAATGTGATGCTTTGGCTGCTTCAAGGGGGCCTTGCATCGCATTCGTAAGCAGCTGGCCAAGTTCCGTGTTATTGTTTGTGCCATTAGCAAAGCGGGTTTAATAGTCTAATCCATCTGGAGAGCAAGTAGATTTATTAGGCTCCACACTAAATGGGCTCATAATTACAACAGCCATTTCCACTCACTCTGTTTCTCTCCCCCCACCCCAAATACGTGCACAACATGGTAGGAAACCTAGCAGGTCCTAGAGAGAGAATGGATTCAATGAAAGGAGTCTTCCATTTGTTTCAGTAAGTAGTCAATGGCTGTATGTACACAGAGGCCAAATGTTTTCGTCAGCAGAACTGGGTTGCAGGAGCTGTTGCCTGCCCTATTTGGCACTGCTTTCTGTTTGCCAGGAGTCTGTGTTCCAGTTATGGGTGTTTACAATGTTCACCTTCAATTTTAATAATAAAACACTAGAACAAACCACCCCTCTAGGTTTGGACTTTACAAAAAGTCAAACCATTCCAATAAAATGATTTAGATTTTAAGATGTTTCAGACTGGAGTTGGCACATTTTCACAGACCATAAATTTACATACCTGAGGCCTAATGGGTGCTGGAGTGTAATTTTAGTGCCGTATTAACGTGGCCAATGCTGGGGAAATATGTGGATGGGTTGAAAATAGGCTGAGTGTGTGCTGAGGACCAGTGTTGTGGTTTGGCTACAGTGACTGGGAAGTTTGGGATTTGCCATAGGGAAGCAATATGGTGGGTCTACCTGGGAGGAGGGAATCTTGACTTGGGGCACATGGCTAGCCAGCTGTATGTAGTCAGATCAGAGTCTTGATTCAGTCTTGATCTTCGCTGATGTGTGCCTGTCTGGGGTCATCCTTCTGAAGTTATTCCTTCCAGACTCCCTTACTGTGGACACAATGGCCTTTGTTAACCTTCTCTTTCCCCAACCCCTTCCACACCCATCAACTCTCCAAGGGAACATAGTATAGTTCCAGATAATACATAGTATAGTTCCAGATCAGACATAAATGGAAGAGGGGGACAGAATCACCAGGGACTGTAACAAGATGCAATATTAGCCCAAGCTGCTCTTGAGTTTCCCAGTCTTTAGCAGAGGCTGCCATGAAGTTTAGAAAAAGCTAAGAATCGCTGGCAAATTGGTATGTAGATGTGTGGGACACAGAGAGCCCCAGGAATAGTCTACTTTAAGAAGCTGTGAGTATGTAAGACTTCTGTTCTTGTTAGTTCCATGTAGCCAGCAATGAAGTGTACGAGTGAGACGCACGTCATGCTAAGCCCCCCTGAGAATAAGCCACAGTGGGTGGGTAGGTTGTCTGTTACTCCCAGCAGACAGGCGGCTTGCCATGGTTTGTTTCTCCCTCAGTCCCTTTCGGTCCTCCCAGACGCTGCTGGCATGTATCCCAAGGGCCTTTGTGGCAGAAATCCTTGTTTCCTTGTTCCCTATGTCAGCACCCTTTCTATAATTGGTCTGCTGGGGTTACTGGCTCAAATCTCCCCCCCCCCCCCGCATCAAATCGCCAAAGAGATTTAAGTTTCTGAGCCCTTATGAATGTGGAAACATGTTCACAAACTTCTATTTTTATTTAAGGGTCTTGCGCAAGTGCACAAGACTGCCTGCCCGCTATTGAGCCCAGCATACCATGTCCTCCTCTTGTTAATGTCCTTGTCAATTTTATGCTCTACTTTGGTGCTTCCTGAGAGAAACTTCTTTCCTCACTGCATCAGATTGCAAAAAGTAAATAATTTTCTGAGCCCTTATGAATGCCCTCACAATCTTTTTTTTTTTAGGTCTGCTATTTAGCCAAGCATACTGATACCCCCTCTTGTCAACGTCCTTGTCAATTTCATCCTCCACTTCAGCCTTCCCTTGCTAGGGAACAACCAGGCCTCTTTGTAAAACACACACACACACACACACACACACACACATGTCTCATGCCAAAGAATTGGAAAGAGGTTGAATAAACTTCTCACCAACTGTTGACAGCCTGTAATCCATGAAATCTCTCATGGAATTAACTATGATTGCTATTAAGACAAACATTTAATAGGTGAAAATGTGTGGGTTTTTTCACTTTTAAATTAGGTGCTAGAAGGACCTTTTGCTCCCAAAGGCACTGGATTGCAGTCAGAAAGTATTCCTGGGCACTCTTTATCATTTTCCTGAACAACAAGACTGTTCCTTTCAAATGCTACACAGATGGAATGTGGTTAACAGCCATAATTAAATAGTAAATCTGTTCTAAAAAGTCAGCCAGCATAGAAAGCCACTATACAGATTCAATTATCTTAGTTCTGTTCATTTGTATGTACAGTATTATAATTTTTACAGCACAAAGAAACTGAATGCATTGTTTAATTTTTGCTCTGGGTTTTTATTTAGTTAAGATGCATTAAAATGCTAGCTGCAGAAAGATGAAAAAGCAGATTAATTGTAAATAAGCATTAATTAGGCATTTGCATTCAAATCAGTTTTAAAAGAGAGGAACAGACAAATATTTTTTGATATTTTAATGATGTTGGAGTGGATGTGAAGCCAGAACATAATACTACCACCTCTGTATCTGCCTGCTATCCAACTGTTGCTGTTTTTTCCCCTGATATTGATAGTTGCATCATATTATGGTAGAGTCCTGAACAAACTGATGAGGCAGTTTTCATTGTGCAAATTTTCCTAATTATTCCTCATGAAGGGCTTGAGAATTACAGGTCATCTGTGCACTAGCATGATCTAGAGATGAGTCAGCACCAATGTGGCCCACGTCTGACTAGGAACTGAATCTGGTTTCCAAAGCCTTGTTAAGAGAGAACCTGGTGGTGACATATGCCTGTACCATGGCTAAGGTGGGAGGAGGTCATTTGCTCCATGGAGGCAGCGCATGCTTCCTTGGCCCACTCCTGATCTCTTATCCATGGATACGAGATTCCCTGTAGTTATGTTTGCACTATCCACTTGTGAATAACTTGGAACATTCTAGTATGCCACTATTAAATGAGTCTGTTTCTGTCGTCCCCCCCCAAATTTCTATTTTAAATGTGTATTCCAGTTGGTTGATGAATGCCTTAGTGTTGAAGCTTTCTAATAGCAGTGCAAACGTTGGGAGGATGAGGAGGGGGAATGTTGCTTTGGACAAACCAGTCAAGTTTCAATCTGCTGTTCTTGGTTTGTATGTAGAATGCTGCTTTTGCTAGTATCTCATTTGCCAAGTCTCTGCTAGCCTTTGTGTTCATTTTAAAACCAGTTTAGCCTGGTATAGATTCTTGAAAGTGAACAAGGGCCTTATCTTGGTGTAGCAGAAATCCCCGATCTTTACATTTAAAGGGTGATTTCTTTTTCTTGCATCCAAAAGAAGATTTCACTGAAGTGCCTGGAGAAACATAGAATCTTCTGGCCATTTAGTCTGGAATCTTGTAAATTTTTTGTATTTATAAAGACTTGAAAAACTGCTCTTGAGCAATTCTGGGTTTTAGCCTCTTGATACTGACCATATGTAGTTTTCACTTCCTCTCCTTCCCAGGTCAGCTCTAACCCCACTGACACTGCTGACATAGAAAGATCAGATCTGGAAAAATTGGCCTACTTTGTCCCAGTTAGTTCCAGCTGGTTGCTCAGTCAAGTGGCAACCCCCAGACTGTAGGTCGAGGAGGTGGTGCAGTTATGATTCATTTATAATATTTCTAAATCGTCCCTCCACTCAGTGGGCGATTTACAATAAAATGATAAACACAATAAAACACAACAATTTCAAATAAAAGTAAAACAAAACTGATAAAATACATAACAATAAAAGAGGGGAACCTAAAATCAAACAGTAAAATCTTGGCAGAACAATTTAGTTTTTACATCTGAAGGCCGATAATGAGGGAGGCAACCTCACCTCCCTAGGGAGGGAGTTCCACAGTCTGGGTGCTACACAGAACACCCTTGTCTCAGGTCCCCACCAACCTCACCTCCAGGATGGGGGCTCAGATGAGGAATGTAGGCTCTGTGCAGGTTCATACAGAAAGAAGCAATCTCTCAGATAGCCTGGCCCCAGGCCAGCGGGGAGAGCTGCCCTGTTGGGGAGAACTCTGACTAGGGTGGCAAAATCTGCTGAGTCATCCCCCCCCCCAAGTTATATAGCTGCACTGAGCCAGAGGGGGAAGAGCACACCTATTTCCCTTCCCCAAAATTTGTCCCCCAAATAAAACACCTCATAAAGCTCTAATACCATTAAGCCGATTGCTCTCCACCCCATTGTATTGCCTGAATTAGCTCCTAAATATGTTGGTCCCATCTGTAGCCCATTGTGAGGAGATGTCAGTGAGGAGAAGGGCTGTATAGGGTGGAGTAAAGTAAACTACATAATCTAGAGCAAGAGAAAGTAATTGCACTGTAAATTATTTTTTTTTCAGGAGTTTACCCTGAAAAACAGCCTGTGAATACCGAAATAAAATAAATATGAATAGAAAGTACAGTTCAGTGTTTCTGTCCTCAAAATACTAATCTCCACTTCTAGTAACCCGTAGAAATATATCTTGCTAACTGCAAGGGGGAAATGGCCAGCTATGAAAGGGGAACTGCCTTGACCATGAGGACTGAGAGCAAATAACTGCATCATGCGCCATGTCCTCATCTTGCGTTTTCTTGCAAATATACGGCACTCCATGCTGTATCATCACTACTGTGCTGGCAGTTCGGAAGCTGTTACCTGAACAGGGCATTTCTGTTGACCTCTTTCTACTAAATGTCTGACAAGCAGGAAAGCTCTGTGTTCTATGAATGTAGAACACACCCACCATAGAACATACCCACAGAAATACAGAGCCTGCAAGTTAATTGGAAGCACCAGTCCAGCCCTAGCCAGGACAGTTCAAAGGCAAGCAAGATTTTTTTTTTTAAAAAAAAGGTAATATCTGATAAATTCAGCAAAAAAAGTAAATCCTGCACAGCTTGCTGACCAAATGCTGTAGTCTGAAATTCTGGCATCCTTTTGACACAATGAACATGGCTATGAACTCATAAATTCAACACACACTGATATATGCAAAGAACGGCAACTGCATTTCTCCGGACTTCTTTTGAAGTGCTAATGTGATTCTGACAAGCTGTTCACCATCTCATTTGGCATTAAGGACACAGGTCAGTAAACCTCAAAAAAGGCAGGGAGAGTTCTTCCTGGATAGTATGCTTTAGGCTGCAGGCATGGGATGGGGACAAGGGGGTTTCACTGCTGCATATGGAGCTTCTTCAAGACAAACACTGCTGTAACTAGGGGAATACAGAGCCGTGGAATTTCTGAGCAGGCCTCTCTTTCTACATCTACTTGAGTACGTTGCATTGGTCAAAGGAGCCCTAGTTATTCCGTTGAGCCCCAGGTAGATGCTTTGCATGATTGTGTTGGTTGTGTTCATGTCCTGCTTGGTGCTTCTTACCAGGCACTGGCAATAGGAATCTGAAGACACCTGAAGGTGGGTGAGCAGATATTTTTTACCTGTACCAGTGGGCTGGTTTGTGGCATTCCTGAGGCTGTATATATACCACACCTTCAACACAAGTGAATCTTGTAAACCGCCTTGTGAGGGCAGGTTCATTTAAAAGCTTTTCAATAAAACTAAAAAATAAAGTGCTCCTGGGGTGGATTGCAATAAAAGTAAAACAATACAACAACACTGGCTTCATAAAATCAATAAATTGCAGAATAAAACTGGCTGGCACTCCACGCAACGGTCACCAGATACCTAGCTGAATATGGAAAAGCCAGTTTACAACATTCTGACTCACTGGAGTGCAACCAAGAACCAGTCACCCAGGATGGGGTTATACAGTTGGGAGCAGGCTTGAGTCTTAGTAGCTGGGGTTGCCACCTGCTTTGCTTTCTCCCATGTAAAGTAGTGGTTACTTTTGTCAATAGGAATGAATTCCAAAGGTATCTTGGAGATAACGTCCTGATGAGAGCAAAATCCTTACACTGAGCGGGCCCAACTCTCTCAGGTAAGGATCATATGAACATAAGAAGAGCTGCACTGGATCAGACCAAAGTCCTGGCTAGTCCAACATTCTTTTCCCATAGTGGCCAACCAGATGCTGCAGTGGGAAGCCCACAAGCAGGATATGAGTGCAACAGCGCCCTCCCGCTGTTGGCACCCAGCAACCGGGGTGCCATGGCCTCTGTGTACAGAGCACAGAGATTCATTGATGCTCTCGGGGGCTTTCTCATATCTACACATTCATACCCATTAAGATGGGTGGCTTTTGGCTAGCTTTTTTTAAAATGTGCATGCTATTTAAGGTACAATTTTGAACTTTCTTGGTGAGCATTAATAAAGATTTCTAACAGGAGATAATTTAATTTATTTTCTTTTTTATGAAACAATTTTGCCAGCAGAACCTTTGGAACATGAACAACAAAGGTCTCTGTGCTGGCCATGAGAAAGAATCTGAAATCCATATTGGTATAATACCTTTATTAGGGCAACCAAAAGATTGAAAAAAGCATGCAAGTTTTTGAGATTTCCACATCTCTTCATCAGGCAAGATGTTACCAAAAAAAGGCAGGGGGGAGGAGGAGTAAAAAAAGACCTGACGATGTTGAAGTTATGGTGTATGTCTGATCACTGAGATGAAATGTAAAGGAACTTGAATAATTCTGACCATCTCAGCAGAAATCATGCAGGTGTGACTATAATTCATGCCACTTCTTGGCAAGCAGATGCAATTAATAGGGCAGCAGCCTCATAATTGGCTTTCTAGATTTAGTTTTCCTTCTTTTAATACCCCCCTTTTCCTTGCACAATGAAGAATGTTTTGGAAACCTTGGCACTCTGTGTTGCCAAAATTAAATTGCTTCATTATATATTGGAATAAATTTCCTTCAAAACAAATTGGGTAGTTTCTGCCCATAAAATGTTATATTACCTATGTTTTAATTAGAAGGCTCTTGAGGAACACCAAGGCTGAAAAGAGACTAAGCAATCCTGTCTGGATTGATGGTCACCTCCGAGCCCGGGGGCGACCACCTATCCAGTGCAGGGCGGGAAGAGTGGTGAGGAGCAGATCTCCTCACTCCCCCCACCCAGCTTTCATGGCTCGACAGCCGATTCCGTGGGACCTCAAAGCTCAGGAAGTGGCAGCTGGACAACACATAGGACGTGTCATACCAGCATTTCCAACCTCCCCACCGCACCACTGGGAACGCCCTGTTTTTGCCACTAAGCACTGCTCTTACGAGCGCAGAGCACGGGGCCAATCCGTGCTGCCTACGAGGCAGCGTGGGAGAGTGTGGGGGTCAGTTCTCAAGGAACTGACCTCTGAGCACAGGCTCCAAGGTCGGTTCCCGGAAACCGACCTATCCTATGGCCATCTAGCCGCTGACTAGTGGCCATAGAATTGCACCCTCAAATGTTTACACAAAGGCTAAGTTTAATTGTTGAAGGCATTAGAAGGACTGTGACTTGGATTCTGGTACTGCAAATTTGAGGGTGGCATTTGCTTTTTTCATGATTTTGTTTATTGAGTAACTTTAATGAAACATTAGTACTGGTTGCACTACGTTCCCATTCCCTCTAATAGCAAAGATAATTATTTTAAAAATCAAAATGGCCTGACAAAGACCTGTGAGCTTCCGTGGTTCAGGAGATAGATATTAGAACATTTAGAAAAAAAAACAAAGAGAGCCATGCTGCTCCATGAGGCAAAAAATACAAAATCCATGGATGGGCAATGCCTTTATAGGACCAACCATAATTCCACAAAAGTAAAATATATAGAGTAACTCAGCTTAGAGTTTTGGGGAAAACAAGCTGCTGTCCAGTCACAACTATGCTAAAATCTTCGGTTTCTCCCTTGTGTTCTTCTTCCCCAGGGGTGAGAAAGAACGCATTTACTGAGGTGGGGAGTGTCTGTCCTTCCAGATGATGTTGGACAGCAACTCCCATCATCCAAGCCAGCATAGCCAATGGTGATGGATGATGGGAGTTGTAGTCCAACAACATCTGGGGGGCTACACGTTCCCCATCCCTGGTCAAAAGATCCAGAGGTTTGACAGATCATGTGACTGTCAGTTTTGTCTATGGTTGACAGCTGTTGAGGCATGAAATGTGGGGTTGAAGGAGAATGAAGTGCAGAAAGGGGGGGAAAAGGCTTGCTCAGGCCCCTAACAGCTTGTAGCGATTATCCGGGGGCGGGGTAGGGTTTGGAGGACACGTGCCATGCGGGTAAAATAAAACACCCTCCCCTTTGTTATATGGGAGTGTTTTCAGACGGAAGAAAAACTTGAAGGAAGGGAAGCCTGGAAAAATGACAAGTTTCCCTTTCCCACTATACAGCCCCCCCCCCCCATATAACAATAAAATGCTCAGGTGTGGGATTGGTAGCTAGTGCCAGCTTGAGCCCCCCAGTGCATTATAGCACAGCAAGGGAAGGTGTTACAGAAGGGAGGTGTAAAAGAAAAAAGGTACCCCTTTCCCCTCTCTCTTCCTGTGTACCCCCAAACCCTCTTCCCAGGGAGGCCTGAAGAGCGCTCTAAGATTCCTGTTATGGGCTTGCTGGAGCACTGGGCGAGACTGCTCAAGGAAGGGCAGTGGGGGAGAGAGACTGCAACATTTTGTTGCAGGCCCAGTTGCCTACAGTATACATATCTAGCATATTGAGCCGTTGTGTGAATGGCGTTTTAGGGTGCTCATTATGGCCGTTGTGATCTAGTCATTTAGGTGACTGAGGCCACAAATGGCATCCGTCTCAAGTCCCTTGCAGGATCCTTCAGCAAAACCAGGACGTAGGTTATTTATTTGCTGAGTGCCTAAAAAACTAGGTGTTGTACAGAACATGTTTTCCCTCAGTGTTACAAGCATGCCAACACATGAAAGAGGAAACATGTAAAGTGCCTTTATATATTATACATAAATCACTTCTAAAAGTACAATTGTGATGTCTGTCTCTTTGGGCAGTTGCCTCTCTTGGAATATTACATCTGCATTGCTATAGAGGCATTTTCACGTTGACATTTTGCTATGGAGTGAAGCCAGTTGAAGAAGCGTGTGCTGTTCATTGCTCCCGTAGCTCTTTCCTGCAAACAGAATCTGTAACAAGCTTCTGTTCTGCACAACCCACCTGTCACACACACACACACAGCTCCGAACTAGAAATTCATCACACAAGCATCATAGCCAGCTGCTGTGGAACAAACAAAACAATCTCAGCAGTTCAGTCCATAGGTAGCAGGATAAGTAAGAGAAACTTGGGCTGTTTTCAGTGTTTTAAAAGCTCTGTGCAATAAAGAATAGGGATGAAATAGAGAGAACATGTTGATAGATAAATCATGTGGGAATTAACACTAGGGAAGCTTCATTGAAGTTTCCTGTTTTCCATCTAATCTTTTTAATCTCCTCATGAGGACAAACAAACCGGGGGAAGTGCACCTAAGGGGAGAAGATGGGGAAAGCCAGAAGTCATGATATAGTAAGATCCAGATTTGTGTGTGTGCATTTTAAGTGCACAAGTCTTCCTGTGGTTATTTTGAGATATGTGGCTGATTTATTAAAAAGAATAACAGTGTGAACCTTTGCATGTCTACTCAGAAGCAAGTCCCACAGAGTTCAGTCCCTAGTATCTATGCTTAAGATTGCATGGCCAAGTAGCGCTGTGTGTGGTGTGCCTCTTGCTGTAGAGAGACACATACTCCATATGGAACCTCCAGATTCAGGCAACATTCTTCTAAATACTGGGTGGAAACTCTGGTGAAGGGAGGGGGGGCTGTGGCCTTCATATCCTGCTTGTGGGCTTCTGGGAGGCATCTGATTGGCCATTGTAGGGAGCAAAATGTTAGGCTAGGTGGACCTTTGGTCTGATCTTGCAGGACTGTTGTTAATGTATGTAAATTGGGGGACGGGATTGCAAACATTCCCTTATTTTGCTTTTTTTCCTATTATGCATAATTTTGGTTTTGTTAGCCAAGGGACAATGTGAGGCTCTGGACTACTGAAAATCATATTCGGCCATTTCTCTGGCTTCTGAGACTTTAGGCCAAGCCGTAAGGACTACAAACTTGCTTTTCTTTAATGAAAGCTGCGATTCTCAGGAAGCTGGACCCTGCACTATGCACTTATTCAGTGCTCCTGGATTTTGTGGCATAGGCACAGCCTAGCAGATGTAGGACCGTTTCATGAGTGTGCCAGAGATGCATCTTCTCAGAATGTGTTCATGAAGCTTGCTGGAACTGGTACTGAATCTATCTGGCTCTTAGCATAGACTTGTCATAGTGAGCTTCCCTATCTGCAGAAGGGTGGGTTGGCTAGGTTAGAATGGAAGAAGACTTACTCATTTATCCTCAAAGGTTAATACAGGCATTTACGCCTGTAATCTTGCCTATATGGGCCATTCACAGCTCCCTTTTGGGTATATAAAAATATGTGCCTTTCCGCAATTGCTACTGAAGGCAAAACGTGCATATTTCTATATATGCAAAATGGGGCTGTGAATAGCCCAGATACACAAGATTACAGACATTTACACCTGTAATCTTATTTGTATGGGCTATACGCCCCAGCCTCCCCACCAAGAATGCTGGCAGTCAAGTCCACATCCACACAAGGGCTTGACTGCTGGGGTCAGCACGTATGCCCCAGCTGTTAGCCATCCCCTCTTTGTGAGCAGGAGGCACCACCCAAGGCCCCATCCTGCCCAGTCGATCGGCTGTTAGGGGAGCTTCCTTGATAGCCGACCAGGCAATAGAGGTCTCAGCACTGCGCATGCCCCAGCCACTCTCGCCATCTCCTCCTTGCAAGCAGGCAATAGCGAGAGTGGTTGGGGCGAGTGCAATGACAAGTCTGGGCTGTTCCCGGCTGCTCGCTGAGCTCCAGGGCGCTCATTGGCTGGGTCTGTCAGCTCTCGGGAGCTTGGCAAGCGGGGTCCGGAGGGCTGGGTGCGGGGGATTCCACCGGCCTCCCAGACAAAGTTGGGCACGCGTGACATCCCTACAACTTAGTCGCTTCCTGTTCGTGGTAGCCAGGGACTGTCAGACTCGGCTTCAGTAAAGGCGGTCTGTAGCCAGCAAAAGCAGGCCTGCTAGATGCTCAGATTAAAGTGTAAGCCTTTAGATAGAGGCTCAGAAGACTACCAAACCTGCTGGAGCTAGTGAGGTAGTAACGTGCACCCTTGGCTGGTCCAGCTGATCTCTCTGCAATTCCGTCCTTTTGCCAGAACTGGGTGGTGGTGCATATTAGGCAAACCACCAGAGAGCCTCTATGTTACCCGCTCAAACCCAAATCTGGCAGGCATTTCCTACTGTGCATATTGCATTGATTTAACAACGTTTGGACTGGCCTTGGAACAATGCCCTGGAGTTCTGTGCAAGAGGTCAACGAACCTCAGGGGAGGCCAGCTGTCTGCATTTCATGTGCTCCAGATTCCATGTTGCGCTGCTCCTGAGGTGCAGTTCTTTGCTTCATCTTTTCAGTTCTGGGGCTTTCCAGGACAGCTGTGAGCTGCCACCTCCCTCCCCCACTGCAAATTACACAAGTCAGCTCGCCTACATTTTTTCTTCCAAAATCCCATTTGTCTTCCAAAATCCCATTTATTGGGCTTTCCAAAATAGCTTGTCTAGATTGAAATTCCAAGTTGCATCCAAGTAGATTTTTCTGGCTTTCGATGGGTTGAAAATGTCCAATTCAAACTTAAGTACCTATTTAAGTGTTGGAACATCTCAAGTTAATCTCTGTGCCAAAAAAGGCAAAATAAGGGGTGTTGCTGGAGAGTTAATCGCTAAAATGGTGCAGTTCCAAACAGGAAGCACTTTCTCCCTGCAAAAGGAGTCCTGGATTCTTTTTGGCCAAAGGGCTACTCCAAGACCACTGCAGTGCTCTTGGCCCACACAACTAACTTGGTTGGAGTTGCCGAATGAGTAAGCCAGCTGACTCTGAGCCACATCATTGCTGAAATGGGGTGAAATTCTTAAGTGGAGGAATGTAATGGCATACAACAGTGTGTTTTGTCCAAATTATCTTTCCATTTGCCCAAGAGAGTAAGGCTTTTGGTGCATGCTGGCATTTGGCTCAGCTGGTTTTGATCTATATTGATTCTTCCTAAATACTCTACTCTCAGAGAGCCCATTCCATGTTAATGTGTTTGCCAGGGAATTTCTCTGTATTGAAGAGGATTCAGGGTCACGTTCTAGGCCCCACAGCCCACTCAGGCAAAGTTCTGGACACACCAGCTAGGCTGTGTGTATGTCCCGCCACACACACTGGTAAAAACCCAGCTCTTTTTGCAGGGGAACATGGGTGGTGGCAAGCTGCCTCTTGCCTGAAGAGCTTTGCCTTCTCATTGAGGTCCCCTTGATCATCGTTCTATTTTATCCCGGCAAGTCTGGCATGCCCGCTGTTCAAAAGAAGGTGCCGTATATCTCTGTTGGGATGCCCCCCCCCCCCGGTTTTTCTCAAAAATCAGAAAAGGACTTCTAAAAAAGCTTTAATTTGTTTTAGGTATGATGTGAATATGCGTTGCTTGGCGGCTCGTGTCAACTATAAGACTTTGATTGTCATCTGCGTTCTCTTCACCCTGGTCACAGTCCTGCTGTGGAATAGATGCTCCAGTGACAAAGCAGTGTCATTTCTGCGTAACCCAAGCAGCAGCTTCAGAGCAGATGGACTGGAAAAACGAGCAGCTGCATCAGAGAGCAACAACTATGTGAACAGCCCAGCCAAGCAGCAGAGTGAAGAGGCCTCGCCCCAGGAGCAGCAGAAGGCTCCCCCTGTTGTTGGGAGCTTCCATGGGAACAAGGTCCTGGGGCTTAAGTATGAAGAAATTGACTGCCTGATCAATGACGAGCACACGATCAAAGGCAGAAGGGAGGGGAGTGAGGTCTTCCTGCCGTTCTCTTGGGTGGAGAAGTACTTCGAAGTCTATGGGAAAATTGCCCAGTATGATGGCTACGACAGGTTTGAGTTCTCCCATAGTTACTCCAAAGTGTATGCACAGAGAGCGCCTTACCACCCAGATGGCGTCTTCATGTCCTTTGAGGGTTACAACGTGGAGGTCCGGGACAGAGTGAAATGTATAAGTGGCGTTGAAGGTTTGTCTTTGTTCTTGCTATTTGTTCAGATTTATTACCTGCTCTGTCCCTAAGGGATATCTTGGATAAATATATAAAACCTTGTTCTAAAATTGAGGGTCCTTTCAAAATTGGAGGCCAAAAGAAATAACCCACAGTCTTTTACCACAAACTCATTGTGTTTCAAACTCATTGTGCCCCCCTGCGCATGGATTCAGTGAAACATCAACATCTTTAGGTGCCTGGGATTTTTGAGTCATGACTTGGAATTTTCCAGCTGCCATTGGTTTGCTATATGGGTGGGGCTTGGAGCAAAAGCACATGGGAACCAGAGGGACAAGGTTCTGCCAGGCTGTCTACCTCTGTCATTCTTCTTCTCTGACCACCCTTTCCCAGGAAGACGGGAACCAAAGAGGTGCCCAAGTTGTTTTGGAGCCTGTCTTGTTTCGGAATTTGTTACCTCTAGCACAAAGCCAGAAAGGTTAACCAGCCCATTTTAATAGCCTGCCTGCCTTCACGTGGTGTGTTAGCCATTTGTGGTTTGAGAGTAACAGAATACCCTTTCCTTTTTAAACATCGATTTTATTAATGTTTTTATAAAACATCAAAAATACATGAATCATACAAAGTATGCAGCTAAAAAAAAACATTTGAAAACCAGCCCTCCCTTGCTATTGTTAATTCTTAAAAACAAGACAGAAAGAATAAATGGACATCTATTCCTGTTATAGGCTCAGTACAAACACATGGCTTTATACTTACTTGGTTTTTCCCAAAACAAAGCTGGCCACCATTCTTCCATGAATTGATCTTTGATGATTTGGGCTCCTATGTTGTAACAATCTATGGGGCTGTTCACACAATACACCAACCCACATTCGGTGGTTGAGCGTGGGTTGTTTTGAACCATGGGTTGTTTGTTGAACGTGTTGTCTGAACGCAGCCAGGGTGGCTTGTTAACCATGCAGTGTGGCTTGTTAACTACCCTGAACAACCCAACAACAAACCATGGGTTCTCAAGGTGGCTTGTTCAAGAAAATAAGCTACACTGCATGGTTAACAAGCCACCATGGCTGCATTCAGACAACACATTAACCCACAGTTCAAAACAACTCACACTTGACCACTAAGTGTGGGCTAGCATGTTGTGTGAACAGCCCCTGATTAGTAGATCTTATGTTTTAAGGATCCAGTCAAACTCTGTTGGGGACTTCGTGTCTTTCCATTTGTGTGCTACTACTGGGGAGCAGCCATCCAACAATTATGTATTTCTTCTTTATGAAAACAAATAATCACTATTATTTATATATCCTAGAACATTGCTAGTGGATTAAAGCTTGACCTTTGATTCGTAATACGTTTGATATTTAACTGCTGTGTTTGGGGACATGCCATGATAGTGTACTCTCTCTGAGCACCCTTTCCAATGTCGCTCTTTAGCTGTCCCATATCTACATCTCCTTCCCTCTCTCCTCTCCCCCCCCCCCCAGCAAGTGACCACATACTAGCCTGCTCTAGTGGAATCAACTCTTCAATGAATACCCTCTCCTGTCACCAAGATGCAAAGGCATGAAGGGTTCATTTTAGGTTTCCTTCTGTCTCATCCACACAATGACAGTGTTGTCTGGTGTCCTGTGACCTGGAGAATTTAATCATGTCATCTTTTTAAATAAATAGTTGCAGGTAAAGCTTTTATAGCAGACTTTGCCTTCTGCATCTTTGGGTGCCAAGGCCTTTCACAAAGACCACTCTTCATTAATAAGCAAGCAGCCTTTTGCATTTGAGATAATACACAGTGGTGCTTAAATACACCCTTGGTGCTTTTACTCTTCAGGCAGACACATCCATCAGGTGACTATCAGAGACACTTACTGGCATTATGAAGTGCTGATAATACCTGAAAAATTATTTTTCTTTAATTTTGTTTCAGTAATCTTTTCATTCCATTTGGTTAAGACATAACTGGTTTCTGAAGCAGACTTCGTGTCGTGGAAAAGGGCATTGCTCAGTCTAAGTCTGGGAAACAGGAAGGCTGGTGGAATGGAGGCCAGGAGCTTCTTTTTGAGTGTGTGAAGCTGCCTGCTCCTCGGTCTGCCTCTTGGTCACTCTCGCTCAGTACTGTCTCCTCCGGAGAGCTAGCGGCCTGAAGGCTTTCCTGGCCCTGCTGCCTGTGATCTCTTTAACAAGAGTTGGCAAGATTGAACCTGGGGCTTTCAGACTAACAGTAGAATTTTCAGCAAGCCCCACTGAGTTCAATAGAACAGACTCCTGAGTAGATGTACTTGCGGTTCAAGCTTAATTTTCTGTGTTGCTCAATGTTTTGGCTGACAGTGGCCAGGCAACTAGGACAAATCTGTCCCACCAGACCTTCAGCACCTCATCAGGTATGTGGAGGCTGCATGTTGGTTTTTAAAGCAAGCCAAGTTATTCAATTTATTAATGTGTTTGGAGGTGGTAGACTTTGGGGTGAAGAGAAATAATCCATGGTTTGAAGTTTGTCTGTCTGTGTCTCAATGCCTGGGCTAAAGCAGGGCTTGGCAACTTGTGGCCATCCAGATATTTTGGCCTACAGCTCCTGTCAGCCCTCGCCAGCATAGCCAATGGTGAGGCATGATGGGAATTGTAGGATAAAATATCTGGAGGGCCACAAGTTGCTCTGCTCTGGGCTAAAGGATGTACAAGTCAGTGTCGTTTACTCAGAATGGGGAGCTGAAGTTACAAGCGGCATTGTAAAATAGCCTCCAACCCAGGTCCCTCCAGATGTTGTGTTGCTCTACTATATCCCATCAGCCTCAGTCAGCATGGCCCATAGTTAGGGTTGATGGGCGGCGTACTCCAAAACATCCAGAGGGATCCAGTTTGTGGAAGGCTGTTGTAAGACTAGAACCTTTCTTGGAGGCATCTTGCTGGCCGCTGTGGCAACCAGGAGGCTGGGCTAGATGGGCTGGCCATTGCTCTGAAAAGATCCAGGGAGATTTGTAGCTACTCAGAGCATAGGAGTTTAGCTGGGAATCTAAGTTTAACACCCCCCCCCCCTTTTGAAGGACCACCTTACTTATATAAGATCTCTTGACCTTGAAAAATTGAATTATTGGTTCTGCAAGTATAGGTGAAACTTGCGTGTGTGTGTACATACGTACACACATACACACACACAATGCACACACAAAGTATTTACATCAGCTTCCCCAATCTAGTGTCCTTAAGAATTTTTGGACTACAGCTCTCAGGATTCCTGACAATTGGCCATGCTGGCTGGGGCTGGTGGGAATTGAAGTACAAAACATCTGGAGGGCACCAGGTTGAGGAAGACTGATTTACATTATAGACACCTTGCATCGGTTCCAGTGGAAATTAGCATAAAAGGCTGCAAAATAGTAAAAGGTGATACGATCATAATGATTGTGTGTCTCTCTCCTCTGCTTTCCTTTTTGTTACTGGGACTTCACAAAAGGGTATCTAAGACAGCCTCCCTCAGTCAAGTAGGCCTCAACATATTTCCTCCCCTCCCTTTCTAGAAGGCGAGCGCAGCAGCAGCAGCAACCCAGACACTCAAAACACTCCCTCCTTTTTCTTTTCCTCTGCTGGCTTATTATAGTTTATTTGCTATAGTTTTCAAGGGGTGATAGTGTAGCTATGGCAACTTGTCAAGTTTTCAGGTCTTTGCCTTTCAGTTTCTGACAAAACTTGGCCTTGCTTGTCAGGGCCAGGATAATCCAGGATGCCTTTCCACAAGATCTGTGTACCATTCCAGAATCTCAGAGCCTGTTTCCCCACTAGACCGGAAGTCAAGGATTTTTCTCCTTAGATTCCAATCAATCAGTCAATCAATCAGTAAGCAGACTTATCCATCTATTAGCTCAAGCTGTAGCTTCATGACAGACTGACCTTCGCCTGACCCAGCAGGGCTCTTCTTGTGTCCTTTAGTAATCCTCCAGTTGCTCATGTTATGTGGTCTTTCCCTTTGTCACAGGTGTGCCGCTGTCCACACAGTGGGGGCCTCAAGGCTATTTCTACCCCATCCAGATTGCCCAATATGGGCTCAGCCATTACAGCAAGAATCTGACTGAGAAACCGCCTCACATAGAGGTGTATGAAACAGCTGAAGAGAGGGACCAAAACAGCCGGCCCGGTGACTGGATTGTACCCAAAGGCTGCTCTGTCACAACATTGCCTGACAAGTCCAGATTCACAAATGTCAAGCAATTTTTTGTTCCAGGTGGGTCAGTGCAAAAAATGTGGAGGAAGCTGAATTTCCTCTGTGCAAGGTTGTGGATTCATGCCTCGAGTCTCGCTCTGGATGGCCTGTGATCCAGCTCTAAGAGGGGGTCTTGGTAGTTTGCTTTGGGAAAGTCAAATACGGTTAGATTTTATAAGCAGCGTGGCAGTGATACCACCTTTATTTAGTGCCCTTGGTGTGCTAAAAGCTGTACAGAGCACAGAAATAGGGAAGTCCTTGTCCAGGTAAGCTTGGGGCGGGTGCAGAACTTGACGGGAGAGAGTGGGGGCAATGATGGGGAATGTGGAATGGAAGTGAGGGCAGGATGCGCCAGGTAACATTTTGCACAAGGAGGGCCTGGCAGGCTGTTCAAGGCGTAGGGCAGAAAACAGAAAGGGATGAGTGTGAGAGGGAGGCAGAAGAGCTTGAGGTGGGTGGGAGGAGTGAGAAAATGGGCTAGGGGAGGGAGGCAAAAAAGCAGGAAGCTTCTTGGTTAATTGTGTTGATGTTGAGATGGTGAGCTGTGAGCCAAGAGATCCCTGGTTCAAATCTTACCTCTGCCATCAGCCTTAGGCAAACCAGAATGTCTCATCTTCTGTAATCACATGGATGAACACAGCCCATTTGCAAACTAGGGTTAATTCTACTGGACTTAGCACGCAGTTGCTGTTTAGGAAAATGTTTCTAGCCCTCTTGAGGAATCGAAGCCCGCATCCTATTTAGAGATTTGGTTTGAGAGAGCGTGCTGTCTTTCTCCTGTGTATGTATGTGTGTGTTCACTTCCCCTTTATCTCATTATGTTTCATGATAAAAGGGAAAAGCTTTTTTCTACAGCAAAATTAATGATTATATGCAACATTTCTCCTCCCCTGCTTTGTATGAAGACAGCCTCATTAATAGGAGCATAATGTATTTCCCCCAACTAATCAATAGCCATTAGAATTAATGAGTCCATTACTTTAAAAGACAACAAAGTAATTTTAGCCTGTGCCTTAGGCTGGGGTCTTTAAGGCAAAAGCCATAAAGTCCCCCTTGCTTCGAGACAGAGCACCCAGGAAGGAGAGACTGCTGGATCTCTCAGGTGTGCTCTTCTCATCTTTTTGTAGATGGCAGCATACTCTTCAGGCCTGAACTGCAATCTGCCCCTAAGCTGTAGATTTAGGAGTGCTTGAGGGAAAGGCAAATCCTAGCTGCCCTTCATAAGTCCTCGCTTGGTTCATGAAGCTGTTGGTGGCCCTTTTCCTCTAGGACCTCCTACTCTTACACTGGCTTCTGAAATGAGCTAGTGCTTGTCAGGAATTGTTCTTCAGCCATGCTCTGCTGTCTTCCTGTTAAAGCTCATCTGGGACTCATTTGGCGTCTCTGGTCTTATTGTCCCCAGGCTCCCTGTAAATGGAAGCAGGAAGAGGCAGGTGTTTGGCAGGCTGATCACCCACTGCTGGGCAGAGTTGCTTCTCATTTCTCCTCCAGATGTTGAGAGCAACTTGACCCAGTGTAGCAGATACTATTACAAGTGGGACCTGCAACAAAATGTTGCAGTGAGGAGCGCTCCTATTCAGTGTTCCAGCCAGCCATGCCCTCTTTCATAATTCTCCATTACATTCCCTTTCCCACCTGGTTTTGTGCTCCCTCTAGCTGTCAACACTCTACGGCCGCTGAGCATGCTCAGTCCTCTTTGGGCTCGTTTTCTCTGCCCCCTTGCTTTTAGGGTTCTTTCTAGAGTTTCTGTACTTCCGCAAACCTGGGGTTCCCCTGAGTCCGCTGATACCTCCCCTCTGTGCAAAACGCATGATGTGCATTTTGGCTATGTAAGGACCACCAGTACTTGGAAAACTGAGCTTGCTGTTGGTATATGCAATAGTGTCTGTTCAAAGTTTTGGTGTTTAGGTTGTAATGATCTGCTTGTGGACTCCCCAGAAACATCTTGCTGGCTACTGTTTGAAACAGGATGCTGAGTTTGGCTTGATCCAGCAAGGCAACTCTTGTGTTTTAATTTGTAATACGGCACCGATTCAGAGTTGCAATGTGAATTTCATGCTGTCGATTTGAATGTCCTCGGGAGCGTGTTAAAATGTGTGTTTCAGCTGGCATTTCGCGGATTAGGGGGGGCTGTCCTCCTGGTGCCTGTTGATCAATACATAGCAAAAAGGTCCCTTCCTGTACTTTTTAACCAGTGCTACCTTTTTCTTTTTCTCTCAGAAAATTCGGAGGGAGCTTCTCTGCAGCTGGGGAACACAAGGGACTTTATTATTTCTTTTGACCTCAAATTTGTAACAAACGGGAGCGTTTCTGTGGTTCTTGAGACCACGGAGAAGAACCAGCTCTTTATAGTGCACTATGTCACCACCACTCAGTTGATAGCTTTTAAGGATAAAGACATTTCCTATGGCATTGGGCCCAGGACTAGCTGGAGCACAGTCACACGAGACCTCATAACAGACCTGAGGAAGGGGGTTGGCCTTTCTAACACAAAAGCAGTCAAGCAGACCAAAATCATGCCCAAAAGAGTGGTGAGGTTAATGGTGAAGGGAAAGGGCTTCATCGACAATGTCACCATTTCGACCACAGCCCACATGGCAGCTTTTTTTGCTGCCAGTGATTGGCTGGTAAGGAACCAAGATGAAAAGGGTGGTTGGCCAATCATGGTGACCCGGAAGCTGGGGGAAGGCTTTAAATCTTTGGAACCAGGCTGGTACTCTGCCATGGCACAAGGGCAGGCTATTTCCACCCTGGTCAGGGCCTATCTGTTGACAAAAGACCACACATTCCTTAGTTCAGCCCTGCGGGCAACGGCACCTTACAAGCTCTTGTCGGAGCAACATGGTGTAAAGGCTGTCTTCATGAACAAGCACGACTGGTACGAGGAATATCCAACGTCCCCCAGCTCCTTTGTTTTAAATGGATTCATGTATTCTCTGATTGGACTGTACGACTTAAAGGAAACTGCAGGTGAGAAGCTAGGAAAAGAGGCCAAGCTTCTCTACGACCGGGGCATGGAGTCCCTGAAAGCAATGCTCCCGCTCTACGACACGGGCTCGGGAACAATCTATGACCTTCGTCACTTCATGCTTGGGACAGCTCCCAACTTGGCCCGGTGGGACTATCACACCACCCACATCAATCAGCTCCAGCTCCTAAGCACGATAGATGAGACCCCCTTATTCAAAGAGTTTGTCAAGAGGTGGAAGAGTTACCTTAAAGGCAGCAGGGCAAAGCACAATTAAGCAGAGCTGAGAACCAAAATTGCGTTTCCCCTGTCTGCTGTGCTCGGGAATTGCCATCTTTAAAGCTAAGCGAAGGAACCTTTGAAAAGGTGGTGTCTGAACTCTTGAGTGTGTGTGTGTGTGTGTGTATAGTTGTGTGCTTTTTTTTAAACAAGACTCTGTTTTCAAAGAAGTGATCCTTAAAGCCCATTTTTTTAAACAATTGCATTCCAGTGGATGAATACTTTAGTGTGGGGAGGTAGTATTACAAAGCAGGCATCCAATCCAAGGACTGAATCAAAGCGTAGTTCACTTGTTTACTTATTCACAGTGATCCATAATGAAACTTGCACATAATATAATGTGTCTGTACTTCTGAGTGTTTTTTCCATTTTTAAGGGGAAAATACAGAAGTCATAATGGTTTTTGTTACCCAGTGTTTGGCAGAAAAATTGGAATGTGGCCTCTATAAAAAAAGAAAAAGGAAAAGATGCATTTGAGATGAGTTCAGAAATGTGATGTCATGCCAGAAAGCTTTGTTTACTTGTGTCACAGAGAGTGGATGGTGTCTGTCTTTCTATATATTTTTCCTTGGTGAAAAATTCAAAGAGAGTTAACATTCTGTATAGTGAGAGAGACTTTAAATGTTTGGTTTCTTTAAAGAATGTTTAAATGTTTGGTTTCTTTAAAGAAGTACAAATGGAATTTTTTCATGCTGTTGGGGATGAGGATTCACCAGGAATTTCTGTGAAAGCTCCATGGACAGTAAGGAAGAACTGCAGAAGAAATACACACATGTGCCTTTGTGCAGCTCCCCATTCTTTGCCAGCGAGGCTTGTGCAGGAGGCTCCTGGTGGGACATGCCCATTGGCAAGTTTGAATGTTTTGTTCTGTAAGCACAACTACAAGTAGGACCAGTTGACTGCACAAAAATGTGGCCATCTTGTCTAAAACTGGTTCTACGTTGCATTTTTAAGCTTGATCAACATCTTTCCTTCCTTCCATTGAGCTGAGATCTCTTTTCATGTGAGTAGATTGTTTTTCTCTTTTTCATTGAATGACTTTCCTTTTTATGTAAGCAGTTTCATTCCTTGGGAGACTTGAATTGTTACCTTCAATGTATGTTATTGGTTGAAACTAGGTGCAAATTATTTGAGGGGGGGAAATTGTTTGATTTACAAGTGGAGTTACAGTTGAACATCATGGATCATTTTCTGCGGCAGCTCTTGATAATGAAACTGTTCCTTGATGGGTTGTGTTTTTGTTCTTACTTTAAAACAGATTTGGAAAGTGAATCAGGCTTTTATATTTGACTGCTTGTAAGCCATTTCTCTTCTGCTTCCACTAGTTGTCTAGGTCCACAGCATTGGCTTTTTTGTAAATTCCTTATCGTTTGGAACACTGATGACTATTTGGCATTATCCAAATAAATACTGAGCAAGGGCATAATCTGTTGAGGTGTGGGAATTGCACAAGAGCAGATCTGTGCATCTCCCATCCATCTCAGCAGATGCCTCTATACCAGGTGACAGACGTTCATGGGACAGTCCTCTCTTGCTCTGCTACTGTGCACTCCAAGCAGTTCAGTGAGAATTCTATTAGTGTGAGCATTTGGAGGCTCAGGAAGATAATTAGCTAGGTGAGGGCTCCAATGCTGCATAGAAATCCCATTTCCATACTTAGAAATTCCTTATCCCATATCTCTCAGTTTCATGTGTTATAAGGAGCATCCTGCATTTGGCAAGCTCCTCCTAAGTTCCTGTTGCTGAGAGGCTGATGGCTTGAGAAACCCAAGCAGATGGCCATTCAGGCTGGGAAGATACAAATCCTGGGAAGGTGCCCTTCCCAAAGATGAGGTGTCAGTTACCAAGCCGCCTTGGGGTTTCTTCCCACCACTAGTAGTGCAGGAAATTGTGTGATCTTGCCAAGAGGGCCAATTCATGGAAAGTTCATCACTTTTGTCAATATACTTTGTAAGCATCAGATTCCAAATCCAAGATGCATTCCAGCAAAACCAGGTGCAGCTCGTTGGTAACTTTTCCTTCTCACATTGCCACATGCACAGAATCACTAAAAACTGCATCTCCACATTGCTCTGGAAGGATGTGGGCAAAGATCCTGAGATTTTGGTGTCCAAAAGTCTTCCAGTGTTTTAGAGTTCTAGCACCCACATCTGTCTTAGAGATGATGTGAACTTTTGGGGCAGCTTCCAAAATATTCTCCAGTTTTCATCTTTCTCCATGGTAAATGTGCGTTGTTTCAACATCACATTTCCATGCAGGACTGGAATAATACTTCACATTTCTAGAAGTGAAAAATCAGATCTTTAGAGCCCTATCCTGTATAGGCTTGAGACATTTACATTCTTAGGCACTTGCAGCAGCTTCTTGAGAATCCAGGCTTCTAGAATGTTTCCTGCTCCACTTACACAGATCTTGATATGTATCCAACTAAAGCCCTATACAGGTGTTCTGTTGCTGTGTATACTAATGAGGAGGAATGCTCTAACCCCACCTCCTTTCTCATGCATTTCCCTCACCCCTGTACTTGTGGATGGCAACTTTCTGGAGCCTCCTGTATCTGTGGAGGCTCTCCACGTGATTGAGAATGCTCCCCCTCCTCATACATTTAGCATACACAGCAATAGAATGCCTGAATAGGGCTCAAGAGGAGGACCTGTGACCTTCCAGAGTACTGTGAAGATGTAGTCTTCAGTGATTCTCTATGTAGTTTGTGAATGGGTTGTTTTGGGGGGAAACTGGGAAGGAAAACATACCAACTACGAAGAAGAGGTTAGTGGTATCTGAGTAGGCAGAACTTCAGGGGGCGAGAATAAATTCAAACCATAGTTTTAGAGCCTAACAGTCTTTAATAACGTCACGTTCTGTTCTTGCTGATGGCCTGCATACCGAACAATTGTAAATGGTCTAAGCAGCCACAGATCAGTGAAGATAACCAGATGTCGTTCTAAGCCTTGGAAATGCATCCTTGCCAATTATGCCAAAATGTTTAGAAAATAGAGTTTCAGAAGTGTTTCATCTCCAGCCACTGATCATGTATGTGAGCGCAAGACCCCAAGTCCTCTTATGGATCATGGCCAACTGGATTTGGAGCAGCCAGCGCAAGCTTCTTTGGGGTGCTTCTTTGTTAGTGCCTTAACCATGCGGCCATAACTTCCTCTTGCAGTACGGAATTAGTGTAACAGTGGCATTGATCATTCTGTGATGATTACCCGCCATTGGGTGTTCCCAGGGCTTCCAGGCTTTTTAGATTTGTCTCTGTGTTGTTGACCTGAGACTGGCAAGTGGAGCAAATTTGTATGTAGGAAATCAGCAACTAGATCAGTGTAATTCAAATTGTGCTTCCAGCTGCTCACCTCTTGAATTGCTGCTCTGGGACTGATCCTGTCACCAGCCGCTCATAGTGGCTGTTTGTGCCTGTGGTAACTGGGAGCACCAGCAGCAACTGGGAACAGCCAAGAGAGTTGCTGGTGGGGAATGGTGATCAGGAAGGGGAAAGCAGCAGATTCTCAAGTAGAACGTGGCTGTGGTTGGTGGGAACCATCTTCTTTGAAACTAGATAGATTCCTGTCTTTGTCTTAGTACATCGTCTATGGCCCGGTGCAGACATAATGGTCTTGATCCTATCAGTGGTGGTTAGAAGTTTGGTACGCTTTCTCCCTCTTTCCATGCACATTGCTCCTCAGTTCCTTTTCCAGTGCTATGTGCAGCTTTGCATCTGCACTGACATTAACACTAACCAAGGTTTATCTCAAAGCATAATCATGACCTTGTTGTGATAACGTTGGTGCAAATTTAGGGAGGTTGTGGAGGGAGTGCGGGAGCCACAACTAGCTCCTAATGTTAGAAACGTCATGTCTGCATTGGAAAAGTCGTGCCTGCATGCTGGGTTTTTCCTGGTTTGTGTAGAAGTGTATATATGAAGAAGCTAGTCAAGAGCGATGATGGAATTCCAAGGAGAGAAACCCTTTATTGTGTTATTGTGCCAAAATGTTTTCTCACAAATAACGCAGTACATGTTGGGAGATGCAGGTCAGTGACACAAGCACAACCGTCGATGTGCAGCTTTGCAGAAATGTTCCTTGCTGTCCTGAGACTCACTGAAAGCTGCGGGTTTTCATCCACCTTGTAACTGTATTTTTGTCCTTTTTTCCCCTTAAATGTTCTGTTTTCCCTGTTACATATGGGATTTACACCATGTGTTAAATATGCAATAAATTGTTTACAGGATGCCCTTTGGAGGGCACTGAGTCCTTTGTAAAGCTGTACAGACTTTGTGGTTTAAGCACAATGTGCACAGGTTAGTTTTCTATATGGCAAGACATGATTTTTTGCAGTGGGAATGGCCCTATTATGTTTATATATACACTCTAGTTGATTATATATATATATATATATATATATATATATATATATTCAACACTTTATGTTTCATGAAAGCTGCTTTATATAAAATTGTAAAATAAAAGTTTTTAATCTTACATTGTCATTTGGTGTGTGTCAATTGTCTACAGAGAGAGGCAGAAGTCCCAGCTCACCCAAAGAGCAAACTAATTTTAGAACCAAACACTCCAGCCTCTCTCAAGGTGTGTTCAGAAACCAGAGAGGACCCATTAACAAGCCCTATTTTTTCAGCATTAACAGGTTTGGCAAAATTAAGAGGAATGATTGTGTAGATACAGGTTGTTTTAATCAACCTGTATTAACTACTGGATCGTGATTGTTTTAAACAAACCTTTGGGAAGTGTCTGGTAGAGATGCAGTTAATCAGGGAAGCTGCAAGGCAAAGTAAGTGGTGGCCAACTCTTCTGGCATGTGTGCCACAAGCCCAGCCTGTGCTCTGGCCAGGGTCTTCTGCTCCTGTGCAGGCCACACATGCCATGCACATTTCTGCTATCTGTGCCACAGGTTGATCTCACTTTTTTTTTTCCTCGAGGCAGTGTCATGCAATAGCTAGAATTTGGGACGATGGGCAGAAAAACATGGGGTCAAATCCCCATTTGGCTTTGAAGCTCACTGGGTTGTTACGAGGATAAAAAGGGGACAGGAAACCATGCATGTCACCCTGAGCTCCTTGGAAAAAAGGTGGGTATATAAATCAGACAATAAATATTTCAAGAGCTCTTTGCTCTCCCCATAATGTACAGTGCAGACTGATCTGCAGAATGTAACTGACAAGCGAATGTTGTGCTTCAAAGGATTTGCCATTTCACTGTAGAAGCCGGCTTCCATCCACTACAAGAACAAAAATGTCTCAGCCTCTTTGGATGACAATATTGATTTTCATTACTTGGCAATTTGTTAGGAAGGTCTGCATGGAAAATAGAAGGGGATTTAAATATGTTGTCTTGGTGATGAATTTGAATGTTTGCTGCTCAATTTGTGGTGAAAGGAGATACATTTGCCATCTGCCGAGGAAGATTGATAGTTTGCATGAATGGCTTGCTGTTGCCTGCATATTAAATGGCTCACCCTTCTGATATGCTACAGCCCTAACTGAAAAATGGAAGGAGCTACTTAAGCAAAAAGACTTGAGAAATGCCTTGGCTCCCTTGGTCTGGACAAGTCCTGCTTCACACATGACACTTTTAGAGTAGAGAAACAGGTGCTTGTGCATATGTGACGTATTGGTGTTTTGAAAATGGCTGTCAAGCAGGTTCACTGCTAGTGCCAGCAAAAGAACTGATGAACTAAGGCACAGCTTCACTTCTGCACACCTGGCCAACAACATTCATGGTAGACGCAGCAAAATGTGGAGGCTTCGCAGAGTAGCTCTGTCACCAGAGAGCGTGCCATGGGACTCATCACAGAGCATTTGTCGTCCACTAGCCCCCATGACTTGAGTGGCTGCAGCAGGAGGCATAGGTGATCAGAAGGGCACAGTTTAGCATACATATACAAGCTCTGGACTTCCACACACACTCAAACCAGAGCCAGTGGGCAGGCAGGGACGAAGTTGCCAACTTGCCACAGGGCTAGCCTCTTGTATGCCTCAGGGTGCCATTTGGTCCATCCAGCCTCACTTCCCCTGTGCCACTGTCCTTGGCTGCATGTGGTGGCTGGTGCTTGGCACCCAATTGATCACCATTTCCCCCTGTCCCTGCTGACCAGCTGTGATATTTATTATCATTAACCAGGGGAATTGTGTGTTATGAAGAGCCTGTCCTCTCACCCTTTGCTCCAGTCCAAGTGTTTAGAAGGTGTGGATCCCCAGCCCTCCTGGAGACTGTTGAAGGGGAAGAGATCCCCTGGAGAATCTGTGCTGTATCCTTAAAACATTGGTCAAGAGAGTCTTGATTTTTAGAAGGCCTAAAGCCTCCTTTCAAAATGTGTGCAGGTCCCATCTCTCCCTCCTACACAATTTGAGAGGCAGTCTCCTGGCAGACTTCTCCAACATCCTTTCTGTTGTTCCCCTATGCCTTGAATGCAGTCAAGTCCTTTCACAATGTCTGAGGAAGCTTTGCCCATTTCCCCCTTGGCTGCCCTCTGCATTATCCATCTCCCTGTGACCTTGGGTGGCAGCCAAAAATGCTTTGCTGGTTTAACTTATTTTCTATGCAGATTCTCTCCTCAGGAGGAGAGAAGCTGTGGCTATAATGAAGAAGGGCAGAGTTGCTTATCCATTCTCTTGCCTGGAAGATCTGGAGGAGTTCCCTTCTTCTAGAACACACAGAGGGCTTCTGGGAAGGTAACAGACTCTCCTTTGCCTTTTGTCTGCAACGTGCGTGTGCAGCCATATTTTCTCTCTTAAAATGGCTTGAATGCTGAAGGACATCAAGCTTGGTTTGTATAAAACTTGCTATGCTACCCTTTTTATTTTTCTTTCCGTATTTGATTTTCCTATCTCTTATTTTTTCAAGTGCATGTAAACTCTGCCTTAAATAAAACTTTTTGCCAGTATCATCTGTGCTGAGGCTTTATTGCACACCTGGATTTATCCATGCTATTGCAAGGTTTGTTTATGATTGTTTATATCTTGCCCTTTAAGGAGGTAAGATATAACAAGTAAAACATACAACATTCCAACAACATTCCCTCCCTAACATAATAAAAACAGACAAGTGCAGCAGGTAAACCAGAGGCATCAGAGAAAAACTTTTCTGTCTGGAAGGCAAACATGGCACCCTCCAGATGTTTTTGGACTACAACTCCCACCACCCCCAGCCAGCATAGTCAACGTTCAGGGATTGTGGGAGTTTTAGCTTTTTCCATGTGCATTGGAGCAAGAAGGTTGGCAACTCCACCTGGCGACCACTGGAGCCTTCTGGCTCTGGCTGCTGGTCATCTCTGTGGTCTGTGTGCTGGCGCCAGGAGTGGTTGGGAAGCGTCCTTGCCCCTGTGTTTGGCAGAGAGGGAAGGGAGGCCCAGGGGCAGGCTTCTGGTTGAGCCACAGCAACCTGCTTCTGGGCAGATGCTCAGTAGGGGTGAGGGTGAGACAGCGCAAGGGGGCACCACCTCAATGCCTGTCCCCTGCTGATGGGGCACGGGGTGGTGGTGGTAAATGTTGAAGCACAGGTACTCGTCCTGACAGGTCCCATAAGCGCAGGTACTCATCATGACAGGTCACGCTCCTAAGGGGAGTCCAAAAATGAAGGCAGCTGTTGATCCATGTGTGTGCACACATCTTATTGACTTTGACTTGACTTATTACATTTATATCCCGCCTTTTTTCCTCTGTAAGGAACCCAAGGCGGCATATATAATCCTCCTCCTCTCCATTTTATCCCCACAACAACAACCCTGTGAGGTAGGTTGGGCTGAAAGTCTGTGACTGGCCCAAAGTCACCCAGTGAGCTTCCATGGCTGAGCTGGCACTAGAACCCGGATCTCCCGACTCCCAGTCCAACACTCTAGCCACTACACCACACTGGCTCTCTACACTACACCACATCTCCCCCGCACACCCCTGCCAAAGAGCGGCAGTACATAGCACAATGCCCCATTTGTTAGAAACTACATCTGTCGCCTGAGGTGGTCCCTCAGTCTGCCTGTTGGGGGGTCAGCCATGTGACCATGGAAACCCCACCTCTTTCTGGGAACAGATGGACAAAACCACTGATTTTCAAGACCCTCTGCAATGTCCAGCACCAGTTTGGGAAGTGTTTAGTGGGTCAGAACTGGGCTGGGGGCCCTTTTTAATTACCCACATTCCCTCGTGGGTAGGCTTACAGGAGCTGCATGCCAGCAAGGGACAGGGCTCAAGCCGCTCCCCGCCCTCCTGTGCAGGCACTTGTGCTTGCACCCCCCTGGCTGTGCAGCTATTAGGCTTGAAAAAGTCTCCCATTAACTCCATGGCAGGCTAACAGCTGGGTGTGTGTGGGGGGGGAATCTTGCAGGCCCGCAGTTCCCTGCCTCTGCCTAAAAGGGCAGGGAACTGCTATATAGGCAGATTGAAGCCAAAGGTGTTCATCATAACAAGACTGGCGCTGTCGAGCCAGAGGCTGGTCCCTCCCCCAGGAGCTTGGACATCTGAAGTGCCCACGAGGAGGAGAGCCAGCAGGGAGGCCGCTCCAGACGGGAGGCGCTGCTGTGGCAGGTGGCAGCTCGACTTCAGAGGGCCTTTGCCTGTCCACTGGTTATTGTTCTAGCTAAGGCATTAGGCACCTGTTTATTCTCACCATGTGCCTTTCTTTTTAAGGAGTGGGGCTGGGAGAGGGCCTGACAGAGATAAGTGGCCCAACCAGGCCTGCCCTAAATGTGGGGAGCCGCCCGACCTTCGTGCCAGGGCCCTTTGTTTCCAGATTCTGAGCCATCTGGATTAGCAAACTTGGAGGCCAGCCCAGGAAGAGGGAAGGGCGCGCCTTTGCAGCCGGTTTGGATGTGGCTGTTGTGCCAGGCCTGTGTGCAGACACTGTGGGCAGAGGTGTGGGCAGTGTACCTTGAACTAGCCCGTGCCAGAGACTGTGCCCCAGGCCACCCAAAGGGCTGTGCCAGCCTGAAGCAACAATGCCAGGCTCTCCTGCCAACTTCTGGAAATCCAAGCAGGAGGCCCATCTCAGGCGCTCAGCCCTGGAGTAGACTCTTGCTCCTGTTTTAAATATTTCACCCGAACCAGGAATCTCTTTTTAACGTTCTGTGAAGGCCTCTGAAATGTTATGGGCCCGGTGTGGACTTCTTGTGTGGTGGTCAGGAGAGAACACTGGTTCCTCTGCCTTGGTACTGTTCTACCCCCGTACTCACCCCTCGTGTACCTGTGCCCCCCCCCAGCAAACTCCTGACAACACATCTGACAAACGCTGCCAGCCTCGCTCCGAGTTCCGCCCGCCGTCTTTGATGCAGGACCCCCCACACACCCTGAGCCTCCCCAGCCCTCTCTGCGCACGACGAAGAGATGCTTCGCAGCCAGCGATGGTGCGGATTCCCAGAAGCCTGTGGGGCTCGGCCAACTGCGGCGCAACCCAGGTGAGGCCTAGGTGCCGTGGGAAGTGGCTTGTCTGGACCGCGAGGGGCGGTGAACCTGCTCGGGAGTGGGCACGAGACGTCCCGCCTGCAATCTGGGCACGCTGGGGGCCAGCCCTGTTTCTTTGGCGGCCCGAGCAGCCTGTGCGGTGGAGCCCCCCTGAAGCCGGTCTACGCACGGGTAACGCCTCATTTAGACGACTGCACTGCAGCGGCCCGGGGCGGCCTTTGAGGGCGGTTCAGAAGCTGTTGGTGCAAAAGCGGCAGCACGCTCGTTCCCTGGAAGCAGAACGCGGAGCCCGCCTCGCCAGCTCTGGAGCAGCTGAACTGCCTTCCTCGGCGTGCCCAAGCACAACCCACGCCATTACTGAGCAGGTCGGGGCCCGCGTTTGTGGTGCGCCCGCCCAGCGCCCGGGGCTTCACGCGAAGTCGGAGGGGCGACGACCAGATGGGGCCTTCTCAGTGGCAGCCCCCGGCCACCAGGTGCCAGCCTGTGGGCCTTCCAGGCTTCGGCCCATGCACACTCGCCCAGGGCCAAGTTCTACTGCGCGCAGCAGGCCTTGCTTTCGCGTAGCCCTACCCAGGCTTGGGCAACGGTACTGCGCTTCGGGGGTCCACTGTTCTGCTCCGTGGCGACCTGCTTTTCCCGCGCGCCCTTTTGCTCTACTTCGTGCGCTGCTGCGAGCGCCCGGGGCCCCTTCCCCTTCGCGGCTGGCGGCCCGACGTTCGCCATCGGACAGAGGGCGGGCCCCGGCGCTGGCCTCCGCCGCGCGTGCTTCGGCTCGGCCCGGCGGCGAGAGGCCTGCGCCGAAGCACCGAGGGAGAGGGGGCTCGAAGGCGGCTTGGCGAGGCGTGCGCGGGGACGCAGCGCCGGCCTCCTGGCGGGCGGCCCCGCGCGCGCCCGGCTCCCGAATCAGCCCTGCGAGAAGCCGCCGGCCGCCCCTCCCGCGGCCTCAGCCCCGCTTCGGCGCGAGCCTCCCGCCGCTCGCCCGCCAGGGCTGCCCTCCAAGCGGCCCCGTGGCCTCCGCGCCGCCCGCTTCGTCGGCGAGGAGCTGCCGAGGGCGGCGAGAGCGCGATGCGGCGTACGCGCCTCCCCGGCGCAGCAGCCGCCCGGCTGCGGTCGCGCGCCTCCCCGCCGGCTGGGTCTGGGCTGCCCGGAGCCGCGGGCACACTCGGCCCCGCGCGAGCGCCCCGGGCTGGCAGCCCGGAAGGACGGCGCCGCCGCCGGGCCCCGCCCAAGCCTGCGGCGCGGGCCCTCCCCGCGCGAAACCCGCCTTCGGGGGCTGGGGAGACGATGGCGGCGCGGCCGGGCGCGAGGCGCTCGCCCGCGCGCCGCCTTTGCAGGAGCCTCGCGACACCGAAGGAGCGCGGCTTGCGCGCGCGCTGCGCCCGACGCTCGTAGCGCGCCGCCGGAACAGTCCGAGTTGCTGAAGGCCATTCCGTGCGATGGAGATGGGGGCGGAGGCGGGGCGGCGGAAAAGCAGCGGCGCAGGCCCTGCCGCCCGCCCCAGCGCGGCCAGGCCAGGCGAGCCGGGGCGGGGCGCTCCCCCGATGCTGAGGCGGCGGCTTCTCGCAGCCCCTCGTGCCGGCCTCTGCCTGGGGCACCCCAGCGCCTCTGCAGAGACCGCCACCCCAGCGCCAAGAGGCGGGCGGGCGATTGCAGGGCCGCGCTGCAGCCGGCGCGCCTCTTTGCGGGAGCTGGAGCGGCCTGTTGCCAGGGCGGGCGTGGGCCGCCCTCGCCTCGCCTCGCCAGCCGGGCAGCAGCTCGCCCTGCGGAGAGGGGGGGCGGAAGGCCGGCCGGCTCAGCTGGGCCAGGCCCGCCTTCTGCCCAGAAGGGGCCGGCCAGAGCCCCCGAGGGCGGAAGGTGACCCGGGCAAGCTGCACGCGGAAGTGGCGCAGTCCGAGCGTCGCCTCAGCCCTCGCCCGGGGGTTGGGCGGACGGGCCCCAGCAGGGGCTCCGGGGAAGGGCATATATGGAAAAGGCCCCCCCGCCGTGGGCACCGCCGCCGCAGAGCGGAGGCTCCGCTTTCGCGAGGGAAGCCTGGCTGGAGCCCGCCGCCCTGCTCGGTCGGGCGCAGGATGTGACTCCGGATCAGGCGGCTGGGCTGGAGCCACTCCGGCCGCGACCGGGCTGTGCGTTGGCGCTGCTGCTCCGGCGGGAAGGCGCCTTTCCCCGGCGCAGGCAGCGCCGCGCCTCGGCCCGCGTGCCAGGCCGTGCTGCGGGCCCGGCCGTGCCGTGGCGCGGAGCCGACGTGCGGCGCGTGCCCCGAGCGCCCAGCCCTCGGGGAGGCGCCTCGCCGGCGCGAGCGCCGCTGCCTCGGGAAGAGAAGCCGCCGGGCGGCCCGCGCCCTCCTCGCCTCGGAGAGCGCAGCCCCTCCGAGGCAGGCGGGCCGCGCCGCTGGCGGAGGCTCCGCGGCTCCCTTCGGCCGGCGAGACCGCGGGCCGAGCAGCGCCGCCGCCTGGAGCCCGCATGAGGCCGGCGCGAGGAACGCCGCGGAAGCCGAGCCCCGCCCGCCTTTGCAGCGGGCCGGGGCCCGGGCGGGCGGGCGGCACGCGCTGCCCCAGCCCGAGCCGCGCCGGTCGCGCGGCGCGCACCCAGGCGCTAGGCCGCCGTGGGGGCAGGCGCGGCGCGAGGGCGCCGAGGAGGCGGGCCAAGCGTAGGGGCCGTGCGTCCTCCGACGCGCTCGTGCGCACCCGACGCAGTGGCCGCTTGGTGCCTCCGCGGCCGCGTGTCGGACCCTGCTCCTTTTCTCCCCCCACCCCGGGACCAGGCTTCGCACCGCGGCGGGGGGGGGAGGGGGAGGGTCCCGGCGCAGACTCGCAGCGAGAGGAGGCGGCTTCTGCGGGCCTCGGAAGGGGAGGAGGGAGTTAGCCCCCCTCGCAACTGCTGTGGCCCCAGTAATTATCAGTCACCCCCACCCGCCTAGCTGATGTCACTTGCAGTTCTGAAAATGTGCATGTCAAGTGCCCGGACACATCTCATGCCTTTCCAAGTTTGCCCCTTTCTGTTGTGGGCAGGCCAGGTACCCTTCCCATGCCCTTCATTGCCTTCAAGCGCGGTGCGTCGCAGGGGAATCTGTCCGCACATTCTGCGCCTACAGCACTACAAGCGAGAAGGATCTTGGAATTGTTGATCACAAGCTGAATATGAGCCATCAATGTGATGTGGCTGCAAAAAAGGCCAATGCTCCTTTGGGCTGCAAGAGGCATAGCTTCCAAATCCCGGGAAGTACTAGTTCCCCTCTACTCAGCACTGGTTAGGCCTCATCTGGAGTACTGTGTCCAGTTCTGGGCACCACACTTTAAGAAGGATGCAGACAAACTGGAGAGGGTTCAGAGGAGGGCAACAAAGATGATCAGGGGACTGGAAACAAGGCCCTGTGAGGAGAGGCTGAAAGAACTGGGCATGTTTAGCCTTGAGAATAGAAGACTGAGGGGAGATAGGATAGCGCTCTTCAAGTCCTTGAAAGGTTGTCCCAGAGAGGAAGGCCAGCATCTCTTCTCGATCATCCCTGAGTGCAGGACACAGAATCATGGGCTCAAGTGACAGGAAGCCGGATTCCGGCTGAACATCAGGAAAAACCTCCTGACTGTTAGAGCAATACGACAGTGGAACCCATTCCCTAGGGAGGCGGTGGGCTCTCCCACACTGGAGGCGTTGAAGACGAGGCTGGACAGCCACCTGTCAGGGATGCTCTGACGTGGATTCCTGCATTGAGCAGGGGGTTGGACTCGATGGCCTTGTAGACCCCTTCCAACCCTACTATTCTATGATTCTATTTGTCAAAATGATGGTTAGCAAAGAGAAAGCATGTCTTGTACGTGGAAGTGTGAGCTGGATCTGTGTGTTGCAGCCTCCACACAGGCTATTTCTAAAGCTGGACTGAAATTTCTCCAAAAATAATGTTCTGATAAATTTTCTGAATAAGTTCTTTTTCAAGCTCCGCCTGAAATGCTTGAGAATTTCAGCACCACCCCCTCCCTTCAGGAAACATGTCATGAAATGGGCTCCCTAATTTCATTGCCCACGAATAGGATGGATCAGTCTGGAGCAACTGTGGATCTAGTCTTAACATTGTCTTATATTATTTTAATATTGCTGAAGGAGGCTTCTCCTTCCATTTCTTTTCTCTCAGCCCATTGCTTCCTTTATCCACCAGGTTGAAATGTAAATGTTTTATTCAGTATTTTTCTTTAGGCTGAAGTAGCCACCTCACCTGGCTACAGAAGACGTTTACTTCTTGGGAGGAGAGCAATGAAAAATCTTGATAAAATAGCTAAGAGCAGAGACATCACACTGACAACAAAGGTCCGCATAGTGAAAGCAATGGTATTCCCCGTAGTAACCTATGGCTGCGAGAGCTGGACCATAGGGAAGGCTGAGCGAAGGAAGATAGATGCTTTTGAACTGTGGTGCTGGAGGAAAATTCTGAGAGTGCCTTGGACTGCAAGAAGATCAAACCAGTCCATACGCCAGGAAATAAAGCCAGACTGCTCACTTGAGGGAAGGATATTAAGGGTAAAACTGAAGTACTTTGGCCACACAATGAGAAGACAGGATACCCTGGAGAAGATGCTGATGCCAAGGAAAGTGGAAGGCAAAAGGAAGAGGGGCCGACCAAGGGCAAGATGGATGGATGATATTCTGGAGGTGACGGACCCAACCTTGGGGGAGCTGGGGGTGGCGACGGCCAACAGGAAGCTCTGGCGTGGGCTGGTCCATGAAGTCACAAAGAGTCGGAGGCGACTGACCGAATAAACAACAAGAGGACAGGATGCTTCATGGGGCTTCTTTCCTCCCTTCTTCATTCTCTGTCCAGCCGTCTTGTTTTCCTCCAGCCTTCAGCTGCTGCACACATTGCCTGCACTGGCTAATGCAGTCACAACCTGCCCTTTTGCTCAAAAGCCACCCCCCCAGCCCCCACCACACAGACTCCCCTTGCTGCTCACCTTGAGGATCTGACTCTGAGCAGCTCTGGGAGTGCAGAGGGCCAAGCACCCTGCCGTTCTGGAGCAGAGTTAGTCCAGGCCAGCTTGGTCCGGTGCAGCCTAGTCCAACCAAGATGCAAGAAATTTTGCTGGAGACTGTGATACTTTGCCTCCGGGTGAATGATTGCTTTGGCCTGCTGTTCGTCACTTTTTGCCAAAGCAGAGCCAGTGTGGTGGACTCAGGAGGCTCAAGTTCAAATCCCTTGCAGCTTACTGGGCGGCCTTTGAGAGGCCACTCTGAACATAACTCAAGATCACGGAAGATGGATGAGCAACTCTTTAAGCCGCTTACCCAAAGCACCCTTGGGCTGGTGCATCAGTACTTTCCATTATGCTTTATTCCACCCCATCAGTAGCGGAAAGAGAAGATAGCATGCAAGATAAGCAGGCCTTTGCTAACAAGTATTATGGTTTGAGATCACAGAACGTGAATTTGTGCAGAATTTGCATTTGCCTTATAGCGGAGCTGTGCTGCAGCATGGCAGTGGAGGAGGTGGCTCCCACTTAAGGACAGCATAGGGTCCCCATCCATGCTGCACAAGAGATTTACTTCCTAGAAAATGTCATTGGGATTGCAGATGACTTAACCAAAGTGCCTGTTACTGAAGAAAACACGCTGTGAAGAAGCTGCAGGTGCCACTTCTCCTGGTTTAGGACAGCAGGATGCAGAGGGGAGCTGGGCCTGCCCCAGTACTCTCTTCTACACAATTATTCAGGGTTTGGCAATGGTGGTCCTGGCAGCAGCGGCAAAGCCCTCCTTTCCATCTGGTCGTTCAAGGCAAAGGCTGCTTTCTGGCATAAAATGTAAAGCTTTAGTGTTTCCTTGCCAGAAGATGCCTCCAAATACCTTGGGTGGCTTTAACTTTAAAAAGAACGATATGCTGCAACCATTTCACTTTTCATCTTAACAAAATAAGGAAGCTTACCAATTTTTCCACTGGTGTGAAGCAACACTGACTGATCTTCAGCTCTGAACTGGAAATACTTCTTTCAGTCGTTTAACCATGAATGCATATAGCTCTGAAAACTTTTGACTGGTTTGCTGGCTTAATACGTATTTGGCCGAGGGTGTGTGTGTGTGTGTGCGCTCTCTGTAAGTGAAAGTCTGTCCACACATTCCTTTTCATTGCAAATACATCCAGAACCGGGAATGGGTTCTGGGGACCTCTTGCTGTGTCTTCTCTGGTTGCATTGGCTCAGCTCCTGCCCACAGCACTCTTGAACCCGCAGAGAGGAGCTGACTGAGCCCCTGCTCCTTCCAAAAAGAGCATCCCTTCTTCATCTTGCAGAGGAGGTGGCGCTGACTCCCCCTTCTGTCCCACAAGAGCAGTTCTTCCGCTGCACACTGGAGAAGTACCAGCAGGTCTCCGTTCCTTGGACAAAGCCCTGCTGGCAGAGGTAAGCAGTGCTTGATGTCCAAGATGAGAGGCATGGCACCTGCCCCGCTTCAGTGCGTGCTCTTCCACCCTGACCCCAGACTCGTTTGCTTTGAGTCAACAGAGGCCAGGGTGGGGAAGAGGGACTGTCCTTACCCCGCCTGATATGCTGTGCCTGCTGAAGATCCGGCTTCCAACCCACACCCCCGTGGAAGGCCCAGCAAGGCAGCCCTGGCCCCTCCTACAGCTCCTCACTCTCCAGCCAATTTCTGGTCCCCTGGTCTGAGCAATGTCCTCTCTCAGTAGGCCATTTCCTTCTGGCTCTCAGAAGCCTGATCCAAAACATTGTGGTCCCATGATTTATGCTGGATCCTGTGTTTGAAGTGCAAGCCATGCTGCAGACCTTCAGAGCAGTTGGCAACTGGCTGCCAATGAACTGTGCAGTGAGGACCTCCCCTCCTATCTGGGGGAGCGAGAAGGCAAGCAAGGTGAGGCGAGGACGGCTTTTTCCCAGGCATGAGTTCAGAGAAGGGCCAAAGGCCTCTGAGAAGCCTTTGGAACAGCCCCTTCGTCCCATGTGCCACTTGAACCAAGCCTGCATCTGAAATCCTGTACACACATGTCTTGGAGGAGCCCCCATTGACACAGTGGGATTCACTGCCAGGTTAGCATACCTGGGATTGTGGTGTGTTGAAATAAGCACATCTTCTTCTGTTAGCCCTGCCTCCATTTATTTCCCCTCCCATCGTCTGTTAACTCTCCCAAATCAAAGTTTTATTTGCGAGCTCCTGGAGGCAGGGCCCATCATCCTGTACCATGCACATTGATGGTGGTGCTTTATAAAGAATCATGGCTAAGAGGGGAAGGAAGCGAGGTTCAGCGGGCTGTCCTGGGGACAAAGGAGTTCAACAGCAGAAGAGATACGCAGCAGCAGCAGCTCACTTGTCTTTTTCTCAGAGTTAAAGCACTTGCAGCCTAATGTGAGCCATTCTTCCTTGGAAGGAAGGGCAAGTTCAGACACGCATGCCACCACTCGATTCAGGGTGGAGTGAACGGCCTCCCATCGGAAAGCACTGAGGTGATGAGAAAAGTCTACCTGTGGTGGCTGATCTTCGAAGGTTTATGCTTCGGTCAAGTCATGGCTTGATGTAGTCTTCGAGTGATGAGCATGCATGTATAAACTGGCATGCCCGTGTCCCATGGATGTCAAGGAAGAAGGCTCAGGATTGCAGCCGCCTCAGGTGTTTTGTCCCTGGCTTGAGAAGATGTGGTTCCTCGTTCCTTAGATGTAGCAAAAGAATCTCTTTTGTAGCCACCCCCCCAATCTCATTACAGTCATTTGAAAATGTTTCAGGCTGTTCTTGAATTGCGAGGTCTGATTTGTTTTCATCACATTTCTCTTTCATGCCATTCCTGTTTTGCAACTTGCAAAAGGTTGAAAAAATGTCTCGAGCAGCCTTTTCATAGCAGCTGTAGATTTCCACTTGTTCAAACCTGCCATGCCGGTTTCTGCAAAGTCCGACAGGAGGAGCGCTGCCGTTGAGGCTCTCGAAAGGCAATGTGGCTTTCAGGATGCTCCATTCCTCTGGGGAGAGGCATTGCCTGTCCCTCCCCTTTGGCCATGGGTTTGCTGGGGACATCTGAAAGACACACAGCCGTTGTGATGATGCATTATCAGGATGGGCAGGAATAGCCAGCTGCTCAGGAAACAACCACCTCTCGTTTGGAAGCTCTGAGATGTGATCTGGGCTTTTGCCAAAGGTTAAAAGTCTTGCAGAAACCTGAAATCCAGTTGCTTCACTCTCTCCATCTGCCGGGGGTGGGGGGGCTAGCTCAGTCGGATCGTGCAGCTTTCTGTGCAGGAGGTCAATCACCAGGTAGGGCTGGGAAAGAATCCTGCTTACAACCTTGGAGAGCCGCTGCTGCCAGTCAGTGTCATTAGTACTGGGCTAGATGGACCCAGGGTCTGACTCAGTTGAAGGCAGCTTCTGATGCTTTGGTGCTCCGGTCAAGGTGAAAAGGTCCTGGAGGACTTGCAGAACAAAGCTTTGCGGCTGTGCTGGGGTTGCTACCTTCCCTTTTTTTCTGACAACGCAAGAGGAGGGAATTCAGCAGATTGGGTTTCCCTCATTACATTACTGCTGCCTTCCCCAACCTGGTGCCCTCCAAATGTGCCTGACTGCGACTCCCATGATCCCCAGCCAGCTGGGGGTGATGGGGATTGCCGTCAGACACACATCTGGAGGGCACTAGGCTGGGGAAGGCAGCTTTGCCCTGTTGCGGAAAAAGCTGCACTGAGTGAATTTCTGCTGCTCTAGCAGCTTCCAACGACACGGCAGCCCTTCCAGGAGGGACAGGCCCAAGAAGAACGCCGGCTCCAGCCCCCTCGCCGTTGGTCAGCTGGCAAGTGACGTTGGCAGCCCCCCTGGAGCACCTGTGCTAGAGACAGTGGGGTGTCATGGTTAGAGAGTGTTGGCCTGGGACTGAGGAGACCTGGGTTTGAGTCCCCACTTGGCCATGAAGCCCGCTGGGTGACTGGGCCAGTCACTGGCTCCCAGCCTAGCCTACCTCAGAGGGTTGTTGTGAGGATAAAATGGAGAGGAGGAGGTGGAGGACCATGTAAGCTGCCTTGGGCTCCTTGGAAGAGGGGGGGAAAAGTGGAGTATACATGTAGAGTAGTCTTTGGATGTGGAGCAGTATACAGATACATAAAATAACTCATTGCGAAGCCTAACATGAAACAGAATATTATAGGAAGTGGTCCTGGTTGCATGGGCGGGGCGGGGGGGGGGAGTGTTTGCACCAAGCCGGTGCAGAGGGGCCCATGAATGCAGGGGGGTTGGGGGCCTTCCTCCTGGCATGACAGCCCCTGCCCCGCACGCACTCATAAGCACACCTAACCTCTTCTGTGTGGTTGCGTGAGCAGGGCTAGCATGAGATTGTGCTATTTGAGAACGCGTTCCCTTTCCCTTAAGTGACACCATGGGCAGTGTTTTTACAATGTGGAAATTGTAAACTTCCGGCAGGCCAAGTAATTTTTTTCCATAGGTCGGAACCAGCCTGCAGGCGCTATGAAGCCATTCTTGAGTTCCAGTATACAGAGCGGTTGTTGTGCAATCCCAGCTGGTTTCTTGTGTTATTACCTAATGAGTGGGGAAATCCTTTAACATCCACCTTGCAAAACCTTAACCGCTACCTTGACAGCTATGTCTTGCTGTTGACTGACAGGAAGTTGTGATGCAGCCGTGATCCTTAGATTCTACTTGACTCCGTTAATCCAGGAAAAGCAAACTTTATGGGGCAGTGGAGCGCAATCCACCCGTGGCCTTTTGTTTTCCTGGCTCATCCAGCTATTGAATAATATCCCCCAAGAGGGGAGATTGCTAAACAACCTGAATGATAAAAACGGCTGTGTAACTTGGCTGAGGGTTTACCTGCTCCAAGCCATGCAAGCTGCATCTGAAAGGTTGTTTGTGTAAAGTCCACGGGGGATTTAAGCAAGTGCTCAATTCGCGCAGGGACAGACACAGCATGCAAACAAGTTGTAACTCCGTAAGAATCAGCTGGGTGGTAGTTGATCTCAACTACCTGAAATCAAGGAAATGCAAAAATAGCTACATCTATGGGAACTCTGAATGGCCCAGTGCTTAATTTCAAAATGGCAACTGCCTGCCTCTGGCATTTGCCTGTGAGATCAGTTTGCTGGCCCTTAAGGACCTTCTCCCCTAATCCATAGGAGGATGAAGAAAAGACACCCCACATGTGCTCAGGGAGATTTCCCTTATTATTTCCAAGGCTGGATCCTAGCACTGAGTGCAGTTTCTTGAGGCCTTGGCTTGCCTCCATCTGCACATGTTTAGCAGGTTTCATGGGGAGATTACTGTAGTGGCTAAATGAAACTGCAGGATGCAGCCCAGGGAAAGCAGCTGTGCCTTCCTCTAAGTGGACCTCAAATAACCAGGTGTCTTGCCCAGCCCAGGCCCAGGCCACTACCCGTAGTGAAGATTCTGAGGCTGAAGACCTCATGAGACCCCCCTGACTCCAGCATTGCCATAGGCACGTCCTTACACCCCTGAAGAAGCTGTGCCAGGCCTGAGGCACGTGTGGATGGGGGGAACATGATGAACTTACCTTGCCCATGGAGTTAGAGAAGGAGTTTTGGCCAAAAGGTGCATGTGACCTCCCATCAGCAAAGCACACACTTGGGGGCCCAAAGAAACCGGATTTCTCAAGAGAAAGGGGGCTTCTCAAGAGTAGGAGGCTCCTTAGGACTGTTTGCAGCTTGGGCTGGGCAGGGCTCTGAAGACCAGGGCCGCATTTCCACGACAGCGGAAGGAGAAGCGAATGGAGGAGTACTGGATTTTTTAAAAGGAATCAGCTTTGCTGTGCTTTGGCCCATGCAGGGCTCCACAAGCGAGTGCTCCGCCCCAGTAAAAATCCCTTCACAAAACATGCTTCTGGGTGGGGGTGGGGGTGGGAGCGAACGAACGTCATCTGGCTGGCAGGGGCTGCTCAACCAATAAGAGAGGCTCCCCCCCTTACTCCTTTCCCCTGAAAGTCCAGATGCACCTGCATTTCAGGAAAAAGCCTCATTGAGCACAGTGGAGTTACTTCTGAGTAGACACACACATGCTTGTGCTGGGAAAGGGGTTGGGGGAGAACACAAAGACGGGAAACCAGCCCCCATTTTAACCTGCAAGACCTCATTGTCCACAATGGGAGTTACTTCTGAGGAGACAGTAATAGGGTTCTTGTGGGAAAGAGAGGGAAACCAGCCGCCATTTTAACACACAGGATCTGTATAAGGAAGCTGTGAAGTAGTTACCTCCTAAGGCAATGAGCTGGAGCTTCGAAATCAGAGGAGCTTCTCTGTCATTTCTATGGGCATTCAGAGGGCAAGCCTCATTCAGCACAATGCGAGGAAATGCCCCTTGACTGGGGTTGTGGTGAAATGCACACCCCCGGGTAGGGCCAGCATCCCCGAGGTCAATGCCGGGGGGCACACAGCAACTATACCGGGGAGAACCTGACTTAAGGGAAAGAATTGGAAAAGCACTCTCCGGAAATGGTTTTTCCCTGATAAGCTCCAGGGTGGCTGCTGGACGGCCACGACACCGTGTACCCCCAACGACCACCACACGCCGCCGGCTCGGAGTGAATTGCTGGTGGAGACCCCCCTGGCCACAGAAGCCTTCGGTTCCAGATTATCCACTGTTAGAATGACCCTTGCTGCGCTTTCTAAGTTTCTAGCTTTCTGATCCTGAACCTGTGCTTGTCCCTTGGGCTTCTCCTTTGTATTTGAACCAGGCTTTGCTCAATGACCCTGCTAATGGATGGAGCTCAAGCCAAACATCAGAGATGGCCTCATGTGCTGCACAACTCCTGAAATTGCACAAATCCTGCGTGAATAAATCTCTGCATGGCAAGCTACAATTGGCCCAAATTCCCTAGCCATAGTTGACAACTGGCCAGGATTATCGCCTGCCCAGCTGGAATGTTGTCTCTTGTCTGGTTGCCAGAACAGGAGAAGGAAAAGCCAAGGGCAAAATTCTGTATTTGGTTTGTTGTTTGTCCCCCTTGCCCTTCTTTAAGATGGAAACATCATTCTCTTACAGCGGCCCTGCAGAGCCTCTATATATGGCAGTTGCAGGACTGTGGCTTGCCCTAAGGCCACTTGGCGAATTCATAGCAGAGGTGACATTTGATCTGGATCCTTGCTGATCCATCGCGGAGCCTCTTAGCCGGCTTTCTGCTCGCAGCCTCTGAGCCAGAGCTCTTTTGCCCTTACACCTTCTGCTTCCTGTCAGATAATAAAGGCAGTCTGCATATCCTCGCAGGCAATTTGCCCATACATGGGTGTTTTCTCTCCTCAAAGGAATGTTGTTCCTTGTAGGGTAGGGATGGCACTCTGCACATCCTCAGTGGAACAAGAACTTATTTGTGGGGCGAAAGCGGGGAACTCCAGTTGCAGTGGCTATTTGCACAGTTATTTAGGCACTTGTAGGATTGTCAGAAGTAACAACCTTCACACAGGATTGGTGCAGTTCCTTTCATCTAGGTTTGTGGGGTGTTGGTTTGTAGCGTGTGACGTGCCCCAGATTTAAATGTTTAAAAGGCCCCCTCCACACACCCCTCGCGCACTGCAAAGCCCTTTCTCTCCTGAGAACAGGGAGCAACGCGGCCCGTTGCCCTTTGGCTGCTCGCCGGAGAAGGCCTGACCTTGCGTTGCTCCCAGGGCAGCAGCCCCCGCCTTGTGCCTGTAAAAGGCAGCACTGGTTACGCCAAGGCTGCTGTAGTTCCATGAGCTGGTTTTGTGCTTGCTTCTGCTAAGGCAGCCCACCTCCCTCCAGCCAGAACAGGGGTGTATTTTGCTGTGGCTGCAGCCCTGGGTTGAGCCATGGCATCCCAGGGAAGCAGAGCCTTGGGTCCTGTGGCGCGCATCGCGGAGTGCCCGTTGCTGGGGAGCGACAGTGGAACAGGCTGCCCTCCTTGTGGCTTCCTCCTGGGAGGGAGAGGACGCGGGCCTAGGACTAGGTGGTCCTTCTAGGCCAGACCAGGCCCAGCTCTCTCATGTCTGGGGCCTGTTTTCAGCGCTCAGCCAGGTCTGGAATGCAGGGTGCCTGGGATGGAGAATCCAAATGGCCACTCCTTTTAACCCGAATTGATGTGGGGCACAAGCCATTGGGAAGTTCTCCTGCACCAGTCTGACATAAAGGGAAGTTGTGCAAAATCACAGCTGATTTTGCCTTGCTTTGCTGCTTGTGTCCTGTGAGGACTGCTGCGCTGGGATGTTTGGTAGCGGCTTTAATGGATGAATAGATGCCACACTGGGCAAGTTGTAAAAAGTTATCCATTAACAATTCCAATATTTGCTCAGAATGTCGAGTCTTCCTGAAGGTGCCACGGCCTTGTTAGCGCCATCCTGTCCTGGCAGTAGTGAGAGAAACAGTGGGCCAGATGCCTGAGCTCGCGCTTTGCCTCTGGAGAAAGAAAGCCCAGCTCCGGAGGGCGTGCCGGGCTCCTGCGTCCTGAACAACCCAGCAGGAATATTATCTCCAGAGGACACGTGCCTCCATGGAGTCTGGTGTGGCGCCGTGTTGCTGTGTGCTTTGAGAAATGTCGCCCTCTCGGCGCAAGGGCTTGTGTGCCGCTCAGCTGGCCCCATGAGATAAGCTCCAGGGGAAGGCAGCAAGTGGAGATCGTGCTTGAGCAGCAAGCCCCTGGCCCCAGCTTCGCCTGGGAGCGATGCTCTGCCAGCCCAATGGAGCAGGAAAGGTAGGGGCCACAGGGCTTGCAGTACGGGAGGGGAGGAGACCAAGACCTTGGCCGAGCTGGTGTGGCATCGCGGCTGAGAAGCCACAACTCGAGCGTTGGGCTTACTTAGAATGTCTTTTCGGCCAGAAAGTTAGGTAAGCCATTCATCTTCAGTCTCCCATCTGTAAAACAGGAGCATTGGAAACTGCCTTATACCCAGTCAGTCCCTTGGTCCATCGGGCCCAGTATGGTCAATGCTGACTGACAGCATTGGCGCACCAGGATTTCAGGCAGGAGTTTTTCCAGTCCTACCGGGAGATGCCAGGAGTCGAACCTGGGACCTTCCACATGCCAAGCAGGGGCTCTGCCACTGAGCTGGGGCCGAGGCGATATTAATACCGGCCTTGCTTCTCTGGCTGTGGCATTGAAGTTCAGTGCACCTTGAAATGGTTTACATTATAAATGCCAGGTTTTGCCTTGGCCGGAGGCTCTATAGGCCCAAACCTCGGGAAGCCCTTTACTGCCCGTTGTTGCAAGATGTGCCATAAGGCTGCAGGCTGTAATTGTAAGAAATGTAAGGAAATTAACCAAGGGAATTGTTTTTTAAAAAAATAAAGATGAAAAGGATCATTTCAGGCTGAGAAACGGTGTGGCTCAGCAATGAAGCTTCTCCCACAGCTTCTGAATTCTCCCTGTGGAACCAGCGCCTCCCTCTTAAAGTCCACTTCTGCGTGGGGCTTGTTGTCTCCTGGCTGATTTTAGTGAGGGCTCCAAGGGGTCATCAGAATCCAGGTTGGGCTTTGGCCTCTGTACGCACAGCAGAACAGCCCCGGAGTACTTGAGTAGCTTTCCAGGAAGGAAAAAGAGAAAGAGGAATTAATTGGTGTTCTGGTTGCATATACAGACCACCCATTCCCAAGAATTCAGGGTAGTTAATGAGGAAGAGCTGAATTTTCACCAATGAAAATTTGGGAAGGCAAAAAAGAAGGGGCTAAATGTTCCCTGTCCCCCTCTCCCCTGACCTTTTCTGCATGCTTCTTGCTGCTTGTTCTTGGACGTTCCTTTTCCCAACATGCAGATTTGGTGTCATTCTCTCTGTTTAAAAAGGGGCCTAAATTCTGATGATCCCAGCCAATGGGGGACCCTGTAGGGAATATGATGGCATCACATATGGCTAGGTGACAGTGTCACAAACCCAGAGGAGAGTGAGGACAATACATCCTGCCCTCATTCTGAAAGGGGGAATCCAGAGGTTTTCATCCTATTTTGCAGACTCATCTCCAAAAAACGAGCATTTTGCAGAGGCTGGTTATTCGTTGTTGTTGGTTTTTGCAGTGTTCTCCCCATGTTAGCTGGGTAGGCAGCAATAAACTAACAAGTAATACAAAGTATATCCTAATGAAATCCACTAGAGGGTTAAAATTGTGTTTTTTTAAGATTCCTGGACCCCAAAAGCAGCCCAAGGGGATGGACCTTGCCACACTTGTGAGAGCTGCTTGGGCTGTTGAGCCCCCAGTTGTGCCATCTGTTGTTGCTGGGTAAGGGCAGCTGTGAGTGGCACTGGGAAGGGTCCTCTTGGGCCCCTTAAAAAAGAGATCCCACCTGTACAAGCGCAGCCTTTTGCAAAAAGCCCTGCTGCCTCAGTCCATGGAGCTCAACTCCCGGAGCCCTCCCTCAAGCTGCGGAAGAAGCCTCCGGTGGGCTTGCAGCTTGGGCACCGGTCCTGCTCACTGCAAGGAGGCTTCTGCTGGGAGCCGAAGGTGCCCTTGTTCAGTAGCATGTCATTTCAGTTTCCTGCCTCTGGCACCAACATCTTTTGGGCTGCCGGCTCTAATCTTGGCAGCCTCTTGCACAAAGGCTAAGAGTTGTTGGGCAACGGCGTGGGTGTGGCCGAAACCTGTGCTGTCCTCGCTACGCCCTGCTTGCTTGTACAGTTGCCTGGTGGTTGAGGCCCATCTTTGGGTTATTTTCATTCCTATAGCAACCTGCTGACACTTGTGCACGGTCTCTCTCTCTCTCTCTCTCTCTCTCTCTCTCCCCCTGATTTTAAAACCCCCTCCGGGCCTCTGCAGCAAGAGCTGAGGGAAGGTGTTTTGCTGGGTAAGGAAGAACAAGCCTGAACCAAGGTTCAGATGGAGGCTGAACCCCAGTAGCCTGTCTCTTGGGCAGCAGAGTTCTTGTAAAGCAAAACGCTCCATCCAGATTGACTCCTGGCCGTGCGCGCCATGCTGAGTTTGAAGCTTCCCCGCCTGCTCAACACGCACCAAGTTCCCAAAGTAAGTAAGTGAAGTAAGTAGGGACGTTTTAGTCCACCGCTCCTGCAGCTGGCATGCCGCGTGGCTGCTGCGTCCTCCGAGTTGCTCAGGTGGCATTAAGTGCCAGGCGTCTCCCCGCCAAGCGCGCTCTGAGCCCCCTTCCCTGCAGCTGGCCTGTTCCAGCCTTCTCTGGAGGGGCAGGCCCTGCAGCCGTCTGCTCTGCGGATGGAGCTTGGGGGAGGCTCCTGGCACAGCGCTGGAGGAGGCCGGACCATTTCCCACCTGCTGGACACAGGGAAGGCCACCCTGCACTGCCGTCCTGACCCCTTCGCTCGGAGGCACCGGGAAGCAGCGAGACGGGGTGAGGCCAGTGCACAAGCACCCGGGAAGCTGCCACTTGAGCCATCGGAGGCGGCGCTGGACTAGGAGGAGCGGAGTCTGGCTCTGGCCGAGGCACGCGGTGTAAGGCAGCTACATATATATGAAGTGAAGTGAATGGTAAACAGAGGAGCCCTTCAGCTCCTGCGGACACTCGGCGGCAGCCCTGAAAGTTGCCACAGTACGGCAAAAGGCTCCTCGGGCAAAGCCGCTGAACTGGAATTCAGGAGCTCATTTGGCTCGGTGGAACGCGCGCACCGCTAGTCCTGGAGTGGCGCCTCCCTACAGAAAGTGACTGTCCCTCTCGAGTGTTTATCTGCACTGTGGATCTTGCTGTGCCTGCTCATTCCCTGCGGCTGCTGGGGAGGCGCGCGTCACGCCCAGGCTGACGAGGTTCCGTGTAATTCACTGGCGTTCCACATAGCGCCGTGACGCGCTTTCTGCTGACTCTTGCATTGCTTAGCCTTTTGGCCTCACTGGCTGAGCCAGGCTTTTCTTCTTCTCTCTGCAGTCTGGGAACATACAGCTACCCTCACCTGGGTGAGCAGTTCATGCATCTGAGCAAGTGGGCTCTGGCCCACAGAAACTTATGCCACAACACACGTGCCTGGCTTTCATGTGCCACAAGACTCTTTGTTGCTTCTGCTATAACAGACTGCTCTGGAATTAAGTGTCGTGTACCTGGGGCACAAATGCAGCCTGAATGAGCAGTTCTGCCCACAGAACTAAATGACGCTGCCCATTTGCAGTTGTCAGCTTCATTTTTAATCGTCATGTTTACCTATGAAATATGCATTTCAGAAGGATGCAGAACTCTTTGTTCCCAGTTCATACTGAGTGGTGTGGGTGTAGGTTTCCTGTGTTCAAACTTTTGTTGTAGGCTCTGTCGATAACTGTGGTGGTGGAGACATCTGGTGGACACTTGTAAAGCCAAAAAACCCAAACAATCCCTAGAGTCTTGGGAGGACTCCTAGAGCATCTCTACAAAAATCCTAAATCCTAAAAATGCCTAAAATCCTGCATTTAAAATGGGCTTTGAGCTTCTGTTTTAAATTCAGGATCACGACAGACTTCCTTTACATGTGCTTCCTCCCCCCTTTCGCCCTCCTTTCCCCCACTTGTCTGAGTCTTCCATATGTTTCATTACACAGCCACTAGATGGCACTGTGGTCTAGCTCCTCTTATTGTGCGTTTTCCACTTTTCATGGAGGGAACTTGAGCAGAACTCAAGCGTGGTAATTTGATAGCTCATTATCTCCAATCTTTTTTTTTTAATGGAATAATTATTTTTAATTGTTATTTTAACTTGAAATTGTGATGGCCTTTGGCTTTAAACAATAAAGTTTTGTACTGTACTGTAAAATGGAATAAAGGTTATTTAGCGCAGGAGAGCCAGGGCCTGCAGGAGAAGCCACCACCACCACCACTGGGGAAGAGGCGTGCTTGCCGCCGCTGGGCCTGCTGCTGCCGCCGCTGGGCCTGCTGCTGCCGCCGCTGCCACCACCACCAGGCCTTCCCTGTGGACTTCTGCCTGGCAGACCGCCAGTCCCTGCAGGACCAGGCCCCCAGGTACCGAGCCAGCTGTGCTGCTCCACCTGCCCTCCCGGGAGGGGCTACATAAGCTGGCTGGCTGAGGTGGCCTGGGAGAGCCAGGGCCTGCAGGAGAAGCCACCACCACCACCGGGGAAGAGGCGTGCTTGCTGCTGCTGGGCCTGCTGCCGCCGCCGCCGCCGCCACCACCAGGCCTTCCCTGTGGACTCCTGCCTGGCATTTTTAAGGGGATTTTAATTGTTTTGTTTGTTTGTTTTATTTTGTTGGGGGGGATTTTGTTGTGTTTTTAGGGATGGGTAGCCTGCCTGATAGGCGGGAGCGAGGGGGCATGTGTCCACCTGATGGAGGCAGTGGGGGGAGTGTTGGGGGCCAGAACATACCGAGGCTGGGCGGCAGGCACTGGCGGAGCGCTAGGGGCAGGCCATGCCAGGTAAGGGGAACAAGGGAGAGATGTGTAGTATCTGTCCCCTGCTCCGGGCCTGTCCAGAGCCAAAGGATGGCTGGGGGAGGCGTGACCCCATCTTCTGGCCTTCGTTTGCTGCTCTGCAATGCCAGGTCTGTTACCCAGAAAACCTCCCTCATCCATGACATGATCCTGGATGAGGGTGCAGACCTGGCATGTATTACGGAGACCTGGCTGGCCGAGGCTGCTGCTCCAACCCTTGCAGCTATGTGTCCAGCTGGATTTTCGTATGCACAGCAGCCGAGGGCTGGGGATCGGGGAGGGGGAGTGGCTGTTATCTACCGAGAGTCCTTGGTCTTCACCAGGCCCCCTCTCCGGGAGACCAAGGTTGCTGAGTGCATGTACTGGAGGTTGGGCCCGAAGGGCAGTCTGGGGATTCTGCTCGTGTACTGTCCACCCCGCTGCATGACTGACTCCCTGGCCGAGGCACTTGAGGTGGTCTCTGATGTGCGTGTACAGTCCCCTAACTTACTGGTGTTGGGGGACTTCAACGTACATTCGGAGGCCATCCTCACAGGAGCACCTCGGGACTTCATGGAGACCATGGCCTCCTAGGAGCTGCACCATATTCTAACTGGGTCCACCCATGTAGCCGGTCATGCACTAGACCTTGTGTTTGTTTCTGGAGAAGCGGACAGTGATCTGGAAGTCGGGGGTATATCCACCACCCCCTTGTCATGGTCAGATCACTATCTGGTGATGTTGGAATTCTCGGTTCCACAACCCCTCCGCAGGGGTGGAGGACCCATTAAAATGGTCCCCCCCAGGCGTCTTATGGATCCAAATGGATTCCTGAACGCGCTTGGGGATTCTCTGGGGCATGCCAACGGCCACTCGGTCGAGACCCTGGTGGGTGGCTGGAATGCCGCAATCACTGGGGCATTAGATCGGGTGGCTCCGAAACGCCCTCTCCCCCTGAACAGGGCTCGGACTGCGCCATGGTTCAATCCGCGGTTACGAGCTCTGAAACAGGAGGTGAGACGGCTAGAGCGCCGGTGACGGAAGTCTCGCTCCAAAGACGATCAGACACAGGCTAGAGCTGTATCTTCAGCCTATCACGTTGCGGTGAAGGCAGCAAAAAAGGAATATTATGCTGCCTCCATCGCGTCTGCAGAGTGCTGCCCCAGGAGGCTGTTCCAAGTGGTCCGGAGCCTGGTCGGTCCTGTGGCTCCTGAACCACTGGAGCATTCTAAGGCCTCCTGTGAGGCCTTGGCAAGGCACTTTGCAGATAAAATTGATCAGATTACGAGTGTTACCCCACACGCTGTGGATACAGTTAGTGAGCAAGAGGCGGCCTGTGGCAAACCGGTTTTGTGGGATCGGTTCCAGCTTCTTCCTCCTGATGAAGTGGACAAGGTGCTTTCATCTGTAAGGCCGACCACCTGCTTACTTGATCCTTGCCCATCTTGGCTCATTATGAGCTGCAGAGAGAGACTGGGTGAGGGGATCAAGGCGGTGGTGAACGCCTCCCTTGAGGAGGGAGTGATGCCATCAGCCCTCAAGGAGGCAGTGATAAGACCGCTCTTAAAGAAGCCCTCCTTGGATCCTCAAGTTCTGAACAACTTTCGCCCAGTCTCAAATCTGCCATTTTTGGGCAAGGTGATTGAGCGGGTGGTGGCAGTGCAGTTGAAGGCACACTTGGAAGAAACTGATTATCTAGACCCATTTCAGTCAGGCTTCAGGCCTGGGCATGGGACAGAAACGGCCTTGGTGGATGATATGAGGAGGGCTCTGGATAGGGGTGAATGCTCCTTCCTTGTTCTCCTCGACCTCTCAGCGGCTTTTGATACCGTTGACCACGGTATCCTCCTGGACCGCCTGGAGGGGTTGGGCATTGGAGACACTGTATTGCGGTGGTTCCGGTCCTTCCTCTCCGGCAGGTACCAGAGGGTAGCACTGGGAGAGGAGGTTTTGGACCCGTGGCCACTTACTTGTGGGGTGCCCCAGGGTTCCATCCTCTCCCCGATGCTATTTAACATCTATGTGAAGCTGCTGGGGGCTATCATCAGGAGGTTTGGGGTGCAGTGTCATCAATATGCGGATGACATGCAGCTCTACCTCTCATTCAAATCTTCACCAAGGTTGGCCGTAGAATCCCTGTCCAAATGTCTGGAGACGGTGAGTGGCTGGATGGGGAGGAATAAGCTGAACCCTGACAAGACCAAGGTACTTTTGGTGGGAGACAAGAGGAGGCTGCGGGATGTTGACCTGGTGTTGAATGGGGTACGGCTACCCTTGAAAGTATGGTCATTTTGGACTCCGAGCTGTCCATGGAGGCTCAGGTGTCAGCTGTGAGCCGGACAGCGCTGTATCAACTCCATCTGATACGGCGGCTGCGCCCCTTCCTTCCCGACCATCTGCTCCCATTGGTAGTACATGCTCTGGTCTCCTCTCGTTTAGACTACTGTAATGCGCTCTACGTGGGGTTACCCTTGAAGACGGTTCGGAAGCTGCAGCTGGTACAGAACGCGGCGGCTCGCCTGATTAAAGGCAGCCGCCGGCGAGATCACATCACTCCAGTGCTGAAGGAGTTGCACTGGTTACCAGTTGTTTTCCGGGCCAAATTCAAGGCATTGGTTTTGACCTTTAAAACCCTATATGGTTCCGGCCCAGCCTATCTTAAGGAGCGCCTCCAGCCAACACCAGACAGGCCGCTTAACAAGATCAGCCTCGGATGGCCTTCTCTCTGTCCCATCAGCCAGGACAGCTAGACTGGTGGGGACGAGGGAGAGGGCCTTCTCTGTGGTGGCCCCCACTCTGTGGAACTCCCTCCCTAGGGAACTCCGCCATGCCCCCTCTTTAATGAGCTTCCGTTGTGCATTAAAAACGTGGTTGTTCAGGCAGGCATTTGGGGTGGGTTAGGGTATTTAAAAAAAAACATTTTTATGGTAAAATTTTATTGTTTTAAATTGTTTTATGGTGGGTTGTACATCGCCCAGAGTGGCTGGGTGACCAGTCAGATGGGCGATTAATAAATTGAATAAATAAATAAATAAATAAATAAAGGAGATGCACTGGAGGTTGATGACATCATCTAAAGGACCTGCAAATGTCTGTGAGTAACCAATCTCAATAGCAGGATAAAAGCTCCATGTGAAGAAGCCCCTAATGCTACCAATTCAAAGGCCTTGCACAACTATTCTGCCTTTTCCTCCTTAACGGATTTTCTGTGGTAAAAAGACGGAAGTGGTGGGAAAACACAGGGGGGTTGCAAGTGAATGATGAGTGTGTCTGGACTCCCACATAACATTCCACAAATTAGGCAGGGCCATTGCACAACAAAAGCCTCCTCTGGAAGCGCCCTGTACAGATTGTCCTCTACATTTGGTTGGTTCTTCTTTTGTAGGTCTTCCGAGAGCAGGGCATTCTTTTTGGGTACCGTCACCCAAGGAGTTCTGCAACAGATTGCATCTTCAGTGTCTTCCAAATGACAAATGAAACCCTGAACATCTGGACGCATTTTCTGCCTGCCTGGTGTGTGAATATATGTGTGTGCATTTCTAATATCACAACAAAATACTGTATTTCTTGATACTTGCCATGAGGCTTCCATGGGCTCTTGGTATGGGGTGGTGTCATTTATTATACGGACACCCTCAGCTGCATCCACATGCATAATAGGAGGAATGGACCTCTTGGGCCTTTCTAGGTGAAAGGAAATACTGACAAGAGAATAATTTTGTTAGCATTAGCCTAGGCTTCACAGCACCCGGAACATGGATATGCCACCCCTGGGTAATGCACAATGGGGTAGTGTGTGGAACCTTGGTGCAGGGAAGGGAGAGCAAACTTTTCTACTGCTTTGTAGAAAAGTTTGCTCTGTGTGTTTAAGGGGGGGACATTAAATGAGGGGGCATTGCCACAGAGCAAGAGGTAGCCGTGCTGAAGTTTGACACACTTTTTGTTCCATTTTTTTAAAGCGCTGCTTAAACATGGCTTTGCATGAGTGGTACAGTGGGGTAGTGCTCAAGCTCTAAGTAAGTTAGTAGTAATACTTTTTTAAAATAAACCCTTTCAAGGCCACAAAATGGAGCGGGTGTTGAGGGGGCATCGTCGCCCTCACCACCACTGATGATGCTGTCAGCCACAGATGTGAAGCTGACACAGCTGCATTCCACACAGTACGTGCCGTCACGGTAGGTGGGCAGTAGGTGAGTCTGCAGCCGTCTCTTCTTGCGACGAAAGCCCTGGGCCCTGATCGGACCCAGAAGAACCCCTGGTGATGCAGACTCCGGGGGTCCAAATATATCTCAGTAATCTGAAGTCATTGTGCTGACCCACATCAGTGTTGACCTGCATGGCATGGAAGTAGCAGTCCGGTTTATTCGAACCTCTGATGGTGTCCCCCAAGAGGTGTGCGCCAGTCCATTTTGATAGGCGAGGTTGTAGGAGCACAAGACTGCTGTCTCCAGGAGCTGATGGGATGTTTTGCCTTTCAGGTACTTCCTATGGAAGCTTTTGGCCTGGCTTTATGCGCTGGATGTCTGGAGCGACCGCTATGCCTGGCCCTTCCTCACCTACATGGCTACCTGCTGCATTTATCCACTGGCATCCAGCTTTGCCCACACCTTCAGCACAATGTCCAGCTGTGCAAGGAACATATGCTATTTCTTCGATTACGGCGCTCTCGCTTTGTACAGCTTAGGTGAGGGAGCAATACTTGCACAGGGGCCTTTACTCAAGGTCTTTCTTCTGTGGCAAGAATACTGCATTTTCCTAAGACTCAAACTGCAACATTTTGTCACTAGGAAACAGCCTCTTTCCCTACAGGTGCCACCAGAATTGCAGCTGTGAGTGCTGTGTGGAATGTGGTTGCATGAGCATCATAGACATGTAGGGGAAAATGCCTGCAACAATTTCCCAGCAGAAAAGTTGTTCTGATCGTGTATTTAGTATTACTTTTTTAACCTGCCCGTTTTCCTCTTGCAAGGAGCCCAAGGCGGCTTACATGGCCCTCCTCCTCTCCATTTTATCCTCACAACAACCCTGTGAGGTAGGTGAGGCTGAGTGTCAGTGACTGGCCCAAAGTCACCTAGTGGACTTCATTGCCAAATGGGGACCAGAACCTGGGTCTCCCGAGCCCCAGCCCAACATTCTCACCATTACGCCACACTGGCTCTCAAATATTCTCCTTCGATGTTTTGTACTTGGTGACCGAGAGCAGAGTACACAAAGGGTGCCCCTGGCTACACCTGTAAGGATGTGTAGCGGTACCTACATTGTCCTCAAAATAGATTCCTCTTTTATTTTAAAGGTAAATGTGCCTCCCCTTGGGGATCTTTCAGCACTTGCTGTCCAAAATGATTGACCTTCCCTCTTTCTTGGGCTGCATTGTTTTGAAGAGTTAAAGCTTTAGCAATTTGCTTTCATGTATGTATGTATGTATGTATGTCATGTGTATCCCACCTTTCTTCCATTGTGGAACTCAAGGTGGCTACATGTGGTTCCCAGGGGGTCTCCCCTCCAAGCACGGGCCAGACCCAGCCCTGCTTACCTTCAGCACGGTGGCTGCCTCACGTGCTTTCAGACTGCGCCCTGGAACCAGTACCAGTGGTTGTATCAAGTCTTGGCACTGAATGTGAAGAATAATCTCAAAAGTATTTTTCACGTCCTTTAACAAAATGCACTGGCCCCTTAACGTTTTGCTTTGGCTAGTGGAATCTGGTCTGCTCCTTGGCTTGGAACCTCAAAGTGAGAAACCTATTTAGGCTCATGAGCTGCCTTGCAGACCTTATAACAGGAGCCCCAGCCAGCATGGCAAATGGTGAAGGATGCTGGGAGTTGCAGGACAAGAGCACCCAGCAGGCCAGATATTCCCTATCCCTACCGTACAGGTTGATCTCAACTTGAAGCTTGATTCTGAAGTACAAGTGGAACCTGCAACTAACTGCTGTGCTGTGCCCCCCCTGCCCCCACCAACCCTTTACTGTTCTAACTCTTGCTTCCCTTTGCCCACCTAACTCTGGCTCCTTTTCTTATTCCACCCTTTTTCTTGCCTTTCTCCCGCATTCCTCCTGGTGTTCATTCTGGCATCCCCCCCCCCCCGCACATCTCTCACTCTTCTTCCTGCTTCCATCCCCCACCCCACAGACACAGCTGTGTGCCAGCACAACGGCTTTTGAAAGCCTGTTGCGCGAATCTTGCACAGTAGCTATTTAAACCTTTGGGGTGGGAAAATGTGCCCCCTTTGGGGGTAGGGTGGGATTCAGAGTTCAATATTTTTTAACCTCTGCATAGTTCATGGTTACCTTGGCATGTATGCCAGCTTTGTTTGAGGGTAACCTTTTAGCTCCATGCTGATTGGCACAGACTACCCAGGTTCAGTATTGGAGGGAGTGATGAAGTTGCAATGGAAATTTGGTTTGACTGAGGGGGTTGTGTTTGGTTTTCAGGCTCTGCAGTTGCTTACTCTGCCTACATTTTCCCAGAAGAATGGACTGACGGCACGTTCCACCGTTACTACCTCTCCTTTGCTGTGCTTAACACAATCATTAGCACTAGCCTCTCCTGCTATTCCAGGTACTGTTGGCTTTCTGTCAGGATAGGAATGTTTTTCTATGTGCAGCCTTGAAACTTACTGTCATGGGTTGGGGTGAATATTTAATATGGAACTGAGGCAGACGTGTGGTGGGGAGCAAGGTTCGCTTTCCTACCCCACTCACCTGCCATGTCCACAACACCTCTGATGTCCCTGGGGAATGTACACGTGGAACATCTACAGCCCATGTTTGAGAGACCTGGGCATGTCAAGGGTGGGCAGTGTTTTGGTTTGGATCAGGAAGAAGCATTTTACCCCGCATAGGATCATTTTCCAAGGGAGAAATAAGGCTGCTGTTATCGAGGGGTAGGGGTGGGTGAATCCATGCAGGTGAACATCATCTATATAACCTGAGCACTGAAAGGCAACAAGATCCAGATTTATTATATGTAATCAGGGAAGCATGTTCAGGCATTTATTTCTCTATTAAAGCATTGTGGGTTTTCTCTCATTTGAACTTCCTGTGTGTAATCAACAGGCTTGGCTTTCCCTATTTCCATTGTAACACTGGCACCATAGAAAGGTAATGTAGGCTTCTTCCATCAGTGTGCTCTCTGCATATTAGAAACAGGCAGTGTACACTGAAACTGGACAGAGTATTTCCACTTAATGACTATTAGTGACCAAAGCATGAACTCTCCCTTGTCAATATGGACCCTAACTGGGAACAAATCCGTTTTGTCTAAATTACAATACCAAGCTAGGTATCTAACTAGTGATCACAGCAGTGATTTCAATAGCTAATATCAGCAGCTACATAAAAGTTGCAAAAAAGAAATTCTACCTGTTGATGTCAAATCATACCCACTGATAACAAAACATAGTTAAGTTTCCTTTTTGTACTATGGTAAATCTACACTGCGGTCTCCTCTTATCCCACATTTTATTTGCTCTTTCTTTGCTCTAATTCTCCTGGTGCTTCTCTTATTTGTCATGTATTCTGCCCTCTAGTTGCTTAATCAGAACTTGGATAAACTGCATTTGGTTAGTTGAGTCACAAGCCATGCAGCATAAGGCAGCTTGTGTTTGAACTGTAGGTGACTGTAAGAATGTTGTGGTGCATGACTTTGAACCACCTTCAACAAGATGGCAGGGATATGTCCCAGAATGCAGTGCATTTGGACAAGTCATCAGCTGGGAAACTGGCCACAAGCTCCTTTGATACCAGCATAGTATGAAAGGAAAACACACACCAAGAATTCAAATTATTTATTCAAGCTTCAAGTCTCATGTTTTGATTCTGCCTGTCTTTATAAACTTGAAGCAGCTGCGTTGAACAAAGATTTCAGAACAATCTAAACACAAAAGTAAAGATTTGGTGCAGTACATGGTATGAAACAGTCCATGCCTAATCAGTGGGGGGTAGGGTAGCTTTTTCGTATAGTGGAATGGTACCAAGCTGCCCTGAGCAAAATTCTGGCACCACCTCAGCACGGCTGAGCAAACAGAAAACAGTTGAAATATTTAACTGAGCTATGAACACATATTCTGTATATTTCATATCTGCTATTATGAGCATAGAAGGCAAGGATAGGATACATATTCTAATATAAGTAAATTGCAACACTTCCCTTTGTGTGGTAATGCAAGCCACAATGGCTGCAGAAAACTTTGCTAATGGGAGCCAAAACCAACAATCTCCACATTAGGCCACACGTTCCATATTCTGCATGCCAAAATCTTGTATTTTGCTAGTTCACTTAATTTTTTTTTTAATGCATTCAGGGTCACCGAAATGGAGCAGCCGAAGTTCAGTAAAGTGATTCGCACATTGGCCTTTGCGTATCCTTATGTGTACGACAGCGTGCCTCTCTTCTACAGGGTATGGCTCCAGTCTGCTGTGCTTTTATACCTATCAGTGTTTTATGCTGCAATCCTATACACACCTACCTGGGAGTAAGCCCCATTGAACTTGACGAGGCTTACTTCTGAGTAGACATGTATAGGATTGTGCTGTAAATACGCTGGAACTTGCCACCTTTCCATATATAATGCTTAAGGCAGTTTACATCCAAACAGACAAGATATAACAGTATTACAGAAATCAACTGCAAAAACAGTCTACAATGTCTTAATATTTAGAACAATTCGGAAGATGATTCGTAAGGCAGCAACACATAAATGTTAAGGTATTAAATAACACATTGGACAATAAAACTTGAGAGTCAGTTGCATAACAAAGCTGTGCGTAACAGCTCAGGCCTAAACTCAGGCGGAGAAGCTTCTGTAGCTGGAGTCAGGCAGGGCGCTGCTCCTCTGGGCCCGGGGAAATAAGCCAGACCGAAAGCAGGGAAGCAGGTCTTCTTACGGGACTCTCAGCACTGGGTGGGCCAAGAATCCAAATATAGATAAAAAAATATATATGAGAAAATCCGCTTACTGCAAGGAAGTAAGGCATTGGCCTTTATTAATGAGACTGAAGCGGCAGTCCTACTGAAAAGTACATTCCACTGAACTCTGCGGGTCTTAGTTCTGACTCACCATGCTCAGGATCATGCTGGGAATATGTTTTGTATTTAAACTTTAGCAAGAAATCATTACTTTTTTTAAAAAAATATGTGCCTGATCTAGAGCTGACTTGTGCACAGAGATCTTGTGTATATGGGCTGCCCTGTTCATTCCACCAGCCAAGCTGGAGGAATTGCTGCTTTTGATGGACTAAGTGTTCATTTCTTCTATCTTTTTCACTCTCTGACATCTGAATATTTTCCTGTCTATATCACAGTTGTACTTGTGTGCAGCAAAAGGCTGCACAGAGAACGCCATCCCACTCCACTACAGGCATACTGCTTTTGCCTGGCTCACCTGCTTCCTTTTTGCTACACACCTGCCAGAGCGGCTGGCACCTGGACTATTTGACTATATCGGTAAGAGCAAACATCTCCTTCCAAGTGCCACTGAAATGAATGGGGGCTGTGCAGCACCAGAGCTTGATGGATTGGAATAGATATTGACGAACGGGAAACATAGGGGAGTCTCTTTGATTAAGCTGTTGTGACCACATCTAAGACAGGCAATAAAAATGGAACAGCTACAAGGGATGGGAAAGCTGCTATGCTGGAGGTGGGCAACTTGTTCTATGCTAAGAGAAATGGGAGGAATTGCATCATAGTTTGGATGTATGCAATTATGCTTTGGCTGTAACTTTTCATGAACCCGGCAGATGCAAAACCACAACCAGCCAACAATATTCTTTCTGTAATCCTATTCTGTTCCAAGTATCAAGAAATATGAAACATGTAATCAACACTGGGGAACTAGTCACAGTATGTATTGGTGTACCTTCTTGTATATTGTACATAGAGATAGCACAGGTTCAAGCCAATGAATGTCTCAGCTTTCTCATACTGAGCTCCTGGTAGGCTCGTAGCGAGGGGGTTCTGTACTGCGGAACAGCTGGAACACAAATACAGGAAGCCTATGGTGCTTCCAGGGGGAGGGCTCCTAGGGCCAATAACTGGAAGGCCTTGTGCAGCTATTGCTTCTTAATGGATTTTCTGTGGTAAGAAAAAAAAAAGATGGATGACGTGCTGGGAAAATACGGGAGGGTTACAAGTGGAAGATGTTGTCATCTGCCATCTAGACCCCCGTATAATTCCATGGATGAGGCTGGGTGATTGCATGTGTGATAAAAGCCTTGCCTGGAAGCACTCATAATACATTTAAAGTTATTTAATTGTATGACTTTTTAGTGAGCTATTGTGTATGTCCCGCATGGTTTTCCTTATCGTTCTATAAGCAAACATGTTCTTAAATAAAAGTGGAAAGTTCAGGGAGGGGATGCGGAGTATTACTGAGGTAACCAATTCCTTACAGTCCTCTTTCTTTCCTCCTCCTTTCCAAGAGTCTTAGCAATTTCAGCTGTCACATGAAGTCCGAAGGAAAGGTGGGATTTATGTTGTATGCTGGTCATACCCTTAAAGAGTTGAGGATCTCCCCTGGAATCACTCCTGCTTAACAAACCCTAAATGACTGGGGTCCAAGGATGTGGGCTTTCCAGAAAATTTTGAATTTTCCAAGTTAGGCTAATTTGCATCAGAAAACTGTCAGTCTGCATTGGAAAATCACTAGAGATCACTCTTACACTAGAGGTTTTCCAGTCAGTATGTTTACTAAATACAGTTAAAATAACCAACAAAGCTAAAAAAAAGTATCCCATGTTAATTTTTACACCACAGGTATTTGACCTCAAATTTTTGAGGAAAAATTTAAAACATGCTTAAATATGATTTAAATGTTATATTATGTAGACATTTTATTGGATTATCTGTAAAAATTTAAAGACAATAGCATATACTTCCCTTATTGTTTAAATGTATGAAAGAAACAAAGATACAGAAAACTGTTGACACACTAATTCAGCCTCTCCCAACCTGGCGCCCTCCAGGTATGTTGGACTACAACTCCCAGCATGCATCAGTCAGCATGGCTGGCTGGGGATGCTGGGAGTTGTAGTCCAACACATCTGGTAGGCGCCAGGTTGGAGAAGGCTGCACTAAATAATTTTAGCCACCCAAAGAACTGTGCATGATATACTGATAACCACTCATCTTTTTCAACAAGTCAACTCTCTTCCATTATGGTTGTTGGGGCACCTTCAGTTTTGCTATCACTACTTATTAGCTCCATTTCACATTAAGACAAACATGTGTTTCACTGACATAAATGTATTCTCTCACATACTTGCTACAGAAAATAACCTGAAAAACTTTAATTACAATGTTGAAACTGCCAAGTTTGACTAATATTGTATTTGCGATTGGCATCCATGCATTGTTACTAATGAACTTATGAAATGGAAAATTTTCCGCAGAACAGTAAAGCACTGGCAAAGTCGCCATTTTGGAAAATGTTCCACCAAACATCCCTCCTGTGTAAGACCACATTTGCACTCCATTCACTTCAACAGGCTTTGGACTGGAGATGCTCCCAATTAATTTTGCCCACTGTGCGAGTGTTCCTACACCCTTGAAAAACATTCTGAGAGTTGTGCTTTTCTGATCTTTTACAGGGCACAGCCACCAGCTCTTCCACATTTGTGGGATCGTCGGGACACACTTCCAGATGGAAGCGCTTCTTGTTGACATGGCCGAGCGGCGCAAGGGGCTGCTGGCTTCCTTACCAGCTCCCTCCTTTTCTCAAACAGTTGGTTCAGTTGTGGCTTCCACTGTGGTCAGTCTTATCATCATTGCTGCTTTCTCAATAACCCTCTATTCTGTGCCAAAATTCTCCAAGAAAGGAAGCAAATGCAGCAGGGACTAGTGCTTATTTAAAAACAAAATTTATACTACTGTTAACATAAAAGGTACACCGCATACTTATCCTGCTTTGAACGAAGTTTGGTGAATATTCCTTGGTAAGTGACATAAGGGATTTTTATTATGAACTGAATTGTGTATTGCAGCTTTTCTGTCATGTGGGCTTGAAGTAGTACACTATCTGGGATATGACTTTTAAATTATTAGATATAGTTTGACCACTTAGAATGCCTTACCCTAACTACATGTTTGAGGATTCTGTGAGAACTCAGCGTAACTCCAGCCACTAAACTTTATAACAGTAGTAATAACCATTTATCCAGATATGCCAGTTTGCACTGTAGAAACACTGGTCGCCTTCCATGCCAAAGAGGCCACAGTGCCTTTTATGTTCTTGCACATGTCTTATATGCTTGAGAAGTCATAGTATTGTCAAGCATACCTGGATGTAATATTTCTATCAATAATAATGTACAGACCTTCCTAATTCAGAAATTTGGAATGAAATGTTATCGGGTTTCTTTAAAATTGTTTGTCTGCATTTATATTTTTGTAAGTACCTTCTGCTGAAGTTTACACATGCACTTTTGGGTAACAATAAACAAGTCCATTATGGGATAAATATCCTTTGAATGTGCAATGTGTCCATCCTGTTTTAGCAAAGACAATAACCAGAGCCTGCAGCCAAAGATTTAGCTCTGTACTTTAAACCTTTATGGGCTCAACGATACTTTAGTCTTGTTGAAGTATGTATGGCAGGTCTATGTCTAGTATTGGGGTCTGAATGCTCCAAGCTTAGGAATGAAGGAGGCATATGGAAGGGTTGGGGAGAGCATCTCCTCTTTCTCCTTGGTCATCTTCTGCTACCATTTGATTCACACTCCTGCCTGGGTTCATGTTTGTGCTGCTCACTTGAGAGAAGGGGGGCGGGGGAGAACTACATCAGCACCAGTCCTGGGTGGTGCAGTGACAGGAGAAGACGGTGGAGTGGGGAAGAAACCCCTGCCCAATCCTCAGCCACATCTGGCTTAGCATGACAAGAACAAGCTGCTGCAAACATCAGGCTCATGCACTCTCCCCCTCTCCTTCATGTGTGAGGAAAGATTGAAAGCTGCCATTTTCAGTTTTTAATCAACTTCTGTCTCCCATTACTTCCAAACACAGGAAACTGTGATTTGTTCCAGGGCTGTGCAAAGGTTCTCCCCCCACTCCACTTTGTCGGACCTTTTTCCAATCAAGGTGAGAGGGGAAAATTCAGCAACAAAAAAGGACACATATAGGAAGTGGAGGGAAGGCCAAGCTGCAAAGGAAGAGTACAGGCAGGTAGCACAGAATTGCAGGGATGGCATCAGGAAGGCTAAAGCTGAGAACAAGCTGAGATTAGCGAGGGAGGCTAAAAACAACAAAAAGGCTTTCTTCAGATAATGTGCATAGTAAAAGACAGAGGAAAGAAATGGTGGTTCAGCTATTAAATAAGGATGGCAAAATGATAACAGATGACAAAGAAAAGACAGAAGTGCTCTATTCCTACTTTGGCTCAGTCTTCTCCCCAAAGGGGGTCTATGACCCCCCTGGCAAAGGCGAAGTACAGGCTGAAGGGGCAGGATTGCAGCTTGAGATCGATAGGCATATGGTCAAGGAACACCTAATTACTTTGAATGAGTTCAGATCTCCAGGGCTGAACTGCACCCTAGAGTAATAAAGGAACTGGCAGAAGAACTCTCAGAACCCCTCTCTATTCTCTTTGAGAAATCATGGAGGACGGGTGAAGTGCCAGATGACTTGAGGAGGGCTAATGTTGTCCCTATCATCAAAAAGGGCAAAAAGGAGGAACCTGGGAACTACAGACCAGTCAGTCTGACATCAATCCCTGGGGAAATTCTGGAGCAGATTATAAAGCAATCAGTATGTAAGCACCTTGAAAACAATGCAGTGATTACTCGAAGACACCATGGATTTGTCAAGAACAAATCCTGCCAGACGAATCTGATCTCATTTTTTGATCAAGTAACCTCCCTTGTGGACTGTGGGAATGCTGTGGACATAATATACCTCAACTTCAGCAAAGCTTTCAAAAAAGTGCCCCATGATATCCTGATGAGCAAACTGGCTCAAAGTGGGCTAGATGAAACAACGATCCGGTGGATCCACAGTTCGCTACAGAATCAGACTCAAAAAGTGCTTATCAATGGGATCTTCTCAAACTGGGGAGAGGTAACGAGCGGGGTACCGCAGGGCTCAATCCTGGGCCCAGTGCTCTTCAACGTTTTTATGAATGACTTGGAGGAGGAGGTGCAGGGAATGCTGATCAAATTTGCAGATGACACCAAATTGGGTGGGATAGCTAATATCTTGGGAGACAGAAACAAAATTCAAAGTGATCTTGATAGACTGGAGTGCTGGGCAGAAAACAACAGAATGACATTTAATAGGGATAAATGCCAAGTTCTGCATCTAGGAAAAAGAAACCAAATGCACAGTTACAAGATGGGGGATACGTGGCTCAAAAACACTACAAGCAAGAAGGATCTTGGAATTGTTGTCGATCACAAGCTGAATATGAGCCAACAATGTGATACGGCTGCAAAAAAGGCAAATGCTCTTTTGGGCTGCATTAATAGAAGTATAGCTTCCAAATCCCGGGAAGTACTAGTTCCCCTCTACTCAGCACTGGTTAGGCCTCATCTGGAGTACTGTGTCCGGTTCTGGGCACCATGCTTTAAGAAGGATGCAGTCAAACTGGAAAAGGTTCAGAGGAGGGCAACAAAGATGATCAGGGGACTGGAAACAAAGCCCTATGAAGAGAGACTGAAAGAACTGGGCCTGTTTACCCTTGAGAAGAGAAGACTGAGGGGAGATAGGATAGCGTTGTTCAAGTCCTTGAAAGGTTGTCACAGAGAGGAAGGCCAGGATCTCTTCTCGATCATCCCAGAGTGCAGGACACGGAATAATGGGCTCAAGTGACAGGAAGCCAGATTCTGGCTGAACATCAGGAAAAACTTCCTGACTGTCAGAGCAATATGACAATGGAACCGATTACCTAGGGAAGTGGTAGGCTCTCCCACACTGGAGGCCTTCAAGACGAGGCTGGACAGCCATCTGTTGGGGATGCTCTGACTTGGATTCCTGCACTGAGCAGGGGGTTAGACTTGATGGTCTTATAGGCAGGCCCCTTCCAACCCTACTGTTCTATGATCCATGGTGCGGTAAAGTCATTTGACTTTCAGGTGGGACAGGGGTTATTCAACAAAATAAATGTACAGTTACAAGGTGGTCAGAGGGCTTCTTTTCCATTTTTCTTTTTCTTTTTTTAAAAAACCTCTTCAAAAATGGAAGCTGCATCAAGCAACTAGAAAGCATGGTTCCCATTGCATGCTTCCTAAATGGGGTTGGAAAGTATGTTCCTGGGTTGTATCCAGTGTTAGTTCTACTTAGAGTAGACCCACCGAAGAAAACGGGACTTAAATTAGTCTGTCCTAAGTAGGACTAACGTTGGATACAGCCCCCTGGAGATGATGCTTGTGATCACATGGAGTCGTCGTCAGGGATGCAATTTTCGGGCCCATAAAAGTGTGTGGTGGGAACTGAACTTACTAGTTCTTTTTGAATGAAGCATTTACTTTTAAAAACATTTCTAAAAAAGAAAAATAGAGAAAAAGCTCCCTGACCACCTCATATTCCTGTAAACTTACAAGTGTACCCCTCACCTGACAGTCCCGTTTCCCCCTCCCCGCCTCCCGCCGAAACAGTCAGATGTTTCACTGTGGGGATATTTGGATCAGCCCTAGCTTATTCTAACTGTGACTAGTTTGTGATCCTGTGATCCTGGTTTGTTTGAACTACCCACAGTGAGAATAAACAATCATTTGCAGAGTTCAGAAGTAATCCAACTTGAATAAGGTGGTATAACTCAGTATGTCAAAAAGAGGGCACAGAGTCCAATAAGCTAGAACTGGGGTGGAAAACCCAGTGCCCTCCTGATGTTTTGGACTACAATTTCCATAATCTCCAACCACTGGCCATGCGGGTGGTGGCTGATGGAGTTGCAGTACAAAACATTAGCCAACACCAGGTTGCCTGCCTCTGGGCTAGAAAACAGACCCCTCCACATAATTGCTGTGGATAGCAATACCAGGCCCTGCTGGGCAGGGAGCAACAGGGGGAGGGAGAGAGAGAGAGAAGTGGCCCTGCCCTCCTTTGGTTCTGGCTCACTGCTGGCTTCTCTACCAGCACGCAGCCCCTGACAGAGCATCCCCATGGGAATGCTGTCTTTGACAGAAAAAAATGCCCAATGTCTGTTCTAAACGACTGTGCTTTAGAACAGCTGGTCACGGAACCTATCATAGCAGAGGTAACCCTGGATTTGATCCTAAGTAGTGCTCACTGCAGAAGAAGTAGGACATGTAGAATCAGCTTTTTCTGAAGAACTGAGTAAATCAGAACTGACAAAATATGAAGTTCTAGGGCAGGAGTGCAGAACCTTTGGCCTGTGGAGCAATCCAATCTCGCCGGCACTGCCATGGGGTTCCTTCAGGAGGCTCCAAGCCCAGCTGGAGGAATCTGCTTGGGGGGCATCCCCAGTGCATGGCAGCAGCACCCTCGCTGGTCTCTCCAATCTCAGAGCAGAGGTAGCAGCAAGGATGCGGGGCGCCCTGAACCTGACTCACCCACACCAGGAGAGTGGCAGTGAGTCTCAACACCCATCATCCCCACTGCTATCTCTGACCTGAGACTGGAGATAATCTCAGGCTGGAGGTGTGGTGAGAACTTGCCCACGCCATGGAGAGCGGCCTGTCTTCCCCACACGGATGAGTCCTGATGCCCAGGCTGCCCCACATCCCTGCTCCAGATCAGCAACAGCTGTGTGGATGTCTGGGCTTTCTCTGTACTGGGAGGTGGCATAGTTCCTCGCCTCCTTCCAGTGCAAAGAAAAAAGGAGGGGAGTGATGTCAGGGGGCAGGGCCAGTTGTGCATCCCTGTTCTAGGGCCTATTGGCACATTAAAAATTCAGAAGTTACCCATTCTGGATAGTGTCTACCCAAGAGTTTTTAACTCAAATGTGAGATTGCTGATCTTCTAACAAAAATATCAAAGTTTCCTGTTTTTGCTGCAACAAAAATATCTAACTTGTCCCTAAAATCAGGCTTTGCTTTACATGTATACTGGTGGAAAGCATTATTAAAGTAATCAAGCATATAGAAGAATAAACTGAAGAAGAATCAGTATGTCTTCTGCAAAGGGAAGTCATGCTTCCCTAACCTTTTAGTGTTTTTTGAGACTGTCAACAGGTCTGTGGATAGAGGCGATCTGGTAGACTCTGCATACTTGGGATTTTCAAAAAGCTCTTAACAAAGTGCCTCACCAAGGGTTCCTGAGTAAGCTTGGCAGTCATGGGATAAGAGGGCAGGTTCCTCTTATGGATTAGCAACTGATTACATGACAGGATGCAGAGGATGAAATGGACAGTTCTTTCAATGGGGAGAATAAGTGGGTTCCCCCAAGGATCTGTATTGGGGCCAGTGCTTTATAGGTGTGGATCCCCTACCTCCCCACCCCTCGTGCCCACCATTACATGGGTCCTCAGGTGATGGCACTGCTGAGGTTGCAACCCTCCCCCTACTTGCAAGACGCACAACTAATTGCTGTACTGGGCTGGGAGCGTGTGGCCGCTCAGCTCCTAGTCCGTTGAAGTGCTGCCCTGGGCCTCCCAAGTGTCAGCGGGGGCTGGGGGTGCAGTTGCTACTATAGGGGTGGCCCACCAAGCACATCCTGCCCCGGGCTCCCAAGGATCGGTTACAAAGCATCTGCTATACTCCTTTCCCCACACTGATGCAGTCAAGACAGAGCATCTGCACAGATTCCATTCCAAAACATTTTGTGGTGACTACAGAAACCAGAAATATGGAAAACAGCCTCAAACAAACAAACGTAATCGATTCAATTTTGCAAAATGGAATATAGTGTGTGAAATTGTGTCACTTCATAACCTCCAAAAAAACCTGCAGCTACTGCAACACGCAGCCCCCCCTGGACCAGGGCCCTGTGGGTGTGCTGCCCTTCAGCTCTTGGCCTCCTTCTGCTCAGCCCTCAGTCTGCTGAGCGAGGCCTTCTGCCTCTGCTGCGGCTCTGCAGGAGGTCATGCAGACCACTTTCCTGTTCGCCAACTTCCCGCGGAGTCGTTCTAACGTCCACCGGCTCCTCCTATGCCTGCCAGCCTTGCCCTCCCACCCTCCATTTTGGCTGGCTCGGAGGCGAGGGCTTTGTCCCACCTTCTGTCCATATCTGCAGTAGGAAACCGCGCATCCTTGACTCGGAGCCGGCTGTGTGTGGAGGTCGTTAAGGTTAGATGACGTCGTGGCCATCCAGCAGCCGCCCCTGAACTTATCAGGGAAAAACCGGATTTCCTGAGACTGCTTAAAGTCTGGTTCTTTTCCTTAAGTCCGGTTCTCCCCGGTATAGTTGCTGTGTGCCCCAACTCCCACATTTACCTCAGGGATGCTGGCCCTGCCCGGGGGCGTGCCTTTCACCATGACCTCAGTCAAGGGATGTTTCTTCCCATTGTGCTGAATGAGGCTTGCCCTCTGAATGCCCACAGAAATAACAGAGAACCCCCACAACTGACATGGCACATTTGTTGTTGTTCAGTCGTGTCCAACTCTTCGTGACCCCTTGGGCCAGAGCACGCCAGGCCTTCCTGTCCTGCGCTCTCTCCCGGAGCGTGCTCAGACATGGCACATGTTAAAGCCCAATTCCTTAAGTGCGATTAAGTGCAATCTCGAGGCTCCGATTTTTGCCTTAGGAAGCAAGTACTTCACAGCTCCCTTGTAGAGATCCTGTGCGTTAAAATGGGAGCTGGTTTTGTTTGTTTGTTACATTTATATCCTGCCTTTTTTCCTCCTTAAGGAACCCAAGGCAGCGTACATAATCCTCCGCCATTTTATCCTCACAACAAGAACCCTGTGAGGCTGGTTGGGCTGAGAGTCTGTGGCTGTGATTTAAAGAATCCGGAGTCCTCCATTCGCTTCTCCTTCCGCTGTCGTGGAAACGCGGCCATGCTTCCTGAATAGTCGCCTGCTCTTTGTTTGCCCCAATATTTTTAGATTTGCTCCAGTCAGGCCCAGCTCACTTCGCTCAAGCCAGAGCTCGCTTGGTTTCCCGTTGCCATAGCGACAGCGTAGTTGCTTTCCCCGCGCCCCTTTGTGACGTAAAGGCCCGCGCCGGGTCGCGGGAGGCTCGGGCGAGAGGAAAAGAAAGAGGAGGAGCAACGGGAGGCTCTTGGGAAGCTGCTCTTCCGGCTCCGCCCCTTCCCTCACTCCCTCCGGATTGGCCGGATTTGAATAACAGCGGGTCGCGCAGCGGATGCCGGGAAGCGGGAGGGAACGTTCAAACCGAACCTCGGGCGACCAGGCGGGCAGCGGGGTTCGGCGCGATGAAGGCGGCCGCGTGAGTGGCGGCGGGGCGGCGGGGCGGCGGGGCGGCGGGGCGGCGGGGCGGCGGGGCGGCGGGGCGGCGGGGCGGCGGGGCGGCGGGGCGGCGGGGCGGCGGGGCGGCGGGGCGGCGGGGCGGCGGGCGACCCCTGTGCCATATCCCGAACGAACGAACGAACGAACGAACATGGGCTCCATAGCTCCGGGCAGCCTTCGTAACTGACGTCGGTGTCAGCCGGCCTCGCGAGCGCGTAGCTGCACAGGACGCGCCCCTGGGGAAGTCGGCCTGAGCCTCGATAAATCTGTCCTCAAGCTGCTGCTGCTGTCGGCAGTGTTCTTTGGTAGCTCATGCGGGGGGCAGTTCTCCCCCGCCATGACCTGGAGATGGCCGCCCTTCCTCGTTGAGTCGCGAAAACGTCTCCGCTTGCCGGCCTAGAGGAGAGCCTTGCGGCTGTCCTGTCTTGTCTCCCCCCCGCCTTTGCGGCTGTTGTTTTGTCTCCCCCCTCCGCCCCCCCCAAGTTTCTTTTCTGGTAAGAAGAAAGGTGGAAGAAGCAGTGGGAAAACGTGGGAGGGCTACAAACCGAAGACGAGGTCATCTGGGTGCCCGGCAGAATTCTGCGAACAAAGCAGGGCGATGATGCTACAAAAGTCTCATCTGGACGCACCGCTGGGGCCAAACCAGACATCGCTTTAAATCTGTATCTAGCAGCTATGTCTTACTTGAAGTTTTTAGTCTAGATTCAGCGCAGGAGGCCTGATCTGGATTGGGAGCTAATTGTGGGAGGCAGGGCGACTTTTAAGATCTGGATCCTAGAGTAGGCCCTGTGCCTACTCTAGAGTAAATATGCAAAGTAGCTGCTAGATAATGGAGTTAAAGTAATGTCTGTTTTGGCCCTCATTTGCCACAGCAGTTTACAACCTTGGTATATCACAGTACAAGCAGAATAAACAAATCTTTCATTTTCTCCTGTAAAAGGGACCTTTCTGTCTTCTGCTACAAATTATGCATTTTTTGCATATCTTTCTCTTTCTCCTCCTCTTGTCCACATTCATAGGAATGTAGGAAGTTGCTTTATATGAGTTAGACTCTTGGTCCATCAAGCCCAGTATTGTTGACACTGACTGGCAGCTGCTCTTCAGGGCTTCAGGCAGGAGTTTTTCTAGCCCTACCTGGCAATGCCAGGGATAGGAGTTGGGACCTTCTGCATGCAGAGCAGGTGCTCTACCACTGAGCCATGGGCCCTACCACTGTACTCTACCACTGAGCCAAGTGTGTTACAAATAAGTGTTAATACTTTTGACTATGATGAACAATTGCAGAGGAGGAGGGTTGGATCCATATAGCAGGCTTAGCCTTCATTGCTGTGTTCTATTATTTATATGTTCTATTGGTATATGTGGTATCTTATAGACCAAGATAATTAAAAACAATAGGTCCCTGCCCATGAGGAACTTACAATATCTATAACTTTCAACAGTGTAGGAGATGACACAGGCAGAGGCACAGATAAGAAGGGAGCACAGTGAACAAATAGCCACATTGGGCATTTTCTTTTTTAAAAGAACGCTAGGACATAAACCAATATAACAAATGTTAGTGCTTGTTTCAGATGTTCTCTTTCCCTCACCCACTCCTCCTTTCTAGTATTAGCCAAGCATTTAAGATTGGCTCAGAGTTCTATCTAGACTGCCTTCAGCTTTAACTGAGCCATAATACTGGGGAAGATGTTTGTGTGCTGGTTGTGTCTTCTAATGCGACCGCGGTGGCTTAGTGATTAAGACGCTGAACTGCAAACCGGAAGGTCGGCAGGACAGCAGTTCGAGACCCGAGTGCCGCGTGATGGAGTGAGCTCCCGTCTTCAGTCCCAGCTCCTGCCAAACTAGCAGTTCGAAAGCAAGAAATTGCAAGGAGATAAATAGGTACCGCCTTGGCGGGAAAGGTAACAGCGTTCCGTGCACCTCGGTGTACAGTCATGCCGGCCATATGACCACGGAAGCGTCTTCGGACAGCGCTGGCTCTTCGGCTTAGAAATAGAGATGAGCACCACACCCTAGAGTCGGACACGACTGGTTGGAGACACCTTTACCTTTTTTTGTGTGTGTCTTCTAAAATGAAATGCACTCCATGTGACATTTTGTTTTATTAGCACTAATCGTTTAATGTAACCTGCACTAACAGTTAATAGCCCTCATAATGGTTTGGGATCACAAAGCAATCATGTTTGTCTTATGTAATGTGTGTTTTAGTTTTTGGCTGACCTGTCTGATACTTGCTGCTTTTTCATTTCCAGTAGAACTAAGACCCCTAGGAAGCATACAGTGAAGAAGGCATCCAGTAACAGCTTGAAGGACCCTGTTGGGGTAAGTAGTTTATTTAAGGCAGAACAAATTCCTTAGTATGTAGTACAATACTGCTCCTGCATATTTTAGGCATTGAATAGAAAGGCAGAACTAAAATGTCTCTTCCTGTATGATAGCAAGATGTCTCTAAGGTGTAAAGGTGTCCCCAACCAGTCGTGTCCGACTCTAGGGTGCGGTGCTCATCCCTGTTTCTAAGCCGAAGAGCCAGCGCTGTCCGAAGACGCTTCCGTGGTCATGTGGCTGGCATGACTGAACACCGAGGTGCACGGAGCGCTGTTACCTTTCCCGCCGAGGCGGTGCCTATTTATCTACTTGCAATTCCTTGCTTTCGAACTGCTAGGTTGGCAGAAGCTGGGACTGAAGACGGGAGCTCACTCGGTCATGCAGCACTCGGGTCTCGAACTGCTGACCTTCCGACCTTCCAGTCTGCAGTTCAGCATCTTAACCACTAAGCCACCGCGGCCCCTCAAGATGTCTCTAATAGCAAGCAAATACAGGTAGTGGCAGCAGTGTTCACATGTAATGCTAAACCATGATTTAACGCTGTATATGTGCTTTCTGCTCAGAAAGGAGCTGCATGAAGTGTTGGGCTTGTGCACTCCCCCCTCCCTTCTCTTATATGATCTGGAGGAGGAACAAGCCAGAATTCAGTTTTGCTTTAGCAGGTTCCTGGACTGTCATTAGATGTGAACCAGGAATTGTGGTTTTAAATAAGCTCCATTTTGTTGAACAAACTAGCAAAACAATGCAGGGTTTATTGTCGGCTCATTTAGCAATTGTCTGGAATTTCTTTTAAACCACAATTCCTGATTTGCAAATAAGGACAATATAGGAATCTGCTAAAGTGAAACGGAATCCTGGTTTATACCTACTTGCATGGGAGGACAAGAGGGGAGGGGAAAATGCATACCCCTGAGGCTTCATGTGGCTCCTTCCTGTTCATGCATGTAGTGCTAAAACATGGTTTAGTGTTTTGTGTGAATGCTCTCTTGAGCCTTATAAGCAAATAAGGGCACAATATAGTTTTTCCCATGAAGTGTCTGTCCTCTGCTTCCCTTCTCTGAAAACAAAAAAAGGTGGATTTGGAGGAGGCTTAAAATTCTTTCCCTTAAGGTTTCAGACAGAGGTCCTTTTCCCAGCTTTGTTGCTTAAGATCTTTTAAACTGGAGATGCATATAAAACATGTTTCTACCTATGACCTTTCATCAGCATAAATGGTTAGACTTGTTCATGTATATAAAATGTATTAACTACTAACCATTAGCTTAGTCTCACCTTCTGATGCTACTAGATGCTCTTCAAGCTTGTCTCTTGCCGATATAGATGTTGGTTAGCTTAGGTGAATCTTTAGTTTTGTAGCAAGGAGTAGGGAACTTAACTGATAATGTCTTACCTGGCTTAAGGGGAAATTGTTCAAGGATTCTGCATCTTTAAATTTTCCTTTCAGTAGGCATAAGTGCTTGATCATAATTATTTAAATAAGGTTTGGTAAGCTACTTGGATCTGCCTTTCAGACTCTGTCATACTGGTACTGCACTCCTAAACACTATCACTTAGAAGCAAATCCCACTGTTGACAAGTGCAACTTACTTTGTTTGAATGTGGGCGGTTGGGGGAGAACAGGCTCAACAACACTTTGAATATGCGAGTCCTGACATTTCTTAAAAATGAGTTTTTTTCCTCAGGTGTACTGCCGGGTGCGTCCAGTCAGTGTGCCAGATGAGGAGTGCTGCATTGAAGTGATCAGTAGCACAACAGTCCAGGTTCACCCGCCTGATGGATATCGCATCAGCCGCAATGGGGAGTATAAAGAGGTAAAGCTTGCTGAAATGTTGCCAGAAACAGAAGCTGAAAACTGTGGTTCTGATGAGTTAAGGATGAGATCTGCTTAGATCTGCTTGACATCTTCAGAGAGCTCCTTTCTTTGGTAAAGCCACAAGGAACAGGATTGTTGGGGAGAGGAGATTAAAAACTTGAAGGTCTTGTTCTTCAGTAACAGATATTCAGAGGCATGCTGCCTCTGATCCTGGAAGTAGCATATAGCCATAGCCTTATCTCCTCCATTAATTTGTCTAATTCCTTTTTAAAGTCATCTGTGCTGGTGGCCATCCCCACATCCTGTAGTAGTGAATTCCATGGTTGAACAATGTGCTGTTTGAAGGACTTCCTTAAGCTGTCCTGAATCTGCCACCATTCAGCTTGATAGGATGACCCTGGGTTCTAGTATTATGAGAGAGGAAGAAAATCTCTCTCTCCACTTTCTCTACTGCAGGCCCAAGGAAACAGGGTGGGGTCCAAAGGTGTACACTGCTAGAGCAGAAGTCATTGATCATCAGATGGAACCTACATTAGAACCTGAGGAGAGCTTGGAATAGGGTGGGAGGTGCCACAGAAGGAAATGGGAGGTGTTGTTGTTGACTTCAGCAGCTCTTTCCATTAAAAGTAATGGATGGACAATTTCATGGAACAGGGACTAAGCTTACACCATCTTGGGGTATAGGAGGTCACTGACTACTGGGGTTGAATATGCTGAAGCAAAGTCCAGCATAAAACATCCTCAGTCAGAACCAAGAGGTAACCTGCAGTCTAGGAACAGCTGCAAAATGCCTGTTGTCTGCTGCTTCATAACAGCTTGCTGACTTTCTCTCTAGGTTCAGTATTCATTTAAAGAAGTGTTTGGCACCAGCATTTCTCAGAGGCGTGTGTTTGATGTGGTTGCTAGACCTCTAGTGGAAGATATTATCCATGGAAAAAATGGTATGCTGTGACTTGGGGCTATTTCATGCTTTAGGACCAAAGTTCTAAATTTTCCACTTCACTTACTGCTAGAAGTGTTCAAATGTTGATTAGGATCTCCTTTATTCTGTACTGATCAAAAGCATGTTTGAGTAGGAGTGTATTAAGTACAGACATCATTATAAATCAAATCTAACTTGAGTAAAATGTGTTATTGTTTGGTCAGCTCCTCTTGAAACAAATGCACTTAAACCATGTTGCTTTGGGCTTAAAAATAACAATTTATAACCTGCTTTTCTTCAATACAGACCCAAGGCAGGAAATCCAGTTAAACAGTTGCCACAGTTTTGAAAACTGCTTTCCCAGCTGCAAATGCCTATTTCTAAAAACAACAAAAAGCACTCCCCCTATTCCTCAGGGGTGTGATCCTCTAGGAACAGCATCTCTTCCCGCCCTGTAGAAAGCTGTGCTCTTTTGGATCTGCTCCTTGTTTAAATGGGTTTGCACAGGAGAGGTTCAGTGTGTTATACTTGGGACCTTTGAAGTACATCTCATTTGTCTATTTGGGCATATTGGTTCTATAGTATTACCTGCAGGAAACTCACTGACAAATGCTGTTTAGGAGGTATTGGTAGAAAGCACATGCCTTCTTGATGTCAAGCGTGTATGGTAAAGCTTTCTCATAAGTACTGATAGGTGGCTCTATATCTTTGAATCCTAGGTCTCCTTTTTACATATGGTGTCACAGGGAGTGGGAAAACCCATACCATGACAGGTTCTCCTGGTGATGGCGGGTTGCTTCCTCGCTGCTTAGACATGATCTTCAACAGCATAGGTTCTCTTCAGGCCAAACGATATGTAAGTTGCTTCTTAACAAGTCTTGGCGTGTAAGGTGCTAAATGCTTAACTTGAGTGAACCAGCTGGTATACATTGTGTAGGCAAGAGGTTGTGTTTAAGGCTGGGAAAGCAGCCTGCAAGTCTTTGCTGTCACTCACCCTTCCCCAGTCTGGCACCCTCCAGATGTTTGGATGACTACAGCTCTCGGAATTCCTGACTGTTGGCCCTGCAGGCTGGGGCTGATGGGGTTGAAGCCCAAACCAACTGGAGGACACCAGCATGGGGAAGGCTGCTGCAGTTGGTGAAAGTCAGACCGTTGTCAATGGGCAGAAGCAAGCTGAGATGAAGAAAAAAGTTGTCTATCGAAAGTAACAATAGGATTTAAACAAGTGTGTCTCAAAATTTATGATAACACCTGATGCATTTTGAGTTAGTGCTCTCCATCAAGGACATTAGCATTTTTTGTTGGTTATTTAGACTAGAGCGACACAAGTTTGTGTAGAAATCTCAGGCTAAAGTTCCCTATCCTTCCTGCCACTGAAGTCAAGAGGTTCTAGGCTGAAATAGCAGCCTGCAGTCTCTTCTATCTTGTTGCTGTGCTACTAGTAACATGATATTTGCTGCGAAATCTGTACCCTCAGGTTTTCAAGCTTGATGATAAGAACGGGGTGGAGGTGCAGTGCGAGGTTGATGCTTTACTGGAACGCCAGAAAAGAGAAGCTCTTCCAATTCTAAAAACTCCATCTGGCAAGTAAGTAGCTATGGAAGACAGGGAGACACAAGTCTCAATCAGGACTACCATAGATCATTTGTCAAATAAATTAATATCACAGCTTGTCATGCTCATTTTTTTTAGCAGACGGCAGATAGACCCTGAAATTGCTGATATGATTAATGTACAAGATAACTGTAAAGTGGAAGAAGTTGATGAAGATAATGTTTACAGCGTGTTTGTCTCTTACATCGAGATCTATAATAACTACATCTATGACCTTTTGGAAGAAACCCCTTTTGATCCCACCAAACCAAAGTGAGTAAAGCTCCTTCAGCATGGGTCTTTGACTCTTGACAGCTAACTAGATAATAGTTGCACTTAATGTAAGTGGCAGAATTGTGATCTAATGGCTTGGATTCCAAAAAGTAATGTGGAGAGTGGCTTCCAGATCTGATGCTTTGGAGACAAATGCATTGTGGGTATTTGTAGGAGATCAGGCTGAGATGGTATTGGGAAATAACATAACAATGAAGGAGTATCTTGCTTATAGATGTATTAAAATCAGTTTTGGCACCAAGATGAGTCAACCCTAGCTTTCAAACATGCAACATTCTCTCTGTTAGACATCTTGGAAGTCTCTTGTCACCAGGGTCATGCGGAAACACCTCTGAACATGACGTTCCTAGGGCTGGCATTACCTACTTCTGGAACCAAAAGTCTTGTTCGGTTTAACTTTGCTGGCTGTCAAAACTTCAACAATCCTCTAAGAAGGGACAGGAATGTCTTCCAAAGTCACAGTAGTTGTCACCATCACAATTGTTCTTGGAAAATGCTCTTACATTAATTAGTGAGGGGAAGTGACTTATGCAGGCCTGTGACACTCTAATTGTATTTCTTTGGTAGGTGGAACAGCTGTGGTACTCCAGTGCGGAACATTGACTTTATGTATGTGTACAAACTATTTTCCTTTCATAGCAGTCAACATGACTGGCTTCCATCTAGTGGAGCTGGTAGTGTCTGCTGCTGTGAAGTCTGTGCTCTGCTTCTCTTATCTAGAGGCTTGTTGTTGATAGTTTGCATGAACCACAGTAAAACCTTAAGTTGCTTGTGCTACCTTCTTTCCCGCTGCTTGCCTGAATAAGCTAATACTGGCCGGCAAGTTGTACCATCAGTAACCTTTAGGGTGTGTGTCTGACTAGTTTGACTTCCCATCACTAGCAGCAAGTGTATTGCTGGCAACCGATTTTATCAGGACCCTTTCCCATTGCAGGCTTCCCCAATCCAAAATTCTCCGTGAGGATCAGAATCACAACATGTATGTTGCTGGATGCACAGAAGTAGAAGTCAAATCCACAGAGGAAGCTTTTGAAGTCTTCTGGAGAGGTAGGAAATGCTGTGCCTCCTAAAAGTGCCATCCTTGACACAGAAGTGGAGGACTGCATTGAAAACATCTGGTTTGGAGACTCCTGCACTTCTGTACACAAAAGACGTGACGGATCAAAGGGAGGGTTCATCTAGCCTAGCATTCTCTAACCGTGGCCGGGCAGGTGCCTTTGGGAAGCCCACCAGCATGGCACGAAACTGTTTGCCTGCAGCAACTGATAGTCAGTCTGCTCCCCTTGAACACTCAAGGGGAACACTGTGGCTAGTGGCGACAGATTGACATATCCTGTTAATTTGCTTAAGTCTCTTTTAAGACCAATTAAGCCAGTGGCCACCACTGTGTTGTATAGTAGTAAATTCCATAAACTGTAAGCTGTGCAAAGTACTACTCTCTTTTGTCTGCCCTGCACTGCCAATCTATTTCATGGATTAACCCTGAAGTTCTAGTAAGAGAGAGGGAGAAATATCCCACACTTTTCATAGCTTAGTAAACCTCTTGTGTTTTTCCTTGGTTGTTTCTTTTCCTACAGCTAAAAAGGCCGAAATGTATTAGCCTTTTTTCATGGAGAAGGTGCTCCAACCCTTGATTATTTTGGTTGCATTTTTTCCAGCTGTACAATATCCTTTTTGAGATGTGGTGGCCAGAATAGTGCAAAGCAATCCAGATGTGGGTGCATTAGGATACTAGTCTTCATATTTTCAGTCACTGCTAGGTTTAAAGAACTCTTCTCCAAATCCTGGGAAGTACTAGTTCCCCTCTACTCAGCACTGGTTAGGCCTCATCTGGAGTACTGTGTCCAGTTCTGGGCACCACACTTTAAGAAGGATGCAGACAAGCTGGAGAGGGTTCAGAGGAGAGCAACGAAGATGATCAGGGGATGGAAACAAAGCCCTATGAAGAGAGACTGAAAGAACTGGGCCTGTTTAGCCTTGAGAAGAGAAGACTGAGGGGAGATAGGATAGCGCTCTTCAAGTACTTGAAAGGTTGTCCCAGAGAGGAAGGCCAGGATCTCTTCTCGATCATCCCAGAATGCAGGACACGGAATCATGGGCTCCAGTTACAGGAAGCCAGATTCTGGCTGAACATCAGGAAAAACTTCCTGACTGTTAGAGCAATACGACAATGGAACCAATTACCTAGGGAGGTGGTGGGTTCTCCCACACTGGAGGCGTTCAAGACGAGGCTGGACAGCCATCTGTCAGGGATGCTGTGACTTGGATTCCTGCACTGAGCAGGGAGTTGGACTCGATGGCCTTGTAGGCCCCTTCCAACCCTACTATTCTGTGATTCTCCACTAACAGGCCAAAAGAAGAGACGCATTGCAAATACTCAGCTGAATCGTGAATCCAGTCGTTCGCATAGTGTATTTCTAATTAAACTGGCCCAGGCACCACTGGATGCAAATGGAGATAATGTTCTACAGGTAAAATTGAGAGGGGCTTATAAGAGACAGCTTCTCTCTTCTGGGTTGGGGGGGCACTTCCCAAAAGGTGACAACTGTCAGACTGGTAATGCAACCCCGTCAGGGTATGGTATTTTAAAAAGCCTTAGCACTGCTGTTGCTGTTCCTAAGTGGAGAATTCTTGTGGTGGTGGTGTTCTTGATTAAATCCCTGACTGCTTCTCCTTTTTTCAGGAGAGAGACCTAATATCCTTGAGCCAGTTATCTTTGGTTGACCTGGCAGGAAGTGAGAGAACAAACAGAACCAAAGCAGAAGGGAGCAGGCTACGTGAAGCAGGTAGATGCTACTCCTTCCTTTCTGTCCAGTCGTTGTCATGCCCACCACGTCGTGCCCCAACTGCAAGAGCTTGATTTTGAAATCCAATAGAAAAGTGTTCTCTGGCAAAGCAAGGGGGCACTCTGGATCCTTTGGATTGCCCCCCCTAATGGAAGAAGGCAGGACTAGCTTGTGCTATTGACTGCTGTGCTAGGGAGGTGCTCGCATCCTCCCAGATTGGAAGCAGGGCCTGTGTTGGGCTCTTCAAGGGCCCACCGTGAGCACTTGTGACTTATTAAAAAAAGCAAGCATCAAGTCCTAGCAGGGACTCAGGGCATTTTCATCCAGGTGAGGGTGGGAGAAAGGGAAATTCTGGCTCCATCCCTCCCAGGCCCTGGGCCATTTCTTGCAGGGCTGGACTTACTGCAAAAAGAAGGAAGTGGCCTTAGCAGCCGTGGCTTTCAGCTGTGAGTTTGCTGCACTGTTTCCTTGCAGCTGCTCCACTCCCTCTCCGCCAAGCCTTCTTCGGTGCTGATGGGTAGAGAACTTCTTGATCACGTCAAGCAACATTAGAGTATGGCCTGCAACAACCCCCCCCCCCCCCCCCGAAGCACAGGCTAGTTGCATCACTGGGAGCTTCTCAGCCTGGCCTTAGGGCACCAATTGAGCTGCTGCGTGGTCTTAAAAAAGACCAAGAAACAAAACAAAATGCAGGGTGCTTGAGCTGAAGGATCTTTCCCTACTGTTACGTTTTTCTTGGGGCCTGGTCTGCTGGGAGTTCTAAAGAGGGACTCAGCAGGAAGTGGTTGTTCATCCCCCTAAGCAGCAGGTGCCTTCCTTTGCCTTCTCTGGGCAAGTGGGTCAGGCCAGAGCCTCCGAGCAATCTAGCAACCTTCCATCTGCCTTTCCACACTACAGGTAGGATGCAGAGAGAAGGTTGCACCTTGTTGGCCTCTGACAACTCCACCTACTCCAGCAGCCAAAAGGTGGCTGTTGTGGGCAGTGAGGTGGGCAGGGGCAGGGACCTTGTGGGGAAGAACACCCACCCTGAGTTCTTAACTGGCTCAAAGGCTTAGTTGTTGCACAAAAGATACAGAAAATGCCCCAGGGGCTGGACAAGTGTGTGTGGGCAGGCGAGAGGGTATGTAACCCTTAGAAAAGCAGCCCCCCCCCCCTTTCCCGGTCTCCTTACAAAAAGTCCCATAAAGGTAGGGGATGTAAGAAGAGGATCTTCTAGTCACAAGTGCCATAGGAAAAGGGGCGTATCCCCCCCTTATCGGCCTTACATAGCGCAGACAGCTTTGTCTGACTCCAGCTTCTCTAAAGTTACCTACCTTTCCTGGGTCCCCAGGGATGATACTTCCCTCCTTCTCCCCAAACACTGTGTGGCACAGGTTGGATGTAAGAAGAGCACTTAGATTAATTCTATATAAGATGGTGGCTGCCGGGAAGCTGTAGGCCTTGTTCATATGATTCCAGAAGGCTTTCGTGGGGAGGGTCTCCAAATCAACGCTTATCCACATTGCTCCGTAACTGCACTGCTGTGGCATCCTGGGCACTGGGCAGGTTGCTGCTAGAGAGAGCTACTGCTCAGTGAGGGGACTTTCTTTAGCCTTCTGGGGCAGATCTCCCCTATGATATCTGTTAAGCAGCCAATTAGGCATCTGTTTGTACCTTCACACATCTCTGCAGATTAGCCTTTGGTAGGAGACTCTTGCAGGAAGTTATAACTTGGTGAGGATGCCCTTTACCCTGAGAATCCACCCTAACAGAAACTGCTCTTTCAAATCCCAAAGGCTCTAGAATGCCCTCCTTACTCTACCTGAGAGAACAGGAATTTTTCATTTCATAAAACTCCTGTTCTTGGGAAAGTAAGGAGAGCATTCCATCTGCCCTGATAACTTCTCTAGGTGGTATTAGTTTCTCCTTCTGCACATCTGGGAGAGAGATAGGAGCACCTGGGAGTGCTTTCCCTTTACCCTTTCTTAATTGTAGTTCAACCAGAACAATAGTTTGACTGTTGGGCTGCTGGCCAGGGTTCGGCCAGGGTTCAGCCAGGTTAGCCATGGTTTGTAATGTTCATGTTAGTTTTATTTAAAAAAAAATTGGCAGGGCAGAAGCCCTCTCAAGGTGCCTTACAGCAATAAAATTTGTAAAAATAGTTACAATATTAAAAGTGATAAAACAAAACAAAAAAACAAAAGCCAACAATAAAACCAGCAACAATGATAACAGCAGTAGCAGCAACAACAGCAGTCATATCAAGAGAAGGCCAAGGTAAAATAATGTTTTCATATTAAAGCCTTCTTAAAAACAATGACCTCTGATGGGAGCTTGTTCCAAAGGTGTGAGACCACTAGAGAGAAGGCCCTCTCACATGTGATCACCACCTGACTGCTCTCACGAGTGGGCAAATGAGAAGGGCCTCTCTTTCTGATCTTAAAGCACAGGCAGGCTGATATTTATTGCTATAAGCCACCTTGGGAGGGCTACTGCCCTGAAAGGCAGCCAAGAAAAATTTTAAATAGTAAAATATGGGTGAAGGTGGTCCTTCAGGTAACTTGGTCCCAAACCGTTTAAGGCTTTAAAGGCCAAAACCAGCACTTTGAACTGGGCTTGGAAACACACCGGTAACCAGTGCAGCAGGCACAGTATAGGCATTATGTGATCGAAGCGCCTCGCCCCCACCAATACCCAGACAGCTGCATTCTGCATGAGCTGGAGTTTCTGAGCTCTCTTCAAAGGCAGCCCCACGTATAGCGCATTACAATAATACAGCCTGTATTTCGCTAGTGCGTGGATAACTGAGGCAAGGTCCATCCTCTCCAGATAGGGCCACAGCTGGCATACCAGCCTAAGCTGGTAAAAAGCACTCCTGGACACCACAGCCACCTGGGCTTCCCCAGTTAGCTCAGAGTCCATGAGGACTCCCAGACTGCGCACTTGGTCGTTCAGGGGGAGTGCAGCCCCATCTAAGACCAGTTGTAAACCTCCATCTGAAGTAGTTGGTTTCCCAGCCCACAGTACCTCCATCTTGTCTGGATTAAGTTTCAGCTTGTTCACCCTCATCCATCCCAAAATAGCCTCCAGACACAGGTTCAAGAGTTCTACAGCCTGCCTGGGATGTGCAGATGGAAATGAGAGGTAGAGCTGAGTATCATCTGCATACTGATGACAACTCAGCCCAAACCTCCCGATGACTTCCCCCAGCCATTTCATGTAGATGTTAGATGCATGGGGGACAAGGTAGAACCTTGCGGCACCCCACAGGCTGATGGCCATGGGGTGGAACAGAAGTCTCCCAGCACCACCTTCTGAGAACGCTCCTCCAGAAAGGACTGGAACTGGTTTAAAACTGTGCCTCCCAGGCTCAATCCAGATAAACAATCTAGAAGGGTACCATGATCAATGGTATCGAAACCTGCTGAGAGGTCCAGAAGAACCAACAGGGTTGCACTCCCCAATCCATTCCCTGGCGTAAGTCATCAACCAGGTCGACCAAGGCTGTTTCCGTCCCACAACCATGCCTGATCTGAGTAATCAGTTTCATCCCAAACGGCTTGGAGTTGTGAGGCTACCACATGCTCCAGCACCTTGACCAAGAATGGCAAATTTGACCCAGGGCGGTAATTATCTGGAACCGTGGGATCTAAATTTGGTTTCTTCAGCAAGGGCCTCACCACAGCTTCTTTCAAAGCTGTGGGGACCTTGCTGTCCCTCAAGGAGGCATTTCCCACCTTAGAGGTCCAGATATCCAGCCCAGCTCTGGCAGATTTCACAAGCCAGGATGGGCAAGGATCTAAAGGGCAAGTAGTAGACCTCAGTCCTCCAAGCAGTTTGTCCACGTCCTCAGGCTGCACAAGCCGAAAGGTATCCATAACATGACTAGATAGTGCACCAGCCCTGTCCGTATCATACTGTCAAAACAATGGCATCCAAGTTGGCATGAATATGAGCAATTTTTTCTGCAGAGTGTCTGGCAAATTGTTCACAGTGGGCCTTTGAGGGCTCAAGTTCTTGTGTTCCAAGCCCTACGCCTAAGAGGCATTTAACCACACAAAAAAACTCTGCTGGACAACACTGAGCAGACACAATGGTGGCAGCGGAGTAGGATTTCTTTGCCGCCATCGCTGCCATAGAATAAGTTTGCAAATGGATTCTTACCTGTTTTCAATCGTATTTGTTCCGAGTCTTCTGCCATTCGGGCTCTAATCATCAACCCAGTTGTTTCATAACCCTTGGAATACCAAGGAGCTGACACAGTTCTATGACTAGGTCAAAGACGTTTGGGAGCAATCATATTGATAGCCCACTCCAAGGGGTGACCAGGACCTTGACAGGACCACTAGCTAAGCTTCAATGGTCTTTTGACAGTTTGTGATCTGCCAGAGAATGTTGGTTATTGGGTGGATTAAAATAAATAAATGTATTTTCTCGGAGGGAGTTCTTCTTACCAGTCTAGTCCGGGAGGGTGGGAGCACCTTCCCAGCTGGGGAATCAGAAGTGCAAGCTGTCTCTGTCTCCTTCGGGTGGGAGGGGCAATCCTGAAAGATCTAGAAAGCCCTCCTTTCTCTCGCAAGAAAAGGCCATTTAGAGTAAGAAAATCCTGTTTATTCAAACTGTCTTTTGGCTAAGGCACGGTGTTAGCTGGGTGATAGACTAACAATGTTCATTTTTACAGGTAATATTAATCAGTCATTAATGACACTAAGAACCTGTATTGAAGCTCTGCGGGAGAACCAAACATACGGGACCAACAAGGTATTGTGGCTGCCCATTTCTGTGCTCCCCCTGCCCTGCTCCTCTGCCCCTGGGTTCACACAGTTCTGAGAGCTTTGTGTCCACTAAAATCTTCCTTTAGATGGTCCCTTATCGAGACTCCAAACTGACCCACCTTTTCAAGAACTACTTTGATGGAGAAGGAAAAGTGCGTATGATTGTCTGTGTGAACCCCAAGGCTGAAGACTACGATGAGAGTTTGGTAACTTCGATCTGATGTTAACTTCCATGATTTGAGCTTACTGAAACGGGTGGAAGGCTGCCTTGATGTTAACCAGATGGCCTCTGATGTGGGTTTTTTTTTAAACTGTGCAAAGCTGATCTGTGTTTTAAGAACAGAATTATATTGTGTGGTGTCTCCCAGGATATGTGATATTCTGTGGGTTTACTGAAAGCTTAGTTAATGTCGCTGTTCCTTGTTTAATTGTGTTGTAAGTACCAAGTCTTGTATACTCCTAAATATCATTCTTTTGTAGCAAGTAATGCGATTTGCTGAAATCACACAAGAAGTCGAGGTTGCAAGACCTGCTGATAAGCCGCTGTGTGGATTAACCCCTGGTCGAAGGTTTAAGAACCAGGCCTTTAGGGAGGAGCTTTCACGGCAGCTGGAAATTCGAGGCGGACCAATTGATGGAGGTAAATCTTGAGAGGCTATTTACACCACCTGACACTGATTTGTGTTGCATGTATCAAGCAGCAATGCAGCCTTCTCCTGGCTTTTTTGTCTTGCTTAACCCTTGGGTCTGGAACATGGGTGGGGCTAAAAGCTGCAGGGGGGTGTTTGAAGGGAAAGGTTTAAGTCAGCGCCCTCTTTTCCTCCACCTTTCTTTGTTGCAAAGCAGCCTAATGGTCCCTTCTCAAAGGACGTATCAGGCTACCATTACACTAGTATGTGTATTTTGGCCTGTAAAATATATGTATGAACACATTCATCTTTTTGTGGTCGTAGATGTGCATTCACATTCAGAGTGACAGTGTCGGATTTGACTTCTATCCATGCACCAAGTTGAAGCATCCAGGGCTGATACAGAGGCTCTTTGTAGTTGCTCGGCACTGAAGGATGCTCCTCCTGTTGGAAGCTTGTTGGAGCTCTAGTCCAGTAGGACTTGTAGTCCAGGAGTGCAGTGCTTCTCTGGTGGGGTGGGAGCAAGTGTCTTACTAGTGCTGCCTACCCTGAACGAATTAGGTTGGCTGGGGTATGAGCCCGCACAACTGACTGATCCGTCTTTTACAGATCGGGAGCGTTCTGTCACAGAAATGCTTCTGCAGAGTTTCCCCCCAATGCCTTCTTGTGAACTCCTGGACATCAACGATGACCAGACCCTTCCTCGGCTGATTGCAGTGCTTGAAAAACGGCATCACATCAGGCAGATGCTGTCAGAAGAGTTTGCCAAAAATGGTAAGTCCTTGGAGTCCCTTCAAGTTTCTCTGGCCAAAAGTAGATACAATGAACTACTCATCACTGCTTGGAGTAGGGGAGCTTGAGTGCTTTAAAAGAGTTCATCATGACTGCTTGTCCCTTCTTGCTGATGCTCGTAATGCAGCAGGTTCACAGCAGGGTTTTTTTATTTTCTGGCCTGAAGAGTGATACTAATGCACAAGATGTCTACCACAAGAAGCACTTGGCGTTCTCATCTTCCCTGGGATCTGTTGCATGAGTTTTCCACATTATTTCCATTTCACAGATGTGACTACAGCCTAGAGGGATGCAACTACCCCGGGCCAGGCATGAGTTTTGGCTTCTCTAGTGAACTTGGGCCAAACTAATCTGGCTGGTAAAAAAAAGATTCCAATGTTGTCTTCTGTTGCAGTGCTTTCCGTGAAGGGTATGCTGCAAGAACTTGATGCTAGCATAGTCTCCAAAGAGAACTATGCACAGGTGAAAATGGCTGAAAGAGACAAAGTAATAACAGGGCAGAAAACAGAAATAGAGCGCCTGGAAAAGAAAGCAAAGACGCTGGAATACAAGGTTTGTGTGTGATGCTTGTTTTTTTAAGCATGTGTCCTGAGTTGTGTAAGCTGAACTCCTGTATGGATTTGTCTTCTGTTAAAGTTTCTTGCTCAAAAGCAGGATCTTAAATTGCTGGTAGATTCTTAAGAAATGTTAGTTTTTCCTTCTATTTTGACGATCTGTAAAAGGACAAGGATTTTAGAGGCTGTCCTTTCTTGGAATCAGGTTATTCTCTACACCTACATGACAGCTGCTAATTTTGCATGTTTGGTGGCACCAATTTGGCTCTTGTTTTGCCAAAAAAAACCCTGTCTGCTAAATGGGGGGTGGGAGAGTTTTCCAAACAGGAACTGCAATTTGTCTTATCAGATTGACATCTTAGAGAAAACAACAGCAATTTATGAAGAGGAGAAGCGCAACTTGCACCAAGAACTAGAGAACAAGAGCCAGAAGTTGCAGCGTCAAGCTTCTGACAAGCGTAGACTAGAGGCACGATTACAGGGCATGGTGACAGAAACAACGATGAAATGGGAGAAGGAATGTGTAAGTATTGTTTCTTCCATTTTTCTCAATATCAGCAAAGAAAGTACTCGTGGAGGGTTGGGTGCCTGTGAACAGTGGTCCACATCATGGCGGCCGCTTTTGCTGTCTTCCCGCCCCCCCACCCCACTCCAAGAAGGAAAGGGATTGGAATATGCAGGGGAATCTTGTTATCTCCAATTTGTGATCAGAGATAAAAAGGGGGTTCCTCTCCCCATTTCCTCACATAGCCCCTAGTAGCCTCCAAGCCTGGGGGTGGGGGTGGGGCAGGGCCAGTGGAAAGAGCCCAAGCCCCTGTGGCTTGGCTGGGTGCCACAGGACAGAGGTTGTCCTCCCCTGCTGTAGACACTGAAAGCGCTGGGAAGTGAGCCATCTCATTCCCAGCCTTCCAGATCAGGCAAATGAGGTTGTGTTTACCCTACCCCCCAAAGCAGGAATCCTTCAGTGACTGGCAACAGTTAGGTGGCATACTGGGAGGCCATGGCAAAGTGTTTCTTCGGCACCCCCGTGTCAACCCCTTTTAAGGAGACACTCCCTCCTCCATTCATTGGAACTCATTATGGGATCTGTTTTTAGTCCCCTAGGCCCTTGTGTTGGCAGCCTCAAGGCTCTTACCTTAAAGTAGCCCTTCTCGGAGTGACCATTGCATTTCCCCAGAGGGTGGGGGAGCTTTCAACACCTCCTGTCCAAGAGGAACTGTATGCATTTGGTTAGAGTAATTCTGTGCACTGAGCCATTTTTCATCCTAAAAGAGTCAATTTTCAATTCTGGAGGAGAAGCCGGGAGTGAATATGACCTACCTTTTGTCCTAAGCAACTTTGTGTGAAGGGCCTGAAGGCATGCTTGAATAAACAGAACAAATGAGGCACTTGGACCATCTGCTCATTTCCTGTCAGTGGGAATGAAAGGGCTCCACTACTTTGTGGGCAGCTGTAACTTGTTGGGAACGCATGAGGAGTTCCAAGGATCCTACAGCTTCAGAAGCCATCAGGGTGCACTTGCCACATGGGGTGGCTGCCTCTTGCACTAGGTAGGCACCTGTGCTTCCCAGTTGGCTTTGTGTATGGTGGACATGTGGGTCTCCCTGTCTACATTGGTGTAACCCTAGGAGTTTGTTGCCTTTTTAAATTGCGCTGGAACATCTCTTTCCTATTGGCTCTACAAGAAAAAGAAGTTGGACTTGCTGTAAAGACCCCTTGTGTACTCTTCTTAAGAGAACTAGTAGATATATCTGGGAGTAAATTAGTGTGTTTCTGTGTAAGTGGGGCCATGGACACCATTGCATGACCCTCCCACAGCCCCCAAGATAGGCTAGCTAGGATCCCCCATGTATTTACTCTCTTATGAAGTTGGTCTTGTCACTAACATTCTAGAATGATTTTTCCCCAGTTCTTAAAAAATATACATGCAGAGATTTGTACATATCCATAGCAATGAATGCATATGAAATACATTTTAGAAAGTTGTGATATAGATGCTGGATCAAACCACAGGCCTCTCTAGTCCGGCATTCTGTTCGCACAGCAGGCAACTATATGCCCCAATGGGAAGCCTGCAAGCAGGACATGAGCACAATAGCACCCTCCCGCTCGTGTTCCGCAGCAACTGGTATTGAGAGGCATCCTGCCTCTGATCCTGGAGTTAATACTGAGCAGGGGTCCCCAGCCTTTTTTGGTCGGTGAGCACATTTGGGATTTTGAGAAAGTGCTCTTGGAGCTCTCACCAGATGGCTGTGGTGGGGTTGGGGCTTGCCCATTCATAAAATGGTGGGCATGGCTGGTCACAAAATAGTCATTTCCCAGAAGGCAAACTGGTGAGACTAAAAGAAAAGGAACTTGCCCAAGAGCCCATGTACGAGGCAGAGGTTGGGTCAGGGTTCCAAAGCACAAAGACACTCTTCTTAACCCAAATGGAGGTGGCACCAGAGGGCAGCACTTCACTTTCGCAGCAAGCCGGCTAATTAAATAATTCTAGTGTTAAAGAATCTTAATTAAAATGAAAATCAGGAGGGGCAGGAAGGGTGGTGGGGGCCAAGGCACACGGTCCACAGGCACCATGTTGGTGACCACAGATGTAGAGCCATCATGCCTAGGAGTCACTGGTAGCCACCTCCTTCAGCTACAGTGATCTTTGAGACTGAGAGCACATTCCTCCCCAAAGGGGGTAGTAACAGCCCCCCTTTGGTTAGCTTGCCTTGTGAGGAGGAGGTGTGAATCATTTCCTGATGGCTCCTGTACCAAGTGTACATAGAATCACAGAATAGTAGGGTTGGAAGGGGCCTACAAGGCCATCGAGTCCAACCGCCTGCTCAATGCAGGAATCCAAGTCAGAGCATCCCCGACAGGAGGCTGTCCAGCCTCGTCTTGAAGGCCTCCAGTGTGGGAGAGCCCACCGCCTCCCTAGGGAATGGGTTCCATTGTCATATTGCTCTAACAGGAAGTTTTTCCTGATGTTCAGCCGGAATCTGGCTTCCTGTCACTTGAGCCCATTATTCCGTGTCCTGCACTCTGGGATGATCAAGAAGAGATCCTGGCCTTCCTCTCTGGGACAACCTTTCAAGTACTTGAAGAGCGCTATCGTATCTCCCCTCAGTCTTCTCTTCTCAAGGCTAAACATGCCCAGTTCTTTCAGTCTCTCCTCATAGGGCTTTGTTTCCAGGCCCCTGATCATCTTTGTTGCCCTCCTCTGAACCCTCTCCAGTTTGTCTGCATCCTTCTTAAAGTGTGGTGCCCAGAACTGGACACAGTACTCCAGATGAGGCCTAACCAGTGCTGAGTAGAGGGGAACTAGTACTTCCCGGGATTTGGAAGCTATGCTTCTATGAATGCAGCCCAAAAGAGCATTGGCCTTTTTTGCAGCCACATCATATTGTTGGCTCATCTTCAGCTTGTGATCGACAACAATTCCAAGATCCTTCTCGCTTGTAGTGTGGTTGATCCATGTATCCCCCATCTTGTAACTCTGCATTTGGTTTCTTTTTCCTAGGTGCAGAACTTGGCATTTATCCCTGTTAAATTTCATTCTGTTGTTTTCTGCCCAGCGCTATAGTCTATCCATATCACTTTGAATTTTGTTTCTGTCTTCCAAAGTATTAGCTATCCCGCCCAATTTTGTGTCATATGCAAATTTGATCAGCGTTCCCTGCACCTCCTCCTCCAAGTCATTAATACAAACGTTGAAGAACACTGGGCCCAGGACTGAGCCCTGCGGTACCCCGCTCATTACCCCTCCCCAGTTTGAGAAGGTCCCATTGATAAGCACTCTTTGGGTCCGATTCTGTAGCCACCTGTGGATCCACCGGATCGTTGTTTCATCTAGCCCACTTCTGCCTTTTCTTTGTCATCTGTCATCGTTTTGCCATCCTTATTTAGTAGCTGAACAACCATTTCTTTCCTCTGACTTTTACTATACACATAGCTGAAGAAAGCCTTTTTGTTGTTTTTAGCATCCCTCGCTAACCTCGTCTCATTCTCAGCTGTAGCCTTCCTGACGCCATTCCTGCAATTCTGTGCTACCTGCCTGTACTCTTCCTTTGTTACTTGGCCTTCTTTCCACTTCCTATATGTGTCCTTTTTTGTTTTCAGGTCATCTCTATGCTTTTTGTGAAGCCACATTGGCTTCTTCGGTTGTCTTCCACCTTTTCTTCTTGTTGGAATTGTTTGTAATTGTGCCTTGAGAATTTCCTTTTTTAAAAGCTCCCACCCATCTTGGACTTCTTTTCTCGTTAGAGTCGCTTGCCATCGGACCTTACTGATCATTGTTCTGAGTTTATTAAAATCAGCTTTCCTAAAATCCAGGGTACGCGTTTGACTATACTCTGCTTTTGCTTCCCTTAGAACCAAGAACTCAAGTACAACATGGTCGCTTTCCCCCAGAGTTCCTGTAACTGCTACTTTATCCACTAAGTCATCTCTGTTGGTTAGGATCAAGTCAAGGATAGCTGATCCTCTAGTTCTTTCTTCTACTTTCTGTAGGAGGAAGTTATCCGCCACACAAGTCAGGAATTTCCTGGAGGGGCCATGTTTTGCAGAATTTGTCTCCCAACAAATATCAGGCAAACTGAAGTCCCCCATTACTACTACGTCATGCATCCTTGAAACATTGGCTATTTGCTTTTCAAAAGTTTCATCCTCGTCTTCTTTGGTTGGGTGGCCGGTAGTAGACTCCGACCACCAGGTTCCTTTTATTCTTTGCTCCATTGATTTTGATCCAGATGCTCTCGACGGGGCTACCAAGCTCATCCTCCTGTCTTTCTTTGCAGAGATATGTATTTTTCACATACAGTGCAACCCCACCTCTCTTTCTGTTCCTCCTGTTCTTTTTGAACAAGTTATATCCTTCAATTGCTGTATTCCACTCATGGGAGTCATCCCACCAAGTCTCAGTTATACCTATCAAGTCATAATTTCCCTCCTGTATTAAGAGTTCAAGTTCGCTCTGTTTGTTTCCCATACTCTGGGCATTAGTATATAGACATCTAAGACCATGTGCTTCATAGTCTGGCTTTCTTCCTACATGTGTCTGAAGACTATTATTGGGCGCTATCAGAGCTGTTCTCTCTGTTGCAGTGCATGCGCCTACGTCCATTGTTACCCCCAACATTACATCTCCCTTCCCTGTAGGATTCAGTTTAAAGCCCTCCTGATGAAGTTCTTCATGCTTTGGCCAAACACTTTCTTCCCAGCCTTTGTGATGTGCAACCCGTCCCTTGCCAACAGCCCATCTTCCAGGAAGTATAGCCCGTGGTCCCAGAATCCACATCTCTCTCGTCGGCACCACCTTCGTAGCCAGTCATTCACCCGGAGTATTTTTCGTTCCCTTTCTATCCCTCTTCTAACTACTGGAAGGATGGATGAGAAAACTATCTGGGCCCCAAAGTTCTTGAGTTTCCTTCCCAGAGCTTCAAAGTCTGACGTGATCTCTTCGTAGCTCCGCTTGGCGGTATCATTTGTTCCCACATGGATGAGAAGAAAGGGATACCTGTCAGTGGGCTTTATGAGTGCAGGCAACCTTTCAGTCACGTCTCTAATCTGTCCTCCCAGGAGACAAAATACCTGGCGAGTCCATGGGTCTTCGTGACATACTTGGGTCTCAATCCCACGCATCAAGGAGTCTCCCACTACTACCACTCTTCTCTACTTCTTGTTGTAGGCCTGGGTTTTATCGCCTCTGTTTGACTGACCTTCAGCCTCTTGCTCACTCTCATGTAGGTTCCCCTGTGATTCTTCCTCTGCAGGCTGTCCTCCAGTCTCATCTGCAAGTACCTGGAATCGGTTCCACAGCTCCACTGCTTCCACTGGCGCAGAGTGGCATCTAGTTCTTCTTCTCCTAACTGTCACCCCTTTCCAAGGAGTATCCTCTACTCCATTTTTCTTCACCTCACCATTTCCCACTGCCTCATCTTGCTGTTGCTCTTCAAGCTTCTGGTCTGCCCTTTGCTGCTGTAGTTCCCCCATTCTGTCCAAGAACTCTTCATATTGTCTTATTCCCCGGAGGGTCAACAGTTGCCGCTCCAGTCCACTTACTTTTTCTTCCAGTAGCATGATCAACTTGCACTTGTTGTAGGTGTAGGCCATGTTGTTCTCAGGCATGAAAACAATCATGGCACACACCTTGCAGGTCACCACCACTGGAGAGTCTTGTCCTTCCATTGCCTCTTTTCCCTTTTTGTGTCTAGCTTTGTGATTGTTCTAGACAAGCCTGTACCTGCTCCTCTACTCAATAGAGGTTAAAAGCAGAGTCCCACTGGTGTGGAAGTGTGTGTTACAAGACAAATAAATGAAAAAAAGTTAGTTAAAAAATTTTTACAAATGAAAATAATAATTAAAAAAAAATGTTAGGGGCCTCCCCCTTGACCTCCCCTGCTGAACTCCCCTGGCCAACTCCTGTTTGCTCCCCCTGTCCGCTCGCTCTGGTCGCTCGCTCTCTGGGAGCTTGCTTGCTTCTGTAATCCCTGGAGCAGCTTGCTCTGCTCTGCTCTGCTCTGCTCAGCTGGGAGGCGGGAAACAGACTGAAGCTTCCCTCCCACTCAGCTGCTGGGAGTACTCAGGCCACACACCCCCAATTCAGTTGGCGCTCTCAGAAGCACCTGGTGAGCTCACAGCCACTCAGAAGGATAAAGGGCAGCCCCCTGGGCTTCCTGCAGCCCGCTTACCTCTTAGCCTCTGTCTCCTTTGTCTCTTCTACCACTGCAACTCCCCTGGCCAACTCCTGTTCACTCGCTGTGGTCACTCGCTCTCTGGGAGCTTGCTTGCTTCTGTAGTCCCTGGACCAGCTGGAGCAGCTTGCTCTGCTCTGCTCTGCTGGGAGGCAGGAAACAGACAGAATGGACCTGCACAGTAAGTGGAGCTTACTTCTCTGCGGTTGAGTTGTCATTGTATATAAGGACGCACAGCATTTCAGCGGCACTCATTCTGGTTCATCACAAGTTATTTGGGATCCACATTACAATCCTAACTTCAGTTTGCTCTCCCTGGCAGGAGCGGCGGGTAGCAGCTAAGCAGCTTGAGATGCAGAATAAGCTCTGGGTAAAAGACGAGAAACTCAAGCAACTAAAAGCCATCGTCACAGAACCAAAGAGCAGCAAACCAGAAAGGCCTTCTCGGGAGAAGGACAGGGAGAAGGCCCTGCAGAGATCACTGTCACCTCCACCAGTCCCTGTAAGTTGCCTCTCGTTCTCATCTGTGTGCGCGTGCACACGCACTATCGAGGCATTTTGGGGGCTGGGTATTTACAGTCTGTCAAGGTAACTTGGCTGTGAGTCTGCCAAGTTCCTTTGTTTTTCTCTTCATGCCTTCCTTCCACCCACATCTCAAAACATCTGGAAGCATGTTTTACCCTCATAAATTTGCTTAATCTGGACTGGAAGAACATGGGTCTTGCCGTGGGCTTGTGGCAGTGCGGAGTCCACAGGCTGGCTTTCTGTGAAGGATTTGTATTGGTTCCTCTCCTCTGTTCCTTGTTCACTAACTGCACCTCTCTTCAGTTTTCTAGTAACTGTGTCAGTCAGCTCCCTAACAACAACAACCACCACCACCTGCCTGCCGCAAGCCTGCCACAGCTGCACAGGCGCTCTAATTCTTGTAGCAGCATTTCCGTGGCCTCCTGCATCTCGGAATGGGAGCAGAGGACGCCTACTCACAGCAGCAAGCACCCCAGCGGTGGCATGCCCAGAGGCAGGAGTAGACAACAGGAACCAGAGCAAGCTAGGCACTGTGTCATGTCAGACAGAAGGCGGGGCATGTGCTGGATCGGAGCCCTTGAGGTCCCTGGCGGTAGAGAGGCACTAGAGGTAGAAGAGGACCTGTGCTGCAGGGTTAGTGCTCCTCCCAGCCACGGCTGAAATGGGGTTGAGTCTGGTGCAGTGGCTCAAAGACCACCCTTCCCCAAAGTGGCCACTGAGAGGGCAGTCAAGGTTAACTGTTCTGGCACTCCTCCCCTAGGGATGGTGCTGTTGCCAAGGGAGTTTCTGAGAGCCCGGAACAGAACGCCAGAGCTACCTGTGCTGCCATTGGTAGAGCTTCCAAGCCTGCCACAAGTTCAGATTCCCAAACAAACAACACCCTTCCCAAACGCATGTAAGGTGTGACCAGCTCTTTTCTAGAAGCCCTCATAGGAGCTGGCCTCTTCTCCTGCTTCCAAACATCTTTCACTGCACACCATATTGTCTCTGTACGTGGCAGCCCATGTGGCTTTTGCTGTCCTCTGGGCAGGTAATGGTGGCCACAGGAGTTATTGTCCCTCTGCTCTTGTCAGTGGGCAGCATCTGGACAAACAGTTTGTGTGATGGATGTGAGTTTCACAGCTTTAAACCAAGGGCCTTGTGCACTAACTTAGTCCTTATTTTCGGTGAACTGGGTCAAGACAAAGCCCCTCTAGAGAATGGCAGCCTGAAGGCCATGCATGTCCTGCATGTCTTCTGCTGTGTTTGTGGCTAGGTGGCCTCAGTTCAATGATTGTAATTGGCTTTTCATGTAATCAAACAGTCTTGCATACTCAGTTTTCTTAATGCAAACCTGGCTCCTTATTTTCTAAATTGCTATGGCTTTGTATGTGTGTGTCCTGTAGCCTAAAATGAAAACTATTCCATTGGGGATTGCTTTCATTGAATCTGTGGCCAGCCAGTCTTAATCTCCAATCCAGTTCTTAATCTTAAATTGATTACTGCTGTACCTAATCATAATCATAGGAATACAGGAAGCTGCCTTCTATTGAGTCAGATCATTGGTCCGTCTAGCTCAGTATTGTTGACACTGGCAACATTTCTCCAGAGTTTCAGGCCAGGGGCCTTTCTTAGCCCATACCTGGAGGTGCCAGGGATTGAACCTGGGACCCCCTGCATCTAAAGCATGTGCTCTACCACTGCGCTACATGCAATCCCTCTCCAAATTGGTCTTCTGACCACCATCTCTAGTTACAAGGGTTACAGCTGCTGTATAACCAGATCATGGTTAGTCTGCACCTGCTGCTTATGATGGCTGGTGGCTCCCATTGAGCACATAAACAAGTCCATAAGGATACCTGGGGGCTAGGATAGCAGCAATTGCTGCACACAAGAAAAGACTGGGTTTACTGGCAAAAGGAGGGCAGGAGAGGCTTGTTGGACCTTGCGTTGGCATGCAGGTCACACACAAGGTCCACCAAACCGTCTCTTTCTCAGCATTCATAATATCGAACTGCAGGAAGCGCCCCCCTTTGTATGGCAGGCCCCTGCGGATCCTGGTCATCCTCTGCCCTGTTAGCCTCCTCAGGGATGGGAGGGGGTGGTCACAGCCAGGGCAGAAGATGAAGAGGCTGGGCCTTCAGTAATCCGTGCTCCTTGCTTTTGGGGAGGGGCTGCCTTCTTGACTTTGCCCACGGGACCTCAGGGTGTCTTAAACTATTAGTAAGCTTCAAGTTCAAAGGCATCTTTGTTGGCAATAGCTGTTTAGGCCAGTCTCTAGCAGGCACCGACAAATGCTCTCCCAAAATCCAGAGGAGTGCAAAACTCTACTAGTTTTGCTCTCTTAGGGCACAATCCTATGAGGATAGGTGGTCGCCTCCAGGTTTGGAGGCAGCTGCCTATCTGATGCAGGGCAGGAGAAGCACGGAGGGGATTGTCGTCTCTGTGCTTCAGCCGCCCTGCATTTGCGTCTAGACAGCCAATTTCAGCTGTCTAGTCGCGGGAAGGCGAAGTGGGGGAAGTGACTGCCGGACGACACATAGGATGTGTCATACCAGCATTTCCGCCTTCCCCACCCCGGAATGCCCTGTTTTTGTCACTCCGTGCTCCTTCCAAGGCAGTGGGGGGGGGGTGTCAGTTCCCAGAAACTGACATATCCTATGGCCATCTAGCCGCTGACTAGCAGCCATAGGATTGCTCCCTTAGTGACTGTGCAAGTAATGCTGAAACTTTGAGAATCCAGGCAACAAATGAAAGGGAGTGATTAATCTCCTCTGATCAAAAAGCCTATTGCAAACAGGAGGACAATGTTTCACCTATGACGGATCTAAAGCAAGGATACAAGTAGACTTTTGCGCATGGAAACTAATCCCCACCACCACCACCACCACCAGCTTGGTCCTGGTCACTTGTATCTGTCCAACTATTTGTTAGCACAAATTCAAGGCTACTGTTATGCTTGCCCTTCTTTTCTTCCACCCCACCCCACCGCAAATACCAGGAGTGCGCACGTAAAGATTTATCTTCAGAGTTAAGTGTAAATTGTAAGTGTTGGGAATTAAAAGAAAATTACTAAAAAAAATTCCCCACAAGTTCTTTTAACATGGCTCTACAAGTCGACCAGGGCACAGAATATGCATTTTACAGCTATAAACTTGGGAGAAATTTGCTGGTGATCACACTGTTGCTTCATTAATTACTTAATTATATTTCTATACCACCTAATAGCCAAAGTTCTCTGGACAGTTCACAACAATTAAAAACATAAAATACAATATAAAAGTTCAAAACTACAGTATAAAATAAAACCCAGAATAAAACTTGTCAGCAGTGCAAAGATTTAAAACACAGAAACAGATTTAAAACAGAAACTGAAAGACTAAAATGCCTGAGAAAATAAGAAGGGCTTCATCTGGTGCTGAAAAGAGCAGAATGTAGGTGGCAGGCAAACTCATTCCACAACTGGGGTGCCCTAACAGAAAAAGCCCTCTTAGTAGCCACTCACCTCACTTCGTTTTGTGAGGTCTCCCAGAGAAGCCTATCTTAGGGTCAGGGCAGGTATATATGGGAGGAGATTATCCTTCAGGAAACCTGGCCCAAGGAATTTCAAGCTTTGTATGTTAATAGCAGCACTTTGAATCGGGCCCGGAAATGGACTGGTAGCCAGTGCAAATGGAAAATACTGGCATAATATGTACACATTGGCCAATTTCCATTAATAATCTCTCTGACCTGTTCTGGACCAGCTGAAGTTCCTGGGCTGTTTTCAAATGCAGCCCCATGTATAATGCATTGCAGTAATCCAGATGAGAGATTATTAGCCTAGCTACAGTTATCTATGTTCTATCTCTGTCCAGATAAGGCTGTAGTTGGTGTATCAGCCTAAGCTGATAAAAGGTGCTCCATGCTACTGAGTCCACCTGTGTCTCAAGTGACAGTTCTGGGTCCAAGAGCACCCCCAAACTATGAACCTTATCCAAGAGCAACCCCCTCCAGAACAGGTTGAACATCACTTAGCTGGGCAGACAAACCACCCACTAACCATACCTCCATCTTCTCTGGATTGATTCTGTTTATTGACCCTCATCCAGTCCATTACCATGTCCAGGCACTGATTCAGAACAGCTACTGCTTCACCTGGATTTGATGAAAAGTAGAGATAGAGCTGGGTGTCATTTGCATATTGATGACACCTCAGCCCACGCCTTTGGATAATCGCCCCCAGCAGTTTCATGTAGATGTTGAACAGCATGGGGGACAGAATAGAGCCCTGTGGAACCCCATAGTATAGCTATCAAGGCACGGAGCAATAATCCCCCAGCACAACCTTCTGGAAATGGGCATCCAAGTAGAAGTAGAATGGTGTGCCTCCAACTCTCAACCCAGACACCCTACCCAGAAGGATACCATGGTCGATGGTACTGAAAGCCACCAAGAAGAACAAGAGAATCAACATGGTCACACTCCTCCTGTCCCTCTCCTGGCAAACGTCATCCCATAGGGCGACCAAGGCAGCTTCCATTTCAAAAGCAGGCCTGAAGTCTGACTGGAATAGATCTAGATAATCAGTCTCATTCAAGAGTGCTTGGGGTTGGCCAGCAACAACCCACTCAAGCAAGCACCTTGCCCAGGAAGGGGATGTTGGCAACTGGTCTATAGTTAATGTCTTCTGGGCCCAGGTTAGGCTTTTTCAGGAGTGGTCTAGTTACCTCCTCCTTTAAAGAGGCCAGTACCACTCCCTCTCTCAAGGAAGAATTTACAACCTGGACCCAGCTGGCTATCCCTTCCCTATTAGATGTAATAAGCCATGAAGGGTAAGGGTCGAGGACTCAGGTGGTTGACTGGACTAGGCCAAGCCCCTTGTCTGCATCCTTGAGCCTCCATAACCCACTCCTTTTGTGATCCGATTAGAATGCTCCGCCAGTTCGTCTCAGGCACAGGCGTTCTCGCTCAGCTGGGGAGAGATGGGTGGACCATAAGCCTTCCTCCAATGTGCAGACTGAAACGGTCATGCAGCCCCACGTACCCCATGCCATCACAGTGGCAGCTGCAAATGAAAAGGCATTGGCTAAATGTGACAAGTACATGTTGACCCACCAGGAGCTGGCTTCTGATGGGGAAATTGAGACAAAACTGATTAAGGTAAAAGGGATTGGCGGGGGCTTCCAGATAAAAGGGATTGGCGGGGGCTTCCGGGTGGGTTTTGCGGGAGGCACTGATGCATTCACTCTGGGGGTGATAAAGAATGCACCATCAGGTCTGCCTTGCATGTCAGTTTTCCTTGGTATTGATGGCACCAACCAAACTCTGGGGCTTATTGGCTCTGAAACAAGGGGAGTTCTTTGTGCCATTATAGTTGTCCACATTTAGCGCAAGGGTACTCTACCATGGACCTTGGGATTGTTTGCACGAGGGTAGTAGCTGTGGCCCGTCATGCTAAACTGTATGACACACTTAACTTTTTGCACTCTGAGGTGTGTGGTCAAGTAGGGAAGGAAACTTGATGGAGTTTTCAGACCTGCCTTCAACCCCACGCTAGGCCTCCTCTGGCAAGGCTGGTGTGACTCAGCTGGTCTGTGCTTCTGGAAGATCAGAAGAGGCCTTTTCCTTCTGCCCTTGTCAACATCTTTGTAAAGATGAAGTGTGGTTAAAGCAATAGACCCAACAGCTCCATTCAAAACTTCTCAATGCAAAGAGCGTATTAACTACTTCTTGCTTCTAGGGTGATGTTTACAAGACCAGAGGGGGTGGACAGGCAGTCCAGTTCACCGAGATTGAGACCCTGAAACAAGAGTCTCCAACGGGGTGAGTTACTCCCAGCCCAAACAGGTTCCTTGTCCTTTGATATCTCCGTGGAATGTATATGAATTCTTGAGGCTATTGGACGCTGGAGGACCTGGTGAGATTGCCATCATTAAATATGGGTGAGCTGGACTCCTGCTAGAAGGCCAGGAAATCCGTCTCCCCATGGACTTCTTCTGCCCACTTCAGTTTTGCTGGTAACCATTTAAATTTTTCATTTGCATTTTCCAAATGAGGAGTTAACCATGAAATGAAGTATAAATGCACCACAAAGGGAAAAATATAACCTCAAACAATCAAATAGCAACAAAATAAAATGCCTCTATTTGAGATCAAATCACAAAAACAAATACAGGGTACATAAACAAATATACAGACCAGCAACATGCTGAGATAGTCATGATGTGCTGGCAGTCTTGATGGAGGTTTTGCCTCCCCCTCTTCGTTTGTGGCTGGCTCGCTTTCAGGCAAGGGGTGGGCCTCTGAGTCCTCAGTCCTGCATCCATGAACTAGCGATGTCCCTCTTAATGGCTTTTCCTGTCCGTTGGGTAGAGGTTCCCATGTGTAATTTTTTTGCTTCTTCCAGTCGCAAGCGAAGATCCTCACCCTCAAGCCCTCTGCCACCAGATGAGGCTACAGAGTCAGAATGGACCGATGTAGAAACAAGAGTAAGTCTTGGGAAATGGGCCAGTCATGGCTTTGGCAGGGGTGGGGGAGGGGGCTGTTGGGCTGGCTCTTGACCTATGTGTCTCTGTCCAGTGTTCTGTTGCAGTGGAAATGAAGGCAGGATCTCATCTTGGACCTGGATATCAACATCATGCTCAGCCCAAGTAAGCCCTCTGCCTGACGCCACCCCTCACCCCCTTGGCCTGCCCATGATCCCCTCATGTTGAAAGAGGATTGCAGTTTCCTAAAAGTCTGCATGTTCCTGAGAGAGGCTGGGCATGGAGCCAAATGAGGCACCTGACAGTCTGAAGATGAAACGGAGGAGTGCTGCTTTGGGTGGGAGGGGGTGGACAGAAGGAATTAAGGTTTAGGATTGAAGAACAGAGTTTACTATTGAGGTTTGGCCTCTTGCAGATAGGTGCTGGCCATGCTGTGGAAGTGATCTATTCAGCTCAGGGGAAGAAAACTGGCAGTTTTACAAGACATGTTAACAGGCAGGAAAGAGGGCATCAGAGGTAAAAGAAAAGGAAAGGAAAAATAACCAGTCATCCGAAATTCTAAAAAAGACGACCATCAGCGCTTGGGGAAACCTGTATGGTAGAGTTGCAGAGGGGGCCAGACATCCCACAGAAGCCTCGCTTGTGCTGTGCCACTCCCCTGGCTGCCGCTGCCGCCACCCTGAGTTCCTGAGACCTCTTTGCTGGGTATCGCTCACGTACCCTGTAGATTCCCATTGCAGCCTTTTCCCTTTTTGGTGTCCCTTGTGGGATGCTGAGTCCTGCACCTGCCTGGCGCAGCTTCTCTGGCTGTTCCCTGTGTGTTCCCTTCCAAACTGTTAGCTAGACAGCTGCAGTACTGAGGAACGATCATGAGCACCGGCGCTTCTGGGGAAGCTGTTGGCAGCAGAATGTTGAGCAGCAGTGCAGCTCCTGTCGGGGAAGTGGCTAGAGGAATTGCTTGCACACCCTGGGCTCCACATGTGTGTTGCGGGCATGCAAAGGAGTTTTGGGGCTGGCAAACCTGACCGGATCACTTGGGGGCGGGAGGTGGTGAGAGAATTATGCAACAGCTTTTAATCTGCCATATTCCAATTGGTAGTTAAGCTTACGCTGTGTTTGTAATTCCTTTGCAGACGCAGGAAACCGTGAAGCGTTTGGATTTGTTTGTCAAAGAGTGTTTCAGGCTACATAGCTGGCTATGCTAGACAGTGGCTAAAGAAAAGAGTCAAATATATAATAAAGTACATCTTTTGGCCCTGCTCGACATCATGGCATTGAGGAAGATGGCCTTATTTTATTGTTACCTCTTGACTGTCTTTCTGTAAGGCTGCCCTTCTTGCATATGACCCACCTCTGTTGTCTTGCTCTCCTTCTTTCCGTGTGTATTTTTTTAAAAGACTGTATTCAAAATATGCTGCTATTTATTTAGCTGTCCTAATGCACTTTAGAATACCTTGGTGCCAGTTCTGAGTTGTAGTCCTGATTTAGCAATAGTGCTCTCTCCTCGCCCCACAGCTGTCAGTTCAAGATGGTGCTGTCTTTGCACTGGGGGCATTCCTGTACCTGCAGACAAGTGCAAAGAGGGCCTTGTCTCCTGCTGTGCATTCTGAGCAGCAGGAAGGAGTGAACTGTCAGGGTTGGTGACCTTCTCTATTCCTCTGTCTGCTATGCATGATTTTAACATATTGAGATGATTACACAGCTGTGTAGCGAGAGGATTATATCCATGTGTGATCTTAGACTGAATTTGCAAATAAAAACCTCATTCACAGCTTCTTGCATTCTGCGGCCTTTCTCATTTACTCCTGACATATCTGGCCTTCTCAAGAGTAAGAAACGGAAGCCTTCCATGCATTTCATAGCTAGCAGCAGCTATTGTAGGATCTAATAGTTCTGATCCAGGGTCTCTTCCTCCCTTCACTGCATCCTCTCCTCTGAAAATACATTGTGAGGGCCAAACTAGACATAACGTTAGAATCATCTTTGTATTTAAGTGCAAGTTCTAAAAATGCAAATAGTCTTGTTTCAGAGGGGGATCAGAGCAGATACGGAGGTAAACTCCTCTGATGCTAGTACTTGTATTGGGAACAAAATCCCCCGTTGGCACTAACAGTAGAAACTGACCACAGTGCAATCAAATTCAACATATGAATTGCCAGGGAAGTCCAACACAATTGCCAGGGACAATTCCAGGGAAGTACAATACAGACACATTTGACTTCAGAGGAGGAAATTTCTCAAAAACGAGGGAAATGATTAAAAGGAAGTTGAAAGGAAAGGCCAAAAGTGTTACATCTCTTCAGAAAACCTGGGCATTATTCAAAACTACAATAATAGCTCAGCTAAAATGTACATCAGAGGTCAGGAACATACCACCAAGTCCAATAGGATGCCAGCATGGTTCTGCTCGGTAAATACATCAAAAGCAGGAAAGCAGTTAAGGTGGCTGGACTGTTGTACAGGATCAAACAAGGAGGGGAGGCATGTGTGCAGGAAAAAAACAATGGAGAAATCCCAGGTGCCTACCTATAGAAAAAGGTTTATTGTAGTTCCTCTACATTGACCCAACGTGTTTCGGAAATACTGATTTCCTTTCCTTTTCATATTGACTACACGATAAGCCCCTGAAGAAGGAAACCAATATTTCCAAAACGCATCGGGCCAATATAAAAGAACTATAATAAACTTTTTCTATAGACACCCATGCCTGAACTGACTTTTCCAGGAAGGGCATCTGAAAAACAGGGAAATGGTGGTGACAAGATGATATTTTAGGCCTCACTGGCATATTAAAAAAATAAATCACTGGGTCCTGATGCGAGTTCTTACGTGTGAAATTGCTGATCTAACAGAAATATGTATCATAGCCTTAAGATTGGCCTCTGTACAAGGGAACTGAAAAGTGGTCAATTTAATCCGCTTTTTAAAGGATCCAGGAAGTTACTGGTTGGTTAGCTTTAACATTCTGGCTAAATTGGTGGAAAGCATCACTAAAGATTATTTTAGCAAGCTTATTAGAAAACCTAAGAAGAATCAACATAGCTTTGTGGAAGCCAAGTCCCATCTCACCTTTTAGAATTCTTTGATAGAGTCAATAAGCATTTGGATAGGGGTGATCTGTGAGAGGTTGTTTACTTGGACTTCCAATAAGTTTTGTGAAACATCTCACAAAAGGCTCTTGAGTAAACTTAGCAGTTGTAGGATAAGAGGAGCGGTCCTCTTATGGATTGGTAACTGGTTAATGAACAAGAAGCAAGAGTATAGCTGTAAATGGACAAATATCATTGGAGGGATGTAAGAAGTGCCCCGCTCCCCAAAGGATCTGTATCGGGAATGGGGATGTACGAGAAATCCACACGGAATCACATGAGTTTGGATGTCTAAGAATCTGACTCATGGATTTCGCAGCACACAAGCTTTTTCCAAGCCGCACAGATTCTGTGGACTTGCAGACTTTTTTTTTACTTCCCGAAATTTTACACAAATTTATTGTAGAAAAATATGTAAAATTAAAAAAACACTGGCTGAAAATGCACATTTCCCCATAGGCTAAAGCATGAAAATGGGGATTTGTGCATTTTTGCAAGTACAAATGTGCGCACGTGCGCAGGAACGGAAGTTTGGGGAATTGCACAAATTTCAAGTTAGAAGAGGGATAGAAAGGGAACGAAAAATACTCCGGGTGAATGACTGGCTACGAAGGTGGTGCCGACGAGAGATGTGGATTCTGGGGCCACGGGCTATACTTCCTGGAGGATGGGCTGATGGCAAGGAACGGGTTGTGTACCTCACAAAGGATGGGAAGAATGTGTTTGGCCACAGCATGAAGAACTTCATCAGGAGGGCTTTAAACTGAATCCTACGGGGAAGGGAGATGTAAAGTTGGCGGTAACAATGGATGTAGGCTCATGCACTGCCACGGAGAGAACAGCTCTAATAGCGCCCAATAATAGTCTTCACAAACATGTAGGAAGAAAGCCAGACTATGAAGCACATGGTCTTTGATGTCTATATACTAATGCCCAGAGTATGGGAAACAAACAGAACAAACTTGAACTCTTAACACAAGAGGGAAAGCCTCGTCTAAAGATAAAGAACCACAAGCAGGGAGAGCAGCAGGAGTCTTGATGTTGTCCATCAACAGCCAGCAGCCTGAGCAGGTACACACAGTAGCAATGGCATTTTTATTTAAATTGTAATTATTTCTAAATTTGCACGTACACCTATAAATTAGCATTTGTCCTCTCTTTTGGCAGCACGTAAGTGCCATCCTGGTAGGAAGTGCACAAAGACCTTAGTTTGTGGGTGGGCAGGCGGAGAAGCTTCGAGAGACTCTCCCTAGGGTACTAGGAGGGGATGGCACCATCCTGCCAACACAGGTCATCGGGGAAGGGTCCTCTCCACGTCCCAGGGCCATCACGTTGGGTTGGTGGGTAGAGGGGAAAGGCCTCCTCTGCAGGGGCGCCCAGACTTTGGAACTCTTTGCTCCCGGAAATCTGCTTGGCTCCCTCCCAGGTGCCCTTTCGTTGTCCTGTCTAAACTATCTTGCTCCAACAATCACTTGGGGCAAGGGTATGAAATGCATGAATTTGAGCAACAGGTTTAAAAATTTTTTTAAAAAGCAAACATGGTGTGGGGCTGGGGGCATCCAGTCAAAGCCACAATGTGTGGGGAGATGCACCCCTCCCCACCTGCTCCGTGCTGTAGTCTTCAGGAAAATGGCCTCCTAAAAGCTGCTTTTTGCCATGGGAGGGAAACTGCCTTTGACTGGCAGAATGGAAGAGCGTTTTTGGCAGAACCGCGGTGTATTTTTAAAAACAGGTAATTATTTTGATGCTTGTTCTGTTCCCACTCTAGTCCGGCTCCCTCCCTCGCCTTCTTGTGGCCTTTGAGCCTTGACCCCTGGGCAACGAAGCCTGCCATGGTTTGTTCTTCCCCCACTGTGCAAACCCAAAACGGTTAGGGCAAGCACTGCTTATCCATCATTTCAACCTCCAAAGCAAGTGATATTCCAAATAATACAAGTCATTAACTTTATCTTGTTGACATGGCTGTTTATAACACAATGTCAACATTGGCTCTGTCAGCATGCTGGAGTTGCTATTTACATAAAAGGCAGACTGGGGAGCTGAGTGGTGCTAGAACAAGGCAAATCTGGGACAAAAGGGGTCATTCCAGACGCTGAGCAAAGTGCTGCAGCCATTAAACCTTCTACAGAGCAGGTTATGAGACTGAGAGGCAGCTGGCACCTGCTGTTGCCCAAACCTCTCGTTCCACTCTGGAATTCCACACCAGCATTTTGGGTCAAGGGAGAGAATGTTAGTCCTGAGCCGTTCAGACGAAGGTCTCTAAGCAGATGTTCAGCTCACTGGAGATGCCTCGGATAAAATTTCTCCTTGTTTCTGTCTCCTGTCTCATCATCCTGACAGATGATGAAAGTAATACGAAGGAAACCACAGTTGGTATTTAAGTATCTCTATTTGCCTAACCTCAGATGAGTACAAGCTGTTTCTGTTTGCTCAGTAGTACAGGAAAGGCGCTCTGCTTATGCACAAAGACCATTTTTTCTTTATTATTGCTTCATGTGTCCCAGGACAGTGTGCTGCAACTGAAAAAGAAACAAGCCTCCTCATAACTGCTCAAAGAGGAGAGGCTTCCCAAGAGCATCAGGTTATCTCGGTCTGAGGTGGGAGTTAAACTTTCCTGGCGATTTGGCTCCCTGTCAACTGTGTTTTTTTGTCTCAAGCCAAGCTCCATCTTCTACTCAAGTGAGGAGCGTGTGTCTCTCCAGGTCTCTGCTGTCTCACCGCTGAACATCTCGGCACCTGACGGTGTTTTGTGCGGGGTGCGCCCAGACAGCTGGGTGAGCAAAACACTCCACTTGACCCGAGCGGTGTAGGCCTGAGCTTGAAGGTGCTGCTTCCCTTCCAGCATTGCCTTCGGGACCTTTGTCCTGCTGCTGCCTGTGAAAATATTGACTTTGTAACACCTACATTTTGTTCTCTTCCTTAACATGACAGCTGCTAAGTGCTCTGAAAACAAAGATTGCATGTTCCAGGGGAATTGGACAAGGCCTGCAATCAAACACCCTCAAAGAACTGCGTAAGGAACTCCCATCAACTTTGTTCTCTGTGTTTGCCCTGCCAGGGACATGATGTTTGGCGCTGCCTTGGAATTTATTAGGTTCTAGCAAAAGAAGGAGCTGTGGCAGGTCACGCAAAACGAACACCAGCTCTTTCCTTCCCACTGCCCCCTCCTCCTGCAAAGGTCAGCTTCATTGCTCCATTTCTCTTCCTTTTTGCACCAGCTGCTTCTTTGAAGTATAATTTATGCCTCTTTCGATTATCCCAAACAACTTTGGTAGCCCACATTTCATCCTGTGCCCTGCCCCACTATCACTAAGGCCAGTGTGTTTCCCAGACTCTGAAGAACCAAGGGTCCAACCAATATTCTCTTCCTGAACTGAATGTTATTTATTTACAAAGATTTCTAGGCCACTTTTCAGGTAGCGCGCTCTCAAGGCAAAACTGGAAGCACGCATTGCTTGTACGCCTGAGAAGCCTCCCCCCCGGCATATGCTGAAGGAGTCGGTGCTCCACCTGCCACCCACAGACGAAAGAGGACCAATAATCCTGCCACATGGCATACGCGCATAAGGAGAGCCCTGCTGGATCAGGCCAAGGGCCCATCGAGTCCAGCATTCTGTTCCCACAGGGGCCAGCCAGCGGCTGGAGGGCGGCACAAATAGCCACCCTCCAGCAGAGGCCGATTTGGAGGCCAGAGCAGGGACTCAACAGGCAGCCCTTTCCACAGGCAGGGACTTTGTCCAAAGATGAGACTTTTCTCGCTGCCTCTGTAGCTGTCACAGTTCACTGGCAGTTCTCTTGCAGCATGCAGTCTGGGACTATGACTGGTGTGGAGTCATTTCCAGGGGGCTTCACGGATTGAACAAATGCTCTGCTGTACTACTGAGCTCTGACCCACCCTCCTGCCTCCCTCAAATTCTGACCTGGGAATAAGCACAAAGGCGCCTGAGAATGTTGCTATTGCACTGCAGGAAGCAGGAGTGAGAGACGCCCCCCCCACACACACACACAAATGGACGTTCCATTCGCTGTGGCCATTGCATTTGTTTTATGCACGTGCGGGCGTTTGGTCTGGTCCTCCGTGCTTCTTGGGAAACGGCGCGGCGAGGGCCTGATTTGCCCTGGCAGAGTGCGGAGGCCCCTGTGGGCTGCCACTCTCTTCGCTGAGGTGGGCTTCCTGCTGCCATCCTCATCTCCCCAGGTACAAACCAGCTGCTTCCACATTCCCTGCAACACAGCTCTGCCACAGTAACGAACAGTGGCTGGCTGGCTGGCGCGGTCTGATGCCACAGCCGGTACCTTGGCCTCCACAGCCGAAGCCGTTCATCGCGAGCGGGCCTCGTTTGTCACTGATCTGCCTGCAACAGCAGCCAGCAACCACCACACCAGCTGTTACTGTGAGCGCAGCTTTTATTGCCCAAGTCTGCTGTGCTGATATGGAAAATGGGAATAAAAAGTAATTTCACTTATTGTGGTGTGAAAATAAATGACGGCTCGTTGGTTTAATTAAATAGTCTATTTATCTAGTCTGTCAGATTGTTTGGATGTGCAGAGCAGCAGGGGCTTCTTTGCTGTTGCCTGATGTGCAGGGTCAGAGCCTGGATCCAGCTGCCCCAGTGCCTGCTCCAGATATGTGCCTGGCAGGCTGTGCCTTGCTCCCTGGGCCTCTCCGAGTGCCAGGGGCGCAGGTTCTCAGGAGGCAAGAGGGTGGCCCACAGCTCAGCAGCAGAACACCTGCTTGGCATGCAGAAGGTCAAAGGCCATCCGATAGCCATGAGGCTTAAGAGAACTGCTGCCAGTCGGCTTGAGCTTCAAGCAGCTGTGTGTCCCTTCACATTCCCAGGGCTGCTCTCAGCCCCTTGCAATGAGACGCCATTGCAACCACCCGATGCATTTTAGCCATAAAAGCAGGGCTTCTGAGAGCCAAGCGCCCAAATGGACACTTGGATGCCAGCAGCCCTGAAGTGTTGCCACCCCCCTCTGCCATAGGAACCTCTGCTCCTCTCCAGTCACTGGCAAACCAGCCTTTGCTCCTTCAAATATGCCCGGAATCAACAGCAGAGGAACACTGTCACCTCTGTGCAGAGCAAGAGTGCAAAACCATGTCGTGGCTGTTTACGGAATCCTGCTCAGCATTTGGGCTCCTCTGTATCTGCCCCTCTTAAAACAGCAGCAGCTTGTAACTGTACATTCATCATTGCCGAAAGCTAGCAAGGCCCTTTAAAGTCCAGCCAGTTGGGGCTTTGTTTATCTCTTTCCTTTAAAGCACCCCGCCCCCCACATCCCCTTTCCTTCTTCTGTTGAGAAGGCAAGGGCTTTGGAGGATATCCAGGATGCCTGTGCTCCAGCACACTGCTCTGAGAGCGAGGGCGAGGGGGAGCGTGCTTCCGGACGGGGGGGTCCTAGCACTCACAGTCAGAAGGCCCTGTGCAGTGCTTCCGTCTTGTTATTCTTAACAGGTTTTCTGTGGTAAGAAGAAAGACAGAATAAGCCGTGGGAAAACATAGGAGAGTGAGAGAAGAGGCCACTGCCCCCACAGTTAGAATTCCATGAATGGGGCGAGACGATGTTGCCATAGAGGCCTCGCCCGGAAGCCCTGACAGGGCTGAGCTGAGCAGTTCTGGGGGGTCTCTTCAGTAACCCTGGCAGAAGAGGGGCCTCGGGCACCAGTGCCACAGGAGCCAGCTTTCAAGCGGATCGGTCCTGACCCAGGCTTGTCGCCTGTTCCATGCACTGCCTGATCCGCACAGCACCTCTCCTCCATCCTGTTTTATATGGAACTCAGTGGAGCAGCTGAGATAGATCAGCTGCAGCAATGAGGAGGAGGAGGAGGAAAGAAGCCTCACCTGGCCAACTGGAGAGTCGCTGGCCCATGGGCCAGCCATGAAAGGACAGGGAGACCCGCCCCCAGCCACAAAGGCCTTGAACAATGGCAAGAGCTGCCAATCATCATTTGCACAGCCCCACTTCCAGTCACCCTGTCTCTTTGAATAGATAGATAGATAGATAGATAGATAGATACACACACACACACACACACACACACACACACACTTTTATTAGGACATTGTATCCCTCTTCTCACTTTTGAAAACTTCCAAAGGAATTCATTCCAGCACAAACAAGGCATACACAGACCAGAGCGACCAGAGCGAGCGAACAGGGGGAGCAAACAGGAGTTGGCCAGGGGAGTTTGTCAGGGGAGGTCAAGGGGGAGGCCCCTAACATTTTTTTTCATTTTTCATTTTATTTTTAACTAACTTTTTTCCATTTATTTGTCTTGTAGCACACACTTTCACACAAGTGGGACTCTGCTTTTAACCTCTACTGAGTAGAGGAACAGGCACAGGCTACTCTAGAACAATCACAAAGCTAGACACAAAAAGGGAAAAGAGGCTATGGAAGGACAAGACTCTCCGGTGGTGGTGACCTGCAAGGTGTGTGCAATGTTTGTTTTCTTGCCTGAGAACAACATGGCCTACACCTGCAACAAGTGCAAGTTGATCACGCTGCTGGAAGAAAAAGTACGTGGACTGGAGCGGCGACTGTCGACCCTCCGGGGAATAAGAGAACACGAAGAGTTCTTGGACAGAATGGGGGAACTACAGCAGCAAAGGGCAGACCAGAAGCTTGAAGAGCAACAGCAAGCTGAGGCAGTGGGAAATGCTGAGGTGAAGAAAAATGGAATAGAGGATACTCCTTGGAAAAGGGTGACAGTTAGGAGAAGAAGAACTAGATGCCACTCTGCGCCAGTGGAAGCAGTGGAGCTGTGGAACCGATTCCAGGTACTTGCGGATGAGATTGGAGGACAGCCTGCAGAGGAAGAATTACAGGGGAACCTGCATGAGAGCGAGCAAGAGGCTGAAGGTCAGTCAAGCAGAGGCGATGAAACCCAGGCCTACAACAAGAAGTAGAGAAGAGTGGTAGTAGTGGGAGACTCCTTGATGCGTGGGATCGAGACCCAAGTATGTCACGAAGACCCATGGACTCGCCAGGTTTGTTGTCTCCCGGGAGGATGAATTAGAGACGTGACTGAAAGGTTGCCTGCACTCATAAAGCCCACTGACAGGTATCCCTTTCTTCTCACCCATGTGGGAACAAATGATACCGCCAAGCGGAGCTACGAAGAGATCACGTCAGACTTTGAAGCTCTGGGAAGGAAACTCAAGAACTTTGGGGCCCAGATAGTTTTCTCATCCATCCTTCCAGTAGTTAGAAGAGGGATAGAAAGGGAACGAAAAATACTCCGGGTGAATGACTGGCTACGAAGGTGGTGCCGACGAGAGAGATGTGGATTCTGGGACCACGGGCTATACTTCCTGGAAGATGGGCTGTTGGCAAGGGACGGGTTGCACCTTACAAAGGATGGGAAGAATGTGTTTGGCCACAGCATGAAGAACTTCATCAGGAGGGCTTTAAACTGAATCCTACGGGGAAGGGAGATGTAATGTTGGGGGTAACAATGGACATAGGCGCATGCACTGCAACAGAGAGAACAGCTCTAATAGTGCCCAATAATAGTCTTCAGACACATGTAGGAAGAAAGCCAGACTAAGAAGCACATGGTCTTCGATGTCTATATACTAATGCCCAGAGTATGGGAAACAAACAGAGCGAACTTGAACTCTTAATACAGGAGGGAAATTATGACTGGATAGGTGTAACTGAGACTTGGTGGGATGACTCCCATGACTGGAATATAGCAACTGAAGGATATAACTTGTTCAAAAAGAACAGGAGGAACAGAAAGGGAGGTGGGGTTGCACTGTATGTGAAAAATACATATCTCTGCACAGAAAGACAGTAGGATGAGCTTGGTAGCCCTGTCGAGAGCATCTGGATCAAAATAAATGGAGCAAAGAATAAAAGGAACCTGGTGGTCGGAGTCTACTACCGGCCACCCAACCAAGGAGAAGACAAGGATGAAACTTTTGAAAAGCAAATAGCCAAGGTTTTAAGGAAGCATGATGTAGTAGTAATCGGGGACTTCAGTTTGCCTGATATTTGTTGGGAGACAAATTCTGCAAAACATGGCCCCTCCAGGAAATTCCTGACTTGTGTGGCAGATAACTTCCTCTTACAGAAAGTAGAGGAAGGAACTAGAGGATCGGCTATCCTTGACTTGATCCTAACCAACAGAGATGACTTAGTGGATAAAGTAGCAGTTACAGGAACTCTGGGGGAAAGCGACCATGTTGTACTTGAGTTCTTGGTTCTAAGGGAAGCAAAAGCCGAGTGTAGTCAAACGCGTACCCTGGATTTTAGGAAAACTGATTTTAATAAACTCAGAACAATGATAAGTTAGGTCCCATGGCAAGCGACGCTAACGAGAAAAGGAGTCCAAGATGGGTGGGAGCTTTTAAAAAAGGAAATTCTCAAGGCACAATCATAAACAATTCCAACAAGAAGAAAAGGTGGAAGACAACAGAAGAAGCCAATGTGGCTTCACAAAAAGCTTAGGGATGACATGAAAACAAAAAAGGACACATATAGGAAGTGGAAAGAAGGCCAAGTAACAAAGGAAGAGTACAGGCAGGTAGCACAGAATTGCAGGGATGGCGTCAGGAACGCTAAAGCTGAGAACGAGCCGAGGTTAGCGAGGGAGGCTAAAAACAACAAAAAGGCTTTCTTCAGCTACGTGCATAGTAAAAGTCAGAGGAAAGAAATGGTGGTTCAGCTATTAAATAAGGATGGCAAAACGATAACAGATGGCAAAGAAAAGGCAGAGGTGCTCAATTCCTACTTTGGCTCAGTCTTCTCCCAAAAGAGGGTCTATGACCCCCCCTGGCAAAGGTGAAGTGCAGGCTGAAGGGGCAGGATTGCAACTTGAGATCGATAGGCATATGGTCAAGGAACACCTAATTACTTTGAATGAGTTCAGATCTCCAGGGCCAGATGAACTGCATCCTAGAGTAATAAAGGAACTGGCAGAAGAACTCTCAGAACCGCTGTCTATTCTCTTTGGAGAAATCATGGAAGATGGGGGAAGTGCCAGATGACTAGAGGAGGGCTAATGTTGTCCCTTTCTTCCAAAAGGGTAAAAAGGAGGAACCTGGGAACTACAGACCAGTCATTCTGACATCAATCCCTGGGAAAATTCTGGAGCAGTTGATAAAGCAATCCACCTGTAAGCACCTTGAAAACAATGCAGTGATTACTCGAAGCCAACATGGATTTGTCAAGAACAAGTCCTGCCAGACGAATCTGATCTCATTTTTTGATCAAGTAACCTCCCTTGTAGACTATGGGAATGCTGTAGACATCATATACCTCGACTTCAGCAAAGCTTTCGACAAAGTGCCCCATGATCTCCTAATGAGCAAACTAGCTCAAAGTGGGCTAGATGAAACAACGATCCGGTGGATCCACAGTTGGCTACAGAATCGGACTCAAAGAGTGCTTATCAATGGGACCTTCTCAAGCTGGGGAGAGGTAACAAGTGGGGTACCGCAGGGCTCAATCCTGAGCCCAGTGCTCTTCAACATTTGTATTAATGACTTGGAGGAGGAGGTGCAGGGAATGCTGATCAAATCTGCAGATGACACAAAATTGGGCAGGATAGCTAACACCTTGGAAGACAGAAACAAAATTCAAAGTGATCTGGATAGACTGGAGCACTGGGCAGAAAACAACAGAATGACATTTAATAGGGATAAATGCCATGTTACGCACGTAGGAAAAAGAAACCAAATGCACAGTTACAAGATGGGGGATACATGGCTCAACAACACTACAAGCGAGAAAGATCTTGGAATTGTTGTCGATCACAAGCTGAATATGAGCCAACAATGTGATGTGGCTGCAAAAAAGGCAAATGCTCTTTTGGGCTGCATTAATAGAAGCATAGCTTCCAAATCCTGGGAAGTACTAGTTCCCCTCTACTCAGCACTGGTTAGGCCTCATCTGGAGTACTGTGTCCAGTTCTGGGCACCACACTTTAAGAAGGATGCAGACAAACTGGAGAGGGTTCGGAGGAGGGCAACAAAGATGATCAGGGGACTGGAAACAAAGCCCTTTGAAGAGAGACTGAAAGAACTGGGACTGTTTAGCCTTGAGAAGAGAAGACTGAGGGGAGATATGATAGCACTCTTCAAGTACTTGAAAGGTTGTCACAGAGAAGAAGGCCAGCATCTCTTCTTGATCATCCCAGAGTGCAGGACACGGAATAATGGGCTCAAGTGACAGGAAGCCAGGTTCCGGCTGAACATCAGGAAAAACTTCCTGACTGTTAGAGCAATACGACAGTGGAACCCATTCCCTAGGGAGGTGGGGGGCTCTCCCACACTGGAGGCGTTCAAGAGGAGGCTGGACAGCCATCTGTCTGGGATGCTCTGACTTGGATTCCTGCATTGAGCAGGGGGTTGGACTCGATGGCCGTGTAGGCCCCTTCCAATCCTGCTATTCTATGATTCTATGATTCTGCATACACACACAGGCAAACTTTCAGAGAGGTAGTATTTAAATTTTCAGATTTCTCTGAGTCTTTAGTGCGCTCACTTTTACAACAGCCATGCAAAGAAGGTCACCGTGACTCACATTGGCAGGTGGGGATCTGTGGCCAGGAGCGCATGACTTGCTCTTGACCGTGCAGCGCCTGCAGTGCAGGTCAGAGGCCATCTTTCTCTGCGTGGATGACGCTGGCTCAAGGCATTTCTGTGTTCAGACTGGGGCTATTCTGACTTTTGCCAGGGGTTCCAGGACATGGTGAGCTGCAGCTTGTGGACATGTAATTGAATTCTTCACAAGTCTGGCACATGTATGTTGCAGGGAAAGGTGACGTTGATTTCACCATGCAAAGAACAGCTGTGCCAATGTGAATCCCCCCTGCCCCATATCAGTGCCTTCACCATCAAACCTGCAGCTGTGAATCCATTCGCTGAGTTTGGCTGGGGCGTGGAGTCTTCCTGTTCAAAGGCACAGGCACAAACAGCGGCAAGAGGTGATGATGCGCCATCCTGTCATATGGCTGTCTTCACTTCTGCTGCTTACATCATGGATTGATACTGGAAAATGCGGGTGGGGTGGGGGATCCCTTTCCTTTCCACCTTGCTTTCTGCCCTCTCTACCCGCTGGGCAGCAGCAGCAGCAATTCGGAGTGAGAGGAACCTGCATCACCTTATTTACCTGTCATTCTGCTGCAGGGGGAAACACCCTGAAACCTTAACAGTGATCATAAAATAATGGTTGGTAATGTGATGAGAAATGTGCATGCTGTTTGCTGGAAAAGGGAGGGGCTCTTCTAAAGAAGTGAGTTCTCACTTCTGCCGGCAAACATGTATTTTTCTGTGCATAGAATATCGAATTGTCGTGCCCTTAGAGGTAGAAGTGATGGTTCAGAGATTGGAAGGCCTTTGTGGTCATGAATGTGTCTGGTGTGTTGATGTCGGTATGGCCTGCTGGTCAGTGGCACAGAGGCTGTGGATCGTGGAGGCCTCATGAAGTTGTGGCCTTCCATTTCCTGAGTGTCTGTGAGTGAAAAAGAATGAAGCCACTTTGGCTCATTGCACAAAGCTTTGCATTTTATGAGGAGTCTTTCACAGATGACTCACATCAAACCACAGGGATTTCCTGCTCTAGTCCAGCCAACAGTATATGCCAAGAAAGGCCACCTGTCTTTCAGAAAAAAAAAAAAATGCAGAGTGTTACACAAAATCGCTTTGTGACTGGGATGGGGAAGACGATTTAACCCAATCACCTGTATTGTGGGTTCAGTGGTGTAAGAGGCCCATCTCAGCAGTCCTGTTCTAGGGGTTCCATGGGACTGAAGAATTCACACCACTTATTCTGGGCCACTCCGGAAGTTGCAGAAGAGGCTGTTCTGGATTCTAGGGGTAGCAGCAGGTCTGGGAAGAGCACAGAGCACAGCAGCTCCGTGTACGGCTCTGCGGAGCCCTGTCCCCAAGCTATAGCTCTGCAATAGCAGGGCTAGAAAAATCCCAGACACTTTGGTCACCCATGCTCCTAAACTTTTCATGCAGGCACCTAGGAATTTAAATATTTCTGTGAGCCCTGCTGTCTCATTGTACAAAGGCTCTCTAGAGGCGTCATTGTGCCCTGGGCATTGCTGGGGACGTCATCGTGCAATGGGCCCGTTGGCAGCTTTTTCTCTAAAGCCACCTTGGAAGTAATACAAAGTGATGATGGGGTGGAAACTGCTTTGGCTCTAGTTTGCTGTTTGCGGCTCTTCTCGCTCACAAAGTTTGGAAACTGGATTTGGGGAACAAGACTGTTGCTGCTGTTCGATCAGAGATCTGCCTGTATATGTGCTTACTGTCCACTTAACCAGTATGTTTGTAAAGGAACAGATTATCACAAGACACCATGAATGCATTTCTTCTCCAAAGAAAAATGGGAGGAGGGGCTGACTTGGCTCCCCACTGCCTGGGGCAGGGGAAGGTGTGAAATGGTTAGGTAAGGTGTCCACTTCGTGAGTCCTGGGCCTTTGGCTCCACTGATACAATTAATGCACCTTTACACCAGGAGATGTCAGTGTGGTGCTATGTTTTAAAACATTTGCAAATAATTCTCACAGATCAACAGACACCTCTTTGGTTCTGCTTGTGATGGGGAGGGTCAGATCAGGGCATTCATTGTTGCCATCAAATGAGATCTACAAAGTGACTTTAGAATGCATTTGTTCCTGGATCTACACAAAAGCTTGTATCTATAATGACTGGTCTGTGTTTTGTCTCTTCTTTTTCCTTCATCTGTCCATCTGCCCATCTTAGTAAGATCTTCTGAAGCCTGATTTGCGTGATCATATCCTGATCTGGAAAAGTCACCAGAAGGTAGGTAGGTAGGTAGGTAGGTAGATAGATAGATAGATAATCATCCATCCATTGTCTAATTTATATTGTACTATTTTCCCACACGCATTTTGAAACAAGAAACTAAGCCTTGTAGCCACGCCTACATACAAATCATCACTTCCTGGAAACCCTTTTAGAAAACTAGATGTGTTCCAAAGCTTGGGCATAGCTGTCAGACAGTGTCGCCATGCAAGGACCGCAATGAAGATCACCACGTGGTGACCTTCCTACTGTCAGGTACAGCCCTGCAACCTGGACTCGTTCTCACTGCACTGGGGGCAGTGAAGGGCAGAAGCCCGGCTGGACCAGATGCCCTGATGCCAGGGTCCCTTGCAAAGCCCAGCCTTACGAGCCTCGGCCTCCCAGCTCCCAGTCTCAGTGCTCCTCAGTGCCCCTCTGATGAACGGCTGCTGGGCGCATCTTTCTCACCACTTGTCCTGCCTGTCGGTGACAGCATCAAAATTAATTGACCTTTTGGGAATTGGAGATGGGTGTGATGAGAGAATAGGCCGAATTATTGTTGTGTGTCTTACAGAAAGAAGATGGAAGAAGCTCCTCAGCAAGGCAGGAAGAATACTGCCCATCGTTAAGGGAAAAGAGAACAACCTTGTGTCATCCTTGTTAGCTTTGGGCATCTGTGGGATGTTATTTAGCAACTAGTCCACATGCTCATCTTCTTTGCATGCTGAATAAAAGCAAGGCTGCCTCCTTTTGCATATCCTGGTATTATCCATTAGCTACCCAATTTAGTGAGAAATATTGTTTTCTCTTTATTACACAAATTTGTGGTGAGTTAGGGCACCGACTCGCAGGGAAGTTTCACTTCCTGCCTTCTAGGTTATCTTTGGCTCTGACCAGTGGAAAATTGGGACTTCAGCAAGTTTATTACCATGTGCAACATGCTGGATGCTGCTAACAAATTAATGGAGAGGAGTTGTGGGGGGTGAGATATTCAGCAACTGACTGTGCATGACAAATATTAATTATATTTCATTTCTTATGGAGATGAAGCAATCAGCTGTATAATGCTGGAGATAATAGTTGTGTCTGGACTTGTTTTTTGACCTTGAAAATGCTGCACAGCTTAGAAATCAGAATTCATATCTTAATTATACTATGTGACCTGAGTTAACATTAACACATAGAAATGCAGAAGATAACAGAGTTCATGGTACTATACAGAGTTTGCCTTGAATTGTTGCTCCCCATTAAGTACCCAGTATTCTGTTTAACCAAACAACATCAAGTGAGGCTGGGTGGGTGGAGGAGCTGGGATAACATCCCTAGTGCGTGTATAATTCTATACCTGGCCAGGAGGGGATACTATTGAGCCCTTTTCCTGAAGGATGTGCTGCAATCACCACACATATTTAGCTGGCCTGTCTCTGTAGTCCATCCTTCAAAGGTGGGAGCAGCTACAGCCCAGTGGCTCTTGCAACACAGCTGGTAGCACAGAACAGCTTTGTCAGATTCCTGCTCAGCTGTGGCCAATTGCAGTTTAGACATACTGTTGCCATTTCACTTGACAGAGCTGTTAAATATTTTGGCGAATGCCCCCGGGTGAAATTGACTGGGGAAACTTCAGCCAGGCAGCGACACAGGCAGTCTGCTTGGGGCTGTGACTGGCTGCTGGTGTACAAGATATAAGGGAGCCATCCTTAGGCAGTCGGTTTCCTCTTCATGGTTAAAATAAAATGTGGGGTTGGGTGTTCTTTATATGAGCTTCCTCCTCTTCCTCTGATAATGCCATGTGGGCAGGTCGTGCCTGCAAGGAGGTCAATGTACTTTGTCGTGATGGGTGTCATTTTGAGAAATCAAGGAAGCCTACCTTTGATTACCGTGGCAAAAACGCTTGATCTGTGCATGATTAAATATTCATTATGTATAACGAGACGGTTTTGTTGGATGCAGAGCCATATTAAATTTAGCTGGCATCCTGCCCTACCAGCCAACACATCTAATAAATTCTTTGCAACGCCTTGTGGCTTGGAACCAATCTCCTTCACTCTGCGCCCCCCTCCCCACCCAACCTTCCCCATCTTTAATTTTGACAAATTTGTCTCTATGCATGCACCTCCTTCACCTATATGTTTGAACAGTCTGGGCACATATGGGATTTTTTAGACTGGAGAAATGACGGAATCTGGGTTAGGCATGGGAAAAATAAACAACCAAATCACTCAGCAAGGGATACAGACAAGAGGGAAATGTGATTCTGGGAGAGATTCCCTCTCCCTCTCTCTCTCTCTCTCCCTCTCCCTCTCTCTCAGTTTCACAAGCTTTGCCAGCTAACTAGTTTGGCAGTACACATAAGAAATAATAATAATAATAATAATAATAATACCACCTCTTTTTAAAGTCAAGGCAGAGCTGATGTAAATATTTGTATAACATTTTATTACAGTCTGAATTTGCTCCTTGATTGAGAGCATTTCCTATGGACAGACCTGCTGGAAAATTAAATTACTATGTCATTGAAGTTTCTGGGATTCTTGTTCGTTTTTAACAAGAGCTTCTACTTTAGGGTGAATGATTGCTGGGCCACTGTAGAATACTGAGTGACTCTTAATGTATCAAATCTGATCTTAAATTATGCTTCTATTAAATTGGAAGAAAAGGAGCCAACTGTGAAGGAATGCAATCCACGTGTTTCTGCTTTTGATTTGTTTTCTTCTCTCTCATGTATAAAAATTATGTTCATGGAAAGGCAAGCCCATACAACTTTGCAAATTAGTATGCATGCCAAAGACCCTAGTAAAAGTTTAATAGATACAAGTTACATGTTTAACCCAACATGTGCACATTGGAATATTGGAATATATCTACATGGCCTTCAAGGCAATGGAGAACCCTGATTTTTCATCACTGTCTGCAACAGGAGTCATGGGTGGAGTTTAAGGAGCTGACCCACAGAATCTAAGCAGGATTAGTTCTAGGCAGGGCAGCTGTAGGGGTGCTGGGCTAGGGTTCTGGCCATCCATATCCCGTGCAAGACCTGGAAGCATCTTCTCCAGTCCGGCAACCTCAGGTCATTGGCTGGTGCTGTGAAAGGCTGAGGCTGGGAGAGCTGGAGCCTGAGGGGCAGTGGCAGGCAGAAGGTCCTGCTGCCCGGCTGGCCAGGCGAGGGCAGAAGGTTCAGCTTCAAGTGTTTATCCCAGGCCTGGCCAGTGCAGAGCCCCCATGCTGCCTCCCAGTTCTGGAACTGATGCTTCACACCCCCATTCCCTTCTGCACCTGAGCACATGCTGCCCCAGGGGGCTCAGACGATGGTGAAGTCCCAAGAGTAGCTGGACAAGGCAATTCCGCAGAGGACCTGACCCAGAATGAGATGCTTTCCAGGAGCAGGACAAGGACAGCCGCATGGGCAGGACAGCTATTGCACCTTTGACCCCAGCATGAGCAGGATTCATCCCTTTTTTTACCTCCTACAACTGCATTAAATATCAAGACTTCACTTGTGTTAATCTGTTCATCAACCCCAAATCAAAACCATCCTCTGCTACCATACTCAGAGTTGCTTGTGGACATATGAATTGCCACCTCAATCCCTCACATGTATTGGAAGGGCCGAACCAGGTGGCTGTGAGGATGACTAAAGGGTGTTATGCTCACCTCCACACAGCAATTCTTGAGTAACCACCCCTGGCAGCCCTCTTGTTCTGTTAATTTTATATACGTACCATATAGGTAGGTGTGTCTGTGTGTATACATACATACATATATGAGAAGGTGAGAGAGATGAACTGACAGAGCCTTCCAACCCCTCCAGCACTGCTGATGTATTGCATTTGCATGGGTACCTTGGCTGCTGCAGACATCTCTATTGATATTACAAATGGAACAATTTAAGGACCAGATTACAAAATTAATAATGTATTTGTTTCTGTCATCCAGACAGCTTTGCATAATGAAACCTGTTTCAGGGAAACAAAACTGCTTGATTAAAAAGAACCCCACAAACATATTCTCTTAAATAATCAAATCTGTGCCAATCAGACCGAAACCAATTAGGCTTCCAGATGGATTAACCAAAGCATCAGTTTGGTCCATGTTCTTTACTAGGATTGCTAACTTAGAAAGATAGTTGCAGAGAAGAGCAAATGAAATCCAGGGCTAGCAGTGGGCCAACGGTGTGTGTGCTGAATTAAGGTGAAATAGTGTTTGGGTTGATCAAGGTGTTGTAGTGCTTCTCCATGCAGAAGCCTTCACACAGATGCAGTTAAAAAATGGGGATGATGTTGGTTTGCTGTTCTTGAGGCTTGCAGGAGAAGCCAGGAATGTCTGAGGGAGTAGAATCAAGGCAGGTAAAATCTGGTCAAGGCAGGCAAAGTGGCAGGCAAGGTCAGATCAAGTAGATTAATATTTATTTATTTATTTATTTATTTATTTCTATACTGCCCAATAGCTGAAGCTCTCTGGGCGGTTCACAAAAATTAAAACCAAACAACACACAATAAAACAATTTAAAATATATAGAACATTAAAACCACAATATAACAATACAACCACAATAAAACCTAGCAGCAGTGCAGGAGTTTAAAATACAGATTTAAAACAGCAAAGCTAAAAATTTAGAAAGCTAAAATGCTAAAATGCCTGGGAAAATAAAAAGGTCTTCACCTGGCACTGAAAGGAATACAGTGTAGGTGCCAGGCAAACCTCACTAGGGAGCTAATTCCAGAGCCGGGGTGCCACAGCAGAAAAAGCCCTCCTCCTAGTAGCCACCCGCCTCACTTCCTTTGGCAGGGGCTCATGGAGAAGGGCCGCTGACGATGATCTTAAGGTCCGGGCAGGCACATCTGGGAGGAGGCGATCCTTCAGGTAACCTGGCCCCAAGCCATTAAGGGCTCTGAATGTTAACACCAGCACTTTGAATCGGGCCCGGAAACGGACTGGCAGCCAGTGCAGCTGGAAAAGTACTGGCGTAATATGAGCTTGCAGGCCAATGTTGCTGCCCTATTTTGGACCAGCTGAAGTTTCCGGACTGTTTTCCGGATTAAGTCCAATCAAGGTAGGTAAAGTCCCATCACAGCTGGCAAAGTCAAAGCAACTGCCTCTTACACAGAAACAGGATCTTGGACAGTTCCAGGTGAGTCCTGTGGGTTGAAGCTCTCTCCTACTAGGATAACCATAGGTGGATGTTATCTCAGCAGGGAGCTAAAGCCAATGGAAGCCTTATGTAGGCTGACAGGACCTGTAGTGTGGTTAGCTCTTAAAATCATAGAACTGGAAGGGGCCTTTGAGTCCAACCCCTACTTAGTGCAGGAATCCAGTTAAAAGCATCCCTGAGAGATAGCTATCTAGTCTCTGCTTGACTACCTCCAGCTCACCACATCCCTAGGCAGTTGGTTCCATTGTCTGGCTACTCTGACCATTAGGATTTTTTTCCTGATATTCAGCTGAATTTTTTAAAAATTAAATTTATTAATCGCCCATCTGGCTGGTCACCCAGCTGAAATCTACTTTCCTGTAACTTAAGCCAGTGATTTCATTTCCTACAGTCTTGGATGTTAGAGAACACTTGTGGCCCTCTTCTGTGTGACAACTCTTTAGGTACTTGAAAAATACTATCATATCCCCTCTCAGTCTTCTCTTATGGCTAAACATACCCAGTTCCTTCAGTCTTTCTTTGTAGGACTTGATTTCAAGTCTCATGATCATCTTTATTTCCCTTCTCTGAACTTGTTCCAATTTGTCTGAATCCTTCTTAAAGTGTGGTGTCCAGAACTGGACAAAGTATTTGAGGTGAGGGCTGACCAGTGCAGAGTAGAGGGGAACTATCACTTCCCATGATTTAGAAACTATTCTTCTGTGGATGGAGCCCCCCACTTGGAGGAACTGATGGGACTTTTAAAGGGCCCTCACCTGATTTTGCAGCCTTAGATTTCTGTGAGGCTGGGGAGGTGGCGGTTCTGCTGGACGCGTCCTCCAGCAGGGCTATGAGCTCTGCCCAGGAGGGCCCTGGATAAGGTGCGAACCCTCCTGTCCCTGAGGAAGTGCCCAGAGTGTCTTCCTTGCCACTGTCCTCCTCTGTGCACTGACAGGTCTGAGGGGACAGCGGGCCCTAATGACACCCTCCTCTCTCTGCAACAGCCACCTTCCATCCTTCCTCTACATTCAGGGCTGCTGTGAGTCTCCCCTGTACCAGGATGGGATGCGGCTTCCAAGCTTAAGTCCATTGTAATCAATGGATGTCAACCTTCATCTTTGGTTTGTTTAGAAGTAGATCTAATGTGTGTGGTTACAAATAGATTGTCGCTCCCCCTGCCCCCCGCCCCCATCTTGGACAAATTAAGTACTGCCAACTTGAGAGGGGCAGGGCAGCCAGTGTGGAACCAAAGCGGGAGGCCAAGGGAAGGCCCTGCAGTGCTTAACTTGCATTTCTCATTCACTTGCAATTAATTGCATTGTTTCTAGTTGGGTTTCCAGTATTAATTAGTGAGCCTGTTTTTTCAATGGCTCCCTTGTTCTCTGTCTTTGCAGTGAGACGCTCCTGTACGTTCTTTTAAAAACAAATGAATATTCAGAAGCTTCCACGGAGAACGCACTAGACGAAGAAGCCTTCCAAAGAATGGCTGGCAAGGGAGTGGGTGGGTGGGTGGTGCTTAGGAAGCATTATGTTTTTACCGGGAGGGAAGCAGTGTGTCCCTCGGAAGCAAAAACACTTTCACCTGAAGCAAAGAGGCTTCCTTTGGAATTTGCTTATGTGCAAATCGAGGCACTCTTAATGAGGCAACAGCCGCTGCAGGATAAAGCACAAAGCCAATTAGCTGTCTTAAAAAACGATGTGTTCATTAGCATGAAAATAAAGTGAAACTTTTAGAAGATAATTGCATCTTTAAAAAAGAAGAAGTCTTCTTGAGCTGTGATGGCCTCATAAATATGCATGACTACATAAATCCTCTTTCTAAAGGCAGGAAGATATGGCCCAAAATATACGAATGATTTCAACAGTGGCAAAAGGCAGCACATCTTCCTTTGCTAACCCTCCTCTCATACAGGGGCGGGGTGGGGGATAGAAACAGCACAGTCCTGACCTCAAGTTATGCCCAATGGGTGAGGATGGCATCATCCCGCAATCCTCCTGCACTTTTGCTGGAATGCAGTGCTGCACCAATGCAATCATGAATCTGCATCCATGGAGAGAGGCCAACACCACTGGTGGGGAAGTGCGTGGAGCGGAGGGTGCCGCAAGCAAGCAGCAGCGCTTAGAAGGGATCCTATCCCATGTTCCCACTACAATGAAAACACTCCACGGAAGTCCGTGGAGAGCCTCAGATGCCGGCACTCTCCACAGAGGATGGGATTCCCGCTAGTGCTACAGCCGGTCATGACACACCACCAAGGGTGTTGAAGACCCAGCCATGGACCTTGCTTCTCAGGCGTGGCATCGACTGAGCTGTATTTCTCGGCCCCGTGTCCTTAGAAAAATGAGCACAAAGTGGAACTTTGTTTATGGAGCACTTTGCACAAGCAGCCAAGAAAAACAAGATGAAGGGCTGATAAGCAACGCTTGTCTTCTCTCAGAATCCCTTACGGGTACCCTGCTTCAGGATTCCAGGGCAGGGTGGGACCAAGCCTCCATGTGTGGCACATGCATCTCCCTCCCCTGTAAGCTCCCCCTCCCCAAAGAAGAAAGATGGGCTTGCACACTGCAGATTGCTGATGGCCAAAGAGTCTCCCACTGAAATGTGGGGAAACTGCACACTGGCTTAACAATGAGCTGTTATTATTCAGCGGCTTGAGCCATGATTATTCTCCCACACATGGGCTATATGTGTAAGCCTGATGTATGGCCCTTTATATTTAGAAACAGGAGGGGAAGAAGCTGTTGCATTCTGTCCCTAACAGGTAAGCCGGAAGGCTCAGCATGAGGCAGCCATGTGAGTGAAACAGTTTCACATTTGCAGCAGAAGTCTGAATGAGCGGTTGGGCCTGCATAATCTCCTCAGGGGCTCGGAACCGTCTTGGCCTGGATCCAGCAGTAGCGATTTTCAGTTATGTTTCATTGGTTCCTTTTCCTCCAGTCCAAGTTTTCAGCCCTGAGTTTTCCCAGCGAGTTGTAATAATAAATAGTTGAGTTTTGAGAAGCAATTTGGTACATGCTGCTGTTCTCACATGTCTAACAGAAGCACCTGCTCAGTGCGGGGTTGGGGTGGGTATGACTTCTTGGTTTCTGTTTTGATGGAGCCACTGGTCTTGTTTGGTTTTCTGAGGGGTGACCTAGAAAGAAAGGAGCACACTCTCTTGGAAAAGTTATGTAAACACGGAACAGCTTGGCTTAGGTAAGAGAAAGATTAGGAAATAAAGAGGGGCGCTGCAATAATTTTGCCTATCTGGGTCAAATGTGGGGCTAATTGTTGTAGGGTCCTTCCACCTCCTTGGCCTTTTTGCCCCAGGGCTGTACTTGGATCATGCCTTTGCAGTTTGGAGCTTTGAGAGAGATTGCCAGAGACGGATAGCCTTGTAGACAGTGACCTGCAGCATCTGAATGGATACCAAGAGAACAACTGTGAGTCACGTGCTAAGATTTTAATATTGTATGTAAAGCTGTATCCTGTATTGCTGTTTCTGGATGTTTGAAGGAGTCAGTGAAAGCCAAAGAGCGTCTGCAATTGTTGCTTATATATCTGAATATGGATCATTAGTAAAACATTTGCCTCGAAGTTGACTTTGCCATTAGTCACTAACTTATCACAGCAGTGTGTGTGTGTGTGGGGGGGGGGAGAAGATTACACATGCATTGTGCAGGAAATGGGAAGGGGGTGTCCCCTGTTGAGCAACACCCCCCCCCAATCCAGGTAAGCTCCTGTCCTGCACTAATGGAGGCAATGGTGAGCACAGCCCCTTTTTGTCAGTTAGCACCAAACAATGCACTCTCCCTATTGCCACTGTTGATCTGTTTTTCCTTGTAGGATCAGAGCCAGGGCACATGGAGTAGAACAAACGAAGAACCAGTGGAAGAGTTCCAGTACAACTCTTCTTCTTCTGCAACATAGTCTTGATGACTGTGCAATCTCTCCCAGGAGCTAAATCTCCGTGCATAGACATCGGGGCATGAGGAAGGAGCTGGGGCATGTGGAATGGAAGAGACCCAAGTAGCAGTACTCCTCTCCAGCACTCTGTCAAGCCCGAATGAACCCTGTTACAGAACCTGGCTATTGCAGCTGCTGCTGATGGTGCATCACTATGGTCATATGTCTCTCCACAGGCAACAAGGCAGCCATTCAACACATGCAGAAGACGTTCCCCACCATGATGTGCCATGGAGACTATGAGAAGGCCTATAACAGGAGTTCACTAGTGGCATTCATTGGTTCCTCTGTGAATAGGCCTCTGTGCATTTCCAGAATACAAGGCGGACCAAAATGTTACCGGAGCAGCCGTACCCAGCATAGAGCTGTAGTGATGAGGAGAGCTGTACCTGTCAGTAATGCTGCTTTGAAAGGTACAGGGAGTCCTGCCAGAACAAAAATGCTGCCAGGAACCCCATTCTGGTGCTGCCAGAACTCCCTCCACCACTGATGCTGTGCAGTAAGGCTTTGACCGATTCAGTTGTGCCTCCTTGCCCACTATGGCAAGCTGGTAGCTCTCCCCGCCCCCCGCTGAACGTCTGAGTGCGAGGGAGCAGTGGGCTCCCACGCTTGCTTCGCCGGAGTTCAGGGCGTGCATCTTATCTGTTGCTTTGCCACTGGAGCACCAGCGAAGGTGAGTTGGGGGCATCCCAGAAACTTACAGCTCTTCTGATTCTTCCTCCCCCCCACCACAGTCGAGTACCGCGATGTCATAAGCTAGGCAGGGAGGCAGGGTGCACAACGTAGCAGGGAGCAGAATTGATGAAATAGTCTGCTAGAAAAATAACAAGTGGATAAGCCACCAAATGGTCCAAATGTCAGGCATCTTGGGGCTGACAGCTGCTAGGCCAAGGCAGTTACTTCTTGCTCCAATCACTCTGAATGCCATGCGATAGCTACTCCCTCAGATGGGCACGTGTCCCTTCTCGGCCTTTTCTCCAAGCAAAACTGAGCTTTTTCACTGAGCTATTGCTCCACATAAAGCCTCTTAAGAAGGCCTGGTCTATGCGGCTCGGCCTGGGGCAAGCGGGGCTTGGAGACTACAAGGGTCCTATCCTGTGTATGTTTTATGCTTTTCACTGAGTTGCTGGGCAGTTCACAGTGCTGCCTCCTGTGTGAGATTACTATCTGTAGTCTCCATTCCCCATTTCCACAGTCCTCCCTATCTCTCTCCCTTGCAAAAAGCTTGCTCCGCTTCCACAAATGCACGTGTTGTATGGGTGACGCTCTGAATGCTGCCTGCATGGCATCGCTATTGTGGTCACAAGACTCCTAGTGAGCTTGTGGCCTGTGGGTCCCACATGTGGCCTCTTCCCATGCACTGGGTGGATGTTGTGACTGAAGTGGAAATCCTTCCTTCCTTCCTTCTTCCTGTCCCTGCCTCTGCTGCTGGCTATTTTTGGACTACCAGGGGATTCAAACCCCTGTCTGAGAGAAGACCTAAAGAGTTTGTGGCTGTGGCTATTGGTTGCCACCTTCCTACCCACTGGGCCAGGGATGGGGAACCTCTGGCCTGCAGGCCAGCCAGCCTCACCCATGGGGCCTCTGGTGAGGCCAGCCCCTTTGCCATGGTTCTGCTCCCTGGCTACCAGCAGGTTGGGGCAGGAGTGGGAGAGAAGTCCCCACTATAAACTCCATTCTGTGATCAGAGATTACAGCAGGGGTTCCCCTTGCTTAGCACATTTGCCCTCCCAATTTGGGGACCAGCAACAAGATGGGGGGGGTCTAGGGACTGGAGCAGCAGGTTGGGCAGTCTAGGAGTCAGCAGTGGCCCACTGCTGGGGAGGGACCTTGAGAGGCGCCGATGATGTTGAGCCTTGATGCTACCCTGGCGTGCCCGAAATGGGGCCAGTGGAGGAACGGACAGGAGACATCCTGTTTGCCGAGGCCATGGCTGATCAACTTTTCCTGCTCTCTTGCAATCTCATTTGTTTCAAAAGGCAATTGCATCAAAGGATTTCCCAACAGGGTAACCAGCCTTGTGCGTGTTAAAGCCCCCCAGCCCAGACCCTTATGACGGGGGGAGCAGAATGCCACACAGCCACGACCGCCACCCGTGTGTCTGCAGTCCAAGGCCCTGTCTGAGCCAGCACTGACAACACCAGCTGATAGGCACCGGAGCTGCATAGCCTTCTCCGCGTGTGCTGGTGAGCCGTTACATTGCTGCCTTGGCATGGAGTGGCTAAGATCCACTTCTGCCTTGGGCTGCAGTGGCCTGTGACTGGATTCTTAGAGGGTGGCTATTGGGAAGGCTGGTTTGGTAGCCCACAAGCCATCCTCTCTTGTTTCCGTATATTCTCAGCAGGGATCCATCTCATCTTTCATCAGTCAGTGTCAATACTGCAACCAACACAGATGCTAAAACAGAAGTGCTTAAATAGGCTTTATGGGGGAGGGTGGTAATTCATCACTCAGTTATTGCCTCTTAAGGTGTTAAGTGCTGCTCAGCCCATCTCCTCTGCAGAACCCAAACACTTAAAGATTAAACAAGTAGTCGTTCAGTGCACCAGCAATTTAAAGCTTATGTTGTAACCAACACACACACCAAAGTAACTTAGTTCCCCCCTGGGGCTTTATGTACAGTGCTGAGAGAATTCGCCTGTCACAGGAAAAGCTCTGCTGGAAGAAATAAGGATCCATATTTAGGACTGTTGCTTAGGAAATGTAATGTTGCCATTCAGTTGGCAAAAACGGCTGGGGACAGGAAGGGAAGCAACCCCCTGGTCTTATGCCTCATTCATGAGTTTATTTCTGAGGCGGGCATACGTTTCGTTGTATTTCTTATGTTTATAGGAACTGCCCCTCTTCACGTTATGAAGGCATTTCTCTGAACTGGCCTCCATGTGGAAATGTCCAAAAGAGAAAAGGACCCTCCACCAGCATCCTTGTGTGCTGCCGGAGATTGCGGCCTGCAGCTGCTTTGGGCAGCAAGGGGTCGGGCGCCAGCCCTGCATCCTGAGCAGGGTCACTTTTGGAGCGGCCAGCACAGCTTAAGTGGCAACCAGTCCAGCTCCGGGATTTAGCAGGCTCTCAGGCACCAGAGTATTGTGAAGGATCAGGGCCAGAGTGAGTGTACACAGAGCCCCCAACCCCATAAAAAAACATAAACAGCTGCCACATTTCAGTAGCGTGACCTGGCCACTGGGAATGCCTGCATGCCCGCAATAAAATAACCCCATGGAACTCCAATAATTTGTGGGGGTCAAAATCCCTTTGTAGTGTATTGGCCATGTGATAGCAGGGGTGACTCTTGGAAGCGGAATGACTGCTGCACCATAGGATTATAATTAAAGATGTAAAACTGAATTTCTTTCAGGAAACCAGAGTTTACATGGCTTTTTAAAAGTCAAAAGGAAAACAGTATTTTTTTAAATGGCAAAAACATAACAATGCATGCTTTTTACACACCTACCTTACGATATTTGTCTGCCTTGGCATTGTCCAAGCTTAAAACTACAATATAAAAGTACAACCAGAATAAAACTAAGTTACTAAGCCTTACACTTTTTCTATATTGCAAGTAATCCTGTATGGAAAGATAAATCCACCAATTGTTAACTTGTGTAACTCCTTGCTGGTGTGTATTCCATTTACTAATATTCTGAAGGTTTGTTTGCAACTCTGTACTTTCATGTCATGATACTTTGAAATTCATTATTTTTAGACAGTAGTATGACTATTGGTTGAGGTCCCAGATATCTCCTGAGTGTGTTTGCCGTGTCCCGAAGTAGTGTGACTTGCCTTGCTTGTTGTTTACCGTCATATAGCCCCTTGTTGCTTTGAGCAGAGCACTTAGACATTAGCATGTTTGTTTGTCAGTGGTTATGTACTGTTATACCAGTTGTACCTAGTTAATCCTTAGCTAGGCGGCCTGCTAGAGTTAGGTTTTGGATAAGCAGTTGTACACCTTTGCTAACCCGTTCCCTTTGGAAGTGAGCTTGGGGAGGAAAAAATTGCAGCTCACTTTGGATGGGGAGGTGTTTTAAGGATCCCAGATGGCAGTTCCCAGTGGTTTCATATAGATGTTAAACAGTATGGGGGATAGAACAGAACCCTGGTAGGACCCCACAGCACAGGTGCCATGGAGCCAAGCAGAACTCCCCCGACACTACTCTCTGGAGCAATCCTACAGGTAGGAGTGGAACCACTGCAACACAGTGCCTCCAACTTCCAACCCGTAGAATCGCTGCAGTAAGACGCTGTGGTCAGTTGTGTTGAACGCTACTGAGAGATCCAGGAGAATCCGCAGGGTAGCTGTCCCCCATCTCTCTCTCAATAGAAGTCATCAGTCACGGTGATCCAAGGCTGTTTCAGCACCATACTCAGGCCTGAAGTCAGATTGAAATGGCTCTGGTTCCAGGGGGTGGGGGTGGGCCCAGCCCGGGGCAGGCGGGCAGGCAGGTGAGCAAAGCGAGCGGCCGTTGCTTCTCCTCCTCCTCCTCCTGTCATTGCTTGGGCTGGAAAGGGGGCAAGAGAGTTGGCATCAAGGTGGAGCAGCAACCCAGGGAGCTCTTGTCCGTGGCAGGCCCCTTGCCAGGGCCCAGCCACGCCAGGGCACAGCGGTCTTCTTGTGGTAGCCTGGCCCAGGCCACCTGCCAGCTATCTATGGTAGTCTGCCCTGTTTTTGCCATCCCACAGAGGCCCCTTCCAACCCCACCATCCTATGCGTCTGTGAACCCCTGGTGAGCTGCCGTGTTAGATGGGCGGGATGTGGTTGGCTCGACAGGTCACAAGTTGCGCAGGCCTGCTTTCATATGGGGGCGGGCGGGGGCCACTTCACCGCGGTGCTTCCCTGCCTGAAAAATAAGGTGTGCACATGATTACCTGAGAAACAGAGAAGTGAGTAAGCTGCCTAGCACTAAGTAGCGGTTGAGGCACAGCTTTGCATATGAACGGAGTGGCTTCTGTTTTAATGGTGCATGCGTGTCATTGTTTTAGAAGTGTTTCCCTCGCCCTTTTCTTTCGCCAACACCCTGGAGTAGGGACAAGCAGTCCTGCCCCTCCCTGTTCGTGCGTAATTGGATTTGGCGGCTAAATATAATAGTCAAGCACCTGTTCCCAACAGCTGCCATTAAGGCCGCCACTAATGGCACCAAATAGAGGCCTGAAGACTGGCTGGAAAGTCTCCGCTGGCAGCAGGCGCTGTGAGCAACGTCAGGCCTGCTTGGCCACTGAGAAATACGAGCAGCTAATGAGTAACCCAGGATGAGATATTTGAAGCCCTAATGGAGGGATTAGCAGAGACGAGAGCCGGGAAGGGCCTTAGCCAGGCCTTGTTCTAAGGTCGTGATGGCAATTTTGGAAAGCCATCAAAGGCCAGCCGGCGTCTGAGAAGGGTCTGTCAGCTGGAAGTCACTGTCAACAGCCAGCCAGCCGGGTGCTGGTAACTGTTCTGAGTAGTTCTGGGACAATAAGAGCTTCTCTTTCTCTCCCCCGCTCTCTCTCCCTCTCTCTCTGCAACCAGATTTAAAGTAAATTTTCCTGAGTTTATATATTTGAGCAGAGAGAGAGAAAGTTTGGGAGATCCCCCTCAACCTGCTTAACTTGCATAGCTCCTGTTAACTGGTGAACGCCAGCCTCAGTAGTGAGTGCTCTGTTCTCCATCTACTTCATAACTAGGGATGTACGTAGTACCTGTACTTACCTTTTCGCGGAATCTTTCCCGGGGGGGGGGAGGTGCTCCGTCCTTCCCCCCATAATCCTCGACGTGGGGGAGGTGATCCAGTCCTCCCCCCCGGAATCCTTGATGGCCGGTGGCTCCGGCGGCGGCAGCTCTGGCGGCAGCGGCTGGTCTCCTGGACGGCCGCGGCCAGGCTGCTGCCGCCGCCATTGCCATCCTGGCTTGCAGCTGTGATAGGTTATGTAAGAATTTACGTAGCCTGTCACGGCTGGGTAAAAAAAAAACACAACCCAGCGTACGCAAATGGTGGAGGCTACGGCGGCCGCCATTTGCGTGCCCTATTTTTGGTCGATTTATCTTACGTAAATATTTACGTAAGATAAAATGGCAAAAAAAAGGGGAACGCAAATAGCGTAGTGGGCTGCCGCCGCCAAATCCACCCCAGGTAAGTGCCGTCCCAGGGGGATTCTGCGGGGAGGCGGGAGGGCAGGAGGCCATTCCGCCACGGATTCCGGGGGGGCGGATTCTAAAGAATCCGGCCTCACTGGAATCCATGATGGAATTCTCTGCCATCCCTATTCATAATGGAAAGGAGCGCCATGCACTTTTTGAGAATAGCAGAGATAAAACCAAAGAGACACCATCTTAAAGTAGTGGCAGCCATCTCAGGCAGCCTCCTGCGGTGGAAAGTCCCAGAGGAAGATAGTCTTAGCAACTGCCTTGTTGACACCAACAGCAACGGTCTGTTTCATATCACGTACAGCCAGAGGAGTCCCCCCCCCCTTGCGAAGCCACGGCGCCTGCAGCTGGTTAGAACCAGTTCCAGCTAGATCGCTTCCTGCCCAGCCTGCAAGGACACGTCAGCCATAGAGACATGTCAACTACACATGCTTAATGAAGTTCATGAATATTGTGAGACCCACCCCGCATAGCTAATGGGGTCATTATAATGTACATCCGATGTATGTAGTAGGAGGATAAGCATGTCAAGGAGACGTCATAAGTAGGCAGGGCAAAAGTTATGAACCTTAGAGTATCCAGCCGATAAAGAAACAAGTCATGTGACCCGAACATATATAAGCTGTACCAAAAACGTTCAGGGTGTGGTTCTCCTTTGTGGCGCCAGCCGCAAGAATCCACCCGAACAGCACTGTTTGTCTCTTGCCAAATAAAACTGCGTTGGACTGCATCTCAGAGTTCTGTGTGTCTGTAAGGGGATATTGGCATACCCCTCCTAGAGGGAACGAACTTAAGCATAATTTGTGCAACAAATGGCGACTCCGCCAGGACTTTTCCTCTAGTCGACCCCCGTGGCCAAACGACCTCCGACGGCAAGGAATGAAGTGCGCACCGGAAGCCTGAATTAGGATCCGCCATTCCCCTGCTTCTCGGATGTGTGTCGATTGGCGCTGGGGACCCTAGAGGGGAAGTCCCTTCCTGGACACAGAACAAGCAGTCCTCCTCTCAGAGGTGACGGTTTGAAGCAGCCGGACGCGGCCACCTCAGACGAGGTAAGAGTGTGTTTCTCTTTTGGAATTAACATTGGAAGAGGGGCCAGGAGAGCCATGGGTTCTGCCTCTAGTAAATGTTCTGAGAGCACACCTCTGGGGTGTATGCTTCAGCACTGGAAACAGTTTAAGGGTGATTATGGTGTCAAAATGTCTAGAGAAACTTTGGAGAAATTTTGTAATCGTGAGTGGCCAACGTTTGGTGTTGGATGGCCCGAGGGAGGCTCTTATGACCCTTCGCTGGTCTCTTCTGTTTACCAAGTAGTCACCAGAGACGACCATTTAGACCAATTTCCATATTGATTCCTGGGAATCCATGGTTACAAGAAAACCTTCGCCATCATGGTTGTTGAAATGTAAAATGTCTCAGTGTAAAATGATGATTGTCCGCAGAGGTCCCCCGAAGGCTGCAGCTTCGGACGGCCTCTGCCCCCTGTCAGCCCCCATTATTCCTCCGGCACCCGAGGACCTTTTAGCCCCCCCCCTTTATATCCCAGCTTCCCACAACCTGTGTCCCAGAAAACTCCGCCCGAGATTGAGGCCGAGAAAAAAATTGGGGAGGATTTTTGGAAAAAGGAATGTGAAGAGAGGGAGGCAGCTGCCGCCAAGGCTCGGTTAGAGTCTCTCCAAAGCCACAAATCGGACCCTCCCAAAAATGACCCTGAGGCGGCGCCAAAAACATCTCTCCAAGCTCCCTTAAGGGAAGTCCTTGACTCAGAGGGACACACGACCTATGTGTATGTCCCCTTTACTACCAGTGACCTATATAATTGGAAACATCAAAATCCTACATTCTCCGAAGACTCGGGCCGAATGGCCGGGGTCTTCGAGACTATCATTGACACTCACAAGCCCACTTGGCAAGACATGCAGATTGTCATGCGCACCCTACTGACAGCTGAGGAGCGTAGACTAGTAAAAACAAAAGTAAGGGAATGTGCTTTTGAGATGGCTCGAGCACAAAGCCAAGACAAAGATAAAATTAGCAGGGCTGAGGCCATCCCCGACACCAACCCAGGGTGGTCACATGGGACTGATGCAGTGTGCAAGCAGCACGCCAGCTATGCTAATTTGATTGTAAAGGGAATGAGGAAGTGTATTAGAAAGTAAGGATGGACGAAAGTCCCTTACCTGGTTCCACAGCTGTGTTCGGTGGTGGTGGGGAGGCGCTCCGTTTCTCCCCCCGAAATTCAGGCCGGGGGGGAGGCGCCCCGCCCCTCCCGGCCGAAATTCAGGCCGGGGGGGAGGCGCCCCATCCCTCGCTGCCGAAATTCAGGCCGAGGGGGAGTGCCCCGTCTCCCCGGCCGCGAAATAAAAAAGTAAATTAAAAAAAAAAAAAAAACACGTGATAGGCTACATAATGATTTACGTAGCCTATCACGGCTAGATTTTCAAAGTCAGCCATGATAGGCTACGTAAATCTTTACGTAGCCTATCACGGCTTTGAAAATCTAGCTGTGATAGGCTACGTAAATCATTACGTAGCCTATCACGTTTTTTTTCTTTCTTTTTTTTCTTTATGGGGAAATGGCGGTGGCGGCAGCGGCAGCTGGTCAGAAGACCGGCTGCCGCCCCAGCCCCCGCCGAAATGCCACCGAAAAGCTGCCGGGACTCGCCGCTGAGAGGGACATTCGAAGGAGGTAAGTCCCATCCCAGGGGGGGGCGGGGGGTGTCAGAGAATTTCACCACCAATTTCGGGGGGCCGAATGCGTTGGCATTCGGCCTCCCGGAGATTCGTGGAGAAATTCTCCGCCATCCCTATTAGAAAGTCAGTCAATTTATCCAAGTTGTATGAAGTAAAGCAGACAAAAGAAGAATCCCCAGCGGGATTCTATGAAAGGCTGTGTGAGGTATGTCGGAAGTATACTGACCTGGATCCTGAGAACCCCGACAATTGGCGGGTTCTGGTGTCCCTTTTTGTCGGCCAGTCTTATGATGACATTAGAAGAAAGTTGCAAAAGGTAGAAGCAGTAATGGGAAAGGGCTGTCAGGGTGGAAACTGAGCCCAGAGAGCCCCAGAGCAGTTCTGATTCTGAGGAGGAACAGCAATCCATGGGAGTGGAGCCAGCTCATCCCTCACAGGCTCAGCACCTGGCAGAGATTCCTCCTGCTGGCATTCCAGAGATAGTTAGTGACCCAGGTAGTGAGGGAGTGTGGGAGGGGGGCTTCTTAGATGCTCGACGCAGACTCAAAGAGCGACGAGCGATGGAGGGCACGGAAAGGAGGCGTAGCGCCCGTTTGGCGTGCAAGCAACGGCCACCTCCCATGGACCCAAGGGAAAGAGGGAGGATCTCTCCCTAGCCCATAAGTTCTGGGTCTTCAAGTGACTCTCTTTCAAATGGGGATCAACTGCCTGCCTGCCTGAAGCTTAGGCCACTCTGCTTAGTGAAAGAGTCACTAAGTTGTAATGGGATTAAAGCTTTGAAAAGAATTCCCTTTCGTCTGTCTTGAGTTGGCTATTGGAATCTACTGAGAGAGGCCGCCAAGGCATTCCTGACAAGGGCACTGAAGAGCTTATTGAGATTGCTATGAAAGTCTATGATCGGCGGGAAGAAAAAGAGAAAGTCGAGGGGGCCAAGCTCCTTGCAATGGCCATCCGGGGTGAAGATCCCGGATGCCGAGGAAGGGGCCGCGGGGGACGGGGAGGGTCCTTGTGCAGCGGACCAGGGTGCGGCGAGAGTAATAAAAACACGGGCCGCCGTTTAGACAGGAACCAGTGCGCCCGCTGTAAACACTGGAAGAACAAATGTCCCCAGAACCAGGTCAGTGGTGTGCCCACTGGTCCTGTGCAGACACCGGCCCCCCTGGCTCCCCTGTTTTATGCTGAAAATCATTCGGAATAGGGGCATCAGGGTGCCAGGTACCCCCTCTTGGCTCAACAATGAGCTAGGGATGTACGAAAATCACTTACCTTTCGGGGATTATGCTGATGGTGTGGGGGGAGGCGTTCCGTCCCTCCCCCCGTAACCCTCGCCGGGGGGGAGGTGCTCCGTTCCTCCCCCCCCAGAATCCTGGCCAGCCAGCTGTGCTCCGCAGCAATTCTGTGAAGGCACCAGCTGGCTCCGCCAGCCGGCTCTGCCAGCAGCCGGACATCCGGCTGCTGGCTAGCAGGGACGCAAATGGCGGCGGCCATAGCTGCCGCTGTTTGCATCCCTGTAGTCAGCCGTGATAGGCTACGTAAATGTTTATGTAGCCTATCAGGGCTGATTAAAAAAAAAAAAAAAAGCACGTACGCAAATGGTGGCGCCCATGGGCGCCGCCATTTGCGTTCCTTATTTTGGCACGTCTTAGTCTATGTAAATGCCCATGGGCACCGCCATTTGCGTACGCGCGTTTTGTTTTTTGTTTTTTTAATCATACGTAAACATTTATGTAGCCTATCACGGTGTTTTTTTAAAATTTAGCCGTGATATTACGTTTTGTTTTGTTTATTAAACTTGGAAATGGCAGCGGCGGTGGCAGCTGCTGCGGCCGCCGCCGCTGCTGCGCCGCCGCCGCCAGGAAGATCCGCCCCAGGTAAGTCCCGTCCTGGGGGTGGTGGGGGGGTAGCGGGCCGTTCTGCCACCGATTTCAGGGGGCCAAATGCGCTGGCATTTGGCCTCCCCGAGATCCGTGGCGGAACTTTCGTACATCCCTACAACGAGCACACCTGGACCCTGTAGTAAAAATTCATAGAATCATAGAATAGTAGGGTTGGAAGGGGCCTACAAGGCCATTGGGTCCAACCCCCTGCTCAATGCAGGAATCCAAGTCAGAGCATCCCTGACAGATGGCTGTCCAGCCTCGTCTTGAACGCCTCCAGTGTGGGAGAGCCCACCGCCTCCCTGGGTAATTGGTTCCATTGTCGTATTGCTCTTACAGTCAGGAAGTTTTTCCTGATGTTCAGCCGGAATCTGGCTTCCTGTAACTTGAGCCCATGATTCTGTGTCCTGCACTCTGGGAGGATCAAGAGGAGATCCTGGCCTTCTTCTCTGTGACAACCTTTCAAGTACTTGAAGAGCACTATCTTATCTCCCCTCAGTCTTCTCTTCTCAAGGCTAAACATGCCCATTTCTTTCAGTCTCTCTTCATAGGGCTTTGTTTCCAGTCCCCTGATCATCTATGTTGCCCTCTTCTGAACCCTCTCCAGTTTGTCTGCATCCTTCTTAAAGTGTGGTGCCCAGAACTGGACACAGTACTCCAGATGAGGCCTAACCAGTGCTGAGTAGAGGGGAACTAGTACTTCCCGGGATTTGGAAGCTATGCTTCTATTAATGCAGCCCAAAAGAGCATTGGGCTTTTTTGCAGCCACATCACATTGATGGCTCATATTCAGCTTGTGATCGACAATTCCAAGATCCTTCTCGCTTATAGTGTTGTTGAGCCACGTATCCCTCATCTTGTAACTGTACATTTGGTTTCTTCTTCCTAGGTGCAGAACTTGGCATTTCTCCCTATTAAATGCCATTCTGTTGTTTTCTGCCCAGCGCTCCAGTCTATCAAGACTACTTTGAATTTTGTTTCTGTCTTCCAGGGTATTAGCTGTCCCGCCCAATTGAAGTAGAGGGCCAGACCATGCCTGCCTTAATTGACACTGGGCCTACCCTTAGCCTCGTCCCCTTTGCCTCCAGGGGGCTCAGGGGGGAGTGCGCAGATTCAGGGTGTTGAGGATCATATGACCCGCCTCGAAAAGGCCCGACCCCTCCTCACTAAAATTGGTGACACCCACCTTACTCATCAGTTCGTTTGCATCCCCGCGTGCCCCGTAGCCCTCCTGGGAAGAGACATCTTGACAAAATTACAGGTCGAGATAAGCTTTTGCAATGGCCAAATAGAAGTTAGAATTCCTAAACAACAGGCGTCCAACTACCACATGGCCTTGTTGACTTATACGGTCAGGGCTCCTGAGGGGAGTCCTGAGTGGTCACAATTCCCGGGTGTGGACCCCTCCGCCTGGGCTGAGAACGGAGGATGGGCCCGGGCAAAGACTGCAGCCCCCGTTGTTTTTACTCTAAAGCCCGGCCACGGCCCTGTCAAAGTCTGCCAGTACCCAATGAAATTGGCTACCTGGAAAGGCCTGAAACCCCTCATTGAGAAATTCAAGGCTTGCAGCTGGTTCAGTGAAGGAACTTCCCCATACAACACCCCCATTTTGGGGGTCCCCAAACTGGGGGCCCAGATTACAGGCTTGTGCAAGACTTACGCCTTATCAACAAATTAATTATAGCTCCCTATCCTGTCGTGCCGAATCCCCACACAATCCTGACCCAGATCCCTCCAAAGAGCACCTGCTTTTCTGTCCTAGACTTGAAGGATGCGTTCTTCTCAATACCCCTCCATGAAACGGCCCAGCCCCTGTTCGCCTTTGAATGGGAAGACCCTGATACCCACCATAAGACCCAGCTAATGTGGACAGTAGTGCCTCAGGGGCTCACATGCGCTCCTGAGGTTTTGAGGTCCCAACTACAAAGAGACCTGGCCGCCTGGAAGGGGGGCCTCGAAAAGGGCTAGGTCTTACAGTATTGTGACGATCTGTTGATTGCCGCCGAGACCCCTCAAGACTGTGAACGATATACCCGCGAATTGCTCAATTTGCTGGCAACCTGTGGGTACAAAGTCTCTGGCAAAAAGGCGCAACTCGTAAAAGCAGAAGTCGCCTTTTTAGGCTATAAAATATCAAAAGGCCAGCACCGCCTTGATCATTGCCGAATACAGGCCATTCAAGACTACCCCTCCTCAAGCTGCCCGCGTGAACTTTGGGCGTTTTGGGGCCTCACCGGATTCTGCTGCTTATGGATTGCAGACTATGGTGGCAAGGCTAAGCCACTCTATGAATCCTTAACAAAGGAAGGAGTGCTCAACTGGACCTGGACCAAGGATATGGAAAAAGCCTTACAAGAGCTTAAACGGTTCCTAATGTCTCCCCTAGCCTTGATGATCCCAAATCCTGCCAAGGCCTTCTGCCTCTTTGTGCATGAGCAAAGGGGGGGTGGCAGCAGGTGTGCTTTGCCAGGAGTATGGGCCCTCCCTTCACCCAGTATTACTCAAGGGTGCTGGACACCATTGGTCCATCATGGCCCGCCTGTTTGCGAGCTGTTGCAGCCTACGCCCTCCTCGTTCAAGAGGCAAAGAAACTAACCTTAGGAGAAGACATGGAATTGGTTGTTCCCCGTGGGGTTCCCCAGATATTAGGCTCAGGAGGTGGAGAGAAATACCTCAACCCCGCCCGGCATTCGCACTATGAGATTGCCCTTTTGCTTGCCCCAAATCTCACCTTCAAGACCTCCACAACTCTAAATCCGGCAACCCTCTTGCTGGAGCCCGGCCAGGGAGCCACCCACGACAGCCTAGAGGTCCTCAACGAAGAAACCCTTGCTCGACCAGACCTGCAAGACGTTCCCTGGCCCGACCCCGATGAAGAATTCTACGTTGACGGGTCCAGTTTCATGAAAGATGGGCATCGACACACTGGAGCAGCTGTGGTATCCGCTCAAACCGCTGGCTATATAAACTCCCAGCCCACCTTTCGGCCCAGGCTGCCGAAATGGTCGCGATGACAGAAGCTTTAAAAATGGCCTCCAGTAAGCGGGCAAACATTTACACTGACTCCAAGTATGTATTTACGACAGTGCACGCACACGGCAAGCTATGGAGAGAGAGAAGTTTCATAACTGCCTCTGGACACAAGGTGGCCCACGGACGTCTGATCACAGCCCTCCTTGAAGCTCTGATGCTGCCCAAGGAATTAGCAGTTGTGCATGTATATGCACATGGACGGGCCGAGGATCCTGCTCAGAATCGGGGGAATCACCAAGCTGACATCGCAGCCAAAGAAGCCGCCAAGGACGGGATGACCTGGATATGCCTGACCAAGCCCGCGCCAGTAACAAAGCCCCAATATACTGAGGAAGAAGAGACACAGGCCAAGATCTGCAGAGGGCAAAAGGGGCTAGACGGGTGGTGGGTCCTGCCCCATGGAATCGTGTACACCCCTTTAGTAATTTTAAGGCAGATCTTGGAAGACCTGCACAACACCCAGGGCCATATGGGAGCTGGACCCATGGTAGATTTAGCTAGACGCACCATCCTAGGGCCCGCCCCGCACGCAGAAGCACAGAGAATAGTCACACACTGCCCTGTCTGCCTAAAAATGCACAGCAAGGGAAAACAGCCTCCCGCCCTGATGGGAGAGAGACTGTGGGCCCACTATCCATTCCAAAGGCTCCAAGTTGACTTTGCTGAGATGCCCCATGTAAAGGTTTTAAGTACATGCTTGTGTTTGTTGATCAGCTCACTGGATGGGTTGAGTGTTTCCCAACCCATACTTGCCAAGCCCAAGCTGTGGCTAAGGCCCTACTCAATGAAATAGTACCCCGGTTTTCTCTCCCTGAGTCCAGTGAATGTGATATGGGGAGCCACTTTGTCTCCCAAGTTACTCAGAAAACCGCCCAGGCTCTGGGGATCCAGTGGCACCTTCACATGCCCTGGCAGCCCCAAAGCTCTGGCCAAGTCAAATGGATGAATAGGACCCTAAAAGAAACCTTAGTTAAGATCTGTGCAGAAACTCACCTCAAATGGGTCAAGGCTCTCCCCCTCACCTTAACTAAAATCCAGAAAACACCCCGCAAAGGGATTAAGTTATCCCCTTTCGAGCTCATGTTTGGGCGACCACCTTGAGTTCTGCGCCCAGGACAACGGGAGCGAGCCACTTGGGAAGTGGGAAAGCAAATGTTGTGGGACCATGTTACTGGTTTGCAGTCTGTTTTGTTTCAGTTACACCGCCATGCTGCGGAGTTCCAGTCTTTGCTGCTTGACCAGGCTGTCCACCCTTTCCGCTCTGGAGACCAAGTACTAGTCAAAAAGTGGAAAAAGGAGCCCCTGACTGCCAGGTGGGACGGACCCTATACTGTGGCCCTGACTAGCCACACAGCGGTAAAACTTTTGGGTGGGATAGGTGGACTCATCATACTAGGATAAAAAAGTATCCAGATCAGACCTCTGCATCCTGTGCCCAAAGAGACCCGGGGTCCACAAGCAATAACCCTCTGCCCTCCCCGACCCCGGACGCTCAGGTAGGCACAGGGCAAGATTTAGAGATGGCGTGGGACTATCAGGCTCTTGAGGGGCTGAAGGGACTTTTTCGCCAAAAATGAAGTGGCTGTGGGTCCTAGCATTACTTACCAATGGAGTAGTGGGAGCAGGGCAATCTTGTTGTCAAGAAAATGGCCAAACAGTTTTCAGAACTTCTTTAGGGGCAGAATATTATAAATCCGGGAGATTTATTATATTCCGGGAGAGAGCGGAGGACAGGAAGGCCTGGTGTGCTATGGTCCATGGGGTCACGGAGAGTCGGACACAACTTAACGACTGAACAACAACAACAAATTATAAATCCATGAAGTCCATCACCTGCCTAGGAAAAAGGGTTTTTGAAGTGCAACTGACTAAACCTTACACCTACTACACTGGCAGCCGGAAAAGCCAGTTACCACTAGTGACCAAAGTCTGCCTCACCAAGGGAGGACAGTGGGGATTAGATCAGTGGAGCCTACTGCGGGTCCATAAAACCATCAAGCAAGTCATACAACAGGCCAGATTAACCACAAAAGCCCCTCCCAAGCCACCCTTAGTGCAGATCCCAGAAATAAAAGACCACCCCTGGAGAGCCCGGTTAGGGATCCCAATGACAAAAGAAACTGACAATGTATGGTTAGAGTGGGTGAAATACACAGCCAAGTCCTTAAACAAATCCGATTGTTTTGTATGCGCGGCTGGAAGATCCGTCGCCAAGGTATTACCTTTTCCCTTAGGGTGGGACCAGCCTTCCCACCTTACTTGCTTGATCCATCTGTTTCAACATCCCGATGTGTGGGGCGACGAGAGTTGCCAAGACCTCAATAAACTCTACCCCCCCTCAAAATAGAAGGTCACATCCTACCCCCTGTGTCTTCCATGGAGGGATGGAGCCACACTGGATGCATCTACCGGTCCCTAGAGCAAGATAGTACCCCTCTGGGCAATCTCTCAACCTGCCTCAACACCACAACATTCCATAATAACTCTCTGCCTGTTCCCTGAGCCTACCTCTGTTGGTATTGTGGAGGCCTGGAGCTCTTTGAAACCCTTCCCTCAAATTGGTCTGGGACCTGCGGGCTGGTTCAGCTTGCGGTACCCTTTTCCATTGCTTTCCACCCACCTCAGCAGCCTGCCCACTCCCGCCGAAGGCAAAGTGCGACCCCTTTCAACAATCGAATATAATATATATAGATTCAATAGGAATGCCAAGAGGAGTCCCTGATGAGTTTAAAGGGTGAAACCAAATAGCTGCGGGATTCAAATCTACTCTGTTTTGGTGGGCAACCATTAACAAAAATGTAGATTGGAGTAATGACATCTATTATAATCAGCAAAGGTTTATAAACTATACCCGAGATGCTATAAAGGGATTGGCTGAACAATTAGATGCCTCTAGCCAAATGGCCTCGGAAAATCGGCGTGCTCTTGACATGATGTTAGCAGAAAAAGGAAGTGTATGCGTTATGTTAAGTGGGAGATGCTGCACCTTCATCCCCAACAATAACAACCCTGATGGCACGGTAACGAAGGCGTTGCAAGGCCTCACAACCCTATCTGAAGAATTAGCCGAGAATTCAGGAGTTAATAACCCCTTAACTGTCTGGCTGGAAAAAGGGTTCGGTAAATGGAAACATTTGGCAGCCACTGTCCTTATATCGCTTGTAGTGGTAGTTGGAGTTTTGGTACTGTTTGGCTGTTGCATCACCCTCTGTGCTAGGGGTCTGTCCCAAAGATTAATTGAAGCTGCCTTGTCAAAACAAATGCTTTTGCATTATGACAAAGTCGAGATGGCTGACTAACGTGTTTAATGCTCGATGAAAGGCTTTTAAGGGGGGATTGATAGAACCAAAGAGACACCATCTTAAGGTAGTGGCAGCCATCTCAGGCAGCCTCCTACGGTGGAAAGTCCCAAAGGAAGATAGTCTTATCCTTGTTGGATAAGGCACTTGTTGACACCAACAGCAACGGTCTGTTTCATATCACGTACAGCCAGAGGAGTCCCCCCCCCCTTGCGAAGCCGCGGCGCCTGCAGCTGGTTAGAACCAGTTCCAGCTAGATCGCTTCCTGCCCAGCCTGCAAGGACACATCAGCCATAGAGACATGTCAACTACGCATGCTTAATGAAGTTCATGAATATTGTGAGACCCACCCCGCATAGCTAATGAGGTCATTATAATGTACATCTGATGTATGTAGTAGGAGGATAAACATGTCAAGGAGACGTCATAAGTAGGCAGGGCAAAAGTTATGAACCTTAGAGTATCCAGCTGATAAAGAAACAAGTCATGTGACCCGAACGTATATAAGCTGTACCAAAAACGTTCAGGGTGTGGTTCTCCTTTGTGGCGCCAGCCGCGAGAATCCACCCGAACGGCACTGTTTGTCTCTTGCCAAATAAAACTGCGTTGGACTGAATCTCAGAGTTCTGTGTGTCTTTAAGGGGATATTGGCATACCCCTCCCAGAGGGAACGAACTTAAGCATAATTTGTGCAACAGCAGTGCAATAAGATGAGACTTTCCTTTCTGGATCAGGTGTAGGTCTGTGTCTGGTATTCTGTTTTCAAAAGAGGCCAGTCAGATGCTTCCAGGAAGCATGCAAAGCAAGGCCTCGAAAAGCCAAGCAACGACAGCCTGTGGTAGCGGAATATGGTACAACGCTAGAAAGGCACTTTATATATGCAAACAGAACCGGCAACAAACTATGGTAGAGTATCCCTCCTCAGCCCTAACAAGGCTGTTCCTTGTGCCTGCTCAGGGCGCCAGCCAGGCAGCCGGCTATGCTCCCCAACAAAGCTGGGCCAATTCATTCCTCCCCACCCCAGCCCTGGTTTTCTGTTTTCCTGGCCGTCCATGGGTCCTGGAGTCCACTGAGTATGCCCAGTCCTCATTGGGCTGTTCCCCCACCCCCACCCCCACTTGGATCCCTTTAAAAAACAGTTTTGTGCTTCCACATACCTCAGGGTTTGCCTGAGCATGCTGATTCCCTCTTGCTTCATGGTGGCCCCATTTTGGCTCCAGTTGTGTCGGCACTCAACCACCTGTGTTTTCTATTAGAGGGAATTATTAAAGGTCTTTCCATCTCATTTGGATACAAGCAATCTCATCTCTTGACATGTGTGGAATGAGGTGCTTCTGCAGACAGCTTTTATTGTAATAAATAAATAAATAAAAATCTTCATGTTACTCAATTCCTTGAATATTAATTTATCACTGTGCTGTCACCTTTCAGGTATTGCTGTTTTGTATTTCCTCCAAGGTTGCCCTCTTTTGCATGAATGCTCCCCGCCCCCCGCCATTATGTCCTGCCATTATTTCTGTGCTTTTGAAAAGGATATGATGGTTGAGAAATTGAGCTAGGAGGTAAACTCCATTGTTCCCATATAAAGTGCTCTGTAATTCTGTATGTAGACAGGATGTTGGCTTAACATTGTATCAGCAAGAAAGGCCTTCCATGGGGCAGTCGTTTCTAACACCCTGCTGACAGAGTGCAAACAGGTTACCCCCTTGATCCACAAGGGTTGGATTTCTTCCCCATCCATCACACCAATAATAGCCCTGAAAGCAAAAAGTGTTCAAAGCTAGTCCAAGCCCCAAATGCTGGGATAAACTACGGGCAGAGGGAAAGCATGTTCAAGATTTAAGTTGGCTTAAAAATGAGTGCTCTCTCTCGCTCGTGCTCTCACTCTCGCACGCACGCATGCACACACCATTTCCTTTATGCTTTTGTTACAGGGTGTCTCAAATTTGAAAGCATCATGATTTTTGGTATATAAACTTGCAGGTAACATTTACAGCCTGGGGACTTACCCGCACACGCTTACACATGCACACTCCCCCCCATCAAATCCCACTACAGATTGCTTGGGGGGGGGCTTTAACCCTCCCCACATCCCAGCAATATTGAGTAGCATATTTGGGACAGAGGAGAGGTTAAGGTATCCAACCACACTGCAGTGATGCTGCTGAAGATTGCTGTGGTGGAGAGGAGGCTTTAATCTTGCCCCCAGTGCAGCAATTATCCAGGGGTTCCCAGGGTGGCAGGAGCCCCATTTTCCAGGGGAAAAGGGCGCGTAGGGGTGGTTCTTCGTGCACCCTCTTCCCCTGCAGCTTCGGGCTCCTGCCAGTTGTCTGGTGGGCTGGCAGGAGCCTGCTGCCCATTGCGTTCAGAGTGGTGGCAGGGAGCATGCACACGGATCGCCCCAGTGGCCCTGCAGGTAACCCACATACGGCACGCTGCCTACCTCTGATTTACATCATTATCCCCCCAGAACCTTCATTGAAAAACAATCTTAGCATGTATTGTCCATGGCTACTAGTCACAATGACTAGATATAACTTGCAGTATCAGAGGCAGGTGGGAGCTTCAGGAAGGACTGAAAAAGGAAAGGAAAGACTTCTTCACACAGCACAGAGTTAAACTATGGAATTCACTTCTGCAAGATACAGTGATGGCGACTAATTTGGATGGCTTTCAAAGGGGAATGGACAAATTCGTGGAGGAGAAGGCTATCCATGGCTTCTAGGCCTGAGGGCTCTATGCTACCTCCAGTTAAGAGGCGGTGTGCCCAGTATGCTGGGGAACATGGGCAGGAGGGTGCTGTTGCACTCATGTCCAGCTTGTGGATTTCCTGAGGGCAGCAGGTTGGCCACTGTGTGAACAGGATGCTTGACTAGATGGACCCTTGGTCTGATCCAGCAGGGCTCTTCCTATGTTCTTATGTAACGTATTTTTATTTTTTATTTATGTATAAAGTTGGGAGTCACAGTTCAGCCCAAATAGGTCCTCCAAGGTGACTCACAATTAAAATGTAAAACAATTAGAAAAATTTAAAACAGCAGAATTAAGAGTAGAAGAAAAACTTCACAAGAATTAAATACTCAGATTTGCTTGTGTTCCTGTTCCCTCCCCACCCTTTCCCCCTTTCTTATCATGTCTATTAGCTTGTAAGCCAGCCTGTTTTTTTAAATCATTTGTAAATAAGGTCCTGGCAATAAGAATGCAATAAAGCACTCCAACCTGGTTCACACATAATGACAACCCAAGGGTTGTCATGCGCAAGCGGGAGAGAGTGAGCATGCGGCCTTCTGCACACCCGCCAGTTCCGCTTTTAGTCAACAACCTATGATCGGCCTGTTCATAGGTTGTTGAGTGTGATGTGTGAACGTGGACCGCTGGGCTGTTTAGGGGCTAAACAACTTAGGGGTTAACCCATGCTTTGTTGCTGAGTAAAAGCGGAAGTGGCCGGTGTGTTGCAAGCAGCACTCTTGCTCATTTCTTTAACCCATGGGCTGTCGTTAGCATGAAAATTGCTTGTGGAACTGTTTACAGCATAGCAGTACTCGATTTGCCATTTTGCAACTCCTGAAGTAGACTGCAGCCTATGCAACTTCATAGACTGATGCGACTGCTCTTCCAAAATAGAGAGGAAGGGAAGGAGATGGGACTTGTCAAGAGCTTTGGCAAGAGCAGAAGTCTCATTGTCCCCACAGCTCTACTAAAGAGGAAAACTGTCCTCTCGGGGAAAGCTGACAGGAGCAAAAGCAGACAGGGTGGAAATAAGCCATGGGCATATAGCAGAAAACAATGGACAGTCAAAGAGGCCAAGGGGCCATCGAAGAAAATGCACAGGCCAGACATATGGAGAGAGAGACCACGTATAGGTCTTTATTTGTTAATGCTAGAAGCCAAAACAGGGGACTTGAAGTGCTTGGCTTTAAAAGAGAACCTAGATATAGTGAGCGTAACATGAACCTGGTGGAATGGAGAGAAGCAAGGGGCTCTGGTCATCTCTGGACACAAACTCTATAGGAAGGACAGAGAAGGGTGTACATGGGCTGCTGTTGCTCTGTATGTCAGAGAGGGCAAAGTGTTAGGCTCCAAAAGTAAAGTAATACTATCTTCCCCCTAACCAAGATACTCAGGGTGATGTTGAGATGGAGGAAGATGGCGGGAGGCATCCAAAGGAGAAAGTGTTGTAGTAATAACGAATGACTTCAGTTACCCTCACATAGACTGAATAAATGTGCATTCCAGTCACAAGAAAGAGGTAACATTTCTAGATACCCGGAGCAATTGTGTCCTAGTACAAAGCCCATGTTGGGGATCATTCAGAAAGGAACTGCCAATGTCATAGTGCCATTATACATGTGACCACAAGTGAAATCCTTCATATGGTTCTGCTCGCCACAACTCAAAAAGGATATTGTAGAGCTGGAAAAGGTGCAGAAAAGCTCAAGCAAAATGATCAAGGCTTGGAGCAAGACCCCCCTATGAGGAAACAGAAGCTCTTTGGGGCTCTTTAGCTTAGAGCACAGGTGAGGAAGGGGGAACATGATAGAGGTGTACAAAATTATGCATGGTGTGGAGAAAGTGTACAGGGAGACATTTTTCTCCCACTCTCATAATACTAGAGCCCAATGGAGTCATTCCATGAAGCTGAATGGAGGAAGATTCAGGACGGACAAAGGGAAGGATTTCTTCCCAAAGTGCATCATTAAACTGTGGAATTTGCTACCAGGATATAGTGATGGCCACCAGTTTGGACAGAATCAGAGGCAGTACCAATTGCTGGGGAACCTGAGCAGGAAGAAGCTGTCGCACTCATGTCCTGCCTTGGGTTTCACATAGGCATCTGTTTGGTCATGGTGGGAATGATATTTTGGACTTGATAGGCCTTTCATCTGATCCTGCAGGGCTCTTCTCATGGCCTCATGTCCAAAACTGGACACAATGTGCTTACAATGTCATTATTCCTTTAACAAGATGAAGGGTGTTCCATTGAGTAAGCCACCTGTTTACTTTAGAGCCAATACAATGGCTAGCCGGAAGGTTTGATGAATTGTTTAATGTATGTATAAGTCACTTATTAAGCTGCAGTTGCAATACGAAACTGTGCTTTTTCCCATGGCCCTTGTTTCATGCTCCTTGTTTTGGGGGGATGTGCTATCAACCAACCAACCCCCCATTTCCTGGCTTGTTTCATAAACTGATATCACTGATGATGATCAAATAAATTTGATTTGAATGCTACTTGAGCAATGGGCCTACTTGATTTAGATTATGCCGTTATTCATCTTGTTGATTAACTATGAATGCATGGTCACTTTTAGTTTGTGTTTTCTGGGTTGGCGGGGGCTTAAAAGCGGGGATAAGGAGTTTGGTGAAGGGAAATCTCCCAAAGGTTCCCTGGCCTCTGGCCCAGAAAAGCTTGTGCCACAATATACATACTAGTCTTTAAGATGTCATCATAGGGCTCTTGGCTGTTCAAGCCCCTAACAGCAGTCCAATCAGAAGGTCTCGGAGGGGCTGGTCTCCCCCTTTGTGATGCCCCCTTAGCTATTGTTTTTAGGAAGCTATGGGGGGGCATGATTTGACTAAAAGGGGGGGAGTTGGGGGGCACAGATTTTGTTAGAGCCCCCTATCTCTACCTCTAAATTTGAGCACTCTTAGCTGAAGGGCTCTGAACACTATTTAATATCTAAAGGATTATCCATTTACATTTTAAACACATGACTGATCCGTACACTCTAACTAGAGATCTTCTTGCAGTAAGCATTTGTTTTTATAGCCTGCAGGTCCTGAAAGGACAAGAGGACTGTACATTGTTTTCTGGTTAAACATGACCCTTACATTCCAGGTAGCTCAGGGTCGGTCGGTCGGTCGGTCCCTGGCATCAAATGCCCTTTGCCCCCTTGCCTCCCATCATGCCTTATAATCATTAACTTAGCTATCAACAAGGTCCATTTAATCTCTACATTATAAACGACTCTTATCTGCTAAAGTCATCTAATGAGTAGAAAACAAATTGCTTTCATTTAAAATGTAAACTGTTTTAACAGAAGGATGCAGCCCTGGAACATGTGATACCATGAGGGGCCTTCTGAGCATGGGCAGAATGCACTTCCAGTGTTAGCAAAGTTGGAAAGTGTTTCCTCATGGCATTCCAGGCAGAAATGGCGAGAAGGGACTACGTGTCCATCCAGCTCAGTGCAGACGTGGAAAAATCAGTTGCAGGGATGGTCAGTCTTGGCCTCTACCCCCCCTTCTCCTTTAATCATGCTGCAATAGTGCCACCCTCTCCTACCCTTGGGCATGCCCCCATCCTTCAAAGAAACAGGCGCTTGAACTCATATAATCATGTTGTCATATTTATAACTCCAAACCAGAGAGAAAATGGCTTGCAAACAAATGCAGTCCTTCCTCTCCCCCAAACTTTAAGCCTGTCGTTTATGAAAGTCCTCTGACACAAGTGTGCTAACTCTCGCCCTTGTACTCCATCTCCAACAGCCCTGCTCACTTTCACCACGGCTGTGCAGCATCCCATGCAGGCCACGCTTCCTGTGGCGTGTGTGTGTGTGTGTTATGGATTGGGAAGGGGGATAACTTTTCCTCCTGGTGGACCACATCTTTACAAAGGTTCCCCAAGAAAAACAGGTCACTGATAGGCTGCCACCAGTCAGGATGAACCTCCTGACACACCCTGGTTGGTCTAGCTGCTTGGCAGGTTTCTGAGCCCTACCAGGATTCATCCCAGCCCTAGGAAAAGATAAAAAGAAAGGTGCCTTGGACTCTCTTTCCCGAAGCCCAGAAACACAGAACTTAACAAAACCCTTAATAAAAATCCTAAAAACACAAGCAGCAGCTGTGTAGCCATGTGGTCCTTCACGTGGGGAAGAGTTGAGTGATCATTCCCATTTAAACTACCCAGCCAAATGTCCACAAAAAAAAAAGAGAGTTGGGGGGGGGGATCAGGGAAGGCAAAGATCTCTCTCTCTCTCTCTCTCTCTCTCTCTCTCACACACACACACACACACACACAGAATTCCAAATAAAATTAAAATGTCAGTCTAACTTATCTAGTCCCATGTTACCTACTTGGGTAGACTCTTGGGTTCCAGAGCATATGTAGAGTTTATTGCTGAGAGGATGCTCTGAGAGAGTATCTTGGCTTCCAGTTAGATGGTATCTGGACAGCTCCCCCCACTTCTATGGGCATTTGAGTTCAGTAAACGCCAGACCCTTAGCAGAGACTGGCTGTTGTTTGGTCCAATAATGTGACAAATGGTTGAGGATGATCCTCAGTGCCCGCAGTGGCACCCCTATATCTTTCATCAGAGCAGAAACTGGTGTGATGGCAGTACAATCTATTATTGTAATTAGGACTTTTTAATTACTGGCTCAAAGTACTTTCCTTTTCAAGTTCCTGTTCACCCAAGTTGTGTCTGGTAGAGCAAATGGGAGCCAAGCCAGGTAACTGTGGAAATGGGCTCCAAAGACTCGTCCACCAAATCCGGCATTTTGCCTTTTCTTTGGAGTATTTTTCCACTTTGAACCCCACTAATTGTAAACGGGTTTGCGGGGAACAGGTCCACAGTGTTTCCAATCAATCCGGCCTCCGTGCTATTGCACATAACAAGAGAGCTCCCTGATATGCAAGTCCAAATTTGAATGTGAGAGCAAACTAAAGCTTGTCTCCAAGCCTGCTGTCATAATTGTCATAACCAGACTCAGAATGCAACAAAGGATAACCGCTGTTCTAGAAGGGCATTTTAACAAAATTCCAGCAATGTGATAGCCTCCATTTCTGATGTCAGTGGTCTAGCCAGCAAATCAGAAAATCACTTAGTGTCTGGACCCACCTTCTGAATGGCTCTAACTTACAACTCAGAAGGCTCAGCCAGTTGTACCAGTTAACCTATTTGAAAAAAGAGCATAAGTTTTGGGGACAGCTTTGAGAACAAAGAAGTGAATAAGATGAGATAAGCTTATTCGCTAACTTCTGAGATGCCTTAGGTGGCAGTGTCGAGCACTTCAAAAGTAGGGCTTTGTTGGGGCAGGTCTGCAGAGGCTGCTCACGTTTGGTTGGCAACCTATGGCAAGCAGCTTTGAGCTGACGGTGTGTCTGCACGAAGGATATACAGGCATGGCAAAGAACATGTCATGTTGTTCACGGAGGGGGCATTATTGTTTCAACAAGCCCTTTTTTGGCTACTTACAGAATTAGCTGCCTTCCAGATGGCGCCGGGTGTTTCACATGGGTTTCCAGGTTTGACCCCCATAGAACTGCATTTCTAGTCCTCTGGAGGAACGGGCCCCAGGATCCCATGGACATGCCCTGTCCCCTCGTGGGCGAAGCATCATTCCCCTCCTGAGAGCGTGGAGGCCAGGGCTTTGCACTGCCTTCCTCAGAGCTCTGACGCTCAGATTACCCTGGGGAAGGGAGCCCAGGCCTGAGTAAGAGGAGGAATGGAGGCTGCCTCTCAGAAAGCCCCAGTTAATTCTTATTGCTTCATGGATTTAAGGATTTGGAGGAAGATAAATTCCAAAGAGCCATCCCCTGCTTGCTCAGCCAGATAACATTTGCGTTCTCTGGGTGTTTGCGTCTATCTGATCCCTCTCAAATTCTGCTCCCTGTTCAAACTTTTTTGCCACCTTCCAAAGGATCAGTGGCTACATCAAAGGTTACATGAAGGTTGGCCACATTCCTTTTGAGCTGTTTGCACAGCTCTTCAGTTTACTCTGCTAACACAAGCCAGTACTTCTTGCAATCGCTCTGTTTGCCCAGCATTAGGGCCTGTTTGCAGAAACACCTAGGAGAATCCAATGGAGGGACTGGCTTTCTAAACATTTGGTCCCATCTGTCAATCAATAACACCAATCAGTTTCCTGATACAAACAGCAAACTCTGCCAAAGCCAATATTTGCTCAAACTTTTACTGAGTCCTGCTGAGGTTTTTTTTAAGTGTAAAAGGCATTTGAACAGACATTCTGCGCATAAAATGCTCTTGCTTAATAGTTAACTCTGGGCAAACAGAATGTATAATTCCAGCTAACGGAAGGAACACAAAACAAACAGCCTCTTTATTGCACCTTTTAAAAAAATGGGGGCCATTTGCATAAGTACAGAGGCGGTTGGTATATAAAAGGGAAACATCTCGGTTCCATTGAGTCAGACTTGCACACACTCACACCCACACCTGACCTCTGGCCTCTGTGTTTGGGATGGTGTTTATGCAGGTTATAGTGGTGTAAAACCCTCTGATGTCATTCTTGTGGAATGGAGCAGCCTGACACTACAAGACCCCCCCCCCCGGCCCCCGCTGCCAGGGGCAAAGTGCTCGGGTGTCTCTCCTGGGCCAAAGGGTCAGTCCTACCAGCACGCTGGCTGCGTGACTATCGAAAGTGGCAGGCTCGCTCTGGGATACCAGGAAGGGGCGGGAAATGGCCAAGGATTGAGTTTTGTTCAGTTTATACCACCATTAGGGTGCCGCTTTAAGTTTATGCCACAGAGAAGAACCTTTCAGCATGTCACTGACAGAAATAAATACATGTTTGTAACACCACCCTTCTCATACCAAGGATTACTGCAGCCAACCCCCCCTCTGCCACCCGCCCCATGCCTCCCCCAACCGGGTGCCCTACATACGTGTCAGACTACAACTCCCATAATCCCCATCCAGCACACCCAATGGCCATGCTGGCTGGGGATCGTGGGAGTCATAGTCCGGCACATGTGGAAGGCGCCAGTTTGGGGAGGGAGACGGGGTATGCCTCCTCCTCTGATTTAAGGGCCAGAAGGTGTTTGAGTTTTGGCCCTGCGATGCCGCCGGGCCAGGCTCCAAAGGCTGCCTGCTGGAGGCCCGCTTTGAGATGTCCCTGCAGCCCCTTACAGCAATGGAGACACAGGCACCATGATTATACTTTTTTAGATATGGTAAGTGATATAAATTGACTAAATAAATAATAAATGATAATAAACTTAATTTTATTAAAATTAGTTAGGAAACGAAATAAGTTCATGTTAGACTACCAATAACTCAGAGGAAGCAGGGAACCCTCAAGGGTGGGTTGGGGGTGGGCCAATGATAGCAGCGCCCCCGCTAAGGGAAAAGTGCTCTGTGAGCCCCAACTCCGCTACACCACTGCGTGCAGGCAAAATGCTGTGAGCATCCTTGGAAGGCAAGGAGAGGGACAACGAGGGGCTGTCTCTGGCTGGGGAGCTGGTGTGGCATCGTGGCAAAAAGGCTGAGGGATGATGGGTCAGGCGGTCGCCCGGGTGAATCTCGCCTCAGCCATGAACTCACAAAGGGAGAGCCAGGCTCTCAGCCACAGCCCTCCCACCTACAGCATGGGGACGCTGGCGCTGATGTACCTTACCGGGCTGTTGCACGCGGCCAGCCGGCTTCTTTTCAGGGAGCCCACAGCAGCACCCCTCCCTGCAAGGCTGGCTTCCTCTGGCCACAGCAGTTCCTGAAAAGTTTGCCCGAGGACAAATAGCGACTTGCTACTGGACGGGCCATTTGCAGCAAGACAAAATGGGATGCAGCCCTCCAACTTTGGGGATATGGCAATAAATGGAGGGTCCTCATTAGTCAATCCTCTCATTCCAGTACTGTAGTCGACCCTTGTTTACAGTGTGTGCGCGTCGCAGGTTTCCCCCCATGTGACTCTTTAGTTCCTAACGCTTCTTTGAACAGACCTCCCGGCGTTCGGCTCACATGAAAGCGATTAGATTGCATGGCCCCCTGAAGGATGACAATATGGCTTGTCTTGTAAAGGTATTTCTTTATTATATCAATTTTTATTTTATTTTTTGCTGGCGGTTTGTTCAGGGAGAGTTTCTAGCAGCTCAGTTCATGTTTAATTCATTGTGCTTTGCAAAGAAGAAGGAAAAAACACATGAATAACTGGACCAGATAATGATCTGCCGAGCCATGTTTTTTACATCACGTTTTGGTAACCAAATAAATCTCTTCTGAGATAAATGTCAGAATTATTTTTAAAGCTTTTCTTTGCAGAGAAGGCAGCTTCCACTCAAGGGGGTATCAAACAGTCGTTTTCTTAAGAGCTTAATTGGGTCTGACAGAGAGGGAGAAGGAGAAAGAGAAAAAGAAAAAGACCCTGAAGAGATGGAGCGGAGCCGGAGAACAATCTTTTCACACAGGTAAGAGGCCTTTTCACTTTTGGAATACAGGCTGCCTAAGATGATGCAATCAGTGCATCCACTAGAAAATCTCCCTGGTGCAAGCTTCATTGAAGTGATGAGCGGGGGTCATGTTCTTATGTCCCTCTTTTGTATGGCACTCGTGTAGGGGAGCCTTCTTGGCACATTGGGCCCCCAGCACCATCTCCGCTGTAATGTTTGCCTTATAATAATACTCATCAGATGTATCTAGCCCATTTCGAGCATTCACAGCACTTCCCCTACATTATGCCATAATCATGACAATAGCCCTGCAGGAGAGGCCATTATGGTGGCAGAGAGGGGCGTGGCTGAGGCTGGCAGGGCAGTGGCTTTGCAGAAGGGCTGACTTCCTGGCTCAGAGCTCATGTCCCCAGTCATTCTGCAACACAAGCTATCATTATTCTGCTCTCTACCAAATAATGAGCCGATCCTTGCCAATGAAGCAGTAAGTTTCATGGCCCAGTTCTGACATGGGCATATTACTACATGGGGATATTTAGGTCTCTGCAGAGTCATGGCACAGCAGGAGAGAGCTAGAATAACACCAGGCCAGAGATGTGTTTGGATTGCACACCCAGAAGCCAAATTTGTTGGGCCTCTCTGCTGTGTTGCTGCGTTTTTCCTATCGAAAGAACTGGTCCTAGAGAGTTTGTTCCCCAAAGCTACTGCACACTCTGTAGGAGTGCGGGGGACCCCAGGGCTGCCCACTTCTCAAATCATGTGCATTGTTACTGGCACCCTAAAAATGTTACTCCTCCCATAGCCCAATGGTTGGGTTGTTCATACCATCAAGGCAGCACTGCTCACCCACAGTCCCTCCCATTGCCTGACCCTACATACCAATGGACTCCCAGAATCCCAAGACTGCACTGCTTGGCTATTCAGACAATGCACAGCTCCAACTCCAATATTTGTTCTGCAAACTTGGGTTAACCCTATTAGCCATTCAGTTTCTCAGTGCATAAAATGGCTGGAAGAGTCAACTGCTGAAGTGGGGAGAAAGAGGCTGTAAGAACCATACTTGCCCAGCTGCCCCAAAGCTTTGCTCTGGATTCCACTGCAACTAGAAATCGGTCAGAACGGCAGGTACTCAGACCCCACGGGGTAACGGTTCTCTGCTCTTCGTTCCCAAGTAGTCCATTCCCTTATGTTGCAATTCGGGAATTCAAACAGAAGATGGTGCTAAAGGAAAATTGATGGATCTCCCCCGCCCCATTCTTGTGACACGGAAGGCGCTTTGTATCTCAGACACCAAACTGCCCCCTCAGAAGTGGCTGTCGTCTGGATCTACATCAGCAGGGAGAACCTTTGTGTTGTCAACCTCACCCCAACAGAGAGAGTGCAGCTTTACGTCTTCCCATTTCCCCAACCAAAAATCCTGGCAATCAAATTTATTGGCAATACCCACAATTCTAACTGAAGCCAAAAAATGTTGCAAATGTTGACCATCAAGACAATGAGGAAACAAACAGCTTGGAGGTTCACAAAACCATATCAGCGGGGCTTACTTGCAAGTAACTGTGCATAGGCTTTCAACCTTTAGGATTCAAATATATATACCTAATCTCAAAGCCACAACATTCTTCTAAAATTCAATAATGCAATAATGATCACTACCATACCACTAAAGGCTAAGAATCCACAAGTATGAGGTTTCTCAACTCCACAATGCATGGAAATAATTTCTGGGCCCTTTACAAGCTTGAAGTCTTTCTTAATATAAGAGCTTTTCTACATGAGGCATTTATTGCGTGCTTGTGATTCCTTACTCAGGGTTGTTTTGGGGGTCTTTAGATGATGTCATGATCCTCCAGTTCTGCTTCTGTTTCTCAAGAGCACTTTCTCAGCTTTTTAGAATGCGAAAAATGGGATATTCTTTCTGAAAGCACTGTTTCAACTTGTGTCATTGTGCTATTCCACTATAGCACACCGCCACCTGGAGGTTATGTAGCTGAAAAGCAGGAAAGGAAAAGCTCTTTGTGTATTACTCGGAGCTCAATTCCGCGACAAAACTGAAAATATGTACAGGATTAACAGCCTCATGTAGAAAAGCTCTAAGTCATAGTGTTTAATATGAATAGGCATATAAACCATGGCTAGTATTCGGAAGAGACCGTAGGTCAGGGGTAGAGCACATGATTTGCATGCAAAAGATCTCAGGTTTGATGCGTAGCACCTCCCAGTGTGGCCCAGAAAGACTCCTGTCTAAATCCTTGGGTAGCTGCTGCCGCCAGTCAAAGTCGACCAACCTTCTCCCACTTGGTGCCCTCCAGATGTGTTCAGCTATAACTCCCATCAGTCAGCATGGCCATGTAGTCAAACACAACTGGAGGGCACCAGGTTGGAGAAGGCTGACTGCTGACCATCAGTGGGGCTTACTTGTCTGCCACAAAACTCTACCTGCACATTGTAGGAGATTCTAGGGAGAAGAGCGAGTTCACATGGTGAGCAGCACAAACTGCTCATTGATGCTCCATGTGTATTGGGAATAATGCTGGCGCATACCCAACACTCCCTTCTGGCTGCGCATTGCAGCGGTAGATCAGCAAAGCTGTCTTCCAGGGAAGGCTGCCTGCCATTACGACTCTTTTTACTGAGCTTCCCAAGGAACTCCCATCTTGTAGACTGAAGGCCTTCTGGGTAGTGAGAAGAAAATCCTCTACAGACCAAAGTTCATCCATGAATGAGAGACAGTAGCACTTTGTTTTAGAGGGACACAGTCAGTGGTGTGGTGGTAAATATGAAAGCGCAGAAAGCTCATAATGTTAGCCTCCATAGCCATGTCCCCAAGGAGGATCCATAGACATGCTACCAAGAGATATATATCTTGCTTTTATATTATTTATATTCAAAGGAGCTAATACTCTGGCTAAAAATGCCCTCTTAAAACAGACATCCAAAACCAACCAACCTCTAACAAAACCTCACAATGGAGTTTATGGGGCATGACTGCAATCCTGTGCCTAGTTACCTGGGAGTAGGCCGCATCACACTCAGTGGTGCTTACTTCTGCCTGCATAGGTTCTGCTTTTAAACACATTGAGCTTTAACAAAAGATCTTCAGCCAGCGGAAATGCAACCTTAAACTTTGAATTAGAAATGCAAACAGTCTAGCAAAGAAGTGTACCTATTTTAAACTGCTAGTGTGAATTAGGAACTCCACCAAAGGAAAGGAAAATAGAAGAATCCAGCCTCTGGTGGATTATTTCCCTCATTTTCTGACTTCCTCTATGCTAATCTGTCACAAACAATACTAAAACTTGAAAGCCTCATTATCATCCCACTTACCCAGCAGATGATGCCACTGATCCTGCTCTGAAAAATGTCCTAAAGATGCACTCCCTTGTGCCGCCCCCCTCCACTACACCACCAACACAACCCCGGACATATGTGCCTTAACTGGCCATAGTGACATCCTGTGGCTGTGATAGATGGAGCATGGATGGGTGCCCACTCAAAAATGGTTAATGTTTCTTTTTGGTAGGTGGTAGTTAACACCAGCAATCTCCTAGAGAAGATCTAGTACCTGAAAGATGTTAGATACAGGTGCCCCTTACAGTACTGCTGTGGGAACAACTTTTCTGCAGGTTTGTCACATGAGCGAAGCTGACTGCATAAGTCTTTCCCACAGAACTGGCACCAGAAAGACCTGCTGCATAAGCCTGTGTTGGTGGCTGGCATTTAAAAGTTGCAGCAGCTCTGTGGAATGAACCCGTGGAAAAGCAGCTCCTGCAGAGCTGCCGTAACCTGGAAAGGGTGCCTTGCGCAACGCAGGCTGTGTGAAAGCTGGCATGGCTGTGTTTCTTTTGGCAACAGTGTCGCTTGGATGGAAAGAGCTGAGAGGCCATGTGGGGGGACAGGGCAAATATTGATTTGTTCTTGGTGGTTTGACTGGAAACTGGCTAGTATACAACCTGCGCAAAAACACACTGCAAACATGGAAGACAAACTGACTTGCCAGGGCCGAGGTGCCCTGTCTGTGGCCTGGCTCTCTGCCACTCATCTAGGCCAACCAATCCTCTTCCTTCCTCATTTCCTCCTCCACCTCCCAGCTCACAGACTGGTCCCTATGGAAGTAATATGATGACAATGACCTGGTTTCACCAGGAGAAACGGCGGTGTGCAAATTATAATAGTATGTTGGCAGCATAAGATGCTAGAGATAAACACTGAATCCTAGTTTAAGATCAATTTGTTTTATCGTTGAGTCAGCAGGGCACGAACATCTTAGTCATGAAGGTTGGCAGTTTAGACGTACGATTCAGATATGTGTCCCTGCTTGTTTTCAGGTGCTATGTGGAATGTAGTCATGCGCGGCAACTTCAGATGTTACAGAGAAGCTGGGGCAAGAGGAAATGGAGGCAGGAAGTGCTCAGCACTTGGGCTTCCTATTCTCCTTGCTTGTCTGGAACATCTGTTCTAAACATATCTAAAGCAAGCGTTCAGCCCACAAAATGGCAGCCTGCCAACAGGAAGACTTGGGCTGACTTCTAGTGTGCAACTGAGGTTGGGACCATGAGGAGCTAGTGATGCTAGGGTGGTATGGGAGGGAGTTAAATAAGTGGTTCTTGATGGGGATGGGAAGTGAGGGAGGCAGCCTAATGGAAAGAGAGCAGAAATAGGGAGAGCTTGAAAATTAAGGACTGGCAGAAGTAACCAGAAAGTTGCATCCAGCAACACTTTCTCTCTTTCTTCAAGTATCATTTCAAGGTTCCCTCAACCCTTCTTCCTGTTTGTTTTCTTGGTAAGACTGAGACAATTTGGATAGCCCTTTCTTGACACAGCTAGATCTAAGAACGTTCTTCCATCTTTGAGGGCACATTACTAAACTGGAGAAACTGCTGTGGGCACCACCACAAAATGGATGCCATGGACGGACTGCCTAGTACAAAGGACAAGTAACTTGCCTAAGAGACTGAATACATGGCAGAGGATGAGTTTGACCCAAACCACAAATTACACCCACAAAACACAAGAAAATACCCATTTCACACACCCACTGACTCCAAAAATACAAAACCTCTGACAAAATACACACCAGCCTTCCTCTCCACACATATAAGGGGGCAAAACACCCCCCCCCCCGTCCTCACTGCCTCCCAGAGCTGCCCTCTGCAAGCTTACCAGGCAGCAGTGGGGCCCTTTTTCTCCCACCAGAGTTTCAGGTGGCTGGCTGCCTGGCTGGAAAGCCAAGCACCTGCCTCCGGCTGGCCCACCTTTTTCCTTTCCTGTGCTGAGAATGTCTCAGGGCCTATGTTGGGCCCAAAGGCATGCTGGGGGAGAAGAAAGGACAGGGGTGCAATGGTGCCCACCAGCACCTTGGGGACTCCAGGCCTAGAGGTTCTTCCAAAAGAGTCTGGAAAATGTCCCGGTTTAGCATGATGGCAAAATGACACGTACTTCTGAGAATGGGACTAAAGAGAGTGGTGGGAGCAGGGTGGGCAGTATTCAGCAAACTTCAGGATTCTTTTTCTGGGCAAAGCACAATAGCACCCCCACCCTGTTCCCCTCAACACCGCCCTTTCCCAGTCTGCTTGCAGGGGAATGCCCATCGACACCAAAGATTTGAACCGCAGGGTTGCACAGACAGTCCACAAAGACTATCTCCTGTGGAGGCCCTTTTGTAATGAGTGGGAGATCCGCAAAAGATACTCCTGGGAGACTGTGCCCAAAGAGTAAAGAAACTTGTCTGGCTGGAATCAGAATTCTGGGTGGTGCAGATGGTATCCTAAGAGAAATGTAAGGAAACTGATATAGTTTGCCTGGGCACAAATTCTGAAGTTAATGTCTTGATGTGATATATTTTAGAAGAGAAAAACATTGGAACATTTTAATTGTTGGTTTTGATAATTTTATATTGTTGGATTGTTTTAACCTGTTTTTATTTTTTTGTAAGCCACCAGGGTGCCTTATGGCAGGAAAAGTGGCATATAAGTATTTTAAATATCAATAGTAATAGTAATTCTATTGTGAAAGTATAGATTCTTCCCGCACCCTAATCTAATTAAAATGTGCACACAATGGCCCTGATCCAGTTATTTCCTTGGGAGCGCTGGCTCTCTGACGTGCACACCCATTGAAGCTTCACTCTTCATACATGTCCGGCCATATGCAGCACTCTGGATCAGGGCACATTTCAAAATTCTGAACTATGGGATCTGTCGGTCTTGAGGATGAGAAAGCTGATAGGCAAGAAAAAGGTATCTACCACCAATCTTTGGGGGAATTGTTGGATTTCATCTCAGCCTAATTCAACGGCCAGAAGTGAAGCCATTTTATATTTTTAAAGCTCAGCCTCTGGATGACAAACTGAAATGTAGCTGTTTTGGATGCTCTGTTGCTGACTGTCCTGCATTGAGCAGAGGTTGAACTAGATGATCTCTGGGGTCTAGTATTCTATGACTGTTTAGGTTGCATGAGCACACAGGTGACCACTATAACCTTGGATGGTTTGAACTGCAGGAAGAGTCATGGCTAGCATTAAATTCAACAGCTGTACATGACAGACACGCACCCGCCCACAGTGGCCACCCTCCTCTTTCTCTCTGCCCTGAGCCCCATTGCGGCACTTTCCTAGGTGAGGCTGAAGGGTGGATTTTCCTGTTGTGCTCAATGTTATCGCAGCAGTGCTGTTCTAATGCTAGTCAAACATTATTGTGAATAGCCAAACTCAGTAGCAGCAATGTCAGGCTGGAGAGTCAATATTAGCTGAGCAAACGGAGCCAACAAAGAGTTGCTATGTGCGTAGCTGTGAGTATTTGTGTGCTTTGCCGCCAAACAGGCCATTTGGAAATGTTATGAAAAGTAAAGTGTAGAGTGATGGTGAATTCTCTTGCTCAGCAAATGTTCTTATTTAGGGTTAAAACAGTCTGTTGTTTTAAGCATGTATATTCAAGATCAAGACTGGTTGCCACACTTTCAACTGTCTTTTTGTACTCACAGCCTGGATGGGTAAAGAGGGACACAATGGCAGATCTGTTTAAAGCACACCCTTTTGATGCTTGTATGTTGCTCTGAAGTTTAGCCACACCCATGAGCCGCTAAGGGGCAGGAACTTGATCCTCCAGCCCATTTCCCCAGCCCCTGGCCTATATTTGCATCCCACCTCTACCACCATGTTTTTATGTCAATGCGTATGAACAAATGCACAAAAATTTAGCAAGAAACTAAACAGACCCTGGACAGATTCTACTGGATACTTGACTGCAGCCTCTCTTGACCTCTGAGTCACCCCAAATCAGAGAGACCCTAATACTGGAAACCTGGCTTACAGGCTTTCTGCACTCTGACCAGATATATCAGAGATTGGCAACTTGAGGCCACAGGGCCTAATTTCAAAAGCCCCCTGCAAGCTACCAGTTCAGACCTCTGGCAAGAGTGATCTGTCCCTCCCCAGCATCCTAGTGGGCATGGAGGGAGAGAGACAGAGGACAGGGGGTGGTAGAGAGAGAGAGAGAGAGAAAGCACAGGTGGCCCCATCTACTTTTGGCTCTGGCTTTGCAGCGCATCAGCATGTGGCCCCTGACACATTATCCTGAGGGAATGTGGCTGTCAACAGAAAAACGGTCCATGCTCCTGTGTAAGTTGTGCCATCGTGGAGTGGAGCTCAGCAGTATCACAGCCTAATGTTGTAGTATGCATAGTCATTCATCTTACATGTTTACCTCTCTGGCTCAATGCCACGTGGCTTCTTTGCCGTTAGTGCCCGTTGTTCCAGGCGTCCCATGCAAATGGCAGGCATCTTCTCAGGCTGGCTGGTGTCTTGTCTCTTCGCACCCATGCAAGCCATCAGGCATTTGTTCTACATGGCTGGTACAGCACATCTACGGGGCTGTTGCAAATATACAAATGCCAACTATGAAATTTTATTGCGGTGGCCTTGCCATCAATGAAGCTCATTTATGGTGCAATTATAGCAGGAGTTGAATGCTGTTTGGAATAATGAAGCTCCCATGACAAACATTGTTGCATTAATTTTATTTATCTTGAGTGGGAGAGTGGAAACTAGCAATGGAGAAAAATAATTATTTTGCTTCTAGGTCACTGGGATTGCTTATCGGGAGGTATTTTTGCGATGCTTTTCCTCGACACAGAAGAGCAGGATATGAAATGCACGAGGTGCTACCATGGTGCATAAATACGAACATAATTTCTGAAAAATGGAATTAATGAGGCAATGAGGTTGTTTTAATGAGTGCAAGGTCTGCCGTAAATGTCACTGCTCCAATGTCTTCATTGTAAATTACTGTGTGAATTTCAGAAAACAATTTCATGAGAAGGAACTCAGCGGGTGGAAGGGGAGAGGGGAAAGAATGCAAGCACAAATGCAGGTCTATCTCCAGGAGGGAACAGATAAATTTCTGATAAATTGGGCTCACCTACTAACCTGAATAGGCAGCTTGCACATGGTAGTTGTTGCATTGCCATTGTCAGGCCAATAGGAAAGCAGGATCCGTGCAAAGCTCAAGTGGGCCTTTGCTGTCCACCCAATTGAAATAAATGGTGGGGGATGGGGATGAAAGATCAGCCCTGTCCTGTGAGTTGTCACGGAGCAGGGCAAGGAAAAGGCGATCTGTTCTCTTCTGCCTTTGTTGTGGCGAGGGCTTAGAGGCACTGGGCGCTGTTGAGGCCTTGGTTACAGGGCTCCACTATGGGCTGGGTCTTTACCAGGGTTTTGGGCAAGTCAGGTTTCCCAGGGAGGCAGCAACGGGAATAAGACAGCACCATGGAGAGTTCTAAGTGGTGCTGGGGCTGGAAGCCAGACAAGGCTGTGTGTGCGTTGTTCCAGCAGACAGCAGATTGTGACTGAGCCTCAAGCAGGGGCTTGGCTTCCTTTAGGCTGGTGAGCCCCACATCCAAACTGACGAAGGCTTTTCTCTAAAAGGAGCTTCATCTCAGTAGCCTCAGACTATGATGCTGCTGCGGTGGCTGTGGCATGCTGGTGTCTTCATGGCTGGAGTCCTTGAGAGCCTGAGGATGGCAATATGACCTCTGCTGGACATGGGGGTGAGGGGGGGAGGTCTTTAGGGTCTTCCTGGAGAACTGGATCTGAGGAGGTAGAAACCTCATGATTCCTTTCTGTAACAGAGTCCTCTCCCGGAACAGGTAACTCAGGAGCCTCTTCTTCTGAGGATGAGGGTTCAGTGTCCTGATCTGTGACATGGTCTACAGCTAGGAAGTATAGGTGTCTTGTTGCTCAGACCAATGAGCAAGTCTGACCTGGAAGACTCTATATAGGGGGTAAGGGATGTCACCTGATCCACTGTAGCCTTGTGGAGAAAAGCCGGTTCATTATCTGGTGTGGCTGGTCTACTTGCATTTCCTATGAGTGAGGCAGTGGTACACAGGCAGCATTCCCACCTGACAATCCCTACCTGACATCCCCCAGGTCACCAGTTTGAGACCTGCTGCAGACCTGCGCGCGTGTGTGAGTGGGGTCTGGGGTGTTTAGCCATTGTATTGAACTCTGCTTGGAAATTAAGCACCCAGTCCCCAAGATTCACCAATAGTTGCCAACAGAACCAATCAGCTTCTGCCTCTTCCTCTCCCCTGCCATTTCCATTGCCTTAAACCTTCCCTGACTCTCACAGTGGCTGCCAGGCAACTCCCTCCCCTATCCCTTCAGTACTTGCAAGCGAACACCTGGAACTGGGATGCTGGCAATAACAACGAGCAGAAGGTGGGCTGGGCAGGTGGTAACCATGGGGGAAGCAAGAGGGCCACTGAGAACGTCACTCAATTACACTGTTTTGCAAAGGCTTATCCTCCCCCCTCACCGGGAAATAAGAAAGAGATTAACCTTTCCGGAAAAGGCTCTGATTTTTCACCACCAGCCCCCAGAAGCAGCACAGAGCTCACTGGAAGCCCATGCATGGGATCTCAGAGGGCTCGTTCAGGTGGCTCAGTTCTCCAAGCCCCTTGAAAGAGGATGGTGTCTCCCATTTCTGGAATGGGCTTCTGGCTCAGTGTAAAAGTTACGAGATGTCGCAGGGCTGGTCCTACCATTAGGCAGAGTAATGTGGTTGCCTCAGGTAGCGGATTTGAGGTGTCATGAAAGGGCAGCAATTGTTATTCATTTATTATTATTGCATTTTTACTGCTAGGAACGAGGAGAGATGCTTATGGAATTTTCTGCCTCTGCCAGGTGACTTGGCTGGTCTTGGGTACTATGCACCTTGACTTTGGGGGGGGGGGTAGCATTTGCTGCTCCACCTCAGGCAGCAAAATGTCTTGGGCCAGCCCTGCACCGGTGTCTTTATTTTGGGGGGTCGGGGGGGTCATGCTTTGTTGTGAGCCTTTTAAAGTGTAATGTATATGGAAAAGTTGTATACAAATAAAATGGTTATGAGAAAGTGGCTTCAAGACATTGCTGAATGCAGGCATCTCATGTTCCTTGTCCTATGTAATGCCCAAAGTGAAACTTTTCCCCATTTGCCCTTGATGTTGATATATATAGGCTCCTACTGCTGTGACGTTGCAAGGGGCTCTAGAAGCCCACCCATCGGGTTGTGCAGCACATTTTCTCTGGCTGGATTCAAACCCTTCTCTTTGTTTGTGGTACTCTAAAGATGTGTGACTTAGACCTTCTGTACATGAGTGATTTATTGCATGCTCGTGATTGGTCATTCATGGAAGTTAGTGGGTCCTTTACATGACGTTGTCAACCTCCAGGACGTCTCCCACACTTTTCCCCATTTATTTCCCTTAAAAAAAAAGAAAAAAGGAGATAACGTGAAAAGGGATGTTATTCCGATCTATCCGCTGTGTGAAGTGCTGGTGTTGCACTATAATGACCGTGCCATCTAGTGGCTGTAAACTGAAACACACAGAAACATATAGAACTTGCCAAGGAAGTACTTTCCTTGATTCAAACCATGTGTCCACCATGTAAAGGAGCCCATCGTAATCCCACAAAGAAACCGAAAGCAGAAAGGTCCGGTAAGGATGCGGGGGTGGGGTGGGGATTGCTTAATGTAGAGAAGCTCCTATTCTGTCTACCACAGCTGCTCTTTAACAATGTTGTGCTTCCAAAGAAGGAAAAGGGGGTGTTGACTCCGTTTGATGCAGGTGTAAACCAAACCAGCCTTGTTTGGCTTCCCCGCATTTACCCTTTCAGCAAACAGCTTGTGTTATTGTTGGCACTTGTGCTTTCAGATGCCAAAGATGTTTGGAGCTTCTTTGTCAGATGAAAAAGGCACCCATCAATGCCCTAAATGTGAGCCAGGAGGTTGGAGAGTAATTTCAGCCAGGGGTGGTTTAATCAAAAGTGCCTGCAACTGTTTAATTTCTCTCATTAAATACAGTGGATGAACAGGAAGGTAAATACCAGCCTGGCATCTGGGGCCTTGTCAGCTCAGAGAGGGCCAACCGACTCCCCCTGTCGTTCCAGAGGAGTGGCTGTGGGTTCCTGGCTTCCATGGGAAGAGGGCCAGGGGGCTCCGTGGAAGCATTTTCTATATCATATGGACTCACACAGCAAAAGCTCTAGTCAGGCCACCCACGGGCCCACCCTGCTGGGAATGAGCCTCGAGCCCCACACTTGCCTTAACTGCCAAAGGCGCTAGCCCTCTTCATCCCACTCCCCTGAACGTCCTCCACAGAGCCGCCGCACTGCTGCCCAAGGTCAAGCACACTGGGCACAGTAGGCAGCAATGCCAATGTGGACTGGCCACTGGCCACAGGCACTTCTGGTCCATTAAGTTCAAGGTCCCTTCCTCCCCACACACTGGGGCAGGGAGCCCAGAGAGTGGGTGGCGCACTCAGAGCCCGGCCCATGAGAGCAGAGCCTGGCTGGCCAAGGGGTCCCTCAAGGCCAAAGCGCCCAGAAGGCTGTGCCCTCCCACCTGCACTTGCCTCTGCGGGGGGGGGGGGGGGCTGACAAAGGGACTGAGCTGTGGGAAAGGGAACCAAAGGCAACCTCCCCCAACCTAGTGCCCTCCATATGTGCTGGACTACAAGTCCCATCACTCCTGCCACCAGGCAATCATGCTGAAGGGGGATGATGGGAGTTACAAACCGATACATCTGGAGGGCACAGGCTAACAGAGGCTGGATGATAGGAATGCTGGCCAGGAAAGCAAAGCAGGCCTGCCCTTCCTGGATTACTCACAGTCTACAGCAAGGGTGTCATTCAGCTTCAGTTCCACCTCTTAACTAGTGCTGTAACCAGTGTTTTTGTTGTAACTAGTCTTGTAACAAGTCTTTTTCCTGTTACCCTTATAAGCCCTAAATATAACTTCGTAGAACACAGTAACTCCATGTGCCTCCCTTACCGACGCCTCTCTTGTGGGGAGGGTGTTTAGAGGTGCCTGGCACCTGCACGCTCCAACACGAACAAAGAGAAACAAATACCTTTGATCCCCAACATGAATTTATTTGTACCCAATGATCTTTCTCTAGCTATGGCTTTTTGTGGAAGAGGAAAGGTCGACCTTTGTGCTAACATCCCCCCCCCCCGCCCACTCTGGTTATTGTTACTTCTTGTTTTACAAGTGATCCAACATTCAGTGTCTTCTCAATGCCTGGCCTTCTTCAGTTGCTTCCTTCTCCTCCCTTCAGCTTCTTCGAGGGCCACCAACTGCCCCTTTTCCTTCCCTTCAGCTCCCTGTGACATAAGATGTCACACTCTCCTTCCCTTCCTCATTTGCCATAAGATTCCACGACTAGTCACATGTATGCACTATATTACACCAGCACTTGCAGGATCAGGCACTCATGTGCTGAAGAGTTACCTGTGTGGGTTTTTTTTTAACCTGATTCATCACCCTTTAAAAATGGTTATTGCACATTAGGCAGCCACCGAAGGCAAGCCATGGGGGGAGGGAGGGAGAGAGAGAGAGAAATTGACTGACTGAGTTTTATAATTCTGTCTCTAGATGTCAGAGACCCAAAGAAGAGGCTTGTTTTATTATCCAACATAAAATCTTCCCTTCTGGCAAAGATCACAGACAAAAGTCAGCAAGGTGATAAGCTGCCAAGTCTCCCATCCCTGGCACCTTCACCAAACGCTCCCTGTTCCATCCCTAGAAGAGAGGCCTGCATTAGTGCAATGGAGGGAGGGTGCTATCCTGCTGCTGCTGTCCTGACATAAGATTAATTATAGCATCAATGTCAAGATGAGATCACCTCCTTTTCATATAGCCCAACTATGTCTCTTTATTAACTAAAACAAACGAACAAGCCCAGAGATGAACTTGAGAATATGCATGCTGTATCAGTGCACCTTTTGGAACTTATCAGGCTCCTAATTAACTCCCATGCAGTAGACCCCTATCCCAAATATTATTTTATGGCCAGAACATTGAATAGAAAGCTGTGGAAAGCAACTACCACCAGGCACTACACCATTGGCACATGTAAATAAAAGGCATTGATCCATTTTGCTGGTACAGAAAGACCATCAGTGTCTTCCTGTTGAGCATATTAGATGCGTAACATAACCATTCAGATTTCTTGAGAAGAGTTATTTCTGCATCTATTAGCTCAGTATTGAAGACAATGAAAAAATTCACCATGGTTTTCCATGGGCAGTACAGGTGCTATGGCCTGAATGGTTTGGTTGTGCTTTCCAGTATGGAACTAGAGAGGGTTATCCAATCAGAGTGTGCCAGGACATTTCTTGAATATGAGGGAGCAGCACCCGCCCTCTGTGTACAGTCCCTGAGCTGCCCTCGTCTATATAGCGGAACCAACAGTGGTTGCATTCAACGTGACCTTCTACTCCTCCAGGCCATGCACTCAGGCATTCCTTCTCTTCCTTCCCTTTCTGTCAGATCTGTCCTTCATGGCTTCTGGTCCTGGCTTGGAGAGTGCGCTCAAACCATAATTTTCCAGTTCAGATGTACTGGCAAACTATGGTTTGATCAAGGCAGGACATTATCCATTAACCTCAGCGTGTGAGAGGGGAGGAGGGACAGGGTGGGAGGAGGGAGCAAGCCAGTGCAGGACTTGTTTCCAATCTGCCAAACCATTGTTTGGATGACTAGAAAAGTGATGTCTGAGTGTAGCTGGTGCCTGTTTTCTGTCAGTGGTAGTTCGTTGCTGTCATCAGTAAGCCTGTGGCCAGAAGGAAGAACAGAGAATGTCTCCGCAAAGAAAGTAAAGAGAAATAGGTGTTCTGTGCTTCACTTATGCTGAAGTATTAATTATTTTTAAGCCCAATAGTATGTAGTGACATTGATGGTGACAGCTACCATCCTGTTAGAAAAAAAGATCCTGTGTATGAGGCATGAAGAAGAAACAACAACGAACTTACGTTGCTTGCAAACAAAGGTTTTGCATCTTGCAGCCATCTCTCTGGTGCTGCTGTTCTCTTAAGCCAAGTAGAATGTGCCATCTGCTTAACATGCTTAACGTATGTTTGCCTTCTGAAGAAGGAAATGGGGGGAAATCGACAAAGAGCTCTCTCTCCTGTCAAGGAGTGTTACCCTTTTGTGAGGATATTTGCACTCAGCTTACATACCAACAACCCTTAATCTGCCTGGTCTGGCAGAGGAAAAGACAAATATTGATACTTCAGGCTCCTAAAGTGGCCTTGCTGTTGTTCCCTTGTAGAACTGAACTCGGACAATCTCAGAAGGTTCTTCATGTGATTTCAAGGATGATCTGGTGGCTCTCTGCCCTGCGCCTTGTTTCCCTTCCTTCCCTTGGTTCAACTGAAGAGCCCGTGTTCACTCATTCTCCTTAGGAGAGCCTTCCCCAACCCAGTGCCCTGCAGGGGTGTTGGACTACAACTCCTGTCATCCCCAGCTAGAATGGGATGGTGCTTTGGGATAAAAAAATTATGCCTGGAGTGTTTGCACAAAGTCTGCTGGTCTTTCAGAAAGAAAGCATGTTTCCTTGCATTTGTATTGAAATGCTCCACTCTAGGAATGCCTGCTACAAATGAAGTTTGTCCTGGCAGCACATAATCTTACAGATGTTCCTTTGGTAGTCCAAGCAAATCTTTTCCATTCAAGAATTAATTTAATACCACTTTCCCCCCTGCAGTACTGGCTTTATCACCTTGAAGATCAGCGCTGTTAAACCGCTTAGGGTGGCTTGCCTGTGGCCCTACAAAGACCAACTCTCTTCATATTGGATAACCTTCCCTGGCTGGCCCAAAATACCTGGCTTCATGATAATGCCAACCTTGCAGCTGCAAAGTTAGGGCTTGAATAGCAGCAGCAGCACCAGCTCAAAGTGACAGAGAGGAGAGAGAGAGAAGAAACTTGGCACCAGAGAGGCATTTTGAGTGGCATCTCTTGGGCATACTTAGCTCCTCTGCCTGAGAAAGTGGAGAACTCCAAGTCTGCAAATCCACTGCTCTTCCTTGAGCTATTTATAGATGGATATGATGACAGACAAGCATCATTCAAGGAGAGAGAGAGCAAGAGAGAGAGTGCAGGCATGCTGGCTGCATTCCGATGTTTCAGGTCAGCTTGTAGTCACTCATTGGTACATCTTAGTGGTTGGCTTGGGTCCACTTTCTGACTGCATACATACACTTCCCGTGGAGTTTTGTCTTTGCATGAGGAAGGATACCTGCAAGAATGGGAGGGCCTGTAGCTCAGGGGCAGAGGGTCCCCGCACAATCTCCTGGCATCTCCAGTGGAAGGAAGCCAGCTTGCCAGTCCCGCCAAGTCCTGTCTTAGATCTTGGAGAGCTGCTCCCAGGCACAGCAGACAGTGCTGGGCTGGATGGGACAATGGCCCGACTCTGCAGGAGGCAGCTTGCTGTGCTCCCAAGAACATCTGCACAAAAGCTCTCCACCAACGGGGCAGGCCCAAGGAGGTTCCTTTCCCTGCCAGTGAACCTCCGCCTGAACAAGTTCTGCTTTCAGTAGTTACACCTAAATCATGTAGGCAGTGAGATCTCCACCCACCAGAGTCAGCAGCCAAAGAGCTCCACAGGGTGACAGTTTTCTGCTGCATTAGCTGTGGACTAACTTAGCACATTCATGGGGAGACAGTGGTTTTTAGGATGACTTGAGAAGCAGCTGATTTTGTCACTTGGGTTCCCTTGATGTGTTTCACAGCTGGCCAGGGAGGAAGGCAGGCCCCAGCTTGCTCAGAATTGAGGAGAATGAAAACTAGCAACAAGGTCCTAAAAGCAAATGATGCAGGGATGCCCTAAAACTGTCCGTTCGGTAGAATACTTTGCACAACAGTTAATAATGGCCTTCCAATTTGCAACCAGCCATATAATCCATCTCGAACTCAACACTGATCAACCACCAATAATGTTCCTTCGACTCACTTTGGCAGCAGTGGGGGGGGGGAGGAGGGAGACCTTAAATTATAAAATGGATTGTCACTGACCCACCCCAATTGCCTCTCTTGGATGTTTAGAACTTGCCCATGAAATACCCTCTGTAATGGCAAAGCTTGGCTTGTAAGAGAAGCAACTCATGGTGTGTGGTGGGAACAACCTCAGGCACAATTGGGGTGGGGGTGAGTGGCTGCCTGCGAATAGAACAGTTTCTCTCACCCACGGCCCCAGGATGAGCATGCACCATCTCTCTCCACTCAACAGTAGATCTTACAAGAGTAGTGCCAGGGCAGTGACATGGAGGGAAGGTCGTCTACAGATTGAAATCATTGTGGCCTAGAATTAGTTCTTGGGAAGTTTGGGGCCAAGAGGGAAAAGGAACACAGAGCATGTGAAAGCTATTGATCTTGTGGCATCCTTGAACACGCTCTTATTAACCAACAATAAATCTAATCAACTTTATAATTAGGTTGCTTTCTTCCCTTTGAACTCTCATCGCAAGAGCCATTACTTAATTCAGTCAGCATGATTTATAACTGAGAAGAAAAACCAGTTCGTTGGTAAATAGGCTTTGAAACAGCATTCACATTTGGTGGGGTTTTCTGTCCCTGTTCACAGGAAATTCTGTTTCACTATGAAACTATTTTTCTGTTGAGCTTGGCATCCCAGAAACAAATTAATGTTGGTTGTGATGGCTTTTGGTGAAATGGAGAACTGCCTCCTGGGATCAGAATTACAACCTAGGACATGTCTACACTACAAATGTGGTTTCAAACCAGTGCCACTGTCATGGCTCCAGATCAGTTGTAATCCAGCTGACATTTGCATTGTAGTAAGACTCTGACAGCTCATTTCAGCCTAAGCTATACAGCACTTGGATTTCTGGCTACAGGGCAGCATTGCTTAATTAGGGGTTGTAAGTGGTGGGTGGGGAAATAAGGAGGGAGGCATTTTGGTGGCAGTGGATGAAAAAGAGTGGACATGTGGATAGATCTGAAAGGAATGGGAGGAAGGGATTTTCAGATTTGATTAGAAAAGTTCAAATGAAGACACATAGAGCTTGCTGGGGGCAGCTATTGATTCTTCTTAACACATTGAAGGGAAGAATGTCAATCTTTTAACATTTCAACTCTAACTTTCCACTTAAATGACAGCAGTTGGCTAATAGGATTAAAATAAAATTCAAAATTAAAACATCACAAAAACAGTAAAAAAAAAAAACCCTAGATAAACCACATTCAGTATATAGCAAGTACAGCAAGTATAGTGTAACCATATATATAAGGTATGCAATAAACCACAGGGAGTAAAAATTAAATCAAACGCTCGCTGAAAAAAAAAATGTTTTAAGATGGTGCCACAAGATCAACCATGAAGGCTACTGGCCAGATAGATGTCCCAGGCCAGGGAGTTCTACATTCTTTCTGTCATTCCCTCAGAACTTCAGATGGTGGTGGGCTGCTCTTGCTGACATCTGTGGATGGGCAGAATCGTATCTGAGGAGATGGTGCCAGACTGATTTGCGGATCCTTGGGCCAGGCAACCGCAGTAGGTCACCTTCACCTAGAAGACCTGGGCATGCAAATCCAGAATTCTCTCATATTGCCTTTGACCTTCTGGGTGCTCTCGAGAAGAGCTGGGGTAGGGAGCGTTCCATGGGCTGGGAGCACTCAAAAATGCCTGGTCGTGCCCGTCTCTGGAGCCAGCATGAGCACCAAAATCATTTAAAGCCCATAACAAGAAGCCCATTATGGTGAACCAGACCACCCAAGAGGCCTGGCATCCTAATCCTTTCCCCACGCTAACCAGGATTCTTTCTTTCTTTCTTTCTTCTTCTTCTTCTTCTTCTTCTTCTTCTTCTTCTTCTTCTTCTTCTTCTTCTTCTTCTTCATGGCAGTTATTAGATTCCCCCCCCTTCTGTAATAGACCTCGGTTGCCCTTGGCAACTTTCTAAGAGTTCACTTGTCTGTTAACTTCTCTTGAAATCTTCTTTTCCTTCAGGCTCTTTCCTGTCAGGTCATTGCAGAAAAAAGTAAAGGGGAAAAAAAAGAAAGAAAAGAAAAAGAAACTCCAGCTGACACAAAAAGGGCTTGGTTTACTTGGCTCGGCTGAAGACTTTCACATCACCTCTGCTGACAGATCGCTTAAAAAAACTGTGTCAATTACTTTCAAGTGAATGGAATACATTATATTATTATGTCCCACCCTGGCCCTTGAGATGCTTTTAATTTGTAGGTTTAAGTTTAAATTTCTTGAAGAGTGCCAACTTTTCTATTTGTTTTCCTTGGGGCTGCTTTTCGTTTTGGGTTTCGGTAACTGGTAATGGTTGGGGGCATTAATTGCAGCTCACGAGGTTATCTTTCAAAGCTGACTTATATTTCTGTCGACACTAGAGCTGGTCCTCAACGCGTAGGTTTTTTGACTCCTGTAATAACCCTTTGAATTTAAGCTGATTATTCCGACTTCAGAGGCTGTGTTGGTTTAATTTATCCATTGCTGGGTGTTTGTGCAGTGGCTCTGTGAGTAAATACAATACTGATTACGTGCCTTGAAAGGGTTTGTCTACCGGCTGTTTTCCCAAAGATACATTCAAATAAACAAGTTGGGCTGCTCCAGAGTGGACAGGTATCTGTTTGTTTGTTTTTTTAAGCCATAGGAAATGTCATATTATATAGACTTTAAAAATATTTCCAAATAGAATAGCCTAAAAACCAGCAAGCCACCTCCAGCCACTGGCCAACACACTGTGATGTCATGGCATGTTTATGAACCACTCAGAGAGCTTTGGCTATTGGATAGTATAGAAATGCAAGAAATAAATAAGCGAACTGCTGCAAGTAGGAAGGGGGGAGGCTCAGCAAATAGTTGTTGCAAAAGGTTCAGCTTCTGTATGTGATATGATTTGAAAGTCCATTAGGCAACTGAAAAGCTTCACACCGGGCCTAACAGTAGGAAAGGGAGAGAGGGGGCAGGAGTGCTGGGTGGGCAGGGAAGTGGGCTGAGAAAACGAGGAGGAAAGCTCTACACCAGCCTAAAATCCTGCATTTAGAACTGGGCTTTCTGCTTCCGTTTTAAATGCAGGATCATGGCGACTCCCTCTTTCTCCCGCTTCCTTTCCCCCTCCCCTTCCCCCCTCCTTATCCCCATATCTGAGTCTTCCATTGTCTTTCACAGATCTCTTCTTGCCACTTTCCCTCTGTTCAGGGAGGGAACTCTCCAGTGGAACACAAGGGGTGATTTGATAGCTCATTATCTGCGGTCTTTTTAAAAACGGAGCAAAGGGCATTTAGAGCAGGAGATGCCTGGGGTGATCATGGCGTCATGTAAAGAGCCCACAAACTTCCATGAAGGAGCCTCAATCGCAGGATAAAAGCTCCGTGTGAAGAAAGCCAAAAGGGGGATTAAGGGCCAAGAAACCCAGTAGGGTGGCCACTTATGATCACCACAAAAGAGGTTATCCACCACTTAAAAAGAGGGCAAAAGAGAACACATGTTTGCATAAAACTGGCACATGATCATTTATATCTACAGTTTTCATATAATGCAACCCAATTTCCCAACTAAATCATCACAAATGTATTTATCAATAAATTTGCACCCCATTTCCAGATCAGCCCAAATGAATTAGTTCTTATCACTTTGGCAGCCTCATCTCTCTCTCTCTCTCTCTCTCTCTCACGCGCACACACACACACACACACACACAGACCACCCCTTCTATTGTTGCTCTCCCAACTGCTACTGTTTGATATTCCTCCTCCTCTTCCTCCTCCGTCAAAGTTTTGGTGACTGCTGCTGGGGCTAATACATGGAGTGTGGAGCTGCTGCTGCTATTCCAGATCCCCATTTTCTCTTGAGGCGATGCAGTGAGGTGTAGTGTTCCTGCTGGCAGCTTTTTTTGCATTTTCTCCGGCAGGTGTCCTGAAAGAAATGCCCGCACCTCTTTCTACACATAGCCACAAGCTTTGGAAGGAGCATGAAAGCTCCTAGAATTGGTTTCACCTTTGGATCTGTTCAGTTACTCTAAAAGAAGGCCGCCCACCACCTGCTAGCCACCTCAGAGCCGCTCCCCGAGTGCCTGGTTGCCTGGGATTTCACTAGATGAACAGGGAAAGAGATGCCATCCTGGGCACTGCTGGAAATGCTAGGCTGTGGGCCTGAAAGAGGACATTTGGCCACCCTGACTTAGCCCACACAGGACAGGGTGGCTGAAGGGTGCAGAGCTGGCCCTGGGGTGCAAAATGGGAAGATGAGGAGACTCGGGCCTTCCTCTTCCATGACGTCAGTCTTTGCGGAAAGGCTGCTGGAAGGAGGTGGCCAGTCTTGGCTGCTTGAGGCCCCCGGGGAGGGCAGGGGGCTGCTGAACACAGGCTGGAGTATTAAGAGGCAATGCAGACCAGTAGCTGGACCTCTACAGGGGAGCCAACAGGCCTGCTGGGGAAAGCAGAGAGCAGGACAAAGGGCTCCCCAGGCTTCACGTGTGGAGCCCCCGGCCACACGATCTCACACGGGGCAGGCTCAGTGGCCGGAATGCAGGGGCAGGCCTCGCCTCTTCCTAGTCCGGAGCAGATTCCTTCAGGGGGCCGTGCTCCGGCTTGGCGGCTCCGGCCCTCTGTGGTTGCTGGCAGGTCCCTTGTTGCCTCAGGAGTGCAGGCTGGGCAAGCGTGGGGGCTTGGGCAGCTGGCGTGCCCCCTCAATGGGCTGCAGCTCCCTGCCTGGGTGGCATGGGGTGCTGCCCTTTAGGCTGTGTCTGACAAGGCTCCTTTAGGCTCCTCCCCAGACCAGTCCTTGGGCGGGACTGTGGGCTGGCTGAGGCCATGCGGACCTTCCAATTCCATGCTGGGGGGTTTCTGGGTCTGCGTGCGTATGGAGGTGATATGCCCCCCCCCCCCCGGATGGGGCCATGACAGTGGCCGTGCAGCACAGGCGTGGCACAGGTTTGGAGTCCTGCAGTGGCACCTCTGCAAGCAGCTCAAGAAAGCTTTGATGTATTATGATGTGGCATTACCAGGACAATGGCAGCTTGATGCATTGCATTAAAATGTAATCAGAACAAAGGCACTTTGATATATTATGGAAGCACATTTTGCGAGTGGAAGTGTCTTGGCATATCATCTTACTCTGCTGATGGTGTGATGGTCCCTTAATGCATTTTCAATAATACATCATTACAGAGACAGAAAGTGCTTGATTTGTATGAGAGCTGCTGGGAGTGAGCATGCCGAGGATAGGGAAGAACGTGTGTCCGGAGATAAAACAGGCTGTGCAACGACTGGCCCCTTCTGCGTCTCCTGATCGTTTCAGTGAAGCTTGTGCAAGAGGCTGTTCAGCTGGATTGTGTCGGTGGGTCAGATCTTTCTGTCTCCCCCTTAGTCTGTTGCGCTTAATGGCACCTCACATCTGCTACCTGCCATCCGCAGCCTCACAAGGACTTGCGAGCTTGGTTCTGGTACTACCACAGATTCCTCACCTGACCATGTGCTCAGGGTCACCCTTTTCCTTAATTCCTAGCGTTTGTTTGCCTACCTGAGTCACTATTTTGCACTTGGCTGGTTGGTGGACCTCAAAGTATAAACTTGCACACTTTCCAAATACAATGGATGTCCAAAACATCTGGAAGGCACCAGGTTGGGGAAGGCTGCTACAGCCAATTGATAGGTAATGCAGCGTTGCTTTGATTAGATTAGGAACAGAGAAGACTGAGCATTTACCAATTTCAGGAGGCCCCATACTAGTGTATAGAGAGGGCACGGACTCTTTGTTCATTTCAACAGGGTGTTTCTGTGGGAAACTTTCAAATGCATTTTGTCCTAATTTTTGCCCTTACTAGCTCACCTTCCCAGACAAGACATGGCCTTTTAAGCCAAGGTGCACATGATGGTGCACATAAAATGCAGGATAATGCTCTCTGGCAGTGGCAAGATGGCTTGATGATGATACCTTATGGTGTTAACGCATAACATGTCAATACATCGTAATGTTGCCTCTCAGATCTTCCGTATTGGTTCTGGAGATGGAGAAAAACACAGACCCTGCTCTGGATTTGTTTAGGCTGAACTAGGCATTTTTTTCTGGATTCCACCAACATTTCTGGTTTGGGTTCTGGACTCCATTGTGGACTCCATAGTGGACATCCTGCCCTATAATAGTTATTGGGGATTGCATCTACATGGGTCTCCATTGCGTCATACAGGTTGTTGAGATTATTGACTTGTATCACCACGTTTATGTGTCATGGATCACAGCAAGGCCTGGCATGGCCTAGGAATTTACCAACGCAGTTGCCCCTGCTCCATTTGCTGCGCCTTCTGCTATGAGAGAGAGCCATGTAGTGTAGTGGCGAGAGTGTCGCACTGGGAGTCGGGAGATCCGGGTTCTAGTCCCCACTTGGCCATGGAAGCTCGCTGGGTGACTCTGGGCCAGTCACAGACTCTCAGCCCAGCCCACCTCACAGGGTTGTTGTTGTGAGGATAAAACGGAGAGGAGGAGGAGGAGGAGAATGTCAGCCGCCTTGGGTTCCTTGCAAGAGGAAAAAGGCGGGATATAAATGCAATAAATAAATAAATAAAACGAGAGAACTCCAAATCCGCTGCTGAAATTCAGTTCAAACGTGGTCTGCCGGAGCGGGGTCCCTCATGTTTCCCATTATGCAAAGATGAATCAGAATGTGGGCAGTTTAAATTCTCTAGGCCCAGAGACTCCTGCAGCCCTCATGCTCAGCCGATAAATTTATGCCTGATTTTCTCCAAATGAATTCAGAGAGAGAGAGAGCAAGGAGAAGCTGCAACGGAGCCTGCCAAAAAGAATCTATCTCGGAAGTGGCGCTCGGGGAACAACACTAATACTTTTGGAGATTGAAATGCCGCCCATGAAATTACATATCATTTATCATCGCCAACTGCCTTCTGGAGAAAAATGTTTATTGCTTTTTAAACACTTGTGATTGCAGAGAAATGCTATCTAACCTCGCCTCTTTAATATGCATCTTATGAAAATGTCCGCAAGAGTAAGAACGTGGTGAGTAAGAACATGGTAGCAGTGTGTGTGTGTGTGTGTGTTTAAATGCAAGTACTTGTTTTATTCGGTTTATTCCGAGGAAATCTCGGGATGATCCAGTATTACAATTTAATCCAAATTCTTGCCAGACTGAGCTTTGCTGCTTGTTGGCCACAGTAGCAGCCATCTTCCTTTGGGTGATTATTTCTATGTGGAATAAAAATTTCAAGGACAAAATTTTGCACACTTGGTTAATGGAGGCTCCTGGATGAAGAGCCACTGGAATAATGTTGCATCGCTGGCTGAACATGTTCAAAATCCACATCTGAAACATGTAGGAAAGAGTGTAAAGACAAGTGTGCCTTTGAGCATGTGCTGAGTGCCTGTCTCTCATGACTGGTTCACTAGTGCCTACACATCTGGCATAAGTAAAATGGGTGTGGGAGGCTTGTCCCACGGCAGTTGTCATTGCAAAAGCAAAGGACGGCAGGGAGGGAGGGGGGATCCGCTTTCCATCAGGCAAATTATCGGGGGAGAGGGTTTCAGCCCCCTGCTTCACTGCAGCCTACCTGTGCCTCTTGTTCATGATGACTGTGACTGGTAAGAGACTGCAAATCTCGTGGCCTACTGAGCACTAGTCTAAATGTGCTCAGATCAACGTAGCAGCTTTAGTGCAGGTGTTTCTGTCACTGTGCTATGCCATGTATCGCCATGGCCCCTCTCTCCTGACCTCACCCATAATAGGAAATATAAAGGCATTCTGGTTGATTGCAGAGCAGAGGTCAGCCCGCCTGCCCACCTGCAAACCCATACAGTGCTAAAAGGCTGGGCCTGACATACCCTCATAACTGCCCATCAGGGCCTCCCTAATCCATGATGTCTCATGACTTCCCAGCTGTGGAACTTTGCCCCTATGGGATAACCTCAGAGCAGGAGCTCTGGTCTCCCATTCATTTCAATGGGGCCTGTGCAGGACCACTTCTTGGGGGAGGCAGTGTGCCTTTCAGGAGGGGTGTGAGTGGCTGGGGGTCATTTGGATTTTTGGCTTGGTCTATGGCCCTGGGATAGGCAAAAATACATGTAAACATTCCTTCTGTTACAGAGACTTCTCCAGTAGCTCGTTCCTTCTGCCAATAAACCAGGATCTCTCACAACTTTGGGGGAAACATTGGAAGTTTCACCATCCACCAGAGCATCGCTCTTGAAAGAAAATGCATCCACTTTTTTTTAACTTCCTGTGGTCAACCATGGGGTGAGGGGAGTCTATCCTTGAAGGAGATGAGAACAGTGTCATTTGATGGGATAGAGGTGAGGGTGATTCAGTAAATCATGCCATATAGTCCACATCATACATATGTGATGGGCCAACGGCTGGCATGGCAGTGTAGAAGCTTCCCTCTCCACTGTGCAGCCCCCCCCCGACTTTATAGCTCCAAAGAAACAACTACATTTGTTGCACTCCCCCCCCCCCACACACACGTTCTCTGGCACATCAAGCAATGCGACAATGAATATATATCGACCTTATTATAGCAGCTGGCTGCTTGTGCCAGAAGCAACCAGGCATACTTTGCTCAAATTAAAGCTGTCAGCATGTAATTTATGGTTCATTGCAAAAGAGGAGTGGAGCTCTAAGGGAGCCTCATAGCTGGGAAGCAGGGCAGGTAGGCAGATGAACTGCAGAAGGAAAGAGCTCACCGTAATGATGTGATGTCTGAGCTCAAGTGTCATTTTTTGTCTGTTTTGCACATTTTTAAAAGCTATTCCTTGCCTGAAGTGATATTCTTTCTCCCTCCCTCCCACCTCTCCTTTCCTTAGGATTGTTTCTCCCCCAAAGTTAAATTACTGGTTATACCTGAAAAGGATGAAGTAGGTGTGATAAGAGAGGACTAGACAGCAGTTGTCTGAAGACAATAGGGTGGCTTTGTTTCTTGCAATTGCGCAGTATCATCTTACTAACAGAGCTAACAGGCTTGGCAGCTCGAGGCTTGGGGTGTGCGCGCGTGTGTGTGCATGGGATTACTAGATGAAGTATGTTCTGAAGCACAGCAGAATACAGACAGTGGAGCAACGACATCCCTGCTCCACCTTCTGTGGCCACATTTTGGTAGGTTTCTAGCAGCATCACAGCAAAGTCATCCTCCTCCTCCTCCTCCTCCTCCAGTCTTTCATAGCAGAAGATAACAGAATAGGCAGAGGGGAAGCAGGATTGTTCTTGGCAGGATCAGACGGGCACTCTGGTTTTCATTGGACTCAACAAACAGCAGCTGGAGAAAACCTTGAGAGGCTGAGCTCAAGCATGGTCCCTGTTTGATCTGCAGGTCAAAAAGGCTCTTACAGCTAAGCACTCCAGCGTGCAATGTGGACATCATGCCAAAACCCTGCTGGAAGCTTGATGCACAGGGTGCTTCCATCCTAGATGTTTTCTGTGGAATAGCCACAGTATTTTGTTCATTAGGGTATCTACATGATGTTGTCATCAAGTTGTTCTCCTGTGTATTCACTGTGCTTCTTCCATCTTCTTTTTGGATCGCAGAAAATCCAATGTGTGTGTGTGTGCTTGTGCTGGGGATGTACGGATTCCCCACCGTCCGTTCCGGTGGAGAATCCACAGGCGGGGGGAGGCGATCCGTTCCTCCCTCCCGGAATCCTCGCGGAGCAGCTCCGCTTCGCGAGTATTCTGCAGAGCTGGGGGCTGTCCCGTTGTGCCATAAATAATTCCATAAGTACCGCCGAAAAAATCCTTTTCGCGCACCCGCCGTCAGTCTCCGTAAGCCTTGGGTCATAGGGGAAATGCCTATTTATTTTTGAAGAAAGGATAAAGCCCTTCACGGGGATTCCCCATGTAACTTCCGGTCACCTCACTTCACCTCACCTCCATAGACAATAAACAGAAAAGATGGAGGATTTCTGTGGACTTTGCGACTCAGCCCCAGTGAAAGAAAGCCTTGGGTCACAGGGAAAATGCCTATATCATAAAAAGGGTAAAGCCGGTTGCATTCCTTTTCCATTTCTGATTTACGGATTTCTTTTCATGATTATTTTTGTAAAATCCGCCGTTCAGCGGACAAAAAAAAAAGGGTCTGCGTGAGCTCCGGTCCGGGTCGACTGGTCTGCCCCATTCCGAGAAGGACTCCGTGAACCGGATTTGTCAGAATTCGATCCCATTTAAAATTTGTGCGGAATTCTCTGACATACCTAGCTTGCGTGCAGGTAGGCGGGCAGGCGAAGATCAGAACAGTAGCACAATCACTGCAGGTGTGAAATGTTCTTAGCACTGCACCTCTGTCATCTTTTTTTGAGAGGTGTGGTTTTGATACAATGTATTGGGTCGCTGAACCATTCAACTACACTTCAACACAGCTTAACCATTACTGTTCGATTCATTGGCAAACGATAGCTGGCAAACGATAGCTGGCAAACCTATGGTTCCTTCACACGGAGCTTTTAACCTGCGATTGAGATTGCTCCTTCAGGGAAGTTTGCGGGCTCTTTACATGACGCCGTGATCAGTCAAGGTGTCCCCTGCACTAAATGCCCTTTGTTCCGTTTTTAAAGAGATCGCAGATAATGAGCAATCAATTTACCCCATTGTGTTCTGCTTCAGTTTCCTCCGTGAAAAGAGGAAAAGTGGCAAGAAGAGGAGCGAGATCAATGAAAGATAACGGAAGACGCAGATGCGGGGAGAAGGAGGGGGAGGGGTGGGGGGAAAGGAAGCAGGCGAAAAGGGAGTCATTTTGATCCTGCATTTAAATGCAGGATTTTAGGCTAGTATAGAGATGCCCCAACTTTGAAAAGTATGGTTTGAAGTGGATTTGCAGTCCATGCTAACTATGATTTGGCATGATGTCTAAATTGGCAACCCATTGTTATAGTCGTTGGTCCACCTCTGGAGGCCAATAGAGACTCGAGTGTTAAGCAGATGGAAAATGAAAATGAAAGCAGATAAGCTACTTTAAACTGCAGTTTGCCTGTATGTTTGGAAGCTCAGCCATGGTTTGGGTTCTAAACTACAGTTAGCGTCAATTCTGGTTTGGCGTGATGTGTGAAGTAAACCAGAATGACTATGAATGGTGGGGAAAATGGGAGAGGAATTTGTGTTCCATCTTGCTGACAACAAGCTGTGAAAAAACTGAGCTCAAAGACTAAGTTAGGGCCAAGACAAACGTGTATCAAGCAGCGACCAACCCTACCACCAACTTGCTCTGTGTTTATGCACTTGGTGCTGTGTATTACAGCCTCCATGCTGGGCTCCTGTGCCGTCACCTCCTCTGGGATGCCCTGCGGTGATTCCCCGAGATGAGTCACTTTTTAGAAATGAATAGTTTATTTCTGATTTTTCAGGCTTTCAGAGAGCTGCAGCAGCAGCAGCAGGAGGAGGTGATGGTGGGTGGGAGGGAGCTGCCTCACCGCATGCTAAGAGGGGGCAGCGGGGCCCTCCCCCCAGCCCTCCTGAAGGCTCCTCCTCCCTCCCCTGTCCCCAGCACCATCCGTTCCAGCAGCCTGTGCAGCCTGGGGGCGATGAGAGGGGGGCCCTTCCACCAGCCCTGCTGACTTATTTTCCCCCCTCTTCCCTCCCTCTTCCTTTTTCCTTATGTGTCCTACCTTCTTAGACTGTAAGCCTACAGGCAGGGACAGTCTTGTCTTATTGATTATATGCAAGCAGTCCGGGGAGGCTTTGGGGCTGAGCAGGGGGACAAAGGTAGTTTAAATAAGGAAATCCCCCCTCCCGGCATGCAGGAAGCTTGCTTGCCTGTCCCCTTGCTACTGCTGAGCCCCTTAGATGTAAGGAGCCTGTCTCAGGGAACTGACTGTAAGGCACTTTGCGCTCCACAAGCAGAGTGGCCCTGGCAGAGCAGCCAGCTGGGGGGGGGGGATGTAGCCGGGAGCAGCATGCAGCATGCCACTAGGCACATGGCCCTGGGCAGGAGCACTCAGAAGAAGGCACAGCTCTGTGAGCCACCGCTGGGCGTGCATCCCTCTTGGCCGCTAGACGCCACAGAAAAAGCTGGTGTGGCACTGTCTGCTGATGTCTTTGCTACCATTTTCTTTCCAAAACCATTGTGCACCTGGCAGCTGGGAGGAGCAAGAGAATATCGCGCTGAATGAAAATGAGGAGGAAGAAACATCAGAAATGTCCCACTATCCTTTTTTTGTAACGAATTCTATAGAGATGGTGAACAGGCCAAATTCATTCCAGTGATCCCCCCCCCCCCTACACACACACATGCAACAGTCCAAGAGAGAAGATGCTGTTCTGAATCAGGACTGTTTTCAGTCAGCTCTTCTTTCCCGTCCTCTCCTAAGGTCCCCTCAGCGTAGCCCTGCTTCTCTGGTAGCAGCAGGTGCAAGGCAGCTGGTGTGGAGGTGAACGCTGGATGCCCAGATCTATCGCAAACTGCTATGCAAATTAAAAGTGCCACATATGTTAAGCATCATCTCCGGTGCTGCTGTGTCAGTGGTTTATACCAGAGAGCCACCTTGTCTTTTGCCACTGATTGCACTCTGCAGGAAGTTTTGAGGCATGCCTGATAGCCCCCTGAGGAGCACAGGGGGGTGGGGGGGCAGCAGATGGACATGGGCTGTTCAGGTCAGCATGTGGATCTCCCTTGTGAACTGTCGTCCCCCTCACACCCGCACCCGCACCCCAAGACCTCTCGGGTTTGCGTCAGAACATCAGCCTTGCTTTGCAGGGCTGGCACAGAAGGTCCGGCCTCCTCAGCACCATCCAATATTCACAGGGACACCCCTTCCCTGAATTTGCCTGATCCATTTGGAAAGCATGGGAGCAAGTGGCCATCACCCCACATCAGCCTCTCCCAGGAGGGTGCCCTCCAAATGGGCTGAACCACACTCCCAGAATCCTTCAGCCAGCTATGCCAGCTGGGGAATACTGGGAGTTGTAGTCTAACACATCTGGAGGGCATCAGGTTGGGGAAGGCTGCCCTGCATCCTGCGGCAGGGAATTCCATGAGCGGATGAAGCCTTGTTCAGAGGGCACAATGCAAGGGACAAAGCTCAATAATCAGCCAGAGGGTCTTGGCAGCTTCTGATCCCTGCTCTTCCTTCCCCATCTTCCCAAATTCTTTACATGTGTATCATTCAACCTAGTTTCCTTTGGGAGCATGGAGGTAGAAAGTGAGGGTGCGTGTGTGTGTTGAAATACGTTCTGTCTGCAGTGCTATGGGGACGTAAAGTACGTGTCACAGCGAGGGCTTGTCCCCCTTAAGGAGCAATGAACTGTCACTTAGAATCTGCAATATATGACCTCCACTATCCTAGGCTAGCAGAACTGGCCCTAGCCTGAACAGGCGGTACAAGCGGCTACCTGAGCTAGCAGAAGTATCGGATCTCCCAAGCTGGTTGGGAAAATCCTCTAGGAAACACCCTGTCCCAGACCCTTGGGAAAACTGAAGGCAGCCCCCTCCCCTTTACTGGCCCCTTCACCATGAGTGAAGGGTGCAATACGGGCTTGGGGAGGGAAAACAATCTCTATTCCCCCCCCCATCTCTGCACACAACAAAGTCAGAATGTGTTTTTTTTTTTGCTTCAGGCTCCAAAATAGCTTGATCTGGTCCGGTCAGCAAGCGGAGGTGGATAGGTGCAGGGGATCACGTCATTACGGGTGCAATCCCATGCAGACTTCTTTGGGAATTTCAGAAATAATGAAGGGTCTTGTGGCACCTCAAAGCTGAACATGTGTATCGTGGCATAAGCTCTCGTGGGCTGCAGTCAACTTCCTCAGTGGCAGGAAGCATTCTCCCGAGTTCCTTGTATCTGTGTGGTGGCGGGGAACTGCCAGTGCTGAGGGCTGGGGGAACTGAAATGCAGGAAGAACAGACAATGACAATTGTTATCAACAGCAGCCATTCACAAAACCGTTGCTGGGTAATAACATAGATATCCTGGCATTGGTCAGCTGGAATGCATGCAGTATGATTTAAAAAAAACCCAGACACCTTTGTCCCTGAGCAAGAGATGGTACCTCTTGATGAATGGGACCTCAGCGATTTTGCGTTGGTGAAACATCGGTCTTTGAAGTTCCTGTATTCAGAAATGGCCACCGTAAGGTCACTGATGGCACTCTTGGGGGTTGAAGCCCCCCCCACCACACCAGCTTTTAAAATCTTGCCAGGTCTGGTGTCAGCTTTCTGCCCGTTCACTCTTGCGCCATTTGTGCTGGCCCTCCTGGCTTGCCTCATAAAGAGACAGTGGACCACAAAAGTAACGTCCCTTTACACTGAAATGCTTAAATGGCGAAGTGCTCATCATTCGTTCCATGTTCATTGACTAGACAAAGGGAGGAAGGGGCCTCACTTACCTTACTGAGCAATGGGGCAGAATTCTCCCTACACGGTTTCCCTTGTATCGCCCCACCCGCACCTGCACCCGCCTCAAAAGATGAAGGCTGAATGTTCAAAGTGGGGTGGGAGGATTAGGCCAGCCTGCCGTGCTCCCCCCTCCCATGTTTCCTGCTGAGAATGTGGTGGCCTGTGACAGGCAAAGCTTCTGCTGCAGATGCAGCAGCAACATGGATGCAGATGGGTTTCCAGGGGCTGGGAAGGAAGGAAGTCTGACGCCCCAGCTCCAAGCCGCACTACGTGTTTTCCCATCCCTGGTGATTTATTAGTAGGGTGAAGCGAGAACTTCTTTTGCTCACCTAGAGATATTGGGGGATACAGCTGGTGCAGGGAGGGGAAGCAGGGAGAGGAAGCAGGGAGAATGACCTTGGTGTGGAGGCATTTTTCATTTTCTCCTGTCCCTGGGTTTAGGGCCGGGATCTGTCACATGATTAGCACCTCTGGCTGGGCCGACTGCTGAGCAGAACAAGAGACCCTTCAAGCCAACCGCTACAGCAGGGCTCCGACAGCCCCGTTTTGATGACGGGGACCCAGCTGCCCAAATTCCTGAGAGTGGAGGCCCAGGGAGTGGAGGCATGAAGGGTGAAGTGGAAGCAAACTCAGGTGCACTCTGTGCATTGCAGACCCGTGGTGCTGTGTGGCCCTGTCATTTGTGTCTATTGGATAAGTACCTCGCAGGCTTCCTAGCAGTTATGGGCAGATGCATGCAAATGCTAAGAGCAACTTCAGGCTGTCCCACACATTACAGGGAAGTCAACAGGAGTTCCTCACCAGTTGGACACGCCACAGGCAGCTGCAGCTGACTTTGGCTGGGTGATGAGTGTCCACATAGAAGAGAGCTGCTTGCAAACATGGCTTGTCAAAGTCACACTGTGACATGCTTAGGTGTGCACTTAAAACTTTTTAGGTGTACACTTCGACAGTGTAATGGTGAGCCACTATTTTATTTTACTTATTAACAATATTTAAATGCTGATTTTCTGCCACAAATATGCTACCCACAGCTGCTTGCAACTATAATCACAACAACATAGAACAAAATTCAACTGAAACTACAGCAATGAAATAGTCAGAATCAGGTAATATTAAACACACGCCTGAAGAGGACTGTTTTCACAGTCCTAGGGCTGAGAGCAAGGGGGCTAAACACACTTCATGTGAGGGAGCTCTAGAGCCTGGATGCCACCTCCAAGAAGGCCACTCCAATTTAATCTCAGATGGAGGAGGGATGCAGAGCAAAGGAGGAGGAGTGTTTTGATTGGTCATGGGAGGGGCCCTAGCTGAGTGGCAGGCACCTGCTTGGTTCAGTCTTCAGCATCTGCAGGCAGGGCTGGAAAGACTCCTGCCTGAAACCCTGGGGAGCCTCTGCTGCCAGTCAGTGTCAACAATACTGGGCTGGATGGGCCGAGGCACTGATTCAGTATAAGGCAGCTTCCTGTGTTGGTGTCCGATGTTGCTGGCGAATGTTGTCTTGGAACGGCATGCTTTAGGTAACCACTAGTTTACACAGATGAACCCCAGCGGGAGCTGTGGTGGGGTCATTGTGAAGAGAGCCTGGATGTCTGCCTAGACGAGAGTTGTCAAGGTCGCTTTTTTCTCCTGGCCTCGAGAGAGATAACCGGAGCTCTTTCCACCCATCCGTCTCCTTCACTCGAAACAGCAGTAGTCTGCTTGAACTCCTGCTTGCCATGCACCTGTCACTGGCACAGAGACCTTTCCCAGGGGGAACAGCTGGGGCTGTATGGTGTCCATGAACGTGGCCGAGCGGGAAGCAACAAAGGCTGCTGACTTCAGGATCAGGGCCGTGGTGATGAAGAAATGAGCCCTGGGCAAGATGGCAGCCCTATGACTGCATTTTCTTTTGCAGGAGAAAGAGGGGCTTTTGTGGGGGGTGGATTTCCAGACCTCCTCGCCCCTGTGGCTGCATGACAATGTCACCAAACTGACAAAGATCGAAGGCACGGTTTCCTGGCCTGGTCCCTTTTGGTTTCTTTTCGCCCCCTTTTTCAGCAGCTGCCACACATTTTCACAGAAAGTGCCCCCCTTCAGCTCAGCCCTGACAAAAACAATAGCTGTTAATGTATTTCAGACAAAAATGAGGAGACTGCCCAGGATGGAAGGCCTGGGTCTGAGAACAATGGCGGTGTAGTGGCCAGAGTGGTGGCCTTGGAAATGGGAGATCTGGGTTCAAGCCCCCACCCACGCACCCATGAGGCTCACTCAACCCAGCCACCTCACCTGCTTGTTCTGAGGTTTTGCCCTCCTGGGAGGAAGGGTGGGATGCCAAGGTTTGTGCTTTGGTGTGAGAAAGCTGCAGTCCAAAGAGGTGCAAACAAGCTCCCTTCAGCCTGGTGGGATTTGCTTCTGTGTCAACAGAGGCTGTAAGATCAGCTCACACACCCATAAGCATCACTGGGTTAACGTATGCTTGATAAATGGCAGCTGACACCACAGCTCTGTGTGTCAGGCAACTTGAACGCTCTGTGGGTGACGGATCGGGTGGGGGTGGCATTCACACAGCACCACCCATTAGGTGTGTAAGCTGGCCCTAAGAGACGGGGGTAGGACCTCCCCCAATAATTCTGCTCAATTTCCCCTCTCTGCATTCCCTTTAAAATTAATTCCAGCCTCAGGTCCTATTTGCAGGCTGGTCAGCCTTTTTATTTGCTTCCCGACTTTGTAAGGCAATTTCACAAACTAGGCAGGCGGGGTCAGCAGCTAAATAAAGCGGTGACACTTGCTACTGTGAATAAATACCCCCTCTGCTCTCCGCAGAAAGCTATTTGCAAGTCAAAATGTGGCACACGCGATCTGGAGCTGTCAGCCGCAGCGTTCTAGATGGCAGCTCAGCCAGCCCTGTTTTATGCTGAGGCTCATCTGACCAAACATCCGAGGCAGGCCCAGGCCTCGGCTGGAGGGGTGGGGGCACCTCTGACCCAAGGAGGAGGCATGACGGACAGGGGCCCTGCCCGGAAAAAGCTGTGTTTGCTTTCCTCGTGAGAAGCACCACCTTGGTCGGAAATCACTTGTCACAGTTAGCAGGGTTCATTGAGTAGGAAGCCACAGACATGCGGAGCGGCTGGATGTGAAGGAAGGGCGCACTCCCACAGAGGAACATCGGGAGCTCCCTTCTGCTGACTCAGCCCCTGCTCCACCCAGCCCACTATTGTCGACACTGACTGGCAACAGCGGCTCTCCAGGGCTTCAGGCAGGATTCTTTCCTAGCCCCGCTTGCAGGCGTTGGGAGTTGAACCTGGGACCTCCTGCAGGCCAAACGGGGCTCTGCCACACCCCCTCCCCCGGCACCTTACATCATGCTGTAGACCAGCAGACGTTGGGGCAAGTTAAGGGGCCAGAGCAGCTGCCCTTGCTGAAAGGTGTCTCTTCGACACAGCTGTGGAGGGCACAGGACAGGGGTGGGGAACATCGCTCAGCCCAAGGGTGGAAATCCAGGGCCAGTAAGCTTTGGGGGGCTGCATTCTGGTGATGGGCAGGGCCAAAGCCAAAAGGGGCGGGGCCAAACATTAAAAAAAAGCACACAAAGACCAGCCTATTGTCGCTCCCAGCCAGCCACCAAGCCTCTGGAGAGACATTTCAAACTTTTTTGAAGTGGAGGAGAACAGCATGAATGCTGGGAAACCACCTCACAGTCAGTGGCTGGGGGAAAGGCAGTGGGGCCACAGGATGGGGCACGGCCATCTAGGGAACCACCTAGGGCCCGGTTGGGACCCCAGGCAGGCCAGAGTCGGCCCCCGTGCCTGTGGTTGTGCATCCCTGGTACAGGTGGAGCCTGACTTTGCCTCTGGTGATCCTGGGGGGGATCTCCACAGCAACAGAGGAAGATTACCTGGACTTTTCACAGAATCGGCGTTGGTCCAGCCGGGACCACGAACGAGTGCACTGCACCTTCACCTTCATCATCTGCTTGACAGGAACATACTTCCAGGTGGGGTGGGGTGGGGTGGGGGGAGTGGAACTGAACATCACCAGCCTGGCAGGGGCTGTTCAGCCAATGAGAGAGGCTTCCCGCAACCCCCCTCCAGGCTCCCCTCTGCTACTACTACATTATTGCCCGCAACCAGCCCTTTCTACCCCCCTTTCTCCTTCCCCTTGAATCTCCGGTATTGCAAAGCTTCATAGTAGAAGAGTGATAGAAAAGGAAAGAGAAATACTGCAGGTGAATGACTGGCTACGAAGGTGGTGCCGACGAGAGAGATGTGGATTCTGGGACCACGGGCTATACTTCCGGGAAGATGGGCTGTTGGCTAGGGACGGGTTGCACCTCACAAAGGATGGGAAGAATGTGTTTGGCCACAGCATGAACAGCTTCATCACGAGGGCTTTAAACTGAATCCTATGAGGGAGGGAGACATAAAATTGGGGTAACAATGGACGAAGGCTCATGCACCACAATGGAGAGAAAAGCTCTAATAGCGCCCAATAATAGTCTTCAGACACATGTAGGAAGAAAGCTAGACTATAAAGCACATGGTCTTTGATGTCTATACACTAAAGCCCAGAGTATGGGAAACAAGCAGAACGAACTTGAACTCTTAATATAGGAGGGAAATTATGACTGGATAGGTGTAACTGAGACTTGGTGGGATGACTCCCATGACTGGAATACAGCAATTGAAGGATATAACTTGTTCAAAAAGAATAGGAGGAACAGAAAGGGAGGTGGGGTTGCACTGTATTTTAAAAATACATATCTCTGCACAGAAATGCAGGACGATGAGCTTGGTAGCCCCATTGGGAGCACCTGGGTTAAAATAAATGGAGCAAAGAATAAACGGAACCTGGTGGTCAGAGTCTACTACCGGCCACCCAATCAAGGAGAAGACGAGGATGAAACTTTTGAAAAGCAAATAGCCAATGTTTCAAGGAAGCATAATGTGGTAGTAATGGGGGACTTCAATTTCCCTGATATTTGTTGGGAGACAAATTCTGCAAAACATGGCCCCTCCAGGAAATTCCTGACTTGTGTGGCAGATAACTTCCTCCTACAGAAAGTGCCACATGATATCCTGATTAGCAAACTAGCTCAAAGTGGGCTAGACGAAACAGCTATCAGGTGGATCCACAGTTGGCTACAGAATCGGACTCAAAGAGTGCTTATCAGTGGTATCTTCACACACTGGGGAGAGGTAATGAGCAGGGTACTGCAGGGCTCAGTGCTCTTCAACATTTTTATTAATGACCTGGATGAGGAGGTGCAGGGAATGCTGATCAAATTTGCAGATGGCACAAAATTGGGTGGGATAGCTAATACCCTGGAAGACAGAAACAAAATTCAAAGTGATCTTGATAGACTGAAGTGCTGGGCAGAAAACAACAGAATGACATTTAATAGGGATAAATGCCAAGTTCTGCACCTAGGGAAAAGAAACCAAATGCACAGTTACAACATGGGGGATATGGGGCTCAACAACACTACAAGCGAGAAGGATCTTGGAGTTGTTGTAGATCACAAGCTGAATATGAGCCAACAATGTGATGTGGCTGCAAAAAAGGCCAATGCTATTTGGGGCTGCATTCATAGAAGTTTAGCATCCAAATCCCGTGAACTACAAGTCCCCATCTACTCTCTACTGGTTAGGCCTCATCCACTGGTTAGGTACTGTGTCCAGTTTTGGGCACCGCACTTTAAGAAGGATGCAGACAAACTGGAGAGGGTTCAGAGGAGGGCAACGAAGATGATCAGGGGACTGGAAACAAAGCCCTATAAGGAGAGACTGAAAGAACTGGGCATGTTTAGCCTTGAGAAGAGAAGAGGGGAGATATGATAATACTCTTCAAGTTCTTGAAAGGTTGCCACAGAGAGGAAGGCCAGGATCTCTTCATCCCAATAATGGGCTCAAGTCACCAGAAGCCAGATTCCAGCTGAATATCAGGAGAAACTTCCTGACTCTGAGAGCAACACAACAATGGAACCCATTACCCAGGAAGGTGGAGGGCTCTCCCACGCTGGAGGCATTCAAGACGAAGCTGGACAGCCACCCATCAGGATCCCTGCATTGAGCAGGGGTTGGACTCGATGTAGGCCCCTTCTAACCCTACTATTCTATGATTCTAGGTACAAGAGATGGAGCCTTTTCTGGGATGGTGCCACGTCTTTGAATGCCATCCCCACAGATATGTGCCAGGCTGCTTTGTTGTGTATTTTTAGGCGTTTGCTGAAAATATTTTTATTTCAATGAACCTTTACTCTTTCACAATATTTTGTTTTAAACACTGCTCTGCAGTCAGCGTTTGATGTATTTAGTGCTGCAATGTGTTTTTTTCACACTTTTATCTTTGTATTTTAATGCATTTGTTCTTATGTAAGCTCCTTACTTTTGGGTATACTGCCTCTTTCAGTGAGACAGAGAAAGGAAAAAAGAAAGAAGTAGCAGGGGCTCATTTCAACCAGTTCCACACTTGTTTAACCTCTGTGGCTTCCTCTTGGCAAGTGATCCTGGGGATGCACCTCTCAAGCCCCAGGTTTGGTCCAATGGCTCATGCACAGTGTCCCTCTGGCCAATCTGCCCCCCCCCCCGAAATAGGGGGTGCCTGAGAGTCTATTGCAGCAAAAACAAAGTGTCTTGCGGCACCTTAAAGATGTTCTCCCTTTCTTTCCTCGGTAAGAAGAGACTATCCAGCTTTGCCAGGAGTGGAATTTGTGGGCGTGTTGCAGGGGCACCAAGTCTTACCTGGTTATTATTTTCTTGGGGTTTCTGCACCCCCCTTTTTTTAGGATAAGAGAAAATGATAGACGTATTTAGAATATTAACTGTCAGTTTGTTTTTTATTTTATTGTCATACTTATTCTACTGCAAATAGACAGACACCCCCCTCCCCCCATTAAGCAGACAATAGGAGGCTCCATGACGCCTTGGGTTTTGGTGGCCTGCTGCTCTATGCTGGATTAGGGTTGACTGATGGTGGTCTCACCTCATCTGTGAGGGAGGCCTTGCCCTGGAATGGTATCCGAGCGTGCGGGGGCGGGGTGCTTGCCCGCCCGCTCCAGATGATGAAGACCTCTGATTGGATTCGCTCCAAATCAGACACTTTGGAATGCCCAAAGTTAATTGATTCGGAGATGAGTGTGACCCTCCCCCACTTCAGCTAGGGCTGTGCACAGACCCCCCAACCCACTTTGGAGCTTCAGATTTGGCTCCAATCTGCTTTGGGCCAATTTGGACCTGATCCGACCTGTTTTGGACTTTAGATTTAAAGCAAGGTTTGGAAATCTGGATTATTCAGATCTTACATTTTCCCACTGACTTGCATTGGAAATTGCTATAACTTTTTTAGTTCTTATGATAAATGCATGAACGTTGGAGAGCTGGCAGCCCCTATGGAGATGCCAATTTTCAGATGGTTAGGCCCACTGGCTTTTGTGCTAGTCACAGGTAAAATTTGCTTTTTTTCAAGAAAATCTGTCAAAGTAAAGAGGTATATGTATTTTTTGTGCTTCCAAATAAGTGCATGGAATTTGGCTATGTGGCGGCCCCTATGGAGCTGACTGAACCTGCCAAATTTCAGACAGTTAGGTCCAGTGGCTTTTGTGTTAGCCACGCATAAATTTTCCTTTTCTCAAAAACTAAAAGAAAATATTTAAAAAACCCTGTCAAGCCATGCAGGCAATTAGAGATCCTAATCAGAAGGTGTTTAAGGTGACAATTAGGATGTCACTATCCCTACTCTCTGGCGTGGGGTTATTTTTTGTCTATCCTGAATCTGCCACTATTCAGCTTCACTGGATGACCTGAGATTCTTCTTCTCATTAAAGGAAGAAAAAACTTAAACCTCTCTTTGGCTGCAATACACATTACCTGGGAGTAATTCACTCTGAACTCAGTTGAGCTTATTTATTGCCCTACTCCACTTTCTCTACTCCATATAATTTTATAAACCTCCCTGCTTATTTGCCTTTCTTCTAAATTAAATAGCCCAAACACTGAAGCCTTTTCATACAGAGGAGTTGTTCCAGCCCCTTGAGATCATTTTGGCCCTTTTCCCCATTTGTAAAAGGAGAGGTAAGATAAAGCAAACATTTTTTTAAAATGCACATAGCCTAGCCTGGTCATATTCTTCTCATGGTCACAAGGGCAAACAAGTGACAGGCAAACAAGCGACAGGCTTTTGCCACAGGTAAAAGTTTCCCAGTGTTTTTGTTTTTTTAAGGCATCTTACAGGGAGCTTATTTATTTATTTATTTATTGCATTTATACCCCGCCTTTTTCCTCTTGCAAGGAACCCAAGGCGGCTGACATTCTCCTCCTCCTCCTCTCCGTTTTATCCTCACAGCAACCACCCTGTGAGGTGGGCTGGGCTGAGAGTCTGTGACTGGCCCAGAGTCACCCGGCGAGCTTCCGTGGCCGAGTGGGGACACCACTACACTACACTGGCTCTGTCATGGCAGAAGCTGGTGGAGGAGGAGGGCAGCAGCAGCAAGGAGGGCACTGCGCAGGCACGGGGCATGCAGGCGGAGCGGTGGAGAGAGAGAGAGAGGCCCGTTCAAGGCTGGCACAGTCCCCCTGGCGGCGGAGGAGCCATGTGGGGCAAGCTAAGAAAAGTGTCTCCCTGCTCAGCGTTGATTCACTGTGGAGAGGGCGGTGCAGTGGGCGGGGGGGCGGGGGGGGCAGAGGCTGGCAGCGGAGGGCATCCAGCACCTCTGACATGACGTCCATTGGTGGGCTCCCCTCTCCCACCGCAGGAGGAGGAGGAGACGCTCCTCCTGCCAGCCCGCTGTGGCTGACAGCACCTGCCTCCTCAAACAGTGGCCTCTGGGCACTGCTCTGACTGGGCCCTGGCTGCTGCCCGAGAACAGGATGGACTGGAGGTGAGCTGCCTCGCTGCTGGTGCTGCTGGTCCCACCAGCACCTTGCCCACGCCCACCCCTGCCCCCGCCAAGAGCAGCGCCAGGGGGGGTGGTACCCCTAAGACACTTCATAGGTGTATTGTGTGTCGTGCCCCACAGTACATATCACACGGCGTATGTACTGCTTTGGCCTCACACTGTTGGCTTGTGCACAATCATGTGTATGCTGCACGCACGCACGCACCCCCCCCCCAATGAAAAGCAGGTACAGAAAGAAAAAACTAGCTACACAAGCTGATGAAATCAGTAATGGGGGGTGGGAGTAATAACCCTAGCACTACCTATCTAAAGCGTACCAGAAGAGAAAAGGTTGTTTAAAAATTGTTTTTCATAAGAATATCGATGAAGAACTGAAAAATGGGAAGGGAAGGTGTGGTAATTGAGAAGGGTGGGACTGGGGGTGGGGAGCCAAAGAACAAGCAGTACATCAAGGAAACAAACTGAAGCCTAACAACTGGAAGATAACGTTTTTCAATATTTTTTTGCTTTGGCTTTTAAGAACCTAGAAGAAGGATTTAGGGGAGAGGGAAGACTAAGACACAGGATGGAGAAGGGCTGGGTAGGTACTGGGAACTGCTGCACTAGCACAAGCCAGTCATAAAGAACTCTCCTCCGGCCACCACTTCTCCCTCACCTGGCAGACGAAAGCAGAATCCCCTGTTCTATACAGTCCCCCCCCCCCCGCCCATGACTAGAGATTGCTGGGTTGAAAGTTCAGCCCTACTGGCACCTAGAGATGCCACTTGCTCAGCGCTGATTTACTGTGGAGAGGGTGGCGCTCAGTTCCCCCCTCCCAACTCCTCCCCTCCCTAATCTTCAGCAAATTCTTGCATTTCCCAGACAGGCTGTCTGGCCTTCAGAATTGTTGGATCAGTCTGAAGCGATCCAAAGCAATTAGGATTGATCTGACCCGCTTTGGACCAATCCGGATCCGATTCGAATCTGGACCGATTCGGTCTGTATCACCCGCTTTGGTTTCGAATTTGGATCTGGAACCGAAGCAGTGCACAGCCCTAATTCCAGCAGCGCTGGTGCCAACCCCCTCAAAAGGGAGGGATGGGAGATCCAGGGGAGGCTGCCATGCCAAACAATCCTGTCTGAACCCCAAAGCCATTTGGAGGGCCCAGCACCTCCCCCGCCCCCATAGGCAGAGCTCCATGCCCCCCAACAGCTCACTAATGCCCCTGGAAAGTGCTCGTTCAAGAAGAGCTGTCGCGGGGGGGCATGAGGGGTACCGGAAGAGCTGTCAGTGTCCACTGAATGGGAAGAGGCCAGGGCAGGTGAGGCAACAGCCAGGCTCCCAGTGCCCCAAAGCCCAGGGGCTCCTTCAAGCACTTCACTTGCCACCCTCTTTGGATTGCTGCAGTGCGTTCTGTGTGCTTTGGACCCTCCATCAGTCCAAAACAGAGCAGCAAGATTGCTCCCTGGGAGGGGCCCATGCCACCATAGCATGCCCGTGCACAGCAGCTGCTGGCCCATTTCAGCCCCAGCACAACCCTCTAGCACCCTAAACAGCTCCCTAAACAACTCCACACACAGCCTCTCCTAGTTGGGAGGCACCCAACCGAAACCCCGCACAATTACCCAAGAGGAGCAAAAATCCCAAGTGCAGCAAAAAGGGGGAGGTGCCTATAACATCATGGGGGTTTGCAGGATCGGGACCAAACCTCATAGCCAGGCTCCCCTCCTCAGGAGGCACCTGATGCACCCTGAAAACCCAGCGCCCTGACACTGACAGCAGCAAAAATCCAAGGTGGCTATAAAACCTTGGAGATTTGCAGGATCAGGACCAGGCTTCATAGAGATGTAATGCTAAAGCGCTAAAGTGCCGTTCTTCCCATAGCCATTGCTGGCAAAGAGGCTTTAACGTCCTCCCAACACTGCAACTGCCAATTCCTGCAACCCCCCAGGTTCTCTAGCCACCTTGTGCTGTTTTTGCTGCAACAGACTAACACCGCGACACCTCTGGAAACAGTCCCCAAAATGCATTCGTGCTTTTCAGGTCCTTGCACTGCTGTTGGTTTTACTTTGGTTTTATTCTGTGGCTGTTTTAATGGAGCTAGATTTTACATTATGTTTTTGGGTTGGATCCAGACTTAGTCATACTTTGAGTAGACCCACTTAAATCAACATTAGTCATGACTAACATAAGTCTCATTGATTTCAGTGGGTTTACTCAAACTATGACTTAATCTGAATCTAACCCAAGAACCCCCTTCATGGATCACTGTCCCCTTCATGGACCACTGCCTTGTTGTGGCGAAGGGGCTTGCGTAACTCAGTGAAGCCATAAGCTATGCTGTGCAGGGCCACCCAAGACGGACAGGTCATGGCAGAGAGTTCTGACAAAATGTGGTCCACTGGAGAAGGAAATGGCAACCCACTCCAGTATTCTTGCCAAGAAAACCCCATGGAACGTATCACAAGGCTAAAAGAGATGACGCCGGAAGATGAGCCCCTCAGGTCGGAAGGTGTCCAATATACTACTGGGGAAGAGCAGAGGGAAGTTCCAAGTAGCGCCAGAAAGAGTGAAGCGGCTGGGCCAAAGCTGAAAGGACACTCAGCTGTGGATGTGTCTGGTGGTGAAAAGAAAGTCCGATGCTGTAAAGAACAATATTGTTTAGGAACCTGGAATGTCAGATCAATGAATCAAGGTAAGCTGGAGGTGGTCAAACATGAGATGGCAAGATTGAACATCGACATCTTGGGAATCAGCAAACTAAAATGGACAGGCATGGGCGAATTTAATTCAGGTGACCATCATATCTAGTACTGTGGGCAAGAATCCCTTAGAAGAAATGGAGTAGCACTCATAGTCAACAAAAGGGTGGGAAAAGCAGTACTGGGGTACAATCTCAAAAACAATAGAATGATCTCAGTACGAATCCAAGGCAAACCATTCAACATCACAGTAATTCAAGTCTATGCCCCAACCACCAAGGCCAAAGAAGCTGAGGTTGATTGGTTCTATGAAGACCTACAACACCTTCTAGAACTAACACCAAAAAAAGATGTCCTCTTCATCATAGGGGATTGGAATGCTAAAGTAGGAAGTCAAGAAATCACCGGGATAACAGGCAGACATGGCCTTGGTGTACAAAATGAAGCAGGACGAAGGCTCCTAGAGTTTTGCCAAGAGAACACGCTGATCATAGCAAACACTCTTTTCCAACAGCACAAGAGGCGACTCTACACATGGACATCACCAGATGGTCAATATCGAAATCAGATTGGTTATGTCCTTTGCAGCCAAAGATGGAGAAACTCTATACAGTCAGTAAAAACAAGACCTGGAGCTGACTGTGGCTCAGATCATGAGCTGCTTCTTGCAAAATTTCGGCTTAAATTGAAGAACGTAGGGAAAACCACTAAATCATTCAGGTATGACCTAAATCATATCCCTTATGAATATACAGTTGAGGTGAGGAATAGATTTCAGGGATTAGACCTGATAGACAGAGTGCCTGAGGAACTATGGACGGAGGTCCGTAACAATGTTCAGGAGGCAGCAACTCAATCCATCCCAAAGAAAAAGAACTGCAAGAAAGCCAAGTGGCTGTCTGAGGAGGCTTTACAAGTAGCTGAGGAAAGAAGGGAAGCGAAAAGCAAGGGAGAAAGGGGAAGATATATCCAACTGAATGCAGAGTTCCAGAGGATAGCAAGGAGAGACAAGAAGGCCTTCTTAAATGAACAATGCAAAGAAATCGAAGAAAACAACAGAATGGGAAAGACTAGAGATCTCTTCAAGAAAATCGGAGATCTCAAGGGGACGTTTTGTGCAAAGACAGGCATGATAAAGGACAAAGAAGGCAGGGACCTAACAGAAGCAGATGAGATTAAGAAGAGGTAGAAAGAAGACACAGAAAAACTATACAGGAAAGATCTGAATGTCCCTGATAGCCATGATAGTGTTGTCACTGAACTTGAGCCAGACATCCTAGAGGGTGAAGTCAAGTGGGCCTTAGGAAGCATTACTAACAACAAAGCTAGCGGAGATGACAGAATTCCAGCTGAGCTATTTAAAATCCTAAAAGATGATGCTGTTAAAGTGCTGCACTCAATATGCCAACAAATTTGGAACACCCAACAGTGGCCACAAGACTGGAAAAGGTCAGTTTACATTCTAATTCCAAAGAAGGGCAACGCCAAAGAGTGTTCAAACTACCGTACAATTGCGCTCATTTCACATGCCAGCAAGGTGATGCTCAAAATCCTACAAGCTAGGCTTCAGCAGTATGCGAACCAAGAACTACCAGAAGTACAAGCTGGGTTCCGAAGAGGCAGAGGAACTAGGGATCATCGCCAACATTCGCTGGATCATGGAGAAAGCAAGAGAATTCCAGAAAAATGTCTATTTCTGCTTCATTGACTATGCTAAAGCCTTTGATTGTGTGGATCACAACAAACTGTGGCAAATTCTGAAAGAGATGGGAGTACCAGACCACCTTACCTGTCTCCTGAGAAACCTGTACGAGGGTCAAGAAGCAACAGTAAGAACCAGACATGGAACAACCGAGTGGTTCAAAATTGGGAAAGGAGTACGACAAGGCTGCATATTGTCGCCCTGCTTATTTAACTTATATGCAGAGTACATCATGAGAAACACCGGGTTGGATGAATCACAGGTTGGAATTAAGATTGCTGGGAGAATTATCAACAACCTCAGATACGCAGATGATACCACCCTAATGGCAGAAAGCAAAGAGCATCTAAAGAGCCTCTTGTTGAGGGTGAAAGAGGAGAGTGCAAAAGCTGGTTTGAAACTCAACATTAAAACAACCAAGATCATGGCATCTGGCCCCATCACTTCCTGGCATATGGAAGGGGAAGAAATGGAAGCAGTGACAGATTTTATTTTCTTGGGCTCCAAGATCACCGCAGACGGTGACTGTAGCCATGAAATTAAAAGATGCTTGCTCCTTGGGAGGAAAGCTATGGCAAACCTAGACAGCATAGTAAGAAGCAGAGACATCACCTTGCCGACAAAGGTCCGTCTAATCAAAGCTATGGTTTTCCCAGTAGTAACGTATGGCTGTGAGAGCTGGACTATAAGGAAGGCTGAGCGCCAAAGAATTGATGCTTTTGAGCTGTGGTGCTGGAGAAGACTCTTACGAGTCCCCTGGACTGCAAGGAGGTCCAATCAGTCCATCCTAAAGGAAATCAACCCTGAGTGCTCATTGGAAGGACGGATACTGAAGCTGAAGCTCAAATATTTTGGCCACCTAATGCGAAGAGAAAACTCTCTGGAAAAGACCCTGATGCTGGGAAAGACTGAAGGCAAAAGGAGAAGGGGACGGCAGAGGATGAGATGGCTAGATAGCATCACTGATGCAATGAATATGGACTTGAGCACGCTCCGGGAGAGAGCGCAGGACAGGAAGGCCTGGCATGCTATGGTCCATGGGGTCACGATGAGTCGGACACGACTGAAGAACAACAACAAACCCAAGAACATAACGTAAAATATAAGATAAATTAAAACAGCCACAGAATAAAACCAAAGTAAAACCAACAGCAGTGCAAGGAACTAACAAGCACCGACACCGCTTCAGGACTATTTCTGGAGGCTTCATCTCTGCCTTCAGACACCCCCCCCCCCGCCCCAGAGAGCAGCACAGAAACCTAGCAACCAGCAAAAGACGTACCTGCATGCATCTACACAGACAGGCACAGCGGGCATTTGCAGGCTGCCCCTGGATTTCCTTTGACTGGGAACCGCAAAACAATGGTTGTTCGCAATAGAACCGAATCTCTTACCTTTTCTCCAGTTTGAGAACCAGACTGAAGCAAAGCAAAGAGAATTATTAATATGGAATCAGAGGGATCTCCTGATAGCGCAAAACACTCTGAAGCTGGGCACCAGTTAGCTCGGGGAAACCTTTTCTCCTGAAATGCTGTGCAGCGATAGCATCTAATTACAAACTTTCAGCAGGATCTTAAAAAATAGCAAAATCTGCTCGGAGACATTAGCATCAAGCTAAACAGCTACCCTGGCATCCTGCCCATTAAACAATTTATCTTACATATAAATAGCATCATTAACCTAAGCAGCATATGTGGCATACCAGTTGGATGGCTTTTAGCTGGAAAGCAAATAAATCTTGGGGAAAAAGTTTAAAACCTATTTATGGAATTGCTTCCCTATAAATCACGCAGAGCATTGAGCCTACCCTATTAAGGCCTTGCCAGCCGCATGCATGCAAGCAAGACAGAGAGATGGCAGAGAGCTGGAAAGCAGCTGAAATGAGAAAGACTCAACAGTATGCAAGAGCGGTCCTTTCAGCAGGTAATGAAACAGATGACATGTCCCTAATCTATGACTGAAGGCCATTTCACACAGCTTCCCTCCCAGGGCGTATTTCTGTCTGGTTTTTGACTTGCATGGTAGAAAGGAGACCTGGATATCTTCGATGTGTACATGGAAGAGGAAAAGTGGGCTTGCTTGATTAGGTGCCCAGACCGATGTCACTTCAGGTTCAAAAAGAAAAACCACCCACAGCTTTCCTGTGCACTATAGCAGTGTTCAAACCCATGTTCATCTGGGTGCCAAAACCAAGTCCTGCCTCATGTGTAGTGGCAACCACTATGTGGAATAATCTTCCCCTTGACATTAGACACGCGCCAGCACTTTTTATTTTTAGGTGGCTGTTGAAGACCCACCTGCCTATGCAAGCCTTCCCTGTTTAGTGTTGCCTACCATTTTATGTAGATACAATTTATTCTCTGTATTTCTCTTTATTTTTATGTTGCTGTTATTGGTGTGCACTGCTTTGAAATCTTTAGATGTAAGCCATTTCTAGATACTTGTATATCACATGTATTTATTTACAACTCACCTGGCCAAAGGAGGTGTCCATTCAAGAGCTACACCTGTGCTCTTTATGTCTAGGGATCTATTTGCCTTGCACTTTTTCTCTGCTTTGAAAGCTATGTTGCACCCCAGAAATGCTTCCCTAGTATGCATCCATATAGCTCTAATTAAGTGTGTGGTTCTCCATTCTAGCCCCAATGATGGTGGATAAAACAGTCGCCACATGGGTGTGTGTGTGAAGTGGAACATGGTTGTCATGAGCAACCGTCCCCACTCATTGGACAAGCTCTGAACATCCAGCTTCTCCAAACAGGCATGGGCTATGGGGTCCATCCTCCACTGAATCCCTTCCTCGCAGCCATTTGGACAGCATGGCCCTTTTAACTCTACGCATGGACAGGCTCTCAGAGTCCTGATTGACATCATCCAAGATTATGCAGCATGTTTGGAAAAGGGTTGGAGGTTTAGAAGCAAGCCCGCTTCTCTGCCCAAGATCAACTATGTATTAGCTGTCCCACCCAATTTTGCATCAGCTGCAAATCTGATAAGCCCCCCAGCAACTAGTATTGAGAGGTGTGACATTGACAAACCCCTACATTCTGATGTAGCACAACAGAGCTCCTGGTAAGTTGGCACCCTGCTGGGAAACCTGGATAAGAAGACATCCTGGTTCTTGTCTTTGATTGTGCATCCAGAACTTAGTCTCTTTTGCACAATACTTTGTCCAGTTGGAACTGGCCAGCATTGCAGTTCCAACTCAAATGCAGAGTCAGGAAGTATGTGGATGCAGCTGCTAAGTAATTTTGTGGTTTACTGGCTAGACCACTGACATCAGAAAGTGATGGTATCACACTACCAGACAAACAACACGGAGTTTCTCCTAAGGGGCTGGCTTTTACTGATCTCAGATTCCCATTAATATGTGACTTTACTCTCAGCTGGGTCTTCCTATTAACATGTAATTAGGAGGCTAAGATGCACTCTCTCAGATCCTCTTCTCTGCAGTGAACTCTGCATATGCTCTGAACCCAAGATTCTACCCAAGTAGTAACATGTAACTAGCTAAATTAGATTTATTGTTTTTTATCTGGAATTCTGTGTGTGTAATTATTGGCTTTCTATGTTCTTTCTGTTTCCCCCTTTCCCAATAATCCCCCCAGTATTTGGACATTAGACTGCATTGTTTTAAAAGGCTCCCCCCCCCCCGTCCCACTAAAACCTTCCCCATGTTCAGTACTGTATGACTGCAAAGCTGCCACTTGTGTTCCAAGGTATTTTGTTAAGTTTTGAGTCTTCTGGGCTTTGGGACAAGGGTATCCAAAGTGCCTTCTTTATAATCCCCCCCCCCCCCAAGCTGGGCTGAAGGGAGGTGCTTTGGGCAGGAGGGCTCAGCTTTCCCCAAGCTGCTTGACTAAGGTGTTCAGGTGAGGCTTAGAGCCCATCTTCATGGAGACGGTTTCTGAGGTGATGCCATTTAAACCTGTTTTTTCATGAAATTGGGTTTGCTCCTCCCATGGCAAATGTAGCCAGTAAAGCAGGGTACACATTTTTTAAAAAAACTGCTTTCACGCTTGTACTCAGTAAAGTGCCAATGAAGGCAATGAGCTCCTTCTGAGTAGACATGTTTAGCCCACTCCTCCCATGTCCACTCTTCCATGAAAGAACTTTCCCTCCCACCAGTCAGGCTGCTCCCCCAGCCCACACAGAAGGCAGTTGAGGTCATGCAGACTCCCAAACCACACTGAAGCCGCCACGATGGGAAAATGTGTCGCAAAACGAGTTTGCAGTCAAATGGTTTTTAAAGCAAGAAAAACCATGCTTGCTACAGAGAGGGGTATGCATCGTGTGCCATGATCATCTCGGGGGCACCGCAGAACCAGAGTAAATGCCCCATGTAGATATGGCCTTAGTTTGTAGAGGCAACCCATCCACCATTCCTTTTTGGAGGCACCCTTGTAAAGAAGGGGTGCACCACTTGGGAAAGTCATCCTCGCGCAGACCTGTAACAAGAGGCATGCTGCTCTGATCCTGGGCGTAGCATGTAGAACTAGAAGCCATCAACACCTATATCTTCCATGAATTTGTCTAATCCCCGTTTAAGACCACCCAAATTGGTGGTCATCATGACAACTCGTGGAAAAGAATTCTGTAGTTTAACTCTGTGCTGAACTTCCTTTTCTCGGTCCTGAATCTCCCACCAATCAGCTTCGTGGGATGACCCCTTTGGGTTCTAATATCATGCGAGAGGGAGACAATCATCTCCCCATAAGCTCGTAAGAAGAACCGTGCTGGATCACAACAAGGTCCATCTAGTCCAGCATTCTGTTCACGCTGTGGCCAGCTGGCTGCCCCTGGGAAACCCACAAGCAGGACATGAGGGCAACAGCAGCCTCCTGCCCATGTTCCCAGCAACTGGTGCACAGAGGCATTTTCTCTCCACACCCTAAATACCTCTCCACACCACACACACCACTATCCACTTTCTCTCCACACCATGCATCGTTTTGTACAGCTTTATCCTGTCCCCCCTTACAGGAAGCTGGGGAGCGGTGGTCTGTTATGGGTTCATCCCCCTGTCCAGCAGTTTCCAAGTTTTGAATGTCTATTCTTGATGCTAGGATGCAAGACTGAGTTGTGATTCTGTTGGTGTACCACCCACCCTGTTGCCCAACCATCTGGCTGCCTGAGTTGGCCAGGGTGATCTCTGGCGTGGCATTGGAGACCCCCAGATTATTGGTCCAGGGGATTTTAATGCTCACATGGAGGCTCCCAGATTAGGTGCAGCTCATGTAAGATGGGCATGATAAAGGACAAAAAAGGCAGGGACCTAACAGAAGCAGATGAGATTAAGAAGAGGTGGAAAGAATACACAGAAGAACTATACAGGAAAGATCTGAATGTCCCTGATAGCCATGATAGTGCAGTCACTGAACTTGAGCCGGACATCCTAGAGAGTGAAGTCAAGGGGGCCTTAGGAAGCATTACTAACAACAAAGCTAGCGGAGATGACAGTATTCCAGCTGAGCTACTTAAGATCCTAAAAGATGATGCTGTTAAAGTGCTGCACTCAATATGCCAACAAATTTGGAACACTCAACAGTGGCCACAAGACTGGAAAAGGTCAGTTTACATTCCAATTCCAAAGAAGGGCAATGCCAAAGAGTGTTCAAACTACTGTACAATTGCGCTCATTTCACATGCCAGCAAGGTGATGCTCAAAATCCTACAAGCTAGGCTTCAGCAGTATGCGAACCGAGAACTACCGGAAGTAAAAACTGGGTTTCGAAAACGCAGAGGAACTAGAGATCAAATCGCCAACGTTCGCTGGATCATGGAGAAAGCAAGAGAATTCCAGAAAAATGTCTATTTCTGCTTCATTGACTATGCTAAAGCCTTTGATTGTGTGGATCACAACAAACTGTGGCAAATTCTGAAAGAGATGGGAGTACCAGACCACCTTACCTGTCTCCTGAGAAACTTGTACGACGGTCAAGAAGCAACAGTAAGAACCGGACATGGAACAACCGAGTGGTTCAAAATTGGGAAAGGAGTATGACAAGGCTGCATATTGTCGCCCTGCTTATTTAACTTATATGCAGAGTACATCATGAGAAACACCGGGTTGGATGAATCACAGGTCGGAATTAAGATTGCTGGGAGAATTATCAACAACCTCAGATACGCAGATGATACCACCCTAATGGCAGAAAGCGAAGAGCATCTAAAGAGCCTCTTGTTGAGGGTGAAAGAGGAGAGTGCAAAAGCTGGTTTGAAACTCAACATTAAAACAACCAAGATCATGGCATCTGGCCCCATCACTTCCTGGCATATGGAAGGGGAAGAAATGGAAGCAGTGACAGATTTTATTTTCTTGGGCTCCAAGATAACCGCAGACGGTAACTGTAGCCATGAAATTAAAAGACGCTTGCTCCTTGGGAGGATAGCTATGGCCAACCTAGACAGCATAGTAAGAAGCAGAGACATCACCTTGCTGACAAAGGTCCATCTAATCAAAGCTATGGTTTTCCCAGTAGTAACGTATGGCTGTTGGAGCTGGACTATAAGGAAGGCTGAGCGCCGAAGAATTGATGCTTTCGAACTGTGGTGCTGGAGAAGACTCTTACGAGTCCCCTGGACTGCAAGGAGGTCCAATCAGTCCATCCTAAACGAAATCAACCCTGAGTGCTCATTGGAAGGACAGATACTGAAGCTGAAGCTCAAATATTTTGGCCACCTAATGCGAAGAGAAAACTCTCTGGAAAAGACCCTGATGCTGGGAAAGACTGAAGGCAAAAGGAGAAGGGGACGGCAGAGGATGAGATGGCTAGATAGCATCACTGATGCAATGAATATGGACTTGAGCACGCTCCGGGAGAGAGCGCAGGACAGGAAGGTCTGGCGTGTTATGGTCCATGGAGTCACGAAGAGTCGGACATGACTGAACGACTGAACAACAACAACAACATGTACCTGTGGGCCTGTTCCAGTGATGTTGGGACTGCACACAGATTGGACTTGGATTTTACTGCTGGAGAAGATAAAGATTACTCCTTTGTTATAGACAGATCACTACCCGCTAGGGTTTAGACTTACCAGGGCCCCTAATCCCTGGGGACGCTGTAAAAGCAGTTTGTCCTTGGAGGCTTATGGATCCAGATGGATTCCTGATGATGGCTGTGGGGGATTTTCCTGCTTGCATGGTGGATAGCCCCGTTCAAGCTTTGATTGACTTCTGGAAAGGGGAAATGATCTGGGCCATCGCTCCTTACGATTCTCCCTCCATCTGTAGAACCAAGGAAGCCCTGCTTTACTGGGGATGTTTTGCCAATGAAACAGGTGGGAAGACAACTAGAGCAACATTGGAAGAAGACTTGTGATGAATTTGACCAAACTCAGCCTAGTACTCATTTTCAGGACTATTCCGTAGCAGTGATGGCACCAAAGAAAGCTTCCTTCACCACCATTATTGCATCTGCACAGAACTGCCCAGTAGATCTTTTCTGTGTGGTTCATGACCTTTTACATCAAGGTCCTCAGAAGGAGTTGGAGGATATCTTGGTAGCACACTGTGACCAATTTTCAAGACTCTTCATGGATAAAATTGCTCACATCTATGGTGACTCAGATTCCATATTAATAGAAACAATTGTACCTTTTGCATCTTATGGAATTTTTTTTTAGCTTGTGCAACCTGAGGGTATAGTCTATATTCGTGGACTGGTGAGGCTGTCCATGAGTGGACTCAGCTCTTGCCCTTTCTGGCATATTAAGGCAGCTTGGGGAGTGTGTCCCTGTTGGTTCTGCTACACCTCCCTGTGGCTTTCAAAACTAACAACCAGGGTGTCCACCTAGGCTATCTTGTCAGAATGGAGAATGGGGGAGGGGGCTGTCTTGCTGGGATGGGGAGGGGCTCCTGCTCAACCCCTTGGCCTTTGGGATCATGGAATGGTGGGAGGGGGGTGTTAACCTTTTGCCCCCTCCACAGTTCCAGTTGGAATCAGACAACACCATACTTACTACTGGTACCTGTGGCAGCTTTCTTCCTGTTGCAAAGAGCAAGTGCAAGCTGTGTATGCCCCCACAGCTCCGATTAGAGGCAAAGGGTTAAAGCCTCCTCCCCCTGCCATGGCCCCAGTCCAGCTTGCCCCCCACTCTCCAGTGGTTGCTATTATTATTTTAAATCAGCCACACAAAGCCAAACTGCATGATAAATATTAACTCTAGTGTGGCCCTTTGGTAGCAGAACAGGGAAAGACCGTTAATGGCAAACTTACTTTCAACCTCAGCCTGAGACTGGCAGTCAGCAATCTTTGGCAATGTCCTGCCTCAACTAAGTTCAATTCTTTGTGATGCAAACAGAAAGCTAATTGCAGTAGAGAAGTCAAAGCATGCCAATACTCAAGCACATTTTACCAGGCAAACATGGGTTTTCCATAGAGATATCAGAGAAGTAGCCAAGGTCAAATGCACAGTATATCAGTCAAGTATAATCAGAGTTCCAGAAAGCAGCATCAGGCAGAAGTCCAAAGGTCCGTAATACAGGTCATGATCCCAGATAAAGGAGCTGCAGCAGCAATGTTGTATCCAGCAAATGCTAGACCAAGCATGCAGGCTTATGGTACCAGAGGTTCCTGAGCCCCACCCAAGGTTCAGCTGCAGTACATTTCAAGCCTTGCTCCTGAGGAGTTCCTTACTCTTGAGGAATCCTTCTTTGGAGTTGGGTGCTTTTTCTTACAGGAGCCCTAATGATTTGCCTCTTAAGGTGATGACACTCTCTGGGACTGGGCGGTCATTCAGCCTCTGACTCTGAAGCAGAACTCCCCTCCTCCTGAGGGAACCAACTCGTGTTCCCCTCCCCCAAGGGCCCAGGCTCCCCCAGGTCTCCTGATATGGGTTGTTCCATTTTGTCATCCATCTCTGGAAGCTCTAGCTCCTTAGAGGAGGAAGATTCCTCCAGAAGAGTCCTGACAAGCACTCTCTAAAGATGGACATGGATGGAAAGCATTCTGAGGTTTATTGCTACATTCCTCAACAACAGAGAGGCTGCTTACTAGCGTAGCGTTTTGGCTTCAGCTATTTCAGTTTTCTTCCAGAGGTCAATTTCTAGCTCTGATGGGGCAGTTTGCCACCCTTAGCAATGCTCAGTGCAATGAATATTACACCTGCCTCCTTGCTTGAAGATTTCAGTAAATGTGTATATATGTCAGTTTTTCTTAACCACTCCCAGAAGTTGCTTGGCTGAGCCTGCATGCCTGAACACTTTGTTACTGTTCCTCATTTAACAGCCTTTGGAACAGCACTCTTCCAGCAAATCCTTCTGATGCAACCATCTGGGATTGTTATGCTTTTGTATGGCATCATCAGATCACAGTGCAGTGTGGTTTGTGATGCATCAAACTTTAATCTACGTATGACCAAATTGCAGGAGATGAGGCGGACTCTCCTTCGGCCATGGAGAAGTGGACCATCCCTCTGGGTTTAGCCTCTCCCTAAGTAGACTTAAGTACACTTGTGTCAGGATCTTTTTGAGGACTCAGGGATGGGCTATAGCTCAATGGCAAAACACCTGTTTGCTGCCCCGGCTTCGTCCCCTGGCATCACCATTTAAAGGGTCACAGGTAGGGGTGCGCTCCCGCTAAATCCTTGAAAGGGACAGCAGTGGGCTAGAGCCTAGACTGTGTGTCTTGAGAACGCATGTCCTTGCATCATACCAGGCTGTTGGCTCCTGTTGGCAGCAGCTTCCCAGGATCACAGGCAGAGGAGAGTCTTTTTTCCCATCATCTGATCCCAGAGCTCCTTGAAAACTGGGGCTGCTTCCAGGGGTTGAACTTCGGACCGTCTGCATGCAAAGCAGGGACTCAACCCCTGAGCAATGATCTCTTCCCCCCGAGAGCTCTGTATAATTTCAAGACTTAGAGTGCGTTCTAATAGTCTGACAGATCCTAATTCAGGCCAGGGAAATTCCCGCAACAAACCAAGCTCCAGCTGAAATGGACCATCCACCCTGTTGCGGTTGGCTGGGGAATGCTGGGAGGTATAGGACTTTTCTCTGTCTAAACGTGCATAGGGTTGCACCCTAAATGGCTTTAACTGGTTGGAAGCCCTACACTAAGCCTGCTTAGATTTTTTACTTTTAGGGTATTGCCAGGTTTTATGAATGGATTTATAGTTGTTTCTTAAATTTGTTATTAGCCATCCTGAGTATTGTGACTACATAGAAAGGTGGGCTATGAATCTGCTTAAATAAATACATAAAAACTTCAGGTTGAAGGGAGTGGTGGACAAGCCCCCAGCAATGCTCCCAAGTGATGAGAGAAAGGAGCCAGGCAGCCCCGGGGTCCATCTAATGAAGCCCTGCGACAGGCAGCTTCTCCTTGCAGCCTAAGCCTATGAATAGGGCCTGCTAGCTAAGCTATACCCCTGCTCTAGGGTTCCTTGACTTCTTTAGTTTAGGGTGAGATTTTTGAGACAAAAAATAATTCCTCCCAGATGCATCAAGTGTGACACCTGAGGCATCTGGGAGGAAGTCTTTTTCTTGTCTCAGAATGTCACCATGAGCTAAAGAGGTCAAGGAACCATGGACCTAAGCAGGGCTGTAGCTTAGGTAGCCGGCTCAGAAATATTAGTGGGTTTGACAGCTGGCTCAAGAATTGAGGATTCAACTCTAGATGCTATCCCAAACAGCCCTGGTGACTATGGTTGCTGTTGTCATCTTAATTTTACCAAATGCAATACCATGGAAGCTCTGTCATTCTGGGTCATTGGTTGCAGGGTTTTTTTTTCCAGCCACAGCGCTATAGGACCACGTAACTTCCAGGGCGGTGCATCTTGGAAAAACCAAGGTGGCCGTCACAACACTTAGAGGCCTGGAGTGGAGGCCCAGCAGCCTCGCCATCGAAGGCGCTTCCGCAGATGTCAGCATTGGCAGTCAGCGCTGGCCACTGCTAGGGAGCAGCAGCCCACTGGTCCCCAGGGCCGTCAGATGTTATTTGGAACTTTTTATCCACATGAGCAGTAATTGATGTCAAGGACTTGGACCAGGGGGGCAAAAGGGAAAAGAGGGCAGGGTTTGCATAACATTTGCGTGTGTATAGGTGCAGTTTAGAATACTATGATTTAAATAGGAATAATGTGGTGGGAAAGACTGTGGCCAGGTGGCCTGGGTGCCTAACCGCTGATGGGCCAAGGGCTTTCTGTGGATGTTCAGCTTCTAGGCTCCTGCTGCTCTCCCTTCTTAAGGTGCTTTACCTGCAAACCAGACTTGGAATATAGGCCACTTTCAAATAGGGGACTGTTCTCTGTAAAGCAGGACATATGGCTGCACTAACTTGGACTAAAAATAGACTTATCCAAAAACACATACTTTCTCCTCACTCTCTGTAACCTTCATCTGAGCTATCTGCCTGATACAGGAATAACAAAATGAGTTTGTTTACTAGTAACAAATGAAACGAGTGGACCCCAATTGATTCAGTTTTCTATTTGCTCTGAGATGAATGGCTGCCCCCAATTTCAAGGGGGAGAATGAGTTGGGGTTGACAAATTGGGAGGTGGAGGCAGCAGGGCGGGTTCAAGCCAACTGCCCTGTGTGATTCAAGAGGCAAGTCCCAGGGTCCCTCCCTGGCAATGTTGGAGGAGAGGCTGATGTCCAACTCTCAGAGTCTGTGGTAATCGCAGTCCTGGCTGCCACTGGGAATTCCTCTCTCTTCTTGTTTGGGGATTGTATGTGAAGGGACAGGCATCTCCATGCTGATGCATACTTGTCGTTTTTCAACACAGCAGCCACTGCGAATCCAGCCTCCGCCACTCTCTGCAGATAGTTAAAATGTGTCTCCTATAGAATTCCACGGACTGGCTTGGAATCACATCCTGAAACAGAGTTGAATTCAGCTGGCTGTTTCCTTGATCATCTCACAAAGCTGTGTTTCATCAGGCATGCGTTGGAAAAAGAAAAAAAAAACAGCCTTTGAAGGCCTGTGAGGAAGTGGGCTTGTGTGTATACATTCCAGAGGCCTTGCTCTTCCCAAGTTGTGGTTTCCGAGGCTACACCAAAAAGATGACTAGGCCAGCTCTGAATCCCTCAGCTGGGACCACAGAAACCCAAATTTCAGTGTTATTTTAATACAGGGTTCAATTTTATACTAACAGAGCTGAGCTCAAAATATTATTTTAAGGGTTACCGCTGTACAAAGCCTGCAGAGGTGGTAACACCCACCAATGGCCATTTTGTACCTGCCTTCCTTGCGTCTTTGGCAACCAAACCAGAACTACACTGTGTCGCTGCAAAGATTTATTGGTGGGTTAAGAGGCTGGACTTTTAAATACTGCATCTTCGGTATGCTAGCAGCTTGTTTCCAATAAATCTTAGCTAGTATTTCTTAGAAAGCCTTTTATGACAATTACTTTCAAGTTTCAGGCATTCTGAATCCTTTCCTTTCAATAGCCTCTCAGGATATTGAAATATTGCCTAGAGAGGGGGGAAACAGTTATATGATGGGGCAAACCTTTTAAGATTTTTTTAATGAAACCTGCTAAATCACAGTTTTCTAGTTTATAAGGAAGGGTCTCCAACCATCTGTTTGCTGTCAACCAATGTTTGTTTGGAAAGAGATTTTACTGTCTTTTTTCCCCCATCTAACACTCCCATTTTTACAAGTAGTTTACTGAACTTCATAACTGTCAGCTTTCTTGGTAATATTGCAAGGAAATTCTGATTTAAGATTTAGTCAACAGTGAGTAGTCCATGTCTTTAATCAACAGGAAATGGAGATTCAAAAACAAACAACAACAAAAGTACAAACAAGCTGAAATAGAAAAGGAGATATTTAATGTATCCTAGCAGGAATCGGATAGTGTTTTCCCAACATAATTGTTCCCAGGCACCATCAAAATCCATTTAGCCCTAGTGAGCCCCGGCTCAAATTAAGTCCAGCTAAATTGAAAAAAGATGGATTATAGAATGGTTATTTATCCAGGATAGAATTCGTGTTGCAAATTCAAGGTGTCCCTAATTCCTCCTGGCAGCTGAGACTGGATAAACATTCCATGGTTTTCCTGTTTTCCCACACAGTCTTTGAACTGCATTGGCTGCTCTGCTTGTTTAGGTGGCCATTTCTGATGCAGGAACATGAGCTTGACTCACAAAATGGTGCCAGTGATTGGGGTAGGAATGGTGGAGGCTGCAGCAGTTGTGGCTGGGCTAGGCCATGTTTGATTGAGCTGGACTCAATCTAGACCTGGCTGTCCAACTCGGGGTCTGTAAAACCAGGAGCTAGAGTGCCCTGTTGGCCATGCAAGTGCAGAAGGCCAGGATCCTGCATCCTGGCCTTGATAGCACACCTGGCCAGTCCAGAGGCTTTATACTGCCTGCCAAGTGCAGTGGTCAGTGTTCGATGTTCCTGTTCCCTTCTGCACCAAGAGGCAGTGGGGTCTGATCCTTTACAGTCCCAGGTAGCTCAAGCCCCAGATCCAGAGAGGTTCATGGTTCAAGCCCTAGAATTCCTGGGTTGGAGATAAAGGGGTAACCCACGGCAGGAGAAGATAGTGGCAAACAGCACCCATGGCTGGGAAGGAGCAAGGCCGTGAGATTACAAAAAGCTAGCCTGGGTTTCCCAAGAACACATCATGCCAGACTAACCTTAGCTCTTTATATATAGAGAGAGAGAGAGAGAAAGAGAGAGAGAGAGAGAGAGAGAGCACGAGAGAGAGAGAGAATGACTAGCATGGCAAGGAAATGCTGTGAGCATCCTACATCTTAATTTCAGCAAGGCTTTCAGTAAGGTCCCCCACAATATTTTTGTTGATAAGTGGGTAAAATGTGGGGTAGACAATGCTACTGTTAGGTGGGTTTGTATCTGGTAGATGGACCATATGGTGCATTGACGACTCCTCATCAACCTGGGGAGAAGTGACAAGTGGGGTACCGCAGGGTGCTGCCCTGGGCCTAAGCGCTATCCAACATCTTTAAAAAACATCTTGCACCAAGGAGTAAATGGGATGCTTTTGTTGTACAACATTGTCCTGGAATCTGGATCGGATAAAGGGTGGTATATAAATGTTTTATATAAATAAATCAAATTTTCAGATGACACCAAAGTGGGAGGGGTAGCTAATACCTTAGACGACAGAAACAGGATTCAAGATGATCTTGACAGGATGGAGAACTGAGCCCAAACTAACAAAATGAATTTCAACATAAATAAATGCAAAGTTCTGAATCTGGGTAGGAAAAATAAGATGCACAAATATAAGATGGTTGACTTGACAGCAGTAATAAGGATTTAGGGGGTTTAGTAGACCACAAGCAAAATGTAATAACTGAAGAAAAGCTGTGCTGGATCAGACCAAGGTCCGTCTAGCCTAGCATTCTGTTCACACAGTGGCCAACCAGTGGCCCACAGGAAACCCACAAGTAGGACATGAGGGCAACAGCACCCTCCCGTCCATGTTCCCCAGCAACTGGTATACATAGGCATACTGCCTCTGATCCTGGAGGTAGCATATAGCCATCAGGACTAGTAGCCACTGAGAGCCTTCTCCTCCATGAATTTGCCCAGTCCCCTTTTAAAGCCATCCAAATTGTTGGCCCTCACTTCATTTTGTGGTACTGAATTCCATAGCTGAACTACGTGATGTGTGAAGAAGGACTTCCTTTTATCTGTCCTGAATCTCCCACCAATCAGCTTCATGGGATGATCCTAGGTTCTAGTATTATGAGAGAGGGGGGAAAATGTCTCCCTATCCACTTTCTCCACATCATGCATAGTTTTGTACATCTCTATCATGTCTCCCCTCACTCGCCTCTTCTCTAAGCTAAACAGTCCTTTCCTCACAGGCAAGTTGCTCCAGCTCCTTGATCATTTTAGTTGCCCTTTTGTGCACATTTTCCAACTCTACACTATCCTTTTTTAGGTTCAGTGACCAGAACGTACACAGTATTCCAAATGTGGTTGCACCATAAATTTGTATAAGGAAGGGCACTATGATCTTGGCAGTTTTATTTTTGATCCCTTTACAAATTATACCTAACATGGAATTTACCATTTCAGAACACTATGGTTCAACATTTTCCTTAAGCTGTCCGCCACAACCCGAGATCTCTTTCTTGGTCTGTCACAGCTTAGCTTAGAGCCCATCAGTGTATATGTGAATTTGGGATTTTTTGCCCCAATGTGCTTCACTTTACATTTGCTTCCACTGAACCACATTTGCCAGAGGATGCCCATTCTCCCAGTTTGGAGAGAGTCTTTTGAAGCTCTTTGATATCCCTTTTTGTTTTAACCACGCTAAACATTTTGGTGTCATCAGCAAACTTGGCCATCTCACTGCTCACCCCTAATCTGGAGATAATTTATGAACAAGTTGAAAAGCATTGGTCCCAATACAGATTTCTGCGGGACCCCACTGTTTACATCCCCCATTGGGAGAATGTACCATTTATTCCTACTCTCTGCTTTCTGTTCTTTAACAAGTTACTGATCCATAAGAGGGCCTGTCCTCTTATTCCACGACCGCTAAGTTTACTCAGGAGCTTTGGTGAGGGACTTCGTCAAAAGCCTTTTGGAAGTCCAAGTAAACAATGTCTACCAGATCACCCGTGTCCACATGTTTTTTGACACTCTCAAAGAACTCTAAAAGGTTCGTGAGACAGGACTTACCTTTGCAGAAGCCATGATGATTCTTTTTCAACAGGGCTTGCCTTCTATGTGCTTACTAATTTTATCTGTAATAATGCTTTCAAACAATTTACCAGGAAGAGATGCTAAGCTAACCAGCTGTAATTTCCCCAATTCCCCCTGGATCCCCTTTTAAAAGTTGCTGTTACACTGGCCATTCTACAGTCCTCTGGTACAGAGGTTGATCTTAGGGACATGTTATATATTTTGGCTAGAAGATCAGCAGTTTCACATCTGAGTTCTTTAAAAATTTTAGGATGGCTACCATCTGGGCTCGGAAATTTATTAACATTCAATTTGTCAATAAGGTTGAGAACGTCATCTTTTGGGACTGCTGTTTGCCTCAGTTCCTCAGACTCCCTTCCTGAAAACATCAGTTCAGGCACAGCTATCTGTTTTACATCTTCTGCAGTGAAGACAGATGCAAATAATTAATTCAACTTCTCCACAATCTCCTTATCCTCTTTAGTACTTCTTTAAGTCCGTTGTCATCCAGCGGTCCAACTGCCTCCCTAGCTGATTTCCTGCTTCTGATATATTTAAAGAATTCTTTATTGTTGGCCTTGATGTTGTTAGCAATATGGTCCTCAAATTGCTTTTTCCCATCTCTTATTGTTTGCTTGCATCTCCTTTGTGCAAGTTTATGCTCCCTTTTGTTCTCGTTTGGACAAGACTTCTGAAGAAAGCCTTCTTCTCTGTAATAGCTTCCTTGACACTGCGAGTTAACCATGCTGCGAGCAGTGAGCATGAGTCAACGGTGGGATGCAGCACTAAAAGGCTAGTGGAATTCTAGGCTGCATCAACAGGCATGTAGCGTGCCACGCAGAAGTAGCAGTGCCACCCTATCCTGCTTTGGTCAGACTTCTCCTGGAGTTCTGTGTCCAGTTCTGGACACTGCAGTTTAAGGTTACTGACAAGCTAGAACATGTCCAGAGTGTTGTTTATGATCCATGTCAAGCTTCTTGGGGGCTTTTATTGTCTCTGTGTACATCAGTGCACAACAAAGCAAGCAGGCAAGCACGTATTATGTCTGCCTAATAAAGAAGTTACTCCAGTGCTGTGCCCAGGAGTTATCAATGGGGCACACGGACATAACGGTGGCAACAAGAACGGGATTGAATCACACTGTTGCTGTACTACCGCAACTGCATTAAGAGTTATCAGGAAAAGAACTGGTGAGTGTGAAAGACAGGGCTGGTTAGATGGTGCTAGGCCTGGAGCCTTGTTATAAAGGCTAGGCCTAAGTTCAGGCCTCACAAAGACTACTTTTTAAAAATGATATCCCAGAGAGGGGGGGGGGGGAACCACTTTGATAACAGTGTAGAAGACTGGCCCACATATAATGAATACCTTGAGCAGAAGCCCCCTCATTCTTCACACGATGGAACATGCACAACAGAGGAGGGTGGCAAAGATGGTGAGGGCCTGGAGACCAACTCCTCTGAGGAAAGGCTGAGGGAGTTGGGTACATTTACCCTGGAGAAGAGATGATGAAGAGGCACTGGATGGCTTAAGCTGGCTTCAAGTGTTTCAAGGGCGATCACATAGATGATGGGGCAAATTTGTTCTCTGTTGCTCCAGAGGGTGGGACCCCAGCCAGCCAGTTCGAATGGCAAGACAAGCGGCTTGACAAAGCGCTAGGAAGACCCTTTGGATGGTATGAGCTGCTTGGCAGTGGAACATACAGCCTTTGCAAGGTGGTGGATACTCCTTTGTTGGAGGTTTTCAGGCTGAGGCCGGATGGCCACTTATCAGAGATGTTGCAGATGCAGTGGATTTCCTGGATCAGCAGGGAGGTGGGGTTGGTCTAGATTACCACTGAGACCCCTTCCAACTCTGTGATTCTATGGCTCTACCTCCAGCTTCACAAGAATTCAAAACCACAACCTTCTAATTCCTCTAGGCCCAATTATTTGGCAGTTCCAGTCTAGGACTAGAAGGCTCTCAAGCTGTATGGAAAAAGCAGGTCATCCTAGCGGAAATGTAACAATCCTGGTATCCGTTTCATTTTGGCAAGGCTCAGCAACAGTGAACACGATTGGAACATAGCATTAATGATATGAGCTGCACAGCAAAGCTGATATGGGTCATGAAAAACAAATTAATTGGGGTTACAGCTAGAGCAATACCCTTCTGAATAATTAAGAAGTGAAACAAAACTTGGACTGAGTTGGGCGGCTGTGCATATGTGCCAGATGACCCTCTGGAGGGTGATTGCATGCCATCTCCAAAGGCAGCAAATAGTATGGGGGAGAGAGCCCAAATGTGTGCACAGACATTTACTAAAGGGATGAAAAGAACAGAAATGCAAACATTGCTAGCCCAGCCCAATAGGACAGAAGGGGTGAACATGGCCATGGACAGACCGAGCACTTGTTCTGACCCAGTAAGGCACTTCTGATGTTCTTAAGCAGGATGGAACATCATTTACCACTGATTAGTTCTGCCTTAACTATGAAGAGTTCCTGTGTGTGCAAGCCGGTGTTTTCCATTTAAAATGTAGGGGGGGGGCGGGGGGCGTGATGGGGTGACCCCACATACTGAGGTCAAATCCACCCCCACGATAGGCAGGAAAGGATGGGGCAGAATTCCCAGTACTGTGGGCTAATCTACAAGTCCTTCATGGGGAACATAGTTCCCTTTCCTTGGGGCAATAGCACGATCAGAGATGTGGGGGCAATTGTATTCCTGATTGGACCCCTTTCTCTCTCATGACATACGAGGGAATGGAGCAACAAGGGGCTTTAATCGGGAAAATCCTCAAGGAGGAAACACAGACCCAGGGAAGCTAACCCAGAAGGTGTCCCCCACTTTCTTCATCATAGCAGTCTGGAAAAACTCTCTGGACTAATGGTTAAGTTCTTGATGGAATGATGCATTGGTGTGTTGGCTGGTATTGATTTACCACATCTGGTGGATGGCCAGGACACTCCAGCTGAAGCCAGAGGTCAGTCCCCCCCCCCCCGAGAATCACTGGGGGGTGTTTTACACACTTGCCTATGTGGGATAAGATGCGGGGGGTGGGGTGGGGGGAGCTGCATCAATATTAATTTCCAGCTGGAGCAGTAAAACAGCTTCAGCAAGTGTGGGCAGACATGCGTGAGACCCGCCTGAGTGACAGGTGTACCACCCAATCTGTTCCACACCATCTCATCAAATTCTATGTGAGCCTCACCTGGGAGAAGAGAGGGGAAGTGGGATCAGTGTGAATCAGTAGTCCACTGGAATCACACAGCCAGAAGGAGCGAGGGTGGCACGGAGCCCAACGCCCTGATCCTCCGAAAGACACGAGTGCGAGAGCCACAGGTGCAACTCCCCACCATGCCGCCTCCAGCTGCCTGGAAGGAAACGTGTCCTGTGGCTTCAGCCAGAGTGTTCTGGGCATCCACCTTGTGTGGCAAATCATACCAGCTAACACACTGATCTATACAGAACTTTGTCACTAGCTTAGAGAAATTTTTCAGACTACTGAGGTAAAGAAAGTGAGGGAAGCACCTTTCTGTTTTATTTCCCTGGGTTTGCTTTCTAGTAGGGCTGTGCAGGGGCCCTGCCTCAGAGGGCAATTCAGGGCTTCTGAATCGGCCCCGCCTTGGCCCACTGTGGACCTGGTCCAACCTGCAGTGGATTGGACTCTGGAGCTGAAGTGGGATTTGGGCATCCGAATCGGGGGGGCGCCCCGCGAGCCCCGCACGCCTTACTTGGACCTGTGAGGAACGCCCGTAGTGGCCGCCGTCTTCGAGGGAGTCACTACTTTTGTTTAAAATGGCAACTCATCTTTTCTGGAAATCAAATCTTAGGTAAATGGCAGCCATAAGGCCGTCACGTATGCAACATTACAGGCCTTATAGCAGCCAAGTGCTACCAATCCAGAGGCCTTGCCCAGCTGTTCTGTCTCTTCTTCCTTAGTGGTTATTTTCTAAGAAAATAGATGGAAGATGTGGTGGGAAAACACAGGGGGGGTGAGAAACTGAAGATGATAGCATCTGGACCCCTCATGACAATTCTGTGAATGTTATCAGTGTTTCACCTGGAGGTACCCTGGAGCAGGTTTGAAAGCCCATCAAGCAGGGCACCTCCGAACGCAGGGACGAGTGTGCTTGTTTGAAGGTGCCCTGAACCGACACCTCCCTGCAGGATGCAGACTTGCTTACCCATCCAGCATTGGAGCCTCCAGCAAAGATGCTTTCAGACAAGGTACAGCTTCACAGAAGGCTGCTCCCACAACCTGCTTGCCTTGAACTGGGTCTGGGTCTGAGATCAGGAATTGCTCTTGCAAGGCCTTCAGCCCGCAATCTCCCATCATCACAGCAGCTTGCTTTTTTGCTTATATAAAGAGGGGGCTGATGGAGTGAACATGGATCCATTATTCATTCCTGTGGGCTTATTGATGTCCTCCAAGTGCCAAGGTTAGGAAAGGTTATCAATAACTAGGGCAAATAAATCAATGGAAGTGCAATCGGCTAATTAAAATGTGTTTATGCTGTGCCGTGCTGTGTGTGTGGGGCAGCCTTAGAGAGCTGTCAGTGGAGATCCTGGGTGGGAAGCAGCACTGATCCTGGCAGCAACAAGCCCTCTTTGTGACTTTTCTTGCCTGTTGAAAGTGCAGCGGCCCTCGCTTCTACCGCAGCCATGTGATTGTTAGTGGAGTCACCCAGTAAATCTAGCCAGCCTACGAAACAAATCCACATTCCTGCTGTGGCTGTGTATTGAGGACTCTCTCACTCCCTGATGCACAAAGGGCCCAGTGAAGAGGCCACAGGTTTCCCTCCTCAAAAGGGAAGGAGGGCAGAGCACACGCCTGGCAGCCACCAGGTTGCCAGGAAGCAACCTGGCAGGTTGGACAGGAAGCCCTGGGGGAAGAGGGAGGGCTGGAAAAGGTGCTCCCTGGATTGGGGAGTTGTGGGGCTGGCCCTCTTTATCGCCATTAAAACATGCTTGTGATGATGTGACAAGCACTCCCACCTCCCTGCAAGGGAGGACTAGTGGAGAGGCACTTGCTTCTTAAGTCATCAACAGCTGCCACTCCCCCCGCCCTGCTAGGTCTGGGCACAAGGCAGCCCAAGCCTGCAGAGTTCCCCTGGGAGAAGGGGTGCATCTTCCCAAGCTCCCGTCAACTAAACAGGGAGCCAAGACATGAGCAGCCAAGTGTGTGGGTGAGACCAATCCTGCGAATTAGCAGAGTTCTGCAGTCATCTGTAGTAAGTTATTCAAGATAAGCGAGTATAAAGAATTAGAAGCCGCACAAAAAGCAAATAAACAAGCAGTTTCTCGCTAAACGTGCACTGATACCATTCCTAAGTTAGGGCTCCTTCACACGGAGCTTTTATCCTGCGATTGAGATGGCTCCTTCACGGAAGTTTGCGGGCTCTTTACATGACACCGTGATCCTCCAAGGCATCTCCTGCACTAAGTGTCCTTTGTTCCGTTTTTAAATAGATCGCAGGTAATAGCTATCAAATTACCCCGTTGTGTTCCACTCGAGTTTCCTCCATGAAGAGTTAAAGCGGCAAGAAGAGGAGCGAGATCGATGAAAGATCATGGAAGACTCAGATACGGGGAGAAGGGGGGAGAGGAAGCACGTGTAAAGGGGGTCAGTGGTGATCCAGCATTTAAAACCGGAAAGCGGAAAGCCCCGTTTTAAATGCAGGGTTTTAGACTGGTGCAGAGATGTCCTTAGTTTCAGCAACTTCCATTAAGTGCAGCATTGTTGTGTGTCCAGAGGCTCACAGGAGAGGAGGCTGAGGGGCGCAAGCAGCGATCCTGAGGGGGCAAATGGAGACAAAAGACATGGCAAAGCTGCTGGCAGCAGGCTGTCGCTGGGGTGGGCCTGTGTCCTCGTGCCAGACCCCGTCCCTGCTGCTACGGTCGCCCCCCGCCCCCTGCAACGATCCTGTCACTTGCACGTTCCGTCAGCTCCAGCATCTCCTGAGGCGGAGTCCAGACTCCAGTCCTGCACGTGCCCAGCCACTCATGTGCACGCGCCTCCCTCCTCCTCCTCCTCCTCCAGGACTTTCGTAGGAGGGCTTCCAGAAGGGCTGCTCTGCCTGACCGCCACATACATCTTCCCGCTTCCCCCAAGCCACTTGGCACCAGTGGTGATTCAGTTGCGAAATGGGTGTACAGAAACAATGGCCAGAGCTCCTTGCTCTCTCCTACGTTTTCAAAAGAATAATTGTTGCACTTGCACAGAGGAGAAACCCAACAGACCTGGAGGCATCTGATCTGTGTTAGCCCAAGGCTGGCCCTGCCATTAGGCTGTGTTAGCATAAGGCTGGCCCTGTGTTCAGCATCCGTGTTTAGCATCTGTGTTAGCATAAGGCTGGCCCTGCCATTAGGCAGAGTGGGGCGGCTGCCCCAGGCCGTGGATTGCTTGGTGGCCTGAAAGGGCAGCAGGTGGCTAATTATTTCATTTGCTCTGACTGAACTATCAGAGGGCTTCGGATGTGGGGCGGTATAGAGATGTCATAAATGGCAGCAGCGGCAGCTCCCAGGGAGTGGCCCTGGTGGGATCCTCGGCCTCGGATGCCGGCGTTGTGGACACCCCTGCACCTTGTCTGGCGGGGCGGGGCGCCATTTGCTGCTCAGCTCCAGCAGGCCAGATGTCCTCGGCCAGCCCTGCTCGCTGGCAGCAAAGGGGTTCTTTGGGCAGGGGCAGGACTCCTTAAAGGGGCAGGAGGGTTGCAGCTGGCTCTCTGTGCTCACAATGCTATTGAACTGTTTTGGTGAAAAGGTCTGGTGTTAAAACTGACCCAGGAGCTCACCCCTGGTTTGTATTAAATGGAGGACCGGCATTTCTCGGGAGACTCAACTCTGTGAGTGGGACTGGCCTGGGGCGGGGGGCAGGCAGCAGAGGCGCCCATAGAAAACAGTGGGTTGGATCTGGGACCTGCCTTCTGGGGGCGGAAGGGCTCTGATCACGGAAAGTGCCTCTGCCCGAATCTGGGGAATTCCCCTTCCCCCAAACCACGACTTGCCCTCTTCAGCAGGGTCCTCTGACCCTCCGTGTAGCATTTTCAGGAGGCTGCCATGGGAAGCGGTGGGGGGAGTCTTCCGCCAGCCCCGTCGCACATGCCTAACTCTGGATCCAGTCACTCTGTTTGGTGGAGGGGCACCGCTGCTGCACGTGCTGACGCGCCAGGCCAGACAAACCCAAGCCAGACCCCCACTCTGTCGCCAGGACAAAACAAGAACTCAGGGGGCGTGCAGGGCAGAAAACCCAGCCCAGCCAGGCACATGCAGAGCACACCCGTAGGCAGCACATTACGAAGGAATTAAGCGTTGGGAGGATGACCGAAAATATTTACCCATTTTACAGGTGGGGATCTCTGAGTCCTAGTCCCAAGTATAATAACTGAATGTATGTTAGAGAATTCAAAACGGGTGGACACACCTCCACACAATTCACAATAGGCACAGATATTCACGAACTTCCTTTGTGAGCGTTTGGGAAAAGCTTGCCTGTTTCCCAGAAATTTTGTCCTGGCTTGTCATGTCAGCGCATGCAGACGTGCTGATGTGTGCACATTGTCTTGCCCCTGGGGATTGCAGCTTGGTTTCATCTACCCTTTACCCACCCCTTGGCACTGGCAAGGCAGAGAGGCATTTGGAAATTCAACTGCTCTCTCCAATAAACACCCAGGAGCAAGAAAGTGTTTTCCACCTGGATGGGGAGGCCCTTGATTCATAGCAGAAGTGAACATCATGAGCCAAACACATTTGAATACTGAACCAGGTAAGTATGAACTCTGGCGATATCGCCACCAAACACCTGCAAAGTGAGGAAGTGAGCCAAGAAACTCGAGAAAGTGAGCCAAGCCACCATACAGGTGAAGCCACGCATGTGCATTATATTAGGGTCCTCCTCCATCCACTCACTGCAGGCACCTGGGACGAGACGTTCTAGGCTGAGACCAAAGCCACTCACCCCGTGGGAAGTCGGCCTGACCTGGCGGTGCTCTGCTGCGGTGCACTCCTGAATGCTCCCACTGGCTCGCTCCACTCTGCCCCGATGGGCACCACACAGGGCGGGCAAGCGCAAGAGCAGCCGGGGGCCTCTGGGCTGTGGGCAGCAGGCTCCCTTTGCCTCGAGCCACCTGCCCACTTCCCCCTCTTCTCCTCTCACCTCCTGCCCCGTCCTGTGCTGCTGGCTGCCCACCGTTCAGCTGGGGGCAGAGGAACTTCAGGATTCGAACAAGGCAATAATCACACCAGGTGGGTCCCTTTCCCAGATTTTATTTAGAGGGAGAGGCAAGGTATTAACAGCAGAGAAAAACATGGAAAGGAACAGGCAGACAAAGAGAACTTATACTCCTTCAGTTACCAGGGACCCCACTGCAACGGCAGACAAGCTCTGTCACCGGTCAGCCGTGGCGCGTGCCGTGATCCTTGCCCATGGAGAGGTGCGTCATTGTGAGCTCCCTTGGGGTTTTTCGAACTATATTTCTCCCATAGGTTCCAATACATTCCGCTAACCCATGCTTACATCACTCATTAGCGATCAACTACACCTGTGATTAGGCTGCGTTCCAACGTACCTGGCAGACTTTATGGTGAATACATGGTTTCAAGATTATGAACGCTAATCATGAGTGACCTGCTGTTACATACATCTGGTATCCCTGATTAGCTCATCTGTTACACCTGGCAATCTTGCCCTGAACATCTCCCCCTTAGGGAATTCTTCCCCTTAGGGGTTAGGAGAAAGCTCAGGCACAGCGGATGAATGAAAGGGAAGACTCAGGTATGGAGATTTGAGCATGGGGGAACCACTGTCATGCACCACTGGAACCCTCCTCGTGATCACAGTAGTCCTCTGGGATGGGTCCCACTGCACCCGCTGCTCGCCATCCAAGTTAAATGTCTCTGAGTGAGTGGTCAGGCAACCACCCAGCCTTCTCCTTGCTTGCTGCTTCTCATGCACAGTGGACAACAGCTGCCAATACACCGTTCAAAATGCCCCTCACCGGCCTCTGCCTTCCCATGGCCAGTGTGTATGCATGCACAAGGCATATATTTGCAAAACATTTTTTAAATTAAAAAATAAGCATAACTAAATGAACATGAGATAACTGGCCTATGATGATGATGGATGATGATGATGATGCATTTCTATACTGCCTTTTAGTCAAAGACTCTGAACGCAATGTACAATACAAAATTCCACAGATGGGGTGCCACCACAGAAAAGGCCCTACCCCATGTTCCAACCAACCTAACCTAATTTGGGTGTGCAATATAGAGCAGGAACTCAGATGACGACCACAAGGTATGGTCAGCCTGAAATGAAAGTATCTTTCCATTTCTTCTTCTTCTTTTTTTAGGAATACTTTTTATTTATTTTTGTCTTTATAAATGAAATAAACAATACCTACAACCTGATCAATAACGACAATTTCCTAACAGTACAATATTCTTAGGAGGATACAACAATACCGAAAAGAAGAAGGGGGGGGGGGGGAGAAAGAAAAAAGAAAAAAAAGAAAGATTTTTTTCCCCTTCTTTTTTAAATGGTTAAATTTAAACTCCAGTACACACAGGCTTCAGATCCCATTCTAATTTAGAAAGTATACCTATAACGTTAACAATATTACAATTTAATAATCAACCTTACATTTCAATATCATATCATCAATCTTATAGCAAGGAAGCAGGCCTACAGTTCATTCCCAGCAACCATATATTGCCCGTAAGTTAGAATATAATAGTAATAATAAAGCTTAACAGTTTAACCAACCAAAAATCTTACTTAGTAGTCTTATAGTAATAACAACAGCAAAAAAAGAGATTAAATTATGTTATATAATAATAAAGCTTGAAAGCAACCTCACAACAGTCAGTAATATATTTTATACTAGATATATAAATGAGTGTGCACAATACACCCTCAAACAATATATTTAAATACAGCATATCATAACGAGAATTTAAAGAAAAATTAAAAAAGAAGAATGAAAGAAAGCAAACGCATGTATGTATAATCAGTTATCTCTGACCTAGCCTGAATCTTGCAGACTAAACATAAACAATTAACAAAACTTGTTTAAAGATTCCAGTTCATGGGGCTGGAACAGAAGTCTCACGCATTTTTACATTCAGCCATGCCTCCGCCATTTCATGATTTAGGAACTTCTTCATCTGACCTTCAGAAACAATGCAAAATGTAGCAGGATATTTTAAGTTATATTGTAAGTTAATTTGTTTTGCCATATTTTTCACCTTAATGAATTGCCTTCTTTTATCAGCCACCTCTTTGATGTAATCTGGAAATAACATAACTTTATCTTGTTTCCAAAAAAGATTTCCACCCTCTCTTGCCAAACGCTGGATATAATTCTTTGTGGAGATTCTTGCAAATTGGACTATAATCGTATAGCCAGTCTCTTTAGCATTTGGCACATGAAATGCCTGCTCAATATCAAGTAAATAATCAGATGGCACAGAGAGTATCTTATGCAAAAACTTGTCTACAAAGGTAGGCAAATTTACATCTCTAGGCAGATTTTTAATACCAATAATACGTACATTGGATCTGCGCGTGAAGGCCTCCAGTTGGGAAATTCTGGCAGAGAAATTTTTGAAAAAAGCTTGTGTCATATTTCATTCGTTGTCAGCCTGTTTTGCAGCTCGTTAACCTTCGCCTCCATTTTTTTGCCAAGAAGTGTTAATTAAATCCACAGCTCCTTGCAGGGCGGTGATGGAATTTTGGATTGAATCCAACCTCTTAGATTGCTCAGCAATTTGCAAAGATAAAGTTTTTATCAGAGTAAATAATTCCCCTATATCTTCGGTTCTCGGAGCCTTTGCCAATGGAGGTATGGGGGGAGTGGGTGGTGATGCAGTTCCTTTCTTTCTCCTTACTGTAGCCATGTTTCTCTTCAAACAAATCTTGTAGGTCCTCAGATATTCTCAAATATTGTTGATATTTCTTAAACCATCCCTCAGATGTTGTTGATATTTCTTAATCCATATATTACAGTGGAACACGTCAACTCTGTTTTCCCCTATTAGACAGGAGTTTCAAAACAGCTTTTTGCGCTGTTGACGCTCTGGGAGGGTAGTCTCGGAATCCAGCCCCCCTGCTGCCTCACGGAGAGTACTTTTCTCCAAGATCTCAACCAGCTGCTGCCTTGCCCCCCCTTTTAATTCCAGGGGGGAGATGAAAAGGTTTTTCAACCTTTTAAAAAGCTGTTTGAGATAGCGTCCCGTGGAGGCTCCGCAGACTGCTGCGAGGACGACATTGGTTCCAACCGGAAGTCATCTTTCCATTTCTTCAGATATCCTGGCCCCAAGCCATTGAGTACTTTATAGGGAAGAACCAGCACCTTGTATTGAGCCTGGAAATAAATTGGCAGCCATGCAACTGCTATGAGACCATTGTAATGTGGTTCATATACCACATACCAGACAGTCTGGCTGCTACATTTTGCACCAGCTGCAGTTTCCAAACACTCTTCAGGGGCAGACCCAAGCAAAGTGTGTAGCAGTAGTCTAATTGGGAGGTGACTAAAACGTTTGACAGAAGTGTGCAGCTGGTGCTCCAGCCAAAGCTGGGCAAAGGAGTTCTTGACCACAGCTTCCACCTGGATATCCAGGAACAGCACTAGATCCAGGAGTAGCTGCTCTTTCAGAGGGAGTACAGCCCCATCTAGAACAGGTAATACCCCCAACTCTAGGTCGAATTGTCTATTGACCAAGAGAACGTCTGTATTGACTGGACTGAGTCTTAGGTTGCTAACTCACATGCAATCCAAGATTTCCACAGCCTTCTTTTCATCTAGATATCTTTCATCTATAAAAGACAGCTGTGTATCAACTGCATAGTGATGAGACTGAACATCAAACCTTCAAACAATCTCTCCCAAGAGCAGCTTTATGTAAATGTTAACAATGGGGATCAAATACAGCCCTGGGGCACCCCATAAGCCGATGGCCAGGGGACTGAGCTATATTCCCCCAATGGCAATACCACCTTCTGGGAATGATCAGCCAAGTAGGACTGGATGTACTGCAAAGCAGTTCTGCTGAGTCCTAACCTAGCCATCCATCCCAGAAGAATACCATGGTTGATGTATTGAATGCTGCTAATGCTTCTGTAAACTGCCCAGAGAGCTTAGGCTATGGGGCGGTATAGAAATGTAATCAATAACAATAACAATAATGTGGCTTGGTTAGCTGTTTTGGAGGCCCTCTGATCTGTCTTTCTGCCTCTCTTTGCTCATCTTTTCCCTTCAGACAGAGCCTGGGGTGCCAGATGGAAAATTCCCCCCCCCCAGTAGTCAATCCATGCAGCACTGCCTGTGTAGAGTCCCGTGGCTTCTTGCCCATGGCTGAGAGCCATGGGCTGAGAGCCCTTTGGCTCTCGGCCTTCATCTTGCACCAGAGGTTCATGCTGCCAGCAAGCTTTCACCTCCCTAGGGGGGAAGACAGACACACCCAGACCAGCAAGGCTGGCTTTCATCCAGTTAGTTGTCATCCCTAAATGAACTCCAGGATAGATATTCCACAAGATTACACTTTTGCATGTTCTACAAGATGAAACTAAAACCTCCTACCCACAGCACTTTCTTTCTGGCCCTTGCCACAGACATCCTCACTAAAATCCTATTTAAACACTTGTTGTGAAGGCAGCTCATGAAAATATTAATTAAGATGCTAGGAACCAGACTTTTGTGGCATCAGTTGCCCCCTCACCCCAACTATCACAATGAAGTGCCCTTGGCCTTTCTGTGCAAATGCCCTCTATGTTTGCGACCTGCAGAGATTTGCCAAAATGACTGACCTGAATAATAACTGGGAAAAAAACATGATTTTATTTATACAGAATAGGGAAAACTGCCAGTGAACTGTTCAGCTTCTATTGACTTCCCAGAATGCCCGTGATGGATACAGCTTATGCTCCAATTTACAAGAGTCCATTATATATTTACTCCATTGAAGTCAAACACTGTTTATAATTAGAGCCCTAGGAATCTATTCCCACCAGCATTTGGGTACTAGCAAACACCCGTTCCAGGAAATAGGGGTCTTTATTTTGCCCGAAGCCCAGCCCTTGCGTCGCCAGACCTTGCAACAAACATCCAGCATTATGCTAGCTCCACGCTATAAAATTCTTTCTGAATCCAAGGAAATTGGTTTTTTGAAAAGAAAAGAAAAGAAAAGAAAAAGCCTCCAGGGCTTGTGTGTCTTCTCACGGGTTTCCTCCTTTATTTGTCCCTCCATCATAATCCATTCCACTCAGGATGCTTTGCTATCAGAAGCCTGACATCTGGCTCCCATCACACCTTCTGTTGACTTGCACTTGAACAAAAGAGTTAAGATGGGTCCCAGATGTTGAAGGCTGTCAGTGTTCCATCAGCAGCTGGTTTATGGCAGGGGGGAGGGAAAACAGAGGCTGAGTGTCCAGAACCAGGGGGCTACGTGGGTATTACATCCTCTCGGCTAGAGCTTATGTGTTTGTGTGTTTTGATGGGCTCCTTGGGGACTTGTAAATACCCATTCAAAGCCACATCAGACTGACAACCTTGGCCATGTTCTTCTTTCTGGCTCTGACCTGGCATGGAACAACAGACTTTCTCCAGGGGTAATTATGAATATGCAAACTTATTTATAAACTGTACATGTCTGCATGGCACATCTCAAGATAATTGCTCTGAATGCTCCTCTGATTTTTAAAGAAGTCAATATTTAGAGTCCACAAACCAAGTACTCTGGATAATCAAGCGATTAGGGAGTTAGTGGCCTACAAAAGATCAGAGCTGATTATTCTGCTTCAAGCTGGAGACAGTATTTGTGGTGATGGCAGAGCCCATTGTTGCTCATGGTGTGTGCGCGCACTGATCCTGCTGCTGCTTTTCCCGGTTTTTTGGTAGTGCCTCAAAAATGTACAGAACTTCTTTGACCACAGATGATAGTGGGGCAAGTGCAGTGAACATGCATGCTGCGAGCGTCGATGGCTCGCAGCCACACCACCGATGCCTGCTTCCAGCCTCAGGGCAACAGCTCATCCAGCCCAGAACTGCGAACAACCGCGCAATTCCAAGTCGCAGCCTCCAACCTGCTGGTTCACTCTGACAGATTCCTGGGAACATCTGAGCTGATATATTTCTATTCTTGGTGCCATTCCAGTGTGTCAGTGGAATCATGAGCATTATGTCTCTGCCAGGCTGTCAGAACCTCCTGTTTTGAAGTCCTTTGATATTTCCTGTGCTGCTGTACCTTTTTGCGTGTTCGTCTCTTTGTCGTTGATATAATATCTGAAAAAAGAATCAAAATTTCACCGTTGTATGCACGTTGTTCATTGTCTCATGACAATGAGATGAAAATCCACCTATTATGACCCACTGTAACGTTGTTCTTTGACGGAGAGAGAGAGAGCCTTGCCTCTCTCTCTCTCTCTCTCTCTCAGATGAAACAGCTCTGTTTGCCTGGGGGCATCACAGTCCATGGCCAGCATACACACAGAGAAAGGAGAATATCAAAGTGCGGAGATCCTCTCCAAGGCAAATGAATCCGTTTTCATCTAGATTTCCCCTTTGATGTGTCAAGATGTTAAAGGCCTCCAGTCTTCTTTTAATACCCCTGTCCTGACAAGCCAGGGCTCCTTTTCATCTCCGGGTCTTCCCCACACAGCCGCTTGAGAGATCTCTATGCAAGTGTACAGGCTCCCCGCAAGGCCTCTACGTGCTCCTAAAACCTGGGCAAGAGGTTAAGAAAGGCAAGTGATTTCCAGGAAGGTTTTGAAAATGCATCTTGTCAGATAATTTGCACAGCGACTTGTGGCGTCATGTGTGGCAGGAACAGGACTTGGGAGAGATGGCAGTCGGCCCAGATTCAGCTACTCACCCTCAAGTGGCTGGATCCTTTGTTTGTCATTTGTGAAGGTTTACTTCAGGTGGCTGGAATGGTTGGCAGGCTCTCCTAACTGCCCAGCAACAAGAAACTACTCCACCATATGATGGGATAAGGCCAGAAGTTCGTTGAGGCCAGTGCCTTGTGTCTGGCTGGTCCCAGCCTCTCTCTGTTGCCGGCTGCGGCTGGGATGTGTGATTCTGTTGCAAGCAAAGAAGGATCCAGGTTCTGTTGTTTGGGTTGAAGGCAGGCTGGTGGTTAGGCTCTGGGGCTCCTTCACATGGGTCTTTTATCCTGCTACGGAGATTGCTTACTCACAGACATTTGCGGGTCCTGTACACGACGCAGCCCTCCTCCAGGGAACCTCCCACTCTTTGTGAGCTCTGTTGCCTTGTTTTCCATGATGATGAAAGTCCGGCATTTTCCCTCCTCCCACTGCGGAGTCGATATAAATGAGGGGATACTGTTTAAAGTCGCTTTTATTGCAAATAAGACAACAGCGCCACCTAGTGGCTTTGTAATGAAACACATAGAAGTTGGTTGTTCTTTTTTTAAGCCATGTGGAAAGGACCTGATGTAATTCCACAAAGATTCCAGAAGCAGAAGCCCCAGTAAACTGCAGGATTTTTAGCCTTGTGTGATGAAGCCCCTGGAGGAGGCAGATGCATGCCAAAAGGAATAGAGGACATTGCTACGGAGGAAGATAGGCTGGTGGTCAAATTCTAGAGGAGGTGAGAGGCTACTTGAGGAGATAATGGCCATTGCAGCAGAAACCACAAAGAACAGAACCACTAATAAACATATAAAGATATATGTTCTCCCCAAACTGACAACATTGTGGGTAAGTACAAAGTGGCAGTGTTTAGTGGCTAGATATGCTGTAGAGATGATATTCTTGGTGGTTTGCAGTCCATCTTTGTGGGGAGATGATGGTAGCTAGGATGGTGTGTTCTGGGAGGTTGTCAACGGACCGCAGTATCAGTGGTATCCTCAGGAAGTCAGTGGCATCCTGTCCACAAGTTGGAATCTTGGTGGCATATGGTCTGAGAACGGAGTCCATCTAACTAGACACCCCTACTGGGATGGTACTAATGCCCACAACAATGGGGTGCTCAGAGTTGCCTGGTTTGTGTATTTGGGATAGCAAACAGAAGATGCCCAGAAGAGGATCCTGAGCAGTGTCTATGCTGACTTCAAACAATGCCTTCTCAGCGCCTGGCCCCCAAAGCCTCTCTTCTACTTTCTGACATAGGGGGACGATCTAGGCCCATAGACAGGGTGCCCTGGTGAAGCTCTGTCAGGACTTCAGTAACTTTCATGCCACCATCAACGTGCACCTAGAGTAGTCCGTGCAATAGCATGACTTGGACGGAAGGACTTTATGAGGCCTGCCGTGTCCCTGCTGGTCTTTGACAGCAGGCTGGAGCTGCAGCCTAGAGAGCTCCCATGACCCAGAAAGCCTAATCGGGCTGGTGTGCTGAGGGACCAGAGTGCTGGGACTGCAGGAAGGGAGACCGGCTGCTGGTGAGCCTGACCCCCCCCCCCGGCTCTGTACACTGTCTAAGGCAGGATCCTCCATATGCTCTGGGGGCCCTTTCCACACTACACTCAGCCACTAGCACCCAGTAGCACACGATGTGGCGCCTCAGCGTTTTCCCTTCTGTGGCCAAGAGCAGCCTGGGGGGAGGGGGGCTATTTGCACCAGAGAATTAGCAGGCGAGAGCCCCTGTGTCCACTGCTGCAGTCCCAGTTCCAGTTCCACCTGGTGGCTGTTTTTAGCTGAAAAGAAGATCCAAAAAGAGAAGTCGGGGGAGCCAATCATGGATCATTTGCGGTGTGTGTAAGTAGGCCCTTAGCTGGCTCTTGAGAAAGCATTAGAGAGGGTCATACAGGATGTGGCTATTGGCCAAGACAGCTAAGTGGGACCTCCTTGTTCAGAGGCGCATCCACCTCTGAGTGCCAGATGTTGGTGGCCAGCAAACAACAGGGAAGGGCTGTGGAAGCTTGCAGCCTTCCCAGAAGAATCTGGCTGGCCACTTTTAAGGACAGGGTGCTGGGCTAGATGGATTCTTGCTCTAATCCAGCAGGCCTGCTCTTCTTATTTCACAAGCAGATAAAGGAACACACATGGTGCATCTTTCCTGCAGTACAGATCGTTGCTGATGTCTCTGGCAACTGAGCCAGGATGCATGCTAGAAGGGAAGCCAGTCCAGTCTGATCTAGAGGAAAAATCCTTCTTGACCCCAAGTAGGGTAATGGTCACTAGGGAAGACCAAGGGTGTTCCACACTTGGTTGAGACAGAGACAAGGAGTTGGTGGCATGGACGTGCATGCCAATTTTATTTCCCATTTCAGTGGATGGGTTCTGCACAATCTCTAACAGATTTGGAGGGCAGAGAAATAATTTCTGCCAAATCCACATGACTAGTGACAAGGACTGTCAACAGTTTTTAAAAATAATTAATCATCTGCCTTTTAACCCATTAATTGATTACATTTAGACAGTGGGCTCCTTCACATGGAGCTTTTATCCTGCAATTGAGATGGCTCCGTCACGGAAGTTTGAGGGCTCTTTACATGACACTGTGATCCTCCAAGGCGTCTCCTGCACTAAATGCCCTTTGTTCCGTTTTTTAAAAGATTGCAGATAATGAGCTATCAATGTGTTCTGCTTGAGTTCCCTCTGTAAAAAGAGGAAAAGCAACAAGAACAGGAGTGAGATCAATGAAAGACAATGGAAGACTCTGATATGGGGAGAAGGAGGGGGAAAGGGGAGGGGGGAAAGGAAGTGGGAGAAAAAGGGAGTCGTGATCCTACATTTAAAACGGAAGCAGGAAGCCCCATTTTAAATGCAGGATTGTAGGCTGGTGTAGAGATGCCAAGAGTATATTGCCAAACCCACAATATTAGAGCCCCTTTTGATATTGAAGGAAGTGTGAGTGGCCACCAGCAATGTTATAAACAAAGTCTCCTGCCATCAGTTCTGGGCTTGGGTTTCTTCTCTCCATCACTTGGAGCTCTCTGCTCAAGAGGCATCTCTTGGCACATGGTGATTTGCTACATGTTCAAAGGAGATTGTGGTGTGGATTAGTCATGGCATGGGTGGGAAGACAAGCTTGCTGCTGTGAGGATGGCCCTGTGTCATGGCAGGAAAAGAGCTGGATTTTGCCCAGGGCTCACGTATAGAAGCTATTTCCTGTGTCCTAGATTATGTGAAACAGTAACAGAGTGCACCTAAGCATATGCAGACTGCATTTAACTCATCATAGTCATCCACCACACATCTGGACTCTGAGGGCAGAGCAGGTGTGAGCCCCAGTGACTTTCTCCTTTTACAGAATGTCCATGAGCATATCTCTTCACAGACCTTGATTCAATTCCCAATTTCCTTGGCCTTTCACAATGCATCATCTTTCCATTAACTCACACCACTGGCTCTCAGGATGCTCTATTCACCTGCCCTATCTAAAGGCAGCAGTCTGGCAAAGGCAGATTGTTGAGAAGTATACCAAGGCTTAAGTGTGTGAGCGGCATGATTGGCTGTGCCAAAACAGCATGCAGGATGTATTCTGAGAGGTGAATATCTTCATGTTGTGAAACATCATTTCCAAGTGATGGATGTGGGCAGGTCCTCTGAAGCTGAGATGCTGTGTTTCTCTATGGTAATGAACTGGCACTTGCCAACCGATAATTTTCACTACTGCATAAGAATTAAAATTGTGTGTGATTGGGGATTCAAATTAAATAGCTGTGTTTAACATGGTAGATGCCTTATGAACCAGTTCTGTGTCCTGCCTCTTGATGGGGAGGCCTCAGCAACAGCCACTAATACTTTTTGCATTTTTTGTATTCATCAGAAAATGATCAGATATCAAAATATCTGATGGCAAATCTTGCCCTTGAGGAAGAGCTTGCTGCAATCTCAGAATATGAGTAATTTTTTTCTTATGGGTATATGAGATAAGTTGTCCCTCCAACATTTTGCCAAGTGATTGCTCACACCCAAATACCATCGTGACCATCTTATTGTGTCACTGAGGCTGCCCCGCATTTGTTGGAAATGCAAATAATTATCTATTTGGGGGGCTCTTGTTACATATTGCTGCTGCCAGGTGTATGGTGGGGAAATTGATACTTCCTCTACGTGCAAATCAGGAAGAAGCCAGGACACTGCACAGCAGTTTTCCCACCGCACTGCCTGCAATAGCTTACCCACTCAGGGTGTGCACCTGGCAGGGCAATAAGAGCAGTGCACTTCTGTCTGCCCTACTGCCCTGGTCCTCACTGCGGTGGGTGTTTGTGTGTACACAGAATAACCCCAAACCATGGGCTGTGGGATGTACACGGGGCGTGATGCGGTTCGTTCCAGGAACTTGCACATCAACTCTTGATGAGGTTTGGAAAGTAGTGGTTTAGCAGGCCCTGTGGTGAACCAGTATGATTGGAGTGACACCCTATCTTATTAGACTCACCATTCATTTAATGCAATGTCTTTTCCGAAAGATATTGCAAGCCAAACGGAAGCAGCCCATCCTGCAGTCCATTATCCTGCAGCAGCTACATTTCCTCAGTTACGTTGCCATGTGCAGATCGGGGGCTCTCTGCTTTGCTGCCTGTTGTCAGCCTCAACGGTCCAGCACTTTGGTGGCTGCCTTGTATAAACACACACACGCACGCACGCGCGCGCTCTTGGAGGGAGGCAGGCAGTGCTCATTCGCATATGTATATCTTTAATTTCCACAGAACAGGCTGGCTACCAGATGGGGAAGCAAACAAGCCTCAGACATTCATCTGAAAACTTAGACATTTTCCTGTGTTGTTAGCCTCAAAGGGATCTTGGTGATTTCTAATCAGGCCGGGGCGGGGCTGCCAGATCCTGACCTTGGAGTTTTTTCACAGACCGCTGTGGGGGAGGGCTGATGGGCGGGGTAGGGGAAGCGGAGGAAGGCTCCCCCCTTCTTTCAGGTCAGATGGCGTACTGGAGCCGCCAAAAGGCAGCCTCCAAATTGCTTTACTTAACATTGAATATAAAGGCCAAGCCCCGCTTCACTCCGTGGGTCTTTGCATCTGGCACCGCAGGTTTTAAAAAATGCAAATTGCATGAGCTGGGGTGGGGTGGGGTGGGGGCTAATTAATGGGATCAGAGCAGACTTGGATGGGGAAATTAACTCTTTCCTCTCCCGCTGTAGTCCTGAGGAAAGTCCCTCATCTGAAGCTAGCCTTTGCTTTTGAGGGAAAATCCCCATTGGCACCAATGGGGGGGGGGGAGATTTCACTCCAAGGGGGTGTCTCCACCAGCAATTTACTCTGAGCTGGCTGCGTGTTGAGGTCATTAGGGATACATGGCGTCGTGGCCATCCAGCAGCCACCCCAAGGCTTATCAGGGAAAAACCAGATTTCCGGAGATGGCTTAAAGTCCAGTTCTTATCCTTAAGTCGGGCTCTCCACAGTATAGCTGTTGTGTGCCCCAACCCCCACATTGACCTGGGGGATGCTAGCCCAGCTCAGGGGTGTGTCCTGTCCCTGTGTTTCCCAGCGCAAATCAATTAGTGTCTACTCCGAAGTACCTCCCATTGTGCTCAGTGAGGCTTGTGCACATCAGAATTTACAGAGATTCCCTGAACTGAAATACAGATTTTAAAGCACTGATTCCCTAAAAGCTCTAAAGCACTTTCCTGAAGCTGCTATTCTCAATTTTTATTCCCTTTGGAAGTAACTAATTCACACCTTTGTTCCTGTGCAGCATTGGGTTAGAAAGGGCTGGTTTCCCATCCCTGTCTTTCCCAGCATAAACATATGTGTGTCTACTCAGAAGTAACTCCCACTGTGGTCAATGAGGCTTGTTCCCAAAAAGCACACTCCCAAAGTTACTGAGATTCTCATGAATCGAAATAACGCATTTAGAGAGCCTTAATGTCAAAGCTTCAAAGCTTCGATTGATCGCAGTAGTGCAGCAAGAACACTGTGTTCCTATCATGATTGTTTATTTAAGTAAGTAAGTACTGCCGGGGTGGGGAGAGAGAAGGAGAGTGTTCACAGCATCAGCAGCTTCAAGGCAGGGGGAACACTGTGTTCCTGTGATGATTGTAGGTTTAAGGAAGTATTTAATGGGGGCGGGGAGAAAGAGAAGGAGAGTGATTTTTGGCAAGATACTGGAGGAAACCTCCCAGGATTGTATCAAAGGAGAAAGGGGGGGGAGCCTGGAGGGGGGAAGCCTTTCTTATTGGCTGAGCAGCCCCTGCCAGTCAGATGACGTTCACTCCAACCTGCCCCACCCGGAAGTACCTTCTGTGAAGCGACCTATACTGGTGCGGTGCACTCGCTCATGGAGCCCTGCATGGACACAAGTGCACCAAAGCCGATTCCTTGAAAAAATCCGTGTAATCCTCCATTCGCTTCTCCTTCCGTTGTTGTGGAGGAACCCCCCGAAGCAAATTCTAGCTTCAGAAGAGAAGAATTCTAGCTTCAGAAGGAAGATTTTCCTAGGATCACAGAGGTGGAAGAAAGGGTTAATTTGCTTTTTAGAAAGAAAAAACCCTGAATGTTAGATGCAAAGTTGCATTTGACATCAGGTAAAGTTTGGAGCTAAGATAGTTTTGTGGTTACTCCCCCCACCTCTTTCTCTCTAATACAAAGTGACTTCAAGCAAGTTGATGCACACTAGCAATCATTCACAAGGAAAATAGAAATAGAAATGCGGTTATAAGCTGTGCTGTATCCAGTTTTAATAAGACTATATTTTGGAGAACAATTTTTCTTTCTCTACCTATCAAGTAACACTTCCTTCCTCTATAAAAATGTGGCAACCCAGGTGGGTTTTGAATTTGCTCGTCTTATCGATCCTCTTATCGATCCTCAAAAGCACCTCACCTTGTCCTGGGCAAGTCCCCATACATTACATTTTCCTAGGATAAAATGAACTGCATCTTCAGCATGTGCTGGAGTGTGTACACAGGGCCATTTCATCACATCAAAATCCCATGCAAAAAGTCAGACATTACTCCCAATAATCAGCTGTGTGTGTGTGTGCACATGCACGCATGTATGCATATAAGGGGGGCCACTGACACCTCTTCCCCCAAAGAGGCAATGCGTTGCCCAAAAAAGAGAGCAAAGAAGGCATAGATTTGCATAAAATTTGCACATTTAGAAAGAATTACCATGATTTAAATAGAAATACAGTCATCTCACCATATTGAGGAAGCCAGTGACTTGGTAACCTCCTGGGTGCCTGTACTGGTTCTTCCTGCAGCATTTTCCAGTGATAGATAATTTGCTGGGAAGAAAAGCAAGAAAGGGCTTACACACACACACACACACACACTTCCTGTGCACAAGGTTCTCTCGCCTCTCAGTTTTAACTCCCTGCATATATTGTTCCTAGTGGATTTTAGCTCAGTTGAAAGATCAGTCTCTTTCCTTCTTGTGGTTTTGGGTGATCATGAGGGCAACCCCCCAAAAGCCTGTTGTGTAAAAGCGCATTGTGTAAATGCATCTTTATCCCTCTAAAAATAAAAACATACAAACTGCTGGAGTTCCTCCTTTTCCGTTTACACCTATATGGAACATAAGCTCAGAGGTTGCAGGGAGCTAATCTTTTGCCATCAGTTTGCAAACATGCAACCCAATTCTCTTTCTCCGAATGTACAGCCAATTCCCCCCGCCCCCCACAACCCTGCTCAAAAACACAGGCTCTCATTACGAAAAAAAAAAATCTGTCCTCCATTAATTCATTAGAAGCTGACAAAAGGGTCTTTGATCAGGTCCGTTTAAAGGCTTCTTGATGACATATAGCAGTAAGCTTCAGTTCTTGCACCGGAAATGTCGGCATACGTCTTCCTGCCCAATTTGACGATAGGTGGCCCCCTCCTTGGATATTAATTGGCATTTGAGTGCTCACACATGGTCTCCAGGCATGGTTTTGATCCACTGTTTGAACTTTTCAGCTGGCTGAAGAACAGGAAATCTTGTGCGTGTTCCATGAATGGGGAAAGCCAACACATTTTTTCATTATAAGGATCAAAGGGTTACAGAAAGCAGTGAGGCAAATTAAGTTGGCCTGGGTGTGCGCCAGCTGACCAGCGCAAGGATGAGGCTGGTGTGGGTATAAATCGCAAGGGCTCCGTACCCTCTTCTACTGAGATGCACAGGGCACAGGGGAAGTCAAATATTCAGTGAGCAGACCTGGCCTGGAAATTCTCATTCATTGCTTTTCAATAGCCCTATCCCACAACTTTGCACCAAAAAGCGGGGGTGGGGAGCAAGCTTACAAAAAGTTGGAATTTGAAATTATATAGAAACAATGATAAATAGTAGTAAATGATACCCACTGCCTAACATCCTCTGAACGGAGTCTAGGAAACACCATGGAGTGGAAAAGGAATGGCCACAGGTCACCTGGAATGGCAGTGGCCGTCCCAGCTCATAGCAGAGAGATGCAGTTCAAGGCTGCCATTGTTGCCAGCCGCCCGCCCTGCTGCATTCCGTTTCCACACGCACTCCGGAGAACTGACAATGAGCCATTATATGTGCAGAATGCCTCCATTGTACAGAGGGGAAAGCAGCGTTGGCTCTGTTTATGTTCCAGTCTGCCCGTCCTGGAAAGCCCTTCCTGCTTAGGGGGAAGTGAGGTGAATGCCTTAGAAAGCCCACAACTCAGGGGCAGAGGACATGCTGTGCCCACAGAAGCCCCCAAGGTCAGCCTGGCAGCATCTCCAGCCTCCAGGGTTCTTCTTGGGCTGGGAATAGAGATGTGAAGGACTGGAGAAAAAATTAGGGGGAAAACAGGGTTTCCCTGGTTTTTCCCAAGGGCCATTTCTGTTTTTTTCTGAAAAACTGGAAAAATTGAACAGCTTTGGGTTATGAAATATTTTCTTTTAGAAGTGAAGACAAAGTATTTATATGTTGTTACCCAGCCTTTATTGCTCCCAAAATGATTTCTAAAACTATGTAATAAGAACACTTTTATAGAAAGACTAAAGGTGCAATCCTATGGCCGCTAGTCAGCAGCTAGACGGCCATAGGATAGGTCAGTTCCTGGGAACCGACCTCGGAGCCCGTGCTCTGAGGTTCGTTCCCTGAGAACCGACCTCCACCCCTTCCTGCGCTGCCTCGCAGGCTCGTAAGGGGAGTGCGGAGCGGTGAAAACAGGGCGTTCCTGGGGGCATGCCGGGGCAGGGAGGGCGGAAGTGCTGTTCCAACACTTCCTGTGCGTCATCCAGTGTCTGCCCCCCACTCCAACTTCCCGTGGCTAGGCAGCCAAAATTGGCTGTCTAGCCATGAATGCAAGGCAGCTGAAGTGCAGAGGGAACAATCCCCTCTGCGCTTCTCCTGCCCTGCATTGGATAGGCAGTCACCTCTGAGTTCGGAGGCGGCCGCCTGTCCCCATAGGATTGCATCCTAAAGCTGTAAAATGTCTGCAAATAATGAAGCCATGGGGGAAAATATTTTTTAAATCCTGTCTGTAAGATTCCCAGCATAGTTAGTTCTTTCATTCCTTATTAACATTATTGATCTAAAGTATATTTTACTGATAGACATTTATGCTCCGTTTCCCAACATGTGAGTAGAGTCACCATTGTGCATCCTTGACAGTAAGTGTGCAGTCTTGACAGCTTGGGTTTTGTTCTATAGAGTCCTGTGTTTCTGATTCTGTAGCAGTTATTTAATGTAGTTCTACTCTATTCAGAGAATAATTACAAATTTACCAAATGAGTTTACTTTTAAAAGTTTAAAATGTAATGATAACGTTATGAGCAAACTAAGTTATACATAAAATAACCTTAGGAACAGAGCGGCTGCTTTATGTTCCTAAAGCAGCCCTCCCCAACCTGATGCCCTCTGGATGTTTTGGACTACAATGCCCAGCATTCCGGACCATTGGCCATGCTGCCTGAGCCTGATGGAAGTCCAAAATATCTGGAAGGCACCAGGTTGGGGAAGGCTGTCTTAAAGCAACCAAGTGACTTGAGGTCTGTAAAGAGCGCTAAAAAATAACTATTGCTTATTTCTCCTTTTTCCCAAAATTTCCACACACACCCGGGGGGGGGGGGACAACACGTTTTTCCCCCCATGGCCTCAACGTTTCTGGAAGTTGGACATGTCTCACTGGGGATGGCCCCTCTCTGCCGAGCGCCTGGAGAGACGGCGGCCGGCGGAGCAGGCGCACGAAGCTCGGCAGAGCTCCGCTGGGGGCGGAGCGGGCGGGAAGGAAGCCGCGCGCGGCCCGGGAAGGGCCCGGGGAGGGAGCCACGTGCGCGGCAGGCTCTCCGGCGGCTCCCCGGCCACGAGCGGCACCAGGCCCGCCTCGGGAGCGCGGCGGCCTCCTCAGCCGAGTCGGCGCGTCTCCCGGTTGAGTTCGGCGCTTGCAGGGGCTCCCGGGGAGAGGCGCGCGGACGCCCTGGCGGCGGGGGTGATCCTGGGGAAGGAGCAGGCAAGTGGGCAGCGGACCTGCCGGTGGTCGTTGTTACTCGCCCGGAACGCTCAGCGCAGAGCCGCCCCGGCCAGAAGCAGCCAGCATCCCTCTCATGGCCAGAGGTTGGTGGCGAACCGCCAGAGATGGCGAACTCTGTTTTGCCCCACTTGTGCGCTGCGCTTCTTTGGACAGCCTTCCTCAGCCTGGCGTGCTCCAGATGTCTTGGGCTACAACTTCCATCAAGCTGCCTGGAGAGGATGGGGGTTGTAGTCCAATATGTGCCTTGGGACCAGGCTACCTGAAAGGATGCATTCTCCCCTAGTAGCCTGCCCTGGTTCCGACATCTTCCAGGGAGAGCCTCCTCTCCATCCTGCCACCACTGGAGGAACATTTGGCGGGGACACAATAGAGGGACTTCTTGGTGGCAGCTCCCAGGCTCTGGAACTCCCTGCCAATGGAGCTTTGATTGCCCCCCACCCTCTGCTGTCTTTCTGCCGGCAGGCAATACATTTCTATTCAAGCAGGCCTTCGGCATGGAAGCTAGTCTGTTGCTGAAGGGGGTTCTATTGGGTTAGGTGCTGTATGTATGTATGTATGTATTGTATTTTTATTCCGAACCAAAAAAGGCTCCTGGAGCGGCTTACGATCAATGAGCAAAGAAGACAGTCCCTGCTCGCAGGCTTACAATCTGAAAAAGACACAACACACAAGGAAAAGGCAATGGGGAGGGGAGAAAAAAGAAGTAGGTAGACCGTCAGCAGGGCTGCTGGGATGGCCCTCTTCCCCCCTCTCGTCTCCCAAAGGAGGGGCAGTCCAGCTGGAGCGGGCCCTGATGTTTCTTTTATTCTTGTGTTTGTAATTGTATTTTAGTCTATTTGTTTTTATGGTTGTTTTAATAAAGTTTATTTTAATCTTGGTTAACCATGAGCACTATTTTTGGCTTGATGGAAAGGTGGGGTGTAATCAATCAAACAAACACACACTAATGCTTCTAAAAGACTGATAGACTGAGTACCTAACAATGCTGTCAACGTTTGAACAGGTAGCATATAGATACCACCTTCAACTAGATACTTACGTGGGTATCTGGTCCACTTTTGTTGAAGCCTATGTGTAATTGCTAGTAAGTTGTATTTTCATATATATATATATATATATATATATATATATATATGCATTTCATATGTATTAATTGCTAGGGATATATGCAATCTATGTATGTATATTTAAAGAGCTCAATAAAAATAAATGAATGAATAAGCACAACAGATGGAGGGCTGCCCCCCGCCCTGCCCCACCCCTGGGGCCAGCTGCTGCCTACAGTTGGGAACAGAGTGCTGGGCTTTGCTTCCCTGACTTCCTGATTGATTGTGGATGTGGAGGCTTAGGGAAATTCTCCTTGCTATGTGGGCAGAGACTGCAGACAAACAGCTCCCCGTGTGGCTGCATGCTGGCCTCAGGAAGCTGTCGCTGTGTAAATGGATGTCTGCCTCAGCCCCTGGAACATCTCAGAAGAGGCTGGAAGCATTCTGTGCAGTTGCTATGCAACCACAACTAGTCTTCCTTCAGTCCACCAACAGATATTTTTAGGGGGAACCTTTTGTGGGTGAACGTTATGCTGTTCGCAGCCAGTTTTCCCTGCTGCTTTGACGCCATCCCCCCCCCCCCGATCTCTCCTTCCTAGTGAGGCCTGCCAGTCTGTGACCACAGAGTGACTGCAGGGCCGTGGCGGAGGGCAACCGTAGCCGCGCTTGGGTGGAAGCCGTGCTTCCTGCGCTGGTCGCATGGGGGACCCAAACGCGTCAGGGACCTGTGGCGTCTTCTCTCGGCGGGAAAGGCATGTGCAAACAGATAAGGGCGGGGGGATCCTGCTGTGCCTTGCACTGGGGATCACGTCCTTAAAACCAGCAAGGCATTACAAATAGTCCATTCGAAGGAGGTGTCTGCAGCCTTGTCTGTAGCGTGACCTCTCCCTCTCAGCAAAGGTCTTGCAGATTGACTAGAGCGGGGCAGAGATGGCACGCTGCAGTCATTTCCGCCTCCTTCTGCAGTGGCCCTGGGGGGGTGGTCACGGATAGCGTGGAGGCCTTTTCACATCTGACAAACTCCCCACCACTTTTGGCTCAGCCTTCCCCCTCCCTCTCAAGGAGCCAACAAAACAACCGAGGGCGGCCTCCCTCAAGCTGCCTGCTGCCCTCCAGATGTGCTGGACTACAACCCCATCATCTGGGAGCTGGTGGGAGCTGTAGTCTAACACATCTGGAGGGCACCGGCCTGGGGAAGCCTGAACGAAAGGGGACGGGGCCATGGCAGCACGCAAGGCAACGGGGAGCCAGTGTGGCGAGGAAGCACGCAGAAGCCAGCAGAAGCGAGCCCTCATTGCCAAGTTGCCTGGGCTGGGGTCAGCTCATGTGCTTGCCCCCAAAGCGGCCACTGCAGCCGCTCTTGTGCCCCTGTAAGCATTTGAACCAACAGCGCTACATTCCCGAGCATCACAGGCAGACGTGCTGGGCAACTTCCAGCCCCCAGCAGCCATGCAGAACAGCAAAGCCATAACTCAGCGGGGGCCTCCGAGCATAAATAGGATTGGTGAGCTGCAAACCATTCAGCAAGCTGCAGCTGACCCAGGAGTCTTCCAGACTCTCTTCTCAACTGTGGAATTGTGGCAGTCAGCTGTGACCAGCTCCGGAAAGCATCCGCGCTTTGTTACTCATCCTCCTCAGTTTAATGGAAGCCGAGGAGGTTTTTCTGGCCGATCTTTGGAGGCGGCAGGAGAAGGAGGCTCGTTGCCACTGCATCAGGCTTTCAGCTGGGTCCTCACCGTGTTCTTCTGCCAGTGCTGGATGCTTCCCCATGTCGTGTCTGTGAGGGAGGGGCCGCAGCTTGGAAACAGCTTCGGAAACCTGGAGTGGGCCACTCAGCTGATCCCTAGTTGAAAGGGAGGTAAGTCAGCCAGCCGCTCAAGAGGAAGATGTGGCAAGTCTTTGTGTATTGCCCAAAGGAGATCCAAGATTTGCCTTGCTGGATCCGACCAAGGCCCATCTAGTCTGGCAGAGCCCTCTGCCACCCAAGGCCCTCTTGGTTTGGGGACGCCCCTGGTTCTCCACCTGTACTTCTATGCAGGTATTGGGGATGCAGCTGCCACCAGGGCGGGTGCATGGGCCCCAGCAACGTCCCCTCAGCCTCGGCGGATGCTTCCGCCCTTCTGCCCTTGCACCAGGGCACGCCTGAGGCCCAGGACAGGGATTTCCCCCACAGCTTCTCTCCATCCCCACTGCCAGGAGCAAGAAGGCGCTGCCGCTGTGCCCTGCGGACGGTTCCAGCCTGAAGAGCATGCACCGGCTGCACGTCATGGGTCCACCGAGAAACACCCACCGACGGGTCCCTCTTGCGGATGGGGGAGCGGTGCTCAGGCAGCCCACCCAAGGCCAGCCACCAGCTTGGCTGGGCGAAGGACGTGCTCTCCAGTCCCGGGCCTGGAGGGCGTGCCCGCCCCGCCCCCACTGCCCCAGCCTCCGTGCCAAAGCACAGGGCAGCAGAGGGCCGGAGCGGAGCAGTCAGCAAGGCTGAAAGGTGGGAATAAGGTCGTCTTCATCAGCCACAGATGCTGACAGCAGCAGGAAACGGGTCCCCAAGTAGTGATATGAGAGAGCAGGGAAGGGACTCTAACGTTTCTGCTACTGAGTTAATCGTCTTCTGCCTTTGCAGTCCAAGAAGAGGCAGTCACTTGGCCCCCTGCCAAGGATCACATTTGCTAGAGATCGCAAAAGAGGCGCTCAATTGCTTGCAGACACTGCTGGAAATGTTGTGTGGAGTTCAGGGGGAGGGGGGTTCCTTAGAAGCGTTCTGATGACAAGCCAGGCTTTTCCGAAAGAAATACTTGCCAGCACAGAAGAGGAAATCAACCAGTCCTTTTGAACGGCTTTTGGAATTAGCAAATGATGCTTGGAGCAGGCAGGGTGGCTGTGCTGCAGGAAGAACTCTCATGCACCGAGTCTGATGTGTTTCTGTGCAGTATATACAAGTTTGTCTTCTGTATGTTCTTGGTTTAGAGAAATTTCTTTCTCCCCAGTTTGACTGCTAGTGGGAGGCAGCCAATGAGCCTGTGTCACACACACCTCTCTGTATCACCACATACATGCGCTCTCTCTCTCTCTCTCTCTCTCACACACACACACACACACACACACACACACAGAAACAGACAGATCACCCCACAAGTAGACAAAGGGGCCGGGACGGAGCTGACGAGCCAGGAGGTCCTGTGGGGCACAGCACACAGAGTTTTCAGGAGGTCCTAGTTTGAACCCACACAGGGCCCTAACACCCCCCCCGCCCCCCCCGCTGCCCAGCTCACATGCCCCCGGACCAGGCACACACAACCACGTGGCATCCACACACTTGCACGTTCTCCACTGCACCTGGCAAAAGGTCAAAGCAAGCAAGTATGCACCAGCAGGGACAACCGCGCCAAGAGAGCCCATGTGGCTCCGTGGTTAGTGCTGTGCTGGGACTCAGGAGGTCCGGGTTCTAGGCCCCACACAGCCATGAAGCTCACTGGGTGACTTTGGGCCAGTCCCTGACTCCATTCCCCTGAGGGGGGCTGCCCCACAGCAGGGGAGAGAGAACTGGTATATAATTCTGTCCCTTGGCTCTTAAATAGCCCTTAGTTTGGTAAGCAAAGCCTTCAAGCAAACCTGCAGAGTTGCCACAGAGGACACATTGTACCCACCCCATCTGAGTGAAGCCATCCTCACTGGCACCCCTAGGCATGGCCCCTAGAATCATAAAATAGTAGGGTTGGAAGGGGCCTACAAGGCCATCGAGTCCAACCTCCTGCTCGATGCAGGAATCCAAGTCAGAGCATCCCTTGCCATGGTGCACCCCTGTAGCCCCTTAAGAGAGGGGCCGGTCTGCTCCATTCCCCTGAGGGGGGCTGCCCCACAGCAGTGGGGCAGGGGGCAGGCACATAACTGTGTCCCTTGGCCTATGAACCTCCCCTGGCTTCAGAATGGGTGGACTACAGAGCTATGAGCTGGTTAGGGAAGGGTGCCCCTAGTGGCTGAAGGTGATACTGCAGGCTTCAACCTCACGGACACATTTAAATTAATTAAAATTAATCAATGCGTTTTAAAAACAAAATACCTCTGAGGTGCACACCCCTAAGGCCCCCTTAGTATGAATACCAAGTTTCAGGAGTCTAGGTTTCCTTTTATGATACAACTGTATCGTACAATATACGATTGTATGTAAGGGTCTACAGACACCCTTTTATGATTTGTTGTTGTTGTTGTTCAGTCGTTCAGTCGTGTCCGACTCTTCGTGACCCCATGGACCATAGCACGCCAGGCCTTCCTGTCCTGCGCTCTCTCCCGGAACGTGCTCAAGTTCATATTCATTGCATCTGTGATGCTATCTAGCCATCTCATCCTCTGCCGTCCCCTTCTCCTTTTGCCTTCAGTCTTTCCCAGCATCAGGGTCTTTTCCAGGGAGTTTTCTCTTCGCATTAGGTGGCCAAAATATTGGAGCTTCAGCTTCAGTATCTGTCCTTCCAATGAGCACTCAGGGTTGATTTCCTTTAGGATGGACTGATTTGACCTCTTTGCAGTCCAGGGGACTCGTAAGAGTCTTCTCCAGCACCACAGTTCGAAAGCATCAATTCTTCGGCGCTCAGCCTTCCTTATAGTCCAGCTCTCACAGCCATACGTTGCTACTGGGAAAACCATAGCTTTGATTATACGAATCTTTGTTGGCAAGGTGATGTCTCTGCTTCTTACTATGCTGTCTAGGTTGGCCATAGCTTTCCTCCCAAGGAGCAAGCGTCTTTTAATTTCATGGCTACAGTCACCGTCTGCGGTGATCTTGGAGCCCAAGAAAGTAAAATCTGTCACTGCTTCCATTTCTTCCCCTTCTATATGCCAGGAAGTGATGGGGCCAGATGCCATGATCTTTGTTTTTTTAATGTTGAGTTTCAAACCAGCTTTTGCACTCTCCTCTTTCACCCTCAACAAGAGGCTCTTTAGATCCTCTTTGCTTTCTGCCATTAGGGTGGTATCGTCTGCGTATCTGAGGTTGTTGATAATTCTCCCGGCAATCTTAAATCCGACCTGTGATTCATCCAACCCGGCATTTCTCATGATGTACTCTGCATATAAGTTAAATAAGCAGGGTGACAATATGCAGCCTTGTCGTACTCCTTTCCCAATTTTGAACCAATCGGTTGTTCCATGTCTGGTTCTTACTGTTGCTTCTTGACCCTCGTACAGGTTTCTCAGGAGACAGGTAAGGTGGTCTGGTACTCCCATCACTTTAAGAATTTGCCACAGTTTGTTGTGATCCACACAATCAAAGGCTTTAGCGTAGTCAATGAAGCAGAAATAGACGTTTTTCTGGAATTCTCTTGCTTTCTCCATGATCCAGCGAATGTTGGCGATTTGATCTCTAGTTCCACTGCCTCTTCGAAACCCAGCTTGTACTTCTGGTAGTTCTCGGTTCGCATAATGCTGAAGCCTAGCTTGTAGGATTTTGAGCATCACCTTGCTGGCATGTGAAATGAGCGCAATTGTGCGGTAGTTTGAACACTCTTTGGCGTTGCCCTTCTTTGGAATTGGAATGTAAACTGACCTTTTCCAGTCTTGTGGCCACTGTTGAGTGTTCCAGATTTGTTGGCATATTGAATGCAGCACTTTAACAGCATCATCTTTTAGGATTTTAAATAGCTCGGCTGGACTACTGTCATCTCCGCTAGCTTTGTTGTTACTAATGCTTCCTAAGGCCCACTTGACTTCACTCTCTAGGATGTCCGGCTCAAGTTCAGTGACCGCACTATCATGGCTATCAGGGACATTCAGATCTTTCCTGTATAGTTCTTCTGTGTATTCTTGCCACCTCTTCTTAATCTCATCTGCTTCTGTTAGGTCCCTGCCTTCTTTGTCCTTGATCATGCCCGTCTTTGCACAAAACGTTCCCTTGAGATCTCCAATTTTCTTGAAGAGATCTCTAGTCTTTCCCATTCTGTTGTTTTCCTCGATTTCTTTGCATTGTTCATTTAAGAAGGCCTTCTTGTCTCTCCTTGCTATTCTCTGGAACTCTGCATTCAGTTGGGTATATCTTCCCCTTTCTCCCTTGCTTTTCGCTTCCCTTCTTTCGTGAGCTACTTGTAAAGCCTCATCAGACAGCCACTTGGCTTTCTTGCATTTCTTTTTCTTTGGGATGGATTGAGTTGCTGCCTCCTGAACAATGTTACGGACCTGCGTCCATAGTTCCTCAGGCACTCTGTCTATCAGGTCTAATCCCTGAAATCTATTCCTCACCTCCACTGTATATTCATCAGGGATATGATTTAGGTCATACCTGAACGGTTTAGTGGTTTTCCCGACGTTCTTCAATTTAAGCCGAAATTTTGCAAGAAGCAGCTCATGATCTGAGCCACAGTCAGCTCCAGGTCTTGTTTTTACTGACTGTATGGAGCTTCTCCATCTTTGGCTGCAAAGGACATAATCAATCTGATTTCGATATTGACCATCTGGTGATGTCCATGTGTAGAGTCGCCTCTTGTGCTGTTGGAAAAGAGTGTTTGCTATGATCAGCATGTTCTCTTGGCAAAACTCTATTAGCTTTTGTCCTGCTTCATTTTGTACACCAAGGCCATGCCTGCCTGTTATCCCGGTGATTTCTTGACTTCCTACTTTAGCATTCCAATCCCCTATGATGAAGAGGACATCTTTTTTTGGTGTTAGTTCTAGAAGGTGTTGTAGGTCTTCATAGAACCGATCAACCTCAGCTTCTTCGGCCTCAGTGGTTGGGGCATAGACTTGAATTACTGTGATGTTGAATGGTTTGCCTTGGATTCGTACTGAGATCATTCTATCATTTTTAAGATTGTACCCCAGTACTGCTTTTCCCACCCTTTTGTTGACTATGAGTGCTACTCCATTTCTTCTAAGGGATTCTTGCCCACAATAGTAGATATGATAGTCACCTGAATTAAATTCGCCCATGCCTGTCCATTTGAGTTCGCTGATTCCCAAGATGTCGATGTTCAATCTTGCCATCTCATGTTTGACCACCTCCAGCTTACCTTGATTCATTGATCTGACATTCCAGGTTCCTAAACAATATTGTTCTTTACAGCATCGGATTTTCTTTTCACCACCAGACACATCCACAGCTGAGTGTCCTTTCGGGTTTGGCCCAGCCGCTTCACTCTTTCTGGCGCTACTTGGAAATACCCTCTGCTCTTCCCCAGTAGCATATTGGACACCTTCCGACCTGAGGGGCTCATCTTCCGACGTCATCTCTTTTAGCCTTGTGATACGTTCCATGGGGTTTTCTTGGCAAGAATACTGGAGTGGGTTGCCATTTCCTTCTCCAGTGGAAGCTGGCTTACATGTCTCTAAAGATGGTCTTCAGAACAACCTTCACAGCCATCCCATCCCTTACAACTGCTTCTCCATTCCCTTCAGCAACTTGAAGCGAGAGGCGGGAACAATGAAATGCCTGTTTTGCTTCTTAACACAGATGCTGCAATTGCAGTCAAAGACGTGGAGGTCGCCCGATGCCCAGACCTCGAAACGGACGGCTCCACAGTGGCATCCCCCTGTGTGTTTCACCAAAGCTTGGTACTCGAAGGTGTCCAGCAAGAGCTTGGCCGCCTCCTCGCAGCTCACCCGCTGGCGATTATTATTATTTTATGATTATTGTAGATTTATTATATTTATTCACATAACCCAGTTTTTCAGTCAATATGGGTTCCCATGGTGGCTTCCAACAATTACAGTTCAGTCTTCCAGGGGCCCTCACCAGAGAACAAGGAATGGTGAGGTTAAAATGCAGCTATATTAGGGGACCCTAATGGCCCATTTCCCGCCTACCTCTTCCGCCTCTCGGATCAATTACACTGACTTGCCCAGCTCATTACAGAATACCCATAGCTCATTGGTTTAAAATGGCAGTACAGGGGAAACAACATTAGTACGTGGGGAGGAGAGATTATAGGCTTAGCAAGACCTTCTATGGGAGAATGCATGGGGTAGGGTAGCATTAATTCTCATTAATGTTAATTATTATATGCACCTGTGCTTTATCAGCCCACACAAGATCCAAAAACTGCAATTAGAATTCTGGAAATGCTTGTCTAGGCCATTTATATTGCACAAGCAGTCCTCGATTGCACTCGTGTACTGCCTGTGGGTTTCCTGTGAGCAGCTGGTTGGCTACTGTGTGAACAGAATGCTGGGCTAGACGGAGCCTTGGTCTGATCCAATATGGCTATTCTTATGTTCTTATGCCAGCACTGAAACCTGGAACCTGTTTTCTGTTCAGCCCTTAATTTATGATGTGATAATAAAGAGGCGGGTTTCTCAGAGCACATGCAGAGTACCATTCACTCACCACTGAGCATCCACCACCAACCCCACACATCTGGGACTCAGGTGGCGAGCTTACAGAGCAGATGGGGTGGCTTACAGGCAGGAGAAAGCACTGGGATCTTCCCTTTTAAAAATTAAGTCCTGGTTCTGATGGATGAGGGAGAGGGAGTCATATGAATGGATCAGATGGTCTTTGTATTACTAGGGCTAGTATCCATCATGGATTGATTGGGGAGAATGGATGGAGCTCATCTGCGCTACCTGATACTGATGGGAAAGAAGTGAAAGGAGCATTGTCAATGAAAGTGTGCCCCCCCCACCTCAGGACTGCAGCTACAGCAGGGGGCTGCCCCTCACCCAGGAATAGTCAAAGGGAGAAACAAAGGGGGCTTCCAGATGAGGTTTTTGTGGCACGGTCATCGCCTTGCCTCATTCACCGAATTTTCCAGGGGTCCAGAGAGCATCGTCTCCCACTTGTAACCCTCCCGTGTTTTCCCATGGCTTCTCCCATCTTTTTTCCTTACCAGAGAAAGTCCATTCAAGAGGCAGAGGTGGGATAATTGTGCAGTGCCTGTGGGGAGCAGGGCGAGGAGCCCCCTGTCTGGAAGCACCCAACCTGCAGGCAGGACACCCGTTGCTCAGGAGCCCCTTCCTTCTCTGGGGCCCTGGCCTGGGGCACGGCTTGTGCCAGGCTGCCACAGAGTCCGGGGCCGAGACAGGGCCGGAGGTGGGGCTGCGGATGGGCTGGAGGCACCAGATCAGGCACACGGGAGCCAGCAGCCAGAGGCGCGCGGGGTCCTCACGTCAGGTGGGCTGGAGGTGCAATACTGGGGAGCAGCCACTTGTGGAGTGAACTGCTCGGACTGCTGGGCTAGCCAGGCAGATGGGCTAGATGAGACCCAGGGCCTCTGCATGGGGGTGGGGGCTGGCCAACCCTCTCCGGGCTGCAGGGCTCGCTTTGCTGACAGCCAGCAGGCCCCGCACTGTAGCCTAGAGGGGACCCTGCCCCACAGAGCCTCGGGCAGCTGGCTGTGCTGCCCATGCTGGTGAGGAGGCTCCACAGGATGCTTGCTGGAGGACCCAGTCCAGGCCCCCGTCCCCCACGAAGGCAAAGGCACTGGGATGTTTTTTAGGTATGGTAAGTGGCATGTAAATTGATTAAATAAATAGTAAGTGATGATAACAGCCTAGCTGTGGTTAGTTTTTTGCTGTTTCACATTGACTGACATGTTCCTTGGACCACCCATCATAAAATAACTATTCATAGACTTGTCTTTGCCACTCCACATCTCCATGTCCTTTCCAGAGACTTTCCCCCACTTCCTGTTGGCCTAAGATCCCAGGGAGTCGCTGTCCAGCTTTGCCGTAAAATGTCTCCTCCCCTACCTTGGGCCTCCATTTCCTTCCAGAAAAACTGAGGTGCTGGTAAAGGTGGACCCCCCTTTCAATTAGCCTTTGAGCCATACCACCCCCCCAGCACTATTCGGTGGGGGCCCTTAAGTACTATCTCCTCCGTGGCCTGCATTCCCGGTCTGAATTTTCTCTGTGTGGCTGGTATCTTTGGCTAGGAAGGGGCCCGAGCCCGGCCCAGCCCCTTCACGGCCCCCCTTCAGATCTCAGTGCAGTAAGCAAGCCTCACTGATGGGTTCCCACAGCTGCTGGCGGAACTTCAGCAGGGTTGATGAAAGGGACAGCAACAGACCCAAAGCTCTTGCGAGGAAGGCCAAGGCGGAACACCAGGCCGTGCGTTTGAAGGGTGATGCAAAACGGACCCTCCCCTGCGGAAAGCTCTGGAGCCAATTACGTCCTCCCCCGCCGCCTGCCCCTTCTGAGGAAGAGAACGGCGCAGGACACGCTGCACGCACACCTATCCTGCAACGTGTGGCTATGAGTAAACGCAAGGCAGTTGTGTAAGGGTTTGACTGCATGGCAAGGCGTGACTTGGGAAGAAGGCTGGGTGTGTCTCTTCCCCTCGCCACCACCCAGCAGAGAACCGGATCGATCCCTCACTTATGGCTGCGGTCATCTCCCCGTTACAGCAGTAGGAAGGAATGAGCATCAAGAGACATAATTAAGATCTCTTTGGAGCTGACAGCCTGAAGGGATGGTGTGCTGAGCTGGCAGTCCCTGGCTCAGCTGTTTCTTTTTTGTTTTCTTTTTCGAGCTGTCACTGGAAAATTCTGGAGGCCGACAATCATATTTTTCAGTCAGCAGCACTAGCCACCTCTCCTTGTTGCAGGGGGTGGGGGTGAATCTGTATTGCAGAATGCAGCCGGCGGGCGAAAGACATTGGTGAACCTAAGCCACTGACAAATCCCAGGGAGCAGCATGATTCTCTGAAAGCAGCAAGGTTCCTAGGTTCCTACCAGGTAACTTCTGTAATTGGGAGCAAGAGGTTCTGCAGAAGCGGTCAGCTCCCTGGCACCTCTCCTTCGTAAAGATTAGGGCCGGAGACATGCGGTCATGTTCAGGTGTCACAAGGGTTCTCCACTTGCTTAGGGTAGGACATGGTGTTCCAGCCAAGTACTTAGACATTCCGACAGTACATAAGAAGCATTTATGCATCATCAAGGGAGAAAAAGAACATGAAGCATCACTGCTTCTCACTATGCACAACCAGAGCCTGTAATTACAGGTTGCTCAGCACTGAGGGAGATGCACCCCTCAGATAACACAAAATATTTAGGCAACTGCCCACTCCTTTGTGGTGAAAGTAGTATGTTAGGACCTGCAAGTCTGCATACCTGAGAAACGTAATTGCCTAAGACTGATGGGTGCTTCTCCTCCATTCTTTTGCAATTTCCTGGCTCTTTATTCTCCCAGTGCCTTATTGCAGACATCCCACTGTGGGCTGCATGACAAGGTCATGGCAGGAATCTAGTAGTGAGTGAGGGGGACCTCAAAGCACTTTTAAACAAGGAGGAGAGTAAGCTCAAACACAGCTCCCATCACCAAAATCTGAGTTTCACTGCCAACATCTGAGATTCACATGTTGACACTTCCAATGGAATCCCAACATCTTGAATTCTACACCTTCAGTTAGAAGTTGTGTTTGTAAATGCAGGAACCACATACTAGTGATCTAGTCATTTTCAATAACCTCTGGGATTATCGGTTAAAGGAATCTGGTGGCAGCACCTGGCTGACAGGATCTTGTGTTGAAATCTCCACTGGACTAAGAAGCTGCTGTCTTCCAAGGTGATGAAATGAGGGGCTAAACTGATGCTCCTGTACAAACCCTTTCTTCAGTCATCAATCAAATGCTTTTCCTGCAGCAGAGCATCAATTTCTGAGAAAGATGATCTAACCTGCTATCATTCAATATGAGCATTCTCTAAATATGTTCAATCTGTGCTCAATAGTTCCTGTTTAATTTGAGTGATTCATCAGTTACTTGGCTGGAATTGTTTGCTTTAAGATAGGAAATGCAGAAGCAAAGTGACAATTAGGCAAACACGTGTTTTGGAGAGGAACCAAGGCAGACTTACTGGAAATATGAGGTGTTTATTGATTTGCACTAATAGCAACTCAGATGTGGTAGAAAGATGCTGCTAATTAAAGTGCTATAAGCCTTGACTTTTGGTGAGCAAAGATTCAGATGCTCCTGGAGTATTTCCCTGGAGCCCAGACATCCTGGCCAAAAAGGCATAAATTTTATAAAGATGAGTGACTGTTGTGTAATCCCTGGACTGGACTCAAGGGGCAATGTGTGTGTGTGTGTGTGTGTGTGTGTGTTGGGGACAATATCCATAAATCTATTTTTGGTTTGTTTTGGATGTTAACCAATTCGGAGGGTGGCTGTGATAAGTCTCCAGATCTTGGCTCTACTTTTGGCCTTTCAAATCAGCTAATAAATATGTTCACTGCTTCTTCTTTGCTTTTCCTTAGAATTTCCTATAAATCAAAGTCACTGGATTTTCAAAATTTGAAATTTCAAATGTAAAATTTAGTTTTTCACATTTAATTTGAGGTGCATTTGTACAAAATATAAGTCTTTCTCATAAAAAACATTAAGGCAATAATATAAAGAGATCAACTTGCCAAATTCAATACTGTACATTCTTTCTTTTAAACCCCCCCCCCCCACACACACACACTTCTTTAAATTCAACAGTACTCAGATTGGAAGTGTTGTTAAAACGACAAGAGAGGAGACATTTTTGAGCATTGGGTATCATAACTTCTCCAAATGTTTGTGTGGCAGCTCCCGCTCACTGTTGGGCCCATTGTTCCGTCCTCCCGCCCCTCCCCACTGCGAGGCTTGGGGCATCTCTACACCAGCCTAAAATCCTGCATTTAAAACAGGGCTTCCTGCTTCCGTTTAAAAAGCAGGATCACTACTACTCCCTTTTTTACCAGCTTCCTTTCCGCCCTCCCCTTTCCCCCTCCTTCTCCCCTTATTGGAGTCTTCCATTCTCTTTCATTGATCTTGCTCCTCGTCTTGCCGCTTTCCCTCTTTTCATGAAGGGAACTCGAGTGGAACACAACAGGGTAATCTGATAGCTCCTTATCTGCGATCTATTTAAAAACAGAACAAAGGGCATTTAATGCAGGAGACGCCTTGGAGGGTCACAGCGTCATGTAGAGAGCCCGCAAAATTCCGCAAAGGAGCCATCAATCACAGGATAAAAGCTCCGTGTGAAGAAAGCCTTGGTCTGGACTTTGCATTTGCCACCATGGGAATTTGCCATCCTCATGGTGGGTTTCCACTCCCCCTGCCCTGGCAAATGCCACTGAAGTGTATGGCAGGCAGGGAAAGGCACAGTGTGATGGCCTCAACTCCTGTGGTGAGCGGGTAGTGAGAAGCCAGCCACAGGGCTACTGAAACATGGGATGGGTGCTATGTCTCTGGCTATGGCTGGCAGGGCTGAAGTGCTGGAAGTGTTCTTGTCCTCCACTGGGGCTCAAAGGTTCCTTGAGTTCTGCGCACCAACAGAGGGGTTTTCCACCTTTCCATACCAATATTTTTTGCCTTGTACACCTGTCAGTTTTGAAGCTGAAATATGATGTTCTTGTCTTGTCTTCATCTCCTCGAGTCTTAACACACAGACAGGACATGAGACTGATCCACGCACACACTGAAATTCTTTGCCTTGCTGGGAATGACATGGCCTGGGAGGCTGCCACAGATGCTGACAATTTCCAGACACTCCCTGAGCTTTATTGGCCAGCTGAAGCCAAGACAACAGCAGCAGCAGCAGCGAATTCCCCCTGCACCGGAGCAGAGGCAATGAGTAAAGGCAGATGTTTCTCCCATCTTTGTAGCATGTTGGCATGAGGCAGCTGCTCCAGTCATGGTGGTGCTAAGAGTGAAACAGGCACACACTTCGGTCACGAGGCACACCTGGCGGATGACGCGCGGGTCATGGCTTCATCTTCCCCCTGGGATGCCTTTGGATTGCAGATTCGCTAAAACGAATTTCAGGCCTCCCACAGATAAGACCAAGAGCTTTGTTGTCAGCCTCTTCCTTGCTTCTCTCCCTCCTCTTCTTGTTTTGGGGGAGGCCCAGCCAAGGCTGGCAAAAGTGCTTGTAAGAGAACTGTAAACCAGAAGAAAGGAGACACACTCTTGGGACACACACACGCTCCAGTCCAAGCAGTTTCGAGAGGGAATTCAGAACAATAGCACAAAGCGCCTTTATGCAAAGGTAGCTATTTTGCACAGTCATGTGATTTGCAAGCTTCATTGTAAGTCTGAGTTTAGCGTTTGGTCAGAGTTTGACTTTTGTTCTGGCAAGGAAATATGGGGACAAAGCAGTGAGGTGCAGGGCTGAACACATGGTGATGCGTGTGGACGGGCGCAGGAGACATGGAGAGGGGCAGTCAGGCACAGCCAGGCACGCATGAGGACAGCAGAAGTCACTTCCTCCTAAAATGCTGAACAGGAGGGATTTGCATTAGGAGAACATAACTGGCCAACGTTCAGACTCAAAAGTAGAGAACAGCCGACCTGTACACCTTGTGACCCATCACACACCACATGACTGGCCCACCAGGGGCTCAGTGAACCTCCTGGCTTCGCTGCCTCTCTCCGCTGCAGAAAAGGGGGGGGGGTCAAGCTCCTGACTGGCTACAATGCAGGCTGCAGCTTAGTTGGGTAGGCCGGAGGTAGAGCATCTGCTAGAGGATCTTTGCCCCAGCTTTCTTTCCAATCTCCTTTCCTCAGGCATGGTGCCTACTCGGTGTGTGCGTGTGCACGTTTGTGTATAAAGCACACGTACTAAATCTCTTTCCATCTTACCATGAGCAAATTGCATTTTCCACCAAAGAGAGTCTTTGCTTTTAATTGCTCCCGCAGGGTTCTTTACTCACCCTGGTAGCAGCTGTGGAGTTCCAGCTGAGCCAAAGGTTTTAAGCACTTTTTCACATTTCTCTGCCAAGACACAAGTCAGATAACTGGATCCTCTGACGTTACGGCTTGGGCTGCCAGGTGCCAATGATAAACAGAGGGACACGAGATGCCCTCTGCAAATCTTGTGGGAGCGGACAGCTTCCCTGTCAAAATAGAAAAGCGAAAGAGCCCTGGAGCTGGATCAGGCCAAACATCCATCGTGTCCTGCTACGCCCAGTGGCCAGCCAGATCCAGATGCCTGTGGGAAGCCCACCAGCTGAGCTGAAGGCCAGAAGCCTTCCTCGGCTTCTGTCCTTGTGCTCTGGCATCCAGTCGCAGATGGCCCATGGGCCTGGACATTCCAGGAAGCCACCAGGACTCGTAGCCATTGAGAGCCTTCGCCTTGTTCCCTTAAAACTGAATTAGTGGCTGCCACCATGGCCTGTGGCAGCCCAACAACATCTGGAGGGCCACAAGTTGCCCACTCCTGACTTATGCTCTAGTGGGCTGGATTAAATGTGGGAACTGAAATGAAGACTCCTCTCCTTTTTTCATTTTCTTGGCCTTGTTGGGTGTCCTTGTTGACAAACGTTTCTTTTGGGCTCAGTTCCCTCTCTGGAAAGTGAGCATAACCACAGGCTCTGCGAAAGTGGTCGGGGTGAGCACTTGGAGGCCGTGGCCAGCCCGCTTCACCCGGCATCCATTAACTGCTCAGCTCCAGCTGATTAGTGAGAAGCTTGAGATAAGAGGCCACTGGTGGTATGCCAGAAAGCTCAGAGGAAATCTCAGATGCTTACTGCGTTAAGTTGGCCGGCAGCTTGTCAAGGGGAGTTCAGGAAGTCCTGTCTGTCCTAAGAATGTGCCTGGGGCACCTGTCATGACCAAGGGCAGCCCAAAGGAATTGGTGCAGGGATGCCACAGTCCACTCTTTCACCTCCACGTGGCTGCAGGCAGGGCGTCTCAGCCAGGCATGCCACGTGGACATTGGGAATGCTGCTCTATTGCCAAGTAGAGGAAGCTGATGTAATACTACACCAGCCTGCCTCATAGGCTCTCTGGGGTCTGCTTATGGCAGGGGCGGGAGCTCTCAGGCCAGGGGGCCAATTCTGACCCTCTTGTGGTCTCCGCCCAGCCTTCTAAGGTTCCCCAGATAGCCCCACCCACTTCCCCTTGCCCCACCCCCTTTCCCCCCTCGCTTGGTGGCTTTCCAGATTTTGTGCAGGTTCCCCCCCATTCTAAAGGACTGAGATGCCGCTCCTGAGGTGACGTTGCCACAGCAGTAAGAGGTTGGAGCTACAATATGCTCATGTTCTTGTATTTTTTGCCCCCTCCCTTGCGACCCCCCCCCCAGCTTATCTGAAATTGAATTCAGCCTTCGGACAGAAAGAAGTTCCTCACCTCTGGTTTGTGGCATCCAGTCTGCCAGCTGAGTGCTCCCCAGAGAGGGTGGTCCCGCACTACACATCATGCGCGACCAACTGCGGATTCTCCTTCCCCAGCTCGCACGGCCAGCTGCGTTCAGATTCCCTGCCTTGCGAGCGTGAGGTTCCGTCCCACCCTGCCCAAGCGAGCCTGTGGTTCCGTTTCCTTGGCTCTGGGCACTCTGAACCGGAGCATGTTATGTGAAGCACCAGCAGTAAGAAGCCCAGCAATCCTAAGGAATGACCAGCACACCCAGAGCTGTGACATTCTGACAAATTAAAATAGAGACTACTTGGAGGATGCCCAATTTATTTGTGAACCTCAGCACAGCTTCGAGCGCTCCACTAATTGCTGTTTTGCACAAACATGGCCTGCTTTAATGCTGACGCAAGTCATGGGCTGGCAGATTTAGATCACTGGTATCAACAGACATTAACGCCTTGCGGCTGTAAACCTATTCTCTGGGAACGCAGCAAATGGGATTTACCTGAGCCAGTCTGAACACTCCAGGAACTGCCGGTTGATGATCTAAGGCAGCTGAATGAGCACCAGAACTTCCCAGAAATGTGCTGCATCCATCAAAACCATGAGCAGCTGCCAGACAACCATAAAGGTCATGTTCACTAGTAGCGTGGAAACACCTTCCCAGGCCATGCAGCGCATGGCTCAGCCAAGGATCTGTTGGAGGCCTGAGAGAGCAGGTTGGCCACTCACTGTCTCTCAGTCGCTCATGGAGTCCCCTGCCAAGGGGCGAGGGACTTGGTGCACCTTGTCAAAGGGTGGAGAAAGGTCTGTCCGAGCTTTAGGCAAATGGTTCTTTTCTCTTAATTTGCTGCTAATCCATCCATGTGTTGTGATTAAAAGCTCTCATCAGCATTTTAATCTGCATGTAGCATGAGCTACTGGAGAGCATTGTGGGTTTCTTTTGAAAGCTAATATTCAGCAATCCCAGCCTGTTAGAAAAATAAGCAGTCACCAGATTTAATAAAAATAAAAATAAAATAAAAATGGCTGTACATAGCAGCATTCTAATAATGGTCATGTCTCTTTCTTTGCTTCTAGAAGGCCCTGCTGTGAAGAGCTGGCAAAACTAAGCTTTAAAGACACACACACACACACACACACACACACACAGAGAGTTAAGAAGCACCTTTGAGCTCCTGGCATGGTGTTTGTGCTCATGTGGATGTTAATGCAGGAGAGAACAGGGAAAAGAAATCAAAATTGTAACACACTTCAAGTCTGCATATTTGCTTGTTTGCAGCTATTTGGGTGTTTGCAGCTATTTTAAGGATCATACTGTATTTTTTACAGGGATCTTTAAAACCTTGTGTGAGTTGCCCAGCAAGTAAGGAGCAGAGCCTACAGAAAATATCCCTTCATGTGTCTTAGGGCTACAGGCACTGGATATGCTTACAGGTCCCCTGCCACCAAGCAATACCATCCACACTTGATACCAAGTCAGTGAAGATCAACCTAACACAAACCATCATCCAACTGTGTCGCCAGCATAAAGCAAGAACAAAATTGCATTTCGAGTAGATGGAGCCATGTGTATAGTACACAGATACGTAGAAATATTAGCCCATTTTACAGATGGGGAACACTAGAGAGTTTCTAGTCCGAAGGTAAACCAATGCCTCCATGGCATAGGACTCACACACCAGCATGGAGCAGCTTCCCCATGCCGCCGTCCTGTCCTGGACTGAGCAGAAGCTCACAGGGCTCAGCACAAGGTAGCACAGCAACGAGGCAGGCCAGACATTGGAGCACCCAGGACAGCAACTTGCTCCAGGAGGCCGAGACCAAATGGAAGCCTTCTATGCTACAGTCCCAGACTCCGCCCTTTCCTACAGAATGGAAGCCTTAGAGGGTTAAGCTGCTGACCTGGAGCCTCGCACTCCTCCGTCTTTCCGAGAGCTCGTGCCTGGTGCGCTGCCAGCACTGGCACATCAGTTCCACGGAACGTGGACTCTTGTCGAAGGGGGTGCTGGTCCAGTGTGGAGCTCGGCTCGAGGGTCTCAGATGCGGGGGCCTCTGGTTGCTCTGCAGTGGTGCTCAGACGTGGCGTTTCCTCTGCTGGCCCACTGCTTCTTTGGCCTGGGAGTCCGCATCACTGCTGGGCTCCTGGGTCATGACAGCTGCCCACCCTCTGATGAGGTCTTGCCCCCCTCCTTCCTCGCTGGACTTGGCCAGACACGGCACGAACGGGGCAGTGAGCCAGGTGTCTCCCAGCGCCAGCCACAACGGGGAAGGAGACCCAGGCCGGGAAGAAACAGCTGGTCACAAGGGGCAGCAGTGGCGATGTGCGGGTCTTTTCCTGGCCCTGTCCGCAGGCACAACTGCTTTGGGGCTCCACACTTGCGTTTTGCCTGCATACACATCACTGTGGAGGGAAATGGATGGAGAACTTGGCAGGGGTGGGGGAATGGCTTTTGCTTCCCACTCGTGACAACGAGGAAGCCAGAAGCCTTCCAACCCCCTGGTAATCCTTTGGCTGGTTTGCAACCTGCCATGATTGATTTGCATGGAGTGAAACCTCCTAAACCCGGGGACAGAGCAGAGGAGTTTCCCCAACTTGGTGCCCCCCAGATGCTTTATATTTTGACTCCCATCAGCCCAGCCAGCATGGCCAATGATAAGGAATGCTGGGAGATGAAGTCCAAAACAACAGCAGGGCACCAGGCTGGGGGAAAGCTAGAACAGATGGTGCAGAAAAGAAGACAGTATCCAAACTATTTCAGGTGATGCCTTTGAGCAGGCCAAGTTGGTTAGCAAGCTTGTGAGGTGCACAGAATTCTTATTTCCTGGAACAAACTGACACAATAGCCCTGTGTAGCAGTGGGACATTCCCACAATGAGTTAGTGGGCTCGTTTTGACAGATGTGAAAGCTGGCTGCCAGCCTTTTGTTACATTCTGGAATGATCCACAAAGAGAATGTGGATCATTCTGGTGCTGTGCAGCTGAGTGGGTGGGGCTGTACAGACAGGGTCTAGCTCAGCCCCGAGTGGCTCCCACTGAGATCTGGGGAAAGTGAGAAATGACCAGGAGGAAAGACACAAACTGGGATTGCTTACCACAGTTCTGGTTATTTTGCTTTTGCAGTTGGAGATCACGCCGAAGAAAACCTGTAGTCGGCTGAAGGGTTGTAAGTAATGCTTATCTTATGAATCAAATTAGACATCATGTAATATTCTGTGTTCTCCATGTCGAGAATATTTTTTTTTAAAGAAACATTTTCTATTTGTAAGCTGACTTGTGGGAGAAAGGTGGGGTATAAATATAACAACAACATAAAAAATTCCCTTAGCATTTGTGAAGCTCATCCAGAAAGGACTGCGAATATATGGATGAGATGTTCTAGTTTGGAAATTAACTTTACACTCGATACTTGATTATTATTAATTTCATTTTAGGGTTAAGCTGAACACTTTCAGCAGAGGCAAAAAGAGCCACCTTTTGGGGTGGCTTCGAAAGGTGAACATGTTCGAAAGGGTGCAGGCGCTGGAGCCGTGTCATTGCAGCAGATGGGGGAACTGCTGGTCCCGTTGCCCCAAAAGCAGCATAGACAGGCAGCAAAATGTGCTGGAAGTTTCAACTGCTGCTGGGCTTCAACTCTGAATGACGTTATAGAGTCTTTGTTGTGTTTTGCTCTTTTATGTCTTAATTTTCTATTTTCTTTTTTGCAAGCTGCCTGGTGAGAACAATGTGAAAGGTGGGGTAGAAAGGCATTAAAGAAATGAAGTGATGAAAAAGGCAGACAACCCACCTGTAGTGACAGGAAGGGGCAAGGCGGACAGCTGAGCTGGTGTGCTTGCCTGCTACTTCAGTGGCGAGGCTGGCACTGGCAGCAAGCCTAGCTTGCCTGCCCGGCTGTTTTGTGTTACATCTGTCTTCATCCTGAGGTTAGCTGCCTGTAAAGATGGGACAGCGAATCCCCCCCTCCCTGCCCCTGCCTTGTGAGAGCACAGCTGCAGATAAACAGGCCACTGGGCAAGGATGGAGGCATCCAGGTGTCTCGCGCCATGGGAGACCCAGCTGGGGGACATGGAGTATTGAAACCATTCCCCTCTTTTGATGCTCAGCTCCAGTGGCCACCTTGCAAGCTCTGTCTATGTCTGTCGTAGGGTGGAATGACATGCCCTGCTGTCATTGCTACTTTGTGCCCTGAAACTCCGGTTGCTGCTTCTCCTCCACAAAGTGGCATTGGGTGGGGGAGATCTGCAGGGGAGAACCGTTTCCCCCCTACAAAGCTCCCATCAGTTGCTTTCCCCCCAGCTGGGGACTCCAGACTTGTGTTTGCTCCTCAAATGTTCCCCAGAAAGAAGAAACTGCAGCTGTTTTGTTACTCTGCTAGTGCTTAATCCAAAGGAAACCTAATGATGTCCCTTCGTACCTGGGCACTCACCTGTTGGGTGCCAAGTGTATCTTGGGCCAGAGGCTTTGTAGGGTCCTGCAAGGAAGGGCTGGGGAGGGAAACACAGAGCATTCAAGAGGGCTGGATCAAGCCACAGAGAAGCAAGTGGCCGGCCCTAAAGAGCAAGCAAGTCGCTTCCCTTGCTGACATTGCTTCAGCCATAGCACATTCTGTCATATAGACTGAGCTGGTTGGTTCCTCCTGGCTCTCTTGCAAGAGGTTTCTGTCTGCTGGCTTAAAGATCCTGCCACTCCCCCCTCCGAGCAGCTGACCTGGACCATGTCTCCACGACAACAGAAGAAGTGAGTGGAGGAATACCGGATTTTTTAAAAAGGAATCAGCTTTGCTGCACTTTGGTCCATGCAGGGCTCCATGAGTGAGAGCTTCGCACCAGTAAAAATTGCTTCACAGAACATACTTCTAGGTGGGGTTGAGGGTTGGAGTGAACGTCATCTGACTGGCAGGGGCTGCTCAACCAGTAAGAGAGGCTCTCCCCCTGCTCTCCCCCCCCCTTCTCCTTTCCCCTGAAGCTCCTGATGCACCTGCATTTCAGAAGCCTCATTGAGCACAATGCGAGTTACTTCTGAGTAGACACACATATGCTTGTGCTGGGAAGGGACAGAGGGATGGGAAACCAGCCCCCTTTGCAGCCACAGGATCACTGTAATGGAGGTGTGAAGTAGTTACTTCCAAAGGCAATAAACCAAGCCATGGAGAATTGCAGGTCTGGTGAAGAGCTTTACAGGCTTCAGGGAATCAGCACTTTAAACTCTGTATTCAATTCAGGGGGATCTCTGTGAATTCTGATGTGCTCAAGACTCATTGAGCTCGATGAGAGTTACTTCTGAGGAGACGCTAATTGGTTTGTGCTGGGAAATACAGGGACGGGGAACACCCCTTGACCGGGGTCACAGTGAAAGGCACACCCCTGAGCTGGGCTGGCATCCCCAAGGTCAATGCGGGGCTTGGGGCACACAGCAGCTATACTGGGGAGAACCTGACTTGAGGAAAAGAACTGGACTTTGAGCTGTCCCCGGAAGTCCGGTTTTCCCCTGAGAAGCTCCGGGGTGGCTGCTGGACGGCCATGACGCCATGCATCCCTGATGGCCTCCACACGCAGCCGGCTCGGAGTGGATCGCCTGTGGAGCAGCAAGATGGGGCAGCAAGTGCCCGACTCCCAGGGGCTCCCGGCGTGAGCTCAGCCACACCCAATGCTACCGCTAGCCTGGTCCCATGGCCCACCGTCCCCGCAACTGTGAACAGGCGGGGCTGGCGATGCTTGGCGGCTTTCCTCCAGCTGCCAGGGCATTTTCTTCCCACGTCGCAATTCATCTCTCTTTGCATTTCGGAGCAGACACTGAATTACTATGTGTGGTGAGTAACTCTTGTTACATCTGTGTAGTGATCCCTTTGTAGATATCAAGCCAGGAAATTCTGTTCAAACAGATGAACCTACGATTGCCTTGTATTGACAGCCCACTGTATTTCTGTGCTAAATGCATTCATTAGTAGGTGTTCAATATTTTTAAGGAGGAAAGTCCGTGCTTTGATGGTGCGTGTTCTTGTGTGGCCTGTCAGCACTGCTGCCCTGATTTTCTGCATGGATTCATGAACAGCCATTCACTTCTGCCTTGAGTCACTTTATCTGAAGCTCTGCAGAATAGAAAAATATGTCATCTATAGAAAGATAGAAATGGGAGAAATGGGGTGGGGGAGAAATCTTGACTGTCTAAATTCTCCTGGAAACACCAGAAACACAGCTATCCTGAGACTTAAAGAAAGTGCATTGCTTATTTACATTCCTGTCAGAGAATTTTTAAAGGGCCTGAGAAGTGATCCAGAATTTATGTCTAGCATAAGGCTTGTTTGCACCATCAGCTAATCTGCCTGACAGGGATTGTAAGTGGGGGGTTTTCCTGGGGTGATGCTGTAAACTTATGCCTTATTCAACAGGCACCCTGGCCTTATTCCTGGTCAAGAATGTACTTGGTGTTTTCCCACTAGATCTTGCCAGTTGGCAGGAGGGTGGTAAGGGGCATGCCATCCACACTCCTGGAAATTCAACAAAGTTAGCCTTTATATGACATCAAAAGGCAAAACAACATTTTGCTTCTGCTGTGGACAAATGGGTGCAGATTCCCAAATTGGACACCAGTAGCAATTGACAGATCTTTTACTGGTTAGTCATTTCACTCGTATCAAAGCATCCCTGAAAGAACACCTCCCCCCATATCAACCTGATGATGCATGAAGATCATCAGAGGAGTCCCTTCTCTGTTCTCCTTCCATAAGAGAAGGATATTTAACATTTGCCCAAGTGAGGCCTTCTCTGTGGTGGCTCCCTGACTCTCCCACAGGAGATGTGCTTGGTACCAACATTGTACCTTTTTATTTGCATAGGCATTTTAAAACAAACTTTCAAAACACATACATTTTTAGATTCAAGTATGTATTTTTTTAAAATAGTTTCATCCCTCCTGATTTTACTTTTCAATGTTTAGATCAAGAAGATTTTAGGTTGTTTTATTGTACTGTGTCATATTGTTTTGTTTTTAGGTCATTTTATGTACACCGTCCTAAAATCCTTTTTGAGATTTATGCATTTTAAAAATAAAATTAAAATAAGATCTCTTCCTCCCTTTATACGTCATGCCAGTTTTCACCTGAAGACTTCCAGAGCATCATTGCCTATCGGTATACATAGCATGTGTGCTGGCCCTTTAAGAAAGGACAAGTGCCATAGGATCTTGCCTTCCAGGACAAGGTGTTCTTGTGAGAAGTGGCCATGAAACTCTTGGAACTTGTGCATGGGACTGATTACCTGCATCCAGCTTCAGGCCTGGTTCAGGCATGGAAATTGCCTTGATCTTCCTGATGGATGAACTTTGATCTCTCTGGGAGAAGAAAAAGAGGAGTGTGACCCTGTTAATGCTCCTGGACCTCTCTGTGGCTTTTGATAACATCATCCTTATCATCCTTCTGGATAGGCCGTTTGGCCTGGGGATCAGGGGTGCTGTGTGTCAGTTTTCCACCCCTAGCTGGATGGTCAGTCTCAGGAGGGTCCTGCACAGTTTTATCTTGTCCCCCATGCAATTTTGGGGGATGCTTTGTCTTTATTGAGAAGCATTTTAATCATGCACAACCTATCAAAATGGAGCCCAGTAGTGCAAAAAAGCCACAGAAGCGTACACTGAGTCATTACTAACAAAGTGAAACCAGCACATGGGTAATAATCAGACATGGCATAACCAGACTGGCTCCTGCAGCTGATGGGTCATGTGGAGAGAAACTTGGTCCAGAAGGCCATACGTTTTCCAAAGCATCTCTTTGAAGAGGAATGCAATAAATGGAGGGCCTTCCATCTCAAACGCCTCTGGCTGCGACCGGCCATTTGTCAGGTGGATTCGGCGTGCCAGCTTGCCCACAGCCACGAGGCGTGATGCTCTGCTGAGCCAATGTGATGAGTGCAGAGAGTCTGGAGACTTCGGATGAGCAGCTCTCCACAGGAGCTGCAGTCAGCAAGGCAGAACCAGATCTATATGCAGCAGTATCTGTCCAGAGTCATCGCATGTACTAAGAAAGGCTAACAGAATTTGGTAACTGTTCATGTGTATAATTCTGCTGATCTTTTAAAAAATGTTTCCCCAAAACTCTTTTACCAACCAACAGCCCAACCACACATGAAAGATCCCTGTTGCCCACATTTCATGCAATATCATTCAGATGAAATGTAAAAATTACACAGATTTTGAGTAACAATTTGGATGTATGGGATTAATTCACAATTAAGCACTCAAAGCTTGTAAGAGCCTGTATTGCCTGTTGCAAAACAGAATTTGAAGGAACATGACTAATTTGGAACAGCTGATACCATTACCAACTATTTTGTATGTCAGCAAATTTCTCATTAAGTTGTTCACAGGTTAGGGGCTTAGAGCTCAACAAAGGGCCTGAATATCCCCTGCAATTCCCATTCCTTAAACTTAAGGCTTAAAGCAACCATATTATCCACATCGGAAAGTTGCAGATGACCCAAAATAGGTATTATTGGAGATATTGCAGCAGGACCAGCCCTCCAACGAGGCAGGTGGGCCACCGCCTGCCCTCTGGCTCACTCTGAGGATTCATGGCACAAGTGATCTCCAGGGACACCCCTCCTGCAATGCCTGGTTCTGAGGAAGGCCCCGCTCAGATTCACCTCAGGCAGTGGAGTAGGAGGAGCAGCAAATTGTGTGCTCCACCCCTGTCAGGACCAGGAGGGCCCTTCATAGGTTATACTGGATGAACTGTGGGCAACTGGGATCTTTCATGTGCAGTTGGGCTCTTCATGAGTGCTATTGGGGAGGGGGGTTGCTGCCAGGCAGGGGAGAGTGCCTATATGGAAAGTGCTGCTGGGTGGGTGGGTGATCCAGAGAACTCTGCCAGCCACTCTCCCACTGTGGCATTTGCCACAGCATGGCAGCAGAGCCATCGGGGCTTTCCATAGCTGCCACCCAGCAGCACTACAGCAGGTGCTTCAGAGAGCCTGCTAGCCCCACTCTTCCACTTTGGCCACAGCGGGAGAGCGGCCAGCAGGGCTCTCCAGAGCAGCCACAACCTGCCCTCTGGCTCTGCGGATTCATGGTACAGGCGAACTCCAGGGACACCCCTCCTGCAGTGCCTGGGGGGGGCGGTTCCCAAAGAGGGTCTGGAAGCAGAGAGGCACTCTGTTGAGAGACCAGTCTCAGTCCATTCCATGCAATATAAATATAAAGCTGGTGGAGCTGGAAAGCATCATAATACACATTTAAAGTAGTTGACCCTAGACTTCCCCATCAGGGCTCTTGTAAACCAAGGGTGAGCAACCTTGTTTCTCTCAGGGACTGCACTGGCAGTGGGCAGGGCCAGAGTCAAAATGGGTGGGTCACCACTTTTCCTTCTCTGTCATCACCTTTTCTCTCTCTCTCTTCTTTCCCCTCTAGCGGGCTGCCAGAGAAGGAACAGACTACTCTTGCCAGAGGTCTGAACTGGTCACATGCAGAGGACTTTTGAAATTAGGCAGAGGTTGCCAGCTCCTGGATAATCATGGCAGTCTCCCTTTATGAATGAATTTGAATTCATTCATCTTTCCAGCATATAAATATAGATGCAGAGATTTAATGGAGAATTCTTGGAATAGAAAGTTAAATGGCGGGGGGGGGGTGGGGGTGGCCATTTTTATTGTGGCAATCCTGCCTAGCCAGGTTAGAGAGAGGGAACCCCATTGTGTGGCTCAGATTTAACCTGTTTTAAGTTTTAACACATTTTTAAAATTAAAAATATTCCGTTGAGTATATTTTACAGGTATTGTTACACCTAGCTGAGTAATATGGGATTTTCTGAGGGATATTGTCCTATGCTCTCATATAGCTTCTTGTTGAGATATATTTTAACAGAGAACTTCTGATTTGTCAGCATTAATATGCAAGCCTGAAATCCTTTCATACTCTTTTCTCAACTTGGGGAACTCAGGCATTGCCTCTCTTTGGTTGGTCAGTGCCATGTAAACTGTGAACAAGTTGATAGGTTTACCATCAACATTGGAAGCTGCCTTATGCTGAGCCAGAGCAGGGTCCACCCAGACCAGTACTGCTGTCACTGACTGGCAGCAGCTCCCCAGCATTTCAGACAGGATTCTTCCTAGACCTGCCTGGAGAACCTTCTACATGCAAAGCAAGTGCTCTGCCACTGAGCTATGGCACCTGCCTGTCGAGAATCACTCCTCTTCACAATGGGGTTCTCATTGCAAAGTCTATCCAATGGTTCAATTAATAACACAAAAAGCAGAGGTGACAGCAGGCCCCCTTGGGCCTCGTGCCTTTAGTGGTCTTTATGTTTTGAGAGTTAGGTTGATTAGTGCAAATAGTTGCCAAGGAGGTCTGAATATCTGACAGACTGGTCTAAGGAAGCCTTTTCCAACTGACCATCAGTTTCAGCACAGTGAATAAGTAAGACTGCTCAACTCCATCAAAAGCTTTGAGTGTGTCAAGCAACATTATAGCCACTGGAGTTTCGGTGTGGTTGCTGAAATGCACCACTTTCTTAACTGAGGCTGACAACTGTCAATCCAAGATGAGCCATATTTGAACTCCCACAACATATTAATGAATAACAGACCTTAATCAATTTGCAAGGGCTGCAGAAAAGTCTAGCCTGTACAATCCCAGAGACATGGCTCTTTGTCTGGTTTATGTATGAGTATTAATTTGGATTGATATGATGTTTCTGGGATGTAGCCACCTTGAGTGCCATTTTTTGGTAGGAAGGCAAGGTATTGTGTTGGCCGGGCCGTGGGCGTTGAACTCTTAGGTTAGAGGTGCCAAGATAGTGACAAATCAGATTCAAAGGTTTACTTACAAGGAGACTCTATTGGGTAAGTTACAGCACACAGGCGTACCCAATGGTTGGATCAGAGAGCTTCTCTGAACCAACAGCCATGGGGTACAATGGGTCTTATACCATACACGGTAGCAATAAGGGAGCAAAACAGCAGCAAGTGCCCCCTAGTGTTCATTCCCAGCATGGACTAACAGCATCTGGTTCTCAGCACAGCCGCCTGCAGCTTTAAGGTAAACAACCTCTGCTTCTCAGGCACATCCTGATAAGGCCTTCTGGCTCATTAGTGTGGAATGTATCAGCCTTTGACTCATCTTCACATGCTCAGAGGCTTACTAGCAAGGGAATTGCACCAATAATGAACTTATGCAAGCATTATGGATCTCTAGGCCCCTCTAACACTACGGGTGACTTGATTATGCTCCTGGGGCCAATACAGGTATAAATCAAATAAATAAATAAATAAATGAGAGAGTGATCCTATGCCCACTAGACAGTGTCTAGAGGACTATAGGATTTCTTGGTTCCTGGGAACCGAAGTTGGAGCCAATGCTCCAACTGTGGTTACCAGGAACTGTGCTCCCTGCCCCCTCCCCCACCCCCTTGTAGGTGGTATGGTTCCCGACAGTCTCCGTGCTCAGAAACAGAGCATGGAGCGGGTGACTAGGGGGGTGTTCCTGGGGGCAGGGAGGAGAGGAGACTGTGGAAGCCACTTATGCAGCTTCCTATGCACCATGTAGCCTCCCCTGCTTCCCCTCCAACACGTCCCGGCTACACAGCCAAAATCGGCCATCTAGCCCCAGAACTAAGGTGGGTGGAGCGTGGAGGAGAGGATCCCCTCTATGTTCCCCCTGCCTTGCGTAGGATAGTTGGCTGCCTCCAACTATCCCAATGAGATTGCACCCTAAATAAATAAATACGCTCCTTGTAGAATGTTGTTGAACAAGGACTCCAAATCAGGAAGGAACAAAACCTTAAATTGTTTGTAAAATTCACTAGAAAAGCTACCTGGGCCCAGTTTTGTGGTTTTTAATCACTTTCAGGATGACCACTGATTCATCTTCTGTGTTTTTCTGGTCAGGCACATGATGATGTTCCTTCTGTAGATGAGATATTTGCATTATTTGCAGGTAAGATTCTATGTGAACCTGCTGTAGTTTATCAGAGCTATATATTGCTTGCCAGGGCTGGCCCAAGGCATTTTGCTGCCTGGAGCGAAGAACAAGATGGCACCCCCTCCCATTCCATGTATGAAAGCCAACTGGCCTGCCAGATGAATCTGTCTTCAACACTGACGATGGCACAGCATCTTCCATGGCACCTGAAGGTAGCAGGCTAACTTAGAGGGCACAAAACAGGCTGCATGGCACACAGGCTTTTCCTCCAACAACTTGCTGCCGACCTCCCAAGATCTGTTGCCTGAGGCGACTGCCTCACTCTGCCTAATGGTAGGGCTGGCCCTGTTGCCAGCAGGAAATGCTGAACTCAGAGTAAAAAATGTATTTTACAGTGAAGGGGCAATTTCTGTATGGAAGACTACCATATGGAATGGCTAGTGCTCCTGCTTTGCTCCAAGAAATTACCCAAGATGCTGTTGGACTACAACTCCCATCACCCCCCAGCCATCATGGTCACTTGTGTGTTATGGGAGGTGTAGTCCAAAAACATCTGGGAACCACTAACTTGAATGGAGTAATAAGCTACTTGGATGACACTCTCATAACTGGTAAACATATGGAAGAACATATAGGAGATCTTGAAAAGGTATGAGCAAGTTTTGAAATACAGGCTTAAGGTAAAGGCAGAGACATGTGCATTGTCTCAGAATGAGGTTTCGTACTTGAGGTATTTTATAGATGCAGAAAAAAACAGCGATTGTGCCCCAGTATGCTATAATGTTTCTTCATGCAAGTCATACTTAGCTGCACTAAATTATGATGGACAACCTTAATCAATCCCCTGATACTATGCAAATATGTAAAATGGGCCTGGATAAAGAAAGAAAAGCCAGCTATCTTAGAAGCAAAAAGGTCATTTTGCACTTCAGATTAGTGGATCCATTTTGATCCAAAACATCCTTTGGCTTTCGCATGTGATGCCTCACCTGTAGGAGTAGGAGCAGTCATCCCATGAACATGTCCAGGTAGCACCTTTGCTTCCAGGACACTCTCACAAGAAAAAAGAAACTACTCCCAAATTGAGAAGAAAGCACTGGGTATTATCTGCGGGGTTGTTGTGAATATTTATTTGGAAGGAGATTTACCATTGTTACAGATAAGCCAGTTGTGAAAATCCTTTGGCTTAAGATAGGAATTACCCCTCCAGCAGCAATTAGGGTGCAAAGATAGGCCTTGATTTTGGTGGTGTACCAGTATGACATAAGGCAGGGGTGAATAATCTTTTGGGGGTCAAGGGCCACATCCCCTTGACAGAAAGTGGTCAGGGGGCACATACTGGCAGCAAGTAGAGCTAAAGCCAAAAGTGAGTGGGACACCTTTTTTCTCCCCCCCACCCCGATCCATCATCCATTTATTTTCTGTTATGTTGTTCTCTCTCTCTCATGCACACACACACACATTTCGTTCACCATCTTAGGGAGGGAGAGCTACATGGCTTGAAACACACAAACATAGACAAAAAGGAACACTCCTTCTCTCTCCCCCCTCTCCTCTTACCCCTTCTCTCTTTTTCACATCCATTCACACCCACATACACACACATCCATCTATACCCTCGCCACACATTTTTCTTCCATCAACATCCCTCCCTCACCATTTACACACTTTTCCCACTCACACACTTTCGTACCTTCCATACAGCTTTCCTTCCATGGTGGGTGAGGAAGAAGCAAAATGGTAGGGCAGGCACAGAGCAATCTACTCCTCCACTGGCAGCTTGCTTTCAATCCCTGATGGGTGGAGAAAAAGAGGCTTCTCTTCCTTGCAGCCTAGCAGGGAAGGAAAGCAAGCTGTGAGAGCAGGAAGAGACCTGGGCAGCTTAAAGAGAGGTTCAGGAGATGCCCAGGGTGCATTGAGGGCTGCACTGAACAAAGCTGAAGGCTGCAGGTTGGCTGCTTGTGACATAAGCATAAACCTCCAGAGAAGCTTCCCAATGCAGATGCCATGTCCCCGTATGGGCATCCCTTGTTCAAGGAGCCCTTAGCTACCAGGTGCAGCTAACAATTGGCTGTGGAAACACAAAGGGGTCCCATTTTGACCAAAGCACCCTCGCATGGTGGCCACATCATGTGACAGATGCGCAGTTCCACTCCATTCCGTCTTTAAAAAGAAAGAATTGGGCAGTGGGTGGGTCCTCTGGAGGCTGCAGGTGAGAATCACAAAGCGCTCCCAAGGTCGGCTCCCCACAGAGCTACATGAGCAGCACCAGGGAAGAGCAGCAATGAAAGATCTAGCCAGGAGCTACTACTGGTGGCCTCCTGGAAGGTGGAGATGCCTCTCCAAAGGCAGCCGGAGCTTCCAGCTCCAAGATGCTAGTGTTTTGGCCCTGCTCCCTTTGCCTTCGGACCCTTTGCCCACCCCTGGGACGCAGCCCCCGAGAGCTCCTCCAAATTATATTTGGCCCCCAGGTGGAGAGAGGTTCAACCACCCTCATTTGCTGTCACAAAATGCGTTGCACGTATTGCGGTACAGGAAATGTTAAACCCTGGATTATGCCGAGCGACAGGGTTACCCTGACTACTGGTCAGAAGACGAGTTGCTAGGAGGGGCTGATGGAACACTGGTTCATGTTTAATGATTTCATTGCTTTTGGTGCTGGCAGCTGTCATGGAACTATTTAGCATTGAAGAGCAGATTACAAGTGTATACATAAATGATATAAACATGAAGGCACGAGATTCCCCGTAGCGCATTCCTACGCAAAGGCGGTCCAGAGCCCCGGTCAGGGCTGCCATTCCAACAGGAGATAGGTGCTTTGGGCCACACCCTGGTCTTTGCAACTTCTTCCTTCCATCAGAACAGTCCACTGGAGCCTGGAGGACCCTAATCGCCAACTTCCCTGGCACAAGCTTGCCAAACAACACCCAGACAATCCTAGTTAAAGTCACTGGGAACTGCTGTGACTGTCAAGCCCGTTGCACCCTGTCCGTGCTGTTGGCATCCCAAATCTCCAAGCCACAGGCACAGGTAAAAGGGAGAGAGCACCAGAACGGGCAGCAAGACACTGGGAGTCTCAGTGGCTGGTTCTCCCTCATTCTTCTGGGAAGAGCACCGGAACTTGGAATAGATCAGAGCTACTTTCCTTGTAGGAAACACAAACTCAGCAGGATTTTTTTTTTTTGCTCACTAATGCCAAGCGATATGATTATTTCTCCCACCCCTTGCTTTACTAAATTGCTACCTTTATTTTTGCAATGTGTATATAATTATTCACTGTTTGTAGAATCATACCCAGCAACCCTCTGCTTTTCACAGCACTGATTTCCACTCAGTTACTGTCAGCATTTTGATTTGATTCAAAAGAGTTTTCACACACACACACACACACACACACACACACGTCATGCTTGAGCAAAATTAAGGTGGCAAGCAAAACCTGCATTCTGTTCTTTTCCGGGGGGGGGGGCACAATAACCAAAGCAGCAGCCCCCAGCAAATAGCTCTCAGAAAATATTCTTGGAATGGTCTGAGATCAAGAGACAAGGAGGAGAACTTGTTTGGGGGGAGGGTGCCATTTTTTTCATTGAAATGAGACGCCCTCAGCCACACTGCTGCAGACAATTACTTCCGAGGCCTCTGCTGCTTTCTCCGGTTTAATTGCTCCAAGCAGGCAGAGTTAGTCACTGTGTAACGTACCCAAGCAAGTGTGGGGTTTAATGAATCATACTAACGCTGCACTCCAAGCAATTAGGTAAATCTAGCTGTTCGTTAGTGAGGCATAAAATAAATTTAATCTCTCTTCTAAAAAATCAATTATAGTGCTGTAATGTATAATTCAAGTTTGGTCATGCTACATAAATTTTCTGTTTTTAGTACGTTTTTAAACGGGCTGCATTATTAGAATCTGCCATCTCTGTGCCTGTGCCGGAGGGTGTATGGCTTTGGAAAAGCAGAATGAGGACTTTGTGCACTTGCTGTCTTTTTTGGAAACAGACCCCTTCTTGTCATCTCTGGGGTCACCAGTTTTGAAATGTTTCAGAGAGAAACCCAGCCAGAGTTCCAACAAGCTGATGAAGTTGTAAATGAATCAGAGCAAGAGAAAAACATCTGGATGCCTTGTTAATTTAGGAGTCTTGGAGACACTTTTTGTGCTTTTACATCCAACAACCTGCATTTCCCAGATGCTCTGGATAACTGGAATGTTGCCTACCTGGGCTGACACCCCCGCCCCCAATCTCATGGAGATAAATACAAAAGTATCACAGATGGTTCTTTTGATTGCTTGTCAGTCATAAGTGGCTTTTTAAAGGGTTATTTTATAGGGGGTAAGTCTATCCCTGGCTATTTGCCATACAAGATAGGAATGGAACCTCCATCTTAAGTGGCAGTCCATCTCTAATTACAGCATGGGAGGGCTACCACCATCATGCCAAGCTTGGGAGCCCCCTGGGGGCATCTGGCTGACTAACAGCTGAAACCAAGTGCAGAAGGGCACAGCCTTTTTGGCTCCAAGAGCTGCATTCGTCGTCCACTGCACTAGAGGAGTTGGTGGCAGCATCGGCAGTACATTTGGCAGGGTCAAGCGGAGCACATAAAACCCCTTGGGGGTTGAGCACTCCTGGGCTAGAGAATTAACCCAGCATTAATATGTTCTTGGATAGCCATGACTACCTCCATACCTCTGCGATAGAGCACAGCTGTAGGCTCTGTATGGCAAGGAGGAGGCTGTAACTGCACAGGTCTGCATCCCAGTCGTACTGTTTTTTGATTGTCTGTTTCTATTTTGAGCCTGTATTGTTTTCATTGCTATTTTTCTTGCTGTGAACCACTCCAAGAACCAGTCAGTTAAAGGCCTGTGTTTACATTCCCTGAAAAGAGCCAACCCCAAGCACTGCTCAAGCCGGTCCTCTTGCACACCAGCATTATGCAGAGAGAAGGCATGGTGTGCTTTTGCGACATTTGGCCCAAACTCGAGAGTTCTAATGCTTCCAAGCTTTGCCTTAGGGTTATGCTGCCTCAGGCAGATGATGCTGGCTCAACAGAGGAGCGTGCGAGCAGACCAAGCCTTCGCTGCCGCCGCCCCCAACCCACACACCATCTCCACCTCCGCAGTCCCTGCACATGCTCGTGCGCTGTCGCTTGGCTGAGTCAGCTTCATGGGGGTCATTTGGAGGCTGGGCATGCACACTTCCATTTCATTGGCATGTACAGGTGCAAGCACGCACGCACACTTGTGAGAAGCGTACACTCCTGCCATCAGAGTACGTGGCATTTCCTGGAAGAACCAGAACATTTTAGGAGAAAAGACTGAGATCCAGGAGCAGCTAGAGAAGACCGAGCCTCACTCAGAAGATCGTAAGGTTGCCTTTGGGCATTTAGCTTCCCCTTCTCCTATGACCAAACCAGCCTTTATTTAGCAGGATCTCATGCTGAACTCTCTCCCAGACCCTAACGGGCCAAAGGCAGCTCTTAACGGGCAGATGCATGTGTCCTGCCCCACCCCAACACTCAAAATAGCGCTCTGCAATTGTACCCACATTGCTAATGACATCGTCGTCATCGTCATCACCACCACCACCACCACCACCACCACCATTGCAATGCAGTCCTGGAGCCAAAGAGCCAACCTCCTGATGGGATGGTACCATGGACAGCATCCATCCAGATTCCTTGCAAGTGTTCAGCTCCTACAAATGTCCTTGGTAGGTACCGCAAAAGAAGTCCCATTTCACTCTCTAGCTGTCTGCATAGGATCAAAAGCAGGCTTCCTCCCACTACCTTACCTTTCACTAGTTCCTCAAACATTTTCCTACCTGACTGTAAAACACACACACACAATATCAAGCTATTCCTTGTAAAGTAAGAAAAATGTCATTCTCTACTTCATGGCTGCACAATTTGTGACCCATCATGCTGATCACAGCTAGGGATGTCCAGATTTTGTGAAATCCATCCCATGTGTGTTTTGTGGATTGTGTGGTGTCATTCATTCTGGCATCCATTAACAGACAAATCCGATTTTTTTTTCATTATGCAGAAAAATATGCAACTAATTCTGTAAAAAGGTTCACAGCAATTTATGTAATTTGCATTAGTACATAACATTTAGCATATTGTCCCCCATTACATTCAACTTTCTCCATGTATCTTTTCCAGTCTCAGCAGAAAGTTGCATATTTTCATAGAATCATAGAATAGTAGGGTTGGAATGGGCCTACAAGGCCATCAAGTCCAACCCCCTGCTCAGTGCAGGAATCCAAGTGACAGCATCCCAGACAGATGGCTGTCCAGCCTTGTCTTGAATGCCTCCGGTGTGGGAGAGCCCACCACCTCCCCAGGTCATTGGCTCCATTGTCATATTGCTCTAACAGTCAGGAGTTTCTCCTGATGTTCAGCTGGAATCTGGCTTCCTGTCACTTGAGCCCATTATTCTGTGTCCTGCACTCTGGGATGATCGAGAAGAGATCCTGGCCTTCCTCTCTGGGACAACCTTTCAAGGACTTGAAGAGCACTATCCTATCTCCCCTCAGTCTTCTCTTCTCAAGGCTAAACAGGCCCAGTTCTTTCAGTCTCTCTTCAAAGGGCTTTGTTTCCAGTCCCCTGATCACCTTTGTTGCCCTCCTCTGAACCCTCTCCAGCTTGTCTGCATCCTTCTTAAAGTGCAGTGCCCAGAATTGGACACAGTACTCCAGATGAGGCCTAACCAGTGCTGAGTAGAGGGGAACCAATACTTTCCGGGATTTGGAAGCTATGCTTCTATTAATGCAGCCCAAAAGAGCATTGGCTTTTTTTGCAGCCACATCACATTGTTGGCTCATATTCAGCTTGTGATCAACAACAATTCCAAGATCCTTCTCACTTGTAGTGTTGTTGAGCCACGTATCCCCCATCTTGTAACTGTGCATTTGGTTTCTTTTTCCTAGGTGCAGAACTCGGCATTTATCCCTATTAAATATCATTCTGTTGTTTTCTGCCCAGCGCTCCAGTCTATCCAGATCATTTTGAATTTTGTTCCTGTCTTCCAAACTATTAGCTATCCTGCCCAATTCTGTGTCATCTGCAAATATGATCAGCATTCCCTGCACCTCCTCCTCCAAGTCATTAATACAAATGTTGAAGAGCACTGGGCCCAGGACTGAGCCCTGCAGTACCCCACTTGTTACCTCTCCCCAGTTTGCGAAAATCCCATTGATAAGCACTCTTTGAGTCCGATTCTGTAGCCAACTGTGGATCCACCGGATCGTTGTTTCATCTAGCCCACTTTGAGCTAGTTTGATCATGGGGCACTTTGTCGGAAGCTTTGCTGAAGTCAAGGTATATTATGTCTACAGCATTCCCACAGTCCACAAGGGAGGATACTTGATCAAAAAATGAGATCAGATTTGTCTGGCAGGATTTGTTCTTGACAAATCCATGTTGGCTTCGAGCAATCACTGCATTGTACAGATGGATTGCTTTATCATCTGCTCCAGAATTTTCCCAGGGATTGATGTCAGACTGACTGGTCTGTAGTTCCCAGATTCCTCCTTTTTACGCTTTTTGAAGATAGGGACATTAGCCCTCCTCCAGTCATCTGACACTTCACCCGTCCTCCATAATTGCTCAAGGATAACAGACAGTGGTTCTGAGAGTTCTTCTGCCAGCTCCTTCATTACTCTAGGATGCAGTTCATCTGGCCCTGGAGATTTGAACTCATTCCAAGTAATTAGGTGTTCCTTGACCATATGCCTATCCATCTCAAGCTGCAATCCTTCCCCTTCAGCCTGTACTTCACCTTTGCCAGGGGGGTCGCAGACCCTCTTTGGGGAGAAGACTGAGCCAAAGTAGGAACTGAGCACCTCTGCCTTTTCTTTGTCATCTGTTATCATTTTGCCATCCTTATTTAATAGCTGAACCACCATTTCTTTCCTCTGCCTTTTACTATGCATGTAGATGAAGCTTTTTTGCTGCTTTTAGCATCCCTTGCTAACCTCAGCTCGTTCTCAGCTTTAGCCTTCCTGATGCCATCCCTGCAATTCTGTGTTACCTGCCTGTACTCTTCCTTTGTTTCTTGGCCTTCTTTCCACTTCCTATTTGTGTACTTTTTTGTTTTTAGCTCATCTCTAAGCTTTTTGTGAAGCCACATTGGCTTCTTCTGTTGTCATCTACCTTTTTTTTCTTGTTGGAATTGTTTGTAATTGTGCCTTGAGAATTTCCTTTTTTAAAAGCTCCCATCCATCTTGGACTCCTTTTCTCGTTAGAGTCACTTGCCATGGGACCTTACTGATCATTGTCCTGAGTTTATTAAAATCAGCTTTCCTAAAATCCACGGTATGGGTTTGGCTACACTCGGCTTTTGCTTCCTTTTGAACCAAGAACTCAAGTATAACATGGTCGCCTTTCCCACAGAGTTCTATAACTGCTACTTTATCCACTAAGTCATCTCTGTTGGTTAGGATCATGTCAAGGATGCCAATCCTCTAGTTCCTACCTCTAGTTTCTGTAGGAGGAATTTGTCCGCAACACAAGTCAGGAATTTCCTGGAGGGGCCATGTTTTGCAAAATTTGTGTCCCAACAAATATTGGGGAAACTGAAGTCCCCCATTACTATGATGCATTACTACGTCATGCATCATACATCAAAAGCAACAAAAAAGCTTTCTTCAGCTACGTGCAAAGTAAAAGACAGAGGAAAGAAATGCTGGTTCAGCTATTAAATAAAGATAGCAAAATGATAACAGATGACAAAGAAAAGGCAGAAGTGCTCAATTCCTACTTTGGCTCAGTCTTCTCCCCAAAGAGGGTCTATGACCCCCCTCCCCCTGGCAAAGGCGAAGTACAGGCTGAAGGGGCAGGATTGCAGCTTGAGATCGATAGGCATATGGTCAAGGAACACCTAATTACTTGGAATGAGTTCAAATCTCCAGGGCCAGATGAACTGCACCCTAGAGTAATAAAGGAACTGGCAAAAGAACTCTCAGAACCGCTGTCTATTCTCTTTGAGAAATCATGGAGGATGGGGGAAGTGCCAGATGACTGGAGGAGGGCTAATGTTGTCCCTATCTTCAAAAAGGGTAAAAAGGAGGAACCTGGGAACTACAGACCAGTCAGTCTGACATCAATCCCTGGGAAAATTCTGGAGCAGATGATAAAGCAATCCATCTGTAAGCACCTTGAAAACAATGCCGTGATTACTCGATCAGGGGAATGGAAACAAAGCCGTATGAAGAGAGACTGAAAGAACTTGGCCTGTTTAGCCTTGAGAAGAGAAGACTGAGGGGAGATATGATAGCACTCTTCAACTACTTGAAAGGTTGTCACAGAGAGGAAGGCCAGGATCTCTTCTCGATCATCCCAGAGTGCAGGACACGGAAGAATGGGCTCAAGTTACAGGAAGCCAGATTCTGGCTGAACATCAGGAGAAACTTCCTGACTGTGAGAACAATATAACAATGGAACCAATGACCTGGGGAGGTGGTGGGCTCTCCCACACTGGAGGCATTCAAGATGAAGCTGGACAGCCATCTGTCAGGGATGCTTTGACTTAGATTCCCTGCACTGAGCAGGGTGTTGCTCTCGGTGGTCTTATAGGCCCCTTCCAACCCTACTACTCTATGATTCTGTGGGACCCACTATACACATTTTGAACTCAGCCTTGCCTTTTCATATCTGAGCTATTTGAGATTTGATTCATTTTTCCTATTACTCTCACTGACAAAATCTAGGTCTACCAAAATCTTTCTGGATCAGAGCTCAATGGTCTCTCTACTGCCCCCCCCCCCGCCCATATTTTGGTGTCAATCTGATTTTCCCTACATATAAATATGCAAGACCCTGGGAATGACCAAAACCCATTTTCTAAATCTTCTCAGGGGATTGGGGGCAGGGGGGAGAGAGAGAGGGAGGGAGGGAGAGGGAGAGAGAGACCAGAGATCCAAAGTATTCAACCTACTGACTATAGTTGTGGAGCTACCTAGAGGAAGTGTAGAGAAAACCCGAGACTCCTATGGAAGGAATTACCCTTTCCAATCTCCCCTCCACCCAGTAGGTCACCATCAGAAAAGAAAAACAGGAGCTATTCTTCGTCAGTGTATCCAGCACCAGCTCAGCCCCAATAAAATAAGTAGCCATGCTGTCCTGCTCATATAGGTTCAGCTTCTTTGCTAAGCAAACACCAAGTTAACTGTAACAAAGAAGTCAATTTAGCAAGCCCAAAAGTCAAGCATAGTTTTATTGGGCAAACATGGATTTTCCAGAGAGAGGTCAGAAGCATAGCCAAAGTCAAACATACAGGATATTAGTCAGGGAGGAGAGTCAGAGTCTAAAAGGCAGCATCAGGCAGAAGTCAATAACACAGAGGTCCAAACACAAGTCAAGTTACCAGATACTGGAGCTGAAGAAACAGCACTGTTTTCAGCAAACACTAGACTGATAATGCAGGCTCATATTACCAGAGCCTCCTGAGTCCCAAGTGAGGCTCAGTTGTAGTACATTACAAGCTTTACTCTTGAGGAGTTCCCTCCTCTTGAGAAGTCCTTCCTTGGAGTCAGGTATTTCTTCAAGGATCTGCCTTTTAAGGTGACGATGCCCTCTGGGACTCAGGGGTCGCTCAGACTCAGAAGCAGGTCCACCGCCACCCCTCCACCACCGCCATTAAGTCCAGGGTCTAAAATTACTTACCTACAACCACTGCACATGTTGAATCAACTTTACTTTTTAAATGCCTCACGGTGCAACCCTATATTGGAATTACACTCCAGGCACCTCAGAGATCATCTAGTCCAACCCACTACAAATGCAGGAAATCCACTACTACAGCATTCCCGATAGGGAGCCATCCAGCCTCTCCTTAAAGGTCTAACCAAGGAGAATCCACCACCTTTCAAGGCGGTCTGTTCCACTGTCAAGTAGCTCATACCACCAAGAAATGCTTCTAAATGTTTAGTCAAAATTGTTTTTCTTGTAATTTGAACCCATTAGTTTGTGTCCTGCCCTCTGGAGCAGCAGAAAACACATTTGCTCCATCTTCTATGTGACAACCCTTCAGATATCTGAAGATGCTACCCTATTGCCTCTTAATAATTTCTTCTCCAGGCTAAACGTACCCACATCTTTCAACCTTTCCTCATAGGAGTCAGTCTTCAGGCCCCTCACCATCTTCATTACACTCTTCAGAAATCATATAGCTGAGGGTCAATAGCTATAGGCTGTATGTAATTCCAGAACAGTCCAAAGCTAAACGCTACCACCGTGACAGATCCTCATCAACGTGGTTTCCCACTGCCATCTCCACAGCTCTGAACACAAGGGAAGGGACTCGGGATTCCTGGCATTATCTAAGCCAGGCAATCCATACACAGGGTTCCAAACCCCAGACAAGGAATGGGAATGATTCCTGGAATGATCCCTCAGGCAATCTAAGGGTAAATTCTTGAAAGGCCTAAACAAAACCACACCCACAGAGAGTTAGTCCAACTTTGAATCTTTTGTCGATAACTCCAGGCTACATAGGCAAGGCCAAGGGAAGGGTAAACCCACACACACAAGGAGTTCCGTGCCACCACTTTCACATTAGTAACTCCATGCCACATGAGTTACAGGCTGAAGGGGCAGGATTGCAGTTTGAGATCAATAGGCATATGGTCAAGGAACACCTCATTACTTTGTATGAGTTCAAATCTCCAGGGCCAGATGAACTGCATCCTAGAGTAATAAAGGAACTGGCAGAAGAACTCTCAGAACTGCTGTCTGTTATCCCTGAGCAATCATGGAGGACAGGTGAAGTGTCAGATGACTAGAGGAGGGCTAATGTTGTCCCTATCTTCAAAAAGTGTAAAAAGGAGGAATCTGGGAACTACAGACCAGTCAGTCTGACATCAATCCCTGGGAAAAATCTGGAGCAGATGACAAAGCAATCCATCTGTACAATACAGTGATTAATCGAAGCCAACATGGATTTGTCAAGAACAAATCCTGCCAGACGAATCTGATCTCATTTTTTGATCAAGTCAACTCCCTTGTGGACCATGGGAATGCCATAGACATAATATATCTCGACTTCAGCAAAGCTTTGGACAAAGTGCCCCATGTCTCTATCCTGATGAGCAAACTAGTTCAAAGTGGGCTAGATGAAACAACGATCTGGTGGATCCACAGTTGGCTACAGAATCGGACTCAAAGAGTGCTTATCAATGGGAACTTCTCAAACTGGGGAGAGGTAATGAGCGGGGTACCGCAGGGCTCAGTCCTGGGCCCAGTGCTCTTCAACATTTGTATTAATGACTTGGAGGAGGAGGTGCAGGGAATGCTGATCAAATTTGCAGATGGCACAAAATTGGGCGGGACAGCTAATACTTTGGAAGACAGAAACAAAATTCAGAGTGATCTTGATAGACTGGAGCGATGGGCAGAAAACAGCAGAATGATATTTAATAGGGATAAATGCCAAGTTCTGCACCTAGGAAAAAGAAAGCAAATGCACAGTTACAAGATGGGGGATATGTGGCTCAACAACACTACAAGCGAGAAAGATCTTGGAATTGTTGTCGATCACAAGCTGAATATGAGCCAACAATGTGATGTGGCTGCAAAAAAGGCCAATGCTCTTTTGGGCTGCATTAATAGAAGCATAGTTTCCAAATCCCGGGAAGTACTAGTTCCCCTCTACTCAGCACTGGTTAGGCCTCATCTGGAGTACTGTGTCCAGTTCTGGGCACCACACTTTAAGAAGGATGCAGACAAGCTGGAGAGGGTTCAGAGAAGGGCAATGAAGACGATCAGGGGACTGGAAACAAAGCCCTATGAAGAGAGACTGAAAGAACTGGGCATGTTTAGCCTTGAGAAGAGAAGACTGAGGGGAGATAGGATAATGCTCTTCTACTCCTTGAAAGGTTGTCCCAGACAGGAAGGCCAGGATCTCTTCTTGATCATCCCAGAGTGCAGGACACGGAAGAATGGGCTCAAGTGACAGGAAGCCAGATTCCAGCTGAACATCAGGAAAAACCTCCTGTTAGAGCAATACGACAATGGAACCAATTACCTAGGGAGGCGGTGGGCTCTCCCACACTGGAGGCATTCAAGACGAGGCTGGACAGCCATCTGTCTGGGATGCTGTCACTTGGATTCCTGCACTGAGCAGGGGGTTGGACTCGATGGCCTTGTAGGCCCCTTCCAACCCTACTATTCTATGATTCTATGAGTCCAGGCACAGGAAAGTCCAAAAGTTGTAGATCAAACCCAGCCTGCTGGTACGCTGAGCTGACAACAAAGACACACAATCCACAGCAAACGAGAGTTGAAGTCTATGAAAAGCCTCACAGTACTTTTCATGGCAAGTCTTTAGCAATCCAAAGTTCCAGTTAAGGGAGACTTCATGTGCAGAGTGCCTCCAAAAGCCCAGATGATTATGGATCCAAACAGAGAAGACTTCAGGCAATGAAGACGAGATGTTCCTAGCAAAGGCTCTTCACCTTTGCATCAGTTTAAAAGGGAAGGCGTGACTGTAGGACACCCCCTCCAGATCCCTTGACCGACAAGGGCCTGTAGCCTTTCAGCAAGGCCTCTGTCTAAACAGGGCATCACTGCTCAGCCCTCCAGCAGTGAAACTTCGACCTGGGCGACCCTTCTGCAAACCCCACCCCACCCCTGTCAGGTTCTCACGGACAGCTTCCGGCCTCCCTGCCTGCCAAGGCCAGACCAGCAGGTGGACAGGGAGTGGGTTGACTCCCCCTGGCTCTGCTCTGGGAACACTGACAGCAATAAGCTCACACAGATTCTGACATTCCAGACACTGAATAGTCCCCAGCCCTTCCAGGCTACTTCCAATCAAATCCTGGCTATAACCTACAAGGCCCACTGCAGTGCTAACGCTGGGCCCTGGCACTGAGATTACATCAGCAAGTTCCTGTGGTATCTAGGATGCAGTTCATCAGACCCTGAAGACCAGAATACATTTAGAGCAGGAGTGGGTAACCTCCAGTCTGTGGACCTAATCTGGTCTGCAGAGGTTGCCCATCCAGCCTGAGGAGACTTTGGTTCCCTCTATGGGCCCCGCCCACTCCCCTCTCCAACCCCCACACGCTGGCCTGGGGGCCACCAGGTGTATGGAGAGGAGGTGGGGAGAGGAGTCCCTTTATTAGCTCCCATCTGCAACGGAGGGGGATCACAGATCAGAAATAACAAATGGAGCCCCCTACTTAGCAGTGTGCAACAGGCTTTGCTGGCCCTGTGTCATCCCCAATGGAGGAAAGGAGTGAGACGCGAGGACAAGCGCCACACAGGGGGATCCCGGCGTTACAAGGAGATGCCTTTCCTTAGTGCGCTTCTCCCTTCCCGATTGGGAGGAGGAGCGGCAAGCTAAGTCATTCGCCCAGACTGTGACCCCCCCAATGGCGGAAGGACCTGGGCAGGCAAAAATGTGAGGTCAGCAGCTTGTTGCACAATGCATCCTGGACCTCTCCATCTGGAAGCATCGATGGAGCAGGACAAACAGCCATCGCACACACAGAGTTTCACCACAACCCCCCAAGGGGGTGGGGGGCCGGATCCCCACAGTCGTGGCAGGGTCCTTCTCTCCTCCCCATGGGGTGCGGGAGGAGGCTGAGGCACGAGTGCTGGCACACCACCCTGGCAGGCTTCAGTGAGGTGTTCAGGGGTGCTGTGGGCACGTCTGTCGTTTTCCCTCCGTTCTTTATTTTCCTCCTCGTGTCTTTCCCCCTCCGTTCCTGTGCTGAGCTCGCCTTGGATAAGGCGGGTGTTCTGCTAGCAGTGGCATATCTCTCTGGTCCCAGCATGCTGTAGGTATAGAATCGCTCTGTAAATATACATCATGCATAGGCTTCATGCCAAAGAATACATATTGCATATTTAATAGTTTAAAAGTGTTTATTTTTTTTCCTACCGCAGAGATCAGAGATACCCATGCTGTCTATTTGACAAGTTGGTGGGACTTTTTTTTTAATTGAAAGAGCCTGCCAATTTTCCAGTGAGTCATATACAAAGTGATTAAATTCCTTGTTAAGTAGTTTGTTGGTGACAAACAGAGCACAGGAAGAATGATTCCTGTGTGTGAGGCGAAGCTCCGATTTCTTCATCTCTGTGAAAGGAGAGGAAGATCAAGGGTTGCATTTAACAAAATGAGTTGCCCTTTATGTCTGTACACAGCCGTCCCTCATAGCAGTAATTGTGGAAGCGAGAATATCGTTAAGAAATAACAAATAGCCTTGCAAGGCTCATATCCAGAGTACGGTGCTATAAAACCTAATTAGAATGTGCAGATAATGATGGAGAGGCGCAAGGCCCATTTACATGGAACAAAGGCACGGAGAAAACAGGGAAGCTGTCACCTGCGCTGGTGAGCAGGAGCGCTGTCAAGCCTGTTAAGGACACAGTGGCCCAGCACCTGTGCTGGGTGGGGAGCAGGGAGAGATGGCTCTGGTGCCGCAGTTTGCAGTTGCCAGGCACTGGGAATTGTGTGCCCTTAGATCACCTCAAGGGAAACGAATGATGATGATAATAATACCTGGCAGTTATACACAGCGCTCTAGAGTGTACAGAGTTGCACATCTCAGTAATCCTTATGACAGCCCTGTAACTTAGTAAGGCAATGTGCAGTCCTATGTGTGTCTACTCAGAAGTAAACTCCACTGAGTTCAATGGGACTTACTCCCAGGCAAATGTATATAGGTTTAATATATACTAAGTTAACCGTACTAAGTTAGTATGTGGGGAGTCTGAGGCTGAGAGCAGAGCAGATTCTCTTAGCCACTTCATGAGTTAATGACAGAGGCCAATTTTTTTTTATTACATTTCTATATTGCCCAATAGCTGAAGCTCTCTGAGTAGTTCACAACAGTCAAAACCACAAAATACAATGCATTCTGGACCTCCCCATCTGGAAGCATTGATGGAGCAGGACAAACAGCCACTGCACACGCAGTTTCACCACAACCCCGGGGGGGCGGATCCCTACAGTCGTGGCAGCCGCCTTCTCTCCTCCACATGTGGTGTGGGGGGAGGCTGAGGCATGAGTGCTGGCATACCACCCCGGCGGGCTTCAGTTGGATTTTCAGGGGTGCTGCGGGCATGTCTGGTGCTTCCCTACTGGAATTATATGTTGTTGTTGTTCAGTCGTGTCCGACTCTTCGTGACCCCATGGACCACAGCACGTCAGGCCTTCCTGTCCTGCGCTCTCTCCCAGAGTGTGCTCAAGTCCATATTCATGCATCGGTGATGCTGTCTAGCCATCTCATCCTCTGCCGTCCCCTTCTCCTTTTGCCTTCAATCTTTCCCAGCATCAGGGTCTTTTCCAGGGAGTTTTCTCTTCGCATTAGGTGGCCAAAATATTTGAGCTTCAGCTTCAGGATCTGTCCTTCCAATGAGCACTCAGGGTTGATTTCCTTTAGGACTGACTGATTGGACCGCCTTGCAGTCCAGGGGACTCGTAAGAGTCTTCTCCAGCACCACAGTTTGAAGGCATCAATTCTTCGGCGCTCAGCCTTCCTTATAGTCCAGCTCTCACAGCCATACGTTGCTACTGGGAAAACCATAGCTTTGATTATACGAATCTTTGTTGGCAAGGTGATGTCTCTGCTTCTTACTATGCTGTCTAGGTTTGCCATAGCTTTCCTCCCAAGGAGCAAGCGTCTTTTAATTTCATGGCTACAGTCACCGTCTGCGGTGATCTTGGAGCCCAAGAAAATAAAATCTGTCACTGCTTCCATTTCTTCCCCTTCTATATGCCAGGAAGTGATGGGGCCAGATGCCATGATCTTTGTTTTTTTAATGTTGAGTTTCAAACCAGGTTTTGCACTCTCCACTTTCACCCTCAACAAGAGGCTCTTTAAATCCACTTCGCTTTCTGCCATTAGGGTGGTATCGTCTGTGTATCTGAGGCTGTTGATAATTCTCTCGGCAATCTTAATTCCGACCTGTGATTCATCCAACCCGGCGTTTCTCATGATGTACTCTGCATATAAATTAAATAAGCAGGGTGACAATATACAGCCTTGTCGTACTCCTTTCCCAATTTTGAACCAATCGGTTGCTCCATGTCTGGTTCTTACTGTTACTTCTTGTCCCTCGTACAGGTTTCTCAGGAAATAGGTAAGGTGGTCTGGTACTCCCATCACTTTAAGAATTTGCCACAGTTTGTTGTGATCCACACAATCAAAGGCTTTAGCGTAGTCAATGAAGCAGAAATAGACGTTTTTCTGGAATTCTCTTGCTTTCTCCATGATCCAGCGAATGTTGGCGATTTGATCTCGAGTTCCTCTGCCTCTTCGAAACCCAGCTTGTACTTCCGGTAGTTCTTGGTTCACATACCGCTGAAGCCTAGCTTGTTGGATTTTGAGCATCACCTTGCTGGCATGTGAAATGAGCGCAATTGTGCGGTAGTTTGAACACTCTTTGGCGTTGCCCTTCTTTGGAATTGGAATGTAAACTGACCTTTTCCAGTCTTGTGGCCACTGTTGAGTGTTCCAAATTTGCTGGCATATTGAGTGCAGCACTTTAATAGCATCACCTTTTAGGATTTTAAATAGCTCAGCTGGAATACTGTCATCTCTGCTAGCTTTGTTGTTACTAATGCTTCCTAAGGCCCACTTGACTTCACTCTCTAGGATGTCCGGCTCAAGTTCAGTGACCACACTATCAGGGACATTCAGATCTTTCCTGTATAGTTCTTCTGTGTCTTCTTTCCACCTCTTCTGAATCTCATCTGCTTCTGTTAGGTCCCTGCCTTCTTTGTCCTTTATCATGCCCGTCTTTGCACAAAACGATCCCTTGAGATCTCCGATTTTCTTGAAAAGATCTCTAGTCTTTCCCATTCTATCCTCGATTTCTTTGCACTGTGCATTTAAGAAGGCCTTCTAGTCTCTCCTTGCTATTCTCTAGAACTCTGCATTCAGTTGGATATATCTTCCCCCTTCTCCCTTGCTTTTTGCTTCCCTTCTTTCCTCAGCTACTTGTAAAGCCTCATCAGACAGCCACTTGGCTTTCTTGCAGTTCTTTCTCTTTGGGATGGATTGAGTTGCTGCCTCCTGAACAATGTTACGGACCTGCGTCCATAGTTCCTCAGGCACTCTGTCTATCAGGTCTAATCCCTGAAATCTATTCCTCACCTCCACTGTATATTCATAAGGGACATGATGTAGGTCATACCTGAATGGTTTAGTGGTTTTCCCTACGTTCTTCAATTTAAGCTGAAATTTTACAACAAGAAGCTCATGATCTGAGCCACAGTCAGCTCCAGGTCTTGTTTTTACTGACTGTATGGAGCTGCTCCATCTTTGGCTGCAAAGGACATAATCAATCTGATTTCGATATTGACCATCTGGTGATGTCCATGTGTAGAGGACATCTTGTGCTGTTGGAAAAGAGTGTTTGCTATGATCAGCGTGTTCTCTTGGCAAAACTCTAGGAGCCTTTGTCCTGCTTCATTTTGTACACCAAGGCCATGTCTGCCTGTTATCCCGGTGATTTCTTGACTTCCCACTTTAGCATTCCAATCCCCTATGATGAAGAGGACATCTTTTTTTGGTGTTAGTTCTAGAAGGTGTTGTAGGTCTTCATAGAACTGATCAACCTCAGCTTCTTCGGCATCAGTGGTTGGGGCATAGACTTGAATTACTGTGACGTTGAATGGTTTGCCTTGGATTCGTACTGAGATCATTCTATTGTTTTTGGGATTGTACCCCAGTACTGCTTTTCCCACCCTTTTGTTGACTATGAGTGCTACTCCATTTCTTCTAAGGGATTCTTGCCCATAGTAGTAGATATGATGGACACCTGAATTAAATTCGCCCATGCTTGTCCATTGTAGTTCGCTGATTCCCAAGATGTCGATGTTCAATCTTGCCATCTCACGTTTGACCACCTCCAGCTTACCTTGATTCATTGATCTTACATTCCAGGTTCCTAAACAATATTGTTCTTTACAGCATCGGACTTTCTTTTCACCACCAGACACATCCACAGCTGAGTGTCCTTTCGGCTTTGGCCCAGCCACTTCACTCTTTCTGGCGCTACTTGGAACTTCCCTCTGCTCTTCCCCAGTAGTATATTGGCCACCTTCCGACCTGAGGGGCTCATCTTCCGGCGTCATATCTTTTAGCCTTGTGATACATTCCATGGCAAGAATACTGGAGTGGGTTGCCATTTCCTTCTCCAGTGGGCCACATTTTGTCAGAACTCTCCACCATGACCTGTCTGTCTTGGGTGACCCTGCACGGCATAGCTTATGGCTTCACTGAGTTACGCAAGCCCCTTCACCACAACAAGGCAGTGATCCATGAAGGGGACTGGAATTGTATAGGAATGTAATAAACCGTAAAATACAACAACATGATAAAACATAATCAGAAAGAGCAATCCTGTGGTCCCTGTGATTGTTTGGAGTCCCCCTCCCATGGCCATAGTTGTTGCTAAAACCTTGGGAGGGGGACTCTGAGGTTTGATCCCCCCTGCCCCTTCACGGCTGAAAGAACCACACTGCCTGTTTCTAGAGGGCACCAATGTGGCCTTGGAGCGAGGGGAAAGGGGGAGTTCTGGGGGAGGGGGGGAGAGGCCAAGATATGAGAAATCCTACGGCCTCTCCAGCCCCAGCTCAGCTCCTGCCACCCTGCCATCTCTAGACGGGCTCAAAGGCCTGCCTGGAGGGAAAGCATTCAAAAGGAGGACAGAGAGGCAAAAGTCACCTCCGCGGCTCCTCCCGCTCTGCCGGCAGCAGCCCTCTGAGACCAGGGTCTTCCTTCTAAAACTTTGCTCTAAGCTTTCAAAAGTTTAAAACTACAGTCTAAAAACCAATAGCAGTGTAAACATCTAAAAAATACAGTAACAGATTTTAAAATAACAAAAACAAACTATTAGTGTCTTACACTAGTTCTCTGTCCACAGGCAATGAGCATTGATTGCAGTCCATGCATTCCATAACTATCTGTCTAAATCAGATGTCCTCCAGATGTTTTGGGCTTCAACTCCCATCAGTCCCAGCTAGCATGGCCAACAGTTATGCTAGCTGGCTGATGGAGGTTGAAGTCCAAAACATATCTGGAGGACATCAAGTTGGGGACGTCTGGTGTACATCCACTTGAGTCTTTAGTACTAAAAGTGAAATTGTGTCACGGAACCTGACTGTGTTTGTGTTTTTTACTGCTAATCTACTGTGGTGGGTTTCACTGCTGGATGTGCTCCTTCTGCTGCAGGTTCACACTTGGCCAGTGGTTGCTTGGTGCGGAACTTCTGCTGGGTTGGGCTAGATGGCCTCTGGATGCACCTCTGTTCTCCGAGTCTAATCTCTCCGTATGGCGCCACGTTGCTAAAAGCAGAAGGGAAGTTCCATCGCTGTGGAACTGAAGAGCCAGAACCAAATAAACTGCCATCTCCTCCCCCTCCCTCCCAGCGTGTTTAAATTATCTGACAAGCAGCTCATCATTAATACTGTTTGCCTAATTAACACATTTCTTGAATGACAGCAAACATGTAAACAGGTTTCACTGAGCAAACGGCTGCCTGATTAAAACTCCAGTCTGAGCTAATTATATGGAAATTTCTTCATTAGTTTCCCTCTTTTTTTCCATGAGCAGCCACTCGGGCTGCGTTAATAATCAGCCCAGATTGCCACGGGGGGCTGGGCCGCTTTCAGAGCTCCTTCCCGCTCCCCCATTTCGAAGCTGCGATTAACTGCTGGTCCCAAGCTGGCCCAGGCAAATCCCCTCGGAGCAAGGGGGAACCGCGGGCCGGGCTGTGTCAGGCGTGGCGCTGAGTTAACCAGCCATGAACTTGCTGCAGAGGCGGGCCACCGAGAAGCCTCAGCCATCTCCAGTTCTCCAAGAAGGGGGAACGGGGCCGCGCGGCCCTACGCAGATGCGCCACTCTCGCGCTCAGCCCTGGGGCAGCAGGGGTGAGCTGCGCAGGTCTACGCTGCACTCTGAGCTCGCCTGCAACCCGTCACGGACTCCTGCCTTCCAACGTTATCGCGGTGAAAACGGGACGCGCCTGGGCGCTTACAGAATACCCTCCATTCTCACCCCAAAGATCAATGCTTCTCTCCCTCCCTCCCTCGCACACACGCACGCGCACACAGGGCGGCCCTACCGTTAGGCGGACTGAGGCGGCGGCTGCGGGCAGCAGGCGCTGGGCGGTGGCAACGAGGCGTGGGGAGACTGCGCCGCGCAGCCCGACCTGCTCCCGCCCACTTCGCCTCCTGCCTTCGGGTGCGGCGGAGAGCGCTGTCCCGCCGTCGGCGTGCAAGGGAGGCTCGGCCGCCAGCCCCTTGGCTGCTGTGCACGGCAGGGAAGGCGGCCCCCTCTCGCGCTTCGCCGCAGGCCGCGGAACGCCTGGGGCAGCCTGCGCGCGCGGCCGCAGCCGCCGTCGCAGCGAGGCCCCCCCCGCCGTACTCTGCACGAAGCGGCACCGCGACCCCCGCCCCGGCTTCTGGAGCGGGGGGGGGGCGCGCCTGCGCGCGCCTGGACGTTGGCCGCAGCGCCCTTCGGAGAGCAGCAGCCAAGAGCTCAGCCGGCGGCCGGGGGCGGCGACGCCCCCTCAGGATGCGCCGGCGCGCTCGTGCTGCGGGAGCTGCGACTCGGCCGGGGGCGGCAGCGCTTCCCCGCGGAGGACGGCGCATTCTCCGCCGCCTTCGGCAGAGGGGGCGGGCGGGGGACGGAGGGCCCCGGGGCTTTGAGCGCACGTCGAGGCGCGCCGCCGCGGGGCTCCGCCCGGAGCCGGGGAGCGGGCCGGCCATGCGCGCGCGCGGACCAGCCCCATTTGGGAAAGGCGCCCAGCATCTCCCGCCAAAGGGCGCGTGGGGGTCGGAAGAGAGACGGCGCCTCACCCAGGGAGGCCCCTGAAGCGCGGGCCACCTGCGGCCGGGACGTGGGCGTGCGCAGGGCGTCCCCGGCCCACGCCAGGGCGGACCCCCAGCCCAGCAGCCTCGCCCGCTTCAAGGCAGCCCTCCAGGGGCGGCGGGCGAGGCCGCGGCCAGAGCAGGAGCTGCTGGAGGCGCCGCGCCTCCTCTGCCCGCGCCTTCCCCGGAGGCGCTGGCCCACAGAGGCAGGCTGGGGAAGGCGGCCTGTCCCCTCGCGCCCTGCCCTGCCCTGCCCTGCCCTGCCCTGCCCTGCCCTGCCCTCAGAGCGCAGGGAGGAGGGCGAGCCGCGCGGCGACGCCGGAAGAGCGCCCGCGCCGTCAGGCTGCTGCGCTGCCCGCGCCCTGCGCCGAGCAAGACGCAGCCCTGCCTCGGCGGGCGGGGCGGGAAGGCGCCCATCTCCTCCCGCGTTGCCCTGTCGCTGTGGAAAAGGACCCGGGCGGGGGGGTCTGGCCTGCAGGCCAGGGGTTCCCCATCCCTGCCGTACAGCCTCCACCCCCGCACTTCCTCGGGCCGCGGGGGCAGCCGTGACACTCAGACCAGCTTCATATCGGTTTGCAACGGGCAGTACAGATCAGGGCAAACCTTCACCTCCTGGGAGAGCGGCTCCTCCTCCCTCCACCCCAGAGCTCCTCTGGGCCTCCCCCTGCCACCTGCATCCCTTTCGCTGACCCAGCGTTTCCCCGCCGGCTGCCCTCTTTAGGGGTTAAAGCTTTCTGGGCAGGAGTCAAGCTGCATCTGTGTGTCTGCATGCTGGGGGGGGGGGGATTAATTTTGAAAGAAAATTCCTGTGCATTTCTATGCCAGCAAGCAGTGCTCGAACTGGGGGGGGGGGGGGAGAGTAGGAGGATCCTTTATGAAATCCACAAGGCACCCCCTCCTCCCACATTTATCCGAATTATGCCCCCTTTTAGACTTTTAGAAACAGGAGTTAAAGGAGAGCGTCCCAAAAGGCGAGGGGGCCAGCCTGCATCCCCCCCATTTGAGCACTGCCAATAAGGCCGAGTCCTGCTGCAGCTCAAGTGCCGGCTCTTCGCCCCCACCTGGCCTGGTTTCCGCAGCAGCTCCTGGGCTGCCCGGAATGGCGTGTGTCGGCTGTTACTCTGAAGCCACAGAAGGCCCCGATCAAGCCTTCCCCAGCTCACCACAGAGGGCCGCAGGTCTTCCTGTGCCTCCTGTTGCTTTGCAACAGGCTGGCCATGCCTTAGATGCCTCCCCCCCCCCCCCCCCGGTAGCAGAGGCTGGCTGGGCCCCACAGGCCTGGGGTGATGAGCGAGAGCAGCAGAGAGGTACAATTACAGCCCTGCCTGGGTCTGTCACAGATCTCCCGTGGCACCTCATTACTTCGCAGATTGTTAATGCTGTTGGCAGATGAAGGGAATCCTTTCGGATTATTTTTTTAAAAGGGAAAAAGATCCAGCCAGCCTTTTGCAGCAGAGGGTAATTCCGGAAGATAAATGACAGCCCACGGTTTGTAGCTAATTAGACCTCCCTTTGTCCAGGGGCAGATGCGCAACAGCAAACAGCAAGAGGGATAAACCGGGGGGGGGGGAGACAAGGAAGTCATTGGAGGGGTGGGGTGGGGGGTCCCCTGGATGCAGCGAAACTGCGGATCCACAGGGGGAGAGGGGCACCACGGCATCCGTTCCCAGGGTGTCTGATCAACAGCTCTTCCGTTGCTGCAGAGTGTTTCCATGACTGTGGGGGCGGGGATGACTTAGTTCGGAGATGGCCAGCAGATTCAGAGTCTGGCTGCTTCCCTTCTGCACGAGACCAGCCCGGCCGTGCTCTGCGGTATTAATCTGGTGGCAGGAGCGCTGCTCAGGCCTGCACTCAGAAGCTGCGCAGTCATGTCAGCAGGAGACATGACAGTGGGGCTGGGCTCCCTGGAGACGTCCGTCTTGTGATTAATTGGTGGTATTTCTCATCCTGACAGTGTCCTTAGGAAGGGCTACTTGGCCCTGGGCTCTTGTGGGAAGGGCAGGCAATAAACTGAGTTGAGGAAAAGCAGTGCCCAAAGCAACAGCAGGGCCTTGGCAAGAGTCAGACACGATCCTAGCTGAAGCCCCGGCAGCCAGCAAGCAGGGTGTCAAGCCATGGGGAAAGAAAATGAACGGCCACGGGCCACACAATGGATCAGTGGCAGAGTGGGCTTGAAGGCCAATCCGAGGCTGATTCAGGGCCAAATCACCTGCCGGACGGTGGCCAGAGGACAGGCCTCTACTTGCAAGGCTGCCAGAGGCCTCTGCTGTGTCTTGAGGGGCCTTCTGTTTGAGGAAGCGTCCAGCTGACGGATGAAGAACCCTCCGAAGGAGGAGCTAAAGGGCCTTGAAGACTGAGCCAGGCACATGGGGCTTCCACACTTTGCTGCAACAGACTGCATTTCTAATTAAATTAGAATAAACATTTCAAAATTTGAATCTATAAAACAACATATGCAAATTTTATGCAGGCTAACTTCCTATGTTGTCCCCTTTTGGTGGTGCATTGCCTTTATTCATGATTCATAAGTGCCCCCCGCTGAACTAGGACCATAGAATCATAGAATAGTAGGGTTGGAAGGGGCCTACAAGGCCATCGAGTCCAACCCCCTGCTCAATGCAGGAATCCAAGTCAGAGCATCCCTGACAAATGGCTGTCCAGCCTCGTCTTAAAGGCCTCCAGTGTGGGAGAGCCCACCACCTCCCCAGGTAATTGGTTCCATTGCCGTATTGCTCTGACACTCAGGAAGTTTTTCCTGATGTTCAGCCGGAATCTGGCTTCCTGTAACTTGAGCCCATTATTCCGTGTCCTGCACTCTGGGATGATCAAGAAGAGATCCTGGCCTTCTTCTCTGTGACAACCTTTCAAGTACTTGAAGAGTGCTATCATATCTCCCCTCAGTCTTCTCTTCTCAAGGCTAAACATGCCCAGTTCTTTCAGTCTCTCTTCATAGGGCTTTGTTTCCAGTCCCCTGATCATCTTTGTTGCCCTCCTTTGAACCCTCTCCAGCTTGTCTGCATCCTTCTTAAAGTGTGGTGCCCAGAACTGGACACAGTACTCCAGATGAGGCCTAACCAGTGCTGAGTAGAGGGGAACTAGTACTTCCCGGGATTTGGAAGCGATGCTTCTATTAATGCAGCCCAAAATAGCATTTGCCTTTTTTGCAGCCACATCACATTGTTGGCTCATATTCAGCTTGTGATCGACGACAATTCCAAGATCCTTCTCGCTCGTAGTGTGGTTGAGCCACGTATCCCCCATCTTCTAACTGTGCATTTGGTTTCTTTTTCCTAGGTGCAGAACTTGGCATTTGTCCCTATTAAATGCCATTCTGTTGTTTTCTGCCCAGCACTCCAGTCTATCCAGATCACTTTGAATTTTGTTTCTGTCTTCCAAAGTATTAGCTATCCCTCCCAATTTTGTGTCATCTGCAAATTTGATCAGCATTCCCTGCACCTCCTCCTCCAAGTCATTAATAAAAATGTTGAAGAGCACTGGGCCCAGGACTGAGCCCTGCGGTACCCCGCTCGTTACCTCTCCCCAGCTTGAGAAGGTCCCATTGAGAAGCACTCTTTGAGTCCGATTCTGTAGCCAACTGTGGATCCACATGATCGTTGTTTCATCTAGCCCACTTCGAGCAAGTTTGCTCATCAGGATATCATGGGGCACTTTGTCGAAAGCTTTGCTGAAGTCGAGGTATATGATGTCTACAGCATTCCCACGGTCTACAAGGGAGGTGACTTGATCAAAAAAATGAGATCAGATTTGTCTGGCAGGACTTGTTTTTGACAAATCCATGTTGGCTTCGAGTAATCACGGCATTGTTGTCAAGGTGCTTCCAGATGGATTGCTTTATGATCTGCTCCAGAATTTTCCCAGGGATTGATGTCAGACTGACTGGTCTGTAGTTCCCAGGTTCCTCCTTTTTACCCTTTTTGAAGATAGGGACAACGTTAGCCCTCCTCCAGTCATCTGGCACTTCCCCGGTCCTCCATGATTTCTCAAAGAGAATAGACAGCGGTTCTGAGAGTTCTTCTGCCAGTTCCTTTATTACTCTAGGATGCAGTTCATCTGGCCCTGGAGATTTGAACTCATTCAAAGTAATGAGGTGTTCCTTGACCATATGCCTGTCGATCTCAAGCTGCAATCCTGCCCCTTCAGCCTGTACTTCGCCTTTGCCAGGGGGGTCATAGACCCTCTTTTGGGAGAAGACTGAGCCAAAGTAGGAATTGAGCACCTCTGCCTTTTCTTTGTCATCTGTTATCATTTTGCCATCCTTATTTAATAGCTGAACAACCATTTCTTTCCTCTGCCTTTTACTATGCACGTAGCTGAAGAAAGCCTTTTTGTTGTTTTTAGCATCCCTCGCTAACCTCACCTCGTTCTCCGCTTTAGCCTTCCTGACGCCATCCCTGCAATTCTGTGCTACCTGCCTGTACTCTTCCTTTGTTACTTGGCCTTCTTTCCACTTCTTATATGTGTCCTTTTTTGTTTTCAGGTCATCCCTAAGCTTTTTGTGAAGCCACATTGGCTTCTTCTGTTGTCTTCCACCTTTTCTTCTTGTTGGAATTGTTTGTGATTGTGCCTTGAGAATTTCCTTTTTTAAAAGTTCCCACCCATCTTGGACTCCTTTTCTCGCTAGCATTGTTTGCCATGGGACCTTACTGATCATTGTTCTGAGTTTATTAAAATCAGCTTTCCTAAAATCCAGGGTACGCGTTTGAGTACACTCGGCTTTTGCTTCCCTTAGAACCAAGAACTCAAGTACAACATGGTCGCTTTCCCCCAGAGTTCCTGTAACTGCTACTTTATCCACTAAGTCATCTCTGTTGGTTAGGATCAAGTCAAGGATAGCCGATCCTCTAGTTCCTTCCTCTACTTTCTGTAGGAGGAAGTTATCCGCCACACAAGTCAGGAATTTCCTGGAGGGGCCATGTTTTGCAGAATTTGTCTCCCAACAAATATCGGGGAAATTGAAGTCCCCCATTACTACTACATCATGCTTCCTTAAAACATTGGCTATTTGCTTTTCAAAAGTTTCATCCTTGGCTTCTCCTTGATTGGGTGGCCGGTAGTAGACTCCGACCACCAGGTTCCTTTTATTCTTTGCTCCATTTATTTCAACCCAGATGCTCTCGATGGGGCTACCAAGCTCCTCCTCCTGTATTTCTGTGCAGAGATATGTATTTTTCACATACAGTGCAACCCCGCCTCCCTTTCTGTTCCTCCTGTTCTTTTTGAACAAGTTATATCCTTCAACTGCTGTATTCCAGTCATGAGAGTCATCCCACCAAGTCTCAGTTATACCTATCAAGTCATAATTTCCCTCCTGTATTAAGAGTTCAAGTTCATTCTGTTTGTTTCCCATACTCTGGGCATTAGTATATAGACATCGAAGACCATGTGCTTCATAGTCTGGCTTTCTTCCTACCTGTGTCTGAAGACTATTATTGGGCGCTATCAGCGCTGTTCTCTCCATTGCAGTGCATGCGCCTACGTCCATTGTTACCCCCAACATTACATCTCCCTTCCCCGTAGGATTCAGTTTAAAGCCCTCCTGATGAAGTTCTTCATGCTGTGTCCAAACACATTCTTCCCAGCCTTTGTGAGGTGCAACCCATCCCTAGCCAACAGCCCATCTTCCAGGAAGTATAGCCCGTGGTCCCAGAATCCAAATCTCTCTCGTCGGCACCACCTTCGTAGCCAGTCATTCACCCGGAGTATTTTTCGTTCCCTTTCTATCCCTCTTCTAACTACTGGAAGGATGGATGAGAAAACTATCTGGGCCCCAAAGTTCTTGAGTTTCCTTCCCAAAGCTTCAAAGTCTGACGTGATCTCTTCGTAGCTCCGCTTGGCGGTATCATTTGTTCCCACATGGATGAGAAGAAAGGGATACCTGTCAGTGGGCTTTATGAGTGCAGGCAACCTTTCAGTCACGTCTCTAATCTGTCCTCCCGGGAGACAACATACCTGGCGAGTCCACGGGTCTTCGCGACATACTTGGGTCTCGATCCCACGCAGCAAGGAGTCTCCCACTACTACCACTCTTCTCTTCTTCTTCTTGTAGGCCTGGGTTTCATCGCCTCTGTTTGACTGACCTTTAGCCTCTTGCTCACTCTCATGCAGGTTCCCCTGTGATTCTTCCTCTGCAGGCTGTCCTCCAGTCTCATCTGCAAGTACCTGGAAATGGTTACCAGAGATGGTTACCAGTGGGTAACCATCTCTGAATCTAGGGCCAGGCTGGTGGAACTGGAGTGGAAGGGCTTACACCGGATGCAGAGCTGGCCCCGGCTCAGTAGGCATCCTCTGTCCAGCCTCAATCCATCAGTCCCCAGTTCAAGCCCCAGACTCCTACCTACTTACGATCTGAGCACATTCATTGCAGCTCTCGGGTCTGCAAAGACCTGGCCACGCGAAAGGATCCCCACACCCCAAACCAAGCGCATGTACACATTCAGGTTTGTGACAGTGTGCAAAAGAGTCTGATTTCTTCTGCAGAGGCCACCTAAATTACTGGCTTGGAGACACTAATTCCAGACAAAAACAATGAACATTTCCAGTAGATTTGCCAGGCAACACACCACAAATAATTCCCCATGGAGTTGTTGTTATTAGATTTCACCTTGTGGCATTATAAAACCTTTTTCTTTCTGCTAGGGTACTTGTAAAAATAGTGACAGTGCAAGACTTCCATCTATATAATCCCCCTCCAATATAATTTAAGTTGTTTATTTTGGCAGCAGAGAGAAAATGAGAAAATAAATAAAAATATTCTGAAACTCTTGGTCCTGTTTATTCCCCTCGTGTGATATTATCTTGGGCTGTAATACAGATTTTGCCGCTCTGTGCCCTTGCTTCACTTATCAGTCCACCAGAGCCTCTTAAGAGTGACCCAAAGGGTTGCTTCAGCTTTGGCCCCAAACGGGATTGCATTCCCAGTCATTCTGTCTTGGGACTTGTTGCGACAAATGTGATCATCTTGAATTGTTCTCAGCAGTGTTTGTCGGCTTTTCTCCTTTTACTAGACTACTGGGTTCAGATAACACATTTTAAATTATAACACAGATGGCCAGAGTCCATTTAAAGTGCCTCATAGACATTACTGTCCATGACCAAGGCCCCGTCTACATGGCACCACTTTCACCCTTCACTTCATCACAACTGCGCAGCATTGCAGCTTCAATTAGCCTCTGCTGTGATACACTCACAATTTACTGCAGGCTTCCCCAATAGACTCCAGCGTGCCCTTTTTTTGCCATTATATTTTAATGTGCAGCTGGGCAGGCCCATGAGCATAGGGGTGCGGCACTTCAATGGCTGTTTTGTATTTTAGGGGTTCTGTCGTGTCTGTCCATCCCTCCTTAGGTAAAATGTGGGTATTCTGTGCTCCTGCATTTCCACACCAACTGTTTGGCAGTTCCCCAGCCTGAGAATCTGGCGATGGTTCGCACTTACAAGGCGTGAGCAGTACATGCCCAGGTATTGCTCCGAAATGGTGGCTGGAGCAAAGCTGGTCAAGAACCCCCCATCAAGAACCCCCCAGCCCTTGGGCACTGAGTCTAAAAGCAACCATTGCAAAGGTATGAAGCTGCAAAAATGTGTGAAAGTGAGATTAAATAAATGAAAACGCCTCTCTGTGCCTCTGTAACTGCACAGCTGTGAAGGGACTGGGGAGTAAAGGGGCATCACAGAGTGACGCAAGCACTACGCATGCCTACAACACACCCACTGCAAAATGCAAAGTCGGTTTGGAGAAGGGACAGATGGCTGCCAACCACAGGGAAACCCGCAGCAAACCAAAAACATCACAGCAAAACACCTCCTTGGAAATCTGCGTTCTCCGGGGAAAAACCACAGATGGCTGTGAAGTGGCAACTGGGTCATCTGACCTGAGGGACCTCGACTCGCAGCCGCCATGGAGTAAAAGGTTCGTGTAGATGGGGCCCACCCAGCGCACTCCGGCTTCTTGCTGACAAGAATCCTCTGAAGAAGGTCTTGCTGTTCCCAGAGCCGGGGCATTGGCTGTGATCTCACCATGCCTTTATCACGTCAGAGCATTCACACAAACCACTTCACCAGCTCAGCCATCATTTCAGTGGCTTATCGGAATCCACCCTGAGGAACTGAATAACCCTAATGTAGTATCTGTCCTGTCCTGTCTTGTCCTATTCAAGAGTAGAAGCACAAGGCCAAGAGGAAGGAGAGCTTTGGCGGGGAAGGCCATTAATATGGCGGCCATTGATAAAAGGAGCGCTTTGCACAGAAAGGCAAGAAGGGAACCGCACAGCCCAAGTGTAAAAGACTGTCCATGCAGAAGGAAGTGACAATAGGGCCGTAATGCTTTGTGGAGTGTGCTTAATGAAAATACCAGCTCAGGCCTGAGACAGTCCCGTGCAATCAAATGAGGCTTCTCCCACACTTCCGCAGCCCGCCATCTGATCTGCTGCGATGTCCTAATGGCCCCAACTAGTTCTGAATGCAGGTTTTACAGCAGATCTCTGCATCAGGCTGGCCGTGCATGCCGATAGGAGAGTCTCGCTGTGCTCCAGACCAGGCTGCGTGATGAGGAGTCGACCCCCTCATTGTAATTGCTTTCGGTACGTTAAAGATGTATCAGACCGTTAAAGATGTATCAGACCGTAGGAAGCACTTTGTCCGACTCTTCTCCCAAACGACTCTCACAGCTTGGTGCCCTTTCCTGAACGTCTCCAGGATGGCACAAGCCTCCCAGGCCATTGCTTGGGACGGGGAGATATGGAGTGGGGCATGCTGGGCAGCTGCAGAGGGTGCTGGGATAATGCTCTGCATTAGCAGATGATGCTCAGACTAGCAGAGCAGGCTTGGCCTTGGCCTGTGGCAGCCCACCGTGGCCACAGCGGTGTCATGCACATTCAAGCAGCGGGGCTTGTGTTTGCCGCTGTTGCTTGCTTGCCCGCCCCACCCACCCCGTGGCTCAACTGGGGTGGGGCACAGCAGGGAAAGGCAGAAGAGGGTCCCGTGGCCTAGTGTCCTTTCCCAGCAGAGATGGCGTGGGTGTCCCAGACCAGCAGGCAAAGTGCTGTGCTCACTCCATCTGCTGCCCGGCCCCAGGTATGTTTCTGGCTCTTGGATAATGGGGGGGTAGCAGTGGCTGCTCCGTGAGCCCTTGGGGAGGTTCCCCCCCCCACAGCCTCCCATTTAAATGCTCACAGAGGTGCGACTCCTTCCAGGAAAAGTGGCACAGTGCTTGTGCCTCCCTCCCTGACGTGCAGCTGGCCCTTTTCTCTGGGGAGGGTTGCTCCCAGTCTCACATTTCTCCCAGAAGGACAATGGCCAGGGCTGGGTTGGGGGGGGGGGCAGAGGGAACATCATCCACCTGCCTACCCCATGACATTTTAAGTCCCCCCCCTTTCCAGGCAATTGGTGGCAAGCTGAGGGTGACAGGCGGGTCTCCCACCATCACATTCAGTTTGCCCCAGAGGGGCTAGCCTGGGAGTGCTGGGTTCAAATCCCGACTCAGCTGTGCACAGTCCTGGGCAAGTACCATCTCCAGCTAATCTACCTCACAGGCTTGTTGTGAGGATAAAATGAGGCACAGTGCCAAATGAGTGCATGGAAACCAGCCTGGCATAGTGGATCAGGGCTGTCAATATCTCTCCACCTAAACTGCTTCACAGGGTTGTCGAGGGGACTCATTTGAAATCCTAATTAACATGCAGCCTCCTTGGAAGAGGACTGGATCATTCCCCCTTTGGCTCCTTTAAAGCTATACACTTTCATAGTACATTTGGGGTGTGGTGGGGGCTCACACCCATGTCTTTGAGAGGACAGGGGGTGAGAAACAGCAGTGTCTCTTCTGCCTGGAGCGTCACCAGGTTTTGAATGATGCTCTCACAGGAGGGGGCTAACATATGAGCTGGCTATAAGTGGCATTGGAATGAACCAGGCAAAAAAAAAACCAGGGGGACATCTTCTAAGTACCCATCATTAAAATAAATGGTAAGGACATTGATTGATTGGATTTCAGTAAATAGCCTTTGCTAATGAATGGTATCCTTCCTCTTTTATATATTTCTCCAGGAGCAATTCTATCATCCCCCACAACTGCCCTCCCCATCCCCTGCTGCTCATGTCTGTCTGTCTGTCTGTCTCTCTTTGAGGATCTGCAAACGAATGTCCAAGTTGAATCCCATTTTGCAATCATCATTAATACATCTGATTTTTCATTATTATTATTATTAAATTTATTAATCGCCCATCTGGCTGGTCACTCAGCCACTCTGGGCGATGCACAACATACCACAAAACAATTTAAAACAATAAAATTCTACCATAATTTTTTTTTTAAAATACCCTAACCCACCCCAAATGCCTGCCTGAACAACCACGTTTTTAATGCACGACGGAAGCTCATTAAAGAGGGGGCATGACGGAGTTCCCTAGGGAGGGAGTTCCACAGAGTGGGGGCCACCACAGAAAAGGCCCTCTCCCTCGTCCCCACCAGTCTAGCTGTCCTGGCTGATGGGACAGAGAGAAGGCCATCCGAGGCTGATCTTGTTAAGCGGCCTGTCTGGTGTTGCTGGAGGCGCTCCTTAAGATAGGCCGGGCCGGAACCATATAGGGTTTTAAAGGTCAAAACCAACACCTTGAATTTGGCCCGGAAAACAACTGGTAACCAGTGCAACTCCTTCAGCACTGGAGTGATGTGATCTCGCCGGCAAGTTTTTCATGAACTTGGGACTGGGCTACCTTAGGGAGCACCTCACCCCCTCTGTCCCTGCCTGATCTCTGCGATCCTTAGAGGCGGGGGCATCGTTACAGAAGGCTCACCTGGGCACAGGCCCCGGATCTTTGTGAGCTGTCCCAATTGCCTTTTTTTTTTTTACATTTTCCCATTGACTTGCATTGGAAAACAGAAACGGACATAACTTTTTTATTTTGTATGATAAATTCGTGGAATTTGGAGAACTGGTAGCCCCCATGGAGCTTATTGAACCTGCCCAATGTCAGGCAGTTAAGTCCAGTGGCTTTTATGCAAGTCACGGGTAAAATTTGCTATTTTCAAGAAAATCTGTCAAATCAAAGAGCTATATATTTTTTTGTGCTTCCACATACATGCATGGAATTTGGTAACCTGGCAGCCCCTATGGAGCTGACTGAACCTGCCAAATTTCAGATAGTTAGGTCCAGTGGCTTTTGTGCTAGCCATGCGTAAAGTTTCCTTTTCTCAAAGTCTAAAACAAAAAGTAAAAATTGCCAAGCTACACAGGGGATTAGAGATCCTAATCAGAAGGTGTTTAAGGTGACTATTAGGAGGTCGCTATCCCTAATCTCTGGTGTAGGTATTTTTTGAGGTGCAAAAACCCCCTCTCCCCCTACTTTTCTGCTCTTACATGCCCACTGTTGGGAGTTTGCTTGCAATGAAATTTTGAAGAGGAAGAAGGAAGAGAAGAAAGAGCCTCATGTGAAAGACTGTATTTCACACGGTGCCTGATTTTACTGCCCCAGAGTGGAATCTTTGGCTTCTGCAGAAGTTTAGTAGCTTCAGTACAGCAAAGGATCCAATCAGCCTCCACAGACTTCTTTCTCCCCTAACACTTTAATTTCTCCGAAACAGCTGTAGGAGGAGAACACCTCATAAAGTTCATTTAAGTATGTGCACTCCTTACAACCCCCCCCCCCCAGCCTCCAAAATTCCTCTGAAGTACTGCCTCTCTGAAAGGAGCCACTTGGCTTAGGGAATTCTCTCTACCCCTCCCCCACATTTCCAATCACCATTCTTCTTTTCTTCTTCCTTCCCCTATCCTATCCTATCCTATCCTATCCTATTCTTTCATTTCTTTCTTTATTCCACCCAGAGCATAGCTTGAGGAATTCTTAAAGAGAATTTTCTTCGGTGGACAAGAGAGGTTCTGAACTGTATTTGACTTTATACAAATAGACAAGAGGGTTGGGTTTTCTCCTTCTCACTCAAGCCTTTGAGAAAAGGGGGTTCACATGGTTGCAGAGAAACAAAACTGGGGCTGTTTTGTTTGTCAGTTGCCATTATCCAGCAATAGGAAGGGCTGTAGCTCAGTGGCAGGGCACACGCTTGGCCTGCAGGAGGTCCCAGGTTCAACCCCAGGTAGGGCTAGGAAAGAATCCTGCCTGAAACCCCGGAGAGCTGCTGCTGCCAGTCAGTGTGGACAATATGGGGCTAGATGCACCCAGGGTCTGACTCAGTACAAGGCAGCTTCCGATGTTCCTATGCACAGAAAGCTTTAATAAAAATAGGGGGTTTGGTTTGTTTTTTTAAGTGGAGGGAAGATAAATTCTGCTCATTTATACAATCCTATGTATGCCTACTCAGAACCCCCATTATGTTTAATGAGGCTTACCCTCAGGAAAGTGTGCATAGGATTCTGGCACAAGTTACTTTTGCAGGGAGGTTTGCACCTTGATGTTCTGCGTGTTTACTCAGAAATAAGTCCTGAGCTGTGAGCAAGGTATTGCAGGCTTAATACAGTGCCTACCCAATTCCATCGATTGAATTGACTACCCTTTCAGCTCAGTCCTATGTATGTTTTGTCATTTGTGTTTTTTTCATTTTGCATGAACTCTAGCTTCAGTGGTGAGGGAAAGGCACTTAGTACATGCTCAGAGTTTCTCCATAAATGAGCCCTAGTTTTGAAAACAGACTCATTGGCTGAAACCAGGTGAAGTCTTGGCACAAATGAAGTTATGGAGAGGAAGATACATTGAGAGCTTGTGCATAACAAGGAGGAGGTAGAGGAGAGTTGCACAAAACAAGACAACTCTTTTTATGAAGAGTTGCTGGAGGATGGTAGGATGAGGAGGGATGGTTGCATGGAGGGGAATAGAATTGGTAGGGGGAGAATGAAAGTGCTCACTGTTGAAAGAAAAGCATTCTGCATATACTGAGACGCACTCTCTATTTAAGAACATAAAAAGAGCCATGCTGCATCAGACCAAGGTCCATCTAGTCTAGCATTCTGTTCACACAGTGGCCAACCAGATGCCCACGGAAAACCCACAAGCAGGACATGAGTGAAATAGCACCTTCCCACCCATGTTCCCCTGCTGCTTATATTGGTGAACTGTAAATAAATTCTTGTCATTCTAAATTTGCATGCATGCATATCCTTCAGAAACTATGCAGGTTTCTTGCCTGGGAGATACTTCTAATGACCTGTGCGTTTTCATACAAATTTTGCTGTTGTTCAGTCGTTAAGTCGTGTCTGACTCTTCGTGACCCCATGGACCATAGCACACCAGGCCTTCCTGTCCTCCACTCTCTCCCAGAGTGTGCTCGAGTTCATATTCATTGCATTGGTGATGCTATCTAGCCATCTCATCCTCTGATGTCCCCTTCTCCTTTTGCCTTCAGTCTTTCCCAGCATCAGGGTCTTTTCCAGAGACTTTTCTCTTCACATTAGGTGGCCTCATACAAATTTACCCAAAAACTATTGGTGAAGGGGTGAAGGGAAAGCAAATCCCTCCCTCCCCCAAGTTGGGGAACTCCCCTTCCACATGAACTGCTGCACCTAGCCTTCTGAAATTTTGCTGGTTTGTTACTTAAGGACACCTCTAGGCTCTCTGTAATTTTCAGAACAATGGTCCCCAAGGAAAATAAGAAGAGAAGTATGTCCTCTTTTGGAGACCTCAAAATGTCAAGGCCACCCTTGCACAAAAACCCTTGTGGCTATCATTCTGAAATTTGGAGACATGATCTCCTCTGATGGGGCAATGAATCCTGAAATTTTTATCCAATTCTTCCAAGGAATTAAAATGTTATTGGCAGTTCCCTTTAAAAGAAAATCAAAATATAAACCCTGCACCTATTTTTCTGACATCGAGCAGGTGTAATCCCCTTCTAGGGGGCTACTATGCCTGAAATTATCATCCAGTTCTGACCAAGAGAAAAAGTTACAGTTTTTTTTTTCTAATTTCCCATGGTAGTCAATAGGAAGCATAAAGACTCATTCTTCTAAACCTTGACTCAGGTTTGGTGCTGAGCTGAATTGGGGTCTGAGTTGAAGTGGGGTGGGGGGGGTCAGTGCATACTTCTTACGTATGTATGTAATCTATACACACACGCAGGCACACCACATGCACACACACACACAGTATGTTAGAGGTGCAATTAGACTCGGATGCAAATGTATGTTATGGGCCTGTGCTCCGGATCTCTTAAGAAGCTAGCAATGCCCCTGGTTAAAGGGAGCCCTTCTGAGGGTGCCACATGCTCTGGAGGTCTGCCTCCGGAGCACTTGCCATAGAGCACTTTGTGTTGCAGCACCTGCCCTCTGGAGCACTTTATGAGTTGCCATTGGAGAGGCCCCCACTGTTCTGATGCTCAGAGGCCTCCTTAAAACTCATCTCTTTGCAGAGGCTTGCCCTGAAGCGTGACCCAGCCAGCCACGGTTTGTAGCACGCCGTAGACTGTCTGGTTTTACTGCTGATTAATTATGTTGTTTTTATTGTTCTATTTATTGTTGTTTTTATGCCACTGTGTTTTATATTCGCTGCCTTGATACTTTCGTAGAAAGCACTATATACATTTGAATAATAAATACAAATAATAAATACATAAAATAAATGAAGGGCAATAAAGACTACACACTCATTTTGTGGTGCTGAGGAACCACCAGTGGAAGATGCTCCAGTGATTTTGTCTAGACTGCATTTGATCATTGTCAGTGCTAGTGCCACACACAGATATCACATCCATCTCTGCAGCTGTGTCTGGCTCCAGATTGCAGCTGGATTTGCATAGCATGTTCCTTAATACAAACAAGACTCCAAGTCCCAGAGCTTTTGTGGAGAATTCCTCACCAGCATCTGCCCTGTTCTGTTGTTAAATGCATTTATGCAATTGGTCCTCTGAGCAGGAATCCCTGCCAGGAGGGATGCCGTCTATTCAGATCTCAGACAGCTTAAAACTGATGGGGGCCACCTTTCCGATGCAGTGGCAATGCAGGGTGCAATCCAGCAGGAAGTTCTCCTGCACAGGCCCGCTGAAAAGCAGGGGCGGTCTGCCCAGCGTCACCCTTGCCTCTGCGTGGCGGCTGGAGATTCCACAATGAAGCTTTTTCCCTGCATGGAGGTATCTTGTGCCCATGGCGAAGAACGAGGGAACGCCGGGGTGGACACTCTGGGCCAGACCACGGGCTGCCTTTCCTAAAACCCACCTGCTGCTCATGTGACCCACATTCGCTTTCCCCAAACCCTGGCAGTGTCGAGGAGGCTGCGCCAGAGGGACCGACGGTCTGGCTCGGCATAAGGTGGCTTCCTGGCCTGGGGTCGCAGCTGGTGGACCAAGAAGGGTCCGTGGATGCCTGTTCTACTAAATTCAATTAATTTGCAACTGATTTGATGGAATGACACAGCAAATTAGCGGCAATGTTCCTGGTGCAAACATCATTACGAGTGCTGCGCTACTGTGATGAGCATTTTGGAGGCTGGCATTTGAAAGGGTCTGAGAAAGGCTTCACTTCCCAGAGTATGCACACAGGCTGCTTTTGTCCCACGGTTGCCACTGGTTAAACAGGTTTTTGGCCAGAGGTGAAAGTGGGCTGAATGTACAAGCCCTGAGGAGCAGAGACCTCACTTCCAAAGCACTGCTCACTCCTGCCAAATGCAGATTAGACGCCGGCATCTCCAGGCCCCTCTGCTGCTCAGCGAGCCACAGGAGCTGGCCAGCTCAAGAGGGTGAGGCTTCACTCCGCTTCTCATGCAGGCTCTGTCCTCCAGTCGCTTCCTGTCATTGTTTTCCCCTCCCTCTGTGCCTTCAGTCAGCCCCTTCTGCTTCTCAGCCTCCTCGCAAGGCATTCTCCGACTTGCCAAGGCTGCCTCCACGCCTCCAAGGTCTGGCTCCGTTGCAACTGGTGGAAAACCACAGCAGGCCTTGTCATCCTGCCACGGGTAGGGAGCCTGTGTGGGGCCACCGTGTCTCCAGTGGCTCTGCTTGTGGAGGGCGATGAGAGACTCCACACGAAGGGAAATACGAAGAGCGGGATGAGCTCACAGTCACCTGCATCAAAAGCACCTGGGGGCTTTTGCGATGTCTTGCCCATTTTCTGCCCAAGGCAAATGACACAGATCTCTTTGTACAACCCTTCCCCACTGCCTTCTGCATGCAGGAAAGCTTGAGTGGAAGCTGAGGCATCCTTTTCCATGTCTGGCCTCCATCTGTCTTACACGGTTTGCATGGATGAATGGTTGGCCCAATAGCAAGCTGCTGGGGGGAAGGACAACGTGACCCAGAGCTGCTCAATGAGCCCGTGGGGACAGGCTGCTGGAGAGGCACTTGGAACGGGCTCCAGGCCGTGGGAATGGGCCCCTTGTGGCCCCCTTTCAGTGGCAGATCAGCACGGCCGCTTCCCACAGCCCTTGTTCTTTCCTCACAAGGCCAGTGTGGGGAGCTGCCCCAGTTCATTTAATTGTCTTCCTTTTAATCAGGGCTCTCTTTTGTCAGGACAGACAAATGGCATCTCCCTCTTTCATCCTTCATGCCTGGTGGGAGCCAAACTCTTCTCTGAAGGAAATTGCAGAATATAGGAGGCAGAAAGAGCAAAACGGGCACCCAGCACACAGAAAGGCAAGGCTAAATGGGCCCTGGTCTCACTCACTGTTGCGGGAAGCCCAGGGCTGCGGAAGGACCCAGCCGTGCCATGTCTGTGCCCAGGCCTCCCCTGTGCCTGTGAGAGACTTCAGGAAAGGCCATCAAGGCTGCCAGACATATAACTGCACTTATGAAGAAAAGGAAATAGGAGTGTCTGGTCACAGACCTCTTCCATTCTTGGAATTCAGCGCCAAAAGCAGCCCTGAAAATGCACAATATTGTATATTGTATATTGTTCCCCACTAGGGAGGAGTCCACAGTCTGACAGGAATGCAAATGCTGATGTCATGATCTTGGGATCTGACTCCCCATCCTCAAGGCACGAGGACATGGCTGTGTGTCAGCACTTCTCTTGTCCAAGGAGGTTGCATTGCCCTCCTCTATCTAACTCCAGAACAGAAACCCCAGGGCAACCACGTTGTCACATTCTCTGGCCTTGATCCCCACTCTGGCTCAGAGGAGGACTCCAGGATGGAGTAGATAAAGTCCAGTGAGCCATCATCTGCTACTCCAGGATGCTCCAGGCCAGAGAACATGGCTGTACCAGACTCCTCAGACTCAGAGCACCCCACCCCCCTGTGATGCCAGAAGAGACAGCAGCTGCAGAATCAGGCAATGGCCATTTAGGAGAGGCAGCTCTTCAGAGGGGGTGGGGTTAACAGCAGGCTCAGATCAGTCAGCCCTCATAAAGCCTCAGAAGACCTCTGCATGTTGCTGAGACAACAGCTCTTCCTGAGTGAGTTCCAGCCAGCATAGATCTGTCCAGGGTTATGACAGACCCTGCCTGGTCTTGCCATCGCCATTCTGCATAGCCACACTTGACTCTGCTTCATTGGACTCGACTATGTCCTGCCCTTCTAGAAAGTGCAACTGCTTCAAATCGGCTCCCCTGGGAACTTTGAGCTGAGCTAGACAGGACACATGCTCTCCCCTGTCCCATTGGAGCCAATGGCTGTTAAAGCAGGCAAGGCCTCTCTAACAGAAGAGACCCCTCTCATCAAAGGTGAAGCCAGACACCCAGCTGGAGTTCTGTTTCAGCTCCGTCTGGGGTCGCCTGGTGCTGAAGCAACATTTGGGTTCTGCTCTTATGCAGTCTTCAGCCTGAATTCCATGTGGAGCTGTCCAGGGTGCTCTCCGAGTCCTGAATCACCCCCTCCCCCTAGGCTCTGTCCTACATTGCCACACTGTGCCAGAACTAGCCCTTGCCACTTGGCCAGAATCCTCACACCGGGGTGGGGGTGGGGGTGGGGATTGCCTTGGACAGAACGGTTGAACCCTAATCCACATCTGTAGTTGTGTTGAGAGTGTGTTTGTTGGGCATCTGGAAGAATAGGCAAAGGAGAGTCAGTTACACACACATGCATCCTTTGTTTCCTTCCAGTAATTTAAACATTGAGACTATGATTTCTGTTTAGAAAGGAGAACAAAGGAGCCTGAGGGATTTGATTCCTCGTGCCTGCCCTCTCCTCTTTACCCTCCTGTGTCTTGGAAAAGAAAATGTGTATTTTCCTTGGAAAAAGCTATATTTTGCTACACCCCAGGAGGATTTAAAAATTAGAACCTTATAGTGATCTTTGGTTTTCAATAAATGCAGTGGACTAAACTGCACACTAGAACTGTATCCGAACTTCTCTTAGTGGTTTTGGTTTACCTCCTTCCATGCCAAAAAGCACTATTCATATCTCAATACCACTTTTATCAATGTTTTGGTGGTTTTCAAAAGATGCACAGCTCTACTAGGATGCCATTCTGTGTAATTTTAATATTTCTCTTTTGTGAATGCATTAAGTGTGCAAATGTTGGTGCACATGCATGCACATATGCATGTGCACACACACACCCCTGTACTTCACACGTGACTCTCTCAGCTGCCTTCTTGACGCATTAGAGTTGGCCATCTCACAGCGCTAGTGTTCTCTGAACTGGGAGCTCTCAGATTTCAAGCACAGCGACGTTCACAATCTGATGCAAAATATACACATCTTGTAGGCTACAGAAGTTGCCCTGGCTGGAATCCATGGTCTTCCTGCTCTCACCTTTCTGCACACACTCATGGGTTGCTCTTTTAAGCAAGTAGTTAGAAGTTGCATGTGAGCTGGCTCAGAAAATCATTCTTCAAACATTTGAGAAGTGTAAAAACTAAGTCTTTGAGGGGACAGCTAATCTGAAATTCAACTCCTTGGAAGCCTGCTTTGGATGAGACATAAGAGGAAGTTCACTTGACTGCCAAGTAAGGCTCACACATGCTTATTTCCATGGGGCTCACGTTGGGTTCCTTTCTGAGCTCCAGTCCCCTTTCTCCTTTTCTTTATGGCCTTGTAAAAGTGTCTGAGCAACAGTTCGCTTATACAGTCTGCGCCAGCTGGCAAGGCAACAGGTGCCTCTCCTGTCTAAGGTCCAAGCTGCACATTACGCAGGACAACCAAGAGTGGATTTCCTGGCCTTCCCCCCCTAAAATGCATCCACAAAGGCTGCCAATTACTTCAGAGCAGGGCGAGGGCAGTGAATGGCTCCCCCCTTGCCATCTCCCTGATAATCACACACAGGTGTGCACACCAGCACATGCTCCAAAGCTGCAGTTGTCCTGTGGGGGGAATACAGGAACCCGGTTTTTCCTCCCATCGGGCAAACAACTCCCTGAGGGGCAACTTTGATCAGGAAAGCAGCACACTGGGAAAAGGGTTGATCCTGGTCTCTTCGCCTTCTAGAATTCTTAAACAGAATTTCCCCAGCTCCCAACCTGTGCATGGCATGATGTTTCCTACATAGTTGGGATTCCACTTTTCCCCCCAATCATTCTATGTTTTGCCATTTGAGCTCCCCTTTTCTTCTAGATAAAGGAGTCAAATGTGAAGAAAGCCTAACTCAGTTCTGTCGGTTCCTTAAGATGCATCTTGTCCCCCAGGGGCCAATCTAAATGGAAACACCTTGTGAAGCGACTTGGTTAAAATCTGCACTTCAGAGAAATGAATTAGCTCTTCCCACAGTACATGAAGCACTGTATTCCTCCCCTTTTGCAGAGCAAACAGGAACTGAAGCTGCACTAGTTGGGGTAGGCGAATAGAAACAAACGTCATCAATTGTGTAGGTGCAGACCAGCCAATGAGCAGAGGCTTGCTCCCCCTCCCTTCCTCTCTGGCATGTTCAATGAAGTGCAGTGGAGGACTTGCTTATGAGTAGATGGTCATGACAAACTCCGCACACCCCACCTACACACACATTTATGAGGCTGCCGCCTGGAGACTAAGCAGCGTGAGTGGGAGTGCAAGAGGTGCTGAGAGCAGAGAGTGCAGAGCTGGCAAGGAGGGAGAGCAACGAGCACGTTGTCTTTGGTGCATATTGACTTCCCAATCAACAGGCTCCCCACCTCCCCCAACAGGCTCAATGAAGTGCTTCTGAGTATGCGTTCATGAAAAGCATCCACCCTGGCATCCACCCTTCCTTAGCTGTGCAGCTTCGAACCAACAGGCGTCCGCCATTTCTTAGCTGTGCTCCTTCAAAGCTGCACAGCTTCAACACAGCAGGGCTGGCTCCCCTCCCTACTCCTGTGCTCAATCAATATGTAAAATGAGATGCAGCAACCAAGCCCATGTTTTCAACAGCCTAGTTTCAAAGCGGCAGGGCTGCTCCTGTGCTCAGCAAAGTGGAACTGAAGGCAATTAGTTACTTCTGGGTAGATATGTTTACCCCTCTGCTCTCCCCACGCCCCCGCCCCACACAAATTTCCCTTCTGCCAATCAGCGTTGCTTCCACCAGCCCACACCGAAGCCAACTGAGATCTCACGGACTCCCGAACAGCACCGAAGCCGCTGTGACAGGAAAATCCGACACAAAATGCGTTTGGAAAAAACCTGGATTTAGGGCAAGAAACGCTGGGCTAGCTATGGAGAGCAGCATATGTCATCTAACATGATCAACTTGGGGGTGGGGTAGAACCAGAGTAAAAGCCCCATGTAGATGGGCCCCAGATCTTTGGTTCTCTGAGTCATCTGTTTGTTGAACGGTCTTTGTTATGTTTTATCTCACCGCTGGTTGGATTTGGTAGTTTTAATAGTAAGGTCTTATTATTGCTTGTGTTTGGTATTATCTTATTTCTTAACGGCTTTGTGATCTGTTCTGGTACAGGACCTGTTCCTTTGATTATCTCCTATCTCTAGCCTGGCTTGACTAATGTCTTCATGGCAGAGAAGCTGTCCTGTTATGTAACGCTCCATATTTACCCAAATCCTGTGGATTCCTTCCCTTGATGAGATTTCTCGCCTCTCCCTCAATCCTGGCTATTTGCAGGTTATTTCCAAGCATTCCCTGGCATTCCTGATTGGAGGGAACACAACTTGGGAAGTCTGTCTCACTCATCTCTGGCATTGATAAAAATGTGGGCATGATGGCAGCTACTTGCAAGTAACTCAAGGACGTGCCTTCCAGACTGGTCCATAGTGCAAGGCTGGTGCAGTGGCTTTCTCTAGCCCAGCCTTCCCCAACCTTGTGCCCTCCAGATGTGTCAGACTACAACTTCCACAATCCCCAGCCAGCCTGGTCAAAGGGTATGGTGTTGTGGGTGATGAGCACTGTAGTCCAACACATCTGGAGGGCGCCAGGTTGGGGAAGCATGCTCTTTACCAACCTTGGGCTCGTCTGCACAGGCAGGTTTCTTGGTTCATAATCACAGGAGTGGATAAAGGGAAACTCCATGTTCAGAGGCAGAAGATGCCTAGGTTTCCAGATCCCACTGGGGACAAACAGCAGAGCTTGGCCATCATCTCCATGTCCAGCTCATGAGGATGGCCAGATCTCCAGCATCCAAAGGAATGACACTCAAAGGCAGAGCTTGGTGACCTCACAAGGTAGAGCCTGGTGATGACACATGGTTGCCAGCGCTTGAAAGACAGAAGTCTCGTACCATGGCATGGCCCAGCAGTAGACAGGTTGGGCCAAAGATGTGAGGGTCCAGAAAAATGGAAGGCGAGGGGGGGGATCAGGAAAAAACCTCCCCCATAATTTGTTTGTAATTAGGGGTGTACGAATTACTTACCCCATTCCAGTCTGGGGCATCCGTGGGGCGGGGGAGGCGATCCATCCCTCCCCCCAGAATTCTCCCTGGCCGGCTCCACTCTGCGGCAAGTCTACAGAGCCACTAGCCGGGCCCACCCGCAGCCGGACTTCTGTCCGCTGCCGGGCTGTGGCCACAAATGGCGTCTGCCGTAGTGGCCGCCATTTGCATCCCTGCGTTAGCTGTGATAGGCTACGTAAATACTTACGTAGCCTATCACGGCTAACGCAGGGACGCAAATGGCGGCCGCAGACCGGGGCCAGCGGATGGACCGGACGGCTGACACCAGGTAGGATCCATCCCGGGACAATTTCGCGGGGTGGCGGGGGGATTTCTCCATTCCGCCACGGACTCCAGGGGGCCAGATTCTAAAGAATCCAGCCTCACTGGAGTCCGTGGCAGAATTCTCTAACAACCCTATGTTTGTTACAAATTTCTTCCAAAGTTCCCAGTGAAAAAGTTAGAAATTCGGAAAAGGAGATGAAAAACCCCTTCTGCAATATTTTCTTCCTCTTCTTTTCCCAAAATTGTGAAATAAATACTTCTAGAGCACTGTTTTAAAATAATAATGATGCATCCAATTGCACTGCCGCCTAGATCCAAGATTCAAAGTAGTAATGGTAGTGCTACTAGATTACATTTCACAAATGGGGATAGGGGGGAAAAAAGAGGGCAACATCCAATATGAAGAAATAGAACACAGAAAGCCAAGCCAGTGGATGCACAAACTGTGTTTTAATACAGTTAAGCAGTTCCTAATGTTACAAGGTAGTCCCCAACACATGCCAGTGTTGTCTTTGTCAGGGAAAATCCACCAGGTGACATTTACTCAGACACACAAACAGCACTTTCCACCCACCACTTGGCAGGAGGAGCTGTGACCCGGCATTTAGTGCTGTGCGTGCAGGGCGACATCTTAAGAGCGTTTAGATGAGATGGGGATCAATGAGAACCCTTGTTTCTCTACACGTGTGTGAAAAAACAGGAATGCCTAGGAACACAGGCACTTCAGAAGCTGCCCACTGAGTCAGACCCTTGGCTCATCCAGCCCAGTCTCGTTGACACGGACTGGCAGCAGCAGCTCTCCCAGGTTTCAGGCAGGTTTTTTTCCTGCCCTACCTGGAGATGCTAGGATTGAACCTGGGCCCTTCCGCATGCAAAGCAGGGGCTCTGTCACCGAGCTGCAGTCCCTCCCCAGAGCCAGTGTAGAGATGGGATTGGTCCAGATTGGGAGCCTGGCGCTGGTGGGGGGGAGGTGTTAACTACCGCACCTCCTCCTTTTGCACATGCTTCCTAGAGCTTCCAGGCTGCCGCCAGCCAGGCAAACGTGTAGTGCAGATGGCTTCAGAGAAATATGCATGCCTGGTCCAGGCTGGCAGACAGCCCAGAGATTCCCATGAATGGCCCAAAGACCCTGGGAGCTTGGGCCTGGCCCGAACAACGGGGAGCCCTGATGCTGCTTGCAGACCCATTTCCAGTGGCATCTGGTTGGCTAGAAAGAGGCAGAAGAATGCTAGACTGGCTGCACCCTTCTGGTCTGATCCAACAATGCAATTCTTATTTCAGTGGGTATCCTAAGGTCAAGCTGCTGATGGGTTGTGCCCAGCCTCCAGTCACAAGTAGGGATGTCAGAGAATTCCGCCACGGATCTCGGTGAGGCCGAATGCCAGTGCATTCGGCCCCCCAAAATCCATGGTGGAACAAAGCCCCCCACCCCGCAAAATGGGCCCGGAACGGAGCACCTACCTGCTGCCGTCCGCGCTGACTTGCAAATGGCAGCCGCGTCTGTGGCCGCCATTCACTTCTTCCATGTAGCTGTGATAGGCTACATAAATACTTATGTAGCCTATCACAGCTAATGCAGGGATGCCATTTGCGTCCCTGCAGAAGCTGTGATAGGCTGCGTAAGTATTTACGTAGCCTATCACGGCTTAACTAAGGGAACGCAAATGGCGGCAGCTACGGCGGCCGCCATTTGCATTCCCTTTTCCCCCCCCCCCGTTTTAGCCTACATAAATATTTATGTAGGCTATTATGGCAAAAGAAAAAGGGGATGCCAGTACGCCATTTGCGTTCACCCCCCCTTTTTTTTTGCCATAATAGCCTACGTAAATATTTATGTAAGCTAAAATGGCAAAAAAAAGGGAACACAAATGGCGGCTGCCGTAGCCACCGCCATTTGTGTCTGCTGTTTTTTGTTTTTGTTTTGCCGTGATAGGCTACATAAATATTTACGTAGCCTAGGCAAAATACAGGGACGCAAATGGTGGCAGCTATGGCCACCACCATTTGCATCCCTGCAGGCTGCCCAGCGGCCGGATGTCCGGCTGCAGGCGGCCCCGGCCAGCGGCTCTGCAGATTCTCCACAGAGCAGAGCTGGCTGGAGAGAATTTCGGGGGGAGGGACGGAGTGCCTCCCCGCCACCGCGAATGTCACCCTTCGAAAAGGTAAGTGACTTTCGTACATCCCTAGTCACAAGGCCCGTCAAGCATGTGACAGGCAAGGGATGGGATGGGCAACAGGTGGCATGCAACGCAGCCAAGGAGAGCGGCACCAGCGGGTAAATAATCACCTCAAATCCAGGCTGATCACTGTTCATCGAAACTTCTGCCCCCACTTTGTTCTGGCCTCTTTTCTTCTTCTTGGCTTCAGTAAGTACTTTAACATCCTTTTTTTCAAAATTAAAAGGGGAGGGTTGTGGTGGAACAGATAAGAGATAATTGCTTGGCTTTGACTCTGCCATTGATGTGAAAATAGGATTGGAATTACTCACTCTAGTTGAAAGGTTAGTTGAAGGTTATTACAGGAAAATTGTTATTCATACATTTTTTCTCCCCCTGTGCTGCTGGATAGCCTAAAAGATTAAATTCACAGAGTGCATAATGACCCATCATGGTGGACAATAGAGGGAGTAATCTCCAGAGACTCTAGATAACAGAACAGAGACTCTGCTGAATAATTCATGGCTCAGCAGACATCCCTTGCTAACAGATTACATGTGAGTTTTCATTAGAAGGGAGGCCATTTAAAGTAGCTTTTAAAAACAGCGGATATTTTGAACGGAAGTGGAATTACCATAAGCATTCTGCATGGGTTTGTTTATGCCTTAATAAATCTGCTTTCGCCTGCCTGACCTTCATGCCATGGGAGGGAAATCCAAAAGGGATGAAGGAAGCCATTGTTAACAGCAACCTGGCTTCCATTCTAACCGCTGATGCCGCACTGCATCCTCCAGTGGAGGCAAAGAATGGCCAGACTTACAGCACACATAAAATGCTCTCTGGCCAAGATATGCCCTGAGCAACTCGAACCACCCAAGGAATGGATTATTAGGACCAATCAAGGGAAGTGGCAGTCTGGCCAGCTGAGCTGGGTCTCTGGATTTCACCAGCTCAGGGATCCTTCCAATCCTATTTAGAGAGAAAACAAAATTATGTGCTTTGCTCAATTCCTATACATATAGTTGTTTCTGACCCAAACTTTATCACCCTGGTTTGGAAGAAATCAGGGATCAAAGGAAGGTGGAAGGCAGAGAAGGAAGATGGTTTGCTTGGCTTGTCCTTCCTTCTTCTTGAGATTGTCAAGACCTGGTCAGGGCTGTGGGTGGCTGTACCAGAATCCAGACCTGGGATAATAAGTATTTGCCAACCCATGATCTATCAAGTGAGTTGCTGGCTCTGGAGGGTTGGAGTACATGGCTGCAGCACTGCTCTGTTGTCCAGGCAAGGCTCCTGGAGTTTGTCAGAGATCTGGTCAGTCCAGAGGCTTCCTGTGTGCACACTCCAACTCCTTTGTGCACAGGAAGAGGGCTCTGAGGTCCAAACACACCCAGTCACAGGGAGTTCGCTGAGGCCAGGCAGTCTCTGGTTCAAGCCCCTGACATCAACTCTGAGCCCAGGAGGAGGGATGCCCAAGGCAGCCAGAGCCCCTGCCTCCTTCTGCTCATTCCTCGCCATCACTGCCTGGGATTATTGACCCAAGAAATCTGTCTCCTAGAAACACCAATTTAGGAGTCTGCTGGGCTTTGCTATTTTCAGTCACCAAAACAGACAGATTAAAACAGGTAGTTTAAAAAAACAGAAATGTTATTTCAGATTTTTTAAAGGATAGATTTGATCATTAATTATGTTGTTTTAGAAAACAAAGACCTTGATCTTCCCAAGGCATTCACTGAACACTTCCCATTGTTCCCACAGACCAGCTTAATTATTTAATTTCAAGGGAGCAGGTTAGTTGCAATATATTAAAGCCTAATTGTTTGTCAAACATGTATTTGTTGAGCTTTGACAATGGCCTGATCTGTATCTATTTGTTGTTCATAGGCCCCAACAAATATGTTTTAAATAACTAATCAGCAATTAGTATACATGCAAATGTTTATCTCCTTACATCTAAATGGAATCCTAATTAAAGTCACACAATTCAAATCATTGCCTTTCCAAAGATCCAAAGGGATTTATTTAGACAGGCCAATATTGTAATGCAATGGAGATTAGCTCATTGACAATACGGTGGTTGAGCTGTCTTTTTTGCCATGGTGGCCACTAATATTTGTTTATTTTACTTCTATAATGGGTATCTGGCTACCTGGTCTTAATAAGCCCTCGGGGCAGCTGGTTATATATAAACCAATCTGCATTGCTATTTTTACTGGGTGCTCCTGCAAGGTAGGCCACAAATGCTACCATTACATAGGTAAGGAAATTACATTCAGAGATATCGCAAAGCAAAAGCTGAACATGGGCTCAGCTGGGCTCTAACAGCTGGCTCCCACCACATTGTTATCTCTCCTTTCTCTAACATGCTACATGGTTTTAAAACCAAAACCAGAATTGCGGCATACTGAAATAATACTGAAGTACTGCAAAGCAGTCTGATAAGAACAGCGTGCATGCATGCTCATGTGTGCACATGCTTGTCTGCGCTTTCATCTTGTTCTGCTTAGCAACAACAACAAAAAGAGCCTTCAGGTAAAAGCTGTAGTGTTCTTGGTTTTCCATTTATTTTGCTTTCCAAAAGCCCCTTAACAATAAAGCAGTGGATGATGTACGAGACGCTCACAGTCCATTAATGCTTCTATAGATCACAGTTAAAGATTTCTGTTAAGAAATTGCTTTGCCAGCCTAGAATAAAAATATTTTGTAGTGGCTTGAATTATAAAAGGAAGGAGGAAGCAGTTCTCTCTCTCTCTCTCTCTCTCTCTCTCTCTCTCTCACACACACACACACACACACACACTCTCTGTCCGTCTGTCTGTGCCTGTGTGGGGGAGAGATAGAGACAGCGCTGAGAGGAGAGATGATGGGTGTAGTGACTGGGGGAGGCACTGGACCAGCAAACCCAGTTCAGCCCTTCCTAAAGCAATATTCTCATTCTCAATGTGTGGTAGGCAATTTTCTTCCTACAAATATGGTACAGAACATAGGCAGGCTCCATACCTGTTGATAAAGCAAGTTGGGAGACTGAGGGGTTTTCAATTCCAGATTATTATAATTTTTCTAAAATCGAGAACACAATGTTGCCCCCCCCCCGGGGGGGGGACTTGGAAATGGAATCCAGACTTTTTGCTATTTTTATCTTAACATGTATTTTTAACATCTTGATCAGATTGCAAATATAATGGGAGAATCTTGTTTTGTGGAGATAATAAATACTGCTTTCTTTGTCATTTCTCCAGCAAGAGGAGAGCAGTAGCCTTCATCCTTCTCACCTCATTCTCTGCCCAAAGGCAGCTTCCTTTCTGCCCTCTGGGCAAAGCTGCCCTATGGAGCCAGGGCTGGCTGGGAGGACCCACTGTTGGCTGGGAGGACCCACTTTTCTTTGCATCTGGTCTAATACTGTCCTGGAGAATCCCCATCATGTCTGGATGATACACCCCCCTCTGCCAGTGACTGCAGTTGCCTGGCTATCATGGAGACCATCACATACCTCATATAACCTCCATCATTTCACAGATGAAAACAGGGACATTGCATAGCTATGTGACAGTACGCCTAATTAAATTCAGTGGACTTACTTCTGTGTAAACATGCTTTGCCTTGGGCTGTAAGAAACTTAAATGCAACACGTGGGCCAGATCTACATGGCAACGAATGTGAAGCACTTTCATGTTTAATCATGTTTAATTTCATGAAATTGGCTTTGGTCCATCAGGGACACACATAGCCAGAAAAGCGGAGTAAACAGAACCTTAAGAGCCACTTTTCACAGGCCAAACTGCACTTTAATCCGCTTTACTTTGCGGTTGGATGGGCAGAGTCCCGCTAGTAGAAGTGAATGTCATCAACCCCATAGATGCTGCTCAGCCAGTGAGAGAGGCCTGCTCCCGCCCCTCTCCATGCCCCACTGCTCAGGGAAGTTTAATAGGAGAGATGAGGAATTTGGATAGTTTACCTAGGGATGTCAGAGAATTCTGCCACGGATCTCGGGGAGGCTGAATGCCAGCGCATTCGGCCCCCTGAAATCGGTGGCGGAACAGTCTGCCCCCCCCCCGGGACGAGACTTACCTGGGGCGGATCTTCCTGGCGGTGGCAGCTCCGGCAGCGGTTCGGCAGCTGCAGCCACGGCGGCCGGTCTTCCGACTGGCTGCCGCCATTTCCAGTTTAAAAAAAAAAAAAGATGTGATAGGCTCCATAAAGATTTACGTAGCCTATCACGGCTAGGTTTAAAAAAACCCCCAACAACAACGCGCATACGCAAATGGCGGCGGCCATGGCCGCCGCCATTTGCGTACGCGTGTTGTTGTTGTTGTTGTTTTAAGTCAGCTGTGATAGGCTACGTAAACATTTACGTAGCCTATCACGGCTGCCTGCAGGGACGCAAACGGCGGCAGCTACGGCTGCTGCCATTTGCATCCCTGCTAGCCAGCTGGCGGCTCCTCAGAATCCCTGTGGAGCACAGCCGGCCAGCCAGGATTCCGGGGGGGGGGGGGAGGAATGGAGCGCCTCCCCCCCCCCCGTCCAGGATTCCGGGGGGAGGGACAGAGCACCTCCCCCCCCACCATCAACATAATCTGCGAAAGGTTAAGTGACTTTCGTACATCCCTAAGTTTACCCCACATCTCTCCCCCTCACATCCACCAACTGTGAACCAGGAATGCTGAAGCCCAGGGGCAGAGGGGCAGGTGGGCCGACAGGAGGCGCCTAGGGCCGACACGGAGGGAAAGGGCTGGAATTGCTTCCCTCTCCTAGTGCTTTGGAGTCAGCAGTGGGGGCTGCTGCTGCTGCTGCCTCCCCTTCCCCAACCAAAACTAAGCCTCCTCCTCCTCCCCACAAACACGCAGGACAATCACACATGCAGGGGACTATTCTGAAGGGGAGGAGACATGAATGAATCAGAGGCTGCTATTTGTGAATGGAAAAAGCAAACTGCTGAGTTACGCCGAACCAGTGCGATTCCATGAATGGAAAAAGCAAACTGCTGAGTTACGGTGACCCAGTGCGATTCCATGACTGGAGAGGCTGGTTCCCAGCCCTGTCCATGCCCCCTTGCTGTAGTGGCCCCCTTTCTCCTTCCCTTCTGGGCATTCCTTAGTTGTAGGAGTATTGCAGTAATGCCACTGCAAAATACTGCAGCTACAGGCTCCTGCTACTGGCTGCCCTTCCTCCTTCAGCTCTGCGTATTTTTTATTGTGCACTGTATATAAACCAGCTACTCCACTATTGTGAATGAAACAGGGTGAAAGCAGCCCTACTGCAAATGGGGGAAAAGAGGGAATGGGGGGTAGGAGCAGCCCCACCCCTTGACCACCTCACTGCCACAGCACAGAGGCATGCCCAGGATTTAATGCGGAGGGACAGGGCATACTGCAGGGGAACCTCCAGGGAGCCACTTTAAGTAAAAAATACAGAGTAAAAGGACTTTCAGAAAATGCAGCTTTTCAAGAAGGACGCGGCTGGTTGGCCGTGGATTGGCTATGATGCCATGTGTCCCTAATGACTTTAAGCCACAGCAGCACTGGAGAAACAGGTGTCATGCCCCCACTGGAGGAGCCCTCCCCAGAGGGAGAGCCCAGGACACCCCAGACCAAGGGCTGCCCCCAGAGCCACAGGAATCCGGAGCCTTCGGGGGTGATGGCTGCAGGCCCATCCCTGTCAGGAGAAGGGGACCCTGCCTCCTAGGCTGAGCCACCCCCTGACCCCTGGGAGCGTTGTCGCCTCAGGTGACAGGCTAGTAGGGCTCCTGTGTGAAAGAGGGCTCGCCTCCAGAAAGGTCTCCATGGGAGAAAGTGCCTCCTCAGGAGCAAGGCTCTGGACAGGAGGGCTGATTGCTGCAGCTGAGCTCTGGGTGGGGCCCAGCAGGCTTTGGGCTTAAAAGCCTTCACTAGAAACCCAGCCAGGGGTGGAACAATTTTGTCTGCCCCACCTCTGGTCTGGGTGTGCCCTGTGAGTGAGGCTCTGTTCACTGACCCTTTGGGCCGCCTAACACCCCTGCTTTGCGGCTGTGTAATGCACCCGACAGGTTCACTGGGCTTCACCTCTTGCTTGTTTCCATGACTACTCCCGCAGTTGCCTGACCCCCACTCACTAACTGACTGAGTTCTGACTTCCACCTGGAGTTGGACCACCTCTCTTGTGGCCTGAACTCCACTGGCTAACCACTGGTAGGCTGGAGTGTTTGCTGACTCCGCTGCATTTAGAGTTGCTACAGCCAAAGCAGGGCAACGGGCCCCTAGAATATGAACTGAAACCAGATTGAAACCATTTACTGGTGCAGCTTTCTGCAAAGAACTGCAGAAATGATAATTTGCAGATTTTGCTAAGAACTTGGTGACAGAGGTCTCCCAGCCCCCTCACAAAACAATAGATCTCAGGGCAGTTGCCAGTTAGAATAGATTCAAACTAGTTTTAAATTGCAATGTAGATATGCAAATATATGTATGTAGGTGTCCCATCTAACTGAATAAATATCCAGGAAATGCAATTTTTCAGGACACAATTTTGCTGCACTGTCTGTGTCAATCCCTTTTCAAAATTAAGAGTTTTAATATCCAGTTCAGGTACGTTTCAATCTGGTTTGCCCCATGTCGGGCCACCCATTTGGTTCTAACTACACATGAAGAGCAGGTTGCATCTGGGGTTAATAGAACAGTAGGGGTGGAGGGGGCTTATAAGACCATCGAGTCCAACCCCCTGCTCAGTGCAGGAATCCAAGTCAGAGCATCCCTGACAGATGGCTGTCCATATTCCTCTTGAATGCCTCCAGTGTGGGAGAGCCCACCGCCTCCCTGGACCATTGGTTCCATTGTCATATTGCTCTAACAGTCAGGAGGTTTCTCATGATGTTCAGCTGGAATCTGGCTTCCTGTCACTTGAGCACATTATTCCGTGTCCTGCACTCAGGGATGATCGAGAAGAGATCCTGGCCTTCCTCTCTGGGACAACTTTTCAAGGACTTGAAGAGCACTATCCTACCTCCCCTCGGTCTTCTCTTCTCAAAGCTAAACAGGCCCAGTTCTTTCAGCCTCTCCTCACAGGGCCTTGTTTCCAGTCCCCTGATCATCTTTGTTGTCCTCCTCTGAACCCTCTCCAGCTTGTCTGCATCCTTCTTAAAGTGTGGTACCCAGAACTGGACACAGTACTGTTCATAAACAGCACTGTTGTAGGACACAGCGCCAGAACAGGCAACCAGCTTAACCATACAGTAGGGCTTTCTACCAGAGCTAATGTGTATTACCACAGAAATGTTTCCCCCCCGCCGCCGCAAGTTCTTATATGTGATAACGGTGGGAGGTAGTTACCAAGTGGTAAGGCTTCCCCACATTTCCTATGTGGTTGGCTTATCTATTAAAAATAGCCAGTAATATGGTTTTGAAAACTGTATATATGTATTTGGAAACCAATGCAAAAACCACTATTATCAGTATGTGTTAACTTCAAAAACTGTGGGGACAGAATAAACCATTGACTTCCATAAATAAAGATTTAAGAACGTTGTGTTAAAATGCTGCAGCAATGTTCTTACTAAAATAGGAGGAGACGAATTCATGGAGGATAAGGTACCATGTATCAATGGCTACATATTGGTTGGGTTCGCATGTCAGGCCAAGCCACCCTGTGAATAAGCCACGGTGGGTGGGTTGTTCGCAGAACAACCACGGCACGCCTGTCAGATGACAGGGCTTGCCTTGGCTTGTTCTCCCCCTCAGGCCTACAGCTAGCTCCAGCATATATCCCAGGCGCCTTTGTGGCATAACCCATTCTGTCTCCTCATCCCAACCACCTCCCTGCTCTGCTTGCAACTCCTTTAGGTTTGCCACTTCTTTCTGAGTGCTTCAGATGTATGCAAATGAGGTCATATTTTTATTATTATTCCTGTTCCTTCATGAGTGCACAAGAGCGCACTTTTGCCTAGCCAGTATGTGTAGCCTTGTCTTGTCGATTGCCTTGTATGTTTCAGCTGTCAAAGGGAGTGCCAAAGTGAGAGAAGTAGGTGCACCAAAAGGGGTGGTGGTGGTGGTGGAACAATATCTCCCGCTTAGCTTTTTGTGGCTCCTTCTTGGAGCAATTACTGCTGTTGTTACTGTGCTTCGGAGGGTGGGGAGCCAATATCTCCCTGTTCTGGACTTGTTGGAGACTCAGGAAAGTGCTGAATGGGAGGAGGACACTGACAAGTGCCAGTTCAACACTTAAAAGTGTGAGGATCACATTGCTAAGTGGGAGATACTGTGTCGTAGCCATTGGCTGTCTCCCCGCCTTTGGCGCACTTGCTTGTCTCACTTCCTGCCTCCCTTGGACAGTTGAAACATACAAGGAAAGTGACAAGGCAAGGCCACACATACCAGACAGGTGAATCTGCACACTTGCGAAAGAATGGGGAATTTTTAATTGAAGCCCCCATCTGAATATTTCCAAAGCCCTGATCTTTTTTTTTAAGGTGGCGAACAAGTGAAGTGAGCACTCAGAAGTCCCATTTGGGCATTGGTGGAGGGGCAGTCACTGGCGAGGGAGGCTGGAGGCAGCACTGGTGAGTTTGCGAAGAGCAGCACAGGCTTTTTTGCCACTCTTGCTGAGCAGCTCTGTAGCCAATCCTGGCAACCCACAATAAAATTGCTCTCCCAGGTTTGGATGACACGACAACCCACCACGGGTATGAACAACCCTATAGCAAGCCATGGGTTCTCAGGGTAGTTTGTTCATGAAAAATAAGCCACCCTGCAGAGACCATGCCAGGTTCAGACGACACAACAACCCTCCATGGCTGGCTGCCCATGGTGGGTTGTCACGCTGTGCAAACCTAGTCACTACCTCCGGGATCAGAGCATGCCTCCATAGACCAGTTCCTAGGAAACCACAGCGCAAGGAGGCTATCGCCTTCATGTCCTGCTTGTGGGCTTCCCACAGGCATCTGGATGGCCATCATGGGAAATGGGGTGTTGGACTGGGAAGGCCTTTGGGGTCTGATCCAGCAGGACTGAGCTGGTGGTGACGGACCAACAAAGAGATCTTGGGGCCATGGTGGACAGCTTGATGAAAATGTTGAACAGTGTGCAGCAGCTGTGAAAAAGGCAAATTCCATGCTGGGGATCATTAGGAAAGGAATCAAAAATAAAACTGCCAATACCATAATTCCATAATATAAATCCATGGTGTGACCACACTTGAAACACTGTGTACAGTTCTGATTGCCACACCTCAAAAAGGATATTGTAGAGCTGCAAAAGGTGCAGAAAATGGGAACCAAAATGATCAAGGAGCAGGAGCAAGTCCCCTATGAGGAAAGGTTAGAATGTTTGGGGCTTTTAAGCTTAGAAAAATAATGAATAAGGGAGGGGGGACATAACAGAGAAGTATACAATTATGCATGGCGTGGAGAAAGTGGATGATAATACCAGAACACAGGGACATCCAATGAAGCGGAATCATGGGAGATTCAGGACAGAAAAAAGGGAATCTTTCTTCACACAGTGCATACTTAAACTATGGAATTAACTACCATAAGGTCCACTGATGGCTACCAGCATTGATGGCTTAAAAGGGGGATTAGATCAATTCATGGAGGAGAAGGCTATCCATGGCTACTAGTCCTGATGGCTATGTGCTGCCTCCAGGATCAGAGGCATATAAGAGTTACTGGGAATATGAGCGAGTGCTATCACACTCCACGTCCTACTTGTGGACTTCCAAGGAGTGTGCAGGGGGTCCCCTAGATGACATCTTGGCAGCCCTCAATCCTGTCAGCTCCACTGTGGTGGAGTAAGAAGGAAACTCATCTGAAGGTTTTGTTGGCCAGTTGTACGTTTTGTCTCATGCTGTTTTTAGACCTCTAGTTGTTTTCAGCAGTTCTGGAAGATAGAAGATTAATATGCCATGTAGACCATTGAGAACCTCCTTGCACTATTGACTATGGTCAGCGACATAAAAATAATCTTTCTGTGAAGTTTGGAGGGTTTCTAATTGAAACCCTCCCATACTTCTGATATGGCTGAACTTTTAAGGAGTTTATTTCTCTTTTCAGCTTGAATAGCTGTGGTTTCTCACACTGACCATTAACTGTTTCTTTCGCTGTGTCTTTTCTCAAACCTGTATTTCAAGTTTTTCTTATGTTTTGGACATTCCAACTAGGGCTGTGCAGGGACCCCCCAATCTGACTCTGAAGCCGCTTTGCAGCTTCCAAGGTGGGCCCAATCCGCCTCGGGCAGATTCGGGGGGCACCCACACACCCCTAGCTCCTTACCTGGGCTGCCGCCGCCTCTGCCGCCTTCCCCGTTGCACCGCCTTCTCCATTGCTCTGCCTTCGCTGCTGCTCGCTGCTGCTGTCTTCGCTGCCTCTGCCAACTCCTCCTGGAAAAACTTCCAGGAGGTTGCCATTTTAAAAATGGCGACTTGCTGGAAGAAGAGTCACAGCACATCCAGGCCTCAGGAGGCGGCACGGCAGCAGAGGCAGCGGCGAGGAGAAGGCAGCTCAAGTAAGGAGCTGGGGGGCGTGGGGTGCCAGGTGGGCTGGGCCAGGGGCCAAAGTACACCGAGCCCCCAACCAGCTTTGGGCCCCCTCCGCTTCACCTCGGAGGGGGCACAAAGTGGCCCGAAGCAGCCTGCTTCGACTTGGGGTTCGGGCCTCGGGCCGAAGCGGTGCACAGCCCTAATTCCAACTTCCTTATTCTAGGAGTAGATATGCAAATCAGGACTGAGTTTCATTTTCCCCTGGATCAGCTGGTCAGGTGCATTTCAGTTCACAGTATCCTATTACTATCCACTAACGAGGAAGCAGAGGGCACTTCGGGTGCTAAGCAAAGACTTCCTTCTTGATAGATTTCAACTGCACTGCTAGGCAACTGCGGGTAGGTAAAGATGAGCTACTGCAAGTTTTCTCCACAGGCTGATTGCCAGTTTCTCCAAGGGACCAGTGGAAAATAAAAATGCACATTCAGCCCCCAGGTTGAGAGTTCAACACCGCATTAGATATTTTGATGGACATGGCACTTAGTGCTGGAATTTCTCCTGTGATGTAGCCCAAAACCTTCTTGAAACCTTCATCTTGTGATCTTTAATTGGTGGCATTATTTTCAGTCATTATTCTGAGTGAAAGGCAAAGGATTGGTCAGCCATGCACCCAGTTCCTTTGGTTGTGTTGTTAAAATTACACGATCAGACTGTGCTAATAAATCCCTGGTATATGCTCATGTGCACACGTAATCACACACATGGGCACTGAATTGACCTGCAGGATGTCTTGAATAGATGCTCGCCCATTCCCCCTGCATGACATGAACAGAAGGTTTAATGTCTCCCAACCCTCAGCTTTTTCAGGGTACAGGAGAAGACTCTGATGAAGATGAGGGTCAGGCTGCCCTTCCAAGGCAAGGACACTCAGTCCCATATGAGCACTACTACCCCTGGCCAGAAGACATGGTCAGAGGATGAGCCCCTGGCAGAACCTCCCTCTTCAGCCTTGCAGAAGTCTGAGACGTCAAAATCAGGTGAGGGCCCCCTAACAGTCCACCCAGCAGCTCCAGAGGGGGTGGAACTAACCATAGATCATGACTGCCTACATAAGGCATCAGTTGCCTTTAGCTTGCTGCTGAGACAACCTCCTCCTATGTTTCAAGTACGACAGAGCTCCAACCAGCAAAGCTCACTCTGAGCTATTCATGGTCCAGTTGTAGCTGCCTTTTACATAAGGGGTCTTCTGCTTTTATGTATTTATTACATTTCTATACCACCCAATAGCCAGAGCTCTCTGGGTGGTTTACTTAGCTTGCTGTGCCTGCTGTACTTACCTTGATCAGTTTCTATCTACCTGACACAATCTCACTTCCCTAGACCTGACTGTTGTACCTAGACTGGGCTCTCCTTTCTCAAATCTGTCCCTGTCAGATGCCATTGGCTTCCTGTGTGGGCCTCAGAACCACAGAATAGGACAGGAGGTAGCAGTTGGTTGTAGGAGTGTTACTCCTGCCAGGAATGTTAAGGACCTGGATGCTATTAGAGGATAAGGTAGAGCCAGGTACCAACTCAAGGGTTCACAGGAGCCAAGACAGGTCCAGAGAGGTTGGTAGAAAAAACAAGTTGGAACAAGACAACAGAGGACCCTGGGGAGAGGTAATGAGTGGGGTACTGCAGGGCTCAGTCCTGGACCCAGTGCTCTTCAACATTTGTATTAATGACTTGGAGGAGGAGGTGCAGGGAACGCTGATCAAATTTGCAGATGGCACAAAATTGGGTGGGATAGCTAATACTTTGGAAGACAGAAACAAAATTCAAAGTGATCTGGATAGACTGGAGCGCTGGGCAGAAAACGACAGAATGAAATTTCATAGGGATAAATGCCAAGTTCTGCACCTAGGAAAAAGAAAGCAAATGCACAGTTACAAGATGGGGGATACATGGCTCAACAACACTACAATCAAGAAGGATCTTGGAATTGTTGTAGATTACAAGCTGAATATGAGCCAACAATGTGATGTGGCTGCAAAGAAGGCAAATGCTCTTTTGGGCTGCATTCATAGAAGCATAGCTTCCAGATCTCGGGAAGTACTTGTTCCCCTCTACTCAGCACTGGTTAGCCCTCATCTGGAGTACTGTGTCCAGTTCTGGGCACCGCACTTTAAGAAGGATGCAGACAAGCTGGAGAGGGTTCGGAGGAGGGCAATGAAGATGATCAGGGGACTGGAAACAAAGCCTATGAGGAGAGACTGAAAGAACTGGGCATGTTTAGCCTTGAGAAGAGAAGACTGAGGGGAGATATGATAGCACTCTTCTAGTCCTTGAAAAGTTGTCCCAGAGAGGAAGGCCAGGATCTCTTCTCGATCATCCCTGAGTGCAGGACACGGAAGAATGGGCTCAAGTGACAGGAAGCCAGATTCCGGCTGAACATCAGGAAAAACTTCCTGACTGTTGTTAGAGCAATACGACAGTGGAACCAGTTACCTAGGGAGGTGGTGGGCTCTCCCACACTGGAGGCATTCAAGACGAGGCTGGACAGCCATCTGTCTGGGATGCTGTCACTTGGATTCCTGCATTGAGCAGGGAGTTGGACTCGATGGCCTTGTAGGCCCCTTCCAACCCTACTATTCTATGACCCCACAGGTCAATAGGAAAGTGTACTTCCTGTTCACTGGAAAGACGGTGGGAGGAAGCTTATGGGAAGTGTCAAGCCTCATGGATGGAGACGTGGAATGGTGGAGTTCATCAGGAACTTCCTAGGCCTAGTGGAGAAAGTTCTGGCCTCATGGACCAGAATTATGATCCCTGGGTTCAACTCCAGCCACCACCAGATTAGCATGACAATGGACTAGATCCTAGTGACCAGAGGGCTAAAGCCTAAAGGCATTTCCACTCTCCAGTGTTGCAAGTAAGCAGGAGAAGGAATTGTGATGTTCTGGGAGAGAAAATGAGAGGGAAACAAAATTTCATATGTTTGCAAGTTTATTAACTAGGGATGTGCAAAGTTTATTAACTAGGGATGCATGAATCCACTGAACTCGAGCTTGCCAAGGTTTTCCAAATTCCTTCTCGAAGCTTGTTGCAACTCGAGTCCATCTCAGATTGTGAGCTTTATGGGTTTTTTTCACATAATCTGTGCATTTGAGGGGGCATATTTTTCCAAATATACACATCAATTGTGCACATCTTTGAAATGTACACATTCTTCTCCTATTGATTAAAGCATATTTGTGTGCATTTTTAAAAAGTACACATTTTTAATACACATTTTTCAAATGTATGCATGCTGTCGAACACGTTTTCTTGGGGTCTGCGAATCACATTGCAAGCTCAGAAATCTACAGACTTCTACCACAGATTGTGTCCAAGTCTGTGTTCACTCCAGAAGATGTAAACTGGGTAAATCCAGATCAAATCCAGATTAACCACTTAAATCTTAGATGTTGAGTAGGAAAGATGTTTCAGAAATTAATCTCAGCACAAATGTAGAAACTTTGAGTCTTCAGTAAATTGCACACTATGATCACTGGCATGTATCTTGCCCACATCAGAAAGCATTCAGGCTTCAAACTAGTACTGAGGTTAGAGAAATTTAATATTGGTATTTCTAAACTGTCACCAGAATCTGATTGAATCTCTCTCCAGAATTTGATGGCTGATGCTCGTATGGCATTTGCCAAAACTAAAACCCACTATCGATTAAGAATTAAAATTTGAACACCAAATTCAAATTTCAAAGGTCTTGGGACATTGAAAATCTCAGTGAGAATTTTCAAGTGCAAATTTGACATTTGAGTGGAGTTTACCTGCTAAATATCTCAGCTCTGCATAAAGCGTGTATTCAGCTCTACTTAAGCAGCCCCCACGCTCCCAGGTCACCATGCCAGGGCCCGTCCAGGTCTGTCGTCCCTGCTGCTAGTGGCAGAAGCGCAGCAGGGAGAGGCTTGGGACGGTCTCCTCTTTTCCGTCCCTGATGTCGCACTCGGCTTAATCCATTGCCAACAGCCAAGGGAGGGGCCAGCCTTCCACTTTCAATTTGCTGTTGCTTTAATCATTCCTTCATGCAGCGTTGATTTTATTAGCCACCTTGAGTATACTACTGGAACAGTGAGATACAAATTCAATGAATAATAAGACCGGGGTTGTTCTTGGAGGCAGTGCAGCGTGGGGCATGCTAAGCTTTATGATCCCTGGCTTAATTTGCTCCTCTCTGGGCTAGCTAGCTGTTCATCCTGCTTTCTGGAAGCAATGTCTCCTCCTCCACACCTGTCTCTCTGGAAGGTTGCAGCCTCCTGGATTCTCTATGTGGTTGTTTGAAACAACTACTGAAGTGTCCTCTCACAGTGTCCTCTCTCCCACATCAGCAGACTTAGTGATGGCCATTACATGCCTTCAGTTGGTCTGCTTAACCAAGTAGAGAAGGAATTGGGGGAAAGCTGGGGGATAACAGGTGTGCGTGTGCGTGTGTATATGCGCGCACCTGTAAGTTGGTTGGCTACCTCCTAATGGTAATCTTTGGGACCACAAAGCACTCAAGCACTCAAGTATGTGCCAACAGTTAGTGCCACTTTGTTTAAAATAAAACCATGAACAAGGATGTAGGTAAAATGCAAAAAATGAAAAGCTATTGTCAATTTAGTCCCCCCCCCGCCCAGTTTTTTAAAAAGCTGTCAACTTTTGTGTGTGTCTCTGCAAAGCCTATCATAATGAATCATAGCTGAGCAGTAATCCTTCATTAGAACATTCAGCTCTAATTGCTGGCAAGGAGCCATTTGTCTCTTTTTTTCTACCCTCATTTTAACAAAACATTTATGCATGAAAGATTTAATGCCAGGTATCAAGCATATCATTGTAAATTTGCCACTAATTAAGCCTAATTAAAATAATTAAATGGCTGCCAAGTCACAATGCAAAATGGAAATTACATTCGCCTTTTTCACATACCCCATCCTTGATTCAGATTTTAAGTGCAAACATTTCTGTGTTCCAGTTGGTGACTCTGTGTGTGTGTGCGCATGAGAGAGAGAGAGATCTATCCAGCCAGCCAGCCATCTATCAAATACACAGTCTCTCTCTCTCTCTACTTGGAAAAGGGAAGGTGCTAATGAACTAATATTGCAGTATGATAGTTTACTTTCTCCATTTGGGATTATTTATGAAGGTTCTCTCTCTTCCTTAATCTGGATGAAGTTTGGGAAATTTGACACTGAATATTCATAATGCCCTGAATTTTTAATCAAAGCTGCTGACAGTCCCCTTTGCACCGCCAGTATCTCCACCATGAATAATTTATCCTCTGCTGTTCAGAGGCCTTGGCTGCAACGGGCACTGTATGGGTAGCAATGGCCTGGCCTACTGTAGACGCCACATGGCAGTTCCAGATGTTATGGTTTCACATGTGCTCAGTTCATCAAAACCAAAAATGACTGGTATCCACAGGCACAGCCTTTCCCTAGACAGGCCATCTGGCAGGTGAAAACAAATCTTGGTGCATTGTGGGAAAAGTGCTTATTTTCATGGCTCTCTAGTGTGGGCTTCCTACTTCTTTCACAGTCAATACCTTTGATTTGGAGTTGTTGCTGTGGACAATGGATCAGGTAGCCAGGTTTAGGGCAAATGGATAAGGGGAAAGTACATCCCAGAATACCTCCAACAAGCACTCAAAGGAGTGGTGGCTGCCCAGCTCCACATGAATTTCGATGATACAGATGATCTTGATCTGATCCAGTCTGGTACTTTCCATCCTGGCCTTGGTTAGCAACCTGCACCAGGAATGGACTGGGGCATCTGTCCCTGCTGCTGCTGGACTTCTCTGTGGCTTTATACCAGCTCAGATTACTTGCCCATGTACTCCAGAAGTGTATATCTGACTGGCAGCAGCTCTCCAGAGCAGGGGTAGGCAACCTTTTTGAGCCATGGGCACATTTGGCAATTTGATAAACTGTCCTGGGCAATTTACCACAAAATGACTGCCTTGGGAGGTGTGACAAAGGACAAGTAACCTGCTCATAAGATTGAGTACAAGGCAGAGGTAGGTCTAAGCCCGAACACACTACACAACTCTTTGGACCCACAGATTTCAGCACCAACAGAAACCTATTTCACAGTCATCCCTGCTGTTGGTAAGAAAATGTGTTAATTTAAAAAAAAAAAAAGTGGAAAGGGTATGGAATCTTGGTGGATGCCAAGCAAGGTGTCTGGGACACATTGATTCCTGTGGGCACCACGTTGCCTACCCCTACTCCAGACTCTGAAACAGACTTTCACGTCCTTTGCTACCTTAACCTTTTTTAACTGGCTTGGAAATGGGACCCTCTGTATGCAACACATGGGCTCTGCCAGCAAGCTGCTATCCGTCTCTGATGAACGGTGCTGGGGAACTCCTGTTCATCCCCACAGCCATTAGCCCAGAGTTCCATCTTGTTCTCCATGCTGTTTAACAACTCCATGAATCTCCTATGATAAGTCATTTGGGGATTTGAAACGTGGCATCATCACCCAACCTTCTCTCTCTTTTCTATTGGACATCAGAGAGGTGGTGGAAAGCCTTAACCAGTGCTTGAGAGCTGTGATGTGGGCTATCAAACTAAGGTTTGATCTAGACATACTAGAGGCACTTTTGATCAGTAGGAAAGCCAGCCCAGAAAGGAATGTTCATCCTGTTAGAGATGAGATATGACTCCCTCGGAAGAATCACACACACCATTTGAGAAGGCTTTGCCCAGCTTCGGCTCACTGATGAAGTTTGGATTTATGACTCCAATTTCACCCTGCAGGGGTGGGGAACCAATTAGGGTGGCCCATCCCTGGAGGCTAATGGAATGCAATGGATATGGAATGCTCTGGGGGATTTTCCAGTGGATAGGGCTTGTGATCCTGCCAAGGCCCTTGTTTCATTTTGGAACAATTCGATAAAAGAGGCCATTGATACAATTGTTCCCAAGTGTCCTCTCCAGTAGGGCTGTGCATGGACCCCCCGCTCTGCCTTGGATGCCGCTTCAGATTGTCTGAAGCGGCCCCACTCTGCTTCAGGGTGATTCAGACCCACTCTGCTCTGACTCAGATCCGAATCCGGATCCGAAGCGAGATTCGGACATCCAGATCACTCATTTTTTATGTTTTCCCATTGACTTGCATGGGAAAACACAAACGGCCATAACTTTTTCAGTTTTTAGGATATATACATGACATTTGGGAAACTCCCTGCCCCCTTGGAGGGCATCCCTCCTGCCCAACTTCAGGCAGTTTTGCCCAGTAGTTGTTGCGCTGGGCACAGCTAAGATTTGATTTTCTCCACAAAAACTCTCAAAGCGAAGAGCTGTAACTCGTCCCCGGTTTCACGCAAGTGTCTGGAATCATCTGGAATCACTCCACCCCACCCCCGAGGGCAACTCTCCTGCCCAACTTCGGGCAGTTTTACTTCGGGCAGAGCAGGTTGCTGCTCTGGGCAAAGCTACCATTTGATTGTTTCCACAAAAACTAGGGGCGGGAAAGACTGCGGGGAAGGGGGCCCCATCGTTGTCTCAGAGATTTCTGCTTATAAGATGGCTCCACCACCTCCAAGGTGAGTTAAAACTTGGAGGAATGATGGGACAAGCACGAGTAAAAGCCAGAGGACAAATCCTTTCTGGAGAAGAATAAACATTTGGACAACCAGGCTCCACTGAGCCTGCATGTAAGTGAAAGCTTGGAGCTGGGCAGAGGTGGGCAGAGGGAAGCAGGCAAGCGGAGGCTGGAAAAGAGCCACCTGTGGGTGCTGGATGGTGCAAATAAGCTATAGCCCTGTGGCGCCAAAGCCACCAAGCCCAGCTATTCCACCCAGGGATGGGGCACAGGGCGGGCGGGCGACCAGGTGATCCTGCAAGGCTTGTCTGAAAGATAAGCCATGCATACACATGGGCGTTACAGTGAAACTGGGGAAGGCTCATTAAATCCGTTACCGTACCTTTGGGTGGGGTGGGGTGGGGCGGGGCGGGGCGGGCAGGCAGATGGGCCAAGGTTTATATCAGATTGTGGTAATGAAAATGTGATGCCCTTCCGGATTCGAAGAACGACAAAAACTAACCAAAATAAAGAGAAACAGCAGGGTGAGTGACTGCGCCACCCATTTGCTTGAGGGCTGGAGGGTGGGATAGCCCAGCCCGTGACCCAGGGAAGAGACAATGAATAACAATACAGGACTCTTTCGAGGCCCAGTAATTGGAAGGAATGACTATACTTCCCTTAAAGGAACATCCCAGGGAGGACAATTCTGGCACCAAGGAGGACGTGGGGGGAAACAAAACAATCACGGACTCCATGATTGGCCACAACTAAAAGGGAGGGAATGGAATGGAGGAGAGTAAAATACAGTAATGAGATGAGTACATGGTAAATCCTTTAATGAACGTTCATGGGTGGGAAATTCTGGTGCCAGGGAGGCAGTGGGGGGTGGTAATATTTATTGTTCTTTCTTTTTTTTTTTCTGCTCCCAAAGCGTATATTATAGTCCTGCAGTTGAAAAGTTTGTACTCTGAATACTGAACGTAATGCAGAGATGACAGCGGGTAACTGGGATGCACTTTGGCCCAAAGAGAAGCCTGAGTGTGAGACCCCCCACCCTTAGTCTGGAGAGCAGAAGGCTCTCTCAAGAGGGTTACAGGCAAGCAGCCAGAGGCAGGAAAAGGACAACAGTGCCTCAAAAGCAGACAGTGCCTAGCCCTGAAGGGCAAGTTGATTCTGGAAAGTAGACACTGCCTTGCCCACCTTGCAGCGGTGGCAGACAGCAGTGGTGGGATCCACTCCCACCTCAAAGTGGCCCCACGTGATGCTGCCCTGACGTTTCCGTGGAGGAGACGCAGACTTCCTGCCTTGAGTCTAGGGGGGCAACGCACGAGCAGGGGGGGAATGGAAGAGGGCTTGGGTGCCGGAGCTTCTGCCTCCTGCTCCTCCTCCAACACACCCTGGAGCATCTCCTCCTCTTCGCCCTCCACCACACTGAGGACATCGGATGCCTCCAACTGAACATCCAGCCATGGGCTCCCTCTTCCACCACAGAAGGAGATGCTGCTGCTCCTCCTTTGCCAAGAGTGCTGCTGCTGCCTCCGCCAGCCTCCTCAAACAGGGACCTCTGGGCACCGCAGCTGGCCTCTGCACTCTGCTGCCCTGCTGCGCCGGGACGCGCTCTCCGGACTGGGGGAGAGCCGGCTTGCCCAACGGCGCTGCTAATGACCGCAGCACCTCACCCACCTCTGCCCCTGCCGAGACCCCGAAGAAGATGCCTCATGGGCCTGGCTTGTTTTGCCACACAGTGGAGCATTACTGGAATAATTAGCTAATAATTGATATAAAATAGTATGTGTGTGGTGCTTTGCCCACTGTCTTGAATTTTGGATGTATTGCTTGCTTAACCATAGCACAAGCACACAGACACAGTCACACAGGAGCAAAAGAAAAGCAAATACAGAACTACCCAAGCAAAGAAAAAGGATTTTTTATTTTATATTTTATATTTAATTTTCTGTTAAGGAAAACAAGTTCAAGAAATACAGGATAGCAGAGTAGGAGAGACAGTAAGAGCCCAGAACAACCAAAGAATAGAAAAAAAACTTCCTTTCTGTTTTTGGAGGATCAAGCCAGAAAAGACACAGACAGTTTACTTCTGAACTGGGGGCGAGGGGTCAAAAAATAAGGCAAGGCACAGGCAGGCTGTGCTATATTTCCTTATTTTAGAATTTAGAAAGAAAGGAAAAACTAAATGGTTGAATAATAATTAAAGTGGGGTGGGGAACGGAGGAACAAGCCCAGAGGTAAATGTTTGTTTTGTAAGTTTTGCCCTGATTGCAGCTTGTTCTATTATTCCTTCCTCCTCTACCCTTTCTTTCCTAGATTTCTAAAAATACAGTCCTATCTAGATTTTTAAAAGCGAACACAGCCCTCTCCAGCATCCCCAACCGATGCCAATGGAATGGTGGGGCGGGGGCAGGGGTGGAGCAAAGGAAAAAGGAAAAAACAAGTGAGCTAATAATAATTACGAACTGTTTTTAACAATCAAGGAAAGACAGAGTTAGATCGATATAGATGCAGAACGAGCAAATTGGAATAGAACACGGCAGCTGCAGCAACTGCCAAACTTAGAACACAGATGCACGCAACCCTCTCCCGAGTCCACACTGACCAACGCGAGTAATGGGATGGCAGGGAGGGGAGTGAAGAACAAGCGAGCCAGCTAATAATAATTACTACTAACTGTTTGTAACAATGAAGGCAAGACAGCATTCAGTGGAGAAGATGAACTGCAAGGAGTGCACCCCCCCCAGATCTAACCAGACAAACACAGCCCTCTCCCAACCAACCACCTCGCGCAATGAACAAACACAGCCTTTTGCCAAAGTATATATACCCCCCTCCTCCACCACTCTCTCTGTTTGGAGACTGCTGGTGTCGGTTCTGGCCGAGAGCTCCTATTCGCCAAAGCACACTCCCTCCTACTCCTGCGCTCGCCCCCCGCCTCCCATGTCCACTCGCCTTCCCCCTCCCTCCTCCTCCCACCCGTCCACCTGATCTTTGAGAAGTTGATACATTTTAGAGACAGCCTGTCTCGGCTGCTCAGAAGGCATGAGAGCTACGATTCTCAGAGGCAGATGAGGTGCCTCGTGGAGAGGGCGCTTCGCTTTGTGGTGCCTTGGTGCTGGGCTGCTCCGCTTTGTATCACGCTGAGGAACAGCTCACTTCACCTCGTTATTTGGGCTTCATACCGAGGTGGTGCACAGCCCTATTCTCCAGTTCTGTGGAGCCTGATCAGCTCCATGGTACCCCAGGGGCCATGAAACAGGCTGGACGATGGCTAGCGCACAGGGGGCAGACATCTGGTTGTGAAGCTGACCAAACATGAGTAAAATTACACACTGCACAGAAGAGAAGGTAGCAAAGAAAGGTTTATTTCACTGCCTCATCACAGCCTTGAGTAGCCGTCCAGTGGAGCTTTTTAAGGTGGTTTGAGGGCTGCTAACATTGGTTCCAGTACACAGTAAACATTGCCCCTTTGGAAGCCCACTGTGATTCCTTTGCTAGGCACAAAATCACCTGTCTTCATAGCAGTCTTGACCCTGCACTTGCTGCCATCCCAACTGAGGTGTCCAAAGCTGTGTCTAGCCAGATATTGTGGGATCAGTGTCAGTTTTCACAGCCTGAGGACATGAGCAAGATGGCTGGACCTGCATGCTTGACCATGCGCTCTCTCAATCTTTGCCCTTCTTGGCTGATTAAAGCTAGCTGAGGAGGTTTGAAAGGGTGGCTCCTGGGTTTAGCAAATGCACCCCTGTGAGACGGGGAAATACTAGCTGCCTTGAAAGAAGTCCACCTTTGACCCTATGATACTTGACAATTACTGCCCAGTCACAAATGCCCCCTATTTGGGGAAGGTTCTTGAGAGAAAGGGCAACTGCAGACAGTCTTGGAGGATACTTATTATCTTGACCCATTCTTGTCTGGGTTCAGGTCTCCTTTGATGACTGAATCAGCCTTAGTCACCCTGATGGATGACCTTTACTTGGAGAGGGACAGGGAGAATGCTGCCCTGTTGCTCTTACTGAATCTCTCAGTGGCTTTTGATTCTATTGACCATGGTATCCTCCTGGACCAACTTTGTGAGACGTGTATTAGAAGCACTATTCTTCAGTGGTTCCAGTCCTATCTGCAAGGTTGGTCTTGGTGAGTAGTTGGTCTTGGTGAGTAGTTTTAGAGGAGTGCTCATTGGCCCCCTGGCATTTAAGCTGTGGGGTGCCACAGGGCACTGTTTTATCCCAAATGATATTTAACATCTTTATGAAGCTGTTGTGAGTGGCCATTAGGGGGCGTGGAGTGAGGTGCCATCAGTACACTGATGACACCCAATTGTATTTGTCCCTAATGTCTGAATCACAGAGGCTGTGCAAGCCTTGGATTGGTGCCTGGATGTAGTGGTGGGCTGAATGAAGACCAATAACCTGAGTCTGGATCCTGGCAAGATGGGAGCACTGTGGGCAAGGGGTGTTTGTGTCTGGGAACCGGGTGGGGTTACACTCCCCTGAAGAAGCAGATGCGAAGTCTGGGGAATGCTCATTGATCCAGCTCTGTCACGACAGGTCTCTTCAATGTCCAGGATGTTTATGAGCTCTAGGCTCTTCAATGTTTATGAGCTCTAGGCTGCAAGACAGTTATGGCCATTCCTGGACAAGGATCACTTGACTGCCATGTCCCATGCATTAGTAACCTCAACACTGGATTAGTGCAATGCACTTTATGCAGGGTTGCCCTTAAGGTTGGTGCAGAAGCTGCAGTTGGTGCAGAATGCTGGAACGTGAAGCCCTCAGACTTCTTCATGTCCAGGAGGATCCGGTGACCAGACCAGGTGTGCAGAATCAATCCAGGGCCTGAAGATACTTCACTCCGTAGGTAGATGCTACACCCTGTGGTTTGGTGGCTCACCACACGAATCCCAGGACTGGCAGTTCAAGTCCTGGCAGCTCCTGACATTGCACGAGGGAGCGCATGAACCCTGAAAGGCAGCTCATGAAAGCTCACACCAGGACTTGCCCGTGCCCCCGGGTAGCTCAGTGGGAAACAGCACTGAACTGGGGGACACAAGCAGGATTGAAGTGCTGCTCTGGAGAAAGTGCCACTGAACTGATCACCACAGGGCAAAACTCACCTTTTGGCTGCCTGACCAAGTGCACTCTGCTTCCTCCCGTGCCACATCCCTGATGCCACCTGACCCTTGGCCCCTGTCCAGGTGTAGGACCCCAACACCATCGTATATTTGAATTCTGTCAGGGCACATGGATTTAGCACAATCCTATCCTTGTACAGCCAGCGTAACTCATGGATAGTGGTATGCTGTCATACCTTTTATAAATAATCCACAAACTGTACAATGTTGGTGCAGATTATACGCTGTACATTTTGGCTCTTGAAGTAATAAATGAAGTATAGGTTATATAAGTAAATATTACACATATTTCAAGTTTTCCCAAAATATCTGCCCCCCACCCCCGCCCCACAAACCCTGGAAAAAACACTTCCCCACTGGCTTCAAAATCTCTAGTTCGGTAGTGGAAGACTGGCAGACAGATTTGTGGAGTTTGGGATCAGGGATTATATAAGATATCCTTTTAAACTTGACATTTTATCTTTCTGATGGTATTGGATTGTGACTTTAAATTTCTCTTATGCAGCCCAAGTCCTAGAGAAGGGGCAGAATATCAACTGACACACCTACATACCTAGAGTTCCATTGAACAGGGGTCAAGAGGAGATGGCCACCCCTCTAAATGCTTTCAGATTAACCATCCAGTTCAAGGGATCCTGCTTGGCCATTTGCTATGTAAACAGGGGGCTCCCTGTCACTTTGGTAGCTTCTCTGTGCCATGCAGGTATTTTTCACCTGGCTCCCCGTGCCACCTGGCTCTCACTTCCCTTCCAGTGACTCGTTACGTTTCTTTGCCTTCTCTTCTTTTCACAACCCAGGGAACTTGTACATAGAAATAGAATTGGTTTTCTGGCATGAGCTTCCTGTAATTGTATCTGAAAAGGGTGAAGCGTTTAAAACCAAAGGGTGAAAAAAGGGCTGCAAGTCCATGAATAATGCATGTCCTCTAAAACAGCCTCCTGACCTGCCTGTGGAATTCCCCCATTGCTGAAACCTCTAGAGAACTTTATTTATTTTGAACTACTGCCCCTGACAACGTTTCCTGGGTGGCGGTGTATGCCAAAAACACCAGTATGGAAACAAGCCTTCCCCGGGTGGGGGTGGGGATTTTGTACTCTTGGTCAATATTTCACGATGAGTTCGTTACTGTCCATTCAAACCTCGACTGAAAGGTGAGGTTATCCTGCCTGTTATCCTACACGCTGCTGCTTCTGGTAACAGCTCTTCGATGCCGGCATGGACTGGAGATGGGATTACAGGGAAGGGTCGGTGGCTTCCTAACAGAGAGGGTGGTTTGCTGGGAGAACAAACACCATGGAGATCCAGCTTGGGGTCAGGGCGAGAGTGCTCCTCTCAAGCGGTGGAAATTTGGTTTCAGATCATTTGCTGAGCTATGCATTAAATGTACTGGGTGCCCTTGGCCCAATCCCTCCCTTTTTCAGCCAGGCCCCAAGCATGGGGCGTGGGGTGGGGGGGAGCACTCCTTACCAGGACTCAGAGAGGCAGGGGAGGGAGGAGGCCCAGCCTGCAGCCCATGACAGTGTGGGAAAACACCGAGGCTCCATTGTAGCTCATGCGTGAGGATCTTTATGGAAACGTATGCCCCGGGATCCATGTACCTGTTGTCCAGGTTTGGGAGATTCGCTGCAGCCAGTCAGAAGCAGTGCTACAGCAGAACAAGCAACGTTCCGGAAAGGGCGCTGCTGCGGGCCCAGGCCCTTCTCCTGGACAGCGCGGGTGCAGTTCAGCAGACTTGCATTTCGAGAGACGGAGAGATCAGATCTGGGCTTCCCTGTGCGGCTACTCCCAAGAACCGCCAGTCCCAGAGTTCCCTGTGCAGCAGCAGCAGGGAGGGGCAAAGCACTCCAATAGTCAGAGGCATTGATCCCGGGGACAGTAGGAAGCCCCTGCTGCTGGCAGGATTTGCAGGCTGAAAACCTGTGTGTGTGAATGTCGAGTACACCCACCCACCACACTACCCACGTCTGGCTCTAAATACAAGTATGGCAGCTGGAAAAGAAAGGAGATTAAACAAAGGAAACTAGCGGAAGCTAAAGGACACCCATCGATTTTCAAAACAGGCGAGGCCTTTCTCCAGCCTGGCTCAGGCAATGCACTCACTAGGGAAGTGGATGGACAAAAGTAAGATGAAAACGATTTCAATACGCTGTATCTGTGGCAAATGGTGATGAAGATAAGCTGCCAGATACAGCTTCTAACGCCAACCTAATGCTTTCAAAAGATAGTCAGGTAATGTCACGCTTAGCGTAGTGCTACTATACTATCTGATTCCTGTTGTTTTTTCCCCAAAGATCCAAGCTTCTGGCCTGAACACATAACAGATTCCATCCATCAAAAATGTTCTATTTAGTGTCCTGACTTGAAGAAATGCCTCCCCTCTGATCGGTTCTATGACCAGCTGTTCTAGTGCAGTTGCTTATTGTAACTTGAAATTTTACCTCTTTCTTGTGACTGGAACATGCAACTGAAGTTACCCATTACTACAACGCTTTCTCCTTTGGAGGCCTTCCTGATTTCATTCTCCATCTCACAATCACCAGGAGCATTTTAGTTAGGGTGACAATGGGCCAGTTCACATAACATGCCGGCTCATCAGGGGTCGTTTTACCCACTGTGAGCCATGGCACATGCCAGGTTCCATTTTGAATATGCAACCCCCGCTTGGGGGTGGCTATGTCATGTGAACCTGGCCACCAAGGGTTATTTGAGGGTTGAACACCCCTTGTTTAACCCTACAACAACCCAAGGATTACGCAAGGGTTCTTTAATGCTCAAATAACCCTCAGTGGCTGGGTTGCACAATACGGCAACCCCTGAGCAGGGGCTGCATATTCAAAATGGCACTCAGCACAGCTCATCATGGATTATACAACCCCCAATGAGCCTGGCATGACATGCAAACCAGGTCACTATGTCCACAGTACTACAGTATTATAGAGTTTGTATCCAGAGATGCCCATATCCCACTGGTTCTCTCCATTCCACCATTATGCCCACTTTATCTAAGTTCTCCCTTAGAACCCCAAACTCCCATCTTGGCTCAGGGGCTTCTAGCATTAGCACAGAAACTCCCATGCATGGTGTCCATGTCCAAATGTCTCTGGTCTATGCATGTCCCCCTAGCCCTTTGGTCTCTTTGGCTGTCATGTTCTGCCTATTTCCACCTTATCCCCATTTCGGTGATCAAAAACATTTTTATCCTCATTTGCCCTGAACTGGATGTTCCCCAGCTCCTGTCAGCTTCCCCCCTGGGGTCAGTTCAAAAGCTGCTCTGCCACCTGTTTGAAGTCAAACACCAGCAGTCTGGGTCCATTCTGGTTCAAGTGGAGCCCATCCTTTTTGTACAGCCCCAGCTTGCCCCAGAATATTCCCCCATGTCTAACAAATCTAAACCCTTCCTCCCTACACCATCACCTCATCCATGCATTGAGACCCCTCACTTTCACCTGTCTAGCTAACCCTGCACATGGAATAGGTAGCATTTCAAAGAAAACTACACTGGAGGTCCTGGCTTTCAACCTCCTACCTGGCAACCTAAATTTGGCGTCCGGGACTTTGTGACTACATTTCACCACACCTTTGGGGTACACGGAAGGAGCCTCCTCGAAGATTGTTGTACAACCGGGCGTACCCTGGTAACGGTGCATTGCACCGGCTAATCCTTCTACCACCTGATCGAACCGCAGCTCGGCGGTGTGGCAGTGGCTACATTTTGGCAGAGCAGAGTTTGGTCTGGACACAACACAACGACGACCACACCTTTGATGCTGACATGCACTGACTCCACCCCAGCACCTTCTACAAAGCTATCTAGATGATGTGTGATACCTACAACATTCTCACCATTAAGGCAATTCATCATGTGGTCTACACACCTGCCACAAACCCAGCTGTCTGTTTCTCTAATAACTGAATCTCCCAAAGCCACCAGTGCATGCCCTCTGGAGGCATATCCTTGCTGTGAGATGCATCCCCCAAGGAATGGGTTCCTTCTAAGGGACCATTTCCCTCTTCCTCAGAGTGATGTCCTCCTTCCCGAAGACCCTCCTTCTCCATGACAGCAGAGGAGCTGTTATTCTGGGAGTGGAACACCTCTATCACATCCCTGAATGCCTCATCCATCAACCCCTCTGCCTCCCTTGGCTTCTCCAGGTCAGCAACCTTGACCTCAAGGGAACAGATTTGTTCCCCGATAGCCAGGAGCTCAGTGCTCCAAGTTCATACCCATGACATTTTTACTTATCATTATATTTCTATCATCCTTTCTCCAAGGAGCTCAAGGTGACATACATGGTTCCACCCCAATTTAATGCTTACAACAACCCTGTAAGGTAGGTTAGGCTGGAAGAGTGTAATCATCCAAAGAGCTTCAGAAATGAGTGGGGTTTTGAACCAGTCTCCCTGGTCCTAGTCTGACACCCTAATCACTACCCCACACTGGTTCTGTCCAGCAGACAAAGAGCCACACATCTGACACCCTGTGCAATATATTGGTTAGTCCACACAGCCCTGCTGGCTTTCTACCTTCCTAGTTGTTTTTCCTCATTGAGTTTGTTTACCTGGAAAGCTAAATTGTTTACTGTCAGAAGGGGGAAAGGGTCAATGGCCTTGGCCTCCTTGTCCCGTTGCTAAACTCACATGGGTGCTTAACACACCTACCTGCTTAACTTCTTGTTACCTTGATGCTTTGTCCCTGGGGCTGAGATACGTTGTCAGTTGGGGCTTTCCCTTGTATTTGTAGATGCGCTGTTCCCCACTGAATTGGTCTCATTCCTTTTGAAAGCATGCCCTCTTGGGTTTCAAGTTTATTACATAACAATGATGTCCACTGGTTAACTAACTATTTTAAATGCCAGAAGCGAAATTTGGCTTCTGGGTTTAGGACCTTAGAAGCTGCCTTATACTGAATCAGACTGTTGGTCCATCTAGCTCAATATTGTCTACTCTACACCAACTGGCAGCACGTCTCCAGGGCTTCAAACAGAGGTCCTTTCTGTTGGATAATAGGAACAACTCCCCATGCTTTCCAGTCACTAGGGGGCAATAGAGAATGTGTTGCATGGCCAACAATGGCTTATCTAGATGATCCCCTTGTCCTGTAGTTTCCTCTTCCTTCTCCTTCATCCCTTTGCAACAACAAACACATGGACCATGTGCTTCCCTGATGAATTATCATCTTCATCTAAATTTCTATACCACCCCATAGCCAAAACTCTCTGGGTGATTTACAAAGGTTAAAAACATTTTTAAAAATACAGTATACAGAGGTTAAAAGCCATTTACATAAAAAACACACTAACGGACAAGGCAACATATATCTAAAAACAACTTCAAGCAATCAATCATAACCATAAGACAAATCCAGGATCGATTAAAACTCATCATATGCTGCCAAATGCCTGGGAGAAGAGAAAGGTCTTGACCTGGCCCCGAAAAGATAACAATGTTGGTGCCAGGAGGGCCTCATCAGGGAGATCATTCCACAATTGGGGGGCCACCACTGAGAAGGCCCTCTCCCTTGTTGTTTAGGAACATAGGAAGCTGCCTTATACTTGGTTCATCTAGCCCAATATTGTCAACACTGACTGGCAGCAATGGCTGTCCAGGGTTTCAGACAGGAGTTTGCCCAGCCCTACCTGGAGATGCCAGGGATTGAACCTGGGACCTTCTGCATGCAAAGCAGGGGCTCTTCCACTGAGCTACGGCCCCTCCCAAGCTTCCCTTGGAGTAGGCAGCTGGAGGAGGGCCTTAGGTGTTGAGCATAGTGTATGGGTAGGTCCCTGTAAGGAGAGGTGCTCCATCAGGAATTGTGGTCCCAAGCTGTGTAAGGCTTTATAGATTAAAACCAGCACCATGAATTGTGCTCAGAAGCATACAGGCACCCAGTGCAAGCAGGCCAGAGTCGCTCTTATATGTTCAGACCTTCTGTTCAGATGAAGTGTGTAAAAGCACTAATAAAGTACGTTAAGCTGAACGTCTTTTTAAACTGGCTCTACCCTGCATTTATTGCCTCAAACACCAAATGCTGTGTTGCTACGTTATCTCTGTATATAAAGCAGCTCTGCTGTAAGTCACACCAGACTTCCCAACACTTTCCAGCCCTAGCGGGAAATTTTAGGAATTGAACCAGAGACATTTTGTATGCAAAGTAGCTGCTCTACCACTGAGCTATAGCTCTTCACCAGATTTGTTTCATTTGTTTGTGAAACAAATCTCCAGCCCCTCCATTTAGATTTCTTTTCATTTTCACATTTTTATTTATTTACTACATTTCTATGCCGCCCAATAGCTGAAGCTCTCTGGGTGGTTCACAAGAATTAAAACCACAAAATACAGCATAAAATACAATATTAAAATACAATAGCTTAAAACTACAGCGTGAAAGCACAACCTAGCAGCAATGCACAGATTTAAAATGCAATAGCAGATTTAAAACAACAGAGCTAAAAAACTGGAATACTAAAATCTAAAATGTAAAAAAATATAAATCATGTATGTTGGTTAAATCGTTTTGGTACCCTTCACAAACTAATTGTTATTTAACTAATTTCCCCAATTTATAGTCTGCCTACCTACTGAGGCACTCGAAGTGGCTGGTCTGGAGAGAACTAGCACATTACAAAACAGAGGTTAAATATATAGCAAAATACCTCCTTAGGGTAACTTTTCTGTGTCTCCTAATCTTTACATCATCAAAATAAGCTTGGGTGGCCAAATGCTAAAGAGGACAAGGCTTCTGCACCTTTAATAGCTGGATAGATTAGAAGATCTTCTAATCTTTTGTTGTTGTTGTTGTTGTTCAGTCGTGTCCGACTCTTCGTGACCCTGTGGACCACAGCACGCCAGCCTTCCTGTCCTGTGCTCTCTCCCGGAGCGTGCTCAAGCCCATCTTCATTGCATCAAAGATGCAGGAGTCATGTCCTCTTTTGCATCTGGCTAATCTACAATAAATTCTGTGTGACGATTGAGAGTTTCTGGTTTTAGCAGTACATTTAACTGGTCCGGCAGAGCACTTAAACCTTTCTTTTCATTATTTATCATCATGAGGCTGTACAGAGGCTTTTAATTTGCCCACAAAAGTTAATGTTTAAAATGTGTTTCTTGTGTTTTGCATCTTTCCCTCCAGGAGTAAACTGAGTCATGTGACTCCTGACATACACAGACATGCTATATTATAAAAGCACTTAAAGAGATCCCCCAAGTCCACCACTTCTGGCTCTCTGTGCTTCCTTCCAAGGAGACAAACACTTCCATGGATTAAAGTATTTGGTATTTCTTGGATTATATTCTTCACCCTCAGTAAATATGAACCATTTTGCATTTCAAAAATCCTTCAGCAAACAAAACGGTTTGTCTTTTGTGTTTGCTAATTTAAAAACAAATATTTGCCTGCCAAGCAATACAGTCTCTGAGGATGAGCTATTAATAGGATAATTAGGCAGCCAGTAATGAAAAGGATTGCTGGTAATTATGGCAAGATTTGTTTTGGCATTTGAAGGCAGAAAAAGGAGGCTGGAGTGCAAAAATCTACCTTGGAGTTAATTAGCACAATTAGAAGATACCTGAAAGAAAAATAGGCCAACTGGCAAAGCCTTGTTCTTTACTTTTAAAGAGACCGTCTAAGTATTTGCCCAGTGGGCTGGAAGAAAAACAAGATTCTGGTCTCGTCTGGAAAGGCCCAAAGAACAGGGGGCAGGGAGGTAGCTTCTGCTTCGTGCTGGCCTAGGGACTGGAACTAATCCCTCATTGCAGGAACACTGGATCTGTTGGCCGGGAGAGGCTTTCTGCCTGTCCACCTGCATCACCCACAAGCAGGATGAGACCCTTGGAAGTTGGAACTGAGCCCTCCCAGCCAGTCCTCTCCGGACAGCCTTCGCTGGATGCAGACCTGTGGCTAGGAAGGGTCCATTCCATGCAGCAGTTTGGAGCCTTGCTTGCCCACAGAACCACTGGTTCAGCATCTGAAAGACAGTGGCATCGCCTAAACTAGCAAACTGCCCTCTCGGTGTGTGAACTAAGGTTTCTCCAAGGCCAGGCAAGTAGCTACATGAGGCTTTTACTCTGGCTGTACTCCGCATCCAAGTCGATTGTGTCAGATGAGACAATCGTAGCTAGCGCAGCATTTCTTGCCCTAAATTGGGGGGGGGGGTGTCATACGAATTTTGTGACTTTTTTCCCCATCAGATTGGCTTCAATGCAGTCTGTGTGACCTCAGCTGGCTTCACTGCAGGCTGGTGGAAGGGAAAGTCGCGTGGGGTGAGGGTGTGGGGAGAGCAGAGGGCAGAAGGTCTACCCAGAAGTAACCCATTTCCCTCAAATGTGCTTCGCCTACAGGAGCAGAGGGGGCGGGAGAATTCCTTTGCCAGCCCTTTTTCTTAGAACTGCTCAGTCGCTGCCTCGCCCTCTAAATAGTCATTCACTGAGCGCTGGGCAATTGTGCTTACTCACAAGTAGGGAGAGGCGAACTGAGCTGTACTTCACCAGGGCTTCGGGGCGCTGCCACAGCGGTGCCTGTTATCATCATCATTGGCAGGACTGCCGCAGCTGCCACCAGCTCTGCTTCCCCTGCCCCAAACTCTTGTTTCTGCAGCAAAGCTGCCTCCTCCCCCCACCCCCGAAGCATGAAAACCACACACACAACAGGGGAAACTGGCCAGTATTTCTGCCTGAAGAAGGTTAGTGCGCTCTGTCGAAGGGGCGAAACACTGTGGTTGTGAAGGAACCTGGGATGCTAGTATTTCTGCCTGAAGAAGGTTAATGCCGTCTGTTAAAGGGGTGAAACACCGCCATTGCGGGGTTGCAAATGACGGAACCAGGGATGTGATTGTGAATGGCTTAATCAGAGGCTAGTATGTATGAATGGAAAAGACTAACTAATGCGGCCTGATGAAGGGGAGAAAAAAGTGGGAAAGGAAGCCTGTGTCCAAAAGCGCCCTGGGCATGTTTACTCGGAAGTAACTTTTGCACCCCCAGTAAGAAGTCTCTGTGAAGCCACTCCCCCTTTCTGTGCATATTTACTCAGGAGTAAGTTTCACTCCCCCCCAGTAAGATGTAAATCTTGCTCCCGTGTAGTCTCAAGCAGGGGATTTATAAAATTTGGCTGGATCCCGTCTTTCCGAGTGGATGTTGACTTGGAAGCAAATGTCACAGGGGGCAGTGGGACTTACTCCCAGGTAACTATCGTATTTGGAATTGGGACTGGGAAGGATGAACCAGGGTTTGCTTTTTCTCGAGGATACAGGATGGGGATTCACCCCAATGTTGGATGAGAAGGGAGAGGTGTGGGGCTTAACTGCAGGGGCTTAATTCAGCACTTCCGGTAAACTTCCCTGAGCACAAAGGAGCGACAGGAACAAGCCTCTCTCTTTCGCTGAGTGGCTCCCATGGGGTTGATGATGTTTTTCATGATGAAATTGGCTTTGGCCCGTGATCGGCACACAAAGCAAAAAAGGCTGAGTTTTAGGCAGTGCATACTCGGCTTTTCTTGCTTCATGTGCCATTGACGGACCAAAGCCAGTTTCAGTAAAAAGCGGAAAAAGCTGAAAACGCTTCTCTGTGCGTTTCTGTGAAGACTGGCTCCTGGTTGCAAAGAGCATCTCTGCTCAGGGAGCAGCAGCAATGTCCCTGTCCAGCCTCTAGCTGGATGGTTGCCTGAGAAGATTTGCTTTTGCCCCGGTCTGTCTGTCTGCAACAGTTCCCTTCTCCTGCTCCCATCTTTGTTCCTCTGGGTACTTGAGCTGTATGACTGGGGACCCATTCCAAGGATGAATTCACTATGTGAAATTAGTGTACCATCCCTTTAGTTGAACTAAAGGGACAGCACAGAGAATTAAAATGCAAGCATGGCTCTTCTGTCAGATCCCTGCCCACTACGCGTTAATGCCTTATCTTTAAGCACATTTGCCTTGCTACAAAAATGCAGCAGCTGGATCTAACCATGATTAATTAGTAAATTACATTTATATAACACTTTAATCTGCATTTATAGGTTGGCATGGGCAGAAGGTGAGGTAGGGGAATTGCATCCAGATTAGCTTTGATCTCAAAGAAGATGAGATCTGAGATTATTTTCAAAGAAGACAGAAAGTGCAGAAGTGTGCAGATTAAGGGCAGAGAAGACAAAATTAGGTTGTTTTTCTCATTTGTCCCTACCAGAGAGAAGGAAAAAAGAGGAACAGAGGAGAGCCATCCTGGTGATGTCTTGCTTTCCAGTTTAGCCTTTGCATAGCTGGTTCCAGAAAGCAACTGGGGTACCAGGGGAATGGCGAGATTATAGAAAAAGCTTCTTTCTAGCTGAACATGGCCTTCAGTTTCCTAAACAAAATTGCTTTTATTCTTCTCAACATGTGTTCAAAAAGATTAAAGAGCTGTAAACTACCACAGCTTAATAGAAGTGTACATTAGAAAAGAAGCCCAGAACAGCAGAGCCCACTCTGCTTTGGTGAGGATTTAGAAATCCTGTTTATAGAATTATAAAGAACCTTAAAGGATAAAGGATACTGAAGTAGGGATGTGAATATTTTGTAGTATTTGGAAGAATTATTTGATCACAACAATCATTTAGAAAGTATTTTGCTTGCTTGCTTTTCTTTACTTCTTTAAATAAAAGCAGGGAAGCCCATTGACCATTAAGAATTAATAGGGAAAAATCCACTCTCCATGAGGCACCGGGCAGTTTATCAGTCTGGAGATGGGCTCCCAAGAGTAACAGTGTTCCTTTGTAACTACAGAAGATGTTTAGCAGGGCTACAAAAAACTCCAGAATACATAAAGGGGCAATACCTTATTAGGACCAACCAAAGCAATACAACATAGCGAGCAAGCTTTCAACTTCTCCAGAATTCTTCACCAGGCTGGATGGTACAAAAAGCAGGGAGCAGGGGTAAGAGGGGAAACAAGAAAAGTACAAAAATTAGGTTAGATATTGTAGGCATGAAGTCTGCATTTAGACCCAGTCTCAAGATGGACAATGGGACACCAAATGAAAGGGGCTTTCCTTAAAAAAAAAATGTGTTGCCCAACTAGATTTTCTAGTTTTCTCTTACGGATCACCATGGCTACCCCCACTTGTAAGTGCCTTGGAGGGCTACCAGGAGGTTCCTTTGGGTCCCACTCCCTACAGCCAAGAGAAATCCTATCTGAAGACTCTGCTGAAACAGGAAAATAGGCCTGGCTACTTTCCTCCCCAAGGGACATGGACAGGATATTGGGCTGGAGTCAGCCATCAGAGACTCTTCAGGCAGTTACTCTTCCTACCTCACAGAAGGTCCACCTAAACTTGGGGTACCCTATGTGGCGCCCTGGGCACCCCCCTGGGCACCTGCCAAGCAGAGGTGGCCACTGATGCCTCACCAAAAAAGAGAACACCAATTTGCGTGACATCTGCAAATGTATAACTCTATATGAACAAATTTAGAAACATTAGCTATTATTTAAATAGAAATACAAGACATCTCACTTTGCCTGGGCAGCCCATCAAACAGAGGACAATTTCCAATAGAGGACAGTTCTCTGCCAGCTCTCCAAAACAGAGGAGTGCCCTCTGTAAAGTAGGACACCTGGCCACCCTCCTGCCAAGGTCCCTGGCTCCTCCCACATTTCTGTTTTTTAAAATATATACTTACTTTGGTTGGTGCTGGAAAGCAAAGCACTGGCCTCCAGCCACTGCACCCCCTTCCCTGCTTTTCCGCAGAGGGCCTCTAGGCCCAAGGCATTCCCAGCGCGGGAGAGGGAAACGGCGGGCCGGCAGAGGCAGGTGCTTGCTTCCTTGGCACGCCCAGCCAGCCAAAGCCCCCATTGATGGGGGAGGAGAAAAGGGCCCCCGCCGCTGCATGGTGAGCTCAAGAGGCAGCAAGGACAGACGGGTGCGCTGGGGTGCGCTGGGGGTTGGCGTGAGCGTTGCCTGGGTTTTTGTGGGGGTGTCACAACGTGAAAGGTCGGATGGATTTGTCCTGGATGGGCTGTGCTTCCTAGTGGATGCCATGAAGCAGTTGAGGGCAACCCCCACTGCTTCGGGCCTGAGGAGAGAGAGGCTGCAGCCAGGGAGAGCTCTGTAGAGGAGTCTTTCTTCAAACAAAACTTGTTTCTTTGGAAGCAGAGTCTGTTTGAATCTGTGGCGTGATTCCACCTACTTTGAAACAGGGGCGGGGGCTGCAGGGTGTGTGTGTGTGTTTGGGGGGGGGCATTTCTATGAGCACAGTTTCCCTTCTGTAAAATGGGCATTTCCTTGTGCTTTTGTCAGGGAAATATGTGGTTTGGTATTTGGGTCAAACCCATCCCTCTGCCTTATACTCAGTTTTTTGTGCAAGTTACTTTTCCACTGTGACTAGGCAGTCTCTCCATAGCAGCCATATTGTAGTGGTGCCCACGACACTTTCTCAAATTTCCAAATAAGCCCCCAAAAGTTGGAGGCCTCTCACCTAAAGTAATGCAGATGCCTGACCTGATCCTTTCACTTGTAGCAGTAGAGAAAATGTTTAAACTACCACCAACCTCAGAAAGGTTCTTGCCATTTGCAAGTAGATCTGACTAAAAATGCCAAGGTCTGTCATAGCAAACTCAAGAACCCTTGGTGGGACCAGCATAAGCTTGGCAAATTTGCAGCATTTGGAATCTGAAATGTCAACATTTGAAATGATGAAAATCCCAAATTTAAAATACGATTTTTAGGGAGCCACTGAAATTCTGATTTTCAAGTCAAATGTTAACTAAGGCTGCAACCTCATACATATAGGAAGTGGAAGGAAGGCCAAGCAACAAAGGAAGAGTACAGGCAGGTAGCACAGAATTGCAGGGATGGCGTCAGGAAGGCTACAGCTGAGAATGAGCTGAAGTTAGCGAGGGAGGCTAAAAGCAACAAAGAGGCTTTCTTCAGCTACGTGCAAAGTAAAAGACAGAAGAAAGAAACGGTGGTTCAGCTATTAAATAAGGATGGCAAAATGATAACAGAGGACAAAGAAAAGGCAGAGGTGCTCAATCCCTACTTTGGCTCAGTCTTCTCCCAAAAGAGGGTCTATCACCCCCCTGGCAAAGGCGAAGTACAGGCTGAAGGGGCAGGATTGCAGCTTGAGATCGATAGGCATATGGTCAAGGAACACCTAATGACTTTGAATGAGTTCAAATCTCCAGGGCCAGATGAAATGCATTCTAGAGTAATGAAGAAACTGGCAGAAGAACTCTCAGAACTGCTGTCTATTGTCTTTGAGAAATCATGGAGGACGGGTGAAGTGCCAGATGACTGGAGGAGGGCTAATGTTGTCCCTATCTTCAAAAAGGGTAAAAAGGAGGAACCTGGGAACTACAGACCAGTCAGTCTGACATCAATCCCTGGGAAAATTCTGGAGCAGATGAGAAAGCAATCCATCTGTAAGCACCTTGAAAACAATGCCGTGATTACGCAAAGCCAACATGGATTTGTCAAGAACAAATCCTGACAGACGAATCTGATCTCATTTTTTTATCAAGTCACCTCCCTTGTGGACTGTGGGAATGCTGTGGACATCATATACCTCGACTTCAGCAAAGCTTTGGACAAAGTGCCCCATGATATCCTGATGAGCAAACTAGTTCAAAGTGGGCTAGATGAAACAACGATCCAGTGGATCCACAGTTGGCTACAGAATTGGACTCAAAGAGTCCTTATCAATGGGACCTTTTCAAACGGGGGGGGGGAGGTAACAAGCGGGGTACCGCAGGGCTCAGTCCTGGGCCAAATGTTCTTCAACATTTGTATTAATGACTTGGAGGAGGAGGTTCAGGGAATGCTGATCAAATTTGCAGATGATACAAAATTGGGCAGGATAGCTAATACCCTGGAAGACAGAAACAAAATTCAGAGTGATCTTGATAGACTGGAGAGCTGGGCAGAAAACAACAGAATGACATTTAATAGGGAGAAATGCCAAGTTCTGCACCTAGGAAAAAGAACGCACAGTTACAAGATGGGGGATACGTGGCTCAACGTGGAATTGTTGTAGATTACAAGCTGAATATGAGCCAACTATGTGATGTGGCTGCAAAAAAGGCAAATGCTCTTTTGGCCTGCATTAATAGAAGCATAGCTTCCAAATCCCGGGAAGTACTAGTTCCCCTCTACTCAGCACTGGTCAGGCCTCATCTGGAGTACTGTGTCCAGTTCTGGACACCGCACTTTAAGAAGGATGCAGACAAGCTGGAGAGGGTTCAGAGGAGGGCAGTGAAGATGATCAGGGGACTGGAAACAAAGCCCTATGAAGAGAGACTGAAAGAACTGGGCATTTTTAGCCTTGAGAAGACTGAGGGGAGATAGGGTAGCGATCTTCCAGTACCTGAAAGGTTGTCCCAGAGAGGAAGGCCTGGATCTCTTCTCCATCATCCCAGAGTGCAGGACACGGAATAATGGGCTCAAGTGACAGGAAGCCAGATTCCAGCTGAACATCAGGAAAAACTTCCTGACTGTCAGAGCAATACGACAATGGAACCAATTCTCTAGGGAGGTGGTGGGCTCTCCCACACTGGAGGCGTTGAAGACGAGGCTGGACAGCCACCTGTCAGGGATGCTCTGACTTGGATTCCTGCATTAAGCAGGGGGTTGGACTCGATGATCTTGTAGGCCCCTTCCAACCCTACTATTTTATGATTCTATGACTTACCTTAGTAAATTTATGGGATTACACAGTAAGAAAACTGGGCAACTCTACTCAGAACAGGAGACCAAACAACTCGATGCCCTTTTAAAATGTAGCCCCTACCACTGTACAACAGGAAACGCTAGTGAAACTAACCAAGTTTCTAGCTCACTACCATCAAGAGAAAAAACAAACAAGTGTTCTGTTCAGACTGTAGGTTGATTTTAGATACAATCTACAAAAAATGTTTTAATTACCAGAATTCAACAATATTCTTTCTCACCTGAACTACTCTTCAGCTGGGACATCTTACTATTACTCTAAGTGCTGCGATATGAGATGAAGGTAGTGAAATCTATTGACAATTGTGAAGAGTTATATAAAAGGAGTCTGCAGTTATTGGTCTAACTAGATAGACTGGCGGATGGATTTGGAGGTCCTGAACAGCCACATTCCCTGTTATAACTTCTGCTGTTGTGCTGTGTAAGAGGATTGTGCAGATTAAATGAAATCATGAGACATGCTATGCAAATTACATCCTAAATCAGATTTTCCAGCAGAGATTAGAGGGGCAAGCGGGGGTTGGGAGTGGAAAATTTTGTTTCTTCATCTTGTTCTGGAGGATACAGTTTCCAAATGCAGTCACACAACACTTTCTTTTAAAAAAGAAAAAAAGAACCCCCCACTTTTTATTGTTAATGTGTGTGCTTTTCTGTTTTCCTACCAAATTGGCTGACATGCTGAAGCTTATGGGGGAGAAAATTGCAACCAGCAGCGAGAAGTCAGTGGATGTCCGTTTGCACTCAGTGTTACGCAAGCAACTGCTCAAAAACTTTAATTACATCTGGGCTCTAGATCAACACCCCACATTCATGCTTTTAACAAATTAGGGCCTTCGACAACTGGCCGCTTCACAGACATGGTGCTGGAGACCAGAGAAAATTGGCGCAAGAGAGAGCAAGGAGGAGCTCTGAAACTGCTGTCATGAACTCTGCTGCGTCTAAGGATCTTGAGGTGTTCTGTCTTCACTTTCTTTTTGTCTCTTTTTCAAATTAAAAACAACAACAACCTTGTGCTCTATTTTGGGGCAGTGAATGATAGCTCTGAGAACTAGAAGTATTAGCAGCTCATGCCTCTCCAAGTTTTCTAATCCACCACAAACAGATCTCATTTTAGGTGTGCTGCATTAAATGTGAAAATTAACTAGGGATCAGTTCCTGTGACGCAATGTTCTTGCTCTGAACTTGGAAAGAATTTGGTACCACCCCCAAAGAGCACTGCACTTGCTTGTAGGCGAGACATTCATTCTTCCAGCACATAGAGGGGATGGGGGAACCTTCACCTTAAGTCTGCCCTTCTGTAACAAAGTAAATAGAATTCATGGTGGATTCATTATCAATACAAATGTTTTCCAGATAAATTGCTATAGCTAAAAGGAGTTCTGTAACAAATCAATTAGACCAGCAGATAAGAACATAAAGGGAGGTGCACTGGATCACACCAGCATTCTGTCCCCACAGTGGTCAGCTACCTACTGGAAGCCCACAAACAGGGCCTGAGCACAATAGCACCCTCCTGCTGACACTGAGACACATCCTGCCTCTGATCCTGGAGGCAGCGTATCACCATCAGGACTAGTAGCATTTGGAAGCTTTATCTGCCATGAATTTGCCTAATCGCCTTCTAAAGCTATTGGAGTTGGTAGCCCTGACCACCTCTTGTGGTAGCAAATTCCACAGTTTGACTATGCACGCTATGCAGAAGTACTCCTTTTCCTGCAGCAATGAAGTGTAGTGAGCACAGGTGCTGTTGCAGTAGGTGTGCCATATTTCATGACACGTTTGTCTTGGGGCAGCTCCAGAAAAGGCTTTTATCATGGTACCACCCTCCCACATTCACAGAACATTACTGGGGGCGGGTGCAGACCTTCCTGTCTCCTACCACCTTCCTATTTCCACCACTTCTTCCGTCTTCTTTCTTACCGCAGAAAATCCATTAAGAAAATGCAAAACAGCTCCATCTGGAAGCACCCCTGCTAAAGTGATTTCCAGGTCATGGAGGCCAAATGGATGACATGGGCAGGAAAGCGTGAGTGAGCTCTAGCATGAGCCTCACTATGTTCAGGCTGAGCAGCAGGAAGTCTTGGCTGCTTCGAGGTGACCCTGAGGGTTCTGAGCTGGGAGAGGGGAAACGGAAGGAGAATGCTAGTGGAGGCAAGAGGGACAGGAGCTCCTTGGGCCTCAGCCACAGCCCAAGAGGACGAGGGTTCGTTCGCCAGACCAGTGTGTCATTTTTGGAGGCAGCAATTGCAAGGAAGAGGAGGGCCGCTTTTCAGGTTACTGTTCAAACACATAGGATAAATTGTGGGTCTTGTGCAGGTGGGGGTGTGGGGAAGCCCAGATATCTCACTGGAACTGGCAAGAGGTATACCTGACTTTCTGCCAACACTTAGTTGGCCAAAGTGAGTTTTGAAATGGGTGGCTCTGGCTGAGTCCAGGCACTTGTACTGCACCTCTTGGTATGATGTTTGGACATCTTTCCCAAGGTTGAGTCATCCTGTGTCTTTAATGAAAGAACCAGCCTGCTGTGGGTCCACTTCCAATGGAATGTTGACCCCTTAGTCTCCTGGTGGCTACATCCAAGATGCTGCAACCAGGCAACAAAAAGGAAGGATTTTTAAAGAACTCAAATATCAAATTGCTGATCATCTAACAACAAATACGTAACATGTCCCTAAGATCAGCCTCTGTAAGAGAGAACTGGAGAGTGGGCAATGTAACACCAATTTTTGAATAGGGATCCAGGGAGGATCCGGGAAATTACAGGCCAATTAGCTTAATGTCTGTTCTGGGTAAATTGATTGAAAGAATTATTTAAGATAAAATTAGTAAGCATACAGAAGGACAAGCCCTGCTGAAAAAGAATCAACATGGCTTCCACAAAGGTAAGTTCTGTCTCACTAACCTTTTAGAGTTCTTTGAGAGTATCAATAGACATATAGACAGGGGTGATCCAGTAGACATTGTTTACTTGGACTTCCAAAAGGCTTTAACAAAGTCCCTCACCAAAGACTCCTGAGCAAATTTAGTAGTCATGGAGTGAGAGGTCCTCTTATGGATCAGTAACTCGTTAAAGAACAGAAAGCAGAGAGTAGGAATAAATGGTAAATTCTCCCAATGGAGGGAATAGTGGGGTCCCACAGGGATCTGTATTGGGACCAATGCTTTTCAACCTGTTCACTGCTCACTCCTAATTCCAGATCATTTATGAAGTGATCCAAGTTTGCGGATGACACCAAATTATTTAGGGTGGTTAAAACAAAAAGGAATTGTGAAGAGCTCCAAAAGGATCTCTGTAGGGATGTACGAAAATCACTTACCTTTCGCGGATTATGCTGATGGTGGGGGGGGGAGGCGCTCTGTCCCTCCCCCCGGAATCCTGGACGGGGGGGAGGCGCTCCGTCCCCCCCCCCCGAATCCTGGCCGGGGCTGTGTTCCGCAGTGATTCTGTGGAGCCGCCGGCCAGCTCTGCCAGCAGCCGGACATCCGTCCGCTGGCTAGCAGGGACCCAAATGGCGGCGGCCATAGCCGCCGCCGTTTGCGTCCCTGCAGTCAGCCGTGATAGGCTACGTAACTGTTTACGTAGCCTATCACGGCTGACTTAAAAAAAAACACAAAAAACGCGCGTACGCAAATGGCTGCGGCCATGGGCGCCGCCATTTGCGTTCCTTATTTTGGCATGTCTTAGTCTACGTAAACATTTACGTAGACTAAGACGGCGAAAATAAGGGGAACGCAAATAGCATAGCGTCTACGCTATTTGCGTTCCCCTTATTTTCGCCGTCTTAGTCTACGTAAATGTTTACGTAGACTAAGACGTGGCAAAATAAGGAACGCAAATGGCGGCGGCCATGGCCGCCGCCATTTGCATACGCGCGTTTTTTGTGTTTTTTTAAGTCAGCTGTGATAGGCTACGTAAACATTTACGTAGCCTATCACATTTTTTTAAAAAACCTAGCCGTGATAGGCTACATAAGTCTTTACATAGCTTATCACGTTTTGTTTTGTTTTTAACTGGAAATGGCGGCGGCGGCAGCCGGTCAGAAGACTGGCTGCCGCTGCCGAACTGCCACCGGAGCCGCCACCGCCAGGAAAATCCACCCAAGGTAAGTCTCGTCCCGGGGGGGCGGGGGGCAGGCCATTCCGCCACCGATTTCGGGGGGCTGAATGCGCTGGCATTCGGCCCCCCCGAGATCCGTGGCGGAACTTCCGTACATCCATAGATCTCTCCAAACTGGGAGAATGGGCATCTTAATGGCAAATGTAGTTCACTGTAAGCAAGTGTAAAGTGATGCATGCTGGGGCAAAAAAATCTCAACTTCAGATATAAACTGATGGGATCTAAGCTAGCAGTGACTGACTGATCTTGGGGCTGTGGCGGACAGCTCGATGAACATGTCAACCCCGTGTGCGGCTGCTGTGAAAAAGGCAGTGTAGTTCCCTCAATCCAACCCTTTTGCTGTATATTCTTCTGGCTCTCTGGAAAACTAGACGCTGTTTGGAACTACCTTTTGCGCTGTAAATCAGGATTGTTACTATTCAGCCCCTATCCTTTCCCCTCCCTTCCCCCAAGCTCTCTGTGGTGAAATTTACAAAGAGGCTTTTCATGAGGATCATCATTTTTAAAAACCAGCCCTTGGTGGCATGATGTTGCCAAGATCCAAAACTCAGGTGGATAACTTTGCAAGGCAGCCAAAGATTTTATTATATTTAATTTTAAGGGATTATTTTTTTTGGTCCAGCTTTGCCCTCCTGTAAATCTATATGTATATATTAAAAAAATCAGAAGATTATTCATAATCCTTCATTCATAGAACAGGTCCTCTGACTGCAATAAATTAATGAACACAATACCACCAGCATCACCCCTGTAATCACTCCAAAGGGCTTTGCCAGCTCCTGCCTGGGAAGCTTGTTCTTTACTCAACAGCCTGGGAGGGGTGGATAAGCCTAGCAGGGTGTGTGTGTGTGTGTGTGTGCGTGAGCGCGTATTTCTTATTGTTCCCAGCATACACTCTTCATGGAAAGATTATTACGCAGCAGGGATATATACCAAGAGATCTTGTTGGTTTGCCTTCAAACAAAATGCCCTTGGCTTACAATCAGAATTATGCAGTAGCTGCAGGGAAACGTCACCATAAGATGACAATTCCTAGCCTTCATGAGCATGAGAAAAGCTTGGAAATACGTAGGCAGGCAGCGCACCTTTCCATGTATATCGAAGGCTGACTTTGCAATGGGACTTTGGCAGAGAACCAGGGACAGAGGGGAGCCCATAGAGCTGCTGGAGTGGCCACAGCTCCTGGTTCTGCCTTGTTTCCACCTAGGGCTGATGCCAAGGGTTGGTACAGTTGGGCCCCTGCTGAGGGTCCACCCGCAACAGGAGGCCCCCTGACAAGAGCCCTGAGAACTACTTGCTCACCTGCTCTTGCCCTGGCCCAGACAAGGGGGCAGTAGACACCCTTCCTCGTTGCCTCTCTGCCTGGCAAGCAAGCAGGTGGTAACATGGAGGGTGGAGGCGCAACAGCTGACAGCAATGCTGGGGAGCCGGTAGACTGCCCAGGGGCCCACCAAAAGCTGGAGCCAGCACTGCCTCGGCCGCCAGCTCATGCCTTCCTTGCCCTCCATGATTCTAGTCTTTGGCAAAGTACCCCACACTTTTTGAAAATACAAACAGACCACTCCAATTATTCCAATTTAACCTGCTTGGAACACAGGAAGCTGCCTTACAGCAGGCCGGACACTGGTCCAAGCAGAGGCTGGCTGGCCACCTCTCGGCATGCTACTTTGAGCAGGGAGCTGGACTAGATGGCCTCCAAAGTACCTTCCAACTCAGTCATTCTACTGTTGTTGCCCAGTATTGCATCCTCTGACTGGCAGCAGCTCTGAAGGTCTTGGGTAGAAAGAGCCCCCCCACCTAAACCTTTTGTTTCCACTGGCGAGGTCAGTGGTTGAGCTGAGGATCCTGTGCGTGCAAAGCAAGCCTCTCCCTGCAAGCTAAAGCCTCTCCTCACCCCGGACCTCCTACGCCTAGGCGGCACTCATGGCCCTGGCCCAGCAAACCAGACACGTGCTGCAAACCTATGCATTGCATGCCAGAATCTGGGCCATTGGCCCAGCCATTAACTTTGGTTTCCACGTGTTGCAGAGCTGCCGTGTTGGGAACTTGGCTCCCGCTGCCCGGCCCGGCTGCCCTTCCAGCATTTCCAGCTCCGCTCCCATTGTTTTGCTTGCCTTGAGCCAAAGGCTGCTGCAGCAGCAGCAGCAGCAGCAGCTGATCAAAGCAAAGCGTGCTGGCCAGGGCAGCCCGACCTCTGGGTGCCCTCACAACAAAGGAGCGGGAGGCAAGGGGCCTGGCTGGCCGCTGGCCTGCCTGTGGCTGAGCTTCGGTTTGCTTGGGGTCCGTTTGCTTTTTTAAAATGCAAGCTGCATTAAGCACGCAAGTTAATCACATTCAGAGTTTGTGGGTGATGCCGTCTATATTCAGGGGCATGTCTTAGCTTTCACCCTATGCATTTATCATCACGTCTTTTCGCACTGCTTAAATCTAGGAACCAGGGCAGCAAATGTGGTGGTGGGGCCACCTGTGCATGAACTTGAATCATGGCCATTGCTAAAGGGTAGCCGAGTGGAGCATTTTCAAACCTCCAAGCTGGCCAACCCCCCCCCCCCACCAGTGCCCTCAAGAGCACCTCCCTCCTCATTTTGGCAGGGAAGCTCAAAGGCATTGTGGGAGAATGGTGGGCGCACCCCACTTCTTCCAGAGAGCAGTACCTCGATAATTTCTCCTCTTGAGGGGTACTCCTGTTCCAAAATGGAGTGAAAGAACATCCATGACAGGCAGAAGGTGACATATGCAGATTTATGGAAATCTGCTTAACATGCAAAACTCACAGAGGTCACGTACTTCAGTGTTCCTAGCCCATAACTTTGGATAGAGGTATACATTCATTTTAGAAAAGAATGGACAACAAAACAAATGATCCTCATTTGTGTCATTAATTGTAATGGTAAAAACATACGGCAATTCAAACGAATGACTCATTCATTAGAACTGAGGCCCTGGAACAGGCTGTACAGGCTATAGGAAGGTTAGGGGGGTGGGTGGCAGGGAGAGACAGTGATGTCCACATCACCACACCTGAAGCCCTTCAATCACAGTAGTAATGGCAAACAAGGAGAGGAAGTCCATAAATGTGTGTTTTCTTTGCTATTTATTGTGTGCGCCCCAGCAGATCGGTCTGTCACCTACATCTAGTCTTCTGCCCAGTTCCTCCATTCTGCCACACAAGCATCCATCTGCCCACCTGATCACGTCTCTGTTGTGCCACTCTATAGTTCTATCTTGTGGCTGTGTGACATTACCTATAAAATGGGGACTCTTTGTCCTGTCAATTTGAAATTTGCCAGATCTGATCCTTTTGGAGGGGGTAGTAAATACCTGAAAATGTCATGCAAGTTGGATGGAAAACACAGGACAAGTGGGAAAAGACGAATTGCATCCACCATTTAAAGCAATGGGATGCTTATGGGATGTGCGATTTTAAATTGCTTCTAAAAGAGGGACCCTTTCCCCACTCTGTCTAAAATTTGGCAGGTTTGATGCCTTGAAGGAATAGCACAGAATATTGTTCTAAATGGATGGAAAGTGCCTATGTTAAAGGCAGCAGAAGACTAGCTGAATTTATTGGAATCAGTGGCAAACAAAAACAAATGAGGATCTAGATGAACTAGTTCCAAATCAGTAATGAAACAAATGTAATTCTGACAAATGAATAATGAACAAATTAAATCTTTAATAATGAAATTACATGAATAATGCTGCTATGCAATGTGCTACCCAGCCCCATGGACATCCACCTGTTGGCGGAGATGTCTGCACTGGGAAGGCCAATGTGCGAGCAATCCAGATGGCGTGGAGGTCCAGTTGCTTGGAAGCCTATCCATAAGCACCTGCTTATGATACAGAATCCAGAGGGTGGGGCCAGCCAGCGTCATGCGCCGGGAGTGGCAGCACAGTCCTACTGCTGCCTCCTACAGGTAGAAAATGGCCGAGGAGGGTTACAGGCAGCACAGAGTGCAAAGGACGTGGGAAGAATGAAACGCCTCTCACATCTTGTTTCCCATGCGTCTCAGACAGGCTGCCTCTGTGATGAGATGCACAAGATGCCTTCATGCCTCTGTGCTGACCCTGCAATCGCATGTGGCAGCAGCAAGGGACCGCTCTTCCAGCCCAGGGGGCAGTGCCCCTCCCAGTGCCACCTGCTGCCAGGGCTGAGAAGACGAGGTGCTGTGCTGGATAGAGGGATGCTGCATGGGGGGGAGGTGCGCCCAGAAACCGGGGGGTGGGGTGCGAGTGAATGAAGACAGTAGTGCAGCCACCTGACCCAGCACTTCTCCTCTCAGCCCCATGCCCTAAAGACATGAAAAGAGTGCCTGATCCATGCCACGTGCTGATGTCAGCTCTGGCCCACCTCTCCCCCCACTCACATTCCTTATGATCTGAAACCACTCTCTGCTCCCCATCTCTTTCTAGGCCAACAAAGATGAAAATGCCAGCAGCTACGATGCCCCAGCCTGGGAGCGCCTGATCCTACAGTGATGATGATGAAGCCAAGGCAGTGGGGGCCTGATCAGTGCCTGGATGAGAGCCCCACACATAAGCCACTTTGGCCTCTTGGAAGGAGGGCCTTGTTTTTGCACCATCCAAACAGACAGCTCTCTTGGGAGGACAGCTGCAGAAAAGAAATAAAGTCCTCCTTGGAACAAGGGTTTGAGATTCACACTTAGAGAAGAAGCCTATGAGGGGTCCTAATAGGAGGCACTAGTTAGCAGCTAACTGGCAGCAGCTCCTCAGGGTTCCAGAAAGCTGCCTCTCCCAGCCTAGAGCAGCCTGGGATTGAATCAGGGATGTCCTGCCTGCAAAGCATCTGCTCCACCGCTGAGCCGTGGCTTTGCTCCAGGCAGGGCTGAAAAAGGCCTCCTACCCAAAAGCGTGAGAGCCACTGCGCCAGCATAGACAGTACTGAGCTAGGCGGAGTCGTGGCCTGCCTAGGTATAAAGCAATGAGGATGATGTAATAGTAGTCTAAGACACAGGGGGGGGGGGGATTGCACACCTCAGATGAGCCTGCTACCATTTCCTCCCTGCAGCAGGAGTCTTGGGAAATGGCTGCTCTTACCTAGAATTCCTTCTGTGCCCGACCATGTGCCTCCACGCCACCTGTCTGCCCCCCTCATGTTTCTGTGAGTGGGAAAGAGAGACCCAGCCATCCTGTCCCAAGAGTGTTCTGAACTGGGTAAATGCTTTGCATACAGGTCAGATTCCCCAAACCAAGAATACTTGCTGGGTTTGGAGAGCTCCACAAAACCTATTGGTTTTAAACTGAAGGCTCCTCCGCCCTACAACAATTACTTGAAGGATTCCCCCCCGCCCACCACTCCTCATGTTTCCCTTTTTAAACTTAAATCCCCACCACCATCTCTTGGGAGCTATTCCTTCTCTGCAGTTTTATTGTTGATACAGATCTGCTCTGGGTTTATAACTGACATTTAAATTACTCTGCAAACAACAAATCAATATTTATGGATTACTGGGCCAATATGTTGGCCAAATGGATTGCTATGGGATTCTGTCTCCCAGTGACAGGCCAGCCAGAGTCAAGGACAAGGGCTTTGGCTAATGAGGAACAGAGACACCATCAACAAACCACTAGACGGCATTTAGCAGGGATTGTGTTCCCGTTAGTCATTTGGCACAACATATTACACGCTTTGTTCATTTTCTGTCTTATCATTTTCCCACTGATAGGAGACAGCGACTCTCACAACAGACTGCAAAACCACTCGCTTTAACTAAGAGGGAGGAAATGAACTCTAGGCTTTCTTTTCCCTTTTTTCTCTTACACACAAGAGTGAATGTTACTCCACATTCTTCTGGAATAACTGCCAAGCTCAACATGTACCCTGTCCTCTCTCTATGGAACTCAGAGCAGCATTTTGGCCTCACAATCACCCTGTGAAATAGGCTGAAAGATGGGGAACACATGGAGCCTGAGTCAGCCCATCTAGTTCAGTATTGTCTACAACAGAGACGGGGAACCTTTTTTCTGCTGAGGGCCGTGTTCCCTCAGGGGAGAGTTGTTGGGGGCTGCAAGTGGGTGGGGCTGCCCCTTCTCTCTCTCTGCCCCCACCCCCAGGGGATGGGCAGATTACTCTTTGAACTTATAGCTTACAGAGGGCTTTTGAAATTAGGCTGCAGGCCATAATTAGACCACTTCTGGTCTATGCTGAGTGGCCGTAGGTCTCCAGGGTCTCTGACAGGAGTCTTTCCCAGCCCTACCCGGAGATGCCAGAAACTGAGCCAGGACTTTCTGCATGCAGAAGAATGCGCCTCCGCACACTGAGGTACCGTGTTTAATCCCAGGCCACCTCATGGCGTAAGCCCCATGAATTAGCAGAAATTGGAATCCAAACTAAAATGCCACTGCAACTATGAAGATGGCTCAGCAGCCCTATTTCACCCATAAGCAAGTCCTGAAACCATACAGGGAGTTATCTGGCCACCTTGTTTGTAATTACATCAAGAAAGATGCAAGGCAGTCCTTGGATTTCTCCCCCTGGATTTTGGATGAAGCCTAAGACTACCTTTAAAGCTATCCCGTTAATGGCCGGTTGGTGCAATTAAAGGTAGTGCGCAAACCACACAGTGTGTCCATTCTTTTTAAAATCTTGCTGGAAAGAGACCTTCTTTTCCATCTCCACCCCCCCACCCTTCACACAGCCTCCACTACAGCCTCATCAGACAGGCGCCTCAGCTCAAAGAGAGCAGCTAACGAAACCAGGTCCTGTGTGTGTCACTTTTTAAAAGGAGAAGGATCTGTTTAGCGCTTTGACTAAACCCCAGATGAAAGGTCCGCGCAGACCTCAGTGAGTTTCGCTTATTTACGTTACTATCATAAGCAGTGTCAGCAATCCTTTTCCTCTGGCAAGGCTAAGAATCCTTTGCCCTTCACTAGTCCCCCACACACACACACACACACACACACTCACACTCACACAAGGCAAAATACAAGCAAAGTTTAGGACCTCTTAATCCTTCATTGTAATGACTGCTCCCTACAGAGAGTGGAGTGTTTTACAATCGCCCGGCTGATGCCAATCATCACCTACAATTAGCCCCACGAAGGCCCTGGCCTTCACCAAAGGCCTCCTCATTTGGCCAATACAGCCAAACCCACAGCAGCCAACTACCTTCCAGCCTCCCTGTTTCTTTGACCACCACCCTCAGACGAGCGGCAAAAGGTCGGGAGAGCTGAGAAGTCTCCCCGAGAAGCCCAGCACACGCGCAGAGAGACATGCCGCAAAAGCCTTGCCTGTGGCAAGTCATGTGGTGGAAAATATCTGAGGGTATTAAAAGGCTGGGCAAGTGCAATGGTTGCTTTTGAAGTGCTTTTTCCACATTTTATGAGGCCAAACTGAGGATGAAACTCCAGTGACATGAAGAAATAATCCCCCATTCAGCCCTGAAAGGATTATTCTAATTACTTTGATTATTAAAAGATCAGACGGGTTCTTTCTTCTCTCCCCACCGCCCACCCCCGCACATGAGCATAAGCAAAGCAAGCCTTGAAATCAGAATCCACAGTGGGAATTGGAGAGCATCTTAAGTAAACAGAGGGAACAAATGAGCCCCATGGCAGCTCTAGGCTGCTTCTGTCTGCTCTATAAGCTGGCAGGCCAACCGCTGGCTTTCAGGGGCCTTGGCTTTGTGAGAGCCTGAATAGGGGCTAAACATCCCCTGAAATCAGAACTCTTCTGGCTTCTCAAGTGTACAGACCACGGCCCAGGTCTTTTCAGATGCAAATGGAAGAGGGTTCCTCCTTTATCTCCGTGGTAAGATCGTGGTGTCAAGCAGAGCCACGATGAATAAAACAGAGAATTTATGCTTTTATTGCAATCTCTTTCCCCCCCTCGACACTAAGCCTCATTCCTCACCACCTCTCCCCAGGGGAAAAAAAGCACAGATGGTCTCTTCTGACCTGCTATTTATCATTCTGGCAAAAGCTTTAGTCAGTTCAATGCGCCCTAGCAATTCATGTAAGGAGTCTGTTTGTTTCTGCTGATGAGGCCTGTTAATTTGCACAGCAGTTTCATTAGGCCTAAACCACCAATTAATTTCTTTTGTTCCCATTAAATGGCTGATTCCTAACCATTTCAGGGGCTGACAATGAAGGGCTCAGCTAAGAGCTTCAATCCAGCCAGCCACCCTTCCTCCATTGGCCAGCAATGCAGGTAGCTTGCTGGATGAGAAGCGGGCAATTCTCCTCAAGAAGCCTGTGTGGGACCGGTGAAGGAGGGAGGCAGCCAGCCAGCCACAATGGCTGCCTCCCCTTTTCTCAGGCCCAATTCGCGCATGCAGAGCAGTTCATCAAATACACGCTGCATCTCACGAGGAAATGGTGTGCTTCGAGGCCCGAGGCCCAAGGAGGACCCATTCTCTCCCTTCCCCAAGCTGCTTGGGGCAAACCCTGTGAGAATCCATGAGCCACTTCCCTACTTGAACAGGAGGCCAAAACAAAACACCTCCAGAAAGCCTGGAATAAGGGCCTTCTTTGACTGATTAGGCGGCACCCACAAATATTTTGTGGTTTGAATTTGCCATCTCTCCCTGACACCATTTGCTGAAGGAGAGTTTGTGAAAACTCTTAGGAATTAAACACACACCCTCCTCCTCTTGGGGGGGGGGGGGCCACCGGTTTTTCAACAGACATAGAATCATAGAATAGTAGGGTTGGAAGGGGCCTACAAGGCCATCGAGTCCAACCCCCTGCTCAATGCAGGAATCCAAGTCAGAGCATCCCTGACAAATGGCTGTCCAGCCTCGTCTTAAAGGCCTCCAGTGTGGGAGAGCCCACCACCTCCCCAGGTAATTGGTTCCATTGCCGTATTGCTCTGACACTCAGGAAGTTTTTCCTGATGTTCAGTCGGAATCTGGCTTCCTGTAACTTGAGCCCATTATTCCGTGTCCTGCACTCTGGGATGATCAAGAAGAGATCCTGGCCTTCTTCTCTGTGACAACCTTTCAAGTACTTGAAGAGTGCTATCATATCTCCCCTCAGTCTTCTCTTCTCAAGGCTAAACATGCCCAGTTCTTTCAGTCTCTCTTCATAGGGCTTTGTTTCCAGTCCCCTGATCATCTTTGTTGCCCTCCTTTGAACCCTCTCCAGCTTGTCTGCATCCTTCTTAAAGTGTGGTGCCCAGAACTGGACACAGTACTCCAGATGAGGCCTAACCAGTGCTGAGTAGAGGGGAACTAGTACTTCCCGGGATTTGGAAGCGATGCTTCTATGAATGCAGCCCAAAATAGCATTTGCCTTTTTTGCAGCCACATCACATTGTTGGCTCATATTCAGCTTGTGATCGACAACAATTCCAAGATCCTTCTCGCTCGTAGTGTGGTTGAGCCACGTATCCCCCATCTTCTAACTGTGCATTTGGTTTCTTTTTCCTAGGTGCAGAACTTGGCATTTGTCCCTATTAAATGTCATTCTGTTGTTTTCTGCCTAGCACTCCAGTCTATCCAGATCACTTTGAATTTTGTTTCTGTCTTCCAAAGTATTAGCTATCCCTCCCAATTTTGTGTCATCTGCAAATTTGATCAGCATTCCCTGCACCTCCTCCTCCAAGTCATTAATAAAAATGTTGAAGAGCACTGGGCCCAGGACTGAGCCCTGCGGTACCCCACTCGTTACCTCTCCCCAGCTTGAGAAGGTCCCATTGATAAGTACTCTTTGAGTCCGATTCTGTAGCCAACTGTGGATCCACCGGATCGTTGTTTCATCTAGCCCACTTCGAGCAAGTTTGCTCATCAGGATATCATGGGGCACTTTGTCGAAAGCTTTGCTGAAGTCAAGGTATATGATGTCTACAGCATTCCCACGGTCTACAAGGGAGGTGACTTGATCAAAAAATGAGATCAGATTTGTCTGGCAGGACTTGTTTTTGACAAATCCATGTTGGCTTCGAGTAATCACGGCATTGTTGTCAAAGTGCTTACAGATGGATTGCTTTATGATCTGCTCCAGAATTTTCCCAGGGATTGATGTCAGACTGACTGGTCTGTAGTTCCCAGGTTCCTCCTTTTTACCCTTTTTGAAGATAGGGACAACGTTAGCCCTCCTCCAGTCATCTGGCACTTCCCCGGTCCTCCATGATTTCTCAAAGAGAATAGACAGCGGTTCTGAGAGTTCTTCTGCCAGTTCCTTTATGACTCTAGGATGCAGTTCATCTGGCCCTGGAGATTTGAACTCATTCAAAGTAATGAGGTGTTCCTTGACCATATGCCTGTCGATCTCAAGCTGCAATCCTGCCCCTTCAGCCTGTACTTCGCCTTTGCCAGGGGGGTCATAGACCCTCTTTTGGGAGAAGACTGAGCCAAAGTAGGAATTGAGCACCTCTGCCTTTTCTTTGTCCTCTGTTATCATTTTGCCATCCTTATTTAATAGCTGAACAACCATTTCTTTCCTCTGCCTTTTACTATGCACGTAGCTGAAGAAAGCCTTTTTGTTGTTTTTAGCATCCCTCGCTAACCTCACCTCGTTCTCCGCTTTAGCCTTCCTGACGCCATCCCTGCAATTCTGTGCTACCTGCCTGTACTCTTCCTTTGTTACTTGGCCTTCTTTCCACTTCCTATATGTGTCCTTTTTTGTTTTCAGGTCATCCCTAAGCTTTTTGTGAAGCCACATTGGCTTCTTCTGTTGTCTTCCACCTTTTCTTCTTGTTGGAATTGTTTGTGATTGTGCCTTGAGAATTTCCTTTTTTAAAAGTTCCCACCCATCTTGGACTCCTTTTCTCGCTAGCATTGCTTGCCATGGGACCTTACTGATCATTGTTCTGAGTTTATTAAAATCAGCTTTCCTAAAATCCAGGGTACGCGTTTGAGTACACTCGGCTTTTGCTTCAAGGTGAAGCTTTCACCCTGTCCCTCCATCCTCAACTTGAGGTTAGGGTTACAGTTAAGGCACACCTCGCTAGGTACCACCGGAGTGGGCTTGACCATAAGTCAGTCTGGAGGTAGCAAGAGGCTGCTGCTAGGGGAGGCATCTGCTCCTCCTCATTTTTCCTTTCTTATTTTGCTTAACATCCAGCCTGATGAAGCGCTGAGAGCTTGAAAGCTTGCTCACTGCCTCATGACCTTTCGCCTGAGGCCCGCCCCACCCCAAGTCTTGCCCTAGTGCTCCTTTGGCCTTCTCCTAATGGGCCAACACACCCAGGCACAGTGTTCACTCTGCCATGGCACTCCCTCCCAGAACAGTTTTGATTAGGCCAAGAAGCAGAGAATGAATGCAACTTGGGCTTTTCTGTGAACGCTGTGAGGAACTCTGTTTATCCCTTACCCTTTCCCTCACAGCTTGTCACACAATTACTCTAGCATCTGGTCTTCAAAGATACACTGTCTCTGAACATGGGGGTTCCATTTAGCTATCATGGCTAGGGAGATCATACAAATTGCTTTGCTGAATCTAGGGGTGTACGAAACCCCACTTACCTGTGTCCGTGGGGGGTCCGCCGGGGGGGAGGTGATCCGTTCCTCCCCCCCGGAATCCTCCCTGGCCGGCGCCACTCTGCGGCGACTCCGCAGCAACTCCACGGAGCCACCGGCCGGGCCCATCCGCAACCAGACCTCTGTTCGCTGCTGGGCTGCTGCGGCAGCAAATGGTGTCCTGCGTAGGGGACGCCATTTGCATCCCCCCTGTGGCCGTGATAGGCTACGTAAATACTGTCAGGGTGGACACTGAGCCCATGGAATCCCAGAGTAGGATTCTGAGGAAGAGCAGTTGCTCCTGGGAGGGGAGCGCGCTCCTCTTTCCCAGGGCCAACAGCTGTCGGAGATTCCTCCCACCAGCATTCCTAGCTTAGATAGCAGTCCAGGGAGTGACAGAGCGCGGATAGCAGACTTGGTGGACGCGCGACGCAGACGCAGAGAGCGGCACCAGATGGAGGGCGCGGAAAGGAGGCGCAGTGCCCGGTTGGCGCGCAAACAACGGCTGCGCCCAGAGGATCCAAGGGAAAAGGGGAGGGACTCTCCCTAGTCCTTAAGTTCAGGGGTCTGCCAGTAATTCCCTTTCAAACGGGGACCAACTGTTCCAACGTAGGGCATAGGTACTGTGCTGCTCAGATCTAGTTGCAAACGGTATAATTGTTAAGTTGTAAAAGAAGAATAAAGCTTTGAAAGGAATCCCTTTGTCTGTGTCTGGACTTGGCTACTGGATTAGACTGAGAGAGGCCTCCAAGGAGCCCTTGACAAATACTTACGTAGCCTATCATGGCAAAGACCAGGGACGCAAATGGCGTCCGCTACTCCATTTGCGTCCCTGCTCTTTGCCGTGATAGGCTACATAAATATTTACGTAGCCTATCATGGCTACAGGGGGGATGCAAATGGCGTCCCCTACGCAGGACGCCATTCGCAGCTGCACACCGGAGCAGGAGACTGCAGCAGCTGGATCCGGACCCGCTGGAGGCAGGTAGGATCCGGTCCGTGGGGACTTTGCAGGGTGGCGGGGGGGAGCAGTCTGTTCTGCCACGGGCTCTGGGGGGCCGGATTCTAAAGAATCCAGCCTCACTGGAGTCCATGGCGGAATTCTCCACCATCCCTAGCTGGATCAGACAATTCAGACCCAGGCCCATCTATTTTTATTCTTCTAGGATGCTCAAGGTAGTTCTATGGACACACTGACCAGACCTTCAGCAAGACTGCTGCACAACACACCTTAGGGCCCTGCCCTGGGCCAACCATTGATTTTTCAACTGAAGCCAGGGGATGCTCCTTGGAGCAGTCCTCCAGAGACTGGTCATCTCCTGTTGCTGGTCTCCACACCAGGATCTCCTACTCAGGTACATATGACTGCCTCTGAACATTAACTATCAGGGCTAATAGTTCTTGACAAACTTAACCTCCATGAACTTGTGTAAACTTGTCTTAAAAAAAAAAAAGCTATCTAAGGTACTACCCATCACCGCATTTGAACACAGGAAGCTGCCTTATACCGAGTCAGACCCTTGGTCCATCTAGTATTGTTGGCACTGACTAGCAGCAGTGGCTCTCTAGGATTTCAGGCAGGAGTTTTCCTAGCCCTACCTGGAGATGCGGCCAGGGATCAAACCTGGGGCCTTCTGCATGCAAAGCAGGGGCTCCCCCACTGAGCTACTGCCTCTCTCCTGGCAACAAATTCAGTAAGTTAATTATGTTTTGTGTGAAACAGTACTCTCTTCTTTTTGCCTTCCTTGAACCTATTGCCAATCAATTTCACAGGGTGACTGCAAGTTCTAGTATTACAAAAGGAGAAAACATTTCATTTCTGCATCTTCCATAATCCTCAACCCTTTTGGTGGGTAATGAGTACAAAAAAAGAAGTTGTCGTACTTAGAAAGTGCACTACTTTCCCATACAATTTAAACTTGAACAGTTCCAAAATGCAAGCCCCCAGACTTCGCTGTGCATCCTTTAGCCCATGCCAGATGGAAATGGTGTTCCTGGCTAAACTCCGAGTGTCCCTGGCTAAATGTCAACCTGCTGCTCCCTTTGGGAAGGGCACATCTCAGAGACAGAGGCAATTTAGCCTTATCTCCCCCACCCCTTCAAATACCTTAGGTGAAACAGCCATAAATTAACATGCAACAGGTGTTCTGCCAGCCAAATACAGACCCCACAAGCCACATGACTGATCCAGAGCCTACATCTCTTTGACCAGTTTCTCAAGCCTTCCCTTCCCCGTTGGTTCTATTTGCTCACTAGTGGTTTTCCAAAGTCTGGGGCTGGGGCAGGTCAGTGAAGAGCAGTGTTAGGATGCTGTAAACAAACTTGCGAAGGCGTGATGGCATCTGAGATGCATGCTTGGCATGCAGGGGCCAGACTGCCCCCTTTCCCCCTGGCAGGGATGCTTTGCCTTTAATGGCCAGCCACCAGGCTGAAATTCAGCCAGTGCACCCATTGCCGTCATGGTCCTGAACAGCTGATTTATAGCACGCCTAATGCCGCCTTGCTAACCAAGTTGCTGAAGCTGTCTCACATGCATGAGCAACATTATAAAGCAAGAAGCCAACAAGGGAGTAACACAATACCAGCAAAAGTGTCACCTCTAATTGTGGGCTTTTGTCACTGGACCCACTTTCTGACTTATTATTGGGGGCAGGGAGGCTCATCATCTCATCCGAAGCTGCAACTCTAGGGAAATGGCTACAGACATGGACGACACCACTGATTTGGTGAAGTGCTGCAAGGAGATGGTGTCCTTTCCTCAGTCTCAAATTACAGATGAATAGGTGAGGAGGCTTGAAATGGGGCAGTTTGCTGTCAGTGGAACAGAAGTGCCCTTCTTGCGTGTGGAGAGTGAAGTCTGACCTCCAGGTGGGAAGAAACATAAGCAATATAATGTCCTGCACCAAGTGAAACTGTGATACCACTTTAGGGAGAAAGGAGCAGTCCAGGTGTAAAACTACTGGGTGTACTAATTAGAATTGGATGATCGTGGCAGAGATAGCACGGTTCACTCGCTCTACGAGCCATGGCCACGAGGAAGGCAACTTTCATAGTCAGGAGCTGTAGATATGTCATAGGCATATGTCATAGTTCAGAAGGTTTTGTTGTCAATTGCTCCAGCACCGCCGATAGGCTCCACGTCAAGACTGGCAGGGTGACTGGTGGATTGAGATTAGAGAGTCCCTTGAGGAAACGCTCTACCTCTGGGAGTGACGTGTGAGTAGAGGGAGGGGCCTTTGATTTGTCTTGATACTGTCGTGATTGGCTGATACTGTTGTGCGGTAGACCTTGAGAAACTACATTGCTAGACCTCTAGCTTTGCAAGAGAGAAGGAATTAGGGGATGTGAGAAAGGTCGCAAGATTTCAGGTTCTGGCCTGTTGATGTGATAAAGGCCAACAAGGTCTTCCATTTTGCAGTGTATGAGGATCAAATGGAGGGCTTATGAGAAACAGTCATTACCTCCAATATCTGAGAATTAATGGGGATTCCCAACTTCCAGGCTGTGAGATGGAGGATCTCAAGGCTGGGGTGCCTGAGTTTATGGTGAGGAGATCTCGTCTCTGGGGAAGGCAGATGAATTTACAGTTGGATAGCAGAAGCAGTGTTGCAAACCACGGCTGTTGTGGCCACCATGGGGTTATCAGGATGCAGTGGACAGTGTCTTCCTCTATTTTGTTTATGACTTGAGTGATTAGAGGAAAGGGTGTGTGTGCCTCCAGCTGAGGAGAAAGGCATCACCCAGAGAGTCCAGATCATGACCTGCCTTGCTGCAGAAAGTGTTGCATGTAGAGTTTGGGCTTGTAGTGAAAAGTACTATGGTTGGCTTGCCCCACATTTTGAAGAGGTGCTATGTGACCATTGGGGAAAGGCCCCATTCATGAGGGGTAGTCCCTGATCTGCTGAGTGAGTCTGCCTATGTGTTTGATGTGCCTGCCAGGAGGATAACAAGAGGAGTGATGTGGCGAGCTACACACCAATCACAGAAGTCCAGGATGGACCATAAGAGCGGTACAGACTTTGTTCCCCATTGTTTGTTGACATAAAACACAACGATAGTGTTGTCTGTAGAGACCTGGTTTGAATGCCCAGTGATGATTGGCTGAAGGCCTTTGCAACTGCAAGGACCTCTAGATGGTTTATATGGAGAGTTTGTTCTTTGCATGACCAGTGGCCCCAAACCTTGAGGGAACCGCAGTGGGGCCCCCAGTCAGAGAAAGAAGCATCTGTGATGAAGTTAGTGAAAGGCGGGGGTGTTGGAAGCTGAGCCCCACAGAGAGATTTGCTGGGATGGTCTGCCAGGTTAAGGAGCATGGTTTCTCTAGAAATTCTAGAGAAACCATGACTGTAGTGGCCTCATCCGGAGGCGCGCCAATGGGGTGATGGCTATGATTGCAGCCATGAGTCCCAGAAGATGTTGTATGATCACCGCTTGGGATCGAGGGTGGATTCTGACAACTCTTGCAAGGCATCTCAACATGTCTATTCTGTCCATGGGGAAGTAGGTGTGGGCATGTGTAGTGCCCAGGAGTGCCGTTATGAATAGTCGTATTTGACAGGGGACAAGGCAGGACTTTTTTGCATTGACTTGCAACCCCACAGACTTGAGAACACCCAAGGCTATGGTGACATTAGTCTGGAGATGATGAAATGAAGAAGCAACGAAGAGCCAGTCGTCTATGTAACGGAAGATGACTATCCCCTGTAGACAAAGCTGTACTGCTACTAGTCTCATGCACTTCGTGAAAACATTTGGTACTGTAGCCAGCCCAAAAGGGAAGACTTCGAGTTGGAAGAGCTTGTTGCCTAGGACAAACCTGAGGAACACCGGGTGGATGAAAATAAGAAAGTAAGTGTCGTGTAGGTCTAGTGTGGCAAACCAGTCGCCATGATGGAGAGGGGGAAGGATGGAGGAGTATAGTCATCTTGAACTTCTTTGGATAGATATAACTCTTCAAGTCTTGGAGATCAAGGATAGGCCAAATACTGCCATCCTTTTTGAAAACTGTGAAGTATCTTGAGAAGAAACCAGTGAGGTTGGGAGTGATTTTCTCTATGGCCCCCTTTTCCAAAAGCATAGCGATTTCTTCTTGGAGTACTTGCGTGGGCGGGCTGGAGAGGAACATCCCTGTGGGGGAGGTTCTTTGAACTCCGTAGAATAACCCTGGGCTATAATGGAAAGTACCCAGGTGTCCATTGTAACGGCTTCTCATGTGGGGAGAATGGTCCGAGCCTGTCAGAAAGGGGCTGAGACGATAGTCGGGCTCACCCACCAGAATCAAAGACAACACTTAGCCTGGTCAGTCAGGCCTTGATGCTGCCAGTAAGGTCTGGGGCGCTTGGTGGAAGTCGAGGAGGACTGAGATCCCATTCCCATTTTTCAGGCAGATGTTTTCATTTTATGGATGTGGTCCAAGGTCTTGTTGTAGATGAGCTGAAAAGCCCTTTTCTGTCCAATGGAAGATTCTCCACTCTGGATCTCACCTCCTGGTTAAGTCCCACTCTTCTAAGCCAGGCATGACATTTTAGGAATATTGCAGCTGCCATGGCCTTGGAGCCACAGTCAGGCATATGGTGGGCTGTATTTATTTACTGGTTGACAAGCCTGTGAGCTTTGGCTTGAAAAATCATGGCCAAGTATTTTACATCCTCTGGGAGGTGGTCAAAGCAGGTCACTGCTTTTTCCCATAGGAATTGTTGGTAGGCTGCCATGCAGGTCTTGACGTTGGCTATGCAAAGTGCTAGAGTTGCTGTAGAATATATTCTACATCCCACTGAATCCAACTTTCTCCCCTCCAAGTCGACAGGTGCAGAGTGTGGCTTTTGTTTAGATTTGGGATGCTTCCATGATTATGGCATTCAGTGTGGGATGTTTGAAAATGAGGGGTAATCATCTTCCTGTACTCTATATAGAATCTCTATCTTCCCTGATGTAGGAGGCATGGTAGAGGGCTTAGTCCATTACTGTTTTATGACGAGTGGGAGCGTGGGGAGCATGGGAATAGTGACCGGAGGAGCCAGATGTGGCTGTACCCGCTGAAACATTAGGTCCATGACCAGGCTGGAAATGCTTTAATGTAAGTTCAATGTTTTTGCCATTTGTAGTATTTGCTCCACATAAGGCTGGGTGTCATCATCAGATGGTGAGAGGGGTTTTTGAGGATGTGGAAGGTACTGTGGATAAAGAGGATTACAAACCGAAGCAAATCGTCCTGCTTTGAGAAGCAATCATGGGGACATAGCTTGCTAATAGGTAACTGCTGAGTAACTTGTGGAGTTGCTGTTGGTGGTTGAGGTGGAGCGGGTTCAAGTGGCTGTGCCCAAGTATCAGAAGAGGTTTCCAGAAGTTTCAGAAGGATCAAATCCTGAGAGAAACTGGGTGGGGGTGGTGGGGCACCGTGCTAGGGATAGACTTGTCAGGCTAGGGTACAGTGGTTTTGGGTGGCACACGGGATTCAGGAGGCTTTGGTACTGTGTGAGATTTAATGGCCACTTCTGACTTGTTGCTGTAGGGGAAGCGAGAGTATCAATTGCTGAGATAGTAACAGTGTGTGTCCCTGTTTCTATAATTATGGTGCCACCTAGAAGAGTATGCCAGTGTGGTGGTGATCGGTTGTTGTAATAATAGGGGGTAACCTGGCATAGTAGTGGTGTCTCCAGTCATTCCATAGTATGTTATGATGGTGCTGAGGGTAACTGCCGGAGGAGGCAGAGAATGCCAGGGACAACTTCCGCTATCTTGGTGATCTCTCTCTGTGAGAATGAGATTGATGGGGAGAAGGCATCGGAGAGTGGCTTCTTGGGGTGGGTTGAAAAGGTTCCAGGGAGAACCACCCCACTGAATTGCCTTCTGAAACAGAGCTGATGCATTCTATGTCATCCAAGGAGTTATGGTCCTGTAGGGCCGTTTTTGCATAGTTTGCTTATCAGTGTCAGTGATTCGAGCTGAGGAAGCTGTGAAGTGGTGGTTCTGCTTAACAGCACAAATAACGATCGGCTCATTGTCGGATTTGATTCTGCCTGCTGTCTTTTTCTTTTTGTTCTTTGGTCCTGGCCCCCAAGGATTTGCAGGGCACTTGTTTCAGGACTTGGTCGATTTGACCTTTTTGGTCTTGACTGTCGGTCTCAGGCCCAATTTGCTGTGTCAAGGCTGACTGTTGCTCTGTAGACATGGCCAAGGCCAAGGCCAGAGAGAGGGCTGATACACTTGACACGAGGAAGGAATGCTCTACAGCCCCTTCCATCATGGGGGGTGCTGTAGTGTGCTGAGATATAGTTGGTGTGGGCTTTTTGCAGATGGAGGACAATGCCGTGTGAAGAGACCAGTTTTGCACTGCCAAATCCATTGCTTTGAGGGCCTGCTCCCACCAGAGGGCATGGAGGCAAGCCATGCTATTCCTCCCGGCCTGTTTAGTGGAAGCCTGGCAGTGGGTGCAAGAATCCATTCATTATGCCTCTCCAACGCAGAGGAGGCAATTGGAGTGTCCGTTGGTGAACAGTATTTTCCTGCCACAGCGGGTGCACTTTTTAAAGAGGGCCCTGGAGGCCATGCCCCCTTAAAGAAAGGGGGCAGAAAGGGGAAGAAAGAAAGGATGAAGACTCAGAGAAGACAGGAGAGAAAGGAAAAGAGGAGGAAGAAATAGAACTCGGTCCAGTGTCCCAGGAGGGGATGTAGACAAATTTTCACAGGAAGCTGTAAGGCATGAGAACGTTCCAAATGCTACCAGTCACTGTGACAGAAAAAAATGAACTGAGAGGCAGGCGAGAACTGCTCCCAGACGTGTGTGGAGGGGGGTGGACAGGACCCCCACCTAAACTCTGTTCAGCTCTAGAATGTTCTGAATGACTGTTCTGCACAGGCACATAACTCATATGTGTGAGCCACAGAGACCACAAAGAAGTAAAGGGCCGGGGTAAAAGGGTGCCTGCCACCTGCAAGGTCTTTTCACACATCAGCTGAAGGGCACACGGGCTGCAGCGTTGCCAGGAATGCCTGCATGGGTGGCACACACGGATTACTGCTTTGGAGAATTGCCTAGTTATTAAAGGGGAACTGGTAGCAATGTTAAGTACCAAATGCACATCATTTCCCCTGGATGGGTGAGAGGATTTATGGTGTCACAGTAGCACGAAAACCTAAGCAAACAGAGCTGTGAAGGAGCATCCCTAACAATGAGTATCAAGCTGCAAAATTAATGGCCTTAGGTGTCCTGGAAATGGACAAAATGGAACTGTAGAGATGAGAGGCACTTTTCACAGGGCCTTTGCCCTTCCGCATCTCAAGGTAGGCTGTGCTGCAGTATAAACTCAACTCAAAACATAGCACCATCGGGACCAGAGGGATAAAGTAAAATTTGGTTCTGATGAGGCTGGTACCCAGATCTGTCTGTCGCCTTAAGTGAACACCTGGGTTCCTGGTTAGGCAGAGAGGAGAAGCAGAGAAAGCAGCAAGACAGTCTTTTTGTTAGCAAAGCCAGAGATTAATTTCAGATGGTGTACTATATTTAAAAAGTCATTTGAAGCCAAATTGTGTAGTAGTATCAACTCCAACCCTCAGAGGGTTAAGTCCTTCTTCAGGTGGTAGAAAATTACCTTCCTCTGGTGCTAGATTTCTCCTTCTGAACAGCTAAATACAATATTCTCCAAGGCACATAAAAAAACCAAGATAGCCACATAAGTCCACGAAGGGGAAAAAAATCCAAAATCCACAGTTGGGTAATGCCTTTATTATGACCAACCAAAATGACACAAAGGAGTGTGCAAGCTTTCAAGTTCTTCATTCAAACAATCCCTGCATACAGAAAGTGAGAGATTAGAGAAATAGGGTTCTCTATCCCCATCCTCTCCTCTTGAAGTCTAAAGTGGTGCAGTCCAAACACAGATTTAAACCCCATCCATAAGAACAAAGCCATAGTCTAGGACAGGAAGGAGTATTCCCAAGGGCCATAAGAGAGACTGGATTTCCCCCTTTGAGACTGGAGACAGAGTTCAGACTTCAGAGGAAGAGATCCAATCTCATATCCCCTGCCCCAGTTCCCATGGATCTTTTAACAGCCATTCCTGCTCCAACATCAGAGGAGGAGGATGGGGGTGTGTGGTGTAGGTGGAGTGGGGCAGGCTCTGGATGTGAAGGATCCAGAGCCCTCCCAGTCTCTCATCATGCCCCCAACACAAGGAACGGTTTCCCAGGGCTGGTGTAATAATCTCCCTCCTTTTGCTTGGAAGGGAAATGGTGAAAGGCGGCAGGAGAGTGCTGAACACTGCTCCTCCCTCACTTCCATCTGGGCCTGCTGGCAAGCCCAGGAGGGCTTAGGAAATGTTGGAGTGCTCCAACCCTGGAACACTCCAACACAACAATAGGATTGCCCCACTCAGATCCATTTTCCTTTGGTTAAACCATAGCACTGATCTTTCAACACATGACCTTCCTTGGCCAACACATCCTCATCTGCTCAGAATGCTGTCGTGGAAAACCCTTGATATAAAATTATCCACGTGTGAATTGTTTTCACATGTGCTCTCCCACATTGGAGGCATTCAAGATGAAGCTGGACAGCCACTTGTCAGGGATGCTCTGACATGGATTCTTGCACTGAGCAGGGGGTTGGACTCAATGGTCTTATAGGCCCCTTCCAACCCTACTATTCTATGATTCTATGATTTTAAAGGTATGCAAAATTTGCTCCTGTTCTTCCATGATGCCATTCAAAATTGACAAAAATGCTTAGAGGAAAACCAGTTGGGTTGGGGGACCCCTCTATAAGCTGAAAATATGTTCCGGTGTTGCCACCCTTGGGTTGAGCAATTTGCCAAAACTATGTCCAAAGGGGAAGGACGGTGAGTTCCAGGAGCGGGGCGAGGGGTAGGTAGGAGTCATCTGCTAATTCAGGAAGCAAAATATAGTCTAACCAGGAATGTGCTTGTCCACTGGTAACTCCAATCTCTTCCCCATTCACTTAGGTGCACTTGGGGCTTCCCAGCCATCTCTCGGGGAGATGAAACATTTATCCAGGATACTTGGCAGATGAAGAGCTCCTGGGCACCAGAACCACTGGTAAGTCTAGACCTGCAGGGCCATGAGAGGGCTCAGTCCACCAACGCAGGCTCCCAGTTCAGAAGCAAAAGCCTTTGCCACATAGTCATCCTGGGAAACATTATAGAATTGCCCTACTCATAGAAAGGCATTCTCCTGGGGGAAGGGAAGGAAAGAGGGGGAATGGAGAGCAGAGCTGCAGACGTCCCCACTCATCACTTCCCGCCCACCGCCGTGTCCTCCCTCCAACCAGTGCAGTGCAGTGCAGTAACATTTCTCAGTCATGTTCCAGTGTGATGAGCATGTCACAGAATTTTCGGAACTGGCATCAACATATATCTGTTGATGATTCAAGCATTCTGGACTAAACTTTCCCAAGGCCAGGCTCAAGGAAGCCCAGTTTACTTAGCCTTGCCTTCAGCAGTGTGTCATCTTCCTTCCAGCTCCCAGTCCTTTGCCAGCCTGACCCCTTCCTCATCCTCCTGCAGCACCAAACACCCACCCCCAAGGACTGGCCAGTTGCCTGTTGCTTTACCTTTTGCAGACAGTCTCAGGAGGAGGCCTGTATTTCTCTTCTGCTTTTATCTTGCTCGAGATATTACATTTTCTGCTTTGACCTTCTCCGGCTTTGATCTTTATCTTTCTTTGAAGCCCTGTGTTTTTAGAAACATATTGACTTTTTAAATTCCTCATCCTGCCAGAGACCAAGTTGAAAGCAAGTCAGTGCCTTCTCCATAATCAGGAGGAGGTTATAAATAATCCAAGCACAGCCAGGCTCACTGATCCAGCAAGGGTGGCAGTAACTTAAGAGACTTGCTTTTGCAGTGTCCATGATGTACTGGCAAGCACTAGAACAGAAACAACTTCATGGAAGTTGCTTGCAAAACATTCAGTTTGTATACTTCTAGTTCAAACTTTGTAACCTGCATAATTAAGAATGCTGCAGGACTCGGAGTTGACTTTTTAGGAAAATGGTGCAAATACTGAGTTTGACAAGCTACTAATACAATACAACCATATTGATGTAAGGTTTATCAGCAGGAAGACAAGTTCCCAGGAATCATAAAATCCAATTTTAAAAACTCAAAACTTTGAAATCTGGGGTTTTAGAGTCCAATTTTGAAAATGTGGTCAAATGTTCAATGTATACAACATGTCATTTCAGCTGCAGGAGGTGTGTTGGATACACACACACACACACACACACACACACGTACACTTCACCATCCTTGGGCTCTAATCAAGAATCCACTTTTTGTTTGGAAACGTATTTATTTCTGATGAGCCAGTGGTGGAGATAGTTATTTTATTTCAGTTTCTAGCCTACTTCATTTTTAGGGTAGAAGACATATTCTTAATTCTCTCTGAAGAATTCTCAGATTAATTCTCTTGACCACTCTAAAAGCCCCAAAGAACACAGAACATTGAATTATTTCTTCAGTACAAGGAGCTAAAAAGGCCAGCCACTGTCCTAGGTCAGACTTGGACTTCTACTTTTTATCCCAAGTGCCACTGCAAAGTATTTGTCCGTCCTTTTGCTGCTCCTCTGGAAACAAGCTGTCAGTCAGTATTTTGGCCTGGGCTGAAGCAGGGGCCCTCATCCACTTCTTTAAAAGTTGTTTTAAGGGGGGTGGATTCGCCTGGATGTCCTCCCCCTACCCCCATCTGAAAGCTGTCCATTAAAGATTTGAAAAACAAAATTCTTTTTTTAACCAGTAAGAAGCAGAAAAGAATACTGGGACGTTTTTGTGTGGAAATGTTAACACAACAGGGTTGTGGGAAAGATTTTATTTTTCCTAACATTTACTTTCTTTTGAGGAAAATTAACAGATTAATTCTCTCCCCTCTCAGAATGCTTTTCAAACTTTTGATGTCAAAATGGGCATAAACTGGCCAGCCTATTTTCCCCTAATAAGGTGCAAATTGCTCTTCCCCAACATCACTGTTTTGCATTCCTTCCAGGGCACACGACTGGCGCTCTCAAAACTGAAGCGGCCGCCCAGAGATGTGTTGTGTGGCTTTTGTGGTCCCTATGGTTTTCTGCGGCCTCACAGCTGCTTCAGACTTCAGGAAGGAGCAAGAGCCACAGACAAAAAGCTGGGGGCTCGCTGGGGGTAGCTCCGCATCTGAGTGTCTCACAGGTTCCATCTCTCACAGAGAGGCCAGAGTCAGGGCTTACAATGCAGGCATCTATTCATAGAATCATAGAATCATAGAATAGTAGGGCTGGAAGGGGCCTACAAGGCCATCGAGTCCAACCCCCTGCTCAATGCAGGAACTGGATTCACTGGGCCGAGAGGCAGCAACAGGCCCGGTGGCCGCCTGCGCCCCCCAGGCTGGCTCCCCATTTTCCTGCATGGTCCCAGGGACCCCGGGTTTGGTGGTGCCGGACTTCTCCAGTCCAGGAGTGCCTCTCCCCACCCTGGTTGGGGCTTCTGCCGCCACCTCTGGCTCCTCCCCTGAGCCCGGCATGTGGCTGCCTCTGTGCCCCTCAGATCCCATTCCCAGGTGGGGCCCCATTTCTCTCCTTTCCTAGCTCTCCCTAAACCACGCTGCTTTTTCCTTCCCCACCTTTCTCTTCCATCTCCCCTAACCACCTGCAACCTTCTCCCCTATATCCTGGGACCACAGAATCGCCCCTTTCCCCATCCGCTTTCCTCTTGGTTCGCCCTTTGGTGTCCTCGTTGCCCCCACTAGCCTGGCCCCACCAAGGCTTCTTGCCCTCTGCCCGCAGTTCCCTTTGCTCTGGCTCACGCTCGTCCACACCTTGGCCACCCTCGGCTGCCTATTGTTCAGAGACTGCCATTAATCCAAAATATAGCAGAGCTAAGGCTTCTAACCAGGACCAGCCAACAGGACCCTTTCTTGCTGATTTTAGAACCGCTTCTCAGGCTGCTGGTCCATTTCCAAGCTTATTCAAAGTGCTGATGCTTACCTTGAAAGGCCTATATGGCACCAGGCACAGGTAGCTGAAGAATCACCACCTAGTGAGTACCAAGTGAGTACCACCAAGTGGTACGTGAAGCTGCCCATATACTGGCTGAGGCAGGGGCCTCCAACCTTTTTTACGTTGGTGGGTGCATTGGGAATGTTTAGTGTTTTGTAGGCACTCTCACAAAACGGCTACCATAGAAGAACTTGCCCATTCACAAAATGACTGCCATGGTGGGTGAGACACCCAGAAGGCAAATTGGTAAAAGAAAAGTAATATGACCAAGAACCAAAGTACAAGGCAGAGGTGGGGTCTGGGATCCACAACACAAAACCACACTTTTGGACCCGGTTTTCTACATCAACACCCATTTTACAGAAGGCAAACCGTGACTCAGAGACAAGTAAACTCACCAAGAGTCAAAACAGACATGCCTTTAAAACTGTGTCTAGCAGCTATATCTTTTTTTAATTTTTACTCTAGAGTAGGCTCAGGGACCCCAATTCAGATCAGGACTCTAGCATGGGAGGGGGCCGCCTTTCCGAGCTGGACTGGGCTCCTTGCAGCTACAGTAAAAATGAAAAAAAGATGTAGCTCCTAGACACAGATTTAAAGTCATGTCTGTTCACTCACGAAACTGAGTACAAGGCAGAGTGGGGACTGAGCTCCAAAAGCCAAATCACCTATTTGCTCCCACAACGCACAACGAAATGTCCATTTCACAGACCACAAACTGATGCTCAGAGAGAGACAAACTCTCCCCCCCCCCACCCCCAGGCATCACACACACCATGCCAAAACAAAGCCAGTTAACACACACACACGGGTAAAATACACAGCACAGCCCTTACGTCTCCCCCTCCCCCAGACACCCCCCTCCCCGTTTGCCATAGACATTCTTGGAAATAAAGTATGGCGCTGGATGCCAGCACTTCACTTTGCAGCTCCCAGGGAGAAAACAATGCAAAGATCTTTTTAAATGACAATCAGAGGAGGGGCAGGGGGCCTGACAGGTGGAAAGGGGTTCACAGCAGGCACAATAGTGCCCACGGGCACCATGTTCGAGAGCCCGAACTGAGGTCTCTACTGGGGAGCGTCCTCCAGGTACCCCTGCCAGCTGACATGAGATGGGCAGCTTCCAGGGAGAGGGCCTCCTCTCCCAGCTGTGGTGCCCCACCTCTAGAATGCTTTCCTTAGAGAGGCTCACCTGGTGCCAACTCTGATGTCTTTTTGGCACAAGACAAGGGCGCTCTAGTTTCCCCAGGCCTTTCTGAATCTTGGTTGAAATGGTTCTCATCTGTGACTGTAACTTCATGCTTCTGCTTTTACTGCCCTATTTTATGGTGGCTGTTAACTGATTTTATATTGCAATGGGTTTTGATTTGCTAGCTGACCTAGGTGTGGTATAACTGAAGAGCATTTCAAAGTAAAGTAAAATACATTCTTCCGAATCAAGTGGTACCATTTTCCTGGACTGCACCATTTCAGGCTGTGAGAGTGCTGCATGCTTCATTTCAACAGAGGACCTCCCTGAACTTTTAGAAAGAGCATGTCAAGGTAAAGTCAGGGTGGATCTTTATCTCTGAATTGTTAATGGGATTTTTTTTTAATGGTTTGTTCATACAGGCAACTCCTACGCACTTGTATCCCACAGAGGTGCAGTCCAGGAAAATCCGTACCACATGGTTCTGACTGTGGGCAGGGGAGTCTTATTTCCTGTGCATTTCTCTCCTACAGAAGATGCTTCAGAGTGATGCAGGACCTAGCCAAAAAAAAGCAGCCCTCACTATCCCAGGGTCATGCAAGTCAGCCATAGTGCTGCCTTCCCCAACCTGGCACCCCCCAGATGTTTTGACTACAACTCCCATCAGCCCCAGCCAGCATGGCCAAGAATGCTGGGACCTGCAGTCCAGAACATCTGGAGGGCACTAGGCTGGGAAAGGCTGCCATAGTGCTTCTAGGACTGAAGGGCGGGGGGAACTAGCCACACATGGAATTGCTCCCAGGGTCAAGACGGATAAAGTTCATATGCAGCAGGTTGTGAAAGGTTTTGAACCAGCGAAAACTGACCCCTGGCCCCACTGGTGCGCTCAGACCTGGGTCAAAAAGACACATAAGTGAGTCAGAGATTGTGCCAAGTTAGCAACGATACATGCTCCTTTCCACCGTTTCCCATCCCAGGAATTCAACAAAGTGCTTCTCCTCCCTGGGAGAACAAAGTGCTTCTCCTCCCTGGGAGGGACAGGCACCTCACCCAGACCCCCGCCACAAGCGCCCTTTGAGCACCGTCATGGCGAAGTGCTGGCAACCTTCAACTGGAAGTTTGTTAGATGGCGTGTGCAACACAGAGACATTTCCCCTGCCATTGCTACAATGGCAACGCACAATCGTTCATTATAACTCAATTATAGTAATTAAAACTGGTGGGATACAGCAGCGGAACAGATGAAGGGAGGGGGGAGGCCAACAAAATTTTACACTCCATGTCATCAGCTAGAGATAACCGCAGCTGATGGCATTCTCCAAGCTGCCTCCTGCCATCTGTTCGAGGAGCTGCGGCGGAGGGAGAGGCGGCAGCCTGGTGCTGCTGCTGTTGCAAGTCAGCACATGGTGGGTAAAAGGGGGGCATTAAAGGGCACGTGGAGCTTCTCTGCATGGTAATTCTCTCATGATAGGCAACCAGCCAAATATCCAAGCAGGCAGGGGAGAAGGCTGGGTTTCTGCTGCATTACATCCCAGTCTTCATGTATTCATTCCATTTCTATACTGGCCAAGCTCCCTCGATGAGGGCGCCATTGGAATTGCTCTTGGCTCATCTCTCCAGAACCCGAATGGACCAAGAGAGCCCTCATTTTAGATTTGGATGTAATGCAGCAGAAACTCAGCCATCTCCCCTGCCTGCATAGAGTGGGACTGTTGTTTCTCTTTTTTTCAAAATAAGTTTCTAGCCCATAGGGCTGGAGAATAAAACTGAAAAGCTGAGCAAAGCTGGGGGACATCTTTGGGAGTGAACAGGCAGAGGTCCTAGCAGGAAGGCAGCAGCAGCACGGAGGGCCGAGGGGCCCCTGAGCTGCTGCCCTTGGCTAGCAGAAGGCAGCCAAGCTAAGCAGGTAGATTCGCAGAGTGCCGGAATCCCTCTGATGACAGCTTCCTGACCAACAGGGATATATTGCTCTTCACGGTGGCTGAAGAGCAGCGTTCGTTTATTGGCAGCAAATCACTAGCTCTTCCAGTTTAAACCAGGCTGGCAACCTTCTAGTCCTAATGAGGAAGATGGCTTACGATAAGAAAATGTTGTTTAGAAACCCTGATTCTTTCTTACCTCTGATTCAGTTCGTTAAAAAAAAGAGATGATCTTGTGAATTGCTTCCAAGAGAAGTGCTGAAACGCCCGAGACCCGTTCATCCTGTGCCCACGCACTCGCAAACCAGCCATTCTCTAACTAGCAAGTACAACCACACTTTGTCCCATCCCATATTATTTTAGAGTTGCATCACCCCCCACCCCAGCCACACACACATAGTGCATCTAAAGGAGCTAAAAGCATCCCTGATGATCCTTCAAAGTACTCAAATAAAAGGAGAGAGTCTGAGTTCTCAAAAGCTGTAATAGGGCACAAGGGACATGGGCTGCGAGGCCTTTGAAACAGCAGCAAATGGAAGATGGATTTAGATGAGCCATAAATTCAGCACTCTGCTGCCTGCTCAGCACCTTTTGGAAAGGTTATAGCTCAGATGAATCAACCCATAAAGGGCAAGAATTGCAGGTAGCTGGCAAACGACAAACGAGAAGTCCGCCATTCCCAGTCCACTAGATCTAATGCAAATCCATCTCTGTTCCTTGATGGTAAGACTCTTTGGTGCTTTATGAGTGGGGATGTCCACCTTAGGATGGCCCCCTGTGCCCACACCTGGCTCCGCTCCACTTAAAAGCTGGCTGAAATGGGTCCTTAACCATCTACTGCAGTACGTCTACTGCAAATTCAGACTGCTGCTCCAGCTCTTTTCTTTCTCCCTCACAGCAGGCTCTGTCATGCTCAATATATCACTGGCAAACCCCCTGTAGGACGGCACACATGTCCCCACTAAAAGGAAAGTGCTCTGTGGCTGACAAGGGTCTGCCATTTTGAGATCAACTGAACATGCCGCAATAAGCTTACATTTTTAATTTCTCCCCCCCACACTTTTTATTTACACCATCCAGCAGTTACTATTTTAACAGCTGTACATATTCTGCTACTTATTGTGGCGCACAGTTGAAGAGAGGACGGCGTTGAGGCGGCGGAGGAGGGAGGAAGAGCACAAATGTGCAAAGGGGTAACCGTGGGGAGGAGGTGCTATGGGGCAGCCGCCAGGCCCCTTGAGCCGTACATTGGGTGGCTTGTCAGCAGCTGTCCTCCAGGCCTTGGCGTGCTCCCCTCCACCAGACTAACTGCCACTTTCTTGGGCAACCTGTGTACATGACTTGCATCCCAGCTGCAGAGGCAAGGAAAAAAGTGTGAACCCCAATGATAATTACAGAAAATTCATAGTTTTACCATGATGGCCTTCGTGAATCAAAACGAGCCCTTTTCTAAATATCCAATAGGGTTTATATTAACCAGTTCCATATCTTATGAAATAAAACATTGCATAAATTAGGCAAACAACGAGTACTTAAGAGTCGGGGTATGTGAAAAAGTGAACCCCTAGTTGCATCAGCTTAGCTACAGGTAATAATTAGAATCAGGAGTTTAAGTAATTAGGCAGATCTTCAGGGGTGAGTTTGGGAGGCTCCACCCTATAAAAGGATCAGAAACTTTGTGCGTTTGGTCTTCACCATACAGTTGTGTGGAAACAGATCGTGCCACGATCAAAAGACATCTCTGAGGACCTCAGAAAACCAGATATTGCTGCTCATCAGTCTAGAAAGGATTACAAACCCATTTCTAAGGATTTGGGGCTCCACCAATCCACTGTCAGACAGATAGTCTGCAAATGGAGATGGTTCAAGTCCACAGTCACTCTACCCAGGAGTGACCTTCCTACAAAAATCTGTCCAAGAACAAACTGGCACATCATCCAGGAAGTCAAAAAGAACCCCCAAATAACATCCCATAGGCCACTCTCGCCTTGGCTAATGTGGGTGTTCATGACTCAACGATAAAAAAAAGAATGGTGTTCATGGGAGGATAGCCAGGAGGAAACCAGTGTGGTCTAAAAAGATTACTGTTGCCCAAGTGAAGTGCGCTAAAGATCACATAGATGATCCCCAAGACTTCCAGAACAATGTTCTCTGGACAGTCAAGTCAAAGGTAGAACTTTTTGGCCACAGTGAGAAATATTGTTTGGCAAAAAACAAACACTGAGGTCGAACAGAAGAACTTCATCCCAACTGTCAAGCATGTTGGTGGGAATGTGATGGTTTGGGTCTGCTTTGCTGCCTCAGGACCTGGATGGCTTGCCATGAATTCTGCAGTGTATCAGAAGATTCTAGAGGAGAATGTCAGGCCATCCATCCAAGAGCTGAAGCTGAACCAAAAGTGGGTCATACAACAAGACAATGATCCTAAACATACAGGCAGATCTGCAAAAGAATGGCTGCAAAGAAGAAATCCCGTATTTTAGAATGGCCTAGTCAAAGTCTGGACCTAAACCCCATCAAAATGTTGTAGCAGGACGTAAAGCGAGCTGTTCGTGCAAGGAAGCCCTCAAATGTCACCGAGTTGAAGCAGTTCTGTGAGGAGGAATGGGCCCAAATTCCTCAAAACCGATGAGACTGACCAACCATTACAGGAGACGCTTACTTGAACTCATTGCTGCTCAAGGAGGGGCCACCAGGTGCTGAATGTAAAGGTTCACAATTTTTTTTCACACATGGATATTGAATGTTGAATCAGTTGTGGATAAATAAATGTTGGAAAAGGATGAGGCTGGAGATATGTGACGATTGTAAGGGGTTCATAAACTTTTTTTCACCACAGTATGTGCCATGACAGTCACTGGCTACTTAATGACAGGTTTCAAAGTCCCTGCTCACCAAACGGCATAAACCATGGCTCAGCACCCATTTTCAGTATGTTTATTACATTTATTGTTGTCCTCTCTTTGATCCTCTCCATCCACCATGATGCTCTTAAGTACCAGGAGGGACCCTGATCTAAGTTACTTGCTTCCTCAGCATGACCTTAGACAGACCAGGATTTCTGTATAGAATTTATGTCTTGGTTTTATTGGGCATTCCCACTACTTTCTCATCCCCTAACCTATCCTTGCCCTTTGCTTTAATGGATTTGCCTAATTTCTGGGTTGCATTCCTGCTTTGCACTTTCCGGGGGGCAGGGAGAGTTGGGGATCCCTCGCTGCCTCCATCACTTGAGCTGCAAGGCTGAAGGAAGGAGGGGAGATGGGCTTGGGGCTGGCAAGAGAGGGCTGGCCACAGCCAGCAGACAACTCCCAGGCAGATGCCAGCGAGTGGGGAGATTCCACATGGACCCTACACGAGGTGAGCTCTGCGGTGGAGGCAGTGGCAGGTGCCAAGAAGGCATGAGGAGTGCGTAGCTCAGTTTTCCTACCCTAGACGGCTGGTGTGGGATTTGTGGGGATTCTTGGCACACGTGCTAGTGCTGTGCCACTCACCAGCCATGTGACATGGCTAAAGACCCCACCCCAATGCCCGCCTGTCTACGGACAAGAAGAAAAACGGCACAGAGAAAACACCAAGCAAAAGAGCCACGCCGCTGCAGCGTCATCAAGCGGGAACCACCGATGGACAAACTCTGCTCCCTTCGATTAGGAACTGAGCTCGGCAGTTCATTTTCATTTTTCAATCCCCTCACCCAAAAAAGAGAAGAGCTTGTTCCCTGATGCCCACCCTCAAGATCTGGAGCCCATCACCCTCCCTAAGGCAGACTGAGGACTGCGGTGGGGTCGAAATGTTTCGCCCAGCCCTGTGAACTCCCGAGTCAGGGGAACCAGCAGCAGGGAAAATTCTGCGGAGGGAGGCGAGGCTATTCCCAGAAGTGCAAGAGTTGCTATGAGAGACATCCGGAGATGCAATTTCTAGGCACTCCAGCAGCAAATGGCACTCCTGAGCAGGACGAGCCCAACAAGGTCTCTCCCCTTGCTAGAGAGCCCTCCCTGCTGCCTGCTCTCCCTCTCCTATGGGAAGCTGGCTTGGGAAGCGGAGGCAATGTGCCAGGGAGGCTGGTGGCAAACGTATCACAAGCCAGGCAGAAGGGCTAGGGCTCAATTCACAACAGGGGCATGCACCCGCACCCACGGGTTTGACATGAGAGTAAAAGGGCCTATGCACCTATCGCTGTGTAAGGGAAGATGTGCGCCGTGCCACACCATCAAGGGCTCTGATTAGCCCAGAGTTACCACCTGCGTAGATGTGGATGGCCATTCGCCACACACATCCATTGAATCCATGGCAGTGCGCGTGCAGGGGAGTGGTATGGAATCCTGAACTGGTGGAGTACGTCTCTCAAACTGCCCCATTTCCAAATTCTCCATTAAGAGGCTTCTTTGCATGGCAACAATTTTTAAAAAATGCAAGCTCAGTCTAAGACAAAAAGTTGCTCCTTTTCTGGATTATATCCATTAAAAAGGCCAATGAAGATTCTGCAACTAGAACATAGTTTAGTGATCCACGTTTGGTTGCTGGGATGAAAAGAGAAGTTCTGTCCCCAACAACACACACACTATTGTAATGCTGCAGATTGCAGCATCTATAAAACTGGACAAATATGGAAGTGCGGTTCTTGGTTTCAAAACACATGAATGGGGGTCACCATTTCCATGGGTCCTCTTTTATTTTTGTAGGTGAGCCACAGCTGCACTTGTGAACACACCCACACCTGTGTCACGTCTCTTCGCTTACAGGACAATGCTGTGGACATCTGTGCACCGCTGTGAAGCCCCATCATGGGGGCTACAGGGCATTCAGGCCACCTACTCACTTTAATGAGGAGGGGAGTCCACCCACACCAGGGGATCCTGTCTCCCCACTGAAACTAGCAGACAGGCTCACGCAACTGGTGGCAACTCCAGGTGTTTGGGGGCTTCCGGAAATGTGGCCCTCTGCACAAACCTCTAGACTGAGTTAAGTTCCCTGGTGGGTGACACCCACTGGGCAGACAAGACAAGACACACTTGGAGCTTGGCTTCTGAGACAGGAAGTTCCCACAGAGCTTAACCCAACTGGCAGTCCAGGGGATGCCTGAGGCGGTGGAATTTCAAGGGCTCAACACACAACCCCCCTGCTCACCCCAGGACCTTCAGGGTAGGGAAGGAAGACCCCCATACACACACACTACTGTTTCTCCAATTTCAGCCAGTAAATTAATGGAGCAAAGTCTCCATTCGCTTCCATGGAGCAGGGAACAGTGGAGAGGAATCCAGGGACTGCTAACTGTACATGCGGAGAGTAACTGCTCTCCGCATGTACAGCACCAACTGGGAAGGGGCAGCAAAATGAGCGTCTATGTCGAAGCAGCCCCCTTGGACATACCCGAGGGTTCCATTTACACTCAAAACACACTCCATCGATTTCTGCCCCACCATCAGCTCAAAGAGTTTCCTTTCTGCTCCATCCCAATTCCTAACTGGAACTCAGTAACTCCAAAACCAAAACACACAGACAGGAAAAGAAGTTCTTCACTCCATCTCCCTTTATGCACTGACATGGCCTTTAATAAAAACAGGTAGGTTTTCACCTTTAAGCCATAGTTACTTTTTTTTTTTTACCAGATCAAAATCAAAAATTAAAAAATAATCCATAAAAATGTGGTATAAAAATTCTCTTCCATATGCTACATTACAGGGTAAGATCTTCTACTACACAAATATGTAGATTTCCCGTGTTTAAATTTTATTTTCCCCTTTAGTACAAAAATGCCAGAAGATGGGACACCCTCCCCTCCCCCCTCAACTTTTGCTTGAGCCAACAGGCTGAAAGAGAGAAGATTGCCAAAGCCACAAACCCCCCACTGTACACCGCCCCAGCCCCCACCATACAGAAAACATGTTAGTTAGTAAAACTTTAAAAAACACACACCTGTATTTAAACGTTATCCTCTCTATTACTTTACTTTCATTGGAATAAAAAAAAATCCCACACAAGTTGCTATTATCTTTTTCTTGGCTCCCTGAGCATATTGTTTAAACGTTGCTTTCTTGAAAACCCCTCCTCAGCATTTAGGCCTGGAGGTTGTGACGGGCGAGATCAAAGCCCACTTGGAGGCAGACGCTGCGCTTGCTCCAAATGCACCAGTGCTTAAAAAACCCACAGGAGAGCGCAACTGTTCTGTTGATGCTGCCATCAGCAGCTGGATGTCCAACCACAATCCAAAATCCAGTCCATACAGTGCTCAAGTCTCAGAACAACACAACGGATGATTCACATGTACAACAGTAGAAATGGTTCCACAGAGGACAGCTTTGCCCCAGCTAGACACATGTTGTGGGTCCGTAGAGTATCTCCAAATGAATGTGTGGAGGGGTTGAGGGGGGGAATGACGGCCACCACCAGAACAAAGCCCAAACCCAAGTGGAATACAGTTACAGCAGGCCAAAGAAGAAGAAAAATACACAGCTGGCACAGGGTACCAGAAGGGGTCCCCCACCGTATTAGACTCATCCACTATTTACATTTCCCACAAGTCTTATGGAGAGACAAGAACCACACGTCTCTGCTGAAAGAAAATCTGTGACGTTAGCCTCCCAGTCACAGGCATGAGAACCAAGAAGTGAAAATCCAGGAAAAACGCAAGCCGGCTAGGCCTCAGAAGACCCTTAAAAAACCCTCACAGCTGGACCCAGTTCTAAGGTCTCACTCCACCAGAGTTATTCCAAGATCATGATGGAAGATCCATACAGGCTGCGTAAATCCACAGAGAGCATGACAGGAATACTCAGCTAATCTCCATTTCGTGTCCACGTGCCGGAGTCTTGGCATCGATCGACTTGGCAGGCCACGGCCTCTTTGGCGCGCAGTGGCCCTGCAGGAGCCCCTGGCTCAATAGATCACCTCATAGACAGTGGCCTTCTTGTCACCAGAGCCTGTCACAATGTATTTGTCGTCTGCAGAGATGTCGCAGCTTAAGACGGAGGAAGATTCTTTTGACTGGGCAGGGGGGAAAAGGAAAATGCAGTTTTACTTTTATCCATTTCAGCAACAATCTTTCTTTCTTTTCTTTTTCTACCAAGGTATCTGTGCTAAAAGGGAATACAGGTACATAGTGAGCATATACCAGAAACATGGCAAAACATGCACGCGCACGCGCTTCCAATGGAATAGGTTTTCCTGAACATAAGGGAGAGGAAAGGTGCTACGTCACTCTGGGAAGTGCCACATACAAAGACAATGCTAATCAATTAAGCAACAACTGCACCCTGTTGCCCCTTCATGGACCACTGCCTTGTTGTGGTGAAGGGGCTTGCATAACTCACTGAAGCCATAAAAAACGCCGTGCAGGGCCACCCAAGACGGACAGGTCATGGTGGAGAGTTCTGACAAAATGTGGTCCACTGGAGAAGGAAATGGCAACCCACTCCAGTATTCTTGCCAAGAAAACCCCATGGAACGTATCACAAGGCTAAAAGAGATGACACCGGAAGATGAGCCCCTCAGGTCGGAAGGTGTCCAATATACTATTGGGGAAGAGCAGAGGGAATTTCCAAGTAGCGCCAGAAAGAGTGAAGTGGCTGGGCCAAAGCCGAAAGGACACTCAGCTGTGGATGTGTCTGGTGGTGAAAAGAAAGTCCAATGCTGTAAAGAACAATATTGTTTAGGAACCTGGAATGTCAGATCAATGAATCAAGGTAAGCTGGAGGTGGTCAAACATAAGATGGCAAGATTGAACATCGATATCTTGGGAATCAGCGAACTACGATGGACAAGCATGGGCAAATTTAATTCCGGTGACCATTATATCTACTACTGTGGGCAAGAATCCCTTAGAAGAAATGGAGGAGCACTCATAGTCAACAAAAGGGTGGGAAAAGCAGCACTGGGGTACAATCTCAAAAATGACAGAATGATCTCAGTACGAATCCAAGGCAAACCATTCAACATCACAGTAATTCAAGTCTATGCCCCAACCGCTGAGGCTGAAGAAGCTGAGGTTGATCGGTTCTATGAAGAACAACACCCTCTAGAATTAACACCAAAAAAAGATGTCCTTTTCATCATAGGGGATTGGAATGCTACAGTAAGAAGTCAAGGAATAGCTGGGATAACAGGCAAGTATAGCCTTGGTGTACAAAATGAAGCAGGACAAAGGCTAATAGAGTTTTGCCAAGAGAACACGCTGATCACAGCAAACACTCTTTTCCAACAGCACAAGAGGCGAACATGGACATCACCAGATGGTCAATATCGAAATCAGATTGATTATGTCCTTTGCAGCCAAAGATGGAGAAGCTCTATACGGTCAGTAAAAACAAGACCTGGAGCTGACTGTGGCTCAGATCATGAGCTGCTTCTTGCAAAATTTCGGCTTAAATTGAAGAACGTAGGGAAAACCACTAAACCATTCAGGTATGACCTAAATCATATCCCTTATGAATATACAGTGGAGGTGAGGAATAGATTTCAGGGATTAGACCTGATAGACAGAGTGCCTGAGGAACTATGGACGCAGGTCCGTAACATTGTTCAGGAGGCAGCAACTCAATCCATCCCAAAGAAAAAGAAATGCAAGAAAGCTAAGTGGCTGTCTGAGGAGGCTTTACAAGTAGCTGAGGAAAGAAGGGAAGCGAAAAGCAAGGGAGAAAGGGGAAGATATATCCAACTGAATGCAGAGTTCCAGAGAATAGCAAGGAGAGACAAGAAGGCCTTCTTAAATGAACAATGCAAAGCAATCGAGGAAAACAACAGAATGGGAAAGACTAGAGATCTCTTCAAGAAAATCGGAGATCTCAAGGGAACATTTTGTGCAAAGACGGGCGTGATAAAGGACAAAGAAGGCAGGGACCTAACAGAAGCAGATGAGATTAAGAAGAGGTGGAAAGAAGACATAGAAGAACTATACAGGAAAGATCTTAATGTCCCTGAAAGCCATGATAGTGCGGTCACTGAACTTGAGCCGGACATCCTAGAGAGTGAAGTCAAGTGGGCCTTAGGAAGCATTACTAACAACAAAGCTAGCAGAGATTACAGTATTCCAGCTGAGCTATTTAAAATCCTAAAAGATGATGCTGTTAAAGTGCTGCACTCAATATGCCAGCAAATTTGGAACACTCAACAGTGGCCACAAGACTGGAAAAGGTCAGTTTACATTCCAATTCCAAAGAAGGGCAACGCCAAAGAGTGTTCAAACTACCGTACAACTGTGCTCATTTCACATGCCAGCAAGGTTATGCTCACAATCCTACAAGCTAGGCTTCAGAAGTATGTGAACCGAGAACTACCGGAAATACAAGCTGGGTTTCGAAGAGGCAGAGGAACTCGAGATCAAATCGCCAACGTTCGCTGCATCATGGAGAAAGCAAGAGAATTCCAGAAAAGTGTCTATTTCTGCTTCATTGACTATGCTAAAGCCTTTGATCATGTGGATCACAACAAACTTTGGCAAATTCTTAAAGAGATGGGAGTACCAGACCACCTTACCTGTCTCCTGAGAAACCTGTACGAGGGTCAAGAAGCAACAGTAAGAACCGGACATGGAACAACCGAGTGGTTCATATTGGGAAAGGAGTACGACAAGGCTGCATATTGTCGCCCTGCTTATGTAACTTATATGCAGAGTACAACATGAGAAACGCCGGGTTGGATGAATCACAGGTCGGAATTAAGAATGCCGGGAGAATTATCAACAACCTCAGATATGCAGATGATACCACCCTAATGGCAGAAAGTGGAGAGGATCTAAAGAGCCTCTTGTTGAGGGTGAAAGAGGAGAGTGCAAAAGCTGGTTTGAAACTCAACATCAGAAAAACGAAGATCATGGCATCTGGCCCCATCACTTCCGGGCATATAGAAGGGGAAGAAATGGAAGCAGTGACAGATTTTATTTCCTTGGGCTCCAAGATCACCGCAGACGGTGACTGTAGCCATGAAATTAAAAGACGCTTCCTCCTTGGGAGGAAAGCTGTGGCAAACCTAGACAGCATAGTAAGAAGCAGAGACATCACCTTACCGACAAAGGTCCGTATAATCAAAGCTATGGTTTTCCCAGTAGTAATGTATGGCTGTGAGAGCTGGACTATAAGGAAGGCTGAATGCTTACGAACTGTGGTGCTGGATATGACTCTTATGAGTCCCCTGGACTGCAAGGAGGTCAAATCAGTCAATCCTAAAGGAAATCAACCCTGACTGCTCATTGGAAGGACAGATACTGAAGCTGAAGCTCAAATATTTTGGCCACCTAATGCAAAGAGAAAACTCCCTGGAAAAGACCCTGATGCTGGGAAAGATTGAAAGCAAAAGGAGAAGGGGACGGCAGAAGATGAGATGGCCAGATAGCATCACCGAAGCAATGAATATGAACTTGAGCATGCTCTGGGAGTGAGCGGAGGACAGGAAGGTCTGGCGTGCTATGGTCCATGGGGTCACAAAGAGTCGGACACGACTGAACAACTGAACAACAACAACAAGCACCCTGTTGATGCTGCAGTGGATCCCAGCAGTAGCCTCTGTTCTCTCAATCCTCCCCCTGCAACCTGCAAGGCTCACCAGGACAGCCAGCGCCACGGTCAAAAAGCCAGGCAATGGTGCCTTCCAGCCCCTTTCCCAACGACCGCTGGCCTCTGCAGCAGCCCTTTATCTCCCCCTGCAGACTCCCTCTGGCTGACCTTTTCCTCCTCCAGTCTGCCGTGGATGGTCACACAGCCCTGATCTGGCTACTCATTAGTGAGGGAAAGGCACTTTGTTCATGCTTTGCTCAGCCTAGGCTTTGAAAACACTGCCATGGCTGGGGTTTCTTTTGCGCATGGGCCTGTGACAGCTGTGCAAATTATGGGCTGCTCAGAGCTTCTCACCACGTGGCGCTGTGGAGTCCATTCCCTCCACCAATGACGCCCCACCCTCTGCTTCAATTTGTACCTGGAATATGCTTGCTCCATAAGGGGTCCTCCAGGCGTTGAGGAGGTTGTCTTTCCCGGTGCTCACAAACCACTTCCCTGCAGGCACAAAGCAGAAGCTGAGTTTCCCCAAATCAGGAGCAAGGCCAGGCCAACAGTGCGGCAGAATCCAGCAATGAACCTAAGGGGCTTTTTAAAGGGTTAACCAGAAAATCTAGCCCTAAATGCGATCAAACTTGCAACGGCAACAACCAACTCCATCAGATCAAGAACTCCTACTGGGGGGGCGGGGGAGATATTTCCCTATTCCCAGCCAGGATTCTTCCCCACTGGGGAAGCGGGCAGAGGAGACTTCGTAGATGCAGTGTGGCAATGAGCATCGCCTTTGACATTGAGCAGGCAGGATTATTCAATTCAGCAGCCCCCTCACTGGTCCTTCTAGCCCACTACTGTCTGCTTAAAGTGGGAGAAGGTCTCCAGGATCTCAGGTAGCAAGGAGACTTTTCCCAACCCTGCTCCCCAAGACCCTTTGAACCGGTGATGCCACAGACGGAATCCAGGACCTCCAGCTGGCCAGGCCTGGGATGAGGGACCCTTCCCAAGAAAGAGGCTATATGGCCTGAGTGACTCACCACAGTAGGCAAACTTCAGGGACAGGACACAGCTCTCGTGAAGGTGCAGCTGGTACTTATCCGTCTTGGTGTGGTGCAACACCTCCACATTGCTGCTCTCCATGCCCACTGCCAGCCATTCGCCTGTCGGGCAGTAGCCCAGCGAGAAGATCTATGAAGAAGAAAGGAGAGCAGATGCGCATGCGATGTGTGTCCAGGAGGCAGCCAGGCGGCTCCCCATGCCCAGCTCTGCTCGGAAGCAAACGCGCACGCGCAGCCTTAAAGCTCCATTGCACCACGAGTGAGCAGCAGCAGCCACTGCAGGAGATGGGCGACTGGAGGAAGCAAGCTCCACACCACCAGCAAGGGGTCTGCCACACCACTGGCAAGCAGTGCAGCTGACTTTCCTCCGCCCAGTTCTGTTGTGGAGGCTTCCAACACAGCCCAGCTGCAAGCGGGCCGCTCCTCTGGGGCACAGGGGGGAGACAGCCGGACTCCAGCTTGCTGTTTCCTCAGGACCAAACTATTGCCTCTGTCTTGGACCAGCCTCCCCAACACACGTGAAGGGCAGCAAGTTAGGGAAGGCTGCCTGAGACAGATTTCCACATTCCAGTAGAGTCCCCCAAGGCACATCTCAGACACCTTCAGGGTTTGGCCAGTGTAAATCCCGGCAGCGCTGGGTACAGAACCAGCCGCTCAAAACCTCCGTGTCCTGCTGGGTTTGCTGCGCTGTGCTCCAAGCCAACCCTCACCAGGTAACTGGTGCTCGGAGCCCAATCAGACGAGAAGGCACAAGAATGGGGATGCGGCTGCTCCTGTTCCTCAGCTACAGAATGAAGCACAGCCGAAGGGGGAGCATCTTCCAGCTCCCTGGACCGTTTATGTGGCTGGACCAAAGCACCTCCTGGCCTCCGTTGGCGCAGAGAGACTCCATCGCTTCCACGATTCCGGCTGCGTCGACTGCTCAGCCTGACACCTGCATCACTGGAGGCTGTTCCCAAAGCATCAGGGAGGGCTCTGGCCCTGTTGCTAGCGGACATCAGATGCTTCTGGCTGGTTCTGCGTGCTTCTCCTCCGCCCAGAGGCACTTCTCAAGGAGGCCCTTGGGGTCAGCTGGTGAGGGAGGCTTGGCTGAGCAGGGGCAGAGAGAGGGCTGCGTGGGGGCCAATGCCAAGGCAGGGCCAGGACTTACCTGGGAGGTGAAGTCGTGCTGCTGGAGCTGCCTTCCTTCCCGGAGGTCCCAGGAGCGCACCGTGTTGTCCAAGCCACCAGTCCAGAGTTTGGTGCCGTCGTGGGATATATCTATGCAGCTGGCGCCATCTGTGTGGCCCTGGAATTGCCTGAAAGAGAGACCGAAGCAGAGGGAGGGGGATTTAACCATCTCCTGTCTGGATCCTTTTCTCTTGCTTCCAGTTAATTACGAGGAGCTTAATAACAGGAATGCTGCTGCTAAGGAGATCTCCATCCAAGAACGCTGCAGAAAAGGAACTCTGAGCTGAGTGCGTGAGGGCCAATGGCAAGCCAAACGCCCTGGCAATGCTACTAAGGAAGTCTGAGAACAACGGCTCTGTGTCCTCATTCAGACAAAGATAAGCAGAGGATAACTGAGGAACAGGGAGCAGGAGTGGCACACCTGTTCCTCAGCATGAGAACACTTCTGTTCTCACACCTTTTTGCCTGATGGACGTGAAGCCTCCCTGTCACTTGGTTGGTGCTTCTTCCACTGTCATTAGTGAACAATCTCCTTCCACCCACGATTGTCTTAAAATATCTGAACACTGTCAGAAAAACCTTCCTGCCCCCGGATTCCAACTCTGGCCGAGCTCACCTGACCAGTGTTTGGTTGTGGAGATCCCAGACGGCAATGTTGCCATCACTGCAACAGGAGAAGCAGACCTTGGCATCTGGGCTAATGGCCAGGGCATAGCAGGCAGGGGCGGAGGAAGTCAGCTCGGCCTTGATCCTTGGGGTGGGGGAGGCTAGGTCCCAGATGGTGAGCGTGCTCGCCTCCCCGCCCACGATCAGCGTGCGCCCGTCGGGGAGGAGCTTGCAGGAGCGGATATAGTTGTCCCTGTTCTGGAGGCAGGAAAGCCCAGCATGAGCAAGTCAGCCACACCCCTCATTCCAACCAATCAAGCCCACAGCATCCAGCCCTGGGACACTGAACACCTAACAATTCCAAGCGGACGTGGATAATTTCTGCTTGCAAAAGTTGTCCAGAGTAGAAAGCTCTGGATGAGCAGAAGTACAGCGGGCTTACCCCTCACCGCACCCTTGCATGGGCATACCTTTGGAGTGTCTTGTTGTCAGGTTCTATAGAAAGCAGTGGCAAGGGGATTGTGATTTGGATGGGACCCCCTAGTTCAAATCCTAGATTAACAAGAATACCGTTTCTCAGCTTAACCTACACTGCAAGATGGCTGAGAAAGGGTAATAATGTGCCTTTTGGAGAAGAGTTAAAAGTGAGCAGTGAATCCAAGTTAAGCTCAAAACGGCTGGCTGTTAAACAGAAATAACTGTTCATAGTAAGGAATGGTCAACTGTGGATGTCATTCTCTGGCATGGACAAAGCCACAAAAAGCAAGACGTTCCCTGGATTTCAGAAGAGGGGTAAGATAACCCACCGTTCTCTTGCTTACCAAGCAATCCAGCTGTGAGATGGGACTCTTAGTGCCTGGTTGGCTGATATCCCAGATTTTCACACATCCTTTGCCCCCAGTGTACACATGCCTGGTTGGGTTGCTAATGGTCACAGCACACACCACTTCACCATGGCTCAAGGTGTTGATCTGACGGGCATGCCGGGGAATGCCGGGACCAGCAAGGGCATCGTGAGGAAATGGGACTGGCTGCATCTGCCCATCAGCGCTGACATGAAACGAGTATGCTCTAGGACAGAGAAGGGCACGAGGATTGGTGGGCACAGAATGCAAGGACAAAAGGAACCGCTTGACCCCAAAACAAAACCCAAGCATCTCCTCGGCTGGTGCAGTCTGCCCCTCGTGGCAGAAGTCTTTCTTGCCAAAGCCTTCAATTGCTGCCAGGAATTGAAAAACCCAGGACATCACACAATGCACATTACTCTGCCACAACCCTTCAGTTCCATCTGGAGTACCATCCTGACCATCTTCTGGCACAGGACGGATTCTCAGCCACAGGATGTGCAGGAGATGGCATGTCACATTTTGAGTGGCAAGGTTTATTCTGATCTTGGAAACCACGAGCACGTCTTCCAATGAATTCTCTGCAACTGGGAAACTTTGCTGCACTTGCAACCGTTTTTAGACCAGTATGACACCACAGATTCTACCACCTCCTCTTTCTGCTGCACATCATTTAAGATTGGGAGGCTCTTAGAAGTGTGAACTGAAAGCTTTGTGGGAGAAGGTCAAGGGTGTGACTTACGGCTTGCCACCGGGAATGGACGCCAGACTGCTGGGCAGGACAGGGGCCCTCATCGGTGGATGGGGGTCAAAACCAACCTGGAAACCAGATGCAAGCAAAACCTTCAGGCACCAGCAGCTAAGCAGAAACAAAGACAATTCACGTGCTCTAGCAAAACCTAGCCCACAACATGTTTGTCGATTGAAATGGCAATTCTGTATTTACCTATGAATGTCTGTTTTTCCTTGATGGAAAACCTAGCAAGGGGAAAGAGCCCCCCTTCATGGTTGAGAAGGCAGTCTCCAGTTATTAACTCTGGAGAAGGGAGCCTTTCCCTTCAGCCCCAACACACTTCAGTCCAATGTAGCACAAAGCAATGTGGAAGAACTAGCCAGAACTACGAGCAGAGGCTAAACCAGGAGGCTAAACCAGCTGGCAGGTAACAGAAACAGAACTTGCATGCCACCATTAAGGTGAAGAACTGGCTTGACGTCTCCCATCCCCTGGCATGAGGAAGCAGCCCACACACAGAGTTCAGCATGTGTTAAGATGAAGGGAGGACAGGAGGGAGAGAGGTCACCTCCCCCTTCAGTTCCCTGAAACAAGTCTCCTTACTCGTGGTTAGGAAGGATGGATCAGCGCCCTCACAAGGAGCTGGCAGAGAGAAGAACAGCTACCCTCCTTGCCTTGAGTAGTTCACAGCAAAGTAGAGGGTGTCTGTTTCTCCCCTCGAGGGAGGAGGGCGGCTGGCACAGGGACATCAAGAGCAGGACGTCCCAGGGCAGAAGCTCAGGGCAAACTGTCCCCTGCGGCCAGCTCCCTCTGCAGGGGGCAAGGCCACTTTGAGGCTGCATCTTCCAAAGGAGTCAATTTATATCGTCTGGTGAAGGGATGCACTAAGCAGCCTGCCCATCTCCGGTGGAGCTCTTGCCCAGAAGTGGGCTGCTGTGGCACTCTTTGCCCAGCACCAAGCGGGAGCAAGGACCAAAGCAGGCACTCCTGAGCTCTCGAAACACAGAGATGAGGTTTGGAAGAAAGGGTGGCCCCAGCCACAGAGCAGCCGCACCCTGGGGAAAGACGCCCAACTCGTGATGTTCAGGCAGAGCCCCAGGTTGCAACACTGAGCCAACAGAGCCGTCACAAGGAACGTGGCCCTTCAGGACTAGAACCCTCAGCAACACAGCGGCCCGTGGCTCACTCAAACAGAGGCCAGGCAAGGGCTTTCAGAAGCACCATTTCCAAGACGGAGAAAGCCGTTCTCTCAGAAACCTGTGGATGGCTACCCAGAGAGGGAGACCTTGGATCACTTACTTTATTTTAGCTATGGCTGAAACCTGTCCACGTAGGGGCGGGGACCCTGTGGCCCTCCAGATGTTGTTGGACTACAACTCCCATCAGCCTCAGCTAGCATGGCCAATGGTCAGGAGGCCAGCAACATCTGGAGGACCACAGGGTCCCCACCCCTGATGCACAGTGTTCGGCTTCAGGCTGCTAGACAGAGCATCCTGAAGGGCTCTTTGCGGGACTTGCCCAAAGCGGGCCCTTGTTTCTCTGCCAGCACTGAGCCACACACATGCTGCACTGGAGGCTGCTTCTTGGGAGCTTAGATGGGGCCCATCTCCTTCTTGTGTAGCCATGGAGGCTTTGGGAAGCTGTCATGGTGGGCCAGCTCTGACATGCTTACCATCTCCCCTACCTGGTCATTGCACCCTGTCTGGGAGGATGCTCTGCATCTACGGGTGCTAAAGACATTGTCTGAGAGGCTTGTGGTTCCCTACGCTGGGTTGCCAGATCTTTTGACCTCCACCCCCTCCTGCTCCCCTGGAAACAGGCCTGAATTAGAAGCATCTGGGGAGGTAGTTCTTAACTTTTTACATCTTACTAGTGATGTACAAGACTAGTGACACACTAGACACGCTGTTCCCTTGTTCAGAGGTTTTGTCTTCCGGCCTCTTACGTGGGGGTGAATGGGTAGGGCTGGCGGGCGAGGTGTGTCCACCACTGCAGGAGCAGGATGTAGCATGGGTGAGTTCGTGGGGACGTCCCCCAGTTCTGCAGCAGAGCTGCGGAGAGATGGGGAGAGATCTGTGCAGTGGCTCCTACATCTGGAGGGGCTGCAGGCAATGGAATGACTGCCCCTCTCCTGCCATGCCAGCATATAGGGGGGACTTTATCCTCATGAGCTCCAAGCTGCCCTCTGAGCAGGACGGGAGGCATGCCTGAACCAAGCTGCCCCTCGAGACCAGTCCCGAAGGATCAGCCTGCAAACAGCCTGCTCAGGGACTAGAGAGGTTCCACGTCAGCCTTCCCAAATAGTCACGGGAGCCCAGAAAGCTCTCTTTTCAAGAGCAGCTCCATCGGGGAGGTACTCCAGGTTGTCAAAACATTCATTCTTCCTCCCACACCCACCACACAGATGCCTCCAGAATACGAAGGGATCGGACCTGTGCACACACCCCATTCCCCCCCCCCACCACCACCACCACAAGAGGAGCTAAAAGGTCTACGTACAGCTCCAAAGCTCACCATGGGAGACCGGCCGTAGGCGGCAGCGGCAGCGGCGGCGGCGGCAGCAGTCATCTGTGGCGGGATGTTGTGCAGACTCGGGTAGCCCCCAGGGCTGGTGAGGGAGCCATTCATTTCGTGGTGCCCCATCATAGCAAAGGGGGTGGCATAAGAGCCAGCTATTGAGATTGGGGTCCTCAGTGCAGATGCTGGGAGAGAAGATGAAGGAAGGAAGAAAACAAAATGGGAGAGATGACATCGCGTTGCGCAAGACAACTGACTGCGACAGACTCTCACAAGGAGGGGGCGCAAGGTGGGTTGGAGAAGCTGGGCTGCTCCCACACTCTACCCAGGCTCCGAGAGCACGATGCACACAAAGGAATTTCTCCCTTGGCCGAGCCTCTGATGTGAGCAGCAGGCACAACTTGGCTTAGTTCCCCGGAAATGGCAAATGCAGAAGCCGGAAGCAGAGCATCTCTGCAAAGGGAGCAACATACCCAAGGGATCCATTCCCGATGGCTTGCCAGGCATTGGCCGAAGGCCTGGGGTCGTACTTGTCCCAGGTGTGGGTGCATCGTTCCGTGGTGTGGGTGTGTTGGATTTTAGCCCTGGGGTGGAGGATTTATCGTTCTGGTGCAAAACAAGATTTGGGAGATGGTTTGGCAGTTCTCAAGTGCCATTACACTGGGGGTATATTAGGAACAAAATCAACTGGGAGCTTCCCATCACAGGAATAAAGTTATGAGATCTGCCTCTGCGTAACATTTTAGAAGGTTCAAAAACTACTAAAAGTTTTAAATTTTTGCTGACAAGGATTCTTTCCATATTTAGCACCACTAAAAGGAGATTCTATGAGTCACGTGAACAAATCACAAATGTCAAATAACCCATATTTAAAATGAGGATTGAGGAAAATGTGAACATGTTTGTTTTGGCTCTCTCAAATGCCAAAGAATTGCCAAATACAAAGCTAATTCCAATCAGCAAAGCTTCTCCCTTTGGATGTGGGTTCTGTGCTCAACACCTCCACCCATGACCCCAAAGCTAGAGAGTCCCCCTCTTCGGAATACACAGACCGGGAAGGAAGACCCAGAGTGGCAACTTAGAGCTGGCTCTGGGCAAAGAGGTCTTTCTGGGCCAATGGTGTGCCAGGCGAAAGCAGCCAGCCCCTTCACCACCACTGGGATAGGTCTAAGGCATCACCCACATTAGCTGTGATCACCCACATTTCCTCAGGAGGCTGCCTCCTGTTCTGCCAGGGGGTCACCTTCCAAAACAACCCCCAAGATTGCTTGCCTCCAGCAAGTGTTCCCAAAGTAGGAGGGCAGCTTCTGCCATCATGTGGCAGTCCAGACAGCCAACACTTACATGCACAAGGTCTTTAGTCTTGGATGAGGGAGTGCTGCTGGACGAGGCGACGGAGGCAGGGCTGTTTGGACCATCCTTCTTCAGGCCCCGGGCTTTGTCTAGCCCGTTCTCAGGAGGTGAATGAGCAGGGCTCACCCGAGGAGTAGCAGGATCCTTGGGAACAGAAGGAAGTGTCACTCCAGGATCTCCACCAAATGGGAGAGGAGGGGATTGCAAACCACTACCCAAACGCAGACAAGGCAAGGTCATGACTTCCACCCAAAGAATACAACTTCAGCATAAAGGGAAGCCAAACGCTCTAAGAGAAAATCTCACATGTTGCAGACTGTGCAAATGAAGGAAACCAGGCAAATCTGCTTTATGTACGGCAAATGTAACAAAGCTATCAAATGTGGGTCTTTTGGATTGGGCAGGGGGGAATTGGTGAAATGACCAGGTGTGACAGAGGGCCAAAGCAACAGCCAAGCCTACCTCATTGGAGACATCCACCACCAGGTCGTCGCTCTTGTCACCATCACTGTCCTGAAAAAAGAAGCCATTACTCTGCGAAAGAGAAAGCACGACCTCGCACAACCCCACAAGGGCAAGGATAATTCTCCCTAGGGCTTTGGCTGCACCCTAAGGTCATTCCCTCAATCTACAGGCCAGCTGTATGCCTCTTTTCCAGCTGTGATGAAACAAAGTTTTGCCTACAGCTGGTATCTGATTACCCAAATTTAAAACCATCAAGGCTTAATTTGAAACTTCTAGCAAGTTGCAAGACTCACTTCCCATCTGCTGCCAAAACCAGAGCTGTGGGCTGGAACTCTGATTCAACCTTTTAAAACTGAGCTGTAAGCTGTAACTAGGAATCTGAGCGCATTCTTGCCCATTTCCCTCAGCTCGGTTGTCAAAACACTCCAGCCAGGTCAGGCTAAGCGCGCTTGGTGCCCGCAGACTTACATATCGGCTCATGCTGTCTTTCTCCTCTGCCTTCCGTTTCTTGGAGTCGATGCTATAGTCTGTGGCGCTCCTGTGCTTCTCAGTGGCTCTCAAACTCTCTGATGGGGAGATGGAATTATTCTGGAACAGCAAAAAGGGGGGTGTTTGGGGGGAAAGTGCTGTGTTTGCAAACTGCCAATGCAACTAAAGAAAAATGGGCAGGGTGGGAAGGAAAAATAAGGGATGGCCTTTGTAATATATGCCTGTACTGTATGTATTTGCATTATTAAATGTGACCAGGTAAGATGGGGTTAACGGAGCCGGAGGGAGGGAGGGAGGGGCTGGTGTGTGTGGGAGAATTCTGAGGGTATAAAAGGAATGAACTGACCCCTAGAAGTCAGATAGGGCCTTAGGGATCGAGGAAGCTACATCTACTTGAGTGGGGTTTGGGAACAGGATTTAGGAGGGGTAGAAGAGGTAGGCTAGGACCAAGCACAGATTGAATAATAAAAACATATAACTCTTCTTGTATTAAATACATTTTTGTTTGTTTTTAACTACAAAATCCCACCGTTTGTCTTAATACACTACCATTAGAGAAACATATTTCCTTGTTACTTTTCCTGTATTGGGCGGAAGGAACAAATTAGACATATTGGGTGTCTCTTTAACCTGGAGAGTAAAAGGGGTCGGAGCCATGTGTGTCAGTGAGGATGACTGGCAGATGTCCCGAGGGGGAGGTCTTTCTTCTCCGTTTCGTCAGGGGGAAGCTGCAGAAGGTTGAACCCAGGGCAGGAGCGTCACAACCTGCATCTCACAGGGCCTGGGTTCAGAGTCTGCTTAGCCCTGGACTCCCATGGGCACATTCTCTTGCTGTAAATGGGACACCGTAAGCCAGGAGTGGGGAACCATTTCAGCCCAAGGGCTGAATAGGCTCTGGGCAGGCACGCCAGGGGCCACATGCTAGCTGTGAGCAGCCCCACTTCCTGCTGGCCTGCACGCCCCATGGGCTTGCCCAGACCCAGACCCAGTCACAACACGCACGCGTATTCACACGTTCCACGCGTAAGATCACCAGTCACGCTGGGCCAGACCGGTGGCCACTCGAGTCCAGCATTCTTTTCCCACAGTGGCCAACCAGCTGCCCCAACAGAAAGCCCACAAGCGTGAGCGCAAGAGCACGCTCCCACTCGTGCTCCCTGCAGCTGGCATGGAGAGGCATGCTGCCTCCGTACTGGAGGTCACATGCAGTCGTTGTGACTAGTAGCCATTGACAGCCTTTTCCTTCACCCACACTCCTCCCCCAGACCGGGAAAGGCGAGGGGCAGCTCAGTGCCCAGCCGATCTTCACACAGGTTCCCCATCCCTGCTGTAAACGCAACAAGGGCCTCTGTTGCAGGGGGGCAACAAGAACAAAGGAAGGGAGGCCTTTATTGTGCTTTTCACGTTAAACATGATTAAAAAAATGATTCAGGAACGACAGAGCGGAAGTGGTTTCCTGCAGGGCAACTCTGTGCCGCCGGAGCAAAGGCCATTAGTTCTGAGCAAAGCGACCTCGCTCTCCTGTCACCCACAGGCTTTGGACAAGACTTTGCTCCTCGGGTAATCTACTGAAAGGCAGATGCGGCCTTTACATCTCTGTCCCCAAACCATTTCCTATGGGAGTCGATTGGAGCCGCCAGAAAATAAAGCATTTATTTTCTGCGAAGTGGAAATTGTTGTGCTCACTGCAGTTTTTACACTGGCTGGATAGTCTGGGCTGCCATGTGAGGGTTACAGTTTGATGCCGGTTTCGTCTGGATTGTCACTGTGTTACATTTATGGTTTATGGAAACTGTGCTCTGATCTAATCTACAAGCAAGCATGCTGGGGCTGCAATTATAGCTACGTGTAAAAGTAAGTGGTTTACATCTTCCTCTAAGCAGCGCTAGAGGCAATTCAGCAACGGTAATGGTTGGATCTTTAAGAGATGATGCTGGAGTGGGGAGAAGAGGGACAAAGTAATATGCTACAAATATAGGAATGGGTGTCAGAGGAAGGAAAGGAAAAAAGTCTTCCCCTTTGAGCAGGACAAAGAGCAGTCCTGAGCTTACAATGCAAGGACACAGATTTGGGGAAAACGTCAGTAGTCCATAATGGCTGCCTGTAGCCATTATGGACTACTTCTTGCAGGGCTTCTGTGCAATGTGAAACAAACATCTCTTTGGGGTGTTGTAGGACAGTGGGTGTCCTACTCCAGGCCAGGGGGCTGGGATCCCCCTTTCCTCCCACACTCTGCAATCTATGGTTCTAGCAGGGGGTGATTGCAATTTACTGTTTGCTTTTAAACACCGGGACAGATGCCAAACAAATGTAGCCCTTGAGCAGAAATACAGCAAAATGTGGAAGGGCAGTCAATCCAATGTATTATCACAACAAGCCAATCGAAAGGAGTCTCGATAGACCACGGGTCAATGGCAGAGGAAAAACTGAGGAACACGCTTTCAGCAACCATAAAGCACCTGATGAAGGATTCATATTTTACATGCCTCTAAGATCTACTGTTCTGCTCACACAGATGGGGTTGGGGAGGGGGAGAAAGAGACGTCCCACCCAAGGCTGTGCAGGGCTCCCAAGTCCAGCTGCTGACCGCACAAGTACTCAGCTAACTTGGGGGCACATTTTGCACACACGAGTATGACAGCTGCGCACGCGAGCCCCAAAGCAAGGAACACGCCCGCTGCTTTGATTTATAAGTCCCCCTTTCCAGATCTAGGACTTCCCAGTGCAAAGCCAAATAAAGGAAACTCAGCGTGCCACTGTGGGATGGAAGAGTACCAGGATTCAACTCTACCCCAGTTACATGTTACCCAGAGAGGGGCTCTCATGTAGCTGCCAGTCTATTCGCTTCTGCTTGCTCCAGCCAAAATTGCTGGTACTTTGTTTCTCCACAGAATGGAACCCTCATCCCCCGTCAGCCCCTCTGTCCACCAACGCCTCCCAAATCCCTCTGCTAGGGAAAAGCTATTCTAAGCCCCCTTTGGCCTCCCTTTCTTTCTTGTCTGAATAGGAGATGTCTGGCAGTTCATGTTTCCCCTGCATTCCCAATAAGCCACTCCGGCTATCCCCACCCCCCTTTCTTCTCAGTCAGTCATGCTAAGATGGTTTGCGGCTCCCAAAGAACCACGTCAGGCCTTTTGAGGCACTGATTCAGGCAGGCCTCCAATAAACGCCTCTACTTCTAAAATAAATAAATAAATGTGCTGCTGCAGCTGAGTTAGGAAATGTGAAAGAAGCCATCCAGAGAGAGGCTGGGTGATGATAGGAGGCAGCGGCGGCTCCCCCCGCCCCCACCTTCGCAAAAAGGAAGCATCCTCCAGGCGCCTGCAGCATTTCTCGCTCTCCACTAGCCCCCCTCGTGAGTGCACTCAAGGAGAGGGATGGCGAAGCCTCCCCCCACATCTGCCAAGATGGCACAGTCCTGCGCTGCATCTGGCTCTCAAAAAGCCCAGTTGCCTTGCTTTGTGCAGTGCCTGGGTGACAGGAGACAGGCAGAAAAAGGAGGTCCCACGGTGGCTTTGTATCGTTTCCTCCTTCAAACACAGCCAGCGCCGAAGCAAGCTCCTGCGAGACAGGGTTGTTAACAATGGCCGAGGCAGGGACCACCACACACACACACGGTCAACCCCTCCCTCGTTTTAAAGAGGGCGATCACACCTGTTGTTCCTGCTCTCACTGCTGAAAGCCTGAGCGCTCTCAAAGGCAGCCAAGCCCAGGCAGGAACGCACAGCGCTCATCAGCACACAGAAGGGTGTCGGGCAGGGGAGGGGAGAGCCACTGGGGCCCCACACCCGCCATGCGGGACACAGCGAGCAAACGGCCAGCCTTCCAGCCCTGCTCCACACAATGCAATAAACCAAGTCATCCCAAAAGATTAGTTGACCCAAGATAATAGGCCAGCTACCGGGAATGAAATAGCTTTCCTAATTGCTGGAGGATTTCTCTCCTTACTCCCAGTTATTTGTTCAGACTCAGCCACTCTCATTCACAAAGCCTGAGCAATAGAGTCAGATTTCCAAAACCAGCCAATTGGCGAAAAGGAGCAGAGGGGTCGGTCACCCTAAACCAAACTGGATCCAAGCAAAACGTGCGCTGGTTTTTGTTTCTAAGTTTGGAAACATGACTTTGTCTGGTAAAGGAGAGTTGGAACGCAGGAGTTGGCTTTGCAAGACAAAGAAGAGTCAAACAATCAAACATGAAAAATGAGCACAGCGGAGTCAAAGGGAACAAAAACATGACTTACTGCGCTGGAGTCGCGATCTTTCAGGAACGAAGCCCAAGTCGCAGAGGAGGTGGCACCCACGTTAGGGGGGAAGACAAAACGGAAATGGGTGGGGACGGGGGAGTAAACAAGAGAGAGAAAATCTTAAGATAGAGCATCAATCTAGCTGTTTCTCTGCACGTAGGGGATTTCTGGCTTGGCTTGACAAAAGCCCCGTTGCCCTTTTCATCTTTTGTTCTCCGGAAGGAATCTTGGCACAGACAGCAGCTCTCTGTTTTTGCCAAACAACTGCACAGCAAAGCAAGCTGCACCACAAGGAAAAATGAACAGAAACACAAAGAGGAAAAAGAGCAGAAATGCAAAACTGTTTACACATTTCTGTCCAAATCTAAGAGAAGAGAGAGACCAGCTTCTCCTTCTTGTTGGTCTTAACAGAGACCGCCAGAGAACTCCTCAGGCCACATAATGTACTATTTTCTATCAGCGGAATATGGCACAAAAGCCACTTTCCTTAGGGGCTGAGATCCACAGGTGGGTGGAATTCCACCAGTCTGGGAACATATTAAGATGAGAAAATGTGGGGAATCACACATCTAAACCAATGCTCCCCCTTCTAAGAGTTTTCTGGAATATTTCTAAAATAAAATCACACACCACACACACATACAGAAGGTCTTAGATGCCAATGAGGTAAGAAATGGGAGTTGAAAGATTTGCTGGCATTTCCTCACCCCGGTGGTCCAAGTCGTGGTGGTTCTTCTCGTCTTTCACAGTCAAGTGGGCTTGGCTGCCAAGGGCCCCAAGGGCCAAGAGCCCAGAGCTGCTTCCCGTGACTGGCGGGATCCCAGGTGGCGGCAGCCCGGATGGGTGAGGCGGCAGCTGGACCGGGGGCCCATGAGAGGCATGGGAGAGGTGCTGGGCCTGGAGCTGCTGCTGCTGCAATAGAGCCAAGGGTGAGTGGCTACAGGGAGACTGGGAGCATTGCACAAAAACTCATACGGTCAAATTACACTAGGAGGAAGCGGGGGAAGGAAATCTGGAGATGAAAGGAGACTGGGCTGCAGGAACAAGAGACAATTCAAAGTAATAACTCGTTTGCGTCAAAAATACACATTTGTAAGAAGTAACTTAACTAACACCCACAATTCCGAGTACAATTACATTTAGAGGGGGCTAAAAGAAAAATTGTGCGACGGTATTAACCTTGATAAGTTAAGAACTAACATTATTGCCTTAAGCTTTGCCAACAGTACTTCAAAAATGTCAATGTTCTCAAATTTGGAATGTGAGATTTCAAGTTCTGAAACTGAGCTGAATTTAAGACTTTGGACAAGAGTTTGTTTCAGCTTTAGTGAAATCCGCCTTCAGGCACAGGGAATCCACTGTCTTCCACCTAAAATGAATCGTTAGGCTAAGGCAAGCAGATGTGTAGGAGTGGGGGAGAAAGGCTTTCAGCCTGGGGGAGGAGTTATCATGTATATGAAGGATAAAATAGAAGCTATTCAGCCAGTATGTCTGCTCTTCAAGCGTGGGGTGCCCAAAGTAGGTCAGTCATAAAGGCGGCAACATGCAAAACAGGCTTTCCCCAGAATTACTCAGAACTCGTACTGAAGAACAGCTGAAAAATCTGTAGGATGGAAGCTTGCAACCAGTGTAAGTACCACAAGTTGAACACATCCACATGTATTTTCATTCTGCATGTGCAGGGATTATATGAAATCCACCCAGTTCTCCTTATCTCTTTGTGCTAACTGAAAACAATTGTGAACTTCCTCCCATCCTTCTCACTACCTTAATTTTTCTCTCAACCGGGTAGTTTAAGCGGAGGGGATTCCCAACACTCCTGGGTTTTTTCCTAGCCTCATTTTAAAGCACAAGGATAAAGGTTTCGATTTGTGGCTTGTTCCACAGAAAACATGCCCTGCCACCCAGTCAGGAATGTCTGCATCCCTTTGCCACCTGGACATCATTTCACACATTCTCCTCTTTCTCAGCCTCTACACATGCACGTACACACAAGGAGGGAGCGGGGCCATGCCTGCTGCTCCCACCAGCCCTGGCCCTGCCATCCGCAAAGGGGAGCCTGTGAGTGTACAGCTGAACCCACGCAGGCGTCAGGAATCAGGCAGTTCCCAAATGCATGGAAGCCCACACAGGTGCAACGGCACATAGGGAGACATCATGCTGAACAGGCAGGTGCGAGGGGCCGAGGCCAGCAGCATGCATGACGTCAGGGAAGGAATCGGCAAGCACAGCCAGGCCTCCCCCAACACATTCCTGTACCTGTGGAGGAGAATGCCTGAACGCTACTGCACACCCTCCGCTAACTACACAATGGCTTCTCAAAGGATTACTGTAGCAAATATTCCTCAGTCTTGGCATATTTTACTGCTGGAGGATTCAAGTTTGTTTTAACTGTATTTATTGCTGTTCTGTTTTGAGCCAGCTTGGAAGGATCTGTGTCCCAAGAGACAGGATGTAATAAATAGAATGGAGGCTATTTACAAACCTTCCTGTCTAAAACAAGGGCAAAATTTAAGGCGGCTCTTCTGACAGCATTCACCCTTTGCCAGAGTGCTTTAAAAGTGGTGATCATTGTTAATGAAGAATAACAATAATCTGTTCATTTTAAATTTATTTTCTTGCATACTTCCCTCTGCGGTGTGTAGGGCAGCTCTCCCAGCTAAGTTAACGTAACATCATAATTCGAACTGGGCGGAAGAAGGGGGGGGGGGTTTAACACCTCTACACACCCAGGAGCTAGATTTTAGCCAGGAGCAGCCTGGGCTTAGCTGTGATATGCCTGAAATAATTAAAAAGCCAGGCTTGTGCCTCTGCACTTGTCCAGAGTCTCTTTCTTCAAAGCGCAGAGAGCAAAGGTCACCCAACACGACTCTGATGCAGTTTTGCCTCTGGGCCTTGGCCAAGCGCAAAGGACGACTCCAAAGAGGAGGCATGGTGGGTCAGTATGGAAGGGCTGCCAAGAGGCCAGACGTCATCACCACTGCAGCTTGGCCAATGCCCAGCAGAGAAAAAGGGCAGCTCCCAGCTTTCCAGAGCTGCATGCAGAGTAGCCTTCATTTGCTGCTAGCTACATCAGGGGAGGGGAGGGTGGCAGTGGAGGTCTCCTTCTTCCAGACCTGCAAAAGCAGAGAAGCTATTAGCACACCAGCTAAAGGCCTGCAAGCACGCTCGGCATTAATATACTCAGCACTGATCAGTTCCTGCAGTTCAACCATGACCTGAAAGGCCTGAGGCCTGGTCAGTCCTCGCAAAGGAAATGGCCGCTGACTAGCCATGGAGGGAATGTACTTAAGGCCCATTTGTCCCCTCGCTCCCCTGGCCGCTCTCTGGGACTCTCAAGCAGGGTGGTGACACGGGACATGCCTCCGTTTTCGGTGCATGTTTTGCAGAAGGGGGGGGGGGAGTTTGTGTGTACATGGTTTGAATCCACTTCAGCGTATAATGATGCAGACAGGTGTGATCTTGTGCATTTGCCCATGCCCATCAGTAGCCCGTAGTGTACACGCTAAATTAAAACGAGCACACACTTTTCAGAAACATGGAGTAAATATGCAACGGATACCATGGCGGCTGCGTGAAATAGAGACCTTTGGCATCCCTTTGCTCCCAAGTTCATCTCAGCAGATTACGCAAGATCACTTAAAAGGGATCAGTTACCTTGCACAGAATACCACAGGCTCACAGACTCGACAAGGAAGAAAGGTGGGGGCTGAAGAGCACCCCCCCCCGGCCTTTTGGGTGCCCCCCCCACCTGACCCACTGCATTTGCTGCTGCTGCGGGAGAGCAAACAAAAACAAAACAGCAACTTGGCTTTCAAACAAGTTGCGCGGGGAGCAAGGCCTAGTTTGGAAGCAGGATCACGGTCCCAGAAGTCCCCCAGAGGCACAACTCTGCTCCCCAAAAGGCGCGCACTCCCCACACACTGTGCTTTAAAGCAAATTGCTCCTTGTTTGGCACTGCACCACCACATTTCAGCAGCAAATTCAGTGATGGTGGGGACCCCCAAAAGCTGCCCACCCGACAATCTAGTCCAGGCAGCAGGCCCTGACCCACGGGGTGCAGCTATAGCAGCCCACCCTCTGCTTAAGTACCTTCTGCCAAGGAGAGCCCAGCCCTCCAGGCCAGCCGTGCCACTGTCAAACGGCTGTCAGAAATCAGGCGCTTTTCAAACAACTGTCAAAAATTAAGATGTTTCTGTTCAATGTTTAGCTGAAATCAATGTCTTTGCAATTTCCACCCAATGGTTCCAATCCTACCCTCTGGAGCAGCAGAGAACACGTCCACTCCATCTTCTGGGTGACAGCCCTTCAGGTATTCCAAGACCACTATCATGTCTCCCTTTAACCTTCCTTTCTCCAGACGAAAGATGCCCAGCTCTTTATATTGCTCCTCATGGAATGGTGGAACCCCCTCACCATCCTCAGGGCATGCTCCTGTTTGTCAATGTTCTCCTTAAAACGTCACACTCAAACCTGGCCACAGCAGCCCAGATGCAGCTTTGAGCAGAACAAGGATGCTCAGTTAGAGAGACAATAAATGGCGCGCCCCACAAATGGACATCTTGCAGAGCCCTACCCCACTGCCTCCACCTGGGGGGACTGCTGTCTCACAGCAACCTGTTCGAAATTTAGTAGTCACTGTGAGGGAAACACTTTTCCCAGGATAAAGGTGAGGCAATTGAGATGCCACAGATACTGTTAAGAGAGGAGGTGACAAGGACATACAGGAAGCCTGGCAGAGGAATATCTTGGTATGTAGAGCGGGTTTAATTGGATTATGTACATCCTGTTTCATTCATGGCTTTGTTAACTGACTTAATGGTTCACCACTTGCATTAAATTTAGGCAAGTCTTCCAATCATTTCCAGAGCTACAAACTGCATCCAGGGCTCAGTTTCACAAAGGCTTGGAGCAAGACGGGTGTATGGCGGTGGGGGAGACGTGCCCTGGCTGCATGACCCTAATGACGCTGAACCTCAGGGATGGGATGGGGCACCAGAAGGTAATCTAGTTCACGGCTGGGATATTTTGCCTCCAGGGTTCATAGAACCATAGAATACTAGGGTTGGAAGGGGCCTACAAGGCCATCGAGTCCAACCCCCTGCTCAGTGCAGGAATCCAGGTCAGAGCATCCCCGACAGATGGCTGTCCAGCCTCGTCTTGAATGACTGCAGTGTGAGAGAGCCCACCACCTCCCTGGGTAATTGGTTCCATTGTCATATTGCTCTAACAGTCAGGAAGTTTTTCCTGATGTTCAGCCGGAACCTGGCTTCCTGTAACTGGAGCCCATTATTCCTGGCTTCCTGTAACTGGAGCCCATTATTCCATGTCCTGCACTCTGGGATGATCAAGAAGAGATGCTGGCCTTCCTCGCTGGGACAACCTTTCAAGTACTGGAAGAGCACTATCCTATCTCCCCTCAGTCTTCTCTTGTCAAGGCTAAACAGGCCCAGTTATTTCAGACTCTCTTCATAGGGCTTTGTTTCCAGTCCCCTGATCATCTTTGTTGCCCTCCCCTGAACCCTCTCCAGCTTGTCTGCATCCTTCTTAAAGTGCGGTGCCCAGAACTGGACACAGTACTCCAGATGAGGCCTGACCAGTGCTGAGTAGAGGGGGACTAGTACTTCCCGGGATTTGGAAGCGATGATTCTACTGCCTGGATTGCTCTTCACTGGCTTTTTCCTTTCAATACACAGCGTGGGGAAGGCATCCTTTCCTAGATGTTGCAGGAGGGGAATAAAGGGAGAAATACAGCAGCGCAAAAGTCACCCACAGGTGAAGAAAATCTTCCAAGAGGTTTTGATTCTCAAAAGTGGCCCACTGCACTTCAAACTTCACAGCTCTTTTCTCCCCAAGGGCATCTTATTTTTGAAAGGAATACTTGGGATTTCTCTCTCTTGCTTTCTGCCTCTCCACCCTCTCCCACCACCTTCACAACTGACACATCATAAAACCAGAACATGGAGGATGCATTTTAGAGTCGCGTTTTCCCATTTTAAGCAGGGAATATGTGTAATCTGACAAACACAGCACACTGGATCAACAGCTCCCTCCCAAAGGGGGCTTTTGTGGAGCAGGTTTGAGCAGCTCCGCTGCCTGGCAAACCCCATTCTTTCAACTGGAGTTCTATTTCTCAAAACAACTGAGAACAAGAAACGCAATTCCTTCGTAAACATAGGCACTGTCCCGTCCCCGTCCCCCATGCAATGCCCTGACAAAAAAAAAAAAAAAAAGAACTGCATGTACACCACATTGTGGAGAGGGGTGGGGGGGAGCCAACTGTGACCAGGAAGTCAACACCATTGAGACAGCACCAGGTGAAGCAGAATAATGATTGCACAACGGACGGGGGGGGGGGGGGTCACCCCCAGCTACACTGTTTCATCTCTATGGAGAGAAAATAAAATTTCCCCCACCACTCTGCTATGATAATAGCCTGAATGGCCAACAGGGAGGGAGAGAGAGAATGGGACCTGGATCTAAGATGGGTAACATCAGAGGGGTTGTATGCTGCTTTCTGCTGCTGTAGGCTCACAATCAAAATTTGGTATGCTGAGACTTATCAGATTCTTTTTACAAAGCAAGCTGCTGGTCCTCATGGCTGCAAAGACTAGTATGAAAATGTCTAGGCAATATGATTGGTGAAATTTCAGAAGCATGGTTGCTCTGTGGAGTTCTTAGATATTACACAAAACAATCAAGTGTGTGTGATTCGCAGAATTTATTCAAGCTACAGACACATTTAGGATTCAGGTTCATGCAGAGAATGTCCAGAGAGGGGCAGGCAGGCTTTCTCTCCTCTCCATGGGATTTCCTGCTAACACTTCAGCAACATACATTTCTTGGTTTCCTCCTTGGTAAATTCAAAAACAGAGTCAACTGAGACTGGATTTCCTTTCCGTCCATAGAAGCTTTTCCTGTGCCAGAGCCCATCCACAGGAGCCCCATCATGGCCGCTTTGTGAAAATTTGCCAGGTGGGCCATGATATTAAGCCGGGAGGGGTGGGGTGGGGCTGTACGCCATCTCATCCAGGAAGCAACTGGGGCCGCAGGCTGGCTCTCATTTACCTTCATGGAATGCCAGTATTAGACCTTTGATGTGGTACTGAAAAATGAGCCCATCAAGGCAGAACATCTCCCCCCTCTGTCTCACACATGATCCACTTGCAGCGGAAGCCCTTTAGGCCGCAAAAGCTCACCAGCCAAGAATGCTTCAGAACAGAAGTCAATGACAAGATGAGAAGCAGCCAGTGACTCGCCTGGCATGCTACAGAGCAGAGGTCCAGTGGTCACCTGCACATGGACCATGCAAGGTGCGGAGGAAGCTTGTTGCGAACCATGCTGCTCTCCTCTCTGGCCAAGCAGCTGGACAGTGCAGCGGGCACCCTCCACACTGCTGACTTCCTGCAGCGACCACAGGCGTGCCCTGTGAGGAAAAGGCACCTGCTTCTCAGGGGAGGCTTCCCACGCTCCTGGCTGTACACTCTGGCACAGAGCTGAAGGCAATGCTCCCAAAGGGCCCCCAGTCTCCAAACAGTCGCTCTTGCACTCAGTGCCAGGGAAATGAAGCCTTGTCCAGAGCAGTCTGGGGGAGCACTTCTCCCCCTACTGCTGTCCTGCTCCCCAAACGGGACCTGGCACAGACGGCCTCGGGCCTCCAGTCTCCTCTTGGTTCTCCTAGGCTTTCTTTATGGAAAGGGAGCAGGGCTCTACAGGCGGTGTTGGCCCCACTCAGGTAACCTTTTGACATCAAGAGAAGAAGCTCCACTTTAAGAAGCTCCCTCTTCTCTATAGTGGATGGGCAGTGCACATCAAGCCTACATTAAACTGAAGGACCTCTCCACATGAATAGGGTGTGAGGTGTCAGGAGGCCAGTTCAGTCATGCTAACTGCAAAGCATAATGAGGGCTGGGGGACTGCCGCCCCCCCAAAAAACCAGGCACAGTCAAAGTGTTTCCATATGTTGCTACATTCCTTCGTCTGTAGTAATGGCAAGGCACAAAAGCTTTGATCTGCACATTAAAGTTACCCAGCTCCAAAACCCAGTCCCAGAAAGAGCCGTATGAAGAGCAAAATCTTGTGTGGCACGGTTGTAAACCCTTATTTACATGGGGTACCCAAACCAGCTGGAGAGAGAGACTGACAACGCCTGGGTGACAAAGACATTATTAAGAGGCGGTGCCCATCCCTGTCAAAAGCTGTGCTGTGTGTGTGCACGCACAGACAAAGAAAAGAAAATGGGCCGTCATCGCAAGGCTGCTTTTTGACTTAAGGAATAACATATCTTCATTTTTACAAGCAAGCATGTTAGAAAACATGCATGGAGAACTCCAAATACTACAAGCACAACCAAAAAACAGCATTACAGTCTTTTAAACAAACAAAAGCTGCCATAGAAGCACAAGATCATTCCAGAAAGGATATTGCAAAAATAACATTACCAAGTAACAACAGAAGACCTCAAGCAGCAAGAACTTTTATTATTGATGCACTGATTCAAGCTAATATATGTGGAGTTAAAACTAATAGCCAGGAAAGGCTATTGCTTAACCAACAGGACCCTCACTGTCCTTACCACTCGGCATAAACGTGATTGGGATGGCGTTTATCAAATAGCCAAGCATTTGGTTGGGAGCATCCTGATCAGTTCAGAAGTGGCAAATAGCTAAAATTGAGCTGGCTGATCTGACTCATCTCCAGCAGGCAATGAAGTCTAGTTAGGACCCCTGAGCTCTGCAACATCCACTGGAGCGCGCCAGTTCAAGGGAACACCAAATCACCCCATTCTACAGTACGTTTCACTACTACTGTTAAACAGAGACAGACCCGACCTCAGCAAGGCCGGAAGGAGGGCTGGCGATCGAAGACCAATTTTTAATTAGGGAGAGAAGGAGAGCAGTATACCAAGATGCTCACGTCTATCAAGAATGTTAAACAAAACTTCTCAAGCTGCATCCCTGCTAAGGAGCAAATGCTGGAGGCTTAACCTAAGCAAGCAAATGATTAATTAAAATTCAGACTTCAAACGTGCTTTGAGTATGTTCCATTAATCCCCACAACAATGCTTTGTGGGCAGATCTCGGTTAGACAGACAGGGAACAGAGGCAGAGAAAGCAACTTATGCTAGGCCAGCCAGCAAGTCATGGCTAAATGACTTGAGAGCTGGTAGCTAAGGAACAACCCTTGCCTTGCTAGGTCATGTAACATCTCCCCCACCTCAATTTGGGTGCAGCATCAATACCATCAGCTGGAAAGAGAGAGAGAGGTTTCCTCTTGTCTCCCAACACACAGCTTCTATGAATCTGACAAACAACACTTCCAAAATGGCTCACAGTCCAGTCCAGTGGCAACCAAGCCCACAAGGCAGCTGCCTGGAAAACCAACTCATGGGCAGTTTTCAATTAGGGCTCTATGCTGCCTCCAGTTCTTTTGCCAGTGCTGTTGCAGAAGCCCCTTTCTTCCTGAAACTCTAGAGAGCTGCTGCTAGTCCGGATAAGGGTTTAGAACCGCCGGTCAACACAAGAGGGGACAGTTCCTGGTAGCGAAGTTAATGGTGACTCAGAGAAAGAGCTCAAAAGAGCCATGGCCTGAAGGTACACGCTAACAACCATCTTGCTGAAGCTGAGTAGAATAGGTCCGCTCTGTGCCTGGATGGGAGGCCACCAGGGAATTCTATGTATGCTGCCTTGAGTTCCACTATGGAAAAAAGGCTGATGTGATCCCACTGAAGGGATTCGCCTGACGAGCTGGAGCCTGATGCCTGTCTTGGAAACAGGGAGATGCAGCCCTGCGCAGGCCATCACACAAGGCTGCCTCCAAAGGGGCTGCACTCGCCTTCCTGAGAGGCTGCCTGGCCACCTCCTGGAAATGCTGGCACAGGGGGCTGCCCACATTAGCAGCATGGGGCTGGACCAGATCAGCCTCCCCAACCTGGCGCCCACCAAGCCCCAGCTTTCCTGACCATTGGCCACGCTGACTGGGGCTGAAGTCCAAAACATCTGCAGGGCATCAGCTTGGGGAAGGCAGGACCGAATGCCCATGAGCGCCCTTCCAGCTTCCAACAAACTGAAGCTGAATCCTGGCAAGATGGAGGCCCTGGGAGTGAGCAGTTCTGAGTCTGAGAGACAGGCTCATTGCCTGCACCCCCTCAGAAAGAGCAGGCCCAACGTATGGGGTTACTCTTGGATCCGCCTCTGCTGCTGGAGGCCCAGTGGCCGCAGCGGCTCAGAGAGCCTTCTGCCAGCTTCAACTCATCTGCCAGCTACGGGCTCTCCTGGAGAGGGATCGCCTGGCCATGGTGGAACAGGTGCTGGTACCCTCAAGCCTGGATTGCTGCAATGTGCTCTACGTGGGGCTGGTCTGGAAGCTGCAGCTTGCGCACAGTGCACAAGCCCAGCTGTTGTCAGGAGCTGCTCCCTTTCAGCATGTAACTCCTCTACTGAGGGAACTGCACAGGCTGCCTCTTTGCTACTGGGCCAGGTTTAACCCTTTGTTATTGGTGTATAAAGCCCTAAACAACTCGCGACCAGGATACCCGAGAGCGCGCCCTCTCCCTTAGCAACCTGCCAGGTCACTGAGGGCATCACTTGAGGCGCTCCTGGTGCTTCCGGATGGATCTGCAGCCCATTCAGATTCTGCTCAGAGCACAGCCTTTGGTCTCCTGGCTCCCTGTCTGTGGAACTCCCTGCCAGGTGATGCCGTCAGGCAGGCACCAATAGTAGTTGTTTCTGGCATCTGCTAAAGCCATTTTTAGCAAGCTTTTCCTGAATGAGCAGCCAGTTTCATTTCTGTAACTGGGTATGATTTTTTTTGGTATTTTGGTTTCCCCCACTTTTACTGCTGACCACTCAGGAAACTGTTTTAGATGTAGATCAGTTTATAAATTTTGTAAATAAATTTTAGAAGTCTGGTTTTTTAAAAGTTTGGGTGTCAAAGAGGAGCTGAACAGTATCTCTTTTTATGCTAGTCAGGGATCAACATTCATGGAGGCCCCCCCAAAACCGGAATCTAAGCCAGCCTTCCTCCAGCTAGTGACTTCCAGATGTTTTGGACTTCGCGCCCATCAGCCATGGCCAGCATGGCCAATGGTTAAGAACACTGGGAGTCGCAGTCCAAAACATCTGGAGGGCACCGGGTTGAGGAAGGCTGCTCGAAATCATGAATGAAGGACAGAAGCGCTCCGCCACAGCGCTCTGGGAAATGCAAACGAGGCATTTGGTCCCCAGCTCTCTCTCGAGACGCAGCAGCACGTGACGAGAGAAAATGCCAGTTTTCATTCGTGGTGGGTTTGCAAGCGCTGCCCTTCTCAGAAGCCAGTGCAGGGCAGGGCTGTCTCTGCTTATGGTAAATGATAGGAATAAAGGGGTATACACACGGCGAGAGGCAGACTGGGAACTCCACGTACCCCGATGATGGCGTTCAGCTCTGTCATCGTGACTTGCTTGGCGCGCTCCACCGCCTGCGCCACTTGCTGCTGGTGCTGCGGAGAGAGACACAAAGAGCGAGGTACAGCTTCTGTCTTCCACGGGCAGGCCAACAATTCCGCTGCCATGGCTCCTGCCCAAAAGAATGTGGGGAACTGCAACCCCGCAGGGAACCCTAGATAATTCGAATAATACATTCTCAGCACACTCCCAATATGGCAATTCCCAGAGCCTCTTGCTGGGAAGCCACGATCATTAGGCCCGTTTAAAGCCAGATGAAGTTTGTGGCCAATGTGTGTCCCTAGGGGCCCACCAAGGCAGAGAGAAATTAACAGTGCTTGACAGATCAGCAATTGCATCTTAAGAACTTGCTTAGACATTTAAGTTCTTTCTTGTCTCTTGGTATCTTTCCCTTAGAAGATCTCTTATGTTCTTCTATTGATGGACACAATGTATTTTTCCATTTGCCCCAGGGGCAGGAGGGGAACCCAACAGGCCATTCTCTGATGTCACCAAGGTAGCTTAGAAAAAGTAACCAGGGCTATTCAATCACCCAAGCAGCTGCTGCAAGGATATTGGCATACAACGGGCAGGTCTCAGGTGAACACAAGTCCCTAAGGGGGGAAAACAGTACAGGGACAAACATTGGAGAAGCATTACTCTGAAATCCCATAGAAAGCAGAGCACCCATGGGTCCCCAAAGGATTTCACTACAATATTGCATGAACAAGCCCTCAGGGTGTATGCTCAGCTCCTAGGGAACCTGTGGGAAGCATTTGCTGGCTCCAATAGGAGCAGACAAGGATAGCACCGAAGCAAAACAATGAGGCATAAATGATCCACCACTTAGCAAGGAAGAAAAATAACTCTGACACCATCACTGCCTCAAGCCAGTTCTCCCCTGCAACCAGGTCTTTAAAATGAAAGAGAGGACAGCCTTTGAGAGAGGAAGAATGAAAGTTATCTACAAACATACCTGGACGAACAAGTAGCTCTTGGGAAAACTCCCCAACATGAGCCCTGACGGAGACTAGGCAGATGAGGCAGCTGGTGAGCAGCGAAGGCAATTAACGCCAAGTGAGCGTGCCCACGGATTTTACGGGAGGATGGGTGCAACCTCTAGGTTTTTAAACACAGCAGGCATAAAACATCCAATTGAACCAGGCTGTGGAGACTGAATGTACACTGGAGCTACACTGCCATTTGAACTGCAGCAGGTAGACATACCACCAGGCAATGCTGCAATGCCCTTATACGAACCTACGGTGCAGCCACACGTGGAACACTGTGCGGGTCTGGCCACGCCACTTCAAAGGGAAAAATCGCTGAATGGAAGGGGCAACCGAAATGCTCAGGGGGCTAGAGCCGCTCCCCCATGAGGAGAGGCCACCACGTCTGGGGCCACTTAGTTTAGGGGAAAGGTAACTAAGGCAGGGGGCATGGCAGAGGCATATAAAACAGGGCAGGAGATAAAGGCAAGTACAGTGCACAGTCAAAGAATGGAATTCGCTACCACAGGATGTAGCGATGGCCCACCAGTCTGGATGGCTTTGAAAGGGAGCTGGGCGTGCGCATGCCGGAGAAGATGTCTGCCAATGGCTCCAGGGCCTCCTGGGCCAGAGGCAGAAGGCCAGAGTCCCCAGCCCCCAGGGAGCTGCCATAGCAGAAGGCGGCTGCCTCTGTGTCCTGCACGTGGGCGTCCCAGGTGGGCCACTCTGGGAGACAGGAGGCTGGACTGGGTGGACCTTTGGCCTGGCTCTGCTGCAGGGCCTTTACGTTCTTCGGAGGCAATTCCACATCTGGCTTACGCTTCTGCTGCTGCAAACAGTCACTCCGCATCCAAACAGTTTCTTACCTCTTGTGACAGAAAAGGCATGATCTGGGCTAAAATCGTGTTCAGTCTTTTAGCGATCTCCGTCTAGAAGGGAGAGAGAAGCGTGTCCATTTATTGACACTCGGGTATCCTAATATATGGTAAAAAACCAAACTTTGGAAGCAGCTTTGGTGGAGGCTCTGCAGCCACTGTAACAGAATGCAGCCATCCTTCTCGCTGCTACTAAGTAATTAGGAAAGGTTCCAGTGACCCAGAACGGAACAAAATGGGCAGTCTTCCCTGGCCCAGGAACCTGGTTGCCTGTCAGCAACTGCAGATGCCACCAGCAAAAGGTCAATGATGGTATGGAAGCCGCTGGGGGCCCTTGTGTGCACTTTTGCTAGCAGCATCAATGCATGGGCAGGACAGTCTCTGGTGCTGAAACGGAAACAGCAATGCAACAGTTCAGGGCCAGCAGGCAGTTCTCCATGGCCCTCTTTTTAAATGGGTGGAATATGGCCGTCTACCCTACACAAGCCCCACAGAAAATGGGAAGAGATTGGGCCAGTTTGCACAACATGACAGCCCATCATGGGCCATTCTACCCATGAGGAGCGGCGGCATGTGTGGGCCACCATTACAAACATGCAACCCTGGCCAGGGGCTGCCGTGTCATGTCCTGTCATCTGAACCCAGCCAGCAGGGGTTATTTGAGGGTTAAACAACCCTCACATGACCCAGTGTCTGTTTTAGGATTATGAGAGGGGTAATTAACCCACAGTAGTAGGCTGTCGGATCATCCGAACTAGGTCACTGTGGTAGCTTGCAAAAAACTCTGTGGAAGGTCCAGAGCTCAATGGTAGTGCACAATCCTCAGGATTTCCAGTTAGAGGCCCTCAAGGAGCAGTGGGGAGTCACTGCCTGTCAAGAGGAGACCGTACGAGGCTAGAGCATGTTCACACTGCAATACTCATCATGTATGTTTATGTTTGATGCCATTGTGCAGGGAACACGCACACAAATTCAAATTCAGTATCCTGAAAATGGCCACTTCGTGTAAAAGACAACCTCCCTGCCCACAAATTTCTAATCCTTCTGGACCCACAGATAACCTTGGAAGCGTGTGGCTAATGCCTGGTGAAACCACAGGGCTTGGAATTCCAGCACCCTGGGTGCTGAGACTCCAGTGCTTCACCCAGCCCCTCATGGGTAAACGCATGCAAGACACAGACACAGAATCTGGGTTTTCCTAATGCAGAATCCTGAGCCACAGAGCAGAGGGAGTCTCTGTGTTCGAGGGGTTAATACACAGCCTCTCTTGGGCCAGGGCAGCTGTTAAAACAGTTTGAGTTCCAACTTAAACAAGGTCTGATCATCAGGCAAGGAATCCAGAAACAAGGCTAACAATGAAGGCTGGTGAAATGTGAACACTGGAATGGGATCAAACGCTCCAAAATTCCTTTTGATAATTCAGAGTGGCTTGTTATCAATAAAGCAAAAAATAAAAGAAGCTCAAACAGCCCAAGAAGCTTTTCTCCCCACAGCCCAAGAAGCTTTTCTCCCCACAGCCACAAGCTCCCCCATTCTTGCAAACAGTTGCTCTTCCAATAAAAAACTCAAACGGTCTGTCTCTTCTCCTTTGGACAAGAAAAGACACAGGGAGCACAAGGCATGTACCAGAAATGGCTGTTCCTTCCTCCAGTGGGCTTCCTTTTGCAGAGAAACAGCACTGGCTGCAGAAAAGCCTATCGCTGCAGCGTGGTGAGCTAGGCCAGTGGTGAATGCCTGCTACCCCAGGCTCAAAACTGGGTTGGAGGAGGAGGCCAGCTGGCCCCTTCAGCCAAAGAATCCCCTGCCTTCTACTGGAATTACAGCAAAGGGGTAACTATGGGGTGCATGGGAACCTTTACAGCAAATGGGGATGGAGAGAAAATGACAGGGATTCCATGAAATTTGATATGCAATCCCCTTCTGACCCCAGTAAGTTCAGCTATGAAGCAGTTTTGCATCTGTGGACTTGTCTCAAGAAAACTTTCCAAAAGCTTGTTTTATTGATGTCTGCTTTCAGTAGGGAACCTGACATTGTGTCTATACTGCTTTTTTCAAATGCTTTAGGATCCCAACTGGATTTCAGAAACAAGTACTAAAAAAGCAAGCAGGCAAGTAGAAGAAGAGTTTGCCCCAGTGGTAGTCTACCATGCCCACCCCCTTCCAGGGGGGAAAAACCCTGCTCTGGGGTGAGGCACCAAAGCTGTTTGGAGGGGCAAGAGAAGCAAGGCACCTATGGGCAACTGCCTGGGCTGGGCCTCTGTCCCTAGGACGGAATCCTTTCCCAGGCAGTCCTGCCCCAGCATTCAGTGCCCCCCCCCCCCAGCAGCCCATGATCGATAACAAATCAACAAAACAGCATTAAAACTCACAATGCAAAAGTTAACTTCAGAGGCAGCCTAAGAACAGAAAGCAGTGGTCCTGCACAAGCAGCACCCAGCACAAACACCCCATCTCCTACAAAGACCTGAGCACTATTTTTGGCAAGAATTTCAGAGGCAACTTTCATGGTGCTCTCTTTCTTTTTTGTGGGGAGGAGGAAGAGGAAAAAAATCAAACTAAAGTTTTGCCTTACAAAACACTGAGCTGCACCAAAGGTCTGCTTCTTTTTGCACCCAATTCAATCACCCACTTAAAAATATTTGTTTGCTTTAATAGGTTTGGGAAAGGAAAAATTAAGAATTCTCACTTGTCTTTGGTTAAGCTTTAATGAAGGTCTGTCTGTCTCAAAAGGAGCAGAGGGGGGTCTCAGGCAAAGCACCTTCCCAGTAACATTACCCCATTCATCACAGCAACGGCCCCCCCCCGCAACACCTCCCACCCCAAGAGCCACCAACCGAACTCAATTCATCAACCTCCAGTTTCCACAGCAACCCCAACCACCTAATCCCCATTAGAACATTATGCAAATGGCTCCTTTGCCTGACTGCAACTAACTGCAAAAATCATATTACCGGTGCCAAGCCGGGTCATTAGGCTGAATGCTGGGGCCGCCAATCAGATCAGCTCCACAAATTAACACTGGATAAAAGCCACACATGAGATACAAGGCTGGGAAGGAGGAGGGAGAGGAAGGGGCGGCGGAGGCAGCACAGGACAGCCAGAGATGCTCCAGTGGGGCATCAAGTGGAGCCGACCCAGAAAGTGGTATGTCCATACCGGCAGTTCTGCGCCAACCATATCAGCAGGCAGGCTTCTTTCTGAAGCTGTGTTTTCTCCCAGGGGGTGTCGGAATTAAAACCCGCAGAGAGACTTGAGCCTGGGAGGGGGCAGGGAGGGCAGCGGCCTGTGCCCCCTCAAAGAAGGAACCTGGAGGGAGGAGATGCTGCTCTGGGGCCCCATCATCTTCCCCTGCTCTCAGCTCCAGAGATGTTGGAGCCAGCAGGCCGCCTAAGAGACTGTGACTGTTCTTGCGCTCCTGGCCGGAAATAATTGGGCAGCATGCTTCCCCCAAGCACTTTAATTCACTGCAAGGAAATAGGGAACGGACATCATGTAGAGAGACACAACACACCAACAGAGGAAGTTAGCCAACAGCTGCTGCTCCAAAATGCACAGAGCAACTAAGCAGGCCTGCGTGTTTCCAGCCATTGGGACTGCTTTGCTCTGAAGGGCCAGGAATCTCAAGCCATCCGGTCTGCCGGGGTCCCCAACACTGTCACGGCCAGGCTTACAGGAGAGCCCAGCAGCATTTGCAGGCTTAGAACTTTATCTGAGTTTTGAGACCAAGATACCCACGGTAAAAGCAAACTCTTAAGGAAGGATCTTTCCAAGCTCACTCTGGCATCCTCTAAGTTTAAAGAAAAACAGATACTGCACATGCTACCCGTGAAGTACAGCAGCCTTCCCCAGCCTGGTGCCCTCCAGATGTGATGGGTGGACTACAACTCCATCAGCCTCAGCCAGCGTGGCCACCGTTCAGGATACCAACCTCAGAGCAGTGCTTATCCAACCCTGCCTTGAAGTACTCCAAGGAGAGGGATCCCATGGCCCTTCCCCGAGCAGTCAGTTCCACGGATCGTCCCCATCCCCGTGTCTGAAGCGTACATCCACGTCCCTGCCACCCAAGCCCACTGCTCCGATCTTGGCCTGTACGGACATGCAGGCCACTCCGCCAAATGCTGCCCCACCAGTCCCAGCCCCAGCCATCACTCCCTCCCTCTGGGTGCACTGAGCCACCCGTAGGCCGCTCTGCTTGGTGGGCCAGCAGTGGTGCAGGCCTGCCAGAGGAGAAGCAGAACACCCATCCGCCACTCCCCTTGGAAGACTGTTGACGTTAATTTGGAGACTTGAATATTCTTATCCAGGAAAGATCTCGGTGCTGCTGCTGCTCCTGTGGCATGCCACCTCCTTTCCCAACAGGTCTGGGGGCGGGGGAGCAAGGCCATCGACAATCCCAGCCGCTGTTGAAAGCAGAATATTGTCTCTCTAAGCAGATGAAAATAAGGTCCTTGAGCATCGGCAGTTCTCACTCGGGGAGGCAATTAGGGGCACTTCCAGCTGTCTAGCACTTGCTCAAGTGCTCTCTTCAGCCAGACTCTCCATGGCATGTTGAAAGCTATTTGCGGCTGCAAATCGTTATTAGCAAGAACGGAGAGCGCTGATGATGAGAATTAAATTCAGGGAGGGGTGTGTGGGCACAACTGGTTATTATGGATTTACCAACAGGACAAGGCAAATAAGGTTGATTTATGAGACACAAATAAGACCATCAAGCCAGGAGCTTCCACGGATATGGGGCGGGGAGGGGTGCAAGTGCAGGAGTTCTACCCCCAGCCACGGAGTTCAGCTGGCCTTCCACAACTTGGGTATCTCCAGTACTTGGCAGATTCCTGCCATATTTCTCAAGAGGCACGCTAGCCTGGGCGTATATGACCATGCCCCAACCCACCCACCAACAGCATTCTTGGAACCTCAAGGCAGAACAGGTTACTATCATGAAGGGATCCAGATCTAAGATGCACTCTCCCATCCCTGTGTTTTGCCCTTAATCTGGCCGCAGGCATAATCCTACAGTCATATACAGCTGCTTTTTAACTAAGAAGCTTCATGAGATATTTTAATGACCACAACGTAGCTTGCAACAACCAACCATTGAGCCCCAGGTATCCAATTGTCCACATTCACCACTATGCCGACTATCATGCTCCACGTACATGCAGTCACTAAGAAAACTCCCCATCCGTTCAAAAACTTTAAGGCAGGCTACTCAAATGACCACATCATATCCTGCTCTTCTACAGTTGTATTTGTATAAAAGCTGCTCTGAGTACATCAAATGCGATCCTAAAATACCATTAAAAATAACAATATTGAAGATTATGGAAGCTTGCAATATTCTATTTTGTGGTCAAAAACTTAAGATGCCATCTTAGCATGAAACTCCTAGCTGATGTCCTCTTCTCATATCGCTTTCACTCAGATACCTTCAATCCAGTAAGGAATGATAGTGGTCTATGACAATTTACATTTCTTTGGGCTCAGACAAAACCAGGCCAATCGTATCTTTCTTCCCATATGATATTATAGACATATATTATAAAGATGTTTATTAGTCCAATTTCACAATTATCTCCAACTTAAAGAGAGAAGTACTAAACAGTACACAAGGTCTGGGGCTGTTTAGCCTAGAAAAAAAGGCAAGTAAGGGGAAACATGATAGAGGTGTGCAAAATTATGCATGGTGTGAAGAAATTGGATGAGACATTTTTCTCCCTCTCTCATAATACTGGAACCCAATGGGGTCATCCAAGGAAGCTAAATGTGGGAGATTCAGGACAGGTAAAAGGAAGGACTTCTTCATGCAATGCGTAGTGAAACTATGGATTATCTGGATCCATTTCAATCAGGGTACTGGCTGGGTGTCGGCACGGAAAAGGCCTTGGCTGCCCCTTTATGCTGACCTATGTCAAGAGAAAGACAGGGGAAATGTGACCCTGTTGATACTCCTTGATCTCTCGACAGCTTTCAAAACTATCAGCCACGATATCCTTCTAGGGTGGCTGTCTGAGCTGGGAGTGGGGGGCTCTGCTCTGCAGTGATTTCACTCCTGTTTGGATGACTGTCTCCAGAAGATGGTGCTTGTGGGATATAGTTCAGCTTTGTGGATTCTCCAGTATGGGTTCTGCAGGGGTCAGTTCTGTCCCCCATGCTATTTAGCATCTACATGAAACGGCTGAGCGGGGTCATCCAGAGTTTTGACTGCACTGCCATCAGGACACTGATGACATGCAGCTCTACTCCTTTTCATCCTCATCAGGTGAGGCTGTGGTAGATCAGTGCCTGTCTGCGACAACGGAATGGATGAGGGCCAATAAACCGAAGTCAAATCCAGACAAGACTGAGATTCTGTTAGTGGGTGTTTTTTCTGATTGGACAGATGGGTGTTCATCCTGTTCCGGATGAGGTTGCACTCCCTCTAAAGCAGCGGATTCGTAGCTTGGGGGTTCTCTTGGAATAATCATTGTCACTTGACGCTCATGTGGCCTCAGTGGCACAATGTCTTCCTCCAAGTGCCGCTTCCAAGGGAAGCTTGGGGTGGCCTCCCAATTGTAGAATGCTCTCCCTGCTGAGCTCCACCTGGCATCAACATTGTCATCTTTTCAGTGCCAGGTTAAGAGTGTCCTCTACTCCCAGGCATTGACGACATATCTGATGGGGCTTTCAATGTCAGTTGTTATCAGGTCCCTCTTTTTTATTTTAACTGTTTTACCTGGCTTAAATTGTTACTAAATGTGTGTATGTTAAAGATTTTATATTATGTTTTTATTAAGTATTTTTGTAAACAACCCAGAGAGCTTTGGCTATTAGGGAGAATATAAATGACATAAATGAATAAAATGAATGAATGCTACCACAAGATATGGTGATGGCCATCAACCTGGCCTTCATAAATAAAAAAGGATAAGACAAATTCATGGAAGAGAAAGCTATCAGTAGCTACCAGTCACAATAGTTATATGCTGCCTTCAGTATCAGAGGCAATATGCCTCCACATACTAGTTGCTGGGGAACACGAATCAAAGAGCACTATTGCACTCATGTCCTACTTGCGGGTCTCCCACAGGCAGCTAGTTGACTGCTGTGTGAACAGAATTCTGGACTAGATGGACCCTTTGTCTGGTTCAGCAGGGCTCTTATGTTCTTAAAAGCCCTGGGATCCAAGAGCCAAAATTCTCTGGAACAAGCAGTAATACAGCCAAGGAGGCCCAGGAAGCGCCCATAAGAGCACCCTTGACTGGTAGGCTTATGCTGAGCCGTGTTTGCAATGTGCACACACGCCCATGGAACTACACTAGGGTTACTCATCGACAGCATAACCCATTTTTTGAAATTGTGCTTTAAGTCTTTACGTTGTGCTTTAATTTAATTGTACTTTAAGTCTTTTTGGAAACCCCACCCCCTTGCTTTTTGTAACATCCTCCCTGATGAAGATCTCCCAAGATTTCAAAAGCTTGCACATTTTTGTGAACATCTGGTGGGCCAATAAAGGTATGATTTATTCATTCACTCAATTTATGAGTCGCCCTATAGCCAAAGCTTTCAGGTTGACACACATAATAAAAAATAAGTACGATAAAACCAATGATGAAACACCTTAAAATAATTTAAAAGCAGCAACAATCATTTAAAATAGTTTTTAAAAGAGTGATGTTTCTTTTAAATGATTTTTAGGCTGCCTTTAAGATAAATATCCAAGCAGTAAAACATGGAAAAGTGCGATTTTAAAACACAGACACTTAAAAAAGTACTACTACTATTACACTAATATGGATTTCAGATTGTTTTTTATGGCCAACAAGGCTGCTGCTGCTGCTTTTGGTGAGTGGGAGAATATGAAATTTAGCAGTTCTACAGCAGAAAGCTACACTAGATGAAGAGGATTTTATACTACCTGAAGCTGGGACTTCTACTAGGTAAAGCTACCCAACTTGGCTCCTATTGGCTTTTTAAACCTAGCACAGCATCTCCAACCATCAGTTTTGTTAATATAAAGCTTGCCAAGTTGCTCTGTTTCCCACCAATACAGGAGTCTGTGCGCTTCGTCCAGGATGGAAACAGCCCTAAGATGTTGTATTTCCTAAAAGCGAACCTTCCTTCCTTTCTACGTCCCAGCACTCTTCAGGAGAAAACTAAAGCCACCCACCACCATCTAGGTGAAACCTGAAACCAGAGCCTTACTTGAATGCCCAGACTCCTCCTCCCGCCTTCCATCTCAAGACTGATCAAACAGACACCATGACTTCACTCATTCCTTATATTTCTATACCTCCCCATAGCTGAAGCCCTCTGGGTGGTTCACAAAAATTAAAAATCATTAAAATATATTATATAAAATATGAAACCATTCACGTAAAGACACAGAACAAATAACACACACACAACAACATGTATCTAAAACAATCGGCCAGAGACAATCGAGAGACTCGTTATACGCTGACAAATGCCTGAGAGAAGAGGGCAGTTTTAACCTCGCACCGAAAAGATGACAATGTCGGCACCAGGCAGGCCTTGTCACAGAGATTATTCCACAAATGGGGAGCCACCACTGAGAAAGCCCTCTCCCTTGTTGCCACCCTGCGAGCCTCCCTCGGTGGAGGCTCTCAAAGGAGAGCCTTAGATGCAGAGCGTAGTGTATGGGTCGGTTCATGCTGGAGTGGTGTCCCAACAGGTACTGTGGTCCCGAGCCGTGTAGGGCTTTATAGGTCAAAACCAGCACTTGGAATTGGGCTTAGAAGCATACAAGCAGCCAGTGAAAGTGGGTCTTATATGTCTGGACGTTCTGGTCCCCATTATCAGTCTGGCTGCCACATTTTGCACAAGCTGCAGCTTCCAAACCATCTTCAAAGGCAGCCCCACATAGAGCGTAGACTTCAACATCATCAGCCCACCCACACCCACCCCAGTTTTTGTAACATCTTGCCTGGTGAAAAGATCTGGAAATCTCGAAAGCTTGCACCTTTTTGGTGACGTTCTGGGTGGCCCAACAAAGCTATCATACTAGTATGGATTCTGGAATTTTTCTTATGGCCAGCACAGCTAACTTTGTTTTTTGGTATGTTCTTTAAGGACATCCTTCAACTGTCTGGCCACGCCCTAAGGAAAAACATGTGTTTCATCTAATGTCTAACTATTTGCCAGAAATCGAAGGCCCCAGAAGGCCCAAAGACAGGCCAGCCCTCCCCCTAAGACATCGACTCTTTGTTTTTTACACTCAAAGACCAACATCCATCAACGAAGGCGGCTGCGGCTGCTTGGCTCCCGCAAGCTAGTCTGGAGGGCACGAAACAGCATGAATTATTCAAGCGCTCGTCTCCTCCTCGATTGTGTGCAGATAAAGCTAAAGCGGTCACCTGAGAAGTTTGTTTGTTCAGAACCTCACTCAAAGGCTCGCAGGATTCACACCACAATTAGTGGCTGGGATTTACTTGTTGAAAATCTTGGCAAGGGGGAGAGAAGGAATGGGGTGAGGACTTTTCATCCAGACTGCCTTGCCGTTTAGCTTCAATTTAGCTCTACTTGGCTGGGTTTCTTCAACCAGCTCCCAAATTTAAATAGGCAGCTTGTCTGAACAGTTATTCCCACCCAGCTGCTAAATAAGGAAAAAAGAAAAGGAAAAGCCCTCTCTTTTCTCCCTCCCACAATTCACAAGTAGTGAAAGGCAGTCAACTAACTCTTAAACTGAGGCAACTCAGCCGCAACAGCAGCACCTGCCCCCGTTTTTGTTGTCCTCATTTTCACGCTGCTGTCACACTGGGTGGAGTCCCATAAAATGGGTGGAGTCCCATGAGGCGACACCCTGGGAGGGCCCCGCTGCGAGAGCCGCTCCTCCTCTTCCGCTCCTCCTCTTCCGCTGCAGCCTGCTTGTTCACCTCTCGCTCACTCTGGCCCAGACCGTAATGGTGGCGGCGGGGGGAGGGCAGCAGATGCTCTGCCATCTTGGTGCCTGGCTCTCTGCCTGCCAAGCAAGCAAGCGGGAGCCGTGAGGAGGAGGAGGAGGTGTGAGAGGAGCCGGTGAAAAGGCAGACTCTCCGAGGGGCCCCTCAGAGTGTCTTGCTCAAGGGCCCTCCAAAACCTGGAGCTGCCACTGTGTATATCCTGCCTCTGACAGAATGATCCTCAAAGCGACTTACAACACACATCACAAAGCCACACAGCCCAGCAGCCCTTAGTCCTTGACAGCTAGATGGGGACAGAGGACGCTGCCCTTCCCCAGCCCAGGGCACACAATACACCGAGGCAAAGAAGGGTGTGCTGCTGAGCGCACAGAGCACGCACAGGCGTGTGTGGCAGCCAATAGCGGATATTTGACAAAGGATTCTGTAGGATGCAGATGGCTGCTGCTCACACTGACACTTTACACCAACTGGACATACGGCTGAAACATCTTAGGGGGACAGCTCAGAAGGGACACAGAAGGGCATTAAAAAGACTCCTGCTGGACCAGACCAAAGTGGCTCCATTGAGCCCTGCCTCCTGTTTCCCACAGCGGCTACTCGGATGCTGCTTCCTGGAAGCCCAGAAGCAGGCCATGGCAGCAACAGTCTTCCTCCATGGTTTGCCCCCTGAGCAGCTGATGCTCAGCAGCATGTATTGCCCCTGAAAGTGGAAGTTACATTCAACAAGATCAGCCTCGGATGGCCTGCTCTCTGTCTTATCAGCCAGAACAGCTAGGCTGGTGAGGACGAGGGACAGTGCCTTCTCTGTGGTGGCCCTCACTCTGTGGGATTTCCTCCTTAGAGAACTCCGCCATGCCTCTTCTTTAATGAGCTTCTGCCACGCACTGAAAACTTGGTTGCTCAGGCAGGCATTTGGGGTGGGTTAGGGTATTTTTAAATGATGTTTTAATTTGTAATTTTGCTGTTTTAAATTACGCTGTTATACATTGCCCAGAGTGGCCAGGTGACCGGCCAGATGGACTATTAAGAAATCTAATGAATAAACAAACAAACAAACCTATACGGGCAGTAGCCATTTCCTCCCTGAACTTGCTTAAGAACGTCAGGTGCAAAGTGGCACTTATTTGTGCGTCTACGATGGCGGGACGAACACATCCAGCCTTCCTCATATGGATTATGCGTTCTTTCCTTTTTGTAAAAGAAAACATAGTAGTAAGTCTTCATCAATGGCACTCCACTGGCTTTGCTCAGACAAACTGCACCCAAGGCTGCTGTCAGATACACCCAATTTAATGACACAAGACTCCCAGCTATCTGCAGCCCTTCAAACTGTATATAATAATGTCAGGTTTTGGCACAGTAGGAAACACACACGCACTCGCATGTCTCCATGCATACAAATAGTTTATGGATGCCTAGTTCAGATCGTCCAAAGAGTTCTGAGGTGTGCTTCAGATTGTCAAGCTGCTTCTGCTCTCTCTCAGCTGTAATCCTGAGGGAATGGCCAAGGCACTCAATGAACCACGGGCAAGAATCCTTTGGTGATGAGCAAACCCTTGCATTATCGTCCCATTAAAAGAACATCCTGAGCCACCACTACATACTAGGAAGGGATGAGATTAGGGAGACAAGTGTAGCCGCACACTGATAGCTTTAATGGGATGCCTGAAAACATTCACAGCTGTTCAATTAGATTTTTGAATCAGTGACTGACGACTGGGCCTTCCCACTCTAACATGGACCCCCGAAGTAGTTTCCAAATAACAAAAAAACAGAACACCAAGCCACATTAAAGTCTTTAAAACATACAGCAAGCAGTGCTAAAATCATTCCCCCAAAGTCCCCTGAAACAAATGGCTGCTTTCAAAAGAGTCAGCAAAGAGTCTTCCCCTAGGCTTCGAGGGGAAGAGCATTCCACACAAGAGGGGACGTAAACTTTTGAAGGACCCATGCCTGGTGGGTGCCAGCCTGCCCAGAAGGGGACTTGTAGCAGGGCTCCCCCCAAATATGTTAATACCAGGGGGAACTCCCCTCCCCAAAGGATCCACTGGCCACAAACAGGTTGGGTCTTCAAAGATCAAAACCATCATGACCTTGGAACCAGGCATTCAATTAAAAGTGCTCTCCTGCTGGTAACTACTCACAGCATAAGTTCAACTAAAGCTGGCAGTGGTAAGTAAATATGCTCCAGACTAATGTGCCCCCATTTCACTGGCTGTAATCTGTACAAGGGGAAGCAACAAACAGGACAGGAAGGGGGTGGGGTGACCAGCACTCAGCTCTCCTGAGAGTGCAGCCCTAAACACACGGGCTAATACAGTAGGCTTACTCCCAAGTAAACATGCATATCGTGGTGCTGCAAGGTTGGATTGTCTTTCTATTAGTACAAATACATTTGTGAACTTTGGGAGATTTCAGAACTGTTAAATATTTCTAATGCGTTCCAAGAACTATATGTTTCTTATATTCAAGACAAACCACATTTAAAAAGAAAAGAAGACTGGATGAAGCTCTGTTTTTAACCCTCTCTGAACCTCTCAAGATAACCAAATGGTCTTCCCTTTACCCTCTCCCCCACTGCATCCAAACACCCTCTGAACTGGGCTCCAAGAAGCCCCACCCCAGGCCAAGCAAGCCAGTCACTGCCTGCCTCACTCCCCTTTCTGCTGTCACCCCAGACAGCTGCCTTCAAATCCAGTCCAATCCCCCAAAGCCAAAGGCACCAGGCAGTCATATCAGACGAATGGGCAGGCCTGCAGGCAAGAGAGAGAAGCGCTCTAGGCTGTGCGCATTTGCTCGCTCAACAAATCCCAATGCAGTCCTCAGGAGGAGGCAAGACAAAACAAAGACAAATTATAGGTTCAGGCTTTACTCTCCTGAAATCAAGGCAGCTCGTTTTATTTCATTTAATAAGCCTCAAAAATGCTATCTCTTATCAAAAATAGAAAACCAACACACTCAAGCAACCTATGAAACTGTCTACCCGGCTCCCAGATACAGATCTACCATTCCTGTAATTGTCCGCAAGGGATCACATCAAAGGGAGCCTGTCTCCCAAAGAAACCCAAGCAGAGAGGTTTGCTTAAATCAGAAGGGGCGGTGGCGGGGGAGAAAATCCACCACCACCCTGTTCCCCCTAACCAAATTGCAGAGTTTGAAGAGTCTCTTTTTTGTGTCTTCGCCACAACAGGCCCTTCCACCTACCCAAGGCGCTAAAATGTGGCAGTTAATTTACAACTCAGATATAAACCAGCAAATGAAAACAGGCCATTAAATCAAATTATAGAGCCCATTTGGCTGTGAGGATACAGCTTTGTTCTGGAGGAGGACAGCAACAAAGGCCCAGCACTGGGGCATGAAAGAGGGGGCATTTCACATGACCAAGAGACTTAATTCTTATGCAAGGTGCGACTGCTTGGAGGATTATTTATGGAGACTATGGTCAAGTCAGTAAAAACTGAAGGGAAATTATGCTCCGTGATAAATGCATCTACACGCCTTCTGGGGGCATCTTCACACTTTCCCTTCTGTCTAACAAGATTTGCTCATGTGACAACAACTCAAGAGTGTGTGTGGGGGGGGGGAGGCTCTCCCCTTGCAATGCTACAATTTCCATCTTAAAGGTAAGTTTTTGCAAAAGGCCATGTGGAGAACCACTTTTTAAAAAAGAAAACAACACAGCTCATCAGGCCTGATCTCAATAACTTCATTCCCTGAAGTTTTACCATCATGTGCCTAAGCACTAGGCTCCTTAGGCCTTAAGCTTATCAAGGAAGCAAATCCCACTCTCAAAACAGCTCTGCTTGTTTTGCCCTTGGGGGGGGGGGGGTCTATTAGAGTAAGACAGAAGTTGCCTCTTCACCAGACAAACAGATGGTGTTGCAACAGTCATTAGATGCTATCAACCTGGAAGAGCAGGGGAGAGAGTTAACTCTTCACAAGCTCCTCTTGGGAAAGGAGAGGCATCTCATTAGGATGGCATGCTTTGGATCCTGAAGAGGACAGAATCTCGCAGAGATGGAAGACATATCTGACACGCTTCCCTGCAGGGGGCTGAAAGAGTGCTCCAAATGTCCAGGCACACCAGTAAATATACAATCGTGGAGAGGTGCTGCCCACTCTTGGTTGCCTACCTGTCTTCTTTCAGCCACCCCTTCTCTTAACAAAACAAGATAGGTAGTATTACATAACGAAGATGCACCACTGAGTACCTACAGAGTGCTTTTCAATCACCACTAATAAACTGTGTCCTTCCATGAATAAAAATTGAGCAGGGGGCAGGGGCGGGGAATGAAGACAAGCAAAAGTGGCCTCTGGCACTTCACTTTTTAGAAAGTAAGGATCACACTCACCTCCCTCCATCACATACTGAGAACACAAGTCCTGCCCCCCTCACTTCTAAAGAATGTTGGCAGTGCTAGCATAGGGCACTTGACCAGTCAAATATTTTTAGAGCATTCCATTAACTTCATTAGAGCAAAAGAGACTTTAAACATCAAAGGCTTGATACTTCTGCTAATTACTTAACTGTTATTGTGAAAAATGACATTAACTCTAAAAAACTGTACTGAATTATTATAATATTAAGCAATGTTCAATAAGGTTTGTATAAAGGTGACTGATTCATTTAACTGTTCTTCTCTTTGGCTTTTACCTTAGTACACCAGGGCCACTCAACAGTTACCATTTGATGTGTTTATTTTAAATGAAATTTAAAAAAAAAATCTTTAAAGCCTTTTGCCCTCGGGAGGCAATGGGCCAATCTTCCCAGCATATTTGACTGTGATCAAATAACTGGCAGTCAAGTGACAACATCAAACCAGTCAACTGACTGGCAGGCCAACCCTATCCCAAGCACGGATGGCCTTACTTGGGTCCTCCATGCCTAACCAAACCCAGCTGCTTTACCCATGGCATGTTTCTAGATGCCAGCATATAACTTCCACGTACCTGGGATTTTTCCAGTCATAAAAACCAAGTCATGAGCCACATGCGGTGCAGCAGAAGAGAAAAGCACAACCTGGCTAGAGAAGGGGAAGGATCCCTGGCCATGTAAGATGTAGGACAGCAGAGTAGACAGAGAGAATAATACCATTCTGGTGAAAAGTAGTGACCACAAAACTCAAGCCGTCAATCAAAAGCCAAACATCCAGTGCCTCAAAAGCCAAGTGCCGGCAGAGTGAGAGTAAAACAAAATAAAAAAATGAAATGAGGTTATTTACATTGCCAAACAAACTCCGCCGCCCTGTGCGTCTTTTAGCATCCGTAAGTCATGCTGAATTCAGTCCAAGGGGACAAAATATCCGGTGCGTCCCACATCCTCACAAAATTCTCCCTGGCAACTGCTTCATTCTATCTATTACAGCCAATTCTTTAAGCCTCATTTTAGAGTAGCCAGAGAGGAATGAGACAGAGAGGCACATATTCTACTTAAAGTCACTCACCTGCTTGTGCATTTCGATGTTTAAACCGTAAGACATTTCATAGTACTGGAAAAAAAAGCAGGGAAAATCTCTTCATTAATCAAGCTAGGAACATTTGGAAGCAAGCAAGCACGCCCACCATGATGTCTGAACTTGAAGTTCGTGCAGAACAAACTTGGGTTTATTATAGCTTCGTATTAGCCAAAGAAACGGCTGTCAGTCACTGAAGCCACCAAGTGTTTGCCCTGCTTCACAGACCTTTAGCAACATGACAATACTCTGATACTCTATTCTGGCTTCTGCAAGTGGAAGCACCCACATAGACTCGTGGAAACATCTCAAGCAGCTCTTTTATGCACCACGCTCAACACCATTGCTCAGGGGGGTAAAATGCTAAGCAGACACAGCACTGAATGCGCTAGACGGATGGACAAGACAGAACATGATTCGCATCACGTGGTGGCCAAAAACATGCCCTGGGAGCCAGAGGGTGGCACCAGGCACCTCAGCCAGAAATTCACAGTGTGGCTGTGGACAAGCTCCTCTCTCTGAGCCACAGCCCCCACCATCTGCAATACAGGGAGAATACGACTGACCTGCCTTCCCAGGTTACTATGAGGATTACAACACCCAGGAAAACCGCCACATACATGCCACGCTGCATTATTGCTGCTGTGGCAAGTACGTTTGCAGTGTGTGTGCTACTCAGGTCATGTGCGCAAGGGGGGGTCAGACTGGCTACAACTAATGCACAGAGCATCCCTTTCATATACAAGCAAGCTGAGGGCCAATTTATTAGGGGCAGTTCAATCTATAATATGACATGCACAAGACAGGAAAAGGAACACTCAGAGGCCTCATCCTCACTTGAGGAAATAAACCTGTGTCTGGGCTAGACCACTTTACAGTGCAGATGGGGGGGGCAGTGGATGGTATGCTCCTCCATACAAAAAACACACAAATCCCTCCACATAGAAAACCGGCATGTCAAGCACAAGACTAAGCTAGAACCTGCTCTCTGTCATGCTCTTTTTCTATGTGGAAGGAATTTTTTTTCATGAAGGAGCATGCATGCTATCACACGTTTTCCAGTCCCACACACACACGTGTGTGCAATCTAGGAGAACCACCTCTGGGAGAACTGAGCTAAGAAAAAGAGATGTGCCTGGATCCACACTAAGGATACTCCTGCAGCCCTGGGTGGCAAACCCAAGAAGAGGGTGACCTTAAGAGTAATTCAGGAACACCAGTGAGGGGCATCCTACCTGAGCCAACTCTAGCCACCAGCAGTTTTTGCCCCCAATTTTTGTAGACCCCTTGGAGTTCCAAGAGGTCTACAAAAATTGGGGGGCAAAACGGCACAGTGCATTCTCCACAGGCAACAGCCCCCAAACTCCTCTGGCAGGATAAGGCGGCCCATCTTAGCTACCCTCAGGCCCAACTCAAATATTTAGGAGGCACAAGTGCAAAGGGGGATGATTATACCCTGCTGTAGCCATGAGAAGCCAACATATCACCACTTTTCCTGCATAAAGAAGTGTTTAAATCCATTTAGGCTTCATGCACCTGACCATTTTCTGAAGCAGTTCTCTCACAGCCAGGACCACCAGAGCTATTAACCTCTGCCCAGAGCAGTTACCAAACTGCCACAACCACAAGGATTATTAGCAACAGCAATGACTGCTGTGGTGATGTAGGGGGAAAGGCCTTCCCCGAGCAAAGGCAACTGACCACATACCACAGTGATTAAGCATTTACACAACCGCTGGGACTTAATTCCCACTGGTGACGCTAAACTGTCTACAGCAGGGCTGCCAGCCAAACCAGGACCATTTCTTGTGCTGTAATTTTTCTGGGAGACTCCCAAGAAAGAGAAGCGCAACCCAAGCGTGCACCCACCAAGGGCTTTGTAAAAACAAAGTATACATATAAAAAAAAAGGTTATAAACACAGCAGTTGTTCACTTATGTACACATGGAAGCAGTGGACATTTTTCCAAACGTAGAAAAATCTGACATATTGGCAGCTTGTCCAGGTGGAGAACAGAAAGGGCTCTGAACTTCAGAAAAACCAAAGGACATGGTGGAATGGATGGGTAAGGGGGGATCTAAACAGATGCAGGAAGGCATTTACCTGCACCCACCTGAGCACACAGAAATTGAGAGAAGTGGGTTGCCAAGTGGTTCGGGCTGAAAGCCTTAAAACACAATTTCATATAGCTCCCCCCAGCCAGTCCTTTAATCTGGCCCTGACTGGCTGTATCAACTCTGAAAGCACCAGGTTCACATACTACCATCTTGCAACAAGTTTTGAATCACAAACTCACTAAAGTTTCCTCCAGGGTGTCAGGATTTTGGACCTTGGTTAGCAATAACCAAAGCTCAAGGGTCACCCAAACCGGCCTCAAGGACTAAGTTGGCGAGAGGGGAATTTTCAGAACCACCCAAGCCTGCTAACTTTATTCCCTAAGAATGAGAGCACCCAAATGACAAAGCTACAAAGATCAGAGCAGAACGGCAGCTGCTGGCAGGCACCCCACCACATTCATGCAAATTGGGCACATAAAACATGGAAATTCGCTGTAGGCTTTCAAAATTCACAAGATGTTTCCATACTGGCTGAACAAGCTCACCCATTACAGGCAGGCAGTGCCTCCACGCCTGGAGCCCTCCCCCTCCTCCAGAGCAAATTCTGGCCCCCTTTGAGGCTCCATTACATCTTAACGCTACAGGCAAGCTCCATGAAGATGGAGGAAGGAATCTCTTACCATAACGTAGTGGCGCTGCATTTCTGTCTTTTCATTTGCAAGCTTATCGTACTCCACTTTAAGACTAAAAAAGAAAGTTATCGATGAATACGTAATATTTCACACATCCCAGAAGCACAGACATTGCTCATTAGTGATTAGGGAGGGAGAAAAGTGTGTCTGAAAGTCGAACGTTTTGACCTGGAAGCTTTTTCTTCCCCCTCAGTTCCACATGCACATAAACTAGTTGCGCTAAGGAAAAGGGGAAGGCATTCTGTACATGCTCAAAGGCACTTAATCCTTCACACAGATGAGCCCTGGGATTCAAAATGGGTTCAGAGGCTAAGTGTGCCTGAAAGTGTGCCTAATGAACCACAGCTCAGACTAAAACTTTGTTAGGAAAGAAGAGACATTTGCTAGATTTTCAAAAACATTCGAAGAGTCATCCAAATTTCTGTAGCTTCTGAATCACAACCTACCAATATAGCCAAACAGTGGGATTTGTTCATTCACTTAAGATTTGGAACACTTGTTTTTTTAAAAAACAGATCTATCCTCCATTAAGAGGCAGCCCCTGCTGACATATGATTCACATATGAAGTGAGTACTTGAAACAATATGCTTGGGTTTTTCCTGTAGTGCAGTAAAAACAAACTCTCGGAGGTTCCTTTAAAGAACCTCCAAATGCTACCTGCCTAGACACTCTTCTTTTTACGTTAGCAAGGTAAAAGCAAGAGAGTTGCCCTGGTGGCTGGGGTGAGAGAGAATCCCTTCCCTTTGGATTTTAGCAAACCCTAATAAAATGCCTGGAAAGCATACAGATTATAATCCAGAGGCAACATGACAATTTTGTGCATGAGCATGCAGCATTTGGCACATCTACTGAAGGTTCAATCCCAAGCACTTTTACCCAGAAGTAAATCTCATTAAAATAAATGGGACTTGCTGCCAAGAAAACATGGATAGGACTGCCCTGTAAGAAACCTGAACACGTTTAACAGTGCCCTTAGAATTCTGCTTGCAATCTAGACAGGTCAGCAAACAAGTATGTGTGAGGGAGGGTGCCTTTTCCCCTAATGGATGAGCTACTAGGAAGAAACAGTTTGAAAGAAAATAATGGAGCTCCAAGCAGAAGGCACTGCAAAAGTCCCTTCTGGAGAGCCCAGCTTTGGAGTGGGAGCCCTCCAAATTGACAATAGGGAAGAAATAAAACAGAGGAGCCCCTCAGAATGACTTCTAAAGGCTCTGGACTGCTTTGTTTCATTTACACTTCAGATTCTGTTGCCCTTAAGTGGCTCACCTTCATGGGTCTGGGGAAGGGAAGGAGCCAGAGAGGCTTACCTGTGGTACTGAGCCTGCAGAAACTGGAACTCGTCCTTAATCCTGTCACAGGACTCTGCAACTGTGAATTTGAAGCCTGGCTGGCCAGGCTGGTGGGGTGCCTGTAAAAGCCCCAAAGAAAATATGGTTATTGATAAGCCTCTGGGCAGGCCGCCAGAAGCCCTCCAAGCCCTCCCCGACACTCCCATGGCAGGCCCTTGAAAATGCCTCCCACAGAAACACAGGACTTGCACAAAAGAAATGTTCACCTTCCCCAAATCCCAGCCTCCTCAGAGAAACTGAGGCTCTGGACACCACAGAAAGGGCAACACATATCATGAACTTCACCGCAGCTTTAGCTCTCTAACAGCCTCCCCCCAAATAGCTTTCAATGAAAAATGTATGGGGGGGGCGGTTGAGATCCAGATCCTCTGACCCCTATTGCCCTCCAGACGCCGCTCATTAAAAGGGTGAAGGGGGAGTGCGCAATTAACAAGCACACATAAGACGCAATCAACCCCCCCCCCGCCGTAAAGTTTCTGCAAAGGCACAAACGCCTTCGCAAAACCAACCAACGACCTGAATCGGCGACGGGGGGGCGGACACCTACCCCCACCCCTGACGCAGTTTAGCTGACTGGGGCGCAGGACCGGGAAGGGGGCAGCTGCGAGGACACTGGAGGGTCTTCGGGGGGAGACGGGGCCACGACGAGCCCCTTGCCCCAAGGGCCCCGGGAGCAAAGCCCTCCGCGCGCACCGAGCGGCGCGGCCCCGTTCACGCGCGGCCGACCGGCCGCACCGACGGCCGGGAGAGGCCGAGGAGTTCCCGCGCCACCACGCGCCGCCCGCGAGGCCCACTCACCGGGTGCCGCCCTTGGGGATACATGGCCAGCCCCGCGGCGGCCGGAGCGAGGCGGGGAGGCGTCCTCCGCGGCCGGGACAAAGGAGGCGAGCCGAGGCGCTTCAGCAAGCGCCGCCGCCGCCGCCGCCGCCAGGAGCCTGGCGCGCCTCCTTCGGGCGCAGCGGCAGCAGCGGCCGGGCTTCTCCCGGGCGGCGGGCGGCGGGCAAGATGGAGCCGCCGCTCCCGGGCATCCTACCCCCGCGGGCTCCGGAAGGGGCTGCCCAGGCCCGGGCGCGGCCCCCCGCCGGCCAGGAACGCCGAAGAGACGTTACGCGCCCGCACGCGCCGCGTCCTCTCGACCCGGATCGTCTCCGCAGGCGGCGGCTGTGCAGATCCAGGAGGGCAGCTGGGCGGGGGCCTCCCCGAGGGGCCCTCCTGCCCTCGCCCCTCCCCGGCGGCCGCAGCGCGTCCGACGCGGCGGGCTGCTGCTCTCCTCGCCCTTCTCCGAGCGAGCCGGAAAAGCCGGAAAAACAAAGCCGGGGCGGGCGGGCGGCCGGCTCCCCTCCTCCGCAGTAACTCCACCGAGGCGGCGGCCGCTCCCGCAGCAGGCGGGCATCCGCTCCCCCGCGCCGGGGCGAGCCAAGGAGCCTGCCCACGGCCCTCGCCGCCGCAAGAGGCGCGCCGGGTCCAGACGGGGTCGCCGAGGCCGGCCCCGCCGCCGCCCCGCTCCGGGCGCCGCTCCTCCGCGCGAGGCGAAATCCTGGACGGCGCCGGCACAGGCCGAGGCCGCCGCCCTGTGCTCCGGCCCGGCCCTGCGCCGCCGCCCGCAGAAGGCGAAGCCGCCGCCACACGGGAGCGCCGCGCCGCGCCGCGCCGCGCTCCGACCGGGCAGGGCCGAGCAGCGCAGGCGGCGGAGGAAAAGGAAAGAGCGGCGAGAGGGAGAGCGGGGCGGGGCGGGGCGGCGCGTCGTCGCGGCTCTGCGCCAATCGCGGCGCGGGCGCCCACGTGGGGGCCCGAGCCGTCGGCGTGCTGATTGGAGGCCGGGCCGAGGGGAGGGGAGGGAGCGTCGCGCCGCTGCCTGGCGTCCGAGCGGGGCCGGGGCGCGCGGGGCGCGCCGCAGGAAGCCCCGGCGCAGCGCGCGCCCTCGGCCCGGGCAGGAGGGGGCGCCGCGATGGCCCGGGCGCTGGCGTGCCGTTGCGTTGCGCCGCGCCGGCGGGGCCGCGTCTTCCGGGGGGGCGGCGGCCGCGGCCGCCGAGCGCGTGGCGGCGGCCCGGGGGAGGCGGGCGAGCGCAAGCCCCTCGCCACGTGCGGGAGGGAGCGGACTTCCCCGCCGGCGCGCCGCCCTCGGCACCCGGGCGCCCGTCCTCCGCGGGTCACGCGCCTCCTGGCGGGGCGGGCCCCGTTTCAGCCACATGGGTGGACGTTGCGACAGCGCTTGGCCCGCTTCCCGGGGCCGGCGGGGCGGGAGCCGTCGAGGCGCCTCGAAAGCGGAAGAGGCGCTGAAGCCCCGGAGGGCGCGCGCGCGGTGCAGATGCATTGCGCGTAGCGCGACGGGGGCTGCGCGCGCGCCCGGGTGGCGCGGCCTCCGCAGCGTTCTCGGGGCGGTCCCAGGGCTGCCCACGGAGTGGCCCGAGAAGGGCGACTGGCCTCTGCGGCCTTGCCAGGCGGCCCCCGCGCTCAGCCTCTGGCAGCCGCCCCTACGCGGGCTTGCTTGGGCGGGCGTGCCGCGTGCGAGGCCCGGCCCCCTAGCATTAGCGCGCGCACGGGCAGGCCGCCGCAGCGCCCCCAAACCCGTTGCCTGGGAGGTCAGGCCTCGCCTGGCAGCGGGCCCGCTCCCGGGAAGCCTGCTTGGGGCGTCTGTGGCCTCGCCGGGTTCCGGGTGTCCAGACGGGGGCGGCGACGTCCGCGGAGAGGCCGCGGCGGGGCTTGCGCCCGCGCTTGGCTCCAAGGCGGCTGTGCCCGGCGGGGCCGGCGACAAGCGCTCAGGTCGTTTCTGCAGCCCGTGTGAACGAGTCGTTCCTCCTAATCTCATTAGATCTGCAAAGCAGCCCAATTAGAAGCTATAAAACAAACAATCGCTTTTGTCACTTTAATGTTTTCACTTCGGAAGATTTAGGGCCGATAAAATGGTTGGCAGGGGCCGAAGAGAACGAACCCGAGAGAAGGGCCGGGCCCCGCCCGCGCAGGCGGTGGGGGGATTCCGGGGGGGCGCCTCGCCCCTCCCCTGCCTTTGATGTCTCCAGCAGCGCGACGGGGGGTGGGGAGGTGCGCCCCGCGGTTTCACGCCAACGGCCCCGGCCGGCCCCCGCTCTCCATTTGCTGCGAAGCGCCTGAGGCTGAGCAGCTTTGCGGGAGAACAAGGGTAATTTCATTAAAGCGGCACACCCGGCTGCACCGATTTGCATCTCATTGCGCTCCCCCGCCGCGCAAAGTGCCCTCCGGCAGGCCTCGGCACCAGCGAGGCGGGGCCGAAGAGCGAGGCGCCGCCTTCCTCCGGGCTGAGGCGGGCCGCGGGCTGCCCAGAGCCCCCCGGGAGGCGGCCGCGCTACACCCTGGCTCGGGCGCAACGCCGGATCACGCGCAGCTTTGCGCCATCCCCCGACAGGAGGGAGCCAGCGCGGTTGGCCCCCGGGGGAGGAGCTTGGGGAGGGGGTGCCGAAGGAGGGGGATTTCAGGGCGAGACGTGGCAACCCTGCGGGCGGCGCGCCAGGCCGGGGCCCGTCAGCGAGGGATCCGCGCGTCCCCCGGAGCAGAGGCGAGCGCCGCCTCCCCAGCGCGGCGCCACGAGCGGGCCACGGCGCAGATGCCATCCTAAGGCGGCGCGCACCGCCTGCCGGCTCAGCTGCGGCCCGAGCGTTACTTCTCGGGCGAGCCAGCGACAGCCCGCCCTCGAAACGGGCCTAGCCGCGCCGCGGCCCTGGATCGGGCGACTCCGTTTACTGGCGACACGCGCGTGCCGCTGAACAGAAGGAGCCCCTCAGCGGCTCACGATGCCGTGACGCGGGAGGGCCTCCCGGGCCGCCCCCCGCGCGCCTGCCGCGGCCAAGGCAGGCGTGCTTCTGGCGACGGCGGCGCGCGGCTTGGGCCCCGGGGCGGGACCCGCAGGCCAAGCAACGCGGCCTCCCGCGGCTGGGCCCCGGCGGCCCTCGGCTCGCGAAGCCCCTCCGCCGCCAAGGCGCCTCGGCTTGCGGCCTGAGGCGCGCAGCGGGCTTCCGCGGGAGCCTGGCCGCGGAGCGGGCCGAGCCAAGGGGCGCGCGAGGCAGCGGCCCGCGGTTGCGGCCCCGCGGACGCGGCCTCCGCCCCGCGACCAGAGCGCAGCCGCGAGCTCGGGCGGAGGCGCCCATCGGGCACAAAATGGCTCCCCTCGCCGACGTCACGAGAAGAGGCCGCGCCCCGCGCCTCCTGCCCCACGTGGGGCCCGGCCGGGCGAGGCGGCCGCACGCGCGGGGGCCGGGCCTCGGCCAATCGGGAGAGAGCGGCTCCCCTCCTCGCCGCCCATTGGCCCGCGCGGCCGCCGGCTGCCGCTCCGGCTCGGGCGCTGTCCGTCAAAGCCACGCGGGCGCCGCAGCCGCGCGCTGGCGAGGCGGGCGCGGCTCTCCGCCTGCGCGGCCGGCGGCGTCGCGAGCGCGCGGGGCTCCTCCCGCTCGAGCAGCCTGCCGCGGCCGTGCGGCGGGGGGCGCCGGCGCGACTCGCGTCCCGGCGGCCGCTCGCCTGGAGCGGGAGGAGCGGACTCGCGCGCCCCGCCGCGCTCGGGAGCCCCGGAGCGGCCGCAGCTCTGCCCGGAGCGCCTGTCCCGCCGGGGGCTGCCTCGCCACTGGCCGCCCGGGAGCCGCGGGGGGCGGCCTGGTCCGCGGCGCCCGCCCGCCCGCCGCCGCCGCCGCAGTCCCCGGCGGCGAGGCGACCCCGGGCTGGAGGGCCAGGGGCCGGCGAGCGGCTGCGACCTGTGGGCGGCGCTGCCCCGCCTCTCTCGACCGAGTGATGCCCGCCAGAGCCCAGTTGCGGGCCCCGGGGGGGAGCCGCCGCCTGCCCGCCTTCCTCCCCCGAAGCAAAAGACTTCGGCTGGAAGCCTGCCCCGGTTACGCCAGTGAGCGAGCCCCGTTGGACGTGTGTTCATTTATTGCCTCTGAGCAGGTGTGCCCGCGATCGCGCTGCCTGGCAGAACTCAGCGCGGCTCGCCCCCGGGAAAGCGCGCATGGCATCGCAGCTGCCTCAGCCGGGAAGCTGCACCGGTCCACGTGGGCAGCAAGGCCTGCTGAAGTCAGTGGGGCTTGCTTCTGAGTAAACATGCTGCCCCCTCTGGAAGTTGTTGCCTAGAGAAAGGAGGCGTTCAGATAAATACTTGGGTTATTGCAATCCCCTCAGAAATTCGTTCATCACCCAAAACTTAAAATTTTCTGACTGCCAAGTAATCAGCTGACTGTGCGCTTCGAATAGGGATCTTAAAGGGAGGGTTTTAAGACCACAACAGTATGCAGACCTACTTCGCGGTAAATCCCCTCGAGCTCAATTCTGTCCGGTTCCGAGGAAGGAGGTAGCAGAACTGAAGCATGACGTTAGCGTAGCCCTGTAGAAAGCGTAGCTGGAGCTGGGATCACAAGATCAGGGTCGGCTCCTTGTTCAGCCTTGGAAATATTGGGTGACCTGTGGCAATTCGCTGTCTGGTGCTCTCAGTTCTCTAAAATGGTATTTCTTTAATGAAGCCCTTGATATCAACACCCGGGCTTTGTGCCCATCTGCTGCAGTGCCTGGCCTCACGGTCATCCAGGCAATGATGCATTGGATGAGGGAAGCTCCTCGCTTTAGAGGCAATGCCCTAGCACACACAGCTAGGGCATGTCATCCGCACGCGTGTCTTGCTCCCCCGTGAATCCATTCTCTGTAATCCCTCTGACAATCCAGCCTGCAGATCCTCACCCACAAGACCTCAGCCTTCTCTCGTATCACGGTACTTCTTCTTCAACTTGGTCTCAACCCCTCCTTGAATATCTCCTTAAGTCGCGAGGCCCCCTGTTCATTTGTTGCTTGACTTCTGAATTCCTCCTCATGTGCCCCCCAGCTGTGAAGGCAGCCACAGTAGGGTCCCCTCCCGGCTTTTCACTTCCAGAAGCAGTCATGCTTTCAGACAGAGAAGGACCTTGAAGGCATTCTCTGTCCACCCCCCACCCTGACACTCGGTCTCCACACCTGAAGAATTATCAAAGATGATGTATCCCCAGCATGATCTACGGGGGTCTTCTATTCACACATTTCTCATCCAGGAAGATGTGGCAGTAACCTAGACATTCTGGGCCTTAAGCAGCAGTTGCTAGAAAATGAAGGGAATCTAAAATGAGTGGACTTTAATAAAAATCTGTATTTGTCAACCTCTCCAGCGCTGAGAGGATGGATGAATCGATGGAATATCATAAATTTGTATCTTTATAAGTATTACCAGTAAGATGATACTTGATGTGTGATTCTTTGCTTGACTCTCTTGTACTTATTTTTACTGTGCAATCTGTTAAACAAGTGTGGATTCTGTTTCAAAAAACAAAGAATAAATCTATTGAGCAGTATAATTAACTGATTCAGTCATGAATTGCAGATTCATCACAGGGGCATTTTTAATTTATTACATTTCTATACCACCCAATAGTCGAAGCTCTCTGGGCAGTTCACAAAAATCTTACAAGACCAGCACATTTATTACGGGATATGTTTTGTGGCCTGCAGTCCACTTGTTCCTAGTTTCAGGAGTCATCAAGATCTTTTGAACACATGCAGTGTCATCCTTATCTATCTGTCTAGTTAGAGGTAGGTTCCATTGTGTTTGATGGGATTCCCTCCCAGGTAAGCTTGTATAGGATTGCAGCCCAAATCAGTGATTGCCACCTATGTTACAGAACAAACTGGCCAGCCAACCCAGTTGTAGAGCATGCAGGGTGGTTTTCTTGTCACCTTGCCCTTGACTAATTTCCTGGCTGACTTTAGTAGCACACGCAACCAAATGCGAAAGCCACCTGCCTGGTATGTATTAATGTGAATACAGCTGGTGCAAAGGCCAATGTTTTCTTCCTGAACCGATTCAGTAGGTCAAGGGTGGGGAGCTGCAGGAAAGGAGATCAAATCTGGTCCTCCTGGGGTCCCAATACCGGCCCTCTCAGGTTCCCCAGATGGCCATTTCCCCTTTACCCCAGCCACAGATTACAGTTTTTGCACGGTTTTTCCCCATCCTAAAAGGCTGCTGTGCCTGTCCCAAAGCTTAATTACTGTCAGGAAGGGCTTGAAGCTACAATACTCTTGGTATTTTTTGTATTTTGACCCTGCCCCTTTGGCCTCTGACCCCACCCACCACTGAAAGGTGCCCCCCCCCAAGAACCTCTCTGAATTTGAGTTTGGCACACGGGCTGAAAGAAGTTCCCCGCCCCTGCGATAGTGTGTGTTTATCATGGAGGTGCCTTTTATTGGCCCTCTGAAGAGGGCCTGATTTCCTTGAAGCATTTGCGGTTCTCTGCGCATGGATTTCAGGCCTGGAAAGGTGGCAAGAAACATGTAAACAGTGTGATGATAGATGGGCCTGAACAGACCCCAGAAAGCGGCTGAGGCAAGCCAAGACACCACCAGTAGTCAAGAGATCACATTAGCTGATCTTTGTTGGCCCTAGTATCGTGTCAGGACTTTGGTTCACTGGCCACGTTGCCATGCTTGACCACTGCAGAAGGTACTTCTGTTTTTACAACAAATAAGATACCTTCTCAAATATATGGAGAGTCTCCTCTTGTGTTCATTGATTGTTGGCCTGCTGACTAACTCCACTCAGACTGGTGAAGGGAAAGAGCTTCGCAGAGCCAGCCAGCCAGCCAGTGTTCCAGATCCATCATGGTTTGCTTGGCTGGGGAGCTCACCTTAGAGATCAGCTGGCACACACGAGTTCGCTTTGGGAAGAGTCTTAGTGGAGCATAATCTGGCTGGGACTCCAAGCCATGAAGCTGGCCCTGTAGGCCTTCAGTACTAGGGATGGCACGGGGATCTGGTTGGGGCTTGAAGCCTAGCGAGAAATCGCCAGCTTGGCCCCCTGGACACCAGTCCATGGCCCCCAGCGCTTGATCGACTCGGCGTGTGCTGCGCCAGGGAAGTGCACGGGCACCCCCTCCCTCAGTGAGCCACTGTAGCAGGGGGAGAGGGGCAAAAGGGAGCTCCTCTCATCTCCCCCCCCCAGCTACAGTGGCAGCCACAGTGCGGACAGGCCAATCACTTTAACTGTAACAGACTTGCATAAAGCTACCAGCCTCTCGCTGCCGCTGTAGCAGGGACGAGAGGGGCAGAAGGAAGCTCCACTCCTCCCCGCCCCTTGCTACAGTGGCAGCAGCGGTGATGGGCACCCCCACAGCCACCCGCTCCTCGATGTGAGCTACCACCTTGTGTGAAAATGGTGGCTTGCCTCAAGGAGCAGGAGCTGCGGGGCTCTCGGACTGCTAGCCGAGCCCTCCAGGGCCCCTGCGAGCCAGGCACAAGCGAGTCCATCCATCCCTATTCAGGAGCCGAGCAATGAACAACACCATTGTGACTCAGGAGCAGAGCCCCTGCTTTCCATTCAAAAGGTCCCACGTTCAATCCCTGGAAAGACGCCTTCCTGAAACCTCAGAGAGCTCCTGCCAGTAAGTGCAGAGCAGCCTTCCCTGTAGTGTAGAGTGCCATCTGGATGTGTTGGGACTACAACTCCCAGCATCCCCCAGCCAGCTGTTGGTTATTGGCCGTCGTGGCTGGAAATGCTGGAAGTTGCAGTCCAGTTCCAAAACACAACATTGGTCTTCTCAGAAACAATCCCTCCAAAACAAAGACCCAGTATACATATACAATATGTTTGCTTTCTCCACTCAATATATCGAAACATATGTAATATGAAAGTGAAATACACATTACAAATACTGTATCAATATGTCAATACATAGGTGAAAATACGTAACAGAAACTCATGTCTCAGACACCAATAACTATGAAGTACTGGCAAAATTCTGTTTTGACTGTGTTGAGTCTTTATCAAGTTACTGTCTGAAGAAATTCAAAGACCTTGGGGAAAACACTTTTTGTTCAGCTCTGATTGAGGTTGCCAAGGTGAGATCCTGCGATTCTTGCGGTGATAACCAAAAATTCCTCCAGTTGTCCACACCCTTCAATAGGACATGCTTTTTTTATCCCAAACAGGTCATCTCAAAATCCTCTTTCCGCAGCCCAAGGACAGACTTGGCAATACTCAGCGAGATAAACTAATGAACTTGGTGCACAGCAGCACCCTATAGCCTTATGACAATGTGTCAATGGAAGCCTTTGTCAACAGCCAAGAGGGAATGAGAGCCTGGTAGTATTCCACAAGGAGGCCAGTGCCTTGCTACAGCGGGCAGAGCCCTGTTCTCCTCCCACCCAGGCAGAACACCAACTAGGAGTAACCAGCTGGTTCAGCAGAGCTTTGATTCAGGAGTCAAAACGGACTAGCACTGGGCTCACTGATTTGGTAGCCAGCAGTCAACCTCTTCGCCATTCTAATGCAAGTCCTGCCATTCATCCCACAGTGTCTCTGCCTAGGTGCAGTTCAACAGGTGTGGGCCTGTTTTAAAGGGAAAGTGTTTAGAAGGGAACCTCCACAGCTGGCGAGCCAAAGAGAAAATGACACACCATCAAATGAATGGCAAATTATGATAAATGACTGGCGGCATGAAGCATGTTTCTATTTCTTGGTTTAAGAAAGAGTAACGCCGCCTCTGCTTCAGGATTATAAAAATGTGTAAAAGTGGCTCTTGGTGCCCTCAAACTAAGTAGGAAAATTATACTCTCAGGGTGGGGGCCTACTGGCATTACCTGAAATGGGGGGGGAGGGGGAGCATGTACCGTTACGTTTGCCTGCACCCACTCATTTGTATGCAATTAGCACCATACCAGAATGTAAGCGGAACAGCTAATTCAGTCCTAAACTCCACCTCCCCCATTGTCCCGTAGCCCCACCCCAGCTAAATTATGGGTGCCTGTAGTGTTCCACAATAGTCTTAACCTGTAAAGGGCCAGACTGGATGATACCTGTCCCTGGATCTTCCCTGCATGTATGGTGGGGAATGACAGCCTTTCTGTCTGCAGCCAACAGGTATAGCTGCCTTGCCTCCAACTCACCAGACGTCCCCTCGGGGCCGGGTGCGATGTCTGCGTAGCCCTTCATGCATACAAAATCCAATGTATGTTGTGAACAACGCTGGGACTGTGTTGCTGATAATACAGATAACCTCCAGGAATCCATTACATGGTCTTGACGCAGATTTAATGGATTTTATGCACCTTCGGATGTTACATTCCCAGGGGGCCGCCCAGTGATGCTGGGAGCGTGGCAGGCGCGCCAGGTGAGCAGGGAGGAAACATGCCTTCTTGGTCCCCACCGCGTTTGGGGGTGTCAGCCAATGCAGCCCAAGGTCAGCTCCCTGATCCTCAGAGAAGTAAGGCCGCACGTCCAGGCAGGCATGTGAAGAGCAGCCCGGGGCCATCGAGAGCTGAACCAAAGGAGGACCGCAGCGAAGGGGCTCCCGCGTGCTTCGGGCGGAGTGCTGCAACCGGAGCGGGCAGCCCCTTGCTGCTCTGCGAGGGCTGTCCAGCAGAGTGATGCCCGGCTGCCCCCACACAAGCGGGCTCGCTTTCGGACCCGTCACGGCGGCGTCTCCTTCTCCGAAGGGGGGGGGGTGTCAGTCTGCCGGAGGAAAGGAGTCATGAGACCGCTCAAGCACCGGACGGGGCCTCCGATGGCGCGCGCCTGCGCGGGCTGCTCCGCGCAATGCCCAGAGTTTCCGCGAAGAGCCCGTCCAGAGGGCCCGCGGGGCCTTCTCCGCCGCAGGCCGCGCAGCTCCTCGCGCAGGTCAGGGCGGCCGGCGCGGGCGGCGGAGAGAGCGGGCGGCTGGGCGGGCGGGCGCGCAGGGCGGCGCAAGCAGGCGCGGGGGCTGCGCGGCGGACCTCGCGCGCCTCTCGGCGGACCCGCCCGGCGCCTCTGCCGAAGGGGCCGTGCGGCCACGAGCGCACCTGGAGCCCACTGCGTGCACGGGGCCCTCCGCGCAGGGACAGCCCTGCGCTGCAGCCGAGCGGAGGCCCCGCGCGCCGCTTGGCCGGGCCATCGGGCCGGGAGGCCGCTTTGGGGCTGACGCGGAATGGCCGGGAAGTGCCGTTCTTGGGGGCAGCGAGCCGCGTGGTTCTAATCCCCAAGCCGCGACAGGCCGGGCCCCCGAGGGAAGATCCACAGTCAGTAAACCAGCCGGACCACGTTCTCGAAAGTCGTCAACGCTAGGTGACAGAGTGCTTAACACTGCGGAGATTGAAATGAATTAGGCTATGCGGATGTTGCGTAGAAATAGCTTTTTAGAAATTTGCATGGGGGGACTTCACCGTCTTATGAAGAACACTCAGTTCTAGGAGCGAAATGCAGCTGGGCTCTGTATGACCCAGATGAAAGCCTGTTTGGGATTTGCTTCTCCAGAATTCAGAGGTTCGAAAACACTGTGGGTGGACATCCAAATGCTGAGATGAAAAACTGCACTCTTCAAAGAAAAGGAGAAACGTTGGCCCTCACTGCAAAAAAATGAAAGGAAACAACGCATCTTTTGGTTCCATAGAAATAGGAGGTGAGTTGTTTTCCCCAAGAACCAAAATGTTCTTCTGAATCTTGGTTTCCCACTTTAATCTTCCTGAAAAGACCACTTGCATCTTCAGAACAACACCCTGGGCTCTCAAACTTCCACATGCCAGTTCTGTGACTCTTGTTGAACTCTATGAGCCTTAAAAAATAATGTATGTTGGGCTCAACATCCTTCTCAGCACCTATATTGTTGGCAGTTAAGTGACTGTATCTTCTGGGGGAGAAATCAAAATGAAGCCGCCTGCGCCAATTCCTGCCCCTTGAGCGCATCTAGTTATCCGAGCTCAAAAATCATCCATTCACATTTGCCTGATGTGCACATGGGACATCCAGCTCCTTGTATCCTTCCACCTCCTGCCTGCACCTCAGTTTCTGAAGCAGTGGGACAGATCCTAGGAGGAAACAGAAAGGGAGGCAAGAACTACACTTTGGAACTTGATTTTTTATTGATGTGGACAGTTTTCTTTATTGGTCTGTAATTTTGCTGATTTATATATTTCTGTGTTCTGGCTTTATGTGACATGGATAGTAAAAGTGGAAAAAACAATGATGATTAGAAATACGTAATGGAGCACCATACATAAATCTAATGACCTCTGTCTCCAACCAACTGGGTGTCCAAAAACCTCTTTAGACTGTTTTCAATTAATCCAAGACTTCCTATATATATAACCAGTCAACCGCTCCTACCCAGCTTTGCTAAACATTACCCCATAGTAAAATTAATCTTTGAGATTTACATGGTAATATTTAGCAGTTTTCAGTATATTTCAATAGTTAATAAAACCCAAAGGCTGCTTTGTGTAATGGCTAATAGATTACAACCTGGTGTGCTTTACCAGTGCTTCATGTGTTCATCTAGCACCTCATATGTTATGAGCTGCCCCAAATGCATGAAAAGCACTTTGAAGTGATTAAAAACAGGTTTGCCCAGAAAGAGCAATGCCAGACCCCCAGAGTCTGAAGGTTTGGGTTTAATAGCTTCAGGGAACTTGGTTACCTTTCTAACACTCTAAATCTAAAACAAAGAAGCTAATTACTTTTGGAAATATTCCCCCTCCCCACCTCAGACAGCATCTGGGTTTGCCTTTCTCACTGTGCTTCTATGCAATTGCTCTGATCCGGGAAGGCCAATTCTTTGCAATAAAAGATGTGCAAAGTAAAACTCCCTGGACTGAACATCTGGGTTTGTGCTGCCTCCAGACTAGCTGGTGGCAACTCCACATCAAAAGGTTCTATATTAGGGAGAGACCTCAGTCAGTATAACACTGAAGGACATGTACTTCAAATAAAAACTGGGTTTATTGTGGTTTAACACATGCCAGGTTCATATTAACCCTTGTCCCCGTTGCCCCTCCTGCTGCTTAAGGCTCAGAAGAACCCTGCCCTTACACTGCACTGTTGCCCTGTTTGCCATTCAGCATCATTTTGCTTTAGCTGGGCTTCCAACTTCTGTTCCTGCACCCTTTGGATACTTCCCTGGGCTCAGCTAGTCTTGGCTTCCCTACTCCAGCACCAGGACTGGAGACCCACTGCACTCTCTAGCTCTTTCCCCTTCCTCTTTCTATGTTGTCTTTCTATAATTCCTCCTTCTGCCCTTGCTTGGCTTCTCCCGTATGTTCTGTACCCATCCTCCTCCTGTCTTGTTCTCACTTGTAATTCCTGCCCATGCTATGCATTCGCCCTACTCTGGGCCCACAATGGCCCCGTGCTCCTCTCCTTGGCACCTTCTGCTTCACCCTGGACCACCCTCAGGCCCTTCTTCTGGATGGCTCCCTCACCTTACAGTTCAGAGTGTGTGTACAGCAACTGTTGGTGGAATCACAAAGGCGGTCTCTGAGGGCATCTCGGCTTTTGCAGTGCAGCCACTTAGGATAACAAAATGTCATGAGGGCAACAAGGCCAATGACACCAAAAAATTGACACCCCCGCCCTCCAAATAGAAATAAATCAGAAAGCATGCATATAAAAAGTTATGGTAGAACACTATTTTTTTATATATATATATATATATATATATATATATATAACAAAACATACAGCAATATAGGAAGACAAGTATTATAATCTCAAAAGGGTTTAAGTTCAATACATAGTTGTATTACTGACATATTGCTTCTAAAAAATCACATTCATAACAAGAGTTAAGGCACTGCCATTAGACAATAACACTTCAGTTTGGCTTATGTGGCATACAGCAAAAGCACATCTGAGAGGTATTTTTATTATGAAAAAGGCCTCAGAACACTACAAAACATTTAAACGGGGAATTATAGTTAATCAACCAGATATCAGATTTGGAGCATATTCATAAGCAAGTTCAGGAGAAGGGGATCTATGAACAAAACTATTTTGCTTAAGGACAATTGGAAATGAAACAAGCATACACATTGGAGAAGGCTACTACTTTTTTAAAACAAAAAGGGTTTGAATTTATAAACAAGACTTCTAAGCTAATTTTCAGCAGGAAAAAAATTCCTCCTGTTATATGCAATGAAGCTAAGATAATACAAGCAATTTCCTCTCAAATCATACCTATTCTATAAACATTTTAAAATCTGGGTTTGAAGTGTTGAAATTTAAGCAAGCAGATTTGGATATATTATCGACTATTAACAGTTTAGAAAGGAATTAGTCCCTAGAGGTTGATGGGTTTTCCACCTGAATTTTATTTAGAACAAATTCTTATTATGTTGTTAAACCCACACCATCAAATATTCAATTGCAATTAAAAGTCTGCCTAAACCTTGGACAGAAGCAAAGTCATAGAATCATAGAATAGTAGGGTTGGAAGGGGCCTATAAGACCATCAAGTCCAACCCCTTGCTCAATGCAGGAATCCAAGTCAGAGCATCCCCGACAGATGGCTGTCCAGCCTCATCTTGAATGCCTCCAGTGTGGGAGAGCCCACCGCCTCCCTAGGTCATTGGTTCCATTGTCATATTGCTCTCACAGTCAGGAAGTTCCTCCTGATGTTCAGCCGGAATCTGGCTTCCTGTGATTTGAGCCCATTATTCCGTGTCCTGCACTCTGGGATGATCGAGAAGAGATCCTGGCCTTCCTCTCTGTGACAACCTTTCAAGTACTTGAAGAGCGCTATCCTATCTCCCCTCAGTCTTCTCAAGGCTAAACAGGCCCAGTTCTTTCAGTCTCTCCTCATAGGGCTTTGTTTCCAGTCTCCTGATCGTCTTCGTTGCCCTCCTCCGAATCCTCTCCAGTCTAAAGTGTCAGAAGTGGACACAGTACTCCAGATGAGGCCTAACCAGTGCTGAGTAGAGGGGAACTAGTGCTTCATGTTTTTTGGAAGCTATGCTTCTATTAATGCAGCCCAAAATAGCATTTGCCTTTTTGCAGCAAAATCGCATTTTTGGCTCATATTCAGCTTGTGATCTACAACAATTCCAAGATCCTTCTCGCTTGTAATATTGTTGAGCCAAGTATCACCTGTCAGGATTCCTTTTGCCCCCGCTGAACTTCAAACACCAAATCAAACACAGACAAGAGGCTTCAATCTATGGCTTTTAATCCATTTCTTCAAAGGGTCATACAGATGCAAATTCTCAGTGACTCTCAGTCTACAAGGAAATGCCTTCAGGGGTTCAAAAGATATCTGCAAAAGTTGCTGGCCATTTGAAAGGAAAGCAGTCTCACTAGCTTAACTTAAGGAGTGGGGGGAAATCTCTCTCTCTCTCTTTAGGCGCAGCTGTTCATGCAAGGCCAATCGGGCAGACCGTCTAAGTTCTGCCCTGGCCTTCTCCCTCTTTGCTCTGCGTCTTTGCCATATATTAATTCAGATTCCCCAAACCCTGCTTCTCCCTGTTGGCTATCTCTCATGGGGTGCGTGTGAAGAGGGACCCTCCTCCTGCAGCTGGACCTTTGAAACCTGAGGAGCCTGCCTAGCCATGTCTGGACTAGCCTGGGAAAATACTTCCCCCATGTCTGGCGGTTCTGCTTCAGAATCTGAACTACTCTCCCACTCCCTGCGCTCAGAAACACCCCTGACATCACCCATCCTGTAACTGTGCATTTGGTTTCTTTTTCCTAGGTGCAGAACTTGGCATTTATCCCTATTAAATGTCATTCTGTTGTTTTCTGCCCAGCACTCCAGCCTATCACGATCACTTTGAATTCTGTTTCCATCTTCCAGGGTATTAGCTATCCCGCCTGATTTTGTGTCATCTGCAAATCTGATAAGCATTCCCTGCACATCCTCCTCCAAGTCATTAATAAAAATGTTGAAGAGCACCGGGCCCAGGACTGAGCCATGCGGTACCCCGCTCGTTACCTCTCCCCAGTTTGAGAAGATCCCATTGATAAGCACTCTTTGAGTCCGATTCTGTAGCCAACTGTGGATCCACCTGATAGCTGTTTCATCTTGCCCACTTTGAGCTAGTTTGCTAATCGGGATATCGTGGGGCACTTTGTCGAAAGCTTTGCTGAAGTCGAGGTATATGATGCCCACAGCATTCCCACAGTCCACAAGGGAGGTGACCTGATCAAAAAATGAGATCAGATTCGTCTGGCAGGATTTGTTCTTGACAAATCCATGTTGGCTTCGAGTAATCACGGCATTGTTTTCAAGGTACTTTATCATCTGCTCCAGAATTGTCCCAGGGATAGAGGTCAGACTGACTGGTCTGTAGTTCCCAGGTTCCTCCTCTTTGCCCTTTTTGAAGATGATGATGATATTATCCATTCAGTCGTGTCTGACTTTTGGCAATTCTATGGATCATCTGTCTCCATGTATCCCAATCTTGTACTATTTCTTTGAGCTGTTCCATGCTCTGGTTGGTATCAATTTTGATGGTATCTAGCCATCTTGTTCTTTGGCGGCCAGGTTTCCTTTTGCCGCTAACCAATCCGAGCATAATTGCCTTTTCTAGTGAGTTCCTCCGCATAACATGGCCAAAATAAGTCAGTCACAGTTTCATGATTTTTCCATCCAGTGACATATCTGGGTTTATACATTCCAGTACTTGCTTATTTGTTATCTTAGCTGTCCAAGAAATGCACAGGAGCCTTCTCCAACACCACAGCTTGAATACATCAATTCTCTTTCTGTCTTGTTTCTTCGTTGTCCAACTTTCGCATACATAAGTAACTATGGGAAACACGGTGGTACAAACTAATCTGCATTTAGTTGTCAAGCTGATGTCCTTGTTTTTCCATATTCAGTTCATGCTCATCATTGTGGTGCGACCCAGTGCAATTTGACATTTTATTTCTGGGCTGCATTCACCGCTATGATTGATCTGTGATCCTAAGAAAATAAATTCTTCTACACATTCAAACTCTTCACCATCAACTACGATGCTGATATTTCCATTCTTCGCAGTGGACATGAGCTTGATCTTTCTGATGTTGAAGGAGAGGCCAAACTTCTCACTCTCTTCTTTGATTTTCTTGATCATATATTCCAGACCTTCTTTGGTTTCTGAGAGGAGAGTTGTGTCATCAGCATAACAAAGATTATTTATAATCCTTCTGCCAACCTTTACCCCGATTTCTGTTTCTTCGAGCTCTAACTTCTTCATGATCATTTCAGCATAGAGATTAAAAAGAAAAGGTGAAGATAGGGACAACATTAGCCCTCCTCCAGTCATCTGGCACTTCCCCCGTCCTCCATGATTTCTCAAAGAGAACAGACAGCGGTTCTGTGAGCTCCTCTGCCAGTTCCTTTATTACTCTAGGATGCAGTTCATCTGGCCCTGGAGATTTGAACTCATTCAAAGTAATTAGGTGTTCCTCGACCATATGCCTATCGCTCTCAAGCTGCAATCCTGCCCCTTCAGCCTGTACCTCGCCTTTGCCAGGGGGGTCATAGACCCTCTTTCAGGAGAAGACTGAGCCAAAGTAGGAATTGAGCACCACCAGGAATTGAGTATCATTCATTGCCTGGTTCTAGCTGTCCTATATAATTACTTAATCAAAACCTTAAAATTTTTGTAATCAATTGTATGACACCTAAACAACCTTATATCAGATCAAACTGTCTTTATCAAAAATAGGAAAATCTTATCAGATATCAAATGATTGATTGAATGGAAGTAATTTTAAAACAGCAACAGCGTTCAATGATATTTTTAGATGCAGAAAAACCTTTGAACTTGTTGAATGGGGTTACATTAAGTGCTTGAAAAATGTAACTTGGGAGGGCAGTTTAAATAATGAGTTTTTTTGATGTACAGTAATCCATCAGTATGGGTCTTTGTAGGTAATTCTTTATCATCTCGGTTCTCATTACAGAGCGGTACAAGGCAGGGTTGTCTATGTATTGATCGGGGGCCTGATACTGCCAGGTCCTAGCCAAAATCACTGATTCTTCTGAATACTAAGATGAAATGAAGCCCCTTGTGCAAAAGGATGACAGTTTATTGATAGAAAATGGATACAGAATAAATATGCAAAGAAAGCGCATAGCTCTTTGCCGCTAAGCAAACTGCCATAACTGGGCATTTATTGGGGGGGGGGGGGGGACAATGGACAAAAGCTGTCCCTTGAGCCACAGGATTCTTCAGGCTGGCAGTGCATATTGCCCCCTGAAGTGAGGCCAACTTGGCATGCCTTAAACAATGCTGATATACCCTTTCTTCCATGACTTAGTGGATATATAAAAGGTATACCTGATATAAAGGTATACCTGATATACCTTTTATAAATGCTGATATACCTTAGGGTATAATGCTGATATACCTTTTCTTCCATGTCTTAGTGGATGCATACAGCATCACAGCCAAGGCAATAAATTACCTCCTTCAAGGGAAAGAGGCCCCGACATTCCAATCTGGGCTCAGAAGCTTCCCAGCTCTTCATGGAGACGTAACACTCTTATCTGAGAGGGACCAGAGCGACCTGGCAAGAATCAAACAGCTCCATCTGCAAAACTGGCCTTGCCTGGTATCAGCTTTCCCACGTGAGGCAGCCTACGTCATCATCTAAAAGCTGCTCTCTGTTCTAGATTAACACAGGTCTCTATGCGCTCAATACACTGTGCAGAACATGACCGTGAAAACTCACTATACTCTTTCTCCTGGTGTAGCCCACTACACTCTACGTCACCCTTGTTACTCTTTTCTGAGAGCCACTGGCTGTTGTTATTAGACCAAATGAGGTAATGTCAGGTGTTAGGATTGAATCTGCAGTATTCAAAACTGTGTTATATATAGAAGATATTGCTTTGACTTTTACTCGCTGGAACAATCTTTTTCTGAACCGATAAACTTTTCTAGATCAATTTAGGGCTCAATCCTATGCATGTTTAGACATAAAAAGTTCTACAACTCCCAACATTCCCCAGCCAGCCATACAGGCTTTTCTCTCTAAACATGTGTAGGATTGTGCTCTTAGTCTGATAGGATGTAAGGTGAATCTTAGTGAATTGGAACGGATTGCTTTTAATATGAGTGATGATCTTAAGAACCACCCAGCAAATTTGAGTGTAATTCCATGGAAAGACATACTAATGTGGGTGTTTGAATCCAACAAAATTTAAAATCACTTACAGAATATGATCTTATAAAATCATACAACTCAGCAGAGAAGACGTAGTAGTCTGGTCAAACTTTGGTCTCTCTTGAATAGTAGAATAGTAATGGTTAAAATTCTATTTCTGCTGAACATTCTGTTTCTTAATATCCCATTATTTCTTAATATCTCATTAATAGTGGATTCCTTTATTATTAATAAATGGGAAAAGATGATTTTGAACTTTAAACAAGCCCACATGAGTCACTGCTAGATTGCTCTGTCAAGGAAGTAAAAGAGGAAGTATTGGATTCCTAAATATTTCTCAATATTATGATATGGTTAAATTGACCTATTTGTATGAGTGGTATCAACCAGATAAAATAATGAAACCAGTACAATAACATGTCGATATGATTTTAATTGATATATTATGGTTTTTAAAAAATGAGTTCTAAAGAAAGTCTCAAAGATCCTGACATTAATTAAGGCTGCAATCCTAGGTCCTTGAGACAGCATCTCAGGGGCCATAGGACAGGCTGGAAATCAGCTTCTGATACCAGAAACAGAGCTCCAATCTCAGAGGAGGAGTTCAGATCTTGGATCTGCCTCCACTACAGAAAGATCCACACGCCTCGCATCTCCAGTGTTGGAGAGGGGGAAAGGCGGACGATCGGGGGTGTGTTGTGGGTGGAGCAGGGAGGCTCTGGATCAGCAGGATTGAAAGCCCCCCCAACCCGCAATCACGCTCCCAACTGGATCAAAAACTTAGACTGAGCCTGGAGCTGGCTTAAATTCATGCCTCATTTTGAAAATAAATACACAGGAGGAAGAGTGGCAAATTCTGCTCCTCCTGCTCTACTCTGCCAGTAGGAGACCATCAGGGTGTTGGGTGCATCAGGTCCTCTGACCTTGGAGCACTCTGACGCCATCTGAAGGATTGCCTTGCTGAACGACTTTAATTATTTGCTCAACATATAAATGATACTTCAGTCCAGGTTTATCCCCATTGACATCAGTATTTCATAATGAGCAAAGGAAAGGTTTACTGATTAATTTGGGTGCTCTTATTACATGAAAACACAAACATTTGCCTTATAATCATATGTCTGTCTGCTCAGAAGCTCAATGGGGTTTACCACTGACCTTCTGCAATCCAAAGAGGATTGCATCCTTAGCTACAGCACGATCTAGTGGTTGATGACCATGTTATTTCATACGAAGAATTTGAGGTTTAACCTGGAAGGCTTCAGGCCACCCATATTTCAGTTTGTTCAAGTCAGACACATTATAATGCAACTCCTAGTCAAATATACTAAGGGCATGGTCCTACAAGATTGCTGCCCAAATGACAGAAGGCCGTTCTAAGAATCCAGTGCCCTGCCAGGCTGCTGCTGACAGGGCAGGAGGAGCGCCAGGGCAGTGACTGAGACTACAAGCCCTTTGAATCCAGTGGAGTCATGTCTTCTCCCCTCCTTGCCCTGCCCTGCCCTGCCCTGCCCACTGGCACACCGCCTCCCTCTCCATCCTCATTCTGAGGTTGGAGCTCAGACTTCGGGAGGAGAGCCGCCATGGAGGAAGGTCTATGGTCTCAGAGGAGAAAGTCCCCAGTATCATATGGCCCCTCAGACACTGACTAGAAACCAAAGAGTTCCCCTCTAACACGTGTAAAGTTAAAATCTGAAAAATGGATAACAGGATCTCCTTTGTGTAGTATCATTAGGAAAGTTTATAATTTATTATTAAATTTTGATCAAAAACCCTTCTCTTAAAAAAAAAATGGGATCAGGCCCTGAACTGTAATCAGTAAGATAATGGGTGTGGAAGTAAATATCAACAATTTATCAGTAATATTTAACTCTCCCAAAACTGATACATGTACCAGACATCTGTGATTGACAGATTGACATCTGTCAATCTTCTCATGCCATTTTTTTTTTTACACATCCTTTGGCTTTCTTCCAAAATTAATGAATATTGGAAAGATATCCTGTCTGTAATATACTACATTATGGGATATCAGCTATCGACTAAAATAATTATATTTGGGTTATCTAAAAGAAGAAGTAGAACTAGGAGATTTATCATTAATCCTTAGTTTATTTGTAGCTGAAAGAATATGTGTTGTGTTGGAAAACAACACTTATTCCACCAATCTCAGATTGTCTTAAGAAGATTTAGGAAGCAGCCTTACTAACAAAATTAACCTGTTTATAAGAAGCTATTTTGGATTTCATACAGATAGGTTTACAGAAAGTTAGTTTTTGTTAATTTCTGGAACAATAGATTTAAAGACAGCATAGAACCATATTTTTCCTCTGTGTTATGAATGATCCCATTCTTATATTATCTCTTTTGTTAAGCTTTTAATTTAATTAATTAATATGTACATATATTACAGGTTTTCTTTAGTTTATTTTTATACTATATTAAAATGTTCATATTATGTTAATTTTTGTCTTACTTTATTCAATAAATACCATGAAAAATGATGCCATTGTTTCAGTTTCCCAAATGGAAGGCCCTCTCCAGCAGCTCAAAGCGATATGTTCCTTAAAAACCCTACGGTAGACTTTCAAGGGAAATCGGCTATTTTACTTCTGCTAACATCTCAGCTGCAGCAGCTTCAAATGTTGTGGGATCATGTCCTCCTCAAGGAGATTAGGAAATACAAGGCAGGTGTTATTCGAGTGTTAATTTGTGCTTTTGCAATATGCCATGCATTAGTCAATGGCAGGAAACAGCAAGTCTATTTGATCCAGCACCCACACAAGTGAGAACTGGGAGCTTCTACTTTGCAATGCCAGTCTGGAGAGTTGAGTTTCTGTTGCCGGTGTCCTTCATCCCTGTGTAGTACAAGCCTATGCATGTCTACTTGGAAGTAAGTCCCACGGTATGCCTAGGATTGCAGACTTAGGCACACTTAGCTGGGAGTGAGCCCCATTTAACTCACTGGGACTTACTTCTGAGAGAACAGACATAAGCTTGTACTGGTAATTTAATCCTGGGTGGCGATTTTTGTGCATTCTGTCTGTATGTTTAATTATTTTTTCTCTAGTATAAGCCGGTGTGGACGTAGGCCATAAAAGCAAGATATTAACATCTTTAATCAATATACTTTGGGGTGCATTAATGCAAGCATTTTCTGGTTTCTGTTGTTCCTGCCTTTTGCTGTTTTTAATGTAAGTTTCACCACTTGTTCAAGCGACAATGGGCCCACTTCCTGTGGAGGAGAAGCTTCCTGTGCTTGTCCAGAAAGGGCACTTCATTCTCCCTGTGGTGTGATCTCCCTCGTCAGGCCAGCAACTTGAAATCCTTCAATACTGTTCTTGTAAACAAAGGCAAAAAAACATACATTGTATCTCATTTGATGGTATTTTTCAATCAAATATTTGGTTTACAGAATAGCGGTGGCATCTTAGGAGTCTCTACCCCTCACAGAAGATTCTCAAGGGGATGCTCACACAACCATTGTGCAGGGTGAGGAGCGAAAGAGAAAGACAGCTGCCTGCTCATCTGTGTGCCGGCTGTGGAATGCCTGGCCATGCAACAGTGGGAGGCAGGGAGGAGGAGGTGCAGAGAGCCCCACCACCACCACCCCACTTCAAAGAGGTAGAGCGGAGCTGAGCACTGGCAGCCACGGAGCACCTTGCAGCCCCCTCGGCCACTCCTGGCCTGGCGGTGCCTGCTCCACGGAGGTAAGGCAGAGGCAGCCACAGTGCAGGTGCGGAGGAGCCAGTGGCAAGCCTGTGACGTGGACGCAGCTCCGCTCCTTGCCCGTGCGGCTTACGTGGACCCACTTCCTCACTCTTCGTTAGGGCTCACCGCTGGCTAAACTATTCTTGCGCCCCCCGCCCCCCTTCTGAGCAGCGAGACGTTTCCTGGGCTCTGGCGCCTACCCAGGATTCAGTTTCCTTAGATGAGGGTCACTGGAGACATGTGACGTTTCTATGATGTCAGGTTTATTTACACATTTATAGAGGCTGAGCATGAGACGGGGCTCAAAGCATTAACATCCCCCCAGTTCCCTGTTCCTCATCAGATTAAGAACAGCTTGCGTGAATTGGCCTATGGCATAAGCATGTAAGAAGCAACCCCCCCCCCCTTGCAGCCACTGCATTTGGCCAGCGTCTTGTTTATTGTATACTTGACAGTTCCTATGAGATAGGAAAAGACTATCTATCTTGATGACGGATCTTGATTACTCCTCTTCCGTGGAATCAGAGTGGCTGGGAGCAAGACACTTCAACATCTTTTTCAATTTGCAGCACCCATGAAACAAGCACAGTATTTGCACACCTGCTTCAGAAGGGTGTATATTAAAGGATTAATTAATTGATGCTTGCAAGGTACCAGATCAGGGCCAAGTATTGTTTTGAAATTTTATGCCCAGGCTTTGGCAATGTTCACATTTGGGGTTATGCAGCTGTCTTAACTTGCGATTAATTTATTCAGGTACTGTTGTTGCTTTGTTGTTTATTAGGTGGAATTCAAAGCAAGGCTGGGAATAAGAGCAGCTGTTTAGCTAAATGATCACCCAGTGACTAGTTGGGGCCCATTCTAAAGAGCAGTATCAAAACTGGTGGGTGTGCCTGGGAGGAGTGGAGTTTGGAAACAATGTAGTGTAGGGGACTCGGATGTATTGGGCTGGGCTCTATTGAGGGGAAGGTTCCTATGACCTGTTTACTGCCTCTGTACATGGAGGGCCCAGTTAGCTATCCTCCAGTGCTTTCTGAAAGCTGCCTAAGTGAAAAGTCATGGCTGTCTCTGGTGGCAGTGAAGTCCAGCAATTAATTATGCTTTGTGTGAAGAACTACTGTTTTTCTGCTAGTCCTGAACATTCTGCTAATCAGCTTAACTGGGTGGTCCTGAGATTATATTTTGTCTCAAAACCATCCATAATTTTATAAGCCTTCCAATTAGAAAATGATCCAGTGGGATACTCTCATCAAGCACTTCTGCCCTTTTAAACATTTGGGCCATCTGCGCTGTTGAACACACATCAATCTCATGTCATTTCTTTGGGCAGCAGCTGTTTTGTTGGTGTGGCTCCATCTGTCATATTCACCTGAAAATGAACAAGGACTTTATTCTACTTTCACCACCTTCTCTTTCTCTTTCTCAAAATAATAGGTTCTGTTTTGTATTTACTCTCCTGTACATTATCAAAGCAATGGAGGGAGCAATCCTATGGCCACTAGTCAGCAGCTAGACAGCCATAGGATATCTGCTTTTCTGGGAACCAACCTCAGAGCCTGCGCTCCAAGGTCGGTTCCCAGAGAACCAACCTTCCGCCACTTCCACGCTGCCTTGCAAGCAGTGCAGAACAGCCCTGTGCTCCGCGCTCGCAAGAGGAGCGCGGAGCGGCCAAAATGGGGGCGTTCCCGGGGGGTCTTCTGGGGCGGGGAGGGCAGAAATGCCTGCACGACACATCCAATGTCTAGCTGAAAATGCAGGGCAGGAGAAGCGTAGAGGGAACAATCCCCTCCATGCTTCTCCTGCCCTACGTTGGATAGGTGAGTTCGGAGGTGGCCGCCTACCTGCATAGGGTTGCGCCCTAAGTGGGCCAGTTCACATGACATGACAACCCACATCCCCGGGGCACAAGATGCTTCAGGGGGCCCTGGGGCTGACCAAGATGCTCCCGGGCCCTCGGGAGAGGTGGCTGCAGATCTTCCCCCTCAAAAGGGGGAGCACTTTGCTTCCGAGTCAGAGGGGGTTCTGAGCCATTGCCCAGCCTCCTGAGAATGCCAGTGACTGCAGGTGCCCGCTTGCAAAAAAGGACTCCTCAAGAATAAAGGCATCCTCAGGAGCACGGCCTGCTTGTGAGTAGGACTTTTACCAGAGGGCCTGTAACAAACTGCAGCTGAGCCCTGGGTGGGGCTCAGGAAGTTCTGGCAATATAAGGCTTCAGTATTTGCTGGAGACAATGTCTTCTACCAGCTCTAGTGCCTTATATCTCTGACCTTGCTGTGTGACTGAACCTTCATGCTAGTGACCTTGGACTGTTTGACTCTGCCTCTTGGACCTTGTATTGTATCTGACTGCTTACCTGTGTTTGGACCTTGGCTGCTCCTCAGGCCTCTCTCCTGGAACTCCCCCTCTTGCCTGGCGAAACTGTGCTTTGACCATTGCCTGTTCATTGACTTGCTTTCGGGTGGCCCCTTAGGTTAGCCTAACGCCAAGCCTGATCCAGCCAGAGCAGGACACGTGTTCAGAGGCGCTAGAGCTCAGCATCTTTCATGCCCTCCTGCTTGTGGCTCCCAAGGGGTGGCTGCGTTAGAAACAGGGACAGACAGATTCTTGGACTGACCCAGAGGGGTTCCCACCCCTTGGCAGAACATTAACCACCACAGGCTTACCAAGCACACCCCATGTAGTGACCATACAGAGCATTCACGCTCCGTGAAGCAAGAAGCAGTGCCTCTGCAGAGATCTGAAGGTGCCGAGGCCTCTTCTTCTTCCAGTGCTGCCTGTAGCTGCCTATTCCCCAAGGTATCCTCGCCTCAACAAAGCCACCACGCAGCTGAGCAGTTGTTGTTCTTTGCTGTGGCTGAGGCAGGTATTTCATCAAGGAAGATTAGTTCTCTTACATTACACTCACAAGGTGTGAAAAATGTATTTTGCAAATATTAGACAGTAATTGGAATGAGTTTAAACCACATCATACCATGCTTGGTTGGCTTGAAGGTGCTCATGTGCTTGCCAACATGCAACAAGCTGTCTGGGCAGCTTGAAAGGTGATTAATGGCACCTCCGTGCATGTTTATCAAGAATACAGTTCTAGCCTCAGTCGAATTCCCACCCTCCCTGCTCCTAAGATTCCAGATGCTGGCAGGCAGCCGATTCAGACAACTGCTTTGTGCGGTATCCCACACAGTCAGCAGTGGCATGAGTTGGGCTTTCCACACAGGTCTCTACATATCACACACTGGTATTCTGAAAGATTCAACACAACCGCGACAGCAAACTAATGCGTCATGCGCTCCGCATGGAAGCATGGTCGCATTTCCTCCTTTGGGGGTCTGGGGCTAGCATGCGAGGATATGGTGGGGGAGGAAATGATGGGGCCAGCGTGACCAGCTGTGCCTGCTGAAATGCCGCCTTCCGTCCGGTAATGCCAGAGGTCAGGTGGAGCCCTGCGGCCCTCTGGGGCGCCTGGTCCCCTGTGAGCCGGCAGCACAAGCAGGTGGAAACCTATCCTGGACCTTTCATATTGGGTAGGATATAAACCAAAATGAACATTCAAAACCAAACCCATTTGCAACATTTCTCTGTGACTTTGGGATGTTTAAAAGATCTTTATGTCAGAGTTATTTCTGTGATAGCCGAACAAAGCCGTTTCCACTGTGCTTTAAAATATGCATGGTGTCATTGTTATCAAATGTGGAGCAGAATTCCAGAAGCAAGGGCCTTGGTCACTGCAGAGCTTAACTCTTGCAAACAAGCAACGCCCACAGCCTTGTCTCCTTTTGCTGGTTGGGGCAGAGGACAGTGCTGTGTCTCACCCAGCATTCAGCTGCTGTTCAGGCAGAAACCTGAACACGTATTTTCAATGCCAGCAGGCAACTGACTTTCAAAGTGTCTGATGCTTGTCAACAGGTTTCCTTGGGCAAGGAAGAAGTAGAAGAAGATGGATGTAGGGAGAAAAATATATAATCGCTTCCCCCCAGAAGGCAGGGGAGAGAGAGACCCAAGAAAAATCAAACAGGCCAAGCATAAGGTCCCAGGAAATAGAAACCGCTGAACAGAAATTGCTCATGTTTGTCATGGCTTTGAGGAAACAGGCTCCTTGGCTGGAGCCAAGGCTGTGGGTTGTCTGCACATCCCAGGCCAGAGTGCTGTTCTCTTGGACGCCCTTGGTGCGGTGGGTGCTCAGTGCTGATGGGTTGCCTGCAGCATCTACAGCAGGGGTGTAGTGGTGGCAGGTTGCGCCAGGGCTTTGCTCCGGCACTTTTACTGAAGCCAGTCCCCGGGCGGGCCGGTCTGCTAGGGGAGGAGGAGGGAGCAAGGGAAGGGAGTGTGGGCGGCTGGCAGCTGCCTCTCGCCTGCCACACAGAGCCAGCCATTCTCCTCCTCAGCTCTCGGCTTCTCTGCCCGTCCCGTTCCGTGCCTGCGCGCCTGGCGCTGCCCTCGTCGCCCTGCAGCACCAGCCACTCATTCAGGGCTGCTGCTGCTGGCCATGGCAGCAGCAGGAGCGTGGCGGGGGGGGGGGGGGCAGTGCTGCCGCCATTGTTTACTTGTGGGGCAGGGCAGGCAGCTGGAAGAGCCCTAGAGCAGTCGCTGCTGCCGCTATTGTTTGCAGCAGCTAGTCCTGATGATTTGTAAATAAATTTAAGTAAAGCAGCTTTTCTCTTGTTCTCCTCCCCACACACACATACACACTAATTTCCTCCATATGTTTGCTTTGTGCTTACTTGAGAGTAAGCCCCCATACTTGAGAGTAAGCCCCATGGCCATGAGGCTTTATTCTATCCATATGATACAGTCACTGTTTTATAGAAAAAAAAATACGTCATCACTGTTGTCCATATCTGATGGTTTTATTTGTTTGTTTGTTTGGATGTATAGTCTACCTCATCCCAAAGGTTCAGGGCTGATAACAATATGCTAATCAGTGTACTTTATCTTTCCCTGTTGCTGGTCAGCAAAAGACAGTCTGAATAAACCATGTCTTCAGCTGCATCTGGAAGATGCACAGACTTTGGATTTTACAATATATGTAGTACTTTTCAGAGAATCACAAGCAAAAAGTCTCTGCCCCTAGAAGCTTACCATCTAAATTTAAATTTAATTTGTAATGTAAAGTTACATAGCTGTTTGAAACTTATTTTCCGATTATACAAGCTGTTATCATTATTATGTTCTCCTTTTTCCTCATACCATTTAGATATAACGTGCCTTTAGGAAGTAAGGGTGTGGACATGTGAATGGCTGGAGATCCTTGTCCTCCTCTATGCTCCCATTGTTTTGTACCTTTTACTGAAAAACACACATAAAGCTGATTCACATATTGTTAACTGAGGTTTTTTGCGGGGGGAATCATTGCTGCATCACCCTTAAAACTGTCCAGTAGCAGGTCTCTGGATTTCCTTCCTGGCACCAGGGAGGCCGCCCCCAGCTGTAGCCAGCCGTGGCTGATGGCCCTGCTGCCCGTAGGGGTGTGCCGCGCTGGCAGACCCGCCTTCTGGCTGCCGGCTGGGAGGGCTGGTCGCTCAGGGATGCTGCTGGCGGCACCCTGGGCTTCACTGGGTCAGCTCCTGGATGGCCGCCGCCTTCTCCAGGCTCAGCTGCATCTGCTGGACGAGAAAGAGAGCGAGGGTGGGAATGCGCAGAGCTGCACGTTTATCTTTCCATGGGGGAAGGGGCAGCATGGGCCTGTTCCCCTGCAGTGTGTGGTCTGCCTATGTTCTTCCAGAGGAGGGCCGTGGAATGACGAGTGCTGCGCATGCAGTGTGACTGGGTGGTGTGTTTGGTAGTCAGCAGCGCCAGGGCATGGTGGGGGCTGGGCTGGGTGGGCCTGGCCTGGCGTGTGGCTGGGGAGGAGTACTCTTGCTATGAACTGTCTCGTCACCCATGTCCACTGCGTCCCTGTTCCTCATGCCCACCTGCTATGCATCTGACAGCAGAGGGGCACAGAACAGGTTTCTGATGTTGACTTCAGTCTTCAGCACTCATATGCGAGGAGCCAGTTCTTGAGATGCCCTGCTGGTCCTAGGTCAGCTGGGACTTCAAAAGTCAATGCCAGCTCTTTGAACGGATCCTGGAAACAAACTGGTAATCAATGAAAATTAGATAATACCAAAGTCATATGATTCAGCCTGTACTCCACAGTTAACCATCTGCCAGCCCCAGTTTGAACCAAATGAAGTTTCTAAACTGTCCTCAAAGGCAGGTCCACATAAAGTGCATTGCAGTAATCTAGTATGGATGTAATCAGGATAGGAATGACTGAGGCTCAGTCCATCTTCTATAGGCCAGGATGCAGCTGGCATCCCCCCCCCCCGAAGCTGAAGCAGGCACACCTGGCCACAGCCACCACCTGACACCCCCGAGCCAGGCCAGATTCAGGAGCACCCTAGGCTGTGAACCTCATTCCTAAAGGGGAGTCCAATCCCACTAGGAGCAGGCTGTACACCCCCCCCATATGACCAGATATGACCAACAGCACCTCCCTCCTGTCTGGATTAAATTTCACTGTGCTTGCTCCCATTCTGCCCAGCAACACTGGTTCAGGATTTCTACAGCTCCCTCAGATTAGATGACAGAAACGAGAGAGCGCACTGGGCATTATCATGGTAGGGACAGCAACCAACTCCAGATCTCTGACAACTTCACCAAGCAGGCTCATGTAGACGTGAAATAGCAGAGGAGGCGAGACGGCCTGTGGGTGCCGCCGGGGTCAGCAGTCTCCTGGCAGTGCCTGCTGAGGCCAGCCCTCTGCAGCCAGGTCACGGAGCCTCTCGCCCCAGCAAGGCGGTTGTGAGGACTGCCAGGGTGGCTGCTTGTGCCACTCCCTCCGCACTGTGGCACAGGCCAGGTTAGAACAGTGACGGGTGGCAGCACCCCACAATGGCCTCACTGGGGAGCGCCTCGCCCCCACCGGCCAGCCCGAACGCTGGGAGGCACTGCAGTCGCAGCCAGTGTGGGGAGGGCACCAAGGAACCCGATGTAGCTGGAGCCGGGCCGGGCCAGTTCCGAGCTGCCAGTGCCTGCTGGGAAGAGCTCTGACTGGGATGGCAGGGTCTGCTGAGTCAATCTTCCCCGCCCCCCGGCAGGTATCTCACATCTGCGCCAGGCGTGGCATGCAGGCCCCGGGCCAGGGCTTGCATGCAGTGGTGGGCTGGATGAAGCTTGAACTGAGCTTGCACCCTGGCACGATGGAAGCATGGTGGATGGATTGGCCACAGGTCCAGGAAATGGGTCAGTGGCCAGTTCTGGAACAGGGGCCTGGTTCTAGGGTACTCCTGGATTCATCTTTGTCGCTTGAGGCTCGGGTGGCCCTGGCGACTGGGAGCGTCGTCTACCGGCTTTGGCTGCCATGCCCAGCTGCAGCCATTCCTGGACCAGGGTAGCTTAGCCAAGGTGGTCCAGGCATTGGGAACCTCAAGGCCGGAGTGTCGTAATGCATTCTCTGTGGGGCTGCCCTCGGGCTTGGTCCGGAAGCTGCAGCTGGTGCAGAGGGCCATGGCGAGGCTGCTAACCGGGCCTCCTTCTGGCAGCAAGCTGCACCCTTGATAAAGGGACGGCACTGGCTGCCAATAAGCTACTGGGTCAAGTCCAAGGTGCTGCTGTTAGTATGTGAAGCCCTAAACTCCTCGGGACCAGGTTACCTTAGGGAGCGGCTCACCCCTTATGTCCCTGCCTGATCTCTGTGATCATTCGTGGGGCGCCTCTGAGGAGTTTCGCCTCAGGAGCACTTTAGCAGAGCATTTCGCTGCAGCACCCACCCTCGGGAGCGCTTGCCAACTGATGAGAGACAGGCCTCCCTCCGCAGCTCTGACGTTCAGAGGCCCCCTTAACACTCTTTGCAGAGGCTCGCCCTGAGGCACGGCCCAGCCAGCCATGGTTTGCAGCTGTGCCCTTTCGTGTTGTGCTGTGTGCCCTTATTGTTCTACTTATAGTTGTCTTTATGCCATTGCATTTTATATTCGCTGCCTTCATACCTCTGTGGAAAGGAGCACAGGCCTCTGAATAACAGCAGCAGCAGCAACTGGGGCTGGGCTGGCCAGAGGTGTGAGCTGCAGGGTGAGCGCGAAAGGCTTTGCCCCGCCGCTCTTTGCCCGGGATTGCAGCTTGAGGCCGGACAGAGGGAAGCTGACCTCACTGGCACAGCCACAGTCTCTGGGCAGGGGGACTAGAAGAAGAAGCCATTTTGTGTTGGTCTAGGACTTGGGTGACCCGGGTTCAAAGCCCCACTTGGCCATGAAGCTCGCTGGGTGGCGTTGGGCCAGTCACTGACTCTCAGCCAAACCAACCTCACAGGGTTGTTGTGAGGATGAAATGGAGAGGAGGCGGATCATGTACTCCACTGTGGGCTCCCTGGAGGAAAAGGCGGGATGCCGTAACAAACCAGTAAATAAAATAAGCAGCAGCCTGGTGGACCGCAAACTGGATCAGGAGCAGAGGCGCCTCTGCCTGGGGGCAGCAAGCTCCGTCAAGCGCCCCCAGAGCTGCCGCAGCCAGGCAGAGCGTGGGCACACGCGGAGCCTGCAGCGAAGGTCGGTGGGGCTGTGGGAGCAGCCAGCCCTGCCGTGGAAGGTCCCACGCGCACGGCCTCACCGCCGGCCTCGCCGCAGGCTACAGCATCGTGGGCCTGCTGCTTGCGCCGGGCCGGTCATGTGTTTGGGGAGGGGGAGGAGGGGTGTTGCCGCCTCAGCTGCCACGGGCAGGGGGAGGTGTGGCGGTGGGTGCGGAACAGCCCTGCGGAGTACGAGGGAGGGTCATCTGGTGGCTCTTCCTCCTTCTGCTTTGCCGTCGAGCCAACAGAGTCCTGGCTGCTCCAGCATAAACCCACTGGGTCATAACATGCTGCTGCCCAAGGCCCATTCAGTTATCCATGAGTGGTCCTCGACGCAGGATTTTATCCTGGGTGAACAGACTGATCTGGCTGGCGTGTCCGAAACCTGGCATGGGGAGGAGGGAGGGGCAGCACAACCCAGTTGTGCCCACCAGGCTTTCGGGCGCAGCAGCAGGCAAGATCTAGTGGGCCAGGAGGGGGAGCCTCAGTGACCCATCCTGCATCCATCCCCTGGCTGAGGGTGCGAGAGATGCTGCACCTGTCAAAGCCCCGGTCAACCTGTGGAAGGGAGAAGCCCGCTACTTGGCCACACCGAGCAGCGGCCGTGGGCAGGGCGGCATTTGCGGCCAGCCCCTAGGGGTGCACGTGCGGGGCGGGGAGTACGTGCACGCACAGCCCCCGCACACCACAGGAGGGGCGGGGCCCAGGCCAAGAAGCCTGCCCCGCCTCTGTGCCATTGCCGCCACCCACCCTCCCCAATGCCGGAGGCAGCGGAAGCTGTGCTGGTTGCCAGGAGGGGCTGCGCAGGAGTTTTTTGTCCAAGGCCGGATTGGCTGGTGGCCTTAGATTTTTTTCGGCTACTCCTTGTTGTCAGCCAAGGGTGCGATTGGCTGTTAGAGGTGGCCGGGGTTAACGAGGTTACTTGGTCACAATAGGCAGGCAATGTGGGAAGGGAACGGTCCAGGGGGCACCAGTGAGCACCAGAGGCGCATTTACGGTGAAAAGGATGCCTGGAACCTGCCACCTGGGGTCTTAGGGCAGGGAAGGGCTCCCTTTCGGGGCTCAAGTGAGTCACCCACCTAGAATTGGGGGATTCAGGGGGTGGTGACTCAGGAGGGCACCCCTCAACACCTTGGCCTTTTCCACACAGGGCTTTTATCCTGCTACTGAGATTGGTTACTCACAGAAATTTGCGGGTCCTTTACATGACATTGTCAACCTCCAGAGTGTCTAAATGAACTTTATCCCATTTCTTAAAAGATCAGAGATAGTGAGCTATCAAATTACAGTGCATTGAGCTTACTCATGAAAACAGGAAATCCCGGAATAAGAGGCGCTAGACCACAGCGCCATCTAGCAGCTCTATAAGGAAACATATAGAACACGCAGATAAGGGGGGGAAGGGAAGCGCATGTAAAGGGAGCCCATCGTGACCCTGAATTTAAAATGGAAGCAGAAAGCCCCGGTAAAGTTGTGGGGGTTTAGGCTGGTGCAGAAATGCTCCTGGACAAGTGCTGGGAGGCAGGGCCAGCAGATCTGCTGCCTCCAGCCTAGCGCCGGGTATGCCCACCCTGTGAGAGAGCAGGATCCCACACTGTCTTTACCATTGCAGATCACCTATTGAACTGATGTCACCTAAAAAGTTGTGGCCCGAGTTTACCCAGCCTTCTGCGTCTCATCTCCTTGTTTCAGGGCTGGCCACAAATGACCCAGACGACTGGCCCGATCCCTCCCCATGCCTTCTCCCAATGTGCAGGGCTTGGGTGCCTTGATTTTTGAACAGCACTTCAGACAATGAAGCACAGAGACAGTCAGCTTGAGCGTCAGCAGCGAAAAACCTGGCACAAATCTGGACGAACTCAGACAAAGCTAATTTTAAGGCCTCTTCTGTGGGAGCAAAGAATACGTTATTTTCTGCCACCATTGCATGAGCCCCGTGTCACCCAGTGGGGTTGTTTCAAGTTATAAGGGGGCTGCTACATTCCGGGCCCCAGAGTGGTGAGGGGGAGTTCTCAGCAACCCATTGCGATGCGTTTGCAAAACACTGCTGATGAAATTGTTGGCCTCTATTCTGACTTGGACCCCACACTGAGCACAGGCTCTGGGGGGCGGGGGGGTGACAGAGGCAGCCGCTTGTCCAGTTTTGATGGATGAGTTTCATCTTGAGGTTGTGGACAAGCTGTTTGGAGGAGCGAGGCCAGCCACTTGTTTACCGGACCCTTGTCCATCATGGTTGGTAAACGCTGCCAGAGGGGGACTACCCAGCTGGGTGTTAGAGATACTAAATGCTTTCCTGGGGCTAGGCTGGGTACCACCTCCTCTGCAGGAAGCTGTGGTAAGGCCACTTATGAAAAAAACAAAAGCAAAACGTTGTTAGATCCGACCACCTTAGCTAACTACTGGCCAGTCTCCAATCCTTCTCTGGGCAAAGTCCCAGAGCAAGTAATGGGGACTCAAGTCCAGGCCTGTTTAGATTCCTATAATGGATTCTACATGGGGCTGCCCTTGAAGAGCGTTCTGGACCTACATCTAGTGCAAAATGCAGAGGCCAAATTACTTTCTGGCAGCGTGCTGTTGACTAGCTGCACTGGCTGCCAATTTGTTTCCAGGCACAATTCAATGTGCTGGTGCTTACCTATAAAGCTTGGGACCAGGAAATCTGAACGAGTGCCTCCTCCCATAAGAACTTGCCTGTAGTTAAAGATCTTATTTGCAGGCCCTTCCGTATCTCCTACCAGCAAGAGAGGCTCGGTTGGTGGGAACAAGGACTAGGGACTTCTCTGTGGCAGCTCCCCACCTGAGGAAGGAAGACTAGCTCCTTCTTTGTTCAGTTCTAAGTGGGCTGTTAAACCCTTTTTGTTCCACATGGTTTTTAAGTATCTTCAATGTATTCGTTCCACACTATATTTTTATGCTTTTCTCCTGCTCTTAATTCTGCTGTTTATGGTGTTTTAAAGTTTTAAAATTGTTTTTAGGTTTTCATTGCAGGTTGCCTTACATTTATAAAATAAATAATAAAATCATATGATGCCATAATAACTTTGTTAGGTCTGCAAGACACTTGGCTGGTTTTGTCACGACAGACTCGCGCAGTGGCTGCCCCTCCGGAGCACCCTGTGGAGAGCAGGGAGGACCCCAGAGCCCTCGCCCTCGGCCATCCCCGAACCATTCACCCGCCTGCTCCTCCAGCGCTAGGGGCTCTGCTCTCCACCCCGCCTTCTGCTCTTCGAGGCGATGGCACTTGGACTGCCATTGGCAGCATCCTGCCAACGCCAGGGCATCACTCTGCCAGCGGGATCGCACTGTGCCCTGCTGGCACAAGGGGAGTTGGTTCTGCTTGTTCAGGAAGCATAACTCGAGGGCAGGATTGCACCGCAACTTGCATTTTACAGGAAAGAGAAAGCTCCTTCATCATAACTAGGCAGGAGTCAGAAAGGAGAGGCAGGAATTGAGTTTTTGAGAGAGAGAGAGAGAGAGCATGAAGAAGGCAGCGAAACTGTCAAAGAATAACCCCTGGAGCTGACTGGAATAAACTGAAGGAAACAGGAGCAGGCGTGAAGGGGCATATGCACACCACAAACTTATGTTGGTTTTATACCATACTGTCACAGCTTCTCCCTAAGAATCCTGGGAATTTTGGTGAAATCGGTGAGAGATCCTAAGTCTCCCCTGGCAGAAATAAAATTGCTAGGGTTCCCTTGGGGTGGGAATGGTTATTAAGGCCATTTAAGTCTGAGGTGTAGATAGCAGACCTCTATGGAGTGGTGGGCAGAGTTATCCCTGCGTCAGCTAAATGCATATAAAAGAGCACCCCCACCCCCCACTTAACAGTATTCCTAGCTTGCAAAGTCTCCCTTCCTGCCTCCTTGCTGAAAATGAAAATTCCCTTTCTTCCTCTACAGGAGTATGTTTTTTTAAGGAAGCATCACACACACATGCACACACAACCTCTGAGCTTCCTCAAAAATGCTTTTCAAGGCCAACACAGATGTGAACCAGACTCCGACCCCCACCTGCCAAGCCAAATTATTGACTGCTGCTTTCACAATTAAACAGGTTTGCCTCATCCCCCAAACAAGTGCAGGCAATATCTTAATTTGTATGTTTGAAAGATTATTTCCCAAGGCGGGTTTGCTCCAGTGAGAGGAGTGCCATACAAGATCTGCATAACATCAAGGGAAGATTTTCTGCAGCTTCACATGAGATACCAGGCAGTCAAAGCGAGGAGTGAGAACATCATCCACATGAGAGAGAAAAGTTAAAATCAATCCCAAACAAAGCACAATTCACTCTCCTACCCTGCACTGCTAAAGTACCCAAACTATCCAGCAGTATCCAACAGGAAAGCAGAACAGGATACCTGCTACTGGGGGGGGGGCCCTCCAGGGGACCCTCGCCATACCTGTAATTAGTGGGGAAATCGCCAGTCTGCCCATTTCAAAGGATGCCTCCGGTGTGTTTACAAAAAGGCACAGGGGAAGTCGGCAGATCCTAAGAGAATTGGGTTGGTTTGAGCAAAACACGCCTCCAGGAGAGTAGCAACATGCAAAGTTGTCTTGGACTTCTGGGGCAGGTTATAATGATGCTGTGATGTACCTTGGCACTGATGAGGTGGAAACTGCCTTGAAATGGGGGATCCCAGTGGGAAGGCTCTTGAGAGAAACAACGGTGGAAGGCCTGCCTGCTCCCTTTAATGAAGTCCCCGGTTCGCTCTTTGTTTTTCCACCATTTAACCACCTTGAGCCAGCCAGAAGAATGTGAGGCACAATAGCAAGATGTGTTTTATGTTCAAGGGTTGCCATCTTTTTTCCTTGGCAAGGGCTCCTATACCTTTGCTAACTGCATTATAATTAGAAATAAACACATACCTCTTTCCCAGCGTGAAGGTGCAGTGATGGGGAAAGCTTCAGTGCTGGGCCTCTCTGCTCTCCATAATCCTAATTATGTTCCATAATCCTAATTCAAGTGGGCTCTAGACTAACTCATTATCCCACTCATTATGCTGTGTTTTTATTTCATATGCTACAAACCAGTTGTTAATTATTATGCTCATTTGTGGAATATAAAATGAGAACACAAAGCAAATCATGCAGTGAATAAGGGGAGGCTGGGGAAAGGCAAGGCCCTGGTGTCAGGACCAGAGGGGAGGGGAGGCTTCACGCTGCTGCTGCTCCAGTGGGAAATCGTTCTCCCACAGTAGGACAGTGTGGTTTAAGCCTCCAGAGCATGTAAAACAGCAAACGAAGGAACCTGGAAACTAAGAAGCGCCTGGGAAGGGAGCAACTGAGAGTGAAGAGGAAACAAGTGACCTTCTGGGGAGTGGCCCCATACTATGTCAGGAGCTCCTATGAGTGGAACCCCACTGTAATGCAATTCTCATCCCCACACATCCTGCAGCAAGGCTTGCTGCACTTATCTTACAGAATCTGCTGTTAGGGGTCTTCCAAATCACGGTGCCACCACCTGTCACAAACGAGTATCTGCAAGTAAGTTGTCGCTAGCACCAAAATGACTAGGAAGAGAACAGGGGATGCCCATCACCCCCATCACCACCACCACCACCACCATACTTCCCACTGCTGGAAACAAATGGCTGGGTTAGTTAGCACTTTGGTCTGATCCAGCAAGGCAGCTCTTATGCTGCTTTTCCTTTAATCTCAGGAAGACGTAATTCAAATTTATTTTGAATCATATACAACAATGTTCCTGCACACTGCTGGGTCCTGGAGGCATTCTGGAATAATGAAGATGGCAGTAGGTCCTGCAGCCACTTTGCCCAGCATTTCTCTGGTGAGCACTGAGACCGGGGGGGGGAGCTTTAAAAAGAATTAAAAAGGGATGACAGCATCAGCCCAGTGGACCCTGGCATTTGCTTACCACACCTAATGCTGCACACAGAGAGACAAACACATCTCAGATAAAATCATCAGAGAAGGTACGCTGAAGAAGTCAGAGAAACCTGCTGACAGTTGTGCTTCTGACATCAACCCAGTTACAGCTCAGTCCTTCTGAGACATTTGCAAACATGAAACAGGAAGAGATGAAGGATCTGTTCACAACTGCCTGACAGCCATCACTTATGCCTGCAGTATGTGTCAACATCCGGGACATGTGTCAGGCACTGTTCCTCATTCCCATCGGGAGAAAAATGATAGCCTGTAAGAAATACCTCCAAAGTTTGCAAATTCTACGAGTGACATCGGTTACCCATTTATTCATTTGTAGGGGAAGGGGTAGCAGGGGAGACGTGATTCAGTCCTCAGTCCCACATTTTCTTTGCCAACCCCAAATTTGCATCACGGCTCACAGTGCTAAAGACATGGGTGTTGAGGTGCAGATGAATCGGTGGCAGGAACAAAGTTATCTATTTATAGGGGGCAGGAGGAGCTTGTGTGAGGAAAGGGGGATTGCGCCATCTCAAAGAGAACATATGGGCAACCAAATGCTGGCCAGTGAAAGTGGAAAAGCAATTGCTGTCAACGGACTTGTGCACAGCCTAGGCTTGACCCCAAACTCTTTCTTCTGGATGCTGTGAAGCTTCTGAATGCTACAACTGGGTGGGGTGTGGAACACTGGCAGTGATTTGTCTTCTTCACCTCGGCCTGTGAAGTCTAGAAGAACATGGTCCTATTCTATTTCCACAAGTGAAACGCCTATTGTGCAATTACAAGAAGTATGACATCAATGGAGTTCATGCGCTGAACTGCACACTCGGGATAATCGCATCACACAGATCCACCATTAGACTGAAAGTTGCATGTCTGAATGCTCCTTCAAACAAAAAATGGTGCGGGGGCTCCTTGCATGTAGGAAAAGTAGCATCTCAGGAAATGGGCCAAGTTAGAACTTTTCTCCATAATGTGATAGGCAGGAAGTTGGGGTTGGGGTAGTGTGAGTACACATTTAACCATGCACCCCCACAGTCTAGAATTGCCTTCTCTGGAGTTATACCATTGATCCATCTAGGGCAGTACTGCCTACTCTGACTGACAGCAGCTCTTTGTGGCCTCAGGCAAAGGGAGGCCTTCTCAGGTCTATTACAGGAGGCCCCTCCTTTTAGCTGGAGAGGGTGGGAACTGACCCCGGGAGGCTGCCGCACATGCGAAGCAGACGCTTCATGCCCACTGCTGGCTTTCCCCTTTCAAGGGTGCCCCCCAGCAAAGCTCCTCTTGTCTACAAATTGTACTATGCACAGCCAACACAAGGCTACTGCCCCACCCCCATGACTAGTCATCCTAGCCTGTGATTATTCTGAATATGCCAATTGTCTGGAAGTCTCATTGAATGTGTGCTGGCTGGGGGCCTTTTCCATGCTGCTGGTGGTTTCTTTAATGAAGGAAACACTCTCCCATGCAGCTTGCTGGATCTGTACAGGTGTGCCCGCCCCATCAGCTGGAACTGTGCTCTGTCTATTAGGAAGTGATCTGTGCTTTCCCCCCATTGACTCCCTGGTCTTTATCCGCATGTACATTAATCACTCCCCAAATTGGCACAACAGTCCCCTCCCACCTGCCAGAGAAAGGGCCATCAGTGACCCATTAAGACACATGCTTGGTTATAAAATGGATAGCCTGCCGCCCTCTTCTAGGAGACAGGGGCTGGCCCAGAAGCCAGCCTCATCCCTAACCATTAAGACTAAGTGCTTCCATCTCCAGGCAAAAGGCCCTTGATGAAATACGCGTCCTATAATTGAGGTCATAATTACCTTTCAGTTTTCTAATAATATTTATTGAGCAGCCTACCTCTACAGAGCTGCTCTTGGGTGCCTGGTCATTTCCATGTATTGGACTACAGACAGCATGATCAATACGGTCTTTAGTAGAGTTCAGGCCAGGAGGGGGAAAAGTGACATCAAGGACAACTTTTATTAGGCCCACAGGAAAGAGAACAGAAGAGGAGGAGAGACGATGCTGTTTTGCAAAAACTTGCTTTTCAGCCACCAAAGGAGGTTTTCTGAAATCATTACAGTGGCCTGTCTCCAAGACCTGGCTGCCAGTGGGAGTATTCAGCTGGCCCAATGGGAGCAAAATGGTCCAAGAACTGGAGAGATGTGAGTGGAAGTGTCCCTCCCTGGTTAACTTGATGAAATTAAGAACCATTAATGTATCTCTCCATCTCTCTCTCCCTGTAATTAAGACATGATGAACTGTGTTCTTGGGTGCAAATGGTTGGAAAGGGAGAACTGGGGGTGGGGACGTTAATGCAAGGGGGGGAGTCTGCTGGAGGGCTAAATGCTGGGGAAAGGGCCATTGGGGTTTGTCAGTAAAAGCCCTGAGTGAGCCTGGGACCGGGGTGGAGGGGGTTCTTAGGCTAGGAACTGGTCTATGGGATGGCATCTCCTCTTCTATATAAAAAGGTGTGCTTTCAAAAAGTGAGTACCATACGTTGACACTGAACTCAGCTATACACATATATTTACTTTGGTTTCCATTCTTTCTCATGAATAAAATCTGCCACATTGTTAATCCTGGTGTGTCTCCCACAGAACTCAGGTTTTAAGGGTGTTTCAATACATACCCCAAAGTAAAGCCTGTATGGTGAGATCATGGCAGTATTCTGCTAGGCCCGAAGCTGTGTGTGACTGGATGGGAGGGGGGGAATTTGGGGGAGGATAGACGTTTGTGTGAGTCGAAGGGGGAGTCTGTATTTGGAGGCTGGCAGGAGGACTGGGAGTGTGTCATACTGTGAGAATTCCAGAAGACCAGAGGCAGATACTTAAAAGCGTCTTTATTCCAGGCACTCAGTAACACTAAAATGAAAACCGACCCAGTTACTCTGCAGCCACCCTGACGCTTCCTCCACTTCCTCCCAGTTCCTCTTTTGTGTGCCTGTACTACAACTACCAGTATGGAGTTCACCTACCGCAATACCATAGAGTGGAGCCCTGGAAGCAGCAAGTGGGCTCTGGGGTGGAGGTTGGGGCTGGAATAGGAGGGAGAGGGGATGTGGGTTGGGAGTGGGTTTAGCGATACAGTACTCTCTGTTACAGAGTCCTGCATAAAAGGGAGTTTGTTTGTACACAACCAATGTAGCATTGCTACCTAGGCTGATATTTGTTTGTTTCCCTTACCCTCTTCTGAATAACATCAGTTACACGGTGAGGCTCAGGGTTTCGTCACATGGAGCTTTTGTCCTGCCCCTGAGATGGCTCCCTCACAGAGGTTTGCGGGCTCTTTACATGACGACATGATCCTCCAATGCCTGTGATGCCCTTTGTTCCGTTTTCAAAGAGATCGCAGGTAACGAGCTATCAAATTACCCTGTCATGTTCCGCTTCAGTTTCCTCCGTGAAAAGAGTTAAAGTGGCAAGAAGAGGAGCGAGATCAATGAAAGATAACGGAAGACGCAGATGTGGGGAGAAGTTGGGGAGGAAGCGCATGTAAAGGGAGTCAGTGATGATCCTGCATTTAAAACGGAAGCAGAAAGCCCCGTTTTAAATGCAGGATTTTAGGCTGGTGTAGAAATGCCCTTAGTTGGTCTCGCATGAAATCCATGCTTTAAAGGTTTGGACACACATACAAACACACGTGTGGAGTATTTCTTTTATGCTGCCCATCAAGAACTTGGCTGTATTGCCATTTAACATACACTTTGATAAACCTCAGATGTATACCTGAAGCCGCTTAATGATTTTGTTTCTTAGAATCTATTAGGGCTGTCTATCCTGGTTTTCTTGGTCTTACCTTAAGCACCCAGCCAGGAAGTGGGGGCATGTGGGGGATAGGGTTTCAAAGAAGAAAGAAGCTGAATTGTTCCTCTGTTTGGATTTCAAAGGTTGGCAGGTTTGATGATGTAAGGAAAGAAAGTGGGAAGAAAAAGAACAGTATGTTGTGCACCTTGACTAATCAGACAAGGGCGGTGAGCCTTCCAGTTGTACAGGCTCCCTTTCTAGGACAAACTCTATGAAAATCTACTATAATGTTATCTTGAGCAGACAATATATCCATTATATTCATATCTGATTCTTTTCATCTAGAGGATATAATTAGAAAACTCAGCCCTGTTCCCAGGAGTCTTGTTAAATCAATGCAAGGTACCTAAAGCAAGCAGAGGCTCTCTGATAAAAATTCAAACGTGTCCCTCGTGGGTCAGCTGATAGCGACTCAGCCTTTCAGGGCTGGCAGGTGCCGCTGCATAATTTATCAATTACAAACCATTTCATTCAAGTCAGGGACGCGCTCCTGCTTATTTAATGAGACTCAGGCTGGCAGGTGGATTGGAATGAGTTATCAGGAGAGGACCATTTTGCGCAGTTAGTGCATCTCTTTGTTGTTGTTCAGTTGTTCAGTCGTGTCCGACTCTTCGTGACCCCATGGACCATAGCACGCCAGGCCTTCCTGTCCTGCGCTCTCTCCCGGAGTGTGCTCAAGTCCATATTCATTGCATCGGTGATGCTATCTAGCCATCTCATCCTCTGCCGTCCCCATCTCCTTTTGCCTTCAGTCTTTCCCAGCATCAGGGTCTTTTCCAGGGAGTTTTCTCTTCGCATTAGGTGGCCAAAATATTTCAGCTTCAGCTTCAGTATCCGTCCTTCCAATGAGCACTCAGGGTTGATTTCCTTTAGGATGGACTGATTGGACCTCCTTGCAGTCCAGGGGACTCGTAAGAGTCTTCTCCAGCACCACAGTTCGAAAGCATCAATTCTTCGGCGCTCAGCCTTCCTTATAGTCCAGCTCTCACAGCCATACATTACTACTGCGAAAACCATAGCTTTGATTAGACGGACCTTTGTTGGCAAGGTGATGTCTCTGCTTCTTACTATGCTGTCTAGGTTGGCCATAGCTTTCCTCCCAAGGAGCAAGCGTCTTTTAATTTCATGGCTACAGTCACCATCTGCGGTGATCTTGGAGCCCAAGAAAATAAAGTCTGTCACTGCTTCCATTTCTTCCCCTTCTATATGCCAGGAAGTGATGGGGCCAGATGCCATGATCTTCGTTTTTGTAATGCTGACTTTCAAACCAGCTTTTGTACTCTCCTCTTTCACCCTCAACAAGAGGCTCTTTAGATCCTCTTCGCTTTCTGCCATTAGGGTGGTATCATCTGCGTATCTGAGGTTGTTGATAATTCTCCCGGCAATCTTAATTCCGACCTGTGATTCATCCAACCCGGCATTTCTCATGATGTACTCTGCATATAAGTTAAATAAGCAGGGCGACAATATGCAGCCTTGTCGTACTCCTTTCCCAGTTTTGAACCAATCGGTTGTTCCATGTCCGGTTCTTACTGTTGCTTCTTGACCCTCGTACAGGTTTCTCAGGAGACAGGTAAGGTGGTCTGGTACTCCCATCTCTTTAAGAATTTGCCACAGTTTGTTGTGATCCACACAATCAAAGGCTTTAGTGTAGTCAATGAAGCAGAAATAGACATTTTTCTGGAATTCTCTTGCTTTCTCCATGATGCAGCGAATGTTGGCAATTTGATCTCGAGTTCCTCTGCCTCTTTGAAACCCAGCTTGTACTTCCGGTAGTTCTTGGTTCACATACTGCTGAAGCCTAGCTTGTAGGATTTTGAGCATAACCTTGCTGGCATGTGAAATGAGAGCAATTGTGCAGTAGTTTGAACACTCTTTGGTGTTGCCCTTCTTTGGAATTGGAATGTAAACTGACCTTTTCCAGTCTTGTGGCCACTGTTGAGTGTTCCAAATTTGCTGGCATATTGAGTGCAGCACTTTAACAGCATCATCTTTTAGGATTTTAAATAGCTCAGCTGGAATTCTGTCATCTCCGCTAGCTTTGTTGTTAGTAATGCTTCCTAAGGCCCACTTGACTTCACCCTCTAGGATGTCTGGCTCAAGTTCAGTGACCGCACTATCATGGCTATCAGGGACATTCAGATCTTTCCTGTATAGTTTTTCTGTGTCTTCTTTCCACCTCTTCTTAATCTCATCTGCTTCTGTTAGGTCCCTGCCTTCTTTGTCCTTTATCATGCCTGTCTTTGCACAAAACGTCCCCTTGAGATCTCCGATTTTCTTGAAGAGATCTCTAGTCTTTCCCATTCTGTTGTTTTCTTCGATTTCTTTGCATTGTTCATTTAAGAAGGCCTTCTTGTCTCTCCTTGCTATTCTCTGGAACTCTGCATTCAGTTGGATATATCTTCCCCTTTCTCCCTTGCTTTTCACTTCCCTTCTTTCCTCAGCTACTTGTAAAGCCTCATCAGACAGCCACTTTGCTTTCTTGCATTTCTTTTTCTTTGGGATGGATTGAGTTGCTGCCTCCTGAACAATGTTACGGACCTCCGTCCATAGTTCCTCAGGCACTCTGTCTATCAGGTCTAATCCCTTAAATCTATTCCTCACCTCCACTGTATATTCATAAGGGATATGATTTAGGTCATACCTGAATGGTTGAGTGGTTTTCCCTACGTTCTTCAATTTAAACTGAAATTTTGCAACAAGAAGCTCATGATCTGAGCCACAATCAGCTCCAGGTCTTGTTTTTACTGACCATATAGAGCTGCTCCATCTTTGGCTGCAAAGTACATAATCAATCTGATTTCGATATTGACCATCTGGTGATGTCCATGTGTAGATTCGCCTCTTGTGCTGTTGGAAAAGAGTGTTTGCTATGATCAGCATGTTCTCTTGGCAAAACTCTAGGAGCCTTTGTCCTGCTTCATTTTGTACACCAAGGCCATGCTTGCCTGTTATCCCGGTGATTTCTTGACTTCCTACTTTAGCATTCCAGTCTCCTGTGATGAAAAGGACACCTTTTTTTGGTGTTAGTTCTAGAAGGTGTTGTAGGTTTTCATAGAACCGATTAACCTCAGCTTCTTCGGCCTCAGTGGTTGGGGCATAGACTTGAATTACTGTGATGCTGAATGGTTTGCTCTGGATTTGTACTGAGATCATTCTATCATTTTTGAGATTGTACTCCAGTACTGCTTTTCCCACCCTTTTGTTGACTATGAGTGCTACTCCATTTCTTCTAAGGGATTCTTCCCCTCAGTAGTAGATATAATGGTCACCTGAATTAAATTCGCCCATGCTTGTCCATTTTAGTTCGCTGATTCCCAAGATGTTGATGTTCTATCTTGCCATCTCATCTTTGACCACCTCCAGCTTACCTTGATTCCTTGATCTGACATTCCAGGTTCCTAAACAATATTGTTCTTTACAGCATCGGACTTTCTTTTCACCACCAGACACATCCACAGCCGAGTGTCCTTTCGGCTTTGGCCCAGCCGCTTCACTCTTTCTGGCGCTACTTGGAACTTCCCTCTGCTCTTCCCCAGTAGTATATTGGACACCTTCCGACCTGAGGGGCTCATCTTCCGGCGTCATCTCTTTTAGCCTTGTGATACGTTCCATGGGGTTTTCTTGGCAAGAATACTGGAGTGGGTTGCCATTTCCTTCTCCAGTGGACCACATTTTGTCAGAACTCTCCACCATGACCTGTCTGTCTTGGGTGGCCCTGCACAGCATAGCTTATGGCTTCACTGAGTTACGCAAGCCCCTTCGCCACAACAAGGCAGTGATCCATGAAGGGGAGGGCATCTCTACGCCAGCCTAAAATTTAAAATGGGGCTTTCTGCTTCCGTTTTAAATGCAGGATCACTACGACTCCCTTTTTCACCCGCTTCCTTCCCCCCACTTCTCCCCGTATCTGAGTCTTCCATTGTCTTTCATTGCTCTCGCTCCTCTTCTTGCTGCCTTTCCCCTTTTCACAGGGGGAACTCTAGCAGAACACAACGGGGTAATTTGATAGCTCATTATCTGCAATGTATTTAAAAACGGAACAAAGGGCATTTAGTGCAGGAGATGCCCTGGAGGGTCACAGTGTCATGTAAAGAGCCCACAAACTTCTGTGAAGGAGCAATCTCAATCGCAGGATAAAAGCTCCGTGTGAAGAAAGCCTTAGAGTCAAGGTGGCAGGATGGGAGCTAGTGTAATGTAGTGAAGACAGTGGTGGACTTGGACTCAGGGTTACAATCCAGCTTATGGATCTGCCATGAGGCTTGCGGGATGGCCTGGGAGGGAGGCATACCATCACTCTCTCACACACTCAGGGAAACCTTTAGAATTTTGAAGTAGCCAAAAGTTGTTGAAGACCAAAGAAAGAAAGAAAGAACAAAAGGTCGAATGAACAAATCTATCCTGCTTCCAACAATGCTCACCAAAACAAGGCCGGTTCTATCATTAGACAAAGTGAGGTGGTGGATTGTGTCAAAGAAATGCTAAAGAGATATGCTGTCTGTACTTCCCATGTTGTAATAGAACACAATTATTTTGCCTAACTGTACTTCCGCTCAAGTGGCAGAACTTTTTGCCCTCTGTAGAACTACTGCCTTATTCCCTTCAGCAATAAACTGGTCTCCCATGGCAACTTCTGAAGATGTTGCACAACTCCAAAATCAGGCCCAAATGTTGAAAAAGAAAAGTGGAGACTGGCTGGTTGACCTCGGTACACTGAACATTTGTGTTGCTCCCCAGATGGCCACTTGGTAGCACCCATGGTCCTTCTTCCCCACCTTGTAGTAGCATATGAGAAGGGTGGAATCGATTAAGTGAAGCCCCCAAGGGGTGAAGGTGCCACAATGATTTAGATCAAGCAAGTTGCATAAATGTGAATAATGTGTTTAATGTGCTCAGTAACTTTGTTTTTGCTTTTAGAGAAAATGTCTTTATTATATCTGTTTTTGTGGCTATTGTTCCTGCCATGTAGGAGTGTGAGCTTCTTACTCCTCTTAGTTATCAAATGCCTGTCCTTTGAGTCTGCTAGACAGATTGTCCTATATGCCACCTAAAACCTACAATAGCATTTGCTTCTCCCGTGTAAAAATCAAGATGCAGTGACTGTGTGCGACCGGCAATAGAGAATGAGTGTTGGCTGAGGATTGTCTGTCTGGTCATGAATTAGCTAATGTGTTTAAACATGTATTGTAGGTTAGGCTCAACCTTCTGTGGGTGCCAGTAAGTGTTACTTCACAAAGAAGGAAATGCAAGCTAAACTGAATGTTTGTTGAGAGATGCTGCATGTGCTAGAATGATGCTGTCGAGATGAGAATGAGATTTAAAGTGGTCTAAGCAAGTGTAAGCTCTTATTGAAAATCACTGGTGGGATATATTTGTACACTGGAGTAACAGTAGATTGGAAATCCTATGTGTTGTGCCTTATCCCTTGTTATATTCATTATTGTTATTTTCTCAAATAGAGTGAGTGATCAGGTATCATGAAAGGGCAGCAAATTGTTATTTCTGTTGTTACTACTGTAAGCATTGTTGTCTCCCATTTCTTGAAGGAACCCCAGGATGAGAGAGTACAATTTTGCTGTCCCACAAAGGTCACTTGTAGTTTACTGGAGAAAACACCAGCAATGAGATCAGAAGTCCTTGTGCTGAGCCTCCCCAGAAGGCTCAAGGGCTCTTCCTGCCCCCCTCCCTTCTAACTCCCCTCTTTAGTTTTCTTTCCTTATTATTGTCCTGACAGAAGAGGCTGCTTCATCTTCCCAGCTGGACTTGGATGTGTCTGACAAACAAGAATGTTTTCTTTGAGGTAGAAAGAAATAAGAGGGAAGGTTGGAACATGCTGAAAACAGCACACAAATGAAGGCCTTTTGGAAATGGCTCCCCACTCCCACTTCCCATGTGATCCTGAACATCAGCCCATCACTCATGCTTGGCTGCTGGAAACGAAAGCAAAAAAACTGAAGTGCTGTATAATGATGGGATCGGAGTCACTCATTATAATCCCACAAGCAAATGGCTGCTTTGTGACAAAAGCCGCAGGCTCCCAAAGGGTAGGAACAACCTCTCTCTTAACACCACAACATTTCCAGTTAAAGGTGTGTGTCTGTGTGTGTGTGTGCGCGCGTATATATATATATATATATATATATTTAAAGTCTGCAGCCCAATTTAAAGAGGCCCATGAAAGGGAGTAAGCTGCCTCTCCCAGGCAACTCCCAGGGCTTAGTTCAAGTCCACAAATATTTAGCTGCAGAACTAGTTTCCATGTGCCAGAGGTCAGCCTTGGAGCAAGCAAAGTAATAAAAGAGGAGAGTGTTTCTGTGAACATGCAGAGGGCCGTTTGCACCACAATAAGCAGTGGTGCAGCTAGGTAATTTTAGACTAGGCAGTCTTTAAATTAATGAAGCTGGAGCTAACTTTAGATGCTGTGGGGTTAATCTCCTCCAACTACTAGGTAAAACTGCCTATTTTGGCTTTTATTGACTTGTTTTTACCTAGCACAGCATCTAAATTTATCTCCAGAGTTGTTAGTATAAAGACTACCTACTTCATCTCTTCTTCTGTTTTCCACCAACCAAGGCACCACTCTGGTTCACCCAGGATGGAGACAGTTTTGAGTTAACAGCTCAATTTTATATTTTCAAAAATGGAGGATTAACAGTTGTCTAGCACCTTCTTGTTCCCAGTGGTCCTAGGGGACTAGAACCTGAAACCCTCACAAGACCTGGCAGAGTCCAGTTTGACGGTCTGCAAACCCAACTCCATACCATCTTAAGATTCTCTGCAGAAAAATCTTAAATTCTACACAATCCAGTCGGCCTCTTTTCTCCCTCCTCCTACCCCCCCACGCACCCAGCCAAACTGTTCATTGCAACATCAAGCTTGACAAAGAGATCTGGAGATCTTGAAAGCCTGCACATCTTTTGTGATCTAAAAAATTCAGGTATCCTCTGGATACCCTCCTCATGGAAAAGGCCATCTAAAACAGGGTGGCCATGTGACCTGCTTTACAAAGGACAGCCCCCTATTTGACAGGATGTCCAGTCCAACTTTGGTTTAAAGGTTAAGAACCCTAAGAGAGGAGAGCAGAGCAGGGGCCTTGGAGTGGCCCACCCACAGCCAGCAGCACCTGGACCGGTGAATGAGCCGCAGGCACACTGCTCATGGGTCACGGTCTTCCCTCAGATGGCAAGATGGGGGGCATTTCAATTTAAATTATTTTTTCTTCTTCTAAATTTGTGTCTATACATATAAATTAGCATTCCCTTTTTTTGGCAAATCTTAAAAGTGAAAAAAGGGGGATCTGATGGAGTAGGTTTACAATGAAGACAGGAATTGGTGTCTGAATGTCGTTACAAAACATTTTGAAGTCTTGGTCCTAGCAGGGGGATTTGAGTTCTGCTTCAGGCAGCAAGACATCTTGGGCTGGCCCTGGAGACAAGGGAAAGAGAGAGCGAAGGTGCCGGCTGTCAGGTCATCCAAGAAAACTGGGTGGCCATTTCATTGCTCTGCAGCACAACTGCGCTCTGCCCCTCATTGCCATGAGAGACAGTGGCAGCCAGTAGCTCCGGGGGCTTCTTGGAAAGATTAGACCAACTGATGGAAGATTATCTGTGATGGCTAAATGGAACTTCTGTATTGAAAGGCAGTATACAGTCAGGGCCAGGAATATTGGAACAAGGATAACTGTTTTGGCAGTTGGCCTCTGTACACCACCACATCGAAGTTGAAAGGAAACACACCCAGATGGGAGCGAAGTCAGGACTTTCAGCTGTAATTCAAGGGGTTTGACAAAAGTGGGGCACTAACCATTCAGGAAGGACAGCCAGTGGCATGCACACACCCCATCGTTGGTGGCTCATAAGTAATGGAACAAACCAACATCATTTCAAACTTAAGGATCACCTTTAATTTTTGTTGTTGTTGTTCAGTCGTTCAGTCGTGTACGACTCTTCGTGACCCCATGGACCATAGCACGCCAGGCCTTCCTGTCCTGCGCTCTCTCCCGGAGCGTGCTCAAGTGCATATTCATTGCATCGGTGATGCTATCTAGCCATCTCATCCTCTGTCGTCCCCTTCTCCTTTTGCCTTCAGTCTTTCCCAGCATCAGGGTCTTTTCCAGAGAGTTTTCTCTTCGCATTAGGTGGCCAAAATATTGGAGCTTCAGCTTCAGTATCTGTCCTTCCAATGAGCACTCAGGGTTGATTTTCTTTAGGATGGACTGATTTGACCTCCTTGCAGTCCAGGGGACTCGTAAGAGTCTTCTCCAGCACCACAGTTCGAAAGCATCAATTCTTCGGCGCTCAGCCTTCCTTAGAGTCCAGCTCTCACAGCCATACATTACTACTGGGAAAACCATAGCTTTGATTAGACGGACCTTTGTCGGCAAGGTGATGTCTCTGCTTCTTACTATGCTGTCTAGGTTTGCCATAGCTTTCCTCCCAAGGAGCAAGCGTCTTTTAATGTCATGGCTACAGTCACCGTCTGCAGTGATCTTGGAGCCCAAGAAAGTAAAATCTGTCACTGCTTCCATTTCTTCCCCTTCTATATGCCAGGAAGTGATGGGGCCAGATGCCATGATCTTCGTTTTTGTAATGCTGACTTTCAAACCAGCTTTTGTACTCTCCTCTTTCACCCTCAACAAGAGGCTCTTGAGATCCTCTTCGCTTTCTGCCATTAGGGTGGTATCGTCTGCATATCGGAGGTTGTTGATAATTCTCCCGGCAATCTTAATTCCGACCTGTGATTCATCCAATCCGGTGTTTCTCATGATGTACTCTGCATATAAGTTAAATAAGCAGGGCGATAATATGCAGCCTTGTCATACTCCTTTCCCAATTTTGAACCACTCGGTTGTTCCATGTCTGGTTCTTACTGTTGCTTCTTGATCCTCGTACAGGTTTCTCAGGAGACAGATAAGGTGGTCTGGTACTCCCATCTCTTTAAGAATTTGCCACAGTTTGTTGTGATCCACACAATCAAAGACTTTAGCGTAGTCAATGAAGCAGAAATAGACATTTTTCTGGAATTCTCTTGCTTTCTCCATGATCCAGCGAACGTTGGCGATTTGACCTGGATGAAAATCCTTTGCAGGCAATGACTGCCTGAAGTCTGGAACCCATGGACATGACCAAATGCTGAGTTTCCTCCCTCGAGAAGCTTTGCCAGGCCTTTACTGCTGCTGCCTTCACCTGCTGCTTGTTTGTGGGTCTTTCTGCCTTCAGGCTTGTCTTCAGTAAGTGAGAAGCATGCTCTATTGGGTTGAGATCAGGTGACTGACTTGGCCATTGAAGAACATCCCACTTCTTTGCCTTGAGAAACTCTTGGGTAGCTTTTGCTGTATGTTTGGGGTCATTATCCATCTGCAGTATGAAGCGGCGTCCTATCAGTTTGGCAGCATTCAGCTGAATCTGAGCAGAAAGTACAGCCCTATACACTTCAGAATTCATCCTGCTGCTTTTATCAGCAGCCAGGTCACCAATAAACACTAGTGACCCGGTTCCATTGGCGGCCATACATGCCCATGCCATAACACTGCCTCCACCATGTTTGACAGATGATGTGGTATGCTTTGGATCATGAACTGTTCCTTTCCTTCTCCATACTTTTCTCTTCCCATCATTCTGGTACAAGTTAATCTTGGTTTCATCAGTCCAAAGAATCTTATTCCAAAACTGGGCAGGCTTTTTTAGGTGTTTGCTGGCAAATGCTAATCTGGCCTTTCGGTTCTTGAGTGTTACCAGTGGTTTGCACCTTGTTGTGAAGCCTCTGTATTTACATTCATAAAGCCATCTCTTGACTGTAGATGTTGACAATGACATGCCTACCTCCTCAAGAGTGTTCTTGACCTGGCTAGATGTTGTGAAAGGGTTCCTCTTCACCATGAGCAGAATTCTGCAGTCATCCACTTTAGTTGTCTTCTGTGGTCTTCCAGGCCTTTTGCTGTTGCTGAGCTTGCCAGTTAATTCCTTCTTTTTCAGGATGTTCCAGACTGTTGTTTTGGCCACTCCCACTGTTTTTGCTTTCTCTCTGATGGGTTTATTTTGTTTCCTCAGCCTAATGATGGCCTCCTTCACTTGCATGGACACCTCTTTGGACTTCATGTTGGGGGTTCCAGTGAACAGCTACCAAATGTAAATGGAACACTCAGAACCACCTCCAGGCCTTTTATCTGTCATTCGTTCCATTACTTATGAGCCACCAATGATGGGTGTGTGTGTATGCCACTGGCTGTCCTTCCTGAATGGTTAGTGCCCCACTTTTGTCAAGCCCCTTGAACTACAGCTGAAAGTCCTGACTTCACTCCCATCTGGGTGTGTTTCCTTTCAACTTCAATGTGGTGGTGTACAGAGGCCAACTGCCAAAACAGTTATCCTTGTTCCAATATTTCTAGCCCTGACTATATCTGAACACCAGAAGTTGGGGACAAACCAAGCAGAAGAGGGCAGTTGCCTTCATGTCCTGGTCAGGTTCTTCCTGAAGGCATTTGGCTGGATACTTTGGTCTGATCCCACAAGGAAGTTCTCAGCTTCTTAAATAGTATGCTCTTGATAAATGCTGCATACTCGTTCACTCCTCCCTTCACCCTAAAGAAACACACACACACACACACACACACACACTTTCTCACTGTTGGATTAACAGTGGCACATTGTTTCCTTATGCAGCTGCAAAAAAACAGAAAAATCAGTTTGGTTCAGATTACTTCTGAAGAAAGCTTGATGAATCGTCACACAGTTGAGCTCAGATCCATACCCCCTCGTCCATTACCATTCACATCTCTGTAGGAGTCTAATAACACTTGCCCACTTCATCTCTCTGGTGCCTGATTTATTAGGTAATTTCTTTCCTTTCCATGGTACTGTCCCGCTTGTCATCCACATAATAGGATGATGGAAGGGCGAGCCAGAGACGTGAGGCATTAAAAAGTCAGTGGATATGAGCCATCTGAACTTGATGGCCCAAAATCGATAGAGAGCAAAAGCTGTGCTTTCTTCTTCTTCTTCTTTTGAATCAGGGTGGTTGATGAGGGTGGGGAGGTCTGGCTTCAGACGGACAATAACTTTTGGAGAGTTGAAGGTGGTTGAAAGAGGAATGGCTGCTTGTGATGGTTTCTCCATGAATGATGGTTTCATCTCTGCTTTGGTAAACAGGTCTGGCAACTGTTTTCCTGAAAAGCCTGCAAAAGCCCTCTTGACCAGAGTTGACACTGGGACAAAAGAAATGCGTGTGCACAATACATCATGGGAGGGAAGCAAACCCTCTCTTCAAACACTCCTCAAAACACCTGTCTCCAACCTTGCTTTCTTTCCAGCAGTTCCAATAGCTTCACTTGGCCAAGTTCTGTGGGCAAGTACGCATAGCTACTAGCTACGGAAGGAGCAGAATTCCTGCCACCCTTCTTTACCTCTGTTCCCCATATCAAAGAACATGCCCTGGGGCTTTGCCAGGGGGCACATGCACTGCAAGGAGAGGTGAGCACTCTGCTGGAAACTGGGCTGGTTTGAAGACTGGCAATTCCCCCCCACCCCCAGGTTTAACACACATGTCAATGAGGGGCTCTTAGTGGGTCAAGCTAACAGAACCAGAGCTCCCAGGACCCCCTTGGGGAAAGCCACAAAAAATAAACTGACTTCCGTTTCTAGTGGGCCTAGAGTAGAAACAACATTGCACCAGGCAGAAGGGGGTTTACCACAGGAAGCTGAGAGTTCAGGCCATGTCACATATGAGGCTGGAACATAACACTAGTACCCTGTACTTATATGATATTGTACTCAAGTGCTCAAATTGTTTCAGAGATATACATGTTAGTAATCCTTACAACATGCCTGTAGTGTAGGCCAGTATTGTAATAATTTCATTTCATTTATTATATTTCTATAGTGCCCCATAGCCAAAGCTCTACGAGCTGTTCAGAAAAATTAAAAAGCATTAAAATTACATTATTCAAAGTGCAAAACCCATATAAATAGATAGCACATACACAGGCAACTTAGATCTAAAATCATATTTAAAACAATCAACCAAAGACAATCCTGGACCTGTTTAAAGTTATTATTGCGAAATAATGCTGCGAAATAATCACTGTATTATACATGGGGAGGAGAGAAACTGAGGAGAGTGGCTTGTCTAATGTCACCTAGGGCCTGACTTCATGGGTGATTTGCTGCGGATTGGGACTGTTTGGAGACTCTGTGGCACATGATGGCATGGCCAGTCCACAGCCACCCCAGAGTTTACCTGCGGGGAAGCCACATTTTTTGCAGAGTACATTTACTCAGTTGTTTTTCTTCAATTCGGCTTGCCTGCAGTTCAGCTTCTGTGTGCCCATCCCTCTGCTTGAAATTCAGTATGATTGGGAATTCCTAGGGCTGTTCTTTCACCTGGCCATGCCCTCCATAACCTAGGTAACTAGAGAAACTAGCCTGCCTTTCCAGCTCATCAAAGTACGGGAGCGCTCTTCCGTGCCTTCAGAATCGCGCTGTACTCCCTTTTCACCAATGGGAGTAACTAGCCTCCATTTCCCAGCCTGTCCCCATTGAGAGCCGTAATTATGCCCTTGTGTAACCTCCTTGTTTCTCTGCACTGAGGAAGGGGCTGGCTGGAGCTGCCTCCCTCTGCTGGCGCTGCTGCTGCCTCTGCCGGCCACCACCTCTCCTCCCTCTCCTGCATTCTTTAGTTTTCACTATATTGCCATATCGATACAGTGAAATACCGGGGCTGCAGGCTCCCGCTCCTCTCGCTGCCTCCTCTTGCTAGATGGTTACTACTTGAAACAGCGCAGCTCTGATTTTCTCAATGGGAAAAGGATGCTACAGATTCTCAATGTGGGGAAAGGAGGAAACAGAGGCTGCAGACTGAGAATGGGTGAAGTGGCTAGATCCCTGTATTTACAGGGGTGGGAGCTCTAACTCCTGAACTGTTGGCTGGAATGGGGCAAAATTACGCTGGTGGGGCATCAGCCTTCAGATGCTGTCGGGGATAATAACATGGTAGCCGGGGGAGGGAGCCTGAACAGGAGCAGGAAACAAGCCTCTCTCATTGGTTTCGCAGCACCTGCCAGGTTGATGACGTTCAGTTCTGCTCCCCCCACACAACCCGGCAGTATGTTGCTTTCAAGTGCCGTGTGACCCATGAAAAATGAATTTTTAAGGTACAGTACACTCAGCTTTTCTTGCTTCGTGTGTCCTTGATGGACCAAAGCCAATTTCATGAAAATCTGGATTAATACTCCAACACGCTTCTCATTCTGTTGTTGTGAAGATCTCCCCCTAGTGTGGTGCAATTTCAACCAGGATTTCCTTCTCTTTTCTTAAACTATCTGTTAATTACATTCACACATGGCACCAATAATGTGAGAGAAGCTCATTGGTGCATTTAAGTTTCATATACAAACACACCCCCAAAGCATCCTTTGCCTCCAACCACAGTGCCATCTGGTTAGGCTTGCACTCAATCAGTGGCATAGATGTTCCTTGTAAACAACGAAGCTCTGTGTTACATCACACAACAATGTGGGGAAAGGTGCATGATCTCATCTGGGCATAGCTCACATGTCTGCTGCTGTCTTTGCACTGATTGCAGCCTACAGGAAAGCCCTGGACTCTGCAAAACCTTCAATGGCTCTCCGGCGTCTTGTCATTAATGGCTGTTTTCACACTACACGTACCCCCCCCACACACACACACACACATCAGACAGCAAGTTTTGATGTTCTTGCCTGGAGTGCATGTGCATCTCACACTTATGACCAGCCTTTCAGGGGCCTCTAAGAGCTACTGAGGTTGGATCATGTGGCTGACAGTTGGTGTGTGGTGATGATGTTGGGGGAAGTGATATTAGCGTCCTCCTCCTTTTATCTGTGGCTTCCCAAAAGGTCCTAGCAGTAATCTGGCTTGGAAATATGGATTTGGTCCCCAGCCTCTTGCTTATGCTACAGAACATACAAATACATCCAAATGGTGGTATGAATTGGCCCAGAGTCAAACCAACTAATTGGGCCATTTATTGGGCTTGGGTGGAAGTTTTTGGGCACCCGAAATGGAAATATGGTTAACACCTGAACTAGACTTTCCTAGCTCAACAGACCAGACAGGATCATCTCTTGTGAGGCCTCCTGAAATTTGAACTCACAACCATTAGGTGTTATGACCATTTGGTCACTCTGGCACCCAGTGGCTGGTCTGGAAAAAGTGGTTCATTGTGAGGGTCATCATCAGGATCGCTTCGAACATTACATTTTGTAGGACTACACCCAAAAATGTTTAAAGTTCACACTTAAGAGTATATTAGGTGAATGCAACATGTATGTTTGCAAACCCATGGTACTATTCACCAGGAGGGACCTAAGACTGAGCTTACACTCAGGGGCAAACCAAGTTTTCTTCTCTGTAATGTATGAAGTGTGAACCCTCAGCCAAAATTTGTTTTTTAACATGGTATTGTCCCAGTATGAGAGAAAGATGGCGGAAGACAGACGTGGGCCAGGTTCTTCTGGCCAGGTTGAGGACTGCGATGAAGTGGGTTAGCAGACACCACATTTCCATTCTGGGGTACATTCACTCATGGTGTCAGGATTGATTCTGAGCGTATGGGGATAGTTAGCAGTTCAGATCCGGAAGGGGAACAGCAAGAACCGGGGGAGGCATCTTCCCCAGCCAGTTCAGATATGGAGAGGCGTGCTCTCAGGCGGCTAGCACCCAGATGGCTGGGCCTGAAGCCCCCACCCCCCCCCGTTGGGAATCCAGGAGGAGGAGGAGGACAGCACAGGGCACGACCTGAGGGATGCTAGACTGCAGCACAGAGCGAAGTGGGAAAAGTTAGGGGTGGTACTCAGACAGTCGACCTAGTTGGCGATGCGTGAGGGTCGATTTAGGGGAGCATCCCTGGATGGGAGGGGTTTCCCTCCCTAAGTTATTCTAGCCAGCAAGTCCCTGTTCAAACTGCTAGCAACATCGTTGCTCCCTGCAGTTATTCCTTTGTAGCCTGAAAGTCTTCAGGGATTTGCATTTGTAATGGACCTGTTGATAGTGATTTAAAGACATGAGCCTCTCTTCTTGTGTGTGTGCATGAGGAAGCTGGGGGCCAAGGGAACGTGACACATGGAACTGCGCCCCCAAATATTATATGAACAAAAACCTGGGAGGCATAGCATGGCTGCTGCTTAAAAGAGGGAGGGGCAATTCACGTGCCACCAGTAGACTCAAGAATGAGGAATAAAGATTCAGTTTTACTTTCATTGCTTAAAACTGAGTTTTAATTCAGTCTTGATTTAATTTTGCTTGCAGTGCCTTGCTTAATTGGCATTTATATGCCCTTTGTCTGCCTTGCAGTTGTGTGTCACAAGTAACATCCTGTACTTAGATAAATAATTACCATGTTACCTGCCAGCAGGAATGGTGCGCCCCTTTTCTCCCCCGAACTCGTCAGCGAGATGCTGGCCTTCCACTGTCAGTGTGCCCCACAGTGGGGTGGCTGCACTCAGTGACCAGAGAGACTTGCCCCATGGAGCCACAGCAGAGGTCTTGCTCAGCAGCCCTCCACTTGCTTTGGGGCCTGGGGAATCCGTGGGCATTTTTGCCTTTAAGAATTCGGGGGGGGGGGTATTCCTGCACCTGCACAGCAAGAGAGTGAGATGAGGAATGGCCTCCCTGATGGACAGTTGCCTCAGGGCAGTGGGGAAGAAGCTCGCTTTCTCCTCTCTGGAAGGCCCTCAACCCTCGAGACAGGTGAGTAGTGAGGTTTCCTTCAAAATTTTTACAGAGTCACGATTTTCCCAGACACTATGAGTTCCTTATCCATTCATGTTCTTTTATATAACATAAAGGGCTGTCTGTAAAGTTTGTTCCTGTGTTGCTGGACTCTGATCCACTTTGAGGAGACTGCTGTGGAGCTGAGGTGAAACGGGAGAGGCTGTTTTCCCTTTTTGGCCAGCAGAAAAATCAAGCTTCAGTGAGAGGGTTTTTTAAATTATTTTTTTGCTGTGGACCCAATCTGGTAGACAGAACTTTGGGAGGGCTGTGCTCCGTTTATTGTTTTGTGATATGTGAATTGTTAGTTATGTGAAATGCTTACATGTGTATTATTATTGTTGATAATTAAGAAATTAAAATATATGTTAATTGTCCCTGTATAGGGCCTCTGCTGTGAGTCCCTGTGGAAAGTGTTCCACCGCACGGTTCCCACTGGATAGTGATTGGGGCCGTGGGATACACACCTGTGTATGAATTATGGCCCATCTCCTGGAGGAGCAGGCTATCTGAGAGCTGTGGGGCCAAAAGCCCTAGAAGAACTCCCCTCTGTGCATAGCCCAGGCCCTAAGGGAGGTGGTGGAGAGGCCGCTCTTGGCTGACCTAGGACCACAAGGGGCACTGGGGAGGAGGCAGTCTCTCGGACAATACTTGGCACAGTTTTTCAGGTCAGAGAGAACCTTGGACTCTGGGAAGCAGCTGAACTTGGAGGGGGCACTTTGAGGAGACAGTGGGAATGATGGTGGGCCTGGTTCCTTCCCACCTCCTCAAAAGTGGTCTTCCAGCAAACCCTCACCCACTCCTTCCCATTGCACTGGCAACTCAGAAGGAGTGTCTTTCCCCTCTTGTGCCCAGCTCTTCTCTTACCACCTCCATCTTCTCATCTAACCCTCCCTACCTACCCTGGCTGCTTGAATGTCTACATCTGGTAAAGGGAGGAGGAAGAAGGGAGGAAGATTTCATTGGCATCTGACAGGGCAAGAGACATCACTCAGGAGCCCAACATTTGGCCCAGGGGCCACCTGCTCCTGAAGGTCAACTGGTTGCCCCAGAGTAACCCAGGTAAGCGTGGGTCCTAACACAAGAGCATCTGGGAGTAGGCCCCACTGGGATTTGGAGCAGAAGGAAGGTTCTGAGTGAGCACTCAACCAACAAGCAACAAGTAAGCCCACCTGCCCTGCAGAGCTATCCCAAGGAGACACCGTGTGAGACTGAACAAATCTGTACCTCAGCTGTCCTGTGTAGACGTTTTTAACATCGATGGAAGAGGTGGTCACAGGAGAACAAACATTTCAGAGAGCGCATGATCTAATGCTGATGGACAATGATGCCCGCATGATGTTTCACACACCACTGTAAACATCTTCTCTCATGGTTATTAAAAGCGCAGATAGACACTGTACAAATGGGATTAAGCACAGAGCTACTGGGCTTTTGTTTAAGCAACAGCTTGCTGGGTGGTCTGAGCGAGGAGTCATGTTGGGGGAGCCACTGGGAACCCTCTTTAAGGAAAAACAAACCAAACCAACAAAGCTTTTACACTGAAGGGGGAACTCAACAGAAATGTGGAAAGGATTGCTTGTGGAGGGCCACGCAAATGTTTACATGCATGCTGCAGCTAATGAAATTTATGTATGTATGTATGTATGTATGTATTTACAGCATTTGTATACCACTCCACGTCCAAACAGATTCTGGAGGGGTGAACAACAAGCGATAAAAAGATAAAAGAATAAAATACAATACTAACATTATTCTTTTAAAAAACAATACCAGTAAAAACCATGGCTGGTCAACCAAGGAAGGCTTCCTGTTTTCAGGAGGTGCCAGAAACAACATAGTATTGGTGACTGCCTGACCTCCAGGGGCAGGGAATTCCAAAGAAAGGGGGCCACCACACTGAAGGCTCATCTCTGGGTAGAATCTGACTGGGCCATGGGTCCATGTGGAACCATCAGGAGCATGCCCTCAGATGACCTCAGTAACCAGGCAGTTTGGTAAGGGAGGAGGCGCTCTCTCAGGTATCCTGGTCCCAAGTTGTTTAGAGCTTTATACATTAGTACCAAAACCTTAAACCTGGCCCGGTAGCAAATAGGCAGCCAGTTCAGTTCCCTCAGCAAAGGAGTTGCACGCTGAAAAGGGGCAGCTCCCAACAACAGCCAAGCTGCTGTGTTCTGCACTAGCTTCAGCTTCTGAAGCAGCCTTAAGAGCAGCGCCACATAGAACGTGTTGCAGTTAGCCAGTCTTAAGGTTACTAGCCCTTGTACCACTGTGGCCAAGCTATCCCTGCCCCGGAGAGGCTGTAGCTGGTGAACCAGCCACAGTGTTATGCTCCAAATCCATCCTTTCTTACACTGTCTATTTTACTAATACCAACTGCCCCAACACTGGAGGAAGGGGGTCATATGAACAGAAGGGGAAATGAAAGATTGCAGGATGGTTAGGGGGAGAGGAGTGGGGACCATCTGTACAAAAATCCTGACACATCATAGACAAAAGGGCAGCTCCCCAACTCCAGGTGCACCCACATTAGAAACAGCTTCCAAGAAAGAAAGAAAGAAAGCAAGCAAGCAAGCAAGCAAGCAAGCTATCCTGGTTGATACAGATAGTACCATAGAAAACATAGCAGCATGAGTGAGATTTCTATTTTATCTATAAAGTGTTCCAGCATGAATACATCCCATAATGTTGAAAGAATGGTGGGGAAGCTTCAGCTGCTGTCTCTTTCTGGAGATAAAAGAATTTCCCTCAGCTTGTTAACATTATTCAAATCCCCCAAAGGTCTCCATAGCATTGCTTTTAAAAGTCACAGGTGCCTGTGTAAGAGAGCATAAGTGGAGGTACAGTATTAAACGCTCTGATAGATGGCCCAAAGTAGACTGTTCCCACATCCCTAGGGGAACAGCCAACATCTCCAAGATGCTTCCAGAGCTCCCGCAAATCTCAGCCCTCTGGCCCTTTCCACCATCTGAATCAAACTGCAGTCTTGCCCCTTGGTTTTCTTTCACACAGGCACCTGACTCACCCTTCCACCTAGCTAATGGGGGGGGGGTAATAAGGATGAATCATCGCTACCCATCATCTGTCCTATGACTTCTTGGGCCCTCTTAACTCCCACAGAGTTGCATCACCTGAACATTACAGGCTATCAACAGTCTTTGGTCAAGAGTCAAGACTTAAGAGGTATTTCCTAAGGGCAACTGATAGCTCTACTCACAAAACAATATATTTAAATTCTTTTAATTTTTTAAAAGTAGACTGGCAAATGCACATCAGGGGTATTAAACTGCAAGTTCACAAGTTACAAAGTCACACAACTTTAGGCCGCTCTCATGGGTGAGGGAGGAACAAGTGATAAACAACCCCAAAGGAGAGACAGACAAATCCGTCAGTTGTGGCTTCTGTCAGCTTCTCATCCCATCTTACGTTTGGTTCATCCCAAACTTTGAGCAGTTCTCCAGTCTTCAATTCAGTTTATCCTGAACTTTGGGAATTAAAAAAAAAATGCATGAAAATTCATCAAGCATTTTCATGCACATTTCTCCTAATGCATGCATTTTTGTTTGCATTTTTGCCCAATATACACATTTTTTGCAAACAATTGTCCTAATACAATGCATTTTTAATGTCATTTACACCAATAGATTCATTTTTGTATACATCTTTTGACTGGAGAACTGGATTGCAAAATTTGGAGAAGTGCAAATTTCAGAGGATAAGTCTTTGAGTACTTCTCAGTACTTCTGAGTCTTAAGAAGTACTGTCACATAGAGGTTCAAAACTGTGAAATTAGGTAAATCCATGTTAAATTCGAACTGAATTAATTTCTCCCCTATTCCTACCCCAAACCAACCCAGGTTTTTCAGTCAGAAAAGGAAGAGTCCTAACACCTATTAAGTACATTGCTGTTTGCAACATTCCCTTAATTAAATCCTCTGTTGGCTGGCTCTCAACTGATGTAACAACAACAAGACACCAGAAGGCATGAGAAGACCTTATATGCAGACAGACTATGCCTAGATTGGGGCTTTTTTTTAAAGGAGAGTTAATTAATAGGAAAAGAACAATGGTTAGTTCTCATTCAAGCACTGGGTGGGCTCATTTATAATGGCTCCATGAGCCATCTACTGGAGCTTAGCACAGCTACAGGTAGGGACCCAAGCAAAACGGCTCCTATGAGAAGAATATCTGTTGTAGCCCATCTTTGCCCTATAATTACAGTCTTGCATCAGTGCAATGCCTGTTATAAGTAGGGAAAGTCTTTCTGCTCAAAGTATATCAGATTACAAAGAAATGGATGGAAAGTGTCTGATCCCCAAAGAATCCTCAGCACTGTAGTTTGGTGGTAGAAGCTCAGAATTCTCTGTTAAAAAGCCCTAATTGCTCACCCACCCACCCAAGACTGCTTTACTTCTGTAGTGCTGACGCTGCAGGCCCATAGAGGACCCACCTCGGAACAGTCAGGCAGTAACACATCGAATGTGATGGAAGGAGGCTGCCCTTCTCCAGCCTTCCTGTTCATCCCCCCCACAAACACACACAAAACCTTGCCGCCCTAAGTGACCACTTACGTTGCTTGTGCAATCAGACTGTCTCTGTCCTGTGTGGTCCAGATGAACCAGTTTGATAGCAGGAAGGGAGAAAAATGTTGTGGGGATTTCTCCGTCAGTTGGTCACCTGAGAAATGTACTAGGCAAGCAGATACAGCAGTTGTGGAAATGGAAGAGGGAGACTCTGTCCTCGGGGCTCCCTTGCCCTGCAGGATGAGAAGGGGCCGTGGAGGTGCAAGGGCAGCTTGCAGGCGCCCAGCCTCACCGAAGGGCTGGAGGGGCGGCAGGGCTGAGACCACGCAGGTGTCCACAGGGAGGGGGCTGTGGCCTGGGCAGAGAGCCCCAGTCACAGGCAGCAGCAATTCCTGGGAGGAAGTAATGGCAGCAGCCAGGTCAGTGAGTACAGGATGGGCAGGAGGGGATATTGAGCCAAGAAGGCCAGAGACAGGAAAGTCAGTCTGCCAGTCTGTGAAGGGCACGGCTGAGGGGTCCAGGCAAGGCAGGAGGGGTTGGGCGGCTGGCGCCTGGGAGCATGTAGACGCTGGGCACATCTAGCCACTGGACCAATCCGGGGTGGATCATTCATGCATGCACATGCGCATGCACACACGCACACAGGATCACGGGGGGTGGGGACAGGCCTTAGCCTTGCCCCAACCCAGTGATCCAGGTCTCCCCACACACATGTTTCCCTGCAGAAAGAAGGCGCATGAGGGGAGTAGCAGTGGGGGTGGGGAATGGTGGGCTGCACAGGCAGCCTCTGAGGGCCACATGTTGCCCACTCGATTTAGAGCCATAAATGCATTCTTATAAAATGGGATCTGCATGGAAATGGAATGAGAGGTGCTTTCTAGTTATATCCAGAGTTCCTTGAAATCTCTTTGGTCTGTCAGGGGCACATGAAACAGGAACAGTGGAGTATACAGCACCTAAAAACCCACTTTCATGGGTCACGTGAAAGTGCTTCTCATTTTGGGTGGGCGGAGTAGAACTGAACGTCATCAACCCCATCAACCCTGCTCAGCAAATGAAAGGCTTGCTCCCTACCCCTGTCCACACTCCTCCCCCCCCTCTGTGTGTGTGTGTGTGAAGCAGGAGGAGGCTTTCCTGCAGAAACAAGTTTTCAGGAATGGGGAAGCGGATGCTAGCAGAGGGAGGCAACTCCAGCTCTCCCCCCCCCCAACTCCCGTGCAGGACGTCTGTCCTTGGGCCATGCACAATAAAGAATACAGATGGGAAGGCGAGGGGGTATCCAGTACCAGGACCCTTCAGTAGCAGTTTTTCACAGTAGTGTTACTGCAATTTGCTGAAAAGTAAATAATACAGGGAGCAGAAGGAGAAGTGGAGGCCAATACCGGGAGCCCCCCCCCCCTTAGTTTTGTGCGGCTCAGTCCTGTGTGTGTGTCTACTCAGAAGTAAACCTCACGCTGTTCAAGGGGAGCACTGTGTCCAAGTTTTGCAGCCACGAAGTGTCATCCTCTGTCTTTTTACTTGGGAGTAAGTTCCACTGTATGCAGCAGGACTTACTCCCCTGGAAGAGCACAGAGGATCACAGCCTTGCTTTGTCTGCATTCCCTTTCCATAGCTGGAACTTCATACACCACGAATCTCCCCACTCCCTTTTCAGTATAGCCTGGGATTGCCAGCCGGCTGTGTGGGATGTTGCTCAATCTCATACCAGGACCATATTCGAACTTAACTGATTGGAGGGTGACTGGAGAGGACAGGAAGTGCTGAAGGCAAGCTCCCCCAATAAGCTGCCTTTCCCCCTTGGTGAGAGGTGCTGCTCAGCGAATGAGAGAGGCTTGTTTCCCGCCCCTGTCCAGGCTCCCCCCTTCTACTGCGCTCTGAAATAAGGCTACATACTGTGAATTGTGAAAGCTACTACTGCTCAATTCTGAAGGCTAGGAACAACGCTGTAGTGCTGTTATGAATTGGAAAGACAGGCTAGTTACTCTGACTGGCGAAAGCAACAACTGTGCAATTCTGAAACCTCACTTTGATGCTTTCATGAATGGGAAAGGCATGCTAGTTACTACTTTGCTATCCTGACTCCCCGAAAATGCGCAACTGTGGTATTCTGACTGGGAAACACAATCTGCAGACTGTGCGTCCTATTGCCAATGGGGAAAAAGAGGGAGGGGGGAAGGGGTGGCCCCACCCCTTGACCACGTCACTGCCAGGTCACAGCCACATCATAGAGCATGCCCAGAATTTAATGCAGGGGGACAGGGCACACTGCAGTGGAACCGCCTGGGAGCCACTTTAAATAAAAAGGACAAACTAAATGGACTTTCCCAAAATGCAGCTTTTCAAGTGGGAAGCTGCTGATTGGCTGGCTGCGGATTGGCGACAGTGTCATCTGCAGCAAAGGACCCTGATATGTTCTCCCTCCGCATTAAAGTGGAGATTGGCTCCATGTTGCAAATTAGCATTTTCAATGTATTTGCTTCCTGTCTAGTGCTAGGCCCTGCTTAGGATTGTGGCCCATTTGGGACATTGCAACGGGCGGCTGGGAGGCTGGATAGCTCTGCTGCATCTGCTCACACAACACAAGTGCATGGGTGTCTGTGAGTCATGCCTGTCTTTGGGCTTCTGGGTGCAAGCCAGGAGCGGTCTGGTGAGGCAGATGCTACAAGTACCTTCTCTCCCCCAGGCTGTTGTGTAGCCTCATTCTGGGAGGAAGATGTTTATCTGGCCACTTTATTTGCACAATAGATGCTCAGAGGTGCTGCTGAGAATGCTTTACCAGCCCTTTGAAGCTCCAGCAAGAGGAGCTCATCTTTGCATAAGAATTCTGAATTCTGAAGGTGGCAGAGAGTTTCATACCATATGCCTTCATCTTGGCCCTTGTCTATTGGTGGTAAGGATTGTAGCAATATATCTACTGTCACTGCAGGCTGTTTCTAAAGCTCCCAAGAAACATTTCCATGAGTGGAGGCCATTACCAGAGCTGCTGCACTAGACAGACTTGTGTCCAAGGAGCAGGTCTGAATGCTAGGCTGGCAAGGTCCAAACCCAAACAGCTAGAGGGGCAGGAAGGACTTAGGGACAAGGGACAACATGGGAAACAGGGATGGGCAGCAGCTTCCCTCAGTGGCAAAATGCCCATACTGAAAGAATGGGCAGCAGTGAAGGGAGAGTGGAGGCTGCCCAAACTCCCTCAAAGGTAGGCAGAAAGAAACAATTACCAGTAGACTCCCACCACCACCTCTTTACAGCCACCTCAGCCTGGGCCAGGGGACTCCCAGGCCTTTCAGGGCAGACTTAGGGCACAGAAAGAAGGGTCCACACCAGCACCCTCCCTTATGTGTAATGTGTCTGAAACATTACACAGTAGCAATTCACCCAGCAGAAGGTGCTGAATTTAGTACTGAGGCTGACCTGGAAGAAAGCACACACAGCTCTAGAGGTAGAAATGAAGTTTATTTATAACAGGGAAAGGGATAAAAGGTGTACAAGAAGTCATCAAGAAAATCCTTTGGAACAATACTCCAGGCAAAAAAATAACAAAGCAATTCTTAGCCCTATTCTATATGTTACCGAAGCACAGGTCTCCCAATAGGTCAGGGCCCAATCCAGGATCCCAGAGCTCACCAGCCCAAAGGCAAATTGGCACAGGTAGATGGAGACAAAAGGGCAGCCCCCAGCCTCTTCCTTTATGCTCAGGCCCCAGACAACTGTGGGAGGATTTTCAAAGGGCCAGTCACAGGTTGAATCCTGCAGCTTCTCCAGCCCTTTAAGGGAGCAGGGGGAAGTTCCCACAGGAACGCAGCTGAGATCATTCAGCCCGAGTTAGCCGAGTCTCACTCTGTCCTTAAAGGCTGGAGCTATGGTGACATAACAGAGCTCACAAGCACAGGTGCCTACGTCGCTGTGTGCTGCATGGAGTAGTCACACCAGGAGAACACAGATAGAAAGTGGAGTTCTTCATTTAAACAAGAACAGAATTCTTGACAGCAGCCGACGGAGTGCTTCCCAGCAACAGCAGCGGGGGACGGACTCTCTGGAATGACCTGGCTGGTTCCCAGGCCAGGAAGATTCTGGGCTGTGGTGTTTGTATCCCAGCTTGCACTTCCACAGTTCCTTCCCCCCTGTGAGCAAAAGCTCTGGATGGCGGTGCAGGAAATGGTGCTGGCCTGGGCTCCAGTTAAGAGGTGCTGCAGCACCTGCACATATAGAAGATCATACATGCTTAGCAGCTTCTGGTGACAGACTGAAAATGTACCAGCCATAGTTCTATTAAAAATACTCAGTGTCACAAAAATGCAACATGGACACATTTTAAAGAATGCCAGAAAGACGAAAGATAGCAAATGTGTTAAGTTCTCTTTTATGTAATATAAATGAAACAACAGTAGTCACTTGTAGGCCCAAACAACAAGAGGCAGTTTATTGAGGAACTAAATAGGAAAAATGAAAGTAATTACATGTGCAAGCTAAAGAGGTGGAGTCTAAACTCCAACCCATAATACCTGGGGACAATATTTAACTCCATAGTTTCCAATTACTACAAAATGCAACTGTAATACATCTCCAGGAGATCCACCAGGTTGAGATTAAAACTCCCAGGAAAGGGGAGAGGCTTTCACAGCATCCTTCAAATCGGCCAGAGAAACGGCTTGGTGGGCTTTCCAGGCATCAGGCTGGAGCTGCCCTGCAACTATGGTGCCACCAGGCCCCACCCTGCGAAGGACAAGATCTCAAGGGGAAAGGCCAGACAGCAAGGCTGCTCTTGCTGACCTCAGTGTCAAGAAAGCTGAGAAACACCAGGGCCACGTGGGAAGCCAAAGGAGCGAATGAGTTCACCCAAAAGAGTGAAGAGGACAAAAAATGACCCAAGTGCACCATCCTGAGAAACACCCACGGACAGACAAAGTGGAAACACGCCACAGTTGGTCTGCTGTTTCCTGTGCGTTTGTGCCGATCGTGCAGGCAGCGCTTGGGAGCCCCTCTTTGGTTTCATTTCCTGCTTTCTCACAGCTGCGACGCCGTTTTGCAACCTGCACTTGGAGATGTGGTGACCCTTGCCATAAATGCTTGATCCTTGCTGCTTTTCTTAGCTGCTTTTCAAGGGTCTCCTGTGTGACCCTACTCTTAGTGGACACCTTGAAACTGCTTTTAACATGGGTGGCTTCCCTAGTAGCACCCTTTAGCACTGATGAGGCATTGCTTCTCTGAAAATGAGCTGGAAGCAGAATTACAATTGTGGTTGCACATGGCACTTGCTATAGCATGATGTTATTATCCAGCAACGGCCTTTCCTGTGGCCAAGAGTCTTCTTTTACTCAAAAGAAAGTCCCATTCAGCAAACATCCCCTGCAACATTAATTAGTTGCTTTCTCTTTTTAGCTTTTTAGCCTTTTAGCTTATTGCTTCCTGTTCAGTGCAGCTGGTGGATTAGTGATGAACTACCCCTTAATTAGTCAGCTTCTGTTCCCCATGCAGAGAGCTTTAATTATTGGGTTCCTTCATCATTTTTTTTTCTTTTCTAGTGAAATAGTGCTATTAAAAAATAATGAAAGCAACCCAGAAGGGAAACTATTCACACTGGACAAGCTGGCTCTACAGTTACATTCTGTAGCAGAAAAGTCACAGATAGCATGCCTGAAAAAATACAGGGCAACACGGAAAATACTGAAATGCTACAATCTGGCACCAACATCTGGATGTTCCATAAAAAGTGAACAAACAGTGGGTGACAATTCCAGAGAAAAGGGCTAACCTGGAAAAACGGTCCCTTTTCCTGCCCACTGGCAAACTCCAAGGAAGAGCAAACCATGTCCAAAAATGGAGGGGGGAGGAGGGGAGGCATCAAGAGAAAGAGTGGGGGAGGGGCAGCCACCCCATCAAAAGCTCTGCATCCAGATTCTCAATAGTAGGGGTGACAGTAGGGGTGTCAAACCAGGTCCTTCCCACTGTCTCAAAATGTATTTAGTTTTATTTGTACTCTGCCTTTCTACCAGAACTTGGCACTCAAGGTGGCTCAAATGATTTGTTGGAAAGCAAGCCCCGGCTTTCCTGCTCACTTGCTTTCTTCCCTCTGCGAGGGTGTGCGTGTGCGCTCCAACGGAGGCCCTGCCACGAGGCGAGTTTCCACAGCCTTTGCAGAGCTGGCTTCCCGCAGCACCCAAACTTCCTCCGCACGGTTTGTGCTTTACATTTGTATGTCATTTAGCCCCACAGCCTTGCCTGAGTTTCTCCAGGGCCTCAGAAAGCAAACTGCTGAGAGTACAATATCTCAGACTGATATCAGTCATGTGGCGGCTTCTTATGTGGTGAGGAGCAGCATTCTAAGTGACAGACAGAACTTTGACCAGTTCTTCTCTACCCCTGCACCTCCAGCTGAAAGTTGGTGTGGTTGTTGTGGGAAGGAAGAAAAGCGCTAGCTAACCCCAAAATGTACTCAGCTCTGCAAAACTGAGTCATGAGGTGGTGAAGGGGGCAGGGGGTGGTTTCACCTTGCCTGGTCTTGGGCACTCGTCCTCTGAAAAGGGTTAAAGCTTCAAATGAAGTCTGCCCTATTTCTGTACTGAGAATTCAAGCAAGGCATTGAGGCTGCCATCTGCAACAATTGCTCTTTACTAAGTGTTAGTAGCAGTCACGGTTTGGGTCTGGTGTTCTATTTTTATTGAAAGGGTTTCGCACATCTGCAGTTCAGTAAAATCACCAAACAAAATGGAGTCTCTCTCTCTTTTCCCTTTCCTTTTCAAAATAACATCAGGAAAATGTCCAAACTAGAAATGCATTTGCCAAGTCAGAAAATGTGCCCAAGATCTGGATTATTTTAGAAGTATAATAGGAAGTCTCTTGCAGCACCTCCTTCTAATCTTGCCATGTTATTTAAGGGTTGGGAGTTGGCAATCTGTTCTTTGACTTGTGCACTCAAGTCTCTGGTATAAATTATACACTACGGCTGGGACCCTTCTAAACTACAGCTTCTAAATTGAGTGTGTCTGTTAAGGAGGGGTGTTTTTCTCATTAGAACAAGACTGCAATGTTCACAGTGCTCTAAAATGACAACTATCTATTCCACAAAAGTGGGCGGGAGGGCTGTCCAGTTTTGGACCGGGGGGGGGGGAATGTTCACAAAAGCATAAGTGATACAAGGCCATTTTTCACATCCACCCACGAGATCCATGATCTACTGTTCTATGATTCTGTGATCACTTCACACCCTGCATACTGTGGGACAGACTGCAGGACCTGCACACGTTGTGAGATACCCTTGGTCAGTGCTTCATTGAAGCAGATGCAACTAGCAGCTGACCCGCAGGATCCGGAAGTGTGCAGAAGCCACGAGATGGTCTGTGTTTCTAGGAGGCTTTTGCGGGTCTCCTGGTGGAACGGAACACGATGCAAAGTTCTGAGATGGCCGGTATCTAATTTAGGTTTCGGCCCTATTCACACGTACCCGGGAGTAAGCCCCATGCAGCTCAGTGGGACCTACTTCTGAGCAGACATGCATAGGGCTGCACTGTTAATCAATTGGTTAAAGGCCAGATAGTTAATCATAACATAGACTGATAATTGTTTTTAAGAGCTGAATGTATTTTGAGAGAGAGGCCGGGAGGCATTGCTTCCCACAGTATGCATGCGGCGGGGAGGGGGGGGGTCCCCAGGGGGTCCCCACTGTCTGGCCAAACAGGCTTTCTGGGTTTTAAAAACTATAAAATTGCTCTGCCAAATCAGTTTCCCCAGAGGTGCACACCACAAGCACCAATCCTTCTTTCAAACGGCCATCAGCTCTCTGAAAAAGACTGTTGGGTTACCAAGTCCAATTCCTTGCCTGCAGCAAGGATTCTACTTGGATCATCTCTGTCCAAAAGAGGAGACCCACTTTCCCCCCTTGATATAGGGCTGTCTGTGACGTTGAGAAGGTGATCAAGCCGCTTGGACTAACTAATCCAATCAAATGTATGGTTAGTCCTCCCGCCACCCCGGGTCCTCAAGAACTGCAGGGATGAAGATTCCGCATGGCTAGGCCACCCTTACAATACTTCCTATTACTGTAATAATAATTACAATATTAATCATTATTACAGCGATCTGTATCTTCTTGCCAGTAAACATAGAAAACAACCGATTTTCATCTTCCTCAAGGAAGGTCAGGGGTGAAGAACTGGTGGGCCAGGGGGCCTCCCTGATGAGCCCTCCCCCAGCTGTTAGGGTTGACGAATCCTCTCATTGGCTTAGCTATGACCCTCCCCAAATGCTGCAGCTAGACTTTTAAAAGCTCTCCCATTGACTCAGGCTGGAGGCTATTTTCAAGACTAACCGCTGTGAGGGGGGCATCTCTCTCTCTCTTTCTCTCTCTCTGCACACGAGCATGTGTGTGTGTGTGTGTGTGTGTGTGTGTATAGCAGGGTGTGCATATGAGTGTGTGTATGAATGTACGCAAATGGGGGGAATGTGGGGACAGATGCATCTGAATGGGATGTAGAGAGTGTCTGTGGCTTTGGCCCACACATGGTGGGCATTCCGCCCCTGGAAGGGAAAGCAGCCTTCTTTCTACACCGCTGCAATTGGTACTTGGAGATTTCTATCAAGCCCTGGCTCAGTTTTCCCCAAGCTAAACAAAACTCCAACTTTTTCAGTCTTTCCCCATTTCATATTATTCCTAATATATGAAATCTTTATCTGCTTCCATTTTTGAGACATAATATAAATTTTTTGATTGGACCAAGAAATAAAATGTGGCTTGAAAGTATGACTGCAGTGCATTAAAAAAAAACTCTGAAAAGTTAGTGATTTTAAAGCCAACTTCATTCTTTTTGACACTTGATTTGAGAACATTTGGTCTTGGCTTCCCAAACAAGTTTTAGCAGCTCAAGAATATGATGTTCTCAAACACGTCGTCATCCCTTGAAATATTTAGCAGCATTTTGCAAAATTTTTCACCAGCCAGTTGCTTTCCTTTGATGCATTCTCGTCTGTAACAAGGCACAAATAGCTTTAAACACACAATTACCCCCAAAGTGTTGCTCGTATCAACTGCCAATGTATGACGGATTCCATGCTGCTCAAAAAATCATTTTTTAACAACAAGGACATGGAGAAGTGCTATATTCAGCATTCAGTGTAAAGACTGGAGGAAGTGATTTTGTTTGGCAGAATTAAATGCATTAGTTTAAGACAAAATGTACTAAAATAACATAGTTCTGAAAGGTAGTTGGAAGCAAATAGCTTAGTGTGAAAAATGCAATATAGGTGACACTGAAATTTCCTGAAGGACAAAAGAGAATTTGAACAGAACTCTATGCAAACTTCTCCAAGTAGTTCTCCTGCAGGAGCCTCATTGAAATGGATGGCAGAAGCCCCAGGTCATGGAAGTCATCTTAGCTATATAGTCTGTAGTTGCTTCCAGACTGGACCCTTCTTGTATAATTCAGTAGTTGGTTTTCTTTTTTTTGTTGCTTGTGGATTTTCAACCCACCGAACCAAGAAAGAATGGCCATGGGTTGTTGTCTTTGGTTTGCTTGCTTGCTTGCTAGCTAGCATCTTGTTATATTTCACCCACATGTAGGGGTGTACAAAACCCCACTCACCTGCATCCGCGGGGGGTCTGCCGGGGGGAAGGCGATCCATTCCTCCCCCCCCGGAATCCTCCCCAGCCGGCACTGCTCCGTGGCGACTCTGCAGCGACTCCGCGAAGCCGCCAGCCAGGCCCATCTGCAACCGGACCTCCATCTGCTGCCAGGCTGCTGCGGCCACAAATGGCGTCCTGCGTAGGGAACGCCATTTGCGTCCCCCCTGTAGCCGTGATAGGCTATGTAAATACTTGCGTAGCCTATCACGGCTAAAGGAGGGACGCAAATGGCGTCCCCTACGCAGGACGCCATTCACGGCCACACACCGGAGCAGGAGACTGCAGCGGCCAGATCCAGACCCACCGGAGCCAGGTAGGATCCGGTCCGTGGGGACTTTGTGGTGGGGGGGAGCAGTCTGTTCCGCCACGGACTCCGGGGGGCTGGATTCTAAAGAATCCAGCCTCACTGGAGTCCGTGGCAGAATTCTCCGCCATCCCTACCCACATGAGGAGGCACTGTATGTTAGAATGTGTCACTGTGTGTGTTGCTTGTCCCTCCCAACCCCCTCCCATGCTACCTTCTTCATTCTGGGTAAGTGTGCTGGTGAATGCTCACCTACGTATGCCGCGCCTTTATTTATTTGTTTGTTTGTTTTACCAGGTGTGCAATATTCCAATATGTCTCAATTCCAGAAGGTGGTGCTGGGGGATTATTGCTCTGTGCCATGGCAATTGTGCCATAGGGTTCCACAGGGCTCTGTTTTATCCCCCATGCTGTTTAACATCTACATGAAACCGCTGGGGGAGGTTATCCGGAGGTGTGGGCTGAGGTGCCATCAATATGCGGATGGCACCCAGCTCTACCTGTCTTTCTCATCAAACCCAGGTGAGGCAGTGGCTGTTCTGAATCAGTGCCTGGGCACGGTAATGGACTGGATGAGGGCCAATACACTGAGACTCAATCCAGACAAGACGGAGGTGCTGTTAGTGGGTGGTTCGTCTGCTCAGCTAAGTGATGTTCAACCTGTTCTGGAGGGGGTTGCGCTCCCCATAAAGGATCAGGTTCATAGTTTGGGGTGCTTTTGGACGCAGAACTGTCACTCAAGGCACAGGTGGACTGGGTGGCATGGAGCACCTTTTATCAGTTTAGGCTGATACACCAGCTACGCCCTTCTCTGGACAGAGAGAGCCTAGCTACAGTTCTCCATGCTCTGACAACCTCTCATCTGGATTACTGCAATGCGTTATATGTGGGGCAGCCTTTGAAAATGGTCCAGAAAGTCCAGCTGGTCCAACCAGGGCAGTAAGATTGTTAACGGGGACTGGCCAGCGTGATCATATTATGCCAGTACTTTTCCAGCTGCACTGGCTGCCAGTCCATTTCTGGGTTTAATTCAAAGTGCTGGTATTAACATGCAAAGCCCTAAACACCTTGGGGCCAGGTTATCTGAAGGATTGTCTCCTCCCATATGTACCTGCCCAGACCTTAAGATTATCTTCATCGGTCCTTCTCCAGCAGCCCCTGCCAAAGGAAGTGAGGTGGGTGTAGGGATGGCAGAGAATTCCGCCACGGATTCCAGTGAGGCTGGATTCTTTAGAATCTGTGGCGGAATGGCCTCCTGCCCCCCCGCCCTCCCCGCGGAATTCCCTGGAACGGCACTTATCTGGGGCAGATGCGGCGGCAGCAGCGGCGGTTCCGGTGGCGGCGGCTTCAGCAGCGGCTCCAGCGGCTGGTCTCCTGGCCAGCCGCAGCCGGGGTGCTGTGGCCGCCATTGGCATCTTTGCAGCCATGACAGGCTACGTAAGAATTTACGTAGCCTATCGTGGCTAACCCCCCCCCCCAAAAAAAACCAGCGTACGCAAATGGCGACGGCTACGGTGGCCGCCATTTGCGTTCACTATTTTTTGCCATTCTAGCCTACGTAAATATTTACGTAGGCTATTACGGCAAAAAAAAAGGGGAACACAAATAGCATAGTGGGCGCTATTTGCGTTCTTTTTTTCCCCGCCGTTCTATCCTACGTAAATATTTACGTAGGCTAGAAGGGCGGGAAAAAAGGAGAACGCAAATAGCGCTATTTGCGGTTCCCTTTTTTTTTCACCGTAATTGCCTACGTAAATATTTACATAGGCTAGAATAGCAAAAAATAGGGAATGCAAATGGTGGCCGCCGTAGCCGCCACCATTTGCGTACGCCATTTTTTGTTTTGTTTGGGGGGGGCATGCCTTGATAGGCTACGTAAATACTTACATAGCCTATCACGGCAGCCTGGAAGAATGCAAATGGCAGCCGCTACGGCAGCCGCCATTTGCGGCCACTGCAGCCCGTCCATGGCCGGAAGTCCGGCTGCGGACGGCCCTGGCTGGCTGCTCCATGGAGCCGCCATAGAGCAGAGCTGGCCGGGCAGGATTCCGGGGGGGAGGACCAGATCGCCTCCTCCCCTGTCGAGGATTCCGGGGGGAGGGACGGAGCGCCTCCCCCCCAGCGGATGCGCCAACCGGAACCAGGTAAGTGTTTCGTACATCCCTAGGTGTGTGGCTACCAGGAAGAGTGCCTTTTCTGCTGTGGCATCCTGGTTGTGGAATGAACTTCCTAGAGAGGCTTGCCTGGAGCCTACATTGTGCTCTTTCTGTCGCTAGGCAAAGACCTTTGTATTGTCACAGGCATTTTAGTTTTTTAGCTCTGTTAAATCTGCTATTGTATTTTAAATCTCTGCATTACTGCTAGGTTTTATTCTGATTGTACTTTTATACTCCGGGAGAGAGCGCAGGACAGGAAGGCCTGGCGTGCTATGGTCCATGGGGTCACGAAGAGTCAGACACGACTGAACGACTGAACAACAACAACAACTTTTATACTGTAGTTTTAAGCTTTTACATTTTATATTGTATGTTATGCTGCATTTTGTGGTTTTAATTTTTGTGAACCATCCAGAGAGCTTCAGCTATTGGATGGTATAGAAATGTAATAAGTAAATAAATAAAATACATATTTCTCTTTTTATTTTCCACTTATTTTAATTTTTGATGTGATATTCCTTTTGTTATGGCCTTCAGCTTGTACAGTGAACAGGTGATGATGAACAAACTGTACACTATTTTTCCTAATTTTTCATCCTTGTAGAACCTCTTCCTTTTCATCATGCATACTCCTCTTTTTGTTGTGCTGTACAAAGCGCCATTTTACATCCCAGCACTACTATGGTTTGTGCCCCTTTTTTGTACATGTGCATTGAACAGCTTTCTGCAGGTCCTAATTGCCCAATTATTAATATGTTGCTTACTGAACTACTTACTGAAATATGTAAATACTGAACTGCATGCTTAGCAGCTGGGCCAGCTTGTCTCTGAGAAACCATGTGATTTATCACCATGCATTATTGCTTTGATTTATTTATATATAGAACATCTTTAAAAAGTCCCATAATATTTGTGAAAAGTGGACATAAAAAAAAGTTACAGACCGTGGTGAAGGATTATACCGGTATATCAATATGATGGTTTCCTAAGGGCTAAGGCCAATACTGGAGTGCATGCTTAGCAATGGGACCAAGTGTTTTTTCTTCTTCTGAGAGACCATGTGATCCACAACTGAACATTACTGCTTTGTTGGATTTATGGGAATGTTGTGGAGGGTTAGCAATTAAAAAAGATCTGCAGGCTTGCACAAATCCTATATATATTACTATGATACAGAAATATGTTACTTATTGATTCCATACAGATCATAGGCAGCTTTGCAAAGATGGGGTTCCTTCACTGGGTGCTGTCGATGGGATGCACATCCCAATCTATGTCCCCACTGGCCAGGCAGATGAATATATCAGCAGAAAAGCCATGCTCCTGGCTCAGTCAGCTTCACAATTTTCCTGTTGTGAATTTGAACAGGCTAAATAGGGCCCAAGAACTGTCTGTTTAAAATGTAGATGGTAAATAAATAAACACAGAAGGGGCTTTTCCAAAGCATTCCAAACATTTGGCAATCAAACAGTGGATCTGTTAGAATATTACAGAGCAACTCAATTGTCAGGGTTTATTAAGGGAACAAATTTGGGTGTTAATGCAGGCAAAGTGTGTGGGTTGTTATTGTGGTTTTCTGGAAACCTCCATCTTCTGTTGCTTCAGCAGAGTCTCTGCCTTCTGTTTAGCCACAACTGTCATTTCTCAGGTAATAGTTGCTTGAGCTTGGACATCTTTCAAATGCAGAAGTATACATAAAGCTTCTTGAGTTAAGGCCTTCTGCTCTCAGATCTTTCTGGGATGTCCAGATTCACCTCTTGATGTTTTCCACTTTCCATGGCTATCTTGCCAAAACTGCTCATGTGAAGGGAGGCTCATCATGGGATCGATCTTAAGTCAAGTTGTGTCTGCAGTATTGTTGATCAGAGCTCATCAGGGTTTAACCCCAGCACCTGTCAGAATGTGAAACCTCCCGTGGAGCATGTGCAGGGACAGTCAATCTCACAAAGTGGGCTCTTGCCTATGAAAGCTCAGACAAGAAATAAATCTTGTGTTAAGCCTTAAAGTTACCCACTGAACATTTTGTTGTTTTTCCTGTATGCGTTATTTCACTCTCCTGCTTCAGTTCCCTGCTACTCCTCTCTTTTTCCTTTGATTTGAACACAGCCCCTTGGGAGACAAAAACTTGTCACAAATGGTTTCTCAAGGACAAGAGCATATGAAATGTAACGAATTTGCTGTTTTTGGAGCACATGGTCAGCATGCAACACAGAGTGCCAAGGGCTTCGCTTAATGTGTTGCAGCTCAACTAAAAGCACCTTCTGCTCTAGCAAAGCTAGCTTACATCTTTTGCCTCTGACTGAGGTGAAGAACTGGGGAGGAAAGAAAGCACTAAAGCTTCCCATTTATTTCTGTAGGCATACATAGGTGAGAATGTGTTTACTTTGGCTTCTTTCAAAGTTGTGTTTATCCGAACCACGGGTGTCTGATTTTCTTCTCTCCCGCCAGCAGTGTTGAGTGACTGGATGTGTTCTGCTGGGTCAAGCTGCAGGCAAAGAGCTAATGAGAGGTTGCAGTGGTACCACTCTGGCAGGCCTGATGCCCACAATAAGCCTTCCAGAAAACTGACATCTGGCTTTCATCCACCACTTTGGAAACATGCCTCATTATTCCAAAACTGAAAATAAAACTTTACATAAAGTAATTTTAATAACTGACAATATGTGTGATGACTTTTGATGCCCATTTTGTGCCCTTACCCAGGAGGCACCTGCATCAGGTGGCCCTGTTATGCCACCCACTGCTGGTCCCCCCATCCCTCCCCCGCCACATACGCAACTGTTGCACTCAGTTGGGATGTTGCGCTGTTGTCAATGGGAAGTCATTAGAGGGCGGTTGGTGACCAGTTCCAGTAACCAAAACCATTTTGATGGCAGGCAGAAAATCCAAATGGTAGTCCCATCATGGTGAAAATCCAATTAGAGATGTATCAATGTGCTGGCCTGTAATGTATCCACAAATCTAGCGCCTGAAGCAGGCTGCTTCATCCTGCCTACAGCTGGGCCAGCCTAGTACAACCTGCACCCAGTCTAACCAAGCCTTCGATTGCCAGTGGCTTGCCAAGAGAAAGGAAACCCATGCCGAGCCCAGAACTTTCACAGCCACAGCTCAAGGGTGCCTTTCTCTCTCCCCTTCTTCACAGCATTGTGCATCCCAGTGCCTTGCAAGCCAGCTCTGCTGCATTGCATTGTTATTGTCCTGTACACTGAAGCCATAAAAGCATATACATCGGAGCGGCAGCACCAGGCCAGCTTGCTAATGTGCCAGTCTAATGAATATGAATGGTGTCTTCATAAATGTAGTGCCGTATCATTAAATTCTTTCACACCTCAGCAGCCATGGAAAGGTTACTCAGAATGAAATGTAAATTACATATTTACTGGAATGAAACAGATTGGTGTGTCATTTCTTTGAAAAACATAATCTAATTTAATAATGGCACACATTTTCCTCACAATAGCCTGCCCCCCCCCCAGTCTTTGTGGCGGTTGAGGGCCACCAGAGTCTCCACTGGCCGCTGGCCACCCTTTTGCTCACTGGAGTCCCTCTCTTAAACCCTGTGGGTGTTCCCTGCGTAGGAAGTGGGTGTTGCCTGTATTCTGTCCATGCCATTCCCAGTAATTAAACAATAAAAGATGGTGTTCAATTGTGTTCTAAAACAACAGATGTGTCATATACAGTGCAAGTGGCTTTAACTCTTCAAACAGTTGGGAGGGAAAACTCCAACATTTGGTAAATGACTACTGCTAGGAATGCATTGAGGATCCCTGCATGACTGCAATTTCCAAGGATAATTCCAAAAGATAAAGAAGAATTCATTGCAAATCTAAACGGATTTTGAGCCATTTTCAATGTGTATTAATTGTCACAGTTCCTTTCCTCCCCACACCAAACAAACACCCTGGAAATGTCGTTTGGAGGGTGTTCCAGGTAAGGATTCTCCGTCAGGAATTTCTTCCAGACGTTTCACTACAGACCCAACAATTCCTTCGCTAAAAACCACGAGAGGAAAAGATACTTGAAAAGGTTCAGATTCATCCTGTAAACATCCCGCTCCCCACGCACACAAGTCTGCAGTGCTCAGTGCCTCGTTTTCGGTGTCTAGTGCGTAATTTCTGAAGAGGTGCCCAGACCCAGGCCCCTGCAGACACTATTCCAGCTGCCCCGGGAGTGCTGTTCCTCAGCCCGAAGGGTGCATAGCTGCTGAGCAAATCCAACCAGCCCTCCCAACCATTCCCTCTTCCCTCCCCATTGCCAGCCCTCCTACGCTTGCCTTGGCTGCTCAGCTGAGTATCAGAGGGCAGCATGGTGACCAAGACTCATCTCCCACCAGATACGACCAACAGCAAGTGCACAGGACAGGCAACGGCTTCCAAGGAAGTGGGTCAGAGGGTGGACTGGCCTAAGCTACACGCGACTGGGCTTGGCCACCCACTGATCCAAGTACTTTCTCTCCCACGGGGAGCCTCTCTGCCTTGGGCACGTCACTCTCTCCCCCCTTATCTCAGCTTCTCATCTTTAAAACAGGAGCTAAAATGGCCGCCCCATCCACAAGGCTGGCGTAAGAGCAACACAAAACAGAGATGTGTGCGTCGCTGTCAGTTAACAGGAGTAACAGTGGGGCGCCCAGCAGAGTGGGCAAGGCCAGGGACGGGATTGGTCCTCACAGCAGTAAAAACCCTATGTACATTGCACACGTACATGGCAAAAGAGCCGCCTGGCATCTCTCGACTTTTTGTCAAACAGGACCTTTCTATTTCCACCACAAAACTTACCATAAACAACAAATTGTTCCATCGCCTGAGGAAATCAGTGGTCAACTTAACGGTGTTGTTTGTTTTTACCGAAAGAGCAAGGTCAGACAGGCCTTCTCCATACAGCCCCTGCAGCCTCCTCAGCTCTTAATGTGATGTCTTTCTGCAACAGGATATTGCTGCTTGCTTATGTATGACTTTCTGCCTTTCATGTATATTTGTTCTAGCTGGGGTGCCTGAACATATTTCCCCAATATACTTTAGTTCTCATCACTGAAAGCTTAAAAAAAAGGGGGGGGGGACTGGAGAGAAAGCAAAGAAAGAAAAAAGTAAGAAGAAACGAGAGGAATAAGAAACGCCTCCAGCAGCCCAGCTCGCACAACCCTTTTCCTGAAGAATGGACCTTCAGTGTTTGCGCTGTCTCCGCGCCTATGTGCCCTGCATGTAGACACTTTCACCCAGTTTAACTCACGCCTCTCTTTAATCCAACACACAAGCCTTTATTGAACAATCTCTTTCAGCGGAACAACAAGAAATAATAACAGTCCACGGGAAATAAGGAGGCTGTCCCAAATGAGGGTGGGGTCCAGTGGGGAATTCGCGGTGGGTGCTGGATAAAACGGGGTGAGGCTTGCAAAAGCAGGACCTCCCCCCGCCCAGGTCTTCTAAGCCTTGTGCTTCTTTGCTGGCTGGGCCAAAAGTAAAGAAAGGCTCCTGCCCAAAGGGAAGTCTCCACTAGTTCATCTCAGGCGGCTAGGATCCATTTACAGCAGGCCTGGCCAGCAGATCCTTGATCTTTCCACCCACGGTGTAAACACACACATTTCTTACACTCTGATACAATACAGAGCTGGGGGCAGCTCAGTGCTCCCACCACCCCATGCCCGAAAGAAGCAGCCGAGCTTTGGACATCATGATCACTTTGTGCACAGACACTGCATGAAGAGACTATAAGATAGTTACTCGTAATCACACAAACAACTCAAGATAGACAAATTATCTAGACACACACACATACATGGGTTCATAACTAAGCATTTCTAGAGCTTCACATATCCTTACTGGGGCTTCTGGTTCCATATTCTTTGTGGGATTAAGATCAGCTCCTTTACACGAGCAGAGATGTGCTTTGAATCAGGGAACTCCTTTCTCGGCAAGTTCTATATGTTTCATTTTATAGCCACTAGATGGCACTGTGGTTATAGCAGAACTGTGCAATTACACAGCCAATATATTGGATTAACAGTCATTATCAGGTTATCTCTGATCTTTTAAAAAGCGGGATAAAAGTCAGAAAGTGCAGGAGACACTCTGGATGTTGATGACATCATGTAAAGGACCTGCAAACTTCCACGTATGACCAATCACAAGCATGCAATAAAAGCCTCGTTTAGAAATGCTCCTATTAAGCAACAAACACACTATGTAAAAAATACTACTAAACTACTATACTATGTAAAACTACTAAATACTATATCACAGCAGATTCAGCATAACCAGCTACTAAGTGAAATGTCTCTGCAGATTTGCTTACATACATTCAGGTATGTAACAGAGATACAAGGTTTGAGATAAATAAGGGGCCACAACTTTATTAATTAATCAGAGGATCTGTAATAAGATCAACTTGTCTCCACACTGCAGGTAGCCAAACTGTTGGGCATGTGATGGAGTCAGGCTGCCTCCACCCACCACCATCCTATATCAGTGTGACTACCCTGTCCCCAGTTCTCCGGGCCACGCAGCCCCAAGAATGAAGTCACTCTCACCCTCAAAATGATGTGCCATGATGCTCTCCAGTGTTCCCTTCCCTACTTCCCTTTCCCCCCCTTAACCTCCACTGACCCTGCCACAAGAGGGGACTAAGCTTGCTTAGTCACACTCCTTCACCTTGAGGAGGTCCTGTTGCATATCTGCCAAGAAGATGATGTCGTACCACACTTCTGAAAGGGGCATATCCCTGTCCTGGATACAGCAACAAGTGTTCAATAACTGGATGGGAAATGGACAATTCCTCAGCAATTCTGCAAGTTTGCTTCAAATCCTCTTTCACCTTCCACCACACCCTGTCAAAATACCTGGGGTTCCTGGCACACTTCCAAGCTCCAGCATTTCTGACCACATGATCAGCAGCACACCTGGACACCAAACTCCCATCAAAGCCAGGTCGCCTTGAACTTGCAGTCTCAGAGACATTCCCAATCTCTTCCTAAATCATTTTCACCCAGGTGAATCAACAGGACTCGATGATGAAAGAAGGCAGGAAGTTGCTGGTCCCACATGCCTTGCTTCCTGAAGCAGTCGATTGTGGCAACTGACCTAATACCATGCTGTGATCCAGTGCCAGAATGGCCAGCTCTTTTGCTCACCAGTTGCCAATGTTGTGTTTGCGTATAATGACCTGGGCCAGTGCTTTTCTGTTATATCCAGATTTTCATGAAATCACTTTGCTCCGTCAGAGGCACATGAAGCAAGAAAAGCGGAGTATACATACCTAAAAACCTGCTTTCACAGGTCACACAGCACTTGAAACCCCCATACTTTGGGGTTGGGTGGGCGGAGTACAATTGAATGTCATTAACCTGGTAGGTGCTGCTCAGCGAAAGAGACAGGCTTCTTCTACACTCCCCTGCTCAGGGAAGTTTACTGGAAGTGCTGAATTAAGCCCCTGTAGTTTACTCCACACCTCTCCCCTCTTATCCACCATTGGGATATTGTGAAAGATTAAAGATTAAAACTGGGCTTATATGAATGGGAAAAACAGGCTGCATTTTGAGAATGGGTAAAGCTGCTACTGCAGTGTTCTGGCCGACTGGAACAGTAAAACTGCAGTTTTCACTATGTGATCTCAATGGGTAAAGCAGCTTGTGAATGCTTGTGAATGGGAAGCAGTGCTAAGTGGGAAGAAGCCTGTGCCCAGAAGCACTACTGTAAAGAAGCTACTTCGCTACTCTGAATGACTGAAACAGCCCTACTCCGATACTGTGAATGGAGAAAAGAGGCTATTCTGAATGTCTGAAACTGCCAAGAGGTTTTACTATCCTTCATAGCTTCGTAACAGTGGAGCTTTGAAGCAACAAGCTTGCCCACCCCCATATGCTTTTGAGGATCTCTCAACAATGAAAGGAGGAAACTGCCAAGAGGCAGGGAGGCGAGGGGGAAAGAGGAGAGTATGTGGCATTCCCCGCACCCACTGCCCACCCATCTCCATGGAATTATTAGCCACCTGTTGGGGATGGGGGTGGGCAAGGGGGAGAAAATAATTCTTCCAATCCCTGCCCTCTGGTTGGTGGTCTAAATGCTGGGAACAAAGACAGGCAGGAGATCTAAATGCTTGTAGGGGAGTCATAGAATCATAGAATAGTAGGGTTGGAAGGGGCCTACAAGGCCAAGTCCAACCCCCTGCTCAATGCAGGAATCCAAGTCAGAGCATCCCTGACAGGTGGCTGTCCAGCCTTGTCTTGAACGCCTCCAGTATGGGAGAGCCCAGCACCTCCCTAGGGAATTGGTTCCATTGTCGGATTGCTCTAACAGTCAGGACGTTTTTCCTGATGTTCAGCCAGAATCTGGCTTCCTGTCACTTGAGCCCATTCTTCCGTGTCCTGCACTCTGGGATGATCGAGAAGAGACCCTGGCCTTCCTCTCTGTGACAACCTTTCAAGTACTTGAAGAGCGCTATCATATCTCCCCTCAGTCTTCTCTTCTCAAGGCTAAACAGGCCCAGTTCTTTCAGTCTCTCCTCATAGGGCTTTGTTTCCAGTCCCCTGATCATCTTTGTTGCCCTCCTCTGAACCCTCTCCAGTTTGTCTGCATCCTTCTTCAAGTGTGGTGCCCAGAACTGGACACAGTACTCCAGATGAGGCCTAACCAGTGCTGAGTAGAGGGGAACTAGTACTTCCCGGGATTTGGAAGCTATGCTTCTATTAATGCAGGCCAAAAGAGCATTGGCCTTTTTTGCAGCCACACCACATTGTTGGCTCATCTTCAGCTTGTGATTGACAACACTTCCAAGATCCTTCTCACTTGTCATGTTGTTGAGCCACGTATTCCCCATCTTGTAACTGTGCATTTGGTTTCTTTTTCCTAGGTGCAGAACTTGGCATTTATCCCTATTAAATATCATTCTGTTGTTTCCTGACCAGCGCTGGCTGTGCTCCTGGCTGTGGTCCTCAAAGCAGCTGCTGCCGCTGTGGCAACAGAGAAACAGGCAGCTGCGGAGAGGCAGAGGCGGTGGGAGACTTCTGTGCACATTTGCTGATCCAGAAATTTACATTTTCCCGACCCTTCTCTGCTCCCATACTCAGCAAAGTGCAATTGAAGGCAATGAGTTACTTCAGAGTAGCCATAGCCTCATGTCCACCCTTTCAAGGTGTGAATGGGGAAAAACCTATGTCCCAAAAACACGCTACTGCCAATGGTGGAAAATAAGGAAGGGGGGGGACAGCTCCAGCCCTTGACCAAAGGTCACAGCCAGGCACAGATACACCCCTAGGCACACCCAGCATGTAGGATTTAATTTGGGTGAATGAGGCACACAGCAGCTGAAGCGTGCAAGAGCTGCATTTAAGGAAAATACACACTAAAACGACCTCAAGAAATGCATGTTTTCAAGGGGGAAACTGTGGAGTTGCTGCAGGGTGGCACGACATCATGTGTCGTAAATGGCCCTGAAACGCTCTCCCTCCACACCAAATTACATATGTAGATGATGCCCTGCTTAGGTGTTCCCCGCATGCTTGCATCTGTAAAAGATAAAGGCACTGATGTACGTCAACTCATGTTACTCCCACCCCCTACAGGGGACAAAACATATGATCCAGTTCCCACACGTTGCTGCATCAGGTGTTCACCACCGATAGGCCATGCATCAGGGACCTGTTCCGTGGAACCAAACCTCTAAAATTCTCCATGTGGCCTGGCATAGCTTGTCATCATCCTAACAGCCTCTATGGCGTGGCAGGCCTCAATCAGCCAAGACTCCACAACACTGCTGTATTTCCTCCAGCATGTCTTTTGCAAAGGGTGCCAAGTATAAAATGCTTCGTCTGAAAGTGATGGAAGGTATTGGCAGTACCATTATCCAGACCGCACATGTACCATGCTGCAAACAGAATATTAACAAGCAGGCACTGTTAGCACAAAAGCTCTCACTAGCCACATCATCCTGTGTGACTTGGATCTACGCAAAGTGATCACATCAACCATAGCTTGATTATTGCACCAATAACACACCATAATGTAGCCAAACTATCAGTGCACACATTGCCCATCATCATAAGGGGGAAGAATTCAAAAAAGGACAGATCTCATGTCAACGTTGCGCTTTCCCACAATAGAGGGTCAGGGCCAATAAATGCCCATGACTTGTTCTCTGGCTGCATTGAAGTAAACTTGAGCATCAATTCCTCCCTTGAACGTGAAATGCCTCTAGGAAGGTCTTGCAGACATGCAGATCTGCTTTTGTGTCTCCCAGGACTCTGATCCTGTGATCCTGTGCATGTGTGCCTGATGTCACATCGCACAAAAGCCACAGGAAAGCATGCCCCAGCACACCTTGCAGCCAAGCTCCTGCAGCTCCTTCAGACTGTTCTTTTGAGCCTGACACATGAAGACAATCCAAGGTTTCCAGGTAGAAAACTTAACTTTGGGCAATGTACAGAGCTGCCAATCAGTGTCAAGTTCCCTCCCGCTCCAAGCAGTCGGCCCTTCAGTCTCATCCACTTTCAGGTGAACTCTTGCGTAAGCCATGCAATACCCACCAGGGCATTTTCTCTGCAAACAGAAAGTCTTCTATGGAGTAAGCTGTAGACTCTGACTTGCTTTGTGTCCCCAGTACCCATGGTGCTGAGCTTCTCAAAATCCAGTAGGGGATATGTCCTACCCTGGCATGGCTTGAGGTTCCTAGGGGAGACACATCCTGAAAATAGGGGGGGGGGATACATCCATGCAGCATCAAAATAGGGCTGGCACATTGTGATCCTGCATAGTCGTTGTCAGGGCAGAAACTGAGCCAATAGAGCCCCAGAGCAGTTCTGATTCTGAGGAGGAACAGCAATCCGTGGGAGAGGAGCTCGCTCATCTCTCACAAGCACAGCAGCTGGCAGAGATTCCTCCTGCCAGCATTCCTGGGAGAGATAGTGACCCTGGCAGTGAGAGAGCGCTGGAGGGGGGCTTGCTGGATGCTCGGTGCAGACTCAGGGAGCAGCGACAGATGGAGGGCGCCAAAAGGAGGCGTAGCACTCGCTTGGCGTGCAAACAACGGTCGCGTCCCAAGGACCCAAGGGAAAGAGGGAGGATCTCTCCCTAGCCCGTAAGTTCAGGGTCTTCCCGTGGTTCTCCTTCAAATGGGGACCAACTGCCTTACCTGGAGCTTAGGTTACTCAGCTGTCTTTCCCCAGTGCTGTTCCTTGCTTTGTCGCTAGTGATTAGTATCTGAAAGAGTCATAAAGTAATAAAGGAATAAAGTCTCGGAAAGAATTCCTCGTTGTCTGTGTCCTGAGTTGGCTATTGGTGGGGACTGCAAGAGGCAGCTAGGGCGCTCCTGACAGCCGTATGCAACATCCTGCCATATGTCTAGGTGCGTTACCCATGTCTAGGTGCGTTAAAATATTACTTGTGAGTAAATGTTCCAACATTGTACTCATGAGAAAAAATTCTGACATTACACTCTTTCCCTTTAAGATGCATTGCTTACATTTGTCACCTGCATGTTATTAGTTAAGCTATTTAAGGAAGACTCTTGTTTCACATGCAGTTTCCTTGACAGTGTAAGAAAAACAATTACTATTTCTGTCAGCTATTTTAGCCTGTTTCAGAATTTGGATGTATATCTATTTTTGAAGTATTTGTCTATAAGAGTTTTGTTGTTGTTGTTCCTACTATTTGTATTAATGTTTGTACTTTAAAAGTGTTTAACATGATGGTTTTATTCTTTTAAATTGTATCACGTTTTAGATGTTTCATTCATTTAAAGAATGTTGAGTAGATCTTTGTTGACATTGTTGATTTTAATTTGTAACCCTCTGTAGATTGCCCCTGAAGAAGGAGCCTACTGTTCCAAAATGCACTGGACTGCAATAAATGTTCATCACTAGCACTCTTGAGAACTAGTCTCTCTCTTTGCGTCCTTCCTGCCTCTTGAAAGGTTGTTGCCTGGTTCTGCAGGGGTGGGGCGCATCTTCCAAGGATGTCTACCAGTCTGGAAGTTCCTGGAGTAGCAGTTGGTGGCTTACTGAATGATGCTTCCTCCACTCCTGAGCCAGAGGAGGGATCGGGGCCAGAGAACATGACAGGATATGGAGCGCTCTATATACAGAAAACACACCCAGCCAATCAAAATGATACTACTTTGTATATCACACTTCCCTAGAAGAACATCCTTATCGCAACACCTAACCACCTGTATGATGCAATTGAAAGAGACATAGCTGATAAAGCAGAGCTCTGATAGAATAGCCTCATTAATGGAATCTCTCCTTGGATCCAAGGGGCAGCTAGCATTCCCCTGACACTTTCTTAGCCATTACCTGTAATGAGGAAAACAAAACACAAAGTGTGGGGAAGGGAAGGTGTCCTGGATTTTTAGGAAATAGCTAATTTTACTTTACTGGACTTGCTGGGAAGACTTGAGAAAATGCTAACCTACCTCTCAAAATAACATAAGACATCTTATTATAAAATGCAAATGCCAAACGTTTAATAAATAATCAAGCATTTAAAAATGTAAATAAGTAAAAAGTAGTAATTGTATTAAAGGGAAGATATACAAAGACAGAAGCAGGTTCATAATCCTGGGTAACCAGCATAAAAAATAATTTGGCAAGTTCACTTAGATGGCATCCAAAGAGAAAATACTGCGTTAAAGTCCTATCATTTGGACCAGAGAATTAGTTGAGTAATGAACAAGTGTGAGACGGTTATTAATCCAGGTCAACAATGTACTTAAAAGTTTGTGCTTATCAATTAATGAGCAAAAGTATATACACTAAAGAGCTTGATATACAGATCTCTAGAAAAATTTATAGATTTAGGTTTAATGTTCAAATTTTGAGTAAGAAGTTATCTTCTCAAAGGTATGATTCAGAATTAATCGTATCTCGCCTGAAAGGTGCATGTGTAAGCCTTTTTTGTATGTTCTAATTGTTCGGGAATATTTAATAACAATAAGATAATAAAGACTGTGAGCCTTAATTTATGGGACAGTAGATAATATTAGCTATGAGGCAATTTCTACACAAAAAGGTGTACATACGTGCTGATGTTAGAATGTGGGAGCTTCTTATTAGAAGCCCACCAGGCCTGCGTACCTGTCTGCTGAATGGCCTATTCAGAAGTGAATGGGGAACTTGGTACTTAGGGGATCTCTACACCTCAAGTTTATTGCACATTCATGGTTGCTCACTTACTGAATTGTGCGAGTCCACTACATGATGTTGTCCAGTCATTATTCCACTATTTCCTCCCACCTCTCCCGTGTTTTGTTCAAACAGAAAAAATGAGGCACTTTTCCAGATATGCGCAAATGGAGCGCCATGGGCTCCCTGTGTATTTCTCCCCTAGCATGAATGAAGCACTGAGTGTGGCTGTTGGGGGCGTGGTCATGATGTCGAAGGTGGCAATGAAGGTCTGACGGGCATTCAGTCTGCACCATTTTGGCTGCTTGCCATTTTCAGCCTGCCTGTTCAAAGCAGGGCGGCAGCACATTGGGGGGGGGGGCTGAGCAGCAGCAGAGGGGCTGAGCAGCAGGGACTGGCCAAAAGTATGGAAGAGGGAGGCAGGGCCTGGGGAGATTGTGGGGGGGGGGCTGTCTGTGTGTCAGTTCCCACCCACCAGTAATATGCAAGGGGAGGGAAAGGGGCAGAAACCCAGGAGCAAGGATAGCTGAACCTGGAACCTCTAATGCCTCTTCACAGAAATGTAATGCTATGGGAATGGCCACCTACAGAGAAGGAAGCGCGTGTAAAGGGAATCAGTTGTGATCCTGCATTTAAAATGGAAGCAGAAAGCCCCATTTTAAATGCAGGATTTTAGGCTGGTGTAGAAATGCCCTCTGAATGAGATCTCGCCTTTTTAAGCTATTAGGACTAAAAGTCTAAGAACAAGAAATGTTTAGGAAATTCAATTTCCTGTTAAGCTATTAATATCCAAGAATCTTTAGCAAAGCTCTGTTTCACAACAAATGTTTTTGTCCTTTTATGCAAGTTATATTCTGATGTGATGTTACAGCTATATTTCTAATTAAAAAATTGATCAAAAAGATTTTTCCCTTCCTAATTCTTGTTACTACAAAACCAAAATTGAATCCACCTGTAACTTTTTTTTGGTGTGTGCTTTGTTTCAAGTGCATTGATCAGCTATGGTACTTAACTGACAGCCAAAGGCTCCCTAAATACTGGAACTATAGCTTGAAACCTCTCAGCAAAGGCCAAATCTGTCACAAAGGGCCCAGCAATGCAATCATCCTTTAATGCCATTATCCACTTTGGCCCTCTATACCTTCTCCAATACTTGCACTGATTTCAAAGTGCCCAACACCCAAGAGTTCAAGGACCAACATAAGGAATTCTGAAACCTTCCTTAAAGCCATGGAACCAAAACATCTACATCTCCCCAACTGGGACAATGATGCAAAAGTCTTCTGGATGAATTGGGCTGGGTGCTTTTTGCAGTAGTAGGTCCCAATTTCTTTCTTCCAACACCTTTTGAAACAAGGGGGGACCACTACAAATGGAGCACTCATGCCTAACTCTGCATGGGAGTCTGTTGAGTGCAATAGCCAAGGAAGCCGCACTCCCAGCATAGAAGGCAGGGTTGAACCACCTACCTAATGGTGCCTAACTGACTGCCCTCCTGCCCTGCAAGGCCTAGCTGGAGTCATACATTGCATCCATAACTCTATTTGAGGCCTCAGCACAGCTCATATGTGAAAATTTTCATCATAGTGGAGTCATGCCAACCCACAAACTCAAAAAACTGTACTGGCTAGATGTCACTTACATATGTGGTAAACCCCAACAGCTGGCTTAATTCCAGACAGCCTATTTTCACCTGACCTCCTCCCAATCTTCGCTCTCATCCTTGTATTCATCCTTCACCTTTAGTTCACAAAATACTACAGGAAAGATGTTAACGTACTCTCCTTGTCTGATTTTCTGCACTGTTTCTAGGGGCAAGTTGAGCAGAAGGCCAGTGGCCCTACCCCTGCCAAACCTGGTCACAAGCCACAAACAGCTGTGGGCTCAGGAGGCAAAGGCAACACAGGAGCCCCATAACCACCCATGCCAGACTCACCAGAGCCCTGCCAAGTCCAGCCTGAAGCCATCAGGACTAAGGAACCATTGACAGCCTTCTCCTCCACGAATTTGACCAATCCCCTGTTAAGACCATTCAAACTGGTGACCATTACTACATCTTGTGATAGCAAATTCCATAGTTTAACTCTGCACTGGGTGAAGAAGCCCTTCCTTTTATCTGTCCTGAATCTGCCACCGACCAATCAGCATCATGACATGGCCCCACTGAGTCTCCCTATCCAGTTGCTCCACACGGTGCATAATTTTGTACACCTCTATCAAGTCTCCCCTTACTTGCCTTTTTTCTAAGCTAAACAGTCCCAGCTGCTGTACCTTTCCTCATATGGGAGTCATGCTCTAGCCCCTTGATCATTTTAGGGCACAATCCTATGCATGTTTAGACAGAAAAAAGTCCTACAACAGCCAGCATCCCTCCAGTCAGCCATGTTGGCTGGGACATGCTGGGAATTGTATAGAATCATAGAATAGTAGGGTTGGAAGGGGCCTATAAGACCATCGAGTCCAACCCCCTGCTCAGTGCAGGAATCCAAGTCAGAGCATCCCCGACAGCTGGCTGTCCAGCCTCATCTTGAATGCCTCCAGTGTGGGAGAGCCCACCACCTCCCTAAGGAATTGGTTCCATTGTCATATTACTCTAACAGCCAGGAAGTTTTTCCTGATGTTCACCCGGAATCTGTCTTCCTGTCACTTGAGCCCATTATTCTGTGTCCTGCACTCTGGGATGATCAAGAAGAGATCCTGGCCTTCCTTTCTGTGATCACCTTTCAAGTACTTGAAGAGTGCTATCATATCTCCCCTCAGTCTTCTCTTCTCAAGGCTAAACAGGCCCAGTTCTTTCAGTCCCTCTTCATAGGGCTTTGTTTCCAGTCCCCTGATCAACTTCGTTGCCCTCCTCTGAACCCTCTCCAGTTTGTCTGCATCCTTCTTAAAGTGCAGTGCCCAGAACTGGACACAGTACTCCAGATGAGGCCTAACGAGTGCTGAGTGGAGGGGAACTAGTACTTCCCGGGATTTGGAAGCTATGCCAAATGCAGCCCAAAATAGCAGCCCAAAATAGCATTTGCCTTTTTTGCAGCCACATCCCATTGTTGGCTCATATTCAGCTTGTGATCGACAACAGTTCCAAGATCTTTCTCGCTTGTAGTGTTGTTGAGCCACGTATCCCCCATCTTGTAACTGTGCATTTGGTTTCTTTTTCCTAGGTGCTGAACTTGGCATTTCTCCCTATTAAATGTCATTCTGTTGTTTTCTGCCCAGCGCTCCAGTCTATCTAGATCATTTTGAATTTTGTTCCTGTCTTCCAAAGTATTAGCTATCCCACCCAATTTTGTGTCATCTGCAAATTTGATCAGCATTCCCTGCACCTCCTCCTCCAAGTCATTAATAAAAACGTTGAAGAGCACTGGGCCCAGGACTGAGCCCTGCTGTACCCCGCTTGTTACCTCTCCCCAGTTTGAGAAGGTCCCATTGATAAGCACTGTTGGAGTACGATTCTGTAGCCAACTGTGGATCTACCGGATCGTTGTTTCATCTAGCCCACTTTTGAGCTAGTTTGCTTATCAGGCTATCATGGGGCACTTTGTCGAAAGCTTTGCTGAAGTTGAGGTATATGATGTCTACAGCATTCCCACGGTCTACAAGGGAGGTGACTTGATCAAAAAATGAGATCAGATTTGTCTGGTAGGACTTGTTTCTGACAATTTGGACACAGTACTCCAGATGAGGCCTAACCAGTGCTGAGTAGAGGGGAACTAGTACTTCCCGGGATTTGGAAGCTATGCTTCTATTAATGCAGCCCCAAATAGCATTTGCTTTTTTCCCCCTTTTTTTGGTAGGACTTTTTTCTGTCTAAACATGCATAGGATTGTGCCCTTTTCTGCACGTTCTATTTATGTTTAAAATTTATTTATTTAATTTATTAATCGCCCATCTGGCTGGTCACCCAGCCACCCAGTTTTCCAATTCTACACTATCCTTTTTTCGGTGTGATGACCAGAACTGTGCACAGTATTCCAAGTGTGGTTGGGTCATAGATTTGTAAGGGGAGTATGATATTGGCAGTTTTATTCTCAATTCCTTTTCTAATTATGCCTAACATGGCGTTTACCTTTTTCAGAGCAGCCGCGCACAGCATTGACATCTTCACTGAGCAGTTTACCACAGCCCCAAGATCTCTTTTTTGGTCAGTCACTGCTAGCTCAGATCCCATCAGCGTATATGTGAATTTGGGATTTTTTGGCCCAATACTTGCTTACACTGAACCGTATTTGCTATTTTAATGCCCATTCCCCTAGTTCAGAGCTCTTTGCAATCCATTTTTGTTTTAACCACCCTAAATAATTTGGTGTCATCAGCAAACTTGGCCACTGCACTGCTCACTCCTAATTTCAGATAATCTATGAACAAGTAGAAAAGCACTGGTCCCAATACAGATCCCTATAGGACCCCACTGTTTACATCCCTCCATGGGAGAATTTGCTTTTTATTCCTACTCTCTGCTTTCTGTTCTTTAACCAGTTACTTATCCATAAGGGGACCTGTCTTCTTATTTTATGACTGTTAAGTTTGCTCAGGAGTTTTTGGTAAGGGAGTTTGTCAAAAACCCTTTTGGAAGTCCATATAAATAATGCCTACTGGATCACCCCTCTCCATATGTTTATGGGCTCAAGTGACAGGAAGCCAGATTCCAGCTGAACATCAGGAAAAACTTCCTGACTGTTAGAGCAACATGACAATGGAACCAATTACCTGGGGAGGTGGTGGGCTCTCCCACACTGGAGGCATTCAAGAGGAGGCTGGACAGCCACCTGTCAGGGATGCTCTGACTTGGATGCCTGCACTGAGCAGGGGGTTGGACTCGATGGTCTTATGGGCCCCTTCCAACCCTGCTATTCTATGATTCACACTCTCCAAGAACTCTAAAAGGTTAGTGAGCAAGATTTACTTTTGCAGTAGCCATGTTGATTCTTTTTCAGCAGACCTTACTATATGGTTACTAATTTTACCTTTAATAATGCTTTCCACCAATTTACCCGGAACAGATGTTAAGCTAACCAGCCTGCAATTTCCTGGATCTCTTTAAAAAAAATGGTGTTACATTGGCCATTCTCCAGTCCTCTGGTACAGAGGCTTATCTTAGGAACATGTTACATATTTTTTGTTAGAAGATCAGCAATTACACTTTCCCACCACTGTGGGAATTCCTTAGGAAATGCTCCAGTGAGCCCTGCTATCGAACAGACCATTTATTGGCACCTGTTGCTCTAAGAAGCCAGCAGACATTGCCAGTGTCTTCTGCTTGGTCTTGAGAGCTCTTCCTTCACCCCTTCAAGCACAGGATTTGGCTTCAGTGAAAGGGATAAAGGGTTAAATTTTAAGCGCAAAGACCAGCAATAGAATTTTTGAAAAGTGGATTTGCTGTAAGCCATTCAGGAATTGTCCTTAAGAAGTTACAGTTACTTATTAGGAAGCTGGAGCATTAATTCAAAATCTGTTTTGTGTGCTCCATGGCATATCACAGAAATTACTGTATATCAAATAAATTATAGAATCATATGTGATATAATTATTTGAATCAATTTTGCTGTTGTTCAGGTGCATAATTGATGATGATGATGGATTCCTTACGGTGGGGTGGAAGGAGAAGCTAGAGCTGTGTGATTTTGTGCAGGACAGAGGGACACAAAGCCCAGCAAAATGTGTACTGTCGGGTTGCCTTGTACTTTTCACATGTGTTAGTAAATCTTAACTAGCAGCAAATGGAGCTGGTTTTGCGTTCAGTGGAGAATACCAATTGTTATGAGCACACAGTGAATTCTGGCCACAAGAAGCAAAGAACTCTGGGTGCAATTATTAACCTGAGTTTACAGGGCAGGGATAGATTTACCGAGGACTTCTGATTTTCTGACCGTGTCCTGTAGTGGTTGTGGTGATTTAGAGACACTTCCTTACAAGAAACGTTGGCATGGGGATTTGGAGATGATCCCTACAGAGTGGGGTGAAGGGGTGGCGCAGGGACTGGCTGAGGGAGCTCCTGCAAAGAGCTGTTCATTCTTGGAACCCTGTTTAATAAAACCACCGTACTGCCTCCTTAAGATACGGACCCAGCCTTATTACACGTCCTGTAACCTGCTCTTAGGCCCACGGCTGGCTCCAGCATTTGGGGGGCCCTCACGCAGGGCTCACTCAGTTGGGGCCCCTTGAAGAGCAGGCCTCCCCTCCTGTTCTCGCTGAGCGTCTTGCACTGCTTCCTCTCTGCTGCCCTGGTTAGGTGCTGCTCCTTGGTCAGTCTTCAACAGACACCCACAGATAGGACGACGTGCAGCTTCACTTTTCAGTACGAGCAACACATCTAAGCGCACCATTCTGGTGGCGGAGCGGAGCGATCTATGTGGGCTCCCGCTTGCTCCCGCCTACACACAGAGAGACGGGAAACCGCAGCCGCGCCCACGGGGCCTGAACCACCCCAGGCAAGTATCGGAGGGGAAACTGACCTGTTCCATCACAGGCCTCTTGGAGATACAGCCAATATATCGCGGGTGGTGCTGTTGGGGCAGAGGGCTCGCTGCTTATCTTGGGGTCCTAGCACAGCGCCCAAACTCGCTACGCTCTGGACCAACCTCTGGCTCACCCCCAGAACATCACCTTGGTTCTGGTCCTGCCTGGGGCAGAAGGAAGACTCATCTGCAAAGGACAGCTACCCTTGGCCTGACTCATGGCAGCCGACAGCCGCTGAGTACTTTACACTGGCCAAAATGTGGATATGTTTCATTTAAAGGCAGGAGGGTTCAGAAACCTGTACAACCTGTACGACCAGATGCAACAATGGGACCAAATCTGTTTGTCTACACTGAAGGTAGCAAACTCAAAGAAGTAGGTCAAATTTCCAGTCCAGCGGAAGCCACACACAACACGTACACTCACACATACACCAATCAATTACATATTAACATTGTGGAAGGGGAATAGAAACTGTTTCTGCAGGTTTGGCAAGTTCTGTGTTCTTATGTTTATAACATGTATAATAGTAACCTAGTTGCATTTCATTTATCACATTTCTATACCACCCAATAGCCAAAGCTCTCTGGGCGGTTTTCAAAGATTAAAATCCTAAAAATACAATATAATATTGTGATTGTATTTATTTATTTTGGTGTTTGTGCCCCACTTTTCAAGGCAAAAAGCCTTCAGAAAGTGGCTTACAATACACTAAGTTTAAAAACAATAAACATTAAATCAAAACACACACACACACATTCCCCAAGTCTCTCTAAGTTCTATGACTAAGGTGCTGGTACATGAATGAATATATTAGGGAAGTTTGGGAGCTGGGAGATCCTGATTTCTGTGGAAAATGTTTGGGCTGGATCATCTTTTGAGATTGCCTGAAGGGCCCTGCCGTTGGGTGGTCCAGTTATGCCCTAGTTGGGAACATGGCATCAGTAGCTACTCCACGGTGGTTGTCTTCCAAGGGCACGAGGACGGAGCCGTCATTACTCCAGTGCGTGTCCAGGAGTTCTTGACGAGCCAGTAAAGCTCCCGTTGGAGGACGCTGTAAGCGATATCTGGCTCCCCCTTCTTGCGTCTGTGTTTGAGCTCACAGTAAATGCTGTTGCAATAGCAGGAGAAGATACAAAGGGGACACTCACCTCCTCGCCATGAAGATGGCTCCAATGTCTGTACAGAATGCCGTTGGGATGCTGTGAATCTCACTGGGGGCTCCTAATGAGCCTCCCGCCCTGTGCCTTAACGCTTGATACCATGGGAAGTGATGCTGCCCTAATCCCCTGTCAACACTCTTAGAAATTATTCTCAGCCTCCACCCTCACACCTTGCCTCTTCATGTCTGCACCAGTCAATGGATACTGGGGCTGGTGTACAACAGAGAGTGAAACCGAAGTGGTGGTGAAACTCCCCCTCCCTTTCTCTGCCCCACTTGTATGTGGTACAAGGTCGGTGATTTTTCCAGGGGCTGCGAAACAGAGGTGAGAGGGAGACAAATGTGCAACTGCACTGCTCCTCCTCTGAGCAACTGCTCTTTTTCTCTTAGAATTCCGCCGGGAACAACACTTTTAACTTTGATGGGGGGCAGGTGCCCAGATCTGTACCGCTGATGTGAAGTGGGTGGCTCAGTTGGGAGGCAGTTGGGGGACAACTTCCCCCCATCCTCCAAAATTTCAAATTGAAAGTTATGCTAGGAGAGCTTCGGCTAAGCACTAAACAATACAAAACCTGTTCACATCACTATTCTTCATGGCTTTGCAATCTTGAGCTTGTCTGTGAAGCAACCCTTCTTGATTCCATGTTATCAGATGCTCTTGCCACAGCTGAGTTTTGCAAACTGACAATTCTGTGTGTGTGTTTTTTAAAGACGGCTTCCCGGTTTAGCACAGTATGCTAAATCCTCTTCATTAATTACAAAGAAAAGGGTACATTGCAAGCCTAGTGAATGATGACAAGGGAGGCATCCACTGGAGTTTGGGAGACAAAATAATCTTGGAATGGGCTCTCTTGAGAAGAAAAGTGCTTTTTAATCAGCTGTCAGGAAAGTTAAAACTTGCATTGTGAGTAAAGACAGGCCTAACATTAGCAGTGGTCCCTGCAAGTTCATCACTCAGTTTCGACCTGACTTCACAACTTGCTCTGCACATCAACAAGCAAAACATCAGCCAGTAGTTTTCCCCTTCCTCTTCCTCATGCTTCAGACAGGCTTGCCTTAAAAAACAACACCAATAAAACAAAAAGAACAGGCTATGCTCACATTTTTTCAAAAGGGCATTAACGTTTAAAAGCAGTTACAAAACTGCCTTGGGGATTGCTTGGGGGAGATGTGTTAATGACATACAGGCACTAGCCACTGATCACAATTCCCCCCCCTTCAAAATGAAACACCCCAAAGTATCAGGATGGGTTTTCAGACTGGATGCAAACCATCCTTAATGTTCTACAAATGTAATGTCTGTTTTCAGTTAATGCTCTACAAATGTGATGTCTGTTTTAGTCCAAAAGCTAATCCACTCCGTGCTTTCTACAGTGGTATAGAAAAAACATTTTTATGCATGTGACCTCTAGATTATCTTGTTAAGATAACCTTCATTCTCAGTACTGAGATGTCTGAACTGCATTCATTCTTGACTTCCTATTTCCATTCTATGTCTGCCCACATATTCCCCCATTGCACAGCTGCCAACTCATAAATATTTGTGTGGTGGTTTCAAACCACTGGACATCCTAGCAACATTCCACTCTTCACACAAACTTCTTATTTAAGAAAAAGACGTCCTCCCCAGCACTTTTCAATGCAGCTCATTAATCATTTAGAAAGAAACGTACAATTACTTGAGTCCAATTACAGAAAATGTGCAACTCCTTGAAGCCACATTAGGAAATGTCAAGAATGTAATGCAAGGCAAACTGCTGCCAGCACTCTCAAGACTTTAAAAGAAAAGACCAATGGCTTTAAAAAAAACCACCCTCAACATTTATTTACACACAAACATGACTAATCACAGCTGACAATATGGGAGATCTTTTGGATCAGCTGGAATGCCAGCTTCTCTCCGGGCTGCACAGAGGAAAAGATGGCTCTCCCTTAATTAAAGCAATGTCTGAACTTGCTTCAACCTCCTGATTTCATGGTGGTGAAATATCTGCCCACATCTGGGATGGGGTGGGGTGTGGGGGGGTCAACTCTAGTTTCAGTGGTGAGGGAAAGGCACTTTGTACATGCTCAGACTTTCTCCATAGCTTAGCCCTAGTTTTGAAAACAGACTCATTGGCTGAATCCTGGTGAAGTCTTGGCAGAAATGAAGATACAATGAAAATTTGTGCATAACATAAGCTTGTGCATAAGGAGGAGGTAGAGGACAGTTGCACAAAACAAGACAACTCTTTTTATGAAGAGTTGCTGGAGGATGGTAGGATGAGGAGGGATGGTTGCATGGAGGGGAATAGAATTGGTAGGGGGAGAATGTAAGTGCTCAGTGGTGAAAGAAAAGCATTCCGTATATGCGCAGAGGCACTCTCTATTTAAGAACATAAGAAGAGCCGAGCTGCGTCAGACCAAGGTCCATCTAGTCCAGCGTTCAGTTCACAAAGTGGCCAACCAGATGCCCACTGGAAACTCACAAGCAGGATATGAGTGCAATAGCACCTTCCCACCCATGTTCCCCTGCTGCTAACATTGGTGAAATGTAAATACATTCTAGTCATTCTAAATTTGTATGCATGTATATCCTTCAGAAACTTTGCAGATTTCTTGCCTGGGGGACACATCTAATGACCTGTGCATTTTCATACAAATTTACCCAAACGATTGGGGAGGGGGTGAATGGAAGGGAAAGCAAATCACTTCCTCCCCCAAATTTGAGAACTCCCCTTCCACATGAACTACTGCACCAGCCTTCTGAACCTTTGCTGGATTCTTACTTAGGGACACCTCTAGGCTGTCTGTAATTTTCAGAACAACAGCTCACAAGAAACATAGGGAGATAAATATGTCCTCTTTTGGAGACCTCAAAATGTCAAGGCCACCCTTGCATAAAAACCCCTGTGGCTGTCATTCTGAAATTTGGCAGACATGATCTCCTCTGATGGGGCAATGAATCCTGAAATGTTTATCCAATTCTTCCAAGAAATAAAATTGCAGTTCCCTTTAAAAGAAAATCAAAATATAATCCCTGCACCTCTTTTTCTGACAATGGCAGGTATAGTCCCCTTCTAGGGGGCTACTATGCCTGAAATTATTATCCAGTTCTGACCAAGAAAAAAAAGTTACAAGTTTTTTCTAATTTCCCATGGTAGTCAACAGGAAGCATAAAGACGCATTTTTCCAAACCTTGACTGAGGTTTGGTGCTGAGCTGAAGTGGACCAACTACAAATTGGCCCGAGCAGAAGCAGGATGTTTTCCGAAACGCTGAATTGGGGTGTGAGTTGAAGTGGGGTGGGGGGTCAGTGCACACTCCTTATGTATGAATGTATGTATGTATGTAATCTATACACACACATACACCCATGCAAGCACACCACATGCACACACCACACACACACACACACACACACATTAGAGGTGTGCACATGCAAATTTGTGTTATGGGCCTGTGCCCCAGATAAGGACCCCTGGCTTGCAGCAATGCACCTGACCACATGCCCTCTCGCCCTTTGCCCTTTGGGGCTAATAAAAGCTAACCTGGGAGGGTCCATAGTGAGGTAAGTGCTAGTGCTGGGCACTCATCTTTACGTGGGCAGAAGGAAGCCGTATTGGGACCCCTCCTTAAGACTCCTGTTCTGGACCCCCTGGCTTTAGATGACTACCAATGGGTTGCTAATGCCCCCCCTTTCTTCCCAAGGTCCTCAAGAGGGTGCTGTCCAGCCAGTTGCAGGCAGTCTTGGATGACACTGATTATCTAGACCAGGGTGGGCAACTCCAGGAGCTCTGGATGCCTTTCTTTTTACAGTTTGGAGGGAGTTCCCCTGAATTTTGGGTGTGGTGGGGGCCACAGTGGGGGCTGTGGGGGGCACATGCAGGCCATGGGCTGCATGTTGCCCACCACTGATGGAGATCCATTTCAGTTGGGTTTCTGGCCTGGTTATAGGACTGGATTGGCCTTGCTCACCCTGATGGGTGACCTTTACTGAGAAAGAGACAGGAGGAGTGCAACGCTGCTGGTTCTGCTCCCTCCCTCATTGGCTTTTGGCACCATCAGCCATGAGCTCCTCCTGGACCAGCTCTGTGAGGCTCCATTCCTCCCTGTGGAGTCAGTTTCGGACAGGAATGTTGGGTGACTAGTCTGCAGCCCCCTGGCTCTTGAGCTGTCATTGTGAAGTCCTTGGGAGTTGTTGTTAGGGGTTTTGGAGCAAGGCGTCCTCAGTATGCAGATGACACTGCACCCTGTTTTCCTGTTACATCTGTATCACTTGTGGCTAATGCAAGTCCTTGACCAGTGCCTGGACTCGGTAATGGGCTGGATGAGGGCCAATAAACAGCTTGAATCCTGGTAAGACAGAGACCCTCTGGGTGAGTGGTTCCCATGTACCTGTTCTTGATGGGGCTGCACTCCCCCTGAAGGAGCATGTTCATAGTCTGGGGGGACTCCTAGATCCATTGCTGTTGCTGGGACCCAAGTGACCATGGTGGCGCAGAGTGCCTTTTCCCAGATTCGTGTGGTACTCTAGCTATGGCTGCTCCTGGAAAGGACCATGTGGGGCTACAGGTATTGGTAGCCTTGAGAATGGATCACTGCAACACACTCTATGAGGCTGGTCCAGAAGTACAGGATGTGGCTGTCTGGCCGTTGTCTGGTGCCATGCCATAACAGCATGCAACACCTCAGCTGAAGGCTCTGCACTGGCTACCTATCTGCTGCCAGGCCAGGTTTAAAGTTCTGGTACTAGTCTATTAAGTCCTGAACAATTTGGGACCAGGATACTTGAGGACATGTCTTCTCTGTCATGATCCCCCCCCCCACCCTGATCCCTGAGGTCTTCTGAGGAGACACTCCTGGTGGTAACACATAGGATGGAGATCCACTTGGAAACCACCATGAGTAGGGTCCTTCCTGTGTTGTCTCCAAGCCTGTGGAATGCCCTTCCAACTAAAATCGGGCATACATCTACATTGCTTTGTTTTTGGCATTTGCTGAAAACTTTTCAGACAACCATTTCCTTATTCGTGGCTGAGTTCCAGCTGCTGTTTTGTTGACGTTCCTGTTTTTATTGTACAGTTTTTGTGTTTTGTATTTTAATTTGTTGTACACTGCTCCAATAACTTTTGATGTAGAGCATTTTATAAATTCTATAATAAATAAATAATAAATAAAAACCTGGGTCCCCATGCTGAAACACACTTTCGAGATGCCTTTGGTTTAGGTCACAGCCTCTCTTTAGAGCAGTGATAACTCCTCCTTGGGTTTATTAGGGATTAAAAGGAGGTTTGCTGGATTTGAGCAGGGGAGGGCAGGGAGCCCTCCCCACGCAGGACATCTGCAGGGTTCTATGTAACCAGCTCTGAGGTAAAAAAAAAAAAAAAAAAAGGAGGCATCTGACGCGATGAAGCTTAAGAAGGTGAATTAATGTACTAGGGCTTTGTACTTCAATCCAGCAATGAAAATCCTTTCTAAAAGTCTAATGTCCTTCGTTGTTATTCATGATTACAAAATAATACGATTGCTGGAGAGAGAGAGAAATGAAATAGACTGGATGTCAATATTGGGCAGCAGGCTCAGCAGGAAATTTAATTGCAAACTATGCTCCAGTTAAATAGGCTGCACTCTCATCTTGGCTTTTCTTAAATTTTAATTAGGATAAAATTTACCAATCTTTCAGGCATACAAAGGAAGGTTTGCCAAGAGAGGCCCACAACTGATCTGAGCAAGATTGCTTTCTTTAAAGAGCCTTTTGCTAAATGCTAAACAAAGACCGGCCCTCGCCACCTTTTGCAGATCTCTCTCTCTCTCTCTCTCTCTCTCCCCTCCTTCTCCTCCCCCCCTCCTCCCCCCTTTCCTTTTTGGCACATTAAACGTCCAGATGTTTTTTGTTGGAGAGCAAATTGACATGTTAATATTACATTGTGCAAACAGCAAGGGCAGGTCTGAGTAAACAGGCGAGGACACGTCCTTGGGTTTTATGGGTCACCATAGCATTTATGGAATTTAACAAATTTGCACCTCTCCTTAAGAGTTATGATGAATTCCAAGAGGAGGTATGAGTGACGGAATAGACCCCAAGGTCACACGCAATCTATACAAGCCTGAGCAGAAGAATATGTCCCACTCATTCCACCTTCCAGCCAGAATGCAAAAAAGGGAGAGTCATACCCGACACTGGTGCTCCCTTACTGTGAGGATCAAAGATACCGCTACACGCATGCACCCCGTTTCTGAGCGGTGAATCCTTTCAGAGTCAGTGCTTATCTGGTTTACGTAGAAGGCGGTCATCAGAAACTTATGGCATTCCGGTGATATAAGGCTTATTTACACATATATACAGGCCAAAGTGGTGGCTGGGGCCCATGGGGTTGGTGGGGTAGCTGAGGGGTCACCAGAGGCAAAACCAACTGGATCCAGTTTGCCATCCACCATCTTTTTGCCCTAACAGATGATGATGATTATGACTTCCATCATTATCGTCACTGTCATTATCTCATCATCATTATCATCATGTTACTCTGAGAATATCATCATCACCATCATCATACCACAGGAATGAGAAACTGGGGCACATGGATAATACAATCATGACTTCCAGGCAGAGGAACCACAAAGGGATGGAGGCAGAACTGGCTCCCAGTCCCAGCAACCAGAAAGAGATTTTTGAAAAATGACACCACCACCCCCCATACACATTGTCAGCCCTGGCAGCCCAAGCATCTGCAAGCGGGGGGGGGGGGTTGTTTTTTTTTAAGGGGGGAAATTCCATGGGCAGCCCAAACCACAGATTACACACACACACACACACACACACACTATATAAAAGAAAGAAGTAACCTTGGTCAAGCAATCATAGCAGATTTTTTAAAATAGCAACCAAAAAAGAAACAAAAGGGAGGGGGGAGAGAAAGGAGATTACAATAGCCTCCGGAACAATAAGAAGCAGCATACCAACCTTTAGGTCTGGATTGATGCGATGAGCTGTGGTGCCTGTGCCCGCTGGCTGCTGTTGGCTGCTGTGGCAGTGTGCACACGCACACAGTCATCACATGCACATTAAAAATGTGCACAGTCAGGGCTTCAACACACAGGGCTTTTATCCTGCTCTTGATTGAGGTTGGTTACTCACAGAAGTTTGGAGGTCCTTTACATGATGTCATCAACCTTCTGGGCATCTCCCGCACTAAATGGCCTTATTTCCCATTTTTAAAAAACATTGGAGATAATGAATTATCAAATTTAACATTTATTCAAATTTTGAAGTGCCAAATTTTCTTCCCTGGTCAAGTTTTGCCATGGAGAGGTTTTACTAATTGTGCCAGTGTTAATATTTTGGATATATTTGAACCTGTTTATTTTTGTTTTACAGGCTTTATGTAGAATCTCTGCAATTATGAGACATTATTTGTAACTGGTGATTATATGGGTGGTAATTTGTATTCATTTACCCACTGATTAAGACCATTTAGGTTGAAATGCATATGGGACAGGGATACTGCAAAATCTGTATAGCCCAGATACAGATACCAATTATTATAGTATGTATGTAGGGAATACTTGAGGACTGTTTCTAGATATTTTTAACCTTGTTTGTAATATTTTATTAAAACCTTGTTTTTATTTGTTTATTAGAATTGTCAGTTTCCTATCACCTATATTGTTTGGTGGCTTTTTTATGTGGTTTAGGATATTACCTTTTTTCTGCAAACACTCTACTCGCACACCCATTGCCCTCTTAATTCCATTTCAGTGTCCTTTGAGACCCCTCTCTGGCGCCAAATGAGGATCAGACAAATTAGGAGAGTTAGCCCTGTATGTTAGAAGTAAATCACATTTGGGGGAAGGGGAACTCCCTGGCAAGTTCTGCTCACTGCAGTCCACCTGGGGGAAATCAAATGTATATTCCCCCCTGAAAGGTAAAGTGCATAAAGGGTGCTTCCTGCTGCTCAGCTCAGCTTCTTGCTCTGCAGTGAAACCTGCAGAGGCGCTCAGGGCCACAGCCAGCTCCACAGCAGCCGGGGCAGGGGGAATGGGGGTTGAACTTGGACCAGGGGAGGCCTTGCTTCAAATCTCCCCTCAGCCAGAAAACTCACACACTCAGCCTACCCTTCCTCCCTCACAGGGTTGTGGTGTGTTGCCCTGAGCTCCTTCAAGGAAAAGTGGGGAAAGAAATAATGCCTAACTAAATTGGGAAACACCAAAGCAGAAAACATGTTGTAGCATTTTTAAAAAAAATGTCATTCATGCAAATTATGGATTTGATCACACACACCCCCGTCCCCGCCGTCCCCAGCTAATTGGTGACCTCTGTGTTCCAACCACAAGCCAAGATCCCAATTAGTGCAGTGGTTTTTGAGGTATGGACACCTGTCTGCAAGGAAGGGGACTGAGACCAATTTGACTATGCAAATAGTATTCTACACAGTCCCGGAGGTGGTCTCTGCTCTGGATGTAAATAGGGAGCTCAGCTCGTTGCTGGCGATATAATTATTTTCTAGCTGATTTGAGCAGCTGAATAAATTTAGCATTACCATAAAAAATGAACAGCTATTTTAAAATTGGATGGTGGCTCATAAAGTAGAAATGAGGAGCCAAAGAGACGTGGCGTAATTAAGGCCTTGCAGAGGGAAAGACTGGGGTTGAGGTACTGGAGGATCGCTGTACAGATATGTGAAAGGGGAAAGGGACAAAGGGGGGTGCAGTGGGTTCCCTCTGGTTCGGACAGCTGTAGTCATGTGTACACAATTCATTTGTCCTGTGCCAATGGCTCTACCACATCTCTGTCTCTGGCTAGTTTGTAGGGAGGGGCCATAGCTCCATGGTGGGGCAGCTGCTCTATATGCAGAAGGGCCCAGATTTAATCCCCAGCATCTCTAGGTAGGGCAGGAGAAACTCCTGCCTGAAACCCTGGGGAGCCACTGCTGCCAGTCCGTGTCGACAATACTGGGCTAGAGGGACCCAGGGTCTGACTCTGAATAAGGCAGCTTCCGATGTTACTAAGTAGTAGGGTTCAAGCAGCAGGGTGGCCACTTACACATTGCCCCCAAAAGAGGAAATGCGTCACCAAAGAAGAGGACAAAAGAGGGTACAAATCTGCATAAAACTGCATGTGTTAATATGTATAGATGCCAATTTAGAAAGAATTATTTGAATTTAAATTGAAGTACAGTACATCTCAGCCTAGTGTGGAGGACTGTGACCAGAGGACCAGTGTGCCTGGCACAGTCTGCTGTCCAGGTGCTGTGGGTGGGCAACTTCAAAGCCTTTTAGCTCCTTCTGATGGTTCTTTATGGTTATACCAGCCCTTCAAACACCTTCAGCAGAGAGGCAAGTCCTCTGCAAGCCCTTCAAATAGACGACTGACACCTGTGAAAGAGGACACATGGCCACCCTATCAGTTAATTCACAGCAACGTCCAACTGAAAGTGGCTGAAAGAGCAATTACTTGCTCTTGATGTCCACTTGGGAGAAGTCACTCTGTAAGATCATCCATTGCCTTGAATATACAGAAATGGTCACCATTTGCAGTTCATTTCACTGGCCTGAGAGTGATTCAAGGTGGTGTGTCAGGATGGCCCCCAAGCACTCCCTGCTTGTGCAAAAAGGTCTGGGGGTTCAAGGCCTTTGTGACAGCACCACGGAGAGGACTCTATGTTCACGCTGTCTATCTTCTACTGTCACAGTCCTGGGGGGATCTCCACGACAACGGGAGGAGAAGTGAACGTAGGATTACCTGGATTTTTTAGGGAATTGGCTTTGGTCTGCACAGGGTTCCATGAATGAGTGCACCGTACCATTCTAAATTGCTTCACAGTACCATACTTCTGGGGGGGGGGGGTGGACTGAACGTCATCAGACTGGCAGGGGCTGGTCAAGCAATGTGAGAGGCTTTCCCTCCATCCTTCCTTACAGCTAAGCAAACATTAGAGAAATACAGCTGCAGCCTTTTCCCTCCCCTGAAGCTCCCGATGCTGTGAAGGAGTGAAGCTGTGAATTAATTACTTCTGAAAAGCAAGGAAGCAGTCATCAGAGACATGCAGCTTTGACAGAGCACGTCACAGCCTTTAGGAGAGTTAACCCTCAGGATACTTGAAGCACCGTGGCTCCAACCAGCCCCCTTTCTAATCCCCTTTCTCCTTTCCCCTGAAACTCCCAGTGCTGCAAAGGATCGAAGCTGCAAATTAATTACTTCCAAAAGGCAAGGAAGCAAACATCAAAGACATGCAGCTTTGCCATCGGTTTAAGGCTCCTAAATGCGTTATTTCGGTTCATGGGAATTTCAGTAACTTCAGGAGTGCGCATTTCGGGAACAAGCCTCATTGACCACAATGGGAGTTACTTCTGAGGAGACACACATATGTTTGTGCTGGGAAAGGCAGATGGGAAAGACAGGGACAGGAAACACCCCTTGACCTGGGTCACGGTGAAAGGCACTCCCCTGGGCAGGGCCAGCAAACCCGAGGTCAATGCAGGGGTTGGGGCATACAACAATTGTAACAGAGAAATGGACTTGTGGAAAAGAATAAGACTGTCAGTAGTCTCAGGAAATCTGGTTTTTCCACAAAAAGCTCCAGGGTGGCTGTGGGATAGCAATCCACATGTGCCCCGAATGATCTCCAAACACAGCCAGCTCACAGCAATTTGCCTGTGGAGACACTCATGGTAGTATTATCAGCCTTGTACTGGTGATAGGAGGAATCCTACTGGGGGTTGCTGGGGGAGGGCAGGGCAGAAATCTTCCTCCCACTCTGCTGGCATGTAGTCTTCTGGTTGTGAGGATGTAGGTTTCCAAAGCAGAATAATTATTCACTCGGAAGGATGGGGAAGCTTGAAAAATGCAAAAGCCCCAAAGTAACACTGATCAAATCACACAGACTTCGGATTCCATTTGTAACCTCTGTTCTAAGCAGAAATAACTTCCCTGCAGGGCGGGGGACAGTCCTTTGTTAAGGAGGCTCAGCTGCAGGGGCGCTGCACAAGGCGAGAGGCCTCAATTTCTAACTGCAAGCAGCAGCTCTGCATCAAAACTCCCCGGCTCCCAAGAGGGTCTGCATTAAGAGGCTTGCTTTGGGGAAAGTGTTGCCACAACTGCGGGGGCGGGGCTTCCCCCACAAAACCTGCACTGGTTCCAGCCGTGAGACTGGCTGGTGCCTCCTGACCCTTCACTACAGCTGTTCCCCCTGCCACAGCTCACACACACACACACACACACCGCTTTCAGAGTGTACCCATGGTAGTCATACATCATGCCTGATGATGCACTTGTACATATGAGGTGATGTGACAGATCTTGATGAGGACAGACATCTTACTTTAAAAGTTCTCTGTGTGGAGAGAGGTAATTAACAAAAATAAAAAACGGGAGACCTCCCTTACACCATAGAATAGGATCTCTGTAATACAAAAGCAGTCAGACAACTGATTCTTGTAGGCCAAGCTGGAAACCAGAGCCAGTCCCAGGGCATCTCTACACGAGCCCCAAATCCTGCATTTAAAATGGGGCTTTCTGCTTCCGTTTTAAATGCAGGATCACAAGGACTCCCTTTTTCACGTGCTTCCTTCTCCCCCACCCATTTCCCCCTCCTTCTCCCCGTATCAGAGTCTTCCACTAACTTTCATTGATCTCCATTAGAAAAGGGACACCTGGGCACGGGCCCCAGATCATCTGAGCTGTCCTAATTGCCTTTTTTTTTTTTTTTTTACATTTTCCCATTGACTCACATTGGAAAACGAAAACGGACCTAACTTTTTTGGTTTGTATGATAAATAAATGGGATTTTGAGGCTTTGTAGCTCCCATGGATCTGATTGAATATGCCAAATTTCAGACAGTTAGGTCCAGTGACTTTTGCGCTAGTCACAGGTAAAATTTGCTAGGTTCAAGAAAATCTCAAAGAAAAAGAGCTATAATTTTTGTGCTTCCATATACATGCATGGAATTTTGGAACCTGGCAGCCCCCATAGAGCTTACTGTGCCTGCCAAATTTCAGACAGTTAGGCCTAGTAGCTTTTGTGCTAGCCACAGATGAAATATGTTTTTTTCAAGAAAATGTGTCAAAGCAAAGAGCTATAATTTCTTTGTTCTTCCACGAAAGTATATGGAATTTGGACACCTGGCAGCCTCCATGGAGCTGATGGAATCTGCCAAATTTCAGGCAGTTATGTCCAGTGACTTTTGTGCTAGTCACAGGTAAAATTTGCTATTTTCAAGAAAATGTGTCAAAGCAAAGAACTACATTTTTTTGTGCTTCCATGTATGTGCATGGAACTTGGGGGCCTGGAAGCCCCTATAGGGTTGACTGAGCCTGCCAAAGTTCAGGCAGTTAGGTCTAGTGGCTTTTGTGCTAGCCACAGGTAAAATCTGCTTTTTCCAGGAAAATCTGTCAAAGTAAAGAGCTATAATTTTTTTGTGCTTCCACATAAATTCATGGAATTTGGGGACCTAGCAGGCTGTATGGAGCTGACTGAACCTACCAAATGTCAGACAGTTAGGTCCAGTGGCTTTTGCGCTAGCCATGCGTAAAGTTTCCTTTTCTCAAAGTCTAAAACAAAAAGTAAAAACTGTCAAGTCACCCAGGGGATTCGAGATCCTAATCAGAAGGTGTTCAAGGTGACCACTAGGAGGTCACTATCCCTAATCTCTGGTGTAGGGTTTTTTTGAGGTGCAAAAAACCTCCCCCCCCTTTTCTTTTCTGCTCTTACATGCCCACTGTTGTGAGCTTGCCTGCAATGAAATTTTGAAGAGGGAGGAGGAAGGGAAGAAAGAGCTCCATGTGAAATACTGGCATTTCACACAGCACCTGATTTTACTGCCCCAGAGTGGAACCTTTGACTTCTGCAGAAGTTTAGTAGCTTCAGTACAGCAAAGGATCCAATCAGCCTCCACAAACTTCTTTCTCCCCCCCCGCAATTTAATTACTCCAAAATAGCTGTAGGACTCAAATTATTTCAAAAGGAGAGTTAGGACTATGTGGCGTCACGATCGAGGAACTGCTAAGGCTTTTAAATAGGTTCTACAGTTTTAAAAAAGCTTGAAAAAGCCCTCAGCCACATCTCATAAAGTTCATTTAAGTACGGGCAGTCCTTACAAACCCTCCACAGCCTCCGAAATTCCTCTGAAGTACTACCTCTCTGAAAGGAGCCACTTGGCTTAGGGAATTCTCTCTACCCCCCACCCCAGCGCACATTTCCAATCACCATTCTTCTTTTCTTCTTTCCTCCCCTATCCTGTTCTATCATTCGCCTCTTTATTCCACCCAGAGCATAACTTGGGGAATTCTTAAAAAGAATACTCTTTGGCAGGCAAGAGAGGTTCTGAACTGTATTTGACTTTATGCAAACAGACAAGCGGGTTGGTTTTTCTCCTTCTCCTCACTCAAGCCTTTGAGAAAAGGGGGTTCACATGGTTGCAGAGAAACCAATGTGGGGCTGTTTTGTTTGTCAGTTGCCATTATCCAGCAATAGGAAGGGCTGCAGCTCAGTGGCGGAGCACACGCTTGGCATGCAGGAGGTTCCCGGTTCAATCCCCGGCATCTCCAGGTAGGGCTAGGAAAGAATCCTGCCTGAAACCCTGGAGAGCCGCTGCTGCCAGTCAGCGTGGACAATACTGGTCTAGATGTATGTATGCCTACTCAGAAGCCCCATTATGTTTAATGAGGCTTACCCTCAGGAAATTGTGCATAGGTTTCCAGCACAAGTTACTTTTGCAGGGAGATTTGCACCTTGATGTTCTGCATGTTTACTCAGAAATGAGTCCTGAGTTGTGAGCATGGTTCTGCAGGCTTAATACAGCACCTGCCCAATTCTGTCTAATGAACTGACTACCCTTTCAGCTCAGTCCTATGCATGTTTTGTCATTTGTGGGTTTTTTTATTTTGCATGAACTCTAGCTTCAGTGGTGAGGGAAAGGCACTTAGTACAAGCTCAGAGTTTCTCCATAGCTTAGCCCTAGTTTTGAAAACAGACTCATTGGCTGAATCCTGGTGAAATCTTGGCACAAATGAAGATACAATGAAAGCTTGTGCATAACGAGGAGGTAGAGGAGAGTTGCACAAAACAAGACAACTCTTTATATGAAGAGTTGCTAGAGGATGGTAGGATGAGGAGGGATGGTTGCATGGAGGGGAACAAAATTGGTAGGGGGAGAATGTAAGTGCTCAGTGGTGAAAGAAAAGCATTCTGCATATGCACAAAGGCACTCCATATTTAAGAACATAAGAAGACCCATGCTGCATCAGACCAAGGTCCATCTAGTCCAGCATTCTGTTCACACAGTGGCCAACCAGATGCCCATCGGAAACCCACAAGCAGGATATGAGTGCAATAGCACCCTCCCACCCATGTTCCCCTGCTGCCAACATTGGTCAAATGTAAATAAATTCTAGTCATTCTAAATTAGAATGCATGTATATCGTAAGGAAACTTTGGAGGTTTCTTGGCTGGGGGACAAAACGTCAAGGTTACCCTTGCACAAAAACCCCTGTTCTGAAATTTGGCTGATGTGATCTCCTCTGATGGGGCCATGAAATGGCTGCATTTAGCTTACACTAAGGGATTTACAGCTGCAAATTGTGTAGCGGACGCCATTTGCGTCTGGATCAGCCTCAGCCAGCGATACAGCATGGCAATGCCGGCCGTATCGCTGGTGCTCTGGAACCGGCCGGTGGCTCCACTGAACTGCCGCGAGGACAATCTGGCTCTGGATGGTTCCGAAGCCAGGCGGAGATGAGTACTGCCATTCCGCCATGGACTCTGGATGCCGGATTCTTTAGAATCCAGCCTCATTGGGGTCTGTGGCGGATTTCTCTGCCATCCCTAATGAGGAGGGCTTTGGAAAGGGGCGAATGCTCCTTCCTTGTTCTCCTCAACTTCTCAGCGGCTTTTGATACTGTTGACCACGGTATCCTCCTGGACCGCCTAGAGGGGTTGGGCATTGGAGACACCGTATTATGGTGGTTCCGGTCCTTCCTCTCCGGCAGGTACGAGAGGGTAGCACTGGGAGAGGAGGTTTCGGACCCATGGCCGCTTCACCAAGTTGGCCGTAGAATCCCTGTCCAAATGTCTGTAGACAGTGAGTGGCTGGATGGGGAGGAATAAGCTGCAGGTGAACCCTGACAAGACCGAGGTACTTTTTGTGGAGACAAGAGGAAGTTGAGGGATGTCGACCTGGTGTTGAATGGGGTACGGCTACCCTTGAAAGACCATACACACACGCAAGCACACCACATGCACACACCACACACACACACACACACACCTATATATATTAGACGTGCGCTTAGACTGGTGTGTGTGTTATGTGCAAATTTGTGTTATGGGCCTGTGCCCCAGATCTTTTAAGAACCTAGCAACACCCCTGTTTATCTCACTCCTCTTCTTGCTGCCTTTCCTCTTTTCACGGAGGGAACTTGAGCGGAACACAACGGGGTAATTTGATGGCTCGTTATCTGTGATCTCTTTAAAAACGGAACAAAGGGCATTTAGTGCAGAAGACGCCTTGAATGATCATGGCGTCATGTAAAGAGCCCGCAAACTTCCGTGAAGGGTCAGTCTCAATCACAGGATAAAAGCCCCCGGACTCCCAGTCATCAGTTCACTGTGGGAAGAGGGCAGGACCTCTCCACAGGCAGCAGGAGCTGGAGGCTGCTTCACCTGAGGCTCTCTGGACTGGGGCCCTTATTCTTTCTACAAAGCCATTGCATTAAGGAGCCTCATCGAAGCTGTTTAAGGCCACTGGATTCTTTCTTCAACTAAACTGGAAGTTGGATGGACGTAGTCCTCCTGTGTGACACATAGTCCGACTGACTGGCAAACCCATTGGGCCAGGGGGCAGCTGTTCAGACCCAGCACCGAGTTTCGGGGGCCACTACTGGCATGACTGGCGGGCCTGCCAGCAAGCTTATGGGGAGGCGGGGTGAGTAGCAACAGAAACAAGGGGCAAGGAGAGGCCGATGTCATGGCCTGACGCTGTTCTCGATGCCAGGCCCGGAAGAGAAAAAAAAGCCACACCAGGCTTGCCAGCAATGCCCACCGGGGGAGGTGGCCAGGCTGGGAGGAGGCCAGGCTGGAACAGCATTTCCATTCTTTCAAGGGCCTGGCAATGAAAGGAGAACTGCTGACTTCACACATGCCAGTTGCCCGTGGACTCTGCACGGAAGTCACACATGAGGTTGCTCCTTGTGATTTGCTCAGCTTTCCATATGCCCAACCCCTTTTCAAAATTTCACTTTGGCTGGCTTTAGTTTAAAAAACAACACTGCATAATTTTGACGCTTAAGTCTAACTGCAGGCTATTTCCTTTAATTGATTTCTATTGTTTCATTCTATTCCTCAAAGATTTGTCAACATTAATTTTTATACGCCTCACACTTTGCAAACACCGGCCAACTTTTTAAAATTAATGAGTTGAAATGGAGATTGAATGCCTCTCCTCTCTCCACCACAGCAGGGAACTGACACGGCCAGGATAATAAAAAATATGCTATCAACATAACATTTGTGAAAGTGGAGTTATTAAAAAAGAGTCCTTGCTGGCAGTAAGATTGATGCTCAAATGCTTTATTATTTATTCCCAGTGTTCAAGGAGAAGAGGTCCTGTTCTTGTGCCATGGGACTCACAGACCGCACTTCCCACAATAACACTTAATCCTTTCATCCAAAGTCGGAGATTTCTTTGGTTGACCTGAACTTTTTGGAACCGTATCAGCAGTGACTCCTACATTCCTAATAAATTCCAGTCTGTGGAATTTGTTTTTAAAATACCACAGACTCCTAATGACCCCCCTTCCTTTAAACCTCCTCTCAACATGTTGGCCAGTGATAAAACTACCATAGCTCAAAGGGTCTGAAAGGATGCCAAGTCCGTCATCAGGGCTCAGTCACAAAGAACGAGGGAGCTGATCATGTGTTTATAAGATCCCCTCTGGAAATGTACCGTTTCAGATGGGCTGCATTATACTGCAATTATAGGTTAAGTAACTCACTGGCATGACGCCTGATATAGGAAGACACACTGTGACAATCAGATAATACTGGGATTAAGCAAGGCAACAGCAACAGCTACTGAAAGGGGAAATTTTTGCAAGCAGGAGTGCCTGCCCAGCAAGCGTGACCTCATCCCAGCTGCATTGTCTAGGCAGGAAGTCTGGCAGAGCAAAGGCCAAGAGGCACTAAATGGAGGTCTCTGGCACAGTGGCCTGACACAAATTCAGAGGAGAAGAGAGCCGGAAACCACATGCATGGGAACAGAAGATGAGCCCTTTTTAGACCCAACCAAAGATCTATCTAGACCAGTATCCTCCTTCCAATCGAGGGCAGCTCACTCACAAGCAGTGCATAAAAATGTGGGTCATCCTCTGTTGTTTGTATTCAAAAATACATTGCCTCTGAACATGAATGCTCCATTTAGTTATCATGGCTTTTGATATACCTAACAGAAGAGCCATGATTAGTTGTCCTGCAACCAATAGAATGTTGCCTGGAAATATCACAAAAGCAAGGCCTTCTCAGTAGTGGCACCCACTTTCTGCATCACTCTCCAATGTGTGATTTCACAGGCAGAAATTGTGGCAAGTTTCAAATGCCTTTTGAAAACGTAGCAGTTTACACAGGCTTTCCCTGGCCTGTAATAGGCTATGACACTGCTCTGATTCACTATTGTTTTGCTGTAATGTTTTTAATTATTCATTCTTTCTAGACTTTTAAAAACATTGTGTTACATACACATTATAATTTAAACCACTTATATTTTATTATAGTAAGTAGTATAGAAGAAGTGTTACGTTCCATGGGGTTTTCTTGGCAAGAATACTGGAGTGGGTTGCCATTTCCTTGTGGCGAAGGGGCTTGCATAACTCAGTGAAGCCATAAGCTATGCTGTGCAGGGCCACCCAAGACGGACAGGTCATGGCGGAGAGTTCTGACAAAATGGGGTCTGCTGGAGAAGGAAATGGCAACCCACTCCAGTATTCTTGCCAAGAAAACCCCATGGAACGTATCACAAGGCTAAAAGAGATGACGCCGGAAGATGAGCCCCTCAGGTCAGAAGGTGTCCAATATACTACTGGGGAAGAGCAGAGGGAAGTTCCAAGTAGCGCCAGAAAGAGTGAAGCAGCCGGGCCAAAGCCGAAAGGACACTCAGCTGTGGATGTGTCTGGTGGTGAAAAGAAAATCCGATGCTGTAAAGAACAATTTTGTTTAGGAACCTGGAATGTCAGATCAATGAATCAAGGTAAGTTGGAGGTGGTCAAACATGAGATGGCAAGATTGAACATCGACATCTTGGGAATCAGCGAACTAAAATGGACAGGCATGGGCGAATTTAATTCAGGTGACCATCATATCTACTATTGTGGGCAAGAATCCCTTAGAAGACATGGAGTAGCACTCATAGTCAACAAAAGGGTGGGAAAAGCAGTACTGGGGTACAATCTCAAAAACAATAGAATGATCTCAGTACGAATCCAAGGCAAACCATTCAACATCACAGTAATTCAAGTCTATGCCCCAACCACTGAGGCCGAAGAAGCTGAGGCTGATCTGTTCTATGAAGACCTACAACACTTTCTAGAACTAACACCAAAAAAAGATGTCCTCTTCATCATAGGGGATTGGAATGCTAAAGTAGGAAGTCAAGAAATCACCGGGATAACAGGCAAGCATGGCTTTGGTGTACAAAATGAAGCAGGACAAAGGCTAATAGAGTTTTGCCAAGAGAACACGCTGATCATAGCAAACACTCTTTTCCAACAGCACAAGAGGCAACTCTACACATGGACATCACCAGATGGTCAATATCGAAATCAGATTTATTATGTCCTTTGCAGCCAAAGATGGAGCAGCTCCATACAGTCAGTAAAAACAAGACCTGGAGCTGACTGTGGCTCAGATCATGAGCTTCTTCTTGCAAAATTTCGGCTTAAATTGAAGAATGTAGGGAAAACCACTAAACCATTCAGGTATGACCTAAATCATATCCCTTATGAATATACAGTGGAGGTGAGGAATAGATTTACGGGATTAGACCTGATAGACAGAGTGCCTGAGGAACTATGGACGGAGGTCCGTAACATTGTTCAGGAGGCAGCAACTCAATCCATCCCAAAGAAAAAGAAATGCAAAAAAGCCAAGTGGCTGTCTGATCTGATGAGGCTTTACAAGTAGCTGAGGAAAGAAGGGAAGCGAAAAGCAAGGGAGAAAGGGGAAGATATATCCAACTGAATGCAGAGTTCCAGACAATAGCAAGGAGAGACAAGAAGGCCTTCTTAAATGAACAATGCAAAGAAATCGAGGAAAACAACAGAATGGGAAAGACTAGAGATCTCTTCAAGAAAATCAGAGATCTCAAGGGAACGTTTTGTGTAAAGACGGGCATGATAAAGGACAAAGAAGGCAGGGACCTAACAGAAGCAGATGAGATTAAGAAGAGGTGGAAAGAAGACACAGAAGAACTATACAGGAAAGATCTGAATGTCCCTGATAGCCATGATAGTGCGGTCACTGAACTTGAGCCGGACATCCTAGAAAGTGAAGTCAAGTGGGCCTTAGGAAGCATTAGTAACAACAAAACTAGTGGAGATGACAGTATTCCAGCTGAGCTATTTAAAATCCTAAAAGATGATGCTGTTAAAGTGCTGCATTCAATATGCCAGCAAATTTGGAACACTCAACAATGGCCGCAAGACTGGAAAAGGTCAGTTTACATTCCAATTCCAAAGAAGGGCAATGCCAAAGAGTGTTCAAACTACCGTACAATTGCGCTCATTTCACATGCCAGCAAGGTGATGCTCAAAATCCTACAAGCTAGGCTTCAGCAGTATGCGAACCGAGAACTACCGGAAGTACAAGCTGGGTTTCGAAGAGTCAGAGGAACTAGAGATCAAATTGCCAACATTCTCTGGATCATGGAGAAAGCAAGAGAATTCCAGAAAAACGTCTATTTCTGCTTCATTGACTACGCTAAAGCCTTTGATTGTGTGGATCACAACAAATTGTGGCAAATTCTTAAAGTGATGGGAGTACCGGACCACCTTACCTGTCTCCTGAGAAACCTGTACGAGGGTCAAGAAGCAACAGTAAGAACCAGACATGGAACAACCGATTGGTTCAAAATTGGGAAAGGAGTACGACAAGGCTGCATATTGTCACCCTGCTTATTTAACTTATATGCAGAGTACATCATGAGAAACGCCGGGTTGGATGAATCACAGGTCGGAATTAAGATTGCTGGGAGAATTATCAACAACCTCCGATATGCAGACGATACCACCCTAATGGCAGAAAGCGAAGAGGATCTAAAGAGCCTCTTGTTGAGGGTGAAAGAGGAGAGTGCAAAAGCTGGTTTGAAACTCAACATTAAAAAAACAAAGATCATGGCATCTGGCCCCATTACTTCCTGGCATATACAGATTTTACTTTCTTGGGCTCCAAGATCACCGCAGACGGTGACTGTAGCCATGACATTAAAAGACGCTTGCTCCTTGGGAGGAAAGCTATGGCCAACCTAGACAGCATAGTAAGAAGCAGAGACATCACCTTGCCGACAAAGGTCCGTCTAATCAAAGCTATGGTTTTCCCAGTAGTAATGTATGGCTGTGAGAGCTGGACTATAGGGAAGGCTGAGCGCCGAAGAATTGATGCTTTCGAACTCTGGTGCTGGAGAAGACTCTTACGAGTCCCCTGGACTGCAAGGAGGTCAAATCAGTCCATACTAAAGGAAATCAACCCTGAGTGCTCATTGGAAGGACAGATCCTGAAGCTGAAGCTCAACTATTTTGGCCACCTAATGCGAAGAGAAAACTCTCTGGAAAAGACCCTGATGCTGGGAAAGACTGAAGGCAAAAGGAGAAGGGGACGGCAGAGGATGAGATGGCTAGATAGCATCACCGATGCAATGAATATGAACTTGAGCACGCTCCAGGAGAGAGCGCAGGACAGGAAGACCTGGCGTGCTATGGTCCATGGGGTCACGAAGAGTTGGACACGACTGAACAACAACAACATAGAAGAAGTATAGAAAGAAAGAAAGAAAGAAAGAAAGAAAGAAAGAAAGAAAGAACAAACGAACCTTCCTGGTTTTGTCTAATTCCTCTTTAAAAGGCAGCGAAGGCTAGTAACCATCATCATCACCTCTTGTAATGGTGACAAGTAACTCCAGAAGTTAATTTTATGTTGACTGAAAAAGGCCTTGCTTGTTTAGTCCACCCTGAGCCAATTGCCAACCAGTTTCATTGGGTGACCCCATATTCCAGGAGTTAAGACATTCCATTAGTCAACTTTCACTTTTTTCCATCACACCTCTGCTATCAAACAAGAGTCATTATGGTTTTATAGTTTACTGTATTCTTTTTGTTTAGTAATCTGCCCAGAGAATGACTGTTATTGGGTATATTACAAATATAATAATAAATACATGAATACCGCGCCATCTGCTGATGGTACTGACAACAAACTGTAAGTGAAAACCATGGGACGTAATGATGCTGCTGGAGGTTTAGTGACCCCTGGCTTTGCAGCATAAAAGAGAGCAGAAGAGAGGAGGGAGCCTGAGAAAAACGGAGCCTCAGTAGTTCCATTGACTCTCTGGCTGGCCTGACACCCAATGAATTCTTGGCCCTTTGTGAAAGGATGTCCAGGTCAGGCCAGTTCTTTGATCTGAGACTATGGTTTTCAAAGAGCGTTCTGGGAAACCCTGGAGTTCCTCAGATGTTCATTGGTCATTCCTCAATATCTTGCTCAATAATGGTGGACAAATGCCCCAGAAAGCCAGCTTGCCACTCACAGCCAATCTTGCCGTCTCAGCAGGAGAATGTTGGGTGCATCCTAGTGTGGATTCTCATGCAATATTGGATGATGGTGAGAGCCTGAGAGGCCTAGGCATGGGCAGCTGAGTGGGCTCCCCCTAGAACAGTCCCCAGACTCTTCTACAGTGCACAGGCTCCCTGAAGGGTTCCCTGAAGACGGAACATTTGCAAACCCTAGTTCGGCTCCAAGCGGGTCCCTCCTGCCATCAACCGCCTCATCTCCCCAAACCCTGCAAGGGGCTGTTCATGTAAGGTGGAGCCTCTGGCTGGGGCAACACTTAAGTCCTGCCTTTGCTGACCAAGCAGGGACCAATCCTTAAAGACTGGTGGTCAGAATGGCCATCATCATTCCAAAAGCAGAAGGTCCATAAAAGCAAACCAACTTGCATTAAAAAAAACCACACATCTCCTTTAAAAAACTGAACTCATCCTGTTTGCATTCGCCTGGTTTCTGATTTTCAAGGAACTAGAGGTAGAGACTTTGCAATCATAAAGACGCAACAGGAAGGCTGAGTTCACACAACACAACAACCCACACTCAAGGTTGGGTATAGGTTGAGTGTGGGTTGTCACTGAATCGAGGGTTTCAATGTTAGCCAACAACTCTCAGCTAACAATCCCTCAAAGAGAACTCATGGTTTTTTGTTGGGTTGTGAACTGTGGGTTGTTCGTGGTTAACAAACCATGGTTTGTTAGCGTGGCTGGGTTCACACATCACAACAACACACAGTTCAACAACAACCCACACTCAACCCATACTCAACCTTGAGTTAGGGATGTACGAAAGTGACTTACCTTTCGTGGATTATGTTGATGGTGGGGGGGGAGGCATTCCGTCCCTCCCCCCGGAATCCTGGCCGGGGGGGAGGCGCTCCGTTCCTCCCCCCGGAATACTCGAACGGCCGGCTGTGCTCTGCGGCAGCTCCACGGAGCAGCTGGCCAGGCCCGGCCCGGCCAGGCCAGAGCTGTCCGCAGCTGGATTTCCAGCTGCAGAGGGCTCTGGGTAAAAAAAACAAAAACAAAAAAACCAACCAACCGCGTACGCAAATGGCGGCGGCTACGGCTGCCGCCATTTGCGTTCCTTCTTTTTGGCCGTCTTAATCTACGTAACTATTTACGTAGACTATGACGGCGAAAATCAAGGGGAATGCAAATAGCGTAGCGGGCGCTATTTGCGTCCCTTTTTCATTCACCGTTTTAGCCTACGTAAATCTTTACATAGGCTAAAATGGCGAATCAAAAGGGGACGCAAATAGCGCCCGCTACGCTATTTGCGTTCTCCTTGATTTTCGCCATCATAGTCTACGTAAATATTTACGTAGATTAAGATGGTAAAAAGAAGGAACGCATACGGCGGCGGCCATAGCCGCCACCATTTGCGTACACAGGTTGTTTTTTTTAAAACCCACCCAACCATGATAGGCTATGTAAAGATTTACGTAGCCTATCACGTCTTTTTTTTTTTTTTTTTACACAAGCCTGGAAATGGCAGCAGTGGCAGCCAGTCAAAAGACCGGCCGCCGCCGAAGCTGCCACCGGAGCCGCCGCCACCTGGAAGATCCGCCCCAGGTGAGTCTCGTCCCGGGGGGGATCTGCGGGGGGGGCAGGGGGGGCAGGCCGTTCCGCCACGGAGTTCGGGGGACCGAATGCACTGGCATTCGGCCTCACTGAGATCCATGGCGGAATTCTCTGACATCCCTACCTTGAGTGTGGGTTGTCATGTTGTGCGAACCCAGTTATTGATGCTTGTGCTGATGGCAACCTTCCCTTGAAACCCCAAGTGCCTTCAGACCCTATCTATATTTGGAATAGAGATGTTTGCCGTAGCATGGTCCTTAAGAACTGCTAGTTCTTGGTGATATAATTCACTTTAATCTTTAAGCATTTGACAGTATTTGCTTGAAAGAAAGAGCAACAAGTACATAATTATTGCACTAATTAAGCTGCCAAAACAGAATCCTGCCGCATGGAGCACCTTTGAAACAGTGAGCCCTCGATTCATTAGCATCTGCTGTAAGCTTATTAATCACCTAACAGGCAATTAGCAAGCTGTTACTGTTTGAGACTGGTATGTAAATAAATTCTTGGGTTAATTTCTTCCTCTGATAATAAAGAAAACATTATGAAAATTAGCTAAGCGACAATGTAAATGATCTTGACTGTTAATTATATGATGCTGTTACATGTGCGGCAACCACACACTAGACAGGCAATGGATTCCTCTCTCGGTGCACCATTATGAACATGAAATTGTTGACACAGGTAATGTGAAGCCTTTGCACACTGGAGCAGCAAATGTTTGCTTTCAGCTCACCACAGTCAAGCAGGGAATGAAAAATCGAATGTGAGTGGATTCAGACAACACCATTTTCCCCCAATGGCCACCCTAAGCTTTAGCAGTTTGTCTTAACCTGATCATCAGTGCTCAGAACATGAAACCATCAACAAACATGACAGAAAAAGGTCTTTCCTCTGAATCTACCCTGAATCTATCCTGTGATAAAAGCAGGGCTGTGAGGGTCCACATCGATTTCACAGAAGTGTAGAAAAGCCACAGGCCATAGCCTTGGCAGCAGAATGTGAATTCAAATGAATCTGTTTTTAGTTTTTTAAATAAGTTTCTAGCTCTAATGTCTGCCAAGGTCAACTTGAGAGTGTGTGAAGGACGAGGCCTGGTGGAATCTCAAAAACCAGAGGGTGGCTGAATCAGATCTCCAGTCGTTGAGGGATGGGCCTCCACTACTCTCCAGGATACATAGAAACAGAATTTGTTCTGCAAGTAAAGAGAAATGGGGCAAATGGTCTTAACTTGCATAATTTTTGCACAATGCAGAAACTGAATTCAGCTTTTCCTATCACTGAAGTTGGGCCCCCTGGACCGAAGACATGCAGCCTGGGTTGGAAGGCCCAGAGAGTCTGAGCAGTGCAAGGCTGGGGCTGGGAGACCACCTGGGAACCACCCTGAACCCTTTGGCAGGAGAGCCTGGTGCAAGGAAGGCAGCTAATAAACAGACAAACAAGAAAACGTTGGCAAGCAAAAGTTCCCCTCAACCACTCATTTCTACACTACAAACTGATATCGGTTTGATGCCACTTTAACTGCTCTGGCTTCCCACAAGGCATCCTGGGAACTGTAGTTCAGTAAGGTCCTGCTAATGATGTCAGCCATTCCTAGTCTCCTCCTCAGAACTAAAGTCCCCAGCATCCCCTGGGGAGAGTGAATGACTATTAAACCCATTTATGCCTGTAGTGTAGATATGCCTTTGTGAGTCTTTCTGTCCCTCGCCCCAATGATGGCAGTGTCCTGACCTTGCTGTCCCAAAGAAATGTTACTGCGCCACCTCCTTGCATTCGCCGCCGACGCAGTGATGCATCTTTTGCATTATGTCCGTGCTTGCCAACGGGGCAACAGCACCAGTGGTGCCAAAGCAGCCCAGCCCCAGCCCACAGGCCTGATGACGATTGCCCCCCTCCCCTTAATTACCAACAACCCACTTCTGGCTCAGAGTGGAACCGTGCCAGAAGTGTTCTCTAGTACGCAGAAAGATCACTGCAACCAAGCGTGCACTTGTGACAGGAAAGGACTGCCAGCCTCTTACTAATGTTAACTCTTTTATCATGATCTCTGTGCCCCATAAACCATACACAATATGTCATCATGGTCATGGAAGCCACCCAAGAAAAGATGAAGACAGACGATAGATGAATTAACTTCCAAGAAGACATTGTAAACCCATGCAAGAGCAAAAGGACTCCACTCATGTGGCTAGCCAAGTGAGAAATGCAAGATCTTACAAAGGTGGTGGTGGTGGGGGGACTCTTTCTGAATATAAAGCTGAATAGGACCTAAGAAGGAGTCCAGCTGTATTTTACCCTCCTTTAGCCAGCGTTCAGTTGTGGTGCACTGACTGGATGGAAATTCATCCCTCAAATCCCAAGTTCCAGATGCCTGAGGGCTCAGGCCCCAACTTTCCTTGAGGTCCTCTAACCATTAGGGCCGGCCAAGGACATTTTATTGTCTCGCACAGTTCCAGAGGTGATCTACATAATCTCCTGCGATAATGCATGGGATCGTGGACTTATGTGCTGCTTCACTGGTACCCCTTAAAGGCAAAACATACTGCCCAAGCAACTACTTGGTTTGCCTCAGTCAGAAAGTTTTCAGATGTGGCTTGGATAACCATTGTCTCAGCAGTTCAGACCTGACAGCTTCTTAAGGAAGCCTCCCTAAAGAGCAATCACGAGAAGCAGTCTTTTGATGTAGAGTGATGTCATGAGAACACACATTGGCCCAGTTCATATGTCACGGCTACCCACAGTTTAAACAAATGAGTGGGAGCGAATGAGTGTCCTGGCGCCCAACTACCTGACCATTCCCACTGAGTTGTTTCTCATGACATCTGACATGATGTCTGGGATTCTGTCCCTAGGTCATTTATTGTGACATCTGAACACAGAATTGGAGATGGGAGCGGGGGGGGGGGGGAACCAGACGTGGTTTGTTTTTGGATTACAAGTCCGCCGCCAACAACCTCCAATTCTGGGTTCAGATGTCACAATAAACGACCCAGGGACAGAATGCCCTTGGGGTGTTTAACCCAACAGGAGTGGGCAGGCAGGAGCCAGAACGATTGCTCGCTCCTGTTTCATTACCAACCCACAGTTAACAAACCATGGTTTATTTACAATGTGCAAACCTGGTCATTGGGTAAGAAGCTGCCTCCAAAATATGTATTTAAAGTTTCAGTCTTCACAATGAATGTTTTGTAGCTTTAATTTTTTTTAAATTTTTTATTGTTTTTAATGTTCTTGTTTTTACCCTTACGGGGCTTTACTGTTTTAAATTCTCGTACACCACCTTGATGGCTTTTTAGCTGATAAGGTGATATATAAATGTTAAGAATAAATACAAAATAAAATGAACTAATTAATATGTAGATTAAACAAAAAGTGAAGGAAGTAACTACTAGAAAAATTCCTTCACCCTTCTTTACAAAGCTGGCATGGACCTTGGCTTGGATTTCTGGCAGGAGATTTCAAAGGGGAAAATAAAGAATAGGTGAAAATTGTTCCAACATGTATGAAGGAACAGCAAGGGCTGGGAAACTGAACCTTTGACCCAAGACAGGTTTTGCATCCAATATAGCTATTTTTATAGACAAATTAACTTTGTAGCCAAACTACAATCTCAAGGGATACTCTCTGTGCTTTTCAAAATCACAACACAGATATAAATAAGAGGAAAGCCTATTGAATTAGTGCCAAATAGTTTCCAGTTCAGAAATGTAACGTTTCTGTTCAGCTAAGAGATTGGTATGTGCCATCTGGACCATGTGGTTTCTGAGAGATGTGGGGCAGACCTTCAGTGGGAACAACTCCCCCCTGCCCCACATAGGTCTGAACATATGGAATCATATTTCTCTAGACATCCAACTCACTGAATGTTTCTTGCAACTCCCTAACGTTTTGGATAAATGAGCTGGAAGATGAAACTAGCTCTTTTAGGTAGGGAGAGACATTTGCAGGGCCAGCCCCAGAGGGCGGCACAGCCAGGGACTTGCTAGGAGTCATCCACTGCCTTAACAGCACCGCCCGCCGCTCTTGCCCCAGAAGATCAGAGGCAGCAGGAGATAAGTGCTTGGCGTGCATCCCCATCCCATCCTCCGGCCTCTTTCAGGTTAGAGTGCCCACCACCTGCCAAACCCTGAAGCCAGCACTGAACAGCTGCTTGGCTGAAACTGGAACTGCTCACCAAAAAGAGAGGCTTTCCAACGTGATTTCAACCTGCAGTTAAGTGGCCCCCACCCACCAGTGGCCTTTGTGGTAAGTCTCACTGTGGTGGGGAATCTCTCCTGCTGTCTGCTCACTGACATTTGATGAAAGAGCAAGCGTTCCTGCAAATGCAAATCACTTGTGGTTGCCCAGTCCGAATCCCAGAAAGGCCTCGGTTCCCGCCAGCAATTTCATGCCCTGGATACTCCTTTCCTCTGGCACACCAGATGCTTGCAAAAAAAGAGAGAAGAAGCTCTGTGACAGATGTGTCTCAGCAATCTTGGGAAGGGGGAACTTAAGTGGCTGTTTCCCTGGCTAAGCCGTTTGCTCCCCAGGACTGGTTCTGGTTCTCTGCCTGCCCTGCTTCACTTTCCCAGTCTAATGAAAGACAAGGCCTTCTTCTGCCCTTCAGCCTGCAGCAAAAACAACACTTCACAGCCTGGTGTGGTTATTCTCAAACCCCTCAGTCTGTCCACACCCATAACAGAGAATACTGTTTAAATGGTCGAATTATGAGACTATAACTTCGAACATTTACAAGCAAAATCATCAGGAGAAGTTGGGCCCCCCACTTCCCATGTTCACTGCAGCTCCGCACAAGGAGGAGGAGTCAGCCGCTCCTTCCTCCCCAGTCTCTCCCTTCCTGTGCATGCGCCCACATGCGCACGCTTAGGGCTGGCAGAGAAATAGGCCACAGAATCAAATGAGCTCAGATTTCTAGGAACCTGCCCTGTGGGTGCTGCAGGGGACCGGCTTTTCCCAAGTCACATTGATTCCGCGGACTTTCAGACAAATTTTTTACTTTCTGGAATTTTATACAAATGTAGTTGTAGAAAAATACGCAGGCTGAAAATGTGCATTTCACCCATAGGCTAATGCATGAAAATGCACGTTTTGGGAGGATGTGCATATTGGGGGGATTTGCGTATTCGAGGGAATTTCCGCATTTTTGCAAGGGGGAATTTGTGCAAATTCGGGAAAGGGGGGGAAATCCAATTCCGCCAATAAGTGAACAATGGAACAAAAGGCACCTGACAAATCTGTGAAATGCAGACAGAATAGATTTTACAGAATCCATACATCCTTGCTCACACGGAACCAAAATCACAGGGAATAACGTTATTGATTATTCCTGAGTTTAAAAGAGAGCAACCTGCAGGGTAAGGCAAGGGAAAGTAAGGAAGTCTGGACATCATTTCTGACCCAAGAGGTGTCCTTCCTCCTGCCTGCCCATATGCCACAGACCATCAGTCCCAAAAGCCCTTGCTTGCTTGTGGGGACCTCACTTTCCCCAGCTTGCTTTGGCTACCAAACTGCCAAGGCAACTCAACATGCTGTTTGGCAGGATTAGCAGTCTAGAGGCCAAGTAAGCACTGACTGAACAGGCAAACAGCTGAGCCAGTAGGCAGAACTGGAGACCATCTAAGCTTGACTCAAACAACAAATTGCCCACACTGAGGGTCCAGGCTAGAGTCAGACGCTTGATAGGACCAGAGGAATCCCATTGGCTTCTCATGTCATCTGACCCTTGCTGAACTTTACTACTGCATTCTGGTCAGCCACTTTGGTGGCGCTGAAATGCACCACAAAACAGACTTGTTTTATGTGCCCTCTGGCCGCTTTTTTGGCAGCTGCCACAGGACACAGCGCCTGGATCCTATGGCCAGAGTTCCTGATGCGAGATCCTCAGTGCCTTACACAGCTAAAGGATCAGACTGCCGTGGAGCAAGACTTCAGCCACAGTGTTCTGTCAAGAGACTTGAGCACATTCCATTTCCTCCTCGAGAAATCAGTGCCAGGGCCCATCCCCTTACCACCTTTCGGACCAGTTACACGGAAGCCCACGTTGCTGCTTCCGCTCACTTACATGCTTCTCAATTGCAAAATGGAGGCTGTTTCCATTGACTGTCTGTCTGTTGAAGACTTCAGTGATGCGCCCCAAGGGAGGTTAGCCAAGCAAAACTGGGTGCCTTGTTTTAAAAGCAGATTTGTCAAGGACATATTGACCAGGAGCAGAATAGCTTTACGGGTAGTTATAAAAAGAAGTCCTCCACCCTTCATGGCCCTAGGGGCTACAGCTGAGCAAAGGTCATCCCTGTTTCTCCAAATGAAGCTGTCTTGTGAAATGGCCAGGAAATATAGGCAGAGCAAAAGGGTTCCTGATGTGAAAAGAACCTCTATTGATCATGGGCCAGTTGGCTGAGATGATTAAAACTGACCTTGTCCATAGACTCTTCTGCAGATACAAAGGTCATACCAAAGCAAAAAAACACTCCCTACTGACAGGAGAGGCTTATAGTGCAGCCTTATAGGGCAAGGGTATAAATCTGTCAGTTAAAACAATGGCACTTTACACCGAAGATGCTGTGTTGGGACTTTCTCTCCCCCGCTTTCCTTTCTACAGGAAGGGAACAAAGATGAATAATCCCCCAGCCGCAGACAGGGAGACCTCAACGGAGCTAAGGAAAACGGTGGAGGTGTCATGCTGGTGTGCACACATGCCAGGGGGATCGGAGCTGCTTTTGGAAGCTCAGAATGTCTTTATCGGAGAAGGGAATCTGCTGGCACATGAGAGGGGGGTGCTGATTTCAAAACGTCTTGCTTCCCTTTTGCCAGAAAGGGGCTGGCAGTCAAGCTGTGGCCTCTGCAGACGGTGGACTGTTTCACTCAAACGGGCTGGTCTCTGGCACGTTCGTTCGGACTGCCGGCTGTGGAAAGGGCACCTTCCTCCACCCGGTGGCAGGGACTTGCCATACAGCTATCATTGGACCAGGAAACAAGAGCAAACCTTCCCAGGCCAAAGCAAAGCCGCACAGGGAAGGGCCCTCCAAAGCACTGGTGGGAGAGAGAGGAGCTTGTCCGAGCCTTGGGGGCGGCCCTGCTGCAGCTGAGATGAGAGCCGGGCTGTTTCTGATATGGCTGAGAAGGGAATGTGAGGCACAGGGAAGCCTGGCCAAATGGGCAAGTATCAAACGGCCCTCGGCACTGTGCTCTGGGTATCACACCACCCACCAAGATGCTGAGAAAGCTGCTAGCACAGATGGCTTAGCCAAATTCATTTCGTAGTCGAATTATGGGATTCACTACCACAAAACATGGCAATCGTTCAGATGATCTGTGGGGTTTTTTGAAAAAAAGATTAGAAAAATCATGGAGAACAGGACTCTCAGTGACAATGAGCTATGATAACTGAATGGAACCTCCATGTTTGATGGCAATCTACCTCTGATCACCAGGAGCAAGGGCAAGCAACAGTGAATGGCTGTCCTCCTGTGGAAGCTTCACAGAGAAGCCCCTCTGTGTCCAGTCACTACTAGAAACAGGACAGTGCACACAGAGAGAGAGAGAGCCCCGAGATGCTGTGGTAAAAGTCCAAACTGGACTTGGAGGTCCATGCCCAGCTGCCCTCCAATTAAGCTCTGGACACACGGGTAAGATTCAACTCAAGTTTATTCGTGTACAATGAAGGCAGCTCTGTCAACCCAGAGGCAGCCCAGATCAACACTCACCACTTACATTTATAATCATAATGTGGCTAAATAAGTGACATCAGCCAAGCCTAGTGTGCATGTCTGCTCATTGTCAATTAAACTTTTATTGGACCATCACCCTCGGCTTCTTCTCAGAGCCCTGTAACTTTTTGCAAGGATGACGATTCATACGCCTGGGGTGAGTTGCTGTGGAGACAAGATAACTTATCTCTACTGTCCTAGCAGTTTCTTCTTTTGTACAAAACAAACAAAGACAACAGTTATAGGCTTTTGAGGAATCTACTACATCGGCACAAAAAAAAGCCGAGACAACATAGCCTTGCCTTAATTATTTCCACATTCCCTCATTTGATCCAATAGGAGCTGAATTCTTCATATTGGATCACCTAGAGAGTGCCGTCAGCCCACTGCTTCAGCAGTTCTTTCTGATTTTCTGCGTTTTATTGTGGCAAGCCTTGATTCATAGCAAGAAATTGCTGGCTAACTTGTCTTTTTATACAAGACGTAAGGTATGCAAAGATACAGGGTAAGAACATTACCACAAATAGAATACCCAACACAATGAGAAAGCCTTGCCTCAACCAGGCAAGGTTTGGGAGCCATCTGGTTAGTCAGTCTATAGGATTCCATCCTTTCCAGGCTTGTACATGCACTACTTCTCTAATGTCTGCTGCCAATTGTTTTACAATTTTCCCATTGCCATCAATCTTTAGACAACAGTCAGATCAATTAAATTTTCCACACAGGCCGCCTTCAGCTGCCAGGAGATAGTCTAAACCCATTCTGTTCTGGATGATGGCTTCCTGCATTGGAGTAATCTGAGTAGCAACCAGGCCCAAGGCATCTGCAGCATGACTGGCAAACACTTCAACTACTGCATGTAGCCTGATATGTCAAATCTCGTGCTACTATATTGGGTTCAAAGACAGCTGGACTTATCCCAAAAACGGTCCATCTTTACAGGTGCTTTTAAAACAGAATGTTTCCAGTGTAGGAATGACAGACCACCATGTGTGAGCATTTGGAAACCCCAAATCCTTTCAAGTGCTGTTATCTGACTTTAAAGGAGCCAGGGGGCTTGCCAAGTTAGCTGCACTTAAAGGTTTGGCCTCCCAGGGCACTGGAGCCGAGGTAGCCTTAGAGGCCGTTAAACAGATCCAACAATCTGAAAGTGCAAAGGTTTGTTGGATGCTCTGAGTTATACTGGGAACGCTGCTTGCGGAAGGATCAGTCTGTAATACTGGCTCACGAGGACTACCTATACAAGAAGATAGAAGGTAGATTAAAACAACACATCCAAACATTCTGCCAATACAAGCTCTTCTCTAACATGCACGCTATAACGCTTAACTTTGCTAGCAACCCAAATTCAACTACTACTTAGTATCCCCACATAGGATCAATTGTTATTACTTTCTTTTGATCTAAAATGTTAAAGGTTGATCCTGCTGGTTATAATGTTCAGTCACCCACTGAGGTTGTGGGTGGACCCTCAGATAGTCTGGCAGAGCTGACCAAGCTCTGTCAGGCGATGGGGCGTGCGCAGCTTCCCAATGGTTCACTGCATGTGTGAGTTGTGAAAAGTCAGACAGGTCAGTACTTGCGTGACGAGCCTGCTCCTCCTCTGCTTCCACGTCTGGCCTTGCTTTGTCCACAGGGTGCAGAGGAAGGCTAGCGGTGCTGTTCCCGTGCTGTGCGTGGCCCTCACTTTCGCTCCCTCCTACAAGTGCAGATCAGAAGAGCCTTTTGACGGACTTTTTGAGCAATGGGTGCAGTGGATCCAAGCGGACTTTCCTTTCACCTTTACTGCTGTGTGAGTGGTCAGCAACATAAGATGGGGACCAGTCTAACGTTCTTGGAGGCCTTCGGCTGTCCATGCGCAAATGTAGACCTCGTCTCCGGGTAGGAATGGATGAGCTGGCACATCAAAGGGCAGTGGTTGCGCGTTGCCCACGTGCCTGCGGATATGCTGGAACTGGCCCTGGAGCTGAATAATATAAGCAGTTAAGTCTTCATCCCCTCCTAGCAGTGTAACCTGAGGAAAAGCCCATTCTCGGCCAATTGGGGCCCAGGCAGTATGACTTTTGCATTCTCCCTCACACACTGAGGGCAGGCAGAAACCACCCGCTTAGCCATTTGATGTATACCTGGGGCAAACCATTCTCTGCAAGTTCCCTGTGCCAACCCAGTACTACCCACATGCCCCTGGCTGTGGCACTGTTCTAATACTGGCCTTAGACCTGCTTTTGGTAAGACAAGCCTGCCATCTGGGACAGCCCAGGCTCCAGTGCTATCTTGTGTAGCTCCGGCCGCTTGCCACACTTTCTTCTCCTCTGCACTGGCAAGTTCCCACCATGTTAATAAGGGTGGGGCTGGTATCACAGCGCAGAGGTGGTGTTCAGGAGGCAGTGGATGAAAGGCGGCTGATTTTGCCTCCTTATCTGCCATGGCATTCCCTTGGGTGACAGGTCATTACCAGTCCGTGAGCTTTGCAATGTACTACTGCTAATTCTTGAGGCAAGTGGATTGTATTCAGCAGCCTGTTGATTTCAGGACCATTGGAAACTGGTTTTCTGGCTGCTGTGATGAATCCTCGCTCTTTCCATAGGGCACCTGTAGTATGACAAACTCCAAAGGCATATTTAGAATCAGTGTAGACAGCCAGAGATCTCTCTCCTGCTTTTTCACAAGCTCTGGATAAAGCAGTCAGTTCCGCGGCTTGTGCACTTTTATTTCCTGGCAGGGGTCCAGAGTCAATTACTTCTGTGTTTGACACTACTGCATAGCCTGTCTTACAGATTCCATCCACCAGCCTGGAAGATCCATCAACAAACCAAATGAATTCAGAACTTTGCAAAGGTGTGTCTTTCAGATCATCTCTAGGCATTTGCACTTCATGAATAACTGCTTTACAAGTCATGTGGGAGATCTGGATCTTGCTCAGGCATAAGAGTTGTGGGGTTAAACACGTTACAACATGAAATAATTAATTCTGGAGTTTGGAGCAACAAAGTCTCATATTTGGGTGTTGGAAAAATGCTGGGTATTTCGCTGGGTCAACAAGGCGGACACTGCATGAGGTATCCAGAGTTGCAAAGGGTGACCAAGTACAACGTCTTGGACCTTTCCAACAATGAGTGCCACGGCTGCAGCACTGTGCACACAAGAGGCACAGCCTTTCACAGCGCTAAGTGCCCAGAATAATACCCTACTGGCCTCCTATGAGGTCTTAAATTTTAACAGAGAATCCCAGAAGCTACACCACATTTCTCATGTACAAATAAAAGGTTTAGTATAATCTGGGAGACCTAAAGCTGGAGCAGATACAAGGAGAGTCTTTAGTTGCTCCCAAGTCTGGGAGTCGAGCTTTGTCCATTCACATTCCTGTGGGGCTGCAGCCTTCGTTTTCTTTTAACTAGGGATGTACGAAAGTTCCGCCATGGATCTCGGGGAGGCAGAATGCCAGTGCATTCAGCCCCCCGAAATCGGTGGCGGAACGGCCCGCCAGCCCCCCAGGATGGGACTTACCTGGGGCGGATCTTCCTGGCGGCAGTGGCTCCGGTGGTGGCTCCGGTGGCGGTGCGGCAGCGGCAGCGGCGGTGGCCGGTCTTCCGACTGGCTGCCGCTGCCGCCATTTCCAGGTTAAAAAAAAAGTGATAGGCTACGTAAAGATTTACGTAGCCTATTACGGCTAGATTTTAAAAAAACACTGTGATAGACTACGTAAATCTTTACGTAGCCTATCACGGCTGACTTAAAAAAAAACAAAAACATGCGCGTATGCAAATGGCGGCAGCCATGGCCGCCGCCATTTGCGTTCCTTATTTTGGCACGTCTTAGTCTACGTAAACATTTACGTAGACTAAGACGGCGAAAATAAGGGGAACGCAAATAGCGTAGACGCTATGCTATTTGCGTTCCCCTTATTTTCGCCGTCTTAGTCTACGTAAATGTTTACGTAGACTAAGATGTGCCAAAATAAGGAACGCAAATGGTGGCGGCCATGGCCGCCGCCATTTGCGTACGCACATTTTTTGTTTTTTTTTAAATCAGCCGTGATAGGCTACGTAAAGATTTACGTAGCCTATCACAGCTGACTGCAGGGACGCAAATGGCGGCGGCTACAGCCGCCGCCACTTGCGTCCCTGCTAGCCAGCGGCCAGATGTAGCTAGGATGGCTAGCGTCCCTGCTAGCCAGCGGCAGAATTGCTGCGGAGCACAGCCGGCCGGCCAGGATTCCGGGGGGGGGGAACGGAGCGCCTCCCCCCCGGCGAGGATTCCAGGGGGAGGGACGGACCACCTCCCCCCGCACCATCAGCATAATCCCCGAAAGGTACGTACCTTTCGTACATCCCTACTTTTAACCATTTCCTCACAATTTCAGAGAAGCCAGGGATCCGAGCTCTGCAATGCCCCAACATGCCCAACAGCCGGGCTCTGACCTGGGCTGCAGGAGAGGGGCATTCATTTTTGTGCACGTGTTTATAAGATAATTTCCTAGTTTCCACATTCAAGACAGAATGTGTCCCAGATATTCAACTTCAGATTTACACCACTGCAACTTCCTCTTTGCAATTTTATGTCCTCTTTCACCTAAGGCGTTAATCAATACGACCGAATCAATTTTGCAATCTTCCTCTGAGCATGCACAGAGTAAAATATCAGGTCTAATGCTGTATATACACATACACTTGCAGGGATGCTGCATATTATGGTGGCGGGATTTGGGACATTATTATGTCTTGGGATCTCAAATTTATTGATTAGCCTGAGTTTTTGCACCATGCGGTAACTGGGGGGCTGTCTTGGCTCTACCCTCTTTTTGACAGTCAGAATTGGGGTGTTACATGGCCAAGAAACATTGTACTAAGACACCTTGTTTTAAGAGGTTTTCAATTAGTTTCTCAATGCATTCTCTGGCTTCCAATGACATGGGATATTGCTTCACTTGTGGGGGGGGGGGTATGTCAGTACGGACGTTAATTTTTATAGGAGCTGCAGATTTTAGCAGCCCGATTTCACCCGAACCTTTCACCCAGTACTCAGATGGCAGCCCTCTGAGCTCTTCTGGCAGATCTGTGTCTGTTGGGGGACTGGCCTCCTCTAAAAAAGCCATGACATTGGAAGTAGGCAGGGTGACATAGAGCCCATCTCGACTGCAACTGATAGAAGCATTTAACTTTGCTAGCAGGTCTCTTCCCAAGAGGTTTACTGGGCTTTTTGACATCATCAGGAAGGAATGATCTGCTGCAAAGGCCAATTTTAACCGTAACTGGTTGACTCAAGGGAACAGTGGATAATTTTCTATCAATTCCTATGACACTTTCTCCGGAACCAGAAAAGGGTAAGGTGATTTTATTCAGCATGGTTTTTGCAGCGCCAGTGTCAAGAAGACAGTCATAAGGTTTCCCATTTATGTTAAGGGTCAGAAAAGGTTTTGCCAATGCCAATTTCCAGCTGTTTGGGGTTTGACTCTCGCTCTCGCCACCAACCAACTCTAGACCTCCTTCTACCCATCATTCTGACGTACCAACACTTCCTGCTCCCTGGTAAGTGGCGGGCCCTTGCCCCTGCCACTGCCCAGTCTACTGATCTTCTTGCCTTTGATTCCCCTTCTGGGGACACTCATTTTTCCAGTGACCAGGTTGCTTGCAATAATAGCACACATCCCAGTCATAACCACTTCCCTGTCCTCCCTCATTTGCTCCTGCACTTGCTCCTCTACCACATCCTCTCTGACCACGTCTGCGACCAAACTCTCGTCTTCTCCCTCGGCCACACCTCAGGAACCTTGTTCCCATAATGGCTGCTGCCAACAACTTTGCCTCTAACTCTTTCTCCTTCTTCTGTTGCTTCTGCGCCTTCTCCTCCCTTCTATCAAACACTTACTTTGCTATTGCCAACATCTCCACACCCTGAAATATTTTTGAATATCAGGAGTGGCTTGCTCCACAAACATACCTACTATCAGGGCAGCATGCCTTGACTCATCAGGGTCAATGCCCCCATACATGCGCAGAGCGCGAGTCAAACGAACCAGGAAATCAGCGGGGGATTCTGATTTTGCTTGAGTCACAGCCAGCACCTTAGACCAGTTTATAATTTTAATTATAAATTAAATTAAAACTATAAACATTAATTAATTAATTAATTGTAGAACAGTGCTCATCCATTCTTGGTACTGAGTTATGACTGTCCAATTGGCTGCATCATTCAGACTTAACAGGGGACAGGGGTTGGTGTAGGCGTTTAAAACCCCTATTTGACACATTTGTGTACAGACAGTTTGAATTTGGTTTATAACTGGATATATCCTTTGGGATGGTGCCAAATCTTGGTTCTCTGGCTAGGGGGGCGGTGGACAAGGCGGTAGAGGCGACACGGATGGTACGCTCGCAAAGGACTTCTTGCTTCTTGGTTTATAACTGGATATATCCTTTGGGATGGTGCCAAATCTTGGTTCTCTGGCTAGGAGGGCGGTGGACAAGGCGGTAGAGGCGACACGGATGGTACGCTCGCAAAGGACTTCTTTACTTCTTGCCTGCCTTTTCTCAGCCACATTGGTCCAGAGAAACCAATAATCCACGTTTTCGGACACCCTGTCCTCTAGAACAAGGCGGAGATCACTTAAGATGTTTTGGTTGAAGGATCCTTCCGGTGGCCACGAATGACTAAGAACTGGCCATTTTTCTGGGCACAACAGAACCAAGCGCTTTTTACTCAAACCAGCCATGCCTGGCAGAGTATTCCATTGCTTAAGCATAACATCTAGAGATGACCCTGTCGGGACACTCCGACCCCCACCCATATTGTCTCCTTCAACCAGTTAAGGCTGTCCTGTATATACCTTTCAATACTTAATGGACATCACCTTAAACAAAGGAAACCAACCAGGGGGTCTCACCTTTTTTTACCAGTGAATCTTACCCTACTTGGAGTTGGCCTTGGTTCTGAAGCACACCCATCCCGCCTGCTCAAGAAGACCCCAAGGTGAACTCACCTAGTGCCGGCTGGGTTGTTCAGGCATCGGGCAGGGCGTGATTGCACTGCAAAGCTGGGCCCTCCGGGCTGGCTTGTCAGATTGTGGTAAAAGTCCAAACTGGACTTGGGGGTCCGTGCCCAGCTGCCCTCCAGTTAAGCTCTGGACACATGGGTAAGATTCAACTCGAGTTTATTCGCATACAACGAAGGCATCTCTGTCAGCCCAGAGGCAGCCCAGATCAACACTCACCACTTACATTTATAATCATAATGTGGCTAAATAAGTGACATCAGCCAAGCCTAGCGCGCATGTCTGCTCATTATCAATTAAACGTTTATTGGACCATCACCCTCAGCTTCTTCTCAGAGCCCTGTAACTTTTTGCAAGGATGACGATTCATAGCCCCCTGGTGAGTTGCTATGGAGACAAGATAACTTATCTCTACTGTCCTAGCAGTTTCTTCTTTTGTATGAAACAAACAAAGACAACATATAGGCTTTTGAGGAATCTACTACATTGGCACACAAAAAAGCCGAGACAACATGGCCTTGCCTTAGTTATTTTCCACAAGGCTTCCATTGCTCCATGCCTTTGCCCACCCTGCAACCCGTCAGAGCCCACCCAACTTTTCCCCATGGCCTGCCCCGGCTCCATCCTCTCTGCTTGCTTGGAAGGGGCCAGTGCTATTTATATAAGTAAGCCAAATGATGACATCAGAGTGTGCCTCCAGACGAGGCTTTTATTGCACCAGAGGCCTGCCTCAGTCATGGAATGTTGCGGGGTCCAGACAATATTGTAACCCACCCATGTGTCCCCACTGCTTCTTCCATCTTGTTTCTTACTGCAAAACTGTGTTAAGGAAGAGAAGATGGGAGAGCTTCATGATGCCTTTCGAGAGTTAGTGCTAGGGGTCCTCTGCCTCGAAGCCCCCAGATTACCAGCAGCAATGTCTCTCCTGATCATTCCTGCAAAGGAAACTCACCTGGCAAAGGTTCTGTCCGTCTGGTGATGGGCAAACGCCATCGCTCCCATACCCATTTCTCTCTCCCCAGTGGGAAAACAACAGTCGGCTTAGAATCATAGAATAGTAGGGTTGGAAGGGGCCTACAAGGCCATCGAGTCCAACCCCCTGCTCAATGCAGGAATCCAGGTCAGAGCATCCCCAACAGGTGGCTGTCCAGCCTCGTCTTGAACGCCTCCAGTGTGGGAGAGCCCACCACCTCCCTAGGGAATCGGTTCCATTGTCATGTTGCTCTAACAGTCAGGAAGTTTTTCCTGATGTTCAGCCGGAGTTGGCTTCCTGTCACTTGAGCCCATTCTTCCGTGTCCTGCACTCTGGGATGATTGAGAAGAGATCCTGGCTTTCCTCTTTGGGACAACCTTTCAAGTACTTGAACAGCGCTATCATATCTCCCCTCAGTCTTCTCTTCTTAAGGCTAAACATGCCCAGTTCTTTCAGTCTCTCTTCATAGGGCTTTGTTTCCAGTCCCCTAATCTTCTTTGTTGCCCTCCTCTGAACCTTCTCCAGTTTGTCTGCATCCTTCTTAAAGTGTGGTGCCCAGAACTGGACACAGTACTCCAGATGAGGTCTAACCAGTGCTGAGTAGAGGGGAACTAATACTTCCCGGGATTTGGAAGCTATGCTTCTATGAATGTACCCCAAAATAGCATTGGCCTTTTTTGCAGCCACATCCCATTGTTGGCTCATATTCAGCTTGTGATCGACAACAATTCCAAGATCCTTCTCGCTTGTAGTGTGGTTGAGCCAAGTATTGCCCATCTTGTAACTGTGCATTTGGTTTTTTTTCCTAGGTGCAGAACTTGGCGTTTCTCCCCATTAAATGTCATTCTGTTGTTTTCTGCCCAGCGCTCCAATCTATCAAGATCACTTTGAATTTTGTTTCTGTCTTCCAGCTATCCCGCCCAATTTTGTGTCATCTGCCAATTGGATCAGCATTCCCTGCACCTCCTCCTCCAAGTAATTAATAAAAACGTTGAAGAGCACTAGGCCCAGGACTGAGCCCTGCAGTACCCCACTTGTTACCACTCCCCAGTTTGAGAAAATCCCACTGATAAGCACTCTTTGAGTCCAGTTCTGTAGCCAGCTGTGGATCCACCGGATCGTTGTTTCATCTAGCCCACTTTGAGCTAGTTTGCTCATCAGGAGATCATGGGGCACTTTGTCGAAAGCTTTGCTGAAGTCGAGGTATATGATGTCCACAGCATTCCCACAGTCCACAAGGGAGGTGACCTGATCAAAAAATGAGATCAGATTCATCTGGCAGGATTTGTTCTTGACAAATCCATGTTGGCTTCGAGTAATTGCTGCATTGTTTTCAAGGTGCTTACTGATGGATTGCTTTATCATCTGCTCCAGAATTTTCCCTTCTTACCCTTTTTGAAGATAGGGACATTAGCCCTCCTCCAGTCATCTGGCACTTCATCCGTCCTCCAGGATTTCTCAAAGAGAACAGACAGCGGTTCTGAGAGTTCTTCTGCCAGTTCCTTTATTACTCTAGGATGCAGTTCATCTGGCCCTGGAGATCTGAACTCATTCAAAGTAATTAGGTGTTCCTTGACCGTATGCCTCTCGATCTCAAGCTGCAATCCTGCCCCTTCAGCCTGTACTTTGCCTTTGCCAGGGGGGTCATAGACCCTCTTTGGGGAGAAGACTGAGCCAAAGTAGGAATTGAGCACCTCTGCCTTTTCTTTGTCTTCTGTTATCATTTTGCCATCCTTATTTATTAGCTGAACCACCATTTCTTTCCTCTGTCTTTTACTATGCACATAGCTGAAGAAAGCCTTTTGGTTGCATTTAGCAGCCCTCTCTAACCTCAGCTCGTTCTCAGCTTTAGCCTTCCTGACGCCATCCCTGCAATTCTGTGCTACCTGCCTGTACTCTTCCTTGGTAGCTTGGCCTTCTTTCCACTTCCTATATGTGTCCTTTTTTGTCTTCAGGTCATCTCTAAGCTTTTTGTGAAGCCACATTCACAATGGTGAATGGCTTAGCAATATTCTATGGATGATACCCCAAAGTTTGACCCAAAACAGGGTGGTCTCCCAGGAGCAGCAGTCAGATTTTGAAAGCAACCCCAGGCTAGAAAGTTCTGCTGAAGCCCCCAAACTGCCAACAAGCTCCAGGAGCTTCCACAGCCGCCCGTGAGTCACTTGTGCACGGTGCTGGCACATCACACAGCCAAAGACAGCACCGCGAGCCACATTCTGTTGGAGGGGCTCCTGCAGGGCTGGGGCTTCTCCCTTGATCTCTGCAAACAGAAGTGGCTCTTGCCAACTGAAAGGCAACATGGAGATAAAATGTTAGAGGTCTGGTTATATTACATAAACTACAGTGGGATTGAGAACTTGTGGCAAATTCGCCGCCATTATGAGTCCAATCATAAAACTCACCACACAAGTGAATTTTGATTCTTTTTATTCTTGCTGTGCCTGACAGGTAGCAGATGAGGAATATCCGATCTAGTAAGACAAATAGATAGTGTGGGGAGAAGCATCATCTAGTGGAGGGGAGGAGTGCATTTAATAATATGCCCATTGGCTCAGAGGAACTGTTACGGTCACATATTGGGCCTGCTGCCACAAGATGCGTGGAGGGTCTGTAGCTTTGTGGTAGAGCACACACTTTAATTTATTCATTCATTCACTCATTTGTTCATTCATTTTTTATTTATTAATAGTGCTCAAGTTGCTTTGTTGTTCAGTCGTTCAGTCGTGTCCGACCCTTCGTGACCCCATGGATCATAGCACGCCAGGCCTTCCTGTCCTGCACTTTCTCCCGGAGCGTGCTCAAGTCCATATTCATTGCATCAGTGATGCTATCTAGCCATCTCATCCTCTGCCGTCCCCTTCTCCTTTTGCCTTCAGTCTTTCCCAGCATCAGGGTCTTTTCCAGAGAGTTTTCCCTTCGCATTAGGTGGCCAAAATAGTTGAGCTTCAGTTTCAGTATCTGTCCTTCCAATGAGCACTCAGGGTTGATTTCCTTTAGGATGGACTGATTTGACCTCCTTGCAGTCCAGGGGACTCGTAAGAGTCTTCTCCAGCACCAGAGTTCGAAAGCATCAATTCTTCGGCGCTCAGCCTTCCCTATAGTCCAGCTCTCACAGCCATACATTACTACTGGGAAAACCATAGCTTTGATTAGACGGACCTTTGTCGGCAAGGTGATGTCTTACTATGCTGTCTAGGTTTCCCATAGCTTTCCTCCCAAGGAGCAAGCATCTTTTAATTTCATGGCTACAGTCACCGTCTGCAGTGATCTTGGAGCCCAAGAAAGTAAAGTCTGTCACTGCTTCCATTTCTTCCCCTTCTATATGCCAGGAAGTGATGGGGTCAGATGCCATGATCTTCATTTTTGTAATGTTGAGTTTCAAACCAGCTTTTGCACTCTCCTCTTTCACCCTCAACAAGAGGCTCTTTAGATCCTCTTCGCTTTCTGCCATTAGGGTGGTATCGTCTGCGTATCTGAGGTTGTTGATAATTCTCCCGGCAATCTTAAATCCGACCTGTGATTCATCCAACCCGGCGTTTCTCATGGTGTACTCTGCATATAAGTTAAATAAGCAGGGCAACAATATGCAGCCTTGTCGTACTCCTTTCCCAATTTTGAACCACTCGGTTGTTCCATGTCTGGTTCTTACTGTTGCTTCTTGATCCTCGTACAGGTTTCTCAGGAGACAGGTAAGGTGGTCATGTACTCCCATCTCTTTAAGAATTTGCCACAATTTGTTGTGATCCACACAAACAAAGGCTTTAGTGTAGTCAATGAAGCAGAAATAGACATTTTTCTGGAATTCTCTTGCTTTCTTCATGATCCAGCGAATGTTGGCGATTTGATCTCTAGTTCCTCTGCCTCTTCGGAACCCAGCTTGTACTTCTGGTAGTTCTCGGTTCACATACTGCTGAAGCCTAGCTTGTAGGATTTTGAGCATCACCTTGCTGGCATGTGAAATGAGCGCAATTGTACGGTAGTTTGAACACTCTTTGGCATTGCCCTTCTTTGGAATTGGAATGTAAACTGACCTTTTCCAGTCTTGTGGCCACTGTTGAGTGTTCCAAATTTGCTGGCATATTGAGTGCAGCACTTTAACAGCATCATCTTTTAGGATTTTAAATAGTTCAGCTGGAATACTGTCATCTCTGCTAGCTTTGTTGTTAGTAATGCTTCCTAAGGCCCACTTGACTTCACTCTCTAGGATGTCCGGCTCAAGTTCAGTGAGCGCACTATCATGGCTCTCAGGGAAATTAAGATCTTTCCTGTATAGTTCTTCTGTGTATTCTTTCCACCTCTTCTCATTCTCATCTGCTTCTGTTAGGTCCCTGCCTTCTTTGTCCTTTATCATGCCCGTCTTTGCACAAAACGTTCCCTTGAGATCTCTGATTTTCTTGAAGAGATCTCTAGTCTTTCCCATTCTGTTGTTTTCCTCGATTTCTTTGCATTGTTCACTTAAGAAGGCCTTCTTGTCTCTCCTTGCTATTCTCTCTGGAACTCTGCATTCAGTTGGATATATCTTCCCCTTCTACTGAAATCATTCTATTGTTTTTGAGATTGTACCCCAGTACTGCTTTTCCCACCCTTTTGTTGACTATGAGTGCTACTCCATTTCTTCTAAGGGATTCTTGCCCACAGTAGTAGATATGATGGTCACCTGAATTAAATTCGCCCATGCTTGTCCATTGTAGTTCGCTGATTCCCAAGATGTCGATGTTCAATCTTGCCATCTCATCTTTGACCACCTCCAGCTTACCTTGATTCATTGATCTTACATTCCAGGTTCCTAAACAATATTGTTCTTTACAGCATCAGACTTTCTTTTCACCACCAGACACATCCACAGCTGAGTTTCGGCTTTGGCCCAGCCGCTTCACTCTTTCTGGCGCTACTTGGAACTTTCCTCTGCTCTTCCCCAGTAGCATATTGGACACCTTCCGACCTGAGGGGCTCATCTTCCGGCGTCATCTCTTTTAGCCTTGTGATACGTTCCATGGGGTTTTCTTGGCAAGAATACTGGAGTGGGTTGCCATTTCCTTCTCCAGTGGACCACATTTTGTCAGAACGCTCCGCCATGACCTGTCCGTCTTGGGTGGCCCTGCATGGCATAGCTTATGGCTTCACTGAGTTATGGAAGCCCCTTCGTCACAACAAGGCAGTGATCCATGAACTCAAGTCACTAACCATAATAAAATACAGATAAATACAAAAATGTAATCAAAACATAAGACAAATCAAATCAGTTAAAAGCACTAGGGCTGTGCACTGCTTCAGCCCAAGGCCCGAATCCCAAGTCAAAGTGGTTTGCTTCAGGTCACTTTCTGCCCCTTCCGAGGCGGAAGGGGCACAAAGCAACCGGGAGTGGGTCAGGGGCTCTGCTAAGCACTCGGTGTGCTTCAGACCTTTGGCACCCCTGCCCAGCCATGCCAGGCCTTACCTGAACTGTCACCACCTGCTCTGCCACCACTGTCCTCGCCGCTGCCACCATCGTCCTCACCACTGCTGCCGCCACCACCCTCACTGCCCTCGCTGTCCTCGCTGCTGTCCTCGCTGCCGTCCTTGCCGCCACTGCCTCCACCGCCGCTACCCTTGCTGCCTTCTCCACTGCTGTCCTCACTGCCGCCAACTCCTGAGGCCTGGATGCACACAGCAACTCTTACTGCAGGGAGTCGCCATTTTTAAAATGGCAACTTCCAGGAAGTTTCAGGAGGTTGCCATTTTAAAAATGGCGGCTCCTTGCAGTAAGAGTCGCCGCATGTGTCCAGGCCTTGGGAGTTGGTGATGGCAGAGAAGGCAGTGAGGACGGCAGCGGTGGTGGTGAGGATGGCTGCAGAGAAGGCGGTGAAGATGGCGGCGAGGACAGTGGTGGCGGAGGCGGCGGGGAGGGCGATGGAGGCGGGGGCAAGGATGGCAACAGAGGTGGCAGAGAGGACAACAGTGGCAGTGGCAGAGGAGGTGGCAGAGGCGGCAAAGTAAGGGGGTTCATGCGGGGGCATCGGGGGGGACCCAAAGCAGGGTTTGACATCTGAATCCTGCTTCGGGTTTGGGGCCGAGTCAGGCTGGGGGGGGCCCCGAATCTGCCCAAGCCGAATCAGGCCCATCTCTGAAGCCATGAAGTGGCTTCCAAGTTGGATCAGGGGGTCCCTGTACAGCCCTAAAAAGCACACCTTGGTATGCAAAAAGTCCCCAGTTTAATCCCTGGAAACTTCTGTATATTCAAAAAGGACCAGGTAGCAGGTGATGGGCAAGGAGAGACTAGGGAGCCACTGGGGGCTGTCCTCAAGGGGAATTTGCTGTGAATTGGGAGCATTTCGAGATTGTTGGCAGCAGATGGTGTCGTGGCCAATTTGTGGCCACCCTGGAGATTTCCCGTGGAAAGGCCAGATTTTCTGAGACTACTTTGATTCTGTTTTATTTCTTTAATTTGGGTTCTCTGCACTTCTGGTGCTGTGTGCCCCTGTCATCCGCATTTACTTCGGCATGATAGCCCTGCCCAGGGGTGTGTCTTTCACCTGGCCATGACTTTACTGAGCCTTTCCAGCCTTCAGAATTGCCCTGCACTCTCATTTTGCCAGTAATTAGCCTTTGTGATGATGCATTCCTCTGATGTTTGCATTACTTCACTTCTCCATTGTTGTGTTAAATCACATCTCTGATAAGTCACTCCTTTGATGTTATGTATAGTCGCTTCTTGATCTGGCAAGGTCTCAGGAGCCTGTCATTGCAAGCAAGGAGAAAGTGCCCAGATAAGGAGAAAGGTGTGTGTGGGTGTGTGCGGAAGCAATAACTCTGCAACAGTTTGTTTGAATGGTGTGAAATGGGGTGGGGCTGCTCTCAGGGGGAGCCTTCAAATGCTGCACTCGAGAACCAGAGATTTTTGGCTACTCAAGGCAAAAGTGCATATATGGAGAAAAATGGGGTGGGAGTAATAACTCCACTGCAGCCTGCTGGAATACAGTGAAATGGGGGGTGGGGAGATGCACCTAGAGGGAACCTTCAGATGCTGCACTCAAGAACTGGGGATTTTGGCTTCTCAAGGCAGAAATACACACATTGGGGAACAGGAGAGAGAGAAATAACTCCACAGCAGACTGCTGGAATGTGGCAAAACTGGGGGCAGGGGGGTGCTCTCATAGGGATCCTACTAGCTTCTCTCCTAGCTTCTCTACTATAATGTAGTAGCAGAGCCCAGATATGGGCTACGAAACAACCCTCTTTCATTGGTTGAGCAGCCCCTCCCAGTTTGATGACATTCAGTTCTACCCCCTGCCCCACCCCACCCCACCAGGAAGTATGTTCCTTTGGAAGTACTGTGTGACCCCAGAAAACCAGATAGTACACTCAGATTATCTTGCTTCATGTGTCCCTCATGGACCAAAGCTGATCCCATGAAAATCCAGATAATACTCCAACACGTTCCTCATTCTGTTGTCGTGAAGATTCCCCCTCCCCCCAATACTGGGATGGAAGACCTGGCATAAGGCAGGGTCTGATGGGGCCTCCAAAAGGGGATTAGACATATCCAGGGAGGATGACCCATGAGGGCTATTTTGAACCTCCTGATTCAGAGGAAATCTGCCCGTGAATGGCTAATACTGGGGATGGTAACAGTGGGAGGGGGCTTGTGAGCTTCCCTGGTGGGGCATCTTGTTGGCCACTGTGGGAAACAGGAGGCTGGACTGGATGGATTCACTTTGGTCCAGAGTGGGTGGGAGATGTTCATTGAGACCACAGCACATAGGGAGGGAATGTTTAACCCTCTTCTCCTTCGCCACAAACCTAACAAAAATACCCCCCGTGCTCCTATTAGGCCCCAAAATAAAAGCTCCTATTAGTGCCGAAGGGAGCTTTCTCTGTGTGTGTGTGTGTGGGGAGGTAATAGCATTGGGGGGCACACCTGCTATTAACAAAGAGATCTTGATGTGCTTCAATGTGACCTATTTAGTGTCACCTCTCATTTGGACCCGAGGACCAACAGAGCTCTTCTCTTGCTCCCCAACCTGGCTGGGAAGCCTCCCCGGGGTGTTGTGCAAGCTCTGGAACTCCTGCATTCTAGGGCTTGGTGTCTGGGAGGGATCTTTTCAAGGCGCTCCTACTGTTTAACCAGTGGAATTCCTGTGCTCTGCTTGGGTGCAGTGACGAACAAGTCATTCACAAAAGTCCCCTGAGAGCCCAAAGCCACTACCCACTATGGCTGTGCACTGCTTTCGCTCGAGGCCTGAACCCTGAATTGAAGCAGGCTGCTTCGGGTCACTTTGTGCCCCTTCCAAGGCGAAGTGGAGGGGGTATGAAGCAACCCAAAGCAGGTCAGGGGCTCTCCGAAGCACTCGGTGTGCTTCGGAGCTTCGGAAGCCCCGGCCCAGCTGCACCAGGTCCTTACCTGAGCCGCTGCCACCATCGCTACCATTGTCCTCACCACCACCTCTGCCACCGCTTCCGTTGGTGCCGCCACCGCCACTGTCCTTGCCGCCACTGCCCTCACCACTTCCACCACTGCCGTCCTCGCCACTGCCACTGCCTCTATCGCCGCTGTCCTCGCCACCACCAACTCCTGAGGCCTGGACACGCGCGGCGACTCTTACTGCAGGGAGTCACCATTTTAAAATGGCAACTTCCAGGAAGTTCCAGGAGGTTGCCATTTTAAAAATGGTGACTCCCTGCAGTAAGAGTCGGCATGCGTGTCCAGGCCTCAGGAATTGGCAGCAACGAGGATGGCAGCGGAGGAGGAGGCAGCAAGGTATATTGGCTCCAGGCCTGTAACCAAGTTACCTGAGGGGCCTAGAGATCCATAATGCTTTGCTTAGGTTCAGTATTGGTGCAATTCCCTTGCTAGTGGGCCTCTGAGCATGTGAGATGAGTCAAAGGCCAATAGTGCGGCCCCAAGCACATTCCATACTGATGAGTGGAGTATCTTATCAAGATGTGCCTGGGAAGTGAAGCTATGTTTATGGTGAGCTGCAGGTGTCTGTGCTGGGAAAGCTCTCCCTTCTTACCAAGCACTGTTATGCTGAGAAAGTTGTAAATGAATGCTAATTAATGCTTGCTGTTGTCATCCTGCCTCATTGCTAACATCTATGGTATAAAACCCATTTTACCCCATGGCTCTGGGTTCAGAGAAGCTGTCTGATCCAACCATTGATTGTACTCAATAAAGTATCTCCTTGTAAGTAAACCTGGATCTGATTTATCACTATCTTGGCACCTCTAAATTCGAAGTTCGAAGCCTAGTGCAGGGGCAATAAACAAGGTAAAGGGGTTTGTGTGGGGGCATTGGGGGGGACCCAAAATGGGGTTTGGCATCTGAATCCTGTTTCAGGTTCGGAGCCAAGTCCGGTCCAGGGCCCCCTGAATCTGCCCAAGCTGAATCAGGCCCATCTCTGAAGCCACAAAGTGGCTTCCGAGTTGGATCAGGGGGTCCCTGCACAGCCCTACTGCCCACAAAGAAGAGGCTACCTACAGTTGGGTGGCCATTTACTCATTTCCAAAAAAGAGGACAACAGAAGAGACAAATTTGCATATAATTTGTATATGCTAATTTATAGAGAGATATGCAAATTTAGAAATACAGTACATCTCACTATAGCGGGGAAGACTGCAACCTGGTGCCCTGTGTGGTGTGCTCCTCAGCTGTCCAGGTACTGCTGATGGGTAGCTCCAAGGACTCCTTCCTTATGGTCCTTTAAACCTTGAAATCAGATGGGACTGGACAGCCTTTCAATGAGAGGATACCTCTGTAAAGGGGGGCACCTGGCCACCCTAGTCACCGCTCTGCCCTTGCCTCCTTCCAAATCAGCCTGACTGGGGGTGGCTAATTCTGGGCCATCTCTGCTCTGGATAAGAGTGGCTCGGCCCATCTCTCCTGGCACAGAGACTCAGCAGAGCTGTTTGTCCTCAGAGATGCTCGCTCACAACAGCAGCTCCCTCGGGGGAAAGGGGCTCCCCTGAGGACATCCCCCCTTTACATTCTGAAAGTCAACCTTTTGGAGTATACAGGCCCAATCTACATGGAAATGTTTTGAGAGGCACTTTGAGGTTATATCCGGATTTTCATGAAACTGGCTTTGGTCTGTCAGTGGCAAACGAAGCAAGACAAGCAGAATATACGGTACCTAAACCTGCTTTCCCAGGTCAAACTGCACTTCAATCTGCCGTACTTTCGGTTTGGGTGGGCGGAGTCCAGCGAGTAGAGCTGAATGTCACTAAGTGCATGGATACTGCTCAGCAAATGAGAGAGGCTTGTTCCCTGTTCCTCTCCATGCTCAGGGAAGCTTAATGGTAGCACTGAATTAAGCCCTAGTTCACCCCACACCTCTCCCTCCTCATCCACCCCTGGGAAATTGTGACAAAATTAAGCAGAGCTACTGCACTACTCTGTTTGGGCTGGACATCAGGAAAAACCTCCTGACTGTTAGAGCAACACGACAATGGAACCCATTACCTGGGGAGGTGGAGGGCTCTCCCACACTGGAGGCCTTCAAGACGAGGCTGGACAGCCATCTGTTGGAGATGCTCTGACCTGGATTCCTGCACTGAGAAGTGAGCTGGACTTGATGGTCTTGCAGGCCCCTTCCAACCCTACTATTCTATGAGTCTATGATTCTATGAATAAGCTACCTTTGTGAATGGATAAAGCAGGCTAATCCGCTATTGTGAAGGCTTGAAACAGCGCTACTGCGCTGTTCTGGGTGGGCGACTCAGTCTCTCTTCCCTCTTGCCCAGGCAGCATTGGACAGGCTGCTCACAGCTCACATTTCCAGGCCAGCAACTGCAAGAGGCGATGGCAAAGCAGCAGCAGCAGCTGCAATAGCAGCCAAAGGCCTGGCACCCAAGGCAGCGGGAACCGGGAAGGTGAGGAGAGTGGGAGGAAAGGGGTGAAGCAGGGGGGAGCGAGAACTTTGTTCCAAGGCAGCCGCCTGGTGGGGTGAGGCTGGAGCCACTTTGGGGGCCGGAGATTGCAGTTAGATGACGGCGCCTCACCTGCATGCCCACATCTCAAGCAATAGCCAGAGAAGAGCGCTCGCCAGAAGGGCAGAAGAAGAATTCACCCTGCCGGTTCCTCCTCTCACTTTTCCAGTTCTTGGTGGCCGCTGCTGCTGCTGCGCCTGGAAATGGTGCCGGCTCCAGGATTAGCTGAAAGTCTTCCGTTTGGTTTGGGGGGGGGCACCTCACCTTTCACTCCAAGCGCTGGCAGATCCGGCATCGATACACATCAGAGCATCTCGCCTGCCCCCGCCTCCCTCTTCTTTCTCTCAAGAAAGGTCTCTGCTGGATGGCAGTGTTGTTAATACAAAACTCCCAGAATCTTTCCCCTCATTCTTAAGGGAGAACTGTGTGAATAATGTCAACCCCAAGCAGATTCAAAAAGGAAAAAAGAGATCATAGCCGAATATGAATGGATAAAGCAGGCTACTCCACTATTGTGAATGCTTGAAACAGTGCTACTGCGGTAATCTGAATGGGGGAAACATGCTACCTTTGTGAATGGGCAAAGCAGGCTACTCCGCTATTATGAATGGAAAAACAGTGCTACTGCGAAGTAATGCTAAGTGGGAAAGGAAGCCTGTGTCCAAAAGCGCCCTACTGGGGGAAAAAAGGGGGCAGCCCCATCCCTTGACCAGGTCACTACCAGGTCATAGCAAGGTCACAGAAACAAGGCACGCCCAGGATTTAATGTGTGGGGACGGGGCACATTGTAGCGGAACTGCATGGGAGCCACGTTTAAGGAAAACAATGCGCTAAAAAATGACTTTTCGAAAATGCGCCTTTCCAGAAGGAAGGTGCGGCATTGCTGTGGATTGACGACAACGTCATCTGTCGCAAAGGACCCTGGTGTGCTCTCCCTCCACACTAAATCGGCCATGTAGATTGGCTCAATCCAAGTGGCAAAAGCCTTCAGTTTTATCTGGGGACAAGCTGTGCCTCAGCCAGGGCTGGCCTTAGCGGTGGATGAGCTGGGCAGTTGCCCAAGGTGCCAAGCTGAGCTGAGGGGCTGTGTTTTTGTAATATACTGTATGCAGTGAGCCAGGGTGGCAAAAAGCAAGGGTCTGTAACATTTCTTTTAAGGTTCTACAGGTTGTTTGGGTACTAACTGCAAAAATGATCTTCCTTCAATTAGCTTTAAATTATGTTTCTTTTTCAGTTTCTACTTTGATGTCATTTGCACTACGTAAAAATCAGTGGGATGTCTCAATGGATATCACACCTGCACCAGGCCCATAAATCCTCTGGGTGGCCCTGCAAAACTGACTACGGGGTTCAGTGGGGCACCAAAGGCACTCCTCGCCCAGGGCGCTATTTATCTGGCCTCAGCAGAAGTTATAGAAACACAGGTGGATCCTCTGCCATCCTCATAGAATCATAGAATCACAGAATAGTAGGCTTGGAAGGGGCCTACAAGGCCATCGAGTCCAACCCCCTGCTTAATGCAGGTATCCAAGTCAGAGCATCCCTGACAGATGGCTGTCCAGCCTCCTCTTGAACACCTCCAGTGTGGGAGAGCCCACCACCTCCCTATGTAAACGGCCTCCTTGCAGTTTAAACCAGATTTCCCACATTCATTTTACTTTTTCTTCAAGTATGAGGTTAAAATTCAGAGAATCAGTCTAGGGTGCTTCCAGGGAGAGGGAGGGGTCCTGGTGCAACCAGTGAGAAGGCCTTGTGCCACCAATGAGAAGGCCTTGTGCACTATTCCATATTTTTCTCTGTAACGGATTTTCTGCTGTAAGAAAGTGGTGGGATAACATGGGAGAGTTACGAGTGGAAGAAGGGGACATCATCTGGACCCCTGGGAAAAATCTGTGAATGCGCAAGGTGATCATGGTGACATAAAAGCCTCATCTGAAAGCCCCCCTAGTGAACAATGCCTTTAATTCCTTCATGGCCCAGAGAAACCACCATGTGGGAATAGGATATGAGTGTCTCTAAGATCTGCTCCCCACTCATGTCTGGAATATGATGCTTTAGAGCACAGTCCTGTGCATATTCATACAGAAAAAGCCTTACAACGACCAGCATGCCCCAAGCAGCATAGGTTGCTGTAGGACTTTTTTCCCTGTCTAAACATGTATAGGATTGTGCCCTTAATGTTTCCAAGATCCATTCCCCACTCTCCCCAATATTATATTTTAAGGGGATTAAGGTTTCCATTTAAGCCTTTTTGTTCTTGATTTTCCTTTTTAATTTCTACCACTTCTTGGTGAAGTGAATGCATCAGGTATAATTAGGCCTTGTCCAGGGGGCAAAGGCGTGCTCCGATCCCAGGAAGGCAATTGATTTACGAAAACATGAAGGACTCATGAAAAGATTTAAGGGTTTCTCTGAGGCATTTGCAGAAATCAGTTGCGAAACTTAAAGCCCTTCCTTTCTCTTAGATCTTAAAAACTAGATTGCCCTTGGTGTCCTTTTGCAAGGGTGTGTACAAGGAAGGTCTTGGCAAACGGAGGGAAATTGATCTTTCCCCTCTTGTGTGTATGTATAGATTACATACATACATACATAAGAAGTGTGCACTGACCCCCCACCCCACTTCAACTCACACCCCGATTCAGCGTTTTGGAAAACATCCTGCTTCTGCTCAGGCCAATTTGTAGTTGGTCCACTTCAGCTCAGCACCAAACCTCAGTCAAGGTTTGGAAAAATGCGTCTTCATGCTTCCTGTTGACTACCATGGGAAAAAACTAACTTTTTTTCTCTTGATCAGAACTGGATGATAATTTCAGGCATAGTAGCCCCCTAGAAGGGGCTTACACCCACCCAATGTCAGAAAAATAGGTGCAGGGTTTATATTTTTGTTTTCTTTTAAAGGGATCTGCCAATAATGTTTTAATTCCTTGGAAGAAGTGGATAAACATTTCAGGATTCATTGCCCCATCAGAGGAGATCATGTCTGCCAAATTTCAGAATGCTAGCCACAAGGGCTTTTGTGCAAGGGTGGCCTTGACATTTTGAGGTGTCCAAAAGAAGACATATTTATCTCCCCATGTTCCTTGTGGACCATTGTTCTGAAAATTACAGACAGCCTAGAGGTGTCCCTAAGTAAGAAACCAGCAAAGTTTCAGAAGGATAGGTGCAGCAGTTCATGTGGAAGGGGAGTTCTCCGGTTTGGGGGCGGATTTGCTTTCCTTTCCATTCACCCCTTCCCCAATCGTTTTGGAGTAAATTTGTCTGAAAATGCACAGGTCATTAGAGGTGTCCTCCAGGCAAGAAATCTGCACAGTTTCTAAAGGATATACATGCATGCAAATTTAGAATGACTAGAATGTATTTACATTTCACCAATGTTAGCAGCAGGGGAACATGGGTGGGAAGGTGCTATTGCACTCATGTCCTGCTTGTGGGTTTCCAATGGGCATCTGGTTGGCCACTGTGTGAACAGAATGCTGGACTAGATGGACTTTGGTCTGATGCAGCACGGCTCTTCTTATGTTCTTAAATGGAGAGTGCCTCTGAGCATGTGCAGAATGTTTTTCTTTCACCTCTGAGCACTTACATTCTCCCCCTACCAATTCTATTCCCCTTCATGCAACCATCCCTCCTCATCCTACCATCCTCCAGCAACTCTTCATAAAAACAGATGTCTTGTTTTGTGCAACTCCTCTCTACCTTCTCCTTGTTATACACAAGCTCTCATTGTATCTTCCTCCCCATAACTTCACTTGTGCCAAGACATCACCTGGTTTCAGCCAATGAGTATGTTTTGAAAACTAGGGCTCATTTATGGAGAAACTCTGAGCATGTACTAAGTGCCTTTCCCTCACCACTGAAGCTAGAGTTCATGCAAAATGAAAAAAACACAAATGACAAAACAATGCATTAGACTACACAAATGTAGTCAATGCATTAGACGGTATTAAGCCTGCAGTACCATGTTCACAACTCAGGACGTATTTCTGAGTAAATATACAGAACATCAAGGTGCAAGCCTCCCTCCAAAAGTAACTTGTGCTGGAATCCTATGCACACTTTCCTGAAGGAAAGCCTCATTAAACATAATGGGGCTTCTGAGTAGGCATACATAGGACTGTATAAATGAGCAGCATTTATCTCCCCTCCACTTAAAAAACAAACCCAAAACTCCTATTTTTATTAAAGCTTTATCTGCACAGGAACATCGGAAGCTGCCTTGTACTGAGTCAGACCCTGGGTCCATCTAGCCCCATATTGTCCACACTGACTGGCAGCAGCGGCTCTCCGGGGTTTCAGGCAGGATTCTTTCCTAGCCCTACCTGGAGCTGCGGGGGGTTGAACCTGGGACCTCCTGCATGCCAAGCATGTGCTCCGCCACTGAGTTGCAGCCCTCCCTCTTGCTGGATAATGGCAACTGACAAACAAAACAGCCCCACATTGGTTTCTCTGCAACCATGTGAACCCCCTTTTCTCAAAGGCTTGAGTGAGGAGAAGGAGAAAAACCAACCCGTTTGTCTGTCAAATACAGTTCAGAACTTCTCTTGCCCGCCGAAGAGAATTCTCTTTAAGAATTCCCCAAGATATGCTCTGGGTGGAATAAAGAAGAGGAAGAAAGAACAGGATAGGGGGAGGAAGAAGAGAAGAAGAATGATGATTGGATATGCGTTGGGACAGGGGGGGGTAGAGAAAAAAGAGCCAAGGGGCTCCTTTCAGAGAGGTAGTACTTCCGAGGAATTTGGGAGGCTGTGGAGGGTTTGTAAGGATTGCCCGTACTTAAATGAACTTTATGAGGTGAGGTGGCTGAGGGCTTTTTCTAGCTTTTTTTAAACTGTAGAACCTATTTAAAAGCCCCAACAGTTCCTCCATCATGATGCCACAGGGTCCTAACCCTCCCTTTGGGATTATTTGAGTCCTACAGCTATAGGAGAAATTAAAGTGGAGGGGGAGAAAGAAGTTTGTGGAGGCTAGGGATGTATGAAACCCCGTTACCTGGCGTCCATGGAGGGTTCGCTGGGGGGGGGAGGCGATCCGTCCCTCCCCCTCGGAATCCTTGCCGGCCGTCTCCACTCCGCGGAGAGTCCGCAGAGCTGCCGGCCAGCTCCAGCCACTGGCGGACTTCCGGTCACTGGGACGCAAATGGCATTTTCTTCCACAGGACGGCAGCAGACGGAGTGGACTGGCTGGTGGCAGGTAGGATCTGTTCCAGGGCAACTTTGCGGGGTGGCGGAGGTGGGTGGTCCGTTCCGCCACGGACTCCGAGGGGCTGGATTCTAAAGTCCGTGGCGGAATTCTCTAACATCCCTAGTGGAGGCTGATTGGATCATTTGCTGTACTGAAGCTACTAAACTTCTGCAGAAGCCAAAGGCTCCACTCTGGGGCAGTAAAATCAGGTGCTGTATGAAATGCCAGTATTTCACATGGAGCTCTTTCTTCCCTTCCTCCTCCCTCTTCAAAATTTCATTGCAGGCAAGCTCACAACAGTGGGCATGTAAGAGCAGAAAAGAAAAAGGGGGGGGAGGTTTTTTGCACCTCAAAAAAACCCTACACCAGAGATTAGGGATAGTGACCTCCTAGTGGTCACCTTGAACACCTTCTGATTAGGATCTCGAATCCCCTGGGTGACTTGACAGTTTTTACTTTTTGTTTTAGACTTTGAGAAAAGGAAACTTTACGCATGGCTAGCGCAAAAGCCACTGGACCTAACTGTCTGACATTTGGTAGGTTCAGTCAGCTCCATAGGGCCTGCTAGGTCCCCAAATTACATGAATTTACATGAAGCACAAAAGAATTATAGCTCTTTGCCTTGACAGATTTTCTTGGAAAAAGCAAATTTTACCTGTGGCTTGCACAAAAGCCACTAGACCTAACTGTCTGAAATTTGGCAGGCTCAGTCATCTCTATGGAGGTTGGCACGTCCCCAAATTCCATGCATGTACTGTATGTGGAAGCACACAAAAAATATAGCTCTTTGCTTTGTCAGATTTTCTTGAAAATAGCAAATTTAGCTGTGACCAGCACAAAAGCCACTAGGCCTAACTGTCTGAAATTTGGCAGGCTCAATCAGTTTCATGGGGGCTACCCACCCTCCAAATGTCATGTATTTATCCTACACACTAAAAAAGGTATGGCCGTTTTTGTTTTCCAATGCAAGTCAATGGGAAAATGTAAAAAAAATGGCAATTAGGACAGCTCGAAAGATCCGGGGCCCAGCTCAAAAAAGAGCCCTGGTAGGGCTCTCCATAACGACGCCCCTGTTTGCCCCATAAAACTCTTCCCTGCCTCTAGAAATGGGCTGGCTGCTGGCACCTGGCACCTGGCACTTCCACAGGTCTCAGGCCCACCAATTGCACAAGTTTAATGGAATGCTTTTGGTGTCGTTGATAATCACGGTTTAAATGCTCACACATTTCTGAGTTTTATTACCTCAACTTACTGAACTGAAATGGTCAGACACATCAAAATGTTTGCAGTAAAATGGCTCCACTTTTCAAGGATGCATTCAGGGACTCTCCATGTGACATCCAGTTCAAGGGCATTTGCCAGTCAGTAGGTGAGCCCTAGTTGTGGCGGGGGCGGGGGCCATGCCAGACAAAGTGACGCCCACTGCAGTCCCTGCAGCTCTGTTGTACTGAGCCTGCTTTTGGAACTGACCCTTTGGCAGAAGCCTCACTGAAGTCCTAGGGCTTCACCACACCAGGCTTTTTATCCCGCAATTTATCAGGGCTTCTGCTTCCGGATTCTTTGCAGGATTAAGATCGGCAATTTACACTGGCTGCTTTTGGGGGGCTGTCTTTCTCAGCAAGTTCTCGCAGCCTCTTTGCCACCTCCTCAGAGTTTGCTGCCTCTCTCTGTTTAGTCTAGGAATTGGGGGAGCAAGGGGGGTGCTGAGGGTGGGATACTTTGACAGAATTTGCTATGCTTTTCTCTTTCTCCTCATCCTGCTGACTCCACTGAGGTAGCAGAGAGGGCACCCCAATCTACCCAGTCAGCGAGAACCACCCAGAATACGTAGCTCCATCAGCTCCATATTACATGTTCATCCTGCCATTTATCTTGCTGTTCTTCCGAAGAGCTCAGAGGAGCGTACATGTCTCCTTCCATTATCGAACAACCCTGCAAGGTAGCGTAGGCGGGGGGGGGGGGGGCGCAAGGAGACTAGCCCAGCATATCTTCCCTTCTTCCATGGTGGAGGAGCTTATCATATGGAGCCACCCTATATTTACCTCATGGCGCTGTGGTTATAGAGGAACTGCACAATTTCCTATGGCCATTAACAAGGACATACATTTAAATACTGCATTATCATCTCTGATCTTTTAAAAAGCAGGATAAAGGTCAAAACCCACGGGAGATGCCCTGGAGGTTGACAATGTTGTGCAAAGGACCCGCAAACTTCTGTGAGTACCAATCACAAGCGTGCAATAAAAGCCTCGTATAGAAATGCTCCTGGACACACCTAAATCTGCACTTGGACTTTGAAATATAAGGTAAGATTTGGGATGCTGTTTGAGCTACAGAATCTCACATTTGCAGAGTGCAATGATGGCTCAAGGGGTGAGAAGGGCCTCATTTATGCCCAATGGTGATTCAATGAAGTCCCTACTGCCTGCCTAGGTGCTCTCACTCCTGAGATACCCCTCGAAGATCCCTGCCTTTTAAGCAGAAGGCAAAGGGGCTTCTGCCAGACAAAGGAAAGAACCAGCGGCTAAGCAAGATTGCAAACGTACCCCTCACTTTTGTCTTTATTCTTCCACAAAGGAACATTGAGGCACATGCCTGGGCTTTGCTTACATTGTGTTACATCTTTGCTTACATCTACAAGTAGAACTGACAAGCAGCTAGCTGGCTTTCTGATGGGTGCAGAGACAGGTACTAGGCAGTACTTTAAGAACAAAGGACATAAGAGAAGCCATGCTGGATCAGACCAAGGGTCCATCTAGTCAAGCATTCTGTTCACATTGTGGCCAGCCAGCTGCCCACAGAAAACCAGCAAGTAGGACATGAATGCAACAGCACCCTCCTGCCCATGTTCCCCAGCAACTGGAGCACATAGGCATACTGCCTCTGATACTGGAGGTAGCATAGAGCCATTGGACTAGTAGCCATTGATAACCTTATCTTCCATGAATTTATCCAATCCCCTTTTAAAGCCATCCAAATTAGTGGCCACTGTGTGAAAAAGCCCTTCCTTCTATCCCACCAATCAGCTTCATGGGATGACTCCATTGGGTTCTAGGATTATGACAGAGGGGAAAAAATGTCTCCCTATCCACTTTGTCCACACCATGCATAATTTTGTACACCTCTATCATGTCTCCCCTTACTTGCCTTTTTTCTAAGCTAAACAATCCCAACTGCTGTAACCTTTCCTCATAGGAGAGATGCTCCAGCCCTTGATCATCTTGTTTGCACTTTTCTGCACTTTCCCCAACTCTACAATATTCTTTCTTAGGTATGGTGACCAGAACTCTGCACAGTATTCCAAGTGTGGTCGCACCATAGATTTGTATAAGGGGAGTAGGATCGTGGCAGTTTTATTCTCAGTCCCTTTTCTAGTTATGCCTAACATGGAATTTGCGTTTTTAACAGCTGCCACACACTGGGTTGACATTTTCATTGAGCTGTCCACCACAACCCCGAGATCTCTTTCCTGGTAGGGATGGACGAAAGTCCCTTACCTGGTCCCGCAGCTTTTTTCGGGGGGGGGGAGGCGCTCCGTTTCTCCCCCCGAAATTCTTGGCGGGTGGGGAGGCGCCCCTCCCCGCCCCTCCCCGCCGAAATTCTGGCTGTGCGGGAGTGCCCCGTCTCCCTGGCCACGAAAGAAAAAAGTAAAGTAAAAAAAAAAACGTGATAGGCTACGTAAAGATTTACGTAGCCTATCACGGCTAGATTTTCAAAGTCAGCCGTGATAGGCTACGTAAATCTTTATGTAGCCTATCACGGCTGACTTTGGGGGGGGGGAAAGCGCGTACGCAAATGGCGGCGCCCATGGGCGCCGCCATTTGTGTTCCTTATTTGGGCACGGGTAGTCTACGTAAAGATTTACGTAGACTACGGCGAAAATAACGGCAACGCTATTTTCATGGCTAGATTTTCAAAGTCAGCTGTGATAGGCTACGTAAATCTTTATGTAGCCTATCATGGCTGACTTTGAAAATCTAGCTGTGATAGGCTGCGTAAATCTTTATGTGGCCTATCATGTTTGTGTGTTTTTTTTTTACTTTACTTGGAAATGGCGGTGGCGGCAGCCAGTCGGAAGACCGGCCGCCGCCGCTGCCGCACCGCCACCAGGACCCGCCGCCGCGAGGGACATTCGCACGATGTAAGTCCCATCCCGGGGGGGTGTCGGAGAATTTCCCCACCAATTTCGGGGGGCTGAATGCGTTGGCATTCGGCCTCCCGGAGATTCGTGAAGAAATTCTCCGACATCCCTATTTCCTGGTCCGGTCACCTCTAGCACAGATCCCATCAGGTTATACCAGAAGTTGGGATTTTTTGCCCCAACGTGCATCACTTTACACTTGCATACATTGAACCACATTTGCCATTTGATTGCCCATTCCCCCAGTCTGGAGAGATCCTTTTGGAGCTCCTCACAATCCCTTTTTGTTTTAACACCCTAAATAATTTGGTGTCATCCGCAAACTTGGCCACTTTGCTGCTCACTCCTAATTCCAGATCGTTTATGAACAGGTTGTAAAGCACTGGTCCTAGTACAGATCCCTGTGGGACCCCACTGTTTACATCCCCCATTGGGAGAATGTACGATTTATTCCTACTCTCTGCTTTCTGTTTTTTAACCAGTTACTGATTCATAAGAGGGCCTCTCCTCTTACTCCACGACCGCTAAGGTTTTCTGGAGTCTTTGGTGAGGGACTTCATCAAAAGCCTTTTGGAAGTCCAAGTAAGCAATGTTTACTGGATCACCCCTGTATATGTGTTTATTGACACTCTCAAAGAACTCTCAAAGGTTAGTGAGACAGGACTTAGCTTTGTGGAAGCTCATGGCCTATTTCCTCCCCTTCTACATTTGGGCAATCAAAAACATTTTCATCTTCTACTGAAGATGTTAGTGGGAAGGAAGGTTCTGGAAGGGCCAGCAGCAGTTGGGAGAGAGGGAGCAGGTGGCTTAGCAGTTGTGGCGAGCTCAGGATCCCCACATAAGCCTAGGGGGAATTATGGAGGTCAGTGGCTTTTCTGCTTCCTGTCTAACGAGGACGGACTGAGCCATATATGACAGAAGGGAGGGAGAGAATGTGTGTGTGAGGTCATGAAGCAAGTGAGCACGTCTCTACCGAGAGCCCCGACTTCTCTTGCTTGCGCTCCTGCCTAATGGAGCGGAGGGGAAGCATGCCTGCACAGAAGAGGGAAATAAAGTAGCCTTTTTTTCCCTGCTGGGAAAGAAGGTAAAGGTGTCCCCAACCAGTCGTGTCTGACTCTAGGGTGCGGTGCTCATCCCCATTTCTAAGCCGAAGAGCCAGCACTGTCCAAAGACGCTTCCATGGTCATGTGGCCGGCATGACTGAACACCGAGGTGCACGGAATGCTGTTACCTTTCCCGCCGAGGCGGTACCTATTTATCTACTTGCAATTTCTTGCTTTCGAACTGCTAGGTTGGCAGGAGCTGGGACTGAAGACGGGAGCTCACTCCGTCACGCGGCACTCGGGTCTCGAACTGCTGACCTGCCGACCTTCCAGTCTGCAGTTCAGCGTCTTAACCACTAAGCCACCGCAGCCCTATGCTGGGAAAGAACCCCCTCCCATATTACTCGGCGCCATTTTCTCTCATAGCCCGCTGAGGACCTCAGGTTCTTGAGCCATCACATGGCAGAGCCATCTTCACTGGATGGGCAGGGAATAAGCTAGTTCCTTAAAATCAGTTTTAACTATTTCAGGGGTGAGCAAGCCTTAGAAACTCGCTTCTCGAGTTGTTTCTTGTTTCTTTATCTCTTCATCCGCCCTTCCCGGACATTTAAACCCGTTCAGTTAGATCAGTAAGAAAAGAGTTTTCCTCACTGGAGAAGTCATCGGCTGCATACTCTAACTTTTGGTCTTTACGGTGTAAACTCTATGAAGCACGGCCCTTATCACTTAAGCTTCTGGTCTTCTTTCAAAATCACACCAGTTTGCTTTGCTAAGTTGTTTTATAAATCACCCATGCTTAAGTAGAGGCACCCAACCCCTTCAGGTTCTAAGATTTATAACCGATGGAATGGAAGTACTATACAAGTGCAGTAAAATTTTATGATGTACTTCGTTGTTTCGATTGTTGTGAACCACTCAGACAGCTTCGGCTATTGGGCGGTATAGAAATGTAATAATAAATAAATAAACCTTCATCCTTTTGGGATGGTTTCACCTGAACCGAATACTTCCCAATTCCTGTCAGCTTTCCCCCAGGGCTTAGTTTAAAAGATGCTCTTCCACCTTTTTTATGTTTCGCGCCAGCAGTCTGGTCCCATTTTGGTTCAAGTGGAGCCCGTCCCTCTTGTACAGGCTTGTCCCAAAATGTCCCCCAGTGTCTAAGAAATCTGAACCCTTCCTCCTACACCACTGTCTCAACCATGCATTGAGACTCCTCAGCTTCGCCTGTCTAGCTGGCCCCATGTGTGGAACAGGTAGCATTTCAGAGAAAGCCACCTTGGTGGTCCTGGAATTCAACCTTCCATACTTCCCCCCCACCAGGTCCCCTCCCAGGTCACTCTCCTGTCCCAAATCCAAAGTAACTGGCCTCTTGAAACCTGATTCCTTGGCATCACTGTTCCAGAACCATAGAATCATAGAATAGGAGGGTTGGAAGGGGCCAACAAGACCACTGAGTCCAACCCCCTGCTCAATGCCAGAATCCAAGTCAGAGCATCCCTGACAGATGGCTGTCCAGCCTCATCTTGAATGCCTCCAGTGTGGAGAGCCCACCACCTCCCTAGGTCATTGGTTCCACTGTTGTATTGCTCTAACAGTCAGGAAGTTTCTCTTGATGTTCAGCTGGAATCTGGCTTCCTGTCACTTGAGCCCATTATTCTGTGTCCTGCATTCTGGGATGATCAAGAAGAGATCCTGGCCTTCTTCTCTGGGACAACCTTTCAAGGACTTGAAGAGCACTATCCTACCTCTCCTCAGTCTTCTCGTTTCAAGGCTAAACAGGCCCATTTCTTTCAGTCTCTCCTCAGAGGGCTTTGTTTCCAGTCCCCTGATCATCTTTGTTGCCCTCCTCTGAACCCTCTCCAGCTTGTCTGCATCCTTCTTAAAGTGTGGTGCCCAGAACTGGACATAGTACTCCGGTTGAGGCCTAACTAGTGTTGAGTAGAGGGGAACTAGTACTTCCCGGGATTTGGAAGCTATACTTCTATGAATGAAGCCCCGAATAGCATTTGCCTTTTTTGTAGCCACATCACATTGTTGCCTCATATTCAGCTTGTGATCGACAACAGTTCCAAGATCCTTCTTGCTTGTAGCATTGTTGAGCCAAGTATCCCACATCTTGTAACTGCATTTGGTTTCTTTTTCCTAGGTGCAGAACTTGGCATTTATCCATATTAAATGTCATTCTGTTGTTTTCTGCCCAGTGCTCCAGCCTCTCAAGATCACTTTGAATTCTGTTCCTGTCTTCCAGGGTATTAGCTATCCCACCCAATTTTGTGTCATCTGCAAATCTGATAAGCATTCCCTGCACATCCTCATCTAAAGGCATTAATAAAAATGTTGAAGACCATCGGGCCCAGGACTGAGCCCTGCGGTACCCCGCTCATTACCTCTCCCCAGTTTGAGATGATCCCATTGATAAGCACTCTTTGAGTCTGATTCTGTAGCCAACTGTGGATCCACCGGATCGTTGTTTCATCTTGCCCACTTTGAGCTAGTTTGCTCATCAGGATATCATGGGGCACTTTGTCCAAAGCTTTGCTGATGTCAAGGTATATGATGTCCACAGCATTCCCATGGTCCACAAGGGAGGTTACTTGATCAAAAAATGAGATCAAATTCGTCTGGCAGGTTTTGTTCTTGACAAATCCATGTTGGCTTTGAGTAATCACTGAATGGTTTTCAAGGTGCTTAGAGACTGATTGCTTTATCATCTCCTCCAGAATTTTCCCAGGGATTGCTGTCAGACTGACTGGTCTGTAGTTCCCAGCTTCCTCCTTTTCGCCCTTTTTGAAGATAGGGACAACATTAGCCCTCCTCCAGTCATCTGGCACTTCACCTGTCCTCCATGATTTCTCAAAGATAATAGACAGTGGTTCTGAGGGTTCTTTTGTCAGTTCCTTTATGAACTCATTCAAAGTAATTAGGTGTTCCTTGACCATACGCCTATCGATGTCAAGCTGCAATCCTGCCACTTCAGCCTGTACTTCACCTTTGCCAGGGGGATCATAGACCCTGTTTTGGGAGAAGACTGAGCCAAACCACCACTTCTTTCCTCTGCCTTTTACTATGCACGTATCTGAAGAAAGCCTTTTTGTTGCTATTAGCATCCCTTGCCAACCTCAGCTGGTTCTCAGCTTTAGCCTGACGCCATCCTGGCAATTCTGTGCTACCTGCCTCTACTCTTCCTTTGTAGCTTGCTTGGCCTTCCTTCTACTTCCTATATGTGTCCTTTTTTATTTTCAAGTCATCTCTAAGCTTTTTGTGAAGCTACATTGGCTTCTTCTGTTGTCTTCTGCCTTTTTTTCTTGTTGGAATTGCTTGTAATTGTGCCTTTAGAAATTACTTTTTAAAAAACTCCCACCCATCTTGGACTCCTTTTCTCATTAGAGTCATTTGCCAGGGGACCTTACTGATCATTATTCTTAGTTTATTAAAATTGGCTTTCCTAAAATCCAGGGTACACATTTGGCTACACTTAGCTTTTGCTTCATTAAGAACCAAGCAATCAAGTATAACATGGTCGCTTTCCCCCAGAGTTCCTGTAACTGCTACTTTATCCACTAAGTCATCTCTGTTGGTTAGGATCAAGTCAAGGATAGCCAATCCTCTAGTTCCCTCCTCTACTTTCTGTAGGAGGAAGTTATCTGCAACACAAGTCAGGAATTTCCTGGAGGGGCCATGTTTTGCAGAATTTGTCTCCCAACAAATATCGGGGAAATAAGTCCCCCATCACTACTACATCATGTTTCCTTGAAACACTAGCAATTTCCTAGAAAGTTTCATCCTCGTCTTCTCCTTGATTGGGTAGTCGACTCTGACCACCATGTTCCTTTTATTCTTTGCTCCATTTATTTTAACCCAGATGCTCTCGATGGGGCTGCCAAGCTCATCCTCCTGTATTTCTGGGCAGAGATATGTATTTTTTAACATACAGTGCAACTCCACCTCCCTTTCTGTTCCTTCTGTTCTTTTTGAACAAGTTATATCCTTCAATTGCTGTATTCCAGTCAAGGGTGTCATCCCACCAAGTTTCAGTTACACCTATCAAGTCATAATTTCCCTCCTATATTAAGAGTTCAAGTTCGTTCTGCTTGTTTCCCATACTCTGGGCATTAGTATATAGACATTGAAGACCATGTGCTTTATTGTCTGGCTTTCTTCCTACATGTTTCTGAAGTCTATTATTGGGTGCTGTTAGAGCTGTTCTCTCCGTTCTGGTGCATGAGCCTTCATGTATTGTTACCCCCAGCTTTATGTCTCCCTCCCCCATAGGATTCAGTTTAAAGCCCCCCTAATGAAGTTCTTCATGCTGTGGCCAAACACATTCTTCCCGGCCTTTGTGAGGTGCAACCCATTCCTTGCCAACAGTCCACCTTCCAGGAAGTATAGCCCAAAATCCAGAATCCAAATCTCTCGTGACAGCACCACCTTCATAGCCAGTCATTCACCTGGTGTATTTTTCTTTCCTTTTCTATCCCTCTTCTAACTCCTGGAAGGATGGATGAGAAAACTATCTGGGCCCCAAAGTTCTTGAGTTTCCTTCCCAAAGCTTCAAAGTCTGATGTGATTTCTTCATAGGTCCTCTTGGCGGTATCATTTCTTCCCACATGGATGAGAAGAAAGGGATACCTGTCAGTGTGTTTTATGAGTGTAGGCAACCTTTCAGTCATGTCTCTAATCCATCCTCCTGGGAGACAGCATACCTGGTGAGTCCATGGGTCTTCGCAACATACTTGGGTTTCTATCCCATGCAGCAAGGAGTCTCCCCCTACTACTACTCTTCTCTTCTTGTTGTTGTAGGCCTTGGTTTAATTGCCTCTGCTTGCCTGACCTTCAGCCTCTTGCTTGTTCTCATGCAGGTTCCCCTGTAAATCTTCCTCTGCAGGCGGTCCTCCAGTCTCATCCTCAAGTCCCTGGAAATTATTCCATAGCTCCACTGCTTCCACTGGTGTAGAGCCTCCAGCTCTCTCCATGTCCCCATAGCACACTGGTCCCTAGCTCCCCCTTATCCCTGAGCCCTTGTTTTCTCAATCCTACACCACCCCAGACCCTCTTTTCCTCTTGACTTCTCCACCAACCCATTTCTCAGGCTCCTGCTTATCAGCCTATTGTGGACTCTGACATCCTTTCTTCCACCCACCCACCTGCTTTTGTGATGGCATAGACAGACAGACAGACAGACACACAAACAGACAGAGGGGAGAGGGAGAGAGAGAGAAAAGGCATTTGAATAGACTGAAAGGAAAGCATGTTGCAGCACCAAGATTCTACACGAAAAGATTTTTAGCTTCCAGTTGGACAGTAGGTCCCTGAACCCTTCTTCTCTCTCTACCCCATCTATTAGGCCAATAATTACTGCAAATGATCAATGGATACTTCAGGCAGATAGTGTGAAATACCAAATGAAATCCAGCCTGATGTTTCCAGCAGCATCCACAGCTTGGCTGGACCTTTGTTAGGATTAATGAATATGTCACAAAAGAGTTTACTATTTTTGAGTTCTTCCAAATTCTTCATCAGGCCAGGTGGTACAAAATCCTAGGGGTGGGGGAAGAAACAGAAAAGTCCACAAATTAGGCCAAATTTTATGGCCATGAGGTCTACATTTCTCAGTACCAAGCAGATGAATATATTTTCCAAAGTATCAGTTTTTCCCTGTACACCACTGGAAAAATCTGCCCATTCCCCTCAGCAGAATGAATGCCTGCTCATCTCCCTGCTGGATGACTGCAACCTCTTTTGCACCTCAGTCCTCTCACCTCTCTTTCAAACTCCACAGCCAAAACCATTGGCCTTTCCATTGCCCAGACCATTTGATGCCTTAGACCCCTTCCCTGGCTTCTCAACCCTTCTGCATCCTACAAACACTCCTTGCCCTTACTTTAAAAGTTCTCCATGGCTTTGCTCTGGTTATATCTCTGTCGGTGACCTCTGCTCCTCCAGCTTCACCACCCTCTGCCATCTGAAGGTCTCCTTCCCCCTCAACAGCTCTGCCTTTTTGCCTTCCTGCCCTTTATACCTGCAACTGTCTCCCAGAACATCTCTGTGGCTCTGCCTACCACCCCCACACATCCACACTTCCTTCACAATCCTTCCTCAAAATCCACCCAATCGATCTGTGACTTGGATTTCCCCTCAACCCTCATTCCCAATAGTAAGGACACTTTAAGGATGTGTAACTGCCTTTGCCTGCATTCTTCTCACTCCTCAGCATACTGGTTTTCCTTTCCCTCCTTCTCTCTGTTTCTTCCTTTAGTGCTTAAACTCCTTGGGTTGCCCATGTAACTCAATGGGGTGGTATGTACATATGCATAAAGAAATGAAATGCAAAATGGTACAAAGCCAGGGCTGAGGAAAAGTCAAATGCTTCGCCAAGAGCATATTCCCCTCCCAAGGCACAGTGGGCAGTAGGAGAACTGAAGAGCCTATTGTTGTGAATGTATCAGCACAGCAGGTCTGGGCTCCTTCCAGAGAGCAGGCTGGTGTCTCTTATAGTTCCAGAAAGATTAGTGCAATAAAGACAGTGTCATAAAAAAGATTGCTCAGTGAGGAAGGAAACAGCTGTCTTGAATGATTCAGAGCAGAACCCCCAGGAGCATCTGTGGTCTGAAGGGGGAAGGGATGGCCTCACTGAAGAGGGTGGAGAAGGACCACCCATGGGAGCAAATGGCCAAGCGGACAAGACCCTGTGAGGGACTGGCTCCATCCTGCACTTTCCCCACCTTTCAGCATTTCTGACCATTGACCATGCTGACTGGGGCAGATGGGAGTTGAAGTCCAAAACCTCTGGGGGGCACCAGGTTGGGGAAGGCTGTCCTGGAGGAATGGGGAGGAAACCAAATGGGGAGCCAGAGCTGGCAAATTCTGCCCATTTCACATTGCTTTGGACAACTCTGCACAAGGACTCTCCCCATCCCCTGGATGATTGTTCTGGGGGACAATGGCAGGACTGGCTCAGGGCTGCAGGGCAGCCAGGCCAATCATGGGATTGTCCAACATGTCATCAAGCCTATGCATAGTGCAAGGCATCAGCTAGACCTGGGGCTTCTCAACCAATCAGGAGGTTAATGATTTGAGAGTTGGGGCTGGGGGTTTAACTCCAGGATGAAAAACACTATCTGTGCCTATTTCAGTCTGGATTCAAGCCTGGGTTCAGCACTGAAGCAACTGATGGATGATTTCTGTTGGAAGAGAGATCTCTCAGCAGGATTTGATATCATCAACCATGGTGGTGCCTTTCTGGATTGGCTCTTCAAGTTGGGAGTTGGGGGTGGGTGGGCAGGATGATACAGAGGTTCCACTTCTAGTTACAGGACTGTTTCCAGAGAGTGGTGATGGGGGGACATCTGCGTGCCACCTTATGCTATGGAATCCCATGGAATTCCATCTTCTATACTTTCCCTTAACATGAGTGAAGTCAGCAGGATTTGGGGTCCAGACTGAATGTTCTGTTGTGTCCCACCACCTTGCTGGCAGTATCCACCCAAAATTGGGTGAGACCCTTTTCAGCAGTCCAGCTTCCAGAAAGGAAGAGGACCATTGAACTTATGGGGTTCAGGGGAGTCAGTGGACACTGACAGCCTTGCCAATGTGACCACCACCTTGGAAGATACCCTGCATGAGGAAGCTGAATCAATGCGCTCCGACTGGTCTCACCCCACCCCCTTCATGCCAGACCTACAGGCCCAGTCCAAACGCTTCTCCCTCCATCAAAGCTGCTTTTAAACTAAGAAAGGTTTTCTGAATTTTACTTTATGCTGATGATTTATTGTTTATTTTGAAACGCCAGTTGTCTGTTCCGGCTTTGATGCAGTTGATTAATACTTTTGGTGACTTGTCTGGCTATTCAGTTAACTGGTCAAAATCAGAACTGATGCCAGTTGGCGATACTATACCTCGTAGTGTATTAGCTAATTGGCAATTCCATTGGTTCCCAGATGTTATTGCTTATTTGGGAATACTTATTCCCAGAGACATATCTCAAATGATCAAGCTAAATTAGAATAAATTGATTAATGAGATTACATTGGATTTAGATAGATGGGCGTCCTTACAGTTGAGTTTGTGGGGTAAAGTAAATGCACTCTAGATTAATACTTTACCTCTGATTGCTTATGTTTGTATGTGGGATTCTTTTATTTATACCTGGCAAATATTTTCAAAAACTCAATGCTTTGTTTTGTAAAGGGGGGGGGGGCTTACCTCAGATATCCTTGAAAATGATGCAACTTCCAGTTAAATAAAGTGGGTTTGGCATTTTGTATCCTGCTTTATACCATCAGGCCTATTTATTGACCTGTACTAAATTTTGGTCTTTTCCATTTAGATCAGATTTTCCATCTTGGTCAGTTTTGGAATCTTCTGGTCTGGATCCTCTCTCTAAATGGATGGCATTAGGTTCTCAGCACATTCAAAAGTATAGGGTTCCTCCCACAGTTACGGCTGTTGGAGAAGTGTGGCATTTAATGTCACATCAGTTACATTTTGATCCATTTCCTCATGCTAAATTGACTCTATGGGGAAACCCAGATTTAAAAACTGGTAAGAAAATGTTTTTGTGCTGAACCTGGACCGATAAATTGATTTTTACCTTGGATCAACTAGTGGGTGCTGATTATGAGTTTTTGTCATTTTTGGTTTGCGAGTCAAATACAATTTGCCTGCTACAGCTGAATGGCAATACTTGCAGTTGCAACATTTATGAGAATCTAGGTTTGGCCTGCCTGCTTTTACAGCTTCAGGGTCTCCTTTGCTTTTGGAAGCTCTTACTGAGGCCAGTCACTTATATCAACCCATGATCCCTGTTTATAAATACTTAATATTGGTGAATAAATATGATATACAGGGTCTTTGTAATAGGGAACTGGATTGTCCCATTTTGCCTAATCAATGGATCACTGCTTTAGCATCTGTATCTGAAGCATCCATGGATCTCAGGTTATGTCTTATTCAGCAAAACCTTTTGTTCCATGTCTCTTGGATGCCATAATATCTCTTTAATGAGGGTTTGTCTAAGTCATCTAATTGCTGGAGGTAATACATCTGGTGCTTCATTTAACCATATGTTTTGGCAATGCCCAATAGTTGCTTCTGTTTGGGAGGAGGTTATTATATATATAAACTTTGTTTTGGAACACTCTTTAATATTTACTGATGTACGTGTCATTTTAAATTATTTACCTGCTTTCTAGAAGTTAACACACAGTCAGTGGAAATGCATTCTCTGTACCCTCTTGACAGACTGATATTACAACATTGGAAGGATAAATGCTCGCCTCCTATAATGCAAAGTACTGACAACCTTATAACACTTTTAATATTTGGATATTTGGTCTCCTTTTGTTGAAGTTTATACATAATTCTTAGAAAGTTGTATTTTCATATACACACACACACACACATACATACACACATTTCATATGCATGTATTGAAATTGGTATGTTCAAATTTATGTAGCTACAATTTTTGTTCTCATTTCCTTTTTGTTTTGTATTGTTAAAAATTCACAATAAAAATAATTTTTAAAAATCTAAGAAAGATGTCAAAAGAACCATGATCAGTTTTAGCTGACTGATGAAGGCAAATTACTTTGGCACAACTGTGTAGAGGAGAATGGAAGCTTTTGCTACCATTTTCAACTAACCACTGTTATTTATTTCATCCAAAACAAGAACTGTGGTTAGTGTTAATTATAGTTTAGTGAAATAAACCAGATAAACCATGGATTGAAGTTGGCTTGTTTCCCTAAAAACACAGTTAAGGCTAACCACAGTTTGTCTGGGTTTGGACATAACAAGTAACCACAGTTAGTTGAAAATTGAAGTAAAAACTTCTAATCTCCTCCTCATGTTCATGCTGGAAGAGAGGAGAGGAGAGGAGAGGAGAGGAGGGGAGGGGAGGGGAGGGGAGGGGAGGGGAGGGAGAGGACACGATCCCTGAGGCTAATGAACATAACGCTAAACCATAGCTTAGTGTAACATGAGAACCAGGCCAATGAACGGAACCTTCTGTTTTTAAAATTGTATGCTGTCTTACAATTCCCTTGCCAAAGTCCCTGTGCTGATGTTTTGGCAAGTGCACATTTGTTTTAAGTGAGTTGGTTTAAAAAGGCATGATGATCCATCAACTAAAGCCTCTTTAATCAGTTGGCAGCCTTGATTTGAGGACTGGCAATGTACCAGCATGCAACTGAGGCACCCACAAGCCATCAGAGTACTGCAAGAGACTCCCGGCTGAGTGCAGCAAGTGTACTGGGCCATCCCTGTATGTGCAAGCATGTAGATGTAGGGCTTCATCACACAAGGCTAAAAATCCTGCAATTTACTGGAGCTTCTGCTTCCGGAATCTTTGTGGGATTAGATCAGGTCCTTTCTGTCAGGGATGCTCTGACTTGGATTCCTGCACTGAGCAGGGGATTGGACTCTATGGCCTTGTAGGTCCCTTCCAACCCTGCTATTCTATGATTCTGTGATTCTATTATTCTTTCCACATGGCTTTTTTTTAAAAAACCCTCAACTTCTTGTGTTTCATTACAAAGCCTCTAGGTGGCGCTGTTGTCTTATTTGCAATAAAAGCAACTTTAAACAGTATCCCCTCATTTATATGGACTCCACAGTGGGAGGAGGGAAAATGCCGGACTTTCGTCATCATGGAAAACAACGCAACAGAGCTCACAAAGAGCGGGAGGTTCCCTGGAGGAGGGCTGCGTTGTGTACAGGACCCGCAAATGTCTGTGAGTAAGCAATCTCCATAAAAGCCCCGTGTGAAGGAGCCCATAGAGGTACATGAGCTGGCTTCCATTTCCTTATAAATAATTGGTATAGCTAAGATTAAAATATTTGGAAGGACCCTTCAGTTTATTCAGAACAACCTGCTTTTGCCTGTGGTGCAAATTGGGGTTTTCAACCCTGCCTCATCTTGACCAGAAACATTACAAAGCGCCTGCATTCTTTATCCCCTGTAACAACCTTCAACTAACCTTTAAGCAGGACTGAATAATTTAAATCTTATTTTCATATCAATGGCAGAGTCAAGCCAAGCAATTATCTTTTATCCGTACATTCTGTAATAAGAGCAAAGGCATAATAAAGTTTTCCCAAGTGGGCAGAACAAGCGGGGGGCGGGGGGGAGAAGGAGAAGGAGGGAGGGAGATGGTATCTGCAGGCATTAGTGCAACAATGAATTATTCAATAATGCGCGGGAGAGCTGTCATTTTTTTAAAAGCACCATAGATTTCGATGTTCTGGAGCAGAGAGGCACACAACACATGCATCAACTGTTTGCTTGCCTGCTTTCCCAGGAAGAGGCTAAAGATAAGTATGACAAATTGGCAGAATGTGTGCTCAATTAGGGTGGGGGAGCAGGTGCCCTTCACTGCAAACATGGCACACAATGGTTGGCTGTGTTACATGGGACGACGGTGGGCTGACAGGAAGCCCCGCATGTGCACAACAGTGCATCAGAGATGTGAATTGTAAGGAGGCTGCCAGAAAAGAAAAGAAAGGTGTGTGCCTAAACTGAAAAAGGATGAGAGCTGAGAAAGGCAGAGAACAGGAAAGGAAGCCAAGCCGTTATATTCCCCACTGTACCTATTAACATTCTGCCAAGCAACGTCTTTTCCCAGCATCCCACTGGATTATCCATGATCATTTTTATTAATTCATAAAATGATACATCCGTGATTGAGGCGGGTGATTACAGGAGCAGACAAACAGTCAAGGCTGGTGAAAAATTGCGTATCTTGTAGCAAGAGTCAAAACACAGAGACAAAGCATGAAATATTCATCCTTCCTAGCCTTGAGCGGTGGGGGCAGAGATGATTGCAAGATCAAAGTAACACTCTTGCAAGCTCTTATGATTTGGAGTAATATATACAGGGAGGAGAAGAGAAAGGATGTTCACCTGAACATCACATATGTGAATAAGGGGGCAAAAAGGAAGTGACTGTCAGGGCTGCATCCACATGCTGCATCCACATCCAGAGTCCCTGAGCACATCCCCCCAAACAGGGTCCCTGTGAGATTCTACTCAGTTGGCCAGGCAACGGCATAAGGCTAGGCTCCCAGCATTCATACTGTGCTAGGCCAATCCAGACACTTCACACTGCCTGCCAATCGCCAGGCCGAGTGTTGTACTGAGAGGGATCTTGAGGCCTGAGCATACAGAGCTAGGTTGCTCACTAGGCCCAGGAGCAGCCATGTGGGGGTGCAAGGGGGGAAAACTGCCCAGGAGCCCCACAAGGCTGAAGTCTCCCAATACACTTGTCCATATCACCTAAGATTAGTGGACAAACAGGGTCGTGCCCATTCGACCTTTGACCTTTGGGTCCGTGGTATAGGAATCATAGAATCATAGGGTTGGAAGGGGCCTACAAGACCATCGAGTCCAGCCCCCTGCCCAGTGCAGGAAGCCTGATTCCCAGGCAGTCTCCCCTCCAAGTACTAACAGCCCTTTGCTCATCTCCTATTCCCAGAATTCCCTGTGGGTTTGCTGGACTGCTGCAGTGCTTCCTTGGCTGAGGACTTCAAGCTGGGACAAGCAACCGTTCTTAGTGTTGCTGTTGCTGTTTGAATTTGCTCCACACAATGTAAGTAACTAACCTACGTTACAGGGTTGTTAAGAGGATGCATTAAGTGATGAAGCATACTTTCTTATCTGGGTCTGCTAAGAAGAAGGAACAGAAGAAGAAGGAAAATATGCATGACCCTATGAAATCCACGCTGCATCCCAATATTGTTTGCATCAGGCAAATGTAGCTTTAGTAGACTGAACTTGGTTAAGGATCCCCTAAGATCTACTTTAGGGCAAGGAAGGCTTAACTACCATTGTTTGTTTGTTTGAGTGAGTGAGCGAGCGAGCGAGCGATACCCTGCCTTTCTGCCAAGGAAATGGCACTCAAGGCGGCCTTATTATGCTCTCAGTAGAAACTAAAATTGTTAGGCAAATGTCTTTTGCAGTTTCATTTCTTAGTTCACCCAAAATGAAAGCAAGAAAGAGGTCATTGGTGTGGGAATGTGTGGTGGCTTCTCAAATATAGGCAGTGTTGGACGATGCTCATTATTTAGATCTATTGATTATGTCCTTTGCAGCCAAAAATGGAGAAGCTCTATACAGTCAGTAAAAACAAGACCTGGAGCTGACTGTGGCTCAGATCATGAGCTTCTTGTTGCAAAATTTCGGCTTAAATTGAAGAACGTAGGGAAAACCACTAAACCATTCAGGTATGACCTAAATCATATCCCTTATGAATATACAGTGGAGGTGAGGAATAGATTTCAGGGATTAGACCTGATAGACAGCGTGCCTGAGGAACTATGGACGCAGGTCCGTAACATTGTTCAGGAGGCAGCAACTCAATCCATCCCAAAGAAAAAGAAATGCAAGAAAGCCAAGTGGCTGTCTGATGAGGCTTTACAAATAGCTGAGGAAAGAGGGGAAGCGAAAAGCAAGGGAGAAAGGGGAAGATATATCCAACTGAATGCAGAGTTCCAGACAATAGCAAGGAGAGACAAGAAGGCCTTCTTAAATGAACAGTGCAAAGAAATCGAGGAAAACAATAGAATGGGAAAGACTAGAGATCTCTTCAAGAAAACTGGAGATCTCAAGGGAACGTTTTGTGCAAAGACGGGCATGATAAAAGACAAAGAAGGCAGGGACCTAACAGAAGCAGATGAGAATGAGAAGAGGTGGAAAGAATACACAGAAGAACTGTACAGGAAAGATCTGAATGTCCCTGATAGCCATGATAGTGCGCTCACTGAACTTGAGCCGGACATCCTAGAGAGTGAAGTCAAGTGGGCCTTAGGAAGCATTAGTAACAACAAAGCTAGCAGAGATGACAGTATTCCAGCTGAGCTATTTAAGGTCCTAAAAGATGATGCTGTTAAAGTGCTGCACCCAATATGCCAACAAATTTGGAACACTCAACAGTGGCCACAAGACTGGAAAAGGTCAGTTTACATTCCAATTCCAAAGAAGGGCAACGCCAAAGAGTGTTCAAACTACCGCACAATTGCTCTCATTTCACATGCCAACAAGGTGATGCTCAAAATCCTACAAGCTAGGCTTCAGCATTATGCGAACCGAGAACTACCAGAAGTACAAGCTGGGTTTCGAAGAGGCAGTGGAACTAGAGATCAAATCGCCAACATTCGCTGGATCATGGAGAAAGCAAGAGAATTCCAGAAAAACGTCTATTTCTGCTTCATTGACTATGCTAAAGCCTTTGATTGTGTGGATCACAACAAACTGTGGCAAATTCTTAGTGATGGGAGTACCAGACCACCTTACCTGTCTCCTGAGAAACCTGTACGAGGGTCAAGAAGCAACAGTAAGAACCAGACATGGAACAACCGATTGGTTCAAAATTGGGAAAGGAGTACGACAAGGCTGCATATTGTCGCCCTGCTTATTTAACTTATATGCAGAGTACATCATGAGAAACGCCGGGTTGGATGAACCACAGGTCGGAATTAAGATTGCCGGGAGAATTATCAACAACCTCCGATACGCAGACGATACCACCCTAATGGCAGAAAGCGAAGAGGATCTCAAGAGCCTCTTGTTGAGGGTGAAAGAGGAGAGTGCAAAAGCTGGTTTGAAACTCAACATTACAAAAACAAAGATCATGGCATCTGGCCCCATCACTTCCTGGCATATAGAAGGGGAAGAAATGGAAGCAGTGACAGATTTTACTTTCTTGGGCTCCAAGATCACCGCAGACGGTGACTGTAGCCATGAAATTAAAAGACGCTTGCTCCTGGGGAGGAAAGCTATGGCCAACCTAGACAGCATAGTAAGAAGCAGAGACATCACCTTGCCGACAAAGGTCCGTCTAATCAAAGCTATGGTTTTCCCAGTAGTAATGTATGGCTGTGAGAGCTGGACTATAAGGAAGGCTGAGCGCCGAAGAATTGATGCTTTCGAACTGTGGTGCTGGAGAAGACTCTTACGAGTCCCCTGGACTGCAAGGAGGTCCAATCAGTCCATCCTAAAGGAAATCAACCCTGAGTGCTCATTGGAAGGACAGATACTGAAGCTGAAGCTCCAATATTTTGGCCACCTAATGCGAAGAGAAAACTCTCTGGAAAAGACCCTGATGCTGGGAAAGACTGAAGGCAAAAGGAGAAGGGGATGGCAGAGGCTGAGATGGCTAGATAGCATCACCGATGCAATGAAGATGAACTTGAGCACACTCCGGGAGAGAGCGCAGGACAGGAAGGCCTGGCGTGCTATGGTCCATGGGGTCACGAAGAGTCAGACACGACTGAACGACTGAACAACAACAATTCAAATATGATTTCAGACCTGGTTTTGGCTGGGAACAGCCTTGGTCACCTGCTGGCTGGCTTACAGCATGGAATGGATGCAGGGAGAGTGCAACCCTGTTGGTTCTCCTGGACTTCTCGGAGGCTCTCAGTACCATTGACCATGGCCTCTGTCTGGACCATCTATTTGGGCTGGGCTTGGAGGCACAGTGTTGCAGTGGTTTCAGAGCTTCCCAGAGGATCAGTCTCAGAAGGTGGTGCTGTGGGACCTTTGCTCCACTCCACGGCCATTGGTTTATGGGATGCTGCAAGGGTCTACCATGTCTTCTCTGCTTTTTACATGAAACCACTGGGGAACATGATCTGGAGGTTTGAACCAAGGTGTCATCAATATGGGGATGACACTCAGCTCTACCTTTCATTTTCATATATTCATCCCAGGAAGTCTGTGAAACTCTTGAATCAGTGTCTGGAGGCAGTTTGGGAATGGATGACAGTGATTAAGCTGAAATTTCATCCAAACAACACAGAGGTTCTGTGGATAGGAAAACTGACTACTCTGAATGGAGGTTTGGCTGCAACCTAGACTGGGCTGTACTCCTGCTGAAGGATCAAGTACACAGTTGGGAAGTTCTCTTGGCCTCCATGCTAACTGGGGAAGCTCGGGGGGGGAGGTGGCGGCAGCAGCAGCCAGGAGTGCATTCTACCAGCTTAGGCTGGTGAGCCTACTGCAACCCTATCTGGAAATAATGGACCTTAGGGACATTGGAAGCAGATGCCTTCTACTGAGTTAGACCATTGGTACATCTAGCCCAGTACTGTTGACCTTACTTCAGTTATCCATGCTCTAGTGACATCCAGGCTGGGTTGTTATAATGCGCTCCATGTGGGGCTGTCTTTGAAGATGGTTTGGAAACATCAACTGGTACAAAATACAGCTGCTCAAGTACTGCTAGGTGCTAAGCGGACAGATCATGTGACATCTATATTGTATCAGCTGCCAATGTGTTTCTAAGGCCAATTTAAAGTGCATGCATTGGGCTTTAAATGGATGATATTCTGGAGGTGACGGACTCGACCTTGGGGGAGCTGCGGGTGGCGATGGCTGACAGGAAGCTCTGGCGTGGGCTGGTCCATGAAGTCACGAAGAGTCGGAGGCGACTGACCGAATAAACAACAAAATTGGGCTTTAAAGCCCCAAATCAAGGTCAAGCAACATGGTGCCTTCAGGCACCAATGTTCACCTAGACACCATCCTTGGTGCCCACTGAGGCACCCTTGTTGTTCAGTCATTAAGTTGTGTCCAACTCTCCATGACCCCATGGATCATAGCATGCCAGGCCTTCCTGTCCTCCGCTCTCTCCCGGAGTGTGCTCAAGTTCATATTCATTGCATCGGTGATGCTATCTAGCCATCTCATCCTCTGCCGTCCCCTTCTCCTTTTGCCTTCAGTCTTTCCCAGCATCAGGGTCTTTTCCAGAGAGTTTTCTCTTCGCATTAGGTGGCCAAAATAGTTGAGCTTCAGCTTCAGTATCTGTCCTTCCAATGAGCAGTCAGGGTTGATTTCCTTTACGATGGACTGATTTGACCTCCTTGCAGTCCAGGGGACTCGTAAGAGTCTTCTCCAGCACCACAGTTCGAAAGCATCAATTCTTCGGCGCTCAGCCTTCCTTATAGTCCAGCTCTCACAGCCATACATTACTACTGGGAAAACCATAGCTTTGATTAGACGGACCTTTGTCGGCAAGGTGATGTCTCTGCTTCTTACTATGCTGTCTAGGTGTGCCATAGCTTTCCTCCCCAGGAGCAAGCGTCTTTTAATTTCATGGCTACAGTCACCATCTACGGTGATCTTGGAGCCCAAGAAAATAAAATCTGTCACTGCTTCCATTTCTTCCCCTTCTATATGCCAGGAAGTGATGGGGCCAGATGCCATGATCTTAGTTTTTTTTTTAATGTTGAGTCCCTACCCCTCCCAATTTTTATTTTAAAAATACTTGTAGATTTTCTTACTGGCAGCTGGGATCACATCAAAGCAGAGTGAGAGTCTCAGGCTGCTGCCATCTGAATTTCCCATGGATGCTTCTGGACAGGTTACCTGTCCTTTGTGACTAGCCATGCCCACCCATTTTATGGTTGTGCCCAGAACAGTTTCTCAAATTTCCAATGCACCTACAGGCTGAAAAGGTTGCCTACCCTCGCCCTAAATGGTTTGGGTTGAGGTTCTTCAAGTAACCTGGACCCAAACCACTGGACTACTGCCCTCATCCATTCCAACCTGCCTGCACTGGGAACCCTGCTTGGAAAAGCAGTTAGGCTGGTGGGCACAAGGGGTAGGCCTTCTCAGGAGTGGCCGCCTGCTTGTGGAACTCTGTTCCAACTGACATCCATCAGGCCCCGTCACGGCAGGCCTTCAAGCCTGCCCCGTCTTTTCACCTGGGCCTATAACTCCGCCGGTTTATTAGGTGCTGTTGTACTGATGATGTTAACTGGTTTTAATTGTTCCGTTTTGATATTTTATTCTTATTACTGCTTTATCATTGTTTTATTGTATTTTATGGTTTTAATTGTGTACATTGCCTTGGGAGGGTTTCCCCTAAATGACATCCTATAAATCTTTTAAATATTTTTTTTAATCAAAGACACAACCTGTTTAAGTATTAGCTGATTCATGAATGACTGTAATAAAGGACTTTGAATTATGTAAATGTTTTATAATTTCTGCTCTAAATTTTAGTAATTATAAATAATGCCTACAGATATCATGATGAACTGTAACTCCCTGAGATTATGAGCATCTCTACACCAGCCTAAAATCCTGCATTTAAAACAGGGGTTTCTGCTTCTGTTTTAAAGGCAGGATTATGACTCCCTTTTTCACCTGCTTCCTTTTCCCCCACCCCTCCCCCTCCTTCTCCCCATATCTGAGTCTTCCATTATCTGTCATTGATCTCGCTCCTCTTCTTATAGAATCATAGAATCATAGAATCATAGAATCATAGAATAGTAGGGTTGGAAGGGGCCTACAAGGCCATCGAGTCCAACCCCCTGCTCAATGCAGGAATCCAAGTCAGAGCATCCCTGACAAATGGCTGTCCAGCCTCGTCTTGAAGGCCTCCAGTGTGGGAGAGCCCACCACCTCCCCAGGTAATTGGTTCCATTGCCGTATTGCTCTGACACTCAGGAAGTTTTTCCTGATGTTCAGTCGGAATCTGGCTTCCTGTAACTTGAGCCCATTATTCCGTGTCCTGCACTCTGGGATGATCAAGAAGAGATCCTGGCCTTCTTCTCTGTGACAACCTTTCAAGTACTTGAAGAGCGCTATCATATCTCCCCTCAGTCTTCTCTTCTCAAGGCTAAACATGCCCAGTTCTTTCAGTCTCTCTTCATAGGGCTTTGTTTCCAGTCCCCTGATCATCTTTGTTGCCCTCCTTTGAACCCTCTCCAGCTTGTCTGCATCCTTCTTAAAGTGTGGTGCCCAGAACTGGACACAGTACTCCAGATGAGGCCTAACCAGTGCTGAGTAGAGGGGAACTAGTACATCCCGGGATTTGGAAGCGATGCTTCTATGAATGCAGCCCAAAATAGCATTTGCCTTTTTTGCAGCCACATCACATTGTTGGCTCATATTCAGCTTGTGATCGACGACAATTCCAAGATCCTTCTCGCTCGTAGTGTGGTTGAGCCACGTATCCCCCATCTTGTAACTGTGCATTTGGTTTCTTTTTCCTAGGTGCAGAACTTGGCATTTGTCCCTATTAAATGCCATTCTGTTGTTTTCTGCCCAGCACTCCAGTCTATCCAGATCACTTTGAATTTTGTTTCTGTCTTCCAAAGTATTAGCTATCCCTCCCAATTTTGTGTCATCTGCAAATTTGATCAGCATTCCCTGCACCTCCTCCTCCAAGTCATTAATAAAAATGTTGAAGAGCACTGGGCCCAGGACTGAGCCCTGCGGTACCCCACTCGTTACCTCTCCCCAGCTTGAGAAGGTCCCATTGATAAGCACTCTTTGATTCCGATTCTGTAGCCAACTGTGGATCCACCGGATCGTTGTTTCATCTAGCCCACTTCGAGCTAGTTTGCTCATCAGGATATCATGGGGCACTTTGTCGAAAGCTTTGCTGAAGTCGAGGTATATGATGTCTACAGCATTCCCACGGTCTACAAGGGAGGTGACTTGATCAAAAAATGAGATCAGATTTGTCTGGCAGGACTTGTTTTTGACAAATCCATGTTGGCTTCGAGTAATCACTGCATTGTTGTCAAGGTGCTTCCAGATGGATTGCTTTATGATCTGCTCCAGAATTTTCCCAGGGATTGATGTCAGACTGACTGGTCTGTAGTTCCCAGGTTCCTCCTTTTTACCCTTTTTGAAGATAGGGACAACGTTAGCCCTCCTCCAGTCATCTGGCACTTCCCCGGTCCTCCATGATTTCTCAAAGAGAATAGACAGCGGTTCTGAGAGTTCTTCTGCCAGTTCCTTTATTACTCTAGGATGCAGTTCATCTGGCCCTGGAGATTTGAACTCATTCAAAGTAATGAGGTGTTCCTTGACCATATGCCTGTCGATCTCAAGCTGCAATCCTGCCCCTTCAGCCTGTACTTCGCCTTTGCCAAGGGGGTCATAGACCCTCTTTTGGGAGAAGACTGAGCCAAAGTAGGAATTGAGCACCTCTGCCTTTTCTTTGTCCTCTGTTATCATTTTGCCATCCTTATTTAATAGCTGAACAACCATTTCTTTCCTCTGCCTTTTACTATTCACGTAGCTGAAGAAAGCCTTTTTGTTGTTTTTAGCATCCCTCGCTAACCTCACCTCGTTCTCCGCTTTAGCCTTCCTGACGCCATCCCTGCAATTCTGTGCTACCTGCCTGTACTCTTCCTTTGTTACTTGGCCTTCTTTCCACTTCCTATATGTGTCCTTTTTTGTTTTCAGGTCATCCCTAAGCTTTTTGTGAAGCCACATTGGCTTCTTCTGTTGTCTTCCACCTTTTCTTCTTGTTGGAATTGTTTGTGATTGTGCCTTGAGAATTTCCTTTTTTAAAAGTTCCCACCCATCTTGGACTCCTTTTCTCGCTAGCATTGCTTGCCATGGGACCTTACTGATCATTGTTCTGAGTTTATTAAAATCAGCTTTCCTAAAATCCAGGGTACGCGTTTGAGTACACTCGGCTTTTGCTTCCCTTAGAACCAAGAACTCAAGTACAACATGGTCGCTTTCCCCCAGAGTTCCTGTAACTGCTACTTTATCCACTAAGTCATCTCTGTTGGTTAGGATCAAGTCAAGGATAGCCGATCCTCTAGTTCCTTCCTCTACTTTCTGTAGGAGGAAGTGATCCGCCACACAAGTCAGGAATTTCCTGGAGGGGCCATGTTTTGCAGAATTTGTCTCCCAACAAATATCGGGGAAATTGAAGTCCCCCATTACTACTACATCATGCTTCCTTAAAACATTGGCTATTTGCTTTTCAAAAGTTTCATCCTTGTCTTCTCCTTGATTGGGTGGCCGGTAGTAGACTCCGACCACCAGGTTCCTTTTATTCTTTGCTCCATTTATTTCAACCCAGATGCTCTCGATGGGGCTACCAAGCTCCTCCTCCTGTATTTCTGTGCAGAGATATGTATTTTTCACATACAGTGCAACCCCGCCTCCCTTTCTGTTCCTCCTGTTCTTTTTGAACAAGTTATATCCTTCAACTGCTGTATTCCAGTCATGAGAGTCATCCCACCAAGTCTCAGTTATACCTATCAAGTCATAATTTCCCTCCTGTATTAAGAGTTCAAGTTCGTTCTGTTTGTTTCCCATACTCTGGGCATTAGTATATAGACATCGAAGACCATGTGCTTCATAGTCTGGCTTTCTTCCTACATGTGTCTGAAGACTATTATTGGGCGCTATCAGCGCTGTTCTCTCCATTGCAGTGCATGCGCCTACGTCCATTGTTACCCCCAACATTACATCTCCCTTCCCCGTAGGATTCAGTTTAAAGCCCTCCTGATGAAGTTCTTCATGCTGTGGCCAAACACATTCTTCCCAGCCTTTGTGAGGTGCAACCCATCCCTAGCCAACAGCCCATCTTCCAGGAAGTATAGCCCGTGGTCCCAGAATCCAAATCTCTCTCGTCGGCACCACCTTCGTAGCCAGTCATTCACCCGGAGTATTTTTCGTTCCCTTTCTATCCCTCTTCTAACTACTGGAAGGATGGATGAGAAAACTATCTGGGCCCCAAAGTTCTTGAGTTTCCTTCCCAAAGCTTCAAAGTCTGACGTGATCTCTTCGTAGCTCCGCTTGGCGGTATCATTTGTTCCCACATGGATGAGAAGAAAGGGATACCTGTCAGTGGGCTTTATGAGTGCAGGCAACCTTTCAGTCACGTCTCTAATCTGTCCTCCCGGGAGACAACATACCTGGCGAGTCCACGGGTCTTCGCGACATACTTGGGTCTCGATCCCACGCAGCAAGGAGTCTCCCACTACTACCACTCTTCTCTTCTTCTTCTTGTAGGCCTGGGTTTCATCGCCTCTGTTTGACTGACCTTTAGCCTCTTGCTCACTCTCATGCAGGTTCCCCTGTGATTCTTCCTCTGCAGGCTGTCCTCCAGTCTCATCTGCAAGTACCTGGAATCGGTTCCACAGCTCCACCGCTTCCACTGGTGCAGAGTGGCGTCTAGTTCTTCTTCTCCTAACTGTCACCGTTTTCCAAGGAGTATCCTCTACTCCATTTTTCTTCACCTCAGCATTTCCCACTGCCTCATCTTGCTGTTGCTCTTCAAGCTTCTGGTCTGCCCTTTGCTGCTGTAGTTCCCCCATTCTGTCCAAGAACTCTTCGTGTTCTCTTATTCCCCGGAGGGTTGACAGTCGCCGCTCCAGTCCACTTACTTTTTCCTCCAGCAGCGTGATCAACTTGCACTTGTTGCAGGTGTAGGCCATGTTGTTCTCAGGCAAGAAAACAAACATTGCACACACCTTGCAGGTCACCACCACTGGAGAGTCTTGTCCTTCCATAGCCTCTTTTCCCTTTTTGTGTCTAGCTTTGTGATTGTTCTAGACTAGCCTGTGCCTGCTCCTCTACTCAGTAGAGGTTAAAAGCAGAGTCCCACTGGTGTGGAAGTGTGTGTTACAAGACAAATAAATGAAAAAAAGTTAGTAAAAAAAAATAAAAAAAAATGTTAGGGGCCTCCCCCTTGACGCTTTTCCTCTTTTCACGGAGGGAACTCAAGCAGAACACAACGGGGTAATTTGATAGCTCATTATCTGAGATCTATTTAAAAACGGAACAAAGGGCATTTAGTGCAGGAGATGCCTTGGAGGATCACGGCATCGTGTAAAGAGCCCGCAAACTTCCATGAGGGAGCAATCTCAATCGCAGGAAAGCTCCGTGTGAAGAAAGCCTTTAAGATATTCCACTGAAGTTAGGTTTGCCTGTCTAGTGAATTGGCATTCATGCTTATTAATGAATCTATCATAATTAAATATTACATGTTTTGTTGTTTATTTTGTCAGTCGCTTCTGACTCTTCGTGACTTCATGGACCAGCCCACTCCAGAGCTTCCTGTCGGCCGTCGCCACCCCCAGCTCCCCCAAGGTCAAGTCCGTCACCTCCAGAATATCATCCATCCATCTTGCCCTTGGTCGGCCCCTCTTCCTTTTGCCTTCCACTTGCCTAGCATCAGCATCTTTTCCAGGATATCCTGTCTTCTCATGATGTGGCCAGAGTACTTCAGTTTTGCCTTTAATATCCTTCCCTCAAGTGAGCAGTCTGGCTTTATTTCCTGGAGTATGGACTGGTTTGATCTTCTTGCAGTCCAAGGCACCCTCAGAATTTTCCTCCAGCAAAATATTACATATTAACTATATAATACATGTGTTGTGTCAATATTCCATGCTCTTAAATGCACTAGGTTATCTACTGCCAGCATTTGGGGCAGGGGAAGGACGAGGGCCCTAGGACTGCGATTTGATCTGGGGTCAGGTTGCCTCTCTGGAGCTCTGCAGCCACAACAGTCCTGCTTCAAGTCCTGAAATCCCTGACAGTTATTGGTTGGGCTTGTACTTCATTTCCACATCAAAGGATCCTGGGATGCACTTATTGGAATATCATGTGCAGCCATTTCAGCTGGCTATGAAGTGGGATGACCCTGGAAGTAGCACTGCCAACTTCACAGAGCCTGTTCCTTGGCTTGTAGCCGCTGGGCAGATCTCCTGGAGGGGAGGCCCATGCAGACATGGTGCCCATTTCTCCACACCACCTGCAGACTTCTTGCTTTATAAACAAGCTGCTTTGTTTGGCTGTTTCTTTTCAGAATGACTATCTCCATTCAGCGCCCACACCGAAGCTGAGAATCTCCCAGTAATAATGCTGCTTCTGCTTCTTCTTCTTCTTCTTCTTCTTCTTCTTCTTCTTCTTCTTCTTCTTCTTCCAAATGTTGATTGAGATACCACTCTTTGGGTGCCTTCATGATCATATAACCAAAATGAACGTTTCCTTCTGCATTTCGTGGGTCAATGATAACTTATCAGCTAGATAGATTGGTAGACACAACAGACTAGATAGTAGGGATGGCGGAGAATTTCTCCATGAATCCCCGGGAGGCCGAATGCCAACGCATTCGGCCCCCTGAAATTGGTGGTGAAATTCTCCGCTGGCCCCCCGCCCCCCCCCCCGGATGGGACTTACATCGTGCGAATGTCCCTCTCGGCGGCGGGTCCCGGCGGCGTTTCGGTGGCATTTCAGCGGGGGTGGCGGCAGCAGCCGGTCTTCTGACCGGCTGCCGCCGCCGCCATTGCAAAGTAAAAAAGGAAAATAAAAAAAAAACAACCACACACCCGTGATAGGCTATGTAACGATTTACGTAGCCTATCACGGCTAGATTTCCAAAGTCAGCTGTGATAGGCTACGTAAATCGTCACGTAGCCTATCACGGGTGAGTTTGAAAAAAAAAAAGCGCGTATGGAAATGACGGCGCCCATGGGGCGCCGCCATTTGCATTCCTTATTTGGTCCCTGTAGTCTACGTAAAGATTTACGTAGACTACGGCGAAAATAAAGGCAATGCAAATAGCGTTCCCTTATTTTCGCCGTAGTCTACGTAAATCTTTACGTAGACTAGACGTGCCAAACTAAGGAACGCAAATGGCGGCGCCCCATGGGCGCCGCCATTTGTGTATGCGCTTTTTTCTTTTCTTTTCAAAGTCACCCGTGATAGGCTACGTGACGATTTACATAGCCTATCACAGCTGACTTTGGAAATCTAGCCGTGATAGGCTACGTAAATTGTTACGTAGCCTATCACGGGCGTGTGGGTTTTTTTACTTTTTTTTTTCGCGGCCGGGTAGACGGGGTGCTCCTCCCAGGCCTGAATTTCGGCAGCGAGGGACGGGACGCCTCCCCCCTGGCCTGAATTTCGGCCAGGCGGGGCGGGGCGCCTCCCCCCCCTCGCCTGAACTTCGGGGGGAGAACCGAAGCGCCTCCCCCCCACTGCGAAGCAAGCTGCGGGACCAGGTAAGTCCCTTTCGTCCATCCCTACATACACAGAGAAGGGGATGGATGGGTGAATGGAGAGAGAACTATGCTGGCTGTGTCACATTGGGGGAATCTCTTAAATGAAAGGTTTTTGAGGTTCACACATGATCCTCCTGTCCTAGTTTACACTCTGCTTCAGTACTCCATGGGAATGGCACCATAGCAGCAGGGAGAGGTTGGCCGATTTCCACTAGAAATCCTGTTTTGTCTGAACCTCCATCTTCACCTCCTTCTTTCAACAGGAAGTGCAAAGCAGGTGAAATGTTGCCACATCCTTCCAATTTACTAGGCCCTCATAACCAGCCAATCAGTTTTCAGAGGCTAACAAGCCACCATGAAAAATACACGCCCAGCCCTTGAATCAACTTCAGCAGAATGAGTGACTCCCGCTAAATGCCTTCATGTTCTCTTTCCACTTAAACCAGTGATTAAAAAGATTAAGCAAATAATTAGACAAATGAAGATTAATGAAACAAGGAAAGTAATCAAATCTTTATGGTGGAAACAGATGATTCCAAGCAAAATGGGAATAAATTGTGTAAGACTAATAGGGGCTGTGTTGCATTTCTCTCAACAGCATTGGTTAATGTTCCTATTTGGGGTTATCAAAATATTTGCTTAAACTAAGATTGGACAGCCAAAAAATTCTAAGCCACCTCAAGCACATATTCCTGCAGGTGTTCCACTGCTCCTATACCTAGGCAAATTCCTCTTTGTGAAAATTCATATATGTGCAACTTAGTCCCAGAAGTCCCCACTGGATTGTGCATTTTCATACTTTGCAGTTAGAAAGCTATAACAAAAGTAAGTGACATCCTCTACCTATTAAAGCCAACTGGTTGACATTGCAAAAGTGGGATTTCAGCTTGCTTCATGGATATTTGCTATACTGCAGATGTAAAGTAGTTTCATGTCACTGCTAGGGCAGTTGCCTCATATGAGACACAGCTCTGAGACAAATAGCCCTGCTTTGGAGATAGTCAGATTGCCTTGGAATCCAGGACATATCAGGCCCAAAGTGGAGCATGCTGAAGTAGGCATGCTCCAAAGGTTCAGAACCAGCTCAGAGCCTTGGAAGAGTTTGGCATTTTTCAATAGTTTAGCCCCATTTGATACCTTTTTAACATCCCCCAGGCACTCCATGCTCCTTGAATTTTCCATAAAGGGAGAGGGGAGGCAGAGGAAGGGGTGTACTTTTGGGACCGACAGCTTTGTTTTCCAGTCAGGGAACGGCTTTAGCACAGGGCTCTCCTTCTTTTACTCCCAGCCACGGTGCTTTGGGGGCATAGAGCCTTTGGCCTGCAGGCTGCATTGGCCCACAACGCCTCAGGCAAAGTCCTGCCTCATCTCCAGAGCCCTCCCCTCCAAGGGGGAAGGACTGGGCTGCGGCTGGCCGCGGAGGAGTGCTCCTCAAAGCCATGCAGCACTTGGCTCCTCCCTCCCCTTCTCTGACTGGGGAAGGCGAGGGGGGGGAGCCCGCTGCACGCTCAGCCGGTGCCTCGAGGAGCCATCTGAGGCCAAGCCAGCTTTGCTCCCCGCACCCCTCCTACGATCAGGAAAGATGAGGAGGGCGCAAAGCCAGCTGCGCGCTCAGCCTGTGCCTGCGGGAGCGATTTCTCCAGGCGAGGAGCAATGCACAGTCCCCTTTCTCTGTGCAGAGAGAGGCACAGAGCGGCCGCACAGGGGCCCCAACCTTGGACTTCATCCAGCCCCCCAGATTGGTCCCAGTCCAGTCCCCGGAACCAATGCGGTTCCCCACCCCGACGCAGAAAGATCTATCAGAAGCTGTTCCAGAGGCTTCTCTGTTCTTCGCTAGGCTTCATGTGATTGGCGGCGGTGGCTGATGAGGGCCCATCTATCCCCTGCCGCTCCCACCACTGCTGCCTGCCCTCATGCCCACTGCCTCCCACCAGCCCCATGAGGGACAGATCCTGCATCGTGGCTGCTCCATGTGTTAGAGGTGAAGTGCTCCATGTGGAGCGCTGCCCTCCCTACGGCGCTTTCTGGCTGCCTGGTGCAGGGAAACACGGCGCTTTCTGGCTGCCTGGTGCAGGCCACCACTGCTGCCTGGCCCTGCCAAACACGGTGCCCGTTGGCAACTTGACATGGGGGGGCACAATTGCCATCAGGTGGGTACCATAGCTGCGGTCCATAGCAAACTCCAATGGTCCCAGAATACACATGCCCACTTCCACGGCAGGAGCAGAGAGGGTATCTCTTGGCACTGGGAGTGATGGGAAGCTCCTCCCCACTGCTCTCAATGAGAAAGCTGCTGCTGCTGCTGCTGCTGCATGTTGGGGGTGCTCTGGGGGCTACTGTGATGGGATTATTTAGTCATGAAACCTCCTGTTAGAAAGGCAATTAGCAGGGAAAAAACAAAAGGCAAAAAGAGAATAAGCATTTATCCACAGTAAAATCAGCTAAGAAACTCTTGAGAAAAGCAAAAGTGGCGGGGGCAGGCCCATATCTAGCACTTCTAGAACATTGGAAAACTCCATGCCAAGGCCTAAACTCTAGTCCAGCACGAAGATTAATGAGTTGAAGAAAGACACTTTTACCAACAAGCGGGAGCCTATTGGAGCCAGGGGTTACAGGAGCATCCCTTGATGCTCCTGTAAGCAGCAACAGAGACAGGGCCTGTATTCCAGCTGATCAGCCAGAGATCTTCCAGGCCTAAAGCCAGGGGACAGAGTGAGTGTCCAACCCTTAACATAAGAGGGCAGAGTCTGGCATAAGCCAATCATAATTCAACACGATAACCCATGATCTTAGAAGGTACAGATGGACAGCAGGCAAATACTGAGAGATAACAGAAGATGACTAAGGAAAACAACAGAAGAATTGGATGATGCCATTAATTTGAATGAGGGACAAGCGTGCAACCAGCAGAGGATCCTGTGGGATGAGCCAAGCAAGGAACCCTTGCCATGTCCTGACCAGGGCAGAAATACATCCAAGGATAGTCCAGGGGAGATGAATGCAGAAGAAGAGACTGTAGCAAGGACACACCCTGACTCTAGAGAGGAGCAGAATAAAGGATGGCAGCTGAAGGATGTCACCACTGAACCCAGACACACTCGAAGTGGGTGAGTTATCAAGAGACCTGGGGCATGTTTCCACAATATCAGCTTCACTTTGTTTGCAACTTTGTTGCGATGTTTCCCCAATCGCATCTTCTCCTTTTCCAGTTTCCACGGTGCTTAAAGCCCCGGCTTATCATCGCTGTCGCCTGGGGCTCTGTGCTGTTTCCACTGAGCTCTAATCGAATTATTTTCTTCATGGCTGGGTGGAGGCTGAGTGGAGTCTGGGATGGGTCTGATGACCACATCAGTGCTCCCGCCTCCTCGGCTGTGTTTCCAGGACAACGGAAGAAGGCGCTAATGGAGGAGTATGGGATTTTAAAAAAGGAATCAGCTTTGCTGTGAAGAGAGGCTTTCCCGCTCTCCTCCCCTTTCTCCTTTGCCCTGAAGCTCCAGGTGCACCTGCATTTCAAGAGCACGCCTTATTGAGCACAATGGGAGTTACTTCCGTGTAGACACACATATGCTTGTGCTGGGAAAGGGGGCGAGAGAAGACAAAGAGGGAAACTAACCCCCATTTTAACCCAGAGGACCTCGTTGACCACAATGGGAGTTACTTCTGACAAGACAGTAATGGGTTTGTTGTGGGAAAGAGATGGAAACCAGCCCCCATTTTAACACACAGGATCGCTATATGGAAGCTGTGAAGGAGTTACGTCCTAAGGCAATGGATCAAAGCTTCGAGATCGCGCTTAATCGCATTTAAGGAATTGGGCTTAAAAGTGTGCCGTTTCAATTGAGGGGGGAATCTCTGTAAGTTCTGATGTAGGCATTCAAAGGCAAGCCTCATTCACCACAATGGGAGTTAGTTCTGAGGAGACAATAATGGGTTTGTTATAGGAAAGAGAGTAGTACACACGAAGATGGCATCCAGCCCCCATTGTAACCCGCAGGATAGCTATAACGAAGCTGCGAAGTACTTTCTTCCCAAGGCATTTCATTGGAGCCTCGCTAGGTTGCTTAAACGCATTTAAGGAATTGGGTTGAAAGCGTGTCATTTCAATTGAGGGGGAATCTCAGCCCCATCCACCACAATGGGAGTTACTTCTGAGGAGACACTAATGGGTTTCTTAGAATCATAGAATAGTAGGGATGGAAAAGGGCCTATAAGGCCATCAAGTCCAACCCCCCTGCTCAATGCAGGAATCCAGGTCAGAGCATCCCCGACAGATGGCTGTCCAGCCTCGTCTTGAATGCCTCCAGTGTGGAAGAGCCACCACCGCCCTAGGTAGTTGGTTCCATTGTCGCTGTCAGGTAACTCTTTTGTCCCTGCTGGACTTCAATAGCCAAAAAGAAAACACAGACAAGAGGCTTCTATCCACGACTCTTTAATCCTTTTACTTCAATGGGTCATAAAGATGCTAATTGTCAGTAACTCACAGTCTACAAAGGAAATGCCTTCAGGGAGTTCAAAGAGAAACCAGGAAGATTGAAAGTTGCCTACCATTTGAGAAAAGGTGGGCACACTTCCCTGACTTAAGGGGTGGGGGGGATCTCCCTCTGTCTCGAGAGGAATCTACGTGTAGCTGTTCCCGCCAGGCCAATTGGGCAGATCGCCTCAGCTCCGCCCCTGCCATCTCTCTCTTGGCCCTGCGTCTGTGCCTGGCGTCTAAGAATTCAGGCTGTCCAAGCCCCACCTCTCCCTGTTCATTGTCTCTCACGGGGGGGGGGGGTGAAGAGAGGCTCTGTCTGTCCCGTTAGACTATGGAAACCTGAGGAGTCTGTCCCTCCCTGTCTGGAAGAGTCTGGGAAAGTTTCTCCCCCACGTTTTGAAGTTCCTCTTCGGACTCTGAGCTATTCTGCCACTGCCTATGCTCAGAGGCACCCCAGACAGTCGTATTGCTCTGACAGTCAGGAGGTTTTTCCTGATGTTCAGCCGGAATCTGGCTTCCTGTCACTTGATCTCTTTATTCTGTGTCCTGCATTCTGGGATGATCGAGAAGAGATCCTGGCCTTCCTCTCTGGGACAACCTTTCAAGGACTTGAAGAGCACTATCCTATCTCCCCTCAGTCTTCTCAAGGCTAAACAGGCCCATTTCTTTCAGTCTCTCCTCATAGGGCTTTGTTTCCAGTCCCCTGATCTTCTTTGTTGCCCTCCTCTGAACCCTCCCCAGCTTGTCTGCATCCTTCTTAAAGTGCGGTGCCTGCCATTCCTCTCTGGTGCCCACATCCAACATCAGCGAGATGCCCTGTAATAATAGAAATTAAATGAGCATGTATGCCCACTATTTATAAACCTTGGAAATGGCCATGTTAATAAGCCATAGATATGGTGTGCATCCTTGTATGGGATGATATTTTCTTCTAACTATGGGCTATTGATTGGTTTGCTATCCCCATAGCATCAGGGTGTCAGAGACTGTTGAGCTGTTCTTTGCCATAAGCCTGAAAATGCATCCCACATTAATTAATAAATAAAGCCACATCAGTGCCCTCAATTATCAGCAGAAGATATTTGCTAAACCAAAGCAACGACGGCAATGATTACTTATTAATAAAGCTACAGCTACATCTAATTACATCCCCCTTGGATCCTGCCTGTAATAAAACTGTGATTGCCTTGCAAAGTGGGGGGACCCTCCTGACCCGGCCTTATAGCTTAACTCATTCATCAGTTCTCAATCTCTTTTCAGCCTATCTAGCAATGGCAAAGCCCTCCCAACCCCCAACCCCAAGTGCTGCTCACAATAGGGGTCAGAGGTCACCACATGCCCTAGATGGCTGGAAGCTATCTTTGGAAGTCTCATTAGCCTGTTAACCATACATTTATCCGACAAGATAAAAGAGCCTCGCTGACCAATGCTATCATTAAAGATTAATAGAAAGCATAAGAAAAACCCACAGCTGAAACCAGCATTAATGTTTCAGGCCTGCGATAACCCTGACAGGATTGTTAATCAGGGAGCCAGGGAGATATCGAGGTCTTCGCTCAGGATTCTGTGCCTTTATTCCCCCTTTCACAGCAAGCCTTTGGGGGCTTCCTCACACCATGGGAGCCATGGGTCAAAAAGACAGCAAGCTAATTGGTCCTGCAGTGTTTGAACAGTAACAGTCAGACCAATTATAAATTGGCTGGGACATGGGGGGGGGCAATAAGCCAGGGACTGTGTGGGGTGTTTTGATGGGCTGCAGCTGTTTATCAGAGCAGCTCCCCTGTTAGTGGTGGCCTATTAATAAATTGTACAGATCAATGCCCATATTAATTTTAATTGAGGGCTACAAGGATCACCAGGGCTCCAGTGAGAGTTTCCCCTCATTTTGGATTCCATTCAAGTTTTTACATGAAAGACTCTGCAGCAACACCTACCCAGAGAGAAACCACCTTCCTTCACTTCTTTTTAGAAAGGAAACACATTCAGATATTCTTTTTATGCTGCTGTGCTTTCTCTCCCCCACGCCAACTTCTGTTTGATCACAAATCAATAACCTTTTCACAAGTTTCACTAGAGTGTAGGCTCCCCTCAAAGTTTCCCACCGAAGGCGAAGAAACCAAATAGGTTTGAAAATGTGCTCTCTGTAGTATATGTAATAGAAATTGTTATTGCTTGCCTAGACAGAGGCTGGGACTTGCTCTTGCTTCTTCTGGAGAGGCAATGTTGCATCTTGGGCCGTGTTTCCATGACAATGGAAGGAGAAGCAAATAGAGGAGTACCGGATTTTTTAAAAAGGAATCAGCTTTGCTGCGCTTTGGCCCATGTAGAGCTCCACAAGCGAGTGCTTCACACCAGCAAAAGTCGCTTCACAGAACATGCTTCCGGATGGGGGTGGGGGTTGGAGTGAACATCATCTGATTGGCAGGGGCTGCTCAACCAATAAGAGAGGCCTCCCCCCCCCCATTATTCCTTTCCCCTGAAAGTCCAGATGCACCTGCATTTCAGGAAAAAGCCTCACTGAGCACAGTGGAGTTACTTCCGAGTAGACACACATATGCTTGTGCTGGGAAAGGGGTCAGGGGAGAATGCAAAAATGGGAAACCAGCCCCCATTTTAACCCACAGGATCTCTTTAATGAAGGGTGGAAGTAGTTACTTCCTAAGGCAATAAACCAAACAAAGGAGAATCGGAGCCTTGAGATCGTGCTTTACCACACTTAGGGCAGTGGGCTTTAAATTGTGCCATGTCAATTGAGGGGGATCTCTATAAGTTCTCTGGACATTCAGAGGGCAAGCCTCATTCAGCACAATGGGAGTTACTTCTGAATAGACACTAATTGGTTTGTGCAGGGGTGGGAAACACACAGGAAACACCCCTTGACCGGGGTCACGGTGAAAGGCACACCCCCAGGCAGAGCTGGCATCCCCAAGGTCAATGCGGGGCTTGGGCACACAGCAACCATACCGTGGGGAACCCGACTTGAGGGAAAGAATCGGACTTTAAGCAGTCTCTGGGAATCTGGTTTTTCCCTGATAAGCTCCGGGGTGGCTGCTGAAAGGCCACGGCATCATCTAACCCTAACGACCTCCACACGCTGCTGGCGCCGAGTCACTCGCTGGTGGAAACAGCCCGTTGGTCCTTTTTGACGAAGGAAACTATCACAGGGTGGAGCAGGCTGAATAGTCAAGGCTGCATTGTATGAACAAAGGCCAACAGTATTGTTTAGGAAATTTACTTAAACCTCAAAGCGGTATATAGATAGGAAAATACAAAGTGACAAACACTTGAACATGTCTTAATTCTGAAGTTCCCTCTGCGGCTCCAATTGTATTCTCCCTTGGCTCTTGTAGCCTCACTGGGCAGACAGTTTCTGCAGCTCCTGGTTCTTAAGAGCCAAAGCAGGCATCATCTAGCAGCTGTGTCCGCTTCTCATTTCACTGTAGTGTAGGCGCAAGGGGACTGATCTGGATCTCAAAAAATGCCTTCCCCACCCCCACTAAGGGCTGGGCCCCAGAGGAAAAATGAAAAGAAGGCATCGTTGCTGGATGTGGACTTAGAGTAGCATCTGCTTTGGCCCTTGGAACTCTTGATGGAGGAGGCTGCCGGAGGCGCTGCTGCACCTGGGAACAGTGATGCAAACAGCCCCTCCCCAGCCCGTCCGTTGCCTCTGCTGCCTGGCCCAGCCACAGTGGCCACGGAGGAATAGCCCCCATGGCCTGGAAGTGAGTTATCGTCAGCCCCAGGCCCGCGTTCATGTCCAAAGAGGGCTGGGGGCTTCTCCTTGCTGGGGCTGATGGTATCTGTTGTACAGGTAGAGGGAATGACTGTAAGAACTAGCAGGCCTCAAGCACAACCGTTCTTTATTCATCACACACAGACCTGCAGGACTCAGCAGACACTCTGCCCACGGCTGCCGCTCCCAGCGCTACAGCAGCTGCCAAGGCGCAAAAAAGTAATGAAGCCTAGGATCCACAACACTTTCAACCTCCAGACAAGGCTTTTTAGGGTATCGCTATCACCCAAACCCATTCGTGGAATTTTACAGGCAGCCAAAACTTCATGTTCCATTTGTAACCCGTCCCTCTTTCCCCACCACTTCCTCCACCTTTTTTCTTAAGGAGGAAAAGACAGAATCGCTGCAAAATGTCTTTTGATTGGTAGCACTTGGAGCCATCCATCTGGAAACACCCCTGGAGTTAAGCTTGGGTTATTCGGGAGCAAAAGTGTTGTTTCCACACTCCTCACCCAAACCAGCTGTAGGAAAAGCAGAACATCCCTCACTTTTTTGCCTAACAGAGATGGTGCCCAGTGAAGTCATGTGATGTCAGCATAGGGCCACAGGCATACTGGCTGAGCACCCAGATGTGCTGGGAGGATATGTTCCTGTTGGATCTTTCAGGGTCCACATTAACATGGAGCATCAGGAAGTCTCCACAGCAAGGCCCTGCAAAATCCATTACAAAGGTCAATGCCTGTGTAGTTCAGAAGTGCAGTCCAAAGGCAAGTCTTATCACAGAGGCCATGTCTGACCTGCAGTATCCAACAGATTAAGGGTTTGCTAAACTGATGTCATTTGTTGGTATGAAAACGGCCTACGCCACCCTGAACCCTAAAGTGATGAATTCGTAATGAAACCAAATGGGTTCTTTAAAAACAAGAAGGTTGTAGCAGTTCCCCCTGGCAGAATCTAAACATAACTATACACAGAATTGTACATCATCGTCTATTCCTATAGGTGATTATTTCAGCTCTGCCAGTCAGCCAGGACATTCTCTCTTTTAAATACCAGATTTTGAAGAAATAAAATGCAGAAAACAGCCGTTTGGATAAAAACAATCATTAAAAAAAAAAAAAGGAACCAGATTTTTAAACATCTAAATCAGATTTTTTATTTAAAAAAATCATTAATAAAATTATAAAATTCTCATTTAAAAAATAATATAGTTACAATTAAATCTTATCACAAACATGCTAAACCTACACTTAGGTAGGTTTAGCATGTTTGTTAAACATGCTAAAATCCTATGCATGTTTAGACATGAAAAAGTCCTACAATTCCCAGCATGCCCCAGCCAGCCATGCTGGGTGAGGCATGCTGGGAGTTGAAGGACCTTTTTTTCTGTCTAAACATGCAAAGGATTGCACCCTTACTATCTCATAAAAATAAATTAATGGTTCTGTCATGCTCCCACACACTGAATTAACTACCAATCAAATGTAGGCATCTATTTCAGTTTTTCATCTGATGAAAATGGCTTCCCAGCCAAAAAGAATATAGGAAAGGGTGGTCAGAGCCAGAGTACAAAGGCATAGTGAACTGGAGTGGAAAGGAAAAAAGGAAGACATTATGCTACAGTCAGTATTTCCAGTTCTTATATTCCCTACATTTTTGCCGCAGAAAAAAATTGTCATGGCTTCTAGGTGTAAGACATACCCTTACCTGGGAATAGGCCCTCCTTGATGTTGTGAACTGCTGTACTAAGTTGCAATTAACATGTTTAAAGCACAATCCTATGCATGTTTAGACAGAAAAAAGTCCTACAACTCCCCAGCCAGCCATGCCGGGAGCTGTAGGGCTTTTTTCAGTCTAAACATGCATAGGATTGTGCCCTTACTGATCAGATTTGCACACTGTTTGAATCATAGAATAGCAGGGTTGGAAGGGGCCTACAACACCATCGAGTCCAACCCCCTGCCCAATGCAGGAATCCAAGTCAGAGCATCCGTGACAGGTGGCTGTCCAGCCTCATTTTGAGTGCCTCCAGTGTGGGAGGGCCCCCTGCCTCCCTAGGAAATTGGTTCCATTGTCGTATTGCTCTGAGAGTCAGGACGTTTTTCCTGATGTTCACCCGGAATCTGGCTTCCTGTCACTTGAGCCCATTATTCCATGTCCTGCATGCTGGGATGATCAAGAAGAGATCCTGGCCTTCCTCTCTGGGACAACCTTTTAAGTACTTGAAGAACACTATCCTATCTCCCCTCAGTCTTCTCTTCTCAAGGCTAAACATGCCCAGTTCTTTCAGTCTCTCCTCATAGGGCTTTGTTTCCAGTCCCCTGATCATCTTCACTGCCCTCCTCTGAACCCTCTCCAGCTTGTCTGCATCCTTCTTAAAGTGTGGTGCCCAGAACTGGACACAGTACTCCAGATGAGGCCTAACCAATGCTGAGTAGAGGAAAACTAGTACTTCTTGGGATTTGGAAGCTATGCTTCTATGAATGTAGCCCAAAAGAGCATTTGCCTTTTTTGCAGCCACATCCCATTGTTGGCTCATATTCAGCTTGTGATCGACAACAATTCCAAGATCCTTCTCGCTTGCTGTGTTGTTGAGCCCCGTATCCCCCATCTTGTAACTGTGCATTTGGTTTCTTTTTCCTAGGTGCTGAACTTGGCATTTATCCCTATGAAATGTCATTCTGTTGTTTTCTGCCCAGCACTCCAGTCTATCAAGGTCATTCTGAATTTTGTTTCTGTCTTCCAAGGTATTAGCTATCCCGCCCAATTTTGTGTCACCTGCAAATTTGATCAGCATTCTCTGCACCTCCTCCTCCAAGTCATTAATAAAAACGTTGAAGACCACTGGGCCCAGGACTGAGCCCTGCAGTACCCCGCTCATTACCTCTCCCCAGTTTGAGAAGATCCCATTGATAAGCACTCTTGGAGTACGATTCTGTAGCCAACTGTGGATCCACCGGATCGTTGTTTCATCTAGCCCACTTTGAGCTAGTTTGCTCATCAGGATATCAAGGGGCACTTTGTCAGAAGCTTTGCTGAAGTCGAGGTATATTATGTCCACAGCATTCCCAAAGTCCACAAGGGAGGTGACCTGATCATCAGATTCGTTTGGCAGGATTTGTTCTTGACAAATCCATGTTGGCTTTGAGTAATCACGGCATTGTTTTCAAGGTGCTTACAGATGGATTGCTTTATAATCTGTTTCAGAATTTTCCCAGGGATTGAGGTCAGACAGACAGGCCTATAGTTCCCAGGTTCCTCCTTTTTACCCTTTTTGAAGATAGGGACAACATTTTGAAGATAGGGACAACATAGAGTGAGCAAGAGGCTGAAGGTCAGTCAAGCAGAGGCGATGAAACCCAGGCCTACAACAAGAAGAAGAGTGGTAGTAGTGGGGGATTCCTTGCAGTGTGGGATCAAGACCCAGGTATGTCGCGAAGACCCATGGACTCGCCAGGTATGTTGTCTCCCAGGAGGACGAATTAGAGACGCGACTGAAAGGTTGCCTGCACTCATAAAGCCCACTGACAGGTATCCCTTTCTTCTCATCCATGTGGGAACAAATGATACCGCCAAGCGGAGGTACAAAGAAATCATGTCAGACTTTGAAGCTCTGGGAAGGAAACTCAAGAACTTTGGGGCCCAGATAGTTTTGTCATCCATCCTTCCAGTAGTTAGAAGAGGGATAGAAAGGGAATGAAAAATACTCCGGGTGAATGACTGGCTACGAAGGTGGTGCCGACGAGAGAGATTTGGATTCTGGGACCACGGGCTATACTTCCTGGAAGATGGGCTGTTGGCAAGGGACGGGTTGCACCTCACAAAGGATGGGAAGAATGTGTTTGGCCACAGCATGAAGAACTTCATCAGGAGGGCTTTAAACTGAATCCTACAGGGAAGGGAGATGTAATGTTGGGGGTAACAATGGACATAGGCGCATGCACTGCAATGGAGAGAACAGCTCTGATAGCGCCCAATAATAGTCTTCAGACACATGTAGGAAGAAAGCCAGACTATGAAGCACATGGTCTTCGATGTCTATATACTAATGCCCAGAGTATGGGAAACAAACAGAATGAACTTGAACTCTTAATACAGGAGGGAAATTATGACTTGATAGGTATAACTGAGACTTGGTGGGATGACTCTCATGACTGGAAAACAGCAATTGAAGGATATAACTTGTTCAAAAAGAACAGGAGGAACAGAAAGAGAGGTGGGGTTGCACTGTATGTGAAAAATACATACCTCTGCACAGAAATACAGCAGGAGGAGCTTGGTAGCCCCATCGAGAGCATCTGGATCAAAATAAATGGAGCAAAGAATAAAAGGAACCTGGTGGTGGGAGTCTAGTACTGGCCACCCAACCAAGGAGAAGACGAGGATGAAACGTTTGAAAAGCAAATAGCCAGTGTTTCAAGGAGGCATGATGTAGTAGTAATGGGGGACTTCAATTTCCCCGATATTTGTTGGGAGACAAATTCTGCAAAACATGGCCCCTCCAGGAAATTCCTGACTTGTGTGGCGGATAACTTCCTCCTACAGAAAGTAGAGGAAGGAACTAGAAGATAAGCTATCCTTGACTTGATCCTAACCAACAGAGATGACTTAATGGATAAAGTAGCAGTTACAGGAACTCTGGGGGAAAGCGACCATGTTGTACTTCAGTTCTTGGTTCTAAGGGAAGCAAAAGCCGAGTGTAGCCAAACGCTTACCCTGGATTTGAGGAAAGCTGATTTTAATAAACTCAGAACAATGATCAGTAAGATCCCATGGCAAGCGACAGTAACGAGAAAAGGAGTCCAAAATGGCTGGGAGCTTTTAAAAAAGGAAATTCTCAAGGCACAATCACAAATAATTCCAACAAGAAGAAAAGGTGGAAGACAACAGAAGAAGCCAATGTGGCTTCACAAAAAGCTTAGAGATGACCTGAAAACAAAAAAGGACACATATATGAAGTGGAAAGAAGGCCAAGTAACAAAGGAAGAGTACAGGCAGGTAGCACAGAATTGCAGGGATGGCATCAGGAAGGCTAAAGCTGAGAACGAGCTGAGGTTAGCGAGGGATGCTAAAAGCAACAAAAAGGCTTTCTTCAGCTACGTGCATAGTAAAAGGCAGAGGAAAGAAATGGTTGTTCAGCTATTAAATAAGGATGGCAAAACGATAACACATAACAAAGAAAAGGCAGAGGTGCTCAATTCCTACTTTGGCTCAGTCTTCTCCCAAAAGAGGGTCTATGACCCCCCTGGCAAAGGTGAAGTGCAGGCTGAAGGGGCAGGATTGCAGCTTCAGATAGATAGGCATACCTAACACCTCTTTACTTTGAATGAGTTCAGATCTCCAGGGCCAGATGAACTGCATCCTAGAGTAATAAAGTAACTGGCAGAAGAACTCTCAGAACCGCTGTCTATTCTCTTTGAGAAATCATGGAGGACGGGGGAAGTGCCAGATGACTGGAGGAGGGCTAATGTTGTCCCTATCTTCAAAAAGGGTAAAAAAGAGGAACCTGGGAACTACAGACCAGTCAGTCTGACATCAATCCCTGGGAAAATTCTGGAGCAGATGATAAAGCAATCCATTTGTAAGCACCTTGAAAACAATGCCGTGATTACTCGAAGCCAACATGGATTTGTCAAAAACAAGTCCTGCCAGACAAATCTGATCTCATTTTTTGATCAAATAACCTCCCTTGTAGACCATGGGAATGCTGTAGACATCATATACCTTGACTTCAGCAAAGCTTTCGACAAAGTGCCCCATGATATCCTGATGAGCAAACTAGCTCAAAGTGGGCTAGATGAAACAACGATCCGGTGGATCCACAGTTGGCTACAGAATCGGACTCAAAGAGCGCTTATCAATGGGACCTTCTCAAACTGGGGAGAGGTAACGAGCGGGGTACCGCAGGGCTCAGTCCTGGGCCCAGTGCTCTTCAACATTTGTATTAATGACTTGGAGGAGGAGGTGCAGAGAATGCTGATAAAATTTGCAGATGACACGAAATTGGGCAGGATAGCTAACACCTTGGAAGACAGAAACAAAATTCAAAGTGATCTAGATAGACTGGAGTGCTGGGCAGAAAACAACAGAATTACATTTAATATGGATAAATGCCAAGTTCTGCACCTAGGAAAAAGAAACCAAATGCACAGTTACAAGATGGGGGATACGTGGCTCAACAACACTACAAGTGAGAAAGATCTTGGAATTGTTGTCGATCACAAGCTGAATATGAGCCAACAATGTGATGTGGCTGCAAAAAAGGCAAATGCTATTTTGGGCTGCATTAATAGAAGCATAGCTTCCAAATCCCGGGAAGTACTAGTTCCCCTCTACTCAGCATTGGTTAGACCTCATCTGGAGTACTGTGTCCAGTTCTGGGCACCACACTTTAAAAAGGATGCAGACAAGCTGGAGAGGGTTCAGAGGAGGGCAACAAAGATGATCAGAGGACTGGAAACAAAGCCCTATGAAGAGAGACTGAAAGAACTGGGCATGTTTAGCCTTGAGAAGAGAAGACTGAGGGGAGATATGATAGCACTCTTCAAGTACTTGAAAGGTTGTCACAGAGAAGAAGGCCAGGATCTCTTCTTGATCATCCCAGAGTGCAGGACACGGAATAATGGGCTCAAGTTACAGGAAGCCAGATTCCAGCTGAACATCAGGAAAAACCTCCTGACTGTTAGAGCAATACGACAATGGAACCAATTACCTAGGGAGGTGGGGGGCTCTCCCACACTGGAGGCATTCAAGATGAGGCTGAACAGCCATCTGTCGGGGATGCTCTGACTTGGATTCCTGCATTGGGCAGGGGGTTGGACTTGATGGCCTTGTAGGCCCCTTCCAACCCTACTATTCTATGATTCTATGATTAGCCCTCCTCCAGTCATCTGGCACTTCACCCGTCCTCCAGGACTTCTCAAAGAGAACAGACAGTGGCTCCGAGAGCTCTTCTGCCAGTTCCTTTATTACTCTAGGATGCAGTTCATCTGGCCCTAGAGATTTGAACTCATTCAAAGTAATTAGGTGTTCCTTGACCATATGCCTGTCGAGGTCAAGCTGCGATCCTGCCCCTTCACCCTGTACTTCACCTTTGCCAGGGGGACCATAGACCCTCTTTTGGGAGAAGACTGAGCCAAAGTAGGAATTGAGCACTTCTGCCTTTTCTTTGTCATCTGTTATAATTTTGCCATCCTTATTTAGTAGCTGAACCACCATTTCTTTCCTCTGCCTTTTACTATGCACGTAGCTGAAGAAAGCCTTTTTGTTGCTTTTAGTATCCCTCGCTAACCTCAGCTCGTTCTCAGCTTTAGCCTTCCTGACGCCATCCCTGCAGTTCTGTGCTACCTACGTTACTCTTCCTTTGTTGCTTGGCCTTCTTTCCACTTCCTATATGTGTCCTTTTTTGTTTTCAGGTCATCTCTAAGCTTTTTGTGAAGCCACATTGGCTTCTTCTGTTGTCTCCCACCTTTTCTTCTTGTTGGAATTGTTTGCAATTGTGCCTTGGGAATTTCCTTTTTTAAAAGCTCCCAGCCATTTTGGACTCCTTTTTTCGTTAGAGTCACTTGCCATGGGACCTTACTGATCATTGTTTTGAGTTTATTAAAATCAGCTTTCCTAAAATCCAGGGTAAGCGTTTGACTACACTCGGCTTTTGCTTCCCTTAGAACCAAGAACTGAAGTACAACATGGTCGCTTTCCCCCAGAGTTCCTGTAACTGCTACTTTATCCACTAAGTCATCTCTGTTAGTTAGGATCACGTCAAGGATAGCTGATCCTCTAGTTCCTTCCTCTACTTTCTATAGGAGGAAGTTATCCGCCACACAAGTCAGGAATTTCCTGGAGGGGCTGTGTTTTGCAGAATTTGTCTCCCAACAAATATCGGGGAAATTGAAGTACTAGTACATCATGCTTCCTTGAAACTTTGGCTATTTGCTTTTCAAAAGTTTCATCCTCGTCTTCTCCTTGATTGGGTGGCCGGTAGTAGACTCCGACCACCATGTTTCGTTTATTCTTTGCTCCGTTTATTTTAACCCAGATGCTCTCGATGGCGATACCAAGCTCATGCTCTTGTAGTTCTGTGCAGAGATAAGTATTTTTAACATATAGTGCAACCCCACCTCCCTTTCTGTTCCTCCTGTTCTTTTTGAACAAGTTGAATATGTGAAGAATGATCACTGGCAAATTTGATTTACATCTGTGATATAATTCAGGGTTTTCTCTTGGTGATTAATCCATCCTGGAAGATAGGTGGCAAATCTCCTCCTCAAGAATTCATGGGAGGCTGTTTTCTACCTAAAAGACTGTACATGGAACCCATGCATGCTTGGGACAGGAATATTTTGGGATTACACACACAGAGAGAGACACACACACACCTCAGCAGCTGAAATGTTGGCGGACAAGTTCCTTTCTATTATTCTCGTTTCTACACACCACTGTACAACACGGGGGCATCTGTACTGGTTTTGAAAACAGAGAAGTTATCAGTGTATGTCAAGATGCAGTAATCAAAGGAAGAAGGATGAGCAGAAGGAACAGATGAAACAGAAAGTCACGGAAGGTAACCAGCGTTAGCAGGTGGGGAAGGAACAAAGAGAATAATATAGGTGTTTTTCACACACAGCAGACCTCCTGCTGCTTGTTCATGAGAATTCTGGCTCCTGAGAGATGCTTCCCTTGATTGTGAACGGAAACCATCCCTTTGAGGCACATCTCATCTCCAGGTTTACTTGTCCAAGGGGAAATTTGAAAAGATTTAACACACCAGTTCAACTCAACTGGTTTTAGGAGTGCAGGTGACAGCCAGAGATGTGATGCCAAAAGTGACCCTGGCTCTACAAGGCAAATCCAGGAAGGGAGAGGAAAAAATTAGGTGAGGCTAGGAGTGGAAACTAATGGGCATCAAAGAGCACCCTGCCAATGGTCGCTCAGCCCTTTGGGCCTGGCTGGTCTGCAGGGCAGTCTCTGGCCATTGTCTGAAGCTCAGGTGTGCATTCCTGCCTGTGTAGCTCAGTAGTGGTATGCAGGCTGAAGCCCAGCCTGACGCCTCCCAGGTACAGGACCAGCTGTGGAAGATGTCCCAGCTGCCACCTCCACCATCTCTATCTTTCCCCCCGCAAAGCGCATATTGTTACATTGTTTATAAGTCAAAGGAGAGGGGTTTGTTTATAACAAGACAGCTGTATACATTCACCTATGAGTCAACATCCGTTCTTTCTTGTGGCTCTCAAAGGCCTGCCCCTTTCTGTGGGCCCTTGCTTGAGAGGTCATGGCAGGACTCCACCCTCAGCCTCGACACTGGGATTTTGCTGCCCCAAGGGAGTGTGGGGAGGCAGCGCGTTCTTGGTCATCCCTCCTTCACTCTGGCATGCCCGAGCCACCGTCATCCCTGACCTCGAGGCCAGCCACGCCACACTGGCCAAGTGGGCTGCCCCAATCCCTGCTCCTCCCCTCTTTGGCTCTCATCCCAAGCCCAGTGCCCTTTTTCAGGCCACGTTGGTTGCCCCCCCCCCTCATCCCAGCTCCCACTCATTTCCAGGCAGTTTTCCAACCTGCCAGGAATGGATCCAGTTGTGGTGGAGCTGCAGCCACCCTTTTGGGGAAGGACACAGACAGAACTGGCGACGTGGCTCTTATTGAAAGAGAAGGAAGCCACACATCAGGATGGCAGAAGCATGTTATGTGGACCCCAGTGGGGGAAAAGGTCTGTACTGGACTTGCTTGTCATGGAAAGGAGAAAATGAAGCAGGAACATTAGCCAAAGGAGGAGGCGGAGCCTGATGACAGTGGCTGTTGATAGCATCAACCTGAGCATAACTTAATTGCTTTCCTAAAACTGAAAAATATCAAACCACATAAATAGAATGATTTCAATAATTTGTAACAGAATGTACACCTGGAGGAATCAGAGCAGGAGAATTAATTTAATTTCCCAGACTGAAGCAGCCAGTGCTGTTGATTTATTCAAGGATCAAAAGAGAAGAAAAGGCCTGGAAATGAAGCCTGCTTTAAACACACACACACACACACACACACACACACACACACCCTTTAACATGGAGATTTATTTCTACATGAATTAGAACCATATCCAAGTAACAGTGATACTCACACTTTCCTCTGGCTTGAAAGGGCATCTGCATGGAAAAGCAGCTGCAGATGAACTGCACAGCCGAGACTTAGCGCTGCCTCTCCCTTCCACGGTGAAGTGCTGAAATTGTCTGTGGGTAAAAATGGATGCGCAGAGCAATCACGTCTTGAAATCCGCCTGCTGGGCACCTCTAGGATGCGGCGCTAGAAAGAGAACTATGTCATAGCAGCTGCTGTCGCTATGCGGATGGTGCATCCCGTGGATGGGATGCGGATGTGGCATAGTCAGATCGCATCATTCTGACAACACACCCACAGCGACAGCAGCACCCTTTCACATCACTCAAGGGTTGCTGTTAAAGCACCCTTCCTGAAAGGTTGCCCCCCCCACCTCCCGCCCTGCCCATGTTGGAATGACAGCGCTTAGGATGCGGTATAAGTCAACACCCAGTCACAGCACACCACCACTGTTATGAAAACCAGGGGCGGCCAGGCAGACCCCAGGGTTGCAAGATCAACTGTTTTTAACTAGAAACTCAAAATCCACCAACTGGAGCCTGGTGCAAAAGGCAGAATTAAAGAATTCTGAGCCCAAGAATTAGTTTTCAATGCCAGAACGGACTGGAGCTCACAGTCGTTCCACACAAAGATCCACTCCTGGGGGCGTGTTTCCACACTATTGGCTTCACTTTGTTTGCAACTTTGTTGCGATGTTTCCCCAGTTCCATCTTCTCCTTTTCCAGTTTCCACGGTGCTTAAAGCCCTGACTTATCATCGCTGTAGCCTGGGGCTCTGTGCTGTTTCCACTGAGTTCTAATCGAATTATTTTCTTCATGGCTGGGTGGAGGCTGAGTGGAGTCTGGGATGGGTCTGATGACCTCATCCGTGTTCCTGCCTCCTCCTCTTGCTGATTCCCCCCTCCCTTGCCCTCTTCTGCTCCGCTCCAGTTTCCCACTCTGGCCAGTCTCTTCCCTGCCTTCCGAGCCCCCTTTTTTTCACCCTTTAAGCAAAGTTGTATGTGCAGCATCCCCCCTTTTAACCCCCCCCCCCAAAATGAGGACATAAAGGGCAATTTCACTTTAATGAAGGAGTGAAAAAGCAAAGTCGCGTGTACAGCATCCCCATCTCTTGCGCCCCGCCCCACCAGGCAACCACTTCATGGAGACACCTTCTTCATTAGACTGGGCTTGCTCCCAACCCCCGGCTTTGTCGTTGCTCTTCCCCCTTACTCTGGCTTCCCAATGACCCTGCAAGGTGGGCTAGAAGAAGTAGTGGCTGGCTGGCTTCCCAATCAAAGGCACTTTTAATACCCATTGAAATCCTAACTGTCAAGCCTTTCTCCTGTTTGGCTGAGAAGGAGACTTCCCCATCACCTGGAAGGAAAAAAGCCCACCAAACTGGTGAGCAAAAGGGAGAAGAAGCAGTCAGTGAAGTCAATGGGAGGGGGAAGTTCCAAGTAAATGCACTGAAGGGGATGCAGTCCTATGCATGCCTTCTCAGAAGCAAGCCACACAGATTTTAATGGCACTTACTCCCAGGAAACGAAAGCCTTACAGCCAATGAGTTTACTCAGAAGTAACACCCTGTAGCACATGCCCACACAAAGCGGGACAAAGCGCTAAAGGGAAAATACACAGGGAGGAAATGGTGAAGAGAGCCAGTGGATGATAGACTAGCAGTGCATCTCTTCATCTGTGTCTCTTGCCCCCTTCTGCTCCGCTCCAGCCCTTTTGTTTTTTCCTTTAAAGTGAGTTTGAAAGTGCACTTTCACTTTAACAAAGGAGCAAAAAAACAAAGTTGTGTGTGCAGCATATTCCCCCTTTTAAACTGCCCCCATCCCCAACGGGGACTTAAAGCACACTTTCACCTTAACGAGGAGGAGTGTAAAAGCAAAGTCATGTGTGCAGCATCCCCCTCCCCTTTGAAACCCTTTCTTCCCTAAACTGGGACATGCCTCAACAACTCTCCGTGAAGCCGTCTTTGCGGCTCTCCTGATTTCCCTGCCACAACCTTGACTGGGAACGTCATAGGGATGCCCAGAGTGGGCAGACACTGCACTGGTATGTTGGGGGTGCTTCTGTGTGCATCTCTTCATCTCTGCCTGACTGCTCCCGCCAGGATTATCTCCCCCTCTCCTTCACACGCTGCTTCCGGTGAGGTCAGGGCAGGTGAGCGACACACCCACAAGGGCTGGGCTATGCGCCCCATGGGCAGGACTATGATACCGAACCCAGTGTGATTGTGGAAACAGGTCAGTAATGGAGCCGCAGTAAGCAGGAAAAGTCGGACTATAACCAGCCCCAGAAGAAGTGGTTTTTCAGCGATTAAAATGGGGGGCTGGTGCTGAACGGCCACAACGTCATGGAAACAGAGAGACCTCACCGCACAGCCAGGTTGGAGTAAATCACTGTTGGAATCACAGCCTTTGGCAGGGGGAGGAGAAATGGGTACATTTAATCAGGGTTTAGGGTTCTAGAGGAGCCTGGACTACTCCCTTTACTTCCCATCTTGTTATCAGCCATGTTTTAATCAGCTAACCAATACAACTTTTGCATTACTTGAATTCTGAACTGCACAAATGTTGTTGATGCCAAGAACTGTGGGATGTGTTAGAGACACTTGACAACAGTATTTTAGAACTGAAACCCTTCCAATATTATACTTTCATTAAATCCTTAATACCCAGAAGCCATCTGGAACAGAACAGAATCATCCAGAACACCAACCCCTGAGCTAGTCAAAACAACGAAATTCACCAGTCACTCATGGCTAGATGGGAGTGCTGCAATAAGCCATGAAACTTCCCCAGAAACCATGTTCTGGTACCCGTTCCAAGCAGCAGCAGCAACAACAAAATGGTATTCAGGGGAAATGGAATGGGGCCAGAACATGGATTATGTGACATTTTACTAGCCCCAAACCCTCTGTTGCCCAAAAACCAGCTCTCTCATGCATGCCCCTGCTTATGGAAGCCCTGGCCTCATCCAAATACTTAGGCAGGATGGGTGGTCCAAGTAATTCTTGGGCCCAGTGCTCTTCAACATTTTTATTAATGACTTGGAGGAGGAGGTGCAGGGAATGCTGATCAAATCTGCAGATGACACAAAATTGGGCGGGATAGCTAATACCTTGGAAGACAGAAACAAAATTCAAAGTGATCTTGATAGACTGGAGCGCTGGGCAGAAAACAACAGAATGACATTTAATAGGGACAAATGCCAAGTTCTGCATCTAGGAAAAAGAAACCAAATGCACAGTTACAAGATGGGGGATACGTGGCTCAACCACACTACAAGCGAGAAGGATCTTGGAATTGTTGTAGGTCACAAGCTGAATATGAGCCAACAATGGGATGTGGCTGCAAAAAAGGCCAATGCTATTTGGGGTTGCATTAATAGAAGCATAGCTTCCAAATCCCGGGAAGTACTAGTTCCCCTCTACTCAGCACTGGTTAGGCCTCATCTGGAGTACTGTGTCCAGTTCTGGGCACCACACTTTAAGAAGGATGCAGACAAACTGGAGAGGGTTCAGAGGAGGGCAACAAAGATGATCAGGGGACTGGAAACAAGGCCCTATGAGGAGAGACGGAAAGAACTGGGCATGTTTAACCTTGAGAAGAGAAGACTGAGGGGAGATATGATAGCACTCTTCAAGTGCTTGAAAGGTTGTCACAGAGAAGAAGGCCAGGATCTCTTCTCGATCATCCCAGAGTGCAGGACACGGAAGAATGGGCTCAAGTGACAGGAAGCCAGATTCCGGCTGAACATCATGAAAAACCTCCTGACTGTTAGAGCAATACGACAATGGAACCAATTCCCTAGGGAAGCGGGGGGCTCTCCCACGCTGGAGGCGTTCAAGACGAGGCTGGACAGCCATCTGTCAGGGATGCTCTGACTTGGATTCCTGCAGAGCCAGTGTGGTGTAGCGGCAAGAGTATTGGACTGGGAGCTGGGAGATCCAGGTTCTAGTCCCCACTCGGCCATGGAAGCTCACTGGGTGACTTTGGGCCAGTCACACACTCTCAGCCCAACCCACCTCACAGGGTTGTTGTTCTGAGGATAAAATGGAGAGGAGGAGGATAATGTAAGCCACCTTGGGTTCCTTGCAAGAGGAAAAAAGGCGGGATATAAATGCAAAAAATGCAAAAAATGCATTGAGCAGGGGGTTGGACTTGATGGCCTTGTAGGCCCCTTCCAACCCTACTATTCTGTGATTCTATGACTCTGCGATTTCTGGTCTGGTTTTGGAGAGGAGGGGAATTTCACAATGACCAATACTGAATTCTGAACATTTCTGACAGCTGATTGTAAAGAGTGCTGCCAGGGAGGACCTCAGCATACCAGCTGCTGGGGCACATGTGCAGATAGGTGCTATTGTGCTCATGCCCTGCTAGTGGGCTTCCCACTGGAGCATCTGGTTGGCCTCTGTGGGAAGAGAATGCTGGACTGGGCAGGCCTTTGGTCTGATTCAGCAGGGCTCTTCCGATGTGCTTACATCCCGTGGCAGTGAATTTTGTAAGTTTCATTGCACGTTGTGTGAAGAAGTGCTTCAGGTTACCTGACCTGCTCGTCTACTGCTCGGTGATTTCACTGGGTGACCCCCCAGTTCTAAGAGTATAAAAAAGGTGGGGAAACAAATCTCTGTTGGCAGCACCCCTAAAAGTATCACTTTCCCTGCTTGGGCCGCCTGTGGATTTAGGCCAGCCCTATCTGTCTTCCACACGTAGGCCTTCAGGGTGCCCTGTCTTGAGAATCGCAGAGAGAGAGAACGGCCCACGCATGAGCTGTGAAAGCACCCGATGTGTTTAACAGATCTCCAGAGATATAGTCTGCTCCCACACATGCGTAGCCTCCCTTCAGACATACAAGAACATTCTTCCTGAAGTCCTCTTTTGATTATATTACTGCAGTTATTAACAAACCCAGGAGGTTTCTGCAGAGAGTCCCTGAGCTCTTCAATCCTGGCAAGGACAAAGGCTCTGGAAATGGATCTCTTTAATTCTGCTCATTTCTGCACTGGGTGCAGGGGATCCCTCTTGGATTTAAAGAAAAGGAGCTCCCTTCAAAGGTAGGCAAGTGGTGCTGATTTACACCCAGAAGCTTTCACTGCTCATGTGAAAGAAGCCAGAGGCAGACCCCGTTGGGCTCCATGGGGGAGGGAGCCCTTCACCACGATCCACCAGCCACCTGATTAATCCCTGCTCATGGCCATGCTTCCTTTCCCAGCCAGCCAGGACAATTAGTGCAGCGTGTACTTGTGTAAGATTTTTCAGGCAGGTTAATCTTTTTCCTAAACAAGCTCCTTTTTGTCCAGTGCTCAATAGAATTAAAGACAAAAACTAATGAGCTTTTTAAAAGAAAAGAAAATGGGAATGAAGAAAAAGCAAGGAAAATTAGCACATATTCCTACTAAACAGTGGAGGCAGCATAGGGTACCAATGGCACTGGTTCTAGAGAGATATTGCATACTATTATGCTAATTAATTGCCTTATATGCTGGGCCTAATTAACAGATTGCAAGGCAAAATACAGCAGTAGTGTCAGCTCTGTGCAGGTTTGGGGGACTTTTAAGCATGAGTGATAGTTCTCAAACTGAGTGTAGAGCACGGTGGAGCAGGTCAATGCTCCATGTAAGGAACTGAGCTTATGGAAGCACAACTACAGGAAGTAAATAAATATCACTGGTTATGCAAAAACCAGGGAGGGGGGTGCAACAAGAATGGCCAAGAAGCGATTTAGCCCTAAAACATATATGTACACACACACACACACACACACGTATTCATGGAAGCCTTGGCCCAAACTGGATGGGGCTAGCTGTAGTCAGTATTCTGCACACCCTCAATGGCACACTAGCATACCTTTCATAGATCCCCAATGCACTTCTGGGGCTGAATTCTGGCTCAAATTAACCCACGGAGGGAGGGATAAACCTGCTCACTTGATAAAGTTTAGATCTTCTAAAATGTCCACATTCTCAAAGGAACAACAACCCGTTCCATGATTTATTTATATAGTGCCGTCATGGTGTACCTTAATAAATAGAAAAAGATGGATCACTGTCCTAAGGATCCATCTCTAAATTTCAACAGTGAGGTAGACAAAAAAGGGAGGGAAGAAATGATAAGAAGGGATGCATGTGAGCAAATACAGTTATATGGACTTTAGCTTCTTTTCAGTAGGGGGTAGATAAAGGGTTATGCCACTGAAGAGGTGGGATTTGACCAAGGAAGGATTTGAGGGATGAGACAGAGGGAGGCACCACAGACATGTTCTAGGAATAAGGGGAAGCAAGGGTGAGGGGCAAACCTATTTCAACATGCCATTCTCCTCTAAAAACACATATTTCCCTTGAAAATCCAACAGGAGCAGGCAATTTTGGGGGCCACAAGGGCCAATTTCAACCCCTTGAAACGCCCCAAGGGCCACATCCCCACCATGCACCACTGAATTTTGGTGGCAGTAGTGGCAAAACAATTGGCAGTTTCATGGCAGCAAACCATGACAGTGGCCTAAAAAGCCAAAATTTAGCTTTAAACATTTGGCAGCAAACAGCTGAAATTTGGCAACAACCTGCTGCTTGTTTTACCGCTACCACCACAGAGGAAAATTTAGTGGCAGGGGCCACACTCAAGGCTGGGGGCGGGGGACATGTGGCCCATAGACTGCCTCTTGCCCATCCCTGGCTTAAAGAATTGCCATTCTCCATCTCCACACCTCACTGGAACATTCAGCATCTTCTGGTTCAGGGACCTGACAAAGAAGTAAAAACAGAGATGTAATTCTCAACTCAAAGGAAGCTCCGTCCCTCACCTGGTTTTTCTCAATCAGCCAAATCCATACATTTATTTCTGACTCTGGTCCACACTCGGCTTCTTCTTCCTCATTTGTCAAGAATTCATTCATGTCAAGTCATCCCTAAAGGAAAAAATTGGATAAAAAATAGGTTGTGTCATGACACACGTGGCAAGAATTAGCAGGACCATTGCTCTCAAAAAGAATGATGGCTCTGTGGCTAACATTCCCTTTTCATCCCTCCAAGAAGGAATTTGTCACTAACTTTAGTTAAAGACCTCATCAGTCTTCCATGATTACACCTTCCTACAATCAGCTGGACTTTCCCAGTTACTTTAAAAAATGGCAGTTTGGATGATGGGCAAAATTCATTGTTTCTGAAAAGCAGCTTGTTTGCCAACAGAAAAACTAAGAATGTCGCACATGCTGCCGAATTCCAAAAAATCATGAATATGTAAGCCTGTGAAAAATCTGTCGGGTTCATGCAGTATTATTTCTGTGATTTACAGAGCAATTTCATGCTCCTGTTCCACCAGCGAGAGGCTGTGGGCCTCCCGTGGGCACCAGTGCACCCTTGCAGCAACCGTGGGCACCAGTGCACCCCCAGGCACCTTGCTCAGTGCCTGTCGAGTTGCCCTACCCCTCCCACTTTTTGTTTTATTTTATTTTTAATAGCAATATGACTTACGGGCAGCTGGGATTGCTTCAAAGCAAAATGGGGGCCTCTCACTGCTCCCATCTTCTTTTCCCATGAATGCCTCTGGGCTCAAAGGCAGTCTTAGGAAATTAAGATGGCAGCTGGTTGCAGCCCGTTGCTTTCATCTGCAGCACCCCCATGTTGTGGTGGTGCCCAGTTTCACAAATTATAAAATATGCCCATGGACCCCAAAAGGTTGCCCACTCCTGCTATAGGGTTTGAGTCCCGCTATGGCAGCAGATATGCTGGGAAACACCCCAGATCCACCAGCAAAACACTCCACCAGTGGAGCTGGTCCACCAGAAAAGATATGCTAATGGAAAGGCCAAAACTGGGTGGAATCATGAATGGGAGCGGAAAGGAGCACACTTGATGCTGTATCCCATACTGCCCCAGACCACAACCACATCTCCCCACTGGCACAACTTTACATCAACCCTGGGATCTGCTGCAAGGAATTTCCCTCCCACTGATTTCAATGGGAGGGTGCATGGGAGGGTGTTTGTTTCAGCCACCCCCACATTGATAACCACCCCAACGACATTGCCACAACAGAGCACAGGATATGTTGCAATTCCATATAGAAGCCCCACACAGGGAGAGCAAGCCTCAGATGAGAGGGCAAGTGGCATGGGGCCACATCTCTCTGGCCTTGAGTTGCGCACACTCAGACTCCAGGAATGCTGGAGGGGCCTCTGGAGGAAAAAAGCTACCTTGGCCCCAAAGGGAACACTTTGCATATACAGCCTGTCTTCAAAACACTTGTTGGAACTCCAGCATATTGCTAACCATTAGACACAATCAGCCAACAACTGAGGCTGTCAAGACAGAGCGCCCCACCCTGGAAACGAGGGAAGGGCTGACCTTCTACGAAGTGTAACTGCTACAAGTGGTTCCCATGTAAGAACATAAGAAGAGCTGTGCTGGATCAGACCAGAGGCCCACCTAGTCTCGCATCCTGTTCCCGCTGGGGGTGGGCAAATCTGTCACGTTTGCTTTCTCCTGCATTCTAATTTTTTTAATCTCTCCGAAGCCCTTTACAGATTTTGGTAAATTCTTATCAAAAACAAACTGAGATGAAACTCTCACCCATCTGCGCCAGCAAAATTCACTAGGTGCAGCTACTCCCAGCCCGGAGAGGACCGCAGTGCACCTGCCTCCTATGGAGCTGTTAAAGATGAGAAGCCTGTCAAGAAGGTGTGGTGGATGGCGACCCTCATTTGGCACTAACATAATTGTTAGTGGTAATATGGGGGGGGGCATCTACATGGCACCGCTTTCACCCTTTGCTCTGCCGTAACTGCACAGCATTGCAGCTGTGAATCAGCTTCTGCTGCGGTACACGCGCGATGTACTGTGGACTTCTCCAGTGGGAAAATCCGCTGTGCCCTGACACATAGGTGTTGAAGCGAAGTAAACTGCAGCAGTCACGCCGCTCTCTTTTTTTTACCATTATAGTTAAATGCGCCGTTGCGCAGGCACATGAGGCGGATGTGTGCGACACTTCAGGTTTTAGTGGCTCTTTTGTATTTTAGGGGTTCTTTTGTGTCTCTCTGTTCTTCATTAGGTAAAATGTGGGTGGTCTGCTCCTTGGTTACCATGCCAACTGTTTGGCAGTCTTCCAGCCCAACACTTTAGTGATGGTTTGCACACACCAAGGCGTGTGCCCATGAGAGATATGTGCCCACCCATCATTCCAAAATGGTGTCTGGAGCGAAGTTGGCCCAGAATGGGGAGGAGTGAAGGGACGTGACAGAGTGACAGAAGCACTAGGCACGCCTACCACATGCCCACCACAAAATGCGAAGTCGGTTCGGAGAAGGGACCGAGAGCTCGCAACCACGGGAAACCCACAGCAAACCAAAAACATTGCAGTAAAATGCCTCTTTGGGAATCCGCACTTTCTGGGTGAAAACCATGGTTTGGCTGCAAAGTAGCGACTACATCGTATGTCCCAAAGGACCTCGAATCACAGCAGCCCCAGAGTAAATGGCTCGTGTAGATGGGGCCAGGGATTCAAACCCAAAATGTCAAGAGTAAAGCATCCAAAGCCCTGGGTGGACAAAAGTGTCAATTTCAGTTTCTCCCACATTCAATCTTTCTTTCTTTCTTATTTATTTCTTTATTAAATGTCTTAATTGCTCATCTGGCTGGTCACCCGGCCACTCTGGGCGATGTACAATAATACAAACAGTTTAAAAACAATAAAATTACACATTAAAACATCATTTTCTAAAATTTCCCTAGCCCACCCCAAATGCCTGCCTGAACAACCAGGTTTTCAACATGTGGCAGAAGCTTATTAAAGAGGGGTCATGGCAGAGTTCCCTAGGGAGGGAGTTCCACAGAGAAGGGCCTCTCCCTCATCCTCACCAGCCTAGCTACCCTGGCTGATGGGAGAGAGAGAAGGCCAACCGAGGCTGATCTTGTTGAGCGGCCTATCTGGTGTTGCTGGAGGCGCTCCTTGAGATAGGCTGGGCCGGAACCGCATAGGGTTTTAAAGGTCAAAACCAACACCTTGAATTTGGCCCGGAAAACAACTGGTAACCAGTGCAACTCCTTCAGCACTGGAGTGATGTAATCACACCGGCAGCTGCCTTTAATCAGGCGAGCCGCCGCATTCTGCACCAGCTGCAGCTTCCGAACCATCTTCAAGGGTAACCCCACGTACAGCGCATTACAGTAGTCTAGACGAGAGGAGACCAGGGCATGTACTACCGATGGGAGCAGATGGTCGGGAAGGTAGGGGAGTAGCTGCCATATCAGATGGAGTTGGTACAGTGCTGTCCGGCTCACAGCTGACACCTGAGCCTCCATGGACAGCTGGGAGTCCAAAATGACCCCCAGGCTGTGGACCTGGTCTTTCAAGGGTAGCCATAGCCCATTCAACACCAGGTCTATATCCCCCAGCCCCCTCTTGTCTCCCACCAAAAGTACATTCCTGCATTGAACAGGGGGTTGGACTCGATGGCCTTGTAGGCCCCTTCCAACCCTACTATTCTATGATTCTATGTACCTCAGTCTTGTCAGGGTTCAGCTTCAGCTTATTCCTCCCCATCCAGCCGCTCACTGTCTCCAGACATTTGGATAGGGATTCTACGGCCAACCTTGGTGAAGATTTAAATGAGAGGTAGAGCTGCATGTCATCCGCATATCGATGACACCACACCCCAAACCTCCTGATGATAGCCTTAAGTTCTTAAGTTCTTTTAGTCCCATATATGGAGAACTTTACAAATTTTGGGAGATTTGTATCAAAGCTGAACTGAAACAAAAATGTTGCCCATCCCTAGTTCCCACATAGCCAATAATATGCGTTTGGGAAGCCCACAAGCAGGACATGAGTGCAAGAGCAACCTCCCGCTCATGTTCCCCAGCAACTGGCATACAGAGGCCTCTGATACAGAGGCAATATATAGCCAGCATGACTAGTAATCACTGATAGCCTCATCCTACATGTCTCCCCCTGCCACACACACACATACACTTTGGTATGTGGATATTAGGTGTTGTCTGAACTGCATTGCTTTAACACTCTTCCTCCCTCCCACAGGTATCCCACACAAAAGTGACACACATGCAGGCACGTTCTGCTGGCAAAGGCTGGGCACGCCACTGCAGCCATTGCCACAGCTGCTAAAGATGCTTGAACACTTTTGCCTTGGAGGATCACAGTCTGGCTGCAGGGAGTAGAACAGCCCCCACACCCAACCTCCCCCCGCACTGCAAGCCCCCAGAGGGGAGGGGGAAGTCTACTTGCAGTTATGACAGTCTCCTCCTCCCCCCATAGGGTAGGGGGGGCTGCAACATGAGGCCCCAGGTGGCCCCACTCCCTCTTCTCTCTCACTCCCTCACCAGCCCTTATTTTGGCATCCAGGTCCAGGGTTCCAGCTCCTGGCACAGATTGTTCTACTCCATAAATCTGGGCTGTGATCCTGCAAGGCAAAAATGCTCCTGGGCCAATCTACACTTAGGTTTTTTTCACTTCCAATAGGGTTTCACCGCTTGTCTTTCACACTATGCAGGACCTGCCTCGAATTGGGACCGGAACTTCCCACTTCTGTTCTCCCACTTTCAATACCCAGATATCCCGGTATTTCTCATTCAGGTGCTCGGCTCCTCCGTGTTCATTACCTTATAAGGTCGTAGTCCGCTCCCACACCTGTCCATATACGGCGGTGTTGTATTTCCCTCCTTTCCAATCACATCTCTAGATGCCCCCATCTGGTCTTCCCGCTACTGACAGCATAGCTTCGTCAGCACTGGAAGTTTTATCACCAACCAGCAGAGGGCTAGAGCTGCCGGCTTTGGGAAGCTCAGCCGGATCAGCTCTGGTCAGAATTTTGGATGGGAGACCACCAGGGAATCAGGCTTCAGGGGGTTGTTCTCTCCCTTCAAAAGACACTAACTTACCTCCTTCTATCCCCTGCTTTGGCTTTAAAAAAAAAAATTAAGGATCACAACTGAGTGCCTTTAGACATGCTGCCTTCCCCCATTCTAGCCTAACTGGTACTATGTTTTCTCGTGGCCCCAATCCTGGGCACTCACCTACTTGGGAGTAAGACACATTGAACTCAATGGAACTTACTACTGAGTAGACATAAGATCACCCTGTGAATGATCTGGGTTTTTTTTAAATTAAGGCATTATCTTTAAATTTTCAGATCTTCAGACCTTCAAATCTCCGAAGAATAGGGCTTCTCCAGCCTGTTGTCCCTGCGCACAAGCATAAATTTCTTCACTGGGCAGTCTTCGAAGACACAAGCAGCCCCCCCCCCCAACCTGAGCATCTCCTGCCTCTGCATTTCTCAATTGGAGGGAGCAGAGGGTAAAATGCCTCTCTGCAATGAAGGGAGACACCTCTGATCCTCCACCCCACCAAGCTCAGAAGCAATGTCCTCTTTTGTTCCAGAGCACCCTATGGGGCTCAGTGGGGCTTACTTGAGGCTTGCAGACTTACAGGGTGATCTTATGTCTACTCAGTAGTAAGTTCCACTGAGTTCAAAGTGGCTTACTCCTGAGTAAGTGAGTGCCCAGGATTGGGGCTGTGAGAAAACATTACAGCACCAGTTAAGCTACTGGGAGAATGGGAGGGAGGGGGGAAAGGCAGCATGTGTAAAGGCACTCAGCTGTGATCCTTATTATTATTTTTTTTTAAGCCAAAGCAAGGGATAGAAGGAGGTAAAAGTTAGTGTCATTTGAAGGGAGAGAACAACCCCCTGCTCAGTGCAGGAAGCCTGATTCCCAGGCGGTCGCCCATCCAAAATTCTGACCAGGGCTGAGCCTGCCGACCTTCCAAGATCAGACAAGAGCTGGCACCTCTAGCCATTTCCTTGCTGGTGGTAAACCTTTGAGTGCTGAGGAGCGCATGCAATGTCATCTCACGGTCTTCGAAGCTGTGCAGCTTTGAAGCTTCGAAAATGCTAGCAGCCCCACCCCCCCAAGCTGAGCACTGGGTGCCATCGCCGCTGCCCTCTTCCTCGCACTGGCTGCAAAGGGATGGCATGGGGAAAAGAGCATCGGCAGACACCCCCCAGCCTCTTGGCCTGGCCTCCAGCAGGTGGCAGGGGGGAGAAGCGGATAGGTGCCTTCTTCCCTCCACCTCCATGTGCTACAGTGGCGGCAACAAGGGACAAGCTCTCACCGCTTCGAGCCCCAACAGGATGCCTGCACGATCCCTACACACACACACAGAGAGAGAGAGAAAGAGAGAGAGAGAGAGGGATAGAGGAAGACAGGGATGGTGGGCAAGGAATCAGCAGAAACAGGGAGAGCTTCTGCTCCTCCAATGAGAGCTGCCATCTTTAAGAGCAGGAAAACAGCACAGCTCTCGAGTGTGAACCGAGCTTGCGCATTCGATCAAGAACCACAACGGGGAAAATGGGTGAGTGTGGATAATCACATTTTAATGCAAGTGTGTTTAACGCGACAGGACCCCGACTTCGTTGCGATGGCAGGCGCAATGTAGATCGGCCCCCGAGTGTTTTGCTGGCAGTAGCAATGGGTGGAGTGGAGCGCCTGGCCTTTATACAACAGAGAACGTCCCTTCATGCGGGGATCCATGCACTCCAGTCATGGGGCGGGGTGTTAGAGCAATACAGTCAGGCAAGACGCAGTATGCATATACCAAAGGAGATGGCCTGGGGAAGCAGTTGCAGCAGATCTACTTTACAGCACTTTCCTCATGTACCTGCGTAGGCTCCCCAGTCCTGGCACCCCAGTTATTGGAGTGGACATTTGTGTCTGGAGTCCAGAGGCAGCGTACCTGCAAGAGTTCTGAGAAGGGAAAGGTTAGCAATGTGCTCAAGTTCCCATGTGTTTCCTGGAGACTGGTTGTTTTGTGGAAAGTGCTCCCTGCTTTTTGTGCAAAGCACCTTTTCCCCATCGTTCCCCTCACCAGAACTGCAGCTGTGCTGACAGGAGGCCAGAGAGATACAGCCCTGTGCCACGCTTCCTCTCATCTGAGGTTGGTCTCCCTGTGGGAGGTTTATCTATTGATGGGGGTGTGATGTGATTGGCTGTTACAGCATATCCTATACCAGTGATCTTCACTATTTTTCAAGGGGGAGCCACTTCGGCAAAAAAAAATTGAATGCGAGAGCCATGTTAACTGACAAGTAAAGTTAACACAGAAATGCCATGCGAAACCTACTTGTTTATGTATGTATGTATGTATGTATGTATGTATTACATTCCTATACCGCCCAACAGCCAATGCTCTCTGAGCGGCTCACAGCAGTTACTTTGGACTTCTGCTCCCTTCAGCCCCTGCCAGCATGGCCAGTGGTCAGGAATGCTGGGAGTTGCCATCCGGAACATTTAGAGGGCGCTGCTGGAAGGGAATGGGAATCTCTGCTCACCCCTCTGCAGAGCACGGAGGGGGGGCACTGCTTGCTGGGGGGGAGGCCGACCCTCCAGCACAAAGGCACCACCCCTCTGTGCCAGGGCCGCCCCACGCTGGCTGGCTGGCTTATTTATTTATTTATTTAGACACTTATCTGTCTAACCTCTAAGGTGCCCTATGTTCTCCCCCACTATTTTACCTTAAAACAGAAACCCTGTGAGGTAGGTTAGGTTGAGAATGACAGGCCCAGGGCCACCCAGTGAGCATGGCTGAGTGGGGGGTTTGAACCCAGCTCTTCCCAGTGCTAGTTCAACACTCTAGCCTCTCCAAATATGTTGGACTGCAACTCCTATCATCCCCAGCTACCATGGCTGATGTAGGCCTGAGACATCTGTGGGCACCAGGTTGTGGACGGCGGCTCTAACCATGGCAGCACCCTGGGCAGGTGGCCACTGAGCTGGCTGAGAAGGAGGCTGGGCCCTCTCCGGGCACGGGTCTTGGCCTCCTCCAGGAATGGCTCTCCCCCTCCGCCGCCTGCCCAAGCCTAATGGCCTTTACTGGGCATCTGGGGGAAATAATTCCGCCCCACCTGTGAATTCCATGTAACGGCACAATCTATCTAAAGGTTCCCCCCTCCCCCCCACGCTTGGCTTCTACTTGTTCTCTGCTCACGAGGTTGTTGGGCCATTTTACGGACCTGCTGCGCTCACGTTAGACTGACCGGCCGCCCCATGGCCGTCCTGAACCAGGGCAGGGCCGGGCACTGGCTGATGGCCCACACCCCAGCCGACCATCTGGCACAAAGGAGCTGCCCCGCTGCGCCAGGGCCACCCCCGCTGCTCGCTATGCCAGGGCAGAGGGGTGTCTCTCCCTCCCTCTCGTGGGGCTGAAGGGCAGCTCTTCCGGCCCCTCCGGCCGCAGCTCAGCTGCCCCGCCTCTCCCTCTCCTGTCTTCTCCCCTCTTTCTGCCTTGGAGGGGTTCAGCCCTGCTCTTTGTGGGATGGGATGGACTCCCCCCCCAGCGAAGGGGGGGTTGCTGCTGGCCGGCACATGCTAGCAAGCGAAGTGCGACCCCGATTCCTGTGCAGCAGCCGTGAGCCCTTCTAATTTAAAGCTTCTCCCTCAGAGTGGGAGTGGCAGTGTACTCAGCCACTCGGGCGTCACATTTCGGGTCACACAGCCGATGAGGGCACTGGACCAGCGATGGAGGGGTGAGGGGCCATCGCTGGCTGCGTGGCCGGGCTGGCCTGGCTGAGCTGGTTGCCGCTGTCACTCCTCCAAGAGAAACGCCTGAAGTCCGACATGGCTGCGAGGGCACCGTTCAGCTTCTGCCTGCCTGCTGCCAGCGTGGCCACTTCGGTGGCATTGTTTGGGGGCCATCTGAGAGGGAGAGGGCCAGAGATCTGTCTCGGAGCTGCCAAGGGCCTTGCAGTGATGAACAGTGTCCCGCCTCTGTTGTGACGACATGGGTTAGGTGGTTGCCAGTACAGGGGCACCTATTTTTTTAATTTCTATTTGAAATCAGTGAGAGGGAAACCTCTTGTGTGTGGCAGGCTCAGGGCTGGCATTAAATTATACTGTTGACGGGGGCATGGCCACGATCTGGGGAAGTATAGGATACGGCATAAGTGAGCTCCTCCCATGTCCCACCCATGTCTCTGCCCTGGTTTTGCGATTCCACCAACGTATCTTCATAGAATCATAGAATAGTAGGGTTGGAAGGGGACTACAAGGCCATCGAGTCCAACCCCCTGCTCAATGCTGGAATCCAGGTCAGAGCATCCCCGACAGGTGGCTGTCCAGCCTCATCTTGAATGCCTCCAGTGTGGGAGAGCCCACCACCACCCTGGGTAATTGGTTCCATTGTCACATTGCGCTAACATTTTTCCTGATGTTCAGCCGGAATCTGGCTTCCTGACACTTGAGCCCATTATTCCAAGAGAGCTTCAGCTATTGGGCGGTATAGAAATGAAAATAAATAAATATTTTGTGTCCTGCACTCTAGGATGATCGAGAAGAGATCCTGGCCTTCTTCTCTGTGACAACCTTTCAAGGACTTGAAGAGCACTATCCTATCTCCCCTCAGTCTTCTCTGCTCAAGGCTAAACATGTCCAGTTCTTTCAGTCTCTCCTCATAGGACCTTGTTTCCAGTCCCCTGATTATCTTTGTTGCCCTCCTCTGAACCCTCTCCAGCTTGTCTGCATCCTTCTTAAAGTACAGTGCCCAGAACTGGACACAGTACTTCAGATGAGGCCTAACCAGTGCTGAGTAGAGGGGGACTAGTACTTCCCGGGATTTGGAAGCTATGCTTCTATTAATGCAGCCCCAAATAGCATTGGCCTTTTTTGCGGCCACATCACATTATTGGCTCATATTCGGCTTGTGACCTACAACAATTCCAAGATCCTTCTCGCTTGTAGTGTTGTTGATCGACGTAGTCCCCATCTTGTAACTGTGCATTTGGTTTATTTTTCCTAGGTGCAGAACTTGGCATTTATCCCAATTAAATTTCTTTCTGTTGTTTTCTGCCCAGCACTCCAGCCTATCAAGATCACTTTGAATGTTGTTTCTGTCTTCCAAGGTGTTAGCTATCCTGCCCAATTTTGTGTCATCTGCAGATTTGATCAGCACCTCCTGCACCTCCTCCTCCAAGTCATTAATACAAATGTTGAAGAGCACTGGGCCCAGGACTGAGCCCTGCGGTACCCTGCTCGTTACCTCTCCCCAGTGTGAGAAGAGCCCATTGATAAGCACTCTTTGAGTCCGATTCTGTAGCGAACTGTGGATCCACCTATCCCACTTTGATCTAGTTTGCTCATCAGGAGATCATGGGGCACTTTGTCGAAAGCTTTACTGAAGTCGAGGTATATGACGTCCACAGCATGCCCACAGTCCATAAGGGAGGTGACCTGATCAAAAAATGAGATCAGATTCATCTGGCAGGATTTGTTCTTGACAAATCCATGTTGGCTTCAAGTAATCACTGCATTGTTTTCAAGGTGCTTACAGATGGATTGCTTTATCATCTGCTCCAGAATATTCACAGGGATTGAGGTCAGACTGACTGATCTGTAGTTCCCAGGCTCCTTCTTTTTGAAGATAGGGACAACATTAGCCCTCCTCCAGTCATCTGGCACTTCCCCCATACTCCATGATTTCTCAAAGATAACAGACAGTGGTTCTGAGAGCAGTTCTGCCAGTTCCTTTATTACTCTAGGATACAGTTCAGCTGGCCCTGGAGGTTTGAACTCATTCAAAGTAATTAGGCGTTCCTTGACCATATGCCTATCAGTCTCGAGCTGCAATCCTGCCTCTTTAGCCTGTACTTTGCCTTTGCCAGGGGGGTCATAGACCCTCCTTTGGGAGAAGACTGAGCCAAAGTAGGAATTGAGCATCTCTGTTGGTTAGGGTCAAGTCAAGGATAGCCGATCCTCTAGTTCCTACCTCTACTTTCTGTAGGAGGAAGTTATCCACCACACAAGTCAGGAATTTCCTGGAGGGGCCATGTTTTGCAGAATTTGTCTCCCAACAAATATTGGGGAAATTGAAGTCCCCCATTACTATTACATCATGCTTCCTTGAAACATTGGCTATTCGCTTTTCAAACGTTTCATCCTCATCTTCTCCTTTATTGGGTGGCCGGTAGTAGACTCCGACCACCATGTTCCTTTTATTCTTTGCTCCATTTATTTTAACCCAGATGATCCCAATGGGGCTACCAAGCTCCTCCTGCTGTATTTCTGTGCAGAGATATGTATTTTTAATATATAGTTCAACCTCACCTCCCTTTCTGTTCCTCTTGTTCTTTTTGAACAAGTTATATCCTTCAATTGCTGTTTTCCAGTCATGAGAGTCATCCCACCAAGTCTCAGTTATACCTATCAAGTCATAATTTCTCTCCTGTATTAAGAGTTCAAGTTTGTTCTGTTTGTTTCCCATACTCTGGGCATTAGTATATAGACATCGAAGACCATGTGCTTTATTGTCTGGCTTTCTTCCTACATGTGTCTGAAGACTATTATTAGGTGCTATTAGAGCTGTTCTCTCCGTTGCGGTGCATGAGCCTTCGTCCATTGTTACCCCCAACTTTACATCTCCCTTCCCCGTAGGATTCAGTTTAAAGCCCTCCTGATGAAGTTCTTCATGCTGTGGCCAAACACATTCTTCCCAACCTTTGTGAGGTGCAACCTGTCCCTTGCCAACAGCCCATCTTCCAGGAAGTATAGCCCGTGGTCCCAGAATCCAAATCTCTCATGCCAGGACCACCTTCGTAGCCAGTCATTCACCTGGAGTATTTTTCTTTCCCTTTCTATCCCTCTTCTAACTCCTGGAAGGATGGATGATAAAACTATCTGGGCGCAAAGTTCTTGCGTTTCCTTCCCAAAGCTTCAAAGTCTGACGTGATTTCTTCGTAGCTCCACTTGGCGGTATTATTTGTTCCCACATGGATGAGAAGAAAGGGATACCTGTCAGTGGGCTTTATGAGCACAGGCAACCCTTTAGTCACATCTCTAATCCGTCCTCCCAGGAAACAGCATACCTGGCGAGTCCACAGGTCTTCGCAACATACTTGGGTTTCGATCCCACGCAGCAAGGAGTCTCCCATTACTCCTCCTCTTCTCTTGTTGTTGTAGGCCTGGGTTTCATCGCCTCCGCTTGACTGACCTTCAGCCTCTTGCTCACTCTCGTGTAGGTTCCCCTGTGATTCTTCCTCTGCAGGCTGCCCTCCAGTCTCATCCGCAAATACCTGGAATCGGTTCCACAGCTCCACTGCTTCCACTGGTGCAGAGTGGCATCTAGTTCTTCTTCTCCTGTCACCCTTTTCCAAGGGGTTCACCTCACCTCAGCATTTCCCACTTCTGCCTCAGCTTGCTGTTTCTCTTCAAGCTCCTGTTCTTCACTTTGCTGATGTAGTTCCACCGTTCTGTCCAAGAACTCTTCGTGTTCTCTTATTCCCTGGAGGGTCGACAGTCACCGCTCCAGTCCTCTTTCTTTTTCTTCCAGCAGTGTGATCAACTTTCACTTGTTGCAAGTGTAGGCCATGTTGTTCTCAGGCAAGAAAACAAACATGGCAACACCTTGCAGGTCACCAGCACTGGAGAGTCTTGTCCTTCCATAGCCGTTGTCCCTTTTTGTGTCTAGCTTTCTGGTTGTTCTAGAGTAGCCTGTGCCTGGTCCTCTACTCACTGGAGGTTAAAAACAGAGTCCCACTGGTATGGAAATGTATGTTACAAGAAAAATAAATTTTAAAAAATGTGTGTGTTTTTAAAAAACTATCCTTCCTCAGAATAGTTCTGCTAGCAGAGTGTTCCACTGATATATTTTTTGCTGCAGCAGTGTATCTCAAGTTCTGCCAGCGTAGCAAGACTTCTGCCACATCTCCTAGCCCTGAGCCACTGGAACTTGAGCCTAAGATTGCACCATAAGGAACTCACGGCGTGGGCATACCCAAAGCTTCCTCATATTTACTGCTATAAAGTCCAAATGGATTTATGTTCACAATGAACAGAAGCGAGAGAGAGGAAAAAACCACAAGATGCATGTGAATCCAAAGCCTGTGTCCTGAACAAGGAATTAGGGTGATTTTCATGGGAAAATGAGTTCCTCGCTGTGTTTGTACTTCAGTTATTCTCCAAAGAAAACAGGCAGACAAGGTGGTTGGCTGAGCAGGCGGAGAGCAAGCCCTTTAATTGCTCCTCTCCTCATGGCTCCACTTCAAGTGTCGTGCCAGTTCCTCACATCCTGATGTCGGGCTGTGGGTTGCCTTCCCACACCCTGTAAGGAGAGCCAGCCGGCCTCTGCTTCCTCAATCCAGAACAAGCGCCAGAGTCAACATGTCTTTTGTACCCTGCCTATTTACATGGTGTAATACACAAAATATTTATTGGCAATTGCACCTCTGTAAGACAATGGCTGGAGCACTGCAGGGGGAGTGTTGGTGCGTGCTACTGGGAGGAAAGTCTGGATTGGCCCGGCTGCTCCAGTTGGCCCTGGGAAGAGATTTTGTCAGCAGTGGTGAGTGGCCTATTGGCAGGAAATTCATGCCACCGTGTGCCGGAGGATTCATTCGTCCGAGCTCCATTCTTGCCCATGACCCAGCTGACTCAGAGGGTCGGGTTTTGTTCACACGGTCAACGTGACGCACAGATCAACACAGGAGTAACACAGAGCCCGGCCTGCTGTCAGGTCAGCCCCATTTGTCGCCTGCTGCTTCACGGGCTGAAATCTCCCCAATCTTTCCTAGCGTGAGCAGCTTCTGCAGCAAACCTTTTGACCTTAAGAATGACACTCATGTCATTATCCTCAACAAAAACTGACATTTCATAGCACAGCCAGTCCTGCACCCTCTGGTGCCAAACGGCTCCCTTCACAGACCTCACCAACTAGAGCCCCAGGTAGTCACTCTGAGCAGCCCCCGCACCACGTGGGCGAGTCCTTCTGGAGTACGAGACCTGCCCTGAAACACTCTCACTTCACCATAGACACCACTGACTAGAAGTGGGCAGGCACGAGGCTCAATTTAAGCTAGAAGAGTTCTGTTTCAGCAGATGAATTGCCCGACGTGGGGGATGCTTCAGTTTAAAAAATGATGGGGCACGTCTGGAAAGCTCCATATCTAGAAGTCTTGCTTTAAGAAGGGTCTTTACACTGAATGGCTGTGGTATAAAGAGAAGCCGCTCTGACAAGCAGAGTCTCCTTCATAGTTTGAAAAGCTGCGCCAGCTAAGCATTCATATAAAGAGAATCACAGCAGGAGATGTCCCTGGAGATCGCCTCTGCTTTCCAACAGATTTCCAAGAGATCTTGGAAACTGCAAAGGATTTAATTCACCCCAGAATTTGCAGATGATTTTCTAAGGGTGCAATCCTACGCAGGTTTTCACACACAAAACTCCTATTACGCCTAGCGTGGAGAGTTGCAGAACGTTTTTTCTGACCATTCCGTGGGAGGAGGGACCAAAAGAAATTGCACCCAAAATTGTGGGAAGAGTTGAGAATCTTGGAGAAATTTCCCAGAGTACTGTGCTTCAGTGCTTACCGTACTGTAAGGAGGTGGCGGCTGGGGGTGCTCCTTCTTTTACCATCCTCTGCCTTCTGTCCTTGCGGCCTCTCCAGCTGCCGGAGCTTTCTGAAAAGCCCCTCAGAGTCCTTGAGCAGGACTTCCTCCCTTGGGGCGTTCCAGTGCTGCTGCCTGCTGAGTGCCTGAATGCTGAGAGGGGCTTTGGGGGTTTGGGTCTGTTGTTGTTAAAAGTCAGGAGAAGGAGGACTCTCTCAGCTTTCAGACAGCACCACTATTACTGTCCTTTATTAAACCAACTGAAAGGTGTCTAAATTACCACTGAAAACAATTGTAGCATGTAACCCTCATCCTTCCCTGTGTATGGAAGTAGAATAGTGCTAAGTTCAATTGTTTGGAAGGCTTTAAACCTGAACATTTCAGACTGTTTATTTCCATTTCATTCAATACGGCATGTCAGTTTTCATGACAAGGATGCATAGGAAACAGGTATTATGACCTCCTAAACTGCCTGTTGCCCAGAACAGCTTTATTTAAAATCATAGATAATTTTCAGTCTAGTCCAATGTATAAATTTGGTTGGCTTCAGCATCTGGGAAATTGGAGTTCCGGGCCATTTTTCCAGAATATAGTTTATTGCCTGCAACAGATACCAGAATGTGGTCTCTGAGCATGTTTTGTGGCTTATGATTGTGGGTGAATTTGGTTTGGCTACTTGGGGAATTGGTGTTCTGGGCTGCTTTCCATTAATACTGTTTATTGCTCGGAACAGATACCGAAACATGGTTTCTGTGGATATCTTGTGGCTGATTGTATCCCTCCCATACAGTGATGTGTGAGTGGTGAATTTAATTGATTTGGCTGACTTGGAAGTTGTCATTCCAAGCCATTCCATTCTATTTGGATGGGTTCTGGGCTTTATGGGGTTAATAATAATATAATACTGCAAGGGTTGCAGTCCTAAAATATTGTTCTCAAGTCTTTGCAGCACATGCCATTGCTTTTGGCTTTTTTTTTTTTTTTTAATAAAGGGGCTGTTCCAGCTGGGCTTTTGCACTGTTCCCTTTTCCAATCAACATTCTTCTTTTCTTCTTCTTCCCTCCCCTATCCTGGCCTTTCTCTTCGTTATTCCATCCAGAGCAATCTTGGGGAATTCTCAGGAGGGAAGGATGGTGAGTAAGAGAAGTTCAGAACTGTATTTGACTTTATACAAACAGACAAGGGAATTTGTTTTTCTCCTCCTCGCCCAACCCTTTGGGGAAAGTGGCTTCACATGGTTGCATGTGGGGCTATTTTGTCACTTGCCGTTGGCCAGCTATGAGATGACAAGCTTGAATAAAAACAGGAGTTAATGGGGGCGGGAGGGGGGAGGTAAATGCTGCCCACTTATTCAATCCTATGTCTGTCTACTCAGAAGTAAGTCCCATTATATTCAATAGAGCTTACTCCCAGGAAAGGAAACTGTTCATAGGACTGCAGTCAAAGTTACTTTTGCATGTTTACTCAGAAAAAATCTGGAGCAGAACCTGCCTGTAGTTTTCTTGCACCAGGTGTGGTCAGTGCTCAGTCTCAAAAAAGGGAATTCTGAGGCTATTTCTGTAGGCAACACATTCCATCACTATGCGGTGTGTGGTGGTGGGGTTGGGGGCTGTAATTGCTCAGTGGTAAGAGAAAAGCATTTTGCATATGTTCAGAGGCACTCTCTATTTCATGGTTATTTTTGCTAACCTTAGTGAAATGTAAATAAATTCTACTAATTCTAAATTTTCATGTCTATATATCGCTATAATGCAATATATAATATAGAGAGCTTTGGCTATTGGGCAGTATAAAAGTGAAATTAAATACATACATACATACATAAAATATATTGGCACATGCAAATTTGTGTCATGGGCTGTGCCCTGCACCTTTTAAATACCTAGCAATACCCCTGGTATTGCTAGAAATACCCCTGGACCACTCCACGGGTGCATGTGAACTCCTCCTCTAATAATCAGGGGAAACAGCTACAGAATCTGGGACTGGGCACAGAATCCCACGTCTAGGGATTCTCTGTTTTAATTTTAAAGGAGTGTGGGGGGGTGGGAAACAAGGCTGTAGCCCTCATGGTTGTGAATACATTTAAAACACATGGGCAATGTCTAGTGAAATTAAGGCTCTCTTCACACCTTGGTTTTTTAGCAGGATCATTCTTCTTTAATCACCGGTTTTCATGGGAGCTTTAAATGATGACGCTGCTCTCCTACTGCTATGTCGCACCTTGCCCTCCCTCTTCCCGTGTTATCTGAGAATGGTGAAAACCCGGCATTTTCTGTGCTTGCAATTGAAATTGCCATGTCTCCCCTCTGTATTTCCCCTTTAGCGCTTTGTACCGCTTTGTGTGGGCGTGTGCTGGGGGGTGTTGCTGAGCAGTGTTGAATAACATTGTCATGACAACAAATTGGTGGGAGGGTGGGGCAGGTCACTGACCACACTTCCAGTGACTGTTTCTGCCTCTCTCCCATTCCACTATGGGTAAATGTAACCATCCCAAATGTTTTAGATAAGGCAGTAATGCTGAGGTGGTTTTCCATAGTACTCCCTCCCACCTAGCCAGCCACTATCTCTTCTCCTAGCCCACCTTGCAGGGTCGTTGGGAAGCCAGAATAAGGGGGAAGAGCAGCAACAGTGGGGCGGGGAAGCAAACAGGGTCTAATGAAGAAGGTGTCCCCCGTGAAGCGCTCACCAGGGGGCGGGGGGCTGCCAGGGATGGCTTGGTGCACTGACTGTATACCAGTCCATTTGTGGATTTCTTACTTCTGTAGTTGGGAACCTGGAAATCGGTGTACTCGTCGTACTCAGTAGTGCAAGCAGTGCACTGCATTTAATTCCATCACACACTGGCATATTTAGCAGAGAAGGACTAGCAGCGCCACCACCTCGGGGTGAGCCACCGAGAAGACTCTCTCCCCCTCGGAGGAAGGGGGGGACCAGCTCCCACAGCCCCCTCTCCAGGCCACTAGAAGGGCTCCCGACTTCCCTCCTGCTGTGGAGGGGTGGAGGGACGGGCGGAGCCATCCATCGTGTTACAGGAACCAATGATCGGGGGGAGGGGGCATGGGGCCAGCAGCCCCCGTCTGTCCTGATTGTTCCGTGCAGCTCCGCCCAGCCGTGAAAAGGTACAGAGCGGAGGGATGTGCTGCGAGAGATGCCTGTATACAGGGCCAGTGTGAATCCCGGAAAGGATCTGGAATCAAAAGGTCCGGTTTGTAGTGGGATAAAATGCCAGGGGGGAAGAGAACGTAGATCTCCCAAACTGGGGGACAAGGACAGGGAGCAGCCGAGCAGCGCAGCATCTGTGCTTGTTCGTTGCCCCTCCCTAACAACAAGCAGAATAAATTATGCAAATCAAGGAAACATACAGATGTTTGTTGAATTCAAATAACATGTGTTCAGTACAATTCACCTTTTGTTGGAGAAGAATTTTATTTTATTTTTGCACACAGGTCTTCTTGTTAGGATTCCTAATTGTCTGTCCCTTTCCACGACCAGACGCCATTAAGACTGATCAGTGGCTAGACACACTCACAGCTGACAGGCATGGGCACCCCCAGACAGGCCCCCCCTTTCAACTGACCAAGAAAGTGCCTGGCTTTCTCTGTGCTTTGACTCCTCCACCCTATCAGTTCTGGACTAATTCTTGCTACATCCCCCCCCCCCCGCCCCGGTTCAACCTGGATTTAGGTCGCCCCGGGGCTGCTGTGCACAACAAAGCCACCAAGGCTTCAGAGCCTTGCCTGATGCTCGCCTTCCTCCTCTTCCAAAGTTTCACTGTTATTAATCGCCATGCAGCTGAAACAAAGATTTGCAGACACTGCCTGAAAACGTGATTTCTCAGCCAGACATGGCTCAGTGCTATTAACTCATTAGTATTTAAAGCCACCCACACCTTAAAAAATGTATCTTGAAATGACATTTGTATCGCAACTTTCCTCTAAGGAACTGAAGCTGGTATATATTATCCGCACACACATTTTATCCTCCCAACACCCCTGTGAGGTAGGTTAGGCTGAGAGAGAGTGACTAGTTCAAGGTCACCCAGTGCACTTCCTGGCTGAATGAGGCCTGAATTTGGTTCTCCCTCGTCCTCGCCTCTTACGGATCTGGGAGGGGAGTGATTTTTCTTACTTTTTTTCCAAAAAAGCATCAGGGTGACCCTCCTGACATACCCTGGTCTGTCCAGCTGGGGAGTTATAAGCCCTTCTGACCTGAACCCCTCCCTTTAGCCCAGCCCCAGGGGGAAAAGGCACTTTCTTGCCCAAAGCCCAGACACACAGAACTTAACAAAAACCTTGCAAAAATCCTTAGAATGTAAGCAGTAGTTTTGTAACCATGCAGTCCTTCAGGTGGGGAAGAATTTTAGTGAGAAATTCCCTTTTAAAACAATGCAGCCAAATATCCAAATATAGAAATTTAGTTTTTTGGGGAAAAGGGAAAAACAGGAAAAATAAGTGAAGGCAACCATTACCCACACACAGAGAGAATTCCAAATACAATCAATAAAAATCTTACTTAGGATGCAATCCTGTGGGGATAGGCGGCTGCCTCCAAACTCAGAGGCGACTGCCTATCCAATGCAGGGCAGGAGAAGCATGGAGGGGATTGTTCCCTCCACGCTTCTCCTGCCCTGCATTTGCGGCTGTACAGCGGGGGAGGAGGCTGCCGGACAACACACCGGCAAGTCCGCCTTCCCCGCCTCAGAACACCCCCCGGAACGCCCCGTTTTGGCCACTCTGCACTCCTCTTCCGAGCGCAGAGTGTGGGGCTCGGCAGCGCGGAAGGGGGGAAGGTTGGTTCTCCAGGAACCAACCTCAGAGTGCGGGCTCTGAGGTCAGTTCCTGGAAAACCACATCTCCTATGGTCATCTAGCTACTGACCAGCGGCCATAGCATTGCTCCCTCCTCTGCTAGTTACATGTTACCTATTTGTGTGGAGAATCTTGGGTTTGAGTGCATGTGCAAGCTCATGCTTGCTGGTCTGAGCGAGAGAGAGAGAGAGAGAGAGAGCGCATCTCAGCCTCCTGATTAGATGTTGTTAGGAAGATGGCAGGGAGTGAACAAACTCTGACTTTTATGGGAACCTGAGTTCAGTAAAAGGTGGCCTCTTACCAGAGAATGACCTTTTTTTGTCCAATAGTGTGATACCATCCATTTCCAGTGTCAGTGGTCTAACCAGGAAATCAGAAAATTACCCAGTAGTTTGACCCATCTTTTTAACAATCCTAAGCATATATCTCAAAAGAGCCAGCCAGTTCAAACCAGATGGAGTATTATAAAAAAGTCTTTAGCATACAAACGTTTATTGGAGGGGTTGTCACATAGCCCACTGCACCACACTGGCTCTTCTCCCTTGGTCATCACCAGGCCCTAATGCAGCTACCAAGGTTTCATTCTCACTTCTCAGTCATCATCATTTCCAGCTATTTTTAAGGGTCGTGAATATAACACAACAAACTTTTGTGGTCTTTCCAGCAACATTTTGTCCTCAGCAATCAGTCCTTGGGAGCAGCTGTGTAGTGTTGGCGGGTTGCACCGGGTCTTCGCTCCTGTGCTTTTACCGGAGCCGGCCCCCAGCTGGTCCCAGTCTGCTGCATCTGCTTCTGTGGGGGCAGACACGGCGGGAGGAGGGAGCAGAGGAAGGGACTGCGGGTGACTGGAGGCTGCCTCTCCCCTACCACGCAGAGCTGGCCAGACTAAGGCGAGAGAGGGAGCCTGAGGGAGCTCTGCAGCCCCAAGGTCACCTGCTGCCCTCCTCAGTATGGAAGGAGGGAGAAAAGAGGCACGCAGGACCAAAGCCACCTCCCCTCTCCTTGGCGCCCCTATTCTCCTCAGCCCTCGGCTTCTCTGCCTTCCACCCCCTGAGGAGCTGCCACGCCATGCCATGCCATGCCATGCCTCGCAACTGCTTCATGTGCAGACGGGAGCAGGGGTTCATGTTTTAGCTAGGGATGGCGGAGAAATCCGCCATGGACTCCAACAAGGCTGGATTCTTTAGAATCCCCCCCTCCCGGAGTCCGTGGTGGAACGGACTACTCCCCCCCGCCACCCAGCGAAATTCTCCCTGGACGGACCCTACCTGTCGCTGGCCAATCCAGGTCCATCCGCTGCCGTCTGCTGCCCCGGTCTGCAGCTGCAAATGGCGTCCGGTGTTACTGCAGGTTTCTAGGGCCCTAAACAGCTCAGGACCTGGTCATCTGAGAGACCGCCTTCTCCTGCATAGGCCGCCCCAGGCGCTACGTTCTGAGCGGGAGGGCTCGCTGACCACACTGCAGTCTCCTGAGGTCCATTTGCCTGCGGTGCAGAGGAGGGCCGTCGCAGTTTGGGCACCCACGGCGTGGAATGATTGCCCCATTGAGATCAGGTGGGCTCCTAGCAGGGCGTGTGTCTGCTGAGAAAACACATCTGTATGCCCAGGCGTTTTCCTTATTGCTAGCATTGCTATCCTCAGTTATTTTAATGAGCTATTTTATTTATTACTTTCCTGTATTTTATTGTGGGCTAAACACTTCAGGGCTATGGCTACTTTTGGAGGTTGGCACAGATGGAGGATTTGTTTGCAATACACAGAAGCTGGAGGATACGATACAGAAAGGGAATGTTTGATGCACAATTAGTTGAGGGGTTCATTTTGGCTCTTTTGTTTTGTTTTTGCTTCAAACATTTTGGATTTTTGAGGGCTCAAAGTGGAGCAGTACAGCATCGATACTGGAGCAGAACTAGGGATTTCAAAGGCTGAGCTGGAAGTTGTCAGGATTGAGGAAGCTAAGCAGGGTCAGCCCTGGTTTGTACTTGGATGAGAGACCACCGGGGAATCAGGCTTCCTGCACTGGGCAGGGGGCTGGACTCGATGGTCTTGTAGGCCCCTTCCAACCCTATGATTCTATGACTTCTATGAAGATTCTTTCTAAATACTTTACAAGGGAAAAGGCAGCATGGAACAGACTTCTGGGGAGGATTAGAATTACAAATTCTACCTGATAAAAAAGGACCCTTCCCAATGAGATGTGAATTTAACTCCAGTGTTGTAGCTGCATATTTCAGTAAATGAATCCTTCAGCATCTAATAAATCAAGAGCATTGCCTGACCACTTATGATGCAGCCATGAGCCATTAGGCTGGGGTTATGGGCTCTTGAAAGCTATTAGTCCTGGTATTTAGGGATATACTGAAACTGGGGAGCATCATAAATTAATGGGAAAGAGCACAAACCAAATTAACCTACTTGAATGTTTAAGGGCTTTTTTACATGAGGCATGATCGTGTGCTCGTTGTTCCCTACTCACGCCTGTTTATGGGTTCTTTAGATGATGCCATGACCCTCCAGTTTTGCTTCTGTGTCTAACCAGCACTTCTGGCGAGTTTTTTTTTTAGCTTTTCTACATGAGGCTGTTAATCAGCTGTTAATCCGCTGTATCTATTTTCGGTTTTGTCGCAGAAATGAGATCTGAGCACTACATGAGGAGTGTTTCCTTTCCTGCTTTTCCACTACATAACCTCTAAGTGGCACTGTGGTAGAGTGGAATAGTGAAAATGAACAAGAGGAAATCGCATGTCCTTTCACTTTCACAATTAAATGCCACATTTCCCCTGCTCTAAAAAAACTCTCCAAAGGTGCTGGTTAGACACAGAAGTGGAAGTGGAGGGTCACAACATTGTCTAAAGAACTCAAAAACAGCTGTTGAGTAGGGAACAACAAGGGCATGATAAATGCCTCGTGTAGAAAAGCCCTGAATGTTAATTGCCTGAAAGCATCACTATGTCTCCCACCTCCCAACCAACAAAGAACACTAGTGATGGTTAAAAGTTGTGATAAGAAAAATGTGGACTTGAATGTTTGGAACATTCCACACCACTCCCCCTTGGAGCAGGCCTTGAGGGGCTGCACCTGGTGTTGGGCCAGAGAGACAGATTGGGGATGCTGCTGGTGTACCGCCCACCCTGCTGCCCAGCATCCTTCCTGACTGCGCAGGCGGAGGCAGTTGCAAGTATGGTGTCGGAGGGACCGAGGACGGTGCTTCTGGGTGACTTCAACTTCCATACTGAGGCTGTCTCTGGAGTTCCAGCTCAGGACGTCATGGCCTCCATGACAACCATGGAGCTGTCTCAGTATGTCATCGGTCCAACACATGAAGCAGGGCACACCCGTGATTTGTTTTTTGCTCCAAGTTGTGAGATGGGTAGTCTGAAGATTGGGAGGGAGGCAAGTAACCCCATTGTCATCGTCAGACCATTTCCTGGTGAGATTTGAACTTACAGCATTACTACCCTACTGTGGGGGTGGGGGACCTATTCGGATGGTCTGCCGCAGGGGACTGATGGAACCCAATGGATTTCTGAATGCTCTTGGGGATTTTCCAGTGAAGAGAGCTGGTGATCCAGTCGAGGCCCTAGCCTCACTGTGGAACAGTGAGATGTGCAGGGCCATCGACTTGATTGCATCTGAGTGCCCTCTCTAGCACTGTGAAGCCCATTGTGCTCCCTCGTATAACTGTGGAGCTGTGGTCAATTAAACAGATTGGACGTCAGCTAGAGCACAAATGGTGCAAGACTTGAAGTGAATATGACCAAGCACATGAGCATGCCTGGTGTGTGGCAGTGCAGGCAGCAAAGCACGCTTACTTTGCTGTCTCCACTGCGTCCTCAAGTAGCTGTACAACGGAGCTTTTCTGGGTGGTCTGGGGGCTGTTAACATAGTTCCCCAGGAAATGTGGCCCTGGCCCCATCGAGGACCCGCTGTGACCTTCTTGCATCGTACTTTGAGGACAAAATCGCTTGTCCCCGCAGCGAATTTGACGCTATTGTTAGTGCAGTTCCAATAAAGGCGTCATCTGCCTGATTTTGTGGGATCAGTTCCAGTTGTTGTGGCCTGATGATTTGGACAAGGTGCTTGCAGCAGTGAGACTGACCACAAGCCCTCTCAATCCCTGCCCCTCCTGGCTAATAAAAGCTACCTGAGGAGGTATGACTGGGCGGGTTCAGGGAGTGATAAATGCTTCCCTGCAGGAAGGGTAGTCCTGTTGTCCTTAAGGAGGCAGTAGCGAGACCACTCCTGAAGAAGCCGACTCAGGACCCAATGGTATTAGACAACTATGGTATTAGACAATTAGTTGCAAATACCCCTTTTCTAGGGAAGGTACTTGAGAGGGTTGTGGCAGAGCAATTGCAGGTACTCTTGGAGGATACCAGTTATCTAGACCCATTCCAGTCTGGGTTTTGATTTGGTTATAGGACTGAATCAAGCTTGGTCACCCAGATGGATGACCTTTATCGAGAGAGGGACAGGGGGAGTGCAACCCTGTTAATTCTATTTGATCTCTCATTGGCTTTTGATACCATTGATCATGGTATCCTCCTGGATTGACTCCATGGGATGGGTATCGGAGGCACTGTGTTACAGTGGTTCCGGTCTCACCTACAGGGCTGATTTCAGAGAGAAACACTGGGTGACTATTCCTTGGCCCCTTAGCAATTGAGCTATAGGGTCCCACAGGGTACCATCTTGTCCCCAGTGTTGTTTAATATCTATATGAAGCCGTTGGGAGCAGTCATTAGGGGATCGTCAATATGCGGATGACACACAGCTCTATCTCCCTGTGACATCTGAATCAGGAGAGGCTGTGCAAGTCCTGAATCAGTGTCTAGACTCAGTAATGGGCTGGATGAGGGCCAATAAACTGAAGCTGAATCCTAGCAAGATGGAAGCCCTGTGGCTGAGTGGTTCCCAAGTCCTGGAGATAGGCTTATTGCCTGTTCTAGAAGGAGTTGCACTCCCTCTGAAAGATCAGGTTTGTAGTCTGGGGGTACTCCTAGATCCATCATTGTTGCTGGAGTCCCAAGTGCCCATGGTGGCTTGGAGTGCCTTTTGCCAGCTTTGGCTGGTCTGCCAGCTACAGCCTCTCCTGGACAGGGATAGCTCGGCCACAGTGGTCCAGGCACTAGTAACCTCAAGATTGTATTACTGCAATGTGCCCTATGTGGGGCTACCCTTGAGGCTGGTCTGGAAGCTGGAGCTAGTGCAGAATGCAGCAGCTTGGCTGTTGTCAGGAGCTGCCCCTTTTCAGCATGTACCTCCTTTGTGGAGGGAACTGCACTGGCTGCCTATTTGCTACCAGGCCAGGTTTAAGGTATTAGTACTAGTGTACAAAGCCCTAAACAACTTGGGACCAGGATACCTGAGAGAGAGCCTTCTCTTTTACCAACCTGCCCGGTCACTGAGGACATCAGAGGGCTTGTCCCTGGTGGTTCCACATGGACTCATGGCCCGGTTGGAGTCCACCAGGAAAAGAGCCTTCAGTGTGGTGGCCCCGTTCCTGTGGAACTCCCTGCCTTTGGAGGTCAGGCAGGTGCCAACGTTGTGTTCCTCTCGATGCCTCCTGGAGATATTATTTCGAGAGGCCTCCCCTGAGCGACCAGCCACAGGTTATTAAATTCGGCCTTACTGGAATTTATCTTTCTAAAATGTTTGAACTGTTTTAACCTGGTGTTTTATTCTTTTATCTTGCTGTTCACTGCTCTGACATCTTTTGATGTGGAGCGGTATATAAATATTGTAAAATAAATAAATAAATAAATAAATGCTTACACCAATAAAAGAAAAATCACGCTTGGTAAATTAGTTTTGCCGTCTTCCAAAAGTCATGCTAGTTTTCTATTGGCTCGGTGTAACCATCCCATGGTAGTCGGTGGCAACCAGATGACCAAAGACCAAGAAATCTTAGCTTTGAAAAACAGTCCAAGCAGCTGGAAGGGTAATCTCCTTCCACTTCCTCAGAGCATCTCTACACCAGCCTAACATCCTGTGTTTAAAATGAGGCTTTCTGCTTCTGCTTTAAATGCAGGATCACAACGGACTCCCTTTACACGCGCTTCCTTCCCTGCCCCCTTTCCTCCTTTATCTGAGTCTTCTATATGTTTCATTGGTCTGGCTCCTCTTATTTAGCGTTTTCCTCTTTTCACAAGGGAACTCAAGCGCAGTAATTTGATAGCTCTTTATCTCCGATCCTTAAAAAAAACAGAATGAGGGTCATTTAGTGCGGGAGACGCCCTGGAGGTTGACAACATCATCTAAAGGACCCACAAACTTCCATAAGTAACCAGTTTCAATCACAGGATAAAAGCTCCATGTGAAGCCCTTCTGGAGCCCCAGACAATCCCAGATTTCCCTTGTTGCATCTCACGGGTCCCTGAGATCTTTCCTCCAGCTCCGTCTTGGGCAATGGATGCCAAAGGAAGCCCAGAGAAGCACCCGGTGTGCCAGACAGCAGCAGCCCAAGACTTGCTGCAACACTGGCCGCTGACCAGGCATGCCTGCACAGCCCAGGGCAGGGCAGGCTCCTCCTCCACATTGGAGAACCAAGGCAAAGATCCACCCCAGGCCTCCTCACAGAACAGCAACTCAGACAGAGCCTTGGCACTAGTGGTGGGTGAGACGGAGCTATGATTGTGAAATCAAAGTTTCAGTTTGAAATGGCGCTGTGTAGAGCTGCCCTAAGGGCTGGCAGAACAGTGTAGAACTTGTTACGTGAGTAGCAAGCAGAGCCTCTAGATGCAATTCAGAGCTGTAACCCCTGCAACTTACAGTGGGAGGCTGTTCTGAAAGGCTCCTTTTAGCAGCTCTCCCTGGCTGTGCCCCTCCCCAAGCTTCTACCACTAGTTTACTCTTTAATTTCCATGTAGTTCAGGGTTGTTGAAGTAATTAGATGAGTGTCTATAAGCATGCGCAGAGTGCCTTCCCCTCAACAGCTGAGTAGCAACAGCCAGCCCACACACTTCTAACTTGAGAAGACAATGTTTCTTGGGTGGAGGCTGTGAAGTTTTCGAATCCCATCTCCTCACGTGAAGAATCCAACATTTTACAAAGTTTTCTGGGCTTCGCATGCTTCTACGCATGTGCTTTCCTCACACCACTAAGCAGCCACAAGCAGTTGCCATCTGTCTGAGATGCCCCACCATCACCACCATGACCTTTCTGAAAAGGAAGCAGCTGACCGCAGTGGGGCTCCCCCCCCACACACACACACACTGCTCCAAGCAACCGGATGATCGCCCTGAGGTTGGCAGAGGAGGAGCTCTCTTAGCAGCAGCACCTCCTAGGAGTGGAGGATGATTTTATACGTAGACAAACTTCTCCAAAGCGGCAATTTAATTTGACAGTTTACATAGTATCCAATTTGCAGGCAAGCTTTGGCTGACTTCCCAGAGTGCAGAACCCTGACAGCGCCCGCCCAATTTCTTTTTTTAAAAAGGAAGGAAGAGGGAGGGGAGGGAAGCCCACTGGAACATATCCTATCATTTTGTAGGCCGGGTTGGGCCTTTGTGTGTGCTTTCCTTTTTAGGAGAAGCTTTGGTGGAATCTGCCCTGCTATTTAGAGCGCGTGCCGTGCCTGCAGTGGCAGTAACAGAGCCAAGGGTAACTCTCCCCCACACGGGGAGGCCTGGCCAGAGTGCCACAGAGGCCTCAGAAGTGGGAGCGCATCGACTCAGCAGGAATACAGGAAGGAGCTTTGCCAGACAGCAGATGGAGCTCCAAATGGGGCTCATTGCCTGGGAGCAGCGACGGGCACAGCACCAAACGGCGCATCAAGGGCAGCCCGCTCCGCCCATCCCTGAAGACTGTAAGGAGACTGGCCAGGTGGTGCAGTGTCCAGGGAGCGACTGCATCAGATTCCCCAAGCCACAAGGCAAAGGCTGCTGTGCCTGGAATGCCAGATTAAAATGCCAGACCTGGCCTCAGAGCGACACGACTGCATGGTAACTTTAAGAAATGGCGGCACACATTTTGATAGCTTTTGTATAAACAGTTGCATATTGGTTAACATTTTTATAAACATCCTTTTATTTTTCAGGTGGGTCTTTAACATTACAGCAGAAGGCTCCAAACAACGGGTAGCAACCACCAGGCTGTCCTCACGGGGGACTTCCTGCAAACTGGGATCATTTCAAGGTTGTTGGCGGCAGAGGACACTGTGGCCAATTTGCAGCCACCCCGGAGATTTCCGGTGGAAAGGCCAGATTTTCTGAGGCTACTTTTACTCTGTTTAATGTCTTTAATCCGGGTTCTCCCCCTTCTGGTGCTGGGTGCCCCCACCCTCCACATTTATTTCAGCATGACAGCCCTGCCCAGGGGTGTGTCTTCCACCTGGCCGAGACCTTGCCGAACCTTCCAGTCTTCAGAATCGCCCTGCGCTCCCATTTCACCAGTTGGAGTAATTAGCCTCTATGATGATGCACTTCTCTGATGTTTGCATTCCTTCGCTTCTCCATTGTTGTGTTAAAAATCAAGTCTCCAATATTGTGTGAAGTTGCTTCTTTAACATTATGTAAAGTCGCTTCTCCAATCTGGTAAAGTCTCGGGAGCCTGTCATTGCAAGCAGGGAGAAAGTGCCCAGAGAAGGAGAAAGGAAGCAATAACTCCATGACAGTTTGCTGGAATGGGGCCAAGTTGGGGTGGGTGGGATGCTCTCGGGAGGATCCTTCAGGGGCTGCACTTGAGGACCAGGGATTTCGGCTTCTTCAGGGAAATCTGCACACATGAGAAAAAATTAGTTGATCTCCACTCATAATAATGTAGTAACTGAGAGGAGGCTGGACATGGGCTGGGAAACAAGCCTCTCTCATTGGTTGAGCAGCCCCTGCCTGTTTGATGATGTTCTGTTCTATTCCCCCACCAAACCCGGAAGTATGTTCATTTCAAGCATTGTGTGACCCCTGAAAACTGGATTTTAAAGGTATGGTACACTTGGCTTATCTTGCTTTGTGTGTCCCTGACAGACCGAAGCTGATCCCATGAAAATCTGAATAATACTCCAACGCACTTCTCATTCCGTTGTCTTGAAGATCCTCCCCTAGGAGAAAAACCCCACCCTGTTCTCAGATAAGGCCACCAGTAAGGCCCTGAGAGTCAGATCCCAAAAGCAAACCCTTTAAGCTCAGCTGAAGAGGGTGCACTGCAAAGGAAGACCCATTACGAAAGCGATGCTTGTGACTTGAGAGGCTGCTTCCCATGGCCAGCCTCGAATGGCAGCTTCTGCAGCCAGTTGCCATGGTTTGTGCATGTTTTTCTCTTCGGTCACCCAGGAGGTAAATCCAGACTGCTCAGTGCGCTGCTCTTGCCACCATCCTGCCTGCCGCAAAGGGAGGCTGCAGCGCCCACGCCCCCACAGCATCCGGCTGGGATGTGCCCTCGAGAAGGCAAGGCAGCTGTCTGGGCCAGGCGCTGAAGGAGGCGGCAGCAGCCTCAGTGGAGAAGGGGCATGAAGTATTAAGTGAGAAAAAGTAGTTTTTCTCCTCACTTAATCCTTCATGCCCCTTTTCCACTGAGGATGCTGCCAACAGAGCAGCATCCTTCACAACACTGCAAGAGAACCTGGGCACAGCTCAGCTCATGCAATGCAGTTGCTAGCAAAGGCAAAATTCCTAGCAACTGCCTGCTTTTCTTGGGGTTGTGTCCCCATGAGCGATTTACTCAGAGCCGGCTGCGTGCTGAGGTCGTTAGGGTTAGATGACATTGTGGCCATCCAGCAGCCACCCTGGAGCTTATCGGGGAAAACCGGATTTCCTGAGACTGCTTAAAGTCTGATTCTTTTCCTTAAGTCGGATTAGAATCACAGAATCATAGAATAGTAGGGTTGGAAGGGGCCTACAAGGCCATCGAGTCCAACCCCCTGCTCAGTGCAGGAATCCAAGTCAGAGCATCCCTGACAGATGGCTGTCCAGCCTCGTCTTGAACGCCTCCAGTGTGGGTTCTCCCCGGTATAGTTGCCCCAACCTCCACGTTGACCTCGGGTAGGCTAGCTCTGCGCAGGGGCGTGCCTTTCACTGTGACCCTGGTCAAAGGGCGTTTCCTGTGTGTTTCCCGTCCCTTCACAAACCAATTAGTGTCTACTCAGAAGTAACACCCATTGTGCTCAATGTGGCTCCTCCCCTGAATGCCCACATCAGAACTTACAAAGATCCCCCTCAACTGAAATGGCCCAGTTTAAAGACCAATTCCCTAAGTGCTGTAAAGCGCGATCTCAAGGCTCTGATTCTCCTTTGTTTTGTTTATTGCCTTAGGAAGTAACTACTTTGACCCTTCATTATAGAGATCCTGTGCAGCATCGTGTTACAATGGGGGCTGGTTTCCTGTCTTTGTGTTTACTGCTCTCTTTCCCACAACAAACCCATTAGTGTCTCCTCAGAAGTAACTCTCATTGTGCGGAATGAGGCTTGTCCTCTGAATGCCCACATCAGAATTTTCAGAGATCCCCCTGAATTGAATACAGAAAACAGCCTGTCAGTTCGCTCCCACCCCCACCCAGAAGCATGTTCTGTGAAGCGATTTTTGCTGGTGCGGAGCACTCGCTCGTGGAGCCCTGCATGGGTCAAAGCACAGCAAAGCTGATTCCTTTTTAAAATTGGGTTCTCCTCCATTCGCTTCTCCTTCTGTTGTCATGGAGACACGGCCCTGGACACCTTCAGAGCCATCTCAGCTTGGCCCTGCCACTTGTTCCTGGTGGGCTACCCATGTGTGCACTGACACCTTTCTTTCAGCTGTGGAATCTTCTCCATCTGGGTTATTTCTGCTACTTCTGCTATGCAGCAGCCATTGTGTGTTAGGAGCTTAGGCACCAACGGAGGTCATTGTGCCCTGTAGATATTGCTGAGAAGCACGAACTGCTTGCCAGGTTCAGCTAGCAGAGGTTCCTGCAAGGACAGTGTTTCCTACATAGCTCCAAGCTAACGTCTGTCAGGCTTCGCCCTGAACCCAGCCAGGTCTGCAGTAACCCCGCTCTGGGTTGGAAACAAGCTCCCATGCTATGTGCTCTTCTTCCGGTGCAGAAGTTCCCACTGTAACAACTTGGCCGTGGCATGCCAAGGTGGCAGCAGCTGGGCTGGCCATTCAGTTTTCCTGCCAAGAATAGATTGGCTCTCCCCGGCACTGTCCTTTGCAAATACGGAAGCCTAATTGCTGAAAACCAAGCACAATTATATGTTAGTTCTTTGTCAAACGTATTTTATTCTGCTTTTGTTAGCCATGAGGAAAGACTAACATCTGAGCACGTAAGTCCCACTTGCTATTTTTTCTCTGTCTTCATCCACGGAAGATGGATTCAATTGGGTACTTGCGCACAGGCTTTCAGGGCTCCCAGAATGGGGAGAGTGGTCCCCCCTCCAACATACACACACACACACACACACACGCACACACGTGTGCATGAAAGCAGGGGTTTTTTTTGCATGCCTGGGTGTGATCACAGGCATGCATGAGAAACAGAGGTCTACAAAATTATGCGTGCTGTGGAGAATGTGGATAGGGAGACATTTTTCTCCCTCTCTCAAAATACTAAAACGTGGGGTCATCCTATGAAGCTGATTGGGGGGAGATTCAGGACGGATCAAAGGAAGTACTTCTTCACACAGTGCGTAGTTAAACTATGGAATTCGCTACCACGGGATGTAGTGAGGGCCACCAGTTTGGATGGCTTTAAAAGGGGGCTAGACAAATTCCTGGAGGAGGTGGCTATCAATGGCTACTAGTCTTGATGGCTCTGTACCACCTCCAGTACCAGAGGCAGTGAGCCTGTGTACACCAGTTGCTGGGGAACATGGGCGGGAGGGTGCTGTTGCGCTCATGCCCTGCTTGTGGGTTCCTGGTCGACAGCTGGTTGGCCACTGTGTGAACAGAATGCTGGACTAGATGGACCCTTGGTCTGATCCAGCAGGGCTCTTCTGATGTTCTTAATACACACGGTGTTCTACCACCTGCAAATCCTGAGGTCACCAATTTGAGCTACCCATTCTGAGAGCTCACCCAGTCAAACTTCAGGGGTTGTTGTTGTTTGTTTTCATCCTAGGTGTCTGGCCTCGGCCCCCTCACTTGGGCCAGGTCCAGATCTTGCCAGCTAGCCCCAGACACACAGCAGGATGCTCAGGGCTGGATCAAGGCAGGCAGCCTGTTTTGGTGTGAGAAACTCCATCCATGCTCACTCTGAAAGCAAACCTCACAGCAGCACCGCTGTGGTGCAGCGGGGCATGGAGCACACAGGCTCCCTGCTTGGAGCAGGAGCAGGATGCACCACTAGCACACGGTCCCTTGGCAGGCAACACTCCTCATCCCTGTGTGAACATGACAAGGCAAGGATGGAGGTGCACGCCTCGCCCACCACGATCCGGAGCCCTCTCTTTGAAGGAGCACACAGGCCACTCCCCCCACCTCTGGAACATGATCAAACCTCCCGTGTGGGCGGCAGACAGCTCATGAGCTCAGCAGCCAAGGGCTGCCAGCGCCAGCCCGGGTGAGGGGTGGGAACCAAGCAAGCCAGCAGGAGAGAAGAGCAGCCAAACAAAAAGAAGGAAGGAGGAGGGTCACAGGAACACACACGGGTGTTAGGCGGGTGCCTGAGTCATTAGAGGCAACCGCTAGCCAGGAGCTGCAGCACCCTGTGCTAGGGCCTGATCCCACCTCCCTTGCTAAGTGTACTTGCTGAGCAAGGTCAGGTGGAGTCATCACTTGGAAGAGCAACCGCTCTGCTGGAGAAGTGCTTTGGCACCTCTCAAGGAGTTCCCATGTCAAGGAAGGCAAAGGCCATTTGTAGCCCAGCATTAGTGTAGGCCACCTGGTCCCCTCCAAATATTTTGGACTACAACTCCCATGAGCCCCAGCCAGTATGGCCAATGGTCAGGGATTGTTCAAGTTGTAGTCCAAAACAACAGGAGGACAGCAGGTTGCCTAACCCTGATGTATGGGATGCGTAGGAGGGGTGTCATTTTTCCTCCCTTGCATTTCCCTAGGAGGCCTTGGTGTGTGCTATTTTGCACACTTTTTGCAGGTTGAAGACATTGGTTTTGGACTCTCCTTATATGCATGTGTGCAGTTTGGGTGCTGCTAGTGCAGCGCAGTCAGAGTCATGCAGGCCTAACCTGGACCTCAGAAATGTCAGCCAACTGTCTCCATCTGTGCTGCAGCCTGCCCAAGAATATACAGACTCAAGGCAGGAAGCAAAACGGGGCGCTGACAGCATGGCCGTGGCGATGCAGCATGGCCCAATGGCAGTGCACGCGGCAAAGGCTGCAGTCCTGAAATGTTGGTTCTTTTCCAGTTGCTTGACAAGGGAGGCACTTTTAAAGGAGGACAGATTCTCAGTTGGTAACCCAATGAGTTTTGCCAAGAACTCCCCCCCTCCCCAAGTATTACCCAAAAGGTGCCAGCAATGTACGCTTGGTTGGCAGAGGTACAAGCAATGTGGAGGCTTCTGCTGCTTCTAAGACTCCTTCATCCTGCTCCCCACTCTCCGCCCAGTGTCCAAGCGGCTTGTGCCTTGAATATCTGACAGAAGAAGAAATCCCAGCAACGCTCAGCAAGCATTTTGTGGAGGCAGAGAGGAAGCACTGCCCCTCCGGGCTAATCCCAGAACCTCTGCTCGTTTTTTTGCAGAGTTGCAGATGTTTTGAAACAAGGAGAACACGGGCAAGACGCTGTCTTTGGGGATCCAGGAGGGCTCTTGCTCCAAGCAACATGCAGCATTTCAAAGCCGAGCAAGCCTCATTTGCGCCAATTGAAGTTGACACCAAAAGTAGTCTAGGCCCAAGCATCTCCTCTCATCTCCAGCTCAGATTTTGACAGCTCCTCTTTAATTTCTCATGGCCTGCACTGGGATTCACTCAAACAGCAGTAAGGGCTGAGCATGCTTCTTTGCCCTCCCCGTCTTTGCCACCACAGTGAGCAGAAACAGCATTTTGCACCAAGTCAAGTCTCCATTTCCACATTAGGCCCAGATTGCTGGCTCACACAAGGCGCTTGCTTGGGGGTTTTGCATGCACATTTTTTTCTGGCCCTGGCATCTGAATACCACATAGCAAGAAAGAACTCAACTCTTTTCAAAAGCAAACCACAGCAATATGTTATCCTCAGCTTCCTATATGCCATTAGCCAAAAGGTAAACACTGAGTTAGGGTGAAGGGGATAAATCAGTTTTGAAAATCCAGACAAAATGGAAGTTCTCTAACAGCAAATTGAGCAAAATAGAAGGATCAAAATTCAAAGGGCCAAACTGTAGGGCGAAACGTAGCATCTCTGCTAGAGAAAATGGAGTTATTCAAGCTTCTTAAATGTGCACAGACACTGCTATCTTAGATAGAATAAGGTACAGCTGGACTTGGACCAAGGAAGTCCAGGTTTATAGTGAAGCTGAACTTTCCACATGCATTTTTGTTTAGAATTGTAATCTGATGAGAATACATCTGAAGAAGGGAGGAGACAGACCTATAGCCTGCCTTTTCAAATAAAGCCAGTGGTGGCTGGTGCCCATTGGACCTGGTAGGGTACAAAACATGGCAACTAATGGCAGGCGGACCCAAGGAGTTTCAGTAGGCAGAATCAGCAACTCATTGCACAGAAAAGGGGAACTGAGGCAAATTAACTTTAAGATCAGGAGTGCAAAGCAAGGGTCGGGCTATGTGTCTCTCACCCACAGAACACCACCAAGGCACTCATTGGAGCCCGCATTTCTCTGCTCTACCCAGCAAGCCATTGCACAGAAAAGGGAAACTGAGGCAAGCAAAGCAAGTTTAACATCAGAGTGCAAAGCAGAGGGTTGGGGTTATCTTGACCCATAGACCTACACCCAAGAAGCACTCCTTTGAGCACACATTTCCCTGCTCCACCAGCAAGACCTATTCACAGAAAAGGCAAACTGAGGGAGGGAAAATGGAGAATAGGTATTCACACAGACACACTTTCTTTCACTGTCTTTCTGGTGCTCACTCAGGAAGGAGGCGGAGGGCTCTGTCCTCCACTCCACACTGCTGCTGGTCGGTCAGCAAGAGGAGCCCTTAGGAGTCTTAGAAGTCCACTGTGGTGGTTTGTCCAGGCACATTTCTTTTTAAAGACCACAGCGATTGGTTATGGCTGTCCTACATCGATGCCCATTTCCCAAAGTAAAAATCTGTGGTCATGATTGGCTCTGGGGAGCAGCTGTGGAGAAAGGCTTCTGCCTTCACGGCCTGCTTCAGGATTTCCAAGATGCATTTGGCTAAAAACTGTGGGAGCAGGACAGTAGGCTAGTTGGGCTCTCCTTGGACTGATCCTGCAGGGCTGCTCTTATGTTCCCTCAGAAGGGAGCAAGTCAGACACTGAAACTTCTGGGATGGCTGGGAAGAAGGCTACAACATCACACTGATGTCCCCAGCACCATCCATCCAATTTCTTATGATTTTAATTGTGAGATGTTTTAATTTGTGCTGATTATAAACTGCGCCAGAGCTGTTATGTTAAGGCAGTCTGCAATATTATTCTGTTGGTGATACATCCCAATGAGATTTAAAAGGACAATTTAAATTTGACAAGGAGATGTTGACGGTGCCACCTTATACATTCTGACTTTGTTCATGTTTGGTGGAAATGCAGTGTGATTGGGTTATTTTAGAAAGACCCCGTTAGTTTAGACCCCTTTGGTCATGCTGGCTGGGGATGATGGGCCAGCTTGGGACAGGTGTATGTATGTATATAAACACATAAGCACATGCACACACAATTGTATCGTCTGTCACCGAGGAGATTGTAGGGGTAAATTAGGTGATGAATCCGCAGCATTAGAGTGTTAAAGGACTTGCAGAAAAAGATATTCTGCAGGTAAGGTAACTTCTTAACAGAAGCAAGAATGGTTCTTGCAACAAAAACCTGAAAGCAAAAGAGACAAATGGCTGGAAAAAAGTTTGCCATATAATGTAAATGTCACAGCTTTAAAGGAAAGGAAAGGTTAGAGGTGCCCATCAATAGCAAGGGCATGGAAACCATTTATGAATTATTGGAACAAAATGGAAATATTGGAAGTAGTTCATGAAGAAGTGTTAGTGATGCTAAGACTTGCATTTATATGAAAAAATGCATCAGATATTTTCAGGGGGGTTTCAAGTGTCATAACTGCATTTTGTATTATGATTAACAGAAAATAAAACAGGAACCTGGACTTTGGGAATTTTAAATTTTATTTTTAAAATCTGATTTTAAGAAATATTTTACAGGAGGGCATACGGTCACCGCAGAAGTCAGACTCTCACGGCCCAACAGCTCCAGCAGCCACCTCTCTCAGGCAAAGTGGCGGACGCACTGGCAGCCCCCCGCATTTCACTGCCCCAGGTGAGACTTGTGCTATTGGCCAGGCCGAGCCGTGAAGGCAGGAGTGCCACTAGCAAAAGCCCTTGGAAGGGTCCCATGCTGCAGCTGGGCCTTATCTTCCTCCCTGCTGCTCCTGACACAGAGTTGTCCTTCAACAGCCCCCCTTTCAAAGTTTCAGTGTAGAACGCTTGCCCCCTGCTGGCCACCATTCGGTTTTGGTCTATTCATCCATGCATCTAGCTGTTTGTTTTTGCCATTTTGAACAGGTGACTGCATCGTTTGCCTTGTATATCCTCCTCCACTTTATTCTATAAGATGGAAAACAGACACATTTCTGCTGTTTTCCTGATTTGCCTGCTTGGAAAACAAGCCCTGCAGAATTTTGCACAAGAATTTTCTAAGAGAGCCACGAGATTTCAACACTTGGTGAGCACATCATCAAACCAAAGCAGCCAACTCACACCACACAACCCGTTATGTAACAGCAGCTGCTGGGATCCACCCCACTTTGAAGCTATTTGCTTCAAGGACCAGCCACACACAATGAGTCGTCACACCCCCCGTGACTGAAACTAGCAGGTTCGCGTATTGTAAAGTGACATTTAATAGTATATAAATTGAACTTTCTTGTGATATTCAGCATTTGAATCCCTGATCTGGAATTTTGCCAAATTCAGCTTTCAACTTTAATATTTGAGAAACGTTGAATAAATCAGGTCTTCCTAAGAGAATTCTGTTATGCTAAACTTGCTACATTCAGTAGTTTATTATTTACATCTGTCTTTTGGATCTGGAATCTCAAGGTCAACATTGGTGAAATATTGAATTAGGAGTGTATAATATAAATTTTTTTGCAAGCAAATCAGAACTTCAGTTCAATGCCCCCCTGCCCCCAGGCATTCTTCTAATCTGTTTCTACTCTAGTGTGAACTTATCTGGTATCACCACCAAGAAATCGCATTGTTTGGTGTAATATGTGTACACAACTCACCACTCTCCAAGAATGCAACTTGCAATAGATGAAAAGCTTACAGAGAAGAGAAATAAAATTGAGATGGATGAACATATTTTTGAGAAAGATTCAATGCTTTGAATATTCCCACATTTTTAATAGCTCAGGGTAGGGGGAGAGGGGGCCACAAGGAGCTAGTCCAGCTACGGAAGTATGGGCTTTTAACATCTGCCCTGAAGCCTGGGCAATTAGAAGGCTTCCATTCCCATTCAAATATAAATTAAGCTGAGGCGTTATCAAAGAGAAGAGGATGGCAAGGATCAAAGTGATGCAACAACTCTAGGAAAGATTAAAGAACATTAATTGAACAAGATTTTAAAGAGATATTAAGGAGGTGTTAATGCAGCTAATAAAGAGACAGAGCAGGCCATTCAATTAACAGCATGTTTGTACACCTCCATTTACACATCAGAAGGAGAACTCTACTTCATATTGATGGAAATTGCAGACAAGGTGAAAATAAGTTTCAGATTATTATGAAGCTGAACATTCTATACTAAATACAAATCTAATAGCATGCCAGCAAAAGTCAGTAGAGGAATTATTTGGGGGAATCTTCTAAGATCAACAGTTAAATATAAAACTTGGCCTGATATGTGGTTTACATTCAGAAACAAGCAGCTGAAGTCAAATATGTGACATATTTAAGGACAAGCATATGCAAAGACCACTGTGGGCATTTGGAAGGGTTGTAGCTCAGTAGCAGAGCATACATTTTGCACAGAAATAGTCCCAGGTCGAATACCTGGCATCTCCATCTAGGGCTGAGAAAGACCCCACTCTGAAACCTGGGAGAGCCACTGCCAGATACTGTGTAGACAATGCTGAGCCAGATGGATCTCTGGTCTGACTCTGTATAAAGCAGCTTCCTACACTCTTGCCATGGGCCGTTCCTTCTGGCCCACACTTGGGCACTCTGACACAGGATCATACAAATCTATGGTGTGGCCACATTTTGAATACTGTGTCCAGTTCTGGTCACCACACCTAAAACAAGGTATTGTAGAGCTGAAAAAGGTGCTATGCAGAAAGGGGCAACTAAAATGATCAAGGGGCTGGAGCATCTCCCCTATGAGAGAAGGTTCTAACCGCTGGGATTGTCTAGCTTGGAAAAAAGGAGGGTGAGGGGAGACATGACAGAGGTCTACAAAATTATGCATGATGTGGAGAATGTGGATGGGGAGACATTTTTCTCCCTCTCAGAAAATACTAGAACCCAATGGGGTCATCCCACGAAGCTGATTGGTGGGAGATTCAGGACAGATAAAAGCAAGGACTTCTTCACACAGCGCATAGTTAAACTATGGAATTCGCTACCAAAGGTAGTGATGGCCACCAGTTTGGATGGCTTTGAAAGGGGGTTGGACAAATCCCTGGAGGAGAAGGCTATCCATGGCTGCTAGTCTTGATAGCTATGTGCTGCCTCCAGTACCAGAGGCAGTGAGCCTATGTGCATCGGTTGCTGGGGAACATGGGCGGGAGGGTGCTGTTGCATTCATGCCCTGCTTGTGGGTTCCTGGTCGACAGATGGTTGGCCACTGAGTGAACAGAATGCTGGACCAGATGGACCCTTGGTCTGATCCCGCAGGGCTCTTACGTTCCTAAGTGTGCCCCCTCCACGTACGTAGTTCTGGAACTGGCCACAGAACCCACATGTTGCACAAATTAGATTTTTGTTGTGTTTGCATTTCTAGCACACACTTACTTAGCTGCACTTATTTTTGATCAAGCAAGCCAAGGCCCAGCACAGATCCTGTATTATTCAAGAAGTCCAAGGGGAAACCCACATGCTTCCTTTGCTCCTCCTTTGTATAGCAGAGATTATGTACACAGCAGGAACCCTATTGAGCACAGTATCTTTATTAATCACTGAGTAAGGTGAATAGGGATATTGCATTATTAGGACCAATCAACATTCAACAAAAAGGTGCGAGTTTTTGAATTCTCCAGAACTCTTGATCTGGCCAGGTGGTACAAAAAGCGGGGGGAGAAACAGAAAAGTAAATCAGGCCACTTATGGCGGCCAGGAGGCCTGCAATCTAGGCAGACCCTCCTCAACGTGGGGAGATGCAGATTCAGTGAGTCACTGTTAGGGATGACTCTCATGACTACAATACAACAACTGGATATAAGTCATTCAAAAAGAACAGAAGGAACAGAAAGGGAAGTGGAGTCACACTATATGTTAAAAATACATTTCTCTGCACAGAAATACAGGAGGATGAGCTTGGTAGCCCCATTGAGAGCATCTGGGTTAAAATAAATGGAGCAAAGAATAAAAGGAACATGGTGGTTGGAGTCTACTACCCAATCAAGGAGAAGACGAGGATGAAACTTTCTAGGAAATTGCTAGTGTTTCAAGGAAGCATGATGTAGTAGTGATGGGGGACTTCAATTTCCCTGATAGCTGTTGGGAGACACATTCTGCAAAACATGGCCCCTCCAAGAGATTCCTGACTTGTGTTGCAGATAACTTCCTCCTACAGAAAGTGAAGGAACTAGAGGATCAGCTATCCTTCACTTGATCCTAAGCAACAGAGATGACTTAGTGGGTAAAGTAGCAGTTATGGGAACTCTGGGGGAAAGCGACTATTTTATACTGGAATTCTTGGTTCTAAAGGAAGCAAAAGCCGAGTGTAGGAAAATGCATACCCTGGATTTTAGGAAAGCCAATTTTACTAAACTCAGAACAACAATAAGTAAGGTCCCATGGCAAGCGACTCTAATGAGAAAAGGAGTCCAAGATGGGTGAGAGTTTTTTAAAAAGGAAATTCTCAAGGCAAAAACAATTCCAACAAGAAAAGGTGGAAGACAACAGAAGGAGCCAATGTGGCTTCACAAAAAGCTTAGAGATGGCCTGAAAACACAAAAAGCACATATATAGGAAGTGGAAGGAAGGCCAAGCTACCAAGGAAGAGTACAGGCAGGTAGCAAAGAATTGCAGGGATGGCATCAGGAAGGCTAAAGCTGAGAACGAGCTGAGGTTAGCGAGGGATGCTAAAAGCAGCAAAAAGGCTTTCTTCAGCTACGTGCATAGCAAAAGACAGAGGAAAGAAATGGTTGTTCAACTAATAAATAAGGATGGCAAAACGATAACAGAGGACAAAGAAAAGGCAGAGGTGCTCAATTCCTACTTTGGCTCAGTCTTCTCCCTAAAGAGGATCTATGACCTCCCTGGCAAGGGCGAAGTGCAGGCTGAAGGGGCAGAATTGCAGCTTGAGATCGATAGGCATATGGGCAAGGAACACCTAACTACTTTGCATGAGTTCAAATCTCCAGGGCCAGATGAACTGCATCCTAGAGTAATAAAGGAACTTGCAGAAGAGCTCTCAGAACTGCTGTCTATTCTCTTTGAGAAATCATGGAGGACGGGGGAAGTGCCAGATGACTGGAGGGCTAATGTTGTATTCCTACACTGTATTCCTTTCGGCGCCAGGTGAAGACCTTTTTATTTTCCCAGGCATTTTAGCGTTCTAGACTTTTAGCTTTGCTATTTTAAATCTGTATTTTAAACTCCTGCACTGCTGCTAGGTTTTATTGTGGTTGTATTGTTACATTGTGGTTTTAACATTCTATATATTTTAAATTGTTTTATTGTGTGCTGTTTGGTTTTAATTTTTGTGAACCGCCCAGAGAGCTTTGGCTATTGGGTGGTATAGAAATGAAATGAATGAATGAATGAATGAATGAAGTTGTCCCTATCTTCAAAAAGGGCAAAAAGGAGGAACCTGGGAACTACAGACCAGTCAGTCTGACCCCAATCACTGGGAAAATTCTGGAGCAGATGATAAAGCAATCCATCTGGAAGCACCTTGAAAACAATGCCGTGATTACTTGAAGCCAACATGGATTTATCAAGAACAAATCCTGCCAGACGAATCTGATCTCATTTTTTTATCAAGTCACCTCCCTTGTAGACCGTGGGAATGCTGTAGACATCATATACCTCGACTTCAGCAAAGCTTTGGACAAAGTGCCCCATGATATCCTGATGAGCAAACTAGCTCAAAGTGGGCAAGATGAAACAACGATCTGGTGGATCCACAGTTGGCTACAGAATTGGACTCAACGAGTGCTTATCAGTGGGATCGTCCCAAACTGGGGAAAGGTAGCGAGTGGGGTACCGCAGGGCTCAGTCCTGGGCCCAGTGCTCTTCAACATTTTTATTAATGACTTGGAGGAGGAGGTTCAGGGAACACTTATCAGATTTGCAGATGACACAAAATTGGGCGGGATAGCTAATACCCTGGAAGACAGGAACAAAATTCAACGTGATCTTGAGAAGCTGAAGCGATGGGCAGAAAACAACAGAATGAAATTTAATAGGAATAAATGCCAAGTTCGGCAACCTAGGAAAAAGAAACCAAACGCACAGTTACAAGATAGGGGATACTTGGTTCAACAATACTACAAGCGAGAAGGATCTTGGGATTGTTGTAGATCACAAGCTGAATATGAGCCAACAATGTGATGTGGCTGCAAAAAAGGCAAATACTATTTGGGGCTGCATTAATAGAAACATAGCTTCCAATCCTGAGAAGTACTAGTTGCCCTCCACTCAGCACTGGTTCCCATTAATGGATCACTTCCTTGTTGTCGCGAAGGGGCTTGTGTAACTCAGTGAAGCCATAAACTATGCCGTGCAGGGCCACCCAAGGTGGACAGGTCATGGTGGAGAGTTCTGACAAAATGTGGTCCACTGGAGAAGGAAATTGCAACCCACTCCAGTATTCTTGCCAAGAAAACCCCATGGAACGTATCACAAGGCTAAAAGAGATGACGCCAGAAGATGAGCCCCTCAGGTCGAAAGGTGTCCAATATGCTACTGGGGAAAAGCAGAGGGAAGTTCCAAGTAGCGCCAGAAAGAGTGAAGCGGCTGGGCCAAAGCCAAAAGGGCACTCAGCTGTGGATGTGTCTGGTGGTGAAAAGGAAGTCCAATGCTGTAAAGAACAATGTTGTTTAGGAACCTGGAATGTAAGATCAATGAATCAAGGTAAGCTGGAGGTGGTCAAACATGAAATGGCAAGATTGAACATGGACATCTTGGGAATCAGCGAACTACAATGGACAAGCATGGGCGAATTTAATTCAGGTGACCATCATATCTACTACTGTGGTCAAGAAACCCTTAGAAGAAATGGAGTAGCACTCATAGTCAACAAAAGGGTGGGAAAAGCAGTACTGGGGTACAATCTCAAAAATGACAGAATGATCTCAGTACGAATCCAAGGCAAACCATTCAACATCACAGTAATTCAAGTCTATGCCCCAACCACTGATGCCGAAGAAACTGAGGCTGATCGGTTCTATGAAGACCTACAACACCTTCTAGAACTAACACCAAAAAAAGATGTCCTCTTCATCATAGGGGATTGGAATGCTAAAGAAGGAAGTCAAGAAATCACCAAGATAACAGGCAAGCATGGCCTTGGTGTACAAAATGAAGCAGGACAAAGGCTCATAGAGTTTTGCCAAGAGAACACGCTGATCATAGCAAACACTCTTTTCCAACAGCACAAGAGGAAACTCTACACATGGACATCACCAGATGGTCAATATCGAAATCAGATTGATTATGTCCTTTGCAGCCAAAGATGGAGAAGCTCCATACAGTCAGTAAAAACAAGACCCGGAGCTGACTGTGGCTCAGATCATGAGCTTCTTGTTGCAAAATTTCGGCTTAAATTGAAGAACGTAGGGAAAACCACTAAACCATTCAGGTATGACCTACATCATGTCCCTTATGAATATACAGTGGAGGTGAGGAATAGATTTAAGGGATTACACCTGATAGACAGAGTGCCTGAGGAACTATGGATGGAGGTCCATAACATTGTTCAGGAGGCAGCAACGAAATACATCCCAAAGAAAAAGAAATGCAAGAAAGCAAAGTGGCTGTCTGATGAGGCTTTACAAGTAGCTGAGGAAAGAAGGGAAGCGAAAAGCAAGGGAGAAAGGGGAAGATATATCCAACTGAATGCAGAGTTCCAGAGGATAGCAAGGAGAGACAAGAAGGCCTTCTTAAATGAACAATGCAAAGAAATCGAGGAAAACAACAGAATGGGAAAGACTAGAGATCTTTTCAAGAACGTCTTTGCCGTTTTGTGCAAAGACGGGCATGATAAAGGACAAAGAAGGCAGGGACCTAACAGAAGCAGATGAGATTAAGAAGAGGTGGAAAGAAGACACAGAAGAACTATACAGGAAAGATCTGAATGTCCCTGATAGCCATGATAGTGCGGTCACTGAACTTGAGCCGGACATCCTCGAGAGTGAAGTCAAGTAGGCCTTAGGAAGCATTAGTAACAACAAAGCTAGCGGAGATGACAGTATTCCAGCTGAGCTATTTAAAATCCTAAAAGATGATGCTGTTAAAGTGCTGCAATCAATACGCCAACAAATTTGGAACATTCAACAGTGGCCACAAGACTGGAAAAGATCAGTTTACATCCCAATTCCGAAGAAGGGCAATGCCAAAGAGTGTTCAAACTACCGCACAATTGCGCTCATTTCACATGCCAGCAAGGTGATGCTCAAAATCCTACAAGCTAGGCTTCAGCAGCATGTGAACTGAGAACTACCGGAAGTGCGAGCAGGGTTTCAAAAAGGCAGAGGAACTAGAGATCAAATCGCCAACATTCACTGGATCATGGAGAAAGCAAGAGAATTCCAGAAAAACATCTATTTCTGCTTCACTGACTATGCCAAAGCCTTTGATTGTGTGGATCACAACAAACTCTGGCAAATTCTGAAAGAGATGGGAGTACCAGACCACCTTACCTGTCTCCTGAGAAACCTGTAAGAGGGTCAAGAAGCAACAGTAAGAACCGGACATGGAACAACCAATTGGTTCAAAATTGGGAAAGGAGTACGACAAGGCTGCATATTGTTGCCCTGTTTATTTAACTTATATGCAAAGTACACCATGAGAAACGCCGGGTTGGATGAATCACAGGTCGGAATTAAGATTGCTGGGAGAATTATCAGCAACCTCAGATACGCAGACGATACCACCCTAATGGCAGAAAGTGAAGAGGATCTCAAGAGCCTCTTGTTGAGGGTGAAAGAGGAGAGTGCAAAAGCTGGTTTGAAACTCAACATTACAAAAACAAAGATCATGGCATCTGGCCCCATCACTTCCTGGCATATAGAAGGGGAAGAAATGGAAGCAGTGACAGATTTTACTTTCTTGGGCTCCAAGATCACCGCAGACGGTGACTGTAGCCATGACATTAAAAGACGCTTGCTCCTTGGGAGGAAAGCTATGGCAAACCTAGACAGCATAGTAAGAAGCAGAGACATCACCTTGCCGACAAAGGTCCGCATAATCAAAGCTATGGTTTTCCCAGTAGCAACGTATGGCTGTGAGACTATAAGGAAGGCTGAGTGCCGAAGAATTGATGCTTTCTAACTGTGGTGCTGGATACGACTCTTACGAGTCCCCTGGACTGCAAGGAGGTCCAATCAGTCCATCCTAAAGGAAATCAACCCTGAGTGCTCATTGGAAGGACAGACAATGAAGCTGAAGCTCAAATATTTTGGCCACCTAACGCGAAGAGAAAACTCCCCGGAAAGACCCTGATGCTGGGAAGGATTGAAGGCAAAAGGAGAAGGGGACAGCAGAGGATGAGATGGCTAGATAGCATCACCGATGCAATGAATATGCACTTGAGCACACTCCGGGAGAGAGCGGAGGACAGAAAGGCCTGGCGTGCTATGGTCTGTGGGGTCACGAAGAGTCGGACACAACTGAACAACAGCAGTACTGGTTAGGTCTCATCTGGAGTACTGTGTCCAGTTCTGGGCACCACATTTTAAGAAGGATGCAGACAAACTGGAGAGGGTTCAGAAGGCAACAAAAATGGTCAGGGGACTGGAAACAAGGCCCTATGAGGAGAGAATGAAAGAACAAGGCATGTTTAGCCTTGAGAAGACTGAAGGGAGATATGATAGCGCTCTTCAACTACTTGAAAGGTTGTCAGAGAGGGAAGGCCAGCATCTCTTCTCAATCATCCCAGAGTGCAAGACACGGAATAATGGGCTCAAGTGACAGGAAGCCAGATTCCAGCAGAACATCAGGAGAAACTTCCTGTCAGAGCAATATGGCACTGGAGGCATTCAAGACGAGGCTGGACAGCCACTTGTCAGGGATGCTTTGGCTTGGGCTGGATCTAGACTTACCGCCTTTTTTTGCTTCCAATGAGGTTTCACCGCCCGCCTTTCACACTACGCAGTACCCGCCTCGAATTGGAACCGGAATTTCCCACTTCCGTGCTCCCGCTTCCAATACCCAGATATCCTGGTATTTCCCCTTAATGTGCTCTGATTTTCCGCCTTCGCTACCGTATCCGGTCGTAGTCCCCTCCCTCGCCTGTCCATATGCGGCGGTGTTTGTATTTCCCTCCTGTCCAATCAGAGCTCTCGATGGCCCCATGTCTTATTCCGGCTACTGATCGCATAGCTTCCTCAGCAGCCCGTTTCTTCAGCAACAAGCAAAGGGCTGGATGTGCACAAGCTTGTCTGATCTCAGAAGCTAAGCGAGGTCAGCCCCGGTAAGTAGCTAGATGGGCGACCACCTGGGAATCAGGCTTCCTGAATTGAGCAGGGGGTTGTTCTATCCCTTCAAATGAGACTAAGTTTTACCCCCTCCTATACCCCACTCCGGATGTTTTTTTTAAAAAATTAAGGCGTTATCCTCGCAGAATCAGGGCTTCTCCCCAATCTTTTTTTTTCTAGTTGAGGCATGATCTTTGAAGCGTCCAGGTTGCGAAGCTTCACAGCTTCGAATCTTGCAAGATCATGCCTGAATTAGAAAAAAACATCGTGGAGAAGCCCCGATTCTGCGAGGATAACGCCTTAATTTAAAAAAACACACACACACATCAGGAGCGGGGGAGAGGAGGGGGTAAAACTTAGTCTCATTTGAAGGGATAGAACAACCCCCTGCTCAGTGCAGGAAGCCTGATTCCCAGGCGGTTGCCCATCCAACTACTGACTGGGGCTGACCCTGCTTAGCTTCCGAGATCAGACAAGCACGTGCAGGAAAACAGCAGGAAAACAGCACAGCGCTCGAGTGTGAACCGAGCTCGCGCATTCGATGAAGCACTGCAACGGGGAAAATGGGTGAGTGTGAATAATCACGTTTTAATGCGAGAGCGTTTAACCTGACAGGACACCGAATTCATTGCGATGGTGGGCGCAATGTAGATCAGCTCTTGGATTCCTGCACTGAGCAGGGTGTTGGACTCGATGGTTTTGTAGGCCCCTTCCAATCCTACTATTCTATGATTCTATGAAAGACACCCAGCAAAGACCTCCATTTCCCCAAGCTTTCTACCTTTTGTAGATCTGCCTTAGTTGGATTACTCTGATATTATTTTTATGTTGCTTTTATAGATTATTTGGTGTTCTGAATATTTTGTTAGCCGCCCTGAAGGGGTGGTAGAATATTCTGTTGGCTCTTCACCCTACCACCCCCAACCCCGACCAGCACACAGTCTCAGTGAAGCATGAGAAAAACTCAGCAGTAACACAGGAGATAAAAATTTATTGATACATAGTGTGGGAGGGAGAATAAAAGTACACAAAATGTCTCCCAGAGAAAAGAAAGTTACAATACTTTCAGTATTAGTATATCAAAACCAGTCAGTTACTAAGAGCACTTGGTGAATTGGTTTTCTACAAGAGGCAGTTACAAGTCTAATGCATTCACTGAAGCCCACCCCACCCCACCCCACCCATGAATATGTAGGCACTTCTTGGAAGTGGGGACGGTACAGTATATTTTGGGCTCTGAGTGGTGACCACCAGCTCCATTGCAACGATAACAGAGTCTCACCACCAGACAGGATGGTTCACACTTGCAATCCAATGAATGATGTTAGAAGCAAGAGCTGTACCAGCTTGTTTTTCGCAACTCTGAAAGTGGTAACACTTGTGCTCAGTGGTGCAGGAGAGCTCACAGGGACGCAGTTCCAGCACTTTGTTGCTAGCAGAGACGCTGACAGCGTCTGCCGCCCCCTCCAGAATTCTCTGTTCCCTCTGAGCTTAGCAGCAATCCTCACAGTAGCTGGGAGGAAATGAATTTTCCCAGCAAAAGGATATTGTTCCCTACTGTAATGTAAAGTATTTGGGGGTGGCTTGGTCTTGAAGGGGCAACTGAGCCCCATTCGCTTTTCTGGCAGGAGGTGAAAACTGCTAGAAGTGGTTGTTGATATGGATTGACACAGCAGCCTGCCATCTGGACACTCCTTGCACTTCAAAAAGCACCACTACACCACTGTTTGTGCTTAAATCCACTTCATGGTTGGTAGCAGAGAGTTCTCAGCCTGCTCACAATGTACCAAGAAGCACATACACCAAGCTTTGCCTCTGAGGTACAGGTGTCAGGCGAGAACGGTTCACTGGATCAAGCGGAGATCTGTGTGTGCCCATTTTGGTACCAACCTGTGAAAGTGGCACCAGTGGGCACACTGCGGGAAGAGCCGCCACACTCAGCTGGGGATCAGTCACAGATCAAGCTCAACTCCATACACTAAAATGGGTACACCGGCATTTTTAATATTCCCATTTAAGAATCTGTGTTGTCTTTTTTTCCAGAAACGCAGGATTCCACGCTTTTGCCTTTGAAATTATTGCACATTTATTTCTTTAAAAACCCAGCAACAATCTATCAAGCCTTGTGGTGCTTATTCATAGAAACACATGCACTAAGCCCAGTTAACTGTCTCACCCTACCTTTCTCCCTGCATAAATAAAAGCCACTGTAGCGGATTATGGTACATAATTTACAAAATATAGTATTTTAAACTGAATAAAGAATTTTAAGAAGCCGCTGTTAATCAAGTTACAGTTAGTTAAATCTAGCTCATATGAAGATTTATCAAGTGATATTTGAACGAATTGGGCCCATTTTTGGCTTACAAAAGAAAATCTAAGGGCCCAGTGTCTACCCCACCTGATCCCACACAGCAGCAGTAGCAGCATCTTAACCTGACCCATCAAAATGAATGGGTTTTTCACAAGATAAACTGCAATGAGGTTTGTGCCTTAAGAAAAATGGCTGGGTGGTCAAGGCAGCCAGTCAGAGATACGGGTGATGCTGGTCAGTTAGCTGCAAGTCCAAAATGGAGGAGCTGTCAACAGTTCAGAGAAACCACTGCATAAGACGGGTTTACTTGCTCCAGCATTGTTAAGTTGCAGCCACCAGCATTCCAGGAGATGCTCCCCCTTCCTTTGGCACGAGACTTAAGGATCCATACCTGCCTTTTCAAGAGCAGTAATTTGTAAGAGCAATTGCATCTTTCTTCCCACGTCTCAGCTCTCAATACATGGCTGGGCCAAATGCACTGCAGTAGGAGCTCATGCTATCGTGATCTCCAGGGCCTGTAAAAAGCCCACTGTCAGAGGCACGCATGTTCTTGTCTTTGTTTCTGCAAATATGTCCATAGGTTTTCTTTCTTCCTTTTGGCACTGTTCCAACTGCTGTTTTTTTTCTCACTTCAGTAAAAGTTGTTTCCTTATTTGAAAAACAAAAAAGAATTATCTAAAATAAATGTTAAGCTGCTGCATTTCAAGATAAGGTAACAACTTTTCACTCACATCTATCCCAGTCCTGCTATTCCTGAAACTACAAGTAAATTAGTAACAAAGAATTAGTGAAAAAATACCTCTTTTCAAAAAACAAATTAGTGTCAGATGGATTTTTCTCTTATGAAAATAGCAATGAAAAGACGGCACCACTCCTCTAAATGACTTTAAAAATGCAACTCGGCCAGCCAAGCTACAATACACAGTTTTCTGCTAGCAGACCCCCTAAGTAGTTGTTTGCCTGACAGTGAATCTGACACAGCCCTCAAAAATGCCACCGTGAAAAAATCCATTCAGAAAAAGCAACAGCAGAATCCTTTGGCCACACGGACTTTGGTGCAGCGCACATGACTTTGTTCATATTTTGTATGGAGATGGAACTAGGTTGTTTGGGCAGAGCAGAACAAAAAGGGTTTTATCCTTTGTTTTATAGTTTTTACGTTGTCAATCCGACATTCAGAACTTTGCTTCTGTCATCATTTTGACTACCAATAAATAAGAACCACAGATTTGAACCACCTTTCCAATCATAAGTTTTGTAGGCAAACAATAGCCCTATTGCTTTGCTAAAAGTAGGTCTGTGTAAATATAGTTTTCCCACATTCTGGACAGAAGCAGGAAGGGAGGAGTGTTTTCACAACTGCCGCCAAAAAAAACCTAACATGTAAGAAGCCCTGAAAGGTTAGTACACGCTACTACTCAGGACTCTGACAACGACAGCATTAAGCCCACTAGCAAACAAGCCCCTGCCGCATGCGGATGATCTGGAGTAAGGCAGCTTGAACATCTTCATCCATATGACCCTGCAAAAGAAAGAGGAGATCTTCAAATACTGTGCTACCAGCAACTTTAAGAACTGACTCCCAGTTCTTGTTCAGAGGTGGTACTGCCCCAAAAATTCACTGGATATGACTGATCATACAAAGAAGTGAGCTTGCTTCAACAATATTACACTGTTCCAAACAGTATGAGCGGTTGCAGTGAAAGAAGCTACACAGGCAAGCCAAGGAACTGCTTCTTTGAACATCTGTCCTGAGAAGGCTGGTCAGGCATCATTCGTGGAGGAGTCAACACGACAGACCAACAGATTGCAGCAAGACCTACCTGAACAGCACTAAGAAGGTGCGTCCGATATATTGAGATGACCTCCTGGTGCTGCCTCTCAGCATCCTAGGACAAAGAAGCACTCTGGTCATTTTCCACAGGTAACTTTTCAATGGAGTTCAGTCTGCTTCACTAGTCATGGGGACGGACATGATGTTACACAGGAGGCCAATGGGCTGATGCCCTATTCCTGGGCCAATGGAAATCCCTACAATTCCTAAGATTTCAGACCACGCAATGCACATCCTTTCAAGCACATGCTTTCAAGCATTTAATTTTTGTGAACTGCCCAGAGAGCTTCGGCTATTAGGTGGTATAGAAATGAAATGAATGAATGAATGAATGAACGAACAAGCAAGCAAGCAAGCAAGCAAAGCTTTGCAAGCATAAGGACTAGAAACTTCATCTTGAAAATGAAAGCAGTTTCATAGGACCTGAATGCTCTTGCCCAATACCACATTCAGTGCTCTTTGTGCAGAACTGCAGCTCACGCATAGCCCCCGATAGTGCTATTTTCCTGCCACTTCCAAGTACAAGCCCCCAATTAACTACAAGCATCAGCTATTATCTTACGGCTTCAGTTCACTACTTACAGCCAGCTGTTGCTGCAGGGTCTTCACCTGGTTCTGGAGCATTTCGATCTGCTGACTCTGCCTCTTTGCAGGAATGCCACTGTTGTACGTAAGCTGAGAGAGACCGTTAAGGGCCTGTTTTAGCCGCTCCACATCATTAAGTAGCTCAGTTATCTTCAAGAAAGACATTGCCGGAGTTCAAAACATAGCCTTCCTGACTGATTTCTCAGCTGAGTTTGCTTTTGGGGGAACTTGCGCCATCGAAGTGGGAAACAGTCTAATGCTTTGCTTCCTATGTTCCTCTGCCCCATCTCATCTGTAGCACACCTTATAAAAATCATATAACACCAGTTTTAAAGGGATTGCACTGGCTGCAAATATGCTTCCAGTCGGAATTCAAGGCTTTGGTGATGACATTTAAATCCCTAAACGGCATGGGACCTCCTTGATATTTGAGGGAGCACCTCTCCGAGGACTGAGATCTGTTGGAGGGGCCCTCCTCTGCATCCCACCAGTGCGAAACATACACTATGGTGGGGCGTGGGAGAGGGCCTTCTTATTTATTTATTTATTTATTTATTGCATTTCTACCCCGCCTTTTTTCCTCTTGCAAGGAACCCAAGGCGGCTGACATTCTCCTCCTCCTTTCCATTTTATCCTCACAACAACAACCCTGTGAGGTGGGTTGGGCTGAGAATGTGTGACTGGCCCAAAGTCACCCAGTGAGCTTCCGTGGCCGAGTGGGGACTAGAACCCAGATCTCCCGGCTCCCAGTCCAACACTCTTGCCACTACACCACATTGGCTCTCACAGCCAATTGGCTCTCACAGCACATTGGCTCTCACAGCACATTGGCTCTCACAGCACATTGGCTCTCACAGCACATTGGCTCTCACAGCCTTCTCTGCTGTGGCACTCCAGTTGTGGAATGCCCTCCCCTTGGAGGCCCGATTGGCACAGACATTGGTCTCATTTCGGCGCCAAATAAAAACATGGCTTTTTACCAAGGCCTCTGAGGGCTAAATGCATTCCCTAAAGTAGCACACTGTTTTAACTGTTCTACTGTTTTAGATTTTAATTGGTATTAGCTTGTTCGTGGTTTAATATGTTTTTAGCTGTTTACATTATTTATTGTTTTATACTGTTTAAACGGATTTTATCTATATGCTGCCCTGAGATCTTAATGATATAGGGCAGGATACTATTTATTTATTTATAATAAATAAAAATATATGCAGCGAGAATGCAACCAAAACTCTGGCACTTTGGCACCCTCCGGAGGGGGTTGCTAGGCTATTTTTAGTGGGGGGGGATGGACGGACCACAATATGCTATGCCAGAAGTCTTCAAACATCAAGTTATCAGTATGCAGGAGAACAAGGATTGCCCCTATGCCAAGAAAACATGGAGCTGACCCACTAATACTGAATTCATGCTAAGGTCTAGTAAGTAGGGAAAAATGTGCACACTGCCACTTTTTAAATACAAAATGTTGATTTATTTTGCCCTAGCTACAGGGGTCAGAACATGGGTGCATGCATGAATCAGCCCTAGAATGGATTTAGACTTCTGAAGCAAGTTTTAAAGGGATTTAACATCTCCTGGAAGCCACTATTAATGCTCATTAGACAAGCCAGATATGTGGGCATTCTTACATGTAAGAAAGGCCTGTCTGATCCATTCCAAGACAATTTAAAGGACTATGACCCACCCCTTTAGACAACAAAGTTGGATTTATTTCCAAATCAACTTGTGTGGGATCAAGTGGTTGTCTGGATCCACTATAGCACCTCTTCTAAGCCAGGTTGCCCTCCAGCCTATTTCAGAGGATGGCTCAAGCATTGCATTTGAGAGAGGACCCCTCCTTCCTCAGCTTCATGCCCTCGTGCAGGCCAAGAACCTTCAAAGGTTTTGCTGCCTCGTATTCAGCCCGCACAGTTCTTCCCCGTTGATCAGCTCACCTTATTATCTTTCGCTTCCACCTGCTTTGCAGACTCCTGGATTCTTTTCTGCAGCTCCACAATCGTGCTCAGAGACTTGTCGCATCTCTCTTTCTGGTCCTTGATTTCCTGCTCAATGCTGAAGCTCCTTGGCTGGAGCAGCTCCTTCTCAACTTTTGCAGACAGCTCCTCCATTTTCACCTGCAAAGCCTCTTCACGCATCACCTCAAGTTTCTTATTCAATTCGGCCAGTTTCTCCGCCATGCTAATAACTTGGCCTTCTAGCTTGATTTTCATCATCTTGTGCTCAGACATCTCAACCACTTCTCTGCTTTCCAGTTCCCTCAAAGCTTGTTTGGTGCTCTGGATTTCGGACTGCAGATTGGAGATTTCCTTACTTCTTCTTTGGTTTTCTCCCTCCTCCTCTCTCAAGGCAGATTTCACAGCTGCCGATTCTCTTTCCAACCCTTCTTTCATTTGAGTGTGCTCTGCCAAAGGCACCGAGGTGGCTTTTAGATGCGCTAGCTCCCGCTGCAGCTCTTGTACTTTCTGGAGCTCTTGCTGACAACTTGCCGTCTTGTTGTTCAGTTCTCCCTTCAGCTCCTCAATGGTGCAGCCAAGCCTCTCCTCCAAGGCGGCAACCTGCTCCACTGGAACATAGTGGCCCTGGAGACGGCCCTGCACGTCGAGCACCTCGGCGTGGTGCCTGGCACTCTCTTCCCGAAGCCTCTCCTTTTCACACTTCATCTCTGCAAGCTTTTGCTGCAGCTCCCTCAGCTGCTTGTTCAGGCCACCTATCTTGTTTGCAAACGCCCTCTCCATTTCATGTGACTTCTCAGCAAGGATGTAATTCTGCTGCAGATCAGTTTGGATCGCCAGGATCCTGGCTCTTAATTTCTCATTTTCCCAGCTCCACGTTTTGCTTTCTTCCTCTTTTTTTTTGTGCTGCTCCCCCTGTTTCAGCAGCTGGCTTTTCAGCTCTTTCACAGTGGCCTCGAAATTACGCTCCTTCTCTTCAAAATGGGCCAGGGGGGCGTATTTCGACTTGATGCACTCCTGGATCATGTCAAGCTCCTTTTTCTGGGCTTCAATCTCCACATGCAGCTGGGCAACCTCATCTTGCTTGTTCTGATATTTTGCCAGCATTTCGGAATTGCTTTCCTGGAGCTCCTGAATGTTTTTATTCAGAGCAGCAACCTGATTGTCATGATCTCGGGTACTTACATATTCGGCTTGTATTTGGCTCTGAAGAACTCGCAGCTTCCTTTTCAATACCCCATTCTCTTCATTCACTTTAACAAATTCCTGCTTGACACCTTCCATTTTTTCCTTCAAGTCTGACAGCTCCTGGCCCGTTTTTTCCAGCATGCTGTTCAACACAGTCTTGGTTTCCTCGTGAGCTTCTACGGGCACATGCTGCTCTTTCATGACATCTTGAAGAGCTGCGTTTTTGGATACAAGGTCAAATGCCTTGGCTTGCTCCTCTTTATATTTCTGGCCAAGCTCAGCAAGCTGCCTTTTCAGGTCAGCCATGGCAGTTTTTAAGGCCTCTGTTTCCTTCTCATGCCTTTCTGGAGGGACATAAACAGCTTGAAGCTGACCAACGGTCTCCCTTAAGCAGACTTTTTCTGCCAGCAGCTTCTCTGCTTCTGCTTTGTACCTGTGATACTTTTCAGTGACTTCCGTGAGCTTTCTATTCAGCTCCCCAACTGTTACATCACTTGCTTTCTTCATGTTTTCACTGACTTTCAAAGGCACGTACTGGTTTTTCATCTCGCTCTTGAGCGTGTCCATTTGCTGCTTTAGCAGGCTGCTGTCTGCATTAGCCCTCTCTACCTCCTTCTGCAGGGTCTGGTTTTTCTGTTTCAGCTCCGAGTGGGCTCTCTCAAGTTCTTTGGTTCTTTGCTCGTACCTGCTTTTCACATGTCTGTGCTCCTCTGGCCTCACATACTGGGCAAACTGAGCTCTCTGACTCTCGAGTTCTGTTCTTAGCAGCTGAGCCTCCGTGCACAGTTTCTCACGCTCCTTCTCCATCTCTGCTAACTTCCAGGCCTTTGCATCAACTTCACTGGATAGCGAAGTCTTCATCTTTTCAAACTTGTCAGCGAGCTTCGCCATCGTTCCCTTCAGCTGGCCTTCTGCCTCAGAGAGCTTTCTCTCCCTTTTCTCATGTTCCACCTTCAACATGCCAAGTTCCTTCTGCAGCTTCTTGTTTTCCTCCACCAGCCTTGCTTCATCTCTCCTGAACTCTTCCACTAACAACTCGTTCTGCTTCAGCTGGTTCCTCAGCTTGCCCACTTCAGCAGAAGCGCCTTCGTATTTGGTTTTCATGTCTTTCAACTGATCCTTCAGCTCCTCCGCCATCTTACTGTTGCCTACCACTGCTTCACTTGTCAGGTGGTCCTTCAAGGCAAGGAAGTGTGCCTGCATCTGTTTTACCTTCCCTTCCGAGTCGAACATTCTCTTCTGTACATCTTTCAAAGCATCTTCCAACTGCTTTATCTGCTGATCGGACTCCTGCTTAGTTCTCTCACACTCGGACACCAGCGCTTTGCGTTCAGCTGCTCTGTGGGACAGCTCCAGCTGAAGCTTGCTGATGTCCCCTCTCGCTGTCTCGTAGCAGCTCCTCATGCTGCTCAGCTCACGCTTCAGCGCTTCAGTCTCAGACGCAGAAGACTGACTGGGACTCAAGAGCTCCAAAGGCCTCGCCGCGGATCTGCTCTGTAGGTTTGTCGGCACTGAAGCAGGGACAGGCTTGAAACAACAAATGGGTGAACATGAACTGTCGGGAAGCCGTTTATATAAAAAACAGCCTTAAAAAAATCTTTCTGTGAAACGGAAGGGCCTCCGTATAGCTCGGTGGCAGGGCACCTGCTCTGCATGCACAAGGTCACAGCTTCCGTCCCCATCATTTCCAGTTAAAAGGCGAGCGCATCTCAGGTAGCGGGGCTGGCAAAGATGCCTACCCTGGGGAACCACTGGAGTAAAGGCTAAGGGACTGATGGACAATGGACCTCTCAGGGTAGTTCCTGAAGAGGTCTGTCCTCCACTAGGCATTTTGAAAGTGTGAAATGAAACTGGAATAGCTGAGCTGTATAACTGAGACCAGAAGGTCAGCTTATTTTGCTAACTTGGATACTGCAACAATCCTCGCCATTTACATCTATCCCTGTCCAAGTAAGTTTAATTTCTGAGTACTGGAAGTGCAAGCAGTTCATTCCATGAGCTCTACCAGATCACAGGCACAGGCCCACACCTTCTCATACCCCCTATTTCTATGTGGAAGACATGAATGCTGCTACAGAAGAGCTGTGCATAGGAATTTTGCGATATGGAGAAACAGGAAGCCATGACATGAGAGTCTTGGAGCCTCAAGAAGGTGCTAAATGACCAGGGTCAGTGACATGTTAACATGATAAACATCACAAAAAATAGTATATATTGCATCAGTAGCGATGCTGTGGATGCCCAAGAGGCATTTACAAATGCATGAATGAGTCAAAAAGAGGATTACCTGTGGTTCTGCAGAGTACCCTGACTCCTGCTTAAGCAGCGCATCTTCTTTCCCTTCAGAAATACAAAACATACTCACTGTCTAATTTGACAAAGTGAAATAAAGATGTCTATGTAAAAATTTGTCCAGAGAAGTAACCATGTAAGATTGCTGCAGCCAAAACACCCAAAGAGTCTTGTGGCACCGTAAAGACTAATAAATTTATTGTGACGTACACTTTCGTGGACTAGAATCCACTTCAGTAGATGCATGAAGTGTTATCCTAAGCAGGTAAGTATATATACACAAGGTTGTGAGGGGAGAAGAGGATAGTGGGGGGACTGATATGCAATCACTACAGAGTAACAATTACATCAAAGTTCCCTCTACGGTCAGTAGCAGAGTGTCCTGGAAGGTTAAAATGCTCTCCCTCTGGCTTCCGACATCAGAAATGACAATATTTAAACGTGCGTCCGTTTATTCTCTTGCATAGACACCAACCTGTTAGTCCCATGTAGAATACAGACACATCTTCAGAGCAGTGGCACTGTTGTAAGAACTCGCATGGCTCAACAGCGTGCCAAGACTTTCATGGTTGACTCAGAATAATGCTTTTTTAGCTCCTGTCCCCCAAACTCTCTCTTCTACCTGAGATAGAGTGATGCCATCTTTATCATCTAGACCCATGGGTAGGAAGCACTTGAAAAGTTCCACCAGTACTTCAACAACAGTCGAACTGATTCTAGACCAGTCCATGCAGCAGGTTCACTTTCTGCAACTACATAATAGACATGCAAGCACCACATTATATCAGAAACCTACTGACCACTACACATATCTACATGATTCTGGATTCTACCCAGAACACACCACAGGATCCATTGTCTACACTCAAGCTGTATGATACAATCATATCTGTTCTAATTCATCCACCCAATGAAGTGAAAAAAGTAGAAAAAGGCCAGACAAGTATCCAAGAATAATCTACTACAGGACAGACACAGAAGAGAAAGTGACAGAATACAACTTGTCACCTATTGCTCTCAGCTAAAACCACTCCAGTGATCAATGATCGGCAGCCCACCCTAGACAATGACACTTCCCTCTCACAGGTGGTAAGCCCATACTTGCTTAAAGACAGCCCCCCGCAACCAGCAAGAGGCCACATAACAGAGACACAAACACAGGGTTGTGCTGCAACAACTCAGATGCCAACTCTGTCATCCTGTCAGGCAACCATGTTACAGGACCTGATACTGTCAGGCACAACTTCAAGGGCTCGTATGCCTGCTCATCTCCCAAAGTGATATGTGCTTTCACCTGTCAGCAAACCCTTCTGCATTCTGCACAGGACAAACAGGACAGTCTCTACACAATAGCTGGACAAATCTCATCTCCCCCCACAACCACGTCAACTTACCAACTTACAACAACACTTCATGCATCTGATGAAAGCTTATCTCATAATAAATGTGTTAGTTTTTCAAGAGAACATTGGTTATTGGGTGAAACAGAAATATACCAAATAATTAAATAAAATAAAGGTGCCACAATATAGGATGCTACTCTTTTAAAAGAAGGAGGAACTCAGACTGCACTATTACAAGCCAAGATGTGGCCTTGCAAGTCCCTGTAGCCATCAGCTGAGCAGCAGGGAGGCCACAGAATTCATAGACATAATCACTGCTTCCAGTGAAGGTGTTGGGGCATTTAGGGCAATGTGCTATCAGTGGAAAGGAAATAGACAGGCCAGGGAACTTCTGAGTCTGGAGGGCCACAGGCCAGCAGCCCTGAGATAGGGAAGGAGGGCTGAATATCAAATGCTAACTGAAGCTAGCCAGCGAGAACTGAGAATCTCTGGTCTGTTGGAACACAAAGCATAAGATCACTACAGGGCATGGGCAGACATATACAGAACTGTATCTTCTGCTCCTCTCGCATCCCCTGAAGTAATCCACTTGTAGTTGGTTGCTGCGTGTGCACACACATACCTCATGCTACGATCATCCCACTGTTTATGATGGCGAGCCCACATCTCCCAAATCCAACCAAACTCTTCATTGGACTAGACTGCCTACAGAATAGGACTGTAACTTATTTAGGAAGAAAAGGTTGTTAGGGACTAATCTACCTAGCTGAGTGGATATTCAAGGAATGTAACCGTAGGTGAAGCTACAGTTTGCAAACCATGACAGAAGTGTGCAAAAGTGTCCATTGAGGACAACTTCTCTGCCTGACTGTCCTTCTAAAAAAGGTATCAAGAAACAGTGACACTCACTGTTGCCAAAACTGCTTCCAGATCCTCCATGGTCACCCTGAAATATAAAAAAAATGGACATTGGTTCAGATAGATGAGATAACTGGTTAACTGTTCACAAATGCAGAGGTTTTTAGAATGAAAGTTGCTACTTCAGAATCCATTCACAGTCACTGTAGATAAAATACATGAAGAACGTTTCCTTCATTTCAAGCTCCATTCCTTTCAACAGGACTTATGCGAGGGGCACTCTCTGTGGATTGAGCCCTCTAGTTACACCCTTTCAGCCAGTTACAGGGCTCCCAATTCCCATTAACTCTGGGCAGGGCAGCTAGAAGTGGACACACCGCACAGAATCTCAGGGACACACCTCATAGAATCTCAGCTTCAACTTCAGAGCTTCAAGCATTCGCAAACTTTCATCCTGCTGCTTTTCCCTTGCTGCCAGAAGCCTCCTGAGCTCATCCTTCTGAAAATGAGCAAGAGAACATCATTGTGGGACACAGAATCATAGAACAGTAGGGTTGGAAGGGGCCTACAAGGCCATCGAGTCCAACCCCCTGCTCAATGCAAGGATCCAAGTCAGAGCATCCCTGACAGATGGCTGTCCAGCCTCGTCTTGAACACCTCCAGTGTGGCATACCTAGCAACATTTAAGCACCAAGGAATATTAACATGGAAATGCTGTAGGATGGAAGTCACGGAAAAGCCAGAGGTGGCTGTGTCACTTTCTAGTGCAAAGTACCTGCACAGATTTGACACACTCTGGCTTTTCCACTTTTCCACCAAATAAAACTAGTCCCAGAGAGAACCGAGCCTGCCATGCAGGGCTGGATTTTACTGCAGTTCTACTTGGCTCTTACTCTGACTTTTTAAAAAATACATTTTATTTGCAATTTGCACCAACAACAAAAGGGGAAACAAACAACAAAAAGAATGTAACAAAAAAGCATATCCATTCACAGTAACTATTCACAGCACCATTAATTATATAGGAGGGGGGAAGGAGATTTAACACTTCTGTTTTAAAACTATACATTAATATGAGCGGTCATATATCTAAATAAGCATCTAGATGAAATTAGCGACTGTAGGATATAAGTTCAAATGCAGCAAGAGCAGTAAGATATTATTCTAACTTTGCATAAGTCAGAGGGGGTTGTACTGTGTATTAGACTGTGAATGTCTAACATTGGGCCAAATGGTTACGGAAAATCTGTCCTAGTTTATAATTCCATACAAATTTTAAAGCAGTTGGTTAAAATAATTTCTCCTTTAGGTTCAGATTTCTAACAAATAGGTTAGGATGGTAAGAACACACATTCCCTTTACCTCACTTTCAAGATCATCAGCAACCATTTGCTCCTGCAAGACAAGAACAGAAACACAGACCTAAATCATATTTAAATTATATATTTTGTACAGAATTCATGCATATCAAGGTAATTGCTATAATTCATTTGACAAAGGCTCTTAATGCTTTCTTTTCTGTTTCCACCTTTCACTCACACTGAAAGACCACAAACCATGACAGAGAAAGCCCTATCAACATGTCATTTCTCTCCTTTATAAAGTACTAGCCTCATACAATTGGCAGGATAGGAGAAGTCTGGGTGAAGAATCTAGGCAACCACCTTGACCCAGAAATAGAGACCAGTGTTTAGACTTCTATATCCCTTATCTCCACATTGATAAATAGTGCATAAATTTCCTTTAAAATATTAACCTAAATTGCATTTGATATCTTTAAAGATTACCTAAGTAATTGGCACATTGCATTGCTGGAGTGCAGGGTTGGTCTTACTTCCACTGTAAATTCCAGTGGTACTGGATGAGAACAGAAGCCCACATCAAAGAAAACCAAGTTACCTTGTAGCGTGAGACCCCAATCTAGCCTTGCTGATGACTTGTGAGCCGGTGTATTCCAAATTAGAAGGAATATAATCATATTGCTTCTAATAGGAGTTCATTTTCAGGTGTCTCGGAAATAGAAGAACGGCCCCAAAACACCGCTCAGGTCAGTATGCGAAAGTACGGGAGATCCTTCCCATGAATACATTCAAGGCAACATCTAAGACTAGGAAGCCACTTTCCTTCCTAATGAATCTGAATCTACAGACTGGAACTGTATTAGCTGCTGAGAACGCAAATACAAAGTCTATACAGCACAGTGGGACGGCGGAGCCTTCTAAGCCATGGTAATGACAAACAGTACTTTGTTACCTCGTTCAGCTGTAGCTGCAGCCCGCTTATTCTGTCTAGTAGGGTTCGGTGTTCCTGCTGGATCTCCCTCAATCTGCCTTTTAAGTCTTCATTCTCTCTTTCTAATTCCTTAAAACAAAGAGAAGCATCTTAAAATTTAGACCACTTATCACAGACACTAAAGCAATTTATAGATGCAACGAATTCAAATAAATCTTACTGCCCACCACTAGTGGGCACCCTTCCAAAGTATGGCAGGTGGCCAGTAATAGCTGTCTTTCCTTGTCTACACACTTAGAGGCTATCAGCACTTAAGGAGCGCTGCTTAGCTCAAGCCAGTCAACAGGTGAAGAAACAGCTCTTATTGATGCTTAAATCCAAGCCATCCCACCGCTCAGAGTCGTTAAGCAAGAGCCTCTTCGGTGGCACAAGGCAATGTGCAGCCTGTCTTGGATATGCCAAGCACAAAATTGCTCAGCCCTAACACCACAGCCAACATCATTCAGCCAGGGAAGAGACAGCATTTCTCACACCCCGACTAAAGCAAAAAGCTATCAAGAGGGTCTCAGCATAAGCAATTACTGGTTGCCTTTCTATTTTTTCTCTTAAGAGGCAAATCTAAGCAACTAAAGCCTCTGGGCAAAAATTACATGTAACATCGGAGAAGGTTTCATAGAATACCTGTTTAGCTTTTGTATCACATGTACCTGTGGGACTTTGAAAAGAGGTCTATGAGAAAATCTAGAATTTTCCAGAAATTCCACACGTCTTTCAGAGTGCAGCTTTCAAAACCCTGCTTACTCTCTAGTAATGTACACGAAGCCTGAGACCCTTCTTTCACCTGTACATTCCGGTGCTCCTTCTGATATGGCTTAAAGCTTGCTTCCTCCAAGGCATTTGGTTGACTCCATTTTGGCAACATGCTGGTCACCTGTTTTACAACATTAAAACACAAAATTGTCAAAGTAATTAAGTTTGCCTCCAGCAAGCAAAGATACAAGTCGTATTAATCATGCCATCCGAAACAGGAGCATGGCAACAGACCCTCAATTAGTCAGATTCTTCTCAGGCAGCTGCAAGACCATGAAAGCAAGCAGCAGCTCTTGCATTCCAGAACAGCCCGGGAGATGGTGATGCTGACAACAGGGCTGGTCCTGCTCACTTTGAGGAAGACCACAATCATTTGTAATGGATGGGGATGCCAACAATGCAAGAGCTTTCCTAGAGGGCAGAACCTCCCCCCACATACCAAGGGGCAGGACTCGTCTTGGGGATGAATGAACAAGCCTCCCCCAGGACTCACATTTGACATCACACAGAATCCTCACCTTTAGTACAGGCTGCCCCTTCTTCATAACTTCATAACTTGCTAAAAAAAAAAGCAAGAGCACTTTTTTTCTGTTTAAGCATTCCACTCATGTTCATGCAGAGTATTAGGCAAAATTTAACATATTCCTAATAAGCTGAGAAGACATTTACCAGTTTGCATTGCTATGTATTAACACTTTATATCCAATGATAAAATCAAGTAAGTCAGATTGTAGAAGGATTCCAGTAGGGAAGAGACTCTGAAGGAAAACCATCAACAAAACCATCAACAAACAACTGTTTGATATTCTCACTTCATGTTGATAAAGTAACAAGAGCTCCCAGAGGGAGGAATTCCACTTTTGGACATCATGGCGAGCTCCTTTATTTTTTTTTTAATACTTTGTATTCTCTTTTTATCTTTATAAATGAAATAAACAGTACCAACAACCTAATCAGCATCTTCAGTTTCCCAACAATGCAGTATTCTTAAGAGGACACAGCAATAACGAGAAAGAGAGGAAAAAAAGAAAAGAAAACAGAAGAAGGAAGAAGGAAGCAAGAAAGAGAATGAAAAAATATTAAAAAGTTACTTTAAAAGATTAAATTTAAACTCCATTACACACAAACTTCAAATACCATTCTACTTAAAAGTTATACCTATAACACTGGCGATATTACAATTCAGTACAGCATAGATAATCAACCTTACATTTCAGTATCATATTATCAGTCTTAAAGCAAGGAAGCAGGCCTAAAATACAGAGAGCTTCGGCTATTGGGCGGTATAGAAATGAAATAAATAAATAAATATAAATAAATTCATTTCCAATGGCAAGCTCCTCAATAGTGGGCAATGAGCAAGCGCCAGCCACTGCAGTGGGAGGTTCCGGAAGAAAGCCTCCACAAATAAATTCAAAAAGTTGACACCCTCATGCCAAAACCATGCACAGAGACAGGTTCATACCATAACTAGCTTTTCAAGTAGTAATCTGTGCATCACACACACGGGCTCTGTGCCTGTGCGGAGCCGCAATCCAGGAAACTGCTATCGCTGAGTTTTGGCGGGAACCCTTCCCCCACCATCCCAGAGCGCGTGTTCCTAGCAGGTTCCCGCTTATTCCCTCAGTTCCTTGAGACCGACATTGTGGCCTCAGACCTGAGAAGAAATATCTTCGATACCCAACATCAAACTTGAGTATGACACTGAAGAGGGGATGGCAGGTGGATTGGGTGACTGCATAGACGACCACTCGAAGCATTACAGTTACATGTAGCAACTTGTCTTTCTTCTTCGTGGTCTCTATGCATCACACATATGGGCGAGTAGCAAGCTAACTTAGAAGGTGGTGGGTCAGTGCCCTGCTACAATACAGAGGAAAGGAAGGCACGACCAAAAGCACAGTCAGCTCTAGCCTGAACATCCAGTCTGTAATGTTGAACGAAAGTAGATGGTGCCGACCAGGTTGCAGCGCGGCACAGTTCAGGGATGGCACCTCCCTGTTGAATGCAACTGATGCAGCTACCGCATGAGTACACTGAGCTCAGACTGGGGCAGACAGCTCATGCGGTAGCTCAATGGTCTGCACGACCCAGGAAGCAGAGCGCTGAGTCGAGAGAGGCTGGCCTTTGCGCTTGCCACCGTAGCAGATGAAAAGGTGAGGCGAAAGTCGGAATTGTTCAGACCTCAACTTACAGAAGGCGCGTGTGCAAGGTCGACTCCAGAAGTCTAGATGGGCAGCAAAGAATGCAGGCAGAATAATGTCCTGGTTTAAATGAAAACCCGACACGACTTTTGGCAAGAAGGCGGGGCTAGGTCTGAGGACCACCTTGTCTCGGTGAAAAGTGAGGTAAGGCTATTCTACTCTGAGCGCACAGAGTTCACTGGCTCAGCGTGCAGACCTAACAGCCACCAAAAACGCCACTTTCCAAACGCTTAGACATTGGTGGCAGGGCGGAGGGAACTTTCCAGAATTGTTTAATAGTCTCTTCTAATGCTGGAAGGAGCAGTGTGGCTACAGGTCATGAGAGTTCTGCATTCACTGCATCAAAAACTGGACCCTGCACCATGGAGGTCACTTGCTGGGTTTCCAAGCCCAGGGACTGAGCCATTCCCAAAACGTGATTAAAAAATTGTCTAAAGTCCTTTGATGGCAAAATAGCATCATTTGACCCAATAATGGCATCAGGTGAAGAAATGGACAATGGGCAGGAAGACCAAGATGTGGTGTCAGATTGATAGCCTTCCATACCAGAGAGTACGGATTCTCCCAGTGGAACCTGAAGAGGAGCTCGTTCAGCGCCTTCCTTGCGAGCGAGCAATGAAACGTCACCAGTAATGATCTGTGGTAGTGGCTGTAGCGTGGCCGGTGGTTGTTCAGGAAGCGGGACAGCCAGTAACTGGGCTGTTTGTCATTGCTGTGGAGCAGGAGTCACACTCTGAGGGGGTACACAAAAAAGTCTTCCCGATCCGGTGGTCTCAATACCGTAGCCAATGGGAGCTGACGGTTTCAACTCGCTTACCAGTATGGTGGATCACGATGGCGAGGAGGGTAGTAGGGACTGTAAGGGTCATCACAGTCTTCAGCCCAAACATGGGGTCTCCTGCATCAGACATCCCAAGCCGAACATCTGTCCCACTCACAGAATGGTGATCTGGACCTATCTCAATCACAGCTTCACTCATAAAAACTTGGCGGATGACCTCTGGCAAAGGAACCAGGCAAGTAGACTGAATCCGGAGACCCTAGACGTTGATCCTGGAATCTTTCATACCCTTGTGGGCAGGGACGAGGTGGCAAAGAGAGCGGATTCATAAGGGGATGGATCCCAGATCTCACCCTCCGATACTGATGAGATCAGAATGGGGTCTGTCACGGGAGCAGAACTCACCATACAAATCAGTGAGAACAACACTGGTGGAGCAGCAGGTACGGTTGTCGGTATGGGAGACCGTGTTTGATCCTGAGGCATTGGAGGAACAGTGTGAGATGCAGCCAGAGGTCGCTGTCGATCTCGAGATGCTAGAGATGAATCGGGGACAGCGGTAGGAAGTGAAGGACATGCTCGATCCCGAGTTGAGGTGCTGGGAGACGTGGCCAGTATGGGAGGTCACTGTCGATCCTGAGATGCCAGGGCAGGATCAGGGAGAGTGGTAGGAACCAAAGGACATGCTTGATCTCAAATAAAGTCATCCGACTTTTTCGAAGTCTTTTGTTCTTCTTTTTAGGTTCTGAAGAAGACAGACTTGCCTGTTTAGAAGCTTTAGCCTTCAGACAGAGTGATTTTGTCTCGTCTGCTTTAAAAAAGCTTGGCAATGAGGAAAAGCCTCAACAATGTGGCCTTCTCTGAGGCAAAGAAGGCACAGAGAATGTCCGTCGGTCAGCAGGAACTTGCCCCCACAACAGACACACCTTCTAAACGGCACGTTCAGGCTATATGCCTGTGAGGGCAATCACAAGATCGCGAAAAACAAATATAAATAAAAACAATGCAGAAGAGTAAAGATAGAAAACTTTGATAAAACGAAGAGAGAATAAAATCTCAACTTTTGAAACATTGCTCATGAGGATGCCACAATGGTGGTCGAAAGAGAACTGAGGGAATAAGCGGGAACCCACTAGGGACATGTGCACTGGGATGGTGGGGGATGAGTTCCCGTCCAAACTCCCTGGCTATAGAAGTTTCCCAAATCGAGGCTCTGCACAGGCGCAGAGCCCATACGTGTGATGCAAAGAGACCACGAAGAACTTCCCATGCCACATACCAGACCTAACCTTGTCAGGAGTAAGGAAGGAAAGATTCTTCCTTTACTACCCCCTCCCCAAATACAAGGAAAGCTGACGTACCTTTGTTGGACTCCTCAATGGCAGCCTTGATCAGAGCCAAGATTTCAACATTGTCACCAATCCGTGCATAGTAAGAGCAGTCATGGCCAAGGGCATCAACCAAAGTCACATCTGCACCATTTCGGAGCAAAACCTCCACAGCCTCCTTGCAGCTGTACTCACAGCCCAACATCAGAGCAGTCCTGGATGTGGAAGAAGAAACCACGGGAGCACATCAGGAATCTGAGGAGACAGCACGCGTGATGGGCGCTGTGGAACAAGCACTATGATTCATTTTTCATTCACTTGACTGGAGAAGGTAAGGAAAATGCCCTTCACTACATGAAAATTCCAAACCTTGCAAAAGTGGGGGCGCGGGGGGCTCTCAATATGCAAACCATTTTAACAGAAGAGTTACCCTAAACCAAGAGAGCAGAACATGTTTCAAAGACCTTTCACCCAAGACCTTTCCATCAAGACGACTTCCTCACATTCAGTGGGGGTGCACAGCTGTGTCTAATCTTCCTACAACGAGGACTTTACATAGACACATCGTGAGCCATCTCTCTCCCTCTCTTTTTAAACATACAACTCCAGACTTCAGGTATTTTTCTGAAAGGCTCTTTTTGTAACAAGTGGCCTGTTGATGGAGACAGTGGTTTGCTCCCTTGGCTTGTTAATCAACTGTGGTCTGAACAAACCACCATTTGCTGAGTTCAGGAACAACAACAACGATGGTTTGTGCCTAACCAGGAGCAGAAGCTTTCAGTCTCCCCTTATGCAGAAAGGGGAAGAAGCGTGCAATCCCGAGGTCTGTGCCAGTTCATGGCTGTAACAAGCAAACTCTGACTTGTTCTTAGGTAGGTACTCTGTAAAGTGCTAAGCACACTGACAGGACTATATAAATAATACATTAACTGTTTTGGTCAATTAAATGAAGTAGTCAGAACGCTGCTATCTTGGAGCAAATTCTATCGCATTTGATTAAAAAAACCCAGGTTTGTGTCTAACAGCTTCACTGTTTGAAAGTCCAGAATGTTCTCTGGGAATCATACAGATACATCATCTGCACATGTACATGAATGCATTACCGGTTCTGTTTGTCTCTCACATTGACATCAGCACCCCTGTCTAGCAGAACCTGGCATATGGTTGGACGGCACATCTGAGTGGCCAGCACCAGTGGCGTCCTTCCATCCTAGAGGAAAGGAAATCATTAAGGAACGCGTACAAGGAACTTGGCTTTACTCTTCCAGGGGAGGATTCTGAAGGGGTCTGTGCAAGACTTACTGCATCTTTGGCATTCACCAAGGCTCCGTGGTCACACAGCAATTGTATACTGGATGAGCAATCTGACATTGCTTTGGGAAACAGGAGAACATCACATCATTGGCAAAGAAGGGGACATTTCGCTACTAGTAGGCTATTTGTTGGTTATCAGACCTCTCTGACAAGCCTCTAACCTGCTTCAATAATGTACAGAAGCTATTAGCTTCAAGATATAACAGTGGTATTTCCGACAAATGCTCAACCAGGATGCAGCACTTTAAAGGAACTGAAATACAAACAACTTGCTGTGCCAATATTTTCCATTCTGTGATCAATCACAAGTAGCATCTTAACATCAGCCCTGCAAAAAAGTCTGCAGAAACTATTAGCCCATACATGTCTTCAGTAGCTCATCTACCTACCATACAGAAACCAACCCTCTTCCAGTTCCCCAAAGCTTCCCAAGCTGGTGCTCTGAAGGAACTGCCTAGCCACCGGTGGCAACTGAGTGGCTATTCACAAGCCTGGCTGAACACTGTCTTCTCCATGGCGTTAAGAACAATTGCTGCAAAGGAGGAGCATCCCTTACCTGCATCGTGAAGAGCAGTACGACCCTGCAGATCCACATTTTCTGTAGGGCAGTTGTACTGTCAGAACAGCCAAACACATTTCATCACTACTAGTCCAACATTTAATGAATCCAACATTTAGCGCTAGGTTTCTAACAGCAGCAGTATCTCATTGATGGGAAAATTTCAAGAGACTTTTTAAATAAGATTCAGTTCCAATATGTTAATGATGTTCAGCTATGCAAATCAAAGAACCAGAACCTTATATAGTGGCTGTACTGCACTCTGACATCATGCCTAGCGTAATAACTTTGAAGGAATAACACAGGAAGCTGCCTTATACAGTGCCAGATCACTGGTCCATCTAGCTCAATATGGCCGTCACTGACAGGCAGCGGTTCTCCAGGATTTGAGACAGGCGTCTACCAGGATATGCTGGGGACTGAATCTGGGACCTTTGCATGCAAAGCATGTTCTCTACCACTGAGCTACTTGGTCCTTCCCTGTAAGCACTAGATTGACCTTAATTATGCCTAATGCTTCACACAAGCACAGGCATTACTTGTTTATATCTGCTCTATTAAAGATTCTCAGCTTTCTGCTTGTTTCTTTGGATTTCTTGAACAAACATTTTGAAGGTAAGGTCGACTGGTTCAAAACCTTATTAGACTTTTGGCAGTTTCCTCATCAACTTTGCTAATCAACTTTGCCAGTTTTTTTCCCCACACAAGGAAAGAAACTTTCCTATCATGCTTTTATCATTTATAAGCATCACTTAATTTGTCAAGCATTCAATACCTGCAGCAGTTTTTGCAGACAAAGTGCATGCCCATATTTCGCAGCTAGGTGTAGAGCATTCCTTCCTAGAGAGGTGACAAAGAAACACCGAATGGAGTCATAAAAGACATGCTATAACATTCATTCTAGATTTATATTTATATCTCCCACACAGGTACAATATGAATGGGGTGTTTTCCACCAATGGTGTTAATAGTGATGACTATATTTTAACCAGGCTCTACATCTTAATCCACACAGGATAGGAAGAAAGTTTGCTGCCAAAAGCACATCGCAACACCAGAATGTAAGCAGCAAAAGAAGTTACTGGACCCTTTACAGGGGCCAGAACGCACACATACCCATCAGCCTGTTTAGTGCCAAAACTTTTCATATACACTCAGCACTTTTGAGAAATACATAACAACATTTGTCCCGCATCTTTGATCATCTCACTTGAGGAAGATCTTACCACAAACACAATCCTTATATTTTAAACATGGAAACATACCTGCTGCATCAGTAGCGACAATGTCAACACCGTGTACGAGAACGAGATTCAGACAATCCAGATTCCCTTTTGAAGCTATAATGTGAAATCTAAACAAAAAACAAAGTAAGTGAAATTACTGAGTCTTGCAAAACAACCCTGCAAAGCAGGCCGTTGTTGTCTCCATATTACAAAGAAGGGGTAGGGACGTTGGCTTGCCACCATGCTGAGAAACCACATCTCCAGGTTTTGGCTCCAGATAATGAGAATAAGTGCCTGGAAATCTTTCACAGATCACTTTAGCCTCCCTGCCTCCAAGAGTTGCCAAGTACAAATCAGCTCAACCCAACCAGTCAGTCATTCATCACAAACCTTTCAATATAAATCTTGCAAAATAACCCTAACATTTAAAGATCTCACTGCTTACAATTTAAGACTGAAAACGGCTCTGTGGAGTAACTTGAGACTGCTATTCAAAACGTCTTAGGTTTGAGTAGAAGGTTCTGAAGTTACCACAAATATCTCCCCTTTTATCCGTGTGAGTGCAGAAGTTCAGAATGAAACAAAAAGGAACTTGGAAGAGGCACAGACACCACACAAGTAATATGAACCACATGGGAACAACATGAGCCTTTTCTTCTTGCACCCAGCAAATCTAAGAAGCAACCCCCGCTCCCCACACATACACCCTATAACCCATACAGATTTCTTTTGAGAAAGCTGGCAAAGACCACCTAATTCCTTGCTTTTGGATCAGCTGGATATTACTATGCAAACAAAGGATGTGATCTGTTCATGTCAACTCCACCCTACCACACACACTCAAGTCTACAAGTACAGAAGCCTCTCTCAATATCAAACTTGTATGTTTTCCTGCAAGGATCATCTTCAGTAATTGCATGTGCTATATGTCTAAAAGGGTATGTCACCTTGAGCTGTTTGAAATGCCAGGATTTTTTTTTGCCACAGTGCTTAGATGGACAGTGGTAGGCAAACATCTGAGGATATAGATGGATTCACACCTTCTTCTCTTGAATTTAGGAGAAAGTTATTCTCTCTGCTATTAGCCACCTGTGGATTCCAGGTATGTGAATGTATTTCTCTGTCTATCTCAGTCTTCTAATCTGAAGCATGTGGGTAGCAATGCTGATCCTTTTTTCCAAACAATTTATACTATGCCTTTTCTTCAGATTTGTTTTAATGCTTAGCATGCGAGCTGGTGGCTGTGAAAGAGGCAGGAAGCCCCTAATGCAAATTTCATTCCAGCCTTTATCAGAGAAGGTGGCCTCAGGTGCCATGAACTCTCATCCCTGCACTGCAGGTGAGATGGGGGCTGGGAAGCTGAAGCTAAATACCACTGACATACCTTATAGGATGTCTTAGAATTCATATAATTCTTAGTTGATGCATTACAACATGTGCATTAAATGCCAAGTCTTCTTTGGCTTAAATAGGTATTATAACATACACACTAGGTTTAAATTTAATTAATCTTGTCAATATATGCCATAACTATACTGGTGTGTCAAAGGACCTCTACCCAAGACTTTTCTATAGATAGATATTTTGCAACAATCAATAAACTTGGTTATCCCAAAACACTTGATATGTGTACAAATGTGAAATGCTATTCCCCAGAATAGAATCCCCAACAACTTTCTGTTGATTTGAAACACTTTTATGGCACATTACCAAGGCTCAAAGAGACCTGCAAGAAATAAATTGTAATGCTTAACACTTGATAAGATCCAACGAAAATAACAGCATCCCTCTGAAAAATTGAGACTCAGAGTCCAGACAAAAAAGATGCACCTCACAAGCAAAGCTGGGGGTGGAGGTGGGGCGAGAACAACATGTTTGTGGGGGAGGGTCATTCTGCAGGCCCAGAGCAGTTGATGTCAAGACCCTGCTTCTACTCACGCAGATCTCCCTTCCACATCTAGTTTGGTGGGGTTCACTCCCTTTTTAGCAAGGACAGATGAGATCTTCTCCACATCACCCCTTTCAGCTGCTTTCATCAACCGATCATCGTATTTGTTCCAGTCTGCAGTCAACTGTGTGAAGATTACAGGACAAATGTGTTTAATGCACAGGGGTGGAAATCGATCAGGAACACTAGAAAGCATTTGTTCCCACATCATGGTCACAACTCTGATAAAATTGGGGAAGTGGGGGAAAAAAAGTCTTATTCATCTGCCATGTAGTTGGAAGGAAAATACCCCGTATGGAATGTCAAAAAATGCTGCTGGAATGTTTCTTTGCTCAGAACAATACACAAATCTAAACCAGTTAGTTTTACATATTATTCTGTCAGTTTAACAGGGAAGCTACTTAAGGAAAACCAAAGGCTGAACATATATGAAGAACTTGTTACTCCAAAATGAATACCCCAAACATCTTTAGCAGTCCACTGTCCACTGAGGTACCATGTTACTCCCATGCAATACCATGTTACTCCCATGTTACTCCCACTGAGGTACCATGTTACTCCCATGCAGCATGTTTCTGCAGTTTAACATTTCTTTGAACTTTCTTTGAGTTACAGAAAGCCCCAGGTTAACTGGCAGCTTCAGTTAAAAGATAGCCAGCCAGGTGATGGATAGACCTCTTTTAGCCTGGAGAGCCACATTCAGCCAGACCCACATGAGCGATTCCTGCCTTCCAAAAAAAATGCTTTCAAGAGCAACTTCAGACCCCATCCTAAAAGTCTTGGGTAAACCTGACCAAACCTATGTTGCAAGCTTATGGAATTGATACTGAGACCTTTCCTTCTTTCCCTTCTGATAGATTAAAGCAGAGGCTTAAAGAAAAACATTATCATTATTCTAAATGGATGGATTTGGTTTGTTGTTGTTGTTCAGTCGTTCAGTCGTGTCCGACTCTTCGTGACCCCATGGACCATAGCACACCAGGCCTTCCTGTCCTGCGCACTCTCCCGGAGTGTGCTCAGGTTCATATTCATTGCATCGGTGATGCTATCTAGCCATCTCATCCTCTGCCGTCCCCTTCTCCTTTTGCCTTCAGTCTTTCCCAGCATTTGGGTCTTTTCCAGGGAGTTTTCTCTTCGCATTAGGTGGCCAACAATCTCACAAATGCCTTATTCTTGCTGGTACCCATTATATAAGACGTCATTTGGTCTGGAGAGTTACTTTACAACTCTGACTGAGCCTCACTTATGGAAATCATTTACAGCATTGCGTCTACAATGCATGCCCTCTGCCTTCTTGGAGGGAAGATCTGACAATACCCCAGTCCATCAGAGACTCTGTATCTGTGGGTCTGGGGAGGTTGAGGATGTCTCTCATTACTTACTAAGATGCCCTCTCTATGGCCATCCTAGGCATAAATTTCTTGCCATTATTTCCCAGAGCCTCCTAAATAGAACGCCTTTAGAACAGATATGTGTCCTCCTTTCTGGCACTGATGCTTTCACCACTGCCCAGGTAGCAAAATTTGCCTTGGCAGCAAGGAAAATACATGCCAAAGCCCAAACAGCCTACTAGGGATGATTCTGTTGGATGTATGAATTTATGTATATACAAATATGTGAATGTACTGTTTTTTCCCTTTCTCTCTCACCCTCTCTTTTTAATGTACATTGTGGTGGCCTGTGGCTTTCAGTAATAAAGTATCGTATTGTATAATGGGCTAGATCAGCCTTCCTGCACCTGGTGCAGAGCAGAGATCCACTCATGCAATGGGATTTTCTCCCTCTCCCCTCCCCCTGCAGGCCCCCAAATCTGTTCTGGAAGGTTCCCCAATCCTCCAGAGCAGATTTTGAAGTTGTGAAGAGGGGAGGGGAAATCACCTCCTCCAGGTTCAGTTGACAGCTGTTCCATCAGAGGAATTACTTCACTTGATTTCAGCCCTGGTTCCATCCAGAGGTGCTGGAATGCAACTCCCACAGCCATGCTGGCTTGGGAAGGCTGTGCTGGATGGACAAGCAGTCTGATCTTGTCTAAGGTGGCTTCCTGACTTCCTATGACCATTGTAGAATTCCCTTTTCCTGTATAATTAGACTTCTACTAAAGCAGAGGTTGCCTATGGTATCTACTCTCAAGATCAAGGTATCGTCTGTTTCCAGAGTATCCTGGTCTGGGTTAACTGGAGCTTGCATTCATTCTGGATTTGCAGACAGGCCACCTTGGTTCTTTCTTAGAACCCTGCTCAGCATTTCTTGCTTTTACGAAAGAAAAACTATTGCAAGCATGACTGGGATTTCAAGCAGACTTTCCTTAAGATTCCAAAACAATCTCTCCCTCCTTCTCAGCCCACCCGCATCCAGCTCTCCCTTCTGTAACGGCAAAAGACTTGCAGCTTTTTAAACCAGCGGCCTTTCAAAGGATAATGGCTGCATTTAAACAGTGCAGAAATTTGTTTTTAAAAGTCTTCCACTTTCCAGGCTACTTCATGTGTAATTTTCTCAACATGGAGATTAACCTGTGTCTGAAGATCAGTGTATCTCCATGTATGAATGGTGGCATAAGTGGTCTTGCTGTGAAAAAGTACAGAAACAAAAACTAACACACAGCAACTTCTTGACAGATATACTCAAAGCACAAAAAGGAAGGACTGATCTATGGTGCCGTTCATACAATACAAGGTGCCTGCTTCTCCTGGTAGATGTTGACATTAGGAAAGACAGTGACTGGATTTAGACAACACGCTGCAGCTCATCATGGGTTATTTCACTCATGACGAGCCATGACCCCTGCAGGCACCAGGTTAAATATGCAACCTCAACTCAGGGGTTGTTGTGTTGTGCGAACCCAGCAAGTTTGGGCTATATGAGGATTACACAACCCTCACATAACCGTAAAACAGACCATGAGTTACGCGAGGGTTGTTTAATCCTCGCATACCCCATGCTTACCAGGTTCACACAACATGACAATCTCCAAGCAGGGGTTGCATATTCAGAATGGTGGCTGCACGCACCCACCTCGCCATGGGTTGTGGTGGTGGTAGTGGAGTCAGACCCGACTTAACAACTGAACAACAACAACACACAGCAAGCAAGTACATCCTAAGCACGCTATCACATTTCCACATAATACTGCAGTGTTACATGGAAGCACAATTGGGATATGCACTTCACTGAATGGCAGGAAATGCCAGAGGAAGGAAAAGTGGTTGCCATGCCTGGAGCAAATGCTAAATTAGTACATCAAGAAGGGAGCAAATGCTAAATTAGTACATCAAGAAGGACGTTTTAGCAACTCTTCTCCTTGATGTGCTAGTTTGCTACATGGAGGGAGCTTTCGAACATGCACTGCCATCTACAGTCCATCTTACTACCTCATTCTGCTGCATATACAGATCAGGCTATCATTTCACTCACCTCCTTCTAACTGGGAGATTACTTCCAATGTGCAAGGAAAAAATTACAACGCATATTTAAACCACCACCTCCCCACAACCTAATTTAAAATGTGCATGCACACACACATTCCTATTGTATCATTAGCTTCAGGGGAAATGGTGGCCCACCAGTCTTTCTGTATAAGCACCTGCACCTTCACATTCAGAATTCGGACTATAGCAGGATTGATGCATCCATGACAAGTTTCATTGCTCAGAGACAGTGTGCAAAAATGGCTCAAAAGGTGACAGATGTCATATTTGATTATCCTACATCTAATTCTGGCCACTACAGGATTATGATGGTATGGGGTGAGCCTGCTTTCATCTCCCAGCCATGTTAGTCTTCAGCAATTCCTTTCCAGCACTCTTACAGTAGCAAACATAACACTGATTGGATTTTGAGCCATTAGCACTAAAATACCCAACCGTTTTAAGGCCAAACCAGACACTGCAAGAAAAACACTAACATATGGCTGGGAACTCTTGTGTTTCGCTCATAGTGCTAACAGAGGTGACAGGACCATCTGTGGGGAGGAACTGGCAGCAGGGGTAGGCTTAAGCCTTCCCCAACCTGCGGATTCCCTCCTGCAAAATCAATTCCCACCACAGCCAGAAGTCCTGGGGGAGAAAAAGCATCTTGGGGGCCATTTGCAAGGAAAAAAATGGCAGGCACAGAAGAAACTAAATATGCCACCTTTCCCACCCATTAGTCTTCCCAGACAAATGTTCCCCTCCCTCCTGCATTCTCCATTATCTCAGAATTGGGAGCAGGTATTTCAAGCAGAAATAAAGTTAATTTTGGCTGTAAAACAGTTTAAACAATCCTTTCAAGGTGATGGAATCGTAACAAGGCAGAGACATTTTAAAAGGAAGAAAGCAACTGGAGATGCTATTTCAGCCTCTTCCATTTCCATGTTCCTGCAGGTTTTACATGGCTGACAAACTGCATAGGCCATGGGCGACCTTCCTATGGTGAGCATTTCTATCTAGAATGAAATGTGCGAAGTGCAGAACAGAGAAGCAAAGCATCCCTTTTCCAGAAAAAAGCCTCTGTATTACCAAAATTGAAATGTTTTGACCTCCTCCTCTTCCCTAAATCTCCTTGACATTTGTAACCCTCAGGCAATGAATGTTTCCTTTAAATGAAGATGTAACAGCTCATATGAGCTCCAGGGTACCAAGTACAAAAAGTTAGAATGGTTTTGCCAAATGTTCCCATTTAACTTTTCTATTTCAGTTACACAAAAGTACATTGTAATAGAACCTCCTTTCAAAATTAAGTCCTGGAGGGCTGAAAACAGTGGATCTGCCACACTTAAAATGTTCAAATTACAATGAAAATGCTTTCATACATTAAAAGCTCAGTAAATACTTTGGAACAGAAATCTACAAACTTGAATTTTTTCTGCACCAAGTGTGTCCATCTCTTCAATACATCCATCATTTACTATGAAAAATAGCTGTAAATTAACAAATTCTCAAAGAGTTATTAGTGGAAGCAATACAACGTTGTAATCCATGCCACATCAAGAAAAGCAATGCAACTGTGGCAAAGGTTTAAAGTTGCTCTGCCACAAGCTTTCCTGGGTATGCTATCACATACATACACCATACAAGAAACCTACTGTGTTTTTAAGAGCACAAGAAAACCAGCAACTCATCCTAGACTTCCTGAGTCCTTGCTGCCAAGAGCAAACAATGTACCCGACATTCAGCTACAAGGAGAGAAGCAGCCAGCCAGAGTCCAAGAAGGCTGCCCTTTGTAACCTATAATTTTGCTGCCCTCCGGCATTCATCTTGGCCATCCTTCTCTTAGCTCGGATCCCCAGTCATGTTTTCTCCATCTTCAGGGTCTTCCTCCAACTTCATAATTCTTGAAGACAGAACAGCTTCCAGAGGCAGCCTCTGCCAAACACAACTGTCACTGCCAGTGTGCCAACTGCTTCAATTGCCCCTGCCTGGCATCCAAGAAGGAAACCCTATATCAACATGGTTTTGTTTTTGCTGCTTCTGTGCTGTGGCACCAACTACTGCCTCAGCGACTCAGACACAGCAAATATTGCCCAGCTCCAAAATATCTCGTAAACAATATGCAGACAGTCTCACACCAGTCCAGAGCTATTTTTTGATTTGCCCAGTACTTGATAGCTGAGCAATTGAAAGCAATAGCTAATTATATATTCGGTGCATGCTCAACCAGTGAGTAATACATGGTGGCTGCTGCTGGCCAGCAGGCGAGGGTGCACAAGCTGCTCCTGCCACAAGTGGGCGACATGCTCCGGCACAAAGGTTAGCAGCGCACCCTCCAAGGCATAAATAGGCTGAGTCTAGTTAGCGCTGAACTGCCCCCCCCCCCAGGTGTGCGTCCCAGCCACTGCAAGACAGTCTAAATACTGCCAGGAACCCCTGTAACCAGTATGTGGTCTCAACAGCTTACAGCTGGTGGTGGCTTTGTGATCATATGACTGCATCAAGCAAAGTTCCGACTACATAGCACAAGGAATGTAAGAGTCTATTTTGACAAAAGCATCTCAGATGTTAATTTAGAAGACACGCGTGCCTTGGCTTTTTTAAAAATAAAAATAAACCTCCTTTTACAAGCACAAACTCCATTCTGAAAGCAAGTAGGTTTCAACTTACATTTGCTGCCAGGCTGTCTCCTAGCAGGCTAGTTGAGAAGCCCATGGAAGCTTGTCAAAACATTAAATACATAACATAATGACTAATAGTGCCATAGATGCGGGGTCCCTTCCCTTATCTTCAGTTTAAACATGGCATATTCTTAAAATGCCATCTTTAGCACATTCGGATGTCACTGAATTGACTCTTCCAGGCCAAACGGTCCAAATGCAGCCCACGAAATATGCTAGGCCCCTCCAGACCATCAGACACAGGGACTGAAAATACGATTTGCTAAGATAACCCTTCTTATAAAGTTCCAAATAGGCCTTCAAAAGGGTAGGATGGTGGTCTATCAGAGGATATTTGTTCATTTAAGAGGCTAATTCTAGCTCCTACGCACACCCTTGCTCACCCCCAGCCACAATAGGCCTGCCTAAATAAGGTCTTGCATTGCTCCCACTTTGGCACTGTTGAGAGTTCCAAAGCTGGGAAGAGCCACAGATAAGGCTTCTTTGGTTGGCCTCACCACTTGGCTGCAGGAAAGCACCCCCAAAAAATCATTCCACACAGACTGCGGGGATACTCAGGAGACAGCTGGCCACAGCTTGGTACATCTCAAGCTTGGCACACCAGGCTTGTGCAGGCTAAGCTAACGTTTGCTTTGCCTGCCCTGGGCTTATGCTAGCATCTGAATATTCATGATGTTCTGAGTGGGTATGCATACCTTACACTGAATGCCCTGGAGGAAGAAGAACTGTTGGCCTTGGATCTGGCAGTGCAAGTCCCTGCTGGTCCACAAGCCTACAGGGTAGCTTTAGCCAACTTGCTCTCTCAGCCGCTGTTCCATCCCTGTAAAACTGGGGTCACAGGACACCCTTCACAGCATGGATTTAAAGACGAAGGAGGCCAGGTCTGTAGGTCACTTCCCCACAATGGATCAAGCTTCCCTAGTAAGGCAGAAGTACATCCACTTCGCACAGCTCTAAAAAGCAGCAGTTGCGTTTCTTCCTGTGCTTCAAAGCCATATCCCTGCACTAATATTAGGGTGACATTTCTCTTAAAAGCAGGCATTCCAGAAAGCCATCTAAGGCCCAACAGACTTTCCACATGAAAATAGCATTCCAGTAAAAAAAACCCAACTGAGATGATTAGAAGAATTTCAGATGAACTGGACCAGCATGACCCCACCACAACTTGAGACTTCTCTTAAAGAAATAAATCTTGAACTCCAAGAATATCCGAAATGAATTTGTTCGCCTGAGCTGTTGTGATATACCGTTAAGTCCTTCCAACTGCAGCATGTGTGAGCTGAATTTCACATCCAACTTCAATGTGCTGGGGAAAAAATCCACTCACCAGCAACTGCTGGGTTGTATGGTCACCTGAAGCCAAGTACTTACTCATGCCACATCAATATGCTCTACTGAAAGGTTTGGATGTGAAGTCCATTTCTGAATGTTTTTCTCTCCCAAGTTTGGAATATAGAAGGCATGATGAAGATGATATATTATGAGTTGAGAGGAACATACAGTGCAGAACAAATTTATCCAGAAATGGGCAATGATATGTATTGGAACAATAAATATAACAAAGATGTTGGACCTTCACCGATTTCATAATTTAATGACAAGTGGATTCAGTTGTTCTATATGCTTTTTGGTAACCGTTTTCTTATTGATATCATTTGTCATAAAGGTATATCTGAAGAAATATTTTTAGATTCCTTTCCGGAATGAAGTTATTCAAAGTTTGTTTTCTCTCTTTCTTTGATCTTTTTGTGATGCTTTTAATATGGTTCTCACAATATTCATGTGTTTATTTTTCAATGTGCTATGTTATTCACTGTATTAGTGACTCTTCTTATTGGTGCTTCAGTAATGTCTTACAGTGTTCTAAATCAATAGATTCAAAAAGGAAAACAGATCTGTGGGAGTGGCTGTGACTTTTTAAGCTCTTTCCAAACAATAGCATCAACCAATCTTGCAGTAAGTCACCAGCTAACTGACCCCAGAGACAAACTTTCAAGTGTCTCTGGGTTGCATCTTATAAGCATGCCTAAGGCAGGGAGTCAGACAATAATAGCAGATTTACAATACTATTATTATGGTGTTCATTATTATAATTTATTATAATTTATTGTATTTTTATATCACCTTTCTGGGATCAACCAAGGTGGTTTACGAAGAGTTCAAAACATAGAAACCATAATCAAATACAAACAAAATAAAACATTTTAAACAACATTAAAAAGCATAGTAACACATTAAAAACCAATGTTTATTTTTATTTATTTTGGAAAACTTCTAGAATTTTAAAAAAGCTCCAAAAGCTGTTTACAAGATAAAATCATGATAAAATACAATAACAGTAAAACCAATCACTAAAACTATAAAACAATGATAAAAAGAATACAATATCATTAAAATATACAGGGGTGGCTGATACTGCTGGCAGTCAAGGAAACACCTGGGCAAACAAGTGTATCTCCAGCTGTCAGCAGACACACGCCCTGCTAGGAGCCCACCTGATCTCAATGGGGCAATCATTCCACGCCGTGGGTGCCCAAACTGCGACGGCCCTCCTCTGCACCGCAGGCAAATGGACCTCAGGAGACTGCAGTGTGGTCAGCGAGCCCTCCCGCTCAGAACGTAGCGCCTGGGGCGGCCTATGCAGGAGAAGGCGGTCTCTCAGATGACCAGGTCCTGAGCTGTTTAGGGCCCTAGAAACCTGCAGTAACACCTTGAACATGGCTCCGTAGCTGATTGGCAGCCCGTGCGGAGCTTTCAACACAGGGGTCATATGTATATAGTAAGAAGCTCCACTGTGGGTACTCGGACAGGATTGTGCATGCTGGCCCTGCCTCCTACGTCTCTGGGCAGGCTGCCCCATCCCTCTCAGTTCAGACCTTGCCATGTTGAACTGTTACGGTCTGAAAGGGAGTTCCTGCATTCAGACTAATGTGAATGGAACTCCCTTTTAGGCCTTACTTTGCCAGTTCAACACTGCAAGATGTGAACTGAGAGAGGTGGAGGCAGCACGCCCAGAGACTTAGGAGGCGAGGCCAGCACGAGCAGCCCTGTCCCAGTATCCACGTGTAGCCCTCACGTGTTCAAACAAATGCCTGAACAGCAATAAACTGCTAGTTCAAGAACTTTAACAGAGGAAGTGTCTGCTACAGCCTAAGAAATGTTAAGGAGTTTACTAGTCTTGTTCAAAAGACCCAAAAGCATAAACCTGTGCCTGGCTATTCAGAAGTAAGTCCTACTGTGTTCCACACAGCTTACTCCTAGATAAGTATGCATAGGTTTGCAGCATAAGAACATGCAACGGCTGGGAACATCTCACTGCTGTTAATGGGACTGTGCCCCTTTTACTGGTTTGATGGGGTTATGCCTTTTTCTGTCAGGGATTCTAAGCCCTCCCGCTGAGTAGTGAGGCAACAGAGACTCCTCACTGTGCAATCCACAAACTCTTTTATTCAGTTAATAGCACCTCTTCACACCTGAAGCGACTGACTACAAAGGCTGGGAGCTGCCCTCCGGGCCTAATTAGCTAAACACAGCCTTTGTTAAGAGAGCTACTGAAAGCAGGGCAGTCGCCTTTCAACTAGTGGATGGGTTTGGCAAGCTTTTTCTAGGCTCCTCCCTTCAGGGAGGATCCTCCTGACCCAACTTCTGACAGGCAGCCAGTCTGGTGGGACAGCTCTGCCCACTTAACTTGGCGATGGGCTCCGGCATCTGTCAATCCCGATGCTCCCTCCCCCACTGACAGAGGCTGGATTCCCACAGGAAGGGGGGGGAAGATGGTCTCTGGGTCTGGCCCTCCCGCTCAATAAGCCCCTGGGAAGGTTCTTCGCTGACTCCTGGAGAGTCTTGGGGAACTTCCTGCCCTGCTCCCTGTCTCAGCTGTACTCCTTCTTGCTCTGAATTTGAATCAAAGTTGGAAAGTAAACCAGGGAACCGGGGCCCAATCCTGACACTTTCCTTGACTGCTTTATCTGCTGCTATGCTGCCGCTATGCCTTTTTTGCTTATTATTGTGTTATTTTTATAGCCACTTTTATTTCTTTTCTAAGAGGAAAGCGAGATATACATTTTTTCCTGTATAAAATTTTAAATGTATGGAAACCATGAAAGCTGATGCCACTACATATACAATAAGCAATTCGGAACGACAAAGTTCATAATTCCTTCTGAAAAGAACTGTCCAGAAAATGAAAGCTGAAAGTTATCTTCCAAACATCACCCCTGCCTTAGTCCAACAGCACCTGACTGACACACAGAACGTTTGCTCTAAGGATGCACCAGCACACATTACATTTATACTCTGGCTTGTTAACCCAGAAAACCTGGCCAATCGTTATGTGATAATGTGGACATCCAATATGACCCCTGGTGTTTAAAGGATTTGCTGTTCTTAATTTAAGTTTTTAAAAATTAGATTTTATTTTTCAGTTGAGTATCTATGTATTATTTCAACTTACAACACCTATCAGTGAAGGTAGAAGGTGGTATTTGCATTTACATTGTTCATTTTTATTTTATCATTGTTTTTATTGCTGTTTTTATAATTGTTTACTGTGCTATGCAGTTTTAGATATTTTTGAACACTGCCTTGAGATGGTTTACCCTAAAAGGCAGCTTATAAATCTTTTAAATAAATAAAATAAGAGCAATTAATTGTACACATTGTACCCAAGAACATGGATTACTCTTGCTGGGTAAGATGAGACAGGATGTTCTTAATTTATCAAAGACAGTGGAAAGGGCATACAGCTGCTGCAAAACTCAGAGACACTGGGTGTTATCAGCAATAAAGGCCATTAATAGGTTAGTCCTCTAAGAGGTTTGGAGTTTTACAGTACCTCAACCACCCAAGCAGCAAGTCCAAGGCCAGCACTAGATTGGTCCAGTTCCTCTTTCATTCTGCAGAACTCAAGATTTGCCAAGTTATATTATACTAGAGATGACCACAGGCTAACCATCTTCAGCATCTGCTCTCAGTCTGAGAAAAACAATACTTACCTTACAATACTTATCCATCCTCACTTGACACTGGAAGATGATCTGTCCTGAAAGGAATGACTCATGCCAAATGTGAGAAGGCAGTTCCACTCACCAGCAAAACCTTTAAGGAAAAGAATGACTACAGAAGCATCATCTTTCTCCCCCTCCAGGCCTCTTCAACTCTGCATACCTAATCAAGTGCAAAATTTTGACTTGCAACCACTACCAGTTAAGGCAATAGGAGCCTTCCCTCTCAGCTAAGACCCAACATGGCAAGAGCTAGCAGTAATACTAAATGGAAAGTCAATTCAGTGGCAGGAACTACTTTTGCATAGCTCTGATCTGGAGGAATGGAGTGAGGTGTCTAGAGGGAGAGAGGGATGATGCTTCTATAGTCATTCTTTGTGTGGATGACATTCCACTCAATTTCTCCTTTTCAACAGATGCAGGTTAGGTGGTGACTATCCTGAACCAGCTCTTAGTCTCGATAATGGGCTGGAAGAGGGCCAATAAACTGACACTTAATCTAGACAAGATGGAGGTTCTGTCAGTCTATCCAGTTAGGTGATGTTCAGCCTGCTCTAAATGAGGTTGCACTCCCCTGAAAGGAGCAGGTTCATAGTTTGGGGATGCTCGTTGATCCAGCTCTGTCACTTCAGGCCCAAGTGGCCTCAGTGGCATAATGTGCCTTTTATCAGCATCAGCTAATATACCAGCTACCACCCTACTGGGCCACAGATAGCCTGGCTAGTTATCCACGCTGGTAACCACCCACCTGGATTATTGCAATATGCATGTGGGCCTACCTTTAGTTAACGCAGAATAGAGCTGCCAGGCTGTTTACTGGGACTGGCCAATTTGAACATATTACTCCAGTGCTGTCTCAGCTGCACTGGTTGCCAGTCGGTTTTCATGCCCAATGGAACCAGCTGCCTAGGGAGGAAGTGAGCTCTCCATCGCTGTAGCTATTCAAGCAGAGACTGGACAGCCATCTGTCAGGGATGCTTTAAAATGGATTCCTGCACTGAGCAGAGGGTTGGATTCAATGGCTTAAATGACCCCTAAGATTTCAAGTGGTGGTGCTGACCTTTAAATCCCTAAATGCCGTAGAACCAGTTTACCTGAAGGAGCACGTTCTCCCATATGTTCCTGCCCAACTGTTAAGTTACTCTTCAGACACTCATAGAATCATAGAATAGTAGGGTTGGAAGAGGCCTATAAGACCATCAAGTCCAACGCCCTGCTCAATGCAGGAACCCAAGTCAGAGCATCCCCAACAGATCACAGAATCACAGAATAGTAGGGTTGGAAGGGGCCTACAAGGCCATCGAGTCCAACCCCCTGCTCAATGCAGGAATCCAAGTCACAGCATCCCTGACAGATGGCTGTCCAGCCTCGTCTTGAACGCCTCCAGTGTGGGAGAGCCCACCACCTCCCTGGTTCCATTGTCGTATTGCTCTAACAGTAAGGACGTTTTTCCTGATGTTCAGCCGGAATCTGGCTTCCTGTCATTTGAGCCCATTCTTCCGTGTCCTGCACTTGGAGATGATCGAGAATTGATCCTGGCCTTCCTCTCTGTGACAACCTTTCAAGTCCTTGAAGAGCGCTATCATATCTCCCCTCAGTCTTCTCTTAAGGCTAAACATGCCCAGTTCTTTCAGTCTCTCTTCATAGGGCTTTGTTTCCAGTCCCCTGATCATCTTTGTTGCCCTCCTCTGAACCCTCTCCAGTTTGACTGCATCCTTCTGAAAGTGTGGTGCCCAGAACTGGACACAGTACTCCAGATGAGGCCTAACCAGTGCTGAGTAGAGGGCAACTAGTACTTCCTGGGATTTGGAAGCTATGCATGCAGCCCAACGTAGCATTTGCCTTTTTTGCAGCCACATCACATTGTTGGCTCATATTCAGCTTGTGATCGACAACAATTCCAAGATCCTTCTCGCATGTAGAGTTATTGAGCCAAGTATTCCCCATCTTGTAACTGTGCATTTGGTTTCTTTTTCCTAGGTGCAGAACTTGGCATTTATCCCTATGAAATGTCATTCTGTTGTTTTCTGCTCAGCGCTCCAGTCTATCCAGATCACTTTGAATTTTGTTTCTGTCTTCCAAAGTATTAGCTATCCCACCCAATTTTGTGTCATCTGCAGATTTGATCAGCATTCCCTGCACCTCCTCCTCCAAGTCATTAATACAAATGTTGAAGAGCACTGGGCCTGCGGTACCCCACTCGTTACCTCTCCCCAGTTTGAGAAGGTCCCATTGATAAGCACTCTTTGAGTCCGATTCTGTAGACAACTGTGGATCCACCGGATCATTGTTTCATCTAGCCCACTTTGAGCTAGTTTGCTCATCAGGAGATCATGGGGCACTTTGGCAGAAGCTTTGCTGAAGTCGAGGTATGTTATGTCTACAGCATTCCCACGGTCCACAAGGGAGGTTACTTGATCCAAAAATGAGATCAGGTTCGTCTGGCAGGACTTGTTTTTGACTAATCCATGTTGGCTTCAAGTAATCACGGCATTGTTTTCAAGGTGCTTCCAGATGGATTGCTTTATCATCTGCTCCAGAATTTTCCCAGGGACTGATGTCAGACTGACTGGTCTGTAGTTCCCAGGTTCCTCCTTTTTGCCCTTTTTGAAGATAGGGACAACATTAGCCCTCCTCCAGTCATCTGGCACTTCACCCGTCCTCCATGATTTCTCAAAGAGAACAGACAGCGGTTCTGAGAGTTCTTCTGCCAGTTCCTTTATTACTCTAGGATGCAGTTCATCTGGCCCTGGAGATTTGAACTCATTCAAAGTAATTAGGTGTTCCTTGACCATATGCCTATCGATCTCAAGCTGCAATCCTGCCCCTTCAGCCTGTACTTCGCCTTTGCCAGGAGGGTCACAGACCCTCTTTTGGGAGAAGACTGAGCCAAAGTAGGAATTGAGCACCTCTGCCTTTTCTTTGTCATCTGTTATCGTTTTGCCATCCTTATTTAATAGTTGAACCACCATTTCTTTCCTCTGCCTTTTACTATGCACGTAGCTGAAGAAAGCCTTTTTGTTGCTTTTAGTACCCTCACTAACCTCAGCTCATTCTCAGCTTTAGCCTTCCTGACGCCATCCCTGCAATTCTGTGCTACCTGCCTGTACTCTTCCTTTGTTACTTGGCCTTCTTTCCACTTCCTATTTGTGTCCTTTTTTGTTTTCAGGTCATCTCTAAGCTTTTTGTGAAGCCACATTGGCTTCTTCTGTTGTCTTCCACCTTTTCTTCTTGTTGGAATTGTTTGTAATTGTGCCTTGAGAATTTCCTTTTTTAAAAGCTCCCACCCATCTTGGACTCCTTTTCTCTTTGGCATCGCTTGCCATGGGACCTTACTGATCATTGTTCTGAGTTTATTAAAATCAGCTTTCCTAAAATCCAGGGTACGCATTTGACTACACTTGGCTTTTGCTTCCCTTAGAACCAAGAACTCAAGTACAACATGGTCGCTTTCCCCCAGAGTTCCTGTAACTGCTACTTTATCCACTAAGTAGGCCTTCCTAAGAAGGCCTTCCACTAAGAAGGCCTTCCTGATGCCATCCCTGCAGTTCTGTGCTACTTGCCTCTACTCTTCGTTTGCTGCTTGGCCTTCCTTCCACTTCATATATGTGTGCTTTTTTGTTTTCAGATAATCTCTAAGCTTTTTGTGAAGCCACACTGGCTTCTTCTGTTGTCTTCCACCCTTTTTTCTTGTTGGAATTGTTTGTAATTGTGCCTTTAGAAATTCCTTTTTTAAAAACTCCCACCCATCTTGGACTCCTTTTCTCGTTAAGAGTCACTTGCCATGGGACCTGACTGATCATTGTTCTGAGTTTACTAAAATCGGCTTTCCTAAAATCCAGGGTATGCGTCTGGCTACACTCTGCTTTTGCTTCCTTTAGAACCAAGAACTCAAGTACAACATGGTCGCTTTCCCCCAGAGTTCCTGTAACTGCTACTTTATCCACTAAGTCATCTCTGTTGGTTAGGATCAAGTCAAGGATAGCCGATCCTCTAGTTCCCTCCTCTACTTTCTGTAGGAGGAAGTTATCCGCCACACAAGTCAGGAATTTCCTGGAGGGGCCACGTTTTGCAGAATTTGTCTCCTAGCAAATATCGGGGAAACTGAAGTCCCCCATTACTACAACACTCAATGACATGTCGGGCAGCTACCATGGAAAGAGCCTTCTCTGTAGTGACCCACCATCTGTGGAATGCCCTTTCCAGGGAAATCCATCTGACTTATTCACTGTATACATTTAAACACCAGGATTACACCTTCCTCTTCCTGGAGGCACTGAATCTTTAATTTGTTGTTTTTATTATCAGTTTTACTGCTGGCTCTTTAATATTTTTAATGTTTTTAATACCTTAATTTCCTGATATTTTCACACTTGCTGTATTACTGTGTCAGTTATTTTAGGATTGTAAATTGCTCTGAGGTTTTATGACTGTAAACTGCTCTGAGGGCATTTGTCAGTTGTGCAGTATATACAACTAAATCAGTAATATTTAACTATGTGTCCCTCAGCCCACAAATCGTAGCAAAGAAAACTGGAAATGCATTCTGCCTCTGCTAATGAGACTTAATTGCATTTTGATATACTTTTCTGAAACATGGCTTAAGTGCTGGTGGCTCAGGCTTCCCACTAGTGTTCCCAGGATTAGACCAGACTTCAGGATCGAATTTTGGCTCATTGAGTTCTACATAAAACTGCTTATGCAACCACAGCAGAGGTGGGCAACCTTTGGCTGTAGGGCTGCATGTGGCCCTTGGCCTAATTTCAAAAGCCCTTTGCATGTGATCAGTTCAGACCTCTGGCAAGAGCAATCTCTCCCTTCCCTGGCAGCCAACTGGTTGGGAAGAGGGAGAGAAAGAGAAAAGGGGGGGTGGGTGCAAAGAACGGGAATAAAGAGCAGCAGAATAAGAAAAAGGGTGACTTTTGGCACTGCCCTTGCCCATTGCTGCTTCAGCCCCGCTCACTGCTGACATGCAACTCCCAAAAGATCACCCACAAGAGAATGTGGCCCTTGAGAGAAAAATGGTTGCCCACCCCTGAACTAGAGAGTAGGCTTGGCACCAAGAAGTCTCTCCACACAAAACGTGCCTGGAACAATTCTGATGATGAAGACCGAACAGAATCCCCCCTGAATGGAGCATCACTGAACAGAGAAACTGTGGGTTATCCCAATAATATTCCAGGGATTTGTCTGAAAGATGCAAACTGTACTTCTTATGCTGCAGTTCTCTTCCAATCAGTGCCCTTTGGAATCCACAACCAAGCTAAGTTTTGGTGACTAGATGGAGGTCCTGTAGAAGCCATCAGATTCCACTGACTCTGGGCCACGGACCTGGCCTCAGCCTCTGCAAGGCCAGGACGATTAAGCAGATAACTGGCAGTCCAAGGGAGCGTGAGCAATTTAAACAAGGGTGGATGCCAACAATTTGTTAGTCTTCTCTTTAACAGGCCACTTCAAGTCTTACTCTTCCCACCAGCTCTGCAAATTTAAGCAGAGACTCACAGCTAAGACCCTATTTCATTAAAACATTTCTGCGCCCTCTTTCTATCACTAGGATAGTGCAGGTGGCAGTCTAGAAAAGCACACCGTTATCAGCAAAACACAATACAATGTTGTGTCAAGACTCTGCTACCAGGGCTATGCAACTTGCCCCAGGAGTTACTGAAGCATGAATATTCTAGGGCTCACATGAAATCCATCAGGCAGTGGCTTTGGGATAACACACAGTAAACAAATCACACCCTAATCTTCAACATAAAACATGGATATTTCATGGGATTCAGCCAGACTTGTATCCACAAGACACAGTCACAGAATCAAAAACTTCACATTTGCAATGGGAACTGAGTAGGTAGCTTGGGAAATTTGAGAGTTTAATTGTGGCACACACCCTTTTGAAAACATTTCACATTGTCAGAAAACAGAAGCTAGCAACATTGAACAATGTTAGCATTTGTTTCAAGATCAGGAATTCACTGAGATTCCCTGGAACAATTCCGTGTATTTTAAAGTACATAATTTCTGATGGTTTGGGTAGTAGAAGAGACTTGGACGTTTGTGGTAAATGCCAGCACTCCATACACATGAACTATACCGATTTATACACTTCTCTAGCTTGTCCCATGCAATGGCAGGCACAAACTCCTGACTACCCAGGAAGAACTAGAAAGAAAGCCCTCAGCCCACACACATATACAAAGACCCTTCCGCTAACTATTCATTTCAGTCATGTTAAAGCCACATTTTCTGCCCAAGCTGCACTCAATGAATACATCAGTGAATCATCCAACTCCTTTTTCCTGCAGTTTTTGTCCCAGGTTGCCCATGTGAAATGAGTGGTATGTGTTTACATCCTTTTGGTTTCTTTTTGCTGGCCCAGACTTGTAGCATTACAAATATTACAGCAACGTTATAGTTCTCTTGCCAGCACAGGTTTCCAACCACATACCAACTTTCACTTTAAAATATGACATCTGCCTGACTGAGCGGCTCAGTAGATGGGATCCCACCTTTACCACACTCTGGAAGCCATGCGGGAACACATATCAGCCCTCAATCCAAACACATTTATTTGGGCACCACAAACAGACTACCAGCCATGTTTTCCAGGGACAGCATCACCGACTGCTGGTAACTTTGTAAAAGGGGGCGGGGGACACTTGTGGGTTTTCCCCCTGGATTACATATCTGATTCTCTCATTTGTGCTGATAGTTTTCATGGAAACCTATATACCAGACAACAAGATGGATCACAAAAATAGACCACCTTTTCCGACAACTGTTCTGATAAGACCACACTGCACCTAGCCACAGATTTCTCCTTTTAGAACAAAACCATGAGTCCACCAATTCTAATTTTTATTGCAGGGTGGCCAACCTCTGTGGGCCAATCTCACCACCCCCGGAACCCACTGGGGGCCTCTCCCGGAGCAGCTGCTGCTGCACAGCAATCAATTTTTCAGGGGAAAGAGGCAATTTTTCACTTTAAAACAAGATGCACGTGAAGTGCACACCTTGTTTTCAAGTAGAATTTACCCTTTTGGTGGCTGCACTAAAACTGCCAATCTTTTTGCTGCTGTGCCAAATTCAGTGGTGGGAGCCACAAAAGTGGTCAGGGGGAACACATCTTGGAGTGGGCATGGAGGTCATAGGCACAGGACCATTGGAACCCTTAGACAAGATCCTTCATAAGTCAGCCCCACTGACAGGTGAACATACATATCTGGGAAACTGTTTTTTAATTAACATTTAGCCTACATTTATTCTAAACCATGATTTGGCAAAAGCAGGAGAACATTCCAGGTAGATTGAAACATCACAACAGAAGAGTGGCCTTCCCTGTTACGTCTGGGAGGAAAGAACTCACAGCAGTCAAGACAGCTTTGGCCAGCTGCAGCTTCTCAATTAATTGGCAGCTCTCTCTGTTTATTGTCCAGCTCATAAAGTGTATTTTGCAAGTATCATATCTTTGCCATAGGGAAAAAATATGGATAATGACAGTTATTCCTTACAAAGACTTTCTAAAGCCAGTAAGGGATGGCTTCTTGTGGACGGAATACATTCCAAGGAAACACCCGTGAGCAATGACAGAGTAGTTTCACACACTCCTACTCTACCGACAGGAAAAGGGAGTTGGATGTTTATACAATTTTGTGCATCTGAAGTTATGTTTTCACAAAAAGAGGCTCCCCACCCCACATCCATCCCACACACACACTGAGGGACAAGAAAAATTAAATCCAGCTGATATTTATATGCCATTGCTAGTGTTTGCATGACCGTTCCCTCACTGGTTATAAATTAAAATGCAAAATGGAAACATCCCTTTCAGAGGAAAACTAGCAGAGCAGTTTATAAGCCCCACTTAAGAGTCAACATGTATGATATTCAAGGGCAGAATCACAGCCCTATGGCTATAGCTATGCAGTGAGTATATGACGCTGCCTTATACAGAGGCAGAACATTGGTCCTTCTAATCCACTACTGTCCTCTCTGGCTGCACAGCTCTCGAGCAGATGTAGGTCTCTCCCAGGCTTGCTATGCAAGACTGCTTTTAATGTTGATGCCAGGAACTGAACCTGGGACCTTCCTCATGCAAAGCAGGTGCTCCGCCACTGAGCTATAGGCCCCCTCCCACTGTGGGATAGCAACATCTTTACATTGTACAACAGACCTGTAGAACAGCAGGTTTTAGATTAGTCCTCCACCCTGTAATTAATACAGACAAGTCTTAACTCATTTACCCACTAACAGCATTTAATTCAAGGTACAGATTTTTTCTCCCCAAATAGAGTTGCATAACCATCCACTCCCTGCATGAAAAAACAGTAAGCAGACCAGTAAAGCATGCTTCTCAAAAGGTACTAATAATTCATAGAATAGCAGACTTTTGAAGCCATTTAAAAGACATAAAACCTATAATCAGAAGCTTTCAGAAAAACATGGTCCAGCGACGTGCAATTCCAACATACCCTTCAGACACCAAGAACTCTACAACCTAGCCATAACTCTGTAACTGTTCTGGAGCTTCTCAGTTCTTTCAAGCACAGCTAAAGACCCAACGTTTTCCAAGTCTTTTTAGCCCTTCAGTTTTCAAAATTGTGTTAGTGTATTTTTAGATTGTTGCATTGCTGTGGGCTTTTACCTTGGTTACTACTTTGGTTTTATTCCGTTTTAATCTTATGATTTTATATTATGTTTTACAATATCATATATTTTATAGTTTTAAACTCTGTCTTGTAAACTACCCAGAGAGCTTTGGCTAATGGGCAGTATAAAAAAGTAATAAATTAATAAATACATCAGAGACACCACTTTTCAATATATGTGTTCTATTTCTATCCCATTTTTACCTGGGGCTCCTAACAGCCTTCCATCAACACCCACACTAGCCCAGCTGCAGCAAACCCTGATAGCATCAGACACTTCCAGACCATTCACTGGGCCCCCAAAGACATCACTTTATAAAAAATATACAATTAACAGCAACGTGTGTCTTATGTAAAATAGAAGCAGCTGAGATTGGGATGTGGCATGACATGCCCTTCTAACCACCACACTAGACAATACAGGTAGAATGTAGAATACATAATTCAATGGATGCTTAGAAGGCAGATTAAGCCAGCCATGCTGGATGGGGCATGCTGGGAGTTGCAGGACTTTTTCTGTCTAAATATGCATAGGATTGCTCCCTAAAAGAATCGATATAACAATGCAAACACTGCAAGGGCAGCATAGTCCCTTCTTGGAAGACATCTGATGCCAGCATAGAAAATGCATGCATTTATTTTTTGATAACTATTCCTAGCACACTGAAAAGGCTTATATCACCACAACAAAAATGGTTTTGCCATTGTCTTAATTTAAAAAAAACCAATTATCATATGTAACAGAAAATGCCAAGAACTGTTGGGGATACCCTGCTTCAGCTGATTACTTGACATTTCTGGTCCTCAAAGTTAGCAATTCTCTCAGCAAGAGCACCTTAATTATTCCTGCCTTCCAAGAATATAGGAACCATACCCCCATTTATGTTGTATACCCATCTGCTAATCAAGTGCAGATCATGCCAGTTTGGGAACGAAGGTGCAACCCTAAGAAAATTGTTCACAGGAAAGCTAACAATGTGCTGTTAGCATCACATATTCAGTGTCAGTTTTGCTTTCAAGAAAAGAGCCACATTTCCCCTTCGTTCATTCATGTTAAGGGTCAGCAATCTCTGCAGCACGGTTTGCTGAATGCAAGGTTAGAACAAAGCAAGAAAGGCGCCCATTTATTGTGCTGAGAACCATGTGCCCTAATTCAGCTTCACAAGCCAAATCCACATTTAAACAGAACTGTGAACAACATTATTGTAAACACTGTTATTTATATCCTGCTTCATCCAGTTGCTCAGAGCAGCTTACAGCAATTAATGTGTTTGCTTATTATGGGGGTGGGGGGAGAAAAATCACAGTACATGTACAACGTTCTAATCATAGTACTTGCTTGTTATTAATGAAAAGTTATGGGAGCACAAAGCACGCCGGCAAATGTGAAGACGGTTTCTAAATGGAAAGAACCTAAGTAACATAAAGTGAAAAAACCTAAGTAACCACATAAGACAGAGGAATCTTGGTTTAAAACTGCCTGAATAGTAACAACTCTAGACTTCATTCTTGCATGTCTCACAGTTAGTGTGTGCTATGGCCATATAAACAGGGCTTCAGATTGCCTCAGCTTTTCTAACTACTAATGCAAGCTGGCTGTCAGCATATTCCAGGCCTGGTGACAGTAAGGCAGAGATGACAACATGCAATTGCCAAAGTCTGATCAATGAGATGGAAAGCTAACCAGCAAGGGTCCCCTCTCTTTTGCTGCTGCTCTGTAAAGATTGTACTTCTCATAGCCTCGTACAGAAATACCTTCAAAGTTCATTTTCTCCACAAGATAGAATTTACAGGGCAAAATCCAGCTGTGGCTGAATATCTGCTTAGTAAGAAAAGTCCTGGCTTTTGGACCAAAGTCCAGCAACTGCCAGAAAACCTAACTTCAGGTGCAGCCAGATATTTCTAACTCTGATTGTGATGAAGTCACATTTCTCTTAGCTGCTGGCAGGAACTCCAGGAGGAAACTGTCCTCCTCTGAATATGGTCTAAGATGCTTTCTGTGTGCCCAGTTCTTCTGCTCCTTCCACTTCACTTGTCTTGTCCTGAGTGCATGCAGATTTCCAGTGTTCATCTCAAAGGCAGAAGGTCTGAATCCTGCCTGCTTAAATCAAAATTATCATTAACCCTCAAACAAGGTTTCAACCATATCTATTTTATATACAAATTTGGATCCCCCCCCCCCACCTCCTTTACGGGATCTTGCTTTCATTTACAACACCTACATGGGTGGTGTAAACCAACCTGACCTCCTTGATTTATAGCTTTACTTCAAGTTCAAAGGTCGGCTGAAAGATATAGCTGTTTGAGCCACGAGGTTATGAAATAATCAAATTTTTTTACTAGTGCAATGAGAGCAGACGTTTCCTACAGGTTTCCTCGTGTTTTCACCTCCCACACAAGATACTTCATCATAGATTTCCCCCTCCTTCCCTGATGGCCACAACCATTGCATAATCTTCCCACTCTCAAGGTATGTAGACATGAAATAATTATTTCACAAACCTCTCAAAAAATTCCTTAATACTCCTCTTTTGTTTTTGTGTTTCAACAAAAATAGATTTTATTTGAAAAAAATGCTGAGACATCAGTTTATTTCATGGTATAGACTGAACTTTTTGAAACAATCTTGAGAATGGTTCAAGCAGGTCTCCTTGTTAAAGTACACGTCCTGCAAAATCGAAGAAACCAGTTGCAAGTACATACACGTACATAGGAACCACTCAAGAACCAAACCAACAGGTTCAGTCTATGAAAGTAAACTCATCCTGTCACAAACTCAAGAAACAGTTACATTAAACTTGTGTTAGGTTTTTTTTTTTAAACAACACGCCAGCCAGCAGAAATAGGGCACCTTCTAAAGATGCATCTGCTGTGTATTGGAATCAAAAGAACACAGAGTGTTCGAGGAAGAAACACTGTTCTGGTCAACTCTAACATAATTAAAAGGTAAAGGTGTCCCCAACCAGTTGTGTCCGACTCTAGGGTGCGGTGCTCATCCCCGTTTCTAAGCCGAAGAGCCAGCGCTGTCCGAAGACGCTTCCGTGGTCATGTGGCCGGCATGACTGAACACCGAGGTGCACAGAACGCTGTTACCTTTCCCGCCGAAGCGGTACCTATTTATCTACTTGCAATTTCTTGCTTTTGAACTGCTAGGTTGGCAGGAGCTGGGACTGAAGACGGGAGCTCACTCCATCACGCGGCACTCGGGTCTCGAACTGCTGACCTGCCGACCTTCCAGTCTGCAGTTCAGCGTCTTAACTACTAAGCCACCGCGGCCCCTCTAACATAATTACTCAGCCTCTAAAAAGTCACATCCTTCACTTCAACAACTTGTCAAAAAAACATTCATCACCTTCCCCTGAAGGGCTTGGCTGAGGGAGCAGGAAGTTACATGCCATGTGGCTTTATTAAATTATTTTGATTTGACTATAATGCAAAATAATTCATGGACGTTCAGTCTTTGCCTTGATACAGAGGTTGATAACGCTATGCATCTCATTTTAATTTTTGTATGTCTGTGTGAATGACTGAATGAAAAAATAAAGTCTACTTTACTTTTTGGAGCTACAGCATAACATATTCAGCTCTTTTGTTGCTTTCATGGGCCGTGAGGTGCAGGAGATAGGTCGAATGCCTGTTCTGGATAGTGTTGCACTCCTCTTGAAGTATATAGTCTGGAGGTATATAGTCTGGAGGTGCTCCTATAACCACCTTTGTCACCTTTGGCACAAGTGACCTCAGTGGCTAGGAGTGCCTTTTATCAGCTTTGCCTGGTACACCAGCTATGGCCATTCCTGGACAGAGATAGCTTGGTTACTGTCATCCAAGCATTGGTAACCACAAGATTTGATTACTGCAATGCACTCTACGAAGGGCTACCCTTCTGGGGGGTCAAGAAGCTATAGCAGGTGCAGCATGCAGTGACACGTTTGTTGACAGGTGAGGCTTATAGCCAGCATGCAACACCCGAAGGAACTGCACTGGCTGCCTATGTGCTACATGAACAAATAAAGGTGTTGTTGCTGGACAACTTGGAAGCAGGGTTCTTGAAAGACAGTTAGACCCCTTATGTTTCTGACTGGTCACTGTGGACATCTACAAAACTCCATCTGAAGAAGTGCCACATGCACCTGAGATTTGCCTTGCAACCACCTGCAGCAGGGCTTTTAATGTAGCAGCACCAGCTTTACGGAACACTCTCCCTGTGGATATAAGGTGTGCCTCAATGATACTGGGCTTTCAGCGCATGTTTTTAAAAAATTATTCATACAGGCCTTCCCAGAGTTAGGATTATATGGAATGGTGAGTGACTATTCCAGAATCTGCATAAATGTTGTAAACAAATAACTAAAAATATTACTAGTCACTGTATTGTGCCAACTTTATATTTCACTATTTTATTGTGTTTAAACTGATATTTACTTTGTACACTGCTTAGGTATTTTGGAATGTTACGCTGTTTATAAATATTGTGAATAAAAGAATTATTTATTTATGTGATTTCTTGATTTCTGATTTGATTTGATTTCTACTCCATCCTTCCTCACAAAAGAATAGCTAACAATCTGCATAAAACAAAATACAGCCCACATAATGTGAGGCCAATAGAAAGGCTCCCAATACCACCTTCTCCTTCACCTTACAATCAGAACGTAGGGGTGAATAACCTCCAGCCCATGAACCAGAAGTGGCCCACCGCGCCTCCCCCATGCTCTGCCCACTCTTCTTGGTCCCTCCCCCTCCACAGCCCCATGTTCCCAGGTTCTCAGCTGTCTGCTGTTGATCAGCTGAGCAGCATGCAGGGAAATTCCTGGGGGAGGTGAAGTTTCAACCTACCCTCCCCAGATCTCGACGTCCCCACCCCACTGCTCAGCTGATCTTCAGGAAACAACTGAAAAGTGGGGGAATCAGGGCTGTGGAGCAAGTGGGACGAGCTGGCAATGCAGGAAGACATTGCTATCTTCCATCATCACTTGGCCCCTTCCGTACTGAGAAGGGGGGAACAGAAGAACAAGAGAGCATCTCAGGGGGAGGGAGAATGTTGCTTTGCCCACACCCATCACTGCCATGCAGCCCCGGGAAGATTACATATTGAGTGAATGTCGCCTTTGGGCTAAAATGGTTCCCCACCCCTGCTGTAACACAAATTATCTATGCAGGAGCACACTTAAGCACAGAGGCACTATCATGTTTCATATCATTCATGTCTATGAGAAATGCTTGATTGTCTTTTTCCACTGGGAGCGGTTGCGGCTATTCCCACTTTTCTAAAAAAGCAGAGAGAAAAACCGAAGTTAGACATTCACTTGCATGATGCCTCTGAGCTAGCAAGCAATTGGGCTGCAAAGTTGCCAAGGGACAAGCAGCTTCCGAAGCCTCATCAAGTTCACCCACTGGTGCGTGAAGTTATCTTCTTTGGGGCCTGTTCAAAGACTACCAAACAGGAATCCAAACAGTCTGAGAGAACGGCAGTAACAGGCACAGAGACTGACAGCAACTGTAACACTCTGCAGGGGTTTGACACCACAGCCACAAGCTAACCAACAATACTAGAAAAAGGAGCACTGAAAAGATTGGGCTGCGCCCCAAAGTTACGGAACGCGGGAGAATAACGAGGCTGTCTGGACGGGGCTGTCGAGCAGCCCGCGCAAAACACCCGACTCCAGACCGCGGCGCACGCGTCCCCTGGCAGCACGGCCCTCCCAGCCCCGGGAAGCCACCGAGGCACTTCCTTGCGGCGACGGGGCGCAGCTCTGAGCGAGGAAGGCGCTTATCCTGCCAAGGGCCCGAGTCCGGTCGCGCCGAGGACGGGGCCACTTCCAGCGCACCGGAGCGGGCCCTGCCCGCGCCGAGGGCGCCCCTCCCCCCGACGGGGAGCCCCGCCCCGCCCGCACGCCCGGGCCCTGGCGCCCCCTGCTGTCGCCGGAGGGCCCGAGGGCCCCTTCCAGAGGTCGGGCGGCCAGCGCGCGTTGGCGGGGCTTCCTCCCGAGCGCGCGGCGCGGGGCCGCCGCCTCCGCGCCCGCACGGGCCCCTCCACCTCGCGTCTGCTCGCGCGCCGCCCGCCAGCCGCGGCCCGCCGAGCTCCCCCGGGCTGCCGGCCGCCGCCGCCGGCTTCTCCGGGCCAGCCCGGGGCCCGAGGGAGGGCGCCCGCCCGGCCGCGCGCGGGTCTCCGGGGCCGGGCCGCGGCCCGCACTCACCCCGCCGAGGCCGCCCGCGCCGCCCCCCGCCGCCACTTCGTGCTTCCGCAGGCGGGACTTGAGGCTCTTCATGCTGCCGCTGCCGCCGCCGCCCCTCCGGCTGCCGCCGCGCGGGAGCTCGGCTCGGCTCGGCCCGGCCCGGCCCGGCCCGGCCCGGCCCCGGCGGCTGCTCGCCCGCCCAGCGGCCAGAGGCGCCCCGCCGCGCCGCCTCCCGGCCAATGGGAGGGCCCGAGGCGCGCCGCAACCAGTAGCGGCGGAGCTGCGCGGGGCGGGCGGGGCTTCCGCCGCCGCCCCTTCGGAGCCCTCACCGGGCGGGCGGGCGCCGGCCGGCCGGGCTCCCAGGGGGCGCGGCGCCTCCGCGGGGCGGGGCGGGGCGGGGCGGGGCGGGGCGGGCGCCGCCTGGCCGCGAGGGGGCGCCCGCCGCAGCCGCGCCCCGCGGCCCCGCGCCGCCTCCCGCCCATCCCGGCCCGCCGCGGCCGGAAGACAGGCCGGCGCCGTGGCGGGCGACGGGCGGCGCGAGAAGGCCTCGCCGGGGCCCCGAGCAGCCCGCGCAGCGGGAGGCCCGCCGCCCGGCCGCCCCTCCCGGGCTGCTCGGCGCCCGCCCCCCGCGCCGGGGACGCCCGGGCGGCCCGGCCCGGCCCCGCGCGGCAGGGGCCCGAGGCGCCCCCGTGGCCGCGCCCGGCGCCGCGCGCGTCCCGGGGAGGCCGCCCGGCCGCCGCGAGAGCAGCGCCTCCGCCCCGCCCGCCCTTGCGGGGCGCGCCGAGGAGAGCGGGCCGCCTGGCGGCGCGGGGGCGGCCAGGCGCGCGACCGCTGGGCGCGGCCCCTGCGAGAGGCGCGGGCGGGCGGCGCCCTTCGCGGGAGAGCCGCCGGGCGGGAGCGCGGGCCCGGTGCGCCAGCCAGCGCCGCCCCAAAGCGGACAGCGGCCCAGCCGAGCCCGCCCTGGGACTCGTTGGGGCGCCGCGCCGCGCGTGGGCCGCCCTCGAAACCGTCCGGAGGCTTCGGCCGGTCCAGCGCGGGGCAGCGGGAGCGGCGCCGGGGGTGGCCGACGAGGCCATGTCACGCCAGCACTGGCCCAGCTGCCAGCCCCTTTCCAGGCCCAGTTCACGGCGCCGGTATTGGCATTCAGAGCGCCAAGCGGCTCGGGGCCAGGCTGTCCGGAGCCCGGAGCCCACGATCCGTGAGGATCAGCAGCGGCTCTCCAGGAGCCCTGCTAAAAGAGCGGCTAGACGCGAAGGCCGGGGTCCGCTGTGGCACCCGGTTGTGGAACGAGCTCCAGAGAGGGCCCCCCGGCGCCTACAGTGCGCGCGCTCCGGCGCTGGTGGAGACAGTATTTTCCCGGGCATTTTCGGTGTTTTAACGTTCTAGGTTTTTTTTAGCTGTGCTGTTTTAAGTCTCCTATTGCATTTTAAATACCTGCACTGCTGCTAGTTTAGCTGTAGGTGCATTTTCTGTAGTTTTGATCTATATATTTAATATTGTTTTCTGTTGTATTTTTGTGGTTTAATTTTGTGAACCACCCAAAGAGCCTTGGCTATTGGGTGGTATAAAAATAAAATAAATCAAGAAATGGCCACGAGAGGGGCAGTGGTGGGGTTACCTCAGTCAGCTAGACAATTCAGAACAAGAGGCATGGCCGGGGCTCCGTGACAGAGCCCCTGCTTTGCATGCAGCATGTCCCAGGCCCGATGCCCGGCCTCTCCAGTACGGCCAGGAAAGAGCCACTGCCGGTCAGCGTCAGTAGCACTAGGACTGATGGACTAAGAGTCTGACCCAGTATAAGGTGGTTTCTGATGTCCTGAGAGCCAACTGTGTGCATTTAGATGCACGTACGAAGCTGCCTTTCACCTCATATGGTCTATTCCAACCATCAGTGGTTCTCCAGGGTCTTTCCTGACCCTTTCACTGGAATCAAGCCAAGGACTTTCTGCTGGCAGAAAGCTGTGGCTCTTCCTCAGGATGCAATTATTTCTCCTGGACGTAGCCTAATTTCGCATGCTCCGATGCTTGCTGTTCACATCAAGGTTATTTACCACAGGGAAGAAGACTCTCACATTTTCCAAACTGCAGTAAAATTCTGGCTCCATCTGTGTGGGGTTGCATCCGGAAGAAAGAGCTGCTGAAGAGACTGCAGAGGTGCTCCTTTGACCTGTCAGGCTCCTTCCCCTGGGCTTCCCTCCCACTGGAATCTCCCCCTAGCAGCTGCTGCAATAGCTGGACACCTGCTGACGAAGGAGAGATCGTGGGCATGTGGCAGTTAAGCCACACATGGAGCTGAAATCTGAAACAAAGCCATTGCCAAACGTAGCACGGGCCTGGGAGCAGCTTATTGGGCCCTGTCTGTCGAATTTAAGCCTTGGATACCTTGCCACCATCTACCTAAATTGCCAGAAGCTTCTGTACACAGGCTGGCAGATTGTTGTGGGGCACATGATGGCTGGAAAGAGACCACAGAAGGATCTGTGCTACCGGCTTTTTGCCAGCAGCCAAATCATCGGCGCAGCCCCTGCCCCAGGCATCATGTTATCTCTCAGTGCCCCCAAATGGCTTCCAGCGCTCTTGCCTTGAGCAGGTGAGCCACAAGTAACTCCAGGCTGCTTGCAGTTCCATGCCTCCCACTAGGCGTTGTTCAAGACAGAGGCCCACTTCATTCCAGCATTTCCTGCGGGTTAAATAAACGGAGATAAAAACAAACAGCCAGGCAAAGGCTGCAAACCATTTATTTGCACAAGAAATAGACTGGAGCTAGTAAGGGAGGTGTCTAGGTGAGGCACGTCCTGCATCACCACCCTGGCCAGGTAACCCAGTGGAGCCAGAGCCAAGAAAGCTCCCAGAATAGTTCTGCTTGCCGAGGCAGCAGAAAGCAACTTCTCAGCCCCTCGGGGCGTGCGCTCCTGCGCCAATGCCTACGGCAAATTAGGAGCAATACCAAGGTGCCACGGGGTGGGCACGGCTTCATGCTCTCTCTGTGGATTTCTGAATAGGACGGACGAAGGAGCAGGCAACCCAGATGACCGCCCAGGGTGCTAGGTTCCGAGCTGTCTGTGATGGTCCACCTACTCAGCAGCTGGAAGAAAAGTCCCATGAGCAGTTCATCGTCACTGACAAGGCTGGCAATGCTGACCAGGGTGGTCAGCACTGTGATGATGTTTGCAGCTTTCTTAACTCAAGGTTTACAAAAACAAGCCACAGGGAGCGAACTCTCATTGGTCCAATATGCGTCACAGAGTCCTACTCACATTCTCTTGCCCGTTACGCGGCAACCAAGAGCAGAAGCTCTATTCAAGGCCCCCAATGGAGCTGGAGCAATCTGAAAATAATGTCTCCAATTTTATACCTGCATGGATGCCTCCATGCTTGGAATTCAGGCCAGGCCTGTGGGTGAACTAAAATTATGGCAGGTTACAGACATGGTATTTATCATTTTAAAAGTAGCACCGTGCTGGTGGCTGCTATGCCCTGTGCCTTCCCCGTGGGCTATTTGTAGTTTGGGAAGCTGGGGCAGGGGGGAAATCAAGAACATGCCAGACAGCTCTCCAGTCTCTTGACTTGTTTGTTTTTCCTTGTCCAATATGCTGTTCCATTACCAAGTGGATACAAATAAGGCAGTGCACGATGCACTGCGACCTAACCTGCCGGGTGAGACACAACCACAACAATCCAAGGCATGCTCCCTTGGGGTCAAACCCTCCACATTGCCTGGAGTCTGCCTTTAAACTGGATGGAAGCCCAGTGTGTCTCCCCGCTTAAGTTAGAAACTCTGGTATTTGGAAGAAAAGATTCCAAAGTCTAGAGGACTTGTGCTCTTGCAGTTTGGACATTGAGAAGACCCAGCTATGTTCTCCCCTCCTCCCAGAAGAATTAGGAGCAAATTGTCCCATGATGAGCAATAGGAAGTTAGGAAGCGAAGGTTCAGTTACAGATCCAGCTATAGCAACCTTTTAAAACACAGCAGCCGGTGATCCATCCTCACATATCCAGTGTTAATCACAATCTGGAGTTACCTGAAACTGAGTAACCAATTTCCTAGTAAAACTGATGGATACAAATTGGTGTTCAGAATAGGAACTGCAGATGTATGTTTTGGTCTTCGTGGAGTTTAGAGCCATACATCTTAAACCCACAGGATTTTAAAGAACAATTGGAATGAGAGACTCCAGAGCTGGAATACAGCTGGATCACAGACAAAGCTAATAAAAAAAATCTATACCTACATTAGAGCAGACTTTATACAAAACTATTCAGCTTTGGGGGTTACATGATGTGTGGAGGGAGTTATATTCATAGATAAAGATATTTTTCATCTCCCAATGACAGTTCTACCAAGAATGGACCCATTTTTAATTTCCTCTAAAATATTAAGGGTGCAGTCCTGTTGCAGTGATCGTCAGCCTCTGAGTTTGTAGGCTTACAGTCATCCTATGCAGGGCAGGAGGGACAATCTTCCCCTCCTCGTCCTCCTGCCCTGCGTTTTCACTAGACAGGCTTTCCCCCATCTAGCGAAAGCATCTTGGTGGGGGAGGGAAGGAGGCTGTAGAGGTCTCCGGGGAGCTCGAACCTGAACTATCCTATTGCCCCTCAGACCACTGTGTAGGGGTCATAGTATCATTCCCTAAAACAAAGCAAAAATAAATATGGTCCCTGCGTCAGAAATACTCCTGTTCGAACCCGCATCTCTAGTTTCCCATGGCGTTGGCGTTGCCCTTTCCCAGCTAGCTACCAGGTAGCTCATGGTACTGTGGCTCCCTGTGATCTTGCTGCTGCTGTAGTTTCCATGCCCTCGTCACTCGTTCATGCTCCCCTTCCCCCCACCCAATATGAAACGTGCCGGGACGGGGGGGACGTCACAGGCACTCCAGCAGGATTCAAAGTGTTCTGCGGCACCTTTGGGTTCCTGCATGCGTGCTCCTCCTCCTCCTGCCCCTGGGCCAAGAGGAGCCTTTGACGGGAAGGGGCTCCGCCGCCGCCACTGTTGATTGGTACCTCTCGTACATCGCTAATGCAGGTTGCTAAAGATCAAGATGCTTTGGGAATGTGTCTGTGTTGCGACACTCATTTTTGTTTCTACAGCGACTGTCCTGCTAATGACTTGGCTACTTGTCAAGCATAGGATTGCCCTGTCCAAAGTATTTTGGGATTATGCATAGCACTGGCCCCTAGTTCCTAGTGCAACATTCTGGCTTGGGCAACATGCAAAATACGAAATTAAGTACAACATTAGGCAAGTTCAAGGATCTGTTGACTTTTTAAAAGTTATTTCCCAAAATTCAAATTGTTTGGAATGTTTACATTTTTATAGAAGAGCACTCCGGGAGAGAGCGGAGGACAGGAAGGCCTGGCGTGCTATGGTCCATCGGGTCACAAAGAGTCGGACACAACGACTGAACAGCAACATTCAAAATGCTAGATGTTCAACATTAATTGATTGATAAAATTATTGATAAAATCAAGGGCAAGCAAGTTAAAGATTCAAAATTTAGTATTAAACCATTTTCCCCACCCCCAAGACCTCTAAATTCAACTTCCTTCATAGTTGGGAATACATAAACTTTTTTTTGCAAGTACATTTGAGTTCAGATGACAATTTTTCAATTGTTTCAGCTTTAGCAGAATCATAACTGTCTTTAGAAATATTGCAGCCCTGATGGTGCTTCCATGCTTAAACCTGAGCGATGCTGGGAGAGAAAGCTCAGATTTAAGGCAGCTTCATCCAGTAATAGATTGCTACTTCCAGCACACACACAATTTGTGACATCCCAGATGGCCCTCAACCAGTGTAGCATACTCAAAACATGATACCATCAGACATATTAGAAACTCTACACAGATTTTCTTTGAAAAAGAACTTATTGATGCATTGTATCAAAGTATAGAAAGACAAACTCGTTTCAGATTACTTTCACAGTTAAGAGTATAAATGCAGCCAAACTAGGAGAGTATGTAGCCCTTCCATTAAAAAAAATAAAATTGTGTTAGTGCAGTCTCAAATCTTTGCATTGCTGCTGGCTTTTACTTTGGTTCTCTCTTGGTTTTATTTTATTCAAAAATTATGACTTTTATATTTTTTTTACTGTGTTATTGCATGTTATGGTTTTAAGTTTGTTTTGTGAACTACCCAGAGAGCTTCAGCTAATGGGCAGTATAGAAATACGATAAATATAAATGAATGATCAAGCATAACAGCAAAGAGATATTTATGACCCTTTTTGCATGGAGGAGAAAAGGCTGAGCTGAAGTTCCAAGGGAAACAAGTTGGGAGTTCTCCCAGAGTATGTGGACTGCTGGCTGGGCAAGTAAAGCCCTTGTGCTTATCGACAGAGGCAATAAACTGATAGCAAGTTGCAAAGAAATTGTCTTCCTTCACAAACCCTTTCGCCAACTGGCTCTGTAATATAAGCTTCTCGGCCAGTGGTATTCACAGTACTATTGTACCAGTCACTGACAAGGCATTTTAATACCATTTTCCAAAAATGGTACAATGGTACTTCTAGACTGGCTATTAGAAGCAAGTAAGACTTGTTGTGGCAAAGGGGCTTGCGTAACTCAGTGAAGCCATAAGCTATGCTGTGCAGGGCCACCCAAGGCGGACAGGTCATGGCGGAGAGTTCTGACAAAATGTGGTCCACTGGAGAAGGAAATGGCAACCCACTCCAGTATTCTTGCCAAGAAAACCCCATGGAACGTATCACAAGGCTAAAAGAGATGACGCCGGAAGATGAGCCCCTCAGGTCGGAAGGTGTCCAATATGCTACTGGAGAAGAGCAGAGGGAAGTTCCAAGTAGCGCCAGAAAGAGTGAAGCGGCTGGGCCAAAGCCGAAAGGACACTCAGCTGTGGATGTGTCTGGTGGTGAAAAGAAAATCCGAAGCTGTAAAGAGCAATATTGTTTAGGAACCTGGAATGTCAGATCAATGAATCAAGGTAAGCTGGAGGTGGTCAAACATGAGATGGCAAGATTGAACATCGACATCTTGGGAATCAGCGAACTACAATGGACAGGCATGGGTAAATTTAATTCAGGTGACCATCATATCTACTACTGTGGGCAAGAATCCCTTAGAAGAAATGGAGTAGCACTCATAGTCAATAAAAGGGTGGGGAAAGCAGTACTGGGGTACAATCTCAAAAACGATAGAATGATCTCAGTACGAATCCAAGGCAAACCATTCAACATCACAGTAATTCAAGTCTATGCCCCAACCACTGAGGCCGAAGAAGCTGAGGTTGATCAATTCTATGAAGACCTACAACACCTTCTGGAACTAACACCAAAAAAAGATGTCCTCTTCATCATAGGGGATTGGAATGCTAAAGTAGGAAGTCAAGAAATCACCAGGATAACAGGCAAGCATGGCCTTGGTGTACAAAATGAAGAAGGACAAAGGCTAATAGAGTTTTGCCAAGAGAACACACTAATCATAGCAAAAACTCTTTTCCAACAGCACAAGAGTCAACTCTACACATGGACATCACCAGATGGTCAATATTGAAATCAGATTGATTATGTCCTTTGCAGCCAAAGATGGAGAAGCTCTATACGATCAGTAAAAAGAAGACGTGGAGCTGGCTGTGGCTCAGATCATGAGCTTCTTCTTGCAAAATTTCAGCTTATATTGAAGAACGTAGGGAAAACCACTAAACCAGGTATGACCTAAATCATATCCCTGATGAATATACAGTGGAGGTGAGGAATAGATTTCAGGGATTAGACCTGATAGACAGAGTGCCTGAGGAACTATGGACGGAGGTCCGTAACATTGTTCAGGAGGCAGCAACTCAATCCATCCCAAAGAAAAAGAAATGCAAGAAAGCCAAGTGGCTGTCTGAGGAGGCTTTACAAGTAGCTGAGGAAAGAAGGGAAGCGAAAAGCAAGGGAGAAAGGGAAAGATATACCCAACTGAATGCAGATTTCCAGAGAATAGCAAGGAGAGACAAGAAGGCCTTCTTAAATGAACAATGCTAAGAAATCGAGGAAAACAACAGAATGGGAAAGACTAGAGATCTCTTCAAGAAAATTGGAGATCTCAAGGGAACGTTTTGTGCAAAGACGGGCATGATAAAGGACAAAGAAGGCAGGGACCTAACAGAAGCAGATGAGGTTAAGAAGAGGTGGAAAGAATAGTGAATGGTAGCCATGATAGTGCGGTCACTGAACTTGAGCCGGACATCCTCGAGAGTGAAGTCAAGTGGGCCTTAGGAAGCATTACTAACAACAAAGCTAGCGGAGATGACAGTATTCCAGCCGAGCTATTTAAAATCCTAAAAAATGATGCTGTTAAAGTGCTGCATTCAATATGCCAACAAATCTGGAACACTCAACAGTGGCCACAAGACTGGAAAAGGTCAGTTTACATTCCAATTCCAAAGAAGGGCAACGCCAAAGAGTGTTCAAACTACCGCACAATTGCGCTCATTTCACATGCCAGCAAGGTGATGCTCAAAATCCTACAAGCTAGGCTTCAGCAGTATGCGAACCGAGAACTACCGGAAGTACAAGCTGGGTTTCGAAGAGGCAGAGGAACTAGAGATCAAATCGCCAACATTCGCTGCATCATGGAGAAAGCAAGAGAATTCCAGAAAAACGTCTATTTCTGCTTCATTGACTACGCTAAAGCCTTTGATTGTGTGGATCACAACAAACTGGCAAATTCTTAAAGTGATGGGAGTACCAGACCACCTTACCTGTCTCCTGAGAAACCTGTACGAGGGTCAAGAAGCAACAGTAAGAACCAGAGATGGAACAACCGAGTGCTTCAAAATTGGGAAAGGAGTACGACAAGGCTGCATATTGTCACCCTGCTTATTTAACTTATATGCAGAGTACATCATGAGAAACGCCGGGTTGGATGAATCACAGGTCAGAATTAAGACTGCCGGGAGAATTATCAACAACCTCAGATACGCAGACGATACCACCCTAATGGCAGAAAGCGAAGAGGATCTCAAGAGCCTCTTGTTGAGGGTGAAAGAGGAGAGTGCAAAAGCTGGTTTGAAACTCAGCATTACAAAAACGAAGATCATGGCATCTGGCCCCATCACTTCCTGGCATATAGAAGGGGAAGAAATGGAAGCAGTGACAGATTTTACTTTCTTGGGCTCCAAGATCACCGCAGACGGTGACTGTAGCCATGAAATTAAAAGACGCTTGCTCCTTGGGAGGAAAGCTATGGCAAACCTAGACAGCATAGTAAGAAGCAGAGACATCACCTTGCCGACAAAGGTCCGTCTAATCAAAGCTATGGTTTTCCCAGTAGTAATGTATGGCTGTGAGAGCTGGACTATAAGGAAGGCTGAGCGCCGAAGAATTGATGCTTTCGAACTGTGGTGCTGGAGAAGACTCTTACGAGTCCCCTGGACTGCAAGGAGGTCAAATCAGTCCATCCTAAAGGAAATCAACCCTGACTGCTCATTGGAAGGACAGATCCTGAAGCTGAAGCTCAAATATTTTGGCCACCTAATGCGAAGAGAAAACTCCCTGGAAAAGACCCTGATGCTGGGAAAGATTGAAGGCAAAAGGAGAAGGGGACGGCAGAGGATGAGATGGCTAGATAGCATCACGGATGCAATGAATATGAACTTGAGCACGCTCCGGGAGAGAACGCAGGACAGGAAGGCCTGGCGTGCTATGGTCCATGGGGTCACGAAGAGTCGGACATGACTGAACGACTGAACAACAACAACAAAGTTACTTCCTAAGGCAATAAACCAAACAATGGAGAATCAGAGCCTCAAGACCACACTTTAGCGCATTTAGGGAATTTGTGCTTTAAACTGTGCCATTTCAATTGAGGGGGATCTCTGTAAATTCTGATGTGGGCATTCAGGGAACAAGCCTCAATGGGAGTTACTTCCAAGTAGATACTAATGGGTTTGTGCAGGGACTGGAAACATACAGGAAACATCCCTTGACCAGGGTCACAGTGAAAGGCACTCCGCTGGGCAGGGCTAGCATACCTGAGGTCAATGCCGGGGTTGGGGCACACAGCAATTATAACAGAGAACCGGACTTGAGGAAAAGAATTGGACTTTAAGCAGTCTCAGGAAATCCATTTTTTCCCTGAGAAGCCCCGGGGTGGCTGCTGGATGGCCATGATGTCTTATGTCCCTAACGACCTCAACATGCTCAGAGACACCCCCCAGGTCCCAGTTTCCACCAGTATCCAGTGCTTGTCTTCACAATTCCTAGCCATACAGATCAATGGTTTAAACTGAAAGGCATCACGTTAAGCTCTTACACTGGGAACCCCCCATCCACCTAATTTAACACAAGGTTTTTTGCTTCAGTGAATGCAATAAATTAGTTCTTGCCATTTGGTTAAAAAAAATGGGGTGGAAGAATATTAGAAGGGTTTGAAAAGTTCAACTTTGGAAGAATTGACTTCTTTGCAACACCTCCCCAAACATGCGAACGTTTTGCTCACTGCTTGAGATCATGTTGGGCTTTTTAAAAAAAAGCAATCCAAAGTTGAGCTTTTGGAGGGAAACAGTTTTTTGAGAACTTGCACCCCTAATATTTAATATAAATTGCCAGCTAATTTTCCTACAATTCCACAGGTGCTTATATACTCAGCTCATGTCAAATTGAAGCAAAGGAAGTCTGATTTGTTGTAATTTAGACATAGGCCTGCTACTTTCCCATAGCTCTGTATTGATTACATTAGTATAGAGACCACCTTATTTTGACTGGATATAGAGACGGCTATGTCATCTGCAAACTTGCTGATTAAATGGCTTTTCCTGCTGATGTTAACTCCTTTACTGTCAGCACTATTTCTAATTGTGTCCACCAGTGGCGCTAAAGAGAGCACAAACAGAAGTGCAGACAAGGGAAAGACTTGCTTCATCCCCCTGTGTAACAAAGAGCAAGGAGCCCATAGTGCTATGCAATTTTCTGCTAGTTTGTCATTTCATGCAACCAGAATAGCTCAAGTACATCTTGATACCTGTAAATAGCATTATTTAAGCCCTTTGTCCCAGTCTCCAAATGAAGTAAACCAAAGTCCATCGTTAGCTTACCCTTGCCTCTGCCTTAATTTGTCATCTTCCCTCATCCAAATCTCTCCAGGGTGGAGAATAAAGCATGGACTATTATAATGGCAAAACGTGGAAGAGGGGGGCTTGGAAGCTCAGCTGAGACTCGTCCTCAGTACTTTTGAGGTTGGGTGTTTTTTTTAAAATTTTAGAACCAGGTGAACTGAAGTTTATTGGACAGCAAAAAAAACTCTTAGTTTGGGCTGTCCCGGTTGAACAGATGCAAAATGAGAAATGCTGCAAGATGCAAGGGATTTAAAATGCAAGTTGGGCTTTTGCTGGAAATCAATCTTCAGTATGTTTTGAATGGAAAACTGGGGCTATACTACTTAACATTGCACCCAAGCTTTTTTTTTTTTATCAAGCCTGCTAAAAACAGTTCCAACACGTATATACTGCATTTCTGAGTATTTGTTGTCTTGCTAAGTGTGTCTCTGGGTGCGTGTATGATGTAAAATTCAGATGTGAATGAAACACACTTCAAACCCATTGCAAGAAGACCCTGAGCAAAGAAGAATTTGAACCCATCCAGCACAAGAACACCAGTTCCCCACTGGATTGGCCCTTTCGTCTTTACAACCACCTCTGGAAAAAGCTTCTATTCGTATCCTATCCTTCCTGTAAAGAAGCTTGGGGTGGGGGGGTGGGGCATACACCTGGGTTCTTCCCATTTTATCAAATCGAGCCTGTGAGGTAGATCAGGCTGAGAATGAGTGAGTGAAAAGCACAGAAAGGACTAAGTAGGGATTTGAACCCTGGTCTAAGCCCACCACTGTCTCCACTGGTGTTCCTCCCAGTGTAACGAACAGCACTTCTCCTAGAGGGGCAGCCCTCTTGCTTCTGGCCACTCACCACAGAACAGGGTGGAAAAGCCCCAGACCACTGGTTTCCTGCGCCTACACCTGAGGAGCTTTCCAACCATGGACAACGAAGCACAACTATTATTGTCTCCTTCCTTGCAGAAGCCTTGCAGAAGGCTGCTTAAGGGTGTAGAGCCAGTCTGCATAGTCTGGCCACAGATTCCTTTTTGGCCAGGGGGTCTATCAGCGACCCAGAACAGGAGGCATTTCTGTGGAGCAGATGGACTGCGTGGTTTGAGGTTTGCGATTCCAAACCCACCACAGCCTCACATACTACTTTCACATGCCTTCTGGGGCCCCGCAGCACAGCCGCTTAAGGATTATTAAGCAGGGACAGCACCCTCCTTATCAGGGACATCTGTAGTCACCTTTCAAAGCACAACACATGGTGTAAAAAGAAGCCCAAGCCATCAGTCCAGCTGGCCGTATCGCCCGAGACAAAGCAGCTGCATTCAAGGTGGAGAAATAAGCCTCCCCGCAAAAAAAACACATCAGAATAGTTTATCTCCATTACCCATGATCCCCAAGATCAAGCAGCCCCTCCAGAATGAAGAGTTCGTTGTATTAGCAGTCAGCCATTAATTCTAAAGAGAAACAGCAATCTGACAAATTCCACATAGCAAAGTAAATTAAAATTAAAGATATTACAGCAAAACCTGTCTGATTCCACCTAGACAGTAGAGTACCGACAGCAAGATACTCAGTATAGATAATATAGATCCAGTCTTTGTTCCAGTTATTTTTGGATGAGCTTTCAACATATAATAAACGTTGCAGTTCTGAATGCGGTATATCTGTCTTGGTTAGATAGCAAATCTAGCAGTTTCTTGTGGCTGGTTTTCTTTGTTTTCCTTGCCAATAGTGGCTGTATATACAGGTCTCTAAATATAGTAGAAAACAGGCAAGGTCCTCCACCATGACTGTGTTACATGGGCAGATTCTAAGATTCCTTGGGATATTCTCCAGATGCCTAGGATAATCTGCCAATAGGAGAACATTTAGCCAGGCTTGTGTAAAACCAACCCTTAGTTCCCTCTTCACTAGATGTTCAAAATACAGTGGTACCTGAATAGGTTCACACATAATACTAGTGTAGAAGGGATTTGCTTTACAAAGAAAAATGTCTGCACAGTTACTTTGCAAGGAGACTCCTTTGGCCTTCTCATAGTCCAAGCTTAGTAAATAAGGAACAGAGAAGCCCAAATTTAAAGCCGTGTTTACTGTTGACTTGTCTCACTACTGAGAACTTGTTGGAGTTCCTTTGTTATCTGGTGGTACAGGTCAACAGCAAGGATAGGATTGTTAGCTATCAGCAATTTCTCCCTTAATTTAAAATTTCCTCAGTATGCAATTTCTTATTTAAATCAGTTAATATGTGAGGATTCCATTTTATCCTTCCTTTTGTAGTAACTAAGAGTTGATTAGCCCCTATGTGGAATTTAAATGTTTATTTACCCCAATGGGCCATAAAATCTTAAATGCAAGGGGTTGGTGGTCGCTTAATACCCTATCCTCAGCTTGAAAATGCAGGATTTATGGGAAAGACTGTGCAGAAATTAAAACATAATCAAGCTTGCCCCTGAAGAGCCAATACAGGTAAATTCCCCAGATGGATAATTGAAACCAGATCCATTAAAAACAGTGAGATTCAACTTAAAAAATAAATTGTTTAGAATCAGTCCTGCCTTATTAATTTTAGTATCTTTCATTGTCTCATATGCCAAGACCACATAGTATCATTTCCTACACTAAGCTCTGGGCACTCCATACCGCTCCTGTTCGAGTACTGAAATCCCCTGCTATCACCAAAGGAATAGCAGGGTAAGAATTCTATAAATCAAGCAAAAATTGCTCCAAATCTGCCCAAGAATCACAAAAGTGTTGATGTCTTAGGGGGGATATACACATACTGTAAGTATATATGCAGAGCTGCCTTTTTTAACCGTGACTGCCAACGCCCAAGGCTCCAAAGCTTTAACTAATACTATTGACCCTTCCAAAGTGGAGACAAAAATGGATACCCTTCCACTGGTTCTTCCTCCCACACTAGATGGAACTGCTGGGGCTTAAAAAGTTTCATACAGCCCTTCCCCAACAACAAAAAATCACTGGCCACCTTCTCCTCCCACTTCCCTCCTGATTAAAATACCAGCTGAGGCACAAAGATACAGCAAACAAAAGACAAGTCTCACCCAGAAAGAGGCCATCTTTGCACTTTGGTGAATATGAAGGAGGAAAGGGTGGCCGAGGTGCAGCCTTTGGATGGTCAAGGCTGTACCTTCCGTCCTCTGTGACTTGATCCTTTGGATCATCAGCTTTGATCATCAGCCCGTGGAACAAGGGTGATAGGTGGCCAAACAGCTGGCTTTTCCCCATGGAGACTGGGCAGATATTGAAGGTACAATATAGCAAGCCAACCCACACAGCCACGCGTGCGCACACCCACCCCATCAACACCAATGAACAGAGTAGTGAGCGAGAAGGCTGAACCATTTGATTTATTGTGATGGAGGATAGAATACAAATGGAGTGGGAAGAAAACAGTGCGATGGAGGGCAGGAAGCTACAAGTCAAGATTGTAGGGAAAAGGAAGGAAAAAGCGGAACAATGGAGCAGCACTGAAAAAACACAACTACAGTTCAGAGCCCGCTTGCTCTCAAGTCACACAGAAATGCCTAATCAAGGAACAACAGATTGGGACACATCCCAGCAATGAAGAGTTTGGAACTGCCAGAGAGCACCTAGCACAGAGGGATGCAGAATGCGTTGCACCCTATTCAGGCCTCCAGTAAGTTGTAAATTCTTCCTTGAGAGTACTACCAGCCTCTTTGAAGGAGGCAGTAATTAGACCACTCCTGTTGAAACCGAATTTGGACCTGGAAGATGTAAACAATCACAGGCTGGTTGCCAACATCCCCTTCCTAGGCAAGGTGCTTGAGTGGGTGGTCACCAGTTAATGGCACTCTTGAACGAAACTGGTTTTCTAGAACCATCTCAAATTGGGCTGCAGGCCCACTTTTGAAATGGAAACTGCCTTGACTGCCCTGCAAGCAGGGGTGTTGCTACGCCTGCCACCAAATCTATTTGTTTCAGAGCCCCAAGTATTCATTGTGTCAATGGAAGGTTTTGAGATTATGTTTGTCCTCATTTTATTTGCTGCTGTTTTATTTTGGTTTCATGCTGTTGCTGATTTTATGTTTTATACTTGCGTTTCAATTTTTTATGGTTTTAATTTCTACTGTAAGCATCCCAGAGAAGCTTGGTTATGGGGGGGGGGGGGGAGATAAATAATGTAAATAAATATATTCAACCAAGCACATCACTGGTACCCTTGGGCAATACCATGCCCAACTGAATTTTCTTTTAGTTAGGCGCTGCAACTGGCTCTGAATCCTCAGGATAAGGCAGGAAAGGCCCACCTGAGAAAAAGGATTTTATACCAGCACTAAATCTCTCGCAACACTGAATTTTCTGTCCAAGCTCCAGTTCCATTAGGTCTATTGCAGTTGATTTGGAATCTGGTATCTGCAGAAATGGCAGTAACCTTCAGATAGATCCAGGAGGTAAGCAACAGCTATTTCAGGAACATCTGAAGTATATTAATGAGTAGTATTATTTTTGTCCTCCTTTTACTGAGCAACCCATGATCAGCTCCATCATATGCTTAGCATGATGTGTGAACCCAGACTGCTGGGTTGTTTAAGGGCTAAACAACCCAGCGGTTAACCCAACAACAAACCATGGATTAACTGCTGGGTTGCTTAGCCCCTAAACAAGCCAGTGGTCTGGGTTCACACACCCCACTAAGCAACCTATGAAGAAGGTAATTGTGGGTTGCTGAGTAAAAGCAGAAGTGGCAGCCATGTTGCAGGCATCATGTCCACTCTCTCCCGCTTGTCCCCAACAGCCCAGGGGTTGTTTAGTCTATGGGCTGTTCTGACATGCAAACCGGCCCATTCTTCCCACTCATCGCGCTGCTCCCTCCCCATCCCAACATTCACATAGCAAGCTCCTGTTTTCAGAGCCTGTCTGTATGCAACTCTTAAGCATTCTAGACATGGTAGAGATAATCATCATCACCATCATGGTTTTACATTTTAAGATGGTTAGTTTTCAGGCAGCAACATAGACACAGACTTTAACAGTTGAAATAGAAAAGTTTATTTGGGGACCTGTAAACATCCCCTCCAAAGAACAACATTTCAGAAAACCTGTGAGAGACAATGGTCATTTGTGTCCTATGTTAGAAGGTGCAGTCAAACCAACACACAAAACAACTCCACAATTCTTCAACTATGCAGGCAAAGAACACAGACTGGGACACGGACACACACACACACTTTACCCTCCCAACACCAAGAAATTACATGGACACTCCCCTGCCCACCCAAAGTTGCAAGTGTACATCTGTGTTTGGTCCTCCCCTACTCTGCTGGCAGCAAGAGTTTGTTTTGGAGGGGAGGGATGACGACACTTTACCCAGCCATCTTCAGCCAGGTATTGCTTGTTTCAAGAAAAATGGACCTAGAAGCATGCAGGACCTCAGGCTATGAAATGTCGGTTACATTTCCAGCAACATTCCAACACCAACTGATTCAACGAAGCACTTCAGAAGACTTTCCTCTTTAAGAGATCTGTTTCAGAACTGAAGAAAAACCCTTGGGACTTGGGTGGTGTAAGTTCCATCTGAAGACACAAACACTATTCACTCAACACTTATGTCAGCTGTGCAGAGAGAAACATGTGCAAGAAAAGGATCGTGGACAAACGTGGAACTGGGCGGGACAGCTGCAGAGATCCAAGGATCCCTTCCAATAATGCACACACTCATATACCCACACCCCCACTGTTAGTGAGAAGCTTACACAGCTTTCCGGTGATATTCTGGAGGTGCAACCTCATAGTCGCTTGCACTGAACAACGTGGAAGAGTTCTTTGCTAGATACCTGTAAACAGGGAGGAAGGAAAAGCCACAGACTTGAATCTTGTATGGACCAAGAGGCTGGCTTAATGCCCAGTTTTGTAGGACAGTCGCTCAGTCTAATCTTGATACTCCTACAGCACAAAATTTCACAACTTGGTCTTGCTGTTAGCTCAACTTTGCAAAGGAATTGGAAACTGGCACCCAGCCAGCTCTCATGACTGCATGCTGTTCTTCAGCCCCATAACCACCCCTTCCCTACTGCTCTGCAGAACCAGGACAGAAAACCAGGTCACTGCTGAGGTGCTCCTTAGAGCTGGGGGAAAAGGGGCAGCTCATCTGCTCATGCAGGCAGCAGCTGCACCTCTGTTTCTGCTGGGGTACCACTTCAGACTAGTTCACATAGACAGTCAGCATGTCAGAGAGAAAGGTACTAGCCTAGCCTTCTCACCAACATGCTAGGTTTTCTACACGCAAGATTTCTTTCTTCCCCTTGAGGGAGCATTCAAACATTTCCCCCTGCCCCCACCTGAAGTGGTAGAGTTATTATGGAATCTGCTCTTTGGGTAGCCTGGCCCACACTTTGGACAGCCACAGAACCCCATAGAAGGAATGTAAAGAGGGGTGAGCATGTTAGCTCTGTTGCATCTAAGTCAGCAAGGAGTCTTATGGCAACGGGGTCCAAAGCTACATAGTGAGGAAAATTTGTTAGGAGGCTTTATGGCACAGCTGTAACAAGGTCATGTCACACCAGACCATAAAGAAACCTGGCAGAGTGAGCTTGGAGTGGCTGTATCTATGGCAAGCGATCACCGTGCCTCCTCTTAAACCCCTGAAAACAAAGGTGCCCTCTAGGAAAATCTGCGGGACTGAGAGACCACTGAAGAGGCCTTCTAGTCCAATCCCCACCTCCTGCAAGTCAAGGCCACCCGTTGCCAGCATGTGCCACGCCTCGGTTCACAAACGCACAATGTAGGCACAACGTGCTGAGAGGTCCTCGCATCAGGCCAGAGCCCGGGGGCCTGCTCTACCAGTCCTCATGAAAGGACTCTGCACAAAGCACACATATCCTCCCAGGCACCAAGACGCCATCTATATAACACACCTCTCGGCTCGGCAGAAGTCAAAGATGATCTGCTATACATACTTTAGGAAGTCGTGCAAGTAGTTCAACAGCAAGGCCAAACTCTTCTCATCAAGAGGCGTGTAAGCAAGCATTGCTCCAATCCGGACTGTTTGAATAGTGATTTTTTTTTAAAAAAAGAGAGACAAGGTATTAAGGGACGCATTTTCATGATTCCTAATATCACCCCCTCCGTCTATTTCCAGTGAAGTTGTAAGGCATCATAGCATGCGGGTCATGACTTGAACCCTTTAAAGCGGGGGTGAACCTCCAGCTCACAGGCCAAACACAGCTTGCCTGGGGTCTCAATCCAACCCCCCAGGGCTGCCCAGATGGCCCTGCCCACTTCTTGGCCTCACCCCCAAAGGAGGCTCCACACCCTCAACCCACAGAAGCCACTGCCGACCCTCCGCAGAGCTGCAGCTTCAGGGATGCCTAGGGACTCTCCTGGGTCTGAGCCAAGGAAGCAGGCGTCTCCAAGTGCTCAGGAGAACAGGGGGAGTTGGGTGTTCACATGGCAGCTGCTCTTGATCTGAGGGAGCAGGCACTGCTTTGTCCAAATGAACCATTAGGGTGGGGACCTCACTGAGTATTCCACAGCAGGGATGAGCAACCTCTCCCCCCACCCCAAAGGGCTGCATGTGAGCGGTGGCTGGGGAGCCACCCTAGACACACTTCATCCATTATCCAGTCTTTCTCTTGCTCCCCACCCCAATATCCCTCCATTCACATATCGCCCATTCATCAGTCATCTGTTTGACCCATATTCACTCTCTCACATTTCCATTCTCTCCCCAGCTGCAATCCCCTACTCCTCCCGCCACCCTCCCAACAATTAGGCTTTGGAAAGAGTTCCCATGGGCACCAATGGGGCCTTCCCCCCACGAAAGCTAAGCTGCTGCATGGGGAGGCAAGTGGGGGGTCAGTGTGTGGGGTTAGCCCTTCCCTCCCCAGCGGCAATCCCTCCCCCCACGCATGGCAATTAGTCTTGGGGGAAGCCCCATTGGTGCATACTGGCATTTCTCACACAAGTGGCTGCATTCCCAAATGCAAACACCAGTGTTGGCAAAGAAAGGCACACTTTGTAAAGAGCATCTTTTAGCCTTTTGTTCCACATACTACATACATACCAAATAACCGTAGGAGGTGGGGAGCACCATACACCTGCGACATGGGGGCATCAGGATGATCTGCTAAGATTTCTGCATACTGCGGCCTCTCAAATTTATACAGCAGTTGCGTGCCCAGCATTACATTGAAGTACTCTTTGATGCCTGCCACAACTTCATTAACAGCATATTCTCTGGTTCAGAGAAAAACACACACAGAACATTGTAAAAGACAGCCAGGGGTACCATACTGGTCAAGGGGGGTGGGGGGGGGAGCAACAGCCATCTCAGCAAGCCTTCTCCCTCCTTTGGGGAGCCCGTCTGTCGGTTCACCTTCCACTGGCCTCACTGTGCACGTGTGCACAGAGTATCTGCTCTGCTCTGCTCCCAGGCTGGCTTTTGCAAGTGGGTGCTTCTGGAGAGAGCCTACGGTTTACTTGGCTGTGGTCGCATGGCTGCAAGCCACCAGACGGCAACGCTACAGGCGACTGGCCTTTTAGCTTGGGCATCCACACAGGGCGTGGAAGCTGGCCATTTTGTTTTTGGCTAGTACATTAATTTATTTATTTTTATTGGTAGGTGAAGTGTTTGAGGACAGAGGGAGAGCACATTTTGGGGGCTTCCATAGTTTGGAGTATGTGTGTGGAAAGGATGGAGTGTTACTGAAAGGACACTGGGTCTATTTCTTCTCCTGTTCTCCAACTTCTCTGCTGTTAAATACGCCAGTTGGTAAGTAGTACAAAAACAAACAGCCCTCCTCCACAGTTTAATTGGGGAGGAAAAAGCTGATTGAGTGGCTAAGACAAAGACCTTGCTGGACAAATATGGTGAGCCAGGTATGGCTCAGTTTGTTCCTGCTGGATACTGTGTTCAGCAGCATCCATTGTGCGGAAGCAACATCACTGTGGCCTGTGGGTTTGTTCTCACATACGTACCCAGCACAGATTATGTCTAGCACTGCATGTCTGCGTCTGGCATTAGGGTTCTACAGGTGTCCCCACTGGCCACTAGTCAGCCCACTTTGGAGGGAAGCAGGCCTGTTAGAATGACCCTGGGGACTTACGCATCCAACTGGATTCCAGAACACTCCAGGGAATATTTCAGGGGATTATGGTGGGGGCTCTGTAGAAGCCCTCATGGATAAATGGAGTTGGTAGTTTGCTGGGTGAATTAACTGGCACTCTCTTCCCTGGCATCATGTATGGTTTACCCAGCAGTGGGCAGGAGGAGACTGAAGTGGGTTGAAAGATGCTTGAGGCATGGCAAAACACTCACACAGAGTCTGATCAAGTTTATCTATGGTCATATCAGGAGGAAGTGAAGAGATTGATTATATATATATTTTTTGTTTTCAGTTGCCTTGAATATCTGTTGGGAAAGCGGCATATATATGTTTCATATAAATAAAAAACTTGAGGCCAGCCCCGGTCCCATCATCTCAAACAACTGATACTTTCACCAAGTTTGTTTCCGTTGGCAAAAGATTAGCAACACACTCTTCTAACAGCCCCTCGCAAAGCAACTGTTTGAATTCCTCCTGCTCACTTGTTATCAGTGTTTCCTCGTGATTTCTTGTAGTTTGCGTAGTCCTCTAAAATGGAGTCAACATTCTTCTTGGCAGGAAGATAGAAGAGCTATGGAAGAAAGCCACAGACGCCTGAGCCAATGCACAGGCTGGAAAAATGCAGCTCCAGCAGCCAAGTGACTGGGAACTTCTCTTTTGAATTGGGACCATCTTGCCTTTGATACCACACAACTGGAGGACTGAAATTACCAGCCTATGAGGAAAACCGCCACATTTAGAATGGCTACGCCCCATATGAATCACCAAGGGCACTGCAGATAGTTAAAAAGAAATAATCCAGTTACGGTGCAATCCTATAGGATCCGCCCTGGATACTCGTAAGCCTTAGAGGCTTATGAGTGTCCGCTGCAGAGTGGGAGGTGTGGAAGGGGTGAGCCTCACCTCCACTGTGCCTCCAGGGCTTTTTCACCCATCTGGCTGAAGTGTCACAGAGGGGAAGGGGCTGGCGAGGCCTCCGGATATGGCATAAGCCAACCTCTCCAGTGCCCTCCCTGCCCATGGGAATGCCCCCTTTACCTCCTCTCCGAGGTGGCTTTTGTGACCGTGGAGAGGCAGCCGACCCAGTTTTCTCTGCACTGGCTGTGAGGGGGAGGGCGGAGCTCCGATTCCAGAACCCAAGGTCAGACCTCTGGCTCCAACCCCAAGTCCAGGAATCCAAAATATCATACAGCTCCCTAGACTCTGTCTAGGGGCCACAGGATTCCTCCCTTAGTAGCACAATTTCAAAGTTACCTGCTTTTGCCGGGTGATCAAGTCCCAGTCATCTACAAGCCATGGTTTCAGCTCTTCTGGTATTTTTACCTTTACTTCAACCCTGTTCATAAATGTTTCTTCCTGAAGAAACAAAGATGCAAGTCCTATATTTCGATACTGGAGTTGAATAGAGTGCATTCTTGTGTAGAGGGCTCAGAAAATAAGGCACATGAAACAGAAAACAGATTCTGCCACAAAATTCTAAGCTACACCTATTGAGAAGACCCAAGGAACCCAAAAGGACATCGGGAGTCCTGTTTTTTGCACTGCAAGCTGAACTGTGTACCGAAAGCAATCTAGCAAAGTAAGCTAGATCTATAGTCCTTGACAGCCCAAATACTTACACTTTCAACAGTAGGGTCTACTCGAGCCCTTTTCTTCCTAGGGGGCTGAGGGTTTTCATTGGTGCTGCTGCCTTCTCCAATTCCAGGAGCTAAATACACATGCAAGAGAATCATTGCTGTATTTTTTAGCTAAGTATTTTACACTTCCCTCCCTCCGCTATATGAAGAGCTTTATGTGAATTACTTGTTCAAAAAACAAAATAGTACATAAAAATTGCTTCAAAATCACTGCAATCAGCTACTGAATCATTTGCGCACTGTCTTCTAAATACCAGTAGCAGGTAGCAAAGGCAGAGAAGTTGACCGGAAAGATTTTCTCAATATGGTACAAGGCGTTCATTGAAGAGTCTACTTATACAATTGTACATTTTATCTGTACTTCAATACATATTTAATATGCTCCTCTCCTCTTTTACCAAGCCAATGTGATCGATCCTAACTTGGATTTCCACAGGATGTTTTAAAGATCTAGTAATTGCTCGATGTGAAAATCTCCAGGTTTTGATCCCACATTACATATATATATCTGTTTAAAATGCTTTTATATTTTAGATTGGTTTGATACCACACAACTGGAGGACTGTTCAAGGGCAACTTGTGTCCCTCCAGATGTTTTGGCCCATCAATCTTAGCCACTAGCCAATAGTGAGAGACTATGGCAGTTGTGTCCCTCCAGTTGTTTTGGCCTACAAGTTGCCCACCCCGTTTTAGATCAAGGCATTTTACTGCATCAAATCACTCATGCTAATACACTAGATATCAATGTCAAGAAATTCTAGATGACAACATTGTAATCTACTATTCGTTTTCACAAGTTCCTAACATATTCAGGAATATTCCCAATACAGTGAGTCTAAACACTCTCTCTGTTTGAAGCTCTCTCTCTATGAAATTGAATTCTAATTCTTTTAATTTGGGAGCTGCTATGCTGGGAAGTTGGTAAACCACATGTATTTTTTCCCAAATGCTTCTTCCCAGCCATGAAGTGTTGAAAACCTAAAACACACTAGAGACACAACCCAAAAGAGAAGTTCTTACTTTTCTGTTTGCTCTTTTTGGTCTTCCTGCCAAAGGAAAGAGAGACATATTATTGCACATGCAACGCAGTTTCTGTACTAGCACTTTTAAGTTCCTTTTTTCATGTCTTCCAGGCTTAAGCAGTTGATCAGTAAGCATGTGACAAAGGCACTGCAGAGCAAAGTGCAAGACCCCACTGGTTTCTAACGTTGCTTAGGCCCAGTATTTAAGGGAACGTCATCCAGGTGGGATAAACTTCAGTACACAGGTAATATTGAAGAAGCTGAACTCAGCATTTGCAAGAAGAAAACAAGATCTAAATGTTTTTAATTTTCTGTAAAGGTAGTGCACATTTCCCATTAACTGCCATACCTGCAGCTGCAGACACACAGTAGAAGTGAACCTTACCAGCAACCTAATACATCAGATGCAGAAGCAGCCTCTTTCACCCCACCTTCCCCAGGAGCGGAAGCACGGCAGGCCAGCCTACTAACTGGTTGACAAAAGGCATGAGCCACAATTTCAGCCAACATGAGAAAATCCGGAAGGATACTTAGCTACATGTTGGGCAAGCAGGCAACCAATAGCATTTAATCAGGATTTGTTTAAGCTTTCTCCTTGCATACCAGTGGCTGGCTGAACTTGTCCAATTATACCTGCTGAAGAAATGGCTGGCTGCTTCCCAGGACTTCAAGAAGTTATACCCCCCACCACCCCAAGCCAATGCATTTCCCAGCCCTCTGCAAGGCAACTTGATCATCCGCATGCAACACCAGGGAATCAAATTCACACACAAAGAGCTACTAGAGAAAGTACAACAGTGCAGAGAGGGGCAATCCATGAATTACCTGGAAAAAAAACCCTTTTATCATCATGAAGAACACTTTAGAGCCAATCTGATCTGTTAAGAATCATGCAGATGTGTTCTCGACGAGCTAACTCCAGGGAGGATTTGCCATTAACCTTTTACAAATACATCACATTGTAGAGAGAAAGAAACTTAAAGAGTCTATGGAAAATCTACACAAGCAAGGAAATCTGAATTTCAGGATGAAGATCCTGGTGTGACATTCCATCCTTAACTCACCGCGTCGATATTGCAGGGGTCTCCAAACTGCAAACTGTATGCGCTCCATCTCGTCTGAAAAATCTAGGTACAATGGGGGTTGAGTTAAGGAGAGAGTGTCAGACCCCAAACATGGAACCTTTAAGAAAATGCAGTTCAGCTTGAAAAACTGACACAACCTTAGAGGCAGTTATAGTCCCATTCAACAAATCCCTGGAAGGTGGGTATCCTCTCTAGAATAGAATCTCCCTGCACCCATGTTTTAATGTTATTTTGGTAAAAGAAGAGACCCAGCAGACAGATCTGGACTCTGAATTAGTATATCCTATCCATTCATCCATGGAAGCAACACAAGGTTGATTCCAAGCCTGCAGAGATCAATGGTGTTCTTTTATCAGAGGCCAGCCAGACCAGCAGCCCCCAAAAAGAAGATACTCCAATAGACTAGTTTCCTTCGAAGTCCACAACAGCACAATAGCTGCACATCTTGCCACCTACTCATTTAACAGTGCTCTATAATAAGAAAAAAGAGTTGTGCTCAAGAAACCTTCAGTATTCTAGTAGTGACAGTCTAATATAGGATTTTGACCATAAAATCCCATCTCTTAGAAAACATGCTTAACTAGCTTCCCCTTAAATTCAAGGTTCTAAAAAGCTGCATTTCAACTGCAGCGCCATCAAAACTGTCAATCTAGCACATCCAATTTGAAAAGAAGTCCAGAATCTGTGATTAGTTTATCTTCTCTCAGTCCTTTGCTAACCTGGAGGACAGATGTTGCAAGGCTACTTGCATCTAAAGAAGAGATCACAATGACGGCAGCCCTGCATACAGCTAGACTGCTCAAATCCCATGGAAGTTGAAGGGAATCAAAGCAGCCTAACCTTCCAATTTCAACTCAATAATCTAACCTTTATGACAAGATTAATATGGTTCATGGTGTTGATGTGAAAACCTTCTACTTAAGGCCTATGTGTTTATTCTATCATTATTCAGACCTTCACAATCTATCTTTACAGAACCATAATAGTGAACAGATTTGTGTTTTGAATATGCTCGTTGGCATTCCAAATATAGTTCTTTAATGGCAATGCTTTCAGAAGAGATGAAGGGAAAATATGTTTTCCACAGTACCATTTTAAACTTGGAGATATGCTTGCTGGGATCTTCAAGGGTGAAGTTTTTGAAGGAAAGCCTTTTAAAGAACAAAACAAATGAATTCTTACACTTCAACATTTTTCTGCTGGAGACCGGACGTTTTCTTGCCTGGAGCAGCACCTCTCATCTTTCCTTCTGCATACTGTTCCCTTTAAAAAGAAAGTCAGCAAAAAGGTTCCAATATCTACACGTCTATAATCCTTCACCACTAAATCCAGGAATGCTGAAAAGAATCTTTGACAGAGTATTCTTAGCACTCCTAAAGCTCCTGCTTCCTTTAGAGGACCCATTAGAGCTAAATGTTTATTATTTCTATCCTGCCTTGCAGAATACAAGTCTACACATCCACTTTCTGAGATCTACAGTTGGGTAATACCTTTATTGGAACCAACCAGACTTCCACAGAAGTCTGCAAGCTTTAGAGTTCTCCAGAACTCTTTCTGATGAGTGCAATGAAGCAAGCCAGTCCGAGGTAGTCTTTGCCTGCCTCGCTCTGTCCCCTTAAATCCTTACCATAGACAGTTGGTAGTAGACAGCCCTGTGTCAAGCCATCTTCTTCACCTGCCTCCCCTGCTCTCCTGGGACCTGGCACTTTCTTCTACCCAGTCCAAAAGAGGCCTGAGGGAAGGCTACAGCCGGAGTTTCCAGTATTAAAGACTGGTAGACCATGATTCTTTGCGGATGAACAGAAGGCACCACTAGGAAACCGTGTCATTAACTGCCAACGCAACTAGTTAAATTTAATACTGGAAGTGCCAGTAAGGATTACATAGAGAATGTACCATCTTGGTTTTTCCTCTTGCCCTCACAAACTCTACACTACGAAAGCTTTAGTTATCTTATACTGCCATGTGCTCATTTTCACCCACATGGAACATGAGATATGAACCATAATGTTGTTGCATACAGCCCAATACATAGCAATGAAGAAACACTGAAGGTATTTCACAGGATATGTTCAAAGCAATGTTTAAATAACTTTACCGCAGCTCCAAATGCTTCTCATGCTTTAGCCAAAGCAATTACTGTATACTGCTTTGAAATCTGTAGATGTAAGTGGTTTATAAATCCTTGTAAGTAAATAAATAAAAATAATATCAAGAGAACTTTTTTTAAATTCAGGTTTTCCCCATCAACAGAAAACCAAGGCATGGGCAGTCTGAACAGACACTGGAAGCTTCTGGCAAGACAGAGAGGAGCATGCTCCGCCCAAACCAAGACAAGCAGGCATAGGAAGGGACAAGCACATCCTTCAAAACAGTTTATTTAGAACCCAGTTGCCAGCATTCTGTCACATTCTAGCATGACCCAAAAAATAATCCAAGATGGGATGTACAGATAGGTGCCAGCCTGGTTTTGAATGGCTGGATTCGCCAGGAGTATAATTGGGAGCATTATCCCTTTACTTACTTTCTCCCATATAAGGGGTTTGTTGCCATTTGCTCCTACAGTGAGAAGTAAAGCTCTGCACTGGAGGACACTGCGTCAATAGAGGAACACACCTTTTGCCGCCCCTCAACATTGCATGCCCCAGGCCCTCCTCAACAGGAATCCATCACCACTATGCTGATGACACCCAACTTTCTCTCTCCTTTTCTTGAAGCTGTTCTAGGTCTAAATCATGCTCTGATGTCAGTAATGGACTGGATGATGGCAAACAAATTGAAGCGTAATCTAGACAAGACAGAAGTGTTCCTGGTCAGTTGAAAGGCAGATCAGGGAATAGGGACTCAGCCTGTGCTGGATGGAATTCTACTCAGGTTCTCAGTTTGGGTGTACTCCTGGACTGAGCCCTGGACCTGGATGCCCAGGTTTCAGCAGCGACCAGGTGTCCGTTTGCATAGCTGCAGCTAGCACACCAACTGTACCCATTGCTGGAGAGGTTGGATCTGGCCACAGTGACAAATGCCCTAGTTACAACCCGTTTGGACTACTGTTATGCGCTCTACATGGGGCTGCCTTTGAAACGTGCTTAGAAACAGCTGGCCCCAAATGCTGCAGCCAAACTCCTGACCGGGGCCCATTCCAGGGAGCCCATGACTCCCTTGTTACAACAGTTTCACTGGCTTCCGGACCATTTCTGGACACAATTAAAAGTTCTGGTTATGATAAAGCCCTATACAACTTTGGACCATGCTAACTGAAAGACTGCAGTCTCCTATATGAGCATGCATGGGTTTTAAGATCTTTAGTGGAGGCCCTTCTCTCTGGAAGCATGTTCGGTGAAGATGCGAAAGAAAGCCTTCTTGGTGGCCACTCCCAGGCTCCGGAACTCCCCCTCTCCTGTCCTTCCACAAGCAGGAAAGTATGTTTTTATTCAGGCAGGCCTTTGGCACGTAAGCCGGTCTGTTGCTGAAGGGGTTCTATTGAGCTAGGTGCTGTCCTTTTTGTTTTACTGTTGTGTTTTTAATGGACTTGTTTTTATGTTTCAATTAACATTGTTTTTAATCTGTGTTTTATTATTGTTAGCCACCTTGAGTGCCATCTTTGGGAGACAGTCAAGTTTAATAAATAAGTCCTACAAAAGGGGGGTCAGAATAAACTGTATCCCCCCCTGGGGGGGAAATATACAAGTCATTCCTGCACACCCACACACCACCGGTCACAGCAATGGGCATTTTGTTAGCTCCTAATAAGAACCCTCATAAACCCTTTAGAAGATGGTTTTGAAGAAACAAGCGTCAACCTGTGAAAATGGGGAGCGGGGGGCAGAGAGAAGAGAAGAGCTGCTGCCCTTGCCTGGAAATGTTCATTTCCTTCAGGCCTCCATGGTCCCCAACCCCAGACAGGAAGTGCTGCTGCATCTTCAGCTTTATAGTTATCCCAGCCTCCTGCCTGTGTTCTCATCCCCCTACACAGGAATACAGAGACACCCAAAACTGCTGCACACAACACACAACACCATTTACAATACCACCAGCCAGACTTATAGTTTCTTCATTAAAAGACATTAATCACTCCACTACTAATACTTACTGATTGGCTTTCTGAAGTTCTTTCTGTTTCTGCAGATTGGTGTCGACGTATTTGAGCACTCTGCTTTCTGGAACCCATTCATCCCAGCTGAAAGAAAAGAGAACAGCTTTCAAAGCCTACATAACTGGGCACGGCCTCCTTGTGAAGTCAGCGACTTCAGGGAAAGCCGGTGATCTTCGCTTTTGTGACTTGCAGTCCTGCATGTCACAAGAACTACCCTCCCAAATGGGGATTTCACCTCCACCTCCCAGGATCCCTAAAATGGGTGTGGGGAAAGAATTCCGCAGTGCCCCACCATCTCCCACCCAAATAAGGACCACAAAGATTTTCATGGCCTGGAAAGTGACATCAGATTGATCAGGAAAGACAGGAGACACAGTGGAGACACAGTGGACACACAGTAGCTGGATAAACAGAGCCCTCATCTTGCTTCCATCTAAAAGACTTCAATTTTTTCACCTTCAGAGCCTGTCAGAATTTTGTGGCCTGATAGGTGACAGCAAAATTTTCAAAAAGGACAGAAGAGGGCACAAAACCCCCCAATGGAATTAGCTACATTCAGGATCAGCAGGAGCTGGGGAAAGTAATCCATGACATCATAATCCTGCCAGCCAACAGAGGACATTTTCAGTGTCTGCTGTTGCTGGACATACTCAAAAAGTCCATTTTCTTGAAAGCCGTAATAGCTGTACTAATTATTTTTGTGCCTCTACTATTGAGTGCATGTAACTGAATGCAATTATGGGATCCTTTTAACTGGAAGTGCCAGGGATGCATGCAAATGTAGTTGCATGCTGCCAGTCATGTGCTTCACACACACCGTATACCACCAGTTACCTAACTTTATACATTAGCTTATGTCTCCAGAAATGTGAAGGACTTGTTTAAACCTTTTAGAGAGAGGTAGGAAATAGAAATACTCACTTTTTATTCCAACCACTGTAATGTATGAAGTATTTCACTTGTTTGTCCTTTATGGCAACCTTTACACACTAGAATAAAGAAGGAAATTCATTTAGTAACTATCCAAGTATGTGAGCCATTAAAATACTTTAATGCCACTTTGGACTGGATTAATAGTTAGGCAGCCTACAGGGTACTGCCGCAGCCAAATAAGGTCCCTTGCAATCTGGGAGTTTCCCATCCTGCTCCTTTAGTATCCCTTGCAGCAGGGAACATGGTGACTGCCCAAAGGGCACCATGTCCCCAGTTACTTGCAACACTGGCTGCCTTGTTATCATGAGAAATACAATACCATCAATATTGCAGAAGACTTCAAAAGGAAGGCAGGATGGGGCAGACCAGAGAAAGGGAGCCTGGGTGCTTGTGGCTGCTGTGTTTGCACAGGCTTGCTTCTGTGCGAGAATGCTGGCAGAGAAAAGCATGGTATGTGAATCAGACACATGCACTGGAACCCCAGAACAGGTTTTTGCATAGCACAGGTACCTCCCACCCTTAATCCAGCACTGCCATTGGTGGGTTAATGTCATCTGCCAAAGCAAACTACAGCCAACATACCTTTGCTTCATAAAGAAGAGGTCCATGGAAACACAGCACCCGTTCACCTGTGAGAAAATGTCCATTTAGTAGAAAAACCACGCCTATACACGCGTACACACACACAGTATCTTTTTTATAAAACTGAAACAAAGACATAAAGACTTGTACATTTATCTTTTTATTGCAACTCTTAGTAAGGACTTGGCCATATTATGCATTCTTGAACCACTGTTTGCTCAAGCTGAGCCCAGTATCTCACTTCTCATACTCCGCCCCAAATAATGTGCATGTTCAAAAACCACCGGCCTAAGTATCGACCTAGCTCTGCCTAAGTATCCCGGCTGGCAGAAGAGCAATGAGAGACGGCAGCATGGCGTATTTTAGGTTTAGAGGTGCCTGAGGAGGATTTCATCCGTGCGGATGAAGCAACAGCCAGTCCTCATCAGGCGGTGCGCGGGCGCGCGCCCGCATTCCCAGGCGGAAAGGCACACGGATCCCCCACCTTCACGGCCCCGGGGTCAAGCGCCAAGTATCAGCCGCCTCAACCGCGGCGGAGGCGTCGCTCGGGCACCGCTTCTCAACAGCAGCGAGCACACAGCGGTGGGCCGGGCCGGGCCCGCACGAAGCGGGGGCGGCGGCGGCACGCGAGCCGGAGCCGCGGGCGCCCACCGAGCGGCGGCGGCCTCCAGGCGCTGCTGGGGCCCCTGGCGGGAGGTCGCCTTCCTCGGGCCGGCGGGCCTCCTGCAGCCGCTGCTCCCCGACCGGGGCGGCCTGGCCTGCAGCACGTGCCAAGAGGCGGGAGGCGGGGCGGCCCGGGGGGCGGCCGCCCGCCCGCAGCCAGGCGGAGGAAACCTGAGGGCGCCGCGGCGGGCCGGAGGCGGGCGGGCGCCCGGCTTCCCCCGAGCCACGGGCGAGAAGGGCCGGGCCCCCCCTTCCCTCGGACGGGGAGGGGCGTTTTCCTGAGGGGAAACGGGTTCCTGGGCATGTGCTGACGGCCCGGAGGGGCCCCGCGCCCCACCCGCGCGCGGCCGAAGCCCGCGCGCGCCGCCCCCGCCGGCCCCGCCGCTCACCCTCTTGGAATTTGGGCTTGGGGTCCTGCTTGGGCGCCATTTATACGCGACTCTGCCTCCCCCTCCCCGCGGGGGCCTCTCAGCTGCGTCGCCGCATTATGGCAAGCGGGGCCGCGCGGCGCATGCGCGGAGCCCGCCCGCCGCCGCCGCCTCCCTCCCCCCCTCCGCGGGGCAGGCTGGGCCTTGTAGTCTTGGCGGCGCCTCGTCCCCAGCGCCGCTCCCGGGCGAGGGCCGCAGGCGCCCCGCCCCGCGAAGGGCCCTCCGCGCCCGCCTGGGCGCAAGCCCCCGCCGCGGGGTCCAGCCCGCGGCCCTGGGAGCGAGAGCGCCCGCCCGGGGTGGCCGGCCCGCCCGCCTCTCCGGCTGCAGCGCAAGGGCCGGCGCGGAGGCGGCGGGCGCCCCCGAGGGCGGCTGCGGCGAGCTCCTCCCCGCACGCGCGCGAGCCCGGGCAGCGCGCGCAGGGCTCCCGCCTGCAGCCGCCGCGGCTGAGCCAGCCCTGGCAGCGCTCCCCCGGGGCACGTGCGGAGGGCCTCCCCGCAAGGCCGCCGCGGCCGGGAGCGGAGCAGCAGCGCGGCGGAGAGGCGGCGCGGGCGGAACGCAGCGTTTGGACACCGTGTGGTCCGGGCAGGCAGGATGGCCGGCCCCCCGGCTTGGGGGCCTCGGCGGGCCGCGGAGTTCACGGAGGGGCCCTGCTCGGGCGCCATTTCTGCGCGGCTCCGCCTCCCCCTCCGCGGCGGGAGAGCAGCCCGGGAGCGGAGGCCCGAGCGAGCGCTCGGAATGGCTCCGGCGCTGGAGCTTCTCGCTCGGGGGCCTGATTTCGCCGGAGCGGGCCGCGCCCCTCGGGTTCGGCGGCGCAGGCCGCGGGCCGCGCGCGCTCCGTTGCGCGGGCCTTGCGGCGCAGCCCGCGCCTAGGCGCGAGCCCGCGGGGCCCCGCGGTGCTCCGCGGCGCGTTCTTGCGGGCAGGGCCGCGGCCTGGGGCTGAACGGGCGCTCGAGGGGGGCTCCCTCCTCGCTGCTTCCTGGGCCCGCTTGGGCTCCTTTTCGCGGCTGGGAAGCCTAGGCAGGCGTGTGAGCGCCGCAGGAAATACCTGTGCGTGACATCAGAATTGATGGAGCACCGCAGTGCGCCACGGAACCAGGCCCTCGCTCGGGCGCCCCGCGCCGACTGCGGGAGGCGTCCCGCGCCAAGGGGCGGCCTGGCGCTCAGGCAGAACGGGGCGCTGGCGACTGCCCGTCTGCGGCAGACGCCCCAGCCTGGAGCGCGGCCCCTCCGGAAGCCGCCTGTCCCGGGGGCCGCGCCCGCGCCGCCCGCGTTCTGCCGAGGAAGCGCCCTCCTCCGGCCCGCGGCGCAGCTGGCCACGGACAGGTGCTGCTGGGGGGCGGCGGCGCGGGCGGCGGGGCGGCGGGGCCCCGAGAAGGCGGGAGGGAGCGCGAGGCGGCTGGCCTGGCGAGCGAGGCGACGGGCCGAGCCCGGGGCGGCGCAGCAGGGGCCGCTGGGGCAGCGCGAGGGGCGCGCGCCGCTGGGGCTCAGCGGCAAGGCGCTCCGAGCTGCGACGCGAGCCTCTCGCCCCCTCCGTGGGCGCCGCCGGGCGCACGCGCGTTGCGCCGGGGGCGAAGTGCCGCCGGCCCTCGCCTGAAGGGCCGGGCAGCGCTCGCCGCGGGGTCCAAGGCGAGCGGACGGGCTGCCCGGAGAGCGGAGCCCGGCTGCAGCGGCGAGTGGGCGCGGGGCGGGCAGACTGCGCCTGGCGGGCGCGCGGGTGTAGACCACGGGGACTGCGTGAAACGAGGATCCGTGAAATCAAAATAGGGTCCTCATGATTTGATACGATTTTTAAAGAGGAGACCCCCCAAACCACCGTCCAGTCACGCAGCACCTCTGCCTCCGCAGACTGAACCAGAACAATCACGGATCCATTGCGCGCGGGTGCAGCCACAGTGCAAAAACCGGGATCCTTGGCAGGGATCCCCTTGATTTGATACGATTTTTGCAGAACAAATCCCCCAAACCACCACCATATCCCAGAGCACATCTGCCTCCACAAACCAAACCAGAAAAATCACGGATCTGCCAGTTGTGGGCACAGCCACAGTGCAAATAACAGGGATCTGAGGGTGGGGTCCTCTTGATTTCATTTTATTTATTTATTTATTACATTTCTATCTGGCCTTTTTTCTTCTTTGAGAAACCCAAGGTGGCGTACATAATTCTCTCCATTTTAGCCTCACAACAACAACCCTGTGAGGTAGGTTGGGCTGAGAGTCTGTGACTGGCCCAAAGTCACCCAGTGAGCTTCCATGGCTGAGTGGGGACTAGAACCCAGATCTCCTGGCTCCTAGTCCAACACTCTTGCCACTACACCACACTTGCTCTTTTACAGAGCAAATCCCCCACACCACAATCAAATTGCAGAACACATCTGCTTCCACAAACTGAACCAGAAAAATCAGGGATCTGCCACTCATGGGCACAGCCATGGCGCAAAAACATGAATCTAAGGCAGGGTTCCTTAGAGATCCTTACGATTTTTACAAGAATAATACCCGCAAACACTATCATATCACAGACCACATCTGCTTCCATCGACTGAGCCACGAAAATCGGGTCTGCCACTCATGGGCTCTGCCACAACACAAAAAAATGGTTTAGAGGCAGGGATCCGCAAGGATCCTCATTATTTTTACAAGGAAAATCCCCAAACCACAATCTAATAACAGACCACATCTGCCTCCATGGACTGGACCATGAAAATCACAGATCCACCACTCATGGGCACAGCCACAATGCAAAAACATGAATCTGAGGCCGGGATCCTCTTGATTTCATATGATTTTTACAAAGCAAATCCCCCAGACCACAATCAAATCAGAAAGCGCATCTGCCTCCACAGACTAAACCAGAAAAATCGGGGACCCACAGCTCATGGGCATAGCCATGGGGCAAAAATAGGGATCCGAGGCAGGGATCCTCATGATTTTTACAGGGGAAGGCCCCCAAAACACCATTATATTGCAGAACACATCTATGCCCAGGGAATGAGTGACAAAAACATAAGATTTGGGGCTTCATAGCACTGTCATGTTATAAAGCCATGGATAAGATGCACAATTCAGTATGGATCTCTGAATTTTTACATTGAGTCCCCCCTGCCCAACACCCCCACAATCAAAGCACAGAATTCATCTTTGTCCAAGTACGCACACTAAGAATCCCAGATCTTCTTCACCGCAAATGGTGTGAACCACTTATGTGAGGCATGGATCCTGATGGATCATCTGGATTTTATATGTACTGCATCCAAACTCATAGCTAAATCACAAAGCAAGTCCATGTCAGTGGCATGGATCCTATATTTCTCAGATCCAGGATGGCAAGAAATAAAATTGATTCAAGATGCAGTTCCTTATGGGTCCTCTGGATTTTAACATAGTGTCCCCACAAATACACCATTATAGTCAGAGGTCACATCCATGGCCACAGAACAAAGTATTAAACTTACTGATCCTGTACTTCATGGAGCAGGCGTGATGTAAAAACATGAATCCATAACAATCACACTCCCATGCCACAAAACATGGATCTGAGGCATGGATACTCATGATTCCCCTGGATTTTTATGGGGATGTCTCCAAAACCACCAAATCACAAATCATGTCTGTGTCCAGGGACTGAACCGTAGAAGGTCCTTGGGTCTGATCTGCTGATCTTCCCCCTTCCAGAAATGAGTGTTTCTGCTCATTTTGGATTGACCCCAGAAGTGCTAAATCACTGCTAGTGGCCACTTGTGGAACGAAATTGGTGGGGCTGGCCGCACACACAAGGGCTGCATTGGATTCTGCCTCTGGTCATGTAGGAATTAGAGACTGCAGCATACCAACAGTCAATTGGTTTTTTCTCTCCTTCCTCTCATATTGCAGTTGGACTAGTAGCCACCCAGTGATATTGCTGGACAGCTCCCAGGCCACTGTCAGGAGCCCATTTTCGGGAGCAAATTGTACCTATATTTTTTAAGCTGCATTGGCTCCTGGTATGTTTCCATGCCAAATTCAAAATGCTGGTCTTGATCTTTGAAGCATTACCGGCCTCAACCAATATTAAGTGAAGGACCAGGTGTCTCCATGTGATCAAGCCCACCTGTTTAAGATCTCTAGGAAGGGTTCTTCTTCACATTCTGCCACTTCAGTTAGTTTCATTGGTACAACTGACAGGATCTTCTCTGTGTTGGCAACAAAGCTTTGAAACTGTCTCCTGTGGGAGATGTGCCTGGCCTCCTCTCGTTCCACCTTGAGAAATGGTGAAGAGCATCCTTCTTCACCAGGCTTTTAATGATAATTGAAACTGCATTTTTATCCCCCTGAATCTCTCTTTGCTTTCTTATATTTGCTCTCTCTATATCTCTCTATGTTTGCTCTCTTTACAGACATTGGTGCTGTTTTGTATATTTTTATTTTATTTTGTAATTGTTGATGTTGTATTGCTAATTTATGTTGTATTGCTAACTGACTTGCCTCTTCTTAGCAGGAAAAGAGCAGAGAAATAAAATAACATACTTTTAGTTAGGGTTGTTGGCAAAATCTGCAATGGATTCAAATTATTTCAGATTTCTGTTCATCTGACCTGCGGATTCCGCTGCGAACCAGCTTCTTCTGCGAGGATTCTGTGGACTTCCAGACCATTCTTTTACTTTGAGGGAAGATTTGCATTACTGCTCATTAGCACTAATGCGTACTTGCAGTAATGTGTTAATGCACATTAGCACCCATGAGCATTACAAGTGGAAGATAATTCTCATAGAAAGTCATCCAATTCCATCAGTGAGTGGCCAATGGAATTAAAGAGATCTGACAAACACAGACGGAAAGGATCCAACAAAATCTGTACATCCCTACTTGTACAGTAGGGATTACCTGCAGGTGGATGTGAGCTGTAATTAGATGGTGGTCATGCCTCCAAAAACCATGAAGATCCGTTAGAGCTCGTGCCTCAGAGATGGGTTTTTATATCATCACGATTACGTGGTGGGGCTTGTGTGCAAGAATCACGAGGACCCTGCTTCTGATCCAAGCTTGCGCAGCATGGTGTGGCACAGCATGCTGGATCCATGCTGATTTTTATGGCGCACTCCATAGATAAGGGTGTAAAGTGTGACTTAGCATTTGATTTTAGGTGTTCCATGTAAAAACTATTAAGATGATTTATGAGGATCCATTCCTCGTGTACCTGTTGTTGTTCCATGGGAACACCTTTCTCTAATGGATACATGCTTTTTAGAGCCCAGCGGGTATAGAAGGATGAGAGCTGATTTGATTATGGATTTGGAGAAAGATACCTGGTAAACATCAAAACAATCCTGGGTTGTGAGTGTGGCAGCATGCTGGTGAACCACACTGCCTGATTGCCTCTGCTGTGAGTGGGAGCACAGAAACAACCCAGGGATGTTCTGGCCCCTTGCTAGTTTGTTGTGACATGAAACCAAGAACTCTGGTTTGCCTATTCACAATCAACCCAGAGAAATAAGCCATGGCTTGGTTTGGGGTTCTTTCTCAGGCTTGTTCTGGACGAGACAAGCCAGACTTCCTTGTTTGCACATTATGTCAAACAAGCCAAGGATGAAGGATTCCTGGATTCTTTAGGTACTCTCATTCACAGCAGGAGATCAGGCAGTGTGCAATAGCATGCTCACTCATTCCTAAAAACCCAGGGTTTTAAAAAAGTGATTACAGGATCCAGGATTTTTAAGGTTCAGTTCTGAGGATACATGCCTTGAATCAGTGTTTTTGTACTGTAGCAGAATGGTCAAGTATAGGATCAATAATTGGATTCAGTACATGGGCATCCATGTCAGCTATGATTTGACCATGGTTTCATGTGGATCCCATATAAAATTCCTATCCCTGTTTTTGTGACATGCCTGTCATGAGTGGCAGATCTGCCATTTTTCTGGTTAAGCCTGTGGAGGCAAATGTGCTCTGTGATATGATGGTGTTTTGAGGTATCTTTCTTGTAAAAATCATGAGGATCTCTGAAGATCCTTGCCTTGGATCAAGTTTTTGCGCTGTGGCTGCACCCACAAGTGGAAGGTCTGTGGTGATTTTTCTAGTTCAGTCAGTGGAGACATATGTGCTTTGTGATATGATGGTAGTTTGGGGGATTTGTTCTGTAAAAATCATACGAAATCAAGAGGATCCCTGTTTTTGCGCCGTGGCTGATCCATGATTTTTCTAGTTCAGTCCATGAAGACAGATGTGCTCTGTGGTATGATGGTATTTTGTGGGATTTGCTCTGTAGAAATCATATGAAACCAAGGGGATCCCTGCCAAGGATCCCTGCTTTTGTGCTGTGCCTGCGAGTGGTGGAGCTGTGATTTTTCTGGTTCAGTCCAAGGAGGCAAATGTTCTGCTATATGATGGTGCTTGGGGGTATCTTTCTTGTAAAAATCATGATGATCCCTAAGGTTCCCTGCATCGAATTCATGTCTTTGTGCGGTGGCTGCTGCGCCCAGGAGTGGCAGATCCATGAATTTTCTAGTTCAGTCCATGGAGGCAGGTGTGCTCTGTGATATGATGGTGTTTGGGGGTATATTTCTTTTAAAAAAATCATGAGGATCCCTGCAGATCCCTGTCTCGGATCCCTGTTTTTGCTCCATGGCTGCGCCCACAAGTGGCGGATTTGTGATTTTTCTGGTTCAGTCCGCAGAGGCAAATGTGTTCTGTGATATGATGGTGTTTGGGGGGTATTTTTCTTGTAAAAATCATGACGATCCCTGAGGATCCTTGCCTTGGATCAAGTTTTTGCGCTGTGGCTGCACCCACAAGTGGAAGGTCTGTGGTGATTTTTCTAGTTCAGTCGGCGGAGACATATGTGCTTTGTGATATGATGGTAGTTTGGGGGATTTGTTCTGTAAAAATCATACGAAATCAAGAGGATCCCTGTTTTTGCGCCATGGCTGCACCCACGAGTGCGGATCCCGGATTTTTCCGGCTCATCCCATGGAGACAGATGTGCTGTGTGAATGGGCGGTAGTTTGGGGGGGTCTCCCCTTTAAACATCGTGCGAAATCGTGAGGGTCCCGGTTTGATTCCGCGGAGCCTCGTTTCCCTTCCTAGGCAGATGGCGCCGCAGCGGGGCGCAGGCCGCCGAGCACGAGGGGCGCGGCGGGCGGGAAGAGCCGCTGCCTGGGCGGCCCGCGAGCAGAGCGGCGAAGCGGCGCCGGCCGCGCTCCACCGGAGCCCCGCCGGGCTGGCTCCTCCGCGGGCCCTGCTCCGCAGCCCCGCCCTCGGCGCCGGGCCGGGCGGGCGCTGTCTGCGGTGCTGGCGCGGCGGCCACGGGCCCCGCGACGCGGCGGGCCCGGGAGCGCTCTGCCGCGCAGGCGGGGGCGGCCCGCCGGGGCAGGCGGGAGGCAGCGGCGAGCCGCGCGCCCGCCGCGCTTTTGGTGGCGAGGCACTCGGGAGCGAGGGCAGCCTCGCAGCGCGGCGGGCCCTGGCCACGGGCTCAGCGAGCGGGAAGCCGACGGAGGGCCGCAGGACGGCGCCCCAGATCCGAGCGAGGCGGTCGGCGCGCCCGGGCCTGGGGAGCGCAGGAGGGCGACGCGAGCGAATTCACGCACGACCTGCCGGGGCCGCGCGCCGCTGGGAGCGGGCGCCTCCGGGGGCCCAGGCGCGCCTGGCTTGACGCTGCGGGCCCCGTCCTTTTTCATCCGCCCGCGGAGCGCTCCCGTTTCCTTCCAGCACCGGTCTCTGGACAAAGATCTTTAGCCGCAGCTACGGTGCACCAATTCAGCCGCGCCATCCCACAGGCAGCACGAACCCTGGTTCCCGAGCCTGGTTCCAGGCATGCTCGCAGAAGGCCCCAGGCTCAGTCCCGGCACTCCACCCAGGAGAGAATCCGGCCTGAAGCCCGGGGAGCTGCTGCCAGTCAGTGTCGACAGTACTGGAATAGGTGGGCCAACGGTCTGACTCAGTATAGCGCAGCTTCCTGCGTTCCTAGGTTAGGCATCACGCCGACCCGTGAGTAAGCTTCCTCCACCATCGTTTGGCATGCCTGTTGCGCTAATGAGTGCTACTGGCTTCTAGTGTGGTACTCATTCTTTCGACTGCACATTCAGTTCACAGAGACTGTTCAATAAATGTGTATTATCTTATGGGGATCCTTCTGGACTGAAAGGCTGGATAGAACACAAGCACACAAACCAGTGGCAGTCAGTCCCTGACCCGCTTCTTCTTTCTGATGTCTGCCTACTTGCTGTCTCCTCCTCCTCGTATTTATTTATTTATTTATTTATTCAATTCATTTCTATACCGCCCAATAGCCGAAGCTCTCTGGGCAGTTCACAAAAATTAAAACCAAACAACACACAATAAAACAATTTAAAATATATAGAACATTAAAACCACAATATAACAATACAACCACAATAAAACCTAGCAGCAGTGCAGGAGTTTAAAATATAGATTTAAAATGGCAAAGATAAAAATTTAGAAAGCTAAAATGCTAAAATGCCTGGGAAAATAAAAAGGTCTTCACCTGGCGCCGAAAGGAGTACAATGTAGGCGCCAGGCGAACCTCACTAGGGAGCTCATTCCAGAGCCGGGGTGCCACAGCAGAAAAAGCCCTCCTCCTAGTAGCCACCCGCCTCACTTCCTTTGGCAGGGGCTCACGGAGAAGGGCCGCTATGATGATCTTAAGGTCCGGGCAGGCACATATGGGAGGAGGCGATCCTTCAGGTAACCTGGCCCCAAGCCGTTAAGGGCTTTGAATGTTAACACCAGCACATTGAATCGGGCCCAGAAATGGACTGGCAGCCAGTGCAGCTGGAAAAGTACTGGCGTAATATGAGCTCACAGGCCAGTCCCTGTTAACAATCTTGCTGCGCTATTTTGGACCAGCTGAAGTTTCCGGACCGTTTTCAAAGGCAGCCCCACGTATAACGCATTGCAGTAATCCAGATGAGAAGTTATCAGAGCATGGATAACTGTAGCAAGGCTATCTCTGTCCAGATAAGGGCGTAGTTGGTATACCAGCCTAAGCTGATAAAAAGTGCTCCATGCCACTGAGTCCACCTGTGCCTCAAGTAACAGTTCTGGATCCAAGAGCACCCCCAAACTACGAACCTGATCCTTTAGGGGGCGCGCAACCCCCTCCAGAACAGGTTGAATATCACCTAGCCAGGCAGACGAACCACCCACTAACAGTACCTCCGTCTTGTCTGGATTGAGTTTCAGTTTATTAGCCCTCATCCAGTCCATTACCGTGCCCAGGCACTGATTCAGAACAGCCACTGCCTCACCTTGGTTTGATGAGAAAGAGAGGTAGAGCTGGGTGTCATCTGCATATTGATGGCACCTCAGTCCACACCTCCGGATAACCTCCCCCAGCGGTTTCATGTAGATGTTAAACAGCATGGGGGATAAAATAGAGCCCTGTGGAACCCACAGTGGTTTTTTGTGAACCGCCCAGAGAGCTTCGGCTATTGGGCGGTATAGAAATGAAATAAATAAATAAACCCCATGGCACAATTGCCATGGCACAGAGCAATAATCCCCCAGCACCACCTTCTGGAATCGGCCATCCAAGTAGGAGCGGAACCACTGTAGTGCAGTGCCTCCAATTCCTAACCCAGACAACCTATCCAGAAGGATACCATGGTCGATGGTATCGAGAGCCGCTGAGAGGTCCAGGAGAATCAACAGGGTCGCATTCCCCTTGTCCCTCTCCTGGCAGAGGTCATCCCACAGGGCGACCAAGGCAGTTTCCGTTCCAAAACCAGGCCTGAAGCCCGATTGAAATGGATCTAGATAATCCATTTCATTCAAGAGTGCCTGGAGCTGTCCTACAACCACCCGCTCAAGCACCTTGCCCAGGAAGGGGATGTTGGCCACTGGCCTATAATTGTTAACATCCTCTGGGTCCAGGTTAGGCTTTTTCAGGAGTGGTCTAATTCCTGCCTCTTTTAAAGCGGCAGGCACCACTCCCTCTCTCGAGGAATTTACAACCTCCTGGACCCAGCCGGACAACCCCTCCTTGTTTGATTTAATAAGCCATGAAGGGCAAGGGTCAAGCACACAAGTGGTCGATCGGACTTGGCCAAGCACCTTGTCCGCATCCTCAGGCCTCAGTAACTGAAACTCATCCAATAAAACTGGACCAGATGGTGCTCTGAATGCCTCTACCAATGGAACTGCATTAATGGTGGTGTCCAATTCATGACGAATCTGAGTGACTTTATCCTCAAAGTGCCGTGCAAACTCGTCACAGCGTGCTACTGAGGGTTCCACCGTCTCTCTCCCTGGCCCAGAACGTAACAGGCCGCAAACCACTCGGAAAATCTCCGCTGGACGACACTGAGAAGATGCAATGCTGGTGGAAAAGAACTGTCTCTTTGCCACCCTCACCGCCACAGAGTAGGCTCGATAGTGGGCTCTTACCTGTGTTCGGTCAGACTCAGCACGAGTTTTCCTCCACCTGCGTTCTAGCCGTCTCCCCTCCTGCTTCATGGCCCTCAGCTCAGGTGTATACCAAGGAGCTGGCCGGGCTCTGCTCAGAGGGAGAGGGCGCTTGGGCGCGATCGTGTCAACCGCCCGAGTCATCTCTGCATTCCACAGAGCGACCTGGGCTTCGACAGGAGCACCAGCCATACCAGCAGGAAAATCCCCCAGAGCCCTCTGGAATCCATCAGAATCCATTAATCTCTTCTCTCTGAGGTCCCAACACTCCCCACTGACTTTCCTCCCCTTGCTCTTTCCCTCCCCTCTCCGTCTTCCCCTTGCCCTGCATCTCAGCATGTTACAGGAGCAGGCCTGGCAGGCACCCTCAGCTGCTGCTACCCAGCCATTTTTTCTGCCATCGGGGCTCCGGGCTGGGTCATTTCTGGGAGAGAGCGCAGGACAGGAAGGCCTGGCATGTGGTCACGAAGAGTCGGACACGACTGAACAATTAATTATTCTGTAAACCACCGAGAGAGCTTCTGCTGTGGTGTGGTATAGAAATGTAATTAAGAATAATGATAATAATAATATTGACGTTGTGGCCCTGTGTTAACAATGCGTCTGGCCAATTGCATTCTGCCATTATAACCAGAAATTAGCGGGGCTTAGGTTCTATGGCATATACTCAGAAAAAGGCTGAGGGGATTGATCTGGAACTTGGAAGTGTTTGAGAGATTCGTTTGATTTTGAAGTAGAAACAGCTTATTTGTAGTGTTGCAGAAATCAGAGTCGGAGAGACCACGGAGTGAAGGAAAAAGAGTTTTTCTTTATTAACGTGTGGGCTTTATGGCTGGAATCACTTCCAAAGAGCCAAAAGCCCCGATTTACATCAGCAGATTTTTTTTCTAGATATTGTAACACATAGGAAACGGCTCCTCCTCTCCCTCCCATGTAGGGTTGCAGTCCTCAACATTTCCTCTCCTAGCACCATTGTTTATATCCCAGGAAATGGGTTATAGGGCATAAGCAGAGAACATGATTTACAACTCTATGCTGACCTTAGCCTTGTTGACAAGATAAGAAATTCCTGCGTCTCTTTAGCTTGCAAAATGTATTCGAGGGAGAAAGAGCTCAGCAAAGGCATGAGGCTACTTAGTCTGACCCTCTACATTGCTACTACAGTAGGAGCTTGATGAGTGACCAGAGGTTTGACAGGTATTGTCCATTTTCTTTCCATAGACTTTGCTGGGGTTATATTTTATAGGTTTGTTTCTCCATTTGTGCAGCATCTTTTGGGAAACAGTTTGTTGTGTCAGGTTAGAGGAAGGTCAGCTGTGTGCAGTGCCATAGTAGTACTGTAAAATATTGATAGTTTTTCTTTAAAATGTGATTTCTCCCCCATTTTATCCTATGAAGTTCGTAAGATCTGTCCATGGGCATGCCCAGAACAATCCCATAGGAGGGCAGGGTATAGTGGTTACCAGGGAGATGAAATAACATGGGGTGGAGTTTATTATGTCAGTTTTAAGGTTAGGCACTGGGGAGACAGTGAGGTTTGGCTGGAAAATAGAAGCTGCAGCGTTAATTCTACTTTAAATTATAAATTATTTATTCTGTTATTGTTATTATACTGCAGGGGTAGGGAACCAAACTGTGGGTCTTTTTAAAGTATAACAAAAGTCAACACATTCTGAAATCCAGCTTTCCCAGGGTTTTCCCTGACACAGCCACTCTCTATGACTGTATATGGAATGATATTTCTTTACTGAAGAATCTAGGACTTCTTGTTTGAGAGACAGAGAGTAGTGTACCTTCCTATGTGGTCTCTTAAGAACTACACATCCCAGAATTCTTTAGTTCATTGGCATTTTCTGTTCACATGCAAGAAGCCATTTCTACTGCTAAATTTATAGTTCCCAGAAGGCCCCAAAATTTACAGTTCCCAAAAGAAGACAAATCTCCTTTTTGGCCCAGAAAATATGTAAATAAGCTATGCTTAATTTACAAGTTTATAAGCCTATCAGAGATTATACCACTGGGGTTTTGTGATAATTTTTTTCAGACTTTTGGACATTTATAGAGTAGTGCTAAATTTCCTGGAATAATAATCAACAGTTCATATTAGAATGCATACCTCACGATATGTCTTTGTTGGAATAAATGTGTGCTTCAAAATGTATATTAAAGTGTCTGTATGTGAATTCTCAGGAACATAAGAAGAGCCCTGCTGGATCAGACCAAGGTTTATCTAGCCCAGCATTCTATTCACACAGTGGCTGAGCAGCTGCCCATGAGAAACCCACAAGCAGGACATGAGTGCAACAGCACCCTCCTGCCCATGTTCCCCAGCAACTGGTGTACATAGACATACTGCCTCTGATCCTGGAGGTAGCCTATAGCCATCAGGACTAGTAGCCATCTACAACCTTATCCTCCATGAATTTGTCCAATCCCCTTTAAAGCCATCCAAATTGGTGGCCATCACTCCCTCTTGTGGTAGCAAATTCCATAGTTCAACTATTTATTTATTTAAAATATTTCTTGGCTGCCTTTCAGGGCAGAAGCCCTCCCAAGGCAGCTTAGAACAATAAAATACATAAAAACAATTAAAATATTAAAAGTGATAAAAATATAAAAACAAGAAAAACAACAGTAACAGTCAACAATAAAACCAACAACGATGTATTAGGGTCACAGATAATCAAAATCAATATAAAATATATATAACTCAATTAAAACTAGTACAGTAACAAAATGCAATGTGTGAGATTCCTTCTCTAAAGAAAATAACATTTTTTCCTGGTCTGCGTTGAAATCATGAAAAACCTGGCAACCAATCTCACAAGAAGCCACATCCCTTGAGCAAGTTGATACTGAAGAGGTGGAGCTACTTCCTGAGAAGGCTGTTATTAGTGGGGAAATTAGCTTTTCTCCGCATTCCCTATAGAAGTTACAATATAAGAAAATGTGTTGAACTGTGTGAAGAAGTCCTTCCTTTTATCTGTCCTGAATCCCCCACCAATCAGCTCCACAGGATGACCCCGGGTTCTAATATTATATGAGAGGGAGAAAAAATGTCTCCCAATCCACATTTTCCACACCAGGCATAATTTTGTACACCTCTAGCATGCCCCCCCCCTTTTTTCCCAGGTTAAACAATCCCAGCTGCTGTAACCTTTCCTCATTGAGGAAATGGAGTTACTCCAGCCCCTTGATCATTTTAGTTGCCCTTTTCTGCACTTCTTCCAAATCTATCATTTCTTTTTTGAGGTGCAATGACCAGAACTGTATACAGTATTCTAAGTGTAGCTGCACCGCAGATTTATGTAAGGGCAATATGATCTTGCCCCTTCATGGATCACTGCCTTGTTGTGGCGAAGGGGCTTGCATAACTCAGTGAAGCCATGAGCTATGCCATGCAGGGCCACCCAAGACGGACAGGTCATGGCAGAAAGTTCTGACAAAATGTGGTCCACTGGAGAAGGAAATGGCAACCCACTCCAGTATTCTTGCCAAGAAAACCCCATGGAACGTATCACAAGGCTAAAAGAGATGACGCCGGAAGATGAGCCCCTCAGGTCGGAAGGTGTCCAATATACTACTGGGGAAGAGCAGAGGGTATTTCCAAGTAGCGCCAGAAAGAGTGAAGCAGCTGGGCCAAAGCCGAAAGGACACTCAGCTGTGGATGTGTCTGGTGGTGAAAAGAAAGTCCAATGCTGTAAAGAACAATATTGTTTAGGAACCTGGAATGTAAGATCAATGTAAGAATGTAAGATCAATGAATCAAGGAAAGCTGGAGGTGGTCAGACATGAGATGGCAAGATTGAACATCGACATCTTGGGAATCAGCAAACTAAAATGGACAGGCATGGGCGAATTTAATTCAGGTGACCATCATATCTACTACTGTGGGCAAGAATCCCTTAGAAGAAATGGAGTAGCACTCATAGTCAACAAAAGGATGGGAAAAGCAGTACTGGGGTACAATCTCAAAAACGAAAGAATGATCTCAGTACGAATCCAAGGCAAACCATTTAACATCACAGTAATTCAAGTCTATGCCCCAACCACTGATGCCGAAGAAGCTGAGGTTGATCGGTTCTATGAAGACCTACAGCACCTTCTAGAACTAACACCAAAAAAAGGTGTCCTCTTCATCATAGGGGATTGGAATGCTAAAGGAGGAAGTCAAGAAATCACCGGGATAACAGGCAGGCATGGCCTTGGTGTACAAAATGAAGCAGGACAAAGGCTCCTAGAGTTTTGCCAAGAGAACACGCTGATCATAGCAAACACTCTTTTCCAACAGCACAAGAGACGACTCTACACATGGACATCACCAGATGGTCAATATCGAAATCAGATTGATTATGTACTTTGCAGCCAAAGATGGAGAAGCTCCATACAGTCAGTAAAAACAAGACCTGGAGCTGACTGTGGCTCAGATCGTGAGCTCCTTGTTGCAAAATTTCAGCTGAAATTGAAGACCGTAGGGAAAACCACTAAACCGTTCAGGTATGACCTAAATCATATCCCTTATGAATATACAGTGGAGGTGAGGAATAGATTTCAGGGATTAGACCTGATAGACAGAGTGCCTGAGGAACTATGGACGGAGGTCCGTAACATTGTTCAGGAGGCAGCAACTCAATCCATCCCAAAGAAAAAGAAATGCAAGAAAGCCAAGTGGCTGTCTGAGGAGGCTTTACAAGTAGCTGAGGAAAGAAGGGAAGCGAAAAGCAAGGGAGAAAGGGGAAGATATATCCAACTGAATGCAGAGTTCCAGAGAATAGCAAGGAGAGACAAGAAGGCCTTCTTAAATGAACAGTGCAAAGAAATCGAGGAAAACAACAGAATGGGAAAGACTAGAGATCTCTTCAAGAAAATCGGAGATCTCAAGGGAACATTTTGTGCAAAGACGGGTATGATAAAGGACAAAGAAGGCAGGGACCTAACAGAAGCAGATGAGATTAAGAAGAGGTGGAAAGAATACACAGAAGAACTATACAGGAAAGATCTTAATGTCCCTGATAGCCATGATAGTGCAGTCACTGAACTTGAGCCGGACATCCTAGAGAGTGAAGTCAAGTGGGCCTTAGGAAGCATTAGTAACAACAAAGCTAGCGGAGATGACAGTATTCCAGCTGAGCTATTTAAGGTCCTAAAAGATGATGCTGTTAAAGTGCTGCGCTCAATATGCCAACAAATTTGGAACACTCAACAATGGCCGCAAGACTGGAAAAGGTCAGTTTACATTCCAATTCCAAAGAAGGGCAACGCCAAAGAGTGTTCAAACTACCGCACAATTGCGCTCATTTCACATGCCAGCAAGGTGATGCTCAAAATCCTACAAGCTAGGCTTCAGCAGTATGCGAACCGAGAACTACCGGAAGTACAAGCTGGGTTTCGAAGAGGCAGAGGAACTAGAGATCAAATCGCCAACTTTCGCTGGATCATGGAGAAAGCAAGAGAATTCCAGAAAAACATCTATTTCTGCTTCATTGACTACGCTAAAGCCTTTGATTGTGTGGATCACAACAAACTCTGGCAAATTCTTAGTGATGGGAATAACAGACCACCTTACCTGTCTCCTGAGAAACCTGTACGAGGGTCAAGAAGCAACAGTAAGAACCAGACATGGAACAACCGATTGGTTCAAAATTGGGAAAGGAGTACGACAAGGCTGCATTTTGTCACCCTGCTTATTTAACTTATATGCAGAGTACATCATGAGAAACGCCGGGTTGGATGAATCACAGGTCGGAATTAAGATTGCTGGGAGAATTATCAACAACCTCCGATACGCAGACGATACCACCCTAATGGCAGAAAGCGAAGAGGATCTAAAGAGCCTCTTGTTGAGAGTGAAAGCAGAGAGTGCAAAAGCTGGTTTGAAACTCAATATTAAAAAACGAAGATCATGGCATCTGGCCCCATCACTTCCTGGCATATAGAAGGGGAAGAAATGGAAGCTGTGACAGATTTTATTTTCTTGGGCTCCAAGATCACCGTAGACGGTGACTGTAGCCATGAAATTAAAAGACGCTTGCTCCTTGGGAGGAAAGCTATGGCAAACCTAGACAGCATAGTAAGAAGCAGAGACATCACCTTGCCGACAAAGGTCCGTCTAATCAAAGCTATGGTTTTCCCAGTAGTAATGTATGGCTGTGAGAGCTGGACTATAAATAAGGAAGGCTGAGCGCCGAAGAATTGATGCTTTCGAACTGTGGTGCTGGAGAAGACTCTTACGAGTCCCCTGGACTGCAAGGAGGTCAAATCAGTCCATCCTAAAGAAAATCAACCCTGAGTGCTCATTGGAAGGACAGATACTGAAGCTGAAGCTCCAATATTTTGGCCACCTAATGCGAAGAGAAAACTCTCTGGAAAAGACCCTGATGCTGGGAAAGACTGAAGGCAAAAGGAGAAGGGGATGGCAGAGGATGAGATGGCTAGATAGCATCACCGATGCAATGAATATGAATTTGAGCATGCTCCGGGAGAGAGCACAGGACCGGAAGGCCTGGCATGCTATGGTCCATGGGGTCACGAAGAGTTGGACATGACTGAGCGACTGAACAACAACATGATCTTGGCATATTTTAATTCCTTTTCTGATTATACCTAACATAGACTTTGCCTTTTTCAAAGCCGCTGAACACTGGGTCGACATTTTCATTGAACTGTCCACCACAACCCCGAGATCTCTTTCTTGGTCAGTCATCGCTAGCTCAGCTCCCATCAAGTTATACTTGAAGCTGGGATTTTTTGCCCCAACATGCATCACTTTACATGTGCTTTCACTGAACTGCATTTGCATTTTGATGCCCATTCCCCCAGTTTGGAGAGATCCTTTTGGAGCTCCTCACAATCCCTTTATAACAACCTAAATAATTTGATGTCATCAGAAAACTTGGCTACTTACTTTTCTAAAAGGTATGTGAGGGCCAAAACAGATGTTAAAGGTGTACCTGGCAGCTACAGCTTTTTCATTTTTACTCTAGAGTAGGGAAGGGCCACCTATCCAGTTTGGGATCCTATCAATGTAGGCAGGGGTCTTTAACCCTTTCTCCCCTGCTATGGGCCTGTTCCAGAATTGTGGGTGGAGGAGACCTGCAATTTCTATTGCAAAACATTGATCCCAAAAGCAAATAGATCAGTATTTTGCAATAGAAACTACAAGTGCCCCTGATTCAAACTGGGCCCATAGTGAGGGATTAAAGATGCGCTACCCCATGCCCCCTGATCTGAACTGGAGCCCCTGCCCCTACTCTAGACTTTTTTTTTTAATGGTGTAGCTGGTAGCTACATCTTTAAAGTAATGTCTGTTGGCTCTGATTTCTTATTATATTTCTTCCTCTCTTTTTCCACTGAGTTTCTCATTTTCAGTTTCAAGTGTGCATGATCAGAGCATTGTAGATCTGGACTTCTCAAAACATAAGCAAATTCAATAAAGAAAAAAACCTTTTTGTGTAACGTGTTACAGGCTTTCCATCTTCCCTCAAGCTCCAAAATGCCAAGCAGTTACAGGTGTTAAGGGTGATGCCATGCCCTTAACAGATGCATTATTTAGGCAATATGCAGATGGAATGGCATCCCATGCTGTGGTTAGTTCCAGCTCCACCGCTGCCTTGGAGCTGGATGGCTGTCAGTGGCAGAGTGCTGGACCGAAGTCCCAGACGAGTCTGTTTGTGAGAATAGACACATGAAGTCGATGCACCTGAGGCTGCTGTTCCACCTCACAAGTACCCAACTGGCAACCAATACCATCTCTATAAAATGACAGCCTTGGGAGGAGCCCTGGAGGTCATGTAGTCCATCCGCTGCCACAGGTAAAGCCTTTCAAAGCATCATGTTCACTAGGCTCCGCAGCAACCATCCCTCCACCTCGCCTTTCCAGGGCTTGCTTCTGGAAGGAGCAGCGGGCGCCTGAGCCCCGGCGAATGGCTCCTGGGGTGACAGCAGCCCCGTCCTCAGCAGCAGGGCTGCTGCAGTGGGTGGGTGTGCGGGGCTTGGCCAGACTGAGCTCCCCGGGGTTGCTGGTGCAAGGGGAATCTTGGGGGCTTGGTGGTGAGGCCCCCTTTGTTGGGGAAGCTGAGGGTGGGCTAGGGGGGGCTTGTGGGCAGGTGGAGTATTTGGGGTGAAGTGGGAGGGGAAACTGGCTCCCCTGGTGGTGAAGCAGGAGTGAAGCGGGTGGGCGGGAAGGGCCCCCTCTATCATTTGCTTGTTTTAAACTATTTTAACGGTAGAACCCTTGTTAGGTTTCTTAGACGCCTTGTTCAACTTACAACAAAATTAAAACATACGACATTTAAAACAGCTAAAACGGTTATTATCGGGGGGGGGATATATGCCAGGTCGCTCTGCTCCACTCCCCACGCCGGGAAAGCAGGAGAAGACCTGGGTTCAAATCCGCCTCCCGAACAGCCTCCTCCGCGAGCTGCGCCCCGTTTGGCCGGGTCCTCCCGCCCGGCGCCGGGGCCCTCCAGGAAAGGAGGCGGGGGAGGCCCGCCGGGTCCCCCGCCCTGCGAGGAAGGCCCTTCGCGCGGCCTGCCACCGGGAGAGCAGGAGGGCCGCCGAGAGCCCCGGGCCCAGGGCGGCGCTCAGGCGCTGGCTCGCCGGCCGAGCCCCGCGGCTTCTCCGGGGGCCGGGCCGGGCCGGCCTGGCGCGGCGCCGCGGCCCGGCAGCCGCCCGCCTCTCGCCACGCGGGGGCGCCGAGGCCGCTTCGCGGCGCCTGCCCCCCCGGCTGGCTCCGGGCGCGGAGGCGGAGCCGGGGGCGCCGCCGGCATGGAGCACCCGGGGGCCGCCTGCGCCGCTGCCCAGAGCCGGGCTGCTCCGCGGGCGGCGGCGGCGGCAGCAGCGACCCCGGCGCCGGCCGCGCGCCCCCGCGGACGCCGCTCCTGAGGCGCGCGATGGCCCTGCCGCTGCTCCTGGCGGCCGCGGCCGCCGTCCTGGCCCGCGGGGGCTGCGCGGGGCCGCGAGGTGGGTGAGGCGGAGCGCCGGCGGCGGCGCCTCTCGGCCCGAGCCGCGGCTGGTCGCGGGGCCTCGTGGCGCGACCGGGGATCGAACGCGGCAGGCGACGGTGCGCAGCGCGTGCCCAGGGGCCCCCGTCCTCCGCCCCGCAGGGCCGGTCTGAGGAGGCCGGGGCGGGCCGCGGGAGGCGCGGCGTCGGGCGCCCCGGGCGCGTCCTGCGGGGCGGCGCGGCCCTGCTCCCCCGGCTTGCTTGGTGCGCGGGGCCCCGCGGCGGACAAAGGGGCCGCCCTCGCTTGGGAGCCCGCGCGCCCCGCTGCCTCCCCGGCCCCGGACCGTGTCCTCGGGCAACAGCGGAGCGGGAGCCCTGCGGCCGGACTGGCCATTCCTGCGTGGGGCGCCCGCCTCCTCGCGCCCCGCGCGCGCGCCGCTTTTGTGCCGCGGGGTCCTCTCCAGAAGGCGCTCCTGCGGGGGGGGGGGGCTGTGCCGCGGCTTGGAGCCCGGTGCTGCGCAGGCTCCTCAACTCTCCTCGGCGAGCGGAGCGGACTCGGGTCGAGGGCTTGGCAAGCCCGCTCTTGGCCCCCGTGGGGCTGCAGAGGCGCCTGCCCGCAGCCCCGGGGTTCGCCACCCCGATGCTGACCGCTCAGCGCACAGGTTCGAGTCCGGCCCACGCAAGGATGAGGCGGGCGGGCGGGCGTGGGGGGTGATGGAGGGTCTGAGCCATGCAGGTTCCTCTGGCCGGGCTGGGGCTGCATCGGTGGGGTCTGAGGAGGCCGGACCCGCCAGTCCTCCCAAACACAGTTTGCACCTTGGTTGGTGTGCTGATGCCAAAGGCGCCTTCTTGAGCTTGTTGGGAGGAAGGAAGGAAGGAAGGAAGGGCAAAATCTAAATCTTAAAAACTCTTGTCTTTAAAAAGTCGTATCTGAAAATGAGTGGGACAGCAGGGCCTGCTGAAACAATTAATTCCTCTCTTCCCTCCCCATTGCTTTTTCCTTGTGTGTCGGGGCTTTTCCAGTTGTAAGCCTGTGGGCAGGGACTGTCTTGTTTAACTGAGTATATGTAAGCCACTTTTGGGCTGAGGAGCAGCATAAAAATATTTCAAATAAATAATAAGAATCAGTAAATAATACAATGAGAGCCCAGTGGCTGTCCCAGATGTTGGAGATTTGGGGCAGAGTGAGGGATGTTGGCCTAATCTTAGTTTGAACAATTATGTCTATTTTCAGTATTCATCTGAATTGCCCACCCTGTGCCCCAAGTAGTATTTGTAATTCTAGGCCTGGGCATGTTTGTGCGTTTGTCTCCTTAAGAAGTAGATAGCAAAATGGGCACTTTTTATATTAAATATAAACCACTGTCCCACCCCCAACATATGAGTGAGGCATACAACCATATAAAAATGAGCACATTGGCTGCAGAATGCCTTGAGAGGGACTGGTGCTTTCTCTTTCCAGCTGATCCTTTCAACTTGTCTGCTGCAGGCACAGGATCAGTTCCCATGCAAGATCCTGGATACGACATTGTTCACCCTGTCAAGGTGGATGAGAGAGGCGTCTTCCTCTCCTACAACCTGTCCCACCGTTTGCTCTCCAAAAGGGCCCTTTTCGCCCAGAGTCGCCCACTGGCTTTCTACAGACTGTACCACAGAGGGCAGCAGCTGAGGTTCAACCTGAGCCTGAACAGCCACCTCCTGGCTCCTGGCTTTGTTAGCGAGAGACGCTATGGAGGCCTAGCTCATGCCAAGATCCAGGCTTACAACCGGAACTCATGTCACATGATTGGGTCAGTTCAGAACCAGGAGCAAGAAAGCGGATTGGCTGCTCTTAGCACATGTGATGGGCTGGTAAGTGTCTGTGGTTCTCTTGTCTGTATGGCTTGGAGGCAGACATGGTGCCTGGCCTTGATCCATCGCAGACCTGGAACCTTCCCCAACAGTAAGATCAAGTGCTGTTAGCTGGCCTTCACTCAGGATTCCTCCACTGTTGTTTTTGTACAACATCCAACACAGCGGTTGTTCTGTAATTATATGTCTCTTGTCCCTTTCAGACTTGGTTTTTAATAAACACGTTTCATTTTTAGAGATTGTCCTTAAAAAACAAACAATACCGCACACATGCCCTGGAATTTTTGCAGAGGATTTCACATGAAACATGCATGTGAATCCATTACCAGAGACACTGGAGTCTTCATTCTGTTCTCATCCTACTTATTTCCCCAGTGTGTTTTCACAGGGAGGAAAATAATCAAGGGGCTGGTGATGTCTGATCCTGGAAAGATTTCTTATAGTTGGTTCGGGTCAATGAGAGTCAACAGACTTGTGGAAGTGGAGGCTGGGGAGGAAAAAATCCTGCCTCTTCAGCAGGGTGCAGATCCAAACCTATCTTGCTGGTTCTGCAGATTTTTCAGTCCCCAGTCTGACTACTATGGGGAAAAACCAAAGTTCCAGGTGGTTGCCAGCTTCTTAACAACTCTGTTCCTATGCCTTCAGCAGCAGCCTGAGACTCAGTAAGTTAAAGCTTCTCTTGGCACTAGTGGCGAAAACTGCTGAATTTCTGCATGTTAGGCTGCTCTTACAGGCACAGGAGCAATGCCTATTGAAAAAAAAAGTTGGCAGGGCTAGGTTGGAGAGAGAGAGAGAGAGAGAGAGAGAGAAGCTGTTAAGGGGCCTTTGCTTACTAAGCCTGAGCAGCTCTTGTCAACTAAAGAGTCTCAGCTTGTTCTGAGGGGCTAGCAGTTCTTCTGTGCTCTCCCTGAGGGAAGCAGCTTAGCCATGGTGTTTCAGTCTTTTTGTTCTTTAATGTCGCCTAATTTGGACCAAATAGGCTGAAACCTATTTGCTTGCCATTATTGTATGACAATTTTTGCAAACCTTTAGCCTGTGCAGATTGATGTATGTTGCCGATTACTTTTTTGTCCTCTCAGAAAGGGGTCTTCCGGCTGGCTCATGAAGACTTCTTTATTGAGCCACTGGCTCCTGGCAACCTGAGTGGGGAGAGGAGAGCCCGCCCCCATGGAGTCTATAGGCGCCACCTCCCAGAGTACGAGGCAGAAGAGTTTATTTCAGTAGTGAGCACAAAGCGAGACAGGAAACAGCCGGCCATGGTCAGGATGTGTGGAGTGCAAGGTAATTTTTTCCTAGTTTTCAAATAATTTATAGGCTGAAGAGCTGTTATGCTTGGAAGGCCTCCCACCTGATGAGCTTACATTTGCCTCCCTGCGATTTAAAGCCTCAACATCTGCCCTCAGTGGATAGAGTGAAGGACTCTTGACTCCTGTATTTGAGAATGATCGCTAGGTATCCCCCACAAAGCCAAAGTTGGCACTCCTTCAGTGAAAATAACTAGTGTGCATGTGCTTAGAAATGTGAGTAGCAGCCGGGGAAGGGGAGCATCAGGAGTGCAGGAGCGGGGGAGATTACACTCCGGCAGGAATAGAGAGGGGCCATTTGCAGCCGTGGAAAAATCCGAAGGGGAAAAAGGCAGCTGTGCATATAGATCTGGTTCCCAACGTGTTTATCAAGGGAAACATTTAACGTTTCTTAATAAAGATTGCATGGGACAAGTTTTTGGCTGCAGCAACTTGTCCCAAACAGTTTTTACTCAGAAGTATTAAACATTTCCCTTGACAGAGAAGTTGGGAACCAAATCTACTTGTGAAGCTATCTTTTTTGTCAATGTCTTAAACTTGCCAACCCCCACTGCTATTTACATTTTTTAAAAGTAGAAGCTGATTCCATTCACACGGTTGATGATAGGGCCAGTTGGCTGTTCTCTTTCTTTTCTCTAGAATAAACATACTCAGTTCCTTGATTCTCCAAATCTGAATTGAACAATGGCTTGGACCTCTAAAACAACCTTCCCTGACCTGGTGCCCTCCAGATGTGTCTGAGTTGCATCTGGATAGTGCCAGGTTGGGGAAGGCTGCTCTAAAGGAGTAGATTATGACTGGGGTTCCAGACTGCAGTTCAGAATAAATATTGGCTCTGGAAAAGGGCATCCCCAAAGGTGCTCCTCCCATCATTCATCCAAACCAGCTGGCTATCAAAGGGAAAGGAGCACACGTGAGTATGAGGTCGGCAGGTTCAGGAACACTGAAACTTGCTTTGGGCAGACGTTCCAGAGATGTTTTAATGGAGTTTTGTTGAGATTTGATCTATGTGTATAACTGTATGGCTGGAGTGGAGAAAGTGAATAGATATACGTTCTCTTTCTCTCCTAATACTACAACCCAGGGATATCCAAGGAAGCTGAATGGTGGGAAATTCAGGACAGACCAAAGGGAAGTCTTCTTCACATAGTGCGTAGTTAAACTGGACTTTGCTGCCACAGGGTGTGGTGATGGCCACCCACCTGGATGACTTTAAAGGGGCATTAAGCAAATTCATGGTGGATAAAGCTATCAATGGCTGCTGATTGTGGCAGCTCTATATTACCTACAGTATCAGAGGCAATCTGCTGGGGAGCAACAGCAGGCGAGGGCTGTTACCGTCCTATCCCGCTTGCGAGCTTCCCATGAGCATCTGGTTGGCCACTGTGGGAGAGAGGATGGTGGAGTAGGGAGGCCTTCAGCCTGATCCAGCAGAGCTCTTCTTTCCATTCTTCTAGGTAGGAGGTAGGCAGAAGCAGATCCAGAGCCAGTGAGAATTCAGAATTGGGTCTGAAGAGCTAACTGGGTGGGACAAAACAGGAGCTTAGCAAAGGTTGTGCCAGAAACTGTTTTCTGATTGAACTGCCACAACAGTAGTTTTCTTTTACTACAGGAGACATCTAAAATTACCTGGGCTGTTCATACTGGAGCTGCCTTCGAACAGGATTTTTGAGGGCTGGATGAAAGCATTTGGCTCCATTGTTACAACTGCTTCATTGGCTGCCAGTCCGTTTCCAGGTCCAATCTTGGTTGTGACATTTAAGGTGCAATCCTATCTGGATGGCCATCAGCCTCTGAACTCAGCCTCTGAAATCATCCTATGCACAGTGGGAGGAGTGTGAAGGTGATTGTCCCCTCTGCACTCTACCCACTCTGTGTCTTAGCTAGATGGACATTTTTGCATCTAGCTGAGGTGTGGGGAACAGGAGGGAAGGAGGATGGGGCCGCTGGAGGATTGTTCATAAGCTGGCCACCCCAGTCTCCTCCCCTCCCCGCCCACAGAACCACACCCTTTCCCTCCTCTCTGAGCTTGCATTTGTGAACTTGTAGAGGCAGCCGGTGCGGTTCTCTCCACGCTGGCAGGAAGGGGAAGGGGGTGGGGGTGGGGGAGCTCGAACTACTGGGTCTGAGTTCAGAGCCAGTGGAATCTAGACTATCCTATGGTGCCCTAGACACTGTCTAGGGCCATCAGATTGCTCTCCTAAAGCTCCAAACAGCTCAGGACCAGGTAACCGCAAGGACTGTCTGTCTACTTATTAAGAACTTCCGAAGAAGCTCTCCTGTGCATCTCCCCAATATCGGGCCCTCTCATTTTCCATACCTGGGCTTTAGAACGCCCTACTTAGGGAAGCCATTTCACTTTCTTGAGACTCCTCATGCAGTGTAAAGCTTACTATTTTTTAATCTGCTAAATTTCCTTGTATTTTAACTGAATTTGTATGACCGCTTTTTTATTATTTTACTGTTCTAGTAAAATATTATGTTTTATTCTTCAGTTTTGTAAGCCACTTTGAGCATTTTTAATGAAAAGGTAGGTAGAAATAGAAATCTTGTTTAGGCCCTTAATTTTGGGACAAGAGGGTAGAGGCATCCTCTTCTTGAGTGGCATGCAAAATTGCAAAGCCTCTGTTGCTTGGGATGAACTCTTAAACATTTGGACCCAGTTCAGCACAGCATTTTCTGAATTTTTGAAGGGGCGTTGTTTCTTCTAAAGTCCTTTTACCAACTTATAATTGACTGTGGTTCAAAGACTGTAGGAAAGAGCAGTCTGTGCGCAAGGTGGCACAGTCATGGCAGTCTGCTCCCTGTGGGGCAGTTGCCTCTTCATGCCCCCCTCATCCCAATCATATTCATCTATGTTGCCGTTGAAGAACCTCTGGCGCAAATTGGGTGATCTCCGGTGGATTTTGATTGAATGTGAGCCTCTCACCTTGCCAGGCAGTGTCTGAAGTGTAGAATTCACTTCAGGTCATGACCCTGATTAGAAACAGATGCAATTCCCTCACTGAAAATTCTTTCAAAGCCAGCATGGTTTGTGTGTGAAAAGTATCCACTTTTAAAATAAGGTCTTGGAAGGTTTTCATCTGCACACTTGGCTCTTAAGGCTGCTCAGACCAATGATGATCCAACAGTGGCAGCCGGGGAGGGGTGTTCCGAGGGGGGATCCCAGTCCTGTAGCCTGTTTTCATACATGTGAGTCCATGCAAGGTATAGGCAGTGTCTCTTACACTAGACCAAAGGGGAACAAGTATCAAATTCTAGCCCTGCAAGGGATGTGAACAACCTGCCAGGTGGGTGGCAGTCTAGTCCTTGGATGCTGAGGGGAAGGAGAGAGAGCATGGATCCCAATCCTGGACAGAGTGAGAAGAGGACATAGCTGGTCCCTGGTCCCTGTCTAAGGCGCACACATGCTTCAGGGCTGACAGCGCCTGGCTTGTACTGCAGTGTAGTTCCCGGCATCATACGACCTTTTTCCTCCTCCTCAAATTCCAAGAAAGGATTGAGAACTCTGAGAAGCGGAGAGAAAAGTGGGAGGAGAAACAGCAGAGGAAGCGGCGGATCAAGCAGCGCTCCATCAGCAAGGAAAAATGGGTGGAGACTCTGGTGGTGGCCGACACCAAGATGGTGGAGTACCACGGCAGCGAAAATGTTGAGAAATACGTCCTGACTGTCATGAACATGGTGAGTGCCATGGGGAGATGGGGGGTATTGTTTTTTTCAGGGCTGGGGAAGGCTGTTTCCAGGGGGGTGTCTCCATGAGCGATTTATTGCAAGTTTGCTGTGTTTGGAGGTTGTTCAGGGCACATGACGTCGGGGCCATCTCACAGCCATCCCAGAGATTTTCCCAGAAAAAAACGGTTTTTCTGAGACTACTTTTAGTCCAATTGTTTTCCATAATTCAGCTTGTCTACACTTCTGTTGAGGTGTGTACCAACCCTCCACATTTACTTTGGCATGATAGCCCTGCCCAGGGATGTGTCTTTCACCTGGCCCCAGTCAAGGGGTGTTCCCCCAATGTTTCCCCTCCCTGTGTTTCCCCAAAGTTTCTGCCATTTTGCAGCTGGCCATTCAGGAGGTCTGAGCTATCTCATGGTATTTACTTCGCCTTGCCTACCACTAACCTCTGGTGGCCATCCCCCTGAAAGTATAGATATGCTCTGCTCCGCAGCCTCTACCTTAAAAAAAAATCCCCTTAAAAGAGCCATGTTGAAATAGTGCATTGCCGCCCCATCATGAGCCTGAAGTAAACGCTCCAGTTTCACCAACCACAGCGGGTGGAGTTATTTACAAGTGGGGTATGGGGTGGGTGGACATAGAATAAAAAAAGTGGGGAGACCAATGAATGAGGCTTGTTTCCTGCCCCTGTCCAGGCTCCTGGCTGCTACTACATTATGAATGCTGCCATAAACCAGAAAGAACGTTACTGTGACAAAGCGGAGATGGGATTTTATAATAGCTGAGAAACTACAGAACATCAAAGAACCTTCACAGTTGTGGGAACACTCAATCACTGTAGTTAGCCTGGTTTCAACCTTTAACATTCCCCCCTCCTTCTGTGCATGTTTACTCAGAAGTAAGAAATAAATCTCCCTCTCCTGCAGTGAAAGGGTTGAAGGCCAACTGTAGTGACTCGCCCTAAAGCGCTCTTTCACGTCTCTCTTAGATCACAATTGCAGTCTTGTGCTTCTTTGATGTTCTGTAGTTCCTCTTGTTACGTAAAATCACTTCTTTGTGAATCCAGTACAGAGTTCCCCCCACCCCAATTTTGCCGCATCCCAGGAACCTGCTTCAAATTCAGTCTTCAAATTCAGATTTCAGCTTGCCCATTTTGGAAGGGATTCTCCTCCTCCTCCTCTTCCTCCTCCTCATGTTCCTCTTTTTGTTCTCAGAACTCCTCTGGGAGATGTTGGCCGCAATTCTAAACCTACTTGCAGGGGAGGACGCCCCATTGAGTCCAGTGGGGCTTACTTCTGAGTAGAGATGCATAGGATTGCAAAGTTCCCCAACTCTACCTCCTCCCCACCCCAATTTCGCCACATCCCAGCAATCGGCTGTGGAGTTATTGCTCCCCACCCCATTTTTCCCATGTGTGCACTTTTGCCTACTGCTTCCACAGACACAGCCCCTTTCTCATTACTGTGATAAAGGGACAAAGAGGAGAAGTGACTTTACATAACACGGGAACTACAGAACACCAAAGAAGCACAAGGTTGCAAAGAAGCACAAGCAACGAGAAGCGAGAGAGTTACAGTTAGCCTTTAACCCTTTCACTGCAGGGGGTGAGATTTATTTCTTACTTCTGAGTAATCATGCAGAGAAGGGGGGGAATGTTAAAGATTGAAAGCAGGCTACCTAAAGTGATTGAGTGACCCCACTAATGCGGTAATTTGGGGGGGCCACTGCTGCACATTTAGCCCTGCCACTATTGTGCTATTGCAGTTTTAGAGGAAAAATAAATTTTTAAAAATGGGTGGGGAGGATCGGACATAGGTTGGGGAGGGAGGGGGCACTAACACACACACTGGCCAGAGAAAGCAGGAGGGGTGGAACAAGGTAAGAGTGGGAGGGAGGGAACAGGCTCTCTAAATGATGACATGGATGAGACTCCACCCAGTAGCCACCCAAACAATTTGCGGTAAAGTGCCGTGTGACCTGCCGAGAGTGCCAAGCTGGCGTTGGGATAATTCAGGTTTTTGACACCCAGGTGTCCCCAGATGGAGAAGATTTGACTCTAGTAAAAACCTCAACAAAGTTAAGAGCGAGCTAAACCCGTCACTGTTGAGATTCCCCCCAGCTTGAGGCACCAAATGACAGGCCAGATTTTTCAAAACTGCTGAGGATCAGTTTGTCTGTTGTTGAGCAACCAACAGCCAGATATGTTGAATTTCTTTGGTCCTATGAAGTGTGTGCTATGCGATGCACTTGCAGGACAAGGGGAGTTGGGGTTCCCTTTCTCATTAGCATGATTCCTTTGCTGGTTCTGTTTATTCCTTGATGCAGGTGGCCGGTTTATTCCATGATGCCAGCATTGGGAACCCTATCCACATTTCTATTGTGCATCTTATCTTTCTGGAAGATGAGGAGGTAAAAAAGAAAGAGAGGGAACTTGCCCAGGACACTTCCTGTTCATGCCAGCACTGTGCATGGCACAGAGGTGACATGGTCTCTGTGAAGAATGCTCACTCTTGCTTCCAGGCATTCAGATCTTTCTCTGTTCGCTCACCATAACATACAGACTGCATGTACATTCATCCTGTACCAATTTCCATGGTTTGTTAGGTTTTCTACAGTGACATAGTGCTGTCTGCAAAAGGTAGCTACCATCGCTGGAAAGCTCATCCAAATGCTTGTTTACTCTAATGAGGATTCCGCTTGCACGAGACTCCTTGCATGCTGCCTTTTTTTTTATGCTGATGTTGTGAGACTAGTATTATGGAATATTGTATGATGTTTTTGGTCATACTCTTGCACACTGTTCTGGTATTTGCAAGGATGAAGGACAGCTTAAAAATCTTTTTAAAAATCGTTTTAATAGATGATGGTGATGGTCATTATGATGACAACTCTTTGATTAGGGTGTGTGCATGCATTTCTGTGCAACTGTGGCAAAAAGGCTGCAAGGGTGTCTTGGGAGGAGGTGTTGTGTGCTGATGCATACAGTTCTTGTGGCGGGGAGTCTTCCGAGGCAGGGCTAGCCCAGGTGCACAAGCACCAAAGAAGTTATTTGGGGCAACAACACTTGTAGAAACGTCAGTGATGCAGCCTGCAGTCCGCGGGAACCTTTTCAGAGGATGCAGGGTTGTTTGGACAATCTGACCATCTCTGAGCAAAAGTTAAATAATTACATAGTACTTGGCAATTTTAAGAACACCAGCAGAGCCCTAATACTGGATCAGAACAAGGGTCCATCAAGTCCAACATTCTGTTCACAACATAGCCAACCAGCTGTTGACTGGGAAACCCACAAGCAGGGCATGAGCGCAACAGCACCCTCCCGCCCATGTTCCCCAGCAACTGGTGCACATAGGCTCACTGCCTCTGGTACTGGAGGTAGCACATCACCATCAAGACAAGTAGCCGTTGAGAGTCTTTTCCTCCAGGAATTTGTCCAACCTGCTTTTAAAGCCATCCAAATTGGTGGCCATCGCTACATCCTGTGGTAGCGAATTCCATAGTTTAACTCTGCGCTGTGTGAAGAAGCCCTTCCTTTTATCTGTCCTGAATCTCCCACCAATCCGCTTCATATGATAACCCTGGGTTCTAGTATTTTGAGAGAGGGAGAAAAATGTCTCCCTGTCCACTTTCTCCACACCATGCATAATTTTGTAGACTTCTATCATGTCCCCCCTCACCCTCCAAGCTAAACAATCCCAGCTGTTGTAACCTTCTCTCATAGGGGAGATGCTCCATCCCCTTGATCATTTTAGTTGCCCTTTTCTGCACTTTTCCCAGCTCTGCAATATCTTTTTTTAGGTGCAGTGATCAGAACTGGACACAGTATTCCTAGTGTGTCCACACCATAGATTTGTATCTTGGCAGTTTTATTCTCAGTTCCTTTTCTAATTATGCCTAACATGGAATTTGCCTTTTTTACAGCGGCCACACACTTGGTCGACATTTTCATTGAGCTGTCCACCACAACCCCAAGATCTCTTTCCTGGTTGGTTGCCACTAGCTCAGATCCCATCAGGCTATACTTGAAATTGGGATTTTTTTCCCCAACGTGCATCACTTTACACTTGCTTCCATTGAACCGCATTTGCCATTTTGATGCCCATTCTCCCAGTTTGGAGAGATCCTTTTGGAGCTCCTTGCAATCATTTTTTTAACCACCCTGAATAAAGCTTTTAGGAGCTCTGTAAATAATATGGTGGGAATGTGCATAAGGCTATCAGTGGCTACTAGTCCTGATGGCTATGTGCTCCTTCTGGTATCAGAGGCATTATGCCTTTGCACACCCATTGCTGGGGAATGTGAGCAGGAAGGTGCTCTTGCACTCATGTCCTGCTTGTGGGCTTCCCTCAGGCAGCTGGTTGGCCACTGTGATCAGAATGCTGGATTAAATGGCTCTTCTTATGTTAATAGGAATGCAAAAAGGCATCTTGCTAGCGTGCTAAACAGGAATACAACATATAACACACATGTCTAGTAACTGAGTGGATCCTAATCTCCATTCCTATAGAAAGATCTGAAAATTACCCACCATGCAGACAACACCTTGAGAAGTTTTTGCAAGTGGCAGAAAGCCATCAACGTCAAGGGGGACGCTCACCCGCTACACCACGATGTCGCAATCCTGCTCACAAGGTATTTCTGCTTAGCCTTTGCATTTGTGCTAGTGACCAAAATGTTCAGCAAATCCTCCCAGAAAGGGAGAAGCCCCTCAGCCTTCATCTGGGAATGGAGTTTTCACCAGAGAGCATGTCGGATAGATTGTGCCCATGTGCCAGATTTTAAATGCGTTTAACAGGGGTGTCGTTAGGGGAGGCCCCACCTGGGCACAGGCCCCAGATCTTTTGAGCTGTACCTCGGATCTTTTGAGCTGTCCTAATTGCCATTTTTTTACATTTTCCCATTGACTTGCATTGAAAAACAGAAATGGCCATAACTTCTTTAGTTTGTATGATAAATGTATGACATTTTGGGGACCTTGCAGTCCCCATGGAGCTGATTGAACCTGCAAAATGTCAGGCAGTTCGGTCCAGTGGCTTTTATGCTAGCCACAGGTAAAATTTGCTGTTCTCAAGAAAATCTGTCAAAGCAAAGAGCTATAATTTTTTTGTGCTTCCACATACATGCATGGAATTTGGGGACCTGGCAGCTCCTATGGAGCTGACTGAACCTGCCAAATTTCAGACAGGTCCAGTGGTTTTTGTGCTAACCATGTGTAAAGTTTCCTTTTCTCAAAGACTAAAACAAAAAGTAAAAATCGCCAAGCCACAAAGGGGTTAGAGATCCTAATCAGAAGATGTTCAAGGTGACCATTAGGAGGTCACTATCCCTAATCTCTGGTGCAGGGTGTTTTTGAGGTGCAAAAAACCTCTCTCCTCCTACTTTTCTTTTCTTTTCTGATCTTACATGCCCACTGTTGGGAGTTTGCTTGCAATGAAATTTTGAAGAGAGAGAAGGAAGGGAAGAAAGTGTTCCATGTGAAATACTGGTATTTCACACAGCACTTGATCTTACTGCCCCAAAGTGGAACCTTTGGCTTCTGCAGAAGTTTAGTAGCTTCAGCACAGCAAAGGATCCAGTCAGCCTCCACAAACTTCTTTCTCCCCCTCCACTTTAATTTCTCTGAAATAGCTGTAGGACTCAAATAATGCCAAAGGGAGGGTTAGGACTATGTGGCATCATGATCGAGTAACTGCCAAGGTTCTACAGTTTTAAAAAAGCTAGAAAAAGCCCTCAGCCACCTCACTTCATAAAGTTAATTTAAGTACATGCAATCCTTACAAACCCTCCACAGCCTCCTAAATTCCTCTGAAGAATTCCTCAGAGAAATTCCTCTCTGAAAGGACCCACTTGGCTTAAGGAATTCTCCCCCCCCCCATTTCCAATCACCATTCTTCTTTTCTTCTTCCCTCCCCTCCCTTCCCCTCCCCTCCCCTGTTCTTTCTTTCTCTTCTTTATTCCACCCAGGGCATATCTTGGGGAATTCTTAAAGAGAATTCCTTCAGTGGGCAAGAGAAGTTCTGAACTGTATTTGACTTTATACAAACAGACAAGAGGGTTGGTTTTCCATCTCCTCACTCAAGCCTTTGAGAAAAGTGGGTTCACATGGTTGCAGAGAAACCAATGTGGGGCTGTTTTGTTTGTCAGTTGCCGTTATCCAGCAATAGGAAGGGCTGCAGCTCAGTGGCGGAGCACACGCTTGGCATGCAGGAGGTCCCAGGTTCAATCCCCAGCATCTGCAGGTAGGGCTAGGAAAGAATCCTGCCTGAAACCCTGGAGAGCCACTGCTGCCAGTCTTTGTGGACAATATGGGGCTAGATGGACCCAAGGTCTGACTCAGTACAAGGCAGCTTCCTATGTTCCTATGCACAGAAAGCTTTAATAAAAATAGTAGGTTTTGGTTTATTTTTTCAGTGGAGGGGAAATAAATACTGCTCATTATACAATCCTATGTGTGCCTACTCAGAAGCCACACTGTGTTTAATGAGGCTTACCCTCAGTAAAGTGTGCATAGGATTCCAACACAAGTTACTTTTGCAGGGAGGTTTGCACCTTGATGTTCTGCATGTTTTCTCAGAAATAAGTCCTGAGTTGTGAGCATGGTGTTGTTGTTGTTGTTGTTCAGTCGTTCAGTCGTGTCTGACTCTTCGTGACCCCATGGACCATAGCACGCCAGGCCTTCCTGTCCTGCGCTCTCTCCCGGAGCGTGCTCAAGTTCATATTCATTGCATCCGTGATGCTATCTAGCCATCTCATCCTCTGCCGTCCCCTTCTCCTTTTGCCTTCAGTCTTTCCCAGCATCAGGGTCTTTTCCAGAGAGTTTTCTCTTCGCATTAGGTGGCCAAAATATTTGAGCATCAGCTTCAGTATCTGTCCTTCCAATGAGCACTCAGGGTTGATTTCCTTTAGGATTGACTGATTTGACCTCCTTGCAGTCCAGGGGACTCGTAAGAGTCTTCTCCAGCACCACAGCTCGAAAGCATCAATTCTTTGGCGCTCAGCCTTCCTTATAGTCCAGCTCTCACAGCCATACATTACTACTGGGAAAACCATAGCTTTGATTAGACGGACCTTTGTCGGCAAGGTGATGTCTCTGCTTCTTACTATGCTGTCTAGGTTGGCCATAGCTTTCCTCCCAAGGAGCAAGCGACTTTTAATTTCATGGCTACAGTCACCGTCTGCGGTGATCTTGGAGCCCAAGGAAATAAAATCTGTCACTGCTTCCATTTCTTCCCCTTCTATATGCCAGGAAGTGATGGGGCCAGATGCCATGATCTTCGTTTTTCTGATGTTGAGTTTCAAACCAGCTTTTGCACTCTCCTCTTTCACCCTCAACAAGAGGCTCTTTAGATCCTCTTCGCTTTCTGCCATTAGGGTGGTATCGTCTGCATATCGGAGGTTGTTGATAATTCTCCCAGCAATCTTAATTCCGACCTGTGATTCATCCAACCCGGCGTTTCTCATGATGTACTCTGCATATAAGTTAAATAAGCAGGGTGACAATATGCAGCCTTGTCGTACTCCTTTCCCAATTTTGAACCAATCGGTTGTTCCATGTCTGGTTCTTACTGTTGCTTCTTGACCCTCGTACAGGTTTCTCAGGAGACAGGTAAGGTGGTCTGGTACTCCCATCACTTTAAGAATTTGCCACAGTTTGTTGTGATCCACACAATCAAAGGCTTTAGCGTAGTCAATGAAGCAGAAATAGACGTTTTTCTGGAATTCTCTTGCTTTCTCCATGATGCAGCGAATGTTGGCGATTTGATCTCTAGTTCCTCTGCCTCTTCTAAACCCAGCTTGTACTTCCGGTAGTTCTCGGTTCGCATACTGCTGAAGCCTAGCTTGTAGGATTTTGAGCATCACCTTGCTGGCATGTGAAATGAGCGCAATTGTGCGGTAGTTTGAACACTCTTTGGCGTTGCCCTTCTTTGGAATTGGAATGTAAACTGACCTTTTCCAGTCTTGTGGCCACTGTTGAGTGTTCCAGATTTGTTGGCATATTGAATGCAGCACTTTAACAGCATCATCTTTTAGGATTTTAAATAGCTCGGCTGGAATACTGTCATCTCCGCTAGCTTTGTTGTTACTAATGCTTCCTAAGGCCCACTTGACTTCACTCTCGAGGATGTCCGGCTCAAGTTCAGTGACCGCACTATCATGGCTATCAGGGACATTCAGATCTTTCCTGTATAGTTCTTCTGTGTATTCTTCCCACCTCTTCTTAATCTCATCTGCTTCTGTTAGGTCCCTGCCTTCTTTGTCCTTTATCATGCCCGTCTTTGCACAAAACGTTCCCTTGAGATCTCCAATTTTCTTGAAGAGATCTCTAGTCTTTCCCATTCTGTTGTTTTCCTCGATTTCTTTGCATTGTTCATTTAAGAAGGCCTTCTTGTCTCTCCTTGCTATTCTCTGGAACTCTGCATTCAGTTGGGTATGTCTTCCCTTTTCTCCCTTGCTTTTCGCTTCCCTTCTTTCCTCAGCTACTTGTAAAGCCTCATCAGACAGCCACTTGGCTTTCTTGCATTTCTTTTTCTTTGGGATGGATTTCGTTGCTGCCTCCTGAACAATGTTACGGACCTCCGTCCATAGTTCCTCAGGCACTCTGTCTATCAGGTCTAATCCCTGAAATCTATTCCTCACCTCCACTGTATATTCATCAGGGATATGATTTAGGTCATACCTGAACGGTTTAGTGGTTTTCCCGACGTTCTTCAATTTAAGCCGAAATTTTGCAAGAAGCAGCTCATGATCTGAGCCACAGTCAGCTCCAGGTCTTGTTTTGACTGACTGTATGGAGCTTCTCCATCTTTGGCTGCAAAGGACATAATCAATCTGATTTCGATATTGACCATCTGGTGATGTCCATGTGTAGAGTCGCCTCTTGTGCTGTTGGAAAAGAGTGTTTGCTATGATCAGCATGTTCTCTTGGCAAAACTCTATTAGCTTTTGTCCTGCTTCATTTTGTACACCAAGGCCATGCCTGCCTGTTATCCCGGTGATTTCTTGACTTCCTCCTTTAGCATTCCAATCCCCTATGATGAAGAGGACATCTTTTTTTGGTGTTAGTTCTAGAAGGTGTTGTAGGTCTTCATAGAACCGATCAACCTCAGCTTCTTCGGCCTCCGTGGTTGGGGCATAGACTTGAATTACTGTGATGTTGAATGGTTTGCCTTGGATTCGTACTGAGATCATTCTATCATTTTTAAGATTGTACCCCAGTACTGCTTTTCCCACCCTTTTGTTGACTATGAGTGCTACTCCATTTCTTCTAAGGGATTCTTGCCCACAATAGTAGATATGATAGTCACCTGAATTAAATTCGCCCATGCCTATCCATTTTAGTTCGCTGCTTCCCAAGATGTCGATGTTCAATCTTGCCATCTCATGTTTGACCACCTCCAGCTTACCTTGATTCATTGATCTGACATTCCAGTTTCCTAAGCAATATTGTTCTTTACAGCATCGGATTTTCTTTTCACCACCAGACACATCCACAGCTGAGTGTCCTTTCGGGTTTGGCCCAGCCGCTTCACTCTTTCTGGCGCTACTTGGAAATACCCTCTGCTCTTCCCCAGTAGCATATTGGACACCTTCCGACCTGAGGGGCTCATCTTCCGGCGTCATCTCTTTTAGCCTTGTGATACGTTCCATGGGGTTTTCTTGGCAAGAATACTGGAGTGGGTTGCCATTTCCTTCTCCAGTGGACCACATTTTGTCAGAACTCTCTGCCATGACCTGTCCGTCTTGGGTGGCCCTGCACGGCGTAGCTTATGACTTCACTGAGTTACGCAAGCCCCTTCGCCACAACAAGGCAGTGATCCATGAAGGGGTGTGAGCATGGTACTGCAGACTTAATACAGTGCCTACCCAATTCCATCTAATGAATTGACTACCCTTTCAGCTCAGTCCTATGCATGTTTTGTCATTTGTGGATTTTTCATTTTGCATGAACTCTAGCTTCAGTGGTGAGGGAAAGGCACTTAGTACATGCTCAGAGTTTCTCCATAAATGAGCCCTAGTTTTGAAGACAGACTCAGTGGCTGAATCCTGGTGAAGAATTGGCACAAATGAAGATACAGTAAGAGCTTGTGCATAACAAGGAGGAGGTAGAGGAGAGCTGCACAAAACAAGACATCTATTTTTATGAGGAGTTGCTGGAGGATGTAGGATGAGGAGGGATGGTTGCATGGAGGGGAATAGAATTGGTAGGGGGAGAATGTAAGTGCTCAGTGGTGAAAGAAAAGCATTCTGCATATGCTCAGAGGCACTCTCTATTTAAGAACATAAGAAGAGCCGTGCTGCATCAGACCAAGGTCCATCTAGTCCAGCATTCTATTCACGCAGTGGCCAACCCCCAAGCAGGACATGCATGCAATAGCACCTTCCCACCCATGTTTCCCTGCTGCTAATATTGGTGAAATGTAAATAAATTCTAGTCATTCTAAATTTGCATGCATGTATATCCTTCAGAAACTTTGCAGGTTTCTTGCCTGGGGGACACCTCTAATGACGGGTGCATTTTCATACAAATTTACCCAAAAAACTATTGGGGAGGGAGGGCGTGAAGGGCATGCAAATCCCTCCTTCCCCCAAATTTGAGAACTCCTTTTCCACATGAACTGCTGCACCTAGCCTTCTGAAACTTTGCTGGTTTCTTACATAGGGACAACTGTAGGCTGTCTAACTTTCAGAACAATGGTCCACAAGGAACATAGGGAGAGAAGTATGTCTGCTTTTGGAGACCTCAAAATGTCAAGGCCACCCTTGCGCAAAAGCCCTTGTGGCTAGCTTTCTGAAATTTGGCAGACATCATCTCCTCTGATGGGGCAATGAATCCTGAAATGTTTATCCAGTTCTTCCAATGAATTAAAATGTTGTTGGCAGTTCCCTTTAAAAGAAAAATATATATAAACCCTGCACCAAGTTTTCTGACATTGGGCAGGTGTAATCCCCTTCTAGTGGGCTACTATGCCTGAAATTATCCAGTTCTGACCAAGATAAAATAGTTACAGTTTTTTTCTAATTTCCAATGGTAGTCAACAGGAAGCATGAAGACTTATTTTTCCAAACCTTGATGCAGGTTTGGTGCTGAGCTGAAGTGGTCCGACTACAAATTGGCCAGAGCAGAAGCAGGATGTTTTCCAAAATGCTGAACGGGGTCTGAGTTGAAGTGGGATGGGGGGGGGGGTCAGTGCACACTTCTTATATACATATGTATATATGTAATCTATACACACACGCAAGCACACTGCATGCACACACCACACACAGACGTATATATATTAGAGGTGCACTTAGACTTGGATATATTATGTGTATATGCCAGTTTGTGTTATGAGCCTGTGCCGCAGATCTTTCAAGAACCTAGCAATGCCCCGGCATTTAACTGTCATGACTTGCTTTAGGCAACCTTGGGTTGTTCTGTTGGAGATCCCCAGCCCTATCTCAGGTTCCAGGGAGACGTCCTGGGCTGGTTCCACTTTGTAGCAATGTCCTTGCCCTTTCCCAAGGCTTTTCAGCTGCTGTTTTGTGTTGTTTCAAGTGCCAGCCTGGAGCACGCAAGGCCCTGTAACCACCTCTTTGTTGTGTGTGTGTTTTCCCCCAACTGGGAAAGGAAGGACCTTTGCACTGCCATGAACCGTCCATGTGAGACACTGGGTCTGTCTCATGTGTCTGGCATGTGCCAGCCGCACAGGAGCTGTAACATCAATGAGGACACAGGGCTCCCCCTGGCATTCACCGTGGCCCACGAACTTGGACACAGGTACTGTGGGAGCTGGACACCTCTCTCGTGGCCTTAGCCTTGGGAAGATGCAGACGCTGAGGAGGGTTTCCAGAAGTAGGTCACTTTCAGCCTGGTCTGAGGACTAAGTGCTTGTATTGCGGGGAGGGAAGCACCTGACACAGCAGGAAGGCGGAAGCTCCAGCCACCCGCATGCCTCCAGCTCCTCCAGCCTCCTTGGGTTTCAGTGCCTTTATTCACACAAGTGCAAATGTCCGGCATTGTCTCCTTTGGCCCTGCGGCAGCCATGCTGCCATTCCCCTCTCTAGGCAGGGGTGTCAGCCCTCTTTCCGCCTGAGGCCCATATTCTGTTTCAGAGAAGCTCTTGGGGCCACATGCCCATGGTGGGCTGAGCCCAAGGCAAAAGGGTGGGGCTCCAAACACCAAAAATCCCAGTATATTTTAGCATGAAGTTCTTACCACCAGGAGCTAAGCCTTAGGAGCTACGTTTCAACCTTTTAGAATGAGGAAAATTCTGCATAAAAGCCAGGAAAAACCAAATGATCAGCTGTTGGGAGAACGGAGGTGGGGCCAGGGGAAGGGGCATGGCCCTCTGGGGACCCCTGGAGGGCTAGATTTGTCCCATAGGCCGGAGGCCGAACACCCCTGTCTCATGGGCCTGAGGAGAGAGGCCTGGGGGGGGGCGGGGAATTGGGCTTCTACCCAAGCGTTTGGGGTGCCTGTTTGAAGCTCTGCTGCGGTTGTGTCCAGGTGTGCGACTCACCTCCCCCTTTGGGGGGCTGTGCTCTTACAGTTTTGGGATTCAGCATGACGGAAGCGGCAATGACTGTGAGCCAGTTGGGAAAAGACCTTTCATCATGTCTCCACAGCTCCTGTACGACACTTCGCCACTCACCTGGTCCCACTGCAGCAGGGAGTACATCACCCGCTTCCTTGAGTAAGTCCCTGAGCATTCCCTCAATAGTGATGGCCGCAACAAGGTTCATCGCTCGCTCTGTGGGGAGTTGAGGTGGAAACTGGGTGCTGTGGACCAAAGCTGTGTTTGTAGTTTTTACTCTGCAGCTGTGGGATGTTGAATGATCACAGTTAATTCTGACGCCGTCTCTTTCTAGCGGTAGTTTTATTTGGTGCTTTTTTTATTGCTTATATTTTATTTTGCCCACTTCTGAGCTTCTAACTCTCTTTTAGTTGGGATGTTGTTTATTTTCAAATTATTAGCCATCTTGGACTTCTTAAGGAAAGGTGGGCAATGTTTTAAAATGAATATTTCCATTTAATGTTATTTATTTACTTTCTTTTATCAAAATTGATTCTAGGAGAGTTTACAATAATTAGAAATACATCTACATACAAAATACATTACAAAACATTAGAAAAAGCAACAGTTACAAATAAAACAACAGTTATTTAAAATTCCTCCAGGGTATAATACACTGGAGAAATAAGGTTCTTCTCTGCTGACTACAGGCTAGGCTACTAGGAGCTGAGAAGAGAAGGAAGGATTAGTTTGGGTGATCAGGATGGGGCCATTGCATCTTACTGGGTATTACCCGGCTCTCCTGCTGTTTTTCATTAATTTAGCTCCAGATGCATTTTTATCCAAAGTTATGGCTCATTTGTAGCTGCTATCACAGACAGCTCCAAAGCTTTTGTTATACTGCTCCTTTTAAATTTGTTTCTGTGGAATAAGCTACACAATACTTAAATATGTGGCAGGCAGCTTATCTTATCTTTCTTTTTTCCTTACAGGTAAGCATGTGGGCCCCTGGTCCGGGCCGAGACTGCTGTGTGTGGGTGGGGAAGGTTTAAACCTCCCCTACCTGTGCTTGGGGGTCCTGACCTGAACTGGGGGCCCACGCATATCCTTGTAAGTTAAACAGAAAGAAACGCTTAGCTCCACAGTCCGTGTTGAACATGGCGCGCCGGTCTGGCCTTGGTGTGCTGCAGAGACGGTGGACGCGCCCCTGCTCAGGGGGAGGGGCGGGGTGGTGAAGGGTGACTCAGCCTCACAAATGAGCGGAGGGGGGAGAACTGTGAGCGTGGAGGGCCGGGGCGAGGTGAGACTGTCGCAGTCCCAACTGCATGTGACTCACGTGACTAAGAGGTGCAGGGTGGAGCCTAGGGCACCGCGCAGTTCTGCTCTGCGTTGGCCATTGTGAGGAGCTGGCTCTGCATCCCAGCCCCAGCCCTGTCCCAGTGGGGCCCCTACCAGGACAGTAGAGATGGCCCAGCTCGGAGAGGCCGAGCCCAAGTCTTTCCGGCATCTGCTTATTTTTAGCACCGTATTGCTGCCAACTCCTCCGCCTCCCATGTTGGCCCTTCAGCAGAGAGCCTGCTTGTGTGCCGGGGGGGGGGGGGGGGGGTGTCAGATCCATTGGCTCCACTCTGCTTGTCAGTGCCCGTTCCCCTTTGGCTCTTACACAAGGAAAGAACAGAAGAGGCTATAAGCATTGCGGCTGCCTAGTGGGGGCTTTGCAGCAGTGCAAGGGACTAGCCCTGTAGCACGGATTTCAGGCCTGTGGCTCTAATGTGATGGGTCAGATGCACCATTCCATCGCATTCTGTCCTCGCATTACATACGGGATCGATGTTGCGGGTGCAGTCTGCACACTTGGCTTCATGCTTCTTTCATGGGGAAGAGGAACAATCCCTCCACATCCATTTTTCCAGGGAGCCCAGCTGGGAATCCGCCCAGAAAATGAGCTGCAACTCTCCCCAAGCTTTTGGGTCTGGTTGCAGGGGTTAATTTGTAAGATATGATGTGCTGGGGTTTAAGCCAGTCCAGAAGCTGTGCCCTTGAAACTGGAAACCAGCTTTTCACTGTTGAGAAGAGGACACTCGGCATATGCCCAGAGACACTTTCCTGCTCCTTCGTATTGCTGCACGTGTCTTTGTGCAACCACCCATATTCATTTTCGTAAAATCAAAGTCGGTGTAAGGAAGGCAGGGGAGATGGGGAGGAAAGGGAGAGGAAATGGAGAGTTGCTCAGCTGCCAACTGCTGAATACAAATCAGCAGCAAGGAACAACTTGAGCTGCTGCACCAAAAAAAGGCCTTTCCAGAAACTCCAGATACCTTGTTAAGTGCCTCAAGGAAGCGGAGAGCCATCTGGAAATACTTCTGGCTCCTCCCCAAGAAAGGGCAGGGGCGGGAGAGCTTTGTTGCCTGTGACAGGATCTCCGGCGAGCCAAAGGGCAGAGCAGGGTCCGGGCTAGCGGCATGCTGATCATTCTTCTAGCAGGGTATTAAGCAAGACCCTCCCAGAGTTGCAAATGCCTCTCCCTTTGAAAATGCTCGGTCAGGTTTTCAAGGAAAACCACAGGGTGCATGAAGCTTTTCCCTGCCAGCACAAAGCTTCGGGCAGTTGACCCGATCTTATGCTAAGCTGGCAGTGGAGTGTAGGATCGCGGTGCCCAGTCTTGGGATCAGCACTGCTTCCAGGGAACAGCCCCTGAACCCTGACCCAGCACTGGAGTTGGCCCCCATCCCTTGAGAGTGTGCATGAGAGCTGATTCCTGCCCCCACCCCACCCAGCCTGACTCTGCAATGACATATATCCCTAGCTCTGGCTCTGAAATGCCACTTCTGCTCTGGCTAGCCCTGGAGAATGAGGGCTCCTTCACACAGAGTTTTTATCTTGCTGTTGAGATTGCTCACTCATGGAAGTTTGCAGGCCCTTTGGATGATGTCAACCTCCAGGGTGTCGCCTGCACTAAATGACCCTTATTCCATTGTTAAAAAGATCAGAGATAATGAGCTATTAAATTACCATGCCACAAGAAGAGGAGCAAGATCAATTAAACATATGGAAGACTCAGATAAGGGGGAGAAGGAGGGGGAAAGGGGAGGGGGGAAAGGAAGCATGTGGAAAGGGAGTCCGTCATGATCCTGCATTTCAAACGGAAGCAGAAAGCCCCACTTTAAATGTGGGATTTTAGGCTGGTGTAGAGATGCTCCAACACACCTTGCTGCAGACAGAGGTATATAGTTAGCGTCAGTTAATTCAGACATCCCAGACCCAATGGGGTGACTGCATAGCCCAATTTTGACTGGCCGGCCAGCCAAGCAGCAAGCAAAACCTCTTCCTTAAAGCAAAAATAAAATAAGCAGACTCCTTTGTTTGTGCCTGAATTCTGTCTCCTTTGCAGTGTTTAAAGTTCACAGACGTTTCAGCGTCTGTAAACAATAGATTCAGCAATATTGTTTTCCAGCCCCCTCCTGCCGGAAATCTTGGGCATCCACTTCTCCTGCCTGGCTTTCAAAGGCAGGGGGGCTGAAGCTCAGCGGCTGAGCAGCTGCTTCACATGCAGAAGGTCCCAGGGGAGCCCTGGTGTGTCCAAGCAGCCTTGGGCCAAGGAAGGACTGTGGCAGAACAGTCTCTGCTGTGGCAGAGCAGGCCGTGTGGGGCCAGAGGGGCCAGCAGCCTGCTTTGACGCCCAGCGTCTCCGTCTGTCTGCCTGACCAACTCACCGTTTGGAAGCCAACTCGGTCACCACGATCAGGGCAGCTGCTGAGACTGGTGTGCTTCCTCTCCCTCTCAGCAGCTGGCCTTTGGTCAGGAACAGGGCTGGGCCGGGACGGCTGCAAATGTTTTGATGATTAGCTCCCGGAATAAACATGCTCGGCTCCTGCCTTAGTCACATTTTCACACATGGATTGAATGTGCCAGATGGCACGGAGGGAAGGCGTGCGAAGTCCTCTGTTGACCTGAATGGGGGGGGAGGGGATTCCTTAGCGCCCACTCTTCTCTCCTTCCCCGCTCCTTGTGCCCTCATCAGAGGAGGAGCCCGGCGCTCTTCCCTCCACCATGGCGCTCTCTTAGTGGTCACTGCAGATGCCCCACTCAGCTGCTCCTGGCACCTCCATCCAGCCTCCTGGCGTCCCAGAGAAGCCGGTGCCGCTGGTTGGAATACTGTGCTGTGAGCTGTGTGCCCCCTCCCCACGCCCCAGGCTCTGTCTCATGCATGGCTCTTCTCTTGGGGCATGTCTCTCTGCAGCCGAGGCTGGGGGCTTTGCCTGGATGATCCGCCAGCCAAAGATGCGATTGACTTCCCATCCGTGCCGCCCGGAGTCCTCTACGACGTCCGCCACCAGTGCCAGCTCCAGTATGGCATGCACTCCACCCACTGTGACGACATGGATGTAAGGACGGGCCGCGTGTCTGGTTCCCCAGCAGTGGCAGCACAGAATTGTGCCCTTGCTGTGCAGCTGGGGTGGGGGTGAAGCTGCTGGGGCCAGTGCAGGCAAGCAGGAGGACAGGGTTTCAAATGAGAGCTAGCACAGCGGCTCTAGACCAAGCTAGATCATGCGTCAGAGGTGCGTGCATGTTTGATGTGTCTTTTCTTTTACAAGGAAAACTGTGGGAGTTGGGCGACTGATACTTTTCCTCCTGTTCCCCAGTCGGGGTGAAAATTGTGGCCCCTTGAAGCTGCTAGTTTTCCAGGGAGGGAAGTTGCCATTGGCTTGTGGGTGGGGGAGTGAGAAGCAATTGGTGGGAGAAGGGTTAACAGTCAGCCCTCCCCTTTATTTTTAAAGAAAACTGCATTTAATTTGGCCCTGATCCACCCAACCCCCAAACTTATGCAGCCCCCAAGCCATAATTGCATTTGCTGACATTCATTTCCAGAATTTATATTCTGCTCCCTAGCCAATAAGGTTCTTGTAGAAGGTTACAAGAAAAATAATTTAAAACATCCATATAATAAAATAACACAGTTAAAGCCACTAAATTTTTTTTTCAGTTATAAAGCAGCATAATGCTTCTATAACCAAGAGCAGGAGACGGAAACATCACTCCAGCTGTATTTAAATCCTCCTCTGCAAGTATTCAACCTGCCAACAATACAGGAAATGCCTTCCTGCGAAGAGAGGTCTTAGCCATCTTGCTGGCCAGGGATACCCTCACCCTTACTGTTTCTTGTGCTTCCTCCTCTCTCTGCTGCAGGTTCCCCTTCCCTTTACCATGTTGTCACAGTTTAGATCGGGGGCAAGGAATCTCCCCACCCTGCCCCCGCATTCCTTCGGGGCAAAGCAGTGGTGTGGGCTCTGTGTGTGGGCAGTAGCTTAAAGTGGGCAGGACAAAGCACACGCACACACTTTGTTCCATCTCCATGCTGTTCATGTGGCAGGAAAGCAGAGTGAGCTTCCCGTGGCGGGAGATGTGGCTCTTTCCTCCATGGACAACTTCCATGCTGCACTTCCCAACAGGGAAACGAACCCTGCCTCCCAGTCGGTATCTTTCATACCTCCAAGAGAGACTGTGATGCTGACCGGCAGGCAGGCAGGCAGCCAACATGGGAAAGCTGCCCGTGGCGAGTCATCCGGGGGGGTGGGGGGGACTCTGCTGCCTGGACTCCAAGGCCCTTGGGCTCCGGATCTGGACGGCGATGTGAAGGTTCCCCGGGCCTGGCTTAGGCTGGGACAAGGGGTGCTTTCAAATGGAGGGAGGGCTCCGAGAGCTTGCAAACAGAAGGCCTTGTGCAGCTGTTATGCCTTTTTCTCTGTAATGGATTATCTGCAGTAAGAGAAAAGATGGAAGGAACAGTGGGAAAACATGGGAGGGTCATGACTAGAAGACATCTGGACCCCCCCCCCCCCCAGTGCCATGAATGAGACTTGGCAGTGGTGGCACCATAAAAGCATGGTCTGGTTTAAAGCACCACATGCTGTACATGGATGGAGCTCTTTTCATTCATCATAACAAGGAGTCCTAATAATTTCAGTCCCTGTATCAGTGGACTCTGTCCCAGTCAGCACGAGCATTTTTGCTGTTCAGTTCACAGCAAGGCCATCAAAAAGAATCGAACACTTCAGGAGTCAACTTCCTGAGGTAAGTACTGGATAGGTTTAGAGCAGTGGTGATCCTTCCTCATAGGTTGGACAGAGGGGCTCACCTGAGTGGCTTTGATCGAGGACAGCCCGGGAGAACTCTGCAGAGATGTCCTTCCTTTTTTCCTACAGAGCGTCTGCAACACTCTCTGGTGCTCCGTGGGGAACACGTGTCACTCCAAGCTGGATGCTGCTGTCGATGGCACCAAGTGTGATGAGAACAAGGTGATGCCTCGCGCTTGTGCTCGGCCTCAGTGCAATTGCAGCAGCCCTGGGCAGTGCTGGGCACACCATGAGGGCTGTGTCGTGCGACATACTCGCTGTGCCTGAAAACATACGGTTCAAAGTTGCACTCAGAATGCCCTTTCAGTTGGGCCATGTGCAGTCTGGCATCCTACAAGCAGGATGGATGCATTTGGAATGCAAATTCTGTAACGAGGGTAATTGCACTCACAAATTTCAGTATGTGTGTTATGCTGTGACAAGTTTGCAAGACACTTTGAAGGTAAAGTTGCTCACATCTGTCACTTGTTAGACTCTGCAGTTAATGTTCCATTAGTGGAGGTGTTCAGAGCACCAACTGGTCCAGTTTTGTTGGATGGTTTTCAGTTGTTGAGGCCTTGCCAAACTCCAGCCAACCCCCCTGTATGCTTGACACTTGCCCTTCTTGGCTTACTTCATCTAAGAAGGAGAGGATGTCAGGGAGGCAGGTACAAGAGGTGATAATTAGACCACTCCTGATAAAAACCTAGGCTGGACCTGGAAGACGTCAATGCCTATATGCTAGTTACTAACCTCTCCCTGGGCAAAGCATTGAAGTGGATGGTTGCCAGTCAATTTCAGTCAGTCTTTGGATGAAACTGATTTTCTAGATCCATTTCAATTGGACTTCAGGCCTGGGTTTGCAGCGGAAACTGCCTGGATGGCCCCATGGGATGACCTCTGCTGAGAGTGGGATGGGGAGTGCAACCCTGAGATTCTCCTTGGACCTCTCAATGGCTTTTGATATCAGCCATGATATCCTTCTGGACAGGCTAACTGGGCTAGGTGATGGAGTTACTGCATTGCAGTGGTTCTGCTCCTACCTAGATGGCTTATTTGGAAGGGTGGGGGGAACTTTTGTTCTGCCTCTTGATAGTTATGCTGTGGGGTTCCATAAGACTCTGTTTTGTCCCCTATGCTGTTTAACATCTACCTGAAACTGCTGGGAGAAGTCAGTCGGAGATGCTGAATGACACCCAGCTCTATCTCTCCATTTTATTAGATCAGGTGAGGTAGCGGGTGTTCTGAATCAGCCCCATGGCACAGTAACGGACTGTTGAGATCCAGTAAACTGAGATTCAATCCAGACAAGATGGAGGGATTGTTGTGGGTGGTTTGTCTGCCCAGCTGAGTGGTGTTAAGTCTGTTCTGGAGGAGCTTACTGTTTTGGGGAGCTCTTGGGTCCAGCGGTGTCACTGGAGGCTTAAGCGGCTTTGGTGGCTTGGACTCGCTTCTGTCAGCTTCAGCTAATATGCCAAATGCGACACCACCTGGTCACAGAGACGGCCTTGCCACACTGTTATCCATGTCCAGCTAACCTCCTGGTTGGATTGCTGCAGTGCATTATACATGGGGCTGCCTTCGGAAATGGTCCAGAGAATCAGTTGGTCCAAAATAGGGCAGCAAGGTTGTTAACTGGAACTAGCCGATCTGATCTCGTCATGCCATCTGCGCTGGCTCCCAGTCTGGTTCTAAGCCCAGTTCAAAGTGCTGGTATTCACCTTTAAAGCCCTAAAGCTCTCTGGCAAGAGTGGTCCCCCGGCAGGCCGCTGGGCAGGGAGGGAGAGGGAGAAAGGTGATGCTCTGGCCATGCTCACCGCCAGCGTGCAGACCCTGCTTCCAGCTGATGACAGGAAAGAGGTCCGATCCCTGCCCTAAACAGCTTGGGGCAATTGTCTCTACCCCTATATAGCTACCTCAATCTTGAGATCATCTTCTGATGCCCTTCTCTGGGTGTCCCGTGAAAGGAGGTGAGGCAGATTATTATTAGAGAGAGGGCCTTTCCAGTGCATTGTAGTCTTTTCAGTGCAATGGTGAATACTTTGTTATTTTTCCAGGACTTTCAATCTTAAAATCTTTTAGTACTTTTTAAATTATTTGCGCTAATTGTGTTTGCTTTCTCCTGTTGGGTTTTATTGTGGCTTTATGCTGTTGCTGGTTTTGTTCTGTGTTAGTCTTCATGTTTGTATTTGGCTTTGTTATGGTTTTAAATGTTTACCGTAAACCACCAGATGGGAGGTATATACATATTATAAATTAATACATTCAGACTAAATTATGGAAGCCATTTATCACTTTAAAGGAGACAAAAATGGCAGGTAGCTATATTTGGTCTATTAGAAAGAAAGAAAATACCCTAAAGTGGCAGGACGGTAAGATGAGATCTTTATTAGGGTCAGTTAAAATGTGAAAGGAAGCAAGCAAGCTTTTGAGTTCATCAACATCATGCTTCATCGGTTGGATGTTAAGCAAAGGGGGGGGGATGGGGGAACAGATGTTGTTGGCATGATGAGAACCCAAATCTGATGTCCGAAGAGGGAACGGGTGTGCTGTGGAGGTTAGAGCACCTGCTTAGCTGGCAGAAGGCCCCATGTCCAGTCTGGCATCTTCCAGGTATTGCTGGGAAAGGCTCCTACCTGGACCCCTGGAGTCAATGTGCTGCCAGTCAGTGTGCAGACCATTGTGTTGCGTTGGATGGACCAATGGCCCCACTTCCTCTGTTGCCCCAGCCCCTGGGTAACTACCAAATTTGGTAGTGTTACTTGGGCTCCAGTGTTGCTAATGAAAGGGCTGCCACCATTTTCTTCTGCTGTAAGAAAAATATGTTCCAATTAAAGCTGGCAATGCAACCAAATTGGCTGTGGGCCTTATATTTTTAAAAGGAGAGCACCTGTTGGGTTTTTTCCCCCTCCCAGTAGCCTTTGGTGCAACCAGTGATGGTTTTACACCAACCACAGCCCTCTTTAATTAAATTGGTGTAACACCTCCCAGATTCCATCTTGACTGTATCTCAAACTGCAGACTGGGGTGCTCAGATGAGTAGACATCCCTTCCCCCATCCCCCCCCCCTTTGCTTAACATCCAACCGATGAAGCGTGATGTTGATGAACTCAAAAGCTTGCTTGCTTCCTTTCACATTTTAACTGATCCTAATAAAGATCTCATCTTACCGTCCTGCCACTTTAGGGTATTTTCTTTCTTTCTAATAGACCAAATATAGCTACCTGCCATCTTGTCCAACAAACCCCTTTTCTGTTCTCCCCCAACTCCTTTTTTAAAAAAATGTCAGGCTTGATGGAGAGTGTTGTTGAGCTCAAAAGCTTCTTCACTTCTCTCTGGCCTTTTAGTTCAGCCTACTAAAGGTATTACTGTGCTATTTGTTCTGGATTCATATCATTTGTTCTGGTGTAATTTGGCTTTACATCGTTGTTTCCCTCTTTAAAAATTGTCACAATTTCAGGTAAACTGTCAACGGTGCTCTGCTGCTTTTGAGACAGAACGTTGCACTTGACTCGAAAGGTCATTAAAGTGAAGCTGTCTGTTTCAGGCTCTGCATTTTCAGATGCTGCCTGCAAGTTTACAACATAAGTCCCCAGACATGAACGCCCGAAACTTGCTTTTTTGAGAAATAGACCTGATTGCTGAGTGTCTCAGGCTTCTGCTTCTGCCATCGTTCCTGTGCAGGCCACCCAGTGCAGCATCCACTCCCGCTTGTGTGGCGGCGTGGACAGCTGTCAGCCCCCCTGCCGCTCCCACGGCTGTTTTGCAGTCCCTTTCCCCTTTGGTGTGCTTTGAGGTCAGCTGGAGCTGGGCGAGGCCCCTTGATCCTGAGCCATTCCTAGGCCAGCCTCGGCTGAAGTGCTGCTCCACTTCGCTCCACAGTGGTGCTTCAATGGAGAGTGTGTGCACATGGGATACCGGCCAGAGTCCGTCAACGGAGGCTGGGCAGCTTGGAGCTCCTGGGCCGCTTGCTCTCGGACTTGTGGAGCTGGAGTGCAGAATGCAGAGCGGCAGTGCAACAGCCCGACGTAAGTGACCCACCATTATGCTTGCAGGGGTTGGGGTCTGCCCCATCGGTCAAGCGCCTGCTTCCAGAAGGGATTGTTGTTGGCTGCGTCAGAGACAATGCACAAGAAACCAGGCCTTGCCCTTTCCTCACTTGGCCCGTGCTGCAGGGCATGAGTGATATAGAGGACGCTCCCCAAACAGAATGCAGGTGCATAGGGGCATTCCTAGGTTCTTAAAAGGTCTGGGGCACAGGCCCATAACACAAATTTGCACAGAGACAGATAGATATATGAGTCTAAGCGGACCTCTAATATATGTGTGTGTGTGGGGGTGTATGTGGTGTGCTTACGTGTGTGCATAGATTACATACATAAGAAGTGTGCACTGACCCTCCCCCCACCCCACTTCAACTCAGACCCTGTTCAGCATTTTGGAAAACATCCTGCTTCTGCTTGGGCCAGTGTGTAGTCAGTCCACTTCAGCTCAGCACCAACCCTGAGTCAAGGTTTGGAAAAATGAGTCTTTATGCTTCCTGTTGACTACTATGGGAAATGAGAAAAAAAACTGTAACTTTTTTCTCTTGGTCAGAACTGGATGGTAATTTCAGGAATAGTAGCCCCCTAGGGCTACTAGTTATTACACCTGCCCAATGTCAGAAAAAATAGGTGCAGGGTTCATGTTTTGATTTTCTTTTAATGGGAACTGCCAATAACATTGTTATTCCTTGTAAGAACTGGATAAAAATTTCAGGATTCATTGCCTCATCAGAGGAGATGATGCCTGCCAAATTTCAGAATGATAGCCACAAGGGGTTTTTGTGCAAGGGTGGCCTTGACATTTTGAGGTCTCCAAAAGCGGACATCCTTCTCTCCCTATGGGCCATTGTTCTGAAAGTTACAGACAGCCTAGAGGTGTCCCTAAGTAAGAAACCAGCAAAGTCTCAGAAGGCTAGGTGCAGCAGTTCATGTGGAAGGGGAGTTCTCCACTTTGGAGGAGGGAGTGATTTGCTTTCCCTTCCAATCACCCCCTTCCCAATAGTTTTTTGGGTAGATTTGTATGAAAATGCACAGGTCATTAGAGGTGTCCCCCCGGCAAGAAACCTGCAAAGTTTCTGAAGGATATACATGCATGCAAATTTAGAATGACTAGAATCTATTTACATTTCACCAATGTTAGCAGCAGGGGAACATGGGTGGGAAGGTGCTATTGCACTCATGTCCTGCTTGGGGGTTGGCCACTGTGTGAACAGAATGCTGGACTAGATGGAGCTTGGTCTGATGCAGCATGGCTCTTCTTATGTTCTTAAACAGAGAGTGCCTCTGAGCATATGCAGAATGCTTTTCTTTCGCCACTGAGCACTTACATTCTTCCCCTACCAATTCTGTTCCCTTCCATGCAGTCATCCCTCCTCATCCTACCAGCCTCCAGCAACTCCTCATAAAAACTGATGTCTTGTTTTGTGCAGCTCTCCTCTACCTCTTCCTTGTTATGCACAAGCTCTCAATGTATCTTCCTCCCCATAACTTCATTTGTGCCAAGATTTTACCAGGATTCAGCCAATGAGTCTCTTTTCAAACCTAGGGCTAAGTTATGGAGAAACTCTGAGAATAACCACTGAAGCTAGAGTTCACACAAAACCACCACCACCACCCACAAATGACAAAACATGCATAGGACTGAGCTGAAAGGGTAGTCAATTCATTAGCCGGAACTGGGTAGACATTAAGCCTGCAGTACCATGCTCACAACTGAGGACTTATTTCTGAGTAAATGTGACAGAACATCAAGGCGCAAATTTCCCTGCAAAAGTAACTTGTGCTGGAAACCTATGCACACTTTCTTGAGGGTAAGCCTCATTAAACATAATGGGGCTTCTGAGTAGGCATACATAGGATTGCACAAATGAGCGGTATTTATCTCCCCTCCACTGAAAAAATAAACCAAAACCTCCTATTTTTATTAAAGCTTTCTGTGCATAGGAACATAGGAAGCTGCCGTGTACTGAGTCAGACCCTGGGTCCATCTAGCCCCATATTGTCCACACTGACTGGCAGCAGCGGCTCTCCGGGGTTTCAGGCAGGATTCTTTCCTAGCCCTACCTGGAGCTGCGGGGGGTTGAACCTGGGACCTCCTGCATGCCAAGCGTGTGCTCCGCCACTGAGCTGCAGCCCTTCCTATTGCTGGATAATGGCAACTGACAAACAAAACAGCCCCACATTGGTTTCTCTGCAACCACGCAGAGAAACAATTCTATGATTCTCTGCATATACTATTCTATGATTCTATTCTAGTCTATGATTCTTTGTCAACCCACTCTTCTCAAAGACTTGAGTGAGGAGAAGGAGAAAAACAAACCCTCTTGTCTGTTTGTATAAAGTCAAATACAGTTCAGAACTTCTCTTGCCCACTGAAGGAATTCTCTTTAAGAATTCCCCAAGGTATGCCCTGGGTGGAATAAAGAAGAGAAAGAAAGAATAGGATAGGTGAGGGAAGAAGAAAAGAAGAATGGTGATTGGAAATGTGGGGCAGGGGGGAGGGCGTGTAGAGAGAATTCCTTAAGCCAAGTGGCTCCTTTCAGAGAGGTAGTACTTCAGAGGAATTTCGGAAGCTGTGGAGGGTTTGTAAGGATTTCACATACTTACATTAACTTTATGAGGTGAAGTGGCTGAGGGCTTTTTCTAGCTTTTTAAAAAAACCTCTAGAACCTATTTAAAAGCCTCAGCAGTTCCTCCATCATGATGCCACATATTCCTAACCCTCCTTTTGGAATAATTCGAGTCCTACAGCTATTTCAGAGAAATTAAAGTAGAGGGGGAGAAAGAAGTTTGTGGAGGCTGATTAGATCCTTTGCTGTACTGAAGCTACTAAACCTCTACAGAAGCCAAGGATTCCAGTTTGGGGCAGTACAATCAGATGCTGTGTGAAATACCAGTATTTCACATGGAACTCTTTATTCCCTTCCATCTCCCTCTTCAAAACGTAATTGCAAGCAAGCTCCCAACAGTGAGCATGTAGGAACAGAACAGTAAAGGGAGAGAGGTTTTTTGCACCTCAAAAAAACAACAACCCTACACCAGAGATTAGGGATAGTGACCTCCTAATGGTCACCTTAAACACCTTCTGATTAAAATCTCTAATCCCCTGGATGGCTTGACAGTTTTTACTTTCTGTTTTAGTCTTTGAGAAATGGAAACTTTTTGCATGGCTAGCACAAAAGCCACCAGACCTAACAGTTAGCTCCATAGAGGCTGCCAGGTCCCCAAATTCCATGTACTTATGTGGAAACACACACAAAAATAGCTTTTTACTTTTGACAGACTTTCTTGAAAAAAGCAAATTTTACCTGTGGCTAGCACAAAAGCCACTGGACCCAATTGTCTGAACTTTGGCAGGCTCAGTCAGCTCCATAGGGGCTGCCAGGTCCCCAAACTCCATGCACTTACATGGAAGCACAAAAGAATTACAGCTCTTTGCTTGGACAGATTTTCTTGAAAAAAGCAAATTTCACCTGTGACTAGCACAAAAGCCACTGGGCCTAACTGCCTGAAATAGGGCAGGCTCAATCCGCTCCATGGGAGCTACCAGGTCTCAAAATGTCATGTATTTACCATACAAACAAAAAATGTTATGGCTGTTTCTATTTTACAATGCAAGTCAATGGGAAAATGTAAAAAAATGACAATTAGGACAGCTCGAAAGATCCGGGGCCTGTGCCCAGGTAGGCCCAGTTATAACGACACCCCTGCAGGTGCACCTTTCCTGGCTGTTGTCACTTCTACCTTCCTCAGCCCAGTTATGGTCAAGAGCTTACCATGCAGGTAGAAACTTCCCCATGTTGTCAGCTGTTGGATCAAGAGGATCCACTTACAAACCAAGGGCAGGGCAGAGGAGTTTACGCAGAGGCTAGACTCCAAAAAGTAGAACTGCAGCGCCAGGCAGGAAGAGAGGTCAGGGAGGCCAGGAGCTGATGGGAGGTTGGCACGGCTCATGTCCTGCTTGGTCTTGGCATGTATGATTCTGAGGTCCTAAGAGCAGCAAGAGCAATTCAGCGCACATTGAGTTGTTACTATTATTTACATTTCTATACCGCCCAATAGCCGGAGCTCTCTGGGCAGTTTACAAAGATTCAAAACATTAAAAATACAATATGCAGAGATTAAAAACCATTGACATAAAAAACACACAAACAGATAATATACACAAAAGAAACATGCATCTAAAACAACTTCAAGCAACCACCTCAAAAACAAACAACCATAACCATAAGACATTCCAGGATCGATTAAACACTCCTTTTTTTCTTTTTTTTTTCTTTTGCATCCGCAACCTGTAACCTGAGGCAGTGCACTTAACCACCCGAGGACTGCTCTACTCTGCCGCGTGCGTAGACCAGGCCTGACTGGTGACACATGGGGACTAGACGTATCGTCCCTGTGAGCCTTCCCTTCCTCTCAGTTAGGGCGAAACAAGATGTGCCACACCTTCAGCCCAAGGTGCGAGCCGCAGGGGGAGGCGCAGACATCGAGGGCGCGCCTACCTGTGGGGGCTAACACCCGAAAGGAGATTATGCCACAGAGTCTTCTGCTGCCCAGCATAGAGTGGTCTCTGCACAAAAGCCCACTCCCGGCTCGCTCGCAACTCTGAGTTGCAAGAGGGGTAGGGAAGTGCTGGCAGCCTTTCCTGTCAGACTCGGACATTTGGCCGAAAGGCAGCTGACCCCTCCTGACCCCAGTGAATTTGAAGGACTTGTCCAAAGACCTGCCAGCGTCCAAGAACTTCTAGACCTGAGCCTGAAACTCCATCAGAGCAGAATTTGCAGGATGCCTACATGGGGTCCAGCATTACAAGCAAGGCTACGATGTTCTCTCCGCCCTCTCTGACTTGGGTTTCTTGAAATTGTGGCCAGCCAGCACATCTGCTCCACCTCTGATCGTCTTCCTTTCCCACCCCATTCACACCCGCTCTCTGGAATGGCTGTTCCTGAAAGCAGCTTTTGTTTTCCGTCAGAGAATGGAGGAGGCATGGGAGAAAGGGGGCCTCTGGTAAATCGAACTGCTATTTATTTATTTATTTTTTAATTGGTGTGAAGCTCATTGTTGTTCAAGGGCCAGAATTGTTTGGGCTTACTTGTTAGCAAAACCTGTTGAAAGACGAGCAGCGTGCTTGTCTGGAAGGATAACAGTGTTTTACCCAACAAGCCGGCCGAACCATGTTTCCTGTTTAAATTGGGGTGGATGTCCTCCTCATCCTCTTCCCACCCTCCCCAACACACACAAAGGCAAAGGTCTCTCAGCCAAGAAATGCAGCGTTACTACGCTGTCCACCTAGAGAAAGAGCTCTGGGATCAATGGAGCACACACCCCAAGCAGCAGCTCAAGTCCTTATTCAGATGGGATTTTGTAATGGACATCTTCCTCCATCAGCAAGCTTATCAGCACTAATTGCGCTGCTGACTTCTTAATTTATCACTGCCCAGATTCTTGTTCAGCTGGTTTTGTTTATATTGAGATTTTATCTTGATATGCTTGTTTGCTTGGAGCGGCATGGACATATAGGCCCTCGAGCAGGAGGGGGCATTTTGTGGCTCTCCAGATGTGGTTGGGCTGCAACACCCATCGTGCCTCACCATTGGCTGTTCTGGCTAGGGCTGATGGGAGTTGTGGCCCTCCCGATGTTGGTGGACTACAAATTACCCACCCCTGCCCTGGAGAATTCACAAGATCAGCATATTCTCTTAGATGAGAGATGAGGAGTTACATGGGCTGGGCAACTTGTGGCCTTCCAGATGTTTTGGCCTACAACTCCCATCAGCCATAGCGAACATAGCCAATGGTGAGGAATGCTGGGAGTTGTAGGCCAAAACATCTGGTGGGCCACAAGTTGTCCACCCCTACGTTAGCAGCTGAGGGCTACTGGGCCACATCTCCCTCCCTCATACCCACTCCACACCGCAGCCAGGCCTACTAGGTGCCAACTCCATTTTCTCCTCCTTGTATCCTGCTCTTTGCTAGCAGCTCAACTCTGGTTTCCAAGTGGTCTTGCATCTGCTTAGCTTCAGCAGAACTGTACAGCATGTCTTCGGACCATTCTCTCTCTCCAAGCAGAAGGTTTTATTCCATGCTTAATGTGCCTGTGGGTTTGTTTTTCCTTCCCAACCTCAGGCCGAAGTATGGCGGGAAATTTTGTCTGGGGGAACGGAAACGCTTCCGGGTTTGCAGCACACAGCCATGCCCCACAGACAAGCCATCTTTCCGGTACATACAGTGCAGCCACTTTGATGCCAGGCCTTACAAAGGGAAGTTTTATAAATGGACCCCGATCCCTAATAATAGTAAGTCTCTTGGCCTTGACTCAGAAAAACAACAGAGATTTATTGCATTTATAATATTATTCTTGCAGTTATGTATTTCATCCATGCTGCTGGTCAAGTGTCCCTTTGTCACATGAAGCTTGGATTGCTTGAGTCATCTAGAACCCTTGGTTCTAGACCATGGCCAGCTCCTTGTCCAGAGCATGTTGTGCTCTGGATTGTGTAGGTTGATATGGGGTGGTGGGTGAGTGGAAGGCACTCCAGCTAGGGAGGTGTCTGTGACTTGCTTTCATCAGAGGTGTTCAGTACTGCATGCTTTCAGATTTCCTTTGCCGGGGACCCCACTTGCACTTGGGGTCTGACTGAGCACCATAGTCCGGCCAGGAAGGCATTTTTCAGGATGTGGATCAGACTGTCTTACGAACCTGGTGGGGGTGGGCTGGTGGAGGTTGATTGTAGGAGTCGCCTGCAGGTCTTGCCCTGTGAGCACCTTTTGCTGTGCATTGCAGCATCCCAGCACCTCAGCCTGTGATAGAGGGCTTGGGCAGGGGAAACATGAAGGCAGCCAGATGCCAGTGAGCCGGCAAACTTCTTGGTTGCTCTCTCTGGCCTCTGCAGGTAGCCCATGCGAGCTGCACTGTCGCCCAGAGAATGAGTACTTTGCCGAAAAGCTCCGTGATGCTGTTGTTGATGGGACCCCATGTTACGAAGGGAACTCCAGGCGGGACGTGTGCATCAACGGAATCTGCAAGGTAGGCAGAGGCCGTCTTCCTGGTGACAGGAGGGGGGGTGTCTAAATGCTGCTCAGAAGGGCTGGGAAAACCACATGGGCTTGTGCGGAAAGCTGATGTCATGGAAATTATAGGAAGCGCTAGACGAGCTGTGAGGAGTTGGGCCCGTGATGCGCAGTCGCGTGTGCGGATGGTCACTGGACGCGAGGGTGCCGATTGGGGCCAGCGCTGTCTCTGAGGCAGGCAGCGAGAGGTGGCAGAACAGGCAGTGCTGCTCCCAACGGCTGGCGTAGAATACTGCTTTTGAGCCCAGAAAAACAAAACCGCCCTCCCTGCACCAACAGACCTGGCACGTGGGAGATGGCAGTTGCGGTCCAGCCTGCCACATCGGTTCTCCTTGTGCAGGCTGCTCTCGTTGCAGGGGAGCATCCAGAGATGGGATCTCTGCCCCGTCTGATGTGGTCAATTCCACTCGGCCATCTCGTTCTGGTGTACAGCACACACACGCCAGCCCCGTTATGCAAACTGAGGTGGTAACTTCAGACTGCCGGGGGGGGGGGGGGGGCAATATTTTTTAATGGACCTGCCTTTTGCTAGCCTTCGCTCTGCCCCCTCCCCCAGGATTCCTGATACAGACCTCTCTTTCCTTGTTGATGTGTGGCTCTCACAAGCCAGGTATAACACAATGCAGCCCTCAGGACCAAACAGGCTGTGCACCCTCATCTAGGTCATTAACAACTTCACAGAACACATCCAAGTATGTCTACTCAGGAGTCAGACCTATTTATTTATTACATTTATATCCCACCTTTTCCTCCAAGGAGCCCAAGGCGGCTTATGTGATCCTCTCCTCTCCATTTTTCCTCACAATAACCCTGTGAGGTAGGTTAAGCTGAGTGTCAGTGACTGGCCCAAAGCCACCCAGTGAGTTTCATGGCCAAGTGGGGACTAGAACCCGCTCCTCCTGAGTCCCAGTCTAACACTCTAACCCAAGGGCAATGTGTAGCCCTCTGGATGTTTTGGACTACAGCTCCCATGTTTGGCTGTGCTGACTAGGGCTGATGGGTGTTGTAGACCAAAGCATCTGGAAAGCCACAACTTGCACTCCTGCTCTAACCACTAAGCAACACTGGCCATTGAGTTCAAGGAGACGTATCCCCTGGCAAGTGTGCATAAGATTGCAGTTTTACAGTGCAATTCTATGCATGTCTACACAAAAATAAGTCCTGTTGAGTTCAGGGGCACTTACTTCCAGGTAAGTGTGGGTGGGATTGCAGTTTAGTCACTTAATGTGGAAGGCCCTCTTCCGTTCAGCACTTGCTTGGCCTGTCTTCTGCCCTTCCCAAAGAAGATTGCTCAGATTGTGTCCAATCCGGGTCCCCTGGCATCGTCTTTTGCCTGGAGTTGATGTGTCGGTATATGGCAAAGATAAGCAAGAATGTGATGAGAGATGACATGCAGTTTTGAGCTGAATTTGCTTTGAATGAGAGAGGTGAATTTGGAAAAGAACACATAACATTTGCTGGAAAATAATTAGCAAGCAAGGAATCTAGCCTGACACTGGGGAAAAAGTGGAATGCAGTCTTTGAACTTACCTGAAAGACTGGTCCTCTGAAACTCATTCGTGGATGGCCTTTGAATTATGGGTTCATCCAAGGGAGCAAGGCTATTGATCGATGTGAAGGAAGGGCCGTCTGGAATAATCAGAGCTCTGGGGGCACCCTTCCCTATTTTTCAGAATGTCGGCTGTGACTATGAAATCGACTCCTATGCTGTCGAGGACCGGTGCGGTGTGTGCCATGGGGATGGGTCGACCTGCCAAACAGTCAAGAAGACCTTTGAGGAGAGAGAGGGCCTGGGTGAGGTTGTTTGTCAGATCTATTTTTGAGTTGGGGGCCTTTGTTAAACCCAGCCCACTCATCTCCCTCCTAAGTCACTCCCTGGCTTTGAGAAATGCTAAATATTGTAGCATTGGGGGAGTTAGATGTGCCATGGCAGTAATAAAGGTATTTGCTACTATCACACATTTACAGAGTCTAGATGCAGGAAAATGTGGACCGTGGGGAGGAATGGTGGTGGCGGCTTTGAAACTGAAGGTCGTCAGCAGAAGAGCAGACCTCATGGAAGTTGCTCTATCCTTGTTTATAGTTAATCATTTGTTCACTTAACGTGAAATGCAAATTTATGTGTTTCCCTTTGGCAAATGTGTTGGTCTGTTCACATGCTCTGTACAAAATCACATCCCGGCCTTTTTCCCTCCACAAAAGTCACGTCATGCCACGCTGTCCCAGCAGCTTTTTCCTTTGTAGTGGATAGAGGCATCCTGGGAAAGGACAGACATTCAAGAGGGCCTCACTCTGGCCATGTTCAGAAATAGAGGGCTTTATTCCACATTATGGAAAGGATAACTTTGTCCTGTTATTTGCAGCTAACAAGCAGTTCAATCCCCTAAATAGGTTATGTTGATGTTGGGCTGATCCCAGCTGGAGCGCGAGAGATCCAGATTGAGGAGGTGGCCGAAGCAGAGAATTTCCTGGCCTTGAGAAGTGAAGATCCAGAGAAATACTTCCTGAATGGCGGCTGGACCATCCAGTGGAATGGCGATTACAAAGTGGCTGGGACAACCTTCACCTATGAGAGGACAGGGAACTGGGAGAACCTCACCTCTCCAGGGCCCACAGAGGAGCCAGTGTGGATTCAGGTACTTGAAGGAGGGTTGGCCATGCTTTGCTTGACAGGCTGACAGAGCCAGTCAGCCAGAGTGCTCGAGTTTTGGGTTCGGGTTCTGCCTCCTCCATGGGCAAACTGTGTGTCTGTTTTAGTTCCCCAGCTGTTAAACAGGAATAAGAGTGGCCTGCCGCATGCAGTAGTAGGAAGGTCAAGCTCCGTAAAGGGATTTATTATTTTTGGCATTTGTATCTTGCCTTTCTTCCATCCTGGAACTCAAGTCGGCATGCTAGGGGCGGGGGCTCGAGGCACCTCCCATCCAGCTACTGATCTGATACAAGGGCTGCACCATATGCCTTCATGCCTGAGGCCTTAATTTGGCTTGTTTGTTTATTTTCAAATCACCTGTTATGTAAATGGTTGGTGGTACTGCATAGGCTATGGCAGGATGGTAGCAAATACCTTAAAAATATACATTCCACGATTAGATGTGAGGATGTTAGAAGGGAGTCTGTATCCAGCTGAAAATTCAGGTCCCGGTGCTGCAGTGTTGAGCACTTTGGGCCAAAGGCATTAGGGTGGCTGGGGGGATTGGACACCCCAAAGAAGCCATTTGAAATGTCAGAGTTTGAATTTGGAGCCGGGCTGGAGGCCAGGCTGCACCGCCAGCCTGTTCGTGGTTTTCCTTCCTGAGGTTTTCCGTGGACGTGACCAGGATCTAGGGTTGCAACCATTTTCCCCAACTGAAGCTTTGTGCCTTTTAAGAGCGCAAGGCAGGCGGCACTCCAGCAAGTGCAGGTCCCCTCACCACTGGCTCTCCCTACAAGGAGAGCCGCGCTTCTTTCAACTTCTCTCTCCAGCTGCAGCTGCTAAGCAGGACTGACGACTCAACCAGCAGGCCATGAGCCAGTTTTCAGACCCCCCTGATTCCAGGCCGTGGAATCTTCCGAGCACTGTGGCACACGTTGCGGCAGCCCTGGACAGCTTGGCTTCACCCCAAACACCAGCGAGGTGCTTGGCTGGCAGTTCTGCTTCCCTGCCTCTTGCTTTGGCCTCTTCCTGGAGTCGCCCTCTCCACCGGAGCTGCTGGATGGCCAGCTTCTGCGGACACCCCGTTGCCTCTTGCACCTGCTGCTGCGGCTTTTGGCTCAGCAAAACCCCACATGCCTGTCCCCGTCTCCAGGGTGGGGATTTGGAGGGAAGCTGCCAGGGACAGCTGTGTTTGACAGCCAAAAGGTTCCTGCTGCTGTGGAGTGCCTTCTCTGGCTTCAGTGGCCTAGTCCTGCCAGCTGAAACCGGCCTCCTTTGCAGCATTCCTCAAAGCACTGCCTCAAGAGAAGCACGCTTGTTTCCGGGGGGGGGGGGGGGGGGGCCTTTCTTGGGTTTGTCTCTGCAAAGGGATTTTGAAGGGGAAGGAGGAGCACTCCCCGTTGCCAGCTAGTCTTGCAGAACCAGGCAGCAAGAGGACTTCCGGCATGCAGGCACCTCCGCTGGGATTTCTGCCCCAGGAAACGCAGGATGTTTTCAGAGACAGCCTGACCCTAAGCTGCTGGCTTTCCACAGCTGGGCAAGCTTCCTTCACTTTTGCAGACAGGCTGCCTTGGAACATCCCATCATGTCTCCCTCTTCCATTTGAGCATTGTCAGGGTTGTCTCCAGGGAAGGTGCAAGTGAAGTCAAGAGGACGTCACGGCTTGATCCATGCCCAGCAACCGTGATGGCTTCACTAGGATGTTAACTTGGGCTACATACAGATGTTAGTCCTGCAGAGACTTGAAGAAGGCCGGGTAGAGCCACCCTTGCAGATGTTAACTTTCTCTGTTCACTCTGGTGTCTGGCTAAATGTGTTTTTCAGGTATTTGAGGTACCTATTGTCCACACACCATAACAGGACAGAAAAGGCTAATGCCTGTACCTCTCATAAGGTTGGCTGTATCTTACCCATTTCAAGTTTCTGAAAAACAAACAGGTTTCTCAATGCATTATTGTACCTGAAACTATGGTACTGGAAATTGTGATTGTAAGCTGCCTTGAGCGCCATTTTTCTTGGTAGAAAGGTGGGGTACAAATCAAATAAACAAACAAACTGTTGGCCTTCTTCAGAGTGGTGCAACTCGATCCATGGAAACCTAATTTACTTCCAGGCCTTGGCCAGGCTCTGAGGCAGGCTGTGACTGGGGGCGGGGGGTGTCTGTAAGCAAGCAGGGATCTGCAGGGCCAGAGGCAGCTGACGTGGCTGGCAGTCAGATTCCAGGCGAGGAAGGGAGGTGCTGGGATACGTGTGGCCACCCACTGCGACAAGCTTCTATGACTGAGGAGCTGACTTGGATAGGAGGGAATGATAAGGCCCGCTGTGTCCCTACTGGCCTGTGAGGTCAGCTGACTGTATTCCGTCTAGGACTGCGGCCTAGAGCCTCACCTGCTTGGCTTGCTCTAGGGCAGAGGGCTGGGGATGCAAGTGGTGAAGTGGGAGACCCAGCCACTCCCGCCACCTTGCATTTCCAGAGGCTGCTGACAATGAGGAGACCACATTCGAGCCTCTCCTGTCACTAATGCGGGTTTCCATTTTGCAAAGTTCTTAAAATAAAATAAATAAATGTATGGATGGATGGTTCATCAGCCCTCTTTTTCAGAAAAGGCCATTCTAAGTCCTTAGGCCAGCTGGGTTGCTCTTTTGAAGACAGAAGGTTTTCTAGGAGAGCCCTTGGGAGCTGATGAATTTTAGGGTTTATTTATTCTCACAGGGAGGTGTTTACATTTTCCTGCCTTTTCCCATCCAGCACAGGAATTCTTTTCCCTTTTCTGACCCCCGTTCTTCCTTGCTGAATGGCTGGGAATGCCTCCTCACTGTCTTCCAGTTGCTTGTGAGTTCTAGGACAAAAGGACTTGCTACCAGAGACCCACCAGGCAGGCAAGCTCCCCTCTTCCCACACTGTTGCTCCTGCTCACCGCCCCGAAACCCTTCCTCATCGAGACACATTCAGTGTGAGCTAGGAGGGCTTTCAGGACAGGCCTGCTTGGTCTATCTTTGCCACAATATCAGCAGGGTTTTCATTTCCAGCTCTGCCAGAAAACTGGATTCCCTGTTTCCCCATCATTTTAACATCAAAGTATCAATGGGAAGGCTTGAACTAGCTGCAAAGAGCTCAGAAGCAAATGAGAGTACTCAGTAGCTCACACACATGGTCACACACACACAATTTCCCAGAAAAATCAGAGCTCACCCCTTCTCCCCCTCAGGAAAACAGCAGGATTGTCCATTCTGACTTCTGTTCACTCTCTGTGCTACCCATATAAGAAACTGGCCAAACAGCGACATAATAGTGGTACGTGGGTGCCAGGCTATAGAACTTCTTACACATCTGGGAGACTCCTGTGGTACTCCACCCTTTCCATCATATGGAGTTGGAGAGAGAGCTGCTGCTAGCTGCTGGAGCATCGAAGTAGGTATGGATGAGAAATTAGTTTCAGTTTGGTTTTGACCAGAATTAATCCAATTTGCAACTCCCAGAATGAAACATGGACCAAAGCACCATCTGCTGTCTGCTGTGCATTCATTTCTGAGCTTGCAGTGCAATTCACATGACGGAAAGTGTGCTTGAAAAATGTGCACATTTGAGAAATGAACATGACAAAATGTGTACATTTGAAAAATGCACACAAACACACTTCAGTTAATGGGGGGAAATGTGTACGTTTCAAAAATGCACACAATTGATCTTTACATTTGGGGAAGTGTGCATAAACCCCACTCCAAAAGCTTGCAGTCCAATACGGACATGAGTCAGAATGAGCTTGAGGTGGAAATTGTGAAAATTTTGCTGATTGGCTCATCCCTACATCAAAGAGAGAATGCTTTGAGGCATTCAATTGCCCCCAGACACGCAACTAATTCATGTCCCAAACCAGCTGCTCATCAACTGGCAACTTCACATGCTCTCTTCTGGGTTAGAAATGGGGCTTTGAATGTCCATCTTTCTGCTGCTTCTGCTGCATTCTCTGCTTCATTGCAAAAGGAGAGGCTTTGACTAGCAAATGAGTAGATGAGTGTTAACACCTTTGTTTAGTTAGAAAGAAACATTAGAGAGAGTGTCCAGTTGCTTTCTCCTACTTTTAAAAGAGTATCATTTTTCTGCGTTCATGGCTTGGAACGATTTACACCAGATAATCTCTTGGCGAGCTCTCTCGGATGTGTAACTTAATTGAAAAACCTCTGTAAAAAAAGTTTGGGATATTCATCAAGAGGACTTTGGAGCAATGCTCTCCTTCATTCCATGAACAATAAAACTGTAGCAATAGTGAAAGCTTTAAGAGTGTTACATTTACAAGACTTTGCAAGAGCTGTAATCCAGCTGACTGATATTTGAGCTGATCTGGAGCCAGTCCGCATTAGAGCATCGCCTGTCAACTACACATTGAAATCTGTTTGAAATTCAGTCTGAGGCTGTTTTAACTGCCCTTGCTCTTACCCCCATACAGTCAAGGGCCCCGTCTATGCGAGCCATTTACTCCAGGTCTGCTGCAATTTGAAGTTCAAGATATATGAGGCAATCACCACTTCACAGCCTAACCATGGTTTACACCCAGAAAATGGGGATTTCCAAAAACGCATTTTGGGTGCTCTGTTTTTGGTTTGCTGCAGGTTTGCTGTGGTTTCGAGCTGTTTGTCCCTTCCCCGAACCAACTTTGCATTTTGTGGTGGGCGTGTGGTAGGCATGCCTAGTGCTTGTGTCACTCTGTGATGCCCCTTCACTCCTCCCCCTTCCTCCGTGGCTGCGCAATTACAGAGGCATGGGGAAGCATGCTCATTTCTTCAACCACGCTTTCACACACCTTCACAGCTTTGTATCTTCACAGTGACTGCTTTGGAGTCAGTGGCCAAGGGCTGGGAGTCTTGGGGGGGGCAGAAGGTCCAGGATCAGCTTCGCCCTAGCCACCATTTTGGAATGATGGGTAGGCACGTACCTTTCAAGGACACACGCCTTGGTGAGCCATCGCAAGAGTCTTGGGCTGGAGAACTGCCAAATGAGGACCGGACAGACACAAAAGTACCCCTAAAATTAAAAAAAAACTAAAACCCACAGTGTTGCACCCCCACCCCCACATGCCTGCGCAACTGTGCATTTAAATGTAATGGTAAAAGAAAGGCAGCACAACTGCCACAGTTTACTTCATTTCAACGACTATGTGTCAGGGCACGGCGGATTTTCCCCTTGCAGAGGTCCGCAGTAAATCGCACGTGTACCGCAGCAAAAGCTAATTCACAGCTGCAATGCTGCGCAGTTATGACAGAGTGCAGGTTGAAAGTGGTGCCATGTAGATGGCCCTGAGGGCTGTGAAGATGCTGAGAAATGCTTGTGGCACTCCTTGCTGTTCCCAGGAGTCATGTGAGCCAAGCAGCTATGAAACTGGTCTAGACTGCAGTGCGTAGACACGTGTTCAGTAGCAGAACTTTTCCAGTATTCCCTAGTTTCCACACGTGCAAAGCATTCTTAATATAAATCAGCTCCTCAACCGCAGGCAGGTTTGAGTGGTCAATTAATCTTTGCACTGTACCGTAGTTAAGTTGGTGCCTTGCAACTCCCATTGCCGCATGGAGAAGACCAGTACCCCCCCCCTTCCGGTCCAATCTCCTTGTTGTACTGGGAGGATTCCATGTGCCAGCAGGACCCACCACCCAGCGGAATGCTTGGCCTCTTCTCCAAAGCCTCTGCGAATGTTGATGTTCCACCAGACTCTCTTTCCTGAAGCTTAGTTTCAGCCCATCCTCCTGCCACCCCCCAAAATGGATTTTTGACTTCCCTTCGGTAGGTCCAGTGAGCAGGTAGGAGGCGATCTTCACCTTCTATGACATCCTTGTGAGCCTGTGAAGCCGGACAGCCATTCACTTTCCAGACTGCGAGACATTTGCGGTTGGTGCCCCTTCGCCGCAGGAGATGCAAGGACCTTTCCTTTTGGCAGCACTTGTTTTGGCAGAAGGTTGCATTTTGCCAGGGTTCAACGCACATTTGGTTAAAATCTTTTCATATAGCCTGGCTGAATTTTGTAATAATATTTTCTTCTTTCCTCTCAGCTCTTATTCCAGGAGAAGAACCCAGGAATCCGCTATCAGTACACCATTCAAAGGGAATCTGATAATGAAAATGAGATCACTGAGTTCTTCTGGCAATATGGGCCCTGGACAAAATGCACGGCCACCTGTGGGACAGGTAATGATGCCCGCCTTCCTGTTTGTGTGGGCCATACCTTTTTCTCAGCCTCCACTGTTGTGTTAGGAGTAGCAGGAATGGTAACATTCTGGCCAAGGATCAAGAAGAGCAAACCTTTTGCACTGGGAAACCCCAGACGATTTGGAGGCAGGAGGGCCCCACTCTGTTACGATAATCTCCTGTCAGGACCTGGCTCTTAAGAGCCTGAGTGGAAAAGTCCCCAATTCAGATCTCGGCTGAGTCATGAACTCACTGAGTGACCCGCTGGAGACCACGCAGGTGATGTAGGAAGAAGCGCTACTGAATACAGGCGGTGTGCGAGTGTTGCAGGGGCAGGGCAGCAAATCCAGGCGGAGCCCCCCTCTCCCCTCCACCCCACCCTAAGGTGGTAATAATTACGATAATAAATGAAGTGGTTGAAGATTTGCCGCCCCTCAGTGCACGCAACACACTGCTAGACGTGTGGAGTGCCGGCGTCAGCATTCTCCACATCTGGGCGGTGGGGCTGGCGAAAGCGTTCCCAGCTGGGTTGCTCAGTCGGAGTGGCCAGCGCTGCCTGGAAGGACGTGTGGCGCTAGCGGAGCGGGGTGGTCCGCTCCTGCCCTGCATCTCTGAAGCAGGCAGGCAGCTGCCTTATGGGACTGCTGATGCCGATGAGAAGGGCTGGGCATGGAAGCCCTTGTCAGTGGGAATGCTGCAGCCCTGCTGGCTGCCTAGGGGTCCTGGCAGGGGCCCTGCCTCCAAGACGCGGACGCTTTGCAGTGTCGTACGTGTGCGTGCATGTGTGCGCGGGGGTGTTTGTTTGCATAGCCATGTGCCGTCGTCATTCTTGCTGCCTCGCTGGTCAAGGCCTCTTTGAAATGAGACCATTTGAAAAACAGAAAGCGGAAGGCTTCTCTACGCTCTTTGAGGTGTGAAGGTTTCTCGCGTCTTGAGGTGGGAAAACTGCGGGAACTGCGGAATGTAGTCTCCCAGAGCTCAGGGAAAGATTCTTACTCTGGAGCCAAGTTCATTGAAGCATGAGGCGAGGGACAAATATATATGTCACGTTCCTCCTTCGCGCACTGGCTTTTTTCCCTCCCTCCCAGATTTCCATTAGGAAAAGGTGGATTCACCTGCCCTTGTGGAGGGGTGGGCATGCAGTTGCATGTGCTCCAGGCTGTGTTGCCCAGTGTGCTTCCAGAGGGAGGGGTCCTAGTGACAACCAAGGGGGCTTCGTGATGATGCGTTTCTTGTGCCATCATCCTGCCTCATTCACAGAATTTTACAGGGGTCCAGATGATGACGTCTTTCACTCATAACCCCCCTGGGTTTTCCCTCTGCTTCTGCCGTCTTTTTTCTTACCACACGAAAACCGTTAAGAAAGAAAAGATGGAAACACTTCTGACTGGTAGCGCTTGCAGCCCTCCATCGGGAAGGCATCGCACAGTTTTGCTGCGAATGTGGCAAGGCGATTGCACTTTAAAAGCACCCCCAAAGTAAGGGGTTTGGTGGGTAGCATAGGTTACTTGTTCAGCTCCCTAAAGCATGCTGATGCACTTCTTTCTTTCCAGCGCTGTTGAGGAGGCGGTGCCATCTAGAGAAATGCGCGCGTGCTCTCTCCTGTGTTGGCAAATGGCTCTTACTTAGAGTCTGCGGACACATGCTTGCCCAAATCCCTGGGGAATACCCAAGCGTGGATACACATGTGTCCAGCAGCTCAGAGGGAGAAATTACAATGAGCCTGACTAAACCTGCAAATGACAGGATCCTCCCAAGCCACTTCTCACTACTGTGTTTTTATCTTACCTTTCTGCATAGATACCCTTCCTTGGGGAGATGTTCCCCTCTCCCTTCCCCACAGCAGAGACCGTCTGTGTGCTTGACCATTCAGATCTGCCTGGGAGGCTCCATGCCGTTGCAGTTTACAGCTCCTCAGAGCCCAGAAACCTGAGCTGTGGAGGTGGCAAGCTGGATGTTTTTGGAGGCTGCGTGGAAAGTGGCTTGAAATGTGGCCACTCTCATTTTAGCTCCCGGCTGGCCCTTCCACACAGATGTCACCCTGCTTCCCTCTCCTTTCTTTTCTTCTTTCTGGGATGTCCTTTATCCCAAGAGAACGTCCCTTTTGCTGAAACCTGACCTCCCCCCAGCACTCCTCCGCAGTATCACCACTCCAGATTCACAACAATGTCATCGAGTGTGGCCATCGAGCGTGGCATGGCCAAGAACGTTCCCTGTGAGGACACAGTAGATGGGATCTGCTCTTGCTCTCCAGTCATACGTGGCCTGATTTGTCCGATGCCCACAGTTGGGATTGCGGGCAGGCGGAGATTTCCCCCTGGGCCCGATCAGCTGCTGTTGGCAGAGTGCCTTTCTGTGCAGCATCCAGCTTGGCTCACTTACATGGTTCATCTGAACCTGTTGCTCAGCCAGCCTCTCTTGCAGTGCACCAGCCCCCTGCTTTGAGCATGTTGTCATGTGGATGGACCTGCATGTAGGTAGAGAACTGAATAATTTGGACAAGGTCTTCTGACTTTAGGGTGGGAGCTCAACTTGCCCCTGCACTCCAAGGAGCTCGCAAGCAAGCTAGATGCCAACAAAGGGCTTAAAGGCAGGAAGGGCCATTTCTGGGCCCTGAAAGGGACTTGTCCAGAGCCAGCCAGAGCCCAGTTGGTGTCTCCTACAGCCCAGTGGCTGTCCTGCAAAGGCTGAGAACAGCCACTCCAACCCTTTGTGACTTCTTGGCATTATGAATGGTTCTCATAGTACCTTCGAAAGGGAATTTTTCTGCATGTGCTCGGTCTGGGACAGCAGTAGGGGGACAGCAATGCCCTGGAAGAGCAGAAAGAGACACCATGCGCACCATTGCTGCGCCACTGACCGAGCAAGGGAGCTCCCCGGCGATCTCTCCGTTGACTGGGCTGGGAGAGAGTTTGCCGGCCGAGCAGCACTCCGGCTTCCTGCCAGAGAGCACGGCCGCCAGGAGTATATCTGATCCTGGCTAGCCGCCAGGCCGGTGGGAGCAGTCCAGCACGCCTGCCGGCAGCACCACCATCAAGACTGCCTGGGACTGTGCGTGTTTCCCCTGAGCTGCCCCAACCACTGGCCTGGCGACACAAGCACGGGGAAGGCAGCACAGCGGGGCGCCCTTGGTGAGGTCCGGCTCCAAAGCTGGTGCTGGTGGGGGTGGGGAGATGGAGTGGGGCGGGGCAGGGCGGGGGGCAGATCTCCGGGCAGCGACGAGGCAATGAGCCAGCACAGCAGCTCTCTGCAGGAGCCGGGAGCAGCACCGCGGGACGGGGTTGTGAGGGGGACTGTCCTGAGCCTGCAAGGCTGGCTGGCTGGGGAGGCAGGTGGCATCTGCAGGGCCCCAGGAGGGCCAGCAGCCACCCCTAGCTGCTGTGGGGGGCAGGGCCACGGCAGCGGGCCGGCAGCTGGGGCCATGTCTTCAGCGGGCGCCGCCTGGGGAGATCTTCACAGAGCCTCCAAAACTGGCATGTTTTCCCTTGCCTTGAGCTGGCAGGAATCCAGAACACTGTCCAAGGGTACAACTCTGTGCACGCTTACTTGGGAGGAAATCCCACTAAACTTAGTGGGGCTTGTATCTGAGGAAGCCTGCGTACGAATCGGATGAAGCGTTCTGCGTGGCAAGGCTGGTTTGGCACCAGGTCACCCGGAAGAAGGGGGGAAGGGGGGCTCCCCACTGGATATGGCGGTCCGTGTCTCTGGCACAGCAGGAGGGGCTTGTTGGCTTTTCCGTCATAGGGTCAGGGTTATTTATTTTATCTGTTTCAACTTTTATATCCCATGTAGTTATGCTGGCAGCAGAAAGTAAGCTGGAAGACTTGCAGTGTGGCTCTGGGAAGGAATAATCCAAACCACTTGCAAGGAGGAGAATCTGGGAACATTGTGAGGGGGGGAGAGTTTCTGACAAACCGAAGTAACATCTGGCTGGAGGAAGCGAAATTGGGCTTGTGTTGCTGGGTCTGCAGAGAGGCCCCCGTGTGGGCAGGACTTTTGCTTCCCACTCACACACGCCTTTCTGCAGTTCCCGTTTGGAGTACTTGCCAACAACTTCTCAGTTTTATTTCCATAACTGTGTGCCAAAACTGTCAGAAAACTGTAGGCCAAGCCAACTGTTATATTTCCAGGGAAGAATTTTGGAGAACAGGCGGAAGCCCCTCCAGCTTCAGTGTTACTCCCTCTGTTTCAGCAGGTCCACCGACCCCCAAGCCCCAACACACTGCTGAGAGGTCTCCCAGAACACCCTCCCTTCCAAACGTGTGTAACAGATCCGTGCCAGACAGCGGCCACATGTTTTCTCCATGTTCTCAACTCGGCCCAAAGAGTCAGCCCCCCCACTTCATCTGCCTGAACTACTTTTCTTGCTAACTCTTCACATTGCCTGAGCTTTGAAACAACAGTAGTGCAAAAAAGAGAAGCCCTCCCCTGCCCACAGGGGGATGCCCCCCCCCATTGCACCAGGGGAAGGCTGAGCAGCTGCAATGCAGTTGCTGTCCCTGTCGTGCGACCTGGCTCCTGACTTAAGGCTGCGCCGAACAGGCTCAGAGTAAATGGTGTCAAGGAAAACTGGAGAACATCCAAATAACCCAATGAAAAAAGAGACTCAAGATGCTGAAAACAATATATTTAGTTTCATTCCTTGGAATAGCCCAAAACTAAATGTATTTTTTCACTGTCTTGAGACTTTGTCTCTTTTTTCATCAGCGTAGATGATGAAAGCCACTTCCAGCTTCCTAGGCTGCTGCTGCTGCTGCTTTTGGTCCCTGCAGGAAGACGCCTTTGCAGCCGTTCTGTGTGTTGGCGTTTCAGCTGCTGCTAATGTGAGGAAGCCAAGGAGTGTCCTCTGCGGCATTGTCCTAGCTAATGCTGACCAACAGGCCCAGGAAGGAAGCAGGCATCTGTTGCTGATCCATCCCTCTGAAGCTTCCTATCTAAAGCTGTCAAGGTTAGCAGGCAGTTAATAGACCATTGTGTCCAAACAATTGTGCTAAAATAACTTCAGAAGTCTGAAAATATCCATCATGCCAGCTGAGAGGGGGTGCGGCAGGCACCCCTCTCTGTCCTGAAGCGCAGAGGAAAGACTAGGAGACTACGCAATCACCCACAATGGGTTACATAAGCCATGGTGGCTTATGTAACCCATCATGGGTTATCGTGTCATCTGTCAGGAATTCTTTTAACCCACAATGGCTTATTTGGCCAAAATAGCCCATTTTGATAACCCACAGCCTGCAGTAGGGGTTATTTAACCCATCATGGGTTACCATGTTGTCTGGCTGTCACCATGGGTTATTTTGGTGGCCTACAGAGTTGTGCAGCAAGAGCAGTTCAGATCGCTGCCACTGTGCTCCTCCTGGGCTATAGAGCTTTAGCACTATTGGGAACACTTAAAGTGATTAAGCGAGGAGTGTCATTGCTTACGTGGGGGGAAATGCGCAATTGGGAACAGATGCATCTATGCCAGCAATGTCTGTGTTGGAGGTGGGGGGAGAATGGGCAATTCCACTTTAATAAAATGCAATGTAAATGTGCCATACGATAAAATAATAAATCCACTTTAATGAGATTGGCAACACTTCAAGGCATCTATGTCAGCAATGGCTATTAGGGGGGAGGGGGAATACACAATTCTACTTTAGTGCTAAAGCACTATAGCGCTTTAGCAAGATTGGGAACAGAAGTGAATCTGCCAGCAATGTCTGGGGGGGGGGGGGGGATGTGCAATTCCGCTTTAGTGTATGTTTTGGGTGCCTCCTGACTAGGAGAGGCTGTGTGTGAAATTGCGTCCTGATCCTGCAAACTTCCAAGGGTTTATTTGTGCCATCCCCCATTTTGGTGCACACCAGGATTTCGCTCTTTGTAGCCGCTGCTGCGATGTAATGAATGGGTGAAAGAGAACCACTGCTTGGGCAGGAGGACTGCAGCAGGACAGGAGGTTCGGGGAGGACTCAGATTATGCGCAGTAGCTTAATAAGCTCTGCATAGTAGCTTATTAGCCTGGTGGTGTGGCAGGGCATCGTGGACTATTTAAAAAATAAGCTACTATGAGTAGCTTATTAAGCCACCATGGCTTAAAATGACATCCGAATGTGGCTGAAAGGTGTCCCACATTCTGAGCCTGGAAGGAAGAAGACAAACGCAAGAGCTTTGGACAACTTCTATCTGAATCCACATTCAAATGTACATGGATCACCCAAATTCAGAGATCCACGTGCATTTGGATCTCTTCCAAATGTGGCTGCCCTGTTCACTCCTGCTGTGAGCACCGATTTGTGGTTGCAAAGGGATGTGCAGGTGGTGGATCTGCTTCCTCTCTCGATAAGAATCGAGAAGCTGATGTGAGCAGGGGAGGCCTGTGCACAGGCTGAGCTGCTAGGTTTGGGCAAGAGCATCGCTCAGTGTCCCAGTGCCATTGCCTGTTCGGGGCGCAGGAAACCTCGAGCCCAGACGTAGCACCATTCCCTCACTGTCTCCCCACAGCTTCTCTCCCCCGCCCCCCGTCTGCCCTCTCAGTGCGCTGCAGACGGAGAGGAGGGGCGCTGTCCTAACGTGCTGGTGGAGCAGTAGCTGGACGTTGCCCAAGCAGTCCGCCTGGGAGTTCCTCCATCTTTCTTTCCCAGGATCAAGCAGGCACCGTCTGGAAGATTTTGCTTCCACTGGTGCCATTGCATGAAACTGGGAACCGGGGCAAGCATCCTGACGATTTTTATGGATTTAGGAATACAGGGGGGTTGTAAGCAAATCCCTGCATAGTTTTAGCCCTGTTTCTCAGGAGGAGTGCTGCTGCTTCTGCCTTCTCCCAACCGGAACATCTTCTGTTGAAGCTTTCGGACAAGTGCTGCATGGGTGGCAGTCTAACTATGGGATGGAGGCCCAGGGATGTTAGTTGTCTTCCCCATTAGCCTTTAGAAGGCATAGCAAGGCTATTTTGTTGCAGAGGTACCTCTCTGGATGGATTGTTTTTTATGCTAGATGCTATGTCATTATTTTTTGCCTTGTTTTCTGATGTGGGTTCGATTAGATGTTCTATCTTCATGGTTGTTATTTATTATGGTCTTGTTGTTGATTTTTGTATTACAAAGAGATCAGAGAACCAGTGCAGTGTAGTGGCTAGAAGCTCAGGTTATGACTGGGAAGACCCTAGTTCAGTTCCCCCACTCACCATGAAGTTAATTAGGTGACCTGGAGCCACTCACCGACTGTCAGCGTAACCTACCTTCCAGGGTTGTTGTGGAGATGACAGGTGCAGGGGACTGTGCATACCACCCTGAGCTCTGCAGAAGAGCTAGGGATGCCCAACTGGGTCCAGGAGTCCAGCGCCCCCCCCCCCGACCGCAAACCCCGGACCGCCCCTGCCAAGCCCCTGCCCTCACTTGCGCCGCTCGTGCCCTCCCATACTCACCGCAGCCCATTTTGCGAGTGCCCGCCGTTTTGCTGCCTTTTTTTTTTTACAGAAAAAAATGTGCATATTTAAATACGCACAGTAGGGGGCCAGGAAAGCTTAATATGTGCAAAATTAGAGGCATTATGCACATCCCTAAGAAGAGCAGGCTGAAAATGTAGTGCACTGTTGGAACACTAGATAATCTGATCAATCAGTCTGAGTTCGGATCTTTGTTTGGCAGCTGTTTTTCTCCCCTTCCCCCAGCCACTCCCCACAGCCCTTTCACTTCCAGTCTGGCCCAGGGAGCAGGCAAGGCCCTGCACCCTGTCCCATGGGGTGAGCACGGGTGGGACTGTCCACTGCCCTGAGGGCTTCCGGAGGCCGACGGCTGGTGCTCTGGACGGGCTCTCTGTATTTCAGCGCTTTGACTTGCAGCTGGCTGCGAGTGGCGGGAGATCCGCTTCCAGGATTCTTTCCCAGCCCCAAGGGGCTTCATGCATGTGATTGCCAGAGCAGCCCTTGCATTGGCTGCTGCTCCAGACACAATGGGGCTGTTGTTCCACAGACAAACCAGCATTGTGTTTGCCCAGCGCAAGCGGGCTCCCTGGGAATCCTCCTAACTGTGCGCCAGCTGTTGTGCGTAGGCATCGCAATACCAACAGAGCACGGAAACAGATGAATAACTTGCAGCGTTTGGTTTTTAAACATTTAAATTCAGGGCTGTAAAAGGTTAGGCTCTGCAATTTAGATTTCTTTTTTCTTTAATGGCTGGGAGAGCTCAGGGGCTGAGGGAACAAGAGGGCAATCTCAGCCTCCGATATGGGGCAATTTGGTCTGTTGTTTTCAAGGGTTCTGTTATAGGGGATTAATGTTATTCGTCCTACACAGCAAGCATTATGATGCATTATTTCCAGCAACAGCCCAGATCCTTGAGACAATTTAAAAATAGGGAGTTGGGTGAGGGCGCTGCTGGCGCACTAACGTAACAAAGAGGGGCCAGACAAAGAGGCCTGTTGTGGGCTGTTTGGCGATCCAGGCCCCGTGTGTGTGTGTGTGTGTGTGTGTGTGTGTGTCTTGGCCTGCTGCAGTTTCAGCCTGACATTTGCTGACCTCGGGCCCCCCGTGGCTGCGCTCTGTGGTTACTTAATTACAACATTCCAGGCCCTCTATCTCCCACTGCTCCTTAGCCGGGCTGGGGGCTGGGGCTGGTGGGGAGACTGCTCATAACAGCTATTTGCAGGTGCAGTGCTCAGGTCCCGTAGGCCTGCAGTGCTCTGGAAGGCTAAGTCTTCTGCAGTAATTAACCCCTAAATTGCTCCAACGCGTCCTTGTATCGGGCAGTCAGCTGTATCAACAACATGTCTGTGTGTCGGTAAGAGAGAAGCGTGGGGGGGGGGGTGCTAAGACCTATCGAGGGATGGGGCTATAGCTCAGTGGCGGAGCATTTGCTGGCATGCAGGTTCAGTCCATGGCATCTCCTGGTGGAGCTCAGAAAGAACTCCTGCCTGCAAGCTTAGAGATCCTCTGCCAGATGTAGATGGACCTGTGTTCTGACTTGCTTTAAGGCCACGTCCTATGTTCCTTTGCTCCTTCTGGGTACCTGGAGGGAGTGGGGGACATTGGGGATGTCCCACACGGCCTTAAGTCACCAGCTGCTACCGCTCATGCATGAAAATACTTAGGTTTTGAAAAACAAGGAGTCCATGTCTCAGTTTGTAAGAGGTTGGGACCCCAGACATCTTATAGAATCATAGAATAGTAGGGTTGGAAGGGGCCTATATGACCATTGAGTCCAAATCTCCAATCTCTGCCCCATTGTTATTCCTGGTGGGGCTGTAGCCATGGGAGAGGCAATCTTTCCACCCACAGCACAGGACCCATGTGCCACCTGCATGCTTGCTTCTTGACATACCAGTGCGTGCCTGCACATGTTGAGAGTGCTTGATAGTCCACCACCTCCTTCTGTCCTCAGGTGTTCAGAGACAGATTGTGCGCTGTATTGAGAAGGTGACTGGGGTTGTGGAAGAGCAGTTCTGCAATGTGCTTAGCCGGCCTGACGACAAGCAGAGGAGTTGCAGCGAGGAGCCGTGTCCAGCCAGGTCAGCCCCCTGACTCTGCAATGCACTGTTGCCTCCCTGCTCAGACAGCAGCAGTTCAGTCCTCCCGCAGGGGAGTATGCCTTATGGGAGGGCGCACTCTGCCCAGGAGAAGCGGGGGGGGGGGAGATCCAACCCTACAGGGCTCCCCAGAGTGCCACGTCCCTTCCCCAGGCCCTACCCCTGTGCCCCAACCTGTGAGGGTGGGCTGTGAGCCTGGCCCTCCACTGGAAGGCAGCCTCCAAAATCTTCTCCAGAATGGAGTTTCTCCTCGGACGCCAAGGCATCCCTGCAACAAGGGCCTCTTCTGTGGAGTTCTGAGTGTGACGTCCCTGGCCTCGCCACCCTATCACACCTGCTATTTCCCCCAGGTGGTGGACCGGCGAGTGGCAGATGTGCACCACCTCATGTGGCGATGCTGGGCTGATGCGGAGACCCGTCCTCTGCATCCAAAGCGTGGCCCTGGACGAGCAGCAGGCCCTGGCGCCCAGCAGATGCCAGCCCCTCTCCAAGCCAGATGCCACGGCCCCCTGCAACCGAGAGCGATCCTGCCCGGCTCAGTGGGTCACAGGTGACTGGTCTGAGGTGAGAGGATCCAAGTGCAAAAGTCGTGAGAGCCTCAGTGCCTGAGGAGCCAAGAGAGCAAGGCGGGTGGGATCCCTGTCAGTTTTCTGCTGGGTAAACAGCAGCTGCTCGCCAAGCAGTTCATAGCTTGGCAGTGAGTGCTGACGGAGCGCTTCCAAGCTGAGATGCTCTTGAGAGAAGCCCCACTGAAGGTTCAGGCAGGGACGGAGGGAAAAGAGCGGAGGAGAGGGCTGTCCGGCAGCTCTTTGTCCTTGGACTCCCAGGGCATGGCATAACCGCTGGGCTTCTGTAGCCAGACAAAATCCACTCTCAACATGACCAGCAGGGTTTTGCCTTCTCTTTCGGAATGAAGGCAGTGAAACCACTGCTGATATGTGAGTTGTTTTGACACCAGATGAAGGTCAGAGAATGTCTTATCTGCTTTCCCTCAACAAATGTGCTTCTTGTGCTTTGTTTCTTCCAGTTAGCAAATCCGCACTCATTCTCTTCCCTCAGCTAGGAATCTGTCGAGTGAAGGGCATGAGTCAGTGGAAACTGCCTGTTAACTCACTGTGTTTACCATACTCCCCCCCCCCATTTCCTTGCCCCCGTCTCTCTCGGTTTGACATACAGGCCAAGAATGATCTGAAACTTAAGAGGGTGAGGGTTAGATCTGGGGTGGGGTGGGGTTAGTGGAAAGACCAAACAGCCTTTAATTATAATTTTTCCTGACCATCCTGCATAAACACTCACAGCCCGCCAGCCTGCCAGCCCATGCCTGTCTAGTCATGATGTGCTGTCTACCAATCTCCCTCTCACTTGTTACTCTGCCTTGTCTTTCTAGTGCTCGGTGACATGTGGGAGTGGAACACAACAGCGCCCAGTTTACTGCCCCAGTGATACCAGAGCCAGCTGTGATCTGGGGCAAAGACCAGTATCTGAAACTGCCTGTTCGTTGCCACCTTGCTGGAATAGGATAGAAAGCACTATCCCTGACTGGTCTGGCAGTGGTTCTTCAAGCCGTGAGCTGTTTAATGAAATCAATTTCATTCCCAACCATCACATCCCCAAATTTAGTCCTTCAATGCCCAAATCCAAAGACCTCAATGTCATAACAAAAGAAGATTTTTCACCCAGCAACAACAGAAAGGGAAATGTGTTTGTGGATGATTTTTACTATGATTATAATTTCATCAACTTCCATGAAGATCTGTCATACAACCCATTTGATGAAGAGGACAGTAGGAGAGAGGATTTGAAACCAGACACTGGGGTGAAGACTGCTAACAACATGAAGAAGGATTCTGAAGAAATGCATCCCGGTTTTCTCCCTGGCGCAAATGCTGAGGACAGAATGAATAAAGGAAGCACAAAATCTCCAGCTATTGGGCAAAATAATAAAGAGGAAACTAATAAGGGTCAAGATAGTAACACTGTTGTCAATTTGCATGATTCTGGTCATACAACTATTGCCATCCCAACCGCCTCCCCCATTGGAGTCAAAGAGAAGAGTATCTGGCCATCACTTCTGGAAGATCATCCATCCACCTCAGCAGCAACAAGATCTTCTCCAGCTGGCAGCAACTATCATGTGCCTGTTGCTAATACCCAAGAAAAGCCTTTTACAAACAGACTTTTGAAAGAGAACATGGTGGCCACAGCTTTTCCCACCAGCTTTCCTTACTTGGCCATTTTAACTCCAGTGATACCTTCTGGCCAGGGCAGCCCCAATCAGGGAAGTGAGTCTGGTGCTCATAACAGAAGGATGCAAGACCCTGAAAGCTCAACATTTCCTGATCATAGTGATAGTAAAAACAATGGCTCGTGGGACATGGCAGAAGAAGGCAATGGGGAGCCAAGTAATATAGGCAGGCCCTTTGTTAACGGTGAAGATGACCCAGGTACTGCTCACAGAATTAAAGACATCCAGATCAACACAGTCACGACAGCAGCTGCAAGAACGAGCAGGCCAGCCAGCCACCTTGCCTGCCAGCCCACTTGTTCTACTGAAGCCACCCCTAATCTTTCCCCACAAAACAGCGAGGACCCTGATTACACTGTGAGCTCACCCCATTTAGAAACTGACAAGGGCCATGTGGAGGATGCACAGAGCCACCAGCACCGTCCCACCAAGGGCGCTCTGTCCCCTGCAACTGACCTTCCACCAGCGGTCCCCTCCCCCTCCTCTGCATACGAGCCCTCCCTTGCATCCCGCAGTCCAGACCCACGGGGGCTGCAGTTGTCGTTGGAGCCAACTCGGCTCGAGCAGGGGGGCCCATCCTTCCCCAGTTCTTTCCCTTCTGTGCTAGCTGCACCAAGAGCTAGTGAGGTACAGACAAACCGGGACACAGAGCATATATCTCCCATTGGGGACCACAGACCCTCCAGGGGCAGAACAGAGAGCTTGCCCGATGGAGTTCACTGGATGTTTGCTAATAGCAATAGAGGTCTCAGGCCCAGTCTCACAACTGAAAAGCACCGGGAAGTGGAAGAGAGCAAAGCACCCCCCGGCATTCCTTCTCCGGTGGTAGCAGCTGCTGCCAATGCCAGCTGGGAATCTGGAAACTGGAGTGAGGCAAGTTCTGCAGGAAGCCGACGGTGCCCTGCTGCAGGCAGTTTTCTGTCTGGCAAACCCGTTGCTTTGAGCAGAGTGGTGATTTTACCTCAGAACACGTGTCTCCTCCTGGTCTTGGCCCATCTGGAGCCCTTGGCTCTACAAGCACCTTGAGGGTCTAGAGTAGGCCGATTGCTTTGCGGGGGTGCCGATGTGTGGTGCATCCTGCCTGGCACGGGGGTCAGCTGTGATGCCCTTTGAACTGCTGGCCTCTCTGTCCAGCCAGCAGCGATCCTGAGGCAGCGTGAGAAGGCCGAAGGGCCTCAAGCCATGGCGGGAGGGGGGTTGTGTGGGCGCCCGCCAGGGCCTTAGCCCTCCCGTCGGGGCAGGAGGCGAGAGCTGGGCTGCCTTGGCTGTGACAGGGCCGAGCGGGGCGGCAGCTCACGGCTCCTTTCTGCCCTAGTGCTCCGCTGCCTGCGGCCTCGGCGCCGTCTGGAGGACAGTGCGGTGCAGTACGGGGACAGAGGGAGACTGCGGCCCTGCTGGGAAGCCCGCCCCTGCTCGGAGGTGTTACCTGAGGCCGTGCTCCGCCTGGCGCGCTGGAAGCTGGAGCAAGGTAGACCAGCCTGATTCGAGAGGGAGCCTTCTCTGGAGGGGCTCTTGGTGCCTCACCTCTCCCAGCTGTCTTCTTCCCTCCTTATGGCCTCTTCTCTTAAGCCGCCGAGCCAGGCCAGCCTGGCAGCCCCCCCGGGCTTCACCCTAGGGACGGAGAACAGCCAGGGCTTCCATTCATGCCTGAGTCTGATGAAAGCTCCCCACTTCCATTGCAAAAACAGAAAGTATGTCTCTTGGCCACGTGGCCAAGGAGGAGAGCACTTGAAAACATGCCAGCGAAGGTGCGTGGTGGGTTCCGCTGATCCACCCTGGGAGGAAGGCCTCTTGTTCCCCACGCGGCTTGTTGGTGCTCCTCCCTGCTGCTCAGCCACCTCTCTCTACCCTCTTCCCATCCGCTTATCTCTCTCCTCACTTCAGTTTCTGAGCAGACATGTTGTGCATAGAGGTCCTTGGTTCATTCCCTGCCGTTGATAAGGGAGCAGCACTGGAAAAATCATCCAGGCCCTTGGAGATGGGCTTCCGGTCAGGACCAGCACCATACTGAGCTGGTGGCCTCTTGAGGCAAAGCAGCTTCTTCCTTAAGGAACATTTCACCAGTGAGATTTGGACGACTTGTGTCCAGGTCTGGGTGCCACATTTTAAAGAGGATATTGACAAACTGGAGCATGTCCAGAGGAGGGTGCCCAGGTAGTGCGGGGTCTGGAAACCAAGTCCGATGAAGAACAGTTGGAAGAACTGGGTATATTGAGTCTGAAGCCAAAAAGATTACGGGGAGACATAGATAGTGGTCCCCAAGTGTCTGAAAGGCTGCCCTGCAGAAGACAGAGCAGGCTTGTTCTCTGTTGCTCCAGAGGGCAGGACAAGAACTAAAGGGTGGAAGTTTCAGGGAAGCGGATTTCAGCTAAGTGTGTGGAGGAACATCCTAATGGTATGAGCTGCTTGACAGTAGAACAGGCTGTCTCAGGAGGTGGTGGGCTCTCCTTGGCAGGAGGCATTTAAACAGAGGCTGGATGGCTATCTGTCAGAGATACAGATAGAGGCTGTATGGCTATCTGTAGTTGCATCCTGCACTGAGCTGGGAGTTGGATTAGATGCCCTCCAAGGTCCCTTCCGACACTCGGATATTTTCAGGGTCCCAAAATGTAGTGGATTTAACTCCGCCAAGTCGGGCAGCAGTAGCAAAATGGGCTCCTGTTGAAAGCAGCGAGGCTGCTTCCTGATCGGGATCCAGCGGATGGAGTGGATTGCCTGGCTGTCCATGTGTGCTTTGTGTTGTTTGTCACCCAGTGCTCCAAGACCTGTGGAGGTGGAGTGAAGTTTCGGGACATGCACTGCATTGACACCCGGGACCAGCGGCCCCTTCGCCCCTTTCACTGCCAGGCTGTCCTGTACAAGCCACCGACGCAGATGCCCTGCCAAACCGAGCCGTGCCTCGGCTGGTACACATCTGCCTGGAGAGAGGTGAGCAGAGTGTAAACGGAGATGGGGCTGTGGGCCCAACCCAGAGCTCCCTAGTGCTGGGGGTGGGGGGTGTCTTACTCATCAGTCCTTCCCCACACCCTCGAGAAAATAACATTTTTCTTGCTGATGCTAGCCCAAGGTTTGGGTAGGTTCGACATGTGGCCTAGAGTTTTGCTTTCCACAGCTTTCATTCACTTTTACTCACATGCTGAATGAAAAAGCAACTCTGTACCTATTCTATATTGTATTACTTACGATATTCCAAAATAAACCCATTTAATAGAAATTGGATTCCCACTGTTCAAGTGCCTTTTAATCTGGGCATCCCCTGCTTGGTTTGCAGTCAGAGGAGTGACTTAAGAAATGAAGTCTTGCTAAACCTGAGCAGCTAAGATCTGCTTGCAAGACCGTAGATCTTGCTATCTAGCAGTTAAGGTTACATAAAATTACCTTAGCTGTAGAGCCAGCAACAGATCTGATTGTTCTACAATCCTAGTGATGGGGGAACCAATTTGCTGAGTCTGTCCCTGGAGGGTGATGGGCTGGATGGTTTCCTGATGTCCCTCAGGGAGTTTCCTGTTGACTTGACTGTGGAATACAAAGATGACCTGGGCAGTGAACACAGGTGGTGCCCCTTCCCACTGAATAGAGGCCAGCTGGTGCTCTGGTGTGGGGCGTTTGTTTATTTTATTTATTTATTACATTTCAATACCACCCATTAGCCAAAGCGCTCTGTGTGATTTACATGACAAAGCTTAAAACCGTAAAATACAATAACATAATATAAAACCCTTAGTTTAAAACAAAATAAAACCAAAGTAGTAACCAAGATAAAAGCCAGCAACAGTGCAAAGATCGTAATGAAACATTATGGACAACAGCAAGAAAAATTTGTTCTGTGTCCAACTGAACACATACTAGAACTTATTCTAGAGCCAGTTCTTGGGCAGTGTAGGCAAAGAAAAAGAAATACTTTTCTGCCACCATTGCATCTATGCAGTGCTGACCAGTAGAGCTGTTCCAAGGGATGCCAGTTTTGTGCTATGCAACCCCCAGGGGGATCATAATGAGCCCTCACTGTCATGTGGCATACTGAGTAGATAAAACCGCTGGCCCCCATGCCAATGTAGATGCCACTGTGTGTACAGTACAATTACCAGATGCTCCTGAAAAGCTATCTTCTCAGTACTGTTTGGATTTGAATGCTATTCTTTCAGCCTGGTGATGTGGACAGGGTGCTTGCAGAGAAGCAGCCTACTACCCGTTCACTTTGCCCAGAAATACCTGTTTGGCTCTGATATCTTTTAAGGACCAAGTTAAAATAGTTAATCTCTTGTGCATTTGATGCAAGAGGATGTCATTTTTACCCTGGATTTTATTGTTGGTGTTATCGTTTGAAAATGTGATAGCAGAAAGACAGGATATTTGGACAACAGCAAGAAAAGACAGGATTAAAAAAAAAATTAAATACCCAGCCCAGCTCATTGGCAGGTCCCATTGATTGCTTATCAATGGGGCCTTCTTGCTTATCAATGGGACCTTCTCAGTCCTGGGCCCAGGGCTCTTCAACATTTGTATTAATGACTTGGAGGAGGAGGTGCAGGGAATGCTGATCAAATCTGCAGATGACACAAAATTGGGCGGGACAGCTAATACTTTGGAAGACAGAAACAAAATTCAAAGTGATCTAGATAGACTGGAGCGCTGGGCAGAAAACAACAGAAAGAAATTTAATAGGGATAAATGCCAAGTTCTGCACCTAGGAAAAAGAAACCAAATGCACCGTTACAAGATGGGGGATATGAGGCTAAACAGCACGACAAGAGAGAAGGATCTTGGAATTGTTGTCGATCACAAGCTGAATATGAGCCAACAATGTGATGTGGCTGCAAAAAAGGCAAATGCTCTTTTGGGTTGCATTAATAGAAGCATAGCTTCCAAATCCTGGGAAGTACTAGTTCCCCTGCACTCAGCAGTGGTCAGGCCTCATCTGGAGTACTGTGTCCAGTTCTGGGCACCACATTTTAAGAAGGATGCAGACAAACTGGAGAGGGTTCAAAGGAGGGCAACAAAGGTGATCAGGGGACTGGAAACAAAGCACTATGAAGAGAGACTGAAAGAACTGGGCCTGTTTAGCCTTGAGAAGAGAAGACTGAGGGGAGAGATGATAGCGCTCTTCAAGTACTTGAAAGGTTGTCACAGACAGGAAGGCCAGGATCTCTTCTCCATCATCCCAGAGTGCAGGGCACGGAAGAATGGTCTCAAGTTACAGGAAGCCAGATTCCGGCTGAACATCAGGAAAAACTTCCTGACTGTTAGAGCAATAGGACAATGGAACCAATGACCTAGGGAGGTGGTGGGCTCTCCCGCACTGGAGGCATTCAAGACGAGGCTGGACAGCCACCTGTCAGGGATGCTCTGACTTGAATTCCTGCATTGAGCAGGGGGTTGGACTTGATGGCCTTGTAGGCCCCTTCCAACCCTACTATTCTATGATTCTATGATTTGCCTTCACTTGAGTGAAGGTAAAAACTTGCCAGAGCACCAATAACCTCAGGAGATGCAGGAGGGGAGAGCAGGGGGGCAGGGGAGAAGGCAGCCTGAAAATAGGTTGTTTTTCCCATCCAAAGTGGGGGAACGAGCAGGTTTGCAGGTGTTCTGGTCTATGTGGCTGGTTTAGAGCACAGAGATGTCCCAGGAAGAAGGCCATTGCACCCAACAGGAAATGCTGCCTGCTGCAACACTGGCACACCCTGAATTGAGCCCACAGGGAAGAGCTGTGTAGCAAGCCCACGGCATGTATTGCTGCCATGTGTGCTCCTTTGCTCAGAACTAGCATGCACTCCCCTCCTCCCTGCACAAAGCTTGTGTTAAAGGGGGTTGATGTGGGTTTCCTCCCAGATGATTCTGAACTGCTTTAATGGCCTGCCTCTTTCTGGCTAGTGCTCTGAGCTGTGTGGAGGAGGAGAACAAGAGCGTCTGGTTACCTGTCCAGAATTTGGAAGATGCGATGAAGCTGTACGACCGAACAACATGAGATCTTGCAATGAACACCCATGCACCAAGTGGACAGTGGGGTCCTGGGGTCAGGTAAGCAAACCTCTGAGGGGGTGATGCTGTTGAGCTCCTGATGGGAATTAGTCTGGATGAGTGTCCCATTCTCGGATTGCTTTGGTTCTTGCCTTGGAACTAGGGCTCGCCTCCCTGGATGCAGAACAGGGCAGGCTGCAGCCTGGTGGTCAGGCGTTTCTCTTTGCTTTCGGCAGTGCACAGCCACGTGTGGTGGAGGCATCCAGAGGAGGCAAGTGAAGTGCATGAACACCAAGACAGGAGAGGCAGAAGAAGACAGCAGCCTGTGCAGCCACGGACCGTGGCCGGAGGATGCCCGGAAATGCAACCCCCAGGACTGCAGCTACAGTGAGTTGAGTCAGGGCGGGCGGCAGGGCCTGGGGCCTGGTCTCCTTCCATGACGCAGTCACCTGGACTGCTCTGCCTCATAAGCACCTCAGGGGCGCTTGTGTGCCTCCTTGATGCACCTGTATTTTGCTCAGGCTGTTCCCTGTCCTAATTGCGAAGCGCCACCCAACCACACAAGGAAGCCAAACAGTCGCTTTGGGGGGAGGTAGTTTGGGAGGTGCCAGTGAAAGCAGCGCAGGCGTGCTTTCACGGAAGACCCGTTTTGCCGGATTCCGTGGCTTGTTCATGACGCGAGGGCAGTTCGCACATAGGCCAACCTGCAGGCAGACAATATGGTCTCCTGCACAGTCCCACGTTGCATGGATTTTTCAAAGTCTGAATGAGATTTTCTGGCAGGCCTGGGGCTGCTGTTTGGTGGAGGGAGAGTGGGAAGCTGATGGGCTGCATTCCAACCCCTGGGTTGGTCACAAGCCAGAGAGACCGGCTGTGGTTCAGCAGCAAGGAGGGTCCACAGCAGAGCAGGTGCATCACTTGCGGAGGGTCCCAGGTTCAGTCTTCGGCATCTCCAGTGAAGGAGGCCTTGGCTGTCCTGGTTTGGAGGGGCCACTGGAGAGTCACTCCCAGTCAGAGCAGGACATTCTGGGCCAGGCAGGGTCTGGCTGTCCAAGGCAGCTTCAAGTGCGCAGCAGCTGTTCTTCCGTATTTTAGTGGCTCCGAGGGAAACGCCAAGCGGCCAAATGTCATGGGCCAACCCTGATCCCATCTCCTCTGTTTGCTCTCTGTCAAAGAAGCCGGTTCCTGTGTGATTTTCCTCCCTCCTGCAGGGATCTCCCTGAAGTTTGCAAGGTATAACATTGCTAAAAAGTAAGCACAGCCTGACAAGGGGATTAGATGCTGCTGAAAGGAGCACTTGTAATTAAGCAGCTCCCCTCTCCAGTGTGTCTGTGCTTATTGTGAGTCCAGAAAAGAAACATTAAACATACTGCCCTCTCCCACTGCCCCCCCCAATGCGCTTATATTTTTTTCTGTCACTGACGAATGCGCTAAAAATGCTGGCTCCAGTCTGGGTTGTGTGCAGCTAGACACCAGCAGTGCAGCTCTGTGGGGAAAAGTAGGATTTGTGCCTTTCTGACAGAAGAAGCCACATTGGTAACCTCTGAGGTGGGCCCATTCTTTCTACCTCAGGAGGTGTATAGGAGTTGGCAAAGGAGGAGATAACAGTTCAACAGAGGGTCAGACTGGATGTGACATTGGGAGATCTGTGCTGAGATCTACCACAGCATTTTGAAAAGGTCAATTGGATCCAGGCCACAGCACTGGGGAAGGGGGAGTTAACCCTTCCCCCCACCCACAACCACTATGCCATTTTTTAAATATAAACCCTGCCCCATCCTCAAAAGCTGCTGTTTGCCTCACAAGGAAAACCTGTAGGTAGGTTTTCCTTGTGTGTGTCGTGTCCCCCCCCCCCCCCCCGGTGGGCAAATAGCTTTGACAGGACACCATTTAAACCTGAGAAAGGCCTAAGAAAACTTCTCCCGGTGTCATGGCCCTAATCAGACTCTCTCCCCTTATCCCTCATCTCTGCATTTTACCTTTCCCCGCCGAACATAGGAGACCTTCCAACATCATGGCTGTTTCACCCCTGAGTTGTGGGGGAGAACCGAGTTGGGCTGAGGCAGGGCTCTTTCTCTAGAGATGTGTTTCCTTAACCCCAGGGTTGTCTCTTGAGAATCCCAGCATTCAAGTTTGCTACAGTTTCTAATGTTCAAATGGAAGTTGGCCTATCTGCTTTTAAAAAAAATGTTTTTTATCGTGTAGCTGTAAAACTAAATTCAGCAATTATATGTAATAAATAATCAAAAATACCCTGAGTAATACCAAAATGTAAAGTAACAGAAAAACGTCAGTAACAATGAGTGTAACAGCTAAAAGCACAGTGTACACTACAGCTTAGTAGAGAAGTGTGTAAACTTGTAATTTACAGGAACCAAGGCCTAAAAGCTGTATATATGATAAAGGGAAGCCATAGAAACCTCCATTTTATTTATTCATTTATTTATTTGATTTATATTCCACCAAAATGGCACTCAAGTCATCTAACAATAATAAAACCAACATTAAAACAAAAACCATTAAAACAATTATAAAAACAAATAAATTTAAAGCACAATTAAAATCACAACAGTAAATGATCATAAGAACATGAGAAGAGCCCTGCTGGATTGGACCCAGGGTCCATCTAGTCCAGCATTCTGTTCACACAGTGGCCAACCAGCTGTCGACCAGGAACCCACAAGTAGGACACGAGAAAGAAAAAGGACAGGACCGAGCCCAGAAGAACCCACTTCAGCAACAGACCAGCTTACATGCCAAAGGCCTGCCTGAATAAAAGCATATTTGCCTGCTGAAAGGGAGCCAACCTAGCCTTCCTTTGCAGGACATTCCAGAGCCTAGGAACGGCCACCATGAAGGCACTCTCTCACATCTCCACCAAACATGCCTCTGGTAGTGGTGGGACCAAGAAAAGGGCCTCCCCAGAAGATCTTAAAATCTTGGGCAGGCTTGCATGGGAGAAGGTGGTGCTGGAGGACTCATGTTCGATGCCCTGGCCATTGGTCTGTGGTGTCCCTCAGGGTTCCATCAGGGTCCCCCATGCTATTTAACATATACATGAAACCACTGGGAGAAACTGTCTGGAGTTTGGGGGTTCAGTGCTACCAGTATGCTAGTCACACCAAACTCTCTCTCCTTTCCATCAAGATCCATGGCAGATATTATAGCTCTAAATCAGTGTCTGATGTCGGTAACGCTGGATGAGGGCACACAAATTGAAGCTTAATCCAGACAAGACAGAGGTGCTCCTGGTTGGTCAAAATGCAGATCAGGGAACAGGGATTCAACCTGTGCTGGATGTGGTTACACTCCCCATGAAGACTCTGGCTCGCAGTTTGGGTGGATTCCTGGATTCAGCCCTGAACCTGGATGCCCAGGTCTCGGTGATGGCCAGGAGTGCGCTTGCACAGCTGAGGCTAGTGCACCAACTCCACACATTCTTGGAGATGGCTGATCTGGCCACTGTTACATCCTGTTTGGACTATTGTAACATGCTCTACATGGGGCTGCCTTCGAAGACTGTTCAGAAACTTCAGCTGGTCCAGAATGCTGTAGACAGACTGTTGACTGGAGGCAAATGACAGGGAGCACACGACTCCTTTGTTACAACAGTTTCATTGGCTATAGGTCTGTCTCCAGACACAATTCAAAGTGCTGATTATGACCTGTGAAGCCCTGTACAAGTTGAGGCCTGGCTATCTGAATGACCGCATCCTGAGATCACCCCTCCAAGGACTGGAGCCACCATAGAACAGTGCCTCAAAGTCCCATCCGAGAAAGAGGCCCGGAAGGATGCCATGGTTGAGATGGTGTCAAAAGCCACCGAGAGGCCCAGCAGAGCCAACTGGGAATGATTCCCCTGTCCAGTTCCCAGCATAGGTCATCCAGCAAGGCAACCAAAGCAGTCTCTGTCCCATAGCTTGGCCTGAAGCCAGATTTAAATGGACCGTTTGTCTCTCATTTGTCGGAAGCATATCTATGTCGGGGGGGGGGGGGTGGAAGGATATATATGCCAATACCTGCCCTTTGACATACACACTTCTATGGAAAGAGAGCTGTAATGCACAATACAAGGTCAGTCACCTCCCACTAAGACTTCTTGATGGAACTTCATCCTCCTTAAGAGCTCCAGCGCCACCTTTATAGTCCCAGTCCAGAGGTTCCAACTATGTAAAGTCTACAGGTGATGTCATGGAGGGCTGTCTAGCCTGGGCTTTGTGCTGACCTGACTGCTGAGTTCTGTGCAAAGGACAGAACATAGGAAACTGCTGCCTTATGCTGAGTCAGCCCCTGGGTCCATCTAAACTGGCAGCAAAGGCTCTCCAGGCTTTCAAGCTGGAGTTTTTCCTGCCCTACCTGGAGAGGCTGCCTGGGATCACCTGTATGCAAAGCTATCGCCCCTCCCCAGCAAAGGAAGTTATTAGCCTTAAAAAGCAAGTCCTCCATTCAGGGTAGCATGTTACTCGTGGTAATAAGGAAGCATTCTCTTTGTTTAAACACAGAGATAAAGTGGGCATTCATATCCTAGTGATGATGAATATACAATCGCCTTGATATATAAGGCCACAATTTTCCCCACATAAACATTGGATGAGATGTTATGGGGGGTGGCAGAATGCGAAACACTCTGAGTCTAAAAATGGCCTATATTAGTCTATGGCCCAGGGCCGGAAACGCCAATGGGAAACAAAACATTTCCTGCTGAACTCTGAAGCCAAAAAAGCCTTCCCCCCACCGCCGCCGCCTGCCCTGCAACTGCTTCCCTTGGAGATGAAGTCGCATCACTGCCAAAACAGCAGACCCAGCACAGAGGAATCGAGTTTCCTTTCTTCTACACAGAGCCCCGGCAGGCTGCTGTGGACTGGTCTTGTCTTGTGGGGCGTTGGTAAAACCTTCTGCAAAATAACCTCCCAGGGTAGAAACACAACCACAAATGTTGTTTTTTGGCAGGTTCTTTCAAAAGTATATGGTAGCCACAAAACTTGTCTATGACCCCAAAAAGCAGCCTAAAGTTTATCTTTGTTTTGTGCTTTAAACAAAAAACTCTGAAAGCAAATGAGCATCTCTCCCTTAATTAGCTGGCTTTTAATGAAAGAAAATCACATTTCATTAAAGTCAGTTCTCATAGCACACATCTGTTCCAGTTCTCACAGCACAGGAATTAACCCTTGTTTGGATCTTTTTAAAAGCAAAAAGCAAAACCAGCCATTTGGGCCAAAAGAATATTTCCCAAAAGCCATATCCCTGTAACCTGGCACCTTTCCCAACCTGGTGCCATCCAGATGTCATGAACTACAACTCCCAGCATCCCTCAGCCAGCCATTCTTTATTAGGCCAAAGTTGGCCTAAAAAAGCTGCAGGCCAGAATAGAAATGGCCACCCAGCAGTTCTGAGCCCTTCCCATGGCTTCATTAGCAGCCTCGTAGCATTGTGGGATGGGGAGGGGAGAAAACCCATGTCTACTTAGCAGCAGCACCAACAGGTATGTTCCTGATGTGAATGCCCCATTAAGTGAGGGCTTGCCTGCATAAAGGGCCCATCAGGGCTAGGGCTGCATGGCCAGGGAGGGTCTGTCTCCTCCTAACCTCAAGCAGCCACCGAGTCACTCCAAACAGACCGCTTTTGGTTTGCGGGAGTCAAGCACAGAGAGAGGTCAGGTGGCGTGGAGGCAGGCACCCGCAGGGCAGGCCGGGCCAACTAGCAGCAGGAGGGGTCATGAGCTTGTGAGGCCAGATGAACATTCTCTCTGGGCCGCTCGCACACGGTCGCTTTGATGCATTCACTTTCTCACTGGGACGTAAAAGCCCCCTTTCCGCAAAAGCCCTCAACTTCAGTCAAGCGACAAGCAAGCCTGGCTGAATCGGCCCCAAGCCCAGAAGGGGGATGTTAAAACTGGAGCTTCCCTGGCTGTTGTGACAAGCACCTTAAGCAGACGTTGCCCTACCGTGGCCGGGAGTGATGGCCACCGATTGAGGTGCCATTTAAGGATGATGGCGTAGGAGCTGGACTAAAACCTGGCCCACAATCCACCAGGACGTTCTCCCATGCACGCCCCATTGGACAAGAGCACAGTACCAGCACAGGTTGGAAGCAGGGCACTCTCCTGCAGGCAAACCTAGCAGTCCATCCAGTGCCCCACAGCTTGGTTAACATTTCTGGGGGCAGTTGAGCAATGCCTGCACTGGCCCTCCCTGTAAGGGGGACCTGCATCCCCCACCCTGGGCTGGATGTGCTCCTGCATCATCCAGCTGCTCAGCTGTGTCTGAACACTGGCCAATTCTAATCTACAGGGTATGAACTCCTCTTTACAACTCCTGAGCGACCCCCACAGAAGAGGCGCGTCTCAGGGCCAGAGTAGACCTGACAACAGACCCATGCGTAGGATCTCTTCCCCGCCCACCCCTACTGTTCTTTTTAAACATAAACAGCAGTGGTGTGTGTGTGTGTGTGTGTGGCGGGGGGGGGGGGGATAGATTGGATCAGTACTGTTGCACTGTGGGAGGGAGGTTTGAGCTCTCCCCTCTGCTCTGGTTTGCCATTGAAAATCTCCCCCTCACTAGGCTGCTGTTTCCCCATACAGATGCAGTGCATCTCCCACCACCTACTGTCTCTCTCCTGTGCCCATGAAGATGTGAGAGATCTTAATTGCAGAGTGCCTGTGCCATGTCTCGCTTGGGACAAGTGCTCCCATTAGAAGAGACCTGAAAAATTCCAGGTTTTGAGAAAACAGGGAAGATCAGTAATCCTCTTCCATCTTTAGGCAACCCTGCGTCCTTTATGTGTGTCACGTTAAAGTTAGCTTTATCTTCAGAGGTGAAGCCTCCTTCCCCACATTAGAAAAGGGAAAAGTATCTACAAGTTTCTACACAAAAGATTAGCCTATTAATAAACCCATTTCTTATCAGGGCCAGAGAGCTAATGAAAATGTAGTAACAGAGAATGGCAGGAAGGAATAGCAGGGGGAGGAAGAAGGGGGGGCGGTTTCCAAGCAGCTGCAGCCTGCCGGCTTCCTCCAGGTTGAGGGAGTACAAAAGCCAAACTTTATAATGAGCAGTGAGAAATTAATTAAAGGCCATGAAGCTAGCTTGTTCAAATCACCAAAGCGGAGCACTCCACTTGCTCCAGAAACATGCCCTGCCTTTGGTCATCCGTGGCGTGCTCATTTTCTGAAAAACTTCCACCAGTGGAGGGTGTGTGTGAGAGAACGAAAACTTGTTGCTCATGGTGGGACATCCTGTGTACATCCAGACTGTTAAAAAAGTCATGGAAAGAAACACCTCTCAGGGGAGGCTGTGGATCACGTGTACCACTTCTGGGCCCATCTCAGAATGGGCCTCAGCATTAACTCTTACTGTGCTGGAGGTCCACCAGTTAACAAAGAATCCCTCATGCATTATGCCTCTGGCAGGGCGAGAAGCTTGATCCGATGTAGAACCAGATGCTACGTAAAGGCCAGAGTGTAAAAGCAGAGCTCCATTCAAATATTGCAGCCTTTGCTGCACAATGGGTTACATTTGGCATTGTGCGAAGCCCTGCAGCCCTCACCCATGCTAAAAAGCGTAGAACCTTTGGTAAGAAGGGGCTCTAGCAGTCCCTGTAACTAATCTGAAGATTAAGTAAACCTCTTAGTGTGGTATGTGGGGCGGGGGTCTTCCTCTGATAAAGACTCCCAGCTGCTGAGGTGGTAGAGACAGACGCGGCCCTCCCTGCATAAATAGCTCTGTGAAAGAGCCCCCTTGGAGGCCAGAGATAAGACACTGCTCGGGTCTGAGGCACAGATGCATGCTGGGAATATTCCCAGAGGCATTCTTGTTCTCCCTCCTCCTTTTCTGTGGCATCTTTCAGGACATGATCAATGCAGGAGGTGATGATAACAGTCAAGGCAGAAGGCATGGGGAGGGAACAGCAGCCCCCCCCCCCCCCGAACGCCTGGCTGGCTCTGCAGCTATATTTCCAGGCTGCAATAATCCAGAGCCAGTTCCAAGGTACAGTTCTTCCTCCCTGGAGGAATCCTCATGGAAACATTGGAATATAATGCAAAATCCACGTGGAGGTGTGGGAGGGGAGAATGGAGCTGATTTTGTGTTAAAGCAAAATCCAGCAATAGGGTCCAGGAAAGGCACAAATCTCTTCCACCCACCCCATCCCTCTCCTCCTTTTGACTCGCAGCTTCTGAAGAGCTGTCGTGTCTCTCATCCACTCAACCGGGGTGGGGAGAGAGTTGTTCCTTTGATGCTTTGGGTTGGGTGTGTTAGGTGGAGGCTCCAGTATCAGGGGCAGTATGCCTATGTACACCAGCTGCTGGGGACATGGGGCAGGAGGGTCCTGTTCCACTCATGTCCTGTGTGTGGATTTCCTGTCAGCATCTGGTTGGCCACTGTGCACACAGAATGCTGGGCTAGATGGACCCTTGGTCTGATCCAGCTTCAGGGCTGTTCTGATGTTCTTGCTGGGACCTGTGATGCTCTTACTCGCCGTTACTCATTGCTCCCTGGAAGAGACTGTCCTGGCCAGAATGGAGGTTCTCTTTAGGTCTTGCCACCGATGTTTGGCTCCTTGCCCCACCTGCTTCCACTGTCCTTCATCTCTACAGACCGCAGGAAGAAGGGGGCTGCGCAAAGCAGTGCACGGCTTGCAGCTCAGCTTCCGCTGGGACATCAAAGGTCTCTGGAGCTTGCTTTGCATTCCCTTTGATGGATCACAGAATCATAGAACTGGAGGGGGTCATTTAGGCCAACCCCCTGCACAGTGCAGGAATCCATTTTAAAACAGCCTTGACAGATGTCTGTCCAGTCTCTGCATAGATACCTTAAGTGACTTAACTGCCTCCCTAGGCAGTTGGTTCCATTAACTGCTCTAACCTTTAGGAAGTTTTTCCTGATGTTCAACCAAAATCTGCTTTCCTTTTCAAGCCTGTTATTTTGTGTCCTACAGTTTTGGATGATGCAGCGATCTTCTATGTCACAACCCCTTAGGTACTTGAAAAGTACTATAATACCCCCCTCAGTCTTCTCAAGGCTAAACATACCAAGTTTCTTCAGTCTTTCCTCATAGGACTTTGGGCTTCTCTAAACAAGGCTTTTATCATGCGGTCATGATTGGTCACTCACGGAAGTTTGCAGGTCCTTTACACGACGTCATCAACCCCTAGGCTTATGCTTTACAACCTTTGTCCTGCTTTTTTTAAGATCAGGAAAAGTGCGGCATTTTCTCTAGAAGCGCTAACATCTGCATGAACTTCCATGATTGCGCTATACCACAGTGCCATCTAGTGGCTGTATAATGAAACATATAGAACTTGCAAAGGACCCCCCCCCCCTCAAAAAACAGCCCATGTAAAGGAGCCAATCTTAATCCCACAAAGAATCTGGAAGCAGAAGCTTCAGGATAAAACCCTGGTGTAGGGAAGCCCTTAGAATCATAGAATCATAGGGTTGGAAGGGGCCTATAAGATCGTCAAGTCCAAGCCCCTGCTCAATGCAGGAATCTAAGTCACAGCACCCCTGACAGATGGCTGTCCAGCTTCATCTTGAATGCCTCCAGTGTGGGAGAGCCCACCACCTCCCTAGGTAACTGGTTCCATTGTTGTATTGCTCTGACAGTCAGGAAGTTTTTCCTGATGTTCAGCCGGAATCTGGCTTCCTGTGACTTCAGCCCATTATTCCGTGTCCTGCATGCTGGGATGATCGAGAAGAGATCCTGGCCTTCCGCTCTGGGACAACCTTTCAAGTACTTGAAGAGCGCTATCTCCCCTCAGTCTTCTCAAGGCTAAACAGGCCCATTTCTTTCAGTCTCTCCTCATAGGGCTTTGTTTCCAGTTCCCTGATCATCTTGGTTGCCCTCCTCTGAACCCTCTCCAGTTTGTCTGCATCCTCCTTAAAGTACAGTGCCCAGAACTGGACACAGTACTCCAGATGAGGCCTAACCAGTGCTGAGTAGAGGGAAACTAGTACTTCCCAGGATTTGGAAGCTATGCTTCTATGAATGCAGCCCAAATAGCATTGGCCTTTTTTGCAGCCACATCCCATTGTTGGCTCATATTCAGTTGGTGATCTACAACAATTCCAAGATCCTTCTCGCCTGTAGTATTTTTGAGCCAAGTATTCCCCATCTTGTAACTGTGCATTTGGTTTCTTTTTCTTAGGTGAAGAACTTGGCATTTGTCCCTATGAAATGTCATTCTGTTGTTTTCTGCCCAGCACTCCAGCCTATCAAGATCACTTTGAATTTTGTTTCTGTCTTCCAAGGTGTTAGCTATCCTGCCCAATTTTGTGTCATCTGCAGATTTGATCAGCATTCCCTGCACCTCTTCCTCCAAGTCATTAATACAAATGTTATTATTATTATTATTTATTGCATTTATACCCCGCCTTTTTTCCCTTGCAAGGAACCCAAGGCGGCTTACATTATCCTCCTCCTCTCCATTTTATCCTCACAACAACAACCCTGTGAGGTGGGTTGGGCTGAGAGTCTGTGACTGGCCCAAAGTCACCCAGTGAGCTTCCATGGCCGAGTGGGGACTAGAACCCGGATCTCCCAGCTCCTAGTCCAACACTCTTGCCACTACACCCTGCGGTACCCCACTCGTTATCTCTCCCCAGTTTGAGAAGATCCCATTGATCTCTCTTTGAGTCCGATTCTGTAGCCAACTGTGGATCCATCTGATCGTTGTTTCATCTAGCCCACGTTTAGCTAGTTTGCTAATCAGGATATCATGGGGCACGTTGTCATAAGCTTTGCTGAAATCAAGGTATATGATGTCCACAGCATTCCCACAGTCCACAAGGGAGGGTAAAGGTAAAGGTGTCCCCAACCAGTCATGTCCGACTCTAGGGTGTGGTGCTCATCTCCATTTCTAAGCCGAAGAGCCAGCGCTGTCCGAAGACGCTTCCGTGGCCATGTGGCCGGCATGACTGAACACCAAGGTGCACGGAACGCTGTTACCTTTCCCACCAAAGCGGTACCTATTTATCTACTTGCAATTTCTTGCTTTCGAACTGCTAGGTTGGCAGGAGCTGGGACTGAAGACGGGAGCTCGCTCCGTCACGCGGCACTCGGGTCTCGAACTGCTGTCCTGCCGACCTTCTGGTCTGCAGTTCAGCATCTTAACCACTAAGCCACCGCGGCCCCACAAGGGAGGTTACCTGATCAAAAAATGAGATCAGATTAGTCTGGCAGGATTTATTCAGTTGCCTAATTTTGTGTCATCTGCAAATTTGATAAGCATTCCCGCCACCTCTTCCTCCAAGTCATTAATAAAAATATTGTACAGAGCCCAGGACTGAGCCCTGCAGCCCCCACTCAATGCCTCCCTCCAGTTTGATAAGGAACCACTGACAAGCACTCTTTGAGTTCAGTTCTCCAGCCAGCCGTGGATCCATCTAGTAGCAGAGCCAGGCAGCCCACACTTAACTTTCAGAAGTAATGCAGGGGCTGAAAGGCTCTCCCTGCTCTGGAAGTCCCCCCCTCTCTGTGGGAAAAGTTGATTAGATCCCAGTTCTGAAGGTCCGGAGCAGATGACAGACACACATAACAACCAGTTAAAGCAAAGCACAAAGTCAACCCAGCTCAGTCTTCCACAGTTTCCAGAAGACACTCGGGGTTGAGAAACATTCTCTCTCCTTCTGACTGGCAGTTGAATGTTTGAACCCACTCACTGGAAATGCACCATGATGTGAGATGATACTGGAAGGTCTGCGTGTGGTGTTGGACCATCCACACATACAAGCCACCACTTGATTCTGAAGTCATCGAGGGAGAAACATGGGTTTGTGGACTGGGCCTCAGCCTGGGCGGGGCTCCAACAAAAGGGTATTCTGGGACTGATGGGAAGCCAGCCCAATGCCTCTGTGTGGGTCACCCCATATGCCCCTCGCTTGGCCTAGGAATGACAGACTGAGTTGCCGCTCTTTCGTGATCTCAGCGGTCCCAGGGGCAGAGTCAGTCCCTCAGGCACCTGGTGCTAACTTGTCAAGTAACTGAGTGTGCCCCCAGCGCCGCCTCTGTGCACACTTTTTAAGGCTGATCTGGCAACTGCCTCTCTCCAAACAGGCAGCCCCATATCTAGGAGAGCGCATCAAACGACTGCTGTAAGCCTGTGAGACATTTCACCTCTTCACTCAGGTTTTAGCAACAGATTTAGAAGTAAACCCTCTGAATACTGTCTAAAAATAGATTTGATCCCTCCAAGGGGTAGTATCCAATGCTGGTCCTACATAGGACCAATGAAAAAAATCATGTCAGACTTTGAAGCTTTTGGAAGGATGCTCAAGAACTTGGGGCCCAGATAGTTTTCTCATCCATCCTTCCAGGAGTTAGAAGAGGGAAAGAAAGGGACAGAAAAATACTCCAGTTGAATGACTGGCTACGAAGGTGGTGCTGACGAGAGAGATTTGGATTCTGGGACCACAGGCTATACTTCCTGGAAGATGGACTGTTGGCAAGGGATGGGTTGTACCTCACAAGGGCTGGGAAGAATGTGTTTGGCCACAGCGTGAAGAACTTCATCAGGAGGGCTTCAAACTGAATCCTACGGAGGAGGGAGATGTAAAGTTAAGGGTAACAATGGATGAAGGCTCGTGCACCACCAGAGAGAGAACAGCTGTACTAGCACCCAATAATAGCCTTCAGAAACATATAGGAAGAAAGCCAGGCTATAAAGCACATGGTCTTCGATGTCTATGTACTAATGCCCAGAGTATGGGAAACAGAACATAAATGCTTAATGCAGGACGGAAGTTATGACTTGATAGGTGTAACTGAGACTTGGTGGGATGACTCCTATGACTGGAATACAGCAATTGAAGGATATAACTTGTTCAAAAAGAACAGGAGGAACAGAAAGGAACTATATGTGAAAAATATGTATCTCTGCCCAGAAATACAGGAAGATGAGCTTGGTAGCCCCATTGGGAGCATCTGGGTTAAAATAAATGGAGCAAAGAATAAAAGGAACATGGTGGTCAGAGTCTACTACCGGCCACCCAATCAAGGAGAAGATGAGGATGAAACTTTTGAAAAGCAAATAGCCAGTGTTTCAAGGAAGCATGATGTAGTAGTGATGGGGACTTCAATTTCCCCAATATTTGTTGGGAGACAAATTCTGCAAAACATGGCTCCTCCAGGAAATTCCTGTCTTGTGTGGCGGATAACTTCCTCCTACAGAAAGTAGAGGAGGGAACTAGAGGATCGGCTATCCTTGACTTGATCCTAACCAGCAGAGATGACTTAGTGGATAAAGTAGCAGTTACAGGAACTCTGGGGGAAAGCGACCATGTTGTACTTCAGTTCTTGGTTCTAAGGGCAGCAAAAGCCGAGTGTAGCCAAACCCGTATCCTGGATTTTAGGAAACCCAGTTGTAATAAACTCAGAACAATGATCAGTAAGGTCCCATGGCAAGTGACTCTAACAAGAAAAAGAGTCCAAAATGGGTGGGAGTTTTTAAAAAAGAAAATTCTAAAGACACAATTACAAACAACTCCAACAAGAAGAAAAGGTGGAAGACAACAGAAGAAGCCAATGTGACTTCACAAAAAGCTTAGAGATGACCTGAAAACAAAAAGCAACACATATATGACGTGGAAGGAAGGCCAAGCTACAAAGAAAGAGTAGAGGCAGGTAGCACAGAATTGCAGGGATGGCGTCAGGAAGGCTTAAGCTGAGAACGAGCTGAGGTTAGTGAGGAATGCTAAAAACAACAAAAAGGCTTTCTTCAGCTACGTGCATAGTAAAAGGCAGAGGAAAGAAATGGTTGTTCAGCTATTAAATAAGGATGGCAAAACGATAACAGATGACAAAGAAAAGGCAGAGGTGCTCAATTCCTACTTTGGCTCAGTCTTCTCCCAAAAGAGGATCTATGACCCCCCTGGCAAAGGCGAAGTACAGGCTGAAGGGGCAGGATTGCAGCTTGAGAGCAATAGGCATATGGTCAAGGAACACCTCATTACTTGGAATGAGTTCAAATCTCCAGGGCCAGATGAACTGCATCCTAGAGTAATAAAGGAACTGGCAGAATAACTCTCAGAACAGCTGTCTATTCTCTTTGAGAAATCATGGAGGACGGGGGAAGTGCCAGATGACTGGAGGAGGGCTAATGTTGTCTCTATCTTCAGAAAGGGTAAGAAGAAGGAACCTGGGAACTACAGACCAGTCAGTCTTACTTCAATCCCAGGGAAAATTCTGGAGCAGATGATAAAGCAATCCATCTGTAAGCACCTTGAAAACAATGCAGTGATTATGCGAAGCCAACATGGATTTGTCAAGAACAAATCTTGCCAGACAAATCTGATCTCATTTTTTGATCAGGTCACCTCCCTTGTGGACTGTGGGAATGCTGTAGACATCATATACCTCGACTTCAGCAAAGCTTTCGACAAAGTGCCCCATGATCTCCTGATGAGCAAACTAGCTCAAAGTGGGCAAGATGAAACAACTATCAGGTGGATCCACAGTTGGCTGCAGAATCGGACTCAAAGAGTGCTTATCAGTGGGACCTTCTCAAACTGGGGAGAGGTAACGAGTGGGGTACCGCAGGGCTCAGTCCTGGGCCCAGTGCTCTTCAACATTTGTATTAATGACTTGGAGGAGGAGGTGCAGGGAATGCTGATCAAATTTGAAGAAGACACAAAATTGGGTGGGATAGCTAACACCTTGAAAGACAGAAACAAAATTCAAAGTGATCTTGATAGGCTGGAGTGCTGGGCAGAAAACAACAGAATCATAGGATAGTAGGATTGGAAGGGGCCTACGAGGCCATCGAGTCCAACCCCCTGCTCAATGCAGGAATCCAAGTCAGAGCATCCCTGACAGATGGCTGTCCAGCCTCATCTTGAACGCCTCCAGTGTGGGAGAGCCCACCACCTCCCTGGGTAATTGGTTCCACTGTCGTATTGCTCTAACAGTCAGGAAGTTTTTCCTGATGTTCAGCTGGAATCTGGCTTCCTGTAACTTGAGACCATTCTTCCGTGTTCTGTACTCTGGGATGATCGAGAAGAGATCCTGGCCTTCCTGTCTGTGACAACCTTTCAAGTACTTGGAGAGCGCTATTCTATCTCCCTTCAGTCTTCTCTTCTCAAGGCTAAACAGGCCCAGTTCTTTCAGTTTCTCCTCATAGGGCTTTGTTTCCAGTCCCCTGATCATCTTGGTTGCCCTCCTCTGAACCCTCTCCAGTTTGTCTGCATCCTTCTTAAAGTGTGGTGCCCAGAACGGGACACAGTACTCCGCCTAACCAGTGCTGAGTAGAGGGGAACTAGTACTTCCCGGGATCTGGAAGCTATGCTTCTATGAATGCAGCCCCAAATAGCATTTGCCTTTTTTGCAGCCACATCACATTGTTGGCTCATATTCAGCTTGTGATCAACAACAATTCCAAGATCCTTCTCGCTTGTAGTTTTGTTCAGCCACGTATCCCCCATCTTGTAACTGTGCATTTGGTTTCTTTTTCCTAGGTGCAGAATTTGGCATTTATCCCTATTAAATTTCTTTCTGTTGTTTTCTGCCCAGCGCTCCAGTCTATCCAGATCACTTTGAGTTTTGTTTCTGTCTTCCAGCTATCCCGCCCAATTTTGTGTCATCTGCAAATTTGTTCAGCATTCCCTGCTCCTCCTCCTCCAAGTCATTAATAAAAATGTTGAAGACCATCAGGCCCAGGACTGAGCCCTGCAGTACCCCTCTCATCCTCCTGTGAAGTCCCCCATTACTACTACTACATGCTTCCTTGAAACATTGGCTATTTGCTTTTCAAAAGTTTCATCCTCGTCTTTTCCTCGATTGGGTGGCTGGTAGTAGAGTCCGACCACCAGGTTCCTTTTATTCTTTGCTCCATTTATTTTAATCCAGATGCTCTCGATGGGGCTACCAAGCTCCTCCTCCTGTATTTCTGTGCAGAGATATGTATTTTTCACATACAGTGCAACCCCATCTCCCTTTCTGTTCCTCCTGTTCTTTTTGAACAAGTTATATCCTTCAATTGCTGTATTCCAGTCATGGGAGTCATCCCACCAAGTCTCAGTTATACCTATCAAGTCATAGTTTTCTTCTTGTATTAAGAGTTCAAGTTTGTTCTGTTTGTTTCCCATACTCTGGGCATTAGTATATAGACATCAAAAATCATGTGCTTCATAGTCTGGCTTTCTTCCTACATGTGTCTGAAAACTATTATTGGACGCTGTTAGAGCTGTTCTCTCAGTTGCAGTGCATGAGCCTATGTCCATTGTTACCCCCAACTTTACATCTCCCTTCCCCACAGGATTCAGTTTAAAGCCCTCCTGATGAAGTTCTTCATGCTGTGGCCAAACACATTCTTCCCAGCCTTTGTGAGGTGCAACCCGTCCCTTGCCAACAGCCCATCTTCCATGAAGTATAGCCCGTGCTCCCAGAATCCAAATCTCTCTCGTCAGCACCACCTTCGTAGCCAGTCATTCACCCGGAGTATTTTTCTTTCCCTTTCTTTCCCTCTTCCAACTACTGGAAGGATGGATGAGAAAACTATCTGGGCCCCAATGAGTTTCCTTCCCAAAGCTTCAAAGTCTGACATGATTTCTTCGTACCTCCGCTTGGCGGTATCATTTGTTCCCACATGGATGAGAATGAAATTTAATAGGGATAAATGCCAAGTTCTGCACATTTTAAGAAGGATGCAGACAAGCTGGAGAGGGTTCATAGGAGGGCAACAAAGATGACCAGGGAACTGGAAACAAAGCCCTATGAAAAGAGACTGAAAGAACTGGGCATGTTTAGCCTTGAGAAGAGAAGACTGAGGGGAGATAGGGTAGCGATCTTCCAGTACTTGAAAGGTTGTCCCAGAGAGGAAGGCCAGGATCTCTTCTCGATCATCCCAAAGTGCAGGACATGGAAGAATGGGCTCAAGTGACAGGAAGCCAGATTCCAGCTGAACATCAGGAAAAACTTCCTGACTGTTAGAGCAATATGACAATGGAACCAATGACGCAGGGAGGTGGAGGGCTCTCCCACACTGGAGGCGTTCAAGATGAGGCTGGACAGCCATCTGTCGGGGATGCTCTGACCTGGATTCCTGCACTGAGCAGGGGGTTGGACTCGATGGCCTTGTAGGCCCCTTCCAACACTACTGTTCTATGATTCTATGATAGAATTGGCCCATTGAAATGAATGGGATGTAAATTAGTTGTGACATCCTTAAGTCTCCTTAATTCCAATGGGCATACTCTGCTTAGGACTAACATTGGATACTCCCCAAGGTCTGATGCAATTCTGCAGGCAGGGAGGACCCTAATTGGCCCTTTACTATCATCTTCAGTTCACTTAACCCTTCAGCAAGTTATGCTTTTAAGTGGCGGGGCGGGTTAGGACTAGAGAACGGACCCTCTTGCACTATCAGCTGCAGCCCCCCCTTCCAGCAGTTGCATGCTGGAGACTGCCAGCGTTTGTTCCCCATTGGAGAAATGCTGTAAGCTGGTCTGTCAGCTCCTGTCTCAGAACTGCAGTAAAATCCATGGAAGGTCATTCTTCTTAAATGAATTAATGTTTCAGACATCCAGAGTTGCCCTAGATGTTTTAAAAAATCACGACAGAAGGCTACAAGATCTTTGGATCTAAAATTAATGGACTGGAAGTTCATAAGTCTAGTCAGTAATCTGCTAATGGCGGTGTACACAGACCTCCCAATATATGAAATACTTCGAAATGTAATGGTCATACAGTGACTTGTTGGGGCGGGGGGGGGGGGTAATTTCTGCTACCCCTCTGGCTCCTGAGTAATCAAGACTCTTTGCTCAGACCCTTTCAAAAATATCTTTGCAACTGAAAGAGCTAGAAAGTTGATATTTTAAAAAAATTAAACTCGAGGTTCTCAACATACTAAACTCTGCCCAGAAGTTAAAAACCACATTCTGCCCTGCTGCAGAATTGCAGCACGTGGCGGCCAATCTAGACAATACACGGGAGGGATGTGAACAGTCCCATGACCTTTTACAAAAATATATATCTAAAAACTGAAGAGCAGCTGTGGGCGGCTGCCAGTTGCAGGGGCAGGGATGGGAGGGTCACTCAACTCTTCCCTGCCATTTGACCATTCACAGTAGCCTGCTCAACCTGCATTTCTCCTGCGTATCAGCTACTTTCATCCCACATGTCATCTGCTTTGGCCGGCAGCCTTAAGCACACTGTGAACTTCTCATTTCTGGGGAGCAGGAGAGAGTTCCATTGCTGTAAGCTCAGCTTTGGGCAGCAGTTGGCCAACCAGTGGTGGTTACTTTGGTGGCAAGACTGGACGGGGATGCATTGACCAGCTGGTGGCTTCGGCCTGACCAGCTGCAGGTTGCTGGAAACTCAGCCAGGGCAGTGGCCTATTATTTGTATCACAACAGCATTAATGGCGGCTGCAAATGATTCTCCCAGAGCACAAGACTGGTCCTTGGTAATGCTGTGGCTCTTCAGAAGTGTTTTGAATTGTCGGTTGGGAGCTAGCGGTAGAAGCCTCCCATGAGCCAGAGGTCACAACCTATGAACGTCTGTGTCAGACTGAACTTTTCCTCGTCTTGCAAAGCCGGCATCAGTATTAGGCTGCCTGGCCCAGCATATCCATGCCCTCCCACTCATCCCCAGCCTCTGCCAGTCCATGTAGAGTGGATACTACAGATGCACTAATTCATTATAAGGCAGCTTCCTATCCCAGCTCCACACACAAACCATCACTCAGTGCTGTTCAAACCAGCCCTTGCGGGGCTGGCTGCTCCTTTCTGGAAATCGAGCTTTCACTCTGGTTTGCAATCCCAGCTTACCTTTTTCTGTTGAATCTGGGCCTGGAATGTCCACTGCTGACTTGGTTGTTTCAAGCTAAAAACATAAACCTTTTTGTATTTGTTTTTCAAGGTTGACCGACAGGCCATTCTGTGTTTTGCATGATCAGTTAGTTGCTGCTGCTGTTCAACCATAAGCATTTACTTGAATACTGGAGAAAAATAAACTTCCTGATGTGGGTTTTGTAGCAACAAGGAGAAGTTTAGCCCGTGACAGAGTAGGCAAGCCAAAGGTTTAGAGGTCCTAACCTCTGGCCTGTGGGAGATTTCTTGATGCTAATCTTAATGGAATGGGGGGAGGGGGGGAACCACTGTATGTGCTATTTCTCAGTGGCAAAATAAACTTTTCTGTTAAGCCATTGCTCGTGGAGTACCATTCAAAAACAAAGTCACTGGTGCAGAAAGTAGAAAGAATGTATGAGCCAGCACAGCCTTCCCCAATTTGGTGCCCTCCATATGTGTTGGAATACAATTCCCAGCCTCCCCAGCCAGCATGGGGAATGCTGGTAGTTGTAGTACAACATATTGGAGGGCACCAGGTTGGAGAAGGCTGCCCTAGCGCATCTGTCTGGACAGTCCCCTGGGCCTGTTTTTATTGACCCCCTTCCTAAATGCAGAGAGCATAAGAAGAGCCGTTCCGGCAGCAGGACATGCAACAGCACTCTCCACCCACGTTCTCCAGCAGCTGGTGCACATAGGCATCCTGCCTCTGATCCTGGAGGTAGCATAGAGCCATCAGGACTAGCAGCCATCGATAGCCGGGGGGGGGGACAAGTTGCTGACCTTGGTAACCGAGCAGGTCCATTCCAAGACAGGCAGCCCCTCAGATGGCCCTAGGCCATTTAGGGCTTCAGAAGCTAAACCAACACCTTGAACTGAGCCTGGAACACAACTGGCAACCAGTGCAGATCTTTCAGTACTGGAGCGATGTGATCCTGACACCATGTACCAGTGAGCAGCCCAGCTGCTGCATTTTGCACCAATTGAAGCTTCCAGTTGCTCTTCAAGGGTAGCCTCACATAGAGTATATTTCAGTAGTCTAGCCATGACGTAACCAAAGCATGGATAACAGTTGCCAGATCAACAGTTTTGATGGTGATCCTTCCATTCTGATGCAGAGCCATTAATGAGTTGGGTATGGTTGTTCAGCTAGCTGTGGATTCCGCTAACAGTCTGGATGGTGGAGAAATTTGATTTGCATTTTAATATGAACAAACCTAATTCACATTTCCCAAGCTAATTCACAAACTGGAATGCAATTATCCTTTGTTTCTTTCACTTCTCCAAATTTTGCAATACAGTTCTCTGATCAAAATATGATACAGTACAGTTTTGTACTGATAAAGTACAAGACTGTATGTTAGGGGAAATCGTATACAATAAAAAACTTCACATCAGGGTAAAGTGCTTGCAAAAAAATTATACATATTTTAGTGCAGACTTTAAAGGAAACATTCACATAGTGATGCAGAAATGGGAAGGGAAAAAAGTGAGAACGTTGTAGAAAGCAAAACAGACAGATCTGTCTCTACCTAACAGTATTATTGTCCAGCTTGTGATGATGTTTTCTCCTGGGTGGTCTAAGGATGTGAGAATGCAGACACATGAGGAATGGGAAGCTTTTGTGGTAGACCAATATGTGGTGAGATTGCAAGATATTTATGAGCGCCGAGCCTCAGCAATAACTGAGAGAGCCATCCCTAATGAGCTCATGGTAGAAACGGAGCTCCTTGCCAAAGCATCCAGACTTCATTTGCGCCCACGTGGAGGCTCTACCTTCGGATTCTTATTTTGCATCACTGTCTTTCCCAAGCAGGCCTGAGAAAGCAGAAGGTTAATCTGAGGTCATTCCTCTTTGCACGTAAATGATTAGTGAACCCTGGAGTGGGCGGGGGGGGGGGGGGTTCACCTGCTTTAGTGCCTGAGATAACGGCCTGGAACTGTCAGTGGAAACTCACTCTTGTGCTTCAGGGGATTTATGACCTTGTCAACTGGTGGTCTGGTTATATTTCCATTGCAACCCTTTACTTTGGACGCAAGGAGTGGGGGGAAGATCTTGCAAACTCAGAAGCAAAAGAGTTGTCCAAGCATGAAGTGTGACAATTTGTTGTTTCTTTGATGAGAGGCTCACTCAGTTTTACAACACCAGACTTCCCAAACCATCATGGCTGTTGGCTTGAAAGTTGGTGTGGTATTACGACACAAGACCGTCTCTGTTGGGTATAAGGAGGTGCTTGGCCCTTCACATAGAAAATAAAAACTGGACTAAGATTGTTTTCCAGGGCTTTGGTGGAGTGCCCAGTGTAGTAGATTGGGAGCTGGATTCAAATCCTTGCTGAAGGTCTCTTATTCCCATCTATAAAATGGAATCATTGTGACTGCAAGTTGATGTGAGAGTGTGCCAGATAAGATCCATACACAGAGTGTATTTCTTTATTTATTAAATTTCTATCCCACCTTTCCACTCCAAAATAGTGTGAGGCAGCTAACAATAACATGCAAAATACAGATGTATAATTAAAACATAAAGCAAATAAAAGCAAACCACATTAATAAAAAAGAAATAAACCACACCCACCAGTTAAAACTAAGCTAAAAATTCAAAAGCCTGTCTGAATAAAAGTGCCTTTGCCTACTGGCAGACAGACAACGATGATGCTCACCTGGTCCCCCTTGGCAGGGAGTTCCAGAGACTGGGAGCAGCCACAGAGACACCCCATCTCATATCCCATTGACATATGCCCCCATAGTGGTGGGGCAGAGAGAAGGGTCTCTCACCCAAGGATCTTACAGCCTGGGCAAGCCCATAAGGGAGAGTGCGCTCTTTCACATAGTCTGGTCCCAAGTTGTATAAGGCTTTATCATAACTAGAACTTAGAATTGTGTCCAGAAATGGTCCAGAAGCCAGTGAAACTGTTGTAACAAGGGAGTCATGGGCTCCCTGGAACGGGCCCCAGTCAGGAGTCTGGCTGCAGCATTTGGGGCAAGCTGTTTCTAAGCACGTTTCAAAGGCAGCCCCATGTAGAGCGCATAACAGTAGTCCAAAAGGGTTGTAACTAAGGCATTTGTCACGGTGGCCAGATCCGACCTCTCCAGCAATGGGCAGAGTTGGTGTGCTAGCTGCAGCTATGCAAACGGACACCTGGCCGCTGCTGAAACCTGGGCATCCAGGTCCAGGGCTCAGTCCAGGAGTACACCCAAACTGAGAACCTGAGTAGAATTCCATCCAGCACAGGCTGAGTCCCTATTCCCTGATCTGCCTTTCAACTGACCAGGAACACTTCTGTCTTGTCTAGATTACGCTTCAATTTGTTTGCCATCATCCAGTCCATTACTGACATCAGAGCATGATTTAGACCTAGAACAGCTTCAAGAAAAGGAGAGAGAAAGTTGGGTGTTGTCAGGATACTGGTGGCACCAAACTCTGGACGACCTCTCCAAGTAGTTTCACATTTATGTTAAATAGCATGGAGGACAAGATGGAAACCTGAAGGGCACCGTAGGCCATGGTGTCAAACAGGAGTCCCCCCAGCACCACCTTCTGAAATCTTCCCTCCAAAAAAGACCGGAAGCACCATAAAGCAGTGCCTTCAAGTCCCATCCTAGACAGACAGTCCAGAAGGATACCATGGTTGATGGTTTCACAAACCTCTGAGATGTTCAGCAGAACCAACAGGGGCAGACTCCCCCCGTCCAGTTCCCAACATACACTGTCCACCAAGATGACCAAAGCTACCTGGTCCCATAACCAGACCTGAAGCCAGACTGAGATGGATCTCAATAATAGCCCTCAACCATAAACCCCTGGCTCTGAGCGGCTACCACATGCCCCAGCACCTGGCCCAAGAATGGACCATTATCCTGGAAATTACCGAATACAGTGGGGTTTAGGGCTGTTAGTTCCATGGCCTAATCTGAGTTTGAATGTGTACCCAGTGTGCCAGAGGGTAAAAGTGAAAAGATCACAGACTCAAGATTTGAATTGAAACAAATCAGTTAGTTTATTGATATACAATGCCTAAAAATAATACGATCTTTTGGCAAAAGTTGTTGTTGTTTTTACTGATGCTTATGAGTGGTCAGAAAATTGCATAAGAAAGCAATCAGTAAAATAATAAAGCAATGTAAATGGTTTAAGAATGGCATAACAATAGCATTAGAAATGCATTGACAAAGCAATCAAAGCAATTTGAATAGGGATTCTAGGCCTGCGTCTCTCTCCAAAAACTCCCTCCAGCCCATGTCATAAGTTTCTTGGTTGTTTTAAATTATTCCAGTATGGAAAGCAAAATTCATATCTACTAATCTAAGGCAGTGGGACGCACGTCATGATAAGCCCCCCTGAAAATAAACCACAGTGGGCTGGTTGTTTGCTCACTACCCACATCACTCCCAACAGTCAATCAGGCCCCAGGCTCAATTCCTGGCATCGCCAGCTAAAAGGGTTGCAGAGAGCAGGGCTAGGGAAGACGGGGCCCTCCCTGCCTGGGGCCCTGGAGTGCTGCAGCCAGTCAGAGAAGGCGGCACTAGGCTGGAGGCACAAATGAGGCGCCTTTCTAAGAGAGAGAGTGCACGTTTCCTGCCTCTGCAGGTGGTCCTGTTGATGGCAAGGGGCAGGAACATCCTTGCACGTTATAGGCGCACAGGTCGCCACCCCACCTGATTTACTGATGTGAAAGCGAGGAAGTGATGTTCCCAAAGCCACTCACTAAATCCATGGCTGAGCTGGGATGTGACCCCAAGTCTCTTCCCTCAGCCAGATCCAACGTCTTACCATCCGCAGAGTCACTGCTATCAGCACAAGAACCCTGGCATTTCTCAGGATGCCTTGATCTATTCAAACACCAAATTCTCCTTTGCCTGACCAGGGCGTAGCCATGCACAGTTCCCAGCTCTGCGGCCAATGATTGCCCGGAGCAACCCACCCTGCTGCTGACCTCACCTGGGACTAATCGGGCGCCTCTGGCAACTTGTGTGGGGGGAGTCCTGTTCACCCCCTGAGGGTGACGTGATCCCGCCCTCCTCTGCCTGCTCCCAGCACGACTCCTCTGCAGCCAGCACGGAAACTTCCCACAGCGTATTAGCATAGAGGCAGGACAGAGGCATGCTCGGAGGAGGTGAGCAGCTGACCCACAACTGAAGCAAGAGCCTGGGGAGCCCTCCTGGGTTTAAATCAGGGCCCTTAAGGGGAAGGTCACAGTGAGCCAGCAGGACACGGTTGTGACTGCATTGCCAGGAATGGGACGAGTGGGAGCCTTCCCTTGATCCTGTAAGCTGGCCAGTAGGCTTCTCTCTCCCCCGCCCCACTCCAAGCCCCCCTCTTAATACAAGAGAGTGGTGAGAATTGGCTTGACCTGTCCTTGTGTGCCAATTACGTGGCCTGCAGAGGGTTCAGTGGGGGGTGGGAAGGAGCAGGCGCTGGGGCGGCGGGAAGAGCCACGTCTACAGGTTGAAACGGAGAAGCACAAACCTCTCTTCCTCCTGCCCCAGTCATCCTCTTCATGGGCTGGGCATTTGGGCCATGTTGCCCCAGGAAAGACCAAGGGTGAGCCCCAGCCCTCCCCTTCATCCCCATGATGTGGCTTTCGGTCACCCAGCACTCCCCCCGGGCAGCGTGTCTCCTCCGTGCACCACCAAAGATGCGGCACGGCAACATCCGTGCAGTGGTGCAGCATCTGTTTCACATCCGTAGAGGCCCAGTTAGGTGGAGCCATTTTTACTGGTATTTCAGCCGGGCACGTGGGGGCTGAAGGGAGCTGAGGGTGGGAGTAGCCACATATTCCCAGGGGGAGTCTTGAAGACTTTACCTTGACACAGGGGCAATGGAAATGCAGGCCGGTCCCCGTTTGCAGAGGGGCGTTTTTGTGTGCCACTGAGATCCCCGATAGCTGCTGCTGGGCTATCATCTCTGGTCCATCTCTAGGAAGATATTAGACCAAGTTGCACAATGCAAGGCTTGCAGGCGAATCCACATATATGCTCAGCTGGGGGAATTCCCATATCCATCATTTGCAGTCTTGTAGGAACATCTGTGCCCCGCAAAGGTGGGAGCAGTGAGCATGCCTACAGCATGTTGCTCCCCTGGAGTGGGCCAGCAGGGGCGTTCAGAGAGAGATGTGGTGCAGGGAAAGGAGAGGGGACTCTGGGGTGCAGTGAGAGAGAAGAGAAACGAGGTGGTTTCCAGGTGGCCGACAGCCTTGTGTTCTTTCCCCAGGTTTCGTCTGTGAGCGTGACCGGCTCTCTTTCAGCTTCTGCCAGACGCTGAGGTTGCTGGGAAGGTGCCACCTCCCCACGGTCACCATCCAGTGCTGCCAGACCTGCCGCCAACATAGCCAAGGCCACCAGGATCGTGGGAATGAGCGTGCCTCCCGGAAGTAAAAGCTCCTGTTCCAAGGACGCTTTTGAGGAGGAAGGGGGGGGGGCCTCCAGGGAATGTCCACCATGACAAACCCAGGGCCTTCAGAGGAGGTTGGGCACTGTATGAGGTTTGTGCCTGCTGTATATGATGGCAGCGGTCTCCTTCCTCTCACAGGGTCTTGCATGGTGCTCTTCAGTAAACAGATGGTTTACGTTCGTGGTGCTTAACTATGGTCCTCTCACCAAACTGCACTCAAGGCTACTGAAGGGAAGTCGACAGCCCTCTAGCATACCATTTGCTGCATGCAAGATCACCCATAATGTCCTACAAATGAGCTTTGGAGGAGAAAAGCAGCATGACCACAGAAAATCAATAGCTCTGAGGTGATCTCAGAAATGTCTCTGGTGCTACCATGTGGCTATCATTCAGGTTTCACTTGGTGTTGGCGGGCCAGCACAAAACTCTTGACTAAGTGATTTTTTTTAATTTACAAAAAATCAATTATTTTTATATTTTATAAAAATGAGCATCAAACATTCCAGACTGTGTAGTTTGATCATTGGGTTGCATTATTCTGATGGTAACGATAATTTTCCTCCTTGTCAATGTAAGGAGCTCAAAGTAGCTGAAATTAAATATCCCTCATTTCACGCTTCCTGAGCTGGCTGCAAACTACAGTTCCTAGTGGGACCAAAGCGGTGGTATTAAGAGTTGTTTGATTGGCCTGCAATGGACTCAAGCTGTAATCCTCTACACACGAGCTCCTCTGATCTGCCTGTGATTTCTTTCTCTGGTTAGGGCCAGCCACCTCTTTTCACTAGCCTGCCGTTATTGTTGCACTGAAAATGCCCGCAGCTACCAATAACAGCGTCTGTATTTCTTTGTGACCCAGGAACTGCTTAATATTGGGGCTGCATTTCCAGCATTTTTCATTCATATCAATATCCACATTGGCAAGAATACATGTGAGATAATAAAAAAATGGTTCTTTGCTTTCTGACGTACAATGATAGCGGAGGAATGGCTCAAAGGTGCAAAAGTGATCTTAGGACTTTGCACTGCTTTTAGGTCTAACATTTGTATAATTAAACTTAACTACTAAATTTATTATTCAGGTTATGAACAGAATGGCCAAGTCTTAAAAAACTGAGGCCAGAATCCTTCTGTCATAGATTTAACTTACTGCTTCATGGCTCCTCTGTCTCAATGTTATGTTTCTCCCAAATCTTTTAAAATGGTTATTAATATATGGTGGGCAAAACTACTTTTAAGCCGAGGACAAGTAATGCATTGGCTGTATGTCAAAGTCAGATAGATGTTGTCTCTAGCTGGGCAATACTTAAGTCAAGTGTGCATGCAACATTTGCACACATGCACCCTTCAGTCCTTATTTGCCAGCCGTGGAATTCCCCCAGCAATTCATATCAGATACAAGGGAATTAAAACAAAACTTTTTCCAAGGAGATACAACAGAAGAGTATCATTGTGGTTTTGATTTTATTTAATGGCTGTAGCTCTCAAGTGTGTTAAATTAAATTGCTGTAACAAAGTAAGAGCTGTGGCCTTTATTGTGCTGTTCTTGTTCTGCTTTATACATATCTGTGGTCTGCTTATCTTAGCATGGCTACAATCCACAGGAAATGCACACCGGTGGGAACCCAGGTGCCCCTTGCATTGTCACATCACCTCTGAGCTCCGTCTTCTCCTCCTCCTGCATAGTTCAGCTATTCAGCTATACTTCACATGAGGCTTTCAAGAGAGATCAGCCTGCGGCCTGCCAAAAGTCCTGTTCCAAAGTTGGCTGGCCTCTGCTTTGGACATGATCCAACTTTGCCTGTTGTGTGGAGGACCTCAATAGCCCCTTCCAAGTCTATGATTCTACATGGCACTCCACAGCCTGGGAAATGAACCAGGGCTTGGCAGTGTTGGACATCAGCTGAGGGGGCCCAGAGCCCCCTGATCCTGCTATTTATTATATTTTTAATTTGACCAATAGTAGATATTCTCCAGGCAGATTACAAACAGAATAAAATATAATACAGAAAACTAACCACACAGGAATAAATATTTTAAAAAATACAAAACTCTAAAACGGCTGGGAGAAAAGAAAGGCCTTTGCTTTGTGCCAAAGAGACAACTATGTAAACACCAGGTGAACCCATTTCATAAATGGGATGCCTCAACCGAGAAGACCCTGTCTCTTGTAGCCACCCGCCTAGCTTTCTTTGGCAGGGGCATCTGGAAAAGTGCCTCCAAATATGACCTATGGGACCAACCTAGGGGAGAATACACTCCTTTAGAGACTCTGGGCCCAAGCCGTTTAGGGCTTTAAAGGTCAACACCAACACTTTGAACTGGGCTCAGAAATGGACTGGAAGCCAGTGCAGCTGACAAAGCACTGGTGTCACATGATCGTATCTGCCAGTCCCAGTTAGTAGCCCAGCAGCTCTAGTTTGAACTAACTGAAGTGTCTGAGCCATCTTCAAAGGCAGCCCCACTGACAGTGCATTGCACTAATCTGAGAGGAGGTTACCAGAGCATGGATAACTCTCTGAGCTACCTCTGTCCAGTGAGGGTTGCAGCTGCTTTATAAGCCTATGCTGAGAAAAGGCTATCCTAGGCACTGAGGCCACCTGTGCCTCAAGTAAAAATGATGGATCGAGGAGCGCCCCAAGCTGCACACCTGATCTTCCAGGGTGAGGGCAACTCCTTCCAGAGCAGGTCAAACACCGCTCAGCTGGGCAGACAAACTAGCTGCTAGCAATGCCTCCATCTTGTCTGGATTGATCCTCGTGCATTCATTACCTTGCTGAGGCACGACTCAGGGTATCTGCTGCCTCCCTTGGGTTAGATGAAAAGGAGAGGTAAAGCTGGGTGTCATCTGCATATTGATGACACCGCAGTCCACATCCCCAGATAACCTCCCCCAGCAGGTTTAAGGAAATGTTGAATAGCATGGGGAATAAAACAGCTCTGCAGAACCCTGTGACACAATTGCCACAGAACAGAGCAATCATCCCCCAGCATCGCTCTCTGGAAATGGCCATCCAAGTAAGAAAGGAACCACGGTAAAGCAGTGTCCCCAACCCCCAGCCTGGACAGCTGATCCAGAAGGATACCATGGTCCATAGTATCGACAGCCACTGAGAAGTCCATGAGACCAAATAGGGCCGCACCCCCTCATCTCTCTCTTGGCCAAGGTCATCCCACAGGGCAACCAAGGCAGTCGCCTCTTTGCCATAGCTGCCTCCCCACCTGCCCCCTTCAAGTGCGTGCGTGCGTGGTGACAGGAGCGAGGAGGAGGAGCAGCACCCCTGCCTGCCTTGTCCTCTCCCTCTGGGCAGTAGTGGAGGCTGAGCCCAGAAGAACAGGACAAGCCAGTGGGCAGCAGCAACAGCCAGGAGGAGAAGGGGGGCTGCTCCGGGAAGGGGCAACTGAGGACATCTTGCCCAAGGACTCCCCAGCACCTGGATCTGATGCCGAGGTGAGGAGCACACGTTCTCATGTCTGAGCGCTAAGCATACCTGGAGGGCAATGTATTAAATGCATAAGTAGGGCAGCTCATGCGGCGGCTCCCTGGGCAGCTATCAATCATCGCAGCAACATTCCAGCCAAGCTGAATACCTTCGGGCACCCCTTAATGTTCCATTAATGTTCCAAATTCCAACCATCAAAGTGGATTAAATTGATGGCTATGGCCCTCTTCAGACGAGGTTTTCATCATGCACTCGTGATTGGTCACTCACAGACGTTTGCAGGTCCTTTTCATGACGTCAATCTCCAGGGCCTCTTCTGTCATTTTTAAGCTTTATTCCGCCTTTTAAAAAAATCGCCAAAAATGCAGTAAGAAATATAAATTGCGCAATATCGCAGCACCATCTATTGGCTGTATAAATGAAATATATGGAACTTGCCCACAAAGGAAATAGCCCCAAAGCGGGGGGGGGGGGAGCACGTGTATTGTGAGGATCATAATCCCACAAGGGCTCTGGAAGACAAAACTCCGGTAAGGGTGCAAGATTTTTGCTTCAATGTAGAGAAGCTCCAAGTGTGTGTGAGAAAGAGCTCAATAATACTTTGCTGGGCTATAGAAAAGGATTAACACATATGAAGAGCCATGCTGGATCAGACCAAACACCTCTCTGTCCCCCACAGTATCCTGTTCCCTGCAGTGGCCAACCAGATGTGCCTCTGGAGCCATCATTTGTAGCCCCTGATAACTTTATGCTCCTCCATGAATGTTCTATTCCCCCATTAAATTCCTCGACATTTGCGACTATTACTATGTCAGATCGTAGAGAATTCCACAGTTTAACTCTGCACAGCATGAAGAAGTACTTCTTTTTATATGTCCTGAATTTAGCTTCACTGGGTGAACCACTGGGTTCTAGTATTGTGAGGAAGAAAAATTTGCTCTCTACTTTCTCCACACTGCACATACATTTTGACACCTCTAACATGTTCCTCCTCCACTCTTTTTTTTTAACTAAAAAGCCACAAAGCTTAGTTTTAAAGGAGATACAGTGGTCATAACAGAAACGAGGTGGAATCGAGAGAACCAGTGGGATAAGGTTATCTTTGGAGACAAAGTCTATGGAAGACAGAGAAAGGGCATACCAGGGATGGTGTCAAGAGATTGTAGTGTCAAACTAGAAAACTCAGAAAAGCAGATTCCCCACAGAATTGCTGTGAGTTGCAATACTAGGCCCTCAAAGTTTTTTTTTTTTATTATTGCTGGGAACATAAGAATCGGGGTGATCTTGAGGTGGAGAATAAAATCAGGGAGGCATTCAAAGAAGAAAATGTGGTAGTAACAAGTAACTTCAATAAACAGGGTACAAGTGTTAAATGAAATAAAAAGGTTTCCCTTTTTAAAGATGTCATAATTGTCTATAGAAATGGCAAAGATGATAGTTTCCAAAATTCTCATGTTTGCAAGATGGAAATGAGATGTAAACTCAATGTCAAAAATACATTTGATATAATATCACTACACTACGTCTGTATATTTTTTCCTGGGTAGGGGAAGGAATTTAAAGTGCCTATAAAACAGGACACAAAGTTTCACTAACTCCAACCCAAACCTTCACACAGCAACCAGGGGGAATCTTCACGACAACAGAATGAGAAGTGTATTATCCGGATTTTCATGGAATCGGCTTTGGTCCGTCAGGGATACATGAAGCAAGCCAAGCCAAGTGTACTGTACCTTTAAAATCCCGTTTTCATAGGTCACACAGTGCTGCAGAGGAACATACTTCTGGGTTTGGGGGGGGGTAGAATGGAATGTTATCAACCTGGCAGGGGCTGCTCAACCAATGAGAGACGCTTGTTTCCCACCCCTGTCCAGGCTCCCCACTTTTGCATGAAGAAGCCAAAGTCCCTAATTCTCCAGTACAGCATCAGAAGGCTCCCTATGGGAACAGGCCACCACCCCAATTTCACCCCGCTCCAGCAACCTGTTGTGGAGTTATTGCTCCCACCCCATTTTCCCCCATGTGCACACTTTTGCCTTGGGAAGCTAAAATCTCTGGTTCTCAAGTGCAGCATATGAAGGCTCCCCCTAAGACTGCCCCATTTTGCCCCATTCCAGCAAACTTATTGCTTCCACCCCCCACTCCCCTTTCTCCTTCTCTGGGCACTTTCTTCCTGCTTGCAATGACAGGCTCCCAAGATCTTGCCAGATTGGAGAGGTGACTTTACATAACATCAAAGAAGTGACTTTACACAATATTGGAGATGCAATTTAACACAACAATGGAGAAATGAAGTAATGAAAACATCAGAGAAGTGCATCATCTTGGAGGCTAATAACTGGCGAAATGGGAGCACAGGGTGATTGTGGAGGCTGGAAAGGCTCAGTGAGGTCACGGCCAGGTGAAAGACACACTCCTGGGCAGGGCTATCATGCTGAAGTAAATGTGGAGGGTGGGGGCGCACAGCACCAGAAGCACGGAGAACCCAAATTAAAGAAATAAGACAGAGTAAAAGTAGTCTCAGAAAATCTGGCTTTTCCACTGGAAAACTCCAGGGTGGCTGCAGGTTGGCCAGGATGTCATCGCTGGCAACAACCTTGAAATGCTCCCAATTCACAGCAAATCCGCCATGAAGACAGCCCCCAGCCTGATTTTGGAAGATAATTCTTTCCAGTGGTCTTGGGCACAACCCACTGGAAGTTCTTTGGCAAAAGACCCATTGAAATAAATGGAAGCTGCAGAAGAGCGCTCCACCACCCTTGTGCGGCCACTGTCCATTTCAGCTGTGCTTGCTGTGCTGGAGAGCCTCCTGCAGGCGGCACCCCTTCTCTGCTCAACACGTTGCTGGAAAAAATGGCACCATCATTTGTTCGTGAGATTATTTTCCAGAAATTAGTTTCCTGTAAACACTGAGTCACATCTGGTCACTATGGTGACTGATAGTACTTTTGTTTTCCTTAATCATCAAGTTCTTATTAATTTTGCAGAACACACACAAGTAAGACAGTCAAAAAGCAAAGGTGGCCCTGTTGGCCATAAGGGAAAAACAAGACAAAATCCATATTGGGGTAACACATTTTGTAGGCAATTCAGTGTTACAAAATAGCGTTCAAGCTTTTGACTTCTGGAGAACTCTTCATCAGGCAAGATGATAAACCAAGTAAACATGGGGTGGGGGTGGAGAGAGAGAGATTGAGAGAGTGGCTGGTATTCAAGCCATGGAGTCTGCATTTAGTTCTGAGTATCAGCTGAATTTTATATTTTAAAAAATGGTGGATCAAGCACTTGTTGCAGCCATCCTAGCAGCCTTCGAGACAGTCCTAGGTGCAACCTGAAACGATCACAACATGATAGAGGCTAATTTGGACTGTCTGCAGCCTCCACCCACTTCATGCAGCCTCCATCAGCCACATTTTTTCTTCCTCACCCTTTATTTATTTGTATATTTGTTTATTTTGCTTTGTTTTGATCTTGCCTGATAAACAGTTCTGGAGGTCTCAAGAACTTGCACCCCAACTAGATTCTCAGAACAAAAGAGACCAAGAGGGTGCTGGTGGTTTAACCTGCTAATTTATCTGACGTGAGAATGCTTCAGGATTGGACCATATATCCTGCCAGGCCTATGGACCGGCCAATTTGTAGGTTTCCTTACCATTTGCCTGGCCATGTTGATGACCTGGAAGTCAGGAAGCCTGTTCGCAGGTTTGCCTACTTGCATGAGGGCAACTCCTAGTAATTCAGTTATGGTAGATCACACACAGGCCAAGAACTTTACTTACAATAAGGACGGGTAGCTAACATACTACTTCCAGGATCCTTTCGCTCCTGGCTGCCATAAACAAGACTCCTGGTTTCCCACAACAAAGACATATTCGACAAGGTGCAAGGTGATGATGCCAACAAAATACGCAGGCTGGCTGAGCTTCTCAGTAACAAATGAGTTCCAGAAGTTTAGAGCTAGCGGATAGGAGGGTTTCATGGCATATTACTTTCAGTTGCTGCTGTCAACGCTTCCATGTTAACACTGCAATCCTATACAAGATGCACGTTTACTCAAATGTAACTCCCACTGAATTTAACAGGGCTTACTCCCAAGAAACTGGGTATAGCACTGTAGCATGTTTCTATTGTTCTTGTTGAAAGGTGATGACAGCATAATCCTATGCTTACCTACTCAAAGATAAGTCCCACTGAGTTGACTGGCACTTACTCCCAAGTAAGTGTGCACAGGATTGTGCACAGGAGATTACAGCGCTGCTGCTGCATCCGGGGTAGTGTGAGGTCGGAGGACAGACAGCAGTCCAGCTTTTAATAGCCTGAAAAGGCCCAGAGACAGGCAGGCTTGGATTCTCAGATACGTTGACTGACAATAAAGTTTCCTGTCTCTTCCCCATGCCCCATACCACACTGAGGTCCCCGAACCCTCTGGAACAGCTTGGGCGGGGGACTTGCCTGGCTGCAGGACCAGACGTGGATGGGATAGTTTCCTTCTGTGAACGTCTTTATTTATTTATTTATTTATTTATTTATTATTTGAAGCATTTTACTCCGCTCTTCAGCAAAAACATCTCCCAGAGCAGCTTATGTATAACCAATAAAACGAGACAGTTGCTGCCCACAGGCTTACAATCTAAAAGACATGGTTCAAAAGGAAGAGGGGGAGGGAAAGCAAAAAAAATAAAATTCAGGCACCAATTTAGGCTTTCTTCTCACTGAACTTTTATCCTGCGATTGAGATTGCTCCTTCACGGAAGTTTGCGGGCTCTTTACATGATGCTGCGATCATTCAAAGCGTTTCCTGCACTAGATGCCCTTTATTCCGTTTTTAAAGAGATCGCAGGTAATGAGCTATCAAATTACCCTGCTGTGTTCCACTTCAGTTTCCTCCGTTAAAAGAGTTAAAGCGGCAAGAAGAGAGGCAAGGTCAATGCAAGAGAATGGGAGGCTCAGATACAGGGCGGGGGGAGCACGTGTAAAGGGAGTCTGTTGTGATCCTGCATTTAAAAGGGAAGCAGGAAGCCCTGTTTTAAGTGCAGGAGTTTAGGCTGGTGCAGAGATGCCCTTAAAATGGTCGATTCCTACATTAGCTTAGCATCCATGCCCCAGTCTGAATCTGAGTCTGGATAGCCCCAGCGCTAGTTTGCAGTGACAGGGTTCAGCCCTAGAACCGCTGAGGCAATTACGTGGAGCTCTGAAGCATGCCCAGAGCGCCTCCCCCCACCCCAGCCCACTGCAAGGTGGTGTCAGGATTCCAGCTTCCCAGGCCCCGCAGGCAGGCGCGAGCCCTTCTGGCCCCTCCTGGAGCCAAAGCCCTCCCGGCAGCCGCCTGACTCTGCTCTTCTGCCCCCTGCTCAGTCTAACCCATCCGTGGAAGAGGGCGGCCTGCGTGCGGGCAGCCGTCTCGCCTACGGCGCCAGGTGCTCAAGGCGTCATGCGGCACTACATCAACACCACCAGGCGGGGGCTGAGGAAAGGTGCGCGAGGGCCCCTCGCTGAGCCGCCGCCTTCCCTCCTTCGGAGGCCTCTGTTCCCTCCACCCATCGTCCCCCTGGTGCCCCTGCTGCGCAGCCCTCTCTCCCATTTCCTTCCGTTGCCCTGACTCTCGGCCCCTCTTTCCACAGCTTCTCGCCGCCCGCTGCCCCACCGCCATCCCCATGCTCTCTTCGCCACCTCCCTGCCATGGCCGGGCTCCTCCACCTCGGCCCACCTTGTACGAGGCGTTTTCCCAGCCCGCCTTTCTCCTGGGTCCCTCCGCTCCTCATCGTCGTGGGCAGGTGGGCCTGAGCACAAGGAGACACATGCCTGGATCTCCTCCTGTGATTTAACAGCAGGGCTGCTGGACCTCTTTCAGCCTGAGGGCTGCTCTCCACTGTGGAGAAGCCCAGGGGCCTGCAATCCAGTGGTGGGCAGGACCAAAGCTACCGGCCAAACACTGTAGCCTAACGCTCTCGTGGCAACAGCTGAGCCTCAGCAGAGGCATTTCAGCCTTTTCGGATGGGGAAGAAGCTGCACAGAGCTGGGAAGCCACAAAAGCATCGGCAGTTGCAGTTGGGGAAAGGGAGGGGGCATCGCCATGCAAGACTGCTGAGCTCAGGCGGTTTAGCTCTTTAAATGCTTTAGTGCTTTAACCCTTTAATGTTTTAGCGATATACCGTGGCTGTGCATGCCTTGAGATACGTTAAAGATTCACTGCAGGGGAGCAAGATTTATTTCTTCCTTCTGCGTAAAAATGCACAGAAGAGGGGGATCTGTTAAAGATGAAAAGCAGGCTACCTAAGGTGAACGAGTGGCCCCACTACTGCGGTATTGTGAGGGTCGCTCCTGCGCTCAACGGGAAAAGCTACTTTGCCTGGGGAAACAAGAGGGAATGGTGCGTCCCACCCCCTTGACCATGTCACTGCCAGGTCACAGAGGCATGCCCAGGATTCAATGCAGGGGGACATGACACACTGTGGCAAAACCATGTGGGAGCCGCACTTTAGGAAAAAGATGCAGGAAAAGGACTTTCAGAAACTGCGCCTTTTCCAGAGGGAAGCAGCAGCTCTGCTGTGGATTGGTGATGACGGCATGTGTTGCAAATGACCTCAAAGTGCTCCCCCTCCACACTAAGTCTCCCATGAAGATTGGCCCCAGGACAACATGCATCATCTTTGCTGGTCCCAAGCACTCCATCCTCCCCATCTGGATGTGGCCAGGAAAGAGCCAGGAAAAGTGTGGGTACATGAAGAGTAAAGTTGTAAGCAAGACAGGTATGCTGTCTCCTGGGAGGACGGACTGGAGACGTGACTGAAGGGTTGCCTGCACTCGTAAAGCCCACTGACAGGTATCCCTTTCTTCTCATCCATGAGGGAACAAATGATACCACCAAGCGGAGCTACGAAGAAATCATGTCAGACTTCGAAGCTTTGGGAAGGAAACTCAAGAACTTTGGGGCCCAGATAGTTTTCTCATCCATCCTTCCAGTAGTTGGAAGAGGGAAAGAAAGGGAAAGAAAAATACTCCGGGTGACTGACTGGCTATGAATGTGGTGCCAGTGCGAGAGATTTGGTTTCTGGGACCACGGGCTATACTTCCTGGAAGATGGGCTGTTGGCAAGGGATGGGTTGCACCTCACAACGGCTGGGAAGAATGTGTTTGGCCACAGCATGAAGAACTTCATCAGGAGGGCTTTAAACTGAATCCTGCAGGGAAGGGAGATGTAAAGTTGGGAGTAACAATGGACGAAGGCTCATGCACCACAACAGAGAGAACAGCTGTAACAGTGCCGAATAACAGTCTTCGGACACATGTAGGAAGAAAGCTAGACTATAAAGCACATGGTCTTCCATGTCTATATACTAATTCCCAGAGTATGGGAAACAAACAGAACAAACTTGAACTCTTAATACAGGAGGAAAATTACGACTTGATAGGTGTAACTGAAACTTGGTGGGATGGCTCCCATGACTGCAATACAATTGAAGGATATAACTTGTTCAAAAAGAACAGAAGGAACGGAAAGGGAGGTAGAGTTGCACTATATGTTAAAAATACATATCTCTGCACAGAAATACAGGAGGAGGAGCTTGGTAGCCCCACTGAGAGCATCTGGGTTAAAATAAATGGAGCAAAGAATAAAAGGAACATGGTGATCGGAGTCTACTACCGGCCACCCAATCAAGGGGCAGACGAGGATGAAACTTTTGAAAAGCAAATAGCCAATGTTTCAAGGAAGCATGATGTAATAGTAATGGGGGACTTCAATTTCCCTGATATTTGTTGAGAGACAAATTCTACAAAACATGGCCCCTCCAGGAAATTCCTGACTTGTGTGGCGGATAACGTCCTCCTACAGAAAGTAGAGGAAGGAACTAGAGGATCGGCTATCCTTGATGTGATCCTAACCAACAGAGATGACTTAGTGGATAAAGTAGCAGGTACAGGAACTCTGGAGGAAAGCAACCGTGTTATACTTGAGATCTTGGTTCGAAAGGAAGCAAAAGCCAAGTGTAGCCAAACACGTACCCTGGATTTTAGGAAAGCCGATTTTAGCAAACTCAGAACAATGATAAGTAAGGTCCCATGGCAAGTGAATCTAACAGAAGAAGCCAAAGTGGCTTCACAAAAAGCTTAGAGATGACCTGAAAACAAAAAAGGACACATATAGGAAGTGGAAGGAAGGCCAAGCTACCAAGGAAGAGTACAGGCAGGTAGCACAGAATTGCAGGGATGGCGTCAGGAAGGCTAAAGCTGTGAACGAGCTGAAGTTAGCGAGGGATACTAAAAACAACAAAAAGGCTTTCTTCAGATATGTGCATAGTAAAAGACAGAGGGAAGAAATGGTGGTTCAGCTATTAAATAAGGATGGTAAAACGATAGATGACAAAGAAAAGGCAGAGGTGCTCAATTCCTACTTTAGCTCAGTCTTCTCCCAAAAGAGGGTCTATGACCCCCCTGGCAAAGGCGAAGTACAGGCTGAAGGGGCAGGATTGCAGCTTGAGAGCGATAGGCATATGGTCAAGGAACACCTCATTACTTTGAATGAGTTCACTTCTCCAGGGCCAGATGAACTGCTCCCTAGAGTAATAAAGGAACTGGCGGAAGAGCTCTCAGAACCACTGTCTAATCTCTTTGAGAAATCATGGAGGATGGGGGAAGTGCCAGATGACTGGAGGAGGGCTAATGTTGTCCCTATCTTCAAAAAGGGCAAAAAGGAGGAACCTGGGAACTACAGACCAGTCAGTCTGACATCAATCCCTGGGAAAATTCTGGAGCAGATGATAAAGCAATCAATCTGTAAGTACCTTGAAAACAATGCAGTGATTTCTCAAAGCCAACATGGATTTATCAAGAACAAATCTTGCCAGACTAACCTGATCTCATTTTTTGATCAGGTCACCTCCCTTGTGGACTGTGGGAATGCTGTGGACATAATATACCTCGACTTCAGCAAAGCTTTCGACGAAGTGCCCCATGATATCCTGATGAACAAACTAGCTCAAAGTGGGCAAGATGAAACAACTATCAGGTGGATCCACAGTTGGCTACAGGATCGGACTCAAAGAGCGCTTATCAATGGGATCTTCTCAAACTGGGGAGAGGTAATGAGTGGGGTACCGCAGGGCTCAGTCCTGGGCCCAATGCTCTTCAACATTTGTATTAATGACTTGGAGGAGATGGAGGAGGTACAGGGAATGCTGATCAAATTTGCAGATGACACAAAATTGGGTGGGATAGCTAATATCTTGGAAGACAGAAACAAATTCAAAGTGATCTGGATAGACTGGAGCGCTGGGCAAAAAACAACAGAATGAAATTTAATAGGGATAAATGCCAAGTTCTGCACCTAGGAAAAAGAAACCAAATGCACAGTTACAAGATGGGGGATACTTGGCTCAACAACACTACAAGTAAGAAGGATCTTGGAATTGTTGTCGAGCACAAGCTGAATATGAGCCAACAATGTGATGTGGCTGCAAAAAAGGCAGATGCTCTTTTGGGCTGCATTCATAGAAGTTTAGCTTCCAAATCCCAGGAAGTACTAGTTCCCCTCTACTCAGCACTGCTTAGGCCTCATCTGGAGTACTGTGTCCAGTTCTGGGCACCACACTTTAAGAAGGATGCAGACAAACTGGAGAGCGTTCAGAGGAGAGCAACAAAGATGATCAGGGGACTGGAAACAAAGCCCTTTGAAGAGAGACTGAAAGAACTGGGCATGTTTAGTCTTGAGAAGAGAAGACTGAGGGGAGATAGGGTAGCACTCCTCAAATACGTGAAAGGTTGTCCCAAAGAGGAAGGCCAGGATATCTTCTTGATCATCCCAGAGTGCAGGACATGGTCTCAAGTGACAGGAAGCCAGATTCCGGCTGAACATCAGGAAAAACTTCCTGACTTAGAGCAACACAACAATGGAACCCATGACCCAGGGAGGCGGTGGGCTCTCCCACACTGGAGGCATTCAAGAGGAGGCTGAACAGCCACCTGTTGGGGATGCTCTGACCTGGATTCCTGCATTGAGCAGGGGGTTGGAATCGATGGTCATAGGCCCCTTCCAGCCCTACGATTCTATGATTCTGTATAGCTTCTTGCTAAGCGACAGGGTCACCTCTCTTTAAATGCAGACAATGCGTTTGTGAACACAATGCCCTTACCTGTAGCAGGCTGGGGAGCTCCAAAGCCGAGGGTGATGGTTGATGTATGATATCCAAGGGCACCAAATGCCCCTGTCTCCAGCATGCCCCCTAGATTAGGCTGGGTGCTCCCATACAGTGACGTCTGCCCTGCACTAAGGGCTGCAGAAGAACAGGAGAGAAGCAGCACAGTTTGTGGAAAGCCATCATGTGCAACCAGCGGCAATGAACATATTCAGACCCTTTCTCAAGATAACTCAGAAAAGGATATAAGATTATTTGTGCTCCTGGGAACATGTCTCCATTCCCCCACCCTCTCATTTCCCAATTTTTGCTTTGCAAAAGGAGCAACATCCAGATTTCATTTCAAGAGCAAGTTTTTAAAATGATGCACATTATTACATGGTTATTTCTCCACAGCTCTTATTTCTTACATAAGGAGGGGTTGATGGTGGGGTGGGGGTGGGGTGGGGAAACAATAGGAAGAATACTGTTCTGGTCACAACATACTGACCATTTTCCTACAAGCATGTAGTTAGCTGGTGTTTTAGCACTGTTATGGGTATCCAGCATACTCAGTAACTAGGAATCCATGATGAGACAAAATTGGAATACAAGTGTAGAAAGCTTGATGATCTTACAGCAACTTAACATTTTTTCTGCCTTATGGAACAAAGGTTGGGTTTTTATTGTTTAGCTTCAGTAAAACTGGGAAAGAAAGGAAGTACAAGGCAACAGGATTTGGGCGGTGGGAAAGAGGAAGTGGCAATGTTGGAGAACCCGGAGGCAATGTGTGTGGGGTGGGGGTGGGGATGGGCTGGTTTATCATCTACTAGTGACGGGGGCGGCGGGATAGCAAAGCACAGAAATGAGGAAGAACTTTGGTGGATTTTCATTTGCTACAGGCTTGTGGCTATGCTTAGTGAATCTGCGCTGTGGCCCGCAGAATTTTGGCTAAGGGACTATCAGAAGACTACATTTCTAGTGGTGGCACCTTCCTGTTCTTTACCTGTTCCAAATCCTGTTCCAAGTCCAGTTCCCAGAGTCCCAGCTGCAGGCCGGTTTCTGAACGGGCTGTTCCAGGCGGTGCTTGCACCAAAACCTGCAAATAAAGAATGATCAGTGGGCTGCTTCAACATCCAGTCCTCTCTTCTTCACAAGCGCTGGACGTGGTCAGTTTGCCATCATTAGTACACACAATCCGTTTGAACTCCCACAAAGTCTTGTCCTAGATGACGAGAGCTGTTTTGGGGGAAACTGGGTTGGCTGCCACTGAAGAGAAGGACTTAGCCAGCACTCCCCCATCTTCTGCACCCAGGAGCCTCAAATGGGGAAGCAAGACTCTTGAAGGCAGCCTGGCCAGGTGTCCAGGAAGGTGCACGTTCCTCATGACCACCCCGCCCCTACTCCCTTTCCCAAAACCTGGGGAGCCTGCCACCAAGGAAAGGAGGCGGGAGAAGCCCATTTGGCAGGAAGGGAGAAGGCACCCAGCGCTCACCTCTTTCCGCTGCCTGCCACCAATCACTGTCGGGGAGGAGGGATAACGCATGGCTGATTGGCCTGAAGGGAGCGCGGAGCCCCCCACTGGCCCTGGAGCACATTTTGGGGGCTTGCATGATTTTCTATTGGCTTGAGGAAAGCCCAGTTAGGCAAAGTGAAGGATCTCCAGCAGAATGAGAACAATTGCTTGGCCTGTGCAAAAGAACGCCCATGTGGCCACTAACAGAAAGGACCCCTGGGCAAGCCGCAAATGGGAACAGAATTTCAAACTGCACCCAAGAATGGCTACCTGGGGTGATATGCACTGGCCTTGTACCAGAGGAAAAGCCCACTGACGAGATGGCCCTCGCTGCCATCACTCCTCCTCCCCTGCGCCCCACCCCCAGTCACATGAAACCCAAACCCAGCCCTGCGCTGCGGGCAACTCTGTGAGAACTGGAACCGAATCAGTGGGCTTCTAGAGCAATCTCCTCTGAGGCAGTGTCCCCAAACAGTTGCTGGACAAGTCTTTTGTCAGACCTCCAGGAGGATCCCACATTTCCTATTGGAGATCAGCTGATCAAATTAGCAAGTCACCTTACAGTTAGGAACTTGAAACTCCTGCACAAGAGGCCAAAACCACCTGTCTCAAGAATGTCCCAGCCGCCCCTACAAAGCATGGCTTACCTGACAGCATGTAAATAGGCTTACATACAAACCTTTAGTATAACTGAGCCCACAGCAGGCCAGGTGATATATTCAGTGTGTATATTCAAAGGAAGGGTGAGAAATGTGTTCCGTTCGCTTTTCAAAGCAAACATACCAAATTTTCACTCCCCAGACCTAAACACAAATGGCAACGCAGTTTGCCACCGACATCCATACACTTGGGAATCTTGCGATGCAGTCCACAAAAGAAGTGTAGAAAAAGGTAGATATTTCAAAAATTGTGCAGAAAAGTTCATATATTTGCAAAAATGCACACGAAGTACTTTATTCAATGTGGGGGGAAGGCGCATGCTTGCAAAACTGTGCACAAAACTGTGTACATTTGGAAAAACATTTACAACAAAATGTAAACATGTGCACATGTTTTTATACAGACCAATGTGTGCAAATTAAGCATATTGCAGCCAGAATTTGCACAAATTAAGCACATTATGGCCAAAAATTGCGCAAATTGCACAGTTTAAATGTAAATGTAATTGCCAGTGTAAATGGCAATTTAAGTGGGAAATAGGACGTAGCCCCTCCCCCCCAAAGAGAGGAAACCCGAGTGAAAAATAAGAACCTGAGTGAAACTGAGCATGACAGTTTCACCCATCCCTAGGCTGTTGAATGCAACAGCCAGCAGATTCAAATGCTTTGAACAAATAAATATGCTAAAGGAAGCATTTGACTAATCTGTTACCAAAAAGTCCACTTGCAGTTGTGTAAAATGAGGGTGCACTGGTGTGCGTGGTTCCAAATCCAGTCAGTGTGTTGCTAGATCAGGACTGAAAAGAAAACCTTTAAATGTCACATAATTGCACACTTACCCACATACACACGTCACAGACAACAATTGGTGCATTTTCTCAGTTAGCTGCCAAGAAACATCTGGGATCAGGATAGAAGCTGCCTCTGTGCACCACCTCTTTACTAGTTTCTTGCTTTCTGATTAGCTCAGAGCCACCCAAGCCCCCTCGGAACCCAAATCTGCTGGAAGTGCAGCGACCCACATGCAACAGTCTTTTGCTGTGTCCTAGCCAAAGGTCAGTGCGGGGGGGGGGGCGGCTTACGAGCCTTCTGGCACTGTTTTTGTATGACAGGGTCCAGTAGCTTTTTCTCCATAAAGTTTCTGCCGTTAGGAGGCTGATAGACATAGCCCTGCTCTGAAAAGCACCAAAGCACTGAAAGGATAATTCCCCCCCGCCCCGAAGGATAATACACAGCTCTCTAGCAAAAGGGGACACCCAGTGGTCCTGACTCCTCAGGCTTGGATCCTGACAGCTCTCTGTGTTCCCTTGCTTGATCTCTGTGTGTGTGTTCTGCATCTTGTTGTTGCTGTTGCTCAGTCGCTCAGTCGTGTCCGACTCTTCGTGACCCCACGGACCACAGCACGCCAGGCCTTCCTGTCCTGCGCTGTCTCCCGGAGCGTGCTCAAGTTCATGTCTGCATCTTACATGGGCATTAATGCTACAGAATTAGCTTACAGAAGCGCTGTAAACTTGCATCTTAGAAGCCTACCTTTGGGGAAACCCTCGCACCCAGGCTGCCGTAGGCTCGATTCCTGCTTCCCCGGTGCCAGCAGCCAGGGGCAGCAACACTCCTGTGAGCCCCCAAGTGGTCAATTAAGTGGGCTAAAAAACACGTCACAACGGCTTGATGCCGTAGGCTTGGATGCCGGTGATTCAGGTTCAGACTCTCACTCAGCTATGAAGCACCCTGGGTGGCCAGTTTGTCGTGAGGGGGCTACAAGCGTTTTGGGAGAAGGATCAGATACAAAGAGAAACAAAACAGCCAGGCTTTGCTCACCATGGTATCCAGGGAATGGGAATGTTTCTTCTTGGCAAGATGCTCCATACTTGCTGTTGCCTACTGTGGCGAGAAAAAGTTTGAGAACCCCTTAGGATTGTCGCATAATTCCAACCTAAAATGTTATTAGATCTTAATCTAACCCCATAATCCTAGATAAAGAACAATAAATAACCTGATTAAACAAATGACACACGAAGATGATGCTTTTTCAACATTTATTTATCCACAACTGATTCAGCATTCAGTATCCATGTGTGAAAAAGTACGTGAACCTTTAGATTCAGTCCATCCTGCTCGGTCCAGTTGACATTGACTGGCAGCAGCTCTCCAGGGCTTCAGACAGGAGTCTTTTCCTCTCCGCCTGGAGATGCCAAGAATTGAACATGGGATCTTCTACATGGAAAACAAGTGATCTACCACTGAGCTACGGCCCTTCCTGAAATGTTCACATAGAAGATCAACCACCATTGCCTGAAAAATTCCCAAAATATGTTTATTGATGTTCCTGCAATTCTGCTGGAAGGCAAGTATTTTTCTCTTTTGAGGGGGCAGGGGGTTGTAATGTGCAAGGATTTGAGATAACTTTTTTGTTTTAAGGATTTTTTCAGCTGGAGGATTTGAGTAAGGGATTTTGGTGGTTTGGTCTTTGTAAAAACACAGCTATTTGCAGAAGATTGATTTCGTTTGTTTGCCTTTTTCTCCTTGGGTGTGTTTCCACACTATCGCCTTCACTTCTTTTCCAACTTTGTTGCGCTGTTTTCCCAAGCGCATTTTCTCTCGCACGTGTTTCCATGTCCCAAAAGGACCCGGTCTATCATTGTTGTACCCTGGCGGGCTGCGCTGTCTAATCACATTATTCTCTTGATGGCTGGGTGGAGCCTTTTGGGAGTGGGTTGGGTCTGCGCACCCCGTCTGTTTTCCCGCCTCCTCCTCTTTCCTATTCCCCCCTCCCTCGCCCCCTCTGCCCCGCTGAAGCTTCCTGCTCTGGCCAGTCTCCTCCTTGCCTTCCCAGCCCTTTTGTTTTGCTTTAGAGAAGGAGCGAAAAATCAAAGCACTGTGTCTGGAGCATCCCCCCCTTTAAACCTTCCTTGTTGCCCCTCAAACAGAGATTTAAAGCACAATTGTGCATTAATGAAGTGGCGAAAAATCAAAGTGCTGTTCTGGAGCATCCCACACCCCTTTAAACTTTTTCTTGCCCCTAAAATGGTGCTATGTGTGCATTTTTTCATCTCTGCCTGACGACTCCCTCCAGGATCATCTCCCCCTCTCCTTCACACAGCTTCAGTGCTCCCACCTCCTCGGCGGTGTTTCCAGGACAACAGAAGGAGAAGCTAATGGAGGAGTACGGGATTTTTAAAAAGACTTTCCCCTTCTCCCCCCCTTCTCCTTTCCCCTGAAAGTCTAGATGCATCCACATTTCAGGAGCAAGCCTCATTGAGCACAATGGGAGTTACTTCCGAGTAGACACACATACCCCTTCATGGATCACTGCCTTGTTGTGGCGAAGGGGCTTGCGTAACTCAGTGAAGCCATAAGCTATGCCGTGCAGGGCCACCCAAGGCGGACAGGTCATGGCGGAGAGTTCTGACAAAATGTGGTCCACTGGAGAAGGAAATGGCAACCCACTCCAGTATTCTTGCCAAGAAAACCCCATGGAACGTATCACAAGGCTAAAAGAGATGACGCCGGAAGATGAGCCCCTCAGGTCGGAAGGTGGCCAATATACTACTGGGGAAGAGCAGAGGCAATTTCCAAGTAGCGCCAGAAAGAGTGAAGCGGCTGGGCCAAAGCCGAAAGGACACTCAGCTGTGGATGTGTCTGGTGGTGAAAAGAAAATCCGATGCTGAAAAGAACAATATTGTTTAGGAACCTGGAATGTCAGATCAATGAATCAAGGTAAGCTGGAGGTGGTCAAACATGAGATGGCAAGATTGAACATCGACATCTTGGGAATCAGCGAACTAAAATGGACAAGCATGGGCGAATTTAGTTCAGGTGACCATCATATCTACTACTGTGGGCAAGAATCCCTTAGAAGAAATGGAGTAGCACTCATAGTCAACAAAAGGGTGGGAAAAGCAGTACTGGGGTACAATCTTAAAAATGACAGAATGATCTCAGTACGAATCCAGCAAACCATTCAACATCACAGTAATTCAAGTCTATGCCCCAGCCACTGATGCCGAAGAAGCTGAGGTTGATCGGTTTTATGAAGACCTACAACACCTTCTAGAACTAACACCAAAAAAAGATGTCCTCTTCATCATAGGGGATTGGAATGCTAAAGTAGGAAGTCAAGAAATAACTGGGATAACAGGCAAGCATGGCCTTGGTGTACAAAATGAAGCAGGACAAAGGCTCCTAGAGTTTTGCCAAGAGAACACGCTGATCTTTTCCAACAGCACAAGAGGCGACTCTACACATGGACATCACCAGATGGTCAATATCGAAATCAGATTGATTATGTCCTTTGCAGCCAAAGATGGAGAAGCTCTATACGGTCAGTAAAAACAAGACCTGGAGCTGACTGTGGCTCAGATCATGAGCTGCTTCTTGCAAAATTTCGGCTGAAATTGAAGAACGTCGGGAAAACCACTAAACCATTCAGGTATGACCTAAATCATGTCCCTTATGAATATACAGTGGAGGTGAGGAATAGATTTCAGGGATTAGACCTGATAGACGGAGTGCCTGAGGAATTATGGACGGAGGTCTGTAACATTGTTCAGGAGGCAGCAACTCAATCCATCCCAAAGAAAAAGAACTGCAAGAAAGCCAAGTGGCTGTCTGATGAGGCTTTACAAGTAGCTGAGGAAAGAAGGGAAGCGAAAAGCAAGGGAGAAAGGGGAAGATATATCCAACTGAATGCAGAGTTCCAGAGGATAGCAAGGAGAGACAAGAAGGCCTTCTTAAATGAACAATGCAAAGAAATCGAGGAAAACAACAGAATGGGAAAGACTAGAGATCTCTTCAAGAAAATTGGGGATCTCAAGGGAACGTTTTGTGCAAAGACGGGCATGATAAAGGACCAAGAAGGCAGGGACCTAACAGAAGCAGATGAGATTAAGAAGAGGTGGCAAGAATACACAGAAGAACTATACAGGAAAGATCTTAATGTCCCTGATAGCCATGATAGTGTGGTCACTGAACTTGAGCCGGACATCCTCGAGAGTGAAGTCAAGTGGGCCTTAGGAAGCATTACTAACAACAAAGCTAGCAGAGATGACAGTCTTCCAGCTGAGCTATTTAAAATCCTAAAAGATGATGCTGTTAAAGTGCTGCACTCAATATGCCAGCAAATTTGGAACACTCAACAGTGGCCACAAGACTGGAAAAGGTCAGTTTACATTCCAATTCCAAAGACGGGCAATGCCAAAGAGTGTTCAAACTACTGTACAATTGCGCTCATTTCCCATGCCAGCAAGGTGACGCTCAAAATCCTACAAGCTAGGCTTCAGCAGTATGCGAACCGAGAACTACCGGAAGTACAAGCTGGGTTTCGAAGAGGCAGAGGAACTAGAGATCAAACTGCCAACTTTCGCTGGATCATGGAGAAAGCAAGAGAGTTCCAGAAAAACGTCTATTTCTGCTTCATTGACTACGCTAAAGCCTTTGATTGTGTGGATCACAACAAACTGTGGCAAATTCTGAAAGTTATGGGAATACCAGACCACCTTACCTGTCTCCTGAGAAACCTGTACGAGGGTCAAGAAGCAACAGTAAGAACCAGACATGGAACAACCGATTGGTTCAAAATTGGGAAAGGAGTACGACAAGGCTGCATATTGTCGCCCTGCTTATTTAACTTATATGCAGAGTACATCATGAGAAGCGCCGGGTTGGATGAATCACAGGTCGGAATTAAGATTGCTGGGAGAATTATCAACAACCTCAGATATGCAGACGATACCACCCTAATGGCAGAAAGCGAAGAGGATCTAAAGAGCCTCTTGTTGAGGGTCAAAGAAGAGAGTGCAAAAGCTGGTTTGAAACTCAACATCAGAAAAACGAAGATCATGGCATCTGGCCCCATCACTTCCTGGCATAGAGAAGGGGAAGAAATGGAAGCAGTGACAGATTTTATTTTCTTGGGCTCCAAGATCACCGCAGATGGTGACTGTAGCCGTGAAATTAAAAGTCGCTTGCTCCTTGGGATGAAAGCTATGGCAAACCTAGACATCATAGTAAGAAGCAGAGACATCACCTTGCCCACAAAGGTCCATCTAATCAAAGCTATGGTTTTCCCAGTAGTAATGTATGGCTGTGAGAGCTGGACTATAAGGCAGGCTGAGCGCCGAAGAATTGATGCTTTTGAACTGTGGTGCTGGAGAAGACTCTTACGAGTCCCCTGGACTGCAAGGAGGTCAAATAGGTCCATCCTAAAGCAATCAACCCTGAGTGCTCATTGGAAGGACAGATACTGAAGCTGAAGCTCAACTATTTTGGCCACCTAATGCGAAGAGAAAACTCTCTGGAAAAGACCCTGATGTTGGGAAAGACTGAAGGCAAAAGGAGATGGGGACGGCAGAGGATGAGATGGCTAGATAGCATCACTGATGCAATGAATATGGACTTGAGCACACTCCGGGAGAGAGCACAGGACAGGAAGGCCTGGCGTGCTATGGTCCATGGGGTCACGAAGAGTCGGACACGACTGAACGACTGAACAACAAGGACACACATATGCTTGTGCTGGGAAAGGGAGGGGAGAACACAAAGAGGGAAACTAGCCCCCATTTTAACCCAGAGGACCTCACTGACCACAATGGGAGTTACTTCTGACAAGACAGTAATGGGTTTGTTGTGGGATAGAGAGTGAAACCAGCCCCCATTTTAACCCACAGGGTCTCTATATGGAAGCTGTGAAGGAATTATGTCCTAAGGCAATGGACCGAAGCCTCCAGATCGCACTCAGTCACATTTAAGCAATTGGGCTTTAATGTGTGCCATTTCAATTGAGGGGGAATCTCAGCCTCATCCACAGCAATGGGAGTTACTTCTGAAGAGACACTAATGGGTTAGTTGTGGGAAAGAGACAGAAACCAGCCCCCATTTTAACGCACAGGATCTCTACTTGGAAGCTGTGAAGGAGTTAGGTCCTAGGGCAATGGACCGAAGCCTCCAGATCGCGCTTAACCGTATTTGAACTGAGGGCTTTGATATGTGCCCTGTCAGTTGTGGGGCTTCTCTGTCATTTCTGTGGTCATTGAGAGGGCAAGCCTCATTCAGCACAATGGAAGAAAACATCCCTTGACTGGGGTCATGGGCTGTGTTCTGGTGCTTATTTCAATGATGTTTAAAAGTTGGTCCCTTGGCATCCTGCTCCAAAATGGCAATGAAACTTCCGGAAAACAGGGAGGGAAAGGGTTGGGTCTCTGAGGTCGGAGCAACACACCCACAAAGGCTGGGCTACATGCCCCACGGGCAGGGCTAAGACAGCGAACCCAGCGCGACTGTGGAAACAGGTCAGTAATGGAGCCGCCATAACAGGGAAAAGTCAGACTATAAGCAGTCTCAGAAGAAGCGGGTTTTCAGTGATAAAATGCGACACCGGGGCTGAATGGCCACGACATCATGGAACCACAGAGACATCAACAGCACAGGCAGGTTGGAATAAATTGCTGATGGAAACATAGCACTTGATTCAACTTCCAAGCATGAACGTGTTTGACTGGGGTATAGATTTTTTAAATGTAATTCTTTAATCCCTGAACCTCAAAATGTTCTACTGTTGAGGGTCTGAGTAACTATTTTTTAAAATTATCTACAGACCCTGATACAACTAAAGCCTTGCAGTATAACACAAGGTAGAAACTAGTGAGACATCTGGCCTGAACAATTTTTAATCTACAGGCCATCAAGTCAACCCCAAGCCTAGCAGTGTAGAACAGTTTAGACTCTTTGATCAGACATACTTACTTCCACAGGGTTCTGTTTTAAAGGTGTAATTTGTAAGCATTCCCTAGAAATGAGGTTTTGCAAATCTTAGGTATTTGTACAGGCTTGTGGGTAAGAAGTTAACATCTCAATGCTTTCAGTCTTTTTTTCAAGTTATTCTTTCTATTTTTTATCTTCCTGAGACAGGAATTTAACTTTTGTTTTTATAAAGGTGCTGTGAAACCTTTAAGCTTTAACACTGAGCCCCGATTATCTGTGGGATAGGTTTTTAACAGTGTTATGTGTTTGGGGTTGAGCGGCTTTTGTCTTTCAGATGGAGATCTGCTGGGCAGCTGAGAGGACGGGTGATTTTGCTTGGAGTTGGATGTTGTAGGCCTTCACCCCGAGCACAATGTAAATCAACAGTTATAAAAGAAACAACACAAGTCTCAAGTGTCCTCCTTCTCAGGAAACTGTAGTCTGAGTAAGCACCGAAGACCCTGCAAGTTCACCCCATTCAGGAATGGGGTGCAGGAATGTAACAATAGCTTGGTTTGTAACTTGTAACTTGCTTTTACACGTGGGATGCATTTGGATGTCACTTTCAGCCATGGTGGTTTATAAGCTATTCACAGTAGTTTATAAGCCAGTGTGCCCATCATCCAATACGGCAAATAAGCTACAGTGTGTAGCTTATTCCCCCCACCCTCTTGCCCCTCATAAGAACATAACAAGAGCCCTGATGGATCAGACCAAGGGTCCATCTAGTCCAGCATTCTGTTCACAAAGTAGCCAACCACCTCTCGACCGGGAAACCCACAAGCAGGGCATGAGCACAACAGCACCCTCCTGCCCATGTCCCCCGGCAACTGGTGCACACAGACGCACTGCCCCTGGTACTGCAGGTAGCACATAGCCAGCAAGACTAGTAGCCCTTGATAGCCTTTTCCTCCAGGAATTTGTCCAACCCCCTTTCTATAGTTTAACTATGCGCTGTGTGAAGAAGTCTTTCCTTTTATCTGTCCTGAATCTCCTACCAATCAGCTTCATAGGATGACCCCGGGTTCTAGTTTTTTGAGAGAGGGAGAAAAATGTCTCCCTATCCACATTCTCCACACCATGCATAATTTTGTAGACCTCTATCGTGTCCCCCCTCACCCTCCTTTTTTCCAAGCTAAACAATCCCAGCTGTTGTAACCTTCTCTCATAGGGGAGATGCTCCATCCCCTTGATCATTTTAGTTGCCCTTTTCTGCACTTTTCCCCGCTCTACAATATCTCTTTTTAGGTACGGTGACCAGAACTGGACACAGTATTCCAAGTGTGGTCGCACCATAGATTTGTATAAGGGCAGTATGATGTTGGCAGTTTTATTCCCAATCCCTTTTCTAATTATGCCTAACATGGAGCTTGCCTGTTTTACAGCGGCTGCACACTGGACTGACATTTTCATCAAGCTGTCTACTACAACCCCAAGATCTCTTTCTTGGTTGGTCACCGCTAGCTCAGATCCCATCAGGTTATATTTGTAGTTAGGGGTGTATGAACCCCACCTACCTGGCTGTGCTGGGGGTCTGCAGGGGGGGGGGAGGCAATCCGGTCCTCTCCCCCGGAATCCTCCCCGGCTGGCTCCACTCCGTGGTGAGTTCGCAGAGCTGCCGGCTGAGGCAAATAGTGTTCGGCATAATGGACACCATTTGCGTCCCTTTGCCTTACCGTGATAGGCTACATAAAGATTTATGTAGCCTATCACGGTAAGGCAAAGGGATGCGAGTGGTGTCCGCTACGTCGGACGCCATTCGCGTCCGAAGACTGTCACGGATGGACCCAGCCGGACCCGGACCTGGCGGTGCCAGGTAGGATCCGGCTGGGTCGGACTTCGCAGGGTGGTGGGGTGAGGTGGTCCGTTCCGACACGGACTCCGCGGGGGGGGGGGGGATTCTAAGAATCCGGCCCCACTGGAGTCCATGGCGGAATTCTCCACCATCCCTACTTGTAGTTGGGAATTTTTCCCCAGTATCCATCACTGTACACTTTGTTACATTGAACCACATTTGTCATTTAGATACCCATTCTCCCAAGTTGGAGAGATCCTTTTGGAGTTTTTCACAATCCCTTTTTGCTTAACCACCCTAAATAATTTGTTGTCATCCACAAACTTGGCCACTTCATTGCTCCTAATTCCAAATCATTTATGCTCAGATTGAAAAACATTGGTCCTAATACAGATCCCTGTGGGACTCCACTATTTACTTCCCTCCATTGGGAGAATGTACCATTTATTCCTACTCTCTGCTTGCTGTTCTTTAACCAGTTACTGATCCATAAGAGGACCTGTCCTCTTACTCCATGACTGCTAAGTTTGCTCAGGAGTCTTTGGTGAGGGGCTTTGTCAAAAGTCTTTTGGAAGCTCAAGTAAACGATGTCTACTGGATCACCCGTCTAGTGACACTCTCAAAGGTTAGTGAGACAGGACTTACCTTTGTGGAAGCCATGTTGATTCTTTTTCAGCAGGGCTTGAGCTTCTATATGCTTACTAATTTTATATTTAATAATGCCTTCAACCAATTTATCCGGAACAGACGTTAAGCTAACCAGCCTGTAATTTCCCGGATCCCTTTTTGAAAATTGGTGTTGCATTGGCCATCTTCCAGTCCTGTGGTATAGAGGCTGATCTCAGGGACATGTTGCATATTTTGGCCAGAAGATCAGCAATTTCATATTTGAGTTCTTTGAGAACTCTGGGATGGATACCATCTGGGCTCGGTGATTTATTTTCTTTCAATTCATCAATAAGGTTGCGAACGTCATCTTTTGTCACCGCTACTTGCCTCAGTTCCTCAGACTCCCCTCCTGAAAACATCACTTCAGGCACAGCCATCTGTCCTATATCTTCTGCAGTGAAGACGGATGAAAAGAATTCATTCAGCTTCTCTGCAATCTCCTTGTCCTCCTTTAACTCCACTGTCATCCAGTGGTCCAACTGCCTCCCTAGCTGGTTTCCTGCTTCTGATATATTTAAAGAATTCTTTATTGTTGGCCTTGATGTTGTTAGCGATATGCTCTTCAAAATGCTTTTTTACATCTCTCATTGTCTGCTTGCATTGCCTTCATGCAAGCTTGTGCTCCCTTTTGTTTTCCTCACTTGGGCAAGACTTCCATTTTCTGAAGGAAGCTCTCCTTTCTCTAATAGCTCCCTTAACACTGTTCGATAACCATGCTGGGGACCTCTTGGACTTGGTGCCACCTTTCCTAACCTGTGGTGTAAATTCTGACTGAGCTTCTATTGTTGTTTTGAGTAACCTCCAAGCATTTTGAAGGGATTGAACGCCCTTGACTCCCCCTTTTAGCTTCCATTTCACCATTCCCCTCATTTTAGAGAAGTTTCCTATTTTGAAGTCAAATGTGACCATGTTGGACTTCCTGGGCAATTAAATATATATTAAATGTGATAGCACTGCAATCACTGTTTCCAATGGGTTCAACAACATTTACATCTCGTACTAGGATTAAATCCACGGTCACCTCCCTTCTGGGGAGGGCATCTAGCGCATCTAGAGATTTAACCTCTTTCTCGTGGCCGGAACATGCATGTATCCAGTCAGTGTGGGGGAACTGAAGTCGTCGATGATTGCAACACTTCCTTGTTTGGAGGCCTCCCTGATTTAATTTCCCATCTCAAGGTCACTCTGAGCATTCTGTTCTGGGGGACGATAGCATGATCCTAGCACTAAATTAGTTTTGGCGCCTAATATTGTCACCCACAGCACTTCTGTGGAACAGCCTACCCCTTTTACATGTTCTAGTCCGCTTGACACTATGCCCTCTTTGACGTCCAGGGCAAGACTTCCCCCAGTACGCCCTTCCCTGTCCTTCCTATGAAGTTTATATTCAGAGATGACCATATCCCACTGGTTCTCTCCATTCCACCAAGTTTCTTGTAATGCCCACTATATCCAAGTTCTCCTGGATATAGTGTAAAACCAGGTAAAACCAGGCACTCTTAACTCTCCCACTTTGGCTCACAGGCTTCCAGCATTTGCATAGAAACACCTATACACGGTATCCCTCCCCAGATGCCTCTGGCATGTGCATCTTTTGCTATGGGACTTTGGTTCCCTTGATTGGCTATTATGTTCTGCCATGTGCTCCTGGCCTATTTCCTCCCCTTCTACATTTGGGCAATCAAAAACATTTTCATCTTCATCCCTTTGGGTTGATTTAATCTGAACTGGATGCTTCCCACTCCTGTTGGACTTCCCCCAGGGCTTAGTTTAAAAGCTGCTCTGCCACCCTGTTTATGTCTGGCGCCAGCAGTCTGGTTCCATTTTGGTTCAAGTGGAGCCCATCCCTCTTGTCTAGGCCCAGCTTGTCCCAAAACATTCCCCAGGGCCTAACAAATCTGAACCCCTCCTCCTGGCACCACCGTCTCATCCACGCATTGAGACGCCTCAGCTTCGCCTGTCTAGCTGGTCCTGCGCATGGAACAGGTAGCATTTCCGAGAAAGCCACCTTCTTGGTTCTGGATTTCAACCTCCTACCTAGCAACTGAAATTTGGCTTTCAGGACCTCACAACTACATTCCCCCACATCATTGGTACCAACATGGACCACAACCACTGACTCCACCCCTGCACTATCTCCTACACTATCTAGACGGCACGTGATGTCCACAACCTTCGCACCAGGCAGGCAGTTCACCATGCGGCCTACACACCCATCACAAACCCAGCTGTCACTGTGTCTAATGATTGGATTTTCCACCACCACAAGCCCCCCCCCCCCCCCGGCACATCCTCGCTGCAAGAGGATATTTGTTTGTCTTCTGAGGAATGGGTCCCTTCTAAGGGATCATTTCCCTCTTCCTCAGAATGACGCCCTCTTTCCCCGAGACCCGCATTCTCCGTGACAGCAGAGGAGCTGTTACCCTGGGAGTGGGACACAGCTAATAGTTCCCTGAACAACCTTGTTGTTAGGTTGTATATCAAACAGTTTTCTAGTATGGACATTCCTGACCTCTCTTCCCTCCTTTAGTTGTCTTTCTGGTAATTCAAATAAAGTTTCTTAACTGTTTAAGGCAATTCTGAAGAGCAACAGATTTTCACAGGAGAGCAAATGTGTGCTGTAAAGAAGTTTTTTCTGTAAATAAGATGATATGAGAACTTTAATTTGTTTATTTTAGGAAATGGCAGCATAATATAAGGGAAGTAAATTTTAGTTTTTTTCTATGATAGATTCTTTTTTTAAGAGTATGTTTTGGGGATGCCACTTTTGAGAGCTATTTACAAATACTATAAATATTTATAGTATAAATACCACTTCCATTACTATAAATTTACTTCATGAAGCCCACCCTGTTATAGAGGTAGTTTAATACAACCTATACAATTTGCTGTTAATATGTTTATTAAAAAAGTGTTGGTCAGTTTGAAGTGTGCAATATAAGATAGACAAGTCATTGGTCTGGTCTTATGTGAGGCAGGTTTTTTAATAATATAAACAAGTATTGATGTTTTATTTTTTAACATGATAATTAATGTGGTTAAAATAATCTTGATGTTCTCACTTGAAGTTTTACATATATACAGACAATAAAAAAGATCGTTGCACTTTGCCATTCCCATTTTTTGCCTTGTTGTTTTTAAACATGTGCAAAAGTAATGGTTTCTTGATTTTTACACGAATGTTAGAAGTATTAATTGTGTATAGGTGGAAATGGTTTGTGAAATGTATACAATTTTATAGTAATAATTTACTTTAGAAGTGTTTGAGACGTTTTTATAAGTCCTGGAGTAACATGAAATAACGAAGATGATGTATCTATATATTTTTATTGTAGCCCCGAAGAAGGAAATCAATATTTCTGAAACGCATCAGGCCAATATAAAAAAAGAACTATAATAAACCTTTTTCTATAGGCACCTGGGATTTCTCCATTGTTTTTTCCTAGGTTAAGATAAACATTTAGAATGTTCAGATGTATTAACAGACCTCATGCTGAAGTTTCAGCCGTTCCTCTCCGAAGTTCTTGCGAAATCACAAGGCCTGAGAGTTTAATAAATCCACTTAGCGCCTTGCTATCAGCAAGTATTCCTCTTTCATCTGATGAGCACCCATGCTTCCACCTGAAGCCCTACTTTTGGGAAATTACCTCTCCTTTCCTCCCCAGTTCTCCAGGGAGGAAAGGTGAGGGCTTTTGTAGAAAAAAGTGCCAACAGCACCTTGCTGCTGTTTCCTGCAAAAACCCACGGGAATGAAGAGAAAGCAAGTCCCCAGGCCAAAATTACAGGGAGGATGTGGAGGGAGTCATAGAATCATAGAACAGTATCTGATTTTGGGGGTTTCTAAATCTGTTCCATCGTATTTAATTAGAGCTGAACTGGGTATCAAAAAGATCTCTGGATTGATATATGCAAGGATGGTAAATTATTGGTGCAGAATAAGTAATTTAACAGAAGAAAGACATTCTAAAGTCTGTTTAGAGGAACAGAGATTATCTGTGCATGGAAACTTTTGGTTGCAAAAACTGTTTAAATTTTTTCCAAATTTTGGATTCTCTGACCAGGCACTAAATCCAAACCTGAAAGCTGGCAGTAATATTTTTAAAGAGTGCTTGATGTAGGAGTGCAAACTGATATAACTGCTCTTACATCATCAGAATCAGCAAAATGGTTCGCTAGTACCAAAACAACTGCACCGATATGAGAAATATTTGTCAGTTCCTATGAAAACAGAATATTGGGAAGCTTTTACATGTCTAAGATATGAACAAATGGATACTATGATGAAATGTGGGAGATTTCATGGTATACCAGTAGAAGATAGGTTGTGTGCTTGCGGAGAACCAGTCCTGGAGGACTTGACTCATGTGCTTGAGTGTCAATTATATAGAGACATAAGAGAGAGTTATTTAGAGCCTCTTCTAAAGAAAGTGAAATACAGGAGTGTAAAGGAGAAATTGAGTTATTTATTACAATCGACCAACCCATAAATGGTAGGGAGGGTCACGGTATTTGCAGTGAAAGCCACTAGATGTAGATCAACGTTTTTCATTGGTATGAAGTTTTATAAAGATTCAGAGATATGACTGTAAGGTGATTGACATGATATCAAAGGCTCCTTTATGCTATATTATTGTTGCATATCCACCCTATTTTAACTTAAGTAAAGACTTGATATGTATTTTATAGTTCAGTTGTTTTAACTGTATGTGTAAATTTCGACATCGTATAATAGCATTTTAAATTTTAATTTTGTATCTTTTGCGATGATCTTTGGATTGAGTAATAAACATATTACTTACTTACTTGCATATCAAGCTGAGTGACCCATCCCCAGTACAAAAATGGTATCAAGCAGTCCTGGGTCCACTCTGTGGGGAGAACAAAGATGTGAGCCAGCTGTGCTTGACTCTGGGGAAGGGCCTTGATTTGCTGGGCCAGAAGAGGCTGGTGATGCCCCAGTGGCGGCAACCCCAAAGGGGGTGACACCCTTGAGGACAGCTGCTTCAGGTGTATGCAAGGGCCACCCCTCTAACCACTTGGCCAGTCTGGGTGTTTAGAGTCTTTGGAGCGGGACTGGTTGCCTTCTTAAACTTGATCATGTGCCTGGGAGAGGATATGGGGCAGTGTAGGGACAGGTAGAGGGAGATATGGTGTTGGAAGGATGGCCAGCCAGATAAGGGGAATGCAGGCCAGACAGTTAATGGTTGCGTCATGTTCCGGCCCTCCCCCCATGGTGGGAAACTGTTGCCCTAGCAGCCTGCCCTCAAGTCTCTGGGTGCTGCTTCTAAACGCCAGATCGATCAATAATAAGACCTCCCTTATCCATGATTTAATAGTGGACAAGGCAGCCAATTTGGCATGCATAACCAAGACCTGGGTGGGTGAACAGGGAGGAGTTGGTCTCTCCCAGTTGTGTCTGCCGGTGTACTTGGTTCAGCATCAGGGCAGACTTGAGGGCTGGGGAGGGGGGGTTGCTGTGGTCTATAAGAATTCGATCTCTCTCCAGGCTCCCTGACTGTCTGTCAGTCTGGAGTGTTTACACCTTGTGTTGGGCCAGTGGGACAGATTGGGGATTCTGCGAGTGTACCCCACTACCCAGCAGTCTCCCTACCTGAGCTGACAAAAGTGGTCTTGGATGTGATGCTGAAATCCCCCAGGCTGTTGGCTTTGAGGGACATCAACTTTCATGCCAAGGACACCAGGGGACTGTCCCAACATGTCATCAGCCCGACATGCGTAGCGGGGCATACTTAGACTTGTTTTTTTCAGCCAGTCATGGGGATGGTGATTTGAAGGTGAGGGGCTTTGAATCAGTCCCTTGTCATAGTCAGATCACCTTGAGGTTTAGACTGAAGGCAGCTTTTCCCCTCCGCAAGGGTGGGGAACCTATTAAGATGCTATGCCCTGGGGACTAATGGATCCAGATGGTTTCCAGAGGGCTCTAGTGGGGCTTCCAGGTGTCATGGTTCGTGCTTCTGTCGAAAATCTGGTCGATCTGTGAATGCAAAACAGAGCGAAGCAGATTACATGATTGCCCTCTCTGTAGTGCTCCATACCGAGCGGAGTACGATGAAACAAAATAGGAGAAGGGTTGAGTTTATGGACACCGATATTCTGTCATGCATCCCTACAGAGTCAGCCCACAATTAAACAGCATAACCATAACAGTTCCAGTCTCCAACTGATGGATGATGTGACCATAATAGTTTTGTTCCAGACAGTTGCTCGCTTTGCATTCCTTTTCACTATATCAAAGGCCTGTTTCATTTGTATTTTCCACTGTATCACATAATCGCTATTTTCCCCTGCAGTCTACAGTCCAAAGGGAAGACCTGTAGACAAGCAAGGAGTCTGACCACCAAGAGAGAACCTAGCGGTATCATTACAGGTGCAACCGTAACTGTAAACCACGTTATTTAAAGCCTCTTTCCAACGTCCCTTTTTGCTCTTCGGGAAGAGTGCTCACTATCCCTAACAAAGTTCTGTGAAATAATTCCACATGCCCATTTCTTTAGGGATGGTAAGGAGAAGTTCAACACCCAATCACTTGGCAGTATTGCTGCAATCTATGAAACAACTAGTTTTTGAACTCACCACTTTGATCATGAAGGGTACTCTTGGGGAATCTGAACTTCAAAATGAAATTGTTAAAAATCCTATTTGCTGCTGTTTGTCCTGATTTGTTCCTAGTGGGGTAAGGTTGAGCAACTTAGTAAAATGGTCCGTAACTACCAAGATGTACTCATGCCACCCACTGCGTCTCTCCAAGTGTGGAGAATTGGTGGAAATCAGCTCAAGTGGATATGTGGCATGAAGCATGAACAGACTCTTGCCACATACTGTTGGATGTTCCTGGGCTCGAGTGGGCACTAAAACAGTCTCTAGCCAAGTTGAGCATTACACAATCGACACTGAAGTGCAGCTAGGGATGCTGGAGAAATTCGAGATGGACTAAAGTGAGCTCAGATTTCTAAGAGTCCGACCTCCAGAATCTGCAGCGGAGCCCTCAGGCTGCGCGGAGTCCGTGGATTTTTGGATGATTTGTTTACTGTCGTGAAATGTGCACATATTTATTCATAGAACACACACAAGTTTCTGCTGAGGAAAAGTTGAATGGACAAGTTCGATTTGTGCAGCCCCAATCTGTGGACAGGATCCTTGGAGATGTGAGGCCTGCCACTTGTGTTCTGTGCCCATGCCTTTCCTGCCTTATAAGAGCAGCTGGGGTGGGGGCTGGCTGAGTGGGCAAGGGCAATGGTGAATGCCTCCTTATGGCAGGCTGTGATTCTATCTTGTCTAAAGAAACAGTGGTAAGACCTTGTTTAAAAAAACTGTCCCTGAATTGGATAATTTCTGGCCAATTGCCAATTTTCCATTCTTAGGCAAGGTGCTGGAGTGTGTGGTGGCTTCTCAGCTCCAGGGATTTCTGGATGAGATAGACTATCTAGATCCGTTTCAATCTGGCTTCATGTCTGGTTATGGGACAGAGACTATTTTGGTCACCTTTGTGGACAATCTACGGCAGGAACTGGATGAGGGAGCGGGTCCCTATTAGTTCTGCTGGACTTTTGGGTGACTTCTAGTACCATCGATCATGGTATCCTTCTGAAGTGTCTGCCTGAGATGGGACTGGAAGGCACTGTTATATGGTGGCTCCCACTCTCCTTGGAGGGGCAGTCTCAGAAGGTGGTGCTGAGGGATTCCTGTTCGATGCTGTGGCGTGCATACCTGTCCAAATCTGTTCAAATTCTAGAAGGACAGGTTGCTGACATGTAACTGTAGTTCTTTGAGAGGCCATCTGTGAACTTCTGTGCAGAACAGTCATTCAGAATATGGATGAATCTGTTAATCACAGTTTCTAATTTTCTCAGTCTTTTTTCCCAATCTAATTTTCCCAAGTCTGGTTGTCTCGAACTTCGAGATTTTTTAAAAAGTTCTCATGAAAATTCATATGCATTTGTATGTGCATTTCCTCCAATACATTTCTGACATACTTTTGCCTAATATGCATATTTTTTGCAAAGCCATTTCCCTAATATAATGCATTTTTTAGCATTTTCACTGATATACACTTTTTGTGTGTGTGCACTTTCCCCTAATATACTTCTGTATGCATTTTTACTGGAGAACTCCATTGCAAAATTTGAAAGATAACCGAGATTTGGTTTGTGCATTGGTTCAAAAGTGCAAAATCAGGTGAGTTCACATTAAAACGCAAACCAAGGGAATTTCACCCCTTGCTCTATTTTGTATCAATAAATAGAACCAAACCCTGTTTGGTTCTATTTATTTAATTTGTACTCAGCCTTTCCATCAAACAAAATGGCACTCAAGGCAGTTCAAAAGAAGTGCTCAAGCTTGGAACACGCCCCCGCCTCTGCAATATTGCTGGAACCATTAGCACAAGCCATAGGAGGCAACAGGGAAGTGAAAGGCCTTCCCCTTGGTGGAGCTGGTCATACTATTAGCCTATTCACTGATGGTATCGCACTGATCCTTCCCAACCCAGTAATCACAGTACCAGAAATAAAGTGAGAAGCAGCAGGCCTGCAGATTAACTACTCAAAATCTGAAGTGTTCTGCATCAACACAGCCTCAGCCACTGAGCCACAAATCAGGATGCTCTCAGGGCTGATGTTTTATCCCAATTCTATGAAATAAGAGGAAATTGAACATCAGGCCAGCGTTGATGCAAATCAAACAGGATGTTACAAGTTCAATCAAAGCTAAGCTTTCTTGGCTGGGCTGGGCAGCAGCTGTGAAAATGTCCCTGCTGCTCAGGCTTCTGAGTCTGGCAGAACATTCCCAGCAGGTTCACACACAAGGAGAAGAAAGCCAGGTTGAGAAAGTGTGTCTTGTACAATGGGTGGTGAACGGGGTGGTGGTGTGCCTGATATGCAGAGGTACTATGAAGTCTTTCAGCTAAGGCCATTGATTTCACCAATACAAAATGAAAGGGTCATGCCTTCGATGTTGATGGAAGTGCCACAGTTTGCCAGCATCTCAGGAAGGGTTGCCCCATGTCTGTCGAATACTATTTAAAAGGTGCAAGAAACTAATCTGTTTCTTTAAAAATACTTCAGTGGTGTGGAAAGCAAATAGCAAATGTCCGGTAATGTTTGTGCTCCTTCTGCTACCCATTCTAGAGCATCCTTTTTATGCGCAAACATTCTGCTGCACAACTGTAAAGGATGGGAAGATGAAGGTCTTTATATGCTGTTTATTAAATGTATACTTGGCATTTCCACTACAAATAGTGCTCAAGGGAGCTAACAATAACATGCAAGTTAGTACAAATTTTGACTAAAACATAAATTTAAATAAATTTAAAAAAGAAATACAGTTCCATCAGTCAAAACCTGCTTCAGCATCAGCCAAAAGCCTGTCTTAACAAAACCAACATAAGTCTTCTATCTCAAGAAGGCACCACGCTCCAGGATGTCTCAGCCCACTGGCTGCAAATCCAACCAACATCGTTACTCATCTTGAGCCTTTTGATACTGGAGCATGCAGTCGGAGAGAGAGCTCATGCCATTCAGATTCATAATTCAGAAAGCCTCGTGTCTAGTATTACCACCTAGAAGAATCCACAGGTTCTCTAAAACACCTAAAAGTGTTTTGGGAAAAGGACCTCATGTAGTAGACTTGTTGCAAGAGGAGCCCCTAAAGTCAGGCTTGCTCTTGTTTTAAGAAAAAACTCTTAAAATAATGCAAGGGGGGTGTGCGCACCTTTTAAGTTTTCCAGCATTGATGTTCCCACATCCGTGCTGGAGGGTGTGAGAAAGGGCTCTTATTTTCACATGAGGGAGATAAGCAGGCATGCCAGCTTGCAGAATTAGGTACTTAGAGAGAGGTCAAAAGTGGAAACAGGCCCCAAGTGGGCATTACTTGACATACTGGAGGGAGCCAACCAAAGTTTGCTTTGTAAAGTATTTATTGTGTAGCAGCTCATCCGGTTTTGATCTCCAAATGAAGTATCACTGGACATGTGGTACCAGAAATTATGGTATATGGCATTGTCAGAGTTGTTGACTCATCAAATATGTCTCTCAAAAAGCCAAACCCAGCGCTTCCACCAGCATCTGGCAAAGCTTTGTCTCCTCTCCAATGACAGCAGCTCAAGAAGAGCTCTGCCGCCGTCTCCTGCCCAAATTTGGAAAGACATTCCTGTACCCCAACGCCTGGATGGTGAAAGCTTTCTTCAGGTCTGGCAAATGAACTTTTGGTCTGAAAATGACATGGTTGCAAAGGAGAGACAATGAGAATTTTTTTAGTTGTAACTTTTAACAAAAAAAAGGCAAGAGAAACACCGGGAGCATCTAGTTTAGTAACACTAGTTGGAGGAACAGAACCACCATGTTTCTCCCCTCTAAATGCCTTCCAGGTGGCAGTGGTTATCAACAATGGCAAGAGAGTGAAAACCCAGCTAAATAGCCGTAGGCTGATCAGAAGATGTGAGGAACAGGACGGTCCTGACAGCCCACTGCGGGCATTTTCTGTCTCAACTATTGAGGAACAAACTTCATAGCACATTTTCTGGAAAACTAATAGCTACAGCAATTGTTCTTGTTTCTCTGCCTATTCAGGATGAAATTGATGCAATTATGGGAGTGACACTAAAATCTGAGTTAGGAGAAATTTCCATTGCTCTGGCAAGTCAATACAAGCTGTACAAGAAAAATTAATTGTGCCCTGAACCACAAAGTGTTAACAAATTTGCCCTACTCAAGAAGTGACCATTGATCTTTACAGATGTTACTCTCAGCAGAGAAATCCCCATAAACCTTACCTTTTAAAAGAGTAAAGATAAATGTTTGCAAGTATATTTTCTGGACCAGTATTCTGAGTATCCTTTTCAATCCAATTTAATAAGCAGCCAGTACAGTATTATTATTATTACCACCACCACCATATTATATCCTGCCTTTTTTCTTCTTGCGAGGAACCCAAGGCAACTTACATGGCCCTTCTCTCCATTTTATCTTCACAACACTCCTGTGAGGTAGATTAGTCCGTGACTGACCCAAAGTCATCAAGTGAGCTTCATGGCTGAGTGAACTTGAGCTCCCACGTTCAACACCCTGATAACTACACCACACTGACTTTTCCCCATTTTCTTGGGAAATGAAGCATTTCTACTGGGCCAAATTCTAACAAAACTGAATATTGAACCAAACTTTTAGTTGCAGAAAAATTCCACAAAACCACGTCGAATGTGTGGGTTCAATGCCCATCAGAATGTTGTTATTTCAGACATATCCAAAGCCCAAGACATTTCCAGAATTGCTTTCTTCCATACCATCTTGCCAGAAAAACATTTTGCTGAGGACATCTTCCCTCATGTCCCCTCACTGTCTGATGGGCCAAGAGAATACACATCTTTCAGTCGTGGCACCTAGGCTATGGCACAGCCTCTCTAGGGAGGCACACCTGGCCCCATCACCACCAGAACTCACCAACAGGTTTTTGACGAATACCTTGTTCTCATGTTTCAAACTGCTTTGTTTTTTTATTTGTATCCTATTTTTATTTGTTGTTTTATTTTACCTTGTGAGCCACCATCATGGGCATCTGCAGGAATTGTTCCAGGGGGTGTGGGCAAAGCTGCACAGCAGTTTGTGGTTGTAATTTGCACGCATAGCCACCATTACAACACACCTGTGCATTATCCTTGTGCTCACGTTTGGTTGCTTAGCATCACATTCCATGACATTTAGAAGTCCACACAAAGCAGCAGAAAATCCTGGGAACTTGACAGCACTAATGCAGAAGCGTGTTATATTCAAGAAGTATCATGAACTCCAACAAAACGTTATTTGGTGAAGGGTGTACCCCCCCCACTTCGAACAAGAAGAAAAAAAATCCAGATACGCATACTGTACGGTAGTCTGGACGCAATGGTCTTATAGAACCCCTCCAACCCTACTGTTCTATGATTCTGTGTATCAGATACTTTATGGCATCAGTGCCCTTATCTTAACATTGACAACTTCACATGACTTGTCCTAGAATGATTTTCTTCATCTAGGAAACATTGGTGAAGTGTCTCTAGAGAATAGCAGCAGTGTCCATGGGGAGGGTCTTTGGCAGCAGGAGTAGAAATGGCTAGGCTTGATCAGGGTTTAGGGTTCCAGAGGAGCGTTAACTACTCAGTTTACTTTTCACATTATCAGCCTTTGTTTTGTTTTTTTTAAACCTCAGCCACAAGTTCAACTTTTGCATGGCTTGGATTTTGAACTATGGCAACGTGCTTTTGGAATTGCATATTTTTCCAGGAATAGCACATTTTGTGTATGATTGCACATTTTTTTTAAAAAGCCCTGATAGCATCAGAAAACAGATCTACCATTTCTGGTAGATCTGGTGACAAGGTCTGGGCACCACGACTACCAAGATAGGTAGACTTGGCATCTGAGAAATGTGTATACCAGGTATACCCCTCTTTTGTTTCTCAGTGAGTAGACCTGGTGTCAGAACAATGTTTTTCCACCTGCAGCTGAAACTCGCGATGTTTTCCCTGACTCCCTTTACCCCTGTAATGGCCCTTGGGGCAACAGCCATTACAGGGGTGAAGGGTGTGGTTAATATTGGGGGCAGGATGACCTGCTCAGCTTGCAGTCTCCTCCTAGGCTCTGCTGTGCAGGCAACACACAATAGATTCAGCACAACAGGGTTATTTATTACTACAATACATGAGAGAACACTAACTTCTGTGGAGCTGCACAGCACACTATCTCAGCTCCAAGTCCTACACTAAGAGACAGAGGGGAAGAGGCTTTGTTTGGGCCTCCTGCAAGAACAAAATAGGGCAGTTCGTTGGAAGCTATATAGACACAAACAACGCCTTCTAACCCTTAATAAATTGCGCTGCTGCTACAATCAACTTCATAACCCCAAACATCGGGAGACTAGACGGAACTGCAGAATTGTCATACACTATTCTCCCCCCCGCCCCCCGAAAATGGAAACATAACACTGGGCTACTTTGCAGGGCTGGTGTAGCCCACAATTTCTCACCCACAGCCTGCTTCCTGTAATATGGGTATAATCATAGAATCATAGAATAGTAGGGTTGGAGGGGGCCTAAAGACCATCGAGTCCAACCCCCTGCTCAGTGCAGGAATCCAAGTCACAACATCCCCGACAGATGGTTGTCCAGCCTCATCCTGAATACCTCCAGTGTGGGAGAGCCCACCACCTCCCTAGGTCATGGGTTCCATTGTTGTATTGCTCTAAGTCAGGAAGTTTTTCCTGATGTTCAGCCAGAATCTGGCTTCCTGTCACTTGAGACCATGTCCTGCACTCTGGGATGATCAAGAAGATATCCTGGCCTTCCTCTTTGGGACAACCTTTAAAGTACCTGAAGAGCACTACCCTATCTCCCCTCAGTCTTCTCTTCTCAAGACTAAACATGCCCAGTTCTTTCAGTCTCTCTTCAAAGGGCTTTGTTTCCAGTCCCCTGATCATCTTCACTGCCCTCCTCTGAACCCTCTCCAGCTTGTCTGCATCCTTTTTAAAGTGTGGTGCCCAGAACTGGACACAGTACTCCAGATGAGGCCTAGCCAGTGCTGAGTAGAGGGGAACTAGTACTTCCCGGGATTTGGAAGCGATGCTTCTATTAATGCAGCACAAAAGAGCATCTGCCTTTTTTGCAGCCACATCACATTGTTGGCTCATATTCAGCTTGTGATTGACAACAATTCCAAGATCCTTCTCGCTTGCAGTGTTGTTGAGTCCCATATCCCCCATCCTGTAACTCAGCATTTGGTTTCTTTTTCCTAGGTGCAGAACTTGGCATTGATCCCTATTGAATTTCATTCTGTTGTTTTCTGCCCAGCACTCCAGCCTATCAAGATCACTTTGAATTTTGTTTCTGTCTTCCAAAGTATTAGCTATCCCGCCCAATTTTGTGTCATCTGCAAATCTGATCAGCATTCCCTGCACCTCCTCCTCCAAGTCATTAATACAAATGTTGAAGAGCACTGGCCCCAGGACTGAGCCCTGCGGTACCCTGCTCATTACCTCTCCCCAGTTTGAGAAGATCCCATTGATAAGCGCTCTTTGAGTCCAATCCTGTAGCCAACTGTGGATCCACCTGATAGTTGTTTCATCTTGCCCACTTTGAGCTAGTTTGCTCATCAGGATATCGTGGGGCACTTTGTTGAAAGGTTTGCTGAAGTCGAGGTATATGATGTCCATAGCATTCCCACAGTCCACAAGGGAAGTTACTTGATCAAAAAATGAGATCAGATTCATCTAGCAGGATTTGTTCTTGACAAATACATGTTGGCTTTGAGTAATCACTGCATTGTTTTCAAGGTGCTTACAGATGGATTGCTTTATAATTTGCTCCAGAATTTTCACAGGGATTGAGGTCAGACTGGTCTGTAGCTCCCAGGTTCTTCCTTCTTACCCTTTTTGAAGATAGGGACATTAGCCCTCCTCCAGTCATCTGGCACTTCTCCTGTCCTCCATGATTTCTCAAAGAGAATAGACAGCGGTTCTGAGAGTTCTTCTGCCAGTTCCTTTATTACTTGAGGATGCAGTTCCTCTGGCCCTGGAGATTTGAACTCATTCAAAGTAATGACGTGTTAGGTATGCCTATCTATCTGAAGCTGCAATCCTGCTCCTTCAGCCTGTACTTCGCCTTTGCCAGGGGGGTCATAGACCCTCTTTTGGGAGAAGACTGAGCCAAAGTAGGAATTGAGCACCTCTGCCTTTTCTTTTGTCCTATTATCATTTTGCCATCCTTATTTAATAGTTGAACCACCATTTCTTTCCTCTGCCTTTTACTATGCACGTAGCTGAAGAAAGCCTTTTTGTTGCTTTTAGCATCCCTCGCTAACCACAGCTCGTTCTCAGCTTTAGCCTTCCTGACGCCATCCCTGCAATTCTGTGCTACCTGCCTGTACTCTTTCTTTGTTACTTGGCCTTCTTTCCACTTCCTATGTGTGTCCTTTTTTGTTTTCAGGTCATCCCTAAGCTTTTTCTGAAGCCACACTGGCTTCTTCTGTTGTCTTCCACCTTTTCTTCTTGTTGGAATTGTTTGTAATTGTGCCTTGAGAATTTCCTTTTTTAAAAGCTCTCACCCATCTTGGGACTCCTTTTCTCGTTAAGAGTCGCTTGCCATGGGACCTTTCTGATCATTTTTCTGTGTTTATTAAAATCAGCTTTTCTAAAATCCAGGGTATATGTTTGACTACACTCGGCTTTTGCTTCCTTTAGAACCAGGAACTCAAGTATAACATGGTCGCTTTCCCCCAGAGTTCCTGTAACTGCTACTTTATCCACTAAGTCATCCCTGTTGGTTAGGATCAAGTCAAGGATAGCCGATCCTCTAGTTCTTTCCTCTACTTTCTGTAGGAGGAAGTTATCTGCCACACAAGTCAGGAATTTCCTGGAGGTGCCAGGAAATCATGAACTTGTCTTTGCTGCTACCTTTTGTTTGGGGGCAGTAGACACACTAGTGCCCAATCTCAGCTACACTAAACTCATGGATTTCTGAACGGTTTTTTTTATGAGGCTGCAATTACTTCCCAACAGGGAAGACCCCTCAAGAGGCTTATAAGTGAACCAGGAAGCTCCTTCTCCACATAGTGGTGATATTAACCATTGCTATGACTTCATTCATTGGCTAAAAACACTGAAAGACAGGAGCAGGCTAATTTCTCATGGAACAAGTGAGCAGAATAGCGGCTGCACACTTTGCTTCGTATCTCAGGTTCTACAGGAGCTAGAGACCTTTTTTTAACGGAAGCGGGGAATCTGGAGATTATGGCTCAGCCAAGGGGAATTAACTGCCCCCTTGCCTGCCCTCTGAACACTCATAGTCAGCTCACGTGCACTTGTTGTAGACAGGCAGGGTAAGTATTGTTGTAACATTAAATAAAGAGATAAGGTTAGTTACAAGTACTGGAAGAAGGGTAATTTAGGGTGCAATCCTCTGCGTATTTCCACAGAAAACGTCCTACAACTCCCAGCATGCCCCAGCCAGCTGAAGCATGCTGGGAGTTGTGGGTTTTTTTCTGTCTAAACGTGCATAGATTTGTGCCCTTAGTAATTAATTTACCAGCCAATATATTTCAGAATACGGAAAGACACTGTTGAATCACAAATTCTATATGACCCATTTTCTTCCCATAAGATGGCCATTAGCTGACCTTGACTAAACTTACTGAAACAGAATACTATCATTAGTGGCATCCCGATCCTAACCATGTTAACTTGGAAGTAAGATCTACTGAGTTCAGTGAAACTTAACTCTTTGTTAAAGTCTACAGTAGAGGTCAGCAATGTGTGGCCACAACGTGGTGCCCGCAGATGCCAGTGCATCCCAGACACCTCTGCCCACAAAGGTACCTAACTCCTCCAGACTTAAAAAAATATTTAAAAAAAATTCAAGCAGTGGAGGTAAGGAAAGATAGTGGGGTGGCGGGGGGGAGGCTGAGGAATCCTGGTTGGATGAGAGAAAAATGCCAACCCTGGCAACACTATTACAGTGCCTAGTAGCATCCACAACATCAGGGGTTCACCCATCTGCACATCTTCTAATGAGAGATATGCCATAATTTGCCAGCAATGCCCTTCTGCATTCTACATAGGATAAACAAGCGAGGCTCTACGCAAAAGAATAAATGGACAACAAACAAACATCAGAGACTGCAATACTCAAAAAGCAGCAGGGAAGCACTTCAACCACCCAGAACACTCAATCAATGACCTAAAGCTGGCTGTTCTTGAACAAAAAACCTGCAAAGACAGAATTCAACACAAAATTGCTGAACAATTCATCAAGAGATTCAAGTTCATTTCCTGTGGTTTGAACGAGGACAAAGATTTTATATCACGCTTCAGGGATTTCATTTATTTATTACATTTCTATACCACCCAATAGCTGAAGCTCTCTGGGCGGTTCACACCCTCCAACCTTTTTGGGTCCTTGCACAATTTGGATTTTTGAGCAAGCGTTGCAGGCACTGTAAGAAAACAGTTGCCATTTTAAAACATCTTTTAAAATGTTTTTAATTGTTTTAATTATAGGATTTTGTTTATCTTGCTGTTCTTTGCTCTGAAATCTTTGATGTGAAGCGGTATATAAATATTGTAAATAAAATAAATAAATAGGGCACCGGAGCGGGGAGGGGAGTTTAAAATCAATGGCTGCAATGGGGTGTGGGCAATCACAGATTTTACTGTGCAACAAGACATCCATTTCACATAAAGACTAATTGGCAACAAGGCACACACCTCTTTACATTCGCATTTTTCTGCTCCAACAAAACACCTATTTCACAGAAAAGCAAATCAATTTCCCTAAATCACCTCTAAATATTTTTTCTAAAATTTGTTCCCCCAATTTTATTTATGGAAAATAGGAAGTTCACTCCCAATTTTCCCCTAGGCACAAATCACACACACTACCCCACACAGCCAGCACACATAACCCTGGTACCCCTCCCACCCCACCCCCCATGGTCACTCTCTAGATGCTCCTCCATGACTGGGTTTTCTAACCCCTCCCCTGGTTGCTCACCACTTCCCTCCCAGGCCCCCAAGTGGCTTTTGGCTGCCTGACTGGCAAGCAGCAGAGCTCCAGCCCACAGCTGCTCACCTACCCTCTTCCTTTCCGCTCTGGGCCCACATGGGAGCTAGAGATATTCTGGGGAAGAGAAAGGAGGGTGGGGTGGTGGAGGCTGAAGCTCTGCTGTTTTAAGCAGAGGTTTAAAAACATATATTGTAATATTTAAAAATCACTTTAAAAAATCCAGATGGGCAGGTGTCGAGGGGGGATGTCTGCGGACACCATGTTGTCGACTCCAGTGACACAACGGGTGTAAAATCAGCTCAATACAATCATGTCTGTGTTAAGGTAATTATCACTTCTATTTTCTGCATTTCAATTCCCTCTGACCTCTTGGTTTACAGTATAGAATGCATGTTTGCCAATTTGAGGTTAAAACTTCATGCATCTGATCAAATGGGCCATATCCATGAAAGCTTCTGCCATAATACATTTGTTAGTCTTCAAAGTGCCACGAACACTTTGTTGTTTTTGCTTCAATGAACTATCATGGCTACCCCCCGGAAATTCAAACAGAATACAATCATTAGAGGTTGCAACTGCAATGTTATATTTGCCCCTTATTTTTAGAAGTGCCAGCTTCAGTGAATTACTGTTAATCTGCTTTGGTTTATCTTTGTTTCTTTAAACCTATATGGAAGTTTGAATGATAGTAAAGACAACTCCAGTTTCAAGAACTCTGTATTTTATTCATCTTTCACACTGCAGCTATTCAAATACACTCCACCACTTCAAAGTGGAAATATTAATTCAAAATCAGATTTTTTAAATTACAAAGCATATTCATGAGATGGCAACAGACCAGTTCATAATCTTTTTATAAAATCAATTTTCAATTAAGATTACTATTCACAATCCTTTATCAATCATCAAAGGTTGATCTATACACTGTTCACTCTCTTCGTAATTTATAAAGCGATTCTTTAAAAATATGTAGGAGGTACAAAGAACTCTCCAATATTCAATTCAAGGCCTCCACATTTTTACAAAGACATTAATACAAATGTGTCAGATAAATCCTGGGTCAATGGCTGTCATGGCAGCTAGTCAGGTTCCAGAACACACTGTTCCACAATCTCCCGCAAGTTAGGATTCTCCATTGCAGCTGCTACTCTCTCTTTATCATTGATCTGCTTGTTAACTGTAACACAGTGGGAAAACAACCAAGACTTTTACTAATGGCCAATAGAAATTCATCGGAATGTCCCCAAGCACACTAAGGTTGGGGCAGGGAAAAGGGGTAGTGGTGGTACAAGTCCTATTGAGATTAACAGCAATTTATGAAGAATTAGAGTCCAATGGATGCCATAATAAATTTGTTAAGTCTTTAAGGGTGCAATCCTATGGTCACTAGCCAGTGGCTAGACGGCCATTGGATAGGTTGGTTCCCTGAGAACCGACCTCCACCCCCTCCCGTGCCGCCTTGCAGGCAGTGCGGAATGGCCCCGCACTTGGAAGAGGAGTGTGGAGCGGCAAAAATGGGGTGTTCCTGGGCGGGGAAGTCGGAAATGCCGGTACAACGCATCCTATGTGTTGTCTGGCTGCCGCTTCCCACTCTGAGGTTCCACGGCTAGACAGCACGAAATTGGCTGTCTAGCTGCAAAAGCCAGGCGGTGGGAATGAGGAGGAGATCTGCTCCTCACCACTCCTCCCACCCTGCAATGGATAGGTGGTCGCCCCCGGGCTCAGAGGCAACCCTCGACCCAGATAGGACTGCTCCCTAAGATGTTTCAAGACAGTTCTTTTCCTCTAAATGAGAAAATTATGGTAGTAGGCCTAATACTTCCTGATTGCCATACTGTGACATAATACAGTGCTGAGATTCAAGAGATCTTGCAACAAGAATGCAGAAGCAAACATGTTTCAGTGTGGTTATCTGCTATGCACCATTTCCTGTTTGATGTTAGATGTCAGGTCTTCTCAGCCAGCCTGCCACACAGACAATTTAAACCAGACTTAACAGGAAGTTAAGCCTCCCAAGCAATGGCCTGGGGTGCCTGATTTTCAGGGCATTCCCCAGCAGCATAAATTTCATCCCTTAACAATAAAAACATGGCCAACTGTGAACTGCGGCTATGATTTTTCTATATGTTCCTTTCAGGTCCTTTGAACTTATACAAAGGTTTGATGTTTGTTTTTTACAAGATCTTCAAAGATTCTCCCCCACCATACACACTTTTCAATGAATTTGTAGCCCCAGAACATTTGGGCTTTTTAACCTGTGTTTCCAGAGGTCTGAAATTAGAGATTATTTTGTTCAAGAGTGCTTTTTAAATTTGCACGTATGTAAAAAGTGTATTTGTTTTCAACAGACAATATTTCCAGAACAGCTCACAAATAAATATATTTACATATGGCAGGGGAGTAGTTTGTCGGCTAGTAGGTGTTGTGGACTTATCTGCTGGCTGAATTTACTTCACTTAGCCCCCAATATGCCACAAGTGACCAAGTACAGGGATATACGGGCAGGTGAGCTCCTGAAGATTGAAACACACTCATGTTTGTCCCTAGCATTGCCCAGCCTAATGAAAGTCAACTTGCTGCATTAATTGCACAAGAGGCTACTTTATTCTCAAACACGATCTCAAGACAGACTTACTGTCCTCCTCAGTGGAATGCGCACCCTCCGATATGTAGATTTCCAGCTAGATGAGACAGAAAATGTTTGCTTAGAGTTATTTTGTTCCTGCAACACAGCAATATATCTGTACAGAATACACACTCATTGCTATTTAGACAGCTGACTACATCAGTTAAGTCCCCAAAGTGCTCACAACATGAAGGATCTCCTCATTTCACCCTTCTCTAGAACAACCCCCCAATATCTAGGACTAAGGAAGTTGCCTCTTGCAATCTGGCAATTCTATGTGCCAACTCAAGTAGTGCAAACAAAAATGGGCTCCCAACAGTGTCAATCTTGGCTCCGCCTTTCGTTGCCTCTTTCAAGAGCACATTTTGTATGAACTACAGGACACACCAGCACCCCCTTAACTTCCTCATCCTCCAACACTCTCTCTTTTAAGCCACATTTTGGGGAGAGGTGAGAGTGGAATGTGCCTTTGTAACTTGTGAAAGCACTCTTAAGCATGGGTTTCCAGAGTTCAATATAGAGTACATTTTTAGACATAAAAACAAAATGAATGACATACCTTATGTTTAAAAGGTAAACATCTCTGAAGTTTGATCCTCAAACACAGCCCTAATTTTTAGGAAAAATATCTCAGTTTTCTTTCCCCACACAACCCTCCTCATAAACTGCCCCTTGACTACCTTTCTTCCAAAAGAGCTGGTGGCAAGTGGCCATGCAGCAAAATGCACCACCCAGCCATCTTGTACCTCAGTTCTGTAAACATATTAGAAAGGACAGACTTTGGCTCTCAAAGTACTTCATGGCTGGCTTCTACTCCAAGATTTCATTTTCTTTACAGAAGGCAAAGTTTGTCTTGTCTGTTCAGAAAGGAAGCAAGCAGCAACCACTTTCAATAACTGCTTTCAAGCACAGCACTGTTTTAAGCACAACCAGACAAGAAACTCTCCCGGACACTATGCTTCAGAATTGCCAGGCTACAGAAGTCAAAAACTTTGAAAAATTATTTGGATGTTGGCTTTAACTGCGGTAACTCAAAACATACCACGCAAGGTTACACTATGCATGTTTACTAAGAAATACGCTCTACTGACCTGGTCTGCACGACACAACAACCCACCCATGGTAGGTTGTCGCGATGTCCAAACCTAGCATGGTTTCCACAGGGTAGCTTATTTTTCATAAACAAGCCACCCTGAGAAGTCATGGCTTATTGTTGGGTTCTTCAGAGTGACTCATTATGATGTCTGAACCTGGCAGGTCAACTTCATTGTGGGTTGCCAGGATCAGCCAGACGGCCATCCAGCAAGAGCAGCGAAAACTCCTGCTGCTACTTACAATCTTGTAGCTGTTCCCGACAACCCACAATGAAGTCGCTTTGCCAGGTTCAGACATCACACAATAACCCACCACAAACAACCCAGCGATAGCCGTGAGTTCTCAGGGTGGCTTGTTTGTGAAAAATTGGCCACCCTGCAGAAGCCGCGCCGGGCTTGCACAACATGACAAACCACTCATGCCCCACCCTGCATATTGTTATTCAGCTTTCCGACACCTCTGTTTATGACAGAGGCCATAAAACTGGCTAGTTAACTAGCTACTCGAGGAAAACACACACCTGCCCAGGAACTTACCAATGAGAGTAGCCAAAGAGCAATGAGGTACTGTGGGCGTAAACCTGATTGTAACCAAATATTCATCTTCACTAATTTCATGCACGTCAACGCAGCTTTCTGTGACAACATCTAGTTCTTCCAAAGTGCTGGGCTTTTCTGGATCCCGGATAGTTCGAATTATATCTAAGCAGAAACAAACACACAAGCGTCCAGCTCTGCAGGAAAGGGCTCATGGGGCCCAATGCCGCGGAGCGGCGGGGGTCGTGGCTGGCCACGACGCCGGGGGCGGGGGGAGGCCGGGCGGGCCTGCGGGCGTCTTCTCCGTCGGGCTCTTCGCGGCCTTCGGAGGGCCGGAAGCAGAAGCCGAGGCCCCCGAGCGCTCTCTCCGCGGATCCCAGAAGCGCCGCGGACACGGGCGTGAGCTGGGCCCGGGGCTCCGGGCCTGGCGAGCACGGGCGGCGGCGGCCTTGGCGCCGCCTCCGGGGCGGGCAGCCCGCGCCCAGCCCGGGGCTCCCTCTGCCGGCCCGCCCGCCCGGGAAGGGCCGCTCTCGCCCCGGGCCGCCCAACAGCCGGGGCGCCGGCCGCGAGCCCGCCCGCGCCGCCGAGGCCCGCCCGGGCGCCGCCCGCCGCGCCGCGCGCCACTGACCGTAGACCTCGAGCGCCCGCTCCTGCGCCATGGCGGCGGCGGCGCTGTGGGGCGGCCCGGCGGCGCCCGCCTCGTCAGGCCCGCCGCCGCCGCGAGCGAGCGCCCTCCACAGCAGCCCCAGCGACAGCATCGCCCCGCCGCGGCGCCGCCTCCATCCGCCGCCCCGCGCCCCCGCGGCTTCCGGGCTCCGGCGGCCTCCGGGAAGGCCGCAGTCGCCGCCGCCGGCAGCGCGCTCGCGCCTCTGCGCCTCGGCTGGGCTCGGCCCGGCCCGGCCCGGCCGCCGCCTCCTTCCTGCGAGGCACGCTGGGAGCCGTAGTCCGACGACGAGCCCTCACTTCCTCGCGGGGCTCTGCTCCAAGATGGCGGCGGCCGGGCGCGCGGGGTTCTGAGGCGGCGCGGCGGCGGCCTCCTCCTCCTCCGGGCGAGCATGGCGGAGGCGCTGCGGGTGCTCCTGCGGCCGCTCCGGAGCCCGCAGGGAGGGCCTGCCCGGGCCAAGCTCCGCGGCGGCCGAGAAGCGCTGGGGGTCGCCGCGGGGGCGGAGCTGCGCCTGACGGGGCTGGTCTCGGCCGGGCTCGCCAGAGGGCAGGACGGAGCCGGCAGCGTCGCCGTGCCGGGCGCCTGGGAAGAGTGAGTGCCGGGGGCGGGGGCGGGGCCGGGGCCGGCTGACCCTCGACTCGCGGCGACTCGTCGGAACCCGTGGCCGCGGCCCGGCTCACTTGGGGTGGCTCCCCTCCCCCGCTCGCCCGGGATCGCTCCCTGTTCCGAAGAAGCCGGAGCGGCCGCGCGCGCGGCCTGGCTGTGCAGTGCCCGCGCTCGCCTGCGGAGTGAGCCGGGCTGCTCCAGCGTGCCCCGCAGGTGTGCGCGGGCTGGTGCGGGGCGAGAGCGGCGTGGTGAGCGGCCCTCCCTCGCCCCACAACCTTGGCGGGAGTTGCGGACCGCCCCCGGCCCGGCCGACCTTTCCTGGTGTGTGGCTGTGACGTGCACTTGCTGGCATTGGTCTGTTTCTTTAGAGAAAGGGGAAGCAATACTTCTGTTCGCTCTCGTCAGTAATAGTCAACATCATAAACTAACGTTTTGGTTTCCCTTCCCGGAGTTCTCAGCTCATGGGTTGTATGTTAGTTGCCCTGTTCAACTTCTGCCGTCTTTAGCCTTGTGATGATTTATCTAGCCGGACAACAATGTCACTCAGCATTTTGATGCCATCGTTTTAATTGGGCTCGATCCAGATTGAGTCATCCTTAGAGTAGACCCATTAAATGAATGGGACAAGTAAAGCCATAAGTTCTCCTTTGTGTTAGAAATGGTAACCATGCACATTTAATCTAAGTTTGTTGTTGTTTATTTGCTCAGTCACTTCCGACTCCTTATGACTTCATGGACCAGCCCACGCCAGAGCTTTCTGTCGGCCGTCGCCACCCCCAGCTCCCCCAAGGTCGAGTCCATCACCTCCAGAATGTCATCCATCCCTCTTGCCCTTGGTCGGCCCCTCTTCCTTTTGCCTTCCACTTTCCCTAGCATCAGCATCTTCTCCAGGGTATCCTGTCTTCTCATGATGTGGCCAAAGTACTTCAGTTTTGCCTTAAATATCCTTCCCTCAAGTGAGCAATCTGGCTTTATTTCCTGGAGTATGGACTTGTTTGATCTTTTTGCAGTCCAAGGCATTCTCAGAATTTTCCTCCAGCACCACAGTTCAAAAGCATCTATCTTCCTTCGCTCAGCCTTCCTTATGGTCCAGCTCTCGTATCCATAGGTTACTATGGGGAATACCATTGCTTTAACTATGCAGACCTTTGTTGTCAGCATGATGTTTCTGCTCTTAACTATTTTATCAAGATTTGTCATTGCTCTCCTCCCAAGAAGTAAACGTCTTCTGATTTCCTGGCTGCAGTCAGCGTCTGCAGTAATCTTTGTGCCTAGAAATACAAAGTCTGTCACTGCCTCTGCGTTTTCTCCCTCGATTTGCCAGTTATCAATCAAGCTGGTTGCCATAATCTTGAGTTTTTTTAGGGTTAACTGCAACCCAGCTTTTGCACTTTCTTCTTTCACCCTCGTCATGAGGTTCCTCAGCTCCTCCTCGCTTTCAGCCATCAAAGTGGTATCATCTGCATATCTGAGATAGTTAATGTTTCTTCCAGTGATTTTAACTCCAGCCTTGGATTCATCAAGCCCAGCACATCGCATGATGTGTTCTGCGTACAAGTTGAATAGGTAGGGTGAGAGTATACAACCCTGCTGTACTCCTTTCCCAATCTTAAACCAGTCCGTTGTTCTGTGGTCTGTTCTTACCGTTGCTACTTGGTTGTTATACAGTTTCCTCAGGAGGCAGACAAGATGACTTGGCATCCCCATACCACCAAGAACTTGCCACCATTTGTTATGATCCACACAGTCAAAGGCTTTAGAATAGTCAATAGAATAGAAATAGATGTTTTTCTGAAGCTCCCTGGCTTTCTCCATTATCCAGCGGGTACTGGCAATTTGGTCTCTAGTTCCTCAGCCTTTTCTAAACCCAGCTTGTACATCTGGCAATTCTCGTTCCATGAATTGCTGGAGTCTACCTTGCAAGATCTTGAGCATTACTTTACTGGCATGTGAAATAAGTGCCACTGTTCGATAGTTTGAACATTCTTTAGTGTTTCCCTTTTTTGGCATGGGGATATAAGTTGATTTTTTCCAATCTGATGGCCATTCTTGTGTTTTCCAAATTTGCTGGCATATGGCATGCATCACCTGGACAGCATCATCTTGTAAGATTTTAAACAGTTCAGCTGGGATACCGTCGTCTCCTGCTGCCTTGTTATTAGCAATGCTTCTTAAGGCCCATTCCACCTCACTCTTCAGGATGTCTGGCTCTAACTCACTGGCCACACCGTCAGATCTATCCCTGATATTATTATCCTTCCTATACAGATCTTCCGTACATTCTTGCCACCTTTTCTCGCTCTCTTCTGCTTCTGTTAGGTTCTTGCCATCTTTGTTTTTTGATCCTACCCATTTTTGCCTGGAATTTACCTCCGATGTTTCTAATTTTCTGGAAGAGGTCTCTTGTCCTTCCTATTCTATTATCTTCTTCCGCTTCCACGCATTGCTTGTTTAAAAATAGTTCCTTATCTCTTCTGGCTAACCTCTGGAATTTTGCATTTAATTGGGCATATCTCCCCCTATCACTGTTACCTTTTGCTTTCTTTCTTTCTTTCTTGGGCTGCTTCCAGTGTCTCAGCAGACAGCCATCTTGCCTTCTTGGTTTTCTTTTTCTTTGGGATGTTTTTTGTTGCCGCCTCCTGAACGATGTTGCCAACTTCTGTCCATAGTTCTTCCGGGACCCTATCTACTAAATCTAGTCCCTTAAATCTATTCTTCACCTCCACTGCATATCCATTAGGAATATTAGTGAGCTCATATCCTAACTGATCTGTGGGTCTTCCTTATTCTCTTTAGTCTGATTCTAAATTGTGCAATAAGAAGTTTGTGATCTGAACTACAGTCAGCTCCAAGTCTTGTTTTTACCGACTGCATAGATGTCCGCCACCTTTAGCTACAAAGGATGTAGTCAATCTGATTTTGGTGTCGACCGTCTTGTGAAGTCCATGTATAAAGTCGTCTCTTAGGTTGTTGGAAGAGAGTGTTTGTTATGCACAGTGAGTTGTCTTGGCAAAATTCTATCAGCCTATGTCCTGCTTCATTTTGTTCTCCCAGACCATGCTTGCCTGTAATTCCAGGTGTCATTTGACTACCCACCTTAGCATTCCAGTCTCCTGTAATGAAAATAACATCTCTTTTAGGCATATTATCCAGTAGGTGCTGCAGATCCTCATAGAACTGATCTACTTCTGCTGCTTCAGCGTCTGTGGTTGTGGCATATATTTGGATCACTGTGATGTTAAATGGTTTATCCTGAATTCGAACTGAGATCATTCTGTTGTTTTTTGGATTGTTTCCAAGCACTGCTTTAGCCACTTTATTATTAATTATGAAGGCTACTCCATTTCTTCTGTGGTCCTCTTGTCCACAGTAGTAGATCTGGTGGTCATCTGATGTGAAGTGGCCCATTTCAGTTCACTGACACCCAGAACGTTTATATTTAATCTTGACATCTCCCCAGTAACCACATCCAATTTGCCCTGGCTCGTAGATCTTACATTCCAGGTTCCTATGGTGTGTTGATCTTTAGAACATTGGATTTGTTGTTTGCCACCAGCGCCATCGGCCGCTAGCCGTCCTTTCGGCTTTGAGCTAGCTGCGTCATCACATCTGGGGCTAGTTGAACTTATCCTCTGTCCCTCCCCAGTAGCATTTTGACCATCTTCCGACCTGGGAGTCCCATCTTCCGATGGTATACCGACATATCTCTGGTTGTACTGATCCATTAAGTTTTCACGGCAAGAATACTGGGGTGGGTTGCCGTTACCTTCTCCAGGGATCGTATTTAGTCTGACCTCTCTGCCATGACCTTCCCTCTTGGGTGTCCCTTCATGGTTTAGCTCATGGCATCATGGAGGTGCTCAAGCTCCAGCACCACAACAAGGTAACAATCTCCTTTGCTGGAGTTAATCTAAGTACATTTAAGCAATCTCAATCTGTTATTTAGAGTGACTTTTAATCATTTTTTGTAAATAATTTCCTTAATCAACATCTGGATTTTGTTCATTTTGTAGGACTGCCTGTAGTAATGGAGTCAATTCCATATGCCATAGGAACCAGGCTACTGAGTTTCTGTAAAGTAGAGGATTTATTTTGGTGGCAGCAGTTAAAGGTTTTTATAGGTGATATAGCATTCCTTAACTGTGAAATCTTACTTAGAATTTTATTACACACTGGCAGGGAGTTCCATAGACCCCAGCATCAACGTGATAAAAAGGAATATACATATAATAATCACATGGGTTTTGTCCACCACATGTGATGAAACACAAAGCTTTTCCATCTATGTTCCCTTTCATGTGTTTCATAATCTTGTAAGCTGCCTTATGAAGGTAGTGTGCTCCTGAAAGGCAGCCTAAAAATCTTTTGAATAAATAATCATGACTAATGTATATCCCCTTGTTTTTAATGGGCATGATGTAAGTTTGGATCCAGCCAATTTTCTTTAAAAGCCACAATATGCTTAAAAGTTTAGAAGAGAACAACAGTTGGAGGTAAGGATTGCATATATTAAAGAATTGTTGTTGTAGCTTTACATGGGAGAGTGTGGAAGAAGAGGATCCGGCAGTGGACAGTCTCAAACTACTTGCTCTCAGCAAGACCCACGAACTTTTAATATATGAAGTTATTCTAGATGCTGGAAAATATGATGTGACACTCTTGCAGACCTGCAGCGAAGATAGACTGAAGAGGCTGATCGCACTTAAAAATATTAGTGAGTATCCTTCTGCAGTAACTAGTAGAATTAATGTTTTACAGTTACTGTAAAATGTGTGTAGTCTTGCTTGTATGTAGTAACCTTTGTACTCTGGCCTGGGGGGGCAGGATGAATTGCAACTAGGCGTAGGCAGGTATTATTAAAAAAAGCTGATGGGGTATTTCAAATGTTGAATGCAGATAGATATGCCTGGCACTGGCTTACATCACTTGCAGGATAGGCGCTTTATTAGGACTGTGGTTTTTTTTACTATTGTTTCTTTGTGTACTTTGTTGCTCCATCTGAAAATATGCTAAGATTCCTTTTGTCCTAATCATGCAGGTTTATCTTCAGTCTCCTCTTTGAGGGTGCTGTCATTTAAAAATGGCAGAGCTTTGTTGTTGCTCAACAACTTAATTGTTGCATGCCTTACTTTTCCTGGAGGACAACTGGAGGCAGAAGAGCTGGAGGACTGCTTTCTTCTTGACCTGTCACCGCAGGTTTTGGAAAGGATAGTAGATGTTACCTTCTGTAGAGGCATTCTCTTCTTGTTAGACGAGTCTGGATGGATATGTATCCTTTAAGTCCTGAGTGGGGAACAGGGCATTTTCATATGGCCCAGCAATCTCCTCCAAGGCCCCACCACACTCCATTGACTTGCTGATGTTTACTGGGGTGTGCGGCCCCCTCGATGCCCTGCTGCTCCTGGGAGAAGTCCTGCATTTTCCAAAGTGCTCTTGGGTGGCTCCACCCATCTCCCCTTTCTGCTGTGCAGTCTGATTTCAGCATTGGCATCTGCTGATCTGAAAGTGGCAAAAGGCTTTTACTTGTGTTGGAGGAGGGATGGGTGTAGAGACTGGTACAGTTTCAGAGGAGCTGATTGCTTGCAAGATCCTCTCTTCTTTTGCTTCTCTTCCCATGGACAAAGAGCTACAAATTCAAAACAGAGGCCTGCTAAACAACAACTGGTCTTCCTCCACCTTGTGAGCAAAGATCCATATGTCAGAAACCAGCAGGGAGCACCCATTCTGTTGCCTGGATTTTCCTTCCTTTTTTGTTTTTCCTCCTTTCCCATTTGCCTCTGCCTTTTCATGGGTGTGATACGAAACTGAGCAACTCCCCCTCCCATAATTTAATTCACTTTCTTGGGAACTCTTTAACAAACAATTCAGCTTCAGCATTGCACAAATATTTTTCCTCTCTCCCAGTCTCACTCAGCTAAAACTCCTTCTAGTCTAGAAACTCCTAGTCGCTTCCTCCTCTTCATCTTTAATATTTTGACAAGGCAGATGGACATTAATGTCAAGAAATAAAACACTTTTACTCTAGAAAGCACCAGTGAAACTGCAAACTCATGTGGAAACCCAAAGCAGCCCTGATGCCAGTCCAAATAAAACGGATGTCCCAGCAGTGAGCAGAACCTCATGTGTAAACAAACATCTCCCATCCCAGGTAGCTCTTCAGGAGCAGCTGGGGAAACAAAGTATGCCTTTTCATTTGGCTGCTCCTGTTTAAAAAATAGGTTTTAAAGCAGATGACTGGAAGTGTGTGGAGGACAGGAAAGAATGTGTGTGGTGTGAATAGCGGGGTGGGAGGATTTGCACACAGGTGTTAATGTGAGGGAAAGAATCCAGAGGAGTAGCCATATTTTGCTTCTGTAAACACAATCTGTCTTTACAGAGCATGGAAAGACCAGCAGAATTTGGAGTGTTGTAAAAAGTACTTTTAAGGGCTGTGAACCTAAGCATACTTCCTTAACTGTAAATTCTATTGTGATCCTGGCTTACTTCCAAGTAAATATGCTTAGGTTGCAGTCCTCTGCACACTTATTTTTATATTTATTTATTACATTTATGTCCTGCCTTTTTTCCTCCTTAAGGAACCCAAGAGGGCATGCATAAGCCTCTCCATTTTATCCTCACCACAAGAACCCTTGAGGTAGGCTGGGCTGAGCGTCTGTGACTGGCCCCAAGTCACCCAGTGATCTTCATGGCCGCGTGGGGACTAGAACCCAGGTCTCCCGACTCCCTAGTCCAACACTCTGGCCACTACACCACACTGGCTCTCCCATTTTATTTATTTATTTATATTTACAATACATGGTAAAAGAATAAAACAACAGATTAAAAGAGTTAAAACATTTAACATAGTATAAGCCTTTCTTTTAAGCAGACATGCATAGGATTGTGCTGTTAGGATGGCATGTTTTTCTTTGGTGTATGCGCCTGTTATGTACTGGGCCAGTGACTTCCTTTGACATTGTTGCAAAGATATCTTTGATGCTACTGGTGGTGCATATCTGGCCCATGTCAGTGTTTCCCTCTATCAAGCAGAGGGGCAAGAAGACAAGAACCTGGACATCCTGTCTCCCCTTACACTGTTAAATGTTTCACATGATCTCAGTGTTGCTGTGATTGCCAACTGCTCAAATTGTGTTGCAGCTATTGATCTCCATTTATACTTCAAGTAGGTTGACTGAAATGTTTGAAAACAGGGACAGGGAACATTTGGTCCATCTGAGGAAATCTGGAGGGCTGGATTAGGAGTGCCTGAGGTTCTTCACCTCTGGTTTAGGGCTTTAAAGGTTAAAACGAACACCTTGAATTGAGTCCGGAAAGCAATTGGCAACCAGCGCAGACCTTTCAAGACACATGTAATATGGTCCAGATACCATGCACTGGTCAGCATTCTAGCTGCCACATTTACACTAATTGTAGCTTCTGGACACTGTTCAACAGTAGCTCCACATTGAGCCTATTGCAAAAATGTGATGTAACCAAGGCATGGATAACTGTTGCCAAGCCAGACAGACTTGGGAAAGGTTAACAGCTGGCACTCCAAATATAATTGTGCAAACATGCTCCTTGCCACTGCTGCTTCCTGAAGATCCAGGGACAGTGTAGGATCAAGGAGCACTCCCAAGCTACGGACATCCTTTAGAGGAGTACAGTCCCTTCCACAACTTGATCCCCAATCAGGCTTTCTGCTAACCAACACTTCCCTCTTCTCTGGATTTAACCTCAGGTTGTTCACCCTCATCCAGCCCATTATTGAGCCCAGGCAACATTCAAGGGTTTTGACTGCTTCCTTGGTGTTACGTGACAAAGAGCAACAGAGCTGTGGGTCATCAACATATTGGTGGCACCCTACTTGAGAGCTCCAAGTGACCTCTCCCAGTGGTTTCGTGTAAATATTAAATAACATGGAAGACAAAATAGAACCTTGTGGAACACCATAGGCTAACAGGCATGGAATTGAACAGTAATCCCCCAACACCACCTTCTGGACATGGCCCAACAGGACTGGAACCATTGTAAAACAGCACTCCCAAGGCCCAAGCCCACCCAGCAGCCCAGAAGGATAACATGGCCGATGGTATCAAAACCCACCGAGAAGTCCAGGAGAACTAATAGGGTCATGTTCCCTCATACAGTTCCCGGCATAGGTCATCTGCCAAGGTGACCAAAGCAATCTCAGTCTCATATCCCATCCAAAAGCCTGATTGAAATAGCCATTGAGTCATGCCATAGTTTAAGAGTGAATGCTATTTATCTTCCATCCTTTGGGTATAAAGTCTTACAGAGTAGTTAAGGACTGATGATGAACTGTTCTCTTTCCGGGATAAAGTAGATCTGGCTGTTCTCACACATGCCTTGATTGAGGTCGCTGCAATGCACCCTGTATAGGGCTCCCCATGAAGCGTTCGGAATTGCAGTTGGCGTGAAATGCAGTGGGCTAGAATGGTATCTGAGGCTCACTTTACAGAACATATTGCTCTAGTTTTGTTCTGTCTGCACTGGCTTCCAATTTGTTTCCAGACTCAATTGAAGGTGACGGTTCTCATTTATGAAAGCTGTAAACAATTTGGCAGCAGGATATTTGAAGGACAGCCTCCTCCCACATGTACTTACCTCCTCACTGCACTCATCATCTGAGGCCTTCCTCTATGCCCCATTGCCTTCAGAGGTGGGATTGGCAGGGATGTGGGGCAAGGCCTTTTTGGTTGCGGTATCTAGGGTATGCAGCTCCCTCTCTAGAGAGGTTTGGTTGGTTTCTTCTTTTGTAGGCTTAGACAAATTGTAAAAACTTCTATTTTACCAGCCATTTGTGGTTTGAAACTCTTTCTGCGGTTTGTGTTGTTTTTAATGACTGTTTTATGCTCGGGGGGGGGTTGTTATATTTTATTATCAATTTTTATTTTAATAATTTTATAGATGTAAGTCACCTATGGGAACCTTTTGAGGATTGCAAGGTGGGATAGAGATCTTATTTATAAATAAATGAATGTCACTTTGCCCACAGAGAGTATCCTGACCACTTACTTTGCAAGAAGAACTTTGACAACCTTCCTATAGAACAATTGGAGGGGACAGACGAGGATGACCTCAAAAATTCAGATTACAATATGAAATTTGTGCAACATGCATTCCGGACAGACAGGTATGTTTACAGAACTGCTGTTGTGCCTTATTGGTGACAATGGAGGAGATGGATATGTTGGTGCAAACCTGCTTGTAAATGGGGGCTTTTTTTGTCTAATTTGGCCCAAACTGTTACATGTCATTGCAGGTAAAATAGCTTTAGAAGTTTGTGATGAAAGAGTATAAGTGTCTGAGTGTGTCTAGCTTCCTCACCATAGGACAGGATGACAGAGACATAGATTCAGTGACTTAGCTTTACTCAAAGGCGAATCAGGTGACACAGATCACACTTCAGAACTTATGGCTTATGGATTTGTATCTTAAGAGTTACAAATCAGTAACTTGAGAGTTAACGGTCTGTGGTTTAAGGAGCAGTTGAGAAGCAAAGTACATAGTCATAGTCAGAGACTTAACTCTTAGAACAACATTAGGGGTTCAGAGCACTTAGATCCAGGTTCACAATACAAGACTCAAACACAGGCTATGGTTCACAATTCAGGAGGAGTCACGGCTAGAGCCTCAGGCAAAAATTGAGACATTGGGAGTAGGATCTCCATGCTCAGGAGCCTGAGCTGACTGTGGTTCAGGGTCAGGAATAGTTGCAGCTAAGTAGAGTCCTTGCTCTTGAGGCAGCTCCTTTGATAGGATTGCTACATGGCAGGGGCCATAGAATCATGTAATAGTAGGGTTGGTAGAAGTCCAGGTAGAGGGCATAACAGGCAGTAAAAGACAGAGTTCCAAAGTCCTTCTGTAGCATTAGTTGCCAGTTTGGAGTTTTCTGGTTACAAGATTCTCTGGAAGCATGAACAGACTAGGCAGAAAGTTTCTGGCAAAGGAAAGCCATAGTACATGAAGAAGGAGAATTCTACGTAATGAAACATGTTGGCACCAGCAAGCCTCTCTTGGGTGTACATCAGCTTATAAATAGGAGTATGTCTGCTAAGCTCATGTGTTCCGACAACTGCATCTGACCCATAGACAGTACGTCAAAGCAGAGTGTCTCTGGTCTGACCTCTTGGGCTGATGGTATGAGCTGAAATACACCCCTAAACAACTCTGCTCCCCTTGTGCTCGGTTCCCATGAAAGATTTCCTGGGTCATAATTCAGAAATCAGCTAAAGGCCAAAAATGCAGCTGTTTGATAAAGTGTACTGACTCTTGGATGTTACCCCTGCTTTCGGCCATAATTAGCTGAGAAGTTGAACAGTGATACACTCTCATGGCAGCCATCTTCCCACGGCTGTATGAAATTCTACATTATGCTTATTAAAGCTGAATCAGACTTTGGTTCAGAGGCATCAAGGCCCACAAGCCAGGGCAAAATCCCAACAATAACCTTAGATCAGTGGCCTCCTTGCCTAACAGAGGCACAAGTACGTCTAGACACTTTTATTGAGGAAACTCCCAGGACTATTTTGCAATTGTTTTGATAGCACATTACTATTGATACTAATTCAATTTGTGTATATTTCTGTTATGAATCCAACTTAGGTCAAGTAATGCAGTTTTTACGTTTTCATTTCATAGGCAACCACAGCTTTGTTAATTAAAATGTTGGCATGATTTTTCTCCCATTTCCCAGGTCCTGGAAGGCACACTTGTCTTCTTTGTATGATACAACAAAAAGATTTCGATCTCCAAATTTGGTAGCTGATATTTACCTGCCTTGGTATCAGTATCTTCTGCACCTAGAGCACCATAATTGTAAGACTCATGTAGCTTCTGAGATCTCACTTCTTCAAGGTGCTGCTTATGTTCTGTCAAACTCAAGAGGGAAAGATCATAAAAGCACAAGTATAAGAGACAGACAATGGAAGAACATATCTGTAGGAGACCTAGAAGATTGTGTCAGACTTGAGTGTAAATCTGTGACAGCTTTTAGCGTATTATTCACCATCTCAAGTGAAAGTGAAGGACTGATTCTTGTTCTGTGGGATCTGGAGACTCAAGACATGATGTGCTCTCGTGTGGGCAAAAACTCATTTTTTGTGGAGTATAGCAGAGAGGAGCAATTATGTCTCATCCTTTCAGGTGAGCATCTTTGCTCATAATTAAAAACCAAAGTCTGCATTCTAGAAATGTTGCAAGGCTGAAGAATACATTATCTGGGAGTATTAGCACCCGTGAAAATGATTCAGGAAAGTTGTGTTCAGCTTCATAAAGCACTATGTACGTTGACAATGTATGATACAATATGATATATGAATAATCTTTCTCTCTTGAAACCCTTAGAGCCGGGCCTCTCCTTGTTTCTGTTTGGCATGACTCAACAGGAATTCTTGAGCAGACTGATAATCCACGGAAGTGCTGGCACTGTAGATTCCCTTTGCCGGCTCAATGCATGGGGAAGGTGTTCCATTCCTGTACATGCCTTGGAGGTAAAGAAACAAGTGTGGGCTTTGAGATTCAGTGCCTCCCACATCTCTGGTGTTGGGAATAGTGGGACCGTTCAGTTGCTAGAGAGTCTTGACTTCCCCAAGTGTTTCATTAGAGCTTATGTAAGCTGTGGAGAACTGACCATCCTATGCCAAGTTCTAGACCTTGGTCACTCCCACATCTATCTCCAATTTTGGTGGTATCCATTCTCACCGAGTGTGGAAAGTCAAACAGGAAGGTGTTAACTCCTTTCCTGATAAGACACAACATCTTCTGCCTTAGAAGGCAAGAAATGGTTCTGTCCCAAGATAGTTCTTACTTTCTAGTAAGGTATGCTAAAATCGTAAGGACATAAATATTCAGCTCATTACAAGTGGGACCTGCAAAACATTGCCGTGTGGAGTGCCCCTGTTCAGTGTTCCAGCCAGCCAACGCTTTTCTGGGATTCCATTCTATCCCCACCCTCAACAGTCAGTCAGCATTCTTTGGCCAATGAGCAATCATCAGCAGCCCTTCTCTGTGAGCCCCTGCCAAAGGAAGTGAGGCGGGTGGCTACTAGGAGGAGGGCTTTTTCTGTTGTGGCACCCCGGCTCTGGAATGAGCTCCCTAGTGAGGTTCGCCTGGCGCCTACATTGTACTCCTTTCGGCGCCAGGTGAAGACCTTTTTATTTTCCCAGGCATTTTAGCTTTCTAAATTTTTATCTTTGCTGTTTTAAATCTGTATTTTAAACTCCTGTACTGCTGCTAGGTTTTATTGTGGTTGTATTGTTATATTGTGGTTTTAATGTTCTATATATTTTAAATTGTTTTATTGTGTGTTGTTTGGTTTTAATTTTTGTGAACCGCCCAGAGAGCTTCAGCTATTGGGCGGTATAGAAATAAAATAAATAATAATAATAATAATAAAAAAGCTCAGTCTTCATTTGGCTGTTTTGGAATTCCCCCTTAGGTTTTTTCCTAAAAAAAAAAAAAAAAACTACTTGTGCAAACCTTGGGGTTCCCCCAAGCCTGCTGATGCCTTCCTCTTATGCCTTGCATCTAGAGCTTGAGGCAATCTGCCTAGTCCTGCAAACACAACATTAGAAAGGACATCAAAGGTCATAGAGAACAAGGCTATCAATGGACAATATATTTCTGTTGATGCAGCCTAGGATTGTATTGGACTTTTTTAGCCACTGCATTGCACTGGTGACTCATATTCAACTTGCAGTCTTCTAAAAACTGTAGATCCTTTTCACAGTCGGATATTACACCCATCCTAGTAGTCTTCTTGAAACTTCACTTACTGGTTCCATGTTCTTAATGTAATATTTTGGGAATACTGGACTCCATTATCCTGATGTTTATGGCTTTGGGGGTTGTTTAATTGTGTTCTTAAGAAGCTGTTGTTCTTTACAGTGTGTTCTTGCCTAATTGTTTACCTGCCCTGGAGATTGGTGGGTTTCTATTAATTATTATTTAAAAATAAATAAATAAATAAATAAATAAATAAATAAATAAATAAATAAATAACTTTTCAGCCCTGCCTTCCTGGTCCTGAGTACAGGACCTAGTCTATCTAGGAATGTACTTCTATTCACAGAAAGAACAGACGTTCACCAGGTGAAAACTTTTAATTCTATGTGAAGGTGCATTTTTAACAGTAACTTTGTTTTTATTTAGGCTGGTTTAGAGAACCGTCAGTTGGACACTGTTAATTTTTTTTTAAAGAACAAAGAGAATCTCTTCAGTGACTTCTCAACTTCCTCCTTAGAAGATCAGCCTGCAAGCAAAATGTCAGATTTTTACCTGAAGAGTAAGTAAAACTATGTGGATGTTTAAATGGACGTTGCTCTGTCACTGACCTTTGCAAAACATAGTGAATGTGGAAGACGTATGCTGTGGGTGTAATTCACTTGGAATTAATGCTGCACAAACTACATTGAAAAGAACGGGAGCTGTACAAGGGTACAGAGTTGTATGCTCAGGACAGAAACAAAAATATGCTCTGTGTTTTCAAAACATGTAATGGGGTAAATCACATAAGCGTGATTATTAAAGATGGAGGCAATTTTTATTTGTGTTCTGAAAATCTAATTTTAAAGCAATTTCCCTACCTTCTCTGCTTTTAAATTTTCTCTTACAGGTGTGGAAGAGTTGAGGCCAGCCTTGGACTTGCTTTGCGTGGCAATCAGAGAAAATGATTTGGAAGCACAGAGCAAGCATTTCTCTGAGCAGTTGCTGAACCTCACCCTGTCTTTCCTTAACAAACAACTCCGTGATATTTTTATCCATAGAGAAGGTAGAGTTGGTTATGTGTATATTGCCTGAGTTAGCATTATGCTCTGTATCCATCTTTTAATGAACAATGAAACCTTCCTCTTTTTTAATTGATTTTTTATTTGCAAGCTGTGTGCTCCTTCATGGAGTTAGGAGTGTGATATTTGAAATGATCAACATGCAAGTCTCACCCCAACAGTGTGTCATTGGTATCTCCCATTAATGCCAAGCTCCTATGTGCACTTACTTGGAAGTAAGTCCTACTGAATTCCATGGGATGAGCTTCTAAGTAAACATATATAGGATCACATTCACTGTATGGGCTGTAAAGATGTGAGTCACAAAACACTTAAGCCAGTATTCCTGGACTTCAGCTGACTTAAACACCTTATCATCAGGACATCGGGACAGCTGCACCTGTACTGATGCAAGATGATGGTACCTCGTGGCCTGTTGGGACTGTGGGCCTTTGCACTTCCTATAGTTTTGTGCTTTATTATTGGTCACCTTTCTCCAGGAGGCTCAGGGTGGCATAAATGATTTTCCTCTCCCCATTTTATTTTCACAGCCTTGTGAGGTAGGCTAGGTTGAGAGATAGTGACTCACCTATGACTACATAGGGATCAGAACCCTGGTCTCCACGGTCCATCTCTGCTCCCGTGCCACACTGGCTGCTCCCACTGCTGGCTGCGATGTTGTGTCAGTGCAAGCAGAATGGAAGGATGTCTTTGGACTTGTTAACGTGCATAGGGTTGCTCTTAGTCTTGCCAGTCACTCAAGGACTTGTCTTTGGCCATCCTTTCAGTTAAATGTCTTCCTGTTGTTCTTCACAGAACTGGATGAAAATCTGGACAGATGTGTTGATATTTTAACCAGCTACATCACTACACTTAGGTCGTTTATGATAAAGTTCCCTCGCAAGCCATCCAGTGTCGTAAGCTTACCCTGTGACCTCGAAGAAGACGTGCCCCAAATAGAACAAAGTCAGATGTGGGAAAAGTTTAATATAGAGGTAACCAGACCATCAGTTTCAGCTGCTGAGATGTAGTTGAGCAAATAGCATCCAAGACTTCATGTCAATGTTTAAAAAGTTTAGTTATTACAAAGAAACACACACACACACACACACACACACACACAAACTGGAGCCACATTTAGGCCAAAGATAAGCATTTCCAAGTCCCAGAGATAAGCGTTTATAAGTTGGGATCATCCAGTGAAAACTGGTGGGCAAGAAATTCAGGACAGACAAAATAAAGTACTACTTCACACAACACATCAGTTCATGGAATTCGCTGCCACAAAATGCGGTGATGGTCACTACCTTTAAAAGTGGATTCAGCACATTTACAGAGGATAGGTATGTCAAAGGCTCTTATGGCACAATCCTATGGACTATGCCCTCACTGCTCAGAAGCCCGTGAGCTTCCAAGATTCCTGTGCCCCACTGGGCTGAAGCCAACAGGGCAGGAGGAGCGGGGGAGGAAATCTTTGCCTCCCGACCCTCTAATCTTCCGTATTTTCCCAAGATGGGCTTTTAGCCCGTTTTATGAAATCACTTTGGAGTGGGAGGGAAGGCCTCATATCCTGGCCTCTCCAGTCCCCTCTCCTCCCACCAGAACACCCCCTTTCCTCCTCTGAGCTTGTTTTTCCAACGTCGGAGAAGCAGCAGGTGCGGTACTTTCCAAGCCAGCTGTGAGACGGAGGGGCTCTGGGGTCAGATCGCTGACTCCCCCTTTCAAGATCTGAACACTGCCTCTCACCTTGGAGGGGTTTCCTGAGCTATCCTATGGTCCGTGGGACGCTCACCCCAGGAACCATAGGATTGCTCTCTTAATTATGATGGCTATATGGACCCTCCAAGTTCAGGGTCAGCATGCCACTGAATGCTAGCTTCTGGGGAGGGGGCGCTCACAGTGTGGGAGGGGGCTGTTGTCTATCCCTGGCTTGTGGGCTTCCCAGAGGCATCTGCTGGTTGTCCAGTATAAGAAACAGGATGCTGGTCTTTGGAGTCTGATCCGTCAGGGCTTTTCTTACGCTCTTAATGACTAGTGCTTAATTTTGACTGGATTGTGCCCTTGTTCTTTTAACTAGTGGCACCTTCTTCCTCCACCATCCCCACTCTGGCTTTCCTGACCCTCCAGGAAAGGTATTGAATCAAAGGGGCATCTACAAAAGCTGCTACTTGAATTGCAAACAAATTTTTGCCCTTTCAGCAAACTATTGCCGAAGCCATTTTAAACAACAAGCTGCCAGAGGCTCAGACCTTTTTCCGGCTGACTTGCAATCCTGCCCACAGTCTCAAGGAATTGACCCGGATAGGACAGGATTTGGTTTACAAAAGCCTTCTGAAGGATGACATCACAGAAGCCTCCAAACTCTTAAGAAACATGGTGAGTAAGGCATACCAAATGTGCAGCTCAGTCTGAATTTGTTGTTTCAGTGTGTTTATTTATATGCAAAGTGGGAGATCAGTTTTGTTTCTTCAGATGTTAAACAGTAGTTATTTATTTGAGAAACGTTTATCCTGCTTTTCCCCTCCAAGAATGGAGTCGCTCAAAGCAGCTTACAGAACATAAAAATTGCATCTACCCAGGTGCTTTGGCATGGACATTAAAGTTTCCCAACACCAATACCCTGGAGATCTCCAAAGAGATCTCCTCAGCTAGATCAGGCAGGAAAACTGTTGGGCAGCAGCAGGGTGGATCATTCATCAACAGAATCCCTATCCTGTCTTGCACACCAGACATCACTTGTCATCGGTGTGCTTAAAAAAATTAACAACATAGATAAAATTGATTAGCGATTTCATTTTTATTTTCTCTGTGTTCTGTTCAGTGGAGTCAGGAAGCAGCTGATACAGGGGGAAATATTTCAGGGCATGATCCAGCAAATATCAGCTCTTGGAAGTCCATTTGGCAAACTGTCTATTAAAACCTCTCCAGTCCTCTGGAAGCTGTAGCCAAGTCCTGAGATCTTTTGCAAATATGCATACATGGGTGCTTGTAAGAGGAGCTATGTCATAAAGCCTTCCTTTATAGAGTAGAACTTCTTTTTACCTTTGATAGGGCTTCAGTGTGATGGAGCAACTGCACAGAATATGTTTCTACGTAACCGATTGGCATGTCCGTGACTTCTTGGTGAGTAGTTCTTGTGATTGTTGATCGTATAAGCCCTGCCTACGCATGCAAGGTGCGTTTCTTGATGCCTTCTGCTGCCACTGCCTGCCCTACTCAGATTGTGTTTGTTTTCACCCAAGTCCCAGAGATGACTGGGCTTTTGAGTTGTCTCTTTGGCATTAGTAGCTGAAGCAGAAATCCCATTGTGGTGATACTGTTGTCTGCTGTTAGACATGGGATCCACATTGGATACATTGTTCCATCCCACTTTTATTCCTTTGCCTTTATTCCTGATCATATATGTAATTTGGTAACAAATCTGTTTTGAAAAGTTGTTTCTCCAATGGCTTGATAAAGACACAAATTAAGGGTATGATTTGATTATGAAGGTGACCATTCTGCAAGAGGAAAACTACTTTTCTGAAACTGAGAAGGAAATGATAGACTTTGTGCATCAGGTGGAAAATGTTTATTCAGGAGCCTTCCAGGAGAAGGAAAAGAATACAGCCCAATCCAGGTAATACATATTCGGCCACATAAAAAAACCACCATAATGACCAAGAGTGATGTGCTGAGAACAACAACTGTATGAAGTTTTGAATTTCCAGCCTTTCAATGAATGTGAGTCCTTATTTTCTCTGGCTTTCTCCAGCTTTCATTCTGTGGAAGAGGTAAGATAATCTTTCTTACTAACTAGTTATTGGCTATTCCATCCTGACTCTTAGCACTAACGAACTGTAGACTGCAAGCTTGTGCTCTCCATTGGTTTTGAATGATCTGCCATGTGTTCCTCTGTATGTGTGTGTGTGATATTTTTGAACTTGGAAATGGTTTCGTATTAGGAACAAGCTAAGGAACATGAAAATCCAGACTCATTTGGGAAGAGTAAATAAATGAAACGGGCTTCATAGAGATGTTCTGATCTTATTTTCAGCTACTGGAGAAAAGAACAAGACCTTTCTACCCACAGTGCTGTTTTGGATGCATTTTTGAATTGCAGTGAAGACAGAGTTCATAACCGGGAGCACAGAGTTACATTAAACTGGGCTCAGTGGTGGGATCAGGTTACACAAGAGACGATTTTCCTCCCTATACAATCTTCTGAAGGTGGCAAGTATTTGATATTCTGGTGTTCACATGTTGGTGCCATGGGTTTTGTGTCTTTTGGGACTGACAACAGGCCATGAGGCTTGGGCTAAGGGAAAGGAGTTTCATACAGGAGAATCTTTTGATTCTGCTTCTGTTTTAAAAGAAAAGCGGAGATAAATGTTGGATAAGGGAAGCAGAGTCTCCTAGGTGCTTGAGAAGAGAAACCTCCTTGTTACTTTCCCAGTGAGCTTTGTCTTTTAACTATGTTATGGATATTCATCTATTTACTGTCATGTGAAAAAGAAAGTACCCCCTCTTTGAGTTCTGTGGTTTTATGTATCAGGACATAATAACAATCACCTGGTTCTTAGCAGGTCTTAAAATTAGGTAAATACAACCTCAGATGAACAACAACACATGACATATTACACCGTGTCATTATTTATTTTACAGAAATAAAGCAAAAATGAGAAGCCATGTACACCCTTACTGCTTCCATAGGTATGAAGAGGCTAAGTAACAGCCAGGCGCTGCTAATCAAATGCCCTTGATTAATTGATCATCAGCAAGTGTGACCACATCTATAAAAGCTGAAGTCTCAGGAGTTTGCTGGTCTTGAGCATTCATGTGTGTGTTAACACAATGCCAAAGAGTAAAGACATCAGCAATGATCTTAGAGAAGCAATTGTTGCTGCCCATCAATCTAGGAAGGTTTATAAGGCCATTTCCAAACAATTTAAAGTCCATCATTCTACAGTGAGGAAGATTATTCACAAGTGGAAAACATTCAAGACAGTTGCCAATCTTCCCAGGAGTGGATGTCCCAGCAAATTCACCCCAAGGGCAGACCGTGCAATGCTCAGAGAAATTGCAAAACATCCAAGAGTTACATCTCAGACTCTACAGGCCTCAGTTAGCATGTTAAATGTTAAAGTTCATGACAGTACAATTAGAAAAAGACTGAACAAGTATGGTTTGTTTGGAAGAGTTGCCAGGAGAAAGCCTCTTCTCTCTAAAAAGAACATGGCAGCATGGCTTAGGCTTGCAAAGTTGCATCTGAACAAATCACAAGACTTCTGGAACAATGTCCTTTGGACAGATGAGACCAAAGTGGAGATGTTTGGCCATAATGCACTGCGGCACGTTTGGCGAAAACCAAACACAGCATATCAGCACAAACATCTCATACTAACTGTCAAGCACGGTGGTGGAGGGGTGATGATTTGGGCTTGCTTTGCAGCCACAGGACCTGGGCACCTTGCAGTCATTGAGTCAACCATGACCACCTCTGTATACCAAAGTATTCTAGAGTCAAATGTGAGGCCATCTGTCCGACAGCTGAAGGTTAGCCAAAATTGAGTCACGCAACAGACAATGATCTCAAGCACACCAGCAAATCTACAACAGAATGGCTGAAAAAGAAAAGAATCAAGGTGTTGCAATGGCCCAGTCAGATCCAGACCTCAACCCGATTGAAATGCTGTGGCGGGACCTTAAGAGAGCTGTGCATAAACAAATGCCTGCAAACCTCAATGAACTGAAGCAATGTTGTAAAGAAGAGTGGGCCAAAATTCCTCCACAACGATGTGAGAGACTGATAAAGTCATATAGAAAACAATTACTTGCTGCTGAAGGTGGTTCTACAGGCTATTGAATCATAAGGTGTAATTAGTTTTTCACACATGGCTTCTCCATTTTGGCTTTATTTCTGTAAAATAAATAATGACATGGTGTAATATGTCATGTGTTGTTGTTCATCTGAGGTTGTATTTACCTAATTTTAAGACAGCATAGTAAGAAGCAGAGACATCACCTTGCCGACAAAGGTCCGTCTAATCAAAGCTATGGTTTTCCCAGTAGTAATGTATGGCTGTGAGAGCTGGACTATAAGGAAGGCTGAGCGCCGAAGAATTGATGCTTTCGAACTGTGGTGCTGGAGAAGACTCTTACGAGTCCCCTGGACTGCAAGGAGGTCAAATCAGTCCATCCTAAAGGAAATCAACCCTGAGTGCTCATTGGAAGGACAGATAATGAAGCTGAAGCTCCAATATTTTGGCCACCTAATGCGAAGAGAAAACTCCCTGGAAAAGACCCTGATGCTGGGAAAGACTGAAGGCAAAAGGAGAAGGGGACGGCAGAGGATGAGATGGCTAGATAGCATCACGGATGCAATGAATATGAGCTTGAGCACGCTCCGGGAGAGAGTGCAGGACAGGAAGGCCTGGCGTGCTATGGTCCATGGGGTCACGAGTCGGACACGACTGAACGACTGAACAACAAGGACCAGATGATTTTTATTATGTCCTGATACGTAAAACCATAGAACTCAAAGAGGGTGTACTTCCTTTTTCAAATGACTGTATTTATTGTAGAAACATACCCTGCCCTTCCAGTGCATTTGCTTCACTCAGAGTGGCTTGCAACAATTAAAACAACGCAGTCATAGAAAAAAAGATGAAAGCATAAATAATAATAATAATAACGAATAGAAACAGGATCAGAAGGTAAAAGCATTCTAAAAATAAAGGTCTGCCACATAAAAATAATCTGCTCAGTATAGCAGATGCATACCAGAGCAGGAATGTCTTAACCAGTTAGTAATAAACAATACAAGTGGGAGACAAACAGATCTTGTAGGGTAAAGTATTCCGTATTATGGGTGCTGTCACCGAGAAGGCCCTTTTCTCCTTCTGATTAATTGTGCCTCAGTCATGGAAAGGACACAGAGAAGAGCTTCTTCAATTGAGCTTAGGGTGTGCACGCGCATATATATATGTATGTATGTATGAATTAATATATGAAATATCTAGAGAAATAAAACATTCCAGGCTTAGGAAAGTATGGTTATAGTTTATGGGGCAAGAGTAAAAGTGGATGGGCCTATATGTATATGTACATATGCATACATTTATTTATGTATTATTTATTTAAACATGTCCACACAGTTTTTTTGAACTGACTAAATGTATTAAATTGTTTAAAATACAGAATTCAAGTCATGTAATCCAGAGGTTCTTTGGATGCATCTGTCATCTTGGCATGACTGGATAAATATTACTTCATGGATTGCAGAATCTCAGCTTCAGGAGAGCAGCACACACTGGCCGCAGCTGACGGTAGAGGCCATTGATCAGAGATCCTTGTGTTGCCTTTTCATGCGCAATGAAATACTGGACCACCTGGCTAGGTGTGTAACGTGTCTATACTGATTATCAGCTTCTGTGATGCTTTCCTAATATAATTTCTTAGTAGAAGTCTCTTTAGCAATGTTGAAAAGAGAACACTGCCTCCTTTGCATGCAATTACTGCTTTGTTTTTCTTGGCAGGAATGGGACTTTCATACCAGCAGAACTAGAAGACTTTGGATGCCTTCTCCAAAGATTGCCTCTCACTGGAGGAGTGATGCAGAAGCCACACCCTGTGCCAGAATGTATGCCCACTGGTGGCCCAGGTTTCCATGTCTGCTTTATCCTTTACTGTTTAGAACATGGGCTGGATCATCTTCTCTACACCTATCTAGACTACTACAGGTAGGAAAGCATGTCCAAAAGTTGCTTTTATGCAGGTGTGTAGAAGATCAAAATAGCAGCAACCCAGTGAAGCAAGATCCATGAAGGGTAATCCCAATGTATGTCTGTCCTAGAATCATAGAATAGTAGGGTTGGAATGGGCCTACAAGACCCCCTGCTCTTGCAGGAATGCAAGTCAGAGCATCCCTGACAGGTGGCTGTCCAGCCTCGTCTTGAACGCCTCCAGTGTGGGAGAGCCCACCACCTCCCTAGGGAATTGGTTCCATTGTCGTATTGCTCTAACAGTCAGGACATTTTTCCTGATGTCCAGCCGGAATCTGGCTTCCTGTCACTTGAGCCCATGATTCCGTGTCCTGCACTCTGGGATGATCGAGAAGAGATGCTGGCCTCCCTCTCTGTGACAACCTTTCACGTAGTTGAAGGGGGCTATCCTGTCTCCCCTCATTCTTCTCTTCTCAAGGCTAAACAGGTCCAGTTCTTTCAGTCTCTCTTCATAGGACTTTGTTTCCAGTCCCCTGATCATCTTTGTTGCTCTCCTCTGAACCCTCTTCAGTTTGTCTGCATACTTCTTAAAGTGCGGTGCCCAGAACTGGATACAGTACTCCAGATGAAGCCTAACTAGTGCTGAGTAGAGGGGAACTAATACTTCCCGGGATTTGGAAGCTATGCTTCTATGAATGCAGCCCCAAATAGCATTTGCCTTTTTTGTAGCCACATCCCATTGTTGGCTCATATTCAGCTTGTGATCGACAACAATTCCAAGATCCTTCTTGCTTGTAGTGTTGTTGAGCCACATATCCCCCACCTTGTAACTGCATTTGGTTTCTTTTTCCTAGGTGCAGAACTTGGCATTGATCCCTATTAAATTTCATTCTGTTTTCCGCCCAGCGCTCCAGCCTATCTAGATCACTTTGAATTTTGTTTCTGTCTTCCAAAGTATTAGCTGTCCTGCCCAATTTTGTGTCATCTGAAAATTTGATCAGCATTCCCTGCACCTCCTCCTCAAAGTCATTAATAAAAATATTGAAGAGCACTGGGCCCAGGACTGAGTCCTGCAGTACCCCGCTCGTTACTTCTCCCCAGTTTGAGAAGATCCTGCCAGTTTCCTGTTCAGCAACTTGCATACTGAACTCAAAACTACTTTTGGAGTTGTTTGAAAAAACTATTCCAGCCATAGTATTTTTCTCTAGACCTGGCATACTCTTTGCCTTCAGCCTTTAACTGTGTATCTCCCCCCCCCCCCCCCGGAAGGCAGTAGATGGTTTCCAGCCATCAGGGAAGAAACTGGCTTTGGTGTGGCCTCTGCACCTGGAGCCTTGTCTAAGTCAATGACCTGAAGGACAGGAGACCAGAGAGAACTTGCCCAGTGGGGTGGAGACAGGTTGCGTAGTCCCCAGCTAAAGAACATACCACCAGTCTCTCTTTCTCCTGCCACAGCACTCTGCTGCAGGAAAGGGCAGAAGGCTTTCTCACAGTGCAGCTGACTGCTGGGCCCAGCTGTACAATGTCCCTACAGACTGGGCCATATTTTTGGAGGGGAGAGTATTTGCTTTTCCTTTATATTGTATGAAATTGATACGTTGCTCTTGATTTTTCAGTTTGTTTTCCTCAAACTGCCCCATTTTGGATGATAAAGCACTGCATGAAGCTCACCCTTGGTTTGAATTTTTAGTGCAATGCCGAAACATTGCCAGCAAACCTGGAGGTAGGAACCTTTGTGCATCTCTTCTGGACAAATATTTTTGCAGTTCTGATAAAAGCAGAAAGGATGGTGAGCCAGTAACTGATCCAGATGGGGTCGCATTATGTCTTCAGCAACAGGCTCACAGCTTTGGGTTCACCTGGGCCTGCCCGTGCTCTGAATGTTCAGGTGGTGGCTGTGGCACAAGCACCTTTTACTAGTTTGGTCTGGTATGCTGACTTTCTGGTATCTCTGTCTGAAAAATGGGAACCTAACCTCTGCCTTTCATGGTTAGATTTCTGCTGTGTGCTTTAAGCACATAAGAAGAGACCTGCTGGATCAGACCAAGGGTCCATCTAGCCCAGGATTTAGGTGACATAGTGGCCAACCAGCTGTTGACGGGAACCCCACAAACAGGACGTGAGTGCAACACCATGCACCTGGTGTACATAGGCATACTGCCCCAATACTGGAGGTAGCATAGAGGCATCAGGACTAGTAGCCCCTTTACAAGGGGCTGCCTTTGAAAAATGTTTGGATGCTGCAATTGGTCCTGATTGTAATGGACTCTTGTTATAGGGAGATAATCTTTTCTATGCTGTCATGATACCACTGACTCCCAGTTAGTTTCTGACCCAACTCATAGTGTTGGTTTTGACCTTTAAAGCCCTAAACAGTCAGGGTTGTCCGCAGAAGCCCTGCTCTGGGTTCCCCCATCAGCAGTGAGACGGATTGGTACTAGTCACAGGGGCTTCTCATCAGTGGTGCCCCGTGTATGGAACTCCTTCAGTGGCAGGTCTGAATGGCACCTTCTTCCCTCTCCTGTAGACATGTAAAGACTTTAGAGAAGCCTTCAGGGAGAGGCAAGGTTATGCCATGGGATGGATGTTTAAAAAATATGTGTGTGTATGTATATTTGTAGTTAGTACTGTGGATATTGTTTTTTAAAAGTAATTATTTTAAAACATGTTGCTGCTTTGGGGTTGACCTTTTTAGGTTTTGCTGTTTTATTGTGATTAAGTTACGTTGGTTGTATGTGGATTTCTCTTATTGATAATACTATCATTTCCTTTCCTCCCCCCACTCCCCAGATGCAAAGATGATTTTTCAGGCTAGTCTAGCAAATGCCCAGATCTTGATTCCCAGCAACCAGGCCAGTGTGAGCACTATGCTGTTGGAGGGACGAACACTTCTTGGCCTTGCCACTACAATGTACACCCCTGGAGGTATTGACCAGGTATGCTGTAGAATGCTTGTAAGCTGTTGATGAAAAGTGTACTGTTCCTTTTAAAATGACAGAAGAGTAAAAAAGATAGGGGCATATGAAGAGCACTGGAGCTGGATCAGACCAAAGGCCTCTTGAGTCCAGCCTGTCCTGTTTCCCACAATGGCCAACCAGGTACTGTGCCTAGGAAGCCCACCACCAGACCAGGCAGGCAGTAGCCCTCTCCTGTGGTTCTAAGATGTCATCCATTTAACTGCCTCAGAAAGTTTAGAACATGTTCTCATCTCCTAAGATGCCAAAAAAGGCTTGGACTAGATATTAACAATCCCCTGTGGTTAACAATCCCCTGTGGTTTATGTTCCCATTTCCTTGCAAGGATATCTAGCTGCTTCTTTGTTGTAGGTCCTTCAGAATGGAGATGGAGGTGAGAAAGTGGATGCCCAGCTCTTCAGGATGGCACTTGCTCCTTATCCCAAGCTCAAAGCAGCCCTCTTCCCTCAGTGCACCTCTCATGGAATCTTACCTTCTGATATCTCTCTCTACCATCTTGTTCAGGTATAGATGCCATCAGAACAAACAAGACCTGGGCACTGCAATACTATAGCATGTCATACTGTAGTCTACTTAAGATAGCCACCACTATACCAGAGCTCACATCAGCATAACAGCGTAGAGAGCTGCAATAGGAAAAGGGAGACATAGATTTGATTCCCACTCCTGCAAGGTCTTGAGGTGGCCTCTACAAGGACACCTACCTTTTGGGTGTTGTGCAAGCAACATTAAATTTGGATTGAAAAGGTCTTGCTGCAGAGAGCAACTCCTTAACCACACAGCCACAGCAGACTAAACAAATCTATTAATGATGGAACATTTGTGTCTCAGGTGTTAAGTTTATGGCATGCCTCCATTCGTTGTACGGGACCCAGTGCTCCTAGCAACATACACCAGTACTGAAGGGGCTCCTTGTAGAGAAAGGAGCACAGCACATGCTTTGCATGCAAATGTCCCAGGTTCAGTACTTGGCATCTACAGGTTTTGCCAAGAAAGATTCCTGCCTGAAACCCTGGAGGGCCATCGCAACAGTATAGACAATACTGGACTAGGTGGGCCAGTTGTCCAACTCCATGTCAGGCAGCTTCCTCTGTTCTCCCAGCGATGTGCTTCACACCTCAGATGTCTATGGGAGGACATGCATTCAGACAGCACAGGCTCAGCACATAAGTGGTCTCTTGTGACAGCATCCCGAGTGAAAGGGCTGGGAAGACACCTGCCATGGTGGAGTGCTGTAGCATGTTGCAGAGACTGCCATCTGAACCAGTGGTTCTGGAAGTTTTCTGATTTATCCATGCCCCTGGATGCCTTTTGTTTTGCCCAGCCCCCTTCATCCTTTCGCGCTGTACCTCCCCCATGGTCATTTGATCGCTCTCTATCACCTGCTGGTTACGCCCCCGCTCCCCCGCAGCTTTGCTGCTTGATTTATCACACCAGCAACACTGAGGGAAGCACTGAGCTGTTTCAACTGCTCCATTACTGTTGCTAGAGCTCTAGCAGCAAACCCTTGGGCAAGATGCAAACCCTCAGCTCTTGCAGAGTATTTTGGCAAAGAACCCAGTGCTTGTCTTCTCATTGCATGTCTTCCCATAAAGATATCTGAGGTGGGAAGCAGGTGGGCGGGAGAACAGAGGAAGTCAGGCAATTGACCCATCTAGCTCTGTATTGTCTGTTCTGCTGCAATGGCCCGCCAGGGTTTCAGGCAGGAATCTTTCTTGGCAATACCTGTAGATGGCAAGGATTGAACCTGGGACGTTTGCATGCAAAGCACGTGCTGTGCTCCTTTCACAAGCTACTCTTCCGTTGTGCACACACTCACTGCCCCTGCCCCATGTTACATTTGGGCATTCCTCTGTGGCAGGAGAGAATGTCATTGACTCCCATCAGCCACAGTCAGCATAGCCCAGCATAAGGGATGATGGGAGTTGTGGTCACAATGACATCTGGAGTGCCACAGGTTCCCCAATCCTGCCATATCCTGGTCTTGAATATTGCAGGGAGTGTGATGTTTGTCTGGGCCTCTCTATTGACTATAGTGAGTGTATATTTAGTTAAAACAGCTGATTTGTTGACCTTGTTTTTATGCCATTGGAGGAGGTGAGACCTAGTCCTGGAGAGACTCAGCTGACCACTCTTTCAGTCCTCCCCCACACTCCCATCTCTGACCATTTCCCCCCTTACACTATCTTAGTTTTTGTGTGGTTACACTGTGAGTCCTATACATCACTGTGCTGACATTCCTTACTCTTGTGACTCAATCTTATCATTGAGTTTGCCAACTGGATCCTTTTCCAGGATAGGATTGAATCACCAGAGTAACTTTGATTTGTGTTGAAGAGTGGCTTGCTACAGGAGAACTCAATGAAACCTCCATATTGTGCTGGATGATTAATAGTGAAACACTACCTTGCCTCCCCCTCTGTAGATAATTTTCTCCTTTTAAGCTGTCTTAATTTGACATCTTCTTGAGCTGTAGTCTCCTCTGTGGGATATGTGCATATGAGACTAGATTAAAATTTGATGTGGAGGATGTTTGATTCCAGAATATTTGGGCCATTGTGTGTCTGCTACTGTACCACATAGACAAGAAATACCATGAAGTATGTGCGTCCTTATTTTTGTTTTGCTTTAAAATGTCTCTGAAATTAATGTTGTGTCCTATTTTTTTTAGTCATTAGTTCCATTTGATCCCACTAAATTGTTTGGCTGGCAGTCAGCAAACACTCTTGCCATTCCTGGTAAGTAACTTGCATGTAAAGTCAGAATAAAATACATGCAGGTGGGATTTTCCAGTATATTGTGCCACTGTGGGGGTGGGGAATGTTTAAGATGCTGAGAGGTTTGGCATTAAGCAGAACCTTCTTTGGTCTTCCTGTACCAGTTGGTCTTTTAAAGCAGGAGTGGGGAACCACCAGTGCATGGGCTAGATTTTCAATGGGGAGGGAAGTGAAGAGAGAAGGGGAAAGAGAAAAGAGGGGTGGCTTTAGCTGTGCCCACCCTTGGTATGTAGCCCTGAGAGGTTTACCCTGATGGAATGTAGTGCTCGACGTAAAAAGGTTCCCCAGCCCTGTATTAAATGGTAAACCAAGGAGTATATCAATACACGTGGAATTTCTTTTTAAAAAGCGGGTGTGATTCTCCTTTGTTAGGAACAGGGGCACTGAATTGGAGGTTTCAAATTTAACCTTTTCTGTGGGTTTACAGTTCACTTGTATGTCCCTATGCTATATCAGGCAGGCTTCTCCTGGTATATTCCCATATAGCACTCACTGACATTTTCAGCTACCTCCTTGATTCAGCAACTTAGGGGCAAAAATTCCCACCAGAAACACCTGCATCAGCTCCACTGAAATTAATGAGGCTTGCACAAAAACACAGAGGTGTTTTTTTTGCGGTTCGCCTGATCCAGGAGATGTAGTGGTAGCCAAATGTGAACAAGAGTCAAGAACAACAGGAACAGAGCGAAAGTTGTTCAGTCCAGTCTTAACTCTTCATTCACCGCAGTACTGTTGCATACACTCTACCACAATTTTGGGCCCAGATTTTTCTTTATCTGCATATCATCTGATGCAAGTAAGCCTATGTTTTAGTTCACTTGCAATACTACTCTACTCCATTCTGTCCAGATATTTGTAGTGACCTGCCTCACTTCTCGTGCCCCACTCTTGTTAACAAAGACGCTGTAATTGAACGTCTGGATTTCTGCTACTATTTGCGTCATGAACGCCCCTCGTTTGCTTTTGGGACTTTTTTAGTACAGCAACTGGCGAAGAGCAAAACCCCAAAGCAGCTGTGAGTATCTAAAACAAGCAGAGATTTGGAAAGAGCAGAGCAAGCAGCATTAATGTTTTTCACTGAAAAATGTTTGTGTTATAGTAAGGTTTAATTTATTGTTTAAATACTTGTAAGATACTTTGTAAGGAATTATCCTAAATGGCAGGTTATAAATATGTAAAATAATGTGCAGTACCAAAAAGCAAAGACCTAAAGACAGATTTGTGTTGTAATGAGATTCAATGGTGTTCTCTGGCTTCCGCTAAGAACAGATACATCATCTTAGAAATTAATGGGGGGAACAATCCTATGACTCCTAGACAGAGTCTGAGGGGCCACAGGATATTTCAGATTTCTGGATCCGAAGCAGAGTCAGTGTTCTGAGCTTGGACCGAGGAGTCCAAGCTCCCCTCCCCCACCCCCTTGCAGCCGGCACAGAGAGAACCATGCTGGCTGCCTTTACGAGCTTGGAAATGCGAGCTTGGAGAAGAGGGAAAGGGGGCAGTTCTGTGGGTGGGGAGGGCAGGAGACCAGGATGGCCAGCATATGAAGAATCCTCCGGCTGCCCCAGCCTCCTTCCCTCCCTCCCTGCAGAGCCCCAGCTAGACAGGTGAAATGGCCCGTCTAATGAAAATGCAGGGTGAGAAGAGCACGGAGGCGATGACCGCCTCCGTGCTTCTCCCGCCCTGCATAGGATGCCCATTAGCCTCCGAGTTCAGGCACTGACAGGCATCCCCATAGGGCTGCTCCCTTAGGGTGCAATTGAGACACACAACTTCTAACTACAACCAGCATCTTAACAGAAACAATAAGAACAAATCTTAACTCTTCATTCACCACAATACTGTTTATTTTTATTTCCATTGTGCACAGTTGTGTCCTAACTCTCCAATCTCTCCCTGGTGTTTCATATGCAATATGCCAATTGCTGCCTTTTCTTTTCTAGGATCCAGCAAGGAGGCAATGAAGCCTACTCTTTGGCCCTGTCTTTCTTTTATGTGCCTTCAGTTGCTGCAGCCTGTGTCTGCTTTCTGGAATTGTTGGGCCTGGATAGCCTCAAACTCCGGGTGGATATTAAAGCTGCAAATGTAATTTTGAGCTTCATGTCTAGGAGAGAGGAGCCTCAATATAACTCTATCAGGCAGTCCTTGGGTAATGTTTCTTTCTACATGTGATTCTTCCATTTACTTGTAGAAGGGGTAAAAAGTCCGCCTTGCCAAAGGCTGGAGGAGGGGCAAAGTGCAACCCCCAGCAAGGACCCTTGGGGCAAAAAGGTCCTTGGCAAGGGCAGGCATCAGCTTATCCTTGGCAGGGGGCTTTTTTGCTGCCTATTTTGAGCTGATGAAGTGATCTCCATTGGCTTGTATAGGCAGCGACAAAGTCCCCCTGCTGAAAAATGGCTGGAGTGGGGGCCATATCCATCCCCACCAAGGTCCCTTGAGGCAACAGGGCCCTTGGTGGCGGATGGACTTCACACACACCCCAGTTGATTTTTGGCAGGGGGTCTTTTTCTTATCCTCTGCAAGTGAAAAGAGAAATTGCTCCATTCAGTTGCATGGAGAAAGAGGGATCAGAGAGAGAGAGAGAGGAGGGAAAGAAGGAAGGACCCGGGATGGGGGGAGAAATAGGGTCCAACAGAGAGAGAGAAAAAGAGGAGCCAGAGATAGAGAGAGAGGAAGGAAGGAAGGAAGGAAGAGCAGCCAGAAGGCAGAGAGATAGAGAGAGAAACCAGAGGGACAAAAGGAGGGAAAGAAGGGAGAAAAAAAGAGGAGGCAGAGAAAGGGGGATCAGAGTGGGTAGCACGCACACAGGTTGCACGTTCACACACAAACACTCCTGGCATTTTTGTGCTTGCCCCCCAAAGCCCCTACAGCAGGCAATTTGTGGTGGCACCCAGGGCATTTTTTTGAAAATGCCAAAAGTGCCCATGGGCCCAAAAATTTGGGAGGCACCTGTGCTATAGGAATACATGTGAAGAAAAAGCTAGCCATCTTTTTTTGTCCATTTTAAGTATTACTTTTCCTGATGATAATCTGTAATTGATGAAATTACATATTTTTAAATCATTGTCATCAAACAGATCTAAAGGCAGATAAAATAAGATGTGGGAGATCTGGCAGTAAACTAGTAGGTAGCTGTTATTGAAAGAGAAGTGTTTTAGCTATGCTGCATCAAGATGAAGGTACAATCTCAGCAAAATGCATTGCGTATTCTGTTTTCAGTGGAAAAGCTAACAGAGCTAGCGGTTGGAGAAAAAACAGCAGCAGAAGAGCTCCTTGTCTGCCTAGAGGAAGCAGTTTGGGATAAGATTGAGCATCAAAAGATAAAGAAGTGAGTCACAAATTTGAGCTCACCCTGGCTAGTCACCAGAAAGTTAACATCCTAGAGGGGGAGTCATGTGATATGTTAGATAGAATGCCTCTTCACGACACATCGAGCTGGCAGGCACTTGTTACACGGTCTGTGGCCTTGTACCACTTTTTATGAAGGCCAAAATTGGAATGGTTGGCACAGTTTGTGAGTGTGGTGTTGAGCCTTATCCTGGAACATTGGGGCCTGCTGAAAAGTCAGCAAAAGTCTTTTGGTGGATTCTTCTGAAGCAACAGGCATTTGCAACTTGATTTGTAGAAAAACTCTTTAAGTCTCGTACAAGCTAAAATGTCCCAATGGGATGACTTGATTTTTCTGAAGTTGGTGACCCTGAATCTCAGAGGTTGGGGGTGGGATGCCGAGTGCCTGCATTTGTGCTCTTTTCGATCTTAGCATGTGGCTTTATTATCAAAGCAGAGTAAAGTATTGCTGAACTTTGACCAAGCAGCAGGGACGTAGGTCAGGCCTTAGGGAGATGCTGGTTGACTCTTCTACTGAAATGATAATAAGGTATCATGTGAACAACAAATGCAACGTTCTACCAGCCTTAGACACTGTACATACCACTTTCATGGAAGGAGTTACTTGAACTGTTCCTTCAGCAACAGCAATCACAGGCCAAGAAAGGATTCATGATTGGTCTCCTAATTTGGGTAGGTTCTGGTTAGGATGTCATGAGGACATGTCTTTGGTGCCACCTCCACATGTCTTGATTTTGGACTTTGTCACTAAAGCCATTTCCTTGTCCATTATTTCATTGGCCCCAGACAGCTAGATGCAGTCTCTGCTGGGCTTTTCCATCTCTGAGAAGATAGAGTCATTTCATTGCTGTCATAACATGGCTGAAGCTTTCTGGTAAGCAGGCTGATGTGGTACCTGCTTGCCTTCCGTGAGTCATCAGGAACTGTTGACTCTGGAGGCCTGTTTCTGCAGTGTACTCCTCCTTGCTTGTGACACACAATGAAAGGGGGGGGGGGCGCTGTGGGTAGATGAGCCTTTCTTGCAGCAGAAGATTGAATTAGGTGACCTTCAGTTTTTCTCCATGCTTTTTCTCCAGCTGGTCTTGGTAGCCAACCAGCTGTGAAATACAGTCCTACCGTGTTACTGCAATATATATGTGTGTGCGTGCCTGCGTGTGCACACACAGAGGTCTTCAAATGGTGACTGTACTTGATGTCTAGTGGCCGGCTGTGAAAGTCAATCATATCATAACTTAAGTGAGCCTTACTTTTAGGAAGTAGATATACGACTCTACACATGGACGTCACCAGATGGTCAATATCGAAATCAGATTGATTATGTCCTTTGCAGCCAAAGATGGAGAAGCTCTATACAGTCAGTAAAAACAAGACTTGGAGCTGACTGTGGCTCAGATCATGAGCTTCTTGTTGCAAAATTTCGGCTTAAATTGAAGAACTTAGGGAAAACCACTAAACCATTCAGGTATGACCTAAATCATATCCCTTACGAATACACAGTGGAGGTGAGGAATAGATTTCAGGGATTACACCTGATAGACAGAGTGCCTGAGGAACTATGGACGGAGGTCCGTAACATTGTTCAGGAGGCAGCAACGAAATCCATCCCAAAGAAAAAGAAATGCAAGAAAGCCAAGTGGCTGTCTGATGAGGCTTTACAAGTAGCTGAGGAAAGAAGGGAAGCGAAAAGCAAGGGAGAAAGGGGAAGATATATCCAACTGAATGCAGAGTTCCAGAGAATAGCAAGGAGAGACAAGAAGGCCTTCTTAAATGAACAATGCAAAGAAATTGAGGAAAACAACAGAATGGGAAAGACTAGAGATCTCTTCAAGAAAATCAGAGATCTCAAGGGAACGTTTTGTACAAAGACGGGCATGATAAAGGACAAAGAAGGCAGGGACCTAACAGAAGCAGATGAGATTAAGAAGAGGTGGCAAGAATACACAGGAGAACTATACAGGAAAGATCTGAATGTGCCTGATAGCCATGATAGTGCGGTCACTGAACTTGAGCCGGACATCCTCGAGAGTGAAGTCAAGTGGGCCTTAGGAAGCATTACTAACAACAAAGCTAGTGGAGATGACAGTATTCCAGCTGAGCTATTTAAGGTCCTAAAAGATGATGCTGTTAAAGTGCTGCATTCAATATGCCAACAAATTTGGAACACTCAACAATGGCCGCAAGACTGGAAAAGGTCAGTTTACATTCCAATTCCAAAGAAGGGCAACGCCAAAGAGTGTTCAAACTACTGCACAATTGCGCTCATTTCACATGCCAGCAAGGTTATGCGCAAAATCCTACAAGCTAGGCTTCAGCAGTATGCGAACTGAGAACTACCGGAAGTACAAGCTGGGTTTCGAAGAGGCAGAGGAACTAGAGATCAAATCGCCAACATTCGCTGCATCATGGAGAAAGCAAGAGAATTCCAGAAAAACGTCTATTTCTGCTTCATTGACTACGCTAAAGCCTTTGATTGTGTGGATCACAACAAACTGTGGCAAATTCTTAAAGTGATGGGAGTACCAGACCACCTTACCTGTCTCCTGAGAAACCTGTACGAGGGTCAAGAAGCAACAGTAAGAACCGGACATGGAACAACCGAGTGCTTCAAAATTGGGAAAGGAGTACGACAAGGCTGCATATTGTCACCCTGCTTATTTAACTTATATGCAGAGTACATCATGAGAAATGCGGGGTTGGATGAATCAGAGGTCGGAATTAAGATTGCTGGGAGAATTATCAACAACCTCCGATATGCAGATGATACCACCCTAATGGCAGAAAGTGAAGAGGATCTAAAGAGCCTCTTGTTGAGGGTGAAAGAGGAGAGTGCAAAAGCTGGTTTGAAACTCAACATTAAAAAAACTAAGATCATGGCATCTGGCCCCATCACTTCCTGGCATATAGAAGGGGAAGAAATGGAAGCAGTGACAGATTTTACTTTCTTGGGCTCCAAGATCACTGCAGACGGTGACTGTAGCCATGAAATTAAAAGACGCTTGCTCCTTGGGAGGAAAGCTATGGCCAACCTAGACAGCATAGTAAGAAGCAGAGACATCACCTTGCCGACAAAGGTCCGTCTAATCAAAGCTATGGTTTTCCCAGTAGTAATGTATGGCTGTGAGAGCTGGACTATAAGGAAGGCTGAGCACCAAAGAATTGATGCTTTCGAACTGTGGTGCTGGAGAAGACTCTTACGAGTCCCCTGGACTGCAAGGAGGTCAAATCAGTCAATCCTAAAGGAAATCAACCCTGAGTGCTCATTGAAAGTACAGATACTGAAGCTGAAGCTCAAATATTTTGGCCACCTAATGAGAAGAGAAAACTCTCTGGAAAAGACCCTGATGCTGGAAAAGACTGAAGGCAAAAGGAGAAGGGGACGGCAGAGGATGAGATGGCTAGATAGCATCACCGATGCAATGAATATGAACTTGAGCACACTCCGGGAGAGAGCGCAGGACAGGAAGGCCTGGCGTGCTATGGTCCATGGGGTCACGAAGAGTTGGACACGACTGAACAACAACATACTTCCTTGATCCACAATAGGGTCCCATAAAAATAGTTATGTACATAGAATTTTGAGGTTTGTATGTGTTTCTGGACCACATAGCTACAAAATGTACTTGGGTGGACATGCTGATTCTGTAGTATTCATTATGAAGCTACCATTCTCTAAGATGGTGGACATGCAAGTGTGGACATGTGAAAGTTGTGAATAAGTACATGTAAAAAGCTAATTTTGTTGGCTAAGTAAAAAAAAAATTAGTCAAAAGGCCAAACATCTATCACCATTCTATATTTTGGGTTTGTACTGTTTGTTTAAATGACAATGAAAATCAGTCAAATAAATTTCTGACTGATGATTGGAAATAACTCGGGCAAATTATTTTAAGTGTTTTATAACTAAAGTATTCAAAAGGTGAAGGAGAGGGTAGCAGGTGCTGAAAAGCTCCCATCAACAAGCCTCATGGTTCCCGGCAGGAAATCATGCTTCATCATTTTCTGCCAGGGATCATGGGGTTTCTGGCCTCACCTGTGTGGATTGGAGCCATTCATCTTTTACCCCTTACCTTGCCCAAGCTATGTTGTGTCCTAATTTGAAAAATTTGATTGAATTTTAAAAATAAAAGAACAATTATGACAAACATGATATTTGTACACCTGTCATAACAAACAATAAATACATTAAAATATAAAATAAAGCGGTATATATGAGTCATAAAGTAAAAGTATAGCTGACAGTTGGGTCACAAAATGGCAAATATGTATGTATGTATGTATTTATTTATTTATATTACATTTCTGTACTGCCCAATAGCCAAAGCTCTTTTGGTTATACAACATTCAAGACCTCCCGTCTAACATGTTCATATGACTGGAACCATTCCAAAATCTAATAAATGGCTGCCATTGTTTTAAAGTATCTTTGTCATATTTTAAATCATCTGTTTATAAAATGTTTAAGTACCCTTTGCTAAACATTTCTTCATTCATCTATTGATGGGAGACTGTGCTTTTCCCAATATTGTGCAACAGTGGACCTCGAACAGCCCACAGTTCACAGCCCAACAGCAGCCATGGGTTCTCTTTGTGGTTTGTTTATGGTTAACAAACCATGGTTTGTTAGTGCAGTTGGGGTCACACAACTCAACTCACATTTCAACAACAACCCACACTCAACACCTGTGGGTTGTCATGTCTGAACCCCGCCAATATCTCCCATGTGTTGATGGGGGGTTTCCATCAGATGCTATCCCCTCCCCTTCTCCAAGGTAACATGATGGGTTTGGGAAGGGGAATAGTGGCTAACAGGATTTTTGAGCGTTCACATTGAATGATTTAAATGTCCTTTGAGGCTTTTTCAGCGATTAGAATGTTTGAAAACCCATGTTTATCTTCCAGATTAACCTGTAAATGAGATCTTATTGTTCCTGCGCATTCAGGAGAGTACTTCTGAGCAGAGAGAGGCAGATACCTCTCCCTCTGCATTCTTAGTGGTTCATGGAGAATTCAAGTGGGGAAGGACACTTGCCAGAAAAGGGAAAGCTCTACCCCCTGACATGCTGGTTGTGGGAACTGTAGAGTCCTGATTGTGTTTTCCAAATGGTTATTAGTTGAATCAGACTGAATGAAATTCTAGGAACCCTATCAAAGAGAGGAAAAGAAATATACAACCCTGTCCTGCGTTATTATTTTCTACAGTTGCTCTTTTATTTTTATTTTTTATATTTAAAGTCTTACTTCAGGATGACAGTTTGAAACTATCCCTCCCTGCCAACACTCTTTCAGCATGATTAGCATAGCTTCCTATAGTTTCCTGTTCACCTGAGCCAGAGAGAAGCAAAGGGACTCTCATCATAGCAGGGAGGGAGGGGCAGTTGCCATGGCAAGTGGTTTTGTGGGTTGCTGCTTATGGCAGGCATGGGGCCGGGGGATGGAGAGAGATAAGGTTGGTAAATTATTAGTTGCATAAATAGCAGTAATGTAGCCTTTCTTTGTAGGACATCCAGTGGTGCAAGGAAGCAGTGGTCTCTGGTAGTCCAGTTCTGCAGGCTCCACAACATCAAGCTGAGTATGTCATCTCTGAAAGTGTGTGCTAGATCCAATGAATGGCTGCAGTTTATTATTGTAGCCCAGATGTACAACTACCCACCAAGTGAGGTAAGGAGCCCCTGGAGGCAAATGTGATACTACCATATCTATTTGATTTAGGGTTTGGTCTTTGCTTTTGCTGCCTGTAGAAGGCAATTCTTTTGAGCAGAAAAGATGGTACATATGGAAGAGATCGGTAATGGAGATTGTGGCTTGATTTGGCCTTGCAGTGGAAAGATTGAAGGAAATCTATATGGATATTATTCACGTGGTGAACAGGGGCTTGGTGTGGCTCATCCTTAAGATTAAGGGGAGCCATGCTAGCAGTCGCCAAAGGTCTGAAAGGCTGTCATGCAGAAGTTGAAGCAGACTTGTTCTCGGTTGCTCCAGAGGCCAGGACTAGAATCAATTATTGGAAGTTGTAGGGAAACAGATTTCAGCTAAACATGAGGGTAAGCTTCCACATGCTAAGAGCTGTTTGACGGTGGAAGAGCCAGACTCTGAAAGCAGTGGGTTCTCATTTGCTGCTGGTGTTTAAGCAGAAGCTAGACCACCATCTCTCAGGGATGCTGTAGCTGCACCCTGCTTTACAGAGTCTGCATTGAGCAGGGGGTTGGACAGCTAGAAGATCGCCAAGGACCCCTCTGACACTAGGATTCTATGCTGTTGGCCCATGATCTTTAAAAAAAGCCACTTTGATTTTAAAGAGTATCCATTTGTCTGAGTTTTGTCAGTCATGTTTGTTTCCTGGTTTTACGTGTCCCACTTTCTTCCTCCATCTCTCCTGTGTCAGTCACTGTGTGTGTGTGCATGTGTGAAAGTGAGAGAGAGAGAGAGAATTCCACAGAACTGTGGGGCAGGGAAGAGATCCATTTCCCTCTCTTCCTTGGTTGCATCCTACCCCCATGCTGTGCCTTAGAGGGGCCAGCAGTTTTTCCCGCATGGCTCCAGTTGTCTGTAAATACCCTAGGCTTTTGAAAAGGCATTGTTATTTCCTACATTTGTGTTTAGTATACACGTGTCTGGCTTTTAAACCATTACTTGATAGCCCTTTTGATCTGTTTGCTCACGTTCTGTGTCTAAACCCGTGTTCCTTCTTTCCCTTTCCTAGGTCATCCCCATCCTCCAGGAATTCCCCCCTCCTCTGCAGAGCCACTTGAGGCTGGCCTTTGAGAATTTGCAGTCCTCAGGCACTCAGCTGGAAGGCCAGGATGGCAACCCCTGTCTGCTGAGGCATGAGCAAAAGCCGAGCACAAGCGGTCTGTTCCACATCCTGCTTCTGTGTCAGGAGCAGCTGCATCCCTGGCGTTACCTTCTGGCTGAAACGGTGAAGTGCCACGCACCTGTCCTGAGCGTGCTGGCTGCGTGCTTCCAGGTATGGCTTCTCCGAAGGTGGTGCAGGTGCAGTCTGCCAGAGTCATCTGAGGCTGCTGCGCATCCATTTCTATGGGCCCTGCCTGTGCACAGCCTTGCTGTGGCATTTCAGAATGCCTGCATGAATGGTCTTAAACATGGATCTTTTTCTCCTTTGTTTGGAAAAACAATTCTCCTCACCCCTTTTCTCTGGCCATGTTCACCCATTTGGCAGGATGCCAGCATTATCCATTGCCTTTGTGTCTGGATAATAACTTCCTTGGATAGCTCCACCACTGACGAGGTGACAAACCACATTGAAGGTTCAGTTGAAACCCACGAGTGGGGCCTTCTGGATTTGGCCACTCTCTGGCAGATGCTTTTAAGGAGGCAGAAAATCAGAACGCTTCTTCATGGCTTTCAGTTCTTTCTGAAGGTAACCACATAAGTGTTCCTAGTTGGTATTTTAGGGGAACTTGGACTATGTCGGCCTGCTTTTCCAGTCTGCAACTCCCATGTCTTTCGATACCCCTGATAGACCTCTCTTTCTGCTTGTGCTTTATCACACTTTTCCAAAGTGTCTCTGAAGTTAAATGGAGAGTTTCAGGGAGGGGGGTGGGGAGGATTTCTTCAAATTGGAAGGCAGCACATGGAGCAGCCCAGATTAACCCCTGCTCCTTTTAAGGAAAGGAAACTGCCCCTGTCCAGTTACTGCCGTCTTTGTGCATATGCTTTTGGAGACTCAAGAGCTGGGCTGTGGGGTGGTTGATATTCATGGCGCTTTTTTTTTTTTTTTTACAAATTGTGCAATCTACTTTGGGTAGAATGTTTTTCATAAATGTGTATGCATGTTTATTGTATGAAGGATTCCCCCCTGATGATGATGCTGGAGGTGTATGAATTGTGCATGGACTACAAAAATTACAACGAAGCCCAGGCCAGGCTCCTTGCGTTCCAAGCCAGCATTTCAAAAGTAAGCAGAGGCTTAATTCACTTGATGAGGCTTTAAAAAATACCCAAGTCTTTAATAACCGAGGCAGGTTCTGGTATCTCTAATTTGTATATTATTGTGAAGGCAGCAGTGTGTAAGGTGGACTGAGTGCAATGCCGCTTCTCTCTTAAATTCTGCCACCACTCTTCAAGACCACCTGGCTTCTGCAGTGAAGGGATCCCCGAAACTGCAGATCATTGATTTTTTAAAAAATATGGTTACATTTATATCCCACCATTTCCTCCAAGGAACCCAAGGTGGCTTACATAGTGGTCCTCCTCCTTACATTTTATCCTCACCACAGCCCCATGAGGTAGGTTAATCTGAGAGTCGGTGACTGGCCCAAAGTCACTCCATGAGCTTCATGGCCAAGTGAGGGCTTGAACCTGATTCTCCCCAGTACCAGTCCATTGCTGTGACCACTACACTACACTGGCTGTTGGTGGGAGAAGAGGCACTGCCAGGTGAGTCCCCAGAGTGAACTTCACCCATTTCCCCTTCCTTCTTCCCTTGGATGAAAGCCTGAATCATAAATCAAGCAATCTGGCATATGGGAGAATATTCCTTGAGAGATCAAACTATGAGGCCTATTTTAAAGGTTTATTAAGGTTTGAAATGAGGAAGTGGGAGAAAGAAGATGCACAAATAAAAGATGGTTTGAAGAAATGTGTCATGAATGATTTATGTCTGAAGATTTTCTCTTTGATTTAAATACATTTATTAATTTTAGACAATTTGTTTGACTTTGTGATTTTGATTTTTTCAATATGTAGTACCTTAGGCCCTTTCCTCTTATTAGCCTTAGGCCCTTCATACCTTTAATCCAGGCCTGCCTGGGATGGGGCTGGGGGGAGAAGAGAATCAACTAGTCAGGCAAGACTATTGCTGCTTTGGATTACCTTCAGGTAGCATGTATGTCCTGCACATAGGGAGAGGAATGTGAGCCATAGACTGCTGAGTGTGAGTCAGAAGCCTAGGTAGGTAGGACAACAGACGTGATTGGAGCAATCTTTGTTCCTGACAGACTGAGTCACTAGGAGGTGATTTTACCAGTCGAAGAAGAGTTAATCTAGGCATGCATGTGTACACACACCCCTCTTGTGTGTACAATTCCTAATTTCCTAAGCCTCTGCTGCTGAGGGTGGTTGTTGGCACACTTTGCCTGAATTTCCACCTGAGCTGAAGTAGGGGCTGGCAGGGAAGAGTGCTTTGGGGCCAGCTTGCTTACTGTGGATGGTCTTTACGCAGCTCCAAGCCACACGTGAAGCATCACCTCCTATCCTCCCCATGCCCTGGATGGAGTCACAGGCCTCATTTCTTCTTGAACTGATGCTACAGCAGTGCAGGACCCAGTACGAGTTAGGAAAACTCCTTCAGCTTTTTGCAGATATGGACGTTGCTCTTCCTCACGGCAAGGACTATTTTTTGTGTGTGTTCCCTGTTGATATTTATTGCCCACATAGCCTAGTCGCTTGATTTACATTTGTGAATTTTATCTGAAGCTTAATTTGAGTCAGGGTACTGTTTTCAGTGCCTGGCCTCAGGCGGCCCTTAAATGTGCTAACTGGGAGTAAAGAAGACTTCGGCTGCCAAATTCATTCTCCTTTTAAGTGTAATAGAACCATTGACTGTTGAATAGAAATGGGATGGGAGACCAAAAGACGTTTGGCAGAGCAGTAAGCAGTTTGCAAGTGTGTTAAAAAGCACGAACCTTTGCTGGCAAGCCCAGTCGCTGCCCTCTGTATGCATCACTTGTGCTACCTGGAAGGGAAGGGACTGGGCTGCCAGTTGCTGCCCAGCATGATACATAGTTTATTTGTTCATTTATTTAAAATATGTTTACACCACCCTTGGTCTAAAATTCCAGGGTGGTTTACAAATTTTAAAAAACAGGAATGCATTAAAACAGTGCATTACTTGCATAAACTGGCAGATTATTTTTTTAAAAAACCACTTAAGCAAGTTAAGTCTTGGGTAAATAAAAAGGATTACACGTGGCATCTAAAAGAAAGCAGTATGGCTGCCAGGAGAACCTTCCATGGCCTGCATACGACCGCTGAAAAGGCAGTCTCCTTGCCACCCACTTAACTTCTAACCAGGGTGGCACTCGGCAGATGAGGAGGGACACGGGTGGGTAGATGTGGACATCCGACTACCCATGTGCTCCTTTCCCAAAGGCTCTCATGTTTATGAAGTGCAGATTGTGCCATGTCTTAAGCAGTTGCCTGTCTTTTTTCATTTCTGTTTTTCTGGCCTCTTTTTGTACATAGGGCCAGATATGAAGAAGCTAAGCGCCCTCAGCTACATCTTGAAGGATTCTTCTATCATAATTGATCGTGCCATTTTAAGCAGTTACACTGTTGAGAACTTCCAGAATGAGTGCAAAAGAATTCTGGAACATCTGCAAGAGAGAAGCGCTTTTTCCATGGCGCGGGAGGTAGCAGAACTTGCAGAATTGCCTGTGGACAATGTTGTTATCCAAGAGGTGTGGCATAGTCGCTTTGGATCTACTCAGCACTTTTTGTCTTATGTTTTAGTTGACTGCGTTCCATCTCTAACCATGGTAGAGTTAGAAAGTGGCATATAGAGGTTTCCTGCTTTATGCACACAGACACTTAGCCTGTGTCTGCAGTTTCCTTTGGTTCTCATTGTTGTTGAGAAGGGACTGAGAAACATTTTAATCTATTGTGTGTTTTGCAGGTGCTCCAAAATGTGCACCTGTTGAAACAGATTGGACATTGGCCTCAAAAGCGGACAAGAATCGAGTTCTGGAAAAAGTGTCATGAGAGCTACGTGAGAAATGCTATCTCAAACCAAGCTGCCTCCAGTTTCTTCTTAGCTCAGGCAGGCTTTGTGTCTTTGGATGATGAGAGAACATCTAGTGTCCTTGAGAGGCAGCTTTTGCTTACCTTGGCTGGTCACTGGCTAGCCAAAAGTGACCCAATTCCACTTGATGAACTTGAGCAGATTGAAAGAGAAATTTGGCTTTGCCGCATCATGCAACAGACTTTGAGCCAGGGCACCAGGCAGGTCAGGCACAGATTGTCTCACCAGATTTCCTTGAGTGGTGAACTGTCCTTTGACTCCTTAGCAAAGGAGTTCTCCTTTTCTAAGCTAGCTGCTTTAAACATGCCCAAGTATTTGCAGCTTGAGAGTTTGCCTTCCCAAGATGCCCTGCATGCCACGCTTCCTGAGGCTGAACTGGAGTCTCTGAGTTTTCTGATTGGGCACCTTCTAGATGAGGGCAGTGTGCATGAGGCCAGCCGTGTTTGCCGGTATTTTAATTTCTACAGTAGAGATGTCTCACTGGTCTTGCACTGCAGAGCGTTGGCTTCTGGAGAAGCCCCTCAAAGCTGGTTTCACCCAGATATTCAGGCTGTCCTTGCAGCACGAGCAGACGAGGAAAGCAAGGGCAAGAAGAACAGAGAGGAGAACTCTCAGAAGAAACAATTGCAGAGCAGTAAGTAGCAGTAACCATGGAATATAGGAGCTTGACAGATGTATATCAGAAGCAGAAAACTAGTTAGGGAGGCAGGTGGATGACAATGGAGTTAAAGGAGTACTGAAGGAGGACAGGGAGATTGCAGAGAAGCTGAATGAATTCTTTTCATCTGTCTTCACTGCAGAAGATATAGGACAGATGCCTGTGCCTGAACTGATGTTTTCAGGAAGGGAGTCTGAGGAACTGAGGCAAATAGTGGTGACAAAAGATGAAGTTCTCAAGCTTATTGATAAACTGAAAGCAAATAAATCACTGGATCTAGATGGTATCCATCCTAGAGTTCTCAAAGAACTCAAATATGACATTGCTGATCTTCTAACCAAAATATGCCGCATGTCCCCAAGATCAGCCTCTATACCAGAGGCCTGGAAGATGGCCAATGTAACACCAATTTTTAAAAAGGGATCCAGGGGGATCTAGGAAATTACAGGCTGATTAGCTTAACATCTGTTCCAGTTAAGTTGGTTGAAAGCATCATTAAAGTAAAATTCGTAAGTATATAGAAGGACAACCCTGCTGAAAAAAAATCAGCATGGCTTCCGCAAAGGTAAACCCTGTCTCACTAACCTTTTAGAGTTCTTTGAGAGTGTCAATAAGCATGTAGACAGGGGTGATCCGGTAGACACTGTTTACTTGGTCTTCCAAAAGGCTTTTGACAAAATCCCTCACCAAAGATTCCTGAGCAAACTTAGCAGTCATGGAATAAGAAGAGAGGCCCTCTTATGGATCAGTAACTAGTTAAAGAACAGAAAGCAGAGAGTAGGAATCAATAGTACATTCTCCCAATGGAGGGAAGTAAATAGTGGGGCCACAGGGACCAATGCTTTTCAAGCTGTTCATAAATGATCTGGAATTAGGAGTGAGCAATGAAGTGGCCAAGTTTGCTGATGACACCAAATTATTTAGGGTGGTCAAAACCAAGAGGGATTGTGAAGAGCTCCAAAAGGCTCTCTCCAAACTGGGAGAATGGGCAATCAAATGGTTCAGTGTAAGCAAGTGTAATGTGATGAAGTTGGGATTTTTTGCCCCAACATAAAGTATAACCTGATAGGATCTGAGCTAGCGGTGACCAACCAAGAAAGAGATCTTGAGGTTGTGGTGGATAGTTCAATAAAGATGTCAACCCAGTGTGCGTGGCCGCTGTAAAAAAAAAGCAAACTCTATGTTAGGCATAATTAGAAAAATAATTGATAATAAACTGCCAACATCATACCGCCGTTATACAAATCTGTAGTGCGACCACACTTGTAATACTGTGTCCAGTTCTGGTCACTGCACCTAAAAAAAGATATTGCAGAGCTGGGGAAAGTGCAGAAAAGGGCAACTAAAATGATCAAGGGGGTGGAGCATCTCCCCTATGAGAGAAGGTTACAACAGCTGGGATTGTTTAGCTTGGAAAAAAGGAGGGTGAGGGGGAACATGATAGAGGTCCACAAAATTATGCATGGTGTGGAGAATGTGGATGGGGAGACATTTTTCTCCCTCTCTCAAAATAACTAGAACCCAATGGGGTCATTCCGTGAAGCTGATTGCTGGGAAATCAGGATAGATAAAATGAAGTACTTCTTCACACAGCACATAGTTAAACTATGGAATTCGCTACCTCAGGATGGAGTGATGGCCACCATTTTGGATGGCTTCAAAAGGGAGTTAGCATAATACTTGGAGGGGAAGGCTATTGATGGCTACTAGTCCTGATGTCTGTGTGTTACTTCCAGTACTAGAGGCAGTAGGCTTATATACACCAGTTGCTGGGGAACATGGGCGGGAGGGTGCTGTTGCACTCATGTCCTGCTTGTGGGTTTCCCTTGGGCATCTGATTGGCCCCTGTGTGAACAGAATGCTGGACTAGATGGACCCTTGGTCTGATCCAGCAAGGCTCTTCTTGGGTTCTTATGTCCCTCTCTGAGTTCTGCACACTCCTCCTCTGCAATGTATTCCTTTTTGTTTGCCATTTTGTTGGGGGAGGGGTGATGCTGTTCTGTAACAGAGCAGTGGGTGTGATGGGAGGAACAGTTGGCTCTTGCCACTAGCCCTTCTTAGAAATGTAGATGTTTCCGTAATACATCTCCAACCCAAAATTTGTAATTCAAACTTTTCAGAATTGGTATCGTTGTTTCTTCAGCAATGGCTGTAGAGAGGGGTGGGGGTGTCCAATTGACAGCTGAAGATCTTTGAGCATTTTTAGATGCTCCATTGCTTCAGAGCTCATTAGCATGGCAAGAGAAGAGTACTTGTCCCACTCTCAGTTGGCTCTTTCTGTAAATCGTGGCCTGCAATTCCTGGAGGGTTTGCCTTTATCAGTCAGTCTCCTGAGCACGGTTGTTCCTTGCTTTCTAGAGTCTTGCTTTCATTTCCAGCCTCAAGCCTAGAGTGCCGGTCTTTTGTGGAGGGGGTGTGTCCAGACCATGAGGTTGTAGGCAGCCTGAAGGCTCTGACTGCGGAGTGTGTACATGGGCGGAACTACTGCAGACAGATCCTCTGCCTGTATGAACTGTCCAAGGTATGGATGGATGAATGGAGCCGGGGAGGGGCGCTCCATAAAGCACAGGAATTTCACCAAGGGTCTTGCCTGTCAGTTTGGCATGGGGGTGGGGGTTTCTTCCAGGTGGCAGATGCTTCAGGATTAGTTCCCTCTTGTAGAACAGATGTGTGGTATTCCCCTCTCCTTCTCCATGGTACTCTGCAGGAGCTGGGCTGTTCCTTCAGTGAGATCTCTGCCCATGATTCTGAGAAGCTGCTTCGGGTGATCCTGTCATCTCAGCAGCCAGACAGGTGCAAGAAGGCCCAGGCCTTCATCACTACTCAGGGGCTGGAGCCAGGGACTGTGGCGGAGCTCGTGGCCGAGGAAGTCACACGAGAGCTACTAGCACCTTCGCAAGGAAAAGGTGGGGTGTCCAGTTCTCACTTCTTCATGTATGTCTGTTCAGTTCCATACAGTTGATTGTTACTTCCAAAGTTTTGCTGACATAGTGTCTTTTGATGCAACCCAAAACATCATACTGGCCATTTTTGTTGCTGCATTATGTTGTCAGCTCAGGTTCAGGGTGGCATCCACAGTGACTGCCTCCACCTCAGCCCCTTTTTTTACATCATCATCATCATTGTTGTCACTTAATTACATGTATTGTTTATTATTGGACAACATTCTCAGAGAAAGACCCAATGCGTCTTACAACAAGAATGAAAACTTACTAACTTTTTAAAAAAATCACTGCTACTGCCATAGCCATGGGATTTAAATAGCTTTCTTGGACCAAAGGGAGAGCTCATGTAACTTGTGGGGTAAGAACTCCTGGAACTGGGATTGGAGAGGAGAGGAGGTGCTTCCTTCTCAGCCTTTGTGGTCAGCTGGAGAATGTGCTGTGACCAGTATGTCATTCTGTGTATATTGTATGTACAGGGAAAAAGCAAATCCGAAATCCAGCAGAGGAGAGCCAGGCATTCCTGCAGCTGGCCAAGCTGTGCCAGGACCCCACTCTGGTTGGCATGAAACTATTGGATAAAATTTCATCTGTACCACATGGGGAGTTTCCCTGCAGTAAGTGCTTATCTCTAAACATCCAATGATGTCGGTCTTAGGAGGACTTCAGTCTTGTGACTAAGACTGCAATCCCAAACATGCATACTTGGCCACAAATCTCATTGGAGTCTGTGAGACTCAAGTCCAAGTAAACATAGATGTGTTTGTGCTGTAGGAGTGACCTTGCGTCCTCTCTCTTTCCTCTCTTGGCATGGTGCACATCTGGAAAATGTGCCACCATGATGCCAGGAGCTGTGCTCGTGGAGGCCTCGGTTCACATGCTGCACTTCTCCATGCACGTGTGTCTTGGGAGCAGTGCAGGTTTATCGCTTGAGCCCTTTGATAGTGTTTCCGGGGGTGGGAAGGGGTGGTCTCTGTCTTTGACCTTCATGACGCAAGCCTGGGAACTGGGTTTCTTTTCTCCCACAGCTATGGGATTGGCTGTTGGTGTTGCCATTTAGCAGACGGGAACTGACTGCTATGGCAAGACAGGGACTTGAGCCTGCCCATCCCAGATCAAGTCCCGCTCTCTGGCCATTGGACCACATTAGCTTTGCTTAAGTACACCTGATGGAGGTCCCTTTTCCTTCCTTAGCTACAGAGCTCCTGATCCTAGCCCATAATTGCTTCAGCTTGACATGTCACATGGAAGGGATTATTCGCGTCCTCCAAGCTGCCCGGATGCTCACGGATGAATGCTTGGCACCCAATGAAGAGTACGGCCTTGTGGTATGCAAATGCCCTGAAATGCCCCACTTCAGAGAATGATGATGGGCTGCAGTGCCCTTCCTCTCCTGGCCTTTGGAGGTTTAGCCTTTTCCAGGACATCTACTCTCTCCCTCACTGAGCAGGGAAGGCAGTGGCAGGGCAGAGACCCCCGTGTGCATGGCGGCTTCTGCTCTGATGTGAATCTTGTTCTGATGTCCTGTATGTTGATCCATGTTAGCAAGTAACATGCAGCTTGTCTTGGAAAAAGCAGTCCTAGCAGCCTGGGCTTGGCTGCCGTAATTGGCAAAAGAGTGAAAGTTAGGGGCTCCCCACTGTTCCGGCCGGACAGCAGCCATTGCTTCCTCCTGGCCTTCCATCAGTTTCTTCCACTGCTCTGTCTCTAAGCTGGTGCAATTCTTGCCCTCAGCTGGGAAAGCCAGCGGTCCATCCTGTCTGGAACCCCGCTGAAATGGAGGATGTGGTTGATGAGCAGCATTCCGCAGGCAAGAACTCTGTCCCAAATGAAAGAGAGTGGCTGCCGTGACTCCTCGGACACATCACTGCTCTAGCCACAGAGCATGTGATAACATTTTGTGGTGCCCTTTCCCTCTGCACTGTAGCTCAAGCTCTTCTCTCTCCAAAGGTTCGACTTCTCACTGGCATTGGCAGATACAATGAGATGACCTACATCTTTGACTTGCTGCACGAGAAGCATCATTTTGAGGTGCTAATGAGAAAGAAGTTGGATCCGGTGGGTACAAGTGACAGACCCTTTTCAGTCCAAGAGTTCCAGATTGTGCAATCCCCATCAGTGCCTTTGTTCTGCCTGTTTCCTTCTTAGAAAATAACCATCCCAATCCTTGCATTCCCACTACAGAATGCCCTTGCTATCAAACTCTCTTTAACTCATACACCCCCTCAGTCCCTTAAGGCAGGGGTGAGCAACTTGTAGCCCTCCAGATATTTTGGCCTACATTTCCCATCAGCCCTAGCCAGCATAGCCAATGGTGAGGGGTGGCGGGAGCTATAGACCAAGACATCTGGAGGGCCCCAAGTTGCTCACCCCACTGTAAGGACAGTTTTTCCTTCATAGCCCATTGCAGCCTTTACACCCCTTAACATATGGCTGTGAAACCTGGCTCTTGCTCTGTTCAGTTGTTTCCTTGCACGTTGGAGTGGAGGTGGGGGTTCTGCTCGGCTCCAGAGCTCACTCCCCGACAATGGTAGCTGGCGAGGTTCCAAGATGCAAGCTTTCTACACTCTCCTCCCTCCCTCTGTGGCAGAGTGGGACCCTCAAGACAGCGCTCCTGGACTACATCAAGCGCTGCCGCCCAGGGGACAGTGAGAAGCACAACATGATTGCCCTCTGCTTCAGCATGTGCCGGGAGATTGGGGAGAACCACGAGGCGGCAGCCAACGTCCAGCTGAGGCTGATTGACTCCCAGCCTTGGGGTAAGCTGCCGTCCTTCCTGGGGAGCACCAGGAGGGAGCCACCTGGAGCTGGAAGTGGTGAACTGTCTGAGGAGTTCCATCTCTGGCGGAGGAAGGCATGCGGCGGGGGGGAGGCGCCATCCGTTCACCATGAGGCCGGGCTGGTAAAGGCTTCAGGTCTCCACTGTGGATAGCCGTCTTCTCAGTTTTCATCATGTCTCCCCCAAGGAAGCAAACAAGCTTAGAAAGCAAAACTAAAAGTGTGCATCTCCCTCCCTGTCTTTCTTTTGCCCCTCCCTTTAGCTAGCCAGGTTTGGAGAAGTTTTGGTTTGGTTTGCAGGGGTGTCTGACGCGAGCAACAGGGGCAGAGTGGATTCAGCACTGAGTGGCAAAGCAGCTAGGCAAAGACTCCTCTAAGCTTGCCGGAGCATTCCTAAGCAGCAGCTGCTCATACAGAACACTCCAGGCACTTCAGCCAGCTGTGCTCCAACCTTAGCTGCCCCTAAGAGCCACAGGGAGCTCATACAACTCCAAAGCCCCTTCCAGCACTGGTACGCCCTGTGCTGGAAGGGTCTTACTGTGAGTGCTCCATCCATGAGACTCACAGACATTGTTACCATTACACAACAACTGATCTGCAGAGGGACTTGTTGAGGGGTCAGTGTGGAGGAGTGGAAGTTCATAATTCCAGAGACCTCAGTTTTCTTGTGAAGCCTGGATGTAATTTGCTGCTGAAAGAGGAGTAGTAACCACTGAAGATCCCTTGAGTAAAACTTCACCTGTGGATGGAATATGTTATGCAGAGCCTTTTTGGTGGCCGCTCCCAGTCTGTGAAACTCCCTCCCAACGGACCCTAGGTTTGCTCCCTCTCTGCTGTCCTTCCACCGGCAGGTGAAGACCAATTTATTCAAGGTCTTTGGCCTGTAAGTGGAGCTGTTGGGTTGGGTGCTGTTTTATAATAATAATCCCCCCTCCCCCTGGTAATAGTGATGTTTTTATTGTATTTTAATTTATCATTTTATTGTTCTAATCAATTTTAATTGTTTCTATAAGCCACCTTGATGCCATTTTTTGGTAGAAAGGTGGGGCACACATTGATTGATTGATTGATTGAATATTGAGTGTCCCACTGCTGGCTGCCCTCCTCCATCTGAGACAGAATGGAACATTAGACCTATGGTGGAAGTTCCTTCTTCCGAGGTGGAGCGGGTCATCCAGAACCTCCCAGACTGGGGCCAGCATTTGCCCTGAGGACAAGTTTGGAAGGGTTCCCTTTGCTAGTGCAGTGTTGCTTGGAGATGATTCACTTTCCTGTCCTCTTTGATCCATTCATGACAGTTTTTCTGTATCTGTACTGATAACATTTTGAAATTTTTGCACCATTTTTTTCATTTTCGCATCTATCATACTTCTAAAACTGAGAGGGTGACCCCACTGGTAGAAATTTGGAAGAACCTAGGTTGGCAAAACTATTCTCATTTATTGGACCAATTAGGTTAGTCAAGGAGTTATGTTAGCTAGCAAGGTTCACAGAACATTAGGCAAAATGGAAAGAGAGCAAAATTTCCATTGCTCTGATGAAGAACTTTCTGGAGACTGGAAATCTGCATGGCCTTGGACCAGCCTAAGTTGGTTTAAAAGTAGGAGACATAATTTACCTTCCCCAGTGCGGCATCATGACCAAACCAATCTCATAAAAATATTTTTATGTATTTATATGCCAGGCAACTGGACATGCTGTGAATGGCCCAGAGGATTTTTAGGAAATAAAGATGGTGGGCAGCAGTATTAAAAAAAAAGAAAAAGGGCACTGCTGTTATCTAATGGGGGCGGGGGCACAGAGGGCAGTTGAGCAGCCTCGGATGGGGGCAGAGCGTGGGCACACGTGTGCAAGGTGGATGTGGTGCATGGTTTGTACTCAGTTTCTTGGGAAAATTACTTCTCCATATCAGCCATTTTGTGGTGGTGCCCACAACTGTTTCTCACATTTTTAAGTGTGCTCTCACACAAAAATGTTGGGGACCCCTGAGTTACCTGCTTGGTATTGCTTGTCATTTTGTTCCTTGCATTATCTTGCCTGATTTATCTTGGGTTCACTTGTGGCCTCCTCTTTCTCCTACCTCTGGATTTGGCTGTTTCTTTTATATCCCTTGGTCCCCTCACACAGAGCAGGCAGCATCCGGCTCACCATGGCCATGCAATCAGTCTCCTCTCTCCTTTCCAGAGAGAAGCCTTCAGAATGTGCCATACCTGAAGAAGCTCCTGATGAAGGCACTGACCCTCTTTACAGATGCCGCTGAGAGCTATTCTAAGGTAAAATGGGGACACTGGATGGGGTTCAAATAGAGATGGGAACCTGTGGCCCTGCACGTGACTTCAACTCCCATCATCCCAGCCAGCATGGTCACAGGTGGTGGGAGTTGTAGTCCAACATCATCTGAAGGGCCAGATTTAAATTTAAATTAAAGGCGAGCTGCAGAGACACGTGTTGCTTCATGTGTTCTGTATAGTCATAGTTGTGGCATCAGATATGTGAAAAGGACTGTGATCTGTTATCGAGGAGCTCTGCCTCGCTTGTGCTTTAAGTATACACTTTGCACTTGGACTCTAGAGAATCCAGTGTGCCTGAGTAAGCGCATCAGGCAGAGGCTTGGAGACCTGGGGCATGAAAGCAGATGCTTGTGGCTGCCTTCCTTTGACTTACAACAGGTGGAGTGCCTTTCCACCAACAGAGCACACGAAGAGGTGTGACAACCTCTGGATGTACGCTAATGCCTTATTTTATGCCTAGTCCTTTTGCACACAGCCATCCTGGGCACACCCATTTGAATTGGCCAATCAGAGCCCTAGTAATGCCAGAAAACTGTTCCCACCAATAAAGCAATCCACAGTCGTTAGCATTAGAAAAGGTTAATGACCCTCCATCCAGGATTTGCACACAGAACTCCAGTAGTGACTAAAGGGGAGGGCTGACTCAGCTCCTAGTCCTTATTTTCAGTTTTGTGTGCTGCACCCGTGGCGACCCATTTGTTTTGGGGAAAAGACCCTCCCTGAAACCTCAACGTTCCAAAAAGACATCTGAAGAGTCTGTTTGGGTTCCCCTTCTCTCCAGGAGTTCCAGTACTGTTTTATCCTGTTATCTGTTGCTAGCTTTGCTCCTCACTCCTTCCCCCAGTTTCCCCCATTGATGTTTATTATTTTTACTATTATTATTTTACTATTGGTCTAGTCGGGGCTCCCAGGGAACCCTTGTACTTCCCTTCCCAAGTTTTGCAACACAAGCCTCTTAACATGGAAGAGTTAAGAGGATCTGTAAGGCAGAGGCGGGCAACTTGTGGCCTTCCAGATGCTTCGGCCTACAGTTCTCATCAGCTCCCTCACCATTGGCTATGCTGGCTAGGGCTGATTGAAGTTGTAGGCCAGAATATCTGGAGGGCCACAAGTTGCCCACCCTGTTGTAATTTCTTCACCAGCCTGCAGATCCACAGAAGGCTCCTTCTGTGATCTGGAACGGAGACCTGTGATCTCCTTCTGTGATTTGGAACGGAGTATTCCAAACCTCCCCTCTCTGATGGGAAGCCCTCTTTCTAGGATTAGGTAACTACTGGTGCATTTTTTTTCTTCCCGTTTCCAACTTCCTATCCCTGTCTGGCTTCTCCAAAGCACAATCTATCCATACCAATCCAAACCCTGTGCCCTGTATACAGTCAGGGCCAGAAATATTGGAACAAGGATAACTGTTTTGGCAGTTGACCTCTGTACACCACCACATTGAAGTTGAAAGGAAACACATCCAGATGGGAGCGAAGTCAGGACTTTCAGCTGCAATTCAAGGGGTTTGACAAAAGTGGGGCACTAACCATTCAGGAAGGACAGCCAGTGGCATACACCCCCCCCCCCCCAAGGTTGGTGGCTCATAAGTAATGGAACAAATGGCTGACAAGCAGCTGCATGGCCAGGTGTGGCCTGTTTCCTGGGTACCCCATGACAAATCAAGCAGATAAAAGGCCTGGAGGTGGTTCTGAGTGTTACATTTGCATTTGGTAGCTGTTCACTGGAACTCCTAACATGAAGTCCAAAGAGGTGTCCATGCGAGTGAAGGAGGTCATCATTAGGCTGAGGAAACAAAATAAACCCATCAGAGAGATAGCAAAAAGATTGGGAGTGGCCAACACAACAGTTTGGAACATCCTGAAAAAGAAGGAATTAACTGGCAAGGTCAGCAACAGCAAAAGGCCTGGAAGACCACGGAAGACAACTAAAGTGGATGACTGCAGAATTCTGCTCATGGTGAAGAGCAACCCTTACACAACATCTAGCCAGGTCAAGAACACTCTTGAGGAGGTAGGCATGTCATTGTAAACATCTACAGTCAAGAGATGGCTTTATGAATGTAAATACAGAGGCTTCACAACAAGGTGCAAACCACTGGTAACACTCAAGAACAGACAGACCAGTTGAGCCTTTGCCAGCAAACACCTTAAAAAAGCCTGCCCAGTTCTGGAATAAGATTCTTTGGACTGATGAAACCAAGATTAACTTGTGCCAGAATGATGGGAAGAGAAAAGTATGGAGAAGGAAAGGAACAGCTCATGATGCAAAGCATACCACATCATCTGTCAAACATGGTGGAGGCAGTGTTATGGCATGGGCATGTATGGCTGCCAATGGAACCGGGTCACTGGTGTTTATTGATGATCTGACTGCTGATAAAAGCAGCGGGATGAATTCTGAAGTGTACAGGGCTATCCATTCTGCTCAGATTCAGCCGAATGCTGCCAAACTGATAGGACGCCGCTTCATATTGCAGATGGATGATGACCCCAAACATACAGCAAAAGCTACGCAAGAGTTTCTCTAGGCAAAGAAGTAGGATGTTCTTCAATGGCCAAGTCAGTCACCTGATCTCAACCCAACAGAGCATGCTTTTCACTTACTGAAGACAAGACTGAAGGCAGAAAGACCCACAAACAAGCAGCAGCTGAAGGCAGCTGCAGTAAAGGCCTGGCAAAGCATCTCGAGGGAGGAAACTCAGCATTGGGTCATGTCCATGGGTTCCAGACTTCAGGCAGTCATTGACTGCAAAGGATTTTCATCCAGGTATTAAAGGTGATCCTTAAGTTTGAAATGATGTTGGTTTGTTCCATTCCTTATGAGCCACCAACGATGGGTGTGTGTGTATGCCACTGGCTGTCCTTCCTGAATGGTTAGTGCCCCACTTTTGTCCAACCCCTTGAATGACAGCTGAAAGTCCTGACTTGGCTCCCATCTGGGTGTGTTTCCTTTCAACTTCAATGTGGTGGTGTACAGAGGCCAATTGCCAAAACAGTTAGCTTTGTTCCAATATTTCTGGCCCTAACTGTATATCAAGTTGCCCTGTTGCAGCCTTCCCCAACCTGGTGCTGTCCAGATGTTTTGGACTACAACTCCCAGCATTTGTGACCATTGTCCATACTGGTTAGGGCTGGTGAGACTTGACTTCCAAAACATCTGGAGCGCACCAGGTTGGGAAGGCTGTGCTGTTGCAATTAGGTACAGTTGCAGCAGCTATTTCCGCCTTGCTTACCTGACTCTCTTCTCTTCATCCTTCCTCTTTCAGGACTTCTGTGTGCGCCAGTCCTTGCGCTGCAACAGGCTGACAAAGCTCATTACTCTGCAGCTCCACTTCCTGAACACCAACCACAGAATCAAGCTGATCAACCTGAGCAGGAAGAGCCTGCTAGAATGTGTCATGTCACTGCCCAGGTTCTACCAGGTGAGGAGGAGTACAGGAGGGCATTCACCATTTGGAACGGCTTACAGCTGTTATTGGATCTTGAGTATTTCTCCTTGAGAGAGCCTGATCAGAGGGGCCTGTTACAGGCAGGAGACAAGCTCTGCCCTGTCATGTGCCCAGATACATCCCCTGTTCTTTCTGAGAGCCTGGCTATGTGTTACATTGGCAGTGTGAAAAGTAGCCACTCTGACTGTTGAGAATTATAAAGGCACCCTCATCTGTTGACACTCGAGAAAACCTTGGTGGTCTTTGACCCGACGTCATGCTGAAGAAGGGCAATGCCAAAGAGTGTTCAAACTACCGTACAATTGCACTCATTTCACATGCCAGCAAGGTGATGCTCAAAATCCTACAAGCTAGGCTTCAGCAGCATGTCAACCGAGAACTACCGGAAGTACAAGCCGGGTTTCGGAGAGGCAGAGGAACTAGAGATCAAATCGCCAACATTTGCTGGATCATGGAGAAAGCAAGAGAATTCCAGAAAAACGTCTATTTCTGCTTCACTGACTACGCTAAAGCCTTTGATTGTGTGGATCACAACAAACTGTGGCAAATTCTGAAAGAGATGGGACTACCAGACCACCTTACCTGTCTCCTGAGAAACCTGTACGAGGGTCAAGAAGCAACAGTAAGAACCGGACATGGAACAACCGATTGGTTCCAAATTGGGAAACGAATACGACAAGGCTGTATATTGTCGCCCTGCTTATTTAACTTAAATGCAGAGTACATCATGAGAAGCGCCGGGTTGGATGAATCACAGGTCGGAATTAAGATTGCCGGGAGAATTATCAACAACCTCAGATACGCAGACGATACACCCGAATGGCAGAAAGTGAAGAGGATCTAAAGAGCCTCTTGTTGAGGGTGAAAGTGGAGAATCATAGAATCATAGAATAGTAGGGTTGGAAGGGGCCTACAAGGCCATCGAGTCCAACCCCTTGCTCAGTGCAGGAATCCAAGTCAGAGCATCCCTGACAAATGGCTGTCCAGCCTCGTCATGAAGGCCTCCAGTGTGGGAGAGCCCACCACCTCCCCAGGTAATTGGTTCCATTGTCGTATTGCTCTTACAGTCAGGAAGTTTTCCCTGATATTCAGCCGGAATCTGGCTTCCTGTAACTTGAGCCCATGATTCCGTATCCTGCACTCTGGGATGATCAAGAAGAGATCCTGGCCTCCTTCTCTGTGACAACCTTTCAAGTACTTGAAGAGTGCTATCCTATCTCCCCTCAGTCTTCTCTTCTCAAGGCTAAACAGGCCCAGTTCTTTCAGTCTCTCTTCATAGGGCTTTGTTTCCAGTCCCCTGATCATCTTTGTTGCTCTCCTCTGAACCTTCTCCAGTTTGTCTGCATCGTTCTTAAAGTGTGGCGCCCAGAACTGGACACAGTACTCCAGACGAGGCCTATCCACTGCTGAGTAGAGGGGAACTAGTACTTCCCAGGATTTGGAAGTTATGCTTCTATTAATGCAGCCCAAAAGAGCATTGGCCTTTTTTGCAGCCACATCACATTGTTGGCTCATATTCAGCTTGTGATCGACAACAATTCCAAGATCCTTTTCGCTTGTAGTGTTGTTGAGCCACGTATCCCCATCTTGTAACTGTGCATTTGGTTTCTTTTTCCTAGGTGCAGAACTTGGCATTTATCCCTATTAAATGTCATTCTGTTGGTTTCTGCCCAGCGCTGCAGTCTATCCAGATCACTTTGAATTTTGTTCCTGTCTTCCAAAGTATTAGCTATCCCGCCCAATTTGTGTCATCTGCAAATTTGATCAGCATTCCCTGCACCTCCTCCTCCAAGTCATTAATACAAATGTTGAAGAGCACTGGGCCCAGGACTGAGCCCTGCGGTACCCCACTCGTTACCTCTCCCCAGTTTGAGAAGGTCCCATTGATAAGCACTCTTTGAGTCCGATTCTGTAGCCAACTGTGGATCCACCGGATCGTTGTTTCATCTAGCCCACTTTGAGCTAGTTTGCTCATCAGGATATCATGGGGCACTTTGTCGAAAGCTTTGCTGAAGTCGAGGTATATGATGTCTACAGCATTCCCACGGTTTACAAGGGAGGTTACTTGATCCAAAAATGAGATCAGATTTGTCTGGCAGGACTTGTTCTTGACAAATCCATGTTGGCTTCGAGTAATCACGGCATTGTTGTCAAGGTGTTTCCAGATGGATTGCTTTATGATCTGCTCCAGAATTTTCCCAGGGATTGATGTCAGACTGACTGGTCTGTAGTTCCCAGGTTCCTCCTTTTTACCCTTTTTGAAGATAGGGACAACGTTAGCCCTCTTCCAGTCATCTGGCACTTCCCCCGTCCTCCATGATTTCTCAAAGAGAATAGACAGCGGTACTGAGAGTTCTTCTTCCAGTTCCTTTATTACTCTAGGATGCATTTCATCTGGCCCTGGAGATCTGAACTCATTCAAAGTAATGAGGTGTTCCTTGACCATATGCCTATCGCTCTCAAGCTGCAATCCTGCCCCTTCAGCCTGTACTTCGCCTTTGCCAGGGGGGTCATAGACCCTCTTTTGGGAGAAGACTAAAAGTGCAAAAGCTGGTTTGAAACTCAACATTAAACAAACGAAGATCATGGCATCTGGCCCCATCACTTCTTGGCATATAGAAGGGGAAGAAATGGAAGCAGTGACAGATTTTATTTTCTTGGGCTCCAAGATCACCGCAGATGGTGACTGTAGCCATGAAATTAAAAGACGCTTGCTTCTTGGGAGGAAAGCTATGGCAAACCTAGACAGCATAGTAAGAAGCAGAGACATCACCTTGCCGACAAAGGTTCGTATAATCAAAGCTATGGTTTTCCCAGTAGCAACGTATGGCTGTGAGAGCTGGACTATAAGGAAGGCTGAGCGCTGAAGAATCGATGCTTTCGAACTGTGGTGCTGGAGAAGACTCTTACGAGTCCCCTGGACTGCAAGGAGGTCCAATCAGTCCATCCTAAAGGAAATCAACCCTGAGTGCTCATTGGAAGGACAGATACTGAAGCTGAAGCTCAAATATTTTGGCCACTTAATGTGAAGAGAAAACTCCCTGGAAAAGACCCTGATGCTGGGAAAGATTGAAGGCAAAAGAAGGGGACAGCAGAGGATGAGATGGCTAGATAGTGAATATGGACTTGAGTGCACTCCGGGAGAGAGCGCAGGACAGGAAGGCCTAGTGTGCTGTGGTCCATGGGGTCACGAAGAGTCGGACACGACTGAACAACTGAACAACAACATGCTGAAGAAACAGAAACTGTGGATAGCCAGTGGATTGTTATTAGCGATTCCCCCATCCCCGCTGTTCGATTGCTAGGAGAAATTAGCTGAGTGAGATAACAAGAGAGAAATTGGCGGGCAGTAGTTCTGTCTCTGTCAGCAGGATGTCTGGGCAAAGACTTTCAAACTTCTCTTGAGTGTCAGCAGAACATTCTCAACAGTCAAAGCCTTGCTATTTTTTATGTAGTAAATGTTAACATGCAGCCAGGATCTTTGTAGGATTGACAAAGAGCCTCAGAGGGCATAGTCCTTTTGATGGAAAGAGGTGGTGTGCAGTTCCTGGCCCGCTCATGCCAGCTGGAATTTCTCTCCCTCTCCCAATCTCTCCCCAGGCTGCCGTTGTGGCTGAGGCCTATGACCTTGTCCCAGACTGGGCTGAAGTCCTGTATCAGCAAGTGATTATGAAGGGTGATTTCAGCTACCTAGAGGAGTACAAGCAGCGTGGCCTGCTCAAGGCGAGCACCTTTGAGGAAATTGCCCAGAAGTGAGTCCTCTTTGCAGCCAAGTGAACCATTTGCAGCCCAGTTCTCCAGTGGGGAGACATTCCCCAAATTGGGTTTCCTGTACAGTTGGGATACTGGCTCCATGTCTTCAAGTCCTTCAGTGTATGTACCGAAAGGAGGCAGCTCTCATTCCTTCGGCACTAGGCTAAACTAATGGGGAGGCTGGTTGTATTCTGTCAGAGGACAAGGGATGGGGACATCTGTTAACAGTGTGACCATCTCTTCCAGGTTCAAGCAGCGTGCAGGCAATGAACCTGCTCTAAAAAACCTGAAGAAGCTGTTGACATATTGCGACGATATCTATGTGTATTACAAGCTAGCTTACGACAACCAGTTCTACGATGTAGTGAACATGCTTCTAAAGGATGCCCAAACAGGTTGTTGTTTGAATGACCTGCTGGCAAACTAGACTGCCTGACTGAGAGAACAGCTGGATCCATAACGTATGTTATGGGGAACTTAAAACAGACCAGAAGGCAGCTTGTGGATAAGCTGTTAGATTTTCAATATCTGAACCATACAAGAAGACACAGTACAACGTTGTTTCCAGCAGCCATACTAACAGTGAGGAGGATTATTAACCTTGGGGTTGGTTTCAAATTAATTTTGACTTCTGAAGTCAGAATTGAATAAAACTGGCATTTGTATGTAACAACTTCACATTGGAGACTGACTTTCTCTCTGGGGATCCTTCTCCTGAAACCAGAAGTTACTTAGAACTACACATTGCAAAAAACTATGTCTGATCTTGAAGCTCTGTATCTGAGCTTCCAGGTTACAAAATGGTGGGATGAGCTTCAGTAATCTTTTTCCTGTGTAGTGCAAATAGCCTGAAAGGTAAGAGTATTAGAGGACCATTTGCTGTACAAACAACTTTTGTTCAACCTTTTGTTCAACATTAGATCTGAAGTATCACTTTTACAATACCTACTATCCCAGCCATGTTTAATACTATGTTTTCAAAAACATTTTAAATAACAGGTAGCATTTCAGACCCAAGTTGAGCTTCAGAAATTGGCAGGCATAATTCAGATTCACAACTCCCCTCTCCTATTACCCTCATTACTCCCATTGTTCATGAGCAATTCTTACATTTTCATGAAATTTAGATGAGCCCAGCTTTTAAAAGTTCCTAGTAAATGACTTCCTTGGCTCTGGCTAAAGGTGGAGAGCTGGTGCCCATTACTGCCTCAGAGCATTCATATGTGAGCAAAGGTGAGCTAAAAAAATGATGTTACCATAGAGAAATGGGTAGTTCAGTAAATCACTATAGGTTGGATCCAGAACTAGGCATACTTGGAGTAGACCCACTGAAAGTCAATGACTAAGTCTGGATCTAACCTCTATGTGTGAGGGATTGTGGACTTGGTATACCTGCTATATCAGTTAGATTAGATTATGGGGCTATTTTCTGTAGAAAGGTGGCTTAATGGAGAGAGAGAAAATAGTTTTCCAAGGTTCCTGTTACTTAATTTTGCTGCGTGTGTTTTTCTGTAAAATGATCCTTACACCAGCAAGTGAACAGCATACCTTTCAGGTATGAGCATCATTTAATTCTGTGAAGTCCATAAAAATGCACAAACGTGCCTGTGATTGAAGCACACATATGGATAAAAAGAGCGTTTTTTAATCCACACAAGTACCCATTTATAAATCTGCTGTAACAGACTGGGTTCACATGTCACACTAAGCCACGGTGGGTTGTCATCGTGGGTGGTCACAGAGTGGCTTAGTGTGACGTTCGAACCCAGAGTGGTTTTCCCATTATGGGTAGTTTTGTGCAAACAAGCTACCCTGAGAACCCATAGCTTGTAGTGGGGTTATTTAGGGTGGCTTGTTCTGAGGGTGGCTTACGTGGCAGGGTGATTTTTCCGCGGGTTGTCAGGAATGGCTAGAAAACCTACTGGCAAGAGCAAAAAGCTCCTTGCAATCTTGCCAGTGTTGCCACCATTCTCAGCCTCAGGATGGATTTTTTTTTCTAGGAATCATGAAGAAAGGACACCGGAGGGTCTTGTATGTGTTTGCAAGTGTTGCTTTTTTAAAATTTTCACTCCTGTGCATGTGCACAGGAGCAAAGGGCTACTGCCCGGAATCTTGCGTAAATTTCCCCTCTGTTTTACTGCTCTGCCATGAGATCTGTGCAAATTTCCTCTCTGTTCTACTGTTCTGCCATGAATTTGACATTGAGAAGGGGGCAGAGGGTTGGGTGTGCTTATTTCAGTGTAACTTCAAAAATAAAAAAGGTGTTCACTAGCAAGGGAAGCCCCCATAATGGATTGGTCCACTGTGGTTGCTGGCTGATAAGGGAAACTCCCTCCCCCTCCTGCATAAGATCTCAAAAACAAAGTATTTTTCTGGGCCCTGATGAGCATAGGAACACATTTGCCATTTTTTATGTATTGTTCAGGGTCTTGCACAAATGTGCAAGAGTACCTGCCTGCTATTGAGCCCAGCAGAGTCAGATTCCACTCTTGCAAATCTCCTTGTCAATTTCATCCTTCATCTTGGTGCTTCTGATGCAAAACTCTGCCCCCCTGCCCTGATCAGATCACAGAAAGGAAATACTTTTCTGAGCCCTTACGAATGTGCTAGCAAGCTTTTGTTGTTTGGTGTCTTGTGCTCTTGCACAGGAGCAGGTGTCCCCTATTTTGCCAGTCATGTATCCCCCTCTGTCCTCCACCTTGGTACTTCACTTGATAGCAAACACCTTTTGGCTTTTGATGTTACACCGAAGTAAGTGCACTCATCCCAAAGCGTCTTCTCTCAACTCTCCCCACCCCCGGTCAATGTCAAATTCATGCCAGAGCAGTAAGATGGGAAATCTGCACAAAATTCCTAGCAGTGGCCATCCTCTCCTGCGCAACTTGCACAGGAGCAAAAAAAAAAGCTTACGAAAGTAGGGGAAGTTTGCGAAAATTTCACTGACAGAATTGCAAACATTTGCCTGCATTTATAAGGACTTGGAAAATTATTTCCTTTTTGCAATCTGATGTGGGAATGGGGAGGGAGTTTCCCTCATCAGGGAAAGAGTGCTGATGTAGGGAATGAGGATTTCTGCTGCAAGGGCCCTGGACTATGTTCCAGCAATGGCCTGGAGGATGGAGAGGGACTGAAGGGGTACACATGAGAAGCCACCAAGTGGGCAATCGTCTCTTGGGAGTGTCAAGCCAATCCACCATAGCTTGTTCTCAGGATGGCTTAGCATGACGTGTGAACAAAGCACATTTAGTGTGCAAAGTGAAAATGGCAGGAAAACATAACTTAGCAACCTCTTCCAGCTTGGTATTTTTATTTCCTTATGTTAAAGACTAAATCTATGGAATATGGAAGTTAAATCCTCCTGGGAATTGCCAAAATAAACAGGGTTTATTTCTAGGAAAGGCTACTACTAAAAAACAGAAGATTACTCCGAAGAAAAAGCCAACAATGGTTAAGGAGTGATGTGCCAGATGAATCTGATCTCATTTTTTGATCAGGTCACCTCCCTTGTGGACTGTGGGAATGCTGTGGACATCATATACCTCGACTTCAGCAAAGCGTTCAACAAAGTGTCCCGTGATATTACCAAACTAGCTCAAACTGGGCTAGATGAAACAACGATCCGGTGGATCCACAGTTGGCTACAGAATCAGACTCAAAGAGCGCTTATCAATGGGATCTTCTCAAATTGGGGAGAGGTAACGAGTGGGGTACCGCAGAGCTCAGTCCTGGGCCCAGTGCTTTTCAACATTTTTATGAATGACTTGGAGGAGGAGGTCCAACCCTACTTCCAACCCTACTATTCTGTGAGGTGCCATTAGAAAATATGAGCTCTGCATGTTGTAAATGGGACAACTGGCTATACATAGTTTCCATTCTGTTCTAGTGATAGAAAGGCAGGTAGCAGCGCAAAGGTTTGCCGATTCTTCTATTGACCAGGTGCAACCAGCTTCTTGGAGCCTGTGGAACTCTTAGGGTACAATCCTATGGTCCCTGGGACACTGTCCCAGGCGCCATGGGATAGATCGGCTCTCTGCCTCTGACGGCACAGCCGTCTGCCCTCTGCCCTGCCTTCCCAGCCCCCACAGAAACAACCACATCTCCATACCTTTCTGATGTTGACAAAAGTGGAAAGGAAGTGTGTGTATCAGGTCATGGACCTCCCTGCTCTTCCCAGTCATGCTCCCCCCGCCCCACCAACCAGGCAGTAATTAATTTCTTCTCATTGGTTTCAGAAAAACAAAATTCCCTTTGATTGGTTTCAGAATGACAGAAAAACTGGTCAGGGAGCGGGGAAAAGGACTGGTCCTCCCTCACTTCTACCCTGCTGGCATGAGCTCAGCAGGACTTTGGCTATCTCGGAGGCTTCAGCATTGGAGCTCTCTGAGATAAAGGTTAGAATTGTCCTGTTAAACACTGTACTTGCTCCTAAAGCTGACCTTACACTCAGAGAGACCATGCGCAGAGAAAGAATAGTAAGAATGAGCAACAGAGGGGCATCCTCAAGAGGTCCAACAATAAGTAAATGGTCTACAAAGCATCTCAAGGAACAATTGTAGATCAGAATCATTCAGTAACAAACAATTGGGTAGAGGTGACAACCCAGGACAGAGTGGAGATTCTTGGGAAGTTGGATTTTCTTTCAAGGGACAGGATGTCCAAAAGCAGTTGGCATCCGAGAGAGTAACAACATGCTCTCTCTGCTTAAGGGTGCTATTCCAGTGAAGGATGGTTTAGCAGGCTTACTACTCAGTTTTGTACCAATTTGCAAAAGTGCTCACCGTAAGGCCCAGATTGCCTCTTAATGAACTAGAGAGTTGAACTTGTACTGCAATGAACTTGTAGTATGCATCAGAAGTTGTCTCTCTGGACAGAAAGAATTATTGCCTTTGCTGCTAAGAAAGCTCACTTGATCTTGTAGCGTCTAGACCACATTCCATCAAGGTGAATTGGCTGAGCTTACTTCCACAGTGTGATCCCTGAGGGAGAAGGATTTTGGTATCTGTAGTCCAAAAAGGATTATTCCTGGTCATGTAAAACTGACATGTGTTCCACCTATATCCAGTTCGTGCACTGATCTCACGACAGAAAGATCAGTTCTTGAGGCCTGCAGAAAAGTGTATGAAGTGTCTATTATTTGCTATACACCAAACATTTTCTAGTGAGATACTAATTAATGGGATCAAGGAAAGCACCCAGTTGCCTTATGGAAAAGGTCCATGCAGGGACCTACAGATGAGTAAACTGAGCTGAACCATCTCCCATAGGAGCCTCTTCTCAGGAAGATCCTAAATTAAGCAATGTTCAAACAGCCAATGCTCTTCAGTGCCTCTGTGCCTAAGCACTTGCCCATGAGTGATGTTCTTAAGGGACCATCAGGAGAAACTTCCTGACAGAGCAATACGACAATGGACCCAATTCCCTAGGGAGGCGGTGGGCTCTCCCACACTGGAGGCGTTCAAGAGGAGGCTGGACAGCCATCTATCAGGGATGCTCTGACTTGGACTCCTGCATTGAGCAGGGGGTTGGACTCGATGGCCTTGTAGACCCTTTCAACCCTACTGTTCTATGATTCTACTATGATTCTAGGTTCACCCAAAAACAAGCCCTGAGGGTTCTCAGGTGCTCAGTACTTTTGAGTGGGATCAATATATATGGCAATATATATGGCCATACATTTTTGTGGGCTTCTGGACAACTTGGTAAGGCTGGCCTAAAACTGGCCAACTGAAATTCTAAGCAAGTCGCTGGAAGTATGTATTTATGTCCCTAGAATAGCTCAGTCTTCCTAAGGCACCCTTCCTTATGGCAGAGATTGCATGGATACCAGAATCCTTTGCAGGGTCTATGGATCATAAGGGAAACTGGAGGTACCTGTGTGGAGCATCCTTACCAGCCCAACAGCTTCCTCAAAATGTGATGATCCTATCCTGAGTTGTGCATGTCCGTAGGAAAAACTGCAGACAGCAAAACCCATATCATTTAGTAAGGCTACAGTGGGTAGCCACTAAGGCCCTAATAACGATATTTATGGCTTCAAGAGGCCTTGGCTTTTAATACTGGGTTAAAAGGCACAGCATGCCCTCCTGTTCCTTTACTCAAGATATTTGGCTCCCGCATCTCTCTTCCTGGTCACCTCAGCCTCTGCTATCATGCCTCCGAAACTAGGTCCACAATGGGGCGTGACTTTTACAAAGGACAGGGGTTTTGTTGGTTATTCTCAAGCAACTGTAGGGGAGAGGAGCAGGATCACTGGTAGGAGGGCTGTATATAGGGTTGCATGTATCAGTTCCCCCAAGCAGGCCTATCTTTTGGTGGGCACTCCTGGCTCTAACCAAGTTAGGAAAATGCCTGAAGATAGAAAGCAATACTGATCAAGAGGGCTATTGTGAATGGATTTCTTGAGCCAAAGATTCACTCTGTTATAGTGAAGGGAGGGGCAAGACAGCACACAGAAATGTTTATCCTCATGTGCCTCCCTTTCCTTAGCAGCACTCACCTGATTGAGCTTTGGTTGTCATATCAATTTCAGCACATGCTCCAGCTATCACACTCTTATTGGGGGGGGGGGGTGGATCTACTTGCTGTTGCAGCTCACTCAAAACCTTCGTTGATTTGCCGAACAGACATGCACTAGCAGTCAGCACTGAGACTTTTTTGGTGGTCAAAAGGAGGTGGGAGAACATTACATAAACCAGAGATGTAGCAGGAGCAATAACAGGGCTGGCAAGCCAGCGGTGAGACCAGGTCCCAAACATTCTCAGTCAGGCCTCAAGGCCAGTAGAGGCAAACACAATAAACCAGAGGAAGAGGCAGGATACTTCTTACACTGCAAGATCTGCTTACAGCAAGCATGTCTAACATCCCTCCCCTCCCCAGCTGTAGATCTATTTCACAAATTTAATGGAAGCATTCACACTACAGGCCAGTTCACACATCATAACAGCAAACTGTGGGTTAATAAATTAACCCACAATTCGCAAGGATGTCAGCCACTTTCGGTTTCCATAAACAATCTTAAATAATCCAGCAAATCTTAGGTTAACTCTGGATTGTTTAACCCATAAACAACCCAGACTGCCTGGGTTTGGACATCATGCTAACAAGCTACAAACAAGACAGTTTTAGGTTGTTTATGCAAACTGGAAGTGGCTCATGTGCAGCGTGCGCCCCTACAAGTCAGGAGTTAGTTAACCCATGATTTGCCATTGTGATGTACAATGTGGATCTTTGGGAAGGGAGAAAGTATGAAATGCTTGCTAGCCATTTGGAGGAGGCTTAACCTTCCGTTAGACTCTGGCTCCTGCTTTAGGGCAGGATGGGGCCTTGCTCCTTTGTCACACTAGCTGCCCCAGCAGTCCTTGCAGCTGCATGCTCTCCTAGGATGACTCAGTTCTTGATCCCTATTATTGATGTTTTCAGTCCCTTTCTGCCAGACTGAAGAATCTTCCCCATATCAACAGCAAGGGTCAAACCTTTAGTCTTTGCTAAGAAAAAGGTAACTGTGTGACCCAGGAGGGACAAGAGCCTCTGTTCGCATGCAGAAGGCAGGAATTATATACACCAGCGTGGAGGCCCTCCCTACCTCACGTCGGAAGGTTTGAAGCCTGGCCCTTCTGACATAGGAGCAAAAGAATACACACCTGACTGCTTTTCCTCACTACACAAGAATGGTTGTATGATTCAAGTTTTAGTAGCTAGCTTCTTGTACAATCACTACAAGAAGCTAGCTATATAAATCTTAGAAAGGCACTTTTTGCAAATTGCACATAACCTAAAATAGTATGTGCTATAAACATTACTTACTGCAAAGTATCCTCAAAAGAAATAGGAAACCAACTTAAAACTGTTCATATGCATGTTTCATTTGCAGACATTGTTCTTATAGATCTAAGGCTCCTGCTGAAGCCAAAGGATGGCAAGTGACCTGATTTCAAGTTGTTGGACTCAGGCACCACTATACCTGCTAAAGCCAGAGAAAAAAATCTGACAGTTATAAGACATTGGGATTAAGTAGGGCCTAGTGTGAGACTGGAAGGCCAGGCTGGAAGATGCTCAGAAAACTAGTATGTTCTCAAGTGAGAGAGAGAAAGAAGGCCAAGAAAGCCCTGCCTGCTTTCAAGCCATCGTTCTCACTCACAGTAGAAGCACAGCCAAACCAAAGGTCTCAGTCCTCACAATAGTGATTTTATTAAATTAGTTACTTTTATAAAACATTTGCAGATGTCATAATTGTTAACATAACAATTTGCCCAACTGTCGTTAACTGTTGCAGTTTGCTAAGCAGGATTCCTGTAAATGAAAACAAAAACAAAAACAGCAAAGTCTTGTGAGAGTTGGATTATAGCCACCAAAACTTGGTGACAAAGAATTCCCCCCAAGAGTCAGAGAAGTGTAAACTAAACTGCTTAGACTTGAGTTACAAGTTTCTTCCAATGCAACAGAACCATCCCCCATTCTGACCCAAAGAGGCGATTTATTTACCACTTCCCAGATCTGAAGTCAGTGGAATTTCACAGATGCATTCCAAGTGCAGAATCCTCCCCTCAGGCCATTTGCCAACCTACTGAAAACCTCAAGCTCTAATTTAATAGATAAAGCCATTTTTAATACTAAATGCACACCATGCCCTTGCTGCAAACTGCTTTTGTTGTCTGGGTAGAGTCTATGGAAAAGGTACAGTTAAGGCTGTTATTACTAAACTGTGCTGGTATTAATACAATTTTGGCCTCTTTGAAATTAATTTCCAATTAAGTGCTGCTTCTGCTGCTATGAAGTCACACATTATCAAAGTTCCATTATTTCCTATTATTGAATAAAGAATTGAGCTTCATCCTTTTATTCCCTTCGCATCAAGGTGGGCACCCCAACACTTCAGCAGCCGAATGTCGACAGGGTAACCAAGAGCACAAAGATACTGCACTTTCTGATTGTAGCATTTGGCAGAATTTAAAGGAAAGAAGTTGTGCTACACATTTAAGGGATTATGGGCAACAGAAAGACAACAGAAGGGAGGAGAAATGTCACATGAAGTCTTCGAAATCTTGTACGTAGCCACCATCGTAACCACCATAATCTGCCAAGTCATCTTTCATAGTTGCTTTTAAACCTCCTCCAGGCACCACTCCTTTTTTCTTCTTTTTGGCTTTATTTTGCTGGAGAAAAGACAGAAGCAGCCCAGGTTTAGGAAGGGACCTATAAAACCAACCCTCACTCCCCAAACCTTGGTTAAGATAGTGAAAAGTGAGCATCAGTGTGCTTATAAACAGAGCAGAACAACCACCACTCAAGGCTCTTCCAAAGAGATACAAATAGCATTTATTCTGACTGAAATAGTAAGTATTCTGTACGGGTATCGTGGTTTATCAGAACTATGAAAGTCGATGAACTACTACACTATTAAGAAAATTAATCAGCATACTTGAATATGAAACTGACATGCTTCCTTCATATTGTAAACCGTCTAAGGCCTGGGGGTCCATCCAGCCCCCCTGGTTCCTCAGAGGGCCACGCCTCCTTCCCTGGCCCCACCCCATTTTCACCAACACCAATGGTTTGGTGGTTTCCCAGCTTTTCTGCAGTTTTTCCCTATTCTGAAAGGTTGGAATGCCTCTCCGAAGGCTGAGTGACTGACAGTAAAGGCTTTAAGCTACAGTATGCTGGCTTCTGGGCCCCACCCCTTTTGCCTTTACCCTGCCCACCACTGGAACGCAGCCCTTGAGTGCCTCTCTGAAATGGAATCCAACCCTCAGGCTGCAAGAGGTTCTGCACTTTCAAGGAGTGTCACACTGCAACAGAACACCCGGGCTGGATGAGCAGAGGTGTTGCCTATTGTACAGAGCAAGCAGACCAAGGGAGAGGACACAGGACTCTGGGGAACCACCACCTTCCTTTACCTCAGTCTATGTGGGCCACCAGAACGACTGAGGGGCTAACAGAATGTCAACAAGGGCACTGTGGTAACAGCTACCGGAGCCCAGAATAATCCAGAAGACCACCACCCACTCCAAATGGATGGAAAGAGAAACCATGCCCAAGACCCACCTTCTCTTGTTTTTGCTTCTCGCTGCATAGCACTGTCAAGGAATTTGTGATCTTTTTCAAGTCATCAACTTCCACTAAATTGGGAATAAAAGCAGGGGGTCATTTACAGGGCTTTCCAATAATCACTTTTTCAGCAACTCATCAAACAAATAAATTATTGGACACCAGTTTGAGTAAATACAGATTTTCTGTTTGAGGAAGGGTGCTAGAGAATCAGAGTCTACCTCAGAAGCAGTTCAGATTTATTTATTTTTTAACTTGATTTATACCCCGCCTTTCTACCCAAAAATGGCACTCAAGGCAGATCTCCACAGGAAACCAGCTGGGGTGCCCTGGCAAAGTATTTTTAGAAAAATACATGGAGGCTGAATGGGAAGGGCCACAGATCAGTAGCCAAGCAAGTATTCAAAAGGCCCCAGCCAGATTCAGTGGTTAGCATCTCCAGGTTACAAAGATGTCAGGTGTGAGCTGGAAAAGGCCTCTACCTCAGAACCTGAAGAGCCTCTGCCAGGCAGGCTGGACAGCCCTGGGGTGGACAAACCAATAGTCTGACTCAGGTAGAGGCAGAACTACCTTTTCAGCAACTGTCATCACATTTTTCATTTACTCCCTCAAAATTCACTAATCAGTGAATATAGAACTGATGTTAAAAAAATCTACAGAAACCAAATGAGGCCTCCGTTGGGGAGGTTTGCTCAGCTGTGGTGAGTAGAATTCCTCTCCTGAAGATGGAGATGCAAAAGACCTGGCTTACGGTGACAAAACCCAGTCACACTAATATTCTAAGACACAGAATAGCCATGTTGGTCCATTAGGAAAAAAAACTAGATTAAAACACATTAAGGGTGCAAATCTGTGCATGTTTGGGCCGAAAAAACTCATACAATTGCTAGCACAGACTGGAAGTTTTAGGCCTTTTTTCCAACTAAACATAGGGATTACACTCTAAGCCACAAAATACTATACCCTTTATACGTGATAACTGTGGTCAAGTATATATAGATTCTGGGATTATAAATTAGCAACATTTTGAGTGTTACTCTGTGCCTTAGAAAATTTTACTTGAATCCTGAAAGTGTATACCTAGTGGAAGACGAAGTAAACAGGGATTATGCATTTGCATTCAAAATGAAGTCCTACTGAGGCAGTACCAGACTGAAGCGCCTTTAAACTAACATGCAAATGGGAGGTGACTTCCTGACAGAATTGTTTGTTTTCCTGCCTGAACATAACGTGCTGTGCTTTTGCCTCAAGTGCAAGCTGGTTGCATCCCTAGGAGCCAACATGGATTTGTCAAAAGCGAGTCCTGCCAGATGAATCTGATCTCATTTTTTGATCAAGTAACCTCCCTTGTAGACCATGGGAATGCTGTAGACATCATATACCTCGACTTCAGCAAAGCTTTCGACAAAGTGCCCCATGATATCCTGATGAGCAAACTAGCTCAAAGTGGGCTAGATGAAACAACGATCCGGTGGATCCACAGTTGGCTGCAGAATTGGACTCAAAGAGTGCTTATCAATGGGACCTTCTCAAACGGGGGAGAAATAATGAGTGGGGTACCGCAGGGCTCAGTCCTGGGCCCAGTGCTCTTCAACATTTGTATTAATGACTTGGAGGAGGAGGTGCAGGGAATGCTGATCAAATTTGCAGATGACACAAAATTGGGCGGGATAGCTAATACTTTGGAAGACAGAAACAAAATTCAAAGTGATCTGGATAGACTGGAGCGCTGGGCAGAAACCAACAGAACGACATTTAATAGGGATAAATGCATTCTGCGCCTAGGAAAAAGAAACGAAATGCACAGTTACAAGATGGGGGATACATAGCTCAACAACACGACAAGCGAGAAGGATCTTGGAATTGTTGTCGATCACAAGCTGAATATGAGCCAACAATGTGATGTGGCTGCAAAAAAGGCCAATGCTCTTTTGGGCTGCATTAACAGAAGCATAGCTTCCAAATCCCGGGAAGTACTAGTCCCCCTCTACTCAGCACTGGTTAGGCCTCGTCTGGAGTACTGTGTCCAGTTCTGGGCACCACACTTTAAGAACGATGCAGACAAACTGGAGAGCGTTCAGAGGAGGGCAACAAAGATGATCAGGGGACTGGAAACAAAGCCCTATGAAGAGAGACTGAAAGAACTGGGCCTGTTTAGCCTTGAGAAGAGAAGACTGAGGGGAGATAGGATAGCGCTCTTCAAGTACTTGAAAGGTTGTCACAGAGAGGAAGGTCAGGATCTCTTCCTGATTATCCCAGAGCGCAGGACACGGAATAATGGGCTCAAGTTACAGAAAGCCAGATTCCGGCTGAACATCAGGAAAAACTTCCTGACTGTTAGAGCAATACGACAATGGAACCAATTACCCAGGGAGGTGGTGGGCTCTCCCATACTGGAGGCGTTCAATACGAGGCTGGACAGCCACCTGTCAGGGATGTTCTGACCTGGATTCCTGCATTGAGCAGGGGGTTGGACTTGATGGCCTTGTAGGACCCTTCCAACCCTACTATTCTATGATTCTTTGAGAAAAGGTATGAGGTCTGGAACAACGAGTGGCCACATTCCAAGGTATAAGAGAGGTGAAGAGTTCTTGGACAGAACACAGGAGGTGCTGGAAGGACAACTGTGGGGGGCCACTCAGAAAGAGGAAAAGGATGAATGAAAGGAGGAGCAACCTTCATGGACGACTGTGACACTCAGGAGGTAGAGATTCAGCAGCCACTTTGCATAACTAGAACTATGAAATTGCTTTCTCTTGCAAAGGAGACTGGTGCTGAACCTTCAGGGGAAGATCTACAGCAGACCTTGCAGGACAGGAAGCCACATGCTGGAGTACCACAGATCAGAGGGGATGGAACTGCTCCCTGAAGCAAGAGAAAAAGAAGAGTGGTCGTGGCTGGTGACTCCCTCCTGCGCAGAATAGAAGGGGATGTGTGGGGGACATGTGGTGGCCAGACCGGTTGGCCTGAGGAGCTCCCAAGAGCACAGATTGGAGATGTGATGGAGTGGCTGCTGACACTTATCAATCCACCTACAGTTATCCCCTCCTGCTTATCCATGTGGGAATGAATGATACTGCCAAGCACAGCTATGACCGCATCATGTCAGACCATGAAGCTCTAGAAAGGAAGCTCAAAACCTTGGGGCTCAAGTGGCGTTCTCATCCATCCTTCTGGTCTGCAGAAGAGGACTAGAAAGGGAACAAAGAATTTTGCAGGTGAACAACTGGCTATGAAGATGATGTTGCTGAGAGAGATTTGGTTTCTGGGACCATGGTTTACACTTTGGGGATGAAGGGCTGCTGGTGGGAGATGGACTGCACCTCAAAAAGACTGGGAAGAATGTATTTGCCTGAAGAATGGAAAGTCTGATCAGAAGGGCTTCAAACTGAATCCTGTGGGGATGGAGATGAAAGCCCAGAGATACAGACTACATAAAAGGGCTCATGCAGTGCAGTAGGAACAGAAAGAGCAGCTATAGTGGGGCCTATTAATACAAGTGCAGGGAGGTCATTAGAGCATAAAGTTCATGGCTTTTGATGCCTTTATACTAATGCTCAGAGTATGGGAAATAAACAGAATGAACCTGAACTCTTGATTCAAGAAGGCTAAGAGGCAGACTTGGTGGAATGACTCCCGTGAGCGGAATGCAGCAACTGAAGAATATAACTTGTTCAAAAAAACCAGAAGCCACAGAAAGAGGGGAGAGGTTGCACTGTTAGAAATGTAGACACCTGCACAGAAATTCCAGAGAATGAACATGGTGGCCCTGTTGAAAACATCTGGGTTAAAATAAATGGAGAAAGGAATAAAAGCCATACTACGGCGTCTACTACTGACCACCCAGCCAAGGAGAAGATATGGATGATGCTTTCCTAAAGCAAATTGCAGATATCATGGAATCATAAAGTAGTAGTGATGGGGGACTTCAATTGCCCTGATATCTGTTGGGGGACACTCTGCCAAGCAGGGTCTCTCCAGGAAATTCCTGACTTGCCTTGCTGACAACTTTCTCCTTTAGAGGGTGGAGGGAGGAACAAGAGGATCAGCCATCCTTGTCTTGATTCTGACCAATAGAGAAGAGTTTACGAGGTGAAAGTAGAAGGAACTTTGGGAATGTAACCATGTAATGCTCACAGTCTTGATTTTAAGAAAAACTAAAGCTGAATGTCGTCAAACATATACCCTGGCCTTCAGGAAAGCTGATTTTAATAAACTGAGAGCAATAACAAGTAGGACTCCGTGGCAGAAAAACATAACAGGAAGGGGAGTTCAAGAGGGATGGGAGATCCTAAAAAAGGAGATACTAAAGGCTCAATCAGAAACAATCCCAATGAGGAAAAAAATGGACGGTAACGGAAGCCAGTGCAGCTACACAAAAAAGCTTAGCAATGATCTGAAAATTAAAAAGGACACATATAGGAGGTGGAACGAGGGCAGATAGCCTGGAATTGGCGAGGGATGCTAAAAATAACAAAAAGGGCTTCTTCAAATATGTTCAAAGTAAAAGGAGGACAAAAGTAATGGTAGACCAATTGCTCAGTAAAGATGGCAAAATGCTGACAGATGACAAAGGCAGAACTGCTAAACTCCTATTTTGGCTCAGTCTTCTCCCAGCAGAGGATCTGGTTTCAGCAAGGCATTAGGCAAAGTGCCCCATGATATTCTGATTAGCAAGCTAGTTAAGCATAGGCTGGATGGTACTGCTACTAGGTGGATCCACAGCTGACTGGACAACTGTACTCAAAAAGTGCTCATCAACAGTTCCACATCAAACTGGAGAGAGGTATCAAGTGGGGTGCTGCAGGGCTCAGTCCTGGGCCCTGTACACTTCAAAATTTTAATTAATGACTTGGAGCAAGTAGTGGGGGGAATGCTTATCAAATTTGCAGATGACACAAAATTGGGTGGAATAGCTAATAGACGACAGAAACAACTTTCAAACTGATCTTGATGGGTTTAGAAAACTGGTCAGAAAGCACAATGAAATTGAACAGAAACAAGTGCAAAGATCTTCATTTAGGAAAAAGAAATCAAACGCAGAGGTATAAGATGGGGGATACCTGGCTTGACAGCAGTACAAGTGAAAAGGATCTTGGAGCTGTAGTTGATCACAAGCTGAATATGATTCAGCAGTTTGATGTGGTTGCAAAAAAAGGCGTTGACAATTTTAGGTTCCATCAATAGAAGTATAATCTCAAAATCATGGGAAGTAAAAGTTCCACTCTGCTCAGTCCTCACCTCAAATACTATGTCCAGTTTTGAACGCCACACTTCTAAGAACGATTCAGATAAACTGGAATGAGTTCAGAGAAGGGCAACAAAGATCAGGGGACTAGAGACCAAGTCTTATGAGGAAAGACTGAAGGAACTGGGTAGGTTTAGCCATGAGAGGAAAAGACGGAGGGGGATACGATAGAACTCTTAAAGTATCTAAAGGGTTGTCACACAGAAGATGGCCTCAACCCATTCTCTGGCATCCAAGTCTCCAGGACATGAAATAACAGGCTTAAGTTAAAGGAAGGCAGATTTCAGCTGAACATCAGGAAAAACTTCCTAACGGTTGGAGCAGTCAGGCAGTGGAATCAACTGCCTAGAGAGGTGGTGGGCTCTCTGTCATTGGAGATCTTCAAGCAAAGACTGGATCTGTCAAGGATGCTTTTAACTGGATTCCTGCACTGAGGAGGGGCCTAAATAGCCCCTTCCAACTCTTATGATTCTATGATGCTATTAAATCCAGGGAACTGGGGAGAGTGCTTGGTCCTGATGGATTTCCTGCTGATTGATATAAAAAGTATAGTGAGTGTTTACCTCCTGTTTTATTGGAGGTTTCTAATGAAGCTTTTAAAAATAAGTGTTCACCTTCTTTTAAGGAGGCTTATATAGCTGTTCTAAAGTTGGGTGAAGTTCCTGCTTTATGTTCCAGTGACAGACCCATCCATTTCTTTGATAAATACGGATACTAAGATATTGACAGCCACGCTGGTGCATAGACTTCCCCGCCATTATCCATTCACCTCAAACTGGGCTTACACGGGGCCATCAAGGATCAAACAATTAGACTTTGCATTAGCTCTATCTGAAAATAAGCAAGATGCAGTTGCTATTTCTAGTGTATTGGGTTTTTTGTTACATGTTTTAAGTGGATTCCCCCAAAGGGGTGGGGTGGGGGATTAGTATGTTGCACGTAGCTCCTTGCTCATGTGTGTTTACTAGTGGAATATTGTCTCCTTTAATTAACTTGTGCCAAGGTACATATCAAGGATGCCCCTTATCCCCTTTTCTTCTTAATCTAGTTTTAGAGCAGCTTGTGCTATTAGAAACTCTGAAAATATCAAAGGTTATTTTATAGTAAAAAGGTAAAGGTGTCCCCAACCAGTCGTGTCCGACTCTAGGGTGCGGTCCTCATCCCCGTTTCTAAGCCGAAGAGCCAGCGCTGTCCAAAGACGCTTCCGTGGTCATGTGGCCGGCATGACTGAACACCGAGGTGCACGGAACGCTGTTACCTTTCCTGCCGAGGCGGTACCTACTACTTGCTTTTAACTGGATTTAACTATCTACTTGCAATTTCTTGCTTTCGAACTGCTAGGTGAGGTTAATATAAGATGGTTTTGTATGTAGAGGATGCTGTGTTTTATTGATAAGCCATAAATTTCTATTCCTAACCTTATTTCTCTAACATAATAGTCGGGCATTTTATGCAGTTATTCCATAAACTGGGGTAAACCAGATTTGATGCTTTGGGTTTTTTTTATCTTGTTAGTTCCTAGGAAGCTTTCCAAATTTAAAATTGTAACCACATTTGGTACAAGTATGATTTAGACAGGTGGTCTAGAACTCCTTTTAAGTATTTGGGGGTAAGTGTGATTAAGATTAATTTAATTCTGAGGGTGATTTATATTATAAGAAATCTTCCTATTCTTATACCTTCTGTTTATTTCAAGCAAGTTTATACATTATTCATGGCTATGGATAAAATTGGTATCTATTATCTTTGAGGTCTTTAGAATAAATGGACTTGAGTGGGCTATTTTCAAATAAATGGTGGGTTGTTTTGAAAAAAGTAAACCATGATTTTTTATCTAAAGATGAGGCTAATACAACAGAAACCTTTGTTTCAAATCTATTGGACACTTCAGAGAATGTTTAATGAGGGGTGGTTGCATACCCCCCGTTTGCTGGAGTCTTAACTTGGGCACTGGAACACTTACTCATATGGCCTGGGTGTGACCTCCTGTTGCTTCAGTTCAGTCTAAAATTCAGGGGACTGCTAATATGACCACAGGTGATCATTGCTAGAAGATACTTAGGCTCTCTTAGGCTATAGCCCCAGAGTTTGGAATTTCACCTTATAACATGTATTATGGATTCTTTGAGCATGGGGTAGCCAAGAGAATTATTATACAATACTGGAAGGGAAAATCTACTCTTGACTTGCAACTGTGGTTAGCTAACGTGTGTTCTTTGAAAGAGTGGGCCAAAATGAAAACGTCCAAAGGCCTGCAGTTCGCAGCACTCTTAAAATGGAGTGCAGGAGGTATTATGCAGGCTTACTTAGATTTGACTGCTAGTTCAACCCAGTCATTCAGTCCAGCTTCTGTCACTGGATTGCTGCTTTAATGTGTCCACATATTAAAATGGGAGTAGAGGGCAAACAACGATGTTCCATTGTGATGTACTTACATGAAATACATACATCTCGAACTAATGTTTCCAAAAAACCAGCGTAATATAGGGATTTCTCATACTGTGTTATTTTCTCTTTTAACAATTTGCCGAATTCCGTAAAGTCATCTTTTGAAGATGGATTCATGGCATCTATTCCACATGTGTTATTTACACCTGTAAAAGGAAGGGCAAATAGTAACAGCAGCTGACATTTATATGGCCCACTGAAGGGAGGGAAATGCTTGAAGTAATGTGGCCAACCATCTTTTTTTACATTTCTACTTTGAATTGCACCCTGATCCTGCAGAATGTGGCATGATGAACATATACGCTTACAATGTCACCATGCTTAGATTCCAGTGCCTTCACACTTACCAAAAGTTTCTTTTGCTAATTCAAGGTCTGCCTCTTCTTGCAATTTCTGCAGCCGTAGCTTGTCTGCTAACTGTTCTTCTGGTGTAAGTTCTTTAGATTCTTCGGATACCTCTAACTTAAATGAGGAAATAAAACCAAGTTCAATTATATGCAGTGACTTTTAGTCTGTGCTCAGTGCTAACCTAAGAGGAAAGTCAACATGGCTATCAGAAGTTTCAAATTTATGCAGATGAACAGAAAATTAGTATTTTACACCCCTTACTCCAATGGTTTTTACATAAACCATGTCTTCCAAAAATTTTTTCCTCCACTAAGTGGAGACACGCAGAAGCTCCATAATTAAATACCAGATGTAACTCTTGCTTTATTTCACTGTATATAGTGAGTCACATCCAATATAAACTCCAGAACGAAGATCAAGGGTCTCCCCTGGAGGAGTTATGCTCACTTGAAAAGTTGGAGGGTGCCTCTTTAACCTCACCCAGGGGGTCTATATATAAGCAGAAAATGCTGAACTGGGGGAATTATGCGTGTGGCAATCAATTTAAATGTGCAACAACTGAAAAACTCTCATGTGACCACAATGTACAAACTCAAAACATCCAGCTAAAAAACTCACTCTGTGGACAAAGCCGACCTTAAGAAAGTAGAATAAGCCTCCCTCACCCACCCCCAAGCTGTTTGACACTCTGGTCCTTATAAATGGCTGTCAGGGCTCACTTCTTGGGAGAATAGGGCAGGTAAAACTAGATCAAGGCATAAGGTGCCTCATTTTCCCAGGTGCATGAAGCAGAAGTAGCTCACCTATCTCCATTCAGAAAAGCCTTACCCTTTTTTTAATCTCCTCTTGCTTTTTCTTCTGCAGTTTTTCCCTCTCTTTTATCTTTTCTGCTATTTTCTTCTTTTCTGAAACTTTGGTTTCTGTGAAAATTGCATAATATCACTTTCAACTTTTAAATACTGCGAACTTCAGAACATGAACCATGAGTAATACATAGGCATCCTAACCCAAGAGGCCTGGGCCTCTGTCCAAAGGAACACACACAAGGAGGAGGCATCAGGATGCTCAAGCCACAAGGACTATTCTGCTGCTCTTTAAGGGGGTGGGCTTCTCACCTGGCTTTACTTCTGTCTCCTTTTCTTCCTCCTCCTCCTCCTCCTCCTCCTCATCATCATCCCAGTTATCCTAGCAGGAAAAAAAAGCAAGCAGCACCAGGTATCAGCATGAGAGTACAATGCAACACACACCGGGCAGTCAGTTCAATGGGAGAAGAGTGGCCTGGCCTCACACTTGGTCTTCAGAACTGAAGTGAATTGTTGTAAGAGCACGCTTACTATTGAAGCAGTCTGGTACATCGCACCTACTTCAGATTGCTCAGGAGCACTTTGCAAGAAAAGCTGGTGGAAATAAGGCCCACAGCTCATGATGCCCTTTGTTACTTCTACCCCAGGAATTATTGGAGAGAGGGATTCTGAACAAAGGCCAAATTCAGTCAGTGGGTTAGTTCCCTTTATGCTACGCTCAGGATCAACTCAACAAAATGTATCCCAAAGACCACAAAAGAAAGTGAAATGGAATACGAGAAACATTCCCACCTTGTAACACCTACAGCATCCGCACCCTGCTGGGGCAATGACCCAGGTTGCACTAGCAACCTGAATGCTACAGCCAGCCATAGGCGGCTCAGCCATTCGAAGAGAAGACGGCTGCTGCTAAAGATGCAGCATCCTTGAACAACTACAGCTGCTGCAAGACAGCATCTGTGTAACACACATTTCGGGCACAGACTCCACAAAACACAAATCTTTCTTGCCTTGAAAAATTGTAACTAAAAGTGAGACTTAATTGCTAACTCCAGACAGTACACTTTAATTAGTAGCTTAAGTAAAACCACCAAGAGGTGAGGAACAGCAGCACTTTGCTCACCCAGGAAGGGTGTTGGAGGTGCAAGTGGAATTGCTAACACATTGCCTTGGTTCAGCCACCTCTCTCCTACCATCCCCCATAGCACTACTAAGCTACCTGTCCTCATATACCATGATTAGCCAGTTGTGGCCTGAAAGAAAATAACAGCCAGCTTTTGTAGATTTCCCTACCTGAAAGTTCTTACTTGCTGCAGACCACCAAAGTAGCAGTTATTTACAAACCTGGTGTTTAAAGACCGCTCCATGGAGCCTGCCCAGCAATAGCCCATTTCCAATTATAAGAAAACTCTTCTAATAATTCAACAGATTCATTAACAGAAGGAGCTCCTCTCTGTATCCTTATAAAACTCCCTCTCCTGGTAGGGGCTTGCTTATCTTTCACAAAGCACATAACTTACAAAATATGCCCCAAGCCAAAGGAACTGAACATGTCTATTTTTACTCACAGGGCTTCTTATATTACACAAACTTGGCAGTCCCTCATCTCCCACATCAGTAGAACAGTTTTTGAACAGGGTGGGTAGCCTGTGGCGTTCAGATACTAGACTACTGCTCCCATCATCCCTGACCATGCTAAGTGGGAGCTAGAGTCCAACACAAGTGGCCATCTCCAACCTGGCACCTTCCAGATGTGTTGGACTGCATCTCCCATAATTCCCAGCCAGCATAGCCATTGGGGATGGCTGTTCTAGAATAAACTGGAGCATCTAACCCTGTCCTCAGTCAGCCTGATGCCACCTTTTTCTCTAGCATCTCAGCACCAGCCCTATAAACAGCCACACCCTCCATTTTGGTTGACAAACTGCAATGTCCAGGACTGATAAGGGCGTGCCTGAGCACATGCACAAACTACCGCCCATGCCCAAGTCCATTTGCCTTCTTGACACAACTGTATTCACACAAAAAACAAGCATAATTTAGTAACTAACAGCTACTCAAAACTCTAAGAATATCACAACTACGGAAAGAAATCTTGTCCGCATTTTGAGGCAATCTGACAAGCACCAAATATAAGGCCAGCAGTAACAGCAACCAGAGCAGGACGTACTTAATCTTAAACTTGTACACATCTCTCATCAAATAAACATTTGGAGAAGTATATTCCAAGGCTGAGAGTAACGGACAATTTTACTCCGGAGCGGGGAAGGCCTTCCGAGTCTGCTCTTTTCTCAAAGACTCCAAAACTGGGGGGCGTATCGCTAAGCTTACCCCAAGTGTAAGAGCGTGCTTCAAGTTCCTTGTCCAGAGCTGCCTAACCGCCTCACGCGGCTTGCCTGGGCACCAGCACGACGTTACCGAGCGCGCTTTCCAAAACGCCCAGGAACTGGATACCGCGGGGCCAGAAGGCAGCCCCAGCTGCCGGGCAGCCCCAGCCGCGGCTGGGCCCAAGAGCGAGCGCCACATCCTCACCCACGGAACAGGCCACGGGCAGGAGGGGGATCCTCCAGCCGAGGGGAGGGGGCCACAACGGGGCTGAGCCCGACAGGCCTGCGCCGAGGGGGAAGCCGGGCGCCTCGGAGGGCGGCCTCCAGCCCGGGCCGTCCGGAGGGGCGGGCGGCAGGCGCCGCGAAGCGCCCCTCGCTGTGCCGGAGCCGCCCGCGCTTCCGCGGCCGAGCCCACCCGGAGAGCTCCCCGGAGCCTGAGCGGCCTGGCCTGGCCTGGCCGGCCCACAGCCGGCTGGCGCTCCTCTCCGGGCGCCGCGCCCGCTCGTCGGCCCCGGAAGCGTCCGCCGCGCCCGGGCCGGGCGGCGTCGGCGGGCGAGCCGCTTCCCGCGGGGCGGCCCGGCCCGGCTCCCCGGCGGGGGGCTGCGCGGCGCCCCGCGGCTGGCCGAGGCCGGGGGAGCGGAGCAGCTGCTGCAGGCGGCCGGCCGCGTGGCAGGCGCGCCCGGCCCACGCCGCCAGCGCGCGGGCGGCGGCCTGCGCTCCGCCGGGGCGCCCTCGGCAGCGAGGCCCGGCAGGGCGGCGGCGCGCGGGCCGGAGCCCAGGCGGGGCGCGGCGCCGGCTGCCCACCTTGACGTCGTCCTCCTCGTCCTCGCCGGCCCAGCGGTCCGCGGCCACCACGGCAGGCGCGGGCGGGAGGCGCCCGGCCAGAGGATCCGGCGCCTCGAAGGTGTCCACGTCTGTGGAGACAGAGAAAGGGGCTCAGCGGGGGCGCGCGCGGCGCGGCGCGGCGCGCGCGGGCCGGCCGGACCTACCCCAGGAATCCGCCTCGGCCGCCATCTTGCCCGCCCGTCACTCGCTCGGGCCGGGCGGGGGCGGGGCGGCGCCGCGCGGGGCATGCCGGGCCGGGCGGGGCGGGGCGGGGCTGGCTGGCGCGTCCCGAGGGCCGCAGCCCTGGAGCGGGCGGCGGCGCCTCCGCAAGCGGCCGCGGGCGGGCGGGCAGAGCGCGGCTCCGCGCTGGGGCTCCGTCGCGCAGAGGCCCGGCGCGGGTTGCCGCCCCCCTCCGCCCGCGAGGAGGCGCCGCCGCGGCTCGGCGTTCCCGGGCAGCCCTCGCCTCTGCCCGGCGGGCCGCGAGAGAGCGGCTCCCGCCCGGCCCGCCAGCGCGGCGCTGTGCCCGCCTCGGCCCTGCGCGGCGCCTCGCCGGGGCTGGGGGAAGCCGGGCGGGCGCCGGCCCGCAGGACTCCGCGGCGCGCCCGTCCTCCCCCCGCGGCTCAGCGAGCAGTTGGGCGAGGGGCGGCTTGTCCGTGGAAGGCCGCCGGGCCGAGACCTGCCCGACGGCCTTGGCCCCCGCCCCGAGCCGCGGCCCGGCGCGAACCCGCCCGGCGGCGGGGGCTTCCCCGGGCCCTGGGAGCCGCGCCTCGGCGGCCCCGCGGAAATGCGAGGAGGCGCGGGCCCGCCGTACGGCGGAAGGCGCCTGCCCCGCCCCGGGCGCCTCGGCGAAGGTGCCCACGTCCGCGCGCCTCGGGCCTGCCGCGTTCCGTGCGCCCGCGCGGTGGCCCCGCGTCTCGGCGACGAAGACGCCCTGCCCGCCCCGGGCGCAGCGCCCGCGCGCTCTCCTGCGGCCGCGGCGCTAGTCGGCCACTTGCAGGGAAACTCCCTGGGCCTAGAGGAGCACGCAAAACCCACCACCCGCGATCTGAAACGGTCTAGCCCATTTTCTCCCTTCGGCACCGAACCGCTGCCACTCCAACCGCGCAGGAACACAATTTTGCGTAGCGCACCACCTAAAACTAATATCTGGCTTTGCAGGACTGTCGTGCGCTCCCCGCCGGCTCGGGGCCTGCGCGTTTCGGCCAAGGCGGGAGGTAGACCGGGGCCCCATCTGGCCGCCAGCCCTTGCTTCACTGTCCCAAAAGGCATTGCTAGGTGTGACTTGACACCTGCAACACCCACCGCTGACTCATTCGTTCAGATTGCAGATCTCTAGATGGAGGCTGGTTCTATCGAAACCTCTTGGCCACCACACCTGGCCAGATTTATTTATTGAATTTATGCCCCGCCTTTTTTCCTCTTGCAAGGAACCCAAGGCGGCTTATATTCTCCTCCTCCTCTCCATTTTATCCAGATTTTTGGATTTTGCTTTTTCTTCCCCTGTCCCCAGCTTTTTGTACCCCCTAGCCCGATGAAGAGTTCTGGAGACCTCAAAAGCATATTTCTGTAGAATTTTGGTTTGTCCTAATAAAAGTATTGCTCAGCTGTGGATTTTGGATTTGAAAATGGGAACGGCACTTCCAATCTGAGGCCCTGCTGTGCCCAAGGAGAGGAAACACGGCAATATTGAGCTGCCGGTCTCTGGCCCTGACTTCATATAGAAAGCTGTGTTCTGCAGGCAGGACCCCTCAGGATCTGGGCAGCTGCCCTAAAGGCTGATCTAGCAGAGCATTGGGTAACTTGCAAGGACCCAGCAGCCATGGTCCAGCTCTGGAAATACTCCCTTCTTGCTGACTTCCCCTTTGCCTTAAATAAACCAGTTGTTGTTCAGTCGTGTCCGACTCTTCGTGACCCCGTGAACCACAGCACGCCAGGCCTTCCTGTCCTGCGCTCTCTCCCGGAGTGTGCTCAAGTTCATCTTCATTGCATCGGTGATGCTATCTAGCCATCTCAAACCAGTTGTCAAACTGGTTGTCAAACCAGACAACAAGTAACAAACCAGTTGTTACTTGTTGTCAATCAATATACTCATAGGAGATAGATCTCTTTGTCCTTGAAGCCTAGCGTTGCCCCTTGTGGGGACGTCAATGTCCCCAGAAGTTTTCTGCTGAGGCCAGCTCTTTCATGGCAGTGGCTGGCGAGGATACATTGTGGGGATGTCTCCACAGTGGTCATTGACACTGGCAACAACCCTGGCATGCAAGGTGCCCATTTGGATGGCCTCCCCTTTCCTTGCCTCACCCCCCTCCCAGGCACATGGGCTCCTGAATCCATCTTGACACAGCAACCTAGTGCCCATGCCCACTTCCTCCACACACCCTCAGCCCTTGAAGAAGTCACTGATTATGCCTTTCTGTGCAGCACCACACAGATTCTGGCCTTGGTGGGGTGCTGGCTCCTCGATGACCAGTGGGACCTCAAGAGTATCCTGCCTTGGCCCTACTGGCATGATAAGCAGCCTCTGCCTCAGGGCCATGTTGTGCAACATCTCGCGCACTGTCATAATTTCAGCTGCCTTCTCAGTGCCTTTGTCATGTGTGATGACAGGTTGGAGACACCAGAAGTGCATCTCCAGCCGGCACGCTCCTCGGTCATGTGTGTTGCTTGGTAGTAGCGTCCAGTGGGTTCTGGAAGCTTCATCTGGTACAGGGTCAGGAGGGATGGCTGACGCTAGTATCCACTGTCGCCTGCAGCCATGTGGATGGGCTGCTGTCACCCAAGGTGCTTGTTAGGCATTCTTTTCCCCCACCTGGTACCTCCTCAGTGCCCATCCCCACCCTTCAGACCATGATTCCAGGGGTTCAGGGCAGAGTCAATTGTCTACTGCACCCCATGAACCCGGCACTAGTTTTAGACTGTCTGCTGGTTTAAACCTCTGCAGGGGAGGTGAACTGGTTAAAATAATCCAGACCAGGCACCTGATGAATCCAAATGGTTTCCTGAATGCACTTGGGGAGTTTCCTGCCTCATATGTCAATTGAAGCCCTGGCTGACCTGTGGAATATGAAGATAGCCAGGGCAGTTGACTGTATCTCCCCTAAGCACCCTCTTACCCCTGGTAGGGCCAGGTCAGCACCTTGGTTTGGCAAGGAGCTAAGGGAAATGAAATGGGAGGGATGAAGACTAGAGCCCTGTTGGAGGAAAATTTGGGACAAATCTGATTGAACACAACTAGGGGGTTCTGTTCTGTGACAGTGAAGGCAGCTAAGAAAGCCTATATCTCTGCCATCGTGTTTGCACATAATAGACAATGCTTTTCCACGCTGGGCAAGGCCTTTGCCAGGATGCTGGAGATGCTGGACAGCCATCTGTCAGGGATGCTCTGACTTGGATTCCTGCACTGAGCAGGGGGTTGGACTCGATGGCCTTGTAGGCCCCTTCCAACCCTACTATTCTATGACTCTATGAAAGGGAGCCAAAACCGCTGTAGGCTTGCTGTGAACAATTTGCCTCATTCTTTGCAGATAGTGCCACTCAGATTTGACTTGGCTTGGATTCCAACATTGGGACATGTCCGGTGGATGTAATCTTTGCAACGGTCTGTCCGTTTGGTTTGGATTCTTGTCAGCTTGTGGACAAAGTGTATGGAAAGATGAGGGTTACCACTTGTCTGCTCAACCTTTGCCCATCCTGCCTAATGAAATCAGCCAGGATGGGACTGGCCATATGGCTAAGGAAAGTGATCAATGCCTCCTTGCAGGAGGGACATGTTCCCTCTTGCTCAAAAGAGGCACTCATAAGGTCTTTATTAAAGAACACTTGACCTAGTAGATCTGGAAAGTTATAGGCTAGTCTCAAACATTCCAAGGTGATCAAGGAGACTGCAACTCCTGGGCACATTTGGGTGATACTGATTATCTGGACCCATTTTAATCAGACTTTCAGATATAGGATGGAGACTGCTTTGGTCACCTTGGCAGATGACTTATGCCAGGAACAGGATCTGGGGAGTGCAGCCCTACTTGTTCTTCTGGACCTCTCAGCGGCTTTCAGTACCATCAGCCATGGTATCCTTCTGGATTGCCTGGCAGGGCTGGACTTAGGAGGTCCTGTATTGCAGTGGTTCTGGTCCTTCCTGTCAGGTCATGTCCAGAAGGTGGTGTTAGGGGATTGTTGTTCAACACTGTGGCCTTTGGTCTATGGTGTCCCACAGCTTTCTGTTCTGTCCCCTATGTTGCTTAACATGTACATGAAACTGCTGGGAGATGTCATCAATATGTTGATGACACACGGCTCTATTGCTCTTTGTTACCTGATTCCAAGGAAGCTGTTGACACCCTTGAACATTGCCTAAATTTGATAATGGGCTGGATGAGGGTCAACAGGGCAAGATTAGACAGAAAAGACAGAATGCCTTGGTGAACAGAATGCCTGGCTTGCAGATCGGAATTCTGGATGGGGTTACATTCCTCCTGAAAGGTCAGGTTCACAGCTTGGAAATGCTCCTGGATCCTATGCTGTGTTTGGATCTTGCAGTGGTGAGGAGCACATCTGCACAATTTTGCCTAGTGCACCATTCCTGAGTCATTCTGCTCTGGCCACAGTTATCCATGCCTTGCTTTCATCGTGGTTAGTCCATTGCCATGTGCTCTCTGTGGGGCTGCTCTTGAAGCGCATCCAGAACTGCCATTGGTGCAAAATGTGGCAGCTCAGTGGCTAACAATATCGTGCACAGCACTGTGACCCTCTCACCCTGATATGGAACGATCTTCACCGGCTGCCAGGGGTTTTCCGGGCGCAGTTCAAGACACTGGTTTTAACCTCTAAAGCGCTGCAGGTGGCCCTCCAGGGGGTGTGTAGGAGCAGCTGGGGGGCGGGGGCTTGCCCCGCTGGGAGGGCTGAGGGGGACTCTGGAGGGGGCGCGCGAGTGCTGCCCCTGGCCGCCATGCTCAGCTGCGGAGGGCAGCGGGGACTCTGTGGCTGGGGGCGGGGGCGGGGGCGGGGCTAGTCCTGCCTGAGCTGCTTGCTGCCCGAGCGGGCGTCTCCGGACCGGGGGGGTGCGTCAGCGGCTGACTGTCCAGACCCCTCCCTGATGAGGCCCCCCGAGCCCACTGTGCTGTGCCCCGAATGGTTTGTGCATTGTGTCCTCGTGCCGCTGGAGCCGTATAGGTGCTGTCGCATTCCCCCACGCCTCCTGTGGGCCCTCTGCTTTGGCAAGGCTGCTGCGGCTTGAGCTGTGGGCTTTCCTCCTATTTTTCCTCTGGCTGCTGAGCTCCACCTTCCCAGGTGTGTGCGGCAGGGGAGGGGCGGGGCGGGGCGGGGTGAATTGCTTTCTCCGGTGGGGATTCAAAACAGTGACCTTGGGGATGTATTTGCATGTGTGCATTCATTTTTGTGTCTCTGCAACTGTGCTGGCCTTTCCCAGCTGTTGTAGCTTTTTAATAAAGAGTGACTAATGAGGAAAGGGGAAGGCGTTTTTCCCTCTGTGGGTTGGCACTGGAGGTCTTGTGTGCGCGTGCGCAATGGCACCACCAGGATCTGTGGGCTGTGCCTGCTGCCTCACTGAATGTGTTTCATAGAATAGAATAGTATCATAGTATCATAGAACAGTAGGGTTGGAAGGGGCCTACAAGGCCATCGAGTCCAACCCCACATTTCATTTCATGCATGTTGGCAGCATGGCAGTGTGACAGATGCATCACCCTGCATGGCGTTGCTTCCTCTGTGAGCAGGCAGCTTGTGGGCATCACTGCCATGACAGCCCTTGACTGGTGGGCGTTGGTGGTGTTTCCATGGATGCCGGGGTCACAGCTGCTGTTTGTGTGTCATTTTGTGATTTTTCTGAGTTATGTGTCCCTTTTGTCTTCTCCTGGTTTTAGCATGCATAGAATTCGGCTGCAGTTGTGCTGGCATAGTGGTGGCCTAGGTTCTCTTCCCCCCTGGCATTTTATCCCACTACAAACCGGACCTTTTGATTCCAGATCCTTTCCGGGATTCACACTGGCCCTGTATACAGGCATCTCTCGCAGCGCATCCCTCCGCTCTGTACCTTTTCACGGCTGGGCGGAGCTGCACGGAACAATCAGGACAGACGGGGGCTGCTGGCCCCATGCCCCCTCCCCCCGATCATTGGTTCCTGTAACACGATGGATGGCTCCGCCCGTCCCTCCACCCCTCCACAGCAGGAGGGAAGTCGGGAGCCCTTCTAGTGGCCTGGAGAGGGGGCTGTGGGAGCTGGTCCCCCCCTTCCTCCGAGGGGGAGAGAGTCTTCTCGGTGGCTCACCCCGAGGTGGTGGCGCTGCTAGTCCTTCTCTGCTAAATATGCCAGTGTGTGATGGAATTAAATGCAGTGCACTGCTTGCACTACTGAGTACGACGAGTACACCGATTTCCGGGTTCCCAACTACAGAAGTAAGAAATCCACAAATGGACTGGTATACAGTCAGTGCACCAAGCCATCCCTGGCAGCCCCCCGCCCCCTGGTGAGCGCTTCACGGGGGACACCTTCTTTATCTGTTTACTCCCCCCCCCCACGCTGTTGCTGCTCTTCCCCCTTATTCTGGCTTCCCAACGACCCTGCAAGGTGGGCTAGGAGAAGAGATAGTGGCTGGCTAGGTGGGAGGGAGTACTATGGAAAACCACCTCAGCATTACTGCCTTATCTAAAACAGCTCCACACCCAAAAAGGAAACCATTATAAATGACCATTCCAAGCTCTGCATGATGAATTTATTCAGGGGAGGAGAAAAGGCACTTTTAATACCCATTGAAATCCTAGCTGTCAAGCCTTTCTCCTGCGTGGCTGAGAAGGGAGACTTCCCCATCCACCCTGGGAGGAAAAACAGCCCCTCAATCTGGTGAGCAAAAAGGAGAAGAAGCAGTCAGTGGGAGGGGGAGGTTCAAAGTAAATGCACTGAAGTTACTGCTACTCTAAGTAGACTTACAGTGCAGTCCTATGCATGCCTACTCAGAAGCAAGCCACACAGATTTCAATGGCACTTACTTCCAGGAATTGAGCTATGGGTGTAGGGTACCATCTTGTCCCCAATGTTGTTTAACATCTATATGAAGCCGCTGGGAGTGGTCATTAGGGGATTTGGAGCTAAATGCCATCAGCATGCTGATAACACGCAGCTCTATTTCCGTGTGACATCTGAATCAGGAGAGACTGTGCAAGTCCTGGATCAGTGCCTAGATTCAGTAATGGCCTGGATGCCCACTGACAGGTATCCCTTTCTTCTCATCCATGTCGGAACAAATGATACCACCAAGTGGAGCTTTGAAGAAATCACGTCAGACTTTGAAGCTTTGGGAAGGAAACTCAAGAACTTTAGGGCCCAGATAGTTTTCTCATCCATCCTTCCAGGAGTTAGAAGAGGGATAGAAAGGGAAAGAAAAATACTCCGGGTCAATGACTGGCTACAAAGGTGGTGCTGCCACGACAGATTTGGATTCTGGGACCACGGGCTATACTTCCTGGAAGATGAACTGCTGGCAAGGGCCTTGGGCAAGGCACAGATAGTCCTAGGAACAGCAGTGAGCGAGCAACCTGTTCAGTCCAAAGTCATACACAGAACTTCCGAGGAGGGTTTGCAGGCACAGGCAAGGTCAAGGCAGTCTAGGGGTCAGTTCACCAGCATCTGTTTTAGCAAGCGTCAAGGCCAGTTGGGGGGTGTCTGAAAGCGTTATCCAGATGGGTAGTCAAAGTCTAGGAGCCTATCAGATCGGGTATCTTGAAAGCAAAGCCAAGGTTAAGGTGCTGTTGTTTGCAGCAAAAAGCTGATGTCAACAAGGCTGAATTTATAGCCGGCTGTTAATCGGCACAGATGCCTTATTAGGTCAGCGTGTTGCTTTTAAGGGAGGCCCCCACGCTGTGACTTCCTTTTGTTCTTTTGCTGCATGCGTCTGATTCTATGCCATTCAGAAGGATGGATCCCCTCAGAGTCTGCTTCCAGCATTTGGGGAAGTTCAGGAACTGCTCAAGAGGGGCCTGGTTGCTCCTGTAATGTTTCCAGAGGAGGACTGTTAGCGAAGGCCTCCTGTTCCTTGCTGAGCTCTGGCTAGGGCCCATTGTGCTGGCTCTCCCCTGCCTCATCTTCCTCAGATGAATCCTCCTCCAGGTAGGGCATAGCGTTGAGTGGACTAGAACACCTAAAAGGGGACTTCTGGTAGGGGCCAATGTCGCTTTGGCAGCATTCCGTGGAGTCTCTGCGGGATGCTACCTCATTAAAAGGGGAGTCAAGGCAGCATCTGGATGAAGTCTTGGAAGAAAAGTCCTCTCGGCGAAGCAGCAGGGGTGCTGGATTCCGAGACTAGCTCCCAGAGCTTAATCATCACAAAAAGTTGTTTTGAAACTCCTATTTAATTAGGAGAAATCAGGCCTGACATGCTCCATTGTAATATATGGATTAAGAAATACTGACAACGTCTGATGGATAGTTTAAGAAGTATTAACAATATTTGAGGATATCTGAGGACCTGCAAGATCCATTTGAAAAGAAACATGACTTCAGCAAGGGGAACAAAAGGAACTGGATCTCCGCCCACTCCCCCGTACCTCCTTTGGCAAAGGGTCTGAGAACTGAAGATGGGGAGTTACTTACTCTGATAAAAACTTTGTCTTCGCAATTTGCTGAGCAGGCTAAGAGGTTGGATATAATTCATAATTCCATCACTGCCCTGTGAGGAGCTGTGGATTTAATTAACACTTCTTGGCAAAAAATGGAGGCGAAGGTTAACAAGCTGCAAGATAGAGTGGCAGCGAACGAAACTGCGTCACAAGTTTTTTTCAAAAATTTCTCTGTCAGAATTTCCCAACTGGAGGCTTTTATGCACAGAACAAATGTACGTATCATTGGTATTAAAGATTTGCCTAGCGATGTAAATTTGTCTACTTTTGTAGATATGTTTTTGCATGAGATACTCCCTGTGCCATCTGATTATTTACTTGATATCGAGCAGGCATTCCGTGTGCCAAATGCCAAAGGGACTGGTTATACGATTACAGTCCAATTTGCAAGAATCTCCACAAAAAATTATATCCTGCATTTGGCAAGAGAGGGTGGAAATCTTTTTTGGAAACAAGATAAAGTTATGTTATTTCCAGATTACACCAAAGAAGGCAATTCATCAAGGCGAAAAATCTGGCAAAACAAATGAACTTACAATATTACTTAAAATATCCTGCTACATTTTGCATTGTTTCTGAAGGTCAGATGAAGAAATTCCTAAATCATGAAATGGCAGAGGCGTGGCTAAATGCAAAAATGCCTGAGATTTCTGCTCCAGCCCCCTGAACTGGAATCTACAAACATGTTTTGATGGCTATGTTTAGTCTGAATTATTCAGGCTAGGCCAGAGATAATTGTTTATACATATATCAATTTGTTTTCTTTCATCTTTCTCTTTTTTCTTTTTCTTTAAATCCTTTCTGTTTAAAATGGATGTGATATACTGTACTTAAATATATTGTTTGAGGGTGTATAGAAATGTGCACACTCATTTATATATATAGTATAAAATATACTACTGATTGTTGTAAGGTTGCGTCTAAGCTTTATTATTATATAATATTATATAATGTATTAGTGATTTGTTATTATTATTTATCCTTTTTAATCTCCTTTATTATTATTATTATCACTACTATAAGACTGGTTAGTAAGATTTTTGGCTGGTAAAATTGTTAAGCTTTACTATTATATTCTAACTTAAGGGCAATATATGGTTACCAGAAATGAATTGTAGGCCTGAATGTAAGGTTGATTATTTATGCTGTATTGAATTGTAATACTGCCAATGTTATAGGTATAATTTCTAAATAGAATGGGATCTGAAGCCCATGTGTATTGGAGTTTAAATCTAATCTTTTAAAAAAGGGAAAGAAGAGAAAAAAGAAAAAAAGTATTTTCTTCTCCTTTTCGTTATTGCTGTGTCCTCCTAAGAATATTGTATTGTTGGGAAACTTTAGTTACCAATTAGGTTGTTGGTGTTGTTTATTTCATTTATAAAGACAAAAATAAAATAAAAAGTATTAATAAAATAGAACACCTAAAAGGGGTAGGCTCTTCCAGAGAAGCACTGTGGGTGACAATACCAGGCTCCAAAAGTAATTTAGTGCTAGGAACGTGTTATCATCCCCCGGACCAGAATTCTCAGAGTGACCTTGAGATGGAAAACGAAATCAGGGAGGCCTCCAAACAAGGAAGCGTTGCAATAATGGGCGACTTCAATTACCCCCATGTTGATTGGATACATGCATGTTCTGGCCACGAGAAAGAGGTTAAATCTCTAGATGCGCTAAGTAATTGTGCCCTGGAATCGACCAGAAGGGAGGCGACCTTGGATTTAATCCTAGTACGAGATGTAAATGTTGTTGAAACCACTGCAAACAGTGATCGTAGTGCTATCACATTTAATATATATTTAATTGCCCAGGAAGTCCAACACAGTCACATTTGACTTCAAAACAGGAAACTTCTCTAAAATGAGGGGAATGGTGAAACAGAAGCTAAAAGGGGGAGTCAGGGGCGTTCAATACCTTCAAAATGCTTGGAGGTTACTCAAGACAACAACAATAGAAGCTCAGTCAGAATTTATACCACAGGTTAGGAAAGGTGGCACCAAGTCCAAGAGGTCCCCAGCATGGTTATCGAACAGTGTTAAGGGAGCTATTAGAGAAAGGAGAGCTTCCTTCAGAAAATGAAAGACTTGCCCAAGTGAGGAAAACAAAAGGGAGCACAAGCTTGCATGAAGGCAATGCAAGCAGACAATGAGAGATGTAAAAAAGCATTTTGAAGAGCATATCGCTAACAACATCAAGGCCAACAATAAAGAGTTCTTTAAATATATCAGAAGCAGGAAACCAGCTAGGGAGGCAGTTGGACCAAAGTTAAAGTGGAATTAAAGGAGTACTGGAGGAGGACAAGGAGATTGCAGAGAAGCTGAATGAATTCTTTTCATCCATCTTCACTGCAGAAGATATAGGACAGATGGCTGTGCCTGAAGTGATGTTTTCAGGAGGGGAGTCTGAGGAACTGAGGCAAGTAGCGGTGACAAAAGATGACGTTCGCAACCTTATTGATGAATTCAAAGAAAATAAATCACCGAGCCCAGATAGTATCCATCCCAGAGTTCTCAAAGAACTCAAATATGAAATTGCTGATCTTCTGGCCAAAATATGCAACATGTCCCTGAGATCAGCCTCTATACCACAGGACTGGAAGATGGCCAATGCAACACCAATTTTCAAAAAGGGATCCGGGAAATTACAGGCTTAATGTCTTAATGTCTGTTCCGGGTAAATTGGTTGAAGGCATTATTAAAGATAAAATTAATAAGCATATAGAAGCTCAAGCTCTGCTGAAAAAGAATCAACATGGCTTCCGCAAAGGTAAGTCCTGTCTCACTAACCTTTTAGAGTTCTTTGAGAGTGTCAGTAGGCAGGGGTGATCCAGTAGACATTGATTACTTGGACTTCCAAAAGGCTTTTGACGAAGTCCCTCACCAAAGACTCCTGAGCAAACTTAGCAGTCATGGAGTAAGAGGACAGGTCCTCTTATGGATCAGTAACTGGTTAAAGAACAGAAAGCAGAGAGTAGGAATAAATGGTTCATTCTCCCAGGGATCTGTATTGGGACCAATGCTTTCAACTTGTTCATAAATTATCTGGAATTAGGAGTGAGCAGTGAAATGGTCAGGTTTGCAGATGACATCAAATTATTTAGGGTGGTTAAAACAAAAAGGGATTGTGAAGAGCTCTAAAAGGATCTCTCTAAACTGAGAGAATGGGCATCTAAATGGCAAATGTGGTTCAACGTAAGCAAACGTATAGTGATGCACATTGGGGGGAAATTCCTAACTTCAAGTATAGCCTGATGGATTTGAGCTAGTGGTGACTGACCAGGAAACAGATCTTGGTGTTGTGGTGGATAGCTCAATGAAGATGTCAACCCAGTGGGTGTGGCCGCTGAAAAAAAAGGCAAACTTTGTGTTAGGCATAATTAGAAAAGGAATTCAGAATAAAACTGCCAATATCATACTGCCCCTATATAAATCTATGGTGTGGACACACTAGGAATACTGTGTCCAGTTCTGATCACTGGACCTAAAAAAGATATTATAGATCTGGGCAAAGTGCAGAAAAGGGCAACTAAGGTGATCAAGGGGATGGAGCATCTCCCCTATGAGAGAAGGTTACAACTGCTGGGATTGTTTAGCTTGGTAAAAAGGAGGGTAAGGGAAGACATGATAGAAGTCTACAAAATAATGCATGGTGTGGAGAATGTGGATAGGGAGACATTTTTTTCCCCTCTCTCAAAATAATAGAAACCAGGGTCATCCCATGAAGCTGACTGATGGGAGCCTCAAGATAGATAAAAGGAAGGACTTCTTCACACAGTGCGTAGGTATACTATGGAATTCGCTACCACAGGATGTAGTGATGGCCACCAATTTGGATTGAAAGGGAGTTAGATAAATTCTTGGAGAAAGCGATCAATGGCTACTTGTCCTGATGGTTATGTGCTACCTCCAGTACCAGAGGCAGTAAGCTTATGTACACTGGTTGCTGGGGAACATGGGCAGGAGGGTGCTCTTGCACTCATGTTCTGCTTGTGGGTTGCTGGTTGGCCACTGTGTGAATAGAATGCTGGACTAGATGGACCCTTGGTCTGATCCAGCGTGGCCCTTCTTACGTTCTTATGTCAGAGACCTGAGTGTTATATTCTGTGTTAGCAACCAGTTAAGGGAGTGGTATAGTGGGTTTTATTTAATGTGGAATAATGCATGTCCTCTCAAAGAATTATATAAATGATCCATAATAAACTCCATTCTATTGAGGTCACACCCATGTCAGTGGGATCAGGCAGCAAAGTTACATGAAAAAGGCGAGTGAATTGGAGTCACATTTTTTTCATCCACACCATATTTATGTAGGTATTCATGAACAAACATGGTAGCTCAAAGTATCATTGAGTTGAACTAAAATATTTGTGCAGTACACTACTCATGTTCAGCTTATGACAGACTACATTCGTGAGATCTTTTTACATGTATTACAACCAAATAAAGTATTATCCATCCTATATTTGGGTAGATGTGTCAAAATGAATAGATGTGTCCTTGTTTGTTCAGAAATGCGTACTTCTGAGTAATCCTGCACAGGATTCCAGCATAGCCTTTTCTTTTTCCTCCCTTTCTTGATCAGTGATCTATCAGGCAGAATGACTCCCTCAGCCTTCAAAATTACCTCTCTGTCTCAGTTGACAGTTGCCTCCTACCCTTCCACTGATATTAAGAATGCTGACATGAGAACTGCACTGGGCATGCTTGACTTATGTCTGGGAAAATCCTGGGAATTTTCCAGTTAGAAATGGCCTTTACACACAGTCACCCTCCATGAGTAGAGGGCCACAAGAACAGCAAGGGAGGGGGTGGAGCTAGTGAACTAATTCCTGCTCCCCCTCCTTGGACATGGAACTGAATAGGGCTAGATTCTCACAACCATGTTAATGACTATACCTAATGTGATTGCATGTCCAGTGTAATGTGTGAATACCCCTAGTGTGAGACAAAATCCTGCATGTCCTTTTCCTGCTACACAGAGAATAACAGCGAAGACTGGAGCCTTCACACTTTCTGCCTTCAGAAAGTCAGCAGATGGGCCCTTTTTTTTCTTTTACCTACCACATCGAAAGGAAGATGAGGGACTGGGACCCTTGTGCTGCATTTCTACTTTTAGTAAGGTGGTAGGCCCTGATCCTTATGCTTCCCCCACATTACCCGAGTCTAAATGCTGAAGACGCATCTAGTTTTCTTTTTTACTCAAAAGCACATAGGACCCAATATGGACCATGTCGCTAGAGTGAGGTGGGTGGATTAGGGGGCTTTAATCCTTTGTCCTATACCTGCAATTTAATTAATTTAATGCCTTTTTGGCAATGTAGATTGGAGGTGTGTGTGTTGGGGGGCATGATCCAGATTGGGACTACAGTGGTGGGGGGTGCCCCCCCATGCTCATGTCCTGATCTATGTACTAATGGGTAGTCTGATGTTGATGCCGCATACCATAACTAAAGATAGGCATTTAATAAAAAATACAGTATGTTTAAACATAGAATCCCTCTGAAAACACTGGAGGACTGGCAGTATTCTAGGTTCAGAATGAAACGGAGCATTCACAATGTAACTTTTCCAGCAGTTACAGCCATAAGCTATAATTGGGCAGGAAAACCTTCATAACTTTTGAACCATTGCTGCTAACATCACCAAACCAATGGAAGGCATACCTTCTTAGCAAACCTGAATAAAATACATCAGTACTGCTCACCAAAACCGGAAAGAAATATGGGATATGCCTTCCCGCAAATTGGAGTAAGGATGTGTCAACTTTCAGCACTTTTTAACTTGCTGTATCTGTGGCAACTTTTATCAGACTGGTTTGAAATTTTGCACAATTGTAGACCTCATTAGCTAGATCATAGATGTTTCAAATTATTAGTTCAACATGTGTCGTTTTTATAAACTGCAGAAATTTGAGGCTTATAATTGTGGAACGTGGGTTTGGTTTTTTTGCAACTTACCTTAACTAAACACAAATATTACAAGACACCATTCAGTTTCCAGTAACCTCAAAGGAAACAGAACCATGAGCAAGGGTTGGAAACCTAGAGACCTCATTGCACGCTACTACAGCTTGAATACACATTGATTAGTAATCAGTGTGTGAGATCACATAAATATTTACCTCATGAAAACAATGATCCGGTGGATCCACAGTTGGCTGCAGAATCGGACTCAAAGAGTGCTTATCGATGGGATCTTCTCAAACTGGGGAGAGGTAACAAGCGGGGTACCGCAGGGCTCAGTCCTGGGCCCAGTGCTCTTCAACATTTGTATTAATGACTTGGAGGAGGAGGTGCAGGGAATGCTGATCAAATTTGCAGATGACACAGAATTGGGCGGGATAGCTAATACTTTGGAAGACAGAAACAAAATTCAAAGTGATCTGGATAGGCTGGAGCCCTGGGCAGAAAACAACAGAATGACATTTAATAGGGATAAATGCCAAGTTCTGCACCTAGGAAAAAGAAAGCAAATGCACAGTTACAAGATGGGGGATACGTGGCTCAACCACACTACAGGCGAGAAGGATCTTGGAATTGTTGTCGATCACAAGCTGAATATGAGCCAACAATGTGATGTGGCTGCAAAAAAGGCCAATGCTCTTTTGGGCTGCATTAATAGAAGCATAACTTCCAAATCCCGGGAAGTACTAGTTCCCCTCTACTCAGCACAGGTTAGGCCTCATCTGGAGTACTGTGTCCAGTTCTGGGCACCACACTTTTAAGAAGGATGCAGACAAACTGGAGAGGGTTCAGAGGAGGGCAACAAAGATGATCAGGGGACTGGAAACAAAGCCCTATGAAGAGAGACTGAAAGAACTGGGCATGTTTAGCCTTGAGAAGAGAAGACTGAGAGGAGATGGGATAGCACTCTTCAAGTACTTGAAAGGTTGTCACAGAGAAGAAGGCCAGGATCTCTTCTTGATCATCCCAGAGTGCAGGACACAGAAGAATAGGCTCAAGTGACAGGAAGCCAGGTTCTGGCTGAACATCAGGAAAAACTTCCTGACTGTAAGAGCAATATGACAATGGAACCAATTACCTGGGGAGGTGGTGGGCTCTCCCACACTGGAGGCCTTCAAGATGAGGCTGGACAGCCATTTGTCAGGGATGCTCTGACTTGGATTCCTGCACTGAGCAGGGGGTTGGACTCGATGGCCTTGTAGGCCCCTTCCAACCCTACTATTCTATGATTCTATGATCAAGAGCACAAGTACAATGCAATTATGAACTCATTGTAAGGCAGTTTAGCCATCATGGCAATAAGCAGTATAACCCCCAAACCTAACCACCCCAGAGGATATGCTGTTCTATTTAAAACATTTCAGGTTTAAATAATAAGTGGGCCTCCGGTCTTAACCAAGCTGGCAAAAAAAGTACCAATTATGAAGCAGGCAAAAAAAGGTGGGGGAATCAAAGTAGTATAGCTTGCCAAATAAATTTATGCAGAACTGTGGAAGATACTGAAGCAGATCAGAGATTTAAAGGGGGAATGTGAAATTGAGTGTTGGATATAGAAACAAAGGTTTCCAAGCAAAGAAGGGAACAGGGTCCTGAGCCCTACTTGCTTGGGTCAAGCAGTTGAGTACAATGGCTGGAAGCATCCGTTACATACTGCGTTGTCAACCACAGGAAAAAATGACTTCACCCAAACCAAAATGAAAAGTCTTATGATTGCATGCTGGCTAAGACACTACACATTAGAGATCAATTTAAACTGATGTTTATAAACTACCTAAATATTGGCCATGCCAATTTGGGCAAAATCTAATAGGACTAGAGGACCAGAAACTATGAACGCAGGTTTATAAAGAGAAATAAAAACCTGAGAAAACCGATGCAGCCCAGTAAGTGGAGAATTACACTGGGTTTGGGGCAGGTTCAAAGACCCTTACACCATGAATAGCCGCAGCCTACTGCACAACCTTGTGAGGGCAATATGCAGAACGAGCACTCTGTGAACTGAAAGTGCTATCAAAAGGACAAGCAGCACATTAGAACCCAGTAGCACTCAGTAGCACAACAAACATGCCAAATGATGGCTAAGGAAGCTTAATTATGGCTTGGCATGATGCCTAAACTGACAAAACTTGCAATCAGACTTGGAAACCATGGTTTGTGTTACCTATCGGATGGCATGCCTTAATTGGTGCACCATAGCTATGGCTATAGCAATTCCTCCAGAGACTGACGCATGATGGAAATAGGAATGCTCAGCAGATGGAAGAAAAAAACAGGCCAGCAGCTTTAAGCTATGATTTGCCTGTGCATTTGGAAGTTCAAACCATCATTTGATGTGATGTTTGAATGGAACCAGTGGGCTGGATCCAGGGTTTCATTCTTCCAGTGATAGTATCCCATGAGTAGAATCCCTCTCAGAATGCTCCTGACAGGAAGAGGGGGTGGTGGTGGGATTTTCATGGATTTCCTCCTGCTCCTGCAGGTCCTAGTGCCATCTTCCCAGCTGTTCTAAAGGGTCTCTCAGCCACCTGGAACTGATTTGGGATGGGGGGGGGGTATAAGCAGCTGCAAAGAGGAGGGAGCCAACAAAAATTGCATCCACCTCCATTTCGCAGTGGAAATGCTCCACCTGATCAGAAGCTTCCTACCGACAGAAGGAATCCTTCTGCTTGCAGGAGACAATTGCTGGATCCAAGCTTGTGTGTTGAGATCTTCCAGAATGGTTGCTTTTAAACCAAAACCTTGGATACGACGTTGTTGTGTTTCGAACACCCCACAAACAGATTTTTTTTTGCAAGGAGGAAAAATCAGCAACTATTTACTTTTAAACTAGGTTCTGGAAATCTTGCACAACTCTGAACATTTTATTACACAAGTAAGAATTCAGCTGGATTAAATGTTGGAATACAAGTAGGGATCCAGTATCTTTTCTCTATACAACCTTTCATGATTCTTTGCAGAATGTCTGATTTGTCCTAAATTACGTATAACACTTCATTAAAAAGGAATACTTCTTACTTTTTTGTTTAGTAAATCCAAACCCAAGAGAAATACCGAAGCATGCCAAACAGGTTGCATTGTATGACATTTCCAAGCATCACACAAGCATTTTTACATTTCCACTGAAAAGGGACAATGGGAATTAAAAATCAGACTTGCACCAAATTACAAAATGATACTTTAATATGTATTTACAGAGCAGCCTGCAACGGTTGATTCGGTTGTCTTATATAGGACTGTAAATTTCCCTACATTTTTAATAATCCACATTGTAAAAGCTCACATTCTTGTTTTTCTTCTCTCTTTTCAATAAGAAATCACAGAACAGGTAGGTTTGTAATATGCAATGTGTCAGCTTAACTGAAAGCATCTGGTTTTGTAATGGTTTTTAATGAGAATGAACCAATGCTTTAAAAAGGTACTTTAAAAGGACGCTCTACAGTTTTCCTTCAACTCATAGAGAAATGTCCATCCATTATTTTATTCAGGGTAGGGGTCTACTATATTCGATTTACTTATTTGTAAACTGCAGAAAATAATCTCTTAATACAGCATAGCAAACTATCATGGTAATGTAGAATCACACATTTCCTCTCCTCCTCTCTCTGAGGCAAGTATTTCACTGAGGCAAGTATTTATTTTTTCTTAAAAGGATTCCTACCTCAGCTCCCATTATTATGCTTAGCTCTCCTCCAACTTTTAGCTGGTATTTTCCAAGCTGAAAAAACTCAGTGGGGTGGGGGTGCACAGTCTTTAGTACTGACTTTTCAAGTTTGTTCAAAAAGAGTGAGCATGGGTTGCCCCCTTCTGGAGACCAATGAAAAAGAGCTGTGGATCATTATCGTTAGGAGCACTAAGGAGATAATCTTGACTGATTATTAGGCTTATCTGTTATTTTTTAAAGTAAAAGATAAATGTAATACTAGTCAAGAATACTTCCTTATTGCTCCTAACACAGCTCCTTTTTCAAAGATTTATGAGGAAAATTTCAAAATGTTTTAAAAATCGAATGTATCTATATACCTATTAGCAAAACATGACAGGAGTGGTTACAGGGATCACTGCTGTGCAAACACACACACACACACACACACACTATATATATATATATATATATATATATATATATAGTAACTATGTACATTTTATTTCAATAAAGACGTTAAGACAAACAGCATAAAGATGTTGAGATGCCCTAAAGATAAATACATTTCAAAGATTCTCATTAAAATGAATCTGTAGCATTTTCCTGCAAGTAAAATACCTTTCTTTAAATACAAAGAAGTCAGCATTCTGGATAACAAATGCTTTTTGTGGTTGGTTTCTGGGGTTTTTTTTGCAGAAAATCCATCATAATTTTGTTTTAAATGAATAATGTTTTTCCACAAAGCAGGCTTGCTCTACATGCTAACTTTTTTAACAGTTCAGTGACACAATGTGCTAGCTACATATACAACAGATAATATAGTAAGAAAACACTCAACCTGATGAAAAGTTAAAATCTTCATTAATACATTGGAAAAAGTTGACATAACTCATGCCTTTGAAAATCAAAAAATACAAAAATTAAATGTTTTCCTAAAAAGATTTTCCTTATTTTAAGGACTCATTTGAAAATGAAGCTGTGTGTAATTTGTACAATAAATTTGTACAAGTAAACAGGTAATATACATAAAAAATTAATTGACATACTTCTCAATTATCAGTCGTCCACCTTTAATTTCCAATACTGTACTTTCTTTAACAAGCATACAAAATATCAAACTTCTCTTTAGAAAAAGTGCCATTCTGCAACATCCTTTACACAAAAACAGCCCGAGCCTGTGGCATGTTAATGCAGTTAAGAGGCAAAGCTTACTAACTTTTACAAATTTTTCCCTTCCATAAAAAGCCTCCTAAAAAGGAGATTACACTCCATTAAAAAAATATCAGCCTCTTCTACAAGCTGCATTAGAACCAAGGCTTGAAAACCATTTCCATATAGCATAGAAAACCACTATGATAGCATATCAGCTGCACTGGTGGCAAAGGAGTGTACTGGACCACAAGTTATGCATAGTTACTGTAGTGGCACCATCACTGCTACACAAAGTTTAGAATTGATTGTAAGAAACTGCATAGCAGTGGGACCCACTTATGCAAGACAGTTTCAAATACTCAACTGCTCTCCACAATACTTGATTCTTGGAGGACACTGAAGGCAGCAGTAACTGAATTGCATTAGACCAAGCAAGCTCTCCTCAAGGATTCATAAGCACAGTAGACTCCGAGGTATTGATCCTTGTCCATGAGCCGTGTGTACCACCGTAAGAGATAGTCTGTCCAGAGTACATGCCATCACAATGGTTTAAATATTCTGAATATTAGTAATTCTTATATTTCTTCTTATCTAGCCAGTCTCTTGATTTTTTTTGAAAAGATTTCCACTACAGTAGAATATTACAGAAACAAAAAATATATATATATAAACGCAGATTTCTAAATGAAACTTACATGGAATAAAACTAGGTAATATTTTTAAACAAATATACAGTATGCAGGCAGACAAAGCAGGAAAATGGCCATTCAATCGTATAATAAAAAACTAATAAAACTTGGCTATTCCCAGAAAACTATGAAGCTGCTTCAACTATAAGGAATGCATAATGAAATTCTAAAATCTAATACAGGTCAAAAATGTAAAAAGGTTATAAACCTTAACAGGAAAATAATTAAAAAAAAAACACATTTACTGGCCATTCCTGTTGAAATGAGAATCTTAAAAGTAACACGAAGTGGCTACAAACCCACTTATAGAGCACCAAACAGAGAGAAAATAAGAGTCCATTTTCAATCTCTGTTATTTCATAAAATCCTGTGTTTTTATAGGTCAAACTGCTGGTGGCAGAAACAGAATTCTTTATAAACGTCAGATGTCCTGTACATAAAAAAAAAAATTATTGTAGTTGCACTAGTTCTAAAGACGCTTCTGTTCTAGCCTACCTACTGTATTGTACTGTATGTATTCCATTTGGCGATATATAAAGTTCTTCTGTAACCCTTGATTATTGTTGGGCATCAGAGATAAGAAAAGCGAGACGGGGTACAAAAATGCAAAAAATTCAACAGTAATGGCAATGTTTTTGTTTTAGTCCAAAAAGAAAAAAGGGGTCCTGCATTTTCTCCCCCTTCAGATATCTGACAAAGGCTTGGTGTTTAATCAGGGGGTAGTAAGTCATGCAAGCGAAATCTGTCTCTGATGTGAGGTCGAACATCTTCATTCTAGAAATGGGGAAACAAAATTTAAAAAGTAACAACTTCTATATTTCACGTTATAAGCAACTCTGTTTGCAATGAACTTTATAATCACAACCTGTAAAGTAACTTTGCTCTCTGGTGGAGAGGAAGAAAAAAGAGGGACTGCCCCATGCTAGGCCTGGAACCAAAACTAGACATTCTATGTTTCCGGCCTACCCACAGCTTTTAAGATTTCCTGGACTGTACCTTTACTTAATGGCCACAGTCATACAAAACAATAAGCCAGAACTGCAGAGAATCCTGGCCTACTGTTCACAAGCAAACATGCTACAGCATCCTGCCCAATCGCTCCCACTTACTTCTTCATGCCAGCTGCAATGTCTTCAGTTACCAGGAATTCACCAGGCGGAAAATAGGTTTACTCACACACTTATATTTGTATATATACATGCACACACACAATATGGCCTACTTTGCACTATCACCACAGTGGGTTGTAGTGCATGCTAGGTGGCTTTTGAATATTCAAGCTGCAACTGCAGCTTGTTGTGTTGTTTGAAGTCAGTGGGGGTGGGTTGTGTGAGGGTGAAACAACCCTAAAACAAGCCATGGGTTATGTGAGGGTTGTTTAATCCTCACACAACCCGCCCCCGGCAGGTTCAGACAACACAAGCCACAGTTGTAGCTTGAATATTCAATATGGCCACCCACCTGCTCCACAATCATGCGAACCACCCCATATCATTATGACCCATTATTCTAACAATCTCCTGTGAAATGGCATCTTGATTGGCCTCTTGAATGTGTTCAGACCAGGCGAAGCCACAGAGAACAGCTTTCAACGTTCCCTTTCTGTTCATACGTTTTGTTGGACAGTTCATAAATACTGCAATGATGAGTAGACTCTAATAGTTCCAAGCTGCTGGGGACATGTTTTTAGGTCAACATCAACATCCTGAATTTGCCCAGAAAGCCACAGAGGGCCTGTACAGATGTAATCCTGTGATGATTTAAGAGAAAAATATGTATCGAAAGATGTTACTGAAATACATACCAGCTCTACAAGTTTCTCCAGAAAAGGAATCAGTTTTAGAAGTTCATTGTCATTTTTATCCATGAACCAGCTCTCTATAGGAATTCCATTTGAAAGCTGAAATTAAAAAAAACCCAGGGGAAAGTTAAATGTTGTGCTAGAGTTTCTGGAGAGAGATCAGCAAGGGTTGTGGTAGCTTGGAGTCTTACTGTGAATTTCCTTTTCAGCAACTCCCCCATTAAGGCAAATGCTTTTCAAACTCTCCCCGTGTGAAAAACAGTGGGCTGGGGATGAAAGCTGGTGAGAGTAACTGCGAACTTCAGTGCATATGTACATGTTGCCTCACTACAGATTACAGCCATAATCAATTCAACGCAAATTCTATTTATGCCAATGGATCACATTAATACTTGTCTCTTAAAAACATTCTATACCTCTCCATAAAAAAAAATTAAATGTACAAAAGATGCAGCAGTGATATTTCATTTTAGAGATTTTTTTTTGCTTAAGGAGCCTTACTCATTTTATTCATTCATTTTTAGGAGCCTTATTTAGTGGCTCCTAAAAAGAGTAGAGAGCAAAGGTCCTAAAAACTGTTGTTCTAGGTAGTGCACATGATGAACTGATTTGAGTGGCTTGTTTAACTGTTCTGTGACTGTGTATTGTTTTTGTCATTGCTGCAAAATTGTAAGAACCTATAGTTATATGAAAAAATCCAACGAACTGACTGACTAGATTTTTTGCTTGGTGCTCAAACTACCTGGCCTCTAATCCAGACATGAATGTAGCGGGTAGATTGGTTAACTTGACCAGAACTAATACAGGATGAAGACAACTTCACAAACACAATGATGGCATGGCTCTGATTCAATCACATAATTTTACTCAAATACATTTCTTGGGAGTTGTCATTAAATATCCTGGCTTCACAATGCATACGTTTTGTGGTGAATGTTGCAATGAATTAGGTACTGTTTTTCCCCATTCATAGACTGCTTTTTATTTGTTAAAGCTACAGGTGAAGTTGTGTCAGTACACACTTTTTGTAATTCTTGTCTGATTTGAGAACTGAAAAATGAACTCCAGAAAGCACACTCACCTGATAGGCAAAGGCTTGTGGTGAATTGTCAATAATGATAGTTTTTGAGAGATCTCTACCAAGGATATTTAAATCCTTTATGTAGTTTCCTTGTACACAAACACAATGCTCGCGGAAAAGTCGATGCCTGCAGTTAAAAACACAATGCATTCAGATTACATGTAGAGAAAAGTGTATTAAAATGTTGCTTTCAAAATGTTTTCCTCTGTATCGATGGGCTCAGTTTTAATAATCTTTTCACTAAAGGGCAGTATTTGTGTTTTGTTTTTGTGCAACCACAATCAATGTCTGAAACTTAACAAAGGGCTTTTTATGTTTGTTGAAAACTGACATTTAACTACTCTGCGGTACAAGATTAACAACATTCGATAAATTCAGTTAATTTGTATTTACCCAGGAAACTCTGGTCAGATACATCATCTGGACTTCATAATAGAAATCATTTAAAAAACAAACATCTCACAGAAAACCACAGAAGAACGCATACTCTTAATGATTAACTTGACCAGGAGGTAGAGTGCTGTGCTGTAACTATGGTAGAAAAATAATAAGGAACAGCAAAGTATTTTTTCAACACATCCTCTCACATGTGAAGAGCACCCAAAGTTAATCAATCCACAACTGTCAGCTTTCCAAGCTTGATATCAACCGCCATGAATTCATGGACTACACAGTTCTCTAGCCTTAATTTCAAACATGACATTCCACAATTAGGACCTACAGCAAAATACTGCACTGTATCCACATAGTCTAACAGCAGTGCTCCTATTCAGGATTCCAGCCAGCTGCTTTCGGCTGTCTTGCTGTGGGATGGCAGAGCGTGAGAGGAGGCTGCTGTATGACACATAGGATGTGTCGTACAGGCATTTCCGCCCGCCCTGGAACGCCCCGTTTCAGCTGCTCCACGTCCCTCTTGTGAGCGCGGGGCACGGGGCTTCTTCGCGCTGCCTCACAGGCAGTGCGGAAGGGGGGAAAGGTCAGTTCTCTGAGAACCAACCTCCGAGTGTGGGCTCTGAGGTCAGTTCCCTGAAAAAAAGATATCCAATGGCTGTCTAGCCACTGACTAGCAGCCATAGGATTGCTCCCTCCATTACATACTTTGTACACACACTTAACATTTTAAAGGTTTCAAGAGAGGTTTTTAAGCAAGTCTGTTGCCAGCTTTTTAGCCCCGCCACACATGGGCAATAGAACATTTGTGTTTTCAGAGTGCTATGATATTGAATTTGAATTGTTTTACATTATAATTGTGTACAGTGTAATTTTGATTAAACAAAAAATAACATCCACTGCTTTAGGGTCAGGCTTACCTGACTAGTTGCTTTTTAGGGTCTAGTATGTTCAGCAACTTGTCTGCATACACCTTCTTAGAAGCAGTAAAAAGAATGATCTAGAAATGAAGCGAGGAGACTATTATTATCTGCTCCACTGCTGAAGTTGAAGATCTGAAAGAAACACATCCAAACTCTAGGCAGAAACATTACCTCATAGATTTGGGACATACGTTCCAAGAATTCTCTGAAGAATGGTCTTAATCGCACATAAACCTAGAATGAGAGGAAAAGGTGATTTAAATACACAGTATACAAAGACGTTTTGCTTCAAATGACAGGGGCTTCTGAAACTACAAGTGGTAGACATTGTTCAATAATCAGTTATTAACACAGCAGTAATAATTTATATTATAGCATTTATGATATTTGGTACTGCATGAACAAGAAATGGTAATGAAGGACATTGGTAAAGTTCTAGTTACTATTCGCTTGTATAATTGGAAATACAAAAAGAACACTCAACAATAATTGTAGCATGATTTATTGTGGTTGATACAATGGCAATTATCCAAAAACAGTATTTTCTGTTTTTGCTCTGACTGACCAACCTGTTACATTCCCATCAGAGACAGAGCTTAAGTAAGCAATAGGGTCAAGTACCATTTGCAAAATGCAAGCTTTTGAGCTTCAAAAGAGAGCTCTTCTTCAGCAAGAATCTTCTATCAGGCTGGCTAATTCTAAGTTAGTACTATTAAATAGACCTTATTCTATCAAAAACCACTGCAGAATTCCTAATTTACATGACTCTACATGCACAGAAAACAATGCACAATAAGTATTTTCCATGCCATCAATTAGAATTTAGCTTTTCTTACACAAAGCTCAACATCCCAAGCAACTTTACTGTTTTATCTAGTCACCATCTACTCATAGTTGCACTCTATGTCTTCCATCAGAAAGTCATCAGCAAGGAAAAGTTTTGTCTTTATAGAATGTTTCTGTAGCAAGCCTCTCTGAAATTCCTACCAGAATAGAAGCCAGAATGCGCCATTAATCATAAGAAGTTAAGTAAGCCTTCCTCAGCTACGCAGACTCAAACTCAGTCCTCCTTCTCAAACCCATTCTTGAAGAACAGGGTTTCAAAGCAGGACACAGAAGCTCACTTTTGTAGGGTGGGATGCTGGCTGCTTTTGGCCAATATACTTTGAAAGGTCGCAGGTGTTGTAAAGAAGGAAAGATGGAAATCTAATGAAAAATTAGGCAGGAAATTGGCTTCCCTTCACCAAGACCCTTGCAAGTGCCATTTCATGTTATTTGTACCCAAGTAGGTATTGAATAATGGCCTCCACCTAAAGGAATAAACAATGCATTATTTGGCTGGAAAGTATGACAGGAAGCTCCTTGTCCACAGTTAATTCTTTCACATAATCTCCAATAAGGTTTTGTTACACTTGGTGTCACAATCTATAACGTATGGCAAACTACCAATACACGGTAAGAGCCGCTACGACAGCGAGACTTAAGTTTAAGAGTAAGAAGGAACAAATGCTAAAGAAGCCAGTAAGGCATTTAAAAAAATCTTAACTCTAGACAGACAGCTGTTATTTTATTAGGATACTTATGTCTACAGTGCATCCAGATCAAAACTGATGTTTGGCTGAACTTGTGTAGGTGACAGAAAATAAATAACAGATTTTAGCTTAAAATTTGTTCTACAGCCCCCAGTAAGGGAGCCAAGATACCAGGGTTCCACAGTCCTCCCTGCCGAATGAGGATGTCTGCAGTATTGCTCAGTTACCAATTTGCAACGGACATTATATGCCTTCACGGTCACCCTGAGAGGCAAATTAGACAGAATACAACTGTGACAAGAGATATCTAGTGCACTTTGTGACAGAGAATTTAAACCCAACATACTGTTGTCTAGACCCAGTACACCTATCAGGATTGGGCCCAGGCTCCCTGGTTTGGTTTCTGACTCCAATTCAGATTCAGAGGCAGAGCTAGAAGAAGCTCAGCTGGGGCAGAAATTCCCCAAGACTCTCCAGGAGTCAGTGAAGAACCTTCCCAGGGGCTTATTGAGCAGGAGGGCCAGGTTCAGAGACTGTCCTCCGCCCCCAAAACTTGGCCTCTGTCGGAGGGGGAGGAAGCACAGAAACTGACAGATGCAAGAGCCCACCACCAAGTTAAGTGGGAGGAATTGAAAGGGGGGTGGGAGGCATTCTGCCAGATTGGCTGCCTGTCAGTGGCTGGGTTAGGGGGATTCTCCCTAAAGGGAGGAGCTCAGAAAAAGCCTGTTGAGCATGGTGGAATACCCGTCCATTAGTAGAAAGCTTTGCTTTTAAGCGCTCTTAATGAAAGCCTTATTTAGCTAATGAGGCCCAGAAGACAGCTCCTAGCTTTCACAAACACAACAGGTGTGAAGAGCTGCTATTAACTGAGTAAAGCGAGTCTCTGTTGCCTCACTACTCAGTGGCTTGGAAACCTGACAAGACCCAGCACTGGCCCTAGCAGTCAGCAGAAAGAGATGGTAAAAGCATAAAAAAGGGAACTTCTACTGTCCCAGTAACACTTACCAGAGTACAGTAATCACCTGAACCTTCCCTCCTGGTTATGTTTGGATGTAGTAGTGGAATGCATCAACACCACCACATTTTATCATCATAGTTATTATCTGTACCAAGTTAGTTCTAATTGCATGATGCAGCTAATGAAGTGGCCTCTAAGAATATAACATAAGAACATGAGAAGAGCCCTGCTGGATCAGACCAAGGGCCCATTTAGTCCAGCATTCTGGTCACACAGTGGCCAACCAGCTGTCAACCAGGGAACCATAAGCAGGATGCAAGTGCAACAGCATCCTCCTGCCCATGTTCTTCCAGCCTGCATAAGCTCCTGCTGCAATAAATGTATTAGCCTTTAAGGTGTCATGGACTCTTGGTTGTTTTTGCTGCAGGAGACTAACATGGCTACACTTATGGAATTTGACTGAATGATGATTTTTCAGAGAGTAGCAAAAATATGAAGAAGATATGTCAGATATTAAGTTAATGGGGTTACCAGGTACTACAAAAAAAAAAATACACCCATGCTTCCTAGCCCTTTCCCTTCCTTTACATTTACTTCTCTTTTATCAGAAGAAATACAGCAAGGAAAGTTTGAATGATATCCTGAGGGAACACGGGATGTGCAAGTTGAACAATGAAAATCCAAAAAAAAAACCACGACATGCCACTCCAGGGCAGAAGTGAGCTTCTTGAGAGGCAACCCATTTCTGTCTATAGAGGACAGGTGGGCAACATATGGCCCACGAGCTGCATGTTCCCCTGCAGCGCAGTCCCTGCCACCTCTTGATTTAATTAAAAAAAAAACCAAAATAGTGCTTTGTAGTGCTAGCATGGACAAATTTAGCTTGCAAATGAGCTAAATTTGTCCATTTTAGCGCTATTAAATATTTTTATTTTTTTAATGTTCCCTACGAATGCGCCCCACCGTGCGGGGGGTGGTGGTGGCCCCTGGACCTCCCACAGTTGCTTACCCCTGCTATAGACATAGATGACAATGACTGCTATCTGAAGCACAAATACTCAGAAATCGGTTTCAATGAAAACAATGAAACCTGCTTCCAAGTGTGAGTTTGGCTTGAAATCCAAAGCCAAAGATTAGGACTGATTCTGGAATAATCACAGCTGCAGTTCTTAACCTGTTTATTCTGGAAAAGCTATTAACAAGACTAAGAAGGAAATAGGTTGAGGATTGGAGGTCACTACACTCCCAGCTAAATGTCCCTAAATTTGCAAAAGTTAAGTTTTATGGTGCCTGCTCTGTATTTAACAGCCACCAAGAAAACAAACAACTGCCACAATATCAAGAACCTATTCCAGGCAAGATTTAGGGTCTGTCAAATGCAAACTCTAATATTTAATCTCCAAGATAATTAAATGTGTCCTAGATCACTGAACTCTGTATCACTTGATTTGTCTCAGAGAGATATGCAAAAGTATTCTTTTAAAAAACAATAATGCCATAAAAGAAACATCATAAAACAGAATTTGCTGCTTGGCTATTCTCAGTAAGATGTACCACTGGTAAGAGAGTCAGAAAGCAGTCCAGTTGTAAAAAAAAATATCCCGGCAGATCACAGGAGGAAAAACAAGGCATCATTTGTTTTTCAGACTTTTTTTTTTTTTACTATCTAAAACAGTTAACTGAATCTTCCTATCTCATGTAGTCCAAAAGGAATCTGAACACTGCCATCACCAAACATGACAGAAGAAACCCACGTTTGTTTTTTTGGAAGATCTCATTTTAAGCTTCAGAATTTTGAAGGATTTTAAATAAAACAAAATACAAAATACAAGTTTTAAAATTAGGGTAAAATACCTGGACAAGTGTCCGTTTAAGGTGCCTGATGTCATTCTCCAAAGATACTACAGAGGGGTCCAATATCGTGCGAACTACATGGAGGGAAGCTGTTGCTACTCCCAGGTACATCACACAATAGGGACCTGAGAACAACAGCCGGGGTCAGTGCAGCATCTTTGGCAGTTGCTGGAACACACTTCCTTCTCCTTCTCCTTCCCCTGTTCTTCGCCGGAGAATTGTTGAATGCACAGTGGATGGAAGCTAAGGATATGTTGTGAAGTACAACCAACAGCTAGAAATCTGGCACTCTCCATCAACACAAGCAACTCTTCTCACAAAAGAAGCACCTGACTAGGAATGAAGAGATGAATTTGCTTCTGAAAGCAAGTTATCCCCAGGATCTGAATTTACTTTTGCCCCTTCAGAATGGAGTGTTTAACTAGCATGGATTGGTTTTCTCATGCAAGGAAGTCTGTAGCAAGTTCTTCTCTTGTAAAATAAGCATTTAAAATTCCAGTGTTCTTTCCTACACCTGCTGACAAGGAGAAAACTGCTAGGCAAAAATACAGGTAAGAGGAATTGTTCAACCATTAGGAAATGGTTGAGATCTTTACAACTTCGTGATTTTGCAGCTCTTTTGCAACAATACATCTACTATCTGACAACTGGCCTGACAAAATTTCATAGCATGTAACCACTTAATTGCCTGTGTTTTAGAAGGGCAGGAAGATACCAAGTGCATGATAAGTGTTCACCCATTTAATTCACACAAGCAGGTTTATACTTCACCTGAACATGGTTTTGATTACCTGGTAAATAACATCTTGGAAAAGGACTGGAAATGTAAGTGCAGCATCTTCCAGTTCATTTAGACTACAATGGACTAGTGTTTCATCCTACAAAGAATTTAAAAAATGAGAAGACTTAGCAGGGAGATGGGAAAAATGTATTCTCTGAAATAAAGCCCTCCCGTCTGCAATTTGTTAAGCATGTGAATCCTACAATAATAGAATATTCACTCAATGCTAATGTTTTCCTTACCAAGTCTAGAACTAATGAGAATTCTGGTGTGCTTCTTGTTTTCAGTGGAAGAGCAGGCTTCCGATTAAGTTGTTCTTCTGTTAGTGGTGGAACATGTTTGATGAAGTAGTACCTAGAAGAAAGACAAGCCAAGATACTATTTGATAATAAAACCACTGCTTTAACAGTGCAACTCTTGGGACAGTGAAAAAGTTCAAGATTAATTTTAAGAGATTGGACAGCCACAGGCATGCTAACATAGTGCACAGGCTTGTGAGATGTCTTACACAACACACATCTACACTGGATCCAGGATCTGGTCAGGCGTCATCTGGAGTACTGTGTCCAGTTCTGGGCACCACATTTTAAGAAGGATGCAGACAAACTGGAGAGGGTTCAGAGGAGGGCAACAAAAATGATCAGGGGACTGGAAACTAAGCCCTATGAACAGAGACTGGAAGGACTGCGCATGTTTAGCCTTGAGAAGACTGAGGGGAGATAGGATGGCGTTCTTCAAGTACTTGAAAGGCTATCACAGAGAGGAAAGCCAGGATCTCTTCTCGATCATCCCAGAGTGCAGGACACGGAATCATGGGCTCAAGTGACAGGAAGCCAGATTCCGGCTGAACATCAGGAAAAACTTCCTGTTAGAGCAATATGACAATGGAACCCATTACCTAGGGTGGTGGTGGGCTCTCCCACACTGGAGGCATTCAAGACGAGGCTAGACAGCCATCTGTCAGGGATGCTCTGACTTGGATTCCTGCATTGAGCAGGAGGTTGGACTCGATGGCCTTGTAGGCCCCTTCCAACCCTACTATTCTTTGATTCTATTGTATGATTCCATATAAATATACATGCAATTTAGGAAGCATCTTTTGGAAGCCCTAGAAAGTTTTCCTGTTCGAATCAGAGGGGCGTGTGTGCATGAGAAAATGAGCAAGAGAGAGACTGAAAGCGTGAGCGGGGGATTGAGTATTTATTTATTTATTTCTATACCGCCCAATAGCCGAAGCTCTCTGGGCGGTTCACAAAAACTAAAACCAAACAACACACAATAAAACAATTTAAAATATATAGAACATTAAAACCACATTAAATACTCCATTGAGTGAGGGTATTTTAAGATAAAAACCTTCCTTTGCTCAGGCTTTTAAAGTACCTTAAATGTATTTTAAGTATTGTTGACTGCTCTTTTATTTGCTGGTTTCATCTTTTGTGTTTTTTTGTACACAAGTGGGGCTTGCAAAAAAATGTTGCATTGTGGAGTGCTCCCGTTCAGAGTTTCAGGCAGCTAACTGGGCCCTCTTTCAGGATACTTTATTCTGCTTCCCTCCCCTGCTGGTCTTTCATCTTCCCACCCAAAAAGACACTCTGCAACCAGTGCCCACTGAGCATGCTCATTTCTCATTGGGTTCTTTGGGTTTTGAGGTGTGTGTTTTTTGCTTCCTTAGGGGTTTTCCCCTCTGAAGATTTTTTTATACTTCTGCAAACCTTGGAGTTTCTTGGAGCATGCTGCTGCCTCCCCCTTTTATTTCTCAGTGGCCCCATTTTGGCTACAATTGTGTCAGCGTTCATCAGCTCAGTTCCGTATTAGAGGAAGTGATGCATATGTATTCGTACTGTTTCTAAACTTCATAAAACACCCCAAAATTAATTTTGATGGTGGGTACAAAAAGCTTTCAAATAAATAAAAAAATAATTTAATTGTACTGCTGTGGTTCCTTAACTGTGGCCTGCAGAATTGTGTAGGATTATGCTTAAAATAAATGTAAGTACTATAGCCATAAACACTGACTCATCACTACAAAGCTAACTGACAGAGAAGAGTATTTTGTTTTCTTTCTTTTTTAAATGTAGTACCTAAAATTACAGAGTTCAAATATGAACACATACGGATCAAAGACTTCCCAGTCTTCTTCATAGGTGGCTTCTGGATGAGCCGATGAGTAACCGCTGTCCGGAGATACTGGTGCTAATAAAACACAAAAGCTCCTCATTAGTTCATCTGTTGGGGAAATTTCTTTCTTTTGGCCTTAAGGGTTTTAGGGTCCTTGTGCGGAATATATTGTTTCACCCCTGAAGAAAGGCTTTTATCAATGTTCTAAAGCCTTATAATTTGTCTCCTGAAATGCCCAAGTAATAAACAATAAAAAGGTTAGATATATTTGCCAATGAAAATCTTCAAGTGTCAGTTATCATTTCATAGAGGAAAGTTACTGACATGATCAGCCAAATATATGAGAGACTGAAAATATTATCAATTCCTTAGATTATACTTATATCAGCCAAAAAGAGGTACTTCCCTTGGTAGGACATCTTACCATATTAATCATGGAAAGCCAGCTATACAGACTGCATGATGACACTGGTCCCTCTCACCTGTGTGGAGAAGACTGAAGCAGCATCCTGTGCCCCTGAGTTGTGAGGGTCAGAGGAGCAAAGGAGTACAAGGCTTTCCCCAATGTCAGAACCATGTGCACCTACCTCAAGGAAAACCAAAACATGCCCAGCCCTTACCAGTGAGAGGAGGCAGGTCACGATCAGTCATGTCTTCTACTTCCTCCAAGCCATTGATTGATCTGACTTGCACTGCTTGGCTAGTGTAGGATGCTCCATTAGCTGAGGCTGCAGTACTGGTGATAATCTCATCCACCTGTTCCATATCAAGCTGTTTCACTATTTCTTCAGCTTCAACAGCTTGCCCCGGAGAGTCCGAGCCAGCTGTCCCTGAAATGATGTTTCAATTCATGGGTTGCTATTTCACTTAAAGAATTAGCATGCAGTCCTTTATTTATAGATTTAAGTTTTTAAAAAATCAAAACACACCCTTATTTGCTATCTCTTCCCCAGCATCCAGACAGACAGCAACTCTTTCATAGCCATTTTTATTTTTAGATGTACATAGTATGTAAATGCATCTTTGCATAATACTTGCCATTTTTATTTGCTGGTGAGAAAAAATTGAAGACAGGAGAAAATATGGTCCCCAGTAATGTAGTCCGTGGCGGGCTGCCGGTGGTGGGATTATCTTCCAATTTTCCATTTTGCCTAACATGCTGGTTTGTCATTTCATAATTTCCAGCTTCTAGAATACAGACACAAAACACGTGCACTAAGCCATTTTCGACAGTCACATGTGTTCCTGTTATCATTTTTAATACATAGACTGGAATGACAAAGTTACAAACAGCTCCAAATAAATGTCGGTCCCAAATATGTTTTTTATTTTTATTTATCTAAAGTTATGTTTAGGTCATCTTTAAGGGCGAAACCCTCTCACCCATATTTATAGGTGATGGCAGTAAAGGCAAACGTATGTGTCTTGGCACAATGGCCTGGCTTGGACATAATGCTAAATGATGGCTTAGTATCAAGCATATGAGCTTTGGGCTCCTGTGCACTCCCTTTCCAGTGCAGCTGTGAGGAGACTGGAAGCTTTTGCTTCCATTTTAAATTAACTGCAATTCAGTGTTTTGGCCAAATCTTAAACTGTGGATAATCTTAACAACGGTTTACTGAAACAAGCCAAAGTCATAAATCACAGTTTGAAGTTGGCTTGTTTTAATAAACCATAGTTAAGACTAACCACAATTTTTCTGGGTTTGGACATAATGCTTAACTGAGGTCAGATAAAAATGATCTCCTCAGAATCATGCCAGAGAACAGAAAAGCTAATTTACATAAGAATAAACCCTAGCTTAGTGTTACATCCAAAAACAACTGTGTACAAGTAGCAGGAATATTATTTTGTCCCTTACAACAATGTCACAAGACAATATTCTAAATCTACACAAACACATACTTCATTCAAGAAATAGTTATTTCAAGCATCAAAAACTCTCAATACTAGAACAAGAACATTATGGGTTTGTTTCACAGTAAAAAAAAAAACAGCTATTAAACACTAGAAAAACCATGCTCTCTGCAAACCCACCAGGGCTGATGCTATGGCCTACCATCTCCATGGCACTTAGGCAGGCAGCATCACAATTAGCCAGCTCTAGCTTTGCCAGACCCCCAGTAAGGATATAGACACTTGGCTGCAATTTTTTTTTTTAAAAAAAGAATATACAGTGGCAGCCTATTACAATTATTATCCACAGCTTCTCCAACTGCCCATGGGCACCCACATGCCCAGGGACACCTCTGTTGGTGCCCACCAGGCTCCCTACCACTCCTAATTTTTTACTTTCTTAAGATTTTAAAAATTAATTATTTTTAATGAGGATACTGGCATTCTGCAAAGCACAGTGGTGCTCTTCAGCACCATCTTAATTTGGGTTAAAAAGAGTGGTTTTAATTTGTTTGTTTCATTTATATTCTGCCTTTCCTCCATGAAGCCCAAGGTGGTGTACATGACCCTCCCGCTCTCCAGTTTATTTGCACAGCAACCCGGTCACTGACTCTCAGCCTAACCTGCCTCATAGGATTGTCGTGAGGGTGGAAGAGGAGGACCATGTTCACCAACTTGGGCTGCTTGGAGGAAAGGCAGGATATACATGTAACAAACAAATAAACAAAGTCACCCAGTGAGTTTCATGGCTCAGTGGGGACTTAAACCCAGGTCTCCACAGTCCTAATCCAATGCTCTTAACCACTATACCACACTGGCTCTTGTGTTTTGGCACTCAATCCCTACCTCTGCCTCATACTTAGGTTCTTGGGCAAGTTATTTTTCTTTTAGCCTCACCAGTTTGCCTTCTAGGAAATGAATGTTTTGTGACCCGGCTATGCCCACCATGGCAGTCATTTTATGAAAGGGCAAGCCCCACCCCCATGATAGCCATTTTGTGAGAGCACCCACAACACTTTTAATGTGCCTGCCAACCCAAAAGGTTTGGGGACATCTGGGTTATCCTATTAATACTTCATGGGAAATAATGTGGTTATGCAACTGCAAGACATATAAAAGTGGTCAATTCCATTTCCAGGTTATGATTAGTCGGCATAGTCTATTTTAGGGGATGGAGTACTGAGATGGACACGAGACAACCAGTTTCAAAACATGGATCAATCATAAGCACACTTTAACACCTGGCAAGACAACTGGGCAAGACTTTACTTTCCCATCCACAAAATAGGCATAATGATCTACCTCAGATGGTTTACTGTAAGCATCAAGGAAAAACACCACAAAGCAATTTACACAATAAAGGCACTACTGAACAGGAGATCAATAGTACAGAAACCAAAGTGTACTCCTAGCACTGTAAGTTCAACCCTTCTCTTCTATGAGACCAATGCCAAAAGTCTTAATTACTTCAGTGATGGAGAAAGACCAAAGGCCTCATGAGTCACTGGAGTGGAATATTTACAAACCTCCATTCACTTGACTTTTCCGCCTAACTCGGGAGAGTGGTTTATTAGGCTTGTCTCCTGTTCGAGGAGTGGATGTAATCAAGTTGTCATCTATATCATGTTCAATTCTACTTTTCTTTGCAGGATGTTCCCTTTCATCCTTTAAAATAGAGCATACAATTATAATTTGAAATGCATTTAGGTTACTAACACATGTTCTGTGTCCATTATTACTGATCCTCACTGGTGGTGAAATAGCATCCATCTAATTTTTATTTTCACACTTCTTGTTTCATCAGATTGTTTTGTGAGAGGGGAGAGAAAATTTATCATAAGAGGCTGAAATAAAGGGGTCCCTCATGTTAAAGAAAGGGAAAACAGCACAGAGCCCTCAAAGTGTGATTAGGTGGCCTATTTTGGAGTTTTTGTGTGCCCACAGACTCAAGTTAAGATCCTGTACATCCGAATTAAAGAGTGCTCCACTGTCATCAATCTTTATGACGGAAATTTCCCATTAAGTTTTCATTCTGATCAGTGGGAAGAGGACACATTGGGCCAGTTTGCACAATCATGGTGGCTTGTTTAATCTGCGGCATGTTCTGGCCACCATTTGCCTAATTACCTGCCCAGTAGTGGCCCAGGCCATGGGTTATTTGAGGGCTGTTTCCCCCTGAAACACAACAAGCTGTAATTAGGGATGGGGAAATTTGCACCAACTAAATTTGCATCTTTGGTTTTCTACTGGCCAATTATCAAATTAGAAACTCTTGCATCTGAAAAAAGTGTATACAGACATTACTTAAAAGTATTTAAGTGCTTTCTTTCCAATTAAGAATGACTCCCAATTTGTGCAGCTCTCTCTCTTGTTTCCATCAACTAATCCAGGAAGGTGGTGGAAATGCATGTGCCTGGAAAGCAGTTCTGGTGTTGATGAGGCCAAACAACCTGAAAATCAATCCAGATAATGCGGTTGGGGGCGCTGTCAATCTGGAAGTACGCAATCTGTTTTGGGTGGGGTTGCACTCCCCCTGAAGAATCAAGTATGCAGCTTGGGGGTTCTCCTGGGCCCAGCACTATTTATGGATATACAGGTGCTGCTTGTGGCAACAAGTGCCTGTTACCAGTTTAGAATGATTTGGCAACTGCGACCCTGTCTGGAGAAAGGGGACTTGGCCTCAATCACATATTCACTAGTTACACCAGACTGGACTACTGTACTGCTTTCTATAAGGGGCTGCCTTTAAAGACAGTTTGGAAACTACAATTGATGCAATGCAACCACCACACCCAGTACACTGGCTCTCAATTTATTTCTGGGCTCAATGTAAAGTGCTGGTATTGACCTTTAAAGCCCTAAATGAGCTTTATTTGAAAGACTACATGCATTTGTAGACGCCTACCTGAGCCCTGAGATCAACTTCAGAGGCTCTGATTTCTGGTGAGATCACTAGGGGAGACCAGGCTCACAGGTACCAGGGACAGGGCCTTTTCGGTTGTAGCCCCATGCCTTTGGAAATCCCTTTACAGGGAACTCCAGCAAGACTCTTCTCTTGCGTCTTCTGACTTTAATGCTTATTTCGTAATGCCTTTCCTACATGATTTTTATGTCAACTGAATATGTTTACAACTGATGTGCTTTTAAACTTTTTTATTATGATGTATTTAATGTTTATTTTTGTAAGCCACCTTGGGAAGATTTTGACGTAAAAGGGAGATAAATATCACAAATACATAAATAAAAGATTAACACAGTCCTGTCACAACATAAGAAGCAGTTGCTGAGCACTCACCTTTGGGGTACTTCCTTTAATGAACTTTTTTATTGAAGACAATAAGCCAGTTTCATTTTTCTGAGGTTTTCCTCCACCAACAGGTAAGCTCTCTTCCACCTCTGAGTATTTTCTCTTTACCCTCAATGCACGCTGTGTGTGATTTTGATTTGACTGCTGAGAAGCTTTCCGCGTTCTCAGCCTCATTTTTGTTGGTATCACATGTAAAACTATTAAAAGAACAAGAACAGAAACAGCACTAAGTCCCCAAAGTACTAACCCTCTATAATTATTTAGCATAATTCAAAGCAGGGGAAGGGTTTTTTTTTAACTTAATATGCATTTTATTTTTTTTAAATCTACAGAATTAGATTCTAGCTCCCCCAGGGGCTGAGACTAGCATCTAGGAATTTGAAAAAATTATGCTATCGCTGGCTAGAAAACATCCATTTGACTCTCCAACACTATTAGGACAAGAACAAGATCAAAATACGAGGACTCGAATTAGGCAGACATCTTATCATTCAGGCAAGCCACATTTATAAAGGGGACAGCAGAACATGCTCAAGATATGCAGCACTTTTATCCCAAACCCAAGTTTGCATTTCAGTAAGACTACACAGATGCTTTTTTGGAACAAGACCTATAGCAGAAAAGGGGGAGCTGTTCAGAACGATGGGAGAAATCTAAAATGCATACTTTACGACCCAACTCAAGGGGAAACAAAACCTGCCTCCCACCTAGATTCTTTGTCTGGGCAAGGGGCAACTTTATTTCCTATCCCAACTGTGTCCAGAGACCAGCATCTATTGCTTGTACAGACTGGCGTTCTATGGGAGAAATAAAAGCATCATATCCCCAAGGGAATGCCAAGTTGGCCATTGAGGTAACAAGGCCTCTCCTTCCTTTTGTCCAGTTTTGGAGGAACTGAAGGAAGTACTACAACCATGAGAGTGGAAGAACTGCTGCTATCATCTTTTGGTCTCACTGGCTCTTTTCCATTAGAAGTTCAGCATGACCAAGAGATGGAAGTGGGGAAATTATTTATTTATTTATTTATTTATTTATTTATTTATTACATTTATATCCCACCCTTTCCCCTCTCTCAGGAACCCAACTTACATAATCCTTCCATTTTAGCCTCACAACAACAACCCTGTCAGGTAGGTTGGGCTGAAAGTCTGTGACTGGCCCAAAGTCACCCAGTGAGCTTCATGGCTGAGTGGGGACTAGAACCCGGATCTCCCAGCTCCCAGTCCAACACTCTAGCCGCTATACCACACTGGCTCTCGTGAAATGGAAAATAACATATTATAATAATCATGAACCAAAAATTATTTAAGTCTGACAAGTTACACACATTTACATGAATTAGAACATGTATTGGCAAGCCTGGTCCATATGAAAAGAGTATAAGGAACAGAGGAATTCAAGCAATACCAAGACAGTTTATTAATTTTCTGCATTTACACAATGTAAAAAAAGGGTAAAACAGCCATACATACAGATGTGTCCTAATCACATTCCAATTGGACACGTACGTCTTGGAGGGCAAATGGAAGATGCTATTCTCTCCATCCATATTCACAGACGGGTAATTCAGTGAGTGGCACCTAACACATCCCATATCCATTTCTGGCTCTCCTACACACTTTCCACATGGCTAGGGGCAAGTCACAACCTGTTAGATCCTCAGCTTACCACCTGGGGGAAAAGTCTGTTTGTGTGGCACACCAGACGGAAGGAGACAGGAAATGAACCTCCACTAATGTTTGTAAGCCGCTATGAAACTACAATGATGAGGCAGATAAAATATGCTAAGCCCAAGAGCTTAGTGCACAGGTGACTGACTTAGGGAAAGTTCATAGAACCCACAAAAATATTACCTTATGGAAACACTTAGATTAAGTGGTTTCAATGCATCAAATTTCCTTAAATTCCACAGTGACAAAATATGGGATTACCCTGTGAAAGGATTTTCTGGGACAATAGAAAAAATCCTTAATTAGGTAAAGCTTCAATAAAATGGCTAAGAACTACTAGCTGTAAACAAACAAACAAGAATATATGAAATCTTAACTGGGCAAAATGCAATATGAAGTTATAGCTTTGTCCTTAATTTTCAGTTGCCATTTGAAGTAGCAGATTCATGTTGAGGCACCTGTTTAATTTTGATGGATTTCAGTTTAAAAGCTGCATATATTATTGTAGGCCTATTACCAAATTACAAAATGTGCCTCAGGAATTTTTTTTGTAAGAATATGAATAACAGCATGCTCTAAATAAAGTTATACATCTTGCTGTCCCATGGATTTCAAAGGGAGTAAGATAACAATCCAATTGAAATTCCACGTGCTTAACTTGATCCCTCTGAGGCCCACTGTAATGCATTTGCTAGGCACTTCTAGGATAAGATCTCTTGCATCCACCAGGACTTAGACTCCAGTGTTAAAGCAGGTGAATCTGGTGAGGTATCCAGAGCACAGCCTTTTCCTGCTCTCCTGGGTGAGTTTCAGTTGGTACAGCTCGGGGACATTGACAAGATGCTTGGAGAGGTATGTGCAATCACTTCCATACTGGATCCTTGCCCCTCTTGGCTGATAAAAACTGGCAGGGAAGGAACAGCTGGCTGGGCCAGGGAGGTGATTAATGCCTCTTTGCAAGAGGGGGTGGTCCCAGGCCACCTCAAAGAGGCAGTAGTGAAACCACTCCCCTGGACCTGGAAAATCTTAGTAATTTTAGGCCAGTGGAAAGTGTTCCTTTCCTGGGCAAGGTTATTGAGTAGGTTGAGTAGGTTCTTGAGTAGGTTGAGAATTGAGTAGACCAATTATCTAGATCCATTTCAGTCGGGGTTCAGGCTGGGTTTTGGCAAGAAACAGCCTTGGTCACCCTGTATGATGACCTATGTCAGGAGAGAGACAGGGGGAGTGTGACCTTGTTGATTTTCCTTCATCTCTTGGTGGTTTTCGATACCATCGACCATGGTACCCTTCTGGGACGACTGTCTGAGCTAGGTGTGGGAGGCGCTGCATTGCAGTGGTTTCACTCCTACTTGGATGGTCGGCTCCAGAAGGTATTGCTTGGATAATATTGCTAGGCCCCATGGATTCTCCAGTATGGAGTTCCACAGGGGTCAGTTCTATCCCCCATGCTATTTAACATCTACATGAAACTGTTGAGTGCGGTCATCCGGAGTTTGGGGGCACATTGTCATCAGTATGCTGATGACATGCAGCTCTATTTCTCCTTTTCATCTTCTTCAGGTGAGACCGTCGATGTGCTAAATCAGTGCCTGGTTGCGACAATGGACTGGATGAGGGCTAATAAACTGAAACTCAATCCAGAGACTGAGATGCTGTTGGTGGGTGGTTCTTCTGACTGGATGGAGGGTGCTCAACCTGTTCTGGATAGGGTTGCCCTCCCCCTGAAGGAGCAGGTTTGTAGCTTGGGGGTTCTCTTTGAACCATCTTTGTCACTTGAGGCTCAGGTGGCCTCAGTGGCACAGAGTGCCTTGTACCAACTTCGGTTGGTGGCCCAGCTACGCCCCTATCTGGACAAGGATACCCTAGCTTCAGTTGTCTATGCTCTGGTAATCTCCAAGTTAGATTACTGCAATGCACTCTATGTGGGGCTGCCTTTGAAGAAGGTTCAGAAACTGCAACTCATGCAAAATGTGGCAGCCAGATTGATAACAGGGACCCGAAGGTCCGAACATGTAAGACTGACTCTGGCCTGCTTGCACTGGCTGCCTGTATGTTTCCGAGCCCGATTCAAGGTACTGGTTTAACCTATAAAGCCTTACATGGCTTGGGACTACAATACCTGATGGGACGCCTCTCTCGACATGAACCTACCTGTATACTAACTACACTCAACATCTCCGGCTGCCTACGCTAAGGGAAGTGGGGAAGATGGTGATAAGAGAGAGGGCTTTTTTGGTGGTAGCCCCCAAATTATGGAATGATCTCCCTGATGAGGCCCACCTGGCACCAACATTATTATCTTTTTGGCACCAGGTTAAGACCTTTCTCTCTCCCAGGCATTCGGCAGTATATGGTAAGTGTTTAATTGATCCTGGAATGTCTTATGATTATGGTTGTTTTTGAGATTGTTGCTTGAAGTTGTTTTAGATACATGTTTCTTTTGTGTATATTGTCTGTTCATGTGTTTTTTATGTAAATGGTTTTTAATCTCTGTATATTGTGTTTTTAATGTTTTTAATCTTTGTAAACTGCCCAGAGAGCTCCGGCTATTGGGTGGTATAGAAATGTAATAAATAATAATAACAACTTTGGTTGGATTATACCTTTTCTTGGGAAAAGCCGGGCAGGGAGGCATTTCATGGATCACTGCCTTGTTGTGGCGAAGGGGCTTGCGTAACTCAGTGAAGCCATAAGCTATGCCGTGCAGGGCCACCCAAGACGGACAGGTCATGGCGGAGAGTTCTGACAAAATGTGGTCCACTGGAGAAGGAAATGGCAACCCACTCCAGTATTCTTGCCAAGAAAACCCCATGGAACGTATCACAAGGCTAAAAGAGATGACGCCGGAAGATGAGCCCCTCAGGTCGGAAGGTGTCCAATATGCTACTGGGGAAGAGCAGAGGGTATTTCCAAGTAGCGCCAGAAAGAGTGAAGCGGCTGGGCCAAACCCGAAAGGACACTCAGCTGTGGATGTGTCTGGCGGTGAAAAGAAAATCCGATGCTGTAAAGAACAATATTGTTTAGGAAACTGGAATGTCAGATCAATGAATCAAGGTAAGCTGGAGGTGGTCAAACATGAGATGGCAAGATTGAACATCGACATCTTGGGAATCAGCGAACTAAAATGGACAGGCATGGGTGAATTTAATTCAGGTGACCATCATATCTACTATTGTGGGCAAGAATCCCTTAGAAGAAATGGAGTAGCACTCATAGTCAACAAAAGGGTGGGAAAAGCAGTACTGGGGTACAATCTTAAAAATGATAGAATGATCTCAGTACGAATCCAAGGCAAACCATTCAACATCACAGTAATTCAAGTCTATGCCCCAACCACTGAGGCTGAAGAAGCTGAGGTTGATCGGTTCTATGAAGACCTACAACACCTTCTAGAACTAACACCAAAAAAAGATGTCCTCTTCATCATAGGGGATTGGAATGCTAAAGGAGGAAGTCAAGAAATCACCAGGATAACAGGCAGGCATGGCCTTGGTGTACAAAATGAAGCAGGACAAAAGCTAATAGAGTTTTGCCAAGAGAACATGCTGATCATAGCAAACACTCTTTTCCAACAGCACAAGAGGCGACTCTACACATGGACATCACCAGATGGTCAATATCGAAATCAGATTGATTATGTCCTTTGCAGCCAAAGATGGAGAGGCAGTCAGTAAAAACAAGACCTGGAGCTGACTGTGGCTCAGATCATGAGCTGCTTCTTGCAAAATTTCAGCTTAAATTGAAGAACGTAGGGAAAACCACTAAACCGTTCAGGTATGACCTAAATCATATCCCTGATGAATATACAGTGGAGGTGAGGAATAGATTTCAGGGATTAGACCTGATAGACAGAGTGCCTGAGGAACTATGGACGGAGGTCCGTAACATTGTTCAGGAGGCAGCAACGAAATCCGTCCCAAAGAAAAAGAAATGCAAGAAAGCCAAGTGGCTGTCTGATGAGGCTTTACAAGTAGCTGAGGAAAGAAGGGAAGCGAAAAGCAAGGGAGAAAGGGGAAGATATACCCAACTGAATGCAGAGTTCCAGAGAATAGCAAGGAGAGACAAGAAGGCCTTCTTCAATGAACAATGCAAAGAAATCGAGGAAAACAACAGAATGGGAAAGACTAGAGATCTCTTCAAGAAAATTGGAGATCTCAAGGGAACGTTTTGTGCAAAGATGGGCATGATAAAGGACAAAGAAGGCAGGGACCTAACAGAAGCAGATGAGATTAAGAAGAGGTGGCAAGAATACACAGAAGAACTATACAGGAAAGATCTGAATGTCCCTGATAGCCATGATAGTGCGGTCACTGAACTTGAGCCGGACATCCTAGAGAGTGAAGTCAAGTGGGCCTTAGGAAGCATTAGTAACAACAAAGCTAGCGGAGATGACAGTATTCCAGCTGAGCTATTTAAAATCCTAAAAGATGATGCTGTTAAAGTGCTGCATTCAATATGCCAACAAATCTGGAACACTCAACAGTGGCCACAAGACTGGAAAAGGTCAGTTTACATTCCAATTCCAAAGAAGGGCAACACCAAAGAGTGTTCAAACTACCGCACAATTGCACTCATTTCACATGCCAGCAAGGTGATGCTCAAAATCCTACAAGCTAGGCTTCAGCAGTATGCGAACCGAGAACTACCAGAAGTACAAGCTGGGTTTCGAAGAGGCAGAGGAACTAGAGATCAAATCGCCAACATTCGCTGCATCATGGAGAAAGCAAGAGAATTCCAGAAAAACGTCTATTTCTGCTTCATTGACTACGCTAAAGCCTTTGACTGTGTATCACAACAAACTGTGGCAAATTCTTAAAGAGATGGGAGTACCAGACCACCTTACCTGTCTCCTGAGAAACCTGTACGAGGGTCAAGAAGCAACAGTAAGAACCAGAGATGGAACAACCGATTGGTTCAAAATTGGGAAAGGAGTACGACGAGGCTGCATATTGTCACCCTGCTTATTTAACTTATATGCAGAGTACATCATGAGAAATGCCGGGTTGGATGAATCACAGGTCGGAATTAAGATTGCCGGGAGAATTATCAACAACCTCCGATATGCAGACGATACCACCCTAATGGCAGAAAGCGAAGAGGATCTCAAGAGCCTCTTGTTGAGGGTGAAAGAGGAGAGTGCAAAAGCTGGTTTGAAACTCAACATTAAAAAAACGAAGATCATGTCATCTGGCCCTATCACCTCCTGGCAAGCAGTGACAGATTTTACTTTCTTGGGCTCCAAGATCACCGCAGACGGTGACTGTAGCCATGAAATTAAAAGACGCTTGCTCCTTGGGAGGAAAGCTATGGCAAACCTAGACAGCATAGTAAGAAGCAGAGACTTCACCTTGCCGACAAAGGTCCGTCTAATCAAAGCTATGGTTTTCCCAGTAGTAATGTATGGCTGTGAGAGCTGGACTATAAGGAAGGCTGAGCGCCGAAGAATTGATGCTTTCGAACTGTGGTGCTGGAGAAGACTCTTACGAGTCCCCTGGACTGCAAGGAGGTCAAATCAGTCCATCCTAAAGGAAATCAACCCTGAGTGCTCATTGGAAGGACAGATAATGAAGCTGAAGCTCAAATATTTTCGCCACCTAATGCGAAGAGAAAACTCCCTGGAAAAGACCCTGATGCTGGGAAAGACTGAAGGCAAAAGGAGAAGGGGACGGCAGAGGATGAGATGGCTAGATAGCATCACGGATGCAATGAATATGAACTTGAGCACGCTCCGGGAGAGAGCGCAGGACAGGAAGGCCTGGCGTGCTATGGTCCATGGGGTCACGAAGAGTCGGACATGACTGAACGACTGAACAACAACAACTGAGAGACAGTGCAAGTGCTACCCTCTAAGGCAGGGGTCCCCAACCCCTGGGCCGTGGACCGGTACTGGTTCGTGGCCTGTTAGGAACTGGGCCGTAGGTGTGTGTGAAACCCCCTTACCTTGGGTCCGCGGGGGGGTGGGGGGAGGCGATCTGTCCCCCCCCCCCCGGAATCCTGGCCGGCCCTGGCCGGCTCCACTCCGATGCGAGTCTACGGAGCTGCCGGCCGGAAGTCCGCCAGCAACCCCCCCCCCCCCCCCGCCAGTCCATGGAAAAATTGTCTTCCATGAAACCGGTCCCTGGTACCAAAAAGGTTGGGGTGCTCTACGGCACAGTTCATTCAACTGAGTGGAATGCTAGGGCCAGAGAGTCCTTGGCTTATTTCATATCCTAGCTATCAACCCTCAGTTAGAAATGTACTTAATGGTCTTAGCAACAGTTACCTACAATCCTCTTGATGACAGACCTTTGCTTTCCCAATACATGACACAGGCAGAAAACAATGCTATTTCCACTTGTATTACACATAAATAAAACATTCAAGACTTAAATTAGCATATATATGCAATTCAGAAGTTCTGGGAACCATGGATTCCTGAAAGATGCTCTGTGTATCTAACAGCTCATGACACACAGAAACTCAACAGGTGCAGCATTTACCTTCATAACAAGTTATTCAACAATGCATATATAGTGATAATATAAAGGCTGTCTTTCAAGTTGGAAACTCAAAACAAAGAATTGCCTGACATCAGAAATTACATAGCGGTTTCCTCTTATATCCAGATCTTCAGCCTGCAAAAGCTGGGAACAACACATCAGGAACTGGCAAAGGGCACTGCTACTTGCACTACACTGAGAAATGGAGAAAATAGTAACAGATTGCAGTAAAGAAAGCATCACAGATATGGGGAAACGTGGAAAATATTTTTTTAATTTTATAAAGGATGAGGAGAAATTACCTGTGGCTGCCATACAACTGTGACATAAAAAGCATGTTGGCCATAAGAAAAAATTGCAGTCTATATTAGGGTAGTGTCTTTATTGGCCAACTAAAATGTCACAAAATAGCATGCAGATGTTTTGAGTGCTCTGGAATTCTTCAAGTTAGATAGTAAACAAAGCAATGGGGTGGGGGGAGCTGGCTGCTGCTAAAGCCATGGCGTCAATATTTAGTCACAGTGTTAAGATGGGATGTGGGATGTGGTAGTGGACATTCAAATTAGGCTCTGCTTCTAGGTGTTGTGATGGTTTCAGGTTGCACCTATGACTACCAGGATGAAGAAATAAGCAATGGTTGATTTTATTGAAATATAAAATCCAGCTGTTACCTGGATCTGTGAAACACACACGTTCCTTGGTGGGTGGAAAACAAAAGTAGAGAAAACATAGACGGTCTTTATATTTTGTGAACCGCCCAGAGAGCTTCGGCTATTGGGCGGTATAGAAATGAAATAAATAAAATAATATTAACAAAGCTAGAGATAATTTTAGGTGGTGTACTAGGTAAAAAAAAAAAGTCAATAGAAGCAAAATTAGGCAGCTTTACCTAGGAGAGGGCTTTTTCAGTAGTGCCAGCCCAGCTATGGAACAGCCTTCCCAGGGAGGTTTGCCTGGTGCCTTGCCTGGTGCCATCCCTGTAGTCTTTTCCAGTTCTACCACCCCTGTAGTCTTTTCTGTTCACTCAGGCCTTTGAAGTAATTCATGTGGTCTGGGCCTCTCAGTTTTAAAATCTGTTTAATTTTGGGGTACTGTGAGTTTTGCTTTGTTGTCATATTTTATGTTATTTTTTTATTAATTACATTTATACCCCACCTTCTTCCACTGTGGAACTCAAGATGGCTACATGTGGTTCCCAGGTGGTCTCCCCTCCAAGCACTGACTGGACCCAGACCTGCTTAGCTTCAGCATGGTAGCTGCCTCATGTGCCTTCAGACTATGACCTGGGATTTTACATTACTTCTGATATCATGTTTTCATATTTTGCATTTAAACTGTTTTTATGCTTGTTTATTGTGAGTTGCCCAGAGAACTTTATGCTATGGGGTGTCACACAAATGTTGTAAATCAATGAAATAAAATATAGGAGTTGGTAGGGGATGTACTCTCAGAGAATAAAACCCCATGCACCTGTGAAATGGTCTTGCTATAAAGAGTTTGAACAGTTTTCAGAAGCATAGCCTTTTAAGCATCTAGTAGAAGACATTAATCAGTCCCAAAGTAACATGAATACCTTTGCTAACACCTCCTTCCATAACATCCAGAGAAAAGCCTCTTCTGTATCAACAACTGTGTTTGCTGCAAATGCCTTTTTTGCAGACACTGAACAAAGTTCTGGGAAGCCAATCAATCAACGGGAGTCCGGTTGTAATTGGCAGCTGTTGCTGCCTGTCAATCTAGGACTCTGTATTTCATCCCATTAGGCACAGATTTGTGGAGGATGGAATTGGAGACGTGAGGCAATGTTTTTATGAATATGGCAAATTATACAAAACCGATTCCAGTTGTTATTGGCACAGTTCCTTTACCTCACATATAGTTCAAGGAAGCTATACCAAATTGTCTGAAATTTGCCCTCTTTTTATAATTTAAAATGGAATATCTTTTCATGGGTTGCCAGTGCTAGTAGGTCCTGGATCCATGTATCGATTCTCAGGGTGGTCTTGGATTACTCTGGTATTCTGTTTTAAACTTTTTAAAGGTTTTATACTATGTTTTATCATGTTGCATTTTAGGGTTTTAATTTTTGTGAACTGCACAGAGGCTATTGGGCTGTATAGAAATGTAATAAGTAAATAAATTACAACCATCTCACCTTTCTACTTTTCTTTCCTGTTCTCCCCCCCCCTTCTTCTATCTCTTTACCTTCCCCCCTTCTTTGTGTCTCTTCCCCTTTCCCATAAAAAAATCCAACTGTAATAAGCGATTTTCACTAAGTGAAAATACATAATGTAAAACTACAAAATCTGGGGTTGGGAAGGGAATGGGCTGTGGGTGGGGAGGGATGAGGGGAGAAAGTGGAAAATTTCTAGTTAAATTTTTTGTTTAAGAAAACCCTGAAAAATCAGAAACAAGCTATTAATCATGGAAAAACTCTGATTCCAAAAATGTGGCATGATTATGAATTCTGGCAAATTTTAGAGCTACATCAGAAACAGGGTGTAGTTAGTAGTGTTAAAGTTTTGTATGAATTGCCAGCATCTAGCAAATATAGCCCCAACTGGAACTCCACTGGACCTAGATTATCATGTATATCAAATAATCTTTGAATTTTCTGCTTCTGGTAGAAAAGTTAGGCCTTCAGTGTAGCACCGTCCACATCTTTACTTACCTTCACAGCATGAAAATTCAGTACCCATTTTTTTGCCAATTCATATTAAATCCAGAAACTGGATCTACCTGGAAGAAGTTGGGCTGCAAGCATTAATCAACTTAATTCAGCAACCAATGACATGGGGATTTTAAATAGTGGGACTGGAACTGAATGATACTTCAGAACATCAGTTTGGCTCTTGCTTTTCTCTATAATAGAGAATGAAAGAATATGAAATATGGTATTTCCTTGTAGCAATGGTTGGAAACCTTTAAATTAATTTCTAATTTATTCATATTTCCTTCAATATCTTCAAAAGGCACTTACGTGGAGTATTTATAATAGCAACATTTAAAGAGTTTTAGGAAGCAATCGTACACATGTTTAGACAAAAAACGCCCTACAACTCCCAGCATTCCCCTAGCCAGCCATGTTAGGATTGTGCCCTTAATAAATCTAGAAATCACATGGGCTGAGATGACTGTTAATAGTACTCATCCTCTCTTATACTGAATCTTACCAGATCCCGCCCCTCCACTTTTTAAAAAGATGCTGCACTAACTAGTAACAAAACTATCTTAAATTGCAATGCAATTCTCTGCATGTCTACTCAGAAGCTAGATTTAAAAAGTTCAACAGAACCAGATAAGTGTGTAATAGGACTGAAGCTGGGCAGAGCATTATAATACTGACTTACCCAAGTCCCACTGAACTCAATGGGGCTTACTTCTGAATACACATGTACTGCATTGTTGGCCGCTTATACATTTCAGTAGAACCTGTGCAGTTCCTGTTGGGATTCTGGAATGAAACAGCTGTTCCTAGAGACATTAAGCTCTCTGGATTTATAATCCATGGCACTGGACATGCAGAAGCCTATTTTTGGAAGTCACTTTCCTCTTGTTACAAAGCTGATGTAGTATAGTTAGATTGCTAAAAGCTTCCTGAATGTACCCTTAAAGGCTTCTCATAGAAAGTCATGAACCCAAATAATAATTTTATTGGCATTTTTGAATTGCTCACCTCAGGCATATTTGTAATTTTACATAACACAAAGTGCTGGTAAATAATTACAAGTTCTATTTTTTTTAACTGTCTTCTTTTGTGGTTTCTAGGCATTTATATAAACAGATTTTTCCCTCCATGTGCTTTATCATTACACAATTACTTTTGCTCACTATGTAACACTCGGTAATTACCAACAGTTTAATCAGCACTCGACAACACATGTGAGAAGGCTCCTACATGAAGCATTTCAAAAATAAGTAATCAAGGCCAAGCACCCCTCCATCCTAAGTCACCTCACCTTTCTAGAGGACTGCATATTGAATCTGTTTTTGCAAATAAATCAAACCTTTCAATCAGACACATTTGTGAATCTGCATTACCAGTATGTGAACTATTGGCATGGTCTAGACTCATTCTCAAAAAATCCCACAAAAGAACAACCCCACTACTAAGAAAATAGGAAAACACTCAGGGACCCAGAAAGTGGCTCATAGTTATGCTAAACAAGCCGGGCCTGCAACACAATGCTGCAGTGTTCCCACCTGCTAAGAATGGAGTCCTCGAAGTGGTATCCATGGGCACTAATATGCCCGTGAACACCTCCACTGGTGCCTGCCTGGCACCCTGCCCTTCCTGATTTTATAATTTTTTTTTTTTAACTGGGAGGCTAGCATGCTGCAAAACTGAAGTGCTGGCCTCCAGCACCTTGTGCTGTGTGTGCGTTTTCTGGGCATTGCCAGTTTGACTTCGGTGAAATCAGTTTTGGAGCAGAAAACTGTGGGTTCAAAAGACTGCTTTTGTGTTCTGGAATTCAAATCCCACCTCTACCATGTTCTTAGGTTCTTGGGCAAGTTATTTTTCTTTTAGTCTCACCAGTTTGCCTTCTGGGAAATGGGTGTTTTGTGACTAGCGATACTCACCATGGCAGCCATTTTATGAATAGGCAAGCCCCACCCCATGGCAGCCATTTTGTGAGTGCACCCATGGCACTTCCAAAATTCCAAGTGTGCCCACTATCCCATAAAAGATAGGAACCCTTGGCCTAAGATGAATGCTTCTGTTCAGAGCTTCAGCCAGCCCGAAACAGGAACCTTGTATTGCTGTTTGGTGGTCATGGGGAGTTCCTGGAACAGGAGAGGGATAAAGGACACTTTCCTCCCCTTCCTCCCCAGAACCTTTCTCCTGCTGTGCTATATATTGCAATAGAGGGCTGCTAACCCCAAACCTGAGCATTTTCATACTAGATAGCAGGGACACACACACATGGTATTGGATACTGAAACATCCCCTGTAGAGTGGAGGAGTTTTTTTTAACTTCATGGCACACACGTCCCCCCTGTCCCAACTTAAACTCTGCCCCCAAAGCAGGGATTCCCAAGCTTACTAAGCTTCAGCAGGCTAATTCAGCCTTGCAAAATAAGCCCACAAATGTTGCTAGCCTACAGTAAATGTACTAGTCTGCAGGGCGCTGGCAGAGGAAAGATGTAGAACTATGTTCCTTCTGCACCAGCCTGCTTCATTTTTATGCTGGGCTCAGAGGAGGGACAGAGCATTCCTCCACTAGCCCGCTCACTTGCTTGCACAGAGTTCCATGTAGTCAACCTGCATGGCATTCCATGTCACCTATTGCTACTAGGCTAGTGCTTAAATAAAAGACCAGCTTACTTCCCCCTCTTGTACTATTCCCCATTTTGCTTTATTGGGGGTGGGTGTTTTCTACCAACATCCTAATGTCCCATGTTTCAACTGTTCAAAACCACAGATTTAATTGATAAGACTCATAATAGTTTGCCTGACCTCTGATTTCTTTAGTCTCCACCCTACCACACCTCATAGGCAGCACTGCCATCAGCATTCTGTAAGCTCAGTATCTCTTAATACACAAACCTTTATTCTTCTGCATACTAGGCGAGTCCCACAAGTATGTCAAAATTACTCATTCTGGGGTGGCCCCATTTTCCTTCCAAACTGATAGTCATTGAACCACTTGAGTTTGCTATCAGGGGTGGACAACTTGTGGCCCTCCAGATGTTTTGGCCTACAACTCCCATCAGCCCTGGCCAGCATAGCCAATGGTGGCCAAAACATCTGGAGGGCCACAAGCTGTCCATCCCTGTATTACAAGGAACAACTGGGATTCTTCAATGAAGTGTTGCAATGTGGAGTTCTCCTGTTTAGGATTGCAGCCAGCCATGCCCTCTTCCAGGATACTCCATTTCACCTTGCACCCCTTTGTTATTTCTCCCAATGGACACTCCACATTCTGTGGCCACAGAGCATGCTCAGTCTTTATTGGACCTTCTTAGGGTTTTTTCCCTAAATATTTATTTTATTTTATTTATTAAAATATTTCTAACCCACCCTGTATCACTTGGTCTTAGGGTGGGATATAAGAACAAAAACAATTTCAATGTAAAATCAATTCATTATAATTATCAACAGCCCAAGCAAACAAATCAACTACTGAGCGATAGCCAGTAAGACACAAAAGTCTGGCTAAATAGCTAGGTCTTGGTGCCAAGAGAGAGGTTTTGGCTAAATACTCAGCCAGCCAGACCTCCCAAGGGGAAGCCATTCCCTAACCAGGGCACCACAGCCAAGAAGGCTCTCTCTCATGTCTCCACATAATGGATAGCTACCAACAATGCAATGCTGAGAGGAGCCCCCTCAACAGATCTCCATACTTGGGTAGATGTATACAGGGAGAGGCACTCCCTCAAACATTGAGGTTCCAAGCCATTTAGGGTTTTAAACATAATCACTAACACCTTGAACTCAGACTGAAGGCATACTGGCAGCCTGTGCAATTCCTTTAAAACTGGTGGTAGTTTCTATATGATGTTCCTGACAGCAACATAGCTGCCGCATTCTGCACTAGCTACAGCTTCTTTGTTTCCTCAAGAGCAGCCCTGTGTAGAGAATATTGCAGTGATCTAATCAGGAAGTGACTAGTGCATGAACTAATGTGGCCAGGTTATCCTTATCTAGGAATGGTTGTAGCTGGTGAGCAAACCAAAGCTTGCCAATAGCACTCTGTGCCAGTAAGGCTACCTGAGCCTCCAGTGACAAAGGTGAATCTAGGAGTACTTCCAAGCTAGATAACTGCTCCTTCAGAGGGAGTGCAACCTCATCCAGGGCAGGTTGCTTACATTTTGTACTTATGCAAACCTTGGTGATCTCTCAAGCCTGCCATAATTTCTCTCTTGTGCATGGATGGTGCTGTTTTGGCTACAGTAAGCACTCAAGAGAATTGAGATCGCTATCCGTATATGATGATGACGACCATCATGATGACCAACTGATGATAATCAACTGTGGACTATTGTAAATCCTCAGCCCTTCTCTAGGTTATGTGTTTTCAGGAAAACCCCCCAAAACCACATTTCTTGCTTTTTCTCTATCATAGCATCCATGTTCCGGGGGTGGGGGGGCTTTTTGACAGGTATGCCCCAGGGGAAGTCCAAAATAGGAATGCAAGCCACCATAGTACACAATACAGCCCCCTATGGCTTTGACACTAGCCTACACAGCCAGGGAGTGACAGAGGACACCTGCCTCAATACCATAACCAGCCCCACAGGCCTTTTTGCTCCCATATACATGTGTCTCACAAGTTGGTCACAGATGCCATATTTTATGGGAATATATGTCAGACGCCACATGCTGCAGTCTCTTGAGTAATAATGCTGGTGCAGACTTCTGGAACTGTTGACGATGGCTTCAGCAGCAAAGAGGGCTGGAAAGCCCCTTGGATTTTTATTTAAGTCTAGCCCACGGTATGTCTGAAAAATAATTCTAGTCTATAATGATTAGTCAAAACATTAAAAAAAAATTTCTTCCTCCAAGGAGATAAAACTGTAAAAATCCATCCAGTCCATCAATGTCTCATCCTGTAAGTGACATTCTAAATCATTATCACCAACAGCTAGCTTAAACATACTCTTTATTAACAAAGTCACCCTTATTTTCAGAGGAAAACATCTTCTGAAGATTTGCTAATGGCCAGAGTTTCCACTACTGGAGGCAGGAGAAAAGGCAGCACATTTAATGAAGAAAAAATATAGTAGGCTACATCAGCTGTAAAACTGATGCAGTTTTAGGAAAAACTGATGCAGTTTTAGGAAAAATGACGAGTCTTGTCCCACCTTAAAGACTAATAGATTTACTATAGTGTAACTTTCATGGACTAGAGCCCATTTTGTCAGATACATACATAAAGTGTTGTTCTCAGCAGGAAGATTATACTGACAGAGAGAGAGAGAAAGAGGCACAGAGAGAAAAATTGTAACCAGTGGGGCCAAAAGGCCATGAAATTTAAGAGGTCTGTGATATTTCCACGTACAGCTCAAATATATACAATAGGGGTGCACAAACCTTTCGACCCAAAGGGTCACATGTGTTGCTGGCTCAGGGGGTTGGGAGCTACACATGTGAATGTACATATGCAATCCTGATACAGATGAATCTTTCCTTGCTACTAGCAGTGGCAGAGAAAGAGGTGCACATGAAGATCTCTTGGAGACCAAGTGGGGAATACAGGCATGGGGAATTCAGAGGCAGCGAGGTCAGGGTACCCATAGGAGGCTGAAGTAAAGGTCTTGGGGGGCATATGTGGCTCCAAGACCACAGGTTGTGCACCCTGGTATATTAGACAAGAACAGTGACCCGTCATAACAGTAGCAACATAACAATTGCCAAACTACAGATAGTACCAAAATTCAGTAGAGCATTAATGTTAGACAATGAATCTTTGATCATGGAATCACCTTTGTCGCTTTCATCAAATTCTGTAACAACTGTGCCTCTGTCTTCTCCCAAAAGGAGAACTTACAACCTCACGCAAGTAGTGTGACTGGTGAAGGCTCAGGATTGTAGTTCAGGACTGATGAGTTGATTAGTAAATACCTAGCAAACTTAAATGAGTTCTTCAGGGGGCAAATGCACTGCATCTTAATGCACTAAAGGAACTTGTGGATGTATTTTCAGAACTTCTGTCATCCTTGTTGACAAATCTTGGAGAACTGATGAATGCCACAGGAACAGCAAATGTTGTCCCAATCTTCAAAAAGGGGGGAAAAGAAGGATCCAGGAAACTAGCTTTGTCTAGTTTCCTAGACAGTCTAGCTTTGATACTACGGAAGATACTGACTGGGTTTGTATGACACGTTAACCCATCATGGGTAACTGCCCATGACAGGTTACCGTGTCGTGCGAACCTGAATTGTTTTAATTTGGATGGGTTGTTTTTCCCAAACAATCCACCCTGAGAACCAATGATCTGTAGTAGGGGTTGTTTTACCCACAATGGGTCGGCATGTTGTGCGAACCCTGACATGCCAACCCATTGTGGGTAAAGGGCACTGGGCAGAAAGCCACTCAGTAAAAGCAGCAGAAACCCCTGCTGCTCTTGCCGAGTCAGCAATTGCCATTCGTGATCATGGCCACGATGTTGCCCGTGGCCTTTTCCCTTGCTTCTGACAGCACCATGGAGGGCTGTCATAGGTACTCCCTTGGCCCCTGCCAATCCTCCCTTCCTGGCTCTGATCACAACCTTGATCACACTTGAAGCCCCACGCCTTTTTATTTTCCTAGCCCTGTTTCAATACAAAGAGGTTGGGAAAATAAAAAAGCACCCGTTCCCAAAAATTAGCTGGGGGAAATCCAATCCCCCACCATGGGCCATTGTGGCAACAGCACCCACGGTGGTAGGTTGGATGCCTTCCCTCATCCAATTTTCAGGGACAGGGGGCTTTAAATCCCAATGGAAGTCTATGGAGAAGGTCACCTCCATAGACTTCCACTGAGATTTAAAGTGCCCTACTCCAAAAAGCACCCATGGTGGTAGGTTGGATGCCTTCCCTCATCCAGTTTTCAGGGACATGGGGCTTTAAATCCCAATGAAAGTCTATGGAGAAGGTCACCTCCATAGACTTCCATTGAGATTTAAAGCGCCCTACTCCAAAAATTGGAGGCGGGGGGGGGGGAATCCAACCCCTGGCCAACCGATTCTTGGGGTCAGGACGCTTTAAAAACATTTTCAGCCCCTTTTGCACACAAAGGCTGTGAAAAAAAAATTTAAGTGCCCCATCCACAAAACTGGATGGGAATCCCCACCATGAGCCCTTTTCGTAACAGCACCCATGGTGGGGGGGTTGGATTCCACTCCATCCAATTTTTGGGTTCAGGGCACTTTAAATCCAAATGGAAGTCTATGGAGAAGGTGACCTCCACAGACTTCCATTGGGATTTAAAGTGTCCCATCCCCAATCTCCCCATAGGCTTGTACTGGATTCTAAAAGTGCCCCTTGACAAAAATTCGGTGGGGGGGGGGGATACAAGCATGATTAAAGATAAAATTATCAAGCATATAAAAGAACCAGTCTTGCTAAAGAAGAATCAACATGATTTCTGCAAAGGAAGTCCCATCTCACTAACCTTTTAGAGTTCATTGAAAGTGTCAACAAGCATGTGTATAAAGGCTGCCCACTAGATATTATGTACTTGGGACTTTCAGAGAGTGACAAAGCCCCTTACCAAAGGCTCCTGAGTGAATGTAGCAGTCAATGAGATAACATGATGAGTCCTTCTGTGGACTGTTAAAGAACAGGAAGTAGAGAGTGGAAATAAATGGTCAGTTCTCACAATGGAGAGATGTTAGAAGTGAGGTCCCCCAAGGGATCTATATTGGGATCTGTGCTTTTTAACTTGTAAATGATCTGGAGTTAGAGGTGAGCAGTGAGATGTAAAGTCTGGAGATGACACTAAATTATTAGGGTGGTTAAAAGAGGAGATTGCAAAAAGCTCCAAAAGGTTCTCTTCAAACTAGGCAAATGGGCACTCAGATTGCAAAGGAGGGCAACGGGGGCGGGGGGAACTGTAACTTCACATACACACTGACTAGGTTCACACAACACGACAACCCACACTCAAAGTTGAGTATGCATTGAGTGTGGATTGTTGCTGAATCGTGGGTTGCAGTGTTGTCTGAACCCAGCTGTGCTAACAAACCACAGTTTGTTACCATGAACAATTCACGATTTACAATCCAACAACAAACCCTGGGTTGTTCATGGTTAACCATGGGTTGTTAGAGCAGCTGGGTTCAGACAACACAACAACCCGTGTTTCAACAACCCACACCCAACCCATTCTCAACCTTGAGTATGGGTTATCGTGTTGTCTGAACCTAGTCACTGAGATCTGAGCTGGCAATGACTGACCGTAGGGATCTTAGGATTGTGTTGAAAATGACCAAGTGTATGGCAGTTGTGAAAAATAATTTTCTTTCCCATGGGTTGTTCTAGTGTTATCTGACGGTTGTTTAACCATCAAATAACCCACGATTCCCAGGTTTGCACAACATAAGCCACAGTGCACCCCCACCGTAGCTTGCACATTCAAAATGGTGGTCAGCATGCGTCTCAGAGCCCCCCGGGTGAATTAATACACAGCGGTTTATCATGATGTGCAAACTGGCCCTTAGCTTCAGATTCTCAAATATTTAAAAGGGAATATTACCTGCCTCATATGTCTCAATGAAACAATAATTGGACAGCATTTTCCATACTATGAAGTGGTACTTGGAAATGGACGATGAACTCAATAATCCTTAAATGAAAGACCATGTACAAAATATCAGCTAGGAAAGATATCTGCAGATGTTATGGTGGCCCAGGAGTTTCCATCTTTCATAAACAGTATGTTCTTAAGCTACATCTTTTCCTCCTCGATCACAGACTGATCAGGAAAGACCACAAAAGGGGAATGGTAAAGTTAGGGACCTGTTGAGAATTTGCAAATGTTTTTTATTGGCTTAAATGTAATGTTGTGCAAGTGGACTTCCACGCACATAATGGGATTTTCCCATCCTCTCCTCCCCCCTGCAACCCCAACCTGAAAAGATTCAGGGGGCACACGGGGGGCTGCAGGGGGGAAGGAAATCCCTTCCGCCAGCAATTTCTGTTCCACTGGCGGAAGGACACCATTGGATTCAAGCCAGTGTAACTTTTCTGCATTACGTTCTTCAATGTTAAGGTCATGGTTAAATCTCATACATTGTTGCTCTACCCATTAGAAAAACATTGATTTTCATAACATGTCAACGTTGCAATTAGCATTCTGCATGGCATCTATCCATAACAAAAGTATAATATATCAACAAGCCTTAAGGCCCAGAAAGGTGAAACTATTTGCCCAAGGTCACACAGCATGTCAATAACAATTCGACTCTTCTCTTCTGGCCCCTGGATCATACATTCTACAGCATCATGAGTTTTGTCCCTAAATATGTGATTTTCTAGAAAACTAAGTAAAACTGAAGAGTGACATGACTCTCCACCCACCCACCAGAAAGCAGCACTCCTAATCCTAAATATATTTACTTGGAAGCAGGTCCCACTGATTCCATTGGAACTCATTTCTAAATAAGTGTGCTGGATATTGCAAGAATATTTCAGTCTAAATGAGATTTGTACAAAATCCAAGTCACTGATGTACTATTTATACACGTTTTTGTTCTGATCCTAAACATTTATTTGGAAGCACATTAGACTGAAATGATAAGAATTACTTCCAAGTAAGTGCTCTTTTGTACAAAACACAGTGTAGAGAGGGGTAGAGGAGAAGCATGATTTGTTTTCGCACACTCAAAGCTATAAAAGTAAATGACAGTTATGCCGTAACAATATTCTGACAAAAGGAACATACTTTTCCAAGCAGGCATACAAAGGCCTTGATTGTTACATAAAAAATTTTCAGGCTCATACGTCTGGTACAGCCACAAGGTCAGAGGTTTTGCTTCCATTTTCAATTAACCACTGTTTAGCATTACATCCAAACCCTAAAATGTGGTTAATCATGGTGTACTGAAACAAGCCAGCTTCATAAACCACAGTTTGAAGGTAGCTTTTTTCAGTAAACCATACTTAAAACTAAACGTAATTTGTTTGTGTTAGGACATAATGCTAAACTGCGGTTACTTAAAAATGGAAGCAAAAGCTTCTGATCTCCTCACGGCCGCACCAGAGGAGAGAGGGGAACGCACAAGCCAAAGGCTCGCCCATGTAATGCTAAACCACAGTTTAGCATTACATCTGGACAAGGCCAAAAAATACTTGCCATTTCTCCCAAACATCCTCTGCTGCAGCATACAGAACAATGTAATCATTGTATTGTAATATTGTGATTGTTGGTTTTTATTTGCTTTTATTATGCAACCAGCTTTGAAGGCCTCCAGAGAAAAAAGAGTTCTATAAATAAAGTCATTCACAAGAAAGCATGCTCTCCCACTAGGAAACAAGAATTTATCCTAATTCAATCCTAAAAGTCAAACTTGGATTAAATGCATGAGAGTTGTAACAATTTATATGTGTTTTTGCTATATTATTTTCCCATTTAAATCTGCAAGTGTTTTTATGTTAGCAGTTCAAGAGTAGAATGTTCTATTAAGTAAGGTATTGGGTGTAACAGAGAATCCATCACTATTCAGATTGATATGAGTGTCAGAATCAATGTTCTTGATCGGTACTCCAGACAAACTGTCACCTCACACATGCTTTGGTTGGATCTAGGTTGAGCTGCTGCAATGTACTTCACACTGGGCTGTCATTTTGAAGACTGTTGGGTCACTGTAGAGGGTTCATAATGCTCTGCCATGCTGCTGATGGGGGCCCATTACTTGAAGCATGCTACTCTGTTGCTATTCTATTTGCAGTGGCTCCCAGCTCATGTCTGAGTCCAACTGCTAGCTCTGGTGGTCACCTATAACAGCATATATGGTTTTGGCCTGGGTATTTAAAGGACCAGTTGTTTCTGCATGATTCTGCTCACCCATTGAGATTTCCTGGGAAAGCTTTGCTCTACGTCCTGCCACTGTATCCTCAGATGCATCTGGTGAGTATGCAGGCCAAAGCCTTCTTGATGGCAGCACCTAGGCTCTAGAACTCATTTCCTTGGGAAACCCGCCTACAGCCTTTCCTCCCAGCTTTTTAGAATATTTTCAAAATTGTTCTGTTCAAGCATGCTTTCGATGTTTTCTGATACCAAAACCTATTATCATGTTTCTGTTTTTAGAATTTTGGTGTTTGTTTTCAATTAATTATTTTATTTTTGGATTATTATTTTTATTATGTTTTGTAAACTGCTTTGGAGGTCTCATATGAAGTCATTAAGCGGCATATAAATATGTATAAATATAAATAACACCATAACCAAAAACAAAATGGAAGGAACAAGCCCAAGCTGAAAGCCCTTATTCATGTCAGTACAAGCCAGACTCAGGAAGCCTGGTTGAGAATGCTCCACAGTAATAATCAGTAACTAATTATTAGCAGGAGCCATATTTTATATTATTTTATTTTTATTTTTTATTAAGCAAAGGCTGAAGGACCAATAACATTAGCTCCACCCACTGAGGACCTCCCACACAAACTGGGACACAGGTAACAAGCCCTTTCACCTTATCCATTCACTATAAGATAGGGAGATATAGTAAAAGCTTCTTTAACCCTTTCCCTACCACATTAAGTGCACTGAAAGCTCTATCAGCATTTTCTTCTTATATACCTTGCTTCCTTTTGCCTGTATCCCAGTTCATACAGTAGAGTGGAAACTGAGGTGCATAATGAGGAGAGAGTACTTTGGATTGGGGCTATGCTGGGTCCCAGCTAAGAACCCCCCTGGGAAGCAGACCCCTACTGTTTAACTCTAGACAAGAAAATGATATTCAGAGCCAGTGAATAGCAAGGATGATCACATGGTTGGAGGGAAAGGAAGGAAGAAAAGTAGCCAGCTACAAAGCCATAAATCCTGAAGAACAACATCTCTCACATATAGGTCAGATTTAACAAGAGTAATTTGAAACGCATTTCCTCATTTTCAGATTTGGTCTATCTTCATCCAACTAGTAGTTAGTTCACTTTTCAGATTACAGTCTACTGAAATGTTATTCTACCTGTGCTGTGACTGAGAATGGCATTCAACAATAATGGTAATGCAAAGATTCTCAGTTGGGAACAGGATTTTTATCTCTTTCCCTTCCTATAAAAAAACCCAGAATGTTCAGTCAGCCCCTAGCCTACATGGGGAAAATCACTCACAAAACTAGGTGGTTGTATTGTTTACGTCCTCCAGAATAGATCTGGAAACCTCCTAGGTACCTGGTCACCTAGATGTTGAAGCACTGACATCTCAAACTTTGATGCCCTCTTCTGAAAATGATATTTAGGTTTTGGATATGTTGAGATGTTTTCCAGGCATAGACCAAAATTATGCTGTTTGGACACATGGAAAATGTAGTGATGTGGAGCTACTGAATATGACAACACAAAGATGAAGCCAGGAATGTTTATTTATGCACACTCCACAGCAAATTGATACAGTTTACCAATTAATACTGTATGCACATTTCATTCTTTAAACAGAAATAATTTCTCTGTTTTAGTCACCAAGTGTGTTCCCTGCGCAAGCACACATTCACTATTCTAAAGCATCTTCCAAGCACATATTTCAATCAGGGTTCCATATCTACCTATCAATAGAAAAATAGGCTTTTCCATAAACTGCTTGGATATAATGTTCAAATACCTTAATGCCATTAAAATGTCATAAAAAACAACTCTCACACAAAGTCTATAAGTGAAATGCAGTAAAATGAAGGCGACAGCATGTATACTGAAAATATGGGAACACCAGTCCAGTTAATTATACGGTCTGGCATCACAACTGTACTATTCTATAGAGTGACAGCTTTCTTTTAAAGTTATTTGCAAGGAGGATCCAGTATAGTTTTTCTTTTCACATACAAAAATTGAATCAGAGAATGGGAAGCTGGCCCTGGTTTTAAAATCCAGTGTTTCAAAACCAATACAGCAGAAATAATTTCCCAGGTTTCAACAGGCACAGGAAAATGGTCTCTCTCTTTCTCTTTCTCTCAAGCTTGGATGCAGTGGATTCAAATTATTATTCATTATTAATTCCATTTCTATATCACCCAACAACAAAACTTTTCAGGGTGGCTCACAAAAATTAAAACCTTAAAATACAACATGGTAAAACACAATATAAAACCTTTAAAAGAGAATATAACCAAAGTAAAAACAAAAGTGAAAGCCAGCAGCAGTATAAAAATCTACACACACGCTTAGAAACGAAACAGAAAGACGAAAAAGCATTGGAAAATAAAAAAGGTCTTCACCTGGTGCTGAAAAGATCAAAATGTAGGTGCCAGGCAAGCCTGTCTAGGAAGGGCATTCCACAACCAGATGGCCACTACTGAAAAAGCCCTCTTCTGAGTAGCCAACCACCTCACCTCATTTGGTGTACCTGGAGGAGGGCCTCTAAAGAATTTAGGGTCCAGGCAAGTATATATGGAGGAAATATTTAACATTGTTTGTAGCAGAAGAGCTATTAACAGTCAAGCTTCAGCATTTCCCAAGTAGAATCTCACTGAGGGAGATATGGGGACTGGAGTCCCTGACTGCTGCAGACTCAGGCTGGCAATGAGATGGCATATGAAGACCATCTGGGTGGGGGTGGAATGGCAAAGGTTTGAAGGAACTGAGATGTAGCACTAGCAGGAAGAGAGAGTAGGTGCAGAGGGGAGTCACAAGATTTGAGAACTCCTGGAACAGAATAGGATTTCAAAAACCAGTACCACTCCCTATCTGTGAGGGAAAACCATTCCCCACTAAATAATGGCAATAAAATGGAAGTGGTTTGTAGCAAAACATAGCGTCTCAAGAAAGTGAGATTTCTTTTTTAAAATTTGGGCAAGGACCAAGAGGTCTAAGGAATCATAGCCATGACACGAATTTGAGCAGGGAAAGCTGCATATTTTCTTATAACAAACCAACCAATTAGCCATGCAGCGCCCCATCATTTGTATGTGCTCAGCTGAGAAACAGACACCATGTGGGAACCCATAAACAAAAAATTCGCATCACTAACAGAGTTCTGCAAGGGCCCCTGCTCACCTCTTCTACCCACACCAAGGTTAGGGGAGCCACTTTAGCTCAATTGGCAGAGCACCTGCTTTGAATGCAAGAAGTCCCAGGGTTAATCCAAAGCATTTCCAGTTACAAGGATCACATCGCAGGTGATGGGAAGATCTCATCTGTAACCCTCAAGAGCCACTTCCAGCCAGAGCAGACAATCCTAGTCTAGGTGGACAAAACAGTCTGATCTAGTATAAAGGAGCTTCTTACTTCACTTAAACCTCTTCCTCATGAGGGGGGGGGAGCTCACCTGTCTCTTCTCCTTAAGGCAGGGGCAGGCAACTTTTTTGGGCCATGGGCACATTTGGCAATTTGGGAAACTAATCTGGACAGCACCAAAAAATGGCTGCCATGGGAAAAATTTAAAAGTTTAACACAGAATTCCATCCTCCTGCTGCCCCCTCCCCACCCAAGTGCAAGGACTACATGAAAGAAGTCCATTGGCAGCAGTGGAGGCTTTCCCCCCTTTTTTAGCCCCCACACTTGGGGGCAAGGAGATTGGAAAACAAGTGGTAAGGCAAAGTTTAAACCTCACCTATGTATGGTGGTCCTGACACAGATTGGGCTACTTATCTAAAAGTAAGTATGAAATAGAGGGCCTACTGCACACTACATAATTAAGTACTGTGTAGTTTGACCACGAGTCTCTTGTGCTGCCTCTGCCTGCTCAGATCAGGCCCTGACGTGCTTACTTTACAGAAAGAAAGAAAGAAAGAAAGAAAGAAAGAAAGAAAGAAAGAGGGTTAACTGCATGCTATGTATTTAACGAATCATGTAATTTGACTCTCAGACTGCTTCTGCCTGCTCCAAGTTCAGAGATATGAGAGACTCCCAGTTCTCTGACATGTACAGAGGACATGGTGGAAGTAATCACTGGTAACCACAAATTATGGCTGGCTATTAAGCAAACTCAGAATTTGTAAACCCCTGATGACTACAATTATAAAAGCCATTCCTTAAGGCAAAAGTAGCAGCACAGGAGGTGCAATACACCCATTTCACTGAAGCACACACTGGGTTCAGATGACATGCTGCAGCTCATTGTGGGTTATTTAACCCACAATGAGCTGCAGAGCCCGCAGGTGCCAGGTTGCTTATGCAACTCCCGCTTGGAGGTTGTTGTGTTGTGCAAACGAGGCGAGGGTTGTTTAACCCATATATAACCCACACCCGCCAGGTTCGCATGATGGAACAACCTGTGACCAGGTGTTGCATATTCAAAATGGCAGCCCTGCATGTGCCGCAGCCTCAACACGGGTTAAATAACCCACAGTGGGCTGCTGTGTCGTGCAAACAGCCCAAAGTGTGTTTTATATTTAAGAAATGCTCATTAAAGATCAGAAAGGTGAAAGTCAGGGGGTATTCATTCTTTTGTCACCCATGTACAATTTGATAACTTCATTCTTAGATGTGGAGAAAAGATTCAATGACTATCAAACTTCACAGAACTATCATGACATTAAACTAGTAACTTACTTGTATGTTCCTTTTTATCTTCATTAAGTAATTAACCCATGCAGCACGAGCCTTTTGTGATATACTGTTATTCCAATTTTACAGATGGGGAGATGGACAAATAATTTAAAATCTGTTTCCAACAGAAGAGAACAGTAATTAGCATACATAAATGGCTTTGAAACCTTGTCAGGAAATACAGTATTCAAACATAGCATTCAAAATGGTGCTGTATTCGCATATTAACACAGGATGTCACTTTTCTCACTTCTTTCTAGTGACTAGAATCTAGTCCCTCCTCAATACCCACCTTTTCCTTAAGGACACTGGTGAAGCCACCTATTTCCCATATTCCTCCCCTGATTTACTCCTGACTCCACTTCCCTCCCATTTCCCGTGTGTCAAATATTTAATTGTAAGGTCCTCAGGGTATATCCTCTTGTGCTCTGTAAAGAGTGCCATACATACTGATGGAGCTATGTAAACAAATCAATAGTAATATAATAAGTGAATTTATAAACAAAGTCAAGAATTGTAAACTCCCATAATTGACTAAAACCCAGCACTTTGGAGTATTAGACTAGAATTAAATTTTGTGAACCACAAAATTTGTGAGCTTCAGCTATTGGGCAGTATAGAAATGAAGTAAGTAAATAAATTCAGCAGACATACTAAAAGCACAGTGCTTTACTACAGTTTGCATCACACAAGCCATGTTGGTGCCAAGCAGGTCAACCACCTTCCCTCAGTCTCAACAAATACATTAAACAATATTAGGGAGCTCAGCACTGGACAGTCCTAATATACATTAATGGGGATGAGGGATAGTCAAAGACTAGGGGTACAACTTGATTTTAAGAGAGCCCTAGGCTTCCCATGCCCAAATACATTCTAACCAATTCATTTAAATGTCACTTAAGATCCTGAGTGGGAAAATCTGAATTCAAATCCCCCACTCAGTGACACAGCTCCTTTGACCTTGGGCCAGTCTCTCTCAGCCTGAACTACTTCACAGGGTTGTTGCACGGATAAAACAGGGACAGGTAGAGTATGCTACCCCAAGCTCTTCTGGAAAGATGCAGGATAAAAATGCATGCAATAAATAAAAAAATCCTCCACGTTAAGCAGCAACCTTGCAGCCTGCAGCGTGCTTCACAACAGGACACAGCCTGGTGTCCCACAACCTTGCTTGACTCCCTCGCTGCATACTAGTACTTTGTCACCTTGATGGTGCACCGGGTTTTGCAGATACTTTAAACGCCTAAATCCCAGCCCCAAATCACAAGGTGCCTGAACCGCCTAGCACCTGAGAAGTTCCTGCTAAGTGTAATGGGAAAGCTCCCCTGGTGTTGTCATCACGGACACAATACTGCCCTTCCTCCAAACTGCACATGCACGCAGAGACTAATGCCAAAGAAGACAGCTGCCGGGGATCAAGCCTGCTGCCTGGAAACCATGTCCCGAAACCCAGCTGCGACCATTAGTGGGGGCACTCTGCACATGCTCATAAGCACTCTCTCCGGCGGCAGCCGCGAGCGGGAGGTGCAGGGGCTGGACGCACGGCGCCCGCGCCGATCGCACTCGCTCCGGAATGAGCGCCGCGGCCGCCCGGCTCAGGTGCTGCTGCGACGCCCGAAGCAAGCCCAGCTCATGATGTACACACACGCAGCGCGGGTGGGGCGGGGGAGAGGTGCCCATTCGCCGCCCGCGGCCGCTCCGGCCCCCGCCCGCGGCGTCGGAGCCGCCCCCGCGCAAAGCCAGGCCGGGGGGCGGGGAAGTCCCCCAGGCCTAGGCCCGACGAGGGTCGAGGGAGGGCGGAGGGGGAGGCCGCGCCCGGAGGCCCCTGCCCCGCGGCGGAGGGACGGGGGCTCGGCGGGGCTGGGGCCGTCCGCCCGCCGCCGGTGCCAGGTCTCCTCACCACCCGGGAGGGGGGAGGGGCGCCGGTTACCTGTGAGGCGCTGAGAGGGAGGTGGAGGTGCGGAGGACGTCCCTCCCCCTTCCGCCCGTCAAGCCGCCGCTCGGTGTCCGGCTTCCCGGCGGCAGAGCAGGGCCGGGCAGGCCCCCCCGTTGGTCACACGAAGCACCGCCGCTGCCGGGGGCTCTGTAGCCGCTCAGCAGCCCCGGCAGCGGCCAGTCGCCATTTCCCGCCTACCGACCTGCTGCACCGCACGGGAGGACCCGGATGATGACGGGAGGGGGGGAGGCAAGGAGCGAGCCCGGCTGCCTGGGCCGACGTTCCCTCCGCGCACGCGCGCGGCTGGAGGGGCGGGGCTTTCCTGCGGGGAGTCGCGGGCGCGGCGAGAAGAGCCTGGACCCGAGCCGCGGCGGCGGAGCGAGAAGACGCGCCGCGGCCCGGTGCGCCGGGCCCCTCGCGCTCCCTGGGCAGGCCTAAAGGCGCTCTGCGCATGCTCGGGTGAACCCTCTCCCTTCCTCCGCAGGAGCGGGCCTGGCCCTAGAAGAGAGGCGGCTGGAAAGAGGCCCGCGCCGGCAGACCCCGCAAGCCGGAGCCAGAGGCGGCGGGCGAGATCGCCGCGGGCGTGTTCTGCGTGGGAGGCCAGGCGTTCCTGCCTGGGCGGCGGCGGCGGAGCTGTGGCCTTGCCTGCCAAGGCTCTGGCGCTGGTCGCGGCGCTTCCCTTGTCGGACTGTGGCTTCTCTCGCGCTCCTGCCCGGGAAGTTTTATGCTGATTTACAAAACAAGCCCCAAAGGAACGAACAGCTCCCCCGTCTGCACTCCCCCAAGTTCGGAGAATGCGCTTCTCCGTGCACTTATTACGGCCCACCGTTGCGCGTCTCAAGGTACTGAAGATGTCATTTCGGTGCACTTTGGCAAGGTTACAACTGAGGGAGAGGGGGAAGCGGGGCCATTCCACCAGCTGTGCTGGAAATGATATTCCCCCTCTTCCCTCCCCGTTCCTGTTTCCGTATGTGTCGTGTCTGTTTAGATAGTCCCTGCCGGCAGGCTTACGGTCTTATTTAGGGCGCAATCCTATGCAGAAAAAAACACACAGAAAAAAGCATGGCTGGCTGGGGAATGCTGGGAGTTGCATGCATAGGATTGCGCCCTTAACTGATTATTTGTAAGCCGCTCTGGGGGCCTTTTTGGCTGAGGAGCAGCATACAAATGCTTAAGATAAATAAATTAAAACAGCAAGGAGTGCCTGTAGCACCTCAAAGACTAACAAATTTATTGGCAAAGTTGTGTGACTTGTTCCCAAGGAAAAAACATGACTGTATCATGCAAGTCAAATGGGGCCAGTTGGCAGGCAATTTCCATTACTTCGTTGTAACAGCCACACACAGCAGCAGACACCTTCTTATCTACTTCAGCTTGAAGGAACATTGTCAGATCAAAATGGTTAAAAGAGAAGGTCTGGCAAAAGCGCCATGGGAGGTGAATCAGCCATGCACGTTTGAGTGGTCAAAGATAAATTGTGGTCTCCATTACTCTTGATTTATATACAGCATGTCATGCATACTATCCCTTGTCTACAGCCCTAACATTCTTACTTGGATGTAAACCGTATTACACTCTGTAGGGCCTGTAAATGGCCTTAAGCATGGCTTTTCTAGGGAAAGGTGACTAACAAGCGATACTAATAAACAAAATATGCCTAGGCGGACTTCCTTGCGTTCATCCTTACATGCTGCTTCTAATGCACTGCCACCTAATGGAGTGAGATAGGTTTGTATACTGCTAAATAAAAGTGCTAACCTCACAGTGGCCTTTCACAAAAGGAGGGGGGGGATCTCCCTTCAGTTAGAATTGGCTAAAATAATGTATTCTTTCAAAAAGAAGCCTTTGTGTGCCCCTAATTATAAGGCACAAAAATCACTATAAGGGGGACCATGTACTGTATGCAGTGCAAAGGAGGTCACACATGGTATCCTGCTTCATGACTAGGTCTGAGCTGGGTCCTTTTGTTATATCTCACTCGGTAGGCGTCTCTATTCAGGAAGAATTTAAATCCAGGGCAGGAGATGCAACTCCAACTACAACTCCATCCCCAAAACTCTTATCCATTTTGCTACTCAAGATAGTCCAGAGAATCACCATCACAGAAAAGGAGAGGGGGGAGGGAGAGAAGAGAAACCTTTCAGGACAAGTCACTGTAGTAGCTGCTAAAAGGCCTCTAAGATGCCAGCCTGGTGTCCAGAATGTCTTTACTGTGCAACTCCAGACACAAAATATGTTGAAGGAAAAGTATATATATCCAAAAATATAACAAAAGTTTAATATACTAATCTCTCACTCAAAACAATTGATTAGCAATCAAAAATGCCCATCAATACATCACATATGTAGGTTGTACATATTCACAATACTAATTTCCAAATCCAAGGCTGTACATATAAACAAGAACAATATTGCAAATGTGTTGACCAATCTGGTCCTCTTCAGTGGGAAAAATATAAATATAAAAGTCATTACAGCACTTACTGAAACAATGTTAACGTGATACTTGAATTCCTGCATGGATCCTGAAAAGGAAAATACACATGCAACTTTTGAAAAGCAAATAGCCAATGTTTTAAGGAAGCATGATGTAGTAGTAATGGGGGACTTCAATTTCCCCAAATTATGACTTGATAGGTATAACTGAGACTTGGTGGGATGACTCTCATGACTGGAATACAGCAATTGAAGGATATAACTTGTTCAAAAAGAACAGGAGGAACAGAAAGGGAGGTGGAGTTGCACTGTATGTGAAAAATACGTATCTCTGCACAGAAGGATGAGCTTGGTAGCCCCATCAAGAGCATCTGGATCAAAATTAATGGAGCAAAGAATAAAAGGAACCTGGTGGTCGGAGTCTACTACCGGCCACCCAGCCAAGGAGAAGATGAAGATGAAACTTTTGAAACACAAATAGCCAATGTTTTAAGGAAGCATGATGTAGTAGTAATGTTGTTCAGTCGTGTCCGACTCTTCGTGACCCCATGGATCATAGCACGCCAGGCCTTCCTGTCCTGCGCTCTCTCCCGGAGCGTGCTCAAGTCCATATTCATTGCATCAGTGATGCTATCTAGCCATCTCATCCTCTGCCGTCCCCTTCTCCTTTTGCCTTCAGTCTTTCCCAGCATCAGGGTCTTTTCCAGAGAGTTTTCTCTTCGCATTAGGTGGCCAAAACAGTTGAGCTTCAGCTTCAGGATCTGTCCTTCCAAGGAGCACTCAGGGTTGATTTCCTTTAGGATGGACTGATTTGACCTCCTTGCAGTTCAGGGGACTCGTAAGAGTCGTATCCAGCACCACAGTTTGAAAGGATCAATTCTTGGGCGCTCAGCCTTCCTTAGAGTCCAGCTCTCACAGCCATATGTTACTACTGGGAAAACCATAGCTTTGATTAGACGGACCTTTGTCGGCAAGGTGATGTCTCTGCTTCTTACTATGCTGTCTAGGTTTGCCATAGCTTTCCTCCCAAGGAGCAAGCGTCTTAATTTCATGGCTACAGTCACCATCTGCGGTGATCTTGGAGCTCAAGAAAATAAAATCTGTCACTGCTTCCATTTCTTCCCCTTCCATATGCCAGGAAGTGATGGGGCCAGATGCCATGATCTTCGTTTTTTTAATGTTGAGTTTCAAACCAGCTTTTGCACTCTCCTCTTTCACCCTCCACAAGAGGCTCTTGAGACCCTCTTCGCTTTCTGCCATTAGGGTGGTATCATCTGTGTATCTGAGGTTGTTGATAATTCTCCCGGCAATCTTAATTCTGACCTGTGATTCATCCAACCCAGCGTTTCTCATGATGTACTCTGCATAGAAGTTAAATAAGCAGGGTGACAATATGCAGCCTTGTCGTACTCCTTTCCCAATTTTGAACCAATCGGTTGTTCCATGTCTGGTTCTTGCTGTTGCTTCTTGACCCTCGTACAGGTTTCTCAGGAGACAGGTAAGGTGGTCTGGTACCCCCATCTCTTTAAGAATTTGCCAGAGTTTGTTGTGATCCACACAATTAAAGGCTTTAGCATAGTCAATGAAGCAGAAATAGACGTTTTTCTGGAATTCTCTTGCTTTCTCCATGATCCAGCGAAAATTGGCGATTTGATCTCTAGTTCCTCTGCCTCTTCGAAACCCAGCTTGTACTTCTGGTAGTTTCTCGGTTCTTATACTGCTGAAGCCTAACTTGTAGGATTTTGAGCATCACCTTGCTGGCATGTGAAATGAGCGCAATTGTACGGTAGTTTGAAGTAGTAGTAACGGGGGACTTCAATTTCCCCGATATTTGTTGGGAGACAAATTCTGCAAAACAAGGCCCCTCCAGGAAATTCCTGACTTGTGTGGTAAATAACTTCCTCCTACAGAAAGTAGAGGAAGGAACTAGAGGATCGGCTATCCTTGACTTGATTCTAACCAACAGAGATGGCTTAGTGGATCAAGTAGCAGTTACAGGAACTCTGGGGGAAAGCGACCATGTTGTACTTGAGTTCTTGGTTCTAAGGGAAGCAAAAGCTGAGTGTAGTCAAACGCGTACCCTGGATTTTAGGAAAGCTGATTTTAATAAACTCAGAACAATGATCAGTAAGACCCCATGGCCAGCGACTCTACCGAGAAAAGGAGTCCAAGATGGGTGGGAGCTTTTAAAAAAGGAAATTCTCAAGGCACAATTACAAACCATTCCAACAAGAACAAAAGGTGGAAGACAACAGAGGAAGCCAATGTGGCTTCACAACAAGCTTAGAGATGACCTGAAAACAAAAAAGGACACATATAGGAAGTGGAAAGAAGGCCAAGTACCAAAGAAAGAGTACAGGCAGGTAGCACAGAACTGCAGGGATGACATCAGGAAGGCTAAAGCTGAGAACGAGCTGAGGTTAGCGAGGGATGCTAAAAGCAACAAAAAGGCTTTATTCAGCTACGTGCATAGTAAAAGGAAGAGGAAAGAAATGGTTGTTCAGCTATTAAATAAGGATGGCAAAACGATAACAGATGACAAAGAAAAGGCAGAGGTGCTCAATTCCTACTTTGGCTCAGTCTTCTCCCAAAAGAGGGTCTATGACCCCCCTGGCAAAGGCGAAGTACTGGCTGAAGGGGCAGGATTGCAGCTTGAGAGCGATAGGTATATGGCCAAGGAACACCTAATTACTTTGAATGAGTTCAAATCTCCAGGGCCAGATGAACTGCATCCTAGAGTAATAAAGGAACTGGCAGAAGAACTCTCAGAACCGCTGTCTGTTCTCTTTGAGAAATCATGGAGGACGGGGGAAGTGCCAGATGACTGGAGGAGAGCTAATGTTGTCCCTGTCTTCAAAAAGGGTAAAAAGGAGGAACCTGGGAACTACAGGCCAGTCAGTCTGACCTCAATCCCTGGGAAAATTCTGGAGCAGATGATAAAGCAATCTATCTGTAAGCACCTTGAAAACAATGCAGTGATTACTCGAAGCCAACATGGATTTATCAAAAACAAGTCCTGCCAGACAAATCTGATCTCATTTTTTGATCAGGTCACCTCCCTTGTAGACCATGGGAATGCTGTAGACATCATATACCTCGACTTCAGCAAAGCTTTCAACAAAGCGCCCCATGATCTCCTGATGAGCAAACTAGCTCAAAGTGGGCTAGATGAAACAATGATCTGGTGGATCTACAGTTGGCTACAGAATCGGACTCAAAGAGTGCTTATCAATGGGGTCTTCTCAAACTGGGGAGAGGTAACGAGTGGGGTAATTGAGAAATCATGGAGGATGGGTGAAGTGCTAGATGACTGCAGGAGGGCTAATGTTGTCCCTATCTTCAAAAAGGGTAAAAAGGAGAAACCTGGGAACTATAGACCAGTCAGTCTGACATCCTGGGCCCAGTGCTCTTCAACATTTGTATTAATGACTTGGAGGAGGAGGTGCAGGGAATGCTGATCAAATTTGCAGATGACACAAAATTGAGCGGGATAGCTAATACTTTGGAAGACAGAAACAAAATTCAAAGTGATCTGGATAGACTGGAGCGCTGGGCAGAAAACAACAGAATGACATTTAATAGGGACAAATGCCAAGTTCTGCACCTAGGAAAAAGAAACCAAATACACAGTTACAAGATGGGGGATACGTGGCTCAAGAACACTACAAGCGAGAAGGATCTTGGAATTGTTGTCGGTCATAAGCTGAATATGAGCCAACAATGTGATGTGGCTGCAAAAAAGGCAAATGCTCTTTTGGGCTGCATTAATAGAAGCATAGCTTCCAAATCCTGGGAAGTACTAGTTCCCTTCTACTCCGCACTGGTTAGGCCTCATCTGGAGTACCGTGTCCAGTTCTGGGCACCACACTTTTAAGAAGGATGCAGACAAACTGGAGAGGATTCAGAGGAGGGCAACAAAGATGATCAGGGGACTGGAAACAAAGCCCTATGAAGAGAGACTGAAAGAACTGGGCATGTTTAGCCTTAAGAGAAGACTGAGGGGAGATATGATAGCGCTCTTCAATTCCTTGAAAGGTTGTCCCAGAGAGGAAGGCCAGGATCTCTTCTTGATCATCCCAGAGTGCAGGACACGGAACAATGGGCTCAAGTTACAGGAAGCCAGATTCCGGCTGAACATCAGTAAAAACCTCCTGACTGTTAGAGCAATACGACAATGGAACCAATGACCTAGGGAGGTGGTAGGCTCTCCCACACTGGAGGCGTTCAAGACGAGGCTGGACAGCCATCTGTCAGGGATGCTCTGACTTGGATTCCTGCACTGAGCAGGGGGTTGGACTCGATGGCCTTGTAGGCCCCATCCAACCCTACTATTCTATGATTCTATGCTTAGATTCCTAAAATAATATGCCATACCTAAACAGTCAAAACACTCCAGGAGAGAGCGGAGGACAGGAAGGCCTGGCGTGCTATGGTTCATGGGGTCATGAAGAGTCGGACACGACTTAACGACTGAACAAGCAGTAAAAAATATAGAGTAATAAAATAATCAGTTTATCAGTAGTTGTTATATGTACAGGAACCATCCACACCATGCAACTCATAACTGCGTAAAAGAAAAAAAAAAGGGGGGGGGGAGACATTCCCTCCTACGTTCTGAAACATATAAAGAAATAAAACCTTGTGTTAATTTTTAGTAAACTCCCAGCTATGTCTAACATATGACTAAACCATGATGTAAAAATTAGTATGAAGAACCCAGAGAGTAGTTAAGGACAGAACTGGTTCATTGTTGATTACTGTGCAACTCTTCAGGATTTATTTCAAGATTTTGACTGATTTTATCCCCAAAGTATAGTGCAAATTGCTCAGTAGGGATCCTACTGGTAATGGGTATCCATCCAATAAAAGGATTTGGCTCACATACTAAAGGCCAGTATGATTCAGGAAATAACTCTTTGCTCCATTCTGTTGTGTCACCCTTCACATCGTGGCAGAAGGCAGTTTGCTTACCGCAATCACTGCTGCAGGGCCTAGTCTATACTTTCTCACTGCAGACAACTGTTTTATTATGATCTAATATCTGTATTGGTGGCATAGAGAGAGAGACAGCACCTTTACAGTTGAGGCCTTCAAAGTGTGCTGGAGGAAGTGGCAGATGTGAGCAGATTTGACAGGGCAAGGTGGAGCTTGTGTGACACTGGCTGGAGGCTACTCCTTGCTACACTTCTCTGGCTCTGCATTCCGATTATTCAGATAAAAGCTGCTGGTGAGAGAAAACTAGCTATGTTTATAAAGCAGGAGGATAGGAAGCCTTCATGTTGGGATCTGCCTTGTGGTTTTTGCAAGCATGAGATTGAAGAAAGCCACCCAAGAAGCTGAGCTACTTCCCTAACATCTCACAAGCCTTATCATGTCTTGTTCTAACTGTAAAAATAGCAGCAGCAGAATGTGAGCATTAGGGTTTCAATACATACATTTTGACATGTATTCTAGTGCTCAGTAACATATAGTTCTACGGGCCACTTGTTGCCATGCATCCTCATTCACATGGACATGAAGCTTGTGTGCATACATATGACGACAAATGCAGGTCAAGTTGGCCTTTAACCAGATGATGTATGCACTATGCATTTACTGAAGTGGGGTATAGCTACTTCTAAAATGGGAAAATTAGCCCAAACACTCATTTGAAGTCCAAAAATGAACTTTATAGATTTTTGTTCTCAAAAACACACTTGCACATTCATTACAATTGAGAAAATTAGCTTCATTAGTATACCAACCCCCTACCACATGGGTCAGTATGCCAGTTCTAATAGGTATAACTTGGGAGATAGGAAAAGATGAAGATTGGGGAAATTAACAAATAAGGAGCAGGGAATTTGAAGGCTATACAACCAAGGAAGCTTGGCTGCTGGTGAATATGGTAGGCAGCAAGGGCAGAAATGGATAGATTTAGGGGGAAAGGAAAAGAAATGGAGCACAAGCAATTCCTGACTTCAGTAGACAGTGAACCCAGAAAGACTTCACTTCCTGGTTAGCTGGCTGCCAAAAATTAGAAAAATGCTGTGGGCACAGTTTACCCTTGGATTTCTTTGTGTCTTGACCAGCAGTGACATGGACTGGGAAGCTCAAGAACCAGTGGTGTCAACAGAGAGAACTCCAAGCCTGAGCACCACTGCACAACCAGAGACCCTCAAGCCTGAACCAACAGTAGCAGCCCCTAAACCTAACTCCAGCACACCCTTCCCCAAAAGCTCCATATTTCATGGAGTTGGTGTACAGCAATTCAAAAATGCACCAATGACCTCATGCTACCCAGACCTTTTTGACAACAGGCTGCATCACAGTCATCCGAAAGAAAGGTATCTGGTGAATGATGTGGGGAGACTGAATGGAGACTGAATGATTATTAGGGACCTCAGAGCCACCACAATTTAGGTTAAAGACAGATTTAGCTGGATAGCTTTCCAAATAGGATTTCTCCTTTTGAGTTTCCAATTAGATTCAGAAATTGTGAGTTTAGCTCCAGACATTTTGGTAGCTGCTTCCCAGTGCCTATGTTTCCCACGAGACCAATTCCACCTTCAGGCTCAGAACTGACAACTGGCACCAGAAAGAGCTGGCAGGTTGTGCTGCGTTATGCATGGAACCTGACTTCGGACTCAATGGAGTGCTTTACCAGGGGGTAAAGCATTCTCTCTGGATGCACAAGGCAAAATGGATCTATCTGGGGCAAACGAGGCAGGAATTCTGGCCCAGGAAACACAGGGTAGATACCAGAGTAGAGGAGAGAATTAAGAAAGAGTAATGAGGAATGACATAAAATGCATCGGATCCCAGGTTATTAGAGCTGAGACACACCAACGTATGGGATGCTCAAGTAGAAAGAATGAAAAACTACCTGAACTCCAAGGCAGTTATAGGGTTCGAAACAATGGGAACTTGATGTTTTGGGCCCAGGATGGGTCAAAACAAAAGGAGTGATTTGGATCTAGCAACTGAGTAGACACTCAGGGAGGTTCCTTGCCGTTTTGATTTTTCATCTAGCTGGTTATACAGAGTAGCATAGCACAACATTCAAAACAAAAGGTATCACCAAAGATACTCAGGTAGTGCTTGACCTGTCTGAAAGATAGGGATGCTTCAGGATTGGCCGATATTTTCCCCACCAGCTCTGTAGATTGGCCAATTCAGAGGTATCCTCATGAGTTAGTCAGGCGGGTGGTGGCATGGCAGTCAGACAGGCACTTGTGCATTATCCCTGAGTGGAGGGAATAACCTTTAATTTAATCAAGGAGGAAACAAGTATATCCTGTGGCCACTTTGCTGCTGTGGTGGTTCCAGAGCCTTACTGGAAGCTCCCAGACTATGCTTTCTGGAATATAATGAATTCTTGAGCCGAGGTGTCAAGGTAATGTTAATTAAATGCATAGCACACAATACACGTGTCAGGGAGCCAGCACATCTGGAGCTCCTCTGTAACACATTTAAACCAATGTTTATCTGGTAAATGGAGAAGCTGCTGTTTAGCACAAGACTCCGAGCCAGGGTGGTGGCATATCATAGAATCATAGGGTTGGAAGGGGCCTACAAGACCATGGAGTCCAACCCCTTGCTCAATGCAGGAATCCAAATCAGAGCATCTTTGACAGGTGGCTGTCCAGCCTCATCGTGAATGCCTCCAGCGTGGGAGAGCCCACCACTTCCCTGGGTAATGGGTTCCATTATCATATTGCTCTAACAGTCAGGACGTTTTTCCTGAAGTTCAGACGGAATCTGACTTCCTGTCAATTGAGCCCATTATTCTGTGTCCTGCACTCTGGGATGATCGAGAAGAGATCCTGGCCTTCCTCTCTGGGACAACCTTTCAAGGAATTGAAGAGCGCTATCATATCTCCCCTCAGTCTTCTCTTCTCAAGGCTAAACATGCCCAGTTCTTTCAGTCTATCCTCACAGGGCTTTGTTTCCAGTCCCCTGATCATCTTCACTGCCCTCCTCTGAACCCTCTCCAGTTTGTCTGCATCCTTCTTAAAGTGTGGTGCCCAGAACTGGTCACAGTACTCCAGATGAGGCCTAACCAGTGCTGAGTAGAGGCGAACCAGTACTTCCCGGGATTTGGAAGCTATGCTTCTATTAATGCAGCCCAAAAGAGCATTGGCCCTTTTTGCAGCCACATCACATTGTTGGCTCATATTCAGCTTGTGTCCTACAATTCCAAGATCCTTCTCGCTTGTCATGTTGTTGAGCCACATATCCCCCATCTTGTAACTGTGCATCTGGTTTCTTTTTCCTAGGTGCAGAACTTGGCATTTATCCCTATTAAAGTTCATTCTGTTTTCTGCCCAGCGCTCCAGTCTATCCAGATCACTTTGAATTTTGTTTCTGTCTTCCAAAGTATTAGCTATCCCGCCCAATTTTGTGTCATCTGCAAATCTGATCAGCATTCCCTGCACCTCCTCCTCCAAGTCATTAGAAAAATGTTGAACAGCACTGGGCCCAGGATGTCAGACTGACTGGTCTATAGTTCCCAGGTTTCTCCTTTTTACCCTTTTTGAAGATAGGGACAACATTAGCCCTCCTGCAGTCATCTAGCACTTCACCCATCCTCCATGATTTCTCAAAGATAATAGCAGTTCTGAGAGTTCTTCTACCAGTTCCTTTATTACTCTAGGGTGCAGTTTGTCTGGCCCTGGAGATTTGAACTAAAAAATCAGTTACTATACCGGTAGGACTGAGCAAATAAAAGTCAAAATAGTGCCAACCATGTTGGAACCAGGGAAGCTTTGCTGGGAAGAGCATTCCAAATCCTAGATAAAATATGATCCTGAAATAGCAACTTCCATTCCATTGTCTTTGAGGATTGGTTCTGAACTATACCCATGGAAGTCCATAGAGGAGGGGGCTTTTTCTGTGGCCATGCCTAGGCTTTCCTTAAGGAAGCCTGCCTCACACCTCTTTGATGGCCTTCTGATGCTAGGCGAAGATGTCTTTTTCTCAACAGGCATTTGGCCTGCTTGGTTTTAAGCAGCTGGCATATTCTTTATTTGTATCCATGTATGTATGTATGTATTCATTTCTTTCATTTTTATACCACCCAACAGCTGAAGCTCTCTGTGTGGTTCACAAAAATTAAAACCACAAGTTACAACATAAAACAATATAAAATATGAAAGCTTAAAACCGCAGTATAAAAGTACAACCAGAATAAAGCTCAGCAGCAATGCAGAGATTTAAAATACAGATTTAGAACAGCAGAGCTAAAAGACCAGGATGCTAAAATGCTGGGAAAATAAAATAGTCTTCAACCTGGTGCCAAAAGGAGTACAACATGGGTGCTAGGTGAACCTCTCTAGGGAGCTCATTCCACAGCTGAGGTGCCACAGCAGAAAAGGCCCTCTTCCTGGTAGCCACCTGCCTCACTTCCTTTGGCAGGGGTTCCCAGAGAAGAACCCCTGAAGATGATCTTAGGGTCCGGGTAGGTACATATGGGAGGAAGTAAACTTCAGATAACCTGGTCCCAAGCTGTTAGAGCTCTGAATGTTAATCACAACAATTTGAATCGAGCTCAAACATGGGCTGGCAGCTGGTGTAGCTGGAAAAGTACTGGCGTAATGTGATCTTGCTGGCCAGTCCCCGTTAAGAATCTCATTGCCCTGTTTTGGACCAGCTGAAGTTTCCAGACTGTTTTCAAAGGCAGCCCCACGTATAATGCATTGCAGTAATCCAGATGTGAGGTAATTAGAGCATGGACAACTATAGCTATGCTATCTCTGTCCAGATAAGGGCATAGTTGGTATATCAGCCTAAGCTGATAAAACGTGCTCTGTGCCACCGAGTCCACCTGTGCCTCAAGTGACAGTTTTGGTTCCAAGAGCATACCCAAACTACGAACCTGATCCTTTAGGGGGAGTGCAACCCCCTTCCAGAACAGGTTGACCATCACCAAGCTGGGCAGACGAACCACCCACTAACAGTCTTATCTGGACTGAGTCTGTTTATTGGCCCTCATCCAGTCCATTACCGTGCCCAGGCCCTGATTCAGAGCAGCCACTGCCTCACCTGGATTTGATGAAGACAAGAGGTAGAGCTGGGTGTCATCCATATATTGATGGCAACTCAGCCCACACCTCTGGATAACCTCCCCCAGCAGTTTCACGTAGATGTTGAACAGCAGAGGGAATAAAATAAAGTCCATGGAACCCCATGGCACAGTTGCCAAAGCACAGAGCAATAATCCCCCAACACCACTTTCTGGAATTGGCCATCCAAGTAGCAGAACCACTGCAGCACAGTGCCTCCAACTCCCAACCCAGGCAACTTATCCAGGATACCATGGTCGATGGTACTGAAAGCCACTGAGAGGTCCAGGAGAATCAACAGGGTCACACTCCCCCTGTCCCTCTCCCGGCAGAGGTCATCCCACAGGGCAAACAAGGCAGTTTCCGTTCCTAAACCAGACCTGAAGCCTAATTGAAATGGATCTAGATAATCAGTTTCATTCAAGAGTGCCTTGAGTTGTCTTACAGCCACCCTCTCTAGCACCTTGCCCAGGAAGGGGATGTTAGCTACCAGCCTATAGTTGTTAACATCCTCCAGGTCCAGGTTAGGCTTTTTCAGGAGTGGCCTTATTACCACCTCTTTTAAAGAGGCCGGTACCACTCCCTCCCTCAAGGAGGAATTTACAACCTCCTGGACCCAGCCAAATATCCCTTCCTTCTTCGATGTGATAAGCCTTGAAGAACAAGTGTCAAGCACACAGGTGGCCGACCAGATTTGGCCAAGCACTTTGTCGGCATCCTCGGGCCTCAATAACTGAAACTCATCCAATAAAATTGGACCAGATGGTCCTCTGGACACCTCTACTAATGGAACTGCATTAATCGTGGTGTCCAATTCATGATGAATCTGAGCGACTATCTTCAAAATGCTGTGCAAACTCGTCACAACATGCTACCTGTCAGGATTCCCTTTTTGCCCAGCTGAGAACTCCAACAGCCAAATCAGCACTCAGACAAGAGGCTGTATTTCCAAGGCTTTAATTCCATTTACCTTAATGAGGCATACAGATGCAAATTGCTAGAGACTCACAGACTACAAAAGAAACAGCCTTCAGGGAGTTCAAAGGGAAACTACGAAAGTTGATCTCCGTTTGGGAAAAAGGCAGCAAGGTCTCTTAACTTAAGGGGTGGGAGGGGAAGATCTCCCCCTCTCCCGTGACACCTCTAGGCGCAGCTGTTGACGCCGAGCCAATCGGGCAGAGCGCCGAAGTTCAGCCCCTGCGATTTCTCGCTCGTGCCTGCGTCTTGCGTCTAAGAATTCAGGTTGTTCTTCCCTCGCCTCCCCGTTTGCTGTCACTCCCAGGGATGTGTGAAGGGGGGGGGGGCTCTCCATGCAGCTGTGCCTCTTAAGTCTAGGAAAGTTCCTCCACCATGTTGCGGCTCTTCTTCTTTAGATTCTGAGCTACTTGGACACTCTATATGCTCAGAGGCAACCCTGACACTAGCAAGCGTTCCACAGTTTCTCTCCCTGGCCCAGAATGTAGCAGGCCACAAACCACTCGGAAAAGCTGCACTGGACGACACTGAGAAGATGCAACACTGGTAGAAAAGAACTGTCTCATTGCCACCCTCACCACCACAGAGTAGGCTTGATAATGAGCTCTAACCTGTGTTCAGTCAGGCTCAGCACGAGTTTTCATCCACCTGCACTCTAGCCATCTCCCCTCTTGTTTCATTGCCGTCAGCTCAGGTATATACCAAGGAACTGGCCAGGCTCTGCTCATAGGGACAAGGCACTTGGGCACAACTGTGTCGACTGCCTGAGTCATCTCTGCATTCCATAGAGCAACATGGGCTTCGACAGGAGCACCAGCCATACCAGCAGGAGAATCTCCCAGAGCCCTATGGAATCCATCAGAGCCCATTAGCCTCCAGGGGCGGACCATTTTAATGAGTCCCCCACCCTTGCATATGGGAAAGGGTGCCAAAAGTCTAAACCTCAAGAGGAAGAGATCTGATCATGACAAGGGGATAGACGTTAATTTTCCCACTTTCAGATCACCAGCCTCCTGCCCAGCTGAGAAAACCAGATCAAGTGTGTGTCCTTTTATATGTGTTGAGTTGATGAGATGTTGAGACAGCCCATAGTTGTCATGGAGACCATGAAGTCTTGAGCTGCCCCAGATACAGTAGCCTCGACATGGAAGTTGAGATCTCCCAGAATCATCATCTTGGGGGTCCTCAACACCAAATCCGAGATCACCTCCATCAGCTCAAGGAGGGAGTCTGATGGATAGTGGGGTGGGTGGTACACCAGCAGAATCTCTAAACTGTTCCAGGTACCCAACACAAGGTACAGACTCAAGATCCACATTCACTTTTTTCCCTTTTAGCCTTGTCTCAGTATATTTATGTACATAAATAGCATATCTAGTTATGGTTTTTACCTGTTTTGTCTTTATATTTGTTATTGGTATTTTGTTTTATATTACCATGTTGTAATCTATTTTGAGCATTTTTAATGGAGCACTAGAGGTACTTTTAATAATTAGCACAAAGGCTCATCTTTGTGTTAGTAATTTGGATAACCAGATATGCCATTTATGTACCTCTATATAATGAAGCAAGGCTACAAGGGAAAAAACTGAATTTGGATAATCAAAACCTGTCAGTATCTGTAGAGAGCCGGTGTAGTGTAGCGGTGAGAGTGACGGACTGGGAGCCGGGAGATCCGGGTTCTAGTCCCCACTTGGCCATGGAAGCTCACTGGGTGACTTTGGGCCAGTCACAGACTCTCAGCCCAACCTACCTCACAGGGTTGTTGTTGTGAGGATACAACGGTGAGGAGGAGGATAATGTAAGCCGCCTTGAGTTCCTTGCGAGAGGGAGAAAGGCGGGGTATAAATGCAATAAATAAATAAATAAATAAATATCTGGGAATATGGAAGAGACATACAATAGGCACGGTTGTGAGGGGAAAAGCTTGTATGGCATGGGATGTGCTTGTTAATGTTCCTAAGATATAGGAGCATGCCTTGCAAATTTATAGAGGATCCTGAGGCACAACTCTTGAATCACCTAGGGCATCATTAGATTGTGAGCCTGAGGGCAGGGACTATCTGATTGTTTTGTAAGCCACTCTGGGAGTCTTTTAATTGAAGAGGAGGATATAATTGCATTGCATTACTTGTGGTGTCCAATTCATGACGAATCTGAATCTATCTTCAAAAGGCTGTGCAAACTCATCACAGTGTGCTACCAAGCATTCCACAGTTTCTTTCCCTGGCCCAGATATAAATTAATAAATTTTGCTCAGCCTTCTAACATTTTCATTGTACACAGAACTTAATCTAAAATTATGCAAAGTTTCAAAAGTAGTTGCCTAGTTAGCTGCATCAGTTGCTTTCTGAGATTACTAGGGCTGTGCACTGACTGCTTCGGTCCGAATCCTGAAGCAGATCAGGGTGATTCAGACCACTTCAGTCTGAATCCAAAGTGGGTTGGGAGCAGTCTGAAGTAGGATGGAGAGATCTGAAACACTTCAGACAATTCTGAAGCCCAGACAGCCTGTCTGAGCAAATTAGCAAACTTCTGTCTTAGCAAACTTCCTAGAGAAAGGTGGCGGGGAGAGGAGGAGTCGGGAGGGGGGAGAACTGAGCCTTGGAAAGTGACATCTCTAGGTGCTAACAGGGCTGAAAAGGGGGTTTTGTGGGTTTTTTGGTATTCTTTTTGGTACCCTCACCTCTTAGCTTGTAGGTAGTTTTTTTTTTTCCTTTCTGTATCTGCTTTTCTTTTGGTCGTGTGTGTGTGCTCTGTGAGTGCATCAAACACATTGTGCACAAGCAGTGTGTGGCCAAAGCAGTACACTAATACACAGTCCAATATATAGTGTGGGGCAAAGCACTACACAATACACGTAATATGAAGCATCATCACATTTGCTGATTTTCCAAGATACTTTGCCTATTGCTTGCTTTCCCTTGTGTACATCAAATGACTATAAGAACATGATCAGGCTGTGATTTTTTTTTAATGTTTGCTTCATTTTACCCTTCCTGGGCAAAGGCTGCCAAAATGATCAGGGGGCTGGAACAACTCCTCTATAAAAGGCTTCAGAGTTTGGACTATTTAATTTAGAAAACAGGTAAATAAGGGGGGAGGTTTATAAAATTATATGGAGTAGAGAAAGTGCAGTTAATAAATAACCCCCACTGAGTTCAGTCAGTGTGACTTTTCCAGGTAATGTATATTGCAATTTGCAGCCAAATAGATGTTAAACTTTTCTTTCTTTCTGTCAGTGGCAGATTCAGGGCACACAAAAGGAAAGTGTTGCATTAAAAAAAAAACACCTTACACCAGACATTAGGGATAGTGGCCTCCAATCTGTCACCTTAAACACCTTCTGATTAGGATCTCTAATCCCCTGTGTGGCTAGGGATGTCAGAGAATTCCGCCATGGATCTTGGTGAGGCTGAATGCCAGTGCATTCGGCCCCCCGAAATCCGTGGCGGAATGAAGCCCCCGCCCACCCCAACCCAGGGAAGGCGCGCGAAACGGAGCACTTCCCTGCTGCCGTCCACGCTGACTTGTGAATGGCGGCTGCCCTGCGGCCACCATTCGCTTCTTCATCATAGGCATGATAGGCTACGTAAATACTTAAGTAGCCTATCACGGCTAACGCAGGGACACCTTTTGCATCCCTGCAGAGGCCGTGACAGGCTACGTAAGTACTTACGTAGCCTATCATGGCAAGCCCCCCCACAAAAAAGTGTACACAAATGGCGGCAGCTATGGCGGCCACCATTTGCATTCCCTATTTTTAGCCGTTTTAGCCTACGTAAATATTTATGTAGGCTATTACGGCGAAAACAAGGGGAACGCAAATAGCGTAGTGGGTGCTATTTGCGTTCTGTTTTTTTCGCTGTAATAGCCTACGTAAATATTTACGTAGGCTAAAACGGGGGGAGGGGGAAGGAACACAAATGGCGCCCACTACGCTATTTGCGTTCCCCTTGTTTTTCACCGTAATAGCCTACGTAAATATTTACGTAGGCTAAAGCGGCTAAAAACAGGGAATGCAAATGGCGGCCACTGTAGCCGCCGCCATTGGCGTACGCTGGTGTGTTTTTTTTGGCTTGCTGTGATAGGCTACGTAAATACTTACGTAACCTGTCATGGCAGCACTGAAGAATTATAGCTCTTTGCTTTGAGAGATTTTCTTGAAAAAAAAACAAACAAATTTAACCTGCACCTAGCACAAAAACTATCAGACCAAACTGTCTGAAATTTCAGTTTCAGTCATTTCCATTGGGGCTGCCAGGTCCCCAAATTTCATGTATTTATCGTAAAAACTGAAAAAGCTGTCATTTCTGTTTTCTGATGCAAGCCAATGGAAAAACATAAAACCCAATAATTTGGATATCCGAATCTTAATTCAGATCTGAATCTGAAGCGAATCGGGGCTGATTCAGAAGATCCAAATCGGACTTTGAATCAATTCAGGGGGTCCCTGCACAGCCCTAGAGATTACCTGTTTAAACAGATCATTGTATGGAGGAATGTCATTACTAATTATAACACAGGCATTATGACAAGATCTATAACACAGGTCTATTACCGCACACTTATGGCATAATTTGTAGATGACAGTAGAAGGGAAAATTCCTCATTTTTTAATTCCAGTACCTCAGGGCTATAGCTTTCAAATCAAGATGCACCTGTAAAGGGAGGTTACTGTTGGGTGATTAGTGTCTCCATTGTGCAAGATTGTTCATGTTGAATTGGTACCCATTTCCATGGCCATGGCATTACATTTGATGGATCTGTAACTAGGGATGTACGAAAGTGACTTACCTTTTGCGGATTATGTTGATGGTGCGGGGGGAGGTGTTCCGTCCCTCCTCCCAGAATCCTGGCCTGGGGGGGAGGCGCTCCGTTCCTCCCCCCGGAATCCTCGAACGGCTGGCTGTGCTCTGCGGCAGCTCTGCGGAGCAGCCGGCCAGGCCCGGCCCGGCCAGGCCCGTCCGCAGCCGGATTTCTGGCTGGGTAAAAACAACAACAACAAAAAAACAAACTGCATACACAAATGGCGGCAGCTATGGCCGCCGCCATTTGCGTTCCTTCTTTTTACCGTCTTAATCTACATAAATATTTACGTAGACTATGACAGCGAAAATAAAGGGGAACGCAAATAGCGTAGCGGGCGCTATTTGCGTCCCTTTTTGATTCCCCGTTTTAGCCTATGTAGGCTAAAACGGTGAATCAAAAGGGGACGCAAATAGCGCCCGCTACGCTATTTGTGTTCCCCTTTATTTTCGCTGTCATAGTCTACGTAAATATTTATGTAGATTAAGACGGTAAAAAGAAGGAACGCAAATGGCGGTGGCTGTAGCCGCCGCCATTTGCGTACGCGGTTGTTTTTTTTTTTAAACCCACCCAACCATGATAGGCTACGTAAATATTTACATAGCCTATCACGTCTTTTGTTTTTTTTAACCTAGCCATGATAGGCTACGTAAATCTTTACGTAGCCTATCACGTCTTTTTAATTTTTTTTTACACAAGCCTGGAAATGGCGGTGGCAGCAGCCGGTCAGAAGACCAGCTGCCGCCGCCCAGAAGATCCGCCCCAGGTGAGTCTCGTCCCAGGGGGGATCCGCGGGGGGGGGGTGGCAGGCCGTTCCGCCACGGAGTTCGGTGGGCCGAATGCACTGGCATTCGGCCTCACCGAGATCCGTGGCGAAATTCTCTGACATCCCTATCTGTAACCCATTCACTATTCCAACCTGCAGTTCATACATTACTTGCTTGGGGAAAAAACCATTAGGGCCTTTCACATATTTCTTTCACACAAACCCAACTACTTACCACCTGTTAGGTGGGATTTCTTTAAAATTTAAATTGGGTATTAAATTTTTAAAAAACAAATAAAATACAAAATTTATCATTAAAAAAACAAAGTTACAATTAAGTTTCTTCAAAAACATGTGAAACCTACACTTAGTCTCGTAAAAATGGATTAATGGCTCTGTCACACAAACACTGTGGTAGGAAATGCAAACATGGGCATCATTTTAGTTTTTCATCACCTGAAAATGTCTCTGTCCAGCCTATCAGCACTTTACTTCTTGAAAGTTCTGGGCTTTTGGTTTCTGTTTCTCTTACTAAAGTCACATGTGCAAAGACACAGGCTGCATAGGATAGCCATGATGTGCTTATGTGGTGGTGGAATTTGGCCAAGGAAGGCAGAGAAGTTAGTTAAGACAGAAAAACAATATAGAGATATTTTAAAGACATTCCCTCAGTAGGCAAAAAGGAAAGCATACAAAATATATACAGTGACAAATAGATGCAAGGCCTGCTCATAAGAATGAAACAGTTGTATATTAACATGGTCTAGTGGTCAGATTTGCACCATTGTTCAGGAAACATATGAAAAAGTTTCAATGGGAAACTTGATTTAAATCAGCCCTTTTTCTTGCCTCTTGAAATCAGTCCACTATTACACCAGTCACTTTCCTGTGTTAAATCCATTGCAAGCCATCACAGAAAAGGCAAATATTAAATTTCAGTGTTAGGATGGCTGTGTTCATGCCCCTTAACTTAAGTACCAAGAAGCATGTACAGCAGATGTCATGAACCTATGAACCTGCTGGACTATTAAGATCTGCAGGAGAGGCCTTTTTGAGAACACCATTACCCACAGAGGCCTGTTTGTCAGGCACGCATGAAAAGGCTTTCTCCTGTATTGCCCCTAAACTATAGAATATGCTCCCTTTAGAAAGGGAGTAAAGACACATTGTTTCACTTTTTAAAATGTGTAGTTTTTAATGTTTTCAATATTGCAAAATATTATTTTAATCATTTATTGTTTTAAATTGCCTTGATGACTTTTTAGCAGATATAGTCACCATTAGATTTGTGCCCCAAATCCCTGCTTGGTGCTTACCTTGTTCTTATCTTGTATTTTATGGTTTTAATGGTTGTGAACTGACCTGAGAGCTTCAGCCATTGGGCGGTATAAAAATGTAATGAATAAATGAATAAAACTACTTAAGGAGACCTAGTTCCATTTCCTACAATGTGAAGTTCCTCTACTTCTGCCCATGCAGGCTGCTTCACATTTTCCTCATGTTGTCATCTCCCTCTAGCAAAACTATGTTTAGACAGCATGTCTACCTTAACATCTGAGAAATGCCTCCATGGATTTTGCTATGTTCACGAAGCAAGAGCCTGCCACCAACTGTGGCTTCTCTGTGCGTAGATCTACAAAACCCACATGGTATAGGTAGTGTACAGTACCCAAGTAATCTGCGTGGGAAGATTCCTGTAACAAGCAGTATCCTGGGATATGTTGCATCAAAACAATCCTCAGAAGGAACTTTCGTTAAACAGACCATTAAATAAATGGTCCGACTGGTATGGTTCCCTACAATGATGATTATTTCAAACATCTAGGTTTCAATCCCTGCTCAAGTATGGATTTGTGGGCACTCCTAAAAGTCCGTTTCCCAGCTTTAAGTTCCCCTGTCTGAGAAAGCAAAACATACCATATAGTCCCAAGGATGAGGAATTCTAATCTAACACAATTTGACCTTTCTGCATTTCACCCCCCCCCCCCCGAGCAGATTCTGTGATGCTGCCCAGGTTTCACAGAAGGCCAACACCCTCCATCAGCAGTGGGCAGACTTTAGACTTGCATAGTTTACCTTTTTTTTTTTTTTAAACTAAGACCCTAAGATCCAACAACTGAAGTCTAGTACAAAGGAATTAAAGTATTCTGAGTCCAGGAATTTGTTTTGAGTGCCAGAACTTAATAGAGCTCCCAGTCCTTCCACCCACACCAAATCCATGCCTGGTTACCCCCAAGCATTCTTCATTTCAGCAGCAGTTTAGGGTATGGGGAAATAAATTTGCTGCTGCTATTTGTTAAACAACTGAGAGTCAAAAATCCTTGCTGATCTACTACGAATCACCCAGAGATCTACCAGTAGATTCAGATCTGCCTTCTGCCCACACTTGCCCTACATTATCCACACTAACCTCACTCACTGGCTGTTTGAAGAAGTACACAAAGACAGACACTAAAACTGTATTAAGTTTTATTAGAACCTATTAGATATTGGATTTCAACAGCAGAATCTTAATAAAATTACACCTAAATTCGGGCGCACACACATTTGGTCAATTCACAATGTACAACATTGAAGACTGATGGTGATTGGGGGGGGGGGGCACGGTGTTGGGAAACTGCCTCTAAACAGGTTCAACCTTAAATCTGAATATAAAACTCAGTTAAGTTTTACAACTTAGAAATCAAACTGCAGGAAGAATGGTCACCCCTTGAAGACTCCAAGTTTTGTCATGTGACAGCTTGAAAAGTGCCCTTAAAAGGTTCCCAAACATGAATTTCCATTTCTGTTGCCAGAAACAACACTTTTCAAAAGGAGATCTTAAATAAACAGATATCTCCTTTTTATTCAATCCAAATCATCCATTAAATTACCACAAATGTACTTACCAAAGTGAACTTTAACCTGAGAACAGAAACAACGAAGTACAATCAACCCTGTCATATAGGACTTATAAACATTATTCACAGTAGCCCTTGTCGATAACTAATTAGGGTTAATAATTTGTCACTGCCGGAGTATAAATGGGCATAACCATTTCTGTAAACTTCAGAAAGTGCTTAACACAAAAAACAAAAACAAAGACATCTTGCACTTACACACACACAAAACCACAAGAACATAGAACATACCCAAATTTTTGAGCAATCCATACTGCAGCACTGAAGTTGAAATGAAACCGAGCATCATCCGATACTCAAACACATCAAGGGTTCAGACAGGAATGAATTTAGAAACTGCCAAGATTGTACTTTTAGCCACATTCCAGTAGATTCATCTATTATTGCATATAATCAAAACCACTGCTGTAAAAACACAGGCAAATGAAATATTTATAGCTCTTATGTGCTGGAAATACTGGTTGTAGTTTTTGCTGATTTAAACTCTAGTAAATAATATCCTATAAAATGAGACAATACTGTTGCCAGATTTCCATTATGGATAACTTTAGTCACGCTCCTAGGACTAACTATATTGTCTCATATAGGATTAATGTACTATGTTTCACTGTCACACAGACCTTCCCTAGTTATATTAAGGAAAGTTCCTTCATAAACACATTTAACACATTTTCAGTCAACTTTCTCAAAATGAAATGTTACCTGTAAAATACAAGTCAGAATAGCAAGATAAAAAATTGCTCACATTGATTAAATACATGGCTGTTATCAAACAGGGTCCCATCCATACACTTATTTCTGCAATAGAGTAATTAATATATGTAAGATACAAACTGTACAAGTTCTTCTGTTTCCAAAGTGGCTTCATTTCAGAAACATGTTAACCTAAATTATTTTACAATGTTAATTATTAATTCAAAGGTAAAGAACAGTCTTACAGCCCAATCTAATAAAGAGTTAAGTGCACCTAACTCTACAAAGGTTCAGGCTGTTAATCTTGTAGAAGAACAAACCAACTCAACGCTTTTTTTTTTTTTTTTTGCAATTGATCAGAACCAACTATATACATATTTTACCTTTTCCTTCCACCGTTTAACATCAAGTAGTTGTATTCTATGTAGTTTGCAGTCAGTCTTTTCAGCGTCTTTTACAGTAAATACTGAAAATTTGGTTCAGGTTTTTTTTCTTGTTGCAGGATCTCTCGGATAAAGGTAATTTAGAATTAAAGTACATCACTGAAGCGTGCTTTTCCATAGTCTGCAAGATCCATTTGAAGCTCTCTCTCCTCATCATCTGCAATCAAACCGGCATGCCAAAATTAAGTTCTCATAAGTGAGCTCTCCAGAAACTCACACCATCATGCATCAAGAGCATACTATTCACTGCCCTTTCATAAAAATGGGGGGGGGGGAAGAGTAGTGAAGAGTGCATATCCAGAAATTTTGCTGTGAGATTTTTTTTTACTGAACACCATTGTTTCAGAGGTCTGAATTTCAGCAAGCTTTCTTCTTGGAAACACCACTTCTCCCTTAGTATTCAATAATGTTTCCTTTCTCATCTGTATATGATTTTATACAGAATACAAGTTCAGGGTGTTTCATTTTTAAATTCAGAAGCCTTTCTGAACCAAACTATAGGTTTTATCCCCCTTGGCCTTGTGAGAACGACCAACAGTTCTTTAGCTATACTGGTTCTGCACTGGTGGACTTCATATCCAAATACTGACTAGAATGAGTTGAACAATAGCCTTGTCTTAGGCATCTTATTACATACCCACCTCATTAAAAACCCTGCTGCCAGACACACTGACAAAAGCATCAAGTCCAACCAGAAGCGACGTTATCACAATCACACACAATCCATCACTGGAGGGATGCTGTTTGCAGGCACAACATGTGTAAAATAAACTGCACAGTCATCAGTTACACACACAGTGCCCAATGTTCTGAAGAGCAGCACTCAATTTTAATTTAAACCTCAACATCACCCAAAGTTCATACCACATTAGGGGTTTCTGATAGGAATGCATTTAGGAATATATTTAGAGACTGCCAGATTGTATTTTCATAGCTGCTCTTCAACATACAATTAGGTTTTAGTCTTCTGTGAATCTGAGAATGTGATTTAGCATAATAGAATGTTGTTCTGTCACTGGGGGTGTGCTGCACCTACCATCTGCCTTAAGAGGAAAAAAAACCATGGGTTTCCCTATAACCTGAAGGATGCTGGCAGCCCTCCATTCCAAATCCATCCACAAATTCCTTACATTTTATGCAAAATTCTGGCACTTGCTCCTAGACCAGGAAGTTAACTTAATAGAGTGAGGCTTTGCAAAATAATGAAATGTTACCCTGGGAAGATGCAATAAAAGTGCGTATTTCACAGCAATTTCACTGAAGCACTTCTAGAAATTATGTGCTTATAAATGGGAGTTAGGAAACAGGTGTCGAACAGGAATATTGTTTTATCCCAGGAAAGGTGGGATAAACAGAGAAGGAAACTGGATACTAGTTTTGGTTCTGATAATATCTTAGAAGACAGTACTTGAGAAGTTATTTCTTGCGGCTGTGTAGAATTTTTCTTTGCAAAACTACTTTGTTGAGGAAGTTGAAAGATGCAGTTTGGAGTTTGGAAACAACACGCCACACCAGTCACAGAAGACAGGTAAGGAAGGGTGATGCACTAACGTGCATGCAAAGGGAAGGATGGGAGCATGCACATGGGCGATGTGGATGTTAGAAGCAACATGCCTGTACAATGCCTGTACAAGAGAGGTCTACTGAATCTGCATATTAGTGAGGTATCAAAAGATAATTTCAAGGAGTTAGGAAGTGTAAAGCACTCTAAACTGTTGTGTAAGAGAAAGATCTGCAGTTAATCACTACTCAACCAGCAGTTATATAATGTTCTGATACCAGAACCACATACATCCGTAATAGATGTAACACCCCTCACACATGCAGTATTATGAATTCCAGAGAAGCTACCATGTTAGTCCTCAGTAGCGAAAAAAGAGAAAGTGCTACAGCACCTTCTAGACTAATTCATTTATCACAGTCTGCACCTTCATATGCAAGAGCCTACTTCATCACAGTACCCTTTCTCTGTTACGAACTCAAGATTACTAGGAAGTCAAAGACATTAGTCAGATTACTTCAAATTCTTAATCTATTCCACAAGCTAAGCTGCTGCAAAAATAGGAACAGCCAAAACTCAGCTTCCCATTCACAGCAAGACCTTTCCACACAATACGGTTCTCAGGTGAGGGAATTATGTGAATGGGATGGAGACAAGGCCCAAGCTCACCTTGGACGTCTTCTTCACCACCATCACCATCCTCTTCCTCATTGTAGGCCAGCTCAGCCTGCTTGTCTGCCTCATACTCACCCACGTTCCCATCATCCCCATTATAATCTGCCAGTTTAGAGCCATGCTGTGGATCAACAGGGGATTCATTCTCATCAAAGAACCGGCCTGTGAAGTAGGTAAAGGATTAATAGTCAGAAGCAAAGGGGGGGGGGAGAGAAATGGGATGGAAAGGAGGAAGGAATCTAAACAAAGAAGCCTTTGGTTTCAAATAATCCTTGCGGCTTTATAAATTGTGAAAAATGAATGTGCAACTCCTCAAGGCCTTTAGGCAATTCTATGTACAAGAAACTTCAGAAAGCTAGGTTTTGTAAAGTCAGGTTGCTTACCTGTAACTGGAGTTTGAGGGGTCATCTGTGCACTCAAACATATGGGCTCTGCGCCTGCGCTGAGCCTCGATTTGGGAAACTTCTATAACTGAGGAATTTTAGCAGGAATCACTCCCCCACCACAGAATCACAGAATAGTAGGGTTGGAAGGGGCCTACAAGGCCATCGAGTCCAACCCCCTGCTCAGTGCAGGAATCCAAGTCAGAGCATCCCTGACAGATGGCTGTCCAGCCTCGTCTTGAACGCCTCCAGTGTGGGAGAGCCCACCGCCTCCCTGGCTCATTGGTTCCATTGTCTCACTGCTCTAACAGTCAGGAAGGTTTTCCTGATGTTCAGCTGGAATCTGGCTTCCTGTCACTTCAGCCCATTATTCCATGTCCTGCACTCTGGGATGACCAAGAAGAGATCCTGGTCTTCCTCTCTGTGACAACCTTCAAGGACTTGAAGAGCGCTATTCTATCTCCCCTCAGTCTTCTCAAGGCTAAACATGCCCAGTTCTTTCAGTCTCTCTTCATAGGGCTTTGTCTCCAGTCCCCTGATCATCTTTGTTGCTCTCCTCTGAACCCTCTCCAGTTTGTCTGCATCCTTCTTAAAGTGCGGTGCCCAGAACTGGACACAGTACTCCAGATGAGGCCTAGCCAGTGCTGACTAGAGGGGAACTAGTACTTCCCGGGATTTGGAAGCTAAGCCTCTATGAATGCAGCCCAAAAGAGCATTGGCCTTTTTTGCAGCCACATCACATGGTTGGCTCATATTCAGCTTGTGATGGACAACAATTCCAAGATCCTACTCGCTTGTAGTGTTGTTGAGCCACATATCCCCCATCTTGTAACTGTACATTTGGTTTCTTTTTCCTAGGTGCAGAACTTGGCATTTATCCCAATTAAATGCCATTCTGTTGTTTTCTGCCCAGCACTCCAGTCTATCCAGATCACTTTGAATTTTGTTTCTGTCTTCCAAAGTATTATCTATCCCGCCAGTTTTGTGTCATCTGCAGATCTGATCAGCATTCCCTGCACCTCCTCCTCCAAGTCATTAATACAAATGTTGAAGAGCACTGGGCCCAGGACTGAGCCCTGCGGTACCAACTGTGGATCCACCGGATCGTTGTTTCATCTAGCCCACTTTGAGCTAGTTTGATCATCAGGAGATCATGGGGCGCTTTGTCAAAAGCTTTGCTGAAGTCAAGGTTTATGATGTCTACAGCATTCCCACGGTCTACAAAGGAGGTTACTTGATCAAAAAATGAGATCAGATTTGTCTGGCAGGACTTGTTTTTGACAAATCCATGTTGGCTTCAAGTAATCACTGCATTGTTTTCAAGGTGCTTACAGATGGATTGCTTTATCATCTGCTCCAGAATTTTCCCAGGGATTGATGTCAGACTGCCTGGTCTGTAGTTCCCAGGTTCCTCCTTTTTACCCTTTTTGAAGATAGGGACAACATTAGCCCTCCTTCAGTCATCTGGCACTTCCCCCATCCTCCATGATTTCTCAAAGAGAATAGACAGTGGTTCTGAGAGTTCTTCTGCCAGTTCCTTTATTACCCTAGGATGCAGTTCATCTGGCCCTGGAGATTTGAACTCATTCAAAGTAATTAGGTGTTCCTTGACCATATGCCTATCGATCTCAAGCTGCAATCGTGCCCCTTCAGCCTGTAGTCTACTTTAGCGTTCCTGACACCATCCCTGCAAATCTGTGCTACCTGCCTGTACTCTTCCTTTGTTACTTGGCTTTCTTTCCACTTCCTATATGTGTCCTTTTTTGTTTTCAGGTCATCCTTAAGCTTGTTGTGAAGCCACACTGGCTTCTTCTGTTGTCTTCCACCTTTTCTTCTTGTTGGAATTGTTTGTAATTGTGCCTTGAGAATTTCCCTTTTTAAAAGCTCCCACCCATCTTGGACTCCTTTTCTCGTTAAGTGTCGCTTGCCATGGGACCTTACTGATCATTGTTCTGAGTTTATTAAAATCAGCTTTCCTAAAATCCAGGGTACGCGTTTGACTACACTCAGCTTTTGCTTCCCTTAGAACCAAGAACTCAAGTACACATGGTCGCTTTCCCCCAGAGTTCCTGTAACTGCTACTTGATCCACTAAGTCATCTCTGTTGGTTAGGATCAAGTCAAGGATAGCCAGTCCTCTAGTTGCTTCCTCTACTTTCTGTAGGAGGAAGTTATCCGCCACACAAGTCAGGAAATTCCTGGAGGGGCCATGTTTTGCAGAATTTGTCTCCCAACAAATATCAGGGAAATTGAAGTCCCCCATTACTACTCCATCATGCTTCCTTAAAATATTGGCTATTTGCTTTTCAAAAGTTTCATCCTCGTCTTCTCCTTGGTTGGGTGGCCGGTAGTAGATTCCAACCACCAGGTTCGTTTTATTCTTTGCTCCATTTATTTTGATCCAGAAGCTCTCGATGGGGCTACCAAGCTCATCCTCCTGTATTTCTGTGCAGAGATATGTATTTTTCACATACAGTGCAACCCCACCTCCCTTTCTGTTCCTCCTGTTCTTTTTGAACAAGTTATATCCTTCAATTGCTGTATTCCAGTAATGAGAGTCATCCCACCAAGTCTCAGTTATACCTATCAAGTCATAATTTCCCTCCTGTATTAAGAGTTCAAGTTTGTTCCGTTTGTTTCCCGTACTCTGGGCATTATATAGACATCGAAGACCATGTGCTTCATAGTCTGGCTTTCTTCCTACATGTTTGTGAAGACTATTATTGGGCGCTATCAAAGCTGTTCTCTCCGTTGCAGTGCATGCGCCTACTTCCATTGTTACCCCCAACATTACATCTCCCTTCCCTGTAGGATTCAGTTTAAAGCCCTCCTGATGAAGTTCTTCATGCTTTGGCCAAACACTTTCTTCCCAGCCTTTGTGAGGTGCAACCCGTCCCTTGCCAACAGCCAAGGTGCAACCCGTCCCTTCCAGGAAGTATAGCCCATGGTCCCAGAATCCAAATCTCTCTTGTCCACACCACCTTCGTAGCCAGTCATTCACCCGGAGTATTTTTCGTTCCCTTCCTATCCCTCTTCTAACTACTGGAAGGATGGATGAGAAAACTATTTGGGCCCCAAAGTTCTTGAGTTTCCTTCCCAAAGCTTCAAAGCCTGACGTGATTTGTTCGTAGCTCCGCTTGGCGTTATCATTTGTTCCCACATGGATGAGAAGAAAGGGATCCCTGTCAGTGGGCTTTATGAGTGCAGGCAACCTTTCAGTCATGTCTCTAATCCGTCCTCCCGGGAGACAACATACCTGGCGAGTCCACGGGTCTTCGTGACATACTTGGGTCTCGATCCCACGCAGCAAGAAGTCTCACACTACTACCACTCTTCTCTTCTTTTTGTTGTAGGCCTGGGTTTCATCGCCTCTATTTGACTGACCTTCAGCCTCTTGCTCACTCTCACGTAGGTTCCCCTGTGATTCTTCCTCTGCAGGCTGTCCTCCAGTGTCAACCACAAGTACCTGGAATCGGTTCCACAGCTCCACTGCTTCCACTGGTGCAGAGTGGCGTCTAGTTCTTCTCCTCCTAACTGTCACCCTTTTCCAAGGAGTATCCTCTACCCCATTTTTCTTCACTTAACCATTTCCCACTGCCTCATCTTGCTGTTGCTCTTCAAGCTTCTGGTCTTCCCTTTGCTGCTGTAGTTCCCCCATTCTGTCCAAGAACTCTTCGTGTTCTCTTATTCCCCGAAAGGTCGACAGCCGCCGCTCCAGTCCACTTACTTTTTCTTCCAGCAGTGTGATCAACTTGCACTTGTTGCAGGTGTAGGCCATGTTGTTCTCAGGCATGAAAACAAACATTGCACACAACTTGCAGGTCACCACCACTGGAGAGTCCTGTCCTTCCATTGCCTCTTTTCCGTTTTTGTGTCTAGCTTTGTGATTGTTCTAGACTAGCCTGTGCCTGCTCCTCTACTCAGTAGTGGTTAAAAGCAGAGTCCCACTGGTGTGGAAGTGTGTGTTACAAGACAAATAAATGAAAAAATGTTAGTTAAAAAATAAAATGAAAAAAAATGAAAAAAATGTTAGGGGCCTCCCCGTTGACCTCCCCTGCTGAACTCCCCTGGCCAACTCCTGTTTGCTCCCCCTGTCCGCTCGCTCTGGTCGCTCGCTCTCTGGGAGCTTGCTTGCTTCTGTAGTCCCTGGACCACCTGGAGCAGCTTGCTCTGCTCTGCTCTGCTCAGCTGGCAGGCGGGAAACAGACTGACTGCATACGCTCCAGCGGGTTCCCGCTCAATCCCTCAGTTCCAAGAAGACCACCAATTGTGGCCACCTTAAGACCAAGGAACCAAATATGGTTCCTTAAGTACCATCACCAAACATGACATTGCCATCGCAGTGAGGATGGTGGGTGCGTTGTGTGAATGCACAGAGGCCCACTTGAAGAACTCCAGTTACAGGTAAGCAACCTGACTTTCTTCTTCATGGTCTCTGTGCATCACACATATGGGTGAATAATAAGCTTATTTACCAGGAGGTGGGTCTGTGTCCTCATCTAAGAAACTCTGACAGTGCTGTCTGGCCAAATAAGCAGTCTCTCCTGGCTTGAATGTCGAGACAATAATGCTTGACAAAAGTGGAAGGTGTTGACCAGGCTGCAGCCCAACAGACATCTGGTATCAACACACCTCTTTCAAATGCCACCAAAGTCACTACTGCTCTGGTTGAGTGCGCTGTCATCAGACCAGAAAAGTCCAGGCACTCCAATTCATAAAGATAGTTTAATGGCCTGTACCACCCAAGACGCCAGGCACTGGGATGAGAAGGGAAGTCCTTTCCTAGATCCCCCACAGCAGATGAACAAACATAACGACTCCGTTCTAGCCTTATAAAAACATCAAAGCCCTATGAACATCTAACGTGGGTAGCGTCTTCTCAACTGCAGTAGAAGGCAAAGCAAAAAAGGCAGGAAGAACTATATCCTGACCCAAATGAAAACCTGAAACAACTTTAGGCAGGAAAACAATATCAGGACGAAGTATTACATTGTCCCTATGAAAGCGTAAGTATGGAGCATTCACGTGAAAAGCACATAACTCCGAAGAACGTCGGACTGAGGTAACAGCCACTAGAAACACCACTTTTAGGGAGAGAAGACAAAGATCCATATTAGCAAGTGGCTCAAATGGTTTTTTGGTCAAGCTCATGCAGTACTACAGACAAACTCCATGCTGGCACTGGAAGTTTCACAGAAGGAGCAAGATTTTTCACTCCTCTCAAAAACTAACAAACCAGAGGATGCGAGAAAACAGAAGAGCGATGGTTCCAACAAGACGGGAGGCCGAAATAGCTGCTATGTAAACCCGAAGACAGGAACACTTAAGTCCTTGATCATGGAATGCCAATAAAAATTTCAGAACGTCCTGTATGGTATAGCAGACAAGGTCGAAGTTATTCTCCCTAGCAAAAAGCATAAAATGTGTCCACTTACTCACATAAGATTTTCTGGTGGCAGATTTCCTAGCTGCCTCAAGAACAGACTGAAGTGGAGCAGGTAAGTTCACTCGACCTAAGGCCAGATCCTCTACGCCTTGAGCCACAAGGTAAGTAGGTCTGGATGTCTCACTTTGCCTCCGTCCCTGGACAACAGGGATGGAGTCGATGGGAGCTGGAAATAGTCCCTTCTGGACCGACACAGGAGTTTGGCAAACCAAGGCTGCCTCAGCCACCACAGTGTGATCAGGATGCCCTCTGCCCTGTTCTTCTCCACCTTCGCTACAACTTGAGTGAGAAGGGGAAACGGTGGAAACATGTAGAGGAAGCATTCACTCCAGTCCTGGGCAAACACATCCCCGAGACACTGCCTGCAGAAACTCCGGCACACCACATTGTCCTCTGATGCAAAAAAGTCCAAGGAGGGATGACCCCCCGACAGAACAAGCAGTTGTACACTCTTGGATTGAGCTCCCATTCTGGGAGACTGGAAAGGAGCGACTGAGATGGGTGGCCAAGGTGTTGTCTTTGCCTGCAATGTGAATCGTAGTAAAGTCGATCCCCCGGGTGATGCCCCATTCAAAGATCTGTATTGTGATCAATGGTACCAATCAATGGTACAGAATGAATCCCTCCTTGTGCTGAGGTGGAACACAACTGTCATGTTGTTGGAAGTGATTTGGATGTGATGACACAAAGGACCATCTCGAAGGCCTTCAAAGTCTTGTCGACAACGAGAAGCTCCAGACCACTGATGTGACTGCTTGCCTCTGTCTCCGACCATAGTTGCTGCACCTTTAGGTACCCACAGTGAGCCCCCCAACCTAGCAGTGAAGCATCTGTCATGACTGCCAATGTCGGAATGGGAAGCTGGAAAGGCATTCCCCGCAAGAGGCTGGATAACACCATCCACCAAAAAAGCGAAACCCTGACAACGGAGGGGAGCTGTAGCTTGACTCTCTGTGCATCTTGTTGCAAGTCGAATGACCCAATGAACCAGTTCCGCATCGTTCTCATGCGGAGACAGACATACAGAACCACAGCTGTTGTAGCTGCCATCAGCCCAAGTAGCTTCTACACCATGTAAGCCCTTACAGTATGGAGAGCTTGAACATCTGTTGCTAGCTGCACTAACACTTGTGCCCGATCTTGAGGAAGGAACGCCCATCCCTCTACAGAATCTATGGAAGCTCTGATGAACTGAATAACTTAGGACAGCAGCACGTTCACACATAAGCCTAGATCTTTCATCAGATTCATCGTACGTAGAATGGCCATCTGCACGTGGTGCTTCAACTAAGCAACTAGAAGCCACCCATCAATGTAAGGATAAATCTGCACCCCTCGAAGTCTGAGATGGGAGCACACCACAGCCATGCATTTCGTAAAGACTCTTGGGCCTGTAGAATGAAAGGCAGCACCTTGAACTGGTAAGCGAGACAATCGACTGTAAATTGGAGAAAACGCTGGCTGAACTCCTCTGTTGCAATATGAAAATACTCATCCTTCAGATCGATGGTCGCAAACCAATCTCCTCTCTGCAACAAGGGTAGAATTGAAGTCAGTGTAGTTATTCTGAACTTTCCGGGTGGCACGAACACACTGACCCCACTGAGATTCAAAACTGGGTGAAGCCCACCGTCCTTTTTGGGCACCGTAAAATACCGGGAACAGAAACCCTTGTGCATCTCCAATGGATGGACCAGTTTGATAGCGCCCTTTGAAAGAAGCTTGTCTACCTCCTCTTGAGATGAAGTCACAGTTGCAATGCCCAAAAAGGGAGGGAGAGCATCGAACTCGATTCTGTAACCTTGACAAATAATAGCGAGGACCCAGGAGTCTGTCGTTATTTGCTTCTATGCTGGAAAAAAGGCTGCAAGACTAGAGCAAAAGAGAGGAGAGTGGTCCAAGAGAAGGGGCAATAGAAGAGGACAGTCAGGGACGTTACTCCTTTGTGTAGTCTGTTCTCCTATGAGATGACTGGAAGCATGATGTCGAAACAAATTGATGCTTCTGTTGGGAGACTGGTTGCTGGCGCACCGGCCAATCCAGTTGAAGTTGAGACTGGTGGAAAGTTGACCAACATTACCAGTGGCGTTGTCTAAAAGCTGGTTGAGCCTCTGACAGTCCCGTTTTCTGTGCCATGGTCTTCGCCTTCTGTATAGTGTCCAAGACCTTCATCGGTCTTGGAATTAAATAAGCCCTCACTGTTGAATGGAAGGTCTTCAGTTTGGGAGCGCACCTCCTGTGCAAGTCTAGCTGACCTTAACCAAACATGTCATCGGAGCACAATAGCCCCCACCATCTCTTTGGAGTCACAATTGGCTTGGTGCTGAGCAGTGTTAATTTGTTGCCTTGCTACTTTAGTCGCCTCAGACTGAAACACATGTGCCAACTCACACTGATCATCTGGAAGGTAGTCACAAAGTGAGCCAATCTTTTCCTACAAAAAGAGCTGGTAATGAGCCATAGTTGCTTGATAATTTGTGACCCCCAACTCAAGTGAAGCAGAGGAGTAGATACGCCTGCCCATCAAATCCAATCTCCTGCCTTCCTTGTCTATTGGAGAAGAATGAACCCGATGAGACTTGCCCTGTGACTGAGCAGGGTGGAGGATGGGTGAAGAAAAATCTTGCATCCTTCTCCTGGATCCTATACATTGTCTCTAGCCTTTTAGAGGTCGGGGTCATGGAAGAAAGGGCCTTCCAGGAAAGCTGTACTGTCTGCAGTAAAGTCCGAAGAAATGGAATGGCCACTGGAGTGCTTGAGTCGGTATGGAGAACATCAAATATCAGATCCTTAACTCTCTCTACAGGTTGTTGAGTCTCAAGCCCAAGGGACTGGGCCATTCTAGAAACCTGTTCAGAAAAATGTTCTGTATCTTTTGAAGGTGAGGATGTGTCAGGAGCGCCCTAGCGGCCTCTTTCAGTCTACTCCAATATCTAACTCAAGACACAGACAAAAGGATTCTTTTCAAGGCTTTAATCCTTTTACAACTTAATGACTCTTTCAGATGCTAATCACCAGCGACTAAGCAAGGAACAGCACTGGGGAAAAGATAGCAGAGTAACCTATGCTCCAGGTTAGGCAGTTGGTCCCCGTTTAAAGGAGAATCACGGGAAGACCCTGAACTTATGGGCTAGGAAGAGATCCTCCCTCTTTCCCTTGGGTCCTCGGGACACGACTGTTGCTTGCGCGCCAAACAAGCACTATGCCTCCTTTCTGCGCCCTCCAACTGTCGTCGCTCCCAGCGTCGAGCATCCAGCAAGCCCCCTTCTAGCACTCTCTCGCTGGTAGGGTCACTATCTATTTCAGGAATGCTGGCAGGAGGAATCTCTGCCAGCTGCTGTGCCTGTGAGAGATGAGCGCGCTCCTCTCCCACGGATTGCTGTTCCTCCTCAGAATCAGAACTGCTCTGGGGTTCTATCGGCTCGGTTTCCACCTTGACAGGATGGGTCTTCAGAGCCTACCACGCCGTCAGGTGATGAAAAGTGATGGCGCAGTGGATGAAACTGAAGCAGAGTCAGGTTGGTAATCCTCCCTTGGGGAGCAAGAGGAGCCCCACTGAACATCTCGGTTGTCATGCTTAGGAAACTCAGTTTGAGGAAGCAGAGACGTTACTCTGTGCTCATTGACTTTCTTTATCTCAGAAGTCTTAGGGACTGACAGTTGAAGAGGAGGTGGAGAGAGCCATGGAGCAGGCACTGGCAATACAGGAGGTGGTGCCCTCACAACTGGTGGTGGAGGAGACAGCAGCATAAAACTCTGTGCAACCAGTGGTCAAGATAGAGAAGCCAATGGAGAAAATTCACGGTGGTGTTGCTGAGCTCCCCAATAGACATAACGTCTATAAGGATATGGATGAGGTCGATAACAATTCCAGTCATAGAATTACAGAATAGTAAGGTTGGAAGGGGCCTATACGTCCATCAAGTCCAACCCCCTGCTCAATGCAGGAATCCAAGTCAAAGCATCCTTGACAGATGGCTGTTCAATTTCATCTTCAATGCCTCCAGTGTGAGACAGCCCACTACCTCCATAGGTAATTGGTTCCATTGTCGTATTGCTCTAACAGTCAGGAAGATTTTCCTTTTGTTCAGCTGGAATCTGGCTTCCTGTCACTTGAGCCCATTAGTCAGTGTCCTGCACTCAGGGATGACTGAGAAGAGATCCTGGCCTTTCTCAAGTACTTGAAGAATGCTTTCATATCTCCCCTCAGTCTTCTTAAGGCTAAACATGCCCAGTTCTTTCAGTCTCTCTTCATAGGGCTTTGTTTCCAGTCCCCTGATCATCTTTGTTGCCCTCCTCTGAACCTTTTCCAGTTTGTCTGCATCCTTCTTAAAGTGTGGTGCTCAGAACTGATCACAATACCCAAGATGAGGCCTAACCAGTAATGAGTAGAGGGGAACTAGTACTTGACAGGATTTGGAAGCTATACTTCTATTAACGTCTTTTTTGGTAATTCCTTTGCAAGAGAGACTGCCAAAGAGCATCCAGGGGTTGGAGGGCCGAAGGCCAGAATGGCCCGTGGTTAGAGCCGAAGCTGACTGGGAAGGCGAGACCAGAGACTTCTCCGAAACATCTTTCCAGGGAGGCTTATCCACGTCTTTAGCCCTACCTGTTGGCTGATCCGATCCAGACACCATAGGTTTTGGGGGGCGTCCGCCTCCTTCAAAGCCTTCTCCCAAAGAATCGCCTTGAATCTGTCAGTGAGGTTTTTCCTTGCCTGCTTTCTAATCGACATGCACTGGTGACAAGCCTCCACGATATGACCTTCACCCAAACAGAGAAGGTACAAGGAGCGACAGTCAGTGGGTGGCAGCTTACCCCACAATGAACACACTTTTGTAAAGGGGCCTCAATAGCCATATGCCCGAAGGCTCCATGCAATCAAATGATCACCAATAACCAAAATAAAAAATAACCAAAAATGAACATGCTGTTAAAGGCAGAACACTAGAAGAATGAAGAGAAAGTGAGAAAAAAAGAGAAAAACTCCTCAGCACAGTCCAAAGATGAAGAAATCCCTTCTGTCGAGTACTATCACAATGGCGGTTGACAAAGAACTGAGGGACTGGGCAGGAACCCACTGGAGCATGCGCAGTGGGATGGTGGGGGAGGGGTTCCCACCAAAATTCCTCAGCTATAGAAGTTTGCTGAATCAAGGCTCCACACAGCCGCAGAATCCATATGTGTGATGCACAGAGACCACAAAGAAAAATCTTTGGTTATACCCTCTACCCCTTAAGAGAAGACACCTGAGAGATTTCAGACATCAGTCAGAAATAAAGTCCCACACGTTCTACAAATGCCACTGTTTATCCATGAAGACTGATCTTTTTTAGCTTCAGTTTTGGATTAAAGACCCCAATCGTTTGCTTTGAAATGAGTCTAGTGTCCAACTTGGAGTGGTTGGACATCTTCTAGAAATTGCACTCTTAAGCACACTTTAACTTCTATTGATCAAATTTTCCCAAAAGATTTTGATTGCTTTGGCAGGATCTGAACTTTGTAATTAAGATACTCCAGACTTTAATACAATTATTATCTAGTCTGAACTTCCTAAAATTTTAGAAAATTTAAAACTTGGAAATGTAGCTCTATACAGAGGAAGTATGGATTAAATTCAAGAAATGGATATATAACACACTATACACACTCAACGGGCAAAGAGTAAGATGCAGCGTCATGCTAGCAGCAGATGAAAAATCAGTTTGGAGCACGGATCTGAGCCCAATGAAATGTGCTATCTATCAATAGTGTAATAGTTTGCAAAAAGACGCTGGTGATATTTCCAGAAGAAGGAAATTTGTAAAGGCTTTGATATTATCTCAAGAACAATCTTTATTACTCAACACTTGAACTAAACAGACTGGAGTGTCATCTCTCTCACACATATATCTACTGTAGTCCATAAATTGCAAAGCAAGTTCATAAATACAATCTTCAATATGAAATGAAAGTGGTAAATAAAAGATTTCCATGATTATTTCTGAGAGTTCTCCCCTGGCTATACTTTTACACCTCATCTGCTTTATAAAACCTGAAGAGTTACAGTCAAGAATAATTGCAGCAAGGAATTCCAAGCTTCATAAAAGGAAAATAATTCACAACTATTTCACAAATACCTGTTCAACACTGCAGAACTGGAAAATCATGAATCAGGGTACTGTTCACAGCTAATCCATGAAGCCCTAAGAAAGTATTTTGAGAGATCTCTCTACAAGTTTTTAAAGGCTCTACTTCTTGATAAAAGTCAGAATCTGCTCAGAGCCAGAGTGCCCATTAGTGCACCGAGGAATCTCATGATCACCTAAAAATATAGGGAGTTGCAAGGTATCCCTTATTCTATGGGTCACCCCTCAATGCAGAGCATTTCCTTTGGTTACTGTTCTATTCTCTAAGTCTATTCTCAGGAATTCTATGACCATTTAGCCGCAAGGGAGAGCTCTGAAGTGTCACTCTCATGTCTAAAAGTGAACATTCCTCAACAGCTTAGTATTATTTGGGTCTGTCTAAACAGATCAGGCATAAGGTTGTTCTAGCATGCAACATCAATCTTGATGTAGTATGGGCAGCCATTATTTTCTGAGAACACTCAACACTTATAATGTGAGAGCTTACTTGACATACATGTCTATACATAGGTGTGCATTATAAGAGAATTCTTATATCAGAACTTACAGTGGAAGAAACTGGTCAGCTAGACACAACTGTGTAACTTTTAACGCATAGTACAAGAGCAGCGCTATATTAAAACAGCATTGCATTTGCAAAAACTGTATTCAAGTGGGCCATAATACAGGTGTCAGGTTTTTTACTGGGGATGCTTAGATCAGGAATGAGCCTCTCTTGCGGAAACTGCGACATGGGCTTAAGAGTTTGTTTCCAGACCCAATTCAAAGCGTGGTGCAGATCTTTACAGTGAAATGGATGCCCTTGTGTGTCCCATTGCCCCCTGCAGTATGTTTGCTTGGGACCAGGGAAAGGGCCTTCTTGGAAGCTGCCCCTAGGATTTGGAACTACCTGGCTATTGTTCTATTGGTGCTTTTTTTATTGCTTGTCTTGTTTCACCACCTCTAGGCTTTAAGTCTGCTTTTAGATGCAATATTGTAATATTTGCTGTTTTCCCATTTGCTAGCTACATTGATTTTAAGGAAAGGGAGGATACAAATGTTTAAAAATGTATGTTCAGCTTAACCACTTTTCACCTAAAGTTCAGAAAGATATTTATGAAGGTTGAGGTATCATTCCTCACATGAAGGGAAATATGTCTTTCCACATCGTAAGATCACAGCTCAACCGATTTTTATTTCCAAGAGGTATATTAAAGTAAAGCCTTAAATGATGCAAGCAATGTAATAATCAGATAATCCTAACTTGAGCAAAAGAATTACAATATGGCTTGCATTGTTCCCTACTAGTTTTATCAACTTGATTTTTCTGAACCATTAAAATGTTATAAAATGGTTAAGCACTGTGAAAATAAAGGAACGCTAGATTAATTTAGCTGATTTAGTTTTGATTTAGACATTTAACATACCTAAACAGAAGTGATCAAAATCACAGCTAGATGTTGTCAGAATATTATGGTGAAAATGCATCCTAGGTCCTCAAAGATATTGTGCTACAAAAAAAACAAGGAATCCAGAAAATATAACAAGGAATCCAAAATAACAAGGAATTCAGAAAATGTTTTAGTGGCTTGTGCAATCTTAATACTTTGTATTAAGTTTGGAAAAGTTAAGGATTTCAGGCAATTATTTGAAACAAGGGCATCTCAATATATTAAGCACTCTTAAATTCCCCATTATGTGACAGTCCACAAATATTAAAGGAACAAGTTAGATGTGTTTTTTTCACTTAAGCCTTATTATGTGAATTGGGCCAATTTAAAGTAGTTCATCTGACTCACTCTGCTGTCACTTTTAGACATTGGAAAATATGATCTACTGCCTACTTCTCTTCCATCAATATAATACATCTTCAAACCTACTGCAGCTCTTGGACAGCCTTTTTAATGTTGGTTGAAATGGGCACTGGAGAGCACAGCTAAAGTCATCCCCTCTCCTTTAAGATCTGGTGTTAGATGTACCAGTATTTACTGATCATATTTCATAATAAACTTCATCTTCTTGAAATCTGTGTTCATGCACAAGTATTATGATCTAAATTATAAATCCATTTCATTACATATTTTAGTTCATGTGTAAATGGCTCTTTGCTAAAACCACACATTTGTCTACCATCTAAAACAGCTTAGAAAAGAGCTATTTACACTTACCATTTATCAACTCAAAAACCCGCAGGTAAGCGATAAATCCGGCAGCTAAACTGGTGCAAACCTGCATGTGGATGCTTTTAACACTGGCTTCAAATCACACCCTACAATCCATGCTGCTCAACTTTCCTGTGTAATAAGTTTAGAGAGAATCTCAAATTAGGAGAGGAAAATAAAAACTAAAAATTTTGAACTACGCTTCCAAACATTCCTCAAACCCATTTGAAGTTCCTCAAATTTGAAGTCTCGCTTCACTTCTGTATGTCAGTCTAGTCCCATTCAATTGGTGGTCAGCATACATCCTCTAATTTAAACTGATTTTTAAATTAATTGCCACCCTTGGGTAGTGTTCACATGTTGTTTTAATATTTCTAAATGTACATTTCTGTAATTATTTTGGTTTAACAGCATTGTATTTCTATGCTGTTGTAAGCTGCTCTGCCTGTTCTACAAGCAAACAGGATATTAAAATAATTCCTGCTGCAAGCAATGTGAAGCCTACAGAACTAATTTATGCTAACTGATCCATCAGCTATATCAAAACGTCCAAGACTTCCCCCATCTCAGAAAGCCCAACTTTGTACCACACAAGGGCACTATCTGTGGGAATCTCCTGTTACTCCTTGGTAGTGATGTGTGTATCAGCAAAACTCAAGTTCTCAAGTTTGCTGAAGTTCTCCAAATTCCATCTTGAAGCTTGTTCCAACACGAGTTTTTTTCCTTTTCCCATGAAAATCTGTGCATATTTCCATGCCTATTTTTCCAAATGTATGCATCAACTGTGCACATCTTTGAAATGTATGCATTCTTCTCACATTGAATAAAGCATATTTGTGAGCATTTCTCAAAAGTATGTACATAAGAACATAAGAAGGGCCCTGCTGGATCAGACCAAGGGTCCATTCAGTCCAGCATTCTGGTCACACAGTGGCCTACCAGCTGTTGACCAGGAAACCACAAGCAGGACATGAATGCAACAGCACTCTCCTGCCCATGTTCCCCAGCAACTAGTATACACAGACATACTGCCTCTGATACTGGAAGTAGCACATAACCATCAGGACTAGTAGCCACTGATAGCCTTCTCCTCCAGGAATGTATCTAACTCTGTTTTAAAGCCATCCAAATTGGTGGCCATCACTACATCCTGTGGTAGCCAGTTCCACAGTTTAACTATGTGCTGTGTGAAGAAGTCCTTCCTTTTATCTGACCTGAATCTCTCACCCATCAGCTTCATGGGATGACCCTAGGTTCTGGTGTTTTGAGAGGGAGAAAAATGTCTCCCTATCCACATTCTCCATACCATGCATAATTTTGTGGACCTTTATCATGTCCCCCCTCACCCTCCTTTTTCCAAGCTAAACAAACCCAGCTGTTGTAACCTTCCCTCATAGGGGAGGTGCTCTAGCCCCTTGATCATTTTAGTTGCCCCTTTCTACACTTTTTACAGCTTTACAGTATCTTTTTTTAGGTGCAGTGACCAGAACTGTACACGGTATTCCAAATGTGGTTGCACCATAGTTCTGTACACTGGCAGTTTTATTCTCACTTCCTTTTCTAATTATGCCTAACATGGAGTTCGCTTTTCTTACAGCGGCCGCACACTGGGTTATCATTTTCAAAGAACTGTCCACCACAATCCCAAGATCTCTTTTTTGGTTGGTCACCACTAGCTCAGATCCTATCACGTTATAATTGAAGCTGGAATTTTTTCCCCAATGTCCAGCACTTTACACTTGCTTACACTGAACCATTTGATTGCCCATTCTCCCAGTTTGGAGAGATCCTTTTGGAGCTCTTCACAATCCCTTTTTGTTTTAACCACCCTAAATAATTTGGTGTCATCCGCAAACTTGGCCACTTCACTGCTCACTCCTAATTCCAGATCATTTATGAACAAGTTGAAAAGCACTGGTCTCAATACAGATCCCTGTGGGACCCCACTATTTACTTCCCTCCATTGGGAGAATGAACCATTTATTCCTACTCTCTGCTTTCTGTTCTTTAACCAGTTACTGATCCATAAGAGGAACTGTCCTCTTACTCCATGACTGCTAAGTTTGCTCAGGAGTCTTTGGTGAGAGACTTTGTCAAAAGTCTTTTGGAAGCCCAAGTAAACAATGTCTAGCAGATCACCCCTGTCTACATGTTTACTGACACTCTCAAAGAACTCTAAAAGGTTAGTGAGACAGGACTTACCTTTGTGGAAACCATGTTGATTCTTTTCCAGCAGGGCTTGTCCTTCTATACGCTTACTAATTTTATCTTTAATAACGCTTTCAACTAACTTACCCAGAACAGATGTTAAGCTAACCAGCTTGTAATTTCCTAGATCCCCCCTGGATCCCTTTTAAAGAATTGGTATTACATTGGCCATCTTCCAGTCCACTGGTACAGAGGCTGATCTTAGGGACATGTTGCATATTTTGGTTAGAAGATCAGCAGTGTCATATGCGAGTTCTTTGGGAACTCTAAGATGGATACCATCTGGGCCCAGTGATTTATTTATTAGTTTATCAATAAGGTTGAGAACTTCATCTTCTGTCACCCTTGTTTGCCTCAGTTCCTCAGCCTCCCTTCCCGAAAACATCAGTTCAAGCAGAGCAATCTGTCCTATATCTTCTGCAAAGAAGGCTGATGACAAGAATTCATTCAGCTCCTCTGCAATCTCTTTGTCCTCCTTTAGCTCCACTGTCATCCAACGGTCCAACTGCCTCCCTAGCTGGTTTTCTGCTTCTGATATAGTTAAAGAATTCTTTATTGTTGGCCTTGATATTGTTAGTGATATGCTCTTCAAAATGCTTCTTTGCATCTCATATTGTCTGCTTGCATTGCCTTTGTGCAAGCTTGTGCTCCCTTTTGTTTTCTTCACCTAAGCAAGACTTCCATTTTCTGAAGAAAGCCCATTTTCTGAAGGAAGCTCCCTTGACACCAGTCATTAACCATGCCAGTGACTTCTTGGATTGGTACTACCTTTCCTAACCTGTGGTATACATTTTAGCTGAGCTTCTATTATTGTGGTTTTGAGTAACCTCCAAGCATTTTGAAGGGATTTAACCCTCTTGACTCCCCCTTTCAACTTCCTTTTCCCTCATTTTTTAGAAGTTTCCTCTTCTGAAGTCTGTTGCACTTCCTGGGCAAATTCCCACCCAAATAATTATTAAATCTGATAGACCGTGGTCACTGTTTCTAGTTGGCTCAACATTTACATCACATACTAGGTCCTGGGCGACACCACTTAGGATTAAACCCATCTGGTCGGTTCCATGACTAACTGTTCTAGGGCACAGTCGTTTAGGGCATCAAGGTATTTAACCTCTTTGTCGCGACTGGAATGTAAATTTATGCAGTTAATGTGGGGGCAATTGAAGTCACCCATTATTACAACACTTCCTCTTTTGGAGGCCTCCCTGATTTCGTTTTCCATCTCAAGGTCACCCCAGGCACTGTGGTCTGAGGGACGATAGCACATTCCTAGCACTAAATTAGTTTTGGAGCTAATTAGTTCTGTCCCTTTTAGGTGTTCTAGTCTGCTTGACACTATGCCCTCTTTAATGTAAAGAGCAAAACTTTCCGCAGTTCGCCCTTCCCTGTCCTTCCTGTAAAGTGTACATACTTTTCATGCTCATTTTTCAAATGTATACGTGCTGTCAAATGCTTTTTTTTGGTCTGCAAATCAAATTGCAAATTCGGAAATGTATGGACTTCGACCACAAACTGTATTTGAGTCAGTGTTCAGTCTGGAAGGTGAGAACCAGATAAACCCTGATCAGAAATGGACTGAAATGAAATTCTCAAACACTCTACCCCTTAGACACATATGTAGTGTCCACCCACATCTGTCTAGTCTGAATCACAGTGGTTCGAATCTGCTCCTGACATGTCCAGAACCCTGCTGTCAGAAGAAAACAGCCGGAAAGCAGAACTTTGTGCCTTTCGAGGCAGATTTATGCTGCAGCAATTAGTAGCTAAAAGGTTGGATCCAGATTTAGTCATACTTGTTGTAGACCCATTGAAATAAATGGAACTCAAGTTAGTTATGAGTAATTTAAATCCCACTGATTTCAGTGGGTCTGCTCTACATATCAGTAAACCTGGATCCAGCCCGAGATCTTTAGAATTACAATAATCTGAATGGCAATTTATCTAGAACATTCACCCAATGGATGTACCTAAGCAAGCTTTGCTCATACTTCAGTTTTACTGTGGTGTTATACGCTTGTGTTCCAATTAATTTGATGCAGTTTTAAATAGCAACCAACAGCATGACTTACTTTGCTTCAATCTCTGGAAGTCATTGACTCTGTCCTTTGAAGCCTGTTTTACAACTTCTTTTTCCACTTTCTGATTATCCACGATGTGAACAGGAATTAAGTGTTGAAGAGGGTTTGATGGTATCTGATTCATCACATCAGCATTTCCATTACGGTTAATATTTATACCTATAGCATACAGAAACAAGTAATTAAATACACTCTGGTGGGTTGCACTATTCAGGCACAAGGAAAAGAAGTGTATGGAACTCCACCTGAAGGGCAGGGGCAGTCTAGATACCCACATTGGCCTGGGAACACCAATGCATCTCCATTAAAACATTATTAAGGATTTTTGTTCTATCAGTGCTGCCTTGCAATCCCCTCTCAATCACGTGCAACAAGTGCAAATTGATCACACTGCTGGAAGAAAAAATAAGAGGACTAGAGCGGCGACTGTCGACCCTCCAGGGAATAAGAACACGAAGAGTTCTTGGACAGAACGGTAGAACTACAGCAACAAAGTGAAGAACAGAAGCTTGAAGAGCAACAGCAAGTTGAGGCAGAAGAGGAAAATGCTGACGTGAGGAAAAATGCAGTAGAGGAAACTCCTTGGAAAAGGGTGACAGTTAGGAGGAGAAGAACTAGAAGCCACTCCGCACAAGTGGAAGCAGTGGAGCTATGGAACTGTCTCCAGGTACCTGAGGACGAGATTGGAGGACAGCCTGCAGAGGAAGAATTACAGGGGAACCTGCATGAGAGTGAGCAAGAGGCTGAAAGTCAGTCAGGCAGAGGCAATGAAACCAAGGCCTACAACAAGAAGAGTAGTAGTAGTGGGAGACCCCTGGCTACGTAGGATTGAAACCCAAGTATGTCACAAAACCCATGGTATGCTGTCTCCCGGGAGGACGGATTAGAGACATGACTGAAAGGTTGCCTGCACTCATAAAGCCCACTGGCAGGTATCCCTTTCTTCTCATCCATGTGGGAACAAATGATACCGCCAAGCAGAGCTACAAAGAAATCACGTCAGACTTTAAAGCTCTGGGAAGGAAACTCAAGAACTTTGGGGCCCAGATAGTTTTCTCATCCAGCCTTCCAGTAGTTAGAAGAGGGATGGAAAGGGAAAGAAAAATACTCCGGGTGAATGACTGGCTACGAAGGTGGTGCGAGCATGAGAGATTTGGATTCTGGGATCAAGGGCTATACTTCCGGGAAGATGGGCTGTTGGCAAGGGACGGGTTGCACCTCACAAAGGCTGGGAAGAATGTGTTTGGCCACAGCATGAAGAACTTTATCAGTAGGGCTTTAAACTGAATCCTACAGGGAAGATAGACATAAAGTTGGGGGTAACAATGGATGAAGGCAATGGAGAGAACAGCTCTAATAGCACCCGATAATAGTCTTCCAAAAAATGTAGGAAGAAAGCCAGACTATGAAGCACATGGTCTTTGATGCCTATATACTAATGACCACAGTATAGGAAACAAATGGAACAGACTTGAACTCTTAATACAGGAGGGAAATTACAACTTGATAGGTGTAACTGAAACTTGGTGGGATGACTCTCATGACTGGAATACAGCAATTTAAGGATATAACTTGTTCAAAAAGAACAGAAGGAACAGAAAGGGAGGTGGAGTTGCACTGTATGTGAAAAATACGTATCTCTGCACAGAAATACAGGAGGATGAACTTGGTAGCCCCATCGGGAGCATCTGGATCAAAATTAATGGAGCAAAGAATAAAAAGAACCTGGTGGTCGGAGTCTACTACTACTTCTACTATCAAGGAGAAGACGAGGATGAAACTTTTGAAAAGCAAATAGCCAGTGTTTTAAGGAAGAATGATGTAGTAGTAATGGGGGACTTCAATTTCCCCGATATTTGTTGGGAGACAAATTCTGCAAAACATGGCCCCTCCAGGAAATTCCTGACTTGTGTGGCGGATAACTTCCTCCTACAGAAAGTAGAGGAAGGAACTAGAGGATCAGCTACCCTTGACTTGATCCTAATGAACAGAGATGTCTTAGGGGATAAAGTAGCAGCTACAGGAACACTGGGGGAAGGGGACCATGTTATACTTGAGTTCTTGGTTCTAATGGAATCAAAAGCCGAGTGTAGTCAAATGCATACCCTGGATTTTAGGAAAGCCAATTTTAATAAACTCAGAACAATGATCAGTAAGAGCCCATGGCCAGCGACTCTAATGAGAAAAGAAGTCCAAGATGGGTGGGAGCTTTTAAATAAGGAAATTCTTGAGGCACAATTACAAACAATTCCAACAAGAAAAAAAGGTGGAACACAACAGAAGAAGCCAATGTGGCTTCACAACAAGCTTAGAAATGATCTGAAAACAAAAAAGGACACATATAGGAAGTGGAAGGAAGGACAAGCAACAAAGGAAGAGTACAGGCAGGTAGCACAGAATTGCAGGGATGGCATCAGGAAGGCTAAAGCTGAGAACGAGCTGAGGTTAGCGAGGGATGCTAAAAGCAACAAAAAGGCTTTCTTCAGCTACGTGCAAAGTAAAAGACAGAGGAAAGAAATGGTTGTTCAGCTATCCAATGAGGATGGCAAAATGATAACAGATGACAAAGAAAAGGCAGAAGTGCTCAATTCCTACTTTGGCTCAGTTTTCTCCCAAAAGAGGGTCTATGACCCCCCTGGCAAAGGCGAAGTACCGGCTGAAGGGGCAGGATTGCAGCTTGAGAGCGATAAGCATATGGTCAAGGAACACCTAATTAATTTGAATGAGTTCATATCTCCAGGGCCAGATGAACTGCATCCTAGAGTAATAAAGGAACTGGCAGAAGAACTCTCAGAACCACTGTCTATTCTCTTTGAGAAATCATGGAGGATGGGGGAAGTGCCAGATGACTGGAGGAGGGCTAATGTTGTCCCTATCTTCAAAAAGGGTAAAAAGGAGGAACCTAGGAACTACAGACTAGTCAGTCTGACATCAATCCCTGGGAAAATTCTGGAGCAGATGATAAAGCAATCCATCTGTAAGCACCTTGAAAACAATGCAGTGATTACTCGAAGCCAACATGGATTTGTCAAAAACAAATTCTGCCAGATGAATCTGATCTCATTTTTTGATCAGGTCACCTCCCTTGTGGACTGTGGGAACGCTGTAGACATCACATACCTCGACTTCAGCAAAGCTTTCGACAAAGTGCCCCACGATATCCTGATGAGCAAATGAGCTCAAAGTGAGCTAGATGAAACAACAATCCGGTGGATCCACAGTTGGCTACAGAATCGGACTCAAAGAGTGCTTATCAATGGGATCTTCTCAAACTGGGGTGAGGTAATGAGTGGGGTACCACTGGGCTCAGTCCTGGGCCCAGTGCTCTTCAACATTTTTATTAATGTCTTGGAGGAGGAGGTGCTGGGAATGCTGATCAGATTTGCAGATGACACAAAATTGAGCGGGATAGCTAATACTTTGGAAGACAGAAACAAAATTCAAAGTGATCTTGATAGGCTGGAGCACTGGGCAGAAAACAACAGAATGAACTTTAATAGGGATAAATGCCAGGTTCTGCCCCTAGGAAAAAGAAACCAGATGCACAGTTACAAGATGGGGGATACTTGGCTCAACAACACGGCAAGCGAGAAGGATCTTGGAACTGTTGTCCATCACAAGCTGAATATAAGCCAACAATGTGATGTCGCTGCAAAAAAGGCAAATGCTATTTGGGGCTGCATTCATAGAAGCATAGCTTCCAAATTCCGGGAAGTACTAGTTCCCCTCTATTCAGCACTGGTTAGGCCTCATCTGGAGTACTGTGTCCAGCTCTGGGCACCGCACTTTAAGAAGGATGCAGACAAGCTGGAGAGGGTTCAGAGGAGGGCAACAAAGATGATCAGGGGACTGGAAACAAAGCCCTATGAGGAGAGACTGAAAGAACTGGGCATGTTTAGCCTTGAGAAGACTGAGGGGAGATAGGATAGCGCTCTTCAAGTTCTTGAAATGTTGTCATGGAGAGGAAGTCCAGGATCTTTTCTCAATCATCCCAGAATGAAGGACATGGAATAATGGGCTCAAGTTACAGGAAGCCGGATTCCGGCTGAACATCAGGAAAAACGTCCTCACTGTTGGAGCAATACGACAATGGAACCAATTCCCTAGGGAGGTGGTGGGCTCTCCCACACTGGAAGCATTCAAGATGGGGCTGGACAGCCATCTGTTGGGGATGCTCTGACATGGATTCCTGCATTGAGAAGGGGTTGGACTCCATGGTCTTGTAGTCCCCTTCCAACCCTACTATTCTATGGTTCTATGATCACCTGTGTTATCATTTGTCAGCTAAAGATATAAGAGTCAAGTTGGTGAAGATAGAAGCATGGGGAAGGGAGGGCTTATATCAGCTGTTATTTCAGTGATGCTTCTTCAAAAAGCTTATATGAATTCTGCAGATATCCTTGAAAGCACCATGTTTCCTTGTGCCTGGGCATTGCTTTCTTGCCAAGCCTAGTGATTCCATGGCATTACTCAAATCACCTTGTCCAGTTCTTGAGTTGAATGCATGATGTAGGAAGAGAGAAGGAAAACAAACTGGATAAACTTCAGTCAGATTCACGTCATTAACAGTTGCTTCCAACTTCTGCTCGGACATGATGCAAACAATGATGGCAAAGTTGTCTTTCCTCTCCTGTTCTGCCCTTTGCAAAAGTAAAGTTAGCCACAGGTACCCCAAAATCCTCCATTCTTCCAAATCCTCCGTAACACCCCCTTTGCTATGGAGAGCATAGATATATGCTATCTATGCTGAATGTGAGAAGGAGAGGCTGGTGATTTTCAGCACTTGTGAAGCAGCAATTACCTCTTGGTCGCAGTAAGTTTGGCTCTGCATGAGGACTCTGGAGGAGAGGTCAAGTAGATGTTTTGGGGTTACCATAAAAATCTGTTATTGTCAGTTGATGGAAGGCACCCTGGAATGACTTATACCTCCCACACTCTCTGCTTGGTTTTAAACAAACTTCATCCACCTTCTGGTGGTATTAATTCCCCCACCCCCACCTAGTTCTAGAAGAAATTGCATGCATGGAAACAAAATCCTTATATGCAAACCAAAGAAATGGGAGAAACAAACAGCCAACTGTGCACTGCCAAGAAAGGCATCAATGAATAAAATGCACAGTGGCATCAACTGGAAGAACACAAGCAGAAGGGCATCCACAGCGCTCAACACTGACAGGTCATGGGACCTAAAGTCCCTCCCATGTACCAGCTTTAGCAGCAAGTACTCTCAATCCAGAGAAAGTAGGGCAGGATGTTCTCCATCAACTCAACAGAATGAACTTCACAGTAAGCACAATATTTTTCTCTCCTTCTGTGGAGGAGGGCAGACTGAAGCAGGATGTGGAACTGCAGTACACCTCATCTCAGACTGAAACCCTTGCTGCAAGTAAATTCACTCTGCAAGTCTATAAACGTATAGATCTAGTTTCAAATTACCGGCTAGAGTACCCATCTATTGAAGAATGCCCTCGCAGAGGCAAAGTTGTCCATGTTGCTGGGTCTAATGAAGGTGAGGATGGAAGTTCTAGCGGTCACTTTATTAATGTCTTCCAAGAATCAGCATCCAACACAGCTAAGACATTCTGTTGGGGTGAGCAGTAACATCCCTAGGGACCGGGATTGGCAGTCTAGAGACAGAACCATAGAACAGCAGAATCATAGAACAGTAGGGCTGGAAGGGGCCCACAAGGCCACCGAGTCCAACCCCCTGCTCAATGCAGGAATCCAAATCAGAGCATCCCTGACAGATGGCTGTCCAGCCTTGTCTTGAATGCCTCCAGTGTAGGAGAGATACCATCGGATCTGACTGAGAGATACCATCTACCATCTTGGTAGATGGTATCTACCAAAGTAGATGCCTTGGTAGATACCATCTACCAAGGCAAATTTAGAACTCTCACTATCCACCAGGTAGATGGAGGAAAGACACAAACAAGGCCTTTGACTGCCTAAAGGTCTTGGTTAATTTGATGTATATCTGGAGTGTGCCACTCTTTTCATAGGATACATGGGATCTGGAAGGGAAAAAGGCCCTTGATGCCCTGGTTCACAGATGTCAACACTATGGCCTGGTTTACACAGTCACCACAGCTTAAACACAGTGGCTTATTTAAGCCGCAGCACATGCCAGACACCATTTGCCTAATTACCCGCCTGGGCATGGCTTGTTGTGCTGTCTGAACCTGGGTGCCATGGCTTGTTTGAGAGGGAAACAACCCTTAAATAACCCAATAACAGGCCATAGGTTATTTGAGGGTTGCTTCTCCTTCAAACAAATGATGTTGCCTGAGTTCGGGCAACACAACAAGTCACATCCAGGCGAGTAATTAAGCAAATGGCGCCTGGCGCATGCCGCAGCTTAAACAAACCACCATGGGTTATTTAAGCCATGGTGATCATATGAACGGGTCTGTGAGAAGGTTGCCCAGAAACACTCATGTTCTGTAACACTAGAGCCACTAGAAGCTTGGTAAAAGCCCTGGACATTAATGCAAAGCTGAGTGCGAGGCCTTGTGTTTATAAAGCGGTGTTCCCTAGACATGAACCTCAGGAATCTGTGACAGCTGGGGTAAACTGAGACACACAGGTAAGCTTCCATGAGGTTTATCTGTAAGAAGTTCCCGTTCTTGATAGCTCTGGCAATGTATTATCCATTTGTTCAGAATAGGTTGTCGCTCTTTATTCTCTATTTTTCTTGGGGACTAGGAAAAAGATTCAATAACTGCCTGTTGTTCCTCTGTTTGGGACAGAGGACACAGAATGCCTCTGCCTGAGAGTGTTTGGGGAGGGGCCCAGCACATAGGCAGGCGGAAGACATTGGCAGGTCAACTCAGCTGGCCTCACTTATCAATCAGCCTCTGCATAAAAGACAGGCCTCAAATCCAGTTCAGGTGCTGGAAGCAATTGATGCCCATCCATAGCAGAAAATGTTCCTGCCAGGTCCTGGACCCAACTCTGATCATTCTTGAACCAAAAATGACTCCAAATATTCTTCAGCATGTCCCCATATCAGGTTTTATTTTCCTTGGCTTCAGACTGATACTCTTGGCTTCCTGATCTTGGACTATTTAATGACTAACACTAGCTGCTTATTGCTCAACTTGAGCAATTTATGACAGTGCCAGGGCATGGGGGCACTTTGCCTTGTGGCTCTGGCCCTGGTGAGGTTTGTGCTGACTTCCCTCAGCACCACTTTCAGGATCCAATTCAAAAATTTTACATTGAGGGACTAACCCCAATGCTAGCTGGAAGAGAGAAAGGGAATGAGGTGGACAGCATTCCCCAGGTGGCTCTTATTTCTTAGTTTGCACCATCCATCATTTTGCACCTTTGGCAAATCTCAGTGCAGTACGCCTCCAAAATGGCTACCTCACGCAGCTGTGCATTAGTGCTATATAGGAATATATGTGAAGAGCATTCAGCAATTTTATCCTCAACTGAGCTGACAGCTGCCTCAGGTGCCATCACCCTTCCCATTGGCCCCAAGGTAGCGCAGGGGAAAAACCACTGTTTGCTTTGGCAAGGAAGCAACTTGTTCTTTGGGTCAACAGCATCAGCCACTTACTAGTCTACTGACTGTAATTCGGGGGGGTTGTTGTTTTGTAGGCAGCTACATTCTTTGCCATTCTCACTCTTTAATCCAAGGGCAGGGGAGGAAAGCAGAAGATGGAAGAAGACAGATGATCAATTTGGCCTGATGGTGATGCCTAAGCACCAACCTCACTCTGTTGAGTCTGAACTGGCAGGGCAGGAATTAGGGAGTGTCATCCCATCCGAAGGGCTAAGGAGGAGGATTTTTTATTCTGAGCTTCAAAGATTCTGAGGAATAACCCAGTTTAGGATGTCCTTTTCTGCTGTAGGGCATTATTTAATCTTACTTCCTGTTTTGAACACACACACACACACACACACACACCCCAGTTCAGGGACTTCTTACCTTGAGCAAGGTTTGGAGCCTGGGGTTTTTCTGTGGGAAGATTTCCATTGGGTTGATACTGATTCTGAGAAGCTGAATCAAGTGGCTTCTTCAAAACTAAATAAAACACATTCACACCATGACTCACTCATTTGCTAATACCAATCAAACATTCTGCAAGGAAATTATTTAGCACTCAGTTTAAAGAGACAGAGAACTAATAGTTCTGCTAAGGGCATATTTCTTATGACCGAACCAAGGTTAGTACAGATATAGCCATTGCTGTAGGCACGCTTTAGATTTTCACTCTAAGCCCAAATAAAACAAAGAGGATTTCCAGCTGGAGCCAGAATTCAGTATACCATAACAAGAGTTTGAATTTTGACAATCACTAGCCTAGACGTCTTGAAAGGTTTTGCCAGTACAGCATTTGCTAGAATTCACATGCTGTGAAGAGTTAAGTGCAATTCCACAGGCTGGTAGAAAGCATTTTTTTCTGTTTCTACTTTGTATTCTAAGAGACAATCCAGTCAGTTTATACTGAGAAGCAAGATTAACAAGGAGTCCAGAAATGCTGCTGCTGCATATGTCTTTTACTGTACATATGAGTACCATGCTAGCCAATCATATTCACCACTCCTTTTCACAGAAGTTATCTTTCTGAACACCGAGCCATGTTCAGCAACAAACTATAACAAACTGCCACAGCCTTGCCTATGGAGTACCCCATCCTAGAATACACTTCTAGAAAATTAGTTAGTAGAACTTAGATGCTTTACAAATAATAAATATATAGTGTTGCTAACCAGTAAGTGTATCTTCGGCTTTAGCAGGGTCATTTTCTTCTATCCCAGGCATGCCTGCATCATCTCCTGGTTTAATTTTCTCTGTCAAAATAACATGACATTTCTCCTTACTGCACCTTCTATTCAAGTTCTAAGTGAATTTAGACAGGACTAGTGGTAGTGGATCAAAGATGCTTTACACAAGACAAGACAAATTTCTTCACCTCACTATGTTAGCCCGCTATTCTATATTCTCCCAAGACATTAATAGGGACAGTGATTTTACCCACGTCTTACCACAGCTGCACTAGACAGACCTTTGCCATATGAGATATTGTTGATTGAAGGTGCTTCATTCTTAATTACATTCCTCTCATCCAATCCTTGAGTTATCTTCAATATTGCTGGATTATTGCTCAAACCGGCCTCAATGTCTTTACTGGGCTGGCTCTTGTATGCAGTCTGCTGTAAAAACATTAAGAACTAACCTTAGAAAGGAACACATTCATTTATCTATATCTATCAAGCTTTATCTATCATTCATTTATCTTTATCAAGCTTTTTACTCTTAATTGTCAAGATTCTTAGCCCTGTTGTTAATGAAAAATGACTGACAAATTAAGCTGCTTCCCTTTTGCCTTCATCTAACCGGAGTTTTCACAGGCAGACTATCTTTCTCTTGTATCTTGCAGTCCACATAGTCCAACATCACATTTATGGAAACAGGGGTTACTCCATTGTGGCAATGGGGAAAGGAGACAAGCTTTGTCCTGGGTGAAGGCAAGGAACAAGCGGGGGGGGGGGGGGGAGCCAAAGGGACCATCAACGGCCTGAGAGGATTGTTGGGGCAGCCCCACCTTCCCTGAGGCTACCTAAGACCTGCATGCCCCAAGGGAAGGCAGAAGTGAAACCCAGGCCTGGAAGCTCCTGGAGGGACCATCACTCAGCCTGAGAAAACTACATTCTGGTGTTTTGTGTGTGTGTGTGTGGTGGGGTGTGTGGGTGGCAGGTAACATTTGTTTCAGTATTTAAAGACTGTAAACTGCCTTGGGCACCCTGGCAGAAAGGTGGTATAGAAATGTAATAAATAAGTGAATAAAGTTGCCAGTCTTGTCCTGGGAAGCAGGGGCGGGGGGGATTTAACCCATTGTGGATGCCTCCTCACACCAAACAAGGAAGGGTTTATAAATGGAAAATGATACTTCAAACAACTCTCAATGCCCATTATATTTTTTACTTCAACCCAATTTTTGATGACTATCTACCTTTTGGTCTTGTATGACCTGGTCCTCTAACTTCTTCATATCTTCTTCATGCCGCGTTCTCAATTCCTTGATCTGTTGTCCACACTGAAAACTGGTAGACCATAGATGACAGGCTTTAGAACTTGTCCAACATTGACGCATTTTCTAAGTCCCCACTGAAGTATTATTTATATTTCTAGAACAACTTGACCTTCCTCTTTATACGAGGCACTAAATGTATAAAGTAGCCTTACTCAGAGTCCGATGTTTGATCCATTCTAATCTAACTTGCAGTAGCTCTCAAAAATCCAAGTTATAGACAAGTCTTCCCCAAGCCTGCTACAAAAATCCTTTTAACTGGGGATGCTGGGGCCTGAACCTGGGATCTTCTGCATGCAAAGCATCTGCACTATGGACAATTTGCAAAGAAAGGATTTGTAGTTTCAGGTCTGTCCTGTCCTAGCTCAGTATAGGGCTCCCAGGAGAGAATGAGTTGCAGTGGTGGTCCTGCCTGGAAAGGGTGGACCACATCTGGCACAGCAAGGTCTTTTCTGGTAAGGCAACGCAGGTTCCCAACAGGCAAGGCAATAAAGGCAAAGTCTGTCAGGACCGTAGACATATCACTGGCTGAAATTCAACGTAACAGTGTGGCTAATACAAGTAGGGGTGGCCATCTTCACTGGCCTTCCTTCTGGAGCCTGGAAGGTCTGGACCAGCTGTCAACTCCTCCCCCTCTGGGGAGCCATCCATTTCTTAAAGACAGAGTGTCCAATTCTGCAGCTACTGGCTCCCATGCCCCAGCAGCGATGAGGACTACATCAGAGGGGTGCCCTCCAAGACAGGAGTCTGGTAAAGCCATGTCCTCTGGCTGGAAGGGTCCCAGGGTAGCCGATGATGGATGTTTGGATGAAGCCTCCTCCCCCTATGAGTCCTCCTCTGAGTCAGAGGGGAGACTAAAGACAGAGAATGTGACAGATTCTTAGCAAAATGAGTCTCCTTAGGACAGGGGTGCAGAAATGTTTTATGGCCAGATTGCCCCCCACCAGGCCCACTGTGAGCAAGATGACGTCTTCCCCCACCACCACCTTTCTCTCCATGCTGGAAGAGTCCTTCTATCCCAGCACAGATAAAGCGGTTTGGCCAGCACTGGAAGGAGCAGCCACTCCTTGTGGCACTGGCAAAACTCCTCATTTCATACAGCTCTTGCCACCTCCCTTGGCCCATGATGGGGAGAGTGGCCACTGCATCCAGCCACCCTGCATCCCTGCTGTTATCTCTGACCTCAGATATTTTTGAGACCTGGGGGAACCGCCACTGTTCTCAGACTGGAGTGCAGGGATGCAAGGTAGCAGGACCCAGCCCGCGCCCAGAAAAGCGTATGCTCTTCCCAGCAAGACAAGCCCCACCGCCCCTCATCCTCCACTGTTATCGCCAATCTGAGATTGGAAACAACAGTAGGGGTCCAGCCACTCACACACAGCACCCAGGAGAATCCCCACTGTTCTCTTGAGAGCTGAGATCACAGCAGGGGTGCTGGGATGTGAGGCAGCTGGACTTGGCCACTCTTCCTGATGCAGGCTGCTCTGCCCACATGGGTGAGTCCCACCACCTTGCATCCCCACTGTTATCTCTAAACTGAGATATCAGATCAGAGGTAACAGTGAGAGATGCCCTCCGAGGGGACTCCTCCAAGGAGTGGGCCTTGGAACCCAAGTCCCACCCACTGGAGGATCCCCAAGAGGCTCCACAGGCTGGATTGGGGTGCCCCATGGGCAGAGGTTCTGCACCAGTGGAGGCTGGTGGCTCTGAGTTGGGTGGGGCTGTGGATCTATTCCAGGTTTCAGTAAGAACCAGCCAGACCTCTAAGGGAGCTATCCAAGGTGCTGAACCACAAGCCCCAAATTGGTTCAGCACCTTGGATAGCTCCTTTAGACTTCTGACTGAAGCCCAGAATGGATTCACAGCCCCACCCAACTCAGAGCTACCAGCCTCCACTGGTCTGCACCCCTGCCTTATGGGTACATGAACAGGTGCTAGGGGCTACACATGTTATGGCTTACCTCTTCATAGCCTAATTTTTGCTTAAATCTTGTCTGGGTCAGGAGATATAGACATGTTTGTACCTCCATTCTACATGACACAGACAACTACATGCCACCCTACTTTGGGTCAACTGATGGTTCTGTTTGGATAACAGGCACATTTTTTGTAGATTTGGGTTTCCGCAGGAGTTTCTCTGCAGATCTTGATTATCAATGAAATTGTCTTATTTAATCAATTATATGTAAGCCACTCTGGGAGCCTTTTTGGCTCAGGGGTGGCAGAAAAATACAATCAATCAATCAATCAATCAGTCAATCAATAAATAAAAAAAACACAACTAGGGTAGCATACAGATGCTTTACTTCTACCCTGTTCCATCAGTCTCTGTAAACTACAAAACAGAAAATAGATTGCCTGTGCTTTGTATTGACTTAGTTACAATGGGGAAGGCTCTAAGTACTTTTGTTAAGATTTGACAAGATTCCAGACACCATCTCTTTAGCTTCTACTAGCAAGACAGCAAAAAAAAAAAAAAAAAAGAGGTTCTATTCTCTTCTCCTTCAGTGAGGAAAAAACTTCACTGGCTCACCAAACAAGCATAGTTGTCTTAAAACTTGCTTTTCTTCTTATCCCTTTTGTATACTGCCAGAAAAGAACATGGATGTCTAACTACACAGCATTAATTCAGATTTATGTCACTACGCTCACCTTTCATACTCCAACCTTTTAAGAAGTTGTGTATTGTTTTTCTTGTATTCATGAAGCTGGTCCTCCTGACGTATGAATTCTTGACGTAACTCTGCAAGTTGTTCTAAACCAAATTATAAAGGTAACAGCTGTTAGAAGAAAAATAATTCCTTCATAGCCTTTTTCCAAACCTGGAAAGTTTAACCACTGCTAAAAACTTTCAATATAAAAATTAAAACCTTCAATATAAGCAAATGTGTTGGCCAACTGATATGAAACCTAAAATATAACTGTTTATATTTTAAATATAACATTTATTTATATTTAATATAAATATTACATTTATATTAAATTTAATATTTATGGATTATAAATCCATATATGTAGACCCTTATTCCACAGCTATCCTGATTAAATGATAAAAATAGCTCTTTTGCAGGGGGATGTTACTTCTGTATTTTGAGAATCACTATTACAATGTAGGCGATCATGGCTGTCTCTGAGTGATGTTGTATGCCCATTTTAGATTCTCATGCTTTAATACAGCACAGTTACACAGGTGATCATTACATGTATTATAATGAAGTTACATTAACATAAAAACATAAATATATTTTTGCTTTTTCCTCCTCCCTCCCAATCCCTTTTGTCTCATATATTTTAGATTGTAAACCTGAAGGCAGGGGCTATCTTATTATTAATCTTTGTAAGCTGCTCTGGGAGCCTTATTTTGGTTGAAGAGCAGGGCAAAAATGCTATAAATAGGTATAACGCTGGATCAGACCAAAGGCCTATCCAGCCCAGCATTCTGTTCCCACAGTGGCCAACCAGTTGCCTATGGGACACCTATGAGCAGGACATGAGGGCAAAAGCACCCTCCCACTCATGTTCCCCAGCAACTGGTATTGAGAGGCATACTGCCACTGACCCCAGAGGCAGAATATAGCTATCATGACTAGTAGCTATGACTGGCCTTATCCTAATCCCTATTTAAGCCACCCAAGTTGGTGGCCACCATTACATCTTGTGGTAGTGAATTCTATAATTTAACAATGCATTGTGTGAAGAAGTATTTCCTTTTATTTGTTTTGCATTTCCCCCCATTTAGCTTCTTTGGATGACCCTGGGCTCTAATACTATGAGAGAAGAGGATAAGTGTTCCCTATCCACTTTCTCCAAACCAGAATTTTATATACCTTAGAATTTTATACACCTCAGTGATGTCCTCCTTTACTTGCCTTTTTCCTACGCTAAAGATACCCAAACGTTGTAATCTTTCCTCATAGGAAAGTTGCCCCAGTCCCTTAATCATTTTGGGTGCCCTTTTCAATTCCTTTCCTAATGATCCCCCACATGGAATTTGCCTTTTTCACAGCTGCTGGACACAGAGTCAACATTGGCTCACAAAAAAAATTATGCTACAGCTAAGTAGTTAGGGCCTAAGATGTCACACTACTTATTTTATTCATTACTTTTATATTGTGCCCTTCTTCCAACAGGGATGTTGTGAGGACACAGTGTACGTGTTCAGATTAGGCTGAGACATTGGCCTTCAGGACAACAACCCTGTGAGGCTGATTAGGCTAAAAGACTGGCCTAAGGTCACCAAGACACCTTTCAAGTTCTAGCTCATGTCAAGGCCATGAGTTACTGCTTCTTTATCAGATGTCCTTTCTTTCCACAGCCCTCAGTAACATGCAGAGTTTATTGCTGCATGTTACCCAGTGCATTTGACCTACCAAAACTACTTACCCTTTAAGCGATGTATGTCTGCCATTTGGTATGAAATGTTGTTCTGAAGTTTGAACTGAAAAGGAGAAATCATTTATTTAAATTGTGCAGATTAGTAGTCCTATGAGATTTAAAGCCTTCAACATCAAAATGACCCTAGGCACCTAAACTTTGCTGCAACTCTGTTCTTATTAGGTAGCCAAAAGTGTCTACCAAGGCTTCTAATACATTTACATTTCTTCTGGACAAAAACGGAGCAATAAGGACCACTTTTGCCTTAGAATATATTTCCAGGGGGTATCAGAACCAAAGCAGATAGGATTCTTACAACAAAAATAAAAATGCCACATCAGCTGTTTCTTAGAAAGTAGAACATTCTATGACTTAATATAACACACATTAACTTGCAAAAACAAGATGGATTTTGACTCCATTTGCATCAGAGTCAGATACTAATCTACTCAGAATGGTAAGTGTTTTAGAATAAACTACTCAAAATATGCATGTTTGGCATTTAATCTCAATATAGTAGACTTTCGCAGAACAAAAGCATTCATTTAAAGAGAGTGCTGGTAATAGGACCAAGAAAGTGTTCTGGCACATCAGGGAAATAGGACAGTATCTCTGTAAAGCTGTGCTTGAGCCACATTTGGACAATTTGGCTCCATAGTCCAGCTACCACAAAGTCCTCCATTCTTTGTTTCACAAAAAGAACTTAAAGACAATGCATTCAACCTACAGGATCCCTACTTTTCACATTTGTAATTAAAGTACAGTCTTCAGTTCCTGAAGGTATCACCAAGCTTATGTTTCAGTATTGTTTAGCTGAAAATGAGAGTATATTTCCATCTACTTGGAAGCACCCTGAAACTGGCTGCGTTAACAGAGAGCAAATCCTCTCTGGTAGGATACAAAAAGAATGTACTACTACCTTAATTTGTTTTTAATTAAGCTTCAGAATGACTTGTTGAAGACTGGAATGGGTGCCTCTAGCATGCAATCTGCGCAAAATCAAAATATGAATGACTGCTATTTGTACAACGGAAGCAGCAGCATATGAGATCTTCTCATTATAAATTTCTGCACAAAATTTACTTTTGCACAAGATGCTTTCGAAATTGTAAAGTCTCTGCCACTGTGCTTAGACACAGTAACATCAGACTTTTAATGAATACCTTTATTAAGCCAATTTAAAGGTCACCAAAAATGTGCATGCTTTCAAGATCTTCAGGTCTTTTCATCAGGCAAAATATTACAAAAAGTAGGTAGAGTAGAAGAAGAGAAAAAGGATTGATATTAAGTCATGAAGGTCGCAGTCTTTAGATGGAGGTTGCAGACATTCAAATTAGGCTCTACCACGTGCTGTGATGGTTTCAGGCTGCACCTAGGCCTGTCCTTAGAACTCCTGGGATTAAGAAACAAATTATTGATCCCCCCCCCTTTTTTTTATTACTTTCCTTCAGTTTTCAGTTACAGTTGTAAGAACTGCGGTCATTCAAATACTATGGGACAAGACAAAACACAAATAACTTTAAACCAAATTGCAAGCACAGTTAACAAAAATTACACACCAGATAGCGCAGAGGGGACAGAGGCAAGCATCAGCTATCTACACAGGACACCTCACCTTGCTCTCCTCACACTTCCTGATCTGGCCATCCTTTGCTTGTAACTGGCTGTTCAAGTGGCTGTGGTCTGCTTCTTTCTGCTCCAAGTACTTCTTGTGCAATTCCACCTGGAGCAAGAGCTCAGAGTTCCTCTTCTCCAAGCGCCCCCGGGCAACATCACCACGCTTGGCCTGGCCTTGTAACTCAACCACCTCCTCCTGTAGGACAGTCTGACGGGATGAGGTGCTCCAGTAATTAAAGGCAAGAATGGCAATGACTAGCAGCAATGCCACAAAGAGAAATGAAGGGAGACGGCCACCCCTCCGGTTGGCCCCAAACCCCACCATGGGGGATGCCGGGGGGGGGGGATGCTTCAGCTTCTCACTGCACCTGACAGGAGAGAGAGTGCAGAAAAATTAAGATGTGCTTAGAATGAGAGAAATAATGAGCACTGGGGAATACTACAGGCTTTCATGTCTGTTCTCATGAAGCGAAGCCCTTCGCATCAAACCTATTCATATACGTACAGCCGGGGGGGGGGGGGGCCGATGGAAACGGGGGGGGGGGGCTTCAAGGCTGCGTGCAGGAGCTGCCCGCAAGCTGCGGCCTCTTCGCTATAAACTGGGCTTGGCCGTGGACCCTCGGGGGCCGCGTCCTCCACCCCCCCGGCAATGGAGGGGAGCGGCCCCTTAAAGGGCGAGGGAGCGCCCCCTCCAAGGAACGTCGACAGGTCCCAGTTCGCCGCCGCCCGGCCCGGCCCGGCCCGGCCCGCTCCGCCTCAGCGCTGGAGCCTGAGAAGGGCCTGGAGGCCGAGCAGGAGCCCCGCGAGGCCACGTCCCCGCCAGAGCGAGGCGCTGAGGCAGGCCCCGACGCGAGCGCGACCGCAGGCGCCGGCAGGCCGCGCGCTCTGCCGCCGTCGCCGCCCTACCTGCCGCCCTCCTACTCCCCCGGCGCTCCGGGGCCGGCTTCCCTCAGCCGCCCTCGCCTGCCGCGACTTCCGCGTTCGCCTTACCATCCCCGCGGGGCCGCTTCTCGCGCGAGCGGAGTCACACGGCCCGCGTCGCGCCAGGCACCGCCCTCCGCCTCAGATCTCGCGAGCCGGCGGCCGGGGGCGCCTTCTGTGGGGCCGCCGAGGGGCCGCGTCGGGCCTCGCGGGCGCCTTCGCCGTGCCGCGGCTTCGCTTTCCGAGCAGGCCGCGGCCGCGCCTGCGGCTTGCCCGAAGACGAAGGCCCAGCCGAGCCCAGGCGGCCGCCGCAGCGCTCTGGGGGAAGGCCCCTTGAGGCGGACCCAGCACGCCAGCCTCGCTGCGAGCGGGCGGCGGCCTTGCGCGGCCCCCCTCCCCGAGGGCGCGTCGTGGCGCGGCGGCGCGGCCCCTGAGGACCAGGTGGTGCCGCTCCTCGCCCCTCTAGAACCGCGGCGGCTAATTTCACTGCAAACGCTGCGGGCCAGCGGAGGGCGGCGTTAGGTTCAGCAAGGCCGTCGGTGCCGGCCCTACCAACAGGCAGAGCGAGGCGACTGCCTCCAGCCTGTTCCCTTTGGCGGCACACAGCGCTGTCTGGTCCGTGCAACCAGGCCTGGCGCCTAAACCAGCTCGCTGCCTCAGATGTGAGGGAGGTCGCCTTCCCCTCGCCAGAGTGCATGCAAGATTCAGCTGCCAGACCGGTCAGCTTCTGAGCCTTGCCTGGGGAGGGGGCACCATCTTGTCCTTCGCCTCAGGAAACAAAATGTCTTGGGCCGGCCCTGCCAGCAATTGAGAGCAAAGGGATTTGGCCAGAAGTATAAGGGATTGTGCAGGAACTTGGCTGATTCTGCCTTGCTGCACAGAACAGAACCCCCTGCTGAAGTGAGATCAAACAGTGGTTGTGGAGGGGAAGGGTTTAGAAAGGGTCCAGGACTACAATGTAATATGGGAGATGTCCCGAAGTAGAGCGGAGAAGAGCGAGGCAGACACCACTTGCTTAGTGAGCTGCCACTCTCCAGCTCCCGGTGTGTGCCTTCTGGCCCTCCCTGCAGAGAACCTGCTTTAAGAATGCAGCATAAAAGTTAAGGCTTTAACAAAAAACATTTTCTCAGCTCTACTGTAAAATTGTTATAGATGCCTATTAATAATTGTATGCAGGCTTCATTAACAGCTTCACCTGGAAAACAGCATTTAAATCCTTATGTAAACAAATACTAAGCCCTTTCCCATGGTCGAGAGATGTCGGTTACCCTCCATTGCTGTCAGTTCTTGAATGAGGACTGCTGGCAGTTGAAATGTAGAATTTAATTGGCTATTAAATCAAAAATAATCACAGATGGCATTGTTAATTAGTCTAATGTGTAGTTAAGGGTATCCTGCATCTCTAAGGTCAAGTGTGGCAAACATGAGTCTATAGACACAAGAAGAATTTACAGTCATTCAAACTGACTTGGATTCCTGCATTGAGCAGGGGGTTGGACTCGATGGCCTTGTGGGCCCCTTCCAACCCTACTATTCTATGATTCCATGAAACCCCAATTGAAGGCCTGCTCTACAATTTTCAGTGAGGCTTGGACAGCCTCTGCTGGGCAAAGAGAGGTGTGGCAGAAGGTGGTCTGATATTATCCTTGATGACAGCTGCAACTGACAAACATTTTTACATGAACCTAGGAATTACGGAGGGGGATGAAATTTGAGGGACATGGCTCTTATTTAATCTTTTAAATAATAAATTATACATTCCTAACTGTTGGTGTTTGCCTGAATTGCTGCCAGACTAATACCCAAATGACTAAGGTACAATCCTATGCATGTTTAGACAAAAGAAAGTTCTACAGCTCCCAGCATTCCCCATCCAGCAATGCTGGGAGTTGTATGACTTTTTCTGTCTAGATATGCATAGGATTGTGCCTTTATGGTTTGAGTTGGTGGTACTTCTTGGAAATAAGCGAAGTATTAGCAAAAGGATCCATACTGTGACCTGGTTTGGACAGCACAACAGCCCATCACGGGTTAATTAACCCTCAAGGTGGCATGTGCTGTTTGCCATTATGAATATGCAAGCCCTGGCCAGGGGTTACCAGGAGTTCTGATGTCATCTGAACCTGAGCAGTGGGGTTATTTGAGGGTTAAATAATCTTTGTATAACCCACAGTGTTTTAGGGCTATGTGAAGGTTGTTTAACCCTCAAATAACCACCACCCAGTTTCAGAAGACACAACAAGCCATGGCAACCCCTGGCCAGAGACTGCATATTCATAATGGTGGCTGGTACATGCTGCAGCTCTTCACAGGTAAATAAACCTCACAATGGGATGTCGTGTTGTATGATTTGGCCCAGTATCTTGGTGGTACACCAACATCTCTTTAGCTCAGTGGATGTGGTATGATCTGTGTTTTTAACAATGTTATATACTAATAAAGAACTCATTCTCTGAGTGCTGGTCCTTATGAACTCAAAACAGCATCACACACACACACACAAGAAGAAAGTATCAGTAGAGGCAGGAGGTGGGGGAAACCCAAAGTTTGCAGAAGTACAAAAACATTTAGAAAAAACTTCAGGGATAATAGCCCAATGAGGACTGAGTATGCACAGAGGGCAGATGCTCAGTGGGCGCATACTCACTGACTTTGGCGGGGTAGGGGGATGAAATGGAATATCTTGGGAAAAGCAGGAGGCCAGCCAGCAACGTTTTGTTTGCAGGTGACATCATGCTTGTAATTTTCTTGGTGTTCTACACCTAGTTCCCTTTGAGTACAAATGGGAAAGTACAAGGGCAGCCAAAATAGCAGAGGTTGACACTTTGAGAGTGGACTGGTTGTTCTGGAAGAAAGCTAGAGAAGGTGTTTCTACTTTTTGTCCTGTGGAGAAGGCTTTAGTGGATCAGATGCTGTTGGTTGGCTGTACTTTTCTTTTTTCTGGGTGAGGGCATCCATGTGTCTTGAGCATTTTTCTGGGTGAGGGCATCCATGTGTCAAAGCACTGAGGCAAAGAGAAGTCTATTTAGTCCAAGGTCCAAAACACCCAAGGGAACACAAGCAAGGCAGTGGGTCAGGCCTGAGGTTGAGGCTGCGGTCTGGAGGGGGGTGGCGGCGATCTGATGTTGCTCTCCAGCAGCCTTGCCCCAGCCTGCCTTCTGCTTTTAATGGCCACGACTTGAGGCAGCTGCATCCAATCAGTCCTCCTGCCTCTGAGAGCATCTCTGTTTTAAATGGACAGAGGCTCACCTACACTGCTCCCAGACATGCAGCTGCCATTGCTCCGCAGGGGTTCATGGCATTTTGCCCTCCGAAACCTCTGGGGGGACTGCAGCTGGGCATGGAACATCCACGGGGTGAGGGGGCTTGGGTTCTTTCTGCGCTGGTCTTTTCCCCTGGGTCCAGAGCCTGCCATTCCCCTTCATCCTCTGAGGAATCTGAGGGAGGCATGACAGTGGCCTAGATGCTGTGCCATAACTTTTCTAGTCTATAATTCTTGTAGAAATAGTAAAGGGGACATCTTGCTTGGCAGTGATAGTTTGTGCTTGCTTTGCATTTCTATAAAAGTACTGTTACTTTTCAACGACTTTTCCTCCAAGGTGCTGCTTGTTACGATCTTTGCAAAACTTCTGTCTGTGTTCCCCTAATTTGGCACAACCAGTTTGTGTCTTTCTATGTGCTATTCCTAGCAGCTGTCATCTTTGCCATGTAAGAAGAATAGGTTTACAGTTCTTTTATGGGCTGTCTAAGATGTACAAAGACAATTTATTTAATTCCCTTGGTTTCAAAAACAACAAAATGTTGTGGCACTTAAAGGCTTACAAATTTATGATAGTACAAGCCTTCATCACTAGAGTCCATCTCAACAAATACATGAAATGATGTCTTAAGTGTTATTCAATACTACCCTCCTTACAGGCCTTTAGTGACAGGCCTGTCCTGGCTTACAAGCACCTCCCTAAGCTAAAATAGTTATTTCACAAGCAACTGCAGGCCACATCAGAGACACAAACACAGAGACCTGACCCTGCAACACACCCAGATGCCAATTCTGTCCCCAGTCTAGGCAACCTTATTACATGACCTAATGATGTCAGGCACAACTTCAGGAGTTTGTTCACCTGCTCATCTTCCAAAGTGATATATGCTATCATCTACATAGGATAAATTGGCCAGGCTCTACAAAAAATAATAGATGGACACAAATCTGACATCAGAAAGGGCAACATTCAGAAACCAGAGGGAGAATGTTTCAACCTTCCAGGATACTCTGTTACTGATCTAAAGTGGCTATTCTTGAACTTCAACGGGAAACGCCATCATTAAACTACTGAATTAAAACTTCTCAAGACATTCATTGGATCAGTTGTGACCCAATGGGTTTCTATCCCACTAAAGGAGTTAATTAGCTTACCAATGTCAGAAAGTTTGGTTATCATCCACACTGCTTTGTAAATTGTCACCCTAACAATTTTATACTCATTTAAGCTTTGATGTAATTATCGGTTTTGCATTTCATTTCCCTCCACATTTATATTGTGATAATAAATACCTTGCCTTTAATAATTGTACAGTATTTGTTTTGGGCAAGTCTTGGCCATGATTCTAAATCATCTGTTGAGTAGGGCCCCTGCCAAATTGGGATTTATCTGGTATCATTACATGAAATTTCCAAAAGCAATGAAGACCCTTGTCTTGTTCCATTTCCCAAACTTCCCAAACTGTAGCTTACATCTTGCATAGTCCAAAATGGCCAGCGTTCAGACAGTCATGATGCTGCTGTAGGACTTTGGCCTTCAGGTTCCCAGAGGATGTGTAGACACCTTGGAAACAATGGAGTGGGCCACCTCATATAGAGAAAGGAGAGCCCTGGATTGATGCTCCCCCCATAGTTCTAGCTTGGTGTGTGCAAACTGGTCAGCATGGAGCTGCTCTGTCCATGGCTGGGGTAGGTCTGGTAGCGATTCCCTCACCTCGGCAGCAACATACTCAGGTTTGCAGGAAAGAGCATCCACTTGTATGTTGTAGGAGCATGGCACATAGGAGATTTTAGATTGAAAGTGGGAGAAGAACAGAGACCATTGGACTTGATGTTGGTTGAGCTTCTGAGCTGTTTGCAGATACTCTGTTCCAATGATTTGTCCTTACTTCTGCTCAGTAGTTTGCCCTTTCTATAAGTTCATGCTTTGTCTCAAAGGCTGCTTTAATGGCCAGAAGCTCTTTCTTTCAAATAGCGTAATTTGGTTGGAAGGGGTTAACTTTTGAGAGTAGTAAGCACATGGGAGAAGTTCCCCTCCCTAACACCAGTCTGGAGTAGGACTGCAACATCAGTCTGCCTGGAGAACAAAGGGTTTTGTGGCTTGGAATGTTGCAGGAGCTCTGACTCAAAAAAAAATTTCAACTGCTGGAAGGACTGTTGCACCTTTCCATCTACCGGAAATACATTTTCTCCTTTTAGCAGATCAGTCATGGGAGCTGTGAGCTTTGTGAAAAAGCATATGTAGTAATTAGCAAACCCAAGCACCTCTGGAAATCTTCCTTAGTTTGAGGGGCTTGCCAGGAAAGTGCGGTCTGTACCTTGGCGGGGTCCATTTTAATGCCCTGGGGAAAGATCTGATGATACCCCAAGAAATCCAGGGAAGCGAGATCAAAAGCACATTTTTCTAGCTTAGCATATAATTGATGGTCTTGAAGCCTCTGCAGCACAGCTTTCACGTGATGCTCCTGCTGTTTGGGGGCTTGCAGAGGTAATTAAGAGATAATCTAAATAAACGAGAAATTGTTCTAGATAGTCTCTAAAGATGTCATTCATAAAATGTTGGAATACCGCAGGGCTGTGGACTAGGCTGGGTCTGAAAGGGCGTCTTCCATGTGTCTCCTACCTTGACCTGGCCTAAATTGCAACACCACCACCCCCTCAGATCCAACTTGGTAAATTTAGCCATGGATCATAGGTACTCCAAAAGTTTGGGGATCAAGGACAGGGGATACCTGTTGCAGATGATGATCTGACTGAGAGTTGTGTAATCATGGCAAAGACGTAGATCCTCTTTTTTCTTCTTCACAAGGAGGCAGGGGGCACTGGCCAGGAACAAAGAGGGATGTATAAATCTGTGTCTCAGGTTCATGTCTAAGAATTCTTAGAGAGTGGCCAGCTCTGGTTCCGACATGGGATATAATTTCTCAACAGGAGTTGGGGTCTCCAGCATTCAGTCTGTGTTACAGTCATGGGGCAGTGTAGTGCCTGTTGATCAGCCTCCTTCTTCTCAAAAACATCCTGAAAATCAGTGTATTTGGAAGGGAGGGTGACTTTGCCTGAAGGCCCCTCCCATTAGGCACTGCTAGAGTGGGGGTGGTGGCTTGAACTGCAGCTGCTGCCTGTCTTGGCCAGCAGTGTTGTTGGCAGTAGCGGGGCAAGAAGAGTACTTCCAGATGCTCCCAGGAAATCCAAGGATCATGCTTGGTCAGCCATGACATGAGGCTTGATCTGCGAGAGGGAAACTGTGGGTGCCTCTGCATCTCCCAGACTTATGGCACGTATTAAGACTGGGAGGGCAAGTTTCCTGGAGCTGCTTGATGCTCGGCCTTGATGGGACAGGCATTCACAAAATCACCCCCCTCCCCACAGTACAAGCACAGGCCACTTTTTCATAGAATCATAGTGTAGTAAGGTTGGAAGGGGCCTGTAAGACCATTGAGTCCAACCCCTTGCTCAATGCACTAATCCAAGTCAAAGCATTCCTGACAGATGGCTGTCCAGCTTTGTCTTGAATGTCTCCAATGTGGGAGAGCTACCTGCCTGTACTCTTCCTTTGTAGCTTGGCCTTCCTTCCACTTCCTATATGTGTCCTTTTTTGTTTTCAGGTAATCTCTAAGCTTTTTGTGAAGCCACATTGGTATCTTCCGTTGTCTTCCACTTTTTTTCTTGATGGAATCATTTGTAATTGTGCCTTTAGAATTTCCTTTTTTTAAAAAAACTTCCACCCATCTTGGACTCCTTTTCTCATTAGAGTCGCTTGCCAGGGGACCTTACTGATCATTGTTCTGAGTTTATTAAAATTGGCTTTCCTAAAATCCAGAGTACATGTTTGGCTACACTCGGCTTTTGCTTCCTTTAGAACCAAGAACTCAAGTATAACATGGGCACCTTCCCCCAGCGTTCCTGTAGCTGCTACTTTATCCACTAAGTCATCTCCGTTGGTTAGGATCAAGTCAAGGATAGGCAATCCTCTAGTTCCTACTTCCAATTTCTGTAGGAGGAAGTTATCCGCAACACAAGTCAGGAATTCCTTGGAGGGGCCATGTTTTGCAGAATTTGTCTCCCAACAGATATCAGGGAAATTGAAGTCCCCCATTACTACTACATCTTGCTTCCCTGAAACATGCTCTCGATGGGGCTACCAAGCTCATTCTCCTGTATTTCTGTGCAGATATATGTATTTTTAACATATAGTTCAACTCCACCTCCCTTTCTGTTCCTTCTGTTCTTTCTGAACAAGTTATATCCTTCAATTGCTGTATTCCAGTCATGGGAGTCATCCCACCAACTTTCAGTTACACCTATCAAGTCATAATTTCCCTCCTGTATTAAGAGTTCAAGTCCGTTCCATTTGTTTCCCATACTCTGGGCATTAGTATATAGACATCGAAGACCATGTGCTTTATAGTCTGGCTTACTTCCTACATTTTTTGGAAGACTATTATTGGGCGCTATTAGAGCTGTTGTGGTGCAAAAGCCTTCATCCATTGTTACCCCCAACTTTATGTCTCCCTCCCTCATAGGATTCAGTTTAAAGCCCTCCTGATGAAGTTCTTAATGCTGTGACCAAACACATTCTTCCTAGCCCTTGTGAGGTGCAACCCATCTCTTGCCAGCAGTTCATCTTTCAGGAAGTATAGCCCATGGTCCCAGAATCTAAATCTCTCTTGTCGGCACTACCTTCATAGCCAGTCATTTACCTGGAGTATTTTTCTTTCCTTTTCTATCCCTCTTCTAACTACTGGAAGGCTGGATGAGAAAACTATCTGGTCCACAAAGTTCTTGAGTTTCCTTCCCAAAGCTTCAAAGTCTGATGTGATTTCTTTGTAGCTCCGCTTGGCAGTATCATTTGTTCCCATATGGATAAGAAGAAACGCATACATGTCAGTGGGCTTTATGAGTGTAGGCAACCCTTCAGTCATGTCTCTAATCCATTCTGCTATGAGACAGCATACCTAGTGAGTCCATGGGTCTTCATGACATACTTGGGTTTCCATCCCATGCAGTAAGGAGTCTCCCACTCTTCTCTTCTTGTTGTTGTAGGCCTTGGTTTGATTGCCTCTGCTCACTTTCATGTGGGGTTCCCTGTAATTCTTCCTCTGCAGGCTGTCCTCCACTCTCATCCTCAAGTAACTGAAAACGGTTGCATAGTTCCACTGCTTCCACTGGTGCAGAGTGGCTTCTAGTTCTTCTGCTCCTAATTGTCACCCTTTCCAAGGAGTATCCTCTACATCATTTTTCCTCGCTGCAGCATTTTCCTCTTCTGCCTCAGCTTGCTGTTGCCCTTCTAGCTCCTGTACTTTTCTCTGGTGTTCCCTTTCCTCCGCAGTCAGTTTAGGCTTAGCACCACCTAACTGCATCTGGTCTTCCATGGTTAGAGTCCCACACTAGATGGAGGATGGAACCAAGGAGGCAAGGTGGAAACTCCTTTGTAGGATTGCCAGCAACCTTTGAGTCTGCTGTGAATCTGCAAACACAGCCAGATCACAGCAGGTAATGTGTCTGGCCATTGTACTCAGGTGAGTTTATCCAAAATCTCTTTGCTCAACTCTTTCAGGTATTGAGCAATATAAGCCACTTCATTCCATTGTAAATCCTGGATCAGGAGATGAAGCTTAGTGGTGTAAGTGGTAACTGAGTCTCTGTCCAGCTGCAGGTGACTGATGTTCCTAGTCAGTCTCTTCCCTCTGATAGTTGCTAAAAACTCTGTCACTGAGGCCACTAAGTCCTGGCGATTCAGGAGGGGATCGTTGGCTACTAAAAGCAGAGTAGCCCATTTGTACAGTTCACACTGGGTTAGAAATGCTGGGAACTGCCCTTGTGTACTGTCGAATGTCTCCAGGAGACTGACCAGGCACTTGCATCAAAGCAGAACTGGGAGGGGCTGAGGGGGTTGATTTGGTGGTGCCAGGATCTGGTACTGTAGATCATTAATAGCACCAGCTAGCTGGTTGACCTGGTCACACAGGGTCAACGCCACAATGCTTGTTGTTCGGTCACCCTGCACAGCTGCTTCCATCCTTTGTGTGAGGCTAGCAGTAGCAATGTAGAGATGAGTACAAACTGTAAGGCCTGCCTGTCTCGCAACATCAGCAACCAAACACATGTTAAAGAAACAGCAAAATCCTTTATATACCAGGACACAAATACAGGGACCTCATCAGAGTCCATTGGTCAGAGTCCTTTGTGAGCCGAAGTTCAAATAAACTCAAATAATCCAAACAGGAGCCAGAAACAGGGTTTTAAAGTCCAGTGGTTTAATCCAAGACAGTGTCCTAAGGCATGGGATTCAAGGATTCAATAGTTCCGGGTTTAACAGTAGTCCAAGCAAAGGAGTGTCTGAGATCAACAACATTGTACTCATAAACCTCTTTTGCCTATGCACCAGCTATTATGCAGGGGCAGAGCAACTAGAGTTCCTCACTTGACAATCCAGCCCTATGGGAAAACGTAGCCTAGAGCTGAGAACTCCGCATAACCGGTTGTTTTTCCTCTCACCTTTTCAGCTGCTATCACTGTCTGGAAGACAAGTCTTGGGAATGCCCCTTCCTTGGCTGAGTCTTCCTCCTGGTGTCAGGAGCACCCTAGCGGCCTCTTTCAGTAGACCCCAAAAGCCAACTCAAGACACAGACGAAAGGATTCTTTTCAAGACTTGAATCCTTTTACAACTTAATGACTCTTTCAGATGCTATTCACTAGCGACTAAGCAAGGAACAGCAGAGTGGCCTATGCGCCGAGTAGGCAGTTGATCCCCGTTTGAAGGAGAGTCACGTGAAGACCCTGAACTTATGGGCTAGGGAGAGATCCTCCCTCTTTCCCTTGGGTCCAAGGGAGGCAGCCGTTGCTTGCGCGCCAAACGGGCGCTACGCCTCCTTTCCGCGCCCTCCATCGCTCGTCGCTCCCTGCATCTGCATCGAGCATCTAGCAAGCCTCGTTCCTGCACTTTCTCACTGCTAGGATCACTATCTATCTCAGGAATGCCAGCAGGAGGAATCTCTGCCAGCTGCTGTGCCTGTGAGGGATGAGCTGGCTCCTCTCCCACGGATTGCTGATCCTCCTCAGAATCAGAACTGCTCTGGGGTTCTATCGGCTCAGTTTCCACCCTGACATCTGGCTTCTTATCAAAGAACATTTCTCAGGCTGGGGCAATGTGACCATGTTTTTCCAGGCTAGTTCTGGCTGTTGGGGAAGGGGAATAGCTTCCTCCCCTTCACTGCAATCTACCGTGGAACCAAGGAGAGATGATTTCCCAGCACCCTGACAATCCAAAACATGACTAGGCCTTGAATCAGATTCTTCTCTCTCTGAATCAGACTTTTCTTTGAGACCGCAGCATTAGGAGAAGGCAATGACAGGTGTTGCATTCCAGTGATGGGTTGGCAAAAGAGATGGGGTAAAAATACCAGCATATTGTTGCTTAAAGCACTTGCAGCCAGTGACTAAGCCTTAGTAAACTAACCTTTTAGAATACATGAAAAATCTGCACAAAAGTCAGGAAACAACCAATGCCTTTTCAGATGAAGAGCCTGAGATTGCAGATTCTGAAGACTACATGTAACTTCCTGACCTAGTTTAACCCCAGGCCGCTCCAGCATCTATAGGGAAGCTACACCTTCAATGGTGAGGAACTCTGAGGAACCCATGGAAGTGAGCCTTGAGGAATGTGTTTCACCTGTGGTGTCAGAAGAGGAAGCTGAGCCCAAGAGAACACCAGCAAGCATTTCAGTATCTTCAGCATAGTTCTAGGCAAATATTGCTGTGTTCCCACATAGAAATTAAGATAACAGAAGAGTAGGTAAGCAAGGAATAGACAGATAAAACTCCGCTGTCACCCTGCCCTGATCTTGGTCTGATCTTTTGAGCCCACCATGCTCTGAGTTTGTGACCAAAAGACTCCTCAAGTTAATGGGTGTGTATAAATTAGGGTGCTCGTTTTGCTGCAGGGCTACACTGACAATTGTTGTCAGATGTGCAATCTTCCCTGCAGGAACAAATGTAAAGGAAATGAATTATGCTAGTTTCCAGCAGAAGCTAGCAATGCACAGTGTTTGTTGGCTGGTCCTTGTGAGATCACTGTCATAATGAGTTAGGGATGGAACAGGTTAAATTATAAATCATTCTCAATCTCACTTTTATTTCACCCAGAGCCCCAACCTGCCTGCTTGCTTTCCTAAAGTGAAAGGTGTATGTTGCAACTCTTGGTTGACTTTAGCCCAGTATCCTAAAACAGATAATGCCATTCTGTCATTTTCACAGATGCAATGTGTTCCTACGAATGTACAATCCAATCTTGTCTTAAGTGTCTGTAGCTGGAGTTAGCAAGAAGCTATGTTCCGTGGATTCCATACAGCATCTTCATTATCTTATGTATCTCCTAGGAAGGCAGAGAGATACTTCATTTCTGACTCAACCATTGCCCCTTACTATGGATTCTTTGCTGCTATGTAGAATATCCCCTTCATGGATCACTGCCTTGTTGTGGCGAAGGGGCTTGCGTAACTCAGTGAAGCCATAAGCTATGCTGTGCAGGGCCACCCAAGACGGACAGGTCATGGTGGAGAGTTCTGACAAAATGTGGTCCACTGGAGAAGGAAATGGCAACCCACTGCAGTATTCTTGCCAAGAAAACCCCATGGAACGTATCACAATCTACTACTGTGGGCAAGAATCCCATAGAAGAAATGGAGTAGCACTCGTAGTCAACAAAAGGGTGGGAAAAGTTCTAGAACTGCTTTCCCAATACTGCTTTTCTAGGTGGGAAAAGCAGTACTGGGGTACAATCTCAAAAACAATAGAATGATCTCAGTACGAATCCAAGGCAAACCATTCAACATCACAGTAATTCAAATCTATGCCCCAATCACTGAGGCCGAAGAAGCTGAGGTTGATCGGTCCTGTGAAGACCTACAACACCTTCTAGAACTAACACCAAAAAAAGATGTCCTCTTCATCATAGGGAATTGGAATGCTAAAGTAGGAAGTCAAGAAATCACCGGGATAACAGGCAAACATGGCCTTGGTGTACAAAATGAAGCAGGACAAAGGCTAATAGAGTTTTGCCAAGAGAACACGCTGATCATAGCACTCTTTTCCAACAGCACAAGAGGCAACTCTACACATGGACATCACCAGATGGTCAATATCGAAATCAGATTGATTATGTCCTTTGCAGCCAAAGATGGAGAAGCTCTATAAAGTCAGTAAAAACAAGACCTGGAGCTGACTGTGGCTCAGATCATGAGCTGCTTCTAGCAAAATTTCGGCTTAAATTGAAGAACGTAGGGAAAACCACTAAACCATTCAGTTGTTGTTGTTTATTCGTTTAGTCACTTCCAACTCTTCGTGACTTCATGGACCAGCCCACGCCAGAGCCTCCTGTCGGCTGTCGCCACCCCCAGCTCCCCCAAGGTCGAGTCCGTCACCTCCAGAATATCATCCATCCATCTTGCCCTTGGTCGGCCCCTCTTCCTTTTGCCTTCCACTTTCCCTAGCATCAGCATCTTCTCCAGGGTATCCTGTCTTCTCATGATGTGGCCAAAGTACTTCAATTTTGCCTTTAATATCCTTCCCTCAAGTGAGCAGTCTGGCTTTATTTCCCAGAGTATGGACTGGTTTGATCTTCTTGCAGTCCAAGGCACTCTCAGAATTTTCCTCCAGCACCACAGTTCAAAAGCATCTATCTTCCTTTGCTCAGCCTTCCTTATGGTCCAGCCCTCGCAGCCATAGGTTACTACGGGGAATACCATTGCTTTAACTATGCAGCAGACCTAGACAGCATAGTAAGAAGCAGAGACATCACCTTGCCGACAAAGGTCCGCATAATCAAAGCTATGGTTTTCCCAGTAGTAACGTATGGCTGTGAGAGCTGGACTATAAGGAAGGCTGAGCGCCGAAGAATCGATGCTTTCGAACTGTGGTGCTGGAGAAGACTCTTACGAGTCCCCTGGACTGCAAGGAGGTCAAATCAGTCCATCCTAAAGGAAATCAACCCTGAGTGCTCATTGGAAGGACAGATACTAAAGCTGAAGCTCCAATATTTTGGCCACCAAATGCAAAGAGAAAAGTCACTGGAAAAGACCCTGATGCTGGGAAAGACTGAAGGCAAAAGGAGAAGGGGACGGCAGAGGATGAGATGGCTAGATAGCATCACCGATGCAATGAAGATGAACTTGAGCACGCTCCGGGAGATAGCGCAGGACAGGAAAGCCTGGTGTGCTATGGTCCATTGTTGCAGAACCCAGAGTCAGAGACCACGGAGTGAAGGAAAAAGAGATTCTTTATTTAACGCGCGGGCTTAAGGCTGGAATCATTTCCAAAGAGCCAGAAGCCCCGATTTATATCAGCACATTGGTTTTATAGACATTGTGACACATATGAAACGGCTCCTCCTCCCCCTCCCACGTGGGGTTGCAGTCCCCAACATTTCTTCTCTTAGCACTATTGTTTATAATACAAGAACTGGGTTATAGGGTAGCCATGATAAGGAGAGAACAGAAGAGAACAAGATATACAATTGTATGACCTTTGACAAGATAAGGAATTCCTGTGTCTCATCAGCTTACAACAATATATTCAAGGGAGAAAGAGCTTAGCAAGAACATGAAGCATGAGACTGCATGAGGCTACTTAGTCTGACCCCCGATATGGCTGCTACACATGGGGTCACGAAGAGTCGGACATGACTGAACGACTGAACAACAACAACTATGCGGACCTTTGTTGTCAGTGTGATGTCTCTGCTCTTCACTATGTTATCAAGATTCGTCATTGCTCTCCTCCCAAGAAGTCAGCGTCTTCTGATTCCCTGGCTGCAGTCAGCGTCTGCAGTAATCTTTGCGCCTAGAAAGACAAAGTCTGTCACTGCCTCCACGTTTTCTCCCTCTATTTGCCAGTTATTAATCAAGCTGGTTGCCATAATCTTGGTTTTTTTGAGGTTTAAGTGCAACCCAGGTTTTGCACTTTCTTCTTTCACCTTTGTCATAAGGTTCCTCAGCTCCTCCTCGCTTTCAGCCATCAAAGTGGTATCATCCGCATATCTGAGATTGTTAATATTTCTTCCAGTGATTTTAACTCCAGCCTTGGATTCATCAAGCCCAGCACGTCGCATGATGTGTTCTGCGTATAGTTTGAATAGGTAGGATGAGAGTATACAACCCTGCCGTACTCCTTTCCCAATCTTAAACCAGACCGTTGTTCCATGGTCTGTTCTTACCATTGCTACTTGGTTGTTATACAGATTCCTCAGGAGGCAGACAAGATGACTTGGTTTCCCCATACCACCAAGAACTTGCCACCATTTGTTATGATCCACACAGTCAAAGGCTTTAGAATAGTCAATAGAACAGAAATAGATGTTTTTCTGAAGCTCCCTGGCTTTCTCCATTATCCAGCGGGTACTGGCAATTTGGTCTCTAGTTCCTCTGCCTTTTCTAAACCCAGCTTGTACATCTGGCAATTCTCGTTCCATGAATTGCTGGAGTCTACCTTGCAAGATCTTGAGCATTACCTTACTGGCATGTGAAATAAGTGCCACTGTTCGATAGTTTGAACATTCTTTAGTGTTTCCCTTTTTTGGTATGGGGATATAAGGTGATGTTTTCCAGTCTGGTGGCCATTCTTGTGTTTTCCAGATTTGCTGGCATATGGCATGCATCACCTGGACAGCATCATAGTTACTGTTGTTTAAAACCAGAATTAAATACATTGTTTATCCAGTGTGACTCAGTAAACTCAATTCCCACATTGTTACTCTCAAGGTTAACAGATTTCACAGCAATAACCACATTGCCTTTGCATCCTTGAGGGTGCAGGGTTACAAAAGGTAATTCCTGAAATAGCGGCAGTGTGGCTGGTAATACCAGCAACCAACCCCTCACCCCCCTCAGGTGAGGTCTCAGTGCTCAGGGCTGCACGCAAAAAAACAGTGGCTCAACTTCTTGCTAAGGGTGTTTCTACGTTAAGCAAAAAGCCTGCAGTCTTGCTTTCGTAGCTTAACTTCTGCTGCACTGTTTTCTCGCAGCCCCCAGGAAACCTCTGACTTACTTCTGAGTAGACATAAAAGGTAAGATTGTGCCATAAGCCTGCAACCCTTGGCACACTTATGTGGGAGTAAACCCCATTGAAGAACCCAATGGGACTTACTTCTGAGTAGACATAAGATCACCCTGTAAGTCTGCAACCCTCAGCACACTTACTTGGGAGTAAGCCCCAATGAACTTAATAGGGTTCTCTGAAACAACAGGGGACGTTGCTTCTGAGCTTGGTGGGGTGGGAGATCAGATGTGTCTTCCTTTGTTGCAGGGAGGCATTTTACCCTCTTCTCCCTCCGACTGAGAAATGCAGAGGCAGGAGACGCAATTGGCAGGCGATTCTCACCCTCGCTCCTGTCAAATCTCATCCTGACGGCGCCCCCAACAACTGAAAACAAACGCCCACAGCGGGCAGACACAGCCGCTTCTTTCGCTATTGGAGAATTCCACAGGGAGGTCGCGGTGCTCCTGTTCCGTGGGCTGGGAAAAATACCACATTTTTTGTGTTTGGGGAAAACATGAGATAGGCTGGAGGAAATAGCAGGAGACGCCCTGGAGGGTAACGGCGTCATCCGAAGAGCCCGCAGACTTCCGAGAGAGAGCCATCTCAACAGCAGGGCGAAAGCTCCGTGTGATGGATCCCTAAATCTCTCTTCCTCGCACTCATGGTCTTCCCCATTGCCTAAAAATGCCACAGAGTTTGTGAACTGGGACTAAGATGTGTTTGAATGACAAAAATATTTCTTTTCCTGATGTAGGGAAGCTTGCGAGGCCATCTTTGGAATCTCACTGTCATAATGCATAACAACAATAGTTCTGGCATCAAACACTCACAGTTCAAAATTTCTGTCTTCCTTTACCACCTGGACTACTAGAGCTTAGCAAAAGAGGTACACACATGGTCTCCTCCATCTCAAAAATGGTTTGGCTTTCTGGGCACCACACTTTAAGGATATAGATGTATTGAAACTAGTTTCGTTTTCACTGTAGTTGTTTTAATGTTGTGCTTTTAATATTGTATCTAAATGTATTTAAATATTGTGAACCACTGAGGGATTTTACTATATTCAGCAGTATAGAAATGCCACAAATAAAGTAAGTTCAGAGAAGGGCAACAAAGATGGTCAAAAGTATGAAAAACAAGTCCTACGAAGAAGGTTTGAAGAAATGGGTTTGTTTAGCCCTAGAGAAGCAGAGACTAAGTGGAGTCTGTGGCACTCTTCAAATACCTGAAGGGCTGCCCTGAAGAGGAGGACAGAGGCCTTTTCTCTTCTGCCACAGAGGGCAAGACTAGATCTACTGGGGATAAGCTACAGGAGGGTAGAGTTCGGATGAACATCAGGAGAAATTTCTTGATGGCAAGAGCGGATCAACGATTAACTAGTGCAGGTGTGGGCAGACTGCAGTCTTATCAGATCTATTATGTGTTTTTTGTTTGTTTGTTTGTTTGTTTGTTTACTAGAACACCAAGATCCACCAGCCAGAATCAGATGCAACAGACAATCAGGTTGCCTCTGAGTACATTCTCAGCCTAGGGGTTTCTTTCAGTCCCAGAACTTAACTGCACTCGTATTCCTTTCACACAAAAGTTCTCTTCTGAGTACCCCAAGCTTTCCTCATGTCAGCAGCCTAATTTAAGTGGGAAAAAAATTATCTTGTTACTATTCTTAAGCAGTTCAAAGTCTGAAACCCTTGCTGATCTACTTCAAATCACCCAGATACCTGCGAGTAGATCCTGTAAGCCATTTTGTGGCCACCCCTGACTTAGAGGGGTGGGTGGGCTCCCCCTCACTGGTGGTCTTCAAGTGTAGGGTAGTCAGCCATCTGTTGGGGATGTTCTAGCTCTGGATTTCCTGCATCGAATGGAGGCTGGATTAATGGCCTACAATCCCCCTCCAACTCTTATCATTCTAAAGCCACATTGGTTCATTAGTATTTGATTTGAAACCCTGGATTTAATTCTTACATCTTAGTGCTTTCACATTCATGCTTTGCAGAAGGGGTGCTTGCCATTGGAAATACATTCCTTTTCCATGAGCAAATGAGGAAAGAGAATGCTCTCTTGCTGGCCAGCAGGAATTTTCTTTCTTGAGTATATCGCACTGAAAATATTTGCACATTCTCAGTGCTTGTGACTAGAATCAAATTCTGGTAATATTTCAGTCTGCTCAAATGGTCTACACCAAACTCTTTATGACCATGTTTTTATTGGGAAAGTGCCATATACTGAGTAGAAAAGCAGGCATCTTAGAATCGGTTTTTTCATAGAATCATAGAATAGTAGGGTTGGAAGGGGCCTACAAGGCCATCGAGTCCAACCCCCTGCTCAATGCAGGAATCCAAGTCAGAGCATCACTGACAGATGGCTGTCCAGCCTTGTCTTGAACGCCTCCAGTGTGGGAGAGCCCACCGCCTCCCCAGGGAATGGGTTCCATTGTCGTATTGCTCTAACAGTCAGGAAGTTTTTCCTGATGTTCAGCCAGAATCTGGCTTCCTGTCACTTGATCCCATTATTCCGTGTCCTGCACTCTGGGATGATCAAGAAGAGATCCTGGCCTTCTTCTCTGGGACAACCTTTCAAGGACTTGAAGAGCGCTATCCTATCTCCCCTCAGTCTCTTCTCAAGGCTAAAAATGCCCAGTTCTTTCAGTCTCTCCTCATGTTTCCAGTCCCCTGATCATCTTTGTTGCCCTCCTCTGAACCCTCTCCAGTTTGTCTGCATCCTTCTTAAAGTGTGGTGCCCAGAACTGGACACAGTACTCCAGATGAGGCCTAACCAGTGCTGAGTGGAGGGGAACTAGTACTTCCCAGGATTTGGAAGCTATGCTTCTATGAATGCAGCCCAAAAGAGCATTGGCCTTTTTTGCAGCGACATCACCTTGTTGGCTCATATTCAGCTTGTGATCGACAACAATTCCAAGATCCTTCTCGCTTGTAGTGTTGTTGAGCCACGTATCCCCCATCTTGTAACTGTGCCTTTGGTTTCTTTTTCCTAGGTGCAGAACTTGGCATTTATCCCTATTAAATGTCATTCTGTTGTTCTCTGCCCAGCGCTCCAGTCTATCCAGATCACTTTGAATTTTGTTTCTGTCTTCCAAAGTATTAGCTATCCCGCCCAATTTTGTGTCATCTGCAAATTTGATCAGCATTCCCTGCACCTCCTCCTCCAAGTCATTAATACAAATGTTGAAGAGCACTGGGCCCAGGTACCCCACTCATTACCTCTCCCCAGTTGGAGAAAGTCCCATTGAGAAGCACTCTTTGAGTCCAATTCTGTAGCCAACTATGGATCCACCGGATCGTTGTTTCATCTAGCCCACTTTGAGCTAGTTTGCTCATCAGGAGATCATGGGGCACTTTGTCCAAAGCTTTGCTGAAGTCGAGGTATATGATGTCCACAGCATTCCCACGGTCCACAAGAGAGATTACTTGATCAAAAAATGAGATCAGATTCGTCTGGCAGGATTTGTTTTTGACAAATCCATGTTGGCTTCGAGTAATCACGGCATTGTTTTCAAGGTGCTTCCAGATGGATTGCTTTATCATCTGCTCCAGAATTTTCCCAGGGATTGATGTCAGACTGACTGGTCTGTAGTTCCCAGGTTCCTCCTTTTTACCCTTTTGGAAGATAGGGGCAACATTAGCCCTCCTCCAGTCATCTGGCACTTCCCCCTGTAGCAGAAATCAGAGTCAGAGAGACCACGGAGTGAAGGAAAAAGAGATTCTTCTTTATTTAACGCGCGGGCTTGAGGCTGGAATCGTTTCCAAAGAGCCAGAAGCCCCGAATCACAGTAATACATGACTTTTATAGATATGACAGCAAGCAGTTTCCCCCGCCCCTTCTCTCGCGGTTTCTAACTGCGAGGTCTATGAAAATGGGTAATAGGGCATGATTTGCAAAGAATGAGACCTTGATATGTATCCAAGCTATATGCAAGCCAAGCAGAGGACTGGAACATGATATGCCAGTGTCAGAGAGACCCAGTCCTGTCAATAATTTGGGGAATTTCCACATTGCTGTTTTTGCTGTCTTATGCCAGCTCAGCAAGGACATTTCTGATTTTTTTACATGGCTGCTACATTCCCCCCTTTAATGCATAATTTTATTACAATTATAGCATTAAATTACACAAGAAGTTGGCAATGCATAACACAGGATTACTATAGCACTTTTACTGTATATCTTGCTGAGCTATTAAAGCATAGCGGGCAGCTGTTTTGGTGGCCGAGGCAGTAAACTGATGTTTCAAGCAACGCATGAACCAGGGGATGCAGAAACACAACAGCATTCCTACCACTATTACTGGCAATATTAGAACGAACAATGCTTTTAGCCATCTGAGGTCTGGAAGCCAAGAGGTCAACCAATCGAGCCAATCATGTTTTCCTATTGTTATATCTGCTACTATATTACGCAGATTATTGATCTGCATATTTACAGCATTGCTGTTATCAGCTAAATTAAAACAACAAAGCTTCTGGTGTGACTCACATCCCAGATGATGGAGAAGGAAAAGATAATCTATACCAGCTCTGTTTTCTAAGACGGCACCTCTTAGGTCACGTAATTCTTTATTTAATAATGACAGAGCTCGTGAGGTGGCATTTATGCTTTTGGCTAAGCTACAGGCTAACTTGTTAATCTCCAGACCATCGGCCAAGGCTAGGCCTGGCACTCCAACCAGAGATGCTGCTAATGCTAGTTTCTCTGAATCAGAGTACAGACTCACATGACTAGTACAGCTCTCAGTCAGCTGGAGTGCCTGGGGCTGTCGTTGGCAAATTTTCTCAGGCCATGGGGGAAGGACTGGTACCAGACGGCTAAGGCAACATGGGTGGTTATCAGACAAATTGGCAGGGATGAAAGACCAGGTACGGGAACCACAGGTCCAAAACCATCCATGAGGCAGAAGTATATGTGCATAATTAAAGGATATGTTTTGAATTTCATTACAGTGGAAGGGGGGTCCAGGGATAGCTTTACATTTTCCAGAAGATTTTTGACAATTAATTATACGAGCACAAGTGGCATTTATACCAGCTACAATGGGAGTGCGTAAAGTAAATTCAGTAGGAGGCAGAGTTTTTGTAACTGCGCCCCAGTTTGCATTTTGGGAATAAGTCAAATTTATATGGTAATGGCTTAACATAGTATCATTTTGAATCTCATCGGGATGCCTACAAACAGGTATTAAACAGGAACTAATGAGTCTATTGGCTGGTATATCTTCTGGCAAACAAAAATGCTTTACTCCAGTGATATTAGCTAAGTGAAGCCAATAATTATCAGCAAACCTTAAGGGCATACTCCCCTCTCCCAAAGCAGGCCCCCCTTTTGCGCACAATACTGAGGAGGTGCAACTTATCACTACTAACATCGCAACATACATGTTTAATCTTCTTTGGGATCTGACCGTACGCAGGGCAGCCATTTACCCGGCAAGCTGCAGTAAGGTCTAGTCCCGCTCTTCAATTCTCCAGCTGCAGGTCTGACCGTACGCAGGGGGAACAATTTCCTGGTTTGTCCCCAGTAAGGTCTAGCCTGAGTCTTCTTTTACTGCTTTTTCTTTTTCAGTACAACTTTTAAAGGATTGTCAGGATTTCTGTTTGCAATCCACTCCCCCCCTTTTGCTTTCTTGACTCGCGTCCAATGTATCCAAGGTTTAACTCCAGCTACTTTTACAGCTGTAGGGGTGGAAAGTATAACAGTATTTGGTCCTTTCCATCTGGGAGTTAAAGGGTCATTTTTCCAATCTTTGACCCACACTTCGTCTCCCGGCTGGAAAGGATGGATTTCAGTAATAGGAATTGGGGGTCTATTTTCCAAAATATACCGACGCTGGGCTTGAAGAACTTTGCCCAGTGCCTGAACCTCTTGGGTTAAACTAACATTGGCCAATTCTTGCAGGTCTCCCTTTAATCCTACTAAAATTTGGGGAGGCCTGCCATACATTAATTCAAAGGGAGATAGACCAGTAGTTTTGTGTGGAGTGCTTCGAATTCTGAACAGAGCTAAGGGCAGCATCTCTATCCATTTTCGCTGAGTTTCCTGACACAGCTTGGCTAAGTGGGTCTTGAGGGTTCGATTCATCTTTTCCACTTGTCCAGAACTTTGCGGACGGTACGCACAATGAAGCTTCCACTGAATGCCTAATAAATGGTTAACTCCTTGCAACACCTGGTCAACAAATGCAGGGCCATTATCGGATCTAATAAATAGGGGTAATCCGTGTCTCGGAATTAGGTCTTTCATTAAGGCTTTTATAACTTCACGTGCTTTCTCAGTTCGGGTAGGATAGGCGTCTACCCATCCTGTGTAAGTGCACACAAAAACTAGTAGATAACGATAATGGCCTACCCTAGGCATTTCAGTAAAGTCAACAACTAGGGCCTCAAAAGGAAGAGTGCCAAGTTGCTGAATGCCGGGAGGGGGTTTCTTCCCTTGTCTGGGGTTATTTCTGGAGCATTCTACGCATCGCATAGATGCTAAATTGGCATAACTGTGTAGTCCATTGATGTAGACCTGCTTTTGTAGTAGTGCTGCCAGGGCACTTTTTCCCAGATGGGTAGCTTTATGTGCAGTCTGCACAATGCTCCAAGCTAGCCGTTGTGGCACATAGATTCGTCCATCTGGCAGTTCCCACCACTTCTGGGCTATTTTCTTAGCTTGCAGGGTCTCAACAGCCATTTGATCCTCTTCTGGAGTGTAGGTTGGACGCACATCTGTCAAGTTAACTTGGAATAACGGGGCTTCCGAGATGGTCATCTCAATTTTTTCTCTATTGTGCTCATCTCTGAGGGCAACTTGCTTGGCTACGTGATCTGCTTATCGATTGCCTTCTGCCACCTCACTTGTTCCCTTTTGATGTCCTCGGCAATGTATTACTGCCACACGTTTGGGGTGCCATACGACATTTAATAGAGCCGATATTTCTGTTATATTTTTGATACCTTGTCCGGTGGAGTTTATTAATCCTTTCTCACGGTACAATGCTCCATGGGCATGGAGGGTGGTGAAAGCATACTTAGAGTCCGTATAAATATTGACCGTGAGTCCAGCAGCCAACGTCAGGGCTCGAATTAGGGCAATTAATTCTGCCTTTTGGGCTGAAGTTCCCACAGACAGAGGATTGGCCTCGATAACCTTGTCTTTAGTTACTACTGCATAGCCAGCGTATCTTTTTCCATCTCGGACAAAACTGCTTTCATCAGTAAAGTAGGTGACGTCTGGGTGAGGCCAGGGGCTATCACGCAAGTCTGGACGACTGGAATAAACTTCATCCATAGTTTTGATGCAATCGTGCTCAGGCTGACCTCCTGGTTCTATTGGCAGCAGCGTGGCCGGATTTAAGTTGGATGACACCTCTAACTTGATACGTGGATTTTCACAGAGCAGAGCTTGGTACTTGGTCATGCGCTCGTTGGTGAACCAGTAATTTCCTTTATACTCCATTAGCGTGAGTACTGCATGTGGAACCCGGACGGTTAGTTCTTGTCCCATTGACAACTTATCTGCCTCTTTAACCAGGAGGGCGGTTGCGGCAATGGCTCTCAGGCAAGCTGGCCAGCCTTTGGCAACTACATCCAACTGCTTGGATAAATATGCAACAGGTCTCTGCCATGATCCAAGTTGCTGTGTCAGCACCCCTACAGCTACATTGTCTCGTTCATGGACATACAACATGAAAGGCTTAGCCACATCAGGAAGTCCTACAGCAGGCGCTTGGAGTAATGCTTTCTTAATATCTATGAAAGCTTGTTTTTGTGGCTCTCCCCACTGAAACGGATCTGCCTCTGAACCTTTGGTAGCTTCATAAAGAGGCTTACTCATTACAGCAAAGTTGGGAATCCAGATTCTACAAAACCCTGCAGCCCCAAGGAACTCCCGCACCTGCTTCCTAGTAGTTGGCTCTGGCAGGGCACACACAGTCTCTTTCCGTTCAGGACCCAATTCTCGCTGATGTTGAGATACTATGAACCCTAGATATCGTACCTGGGTTTTACAAAGTTGTGCCTTTTTCCGGGATACTTTATATCTTCGTTCCCACAGAAGTTGCAACAGTTCTTGGGTGCTTTGCCAGCATTCGAGTCTTGATGATGCTGCTAAGAGCAAATCATCAACGTACTGCAACAGAACTCTTTTCCCGGGTTCGGAATGAAAATTTTGGAGGTCTTGACTTAGGGCTGTCCCAAATAATGTGGGGGAGTTTTTGAAACCTTGGGGAAGACGGCCCCAGGTCAGTTGGGTCTTCCTCCCAGTCATGTGATCTTCCCATTGAAAGGCGAAAATAGCTTGGCTCGTAGGTGCCAGTCGGATACAAAAAAAAGCATCTTTTAAGTCTAAGGTAGTAAAGTGAGTTGCTTCAGATGGAATCAATCTCAACAAGACATAAGGGTTCGGGACCACCGGATGTATCGTCACGGTTGCTTGGTTGACCAGTCTGAGATCTTGTACTGGACGGTAATCTTCTGTGCTGCCGGGTTTCTTGACTGGCAGAAGGGGGGTATTCCATGGAGACTGACATTCTCGAAGGATACCATATTGTAACAGACGGTTTAGGTGCTTCTGAATTCCTAGCACCGCTCGGCGCGGCAGTGGATACTGACGTACGTGCACTGGTATTGCTCCTGGTTTTAATTCAACTACAACAGGGGGCACACATCTTGCCATTCCTGGTGGATTATCTTCAGCCCACACTCCAGGCACATGGAAAGCCTGCCATGGCTCTTCATCAAGTACTGGCATGGTCCAATGTAGCCTCTACTCTTCTTCCTGTGGATATGTGAGTGACAGGAGCTGACCTTCTTGGGGCCTGCGGAAGGCGACAGCCGTTGTTCCATCTTCTTCAAAGGATATTTGGGCCCTCAGCTTTGACAACAAATCACGTCCCAACAATGGCATAGGGCATTCAGGTAAATATAAAAACTGATGTTCTACTATGTGGCTTCCAAGCCGACAAGTCCGTTGCTGCAACAAATGCTTTTCTTCTACTGCACCAGTTGCCCCAATCACCCGCACTTTTTGATGGGTGAGGGGAGCAACGGGGTAGGTCACCACTGATGATGCTGCTCCAGTGTCAATCATAAAATCAATATTTTGGCCCCCCACAGTGGCAGTGACCATGGGCTCCCCGGGGCCAAGATTAAAGGGGCCCGGTCTGTCCTATTTAAGACTTTCGGTTGCGGCCATTCCCGTAAAGGGATTCACTTCGTAATTCCCAGTTGATTCTCTTTGCATTTGCCAGTTATTTGGTTGCCAGCATGGCGGCTGTCCCCTCCCTCGTCCGTGGTGGCCCCCTCGATTTTCCGCCTGGTACATCGGATTGGTTCCATTTGGACACTCACGCCACCAATGCCCATCTTGTCCACATTGGGCGCACTGATTCCTTCTCAAAAATTCTCTTCTTCCTGCTCTCCCCTTCCCTCGTCCACGTCCTCTTTGCTCTCTGCCCAGTCCTCCATCTTGCGGACCTACTAGTGCTGCAGCAAGCAGTTCCGCCTTTTTCACCATTCTCTTCTCCTTTTCTTTCTTTTCTTCTTGGTCCCTGTTTACATACACCTTCTGAGCGACTTCTAATAATTCCGTCAAATTTTTCCCAGCAAAACCATTTAACTTTTGTAGCTTTCTTCGAATATCTTTATAACTCTGAGTTACAAAAGCCATATTAATCACTTTCATATTTTCTTGGGCTTCTGGGTCGAGAGGGGTGTACTGGCGATATGCATCCAGGAGACGTTCTAAATATTCTCCAGGTGCTTCGGTTGCTCCTTGCAACACTTCAGAGACTGTTGTCATATTAATAGACTTTTTCATTCCTGCTCTCATAGCTTGCAACAGCAAGGTTTGGTACTGAGTGATGCGTTCTAACCCTGCCGGTAGGTTGGGATCCCAATGGGGATTTTCTAAGGGCACTCTCTCTCTCATCCATCCTTGGGGATTTACATAATTTTCTGGGGCTCTTTCTAAGGCGATTTGTTCCATTTGCTGATGGATTCGTCGCCTTTCCTCAGTGGTAAATAACGTCAAAAGCAACTGTTGGCAATCTTGCCAGTTAGGCATATGCGAGGCCATAATGCTGGAGCATAGTTCCACTAGCTCATTAGGCTTTGTGGTATATGAAGCATAATGGGTCTTCCAGTTTAACAAGTCTGAAGTTGTAAAGGGTGCATAAGTGTAGGCTTGGATGGGGATATAATGCTCTGCCGCCTCGGGATCTGGGTTGTGCACCATCTGAGTTATCTGCCTCAGAGGAAGCAGAGGCTGGGCTTCACTCCCTGACTGCTGAGCCGTAGACGGGCTCAACCCCTCTTCTTTTTGTGAGCACATCTCTGTAAGGGCCGTTGCTGATTTTACTACTTCTTCTACCCAACTCCTCAATTCTGCAGCCTCTTTTATTAATGCTGACTGAGGTGTAAGAGGGGAATCTCCCGATCCTGCAGAGATGGAAGCCTCAGCAGGCAATATCTGAGAGTTGAGGACCGTAGCTGAAATCGGCGAATTACTGCCCGTGGGGCTTGTAACTGATGGCGTCAACTCCAAGTCGAGGCGCGGGGCAGTGCCTCCGGAAAGGGAGGATGGCAGGGGCTCAGGATTTCGACGAGGCGGTCTTACAGTAACATGGGCCCGGGGTGGAAGCGGGGCATAAGCGGGTGGAAATGCCGTTAGCTCTGCCAGATCTTCACCCGGGGCTTCTAACACTGGCTGTAATTTCTTGGCTAACTTTTCTTTTCTGAGCACCAAAACTTTTGCTTGGGATTCAAGGCATTTCTTTAGCCACGGAGGAGAAACACGGACTATGGAATCCCACGAGTCTATGTAGGGAAATTGATCAGGGTGCACAGGGTTCCCAACTATGATGGCGTATACACGACTGATTTTGCTGGGCTCCAAAGAGCCTCCAGTAGGCCATCCTACACCAAAAGATGGCCACTCTATTTCACACAAAGTCTGCAACCGTTGAGGATTCATGGGGGGGTCCCCATAATCTCCACTAAAACCTTTCTTAAAATTTGCTAACATACATCCCAAGGGGGTGCAAGGTTTGCTTCCCCCGCCACCCATAGCCTCCCTCCTAAATTGAAGACAGACACAATGAGGGAATGGGATTGGTCAGTGAGTAAGGGGTCTCACTGGCCGACACAAGAGGATGTTACACACCACGCACTTTGCTACTGGCCTGGGCACCCGGACGGTCAACGGTATGCTTCAGAAACCGCAGTAGCCACTCACACAATCATCATTCTCTCCACTGCTTCCATATGTCCCTGCCACCCACTTTTCCCACTTTTTTACCAGAGCGGAAAACGGCTTCCCCAGCTTCCTCAGCTTCCTACTGAGTACTGGCGTGCTAGGTACTGGCGCCCACTCGGGGGTGTGATCAGGCCCCCCTTCTACCCGCAAGGAGTAGGTTCTTTTGTATACGTATACCACCAACACTGACCTTCTTCATAAGGCGGGGCCCTCTTTTTTTCTGCCCAGTGGCCTTTCTCCCTAAAGGCGGGGCCCTCTTTTTCCCATATACTTGCCTTTTTCCTGAAGGCTTCCAATGTGGAATTCACAGGCAGGGCTCAAATTCCTTCTACCGCTTCCCAAGGTTCTCTTGCCGCTCGCTACCGTTCGGGCGGTCCCAGCTCAGGCTGTCTCCCGTTCATCCAACAAAAAGGTCGGTGGCGCCAAGAAAGGGAGGCATGCGCCGAGCCCGTCTCCCCGGTGCGGCGATCAAGAGCAGGCAACTGCCACCTGTCTGGCTCAGAGCCTGCCACATCCGAGTCACGGCACCATTTATGTAGCAGAAATCAGAGTCAGAGAGACCACGGAGTGAAGGAAAAAGAGATTCTTCTTTATTTAACGCGCGGGCTTGAGGCTGGAATCGTTTCCAAAGAGCCAGAAGCCCCGAATCACAGTAATACATGACTTTTATAGATATGACAGCAAGCAGTTTCCCCCGCCCCTTCTCTCACGGTTTCTAACTGCGAGGTCTATGAAAATGGGTAATAGGGCATGATTTGCAAAGAATGAGACCTTGATATGTATCCAAGCTATATGCAAGCCAAGCAGAGGACTGGAACATGATATGCCAGTGTCAGAGAGACCCAGTCCTGTCAATAATTTGGGGAATTTCCACATTGCTGTTTTTGCTGTCTTATGCCAGCTCAGCAAGGACATTTCTGATTTTTTTACATGGCTGCTACACCCCGTCCTCCATGATTTCTCAAAGAGAATAGACAGCAGTTCTGAGAGTTCTTCTTCCAGTTCCTTTATTACTCTAGGATGCAGTTCATTTGGCCCTGGAGAAGTGAACTCATTCAAAGTAATGAGGTGTTCCTTGACCATATGCCTATCGATCTCAAGCTGCAATCCTGCCCCTTCAGCCTGTATTTCGCTTTTGCCAGGGGGTCATAGACCCTCTTTTGGGAGAAGACTGAGCCAAAGTAGGAATTGAGCACCTCTGCCTTTTCTTTGTCATCTGTTATCGTTTTGCCATCCTTATTTAATAGCTGAACCACCATTTCTTTCCTCTGCCTTTTACTATGCATGTAGCTGAAGAAAGCCTTTTTGTTGTTTTTAGCATCCCTCACTAACCTCAGCTCGTTCTCAGCTTTAGCCTTCCTGACACCATCCCTGCAATTCTATGCTACCTGCCTGTACTCTTCCTTTGTTGCTTGTCCTTCCTTCCACTTCCTATATGTGTCCTTTTTTGTTTTCAGGTAATCTCTAAGCTTTTTGTGCTTCTTCTGGTTGAAGAAGCTTCTTCTGTTGTCTTCCACCTTTTCTTCTTGTTGGAATTGTTTGTAATTGTACCTTGAGAATTTCCTTTTTTAAAAGCTCCCACCCATCTTGGACTCCTTTTCTCGTTAGCGTCGCTTACCATGGGACCTTACTTATCACTGTTCTGAGTTTATTAAAATCAGCTTTCCTAAAATCCAGGGTACGCGTTTGACTACACTCGGCTTTTGTTTCCCTTAGAACCAAGAACTCAAGTACAACATGGTCGCTTTCCCCCAGAGTTCCTGTAACTGCTACTTGATCCACTAAGTCATCTCTTTTGGTTAGGATCAAGTCAAGGATACCCGATCCTCTAGTTCCTTCCTCTACTTTCTGTAAGAGGAAGTTATCTGCTACACAAGTCAGGAATTTCCTGGAGGGGCCGTGTTTTGCAGAATTTGTCTCCCAACAAATATCAGGGAAATTGAAGTCCCCATCACTACTACATCATGCTTCCTTGAAACACTGGCTATATGCTTTTCAAAAGTTTCATCCTCGTCTTCTCCTTGGTTGGGTGACCGGTAGTAGACTCCGACCACCAGGTTCCTTTTATTCTTTGCTCCATTAATTGTGATCCAGATTCTCTCGATGGGGCTACCAAGCTCATCCTCCTGCATTTCTGTGCAGAGATACGTATTTTTCACGTACAGTGCAACTCCACCTCCCTTTCTGTTCCTCCTGTTCTTTTTGAACAAGTTATATCCTTCAATTGCTGTATTCCAGTCATGAGAGTCATCCCACCAAGTCTCAGTTATACCTATCAAGTCATAATTTCCCTCCTGTATTAAGAGTTCAAGTTTGTTCCGTTTGTTTCCCATACTCTGGGCATTACTATATAGACATCGAAGACCATGTGCTTCATAGTCTGGCTTTTTTCCTACATGTGTCTGAAGACTATTATTGGGCACTATTAGAGCTTTTCTCTCCATTGTGGTGCATGAGCCTTCATCCATTGTTAATCCCCAACTTTACATCTCCCTTCCCCGCAGGATTCAGTTTAAAGCCCTCGTTATGAAGTTCTTCATGCTGTGGCGAAACACATTCTTCCCAGCCTTTGTGAGGTGCAACCTGTCCCTTGCCAACAGTCCATCTTCCAGGAAGTATAGCCCGTGGTCCCAGAATCCAAATCTCTCTCGTCGGCACCAGCTTTGTAGCCAGTCATTCACCCGGAGTATTTTTCATTCCCTTTCTATCCCTTTTCTAACTACTGGAAGGCTGGATGAGAAAACTATCTGGGCCCCAAAGTTCTTGAGTTTCCTTCCCAAAGCTTCAAAGTCTGACGTGATTTCTTCATAGCTCCGCTTGGTGGTATCATTTGTTCCCACAAGGATGAGAAGAAAGGGATCCCTGTCAGTGGGCTTTATGAGTGCAGGCAACCTTTCAGTCACGTCTCTAATCCGTCCTCCCAGGAGACAACATACCTGGTGAGTCCATGGGTCTTCACGACATACTTGGGTCTCGATACCACGCAGCAAGGAGTCTCCCACTACTACCACTCTTCTCTTCTTCTTGTTGTAGGCCTGGGTTTCATCGCCTCTGCTTGATTGACCTTCAGCCTCTTGCTCACTCTCATGTAGGTTCCCCTGTGATTCCTCCTCTGCAGGTTGTCCTCCAGTCTCAACCGCAAGTACCTGGAATCGGTTCCACAGCTCCACTGCTTCCACTGGTGCAGAGTGGTGTCTAGTTCTTCTTCTCCTAACTGTCACCCTTTTCCAAGGAGTATCCTCTACTCCATTTTTCTTCACCTCACCATTTCCCACTGCCTCATCTTGCTGTTGCTCTTCAAGCTCCTGTTCTTCACTTTGCTGATGTAGTTCCCCCATTCTGTCCAAGAACTCTTCGTGTTCTCTTATTCCCCGGAGGGTCGACAGTCGCCGCTCCAGTCCACTTACTTTTTCTTCCAGCAGCGTGATCAACTTGCACTTGTTGCAGGTGTAGGCCATGTTGTTCTCAGGCAAGAAAACAAACATTGCACACACCTTGCAGGTCACCACCACTGGAGAGTCCTGTCCTTCCATTGCCTCTTTTCCCTTTTTGTGTCTAGCTTTGTGATTGTTCTAGACTAGCCTGTGCCTGCTCCTCCACTCAGTAGAGGTTAAAAGCAGAGTCCCACTGGTGTGGAAGTGTGTGTTACAAGACAAATAAATGAAAAAATGTTAGTTAAAAAATAAAATAAAAAATAAAATAAAAAAAATGTTAGGGACCTCCCCTGCTGAACTCCCCTAGCCAACTCCTGTTTGCTCCCCCTGTCCGCTCGCTCTGGTCGCTTGCTCTCTGGGAGCTTGCTTGCTTCTGTAGTCCATGGACCAGGTGGAGCAGCTTGTTCGGCTCTGCTCTGCTCAGCTGGGAGGCAGGAAACAGACTGAAGCTTCCCGCCCACTCAGCTGCTGGGAGTACTCAGGCCACCCCCCCAATTCAGTTGGAGCTCTCAGAAGCATCTGGTGAGCTCACAGCCACTCAGAAGGATGAAGGGCAGCCCCCTGGGCTTCCTGCAGCCCACTTCCCTCTTAGCCTCTGTCTCCTTTGTCTCTTCTACCACTGCAACTCCCCTGGCCAACTCCTGCTTGCTCCCCCTGTCCGCTTGCTCTGGTCGCTCGCTCTCTGGGAGCTTGCTTGCTTCTGTAGTCCCTGGACCAGCTGGAGCAGCTTGCTCTGCTCTGCTCTGCTCAGCTGGGAGGCGGGAAACAGACTCACTTTTGAATGGCATCAATATAAACAGTGTTGAATCTTCCCAGATTGTGTCTAAGAAAAATGTGCTTTACATGTAGCAGCAAATAGACTGTTCCACAGAGTGTTTTGCTTACAATAAAAGTAAGAATGAGAGTGAGGAAGACCAGTAGGAACACCACAGTGTTTATTTAGCTGGCTATCCAACAGAACTGCCAGTGTTCCTCTTTCCAAATCGTAGTTGAAATTCACCACCTTTATTCTAGAGTCTGTAAGTGAGTTTGGTGTTGCTCAGGATATGTTAAATCCTAGGGGCAAAATCAAAGTGCTGCTAAAGACAAACAGATAAGGACAAATATCTCTTCAAAGAATCTGAATGCTAAAAAGAAAGTTTCACTCAGTCTTTTGGATAGAAAACTTACAGCATTCTTGATTTGCTATTAAGGAATTTGGTGTTCCAGTGAGGGTGCAATGTTAGGCTCCAATAAACATTTTTTTCCTCTGATTAATCATCTGCCTTTTAACCAATCAGTGTATTACAAATACTTTGCATATCGTCAGAAGTTGCAGTAGACCACCTGCCCTCCTACTGCCTGTCTTGTCAATCTGATAAAGCAGTACATCAGATTCTATTATGTAAAAGCATGAATGTGCGTTCTGTGCACATGGACAATGCCATGCGTGAGCTGGAAGGGCATCTACTCCAGTTGACTCTTCAAAATCAGACACTGGAAGAACTGGGCAGAGTTCAAAGCAAGGAATGCCATGACTAGTTTACATTAAATCCAAATTAAATTAAGCGCTTGTCAAATGCTGTGCTATTACCTCACAGTGGATAAAGGAGGTTTGCCTCATCATTATTAATAGCCTCCAGCTACTGCTGAATGTGCTTACTCTACCACAGGGTGACTCTCCTGTCCATATAGGAAAAAAATATTTATGCGGGCTTCTGGAAGTTCCAGCTCTGCGCCCTGTTATAGAAAAGTGAGTGTACTAGAAACACAGAAAAAGCCGAGCGCATGTGGATGCTTGGACTTGTCCCAGGACCAAAATGGATGTTCTTGGCAGTGGGCGGGGGGAGGCATGACTAGCCACAAATCAAAATGGTTGCTTAACTTGGGAACTCTTGATTATGCCAAAATAAAAAGGAAGCAAATGCTAGCCCCAATGATAAAAACTAAGCTGAAATTAACACAGTAAGCTGTGAAATGCAAGGAACGCTGCCTACGAAAAAAGAAATAAAGAAACCTGTGGACCTATTTTAACATCCGGAAGACACTGAAAAGCAGTGTTGCAGAGACTGAAGCGGCAGGGCCCAGAATGGCAGAGGCAGGAAACTCCAAAGGGGATGTTTCGCAACAGTGGCAGCCCCAGGAAGGGAGGGAAAGCCTCCTGCCACAACTCAAAAGAGACCTCTCCTCTGAATGGGCTGCACCGCTGAAACCATTAGAGGCTAAGCTGATGGAAATCTCTGATAAAATTATTGACACATCTAAGACAACAAGTGACGTATTTGATATGGGGTTTAAACACATGCACACACGCACACACTCTTAGTGTAGACTAAAACAACTAGAAATATCCAGATGCAGTTGGAGGATCTTGAAAACAGAAACAGATGTACCAACCTGTGCATGAGGGGAATACGGCAGCAGAAAGACGAGGGGTGTATTTAGAAATTTTTCACACAACTGTTTTCAACATGGCTGCCAACTATCACTATTTCAGAAGATGATTTCAAAAGAGCCCACAGCTTTCACAGAATTAGCAGCAATGCCCTCAAAATCTACTAACCCTAGAGAAACAATAGTCAGATTTCCTTAGTTTACTCTAATGGTATTTAGAACACTCAGAAAACTGCAACCACTAATGTATAAAAGCACATCAGTAACAGTATTTCAGGCCCTGGAACACTGCAATGCAGGAAGAACCTATGTCCTCTCACAAGCAAGCGGCAAGATTTTTGTAATGTCTGTTATTGGGCATACCTCTTTAAGCTACTTATAATTCCTAAGGGCATGCAATAGCCAAGCATGACTAGAAAAGAAACAAGGAATCTCTTTGAGCATTTAGTATTGGAACCTCCAGCTGAAGCACAAGAACAAGTGGAAGGTTGATCTGATCACTTTGCAAATCTAAAAATACACTCTTTAAAGAAACAACCAGATTGTAACCTCGCCAGACCTCACTTCTAGGTTGCAGGAATAATGACAAACACAAATGTGGTTCCTTCATACAAGCATCGCACTACAGGCTGGCATTATATTTGACTGTTCGTTAAACCTGGCATGCTGGGAGGTGGGTGCACCCACCCTCATCTTGTCACATCACCTGGAATGTTCTCCTGGGCTGAACAACTCAATCGGGGGCGGGACCCGGTGGCCTTGTAGGCCCCTCCCAACCCTACTGTTCTATGAGTCTGTGATTCAACGGAGTCTGGCTAGGGGTTTCCTATTCCGTGGGGGAGGATCCCCAGGGGGATCAAACTACGTTATCAGTGTTTCTCTTGTAGTTCTGTTTATATGTTGTTTGTGTGGTTGCAACTTTACTAGGGATGTACAAAAGTCACTTACCTTTCGCGGATCATGTTCATGGTTGGGGGGGAGGCGTTCCATCCCTCCCCCCGGAATCCTGGCCAGCCGGCTGTGCACCGCAGGGATTCTGCACAGCCACCGGCCGGCTCTGCCAGCAGCCAAACATCCGGCCGCTGGCTAGCAGGGATGCAGATGGTGGCGGCCGTAGCCATAGCCATAGCCATAGCCGCCGCCGTTTGCGTCCCTGCAGTCAGCTGCGATAGGCTACGTAAATGTTTACGTAGCCTATCACGTCTGACTTAAAAAAACAACAACGCGCATACGCAAATGGCGGCGGCCATGGCCGCCGCCATTTGCGTATGCGCGTTGCTTTTTTTTAAAGTCAGACGTGATAGGCTACGTAAACATTTACGTAGCCTATCATTTTTTTTTTAAACCTAGCTGTGATAGGCTACATAAATCTTTACGTAGCCTATCACTTTTTTTTTTTTTTTAACTGGAAATGGCGGCGGTGGCAGCCGGTCGGAAGACTGGCCGCTGCAGCTGCCGCCGCCGAACCGCCGCCGCCAGGAAGATCCGCCCAAGGTAAGTCTCGTCCCGGGGGGGGGGCGGGAGGGTGGCTGGCCGTTCTGCCACCGATCTCGGGGGGCCGAATGCGCTGGCATTCGGCCTCCCTGAGATCCACAGCTGGATTTTTGTACATCCCTAAACTTTACAGGGATAAACAAGGAAGTATATTGTGGATGTGCTAAATCGGTGTCTAGCTGCGACAATGGACTGGATGAGGGCTAATAAACTGAATCCAGACAAGATTGAGATGTTGGTGGTAGATGGGTCTTTTGACCCGATGGAGGGTGCTCAACCTATTCTGGATGGGGCTGCCCTCCCCCTGAAGGAGCAGATTCATAGCTTGTGGGTTCTCCTTGAGCCGTCTTCGTCACTTGAGGCTCAGGAGGCCTCGGTGGCTGGTGGCCCAGCTATGCCCCTATCTGGACAGAGATAACCTGGCTTCAGTTGTCTATGTTCTCGTGACCTCCAAGTTAGATCACTGCAATGCACTCTATGTGGGGCTGCCTTTGAAGATGGTTCAGAAGCTGCAGCTCATGCAAAACGTGTCGGCCAGATTGATCATGGGGACCAGGAGGTCTGAACATGTAAGACCTGCTCTGGCCCGCTTGCACTGGCTGCCTGTATGTTTCCGAGCCCGATCCAAGGTGCTGGTTTTGACCTATACTTACATGGCTTGGGGCCACAATACCGATGGAGCACCTCACTTGACACGAATCTACCTGTACACTACGCTCAACATGTAAGGCCCTCCTCTGGCTGCCTACTGTGAGGGAAGCTTGGAAGACAGCAACAAGGGAGAGGGCCTTCTCAGTGGTGGTTCCCCCAATTATGGAATGATCTTCCCAATGAGGTCTTTTCAGCGCAAGGTCAAAACCTTTCTCTTTTCCCAGGCATTTGGCAGCATACAATGAGTTTTAATCGATCCTGGATTTGTCTTAGGTTATGGTTAATTGCTTGAGATTGCTTGCTTGAAGTTGTTTTAGATATATGTTGTGTATATTGTTTGTTCGTGTTTTTTTTAATGTAAATGGCTTTTAACCTCTGCATACTGTATTTTAATGTTTGTAATCTTTGTAAACCACCCAGAGAGCTTTGGCTATGGGGAGGTATAGAAATGTAAATAATAATAATAATAATAATAATATTGAAGGGACTTGTTTGAGGAAATGGATACCAAAACCAGTTATACTAATTATGCCTTGGCTTTCCAGGATGACTCCTACAAACCTTTTAAGACTGAATGTAATGACTGGGTAGTCCAAAGAAATGCAGCTGAGCAAATAAAAAAGAGGGCATCGCGGTTATACAAGAAACACGTCACACAGACACCAGGCAGGAGCTGCTCCAGCACAACTGGTCTGGAGATCATTACTCTGCAGTGGGCAACTCCAGGTTTTGAGGAGCTGCCACAAACCTTTCCAAAACCTGTATTTTTATATAGTCAAGCAGTTTCATTTCCTGCCATGGATCTTTGCAACCATGTCTTGGTTCCAGGAAGGGGATCTAGTAGCGAGTGGAGATTTTAAATTGATTTATCACCTCAGTTTAGACAAGCCCCCTAATTGCCCTACAAAATAAACTCAGTCTTTTCTAAAAGTTGAATTACTGGGAAAGAACAGTTTGATAGATGCTTGGCATATTTTAAACACATATATTAAAAATTATGCATATTATTTTGTAATATACAAAAGCTTTAGGTGGCCATGTGAAGTTACAAGATCATCCACCACAGACACATGGATTCTCCTGAGAGCAGCGCTGACACCTTGTGCCTACTTTGACAGGGCCCCAGTCCTTCCTGTACATTCCCTGAGGGCAGCCCCTCTGGGAAGACTCTAGGGTTGAAGGCCCTGGGTCTTGTCTCTCAAACCATAGGTGCTGCTCCAACATCCAGTAACCCTGCCTGCTGCAAAGTGCGATGTCTGCTCTCCTTTGTGGATTGTGCCCTTTTGGGTGCGCATGGGAATGCTCTAAACAGGTGCGATCATGTTTGGGTATGATATATATGTCAAATGCACGTGTGAAATCCTTGATCATTTATATGAAAGGCCCAGTACCCAGGAACAGAAGTGCCACAAGGAAGATCAGGATGCCTCTTGTCAAGGCCTTCTTTTGGGTGGACACCAGTCCTGACCCAGTTCACAGGATGAGCCAAAGCCGGAGTGGAGTGGCTCCGAGTTCCTACTTTATGGAAAAGGCAGGGGAGCTGTTGGACTGGACAGAAACAGGTTCCATGGGTGCTGAAGAAAGCTGACTTCACCACCACCACTGATTTTGATAATCAAAGGGCTTCCTTATGCTGGGGGCATGTCTGGCACTTCCCCACCATTTTTGTATTCCTTCCTTCCTCAGCATTTTTCTTCTTACTTTCAAAAACCTTTTAGAGTCCAGTGGTGGCTGGCTGGCCATGGGCACATTTATAGATGCTCACTGTACTATTTTCACTTTTACAATATATTATCCTTTCCTACAACAAAATGGAGCTTGTTTTCAAGTAAATGTGTTTAGCAACAGGGCATCAGAAGCAAGCTCTATTCTATTGTTGTTCAGTCGTGTCCGACTCTTCATGACCCCGTGGACCACAGCACGCCAGGCCTTCCTGTCCTGCGCTCTCTCCCGGAGCGTGCTCAAGTCCATCTTCATTGCATCGGTGATGCTAGCTAGCCACCTCATCCTCTGCTGTCCCCGTCTCCGTTTGCCTTCAGTCTATGTTATTCAATCCTTTTCCCTTCAATTCTATTTTATTCAGATGGTCATAATGGCGTTAAGATTTAAGTGAGTCTAAAATGTGAAACGGCACATGCTTAGAGGGTTTGTTTGGTTTTGCTTTTTCAAACCAAGGTTGGTAAACTGGTTCTTTTGCCCCCCCCCCCCCCGCCAACACAGCCGCCCCCAACCTGGCACCCTCCAGAGAATGGAGGATGCCGGGGGTTGCAGTCCCACACGGCGGAGGGCCCAGTTTGGGGACGGGGTCTAACGGAGCAGGAACGTGGAATCAGCGGCGAAGCACGCGGCGGGGCTGCGGAGGAGACGGGTGCCGCCCGCGCGCCCCGCACCTGCAGCGACGCACGCGGCCGTCTCGATCGCGCGCCCCCAGCGGGAAGCCCCGGGGTCTACGACGCCGAGGCCGCACACGGCGCCCTTCGCCTGCGGACGCGCCGGGAGCCTTTGCGGAAGCGCCGAGCCCAAAGGCAGCCGGCGCCCTGCTCGGAGCGCGCGACGCCCCGGGCTCTCCCGTCGGGAGAAGCGCCGCTGGCGGAGGCCGGCCGGCCGGCCCTGGCGCTCCCTCCGCGGGCCCGCCCCGCGGCCCGGCGTCTCCCGGCCCGCAGGGCTCTCCGGGGGGCGGGAAGGCCCTGGGCTCCTGCTGCGCGGGGGCGCCCGCGCGCTGCGGCAAGAACTGCGCGGGGGGCGCGTGTCGCCGCCGCCGCCGCCGCGCGGCCAGCGGGCGCGGAGAGGCGCCCCACCCCGAGCGAGGCGGCGGACAGGCGCATTGGTTTGCGCCGGAGCCCGTCAGAGACGGCGCCGGGCCCGGATTGGTCTCGCCAGCCACGGCAGGAGCGGCGGGCCTGGCTCGCCCGGCGCAGCCCACCAGCCCCCGGCGCCGAAGGCGGCCGCGCTCCTCCGCGCGCGCCCCGCCCGCCGCCGCCTCGGAGCCGGGCTTTGTGCGACCGGAGCGCGGCGGCGGCGCCCGCCATGTGAAGAGGGGGCTGCGGGAGCTCCGGGTCCGCCGCCGCCGCCTCAGGCGCCGGGCGAAGATGCTCAGCCGGCTGATGAGCGGCAGCAGCAGGAACCTGGACCGCGGCTACAGCTGCACCGTCCGCCTCCTGGACGACAGCGAGTACGCCTGCACCATCCAGGTGGGTCGCGGCGCCCGCCCGGGCGGCGGCGCGAGGCGAGCAGCGCCGCGGCCGGAGGGCGCGGGGCGAGGGCGGCCGCCGCCGCGTCTCTGCTGCGAGGGAGGCGGCGAGGCGGCCGTCGCGCGTCCGGCGGCCGGAGGCGGCGCGCCGGGCCAGTCCCGATGGGTCTCGCGCGCGGGACGCTCCCGCGGAAACTTGCGTGCGGCTGCCGCGAAGGGGCCCGGCCCGCGGCGTCCTTTCGCGGCCGGGTCGCCCTCGCAGCGGCCCGCCGCGGCCGGCAGGACCCTCCCAAGGCCGGCGGGGCCCTCCCGACCCGACGGGCCCCGGCGCCCGCCTTGCCCCGCGGCGTCCCGGCGGGCGCCTCCGAGCGCGCGGGCGGCGAGGCGCTGGCCAGAGCGGGGGGCGCCGTGGCCCGTGCGGCGGCGTCCTGGCGGGGCCGCTGTGCCCGTGGCCGGCGGGCGCCGCAGCAGCGCGGGGAGCGGGCGAGGCCCGGGCTGCGCCGCCCGCCGGCTGGTGCTGCCCGGCGCTGCCGCCTGCCGGCGCGCCCGCGGCGTAGCGAGGGGAGGCCGGCCCCGCGGGCGCGGGGGCCGCGGAGCGGGGGCCGCGGAGCGGGGCTGAGCACCCGCCCCGCCCGGCCGGAGCTGCAGACTTGGGCCGTGCGTCTTGGGGCTTCTGCGGGAGCCGCAGCCGCCTGCTTGCCCTCCCGCGGACTGCCCGGGAACCATCCGGCGGCGGCACAGGCCCGCGCGAGGCTCCGCGCCGTTCCGCAGCGGGGGAGGCAGCGGCAGCCCCCCTTCGCGAGCGCCTGGCTGGCGGGCTGGCTGGCGGGCAAGAGGGGCAGACCTCCGTAGGCGCCCGCGGGCCGGGGTCCGCGTTTTCCAGAATGGGGGGATGCGCGGCACTCTGACCTCCAGCACGTGGCCTTGGGGCAGGTTAAGCAGGACCCGATTGATGGTGCTGGGCAGTAATTCCTCTGGGGCCCCTTGCGATACTGAGAGCTTGGTCGCTCGCCCCCCCCCCCCGCCCGTAGTGCACCTAGCCCGCCGCGGATCCATCCTGGCTCAAAGCGGCCGCCCTCCCGCCTCTGTCTGCCGGCCAGAAATGGAGGGGTCTCTGGTGGCCCGTAGGAGCCCAGCGCAGAATACAAAAGCCAGCTGTGGCAGAGGGCTGTGGCCCCGCTAACGCCCACTTTAATTTTCAGACAAAAGTTGACGCAGCTAGAGAATTTTAAAGATCCCTCTCCCCAGCCTTGAGGAGTAGAAGAGTTTTCAATTTTAACTGAGAGCAAGGGGTCAAATTCTGCTTATATGTTTGTACAATATTCTCTTTCTTCGTCTATTAGTTGCATTGTTAACCTACTGTCCAGACAATTACTGTGTCCCAAAGTGGCTCACAACAATAAACGGGAGGGGGGCTGCTGTCAGCCCTACAAACTAAAACAACAAGACATGCCATGGGAGGGGAGGGGAGGGGAGGGAGATCCGCTTTTCAAGGCCAGAACAAGGTGGTGAGCGGTCAGCTGGCATTTATTCAGCTGGGCTGATCTTCCTTTGCTGGTGGTCCTGCTGGAATAGCAGTTGGTGGCTGTTGTGCCTTTGGACGAGGGAGGGATGGGGCCAGAGCAGCCTCCTCAGGGCAACTGGGACCCGGTGTTCTTTCCAGCAGGGAGGGGGAAGCAAACGCCTTGCGCCTGATCCCCCTCTCCCCATGTGGCAGCAGGGGGTGCAGCCTCCCAGTGGCCCAGGTGATGCCACAGACAGTTGGAATAACACGGCCCCGGGTAGAAGGCAGGGGCAGAGGAGTTGTTGGAGCAGCTGCTCAGGTATTCTGTCAAAGTGATCTAGCACTTTCCTTAAAAAAAACCAAACCCAGAATGTTTTGTTCAAGGTCAATGGATGAATGACACACAGACAATAGACTGGATCTCACATTCGGTTTTGTTCTTGTCTGTCCTGCCTATGAGTTTTTTTTTTTTTTTTAAACTTAGCTGATGTCTCTTTCCCCCTGGATTGTGCATTCATTTTTCTTCGGTGATATCTTTTTTTCTACAATGACATTCAGTACACAAAGGAAACCTACAGATGTAGCTATATCACAAAACTCAGCTACCTACAATTTTTTTACAGACTGTGTCCCTGTGCAATTTTTTAAAAGATGGAATATCATTTCAAGAGAGAACCCAGGTGGACGCAAGGCGGGTCCAACTCAACATGTGTCTTGCTAGAGTGGGGCAAACGTTGATCAAGTTTGGGGCTGGACATAAAATACACTCATCAGTCTGACAGTGGAATCCTATGCATGTTGACTTGGAAGTCAGTCCTACCACAGGTTTACTCCTACGTAAGCATGCATAGGATTGCAGCCTCACTCCCACCGTTTGTATCTGTGTTGGTCATGGCAAGCATTGCCAAGCAGCCAGGCCTGTGTGTATATCCTGCAATTGCATGTGGAAGCCTACTTTTAATGGTGTAAATGTTACAAGCAGGTATTTGTTTCAGCTCTTTGCTGCAGACATTTTCTCTCTAATATTTGTTCCATAGATCTCTCTGCCACAGCACTTTTCTGATGATAAACTGACTCATTCTGATTAACTCCAATTGATTTTGTGTGAGCTTAATTTGGGCTAGATTGTTGATCATGTAAATGATGTGGCCAAGAATGCAGTCAGAGCAGCAAAGTGGTGTGTGTGTGTGTGTGTGTGTGTCTGTGTGTCTCTCTCTCACACACACACACTCACACACACATACACACACACAGAGTAGGATGTTCCCATTTGGGCTGATGTTGGGACATACTTAAGTCAGGGGCAGGCAACATGGTGTCTGTGAGCACCAGTGTGCCCCAAGACACCTCTCTTGGCATCTGGCAGCATGACCTACCCTCCCCCCCAACAAAAACAAAACACATTTTCTTAGCAGCAGCTGGGAATGCTGTCAAACAGGTTTCTGTTGGTGTTGAAAACTGGGGGTTCATAGGAGTTGTTCAGTGTGCTGGAGCCCACCTCTGCCTTGTACTCAGTTTTTGGTCAGATTATTTGTCCTTTGCCTTGCCTTCCATGGCAGCCATTTTGTGGTGGTGCCCAGGACACTTTCTCAGATTGCCAAATGTGCCCATGGCCCAAAGGATAGAAATAATTAGGTGCTTTTCCTGTTGGTGCCCGGGGGCCTGCAGTCCTGTGTGTGTGGGGGGGTATGTGTATCTAGAGGGGCCAGATGCTCTGCCCCCTTTTAATTTCATCTGGCCACTGGGCCGTCATACCCCTCCCCAGAATGGCTCCTGAACAGACCAGTTCTGACCACTTGCCACCAGCAGCAGTGGAGAGCAGCCAGCTGAGTGCTGCCGCTGAGAGGCACTCTGCTCTTCCCTGCACCCTTTCTCTCCAGAGATACTGAGCATGGTTCCTTGGAGCCAGTGGGCCCCATCCTGAGTAGTCAGAGCTTCAGGAGGTGACTGTGTTCCAGAACTCTCTTCCTAGGCATTACAATACAATGATTATGGTATTTATAATGCAATTAAGAACATACACGTAATTAACTAACTAAATTAATTAACCATTGTGTGACCCCGATTGATTTTTTTCACCCCATGGACCAAGAGCCCTCGATGGGGGGTGGGGGCTCACCCCCTGAGCTAGAGGAAGAGAGATTGTGAGCTCTCTTGTTTCCGTGCACTGTCTAAGCAAAAGCATTTATAGCCTGTGAGAAATGGAAGTCTGCATAATGGGAATGTGTAATATTTCACAATTTGAGAGAAATTGTTCAGGCTCGCAAACGGAGCCATTTCTGAAGGTTGTTTCTTTTGAAAACACAGACACAACTCTTTTCTTACTTGGGTTCAGTGATGTTGTTCCATGAGCAGTTTTTAATGTATGCAGTATATTGTATTTTAAAGATAAAACTGCATGAATGAATGCATTTTCTGTACAGGATTTTGTATATTGTCTTAATTAGGCTAGTAACAGGACTCCAAAGATATAATTCTCAAGTCCAAAGATATAAGTCTCACATGTGTGACCATTCAGTGTTAGAGGTTAGAGGTGATACTCTGGTGATCCAAGGGGTGGTGGTGGTGGTTAGTAAGGTGTTATGCAAACTTCCAGGGCTTTAGAGCCACTGCCCCCCTTGTCAGGGAGATGCTGGAAGCACTGAAATAGGCCCCTGTACTTCACCCCACACCTCTCCCCTCTCTTCGGGATATTGTGGAAGGTTAAAACAGGCTGCTGCAATGTTGTCAATGGGTGAAACTGCGCTACTGCTCTGGTGGGAGGACTGCAGTGGGACAGGGGACGGGGGACGACTCAGATGACGCACAGTAGCTTCATAAGCTACTCAGAGTAGCTCATTAGCCCTGTTGTGTGGTGGGCATCATGGGCTATTTAAAAAATAAGCTACTGTGAGTAGCTTATTAAGCCACCATGGCTTAAAGTGATGTCTGAAGAAGGCCTCAGAGATCTTGGAACTGGCCTTCCGCTTACTGTGTAAAACACCCAAGCTGAAGGCAGCATTGGTGAACTCACTTGGGGTTGCTCATAATGGGGAAGGTAGGCCTCTTATGAAGGGCACTGTGGTGGTGTGCTGTTGCCCAGCGGGTCTGATCCGAAAGGGCAGTATGTTGGTTTTTATGTAAAAGTGTCTTGTGTTCCTCCCCATAAGCGGAAAGAATTGCTAATCTGGGTCTGGGGAGCCATCTCAGCTTCTTTGTGATTCCAAAAGGTAGCAGCAGTACTGCAGCCCCAGCACATGGGAGAAAGAAATCTCTGTCTTCACATCTGCGACAGCACAGAGGGAAATTGCATCCTTCCATGTGCAGCAGTGGAGCTGGAGTGGAGTCGCTTGCCAGTGACGCACAAGCTTCAGAGTAGATTCCCTAACTCTGCTGAGATAAGCCTGAAGGGCTTCATTTCTTTACTTACTGTACTTTTAAACCATCCAAGAACCGAAGTTCTCTGAGCAGTGTACAATACATTAAAAACATACAGTACAAACATTAACACAAAAAATAAAGACGACCTTTAGAAGATTTCTGTCCTGGCGTCCAGTCAAATGATCCCCAAGGTAGCGTACAATAGGTTACCACCCACACAAAGCCCAGCAGTCCTCTGGCTGGTGGAGGGGGCCAACGTGTGCTTCTGTTGGTTTTGCAGCCCTGGGGCAACTGGCCATTGGGACCGAGTGTTCTTAGCAGCTGTTTCTCCCTGCAGCTGTTTCTTCCCCAGCAGAAGGGCGGCCAGACTGATCTCCCCCTGCCATGATGCTTGTCCTGGGAGGGGAGGCACCCTCTCCAGCAGCCCTTGTTCCTCTGTCCATATTTGTTTTATTTTTTATGACTTTGGTATGCTGCCCCATACCACAAAGTTCTCTGAGTGGCTTACAATCAATAATAATAAAACAATTTGAATACAAAATAGAACATAAAGCTGTTAACTCAAAAGCAATACAAAAATACAGCAAGAAAGAAAACTTAAAGCAACTGCAAAACTAAAAATGTGAATTTTAAAATGGGGGTGGGGGCAGGGGCAGACTATGTGAGTTCTTTAGAAGGCCTGGGTGAACAGCAAGGTCTTCACCTGGGGCTGAAGAGACCACAAGGATGGTGCTGGACAAGCCTCTCTGGGAAGTGAATAGGGAATGCCCTGGGTCTGCCTCCCATCAGTCCTGTCAGATGTTTGATCCCAGACTTTTAGATCTGGGTGTCATAGTGATACTTTCAAAATTCCTCCACCATCTATTTGGTTTCTTGGCAACATGTGGCATGAATTGGCTTTGGGGTGACTAAAGGCTGAAGGAGACCTGTCTCTGAAATAAAAGGGGGAGAGGCCAAGGAGAATCCTGTAGGCTGAGAGCCACTCTTGGAAACAAGCATGCCGGATTTGCTGCTTGTATGGGATGCAGGTGCGCCAGGTAGATTTTCTTGTGTGTGTATCTTGCAGGATCTCCTGACGTGGCACACCACTGGAAAGATGACCTACCTGGTATCCTCAAGAGTACATAACTGCATTTCTTATGCATCTTGGAGTTTTGTATTCAGATTTGGTAGAGTTTTTAAATGAACTATAGAAAAACCTTGGCTGTTCAGCCTGTACCATGACACCTGACAACTTGGGCGCTTCAGCCTCCCTTGGGTCCCCAGTGTGGGGCTTGCGGGATCTCCTAGCGGTGTGCACAAAGCTCTCTACTCCCTGTCCCCTTTGCATTTTTTTTTTTGTAATAAAAGTCTTGAGAAATGTTAGGGCACCAGATTCTCCTCCCTGTGCCTGAACCTGTTGCTGATTGGCTGTTCAGTGGCAGGAAGCAAAGGAAAGAGTTGCCTCCTGGCCCCTCCCGCTCTTCTTCTGCTCACACAGACCGTGCCCCTTTGCTCTCTGTCTCTCTCTTCATTCCCAGCCTCTAGCCTTGTTCTTCCTTCCCCCCAGCTTCTTCACCTCACTGTTTCTCTCCCGCCAGCCTCTACCCTCACTCTTTCTCTCCCTTCTCTACTTTTTCCTTGCTCTTTCTCTCCCACTGATCCGTTGTTTTAACTGTTTCTTTCCTCTCCCAGCCTCTAGCCTCACTATTTCTCTCCCCACACCTATTTACCTCACTCTTTCTTCCCCTTCCAACTAGCCTCATTATTTTTCTCCTTGACCTCTTTACCTCGATGGCTTTCCCCCTCTTAGTCAGTAGTTTCGCTTTTTCTCTCCCCTTGCCCCATTTGCCTTGCTATTTCTCCCTCCCAGCCTCTAGCCTTGCTATTTCTCCCACCCCACGTCTTTATCTTGGTGTTTCTCTCCCAACCCCTTCTAGCCTCTAGCCTTGCCCCTTCTCTCACTATTTCCCCTTCCCTCCCAGGCACTGGCCTTGCTCTTTCTCTCCCTCTGATCCTTTTCTCTCACTGTTTCTTCCTCCTCCTGGCCCCTAGTCTTGCTCTTCTTCTCTCCTTTCCCAGCCCCTTGTTCTTCACACACACACACACACACACACACACACACCACCTTCCCTGATGGCAGAGGAAGAGGTAGGAGTGCCAGTTGGGGAATGGAGTGGCTGAGCCTGGTGCTGAGGTATGGAAAAAATTCTTTCTTTTTGGAGCTGGGGGCATTTTCCTTTCCTTTGGGGCTGGGAAAAGGTATTTGTGTGTGTGGATAGAATGAGCAGAGCAATACTATGTAGGCCTACTCAGAAGTAATTCCCACTGAGTTCCATGTAAGCATGGGTATTGAATGGGTATTTTGTTCTTCTGTGGGCTCAGATGTGGACTGGTTCTGGAGTTCAGACCCTTCCTCTGCTTCTACTCAGTTTCTTGGGTGAATTATTTGTCTTTTGACTAGCCTGGCCCCCAAGGTAGCCATTATGTGTCTAGCCATATCCTCCATGGGAGGCATTTTGTGGTGGAGCCCACAGCACTTTCTCAAATTATCAAATGTGCCCATGAGTTCAAAAAGGTTGGAGATCCCTGCCCTGGGGTGAGGCAGGGAAGGTAACCTCTCTCCCCACCTTTCTATATGTGTCCATCCTGGCTTTGAGTTGCTTTTTGCTCCTCTCAGCAAACAGAACATACAGATTTGTGTGGGTAGGGGTGAGGGGCTGGCAGCCTTATCAGTGAGCTTTGGGTCAGTGTGGTTGACAGACCCCAAGATGTTGCCCAAGCCCTTCCCTGAAGAAAGAGCCTCAAATTTATGGGGGTGTATGGAAATCCTCGCATATGACTATGCGTGCACGAACATGCAAATCCAGAATGAACGTGTGCGTAAAAGTGGGTGAATGTGCATAAGAGTGTAGTATGGATGTGTTCCAGTGTTTTGGTGAGCCTTGTCTTGGGTGCAAGAGGGTGGTCTAGGTGGCCTTTGGGTTCATCATAGCTCCATGATCCTATTTTAGCCTTATATAGGCCAGTTCCAGAAACCTAGATCCAGGATGCAGCATGGATATGGTGTGACCTCATTAAGAGGCAGGTCTGTCCCCTTTGCTTCAGTCTCTTGCTGTCTCCTTAGAATAGGAAATTAAATTATAGAGGAAAGGTTTCTGGAATGGCCACGCCTGCAGGTCTGAAACAGCTGAAAAACTGCAAGAGCGGACCTGTCCCTTGTTATAAGTGACAACTGGCTGCTGCACCAGGCGAGGCGAGCAGCAACTGAGTGGGGTTTCACCACCACAGAAGAGGCATTGGGTTTTGTGCATGATCTGTTGAGTTGAGGACAGGCAGGTTCATTGATATCTTCCTGGGCCAAAAGAAGATTGGTTGCAAAACAGACCAAACTGGCATATATCGGTTCCGGGGGTGGGTGGGAAGGCTTCAGAAGTTCATACTCCAAGCCCAAAGATGAAGCTATTTTGGTGCTCAAAATAAATAATGCATATTGATGGGTTGGTTACAATTATTTATTTTTTGCAGAAAAGTTGCCTGCCTGAAATTTTGGCCAGGCCACTTCAAAGTAAAGCAATGACTGAAGGATAGGAGATCATGATGTTGACTGTAGCCCAGAAATGAGGGATAAGGATTCATGTGGAGATGGGAGTTCTGAGCACCGTCCCCAGCACTGATTTGTGGACAGGCACTGCCTTCACTTTCACTAAAGCAGATGTACAAATATGAGGACTAGGAACTTAGTTTTGTTTCAAAATGGAATGCTTCATTTTGAAGCATTAATTGAATTAATTAGGAACCTTAGGTTTCATTCCAGACTTTGCATGTGGACTATTCTGTCAGCAAGCACTTTAAACTGGCTGGATAAAATATGCTTTCTCTTACCTAGGGGTTGGGTTGGTGTTTATTTTTGCTGCAATTAGAGGTGGCTTTGATCCCAAGCATTTTGTCTTAGTTGAAATCTCCTTGAAGTGAGGCGTGCCAGGAGTGACCTCCCCCCCCATTCTTCTGCCACCTTCTGCATGCCAGGTTCACTGGCCACACGGCCAAGCTGGTCCGTCATCCTGGCCTGCCTCAGTCACGGTGCTCGTTCCACATCCTCCGAAACGTGCTTGTCTTACACGATGGCAAGCCTTGAGCAGCAGCAGCCAGCAGTTGGCTGCCTGCGAAGCAGCTCGGTGTGTGGCCTTGCGCTGATGTGGGGAGGGCCTGTATTGCAGCTCTGTCTCCTGCGCAGCAGATTGTAAGCAGAAGCAACCTTTTCTGCTCATTTTGTTTTCTGTTCAATAAGTCCTTTTCATTGGTATTGAGAATGTTGTGGCTGTTTGTGTGCAACTTGCACTGAGTTGGCACCTTCTGATTCCGGGGGACACTTTTGCTTGTATGATGGCTGATGTTTCCACCCAGCTTGGTAGGCTGTGATGGGCATCGAGGGTCCTAGATGCTTTGTGATAGCGGTATTTTTTTATTCTTGTGACTGCAGGAGCACTAGTAATACTGGAACATGTAGCCCACTATTTTACAAAGGGTTCCAGAGGCCTCTGTGTAAAAGTGTTTTTCTCATAGCCCAGACAGGATGCTTGGGTTCAGGTCCGCCTCGTGGCACAAGCGATGATGAGAGCAGAATCCCGAGAATGTGCTTTGCTCTACTATTCACACGCCCTTTTCTAAAGAGGTCATATTTGGGGGGGCAGCCATGCAACATCAGGGCAATTGTGCTGCAGAGAAGGGTTGGCATTTGGGCATGCCTTAGCCATGCATATTTGTTGGCTTATACCTTTCTTGGCTGTGTTTCCCTCTAGGAGATAATGACATGTCAGTCAAATTATGACGTTTAAAGAGTGACATAAAAACACTATTACAGGCTAGCTGATGTCCTGAGTGAAACTATCACATTAATTACCAGGATGTTTTGACGAATGCCGCTTTAAATTATGCTACTGAAGCCAGTCTCAAGGTGTGCCACCCACATCTCAGGGAGCTTTTTGCCAGCTCATCACTGAAGGCAAAGACAGGGAAATTGGGGTATGCGCGTATACAGGCTCGCTCTCAAAATTCAGCTGCAAGAAACAATTCCTCAAAAAAGGTGGCATGGGCTTGGGTGGTGGGCTCTTTCCCCCTCAACCTCTGATTGGCTGGGAGTGGGCTTATGGCAACCTTCCACTAGGCTGTGACAGCCCTTTGGTTGGAGGACTGCAGGACTGTGCCTGCCTGCGAAGCAGCGCGCCGTCGGACTCCGCCGTCATGTAGCTTCCTGGCAGGGGAGTTGGGCAGTGTTTGCTTAACAGAGGTGGCGTTTTCAGAGTTTGTTCCTTTCCTCACCAGGGCGGGGGGAGTGGAGAGCCCTCCTCTTATGTCCTGTGCCTTTGGCCACGTCTAACAGGCTCCGGTTCTCTTTGGAATGCTGTGCCTGGCAGAAGCCATTTTTGTTCTTGCAGAGAGTAATTCTGCTCTGCCCACCCTTCCCCGACAGTCATTTTTTGGATATGTATTGAAGTTTTATTGCAAATTCAAGCTTGGCACGTATTTTAATGTTTTGTATATGGTAAGAAAGTTTCTCTGAGCAGAGAGGGCAGATGGGACGATGACACTTTGTGCTAGTCTCAGAGCATCTCTACACCAGCCTAGAATCCCGCATTTAAAATGGGGCTTTCTGCTTCCATTTTAAATGCAGGATCATGACTTTTACACATGCTTCCTCCCCTCCCCCCTTTCCCTTCCTTTCCCCCCTTACTTGAGTCTTCCATATGTTTCATTGATCTAGCTCCTCTTATTGTGGCTTTTCCATTTTCACGGACGGAACTTAAGCGGAACACAAGTGGGGTAATTTGATAGCTAATTTTCTCCGATTATTTAAAAATGGAATAAAGGTCATTTAATGCAGTGACCCCTTCATGGATCACTGCCTTGTTGTGGCAAAGGGGCTACGTAACTCAGTGAAGCCATAAGCTATGCCGTGCAGGGCCACCCAAGACGGACAGGTCATGGCGGAGAGTTCTGACAAAATGTGGTCCACTGGAGAAGGAAATTGCAACCCACTCCAGTATTCTTGCCAAGAAAACCCCATGGAACATATCACAAGGCTAAAAGATATGACGCCAGAAGATGAGCCCCTCAGGTCGGAAGGTGTCCAATATACTATTGGGGAAGAGCAGAGGGAATTTCCAAGTAGCGCCAGAAAGAGTGAAGCGGCTGGGCCAAAGCCGAAAGGACACTCAGCTGTGGATGTGTCTGGTGGTGAAAAGAAAATCCGATGCTGTAAAGGACAATAATGTTTAGGAACCTGGAATGTAAGGTCAATGAATCAAGGTAAGCTGGAGGTGGTCAAACATGAGATGGCAAGACTGAACATCGACATCTTGGGAATCAGCGAACTACAATGGACAAGCATGGGCGAATTTAATTCAGGTGTCCATCATATCTACTACCGTGGGCAAGAATCCCTTAGAAGAAATGGAGTAGCACTCATAGTCAACAAAAGGGTGGGAAAAGCAGTACTGGGTACAATCTCAAAAACGAAAGAATGATCTCAGTACGAATGCAAGGCAAACAATTCAACATCACAGTAATTCAAGTCTGTGCCCCAACCACTGATGCTGAAGAAGCTGAGGTTGATTGGTTCTATGAAGACCTACAACACCTTCTAGAACTAACTAGGGTTGGCGGAGAATTTCTCCACGAATCTTCGGGAGGCCGAGTGCCGACGCATTCGGCCCCCCGAAAGTGTTGGGGAAATTCTCCGCCAGCCCCCCGCCCCCCCCGGGATGGGACTTACCTTCGGCGAATGTCCCTCTCGGCGGCGGGTCCCGGCGGCGTTTCGTCGGGGGCAGGGGCGGCGGCCGGTCTCCTGACCGGCTGCCGCCGCCGCCATTGCAAAAAAAAAAAGTAAAGTAAAAAAACAAACAAACACCCATGATAGGCTACGTAACGATTTACATAGCCTATCATGGCTAGATTTCCAAAGTCAGCCGTGATAGGCTACGTAAATCGTCACGTAGCCTATCACGGGTGACTTCGGGGGGAAAAAAAAAAGCGTGGAAGCAAATGGCGGCGCCCATGGGGCGCCGCCATTTGTGTTCCTTATTTTGGCACATCTAGTCTACGTAAACATTTACGTAGACTACGGCGAAAATAAGGGAATGCTATTTGCGTTGCCCTTATTTTCACCGTAGTCTACGTAAATCTTTACGTAGACTAGACGTGCCAAAATAAGGAACGCAAATGGCGGTCCCCATGGGAGCTGCCATTTGCGTAAGCGCTTTTTTTTTTTTCCAAAGTCACCCGTGATAGGCTACGTGACGATTTACATAGCCTATCACGGCTGACTTTGGAAATCTAGCCGTGATAGGCTATGTAAATCGTTACGTAGCCTATCACGGGTGTGTGTGTGTGTGTGTGTTTTACTATTTTTTTCGCGGCCGGGTAGACGGGGCGCTCCTACCCGGCCTGAATTTTGCCGGCAAGGGATGGGGCGCCTCCCCCCCGGCCTGAATTTCGGCCAGGTGAGGCGGGGCGCCTCCCCCCCCTCGCCTGAACTTTGGAGGGAGAACCGAAGCGCCTCCCCCCCACCGCGAAGCAAGCTGCGTGATGAGGTAAGTCCCTTTCGTCCATCCCTAGAACTAACACCAAAAAAAGATGTCCTCTTCATCATAGGGGATTGGAATGCTAAAGTAGGAAGCCAAGGAATCACCGGGATAACAGGCCAGCATGGTCTTGGTGTACAAAATGAAGCAGGACAAAGGCTAATAGAGTTTTGCCAAGAGAACACGCTGATCATAGCAAACACTCTTTTCCAACAGCACAAGAGGCGACTCTACACATGGACATCACCAGATGGTCAATATCGAAATCAGATTGATTATGTCCTTTGCAGCCAAAGATGGAGAAGCTCTATACAGTCAGTAAAAACAAGATCTGGAGCTTACTGTGGCTCAGATCATGAGCTGCTTGTTGCAAAATTTCGGCTTAAATTGAAGAACGTAAGGAAAACCACTAAACCATTCAGGTATGACCTAAATCATATCCCTTATGAATATACAGTGGAGGTGAGGAATAGATTTCAGGGATTAGACCTGATAGACGGAGTGCCTGAGGAACTATGGACGGAGGTCTGTAATATTGTTCAGGAGGCAGCAACTCAATCCATCCCAAAGAAAAAGAAATGCAAGAAAGCAAAGTGGCTGACTGATAAGGCTTTACAAGTAGCTGAGGAAAGAAGGGAAGTGAAAAGCAAGGGAGAAAGGGGAAGATATATCCAACTGAATGCAGAGTTCCAGAGAATAGCAAGGAGAGACAAGAAGGCCTTCTTAAATGAACAATGCAAAGAAATCGAGGAAAACAACAGAATGGGAAAGACTAGAGATCTCTTCAAGAAAATCGGAGATCTCAAGGGAACGTTTTGTGCAAAGATGGGCATGATAAAGGACAAAGAAGGCAGGGACCTAACAGAAGCAGATGAGATTAAGAAGAGGTGGAAAGAAGACACAGAAGAACTATACAGGAAAGATCTGAATGTGCCTGATAGCCATGATAGTGCGGTCACTGAACTTGAGTCGGACATCCTAGAGAGTGAAGTCAAGTGGGCCTTAGGAAGCATTACTAACAACAAAGCTAGCAGAGATGACAGTCTTCCAGCTGAGCTATTTAAAATCCTAAAAGATGATGCTGTTGAAGTGCTGCACTCAATATGCCAACAAATTTGGAACACTCATCAACTCAGACAGTGACTGTAGCCATGAAATTAAAAGACGCTTGCTCCTTGGGTGGAAAGCTATGGCAAACCTAGACAGCATAGTAAGAAGCAGAGACATCACCTTGCCGACAAAGGTCCGTATAATCAAAGCTATGGTTTTCCCAGTAGTAATGTATGGCTTGTGAGAGCTGGACTATAAGGAAGGCTGAGCGCCGAAGAATTGATGCTTTCGAACTGTGGTGCTGGAGAAGACTCTTACGAGTCCCCTGGACTGCAAGGAGGTCAAATCCTAAAGGAAATCAACCCTGAGTGCTCCTTGGAAGGACAGATATTGAAGCTGAAGCTCAAATATTTTGGCCACCTAATGCGAAGAGAAAAGTCACTGGAAAAGACCCTGATGCTGGGAAAGACTGAAGGCAAAAGGAGAAGGGGATGGCAGAGGATGAGATGGCTAGTTAGCATCACCGATGCAATGAATATGGACTTGAGCACACTCCGGGAGAGAGCGGAGGACAGGAAGGCCTGGCGTGCTGTGGTCCATGGGGTCACGAAGAGTTGGACACGACTGAACAACAACAATGCAGGAGATGCCGTGGAGGTTCACGACATCATCTAAAGGGCCCGCAAACTTCTGTGAGTGAGCAATCTCAGTAGCAGGATAAAATCTCAGTGTGAAGAAGCCACAATTCTTTTATCAGTTGGCTAGAGTTGAGGTTTTTTGGTTGGCACCCCTGAGGTGCATCTAGACTTGCAAATTCTAGTTTATATATTTCAGGGTAAAGATGGGCAGCTCCCTTACACCAAGTCAGACCACTGGGCTATCTCTCTTGGGACGCTTAGCAGCAGCTCAGTCAGCTTTCTGATCCCACAAAGATGGTTCCCCCTGAGGCCCTGTGTAAACATTTTGTGCCAGGCCACTTGTTCCTTCCTCCCTTTGTTCATGGATGTGATATAACATCACACCGGGTCTACCAAACCATGTCAGAGGCTTCACTGCTGCAATCGCAATACAGTACAGGTTTCTGGCATTTTTAAGTTTGCAATCTAAAAAGAAAAAAGCCCAGGTTTCAGATGCACAGGGGGCAAGGGCTCTTCCTGTACCACTAAATAGTGAAGAGGGGATTTTGGCAGGCTCAGCATGTTGTATAGGGTTGAGAAAAGCAACACCTGCTGAAAGTCCTCCTGATACACAGCTTTAAAGATAAAAGAGGTTGGTTCTCCTTTGTATCTCCCCACCTCCCACAAAAGAAAAAGCAAATGGTGGTGGCATGACCCATCTTGGGGAAAGACATGTGCCTTTTATGGGTCCTGACTTATCAGCTTAAGACAAATAATGTAAAGGTTCAGCTTTTGAAGTTGAAAACATGGAGCCAGGGAAAGGAACCACTTTGAATGCCATTTTTGGATGAAAAGGCGGGAATATGAAGCAGACAAACAAATTACCCTGGGAGTGGGACAGGGATGAGTGTGGGTCCCCATCAACTCTTGTGGGCTGGGAGCTTGAGTGTTTTAAGCACTGGCTTCTGTATAGTCTGGGGGCAAGATGGGTAAAACAGCTTTTAAAAAATGTTAAGAATTTTTAAAGGGATTTTTTGGAAGAGAAAAATCCTCTTGATATCCTTCTGGCTCTGTATATGTGGTTGATAATATAGATGTCACTTTGGGGGGATTTAAATACATCCAGTTAGGTTAACACAGTACATCAGGATCTCCAAGTGCTACCTGCTGGAAGCTGCAGCTAGGAGATTGCTTTGGATAACGGCAACTGCTGCTGCGTCTGCTTGTGCCCAGCATGTGTGCGGAGTGGGCATTGTTACTACTGCATCGTAAAGCGCCATTTCAGTGCCTGCAAAGCAGGCATCGTGCCCTTGTGAGAACCAACAACACTGTGTGGTCTTTCTCTGTGCTCTGTTTCTTTTTCTGATTCTTCAGCACCTACACGTTTCTTACACTCAGATCTTTTATAGCTCCCCACCACCCATCCAGTGTAGCACCTTTTTCAAAACCTCCATCACCATCTCTGTGGCTGCTGCTAACTTTTGTGGATGGAACTTTCATGGTCTAGAAGCCAGAAAAGAGAAATTATCATCAGGACATGAATGGCCTTTTGCCTTGAGAGATGGCCGGGTGGCTGACAAAACTATGAAGATTTGAGGATAGGGTGCAGAACAGGGGGACGAGGCCAGCTCAGTATGGGATGTAGTGATGAATTCTGACCGTGCTCAGATCTGGCAGATTACAATCCCCTTTCCACTCCTGCCCTGAGTATGTGTGAAAAAATTTCATTCAGTCCAGGTTTTAGAGGATTGCTGAAGCTTGAACAGAAGCATCCATAGGATTGCAGTTTTCCCAGCAAGTGCTTGTAAGCTCTTTGTGCAGCTTCCTCACTGTTGAACTTGGAGTCGACACTTCCTTCTAGAGTCAGCAGGTGCCTTTTTGTACCTAGAAATAAATAGCTAATAAGGCCTTTCTTTAAGTACATTCAAATTTCATTCCTACAAACAGGGGTTTCAGCCATGTTTGTTTTCCTGCTTGCCATTTTCAGAGACATTCTCTAAGCATCTCATTCTAGGCTGGCAGCATGCTTTTGTGTAAGCATTCTCTGAGAACAAAGCTCTGTGGCTATTGTGCAGAAATGAAAAGGAGCACTTCTTACAGTCATGGATTTAAAAAGGAAGATACACTTTATTTGTGAGTACACAATTTGAAGAGCAGGCTTTGATATCATGTAACAAAATTACCTGCAGAATTACCCAAGAATTCTCTCATAGTATAATGATTGAATGGGGTGGGGGAGTTGTATCCTTGCTGAATTTTGCCTTAGGTCCCAGACCTTGATTGCTAAATGCATTTTTGGTCACCCATTCTTTTTTCATTTTATATTTTGTTCAATTTCTGTTATTTGTTTTAATACAGTGTAACTCATCAGAGCCTCTGGGATTAGGTAGGCTATAAATTTTAATCAACTCAGAAAGCTACAGTAAAGCAGTAGAAAGAGCTGATGTGTGGAACATAGAACTGTCTGTTGCACTTCGTTTGCTGACTTTCTGAGACTACAAAATGATTTCAGCCCTTAACTCATCAGGAATATTTGGTTCACTCCTGATCACAAAATAATAGCTTCTGTTGCTAAACTTGACTCTTCCTTTTTTTCTTCTTCCTGTGATTTTATCAACACCCCATATATTTCCCCTGCTTTTTTCTTGAGTGACTTCTAATATTTCTAGATTTTGTTGTTGAAGCACTTGAATTTTGCTGTTGAGGAGTTCACTTGAAAATTGAAAGATAGGTGAGTGGGCAAAGTGGCTCTGGATTCTTTCCAGTTTCCTGAGACCTCCCATAAATAGTTGGAAGCCTGGCTCAGTTCATTAAGCTAGCAATGGGCAAATTGTGGCCCTCCATATGTTTTGGACTAGAGCTTCCATCAGCCTTAGCCAGCATAGGCAATGGTGAGAGGTGATGGGAGGGCCACAAGTTGCCCACCGCTGCATTAAGCAGGTTCAGCAGCCATCCATTTCGGGTGTGTGTGTATGTGTGTCTTAAGAAGGCATGAACTAAAGGGAAAATTAATTACTCAGGGATCATTACAAACCAAACAGTGCAGGTGTTGAGCCATAAACCTCTAGAAGAACATGTTAGGCCAGAGCTCATTTGCACAGTCTAACTAAAATAGCTTTCCCCCAACCTAGTGCCCTCCAGATGTTTTAGACTGCAGCTCCCAGGATTCCTGACCATTGCCTCTGCTGTCTGGGGCTGATAGGAATTGAAATACAAAACCTCTGGCAGGCCCAAGATTGGGGAAGGCTGAACTAAAATCTTATTGTATGAATGGGGGCAGGCCTTGTTCAGATGTGGCTTGGGACTGAACCAGCATCTTACAGGTCCAACAAGGAAAATTGGTTGCATGAACTGTATTTAAATTGGAGAAACAGGATGGGCTTTATGTTTTACCAGGAGTGGGTGAATAGGAGGGATGAGGTTGATCATTTAGACCAAACTGGGAAATGAATAAATACGTGTTAAAAGGAATGTCACTGTCTTGACCCCACTAGGCAATCTTTAATCGTTTCCCTTTTGTCTTTATTCTGAGGGTCTTTTTGAAACAAGGAGTCGACATTCTAGTGCTGCTCACAGGGCCCACAATTGCTATGGGAACCCAGGAAGAATGCTGCATTTCTTAGGCAATGTCCTCTGGAGCCAAAGGCACCATTCTCTTCATGAGAGGATGAGCTGGAGGTCACTTCCAGCCAAGCATGAGGTGATGTAACACCCAAGTCTGCTTTGATTTGTTCAAAGCAATAGATAATTATCAGGGCTCTGGGAGATCCTCTGATTTTTTTCTACCTCTGCAAATCCCAGATAGGCTCCTCTGATCATTTTCCAGGTTATGCAGATTCTGGCAGCTACAAATGAAGCAGGAGACAAGTGGATGGACAAGGCAACAGAGGGTGGGAGGGCCTTAGTTCAGAGCAGGAGAAGGGATGCCCGCCTTGCATTCAAAACAGTGGCAGGCAGCTGCCCTGGAAGAAAAGAAAGGACAGATCTTGTTGGAGAGGTGTATGGGCTATGTCAGGTGAAATGCAAGTCTTTACTGCTGGGAGCACAGTTTGGTTTGCTTCTGTTCTGCCTCCTTGCATGCCAATGTCTCAGCCCACCTGTCCATCTCTATGTTTTCCTGTTACCCTGAGGCTAGCGGAATAGCCTGCAGACTGCCTAGTGCTGCTGTTCCATAGGGCATTGCCAGGTAGCTCCAAGGTGCTTTCATGGGTGAAGTATTGGCCTGAGAATGTTCTTGCTGGGTCCGTGGAGGCCCAGAGTGCCAAGGGAGTGCTGGATCAGAAACCAGTTTTATTCTTGGAGGCTGCACAGCTCTGTGTGTGTGTGTGTGTATGGGGGGTGGGGTGTTCAGAGTGGTCTGAAGGTTGTTTTCTCTCCTGAAAATTAAATGTCAGCTTTATGAACTTCCTGAAGTGGCAGCCCCCCCGCCCCAGATGAAAGGGCAGGAAAGGAAGAAAAGCTCGGCGGACAGCATTGTCCTTATGATGACCCTGTATGCCAAAGGGATGCTCCTCTTCAGGGGTAGATGGAGGAGCACAGCTAGCGTGTGTAGGTTGAGGGCCCAGAGGACATCACCAAGCAGTGAATCCATGGAAGATTCTGTGATGGAAAGCTGACTTACCCTCCACATAGCCAGCACGTTTGTCCCGTGTTTCTTCGCAAAAAAACTGCAGGGTTTAAAGTGTGTGTGTGTGTGTGTGTGTGTGTGGCGGGGGGTGGGGGACAGTGCCTGTCTGTCTGCATCTTCCAGTGTGTTTACAGCAAACAACCTCTCCTGCTATAAAAATTGTGAATTGCTCTTGCTCCAGTGTGCAGGCATGGAAGAGGCCAGATCAGGAAACATTGTGAAACTCCTGTTCTGATGGGCCTTTGTTCTTTCTGTCCTTGCTTAAAAATGATCACATATTCTGTGTTGGCCATTCCTCTGTCCATACACAGCCAGAATTGTTTGGGGAAACGCCATGGAGAAACCACTCCCATGCTGCTCAGTAATGTCTAAACTGCCCTTGAGTTCTTCCATTTGCAATTGTAAAGTCCCAGTGAGGGACTGTTGGCGACCCTCCCTCCCTGCCGCTGGTCCTTTGTGGGGATGGCGGCTTGCACGCCTCTCTAGGTCTAAACTGAATGACCAGCCGTGGCTGTCAACATCTGGATGCAGCCTTAGTGTGCCAGAGAAAATGCAGTCTCGCAAGCAGGAGAAAACAAGCCCGTGAATTGTCTGAGAGGCCTCCCAGCATTGCTCTGGAAGCCAAGTCAAAGGTCTTGCCAAGGCTCGTCTGTTGAGGCAAAGGAGGCTCCTTTTCTCCCAGTGCTGGCAGGCTGGCTGGCTGCACCCTGGCAGACTCTGACTTGTCTCCTTTGGCTCTAAAAGCCAGGCTAGGGAGCCGGAGATTGGCTTGATCCACCATGCTTTCCAGAGCCTGGTCGGCCACTCTTGCCTGACAGGCCAGCCATGGTGAGGGCTGAGACCCGGAGGCTTCTGTGGAAGTAGCTCCGCTCCTTGGGAATGTGACGCTCAGGGTTTTGACCCAGCCTGGAGTGCTCCTAGCTGCTAGTCACGTCTGTGACTCCCTGGATGATGGTCCCACTGGCCAAGGTTTCTCCAGGTTCCCATCTGTGCTATTGAACAACCTTAATTTGAAGAGGCTGTGTACCTCTTTTCTTGAAGGCCAAGATCCTCTGGGTGCCAAGAAGGAGCCCAGGCTCCCTGTTCTGGTTTCAGACTAAGTCAGACACGGAGGAGGAGCTAGAAGAAGCTGAGTCGAGTCCGAGAGTGGGGGAGGAAGTTCCCCCACACTCTCCAAGAGGCAGCGAGGAATCTCCCCAGGAGTGTCTTGTGCAGGAAGCTCAGGTTCTTCCCCCTCCCCCCGTGGGACCTCAGTCTTTGGCAGGTCCGAGTCCGCCCCAGGGCTAAGCGGGCGGAGTCGAGAGGTGGGGGGAGGCTGCCTGCCAGAAGTTGGGTCAGAAAGACTGTCCCTGCAGGAGCGTCCACTTAGTTGATAGGCAACTGCTTTGCTTTGTTAGCTACTTTGGCTTAAGGGACAGCCCTTAGCTTTCACCTATGCTGCAGGTGCGAAGAGGTGTGTTAGCAGAATAAAGACTTTGTGGACTGCGTAGCGAGACTCTCTCCTGGACACTCTGTTCAGTGGGAGGGCTTGGAATCCTTGACACCGACACCAGTTTTGCCCAGAAACCGTTCCTATTAATTAATTGCAGGTCGGTTCCTGAAGGAAGCAGTTACAAGCATCTTTCTCCCAGCGGAGTTGAAGACTGCACCAACCACCAAAATGCAAACTGTGTACGGCTAAAGTGTGCAAACGGCTAAAGTGTGCAAACGGCTAAAGTGTGCAGTTTAAATAAATGCACACAAATTTAAACTGCCCTTTTCAGTGCCCTTGCTGGAGTCCCAAGCATGAACCCCGCAGGCACCAATGCACCTGCAGTGGTGACCTCCAGGCTATCTGCTTCCCCTTGCACCAGTTTACCTTTAGCAGCCCAATGAAAATGGCCTCCTCTGCCCACGTGCTGTCTCTTCTGGGTGCTCGCTGCATATTCACTCTCTTCCATTCGGATCAGTAGCAGCAGCAGGACTTTGGATTGCTTTGACCTGCAGGGGCTGAGCTATGCCCCTGTACTGGGGGCTTGCAGGAGGACAGGCAGAGGACATGGGTGATGGGGAGGCCATGGGGGGTGGTAGGAAATGGGGCAGATGGAAAGAGAGAGTATGGGGCCATGTTGTGGGGAGGAGGCTTGGAAAGAGGCACGCCAGTGCTGTGGGGAGGGCAAAAATGTGACACTTGAGCCTGGGTGTGTGTGTGTGTGTAAAGAAACCGGATCGGGACCTTGGGGACTGACGGGGAGGACAGGACTGTGTGTTTTTCCCTGCTTTCTAGTCTGGGTCTGTGTGTATGTTTTCCCTCCCTCTGGGTCTCTGTCAGTGTGTGTGTTCTCCTCTTTTGGGGGCTTTGTGGGTGGGGTGAGAGAGAGGGGTGGGCGGGCATGCAAGCTGGCTGGCAGAGAGAATGTTTGCCTTCTGTGAAATGAGTGTTCTTCTGGAGCACAAATCTGGGTTCAAATGAGTGTTTCTCTGGCTCAGACCCCACCTCTGCCTTGTAATCAGGTTATTGAGCAAGTTAGTCACCTGTCTCTCAGCCTCACCAGTTTGCCTGCAGTGAAAAAGGTGTTTTGTGACTGGCCTTGTCCGCTGTGGTAGCCATTTTGTAAATCAGCACACCTGTGACAGCCATTTTATGATGGTGCCCACAACACACCCATAATTCTAAATGTGTCCATGGGCCCCAAGAGGTTTGGGGCCCCTGATATAGACTGAAATATATGGGTCGTTATTTTAGAATTTGGGATATTTGAGCAAGGAGGGGGAATGCAGTCCAGGAGAGCAGTAAGCACAGGGGACCAATGAGTATTGCTGGGGAGGAACAGTTCAAAGGCACCCTCCCTTTGACTAGGGAAAATTCCATTTGGACCTATTTAGGGGTCTTTCCAGACTCCCAGCAGCAGAAACTGCCTGTACATTTTGAAATCTTTCTCTGTAATAATGAAGAAATATTTAATGAATTCGTTGATTACATGTTGGTATTTAGTCGATAGGTCCTGCTTCGTTGACCTGCCGGAATTCTATTCATTACCTCCAGCTTTTTTCTTTGGATCCTTGTTTGTTTAGAAAGTTCCTCTTCCTGATAGTTTTCATCCATTCTAAGGAGCTTTATAAAAGTACTTTATCCCACCCCCCTCCATTGACCCCATTTTAAGGGCTAAATGAAGGAAGGATTTTGATCAAAATTGCTCTTAGTAGACAGGAAATTCAGTGCAGTAGCAAGAAGTCACCTGGAGAGTTGCCATAGAGACCAAGAAACTCACGTCCTTCCTAAAGGCTGAGGCTGAGCAGAGCGGGAGTGTTATGCCAGAGGACTAAGATAACCAGCCACGTGAAATGTATGTGAATGGGTTAGACTGAGAAAGCAACACAGCCGGAACAAAGCTCCCAGAGACATGCAGCTGGGAAATCAAGCAAGAAGATGGTAACTTTCCCCAGGATGATCCAGAGCCTATGTGGTGAGACTCCTTGAAGCAGAAATCCAATCCCACAGTGGCCGAAAGTGGGAGTTTAGGCCTGCTCTTGGGAAGGCCAGTGCACGGGATCTGCTTGCTGCAATGGTGACTTCCACTAGGGGTGCTTTGGATTTGGTTGAATGCCAAACTAAATTGGGGTCCCAAGAAACATTTGAAGACTCCCCTTTTACAAATACCACAGCACCGAACTTTCTGAAATTGTGCAAGTTTCTTTGCTAGGGTCACCTCTGTGCTGTATGCCATTTTCATAACAATTCCCGCAAAGAACATAGGGCAGGGGTGAGCAACTTGTGGCCCTCCAGATGTTTTGTCCTACGACTCCCATCATCTGTCACCATTGGTTATGCTGGCAGGGGCAGATGGGAGTTGTAGGCCACAACATCTGGAGAGCCAAAAGTTGCCCCCCCTTGATGTTGTGGGATAAGCGTGTCATTTTTTGGAAACCTCCAAAGTGTAAAGGTCTGCCCTTGCACAACCCCCCTGAACCTATTCATCTGAAACGCCACAAACATGATCCCCTCAGAAGGGGCAACTATGCCTGTAATTTTCATCTAATTCTGCCAAAAATAAAGATATTTTTGGCTGTTTGCTTTAAAAAAAATCTAAATCTAAAAGCATTGAGCACAGTCAGAAGGCATGCTCTTGGTGGTTCTGCATGGAGTGCAGGCCTGTTTGGAGTCCACCTGGAAAAGAAGCTTCAGTGTGGTGGCCGCGTTTTATGGAACTCCCTGCCTGTGGCTGTCAGGCAGCCGCCAACACTGTGTTGTTTCTGGCACCTGTAGAAAACAGCTTTATTCCAGGAAGCCAGCCTGTCAGGGTGGACACTGAGCCCATAGAATCCCAGAGTAGTTCTGATTCTGAGGAAGAGCAGTTGCTCCTGGGAGAGGAGCGCGCTCCTCTTTCCCAGGGCCCACAGCTGACGGAGATTCCTCCCACCAGCATTCCTAGCTTAGATAGTCCTGGGAGTGACAGAGCGCGGATAGCAGACTTGGTGGACGCGCGATGCAGACACAGAGAGCGGCGCCAGATGGAGGGCGCGGAAAGGAGGCGTAGTGCCCGGTTGGCGCGCAAACAACGGCTGCGCCCAGAGGATCCAAGGGAAAAGGGGAGGGACTCTCCCTAGTCCTTAAGTTCTTTCAAACGGGGACCAACTGTTCCAACGTAGGGCATAGGTACTGTGCTGCTCAGATCTAGTTGCAAATGGTATAGTTGTTAAGTTGTAAAAGAAGAATAAAGCTTTGAAAGGAATCCCTTTGTCTGTGTCTGGACTTGGCTACTGGATTAGACTGAGGGAGGCCTCCAAGGAGCCCTTGACACAGCCACGGTTTTTATGCTGTTTTTTAAAATAATATTTTTAATATGGCGTTTATTTCTTTTCTTTTTTTCTCTTTTATTGTTCACTGCTCCAGAATCTGTTTAGATGTGGAGCGGTATATAAATGCCTCAAAAAAATAAAAAAACCTCCCTGCATCTATTGGTCTGAAATTCAGCAGACGTCATCCCTCACAAGGAAGTACTATGCCTGCTAATTCCATCTAATTCTGTCAAACAGCAAAAAAGTTAGGGTTTTTTTTTTGTTAATTTCCAATTATAGTCAATGGGAGGCACAAAGCTTTGGATTTTCAAACTGAGATTTGGATTTGGCCCCAGGTTGAATTAGACTGCCTCCAGATTGGTCTGAGACAAATTGGGCTGTTCTCTGAATGATTATCTGAATTGAATCTTGTGGTTGGTGCACACCCCTAACTCCTCCTCCTGCTCCTCATTATCATCATCCTCATCATCAAGGCACAATTTATAAGAAACTGACATGGATTACAACCCCAAAAGGAAAAATGAACTAGTATACAAAGAAATGCAAATTTGTGTACCATTAGATTTAATATGGAAACCTCTTAACATAGAGCACAAAGATTAAATTTTAGATCTAATCCAAGTGGGAGAGCCAAGAGTACAGAACCCTCCTTTTTGTGGTAACATGGCCCCTCTCTTTCTGGCACAAACCTCTTCACAGACTTTGACGTTTTGGGAAGGGAACTCAAGAACTTTGGGACCCAGATAATTTTCTCATCCATCCTTCCGGGTGTTAGAAGAGGGAAAGAAAGGGAAAGAAAAATACTCCAGGTGAATGACTGGCTACGAAGGTGGTGCCGACGAGAGAGATTTGGATTCTGGGACCATGGGCTATACATCCTGGAAGATGGACTGCGCCTCACAAAGGTTGCGCCTCACAAAGGTTGCGCCTCACAAAGGCTGGGAAGAATGTGTTTGGCCACAGCATGAAGAAATTCATCAGGAGGGCTTTAAACTGAATCCTACGGGGAAGGGAGACGTAAAGTTGGGGGTAACAATGGATGAAGGCTCATGCAACACAACGGAGAGAAAAGCTCTAATAGTGCCCAATAATAGTCTTCAGAAACAGGTAGGAAGAAAGCCAGACCATGAAGCACATGGTCTTGGATGTCTGTATACTAATGCCCGGAGTATGGGAAACAAACAGAACGAACTTGAACTCTAAATGCAGGATGGAAATTATGACTTGATAGGTGTAACTGAGACTTGGTAGGATGACTCTCATGACTGGAATACAGCAATTGAAGGATATACCTTGTTCAAAAAGAACAGGAGGAACAGAAAGGGAGGTGGGGTTGCACTGTATGTTAAAAATACTTACCTCTGCCCAGAAATACAGGACGATGAGCTTGGTAGCCCCATCGAGAGCATCTGGGTTAAAATAAATGGAGCAAAGAATAAAAGGAACCTGGTGGTCGGAGTCTACTACCGGCCACCCAATCAAGGAGAAGACGAGGATGAAACTTTTGAAAAGCAAATGGCCAGTGTTTCAAGGAAGCATGATGTAGTAGTAATGGGGAACTTCAATTTCCCCGATATTTGTTGGGAGACAAATTCTGCAAAACACGGCCCCTCCAGGAAATTCCTGACTTGTGTGGCGGATAACTTCCTCCCACAGAAACTAGAGGATCGGCTATCCTTGACTTGATCCTAACCAACAGAGATGACTTAGTGGGCAAAGTAGCAGTTATAGCAACTCTGGGGGAAAGTGACCATGTTATACTTGAGTTCATGGTTCTAAAGGAAGCAAAAGCTGTGTTTCGTGGATTTTAAGAAAGCTGATTTTAATAAACTCAGAACAGTGATCAGTAAGGTCCCATGGCAAGCAACGCCAACAACAAAAGGAGTCCAAGATGGGTGGGATTTTTTAAAAAAGGAAATTCTCAAGGCACAATTACAAACCGTTCCAACAAGAACAAAAGGTGGAAGACAACAGAAGAAGCCAATGTGGCTTCACAAAAAGCTAATAGATGACCTGAAAACAAAAAAAGTACACATATAGGAAGTGGAAAGAAGGCCAAGTAACAAAGGAAGAGTACAGGCAGGTAGCACAGAATTGCAGGAATGGTGTCAGGAAGGCTAAAGCTGCGAACGAGCTGAGGTTAGTGAGGGATGCTAAAAGCAACAAAAAGGCTTTCTTGAGCTACGTGCAGAGTAAAAGACAAAGGAAAGAAATGGTGGTTTTGCTATTCAGTGAGGATGGCAAAATGATAACAGATGACAAAGAAAAGGCAGAAGTGCTCAGTTCCTACTTTGGCTCAGTCTTCTCCCCAAAGAGGGTCTATGACCCCCCTGGCAAAGGCGAGGTACAGGCTGAAGGGGCAGGATTGCAGCTTGAGATCGATAGGCATATGGTCAAGGAACACCTAATTACTTTGAGTTCAATTTTCCAGGGCCAGATGAACTGCATCCTAGAGTAATAAAGGAACTGGCAGAAGAATTATCAGAACCACTGTCTATTCTCTTTGAGAAATCATGGAGGACGGGTAAAGTGCCAGATGACTGGAGGAGGGCTTGTCCCTATCTTCAAAAAGGGTAAAAAGGAGGAACCTGGGAACAACAGACCAGTCAGTCTGACCTCAATCCCTGGGAAAATTCTGGAGCAGATGATAAAGCAATCCATCTGTAAGCACCTTGAAAACAATGCAGCGATTACTTGAAGCCAGCATGGATTTGTCAAGAACAAATCCTGCCAGATTTATCTGATCTCATTTTGTGATCAGATCACCTCCCTTGTGGACTGTGGGAATGCTATGGACATCATATACCTCGACTTCAGCAAAGCTTTGGACAAAGTGTCCCATGATCTCCTGATGAGCAAACTAGCTCAAAGTGGGCTAGATGAAACAACGATCCGGTGGATCCACAGTTGGCTACAGAGTGGGACTCAAAGAGTGCTTATCAGTGGGATCTTCTGAAACTGGGGAGAGGTAATGAGGCCCAGTTTGAGAAGATTCCGGGGCCTAGTGCTCTTCAACATTTTGATTAATGACTTGGATGAGGAGGTGGAGGGAATGCTGATCACATTTGCAGATGACACAAAATTGGGCGGGATAGCTAATACTTTGGAAGACAGAAACAAAATTCAAAGTGATCTGAATAGACTGGAGCGCTGGGCAGAAAACAACAGAATGAACTTTAATAGGGAGAAATGCCAAGTTCTGTGCCTAGGAAAAAGAAACCAAATGCACAGTTACAAGATGGGGGACACTTGGCTCAACAACACTACAAGCGAGAAGGATCTTGGAATTGTTGTCGATCACAAGCTAAATATGAGCCAACAATGTGATGTGGCTGCAAAAAAGGCCAATGCTATTTGGGGTTGCATTAATAGAAGCATGGAAGAATGGGCTCAAGTTACAGGAAGCCAGATTCCGGCTGAAAATCAGGAAAAACCTCCTGACTGTCAGAGCAATACGACAGTGGAACCAATGACCCAGGGAGGCTGTGGGCTCTCCCACACTGGAGGCCTTCAAGACGAGGCTGGACAGCCATCTGTTGGGGATGCTCTGACTTGGATTTCTGCATTGAGCAGGAGGTTGGACTCCATGGTCTTGTAGGCCCCTGCCAACCCTACTATTCTATGATTATATGAGTCTACAGGCATACTGTGCCTCTACAGGCCCTTAACCAGCCTGGTCTAGAGTTTGTTGAATGTTAGGAGCAGCATTGAGAGCCCTACTTTGTTGAGCTTGATAATACTGGGGCCAGAAACAAAGATCAGAATGGGAATTACAGACAAATATCCATCATTATTGTTTTCATCGTCAATGACATCATCTTATATAATAATAGGAACACATTCTCTGAGTGTGGATCCTTACACAGTGCTAACAGCATCATCCCCCCACATGAGGGAGGTATCAGCAGGCTTCTGAGAAACCCAAGGTTGGCGGAAGTACAAAAAATCTTTAGACCTTGCCTCCCAACAACCCAATACTCGTGGAATGCGGCCTGCCTTTGGATGGGGGAATGGAATGGAGGGGGAGGAAATCTGAACAGGAGCACTCCATGTTGCAACAGGTTGTTGCAGATCCCCCTTGTATATACCAATAGTGAATGTGGATGGCCTGTTCTTAGCAATAGCACAGCAAGATGGAGCCACCCACAGACAACCCAGATGTCCAAACCAGGCCATTGTCTGTTTGGCAGTAGTGACGTCATCTAGGACTTTGAGCTGCCTTTCCTCATCTGTGGTGTACGTTGTAGCTGGGCTTCTGTTATTGTGATTTTGAGTAACCCCTAAGCATTTTGGAGATATTTGTCCCTGTTGCCTTTCCCATTCAACTTCCTTTCTAAAGTTCCCTCACTTTAGCAAAGTTTCCTCATTTGAAGTCAAATTATTAGCAATGTACTCCTCAAAATCCCCCCTTTCCCCCTCCTTTATTGTCTGCTTGCATTTCTTTTCTTTTTAAAACTTTAAAAAAATAACATAAATGTGTACAGAAGTTAAAACATACACTCAATATGAACACTTTTCTCTAAGATAAAATCCATTTACAAAAAGCAGAATATTACCCTCTATATAGGATTTAATCATTCAAATTGGTGATATCCCAGTGACAAAGAGTTCTTACTAAAAACAACCGGGTTCCATATATGGGTTCCATATTTCATTAACGTGTTCAAATGCATTTGAGAATTTGTGGAATGTCATCCATTTAACTGATAAAAGAATCTCCCATAATTTCCCCAACTATTCTTCTATCAAAGGGATTTCTTTACATTTCCAGTAACAAGCATAAACCAGTCTAGCAACCATTCGTGCTTTTAATACTAACTTGTGTTTCTTTCTAGGCCTCTCAGATGACAAGAGTTATCTATGGGTATATTAACAGTAGTAAAGGATGATATTGCTTAAGTGATCGTTTTCCAATATGCTTGAACTCTGCAAAATGGTCACCACATGTGGAAAAAATCTGCTCCGTTTTTAGTGCAGTGTCAAAAGTTACTATTTCCAACATTATAGATCTTGTCTAATTTCAGATGAGCTAAATGTCATTGCATTGTCAATGTGAAGATGTGAAGCCCCATGTGAAGGAGCCCTATATTAAACTTTGGTTGGTTTTCTTAATTAATGGTTGAAAATAGTTAGAAATTGTTGCAGGTGAGGTATATACTGAGATACCATATGGGGCACTTCATCAATGAAATGTATCTTTAAAAACAAAACAAAAAACCTGAGGCAGTTAGTGAAGTTTATTTATTTATTTATTTATTTCTATACTGCCCAATAGCTGAAGCTCTCTATAGTGCGTCTCTATAGATTCCAAGATCTATAATGTTGGGAATAGTAACTTTTGGTACTGCGCTAAAAACGACATTTGAAGTCCGTTTGAAGTGTTGGACTTCCTTAGCAGTTTTCCAGTTAGTGAAGAACTGTCTTTCCCCGAAACAGCCTTGGATCAGACATGATTCAATGCCATCTCACAGAGGACATTCTTGGTGGTGTGGTTATCTTTTGGGGTGGCTTAGTGTTTATTGTGGGGCGCACACCCCAAGCTCCTTATTTGTAATAAAAGATAAAGGTAAAGGTGTCCTCAACCAGTCGTGTCTGACTCTAGGGTGTGGTGCTCATCTCCATTTCTAAGCCGAAGAGCCAGCGCTGTCCGAAGACGCTTCCGTGGCCATGTGGCCGGCATGACTGAACACTGAGGTGCACGGAATGCTGTTACCTTTCCCGCCGAGGCGGTACCTATTTATCTACTTGCAATTTCTCGCTTTCGAACTGCTAGGTTGGCAGGAGCTGGGACTGAAGACGGGAGCTCACTCCGTCACGCGGCACTCGGGTCTCGAACTGCTGACCTGCCGACCTTCCAGTCTGCAGTTCAGCGTCTTATCCACTAAGCCACCGCGGCCCCGTGCAATATTTGTAATATTTGTTATTTGTAATAGTCTTTTGCAATCATCATGCATCTACAAGTGCAGCCCAAAAATGATGGCTTTGGTGAGAATTATTGTGAATCTCAAAGGGGACACTCCCCCAGTCATGGAAATATGGTATAGGGAAGGCCAAACCTTCTTTTGGAAAGCATGGTCATATACATTTTAGTTCCTCATTAAGTTTATTGATAGAGGACTGTTCTGAAATTTTGTACAAATAATGTACAAATAAGGAACTGGGAACTAGTAATCAATTTCAGCATGAAAAGAGCAGGCCAGAGAATAGTTTAGATGGAGGCCACAATTAGCTTGCGACAAGTGTTGAAGGCAGGTACTTTGAACGTTCCTGTTGGCATTTTTATTGTATGTAGCTATGGGCAGTTTTTACGTGGGGAAGTAATTCATAATAATACAGTAAATAAGAATTAAAGGGGGGGATTGCCCCCAGAGCAACCAGTGTTCTCCCCTCCCCATTAAACAAGGGGAAAATGGAACTCTTCCAGACAGCAACGGGAGGGGGTTTGAGACAGAGAACAGCCTTCCGTCCCTCTACTGCTTCTGTTAGGGACTTGCTGTACAGGCAGCCCTGAAAACTCTCCCCTCCCCTACAGTGCTCAGGCTTGGGGCTGTTCATATAGCATAATGGGGGACATTTAACCCCCATCCCTGCACTGTGCAACTGAGGTTGTGGGCTGCCTCCCACCATCACTTCCCTCCCCACAACCTGTGATATGGGTTGGAAAACTTTCTGCAGAAAATTTTCCACTCATATTTTTTCATATACATTTTTCCATTTTTAGAAAGGCTTTGTTTCATAAAATTAATTAGTAGCATTATTAAATACAATACAGGTCAAATTTGGCAATTGGAATAAATACAATGCTAGTCAAATCTAAAACTCAGTGGTAATTTACTTTTTTAAGGTGACTATCATTGTATTTATGTGCACTATTGCTCTTCAGACATATGTTAAATTAGTCTGTTAACAGTTTCCAGTATCTTCAGTTTTTCATTAAAATCTAAATAATGTGTGAAAGATGTGTGCTACTGAATTGTAAATATTTAAGACATGAGAAGTATTCAACTAAAAATAATTGCCAAGTAAAACTTTTAATTTGTTTGAATATAACACTTAAAGGGTACAATCCTATGCACGCTGGTTGGGGAATGCTGGGGGTTGTGGGACTTTCTCTGTCTAAACATACATAGAATTGCATCCTTAGTACACTTTATTGATGTTTCCCCCCTAATCAAATATTCCACTTCAATTCCTTTTGGTTATTGGAAATGCTTTCCAGATATTTATACAGCATGTAAAATTAACATGGCATTTAAAAAGTTTTGTTTATTAAGCATGAATCAAATAAACATGCTAAGTCAGATCTGATTAGGCCAGCAGAAAATGTTCTGATTCAAACTGTTCCAGAACCCCCACCTCACTGCCTCAGTTATTGCTTTGGGGTGGGTGGAAGGAAGGGAGGCTAAGCTCCCTCTTCGACCTGGGTTCTCCCCGCTCACCTGGCTGCCAAGCCCCTACCACTGCCAATGTGTCAAACATGATATAGTGCATCCAATATTAGCGCAACATTCTGTCTTCCAGCCTCACTCTGCTTCCTTTCCTTTCTCCACCTCATTCTGTATCCAGCTCAAAAATATACCACCATGTTCCATCCAAAGTCTTTGCCATCTTAATCTGTCACCCAGTCTCTATGGAAATATAAGTAATTTAGGTGGATTAATTTTTAAATGCTCTACAGAACCAACGGCTGTAGAGTGGAACATCTGAATGGCTTGTCTGATCAAGCAGGAAGTGAAACTTGTTGGCTCTGAGCAATCAGAGAAGTTAGATACCATAGAATCATAGAATAGCAGGGTTGAAAGGGGCCTACAAGGCTATCGAGTCCAACCCCCTGCTCAATGCAGGAATCCAATTCAGAGCATCCCTGACAGATGGCTGTCCAGCCTCATCTTGACTGCCTCCAGTGAGGGAGAGCCCCCCGCCTCCCTGGGTAATTGGGTCCGTTGTCGTATTGCTCTAACAGTCAGGAAGTTTCTCCTGATGTTCAGCCGGAATCTGGCTTCCTGTCACTTGAGCCCATTCTTCCATGTCCTGCACTCTGGGATGATGGAGAAGAGATCCTGGCCTTCCTCTCTGTGACAACCTTTCAAGAACTTGAAGAGCATTATCTTATCTCCCCTCAGTCTTCTCCTCTCAAGGCTAAACATGCCCAGTTCTTTCAGTCTCTCCTCATAGGGCTTTGTTTCCAGTCCCCTGATCATCTTCGTTGCCCTCCTCTGAACCCTCTCCAGCTTGTCTGCATCCTTCTTAAAGTGTGGTGCCCAGAACTGGACACAGTACTCCAGATGAGGCCTAACCAGTGCTGAGTGGAGGGGAACTAGTACTTCCCAGGATCTGGAAGCTATGCTTCTATGAATGCAGCCCAAAAGAGGATTGATCTTTTTTGCAGCCACATCCTGTTGTTGGCTCATATTCAGCTTGTGATGGACAACAATTCCAAGATCCTTTTCGCCTGTAGTGTTGTTGAGCCACATATCCCCCCTCTTGTAACCGTGCATTTGATACCACTCAGGAATGATACCACTCAGGAATCTCACCCAAATGCATCCCGCTGGGGCTGGAGAAGCAGCAAGAATAGGATTCTTTTCACATGCTGACTTTTCTCAACACAGAAGAGGATTTATGATTTGAAATTAAGTGTGTGTGTGTGTGTGTGTGTGTTAGACTGTAAACTTCTACTGCCACCAGTCATCAAATCAAAACAAGCATCCTCAGGTCTTCCCCAGTTACCTCAGTTGTCATAACATCCTCTTGCTTTTCCGGACTGCTTTAGATAGAAGCACCTTCATGCAGTTCTTGAAGTAAAGCCTGTGATAGACCAGAGACTTGATTTCCGCTCTTAAACTCCTGGGAACCGTGCTTGAGTGAAAGACATCAGGGAGATAGTGCTAGTCAATGGAAATTGTGTTTTCCTTATCAGCAAAGGTGCTTATAGGGAGAGTCACATTTCTGCCTCTTGCACACAGTGAGCTAAAGGGAGTTCAGAATTTATAGAAACAATTTTATTATGTGTTGGAGTTCACCACATTATGTGAGCACAATTGTAATGTGTTAACCAAATGTTAAACCTAATTAGGTGTGCTTTAATAGAACAGTTTTGGTCAATGGCTTAAATGACCAAATGGCCGTAAATGGCCGGGTGACCGGCCAGATGGGTGATTAAGAAATTTAATAAATAAATAAAATTAAAAAATGGGGAAACTTTTGGATTTCCCAGAGGGCAAAGAAACATCACAAGGAAGTACTTTTGCGCTGTTACCTTTCAAAGTTGGCAAAGAAGAGAACAGTATCGTTTCTTGTAGACCGTGGGAATGCTGTAGACATCATATACCTCGACTTCAGCAAAGCTTTCGACAAAGTGCTCCATGATACCCTGATGAGCAAACTAGCTCAAAGTGGGCTAGATGAAACAACGATCCGGTGGATCCACAGTTGGCTACAGAATCGGACTCAAAGAGTGCTTATCAGTGGGACCTTCTCAAACTGGGGAGAGGTAACAAGCGGGGTACCGCAGGGCTCAGTCCTGGGCCCAGTGCTCTTCAACATTTGTATTAATGACTTGGAGGAGGAGGTGCAGGGAATGCTGATCAAATTTGCAGATGACACAAAATTGGGCGGGATAGCTAATACTTTGGAAGACAGAAAGAAAATTCAAAGTGATCTGGATAGACTGGAGCGCTGGGCAGAAAACAACAGAATGACATTTAATAGGGAGAAATGCCAAGTTCTGCACCTAGGAAAAAGAAACCAAATGCACAGTTACAAGATGGGGGATACGTGGCTCAACCACACTACAAGCGAGAAGGATCTTGGAATTGTTGTCGATCACAAGCTGAATATGAGCCAACAATGTGATGTGGCTGCAAAAAAGGCCAATGCTCTTTTGGGCTGCATTCATAGAAGCATCGCTTCCAGATCCCGGGAAGTACTAGTTCCCCTCTACTCAGCACTGGTTAGGCCTCATCTGGAGTACTGTGTCCAGTTCTGGGCACCACACTTTAAGAAGGATGCAGACAAATGGGAGAGGGTTCAGAGGAGGGCAACAAAGATGATCAGGGGACTGGAAACAAGGCCCTTTGAAGAGAGACTGAAAGAACTGGGCATGTTTAGCCTTGAGAAGAGAAGACTGAGGGGAGATATGATAGCACTCTTCAAGTACTTGAAAGGTTGTCACAGAGGGGAAGGCCAGGATCTCTTCTTGATCATCCCAGAGTGCAGGACGCAGAATAATGGGCTCAAGTGACAGGAAGCCAGATTCCGGCTGAACATCAGGAAAAACTTCCTGACTGTTAGAGCAATACGACAATGGAACCAATTCCCTAGGGAGGTGGTGGGCTCTCCCACACTGGAGGCCTTCAAGATGCGGCTGGACAGCCATTTGTCAGGGATGCTCTGACTTGGATTCCTGCCTTGAGCAGGGGGTTGGACTCGATGGCCTTGTAGGCCCCTTCCAACCCTACTATTCTATGATTCTCTAGCTTCCCCCTCCCCCAGCACCCAGTTTCCTTTAATCATATGTATCTAGAGATAAAATATGAACTATTACCTCTGAAAGATGGTGATGAATAGTAGAGTCTCTTTTTTGAACTTCATATTCTACAGAGAGCTTTGGCTATTGGGTGGTATAGAAATGAAATAAATAAAAATATTCCCATTTCTGACAACCTTATAGAGTCCCACTCCTTGTACTGGAGGATACGTTTATACTCTTCAACTGCAGGTGTCTACCAGTTAGAGAAGAAACCTTGTTCCAGGTGCAGAAAGTTTTAAAAAGGAAACATTCGAAGACAAGTTCAGATTTGAAAATTTTGAGATTCTGATAGTTATGCAATGAAAATCAAGGTTTCCCTCCTACACAGCTACCCTGGAGGGTCCTTCTGACAAGTTCCTAATTCCTCCCAGGGGGGAAGTGGCCTATTCCCTCTGCACTGGAGAGCATTCCTGACACAGGATTCCTTTAGCACATTGCCAAACCTCCTCTGGCTTAGCCTTTCGGGGCCTCTTCTGCCAGCAGTGTGTGTAGGCCTCACTGAGTAGGCCTCACTGATCTGATGGGTTAGGAGCCCTTCTCACTGCTTCCATAGTTCTGGGTTGGGTGTCAGGGCTGTGGGGTTGCGACATCTTCCCTTTGGATGCTGTCAGTTGCCAAGGTGTGTAGGCTGCCTCACGGGGACACTGTAGTTGGGGGACAGTACAATAAGCTCCCTTGACTTCTCTCAGCTTTCTTCCCTTTTCGTCTTCATGGGGAAAGCAATTGCTTGCATGTGCCACCCTTACCATTTTGATGGCATTTTTGCTTCTTATATTTCTGGTTTTACCCAAAGGTATGTGCCACCAGAAGGAGATGCTTCATCTATGGATGTCCCACTTAATCTTCTTATTTTTTTAATATGTTTTTATTTATTTTATCTTTATAAATGAAATAAACAATACCAAAATTACCAGCAACCTGATCAATACTACAATTTCCCAACAATACAATATTCTGATGAGGACACCACAATAACAAAAAGAGAAGGAAAAAGAAAAGGAAAAGGGAGGAGGAAAGGAAGTGAAGAAAAAAGATTCTTTCCCTTTCCCTCCCCCTCTCCCTCTCCCTCCCCTTTAAAGAATTAAGTTTAAACACCAATACCCCCCAGCCTCCGATGCCATTCTATTTTAAAAACTATGTCTATAACCTTAACAATTTACAATTTAATGAACAACCTTACATTTCAATGTCATATCATCAATCTTATATCAAAGAAACAGGTCTACAGTTCATTCCCAGTAGCCTATATTAATAACAACAACAACAACTAGAAGAAATATAGTGTTATATAATAATAAAACTTAAAATAAACCTTCAACAACCAGTAATATATTTTATATATAAATGCATGTGCACAATTACCCTCAAACAAATTTAAATACAGCATACCATATCTGTTTTGAAATAAAAAATATAAAGAAAAGCAAGAAAAAAAGATGAAAGAGAATAAACGAATATATGTATAATCATTTATCTTCTGACCTAGCCTGGATCATGTAGACTAAACACAAGCAGTTAACAAAGCTTGTTTAAAGATTCCAGTTCATGGAGTTGTAACAGAATTCTCACGTATTTTTACGTTCAGCCATGCCTCCGCCTTTTCATGATTTATTTATTTATTTATTTATTTATTTATTTCTATACCGCCCAATAGCTGAAGCTCTCTGGACAGTTCACAAAAATTAAAACCAAACAGCACACAATAAAAGAATTTAAAATATATAGAACATTAAAACGACAATATAACAATACAACCACAATAAAACCTAGCAGGAGTTTAAAATACAGATTTAAAACAGCAAAGCTAAAAATTTAGAAAGCTAAAATGCTAAAATGCCTGGGAAAATAAAAAGGTCTTCACCTGGCGCCGAAATGAAATACAATGTAGGTGCCAGGCGAACCTCACTAGGGAGCTCATTCCAGAGCCGGGGTGCCACAGCAGAAAAAGCCCTCCTAGTAGCCACCCGCCTCACTTCCTTTGGCAGGGGCTCACGGAGAAGGGCCGCTGACGATGATCTTAAGGTCTGGGCAGGCACATCTGGGAGGAGGTGATCCTTCAGGTAATCTGGCCCCAAGCCGTTAAGGGCTTTGAATGTTAACACCAGCACTTTGAATCGGGCCCGGAAATGGACTGGCAGCCAGTGCAGCTGGAAAAGTACTGGCGTAATATGAGCTCGCAGGCCAGTCCCTGTTAACAATCTTGCTGTCCTATTTTGGACCAGCTGAAGTTTCCGGACCGTTTTCAAAGGCAGCCCCACGTATAACGCATTGCAGTAATCCAAATGAGAAGTTATCAGAGCATGGATAACTGTAGCTAGGCTATCTCCGTCCAGATAAGGGTGTAGTTGGTATACCAGCCTAAGCTGATAAAAAGTGCTCCGTGCCACTGAGTTCACCTGTGCCTCAAGTGACAGTTCTGGATCCATGAGCACCCCCAAACTACAAACCTGATCCTTTAGGGGGAGTGCAACCCCCTCCAGAACAGGTTGAATATCACCTAGCCAGGCAGACGAACCACCCCACTAACAGTACCTCCGTCTTGTCTGGATTGAGTTTCAGTTTATTGGCCCTCATCCAGTCCATTACCGTGCCCAGGCCCTGATTCAGAACAGCCACTGCCTCACCTGGTTTTGATGAGAAAGAGAGGTAGAGCTGGGTGTCATCCGCATATTGACTGGTCTGTAGTTCCCAGGTTCCTCCTTTTTGCCCTTTTTGAAGATAGGGACAACATTAGCCGTCCTCAAGTCATCTGGCACTTCACCTGTCCTCCATGATTGCTCAAAGAGAATAGACAGCGGTTCTGATAGTTCTTTTGCCAGTTCCTTTATTACTCTAGGATGCAGTTCATCTGGCCCTGGAGATATGAACTCATTCAAAGTAATTAGGTGTTCCTTGACCATATGCCTATCGATGTCATGCTGCAATCCTGCCCCTTCAGCCTGTACTTCACCCTTGCCAGGGGGGGTCATAGACCCTCTTTTGGGAGAAGACTGAGCCAAAGTAGGAATTGAGCACCTCTGCCTTTTCTTTGTCATCTGTTATCATTTTGCCATCCTTATTTAATAGCTGAACCACCATTTCTTTCCTCTGCCTTTTACTATGCACGTAGCTGAAGAAAGCCTTTTTGTTGCTTTTAGCATCCCTCGCTAACCTCAGCTCGTTCTCAGCTTTAGCCTTCCTGACGCCATCCCTGCAATTCTGTGCTACCTGCCTGTACTCTTCCTTTGTTGCTTGGCCTTCTTTCCACTTCCTATATGTGTCCTTTTTTGTTTTCAGGTCATCTCTGAGCTTTTTGTGAAGCCACATTGGCTTCTTCTGTTGTCTTCCACCTTTTTCTCTTGTTGGAATTGTGTGTAATCATGCCTTGAGAATTTCCTTTTTTAAAAGCTCCCAGCCATCTTGGACTCCTTTTCTCAGTAGAGTTGCTTGCCATGGGACCTTACTGATCATTGTTCTGAGTTTATTAAAATCAGCTTTCCTAAAATCCAGGGTACGTGTTTGACTACACTCGGCTTTTGCTTCCCTTAGAACCAAGAACTGAAGTACAACATGGTCGCTTTCCCCCAGAGTTCCTGTAACTGCTACTTGATCCACTAAGTCATCTCTGTTGGTTATGATCAAGTCAAGGATAGCCGATCCTCTAGTTCCTTCCTCTATTTTCTGTAGGAGGAAGTTATCCGCCACACAAGTCAGGAATTTCCTGGAGGGGCCATGTTTTGCAGAATTTGTCTCCCAACAAATATCGGGCAAACTGAAGTCCCCCATTTCTACTACATCATGCTTCCTTGAAACACTGGCCATTTGCTTTTCAAAAGTTTCATCCTCGTCTTCTCCTTGGTTGGGTGGCTGGTAGTACACTCCGACCACCAGCTTCCTTTTATTCTTTGCTCCATTTATTTTAACCCAGATGCTCTTGATGGGGCTACCAAGCTCATCCTCCTATATTTCTATGCAGAGGTATGTATTTTTCACATACAGTGCAACCCCACCTCCCTTTCTGTTCTTCCTGTTCTTTTTGAACAAGTTATATCCTTCAATTGCTGTATTCCAGTCATGAGAGTCATCCCACCAAGTCTCAGTTATACTTATCAAGTCATAATTTCCCTCTTGTATTAAGAGTTCAAGTTTGTTCTATTTGTTTCCCATACTCTGGGCATTAGTATATAGACATCGAAGACCATGTGCTTCATAGTCTGGCTTTCTTCCTACATGTGTCTGAAGACTATTATTGGGCACTATTAGAGCTGTAATCAGTCCCTTTAGCATTTGGCAAACGAAATGCTGCTCACTATCAAGTAAATAATCAGATGGGATAGGGAGTATGCCATGCAAAAATTTATCCACAAAAATAGGCAATTTTACATCATTAGACATATTTTCAAGCCCAATAATACATACATTGGATCTCCTCGTGAAGGCCTCCAGTTGAGAAATTTTACCAGAGGCATTTTTAAAACAAATTTGTGTTGTTTCATTTCCTGCCACTCGGTCTTCTAGCTCATTAATTTTCATCTCCATTTTTTGCCATGATGCATTAATTAATTCTACAGCTCCTTGCAAGGCGATGACGGAATTTTGGATTAAATCCAGCCTTTTGACTTGCTCCGTAAATTGCGAAGATAAAGTCTTTATCAGAGTAAAGAATTCCCCTATATCTTCTGTTCTCGAAACTTTTGACACGGGTGCGGGGGGAGTTGATGCCGGCTCCTTCTCCTCAGCGCAGACATGTTTCTCTCAAACAGATCTTGCAGGTCCTCAGATGTTCTCAAATATTGTTAACATTTCTTAAATCATCCCTCAGAAGTTGTTGTTATTTCTTAAAGCATATATTATTATGGAACACGTCAGCCCTGTTTTCTCCTATGAAATTAGGAGTCTCAGTACAGCTTTTTGCATTGGTAAAGCTCTGGAGAGATAATCCTGGAATCCAGCCCCCCCACTATCTCGAGGGGGGTACTTTTCTCCACGATATCCAGATGTTGCCTTGCCCCCCCTTTAATTCCAGGGGGAATGAAAAGGTTTTTCAAGCTTTTAAAAAGCTGTTTGAGAAAGCTCCCATGGGAGCGCCCGTGGGATGCTACCAGAGCAACATCGGTTCCAACCGGAAGTCTGTCCCACTTAATCTTCCAATTGGTTGGAGCCAGTCCTCCACTCTCTTTACTTTCTTAGTGTCACGGCTGTGGGGTTGTGACAACTTCCTTAGCCAAATGATTGCTTTAATGCCCGATGGATCCCCATGCTTTTTGGGTTAGTGGGCACATTTTGAATTTTGAGAGATTGTTGTTGCTGCACTCACAACATGGCTGCCATGGGGGGGGTGCCCATTCATAAAATGGCCGCCATAATGGGCAGACTGGTCACAAAATGTTCATTTCCCAAAAGGCGAGAATCTGAGTTCAAGGCAGAGGTGAGGTTTGACCTCCAACACACAAAGCCAGTCTTTGAACCCAAGTAAAGATGGTACTGGGCAGCCCTTGGTTTCTCAGTGAATGCCAGCTTCTCAGTAAAGAAAAATCTCCAGGAAGTAAAAATCAGGAGGGCCATGGAACCTGGCAGGCATCAAGAGAGGTGTCTGTGGGCAGACTGGTGACCATGGGCACCACACTGGAGGCCCCAGCCTTCAGGCGTTTCTCAGAACTTGGCATCTTTTCAGCTGCTTTTTATTTTGGGGTGAAAGGAGGTTTAGTATAGAAATTTGGGAACCATCAAAGAACTGTACTGTGAAAGATGAACTCAATTATCTAATCAGGCATATGGCTTTGACACAACTCAGAAAATGCCCTTGAGCTTTTTATAAAGGTCAGGAATGTGGAGTCTCTAATCAGCACACACTGTGTCATGCACAGTGGAAGGTGGCTCTCCATCTTTCTCTGTTTGGAGATTTTAGAATTGTCCACTGGAAAATGATCCTTAAAAAAAAGCCGTTTAATATATTTGTGAAGAGCCAGGGTTGGGAAAAAATGATTTTATAAAGTCTTAGATGTTCTGTCTGGGAAGATTTATGTAGTGAGGGTAAAAGGGATTTTTTAATGCCTGTAGGAATAACAAAGGATAAACTGTGTTTTGGAGGAGGAGAAAATAAAATTCTCTGCACAGTGCACATTTTCTGTAATTGACAATGAAACAAAACTGCACATTAGCAATTTATGACTTGTAGTATGAGCTCTACTTCTGATTTACAGCTTGTCATGCAAATGGTATTGGTTATATTTTGTGCACACAGTTAATCCATGCAGGAGGGGAGGGGTGTCACTCCTGGCTGCAGCTGCTGTAGATCTTGCTGTGTCCCACCTACCTTAACCTTTGGGTGGAGACTTGATGTGGATTGGGTGGAAAGCAGTAGAATTTGCACCAGTGTTAAAGAGGAAATAATCCCTTGTTGGGCAGAGTAACCCAGGAGGATGCAGTGATCACTGCAGCCAGGATTCCACTTTGGGGGGGCTTGTTAGCAGCTGTCAGCCCTTTCAACATCCCTTTGACTTATGCCTGTGATTAAGAGATTTTTTTGTATTTTATACAAAATGCTGTTTTTCTGTCCATTCCTTCTCTCCTTCTTTTTCCCTTTCCCTCTGTCAGTCTTCTCCCTGCTTCTCCATCCCCTCTACTGGGGCCCTCTAGGGACAAAACTTTTCACAACTCAGAACAAGGAAGTGCCTATAACCATTAGGATACAACACATCTATTTCCCTCAAAACACATGTACAAATAATATCTGAGTTCAAACGTTGGTTACAAAAACTTGAGATCTTCTAGGCTTTCTTTTGTCTTACACTTCTCACATTTGGAGAAACGGCTGAAGAGCTTTAGGGCCACTGCAACCCCCATCTGTCCTTCTCCCCATCGATGTTGTCTAGGCTTTCAAATCCAAAATAGAGACTAATATCTGCTTCATCTGCTGCCTGCTGGGCCTTAGCAAGTCTTGAGATGTTCCATTTCCTTCCATCCCGAAGAACAACCGAGATGTCAACTATCTGTAAAGGACTTCAATACTTGGAGTGTCCTTTCTTAACTGAGTTCTAGATCTATATACTGTTTATATTTCTTTTGTTTATCTGTGACTCGTTCATAAAGTGCCACATCAGGAGGTTTGCAAGCTAGGTTGTGAGCTGGACAGGTAGTTAATCTTGAGCTGGCTTTGCATTTAAAAGCTCAAAAGATGATACTCCTGTCATTGAATGTGGAGTAGTTCTATAGGCAAAGAGCGTGTCCTGTAAATTATCTCCCCATGGTGTTTGTCAACTCGCAAGCTGCAGGCTCTCTCTTACTAGTTTGATCATTCTTTCAACCAGCCCATTTGCTCATGGATAGTATAAGGAAATGGTTTTGTGTTTGATACCATTGCTTAGAAGATACTTCTGATCTCCCAATGCCATTGTCTCCTACAAGGTCTTTTGGGAACCCTTCTCTGGCAATTATGGAAGTCATGAATTTAATCACTATATGTTTGGTTATTTTTGCAGCAAACATAACTTCAGGCCCTTAAGAATGATAGACCAGCATTACTATGGCATATCCCTGGCTCATCCTATCTCACTTCATTGTCTGAGTAAGGGATAGGCAAATGTGATAAGCAGTCAGCAGTCACATTCTTGGCTCCAGGCAGATACACCATTTCAAAATCAAAATCCATTATTCTCACTGCCCATTTAGAAATCTTTGGTGTAGCTTGACCTGAATGTCTTATACTAAAGATTGGTGCTAGAGTTTTATGGTCTTAGAATACATTTTCTGCTCCATAGGTAGGTCCTGAAGTGTCTCACGGCCCAGAAGCATGCCAAAGCCTCTTTTTCTACAACTGAGTAGAAACACACTCTCTGTTTCATCCTCTCACACTGTATAAACTGGCAAAATGCCCCCTTTTATTGCATTTCTTGCATACTGCTGCCTTAGCAGGACAGCCGTTAAGGTCTGTCTTATGATTAGATTTCCACACAAGTAGCACTGGTAGTCAGTTTGTGGAAGCAGTGTGCATTTGCTTGGCATTTTTTGTTTTGTTTTTGCTAGCTGTCCTAGATTGTATTGCATGTATCTCAACTGTGTCTGAGTGGCAGGGATGAGTCCAAGCACCTTGAGATGTCTGACAGCTCTGATTCTGAATCAGAGTTGGAACAGCTAGATTAGAGCCTGGGAGAGGGACCCTCCCTAGTAAGCCAAGATGCTGGGAGAGATTCCTCCAGAGGCCTTGACAAACAGATGGCCCAGGCTGAGTCCCTGCCCCCTCTCTCCACCATGAGAACTCAAGTTTCCAAGGAGGAGGAGGAGGAGGAGGAGGAAGAGGGGCATGACTTGAGAGATGCTAGGGCATGTCGCAAAGCAAAGTTAGGGGCTGGGCTCAGACACTCTGCCATGATAGCCACTCTTGGAAGCCACCGTAGGAGGGAGCCACTCTAAGGGAGGGGCATCACTGCAAAGGAAGTTTGGCCGTGAGGTTCATGCCTAAACTGTCGGCAACTTCACTTCTCTAATTAGAGATTGCAGATTAGTTGTTTAGGGGCATGAGGCAGTCTGAGAGCTTCCTGGAATCTGCATGTGTAAAGAGGCTAGTTTCTAGCAAGTACTATTAAAGTAGTATTAGCCTGAAAACGTAGTACTAGCCTGAAGCTTTGTCTGCTTGTGGTTTTGATTGCGAAGGGGGAGGACGATCCATTTCTGACACTGAGGCATCTAGTCTACTGGAGGACGATTTAGCACGCTGGAGGGCAATTTCAGTTGATTTTTCCAGTCAGATCGTTTGTCATTAGAAGCTTCTCACAGATTTTAGGACTGTTTGTTTTCATGACAACTTGATCTCTGATAATCTCCTCTGAGAAGGTCGTAGAAGCACAAGTAGCACTCAGCTCACGCAGAGCAGCCACATGCTTGTCAGTGGGCCCCTGAGGTACCTGAGAACGAGAACAGGATTTAAAGCATTCTGATACAACATTCAGCCATGGATTAAAATGGTCATCTTACGGCAGCATCTTATGGAGTAGCATCTGTGGTAAGACCTGGTGGAAAATCAGGGCCTGGAGGTAGATACTGGAAGATCGTTCAGCCTTCAGGGCTTAGACAATGTAAAAAGACACCTTTCTTCTTCTCTGATGTGAGGGCAGTACTATCTATAGCCAGGACATAATTATTGAAATATGACTTCCATTGCTCCCATGAGAGTGGTGGAGTAGGCAGGAAGAATGGTGGAGGTGATATTTGTGACATGGTGCAAATTTTCTAGAGAGGCATGTGCTCAAAACACTTGAAAAAATGGGAATGGGAGAGGCACCATTAACTGTGTAATGGTGAAGGCCTGCAACCATTCCAGGCAGAAATGAAAGCAAAAATTGCATGCAAGCTTGCTGGGTCCAATATCTTTTTGCCAAATCACTTTGTATCTTCTTCTCAGTAAGGACGACCCAGAAACAAGGTTTGAATGTAAACACAACTTCACTTTATTTCTAAACTCTTATTGGCCATGTCCCGTCCCCCCCGCTTCCTCTGTCTGGGCAGGGCTTGTCTTGCCTCTGCCTCCTTGTCTCTGCCCTCCTGGGCCCTCTAGGGACAAACTTTTTCACAACTCAGAAAGATGAAGTGCCTGTGCCTATTGGGATGCAACCAGCGTTTAAGGCAGGGAGCTCCTGTGTAAGGCTGCGATTCTAGGGCAGTGCTGAAGATTTGAAACTTATTGCAACTCACTGGAATGGTGACGTATGATGGGCTGTTGCTCCTTTTTTTGTCGCGGCCTGAAGAGTTGCGACCTCGGGGTTGTAACCACCCTTCCTTCCTCACTAGGTGGGGCTTGAAAGAAATGGATGGGGAATCGGGCATCTCCTGATCACCAAGACAAAGGTCTCAGTACAACCCTGACCCCAGGTCCATGTCTGTGTGTGAATGGTTTGTGTTAGAGAAGCATAAGTCAAGTAAAAACAGTGATTTAGAAGCGGCCGCCTGCTTATGATGAATGCTTCCCTTCAATAAACGAGGTTTTGCTCAAGTTGCTCTCTTTAAGCCAGCTGCTTGCCATGCTCACAGCCATAGTAGCCCAAAGGAAGACTTTTCTAGGTTCCTGGGAGCATGTGAAGGGTGTGTTGATCTTGGAAATGATCGTGGTGATGGTGGTGGGTGGCAGAATTTGGAGTACTGCCATTGTGGGAAGGCGCAAACCACCACTGCCTTTTTTTTTTTTTACCCGAAATGTTCTAAAACAAGTGCTCCTCCTTTAAACAGAAGCTGGAAGTCGTGCCTCAGTTGCAAAAACCTGTTTGTTGTTGTTTTTAAATCTTGGGTGTTTCATATGGGGCAGTGCTCACTTTGGCTCCTCCCTGACTATGGCCTTGAGTTTTCCCCTGTGATCAGTTTATAAGTGCAAAAAGGATGTTAGCAGTGAAGCAATTCTGAAGGTGCTTCCTTGGAAGAATAAGGGGTCGTGTTTGGAAACTGAAGTTCAAACCCATGATGTGACTGCTTCCTTTTAAGTGCGAGAATGCATGCAGGCGCCATGGAGAGACTTCTGAGCAAACATAATGTTGCTCAGTTCATGCTGGTTCTGCTGGCTGACTACATGGCTTGTGAATGCTGTCTCCGTGACAAAGGCCTCTGGATGTGCAGGAGATGCCATTTCTCTCCCTGTGAGCAGGCAGCAGAAGGCTGTCATGGAGGCGAGAAATGGCAGGTGGTTAAAGAATCGATGGTGCTTTCTCATGGCTTTGGTTTTGAAATGGTGTTTGTGCTGCAGCAGTTTTCCCTCCTTGTACCAGGAGAAATAAAGACCTTGTTGAAAGGCTAACTGGCAGTACATGAATTCTCAGATGTTGTCCTGAGCAAGGAGGGTTTTTGAGCCAAACCTAGGAAGAACAGTTACTGATGTTTTGTTCAAGAAGCAGTCCAGTTCAGACCCGATGTTGCTTTTGGATCGTGGCAAGGGAAACAGAGGTCGTTGTTTGCGGAGGTGCTTATGGCCTCCCCTTTCCTTAGTGTATGTTTGCTGGAAGTATGAGATGGAATGTCATTTCCCTCCTCCAATCATTGCAAACGTCTGGAGCTTGACTGGCAGGGCCAAAACTAGTCCATCTCTGGCTTCATCCTTTGGGGCTGCTCACAGTACCCTGAAGGTGTGCTCGGCCCAGGTGGGGCCTGTCTATCTGCAGACTGAGGAAATACAAAGCTGACTGCCTTTTCTTTGCCTTACACCCAACTCTTTGTTTGGTCCCAACCAGGTTTTGTGTTATGTAAAAGCAGGGGCTTGTGGGAGAACCTTAACTGTTCCTGTCATCCCATTATTGCTAGCATACTCTCCCTTAGAGCAGAGCTCCAACTTCTCCTATTGCTAATGGGGCAAGACTAGCTTGGTTGCTTAGATTCTGCAGCGGAGCTCCTCCTTGCCCCCCTTTCCCTTTTCCAGTTCTAGCTCTGCTTCTGCCCCCTATTTCCAGACAGAACATGATTCTGTCCTATGGATTAATTAGGAATTTTCAGGGAGTGTTGTGGGTACTCTCACAAAATGGCTGCCAGGGGTGGGGCTTGCCCATTCATAAAATGGCGGGCATGGCTGGTCACAAAAGACTCATTTCCCAGAAGGCAAAGTGGTGACTCTGAAAGAAAAGTAACTTTCCCAAGAACCTTTGTAGAAGGCTCCAAAACGCAAAACCACTCTTTCAAACCCAAATAAAGATGGTGCCGGAGGGCAGCCCTTTGCTTTGCAGCCGGCCTCCCTGTTAAAACAAAAAACTAATTTAAAAAACTTAAAGGAAAAATCAGGAGGGCCAGGGAGCCTGGTAGGCATCAGGAGAGGTGTCAGTGGGCACAAATGTGCTTGCAGACAACCCGTGGGAGACCCACAAATAGCTGTGCACAATTGCAGCTGTACACAAATAACTTAAAGCGCTGCTTTTCAGCTTTCCCCTTCCCTCCCTCCTTCCTTGCATGGTCTCTTTGGTGGGAAGTGCCTGTGCTTGCTCCTCTTGTACATCCTGGCAGTAGCACCCTGTGTGGAGTGTTGGCTTCCTTGCCCAGCGGCACTGGCATGGCTCTGGCTGGGCACCCAGTGGGGTCACCACCTGATGCTGCTGCAGCATTTTCTTGAGAGCAGTTTGTTGGCTGCCTGGAGTGCCTGGGTCAGGGTGGAGGGGCCTGCTCCACTCTTCTCCAGGTGCCTGCACGCCTGCTGATGAGTGGTGACAGCAATTAAAGGCTGGGTGGGAGCAAGAATCTCTGTTTTAGGTTTCATTGCACCGGTGAAAAATAAAATGGGCTTGTACCATTACGGATCAATAAGGCTGTTTTCAGCCCCGTTGCCTACTCAAAGCCTTTGTGATCTTATACTGCAAATGCAGCAAGCCCCCTGGTGACTTTCGCTATTTATAAGGCATCGAAGAAGCAGAATGTCTGCCACTTCCATAAGTCTGTGAACACCTCTGTCTCTATTCCATGGAAGTACTCATTTTGGCATGTCAAGAAATTTTGTTTTTGTGTTTCTCAGCAACTTTCTAGGTCTCAGTAGTGAAAGAAGGTTTTAGGTAGTGTCTGGTTAAAGATGAGAAACCAGAATGACTGGGAACGCATTTCAGTCAGCAAGAGACAGGCCTTAAGTGGCCTGTGTGGGTTACTCTTCTTGCCTCTGATCATCCCTCCCTCCAGCCCCACACAACTAAAGGGAGCTTGTCACTAAAGGCCTACCTGTGACTAGGGAATCATTTTATTTTTCTTTGAAATTATGCCCATTATTACTCTGGCTGCCCAAGAGTGCCTGTTCTTCCTCCATTTGCCTCGCATAGCCCTGTGCTTCCACAATTCCCCAAATTCTTCAGAAACCTGAGCCCCAAAAACAAAATAGGCTTATTTTATTTTGAGCACAGAATTCGGGATTCCTTTGGTGCCTGATTATAGACATGTTCTGCTTATTGCAATATGTAGAAAGCCTGCAGTAAGCATTTTGTACATTCAGATGGAGGGGCAGCTTCCTGAGTTTACCACTGCTGGTCTGGGTGGCCTTTGCCCAAATGGCAGCATGCTGTTCCATGTCTGGAAATACCCTTCTGGGCCTGGATCCCCTTGACACTCGGGCCTCTCCTTCCCACATGGGCTGGCAGGAGTGTTACTGTGCCAGTAGAGCAGCTGGTGTGGAATCATGGAATCATTGAACAGTAGGGCTGGGAGGGGCTGCGAGGCCATCGTGTCCAACCCCTGCTCAGTGCAGGGATCCCAGTCAGCATCCCTGACAGGTGGCTGTCCAGCCTCCCTAGGTCATGGGTTCCATTGTCATGTTGCTCTAACAGTCAGGAAGTTTTTCCTGATGTTCAGCTGGAATCCAGCTTCCGTGTCCTGCACTCTGGGATGATTGAGAAGAGATCCTGGCCTTCCTCTCTGGGACAACCTTTCAAGGACTTGAAGAGCGCTATCCTATCTCCCCTCAGTCTTCTCTTCTCAAGGCTAAACAGGCCCAGTTCTTTCAGTCTCTCCTCATAGGGCTTTGTTTCCAGTCCCCTGATCATCTTTGTTGCCCTCCTCTGAACCCTCACCAGCTTGTCTGCATCCTTCTTAAAGTGCAGTGCCCAGAACTGGACACAGTACTCCAGATGAGGCCTAACCAGTGCTGAGTAGAGGGGAACTAGGAGGACAGGAAGGCCTGGCGTGCTCTGGTCCATGGGGTTACGAAGAGTCGGACACGAATGAACGACTGAACAACAACAACAGCAGTACTTCCTGGGATTTGGAAGCTTTGCTTCTATGAATACAGCCCAAAAGAGCATTTGCCTTTTTTGCAGCCACATCACATTGTTGGCTCATATTCAGCTTGTGATCGACAACAATTCCAAGATCCTTCTTGCTTGTAGTGTTGTTGAGCCAAGTATCTTGCCAGGAGCCATGGAACAGCTTGGTCAGCCCTTCACTTACTTGTTGAACAAGACACTTAAACAATGCATGGAGAGCTGGCGGCTCCAGATGTGCTCTCTTCTGAGATGGAAAAGGAGCATGTAATTCTTTGGGCTGCCATGGAAGGGGCCACCTGCCTCCAGCTGCCTGCCTTTCCAGGCCTTTGGCTCAAAGAGAGGAGGGAGAGGCAGGCCTCTGAATGCCCTGCTAGACCTCCAAGCCCAGAGAGTGCTGTGTGTTGTGACACTTCCCAGCGGGAGGAGCACCTGGTGTGGGGCTGGTGACCTTGGCTCTGCCAGGAAAAGGGACAGTTCTGGTGACTGTTTGCTTGGAGTAGAGGCTGCCTGCGTCCACCAGCATCTGCCAGAGCTGGGCCATTTGATCATTTATTGCGCCTGTCCTGATGCAGAGGTGCAGAGAAGAGCCAGCCTTGGAGGAGGCTTCTGCAAGAGTCACTGCTCTGAGCTTCCTTCTTTCCAGTTGGGAGGGCTGCCCAGACCAGTGGCTCATGCAGAAACCACAGCAATGGGCACATGAGCTCCTCTGAGGGAAAGGAATTCATCCCCTTACACTCTCTTGGCAACCCCCCTTGGGTGGAGGAATTGAGTTGAGTGTGTGTCCAGTTTAAATTCTGTGAAGGCCAGCCTCCACCCAGCCACAGTTGGGAGCCAGTTCTGCCCTCGAGGATCCAAGAGTCTTCCTTGATCTGTCCCCATTGTGTGTGCATGTAGGACCTGCCAGTCTGGATGTACAAATCCAACCATCTCATGAGTTCTCAAGAATCAGGACTCTTTCTGTGCTGATCATTCTGTCCACTGGGACTGCAGGTCTTGAGGACTGGCAGGTGTGCGGGAGTTCTTGGGAGGTCAGCTTTCGGGGGTGGTGGGGGGCTTGTTTTCCACCTCCATCAAAATGTCAAACGGGATAAGAGAGGAAGAATCCTTCCAGAGCCAGCCAAATCACCTCATATTATTAAAATCTGTTTCTAACCCAAGGGCTATTTGGTCTATTCTTCACTCTCTTTTTTTTTTTGGAACCAGGTTTTACATCTTGTGCCAAAGTAGCAGCCACTCTTTAGAAGTTGTCCAGACATCTTTTCCTTTCGAGAACCAGGCACCGCCCCCGCCCCCAGCCGAGCCTGCTGTGTCCAGGCCCGGAGCCCGCCCGGAGCAGGTGGAGGCGCCGAGTGCAGCTGAGCCCGTTGTGAGGAGGAGGGAGGCGGCTGCTTCTCTCCACTCACTCTGGGTCCTTGTCAGCATCATTGCTGATCCTGCAACAAAAGTAGAGAGAACTAAAGATAATGCAGCAGTCCTCCTGGAAGCACTTTGGGAAGGCGCAATTTCAACAAACCAGCGACAGCGCTGTGTGAAATACCCTGGTGCGTGTGACAGTAGAGGATGCCTGAAGTATTAGTGGGGGAGGCAAAACTTGGGTGGGAAGGCAACGGGAAAGACACTGGCAGTGCCTCCAGTCATTGGGACGACAGCTGGCATGGTGCAGTGGTTCAAGTGCCAGCGACAGCTGTGGAGACCTGGATTCAGCCCTGATGCTCCCTGGGTGGCCTTAGGTCAGCCACTATCTCTCAGGATTGTTGTGAGGGTAAAATGGGTGGGGACAGGGGGAGGGGGTATTCTGAGCTTCTTGGAGGAAGGGTAAGATATACATTTAACAAGCAAACAAACAAACGGTCCTGCAACGATCCTGTGTAAACCGCAGTGTCTTTGTGGCTGTTGACCTGACAGGCTGCTAAACTGAAAGGGAAGGTTGCAAAGTAACTAAGTTAAAAAAACCCTTAGTCCTAATAGGAAGGAATGGGGATGTGGCTTCTCATTTCAGCCAATGAAATGAGTGGCCGGGTGTCCAGCCAGATGGATGATTAATAAATCGAATGAATGAATGAATGAATGAATGAAGGATGGACGGACGGACGGAAGGAAGGAAGGAAGGAAGGAAGGACATCACCAAGACAGTGGCTGAGCATGAGAGCACTCCACTCCCCGCCAAGCAGAAAGCCCCCTGGAAAGGCTGTGACAGATAGTGCAAGGAAAGGCAGTCAAGTTCCAATGAATGGCTTGGAAAAACAAGCCAGGCCTCAGGAGAATCACATTTGCGCTTCTGTTTTCTGGACTGTGTACAGCTTCCTGAGCAAGGGTGATAGGCCAATGAGAAACCAAGGGAAGTGCCACCCTTCACCAGTTCTATGTTGGTATGGTAATGCACACAGGTGACTCCTGGGAGCTTGGTTCTGTGATCAGACAAAATTATTTATGCTTCCAGTTATCTGGGAAATGTTTAGGATGTGTGCTTTCTCCACTATGACTGTAATGTTTGCAAAAGTTTGACAAATTCAGGTGGTGGTGGTGATGAGGAGGAGGAGGCCATAAACATATGTTAGAAGGAGAGAGTGGGAGTGGATAAATCTTTCCTGTCTGACCATGGAAATTGCTTTCTTGACACTTTTCTGTCCTGAGATTTTGGGAGACATTGTTCATTCATTTGCAAGCCTGCCTATTGCAGAAGGTGACAGGCTTTCTAAATTCGGAGGCAGAAAAGCATTAGCCTGGCAGATTTTGGGAGGGCTAAACTACATGCAAACTCAAATATGTAGCATGTAGCTTAGCCTCTCTTTCTTTTTACTTACAAGGACTGTTTCTCCACGACAATGGAATGAGAAGTGAATTGGAGGAGTACTGGATTTTTTAAAAGGAATCAGCTTTGCTGCACTTTGGTCCATGCAGGGCTCCACGAGCGAGTGCTCCACACCAGTAAAAATCAGAACGTGCTTCTGGGTGGGGTGGGGGTTGGCGTGAACATCATCTGTCTGGCAGGGGCTGCTCAATCAATAAGAGAGGCTTCCCTGCTCTCCCCCCTTTCTCCTTTCCCCTGAAAGTCCAGATGCACCTGCATTTCAGGAGCAAGCCTCATTGAGCACAGTGAGAGTTCCTTCCGAGTAGACACACATATGTTTGTGCTGGGAAAGAGTGTGTGTGGGGGGCACAGGGATGGGAAACCAGCCCCCTTTCTAACTGCAGGATCTCTATAACGAAGGTGTGAAGTAGTTACTTCCTAAGGCAATAAACCAAACAATGGAGAATCAGAGCCTCGAGATACGCTTTACAGCATTTAGGGAGTTTGTGCTTTAAATTGTGCCATTTCAATTGAGGGGGATCTCTGTAAATTCTGATGTGGGCATTCAGGGGACAAGCCTCACTGAACACAATGGGAGTTACTTCCAAGTAGACACACATATGCTTGTGCTGGGAAAGAGGGGTGGGGAACCCAGGGATGGGAAACCAGCCCCCTTTCTAACCACAGGATCACTGTAACAAAGGCCTGAAGTAGTTACTTCTGAAGGCAATAAACCAAGCCATGGCGAATCGCAGGTTTGGTAAAATGCTTTACAGGCTTCAGTGAATCAGTGCTTTAAACTCTGTATCTCAATTCAGGGGGATCTCTGTGAATTCTGATATGCGCAAGCCTCACTGAGCTCAATGGGAGTTACTTCTGAGTAGACATTAATTGATTTGTGCTGGGAAACAGGGGTGGGAGACAGCAAAACACCCCTTGACTGGGGTCATGGTGAAAGGCACACCCCCCGGGCAGGGCTAGCATATCCGAGGTCAATGCGGGAGCTGGGGCACACAACAGCTATACTGTGGAGAAGAAAAAGAATCGGACTTTAAGCGGTCTCAGGAAATCCGGTTTTTCCCTGATAAACTCTGGGGTGGCTGCTGGATGGTCACGATGTCACATATCCCTAATGACCTCAACACACAGCCAGCTTGGAGTAAATTGCTGGGGGAGACACCCCCAAGGTCATGTGCGTGCCTCCAATCTGGTGCCCATGGAAGCTTCTTTCTTTCTTTCTTTCTTTCTTTCTTTCTTTCTTTCTTTCTTTCTTTCCTTCCTTCCTTCCTTCCTTCCTTCCTTCCTTCCTTCCTTCCTTCATTTTCTTTTTTAGCCCCCGGTGTGTGTGTGTGTGTGTGATTTAGGAAAACAAGCGGTTCCTATGCACAGTGGTCCCAGTATGGATCAGGGCCTATGCTCTTACTTGTAAGCAAAAAGGAAGAGTGCCTAAGCTGCAGACTACATATTGAATATATTGAACAGTTTGGCCCTAGGTCTCTGGATACGAGATTGATCTATGTGTAAATTTGGGCTATTGGCAGAGAAGGTTTTAAAGAAAGTGTGTTTTCAAAAGGTTGCCTTAGACGTATGTTTAGTGTCTCATCTCCACGGTTTCCTGGATGAAACTGATTCAGTACATTCCAATCCGGCTTCCTGCCTGGTTTTTGGCACCGAAGAGTTTTGGTTGCCCTGGTGGATGACTTGCATCCGGGCACGGACAAGGGGAATGCTGCCTTGTTGATTTCTCCTTGGACCTCTTAGCAGCTTTCAACACCAGCCATGGGTCTTCTTCTGGGCCATTTGGTGGGGCCGGACATTGGTTGACAGAGGTTCTGCTCTTTTCTTGAGGGTCACTCCTAGAAAGTGATGCTGGGAAACTGCCGTTCCCTCCCTAATCTATTGGGATGCCACAAGGCCCACCACGCTTCTTAACAGCTATGTGGAAATGCCTGGTGAGCATCAGATAACATTTAGCTCTGCCTCTTCCCATTGTCCAGTTCCAGGGAAGCAGTAGAAATGATTTGTGCCTGTGCAAGAGCTGATGAGGGTGAACTGGCTGAAGCTCATTCCAGATAAGATGGAAGTCCTGGTGGGCGGGGACCCCAGCAGTCTGGGAGAGGTGGTTCGGCCTCTTCTGGATGGGGTTGTTCTCCCCCTGAGGGAGCAGGCGTGAAGCTTGGGGTGCTCTTGGACACAGCGTTTGCTCTAGATGCCCAGGTGGCGTGAGTAGCCAGGAGTGCCTCTTGCCGGCTTGGGTTGATGTGCCCGCTGAATGTCAGGGTGGGCACGGAGCCCATAGAGCCCCAGAGCAGTTCTGATTCTGAGGAAGAGCAACGACCCATGGGAGAGGAGCTCGCTCATCGCTCACAGGCACAGCGGCAGGGAGAGATTCCTCCTGCCTGCATTCCTGAGAGAGAGAGTGGCCCTGGCAGCGAGAGAGTGGGGGAGGGGGCCTTGCTGGACACTCGGCGCAGACGCAGGGAGCAGCGCCAGATGGAGGGCGCCGAGAGGTGGCACTCTTTCTGCTTGGCGCTAAAACAACGGTCGCGTCCAGAGGACCTACGGGTGAGAGGGAGGACCGCTCCATAGCCCATAAGGTCAGAGGTTTCCCGCTCACCTCCTTCAAACAGGGACCAACTGCCTTACCTGGATCTTAGGCTACTCTGGTAACTACCCCAGTGCTGTTCCTTGCTTAGTCGCTGGTGATTAGCATCTGAAAGAGTCATTAAGTTGTAAAGGAATAAAGCCTTGGAAAGAATCCTCTTTGTCTGTGTCTTGAGTTGGCTCTTGGAGGGGACTGCAAGAGGGAGCTAGGGCGCTCCTGACACTGAGACGTCTTCACAGAGTTCAGTTATCTGTGCTTAAGTTACTTCCAGACTAGATTACTGCAGTACTCTTTATATGGGACTGCCTTTTAAAAACGCCAGTCTTCGGCATTTCTCATGTTGTGAAGCTGCTCTGCATGTCCTATGAGCAGAACAGAGGGGGAAGGAAATTGCTTACTTGAATTAGTTGGCCCTTCACCCTGTCCCACCAACTCTACTTATTCAAAGTAAGGAATTTAGAAATGTTGTTAATGTGAATGGTTGTTGTATTCTGCTTAAGGAACTGCTGCTCCTTAAATGTGCCAGGAAGGCCCGGGGAGGGGCTTTGAGCTGAAACAAAATGTGAGAAATGAATGTGGGAGAATCCACCTCCACCCAGAGATGTCTGCCACTTTTTCCTCCACGGACTTCTCTGTGGAGTGATGATCCAGGCTGACACCAGGCTTGGCTGGTCCTCTGGAGCAAACCCTGTGCAAAGGCCATTGGCTGATGAACAAAACCATCTAATGTGTAAGGCACAAAAGGCCCATTCACCCTCATGTGCACACATGGCTGCTTATGCCAGACTTGCATCCTCTCCCCCCTCCCCCACCCTACCTTGCAGGGAGAATCTCTCCCCTCCTCCCAAGGATCCTGGAGGCCCCAGAGTCATTCCGTTGGCAATTTCATGCCAGTTAGCCATTGTAGGGGGGATGGGCCACATAGCTCGCTCCTTCCTCACTTCTCAAACATAGACCAGCTGGTGGCTTTTTGCAACTCAGTTGCTTCATCTTGGTATCAGTGAAACAATCAACTTTGCTATTGGTAGAAGTGCACCATGTTCCCCTGCTAGACAGCCAAGTCTGATGTTCTCTTGCACAGCCCATGTGCTTGTAAGTGCAATAGAACATCTACATGCAGAATAAGGTTAATCAGCACAGGTTTGCATTGATTTATAAAATGTATTGATCACATTCCTATGCAAAGCAATGTGCAATAAATAACATATGGAGAATTCAAAGCAGAGCAAAACTGACGTCAGCAGTGGGTAAATTTTGCTTCTTGCACTTTACCCAGAATCAAGTCTCAGATCCTGCTTTCTCTTATTTCACTGACAGCATTTCTCTTCATTAGATCAGATGTGCACAGCCTTCTCAGGAGCCCAAGTACTGCATGTGATACTGGCCTCAGGCAGGGGGAGCACACTCATTCACAAATGCACCGCAGCAATCCTGATACAGATCACTTTTCACACACTGTATGAGGACTTCTGGGGGAAGGAGAAATTGGGCAGGGAGATTTGGCAGTGGTGTGAGTCAGGGCACCACTGGGAGGCCACAGGTAAGGCCTTGAGTGGACATGGATTGTGCACCCTTGGTGTAGAGTGTACCCTAGAGCTTGTTTCACACTGAATTGAAGAGAAGATCAGAGTGGCCCATTGTTCTGGATTTGCAAATGGTTTTGCTTTGCCATTTAGGCTGTTCCAAAGTTCCTGGCAATTGTTTCAGTTAGACGCAGGCCAGAAACTGCTCCCAAGCATGGCCTCGTGTGAGAGGCATTTGAATAAGGCTCTCGTTCTTCTGTTACACTGAGTACCTGATCAAATTTTCAGAATAGTTTGGTGCACAGTGGTATGGAGCTCGTTTGAAGTCCAGGCATGCAGTTATTTTTGTTGTTTTGCTGCCGTGGACACCAGTTCAGGAGGTGATGGCTCTCTGCCCTAAACGTGGATGGCAGCAAATGCTTTCTGAATGGGACCATTTCTTTTCCAGCAGAAGCAGAGCTGAGGAGAGAGTTCATTGCTTGGGCAATCAGCTTTCTCCTGCCAACTTAGCTTCAGTGGAGGTAGGATTTTTACTTTGAAAACAAATTCCCCCACCCCAATTGAAAAGATAAAAGCTTAGTTTTGAAAGTTACCTTGGAGGTCATCTAGTCCAACCCCCTGCTTAGTGTAGGAAACTTGCAATCACCACATCCCTGACAGATGGCTGTCCAGCATCTACTTAAACACTTTCAGTGAAGAAGAATCCACCAGCCCCCAAGGCAGTCTGTACCACTGATGTACAGCTCATTCCATTAGGAAGTTTCTCTTGGGGTCTAGCCCAAATCTGCTTCCTTGCAACTTCCACCCCTTGGTTCTAGTCCTGCCCTCTGGAGCAACAGAGAACAAGCCTGCTCCATCTTCTGCAGGGCAGCCATTTCAGTATTTAGAGACCACGATCATGTCTCTTTAATTTTCTCTTCTCCAGGCTAAACATGCCCAGCTCTTTCAACCATTCCTCATAGGACTTAGTTTCCAGTCCTGTCACCATCCTGATCACTGTCTTCTTGTTCCACTTGTCAGTGTCCTTCTTTAATGACTGTACTCGCATGCTTTTCAACAATCATTCCAGCCCAAGCAATAATAACCATTTAGTTGCCCTGACGTTCTAGATGCCCTTCAGCCTTCTTCTGCATGGAACATGGAGGAGGAGAGCTTTGCTGCATAACCAAGTTCCCTTTAACTCCAGGCTAAATCAGGGTTCCCTGTCCTGAAAAAAGGGATCCAGTCTGTTGCTTGCTTCCCTGGATTTCTAGAGAGGTTTAGAAAAACTGTTTTCTTTCTTCTTTTAGGAACCTCTCAGTGGTGATGTTCATTCAGGTCAGGGGAGGACAACTGAAATTAGGTGGGTGCAGGTGACATCAAAGGGGGCGCGTCCGTACCCCTGGGGTCATTTGCTTCCTGGTAGGCACGTTGAGAAGATGAGCCTCCCAACATCACGCAGGGCAGGCTTTGCCTGCCCCATCCCTTCTCCCATTGTGGAGAGCTCCTCCAGCTGCCACTTCACCCCCCAGCAGCTTCTGCAGTGGCTTGGGGAAGCTGTCTGTCTGAGCTGGCAACCGGAGGAGCACTCCTCCTCGTCTAGCTGGTGGCTCATTCGGGTGGCTTTGCCCCAGGGCCTCTCCCCAGTGGGAAAGGAGCCACACAGATGGGTCCCATGCCTGCCCGCTCCCCCCATTGTCTCTGATCTGTGACCAGAAGTTCCTCCAGGGGGCACGGTTGGAGGCCAGCCCCCCTGCCCCTGAAGGATTCTGGAAGGCTCCATGGGCCAGAGGTCACCGTCCCCTGATCCAGGTGCTGCCCCTTGTCTGTGTTTAACCTGGGCTGTAATGTAATGCTTGTGCTAGGAGGGGCAGGAGGTGTGTGTGTATGTGTGTGTAATGCTGGGCACGGACAGCGTAAGCATGAGCTGGTTGTGAAAGCTGGAGAAGGAGGAGCTGATGAGCGACCAAGGAGAGAAGAAAGCAGAGGGGCCTAATGTCTGAACAAAGAGAGTGAGTGGACACAAAGCAACAGGTGCTCCTAGGCTGGAAGAAACTTTCTGTGTGGGTCAGGTGGTAATTGACACTGTGGCTTTGTCAGCAAAAGTGGTTTGGGTTTGTTTGTCCTTTCATTGTTTCTGTTTCGTTGTTTGTGTTTACTGTCTTGATCTGATCCATATTTCAAAGAGACATTTTCAAGCATTGCTTAGATTAAACATTGCCAGTCTGCTGCTCATCATCTGTACTTCAAGGCAATCTACATTTGCCATGGCTCAGCTCAGCATCATTTTCCATGCCAGACCTCCAGAGCTTGTGGAGAAATAAGAAAGGGAACACAGATGAGCATGTGCAGAGCGGCCTAGCATGGTCACAAAGGGGCCATAATTAGCCCCTCCCCCAATTTAAGAAGGATTAGGAGCAGGGCTTCCAGGGCTGTAAGTTCAACACCTGTGAAATAATTATGATAACAGTAAACATGCTGTAGAGTTTTCAGTCCACTACACATCTACCATGTTAGTATGCTAAAAGTCCTGTTTCACTAACCTTTTAGAGTTCTTTGAGAGTGTCAATAAATATGTAGACAGGGGTGATCTGGTGGACATTGTCTACTTGGAATTCCAAAAGGCTTTTGACAAAGTCCCTCACCAAAGACTCTTGAACAAACTTAGCAGCCATGGAATAAGAGGAGTGGACCTCTTATGGATCAGTAACTGATTAAAGAACAGGAAGCAGAGAGTAGGATTAGGACGGTTCCTTTGTTGTTGTTTATTCGTTCATTCGCTTCCAACTCTTCGTGACTTCATGGACCAGCCCACGCCAGGGCTTCCTGTCGGCCGTCGCCACCCCCAGCTCCCCCAAGGTCGAGTCCGTCACCTCCAGAATATCATCCATCCATCTTGCCCTTGGTTGGCCCCTCTTCCTTTTGCCTTCCACTTTCCCTAGCATCAGCACCTTCTCCAGGGTATCCTGTCTTCTCATTATGTGGCCAAAGTACTTCAGTTTTGCCTTTCATATCATTCCCTCAAGTGAGCAGTCTGGCTTTATTTCCTGGAGTATGGACTGGTTTGATCTTCTTGCAGTCCAAGGCACTCTCAGAATTTTCCTCCAGCACCACAGTTCCAAAGCATCTATCTTCCTTCGCTCAGCCTTCCTTATGGTCCAGCTCTCGCAGCCATAGGTTACTACAGGGAATACCATTGCTTGAACTATGCGGACCTTTGTTGTCAATGTGATGTCTCTGCTCTTCACTATTTTATCAAGATTTGTCATTGCTGTCCTCCCAAGAAGTAAACGTCTTCTGATTTCCTGGCTGCAGTCAGCGTCTGCAGTAATCTTTGCGCCTAGAAAGACAAAGTCTGTCACTGCCTCCATATTTTCTCCCTCTATTTGCCAGTTATCAATCAAGCTGGTTGCCATAATCTTGGTTTTTTTGAGGTTTAACTGCAACCCAGCTTTTGCACTTTTTTCTTTCACCCTCGTCATGAGGTTCCTCAGCTCCTCCTCGCTTTCAGCCATCAAAGTGGTATCATCTGCATATCTGAGATTGTTAATGTTTCTTCCAGCGATTTTAACTCCAGCCTTGGCTTCATCAAGCCCAGCACGTCGCATGATGTGTTCTGCATACAGGTTGAATAGGTAGGGTGAGAGTATACAAACCTGCCGTACTCCTTTCCCAATCTTAAACCAGTCCGTTGTTCCATGGTCTGTTCTTACCGTTGCTACTTGGTCGTTATACAGATTCCTCAGGAGGCAGACAAGATGACTTGGTATCCCCATACCACCAAGAACTTGCCACAATTTGTTATGATCCACACAGTCAAAGGCTTTAGAATAGTCAATAGAACAGAAATAGATGTTTTTCTGAAACTCCCGGGCTTTCTCCATTATCCAGCGGATATTGGCAATTTGGTCTCTAGTTCCTCTGCCTTTTCTAAACCCAGCTTGTACATCTGGCAATTCTCGTTCCATGAATTGCTGGAGTCTACCTTGCAAGATCTTGAGCATTACCTTATTGGCATGTGAAATAAGTGCCACTGTTCGATAGTTTGAACATTCTTTGGTGCTTCCCTTTTTTGGTATGGGGATATAAGTTGATTTTTTCCAATCTGTTGGCCATTCTTGTGTTTTCCAAATTTGCTGGCATATGACATGCATCACCTTGACAGCATCATCTTGCAAGATTTTAAACAGTTCAGCTGGGATACCGTCATCTCCTGCTGCCTTGTTATTAGCAATGCTTCTTAAGGCCCATTCCACCTCACTCTTCAGGATGTCTGGCTCTAGCTCACTGACCACACCGTCAAATCTATCCCTGATATTATTATCCTTCCTATACAGATATTCTGTATATTCCTTGCCATCTTTGTTTTTGATCATACCCATTTTTGCCTGGAATTTACTTCCGATGTTTCTAATTTTCTGGAAGAGGTCTCTTGTCCTTCCTATTCTATTATCTTCTTCCACTTCCGCGCATTGCTTGTTTAAAAATAATTCCTGATCTCTTCTGGCTAACCTCTGGAATTTTGCATTTAATTGGGCATATCTCCCCCTCTCACTGTTGCCTTTTGCTTTCCTTCTTTCTTGGGCTGCTTCCAGTGTCTCAGCAGACAGCCATCTTGCCTTCTTGGTTTTCTTTTTCTTTGGGATGTTTTTTGTTTCTGCCTCCTGAACAATGTTGTGAACTTCTGTCCATAGTTCTTCCGGGACCCTATCTACTAAATCTAGTCCCTTAAATCTATTCTTCACCTCCACTGCATATTCATGAGGAATATTAGTGAGCTCATATCTAACTGATCTGTGGGTCTTCCCTATTCTCTTTAGTCTGATTCTAAATTGTGCAATAAGAAGTTCGTGATCTGAACTACAATCAGCTCCAGGTCTTGTTTTTACCGACTGCATAGATGTCCGCCACCTTTGGCTACAAAGGATGTAGTCAATCTGATTTTGGTGTCGACCGTCTGGTGAAGTCCATGTATAAAGTCGTCTCTTAGGTTGTTGGAAGAGAGTGTTTGTTATGCACAGTGAGTTGTCTTGGCAAAATTCTATCAGCCTATGTCCCACTTCATTTTGTTCTCCCAGACCATGCTTGCCTGTAATTCCAGGTGTCGTTTGACTACCCACCTTAGCATTCTAGTCTCCTGTAATGAAAATAACATCTTTGTTTGGCGTACTATCCAGTAGGTGCTGCAGATCCTCATAGAACTGATCTACTTCTGCTTCTTCAGCATCTGTGGTTGGGGCGTATATTTGGATCACTGTGATGTTAAATGGTTTACCCTGAATTCGAATTGAGATCATTCTGTCATTTTTTTGGATTGTATCCAAGCACTGCTTTAGCCATTTTATTATTAATTATGAAGGCTACTCCATTTCTTCTGTGGTCCTCTTGTCCACAGTAGTAGATCTGGTGGTCATTTGATGTGAAGTGGCCCATTCCAGTCCATTTCAGTTCACTGACACCCAGAATGTCTATATTTAATCTTGACATTCCCCAATAACCACATCCAATTTGCCCTGGCTCATAGATCTTACATTCCAGGTTCCTATGGTGTGTTGATCTTTAGAACATGGGATTTGTCGTTCACCACCAGCACCATCGGCTGCTAGCCGTCCTTTCGGCTTTGAGCTAGCTGCGTCATCACATCTGGGGCTAGTTGAACTTATCCTCTGTTCCTTCCCAGTAGCATTTTGACCATCTTCTGACCTGGGAGTCCCATCTTCCAATGGTATACCGACATATCTCTGGTTGTACTGATCCATTTAGTTTTCATGGCAAGAATACTGGGGTGGGTTGCCGTTTCCTTCCCCAGGGATCGTATTTAGTCTGACCTCTCTGCCATGACCTTCCAGTCTTGGGTGCCCCTTCATGGTTTAGCTCATGATGTCATTGAGGTGCTCAAGCTCCAGCACCACGACAAGGTAACGATCTCCTTTGCTGAAGGAACAGTTCCTACAATGGAGGAATGCAAACAGTGGAGTCCTTCAAGGATCTATATAGGGACCGGTGCTTTTTAATTTGATCATAAATGCTCTGGTGTTGGGGGGTGAGCATTGAGGTGGCCAGGTCTGCTGACAACACCAAAGTATTTAGAGAGGTTAAACCTAAAAGAGACTGAGAAGAACTCCAAAAGGCCCTCTCCAAACTGGGGGAATGGGCGTTAAAATGGCAATGTGGTCCAATACCAGCAAGTCTAAAGTGATGCACATTGTAGGAAAAAATCCTAAGTTCACATATATGCTGATGGGGTGAGAGCTGGCAGTGACTGACCATTTAAGAGATTTCGGGGTTGTGGTGGGTAACTCAATGAAAATGTCATCCCAGTGTGTGGCTGCTGTGAAAAAGGCAAATTCCATGTTGGGGATCATTAGGAAATACATCAAAAATAGAACTGCCCATATCATAATGCCATTTTACAAATCTATTATACAGTCACACTTGGAGGACTGTGTACTGTTCTGTGTACACCTCAGAAGTGATATTGTAGAACTAGAGAAGGTACCAGAAAAGGGCAATGAAATGATCAAGGGGCTGGAGCAGCTCCATCATGAGGAAAGGTTACATCGCTTGGGGCTTTTTAGCTTAGAAAAATGGCAAGTAAGGGGAGACATGATAGAGGTGTATACAATCATGTATTGTGTGGAGAAAGTGGACAGGGAGACATTTTTTCTCCTCTCTCATAATATTAGAACCACTGAAGCTGATTGGTGGGAGATTCAGGACAGACAAAAGAGTACCCTCCTTCATGCAGTGCAGAGTTAAACAATGGAATTTGCTACCACAAGGTGTAATGGTATCCATCTACTTGGACAGCTTTAAAAGGGGATTGGGCTAATTCATGGAGCATAAGGCTATCAGTGGCTACTGGTCATGATGGCTATATAATACCTTCAGGATCAGAGGCAGTATGTCCATATGCCAGTTGCTAGGGAATATGAGTGGGAGGGTGCTGTTGCGTTCATGCCTTGCTTGTAGGCTTCCGTTGGGGCATCTGTTTGGACACTGTGGGAACAGACCGCTGGACTAGATGGGCCTTTGGTACAATGCAGCATGGTTCTTCCTTCATTGCTCTGTTCATAGTATCCTTAACACAAGAGCCCTGAAAAGTAGGTTAGTTTTATCAGCCCCTCATTGCAGATGGAAGGTGGGTTAGGAAAGAGTGGCTAGCTTGCCAAAGGCCTCCTCTTGAGTAGGCTAACTGGAGATTGGAGCCATGGGCTTCCCATCCTGGCTCACAGCTCAGTCTTCGTTGCTGAACTCCCTCAGCTCTACCTGCTGCAAATGAATCGTGAGAGTCCTTATTTGTGGCTTGGGCTTAATTTCTTAATGATGGTTTTAAAAGCAGCCAATGCTCCCAAGGCTGGCTTTCAGCCTGGTCTCTGGGGACCTCTTGGATCAGGGCTATTCCAGTAAAGGAAAACGTCTGTTTGTTTTTTTTTAAATTGTCTGTAAAGGCCTTACAGTTGAAGGAAACTTCCTGGAAGATGGGCTGTTGGCTAGGGATGGGTTGCACCTCACAAAGGATGGGAAGAATGTGTTTGGCCACAGCATGAAGAACTTCATCAGGAGGGCTATAAACTGAATCCTACGGGGAAGGGAGATGTAATGTTGGGGGTAACAATGGACGTAGGCGCATGCACTGCAACGGAGAGAACAGCTCTGATAGTGCCCAATAATAGTCTTCAGACACATGTAGGAAGAAAGCCAGACTATGAAGCACATGGTCTTCGATGTCTATATAGTAATGCCCAGAGTATGGGAAACAAACAGAACGAACTTGAACTCTTAATACAAGAGGGAAATTATGACCTGATAGGTATAACTGAGACTTGGTGGGATGACTCTCATGACTGGAATACAGCAATTGAAGGATATAACTTGTTCAAAAAGAACAGGAGGAACAGAAAGGGAGGTGGGGTTGCACTGTATGTGAAAAATACATATCTCTGCACAGAAATACAGGAGGAGGAGCTTGGTAGCCCCATCGAGAGCATCTGGGTTGAAATAAATGGAGCAAAGAATAAAAGGAACCTGGTGGTTGGAGTCTACTACCGGCCACCCAATCAAGGAGAAGACAAGGATGAAACTTTTGAAAAGCAAATAGCCAATATTTTAAGGAAGCATGATGTAGTAGTAATGGGGGACTTCAATTTCCCCGATATTTGTTGGGAGACAAATTCTGCAAAACATGGCCCCTCCAGGAAATTCCTGACTTGTGTGGCGGATAACTTACTCCTACGGTTAGAGCAATACGACAATGGAACCCATTCCCTAGGGAGGTGGTGGGCTCTCCCACACTGGAGGCCTTCAAGACGAGGCTGGACAGCCATTTGTCAGGGATGCTCTGACTTGGATTCCTGCATTGAGCAGGGGGTTCAATGCATGGACTCGATGGCCTTGTAGGCCCTTCCAATCCTACTACTATTCTATGATTCTATGAAACTGCCTCTGCCATTGGTGATTACTTCTTTTCAAAATTTCAAGCATTTGTGACAGCATCTGTTTTGGAGAATTTGTTTGTTGCCATGGTGAAAAAGGAATTATTAGTAAGTGGCATAGAGTGACTTTCATGATCCAAAAAGGCCAAAAAACTCCACCCCTGCTAGCCTGCTCTCATTCCTTATTGGATAATATTTTGTGTGCCCTTTAAAAGCAACCCCTTCTCCTGGATGATATACGCCTCTTGCTTTTTTTCCTCTCAATTTCAAGACAGGAACACCAGCATCTTAATGACCATAACCCCTTCCTCAAATTCCCTTGCTGAATGTATTTCAGCACAAAGTGACCAAGGTCCTGGGAGACAAACTTGTACCCTTCTGGTCTTTTGTTCAGCCTGGCTCTTAGAAAACACTGAGACTTGGCAGGAGCTCCTTCAAAATCAGGAGGCAATTTTTTCAGATCCAGGGGTGAATTGTAATGATTCTGGGTGTCCCATTCTGCGTTTCCTTGAGTTTTTCAGGGGAAGCTGGAAGCATCTGATGGCAGTCAAATCAAGGTAGGAAGAAACTAGGACCATGAACAGCTCCAGCTCTGGCTGGAACTCTCGTCTACTAAGATAGAAGAGGGGAACCTCTTTCAGCCAGAGGGCCACATTGAATTTTGGAGAACCTTTCAGGGGCTGCATTCCAGTGGTGGGTGGGGCCAACGGCAAAAGGGGTGGGGACAAAACCACAAAAAATTCCACCATCTTTTAGCTTCAAGCTCTTACTTCCAGTAGCTCAGCCTCAGGAGAGGCATTTCAACCTTTGGGAAGGGGGAAAAACTGCATAAAGCTGGGAAACCATCAAGCAGTCAGGGGTTGAGGGAAAGGGCCAGGGCCAGAGGAAGGGGGTGTGGCCATCTGGGGAAGCCTAAAGGGTCAGATCTGCCCCCCCCGAGGTTGCCCACCCCTGTACTAAGACAATAAGAGAATATTGTCTCATCTGGTAGCTAAATCCAACTGAAGCTTTATATAGGCTGACAAACCTGTAGTGTGGTCAGCTCCACCCCTCCTGGAAGAGCTGATTGTATTGTTAAAGACCCATCACTCGATTTGTAGCCTGAGATTTCTGCAAGGCTGGGGAGATGGAGGTTCAGCTGGGAACTCATCCTCTGAGCCACAGGATGATGGTGTCCTGTCTAGCTAGGCTTAAAGTTTCCAGTGGAGCTGATCTGAAGGACTTACTAGAAATGCAAGGAGAGTCAAGTCCAGCTATGCAGGAGGGCAGGGCAGGGCCTTCCAAGAAGCTTGACAGATATACTGGATGGAACTCAGGAAGAATGTTTGTCTCAGCAACATGCAGAGGCCTGCTGAAGAGCTCTTTATTTCTTAAAGGGCCATTGTCTGATTCTGATTGTCTGATTCATAGGAACAGAGAGTTCCTATGGTGTGCTGGTGGTGAGGACTGCATTGGAAGGGTGCCCTTGTGAGTCTGAGGAGTCTGATGAAGTCTGGCCCGGAAGGTCCCAGAGTAGCTGATGATGGGTTACTGGATGAAGCCTCCTCCCCCTCTAATTCACATTGAGCCACAAAACATGAGAGATGGCAGGGTTATGTCATCTGGCTGGGAGAGCCCTGAAATTCCTTGAAGGTCTGAGGGGTGGGGGTCCTGACAGTCGGTGATGAAGGGTCATTTCTAGGGATGTACAGATTTAGTTAAATCTGTTCCATCTGTGTTTCGTGGATTGTCAGGCGTCTTTAATTCCATCATCTGGTCATTGAAGGAATTGGATTTTTTAAAACCAGAATTTCATTCTACTTGTGTGCACTTGCGTGCACAAGTGTGCACTTGCGCAAATATGCTAATCTGCAAGTGTGTATTGGTGCTAATGCAAATTAGTGCGAATCCTACCCAAAAGTGCCTGCCTGAAGAATCCATGTGACTTGGAAGAAGCTGGTCTGCTGTGGAATCCGCAGGCTGGATTAATAGAAATCTGTTCTCATTTGAATCTGTTGCAGGTTTCTCAGACACCTCTAGGCATTTCAGAAGCATACTTTTTCCTCAGTGGAGTTGGAGCAATGGAATAGAGCAATAAAGAACTGCAAGAGGGCAGGTTAGGAGCAAATCGCTGTGGGCAGTTGACAACAGGTTCAGGGGATGACCTTTGTTTGCCCTTGTCCTCAAGGACAGCCTGTGAAGCAAGTTGTGGATTGCAATGGGGGACTTTCCTGCTTCTCTACCAGAACTTTCCTGTCCTCTTCAGGAGGAAACCTGCACATGCATGTTGAGTCATTTTGCTGCAGCGTGCAAATACTCATTGGGGTTAGTTTTCATTAAAGATAATCTGGCAGATGTGCACCTTCTAGGACCAGATGGACTCTAAACTGCTTTCTGCCCATCACAGTTTAACATCTGCTTACTGTGAGGTTCAGGGCCAAGCTGTGGACAGGTGAATGCATGGATACAGAGGAGACTGATGCATGTGAGGGCTGTGGCATTTGTTGTACACTTTTTTATGTGCCAGTGAAATATGTATGTAATAGTTTGTTTTGCTTCTCTGAGCATATATAGATGAGGACTCCCTTCCCTATAATGATTACTCTCCACTGTAGAATAAAATAAACTCTATAGTGTGAATGGAAAAAACTGGCTATATTTTGCATTCTGTTTGGGGTTGGTCCTTGTGGATCCTGTGCACTTTGTTTTGTATACACTGGGACAAGACGTGCCCATTTCAGTTGTAAAATCCCTGTGCAGCATTGTTGGTTGTAACAAACATGACCCCCCCCCCCCTTCTTTTACAGTTGCAGATTCCATGTTTATTGCAGGGACACCTACACCTAGCCATTTAAATGTGTGGCATTCATAATGTGTGGCAGCATGCATCTCTCTTGCTCATATAATAATTGCAAAGTGACAGATTGCTCTGGATTTTGTGCATACCGATAGGAATGTTACCAAATATGCTCTTCTAGACCCATGTAAAAATGTGTGCATCTTCTCAAATCACACATCCAGTAAGAGCAATAGTGCGTCTTGGCAGGAGGGAGCCAATGATACAAACACCCACAGGTTCTTCAAAATGGGGAATTTATTAAGCACAGAAGAATTTAATTGGGGAGATTAGCCGGTAGAATGTTCATTACAGAATGCCAATAGATCAGTAAATTACAGACAGAATGTATTTATTTATTTATTTATTTATTACCTTTCTATTTGGCCCAATAGCCAAACCTCTCTGTGTGGTTTACAACAACGAAACATGCAGAACAAACCAATAGATACAATTAAGAAATGGATGGCATGTGAGCCTGTACACTGGGTTCGAATGATGAGGAAATTAGCTTGATCTCTCAGTGGCTAAACAAGTACTGTGGTGCATGGGCTGGGCAGGTAAGGTCTGGGCTGAGCTTCTGGGTGCAAAGATGTTGTGGAGATGGGGGCTGGGCAAATAAGGAGCCCTAAGACTATTGGGAGAGAAGGAGAAAGGTCTGGGGTGACGTTGCAAGCATGGGGAGGAGAAAATTAATTGTTGTGAACTGCCCAGAGAGCTTCAGCTATTGGGTGGTATAGAAATGTAATAAATAAAGAAATAAAAAAGGCTTTGTGGAGGCTTGTCCTAACAGTGGATGGTGAAATCAGGCTAGTCCTGTCACATAGTTACTACAGCAAAAGGGGGTGGCAAGTCAGGGTTGCCTGCTGCTATCACACATATTCACTCCAATTTCCAGCATCTTGAACGCTGTCTTCCCTTTGGGCAAAGCAGGCATGTGACACAGGTACCTCTTCTGACTCACTTGTGTGCACACCACGTCTTCTAGAGGACTTGGCTGACTACAACAGGGCTTGGGCTAAAGGGAAGTCAAGGAGGACCCGGGATAAGAAGCTTGGCCGTGACTCAGAGGAAGGCTGCGCAAAGTGGCTTCTGAACAAATACGGCTTAAAATGTGATTGAATTGCAGTGCCTCCCCACAGCATACAATAGGAAAGTGGGTACGGAGTAGGAGGCTACACTTTGTAGATGAGCGTCCTTCAGTAAATAGGATAGATCTGTCAAAAGTCCCTTTCCTTGGGTTCCTGAAGGTTGGGACATATTGAAACTCCTCGGGCCTCAGCAGGAAAAATATGTCCGTTTAAAAAGAGGTTGAAGTGGGTCTCTGCCTTGGTGAGGCAGGAGCCTAGGGTCTGAGGAGTCTAGGCAAAGAAGGAGATGAAGTGACGGAGTGTAGTAGCAGGACAATAGTGTCCTGTGCCTCTGGATATATAAACTCCAGTGGAGGCAACTGGGTCTCTCTGGGTTTGTCCGGGGTAAATAAAAGCAGTACCTGGCCCTGGGTGGTAATGGAACACTGAAATTTGTCACACTCTGGGAAGTGGGTTGGAATTCTGACAGGACTGGATAGGCCGGGAAACTGAGTGATTTTTGTAGCCTGGTAACTGGGGGTATCACTGGTCCAGCAGCTACTAATGGAAGCAGCTGGGGGTAAACCACTGAGGCTCAGCACAGGGACTCCTACACTATGTTACGTTTCCAAGGACACAATGGATGCTAAGGCTGACATGAGAAACACACGAAGAGGCTGGGGGAAGATTCCCAGGTGGCCTCAATAGCTATTCCAGGCTGAAAACAAAAGGTTGGGGATGCTCTGCAAGAGCCATTTCAGATGTAAAGAAAGTAACCTGGGCTTGGGAAATCTAATCAGGGCAATGCTGTTCTCACAGCTTTTCAAAACCATGACCTTTCCAAAAAGTGGGGAAATTCCCAGTCTTGCACTGGAACCAATGATGTAATCATACCTGGGGAATTATAGAATCGTGGAACAGTACAGTTGGAAGGGGCCTATAAGACCATCGAGTCCAACCCTCTGCTCAATGCAGGGATCCAAGTCAGAGCAACCCTGACAGATGGCTGTCCAACTTCATCTTGAATGCCTCCAGTGTGGGAGAGCCCATTACCTCCCTGGGTAATTGGTTCCATTGTCCTATTGCTCTAACAGTCAGGACGTTTTTCCTGATGTTCAGCCCGAATCTGGCTTCCTGTCACTTGAGCCCAATATTCTGTGTCCTGCACTCTGGGATGATCAAGAAGAGATCCTGGCCTTCCTCTCTGGGACAACCTTTCAAGTACTTGAAGAGCACTATCCTATCTCTCCTCAGTCTTCTCTTCTCAAGGCTAAACAGGCCCAGTTCTTTCAGTCTCTCTTCATAGGGCTTTGTTTCCAGTCCCCTGATCATCTTTGTTGCCCTCCTCTGAACCCTCTCCAGTTTGTCTGCATCCTTCTTAAAGTGTGGTGCCCAGAACTGGACACAGTACTCCAAATGAGGCCTAACCAGTGCTGAGTAGAGGGAAACTAGTACTTCCCGGGATTTGGAAGCTGTCTGTCTGTCTGTCTGTCTGTCTGTCTGTCTATCTATCTATCTATCTATCTATCTATCTATCTATTTCTATACCGCCCAATAGCCGAAGCTATGCTTCTATGAATGCAACCCCAAATAGCATTTGCCTTTTTTGCAGCCACATCACATTGTTGGCTCACATTCAGCTTGTGATCGACAACAATTCCAAGATCCTTCTCGCTTCTCATGTTGTTGAGCCACGTATCCCCCATCTTGTAACTGTGCATTTGGTTTCTTTTTCCTAGGCACAGAACTTGGCATATCTCCCTATTAAATGTCATTCTGTTGTTTTCTGCCCAGCGCTCCAGTCTATCCAGATCACTTTGAATTTTGTTTCTGTCTTCCAAAGTATTAGCTATCCCGCCCAATTTTGTGTCGTCTGCAAATTTGCTCAGCATTCCCTGCACCTCCTCCTCCAAGTCATTCATAAAAATGTTGAAGAGCACTGGGCCCAGGACTGAGCCCTGCGGTACCCCGCTCGTTACCTCTCCCCAGTTTGAGAAGGTCCCATTGATAAGCACTCTTGGAGTCCGATTCTGTAGCCAACTGTGGATCCACCGGATCGTTGTTTCATCTATCCCACTTTGAGCTAGTTTGCTCATCAGGATATCATGGGGCACTTTGTCGAAAGCTTTGCTGAAGTCGAGGTATATGATGTCTACAGCATTCCCACGGTCCACAAGGGAGGTGACCTGATCCAAAAATGAGATCAGGTTCGTCTGGCAGGATTTGTTCTTGACAAATCCATGTTGACTTCAAGTAATCACGGCATTGTTTTCAAGGTGCTTCCAGGTGGATTGCTTTATGATCTGCTCCAGAATTTTCCCAGAGATTGATGATGTCACCTCAGGGGAAATCACCTCAGGGCCAGAATATGTGTGAATAATTAAAGATGTGTTTGATCGACCCGAGGCCTCTCTTTATCTGCAATTTTGATCGGATTGGTACGGCCAAATTTGACCTTCCATCTGTTTGTGTTCTCAGTTTCCCCACTTTTGGGTAGCTGTGCAAATATCCATGGCTGTTATGTCGTGGGAGCCTGCAGCTCCTGCCTACTCCTGAGCAGCCCCGAACAGGAAAGCTTGTCATCGTCTTAATGTGCCGAAGGCCTGATGGAAACAGTTGATCAGAGGGAGGGGGAGAGAGATGGTGCTGTTCATGTTGAGTATTGGAAGCTGCCCTCTCCTCTGCAGGATTTATAAGTTGCTGCATCTATCGTGTTACCATACACCATTACCCCTAGTTGGGATCTTGTTACGACAAAAGCGTTCGATGCTTGGGTGGGGAAGGAACTGCACAGAAATAGACCATAGATGTGTTGTTTGTAAACGCCTTGGTTATCAATAGTTAATCAGGCCAGTGTGTGTCTGGAAGAGCATGCAGGGTGTGAGGGAACTGCTGGCGAGCTGTAGCACTGAGCTTCTAGCATCCATCCTCTGTGGGAATGTACTTCAGGGTTTCCTAGAAAGCCCATTACAGAGACAGTAAAGACTCATGATAAATAGAATGCATCAGCTATTAACACTCAGTCCCTGGAGATTTCTTGAATAAAAATCAGGGCCCAGATAATAACATTTGTGCCTTCTAGATTTCTGTCTGAACTTGAATTACCTTGTGCTTCCATGGCTGCAGGGCCCTTTGAGGAAAGTATTGTGAACTCCTACCATTCGGGTGTTTCTCATATTCAGGCTAGGTGAGGAATGTGCTGTGAATGGCATGTTGGCACTTTAGACCTGCAGATATGGAGACCCCTTCCGAGGATGACTAGAGGATTACTCCCCCTGGGAATGGTTTGCTGCTTCTTTAGGTCATGTTGATCCCAGGTTGCTGCTGCCTCACCCTTCTGTGTCCAGCTGGCAAAAGAATGTGGCAGACAAACTTAGGTCGTTCTTGAAGAGCAGCAAGAGAGATGCTTCTTTTCATGCTGCTGTGGCAGTACCCCAGTCCGATGACAAGGTAGCGTAATGGGGGAGTACAGACTTAGTAGGGGAGCCTCATGGGCTGGGGGTGGGGAGATAAGGGGAGAGGCTGATTAATTCCTAATTACATCAGCTTTACCTAGCCACATACAGAGGTGATAAAAGTTGTGAAATAGACGAGACGAGATCACAAGCCGCTTCTGATCTAGTGCATTTAAGCCGCAAAGAAGAAAATTGTTCTTGAGCTGTTCAGAGTGGAGAGGGATTGTGCTCTTAATGACTTCACTTAAGGCTCCTTCCCCTGTTGTCTTTGTTATGGTTAATTTTTCTCTTGGAGCTCATGCTCCCCGTGTACAAAAGCACCTGGGTAAAAATAAGGAGATGTGATTCTCCAAAGCAAGCTGCGGGTTTCACTCACTCACTCACTCACTCTCTGCTTCTGTTTTCAGGCCAAGGCACAAAAATGGCTGCTGCCATCTTTATTGAATAAAACTCTGTGTAAACTCCAGCTGCTCAGCGTAGTAGCAGCAGATGGGAATATTTCCCGGTGGCCAAATTTGCCTTCCACCGATAAGTCCCTATGTGTGTCTGTCTTGCCAGAGTGATTGCTCATGCTGTAGCAGACGTGGTATCGTCGCAAAGCTGTGGCCAAAGGTGCACCATAATTCATGGGAAAGAGGGAAACGGCAGGGCAAGTGTGAGGAGGCGCGGCGCTCCTCTGCTGTAGCGCTCTCTGGGTTCCAGGCTGATCTTGCTGTGGAAAAGGGAGCTGCTGCTGCTGCTCTTCTGAACTACCCCCCCCCCCCCGCCTTATGTAGATGCATTTTCAGCCTCTGTGATGAAAGCGTGGACGGTGGCATTTGGTGCTGAGCCCCTCCTCCCCTTCTATAAAAAAGCAGCTCCTGAGCCCTAATGGATGCACAAAGACTGGCGCTGACTCTCAGCAGGGCACCTGTCTTTGTTCTTGGAGGGCTGTCACCTTGCTGGATCTATCTCTAATTGGAATAATTGATTTAAAGTTTTTACTGCATTTTGTTTGACACAGCAGCTGCCTTAGTGTGGCTTCAGCTATGATGTCGCCGATAAATGCTTTGCACAGCAAATGTGCCCTCTTGCACAGCAAAGGCTCTTTTTATTCATTTGAGTTGCTCAAGGTGGAAATTTAAATGTGAAGAAAATGCAAGGTGAGCCATTCAGAAGAAATCAATAGGCAAATATATCAACATAATTGAAACTGTGAGAAAAGAACCGTGAAGCTGGAGATGTAGCTGAGCAAATGCAGTGTCTGCTGTCATGCCTTCTTCAGTAGGCTGCCAAACCCAGAGATAATTTCTGCATTTCCAAGTAGCCATCTGATGTTCTCTTGGAATGAAGCCTGTTGTAATGGAGTTGGTTGAGCTAAGTGCAAATTTTGATGCAAGATTGTGTAAGAAATCAGTTGTGGGTGGACTGTTCTGTACTGTCAGTGCTAAGAAGGTGTGGGACCAGGGAAGTTTAGTAGACTTTTGGTGATGTGTGTGACAGTTCTCAAGCATCAAGGGGGGGTGGGGCATCCTGGAGAGATACCATAGATTGCAGGAGCAGGGGGCGCGAAGCTGGCCACAGGAGGGATCTGAGGGATGAAGAACTCCTTTCATGTGCTAGTTGTGCCAAAGAGTTCTGATAGTTGTAAATTGTTTACGTGTTTGACACACATTTTCCCGTGAGAGGGTTTTACCCTTAAGGGAGGCCTAAAATAATTTTAAATAAATAATAAATAAATAATTCCCAGTCATGATAGCAGAGAGATGATTTTCAGTTTATTCCTACTCTTTAGAAATCAGTAGCTTCGCTCTTAATAGTTTAAAGTTTGTGTATTAATCCAGTAAAAATAAGTTTTGAACTTCAAAATAATTACAAAAGAAATTCTTTTTGAGAGAACAATTACTCAAGAATAAGAAGCAACATACTAAAAGTTGCAGTATCCAGCTCAATGCAAATTGGGTGGGGGTGGGGGGTTCATCCCTAGTTGTTCTTGGAAATGACTGAAATGTAACAGTCACTGCAATATCTCTGCTTCTGTGGGATAAAATGAGTCCCATAAAAAGGCTGGTCAAATGTTTAAACATTCAAACATTTAATTATTGAATAAGGCCATTTGTTTCTCTTTATTGTCAGCACAACCACTGTGAAAAACAAACAAAAAATCCTCTAATACTTCTAAAGCTAACCTTGTAAATTTCCTTTGATATATTAGCATTGACACCTATTGATGTTAACAGTCTTTGTCAAGATAAATAAATTAACAGTCATTGTCATGATCTTCTGGCATAGTTGTGCCCAGCCCAATGCTGTGTTTGGGTGGGAGCCACTGTCAAGCATGCCACCAGGCCAGTAATAATTAATGTGGGTAGAAGTGAATAAAGAACAGCCCACAATAAACTTTGGGCCACCCAAAGTCAAATGTGGTTCTTTGAGGCTCCCACAGGAAGCTGGTAGCAAGATCAAGGCAGGAAGAAAGTAGAACCTTGGATAGCTCCAAATTGGTCGTGCTGGCTCCAGTAGGAGGATGTTGTCTTAGCAGGGAGCTAAAGCCAGCTGAAGGTTCAGACCTCTTGTGTGTGGACACAGCTTTGCTGACCACAGCTTTGTCCCTCCTGCAGGAGCTGACTGGACTGTTAATGGACCCTCACCTGACTTTGTAGCTTGAGACTTCTGTGAGGCTGGGGAGATAGAGATTCTGCTGGGAACTCATCCTCTGAGCCAGTGGATGATGGCAGGGCTGTGTCCTCTGGCCGGAAGAGCCCTGAATAAGGCACTGACTGTCCTATCCCTGGGGAAATAGTCTGTGCCTCATCCTTATCAGAATTCTGCTGCACACTGGAAGGTCTGAGATCTGGGGGTCATGACACACTGGACCAGATGCAATTCTATGCCATCTCATAGAGGATGCTCTTTTGGAGGTGTGGGTGTCTGATTTGGGGTAGTCTAATGATTAGTTCAAGGTGTACATCCCCAGCTTATAATGGATTTCCACATACACTTGCTATTATTGGCACTGGAGTGCCATTCTTGACAGCGTCTTGCGCTGTCATGGGGTCTGAGTATGGCCTCTCCCCTTCTTAGAGCCTGGGAAGAGGCCTCAACAACAACTTGAATATCCCACAGGAAGGTGGCCTATGGTGCCTGGCATGGTCGCCCCATCAGCCCTGTAACAAGGCTTGCCTGAAAAGTACCTGTTTTGCATTGAGCTGGACATAGCAACTTTTAGTGTGTTGTTGCTTATGCTAGACTGATTGTCCCAAAAAATACCAAAATCCATGTTAGTGTAATACCTTTATTAGGCCAATCAAATGATCACCAGAAAAATGCAAACATTCGAGATCCCCAGATCTCTTAATCTGGCAAGAGGTTACGAAAAAGCAGGCTGGGTGGCAGTGGGAGTGGGGGTGCTGATTTGCCATCTTGGTGTCTGCATGATCACAGTCTTTGGGTGGGATGCGGGGGGGAAGGCTCTGCAGACGTTAAATAAATCTCTGGTAGGTGATGTCGTGGTTTCATGTTTCACCTGGAGCTGCTCCCCTCAGGCTGCTGGGGAGCAAGAAAGGCAGATTAGTTTGATCCCCCATTTCTGAAAACATACAATCCAGATGTTACTCAGAAATGTGGGATCTTGGGGGGCACTCACAGGCTCCTTTATAAGTGGAAAACAGAGAGAAACTAGGCAGTCTTTATATTAACAAAGCTGGAGATTATTTTAGATCTCTTTTGCAGTTCTTTAAAGGTTTACATGTATTTTCCCACTATCTTTACTGGACTGTTTTTATAAATTACCAGATGAGGGTGTAGAGGGAATGCTCATCAAATTTCCATATGAGATTTCTAGATGAGATGAGACATTTCTAGACACAAAGCTGGGAGGGATGGCTAACACCATAAAAGATGGAATCAAAATTTAGGAGAGTTTAGAGGGTAGTCAGATTTCAAAGGGACTTGATGGGCTGAAACTAACAAGATGAAATTTAGCAGATATAAATGTAAAGTCTTTAGGTAAAAGAAAAGAAAGGTATGAATATATGATGGCGGAGATCTGGCTTGGCCTCAGTACTTATGAAAAGGATGAAGATGTCTCAGTCTCCCATACACTGAATATGAGCCACCTGTGGCTGCTAAAAAGCCAATGCAATCTTAGACTGCATTAGTAGAATCATACTGTCCAGATCATGGGAAGTAATGGGTAGTATCCAGTGTTATTCCTGTGTAGAATAGATCCATTGAACTGAATGGGACTTGTTAGTTATGACTAAGTTAAGTCTCATTCCATTCAATGGTTCTAGTCTATGTAGGACTACCATTGGATACTAGCCAGTAGTTCTGCTCAGTTTTGTGTTGGTCAGGTGTTGTCTGAAGTACCGTGTTCAGTCCTGGGTGCCACATTTTAAGGAGAACACTGACAAGTGCAGCCAGGGTGGTGAGGGGCCTGGGCGTCACGTCCTGTGACAAATGGTTGGAAGGGCTGGGTATGTTCAGCTTGGATTAAGGGGAGACATGATGGCTGTCCTCAAATGACTGAAGGGCTGCCCTGCAGAAGGCGGAGCAGATGTCTTCCCTGTTGCTCCAGAGGGCAGGACAAGAACCACTGGGTGGAAGTTGCAGGGAAACGGATTTCAGCTGAGCACGAGGAGAAGCTGCCTATCCATGAGAGCTGTTCCGTGGTGGACCAGACTCCCTTGGGAGGTGGCGGATTCTCCCTTGCTGGAGGTGTTGAAGCAGAGGCTGGGTGGCCACCTGTCAGGGATGCTGTACCTGCACCCTGCAGTGCAGATTAGAGAACCGGACTGGAATACCATGAAGATCCTTTCCACTTCTTTGATTCTGTGACGATATAACCTTCACTTGCAGACTGGGAGACCAGCTTAATTGCTCCATTACAAGGTTGCCAGGAGCCTGTTTATAATTAAGATTTGGACTTAAAATGTCTTTGTAGGCTCTAATAGAAGACTTTCATTCCTGGCATGCTGCTGTTGCTCTCAAACGTAGTTCAGATTACCTAGCATAGCAGCATACTAGCAAGAATTCAGTATCTGCTGTTTTGATTGTCTCCCACAGAGCATTCAGCATGTTTATCCTGTCCCAACTTAACATTTTCTAGAGGGTCAAATTGCACCACTTAGGGCTTAGGGTGTCTGGGTTCTTGTGTTTAAAACTTTCGAAAAGGTGACAGCATCCTTTGAGTCCCTTGCAGTTCCATAACCGTAATCAACTCTCTGCATTGCCCTGCAACAGGAATTTCCGTTATGTGCTGTTAACACATTATCAATTATCAATGTTAGTGCTCTCTGGGGTCATGGAAAAGTGCTCTTTGCAGTTTGGAGAACTTCTGTGTGTTCAGGTGGATAAGAAAGCAGAAGGAGAGGGGCTCCTGTGTGCTTTGAACTGAGGACAGGTGATAATCCACTGGATAGTGGCCCCTCCAGGAAATTCCTGACTTGTGTGGCGGATAACTTCCTCCTACAGAAAGTAGAGGAAGGAACTATAGGATCGGCTATCCTTGACTTGATCCTAACCAACAGAGATGACTTAGTGGACAAAGTAGCAGTTACAGGAACTCTGGGGGAAAGTGACCATGCTGTGCTTGAGTTCTTGGTTCTAAGGGAAGCAAAAGCCGAATGTAGTCAAATGCGTACCCTGGATTTTAGGAAAGCTGATTTTAATAAACTCAGAACAATGATCAGTAAGGTCCCATGGCAAGCAACTCTACTGAGAAAAGGAGTCCAAGATGGCTGGGAGCTTTTAAAAAAGGAAATTCTCAAGGCATGATTACACACAATTCCAACAAGAGAAAAAGGTGGAAGACAACAGAAGAAGCTTCTTCAACCAGAAGAAGCACAAAAAGCTTAGAGATGACCTGGAAAACAAAAAAGGACACATATAGGAAGTGGAAAGAAGGCAAAGTAACAAAGGAAGAGTACAGGCAGGTAGCACAGAATTGCAGGGATGGCATCAGGAAGACTAAAGCTGCGAAAGAACTGAGGTTAGTGAGGGATGCTAAAAGCAACAAAAAGGCTTTCTTCAGCTACATGCATAGAAAAAGACAGAGGAAAGAAATGGTGGTTCAGCTATTAAATAAGGATGGCAAAACGATAACAGATGACAAAGAAAAGGCAGAGGTGCTCAATTCCTACTTTGGCTCAGTCTTCTCCCAAAAGAGAAGACCCCACTGGCAAGGGCGAAGTACAGGCTGAAGGGGCAGGATTGCAGCTTGAGATCGATAGGCATATGGTCAAGGAACACCTAATTACTTTGAATGAGTTCAGATCTCCAGGGCCAGATGAACTGCATCCTAGAGTAATAAAGGAACTGGCAGAAGAACTCTCAGAACCGCTGTCTATTCTCTTTGAGAAATCATGGAGGATGGATGAAGTGCCAGATGACTTGAGGAGGGCTAATGTTGTCCCTATCTTCAAAAAGGGTAAAAAGGAGGAACCTGGGAACTTCAGACCAGTCAGTCTGACCTCAATCCCTGGGAAAATTCTGGAGCAGATGATAAAGCAATCCATGTGTAAGCACCTTGAAAACAATGCAGTGATTACTCAAAGCCAACATGGATTTGTCAAGAACAAATCCTGCCAGATGAATCTGATCTCATTTTTTGTTCAAGTAACCTCCCTTGTGGACTGTGGGAATGCTGTAGACATAATATACCTCGACTTCAGCAAAGCTTTGGACAAAGTGTCCCATGATACCCTGATGAGCAAATTAGCTCAAAGTGGGCTGGACGAAACAACGATCCGGTGGATCCACAGTTGGCTACAGAATCGGACTTAAAGAGTGCTTATCAATGGGACCTTCTCAAACTGGGGAGAGGTAACGAGTGGGGTACCACAGGGCTCAGTCCTGGGCCCAGTGCTCTTCAACATTTGTATTAATTACTTGGAGTAGGGGGTGCAGGGAATGCTGATCAAATTTGCAGATGACACAAAATTGGGCGGGATAGCTAATACTTTGGAAGACAGAAACAAAATTCAAAGTGATCTGGATAGACTGGAGTGCTGGGCAGAAAACAACAGAATGACATTTAATAGGGATAAATGCCAAGTTCTGCACCTAGGAAAAAGAAACCAAATGCACAGTTACAAGATGGGTGATACGTGGCTCAACAACACGACAAGCGAGAAGGATCTTGGAATTGTTGTCGATCACAAGCTGAATATGAGCCGACAATGTGATGTGGCTGCAAAAAAGGCCAATGCTCTTTTGGGCTGCATTCATAGAAGCATCGCTTCCAAATCCCGGGAAGTACTAGTTCCCTTCTACTCAGCACTGGTTAGGCCTCATCTGGAGTACTGTGTCCAGTTCTGGGCACCACACTTTAAGAAGGATGCAGACAAACGGGAGAGGGTTCAGAGGAGGGCAACAAAGATGATCAGGGGACTGGAAACAAGGCCCTTTGAAGACAGACTGAAAGAACTGGACATGTTTAGCCTTGAGAGGAGAAGACTGAGGGGAGATATGATAATGCTCTTCAAGTTCTTGAAAGGTTGTCCCAGAGAGGAAGGCCAGGATCTCTTCTCCATCATCCCAGAGTGCAGGACACGGAATCATGGGCTCAAGTGACAGGAAGCCAGATTCCGGCTGAACATCAGGAAAAACGTCCTGACTGTTAGAGCAATACGACAATGGAACCAATTCCCTAGGGAGGTGGTGGGCTCTCCCACACTGGCGGCGTTCAAGAGGAGGCTGGACAGCCACCTGTCAGGGATGCTCCGACTGGGATTCCTGCACTGAGCAGGGGGTTGGACTCGATGGCCTTGTAGGCCCCTTCCAACCCTACTATTCTATGATTCTATGAGTCTATGATTTTATGATAGGCAAAGAAGCCATATCTTGGTTGAGTGCTTGGCATTCATTTCTGAGGAGGCAATTTGTACAGGTACAGATAACAAAGCCTCACTGTGCAAAGGCGTTGGTAGAAAGAAGCAAATGTTTGCCAAGCAGGTTTCACCCTGATTCTGCTTTAGCAAACCTGGAGGGGCAAGACCAGGTTGCTGGTATAGAGGAAGATTGGTTTGGACAGGTTCTGCAGTAGAGTTGCATCAGTGCTTCAGCCTCAGCAATTTTTTATGACTTTCAAAGGGCAACATCTGGTTCCAGTGTCTGCTTCATGGAGGTGATTTCTGAGCTAGTCCTGACAGTTGAGAACATCAGAAAGTTAAAAATAGGCAGCGTGCAGTACGTAGCTTCTGCCCCAGGCACGCATGGCTGGCCCTGTGGAGCCCCCGCTCCCTTCGGACTGTGTGTTCATCAGCACTGGAATAGTTGTGCTCATTTCAGTCTGCTTTGTTTTGCGTAAACCTTTTCACATTTTCAATCACATGAACAAAAATAACTGAGAATCCAAATATAAAGAGGCAGAATTGCTTATTATTAAAATTGATCTCTGCCAGTTGATAGAAAACAGAATATATGAAAAATTAAAATTATAAATTTACATATTTTGTATCCAGGATGGAATATAACAAAGGATATATTCCATATCCATTGGTCTTATTAAAGCAAGAAATAAAAGTTAAGCAGGACTCTTCAGCTTCCTGTTTCCAAGATTGCACTGCCATTTCTGGGAGAGCTCCAGCATTTTTAGTTTTACTCTGTTTTAAATTATTTTAATTAGCTTTTCCACTCCCTAATTGATTTGTTCCAGTAGTGGAGTTAGCCTTATCTTGTTTTTATGTTGGTTCTTTGCTCATTAACAAGCTTACCGAGGGAAGGAACCTTTTGGAACGACTGGGATCTCATCACATTCGAACAATGATTGATAAGACCTTGTCTTAACAACAAATCTGATATTTCATGGAGTCAAGCCATCTGTCATAAAATCCTGAAAGTCTACTTACCTCCATGAGTCAACAGGTCTAATACTGTTTTTTTAAAATATATTTTTATTTATTTTATCTTTATAAGTGAAATAAACAATACCAAAATTACCAACAACCTAATCAATACTTCAATTTCCTAACAGTACAATATTCTGATGAGGACACCACAATAACAAAAAGAGAAGAAAAAAGAGGAAAAAAGGGAAAAGGGGAAAGGGAGGAGGAAAGGAAGTGAAGAAAAAAGAAGAAAATCCCTCCTTCCCTCCCCCTCTCCCTCTTCCTCCCCCTTAAAGAACTGAGTTTAAACTCTAACACCTCCTGGCCTCCGATTCCATTCTATTTAAAAAACTATATAACCTTAACAATCTTTCAGTTTAATAAACAACCTTACATTTCTATATCATATCATCAATCTTATATCAAAGAAACAGGTCTACAATTCATTCCCAAAGCCCATATTATTAGTAATTATATATATATGGTATTATATAATAAAACTTAATATAAACCTTCAACCATCAGTAATATGTTTTATACTAGATATATTATCTATTTTGAAATAAAAATATAAAGAAAAGCAAGAAAGAATAAAAGATGAAAGAGAGTAAACTGTTGCAGAACCCAGAGTCAGAGAGACCACGGAGTGAAGGAAAAAGAGATTCTTTATTTAACGCGCGGGCTTAAGGCTGGAATCATTTCCAAAGAGCCAGAAGCCCCGAAATACATCAGCACGTTGTTTTTATAGACATTGTGACACATATGAAACGGCTCCTCCTCCCCCTCCCGCGTGGGGTTGCAGTCCTCAACATTTCTTCTCCTAGCACTATTGTTTATAATACAAGAACTGGGTTATAGGGTAGCCATGATAAGGAGAGAACAGAAGAGAACAGCAGAGAACAAGATATACAACTGTATGACCTTTGACAAGATAAGGAATTCCTGTGTCTCGTCAGCTTACAACAATATATTCAAGGGAGAAAGAGCTCAGCAAGAACATGAAGCATGAGACTGCATGAGGCTACTTAGTCTGACCCCCGATATGGCTGCTACATTCCCCCCTTAAATGCATAATTTCATTACAATTATAGCATTTCTGATAACTATACAAAGCTTTTTGTGACATACATATTACTTAGCCTCTTGTTGGGCTATTAGAGCATAGAGAGCAGCAGTTTCACTAGCTGAGACATAAAACAGATTGGTTAAACAGCTCATAAGACAAGGAACGCAGAGACATAACAGTATCTATGAACAACACTGGTAGAATTAGGATGAACAATGCTTCAAGCCAGCTAAGATCTGGAAGCCAAGGGGTTAACTAATTGAGCTAATTGTTTTGTCTTATTGTTTTGTTAGCTACTATATTGTGCAGCTTGTTGATCTGTTTATCTACAGCATTGCCATTATTAGTTAAGTTAAAACAACAGAGCTTTTGGTGTGTCTCACAACTTAAATGATGAAGAAGGAAGAGGTAATCTATACCAGCTCTATTTTCTAGAACTGCACCTCTTAGATCATGCAACTCTTTATTTAACAATGACAATGCTCGTGAGGTGGCATTTATGCTTTTGGCTAAGCTGCAAGCTAATCTTTAGACCATCAGCCAAGGCTAAACCTGGAACCCTAACCAGTGACATTGCTAAGGCCAATTTTTCTGAGTCAAAATATAACTGCACATGACTATTACAATTTTTAGTTAGTTGGAGTGCTCGAGGCTGCCGTTGACGGATTTTCTCGGGCCACAGGGGAAGAATTGGCACCAGTTCAATTGGCGGCTGAGGCAACATGGGTAGTTATTAGACATGTTGGCAGGAATGAATGACCAAGTGCGGGAACTATATGTCTAAAACCATCTATGAGGCAAAAGTATGTGGACATCATTAACAGATATGTTTTGAATTTTATTACAGTGGAAGGGGGCTAGGGATAGCTTTGTATTTTCTGGAAAATTTTTGACAATTAAGCATTCGTGCACACGTAGCATTTGTTTCAGCAACGATGGGGGTGCGTAGAGTGAACTCTGTAGGGGGTAGGATCTTTGCAACCACGCCCCAATTAGCATTTTGGGAATAAGTTATACTTACACCATAAACTCTTAACATGGTATCTTTTTGAATTTTCCCAGGATGTCTACAGACAGGTATTAAGCAAGAGCTAATAAGCCTGTTTGCAGGTATACCTCTTGGTAAACAAAAATGTTTTACTTTCGTGATGTTAGCCAGGTAAAGCCAGTAATTATCAGCAAATCACTGGGACAAACTTTCTCTTTCAGGGGCAGACCCCCCTTTTTGCACCTTATTAAGGAGACACAATGCAACACTACTAACACTACAACACGCATGTTTGATCTTCTTTGGGATCTGACCGTACGCTGGGCAGCTATTCACCTGGCAAGCTGCAGTAGGGTCTAGTCCCCTTTTTCAATTCTCCAGTTGCAGGTCTGACCATACGCAGGGGGACAGTCTCCTGGGGTGTCCACAGTAAGGTCTAGCCTGAGTCTTCTTACTGCTTTTTTAGAATGATTTTTAAAGGATTTTTGAAAAGGAAAGAAATCCTTTGAAAGGATTTTTAGGATTTTTGTTCATAGTCTACTCTCCCCCTCTCGCTCTCTTGACTCGTGTCCAATGTATCTAGGGTTTAACTCCAGCTGCTTTCATAGCTGCGGGGGTGGAAAGTATGACAGTTTTCAGTCCTCTCCATCTGGGAGTCAAAGGGTTATTTTTCCCTCTTTAACTCATACTTTAACTCTTGGTTGGAAAGGATGAACTTCTGTGATGGGAATGGCTTATTTTCTAAGACAAAGCAACGCTGGGCTTGAAGAACTTTGCTCAGTGTTTGGACTTCTTGTTTAAGGCTAACGTTTGCTTGCTCTTGATGCCGCTCCAGTGTCAATCATGAAGTAGACTACAGCGACCAAATAAGGAACGGGAATGGCGGCTCCCTATGGGGGCCGCCATTATCCGTACACACTTTTTTTTTTTTTTTTTAAGTCACCCGTGATAGGCTACGTGACGATTGACGTAGCCTATCACGGCTGACTTTGCAAATCTAGCCGTGATAGGCTACGTCAATCGTCACGTAGCCTATCAGGGGGCTTTTTTTTTTTTTTCCTTTCATTGCAATGGCGGCGGCGGCAGCCGGTCGAAAGACCGGCTGCCGCTCCCGCCCCGCTTGAACACCTGCCGAACCGCCGGCCGGACCCGCCGCCGGGAGGGACATTCGGCGAAGGTAAGTCCCGTCCCGGGGGGGGTGCGGAGGATTTCTCCCTGAAACTTGTTCGGGGGGCCGAACACGTTGGCGCTCGGCCCCCGGACGTTTCGGGGAGAAATTCTCCGCCAACCCTAGATTCTAGCGGGGAGGGGGGTTACTTACAAGGAGACTTTATTGGGTAACTTACAGCACACAGGCGTACTTAATGGTTGGATCAGACAGCTTCTCTGAATCACGAGCTATTGGGCTAAATGGGTTTTATACCATACATGTTACCCATGAGGCAGCACAACACTAGCAAGCATTTCCAGCATAGGCTAGAAGTGTTTGGTTTTCAGGCACAGCTTCCTGTAAACAACTTCACTTCCCAAAGTGCTTGATAACCACACTTAGTATTATTTGGAGTTGCAACTAACACTAATCTGCAAATATCACATATACTTTATGATATCTAAGAAATCATAAAATATATACAACAAACTTTTTCTGCAATTTAACACAATGAATGGAAAGCACTTCTTGCATTGTAAGGCATGATGGAGCAGATCCAGCAATTATACTGCTCTTCTGGCTGAAAGCTCAGGGCCCATTAAAATCAAGGGACGGGCATACCCACACATGCAAAGAGTTCTAGGTCACCATTTTTGCATCGGCAACTCTATGCTGCATGAGTTCTGGCAGAAGGAAATCTAAAAGTTATAGATCAAACTCAGCCTGCTGTACACTGAGCTGACTACAAACATAGACACACGGTCCACAGCGATGAGAGTTCAAGTTTATCCAAAGCTTCACAGCACTGTCCATGGCAAGTCTTTGACAATTTAAAATTTTAGTCCATGTGCAGAGTGTCTCTAAAAAGCCCAGATGATGATGGAGGCAAACAGAGAAGGCTCTGGGCAATGAAGATGAGATGTTTCCAGCAAAGGCTCTCCACTCTTGCATCAGTTTAAAAGGGGAACGTGTGGCCCTACACCCCTTCTGACAGACAAGGGCCTTTAACTTTTTAGCAAGGCCTCTGTCTAAACGGAGCGGCACAGCTCAGCTCTCTAGCCGTGACGCTTTAACTTGGGCAACTCTTCTGTAAATTTTATTCTACTTCTGTCAGGTTTTCACAGACATTTTAAAAACTTACTCTTTTTTTTTCTCTTCTAACCTGGTACACGAAAGCATTGAAACACTGAGTGCCGAAACTCAGGACGCTGCGGGGTGATGGGCATCGCTTTATACTTGCATTTTTCAGGCAGCCATTAATCTTCGGGGAGGCGGTGGGGTGATTTGCAGGACTTCAAAGGCAAGCTTCTCAGTTTGTTTGTATTTGTAAATCCCAAGCTTAAAACAGGACACGATGAGGTACAGGGCAGCCAAATTCTTGCTTTGGCACGGGCAACAAATAACTCGGGTCAGCTTTCTTCGCTGGGGTCTCAAACAGGAAAACAGTTTTAATTTAAAGTTGTAACATCACTGACAGCGTCAGCCAGCCAGCTACACAGATCTCATTGTTTTTTAAGACAGTTGCTCCAATATCTTCTTTTCTTCTCAATCAGGTTGGGTCTCCCAGCTTACACAGTTTATTGCAGCTTTTAGGAGCATGGTAGTAGCGTGATTTTGGCTTGGCCAGGAACATGCTGTCTGGTTTCTCGGTCTCTTCAGCACACACACTTAGGCAGTGTAACACTGGACACTCAAATCAGTGAGATTTCTTCATTGCAGGGAATCCCACGGCAAAAGCTTAATGGTTACGCTCTTCAGAAATCATATAGCCGATGGTCAGTAGCTACAGGCTCTATGCAATTCTAACACAGTTCAAAGCTAAACACGGCTACCTTGACAGAGATCTTCAACGTGGTCTTTCCGCTTCATTCTGCTTTGGGGCAGTCTTATGGCACACTTTTCACTCGAAGAGGGGTCTAGCCTGTGCTCTGGGGGCTGATTCTTCACCTTTATTTTCTATTTTGCCTTCATCTTCTGGGTCTTCATTTTCAGTTTCCATTTCTTAGGGATTTTATCTCAATTAGGCGAGGTGATGATGGTGCACAACTCAGAACGTTGTGGGCAATTTTCCTGCCCCCCCTCTCTCGGCGCGCTAGGCTAACAGCTACTTTTTCGGCCTCACACTCTCACGCTCCCACGCTTCGTTAAAAGCCAGGCTGTCCTGCAACATTTTTCTAATTAACAGCCTCAGATCTTGTTCCTTTTTTTCCCTCTCAGCTCGACCTTGAGCTTTTTGCTGTTTTCGCTTTCTATTCTGAATCTTTAAAAAAAAAACCTTTTTCTTTCTTTGTTTGACATACATCTCAAGGGGGTGCAAGGTTTGCTTCCCCCACCACCCATAGCCTCCCTCCTAAATTGAAGACAGACACAATTAGGGAATGGGAATTGGTCAGTGAGTAAGGGGTCTCACTGGCCGACACAAGAGGATTTTATACACCACGCACTTTGCTACTGGCCTGGGCACCCGGACGGTCAACGGTATGCGTCAGAAACCGCAGTAGCCACTCACACAATCATCAATCTCTCCACTGCATCCATATGTCCCTGCCATCCACTTTTCCCACTTTTTACCAGAGTGGAAAGCGGCTTCCCCAGCTTCCTCAGCTTCCTACTGAGTACTGGCGTGCTGGGTACTGGCGCCCACTCGGGGGTGTGATCAGGCCCCCCTTCTACCCGCAAGGAGTAGGTTCTTTTTGTATACGTATACCACCAACACTGACCTTCTTCATAAGGCGGGGCCCTCTTTTTTTCTGCCCAGTGGCCTTTCTCCCTAAAGGCGGGGCCCTCTTTTTCCCATATACTTGCCTTTCTCCTGAAGGCTTCCAATGTGGGTTTCAACTCAATTGCAGCTGCGATACAGGCAGGGCTCAAGTTCCTTCCTCCGCTTCCCAAGGTTCTCTTGCCGCTCGCTGCCGTTTGGGCGATCCCGGTGCAGGCTTTCTCCCATTCACTCGACAAAAAGGTCGGTGGCGCCAAGAAAGGGAGGCATGCGCCGAGCTCGTCTTCCTGGTGCGGCGATCAAGAGCAGGCAACTGCCACCTGTCTGGCTCAGAGCCTGCCACATCCGAGTCACGGCACCATTTATGTTGCAGAACCCAGAGTCAGAGACCACGGAGTGAAGGAAAAAGAGATTCTTTATTTAACGCGCGGGCTTAAGGCTGGAATCATTTCCAAAGAGCCAGAAGCCCCGAAATACATCAGCACATTGTTTTTATAGACATTGTGACACATATGAAACGGCTCCTCCTCTCCCTCTCGCGTGGGGTTGCAGTCCTCAGCATTTCTTCTCTTAGCACTATTGTTTATAATACAAGAACTGGGTTATAGGGTAGCCATGATAAGGAGAGAACAGAAGAGAACAGCAGAGAACAAGATATACAACTGTATGACCTTTGACAAGATAAGGAATTCCTGTGTCTCGTCAGCTTACAACAATATATTCAAGGGAGAAAGAGCTCAGCAAGAACATGAAGCATGAGACTGCATGAGGCTACTTAGTCTGACCCTCGATATGGCTGCTACAAAACCAATATATATATAATCATTTATCTTCTGAATTAGCCTGGATCATGTAGAATAAACACAAACAGTTAATAAAGCTTGTTTAAAGATTCCATTTCATGGGGCTGGAACAGAAGTCTCACGCATTTTTACGTTCAGCCATGCCTCTGCCATTTCATGATTTAGAAACTTCTTCATCTGACCTTCAGACACAATACAAAGTGTAGCAGGATATTTTAAGTAATATTCTAAGTTCATTTGTTTTGCCATATTTTTTGCTTTGATAAATTGCCTTCTGTTATTCACCACCTCTTTGATGTAGTCTGGAAATAACATAACTTTTTCTTGATTCCAGGAAAGGCTTCCAGCCTCCCTCGCCAAATGCAAGATATAATTCTTTGTGGAGATTTTTGCAAATTGAGCTATGATCATGTAATCAGTCCCTTTAGCATTTGGCACACGAAATGCCTGCTCAGTATCAAGTAAATAATCAGATGGGATAGGGAGTCTCTTATGCAAAAGTTTATCCACAAAAATAGGCAATTTTACATAATTAGACAAATTTTTTAAACAATACGTACATTGGATCTTTTTGTGAAGGTCTCCAGTTGAGAAATTCTATCAAAGATATTTTTGAAACAAATTTGTGTCGTAGTTTCATTTTCTGCCACTCAGTCTTCCAGCTCATTAATTTTCGTCTCTATTTTTTGCTGTGACGCATTAATTAAATTTACAGCTCCTTGCAGGGCGGTGATGGAATTTTGGATTAAATCCAGCCTTTTGACTTGCTCCATAAATTGCAAAGATAAAGTCTTTATCAGCGTAAATAATTCCCCTATATTTTCTGTTCTCGACACTTTTGACACAGAGGATGTGGGGGGAGTCGATGCCAGCTCCTTTCTTCTTGGTGCAGACATGTTTTGCTCAAACAGATTACAGGTCCTCTTACAGGTCCTCAGATGTTCTCAAATATTGTTAACATTTCTTAAATCATCCCTCAGAAGTTGTTGATATTTCTTAAAGCATATATTATTACAGGACACGTCAGCCCTGTTTTCTCCTATGAAATAGGAGTCTCAGTACAGCTTTTTGCATTGGTAAAGCTCTGGGGAGATAATCCTGGAATCCAGCCCTCCCACTAACTTGTGTGGGTTACTTTTCTCCAAGACGTTATCCAGAGCTGCTGCCTTGCCCCCCCTTTCAATTCCAGGGGGGCGATGAAAAGGTTTTCCAACCTTTTAAAAAGCTGTTTGAGAAAGCTCCCATGGAGCACCTGTGGGAAGCTGCCAGAGCGACATCGGTCCCCAGGTCTAATATTGTTAATGCTTTTTAAATCTAATGTTTTTAAGTTGTAATTTTGACTTCCATTACCAACCCAATCTTGAGTTTGGAGACTAGTTCGTTTTAAGTGGCTGAAGAAAGCTGAAGAAAACAGTTTGAAGCTCCTACCTGGATTTATCTTTCCTCTCTCCCTAATAAGAGATGGTATTCGGCCAGCTAAGCCAAAATCTTTAAGGGTGTCTCGAGAAGAGAGGAAGAAGAGGAAGAGACAAGGAAATAAAGTAAAGCAAAGCAAAATAAGTTAAACAATTTCTTACAACCTTAAATTATAATTACATGAAAGCAGCTTTAGTAAGTTTTTTGGGGATGTTGGCTTTCTGTGGAGGCACAATTCCTAACAGCTGTTGCTGCCCAAGAACCTTTTGATAATAGATTATACTGAGTGACGGTGGGACCAGCGAAAAGCATCTGGAGCACAACTGGATGTTAGAAACATCTTAAATCTGTTGGAGTCTCCTGATTTGAACTGTTAAACTGTATAAGCTGCTTTCTAGCACTGATTGGAAGGATGCTGAAAGGGAGCTCCTAGTATTAAAGATAAGAAAATTGAAACGCTGTTACAGTCTGGAGGACTGCAGCTTTCACCCTTTACTTAAACAGTGTAGGATTGACAGTTTTTTCTCATCAACTCATAGAATAGTAGGGTTGGATGGGGCCTACAAGGCCATCAAGTCCGACTCCCTGTTCAGTGCAGGAATCCAAGTCAGAGCATCCCTGACAGATGGCTGCCCAGCCTCGTCTGGAACGCCTCCAGTGTGGGAGAGCCCACCGCCTCCCTAGGGAATTGGTTCCATTGTCAAAGAACTCAGAAGGAATCTATCCGTAACTCAAACGTCCCTGTAAGCAATAAATCTGGGACCTTGAGAACTGGAACTGAAGGTTTTCCCTTCTCTTTATTTAAAGGAGAAAGTGCCCTCAAGGTGACAAGCTCTCAGTTAGACCTGGGTGGTGGAGGAGGCATCTCAATGCTCCTTGCTGAGCAAACCTCATTAATAGCTAGCACAGTTTAATGCATCTTCGACCGACTTGGCCAGGTCTTGGCTAAACTAGGAGAGTTAACATCACAGTTTAACACTGAGACCGTTCTGGACAGCCTTGAAGCTCTAAAGGAGGAAGAGAGAAAATACAACTCTGAAAGTATAAACCAGGGGAAATGCTTAAATAACTGCAAGCAATGCAATTTAGTACTACAAGCCCTTAAATTGGCTCTCACTATTTTGCTCTATAAGGGAAATATACCTATTTGGAGCTCCAAAAGGCAAGCAGTTCAACATCTTAGCTACATTCTTAAGGTCCCGAAGAGAACAATTGATCTCATAGAAATTAATAGAATTCAGAGCACAAGTTATAACAATAAATATGTTTTAGCATTTGAAACCTCTAGGTTTCCCAGTTTAATCTTTAAAAGGAAACTATTATTATACAACTTTGGCTTGATTCCTTCACGTGTCTTTTTCGACTTCTTAAAATCGAAACCACTGCTGTCATGTCAGCAGTCAGACCCCCTGTGTGCAGAGTCCGTGAAGCAAAGACACGGTCTCTCGTTAGGGGGAGAAGACACCTTGGGAAGTGTCAATTGACAGGAACATCTCAGTTGTTAATCTAAAAAGCTGTAGTTGCTCTAACATCAAAATTGATTTGACTCTTGGAGGGGATTTGATTCACAACCGACTAACTAAGAAAATGGATTTTCCTTCTAAGCCAACAGACCCAAAATTGCTCCCCCCTTTTGTTGCCCTCCCTTAAAATGAACAGAACACCATATTGAGGCTATCAACAGTTTCAACGGCTGCTCATAACTTGCAAGGAACAGATGAAGAAAAGGACTTCCCTAGAGACAAAAAAATTCTTTTTTGGGGTTGCAGGTCAATAGCACCTTGATTAATGCGGAGACTCTTGTAGATGAAGAGGCTAAAAAATCCCCATCCCCTCTCTCAGTACAGAAATCTTTTCGTTTCAAAGACATTATTAATCTTCCAGTTTATGAAGCAGTGGAACAAGTGAGGACTATGAACATCTATGCATTGAAAGAAGATTTAAACAAAGATGACGGTGCCCTGTGTAACCAGAACCCTACTGAACGTTCTTTTTCTCATACTGATAATGATAAGCAATTGTTGTCTGCAGAGTGGCAACCAGTTACAGTAATTTCACCACAGTGTATAGTTAACAGAGCTGCCCATACAGAAAGTTTTATTCTTGTTGATTCTGACACACAATTTCCCCCACCACGAGCAACTGAGCTTGTAAAGCCACAACTGGCAGATAAGTCACATAACAGCTGGTTAAGTTATAGATATCTTAAGCCATCAGAATTAGGTCTTCAGCCCTCTGTTGCTACTAATCCCAGTAAGCTGAACTGGGTTGCTACCTCGAAAGCTAATGGGAGTATTTTTTTAGATATGAAGAGAGAACTAGAGATAATGGAGCCATTAATTTAACCAAGGCAGCCCCTAGAAATACCCAGCTAAGGTGTTTATCATGGAACATAGCAGGTTGGGGTAGAATTAATAAAATTCCCTCTGTTAAGGATTACATAGATAAATTTGATGTTGTTTTTTTACACGGGCAACTGAGCCAATAACTGTTAATGGATTCCTATCCTACTCACTTAACACAAGTCATAACAAAGGTAAAGGCTGGCCCAGTTCAGGTTTACTATGTTTGTTTTCACTAAACTTGAACACGACTGTTAGAAAACTTGCCACTTGTGATCCTATTGCTATGGCTGTGTTGCTCCAATTTAGACAAGAACAGTTTCTGATGTTTAATGTCTACCTCCTGCTCATACAGAATAATTTGATAGTTAAACAACAATGGTGCACATTAGAGGATTACGTAATCCAAATGGAAGGCCAGTTTCAGAAAGCAAAAGTGATTATAATGGGAGATTTCAATGCCAGGATGGGAGCAAGCAATGCTGCTCTTATTGAGTCTAAATATTTTTATCTAGAAGAGTCAGAGGTCCCTTACCTTTCGCAATCAACCCGAAGATTGAAAGATAAAGTTGTTAATCTTGCAGGTGTTCTTCTGGCCCAGTTTATTAATTGCTCAGGGAAAATGCTACTGAATGTGTGGGCACCCTGTGACAGTAGTGGGGAAATTACATTCGCCTCCAGCTTAGGCTCTAGTGTTGTTGGTTACGTGATCATCTCCCATTTGATCCTGAAATCAAATCAGTTTTTCATGTTTTACTTTGCTGCTCCTTTTATACAGAGATTAGAGAGAAATTGCTGTCTGATACTAGATCAGATATAAATGTACTTCTGTACTGCTTTAGGACAACAGAGCTTAGGGATACAATCAAGGCTTTTGCTAAATTCTTCTTGAATGCTATGAGAATAAGATCTCTTCAGAACTGATTTTACTGTATATTTCCCATGAAATCCATACCTAAGTATGGATCTCCCTGGATAGCAACCAGCCGTCTGCAGGTCCAGGACCACCAGGATGAAGGGGGACCCCATGCCTCGACCTCAGCCCACTTTTAAAGCCCAGCCCTGGCAACCCAGGGTGGATTTTGCCTCAGCCAATCACTGGCTCAGCCCCTGGGTGGGCCGCCCTGGCCTCCGAGAGGCTGGGACTCCGCACCACCTCCAGCTGTTGGCACTGTCTAGTCAGCAGGGCCTTGGACAAAGGGCCGAGGAGCCTCTAGATTCCAGACAATTCCAGGTGGTTACATCCGATGTGACAGCCTGACCTGATCTTGTGGCAGAAAGCAGGCCATTATCCTTAACAGTAGTCCTTCAAGTAACTTGGTTCTGTACGGTTTGAGGCTTTAAAGGTCAAAAGCAGCATTTTGAATTGGGCTCAGAAACACACTGGTAACCAGTTCAGCTGGTGCAGTAGAGGCATTATGTGATCGAATTGCCTTGTCCCCACCAACACGGGTGTCTGCATTCTGCACCAGCTGAAGTCTTGAACTGTCTTCAAAGGCAGCCCCACATACAGCGCATCACAGTAGTCCATCTTGGACGTCACTAATGCATGAATCACTGAGATGGTGTCCATCCTCTCCGCTTCCTCATCACCTGCAGTCATGGAAAGCCCTACCACAGCATGCCACTTGCTCACATATCCAGTTGCCCTGCTGGCCCTTCTTGTTCTTTCTTGTTCCCTTGGACCCCTTCTGTCCAGGAGCTGTCCCCTCCCCTGTGGGGTTGAGTGATGCTTCTTGGGAGTCCTTCCAAGATGGCCAGTGCTACCATGTTGTGTGGCAGCTATTGACAGATGGTTATTTTTTTAAGCAGTAAGTTTCACCCATTTGTTCATTCCTGAGAAATGCTTTAGTTTTCATCTTTACACCTCAGTTCCAGTTTGGCTGATGTCAGGTGGTTGAGTTCATGTCAGCTGACTTCCTCAGCCTGGAGCATTTGGACAGCCAACTTCGTAGAACAAAAGCCCAGTTTCTTCAGCCAGCCAATCATCTCCTTTTTAGATTTTCATAGTTGTGGATATAAATTAGCTGGCCAGCCAGAGGGACAGTGCACTTGAAAAGAAGCCAGCCATCTGGCACAGCTTCTTCAGGGTTTGATTTCTGAGGAGGGACACAACTCAGCAAGCTACTACGATGTTCTTGTTCTGACTTGATGTGTGCAGAGCTCTTGAAGGTGGTAGAGATAGGTGCTGGCGTATTGGCTACTTTTCCTTTTCAAACAAAGAGGCCTCTATTGAGAGTGAATCAGCTTCTCTCCCAGTAGTTCCAAAGCTCTGTTCTCCTTGGCAAAAAACATGGCAAAGCCACGAAACCTGTACAACAAATGGTTGCATCATAAGAATCCCAAACCATCAGTTAAAGCTTCTTTATTCCAGGCACTCACTAAAACTGAAACGAAAACCAGCCCAGCCACTTTGCACCACGCTTCCTCTTCCTCCCCTTCCTCTTCTTCCCAGCTCCTTTTCTTCTCCCAGCGTGTGAGTCACCTACCACAACATCACACTGGCCCTGTCTTGCCTCTGTACTGTTCCAGCACTTGCATGAAACTCCTGCAAGGTCACCGTATCCGACAAGGGATGTTAGTGCTGAAGGAAAAGCTCCATGCAGTGAGCCTGAAGGCCAGCCGAGGCATCTCCCAGGGGCTGCAGGGACTCCTTGTACCCAGATTTTACGGACAGTGCAGGCACTACTGGAGAGCTGCCAGAGCAAACGACGCCATGTGCCAGAAGGTGATCAGGCACTATCAAAAGCAGCACCGGTTGAATTTCTGCCTCCCATGTAGATGTTAAAGTTGCTGAGCCTTTTTATTGGGTCGGGAGTGAGGGTGGGCGATGACAGCCATATGAGATGGTGAGAACTTGTTTCCCTTCACTGATGGAGTTAATCCAGGGGCACTTCTGGGCAAAGAAAAGCTCATGCCTGGATGCTCTAGCGTTTGTTGTCATTCCAAAATATGTCATGGAACTACTAAAACTCTCTTTTCTCAGCTGAAAAGCTGACTTGTAATGGTCCCTTGTCAAACGGTGCTGCTTGGAGGCTGTTGCAGTGGGGAGGATGTCCTGGGGTGGCCTGTGGCTGGCAACGGCTCGTTCCCAAAAGGCTTTTGTGTGTCTGTTGATTTGCTGGGCCTGGAGAGAATGATGGACGTGTCCTGTAATCCTGATCACATTACAATGATTTTTGGCCACAGTGTGCCAATGCAAGCAGGGTCCAAATGAAAGTCCTTCAGCTCCAGTGCAGCTCCCTGGGGCGCAGCTGTTGCAGCCCCATCAAACAAGGCCTTGAGCACCTTCTCATTCTCTGCTAGAACGTCAGCTCTGAGCTTCATGGGAAGCTGAATCTGGATGCAGAAGAGGGCAGACGAAATGTGGAATTGCTGTTCTGAGGACAATGGGACCCTGTAAACCCTTGATAAGTTGCTGTAGGCCAAATGCCTTCCTTGCCCTCAGTAGGTGGGCTGCATTGTTGCCGCAAGGGAGCAGGACTCACTCTAATGTCGCAGGAGGGTAGATTGGGCTGAATGTTCAGGAGCACTTCCCAGGCGTAACAGCAGCTTAGCCATGGAACTAATTACCTGGGGGTCGTCAGTGGTGGGCTTTCCCTTGCTGGAGATCTGCAAGCCAAGGCCAGCCAGCTTCGTGTCACGTGTGATCTGAAGCTTTCGCTCTGGGTTTCCTGCATGAAGCAAGGGGTCAGACTAGATGGCCTGTAAGACCCCTCCAGTTCTGTGATTCTATGGCATGTGCCACCTCTTTGCCTTTCCCTCTTAGCTGCATGGCAGGCAAAAGAGACAGCTGGTGCAGTCTCCCCACAATTGCATCTCCATGCGGGGAAAAGTGATCCCTTGTGAATTCTGGCCCATCATGCAGCTCTTCAAGGCTGAGAGCTCCTGCAAGGGAAAGAGGCCCTGCTCATGCCTACTTCCCCTTGAGACAGAAGGTTCTCCTCCCTCGCCTTTCTCCAACAGCCTCTTCAGAATAACGTGTGGAATGTGAGTTGCCCTGACCCTCTAAGCCAAAGGATCTCTGAATGGATTTGGCTTTTCACAGTTTTACTGACCTGAGTCAGTAAAGGGCCCATAACTCAGGATTAGGGATGGGGGAAAAAATCTCATTACTGGTGCTGTGAATACAAAGCTCTAGGGAGTTTTGCTTCCTAGAACAGGACAAATTTTGGGGACGGTTGCTTAAGGCTGACTCTCCTGCTCGGTCATGTGGGATGAAAATTTTCTGGAAAATTTTCCAGTGCTTGATTTTTCCATGGAAATTTTTCCATTGCATACATTCATTAGTAAAAATGGAAGTATGCTAAATGCAGATACAATATTAGGAAAGCTTGGCAGTTTCAAAGTTGTGCTTAATGTTTTCCAGATGATTCTTTAGCAAGTATGTGAGAGAATGCATATATGTCATTGAAATACTGTGGGATGACCTCTGCCGGGAGAGGGACAGGGGGAGTGCGGCCCTGTTGATTCTCCTGGACCTCTCAGCGGCTTTCGATACCATCGACCACGATATCCTTCTGGATAGGTTGTCTGGGTTGGGAGTTGGAGGCACTGCACTGCAGTGGTTCCGCTCCTACTTGGATGACCGATTCCAGAAGGTGGTGCTGGGGGATTATTGCTCTGTGCCATGGCAGTTGTGCCATGGGGTTCCACAGGGCTCTGTTTTATCCCCCATGCTGTGTAACATCTACATGAAACCTCTGGGAGATGTGATCTGGAGGTGTGGGCTGAGGTGCCATCAATATGTGGATGACACCCAGCTCTACCTCTCTCATCAAGCCCAGGTGAGGCAGTGGCTGTTCTGAATCAGGGCCTGGGCCAATAAACTGAAACTCAATCCAGACAAGATGGAGGCGCTGTTAGTGGGTGGTTCGTCTGCCCGGCTAGGTGATATTCAACCCATCCTGGCGGGGGTTGCACTCCCCCTAAAGGATCAGGTTCATAGTTTGGGGGTGCTCCTGGATCCAGAACTGTCACTTGAGGCACAGGTGAACTCAGTGGCACGGAGCACTTTTTATCAGCTTAGGCTGGTATACCAACTACGCTCTTATTTATTAATTAAATTAAATTGATTTATTAAATTCAATAATTTAATAATTTCACCAGGTCAACATCCCCCAGCCTCCTCTGGTCTCCCACCAAAAGTACCTCGGTCTTGTCAAGGTTCAGCTTCAGCTTATTCCTCCCCATCCAGCCACTCACTGTCTCCAGACATTTGGACAGGGATTCTACGGCCAACCTTGGTGAAGATTTGAATGAGAGGTAGAGTTGCGTGTCATCCACATATTGATGACACTGCACCCCAAACCTCCTGATGATAGCCCCCAGCGGCTTCACATAGATATTAAATAGCATCAGGGAGAGGATAGAACCCTCTGGTTCCACAAGTGAGTGGCCACGGGTCCGAAACCTGGCCTGACTCCTCTGGGAGCTAGGCGTTGGGCAGGCCAGTGGGCTGTCTGGGAAGCCCCGGGAGCAGTGGAAAGGAAGCCGGTGTGGCTTTCCAGAGAGCCTGCCCAGCCAAAATGCCTCACTGCTAGGGGTCCTTCCTCACAGGAAGGCATTGGCAGTGCGACGGCCTTGGAGACCCCGTGTGCTGCCACAGTACAGACCGTCTCCAGGGCCACCTCCCAGTGCATGTGGCGAGGCAGTCTCCTCACAGCAGCGAGGCACTGAGGAGGAGTGAAGTGGTGGCTGCAGCGGGAAATAGGGAAAAGGATGGAGACTGCAGTGGTGGCAATGGGGGTGGGGACAGAGGATGATGGTGGTGGCAGCACCGGGGGGGTTAGATGGCAGCGGCACATCCTCCTGCCACAGGAGGTCTTGCGCTGGCCCTGGACTCATCGTCATGAAGAGGAGATGCCAGATCTTTTAGAAATACTTTAAAAAGTAAAAGGGCTGAAATACAGCACTGCCCAACACCCCTAATAGCAGGAATTGGGTTTGAGACCTGCCCTTGCTGCACTCATTTTATTTGGCTGGAAGTATGATTATATAGACATCAAATGAGAGATTATAAATGTTTGTCTATAGAGGTCTTGTTTTGTTTTGTTTAGGCCATGATAATTTCCTTGGAACCATGTCTAAAGCTGACTTGAGATCAATAAAGCCAGAAAAAAGCTTTTGGCCAGGAATTGAGGTATCTCTCTCTGCCAACACACTTGGAATATTGTGTGGTGACTTCTGGTCACCACACCTCAAAAAGGGTATTGTAGAGCTGGAAAAGGTGCAGAGAAGGGCAACCGATCAAGGGACTGGACTCTAGCTGCTAGAGCAACTCCCCTATGAGAAATGGTTACAACATCTAGGGCTCTTTAGCTTAGAAAAAGGAAAGTAAGAGTGGACATGATGGAGATTCATAAAAGAAATTGTAGAGAAAGTAGGTAGAAAGAGATTTTTCTCCCTGTCTCATCTCAAAATTGCTGGAGGTTTGCAAGCAAAGGCCGGTCAGCCACCTGTCTGGTGGGTGTTGAAGCTCTTGCTCTGAGTTTCCTGCACTGAGCAGGGATGTTGGACTAGATGGCCTAGAAGGTCCCCTCCACAAAACTGGAACCTGGTGGGGTCATCCCATGAAGGTGAATGGTGGAAGATTCAGGACACACAAAAGGAAGGGCTACTTCACACAACTGGGATGGATGAATCTGCCAATTTGGGTTTTTTTGCGTTTCTCATTTTTCCAGTCTTTAACTTTGTTGTGTCCCATTTCCACATTGGAAACTTAAATGCTTAAAAACTGCAAAACAATTTGTATTCAAATTTCTGCATATTTTTTCTAATATACACATTTTTGCCTAATATACATGTCTTTTTGCAAGCAGCTTTCCCTTATATAATGCTTTTTTAATGTATTTTACCCACTAAAATACACGTTTGTGTGCATTTTTGTACTCATTTTAAAGTCATCTAAGTCACTAGCTTAGATAGCTTAAAAAGTGGATTAGACAGACTCATGTTGGAGGATAAGACTATCTGTGCTACTAGTCTTGTTGGCTATATGCTACCCCTAGGATCAGAAGCACCATGCCTCTGTATACCAGTTGGAGGGAGTGGAGGTGGGGAAACGTGAGCGGGAGGGTGCTGTTACACGCATGTCCTGCTTGTGAGCTTCCCACTGGGGCAGCTGATGGGCCACTGTGGGAAGGGGATCCTGGACTAGATGTCCCTTTGGTCTGATCCAGCAGGGCTCTTCTTAGGTTCTTAGAGAAGCATCCCAGTTTTCAGCCCATTCTCATTTTTAGCTCTTAAGCTGGCATATGTTAAGCCATCAAGGTGGTTGGTACAGTTGCTGGCAATAAGAGATCTAGGTTCAGTGAGTCACTGGCACTTCCCAGAGACATGTCCCAGGCAGGGACTTGCCCCCTGTTGCCTTTCAACGGGGCCTCTGCTTTTCCAGAAGCATGAGTAGGTGAAAAGTGAGAAACTCAGTTTGGTGTCCAGTGGTGCTTCCTCCTTAGGTGACCTGGCAGTTCCTTTCATGCCAGCTGAGACTTCCCTTTCATTTGGACAAGCGGCATAAGCATGTGGTTGTGTTTTTTTGTTTTGTTTTTTAAAGTCATCATTACTTTGAATTTGTCCAGAGAAGACGTCTGCCTGTTTTTTTTCTGGTGGTGATTTTTCCTTCTCCCTAGTGAACCTGTGGCTGAAAGGGAAGGATGAGCTGGGACTGCCTTCAGAACCCAGGAGCAGCATGCTTGGTGGGGCTCTTGAGTGTCTGCGTGCGTCCTGTGCAATAGACAAGCTGGAGTTTGGTCCTGTGTGGCTGCTGGGGAGGAATGGGGAATGAGCACAAAGCAGTCCCATGCAGAGGCATCATTGGTCTGTTATGCGCTGTGCTTTGTGGAGATTACAGTGGGCTTGCAAAATAACCAGTGGCGCAGTCCTATACGTGTCTGCTCAAAAGTAAGTCCCACAAAGTTCAGTGAGCGTCACTCCCACATAAATGGGTATAAGGTTGCAGCCTTAGAATTAGTGCCTTACAAAGATTGTTCTTTTCAAATTGTGAGGTATAGTTTAAAGTGTGCTGGATTTTGTTTTAGGTATAATGAGCTATCTAACAATACAAGATGCCACTCTGAGACCCCTTTCCTTAAATATATGTTTTATTTCCTTTTAGCAATTTCTCTGTAGCTTCCAAAGGTTTGTAGAATCCGTTTTCGGTGAATGTTGAGGCTTACGGAATTAGCAGGTGCTTTTAGTATGTTCTTCCTCCTTCCCACTCTGAAAGAATGTCAGAAAAATAGTTGAACCGTTTGCTATATAATCAGTTTCCCAATTGTGGTGAGGAAAGGTTTTATCCAAGCTGAGGGGCTTGGGGGGTGGGGGGCAAAGTTTGCATGGGATTGAAACTTATTTTTAATTGGTATGTACAGTGGAGTTAGGCTGGGGATACCTTTATGCAAATAACAAAACATGATATCTCTAACATAATTATGTAGTTAACAAAAACTGTGGTGGTAGTTAGAACACAGGTTTGGGAACTGCAATTCTGGTTGAATTCCTGATCTGGACTTGCGTTCCTGTAGTCAGAGGCCACTGCAGTTCCTGCACTCTTTGGCCTCCCATAAGTGTCTTCCTAGAGCCGTTTCTTTTTGAATGTTGAAGCTCACAGAATCTCATTTACTTTGCTGTTTCTATCTCTTGCTGAGGAGGCCAAACCAGTGACATGACAGCAGTGGAGTCATGTCTATTAAACACAGATCTGCTTGAGTCACGTGGGAAATGTAGGGTGGGGCATGTGGACGGCCAGTTTTATCGTCAAAAGAGATGTGTGGGGGGATTCTCCTTCCCTTGGCCTCTCTCCACAAACCCTTTCTCACAACCGGGCTAACTTTGGGTCTCGGTGCAAAGCTGAGGAGAAAAGCGTTTGGGAAGGGGCAGACTGTAGTGGGGGCAAGCCATGTGCAGGGTGTGTGTGTCTTGCACTCCTGCTCCGCTGCTCATCTCTGTTGCTGTTAAAGCAGGCCACCCCCCTTCCTACATAAGTGGGGTGTTTAAGCACACAGTCTTGCCCATTTCATGTGTTGTTTGGCCCTGAGCAGGAGATAAAACCAGTTTGCAGTGGCCGACAACTTTTGAACTGATCCGTGTTGATGGAGTGGAGTTTTTTCAGCAGTTTTTCATTTCTACCCAGAGGCAAAATAAGCAGGGTACAGCTTGCTCAGTAATATAGGAATAATTTTTGAAGAAACTGCTGTCAGAAGATAAATACTGCCTCTGTGGAAGGGAAACCGGGGGAGTCAGTTTTCCAGTCAGCTTTCGACTGCCAGATGCATTTTGGATTTAAATACAACTATGTCCTGCTGTATTCTGTTTGTCACCCTGTAACAAAAATGTGTAATAAAAATGCATCAGTAAGAGATGGAATGCTGAGAAATGTAAGGAAATAGATGCCTTGGTCCTAGTAGCTTCCTAAACCACCGAGGTCAGCAAAATGAGCAGCTGACTTGAAAACACAATCTCTAAATCTGTTTTTAATTTATGAAAGGCACTTACTCATTCACGCTGGTAACTTGCATGATTCTCGATGAGTCCAAGGACTGTGGGACTGTACAAGGTTTCATCAAAAGCTCAAGATGTATCTGACACTGTGAGATCGAAGGCTTAGTAGCCACGTTGGCCCCATGGAATGAGAAAAACAGAGCAAGTGAGGAAAAGTTCTGTACTACTGACAGCTTTTATCTAGTGTTTTAATATTAGCTGGCCCAATCACTGCTCTGTTTCTTGTTCAGGATCATCAACTATGTATGCTCCGGAGCTCCTTTGTTGAACATAAATTGCCTGAGCTTTCCCATCTCTCTTCGTGCCACTCACCTTCTCATGAAAGCAGCCTGTTTCTGCATGTGCGCTTTTACACTTCTGTACAAGTGTGGCTGTCACACTAGGGTGATAGAAGATAGCACGATTAGAGAGCTGTAAACCAAAACTGATATCTTCCTTTCTTCTGAAATGGGGTTGGCCAGTTAATAGCATCAGTGATGTCAAGCCAGATGCGCTTACTAGAACAGATCTTCACTCTGTGTTGGAAAATGCTCATTAAAAACCCATGAAGGATTCTTGGCTTTGCTTGTAGAGTGGTGTGGCAACATGAGGCATGCAGCTTCAGCTCTTTGATCCACCTTTCTTTCATGTGCTCGTCACTCTGGCATCCCGGCAAAATTTTTTTGCCTCCATTTAGAATATGGGGAAAAGAAAGCAAAGAGACCTGTTCAAAATCCATTTGTATATTCACCTAGAAATGCTGCTGATACCTTAATCTGAAGTGATGGAACCAGAAATCAGATGGCACAAGCTAACTGTGTTCCTTGCTAGAAGGCCCACCTGACACAAATCAGGCTCTTGAGAGAGTTCTTGGTATGCATTGCAAACTCTGAAAGCCTGACAGGGCAGTTCAAAGCTCTGCTTTTAAAGCTTGGTTTAATGGATAGCTTTAGGGAATATCAAGGTATCTGATGTGTGGGAGAGGGTGAGAGTTCGGCCAATCTGATCTTGATAAAGGGTAGAAAGGGAACTTAAAAAGAGAAGAGGTTCAAAACAGTAGCACAATTGTTAAGTCTCAACCCTACGCTAAAAAGAATGAAGAATGGCAAAAGTACGTAGGACATTTATAACATAGTCAGTTGTAAATGCTGCTAACGATGCTTATCTTGGGAAAGAGTAAAAATGTTGAGATAATACCAGAAAAACAAGGCCAAAATGAGAGAGACTAGAAATAACAAGAAGTGTTTTTATAAGTGGATTAAAAACAAAATGGTTGACAAAGAATATGTCCATGGTCTGAAGAGTTCCTTTGGGTGACAACAAATTCAGGAACTGAATAATTAAAGGATCAGTATCAATATTGCTGGTAACATCAGGAAATGAGTAGCAAAAAGGCTGGTTTCAATACCAGAAGCGGCTGGGAGAAGCACGAGCCATTTCTGACCACACCAGAGTAGATCTTTGTGGACTGCAGCCCTTGGCATACTTTCTAGGGATGAAGTCTGTATGGGGCTCAGTGGGACTTACTGCTGAGTAAACATACTTAGGAGTGCAGCCTCACAGCAAGATCCTTTGTCAGTAATGTGCTTCCCATGTGCAGCATGCTCATCAGAGGGCAATGGCCCACTTGCCATGGTAAGGGTGCAAGCAGATTTGTCGATGCCTGGCAGTATACTGAATGTCATGTGGAACCATCATTTTAATTCCCCTTCCAGCTGATTGCAAAGAGCAATGCCTCTGGCTCGTTAGTGCTGCTTAGTGAGAAAAGTAATTTGCATAGTAATTTATTGTAAGCTGTCTGGATTGTTTGTTTGAAGGGCTAGGGTATAAATCGTAATAAATAATAAAATGTGTTCCCAGCATACAAGGAAATATAAACTCTGTAAAGGGCTATTCTAAAATATCACCAGCATATTGGTAGGAAGGGCATTTGGCCTGCATGCCTTGAATTAAACCAGCCACCCTCAACCTGGAGCCCTCCCAATATTTTGGCCTACAACTCCCATCACCCTTGACTACTGGTCATGCCATCTGGGGAAGTCTGGATCACACTGTTTCTTCTGGCCTGTCTTTCCTTTGTTTGCTACTTATGGAGTGTGATCCTTGCCTGCCTGGACCATTCCTCTGGACTCTCAGCTGACTCCCCCACCTTGAGCCCCGGATCTGACATCTGCTGGACCCTAGCAATGATGATCAAGTTCAGACTTAGAGGCAAAGTACACTTTTTAACTTCACAAAATGCAGCTGTGGGAGGGGGATTTGGATTGGGGCCATGGAGGAGGAAGGGGGTGGTCTAAAGCTTAGCCTATGTCCTTTCCTTGATTTAAATCTCACCCCCATTCACAAAGCTGCTATTAGCTGGGGTGGGGGGATATAATGGCTTTAGCTTAAGCCTGTACATTTTCCCCTTCACAGCTTATAGCAGCTTTAGAGGAGCAATTTTTTTCATAGCTGCTGTTGTCATATCCCTGGACTCAGAAGCATCACCCCAAGGAGTCCAACAAGCCATTAGTCAGCCCTCTTCATGGACAACCCTTGGCACCCCCCTTATATACCTTCCTGGCCTGAGGATGAAGCCCTTTCCGCAATCTCAGACTCTGAAGATGACTGGCACAGCTGCTCCTGTCCCTTGGCCATGCAGGAGCCTGAGGCTCCGGAAATAACGATGGGTGCTCTAAGAGCTGCATCCAGCATGGGTGGTGTCAGGATTCCCTTAGCCCCCACTTCACTTCAATGCCCAAACATACACAGACGAGAGGCTTCAGTCTACAGCTTTTAATCCATTACTTCACAGGGTCATAGAGATGCAAATTCTTAGAGAACTCTCTGTCTACCAAGGAATGCCCTCAGGGGATCCAAATGGAATTTACGAGAGTTGCCCACCATTTGAAGAGGGAGGTGGTCTCGCTAGCCTAATGTAACGGGGGGAGGTCCCTCTCTTGTCGTGAGGCCTCTAAGCGCAGCTTTTCATGCAAGGCCAATCGGGTAGACTGTCTAAGTTCCACCCCTGCCTTCTCTCTCTTTGCGCTGTGTCTGCACCTGGCATCTATTAGGTCAACCTCCTGTTCGCTGCCTCTCACGGGGGTGGGGTTGAGGAGGGACCCTCAAGCTCAGCCATCTGTACGTTTGTAACCTGAGAAGCAGGCCTACTCATATCTGGACTAGCCTGGGAAAACACCTCCCCCATGTCTGATGGTTCTCCTTCAGAATCTGAACTGCTGTCCCACTCCCTGCGCTCAGAAACACCCCTGACAGATGGAACCTCTGAAAGGCCTGATTCTGCTGGCCTCCTTAGGGGCTCCGTTAGCAGCAATCCCTTGCTGGGACAACAGCTGTCCTTCTGAAGGAATACTCCAGGCAGCATCCATGGTGGCATGTGGTCCAAGGTCCTGACTGGGCCTCCCTGCTGTGCCACAGAACCACCACTGAGTGCTTGTGCTGTAGGCCACTTCCCCAGGGCCCAGCCTAGCTAGGACAGCTATGCAGGGGCATAGGCTGAGACTCCTTCCTTCTCCTCCACCATGGACCCTATCCAAATTGCCCCCCCCCCAGTAGCTTTTTTGTAAAATAAGTCACAGGACATCCATGCCATATGTAGTTTGACTCTTAGTGAACCTCCTGGCAGCAACATCTTTCTGGATTATTCTGTTACACGGTTTATGTCATTGTTATTAATAAAATAAGTCCGGTGAGGTAGAGCAGCAGATGTACAATTCATGTAGCACAAAGCTTAATTGCAACATCATTTATTGCAAGATGCTTCCTGGGAAGGAATTGCTTTTGCATTATTGTTTGGTTGGAAAACAGCCCTTGAAACAGCTTTGTTGGAGCCATTTGAAACACCTGCTGGCATTGGGTCCACATGCTGAGCAGTGATGCTCTCTGCTGAACAGGAATGCCACCTGCGCCACCAAGAACGCAACTGAAAGGCCTTGGGACGACCCTTAAATCAAACCATGGCTCTGCTTGGAATTCTAATATGCATCTTAGAAGTTCGCATTCTGCCAAAAGAAACGAGACATAGATTGTGACGTCACGCAGTGGTGAAATGAAGCAAGAAAAAGCAACAGGCGCGGAGCAAAGGTCGTCTGTATCAAGAGGAAAGTTTCTCAGCCAGCCAACATGCCTGCCCTGGCCACGGAGCAACGTCTGGCCTGCTCCAGCCTGTGGCTGCAAAGAGCCTGCTGTTGCTGATTCCCCTCAGCTGTCTCATTCTGGCACACACAGGGAGTCCCTGCGGCTGCCAGTGTAAGACTCATGGTGACTTGAGTCCTGGCATTGTGCAGGCTGTTATTTCATGCAGGACAAAAGCTCCCCCCAGGTGGCTGGCTCCAAGTGAGGGCTTGCAGGCGCAATTTGGTTGCACAGGAGGAGAGCACAGGCTCCGCATGCTTAGTTGGAGCACTTGTTTGCTGCTTGCTGTGTTCAAAGATGTGGCCATCTAGACTAGCTTTTGTGTCCCCTACTTGCCAGTATCCAAGCAAGGTTCTGATGTCTCTCTGCTTTTCTTTTGGGATTTCACGAAATTCTCCTTTCTGCACGGTCACCTAGTTTTTCTGTTAGCTTCACAAAGTGGGCTCCACAGTCTCTGTTCAAACAGGCTCCAAGATTTGCCTCCTTCGCCTGCTTTCTAACACGGACTGCATTAGGAAAGTGCTGCTCCGACTCTTCCTGAAACAGGGAGCCTTCTGTGTTTTGGGAAATCAAAATGCCCGAGGCACTGTGCAAACCTTTGCTGGAGCTGGCAAGGAGAAAGGGGACCCCGTTGCAGCAGAGCCAGAGGATGGAGGCGCGTGGTGCTGAAGCTGTGGCTCCTTGGATGCAGTGCCAGGCCAGATCAGTGGCCCGGCCCTTCTGAATCGGCTAGGAGGCTCAGAGAAAACAAGCTCCTGATGCTGTGAAAGATGGTGGAGCGGGAGCGCTTCAGCAGAGATCGGTGTGACATTTTTGATCCTATTACAGCAAATTATGTCGCTTTTTTCCAGGCAAATAAAATTGAGTCAGACACCTACCTTCAGAGCGCAGTGCAGAGCAGAGCAGAATCTCCCTAATGGCTAGAACATAACTAAGGAGATAAAAATAGTTCTCTTTGAGTTGGCCAATCTGGCATCTCTCTGGGAAAGAAAGAAAACTGTTGAGGCAATTCTGGGGCTTGCTGGAGCTGAATTATTGGATGAGACACTCTCCTTGGGGCCTAAGCTTTTTTTGGCTGAACTTTTAAATCTGATAAAGGAATTAATGCAGACCACATTTCTGAAAGGGTGTTTAAAACAAAACAGGTTGCTGATCTTTTCAAAATTAATTCCGGCTGTTCTCCCTTGCTGTCCCTTCTGCTTGGATCTTCTTTCCAGAACACTGAGATGGCTCTGCCTCTCCCCCCTCTTCCACTGCATCCCATCTCTAAATTTTGATTGTAAGGTCCTTCAAGTGGAGACCTACTTCTTGCTTTTTAAAGTACCATGTACACTGATGGCACTATAGATCAGCAGCAGCAGCTGCGGGACTCTGTCTAGAGTTTTCATTTAAACACTGTAAACAATTCCGGTGGCTGGGAAAGGGCAGCATTCCCCAGCCTGATGAAATTGCTCCTCCCCACTGGAACTTATATGTCACAGCAGTTTCAGTCTGGCTTCTAATCGCCTTCCATTGCCTGCGTTTAAGGACATTGAAAAGGGCAGCTGAGAGCATAGACTTAAGCTGCAGTGGCAATTAGCCTATGAGATGTGTGGTGGCTACTTATGCATTTCCAAAAAGGAAAAGCATCATCAGAAAAGAGGACCAAATTTGCATATGCAAATTTATAGGTGCAAATTTAGAAATAACTTCAGTAATTTAAATTTAAATACAAAACATTTCACCATAGTGGAAAACACAGTGGCCAGGGGATCTGTGTGTCTGCTCAGTCTGCTGTCCATGTGCTCCTCAGTGACCTGGATCACAGGATTAATATGCCATGGTGGCTTATTAACTACCCTGCGCCAGTCACATGCTGGTCAGATTTACAAAATTAAAAAAATATTATTTTAACGGGTTCTTTTTTATTTTTCTGTCATACGCAAGTGCACACTTGCAAATGACAGATTTTTTTTAAAAAACTATTTTCACAGTAACAACACCCATAGTCCTGCAGTAAGCACACCTGCATGTTCCAATAGCTCTGTCCTGTTCAGCCACCACTATCAGAGTTCGGGATCAAGGGAAGTGCCAAAGTGGGAGAGGAAATTGTGAGATGTAACACAGGATGAAATTGACAAGTGGGATTTCAACAGATAATGATCTGTACTGCCGATAAGACAAAAGAAAGTACAAGTTGATTAAACTGTTGGAAGAAAAGGTAACAGGACTGGAGCAGTGAGTGTCGACCCTCCAGGGAACAAGAGAACATGAAGAGTTCTTGGACAGTGGAACTACAGCAGAAAAGCAAAGTACAGAAGCTTGAAGAGCAACAGCAAGCTGAGGCAGAAGTGGGAAATGCTGAGGTGAGGAAAAATGCAGTAGAGGATACTCCTTGGAAAAGGGTGACAGGAGCAGAAGAACTAGACGCCACTCTGCACCAGTTGAGGCAGTGGAGCTATGGAAACATCTCCAGGTACTTGAGGATGAGACTGGAGGACAGCCTGCAGAGGAAGAATTATAGGGAACCCCACAGGAGAGCGAGCAAGAGGCTGAAGGTCAGCCAAGCAAAGGCAATGAAACCCAGGCTTACAGCAACAAGAAGAGAAGAGTAGTAGTAGTGAGAGACTCCTTGCTGCGTTGGATCAAGACCCAAGTATGTTGCGAAGACCCATGAACTCACCAGGTATGCTGTCTTTCGGGAGGACGGATTAGAGACGTGACTGAAAGGTTGCCTGCACTCATAAAACCCACTGGCAGGTATCCCTTTCTTCTCATCCATGTGGGAACAAATGATACCGCCAAACAGAGCTACAAAGAAATCACATCAGACTTTGAAGCTTTGGGAAGGAAACTCCAGAACTTTGGGGCCCAGATAGTTTTCTCATCCATCCTTACAATCGTTAGAAGAGGCATAGAAAGGGAATGAAAAATACTCCGGGTGAATGACTGGCAACGAAGGTGGTGCTGGCATGAGAGATTTGGATTCTGGACTGGAAGATGGACTGTTGGCAAGGGACGGGTTATACCTCACAACGGCTGGGAAGAATGTGTTCAGCCACAGAATGAAGAACTTCATCAGGAGGGCTTTAAACTGAATCCTACAGGGGAGGGAGACATAATGTTGGGGGTAACAATGGATTACCAATGCTCAAGCACCACAACGGAGAGAACAGCTGTGTGTGTGTTTTTTTTTTACTTAACTTTTATTCTACTTTTTATCTTTATAAATGAAATAAAGAATACCAACAACATAATCACCATCTACAGTTTCCAACATTACAGTATTCTTGGGGACACCGCAACAACCAGAAAAGCAAAAAAGAAAATATAAAAGGAAAAGAGAAGGCAAAAGATGAAAGAACAGGAAAACAAAAGGAACAAGAAAAAGTATGAAGAGAAGAGAAGAAAAGAAGAAAAGAAAAGGAGAAGATTACATATTACAGATAAACTTCAAGTATCACTCTACTTAAAAGATTATACCATTGCCAATATTACAATTCAGTACAGCCTAGGTAATCCATTTTATTTCAGTAACCTATCCTCAGATTTATAACAAAGAAACATGAATGAATTTTCCCGTAGCCATAAAATGCTTTTCAGCTAATATATGATGATAAAGCTAAAATCAACCAACCAGGAATATTACTAATCATAGTCTCAAAATAATAATAATAATACTCATAATTTTTTTAAACAGTTATTAAGGATAAAAGAAAAAACAAAATCAACAGAGAGAACAGCTCTAATAGCGTCCAATAATAGTCTTCAAAAAATGTAGGAAGGAAGCCAGACTATAAAGTACAAGGACTTCGATGTCTATATACTAATGCCCAGAGTATGGGAAACAAACAGAATGAACTTGAACTCTTAATACAGGAGGGAAATTACGACTTGATAGGTGTAACTGAAACTTGGTGGGATGGCTCTCATGACTTCAGTACAGCAATTGAAGGATATAACTTGTTCAGAAAGAACAGAAGGAACAGAAAGGGAGGTGGAGTTGCACTATATGTTAAAAATACATTTCTCTGGACAGAAATACAGGAGGATGAGCTTGGTAGCCCCTTCGAGAGCATCTGGGTTAAAATAAATGGAGCAAAGAATAAGGGGAACCTGGTGGTCGGAGTCTACTACTAGCCACCCAATCAAGGAGAAAGACGAGGATGAAACTTTTGAAGAGCAAATAGTGTTTCAAGGAAGCATGATGTATTAGTAAAGGGGGTCCTTAATTTCCCTGATATCTGTTGGGAGACGAATTCTGCAAAACATGGCCCCTCCAAGAAATTCCTGACTTGTGTTGCAGATAACTTCCTCCTACAGAAAGTAGAGGAGGGAACTAGAGGATCGGCTATCCTTGACTTGATCCTAACCAACAGAGATGACTTAGTGGATCAAGTAGCAGTTTCAGGAATGCTGGGGGAAAGGAACCATGTTATACTTGAGTTCTTGGTTGTAAAGGAAGCAAAAGCCGAGTGTAGTCAAACGTGTAACCTGGATTTTAGGAAAGCCGATTTTAATATACTCAGATCAATGATCAGTAAGGTCTCCTGGCAAGTCACTGTAATGAGAAAAGGAGTCCAAGATGGGTGGGAGTTTTTAAAAAAGGAAATTCTCAAGGACACAATTACAAACGATTCCAACAAGAAAAAAAGGTGGAAGACAACAAAAGAAGCCAACGTGGCTTCACAAAAAGCTTAGAGATGACCTGAAAACAAAAAGCACACATATAGGAAGTGGAAAGAAGGCCAAGCCTATACAATGTGATGTGGCTGCAAAAAGGGCAAATGCTATTTTGGGCTGCATTCATAGAAGCATCGCTTCCAAATCCCGGGAAGTACTAGTTCCCCTCTACTCAGCACTGGTTAGGCCTCATCTGGAGTACTGTGTCCAGTTCTGGGCACCACACTTTAAGAAGGATGCAGACAAACTGGAGAGGGTTCAAAGGAGGGCAACAAAGATGATCAGGGGACTGGAAACAAAGCCCTATGAAGAGAGACTGAAAGAACTGGGCATGTTTAGCCTTGAGAAGAGAAGACTGAGGGGAGATATGATAGCACTCTTCAAGTACTTGAAAGGTTGTCACAGAGAAGAAGGCCAGGATCTCTTCTTGATCATCCCAGAGTGCAGGACACGGAATAATGGGCTCAAGTTACAGGAAGCCAGATTCCGGCTGAACATCAGGAAAAACTTCCTGAGTGTCAGAGCAATACGGCAATGGAACCAATTACCTGGGGAGGTGGTGGGCTCTCCCACACTGGAGGCCTTTAAGACGAGGCTGGACAGCCATTTGTCGGGGATGCTCTGACTTGGATTCCTGCATTGAGCAGGGGGTTGGACTCGATGGCCTTGTAGGCCCCTTCCAACCCTACTATTCTATGATTCTATAAGCTACAAAGGAAGAGTACAGGCAGGTAGCACAGAATTGCAGGGATGGCGTCAGGAAGGCTATAGTTGAGAATGAGCTGAGGTTAGCGAGGGAGGCTAAAAGTAACAAAAAGGCTTTCTTCAGCTACATGCAGAGTAAAAGACAGAGGAAAGAAATGGTGGTTCAACTATTAAACAAGGATGGCAAAATGATAACAGATGACAAAGAAAAGGCAGATGTGCTCAGTTCCTACTCATTCTTTTCCTGAAAGAGGGTCTATGGCAAAGGCGAAGTACAGGCTGAAGGGGCAGGATTGCAGCATGACATCGATAGGCATATGGTCAATGAACACCTAATTATTTTGAATGAGTTCAAATCTCCAGGGCCAGATGAACTGCATCCTAGAGTAATAAAGGAACTGGCAGAAGAACTCTCAGAACCACTGTCTATTCTCTTTGAGAAGTAATGGAGGATAGGTAACGTGCCAGATGACTGGAGGAGGGCTAATGTTGTTCCTATCTTCAAAACAGGTAAAAAGGAGGAACCTGGGAACTACAGACCAGTCAGTCTGACATCAATCCCTGGGAAAACTCTGGAGCAGATGATAAAGCAATCCATGTGGAAGCACCTTGAAAACAATGCAGTGATTACTCAATGCCTACATGGATTTGTCAAGAACAAGTCCTGCCAGACGAATCTGATCTCTTTTTTTGCCCAGAACTGGATACCACACTTTCTTTGGTTCCCGTTCCCTTGGGTCCCACTCCAACTAACTTCTGATTTCACTAGGAGAATTTTTGAAATTAATTCCAGAATTAGAGCATGCAGGGTGTTGCAGCATCTCGTTCCTTCACTTGCTATGCCATCTCCTCCCATATTACGTCACTGATTCACATGCATGCACATGAAAACACTTGAAAAAAGCCATCCTGATCATTACAAACGACTGCATCAAGATTCTCTTTGGGTGGTGCTTCACTGAGGTGCACATTGATGCCTGAACACTGGTAAAACACTACACAATAGAATCTTGATACAGCTGCATATACAAACACTCCATGTTTGCTTTCTTCCAGTTTGTTAATTAGTAAAAGTGTAATAAAAGAAACAGCCCCAAATAAAAAAGTAACATAACAAAATCAGCAATAAAAACCCTAGGCTTAAAGTAGTGCTTTAAGGGCTTATTTAAGTATTAAGTGCTGATTAGTGTAAGCAATTTTTTTTCAAATAAAATATATTATTTTATCTTCATATCTTCATTCAAAATATACACCAGATCATAACTTAAATCCAAAAAACTAGAGTCATGAATCTAACATTACAAATCAACTCACCAATCCCTGTGTACCAACATTCCAAAGAGTCCTTTATTGGTTTCAATCCCTCCCAAAGCCCCTTACAGTAACTTAACTTATATATTAAAATCCTGTGTCATATATTGGAATGTGTCCAGAGGAGGCTGATCACACTGGTAAAACGTTTGGAAACCAGGGCCTATGCAGAATGGTTGTAAATGCTGGATCATAGAATAGAATAGAATAGAACAGAATAGAATAGAAGGGTTGGAAGGGGCCTACAAGGCCAGGATATGCTTAGGCTGGAGAAGAGAAGGTGAAGGGGAGACATGATCGTGATCTCCAAATATTGGAATGGCTGCTATGCAGAAGATGGAGCAGACTTGTTCTCTGTTGCTCCAGAGGGCAGGACTGAAACCAATGTTTGAAAGATGCAGGGAAGCAGATTTTGGCTAAATATTAGGAGCAACATCCCAACTGTACAAGTTGTTCAACAGTGGAGCAGACTTCCTGGGGGAGGGTAGGGTGCTCTTCTTCATGGGAGGCATTTAAGCAGATGCTGGACGGCTATCTGCCAAAGATGCTGCGGTAGTACAATTCTGGAACTGGGTAGGTCCCAACTCTTAGAGTTCTGTTATTCTATTTCCTTTCCAGTCCCGTGGTTGGTAATTACTGTTTCTTCCTATATTGGTCTCCTAGCTAGCAGGTTGCCTGTCATTTTACACCCTTAATTTGAGTCACATCAGTGAGCTTAGGCGGAAGATCCGATGAAGATGGGAAATAATATCAAAATTCAGTACAAGTCAGCAGATAAGCCCGATGATATAAGGAAAGATCTGGCAAACCAAATCCACCTTCTTTAATTGGAAGTTGTATCCTTTCCAGACATAATCTTAGCAGAGAGGAAGTCCCCCCCCAAATTATGAAACAAAACATTAATTTTCTGAAAACATTTGCCAGGTATAGATAAGGGAATCCCACATACAACATAAACATTCTGAGGTATAGTAATCATCTTAACTATATTTACCTTACTCCATAAACTCAGCTTTAAAGATGCCCATCTATCTAAATCCTGAGAAATCTCATTAATCATTTGAGGTATATCTAGACAGATGCTATGCCTGGGAAATTGTAACTGGGTTCTGCAATGGGTCTCACTTACACTTCCTTGGCTGTTCTTCATCCTGCCTTCTGAGCCTGAGCCAGAGGTGCTCTCACCTTCCTCTTGACATAAACCTGAGAGGTGTGAAATGGCAATGCAGAGACCAGGCCAAAGATCAAAGGGACAGGCTGAAACTGGCCTTGGCACTAGGGATGTCTGGGTTCAGGTTCTCTGGGCACCTGCCCAGCCCTTGCCCCCGCTTGCCGGACCCTGGACCGTGCTTGAGCCCCTCCTGCACTCGGTGAGCAACCTGCACTCACCCCAGTGGCCTCGGTGAGCTCCGTGGTCGCCATTTTTTGAAAAATGAAATGGCAATCGCAAAAATGTGCATATTTGCATATGCATTAATATGCACATTTGTGAAAATGTGCATTTCCACATATGTAAATATGTGCATTCACAAAAACGCGCATTTTCACGCATATGCAAATATGCATACTTTGCGATCGCCATTTTATTTTTCAAAAAATCGCAACCGTGGATCCCAACGAGGCTGCTGGGGTGAGTGTGGACCACTCTCTGAGCATGGGCAGGGGGCGAGCAGGGGCAGGGGCTCAGCGAGTGGGGCTTGGGGGTGCAGGCAGGGGGGTGTCCGCCGGATTCCTGGATGGAATCAGGTGCCCACGACATTCCAACTTGGCACAGGAGCCAAGCTGTGAGAAGCCCTAGAACGGGTAAGCAGCCTTTTTTCTGGTGAAGGCCATATTCCCACATCTGGTAGGTAATCTGTTGGGGCCTGCATGTCAGTGGTGGGTAAGGCTGAAGCTCAAAGTGGGTGGGTTGCCCCTTTTTCTCTCTCTGCCTCTCGCTCCCCACCCAGTGGGTTGCCGGGGGGGACAGATTACTCCTGCCACAGGTCTGAACTGATCACATGCAGAGGGATTTTTAAATTTGGCTGAGGGCTGCAGGTTGCCCACCCCTGCCCTAGAAGGATGTCCCCAAGGAAGGAAGGCACTTCCCCCAAGGATGGCAGCAGCAGAATCAGGATTTGTGGCTCCAACATTTGATGGCTGTCCAGAAATGTACAATGGCAATGAAGGAGGGTTGCTTTGGACAGTAGGAGAGAAAAGGGCAAGCTTCATGGACTCACCGCCATTTCAGCCCTTCTCCCCTTCTGATTCCATTTTTAACCACTGTTGCAATTTGTGTCAGAATTTTCTGGATCAGGTTAAAGACACTTCTCACCTTAAAACAGCAGAAGCACCAGCAAAGAAGACACAAAGCTGCCACTGAGCCATGCAGCACTCTCTGAATACGGGGACATTTGCATCCTGCTGGTAGATGCACAATGAAATGGGTGCTGTTGGACAGCGTGTGAGCAGGACCTGCGCTTTTCTGGACTTTGTGTCACAGTGTGGGAGGCTGCAGTGACATCCTGTCATCTCCCTGGAACACTTTTATCATCCAACTAAAAACACTGCAGTAATTCAAGGGGATGACCTTGCCTCAGCCCTGTAACGGAATTTGCAGGGCAATGTAGCCCCTGTTTGGGGTACTTGTGCCGGCTGAAGATGGAGAACACAGCTGCTTGTCTTTTTATTTTTGACTTCTCCAGCAGTGTACAAATGCCTCACAGCCTGCAGAACCTTCCTTTCGGTCCTTGAAATAATCCTGAATGAGCGTAGAGGATCACCGCCCCCATTTTATGAGGAAGGTTAGTGGGAAGCCACAAAGAGTGCGTCGCTGCTGTTTTTCTCATTCTTTGTGCCTAAAACATTCTAGCCCACTTGCGTTGGCCCCACCTGTGCACATTCCGAGTCTTGTGGGAAAGCCTTTGGGTGGTGTGGCAGATTTGCTGCTGTCAATGCGAAACCATGAGGGTGATTGGCTCATGAGCCCCTGGGCCCGGCTCAGCGAGTCACTGAAGTCGCGCTCTGTCATTATGGTTTTCACCACCAACCACTGGAGCATTTCTGCAAATGTAATGGGAGATGATTATGCTGCTGCTTTAAAAACCCAACCGATACTGCCAGGCTTTCCCTTCCCTGCCGAGTCAGCTGGGATGTAGTTGTTAAGCCAGCTGAACTTTCTGCTGAGTCAGGGCTGGTAGCCCCCCCCCCCCCCCGCTTCCTCTGGATTTTTCCTCCCTGATACCTTTTGGGGTTTAGGAACTAGAAAAGTTGAGGTCTCTTGTGGTCTTTGCTCTAACACTGATCCTGGCATGTGCATTGCCGGAGTAGAGCCTACCAAGTGTAAGGAATTGGATTGTTCTGGAGACAGACAGTGATGCAGTGTGCTGCCTTTAATAGTATGGGCCTAGGGTGGATACTTTGCTGCACACATCTAAAATATGGAAAGTGCTGCTGAATTTACTCCCACAAGCCTTCCCCAACCGGGTGGCCTCCAGATGTTTTGGAGCACAACTCCCATCATCCCCAGCCACAATGAACAATGTCAGTTGTAGTCCATCGCATCCACAGGGCACCAGGTTGGGGAAGGCTGCTGTGTGTATGGCCTGTGCGGTGCCCTTTCCCTTTCCCCCCAGAACTGTCCACTTGCTGCAAATACTTTATTTCAAAATCTTTTAGCTGTTGTAGCCATTGCTTTCTTCACGGACAGCCATTTTGCTGCCTGGGGCAAAGATGGGGAGTCCTTGCTAGCAGGCCTCTTCTCCCTCCATCCCCACAATCTGCTACCCCCTGGAGTGGAGGACACTTCCAAGCACCAGGCTGGCTGGCTGGCTGGCTGGCTGGCTTGCTTGCTTTCTTTCTTTCTTTCTTTCTTTCTTTCTTTCTTTCTTTCTTTCTTTCTTTCTTTCTTTCAAGTGTGTATAAACAGCTTAATTCAACAGATTTCAAAACAATGTACATAAATCATAAAATAGAAACACGTAAGGCCAATGCATAAAATGTACCGTATCCATAAGAATCACATAGATGGTAGACTAAACTACCCAGGAGGGCTGGCATAAGCAGGTGGGTCTTCGACATGCACCTCAACAGAAGAATTGCCATGCATGTCTGATCTCTGGGGGAAGATTATTCCACTGAATGGACACCACCACCACGCTAAATGCCCTGTTCCAGACAACCACAGAGTGGACCTCGGGAGTGTGTGGCGTCAACAGGGGAGCCTCTCCAGATGACCTCAAGGATCGAAGGGGTCTATCTAGGGGAGAAGGCCGTCTCTGAGGTAACCAGGTCCCAAGTTGTTTAGAGCTTTATATTCTAGCAACAAAACCTTAAATCTGGCCCAGTTGCAGTTCCCTCAGCATAGGTGTCATATGCTGCCAATCGGTCGCCCACTCAGCAGCCCAGCTGAAGCATTCTGCACCTGCTGCAGCTTCCAGACCAGCCCCACATAAAGCACATTGCAAGAATCCAACTTAGAGGCTACCAATGCCTTGACCACTGTGGCCAAGCCATCTGGGTCCAAGAATGGTGTACCAGCTAAAATTGATAAAAGGCACTTGGAGGCACTGAGGCCACCTGGACCTCTGGCGACAAAGATGGATCCAGACGTGCCCCCGGACTGCACATTTGAGCCCTCAGAGGGGGTGCCACCCATCCAGAATGGGTAGCCTGCCTGCCTGCCTGCCTTGCGGACCTAGGAGCCTCTTACCCTCAAGGCCCCCTTCTCACCTCCATTTGCTGGCCCTCATCCAGTCCACTGCCACATCCAGGCACTGGGTCAGGAGTTGCACAGTCGCACCTGGCTCAGATGTCACAGAGAAATGGAGCTGAGTGTTTTGTCAGCATAGAGATCACACTTTGCTACAAACCTCCTATTGACCACCCACAACATTGTTTGGATGTTAAAAAGCATTGGGACAAGATGCTACCCTGCGGCACCAAAAGGTTCAGGAAGAGCTGAACCTATGAGGAGAGGCTAGAACATTTGGGGCTTTTTAATTTAGAAAAAAGGTGACTAAGTGAGGGACATGGCCTAGGTTTATAAAAATACGGCGTGGAGAAGGTGGATAGAGAGCTCTTTCTCCCTCTCTCACAATTCAGGATCATCCAGTTGAACCAACTGGGAACAGATTCAGGACAGGTAAAGAAAGTTCTCCTGCTCACTGTGTGCAACTGATGTCTGGAATTTGCTTCCGCAAGATGTGCTGATGGTGGCCACTGGGTTAGGGGGCTTCGAGGGGGGATTAGAAGGAAAGAGTTCTAGTAACAGCTGTTGGTCATGGCAAGTGGAACCTGCCACAAAATGTCATAGTGGGAGGGCTCTTGGCCAGCCAGCCCCTCTGCCAGGATACCCTGTTTCATGCCCCCCCCGCTCAGTTTTCCTTCCCCCCACTGCGACAGTCAGCATTTTGTGGCTTCTCATTCCTCATTTGGCTGTCCCCTACCTCTTTTTGCCCCTCAATATTTTTTTCACTATGTCTGCAAACTTTGTTCCCCCAAGCCTACTGAGACGTCCTTCTTGTTCATGGATGGTGCCATTTTGGCTACATAAGAACCAGCACTCAGATAATGAGTTTGCTCTTAGTATAGTATATAGCTAAATGGGCCTTCCTTGTTCAGAGTCAAATGTACCTTTGAATACCAGATGCAGGGGCAGGGGGTGCCTTTGTGTCATGCTTGTAGTCCTGGACTAGATGGACCTTTGGTCTGATCCAGCCTCAAGGCTTCTCTTAAATTCTTACATTTAAAAACAAACAAACCCTTATTTCAAACATTAACAAAAAAGATGAAAACTGCCCCCTTTTGGTTGCATATTTCACGTAATACTGGGATTACCTTCTCTGAATCTCCCTCCGTCCTACCTCCTAAAAATAGCTCTTGTTCAAATCAATCTCTTTCAAAACCTGAAATAAAACAAAGATTTGGAGAGAAAGAAAGGTTTTCTCAGTAGCAACATACGGCTGTGAGAGCTGGACTATAAGGAAGGCTGAGCGCCGAAGAATCGATGCTTTCGAACTGTGGTGCTGGAGAAGACTCTTACGAGTCCCCTGGACTGCAAGGAGGTCAAATCGGTCCATCCTAAAGGAAATCAACCCTAAGTGCTCATTGGAAGGACAGATACTGAAGCTGAAGCTCCAATATTTTGGCCACCAAATGCAAAGAGAAAAGTCACTGGAAAAGACCCTGATGCTGGGAAAGACTGAAGGCAAAAGGAGAAGGGGACGGCAGAGGATGAGATGGCTAGATAGCATCACGGATGCAATGAATATGAGCTTGAGCACGCTCCGGGAGAGAGCGGAGGACAGGAAGGCCTGGTGTGCTATGGTCCACGGGATCATGCAGAGTCGGACTTTTGTTCAGGACGTAGCGACTGAACAAAAACAACAACAAAGGTTAACTATTCACTTCAGGGATTTCTCTGAAAGATCAACAATTTTGAAATTTGATCTCTGTATGAGCTACTTTGATTTCCACAAAGAGATTGACTATGACTAAATTCCTGAGTGGGACACTTACGGAATGAGGTCCACAAGGGAGACATTGTTTCACCTTTTATAAAAAAATAGCGTTAAGTGTTAAGTTTGCACATATCTTGGGTATGTTGTATGAGCACCCGATATATAATACTCTCTCCTCTGCTACATGGCTGTTAAAAGTCCTGTCTTTTCTAGAGTGTGCATAGGAGGCAAGATGGATCTCTTCATGCGTCTACAGCTTCATCCTCCTTGTTTCATTCTATTTCCCTCTTCCCACCCCACAGTCTGAGCTACCCAGGAGCGGTTGTTTTGTTTCATGCAAGCCCTGTGAAGTGCCCAGCTTCTGCTTCTTGTGAATATGTCAGTCCACCTAACCGCTCCAAAATTGGGTTTTCTCAAGGAAGTTCATTCTCCCCAGTTGGCTGTCATCCAAAAGGTAAAGAATGTGCAATATGCATGTGTTTTTGTCTACTGGGTGGAAATTTTCAAGCCAGACAAAACAAAAATTGCACACGCAATTCAGAACACTGGCGCTGAAGGCATAGTGCAGGCGTGCCTGACTTCTGGGATCCCATGTTTGATGGCGGGGGGCAGACCAGTAGCTGTTGGAATAGACAGGTATCCCTAGACCTGTCTGTAGGAGGAGAAGGTGATAGATTGAAGGTCTACCTAGTCTAGAATCCATACCAGTTCAGACTATTGTCAGAGAGTATGCTGGAGTGGATAGAGCACAGGGCTGACTCATGCCTGGAGTCAAATTCTGCCTTCCCTTTGGTCGCCCTTTTTCTTTGGATTGAAATGCACATTCACCAGCAGAGGCTGCCACGCTCTGTGCTAATTATCTGTGCACTGTTTATGCACAAGAAGCAAATTCAGGAGGCATCACCAGGTTCCACAACCATGGCACAACATTAAGAGAGAATGGCTATGTGTGAATGGGACATATGTGGCCAAAGAAAGGCTTGGGAAATGAGGGACTTGTTCCAAATGTGGGCTGGAAATGCAGAAGAATAGTGCTGATGCAAAGCAGGGGGTTTACAGCTTGGCAACCCCCATTGTGCTTAGTTAGGGAGGGCACAGCCACGTTTACTCAGAACTCTGCATAAAGGCCCAGAGAATATGCTCTTGGATGAGGCAGAGACAGCTCTGAGATTGAGTAATTTACTTTTCACCCTTGAATATGCAGTATGTTGAACATATTATCATAGAATAGTAGGGTTGGAAGGGGCCTACAAGACCATCGAGGCCAACCCCCTGCTCAATGCAGGAACCCAAATCAGAACACCCAAGTCAGATGGCTGTCCAGCCTCATCTTGAAGGCCTCCAGTGTGGGAGAGCCTACCACCTCCCTAGCTAATTGGTTCCATTGTTTTACTGCTTTAACAGTCATGAAGTTTTTTCAGACGTTCAGCTGGAATCTGGTTTCCTGTCACTTGAGCCCGTTATTCTGTGTCCTGCACTCTGGGATAATTGGAAAGAGATCCTGGCCTTCCTCTCTGGGACAACCTTTCAAGGACTTGAAGAGCGCTATCCTATCTCCCCTCAGTCTTCTCTTCTCAAGGCTAAACATGCCCAGTTCTTTCAGTCTCTCTTCATAGCGTTTTGATTCCAGTTCCCTGATCATCTTTGTTGCCCTCCTCTGAACCCTCTCCAGCTTGTCTGCATCCTTCTTAAAGTGTGGTGCCCAGAACTAGACACAGTACTCCAGATGAGGCCTAACCAGTGCTCAGTAGAGGGGAACTAGTACTTCATGTGATTTGGAAGGTATGCTTCTATGAATGCAGCCCCAAATAGCATGTGCCTTTTTTGCAGCCACATCACATTGTTGGCTCATATTCAGCTTGTGATCAACAACAATTCCAAGATCCTTCTTGCTTGTCGTGTTGTTGAGCCACGTATCCCCCATCTTGTAACTGTACATTTGGTTTCTTTTTTCTAGGCGCAGAACTTTGCATTTATCCCTATTAAATTTCATTCTGTTGTTGTCCACCCAGCGCTCCAGCCTCTCAAGATCACTATGAATTTTGTTTCTGTCTTCCAAGGTATTAACTATCCCGCCCAATTTTGTGTCATCTGCAAATTTGATCAGCATTCCCTGCACCACCTCCTCCAAGTCGTTAATAAAAACGTTGAAGAGCACTGGGCCCAGGACTGAGCCCTGTGGTACCCCGCTCGTTACCTCTCCCCAGTTTGAGAAGATTGCATAAGCACCCTTTCAGTCCGATTCTGTAGCCAACTGTGGATCCACCAGATCGTTGTTTCATCGAGCCCACTTTGAGCTAGTTTGCTCATCAGGATATCACAGGGCACTTTGTCAAAAGCTTTGCTGAAGTTGAGATATATTATGTCTACAGCATTCCCACAGTCCACAAGGGAGGTTACCTGATCAAAAACTGAGATCAGATTCATCTGGCAGGATTTGTTCTTGACAAATTGATGTTGGTTTCAAGTAATCACTGCATTGTTTTCAAGGTGCTTCCAGATGGATTGGTTTATCATCTGCTCCAGAATTTTCCCAGGGATTGAGGTCAGACTGACTGGTCTGTAGCTCCCAGGTTCCTCCTTTTTACCCTTTTTGAAGATAGGGACAACATTAGCCCTCCTCCAGTCATCTGGCACTTCCCCCGTCCTCCATGATTTCTCAAAGAGAATAGACAGCGGTTCTGAGAGTTCTTCTGCCAGTTCCTTTATTACTCTAGGATGCAGTTCATCTGGCCCTGGAGATTTGAGCTCATTCCAAGTAATTAGGCTGTTATCGATGGGGCTACCAAGCTCCTCCTCCTGTATTTCTGTGCAGAGATATGTATTTTTCACATACAGTGCAACTCCACCTCCCTTTCTGTTCCTCCTGTTCTTTTTGAACAAGTTATATCCTTCAATTGCTGTATTCCAGTCATGACAGTCATCCCACCAAGTCTCAGTTATACCTATCAGGTCATAATTTCCCTCTTGTATTAAGAGTTCAAGTTCGTTCTGTTTGTTTCCCATACTCTGGGCATTAGTATATAGACATCGAAGACCATGTGCTTCATAGTCTGGCTTTCTTCCTACATGTTTGTGAAGACTATTATTGGGCGCTATCAAAGCTGTTCTCTCCGTTGCAGTGCATGCGCCTACATCCATTGTTACCCCCAACATTACATCTCCCTTCCTCGTAGGATTCAGTTTAAAGACCTCCTGATGAAGTTGTTCATGCTGTGGCCAAACACATTCTTCCCAGCCTTTGTGAGGTGCAACCTGTCCCTAGCCAACAGCCCATCTTCCAGGAAGTATAGCCCGTGGTCCCAGAATCCAAATCTCTCTCATCGGCACCACCTTCGTAGCCAGTCATTCACCCGGAGTATTTTTCGTTCCCTTTCTATCCCTCTTCTAACTACTGGAAGGATGGATGAGAAAACTATCTGGGCCCCAAAGTTCTTGAGTTCCCTTCCCAAAGCTTCAAAGTCTGACGTGATCTCTTCGTAGCTCTGCTTGGCGGTATCATTTGTTCCCACATGGATGAGAAGAAAGGGATCCCTGTCAGTGGGCTTTCTGAGTGCAGGCAACCTTTCAGTCACGTCTCTAATCTCTCCTCCCGGGAGACAACATACCTGGCGAGTCCACGGGTCTTCGCAACATACTTGGGTCTCGATCCCACGCAGCAAGGAGTCTCCCACTACTACCACTCTTCTCTTCTTCTTGTTGTAGGCCTGGGTTTCATTGCCTCTGTTTGACTGACCTTCAGCCTCTTGCTCACTCTCGTGTAGGTTCCCCTGTGATTCTTCCTCTGCAGGCTGTCCTCCAGTCTCATCCACAAGTACCTGGAATCGGTTCCACAGCTCCACTGCTTCCACTGGTGCAGAGTGGCGTCTAGTTCTTCTTCTCCTGTCACCCTTTTCCAAGGAGTATCCTCTACTCCATTTTTCTTCACCTCAGCATTTCCCACTGCCTCATCTTGCTGTTGCTCTTCAAGCTTCTGGTCTTCCCTTTGCGGCTGTAGTTCCCCCATTCTGTCCAAGAACTCTTTGTGTTCTCTTATTCCCCGGAGGGTCGACAGTCGCCGCTCCAGTCCACTTACGTTTTCTTCCAGCAGCGTGATCAACTTGCACTTGTTGCAGGTGTAGGCCATGTTGTTCTCAGGCAAGAAAACAAACATTGCACACACCTTGCAGGTCACCACCACTGGAGAGTCTTGTCCTTCCATAGCCTCTTTTCCCTTTTTGTGTCTAGCTTTGTGATTGTTCTAGACTAGCCTGTGCCTGCTCCTCTACTCAGTAGAGGTTAAAAGCTGAGTCCCACTGGTGTGGAAGTGTGTGTTACAAGACAAATAAATGGGAAAAAGTTAGTTAAAAAAATAAAAAATAAAAATAATAATTAAAAAAATGTTAGGGGCCTCCCCCTTGACCTCCCCTGCCGAACTCCCCTGGTCAACTCCTGTTTGTTCCCCCTGTCCGCTCGCTCTGTTCGCTCGCTCTCTGGGAGCTTGCCTGCTTCTGTAGTCCCTGGACCAGCTGGAGCAGCTTGCTCTCCAACCCTACTATTCTATGATACCAGACCACCTTACCTGTCTCCTGAGAAACCTGTACGAGGGTCAAGAAACAACAGTAAGAACCAGACATGGAACAACCGATTGGTTCAAAATTGGGAAAGGGGTACGACAAGGCTGTATATTGTTGCCCTGCTTATTTAACTTACATGCAGAGTACATCATGAGAAACGCTGGGTTGGTTGAATCACAGGTCGGAATTAAGATTGCCGGGAGAATTATCAACAACCTCAGATAAGCAGACGATACCACCCTATTGGCAGAAAGCAAAGAGGATCTAAAGAGCCTCTTGTTGAGGGTGAAAGTGGAGAGTGCAAAAGCTGGCTTGAAACCCAACGTTAAAAAAACTAAGATCATGGCATCTGACCCCATCATTTCCTGGCATATAGAAGGGGAAGAAATGGAAGCAGTGACAGATGTTATTTTCTTGGGCTCCAAGATCACCGCAGATGGTGACTGTAGCCATGAAATTAAAAGACGCTTGCTCCTTGGGAGGAAAGCTATGGCCAACCTAGACAGCATAGTAAGAAGCAGAGACATCACCTTGCCGACAAAGGTCTGTCTAATCAAAGCTATGGTTTTCCCAGTAGTAACGTATGGCTGTGAGAGCTGGACTATAAGGAAGGCTGAGCGCCGAAGAATCGATGCTTTCGAACTGTGGTGCTGGAGAAGACTCTTACGAGTCCCCTGGACTGCAAGGAGGTCAAATCAGTCCATCCTAAAGGAAATCAACCCTAAGTGCTCATTGGAAGGACAGATACTGAAACTGAAGCTCAAATATTTTGGCCACCTAATGCGAAGAGAAAACTCCCTGGAAAAGACCCTGATGCTGGGAAAGACTGAAGGCAAAAGGAGAAGGGGACGGCAGAGGATGAGATGGCTAGACAGCATCACCGATGCAATGAATATGAACTTGAGCACACCCCGGGGGAAAGCGCAGGACAGGAAGGCCTGGCGTGCTATGGTCCATGGGGTCACGAAGAGTCGGACACAACTGAACGACTGAACAACAACAACATTAACCATCTGTGAATGTGGAATGTATTTATTTATAACGTTTATGCTTTAGCCAAAAAGCCTCTCAGAGCAGCTTACAAAGAGAAGCAGCATGACAGTCCCTGCACTCAGGCTTACAATCCAAATGGGAGACATGGGACACAAGGGACCAGGAGGGAGTGAGACATGCTTTCAGAAGCCTGTTTGCAAAGACGGCCATGGCGATGGTTCACGTCCTCCCCCTCTCCTGCTCACCGGGCAGCTGGTTGGAATAGCCTCTGTGAGGGGAAGAGGGGCCCAGCCCAGCTTGCTGGAGCAGGTGAATTGAAGGGCAGGAGGGGGGAAGTGAAGGAGAGGGGTATCCTCATGCACTAACATGCTCCCCGAAATGGCCTGTCATATATTGGAAGGTCTGTAATAGAACACTAATGGCTGGGAAAGTATCCTCAGCAATCACAGCATCCGCTGGCTCCTCTTGACTCCATTCCTGAGAAAACGAATTTATTTAATGGTAGTTAGAGGATGTCTGATTACAGATGCTCAAATGATAAATGAGAATTTGAGAACAGCATGTCATGAATATGATTGCTTGGTTATGTGATTTCAATCATAGGGAGACCTTGAGTGGCAGCAGAGGTGACATGAGCCACAACCTTCCATCCCTTTGCGCCCATGAGTGGTTTCACACAGGAGCATGTGTGCAATTAGATTGCTCAAAACATGATCAGTGGCCATCCAGGGCATGCCCTAAGTCCACTATGAATCAGGCACGTTGGATCATACCATCTAGCTTGATAAGGAGAGAAGACGAGCAGCAGAACATTTGCTTGGCGAACAGAGACAAGGGCATTCTCTTGATTTGCCACTACCTCCTCTGATTCTGTTCCCTAATCTGGACTCTGCAGATGCACTTAAGAGGCAAGGGGGAAGATTCTCCCCACTCCTCTGGTTTGCATGATCAAGGACCAGGCAGCCCTTAAGCAAAGCTCCTATTTAAGGCAAGCCATTTCCCAGAGAGGTCTCCCTCCCTCCATGTGCAGCCGTTTACCCTGGGAACAACAGAGCACTGGGCTGGTGGTCCCTCTTTGAACACTGACATTGGGAGGGGCATTCAGTATGTCCGTCTCAGTACATAACCGTACATGACGGCATTAAAAACAGGACACTGTTCTACTCAGCCCCTCGCTTTAGTTCAGCAAGGAGGCTCCAGGAGTGTCAGTGTTCTCTCATCCTCTAACATTTACCCACATCCACCCAAAGAGGGGGGGCAGTTTCACACACACACCCAGTTCAGGCCAAATGTTTGGATCTTCCTAAGTTTGGCGTAGCCCTTGGGGGTCAGTGCTACTTCATTTGCTCATACATCATATGAAATTAGGGATGGGTAGTGAAGTGGATGAGCTTTCAGTTGGCACCATGACACCAGATTATTCTGGATGGAATAATCCCAGATGGAATAAACCCAAGTGGACTGTGAAGAGCTCTCCAGGCTGAGTAACTGGGCCACAAATGGCAAATACAGTTCAGTGTAAGAAGGGCATGCACACAGGGGCGAGAAATCCTAACACTGGGTATACACTGAGGGGGCCTGAGGTGTCAGTGTCTACCCAGGGAAGAGATGTTGGGTTATGGTGGACAACCAGATGAAAATGTTGGCCCCGTGTGCAGCAGCTGTGGAGAAGGAGAACTCAGTGTGAGCACTAGGGCATGAGTAGCTCCGGCGCTTTTTGGCGTGCTTCCTCCCAAGATTTGTCTCAGTCCTTTAGCCCTTGCATGCAAGTGCTGAGTGTTGCCTCAGGCATACTGATTCTTTGCTCAGCCTTCTTGCACCTGCTGTGCTCAGCTAGCTAATGCAGGAAAGTTGGTGCTCCTGCATGACGTCTTTTTCATCCTCTGGGCCTGGCACACTGGGTTTGGAGGAGAGCTTTATGCTTTATCCATGATGCCTGCAAAAAAGGGGGGTATATAAGAAGCGCTACTGCAAAGTGAAGCCATCATTGCAAAGATCAAGTCCGTAGCAAATGAGAGATTCAGTTCAGGCTAAAAAGAGGCCTTTTGTGGTTTAGAAGACCAGGCAGGATGGCCAAGAACTGATGCCACGCACTTTACCAGCGTAGGCTGGTACACCAGCTGCGGCCCTGTCTGGAGAGGATGGACCTCCCCTCAGCTATCCCTGTGCTCTGATGTCCAGGATGGACTACTCTAATGTGCTGGACGTGCAGGCAGTTCAGAAGGCCCTGCAAACAGTTTGCTTTACTCTGGCCTTCCCCTGGCTTTGTTTTCACAGGCTGGGTTGTAGCTGCAGTTTTCTGTTGTAGGTTTTATGCTGGTGCTTGTTGTTTTTTAGAATGTTTGCTGTTGTTGCTCTTTTTAATTGTCTTTTATACTGTTTCTATTGCGTTTTTACCAATGTTGATACCACATTAGTTTTCATGATGCATTTTAGTGCTGTCGGTCAGTAGTCGGCAGCTGACTATCCTGTGCAGAGTGGGCGGAGCATGGAGGGGATGCTCTCTGTGCGCCGCCCGCCTGGCCTTTGTGGCTAGATGGCTGAGTGTGGCTGTCTAGCTGGAGTGTGGCAGAGCAGGAGGAGGCTGCACAGCGCAGAGGGAACCGTGTAAGCGGTTCCTACGGTCTCCTCCCTTCCCTGCCTCCAGGAATGCCCCCTCTTTGCCTGCTCTGTGCCCATTTCTGAGCACGGAGACTGGCGAGAACCATGCCACCTATGAGGCAGTGGGGGAGGGAGTGGGGAGTGCGGCTCCTGGCAACCACGGTCGAAGCACTGGCTCCAACCTCGGTTCCCAGGAACAGAGAACTCCTGTGGCTGTCTAGACACTACCTAGTGGCCATGGGATTGCTCTCTGAATAAATAAAATGCAAAGGAGAAAGCTCAGGTTAGCCTGAATCTTGTTTCTGATATGCCAGTTGGCTTCAATGCCTTTGTGGTCAAATTTAGATGGCGCACACCTGGCTTGTCTTTCTCCTCCTGACAAACTGGCGCATGTGTCCTCAACCTTCTGCTTGTGCCTCAGGGTGATTTTACATGTGGGGCTCTGATGGTGCAGACACCGATCTCTGCCAGAAGAGTAGAAGTGCTGATGATTGCTGGTATTCTCATTTTACTAATAATGCAAAAGGCCTACAGGACCTCCAGTGAAGGAATCTGTTATGCAGCCTCTCCACCTGTTTTGAAGGGGGCCTTAGTGGACCCTCTCTAGGTGGAAGTTGGCATTGCAATGCTTATTTTGTATTTTTTTGTTTGTTACATGTAACCTCTTCTCCTCTTTCAAAGAACCCAAGGCAGCTTACATGGTCCTTCTCCTCTCTATTTTATTCTCACAACTGTGAAGTAGGTTAGGCTGAGAATCAATGACTGGCCCAAAGCCAGGCAGTGAACATCATGGCCGAGTGGGGACTAGAACCCAGATCTCCTGAGTCCCGGTCCAAAGGCAAGTCAATAAATAGACAAAGGTCCAGCAAGAGAGCAGTTCCAGGCAGGAGTAGTCAATAATCAGACAATGGTCAAAGGCACAGTTTTACCAGGCAAGGGGGAGAGTTCCCAAGAGGAAGGTCTGAGGTGCAGCCACGGGCCAAACACAGGTGAGTAGCCAAACACAAGCACAGTCCACGAATCAGAGTAAAGCAGGAGCCCAAAGGTTCAGTCACTGAGCAAGGTCAGAGATACTGGAGCTGAAAGTAAGAGGTTGTTTCCAGCAGCTAGTAGGTCTCAGCTGAAGGCTTTTTTATCCTGAGTTCCCAGGGTCCCACTCAGGGATCAGCTGCAGTTCCTCACAGGCTTGCTTGGACATCACCTACTCATGATGAGGGCCTTGCTCCTGAGGAGACCCTTACTTCTGAGAAATCTTTTTCTGCAAGGAGGCTCTCCTTCTGGTCTGAGCCTATATTCTCTAGGGCTGGGTGATGGCTCAACATCCCCCTCTGACTCAGAAGCAGTGCTTTCCACCATTCAAGGGAGAAGCTCCGAAGCCACCTCTCCCAGCAGTCTAGGAGCTCCTTGATCAGCCAGCCCCAGGGCCCTCTGAAATGGTTTGTTCCCTGGGAACATCTGTCTCAGGAGGCTCCAGATCATCCTTTGATGAGGGTTCCTCCAGAAGGGGCATGACAGGGTTGTACTGCAAGAGTGGCCACTGGCAGAGATTTTGGAGCTGAGTTGAGTTGAACTGATATGGCAGAAAGGAGATGCCCAGCTGGTGTTTGCAGGATGCTTGGATGGAGTCAGTCACTAGACACATCCCTAATTTTTGTATGACTTGCATGCCCCAAAATACCAATAATGTCTTACGTCATCCTCACCTCCTTTTGTGTCCTGGCCAGATGTGTATTTTTCTTCACTGTTAGTGTAAAAACTAAACTGATACTAACTTTGCTGTGATGGCCACTGTACCACCTCTCCTCCTTCATTATTACAGCCTTCTGACTTCTTCAGAATTGGCTTTGTGCATGCCCGCCTATTCAACAGTTGCCATCAATAGATACCCTTCTCTTTTTGTGGGAGGTGGGGGGGGCAGCTTGTTTATGGCAATCCTTCCTAGTTTGCAAGTTATGTGATGCCTCCTTATTTTAATTTTAATTGGTATAGACAGGAGAACAAGTAATCAGGGAAAAGAACAGGCCGCCTTCCTGAAAGGAGGAAGCGCCTGCGTATTGGAAGCCCCTTGCAAACAGTCTTGGGGACCTCAAAGGGAAAGGCCAAACGGAGCAGCAACAAAGGCAGCTTGGTGCAGATGGGCCTGCATTTCACTGGCAAGTACACTACAACCAATGAGTAGTGAGTTATTTCTTTTATTTGTACCCCATGGTAACTGAGCCCCCATCCTTGCATTTCATGAAAGACATAGTAGTTGTTTGTTTGGAACGCCTGGCTTTACTGGTGTGGTGCACCAGAGCCAGTGTGGCGTAGCGGCTAGAGTGTTGGACTGGGAGCCGGGAGATCCAGGTTCTAGTCCCCACTCAGCCATGGAAGCTCACTGGGTGACTTTGGGCCAGTCACAGACTCTCAGCCCAACCTAACTCACAGGGTTGTTGTGAGGATAAAATGGAGAGGAGGAGGATAATGTAAGCCGCCTTGGGTTCCTTGCAAGAGGAAAAAAGGCGGGATATAAATGCAATAAATAATAATAATAATACTGGCACACATCTGTCTGGGGAAACCAGACAATCTCTCTTTCTTCACTTTTTACCTCCTTTATAGTCCAATCCATCAGCAGAGGTCTCTGTGGAAATGTTCGTTTATTTACGGGGTTACCAACGGAATCTAAATACAGCCTGGAGTTCCAAGCATTTACCTCAGCTGCGTAGGTCTTTTAAGGCACAGTCTTATGCAGGTTTAGACAGAAAAAGCCCTACAACTCCCAGCACACGATTGCGCCCTTAAAGCAGCTGTATCGCACTATCCCCCTATTCCCCCATCTTTGACTTGACTTGAATATTATGACTTATTTTACATTTGTTGTTCAGTCGTTCAGTCGTGTCCGACTCTTCGTGACCCCATGGACCATAGCACGCCAGGCCTTCCTGTCCTGCGCTCTCTCCCGGAGTGTGCTCAGGTTCATATTCATTGCATCGGTGATGCTATCTAGCCATCTCATCCTCTGTCGTCCCCTTCTCCTTTTGCCTTCAGTCTTTCCCAGCATCAGGGTCTTTTCCAGAGAGTTTTCTCTTCGCATTAGGTGGCCAAAATAGTTGAGCTTCAGCTTCAGGATCTGTCCTTCCAATGAGCAGTCAGGGTTGATTTCCTTTAGGATGGACTGATTGGACCTCCTTGCAGTCCAGGGGACTCGTAAGAGTCTTCTCCAGCACCACAGTTCGAAAGCATCAATTCTTCGGCGCTCAGCCTTCCTTATAGTCCAGCTCTCACAGCCATACATTACTACTGGGAAAACCATAGCTTTGATTAGACGGACCTTTGTTGGCAAGGTGATGTCTCTGCTTTTGACTATGCTGTCTAGGTTGGCCATAGCTTTCCTCCCAAGGAGCAAGCGTCTTTTAATTTCATGGCTACAGTCACTGTCTGCGGTGATCTTGGAGCCCAAGAAAGTAAAATCTGTCACTGCTTCCATTTCTTCCCCTTCTATATGCCAGGAAGTGATAGGGCCAGATGCCATGATCTTAGTTTTTTTAATGTTGAGTTTCAAACCAGCTTTTGCACTCTCCTCTTTCACCCTCAACAAGAGGCTCTTTAGATCCTCTTCGCTTTCTGCCATTAGGGTGGTATCGTCTGCATATCGGAGGTTGTTGATAATTCTCCCAGCAATCTTAATTCCGACCTCTGATTCATCCAACCCGGCATTTCTCATGATGTACTCTGCATATAAGTTAAATAAGCAGGGTGACAATATGCAGCCTTGTCGTACTCCTTTCCCAATTTTGAACCACTCGGTTGTTCCATGTCCGGTTCTTACTGTTGCTTCTTGACCCTCGTACAGGTTTCTCAGGAGACAGGTAAGGTGGTATTTTACATTAGGGGACTACTTAGAGCTTCTGGGTTCAGCTTTGCTGCTGCTTATCTTTTTTGTTTGTTTGTTTGTTTTTTGGAAGGAATATTTATTTTGTGGTCAGTGCCCTTTGCAAAAGATTCAGCCAGAAGCAGAGAGTCTCAAAGTCAAAGATATTAGGGTCGCTCAGGACACTGGAGCTCATTGTCATGTGAAGGGTCCTGATTACTCTCTCCCAAGAGGGAGTTTTGCATACAGCCAGCACCATAGTGCCTGAATGAGAACAAAACAATACACGTCTGGAAATTATTTTTTTCTCTCTTTGCATCAGCTACAAATGGACTCCAGTCCACCAAAACTTTGGCCAAAATCAATTTGTTAGTCTTTAAGGTTCCACAGGACTCTCTTGTTTTTCGCTGGAGCAGACCAGTGCAGCTGCTGCCGCCCCCCTGGAACTTTTGTCTCTCGTTTCACTATTTGACCTTCAACCAGGAAAGGTTTTCCCCATTGCTACCTCTTTTGCCAGATGTTTTACTGTCTCTGTTCTTCCAATATTTGATCCCTTGATTGGTTTTTGTTGTGCTGTTTTATTCATTTGGAATGTGGAATTTGTTTTGCCAACTAAATACACCCTTTTGCCCTTTGTACAGGACAGAGCTTGTGTATATTTTGGTACTTGGGGATGGGTTCTTGAGTGCACAATGTGAACGCTGTAAGAAAGAAATTGTCACATGAGAAACAGCTCCTGGAAGATGCCCAGGAAGAACAGAAGGTCCTTGCAGAATAGCAGCTGCAAAGTCTGGCATGGTGTGGAGCTGCCCATGTTATCAGAAATCTAGAGAAGCGGTGTGCCCCGCTAGCAGAAAGAGGGGTTCTAATGGCCAGTGAGGGAGAAAATGACATTCCAAAAATAATGAGACTGTAAGGGAATATGGAATGCTGGTTCTCCAGCTATAGACAAGTTTCTACAATCCTCCAGTGCTGGCTTATTAAAAAGGAGTCACCTTCACAGTATAGTTTCAACTCATTCCTCTGGAACCCATCAAGAGTTATTTAAATCTCTTTGCTCTAAAGTATTCAGAATGTAACTGGGTGTTGCAATCATTTGCAGGGGGAAGCAAGGCTGAAAAAGCAGCATGTGTTTGTCTCTCCTTTGAAAGGCTCCAAGGTTCCTCGGTGGCTCAAAAGGGTTTTCACTTGCAAAATGTCATTCAGAAGTCCAGCGCCTCTAGGCAAAGCCTCTGCAGTTAAATGAGGTCTAGTTTGCTCATGGCATCAAAGTTAAGCACACACAGGATTCCTCCTTGTCCCAAGCTGTCAGCTGCAGTCTTCAAGAAGACTTGAAGGGCTTCTTTGGCTTTGGCAAAGCAGAATCCATGGCTGCGAAAGGGGTTGTCACCTGCTGTTGGAGCAGGTCAGGTAGAGGAGGGAGGGCGGAGTCAGACCTGCACGTTCAAGAGTGCGGGGGCGGATTGTTGCTGTGGGGGGGTCCTTGCCAAGTTGTCCTTATCTGCCTTATCTGCTAAGAGAGCTTTGGAGGAATTGTCTAGATTTTTCTGCTTGGAAAGTGGCAGAGAGAGCGGGAGCCACACTTCAGCCTGCACTAAACCTATAGTGGGCTGCAGCAAAATGGTAGATGCTAGATTTAATCTAAAATAACATGTCGCAAATATGGTTTGTGAGGATCCCATCACTTCCCACACCTGGAGGGGGGAGACTGGCCATTGCTGCTTCTCCACTTCCAAGAGCGAGCCTTTAAAAATGTGAAAGCATGTTAATTGAGGCAGGATGCATATGGAAAGAATGCAAATGAGCAAAATCCTCACAGAAACAGCTTTGGGAGATTATGCAGGAAAATAGAGCTATGCTAATTAGAGCTTATTGTTCTTTCCATTTGGAGGGGCAAGCAAAAAGCCTTGCTCCACTTATCACTGCAGCAAATATGCTTTATTAGGAGAGTCATTATTTTATGAGGCAGTGCAACCTGGGGAGAAGAGCAAAGATCCAGCAGTAAACCCTCTGCTCACACTCGGCTCTGGTGCTGCAAAGTGGCATGACTGTAGTCAAACCGCAAATCCCTGGTGCCCTTGTGAAAGAGAATTATGGTGCTGTCTTTGAAAGGTGCTTTGAAACGGTGGGGGCAAATAACGATGCAGCATGTATGGATTAACTTTTTCACTTGAGCTACTTAATTTATTATTTTTTGCCTAGCGTCAAGAAGCAGGTATGTTAAGCTTAACTGTACATGCTTTCAGCTGGAGCTCAGTTGCTAGCCCTTTCCTTACCGAAATAATATATTTCTTCCTCTTAGTGGGATTCCTGCCTTATTTTGGAAGGTGAGCGTATGGCAGTGTTCCTTCCTTGATTTTCACATAGCACATACAAGTAGCTTAGCGTCTCTCTCTGTCTCCCAACCCCTTCTCCCTCCTGTTGGGACGATGGAGTGACATGGCTTTATCATGGCAATTCTCTGCAGGATGGGGCAGATCGTATCATGAGGATGAAGAATTTGCGGTTGTTGTTTTTAACAATTTGAACTTCCTTTATACTGGAGGATGGGTCTTACACCAGTGAATGAAATATATGTATGTATGCAAATAAAAATAAAGACATCTATCTCAGATGTCAGATGACAATCGTCATGATGTGTGGTGAGGTGGACAAGCGGTGCAATGGGTCTCATATTTTTTGAGTATTGTTAGCCAAGCAACATCCCATTGTCTATCTCCTGTTGAGTCATACTGGCAATTCTGGGAAACTGATCATAGTAATCCTAAGGAGAGGAATTTAGGGTTTGCAGTTGCGTGTGGCTTATGTCAAGACTCAGGCCATACAGAAGTTACTCCAGTGCACCGCCACCAAGCTTCACCCCAAAATGGGGAACTTGGAAAGAGAGGAATTGGTGAGCTACCAACCAGGACGTCCCCAATTTGAATCTTGCCTCTGCCATGGATATCTGAAATATGGGGATAATATAATACCAACCTAATATGTAAGTGCTAAGGAGCAAAGATACTAGATTCGTTCATTTTCCAGAATATGATGGACTAGCATCTTGGGGTGCATGAGATGTTGCACGCACATGACTGGTCAGGATGACACATGATTCCATGTAATGGCTCTACTGTGTCAGTCCTCACTTCACTTCAGAGCAGTGGTGGCTGGTGACTCCAGTTCCAGAGGGGCAGTAATTCCATCCTGCGTTTTACCACCAGCCAAAACTCTAAAAGTGCTATCCAAGGTGATGAACCTTTATCCCCACCTTGGATAGCACATTCAGAGTTTTGGCTGGCTGCAACTAAAATGGACTCACTGTCCCCCTCCCCCAGAACTGGAGTCACCAGCTGCCAAGGCTTCAGAGTGACCATGTGAAACCATCCAGGAGTGAGCCAGAGACTCACAGTATGGTCCAGTTAGGAGTACATGGAAGGAAGGCCTGTAAGGCAGACTTCTAGTCCCTCAATTAGCAATCCATTTTTAAAGAAAGCAGACAAGCTGTTTCTCTTGGTATGTTGGAATTGCGCTTCATTCACTCAGTACTGCAGTGTGCTCAAATCAGCTCCCATGTCATATTCTAATGCTAAGGTCTTGGCTTGACACCCCCCCCCCCCGCCCCCAGTGATTGTATGTAAAGGGAACAGGAGAGAACATTTAAGACTTGAGATTTGGCTCTTTGAAGGTGGAAGAGTTTGGTCTGCCCCACAATTTAATTAATGCTGTTAGGCAATACAGCAATGTCCCTTTGCTAGAGAATGATTTTAAAAGGAGAAAGCAAAGCAAGCTCTTGATTCAGAGTTGTCAGTGGGGAGCCAGGTTTCCTTTCCTTGGCTATTAGGCTCCTGCATGTATTAGTAACTCAATTTTCTGTAATAATGGGATCACTATGACCTATCTTCTAAATGAGAATCTGGGTTTTCTTTTACCTTTCTGTGCTTCATCATTTCATATCTCTTTGGAACAGGAGAGGCAGCAGCATGGGGCGCGCTGAGTTTCAGCACAGCACTGCTGTCTTGCCCAGGAAATAAGCTCTAGACAGTACAATGCCAGGGAGCGGTATTGCGTGTCTCTTTCCCCTGTACTATATGACAGAAGCTCAGCTTTGCTGACACATCCCCAGTCGCCTTGTTTGTTCATCAGAAGGCCAGCTGGAGCGGCAGTTGCTGACACAGTCTGGCTCTGTGTGTGGCGTGTGTCCGGGGTGGGGAGTGTTATTTTGTTTAAAAATGCATCTTGAAGAATTCCTTTGTATTCAGCTCATTATGAATATTGGAATGGTGTTAAGTGGTTTGTTCTGACACAAACATGTCTCATAGTTATCCGTAATTGTGAGTCATTGAGGAATGTTTTGATATGGGGAGTAGAATACAGGTGGCCCCATTATGGGAATTTGGTCAGCAAGGACTGGGTGCATATAGCAGTGATTTCTGGCTTGTTTATTTTGTGTGAGACGTCAAAGTTTGTGATGGGTTCAGAATGGTGGGGATTTTTCTCCTTCCCAGTGGAGACTTAGGGCTCTATACAGCAGTCACTTTATTCAGCGGTGGAGGAGATTTGGACCAGTCTCTGTGAAACATCCTTATTAGATTAGATGCTCCGCCCTGCCCCTATCCTGCATTACATGGTTCATTTGTGGCTAAGAAGGAATTAATTTACAGTTGACCATGATCTATATGTGAACCTACAATGTGGGTTAGAAGATCAGGAAAGTGGTATGCAAGGAATGGGCCATGGTGGTGGTCAGCCCAGACTGGGCTTCACATAGAAGGTTTTGTCCAGATGTGGGCATCCCATTTGAGGGAGGACAGAAGGGTGCATGAACACAACCACACCTTGACAGAAGATTCGGGAGAAGGATTTGGATGACATTTGCACAAATGAGCAGGAGAAAAGTTAGAAATGGAAATCTGTACTGCTGACAGAGCTCCCACAGAGGGTGAGACAGATGAAAGAGACTCTGCAAAACCAGGGCATGAATTAAATTTTAAAACGACAAAGACTCTAATTCAGGGCTTAAAGAACCAAGCGGCACTTGAAGCTCATTTCTGTTAAGGAAGTTCTTTTCCAAAGAGTTTATATAAATGTATGGAAACAAGACCTCCAGAATGAGCCTTGAAGGAAGAGATTAAAATGTCATTTAATAGGAGAGGGGATTACATAGGAAAAGATATTCTCCTCAAAATGTATATGCCTCAAATATATCAGGATCACATTCAAAGTTGTGTTTAAAGATTCAAGAAACATAGCGCTCCCTCCCTCCCTCCCTCCCTCCCTCCCTCCCTTCTTTCCTTGAATAGCTGATTCGGTGTGGAAGTGTAGTCACATGGTAATATAATACAGACAACTAGCTTACTGAGTGGTTACACATACCTAGCTTTGGCCTTTAAAACGCTATACGGTTCCGGCCCAGCCTATCTCAAGGAGCGCCTCCAGCAATACCAGACAGGCCACTCAACAAGATTAGCCTTGGATGGCCTTCTCTCTGTCCCATCAGCCAGGACAGCTAGGCTGGTGCGGACGAGGGAGAGGACCTTCTCTGTGGTGGCCTCCACTTTGTGGAACTTCCTAGAGAACTCCGCCATGCCCCCTCTTTAATGAGCTTCCGCCATACATTGAAAACTTGGTTGTTCAGGCAGGCATTTGGGGTGGGTTAGGGTATTTTGCCCCTTCATGGATCACTGCCTTGTTGTGGTGAAGGGGCTTGCGTAACTCAGCGAAGCCATAAGCTATGCCCTGCAGGGTCACCCAAGACGGACAGGTCATGGAGGAGAGTTCTGACAAAATGTGGTCCACTGGAGAAGGAAATGGCAACCCACTCCAGTATTCTTGCCAAGAAAACCCCATGGAACATATCTCAAGGCTAAAAGATAGGACACCGGAAGATGAGCCCCTCAGGTCGGACGGTGTCCAATATACTACTGGGGAAGAGCAGAGGGAATTTCCAAGTAGCAACAGAAAGAGTGAAGCGGCTGGGCCAAAGCCGAAAGGACACTCAGCTGTGGATGTGTCTGGTGGTGAAAAGAAAATCCGATGCTGTAAAGGACAATATTGTTTAGGAACCTGGAATGTAAGGTCAATGAATCAAGGTAAGCTGGTGGTGGTCAAACATGAGATGGCAAGAGTGAACATGGACATCTTGGGAATCAGCGAACTACAGTGGACAAGCATGGGCGAATTTAATTCAGGTGACCATCATATCTACTACCGTGGGCAAGAATCCCTTAGAAGAAATGGAGTAGCACTCATAGTCAATAAAAGGGTGGGAAAAGCAGTACTGGGGTACAATCTCAAAAATGACAGAATGATCTCAGTACGAATCCAAGACGTTGATCCATTCAACATCACAGTAATTCAAGTCTATGCCCCAACCATTGAGGTCAAAGAAGCTGAGGTTGATCGGTTGTATGAAGACCTACAACACCTTCTAGAACTAACACCAAAAAAAGATGTCCTCTTCATCATAGGGGATTGGAATGCTAAAGTAGGAAGTCAAGAAATCACCGGGATAACAGGCAAGCATGGCCTTGGTGTACAAAATGAAGCAGGACAAAGGCTAATAGAGTTTTGCCAAGAGAACACACTGATCATAGCAAACACTCCTTTCCAACAGCACAAGAGGCGACTCTACACATGGACATCACCAGATGGTCAATATCGAAATCAGATTGATTATGTCCTTTGCAGCCAAAGATGGAGAAGCTCTATACAGTCAGTAAAAACAAGACCTGGAGCTGACTGTGGCTCAGATCATGAGCTTCTTGTTGCAAAATTTCGGCTTAAATTGAAGAACGTCGGGAAAACCACTAAACCATTCAGGTATGACCTAAATCATATCCCTTATGAATATACAGTGGAGGTGAGGAATAGCTTTCAGGGATTAGACCTGATAGACAGAGTGCCTGAGGAACTATGGACGGAGGTCTGTAACATTGTTCAGGAGGCAGCAACTCAATCCATCCCAAAGAAAAAGAAATGCAAGAAAGCAAAGTGGCTGTCTGATGAGGCTTTACAAGTAGCTGAGGAAAGAAGGGAAGCGAAAAGCAAGGGAGAAAGGGGAAGATATACCCAACTGAATGCAGAGTTCCAGAGGATAGCAAGGAGAGACAAGAAGGCCTTCTTAAATGAACAATGCAAAGAAATGGAGGAAAACAATAGAATGGGAAAGACTATAGATCTTTTCAAGAAAATCGGAGATCTCAAGGGAACGTTTTGTGCAAAGACAGGCATGATAAAGGACAAAGAAGGCAGGGACCTAACAGAAGCAGATGAGATTAAGAAGAGGTGGAAAGAATACACAGAAGAACTATACAGGAAAGATCTGAATGTCCCTGATAGCCATGATAGTGCGGTCACTGAACTTGAGCTGGACATCCTAGAGGGTGAAGTCAAGTGGGCCTTAGGAAGCATTACTAACAACAAAGCTAGCGGAGATGACAGTCTTCCAGCTGAGCTATTTAAAATCCTAAAAGATGATGCTGTTGAAGTGCTGCACTCAATATGCCAACAAATTTGGAACATTCAACAGTGGCCACAAGACTGGAAAAGGTCAGTTTACATTCCAATTCCAAAAAAGGGCAATGCCAAAGAGTGTTCAAACTACCGTACAATTGCGCTCATTTCACATGCCAGCAAGGTGATGCTCAAAATCCTAAAAACTAGGCTTCAGCAGTATGTGAACCGAGAACTACCAGAAGTACAAGCTGGGTTCCGAAGAGGCAGAGGAACTAGAGATCAAATCGCCAACATTCGCTGCATCATGGAGAAAGCAAGAGAATTCCAGAAAAACGTCTATTTCTGCATCATTGACTACGCTAAAGCCTTTGATTATGTGGATCACAACAAACTGTGGCAAATTCTGAAAGAGATGGGAGTACCAGACCACCTTACCTGTTTCCTGAGAAACCTGTACGAGGGTCAAGAAGCAACAGTAAGAACCGGACATGGAACAACCAATTGGTTCAAAATTGGGAAAGGAGTATGACAAGGCTGTATACTGTCGCCCTGCTTATTTAACTTATATGCAGAGTACATCATGAGAAATGCCAGGTTGGATGAATCACAGGTCGGAATTAAGATTGCCGGGAGAATGATCAACAACCTCAGATACGCAGATGATACCACCCTAATGGCAGAAAGCGAAGAGGATCTAAAGAGGCTCTTGTTGAGGGTGAAAGTGGAGAGTGCAAAAGCTGGTTTGAAACCCAACATTAAAAACACTAAGATCATGGCATCTGGCCCCATCACTTCCTGGCGTATAGAAGGGGAAAAAATGGAAGCAGTGACAGATGTTATTTTCTTGGGCTCCAAGATCACCGCAGACAGTGACTGTAGCCATGAAATTAAAAGACGCTTGCTCCTTGGGAGGAAAGCTATGGCCAACCTAGACAGCATAGTAAGAAGCAGAGACATCACCTTGCCAACAAAGGTCCGTCTAATCAAAGCTATGGTTTTCCTAGTAGCAACGTATGGCTGTGAGAGCTGGACTATAAGGAAGGCTGAGCACCGAAGAATTGATGCTTTTGAATTGTGGTGCTGGAGAAGACTCTTATGAGTCCCCTGGACTGCAAGGAGGTCAAATCAGTCCATCCTAAAGGAAATCAACCCTGAGTGCTCATTGGAAGGACAGATACTGAAGCCGAAGCTCAAATATTTTGGCCACCTAATGCAAAGAGAAAACTCCCTGGAAAAGACCCTGATGCTGGGAAAGACTGAAGGCAAAAGGAGAAGGGGATGGCAGAGGATGAGATGGCTAGATAGCATCAGTGATGCAATGAATATGAACTTGAGCACACTCCGGGAGAGAGCGCAGGACAGGGAGGCCTGGCGTGCTATGGTCCATGGGGTCACGAAGAGTCGGGCACGACTGAACGACTGAACAACAACAACAACAACAAAGGGTATTTTGAGAACATGATGTTTTAATGCTTAATTTTACTGTTTTTGATTGTTGTATTGTTGTACATCGCCCAGAGTGGCCGAGTGACCGGCCAGATGGGCGATTAAGAAATGTAATCAAATAAATAAATAAATAAAGATGCCCCTAGGTAAATGGGCATATTCTATATTTGCCTTCTGTATATTTGAGAACTGTGAATGTTAATCCTTCCCCTTTGGTTTTTCTTCCTCAAGACTACTCACAGCCATTTTTTGTAACTTTTTTTGTATGCTGTATAAGTTATTGTCTTTGCAGCTCTTAAAGATTTGCTTATAAATATGGCAAAGGGATTAATTCTGTAGACAGGACAAGGCAAATACAAGCATGCATGGTTCAAACTGAATATAGCCCTAAGCATTTCCAGACTTTTCTCAAGTTAGAGCTGCAAGTGCCCTGGGATGTCATAAAAATATCTATAACCAAAGGGCAGAAGTACTTTTCTGGCTGAAGGAAGGACATTGTTGTTGTTGTTGTGGTGGTGGTGGTGGTGGTTGTTATTATTATTATTAAATTAAATTAATTAATCGCCCATCTGGCTGGTCACCCAGCCACTCTGGGCGATGTACAAGTACAATAAAACTGTTTAAAACAATAAAATTCTACAATAAAAATATTTTCTAAAATACCCTAACCCACCCCAAATGCCTGCCTGAACAACCATGTTTTTAATGCACGAAGGAAGCTCATTAAAGAGGGGGCATGGCGGAGTTCCCTAGGGTGGGAGTTCCACAGAGTGGGGGCCACGACAGAAAAGGCCCTCTCCCTCGTCCCCACCAGTCTAGCTGTCCTGGCTGATGGGACAGAGAGAAGGCCATCCGAGACTGATCTTGTTAAGCGGCCTGTCTGGTGCTGCTGGAGGTGCTCCTTAAGATAGGCTGGGCCGGAACCATATGGGGTTTTAAAGGTCAAAACCAACACCTTGAATTTGGCCCGGAAAACAACTGGTAACCAGTGCAACTCCTTCAGCACTGGAATGATGTGATCTTTCCAGCAGCAGCCTTTAATCAGGCGAGCCACTGCGTTCTGTACCAGCTGCAGCTTCCGAACTGTCTTCAAGGGTAACCCCACGTAGAGCGCATTACAGTAGTCTAAACAAGAGGAGACCAGGGCATGTACTACCAATGGGAGCAGATGGTCGGGAAGGAAGGGGCACAGCCGCCGTATCAGATGGAGTTGATACAGCACTGTCTGGCTCACAGCTGACACCTGAGCCTCCATGGACAGCTGGGAGTCTAAAATGACCCCTAGGCTGTGGACCTGGTCTTTCAAGGGCAGCCGTACCCCATTCAACACCAGGTCAACATCCCCCAACCTCCTCTTGTCTCCCACCAAAAGTACCTCGGTCTTGTCAGGGTTCAGCTTCAGCTTATTCCTCCCCATCCAGCCACTCACCGTCTCCAGACATTTGGACAGGGATTCTACGGCCAACCTTGGTGAAGATTTGAATGAGAGATAGAGCTGCGTGTCATCTGCATATTGATGACACCGCACCCCAAACCTCCTGATGATAGCCCTCAGCGGCTTCACATAGATATTAAATAGTATCGGGGAGAGGATGGAACCCTGTGGTTCCACAAGTGAGTGGCCACGGGTCCGAAACCTTCTCTCCCAGTGCTATCCTCTGGTACCTGCCGGAGAGGAAGGACCGGAACCACTGCAATACGGTGTCTCCAATGCCTAGCCCCTCCAGGCGGTCCAGGAGGATACCGTGGTCAACAGTATCAAAAGCTGCTGAGAGGTTGAGGAGAACAAGGAAGGAGCATTTGCCTCTATCCAGAGCCCTCCTCATATCATCCACCAAGGCGACCAAGGCCGTTTCTGTTCCATGCCCAAGCCTGAAGCCCGACTGAAATGGGTCTAGATAATCAGTTTCTTCCAAGTGTGCCTTCAACTGCACCGCGACCACCCACTCAATCACCTTGCCCCAAAATGGCAGATTTGAGACTGGGCGAAAGTTGTTCAGAACTTGAGGATCCAAGGAGGGCTTCTTTCAGAGCGGTCTTATCACTGCCTCCTTGAGGGCTGATGGCATCACTCCCTCCTCAAGGGAGGCGTTCACCACCGCCCTGATCCCCTCACCCAGTCTCTCTCTGCAGCCCATAATATAGCGTATATAGCGACATAGCGTTGTGCACCAGTGGGGCTGCCAGTCTTCTAGCCTCCAGAATCTTCCGTCAAGGCGTGGCTGCCATCCATCCAAGAATACCTCCACAGGCCCCCTCCCTTTGGCAGGAAAGCGCTGCAGCTCTCTTTGGGGTCTGAACATTAAACAACACTCTCACTTGCACAAAGTTCTGGTCAAGGATACTGAGCAAGGCCTTTCAAGATTTGGCATCGCTCCCATCCTCCCTTGTAGCTCTGGCAAAGTAATTTCTTTTGTCCCGTAATCATAGAATCATAGAATAGTAGGGTTGGAAGGGGCCTACAAGGCCATCAAGTCCAACTCCCTGCTCAGTGCAGGAATCCAGGTCAGAGCATCCCCAACAGATGGCTGTCCAGCCTCATCTTGAATGCCTCCAGTGTGGGAGAGCCCACCACCTCCCTAGGTAATGGGTTCCATTGTCGTGTTGCTCTAACAGTCAGGAGGTTTTTCCTGATGTTCAGCCAGAATCTGGCTTCCTGTCACTTGAGCCCATGATTCTGTGTCCTGCAGTCTGGGATGACCGGGAAGAGATCCTGGCCTTCCTCTCTGGGACAACCTTTCAAGTACTTGAAGAGCGCTATCATATCTCCCCTCTGTCTTCTCTTCAGTCTCTCCTCAGAGGGCTTTGTTTCCAGTCCCCTGATCGTCTTTGTTGTCCTCCTCTGAACCCTCTCCAGCTTGTCTGCATCCTTCTTAAAATGTGGTGCCCAGAACTGGACACAGTACTCCAGATGAGGCCTAATCAGTGGGCAACTAGTACTTCCTTGGATTTGGAAGCTGTGCAGCCCCAAATAGCATTGGCCTTTTTTGCAGCCACATCACATTGTTGGCTCATATTCAGCTTGTGATCTACAACAATTCCAAGATCCTTCTCGCTTGTCGTGTTGTTGAGCCACGTATCGCCCATCTTGTAACTGTGCATTTGGTTTCTTTTTCCTAGGTGCAGAACTTGGCATTTATCCCTATTAAATGTCATTCTGTTGTTTTCTGCCCAGCGCTCCAGTCTATCCAGATCACTTTGAATTTTGTTTCTGTCTTCCAAAGTATTAGCTATCCCGCCCAGTTTTGTGTCATCTGCAAATTTGCTCAGCATTCCCTGCACCTCCTCCTCCAAGTCATTCATAAAAATGTTGAAGAGCACTGGGCCCAGGACTGAGCCCTGTGGTACCCTGCTCGTTACGTCTCCCCCGTTTGAGAACGTCCCATTGATAAGCACTCTTTGCGACCAATTCTGTAGCCAACTGTGGATCCACCGGATCGTTGTTTCATCTAGCCCATTTTGAGCTAGTTTGCTCATCAGGATATCATGGGGCACTTTGTCAAAAGCTTTGCTGAAGTCGATGTATATTATGTCCGCTGCATTCCCACAGTCCACAATGCACAACTTGTTGGGATCATTCTGCTCATGGTTTTCTCTTTGGTTATCTAATGTTGAGCATAAAAGTGCGAGGCAATGTTTCAGAGGGCTATCACAGAAGAAACCACTTTGGCAGCATTCAGGGAGGAAGAATCCTCATCTTGGATGAGAGGGGCCTCCAGCCATCCAGTATGAGAGCAGAATACTTGGCCATTGGACCTTGCCAGTTTCAAGGCTTCCAGGAAAGGCTTGGGTTGTGGGCTGTGGGCTGTGGGTGCATTTGGGTAGGACAGATAAGTAGACCTGATTTCCCTGCCACCTTGAGCTGGCAGACTTGTAAAAGGAATTACTTAAATACCACTGTGAAGCCAGCCAGAATCTCATTATTATTAGTTTTTACAAAGAACAACTGAGTTGTGTTTAGGAATATTAAAGCAAGTCTCCTTTCCTTTAAATACACACCGTAAATGTTTTACCCAGCATATACTAGAATGGAAAGTACAAGACAAATCCCAGGGCCCTCTTTGACTGCAGGAAACTCTACAGAAGCTGTTTGATAGACATCATAACAATGGCATTGTATCAGGGAGAAAAGAATCCAAATCATGGCGCACTTCTGGAATGTTAATGCTGGTGATGCCTCCAAAGTCAGCACAGTTTCATTAGCTTTTTTTCTTTTTAAACCCTTTCCCATCCTACATGAGTCATGTGAACTGCTGGTGTTAACTCTCCCTCCCCCTCCCTCCCTCCCTCTCTCTCTCTCTCTCTCTCTCTCACCCCCCCACACACACACTGAAGGAGGGTGGCCACTTACATATTACCAAAAAAAGAGGACAAAAGATGACACAGAGTTGCATAATATTAACATATGCTCATTTATGCAGATTTAGAAATAATTACCATAACGTACATCTCTCCATAGTGTGGAAGATGGTGACCAGAAGACCTGTGTGCCTGCTCAGTCTGCTGTCTAGGTGCTGCCCACTGTTGATGGGCAGCTCCAAGGCCCCTGCTTTCCCTTCATACAGTTCTTTTATCTTTGAACCAGACTTGGACTGGACAGCCCTTCAAACAGAGGATGCTTTCAAACAGAGGATTGTCCTCTGACAGCCCTTCACATAGAGGGCTGTCCTGTGGCCACCCTACATGGAAACCATTGATTTGAAGCTGATCGTGCCACATGGGTGTACAAGACCAGTTTTTTCAGGCCTTGCCATTCTCCAGTTGCAAGAAGCATCACCGTTGTCCCAAGGAATGCCTCTTGAAGAGCAGTGGGGGCAAGAGGAACAGGCTTACTTATGAAGTCATTGCCTGATTTTTGAAGCTTTGTCAGCTCCTTCGACATAGGGATGAGCTAGGATGGTTACGGAACAAGGCAGTGTATGGATGAACGTCCCTTTCCAGATTATTGTCTTAGAGAAGGTACTTAGAGGAGCCAGTTGTCAACAGAATGGAATTCATGGGGCGCAACCCCTCCCTGATTCACAATCAGACAGTGTATTTGCACATACAGAATGCTGGCATTCCTCATAGAGACTTGTTTCTTATCCAGTGTTCAATCAAGGGTGGCTTCCATGGTGTTCTCAAATGGTGGGAGATATGAAGTAGGTAAAATGGCTTGGCTTTATTGCACCAACTTAAGTTGGTATAGGAATGTGCAAGGCTTTAAGCGTCACGGACGACAAATGAAAAGATGAACCAAAATATGTCAGGAATATTATGGAGAGTAAGCTGAGTTACAAGGGATTGCAAATGAACTGCTCCACAATATTTAAAACATAAAGAATACTGGGCTGTTTGCAGAAGAGGCTGAAAACACCTGCATTTTGCACCATCATTCAGGATTGCAAATGAGCCTTTGGGAAAGGCTGCAAGGCTGGGGAAAGCTCCATTTAGATAACCCAGCTGTCCTGTTTGCAACTTGGCCATGTGACTGAGCAAGGCTCCTGGGGATCAGGTGCAGCAAAGGGTGCCGCGCAAATGTCCCCAGCCCCATCTGCAGGGGTCCACAGGTGGTGGCGGCAGCACTCATGGGAAAGCCAGCCTGTGTTCCTTGCTGACTGGCAAATGATGTGGAGAAGCCTTGTCAGGGATTTTTGAGGGAAAGGTTGAAGCTCTTTTCTGAGGGGCGTTTGACGTGAGAGGATGATGGTGAAGCAAACTCAGGGGGTGGGTTGCAAATGGTCTAAAACCTAAGTTAAGAGAACAACCAAATAATTAAGACAGATGTAAATCTCATTTTGTCAGATAAAAAAACAGCTTTTAATTTGGTGGTCTGGAAGGGACAGCTCCTTTTTCAAGTTGTGATTTGTATAGACAGTGCAAATAATTCCCTGAAGGACATATTCTTAATGATTAATTTAAAACATGTTTAATTCAAGTTAGGGAGATCAAAGAGGAGACAATTCTGTGCATAATAGCATTTGCTTTTCTGCACTGTAGTCAGATTTCTCTGGGTTTCAGGATACTGCTTGACTTGTCTTCTGTGATATTTTGTTTTCTCTCTCTATTGAACTTGCAAAGGAAACTGTTTTGCAGGCATCCAAGTGTACTTCAGACATCTTCCTGCAAATCCCTTTAAGAAACAGATTGAGTTAGGTTGGGAGGAGAGAAAAGGTGGGCTGCTGCTGTCTCTTCCAAGTGGAAATCCTCCAGCTCCAGTGGCTTCCTGGGATATTAGCAGTAGCATTTGTTGTTAGTACAGTAAAATATCATTTAAAGCTGGTGCAATGATAGCAGTTGAATCCAGCCTTCAAGCTTTGCATGGCTACCGGTGAGGGCGAGCGAGAGTGAGAGTTCTGCCTTGAAAGCAGCACAGAGGAAACTGCATTAATTCCAGCATCACTTTGGGTCAAATTTCCAAGAATTTGGAAATACTGCTTCATTTATCCCCAACGTCTGCTTCCCAGAGTCTTGCTCTCAGCATGTAGAATTAAGGATAAATCATGAATGCTTTCCATGCCAAAAGACAAATGTCTTGTCAGAATTGGATTTGGTGGTGCAGCTCAGGCTGGGCCTAGGGGCCAATGGCCAGCCCCCCCCAAGCCCTGGGGGCTCCAAATCACTGCCTAGAGAGCAGCAGGTGATGGGCCGTGGCAGACACGCCCAGCATCAGCACCTGGGCCAGCAGAGGCATGCAGGGTCCTCAGGAGCCGACTCTGCATGCCCAGCATCCTGCCTTCCTCCTTCTTTGGAAAAAAGTGAGTCAGGGGGTGGCATGTACATGGTTTCAGATGCTCAACTGATTATTTAAAGAGATATCCTTTCCTGCCACAAAGGCGGTGCTTATTCCCAAGGAAATGTGTTTAGCATCAGGGCAGAAAAAGCAAATTCCATTTTATTTCTGTAGTCATGATGGTGCTATACTTTAAGTGAATTTTAAATGTGAAGCTGCACATGCTCAGAGTATCTTTTCTGGTCAGGGTCAGCAAACAGTTTTGGGGTTTTTTGGTCTAATGTATCGGAAGTGTAGAAGTAGTTGTAAAGCATGGAAAGCTTTTGGAATGGGAGTGGGGAGAAGAGAAATGTTAGCTGTGTACTTTACAACGGCGCAACGGGCCAGGGCTCAGGAGTGCATTCTTCCGTGTCCTGCACTCTGAGATGATCGAGAAGAGAGCCTGGCCTTCTTCTCTGGGACAACCTTTCAAGTACTTGAAGAGCGCTATCATATCTCCCGTCAGTCATCTCTTCTCAAAGCTAACCATGCCCAGTTCTTTCAGTCTCTTTTCATAGGGCTGATCATCTTTGTTGCCCTCCTCTGAACCCTCTCCAGTTTGTCTGCATCCGTCTTAAAATGTGGTCCCCAGAACTGGACACAGTACTCCACATGAGGCCTAACCAGTGCTGAGTGGAGGGCAACTAGTACTTCCTGGGATTGGAAGCTATGCTGCTATGAATGCAGCCCCAAATAGCACTGGCCTTTTTTGCAGCCACATCACCTTGTTGGCTCATATTCAGCTTGTGATCGCCAACAATTCCAAGATCCTTCTCGCTTCTCATGTTGTTGAGCCATGTATCCCCCATCTTGTAACTGTGCATTTGGTTTCTTTTTCCTAGGTGCAGAACTTGGCATTTATCCCTATTAAATGTCATTCTGTTGTTTTCTGCCCAGCGCTCCAGTCTATCCAGATCACTTTGAATTTTGTTTCTGTCTTCCAGAGTATTAGCTATCCCGCCCAATTTTGTGTCATCTGCAAATTTGATCAGCATTCCCTGCACCTCTTCCTCCAAGTCATTCATAAAAATGTTGAAGAGCACTGGGCCCAGGACTGAGCCCTGCAGTACCCCGCTCGTTACCTCTCCCTGGTTTGAGAAGACCCCATTGATAAGCACTCTTTGAGTCCTATTCTGTAGCCAACTGTGGATCCACCAGATCGTTGTTTCATTTAGCCCACTTTGAGCTAGTTTGCTCATCAGGATATCATGGGGCAATTTGTCGAAAGCTTTGCTGAAGTCGAGGTATATGATGTCTACAGCATTCCCATGGTCCACAAGGGAGGTGACTTGATCAAAAAATGAGATCAGATTCGTCTTTCGCTGCCAGGAGGGATCTGGGAACATTTGGAAAAATGGGCCTACGCTGGATTCTTTTGCTTGTAGGCCGGGGCACCCAGGAAATCTGGCTGACGTCACATGCAGATTGAACACGGGGCAAGATCCCCCACAATGACACAGTTCTTTTTCTTTCTGGGCACAAGACCACTCTAAACGTGCCAACACACTTCCTGGTTTATTCTGATCAGCCATTCTGATTTACTTACTTTGCGCCTGAGCCTGATCTCTCTGTGCGTTTGGGCAGGTTGCTTTCCTGTAACTGTGGTTCTTCTCAGTGGTCATCTGTGAACTCACACATGGGTTTTGCATCTGTACAGAACCACCGTCTGGAACATCCTAGAGCTCAACGGAGTTTAGGTGGGAGCCCCACCCACCTCCCCTGTGCGCACTCCAGGCGTGGCTCCTGCCTGCCTCTCAGTTCCGAGTCTGCCACAGTGGAGGAATAAAAAAAGGTGAGGCACTGAAGTGGGGAGGAGCGTGACTTCACAGACGACCACTTGAAGAACCAGCTCAGGCAAGCAGTCTGTTCTTCTTTGTGGTCTCTGTGCCTCACACAAATGGGTGGCTAAAACAAGAGCCTTACTGGAGGAGAGAGATGCCATGCCAAAGCATAGAAAGAAGCAAGGCTGCATCTGCACAAGCCCTGATGCCTCAGTGGTAATGTTTGATGCAGGCGGCTGAACCCAAGTTGCATCACTGCACAGCTGTGGAAGCGGAAGGCCCCTGAGGAAAGCCACAGATGATGCTATGGTCCCTGTTGAATGGCCACATACTTGCAGGGGGGCCAGATGCCATGTGAGTTGGTAAGCGAGAAGTATAGTTGACACAACCCATTTGGCAAAGCACTGTGAAGAATGGCAGACAAATAGACAAAGCGCCATTCTGAACAACAATGTACTGTTTAAATAAAACAATAGGGCTCTCCTAATATTTAAGGAATGAAGTTTGACCTCCAATATGGAGGTAGGTTGAGGAAGGAAAAATGGTAACATGATGTCCTGAATTCAATGGAACAGTGAAACTACTTTAGACAAAGAATACATAGTCTGGGCGCAAGACTACCTTATCGTTGTGGAATACCAGGAATGGTGATCATGCCAAAGAGCACACAATTCACCCACTCTTCATGCCAAAGTAATGGCAACCAGAAAAACTACTTTCATTGTAAGGAGCTTTAGGCCAGCCGTAGCCATGGGCTCAAAGGGTTTTGCTGTATGTTGCGCCAAGGACCACCAACAGGCTGGATGCTGGAACAGGTGGGGAGGCTGGGGGATGAAAGTGGGAAAGTGTTTTAAGGAAATGTTTAACATCAGGGTGCAAGTAGAGGAAGTAGCCTTCGTAGTGTCAGGGTGGACACTGAGCCCATAGAATCCCAGAGTAGTTCTGATTCTGAGGAAGAGCAGTCGCTCCTGGGAGAGGAGCGCGCTCCTCTTTCCCAGGGCCAACAGCTGATGAAGATTCCTCCCACCAGCATTCCTAGCTTAGATAGCAGTCCAGGGAGTGACAGATCACAGGTAGCAGACTTGGTGGACGCGCAACGCCGACGCAGAGAATAGCGACAAATGGAGGGCGCAGAAAGGAGGCGTAGTGCCCAGTTGGCGTGCAAACAATGGCTGCGCCCAGAGGATCCAAGGGAAAAGGGGAGGGACTCTCCCTAGTCCTTAAGTTCAGGGGTCTGCCAGTAATTCCCTTTCAAATGGGGACCAATTGTTCCAACTTAGGGCAGAGGTACTCTGCTGCTCATATCTAGTTGCTAACGGTAGAGTTGTTAAGTTATAAAAGAGGAATAAAGCTTTGAAAGGAATCCATTTGTCTGTGTCTGGACTTGGCTACTGGATTAGACTGAGAGAGGCCTCCAAGGAGCCCTTGACACGTAGTCGATAGTGCTACTAAGCAAGTTTTAATGGATGTGAGTGCCAGACCCTTCTTTTTCAACAAAATAAGGAAGTCCAATACGTGAGGGAGACCACAAGATTCCAGGTTCTGTCCCACAGGGGTGAGAAAGGCCAGAAATACTTTCCATTTAGTGGAGGATCTGAGTGGAGGATCTGTGGGAAGTAGTCATCACCTCCAAAACCTCCTTGGAGAATTGGTTAAGTAGCACACCCCCTTCATGCACTGAGGCGTAGGGTTTCCAAATCGGGTGTCTGATCTTCCCTTCATTCAGTGTGGGGAGGTCTGGACAACGAGGGAGGCATAGAAAAGTGCAATCAAACAGGAGGAAGAGTGTTGCGAACCATAGTTGCCTTGGCCACCATGGGGTTATTACAATGCCACGGGCCCTGTTGCCCTCTATTTTGTTCACAACACGTGTGATGAGAGGGAAGGGAGGAAAGGCGTAAGCCAAGGTACTGCCCCAGTCTCAGAGAAGGTGTCACCCGGAGAGTCCAGGACGTACCCCACCCTGCTGCAGAAAGCATCACATTTTGTATTTGGGGCTCTAGCAAAGAGGACAACGGTAGGGGTGCCCTACATGTTGAAGAGATTGGATGTGTCAGTCAGAGAAAATTCTCACTCATGCGAGGCGGCCCTTGATTTGCTGAGAGAATCTACCAGAGTGCTTGACATTCCTGTGAGGTGGATGGCAATACGGGAAATGCGGCGGGGTACACACCACAAAAGTCAGGGTGAGCAATAAAATAGAGAAAGACTTCATTTCACCTTCTTTGTTGATACAGAAGATGACTGTGTTGTTGTCAGATGGATCATCCAGAGATGTGTGGTTCAACTGCCTGGAAGGCTTTTGCAATTGCAAACAGTTTGAACTGACTGATGTGCAGGGCTCTTTCCTGCAGACACCACAGCCCCTTGACCCTGAGCAAACTGGAGTGGGCCCACCAACCAGAAAGGATAGATTGGGGTGTTTTGGCTTGATCAGGGTGTTTGCCCCATGTAGATTGGAAGTGCTTGCCCTGGAAGGATCACCTAGATTGAAAAGAGGTATACAAACTTGGTTTAGAGGGCCTCTTCAAAGCAGAATCAGGTTGGTGGCAAGCTGACCATTGGCATTGCCAGATGGACCTGGACAATTCATGGAGGCCGAACAGGATTGGGATCCCATTCCCATCTTTTGTGCACATGTTTTCATCTTATAGACATGGTCCAAGGTCTTGTCTGTGGACATGCTTAAGAGGCCTTCACCATTGAACAGAAGGTCCTCCCGTCTTGATCTAGCTTCTTGGTGAAGCCCTGCTGCATGAAGCCAGGTGTAGCATCATAGTGATATGGCAGCTGCCATAGCTTTGGAGCCACAGTTGGCCCTATGGTGAGCTGTGTTGATTTGTTGGCTGGCAAGCCTATGAGCTTTGGTCTGAAAAATCATTGCCAGGTTTTTCATGTCTTCTGGGGAGGTGGTCAAAGAAGGTTGCTGCTTTCTTCCAAAAAAACTGCTGGTAGGCTGCCATGCAGGCCTCATAGTTGGCTATTCCAAGTGCTAGAGCTGTGGTGTTCATTCCATGCCCCATTGAATCCAATCTTCTCCCCTCTGAGTCAACAAGGGCAGGGTGGGATTTTTGTTGAGTCTTGGATTAGGATGCTTCCACAACTGCAGAGTTAGGCGCAGGGTGTTTAAAGAAGAAAGAGCAGTTTTCTCCTTGCATCCTATATACGTTTTCTGACTTCCTAGATGTAGGAGGGACTGTAGAAGGTTTTGAACATGACTGTTTAATGACATGCAAGAGTGTTGGGAGCATGGGAATTGTTACTGGGGGAGTGAAGTCTGTTTGTATCCTCTTAAAAACCGGCTCCATAACCAGGAGCAGTGGAGCTTTTATCTCCAGTCCTAAGGATTTTGCCATTCATAGTATCTGTTGTGCATGTGGCCTGACATCATCTGGGGGAGAGAGAGGGTCTTGATCTCCCACAGCAGCATCCGGTGAGGAGGCTGAAGCCACTCTAACCACTGCATCCTGTCCCAAAGAGGGTGTTTGGGGCACGGGCTCACAGGCGTTTCTGCGTTAGTAGCTGGGGATGTCTTCCTTTGGAGAGCTGTTGGCAGCAGCTGGGGTGTGGCTGCTGGTAGCCTCAGTTCTGGGGGATTTGGCAGGATCATGTCCTGGGAGAAGTTGGCCAGAAGAGGGGGGCAGAGAGTGAGCAATAAGGTAGGCTGTCTAAGTGCTCAGTGTGGTGGTTTTGGTGCAGGCCTATTGTTGGCTCGTCTTCCAACTTGAACCTGCAGGTGGTCTTTCTCTTGTTCTTTGGTCCTGGTACCCAGGGATTAGCAGTGTGTTTGTTTTGAGACTTGGTCAGTTTTCCCTTATTGGTCTTGACTGTCAGTACCAAGGCCTTGGTTTTGAGCTGGGCTGCCACTGCTGATGGTTGGTCCAAAGTCACAGCGGAAGCCAAGACCAACATCAGGGCTGGTACTCCCAGTACAGGGACGACTGCCCTGCATGGATGGGGGCGCTGTAATAAATGGAGAGAGCCGTTTTTTGCAAATAGGGGATGAGGTGGTATGCAGAGGCCAATTCAGCATGGCTGTATAGGTCACCTTGAGAGTCTGTTCCCACAGGAGGACACAAAAATGTACCATTCCGTTCCTTCTGGCCTGTTTCGTAAAGGCCATGGGTTCACCCTGTGTGTCTCTTTGAGGCAGAGAAGACAGCAGGCGTGTCCATTGGTAATGGTATCTTCCTGCTGCAGTGGCTGCACTTTTTGAAGAAGGTGCAAAAGACAAAAGGGGGAAGATAACTCAAAGAAAATAGGAATGAAACAAAAGAGAGACAGGAGAGAAGACTCTGCTCAGCATCCCAGGGGGGATGACAAAACAATTTTTGTACTACCACAGCCGTGAGGCAGAGAACGTTCTAAATGCTGCTCATCCCTGCGGCAGTTGAGAAGGAACTGAGAGGCAGGTGGGAGCCATGCCCGGAGCGTATGCAGAGGAGGTGGGCAGGACTCCCACCAGAACTCTGCTCTGCTCTAGAATGTTCCGAATGACTGTTCTGCACAGGTACATCATCCGTGTGTGCAAGTCACAGAGACCACAAACTTATACACATGGTCTTCCCCTTCTCAAGGTGACGGGTGTTGTGAGTTTGCACAGACAACGATGTGGAGAAGCAAACATCCTTTACTGTACTAAAAAAAATGAATAGAGACTTGGGAAAATCTGTGGTATGCTGGACACTATCCACCTATGGCAGTAGTGGTGCTTGCTACTTCAGACTTTCCCTGAAATCTCCTGTGGATCGGAATGAACGTTCACACCATGCATGAACGCTGAAAGTCCCCAAGACTCTAGAAAGCTTTCTGTCTGTATACAGTGCAAGGAAGGCCAAAAAAGAGGAAGTGATAAAACCAGGGCTAGTCATGGAATGGAGTGCTAATTATGCCCAGGATTTGGCAGCGAGGGGAGAACCATTTGGTGACAGTTGCTAAAAGTTGGGGAGCTCCACATTAGGAGCGCTGGAATAATTCCTTTGCTCTTTATTTTGGAGACCTGATTTACCCTTCCTGTGGGTTGGAGTGTCTTTATACAGTTCACATTTCCCCAAAATTTTCAGAGGCAGTCTTTGAATACTCCCAGTTTTATGAGGTAGCCCAAGGGCTACTTTTAAAGGTTAAAAGTTTGGTTTTCCCCCAAAGTAACAACCACTCCCAAGTAGCTAGAAAGCCAGGCTGCCACCAGAAGCCAAAAAAAACCCCCGATATTGAAAATGGATCCACAAATGCCCTGGGAGTGACAGGACATCTCATCCCTCCCAGGAACCATTGTACAAGAAGAACATGGCTGCGCCTTTAAAGGTAGCCCTCAGAGCACCTCATAAAACTATAAGTAATGTGTTTGTGCATTTCAGTGCATTTTTACAGGACCTGCAAATTGACAGGGGAAACAGGAAGGAGTGCCTCGAGAATGGAATACTCTCCCTAGCTGGCTCACCTGATGCCAACTTCAGTGTCATGTCAGTGACAGCCCCATTTTATTTTCCCAAGCTTCTGAATCATTTCTGTTTTATATTGGCTTTGTGCTTCTCTTTCAGATTTTGCTATTTTTAATAGCTTCAGCTATTGGGTGATAAAGAAATGTAATAAATAATATATTGCTTAGATGTTTTAAATATTTTTATTGTATTTTGATTCTTTGTGTTTCAAGAGCAGGACAGAAATCTCTATAATAAATCAGTATAAATAAAATGTGTGAAATCTAGTGCAGATTGACAGACTTTCAGCTTCACAGCTCCCAAGTCTTTGAACAGAAGCACACTTGCATTTTCTTATATGGTGCGCCAATATTGCTGTGCGACCTCCTTCTCCTCATTGACAGCGTCACTGGAGCAGTGTTGCTGCTAAGCCGGCCCGCACCGCACATACATCTCTGTTTATGTGCAGCAGTTCGTTCACAGATAATGGGTTGATGTGATGGTTCAAGAGATTCTGTTAGAACAAGATACCTATTCTCCTTTTTGATACATGATGTGGAACCTCAGGGCTGTTCGATCAAACAAAGATTAAGCCGTGAATCAGCACCTTGCTTCCACTTGCTGCCCTTCCCAGCTGAGCAGCCCCTAATGGGCACGGCCCGCATTCAGGATATGGGCGCGCAACGTCACTGCTGCAGTTCAGCTGTGCCAGCATTCTGGCAGACACCACAAAGACAGCCTTCTAACAGAATGGGATGCATGTTAACATACCAGGTGATAGTATCAGAGGGATCCCTAGGAAGGCATAATAGGTTATGAGGTTCGTGTAACACCCTGAGATAAGAGGACAGGGCAGGGTGCGGGAATGGGCAGGAAGGACAAACTTTGAGAGCATTTTTTAAGGCATGTTAAGGAAAAAAGAATGTTGAGGGCTTATAGGGGTTCCCTTTAGACAGCCATGTGTGCCAACTCCGGTAGGAAGCTGGGAACGTGGGAAGCTTCCTCGTGTGGAGCCAGACCACTGGTCCATCTAGCCACTGGCTGGCAGCATGGCTCTCCACGGATGGAGGCAGGAGGAGCCCTTTCCCAGCCCGGCCTGGTGATGCTGCCAGGGGCCTTCTGCGTGCAGAGCAGGGGCTCTGCTCCTGAGCCCTGGCCCGTTGCGCCGTTGTAAAGTACACAGCTAACATTTCTCTTCTCCCCACTCCCATTCCAAAAGCTTTCCATGCTTTACAACTACTTCTACACTTCCGATACATTAGACCAAAAAACCCCAAAACTGTTTGCTGACCCTGACCAGAAAAGATACTCTGAGCATGTGCAGCTTCACATTTAAAATTCACTTAAAGTATAGCACCATCATGACTACAGAAATAAAATGGAATTTGCTTTTTCTGCCCTGATGCTAAACACATTTCCTTGGGAATAAGCACCGCCTTTGTGGCAGGAAAGGATATCTCTTTAAATAATCAGTTGAGCATCTGAAACCATGTACATGCCACCCCCTGACTCACTTTTTTCCAAAGAAGGAGGAAGGCAGGATGCTGGGCATGCAGAGTCGGCTCCTGAGGACCCTGCATGCCTCTGCTGGCCCAGGTGCTGATGCTGGGCGTGTCTGCCACGGCCCATCACCTGCTGCTCTCTAGGCAGTGATTTGGAGCCCCCAGGGCTTGGGGGGGGCTGGCCATTGGCCCCTAGGCCCAGCCTGAGCTGCACCACCAAATCCAATTCTGACAAGACATTTGTCTTTTGGCATGGAAAGCATTCATGATTTATCCTTAATTCTACATGCTGAGAGCAAGACTCTGGGAAGCAGACGTTGGGGATAAATGAAGCAGTATTTCCAAATTCTTGGAAATTTGACCCAAAGTGATGCTGGAATTAATGCAGTTTCCTCTGTGCTGCTTTCAAGGCAGAACTCTCACTCTCGCTCGCCCTCACCGGTAGCCATGCAAAGCTTGAAGGCTGGATTCAACTGCTATCATTGCACCAGCTTTAAATGATATTTTACTGTACTAACAACAAATGCTACTGCTAATATCCCAGGAAGCCACTGGAGCTGGAGGATTTCCACTTGGAAGAGACAGCAGCAGCCCACCTTTTCTCTCCTCCCAACCTAACTCAATCTGTTTCTTAAAGGGATTTGCAGGAAGATGTCTGAAGTACACTTGGATGCCTGCAAAACAGTTTCCTTTGCAAGTTCAATAGAGAGAGAAAACAAAATATCACAGAAGACAAGTCAAGCAGTATCCTGAAACCCAGAGAAATCTGACTACAGTGCAGAAAAGCAAATGCTATTATGCACAGAATTGTCTCCTCTTTGATCTCCCTAACTTGAATTAAACATGTTTTAAATTAATCATTAAGAATATGTCCTTCAGGGAATTATTTGCACTGTCTATACAAATCACAACTTGAAAAAGGAGCTGTCCCTTCCAGACCACCAAATTAAAAGCTGTTTTTTTATCTGACAAAATGAGATTTACATCTGTCTTAATTATTTGGTTGTTCTCTTAACTTAGGTTTTAGACCATTTGCAACCCACCCCCTGAGTTTGCTTCACCATCATCCTCTCACGTCAAACGCCCCTCAGAAAAGAGCTTCAACCTTTCCCTCAAAAATCCCTGACAAGGCTTCTCCACATCATTTGCCAGTCAGCAAGGAACACAGGCTGGCTTTCCCATGAGTGCTGCCGCCACCACCTGTGGACCCCTGCAGATGGGGCTGGGGACATTTGCGCGGCACCCTTTGCTGCACCTGATCCCCAGGAGCCTTGCTCAGTCACATGGCCAAGTTGCAAACAGGACAGCTGGGTTATCTAAATGGAGCTTTCCCCAGCCTTGCAGCCTTTCCCAAAGGCTCATTTGCAATCCTGAATGATGGTGCAAAATGCAGGTGTTTTCAGCCTCTTCTGCAAACAGCCCAGTATTCTTTATGTTTTAAATATTGTGGAGCAGTTCATTTGCAATCCCTTGTAACTCAGCTTACTCTCCATAATATTCCTGACATATTTTGGTTCATCTTTTCATTTGTCGTCCGTGACGCTTAAAGCCTTGCACATTCCTATACCAACTTAAGTTGGTGCAATAAAGCCAAGCCATTTTACCTACTTCATATCTCCCACCATTTGAGAACACCATGGAAGCCACCCTTGATTGAACACTGGATAAGAAACAAGTCTCTATGAGGAATGCCAGCATTCTGTATGTGCAAATACACTGTCTGATTGTGAATCAGGGAGGGGTTGCGCCCCATGAATTCCATTCTGTTGACAACTGGCTCCTCTAAGTACCTTCTCTAAGACAATAATCTGGAAAGGGACGTTCATCCATACACTGCCTTGTTCCGTAACCATCCTAGCTCATCCCTATGTCGAAGGAGCTGACAAAGCTTCAAAAATCAGGCAATGACTTCATAAGTAAGCCTGTTCCTCTTGCCCCCACTGCTCTTCAAGAGGCATTCCTTGGGACAACGGTGATGCTTCTTGCAACTGGAGAATGGCAAGGCCTGAAAAAACTGGTCTTGTACACCCATGTGGCACGATCAGCTTCAAATCAATGGTTTCCATGTAGGGTGGCCACAGGACAGCCCTCTATGTGAAGGGCTGTCAGAGGACAATCCTCTGTTTGAAAGCATCCTCTGTTTGAAGGGCTGTCCAGTCCAAGTCTGGTTCAAAGATAAAAGAACTGTATGAAGGGAAAGCAGGGGCCTTGGAGCTGCCCATCAACAGTGGGCAGCACCTAGACAGCAGACTGAGCAGGCACACAGGTCTTCTGGTCACCATCTTCCACACTATGGAGAGATGTACGTTATGGTAATTATTTCTAAATCTGCATAAATGAGCATATGTTAATATTATGCAACTCTGTGTCATCTTTTGTCCTCTTTTTTTGGTAATATGTAAGTGGCCACCCTCCTTCAGTGTGTGTGTGGGGGGGTGAGAGAGAGAGAGAGAGAGAGAGAGGGAGGGAGGGAGGGGGAGGGAGAGTTAACACCAGCAGTTCACATGACTCATGTAGGATGGGAAAGGGTTTAAAAAGAAAAAAAGCTAATGAAACTGTGCTGACTTTGGAGGCATCACCAGCATTAACATTCCAGAAGTGCGCCATGATTTGGATTCTTTTCTCCCTGATACAATGCCATTGTTATGATGTCTATCAAACAGCTTCTGTAGAGTTTCCTGCAGTCAAAGAGGGCCCTGGGATTTGTCTTGTACTTTCCATTCTAGTATATGCTGGGTAAAACATTTACGGTGTGTATTTAAAGGAAAGGAGACTTGCTTTAATATTCCTAAACACAACTCAGTTGTTCTTTGTAAAAACTAATAATAATGAGATTCTGGCTGGCTTCACAGTGGTATTTAAGTAATTCCTTTTACAAGTCTGCCAGCTCAAGGTGGCAGGGAAATCAGGTCTACTTATCTGTCCTACCCAAATGCACCCACAGCCCACAGCCCACAACCCAAGCCTTTCCTGGAAGCCTTGAAACTGGCAAGGTCCAATGGCCAAGTATTCTGCTCTCATACTGGATGGCTGGAGGCCCCTCTCATCCAAGATGAGGATTCTTCCTCCCTGAATGCTGCCAAAGTGGTTTCTTCTGTGATAGCCCTCTGAAACATTGCCTCGCACTTTTATGCTCAACATTAGATAACCAAAGAGAAAACCATGAGCAGAATGATCCCAACAAGTTGTGCATTGTGGACTGTGGGAATGCAGCGGACATAATATACATCGACTTCAGCAAAGCTTTTGACAAAGTGCCCCATGATATCCTGATGAGCAAACTAGCTCAAAATGGGCTAGATGAAACAACGATCCGGTGGATCCACAGTTGGCTACAGAATTGGTCGCAAAGAGTGCTTATCAATGGGACGTTCTCAAACGGGGGAGACGTAACGAGCAGGGTACCACAGGGCTCAGTCCTGGGCCCAGTGCTCTTCAACATTTTTATGAATGACTTGGAGGAGGAGGTGCAGGGAATGCTGAGCAAATTTGCAGATGACACAAAACTGGGCGGGATAGCTAATACTTTGGAAGACAGAAACAAAATTCAAAGTGATCTGGATAGACTGGAGCGCTGGGCAGAAAACAACAGAATGACATTTAATAGGGATAAATGCCAAGTTCTGCACCTAGGAAAAAGAAACCAAATGCACAGTTACAAGATGGGCGATACGTGGCTCAACAACACGACAAGCGAGAAGGATCTTGGAATTGTTGTAGATCACAAGCTGAATATGAGCCAACAATGTGATGTGGCTGCAAAAAAGGCCAATGCTATTTGGGGCTGCACAGCTTCCAAATCCAAGGAAGTACTAGTTGCCCACTGATTAGGCCTCATCTGGAGTACTGTGTCCAGTTCTGGGCACCACATTTTAAGAAGGATGCAGACAAGCTGGAGAGGGTTCAGAGGAGGACAACAAAGACGATCAGGGGACTGGAAACAAAGCCCTCTGAGGAGAGACTGAAGAGAAGACAGAGGGGAGATATGATAGCGCTCTTCAAGTACTTGAAAGGTTGTCCCAGAGAGGAAGGCCAGGATCTCTTCCCGGTCATCCCAGACTGCAGGACACAGAATCATGGGCTCAAGTGACAGGAAGCCAGATTCTGGCTGAACATCAGGAAAAACCTCCTGACTGTTAGAGCAACACGACAATGGAACCCATTACCTAGGGAGGTGGTGGGCTCTCCCACACTGGAGGCGTTCAAGATGAGGCTGGACAGCCATCTGTTGGGGATGCTCTGACCTGGATTCCTGCACTGAGCAGGGAGTTGGACTTGATGGCCTTGTAGGCCCCTTCCAACCCTACTATTCTATGATTCTATGATTACGGGACAAAAGAAATTACTTTGCCAGAGCTACAAGGGAGGATGGGAGCGATGCCAAATCTTGAAAGGCCTTGCTCAGTATCCTTGACCAGAACTTTGTGCAAGTGAGAGTGTTGTTTAATGTTCAGACCCCAAAGAGAGCTGCAGCGCTTTCCTGCCAAAGGGAGGGGGCCTGTGGAGGTATTCTTGGATGGATGGCAGCCACGCCTTGACGGAAGATTCTGGAGGCTAGAAGACTGGCAGCCCCACTGGTGCACAACGCTATGTCGCTATATACGCTATATTATGGGCTGCAGAGAGAGACTGGGTGAGGGGATCAGGGCGGTGGTGAACGCCTCCCTTGAGGAGGGAGTGATGCCATCAGCCCTCAAGGAGGCAGTGATAAGACCGCTCTGAAAGAAGCCCTCCTTGGATCCTCAAGTTCTGAACAACTTTCGCCCAGTCTCAAATCTGCCATTTTGGGGCAAGGTGATTGAGTGGGTGGTCGCGGTGCAGTTGAAGGCACACTTGGAAGAAACTGATTATCTAGACCCATTTCAGTCGGGCTTCAGGCTTGGGCATGGAACAGAAACGGCCTTGGTCGCCTTGGTGGATGATATGAGGAGGGCTCTGGATAGAGGCGAATGCTCCTTCCTTGTTCTCCTCAACCTCTCAGCAGCTTTTGATACTGTTGACCACGGTATCCTCCTGGACCGCCTGGAGGGGCTAGGCATTGGAGACACCGTATTGCAGTGGTTCCGGTCCTTCCTCTCCGGCAGGTACCAGAGGATAGCACTGGGAGAGAAGGTTTCGGACCCGTGGCCACTCACTTGTGGAACCACAGGGTTCCATCCTCTCCCCGATACTATTTAATATCTATGTGAAGCCGCTGAGGGCTATCATCAGGAGGTTTGGGGTGCGGTGTCATCAATATGCAGATGACACGCAGCTCTATCTCTCATTCAAATCTTCACCAAGGTTGGCCGTAGAATCCCTGTCCAAATGTCTGGAGACGGTGAGTGGCTGGATGGGGAGGAATAAGCTGAAGCTGAACCCTGACAAGACCGAGGTACTTTTGGTGGGAGACAAGAGGAGGTTGGGGGATGTTGACCTGGTGTTGAATGGGGTACGGCTGCCCTTGAAAGACCAGGTCCACAGCCTAGGGGTCATTTTAGACTCCCAGCTGTCCATGGAGGCTCAGGTGTCAGCTGTGAGCCAGACAGTGCTGTATCAACTCCATCTGATACGGCGGCTGTGCCCCTTCCTTCCCGACCATCTGCTCCCATTGGTAGTACATGCCCTGGTCTCCTCTTGTTTAGACTACTGTAATGCGCTCTACGTGGGGTTACCCTTGAAGACAGTTCGGAAGCTGCAGCTGGTACAGAACGCAGTGGCTCGCCTGATTAAAGGCTGCTGCTGGAAAGATCACATCATTCCAGTGCTGAAGGAGTTGCACTGGTTACCAGTTGTTTTCCGGGCCAAATTCAAGGTGTTGGTTTTGACCTTTAAAACCCCATATGGTTCCGGCCCAGCCTATCTTAAGGAGCACCTCCAGCAGCACCAGACAGGCCGCTTAACAAGATCAGTCTCGGATGGCCTTCTCTCTGTCCCATCAGCCAGGACAGCTAGACTGGTGGGGACGAGGGAGAGGGCCTTTTCTGTCGTGGCCCCCACTCTGTGGAACTCCCACCCTAGGGAACTCCGCCATGCCCCCTCTTTAATGAGCTTCCTTCGTGCATTAAAAACATGGTTGTTCAGGCAGGCATTTGGGGTGGGTTAGGGTATTTTAGAAAATATTTTTATTGTAGAATTTTATTGTTTTAAACAGTTTTATTGTACTTGTACATCGCCCAGAGTGGCTGGGTGACCAGCCAGATGGGCGATTAATTAATTTAATTTAATAATAATAATAACAACCACCACCACCACCACCACAACAACAACAACAATGTCCTTCCTTCAGCCAGAAAAGTACTTCTGCCCTTTGGTTATAGATATTTTTATGACATCCCAGGGCACTTGCAGCTCTAACTTGAGAAAAGTCTGGAAATGCTTAGGTTTCTTAACCTAAGAATGTTTAGAGTGGTCTTGTGCCCAGAAAGAAAAAGAACTGTGTCATTGTGGGGGATCTTGCCCCGTGTTCAATCTGCATGTGACGTCAGCCAGATTTCCTGGGTGCCCCGGCCTACAAGCAAAAGAATCCAGCGTAGGCCCATTTTTCCAAATGTTCCCAGATCCCTCCTGGCAGCGAAAGACGAATCTGATCTCATTTTTTGATCAAGTCACCTCCCTTGTGGACCATGGGAATGCTGTAGACATCATATACCTCGACTTCAGCAAAGCTTTCGACAAATTGCCCCATGATATCCTGATGAGCAAACTAGCTCAAAGTGGGCTAAATGAAACAACGATCTGGTGGATCCACAGTTGGCTACAGAATAGGACTCAAAGAGTGCTTATCAATGGGGTCTTCTCAAACCAGGGAGAGGTAACGAGCGGGGTACTGCAGGGCTCAGTCCTGGGCCCAGTGCTCTTCAACATTTTTATGAATGACTTGGAGGAAGAGGTGCAGGGAATGCTGATCAAATTTGCAGATGACACAAAATTGGGCGGGATAGCTAATACTCTGGAAGACAGAAACAAAATTCAAAGTGATCTGGATAGACTGGAGCGCTGGGCAGAAAACAACAGAATGACATTTAATAGGGATAAATGCCAAGTTCTGCACCTAGGAAAAAGAAACCAAATGCACAGTTACAAGATGGGGGATACATGGCTCAACAACATGAGAAGCGAGAAGGATCTTGGAATTGTTGGCGATCACAAGCTGAATATGAGCCAACAAGGTGATGTGGCTGCAAAAAAGGCCAGTGCTATTTGGGGCTGCATTCATAGCAGCATAGCTTCCAATCCCAGGAAGTACTAGTTGCCCTCCACTCAGCACTGGTTAGGCCTCATGTGGAGTACTGTGTCCAGTTCTGGGGACCACATTTTAAGACGGATGCAGACAAACTGGAGAGGGTTCAGAGGAGGGCAACAAAGATGATCAGCCCTATGAAAAGAGACTGAAAGAACTGGGCATGGTTAGCTTTGAGAAGAGATGACTGACGGGAGATATGATAGCGCTCTTCAAGTACTTGAAAGGTTGTCCCAGAGAAGAAGGCCAGGCTCTCTTCTCGATCATCTCAGAGTGCAGGACACGGAAGAATGGGCTCAAGTGACAGGAAGCCAGATTCCGGCTGAACATCAGGAAAAACTTCCTGACTGTTAGAGCAACAGGACAGTGGAACCGATGACCCAGGGCGGCGGTGGGCTCTCTCACACTGGAGGCGTTCAAGATGAGGCTGGACAGCCATCTGTCAGGGATGCTCTGACTTGGGTTCCTGCATTGAGCAGGGGGTTGGACTTGATGGCCTTGTAGGTCCCTTCCAACCCTAATATTCTATCATTCTATGATTCTATGATATCCGATCTGGGTGCTGAGCTTCATCTCTGTCCCAACTCGAGAATGGGACATAATGGAAGCAGAGCTGTTCTCATTTAAACCTGGGTCTGCCCCAGTCATATCTAAAGTATGAAACAAATGAATGAAACAAATGATGAAACAAAATGATGAAACAAATGTCTGTACATCGGGGGTGCAGCCTGCCATTGCGGTGCAGACCCTTCCCCACCCACGTGCACGCTCTGCACGCAACTGTAACGTTGCTAAGGAGTAGGAAGACTTGCCAATGTGCGTGCATCTGGGTGCTTGTTTCCCAGTCGGCCTTCCCAGACTTCCGGAGCTGCTTCTACCAAAGAAGTGCCCCCCCCATCACCAAAGCAGATGGTGGTGAGAGCAGGTAGAAAGCAGGATCTGGGCCCCAAGCACCTGCCTGCAGGGAAGCACAGTGTAAGGACTGGAGGCAAGAATAATGGTGTCTTTCCTCCTAGAACTGCAGGAATCCTGCACCTTACACAATGCCATTATTTAAGGCAGCAAACAGCCAGCCAGGACTTTTAATGGGTCCATCACAAGGAGACAAAGTGGCTTCCCTCCCTGTGCTGCCTGAGTGCTGGCAGAGGTCTCAGCAGAGCACATAAAATAGGCTTGCATTCTTACCTACTGCAAAAGCTGTGCCTTGTTAGCATCTTTCCAGTCAGTGCTTTCACCTCCAGCGCTACCACCCGGATAAAAGTGGCCTAGAGAAAGAGGGTCCAAAGGCATGCCGTGCTGATCTACCATGGCAGCTAAGTAAACAGGACCCTTAGCAGGACTCTGAGCTCCTTGGAGAAAGAGGAACCCAAAAATATGTATGTAACTGAAAAATACAAAATAAGCATGTTTGGCTTAGTGCCTGCTTGAAAAAGTGGGAAATTCCCAGACGTTGGTCTCAGGAACAGTGGCTATCTCAATCACAGCATGATCAAGGAAGTGCCTTGTAAAACAAACTAACAAACATCTACACTCAATATACAGCATTTAGCTCCTCCTGCTATAGGGACCCCCTCCTTGTCCCAGCCCGTATGGTTTGACTGTAATCTATCAGTTCAGCTGGATATTCATAGCTCAGAGCGATGAGACTTATTGGACTTGATTGGACTTTAGTGTTGGGCTGTATTGTATGGATTTATGTTTTACAGTGGTTCTACGCTGATTGATTCTATGTTGCTCAAAGAATTTAGGTTATGGGGCGACAAACAAATAAAGAAATCATAGAATAGTAGAGTCAAAGAATAGTAGGGTTGGAAGCGGCCTACAAGACCATCGAGTCCAACCCCCAATTTACTGATTTATAAATAAATAAATAAGTAAAATTAGACTCACTTTAAAGAGTGAAGGCTCCCTCTTTGGTTCCTTGTGAAATTCAAATTACTGTCCCTCTTCCTTGCAGCAGAAGAACAGGGCAATGTTGGAGACTGTAGAACCATAGAGCTGGAAGGGTTCTCAAAGGTCATCTAGCCCAGCCCCCTGCCAAGGCAGGAAATCCAGTGCTTCAGCATCCCTGCTAGGTGGCCATCTGGCCTCTGCTTAAAAACCTCTAAGAAGGAATGCACACCAGCTTCTGAGACAGTTTGTTCCACCAGCAAACACTTTGTACCATCAGGAATTTCTTCCTAATGTTAAATCAAACTCCCCTGTTTTTTAATTTACACCCATTGATTTGGGTCCTACCCTCTGGAGCAGCAAAAAATTTGCTCCATCATCTGTGTGACAGTCCTTCCTTCACAGGACTTCGTCTCCAGGCCCCTCACCATCTTTCCTGGCCTCCTTTGGACATATTCCAGTTTGTCAATATCCTCCTTAAACTGTGGTGCCCAGAACTGGACGTGGGACTCCAGGTGAGGTCTGGCCAAAGCAGAATAGAGTGAAAGGATTCCTTCTCACATAAAGCCTTTTTGCCGCTACATTGCACTGCTGATTCAAGTTTAGCTTGGAGTCTACTAAAACCCTAGATCCTTTTCATGTGTACCGCTCTCAAGCCACATGCCACCCATCCTGTATTTGTACAACTGAATCTTCCACCCCAAATGTAGGATTTTACACTTATCTCTGTTGAAATTCATTTTGGCAGTGGTGCCAGTGTGGTGTAGTGGTTTTAGTGTTGGACTGGGACTTGAGGGATTTGGGTTCCAGTCCTCACTTGGCTGTGAGGCTCGCTGGGTGACCTTGAGCCAGGCACTGATGCTCAGCCTAACCTAGGTAGGATTGTTGTGAGAATAAATTGGAGAGGAAGGGGACCATGTCAGCTACCTTGGTTTCCTTGCAAGAGGAAAAAGGGTGAGATAGAAATGTAATAAATAAAGAAAATAAACAAATAAATAGCTTTGGCCCAGTTCTCCATCCCCCCAAGTTCATCTTCAGTCCTGTTTCTGCCTTCTAAGTTATTGGCTTCCCCTCTCAGTTGGGCATCATCTGCATACTTGATGAGCATCTCTCTCCCCCACTTCATCCAAATCATGTGTAAAGATAATGAACAACACAGGGCCCAGGGCAGAACCCTGCAGCTTCCCACTTGTCACTTCTCTCCAGTTCAAGGAGCTGCTGAGCACTTTGGGGGTCTGCTCCATTGACCAGCCGCAAATCCAGCTCACAGTAGCATCACGTAGGCTACATTTTGCCAGCTTGCCAGCAAGAGTATTGTGGGAAACTGTTTTGAAAGCCTTGCTGAAATCAAGGTGTACTATGTGCACAGCATTCCCCTGATCTGCCGAGCTAGTAACTCTGTAGAAGAACAAGGCGATAAGAACAAGCCGTGCCGGACTAACCTTGAGACATTGGTGCCGACCCTTCGTAATCGCAACGCAATTGTCGATGCAGCCGAGCACTGAATGGCATCCTCGCCTGGGTTTCTGTGCTGGGTTTCTGGGTTTTCTGTGCTGGGTTTCTGGGTTTCTAAAGCACGGACTGGAGCAGGCCAGGAGAGAGTCTGCCAGGGGCCATGTGATGCCTTCAGGGAAGTAGCATTGCTGAGGTAAAAATTACTGTGATTAGATGCTTTCGTGCAAATAGCAGCTCTTCCTGCGTACTGAGGCAGCTGCTGCCTCTCTTTGGTTTTGTTGATGCCATATTGTTAAATTTTACTTTGATAGCTCCATGAATGTGGATGCCTTTTATGTTCTTCTGTCAAGCACATTTTGGCAGTAATAGACCTGACGTCATCTTCTTGTCAGACTGACAGTCAGCTATAGGAGGATGTCAAAACCAGGAAAACTAAGTGGAGACTCATCCCTGTGGATGCACATTTTGGAAATTTCAGAAAGGGGACTTCCCTATCTCCCCTCATTGCTTGTTCTTTACCATGCCTGTGGCTGTAGTTCTTGCAAAGCTTGGAGACTCATTTGCTGTTTGCAAAAGGTCACATCGCTCAGCTAGTGAATGTGGATGTGGTGGAAGCCTGTCATTGCGGTGGCAGCTGGAATCCAGGCTGAGCTTGGTTGTGTGGTTGTTTTTTTTAAAATAATTTTTATTGTGAATTTTTACAAAAAAAACCCAATCTGAAAACATTACAAAACCTTTAAAAAATGAAATAAAAATACAGCATATTCAAAATCCTCAGTTTCTAACTTTACAATATTTGAGAAAAAAAGGGAAGAAAAAAAAAGGTTACACATAAACTTCAGTAAAAGCAGACCAAATATCCGCATATAAGTCCATTTGCAAATTACGTCTATAGGACCGCAAGGAGGTCAAATCAGTCAGTCCTAAAGGAAATCAACCCTGAGTGCTCATTGGAAGGACAGATACTGTGAAGCTGAAGCTCAAATATTTTGGCCACCTAATGCGAAGAGAAAACTCTCTGGAAAAGACCCTGATGCTGGGAAAGACTGAAGGCAAAAGGAGAAGGGGACGGCAGAGGATGAGATGGCTAGATAGCATCACTGATGCAATGCATATGGACTTGAGCATGCTCTGGGAGAGAGCGCAGGACAGGAAGGCCTGGCGTGCTATGGTCCATGGGGTCACGGAGAGTCGGACACGACTGAACGAGTGAACAACAACAACCACTCTTTCAAATGTTGCCAGTGTTGTTCAGTCTTCAGTCCATTGCATTATAGGTGGTGAGCTTTTATCTTTCCAGTGTTGCAGTATCAGTCTTTTAGCAACCGAAAGGGCGCAAAAAATCCTTTTATGCTGACCATGTGTTACGTTCCAAGAAGCAGCTACGTAATTTAAAAGAACATTTTCATCAGTAAATATTAAAGAGCTTTCCAATACAAAATTTATCCATACAATAACTTCCTCCCAAAAGGAGGCAGCCATTGGGCATTTCCAAAACATATGAATAAAAGAAGCATTGAGTGCTTCTTTTAAGCACTCCAACACCTCCATTGCACTATGTAATGAATAAATAAATCCCAGCTTGTTGACTCTTTAAACTGGAAGCACCATTTTGCTTTCAAATGCAGTGACATTTAGCATTGTGCAGCAGCAGATCCTGGAAAATGAGCTGTGGCTAAGGCCACAGAAGCGCCTCAGTCACATGGCCCCGCTCCTTGGCCAGTGGCTGCTTGATCCCTTCTAGCTCATTTGCTCAGCCCTCTTGCAGGATGGAGGGATGGCCCCCAACCTCCCAGCATTGCCTTCCTAAAGAAGCCTTGCCAGCTGTCAGAAGCCGCAGTTAATCTCGACGAGGTGACTGTGCAGGCAGGATGGGCCTCCAGTTTCTGCGTTGGTTCACAGGGCAAACCAGAGCCTAGTCACTTTCACAGCTGGCAGACAAGGCAGGTGGGTGTGAGGCATGGAGGCCCTGGTCCCAGTTAAGGCAGCACGTTTGTACATACGAGAGAATTCTGGCCTGATGATCAAGCTAGATGCCAAACTGAAAAGAAGCAGAACCAAGTACATTAATCGGTTAATTAGCACAATTAATCAGTTCATTAACTGCAGGTTCAAGCTCTGATTTTCAAGTGGGCTCGGCCCTGCAAAAGGTTGTTTGGTGCTTTCACCGTGTAAAGCAATCAAAGCACTGAATGTGCTTTGCAAAGAGGCTTTGGGGCTATCTGTTGAAGAGAGACTGCTGTTGTTGAATGTCTGTATATCCCCTGGGTATGGACTGTCATTTTAATTAAGTTGTGAATCAGTAAAAAAAAGGCAGCAAATGTTTAAAACTATAGTTCTTATTGGATGACAGACTGACACAGGATGAAGGAACCGAAGAAGATGGGCCAGGGCTGAAATTCTCCACAAGACTTGACAGCCAAGATAGAGACTGAGGCCAAAGTAGTAGACTTGCGTTTCCCCTGTTGCAGGGCCCTTGCATGGGCGAGGAATGCAGGCCGCTCGATAGCTAAGGGCCTGGACACAGACTGCATGGAAAGCCTCTGGCCGTAAACATTCCATGCACTGCATCCCCCTCTGGATGGGCAGCTTTGTATGCTTCTGTGCGGTTAAGTGCTGCACTTAGTAGTAGCCACCACCGCTGCCTGACAACACTGCTTTTGCCCCAGCTGATCCTGCTCCTTTTATTTTTCCTCCCTCTGGCAAACAGTGAATACTACAAATGGAGCTTGAAATTAAACTCAGCCCTTTTCTCTAATCTGCTACACTTTCCGTCTCAGCGGGAGGTGTCTGTGTGTGAGTGAGTGAGAGATTGGAACAAGCCATAACGATGAGCGACGGTAGGGCAGGCACAGCTGGGACCCTGGAGTTGCCACGAGGCTGCACCGGTACCCTTCGTGTCTCAAGCAGTCATTCTCAAGCAAATGAGAACCGTGTCTCTCATCTAGACAGAGCAAAGTTTGACCAGTGCTGGGGGGTCTGGCTGTGCCCCCAAGTGTCCTCTCTTCAGTGGTGTTTCACTTCATGGGAGGCAAATAATGTGACTTCTCTGTCAACATGTGACCATCATGGTCCACATTCCTGGTGGAGCCCCCGCCCCCAAAATGAGAAGGAGGATAGATTGAAGATGATGCATCCTTTGTCGAGAGGATGGGCAGGTGCCAACCAAACCTGTTGCGGTGGGCAAGGATCATGGACAGAGCAGTCCAGAGCACACAAAACCTCATACCTAAACACAAATTTTTCAATGTATTTTCTCACAATATATGCATCTCTCAAAGTGCGCATTTCTAAACCTATTTAACTTTAAAATATGCATATTTATATGCATTTTGGTAATTTTTGAGCAAAGAACTGCATTGCAAAATTTGGGGAAGTGTGAAATGCAATGCATAACTCTGTTCCAATCCACAAATTAGTCCAGGAAGTTTGCACTGGAATTTGCACGGCACTAATTCCTCAAGCATCCCTGGCAATGATGCAAAGGATTGAAGCTGGCATTAATTACTCCGGAAAAGCCTTGAACCAAACAGCAGAGTCATGCAGCTTTGGAAATAGCGCTTCATGGCCATTAGGGGAGTCGCTATGCCTTGCACCAGATGAATACATGATGTACCCTGGGTGCACTTAGTGTTTTTGGCTTAATGGTAGTCTCAGTAAATTCAGGAACAAGCCTTATTCACCACCGTGGGAGTTACTTTTGAGTAGACTTCCCAGACCTATGCCCGATGCCACCCATTTTTTTCCCTTTCCCTCTAAATACCGGGCTTCCGCATTAGCAGGCACCCCTAAATAAACGTGCTATTGCGTGATAGCACAAATGTGTGATAGTGCACTTTTGGGAGCAAGCCTCACTGACTACAGCACAAGTTAGCAGGACTCCCTGAACTAATGCACTATTGTGCAATAGCACTATTGCATGATAGTGCAAATGCGTATTAGTGCTATTTCGCGTTTGAATGATAGAGTGATAGCGAGTTACTGACATAGGAGGTATGCGTAGTGATGGAAGAAAAGTGCAATAGTGTTGTGATAGTGAGAGAGGGGGTAGAGGTGCTGCTGGAGAACTGGGGCTTTTTTTGCTGTCAAATGATGGTGATGCCTTCTAAATGTGCAACTGAGGATTCTGCAGTAACTACCTCTAGAACTGCAATCTGGCTGGGAACTTTCATGTGTACACCTCATCTCACAGCTCTTTTAGTAGTGTAAGCCTTAGCCCCTGATAGAGTAATGGCTTTAAATGTCCAACATTGATACAGTTGGTGGCTGGTGAATGGGGAGTGCTTACTTCTGGTTCGCGATGTAGCGCTAAAGCGCTGTTTCGATTTAATCTTTTAATTAAAAACAACACTCTAGTGGCCAGTGGGGAAATGGCAGAAACATCAGGGAAACACCGGTGGGGAAGACATTGGGGAAACACCCCATGACCAGGGTCACAGTGAAAGGCACACCTCTAGGCAAGGCTAACACACTGGAGTAAATGCGGAGGGTTGGTGTATACCACAACAGAAGTGCTGACAAGCCAAATTAAGGAAAAGAATCAGACTGTAAGCAGTCTCCGGAAATCCGTTTTTTCCCTGGTAAGCTCTGGGGTGGCTGCTGGGTGGCCATGATGCCGTGTATCCCTAACGTCCTCCACGCGCAGCCGGCTCGGGGTGAATCACTTGTGGAAATAGGCCCCCTGTCCAGAGCAGAGCCTTGCAGTTGGATCGTGGCTGTCCTGATGTCGCTGTCAGATACTAAGTCAGCAGCAGCACTGTGTTTGTTCCTCACACGCAGTGAATTGTTTCTCCGAATACCAGTTCAGGTCTTCCTGTGCTCATGATTATGTAGCCAAAACCACACACACACACACACACACACACGACAGAGCGAGAGAGAGAGAGCGAGCAGTAGACTGGGATAACCCTGAGGCTTGCAGATGCTCAAAAAATCTTTAGGAGGAAAAAAGCACTAAGGGGTGGGGAGGAGAACCCCCAAACCAGCCCCATACAAACTCAGTGGCACAGAATGTTGAGAGACACGCACACACAAAGCCCCCCTGAGCGCCAGGTGGGAGGGGGAGTGGCATGGAGGGCTGGAACCCGAGCGCCAGCTGCAGCAGGGTCTCCACTGGTGGTCTGCATCAAATTCGACATGCTCACCCTACGCAATGCTCTTGCCTTGATTCTGTAGTTTTGCAAAGGAATTGGTTGTCGGTTACTTATTCCAGAGGTGTGCGGAGGTTATTCTGCCATGTTTGTTGGGGGAGCTGTTTCAGGCCCAGTGTGGAGATCCACACTGAGGGCTCTAACTATCAGGACCCCCCGCAAAATGCTTCTGAACGCTGAAGTCTTGATTTAGCCTTCTGGGCAGAGGAAGCCGTGAAGGGCTGCTGGGCATCCGCTGGGTGTTGGGGCCTCGAGGTGCTGCGCACGCTCTCGCTCGGCTGCTAATGCTGCGGCTCCCCTGGCTTGGTGCTGGGCCGCTGCTCCTCTCATGGCCTCCAGGTCCCGATTTCCCCCAATTTTGGCGGCATGTCCCCTAAACGCCTGGCTTGCCGGCGTGCACCAGGATGTCTGAGGATCGACGCCAGCACACTCCGCCCCATCCAGCATGGGAAAGGCCTGCCTCCGCCAGTCGCAAGAGGCACAGCTGCCAACAGCCTTCTCCACATGGCGTCCTGGCTGTTTGCCCATCCCCTGATCGATGCGATGTCATTGTTTTGCAGAGAGATGCCAAAGGCCAGTGCCTCTTCGACCTCCTTTGCCATCACTTAAACCTCCTGGAGAAAGACTACTTTGGGATCCGCTTTGTAGACCCAGACAAGCAGAGGGTGAGTCCCAGCGAAAGATCTTCTTCGAAGGATCTCAGCAGGCCAGGCCTGGGCAGTGTCCAAAGCCAGTGTGGCCCTTGGTGCTTCAGTGCTCTGCACTCCCCCTTGCTCTGCAGAATGGACACGCTGTGCAGACAGACGTGCTACACGCAGACCTACTTGCTTTGCAAGATGCGTTTAGGGTGGAGAACTTGGCCTGCCTGCTCTCATCCACAGGGTTTCCGGCGGTCTCCCATTCAGTTGCTAGTCGCCCCCAGACCAGCTTCGCGTCAGAGAGTGAATGCAATGTGTACAGCCCCCGCTGGGCTCCCAACCGCAGCGGTCAGTGTGTGTGCCTGATGGTCGTGGTTGAGGAGAGCTTTGGTGGCTCTTGCTTTCCTCCAGAGTGGGGCCCTGCTTCCCCTCAGCAGGAAATCCTCCCCTCAGTGTGAGTCGCTTGTCAAGATGGCACGGGCAGGACTTAGCCTCCCCCGCAAATGACCTCATTCGGAGTTGCAGCGGAGCTGCTCACAAGCCTAAACTGGGCACGCCTCAGCAAATAGGCGTCAGACTAGTTCCTAGGCTCCTCTGAGGAGGAGGATGCATAGCATGTTGCTCACACCAGTCTGGTCGGAACAGTCCGTCACCTGGCGAGGCCTCCTGATGCCTGCACCTCAAGGCGGAGGTGGCAGCGGCAAGGAGCAGCGGAAGGAGGAGTCGGAGATCTGACCCCCCTGACCGCTCACACCACTCCGGGGTCAGGAAATTGGCCTCAGAGAGGGGGACACGGGAGTGTTCTGGTGGGCAGGAGGGGAGGGGACTGGAGGGGCCAGGACACGATTTACCTTGAGCCTCCTCCGGCCTCCTTCCCTCCCCCTTTGAAGTGCTCTCGCTACACAGGGTGAAAAGCCCATCTAGTGAAAAAAGCAGAGATTGGAGGACAGGGTGCCCAAGATCGCCTCCGCCACTCCTCCCGCCCTGCCTAGGATCTCGGGAGCCTCCGAGTTTGGGGCTTCTGAGCAGCGAGGACGCGGTCCGTAGGGCGGTGTCCTTAAAGTCACAGTAGGAGATTTCCCCTGTCACTGCCCAGGCAGCAACTGAGCACTGCTGTGCTGAAAAGCCATTAGTCACATTCTCTGAGAACGGGAGTTTGTGTGTCCAGAGCAGAATCGGGCGGTAAAGAGGGTATGCCATTGCTTCACTGTACGCCCACCGTGCAATTCAGCACGCATGTCTAGTGCCTGGAGCAGTCTGAGTGTTGCTGAGTGGCATGGGGCTAGGCCATTTATTAGCTGGCCATGTGCTGAAGCAACCACAGCCCAACACTGCATGGATCCATTCCATGCACGTTCTCAGAGCCGAACTCAGCAGATGTGTCTGACAGTCGCTCGACTTATTTTTTAAATGAAAAGTAGTCATGGGAGGTTTCACGTTTGATTAGAGAGGATGCTTAATTCTTTCCCCCTGGATCATTCCCCCCCAGCCCCCCCCCCCCCAGCTGCTTTTCCACCCATGAGAGAAAAGATACCTTTTCCTTCAGCAGCTGGAGGGAGCCAATTTTGAGCAGAAAAATGGCCCATATGGAAAGAAATGTATGTATTCAAAGCATTTTTATCTTGCTGTTCAGCCGCAAAGCCTCCCAGAATGCAATATAAAAGGCACAGCACAAAAGGAAAAAGGGATTAGGGGGGAAGAAGAAAACAAGCAGATGCAGTCACCAGTTCTGCAAGTTACCAAACCCCTGTAACAGGCTGCTGGAATGGGGCAGGGCAGCATTGTGGCTGAAGTCGTCCCTGGTTGTTGTGTTCATAGTGCGGCTGGGGGGTGCGTGACACAACTCTGCAGACTCGCCCAGTGTTGTCATCTCGTCTGCTGGCGGGATGGGCGTTTTAGGTCGGGGGTGGGGAACAAGTGTGAGTTGGGGAGCCAGCTTGCCCCCCTGGAGCCACCTGTGGCCCAGATTAGGTCAGGGGGTGGGAGCCCATCTATGGCGCCGGGGTGGGGCCCCTCAAGCCATTGGGGCCGGGCAAGAAGGCTAGCTGGAGGCAGCCTCGTCCCGCACAGGCTGTTCCCACCAGGCAAAGCTCCGGGGGCGGGCTTTGCTCTGCCAGGGCTTTCCCCAGCTTGGGGCAAGGCCCTGGCTTCGCTGCTCCGCCCATTTCCCCCTGCTGAGGGTGTGGGGCTTCGGGAGGGGCTTCGGGGTGGGGCCGCGCTTGAGGCTGCCTGAGCGGCCATGTCTTCAAATGCTGAACGTTCTGTACGAGTCATAGGCGGCGGTGTCCGTCTCTGGGGCTGCTCCCCAGGGCCCCGGGGAGGCAATTTTCCAGGTGGGCTCCTGGATGCGTCTTCGCGCTCGTGCCCACGTGCCTCAACGAGGGCATGCACCCAGGCAGCATGCAGCGCCCAGCCGGCTGTTTCACAAGCTGGGCTGGCGCATGCTGCGGGGCGAATGACGCCGCGGGAGGCCATCCCTCTCCTCTAGTCGACCCTCTCTCTCAGCCATTACAGTTGCGTCCCGCCTTCCCTCCGGGGGCTACATTTGTATCCCCACAACAGTCCTGTGTGGTAGCTTAGGCTGAGAGGGAGTGACTGCCCAAGGTCACCCAGTGAGCAGTGGATGGCATCTCCTGGTCCTCAGGCGGCAAAATGCCCTGGACCAGCCTGGCGCTGGGTGGGCGCGTGGTCCTGTCCTGCTCCCCTTGCCCTGTCTGAATGGGTCAGTGAGCCTGTGTCCCTTTCTTGAGTGTGGGTGTTTTCATGTTTTCTGTGTCTGGGCTGTATGCTGTCTAACTGGAAGCGTGTGTTCGTCTCTGAATTCTCTGTCATGGATGAGGTATTAGTCTTTTTCTTCCAGGAAAGCGTGGAAGATGATTTTCGCTACAATTAGTAGTAAAAACGTGTTTTTGACCTTGTACAAACAATAGCTTTCTTTGACTGTGTGTACGCGCGCGTGCACGCACACATGTCATGTGTGGGTTCAGTACTGGGGTCAGAGTAGGGGGGCCGCTACAAGCTGCCAGCCCCAGGGCTCGTCATGGCCTTGATCCGGTCCTGTGCTGAATGATGCCTGCCAGGCAGGCCCGGCCCAAGGCAGCTTGCTGCCTGAAGCGCGCCCCGCCACTGCTGCCCTGCTTCTTTTTCTTCTGGTGGGGGCAGCTGTGGGGGCACCGCCCACCCTCCCACCCAGTCTGCTCGGCAGCCAGCTAACCGCACTGGCCACACCCGCCCGCGTCCTTTTTTTGGCGCGCATACCTGCACCCGCCTCAGTGCCACTCCTGTCCTCCCTGTCAGCTGCTCCCAGTTTGTTCTGGGACCTCTCACAATACTTCCGCCGACCCCTCGCAAGCACCCTGCAGCTGCTGCACAATGTGGAAGCAGCTGATGGGTGGGAGTCGCAGTGAAAGTGCACCCAGAAAAGTAAGCCGGTGGGCACGCCAGCTGGGTTGGCCAGCCAGCCAGCTGCCACCCAAGCATCTTAGGTGGGGCACGAGGGAGGGAGGGAGCGAGCGAGCGGGCGGGCGCGTCCTGGTCCTGCTGGCTGCCTGCAACTCATCACTCTTCCCATATTCTGCCGCCTCATGTGCCCACATCAGGCTGCTTCGTGGCGGGGCCGCCCTGCTGCCAAGGGACAGATGGGGGAAGGAGGAGTGGGAGGAGCTGGTGTCTCAGCAGAGCTGATGCTCGGCCCTGCAGAGCTGAGCATCCCTTCCCTCCTGCCAATCAAATTTGCAGCCTCCCATGGCTGCTTTTCATTGAACAGCAAAACACAGTCGCTGTGAGACGGTTACAGAGATCTACCACTGCCCCATCTGTTTTATGGCCAGTTCGGTTGTATGAGTGAGCCCATAGTGATCCCTTGGTGAAACCAAATGTTTTTCTGGCTAGTCCTTTGCTTTGCTTCTTTCCTTTTGAAAGCTTCTTTCTTCTCTATTTCAGCACTGGTTGGAATTCACAAAGTCTGTTGTAAAGCAAATGCGATGTAAGTATTGTATTATTAAGAATGCTGGGACAGGTCTGACTTCTGGAACTGAGGCATGCCCTGATCTAGTGCCATCAGCAGGAGGGATGTGGTTGAGGTGTTCTTGATTCTGGGTCCCTTTGGTGTCCCAGGATCTGCACTGTCTGGACAGTTCCTTGAACTTGCATATCTGGAATCCAAACGTCCTCGTATTCTCTGAGCATCTCTGTGTTTTAAATGTGACTGAGGGCATTTCTACACCAGCCTAAAATCCTGCATTTAAAACGGGGCTTTCTGCTTCTGTTTTAAATGCAGGCTCACCACTGGCTCCCTTACATGTGCTTTCCCCCCCCCCCCAGCTTCTCCCCATATCTGAGTCTTCCATTATCTTTCATGGATCTCGCTTCTCTTCTTGCCGCTTTAATTCTTAGCGGAACACAACAGGGTAATTTGATAGCTGCGATCTATTTAAAAATGGAACAAAGGGCATTTAGTGCAGGAGAGTCACGGCAGGGTCACGGCATCATGTAAAGAGCCCGCAAACTTCCGTGAAGGAGCCATCTCCATTGCAGGATAAAAGCTCCGTGTGATGAAGACCTGAGCTTGCTTTTAATTGACAGAATCTGGTTCTGCTCAGTAGTTAGTGGCAGAATTCTTCATTTCTGACAACATATCAGAGAAATGAGAGTGTTTTCAAGTGCTTTATTACAATTAATTTGAAACAAAGCTGCCCTGTCCTGATGACATCATCTAGCTGGACAGCAGGTTAACTTTTTCTACTGCAAGTATGACCTGTGCTGTCAGTATGTACACAGACCATCATGGAGTCATTAACTTTAGATCTGGTTTCAGCAGTTCGGGTTCCTTATTAGGTGTCCAGTAGCTTGAGCTAATTTTTGCTTTGCAGAGATCAAAGCACTCCCTTGCACCAGAACAAAGTCTAGCTTTGCTAAATGGGATCTAGGGCATGTTTGCGGAGATAGAGACAGTACTGACATGCTGTGCATTGTCCCTGGATCTTACTTGAAGCTGGCTGCTGTTGATTCCCCAACCAATCCAATGGTGTTCTTCTCTTCTGCAGCACAGCCTCCATTCACCATGTGCTTCAGGGTGAAATTCTATCCCACTGACCCTGCTGCTCTGAAAGAGGAAATCACTAGGTAAGGCTGGGCATATTTCCTTCATTCTTGAGCTGGCCACAAAAAGGTGCCTACCTTGGGAGATCCTTGGACATTTTGTGAGAAGTTTGCTTTGTCTGTCACTTCTATACCAGAGTGTTCTGATTTATGTGAGAGAGTAAGGGAGCAATCCATGTGCAAGAGAATCGATTTTCAAAACATGGAAAGAAACACCCACGCCATTTGTGAGGCTTTGTATTCCAGCACCACTTCTTAAGGGGCTTTGGTAGTAGCACAGCTGAACAATTTTATTTCAGCCTCTTCTCTCGGACCTCATGGTCTGCTAGTAGAACTGAGCTGCATGTAGAGTTCTTTTCCATATGCCCCTCTGGCCTCTGTGATTTAAGGGTTTCAGAATAGTTTGATGTGCCCCAAAGATTTCTCATAGGATAATCTTCTGAGCTGAAATTCACCAGGTTGTATCTCTGATGGATAGGGATAGTTATGCACAGTTCCCACCATTGTGAAGCTGCAATAAGGAGGAATGCTGTATCCATTGCATATATGTCTTCTGTTATGCCTCTGCTTTGATGACGGCTTAGCATTGCTTAGGTGCTGGTGAGGCCTATGGATTGTTTTTTTCCAGCAAGGTCAGGTTTCAGGAACAGGAACAGATCAGCACCATTGAAAGCTCCAAGTGGAAGCCAGACAGGCTTGTCTGTATGATGCTCCAACAAGGAGCACATAGAGACTGAGGCTTAAATAAGAGTGTAGTTAAATTTAGGATGGTTGGCTCCACCTCCCTGCTGACTGAGGCTTGGTCTCTTAAAGGGGCCTGTCCTGCTTCAGCAATCTCAGGCTGCGATGATGTAGGAGTGGCTGTAGCATGCTAGTGTCCTCATGGCCCGAGTCCTCAGAGTCTGAGGATGGTAATACAACATCCTCTGGATGCAGGGGAGCCGATCGCTGATGTCTTTCTGGAGAACTGGGTACTGGGGAGATGGAAGTCTTGTGATGCCCTTCCTTGGCCGAGTCCTCTCCCATTAACTCCGAAGGCAATGAATCAGGATCCTCTGAGGATGAGGGTTTGGAGTCCTGGTCCAGGACAATCTGCCTGTCACAGAACTGGTAATGCTGTGGATGATTCCTGGTATATTTTTGACTCTTGAAGTTGTCTTGTTTAATGTTGTGTCCAAGAAATATTCCTGTTATCACAGAATATAAGATGCAAACATTGGTAGAGGGTGGAAGGTTTGAGGCAGCGGTGGGGGGTGGGGTTGGATGGAAGGCCCCCTTCCTCCTTTGTCCTGTCCTATGGTCCTTCCCATCAAGTGCTGTCTCCAAAGAAACAACATTTCTCTCATGGGCTGCAGCCTCAGGAAGAAGCAAGCATCTGCTAGTCCGCCAGCCCATCCTGCAGCACTGAAAATCTATCACCAATATTATGTTTGCAAAAGACAGTCCAGGATTTTCATGAAGTTGTAACTTTCTAGAATGAGGGCTTTATGGAGCCTTAACTGGGAAGCAAATAAGCAAATAAGGAAATAAAGTTTTCCTGAATGCAAAAATGCAGACTCAGTTATTTTCCAGCCAGGACATCTTGATCTCTTGACAGCATCCCATTGTACCGAGTCTGATTTTCTGATTGTTAATAAATGATGGAGAGTGAATTCTTTCTTCCCAGACTGAGAATTGTGTGTGTAAATGATCTAGTGATGGTTTGAGAAGCAGAAAAACACAGGCATTCTTCACAAAGGCTTCTGCCAACTTGGTTGTAAAGCTGCTCTTAAATCTTGATGGGATTTTTAAAATCTCTGTAAATAGCTGTGGCTTGCTTATCAGGACCTATATTCTAACCATCTTCCAAGCATGCTGGGAAGATGACACTTGGTATCTTTACAACAAGGATGGGGAACCTCCGGCCTGTGGGCCAAATTCGCCCCACCAGGCTTTCCCAGCAGGCCCATAAAGGCCTCTGGTGAGGCCCCTCCCATTCCTGAGGCCCCTCCCCCCAGAGTAAGAGAGGGGACAGAAGAACAGCTCCTGACTGAGCCATGGCCTCAAGGGGTACTCCTCAAGAATGCAGCCTCAAGGAGTGTTCAGCTGTCTCTGCTCCCCCCTCTCCTTTCCTCAATTGGGGAAGGTGAGGGATAGGCAAAGTCAGCTCCTATCAGTACCTCAAAGCCCTCTCCTCGAGGCACTGGCCCGGGGCTTCACCCACCCCTCACGACAGGCGAAGCCTGGAAAGGACCAAAGCCAGCTCCTGACTGAGCCACCAGCTCAAGGAGTGCTCCTCAAGCCAGCACCTCTGCTGGGAGCTGGATCAGGCCCTCTCCACCCCTCACCTGTTTGGCACAGATCAGCTGAGGATCAGAGGAGGCCTGCTTTTCATCCCCAGTGCAGTGCACTGGGCAGGGAGGTTTAAATCTCAGCAAAGTTGGTGAGTCCAGCTCTTTCCACATAGAAGAAGGCAGTTGCTGAGGAAGTCCAGCCAGTTTACAAGTTTACAGCTTATCCATGTGAACCCCTGTCTTGGGTGCAACTTGGTTGATAGCAGCTGGGTGTTGGTGCTCATCTGAAGGCATGTCGAGCCCAGTTCTCCTCGGAATCCCAGGCTGAGGCTTGCGGACTTCATGTTGAAGACTTGTTTCAGCAACTGCTGCATTGTGCGTCCATCGGGCCTGAATTTAAATGTGAAATGGCCAATAACTGTGAAATGGCCAATAACTGTGTCTGTCGTTAAGCTGACATACCATATACTAATCTGGAATGCTCAGCGGTCAGCGCCTTCACAGTCATCAAAGATTATAAGGCGAATTGAAATCCCATCCAGACATTTATTCAGGGAGACAATAAGATCCTGACAACTTAAGGCCATCAAAACACATCTTTGCAATCATAGAATGCTGAGGAAGACACTGAGTTGCTGAGGAAGCGAAGCCAGGCAGGCACACTGGGTTGGCTTCCGAATAATATGGCTTCCGTATCATCTAACTGCTTCATTGCCACTTGGCATATCTTCCTCATGCAGGTGAAGAGGAATTGGATTATTTTTTTTCCATCCTTGCAACCCAGCAATTTATTTTTCTTATAGGCAGGAGATTTAAAATGGGGGGAAATCTAATTTTAGCTCCCTTATTTAGAAGTTAATTCACGTCATGCTTCAACTCTTCTTGGCTGGAAAGTCAGAGCATGAAACAAATTCGCAAGTAGGAACCAACAGCCTGACCATTGCTAAGAAATTTTCTTTCAGTTAAATGTTATGCCATTTATCAGTGAAATCTCTAAGAGCCAGTGTGGTGTAGTGGTGAGAGTGTTGGACTGGGAGCTGGGAGATCTGGGTTCTAATCCCCACTCGGCCATGGAAGATCACTGGTGACTTTGGGCCAGTCACAGACTCTCAGCCCAACCTACCTCACAGGGTTGTTGTTGTGAGGATAAAATGGAGAGGAGGAGGATAATGTAAGCTGCCTTGGGTTCCTTGCAAGAGGAAAAAAGGCAGGATATAAATGCAATCAATCAATCATCTCTAGTTAAAGTAAGTCTGATAGTTTCTTAACTCAAGTGCTGTTTTCAGGTTTACTTAACAAAGATAATAGTTTCTGCCTATTAAAGATGCAGATGAATTATTTATTTCCTGGAAAGCCCACATAAAATCAGAAAGAGCTTCCAAAGTGCTATGGCATGTTTGAGGACTAATTTGGTAAGGCAGAGCAGTGATAAAACTCCATGGTTTAATCTGCAGTTGAATTAATTCATTAAGGGCATGATCCTGGAATCTGGCTTCCTGTCATTTGAGCCCATTATTCTGTGTCCTGCACTCTGGGATGATCGAGAAGAGATCCTGGCCTTGTTTACAGTGCCTAGAGCACTTTGGTAAGACAGCAGAAAGCTAACACCATCTCAGTCAAACCCTGAATACAAATACTAGCTGGAGAATGGCTAGTAATGATCTTTTGTCAAAAAGAGGTCATCACTAAACTCCTGCAAATGGAATCCATGGGAAAGGATTTGCCATGAAGCGTGTGCTCCTTGTTGAAGCTTCATGTGGAAGTTATTCTGGCCTGGATGTAAGCAAAGGCACTAATTCCCTGTTTGCTGTGGTTCTCTCGTCAGGTATCTCGTCTTCTTGCAGATCAAAAGAGATCTCTATCATGGCCGCCTCCTGTGCAAGACATCAGATGCTGCTCTGTTAGCTGCCTGTGTCCTTCAAGGTAATGCCCCTTGACAAGGCCCATTTGCTTTTCATGGTAAGTACTGATTATATCATTTCGGTCACAACAGACCACTGCACCAGGCATAGAAGAAATGTCATCCTGATGGTGTGTTGGGCTCCGGCTTCCAGACTGCCCTGGCATTCAGAGCAGGAATTAGAACTGACATCACCATCTCAGCTGCGTGGACACATCCCTTCTGCCCCTTGGTTGCAATGCAGCTGTAACCTGGGCCCAATAAATGGTCCTTTGGTTACCAACACAAACTGGCTGCTGTCCCCCAGCCTCTTGCAATTGTTAAAGTGCAAGACCAGAATGGAAAGGCTTAAGCTGAGTCCCAGGATCATGCATAGCATGGCTAGGGAAGTCCCCTCTCTCTGCCCTGGGGCCTTGGGGAGCCATTGCCAGTCCAGGTAGTTAGTAATATCTGGATAGGTGGACCAAAGGTTTGACTTGCTCTGTTCGCTAAAAGGAAAAGGAAAGTCCTTGTGTGCAACCTGTCAAATAATCATTGCTGACCTTTCTGTCTCTCTCTCTCTCCCCCTTCCTTCCTTCCTTCCTTCCTTCAGCGGAGATTGGTGATTATGACCCTGGAAAGCACCCTGAGGGTTACAGCTCCAAATTCCAGTTTTTCCCCAAGCATTCAGAAAAGCTGGAAAGGAAAATTGCAGAGATCCACAAAATTGAGCTCAGGTGACTTCTGCAGTTGTGTTTAGCCTGGACCCTTGTACTTCTATTATTCTGTTGTTAGGCTTCTATTGTTAGTCACACAATGAAAATTCATGACAAAAGAAACTCTGCATACTGGGAAAAAGGCCCAAATCAGAGTCCAGCCCTGAAGTCTCCTTTGTCCTGCTTGCTGGGATTTGAAAGAGAGAAGTCTTGACCTTGGAATAATTAAAAGAGGAGGTTATGTAGATATCAGTCTGATGTCCTTTGGAGGATGTTTACCCCCTCTCCTTACCCTGGGGTCACCGGTAAACTGGATAAGATAAGAGTCCAGTTACTCCAGTTTTACCACTGGGACTAAATTCAGCCTAAAACATACTATGAATTGACAGTCTGTCACTATCTACTGGGTAACTGAGCAGCAGGGACTTGTATACAATGTGAAGAGTAATTGCTTTAGTTTAGAGATGTAACTGGGATGTTGTTCAGTCGCTAAGTCGTGTCTGACTCTTTGTGACCCCATGGACCATAGCACGCCAGGCCTTCCTGTCTCCCAGAGTGTGCTCAAGTTCATCTTCATTGCATCGGTGATGCTGTCTAGCCATCTCATCCTCTGCCGTCCCCTTCTCCTTTTGCCTTCAATCTTTCCCAGCATCAGGGTCTTTTCCTGGGAGTTTTCTCTTCGCATTAGGTGGCCAAAATATTTATTTTTATTTTATTTTATTTATTTCATTTCTATACCGCCCAATAGCCGAAGCTCTCTGGGCGGTTCACAAAAATTAAAACCAAACAACACACAATAAAACCATTTAAAATATATAGAACATTAAAACCACAATATAACAATACAACCACAATAAAACCTAGCAGCAGTACAGGAGTTTAAAATACAGATTTAAAACAGCAAAGATAAAAATTTAGAAAGCTAAAATGCCTGGGAAAATAAAAAGGTCTTCACCTGGCGCCGAAAGGAGTACAATGTAGGCGCCAGGCGAACCTCACTAGGGAGGTCATTCCAGAGCCGGGGTGCCACAGCAGAAAAAGCCCTCCTCCTAGTAGCCACCCGCCTCACTTCCTTTGGCAGGGGCTCACGGAGAAGGGCCGCTGATGATGATCTTAAGGTCCGGGCAGGCACATCTGGGAGGAGGCGATCCTTCAGGTAACCTGGCCCCAAGCCGTTAAGGGCTTTGAATGTTAACACCAGCACTTTGAATCAGGCCCGGAAATGGACTGGCAGCCAGTGCAGCTGGAAAAGTACTGGCGTAATATGAGCTCGCAGGCCAGTCCCTGTTAACAATCTTGCTGCCCTATTTTGGACCAGCTGAAGTTTCCGGACCGTTTTCAAAGGCAGCCCCACGTATAACGCATTGCAGTAATCCAGACGAGAAGTTATCAGAGCATGGATAACTGTAGCTAGGCTATCTCTGTCCAGATAAGGGTGTAGTTAGTATACCAGCCTAAGCTGATAAAAAGTGCTCCGTGCCACTGAGTTCACCTGTGCCTCAAGTGACAGTTCTGGATCCAAGAGCACCCCCAAACTACGAACCTGATCCTTTAGGGGGAGTGCAACCCCCGCCAGGACAGGTTGAATATCACCTAGCCGGGCAGATGAACCACCCACTAACAGTACCTCCGTCTTGTCTGGATTGAGTTTCAGTTTATTAGCCCTCATCCAGTCCATTACCGTGCCCAGGCACTGGTTCAGAACAGCCACTGCCTCACCTGGGTTTGATGAGAAAGAGAGGTAGAGCTGGGTGTCATCCGCATATTGATGGCACCTCAGCCCACACCTCCGGATAACCTCCCCCAGCGGTTTCATGTAGATGTTAAACAGCATGGGGGATAAAATAGAGCCCTGTGGAACCCCATGGCACAATTGCCATGGCACAGAGCAATAATCCCCCAGCACCACCTTCTGTAATCGGCCATCCAAGTAGGAGCGGAACCACTGTAGTGCAGTGCCTCCAACTCCCAACCCAGACAACCTATCCAGAAGGATACCATGGTCGATGGTATCGAAAGCCGCTGAGAGGTCCAGGAGAATCAACAGGGTCGCACTCCCCCTGTCCCTCTCCCTGCAGAGGTCATCCCACAGGGCGACCAAGGCAGTTTCCGTTCCAAAACCAGGCCTGAAGCCCGATTGAAATGGATCTAGATAATCCGTTTCATTCAACAGTGCCTGGAGCTGTCCTACAACCACCTGCTCAAGCACCTTGCCCAGGAAGGGGATGTTGGCCACTGGCCTATAATTGTTAACATCCTCTGGGTCCAGGTTAGGCTTTTTCAGGAGTGGTCTAATTACTGCCTCTTTTAAAGCAGCAGGCACCACTCCCTCTCTCAAGGAGGAATTTACAACCTCCTGGACCCAGCCGGACAACCCCTCCTTGTTTGATTTAATAAGCCATGAAGGGCAAGGGTCAAGCACACAAGTGGTCGATCGGACTTGGCCAAGCACCTTGTCCGCATCCTCAGGCCTCAGTAACTGAAACTCATCCAATAAAACTGGACCAGACGGTGCTCTGAACGCCTCTACCAATGGAACTGCATTAATGGTGGTGTCCAATTCATGACGAATCTGAGCGACTTTATCCTCAAATAGCCGCGCAAACTTGTGACAGCGTGCTACCGAGGGTTCCACCGTCTCTCTCCCTGGCCCAGAATGTAACAGGCCGCGAACCACTCGGAAAAGCTCCGCTGGACGACACTGAGAAGGTGCAATGCTGGTGGAAAAGAACTGCCTCTTTGCCACCCTCACCGCCACAGAGTAGGCTCGATAGTGGGCTCTTACCTGTGTTCGGTCAGACTCAGCACGAGTTTTCCTCCACCTGCGTTCTAGCCGTCTCCCCTCCTGCTTCATGGCCCTCAGCTCAGGTGTATACCAAGGAGCTGGCCGGGCTCTGCTCAGAGGGAGAGGGCGCTTGGGCGCGATCGTGTCAACCGCCCGAGTCATCTCTGCATTCCACAGAGCGACCTGGGCTTCGACAGGAGCACCAGCCATACCAGCAGGAAAATCCCCCAGAGCCCTCTGGAATCCATCGGAATCCATTAATCTCCGGGGGCGGACCATTTTAATAGGTCCCCCACCCTTGCAGAGGGGAAAGGCCGCCAGGAGTCTAAACCTCAGCAGGAAGTGATCTGACCATGACAAAGGGACAGATGTTAATTCCTCCACTTTCAGATCACCATCCACCTGCCCAGTCGAGAAAACCAGATCAAGCGTGTGTCCTTTTATACGCGTTGGGCCGATGACATGTTGGGACAGCCCCATGGTTGTCATGGCGGCCATGAAGTCCTGAGCCGCCCCGGATACAGCGGCCTCGGCATGGAAGTTGAAATCCCCCAGGACCATCATCCTGGGGGTCCTCAACACCAAGTCCGAGACCACCTCCGTCAGCTCAGGCAGGGAGTCTGATGGGCAGCGGGGTGGGCGGTACACCAACAGAATCCCCAGTCTGTCCCGGGTACCCAACACAAGGTACAAACACTCAAGATCTGCACTCGAATGAGCAGGAAGCCTGGAGAGGGAGATTGAATTCCTATAGACCACGGCAACCCCCCCTCCCCGACCCTCAAGTCGGTGTTGGTGCTGCACCGAGTACCCAGGAGGGCACAGCTGGGAGAGAGTGACCCCTCCCAGTTCCCCCACCCAGGTCTCAGTAATACATGCCAGGTCAGCCCCCTCATCCACAATCAAATCATGGATGAGGGAGGTCTTATTTTGGGCCGACCTGGCATTCAGCAGCAGCACCACCAGACCCGAGGGCAAACTAGTAAGGCTGCCAGGAACCATCAGGTTGGGGGAAGAACCAGAAGAGGGGACAGCTGTAAGATGTCTAGCCCCTCTTCTCCTCAGCTGGCCTGTTAATCCCCCAACGCCATACCTCCCCCTGCCCGTGACCACAGTTATGGTGGCACCTCCCCCACCCCCTGAGTTGCCCAATAGTCCTCCCAGGCACATATTAAAATATTAAGATATAAAATACACAACAGTTTAAAAGAATATAGAAGAGATAAAAGAGAACAGCAGCTAAGAAGGAGCAGATAGTCCACGTTTGCCCCTTCCCCTTGTCTTTAAAGCTGCTGCCCTCTGCTGCTGCTGCTATTTGCTGCTGGTATTGTGACTGCTGGTGTCTCTGGAAAGGCAGGTGGGTAGATCTTCAGGTCCTACGCGACTCCAAGTGCGACGCTAAGTGCGCACTTAGCGTCGCACTTGGCGCGACGCCGAGGCGCTGCCTCTGGCAACCCCGCCTTAAGTACCTGTGGTACTTAATATTTGAATATAAAAATATTTGAGCTTCAACTTCAATATCTGTCCTTCCAATGAGCAGTCAGGGTCGATTTCCTTTAGGATGGACTGATTTGACCTCCTTGCAGTCCAAGGGACCCGTACGAGTCTTCTCCAGCACCACAGTTCGAATTCTTTGGCTCTCAGCCTTCCTTATAGTCCAGCTCTCACAGCCATACGTTGCTACTGGGAAAACCATAGCTTTGATTGTACGGACCTTTGTCGGCAAGGTGATGTCTCTGCTTCTTACTATGCTGTCTAGGTTTGCCATAGCTTTCCTCCCAAGGAGCAAGCGTCTTTTAATTTCATGGCTACAGTCACCATCTGCGGTGATCTTGGAGCCCAAGAAAGTAAAATCTGTCACTGCTTCCATGTCTTCCCCTTCTATATACCAGGAAGTGATGGGGCCAGATGCCATGATCTTAGTTTTTTTAATGTTGGGTTTCAAACCAGCTTTTGCACTCTCCACTTTTACCCTCAACAAGAGCTCTTGAGTTCCTCTTCGCTTTCTGCCATTAGGGTGGTATCGTCTGCGTATCTGAGGTTGTTGATAATTCTCCCAGCAATCTTAATTCCGACCTGTGATTCATCCAACCCGGCGTTTCTCATGATGTACTCTGCATATAAGTTAAATAAGCAGGGTGACAATATGCAGCCTTGTCGTACTCCTTTCCCAATTTTGAACCAATCGGTTGTTCCATGTCTGGTTCTTACTGTTGCTTCTTGACCATGCAAGTGTTATGGTGTCTGCTCCTTGTGGCCATTGTAGCGCTCTTACACACTGCTTCAGAACTGCGGGGCCGCCAGGGAGTCTTAAAGGCCCAAGTGGCCTGGGTTCCTTACATGCAAACCCAGCAGAACTTGATCTGCTCCACTGCTCTGGCTCTTTTCCAATGTACTTTGTGCACACACTGCTCGCCTACGAAAGCAGAGGGACAGGGGCAGACCACAGGTGGGCCAGGGGCAGAAATCTGGTGGAGGAGCCACACTGTGGCCCAGGACTGCTTAGGGCTGCACCATGCTCTTTTTTTCTTGACACATGCTGTCCTTTATCAGCCACATGACAGGCAGAAATTCCACCGGCATGGTATTTCTGTGGCAGGAACAAATGGAGATGGTTTTGTAAGTTCTTGGTCTATTTTTCTTCCTCCTAGAAATTGGTACTCCTGAACTGTTAATGGGAACTGGGAATATGTTGATTCCAAATGATGGTCATGCTTTTCTCCATTTTTCTCTCTTCCAGTGGTCAGACACCAGCTACATCAGAATTAAACTTTTTAAGGAAAGCTCAGACCTTGGAGACGTATGGGGTTGACCCACATCCATGCAAGGTATGTAGCTGTGCTCCCCACTGAAATCCTTCCTTAGGTCTTCAAGCCTTAGGTCAATTCGGTGTTCATTTTTACAGTAGCCATTGATAAGACGTGATCAATTTGATGTGGAGCTGTTTTTTAGGAGAGAGCCATGCTTCGCAAGCCAGCCGCAGAAGAAGTGCTTGTTCTAGTTCCTGGCAGCTGAGAATGCAATCAAGTAGCAAACCCAGCCACAAGATGCTGGCTCTGCTCGCCTTTCTCCGACTGAGGCACACTAATCCCACGGATGGCATGAAACTAATGCAGCTGGGATGAGCTGAACATGGCCAAGTTCAATGCCTGTTTCTCAGACCTTCTGTGGGTTTGGCTGGCTGATGTGTTCTTCCATTTCTATGTATGGCATACCCTAGGCTGCTCTCAGCTGAGCACAGGCTTTCAGTCACACGAGAGAGGCACCCGTGGGAGTCTCTCCAGGGTAGTGTGTCATGCCCTCCATGCAGTTGCAGCCCCAGGAACAGGGGCCTGCAGGTCTGTGTGTTGTTGATTTGAGTGTTCTGCTCTTGCACGAGCCAGCCGCACCAGCTGCACCAACAGCGGAGGCACTGAGCTGAAGGCGAAGCTGCTGGGTGTGTTGTGTTTTTCACCAGGCTACTTGCCGGGGCCCTGACCTCCCCTTGCTTCCATCAGCAGGTCAGGCAATGCTAAGGGGTGGGGAAAGGGAAACTGGTCCAGCTTTCAAAAAGGTGAAGGAAGTTCACACACACTTTACATCCAGTTCGGAATGGATCTAAGCCTATCAGTTACAGGCCAAGTTGCCCGTCTCCCATCAGACTGTGAGATCATCAGCAAAGCACAGCCAGATTCAGAAGACCCTGAAGCTGCCCTAGCCAGCTGCTGTTGGGCAGAATGTGACTGGCTCACGGAGGCCACGAAACAGCTGACTGGGGAAAGGATCCTCTGGGACCCTAATAGCTGGATGCAGCCACCTGGCTGGTCAGGCTCCTGTGCAGCAGGTGTGACTTTAAAAGACTGATTATTTATTATTTTTTAAAGCTACTTCATATCCCCCTGTATACAGGTTCCCAAGGCAGCTAACAACATAAAATCCATAAAACTGTAAAAACAAACAATCAAATATATCATAAAACCAATTTAAAAACAATCTAAATGCAGACTGGGCGGTGATAAAGACAAAAGAACTAACCAGGTAGTTTAAACACCAACATTGAAGATCAATGTATCTTCAAAAAAAATGCAAGGCAGACGGCAGATGCATCTCTTGGGGCAGGGAGTCTCACAACATGGGCACAGCCCTGAGGAGGCTCTCGCTGTCTGTGTTCCTGTCAGATGTGTGCCTCAGATACAGGCGGGACACGTGGAAGCAGCTCCCCAGCTGATCTTAGAAGGCAGGCAGTTTCACACAGGAGGATTTAAGCTATTCTGGTCTTGGGCCCTTTTACGGCTTTCCAGCACCTTGAAATAGGCCCAGAAATAGATTGGTAGCCAGTGCCATGGTGAAAAGAAAATCCGATGCTGTAAAGAACAATATTGTTTAGGAACCTGGAATGTCAGATCAGTGAATCAAGGTAAGCTGGAGGTGGTCAAACATGAGATGGCAAGATTGAACATCGACATCTTGGGAATCAGCGAACTCAAATGGACAGGCATGGGCGAATTTAATTCAGGTGACCATCATATCTACTATTGTGGGCAAGAATCCCTTAGAAGAAATGGAGTAGCACTCATAGTCAACAAAAGGGTGGGAAAAGCAGTACTGGGGTACAATCTTAAAAATGATAGAATGATCTCAGTACGAATCCAAGGCAAACCATTCAACATCACAGTAATTCAAGTCTATGCCCCAACCACTGAGGCCGAAGAAGCTGAGGTTGATCGGTTCTATGAAGACCTACAACACCTTCTAGAACTAACACCAAAAAAAGATGTCCTCTTCATCATAGGGGATTGGAATGCTAAAGTAGGAAGTCAAGAAATCAGCGGGATAACAGGCAGGCATGGCCTTGGTGTACAAAATGAAGCAGGACAAAAGCTAATAGAGTTTTGCCAAGAGAACATGCTGATCATAGCAAACACTCTTTTCCAACAGCACAAGAGGCGACTCTACACATGGACGTCACCAGATGGTCAATATCGAAATCAGATTGATTATGTCCTTTGCAGCCAAAGATGGAGAAGCTCCATACAGTCAGTAAAAACAAGACCTGGAGCTGACTGTGGCTCAGATCATGAGCTGCTTCTTGCAAAATTTCGGCTGAAATTGAAGAACGTCGGGAAAACCACTAAACCGTTCAGGTATGACCTAAATCATATCCCTGATGAATATACAGTGGAGGTGAGGAATAGATTTCAGGGATTAGACCTGATAGACAGAGTGCCTGAGGAACTATGGACAGAGGTCCGTAACATTGTTCAGGAGGCAGCAACGAAATCCATCCCAAAGAAAAAGAAATGCAAGAAAGCCAAGAGGCTGTCTGACGAGGCTTTCCAAGTAGCTCACGAAAGAAGGGAAGCGAAAAGCAAGGGAGAAAGGGGAAGATATACCCAACTGAATGCAGAGTTCCAGAGAATAGCAAGGAGAGACAAGAAGGCCTTCTTAAATGAACAATGCAAAGAAATCGAGGAAAACAACAGAATGGGAAAGACTAGAGATCTCTTCAAGAAAATTGGAGATCTCAAGGGAACGTTTTGTGCAAAGACGGGCATGATAAAGGACAAAGAAGGCAGGGACCTAACAGAAGCAGATGAGATTCAGAAGAGGTGGAAAGAATACACAGAAGAACTATACAGGAAAGATCTGAATGTCCCTGATAGCCATGATAGTGCGGTCACTGAACTTGAGCCGGACATCCTCGAGAGTGAAGTCAAGTGGGCCTTAGGAAGCATTAGTAACAACAAAGCTAGCAGAGATGACAGTCTTCCAGCTGAGCTATTTAAAATCCTAAAAGATGATGCTGTTAAAGTGCTGCATTCAATATGCCAACAAATCTGGAACACTCAACAGTGGCCACAAGACTGGAAAAGGTCAGTTTACATTCCAATTCTAAAGAAGGGCAACGCCAAAGAGTGTTCAAACTACCGCACAATTGCGCTCATTTCACATGCCAGCAAGGTGATGCTCAAGATCCTACAAGCTAGGCTTCAGCAGTATGCGAACCAAGAACTACCGGAAGTACAAGCTGGGTTTCGAAGAGGCAGAGGAACTAGAGATCAAATCGCCAACATTCGCTGCATCATGGAGAAAGCAAGAGAATTCCAGAAAAACGTCTATTTCTGCTTCATTGACTACGCTAAAGCCTTTGATTGTGTGGATCACAACAAACTGTGGCAAATTCTGAAAGAGATGGGAGTACCAGACCACCTTACCTGTCTCCTGAGAAACCTGTACGAGGGTCAAGAAGCAACAGTAAGAACCAGACATGGAACAACCGATTGGTTCAAAATTGGGAAAGGAGTACGACAAGGCTGCATATTGTCACCCTGCTTATTTAACTTATATGCAGAGTACATCATGAGAAACGCCGGGTTGGATGAATCAGAGGTCGGAATTAAGATTGCTGGGAGAATTATCAATAACCTCCGATATGCATACGATACCACCCTAATGGCAGAAAGCGAAGAGGATCTAAAGAGCCTCTTGTTGAGGGTGAAAGAGGAGAGTTTAAAAGCTGGTTTGAAACTCAACATTAAAAAAACGAAGATCATGTCATCTGGCCCCATCACTTCCTGGCACATAGAAGGGGAAGAAATGGAAGCAGTGACAGATTTTACTTTCTTGGGCTCCAAGATCACCGCAGACGGTGACTGTAGCCATGAAATTAAAAGACGCTTGCTCCTTGGGAGGAAAGCTATGGCCAACCTAGACAGCATAGTAAGAAGCAGAGACATCACCTTGCCGACAAAGGTCCGTCTAATCAAAGCTATGGTTTTCCCACTAGTAATGTATGGCTGTGAGAGCTGGACTATAAGGAAGGCTGAGCGCCGAAGAATTGATGCTTTCGAACTGTGGTGCTGGATACGACTCTTACGAGTCCCCTGGACTGCAAGGAGGTCAAATCAGTCCATCCTAAAGGAAATCAACCCTGAGTGCTCATTGGAAGGACAGATAATGAAGCTGAAGCTCCAATATTTTGGCCACCTAATGCGAAGAGAAAACTCCCTGGAAAAGACCCTGATGCTGGGAAAGACTGAAGGCAAAAGGAGAAGGGGACGGCAGAGGATGAGATGGCTAGATAGCATCACGGATGCAATGAATATGAACTTGAGCACGCTCCGGGAGAGAGCGCAGGACAGGAAGGCCTGGCGTGCTATGGTCCATGGGGTCACGGAGAGTCGGACACGACTGAACGACTGAACAACAAGCCATGGGAGCAACAGAGAAGTCATATGTCCAAAGGACAAGCCCTGGTCGGATCCTTTGCAGCAGCTTTTTGAATCAGCTGCAGCCAGTTTCCAAGCCCTTTTCAAGGGCAGACTCATCTAGAGTGTATTATAGTAGTCTGAATGAAAGGAAACAAAGACTTGTGTCATCTTCTTTCTCCAGAAATGGATGCTGTTGGCACACCAGTTTAAGCTAGGCAAAGGCATTCCTGGCTATAGCTATCACCTGCCCATCTACCAGCAAAGCTGAGTCAGGGAATACTGTTCAATTGTAAGGCTTTCAAGCCATCTGAAACAGGCACTGCCCCTTTCCCCTGACTGGCATGCTTACTCGCCAGAATTCTGTTCTGTCTAGATGAAGATTCAATTTGTTTTCCCACACCCACGCTTTCACTGACTGTAGGCCTCAGTTCAAGACCTCCACCATCTCCCTGGAATCCAGTGGAAAGGAGCTTGGCAGCATCTGCTTGTTGGTGACATGAACCTCAGATCCCTTCGTCATCTTCTCCCGTTGTTCCATGTAGACAAATGGTTCCCAGCCTTGGCTCCCCATTTGTTGAGGGACTACAGCTCCCACCATCCTTGAGCATTAGCCATGCTGGCTGGGGATGATGGGTCCCCAGAAGTTGGACTGCATGATGGGGGACCACTGAAGTAGATGTTAAACAGCATAAGGAATGGGTGGGCAACTCAGACCCCCCACTATACCACTGATAAGGGGAAAACAGGGCGGGGGGAGTAGCAGTTTACTGCTGAATTTTGGAGGCAAACCATTACAGAAGTTTGGAGCAGACCAATTTAGTTTGAAAAGAAGCAAAAGTTGTTAATTCTAAGCCTCCATACTGGCTCCATAGCAACTACAGAGGCTTAAAACAAACCAATTTAGCTCACTTTCAAGCTACACATGTCTGCTCTAAGGTTCTGCAGTGGTTTGCCACCAAACATTGGTAACAAATGGCTACTTCCCTGCTTTTTTGCCACCAGTCAGGGGAACCAGGGAACCTGAGTGAGCAGTGAGCAGAGGGACCCATCAAGCTCGTGAAGCACATCCTACATGGGGGGTGGAGGTGGTAAAGGATCCCTTTTTGCCACTCCCTAGCAACAAAGGAACAATACATGTGGCAAAGCCTAAGATTGTGTTAGGTTTTTTAGCAGCCACATCACACCGTTGGCTCATATTCAGCTTGTGATCCACAGAGAGAGCAATCAAATAATCCCTGGGTGAGCATCCCAGGGACCATAGGATGGTCCGACCCCCTCCCCCTCGCAGCTGGTGTGGAGAGAACCGCACTAGCTGCTTCTCCAAAGTAGGAAAAGTGACTTCAGAGGAGGAGGAAAGGGGGTGTTCTGGGGGTGAGGAGGAGACTGGAGAGGCCAGGATATGAGTTATCCTGAGTCCCCTCAGCCTCCTTCCCTGTCCCTCCAAAGCATCCCAACTAGAAGGGCTGAAAAGCCCATCTAGTGAACATACAGGAGAACGTAGGACAGGGAGGCAAAGATTGCCTCCGCTGTTCCTCTTGCCCTGTCAGCTTCAGCCCAGGAGGGCTGTTGCCCACCTCCCAGCTGAGCAGAGCAGAGCAGAGGAAGCTGCTCCAGCTGGTCCAGGGACTACAGAAGCAAGCAAGCTCCCAGAGAGCGAGCAACCAGAGCGAGCAAACAGGAGTTGGCCAGGGGAGTTGCAGTGGTAGAAAAGACTAAGGAGACAAAGGAGACAGAGGCAAAGAGGTAAGTGGGGTGCAGGAAGCCCAGGGGGCTGCCCTTTATTCTTCTGAGTGGCTGGGAGCTCACCAGGTGCTCCTGAGAGCTCCAACTGAATTGGGGGGGGGGACACACTGAGTACTTCCAGCAGCTGTGTGGGCAGGAATACTCAGTCTCTTTCCTGCCTCCCAGCTCAGCAGAGCAGAGGAAGCTGCTCCAGCTGGTCCAGGGACAACAGAAGCAAGCAAGCTCCCAGAGAGAGAGTGAACAGGGGGAGCAAACAGGAGTTGGCCAGGGGAGGTCAAGGGGGAGGCCCCTAACATCTTTTTTTTAATTATTTGTCTTGTAACACACACTTCCATAGCAGTGGGACTCTGTTTTTAAGCTGCAGTGAGTAGAGGACTAGCCACAGGCTAGTCTAGAACAATCAGAAAGCTAGACACAAAGAGGGAAAAGAGGCTATGGAAGGACAAGACTCTACAGTGGTGGTGACCTGCGAGGTGTGTGCAACGTTTGTTTTCTTGCCTGAGAACAACATGGCCTACACCTGCAACAAGTGCAAGTTGATCACGCTGCTGGAAGAAAAAGAAAGAGGACTGGAGCGGCAACTGTCGACCCTCCAGGGAATAAGAGAACACAAAGAGTTCTTGGACAGAACAGTGGAACTGCAGCAGCAAAGCAAAGTACAGGAGCTAGAAGAGCAACAGCAAGCTGAGGCAGAAGAGGGAAATGCTGAGGTGAGGAAAAATGCAGTAGAGGATACTCCTTGGGAAAGGGTGACAGTTGGGAGCAGAAGAACTACTAGATACTCGGCACCAGTGGAGGCAGTGGAGCTGTGGAACCGATTCCAGGTACTTGAGGATGAGATTGGAGGACAGCCTGCAGAGGAAGAATTACAGGGGAACCTGCATGAGAGCAAGCAAGAGGCTGAAGGCCAGCCAAGCAGAGGCGATGAAACCCAGGCCTACAGCTACAAGAAGAGAAGAGGCGGAGTAGTGGGAGACTCCTTGCTGCATGGGATTGAAACCCAAGTATGTCGCGAAGACCCATGGACTCGCCAGGTATGTTGTCTCCAGGTATGTTGTATGTTGAGGACGGATTAGAGACGTGACTGAAAGGTTGCCTGCACTCATAAAGCCCACTGACAGGTATCCCTTTCTTCTCATCCATGTGGGAACAAATGATACCGCCAAGCGGAGCTACAAAGAAATCATGTCAGACTTTGAAGCTCTGGGAAGGAAACTCCAGAACTTTGGGGCCCAGATAGTTTTCTCATCCATCCTTCCAGTAGTCAGAAGAGGGATAGAAAGGGAAAGAAAAATACTCCGGGTGAATGACTGGCTACGAAGGTGGTGCCGGCATGAGAGATTTGGATTCTGGAACCACAAGCTATACTTCCTGGAAGATGGACTGTTGGCAAGGGACGGGTTGCGCCTCACAACGGCTGGGAAGAATGTGTTTGGCCACAGCATGAACAACTTCATCAGGAGGGCTTTAAACTGAATGCTACGAGGAAGGGAGATGTAAAGTTGGGGGTAACAATGGACGAAGGTTCACGCACCGCAACGGAGAGAACAGCTCTAATAGTGCCCAGTAATAGTCTTCAGAAACATGAAGGAAGAAAGCCAGACCATGAAGCACATGGCCTTGGATATCTATATACTAATGCCCAGAGTATGGGAAACAAACAGAACGAACTTGAACTCTTAATACAAGAGGGAAATTATGACTTGATAGGTGTAACTGAGACTTGGTGGGATGACTCTCATGACTGGAATACAGCAATTGAAGGATATAACTTGTTCAAAAAGAACAGGAGGAACAGAAAGGGAGATGGGGTTGCACTGTATATGAAAAATACGTATCTCTGCACAGAAGTACAGGAGGATGAGCTTGGTAGCCCCATCGAGAGCATCTGGGTTGAAATAAATGGAGCAAAGAATAAAAGGAACCTGGTGGTTGGAGTCTACTACTGGCCACCCAATCAAGGTGAAGACGAGGATGAAACTTTTGAAAAGCAAATGGCCAGTGTTTCAAGGAAGCATGATGTAGTAGTAATGGGGGACTTCAATTTCCCCGATATTTGTTGGGAGACAAATTCTGCAAAACATGGCCCCTCCAGGAAATTCCTGACGTGTGTGGTGGATAACTTCCTCCTACAGAAAGTAGGAACTAGAGGACTGGCTATCCTTGACTTGATCCTAACCAACAGAGATGACTTAGTGGATCAAGTAGCAGTTACAGGAACTCTGGGGGAAAGCGACCATGTTGTGCTTGAGTTCTTGGTTCTAAGGGAAGCAAAAGCTGAATGTAGTCAAATGCGTACCCTGCATTTTAGGAAAGCTGATTTTAATAAACTCAGAACAATGATCAGTAAGGTCCCATGGCAAGCGACGCCAACAACAAAAGGAGTCCAAGATGGGTGGGAGCTTTTAAAAAAGGAAATTCTCAAGGTACAATTACAAACCATTCCAACAAGAAGAAAAGGTGGAAGACAACAGAAGAAGCCAATGTGTCTTCACAAAAAGCTTAGAGATGACCTGAAAACAAAAAAGGACGCATATAGGAAGTGGAGAGAAGGCCAAGCTACAAAGGAAGAGTACAGGCAGGTAGCACAGAATTGCAGGGATGGCGTCAGGAAGGCTATAGTTGAGAATGAGCTGAGGTTAGCGAGGGAGGCTAAAAGCAACAAAAAGGCTTTCTTCAGCTACATGCATAGTAAAAGACAGAGGAAAGAAATGGTGGTTCTGCTATTCAGTGAGGATGGCAAAATGATAACAGATGACAAAGAAAAGGCAGAAGTGCTCAGTTCCTACTTTGGCTCAGTCTTCTCCCCAAAGATGGTCTATGACCCCCCTGGCAAAGGCGAAGTACAGGCTGAAGGGGCAGGATTGCAGCTTGACATCGATAGGCACATGGTCAAGGAACACCTAATTACTTTGAATGAGTTCTAATCTCCAGAGCCAGATGAACTGCACCCTAGAGTAATAAAGGAACTGGCAGAAGAACTCTCAGAACTACTGTGTATTATCTTTGAGCAATCATGGAGGACGGGTGGAGTGCCAGATGACTGGAGGAGGGCTAATGTTGTTCCTATCTTCAAAAGGTAAAAAGGAGGAACCTGGGAACTACAGACCAGGCAGTCTGACCTCAATCCCTGGGAAAATTCTGGAACAGATGATAAAGCAATCCATCTGTAAGCATCTTGAAAACAATGCAGTGATTACTTGAAGCCAACATGGATTTGTCAAGAACAAATCCTGCCAGACGAATCTGATCTCATTTTTTGATCAAGTAACCTCCCTTGTGGACTGTGGGAATGCTATGGACATCATATACCTCAACTTCAGCAAAGCTTTTGACAAAGTCAAAAATGACTTGGAGGAGGAGGTGCAGGGAATGCTGATCAAATCTGCAGATGACACAAAACTGGGTGGGATAGCTAATACTATGGAAGACAGAAACAAAATTCAAAGTGATCTTGACAGACTGGAGCACTGGGCAGAAAACAACAGAATGACATTTAATAGGGATAAATGCCAAGTTCTGCACCTAGGAAAAAGAAACCCAATGCATAGTTACAAGATGGGGGATACGTGGCTCTACACTACACTACAAGCAAGAAGGATCTTGGAACTGTTGTAGATCGCAAGCTTAATATGAGCCAACAATGTGATATGGCTGCAAAAAAGGCAAATGCTCTTTTGGGCTGCTTTCATAGAAGCATAGCTTCCAAATCCCAGGAAGTACTAGTTTCCCTCCACTCAGCACTGGTTAGGCCTCATCTGGAGTACTGTGTCCTGTTCTGGGCACCACATTTTAAGACGGATGCAGACAAACTGGAGAGGGTTCAGAGGAGGGCAACAAAGATGATCAGGGGACTGGAAACAAAGCCCTATGAAGAGAGACTGAAAGAACTGGGCATGTTTAGCCTTTAGAAGAGAAGACTGAGGGGAGATATGATAATGCTCTTCAAGTACTTGAAAGGTTGTCACAGAGAGGAAGGCCAGGATCTCTTCTCGATCATCCCAGAGTGCAGGACACGGAAGAATGGGCTCAAGTGACAGGAAGCCAGATTCCGGCTGAACATCAGGAGAAACTTCCTGACTGTTAGAGCAATACGACAATGGAACCAATTACCTGGGGAGGTGGTGGGCTCTCCCACACTGGAGGCGTTCAAGACGAGGCTGGACAGCCATCTGTCAGGGATGCTCTGACTTGGATTCCTGCATTGAGCAGGGGGTTGGACTCGATGGTCTTGTAGGCCCCTTCCAACCCTGCTATTCTATGATTCTATGATCAGTGGCCCTCCACCTTGATGACCCGCCCCTCCCCCCATCCAGCCTGGGCAGCATGTTCTGGAACCCTCTGGGGTGATGACATGATCAAGGTGCGCCCACAATACTGCACATGGCCACCCCATCACGCCACCCTGAAGGTGCGCCCACAATGCTAGGCTCTCTTTTTGCGAGGGCTCACCTGGCGACATCATGAGAACATCCCTGGGTGGCCCTTGACACCTGGCTGCCCACACGCCCAGACACCTGTGCTCCGCTGACACGCCAAGGGCTCCCCAATCCCTGCCCAGCAACCTGACGCTCATGTGTGCTCTGACTGCTGCAGGAAGCTGCCCTCAGTTCCTGGCAACATGTTTGCAGGCCTCAGTGCTGCATGGTCCCTGGCCCTGGTGCCTTGCAGGCTCCTCCACAGCAACTTGTGGGGCATCGGGAGCATCCTGCCCCAGGTCTTGCCAGGCAGTATCAGGGTGTGGGCTGTTTGTAACATGACTTCTCCTGCAGGTCTTTAAACTACCGCTCCTCGGAGCAGGTGTGCATTTGTTCGTGCGTCTCTACAAGTGGACTGGGCATCCCCTTTTGAACTAACGGCTTCTGGGAACAGGGATTTGAACCAGCAGCCCCCTGAGCACGTTGTGCCTGCTTTGCAGACCATCCCACAGAGCTCTTTTGCTGGTGGCCGCTGCCGCCTGGTTTTATGTCTTTCTTCCACGGGAGGTAAAATGTTCTGCCCATGAAGGGGGGTTCCAGTCAGCAGTCTGCTGTGTGTGTGTGTGGCTGTGTTATCGGGCAGCACCAGAGGGCTCCCTGGCTGTGCCTGTGTCAGCTGCCTGTTTCCAGAGGATCTTGCACGCTGGGAATTGGGGTGGCTCCCTCTCCACCCACGTGATGTGTGGGCGTTGGGTCGGCACAGTCCCCAACTGGCGGATGGCGGCGTTGTTTCCAGGGCCGCCTCTGGAGGTTCAACACCACGCTTGTGTTCTCTGGTGGTGCGTCACTCCCACTCCCTGGATAGGGTGGCTCTTCGAGCAGCACAGCCGCGCCGTGTTTCTGGCCCTGGTGTGATGTGAGTACTGGGCTGCTCTGCCTGTGAGGAAGGGATTTCCCCAAACTATGGAGTCTCATTGCCAGTAGTTCAAGTTTAAGTTATCTGTTGCAAGAGTTGTTTATGTATTTGGAATGATTTAAATGTTTGCAGGTCTGGTGAGGCATTTGTTAATATTCAATTAAATTATGGTGTGTTTTGATACAAATCCCTTATTGCAGATTTCACTTTACTGCAGACTAAAAATTTGGCTGCTCATTGCTCAAATACACTGGGCAGAAACGGAAGGAAATTGGAAGAAAAATTCAAAGGTGGAACTGACAACTTGTGGCCCTCCAGATGTTTTAACTTACAACTCCCATCAGCCCTAGCCAACATAGCCAATGGTGAAGGATGATGGGAGTTCTAGGCAAAAACATCTGGAGGGCTATAAATTGCCCATCCATGGTCTAAGGGGTATCTTACCCCAGCCCATAATAATGAGGTTCTAAACTTAGCCATGTAGGGCACAGTCCTATGCGTGTTTAAATAGAAAAAGGTCCTACAACTTCCGACATTCTGCAGCCAGTCAAGCTGACTGGGGCATGCTGGGAGTTGTAGGACTTTCTCTGTCCAAATGTGCATAAGGATTGCGCTGCTAATGGACCAGATTTCTACAGTATGTTTGAGGGCTGTTTATATTATGAAGTGAGAAACGGTAGTTGTTATTTCATCTCTGAAATTACCATTCTGTGTATTCTCTGATGAGGCGATGGGGTATGTGTCATGTGTGATAAATCTTGATGTCACGATGTGAATGAAATGGCACATGCAAAGAACGAGGCAGGGAGTAGTGACAAAGCGGGTCCATGTGCACTACAGAGCAGCAGAACAAGCCAGTAACTAGGGATGGAGCGACTGTAGCAGACATTTAAGAAGTGACCAGACATCCCCGCATTAGCCACGTGGTATGTTGCTCGTCTGTATTCCCACCCAAAAAGCAAAGATAGCTGTGTTGGTCCTTCAGAAAACACTCCAAAACTCACAGTAGGTCAATAACTTTGTTAGGAACAACCAAAATGGCACACAATAGTGAGCAAGCGTTTGAGTTCTCCAGGACTCTTCATTAGGCTGGATGGTACAGAAAGCAGCAGGAGAGGGGATAAGGGGATCAACAAAAACAACACAAAAAGGGACAAAAATTAGGCTGGATTATTGTAGGCACGTGGTCTGCACTTCAGGCCCAGTCTCAAGATGGAGATTGGAGACCGGACGAATTGGTCTCTGCTCGGTGCTGCAGGTATCAGGTCACACATGCGACTCTGGGATAAAAGACTAGTGTCACATGTTTCCCACCTCCCAAAAAGAAGCGTATCCTGGGGCAGCACTACTGAGTTTTACTGAGGAAGGTCAGTGTGGTAGGACAGCACAAGGTTTGGCATTATTAGCATCACTTCCCCTTGCCCTGCCAAACATCTGGACTCCCCTTGCTTCTGGCTGTTTGGCCAGCTGCTATAATGACATATAATTAGCCCTTGATGCCTCTGTAATATCAATGTAGGTGTCTAACCCCAAGCTTGGCAGAGTTTTTATTGGAACGTAGGTATGGAAGTGATTGTTATGCCAGGCACTGTGTGCCAATTGTTTCAGGTGTTGTGCCAAAACACAGGGACAAAGGAAGGTGCCTTAGACCAAGTCAGATGGGTTCATTGAACACAGTCCTGTCTACATCGATGGGCAGCCATGGCTCTCCAAGGTTGCATAGATGACTCTTTTCCAGCCCTACCTGGAGATTCCAGGGACTGGACCTGGGACACTCTACCGTAAACCCAACAGCAACACGTTTCACACAGAGTCCATCACAGCTGTCCTGGCATCTAGCTACCCACAGCAAAGTATGTCCCTCTGCTTCCATGTTTTATGGTAATAAAATGTAGTAGCTAAGAGACTGAGCAACAAATCAAGAAGTTCCTAGTTCAAGTCTGGAGCCAGCGTGGTGTAGTGGCGAGAGTGCTAGACTGGGAGCTGGGAGATCCGGGTTCTAGTCCCCACTCGGCCATGGAAGCTCATTGGGTGATTTTGGGCCAGTCACAGACTCTCAGCCCAACCTACCTCACAGGGTCGTCGTTGTGAGGATAAAATGGAGGAGGAAGGTTATGTATGCCGCCTTGAGTTCTTTGGAGGGAAAAAGGCAGGATATAAATGTAATAAGTAAGTAAGTCTGTCTGTCTGTCTGTCTTACTCACCTCTACCCTGAATTCACTAACGGACCTGAAGCAAGCCACGCTCTTTCAGCCTCAGCTGAAGACACGTCTGGCTATGTTAGGAGCAAGAAGAAGATCAAGGAAGGGGCAGGTCTCCTGCTTCGGGAAGGTGGTGGAGAAGGTGGAGCTTCTCGGCTCCTATTTTGCCCCCGTCTTCTCCCAGGAGGGGAGTTGTGTTCAACCAGCAGAACAAATGAAATAATGAGGGACTTGCAGGCCATGGTAGGTAAGGAGATACTTAGAGTGCACTTGGCTGCTTTGAATGAGTTCCATTCTCCAGGCCAGACGAATCACATTCATGGGTGCTGAAGGAGCTTGCTGGTGTTATTTCAGAGCCACTGGCTGTAATCTCTGAGAATTCCTAAAGAACAGGTGAGGTGCGGGAAGTCTGGAAATGGGAAAATATTGTCCCCATTTTCAAAATGAAGAAGAAACTAGGAAACTACAGACCAGTCAGCCTGACATCAATACCAGGTAAAATTCTAGAACAGATTATTAAGCAATCAGTCTGCAAGCATCTAGAAAATAATGCATTGCTTAGTAGCAGCCAACATGGGTTTGTCAGGAAGAAGTCATGCCAGACTGACTTTATCTCCATTTTAGATAAAGTTACTAGGTTAGCAGATCGTGGGAACGCCATCGACACTGTGCATCTTGATTTCAGCAAAGCATTTGACAAGGGTTCCATGATGTCCCAGTTTGTGAACAAACTGCCACTGAAGCCTCTTCCCGATGGGGAGGCTGAGGCAAGGACACCGGAGGAGCACTTGGGGGGGCCACTCCCCCTCCGTCGCTTCCTCGCAAGCCCTCCTGTGCCTCTGCTCCGGCTCTGCCCATTGCTCACCGCTCCCCACAGGCAGCTCTCCACCAGGCGAAGGAGATGCCTCCCGCATGGGCAGTTCCAGGCAGGCCCCAAGGGATGCGGTGGCAGGAGCACTTCCCGCTGTTCCTCCGGGGGATTGCCGCTGACTTGCTCCAGGCAGGCTCCTGCGCCTTGGCAAGTGCCACGGCAGGCACTTCGGCAGCAGACCCAGGGCAAGTGGAGTCAGCGACGCCTGTCACACTGCTGCGTGCCGTGCAGCCGTCCAAGGCTCAGGAGGCCTGCCAGGGCCACCAGTTGGCAATCCCGCACACATCCTCTCTTTCGTAGCTCACACTCCACCCCTGCTGCCGTCCAGTAAAGGCTACGACGTTGCCACGCGTGTCCTTTGTTACGCGGGGCTGGCAGCCCCTCCAGTCCAGCCTTGCTTCAGTTGTCCTCAGGATGGGAGGAGGACCAGGGACCTTGCTGCTAGCAGAGCTCGGGGCAGCCAGGCTCTGGGCATCACTGGGGGGCAGTCCCCTGAGCGTGCACAGCTGGGGTGGCTGCTGCTGCCCTGTGTGTGAGGGCAGGGGGGTACAGCGAGGCCTGTTGGGATGGTAGCCAGCCCAACTGGCCTGTCAAACAAAGCCTGGGGTGGCAAAGGGCTGGCTGGCTCCTGTCCCACATGCTCTCTGGTGTGTCTGTGTGAGGAGCCCCCCCCGCCGCCGCCTTTCCTCGTGGGATGTCCTCACCTAGATTGGAAACCGGGGCCTCCTGCCTGTGAAAGCTGAGCTGGCACAGGGCTAGCAGAGCTCCTGCAAGCCCTGTGGCCCTGGTGTCTATGACGGGGTCTGTTGACTGGCACTTGCCAAGCACCCATGAAGCCTCCGCCTCCTGCCTGCTGCCATGGCTGAGTGTGTGGGAAGCTGCTCTGCGGTGTGTGTGGTGTGGCTCCGAGGCCTGGCAGCTCAGGTTTTTGCTTCTGGCAGAGTGGTTGCTGGCCATGCTTGCGAAAGGGGAGTGGGGCCTTATTCCTCTCGTGAGGCCTAAACGCCGGTCTCCTGCTTCCTGCTGGAGATGGCCTCTGTGAGAGCAAACTGTGGGGGCAAACCCTTGTTGCCTGTCCTGGTTCTTGCCTTTTCCTGCTTGCAAGAAGGTTCCTTCATCCCCTCAGTGTGCATGGAAGAGGACTGAAACCCCTGTGTAGATTCTTTGGAATCCTGATGGAGTCTAGTTCTCTGCACCATGGAGCTCATGCAAAGGAAGACGCTGCAGCATTGTGCCTAGTGGATTGTGTGTGGAGTGGAGTGGGGAATCTCCCTGTCGGCATGGCTGGATTGGTCCCTTCCGTGGCCATCTCTCATGGGTGGTCATGGCCGTGCTGGCCTGCAACGGTGGGCACCAGCAGCCTGGCCTTAGATGGTGGGGGTGCGGCTGCTCCATCCCATGCCATTCAGAGTGGGTTTTTCTCCTCAACTTTTGTGCTGGGAGTGACCAAGTTACAGTGGTGAGAAAAAGTTTGAGAACCCCTTAGGACTGTCACATATTTCCAGCCCAAAATGCTATTAGATCTTAATCTAACCCCATAATCCTAGATAAAGAACAATAGATAACCTGATTAAACAAATGACACACAAACGTGATGCTTTTTCAACATTTACATATCCACAATGGATTCAACATTCAATATCCATGGGTGGAAAAATATGTGAACCTTTATATTCAGCACCTGGTCCCCCCACCCCACCCCCGAGCAGCAATGATTTCAAGTACACGATTCCTGTAACTGCTGGTCAGTCACATTGGTTTTGAGGAATTTGGATCCATTCCTCCTTAGAGAACTGCTTCAACTCAGTGGCATTTGAGGGCTTCCTTGCATGAACAGCTTGCTTCTGGTCCTGCCACAACATTTCAATGGGGTTTAGGGCCAGTGTGGGTTGTTGTTGGAATAACCCACGACAGACAATCGGGCTTACTGTGGCTTGTGCCCCCCCTGCTTCCCCCTTGGTTCTCCAGCTGGTTCTGGCATGTATCCCAGTGGACTTGGTGGCAAAACCCATCTTCTCTGCCGCCGAGCCCCCCTCCCCAGTCCAATCTTGACCTCAGTTGCATTCAGAGGTTTTTTTTTCTTTTTTGCCCTGACATTTGTGCAAAATGAGGCCAGTTTTTTAATTTGTTTTTTTCTGCCCTGGGAATGTGCACAACTGTCTTTGTAATGGGAGTGTGTGTGTCATTTTTTTGCAGTTGTGAAGATGCACAATTGTGGGTGTCAAACTATATATAGCCTTGCCTTGTCTATTGCCTAGTATGTTTCAGCGTTCAAAGGGAACAAAGTGTACTAAGAAACATACAAGGTAATTGACAAGATGGGACTGCATACTTGCGAGTTTAACAGCCTTTGACAGCTGGCAGTTTGGGTGGAGGAAAGAGGACCAGATCGGCCCCTTAGCAAAGTTATCCTTAAGTGTTAAAGTGTGGGATTTACCTTTGGGGATCCCCTTTCCATTCCACCCCTCCCTCAGCCTCCCCCACGTCATTTTAAGGGTGATCTAGGGTCCACCCCGTTTTTGAAGCTCCCCTTTCATTGCAAACGGGAGCTCCAAAAATCAGGGAGACCCTACATCACCATTAAAATTACTTGGGAGAGATTCAGGGAGGGGTGGAATGGAAGAGGGGACCCCAAGGGTAAGTTCCACTCTTCAGAACCTGAAGAGAACTATGCTAAGGGTGTGATCTGGTCCCATTTCCCCAAACTGTCAATGGGTAGTTTGCGCACATTGACGGCTGTTAAATTAGAATCATAGAACAGTAGGGTTGGAAGGGGCCTACAAGGCCATCAAGTCCAACCCTTTGCTCAATTCAGGAATCCAAGTCAGAGCATCCCTGACAGATGGCTGTCCAGCCTCGTCTTGAAGGCTTCCAGTATGGGAGAGCCCACCAACTCCCTAGGTCATTGGTTCCCTTGTCATATTACTTTTTTTCCCTGATGTTTAGCTGGAATCTGGCTTCCTGTAACTTGAGCCCATTATTCCATGTCCTGCACTCCAGGATGATCGAGAAGAGATCCTGGCCTTCCTCTCTGGGACAGCCTTTCAAGTACTTGAAGAGTGCTATCCTATCTCCCCTCAGTCTCCTCTTCTCAAGGCTAAACATGGCCAGTCCTTCCAGTCTCTGTTCACAGGGCTTTGTTTCCAGTCCCCTGATCATCTTTGTTGCCGTCCTCTGAACCCTCTCCAGTTTGTCTGCATCCTTCTTTAAGTGTGGCATCCAGAACTGGACACAGTACTCCAGATGAGGCCTAGTAGTTTCCTGGATTTGGAATCTATGCTTTTATTAATGCAGCCAAAAATGGCATTTGCCTTTTTTGCAGCTACATCACATTGTTGGCTCATATTCAGCTTGTGATCGACAACAGTTCCAAGATCCTTCTTGCTTGTCGTATTGTTGAGCCACGTATCCCCCATCTTGTAACTGTGCATTTGGTTTCTTTTTCCTAGGTGCAGAACTTGGCATTTATCCCTATTAAATGTCATTCTGTTGTTTTCTGCCCAGCGCTCCAGGCTATCAAGATCACTTTGAATTTTGTTTCTGTCTTCCAAAGTATTAGCTATCCCGCCCAATTTTGTGTCATCTGCAAATTTGATCAGCATTCCCTGCACCTCCTCCTCCTCCTCCATTATTAAAGTCATTAATAAAAAAGTTGAAGAGCCCTGGACCCAGGACTGAGCCCTGCGGTACCCCGCTTGTTACCTCTCCCCAGTTTGAGAAGGTCCCATTGATAAGCACTCTTGGAGTCCGATTCTGTAGCCAGCTGTGGATCCACCGGATCGTCGTTTCATCTAGCCCACCTTGAGCTAGTTTGCTCATCAAGATATCATGGGGCACTTTGTCGAAAGCTTTGCTGAAGGTGAGGTATATTATGTCCACAGCATTCCCACGGTCCACAAGGGAGGTGACTTGATCAAAAAATGAGATCAGATTTGTCTGGCAGGATTGTTCTTGACAAATCCATGTTGGCTTCGAGTAATCACGGCATTGTTGTCAACGTGCTTACAGGCTGTTTGCTTTATAATCTGCTCCAGGAAAGGGGATCAGATCACACCCTTAGGAACCTGATCCCCAGGGTCTGAAGTATGCAACTTACCCTTGGGGGTCCCCCTTCCATTCCACCCCTCCCCAAGTCTTCCCCACATCATTTTAAGGGTTCCTGATTGCTGCTTACTCCAGCCAGAAACTGTTTGTTTATTTAAAATGGTTTTATACCACTCTCCAATAAAATTCCCAGGGTGGTTTACATAAAAAGAATACAACGTAATTAAAATTCAAAATAAATCCATTTATAAAAACACAATGGGATGTATCCAGTCTTGGTCATGCGTAGAGTAGACCCATTGAAATTAATGAGACTTAAGTTAGTCATGATGCCCTTGTACCATTGATTTCAATGGGCCTACTCTAAACATGTCCAAGTTTGGATCCAACCCAATCACTAAAAGGCAGCAAGATCTTAAAAGCCAGATAGAAACAATTAGCAAGACTAAAAGTATGTTTTACTAGATTCAATTAGCCACTAATTTCACCCTCAGTACTCTTCCCTTGGGACCGCGGTGGCTTAGTGGTTAAGACGCTGAACTGCAGACTGGAAGGTCGGCAGGTCAGCAGTTTGAGACCCAAGTGCCGTGTGACGGAGTGAGCTCCCGTCTTCATTCCCAGCTCCTGCCAACCTAGCAGTTCGAAAGCAAGAAATTGCAAGTAGATAAATAGGTACCGCCTCAGCGGGAAAGGTAACAGCATTCCGTGCACCTTGGTGTTCAGTCATGCCGGCCACATGACCACGGAAGCGTCTTCGGACAGCGCTGGCTCTTCAGCTTAGAAACGGGGATGAGCACCGCACCCTAGAGTCGGACACGACTGGTTGGGGACACCTTTACCTTTTTACTCTTCCCTTGCCCCACCTAGATGTGCAATATGGTGATAATAACACTGGCTTCCTTTACAGGAGTGTTAAGGATTATTGAGGTAATGTTTATGGAAGGCTTTGCGATATGTATGTCCATGTGAAATATGAAGTGCTAAGTATTACATAGGAATCAATATTACTTGCTTTTGTCCTTATGGATAGGACGGCTTATAACTGTAATTAATATATAATGGTGAACTGTTCAACTGTTCATAAAGTATGCAACCTAGCGTACCTGTATGCAGAGCACATGCCTTCTATCCAGAATGTCCCAAGTTCAAGGATTCGGTAGCAGCTGATATGGGAAAATGCCTCTTTCTGCCTGTGAGCCTGTCAGCCCCTGCCAGTCAGGGTAGATGAGCTGATGGACAAATAGCCTGACCTGGTACAAGGCAGCTTTCTATGAAGGCACGATTGGACAAATTCACCTTTGAAACAAGGAACACTCTCCAAGCAGAGAGGGCATTCAATGTCTACAGCTGCTTCCAGGTGAGGGGACGGGTAGGAACTTACCCCAAGCTTCATGTAGAGAAGGCATATCTGCTTTTGCATCCAGTCCAGATTGGTGATGATGAAGGACATTGTCAAAACTAAGGCCCAAGTCTGGTTGTTTAGCCTCTAGTGAAATATAGAGAATTGAGATGGTCTTGTAAACTTTGCTCCATTTGATGAGAAGCTCTGCCTGTGTTGCAGGATGTGTCTGGAAATGCTGCCTTCCTGGCGTTCACTCCCTTTGGGTTTGTTGTCCTGCAGGGAAACAAGCGCGTTCACTTCATTAAATGGTGAGTTCTGTGCTGAAGATTGTGTTTCTGCAGCTGCGTATTCTGAGGACTTTCCCAAACATGGTTATATCACTGTACCCAATACCCCAATACCCTCTCTGGTGCAGGGTGGAGGCCCACAGACCAAAGCCCTGCTCTGACCATCCGTTACTTGGCTTGCTATCTCTGCCTGCCTCTCCTTTGCCCATTGGTGGTCACCGACTATGGGCCTTCACAACAAAGTAATGAATTTAGACAAACTTTCCTTCTATTCTGGGAGGTGGGGAAGAGGGTACATTCTTGCATCCTCCTTCTCCTCACCAGGTTCAGCCTTGATTATTTCTCTCTCAACCCACCATCAAACTCCATGGCATTTCTTGACTCCCCCTCCCTTGAGTGAGCAGGACTTCCTGAGCTAGCTGAAACTGCACCCGCCTTTCATCTAATTCTTGACCCTAGCTGCTGCCCTAAACAAGCACCATTCCTGGGGGCGCAACAGGGGAGTTTAAACTGTGAGTTAGGAGAGGACCTGGAGCCCTCAAAGCATGTGGGGAGGAGTACACAGCAGTTTGGGGTCTGCACAGAGGACATGTGCAGAGGTCCTCTGTGGAAAGGTGCACAAATATTTAGCAAGACAGCATGCTGCTGCTTCCTGGGCTCCAGTTGTGTGCTAAATAATGCACCATACTTGGAGGGCAGGAAGCTGCCATTGGAGGGGGTGGGAGAGGGGTCTCTGGGTTACATGGCAGCTTAAATGCACGGGCAGGTGGAATGCTCATTTTATTTTATTTTATTTTATTTTATTTTGAGGTTGGTCCTCACCTGATCCCATAGTTCCTGTTGTTTGTAGTGAATATTTTGAGAACTATGATTCTGTTGGGGAAACCCCTGGTCTTCCTGTTCCACAAGGACGACTGTTCTGTCCCTTTGCACTTATATAACTTCATACATACTTTGCTCTCTCTGAACACATCAGTACTCAATAGCAAATGGGCAAACTATATTGGATACAAGATAACATGGCCATTCAGCCTTTGCTGTGAGAGCTGAGATGTAAAGAGCTTTATTAAATTTACAAATTTATTTTATTTATGGGGGAGTAGATCTGGTGAATTTTCAGAGATGTGAAGGTTTGACTCTGTGAAACTTAGTAAGGGATAAAATCAGGCTGATGTTGAGCAGTCATCTGTGCAGCCACACCTCTGGGTTCTGCATCTGCAGCATTACTCCTCAGGAAACATTCTAGAGCTCTAGACAGGGTGTTGGAGCTCCCACCACATCCCCCTGAGCAGAGGAGAACTTCCACTTACTTCAAGGGGCAGGGTGAGTACATTTCCACTCGGGTTCTTTGCAAGGCATCCAATCTGAAGTGAGAAACCCCTGTAGCAGCGGAGGAGGGTGGGTTGTACATGTACAGAGGACCACATGAAGAACTGTAGTTTTAGGTGAGCCACCAGTTCTGATTATTTTGTGAACCTTGTCCAGTCTCACATATAGTTGATTCATAAGCTGACATACCTGGAGGAAGTTATTAGTGTCTTCAGGGAAAGAGGCTGTGGAGGAGTACCATACTAAAGGCTGCACTTGATCTTGAGGGATGTGTCCTGGTAACTTCCACACTTGATTACTGCAATGCATTATGTGAGGAACTGCCACTGAACACTTCACAGAAATTTCAGTTAGTTTAGAAGAGAGCCACTAGGCTGCTAAGTGGCCGTAGGAAACGCATCATGACAGTTCTGAAACAGCTTCACCAGCTGCTAGTCCATTTCATAGAATCATAGAATAGTAGGGTTGGAAGGGGCCTACAAGACCATCAAGTCCAACCCCCTGCTCAGTGCAGGAATCCAAGTCAGAGCATCCCTGACAGATGGCTGTCCAGAGCACCTGGGTCACATTGAATGATAAACAAACTATGTTACAAGGTCTGTGGTTTGTTTAGCTGCTCCTGCTTGTAGCGGGAGCAGTCAGGATGCCCCAATTAAAAAAAAAAAGGTAGGTTATTGTGATGTGAACCAGGACAGTGACTTGCTCAAACAATCCACCAAACTTCGTAACTGAGCAGGGGTGAAAGCTTGGCTCTCCTAGAATCATGGAATAGTAGGGTTGAAAGGGGCCTATAAGACCATCGAGTCCAACCCCCTGTTCAAGGCAGGAATCCAAGTCAAAGCATCCCTGACAGATGGCTGTCCAGCATCATCTTGAATGTCTCCGGTGTGGGAGAGCCCCCCACCTCCCTAGGGAATTGGTTCCATTGTCGTATTGCTCTAACAGTCAGGAAGTTTTTCCCGATGTTCAGCTGGAATTAGCTTCCTGTACCTTGAGCCCATTCTTCTGTGTCCTGCATTCTGGGATGATGGAGAAGAGATCCTGGCCTTCCTCTCTGTGACAACCTTTCAAGTACTTGAAGAGCGCTATCCCATCTCCTCTCAGTCTTCTCTTCTCAAAGCTAAACATGCCCAGTTCTTTCCGTCTCTCCTCATAGGGCCTTGTTTCCAGTCCCCTGATCATCTTTGTTGCCCTCCTCTGAACCCTCTCCAGCTTGTCTGCATCCTTCTTAAAATGTGGTGCCCAGAACTGGACACAGTACTCCAGATGAGGCCTAACCAGTGCTGAGTGGAGGGCAACTAGTACTTCCCTGGATTTGGAAGCGATGCTTCTATGAATGCAGCCCAAAAGAGCATTTGCCTTTTTTGCAGCCACATCCTGTTGTTGGCTCACATTCAGCTTGTGATGGACAACAATTTCAAGATCCTTCTCGCTTGTAATGTTGTTGAGCCACGTATCCCCATCTTGTAACTGTGCATTGGGTTTCTTTTCCCTAGGTGCAGAACTTGGCATTGATCCCTATTAAGTGTCATTCTGTCGTTTTCTGCCCAGGGCTCCAGCCTATCAAGATCTCTTTGAATTTTGTTTCTGTCTTCCAAGTTATTAGCTATCCCACCCAATTTTGTGTCATCTGCAAATTTGATCAGCATTCCCTGCACCTCCTCCTCCAAGTCATTCATAAAAATGTCGAAGAGCACTGGGCCCAGGACTGAGCCCTGCGGTACCCCGCTTGTTACCTCTCCCCAGCTTGAGAAGGTCCCATTGATAAGCGCTCTCCGAGTCCGATTCTGTAGCCAACTGTGGATCCACCTGATTTGCATTGGATGCTGCTACCACTGTTTTTGTTGGTGTTTTATTTCATTGATTTCTTCTGTTGTTAAATTGTTTTAATTTATTGTATTTATACTGACGGTGCAGGAAATAAATGCTTAAATAAATTAAAAGTAGACCATGTGGTAGCTTTATCCAAGTCTGAAATCAAGAGCTCTCTGAAAAATGCAGATGAGAGGGTATATGCCCTTTATAAGGGTATATGCCCTTATATATGCTCTTTATAAGGCTCTGCATAACAAAGGAAGAGGTTGTTATCCTATCTGAATGCTGCATTCCTGTCCAGGTAGAAGGCCAAGGGTCTAAAACATCCAGAATATGACCTTCACTGTTGCTGTCAGGATCCAGGAAGAAGACTGGGTACTCCACTTCTTGGCTGAAATAAAAATCAGAGACCACCTTTGGGAGAAAGGCAAGATCTGGCTACAACAGGGAAAGGAAGACTGTGACGAAGGGCACTGCAGATATTATTACAACGAAAAAAGCCCTTTTGAAAGAGGGGAGATACAAATCATACTAGGTTATAGGCTCAAGGGTGTGGCAACATCAAAGAGAGGCTCCTCACTGGATCGCAACTGGCCTCCAGGGCACTCTTAGGATGCAGTTGGTCTGGCCAGTGACGGCTCTGTGCAAGGCCCTGCAGATCAGAGGAAGTGGAGTGACTGTCCATTCTTTGAATGAAGGCATCTCCTAAAGAGTAAGGATCCTGCTCTGCTGTCTTTGCACTTTATATGAAGGCATATGGTGGGGTAACCTCATAGGTGGAAAACATGGGCTATAGATTGTGGGCTCATGGCCCCTTAATCTGAGCAGTTCAAGGGGTCTGCTGGGAAGTTGCCAAGGCCACCTACATGAATGGCCCAAAGTAGGATTTTGTGGTACAGGCATCAGTCCCAGAGACCTCTTGTGGACCCTCAAAGAGCTTGAGAAGCTATGTGTATTGATATACCATTTGGTAGCAATATGGCCTATAGCGATACAGATCACTTTGCCATGGATGAGAAGAAGGGAGCTTCATCACCCACCAGCATCTTGAGCGGATTTATATGTGCCGTCTTTCTGCTGTGACCCCCATTGAAGGTTCGGGAGCTGAAGTGCCTTCCCATTTCCACAGGTAACTGTGACATCCAGGGACAGGAATAGGCATGGCACATTACAGAAGGTTCTGATTAGGCATGGGCAAATCTGTCAGTTTTGCTTTTCCTGCATTTGATTTTTTAAAATCTCAAGCTCTTTTTTCCCGAATATGAAGAACTTTGTGAATTTTGGGAAATTCTTATGAAAAATGAACTGAAATGAAATTCTCATCCATCTGCACCAGCCAAATTCAACAGGTACAATTATTCCCAGATATTGTTCCTGCCTGCTATAAAAGATGAGCCTGTCAGAAGAAAGAGGTGGCAAGCACTAAGATGGTTGAATACACAGGAATTCAAACCATGTGTATTATTGAATACTAAGACTTTTAAGAGCTAAGCACTCAGAGCCCTGGGACAAATCTGTTTCGGTTTCTCCCACATTTGGTTTTTTAAACAAGTACTTTTTGTCATGAATAGGGAGAACCTTGTGCATTTTGGTAAATTCTTATCAAAACCGAACTGAAACAAAATTCTCCCCCGTTCCTAGTTCTGATGATCTTATCACCAGTAAAGTGGGTGGGATTAGAATACATCTGGATTGTGAATCCCTAAGTGGGTGAAATCCATGGAATGCTGGTAACCCTAAGAAAGTATATATGACCATGATTTCTTGGATGGCTCCTGATCTCAGTGAGAGTGCAAAGAAAGCAAAGGCTGATGACAGAGCAGAAGGTGGAAGACTGCTGTGCAGTCTGACTTACATAGATCAAGTGGTGCATCTAGTTTTCTTAACCCTTCCTAATGTGTTTGAATAATGGGGGGAAACCCTCCCTAATCACATGAGACATGGGATCATTTGGTTTCGGAGCCTGCTGCGGTATCTCCAGCCCTCAAAACCAAGCCCTGTGTATGACCAACTCTGAATGCGGCTCGTCTTGGCTAGGTTAATGTCCCCAGCCATGCACTCAAGAGGCAAAGTCAGAGGATTCTGGCCTTGCTTTCAAATCTGAGTGAAGATGCACACAGGCGAATGGCCAGCCCTCTCCGCTGGGTTAGAAAGTAAGAGTTTGTTCTGAGTCTCCAGAGCTGTCTGAGATGACCAGGGCTCGATGGAGCAGTTGTAGCAGTGGACGGTCCTGACGGGAATGCAGCAGTGGCTGCAGACTTTGTGGGTGGCACTGATCTATCAGCAGCAGTTCCTTCCAATACAGTCACTGAAGTCACAGCCATTAGAAGATGTGGCGCTGATGCTGGCACTGGGAGGCCAGTGCCAGAAGCTGGATTTGTCCCAGCTTCAGGCCCCAAGCAGATTGCTTAACGTACAGCTCGTGATTTGATGTCAGGACAAGAGGAGGTGGGAGCTGCTGAGGGTGAAGCTCCTGTGGCTGGTGACGGCATCAGCCTGTGAGTGATTCCAGGAAAATGGCAAAGTTGAGGCTAATAGGGTTGGCTGTCAGAACAGTCATGTGGGGAGTGTGGCTCCCTCAAAGGGTGGGGGATCTTGGGAAGGTGACTGGGAATGTGCCCAGAGAAGGAATATCTGTTCCAATCGTGATCGTTTGGATCACGATAGTCCCAGTCCTGTCACTGTGGTGCCACCTGGGACTGGAGGACTACTGGGAGTACGAGTGGAGAACAAGAATGACATTATTCCCAGAGCAGAGTGACAGCTGAATCTTCCTTCACGGTGGTGATGGGACAGCACCCTCCACCGCACCAGAGGACAGCTGAGGGGCTGCAGGACTCTGTCCTCCGAGACCTCACCACCGTCCTGAGGCACCCGCCACCTGTGTCAGCCACCTCATGTTGCCTAATGGTAGGGCCAGCCCTGCAGGTCATCAGCTCTGAAGATGGGAGCCATGGGAGGGCAGATGCCAGACAGAGCCATTTCTCAGTACTTGAAGCCTGGAATTCCACAGCATGCGCCTCCAGCGTTGTTACCCAAAGAGAAGCCAAGCATCGAAAAGAACTACAATGGGACGCCTGCTTTGTCAATGCGTGGCACGAGCATATGCCTTGTGCTCAGCTCCCAAATGCATCATGTGGGGAAAACAGAGGTTACTCAATAATAAAATACCCTGGGCAAGCTAGCAACACTGAAAGTGAAATGAAACACCCGTAGCTAACAAGAGATGAGCAGTGAGGAGAAGAAAAATCCTCTCAGAGCTGCTGCTGTCATGACAGTCAGAAGGGAGCTGAGCAGGACAGTGCTTCCTTTGTCCACCAAAGCATGCGGAGACGTCACTGCTTTCATGAGGGAAGCCCCCGGCTGGAGCTGCAGAAGACTGCTGGAGAATGCTTTGCACAGGTGCAGAACCTGCATGTGGGGCTGCACAGACACGATGAGGGAGCTGACATTCATTTCAACTCTGGCTTAAGCAAGACATTTTATTTATTACGTTTCTGTACCACCCAATAGCCAAAGACATGGCACCATTCACACAATTAGCGAATCCTTTTTTTTTTTTTTTGACGAGTAACCACAGTGGGGTGTATGTGATCTGGAGTGGTGGGGTGGGGGGGAGCTTGAACCCTTTCCCCTGCACCGTGGTCCAGATCAGACCCCCATGCAAGCTATTTGCATTGGGAGGAAAGCTTCCATTGGTAGGTGTGGGCTCCCCCAATCTGAATTGGGACCATAGCTAGGGGTCAATGGTAACAGCCCCTACTTTCCCTGCCAGGGTCCTAATCCAGGTCACTCCAATGAAAAACATACCATTGCTAATTATGTGAATACTATTGCGTCTGGCGGCCTTCTAATTGCGAATCAACAAGCCAACAAATCCAAGGCTGATTGTTCTTTGTGCCCTGGTCTTTTCCTGTTATCCTTCTCAACCATGTATTCTCCGTTGTGGAGATCCATTTTAGTTGCTGGATGGAAGTGTTGTGGCAGAAGGCAGGCATAGCCAAAGGAAGGTGCTCTCTGCTTACTTGAAGCATGTCATGATTTTCCAAGACTTCGGATGTGGTATGAGGCTCCTGCGTGGCCCAGTCTCAGATCTGTACTTCGCCCCTCTTTGTTTCTGAAGTTGCCAGAGGCACCAGAGCCAAGTGTTTGGCCTTACAAAGGGCAGAGCAGCCCAGCACCGTCTCTTACCCAAGAGGCAGAGGACCGGAATTGTGTACCCAACGGGAGGAGGGGCCTTCCTGGCAATACTTTTGACTTCGTCCAGAACTCCCCTCTGTAATTATTTCTATATACAAGGTGCTTCACAGAGTTCAGCAGAGCGCAGCACAACATTCAGCAGCATATATGGAGTGCTTCGCAATATTCTGCTTTTGACCATGCAGCTCTCAAGGTAGATTGTTCCCCTGATATATCCTCTGATATCTTTCTGAATAGCTTTTCACCTGGGCCCCAGATCCCTGCTGTTACCATACACAAATGGCTAACCGGTGATACAGTGTTCTCATTCTCACCATGTTCCTATGAGAAAGTATTTAATCAACCCAATAGGAAAGCATGGTCCAGGATAGTTGATGTATAATACGAATAGCAAATCTGAGAGTGGATTCGCTCAGGCTGAATTCGCTCCCATTGCCAACCCAGAAAAGAACTCGGTTCTTCCCCCAGATGCCATCAGTGGCTTCTCCCATCTTCAGCTGTATTTCCTCCAGAGGAGCATGACTGCCCCCCTCTCCTCGGGGCGTGAGCAGAGCTGTGATCTGGTCCATGCAATGCACAGTTAGTGTCACTTCTCTTGCTTTGTATTGTATCCCGTTGTTGATGTACCCCAGTATCCTGTTTGCCTTTTTTACTGCAGCCATACACTGGGCTGATGGCTTCAAGGATTTTTCTACAATAACCCCTAAACCCCTTTCCTGGTCAGTACGCTGCATGACTGTTCCATGTAATCTGTACTCTCAGTATTTAGTTTGTTGCCCCCAAGCATATTCTTTTGTACATTTGTCTGCATTGAACTGCATTGTCCATGTTATTGGCACAGTCACCTAAAAGACCCTCCCCAGACCCCGCTCCAGACGTGGTCGCATTGTTACTCATTCTTTGCTGTATCTCAGATTTTGGGCTCATCAGCTAAGTGTGGTTATCTTACATTTGATATTCTCATCCAGATACGCACCTGTGTGATAAACAAAGTTTTCAAGTGGCTCCTGGACCTCCCTCGCCCACTACGGCTCACTCTCTTTGCTGAGATCCCTCTCCCACCTCCACCACTATTTTTGAGCCAGGAGTCCTCTTTCACCCGTTTACAGTGTGGATGAACTGCAAATGTTGGACTTGAAGTTCCTGCAACTGCTGTCCTTAAAACATTTTGTTTCTTAACTTTGCGTGTCATGCAAACAATTTGGTTTAAATTTCTGCATCTTGCCAGAACCTATTCCACGCTGTGTGTGGGCTCCGCATTCGTAATGCTGTGTGGTGGAAGATGGGTTTTGTTCCCTGTTATGAAAGTGGTGTTTTTGTGCTTGTAGGAATGAAGTGACAAAAATGAAATTTGAAGGCAAGACGTTCTATTTATATGTAAGTCAGAAAGAGGTGAGTGCCTTCTGCCAAATGTGCACAGGTACCATTTTGCTTCTGTTCCAAAACTGATGTTTAGTAGCAGCTAGGATGTTGGAGAAATTCAAAATGGATTCCGATGAGTTCAGATGAGTTCAGATTTCTGTGAATCTGACTGGACTGGCTTTTTACCTTTGGGGGGATTTGCACACATTTGCACATTAATGCTAATTCGCACTTGCGATAATGTGCATTAGTGCAAATGTGCATTAGCACAAGTGCAAATTAGCATGAATGTACATCCCTTTAAAAATGCAATTCCTTCAATGAGCAGATGACAGAATTAAAGACGCCTGACAATCCGCAAAACACAGACAGAATGGATTTAACAAAATCCATGCATCCCTTGTAGAAGTGCTGCAATATGGCTCTATTTCTGCCCATGGTAGAAGCGCCACACATCAGATACACTACATGGGTTTGGGTGTATCCAGTTTAAGTATTTATGAGGTAATAAAGGTAATAAAGATATTGCCTGATTTTTTTATGGACCAGCATGGCCGACTGTGTTTTGTGTTCATTAATTTCTGGTTGTCCATTCCAGTCCGAAGCTACGTAAGCAAACACAAGACATACAGTCCACACAAGGCGAGACAAATGCTCTCTTGGACATGAGGGATAGATTAGAGATGGGATTTGGAACTGCAGTGTTGCTGGTGCGAGCATGAACAAAGCTGAATTTGGACATTATTTCTAGTAGTGGAGACAAAAAAGGCAGCCTTCTATGCAAGAAGCCTCAAAAATAGCATTACAAGTCCACCTTCTTCTTATGCTGCATAGATAAAATTACCCCAATTTTATCTATACAATGAAATGACTTCTGGAATGTCATGACCTGGCGCTGTCCGGCAGAGATGGCAATGTCTGGGATATCATGGTGCTTGTAGAGCAGTTCGGATTAAAGCAAACCATCGCCTTTCTGGCGTGGAAATTGCATCGCAGCTCTTATTTCATTCAGATAGTATTGAGGGAACTTGCATTTGAGCCAGCTTGGCAAGTGGCCGTGTGAGAATCAAATTTGTCAATTAACCTTAGGATTTTTCTGGGCTTTTCATAGGAGAAGAAAATTGTCCTGACATACTTTGCTCCAACCCCTGAAGCCTGCAAGCACCTCTGGAAATGCGGGATTGAAAATCAAGCTTTTTATAAGTAAGCATAAGATCATTTTCCCCAGGATTTGTTTTGTCCTTAGGCAGGTATGATCATTCACAGCAGCCAGTGAAAAGAAGCCAGGACAAAGCCAGGAAAGCTTGCATAGAACTTCGATGGCTTCCTCCTTTCTCTGCAAAACCCAGGGAGGACACGGTGGGAAGGGCCTGCGCTCCTGAGAGGCTCTCTCTCATTTCTGCCAGGGCCATCCCATTTTAGCTGCAGTGTGGCTCTAGGGCTAAATGGAGGGCAGCTAAGCTTCACAAGCTCCACTGAGCCTCTGGTCAGCAACGATAGAGCCAGTTCGACAAGTAAAGAATGGTAGGCCAGTGCGTGAAGTGGGCTGCCTGCACTGCCCGAAATGCCATCCCATCTCTACATGTCCTTTTCAGTGGACCAGCTCTGGCTGTCCAAATATATCCTGTTTTGGTCTCTCCATATTGTCTGGTATTTTGCTTAGAAAGCAGAAGCCAGTTTTTACTATTGAGTGTTCTTTTAATCAGTTGGCTGCATGACAATATATACTGCTTTGTTGTGCTTGGACATCCCACAATCAGGCAGCCTCATTATATTAACAGGAAATGAAGCTGCTTTACAAATTTTCTCGTTCTTTTCTGGAAGAGTAACAGCAATGATAAATAGTCTCTCATTTGTGCATCCCCTGAAACAGATGATGGCCTTGATCCCCCATAAAGAATCAAGGGGCCTGTTCACGCTACACGACAGCCCACCGTGGCTTTACCCGTGGGGGCTGTTGCATCATGCCAAGTGCCCATGGGGGCTTTTTTTGCAAGGTGTCCACGGGCACCCAGCTTGCCATGTCATACGAACTCAGGAGGCAGGGGTTTGTGGGTTAGACAACCCTCCAATAACCCATGGCTTGTTTTAGGGTTATTGGAGGGTTGTGTAACCCTCAAACAACCCCTGCTGCCTGGGTTCACATGACATGGTAAGTCATGGCAAGCCGGGCGCCCACAGTCACCATGCAAAAATGGCGCACATGGTTGCCTAGCACAACGCGACAGCCCCCACAGGTAAATTAACCCACAGTGGGCTGGCATGTTATGCAAATCAGGTTGGTGCCTTATGAAAGTGTAGGCTTTATGGATTTTAGGTGGAACCTGTAGCTACATAAGCTACAGGCAGAGTCCTGGTTATAAGGCCTCACTCCACCAGTGAAGTTGCCCATCTAGTTTTGGAATCCCTGCTTATAGAATCATAGAATAGTAAGGTTGGAAGGGGCCTACAAGGCCATCAAGTCCAACCCCCTGCTCAATGCAGGAATCCAAGTCAGAGCATCCCTGACAGATGGCTGTCCAGCCTCATCTTGAAGGCCTCCAGTGTGGGAGAGCCCACCGCCTCCCCAGGTAATTGGTTCCATTGTCGTATTGCTCTTACATTGGCTCCAGCAATTGGATTACAGGGAGATGTTGACCCTTCCCACCCTCTGCATTCAGCCTAGGGGCCTGAATTCAAACATCTTGAGTGTTTCTCAGTCCAGAAGACCCTTATTTCATCTTGTTATGAATCTCAGTGAAAGTCAAGCCTTTTCATTTGCTTCACTATTCCCTATCACTTGGAGTCTCTCTCTCTCTCTCCGGGCTAAAAGCCACCACATTATCTGGCCCATTGAGTTGAAATCCATGCAGAGTGGCAAAGGATGTAGTTACCCAGCCATCCCCCTTGCACATGTATGAGCACATGCTCTTCAGTAACGTGCACCACGTGTGCATAGTAGGTTACCCTTAACTTTTAATACAGCAGGTCACCTTCACCTTTTCCTTTAACTTTGCATGGTTTATGGACCATGTGCTTTGACTTCGAATGCAAAGAAGGAAAGCTCCTGCAGAAAGAGTCAAGATGTTTGAAACTAACCTTCTTGGTAATTGGCAATACAAAAGCACGGGGGCCTTGGGGGCGTATCAGTCCCTGGGCAGGTTGAGAACCGGGGAGGGTCTCTCTTATCTGTCCACGACAGTAGCCTGTACATAATTTTTAATGTATTGTGCTAGCTCAATGCTTTCAAAACCCAAGTGACACTCTGGGCTGGGAGTAGGCAACCTGCATCCCTGGACACCTTTCATGGTGCCTGCCAAGGTGCTGTACCCTTCCCACTTCTTTCAAAAAAATTAACAATTTTTCTTATTGGCAGCTGGGATCGCGCCCAAGCAAAGCGAGGGCCTCCAGGCACCTCCATTTCCCATGAGCGCCTCTGGGCCACACAAGGGGTTCGGGGACATTCCGGGAAGTGAAGGTGGTGGACGGCTGCAAGCCAACGCTCTCCTCTTGCACTGCAGCCAGCTGCCAAGAAAAAGGAGGGGTGGGGGGAGAACAAGGGACTCCTGTCACTTCTGTCTGGTAAGCTGGGGGGGGGGCGGCTAGGCAGGGCAGCAGTAAGCCAGCTCGGGGGCGGAGGAAGCCAGCGGGGGCTGGGGGTTGGGAGGGCTGTGTGCTTGTATGTCTGATGGACAGGGGCTGCACGTCTGTGAGAAAGGGGGGGAGGGAGGGAGGGAGAAAGGGGCTTAGGGGGATTTCGGAGGGATCCTGGAAAAGAGTGGTTTATCATGTGCTTGCAGGGAGGAGTGTAAGGAAGAAGTGCGTGTGTATGAATGTATGGGGTGTGTGTGAGAGAGAGAGAGAGAGCGCATCTGGGTGGTGAGCTGAGGTGAGAGAGGGTGTGTGAGTGGTGATCCACACTGAGGGGAAAAAAGAGATAAGGGGAATGAGTTGGCTGGCAGAAATGGGGGAGGGAAAAACAGTTTGCCTGCTGTGGTATTTTCTTCCCCACCCCCATCCCTGCTCTTCTAATCGTGCTAAAAACTGGATTTAAAGGAGCTTAGTGTGTTGGGGCTCAGACCTCCACCTCTGCCTTGTACTCAGGCTTTTGGGCAAGTTACTTGTCCTTTATGACTAGCCACAACTCCTATGGCAACCATTTTGTGGTGGCGGATGATAGTTTCTCAAATGGCCAAGTGTGCCCATAGGCCCCAAAAAGGTTGCTTGCCCCCAGCTTGGGCTGTGGCTAAATAAAGTCCTTTTTGCCAACGTCTGCTTCTTTGTCCAGATTGGAGAAGTCAAGCCAAGTTCGTACAGTATCCAGCAGCAACTTATTTTTCAAAGGGAGTCGGTTCCGATACAGGTAAATAATGACCGTAAGTAGCAGTTACTGTATATACTCTTGGACACACCCTCTGGATGGCTTCAAGGATAAGCCTGTGCTACATTTAGCTGTGTTCAGTTTGAGATAAAATTAAGGGAGATCTCAGTACAAGACTGTTTGTTTATTAGAGATGATTCTGTTATCATGCAGGGATTCAAGGTCTTGCCTTCTCTTTCGTTTTTTAGTGGAGTGTTTGCAGCTTGTCAGAATATGTGAGATGCATGGGCAGTTGTCGTTCGTCCACATTCCGCTTTCACACCCTGTACTGTAAAGCCAAGAAGGGGTTTCTTAGAGAATCCCCTGTGTGAGATGCCAGTGAAGCCAATTTCATACTTCAAAATGGAATTGGGAAAGGAAATGCAGCATATTTTTTCCAAACATAGCGCAATCACCTACCCAACGGATGTATTAGACTACTAAAGTAGAAAAAAAACACCAGGCTCTTTTTAAAGTAATTGTGCCTGCTTGCCATGCAGGAAGATGTTTGTGTCGCAAGCAAACATGATTTTTGTAACAAGGACAGGCAATAGCGGGATCAATCTTCATGCTAGTGATAAGAGAGATGATGCTTTCTTTTCTTGTCACTGTTCCTGTTCTTCGATCACTTTCAGTGGCCGAGTTGCAAAGGAAGTGATGGAATCTAGTGCCAAGATCAAGAGGGAGCCTCCAGAAATACACAGGTAAGGGTCAGTATGCAGCCTCAGAGACAGGTGACAGGCTTACCTGTGCGAAACACGTTTTGTGCTGGGGCGAGCAGTTGCAAAGTTTGCCAGGGGTCCATTTTCCATTGCTGTACCTGAGTGTTCTGCAAGGAGCCCTCTCCTGGGCTTGGGTAGTGACCGAAGAAGCAGGCTGGCTTCTGACTGTTGCATTCCCAGTGCCGGTTTGTGTGCTTCCTTTCTACAGGGCAGGACTAGTTCCTAGCCGTAGCTGTCCTTCTATTACTCACGGGCCACGGCTAAGCAGCGTCCCCAGGACCCGAAGGAGAGCTGTGCACATCTCTATCATGGAAGGTGAGATTTTGGCACTACAGTGGCTCTGTGCACCTTCAGGGCTCTTTTCGGATTTTCACTTTTTTGCACACACCTAAACACACAGTTTTTGAAGTCCCCCCCCTCCCCCGGTGATACAATAAAATGCGGGGTAGGGTTGACTGTGAGCTGCAAGCTCAATATAAATCTTTAATCTTCTCTATTTGATTGGAATGTGAATCTGTTTTGTGGAACTGGGTACTGAACCCCCCCCCCCCCATGATTTTAAAGAGAGAGAGAGGTAGAGGTGTTGGTGTAAAGCCAAAACAGAGTATCAAGAAACATATTTTAAGGTAAACCTTCTGGCTTTTGCCCTCCTCGGTAGCCGTGCTTAATGGCAGGATGTGCTGCATCACCCTCTTGTGGCTGAACTGGCGTCCCAAGACATTTTTATGGAAAGCTATGGCAGAAGGCTGTTTCATATAGTTCTTGACCTACTCTACTTTTATGTGATAGACTGGTCAATTCCTGCAGTTATTGTACTGGTGTAGAATCCAATGCACTCGCTAAACATTTTGCCACCTGCATGTTAGTCTGCAAAATTTTCCCTGAGATTGAACCTCTTAAGTACAATTTCTCACATCAGTGTGGGGTATTCTTTTCTCTTCAGACATAGCACACCAGCTAAAGGCAATCTTTTCGTAATGATGATGTGTAAAACATCAACCCTGCAATCTCTTTCCATGGCAAGTACTCGCTGAGACGATTAAAACAAGGCTGTATCATGGTTACACCCGGTAAACAGAGCTGTGGAGTTAATTGTCCAAAATGTGGCCCTCAGTGTCAAAACCAGTGTGAGGAATGCAGATCGGCTTCCTCGTAGGGTGCACCACCTTAGGGCTGCCGCACTGGCTAGTATGCCTGGGGCTACAAACAGGAGCAAGTTGAGTTTTTTACGCGCGCGCACAGACACACACACACACACACGTGACAAATTCAGCTGCAGTTAAGTGAAACTCCTTCTCTAGCAGCTTCTAACAGCCAAAGCCAGTCGCCTCCCCATGCAAGGGTGCACTGCGGGGTGCAGGACCTCAGGTGCAGAGTCCCAATCCAGACGGCCCTGCCCCCTTTCCCCCAACCACCAATCATCTGGCGGTTTCCCGACTTTTGTGGTTTTTTCCCCCATTCCGAAAGGTTGAACTCCCTCTCCTAAGGCCGGCTTGCTGGCAGCCAGAGCCTTAAGCTCAGATAGGATGGCATTTTGACTCCGCCCCCTTTGCGTCGGACAAAAGTGGAACGCGGCCCCCTAGAGCTCCTCCTCAGTGGAGTCCCGCCCTCGGGCTGAAAGAGGTTCTGCTCCCCTGAGCTGCAGGCTCGGGCTGTGGCGTGTTGCAGCAGCAGCAGGATAGACCGCAGCTGGGGAAATACTAGAGTAGAGAAATGCCTCTGGCTGAAAAGGAGAGTTAAGGCGATCACAGGGTCACTCATGAAGGCCATTTGCCTTAAAGCGCAGAAATTGTATGCTAACTGGGTCACTTCTGCGCCACGTAAGCCAAGGGCGCCGAACCTCTTTCAGCCAGACAGCGGAATTCTTTGTCAGGGAAGCTCTTGCAGCTGCATTTCAGTCCAGAGCAGGACCGCAGGCAAAACAGGTGGGCCCCAAATTCCAGGATATTTCAGCTTAAAGTGCTACTCCCAGCAACTCATCCGTAGGAGGGATCTCAACCTTGTAGAATGGGGGGAAACCACAAAAGCCAGGAAACCACCCCATGGTAGGAGGCCAGGTGGGGCCTGGGGAAGGGGCGTGGCCAACTGGGGGACACCGGAGTGTCTTGCTGCTCAGGCCTGAGGCTCCGCCCCCCTGGCGTTAGCCGCAAAGGTGCTCACCGAGTTCACTCCCTGGGCTCCTTGCGCCCACACACTCCTTTGGTCTTTCAGCCCCAGCCTCTTTCTCTCCACTCCTTACTGAAGCTGGGACCAGTTCTGTCATCACCAAATCATAACGCTGGGGGGGCAGGGGGATGGGACTTGCAAGCCGTTTCTCCTAATGTTCAACCCAGGTCTACCCTCCTATAGCTTGAGCTCATTAGATCTTGTCCTTCCCTCTTTAGCAAGGACAAGCATTTGCGTTCTTCTACATGACAGCACTTCAGCAGTGTTCTTGTTCCCGGCCATTCTCCCTTCTCCGGGCTAACACACGCAGGTCTTCAGCATTTCCTCACAGGGCTAGTTTTCTGTACCCCTGACCGTCTTTGGTGCTGCACTGGAGAGTTATTTATATGCTGCTTTTCCACAGTAAATTTGTGCCCCAAACAGCTCGTAACACATAAAATTTACATCAAATGTTTAAAAATACGTTACTAGCTATCCTAGTGCATGAATCTTTAGTTTGCAGACACTTTATCTGCTGTGTTTGCCTTCTTTTTTTAGCTATTGCTGCTCATTAACACCCCCCATGGCCATTTGTACTGTAATGCTGTTTATTAGACAGCATGTAAACATTTAAAATAAAATAACAAATAGTGACGTTTTTGATGAGCAACCTCGTCATCCGAATCTTCCGCTGCAATGTGGGGCAGCTGGTGGTCAGCGTACTCCTAGGTCCTCTCTGTCCTCAGCATCAGGGTTGCCCCCAGCACTTCTCTTGCTCGCATGTAAGCACACATCCCCCCCCCCCACGCCACTAGAGCAGCTACGTTCTCCCCACACACAGGCCGGTGGCACTGCTGACCTGCAACCCGCATGAGGTGCACCCTCCACGGAGGCCTTTTCCACCTCCCAGAATGTGCCCCTTTCCCTGCCGTCCAACTTCTGCTGCTGCAGTCCAGTGATCTCCATTCCCCTTTGGGGGAGGAGGCTCCTGCAAGGAAGCCACAACTTGTCCTTCATCTGCTTTCCATTTAAATGGAAGAAACGTTGAAACCTCCTAACTTCAGGAATACGTGACAGATTTTCATTAAGTGAGCCCTCCCTGCAATGTATTTGCATGTTTTACGTAATCCGCCAAAGAGAAATTTAAGGTATGGGACAAAAAGGTTGTGTAACCATCTCAATGCAAAGTTTAAATTACTATAACTCTATTACCTCCTGGACTTTTTGAAATTTGGCTTGATTATACCCCTCACTGACAAGATTGCCTTGATTCTGCAACAAATAGAATTTCCAATCTATAAAGGTAAGTGCTGAAAGACGACATGCTACAGCTGCACCATGAGGCAGCTAGTCCTTGCTCTCATTTCATACCAGCCCATCCTTCTGCTTCTCCAGGCCTTGAGTCGCTGCGGGACAGTGCCCACTCAACCCCCGTGCGGTCAGCCTCCCACAGCGATGCCTTCCTGCCACGTTCGCGGGCCAGCAGGGCCGAGAGCAGCGAGCGTGTGGCTGTCATTTCAGATGAGATCTACAGCCCGTCGGACAGCATGCTCCCCACGCCGGTAGCAGAGCACAGTTTTGAGCTGATGCTGCTCTCCAGGCAGATCAACGGAGCCCCTTGCAGTATAGAGGAAGAAAAGGAGTCTGAAGCCAACACACCCACTGTGGCCGAGGCAGAGGAGCTGGGAGGGGAACTCCGGGCCTTGTGTCAGGGTGTGGGCAGCAGTGGCGCAGCGCAAGCAGAACAGGTGAATACATTTGTGTTGAGTGTTCTCCGTTTGCTCCTTGTGACGGTCGGGCTCCTCTTTGGTTTGCTCCTCCTCCTCCTCCTCCTTGCTGAGTCTGACCTTGACATTGCCTTTTTCCGTGATATTCGTCAGACCCCCGAGTTTGAACAATTCCATTATCAATACTTTTGTCCCCTCAGGCGATGGTTTGCCTGCAAAATCCGCTCCGTGCTCAGCCTGCTCATTGACACCTGAAGGCAGGACTCCTCTAGTAACTAGCCAGGTGGAATGCAGAAGATCCAGCTACCCATTCCCAGAAAATGGGACACATCGTGGCACCATCGGCACATAAAATAAGTCCTCCTTTCACGAATCAAAGTACACTGCGGCCCAGGAGAGTTATTTCCAAGCAGAAGAAAGGGATAGACTCATGCCAGATTCAAACAAATGCACATTTCTTCACAGGTCCTTGTCCTGGAAGTTTCTTCAACAGGCCCACTTTCCAATTTTTAAATTATTCTGCACTCTTCAAGTTTCGTTTTAGCTTTCATAGAGGAGTTCATTTCAAAAACTTCAAGTAAAGAGTTTATTTTATTACTGCTATTATTGCATTAAATGCCAGCCTCCAGCTGGGACACTAGTTCAAGAAGACAGCTATTATTTTATGCAGGAGCTTTTGTAATGGTGCTACTGAGTTGTAATTTTAATATTATAGTATTATTATTTTATTAAAACTGCCACTGTGCACAGCACTACCACCTTAACTGTAGTCATCTGAAGAAAATGTGATCTTGCTATCTTACCAATAAACTTCTGGCTTAACTTGGAGTACTGGGAGGGGGAGGCAACATTCTGAGACCGTGCGATCATCTAGCATTTTAGTTCTTTTCAAGCAATAGGTAGGCATGAGATCAGGTCAGCAGTTGAGGTGTTAAATCTATTTCTTCCCTTAAGCATGGAATGGTGTGACTTTGACAACCTGTCTTTTGTGATTTTAAGCCTCTTGGCTTTTAAGTCCCCAAATAAAGCAAGAGTTAGTATACAGGGAGAGTAAATATATGTATTTGATTACATTTGGCCAAGTCTTACTATATAGGTAGTAGTGATCATCTGGATTTCTTCAAAAGGCATTTTGCCTCAGAAAGCTGTACTTGTTTTTGTACTACAGAAGAACTTGTTTCAACCTATATTTTAAAAAACGAAATGCTATTTTGTTAATGAACAAACCAAGTCTTTTTTACTTTATGAATTGGGAAAATATGATGTGGTATACAATGATGGGGTAAACAAAAGATTATGATTTTTTTAATGGAATTTGAACATCGTACTTACCCGTTTATAGTTTCTGGAGGAAGGAAAAACATGTTCTCTTGTGCCATTTCAAATGATAAAGAGAACAGAAATTACAGAAGTGGACATAGCATTGAAATGAAAACAAGTAAAACAATCTGACCAACATTGTCTCCAAATTGAAGGGAATTCAGACAGATTTTCTACTTTGTTTTGTGATATGGGTAGTATTATCTAACAGCCTGCCAAATAGCAGTTCATTTGTAAAGGGAGCAATAAAAAGTGAGTACACTTCAACATGGGCAGAACGAGAGAATGAAAATCAGACTGGCAAGTGTTTTATTTCATCTCAGGGAGAGATTTCAAGTCATCTGGGAATCTAATCAGAAATATTTCAAGAAGCTGGTTTCATTATCTTTTTTCTGACCATGTTACACAATTTCAGCATGCGCACGCGCCCTCCAGGTTCATGCAGAACTGAAGCACTGCCAGAACTTGTGTGAAGGAGGGTGCGTGGATGTGTGCTCTCAAGCACTGATTTCCTTTCCAAGTTCAGTTACGCTCTGCCCACAACTGGTCATTCATCATTTGGAAAAAGAGCACAATAACAATATTAGCAATACAGTTAAGTACTGGCAAAAGACTACTGGACTCGGACTGGGTGTGCATATTGTACATTAGAAAGGATTCTCTGATATTTCAACGTATCATAGAAATGCAACAGGTATTTGACCTTAATATTGACCATCAACTGCAACTGCCAGAGGGCAGATCATAAGAGCTGAAAGAGATTTCGGCTCTCACTCATAACTTTTTACAGGTACATTAAATTTCCGAATGCCTGCCAGAAGATTAAAGGGTAGATTTTACAAGGATATGCACTGTTTTATGCAACAAAACAACAGTCAACTTCTAGTGTGGTGTTCCTACCTCAGTCTGTAGTAAGCGATGCTTCTATGCAGTGAGTGAAGAGTCTTACTTCAATATTCTCCATCCCAGATAAAGACGCGGTGTTTCATGTTTTAACTGTTGTTGTTCTTCATGCCTCGAAACTGCCCTATTATATTTGTGACTATTTTGTACAATAAACGCCTTCATTTTCAAAGTGGGCAACATATGTATACTGACGGTGGCAACTCATTTTAAAACAGCCGCTTGCTTTTCGAAACCTCGGGCACAATTTAGAGCAAAATTCTCCTGGGTGTTCCCATGGGGGCTTGCACATGAAAAGTTCCTAGTGAACTGTGCCCTATTTTTGCCAAATATTTTATCCCGAGAACTTTCCAGCTGGCAACTGAAAAAGTAGTTTCCCTGTTTTGCCCCATGTTGTGTCTCATGTTTCACTACTAAGTTGTTCCAGGTCTCATATGTATAAACTGTGGTGATTTCCATAGGCTGCTGTATTAGAGGAAACAAACTCTTAATAAGGCTTAGGGTACTGCATCTTTAAGCAGTAGACGGTAAATTACCTGAAAATGTGAATTTTAGTTTTCATAATATAGATGTTAACCTTTCATGTGCCAAATGCTGTACGTTGCATTTTTCCTTCAAAACAATGTACTTTTTTCTACATATTCAACCTGTAGTTAGTGTAAAATCATTGGTGCCATATAAAAGTATTTTTAAATTTAAATAAATATTTAATTATGATGAAAAGTATTTTTTGTTGAGTAAATTGATGGGGATGGTTTAATCATGTGAACTGCTGATGGAGACATTTCTAAATGCATAGGGGAGCAGTCCTCTCCCCATGCCATTTCTCCATGCTCAGAAACAAAGCATGGAGACAGGGAAAAGGGGGCGGGGAGGGGACCGCAGGAGCTGCCTGCTGTTGGGTCTCCAGGCCCCTTCCCTCCCCCTCCCCGAAGCCTTGCCTGGGCAATTGCCTGTCTAGGCAAAAATGCAGGGCAGCCGGAGCACGGAGGAGAGGCTCCCCTCCGTGCTCCAGCAGCCCCAGATAGGATATTCATCAGCCTCCGATTTCTCAAGCTGGCAACTATCCAGACAAGATTGTACCCTAAAAGACTGACTGTTATAGTGGAAAAATTCTTTCAAGATCTTCATCCTTATGTTTTCAGAAACTGAATCAGAGCCAACTAAATTTTAAAAAACATACTTCAGTGTCATGTCATACAATTCTAACCTAATTTCTTGTTACACTATTACATGTGGCTGCATGGCTTTCCAAGCTTTTATTAACAGCTACAGTGCGTGGCGGGCATGCCCAGCAGCGCTCTGCAGTATTCATTCTCCTGACCTAAGGCGCCATCTAGAATTCCAGTGGAACAGGTATCATCGCATTTTCCATCTTACCATTCATAAACTTTATTAACATGCTATTAACATTTTACATCCACTAATTTGAACATGTCCTTGTCTTCTATATGCTCTTGAAGCACACCAACCCAACCCAAAATACTATTAACAACTAACTTCTGAATTAAACATTTTATGGTGCATAGTCCTTTGTTTCTGAGTCACTGTGAACCCATCTAATAAACTGAAACCATTTAACAGTGCCAGTTCAGAACGTTGCTGTATTGGAATGCCAAGCCTAGCCTTATTCATTCCCATTACTGACAATCTACATCATTTTAAGATCTGCAATTGAATATATCTTTTTCTGAGTAAATGTCTTTGTCTCGAGTGAAAATATACATTACAAGAAAACTAAAATGCAAATCATTTTTGCTTTTATAACAGCAAAAATTAGTTAAAAATAAGAGTCAGCTTTTTTCATTCTTTGAAAACATGGAGGCGGCCACTGGAATTACCACCAACTACAATGTACTTGCTAGGATGCCAAGCATTGATAGAACAAACAGAAGCAAGATGGTCTTCACTGAAGAAGGAATGCACCAGTTCCCCCACAGCATGAAAGGCTTGGATTTGTCTTGGTTGAGACATACTTCCCACCACAAAGCAGTCATCTCTTTTTGGATCCCATATAGCTCTGAACCTTGTTAGCCACCGTCCTGTGTTGTTGTTATGCCTATTCAGAAAGGAGACAGTTGGATTCGTTTATAGAACCAGGTGATCTTAATTTTTACTCACATGCCCTCTAAAAGGAAAGCTATTCACCTACAGTCAAATGCTTTGTCCTGGTCACTGAAGACGGACTGTCTGATCTGAGAATCCCTTCCACCAAACTTAAACTTTAGCATCACGGAGTAAACCTTGCCTTAACTCACCTGATAATGGTGAGAATAGGTGCTAAAGATGATAAACAACTGGTTCCAAATACCCTGTAAAAGAAGTACAAAGTTCTTTTTTAAAAAAAAAACCCAAAACCTAGATTTGGCCTAACAATTAAAAGAGCGGCCACTTATTACCGATACAAATTCAGAATACAATCAGGTTGTAAGGAAATACAATTAAGGCTTTGGGTCAGAGACAGTAATTGCTGTGGGCTCATGCTGCAATAACAGCTAAGATACACCGCTTTTAAAAAGTAGAACGTGCCTAAATGGTAGACAGGCCATTTAGTAAGAATAGATTCCAGCTACCAGCCAGAACCTTTACCAAGGCTGCTTGCATATGCATGTGTAAATCAGCAGTTTCTGCACACACACCACTCTAGTATTATGCAATGTCTCTGTTGACAATGTGAACTGGCTCTATGGGGAGATACTGCATGGCAATGAAGAAGTACTGTATGTGCGCCTGTATGTTTGTGGTCACCATTTCACACATGCAAATCATCACCTCATCTTAGAATGTACATGGGCATTCGACAATGCAATATGACAATGGAACCAATTCCCTAGGGAGGCGGTGGGCTCTCCCACACTGGAGGCATTCAAGACGAGGCTGGACAGCCATCTGTCAGGGATGCTCTGACTTGGATTCCTGCATTGAGCTGGGGGTTGGACTTGATGGTCTTATAGGCCCCTTCCAACCCTACTATTCTAAGATTCTATGGGCAAATGACTCTCCCCTGTACCTGTACCCTGTACATTAATGTACCTTGTACATTTAAAGCAGCAGTTACTCTTCCATATTGCCCATTGTATTGGCCAATGCTGAAGATAGAACAGATGTACTAACAGAGCAACTCAGTACAAGGCAATTTCATATGCGTATGTACCCATCTTAACTTGTACGCCATGGCAGCAAAAAATATATTCTTCTTTGTGGTCCCTAGGCAGTCCCATATATATGGTTTGCACCTGTGCAGAGCCATCTTTAAAGATGTTTTTGCACCCTCCACCACCTCCTCTGGAGGGAATTTTTTCCACCTTGTGAGCAGGCCTTGAGGGACCAGATGCCTTCTTGGTCAGTTCTCTGTTGACTGGTGCGATAGCAGCATAAAACTGCTCTGTAAAATTTCTCTCCACAGTGAGCTTTAGTCAGTCACCCTTCTCTCTTCTAAACAAGTGCTTTCTTCCTTTTTTAGTTTCTGCATTAGATACAGGTGGCTCTCCTCTTCAGAAGGTTGCCCTCCATGAGTACAGGGTGGAGAGCTCCCTCTCACATGTTTAGCCTACTCAGATTTATGATGTCTGAATAGGGCTCCTGTGTTTTAGTTTTCCCCTTCTCTCTCCCCACTCACACATTGGGGATAGTTTTATTTTTTAATCTGTTTTTATTTTATTTTTACAAATAAAATAAACACTACCAACAATATAATCAAAATCTTGTTTCCAACATTACAGTATTCTAAAAAAAAGAAAGGGAGGATAGGAAAAGAAGGAAGAGAAGAAGAAAAAAAGAAAAAACAGAATTATATTAAACTTCAATAAGAAGAAACCGAATATCCAAACAGTCTTACAGCACAGAAATAGAAGCAAACAATCCATTTCCATTAGCCATAAATTACTATTCCGTTAACACGTATTAACAAACATTAAAAGTTTAGCCAGCAAGGAACAGCAACAACAATAACCCCATAGTGATATTAATAGTAATAATACTAATAAAAAGGGGGGAAAGAGAAGTTTAAGAGAAAGAAAAAAACAGGAACAAATCATTTGTATATTTTAGGTAGTATCATATCTAAAAATAGATTTATATGTGTACTCACACATACACACACAAATATGCACTTTATTACAATATAAAATAAGAGAAGAAAAAATGCAAACATTTACCTTTGGCCTACTGCCTGACCACTTATCAGCTAAAACCCAAACAACACTTCAAAAGAACAGTAAAAATGGATAAGTTCCAACTCCAGAGGCTGAGTTGGTTCCCTGAATTTAATTTAAATACCAATTAAAAATGTTTCTGCAGCATCAGGATCCAAGAATCTCTTCATCTGGTCTTCAAAAAGAACACAAAATGTAGCCGAATATTTAATGTGATATTGCAGGTTAATTTGCTTTGCCAAACTTCTTGCCTTCGCAAATTGCCTTCTTCTGTCAGCAATTTCTTTAGTATAATCATGAAAGAGCATAATCTTGTCATTTGCTAGTCCCCACCGGAGCTCACCTCGTTCTCTTGCCAGACGCATAAGGTAATTTTTTGTGGAGACTCATGAAAATTGAACAATAACAGTCCCAGAAGTCCCTTTAATGCCACGCCTTGAACCAGGAACACGATATGCATGCTCAATATCAAGAAAGAAATCAGATGGTAAAGCAAATAGCTCATGCAAAAGTTTATCCATAAATTCTGCCAAGCCTATATCAATAGCCACGTCTTTAATACCAAGGATACGTAGATTTGCTCTGAGTGTGAAGGCCTCCGGTTGAGAGATTCGAGCAGACAAAACATTATGAGACACTTTTATGGCCGTTTCCTGTGCAACAATCCGATCTTCAAGATCATTAACCTTCACTTCCATCTTTTGAAAAGAGATCTTAATTAAATCCACAGCCCCCTGAAGGGCAGATATTGAGTCCTGAATTGTTTCAAGTTTCTTTGACTGCTCTCGTAGCTGCGAAGACATAATTTTTATCAAAGCAACTCCTCTTCATCTCTGGCATTTCTAGAAACCTTTGCTGGGGGAGCCATTGGGGGTAGGTGGCATTTTCAAGTCTTTTCTTTCTTCCTTTGGTTCTGCCATCCCCCACTTTCCAAGCACAACAAGCAAGTATAATTGCAGAAACAAGAAAAACAAACTTACGCAGATTTAATTACAGGTCCTCAGATATTGCTGGTAGTTTAAATTCAGAGATGTTGTTTGGAGCCATTTGTCCTTGTGTCTCCTAATTGCTTAGAAGATTCAAACAGTGTGCAGTAGATGACACTCCGGCGTCTATTCTTAAGATTTCAGCCCCTCTGTTTCTTCACAAAAGCAGCTGTTCTTCCAAGATTTCATCTGGATGGTACTGCAAGTTTCCCCTTTTAATTCCAGGGGAAGATAAAAAGGCTTCTCAACCTTTTCCCTGCTGTTAGAGATAAACAACCTGCAGAACTCTGCAAATCACTGCTGGATGCCATGGCTCCAACGGGATGTCACATTGGGGATAGTTTTAAAAGTCATTAGGAGCAAATGCTCAGCAACTAATTAAGTGTTAGTTGCCTCATTTGTCTCAGGGAAGGGCACAAGGTTGGTTCTTGGTTCCCAATGCCTGCAGTTTACTAAACTAGCACATTGCCTGTCTGCTAGGTTAACTAGCACACTAAACCAGACTAGCCTGTGCTACTTTCTTTCCCAGGAGATAAGAGTTCATATTCTGAGAGGCAAAATTCAGATTATTATTGTTATTTAAATTTCTATACCGCCCCATAGTCAAAACTCTCTAGGCGGTTTACAAAGATTAAAAACATTAAAATAAGGTACACAGAGGTTAAAAACCATTTATATAAAAAAAAAAACACGGACAATATACACGTTGACAACAGATATCTAACAACTTCAAGCAATCAACCATAACCATAAGACAAATCCAGATGTCCTCAAGTTGGCCAGTGACAGCTGTTCCCATCTCCGTGAATTTCCTTGTATGGCAAGCGCTCCTTCTTTTGCCAATCATGCCTGAGTGGCCTCTCAGCATTGGATCATCTCCCATATCCTTGGGATAGGAATCATGACCTTAAACACCTTGCTGTGATTCTGATTACTGGGGCGAATACTACTGCACTCCATGCAGGCCCCCATATACTATGGGACCAATATGAATTGGAATGGCTAGAAAGCTTGTGATCCTGACGGAGCCCTGCGTGCGCCTAAAGGAGTCCCGTTTCTCTTTGTTGCTGTCATAGGCCCTGCTTAGAATACAGTGGAGTTAATCATTGGAACTATTGGAAAACCACCACTAGGTAGTGTGTTGTGTGTGTCCCCGCCCCAACGTCGGCATCTTTCTCAATTCTCTCAGTTTTGACATTGAGTTCCATCTCTTTGGTCCCACTGATCTGAGATACAGTAACTCAAATCACCTCTCGTTAGTCAGCATCTTCCCTTGGCTTCTATTGTGGTCCTCCTTGAATTGAGAATGGAAAATTTGTCCTTGCCACGTACTATGGCTCCCACAGCAAGAACGGTAGTGGTCTTGGCATCTATTCCTGCTTCAGGAATCCCCTACTTGTTAGACGCAAGTTTGCTGCAATGCCAACTAACTACTCCTTAGGGAAGGATGCTGGCTTGATTACAATGCTTCCTAATGAGTTCCATTTCCAAGCTGGACATACCTGGCTCCTCTGTACTTCATGGGGGCACTGAAGCCCATGCTGGACCCTGCTGTTGATGCCCCCGGCCAGGCTCTGCAAATGTGAATCTGTGGTGCAGGTGGGATAAATGATGGAGCTCTCTGAAGCTCTAGGCTTGGGAGGTGCAGCCATGCGCGCTGCGTGTGAATAATCTGTGCATAAACTAATACAATTGGTGTACAAAAACTAATACTGCAGTGGAGTTATCTCTGCTGCCAGCTCTCCTGGAAGCGTCTAAATATTACTGGACCAAACAGTCTTCAATGGCATCCACCTCCTATTAACTCGAAACTATGCATAGGGTTCAGCAGGACAGCTATTCCTTATTTAGCCATATGTCCCAAACTCTTTGTTCATTGAAACTTCACGAGGTAAAGGCTGCCAATCCCAACATTTAACACCAATGGATAAAAAAGGCCCAAAGTAGGATGCAATAGGATGGAAGCTCTACTCCACATTGGTGTTGCCCTCATGCAGCTCCTTGTGAGATTCACTATCAGTACTACCTATAGGAGCAAATCTCACCTCTCTTGGAGCATCTCCAAGATGACAATAAACAGATTGTCCATGCTATTCAAGCAGAGGCATTCCATCTGGACAAACAACAAATCAATGCAGTCAGGCATAATGTCAGGTATGTGATCGTGTCAGGGTGGAAACTGAGCCCATAGAGCCCCAGAGCAGTTCTGATTCTGAGGAAGAGCAACAACCCGTGAGCGATGAGCGAGCTCTTCTCCCACGGGTTGTTGCTCTTCCTCAGAATCAGAACTGCTCTGGGGCTCTATGGGCTCAGTTTCCACCCTGACAGATAGAACCAATTACCTAGGGAGGTGGTGGGCTCTCCCGCACTGGAGGCATTCAAGAGGAGGCTGGACAGCCATCTGTCTGGGATGCTCTGACTTGGACTCCTGCATTGAGCAGGGGGTTTATTTATTTATTTATTTATTTAATTTATTAAACGCCCATCTGGCCAGTCACCCAGCCACTCTGGGCGATGTACAACAATAAAAACCGTTTATACAATAAAATTCAACCTTCGAAACATCACATTTCTAAAATTACCCTAGCCCACCCCAAATGCCTGCCTGAACAACCATGTTTTTAATGCATGGCGGAAACTCATTAAAGAGGGGGCATGGCAGAGTTCCCTAGGGAGGGAGTTCCACAGAGTGGGGGGCCACCACAGAGAAGGCCCTCTCCCTCGTCCTCACCAGCCTAGCTGCCCTGGCTGATGGGACAGAGAGAAGGCCATCCAAGGCTGATCTTGTTGAGCGGCCTATCTGGTGTTGCTGGAGGTGCTCCTCGAGATAGGCTGGGCCGGAACCGTATAAAGTTTTAAAGGTCAAAACCAACACCTTGAATTTGGCCTGGAAAACAACTGGTAGCCAGTGCAGCTCCTTCAGCACTGGAGTGATGTGATCTCGCCGGTGGCTGCCTTAAATCAGGCGAGCCACTGCGTTCTGTACCAGCTGCAGCTTCCAAACCGTCTTCAAGGGTAACCCCACGTAGAGCGCATTACATTAGTCTAAATGGGAGGAGACCAGGGCATGTACTACCGATGGGAGCAGATGGTCGGGAAGGTAGGGGCGCAGCCACCATATCAGATCAAGTTGGTACAGCATTGTCTGGCTCACAGCTGACACCTGAGCCTCCATGGACAGCTGAGAGTCTAAGATGACCCCCCCAAGCTGCGGACCTGGTCTTTCAAGGGTAACCGTACCCCATTCAACACGTCAACCTCCCCCAACCTCCTCTTGTCTCCCACCAAAAGTATCTCAGTCTTGTCAGGGTTCAGCTTCAGCTTGTTCCTCCCCATCCAGCCACTCACCGTCTCCAGACATTTGGACAGGGATTCTACGGCCAACCTTGGTGAAGATTTGAACGAGAGGTAGAGCTGCGTGTCATCCGTGTACTGATGACACCGCACCCCAAACCTCCTGATGATAGCCCCCAGCAGCTTCACACAGATGTTAAATAGCATCAGGGAGAGGATGGAACCCTGTGGCACCCCACAAGTGAGCAGCCACAGGTCCAAAACCTCCTTTCCCAGTGCTACCCTCTTGTACCTGCCGGAGAGGAAGGACAATGCCCAACCCCTCCAAGCGGTCCAGGAGGATATCGTGGTCAACAGTATCAAAAGCCGCTGAGAGGTCGAGGAGAACAAGGAAGGAGCATTCGCCCCTATCCAGAGCCCTCCTCGTATCACCCACCAAGGTGACCAAGGCCGTTTCTGTCCCATGCCCAGGCCTGAAGCCTGACTGAAATGGATCTAGATAATCGGCTTCTTCCAAGTGTGCCTTCAACTGCATCGCCACCACCCGCACAATCACCTTGCCCCAAAAAGGCAGATTTGAGACTGGGCGGAAGTTGTTCAGAACCTGGGGATCCAAGGGCTTTTTTAAAAGCGGTCTTATCACTGCCTCCTTGAGGGCTGATGGCATCACTCCCTCCTCAAAGGAGCCATTCACCACCGCCTTGATCCTCTCACCCAGCCTCTCTCTGCAGCTCATAATGAGCCAAGATGGGCAAGGATCAAGTAAGCGGGTGGTTGGCCTTACAGATGAAAGCACCTTGTCCACTTCATCGGAAGAAGCTGAAACCAATCCCACAAAACTGGCGTGCCACAGACCGCCTCCTGCGGAGTCGGGGTTGGACTCCATGGTCTTGTAGGCCCCCTTCCAACCCTGCTATTCTATGATTCTGCAGCCATGACTGGCTCTGCAGCCTTCTGTCTTCAGGCCTGGCTCTTCGCTACCATACTCTTCTAAGATCCCGGATGTAGAGCTTCACCATCAACAGTGAGGGTCTCGTTAATGCTAACACAGATGACATCTTGGAGAAGGTTGAAGCAAACTAAATCAGCTAAGCGCTGGAGAAGAAGGGACTTGCCACAGAATCCTGCTGCTGAGCAGCCATTTTGGTCAGCAGAGCAGCGTGGGTATCGTGCACACGATGACAAAACCGCACGAATGTGGCGCGTGCGTGTGCTGGTTGGGGCCATGGCTGATGGTTTTCCCATGGTTTATGGTTTTGAGACAGAGTTAGCTTTTTCTATCTGTGAAAAAAATTGTCTGGGTCTAATATTTCTTCTTGTGCTGGGTTTTTAGGACTGTTTAGGAATTTAATGCTGAACTCGATTGCACTATTATATTTTAAATCTGTTTTACATTTGTATGGCATCTAGAGAACTTATTTTATGAGGTGACAAAACAATGGTAATGTATGGAAGTGTGTGAATGGATGGATGTGTTTGAATGGGATGTGTTTGAATGTGTATGTGTGAAAGGGGAGGGGAGTGAGAATGAGACAGAGAAAGAGTGGTGGGTGACAGAGAGAAACAGTGTCCCCGCCCCCTTTTGGCTTTGGCCCCACCCACTTACCCCAGAGGGAATGCAACCCTTGGAAGGGAAAAGGTCCCCCCCGCCCCATGCTAAATGCAGATGATTGGCTCCCCATGGGCAATGGCTGGCACCATCAGCTCAAAGGGATCTGCAGGACAGTCCCTTCCCTGGGACTGTTTATCAACCTCAACAAGTCATGCCTCGTTAAGTAAATCCAGTGTGTGAATTGTAGCAATCTTTGGAGAGAATCACATTCACACACCTAGAGAGCAGCGCTCCCAACTCTCATAAACACATGCAGCAGCGGCCTGCCTGCCTTAACATCCTCACGGCCCTGGCCCTCTCCCTTCCAGGACGCTGCTCTCACATTCTGCTCAGTCTTTCTTTTTTGAGGGGGCTCCACCACAGAAGAGTAGGTTTGCCAGACCAGACACATGCGCGTGATTCCTCAGTCTACTTCCCATTTAAGAGTATGCCTAGGAGGTTTACCATTTACCTCATAAACATACCTTAACATGTTTCTTTTGAGCAGTTTAGATCATGTAAAAAAGTTGACTACAGGGGCTTCCTTTTTGCTCACCTGATGAAAATCTGCAGTGCATTTCTAAACTCAAAGCAAAGTAGGTTTGGGGTGGACAAAAGATCCACAGGCAGGGAGGTGGGGGTGTCCCCACACATCAATGCAAAAACAACCTAAAACGTAACTGCCGTAATGCTGCCATTCTCACCCACGTCTGTTGTTTCGTGTATTCTGTTTCCAACTGGGGCCAGCAGATGCCCCCAGGAAGCCCGAAACCGGGACATGGATCAGGGCCCCACCCCTGGTTTGTCCTGTGGCAAACGGTCGCTGAACACGGAGATTCCACAGTGTCGCAGCTCACAGCATTTGAAACCCTGCTCCTGACCAACGCCACCTAAGCGGGTGGCCAGAGCCACGTCTTGTGGCAGCAAACGCTGCATGTTAACTTTGGGTTGAACATGCAAACCTAGATTCCTCCCCACACTCTCACGTACCTCAACGTATCATCAGCACAAGTTGTCACCACTCTGTTGCCAGTAAGAGGTGAAAAATAAGCTGAAGCAACACTCTTCGTGTGCCCTGTGAGGGAGATTACAGGCCTGCTTCCACTTTTCTTCAGGTGCCGAACATCATAAATACCAACATCCCTGCAACAAAAATTGGAACACTGGACTTACCATGAGTGTTCCTGTTCTTCAGTGATAAGGAGGATATCCTAGAGAGGGCATCTCCTCCTATCGGACTCTGGAAATAGAGCTAATCCATTCAACATCCTGTCTCCTGTGGTAGGGAGACTACAGCTATGGGCAGTGAGGTAGGGCAAAATTTTCCAGTGCTTTATTTTGCCACAGAAAATTTTCCATTTTGCAAGTACATTATAAGCAATGAATGAATGCTGTAGCCTGAATGGCAGGGCTCTGCTGTGCATCAGGTCTTGAGCAGGGGTCAGGTTTCTTGGGAAATCAAGATGGAAAGAAATCAGCACTACAGAAAGTTCCAAGTAGTGCTAGGGCTGGAAGCCAGACAGGATTGTCTGTATGTTGCTCCAAGGAGAAGAGCAAGACTGGGGTTTAAGTAGGAGTTTGGTTGCCTTTAGGCTGATTGGCCCTGCCTCCATACTGACAGAGGCGTTATCTCTTAAAGGGGTCTGGCCTGTTCTAGCAATCTGAGACTGTGACGATGCAGGAGTGGCTGTGGTATGTTAGTTTCCTCGTGGCCAGAGTCTCAGAGGACAGTAACGTGACCTCTTCTGGATGCAGGACAGCTGACCCCCGGGGTCTTTCTGGATAACTGGGTCCTAGGGAGGGAGAAGCCTCATGATGCCTTCCGCCGGCTGAGTCCTCCCCCTGAACCATTAACCCTGGAGACTCTTCTTGAGAGGACAAGGGATTAGGATCCTCTCAAGACAAGGGCTCAGGGTCCTGGTCCATGACAAAAACTGGGAGGCGCAAGGCCTATGGCCGCTGATGTTTATAAACAAACACACTATATGGAAAACAAACAGGATGAACGTGAAATCCTAACACAAGAAGGAAAGTACAATCTGACAGAAATCACTGAGAATAGTGCAACTGAAGAGCAAACTTTATTCAAAAGTATCACTACCTTGCTACAATTTGTCAACCAAAACTTTTATGAATTCAGAAATAAAAATTCTAAACTATTGGCAAATAGAGTTGGGCTAGATCTACACTACTGCTTTACAACGGTACTGAAGTGCACTGATAACTGTTGGGACCCATTCGATATACCACTTTTGTGGTGTTATTTCTTGCTTTTCATGCCACATTATTCAATATACCACAACAAATGTCATTGTGTGTCCTACGAGTTTTAAATGCGCAAAAGGGATATAGCATCACCATGATGGGATTGTAATGATATCACACAAAGTGTAGATCTGCCCTTGTAAAAAGGACACAAACTAGAGCTCTTCACAGAGGGACAGAGGCTGTATACCAGTTTCTCTCTGCCTCCAGCTCTTCCTGCTTTTTCTGGCTTCTAGGTTGATTCAGAGGTTTCAGGAACAACTTGCTCAAGTTCCCTCTGATCAAACATAAAACAGGAACCTAAAATGTATTATGTATAACTTCGTTTGCATATAAAAGTTATCATGTTTGGTATGCTAAATTTAAAAATTTAGTTAATTCAGACAGTAATGGCAAATTTACTGAACATACTCTTACATGTTTTTAATTTTAATGATAATTTTATGAACAAACCAAGTTATACATAATACATTTTATGCTCCTAAAATAACAAAGTGACTTTAGATCTGTAAAGAATTCTAAAAAGTAAGTATTGCATATTTTTCGCTGGGGGCATTTAAGCAGAGGCTGGGTGACCATCAGTCAGGGATACTGCAGCTGTATCCTCTATTGCAGATCAGCAAGGACTGGACTAGACCAGCCTTCCCCAACCTGGCACCCTCCAGATGTTTTGGACTTCAATTCCCATCATCCCCACCCAGCTATGATGACCAATGCTCAAGAATTCTGGAAAAGATCAGGAGGGCACCAGGATTGGACTACTATGCTCTAAAAAGCAACCTATAAAGACGTCTATGAATAATAAATGTGTGGCGTTCTCTCTACTAAGTAACCAGAAACTATCAACACAAGCAGTTTACTGCTGTCTAAAGTTTTCTCTGTATATTGGAAACTTATTCAGTATTTCTGGAATACTGTAATTTGTGCAAGACACTTGATTTTGGGCGGAAATGAATTTTTGGAACAAAGAAGAAAGCGAAATTACTTCACATTTTAGTCAATGGGTATTAATAGAAGTTTTGTATAAAGTGCTAGCAAATTTTCAGGATTCTTTATTTCTAAAACTTGGAGAACATCTTAAAAACTTGGACTTCAGTGGATCTTTACTCTGGTCCACATCAGAGGCCTTTATTCATTTACCTAGTACTGCATCTCTCAGATTTCTGAGCTTTCTATTCTTAATGCACTTGCATCACAGCTGGTACCTACCTTGCTCCAGCAGTAATGAAATAATGTCTGTTGACTGGGTGAACGTGGACAGTCCTCGTCTTTGAATTAAGATCTGCGGAAAGCTCAGAGGAATTCCCTGGTGCTCTTTGGTCCACTACGGCCACCTCTCCATCCCACATTCCCACTACCAAAGTGGAGGCATCATCTGCCAAGAAGTCAAATGAGGAGAGGCTGTACTGCTCATTTCTGTACACCTGAGAATGAGAAATAGGTTTAACTTAGGCAACCCCTAATACGTATTGCTTATTCTAAAGTTATGTTAAATTACTGCTTTTATGCTGGTATTTGACAGTAGCTGGAGATTACCCTACACTGCAGCATGCCCTGGTTGCCACGTTGCTTCCCTCAGTCCTCTTTGCTATGTATTACAAACAGGCTGCCTTGTGGACAGGCAAGTTTCCCAAATGCATAGTTTTCCAAAAACTGACTTTTTCATCCCCAACTGAGAAGAAACTGAAATTCGGTTCCTGGCCAGAACAAAGACACAAGCAGTCACTTAGATGAGGTTAGCCTCTGGAGCACCAGGCAGAGGTCTTCCCTATCTCTGCCACCTGGTCTTTTCTTTTGTAACTGGAGATGCTGGGGATTGAACCCAAGAACATCTGCATGCAAACCATGTGCTCTAGCACAATGCTGTAGTTCCTCCTGAGACAGGAGTGGACAGTAAATGAAGAGAGGAGAGCTGCTCCCTTTCTATCTCTCCTCTATCCTGGAACAACAGCTTGAACAAGACAGAAATGGATGGAAGAGTCCACACCAAATTCCAGCTTGCATGATCAATCCACATCACGCTCCTCATTCTAATAAAGGGAATACTGCAGTCCAGAGTCTGCAGTGTTTCTGCCAAAAAATATGTCAACCACCTAAACTGACTCCTATATGAGTGTGCTGCCCGACATTTCCTTCTGTTCTTTCACTAAAAAAAAGGATGTTTTCCTAGTCAGCAGAGCTTGCAGCAGCCACAATCTATCAATATTCACCTCATCAAAGACCGCTCTGGTTACATCTCCACATCGTAATGTGCCATCGTGGCTCAGGGACAGAAGATGAGCAGGATTAAATGGAGAAAAATGCATACAGCTAACCGGCTGGCTGTGGAGCTTGAAGACATGCACTCCATCTTCCGGCGTGCAGCCCTAAAAAGTACAAACAGGTACAACACAATGCATATATTGCCAGTTCTCTTTTCAAAATGGGAAACAGAACTTAGTGAGGTTCTCTTCTGTTCAGCAGGCAGGAGACCAGGAAGTGGAAGGTTAGCTCCTCCCCAGTCAGAAGGCAGGAATGTCAATGTCCATCTACAGAGGAGACCTCTCTCATTTCAGGACGAGAAAGCAAAACCACCAGAGAGCTTCAACATGCCCCAAGTGGGTGAACAAGAATAAAAAGGGAAAAACTAGAAAAGCACAGTTTTGTTTATTATTAACATCCCACTTTTCCATTTAAAACAGAGATGGGTAAACGTATTGGGGGGGGTGATGCCTCACTGACCCTCCAATCTGGAGGATGTTGGGGGCAGGGCACACAGCGACATCATCTGGTCCCTGGCTGACGTGTCACTTAGAGCTCCTCCAGCCAGCACTTCAGTTGGGGACCTGGCTTTGCTGCACACAGGCTTTCCCGAGCCGTGGGCTTCCCCCCTTTCCTGTGGCAACGTGGCTCCTCTACTTGACCTGGCCCTGCCCTGCTCTGCCAAGACAGAGAACAGGAGCCTGCTGTCTTCTGAACACTGTCCACACGTTGAGGGGGAGGCTGTGCCCAATCTCCTTCCTTTTAAGAGAATTTGCTTGATCCCATGGCAGTTCTTGGGGGTAATGAATGCCCCTCTACGACAGTGGCGATTGCTGGCCTCTGCGTCTTCTAAATGCGCCCCTGGTGCTGCTGCCTCTGATGCTTCCCACACCCCAGCTAGTGTTGGAGGTCACCTCTCTGTCAGAGCCACCTCACACTGGTGCCGCGGAGCCAGGAGCCGGCTCCGAGGGGGAGATCATCCCAGCACAGGAGCATCTCGCCCCAGAGCCATCCTCTGCTTGCCTGCCTGTCCCAAGGAGAGCTGGCAGGGTCCCGGAGGGAGTCGTGCAATGGGCCTGTGCAGAGCGGGGCCCAGGCATTGCGCCGGCTAGGAACCCTGCCTCATCCCACCCTCCCTTTTTTCCCTTTCCCACTTCCTGCACAACATGGGTGGGCAACCTCTGGCCTATGGAAAGTGCCCTTCCAGCCCACCAAAGCTTAGGTGCTCTCCGCAGGCCCCACTCACTTCCCTCCCCAAGCCCTGCACCCTGGCCTTGAGGCCACTGGGGTCCTGGCAGGAGGCAGGGAGAGGAATCCCTTTATCTCCAATCATAGAGACAACAAAGGGACTGAGGGAGGAACAGCTGCACGCTCATCCAGAGCTTACAGGAGTGCTGGACTGGGCTTTGGAGCTGGGCCAAGTACCTCGACCTGCCCTGCATCTTCTTCCCAATGGGAGAAGGTGCAGGGCAGGCGAGGCCATGTCTCCCGTGGGAGAAGCCCTGTGCGCAGCAAAGTTGGTTCCTGGCAGATGCACTGGAAGGACCGATGCACCTGTGGGGACCAAATGACTTTGGGGCAGCAAGGCAGGGAGAAAACCGGGAACAGGTGGCTCCCCACCGTGGGAGGGCAGCCCAAGTCTAATATGCCTATTCCTGCCCATCAAGGCAACCCATCCAAGGATGTCTTCCTCCACTGCAGGAAAAGGCCAAGCTTGTGCCACAATTTTTGTTTAGGGTGAGCGGGCTTAAAACTAAGCTTTGATAAGATAATCTCCTGACTCTTCCAAAAAATGTTTACTTTAGAGATCTTTCATGACCGAGCAGACCCTCCTCTCACACTCTTCACAGAAGCGACAGCAACTAGAAAGCCCATGCCAAGTGAAGAAGTGTGGGGCAGCCCACCTAGCTGTCAGGCAAGAGGACGGCACTTTCTTATGCCTCTCCTCCTCCTCCCAAATCACAGAACCCAAATTTCCCAGTATGCAGGAGGCCTCCATTCCTACCAGATACTGCCATCTGAGGAGGGACAAGGTCAGAACATTGGACTGACTGTAGTAAGTCATCTACAGTGGATGAAAGCCCCCCTCAAATGAGTTATTCCTCCCACTCGCTCCAACAGGCAGGCCTTATGCAGATTAGCCTTGTACAGATGTACTTTCTTGTCTGGGAGAGCTCCCCCTCCCACTTTCGGGACATAACAAGCATCAAAAGGACAGTGGTAACTCTAAACTTAACCCTCCTTGTTCATGCAGGAACTGCCGCACTTAAAGGCAGAATGATGAAAGAACAGTAAATGAAACACCTGTGAAAAAAGTGTGGGAAGTCTTCAAGGCAAGATACTAACTGAAAACCCCCAGTACTCCCCCCAGCAGCAACACATCTCCATCCAGGGTGGGTATGATACCTTCCATCCATTGCAGCAAATGAACTTACTAGGGTAGGTCCAACATTCTACTTTCCTACAGCAGAGGAGTGCATCCTTGAATGGGATATGTGGCTCTTGCTGCATCTGTCTCCCAAACTGAGACCGCTTGCTGGAGCATTCATCTCTTGAAAGCAGCTCTGAAAGAGGTGAAGGCTGACCAGCACTGGATCTTTCTTATTCCTACCCAACAATATGAGATTTTTTGCCAGATTCCTGACAGAGAAAGCACAGCTTTGTGGCACAGAGTATTGGTGCCTTGTAACGGTACTACTGAAGGTACATGCAGGAAAAAGGGTAGATTATTCTAGTGATTCCAGACTCATAGAATCATAGAATAATAGGGCTGGAAGGGGCCTACAAGGCCATCGAGTCCAACCCCCTGCTCAATGCAGGAATCCAAGTCAAAGCATCCCTGACAGATGGCTGTCCAGCCTCATCTTGAAGGCCTCCAGTGTGGGAGAGCCCACCACCTCCCTCAGTCATTGGTTCCATTGTCGTATTGCTCTAACAGGAAGTTTCTCCTGATGTTCAGTGGAATCTGGCTTCCTGTAACGAGCCCATTATTCCGTGTCCTGCACTCTGGGATGATCAAGAAGAGATCCTGGCCTTCTTCTCTGTGACAACCTTTCAAGTACTTGAAGAGTGCTATCCTATCTCCCGTCAGTCTTCTCTTCTCAAGGCTAAACATGCCCAGTTCTTTCAGTCTCTCTTCATAGGGCTTTGTTTCCAGTCCCCTGATCATCTTTGTTGCCCTCCTCTGAACCCTCTCCAGTTTGCATCCTTCTTAAAGTGTGTTGCCCAGAACTGGACACAGTACTCTAGATGAGGCCTAACCAGTGCTGAGTAGAGGGGAACTAGTACTTCCCAGGATTTGGAAGCTATGTTTCTATGAATGCACCCCAAAATAGCATTTGCCTTTTTTGCAGCCACATCACATTGTTGGCTCATATTCAGCTTGTGATCGACAACAATTGCAAGATCCTTCTTGCTTGTAGTATTGTTGAGCCACGTATCCCCCATCTTGTAACTGTGCATTTGGTTTCTTTTTCCTAGGTGCAGAACTTGGCATTTCTCCCTATTAAATGTCATTCTGTTGCTTTCTGCCCAGCGCTCCAGCAAACTAGAATCATAGAATCATAGAATAGTAGGGTTGGAAGGGGCCTACAAGGCCATCGAGTCCAACCCCCTGCTCAATGCAGGAATCCAAGTCAGAGCATCCCTGACAAATGGCTGTCCAGCCTCGTCTTAAAGGCCTCCAGTGTGGGAGAGCCCACCACCTCCCCAGGTAATTGGTTCCATTGCCGTATTGCTCTGACACTCAGGAAGTTTTTCCTGATGTTCAGCCGGAATCTGGCTTCCTGTAACTTGAGCCCATTATTCCGTGTCCTGCACTCTGGGATGATCAAGAAGAGATCCTGGCCTTCTTCTCTGTGACAACCTTTCAAGTACTTGAAGAGTGCTATCATATCTCCCCTCAGTCTTCTCTTCTCAAGGCTAAACATGCCCAGTTCTTTCAGTCTCTCTTCATAGGGCTTTGTTTCCAGTCCCCTGATCATCTTTGTTGCCCTCCTTTGAACCCTCTCCAGCTTGTCTGCATCCTTCTTAAAGTGTGGTGCCCAGAACTGGACACAGTACTCCAGATGAGGCCTAACCAGTGCTGAGTAGAGGGGAACTAGTACTTCCCGGGATTTGGAAGCGATGCTTCTATGAATGCAGCCCAAAATAGCATTTGCCTTTTTTGCAGCCACATCACATTGTTGGCTCATATTCAGCTTGTGATCGACGACAATTCCAAGATCCTTCTCGCTCGTAGTGTGGTTGAGCCACGTATCCCCCATCTTGTAACTGTGCATTTGGTTTCTTTTTCCTAGGTGCAGAACTTGGCATTTGTCCCTATTAAATGCCATTCTGTTGTTTTCTGCCCAGCACTCCAGTCTATCCAGATCACTTTGAATTTTGTTTCTGTCTTCCAAAGTATTAGCTATCCCTCCCAATTTTGTGTCATCTGCAAATTTGATCAGCATTCCCTGCACCTCCTCCTCCAAGTCATTAATAAAAATGTTGAAGAGCACTGGGCCCAGGACTGAGCCCTGCGGTACCCCGCTCGTTACCTCTCCCCAGCTTGAGAAGGTCCCATTGATAAGCACTCTTTGAGTCCGATTCTGTAGCCAACTGTGGATCCACATGATCGTTGTTTCATCTAGCCCACTTCGAGCAAGTTTGCTCATCAGGATATCATGGGGCACTTTGTCGAAAGCTTTGCTGAAGTCGAGGTATATGATGTCTACAGCATTCCCACGGTCTACAAGGGAGGTGACTTGATCAAAAAATGAGATCAGATTTGTCTGGCAGGACTTGTTTTTGACAAATCCATGTTGGCTTCGAGTAATCACGGCATTGTTGTCAAGGTGCTTCCAGATGGATTGCTTTATGATCTGCTCCAGAATTTTCCCAGGGATTGATGTCAGACTGACTGGTCTGTAGTTCCCAGGTTCCTCCTTTTTACCCTTTTTGAAGATAGGGACAACGTTAGCCCTCCTCCAGTCATCTGGCACTTCCCCGGTCCTCCATGATTTCTCAAAGAGAATAGACAGCGGTTCTGAGAGTTCTTCTGCCAGTTCCTTTATTACTCTAGGATGCAGTTCATCTGGCCCTGGAGATTTGAACTCATTCAAAGTAATGAGGTGTTCCTTGACCATATGCCTGTCGATCTCAAGCTGCAATCCTGCCCCTTCAGCCTGTACTTCGCCTTTGCCAGGGGGGTCATAGACCCTCTTTTGGGAGAAGACTGAGCCAAAGTAGGAATTGAGCACCTCTGCCTTTTCTTTGTCATCTGTTATCATTTTGCCATCCTTATTTAATAGCTGAACAACCATTTCTTTCCTCTGCCTTTTACTATGCACGTAGCTGAAGAAAGCCTTTTTGTTGTTTTTAGCATCCCTCGCTAACCTCACCTCGTTCTCCGCTTTAGCCTTCCTGACGCCATCCCTGCAATTCTGTGCTACCTGCCTGTACTCTTCCTTTGTTACTTGGCCTTCTTTCCACTTCTTATATGTGTCCTTTTTTGTTTTCAGGTCATCCCTAAGCTTTTTGTGAAGCCACATTGGCTTCTTCTGTTGTCTTCCACCTTTTCTTCTTGTTGGAATTGTTTGTGATTGTGCCTTGAGAATTTCCTTTTTTAAAAGTTCCCACCCATCTTGGACTCCTTTTCTCGCTAGCATTGTTTGCCATGGGACCTTACTGATCATTGTTCTGAGTTTATTAAAATCAGCTTTCCTAAAATCCAGGGTACGCGTTTGAGTACACTCGGCTTTTGCTTCCCTTAGAACCAAGAACTCAAGTACAACATGGTCGCTTTCCCCCAGAGTTCCTGTAACTGCTACTTTATCCACTAAGTCATCTCTGTTGGTTAGGATCAAGTCAAGGATAGCCGATCCTCTAGTTCCTTCCTCTACTTTCTGTAGGAGGAAGTTATCCGCCACACAAGTCAGGAATTTCCTGGAGGGGCCATGTTTTGCAGAATTTGTCTCCCAACAAATATCGGGGAAATTGAAGTCCCCCATTACTACTACATCATGCTTCCTTAAAACATTGGCTATTTGCTTTTCAAAAGTTTCATCCTTGGCTTCTCCTTGATTGGGTGGCCGGTAGTAGACTCCGACCACCAGGTTCCTTTTATTCTTTGCTCCATTTATTTCAACCCAGATGCTCTCGATGGGGCTACCAAGCTCCTCCTCCTGTATTTCTGTGCAGAGATATGTATTTTTCACATACAGTGCAACCCCGCCTCCCTTTCTGTTCCTCCTGTTCTTTTTGAACAAGTTATATCCTTCAACTGCTGTATTCCAGTCATGAGAGTCATCCCACCAAGTCTCAGTTATACCTATCAAGTCATAATTTCCCTCCTGTATTAAGAGTTCAAGTTCATTCTGTTTGTTTCCCATACTCTGGGCATTAGTATATAGACATCGAAGACCATGTGCTTCATAGTCTGGCTTTCTTCCTACATGTGTCTGAAGACTATTATTGGGCGCTATCAGCGCTGTTCTCTCCATTGCAGTGCATGCGCCTACGTCCATTGTTACCCCCAACATTACATCTCCCTTCCCCGTAGGATTCAGTTTAAAGCCCTCCTGATGAAGTTCTTCATGCTGTGTCCAAACACATTCTTCCCAGCCTTTGTGAGGTGCAACCCATCCCTAGCCAACAGCCCATCTTCCAGGAAGTATAGCCCGTGGTCCCAGAATCCAAATCTCTCTCGTCGGCACCACCTTCGTAGCCAGTCATTCACCCGGAGTATTTTTCGTTCCCTTTCTATCCCTCTTCTAACTACTGGAAGGATGGATGAGAAAACTATCTGGGCCCCAAAGTTCTTGAGTTTCCTTCCCAAAGCTTCAAAGTCTCAAGGGTATAAACAGAGCTCCTATCATCCAGGGTGGCGTACCTTCTTAAGTTTCTAAAGAAAAATACAACCCGAGGTCTAAAAAGAAATGATAAAAGCCTTCAGATACATCAAAGCTCCCATGTCCCTTCAACATACATTCTCAAAGTCCTGCGTACCTCGAGTGTCTGTCCCTTGGACTGTTTATGGTTAGAACAGAGAATTATGGCTACCCTACAGCAAAGCTTCAAATACAGAAACTAACAGATGAGAAACTAATCTAATAGGATCAGAAAACTGCTTAGAAGAAAGCATTAATAACCCTGTGCAGATTCTACCAGGGATATCTGTGAACCATCAGAGGATCAGCAGACCACTCCCATAGTGAAAAACAACTTTTTTAATCCCACTCAGCCACCAAGATTCCTAGATCAGCTTACAGAAGAATCTGTTTCCAAGCGGACTTATAAATACAATGGTTTTCCTTCTGGAAACAAGAACACGGCTTGCTTATCTGCTCCAGGGTGTGCTCATAGGCCTCCAATCAGTCAAATGCAGCTAAGTTGGCCAGGGGAGTTACAGTGGCAGAAGAGACAAAGGAGACTAAGGCAAAGAGGTAAGTGGGCTGGAGGAAGCTGAAAAAGCCCAGAGGGCTGTCTTTTTCCTTCTGAGTGGCTGGGAGCTCACCAGGTGCTCCTGAGAGCTCCAACTGAATGTGTGTGTGTGAGGGTGGCCTGAGTACTCCCAGCAGCTGTGTGGGCAGGAAGCTTCAGTCTGTTTCCCGCCTCCCAGCTGAGCAGAGCAGAGGAAGCTGCTCCAGCTGGTCTAGGGACTACAGAAGCAAGCAAGCTCCCAGAGAGCGAGGGATCAGAGCGAGCGAACAGGGGGAGCAAACAGGAGTTGGCCAGGGGAGTTTGGTAGGGGAGGTCAAGGGGGAGGCCCCTAACATTTTTTTTCATTCTATTGTTGTTATCTTTTTCATTTTTAAATTTTTTTATTTGTCTTGTAACACACACTTCCACAGCAGTGGGACTCTGTTTTTAACCTGCAATGAGTAGAGAACCAGGCACAGGCTACTCTAGAACAACCAGAAAGCTAGACACAAAAAGGGAAAAGAGACTATGGTAGGCCAAGACTCTCCAGTGGTGGTGACCTGCAAGGTGTGTGCCATGTTTGTTTTCTTGCCTGAGATCAACATGGCCTACACCGGCAACAAGTGCAAGTTGATCACGCTGCTGGAAGAAAAAGTAAAAGGACTGCAGTGGCGACTGTCAACCCTCCAGGGAATAAGAGAACATGAAGAGTTCTTGGACAGAACGGTGGAACTACAGCAGCAAAGCAAAGTACAGGAGCTAGAAGAGCAACAGCAAGCTGAGGCAGAAAAGGGAAATGCTGAGGTGAGGAAAAATGCAGTAGAGGATACTCCTTGGAAAAGGGTGACAGTTGGGAGCAGAAGAACTACTAGATACTCGGCACCAGTGGAGGCAGTGGAGCTATGGAACCGTTTCCAGGTACTTGAGGATGAGATTGGAGGACAGCCTGCAGAGGAAGAATTACAGGGGAACCTGCATGAGAGCGAGCAAGAGGCTGAAGGTCAGCCAAGTACAGGCAATGAAATCCAGGCCTACAGCTACAAGAAGAGAAGAGTAGTAGTAGTGGGAGACTCCTTGCTGCGTGGGATCGAAACCCAAGTATGTCGTGAAGACCCGTGGACTCGCCAGGTATGCGGTCTCCCGGGAGGACGGATTAGACGTGACTGAAGGGTTGCCTGCACTCATAAAGCCCACTGGCAGGTATCCCTTTCTTCTCATCCTTGTGGGAACAAATGATACTGCCAAGCGGAGCTACGAAGAAATCTCATAAGACTTTGAAGCTTTGGGAAGGAAACTCAAGAACTTTGGGGCCCAGATAGTATTCTCATCCATCTTTCCAGTAGTTAGAAGAGGGACAGAAAAGGAAAGAAAAATGCTCTGGGTGACTGGCTATGAAGGTGGTGCCGATGAGAGAGATTTGGATTCTGGGGCCATGGGCTATACTTCCTGGACGATGGGACTGTTGGCAAGGGATGGGTTGCACCTCACAAAGGCTGGGAAGAATGTGTTTGGCCACAGCATGAAGAACTTCATCAGGACGGCTTTAAACTGAATCCTTTGATAAATTGCCTTCTTTTATTCGCCACCTCTTTGATGTAATCTGGAAATAACATAACTTTATCTTGTTTCCAGGAAAGGCCCTCTCTTGCCAAACGCAGGATATAATTATTTGTGGAGACTTTTGCAAATTGGACTATGATGGTATAGTCAGTCCCTTTCGCATTTGGCACACGAAATGCCTGCTCAATATCAAGTAAATAATCAGATGGGATAGGGAGTATCTCATGCAAAAGTTTATCCACAAAAATAGGCAATTTTACATTATTAGACAGATTTTTAATCCCAATAATATGTACATTTGATCTTCTTGTGAAGGCCTCCAGTTGAGAAATTCTGTCAGAGGTATTTTTAAAACAAATTGGTGACCAAGTTTCATTCCCTGCTACTCCGTCTTCTAGCTCGTTAATTCTCGTCTCCATTTCTTGCCATGCATTAAATCAATGGCTCCTTGCAAGGCGGTGATTGAATTTTGGATTAAATCCAACCTTTTGGCTTGCTCCGTATATTGTGAAGATAAAGTCTTTATCAGAGTAAATAATTCCCCTATATCTTCTGTTCTCAGAACTTTTGACACATGGGGTGCGGGGGGAGTTGATGCCAGCTCCTTTCTTCTCAGTGTAGACATGTTTCTCTCAAACAGATCTTACAGGTCCTCAGATGTTCTCAAATACTGTTATCATTTCTTAAATCATCCCTCACAAGTTGTTGATATTTCTTTAAGCATATATTATTATGGAACATGTCAGCCCTGTTTTCTCCTATGAAACAGGAGTCTCAGTACAGCTTTTTGTGTTGGTAAAGCTCTAGGGAGATAATCCTGGAATCCAGCCCCCCCCCCCCTATCTTGTGGGGAATACATTTCTCCAAGATGTTCCAGAGCAGTCTTGCCCCCCCCCCCTTAATTCCAGGGGGGAGATGAAAAGGGTTTTCAACCTTTTAAAAAGCTGTTTGAGAAAGCTCCCATGGAGAACCCGTGGGGAAGCTGCCAGAGCGACATCAGTTCCAACCGGAAACTGAATCCTACGGGGAGATGTAAAGTTGGGGGTAACAATGGACGAAGGCTCATGCATCACAGTGGAGAGAACAGCTCTAATAGCGCCCAATAATAGTCTTCACAAACATGTAGGAAGAAAGCCAGACCATGAAGCACATGGTCTTCGATGTCTATATACTAATGCCCAGAGCATGGGAAACAAACAGAATGAACTTGAACTCTTAATGCAGGAGGGAAATTATGACTTGATAGGTGTACCTGAGACTTGGTGGGATGACTCTCATGACTGGAATACAGCAGCTGAAGGATATAACTTGTTCAAAAAGAACAGGAGGAACAGAAAGGGAGGTAGGGTTGCACTATATGTGAAAAATACATATCTCTGCACAGAAATACAGGAGGAGGAGCTTGGGAGCCCCATCGATAGCATCTAGGTTAAAATAAATGGAGCAAAGAATTAAAGGAACATGGTGGTCAGAGTCTACTACCGGCTACCCAATCAAGGAGAAGACGAGGATGAAACTTTTGAAAAGCAAATAGCCAATGTTTCAAGGAGGCATGATGTAGTAGTAACGGGGGACTTCAATTTCCCCGATATTTGTTGGGAGACAAATTCTGCAAAACATGGCCCCTCCAGGAAATTCCTGACGTGTGTGGTGGATAACTTCCTCCTACAGAAAGTAGGATCGGCTACTAAAAAGCTAAAGCTGAGAACAAGCTGAGATTAGCGAGGGATGCTAAAAGCAACAAAATAGCTTTCTTCAACTACAGTCAGGGCCAGAAATATCGGAACAAGGATAACTGTTTTGGCAGTTGGCCTCTGTACACTCCCACATTGATGAAAGGAAACACACCCAGATGGGAGAGAAGTCAGGACTATCAGCTGTCATTCAAGGGGTTGGACAAAAGTGGGGCACTAACCATTCAGGAAGGACAGCCAGTAGCATACACACACACCCATTGTTGGTAGCTCATAAGTAATGGAACAAACCAACATCATTTCAAACTTAAGGATCGCCTTTAATACTTGGATGAAAATCCCTTGCAGTCAATGACTGCCTGAAGTCTGGAACCCATGGACTGGATCCTTTGCAGTCAATGACAGGAAGTCTGGAACATGACCAAATGCTGAGTTTCCTCTCTCGAGATGCTTTGCCAGGCCTTTACTGCAGCTGCCTTCACCTGCTGCTTGTTTGTGAGTCTTTCTACCTTCAGTCTTGTCTTCAGTAAGTGAAAAGCATGCTCTATTGGGTTGAGATCAGGTGACTGACTTGGCCATTGAAGAACATCCCACTTCTTTGCCTTGAGAAACTCTTGGGTAGCTTTTGCTGTATGTTTTGGGTCATTAGCCACCTGCAATATGAAGCGGCGTCCTATCACCTAATTACTTTGAATGAGTTCAAATCTCCAGAACCAGATGAACTGCACCCTAGAGTAATAAAAGAACTGGCAGAAGAACTCTCAGAACCGCTGTCTATTATCTTTGAGAAATCATGGAGGACGGGGGAAGTGCCAGATGACTGGAGGAGGGCTAATGTTGTCCCTATCTTCAAAAAGAGTAAAAAAGAGGAACCTGGGAACTACAGACCAGTCAGTCTGACATCAATCCCTGGGAAAACTCTGGAGCAGATGATAAAGCAATCCATCTGTAAGCACCTTGAAAACAATACAGGGATTACTCGAAGCCAACATGGATTTGTCAGGAACAAGTCCTGCCAGACGAATCTGATCTCATTTTTTGATCAAGTCACCTCCCTTGTGGACCATGGGAATGCTGTAGACATCATATACCTCGACTTCAGCAAAGCTTTTGACAAAGTGCCCCATGATATCTTGATGAGCAAACTAGCTCAAAGTGGGCTAGTTGAAACAACAATCCAGTGGATCCACAGTTGGCTACAGAATCGGAATCAAAGAGTGCTTATCAATGGGACCTTCTCAAACTGGGGAGAGGTAGAGTGGGGTACCGCAGGGCTCAGTCCTGGGCCCAGTGCTCTTCAACATTTGTATTAATGACTTGGAGGAGGAGGTGCAGGGAATGCTGATCAAATTTGCAGATGACACAAAATTGGGCAGGATAGCTAATACTCTGGAAGACAGAAACAAAATTCAAAATGATCTGGATAGACTGGAGCGCTGGGCAGAAAACAACAGAATGACATTTAATAGGGATAAATGCCAAGTTCTGCACCTAGGAAAAAGAAACCAAATGCACAGTTACAAGATGGGGGATACGTGGCTCAACCACACTACAAGCGAGAAGGATCTTGGAATTGTTGTTGATCACAAGCTGAATATGAGCCAACAATGGGATGTGGCTGCAAAAAAGCCACATGCTCTTTTGAGCTGCATTCATAGAGCTATAGCTTCGAAAACCCGGGAAGTACTAGTTCCCCTCTACTCAGCACTGGTTAGGCCTCATCTGGAGTACTGTGTCCAGTTCTGGGCACCACACTTTAAGAAGGATGCAGACAAACTGGAGAGGGTTCAGAGGAGGGCAACAAAGATGATCAGAGGACTGGAAACAAAGCCCTATGAAGAGAGACTGAAAGAACTGGGCATGTTTAGCCTTGAGAAGAGAAGACTGAGGGGAGATATGATAGCGCTCTTCAAGTACTTGAAAGGTTGTCAGAGAGGAAGGCCAGGATCTCTACTTGATCATCCCAGAGTGCAGGACACGGAATAATGGGCTCAAGTTACAGGAAGCCAGATTCCGGCTGAACATCAGGAAAAATGTCCTGACTGTTAGAGCAATACGACAATGGAACCCATTCCCTAGGGAGGTGGTGGGCTCTCCCACACTGGAGGCGTTCAAGACGAGGCTGGACAGCCATCTGTCAGGGATGCTCTGACTTGCATTCCTGCACTGAGCAGGGGGTTGGACTCAATGGCCTTGTAGGCCCCTTCCAACCCTACTATTCTATGATTCTATGATCAGTTTGGCAGCATTTGGCTGAATCTGAGCAGAAAGTATAACCCTGTATACTTCAGAATTCATCCTGCTGCTTTTAGCAGCAGCCAGGTCACCAATAAACACCAGTGACCCGGTTCCACTGGCGGCCATACATGCCCATGCCATAACACTGCCTCCACCATGTTTGACAGATGATGTGGTATGCTTTGGATCATGAGCTGTTCCTTTCCTTCTCCATACTTTTCTCTTCCCATCATTCTGGTACAAGTTAATCTTGGTTTCATCAGTCCAAAGAATCTTAGTCCAGAACTGGGCAGGCTTTTTTGGTTGTTTGCTGGCAAAGGCTAATCTGGCCTTTCTGTTCTTGAGCGTTACCAGTGGTTTGCACCTTGTTGTGAAGCCTCTGTATTTACATTCATAAAGCCGTCTCTTGACCGTAGATGTTGACAATGACATGCCTACCTCCACAAGAGCATTCTTGACCTGGCTAGATGTTCTGAAAGGGTTCCTCTTCACCATGAGCAGCATTCTGCGGTCATCCACTTTAGTTGTCTTCTGTGGTCTTCCAGGCCTTTTGCTGTTGCTGAGCTTGCCAGTTAATTCCTTCTTTTTCAGGATGTTCCAAACTGTTGTATTGGCCACTCCCACTGTTTTTGCTATCTCTCTGATGGGTTTATTTTGTTTCCTCAGCCTAATGATGGCCTCCTTCACTCACATGGACACCCCTTTGGACCTCATGTTGGGGGTTCCAGTGAACAGCTACCAAATGCAAATGTAACACTCAGAACCACCTCCAGGCCTTTTATCTGCTTGACTGGTCATGGGGTACCCAGGAAACAGGCCACAACTGGCCATGCAGCTGCTTGTCAGCCAGTCGTTCTTACTTATGAGCCACCAATGATGAGGGTGCGTGTATGCCACTGGCTGTACTTCTTGAATGGTTAGTGCCCCACTTTTGTCAAACCCCTTGAATTACAGCTGAAAGTTCTGACTTCGCTCCCATCTGGTTGTGTTTCCTTTCAACTTCAAAGTGGAGGTGTACAGAGGCCAAATGCCAAAACAGTTATCCTTGTTCCGATATTTCTGGCCCTGACTGTACGTGCATAGTAAAAGACAAAGAAATGGTGGTTCAGCTATTAATTAAGGATGGCAAAATGATAACACATGACAAAGAAAAGGCAGAGGTGCTTAATTCCTACTTTGGCTCAGTCTTCTCCCAAAAGAGAGTCTATGACCCCCCTGGCAATGGCGAAGCACAGGCTGAAGGGGAAGGAATGCAGTTTGATAGGCATATGGTCAAGGAACACCTAATTACTTTGAATGAGTTCAAAATCTCCAGGGCCAGATGAACTGCACCCTAGAGTAATAAAGGAACTGGCAAAGAACTCTCAGAACCACCGTCTATTATCATTTAGCAATCATGGAGGATGGGAACTACAGACCAGTCAGTCTGACATCAATCCCTGGGAAAACTCTGTAGCAGATGACAAAGCAAGCCATCTGTAAGCACCTTGAAAACAATGCAGTGAGAACTTGAAGCCAACATGGATTTGTCAAGAATAAATCCTGCCAGATGAATCTGATCTCATTGTTTGATCAGGTCACCTCCCTTGTGGACTGTGGGAATGCTGTGGACATCATATACCTCGACTTCAGCAAAGCTTTCGACAAAGTGCCCCATGATATCCTGATGCGCAAGCTAGCTCAAAGTGGGCTAGATGAAACAAAGATCCAGTGGATCCACAGTTGGCTGCAGAATAGGACTCAAAGAGTGCTTATCAATGGGATCTTCTCAAACTGGGGAGAGGTAACAAGCGGGGTACCGCAGGGCTCAGTCCTGGGCCCAGTGCTCTTCAACATTTGTATTAATGGCTTGGAGGAGGAGGTGCAGGGAATGCTGATCAAATCTGCAGATGACACAAAATTGGGCGGGATAGCTAATACTTTGGAAGACAGAAACAAAATTCAAAGTGATCTGGATAGACTGGGGTGCTGGGCAGAAAATAACAGAAACTTAATAGGGATCAATGCCAAGTTCTGCACCTAGGAAAAAGAAACCAAATGAACAGTTACAAGATAGGGGATACGTGGCTCAACAGCACTACAAGCGAGAAAGATCTTGGAATTGTTGTCGATCACAAGCTGAATATGAGCCAACAATGTGATGTGGCTGCAAAAAAGGCACATGCTCTTTTGGGCTGCATTCATAGAACTACAGCTTCCAAATCCCGGGAAGTACTAGTTCCCCTCTACTCAGCACTGGCTAGGCTTCATCTGGAGTACTGTGTCCAGTTCTGGGCACCACACTTTAAGAAGTATGCAGACAAACTGGAGAGGGTTCAGAGGAGGGCAACCAAGATGATCAGGGGACTGGAAACAAAGCCTATGAAGAGAGACTGAAAGAACTGGGCATATTTAGCCTTGAGACTGAGGGGAGCTAGAATAGCGCTCTTCAAGTACTTGAAAGGTTGTCACAGACAGGAAGGCCAGGATCTCTTCTCGATCATCCCAGAGTGCAGGACATGGAATCATGGGCTCAAGTGACAGGTAGCCGGATTCCGGCTGATCATCAGGAGAAACTTCCTCTTAGAGCAATACAATGGAACCAACTGCCTGGGGAGGTGGTGGGCTCTCCCACACTGGAGGCGTTCAAGACGAGGCTGGACAGCCATCTGTCAGGGATGCTCTGACTTGGATTCCTACATTGAGCAGGGGGTTGGACTCGATGGAGATGAGAGGAGGGAAGTCACATATGCAAATGGTGGGGCCATTGTGCTTAGTGCATCTATGGTTTCCACTCATTCACACATATACGTGCAGAGATGAACTTTGGTGTCAAATGGAGAGCTAAAGGGGTGTAGCAACAGAAGGACAAACCTGCCAATCAGGAAAGAATACCTGAGGGTTCAGACTCCATTTGCTCTGATACCGAGAACTCCTCTTACAGGAAACACTATTAAAGAGCATAGGGAATGAACTACCCAGTGAAGTGGCTTGCTGAAAGGGAAGCCAAGAATGTTCAATCAATTGCCCTAACTCCCACTGCTGTGATTGGATTATGAAACAACCAGCCTTGGGCAACAAGACTGCTGGACTTTATCGTCCTCCCAGCCTAATACATTTCTATCTCTTCTTAGCTGAGTTTGGAACATGCTTCATTTTTAACTAACAATGAGAATGAAATGTGTTCCAGAAAACAAAGGTTATGCAGACTCACTTACTTTCATGTGGTTGCATCAACTGTATGAGATCCACATGTTTGCAAGCAATGTGGATCCCTATATAGGCAATGGGACATGGAACACAGTAAATATTTTACTGGCTTACTAGAAAAGAGCACTGCATTGCTGGGTCACCTGAATGCCTGTAGAAAATAAAGCCAGATGCTATGGTTATGTCAAAATATGCACCCTCTGTAGACATCACTGAGTCAGTAAGGAGACACAGAGCATCTTGTATTAATAGCAATTGCTTCCACAAGTACCTCTGAATTATCTGTGGTGCTTCTGGAGAAGGGGACCATGACTATATGCTCTCATAATATCTGCAGAAGCTGGAGGGTTCCCTTGCTGAAGAACCCCAGAGTCTTTTCCTCCCTCAGTGAGTCTTGAACACATGTTCCAAGGACAGCTTTGGTGTCTCCTCTCTAGATCTCCTGCCAAAGGAACTATATGGTGCTGTTCTACTTCTGCATTGGGAATTTCCATGTGACTGTTTACTCCATTTTCCTTGTGTTAAAAGTAGTCTGAGAATTTCTGCTGGAGAGGTACTTGATCAATGAATCTAGGGAGATACTGGGTTCTTCAGAGAACATAAGAACGTTTTGCCTTGAACCTACACTGTGGAGGGAGAGTTACAGATATCAACCACTGTGAGTTTTGGACAATAACCTTCTTCAGTGACTTAAAGTCTGTGGAGAAAACTTCTCCAGCTAACCTGAAACCCTCCTCCATACTGACAGGATATTGGCTTTCCCATTGATGAAGGAGAGGTGAGGGGGTTCAGCTACAACAGGGCTCAGTGTCATGTGGGCATACCCCTGGAACTGGCCAGGTTCCCCGGTAACGAGGAGACAGTCGCACCACTATGGATGGACATTGCTTCCTGGGTACCGGACTTCCGGGAAACGTAACTCCACTTTCCAACTGCCCCAGCCCCTCTCAAAATCACCCTCCAAGGAGACCTGCAGTAGTGTTGGGGCAGCCCAATCCCTTTCCTGATTGGATGGGGAACATCGCAGCAGCCACAGTGTCCATGGGCCACTCTGAAACTCCTCAGCCTTTTTTTTTTTTTTTAAATAAAGTGGCTCTCTTTCTAAAGTTGAAGAAATAATACGTGGTGGTCTGCCGATACCCTGTCTCTTGGAGCTAGGCAGGACTGGAAATCTCTCCCACACGGGAAAGTACATCTAAGTCTGAGGTGCATAAGCCCTGCCTATTGGAGCGGGAAGAGCAACCCATTCAAGGATACCCTCCTCCACTGTAGCAAAAAGTATCTGGCAACCAAACAGGAGCAGTGGCCAGCCAAGCCAGAATGGATCTATTCCCTGACCAGCGACCTTACCTGCTTTTTAAATTTTTAAATGTTCCCATTTTCCTGCCCAAGATCAATGGTTTACAAAAGATACCCAGAACACTAAAAAAAAAAAAAAATCCCCAAAACAACAGAACATGAGTTGCTTACCAAATCCCAGAGACCGATCTGCCCCCACTTGTCTCCAGCTGCCACCAAAGTTCTGCTTTCAGATGGATGGATAGCCACAGAGTAAATCCGGTTTTTGACCACTTTTGCTACACAGTCTTTTCTGAGGACCATTCCGCACAGTCTAGCCTTGTAGCTAGGCCAAAAGAATTAATATGTTAGCATCCACAAAAAACACACAAATTTTTCAAAGCAAGATGAAACCAATTTCTAAGTTACCTTCCCAAGTTACATGTAGTCTTCTCAGTCTTCATAGGCTTTATCTGCATTATTGGTTGGAGAACAAAAAGAATTTACCATGCAGATGTTGAATTAAATGAATTAAGTGTTCAGGCTCTCTATAGGTCAAATCAACGAGCTCTAGTGATACCTGACTTATTTTTGCCCACACATTCAGAAAGCCTTCAGTTAGCTCAGTTCCCTGATCTTGATTTGCAGGTATCATCTGAAGAGGTCCAGGTGGCAAACGGGGCTTTCAAGAGAGGAAATGGAATATAAATTAGTGGCTTACTTTACATCTTGCCCAGTTAGTACACCCCGCAAAAAAGTAGCAGATAAGAGCCACTTAATTTTTTCCATGTCCCAGTTCTTTCGCTTTATTCATACAGCCCAAATCACATGTGAAAAGCCAGGTTCTTAAGACTTGCTTGATGCAAATACATGTCTGATCAGTGAAGAGTCAAAGAATGTCCAGAGGGAATGCAAACCATAGCAATGGACTAAGGCCCAGCAGAAAACTTTGCCAGCATCCCCAAGCCAAATACTCTAGCAAGTCTAAGAATTTCAAAATTCAGCAAGAGCACTTTAAACAGCCAATTCTTCCCTTCATATCTGTCCTCTTACATTCTCTTCAACTGGAGTTTCTGGCTGTGCTTGTGTTTCTGGCAAGGGAATGCCCAGTGGATCTACTCTCTGCAAGCGCATGGATCTTCGACAAGTTGTCACAGTTTCTGCCTTTGAAGGTTTAACTCTACAGAAACATAATTTCACCTCTAAGACAATACAGTGTTGCAAATATTTCACATTCATCACACATTAACTTTAGCCAATACCCTATTTCTTCCTTTTTTAAATTATCCTGCATTTCTTGCTATTGTTTTTCATCTCACTCTACCATATTTTCCATCATTCTTTCCCCCAGCCAACACTATGGTTGCTAGAGATCCCTCTACATAAGAAGAGCTGTGCTGGACCAGACCGAAGACATCTCTACTCCAGCATTCTGTTCCCACAGTGACTGATCAGATGCCTATCGGAAGCCCACCAGCAGGACTTGAGTACAAGAGTGCCCCCACACTCATGTTCCCAGCAATTGGGATTGAGAGGTAACTTCTCAATTGTAGCCATCTGGTATATTGTATATTGTAGGCATCATGACTAGTTAGCCACTGATTGTCTTATCCCCTATGTATTAAATGTAATTTATATCTTGCCATTATGTTTGCAACAAAACTCCTGGGACAGCTTACAAATAAAATGGTTAAAAGCAACAAAACTTTCAGTATCCCAAGACAGCAGATTAATATGCAGCTACTGCATCTCCCCACTCCATTCCTCCACTGGTCTCTTCTCTCACCTGCTGCAAGTAAAACAGGATTTCTTTTTTTCTAAAGCTTAGGTCCTACTAGTACCCTAGATACCTCTCACTCCTCTTTTGATCCTAGGGAGAAATCCCCTCCCCCCACCACTAAACCAAGGTTTTAAAAAGGCATGATTTTCACTAAAAGTTCAGCTAATGCTACCACATCGAGAAAGTCTGTCTCCCGTAAACCTGGTTCCCGTGACATGACAGCCCACTGTGCCTTAATTTACCTGTGGACACTGTCACATTGTGCCAGGCACCTGAGAACACCATTTTTGCATGGTGTCCAGCTTGCCATGGCTTGTCATGTGAACCAAGGTGGATGGGATAAGCTGAAGGTTAGACAACCCTCAAATAACCCATGGCTTGTTTTAGGGTTATTTAAGGGTTGTCTACCCCTCAACCAACCTCTGCCGCCTGGGCGGGGGGCGGGCAGGTTTGACACGACAAGCCAAGGGCAAGCTGGGCACCTGGCACAACGTGACAGCCCCCACAGTTAAATTAAGCCACAGTGGGCCCTTGTGTTGTGTGAACCAGGGGAACGTCCACCTTCCCCCACCATCATCCCTCCCCTGGCCTCTCTTACCCTCCAACTCCAATTCTGTTACTTTCTTTTGGAAAGTTAGGGCTCATGTGAATATAACAAGGCCTCACCAGCATTCAGTCCCCCACCCTCCCATCAAGTTTCTGTGCATCAGAGTGTGCTTTCAGGGCCAGGATACTTAGTGGCCAATAATCTTTCTTAACAATCCATATAACCAAAATACTGGAGGAGGACACAAAGAAAATAGTCAAAGTAGAAACTAAAAGAAGGGAAGAAGTCAAAAAGAATGAACGAAGAGGTAGGTTGACTGGGGCTTCCTGAATTAACCAGGATTCCAGCAATCCTGCTTGTAATGCTTACAAGGCAGAGCCAAGAACTGTGAGGGAACGCCTCTCCAGAAGGGGATATTCAAGTTGGTTGGCCCTGCCTCCTAAGCAGCAGTACTAGCAGTTGGAATTAATCCCATTCTTCCTGTTCTCCTACCACTATCAAGAAGGACAAACTCTTCAGGTTGTGATTGACAATCTTTCCCACCAATACATGGCATCATTAAGCCAAGTATTTTGGAAATATTTTACTAAGACATCAGTGAACAAATGCTGCCACAGTATTTTTTATCAGAAAGTTCCAATTATAATACAGCAGGTAAGGAAAATGTACTGACAGAAGAATAATGCCCAATGACACACTTACAGGGCTTCAGTTTCCAGTAGTAATTGGTTAGATAGATCCAGATACCTTCACAACTTAAAACAGGAAAGAGAGGGAGAAAGGTAGCCAAAATCTTTAGCCATATTTAAAGCATGTGTAGTTTTACCTTTTTATTTCATGAGACTGCCCTTTGATTGTCATTTTACGAAGTCTTGCAGCTGACTTAAAAGAGAGCATGAAATCAGATGCATTGTATACACAATTTATCTAGTTCATAAATGTCCACATTACTTTTCTTGCTTCAGATTTAGCAAACTCAAGCCAGGCCCTAAAAGTCAAAATACCTTCTACCACTGCACCTCACGCTAGTATGTGGTTGTTCTGTTATTATGTGATAAATTATCCTAAACATCACAAGAATTCTAAAGTTTTTATTTTCCAAGATTTTTAACGTCCAAAGTATTTCTGATGTGCCTGTTCTCAGCAGTTTTACTATTGTCAACTGCTGTTCTATTATTAGCATTTTATGATCAACTGTAAATCACCCTAGAAATGTTTAATTGAAAGTTGATATAAAAATGTTTAAAATATATAAAGTTTCCTTGGCATTACAAGAAAAGTCCCTGCTGCTGTATTATGTATTGGTTATGAAAACATTGCTGAGGATGGATTCCTTAATTAAAATTGACCACCTATAAATATGACAGTGACCATGATCAACAGTAACATTACATATTAGAGATTGTTATTCTAATCCTTAACAGAAACCCCAACAAACCTCAAACAGTTTTAGAGAAGCAAAAAATTTAGCATTTTCTGTTATGTTCTTCAGTCTCTTTTTTTCATAAGCCGATAGCTGTGTCGATTCATCGTCCTGCAACCAACAAGCAAATATTTTGCAAAGTATTCACATGAGTGAAAGTTTTAATCCATATCTTCTAAGCAATTCTAAGAACACCATTTAAACAGATGCGCCTCTTGCCAGGTAAGAGGCACTTACATCCTTTTTAACACTCTCGGGATCCTCGTCATTCTCCAGATCACTGACGGCTCCTACAACTGAAGGATGTATGTCAGACTTTGTACTGAAGACTACCTCAGTGGGACTGGGAGAAGCCTTAGAGGTTTCTGGGCTTGAAGAGTAGCTAAAGGCCTTCTTGACTTTTGGTTCTTTATCTAAAGACTCTTCAGAGCTGGAGAATTGCTCTAACAAGCATTTCTGAGGCCTACGCCTGTTGTGTTTTCCTCTGGTAACAGGCACAGGTGTGAGAAGAATTCTCACTTGTTTGACCAAAGTCCTGCTCCTTGAAGGGCTTTCTGGCAGACATGTGCTCCAGTTTTCTTTGGGCGTTCTCTCCTGCGTGTATACAAGAAAAACACAAGCATCTAGCAACGTACGCCAATTTGTTAGTGCAACTTGTTTCCAAATAACAGATATTGGTAGTTATGTGAAAAAGAAAACCATTAGCAGAAGCATTTTAACTAACATCTCTTGTTTTAGAGGACTGGTTCCTGCCCAGGATCATCCCAGCCATATAAAGTGTAGTGGATGCCCCACATTCCAAAGCACCACACAAAAGCTTTAGTGTCCCCCCTTCTGAATTTTGATCTGGCAATCTCAGCTACGGCTAGGGAAACAAAGGCTGCAACGGTGAGGAGAAAGCCCCACGAAACACCCATGTTCCTACGACGGGGCTTGTTCCCAACGATGCGGGCCTCTGCCACTCAGGAACAGGGTTAGCCGACCACCCCCTGAATTCCAACGGGGCAGAGCCTCACGCGGACACCTCCGGCAGGGCCTCTCCACAGCAAGGCCAACGCCCGCGGGGTCAGGCCAGCGGCGCGTCCGAGCCAGCGTCCTGTTCCCACAGCGGCCAGCCAGATGCCCCACCGGGAAGCCCACAACGCGGCACGCGCGCAGCAGCGCCCCGGCGCCCCCAGCACCGAATGCGCGCGGGCGGCGCAGGCCGCGCCTCAGCGCGCCCCCGAGCTGCCCAGGCGCTCGCTCGAGGGGCGCCGCAGGGCTGCCGCGAAGGCGCGCGCCAGACCCAGGAGCGGCCTGGGCGCGGCGGGCGGGGGCCCGGCCCAAGCCGCGCCGCCAGCGCCGAGCTTGGGCCAGGGCTGGAGTGCCGCCGCCGCGCGCGCGCACAGCGGCAGCGCAGGCCTCCGCAGAGCCCGCCCGTGGCCGTGGGAGCGCCCGGCCCTCGGCAGGCCCGCGCGCGAGCTCGCTCCGCCCGCGCGGGCCGCGGCAGCCCGGGCAGAAGCGAACCGCGGATCGGGGGCGGCTCGCGGGAGAGCCGCCTGCCCCCGCCCGCTCGGCCGCCCGGAGCTGCTCGCGGCGGCCCCCGCTCGCCTCTGCCCGAATCGCGCCCTCCCTCGCCGCGCCGCCGCGGGGAAGCGGCCTGGCATCCCCGACCTGCTCCCGCCGCCCCCGCGCCGCCGCTTCCTCCCCGGCCTGCGGCGCCGGCCGCTCCGCCTCCATGCGCGCCTCGCGGCCGGCCTGCCTGCGGGCCCGCGTCTTTCCCGCGCGCGGCAGCGGCCCTCGCTCCCGCCCTCCCTCCCTCCCTCGGTCGGGCAGGGCAGGGCAGGGCAGGGCGCGGCTTGGCGGGAGCCGCGCCCGCCCGCCGCCGGCTGCTGCTGGCTGCGCCTGGCGCGCTGCTCCGCTCTCCCGGGCTAGAGCCGACGCGGCGCGCGTGAGGGAGAGGTGGCAGCGGCCCAGCACCAGCAGCCGGCCGAGGAGCCTGGCGGGGCTGGGGACCGGCCTCCGTCCTGCCGGCGCCGCGGAGGCCGCGCGCGCGCCCGTGAGCGCGCTCCAGGCCTGTTCAGAGCCTGACCCCGAGCCAGCCCGCGCGCGGGGCTCTGGCGGGTTCGGGCGCTCCACCCACGCGGGCCCCACGGGGACAGGCGTGGCCGTGGCGGGTCAAGCGCGGAGGGGCCACGTGGCGCGGGCGCCGAGGTGTGCCGGGCAGACCCCGCCTGCGTGCCGCGGGGTGGCCTCCCGGGACAGAGCCCCGCGTGGGAGGAGTCGCGGGCCGCCCCACGCCAGACGTGAGCGTCCATCGCCTCGGCCCCTGGTCGCGGCCTGCAGGGAGCCGGAGGAGAAGAATGCGGCGAGGAAGGCGGCGGCCCTGAGCGGCGGCGAGGGGGCTCTCCGCCGAGCGGCTTTGCCCCGTCGACTCCGCAGGCCTTGAAAGCAGGAGCGACGATGTAATTCCATTCAGTATTGGTTCAGGCTTCACCCTCTGGTCAAGGGTGGGCTATAAGATTATTACTAAACGTACATGCTACTTTTAAACAAAAAATGCCATTTTAGTGGTGCTTAAAACTGAGGGCTTAGAGTATTTCAAACCAGCTGGCAACAGGCCTGCAGTCTCTTCAGAAGAAATCTTCCAACCCAGCCTGTCACCAACATGCTTTGATATCTCTGCAGATTCATGTTGAAATGAATTCTGTTTGCTTGGCGCTTCAGGTAACATGTGTATCTTAATGCGCTTACTGAGACAAGGCTCATGTTTTCATTACTTAGGCAAAGGTAGCATCGGTATTTACAGAACACCTGACATGTTTGCAGACTGTAAACATAATTTGAAGATAACCTGAGCCGGTTCGCCTGGTCAGCTAGACCTTCAAGAAGCTGCCTTGCACAGCCTGGGAGCTGAACAGCTGAACAGCCCACCAGCCCGTGCTTTAATAACCTCGTTGGTTTTGCCGTCTCAGCCAGCAGTTCTTGAATGAGGTTCACTGAGCCACTGCTACTCTGCCATAGTTGGCTCACGGACTGCATTTGGCTGGGTGGGTCACAAGCCGTGCCAGAACAGCGAGCGGCCCAGCCTTGTGCCTAGGGACAAAGGACGCCTGCAGCAAACTGCCCAGCTTACCTCTGGCAGCCAGTCAGCTGCCAGGGTTCACAGCCACATTTTGAGGAGGAGGTGCCCAGATTGGATGCCCTGACCTTGGATGGGCCAAGGGGCCTTTCTGCATGCCTTTCCCCTGCTCCCTGTCATCCTGAGACTCAGAAGGATCGGAGACCAACCATTGATCATGGTGGCACTGAAGTGGCCGAGATCAACAAAGTATCAGAAGAGCCACTGTCACTTGACCCAGGGATGATCTCTACCAGGGTCCTATTCCACATCAGAACCTGCGCTTCCTGAAGCTGCCTGACTGGTTGCCTGGAAACTGCACAGGGCATCCTAGCCTGTTTAGACAGTGATCACCATGTTTCTGTGTGCAAGACAAACCTTGATTAATAGAGCCTGCCAATCCTTCCTCTCCTGGTATCAGAATTCTAGCAGTGACTTATCAGGGCGGGTGGTGGTGGGTCTTTTAGAGTTCTTCAGAAAGGGTCTGGCTGCTGGCTTAAGCCTGAACATGGTAAGGCAGCAGGTCTGTTGACAAGCATCAAAAGCAAGCCTAGCGGTTCCCCCCACCTCCTGATAACACCTGCAAAGCAAGAGATTCCCCCCGCAGACCACAGAGTTCCCATCTGGAAGCGAAACATCCTGAAAGACTTCATCAGGGCCTCCTTTGGGTCCCCGGGGGTGGTATCCCTCGATACTGACCTTGAAAACAGTCTTTCTGGTGGCCATCAGCTCAGACAGGAGAATCTCCAGACGGAGCATTTCCCTGAGAAAGAATGGTACAATTTTCACCAGAACAAGGTGATACTAAGGTCAGATCCATTCTTTATTCCCAAGGTCAGCACAGGGTGCAGGAATTGACCCTCCCCTCCTTCTATCTGGCCATTCCCCTCAGAGCAAGGGTGCACAACCCACATACAGGCCCCCACTGCTAATTTCCTGCATTTACTTTTTTTTTTTTACCATTGCAGTTGCTTCTGAACTGTTGATCCCCCTGGTAGTTTCCACCCCTGCCCCATCCAAAGCAGCTTCTCCACTGCTGATGTTGCAATGGCCATTGCTGCCAAGTTGCCTCTGAGAAGATGCTCTAGCAGCACTCTCAGAATGCCCAGTGTGCTAGCCAGTATCTTCTAGCTGATGCTCTGGCAACTGCTCTCAGAGGGCTCTATCCTCTGCAAGTGTTGCTGCTGATATAAATGCAGCAGGCATATGCATAGGAGTGCATATGTATGTGTGCACACATGACCCACAGCCCAGCATCACATGCAGCCCTCACAACCAAAAAGGTTATACACCCTTACCTTAGGAGGAGTGGCATTCCATATATGTATGCAGAGCTATCCTAGTTGATAGGACCACACTTCATAGGCAACACAGCACCATGTTCATCTCCTTCAGTCCTTGGGTAGGAAGGTAACCAATGCCTCACTGCTAAGTTGGACAACGGGGCGCATTGCATTAGCACAATCCCCCAGTAATCGCCTGGTATCAGAAGGAACTGCTAGGCACTCAGTTTGGGGGCGGGAAGCACCCTTGGAGGAGATATACAGGGCAGCCACCTGGTCGTCAGTGAACACCTTTACCAGGCATTATAGAATTAACCTTTGTACCCTCTGAGGGAGCCTTTGGCAGATGGGTTCTCCAGAGGGTACTTCAACCTTAGTGGGAACCAGCTTGGCAAATTGTTGGCCCATCCAAGGACATGCTACTTTTGAACATCACCTAGAGAGTCTCATCCACTTGAACATAAATTGAAATTCTGTATTCACATGTTGAATTTCTGTTCTCAGCTGAAGGAGACCAGCTTGGTCCACCCTTCAAGCCAGCAGGCCGGGCTGGGGTGTTCCCTCCATCTAGTGAGAGAGTGGGGAACTTGTGGCCTTTTATATGTGGCTGGGCTCCAATTCCAATCAGTCATGGCCAGAGAAGGAATTTCAAGTCCAAGAACATGTGGAGGGCCACTGCTCTAGTGTCTTCCCAGCTAAGTTCTGGATCTGCCATAGATGGGGGTCTATGATGGGCAGGAAATATTGAAGTTTGCATGTGCTTAAGGCCCATGGAAGTACACATTTAACTTGGATAGACATGCCCATTCTTTTACATGACACACAATGGCTGACACACAAATGGGGATATGTGATAACTTATAGAATCAAGAGTTGAAAGGGGCCTTCAAGACTATCTAATCCACTCCCCTGCTCAATACAGGATCTGTTATGCAGGATGAATCTACAGCATCCAGGAGAGATGGCTATCCATCCTGTGCTTAAGTATCACCACAGAAGGAGAACCCACCACCTCCTAAGACAGTCTGACCCACAGCTGAACAGCCCTCTCTGTTAGGAAGTTTCTCCTGACATTTAGCTGAGATTTGCTTTCCTGCAACTTCCAACCATTGATTGAAGTCTTGCTCTCTGGAGCAACCGAGACAAGTCTGCTCTATCTTCTGCGTAACAGCTATTCCAATATCTGAAGACCACTATCATATTTCTTTAATGTTCTCCAGGCTAAAAATACCCAGCTCTTTCAAGTGTTCCGCATAAAACTTGGTTTCCAAACCCCTCACCATCCTGGCTGCTCTTCTCTGGACAAACATTTGTCAACATCCTTCTTAAAATGGGGCACCTAGAATTGCAAATGCAGCCTGACTAATGCAGAATAGAGCAGAACAATTACTTCCAGTGACCTGAACACTCTGCTTCTGTTAATGCAGCCTAAGATTTCATTAGCTTTTTTTTAGCAGCCGTATTGCACTACTGGTTCATATGCAGGACCTTTTCCCATGTATTGCTGCCAAGCCAGGTCTCCCCCATCCTATACTTGTGGCTTTGGTTTTTTGTACCTAAATGCAAGACTCTACATTTATCTCTGCTGAATGTCATCTTGTTAGTTTCAGAAAGTCTTGAGCCTTCTACAGTGTTGGCTAAAACTTCCAGAGTGCACACATGAAGAAAGCCAATTTTGGTGGCAACATATAGATTGTGTGTTTTTTTAAAGTCAAGATGGATATAAGAACTATTGCTAGCCAACATTATCCCCTAGGCTACTGGTGCCGAAGTGCCAGATTAGGAGCAGGAAGACCTGGGTTTAAATCCCTACTCAGCTATAAAGTTCGCTCAGTGCCCCTCAGACAATCACCATCTCTTAATCTAACCTACCTCAACTAGGTTGTTGTGAGGATAAGATGGAGAAAAAAGTACACAGCCTCGAGTTCCTTGAATGAAGAGTGGGATACAAATGAAGTAAATATTTAATAACCATTGAAATCAGAAACATTCAAACAGCATACACTGAGTGAATAATGCCATTACACTTTTGAACTTGAGATGCATTCTTACACAGCTCTTGCTACCAAAACAAGCTTTCTACATGCACTCGGACATATATTCCTATTCACATATCAGCTAACTTGGAAAATGGCAGCTACACAATTCACGCAACGGAATGGGCATGTCTATCCAAATAGATTTATTTTAAAGGATTTATATATCCCAAACATTTCCGCAGGGAAGTTTACACAAAGTGTCTTTCTTATTTAAAAAAATCTTACAGTATGGTCCAAATTTATTAAAACACTGAAGCATGAATGTTACAACAAATAGATAACTTGATCAAAATTTTAGTAAGTTCACAATAAGTACTGCTCACAGAAATGAAAAGAGCTTTAAAGAACATTACAAAAGTGAATAAGAAGGCTTAAGATATTGTCTGCTTTGTGGTTTCGGTGGTGCCATAATTCCAGGCCTTTTGCCAATTCCTAGCTTGACTGGAAGAATGTCAGATGTAGAACCTTTGGAGTTGGATGATGCCTTTTTGCAGATTTTGTATCCCCTAGGAAGTGGGGGGGGTACAGAATATGTTATTGACCACAATATTTATGTAAACATGCTTATATCTAGTTACTGTTTCAGAAGCCTCACAGGATTAAAGCGCCTACAAAAGAATTCTCAGCACTTCTGCATTTTGGTCAAACTTTCATCTGTACATTAATAAAGAGAAAATTTGTATATGAAAACCATCAACAAGTTCAGTTTCTAACTGGGCCTCTGTCCCTCACCGCTGAGAAACCAAAGCTTACTTTCTCGTTGTGTTTTTCTCTTCTGGATACCTGGAACTCCACAGAATGTTTATTTTATTCAACACTCCACATCCAGCCTTGCATACAAGCAACATAGAAATAGTGTAAAAAAACAAAGATACTCTGAAAGGCATGGCACTCACTGCCTAAGTATCACAGATCTTTGGTAATTATTTTATGAGATGGTTTAAAATGAAAAATCATTCCATGCTCCTCTCATGCATGTGCTCTACCCACCCCTACCATTCACTCTCTACAAGGACCATTTCATAATTAATTAAAATATGTGTAATTAGCATTGTGGTATGGTTTTATTCCCATTAGCAGCACACAAACCAGTGATACAGTTCTTTAGGATCAGAAAACATACCCCTTGGAATGAGCCTGCTGGCCCCCAGACCCAGTTTTTTTCTTCTTCGATTCTCTGAATAACTGGGGACTTTTTCTCTTCCTTCCCTTCTTGTTTATATTTTGGAAATAGCCAGATGTTGTGCACATCTCCTCCTGTGCCTCATCAACATTGTAATTTCTTCCAACGTCCATGGGTGGGAGAGGTTTGCTTTCCACTGAGGAGACAGACCCCAAACTCTTTTATATTGTGTTCTTGGATGTTGCATACAGATGACCATAACCTCACACCTTTTTCTGTTTGCACTGAGAATAGCATTTCTATATGAGGGAAGAGGGCCCTTGGTCTTAGGACCTCTTCAGCCATGACAATGTTTTTTACACAGCTGCCACCAAACCAGAGAACCATGTACATAGTTTGCATGACATAGCTCCTTACATGGTTTGAGTCACTTCAGTCATGTCAGTGATGGGAGTGGAGGGGGGCGGTATCTCTGGCATGACTTAAAGTGACCCAAAGCATGTAAATAGCCATTCCATACAAAGGACTCCCCACATGGCTCCTTGTTGCAATGGTAGCCATGCAGCCGATCAGCCTACATGTTTTTAATGCAGAAATTAACAATGACACTGAAGTCACACAATACCTGGCACTGTCCATTCAGAGCACTTCTGCATCACCTCAATTATTTCTGCTCCATATTTCTCTAACTTGTCCTCAGTAACACCATCAATCTGAAGCAAAACTGCTGGGTCTGAAGACAATGTCTCTGAAGACAAAAGAAGCCACTTTTAGAAATGATTCAACATTTGAGTTTGATAGAAGCAAAAACAATACCGATAATATCTTTGTTGTTAAATGGATGGACATCACACAAAGCTGTTTCTTCTTTTACATGAAAACCATTGTATGTGGTTTCTATCCACATACTCAAAACACTAAGCAAGATCTTACAAATATGCTATCGAATTTTGTTCTTAAATTCCCAAGCAACAGAAATTAGCCATGGCACCTGCCAGTCACTGGGATCAGAGCAGAGCATACAAGAGAAGAATGTCATTTACACATGCATGCACTTTTGATAGTGAATCCAGCCCAACTTCCCAAGTCAATGGTTTATGGGAACATTGGCACCTCAATCCAATTTCATTATTAAAGAAATTTTGCAGAATATTTCCAGGGATTAATAAAGCAGTCAGAACTTGATTGCTTATAGCCAAGGGCCTTTGCAAGAGCTTTCAATCCATTAATTGTTAACTGGCAATATTCATTAAAATCAATCATAATTAAAATCCCTATCTACCATGTTTTCCATTTATATAAATCAATTCAATTAAAATAATTAACAAAATTAGAAAATGTGCTTATAGTGTCACCTCATAATAAAGCCAGTTCTCTAGTAATAATTATGTCACAATATTTTGTGGTGCTTCATCCATGTACCATGTAAGATTATGTAATCCTGTTTTCTTCTTTGGATCAGCATATAATGGGCAAACCAATAGTGAATAATATCCTCAATATGATTGCATCCGAAGACACATTTTCACTCCCGTCGGAGGTACTCTGGTTTTCTACATTTGAGATATGCAGATGGCATTATATGGAACATGAGTTTTTTGAAGGCTCTACATAACTAGAACAAGATCAGTGTTGAAAAATTATGTGCCCTGGTATGATCTATCAGAAAAGCACATACTGTATTTTGTGTAAAATAAAGAGCTACAGATTCGGCAATGGGCTGCACAGACAGACTTGTGTACGTCTACGCACCAAGAAAGTGCACATGTTGTGCACACAGTTTTTATTGCAGTATCAGCCCCATCTACCTGCTGTGGAGATCCAACAGGATGAATGAGTAGAGGATTTCCCCCACCCCTAGAAGTCACAGTAATGTCACAACACTATAAATGTTCATGCATCATGGAATAAAACAAATCTGAGTAATAAAATTTGTATTTATGTGTATTCAAATGAGGAAATCCCACATGTGAATTCAAATTATCCATGTATCCAAAATTTAAGTGACATTTCATTATACTTTTATCTGCTGGAGGTAATATGGTAATAATTTTGTTGATGCAGTTACTATACATACGGGAAGAAATGGAAGCCATTTTCCCCTTCCCTTTCCTTAATACAAAGAGCCCTAATGAAGTATCTGAAGGGGGGTTGCTTGCTACCAGAACGCCATGCCTCTCTTGTCCAGTATTTGATGCCTGGAGTGAGGAGCAGTAAGAGGGGGATATATGCCTGCCTTAATGACATGATTGGGGGTGGGGGTCCACTTAGGCAGAAGTGAGCCAGAAGACAGAGATAGCACTGCAAGTTTTACGGCTAGAATAAATTATTTTATCTGCTATTTCTGTTGGGGAATTGTGTTTTTTGCTGTCAAGTTGGTCAAAGGAATGCCATTGTTGAGACAGCAGAAAATAGTGCTTATTTGTTTACTGTAAAGCAATGCTACTGGATTAGTCAGTGTAAATTGATATTTTGCTAAGTAGCCTCTGTTACTACTATGTCACTGAAACTATTTTAGTTTGTGATATTTTCTTTTCTTTTGAATTATGTATGTTTATTGTATTGCTTTTGTTATTTTGACTGAAATGGGATTTGATGTAGCTGTGCTGGTGAGCCACTGTGAGCATAAGCTTGTTTGTGGAAGAGGGGCATGCACAGCTCAGAACTAATGGCTTCATGGCCTGCTGCCACTCACTTATATGGAATCAAAAGAACAACCCACCCCAGGCTCACTCCTGACCACTCAAGAGTCCATACACTAGGTCCTACATTAGTCAACAAGACTGAAGCCCATCCAACAGAGATGAGCAGATCCCCACACTTTCTGCATCAGAGAAAGATACGACTGAACCATGGCTATATAACCTTGGTACATTAAAAGCTGGAAGATCTAAAAGAGAAAATATATACTAATGAAACGAAGTCTTGTGGCATCTTACAGAACAGATTTATTGTGACATAAGCTTTCGTGGACTATATTCCACACCATCAGATTCATACTTTCCTTCCAATAGATAAACACAGAGAAAAAAAAACTACTATGAGGCTAAAAGGTAAAGAAGTGCAAAGTGGTACAGTAGGTCAATAGGATTTCTTTCTATTATATTTCTATACTGCCCAATAGTCAAAGCTCTCTGGACAGTTCACAAAAATTAAAACTCTAAAATACAGCATGGTAAAATGGAATATAAAACCTTTCAAAGTTTAAATTTCTGTGAAAAGCTCAAACTGATCCATTCACAGCAACATAATAAAGTGATGGAGAGGGTTTATTGCAAATGACTGCAGTTGTGAATAATTGCTATGCTTATCTTGCATACACCTGATCTTCCCATAGAAGTGTCAGAGATTGTACCTCTTGACCCACTGTTCACAGTACTTTTCTGTATACCAGTGAGCTGTTAGTCTTTAAGAAGACACAAGACTCAGTTGATTTTGTTCCAACAAATACAGCAACTCCTCCATTGCATGATACAATGAGTTTTTCCATGAGTATCCACATTACCTGCAATTCTTTTAAGCGTGGCAGTGTTAAAAATGTTGAAGTAATGGATGTCAAACACTTTCCCAAGATTTTTGCAGACATCTGTGAGTTCTGAGAGACATTTCTTAACTATCTCTTCCCGCTGGGACATCTTCGTCAGTGAAGCCCTTTGCTTGCGAATGCTGCTGGCACTTTCAGTTTCACAGAACTCTACCTGAAGGAAGTGAAAGGACATTTCAACAACATACCATTGAAAGAGAGAAGTCACCTGAAGCGAAACTGCCTCCTCTAGAATGTGAGACTATGACTGCAGGCGGCGGGGGGGAGTAGAAATGGATGAAGGCAACCACTAGAACAAAAGGGCCTTCCTCTCCAGAGACCATTCTCTACAAGGCCTGCAGCCACCAGATTTTCTTAACTTTAGCTTAATTTATTTCTCTGCAGCTGAAAACTCATAACTATATTGGAGGAGGAGAGTGGGCACCTCAGGTAGGTCAGACAGGATTAAAATACATACATTTAGCTGTTACATACCTGTAGAGAGCCATTTAGCACAGCATGACCTCTTTCCCCTATCTGAACATATGCTACTGCTTGATGCTGAGCAGTGATGTACAAGTCTTCATCCAGAATCTTGTCCAATACTAGCTTTCTAAAGAGTCGCTCAGCATTATGGCGTGAGTAGGCTGCTCCCTTGCCAAACATGCCAGACTGAATCTTGGCGTTTTTTGTACCTATTCAGAATTATATGCATTACATCTTCTTGATAAAGACAAAGCAAAGAAGATCACTTGAGGGTACAGATTCACAGCCTTCCAAAGGAGTATGTTTGGGATCCCCTGATGATGCCATCCTGCACACCAACTGGGGTAGAGTCCTCTGGCATGCCATAGGAGACTGCACTCCTGGGCAAACAGCCCAACAGCATCCTAATTGCCTCAGCAGCAGAACCATGAGAGGAAGAGACCAGGGAAGCAGGGTCCCACTGCCATGGTGAAGGTGATGTTTCTATCCTGCCACGAAAGCAGGTGGTATAGTTCCTGTTAAACCTGTAGCCAGCTGTTCATATGCCACCCAGGCATTGGCCAGGGAGGATCAGCCCTAGAGCTCTCCAGCAGCCAGGAGAAAACAAAGGCAAGATCCTGGGGTGAGGTGATTTAACCCCCTCTCTTGACTGCTGGGAGTAAACCATTGGAGAAGTCAACTAGGTACTTCCATACTTGAAGAATGGATGATTAGGAAGAGGGGGATGTGTATTTATTATTAGAATTTATACCCCTCCCTCGAACAAGGCAGCTGATAATAACATTATTAAGACAGAATAAGAAATAAAACATACAATGAGATTTTTTAAATGACTGAAAATTGAAAATATCAAACTATTTCTGCATATTCACCTTAACATTAAAGTCAGACCAAGACTGCAGTCCTAAGCACACTTGGGAGTAAGATCCACTGAATTCAAGTAAGATTTATCTCTGAATAAAATGGGACTTATTTCTGAATCAACATGCTTAAGATGGCACTGTAAATATCTCATGCTGACTTGCAGCCAACAAGTTGTAGAAAGATAAGCAACTCTTCTATTTTTTGAAACCTTACTCAAAAGCTTAAGAACAAAAAGTGCTGTGAATTGACTGCGGCCCTCCCTGTGCTTCTATGAAATCCCAGTGCCAAATAATGTGCTGGGGAGATTTAGTCCCAAAAGTACATGAAGTTACTAATAGGCATGAAGCTCACAAAATTTACAATGGCCGGGACTAAGATAGTGAGAAAACCCAGCTGCATTCCTTTGACTTCACAATGTTACAGTTTTTGAACTGCGAAGAGATAGAGTATGAAGGACAGAAAGAGAGAAACTCTTCTGATTGACAAAATATGGGCTGATCTCAGCTGACAGGACAAGAATATCATGAATTAAACAGGTAAAATAGTAAAGCCAATATGGGTTTGTACATCTTCCACTGAGACTGTTAAATGCGGGTGTAATCCGAAGACTGCAAGGACAAAACCAAGGCTCCAATCCTATCCACACCAACCAATTAGTAAGCCCCAATGAACACAGTAGGATTTACTTTGGAGTAAACATATGCTGCATGAGTGGGCATCAGTCCACTTTCTCAAAGGGAATGCTCTACTAGTGTTTCCCTAACATGCATACTCTAGCAGAGATGCAACACAACAGCCCACCCCTTCTCCTTCTTGACCCCACCCCCTCCTCTTTTTATCTCTGTGCTTGCTGTAGGAGCCACACAAGTGGGGGGAATTGCTCTGCCCCTCCTCAGGCTATGCTTCTGTACTGGCTGGGGAGGAAAAGGAGCCCATTCCTGCCCAGCCAGCATGGAAGCAGAGCTAGCAGCAAGCACAGAATATGCCCTAGCTGCTAGGGGTTTCAGGTCCCGTGGCGACTTCTTGGACCTGCTTCTCATGATTGTCCCCTTTCCTTTGTGCATGGCAAACGCAGAGGTAGAGAGCATCACTACACCGTGAGACCTCATGGGGATAAAGGGGGATGCAGAGAAGAAACCCCCCAAACAGACGGAGTTGGAGGAGGGAGGGAAGAAAAGGGGCCAACATGGAAAGCACAGAGAGTTGAAGAGAGAAAAATGGCTCCAGGGGATGGATGTTTTCTTTCTTTTGCTGTCTCAAAAAGGGGGGTGCGCACGCACACATGGTGACTGAAAGATATCCACAGGGGTGCATTTGGAACATAATTTTGTTAGTTTTTGCTACTTGTTGAAGGTTGACTACTTGGGTAGAGAGGAAACCTGGCTTCCTTTTCTGCCCATGGTTTTCCTATTATTTATATTTCCGTTTTTACTGTATGTTTCTTCTTCTTGCAAACTGGGAACTGAAATACTGTAAGAGCAATCTGCGGTCAAGCGATCTGGTTGAGATGCTATCGGCAAAATACTGTATGATCTAGCCAAAATGAAGATGTTGATTTTACAGTTTGAGCCTATGCAGGTTTACTTAGAAGTAAGTCCTATTCCATGACGTGTGTGTGTTGAGAGAGAGAGAGAGGAAGGAAGGAAGGAAGGAAGGAAGGAAGGAAGGAAGGAAGGAAGGAAGACAAACTCTTGATTCTGCCCCTTTTGACTCCAGTTCATCCACCACTGGCATGCAGCCCCTGACAGATTATCCCTGAAGAAGTAAGACTCCCGGAGGCAGGAAGATTCCCCTCTATAGCAAACCCAACACGTAAAGCTGATGGTATACATTAGAACTTACCCAAGAATATGTCAATCATCATATTCAGTGTGTATCTTCCTATGTTTCTCTTCATACTTCTTTTTTCCTTTCCACCACAATGCTCCTGAACAAACCTAACAATGTTTTCTACTTCTTCAGTCACATTCCTCAACTTATAATCCTAAACATAAAAAAACAGTGGAAGATGGCTTTGCTTCACTATGTGTGGCTACTGACAATACATTATTAGCCTACGTGGATACTGTTCCAAACTCAAGATACACAAGTTAATATAATGGTTTATTTTAAAATTAGTAAAGTTATATGTAATGTAATCTGAAGGAATTACTAGGAACACCAATACACTAGAGAAAGAGCTTGGAAGTCGTCATTTGCAAACTGCATTAGTTTCTTCAGCCCATAAGCACTGCTGCCCACCACTACCACAAATACATTACGTTAGTTCTTTTAAGGTCAGTAAGAATAACATTTCAGAACACGCTGAAGCAGAACTTGCTTACCTGTTGTTTGCAGCAGTTGTCACAACTTACTTCAGGGTATTTCTTACAAAACTTAGGATTAAAGCCAGTTTCTCCAAAATAGGCTAGCAATTGTATTCTCCGGCACTCCACTACATTCTCACAGTAATGGACCATGCTGTAGAGGTTGTTGAAATGGGTCTGCCGTGTATGGCTGTTACCATCTTTTTCCACTAAGATACAGGGGGAGAGGGAAAGATATGCTCTGGCTTCCAGCTAATAATCTGAGAACATGTGACAGAGGAGGAAGCTAAAGGTTCAAGTTAGGTTTGGGCGTTAATTTCTACCCTTTTATTATGATAAACAGAAGAGAGAAATAAGGCATTTATAGAAAAACTATGACATTTTCCCTGCAAGGTAAGAAAGGATTGGTAAGTTTCTCAAAATGGGAACGAAATTATTTGAAAAATCTAAAGTTCTAGTCTTTTAGGATTGGATAGTGTGTCCTACTTATTCCAGGCATCCTGGTATGAAATCACTTCGTCTAACACAAATGGAAAACAGTCAAAGCATTTGCAGGCAATACATATTAAACCATGATTAGAGAAGTATGCTCATAACATTATACTATGACAATGAACTATAATATTAGCATTAAACCAGTATTTAGCTCTCACTTTAAATTTAAAACCCATGCTTGATTGAGGCCGGCCCCAAGATTTGAGACAGGAATGCTTACTCAGAATGAGTCTTCTCAGCCTGGTGACATCACTATAGCTGTAGAAAAGCAGGCAGTGAGATATTTCTCCATCACGCCCAGCTCTGCCTGACTCTTGATAGTAACCTTCAATTGATTTAGGGAGAGAAGCATGGATCACGAAGCGCACATCAGGTTTATCAATCCCCATTCCAAAAGCAATGGTGGCACATATAATCTGGAAGAGAACAAAACAGCACTCTCATACAACCAGAGGCAAGCCAGGCACTACCGCCACATTTTGTATAATGAACCCATAGTGCCTGCTCGCTCAATATTCTGCTCTTCTTCAAGCTCACTCAGAGGATAAAGACAAATACAGCAACCTATTTAGAAAGCCAAAACCAAGTAAAACCAAGTTCTCACCTAGAGGACACACAATTACGACCTCTTTGTTTTGCCACAAGAATGACTGCACAACATTTGGTCAAATTGCTTCTGAATCACTGTGTACTGTACCTCCCTGTCTTTACAGATATTCTGTGTTCCTTGTTTTGTTGAAAATTAAAAGCTGCATTTGGTCACATATTCAATAAGCTCTGTGCTAGTATGAACCCTTTTCATTATAAAGTACTCACATATCTACAGAGCCAACATTTCTCCTTACATTCTGCTTCAGAGGATTAGACATAAACATTTAGATTTGTGCTGGCCATGTTCTGTGCCTCTTGTTTTAATGTTCTACTTGTTTGTGTTATTTGTTTTCACTCAGTACCTTTACGTTTTATCCATTTTACCTGACATCCATCCTGATTAATCCACTTCTGCTGCACAAGAACTCTAATGTTGTCAGGAAGACCAGCGTGATAAGCAAGTGCAGAAAGGCCAGCCTTCTGCAAAATGTTGGCAACTGAGTCACATTCATATCGTGAGAGGCAATAAATTATTCCAGAGTCATCTGTAAAACACACAGGCAAAATATTAAGGCTGGGGCACTCAACCTCTTAAAAGTGACAGTAGCACTCTCATGCACCTTGGCGTCCCATTTGCTTGATGTTTAATCCACCTTTTGGCCGGAGAACAGACCCTCAGGATAGTTTACAATAATTTAACGTTAGTTATAAATAAATGTAATCATTGCAAAAGACCATCTTCTATTATTGACATTTCTACCCTTCTTACAAAGAGTAGTATGTGAGGTTCCCTTTCACCACTTCCCATTTTATCCACACAACCACTGCATGATGTTCTCTCCCCCAATTTTCTCCATACAACCAACTTGAAAGGGGAGTTCAGCTTGAGAGATGATGACTAGCCCAGGGTCACCCAGTGAGCTTACTGGCCACTACACCAGGCTGTATCACGACAGGACATTTCCGGTACAGATTTAAGATGCCAAACATTAGCCCCAAAGCAAATCAATAATGCAGATTTCTGTATATCTCTCTAACAAAGTGTTAAATATCCTCTAATATGTTGAGCAACCTCCAACCTTTCATGAAACTTGTGCTTAAAAAATCTGAGATGAATAAACACTGCCAGAGGAAGAAGGGGAGTTAACTCACACGGGTGGTATTTTCTGATCCATTGCAAGCAGTCCAAAGCAACGCTTTTCGGCCTTTTCGGCAAAACGTCATATTTCAAGTTGTGCCTGTTAAAGCTCATACTAAACCTTAAAAAAAAAAAAAATCAATCACCAGTAAAGCAATTTGATTAAAACATGCAGTGAATTTCTAAAGAATAAGTATAAAGCCAATCAGAAAGAAATCCGAAGAGAAAAGGGCAGTAAGAACTCAAATCAACTACCTCACTTCCCAAAAATGCCCGAGAGTTTGTTTTCATCACAGCATCCTCAAGATCATGGATGGGAAACCTGTGACCCATGGGCCAATTTGGCCCACCATGTCAGCCCATCTGACCTATGAGGCCTCAACTGAGGCCCCGTCTCTTCAGGGGTAGCAGGGAGGAATCCCTGCTGTTATCTCTGATCACTGTTCAGACATAACAGCGGGGATTCCGTTAGTGTGCTTGCTGCTTCCTGTCTCAACTGGGAGGGCAAGTGGCATGCTAAGAGTTTCCCCTGCCTTGCATTCTTCCCAGTGGGGGAATGCGAGAGGCAGATGAAGCTAGGTCCCTGACCAAAGCACTAGCTGGAGGCGCTCCAATCAGCACTTGGGGTGGAGACTGGAAGATGTCAGGGGACATGGCCCTGCCCCTGATGTAATCTGGGCTGCAGAAGGCTGCGTGGGAGTAATCTGTCATCCCCACCCCACCCCCGATTCTAGATCCCTACCTGTAGATCAAACTTACACCTGTGGCTTAAGCATCTCCAGTTGATTTAGGATGTCCTTTTGCACCCTTGGGTTTGCAGTGGCAGTAAGTGCCATCATAGGAATGGAGCAGAATTTCTTACGAAGCATATTCAGACGCTTGTAGTCTTGGCGAAAGTCATGGCCCCACTGGTCAAAAGATAAAATGAAAGATATTTTGCTCTCAGTTAAATATGAGGGGTCCCACTGCTTTAGCAATCCCTGAATTTCTAACAGAGGAAAGATTACCTGGCTGACACAGTGCGCCTCGTCAATCACAAAGCGTGCCAACAGCTGCCGCTCATATAGATTCTCCAGAGCTGACATCAGCCGGCCACTTGAGCAAACCTATGGAAGATCCAAACCAATGAAGCCAGAAAAGCAAGAGGATAGTTGTCACAGTTCATTAGCACACAGTAGCTTCTCTAGCTCCTTTCAGCACACAAAGTGTTTGTTGTCATACTAACCCTCATCCCCCATGTAAGGTAAGTCCGGGAGAGAGACAATGGCCCAGTTCTCACATCATAATAACCTATTGTTTTTTAAAATACTGGGTTATTGTGAACAAGGCAGCACGCACCAGCATTTGACTTACCTTAACATGATCCAGAACATGATCCATACTGCTCATGGGTTGTTTAGTGCGATGTGTGAACCAGGTCCTCTGGCTTGTCTCTCCCCGAAAAACCAGTCATAACCCAACAATAAATCGTGAGTTATGACTCTGGCTTGTTGGAAGAAAGACAAGCCAGAGCACCTGGGTCACATGTATTGATAAACAAACCATGTTAGAAGGACTGTGGTTTGTTTAGCTGCTCCTGCTTGTAGCAGGAGCAGTCAGGATGCCCCAATTAAAAAAAAAAGAAAGGTTATCATGATGTGAACCAGGACAGTGACCTGCTCAAACAATCCACCAAACTTTGTAACTGAGCAGGGATGAAAGCTTGGCTCTCCTAGAATCATAGAATAGTAGGGTTGGGAGGGGCCTATAAGACCATCGAGTCCAACCCCCTGCGCAATGCAGGAATCTAAGTCAAAGCATCCCTGACAGATGGCTGTCCAGCCTCATCTTGAATGCCTCCAGTGTGGGAGAGCCCCCCGCCTCCCTACGTGATTGGTTCCATTGCTCTAACAGTCAGGACGTTTTTCATGATGTTCAGCCGGAATCTGGCTTCTTGTGACTTCAGCCCATTATTCCGTGTCCTGCACTCTGGGATGATGGAGAAGAGATCCTGGCCTTCCTCTCTGTGACAGCTTTTAAAGTACTTGAAAAGCACTACCTTATCTTCCCTCAGTCTTCTCTTCTCAAGGCTAAACATGCCCAGTTCTTTCAGTCTCTCTTCAAAGGGCTTTGTTTCCAGTCCCCTGATCATCTTCGTTGCCCTCCTCTGAACCCTCTCCAGCTTGTCTGCATCCTTCTTAAAGTGGGGCGCCCAGAATTGGACACAGTACTCCAGATGAAGTCTAATGAGTGCTGAGTAGAGGGGAACTAGTACTTCACAGGATTTGGAAGCTATACTTCTATGAATGCAGCCCAAAAGAGCATTTGCCTTTTTTTGCAGCCACATCACATTGTTGGCTCATATTCAGCTTGTGATCGACAACAATTCCAAGATCCTTCTCACTTGTTGTGTTGTTGAGCCAAGTATCCCCCATCTTGTAACTATGCATTTGGTTTCTTTTTCCTATGTACAGAACTTGGCATTTATGCCTATTAGATTTCATTCTGTTGTTTTCTGCCCAGCACTCCAGCCTATCAAAATCATTTTGAATTCTGTTTCTGTCTTCCAGGGTATTCGCTATCCTGCTCAATTTTGTGTCATCTGCAGATTTGATCAGCATTCCCTGCACCTCCTCATCCAAGTCATTAATACACACCTTCTCTGGAGTAACATAGAGAAGTTTTATGATGGGATCTTTCTTTGATAGCTGCATATAGATTCTGGATGCTTCAGCGTCAGTCTTATCACCAGTCAGGTAAGTAGCTGGAATCTACGACACAAAGAGCCATAAGAACATTAAAATGAGCCCTGCTAGATCAGACCAAGGGTCCACGTAGTCCAGCATTCCATTCACACAGCGGCCAACCAGCTGCCCATGGGAAACCCACAAGTAGGACATGACTGCAACAGCACTTTCACAGTCGTGCTCCCCAGCAACTGGCATACATGGGCATACTGCCTCTGATACCGGAGCTGGCATATAGCCATCAAGACTAGTAGCCATTGAAAACTTTATCCTACATGAATTTGTCTAATCCCCTTTTCAAGCCATCCAAATTGGAGGCCATCATTACATCTTGTGGTAGCGAATTCCATAGCTGAACAATATGCTGTGTGAAGAAGTCCTTCCTTTTATCTATCCTGAACCTCCCACCAATCAGTTTCATGGGATGACCCCAGGTCCCAATACTTTGAGAGAGGGAGAAAAATGTCTTCCTAGCCACTTTGTCCACACCATGCATAATTTTGTACATGCCTTTTTCCTAAGCTAAACTGTCCCAGACATTGTAACCTTTCAGCCCCATTTTAGTTGCCCTCTTCTACACTTTTTCCAACTCTGCAATATCCTTTTTAGGTGCAGTGACCAGAATTGCACACAGTATTGCAAGTGTGGTGGCACAACAGATTTGTATAAGGGCAGTATGATATTCACAATTTTATGTTCAATTCCTTTCCTAATTATACTTGGCCCTAATTATGGAAATTCCATTTTTCACAGCAACCGCACACTAGGTCAACATTTCTATCAAGCTGTCTACCACAACCCCAAGATCTCTTTCTTGATCAGTCACTGCTAGCTCAGATCCCATCAGCATATACATGAAGTTGGGATTTTTTTGTCCCAACATGCATCAGTTTACACTTGTTTACATTGAACTGCATTTACCATTTTAATGCCCATTCCCCCAGTTTGGAGAGATCCTTTTGGAGCTCTTTGCAATCCCTTTTTATTTTAACCACCCCAAATAATTTGGTGTCATCCACAAACTTGTTGTTTACATTTCACCACAAACAGAGTGCTAAACTCAACAGTACACTTCATTCTGGTCAGCCATTTTACATACTGAAATGAATCAGTAAGTCAAAAACCTTATACAACATGTAAGGAATTCAGCGTTGGTGGTCATGCTCTAGGCCAGAGCGTGTGTTTTCCTCCAATCCCTTCTACCTGTCAATGAAGGACCAAGTGATTCTGGTCTAGTATCCTTGCTGGGTCCACAGCTGCAAGGCAGTGAAGAGTGCAGGCCTCTATTAATGGAGTCAAATTGCACTCCAGATTTTCCCCCTAGATTCCAAATGGCATCAAATTGACTAAGTCCAATTGCTTTGGATTAACTTGAATCTGAATTGCAGTGCTCAAATATTTCTGTAGAGAATGGAAGTTTTACATTTGCATGAAAGCCACACCCCAAAGCAAAGAGCAGAACTGGGCAGGCCTACTGCAGTTACAGATGCCATCCCAACCCAATCTTGCCCTTATATAAATCAGCAAAAATAGCAAACTGTGGACTTGAACTCACATCCATTGCTGTTAGCTTCTGAACTTGATCTATTATCAGTGACCTCAAGGGGGAAATTACAATGGTGACTCCCACTGAAACACAAGCTGGCAGCTGGTAGCATAAACTCTTGCCACCTCCTAAGTAAAGTATCAACAGAAAAATAAAGGTTAGATGGAAAGTTTGCCTGAAGTGTGGACAAGCAAATACAAGTTGTCCTCGTGAGGTTTACCAAAGCCTAAAATGCTCCACTAGACTAGTTCAATAACCATTTCAAATTTGATTGACATTATTTTCTCCACTCCACTAACAAGCATGGAATATTGTAAACACAGGTCATGAAGTAAGATTTCACAATCCACACATTTATTGATGTAGTTTGGATTTCTTATTTCAAATATAAAGTTTTGCCCGAAAACAAAATTTTAAAATAAAAATTGCAAAAATTCTAATTCTAAAGAGATAGTGCCTTTAACCTTTATGCAGAGGATACATTTATTGGATGTAGAACTTATTTCTGGCAGAAGTGGCTCAAAATATTAATAAAATACAATGAATGCATTAAAAGCCATACATTTAAAACAAAACCAGGAGATGGCCCTGTAATGGCAGAGTCAGTTACCCAGCTTGAGAGTGTGTATGTGTAAACAGACACAGCAAATCAACAAGCTAAGAAATCCAACAGATTCTATTTAGTAAGAGTGGATAAAAAAGTATACAAACTTTGATTTTAATTAATTTGCTTTTTTTTTTTTTTAAGCCAATTATAGTTTTGGCTATTGGGCGGTATACAAATGTACAAAATAAATAAATGAAAAGCATAAAAAGAACATGTTAAACCCTAGTGTTCCAGTCTCTTAAAACTGAATCACGGTCACCTTATCACATCCTAAAGTAAAGGTTGCTTTTCTATGTGAAAGAGAACCAGGGTCAGTGGAATTCAACTTCTGACATTAAGCATTAATGAATTGCGCAAGGAAATAATGTTTTATATTGATTACTATTGGCTTCCTCCTGGGCAAGCAACCACAGGTGTCAAGTGCTCCTCCCTAACTGTCACCAGACAGCAGCCATTCCATCAAGCTGTGGCAGAGGGAGATGGGAAGCGGCAGAGGCATTCCATCAGCTTGGCAGAGACCAGCTCCATCAGGCTCCTCTTCTCTTGGAACGGTTTCCAGCAGCTCATTATAAGAACTACCATTTAACTTTAAAAACAAGTGCCTAAGATTGCTTTTCCCCCCTCCTTCCTCCCCTTTTGTGTTGTGCTTTTCAGATTATAAGCCTGCGAGTAGAAACTGTCTTGCTTTTACTGATCACATGTAATCTGCTCTGGGAGTCTTTTTTGTTAAAGAATAGGGTAAACATTCTTTGAATAAATATAAATAAATATTGTCACAGCCCACGGTTGCACATGTTTATGCAGAAGTAGATTCCACTCTGTTCAGTGGGATTAATTTCCAGATAAGAATGCACAGGATCAAAGCCTTAGCCTCCAACCAAGTGATCTTGTCTAGTGCCCTTGTATGTCTACATGCCTTGTCTATAAACAAAACACAATTCTACAACACTTTATTTATTATTTAATTTATATTCCACCTTTCCCCCAAAGAGCCCAAGGCAGTGTACATGATCCTCAGGCTCTCCATTTTGTCCTCACAACAACCCTGTGGGGTGGATTAGGCTGCGAGTCAGTGACTGGTCCAAAGTCACCCAGTGAATTTCATGGCCAAGTGGGGACTTGAACCTGGGTCTCCCCAGGTCCAGTCCAACACTCTAACCTACACCACACAGCCCCAATACAAAAGGCATGTGAACAGTATGACCAGACGTTTTAAATTATGTTTTCAGATTATGTCTTTAGGTTATGTAAAGGCTCTGTATTGTTGCAAGCCAACGATTAACTGTTACAGCAGCCAGAACGTCTGCTTGTTCAGAAAGTGTGAGCAACTTGATTTAAATCAATTATTTAAACTGGCCCTTTTTCTTGGTGATTTAAGGAACTGTTTTAAATCAATAATTTAAACCAATTCACCCTATATTTGGCTGTCCAATACCATAACTGCGACCCAACTCTCTACCATCCTTCTTGCTACCCATTTGTCAGTCCTGATCTTCACTCCTCCATCACTACTTTGGCTGCCTAAAAGCACACTGCAAGTCTTTAGGACACAAGTGCTACTCTACATATAGCACCTAGCACACGGATGGCATGTCACCTCTCTGGAGGCAGAAGCTCCATTTGCCATGAGTTCCCCCAACCATTCGATTATTCCAAGGCTTCAAAAGTCCCACATGGTACCAGACTAGCTCCCACACCACACACACACTCCCACTGTTGGCAGGCACCCTCTTCCATACACACCTGTGGGCATCAAGATGAAGCAGTCTTTGCCTAGCAGGGCAGCACTGATGGCCTCAAGCTGATTGGTTCGAAAGTGATGCAGACCAAATTTTTTGTGAAATATCTTCATCATTTCATTAGAATGGGGAAATGCTAAGCCTCTGTAGTGTTCTAGTGCCGGATCTCCAGAGGGTTGATTTTTCATCAGTGGGTCTAGGAGAAAAGGAAGTTTTATTACAAGACTGAACAGAAAACATGTCGTTTTTTCCAGTGCTTTATAGCATTTGTTGTTGTTCAGTCATTAAGTCGTGTCCGACTCTTCGTGACCCCATGGACAATAGCACGCCAGACCTTCCTGTCCTCCATCTGAATCTTAATTCAGTTAACATGAAAAAATACTACATATACAATGGAGTGGGTGGATTGGTGGGGTATGATCTTAAAATATATCAGTAATAGAGTCAAGAGTTGAAGTTATTCTGGATTCTCTCTTAATATCAATGACAGGACTCTGTGAAATCGACTGTGTCATACTTTTGATTTTAACATAATGGGCATGATTCACCCATTGAAGCACCTTTTGTTCCCACAATTTAAAACAGCAGGGTGTTTGGCATTTTTAATTTTCAGTTTGGACGTGATCCAGCCAATCATCCCAACATTTGTTACAAACAAAACGAAAGACTATGTGGCAGCAAAGCAGACATTTCAGAGCAGCAATATTAATTCACAGTGAAGCAGCAATAAGACCATAATATAAAAGTGAAGAACTTTGCTACTGAAGCTAACTGGAGAGTAAATTACTGCTTTTTTAAAAAAAGAAGGTGCTGTGAACCCCAATAGCTGCATTTGGTATCAGTACAGCAAATCACTTGTGTCGTATTTCTCAAAGGGTTTCAGAACACAAATGCAATGACAGCATGCCCTGGTGAAGGAGAAGCAAAACCATTACCTAGCACTTGTGACATAGCAATGAGCAGTGCACGGGGAGGCATTCCCATAGCAACAAAAGACACTCAGCAATATGTCAAATTAATTAATTGCACCTTTCACAACAGCTTCTTGGCATGGCATACTTTCTATGAGAATTTTTTAAACAAAAAATTGGCATAATTTACCAGAGCAACTCTTGGCAGGCACAAAGTAGTTTGCGTGGGGAAAAACAGGATTTGAAAGATGACCATTTTCCTTGGCAATAAGGGAGTTCTTTTCCAGGAATGGTTTGCCAGGCTGGGCTTCCCCAACAAGCTGGTAGTGGGCGCTAGAAGGCTGTTCAGTTGCTGAAGTAGTTAGTACATCATTTAGTTCATCAAAGTCGTCAACATCAAAATCATCATTATCAAAGTTCACACCTCCTGTTGCCAAGGAGTGCTCAGCTCCCAAATTGCTTTTAAGTATTCTTTGGCCCCCTGAAGTTGTTACATTCATCTCTGAATGCAGCCAACCCTTCTCTTCCCCTTCCATCTTTCGGGTTTGGGACCAAGTTCTTTCACTGGTGCCTCTTTTGGAAAAAGGCAACACATTTTCCAGTGCAGAAATATCACTGTCCACAGCAGAGCACTCTGAAAAACCTGACAGGAGAGCATTACTTGAGTCTTGAGTGTTTGGTACAAAGGAGGGGGTTGAATGGTTATATTGGTATTCAACAGCAGTGAGTGGTTTTGGGGAAGGTTGTCTAGAAATAAGAGTTTCTCCTTGAGGGCCAATGACATATTTTTTTCCCAGCTGAAAAGAAACACTACCATCCAGGGATCCATCATACCCAGAACAGAGTTTGCTGTTTACATCCATGGATATACCAGTGTCCTTTCTTCTTCCGTTAGTGTAATTATTTAACAGTTTTCTTCTGTAAATAAGGAAAACACAAACTTAATACATTATTGATGTTCTCCTTTCTTAGGACCTTTCCTTATTAAAGAGTTGCAAGCTTTCGTATTATTGGTCTGGACTTCTCACTCTGGTCTTCAGACTACTGCTTGGAGTACACCCCCCCCCCCCAATTACTAGAGCTTTTTCTGCTTATAAATGATGAATCTGTGAGATTTCACTTGTGTACCCTTTCATCTAATTTACATAGTAGAAACAGTTATTATTTGAGGTGGGGGGAAATCCAGTGAAGCACACACTTCAAAGGAAAACATACAAACATTGGTAGTGGGATAGTGAGACAAAAATGCTGGGTTTGATGTGCACTAAGGGCACAATCCTATCCAGATAAGCAGCCGCCTCCGAACTCGGAGGCAACTGCCTATCCAAAGCAGGGCAGGAGAAGCACGGAGGGGATCATTCCCTCCGTGCTTCTCCTGCCCTGCATTTGCGCTAGACAGCCAATTGCGGCTGTCTAGCTGCAGGAGGGCTGAGCAGGGGAGGAGGCTGCTGTACAACACATTGGCCGTGTGGTACAGGCATTTCCGTCCTCCTTGCCCTGGAATGCCCCCAGACACACCCCTTTTCGGCTGCTCCGCGCTCCTCTTGCAAGCGCAGAGGACGGGGCTCTTCTGTGCTGCCTCCGAAGCAGCGCAGAGGTGGGGGGAGGTCGGTTCCCAGAAAACAGGATATCCTATGGCTGTCTAGCGGCCATAGGATTGCTCCCTAAGTGAGGGAAGAAAAGTATGGTTTCAGAGAAGAGGGGAAGCATCCCCACAGAAAACAATGTTGGATTTACTATGAATGTTCATTCTCTTCATTGGGCGGAGGTTACTCCTTCCACTTCCTTCAGAGGCAGGGCTATGCAGATGATTTTGTGCTTGGTCCCCTTTAGTGGGAGAATAAAAACAGAGCTTGGAATCCAATAAATCATTAATGTCTGTAAGAGTATACACAGAGAACTGAAGATAAAAGGTCATCCGTATGATTCAAACTGTTTTCAACTATATACTCTGGGAACCAGAAGCCCTACTTGGGCGTTCAATTCCCCCCATCATTAGAATCACATGAGGGAGAGCGGGGATGCACTGATCAGCCCCGCCCCACCATCACAGGACCCCATGGCCCACGACACATTGGGGCTGAAGGTCTGCAACATGGAGACTGCTGTACATGCGTCTGCACAATGTCGAACCCAGCGTGAGCAAACTTTGAACTCTCCCTGCTGCAGAGTTTCGTCCTCCAAAGTATTGAGGGCAGAGGAGCTGAGCATGGGGACATAATGGAGGAGGTGGGGCTGGCCAGCACAACCACACTCTTCCTCGCCCGCTTCTAATCATATGGTGGAATTGAAAGCCTAAACAGCATTAGAGAAAACCTCGTATCTATATTGCAACAGCAAGAAAACCTTGGGTAAGTTTAGATAACCTCCCTCCACTGAAGAGAATGAACATTCACAGTTAAGTCCAATGTTCCTTTCTCCTTCAATGGTGGAGATTATCCAAGAGTGGGATGCAACGCAGTGGTATGACCATCCTAGGTGAGGTACCTCACTGCAAAAAGTTATGAAGACTGCTAACTGCTGAAGCACCTGCCTCACAAAGGCAGATGGATACAACCAATCTATAGTGCCAAGCGAGAGAAGATGCCCAAGTGACAGCCCTACAGGTTGGGCATCCCTCTATAAAGGAGATGTTAGTTCTAAAAGTGGCAGAAGAAACCATCCCTCTCTCTTAGATCGGCAGCAAAGAGTAAAAGCCTTAGATTTAAAGTATACACTCCACTTATTTAAATCCATACATTTAGTCTGCTCACATCTGTTGCCAAGGTGCAGGCAGAAAAATGTATAGCATCTAAGCTTGTATCTACCATAGGGGCAAAAGCCTTGGTTAATTTATATAAACCTTACAGAGAACATTTTCCTGTGGTGTACGTTCCACAGGTCCCTTAGGCCAAAGAACTGAAACCCTGACAAAAAGAAAAATGACCAGTGCTACTTTAATGGCTAAAGCTGAGGTCTCATGAGACTTGCTTGAGACAAGCTCATTACTTTAGTTTCTACCAGAATTTTTGGAACCACCACAAACCAGTGAACCATCCTTGTAGCCTTTCCCAACCCTGGGTCCTCAGATATTGTAGGACCACCAATTCCCATCATCCCTGACCTTTGGCCATGCCATCTGAGTATAATGGAAATTGTAGTCCAAACATCTGGGGACATAAGGTTGGAAAAGGCTGCCTTAGAGCTTCAATGAACTCCAGATATGAGTAAATAAAATGTTTTCTTTATTTTTAAAGTGTGGCCATCTAGAGAGGCTAATAGGCTCTTTTGCTTTGTCCTTAGAATTACCTCCCCTTAAGACTTGGGAGAGGAAGGCAGCCCCCTAAACAGAAACAACCTGCTCCTCATAATCTAGCAACTTTAAAGAGTAAGAAAGTCCCCAGCAAGAACTCCCACATCCCCTTCCAGACAGCTCAGTGCCCCTTGTTTCTGAGGGAGAATTACAAGGAAGTTCTGGAATTATTCTGGACGGGTAAGCTGTCTCTCACCAGACAGCTTACCCATCTCTGTTTCTGAAGGGGGAGGAGTATAATATAGTTAACCTTTGATTATTATGTGCTTAAGTCACCCCAAGTTGTACCAGAAAGGCTGCCGGGCCAGTTGAATGGATCTCCTCACAATTTCCTATCACTGTGGGACTACTCAAAGTTCAGAAAACCACAATCTCATTCACCACATGGTGCATGGGTTCTGCCCACTTGGCAACACTTACATACTGTTCTACACAAAACTGGATAGCCCTGCTCCTTACACTTAACCCTTGAGACATCAGGGCTGGATGAAAAAGAGGACGCTTATTTCCACTGTGGTGGGTCTTCGCTTAAGGCTTGCATGTCAGTTCAGTTCCCCAAATCCCTGATTCTCAACTGAACAAAATGATTGCTAAAGTCTTGGTGAAAGCCACTGGGGTCAAAGGAGGCTTGTCTGAGGGAAAGATCTCCCCATTTAATTCATACTTGGCTTTGCCTGTCATTCTGCACTTCAGTACTGACAGTGAATTGCTGATGCCCCCAAATGGCCAGCCTGCTAAGCTGAGCTTTGGCATATTGTGGAGCTTCTTCAGATGAATTGGTTCTTCTGTCAGCCAAAAGGAGAATATTCTTTGCCAGAACTAGCCTGGGATCTATGCCCTCTTAGCAAAGAGACTGGTTTCTCTGTCCTGGAGAGTTGGCCTCACTGCCAGCCAAAAGGAGGATTCTCCTTGGCTTGGATGCAAGTTGTACCTCCTTGCCAGAAGTAGCCTGGATGCAAAGCACCTCTTCAGGCCAGAGTTGGCTTTCCTCATACAAGAGCTGGCTCCAGGGAAGGGACTGTGACCACCATCAAGGGCTAAGTTTTTCCACATACTTTCCCCAACCTGTAAGCCCTATTAGAAACAGCTTCAACAGAGAAAAGCACAGCAGAATACAGCAGCCCGAACAACACAGAGCAGGAGTAGACTGGTTAATTAATGAGTGGTGTCTTTGGAGTCCAGCATGTGTTTGAGGGGAGTTGGAGTTGGGAGGAGTTGAAACCCAGGGTCCTCCCATGAAGCTGATCGGTGGGAGAAGTACTTCTGCACACAGTGCATTGTTAAACTATGGAATTTGCTACCACAAGATGTAGTGATAGCCACCAATTTGGATGGCTTTAAAAGAGGATTAGATAAATTCATGGAGAATAAGGCTACCAATGGCTACTGGTCATGATGGACATATGCTACGTCCAGTATCATAGGCAGCATGCCTCTGTATGCCAGTTGCCTGGGAACATGAGTGGGAGGGTGCTATTGCACTTGTGTCCTACTTGTAGGCTTCCCACAGGCAGCTGTTTGACTACTAGCTGAACAGAATGCGGGACTAGATGGACCTTGGTCTGACCCAGCATGGGTCTTCTTTTGTTCTTATGAGTGTCTGAGGGGAGTGGTGGGGAAGCAAGGGTGACAGTAATAGTATCGGGTAGAGGGTGTCATGATGATGGGATACAGGAAGGTAATCTCAACATCTATGTGCTATTTTGCCTTCCAGCTCATCCTCCAGCCTGGATAACACTGATGGCCTTTCTGTGGTCCCACTCAAGTCTTAAAGTGCTACTGATAAATGCCAGGTCAGTCAACGCGAAGGAGGTAACTATCTGTGATCTGGTCCAGGAACAGAAAGCTGCCCTGATGTGCATAACCAAGATCTGGTTGGATCTGGTTAGCATAATAAAAAGGTTCACAGAGCTGGCTCTGTGTGAAAGTCCTGTTACCTTGAACCAGGCTGGAATGGAGGGGGGGGCGCTCTTCCCACTGAAGACATAGCACAAAGTCATTTGCATAGCCCTCCCACTGTCTGAAGCAAGTGTGAGGGGTAACCCATGCTTGGATAACCACCACTGAAGGAGAAATTCCAGATTTCTAAAAATTGCTCTGTGTAGATGCAAAAACGTGCTTCTGCTTTTCACAGACTGCATTCAGGTGGCTAGATACTTTATTCAGCCGCCTAAGAGTTTCACATACTTTTCAGGACTATGTGTTTTACATTTTATCACTTTTAAATGTTCTTGCAGTTTGGGAAACCTTAAAACGCACATAACATGTTTACATCATAGAAGCAAGAGAAACACAGCACATGAATGCATTCTGAATAAGTGAAATCTCACAACAGACCTGCAGTCTCTATGCTGAATGAGCTCCTTCTCACATGACAAAGACTTCAGCTCCCTTTCTGGGATGGAATCCACCAGTTTACAGATACTCTCCATCACACTGTGGAGGGACCGCCCCAAAGTTAAGAACTTCCCTGAAATTTAACATCATAGTTATAGCACCACTTTCATCACAGTCTACCAGCAACTTGAAGCTGACCTGCTACAAGCTCAATGGAGCTCTAAAAATCACCCAACTCTTAACACACCCTTCTGCTAGTAGCCTTCCATAGGATTTAAATGTGTTTTGTAATTTGTGAAACTGTAATTGGGGAAGGGGAAAGATAGGTACAGTTTCATAGGGAAAGGAACCTCACACACAGTTCTTGGAGCTTTTTACCTCAAGCGACATGCCCAGTCATCCAACAATATCAGAACTTAAAACACTTGCTACTCAGCCCTGTGATTTAGCCCACTGCAAAAATGTGAACAATCTCAATCTGAAGGGCACAGGGAGGTCTGCATCTGCCCCAAAATAGCTGACTCCACTTTATAAGGTGTTTTTGTTTGTTTTTACCTTCCTGTCCTTCACTGCTTCTGCTGGTGGTTCCTCCAGAGTCTGTAAAGCTGTTTTTCAAGGCTTCAGGAGCTAGTGTTTTCTCAATAGAAGGTTCTCTGAAAATATGGCTAATGTTAACATTTGGTGTCTTTAAGAACTCCAGATACATGTTATAAGAAATGCATTTCTTATTAAGCTTATTTGTCCCCACTACATTTTTGTCATTCACTGATTAAAAAGAACACTAGATACACGAATCACCAGCCTAACTGAACTACGTCTGCAAGGGATGCTCGTGAGAAAATGTTCTCAACATTTACACTAACCTTTAAGATGTAAGTAGATAAACTTCACCATACCTAATGTTTTTAAAAGAGGACACAGAAGAAGGCATCTCTTCCTCCGGGGAAGGTGGAATGAAGTCTACATAGTCTTCTTCATCCTCAAACTCGCTGCCCACCACAGGATCATTCCACCCATCAACTTGTTTCTCGTTTCCATTTAACATGAAGCCAGCATCATTCTGCACTTTAACAAGCAATACAGAGCAAAGTATTTTACGAAGGTTCACGTTATGTTAAAAGACACACTGAAAAGGACACACGAATTCTCGGCTGTTTCTATTTAGGAAGCTGAGTCAGTAGTTTCCTACAACTAAAGAAACACGCATCCTTCAGTTTTCACAAACCTTTCTTATTTACGATTCCTCCTTCTGCACTCCAAATAAGCAAAGCCCTGTAATAGCAACTAGAGCTGTGTTTGGGCATTTTGGCTCAAATCTACCAACATACGTTAAGTCACTGAGCGATATATGTCTCATGTGGTGAGTTATGTACATTCAGCAGAAACAAGGGTTGTGTGTGCCAGAACCTATCTATGAGCTTGATGATTCCTTGTGACTGAATCTTACTGATGTTTCCAAAACGTGTTCATTCTTTAACCATGCTGTATGTTATAATGAACAGTACTGGACTTGGATTGTGAAGACCCAGGTTCAAACCCCCATTCAGCCACAAAATTTGCTGGGTGACCATAGACCAGTTACTCTCCCTCAGCCTAATCTAACTCACATGGTTGTTGTGAGGACACTGTCCTGAACTCCTTGGAGGAAGGCTGTCATGAAAAAAGACCTACGTGTGAGCAAGAATATATGTCTTCCCATCACCTTCACTACTAACCTTATGGAAGTAGGCCTATGAAACCTCATGCCACAAAAAACCTGTTAGTTCTTAAGGTGCCCAAGACAATTTATTGCAGCAAACACAACACAACTATTCTGCCAGAATTCATCCCTGCTTCATGAAGGTGTCATGTTAAAAGACTTGGCTAAAAAGAGAGCCATTTACCCTTCAAAGACTCTTCCTTTTGGTCACTCAGGGGACTTTCTACAGATTTCTCCTCTTGAAGATCTTGATCTGCAAAGTTTTCACAGTGGCTGGATGTTGGAGAATCAAGCCAGATGACAGACTGGCTCCCTGTGACACCTTGTTCCTTATCTGGCATCTGTATTTTGCTATTCTCATGAATACTGACTTCATTACATTCTTGGTTAGCTCTTCCTGTGGCTTCATTCTTTGATGACTTACTGGTGAAGACATTTGGCTTTTTTGAAGCCTTGCTAGTTCTTACAGACTGAGTGTCTGAAAATGAAACCGATGATTTTGAGCGTATCTTCTGCTGCCCAGCTATTTCAAAGTCATCCATGTCATTCCAGACATCATCGATGTCAATAGCTGAATTGTATGAACAGTCACAGTCTGCTTTTGGGAACTGGGGGTCACTTGGTTCACTGCCCACAGCTCTTTCTTTCACAGGAGATAGGAAACAATCCAAAACATTCAAACGCTGCTCATTTGGATGGGTTTGTTTTCCTTTTTGTCCTTTCAATGTTCTTTCAAAGAAGGCATTGGTTTTGGTCTGCTTATCCTTAATGCTAGGGAAAGACAGGTGTGGTTTTGTCAAGGATAAGTTAATATCCTTTTCCTTTAAGGCCACGTCTTTTGTCCCACCTAAATATTCTACTGGCATGCAGTTATCAAGAGACGTTTTCTTTTTGAAAGTAAATCTCCTACAAAAAACAAACAAGTGGTTTAGATTTTAGTCATTCACCTTACATTGGGGTACAACACCTAAAACCAAGTCAGGCCTAGCTTGCGTTACTCACTTCATCAACATTCCTCATTCCATTCCACTTTATTCTGCCTCAAATATGTACTTAAGTATTATATACAGATATTGTAAATTAACAAATATTTGACATGTTTCAGTTTGACATCTAGTTCCATATCACTTATTTTGCTTAGACCTTAAAATTACATAGATTATTTTCCATGCACACAGTGGCCCAAAGTGTCTTGGTGATAACTACAGCAGCCCCTACTAGTTGCCCCAGGAAAGTAGGCATGCCCAGAACCTTTTTGGAAATTAAGGGGTCTTATTTTAAGCCTTGTATTTTCATCAGCAAGTATTCATTAAATATTTCAAAGCATTACTAATACAGAATATACATTCCCCACTGGTAATCCAAACACAACATAAATCAAACAGCAGATATAACCACGGGAACAGTAGGAAAGGGATGCTTTAAACTGCAGTTATAATAAAACTCTTCTCTATTTCTCTGGTCTCCACATCCCTATGGATACATTTTTACAATGCTGCTAAGAAGGCAGGAAGAAAATCAATCATATTCCAAGCAGTCTATAACTAATGTACAGAAGGTGCGCAATATCTGTTGAATATTGATCGCCATGGTTTGACTATGCAGTCTGAGATGCTGAGCCATAAACAAATCAATACTTACATAGCCTTGGGTTTGGGAAGCGTCATTTTATTTAGGGTGCCTTTAGCTGAATGAAGTTCAAGCTGCTTCTGAAGGTTGTTTTGGGGAACAGCTGCCATTCTCTTTTCAAGAAAAGAAAATGGGGGAGGGAGAAAACAAATGAGATAATCACACCCCTGAAAAACATAGGTATGCTTCTTAAAAATAAGCCAGTGACAAGGTGAGAAAATGATTTACACAGGCCACTACTCTGTTCCACCCTGTAGCACAAGCACTTGTGACTCAGCAACTAGAGCGGTGGCCACAGCAAGGCAAGTGGAGCAGAGGTGGGCAGTTCCACCCCTCACACTACGAAAAGAAGGAACTCCTTCCTGCCAGTGCAGAGGAGCTGAGGATCCCACCCAGCCTGAAACACGCACCACACTGGGCTTTCCCGAGGAGCAGCTCACAGGCGGAGCCACGCTCGGCCTGCAGAAGGCCTCCCGTTCAGCCCTGGGCCTCTCTGCTTAAGAGCTCGTGGGAAAGACTGCCCGAGGCCTTAGCCTAGCGAGCGTCCGCCGGCCAGAGCAGGCGGCACTAGCCCAGATGGGCCGAGCGGCCCGGCAGCCCGGCTTGCGTGGGAGCCGGTGTCACCCGGACCCGCCCCCGCGGCAGAGCACCGTAGGCCCGGAGACCCACAGGGCGGGAAAGGCGGCGCCGGCCCACGGGCGCCCGGGCCCAGCGCTGCCTCTGCAGCAACCCCGCGCTCGGCTCCCGGAGCGGGTCTCCCCGGCGCCCCGCCCGGAGGCTCGCCGGGCCCACAGGGCGGCGCCGCCTTCTCTGTCCCGGGGCAAGAGGCGGAGCAGCTGCGCGAGGCGCCGCGGGAAGGGCCGCCGAGCGGCGGGGAAGCGCCCGCGGGCCCGGGCAGCCCGCGACGAGCGAGGGCGGCGGAGGCGCGGGCCAGGGCCGGGCGCCGTCTCGAGGGCGCGCCGCGGCGCGGGGCCTCCGGGCGGGCCCACCTGCTCGCCGCGCCGCCGCCGCGCGCCTTGGCGCCTCCTCAGCCGCCGCCTCCCATTGGCTGCGAGGGCGCCCCGCCCGGCCGCGGGCAGGAAGGAGGCCGCGTCGGCGGGGCCGCGGGGGAGCGACGGGCGCCGCCGGGCCGAGGCGGCCGGCGCGCCGCTTCCGCCGCAAGCGCGGGAGCCGCTGACTGAGGCAGCGCAGCAGCCCGCGACGGAGGCCGCGAAGCATCGCCCCCGCGGAGGCCGGTGGCCAACGGAGCAGGCGCAGAGCCAGCCGGAGGGCCCCGGGCACAGCTGCGCGAAGCGCCGCGGCGGGGCCTTGCCGACGGCCCGGCCGGAGCCGCCTGCCTGAGGAGGCTGGAGCAGCGCCCTCGAGCGCGGCGCGACACAGAAACGCGAGTATGTGTTAATTCGCCAACCAGATTTAATTACCGACCAGCCAGTAAGCGGCCATCGCCAAGCAGAGCAAACGCCCGCGGCTCCTGAGGCGGGGACTGAGGCCTGGGTGGGGCGGGGTGCCCAGGTCAGCGGCTAGGCCAGTCTAGGAGTGCTTCAGGGAGGCAACGTGCAACACAGGAGGACGAGGGATGCGCTGTCGCGTTCCTGCGCATGAAGGGCCGCTGAGCATGCTTGGTGCGCACGCCCGCTTCGGCGGAATTCTCGCTAGCTGCACTGCTTGCATTTAATTTCCCTATGGTTACAACCCCCCACCGTGCGAGAGGATAACACTTCATGCCCCGAGCCTGTAACCTGAGCAACCAGTAGTTTGAGAGAGACTTAGACAGCCACAGTGCTCTGCTTAAGCCCAATTTCCTTGTTAGGGGGCCTCTGAGCTACTGAGATGAGTCAAAGCCTGATATTACAGCCTTAGCACACGCCATACTAACAAGCTGTCAACCCTTTATCTTATCAGGGCTGGGGAAGCACCTGAGAAGTGAGGTTATGTTTACAGGTGTCTGTGCTAGGAAAGTTCTGATTGTTTCCCCTCTGACATGGGGCTGTTAGCCTATGCTGGGAAAGTTGCAGATGACTGCTAATTAACTCTTGTGTCTGTTATGCTGCCTCACTGCTAACATGTATGGTATAAGACCCATTGTACCCCTTGGCTCTGTGTTCAGAGAAGCTGTCTGATCCAACCATTGGGTATGCACGTGCGCTGTAAGTACTCAAATTCTCCTTGTAAGCAAACCTGGATCTGGCTTATCACTATCGCAGCACCTCCAAACCTTAGCAGCCCACGGCCAGGGCATATAGCATCTGATGAAGTGGATTGTAGACCACACAAGCTTATGCCATAATAAGTGCATTAGCCTTTCAGGGGCTACAAGACTCTTTGTTGGCTTTGCAGAAGGAAGAAGTGGTACCTGGGTGGGTGTCGCACAGAGACATACCAGTATGGGAGCATGTACCAGGAGATTAATACTTTTAAGGAATGGGGCATGATTTTAGGATGATTGAGCAGCACTGTACCAGAGAAACAAGGTATGTGGGGAGCTGAGAACGCCCAGCATCTCTGACAAGGCCACTCCACAGTATCTGCCATAGCTACAGAAGAGATGTGTGCCTGACTGAAGAGCCCTCCCAAGATCAGAGCCAGATGCTGCTTCTGGGATTTCTGCTTCAGCACACGCACACATCACTACCTGCTCCCCAGTACCAAAATCCAATCCCACTTCAGACAAGAGGGACTGGATAGGATGCGCAGGCAGCCAGACCACACATGTTCTTTCCACGTTCAATATAGAAGTACCTAAAAGGGAAAACAAAGATTTTAATTGATGGGAGTTTCCTGCTGGTATGTGAAGTACATAAGGCCCCCTTGAATATGGTGGGTTCTGGACAGTGTGAGACATTCATGCTCTCAGTTTGTTATCCACAAGGAAAACGGGCCTGATCCACCCACCCACAATGAGAGGCCGTTTTAAGGCGAGTGTCTCCTTTGATGCTACTACTAGCCTCAAGCCCTCTCTTGCTCCAAAGGCGCAGCTCCCTCATGCATGTGCTTCAGGAAGCCCTAGCTTCATCCAAATACTTAGGCAGGATGACAGTCCAGGTAACTCTCAAGAATGTTTGGTCTAGTTTGGGCGGGGTGGTGGTCATGCTGACCATGCCTGAATATTTCTGGTTCATTGCTTCTAAAGAAAGCTGCCAGGAAGGGCCTTGGCAAGTTTCCTGAGGCTGGAAATTATGATCTGCCTTGTCCAAAGATGAGTGGCAGGAGATTCAGAACAGACAAGGACTTCTTCACACAGCACACAGTCAAACTAGGAGGTAGCGACGGATGATGTTAAAGGGAGACCAGATGAATTCATGGAGGAGAAGGCTGCCCATGGCCACTAGTCATGACGGCTATGCGCCGCCTCCAATATCGGGCAGCACAAACATCAGCTGCTGGGGAGCACGGGTGGAAGGGCACCACTGCACCCCTGCCCTGCTCATGGGCTTCCTGGAGGCATCTGGTGGGCCCCTGGGAACGGGAGGCTGGACTAGGGAGGCCTGATCCAGCACAAGCTCTTCTGTACACACAGCACAAGCGGAGAGACCCAAATAAGCTAAAGCGGAGACGACAGAGAGACACTCACCCATCCATGCCCCAAAAGGGGCCCCAGGAATTTTTGACAATCCAGTAGGGACAGCTGCTCTCCTCTCCATAGCCTACAGCCAGGACAGCATGATTTACTTTATCCGGAGTTTTATCACACTGTGTGCTTTGGAAAGAAAATGGCAAAGAATTTTGTAGGGTGAATAGGAGATGGACCTATCCTTCATGAGTGACTGATTAACCACTGACTGACCATAAGTTTGGACAGAAACTGAAAAATGAGAACTGAACTAGCTTAATTTCCTGGATACTCCGTTCTCATTTTTCACTCTAGAACAGGGTTGCACAACCTTTTCACCCGAGGGCCGCATCCACTGTTGGGTGCAGGACTGGGACAGCATGTGTGCATGCACACTTACTCTTCACACGCACCCCATCTCTCTGTGTAGGGACTGGTGGATTAACTGCCCCCTACAGTCTAGGGATCGCTGTGGGCTGGGAGAGCCTAGTAGTGGTGGGAAAACAATGACCTCGCAGGTCAGGTCACAGGGGGTTGGCAGAGACCTTCACCTATCCCAGCCCCCGGAAACAGCCTCTCCCAGCCCCCAGCAAGCTTGCTGTCCCAGCACCTCTTTAGCAGCACTGGGCCAGCATTCCCCCCACCCAATCCTCAATCCACCTGATCAGCTGGACTGCAGGGGATGTCAGAGGGGTCCCCATGGCTCCATGGGCTGTGCTAGGAGTGACCCATGGGATGTGCCCCCATGTTCTAGAAGCATAAAACCCAGCAGTGTCAAGTTCTGGCATAAACACACAAATGTCTACATGCCATGAAGGTGTCAGATGATCAACTGGGCTACAACAGTAACTCTTGGCATAATCCATAAAGGGTCCCCATTGCGCACGCATGCCCACACAAGTTGCTTAGCACCTGCCACATCTGAAGGTACCCACCTGGAGTAAACCCCCTGTTTGTAGTGCATGAAGTCTTCTGTCACATCAAAAGCAAAGCTTACTGGATTGTACCTCCCCACAGCTTCCACCATGCCCATCTCATCATCCTGGAAGGAGAAAATCCCAGATGTTACGGTGCAAAGATGGGTGTGGATTAGCAAGATCTGGGGATGGACTCAGGTTACATCTGGAACATGTTTGTTAAGGCCAAGAGAAGACAGCACCACCCTGAACGTATGCAAAATAGCCACCTGCAATTCTCTCTCTCTCTCTCTCTCTCTCTCTCTCTCTCTCTCACACACACACACACGGCACTACAGACTCTCTTTTTAGAGATTGGGGTCCTCAGGTCAACCTTCCAACGGAGGGTCAGTGACTCTTTTTAGTCACCTCTTGTGAAAATAAGACTCAGATTTGGCCATGCATCTCCATTTTCCAGATGTGGCTGAGGAAGAGGGGAAATATCATGCTCTGAGCACCTTCTGAGAGCAGAATTTTGCTAAAAGCACAACAGCTGAGCTTGCACTACAAAGCGAGCAAGAGGCACCTGGGTGTGGGGGGCAGGAGAGGCCAAATACTGGGGCTAGAGATGTGAAGGCCTGGGAAAAAAAAACAGAAAAATGTGGGGGGAAACGGTTTATTTTCCTGAGGACCGTTTCTGTTTTTTCCCAAAAAATGGAAAAATTGAACAGCTTTGGATTATGAAATATTTTCTTCAAGAATTGAAGATAAAGTATTTATATATTGTTACCCAGTCTTTACTCCCCGCAAAATGATCTCTGAAAACTATGTAATAAGAACACTTTTACAGAAAGACTAGAGGTGTAAAATGTCTGGAAATAATGAAGCCATGGAGGAAAATGTTTATTAATCCTCTCTGTAAGATTCTCAGCACAGTTATTTCTTTCATATTCAAATTATTGATCTAAAGTATATTTTACTGATAGACACTTATGCTCAGTGTCCCAGCACGCGAGTAGATTCACGATTATGCATTCTTGACTGTTTGGGTTTTGCTCTATAGAGTCCTGTGTTTCTGATGCTGTAGCAATCATGTAATGTAGTTCTAATGTATTCAGACAATAATTACAAATTTACTAACAGAGCTTACTTTAAAAAGTTTTAAAATATAATAATGTTATGAGCAAACTAAGTTACACATAAAATAACTTTAGGAACAGAAAGGCTGCTTTATGTTCCTAAAGCAGCCCTCCCCAACCTGGTGCGCCCTCTGGATGTTTTGGACTATAGTGCCCAGCATTCCTGACTCAGGCTGTGCTGCCTGAGGCTGATGGGAGCTGAAGTCCAAAATATCTTGAGGGCACCAGGTTGGGAAAGGCTATCTTAAAGCAACAAAGTGACCTTAGATTTGGAAAGAGCACAAAAAAATAAGTATTCCTTATTTTTCAGTATTTCCCAACACTTTTTTTTTTTTCTAGAAAAAAATGCATTTTCTCCACGGCCTCAAACTTTCCAGAAATTTTATATCTCTAGGTAGGACATAAATATTGTAAGAATAAATAAAAAAGGAAAGCAGCTGAAGAAGAGAGGTAAGCGGGACCCACTTGGAGGTCATCACAGAGTGGGAGCAGAAGGCTGGTTGCGGTGGGTGGTATCCAAGGGGCCGAGTCCAGGAAAGCTGCTCTTGTTGCTCTGGAGCCAAGCAAGAGATTCCTGCCGGCCGCTCAGCACTGACAGGACAGAGAGCCCCAACCAAGGGGCAGAAACCAGGAGCTGCTCACCAGTGTAATGTTGACAACTTGCTTGACAAATGCGACGGCCTTCTGGGGACTAAATTTGCAGGTGCCATTCTAGACATAAGACACGGAAGGGCCTGTTAGAGCCAGCTGAATGGAAAGGGCAGTCTGCCACATGTTATTTTGAAATCACAGCAGCAATACCTTTGCACGATAAGGGTATGCGTCCTCACCCATGAGCCCTCTGTTATACAGGATGTATTCAAAAGCCTGGCTGGGGAGGCCCCTGGGTAGGGAAATCAACAACAAAACAGCGAAAGTCACGCGCTCTCAGTTTCTGTTGCGATGAGAATTGAGGGACAGCAAAGGAAATGCAGAGAGGAGAGCAAGCTGAGAAGCACTCCAAAGACAGAGAATGGCTGGGGAGATTATTTGGGAGACCAACAAGGTACCACTTACCCACTACATCCATGGTTGTTGAAGTCCTGAGCACAGTCAACCAGTTGCTGCTCAGCCTGAGTGAGGCAGAGAGAGACACTTGGTTCCAGGAATGCACAGGGAAGCCCCCCCCCGCTTGACTTCCTGTCCCCTGAAACAAGCTCTCAGCAGGCTGAGCACCCGCAGCGATGGCCATTCTTCCCCAGCCCTCTGCCTCCAACATATTCAGCATCTCAGAAATTGCACTTACAGTATCCTATAACTGGCCTCAGCAGGGACTGGGGTTCCTCAGACACCAAATCTCTCACGAGGCAGTGCACTAGCGGAAGTGGCAGTCCTTAAGCCCTCCTAAATCTGGTTACTAGGAGACTGGCTCATACCCAATATAGGGAGAAGCCTGCCCTTTCCAATCCTGCATGTCTCTTCTCTTTCATAGCTTGCCTTTTGCTCTTTGACAGAAGCAAAGCCTAAACCGGCAGCATCAAGAGCCTCTGCTTTCCCCACCGTTTGGCGAGGTGTTCCTGTAGCAGACAGCTGCACAGGCGACGGGCCCTGCCACGCTGTCCTTGCTGCCTCCCGCTGGTTCAAACCCACCCCGCACTCTCGGGCAGTAGTGGGTGCCCGTCACCTTCCCCCACACCCTTCTGAAGGAGGGAGCCGCTACTTCTTACCCCAGATGTGGCCCAGGCATTCCTGGAGTTAACGGCTTCAGGGCATCTCCTCCTGAGCGAACCTGCCCTGAGCCTGCACTCATCATCCAAGGCCCTGACAACTGTCCCACTTCTTGGAGAGGCATGTTTGGTGGGGGCCGAGACAGGGCCTTCTGCATAGCAGTTGGGAACTCCCTGACCAGGGAGGCAAGATGGGCTCCCTCGAGACTGGCCTTTAGATGGCTGGGGGAAACGGTGCCGCTCCACCAAGCTGTTCGTGCTTAAAGATGCTCTGATTTTAGAAGGTTCTCTGATTTCTCAAATCTCTGATTTTAGAAGGTTCCTGTATTTTATTGCCATGTATGTATTTTATCCGTTTAGTTTTAGGTGGTTGGGGGGTTTCGTTGAAATGGTGGTATTTTACTATTTTTACAGTTCTTTGTAAATCACCTTGAGTGCTCATTGACTGGAGAGGCAATTCAAAAATACATTGAATACATAAATATAATAAAAGGATTCAGAAAGGGTGGAGTTCAAAAGAGGAGCCTTACCAGGTTCAATAGCTTTCCTGTTGCTATGGCAATGGCAGACTCCAAACAGCCAGTGGTCGAGAAAGTCCAGCAGCTGCCACAGGGACCCTTGGCGGGGTGGGTGGGGGGACGGATGAAGGGAGGGAGGGAGGGAGGGAATATTACATGAGAAAAAGGAGCCACTCTCATGGGCACCAATAGGACGCTTGCACTTCTATCATTATTTCTACCTGCAAGATCCCCAAGAAAGCAAATAATTGGGATTATATCAGCAAAGCTGGAGGTTGATCCCACCTTTTAAACATGTGAGGGGTTCCCAATAGGGGAATTTTCTCACTTGCTCTGTGGGGCCAAGAGACAAGGACCAGCTCTTTACCTGGTTTTTCACCGGAGTCACATAATTTCCTTTCTTCCTCCAGTCTATGGCACTTGGATACGGCCCAGCACTGCCAGCAAAATTGCCCCTGGTGGCTGAGCAGTTCTGAAAGGAAGAACAGAGCCCCTCTCTAAGCCAGCAGCTGAGCCTAAGGCAGGCGGATGCTGTTCTCCCCACGCCCAGAGGGCCCCCCCCCCCACATGCCACAGGAGCACCAGGGGCCTGTTTGGCCAAGTGGGCCTGGCTTGCAAGACAGTAGGATTTGGTACAGCAGGAGCGAGGAAGCTGGCTGAATCTCTGGTTCAGAGCTGACTTCTGCAAGGCGCTATCTCTGAGGTTCAGCCTCACATCTGCAACAGGAGTATAATCATACTGCCCCATCCCAGGGTGACAGCCAGAGTGAATGAGGCCTGATTCAAACATGATGCTAGGCGGACATGGACAATTTGTCTATGCAGCATTCCACCCTTAAGCTGGGCACTCAGCCACTACGCACACAGCACCCACCTAGCGCATGGCTTGCTGGCATGCCAGTGCTGCATGCACAGGCAAGGGAACCTGGAAGGCTACATGGGTATGTTCTTGCTCACCCAGTGTCACATTTAAATCAGGCTTGAGATAATACATGTGAATCACTCTGAGCACTTAAAAGCACCAGAGAGAGAGAGAGCATGATGTGCATTATTACAAAGGAGAAGTGCTACAGATCAACCTTGGGTGCCCTGAGCATCTTCTATTTGTGTCTATCCTGAGGGACTCCATTTGTAGTTTAGCAATTTGTTATAGATAAGTAAAGAAAGACACAGATTCCTATTACAGAATGCATCTGCTTTCAATGTTGGCATGAAAAAAAGACAGATTGACCTAATAACATCCTATGAAATTGGTATTATATGGCGGGGCAGACAATGACTGGATTTTGGAAGAGTTAAATCTCGTTCACTGTTTCCATTCAACTTTTTATCATGTTGTTTTTACTTTGCATTCGGATGTTCTTGTATTTTTATTCTGCTTTTCGGCCAAAGCAGTACATCTGAACATAACACGCCACTGAAGTTTTAAAATCATCTGCCCCACCATATTCTCCTGAGAGAAGACTGAGCAGTTTAATTCTTTTCTTGTAAAGATGAGTGTCATTCCTGGATCTTGTTCGGATTGGGGCTGCATCCAGCCCATTCAGGTTGCAATCCTAGCCACACTTACCTGGGAGAAAGCCCACTGAATACAGTGGATCTTACTTCTGAGTTAACATGCCTGGGATTGTGCTGCAAGGCCTCAAGGCTCCTACATTGAGACACACACATGCCTTACCTGGGGTTCATGCCAGAGGTACTTTTTTCTGAACTCAGTGAATGTCATGTCTGAAAACTGGTTCAGCCCCACTAAAAGAAAGGAGAGAGGAATCAAGACGACGCATGGGCCACTAATGGGCCAATTCTTTTTCTTCAAAATAATTTTTTTGATGGCAATTTCTCGGAAGCAGAGCCCCTACTTTGGAAGGTGTGATTGCCAGCATTGTGCTTATCAATTCGCTGCTTATTGCTAATGAAGATCTGAAGCCGCCGATGGTACTCTTGCTCCTTCGGGCTGTATTGTTTTTTGTACTGTGAAAAAGAGGAAAAAGCTGCAGCTGTAGAATAGAGAAGTAAAAGTCCACCATGGGTTTATTTAGAATGGGAAACCCCCTTCCCCTTGGCAATCTGAAATCTGTGTGCCAACCACAAATGCTTCTGAATTCCCCCAATCTGAACCACCCATTTCAGTCATGCAATGTGGTCCTGGAAATTGGGGGTTGGAGGGGGCCCAGTAAGAAATTCTTCTTCTACTAATATGCTTAACCTTGTTTAGCACCCAGTGTGTGCTTGCTTGTGTACAGAACAAGTCTTTGCCAAGGTTCTTCTTGGCCACATCCTCAAAAACAGGGACAACCCCACCCCCAAAATGAGCTTGTCACCACCGCAGTGCTAAGGACCTGCTCACTTGAACCATGCAGCACCCCAGACTCCTTTGCACACGTGTCAGCATCACACATGGAAACAAAGTGGGGGTCACCCCCCCCGAGGGGAAGAAGACCTTTCCACCTTCAAGAAGAAAGGGGGAAGTAAGTGCCATTGTGGGGGCAAAGAAATGGCGATTCTTGTGGGAATATTTAGCATTTGTTCTGGCTTAACCCCAATAAGCCTACAGTGCTTCCCCCTTCCAGGACAGCCCCCCAAAATGGCCTTGCTGGGTCTTGCCGCAGAAGAACAGAGCACCCTGCCCGGCCTCACCCTGCCTGGCCCGGGGTGGGTCTGGAGCCCGCACACCTGGAAAGTCCCCTTGAGCACAACCGCAGGGAACGGGTCTGGGGAAGGGAGGCGCCGTTGCGCCCCCCGGCCTCTCCCGGAACGGCCCTGCAGCCGCGGGGGTCGGGGATGCGCGGGGGCAGGCAGGCGCACGAGGGAGCGGAAGGGCTTTACCTGAGACATCCACAGCTTGAAGGCCGCCTCCTCTGTGGGGGAAGGAGGAGACAGCGCGTAAGACGCGAAGGGGGGCGCCGCAGGAGCCGCGGCTCTGCCAGGGCTGCGCGCCGCCGGCCCCCTGCCCGGGAGGCGGCACTCCGGCAGGGCAGCCAGCGGGCGTGTGAGCGGCCCGGGGGGGCGCGCCGCCCGCGCCCCTCCGGGCAGGGAGCGCTCCGGGCGCTGCCTCCGGCGGAGGGGGCGCAGGTGCGCTTTCGCCGGCAAGGGCGAGGCGGCGACGCCGCGGGGCGCAGCGCGGCCCGAGCGGGAGGGCGGCGGCGGCACGGCCGTGCCAGGCCCCCCGCCAGCACTGCCCCCGCACCGGCCATTTCGGCTCGCGGCGCTCGGCCGCGGAGCCCGCGCGCCGGCCGGCGAGCCGAGCAGGCAGTCCGGCTCCGGCGCCAGGAGAGCCGCGCGCCGGCCAGAGGGCGGCAGCGAGAGGCCGCGGCCGCCCGCGGAGGCCTTGGCCCCGACGCCCTTTCTGGGGCATCTCCGCCGGGCCGGGGCGCCCCGGAAAGCGCCGGGAGACCCCCGCCCGGGCAGGGGAAGGCCGGCTGCGCGGCCGCAGGGAAAGCGAACGCGAGCGGCGGGCAGCTCCCGGGGCGCCGCCTCGCCCGCGCCGGAGCACGGGTGGCGCGCGCATCCCAGCCCCGCCGCCGGCTGCCGACCTTCGCGCCCCGGGGCCGCGCCGCGCCGCGCCGCAGAAGGCTCTCGCCCCCGCCCCGGCCGCGACGTGCCTCGGCCGCTGCAGAGGCGGCCGCCCAGCGCCGAGCACGCCAGCGCCAGCAGCAGCGCCCGCGGATCCATCCTGCCTGCGCCGCGGAGGGGAGCGGAGGGCGTCCGCTGGGCAGCGCCGCAGCCGCTCCGGAAGGGTGCGCCGAGAGAAGAGCAAGCGGGGCCGGGGCCGGCGGCCTGGAGCCTCGCCCTCCGGCGGAAAGCCCGGCCCCTTCCCGCCCGGGGGCGGGGAGGAGGCCGGGGGCCATCTCCGCCGCGGCCCGCGCTCGGAAGCGCCACCGGCGCCGCTCCAGCCGGCTCGTCGCTCGCTCGGGCTGCCCCGCCCCGGCGGCCTTGCGGGCGAAGCGGGGCCCGGCGGCGGCGCGCCGCCCCGCTCCGTGGCGCCAGGGCCGAGGGCGGCGCTGGGCACGGCAGGGGCCCTCCCGGGCCCCAGGGAGACCGCCGCCGGGCCTACGGGGCACCGCAGCTCCGGCGGCCTGCGGCCCTCTCCCGCTCAGAGGGGCTGGGGAAGAGGCCCCATGAACTCGGGGAGGGGTCGCCACGATTCCCTGTGATTTTTAAAGGGGGACCCCCGGCCGCCGTCCGTCACGCGGCGCAGCTGCCTCCGCAGACTGAGCCGGAACAGTCACGGAGCCGCCGCCTGGGGCGCAGCCGTGGCGCGAGGCGGGGGGCCTCGCCTTCGCCGCGCAAATCCCCCAGCCCGCCGGCGTGTCGCAGACCCATCTGCCTCCGCAGGCTGGGCCGTGAAAACCACAGATCCGCCACTCGTGGGTGCAGCCACAGTGCGAAAACACGGATCTGGGGCAGGGACCCTCCTGATTTCATGATTTTTACAGAGCAAATCCCCCCAACCACAGTCAAAACAAAGCAGTCTGCCTGACCTGGTTCACTCCATGGACTGAACCAGAAAAATCAGGACCCGCTGCTCGTGGGCACAGCACAATGCAAAAGACATGGGTCGGAGGCAGGGATCCTCACGGCTTTTACAGGAAAAGGCCCCCAAGACACCATCTTATCTCAGAACACATCTATGCCCAAGGAATGAGTGACAAAAACATAGATTTGGGGCTACATCGCACCGTCATGTTATGAAGCCATGGATAAGATGCACAATTCAGTATGGATCCTCTGAATTTTTACATTGGTTCCCCCCTGCCCAACCCCCCCCATCAAAGTGCAGAACTCATCTTTGTCCAAGTATGCACGCTAAGAATCCCAGATCTGCTTCCCAGCAGATCCCAGATCTTCACCTCAAATGGTGTGAACCTCTTATGCAAGGCATGGATCCTGATGGATCATCTGGATTTTATATGTAGCCTTTAAAATTCAGATGGGACATGGGCCCCTTTTCGATTTCATGGATCCTTGTTTCACTTCCTTCCCTGCTCAGAAGGAACTTCCTGCTCCGGCTCCTAGTTGTTCACTACATTCGTATTCCACCTTTGGACCCAGTGTGCTGGGGGCTTCCAGGCCAGGCTTTTATCGCTCCCTTCACAAAATTGCTAGTGCTAGGACAGACCCTGCCCCCTGGAAGTACCTAAGGAAGCTGCTCTTGCATGGGAGACAAGTTGTGGCAGGATGCTGCTCCAGGGCTTCCGAAAACAGCCCAGCTCAGCTTTGGAGGTCATCCACTTGACCTTGGGTCCCAAGGTGCTTCCAGGCAGAGGGCTCCATCCTCACATGGACAATACAGAGGCCTCTTTTCTGCATTAAGGCCTTTAAGGTGCCATCGCCCTGGATCGTTTGTGGAAGTTTATGGGGGCCCAGACCATGACGTCTTCTACTCCTCCTGCATTTTCTCATCGCTTTCCCTGACTGGTTTGGTTTTTATGCTTCAAAGCCCTGCTGGGACAGGTCTCTAGAGCCCTGCCCAAGGAGAATAGAGACTAACTCTTTTGACTGAAAGCAGAGCAAGCTCAGGTAAAAGGAGATATGCTGTATGAAACAGAAAAGAAAATGTTCATATTAAAGTACAGAAAGGAGAATGAGTTAGTTTTTGCAGGGTTTTGTTTAAGCAGCAAATTGCAATATATGTCAGCAAAGGCACTGTGCTGACTGAGGACTCAGAGCAGCCATGATCATAGAATAGTGGGGTTGGAAGGGGCCTACAAGGCCATCGAGTCCAACCCCCTGCTCAATGCAGGAATCCAAATCAGAGCATCCCTGACAGATGGCTGTCTATCTTCAGCTTGAATGCCTCCAGTGTGGAAGAGCCCACCACCTCCCTGGGTAATTGGAGTATTGTTCTAACAGTCAGGAAGTTTTTCCTGATGTTCAGCCGGAATCTGGCTTCCTGTCACTTGAGCCCATTCTTCCGTGTCCTGCACTCTGGGATGATGGAGAAGAGATCCTGGCCTTCCTCTCTGGGACAACCTTTCAAGTACATGAAGAGCGCTATCCTATCTCTCCTCAGTCTTCTCTTCTCAAGGCTAAACATGCCCAGTTCTTTCAGTCTCTCCTCATAGGGCTTTGTTTCCAGTCCCCTGATCATCTTTGTTGCCCTCCTCTGAACCCTCTCCAGTTTGTCTGCATCCTTCTTAAATGATACACCCTCCAGGATTACAGACAAGCCTAGAAGCTTGGGCATACTTTTTATGTTCCAGAGTCTTCGTTAGACCCTCCCCCATAAACTACAGATGGCAGTATTGAAATGCAAGCCCCTTTATTGGTTGTTAAGACCCTTCAAGACCATTCTTCCATGATTAATGCTTTGCCCCACTTACATCAGTTAATTTTTTTTTTACCTACCTCTGTTTACTGTTGTCCTGTTGATACCTCCGGAAATTTATGATGTCTTTTGTGGTTATAGATGATGTCTGGCCAAAATCCTCCCGCCCGCCTGGGCTCACATTTTCTCTGTGATCATCTGAGGCCATCTTGTGACTCACCCATGTCTAGGGAGTTTTGTACGACATTGTCCAGATAAGAAAAAACAGCAAAGTGCTTCTGCTTAGCGAGATGTTTTTTGCTGATGCTGAACTGAAGGCCTTAAGCTGTTAAAGGTGCTACCTGTGCTCTATTTGGCATACCTGTCCAGCCTTACAACCTCCTCAGACAAATGGACCCTATAGGAAGGACAGGAAGAGGCTTACCGCCGGGGGTGTTGCTCTGTACCTCAAAGAGGGCATAGTGTCAAGCAGACTAGAAACCCTAAAAGGAGCAGGCAGACTGCTCCACAGGAGTGCTGCAGGTGACAATGCCAGGCTCCAAAAGTAATTTAGTACTGGCTACGTGCTATCATCCCCTGAACCAGAATGTTCAGGGTGATCTTGAGATGGAAAGTCAAATCAGGGTGGCATCCAAACGAGGAAGTTTAATTCTGGGTGACTTCAATTATCCCCACGTTGACTGAATAAATACATGTTCCGGTCACAGCAAAGAGGTTAAATTGCTCAATGCCCTAAATGACTGTGCCCTAGAACAGTTGGTCGTGGAACCAAGCAGAGGAGAGGCGATCCTGGACTTAATGCTAAGTGGTGCCATCCAGTACCTAGGGAGCGTTATCAAAGCAATTGGAAACAGTGACCGCACTGCTATCAAATGTAATATATATTTAAGTGGAAAACTGCCAAGGAAATCAAACACAGTGACATTTAACTTCAACTTGGATTCCTGCATTGAGCAGGGAGTTGGACTTGATGGTCTTATGGGCCCCTTCCAACCCTACTATTCTATGGAAAGAGGAAACTTCTCTGAAATGAGGGAACTGGTGAAAAGCAAATTAAAAGGGGGAATCATATCTTGCTATGGCTGGGTTGGGGCTCAGCCCTAGGCAAACTAGAGGCAAATACATTTACCAGAGTCAGTGAGCAAAGGGTCAAAGCACAGTTTTATCAGTCCAGCAAAAGGGAAGTTCAAAGCAGCGGAAGTCAACAGGCATACAAACGGTCAAGAACACAGTGTTGCCAGTCCAGCAAAAGAGCAGCCCCAAAACAGGGTGTTACCAGGAGTCAGCAGCATGAGAGATGAGTCCAAGGAATGGTACTGGAAGCTGGGATGAAGATCTTCCAACAGCGAGCGGCTCTCAACTGAGAGCTTATGAGCTAGAGCTTCCAGAGGCCCACCCAGGACTCAGCTGTGGTACATCAGAGGCTTCTCGAAGAAGTCCTCCGCATGAAGAGGCCCTACTCATGAGGAGTCCTTTACTTCTGAGTAGCCTGGCTGCATGGTGCTTTGCCTCCAAGTGGTGGCCTGCACCTCCACCTTCTGGAGCTAGCATGTTCTAGGGCTGATGCTCTGCCCCCTCCTCGGACCACTAGTTGTGCAGAGGCAAATTCAAAAGTGCAGGGTCCCTTTGTGACAGTCACAGCCACAGTCACATCCCCTTCTAAGATTATGCAGCCTGAATTGGCTGATTCAGCCTTGTCTTGTACAGTGTGCCAAGTCTTGCCTGGCCACTATTGCTGCCTGCCTGGGGGTCATTCCCCAGCCACCAATACCTGCTCCCACTGCTGGTAAGGTGGCAGAACACTTGGTGGCAGGCCAAGGTGAGAAGGAAGAAACACTTCACTTTTCCAAACTTTTTGCCAATTTCCCCCACTCTCCAAAACCATTATACAGATGTTGTTACATGTGCAGGACATTTGCTCCAATGACCTCTGTAAAATGTGTTTTTTAAAGGAAGGGACCCATTTGTTCCCTTTCTGATGCCATGTGATGGAAGCAAGCGACTGACTGACTAGGTGTGTGTGGGGGAGAATAGCAGGGCAGCAAAGCAGCCGGCGGGGAGGAAGGGCATCTTGCCCAGTACCCCCATCCAAGAAACTGGCAGTAAAGCTAAAGCAGCAGCCAGATGGTAGAAATGCTGCATATCTATTTTATTGTATATAAAATAAAATAATATTCAATTCATCTTCTTTTGGGGGAGCTATTTATTCTCTGTTTGTTGCTTGGGCAATTACTCCTGAGTTATCCAGACCTATTTGTGAGTAGAGATGCATGAGCTGTATTGTTTTACTGTGCTGCTTCTCACTGTTATTCTGAGGAGTTATGGAGAGGGGTGCCCCTGAAGATGCGCAGCAAAAGAGATGGAATTTGGATGCTTTTCTGTGTGGTTTGTTATCATTGTCCTCACTCCGTGTTTCCTTTTGCAATGGGTTGCTACTGGGTTCCAAAGACTGCTTTTGTGTGTTGCTGCTCTGAGGATACCATTACCATTTCGTGTAACTGTGTGGATTCCCACCTCTACTGCTTTGCACTCATTATCTTTAATAGCATTTATACACTGGGCTAAAATCCCACAACTTTACTAGGGCTTTCTGCTTCCATTTTAAATGCAGGATCACAATAGGCTCCCTTTACACGTGCTTCCCTCCCCCGACTTTCCCCCCTTATCTGCGTTGTCCTATATGTTTCATTATACAGCCACTAGATGGCGCTGTGGTCTAGCACCTCTTATTGCAGGATTTCCTCTTTTCATGAGGGAACTGGGCATGCTGTAATTTGGCAGCTCATTATCTCCAATCTTTAAAACAATGGGATAAAGCTCATTTAGCGACTTCTGCCTGGCAGACCGCCAGTCCCTGCAGGACCAGGCCCCCAGGTACCGAGCCAGCTGTGCTGCTCCACCTGCCCTCCCGGGAGGGGCTACATAAGCTGGCTGGCTGAGGTGGCCTGGGAGAGCCAGGGCCTGCAGGAGAAGCCACCACCACCACCGGGGAAGAGGCGGGCCTGCTGCTGCTGCTGGGCCGGCCACCACCTGGCCTTCCCTGTGGACTCTGGCCTGGCATTATTTTTAAGGGGATTTCTAATTGTTTTGTGTGTGTGTGTGTGTGTTTTCTTTTTCCTGGGGGATTTTGTTGTGTTTTTAGGGGTGGGTAGCCTGCCTGATAGGCGGGGGCGAGGGGGCATGTGTCCACCTGATGGAGGCAGTGGGGGGAGTGTTGGGGGCCAGAACATACCGAGGCTGGGCGGCAGGCGCTGGCGGAGCGCTAGGGGCAGGCCATGCCAGGTAAGGGGAACAAGGGAGAGATGTGTAGTATCTGTCCCCTGCTCCGGGCCTGTCCAGAGCCAAAGGATGGCTGGGGAGGCGTGACCCCATCTTCTGGCCTTCGTTTGCTGCTCTGCAATGCCAGGTCTGTTACCCAGAAAACCTCCCTCATCCATGACATGATCCTGGATGAGGGTGCAGACCTGGCATGTATTACGGAGACCTGGCTGGCCGAGGCTGCTGCTCCAGCCCTTGCAGCCATGTGTCCAGCTGGATTTTCGTATGCACAGCAGCCGAGGGCTGGGGATCGGGGAGGGGGAGTGGCTGTTATCTACCGAGAGTCCTTGGTCTTCACCAGACCCCCTCTCCGGGAGACCAAGGTTGTTGAGTGCATGTACTGGAGGTTGGGCCCGAAGGGCAGTCTGGTGATTCTGCTCGTGTACCATCCACCCCGCTGCACGACTGACTCCCTGGCCGAGGCGCTTGAGGTGGTCTCTGATGTGCGTGTATAGTCCCCTAACTTACTGGTGTTGGGGGACTTCAACGTACATTCGGAGGCCATCCTCACAGGAGCACCTCGGGACTTCATGGAGACCATGGCCTCCTGGGAGCTGCACCATATTCTAACTGGGCCCACCCATGTAGCCGGTCATGCACTAGACCTTGTGTTTGTTTCTGGAGAAGCGGACAGTGATCTGGAAGTCGGGGGTATATCCACCACCCCCTTGTCATGGTCAGATCACTATCTGGTGACATTGGACTTCTCAGTTCCACAACCCCTCCGCAGGGGTGGAGGACCCATTAAAATGGTCCGCCCCAGGTGTCTTATGGATCCAAATGGATTCCTGAACGCGCTTGGGGATTCTCTGGGGCATGCCAACGGCCACTCGGTCGAGACCCTGGTGGGTGGCTGGAATGCCGCAATCACTGGGGCATTAGATCAAGTGGCTCCGAAACGCCCTCTCCCCCTGAACAGGGCTCGGACTGCACCATGGTTCAATCCGCGGTTACGAGCTCTGAAACAGGAGGTGAGACGGCTAGAGCGCCGGTGGCGGAAGTCTCGCTCCAAAGACGATCAGACACGGGCTAGAGCTGTATCTTCAGCCTATCACGTGGCGGTGAAGGCAGCAAAAAAGGAATATTATGCTGCCTCCATCGCGTCTGCAGAGTGCTGTCCCAGGAGGCTGTTCCAAGTGGTCCGGAGCCTGGTCGGTCCTGTGGCTCCGGAACCACTGGAGCATTCTAAGGCCTCCTGTGAGGCCTTGTCAAGGCACTTTGCAGATAAAATTGATCAGATTACGAGTGTTACCCCACACGCTGTGGATACAGTTAGTGAGCAAGAGGCGGCCTGTGGCAAACCGGTTTTGTGGGATCGGTTCCAGCTTCTTCCTCCTGATGAAGTGGACAAGGTGTTTTCATCGGTACGGCCGACCACCTGCTTACTTGATCCTTGCCCATCTTGGCTCATTATGAGCTGCAGAGAGAGACTGGGTGAGGGGATCAAGGCGGTGGTGAACGCCTCCCTTGAGGAGGGAGTGATGCCATCAGCCCTCAAGGAGGCAGTGATAAGACCGCTCTTAAAGAAGCCCTCCTTGGATCCTCAAGTTCTGAACAACTTTCGCCCAGTCTCAAATCTGCCATTTTGGGGCAAGGTGATTGAGCAGGTGGTGGCGGTGCAGTTGAAGGCACACTTGGAAGAAACTGATTATCTAGACCCATTTCAGTCGGGCTTCAGGCCTGGGCATGGGACAGAAACGGCCTTGGTCGCCTTGGTAGATGATATGAGGAGGGCTCTGGATAGGGGTGAATGCTCCTTCCTTGTTCTCCTCGACCTCTCAGCGGCTTTTGATACCATTGACCACGGTATCCTCCTGGACCGCCTGGAGGGGTTGGGCATTGGGGACACCGTATTGCGGTGGTTCCGGTCCTTCCTCTCCGGCAGGTACCAGAGGGTAGCACTGGGAGAGGAGGTTTCGGACCCATGGCCACTTACTTGTGGGGTGCCACAGGGTTCCATCCTCTCCCTGATGCTATTTAACATCTATGTGAAGCTGCTGGGGGCTATCAGGAGGTTTGGGGTGCAGTGTCATCAATATGCGGATGACACGCAGCTCCACCTCTCATTCAAATCTTCACCAAGGTTGGCCGTAGAATCCCTGTCCAAATGTCTGGAGACGGTGAGTGGCTGGATGGGGAGGAATAGGCTGAAGCTGAACCCTGACAAGACCGAGGTACTTTTGGTGGGAGACTGGGATGTTGACCTGGTGTTGAATGGGGTACGGCTACCCTTGAAAGACCAGGTCCGCAGCCTGGGGGTCATTTTGGACTCCCAGCTGTCCATGGAGGCTCAGGTGTCAGCTGTGAGCCAGACAGTGCTGTATCAACTCCATCTGATATGGCGGCGGCGCCCCTTCCTTCCCGACCATCTGCTCCCATCGGTAGTACATGCCCTGGTCTCCTCTCGTTTAGACTACTGTAATGCGCTCTACATGGGGTTACCCTTGAAGATGGTTCGGAAACTGCAGCTGGTACAAAATGCGGCGGCTCACCTGATTAAAGGCAGCCGCCGGCGAGATCACATCGCTCCAGTGCTGAAGGAGTTGCACTGGTTACCAGTTGTTTTCCAGGCCAAATTCAAGGTGTTGGTTTTGACCTTTAAAACCCTATATGGTTCCGGCCCAGCCTATCTTCAGGAGCGCCTCCAGCAGCACCAGACAGGCCGCTTAACAAGATCAGCCTCGGATGGCCTTCTCTCTGTCCCATCAGCCAGGACAGCTAGACTGGTGGGGACGAGGGAGAGGGCCTTTTCTGTGGTGGCCCCCACTCTGTGGAACACCCTCCCTAGGGAACTCCGTCATGCCCCCTCTTTAATGAGCTTCCGTCATGCATTAAAAACGTTGTTGTTCAGGCAGGCATTTGGGGTGGGTTAGGGTATTTTAGAAAATGTTTTTATTGTAGAATTTTACTGTTTTGAACTGTTTTTATTGTATGTTGTACATCGCCCAGAGTGGCTGGGTGACCAGCCAGATGGGCGATTAATAAATTTAATAATAAATAAATAAAAATAAATAAAGGACCTGGCAATTTCCATGGGAAGCCAATCTTAATAGCAGGATAAAAGCCCAGTGTGAAGAAGCTCAAAGTCACTTAATTTTCTGTGCAATGGGAGTTGTTGGTAGAACAGAGAATGTGTGTCCAAAGAAGTGTTTGCGCATGCTCCCCCTCCTGCCGTATAAACAAAAAGTCAAAATGTGAAAGTGGGTCCCATGTTGCAGGTGGGGAATTAGAGGTGGGTCTCAGGTCTGGACAGGCTGAAGACCACTGGTTTAAAGGTTGTATACATTGTCCCCCAAACGTTTAAAGCACCTTAAAGTACAGGGACACAGATAAATGCTGCCATGTTAGAGAAAGAAATGCTTCTTGGTGGGGGAATTTGAGAGCAAGGGGGGACTCCCCCCACCTTTGCCCTGGTCCTGCATTCTTGCCACTGCCTGACGTCTCCACACCAAGCCGGCCAGACGGGGGCTGCCTGGGCAAGCGGCATGGAGCCCTGGACTCTTGGCTCTCCTCCTCTGCTTCATGCAGCGCCGGCAAGTCGCATAGCCAGGATCTGCGCCATCTTGCAATGGTCCCACACTATGTGGGAGGCAACCCAGGCGCTCTGCAAGCTGGGTGCGCACCCGGGGGGCGGCTCTTGGCACCAGCGGCTGTGCCGGCTGCTCTCCACTGCTCTGGCCAAGAGCGCTGCCACTCTTTCAGTGTGATTGGCAGCTCTAGCTTCTAAAGACAAGACGACACCCCCCCTCCTTATATGGAGAGCTTGTTGCAGCTTGCAGACCTGCGCACTGCTCCTGTTTGCACCAGATCACTAAGGGAGCTTCAGGGGGTTTCAATTTGGTTTGGTCCACTTTGGAGGACCCCCACTTCAACACAGACATCTCCTGCATCTCTCTGAAACAGCCCACTTCGGTGCTGGATTGGGAATGTTTTTATCCGAATCTGCTGCAGACCTCTAGTGACGAAGGGCCCCCATGGCGTGCCACCCATGGGTGGGGTCTGCATTTGGAAACATCAGGAGCTGGGAGCTCTTTGGGTCTTCGGCCCCGCCGAGCGACGTGCCCTCGGCGGAGTCAGGCGACTGGCGTGTCTAGCAGGGACTACTTCTTGCAGGAGCACCTGCCTTAATCGGTGGCCCTTGACCTGCCCAGCCCATGCTTGGGGAGTTTGAGAACCCCAGGGCAGCTCAGGATCACCTGACATGGATTGGGTCTGCCTGAGCTGTGAAGAGGAGGTTGTCCTCTGCCATGCTCTTGCCTTGGGCATTTAAAATGCACGGTGACCCCTGGGGATTCTTAGAGAACACAAGACATCAGGATCAGCCCCACTGGCTGCTTGTCTGCTCTGGTGAGCAGAGAGAGGGTGGCGGTGCTGGGTAGTGGGCCTGGGACCTTCCCCACGCAAAGCACATGTTCGGCTCCCAACCCGCAGCCTCTCCCCACATTCAGTCTCTGTCAACTTTGCTAGGTGCTGGCCTTCAGACAGCCACAGCCTCTGCTCTCCATCAGAGGGGCATAATAGTATTGGCCTACATCTCAGGGCTCTGGTAAGGAGTGCTGAGATTTTTCCCAGGCTGCAGGCTGCCCTTAATCCCCCGTGGTATGCCAGGTACTTCCCACGAGGCTACAAGCAACTTCTAAAGTGTGGTTCAGAGGTTCGAATGGCATTTGAATGAAACCAGAGGCCTGCAGCCAAATATGTGGGTGGCTATTTCAGGTGGAGCGAAGAGCTTCAGCCTTCCTCACTGCTCTGCTCTCCCCTGGACTGGTCACCTGTTCAGGTCTTGCTGAAACTCTAAAGGGTTGATGTCTTCTTAGGAATGTGAACTGAAAGTCATGTGATGCTTTTGGTAGCAGCAGTTAGAGCTTTTTCTCTCTGTCAGTTGTATCAGTAGAAATATATGCTCCATTTGTTTGTCTTGCTTATGTTTGATATAAAATAAGAGAAAAAGAGAAAGCCTCCAGTGTCCTAATTTCCAAGGAAGCTGTTCTGCTGGATCTGGCCTGCAGCAGGTCTCTCCCAGCCACCGTCTCCTACTCCTCATCCCCTCTGCTTCTCTCTCCCTGCTCCCCCTCCCAGCTTTAGAGCATCTCAGGCAGCGGTTGCCAGAGTCCCCCCCAGGTGTCCCCTGAGGATTGTTCCGCTGATCCCAAAGGTCCATCACCAACCCCTTAATGCATCGCTGTATCAATGGAAACTGCTTGCTGGATTTACAACCCACATTCCTTGCCTGTCTGACTTCCCACAGAGCTCTGTGTCAACAAACCCACCACAGACAGCCCCTCCTCCCTGGTTGCTTTCTGATTATCCACAATTTGGGGGTTCTCCCCAGGCCTTCCTAGCAAAAAAGCCTGCCCCACATTCTTCATTCTTGCTGCCTCCCTCTTGAAAACCTGCACATCCAGCATGGCTCATATTCTCAGGTCTGCACACATTTGCAAAGTCATTGTTCACCCTGAGATAGAATAGATTTATTAGCAAGAGGTAATCAGGAAACATATATTTTTACAAAAATGGAAATTTTCTTTTCCCAAACAAGCTGTAAGTTGAAATATTTTAGGTCTTGAAATAGAATTCTCATACCAGTGGGTATTGCTTAGAGCAAAAGATTTCTAGTTTCAGTTACTGTGGAGCATGCCTGCCACTCAAAAATTTACCTGGGTTTGTTTACTGTACAATGTAAAAAATACATGATAGTATTCACAGAATAAGCACTACATTACTATATTCCTGCTAGCAAGTGGTTAGACAGGATTACAGTATATGTAATAAAAACACTGTCATTTCCCCCCTCTAATTCTACATTATTGTTATGAAGAAGTGTCACTGTGTCTACAGACAGAGCATATTGACAGAATCCTCCCAGGAGGGCAATGCAGAAGAAATAACCCATGAGATGGTTTGTCTCCCCCTCAGGTCTGGCCCAAGATATTTTGGTTTCTGGGGCAGAAAACCGACATGGTGTCCCACACCCCACCCCACCCCGCCCTGCCCCGCCCCGCGTTCATGAGAGGCAGAGAGCACCAGGGAGCATCCTGCACGAGCCCTTCTGCAAAGAGCAGGAGCTGCACCAGCGCACGACTCCCACAGATTGTGCCCATCTGTTCATCTTCTGCTCTGCCATCAAATATCTCCCACCCCACCTTGGCTTGACAGAAGCGTCACCCCCTAGATGTCTCCTATGCTTCTCCTTGACTGTGGGCAGCCAAAGGGCTCAAATATCTGCTGACAAGCCATGGGGCAGAGTCACCTTCAAAGTCAACAGAGGCCCCCTCAGAAAGCGGCGGCAAGCAGCCTGGCAAGGCCCCCTTGCTCTCTTTCTGAAGGCTGCCTGGGCTCAGGGGCTCCCTGGGGGTCTGCCTGGGGCTTCTGTCCTCTCTGAGATCTACTTTTTCTTTTTTAAATGGGAAGTGTTACAAATTGATCAAGAACAACAGTTAAAAAGGACCTGATTTGGGGTGTGTGCATGTGCTCAATTTACCCTGGCTAAATGGAACATCGTGCCCGAATTGCAAAGCCGGAGAAAACAATGGTTCCTCGAGTGAGAAGAGGAGCGTGAAGAAAGGCTCTCTGTGTGATATGGCACGAGCCCTCGTGGCTTTTCCTCTTGCCACCCACTCAATCCCTCCCCCCCAACCCAGCGCAAAGAATCAACAACAAAGAGAACATCGCTTAATATAAACCAGGACCACAGTCAACAAAGTGGTCTATGCCAGACTCCTTGGGACAACACAAGGACTGCTAGTCAAGTTCTAAGAACAAAGAGAGCAGGGGCGGTTTTCTTGGAGAAGCACATATTAGGAAGTCAACCGAGGATTCTCAAAAGAAACAAACAGCTGCTATCTACATGGTGTACATTGCAGGATCCAAAGGCAGCTGCTCTGGACTCAGGTGGGCAGCTTGGGCTCTATTTGGAGAGATGCCTCATAAAGACCCTCCTCATCCATCACAAATGATTGGTCTAGGAGGTACTGGGTGACCTAGAAGAGAAACAAAATCCATGGGGTAAAGTCTTTCAAAACAAGGCCTCAACTCTGCTCTCCCTGAAGCTAAGGGCAAAGCAGGGGGTGTGGGGGGTGCGATCTGATGACCGCAAACTGCTTTGTCCGTATGATGGACAAAACAATGCCTGAGCACGCAGAGTCTGGGATGTGACAAGGCAATGTTCCTTTTCATGGTCCTTATTCTATCTCTGTATGGGAGCTGATTTTTAAAAATGGCTCTTTGTTTCAGAGATCTCTCTAGGACATTTGGAAAGGGAGACCCAACAGAGTTTGTGAAGAAAATACATCACTCCCACCCACCCAAAGGAAGGAAGCTAATTTGGGTGGCGGCGGGGTGGTTTGGCATGCATGGTGCCTCTCTGGGAGTTAATGTCGGGGTAATGGATCTGCCAACAAAAAGGGGAACCCCACAAGGAATACTACAAAGCCAAAAGCAAAAGGGTTGACAAAAAGGATATCTTATTCAGCAAAAGAAACAATTTCCAATGTGTTTTGGACCACATGCAGGTCCCAAACTTCAAAACCTAAAGAAACAGAGACTTAAAGCATACAAACTATGTACAAACATTTACATTCCTTAGAGATAAACTGACTGACTTAGTATAATGCAACAGCTGCTGTTTTCTCTTCAGACACCAGTCTCCTATGCTGTGTCAGATCTGGGAGAAGAAAGTAGGCATTTCAGTATGCAAAACCTGATGAGAAACTGCTGTATTTCAAAGGAGCCTTGCAAGGTCGAGAGGCTCATTTAGGACAAAATGAGTGATTGTATTCAGCCTCAAGATCCCTTTCTTGGCTTCCCTTTCTAGAAGAGTTCTTTCTGTCCATTTACAAATTGTCTCTATTGCCCAGAATGAAAAGTCCCTTACTCTCTGGGATTTCTCATTCCAGTGTTGGACTAATGGTGCTCCCACAATTCCACATTTGATACTACTGATATGTTTTCCTGTTCTAAGGTTAAGATTTCTTGTAGTTTTTCCTATATGCAATTTGTTACAGGGTGAATGTATAGCACACACCACAGACTTACTCTTACATGTTGTGAAATCTCTCAGCATCTACTCTTTCCAATCTATGGGATTCACAGACTGTTTCAGTCTTAGACAATATTCACCGTATTTACAGCATCCACAAGGAAAAAGTTCTACTGGAAGTCTGGCTCCAGGTAAGAAGGCCATTCCTGTTTGGCATTGGTGTTTTTCTTTTCTCATGTGTCGCTCCTGACTACCCCTATATTCCCCTATGTTCCTGGCTCCTTTATAAGCTATGTACGGTTTTTCTTTGCAACAAGCGATGCCTTTACCAAATGCCAGTATTTGTTAATGGATTGTCTTAAAGAGACACTGATGTTATTAAAAGGTAATCTACCTACCGTTCCATTACTGGAGCTCGTTTGTTTGGGTGACAGTAGAGAACTTCTACTTGCGTTACGCATAAAACATCTCTTTGTCTACACCTTTTGCTTTCTGTCATTCCTTGTGGCTTTGCGTTTCTGTGGCTGCTTCACCATGGACTGCGTACTTAAATGCCTAGTTTCTTCTTTGAGATCTGACATAGCCTAGGAGACCAGAGTCTGAAGCTCAAACAATACTTGTTACATTACGCTAAGTAAGTCAGTTTGCCTCCAAGATCTGAATACATAGTTTGTACACTCTGAGCCTCTCTTTCTTTAGATTTTGAAGTTTTTATCATCTTTGCATTGTGATATACAATTGTATCACCGATGTGGTATATACCATTGAATGCAGGGCATATTTAAAGTCTATAAACATTGTATCTTGTTTTTTAGATTTCCTTGAAGAAGGACCTGCATGTGGTCTGAAACAGGTTGGAGTCTTCTTTCGTAATGGATCTGCCACCTGACAGGAGCAGTGGCACTGCTGGGCCTGGGGGTCTCCGACCCTAGATCTCTTCCTCAGAGTGTCCATTAATTGCCATATAGGGGGAAGTTTTCAAGGGGGATTGCAGCAGGGGAGAGAAGGGTTACTCCCTCCTCCCTACATGCTGCAATACGTCTCCCACCCCCACCCCCCTGGCAAGGCAATTAAGCTTAAGAAAAAATCTTCCCATGGATGCTTTACTGTGGGCGGGGGGGGGGGGGATTTCCAGGGGGATCACAGTTGGGGAGGGAAGGGTTAACGTCCCCTTCCATGTGAACTGTGCCCTCCCCCAATTCTCTCTCTGCATGGCAATTAAACTTAGAAAAACCTTCCTCTGCAGCCAATGGAAAGACTGGGGCCTGAATCTTTGAAGTTCCTAGAAATGCTTCTGTTGCAGATGCTGCTTGCTTCCACCTATCCTCTGCGTGTACATTTGTAAATAAACCCCAAATTACAGAACAACGCAGGTCTCCAGCAGGTCCTCCTCCAAAGGGAGCCAACCTCAGAGAGTGCTGCCCCTGGAAGTGGAGAACACGTCGTGCTCCCCCTCCCAAGGAACATCCCAGGAGGCATGTGCACAAGCTCACCTTGCACGACACCCAGATATCCTCCCATGGAAGTGACCATGAGCCCTCTAGGCTTCTCTAGGGTCAGGTTGTTTCTGTCAAGCTTCAGGCATCATGTTAGCCCAGCCCTCTGGAATGAGCTTTCAGCAGACAGGTACCCTCACCTCCGTGTGATGGATGCAGCAAAGTCAGATCCCGCAAGGGCTGTGGGGAACTTACCTTTGCCTGATGCTCTATTTTGTAGGCTGTTTGCTGAAACTGCCTGATCTCTCGGATGATATGGGAAATCTGTGCAGAAGAGAAAACAGATCAGTGCTTATATCAAAGGGAAAAACACCTGTGAAGGGAAAGGGAGGGTTGGGAGCACTCAGGCACTTGACGCCCTTGAATTTTTCAGGCTCTTCTTGGCAGCTCATCAGGCTGACGGGCCCTTTTTAAGGCGTGCCCTTTATTCCTGCCAAAAGACAGAACTGTGCAGGGAAGCTCACCATCCTCATTTTGGAGAAATTCACGAGGCCGTCCTCAGTGTAATTGGGGGTGCCCTCTTCTATGAATGCCAGGTCTGTTAGATACATCCCCAGGTAAGGGACACAGGGTGGATCACAACTGAGGGGAGGAAAAAAGGTGGATTTCACATGAGGATGCAATGGAGAAAGTGCAGAAAGAAACTCTCAGGCTGATTCTGGAAGCTTTCTGGAAAGTTTTCTCTTAGGCCACATTCACACAGGAACTTCGCTGAATGACAGATTACAGGGCTGGCCCAAAACATTTTGCTGTCTGAGGCAAGGGCAAGATGTCACCTCCCTCCTCCACCCTCTCACACATGGCATATACACCACTGTCCTTTTGAACTGTGGTGCTGGAGAAGACTCTTACGAGTCCCCTGGACTGCAAGGAGGTCAAATCAGTCCATCCTAAAGGAAATCAACCCTGAGTGCTCATTGGAAGGACAGATCCTGAAGCTGAAGCTCAAATATTTTGGCCACCTAATGCGAAGAGAAAACTCTCTGGAAAAGACCCTGATGCTGGGAAAGACTAAAGGCAAAAGGAGAAGGGGACGGCAGAGGATGAGATGGCTAGATAGCATCACCGATGCAATGAATATGGACTTGAGCATGCTCCGGGAGAGAGCGGAGGACAGGAAGGCCTGGCGTGCTGTGGTCCATGGGGTCACGAAGAGTCGGACACGACTTAACGACTGAACAACAACAAGAGAATCTGCTGCCTGATGCAGCCACCTCTGCCTAATGATAGGACCAGCCCTGATCAAGTACCACAGGCAGAGCTTTTATGTCACCTCATACCACCTCTGGTACTTCTTGCTGTCGGTTGGTTTACAGGTTTCCGCTGCAAATAATTGTGAGAAGATGTTCCCCATGCAAATGAGCACCTAGGCTTGCAGCCTGCTGTCTTCTGGAGTTCCGTGTCTCCACGATTGTTTGGATCTGTGGCTGCCGAGCCCTTCCCTCCTGATCTATGAGAGGACAGCCCCCTTCCCTAGAGCAGTTCCATGCCTTGCTGAGCTTGATTCCCCCATGATCCCAGGGAAGTGCAAAGGAAGATGAGCTTCTTTAACGAGCTTCCGCCACGCACTAAAAACGTGGTTGTTCAGGCAGGCATGTGGGGTTGGTTAGGGTAATTTTAGAAATGTGATGTTTTTAATGTTGAATTTTATTGTTTTGAACTGTTTTTAATGTTGTACATCGCCCAGAGTGGCTGGGTGACCAGCCAGATGGGCAATTAATAAAGTTAGTTAGTTAGTTAGTTAGTTAGTTAGTTAGTTAGTTAGTTAGAAAGAAAGAAAGAAAGAAAGAAAGAAAGAAAGAAAGAACGAACGAACCTGGAGGAAAGCTGTTGCCCAGCTATACAGCATGCAGCCAGGCCGGCCTCTGTCTGGGCTGCTTGCCAGCCAGAGCACCTCCTCCCCTAGTCCAAGCCCAGCCCCGCTTGAGAGTAGGTGACTGGAGACAGCCAACAAGGTCCTTTCCTCCAGCCCCGCCTGCCAGACTGGTCCCTTTGCAGAGGAGGCACCGCTCTGGATGGCCTCGGAAGGGCTGCTTTTTGACTCCTGCTTTTCAGAGGCTTGGAGCAGGGAGGGCCGGCCTGCCCCAGGTCCCAGCAACCGTGGCCAGAACCACTGCAGGGGCAGGGCGGGGCGGGGTGCTGCAAGCTGCCCCAGGTGCTCTGCGCATGCCTCAAGTGCCATGCAGGGCCTTGCCTTTTGTGATCAAGACGGGATGGCAGCCACGGAGGGAGGGATTGTGCCCTGCCAGGAACTTACTTTTTCAGGGCTTCCCTCAAATTCTTAAACCGGCCCTCTGAAGACACCAGCCGTTGTAGCTTGTCAATCAGTGCTTTTGTCTGTAAAGAAGAGGGGTGATTTTATTAGCAAAGGGCAAAAGGCAACACATGAACATTTTAATGAACCACTGAAAATCAGGGCAAGGGGGCAAATTTTAATTGGCCATGGAAGCTCAGTTTAGCAGGAGAGCTACACAGAACTTGCAGCCCTACAGCCAGTTGGGCTGGAACAACCCATCACCATCACAGGGATTCACAAATAAACAAATGCAAACCCCTGACGGTTTGTTATGGCCATCTCCAGATCCCTGGTGAAACTGCCCAAAGGACACTGAGGCTCTGGCCACCTTTCGAGCTGCAAACCCTGAGGCTGGACTGGGACTCGAGTGTGGCTGACTCAGTTGAACTTCCCAGTTGGGAGGGAGAGGGGGACAGGTCCGTCTCGGGGCGTGGTAGGCACCAGCACGGCACGTGCCCAGCACCAGTCTGTCAGCAAAGAAAGAGGTGGGGGCTCTGAAGCGGCCCTGGCTGCCTCTGGACTCCTCAGGGGGAAGTTCCCGGGCAGAAGATGGGGGGAGGCAGAGGCACAGTGCGCACGGGGGGCCATGGGTGAGCAGCGCTGCTCGCTTGCTGGCGGCTGCAAAGAGTGCCCAAGCGAGCCTCTCCACGCCCACTCGGGGCCTTGTCTGCATGGACAGGTGCAGAGGTTGTCACCCCAGGGCTGGGCTACCCCGGTGGTCCAGGATACGTCGTGTATACAGCGGAGGGGTCTCAGAGTGTTCCAGCTGCACCCCCTTGCCAGCGCTCATGGTGGCTCCCAGTTCACTGTCTTTGAGATGTCAGGCTTGGCATTTTGGAAGCGCTGCTATGCTTAAAATATAAAAACAAAAAATGCAAAACCACATAATGGGAATTCAGTAACAAAACTGATACCTTATTTCCTGGTGTGGGTTGCCAACCCACAAAAAGCGACCTTTTGCAGCTCCATTTGGCATTAACAGCAACTGCTGAGTGGCTTACATGCCTTAATGGATGGACCATATTCCTATCTTGCTCTCAGGGCGGTTTCCTTGCTTTCCTCTTCGGCTTACTTCTGACTTTGTGCATTTGGTTTATTCTGCAGTGTGCCTCAATATGGATGCACAGACATACACAGGCACGCCTGGCCGGAGTTGAGTTCAGACTCCTGTATGCGCAGCCCGTTGCCCCAGTTTGCCTCCCCGTTAGGCGCCCTGAGAGCAGCTGAAGCGCAGCCGGCGCTCTTCCACATTCACACGGAAGCAGCGGTTCCACATAACGCTTCACATGGCACCACAGTCCTGCACGAGCAGGGGTTAGACGAGAAGGTCTGCGGCAGGGGTGGGAGGATCTCCAAATGTGTTGCACTTCACCTCCCAGCAGCCCCTGCCAGCAAGCCAATGATCAGGAATGCTGGGAGTTAAGAGTCCAAAACATCTGGAGGTCTATTTTCTGCCCACCCCTGGCCTGCAGGTCCCCCTCCAACTCTACGATTTTATTCCCAGAAAAGCCTCAGTAAGCCCACACGGATCACGCCGGCAGTTCCACTGCATGTTAATTTTTAAAAACAAAATCACTCTAACCCTATCTGAAAAGGGTGGGAGATAACACAGTAAACTCTGGAATACCGCAGGCTGGCAAGAAGGCCATCCGAATTCTCTGTCAAAACTGAGGATGGCACCTGGACTAAGCCACTAGCGCGGAGGCAATCCCAGGCACAGCGGGTCCAGCGGCACTTTGCAGACAAGCCTGTGCAACGGCTGACCGCCGGCCTTTTCTCTCAGGAGGAGCAGTAGCTTCGGGGAGGGGCTACTTCAGGTGGAAAGTGCCTGCGAGGAGTGAGAGGAATGTGGAACACCCCCCGATTCTCCTGGGCAAATGCTCCCCCTTCACTCATATTGTCCTGATAAATGAAAGCTTGGGGGTGCAAGGCTGCTGTAGCCTGATGCAGCTCCACGCTGAGGCACTCCTTGAACACGCAAGATGAGTGGCTGAAGTGTGCTTAGATCCAGCGGTCCAGTAAAACAAGAACTTGGGAAACATAAAATATGAAAAGCCAATGCCACCAAACCCCAACACAGCAACACTGAACTACGAAAGCCCAGGGGTGGCTGGACAGTGCTGGGCTTGTTTCTTGAGCACCCACCTGCTTGGACACCTTCATCCATGTTTTCTTCAGGCGGAAGATGGCGCTGCGGTTGAAGGCCGAGGAGATCTCCAGCACAGCGTTGTAGTTGTGCAGGCACCGGCAGATATCGGCCACAGCCACCCACTTCTCAATGGCGCTTGCCCTCGCAGCAGTATCCTCATTATGGAGGATTTCGGAGGCTATTAGATTGCTGATCTGTGGGGGAGGGGAATACACCCAACAGCCCTTGGAACTGCCTGCATGCAGCATCAATGGATCCTGTAGACCTTGGCTCAGACATGGCAGAGGGAGTGGGAGAGACCAGAACACCTTCATGAAGGGGTCTCGGCGGGGCTGGCAGGACAGCACTGTTCCTTGAGCATCCCCAGGAGGAGAAAATGGGCACCATGCCCAGGCAGGGCTCCAAGTGAACACTGGAGCCCCACAGAAGCTTTTCATTATGGAAAATCAAGTTTTCTCATCAGCTTCTCATCTTACTTGTAAAGCACCCACAAATGCTACGTGCAGTACATTAAAAAGACAACTGGAGCATATATGATAAAAGTATACTCCTTTCTCACTCGCGCTCCTTACTGTGCTAAAGGGTTCTTCCAGCGTAACATTGGCCTTTGTGTGCAGAACTGTTTCTGATGGGAGAAACCATATTGAATGGGACTGGGTCTAAGCTGATCCCAAGCCTCATAGGTCCTAACCAGCACTTTGAATTCTGCCTGGAAACAGACTGGAAACGGCCAGTGAAGCTGCTGTAACCAGGCAGCCACGTGCTACCTGTAATTGGCCCCGGCCAGGAGTCTGGCCGCAGCATTCTGGGCCGGCTGAAGTTTCTGAACATTTTTCAAAGGCAGCCCTGTGCGCAGTGTGTTACTGTAGTCCAAATGGGATGTAACTATGGCCTGTGTGACCGTGGCCAGATCTGACATCTCCAGGAACAGGTGGAGCTGATGCCCTAGCCCCAGCTGTGCAAACACAGTCCTGGCCGCCACCAAGACCTGAGCATCCAGGCTCCGGGCCAAGTCCAGGGGTACGCCCAAACTGTGAGCACAGGTTGAATCCCTATTCCTTGATCTGCCTTTCGACTAACCAGGAGCCGCGGAGACTCCAGCACCAACCCTGAGACCACCTTGGCTAGCTCAGGAAGGGAAACTGTTGAGCTGTGGGGCGGGCAGTGCACTAACAGCATCCCTATCCTGTTCTGAACTCCCACTTTCAGATACACACACTTGAAACTGGGAGACTGCAGGACGGGACACCTGGACAGGGGGATAGAATCACGACAGACCAGTGGGACTCCGCCCCCCTGCCCCCCAGGTCTTGCCTGCTGCAACACGGAGAACCCAGGTGGGCAAAGCTGGGAGAGATTTACTTCCCCAGCCTCATCCAACCAGGACTCTGTGCTACAGGCCAGGTCAGTACGCTCATCCAGGATCAGACCCTGTTTTCCATCCACTGCCCTAGCCCATGCACAGTCATATTCACTTTGAATCTTCCACCACCTCTGTTCTAGACCTGGCTGTTTCAGCTCTCCAGAATACCAAGGGGCTGATATGACTGTAAAGTTTGGCTGAGGAGTTTGAGGGACAATTGTATTGATAGCTGTGGTCTCCTCCCAATTCCAGGAGGTGAGCAGGTCCTCAGCAGTACCATGGGCCAATTCTGTGGGGAAACTCCCCCAACGACACTTCTGCATCCATAAATTGCTGAAGGTGGACCATTAACATTTTTCCTCCACTACTGCAATGGATGACATTAGCTTGCAATCCAAACCTGACCAGATCGTGATCACAGGCTCCCTCCCTCACAGAAAACCTTTCCTCAACATGTGTCCTGCCGCATGCACTGGGCTAGATGGAACAACGCCATCACCGCATGGAAGAGCCCGCAGGCTCACTCAAAGAACATCCTTTCCTGGGCATCCACCTTTCCCGTCACATGGCACCACTCTCACCCTTCACTATGTCGCAACTGCGCAGCACTGAGGCTTCGAGTTAGCTTCTGCTGCAATACACTTGCGATTTGCTGCAGGCTTCCCCAACAGACTCCAGCGTGCCCTTTTTTTGCCATTATATTTTAATGCGCAGCTGGGCAGGCCCGTGAGCATGGGGGTGCAGCACTTCAGTGGCTGTTTTGTATTTTAGGGGTTCTGTCGTGTCTGTCCGTCCCTCCTTAGGTAAAAAGTGGGTGTTCTGTGCTCCTGCATTTCCACGCCAACTGTTTGGCAGTTCCCCAGCCTGAGACTCTCGCGATGGTTCGCACTCACAAGGCGTGATAGGTATGTGCTTACCCATCGCTCCAAAATGGTGGCCAGAGCGAAGCTGGTCCTCCCCCAAGACCCCCCGGCCCTTGGGCACTAAGTCCAAAAGCAACTATTGCAAAGCTGCAAAAATGTGTGAAAGTGTGATTAAATTAATGAAACTGCCTCTGTAACTGCGCAGCCGTGAAGGGACAGGGGGAGTAAAGGGGCATCACAGTGTGACGCAAGCGCTACGCACGCCTACAACACATCCACCACAAAATGTGAAGTCGGTTTGGGGAAGAGACAGACAGCACGCAACAGAGGGAAACCTGCAGCAAGCCAGAAACATCGCAGCCAAATGCCTCCTTGGAAATCCGCATTTTCTGGGAGAACACCATGGATGGCTGTGAAGTGGCGACTGCGTCATATGTCCCGAAGGATCTCGACTCGCAGCCTCCCCGGAGTAAAAGACTCGTGCAACTGGGGCCCCGGTGGCCTGCTGGACTCTCATTGTGAGATTGTTGCTGCCACCCACTGGACATTTAAAGCAATACAATAAAATATATTTGGGAGGTATTGAGGTGCGACCCTGCGGGAGACCGGCTTGGCCAGATGGGCGCCACTCCAGCGGATGCCAATGCCTTTCCACTGTTTCATTTCCAGGAGCCCCTTTGAAATCCTGCCAATGGGTTGACCGCATTCCTTCTGCAAAGGAGAGCAACCCTAGCCTCCTGCTGGGGGCTGGGCAGGCCGGAGAAGAGGAGCCTCTCGCTGCTGCGCGGTCCTGTAGCGACTGGGCCCCGCAGGGCTGCCCGCCGCCCAAACCCGGCCCACTGGGGCCGAACTCACGTCGTTGAAGTGCTTGGTGTTCTCCAGGATGCAGGGAGTCCTCGCGTTCTTTTCGAGCTTCATCCACCCTTGCCCAAAGAACTCCCTGTGCATGAGAAGTGTCAGGATCAGCTCAGCCTCCTCTGCACGCTCCCTCTGGGTGCCCCTGCCGCTCTGCCCTGCCTCGCACATGGCCTGCACAGGGGAAGGGGCCCTCCTGCATGGGCTGAGCAGGCCTCCGCCTCTGAGTGTGCGCACGGGGCGCTGGGGCCAAGAAGGGGAGAGGGCGTGCTCCTTTTCACAAGCTACACAGTAAGATGGCAGTGGACAGGCATGGAGGGACCTGTGTGCGCACAGGGGCAACCTGTGCCAGAGCCGAGGTTTCAGAGGGAGAGGAGCCCCATCGTCTGGCCATGTCAGTTGGTCCCCACGTCCCCTTGCCCAGGCTGCAGGGCCCCTTTCCACCCGAGGGCCAAAGTCCGATTTGGAGAAGCTCTCAGGGGCCGTGTTCCAGTGGTGGGCGGGGCCAAGGCAAGGGGTCGGAACTGGAAGCAGCTGAAACACCCCCCCCCCCGCCCCCAGCACACTGCAGCTTAAAGCTCTGACTGCTGGTAACTGAGTCCCGGGAGAGGTCTTTCAGCTATTTAGAAGGGGAGAAAACCCGGGAAGCCAACAAGGTGGGTGGGGGAAAGGAGGTGGAGCCAGGCGCAGGGACCCCAGAGGGTGGGATTTGACCCCCAGATCTGAGGTTCTCTCCCTCCCTGGGGCCAGGTTTTGGGCCAGCTTTGTATAAATGCCAAAGGCTGCTTTGCCAGTTCCCCTGGTGTGGAAAGAAGCTGGTGGAACTCACTCATAGGGGATCTTTTTGAAGACCAGGTGGTCCAGCAAGGTGAGCTGCTCAGCTATTTCCAAAGCTGAGTGGGTCCCAAAGGGTTCCGCCTTGATTCCTGCAGCCTGAAGAGGGAAAGGGAAGAGGCAACACCCACTTTGAGTTTGGTCTCCAAACAGAAGCAGAGCAAGAGGATCTGCTTAATAAACAAGAATCATTGTTTGTTTGTTTGTTGCATTTATATCCCGCCCTTTTCCCTCTTGCAAGGAACCCAAGGCAGCGTACTTGGTCCTCCTCCCCTCCACTTTATCCTCACAAAAACAACGCTGTGAGGTAGGCTGGGCTGAGAGTCTGTGACTGGCCCGAAGTCACCCAGTGGGCTTCCATGGCCAAGTGGGGACCAGAACCCAGGTCTCCTGGCTCCCAGTCCGACACTCTTGCCACGACACCACACTGGCTCTCAGTTACAGCACCCACAGCAGGTAGCAAGTGCCCAGAGAGGACTCAACCCTCTTCCTCACAACGGGGGGAGCGGTGGGCACACATGCCGGCATGTCTGTGAGTGAGTGAGCACAAGCCAAGGCTCCTGAGCGGTCACACTCAGTACCCCCTATGGCCTTGGGGAGTTTCTGAGGGGAGGGTGGGAGCGCATTCTCTTTCACACTGGAGCCAGCTCACGCATGGGGGCTACAAAAAGAGTCAGTCCAGTGCAGGACCTTCAGTTCAAATTCCTGCTCAGTCATGATCCTCACTATATGGTCTTGCTGTCAAGGGCTCCTTGGAGGCCTCTCTCAGTCTAATCCAGTAGCCAAGTCCAGACACAGACAAAGGGATTCCTTTCAAAGCTTTATTCTTCTTTTACAACTTAACAACTATACCGATTGCAACTAGATCTGAGCAGCACAGTACCTCTGCCCTACGTTGGAACAGTTGGTCCCCGTTTGAAAGGGAATCACTGGCAGACCCCTGAACTTAAGGACTAGGGAGAGTCCCTCCCCTTTTCCCTTGGATCCTCTGGGCGCAGCCGTTGTTTGCGCGCCAACCGGGCACTGCGCCTCCTTTCCGCGCCCTCCATCTGGCGCCGCTCTCTGCGTCTGCGTCGCGCGTCCACCAAGTCTGCTATCTCTGCTCGGTCACTCCCTGGACTGCTTTCTAATCTAGGAATGCTGGTGGGAGGAATCTCCGACAGCTGTGGGCCCTGGGAAAGAGGAGCGCGCTCCTCTCCCAGGAGCGACTGCTCTTCCTCAGAATCAGAACTACTCTGGGATTCTATGGGCTCAGTGTCCACCCTGACACTTGGTCAGGTCACTAGTCTACCATACAAGGCTACTGACATGAAGGAAAAATGTCCTTCTGAGATCCTGGCTGCTTCAGGCCTCCTCCCCAGTGGGCCTGGCCCCCCATACCAGTGTTGCCTCCTTGCATTCACAAGGTGCCAGTGAAAACTCCTGCTGCTGGGCTTTGTTGCATGGAACAGCTGCTCTGCTCTGTTCTCCTCTCTGGAAGGTTTTCCCAAAGCAGGGTTGGTTTCCCAGAGGCTCTCATCTCTAGACCTGGCCTCTACTGGGGCCCTGAAGTGCAAAGGGCTCTTTTGCGGAGGGCTGTGCAGCACACACCCTGACTGGCCACTTGGCTCCTGGCAGGCAGGCACCGGTCATCCAGGAGGGACATCACTGTGCGGTCATGTACTTTTAAGGCAGCTGTTGAAGACTTTTGCCCCCAAACTTCCCACTCTTCTTCACTAGTCCTTAGTGAAGGACCTCCACATGATTACCATGGAGTTCTTTGGAAAACACCCCAGGCCACATGGATAAAGCTCAGCATAATTTCGTATTTTACATTCAGTTGTGAAATGCTCACTACATAGACAACCAGGCAGAATGTTTGCCATGAAATAACAAAGGGCAAAAGGGGAAAAAATGAACACAGCCCTTAACTGAGATCCACTTGAGGAAGAATAGAACTTGTGTGGAGGGGGGAGAAGAGTTACCATTTGCAGGATCTCTTCCAGGGTGATCTGATTGTCTCCAGGGTCATCCTGTGTCAAGGTCCTGGGAAACAAAAAAAGGCAGCGTTGGGGTGTAGAGCTGCAATGAGACTCTTACGCATTTGGTGTTTCAGGCTATGATTCTCCTGACTGGGAAGAAAAGGTTCGACCTTTCACTCCATTTATTCTGGAAAAGGGAACTGAACTGTGAGTGTGTCCGACTGGGGCCTGAGATGGATGGTTTGCAGTCTGTCTCTGAAGTTGGCATCTCCAGGCCCAAACTCCATTCTATGCCATTCTAAAGGTGGGAATCAGCTGTCTTCCCTCTAGAGACTCTAAGGAGCCAAGTCCATGATCGGCGTTTCCACGGATATCCTAAGAGAGCGTAGGCAGGAGAGGGCTGGGTGAGCATCTCCTTCTCATTGCTGAGCCCCGTTGCCTAATAGTGCCGTGGCAGTGGTGGCAACAGGGGGTCCATGGGCCAATATAGCCCACAGGTAACTGCCCATGGGCCCAACACTTACCTGGGCCCTGAGGGCCTCCAGTCTCACGCAGCTGTGACTGTGGCGGTGGGTGAGTCAAGGATGGTGAGTGGCTTGGCGATGCCCTTGGCTCTGCTCACTGGCCAGGCCAGTGGCTGACCAAGGGCTTGCAGGGCAACCCTCTGTGGCATGCGTGCAACTACTTGCCTTATGATGTTGGCAGCTGCTTTTCTCTCTTGAGTCAGGAGTTCTGGGTCATGGATCACTTCCTCCAGAAAGCTGATCACTTTACATTTCAGTTCATCATTAGTTTCAAAATCCTGCCGAAAGAGCATTTATATTTATATTATACCATATTAACACTTTCATACATTAGAGACAGACTTGAGAAAACAGATATGGACGGGGCTGGTGCACCATCTAGTCATGATATGGGTACCTTTCGGCTTGTGTAACCTGAGGATGTGGGCAAACTGCTTGGAGGACTGAGGCCTACTACTTGCCCTTTAGATCCTTGTTCATCCTGGCTTGTGAAATCTGCCAGAGCTGGGCTGGATATCTGGACCTCGGAGGTGGTAAATGCCTCCTTGAGGGATGGCAAGGTCCTCGCAGCTTTGAAAGAAGCTGTGGTGAGGCCCTTGCTGAAGAAACCAAATTTAGATCCCACGGTTCCAGATAATTACCGCTGTGTCAAATTTGCCGTTTGGGGGCAAGGTGCTAGAGCGTGTGGTGGCCTCATAACTCCAAGCCATTTTGGATGAAACTGATAACTCAGATCCATTCCAGTAAGGTTTCAGGCCTGGTTACGGGATGGAAACAGCCTTGGTCGCCCCGGTTGATGACTTATGCCAGGGAATGGATGGGAGGAGTGCAACCCGGTTGGTTCTTCTGGACCTCTCAGCGGCTTTCGATACCATCAACCATGGTATCCTTCTGGATCGTTTATCTGGATTGAGCTTAGGAGGCAGTTTTAAAGCAGTTCCGGTCCCTTCTGGAGGAGCAGTCTCAGGAGGTGGTGCTGGGGGACGTCTGTTCCACCCCATGGCCATCAGCCTGTGGGGTGCCGCAAGGTTCTATCTTGTCCCCCATGCATCTAACATCTACATGAAATGGCTGGGGGAAGTCATCAGGAGGCTTGGGCTGAGATGTCATCAGTATGCAGATGATACTCAGCTCTACCTCTCGTTTCCATCTGCACATCCCAGGGAGGCTGTGGAACTCTTAAGCCAGTGTCTGGAGGCTGTTTTGGGATGGAGGAGGGTGAATAAGCTGAAACTTAATCCAGACAAGACGGAGGTACTGTGGGCTGGGAAACCAACTACTTTGGATGGAGGTTTACAACTGGTCTTAGATGGGGTTGCACTCCCTCTGAAAGACAAAGTGCGCAGTTTGGGAGTCCTCCTGGACTCTGAGCTAACTGGGGAAGCCCAGGTGGCTGCAGTGTCCAGGAGTGCTTTTTACCAGCTTAGGATGGTACGCCAACTGCGGCCCTCTCTGGAGAGGACGGACCTTGCCTCAGTTATCCACGCACTAGTCACATCCAGGCTGGACTACTGTAATGCGCTCTACGTGGGGCTGCCTTTGAAGACAGTTCAGAAACTCCAGCTTGTGCAGAATGCGGCTGCGTGAGTATTGGTGGGGGCGCGGCGATTCGATCATATAACGCCTATACTGTGCCAGCTACACTGGTTACCGGTGCATTTCAGAGCCCAATTCAAAGTGCTGGTTTTGACCTTTAAAGCCTTAAATGGTTTGGGACCAAGTTACTTGAAGGACTGCCTACACCCTTATCAGCCTGCCACACTTTAAGATCAGAAAGAGAGGCCCTTCTCATTTGCCCACCTGTGACAGCAGTCAGGTGGGTGAACACATGTGAGAGGGCCTTCTCTGCAGTGGCCCCGCATCTTTGGAACAAGCTGCCATTGGAGGTCCGCCATCCTCCGTCATTGCAGACTTTTAAGAAGGCCTTGAAAACATATTATTTTACCTTGGCCTTCTATTGATATGACTGCTACTGTTGCTGTTGATGCTGTTAACACCATTGTTGGTTTTATTGTTTTAATTGTTGTTTTTAATTTTAATTTTAATTGTTGTTTTAATTATTGGCTTTTATTGTTTATGTTTTTATCACTTTTAATATTTTAACTGTTTTTATGTATTTTATTGTTGTAAGCTGCCTTGGGAGGGCTTCTGCCCTGAAAGGTGGCCAATATTTATTTTAAATAAAATAAACAAATAAACAAGTAAAGCCTCCCTCCCTCTCTCTCTCAGTCTGCCCCATAGTCCATCCCCATGGAAAGCTTGCCAGCTCCAAGGGGATGCTTGCCTTGCACGATGGATGGACGAGTTTTTTTAGATTGGATGAGGTCACCTTGTCCCCAGCTTGTAAATGATCGCTTGTGCAGGTTTCAGAGAGCTGCAGGAGGAGGATTTCAAATCTATTTATTTTGAATACATATAGACCTCGTTTCCTAGGCTCAAGATGGCTCACATTAAAATGCAATAGAAAAACATAAAACCACAATTAAACATAAAGAAAAACTCTGAAATCTTATGGTAAGTCAGCAGAAATTTAGCAGCCAAAAGATGTGAACTTCAGCTTGCCAAGAAAGGAGCCTGCAGTCAGTGGAGGATGCGCGTGGCCTGTCCTCCAAGTGGGATCACGAGCAGAGTGTGTCTTTGCCCCCACCTTGCTCCCAGCAGTGGTGGGGAAATGACAAACGGCTCCTTGAACTGCTGTCAAAATAGATGCAGATCCAGCAAGAACACTCTTGTCTAAGCACCTGTCCAAAATATGAGTTTTGCAAAGGATCCCCCCCATCCCCCCACCCAAAGAGGTGGGGACAGGCAAAGACCCTCGCAGAGCCTGCTCCAGCTTGGCTGCTCTTTCCCCACACAGGCCACTACCAGCAGCCGCTCTGGGGTAAGGATCCCAAGAGAGAGTGGGAGGCAGGCAGGCAGGCGACGCTCACGTCACCTGGACTCTTCCTCCCTTCCTGCACAGCACTTCCTGCCATCAGCTGCCCTGTGGGACTAAGTCATTTTTAATGTGGTTTTAGAATGCTTTTTATTATTATGGTTTTACGTTATTATGTATTGCTGCTTTACTTGTATGCCACCTTGGTAGAATTTTATCTTGAGAGGTGGGATATAAATAATGGTAGGTAAGTTAGTAAACAGAATTTAAAAAAAGAAACTCACCAAGCCTTTGTACCTGTCAGCTGAATAGGAAACTTGGTACTTACATGAGATCTCTCGCATTAAGATATTAGGACTAGAAGTCTACAGAGAAGAAATGTTCAGGGAATACTATTTCCTGTTCAGCTATTAAGATCTACGAATCTTTAGCAATGCTCTGTTTGTTAACAAGACATGTTTTATTTTATTTATGCAAGTTGTATTGTGATGTCATAAGTATATTTCTAATAAAAACGGAAAACGAAAAAGAAAGGGGGGAGAAAAGAAGAAAATGACACTCATGATATTAGGTGCTGCCTAAACTGAGTCAGACCATTAAATTCTAAGTATACTCACACAAGTACAACTCAGTCATATGCTTCTTTTAAGGGTGCCATGACATATGATCTGATACATAGTTGCACTGAACATGTGTCCTTAGAATGGACTGACATCCTGTTCTCCGGGAGAGATGTAGCTGGTGGTGGAACAAGGACCCAGTCCTGACAGATCCGGATGGCAATCCTCAGTACACTACCACATTTGGGTGCTACAGAGCATGCGGGAAGTATCTTAGGGGAAGGTGACCCTCCCTACTCACTGAAGGGAAACCCAGCTACATAAATGCTAGATATGGGGGATGACATTTCTCGGAGCACCGAAAAGGTCACACACACACTGCAGCTCAGCCCACTTGCTGACAGTGCAAGGACCGCGGTGGTGTTCCTCTGGATCATACTGGGCAGCTGTTTAAGCTGGACAAGTATCTTGGAGAAACCAGCACAGGCTGAAGCAACCTCTAGAGTCTAGACTGATATGGCGGGCAGGCTCCAGCAGGATGCTGAAATTGGTTCCTGGTTCCCAGTTGATTATTCACACAGAAGTTCAAAACAGAGTTCAGTCATCAAAGTTAATAAAAGGGACTAAAGTTTATACACCCCTGAAGCCCAAAATAAGATTTGGCCTACCCTATAGTATGTATCTTTATGACTGGGGGACTGGCCCCTTTGAGATCAAAACTTTGCACAACACATTTATGTATGTTGACCGCAGATGACAGTTATAAACAAAAAACTGGGGGTGTGAACCCCAAACTAAGCTTTAGGCCATTGCAAATCATATTCCCAAACCTCTGGGAAAATTTGTGCAAGTTTGCATAGAATTGCATTCAGCCCAAACCTTTGTCTGGGTGCAAGACACTGTCAGGGACATAACCAAATATGTTGCAAAGAATAAGGAACTGGGTCGATACACCTCACGGTACGGTTAATGTCAGCATATTGGGACGGATATGATTCAATGTCATCTCATAGAGAATACTGTCCTGGAGGTGTGGGTGTTTAATTTGGGGTGCACATGGCCAGTCCCTTATTTGTGATTGTCACCTGAGTGCTGAGTCTTCGTCACACTTCGAAGAGTGCTGTGCAATAACACTGGCTTTGACTGTTGAGAGTTGTGTGTCTCAAAGGGGGTGGCGGTCCCCATGTGTGGGGCACCAAAACGTACACAGGGATGCAGGGGCATTTGAGCTTCAATTCCTCATGCTTATTGAGGTCTGTTATGAACTCTGGTGTGAATAAGGAACTGAAAGCCAACTTCGGCTTCATGGCTCTGACCACAAATGGATGAAAAGCCATGAGCTGATGGCAGGCAGGCACCACCGTCGCTTCACTTTCGGTGCCTGCAGAAGATATTTTTTTTAGCAAGCCTTCCCTAACTGATGAGGCACAGTTTTATTAGCATAACTCCATAGAAAAAAAATTAATTCTGTATTTTGATTATTTTTTCTTTCTTTTTATTGCTCACTGCTCAAGAACCTTGTTAGATATAGAGCAGTATATAAATCCTGTAAGTAAATAAATAGAAAAAGAAATCTGTTTCCCCCCGTACCTGGGAGTGCTTGGACACCCAGTGCCTCAGAACATTGAGCACTCTGTTGGTTGCAGCTCTTCTGATCACAAACTCTTTGTCGCCATTCCTTTGGTCAGGGGGGAAGCCTGGATGAACAGCAAGGAACACAGTGGAGGCCACGTTAGCTGTGGAGCTGTGTCACCAGGCAAGGGGCTCCTTTTGCTGGGCCATGCAGGGGTGCTGTCAGTGACATCTTGGTGGGCTGGAAAGGCTTGCACCAATTCTACCTTGGGGCGAGAACAACGTGCTTTCTAACCTGATGGCAGCCCTGCAATTTTCTTAGCCGCCTGACCTTTTGCAAATATGTTCCGTTTCACATGTCTCAAGCGGCTGCCGTCTCCTCCGAAGGAAAGGGACTTTCCAAAGGCAGCCCCGACCTTCCCACAGCCCCAGGGAAAGGTGGGGCACACCAGGAAAAGAGGGCTCCTCCAGTTCTCCCACCTGCACTTGCTAGGGACATCCTCCGGTACTTCTCTTTCGTCGGGGTGCCCTCATTGGCACCCGCAGTGGCAATAGCAAACGCAGAGGCAGCAGAAAGGGCACTGCGGCTGTTGTCCAGCTCCCGGCAAGATGTCATTACCACACCATTGTTATATGAGAACAAAGGGAATTCTGTATCGGGAAGAGAAGATTAATAGGATAGTCTCCTCTAGCATGAATGGGCTTCCTCCACCAAGTGGCCATTACTGCAAACTCTGAGACAAATTCTTCCTTGAAAGTGCGCTGGCAACTCAAGAAGGAGTGACTGTTTAACAGCACATCTCAAGCAATCTATGCAACACATTCAGAGGGTGTGTCTGAGAACTGACATTTGCCCAGAGGTTATTGTTTCAGAAAAAGTGGATGATTTCTGGAGGACCCCACAACTGGCTCCAATACTCCGCTTGAAAATTTCACATATCTTGGGAAACCTGATTATCCAGTAGCAATGTAAATGTACTCCCTTACAACATATTTTTATAAACAGTCCTCTGTCCACAGTGCAAATAGTTTAGCTTTGAAAGGAGTTCCTCATTAGCAGAAGCACAACCACACCCAGCAGACTTGAGAAAATAAGAACATAAGAAGAGCTGTGCTGGATCAGACCAAGGGTCCATCTCGTCCAGCATTCTGTTCACCCAGTGGCCAACCAGCTGCCTGTGGGAAACCCACAAGCAGGACATGAGTGCAACAGCACCCTCTCACCCATGTTCCCCAGCACCTGGGATACATAGCTATACTGCCTCTGATACTGGAGGTGGCATAGAGCCATCACAACTAGTAGTCATCAACACCATTATCCTCCATGAATTTGTCCAATCCCCCTTTAAAACCATCCAAATGGGTGGCCATCACTATTGTAGTAGCACATTTCATAGCTGAACAGTGTGCTGTGTGAAGTAGTACTTCCTTTTGTCTGTCCTGAATCTCTTACCAATCCACATCTTAAGTTCTAGTATTATGAGAGAGAGAAACATGTCTCCCTGTCCACTTTCTCCATACCATGCCCAAGTTTGTACACCTCTATCATGTCTCCCCTTGCCTTTTTCTAAACAATCCCAGATATTGTAACCTTTCCTCATAGCTCCAGACCCTAGATAATTTTGGTTACCTTTTTCTGCACCTTTTCCAACTTGACCTTTTTGGTGCAGTGACCAGAACTGTCCAGAGTATTCCAAGTATGTAAGACAGATTTGTATAAGACCAGTATGATATTGGCAGTTGTATTTTCAATTCCTTTCCTAACTATGCCTAACATGGGATTTGCCTTTTATACAGCAACCACACACTGGGTCAACATTTTCATCAAGCTGTTCACCACAACCTCAAGATCTCTTTCTTGGTCGTTCACCACTAGTTCAGATCCAATTAGCATATATGTGAAGTTGGAATCCCCCCCCCCCCCAATGTTAAGTTAAACTTATTACATTGAACCGCATCTGTCATTTTAATGTCCATTCGCCTAGTTTGGAGAGATCATTTTGGAGTTCTTTGTAATCCCTTTTTGGTTTAACCATCCCAAACAATTCACCCTTGACTCCTCCTTTCAACTTCCTTTTTACCATTTTAGAGAAGTTTCCTCTTTTGAAGTCAAATGTCACTGTGTTGGACTTCCTTGGCAATTTTACACTTACACACCCACACACCCACATTTTTCAGTTGGTTCAACAACACTCATATCTTGCACAAGGTCATGGGTAGCACCACTTAGCATTAAGTCAAGGGTCGCCTCTCCTCTGCTTGGTTCCATGACCAACTGTTCTAGAGCACAGTCATTTAGGGCATTGAGCAATTTAACCTCTTTGCTGTGACCGGAACATGTATTTATTCAGTCAACGTGGGGATAATTGAAGTCACCCAGAATTAAACTTCCTCGTTTGGATGCCACCCTGATTTGACTTTCCATCTCAAGATCACCCTGAACATTCTGGTTCAGGGGATGATAGCATGTAGCCAGTACTAAATTACTTTTGGAGCCTGGCATTGTCACCTGCAGCACTCCTGTGGAGCAGTCTGCCTGCTCCTTTTAGGGTTTCTAGTCTGCTTGACACTATGAGTAGCCTTCATAATTAATAATAACGTGGCTAAAGCAGTGCTTGGATACAATCCAAAAAATGACAGAATGATCTCAATTCGAATTCAGGGTAAGCCATTTAACATCACAGTGATCCAAATATACGCCCCAACCACAGATGCTGAAGAAGCAGAAGGAGATCAGTTCTATGAGGATCTGCAGCACCTACTGGATAGTACGCCAAAAAGAGATGTTATTTTCATTACAGGAGACTAGTCAAACGACACCTGGAATTACAGGCAAGCATGGTCTGGGAGAACAAAATGAAGTGGGACATAGGCTGATAGAATTTTGCCAAGACAACTCACTATGCATAACAAACACTCTCTTCCAACAATCTAAGAGACGACTTTATACATGGACATCACCAGACGGTCGACACCGAAATCAGATTGACTACATCCTTTGTAGCCAAAGGTGGCGGACATCTATGAAGTCGGTAAAAACAAGACCTGGAGCTGATTGTAGTTCAGATCACGAACTTCTTATTGCACAATTTAGAATCAGACTAAAGAGAATAGGGAAGACCCACAGATCAGTTAGATATGAGCTCACTAATATTCCTAATGGATATGCAGTGGAGGTGAAGAATAGATTTAAGGGACTAGATTTAGTAGATAGGGTCCTGGAAGAACTATAACATTGTTCAGGAGGCGGCAACAAAAAACGTCCCAAAGAAAAAGAAAACCAAGAAGGCAAGATGGCTGTCTGCTGAGACACTGGAAGCAGCCCAAGAAAGAAGGAAAACAAAAGGCAACAGTGATAGGGGGAGATATGCCCAATTAAATGCAAAATTCCAGAGGTTAGCCAGAAGAGATAAGGAATTATTTTTAAACAAGCAATGCGCGGAAGTGGAAGAAGATAATAGAATAGGAAGGACAGCAGACCTCTTCCAGAAAATTAGAAACATCGGAGGTAAATTCCAGGCAAAAATGGGTATGATCAAAAACAAAGATGGCAAGGACCTAACAGAAGCAGAAGAGATCAAGAAAAGGTGGCAAGAATATACGGAAGATCTGTATAGGAAGGAGAACAACATCGGGGATAGATTTGACGGTGTGGTCAGTGAGCTAGAGCCAGACATCCTGAAGAGTGAGGTGGAATGGGCCTTAAGAAGCATTGCTAATAACAAGGCAGCAGGAGATGACAGTATCCCAGATGAACTGTTTAAAATCTTGCAAGATGATGCTGTCAAGGTGATGCATGCCATATGCCAGCAAATTTGGAAAACACAAGAATAGCCAACAGATTGGAAAAAATCAACCTATATCCCCATACCAAAAAAGGGAAGCACCAAAGAATGTTCAAACTATCGAACAGTGGCACTTATTTCACATGCCAGTAAGGTAATGCTCAAGATCTTGCAAGGTAGACTCCAGCAATTCATGGAACAAGAATTGCCAGATGTACAAGCTGGGTTTAGAAAAGGCTGAGGAACTAGAGACCAAATTGCCAGTACCCGCTGGATAATGGAGAAAGCCAGGGAGTTTCAGAAAAACATCTATTTCTGTTTTATTGACTATTCTAAAGCCTTTGACTGTGTGGATCATAACACACTGTGGCATGTTCTTGGTGGTATGGGGATACCAAGTCATCTTGTCTGCCTCCTGAGGAATCTGTAAAACGACCAAGTAGCAATGGTAAGAACAGACCATGGAACAACGGACTGGTTTAAGATTGGAAAGGAGTTCGGCAGGGTTGTATACTCTCACCCTACCTATTCAACCTGTACGCAGAACACATCATGCGACATGCTGGGCTTGATGAATCCAAGGCTGGAGTTAAAATCGCTGGAAGAAACATTAACAATCTCCGATATGCAGATGATACCACTTGGATGGCTGAAAGCGAGGAGGAGCTGAGGAACCTCATGACGAAGGTGAAAGAAGAAAGTGCAAAAGCTGGGTTGCAGTTAAACCTCAAAAAACCAAGATTATGGCAACCAGCTTGATTGAGAACTGGCAAATAGAGGGAGAAAACGTGGAGGCAGTGACAGACTTTGTCTTTCTAGGCGCAAAGATTACTGCAGACGCTGACTGCAGCCAGGAAATCAGAAGACGTTTACTTCTTGGGAGGAGAGCAATGACAAATCTTGATAAAATAGTGAAGAGCAGAGACATCACACTGACAACAAAGGTCTGCATAGTTAAAGCAATTGTATTCCCCGTAGTAACCTAGGGCTGCGAGAGCTGGACCATAAGGAAGGCTGAGCGAAGGAAGATAGATGCTTTTGAACTGTGGTGCTGGAGGAAAATTCTGAGAGTGCCTTGGACTGCAAGAAGATCAAACCAGTCCATACTCCAGGAAATAAAGCCAGACTGCTCACTTGAGGGAATGATATGAAAGGCAAAACTGAAGTACTTTGGCCACATCATGAGAAGACAGGATACCCTGGAGAAGATGCTGATGCTAGGGAAAGTGGAAGGCAAAAGGAAGAGGGGCCAACCAAGGGCAAGGTGGATGGATGATATTCTGGAGGTGACGGACTCGACCTTGGGGGAGCTGGGGGTGGCGACGGCCGACAGGAAGCTCTGGCATGGGCTGGTCCATGGAGTCACGAAGAGTCGGAAGCGACTGACCGAATAAACAACAGTCTGCTTGACACTATGCCCTCTTTGAGGTACAGAGCAACACCCCCGGCAGTAAGCCTCTTCCTGTCCTTCCTATAGGGTCCATTTGTCTGAGGAGGTTGTAAGGCTGGACAGGTATGCCAAATAGAGCACAGGTAGCACCTTTAACAGCTTAAGGCCTTCAGTTCAGCATCAGCAAAAAACATCTCGCTAAGCAGAAGCACTTTGTCCCAGAAAAGAAAAACCAGCAATGTCACACAAAAAAACCCTTGGTGTGTCATAAGATGGCCTAGATGTACAGAACAACACCATCTCCGGTATGTCCTTCCTTCTCCTTCCTATAGAGTTTGTATCCAGAGATGACTGTGTCCCACTGGTTCTCTCCATTCCATCAGGTTTCCATTATGTCCACTATATCTGGATTCTCCTTTAAAACCAAGCAGTCCAGATCTCCCATCTTTGCTCAGAGGGTTCTAGCATTAGCACAGAAACACCTGTACATCATGTCCCTCCCCAAATGTCTCTGGTATGTGCATCTTCTGTTATGTCCATTAGGCCTCTGACTGGCTATCATGTTTAACCGTATGCTCCTGGGCTATTCCCTCCCCATCCCCATTTGAGCAATTGGAAATATTTTCACCTTCATCCCCTAGAGATGATGCAACCTGAACTGGAGGCTTCCCCAGGACCTGTTGGCTTTCCCCAAGCATGGCTCAGTTTAAAAGCTGCTTTGCCAGACTTTTTGTTTCCCCGCTCACTTTACCTGAGGAGTTCTTGCCTTTCACTGGTTTAGGAGTTGTTGGCGATTTGGTTGGCGAGGTCTCTGTTTCTGCCTCATCACTCTGGTTGGGATCAATGTCAGATTCTTCTCTGACAGACCCATCTGCACCTGATTGGAACAAGCAGCAGCTTTAGGGAATTCTCACGAACCCACCAGATCAGAGCAATGTGCATGAGTTTTAAGGCAGGACTGTCTGAACCCACCCTTGGAATAACTCAACATTCATTTGCTTCTCTGTGGTTTGTAGCCTGCAAGCAGAAACGACCATTTTTCCCAGGAGGACATCAAGAACCGTCAACCCCATAATCTACCTAGCCTGGTACTCAGAACTGGGGTTGCCGTCCACTCCACTGGAGATGTTGCCCAGTCCTGTTGCCCAAGGAATGAGCTTGGAGGTTTCAACAGGTCAAGCACATGCTCTGTCAGAGAGGCATTCTTGGAAGATATCTTACAGTCTCTGCAGAAGCATTTCAGTTCTGAATCACCTCTGCTCTCTGCACTCCAGAAGGAACTTACTTTGCTTACTCAGAAGCACTTCCTCTGGCTTTTCAGAGCCCCCTTCCCCTTCATCAGATATCTTGTTGGAGTAATTACTGGACACATAGAGTTTGTTGATGTCCAGGGTGGTTTTGCTGAATGGCGACATGGAGGAGTACATGCTTGCATAGCCATTGGAGGAGCAGCTCAGTGCAGCCAGATCCAGGGCCTTTCCACCCGTAATAATGGGGATATTCAAGGACAGCTTCCTCCTCCGGCTTGGAGATGATGACTTAGTGATGGAGAGCGGAGGCGGAGAAGAAAACTTCCGGTTGGCACGTGGAGACTTTGGAGGCTCTCCATAGAGGAGTTTGGTGTTCTGGCTGCTTGCAAACAAGAGCTCCAAGGACCTTGGTGAGAACAAAACCACATTTATCACTTACAACATTCCCTCTTCCATTTCTGTTTCTTCCCCAGACAGCACAGTAGCCTGAACTTCTTACCCCAATGCAATTTAGCTTATGATGTAGGATAAGATGTTGCTGTTCTTTTAAAAAAAAAATATTGGGTGGTGGCGGCAGCAGTGGTTAATCGTTTAATATCGCAATGTCCTTCTGGCCAGGCTGTCCGAGTTGGGAATAATGGAGTTTGAAGGGACCTCAAAAGTCACCTAGTCCCACCCCATGCTGCTGATGCAGGAAATCTGCCGCCACAGCATCTCTGGTAAGTGGCCATCCAGCCTCTGCTTAAAAGCCTCTAACAAAGGAATCCATCCCCTTCTGAAGGAATCTGTTCTGCTGTCAAACAGCTTGTTTCATCAGGAAGGCCTTCCTATTGCTTAATGGAAATCCCTTTTCTTGCAATTTGAACACATTTAAGGGTCTTACCTTACCTACAGAGAATAAATTTGCTCCATCGTCTACATGACAGCCTTTCAAATATTTGAAGATGGCTACAATATGTTGGGAACACAGCACTGCAGTGGCTTTGTTTCGACTTGGAAGATGGCCTGGGGCACTCCTGCTCAGGACTTCTGCATGGGGTCCTGTGGGGTTCAGGCTTGTCTGCCCTGTATCTACATTCTTTATGTAGTCATGTTATTTCTGTGCTGCCCAATAGCCGAAGCTCTACATGAAGCCTCTGAATAAGATAATCCAGAGATGTAGGGCAAAGTGTGCCATCAACATACAGATGAAACCCAACTCTGCTTCTTTTCATCAGATTCAGGTGAATTAGTTGAACAGGAGCGTGGAGTCAGTAATGGATGGGATAAAGACCAACAAACTGAAGCTCAGCCCAGCTAAGGCGGTGGTTCTGTTGGACAGTGGGACATTCAACTAAGAGGGTGAGATTCATTCTGTTTGGGATGGGGCCACACCACCCCTAAGGGATCAAGTTCACAGTATGGGGTTGCTTTGGGACCCAGTATGGTCACTGTAAGCCCATGTAGCCTCTAAGGCATGAAGTGCCTTTCGTCAGCTTAAGCTAGTACTATGACCCCTCCTAAACAGAGGTCACTGTGATTCATGCAGTGGTAAGCTCTAGGTCAGATTACTGCAATGGGCATTACTCTAACCCACTACATGAGCTGCCTTTGAAGACTCCTGGGAAACTTCAGTTAGTACAAAATGCAGCAGCTAGCTGCTAACTGGGACTGTTTATAAAAGAATCAACAGTTCTTAAACAGCGACACTGGCCACTGGTCTGTTTCCAGGCTCAAGTGAAAGTGCTGATGTTAATCTATAAAACCCTACATAGCTTGGACTCTGGGTACCTAAAGGATACCTTCGACAACAGAAGCCTTCCTGGACACCATGACATTCCCTCCTTCTACCCCAACAGGAAAGAGGAAAGGGCCCCAAATCACCTTGCAGGAATTGCACTGATTGGCTTCTTGTAGATAGTGATCAGTTTGTCCAAGACAATCATAGCAGTGGTGAACACCCGGTAAGAGTGTAGGAAGGTGTTGAGAAAGTCTATGCTGAGGAACCTTAGGTCAGTCAGCCTCTCCAAGAGCCGCTCCACACTTGCATAGCGGATCTGGAGGACTTTGCAGGAATTCATTGTTTTACTGAATCGGATGTCGACATCATCACAGTACAAGCTGGCGTCAGACCTGGGAAGACGTGACAGACAGAAAATGACACGACAGCAAACACCACTTGACACCAGAACAAAGGAACATCAGATCTTTCCAGGTTGCACACAGAGGTGTTCTATAACAAATTGGCTAACCATTGATCTGGCTGGCTCAAGCCATCCAGCGTGAGATACAAGACTCATAAGAAGTCCTGGCTTGTACGCCTTAGATTACAGACTGCTGCATTGGCACCCAAGCTCCTTATGGTTTGGGGTTAGCTAATAACAGCACTATAATTGGATAACAACAAGAGACCAAAAGTACCCATGAAAACTCTACATTACTATGATTCCATTCATCTCAAAACACTTACTTGATCATCTGAGGAACAGTGACTTTTGAATTTTCCTCAAAGGCATTCATCATGAGGCCATTGCACCGAATGTTATCTACACACTGAAACACACAATGAACAGGCTTATGAAGAATGAGAGCTGTACTCAAAAGAGACGGCGGGAAACAGTTACAAGGCTGTGAACCCACAACACAATTCTGTGCTGGTTTTACTGGTGGATCTTTGTGTGGTGCTACCTAAACATTTGCGTGTTCTACCTCTGGAATGCTCATGTACATCTTAATGCTTAAGGTAACTCTTTTTGATTCAAGAATACCTCCTCCTCCCAGAACCTTTGATTTACTCCAGAAGATGTCCTGCAAACTGTATTAATACCATAGACTGAGGGGTAGTGAAGAATCCTTACATAGCCCCAGACCTAACATCCCCCAATCCTTGATGTGAATTTTGGTGGCTCCTTATGGTTTGACTTACCTGGCTGATATCACTGGTCCAAGCAGCCTTTTCTTGTCTGGAGGATGCCACAAGGATAACAGTGTAGGATGGACCATCTTTAGGTTCCACCACAATCTTGAAGTCAAGATGGTCTATATCTTGCCCAGATCCTTTCACTGTGTAATAGACAAGAGAGACAGAAAGGATTTGAGAGCGTGAAGTGCAGACTGGCAGCGGGGGAAGGGGCTCTAGTCCAGCAGTTAGGATGCAAAACATAACTGTGCTGCACATGGGACCCATTTTGGTGCAATGACCATTTGCTCTGGGTAAAGGCTGGAACAGCAGCTGTTTCTATGTGCAGCATCAAATCTTTCTAGGCTGTTAACACCACATTTAGAGACACCAGGGTCTACCTGAATGAGACATTTGCATAGCACTGACTCCTCCTGCAGCTTTAGGTTCTCTCTTTGCCCAGACACCATCTGTGATTCTTTCCCCCCTTGAATCTAGTCCTTCTTCAACATAACTGGACAAATCCAATGTTTAACCACTGCATATGCCAGTCTTAATTCAACTGTGGGGCCAGCCAAGCGCTGAGCTGCTCCGCATCAGTCACAAGTGCTGTGCTGCAGCGGCTGCTGGCACTGAAGTCCTGGCCAACATCTTTCCTTCCTTATGTCTCTGGACATAGTTGGAGGACAGGTGATGCAGCCACCTTGCTGAACCTAAGCAGGTCCGGATCTAGGCAGGGCTTGGATGGGAGACCCCCGGGAACCTCCCATGTATGCTGCCTTGAGTTCTGTGTTAGGAGAAAGGGGAGATATAAATGCACTGAACAAATAAAAAATGAGGCTGCATGGGCACACGGAAGCAAAGGCGGTGGCTAGGACAATGGTGGTGCATGAGTGGAAGACAGAAACGCTTGGGAAAAGGTGTTGGGAGGAAGTCATAGAGACAGGGCAGGCAACTTAGTGGGCCTGACATGGGCAGGGGCCACTTTTGAGGAACTGGGTTCCACGTGCTACACGTTAGAGAGAGTCTACTGGCGTGGAGGGAATTCTGTTTGGCAGGCTTTGCCTGAGCTGATTGGTACATACTGTCCTCATCGGTGCTCTCTGTATCTTCCACCAGGGTGCAGTCTATGAGGGAGATCACTCCATTCTGAAAGAGACAAAGACCAAGTCCTCCTGGGAAAGACACTCACACAGTTTGCCCTCGGATGTTTTTGCTGACTTCTGCCTTACCACTCAAGGTCTCTATAGCTCTATAGTGGCAGAGCCCCTGCTTGGCATGCGGAAGGTCCCAGGTTCAATCCCCGGCATCTCCAGGTAGGGCTGGAAAAACTCCTGCCTGAAACCCTGGCGAGCTGCTGCTGCCAGTCAGTGTCGACAATACTGGGCTAGAGGGACCCAGGGTCTGACTCAGTAGAAGGCAGTTTCTAATGTTCCACTCCTCCCCCACTGCCCCATTTCCTCTTCCTCCCTGAAGCAATAACCTGTGGGGGCAGAGGGGGGAGCAAACGCATGGAGGCAGCGGGGGGCAGCTTTAGTCCTGCAACCTGCTGTGAAATCAGAGTTAAATATGAGTGCTGCCATTCCTCAGCACTTTGAGCATTAATATTTTGTGCAAGTTATTAGACGGACGTGATGGTCACTCTGCTGGATCTGGCAAGATGCTCTCAGGCATCACTCTACATTTTGGCAATGCACCAGAAATGGCTGCAAGTACCACATAGTTTCCCTTCAATCAACCACGGCATGTTTCTGAGGCAAATCATGGCAAACTGATAGCACTGGAAAAAAAGGTGATTTCTGAATGGATATTGCATAAAAACAACCCACTGATGAGTATGATCCAAATGGACTCTTAATCCAGTCCAATATTCCTGCCTGGGACCACACAACCATGGAGCTACACATTCCATCGGACGACACTGGAGGCGTTCAAGACGAGGCTGGACAGCCACCTGTTAGGGCTGCTCTGACTTGGATTCCTGCATTGAGCAGGGGGTTGGACTCGATGGTCTTATAGGCCCCTTCCAACCCTACTACTCTATGATTCTATGACACATGACATGCTAGACCATGATGGGTGATTAGCTACACACTGTGGGTTGTTTTGTGACCAACCCACAGTGCATGATTAATGCACCCGCCTGATGATCAGGCAAACAACCCACAGTGCATGGCTTGGTTGCCCCTCGTCCCCCCTCCCTCCCCCTCAGTCCTCCACCTGGCATCCCAGGGGACTTGGCGGAAGACCCACCTTGTCTGCCGCCAAGTCCTTCTTCCTGGCTCCAATAGCGATCTTGATTGTGATTGGAGCCCTTTTTTTGTTTTCCTGGCCCTGTTTGTGTGCAAAAACAGGACCAGAGGGGGAATCACACATCCTCATGCCTGGAGAATGTATGTAATTAAAAAATAATAATAATTAAAAGTGCCCTCGTGCTGAAAATTGGCTGTGAGGGGGAATCCAACCCCCCACCACAGATCCTTGGGGCAGCGGGGTCCATGGAGCGGGGTTGGATCCCCTCCCCAGCCGAGTTTTGGTACAGGGGCACTTTTAAATTCCCACACAAGCCTACGGAGCTGATTTTCCCAAACAACCCACTCTGATAAGAACAGTCTGGGTTTGCATTACATGCTAACCCATCATGGGCAGTCACCCATGATGGGTTAGTATGTCATGCGAACCCAGTTTCTGCTTTTCGTTGCAACACAAAAACGCTCCAGCAATCTTTAGCGATGTTCTGACTGCGGTGCTGTAACCGCCCAGAGAGCTTCAGCTATTGGGCAGTATAGAAATAAGTAACTAAATACCGAGTAAGGTCTCTGTGATCTGCATGACCTGTAAGAGCAGTTTCAGGGCAGTAAGTCGGTAGCCGTCGGAGGCTGGAGAGGGTCAACCGATGTTTCTCCCCTGAGAATGGGTGGGATTTCCTGTGGGGCAGACCACGCTCCTGCCCCCCCGCCCCCGTTTGGTGCTCTGCTCCTCTCACCTTTGTCAAGTGCAGCTTCCCACCGGAGCCCCTGGTGCAAACGATCAGGTGCTTGGAGAACAGGAAGCACTGCCTCTCGCCCTCCCTCCTGAGGGACAGGGAGCCCAGGCGCCCTCGCGGGATCTTCCCCTTCTCGGACATCGGCACTTGGATGAGGGAGCCTGGTGGGAGAAGACGCTCTGGCTCAGCAGCCGGCCAGCCGGCCAGCTGCAGCCCTGCAGGTCGGGCTGCCAGCAGGCGACAGTCCTCGCCTTCGGGCGCCACCGCGAGAAGCCCAGCAGCGGGCGCGGCCGGGAGCGTTGCTGTGGGCGGGCCCCCCTCGTTGCTCCGCATCGCCTGGTGCTCCCGTGGCAGCGGGGGGCGAGGTGGGGGTGCTGAGGGCATTTTTAATTTTAAGCAATTTCTTGGGACTGGGGCATTAAAAATGTTTGAAGCAATATCCTGGGGCTGGGGGATTTTTGATTTTTTTGAGAGCAATATCTTGGGGCTGGGGACATTTTTAATTTTACTGAAACAATTTCCTGGGATTGGGGGCATTTTTTAAAGCAGTTTCCTCAAGCTGGGGGCATTTCATCCTTTCTAGAAGTCAAGATTAATATTGCTGTCATAATACCTTTATTTAGGTCAGGCAAAAGAAAAATGTGCAAGTTTCTGAGATCTCCAGATCTTTCTGTCAGGCAAGATGCTTTAATGGGGGCGGGGTCTGATTAGACCAGAGGATGCAAGTCCAGCTAGTTCCAAGGTGTAGCGTGGCCCAGGGTGCATTTCTCAAGTGGTGCAGACCTGACCGCTAAGCCATGTTAATTTACAACTGCATTATCTACACTCTTCCATTCTTACAAGCAGGTTTTCTTTCATCTCTTTATCCCTCTGTGTATGCTTTTCTCTTCTTTTTACATATACAGGAAATGCCTTTAAAACATTCCCATATAGGGTCTTTCGTATGACCAGCACCCGTGAGTTTGGGGCTAACAGCACAATCCTGTACACATCTCCTCAGAAATAAGTTCCACTGAGGTAAGTGGGTATAGCATTGCAGCGTTAGTGTGGGAATGCAGCATCCTTCCCCAAACTGGTATCTTCCAGATGTTTTGGACCACAACTTCCAGAGTTCCTAACCATGGCTGGGGCTGATGGAGTTGGAGTCCAAAACATCAGGAGGGCACCAAGTTGGGGACGCCTGGAATACGGGAAGATACATAACCGTTTTGTCTCCTCTTTTTCTTTCCAGTGCCGCTCCTGTCCGCTTCACTCTGTCTTGGTCCAGCCCTCACAAAAAACAAAGTAGCGAACAAAAACGGAATGCCATGACTGGTAGGTCAAAGCAAGGTTTGATATACACCTGACAGAAAAAATCCCCCCCCCAATCGTTGGTTTTTATCCACCCTGCGTGTGGGAGGAGGAGCCTGCATCTAGCCAAGATTAGGGATGTACGAAGGTCACTTACCTTTTCAACGAGGCAATTCGCAGTGGCGGGGGACGGCGCTCCGCACCTCCCCCTGAAATTCTTCTCTGTTCGGCTCTGCTCCGCGGAGATTCCACAGAGCCGCCGGCCGGGGCTGCCTGCAGCCGGTATTCCGGCCACTGGGCAACTTCATTCCGGAAGAAAAAAAAAAGGCGTACACAAATGGCGGCAGCTACGGCGGCCGCCATTTGCGTTCCCTATTTTTCACCGATTTATCTTACGTAAATATTTACGTAGGCTACAACGGCGAAAAATAAAGGAACGCAAATAGCGTAGTGGGCTATTATATATTTGTAATATATATATATTACGTAATATTTACGTAAGATAAATCGGCGAAAAATAGGGAACGCAAATGGCGGCCGCCGTAGCCACCACCATTTGCGTACGCCCTCTTTTTTTTATTGGCTTGCCGTGATAGGCTATGTAAATACTCGAAAGACCAGCCGCAGCCGCCGTCGTTCAGAACATCTGCCCCAGGTAAGCCTCGTCCTGGGGGGAATCCGCGGGGGGGCGGGGAGGCAGGCCATTCCGCCCCGGATTTCGGGGGGATGAATGCCAGCGCATTCGGCCTCATTGAAATCTGTGGCAGAATTCTTCCACATCCCTAGTCAAGATGGGCTCAGCAAGTCATGTGCTGGTTAGAGGAGGCTCCAGGTGCCCCAGGTTATGCTGGGAAGGAGGAGGGTGGAGAGCAACGCTTTGGGCATCTCCACACCTTCAGTTTACTGCACATGCACGATTGGCCGCTCACTGAATTGCGCGGGCCCATTACACGACGTTGTCATCGTCCAGTCGTTATCCCACCATTTCCGCCCACCTATCCCATGTTTTCCTCAAACGGAAAAAAGTGCAGTATGTTCCCAAATAGGTACAAATGGAGCACCGTGACCTCCCCGTGTGTTTCTCCCCTAGTGCGAATGAACTGTTGCATGTTCGCAGCTGTGGGCGGTTGTTTTGGGTTGTTGGGGGTGCGGTCATGATGGCGAAGGCAGTGACAATGGGCTGTGGGGTGTGTCCCCTTCCTGCACCTTCGCCATTTTGGGTCCTTGCCATTTTCAGCCTGCAGCATTCTGAACAAGGCAGCAGGTCGGCAGAGCAGCATGCCAGCCTTCCGACCTGCCAGGACACCCCACCCCCCGCTGTGCATTCCCAGAGAGTAAACAGCTGAGCAAATGGCAGAGATTGTCAAAAATACTGGACAGGAGGCGGAGGGCCTGGGGAGATCGGTGGGGGGGCTCTCTGCGTGTCAGTCCCCACCTACCAGTAACATGCAAGGGAATGGAAAGGGGCAGCAACCAGGGAGGAATTATCGCTACACCTTGAGCGCGTGTAATGCTTCTTTGCGGAAAGTGGTGATGCCTCTGAGTGGCATCACCACCCCTGTGAGGATGAAAGCAAGAGAAAAGAATGCGACGGGGACAGCCATCTAAAGAGAACGATCCAGTCCTGCAATGATACCGGATGGGGAAAGAACCAGCACTGATGTGACATTCTCCGCCTGTGTGATGCAGCCCTTTGATCCTTCTTTTAGGAGAATATGAAGTCCCTAAAATGGAGGATCAGAGATCTCCCTACTTCCTGGGCCACCAGGAGACTCCTGCAACAAGCACATAACCCACTGAGCCCACCTTGAATACCTGCAGACTCCTCCTCCCATAGTACACCCTGGAACTAGCCTGAACCTGTAGATAATGTAACTTTCCATTGACTTCTTTGTTTTTTCTCCCTCCTACCTCCACTTGCCTTGCTGATGAAGGGATCTGGGTATCGTGAAAGCTTGCACAATTTGTTAGGTGATCTTTTGGTTATCTTAAAAAAGAAGTTATTGGTTATGGGAACAAAAAATGCAGTAGTTCTGGGAAAATGAAGAGAATGAAATTAAAATGCAAATGTCAAGGATGACCTTTCTTATCTCCAGCTATAGCAACTGGCAGCATTCCAGAAGACAGTATAAGGGCAGAGAAAAGTTATTTGCGCCATTCTCTCAATTTTATATACCTCTACCATTATTTACCTTCTGTTCTAAAAATAAGCTTTCCCAAGCATTGTAACCTCCCCACATAAGCAGTAGTGCAGGTAAATCATTCTAAACCCTGGACTCCATGACCTTGGCTGCGGGCGGAGGCAGCTTTAGACAGCCCTGCGTGCTTCCCAACTGAAGGAGTGCACAAGCAACGTTTCTCTTCTCTCCACCCCGAGCGCCACTCCATGCTTTGCAACTGCTTCCATATCCTTTATAGATTAGAGCAATCCAAATCTGTTTGGCAAAGCTGATTAAAAAAATACTCTGAGCATGTGCAATTTGCATTTTAAACTCACTTGAATGATAGCACCATCACAACCACAGGGATAAAATGGAGTTGGCTTCTGCTGCCATCCTCTGGGTGGCCATTTGGGAGCGGGGCTGGACTTTGGCCTCAAGGCCCAGCCCCAGCTGCCCCAATGCTTGTAGAAGCATTGCTCCAGCCCATCAATTCTGGGAGTGGCGCCTTTTCTGCACCTTTTCCGGCTCTTTTTGGAGGGGGGCTGAGGAATCCCACACTGCCAGCGCCCCCTCCCTCCTCCCTAGATGCACTACCTTGTCTTACAAAAGTCTGGCTGGTGTCCAAGAGGATTTCGCAGCCTTCGATAATCATCCTTTCAATCGCCAAGTTCTTCCGGATGTTTTCAGTCTCACTCACCTCATCGTGCATGATCCTACAGAAAGAGAAATGAGTCAGCTGAAGACCAATTGTAGAGACGCCTCCATTGAGTTGATGGACCAGCATCTGCTGGACATGGCCCGTGGGTATAAAATAGAGAAGCACCGTGCACATCGTTGTTCCTAAGCAGGTTGCCAGTTGTAGTGGGCATGCCACTCATTCAGGTGTCCTGACATGTTGGCGAAAGGCTGTTCCTTTGGGGGTAGTTTCTGTGGAGAGCCACCAAGGATCCCCATGGCTACCCTAGCCAGAAGTCTGTTCAGCCTGGGAACTCTGCAGGGGGGTGGCTGTTCTCTGGCCTTCACCTCAGAGGTAAGCAGAAAGGCCAGGGATCCTCACTTGGGCTGAAGGAAGCGAATATCAGGCACAGCAGCTGGCCCTCCTCAGCACATCCAGCAGAGCCGTGGCTGCTGAGGAAACTCCAAGACTACATAAATGGGCTACTTTGGGTAGGCTTTTGGGGGTGATGAGCTCTTTGAGACTAAAGTGTAGCTGAGGTTATTTGAACAAACTTGAAACTCCTTGTAATGTATGTTTTCCCTTGCTTTATGAAGAAACTTCTCAGCATTTCTAAAATAGCGTATGTTGTCTTGTCAATATCCCCTTCACACATCCTGTACACTGTGTCTCTGCTCAAAGTACAGATGGCTGCTTATTTCCCCCAAAGTGATAATTATACAAGAACGTGAGAAATTCAGCATTCATTAAGGATGATATGAGTGATTTGTATGAGGGGGAGTCCACTTCTTGGATGGTCGCTAACATTAGTGGTACTGGGCACAAAATTCAGTATTCTGAAAATCTCAACAAGAAAAAAAAAAACCCAAGCGTCTTGCTCTTATGGTTATGAGGATAACCTGAAACACACCTGAGCAGTGCTTGGGAAAATGTCAGAAGTCACAAACAGGATTACTAATGGTTAGGAAGGAGATGGAGCATCAGTCCTCTGCTTCATTCCTTGCCCCTCTCCATAGCTTGGAAATACAGACAAAATCATTCAAATCATGCACATAAAGAAATACTTGGCATTCATATAATGAATGTTAAGTGTTCAAAGTGCTTCGTATATATTAGATATTGTCATGACTGGACTGGCCCAGGATGAGTCCTCCTTAGGCGAAGATCCAGCTGGCATGGAGTTGGAAAACCCTACGTAACCCTGTTTCCAGTCATACCTCAGACACCCCCAGCATCCCAGGAGAGACCACACCAGACTCACCTGCAGAAGAGAACCAGGAAGAACCCCCAGAAGGGGTCCCTGACACACCTGCAGTTGGTACCTTGAGTCAGGGGGGGAGGCCAAACCACCTCCCAGTCCTGAAAGCGCTGATGCTAAGAGGTGCATATACACAGGTGACCACCCAGCAGCAAAGCATGCACCTCAAGGCCCAAAGGAAACAGGCTCCTCAGGAGCAAGGGGCTTCTCGGGAGTAGGGAGGCCTTGAAGGCTGGACTCGAAGGTTGCAGCTAGGCTTGGTTGGGGTCAGCTCTCCGTTAAGGTCTGCTGGTGGCTGGAACAACACAAGCCTTCAGCTTGGCCCTAGGCAGCCCATCTTCTTGACCTGGCTGCCCACTCTGACTGGCCCCTTGTGCTGTGGACACCTGGAACCCTGCCAGACCTTGCTTTTGGAATTACACCTGTCCTTGGACTGCTCCACTGCGTTGAACCCCAGCTTCTCCCCAAGACCCTGCTTGGACTGCCCAGAGACCCCACTGGGGCTGATATTCTCCTGGCCTTAGCCAGCCCACAACCGCATGGCTGGCCAGGGGCCAAAATGTGACTTAGCCTAGACAGAAGAGATATACTTCAACAGTGAGGGCTGAGCGAGAATTTCATTCCATTGTGGGTTGTTTTTTTTACAGATTTACCTAATTAGGTAAATTTTTTTACCTCGAGCCTTTCAGTGAGCTGAGGCAGAGCTCCAAAATCTGCATTTTTGCAAGCTTCCCAATGAAACATATATTTGAGCAAAGCATGCCCAAAAAGCATTTCACCAATGTGAGTATCCGGGGGGGGGGGGGGGATAAAAATGCGCACAAAGATTGTGTACATTAATGCAGGCATTACAAAAACGTGTACACAAAAGTACAAATTTCCATACAGCTTTAGAAAAAAATAATCACAAGCTTGTGCAGAAATAGGACAGAATGAGCTTGACCTCAAAACACTGATAATCCTGGCGAGACTGAGGTCTGTCCATCCCTATTTAGACTGGTAACACAGACCAGTGATATTTAAATTTGCCTATTCTGCACAATTCTTTCTGGTTTTTAAATATGTGGGGGCAGTGCAGGGAGGGTTTTTTATGCTCAGTCCTAATTAATAGGAAGAACTACCTGGTGTAATAAGGGGGCTGCTTCATTTAGCTGCATATATAATATACACACATTAAAGATGATATATAAAAACTTTTGCAGCACACCGTAAAAGAAAATGTGTGAAGTGACGTGTACCTCCCTGACCTGCACCTTCTACTTTGACCCCACATAGGAACTGGTGGGTACCTGGAAGGACACTGTCAACGGGAGTGGGGTCTTTACAAGCCACCCACAACACACACGCCACCCAAAAGTCTGTGGTTGATTCTTCTGACCTGGAAAGTTCCTCCAACTTGGACTTGGCATAATCCAAGCTGTTCCTCTCCACATGCTCATGGGGCGTGTGGGCCAACAGCTCATGCAACGTCAAGATGTACCTGGGAATCTGGGTTAAGACACAAGAGAGAATGGAACTAAGAGACCAGATTGGTGCAACACATACATGCAGACAAATCGTCTAAGAACTGGAAACAGCAGAAAGAGATGATCTGCATCTTCCAGGCAATTTTATGTATTTATTTCAGCCCTTTCTATACTGCCCTTCAGTTCAAAATTTCCAGGGCTGTTAACCCTAATTAATAAAAAGAATACTTCAACAGATCTCCCTCTTCGATGCAAGCTTCTTTGCAGACGGGAAAATGACCTGGGCCTCTGTTGCTTGAGAGGCGACTCCCTCTCCTGCACATGGCATCCTGTTTGCCCCCTGCAAGGACACCTCACCTGAAACATTGGATAGGTCAGGAAGGTCTCCAGTGTCCGCTCCTCACAGTCAGGCTTTGCCTCATAGTGCTTCAGCAGCTTATCAAAATCCCGGTTCTGTTTGCAGTGGGCCAGAATCTGCAGGCTGTATTGGTGGTTCCGGACAAATTCCTGGTAGATGTTGAGCATCGGCAGTAGGATGTCAAACAGGTCAGCTGCAAGAAACAAGGGATGGTGAGAAGCAGCTGCTTGCAGTTGGAATCTGCCCCTGTGGACTTGGACATGGAGCTAAGTGGAGGGCTGAGTAAGGTAATGTGGACTAAATGGTGGTTCCTGCCGTGGAGGAGGAGCCCCACCCCCTGCATGGGCATACCAGTCCGCCAAATGGGGAGCTGCCAACAGCCGCTGCCCATCGAGTCAATGTGGTGGCAGGCTGAGCATCAAATAAGACTGCTGAGCAGGCTACAACTTCTATTCCGCCTGCCATTTTCTCCCCATCTTTTGCTTAAAGATGTCAATTTGGGTCAATTAGGATCAGGACTGTGGCTCATGGGGAGGTTGGGTTAACCCTTTCCACCAAGCTAGAGCCTTGATGCCCAGGAAGGATAGCAGCTTTGGGGGGCGATTTTGGCTGAGACCACAATGAGGATGGAAAGGATGAAAAGCCAGCGATTCCCACAAGGCCCTTGTGGCACCATGGAATGGCGAGGTGCAACAGGCCATCAACCCAATCGCTCCTGATGCCCTCTTCAGCGCTGTGGAGGTCAGATGCCCCTCTGGGTTACCAAGGAGCTCCAGACAATGAAACAGGTAGGAAGACGGCTGGAGCACAAGTGGTGTAAGAGCAAGCGCACAAAGAATGCAAAATCATGCCTGCTGCATGGTGGCGAAGGCGGCAAAGAAGGCTTACTTTGCTGCTTCCATCGTATCCTCGAGTCGCTGTCCAGCTGAGCTTTTCCAAGTGGTTTAGGGTTGCTTTCATTCCAGTGAACAGAATACTGCAGCCCCCAGAGGCTCACCATGATGAGTTTGCAAAACACTTCAAGGACAAAAATGGCTCACCTTCATGCTGACTTGAATGTTACTATTGATACAGTGTCTGCTGAAGTGTCCAGTGCGTCATCTTGTCCTGTTTTGTGGAATCAATTTTTGAAGCCTGAGGATGTGGACACGACACTTGCATCTGTGTGGCCCACCACATGCTCTCTCAACCTTTGCCCATCATCGTGGCTTGTTCGAGCTAGCCATGGATTGGATGGATGGATCAGGGGAGTGGTGAATGCATCAGTGCATCATGGAATGGTCCCTATGGTCTGGAAGGAGGTGGAAAAGCCCACTTCTGAAAAACCCTCCCTGGATCCAGAGATCTATACTTACTACCATTCAGGCACAAATACCCCTGTTCCTGAGCAAGGTGCCCAAAAGGGTGGTGGTGATCTAGCTGCAGGCATTATTGGATGAAATCTTGATCTATTCCAGGTTAGGCCCAGGTCTGGTTTCAGGATGGAATCAGCCTTGGTTGCCCTGATGGATGACCTTCTTTGGGAGAGGGGCAGTGTGACTCTGCTACTTACTCTTGATCTCTCAACAGCTTTTGATGCCATTGGCCATGGTAACCTTCAGGACTGTCTCCATGGGTTAGGGGCTGGAGGCCCCCGTTGATGGCAGTTCAGCCCTTACTTAGACGGCCCGTTCCAGACTGGGTGGCTGAGCCATGGCTCCTTGGCAGCTGAACTGTGGAGAGCCAAAGGGTGCTGTTTTGTCCCCAGTATTGCTCAGCATCTACATGAAGCCACTGGGAGCAGTCTTCAGGGGATTTAGGGCCAGCTGTCAAAAGTATACTGATGTCGCCCAACTCGATTTCTCTGAGTGGGGAGAGGATGTGCACATTCTGAACCAGTGCCTGGGTGCAGTTATGGGATGGATGAAGCCCAAGAAAGTGACGCTGAATCCTGATAAGACAGAGACCCTGCAGGTGGGTAGTTCCCTGATCCAGGCAGGTGGGTAGTTCCCTGATCCAGGTGCTCGCTTGCCCTGGATGAGGTTGCACTCCCTCTGAAGAGACAGGTATGTAGTTTGGGGGTACTCCAGGATCCACCTTGTTGCTGGAGGCCTGGGAGACCTCAGTGGTTCAGAACACCCATTACCATCTTCGGTTGGTGTGACAACTACGCCCATTCCTGGATAGGGATAGCTTCGCCACTGTGGTTCATGGCCTGGTAACTTCATGACCAGAATGCTGCAATGCACTCCACGTGGGCTGCCTTTGTGCCCGGTCTGGAAGCTGGAGCTGGTGCGGAACGCAGCAGCCAGCCACCCAGCCATGTTCGCGTAACACTTGTGTGAAAAGAACTGCGCCGGCTGCCTATTAGCTGCCAAGCCACGTTCATGGCTGTGTTATTGACATTCGGTGTCCTAAATAACTTGTGACCAGGGTGCCTAGCAGACCACCTTCCCTCCTATATGCCCAGGCACCCTTTCAGACCGTCAGAGGAGGCTGGAGCGCCCTCTCCCGCAGAGTTCCGAGGGGCAGGAAATATGGCAGGCTTAAGCCCCTCCTGCGTGGACACTTGCTCGGCCTCCTGCAGCTTGTGGTTAACTGCAGCTGCTATCTGCTGCTCCATCTTACTGTTCTGCGAATTCTTTTTATCGTTATTGTAGTTGAAATTGTTTTTAGTAGTGTATTTTAAATAGTGTTTTTTAATATTTATATGTAAACCGCTTGGAGATTTTATTATATTAAGTGGTATATAAGTATTTTTAATAAAGAATAACAAAGTAAACCCCCTTCCCCCTTGTGCCACATTCCCAATCCTGCATGGCTCCTACTGAAAGACAGAATGTGTTTCATGTAACCTGAAATTAAGAACTGATCCGGGGTCCTGAACTGGGATTTCTGACAGCGGGACGCAAGAGACAGACTCCTTGTGTCGTCTTGCCAGAGGAGGGAGATGCTGGCTGGCACTCAACTGGAGCTCAGTGCCATTATTGCACAAAGCTGCTGCACAGCAGCTCCTGGCACAGCAGGAATCAGGTGAGACTCAGCACCTCGGGGCTCCTCCTGGTCATCCGAAGCGCCTGGCGTGGCCGGCTCTTCAGTCTCAGCTGCTCTCAGGTGGGACCTGTTTTCAGCTGGCCTCCTGACTGCCCGCCTTCCCTCTGGGACTATGGCAGCAGATATGATTCCCCATTCTGCCGCTGCTGCAGGAGCAGCAGCATGATGATGAGAGAAATCGTGCTGTCTTCCATGCAACTTCTAATGGCACAGGAAGCCTCACCTGGATACTGCTGGCCAGGACTTGCACATCTCTTGTCCAGTCCCTGCTGGAGGTTACGTGGACTTCATGGAAGCAGCTCGGCACTGCCAGGAGAAGCCTCATGGTTTCTTTGTTTTTCCTGAGCCACCCACATTAACATCTTGCATACTGATAGCAAACTTATTCCCTGAGTGTGGATCCTTACGTGGCCCAAACAGCACCATTAGTGGTGTAGTGGTAAATTTTGAAGTGCAGGCACTCAGCATGAGGGTCCTCACAGCGACGCTCCCAAGGAGAGTCCCAAAATTCACAAAGCCATATCAATGAACAAGTTCTAGTAGCTTTCATCCGCCCAAGGAGCAGGTCTTTACTAAAGCTAATGGGTCTCAATTGCCCCTTCAGGACCAGGCCACCCCAAATACTTTGCATGACAACAGGGAACAATATATTGCTGCTGGGAAAATTCATTTCCTCTCAGCTACTGTGAGGTTTGCAGCGCAGCACAGAGGGAAGAGGGAATCTGGGGTGGGGGGTCGCAGACGACATCAGCGTACCAGCCCATTAAAAAAGTCCCTGTGAGCCCCCCTGGCTCTACTCCAGTACTGAGCTCCACGCGCTCACACAAGGGACTCACTGGCAGGCTTGGGAGAAACCCAAAGTTGGCAGGAGTACAAAAAATCTTTAGGGGAAACAAAACCAAGGGGGTTCTCTCTGCTGTCACAATAGCCAATCAGTATTGAGCATGCTCATTGGGCATGGAATGCTGACTGCTGGGTGGGGGTTACGGGAAATGGGGTGAGGGAGGTAGAATGTAATGGAGTAAAGGGCAGGGCTGGCTGGCAGGCAACCTGAGCAGGAGCACCCTACATGTACTGCACCCTTTTACTGCAGTTCCCACTTGTGCAAACACTCACCCAGCACCAAGGTTGGCCAGCTGGAGATGCGTGCTTTCAGGCCCTGGTAAAAGATCTGGTGTAAAAACATGATTGTCTCACTGAAAGAGAAACAAACAAACAAGGCCAATAAGACGGAAATGGAAAACTCGGGAATCCCTGGCTTGGGGGGCAGTGCCAGGGCTCACACATTACATGCAGAAGGTCCAGGGTCAACCTCTAGCTGGGATGTTGCCAGCCACTTCAAAAAATCATGGCTCAGGCCCTAAGGACAAACATCTGCATGAACGTTACATACACACACGCACACATGTATGTATGCATGCAAATTTAGAAATAACTATTAGAATTTATTTACATTCCACAGAATGCAAAAACAGCCAATTAGTTTCCCATCCAAATCACCCAAAGAAAATCCGTTGTTGAATTAATTTGTACCCCACCTCCAGGTCATCCCAAGTCAGTAGTTCCTTGTCTATAATTAATTTGCGATGGCAACTTTCCCACTAAAATGGAGTTTAAAAAAAACTGACAGAGCATTAATCCAAAAGCAAGCCAAGGGCACAACCAATTAATTTCCCAGTTCCTACCCAGATCCTGCTCCAAAATGTGATCAATTCCCCTTCAGTTAATTATCCCATTAATCAATCATCATTAACTCCTTAAATTCCATTCAAAAAATTCTCCCCCACTCATTTCTCTCCCCCCCCCCACGGCAGCCATGTGACCTACGCTCCAGAGGACAGTGCTCTACTGTTCAAGCCCGCTTTGAAGATAAGCTACCGTAAGAAACCAGGAAGCAGGGCCCAGCAGACTGAGTGGGCACACAGGGCACACGGTGGTAGTCTTCCCCGCTCTGGTGACATGGATTGCATTTCTATTTAAATTACATAAATTATTTCTTAATTTGCATCTATGCCTATAAATTAGCATATGGAATTTTATGCAAACTGTGTCCTCTTTCGTCCTCTTCTCTCGGAGGGAGCATCCAATGTGCGAGGAATCTGCAGGAATCTGCAAAGGGGCTCATGCAGCGATTTCTGGCAAAACCAAATTTCCTCCGGAACTGTGCTGTACTTGAAGACCTGCTTCCTGAATGTGGCAGATATTGCCGTACACAGGGGCGTCAGCACATGGGGGAAAACATTGTGCATGTGCATGCATACACACGTGACAGAGGCACTTTCCAATTTCTCTCTTCCTCTCTTTTCCCTGGAGAAAGTCACCCCTACCTCCTGCACTAGGCTGAGAAGAAAAGCTTCCATGAGCACATATGGGAAGTTTTTTTCTCTTCACTAAGCTTACTTGCCACACTGGGGAAGGGGGGATTTTGGGGGTGCAGCAAAAGGCGAGGGGAGGGTTAACTCTTCCCTCCCCAGCTGTGATCCCCCTGAAAAGCACCCCCTGCATGGCAACTAAGCTTAGAAAAAAAAACCTTCCATTGGCAACGATGGACACTCAGGGCTCTGGGAAATAGAGTCACGGCTTGGGCTCCTATGGGCAGGACCGAGCAATGCCTCAGATCCCTGGCAGCATCTCCAGGGAGAACTGGGAAAGCATTTTGCCTGAAAGCCTGGAGAGCCATTGCTGCCAGTCAGTGTCAATAACACTGGGCTAGGTGCACGAAGGGCCTGGCTCAGCCTAAGGCATATTCCCACGCAAATATGGTTTGCAAATAGGGTTCATTTGCCCTATTTGCCCAAAGGGCTGGATGTGCCTGATCTCGTCTGATCTTGGCAGCTGAGCAGGGTCAGCCCTGGTTAGAACTTGGATGGGAGACCACCTGGGAATCAGGCTTCCTGCATTGAGCAGGGGGTTGGACTCGATGGTCTTGTAGGCCCCTTCCAACCCTATGATTCTATGATACTATTTTCATAGGGCTCTTAAAGTTGATGGAGCAAAAATCCAATAATGCCCGTTGCTAACAAACTTTTCATTACAAAAGAATGAAGTCTCTCCCCACCACTCAGTTCTGTGTACCTGATATTGTAGGCCAAAGGAAAATGATCCCCAAATGACAACAGTTTGGGGCACAATCAGCTGGGCAAAGGGGCTCCAGAAAGACTTAAGCAAACAAATTAGCCAACTCGATTCCTTAGTAGTAGTAGTAGTAGTAGTAGTAGTAGTAGTAGTAGATGATTATCACAGAGAGTGGAAATCTGCTCTCCACTTGTTTGAGACCATACCTATCATTTTATGGTCTGGTTTGTATTTTCGATCATTTTGACATTGTCTTCTCCCTCTGTGTAGGATCAGATGAACATTTTTTTCCACCAATATGAGGCTGGTTGTGTGCTGGACACTTTCAAATCCTGTAGTTTCTGTTTAATTTCCAATGCATGATTACAGAAGCCCACATGTGTTAAGGGAAAAAATTGTTTGAATGCTCTCTCATTTCTGTATCTCTTGTATACCTCCTTTCAATTGCCAGCTGTTGCCCAAACTGCCACATGCCATCCTCAGGCACACCAACCTCACCCTTTGCCCATTGGCTGCTGCCACTGGTTCCCCTTTCATTATTTTGGCAAAGTGCCCTGGAGCCCTTCTGCATGAATTATCTCTGACCCCTCTCACAGCACTTCAGTGCCCTCCTTAATTAATTCTACTCTTTCAAGGGGCTTCATTCTTAAAGCTCCACTTAATATCACAAAAGGCTCCCCTTCTTTGGAAGTCAGATTTGCCCGTCTGCTGGGATCTCGGTATAATTACATAAATTGTGTAATTTATACAACTTGTGTAATGAAGTGCCCCATGATATCCTGATGAGCAACTTGCTCAAAGTGGGCTAGATGAAACAACGATCCGGTGGATCCACAGTTGGCTACAGAATCGGACTCAAAGAGGGCTTATCAATGGGACCTTCTCAAACTGGGGAGAGGTCACGAGCGGGGTACCGCAGGGCTCAGTCCTGGGCCCAGTGCTCTTCAACATTTTTATTAATGACCTGGAGGAGGAGGTGCAGGGCATGCTGATCAAATTTGCAGATGACACAAAATTGGGCGGGATAGCTAATACTTTGGAAGACAGAAACAAAATTCAAAGTGATCTGGATAGACTGGAGCGCTGGGCAGAAAACAGAATGACATTTAATAGGGATAAATGCCAAATTCTGCACCTAGGAAAAAGAAACCAAATGCACAGTTACAAGATGGGGGATACTTGGCTTAAGAATACTACAAGCGAGAAGGCTGCATTAATAGAAGTACAGCTTCCAAATCCCGTGAAGTACTAGTCCCCCACTACTCAGTACTGGTTAGACCTCATCTTGAGTACTCTGTCCTATTCTGGGCACCGCACTTTAAGAAGGATGCAGACAAACCGGAGAGGGTTCAGAGGAGGGCAACAAAGATGATCAGGGGACTGGAAACAAAGCCCTATGAAGAGAGACTGAAGGAACTGGGCCTGTTTAGCCTTGAGAAGAGAAGACTGAGGGGAGATAGGATAGCGCTCTTCAAGTACTTGAAAGGTTATCAGAGAGGAAGGCCAGGATCTCTTCTCCATCATCCCAGAGTGTAGGACATGGAATCATGGGCTCAAGTGACAGGAAGCCAGATTCCGGCTGAACATCAGGAAAAACGTCCTGACTGTTACAACAATACGACAATGGAACCAATCTCCTAGGGAGGTGGTGGGCTCTCTCACACTAGAGGCATTCAAGACGAGGCTGGACAGCCATCTGTCAGAGATGCTTTGACTTAGATTCCTGCACTGAGCAGGAGGTTGGACTTGATGGTCTTATAGGCCCCTACCAACCCTACTATTCTATGATTCTATGAAATTTAAGCTAGGAAGTCCAGGATTCCAGTTCAGCAGGAGAAAAACTTGGTTTAAATCCTGATTTTCATAATTTCTTTTTCAGGAAAGATTCCAAATAACCTCAGCAGTTCTCCTTTGGTTGAGACACTTATGTGTCTTTTTGATAAGCATCCAGCTACACGCTTATGGAAAACAAGCCCAAAGATTTCTTAGAGCTGTACTAATTCCCTGCAGTTGATACAGTATCCCCACCATCTTCATTTCTTGCCCCCCCTAAAAAAAACATGCCATTGAAACATCTCAGCTTTCCCCAGGAAGGTGCAGTTGGGTGATAGTCATGGTGGAGATCAATCTGTCATCTCTGCTTCTTCTTCATTGCCTTTGCTAGTATTTGATTATATGAATTCTAATGGCATTGTGGTTTGTTTTTGTAATGCTTCCTTTCTTCCACCCACTTTCACATTTAAGGCACAGAAGGTAATATATTACAGAAAGACTAAAACGAGAAGACAAATCAACTCTGGGCTTCTCTATACGAGGATTTTATTGTGCACTAGTGATTGGTCACTCATGGAAATTTGTGGGTCCTTTACACGACGTCGTCAACCTCCAGGACCTCTCCCGTACTTTTTGACCAATATCATGGCTTTTCCCTTAAGGGGGAAAATGTGGCATTAAATCTGAGAAGTGCGATATTGCTGCATGTAGCGCACAATCACGCTATACCACAGTGCCATTTACTGGCCGTTTAATGAAACATATAGAACTTGCAGTCAAAGGACCCCCTCCCCAAGCAGGGGGAAGCACGTCTAAAGAAGCCAATCTTGATATTGCAAAGAATCTGGAAGTAGAAGTCTCAATAAAGCTGCAGGATAAAAGCATGGTGTAAAGAAGCCCTCTACACTATGTCCCTCCCTGAGGCAACAACTCATTCTTTGTAAACCTTCTGAACCAGGATATGCTGGCCACTCTTGGCTTCCTTCAGTCATATGAGCCAGGTGGTCTTACAACACAGAGGGGTGGGTAAGAAATTCACTCTGAGGGCTTTTAAAAATGGATTTACCAGATCTGCACCTCCTGGAGCCACACACAATTTGCAGCCAGAAATCAGTACATGTCTGGGTTTGCAATGTATTCCACAAGAAAAAAAAGGGTTCAACAACATGTGCATATTTGGAAAATGTGCATGGAAAACACATCCATTTCTAAAATGCACACAAATACATACAGATTTTTTTCCCCCTGTTAAAAAAATATCTGCAGGGAACTGGCATGGAATGGACTTGGAGGGGGGAAAAGGAGGAAGCCCATGGAAACTGACTTGACATATCCCCCCATATCCTCACTGCACACCTACACAACTCAAAACACCAATGCCAAGGGGGCCAGGCACATGTTCAAGTGTGCTTTGGCCATGCAGAATTGTCTTCATATAAAGAGGGGGCCAGTGAAAGCAGACTGATGGGCCTTTCATTTGTTCTTGGACATCATAGTCCCTGCTGCAGCACTGGGCAGTGGAAGAATCAGGCAGACAGGAGATATTTGAACAGCACACCTGAAAAAAGCATTTCTGCTGCCCACTCATACTCACTAGCGCATCATGTCCTCTTGAAGGGAAGGAATTGTTCAATTCCAGCCACAGAGCAGCTCCTTGTGGGGTTGCTGGGATGTATGGACTGTTGTTCCTTAGCAGGATGCATGGAAATGAGGATCACAGTCATACAATTGTCCTGCCTTGTGGAAAGGGAGTAATAATGAACAGTGCTGTTGTATTTTCGGTTATGTCATTTATGGAAGACAATTAGATGTTCTTCAAGTCAAGAAGATTTGGGGGTTGGACTCGATGGTCTTACAGGTGCTTTCCAACCCTCCTATTCTACGATTCTATACTATTCTATGAAGATGGTTCAGAAGCAAATTCCACTGGGTGTCACCACAGAGTGAAGGGAGGCCATCAACTCCTAGAATGTGGGGTTTTCCTTATTGTTGCTTTTAGCTGAGCACCACAAGGTACAGGACTGTTGCAGAGCATGATCCAGCTCAAAGAAATTTGGCCTGGGCAGTAGGACCGACCAGCCATTCCAGCTCCTGAACCCGCGGTTCCATTCCTGCCCTAAACGAGGCCACTGTCTGTCTGTTTTCATAATACCTTGCTCTGAGCATCAGATGCTTTCATGAGTGGTCAGCCAAATAGGGTGTGGAGTAAGCGGCAAAACCTGTTTGTCACAGGATGCCAGGCATGGCACCTGCTCCTGATGGAATGATCAAAAGCATCAGTAGTTACAACAACAGAAACAGTCTGGGGTGGGGTTGGGGGGAGAAGGGTTTCAGTAACAGGGGAGGTGACTGCATTTGGTAACAGAAGAAACACTGGTGCATGGATTTGGGGCTCAGAGTACTCAGCCCAGCTGTTCATGGCACAGTTAGCACAGGGCTCCATTTTTCTAACTGATTTGAACGGGAAGACAACCAATGACTTCCATTCAGTGGAAACAAAGCCCACCTCAGGTACAGCACAGCTTTGGAGGGAATTCCTTCAGCCAGAAATGTGGCAATCACATTTGCATGTGGCAGTTCCCCCTTTGGTTCCTTGCAGAATCCTTGCACATGGGATGCTCAGTCTTGGAAGGAGGTGGGGAATCCTGCACGTGGTGGCTCCTTTGCCTGGCCACATGCCTGATGCCAGCATCCCTCAAGTACATTGTGCAGCAAGCATCTCTGCCCTCGGGCCAAGCACCCTGCCATGTAGGCTGCCATTGTTTGTGGCACTGTGCATGCGTCTCGAACCCAGGACTCCAGCAGCCAGTCTCTCTGGTGCATTACCTCCTGCACACCCAGCAGTCTGGTTCCTTGGCATGACTGACAGATTAAGCTCTGAATAGTGTCAGATGACCCCTCCTTGGCACCTTACATCAAGAAGCACAAATAACCTATCTAGAAATACAATCAAGACCAATCCGACACCCTTTTATTTATGTGTTGTGCCATCCTGAAGTGTGATAATCATCACTTCCCAAACAGGAGTGGAAGGGCTGCAGCTTCTCTCTCCTCTCCACTGCTCTCAGTACCTAAAGAAGGAGCTCCCTGTCTGGAATACCTGGATCCAAATATGACTGCACGTTTACATCATCACATCTCCTCCAAAAGGAAACTTGTCTGAATCCAAGAAGTGAAGGACATTGCAAGCTTGACTGAGTCATAAAGATTCGGTCCTGGTGAAGCTGCCGGAAGTACAAAACAGCACAGCAAATCAGAGCAGCGGGGTGTCTCCATGAGCGATTTACTGCAAGGTTGCTGCATTCGGAGGTCGTTCGGGGCATGTGACGTCATTACCATCTCGCAGCCACCCCAGAGTTTTGCGCTGAAAAGCTGGTTCTTCTGAGATCACTTTTAGTCCAATTGTTTTCCTTAATACCGCTTGTCTGCACTTCTGTTGTGGTGTGCACCACCCTCCGCATTTACTCCAGCGTGATTTCCCTGCTCAAGGTCATGTCTTTCACCTGGCCGTGACCTCACTGACCCCAGTCAAGGGGCGTTTCCCCCGTGTTTTCCCCGCCTGTGTTTCCCCGATGTTTCTGCCATTTCATGGCTGGCTGTCAGAGTTCTGAGCTACCTCATGGCATTTACTTCAAATGCCTACCACTAAACTCTGGTGGCCATCCCTGCAAAGGTGTGCTCCAGGCAGCCTCCAACTTTTTTTTTAAAAGTAAAGAATTAAAGTGAAATAGCGTTTTTCCCGGCAGTACCTACACCTCCTATCTCACTATCTCGCATCTGCCAGCAATTTCTATACCCCCTAACTTGCTATTTCACTGTTTCGCTATCTCACTATCGCACAATAGTGAGATAGTGAGATGGGAGTATAGGAATTGCTGGCAAATACGAGATAGTGAGATGGGGACAGGGCTTGCTAATGCGGTTTTAAAGGGAAAGAAATAAAAAAAAAGTGGACTCGGGCATAGGGGAAGCCGGTGTCTCCTCAGAAGTAACACCCATTGTGGTCAATGAGGCTTGTTCCCTAAATATCGATGCTGCGTTTCTTTACTGTTTGCTTTGTTGCTATAAGGAAGTAATTAAAGCGAAGCTTTGCTCCACTGCATTACAGGAGCTTTAGGGGAAGGAGACGGGGGTAGAGCCTGGACGGGGGCGGGCAAGCCTTTCTTATAGATTGAGCAGCCCCTGTCAGTCTGATGACATTCACTCTGCCCCCGCCCCACCCGGAAGTATATTCTTGTGAAGCAACTTAGAATGGTGAGGTGCACTCGTTCGTGGAACTTTGAGCGGACCGAAGCCAGTTCCTTGAAAAATCCAGGTAAGCCACCATTGTTGCTTCTTCCATGGTCATGGAGACACCCCCCAGGCCTCAAACAAAATGAAACCACTACTGCTAAACATACTCAACATGCTAGTGTTTTTATACACGAAAAGGGTCAGGCTAAAAGGGAAGTTATTTGGCTCCACCTGGCTTCTAGGTGACATTCCTCCCCCCCCCCCGCCTTGTGACTCCTGCTTGCACCCAAGGCTCTCATCCAGAGCCCTTGCTATTGCACCTACTAGCTGCTTTAAAACATGACAAGGCCAAATTAACCTATAGCTTGCAACTTTTTTTGTGGGTGAACCCCTGCCATTGCTATTCCAACACCCATTCTCAATGGCCTGTGGATCATTCTACTAGACTCATTCCTTTCAGGAGGCAAGAGTGTTGTTTGAATGTCTCAATAAAAACAGAACTGCTGAGGTTATTTGGGATATTTCCTACAAAAGAAATGATGAAAATCAGGATTTAAACCAAGTTTTTCTCCTGCTGAACTAGAATCTTGGACTTCCTAGCTTAAATTTCATAGAATCATAGAATAGTAGGGTTGGAAGGGACCTATAAGACCATTGAGTCCAACCCCCTGCTCAATGCAGGAATCTAAGTCAAAGCATCCCCGACAGATGGCTGTCCAGCCTCGTCTTGAATGCCTCCAGTGTGGGAGAGCCCACCACCTCCCTAGGAGATTGGTTCCACTGTTGTATTGCTCTAACAGTCAGGACATTTTTACTGATGTTCAGCCAGAATCTGGCTTCCTGTAACTTGAGCCCATGATTCCGTGTCCTGCACTCTGGGATGATTGGGAAGAGATCCTGGCCTTCCTCTCTGGGACAACCTTTCAAGGACTTGAAGAGCACTATCATATCTCCCCTCAGTCTTCTCTTCAATCTCTCTTCATAGGGCTTTGTTTCCAGTCCCCTGATCATCTTTGTTGCCCTCCTCTGGACCCCCTCCAGTTTGTCTGTATTCTTCTTAAAGTGTGGTGCCCAGAACTGGACACAGTACTCCAGATGAGGCCTAACCAGTGCTGAGTAGAGGGGAAGTAGTACTTCACGGGATTTAGAAGCTATATTTCTATTAATACACCCAAAAATAGCATTTGCCTTTTTTGCAGCCACATCACATTGTCGGCTCATATTCAGCATGTGATCTACCACAATTCCAAGATCCTTCTCACTTGTAGTAATGTTGAGCCTAGTATCCCCCATCTTGTAACTGTGCATTTGATTTCTTTTTCCAGAATTTGGCATTTATCCCTATTAAATGTCATTCTGTTGTTTTCAGCCCAGCGCTCCACCCTATCAAGATCACTTTGCATTTTGTTTCTGTCTTCCAGGGTATTAGCTATCCTGCCCAATGATTCTATATCCTGTATCCTTGTATGCTCCCCAACAGACAGTTATGCATCAGGTGAAGATATTCCTAACATTGAGCTGATGCCATCAGGGACATTGCACCTGCTACCCTGCTCTCTGTTGAGTTACTGTGCACAGCGGTCCTGCTGGGTCACTGGTTGGCAACCCCGCACGTCTTTTCCTTCAGGATCTCCTTCATCACAGATGCTGTTCAATAGAGGCTTTGACTTTGCTACAGGTATTGTTTTGTGATTGCTAGGGAGTGGTAGGTAGAGGTCCCTTTCCCCCACCCCCACCCCAGTAGGGTCTGGCTTCAGCTGGCCTTAGGATGGGACTTGGGGGCCAGGCAGACAGCTTGATGGGCTTGGGGAGGAACTGGAAGGATAATGCCACATGATGTGCCCCTTTGCTGTCTGCTGCTGTGGCAGAGTGGTTAGGGAGCTGCTTTGTGGTGTCTGGTTCAAATCCCAGGTTCAAATCCCAGGTTCTCCCTTTCTTTAGCCCCTGGCAGGCCTGATTTTTTTATTGATGTGCAGAAGGAGAGTAGGGCGGGGGGGGGGGCTACACAGTGTTTCAAAGTGTTTCATGCATCAGAAAGCATGGCATTATTTTTGTGGAAACTGTAAGCAAAAGGTATTATGCTAATATGGACTTCAGAATTTTTGTATGGCTAACATAGCTACTTTTGCTCCCCACCCCCCAACACACATTTTTTTGTTAACACCTTAACTCTTCTCTTAACTCTTCTCAGTTTTTTCCATTGTGGAATATCAAGTAGTTTTTCTTGGGTCGAACATAGCCAGTCTCACACTCACCTGTTTAGAAAAATGCTGCTGACATCGTCATGGGTGATGGGAGGCCTCTTGGAGCTGGCCGCCATCCTCAGCGGGCGCAGGAAGTTGTTGACCAGAATGTGCAGCTGCTGGACATATTCTGCCTCAGCTTCCAACATGCTGAAGACCACCTGATTTCTCTTCCGCATGCTGTCAGCGTGAGGTGAGCGAATGTAGTCTTGGATGATGGTCTTCCATTTCCTCCTGCATAACCAGCCCCGTAAAAAGCTCTGGACCTATTTACAGAGGAGAGGTTCTTAAGATGACTGTGCATAGCAAAGCAGCCAAGCCATGCCGACTCAAATGCACATGTAAGCGGGTACCTTGAGATACAGGCAGCTCCTTCAGCTCGCACAAGGCATCAGTGTGGTATTTCGTCAAATGCATTCTAGCTTTGCAATGGGCTTCCTCAGCTGCATTTTTATGGATTGAAACAGGTCCCCCATCCCGTCCATGGCAGTTCCATTTGCACAGGAAGTTCCACTTCCACTGCAAATTTCCCCTTAAAGGCGACATTGCACATGTTCGTTGCCTCTGTGCTGACATACACAAAGGGACATATTAAATTGCACAACTGCAAGGCTGAAATCTGCTCAAGGGCCAAGGGCGAAAATCTGCTTCAGTGGCTGGGTCTATAGGAAACAATAGTCTGTATCTGGGCATGAGCTAACTCCCTTTCCCTCTCTGCTGGAGAGCCACCCACAACCAGCCTCCACATAAACCTTGGAGGAAAGAGAAACACTTCTAGAGCAGACTGCATAATGCTCAGGTAGGTGAGATCATGAATCCTGGAAATGTAAACACAGTAATTCTACATGTTAGCACTTGTACCTATGCACACCAGTCCCACTGTCAGCGTCCATATTCACCAGCCTGCATGCACTAATGTGCACATGCACCAAACAGCATGCTTGAAAACTAGCTCAGACATATGAATAAAGCCTATACTGTGCCAATCATTGGTCTGTCCAGCCCAGTATTCTCTACCTGGGGTGCTTTCAGATGGAGGGGACTTCACATTAACAATCCAAAGGCCTTGTGCAGCTATTTTGTGTTTTCTCCTTAATCACAGAATCATAGAATAGTAGCGTTGGAAGGGGCCTATAAGACCATTGAGTGCAACCCCCTGCTCAATGCAGGAATCCAAGTCAGAGCATCCCCGACAGGTGGCTGTCCAGCCTCGTCTTGAAGGCCTCCAGTGTGGGAGAGCCCACCACCTCCCTAGGTAATTGGTTCCATTGTCGTATTGCTCTTACAGTCAGGACGTTTTTCCTGATGTTCAGCTGGAATCTGGCTTCCTGTCACTTGAGCCCATGATTCCGTGTCCTGCACTCTGGGATGATCAAGAAGAGATCCTGGCTTTCCTCTCTGTGACAACCTTTCAAGTACTCAAAGAGCACTATCCTATCTCCCCTCAGTCTTCTCTTCTCAAGGCTAAACAGGCCCAGTTCTTGAAGTCTCTCTTCATAAGGCTTTGTTTTCAGTCCCCTGATCATCTTTGTTGCCCTCCTCTGAACCCTCTCCAGCTTGTCTGCATCCTTCTTAAAGTGTGGTGCCCAGAACTGGACACAGTACTCCAGATGAGGCCTAACCAATGCTGAGTAGAGGGGAACTAGTACTTCACGGGTTTTCGAAGCGATGCTTCTATGAATTCAGCCAAAAAGAGCATTTGCCTTTTTTGCAGCCACATCACATTGCTGGCTCATATTCAGCTTGTGATCAACAACAATTCCAAGATCCTTCTCGCTTGTAGTGTGGTTGAGCCATGTATCCCCCATCTTGTAACTCTGCATTTGGTTTCTTTTCCCTAGGTGCAGAACTTTGCATTTATCCCTATTAAATGTCATTCTGTTGTTTTCTGCCCAGTGCTCCAGTCTATCCAGATCACTTTGAATTTTGTTTCTGTCTTCCAAAGTATTAGCTATCCCGCCCATTTGTGTCATCTGCAAATCTGATCAGCATTCCCTGCACCTCCTCCTCCAAGTCATTAATAAAAACATTGAAGAGCACTGGGCCCAGGACTGAGCCCTGTGGTACCCCGCTCGTTACCTCTCCCCAGTTTGAGAAGATCCCATTGATAAGCTTGAGAAGATCCCATTGATTTGAGTCCAATTCTGTAGCCAACTGTGGATCCACCAGATCGTTGTTTCATCTAGCCCACTTTGAGCTAGTTTGCTCATCAGGATATCATGACGCACTTTGTCGAAAGCTTTGCTGAAGTCGAGGTATATTATGTCCACAGCATTCCCACAGTCCACAAGGGAGGTAACCTGATCAAAAAATGAGATCAGATTCGTCTGGCAGGATTTCTTCTTGACAAATCCATGTTTGCTTCAAGTAATCACTGCATTGTTTTCAAGGTGCTTACAGATGGATTGCTTTATCATCTGCTCCAGAATTTTCCCAGGGATTGATGTCAGACTGATCTGTAGTTCCCAGGTTCTTCCTTTTTACCCTTTTTGAAGATGGGGACAACATTAGCCCTCCTCCAGTCATCTGGCACTTCACCCATCCTCCATGATTTCTCAAAGATAATAGACAGCGGTTCTGAGGGTTCTTCTGCCAGTTCCTTTATTACTCTAGGGTGCAGTTCATCTGGCCCTGGAGATTTGAACTCATTCAAAGTAATTAGGTGTTCCTTGACCATATGCCTTTCACTCTCAAGCTGCAACCCTGCCCCTTCAGCCTGTACTTCGCCTTTGCCAGGGGGGTCATAGACCCTCTTTTGGGAGAAGACTGAGCCAAAGTAGGAATTGAGCACCTCTGCCTTTTCTTTGTCATGTTATCATTTTGCCATCCTTATTTAATAGCTGAACCACCATTTCTTTCCTCTGTCTTTTACTATGCACACAGTTCAAGAAAGCCTTTTTGTTGCTTTTAGCATCCCTCGCTGACCTCAGCTCGTTCTCAGCTTTAGCCTTCCTGACGCCATCCCTGCAATTCTGTGCTACCTGCCTGTACTCTTCCTTGGTAGCTTGGCCTTCTTTCCACTTCCTATATGTGTCCTTTTTTGTTTTCAGGTCATCCTTAAGCTTTTTGTGAAGCCACATTGGCTTCTTTTGTTGTCTTCCACCTTTTCTTCTTGTTGGAATTGTTTATAATTGTGCCTTGAGAATTTCCTTTTTTAAAAACTCCCACCCATCTTGGACTCCTTTTCTCATTAGAGTCGCTTACTTAGCATTGTTCAGAGTTTATTAAAGTTGGCTTTCCTAAAATCCAGGGTAAGCGTTTGGCTACGCTTGGCTTTTGCTTCATTTCAAACCAAGAACTCAAATTTAACAAGGGCGCTTTCCCCCAGAGTTCCTGTAACTGCTATTTACCCACCAAGTCATCTCTGTCGGTAGGATCAAGTCAAGGATAGCTGATCCTCTAGTTCCTACCTCTACTTTTTGTAGGAGGAAGTTATCCGCCACACAAGTCAGGAATTTCCTGGAGGGGCCATGTTTTGCAGAATTTGTCTCCCAACAAATATCAGGGAAATTGAAGTCCCCCATTACTACTACATCATGCCTCCTTGAAACATTGGCTATTTGCTTTTCAAAAGTTTCATCCTCATCTTCTCCTCGATTGGGTGGCCAGTAGTAGACTCCAACCACCAGGTTCCTTTTATTCTTTGCTCCATTTATTTTAATCCAGATGCTCTCGATGGGGCTACCAAGCCCATCCTCCTGTATTTCTGTGCAGAATTTTTAACATATAGTGCAACCCCACCTCCCTTTCGGTTCCTCCTGTTCTTTTTGAACAAGTTATATCCTTCAATTGCTGTATTCCAGTCATGGGAGTCATCCCACCAAGTCTCAGTTACACCTATCAAGTCATAATTTCCCTCCTGCATTAAGAGTTCATGTTCATTCTGTTTGTTTCCCATACTCTGGGCATTAGTATATAGACATCGAAGACCATGTGCTTCATGGTCTGGCTTTCTTCCTACATGTTTCTGAATACTATTATTGGGCGCTATTAGAGCTGTTCTCTCCATTGCGGTGCATGAGCCTTTGTCCATTGTTACCCCCAACTTTATGTCTCTCTCCCCCGTAGGATTCAGTTTAAAGCCCTCCTGATGAAGTTCTTCATGCTGTGGCCAAACACATTCTTCCCAGCCGTTGTGAGGTGCAGCCCGTCCCTTGCCAACAGTCCATCTTCCAGGAAGTATAGCCCGTGGTCCCAGAATCCAAATCTCTCTCGTCAGCACCACCTTCGTAGCCAGTCATTCACCCGGAGTATTTTTCTTTCCTTTTCTATTTATTTATTTATTACATTTATATCCCGCCTTTTTTCCTCCAAGGAACTCAAGGTGGCGTACATAACCCTCCTCCTCCTCCATTTTATCCTCACAACAACAACCCTGTGAGGTAGGTTGGGCTGAGAGTCTGTGACTGGCCCAAAGTCACCCAGTGAGCTTCCATGGCCGAGTGGGGACTAGAACCCGGATCTCCCGACTCCCAGTCCAGCACTCTAGCCACTACACCATGCTGGCTCTCTATTCTATCCCTCTTCTAACTACTGGAAGGATGGATGAGAAAACTATATGGGCTCCAAAGTTCTTGAGTTTCCTCCCCAAAGCTTCAAAGTCTGATGTACTTTCTTCATAGCTCCGCTTGGTGGTATCATTTGTTCCCACAAGGATGAGAAGAAAGGGATACCTGTTAGTGGGCTTTATGAATGCAGGCAACCTTTCAGTCACATCTCTAATCCATCCTCCTGGAAGACAACATACCTGGCGAGTCCATGGGCCTTTGCGACATACCTGGGTTTCAATCCCACACAGCAAGGAGTCTCTCACTACTACTACTCTTCTCTTCTTGTAGCTGTAGGCCTGGGTTTCATCGCGTCTGCTTGGCCGAGCTTCAGCCTCTTGCTCACTCTCATGCAGGTTCCCCTGTAATTCTTCCTCTGCAGGCTGTCCTCCAGTCTCCTCCTCAAGTACCTGGAAGCGGTTTCATAGCTCCACTGCTTCCACTGGTGCAGAGTGGCATCTAGTTCTTCTGCTCCTGTCACCCTTTCCCATGGAGTATCCTCTACTGCATTTTTCCTCACCTCAGCATTTTCCACTTCTGCCTCAGCTTGCTGTTGCTCTTCTAACTTCTGTTCTTCGCTTTGCTGCTGTAGTTCCCCCATTCTGTCCAAGAACTCTTCGTGTTCTCTTATTCCCTGGAGGGTCGACAGTCGCCGCTCCAGTCCTCTTACTTTTTCTTCCAGCAGTGTGATCAACTTGAAGTTGTTGCAGGTGTAGGCCATGTTGTTCTCAGGCAAGAAAACAAACATTGCACACACCTCGCAGGTCACCACCACTGGAGAGTCTTGACCTTCCATAGTCTTTTCCCTTTTTGTGTCTAGCTTCCTGATTGTTCTAGAGTAGCCTATGCCTGGTCTTCTACTCACTCTTTGCCTTTGTCTCCTTTGTCTCTTCTGCCACTGCAGCTCCCCTGGCCAACTCCTGTTTGCTCCCCCTGTTCACTCGCTCTGATCGCTCGCTCTCTGGGAGCTTGCTTGCTTGCTTCTGTAGTCCCTAGACCAGCTGGACCAGCTTCCTCTGCTCGGCTCAGCTGGGAGGTGGGAAACAGACATGGATTTTCCATGGTAAGGAAAAAAAGATGGAAGAAGATGTGGGAAAACACAGAAGGTTTACAAGTGGAAGATAATGTAATCTGGACATCCCTCCCATAACATCCCATGAATGCATCAGGGTGATGACAGTGCCATAAAAGCCTTGTCTGGAAGCCCCCTCTGACTCCTTACCAGGGATTCTCCAGGGTCTCGAGCGGAGGCCTTTTCTTTCTGCAGCCTGACATTTTAACTAAAGCTGGGGATCAAACCTGGGACTTTTTGCATGCAAAGCAGGGCTCTGCCAGTGAGCTACAGCCCTCCCTACAATGCTGGTCACATTTGCCTGGTTGGTTGCTGTAGGGAACATGGAAGGTGTCTAGAGATAGACAGTCATTCCACCAGTACTACCACAACCTTTCAAGGACACTTCTATGCTCACAATGAGAAGAAGGCCATGCTGATGTTGTAGGCCACACTTTGTATGCTCTTGATCCCACCAACGGTGTGGACCAGGCAATCCATACACTTGAAGGCCTGAAATGGCTACTTTGGTCCCAGAAACCAGAGCCCCACAATGAACCCCAAGTGTAACCTTTGCTGTACACAAAACACAATGAAGAGACTGTAGAGTGAAACCTCATTCATCTCTGTCTCGAATCTCCTGAGTTACCAACTGTTTCAAACTCTGCAGGATCTACAGAAATCAATGCAAGCTTTCCATGTAAGAAATGGGAGGTGGAGGTTCTGTGGGGGTGAATCTGTGATTGCAAAGAATTGGTGATGAGGAATTAGTATGAATAACAAATTGCAGCCAGGGTATCCTTCTGTTGCAGATGCTTCTTGCCTACCTGACATTTAGGAAACATCTAAGCCTACAAGCAGTCGAAGGATAGGATTCCACTGGGTTCCATTTTGTCCCCCACACTGTTTAACATCTACATGAAACTTCTGGTAGAGGTCATCTGGGGATTTGTAGTGCAGTGTCATTAATATGTGAATGACAGCCACTCGGATCTCTCTCATCAGATGCCAACCTCAACTGAGAATGGGCAAGCAAGGGATGTGGCTAGCACATAACCAAGATGCCCAGCTTCTAAACTCCATTACCCATCCAATCTTTCAACACCCCATGCTATGCACCAAGATCACCGTTGTATCAAGGACTGTCAGCAACCATCTCCAACTCAAATATGTTGCCCAGCTTCTCTAAGGCAGCAAAAGGTGCCAAAGGCAGAGATGACAGCTGCACTGAAGACAGTTTTAAAGTTCTCCTGCACCAATTACAAAAAGAACTTCAGGAGGACTAGTCAATTGCTATGCAACCCCTTGATTTGAAACTTACAATGCTATCCATGAAACTGACCAACCTAGAGCACATTGAGAATTTAATTTAATTTAATTTAATTTAATTTCTTTTCATTTATTATATTTCTATACTGCCCCATAGCCGAAGTTCTCTGGGTGGTTCACAAAAATTAAAAACCATTAAACTACATTATATAAAATATAAAACCATTCACGTAATGATGTAGAACAAATAACATGCATAACAACGTATATCTAAAACAATTTAAAACAATCAGCCAGAGGTAATCAAGAGACTCATTATACACTGCCAGATGCCTGAGAGGACAGTTTAACCTGGCACTGAAAAGATGACAAAGTTGGTGCCAGGCATGCCTTGTTAGGGAGATTATTCCATAAATGGGGAGCCACCACTGAGAAGGCCCTCTCCCTTGTTGCCACCCTCCGAGCCTTCCCAGAGGAGGCTGCCAGAGGAAGGCATTAGATGCAGAGCATAATGTATGGGTCAGTTCATGCCAGGTACTGTGGTCTCAAGCTGTGTAGGACTTCATAGGTCAAAACCAGCACTCTGAATTGGGCTTGGAAGCATATAGGCAGCCATTGCAAGCAGGCCAGAATCAGCCTTATATGTTCGGACCTTCTGGTCCCCGTTATCAGTTCAGCTGCTGCACTTTGCACAAGCTGCAGCTTTCAAACCATCTTCAAAGACATCCCCATGTAACTTGGAGGTTACCAGAGCAGAGACAACTGAAGCCAAGTTATCCCTGTCCAGGCAGGGGCATAGCTGGGCCACCAACCAAAGTTGGTAGAAGGCAGTCCATACCACCGAGGCCACATGAGCCTCAAGTGACAGAGATGGCTCCAGGGGACCCCCCAAGCTATGAACCTGCTCCTTCAGGGGAAGTGCAACCCCATCCAGAACAGGTTGAGCACCCTCCATCCAGTCAGCAGAACCACCCACTACCAGCATCTCGGTCTTGTCTGGATTGAGTTTCAGTTTATTAGCCCTCATCCAGTCCATTGTCACAGCCAGGCACTGATTCAGCACATCCACAGCCTCACCTGAAGAAGATGAAAAGGAGAAATAGAGCTGCGTGTCATCAGCATACTGATGACAGTGTACTCCAAAACTCTGGATGACTGTGCTCAATGGTTTCATGTAGATGTTGAATAACATGGGGGACAAAACCCACCCCTGTGGAACCCCATACTGGAGAATCCATGGGGCGAAGCAATGTTCCCCAGGCACCACCTTCTGCAGCCAACCCTCCAAGGAGGAGCGAAACCACTGCAATGCCGTGCCTTCCAACTCAGACCATCGTCCCAGAAGGATACCATGGGTGATGGTATTGAAAGCCATTGAGAGATCAAGGAGAATCAACAAGGTCACGAACACCCCTGGCCCTGTTGCCACACAAACTGAAGGAGAAGGGAGGAGTGGCTCACCCGCATTTTTGTAGGAGCTGCTTTTGGTCCAGGCAGGGCTCCACAAGGGTGTACATCGCACCATTCTACGTGGCTTCACATAACTTACTTGGGGAGGGGGGTTGGAGAGAATGTCATCTGAGTGGCAGGGGCTGCTCAACCAATAAGAGAGGCTTCCTCACCTCCAGGCTCCCTAAAGAAAGTCAAAGTAGCTACTTCCCCTTTGTACATTTGTAAGACTAGCCTCCCAACAAGCCCCAAGCCTCATTGAACACAATGGGTGTTACTTCTGAGTAGACACACATATGCTTGTGCTGGGAAAGAGGTGGAGGTATGGGAAACCAGCCCCCTTTCTAACTGATACTGTGCAGGATCTCTATAATGAAGCTGTGAATTAGTTACTTCCTAAGGCAATAAAGCAAACAAGCGGAGCCTCGAGATCGCGCTTTACCACACTTAGGGAACTGGGCTTTAAACTGTGCCATTTCAATTAAGGGGGATCTCTGTAAGTACAGATGTGGGCATTCAGAGGGCAAGCCTCATTTAGCACAATGGGAGTTACTTCTGAGGAGACACTAATGGGTCTGTTGTGGGAAAGACAGCAGTAAACACAAAGATGGAAACCAGCCCCCATTTGAACCCTCAGGATCTCTATTTAGGGGAGAAGGCTCATTGGCCACAGTGGGGAACACCCCTTGACCGGGGTCATGGTGAAAGGCAATCCCCTGGGCAGGGCCAGCATACCCGAGGTCAATGCGGGAGTTGGAGCACACAGCAATTATACCACTGAGAACCAGACTTGAGGAAATGAATCGGACTTTTAAGCGGTCTCAGGAAATCTGGTTTTTCCCTGATAAGCTCCAGGGCGGCTGCTGGATGGCCATGACGTCATGTATAACAACCGCAACACGCAGCCAGCTCAGAGTAAATCACTTGTGGAAACAGGCCCCCTGTCTCTCTCCTGACATAGGTCATCATACAGGGCAACGAAGGCTGTTTCTGTGCCAAAACCAAGCCTGGACCCTGACTGAAATGGATCTGAATGAGGCACTGGATCTCAGCTTGGTTCAGGACAGAAAAATTAAAAAAAAACTAAATTCAGGTTCCTTTTTTTCTTCCTGGGCTTCATGTTCTGGTTGGAACTGCGTTTGTGGCAGTCAGTTAATTCTCTAGATCCTCTACCTTGATCTCCAAGCCAAGGTGGAGGACCTGGAGAATAGAAGCCACAGGATCAACTTGTGTGTGTGTGGTCTGGATGAATGAGGAAAGCGTTCACCTGGTTCTCCAAAATCTGCCCTGATCTTCAGCTCACAAGCCATGACATTGAATGTGCTCAATGGGGCCTTGATCTCAAATGTCCAGAGCAGCCCACAGACATTACTTGCTTTGTGAGATACCCTCAGAAGCTCCATGCAGTGCAGGCTCTCCTCAGTCCCAGATCCCTGGAATATAGGGGAACTAAATTTCAGGTTTACCTGGTCCTAGCTCCTGAAATGCTTCATAAATGCAAGTTATTTCAACCCCACAGAGACAGCCTGAGAGAAGCCGGGATCCAACACAGGTGGGGCTTCCCCTTCAAACTGTTGGTCTCCCACAGAGGTAAGACCTTAGAGGTAAGACCTTCAATTAAACTGCAAGCTGCAGCTATCTGTGAGGCCCTAGACACTGCAGTCTCCAAGCTCACTGAAATCTCAGCTGCAGAAAGTGATGCAGGATTACCTGACTCCTGGAACCCAATTCCAACTGGAACATGAAGGCTGGCAAGAAGAAAAAGAACCCGAGGAAAGAAGATGGGTACGCCACATGAATCAAAGGTGGTGGCTGGCTTTCACAGGGTATTTCCTCTAATCTTTCTTGCCCCACCATTGGTGTATCTGAAGGAACACTGACACACACTTTCACAGTGTGCAACCTCAGGTTAAAGCTCTCCATTACAAATGGAGAAGGCTGGGCAGGGGAGGGAGCGCTCCTGGATCAAAGTTGCGATTTCTCCTGACATCCCCCCACCGCAATGTCCCAACTGGGATTATTGGGACCACTGAGCACTGGTATGAGGAGGTCATGTCACGCGCTCCTCTCCCGAATGTGGGATTCTGTTTTGACTATCTTCATATACCTGTTTTTGTTACTGTTCAAATCGCATTAGTTCATGTTCTGTCTGCAGATTTCAGGGTGACAATCTGCCAGTTCGAGACAAAAGCAACACAACAAGCCAGAGTGATGTACTCATACTGGAGTGGGGGAAAGTGCCCCTTTCCCCCAAATCACAGGATTAAACAACCTCTTCTCATTAAATGTACATTGTCTGGGCTCCCGAAGAGGCACAGAATGATCCATATGATCAAATTATGTTCCAAGAACCAGCATTGTGTTGGAGGGCAATCTAAGCACACCTGGGGTGTGTGCATATGTTGCTATCATCCTAGTAGCCGCTGCCCAATTAAGGTGGACAACACCCTCCAGGACCCAAATGGACATTTCATTTTCATCAAAGGAGCTCTAGAGGATCAACCACCAAAATTGGGCTCATTTTATGCTACAAACTAGGCGCAGTTCACCTTTGCAACTGGCATGCTCAGAGCTCATGTCAGTTTAAATCAGGGGAAATGATTCTAGGAGACGACACGCATACCATTCTGGATTGCACCTTAGAGCCCCATGCCCACCCAAAGACAACACTACCCTGAGAGGGCTCTGAGAAAAGAAGGTTCATTGACATCTGGAGGGTTATGCACAGGAGCAGATGTCACTACACCTTCTACTCCCCATGGCACAGGTCTTACTCAAGAATAGACTATTGATATTAGCCCCACTACTCCCTATGGTGATCAGTGCAGACATTGGCCTATTCACCACCTCAGATCATGCTCCAATACTAAGAACACTGAGGCTTGGCCCTGCCCATGTCAGCACCTTTGTTTGGTGGCTTACCAGATGGCCCTTTAAAGAAAAGAAAAACAGCAAAAGTGTTAGGATTTTTTTTATAAGGTCAGCTGCAAACTTTGCACTCTCCCACCCTCTTGTGGGACACCCTGAAGGCTGTGGACTGCTTCTTCAGGAAGACTCCCTTTCAAAAAAAGAACCAAACCAACAAAAGAACTAGGGTCCCTCTCAAGCAAACACAAATGAACAGGATATAAGAAGGTCTACACTAAATCAGTAACAAAAAGGGCAGAACGTGAAGCTCTAGAGCTTGGGGAAGTTTAATCCTCCTTAGTTTACTTTCAGTACCATTTTTATGAATTTGGCAGTAAAGGGTCACAGCTCCTTGCTAGGGCATTAAAGCAGAACTATTCCAGGTCAGCCTTTACAGTTGTAAAAACCAGCACTGGACAAACACCTCAAATCAATCAATGAGGCCTTCCAGGAGTTCTTTGTCAACCTATTTGTCTCTGAGGAACAAAGTTCCCCAGACTCCCTGGATATGCAACCAATTGTCAATATAAAGAAAAAAATCTAAACTAGCCCATAGCAGAGCAGGAATTGCGGAAACTATTACGCCTCTAAAAACAGGCAAATCTAAGAGTATAGATGACCTTACAGAGAGTTTTGCAAAGTTTTCACTGCTGAACTCTCGCCGCATCTTGCAACCCTTTTTCCTGCATTGAGCAGGGGGTTGGACTCGATGGCCTTGTAGGCCCCTTCCAACCCTACTATTCTATGATTCTATGACATCATGAAGGGAGCAGCAATACTGGAATCTTGGAAAAGAGTGAGACTAGCAGTTATTCCCAAAGAAGGCAAAGACCCAACCCTCTGGCGGTCCTCTAGACCCCCTATAGAGGCTTGCTCAGTCAAGATGCCGAACTGTTCACCACAATTTTGGCCAAAGTCTAAACCAATTTGTCACAAATTACATTCACACCCACCATACAGGCTTCATGCCTAATCATGTGGCTCGCACAAGATGACATGCACGAAATTTTGTCCATTGCAGCAATGCCACAAGGGCTCCAGTCTCCCTCTTATCGTTAGATGCTCGTAAGGCATTTGAGAGGTACAGCGGCCCCACCTTTGCAAGGTCTGTTTGTTTTTTAAAATAGATCTGGGAGACAATTCTTAGCAGCAGCATCTCAATTCTTGGAGGCTGTTTTGTTTTTAATTGTGTAACATTCACAATGATAACAACAATTAATAAACCAATTTCACCCACAGGATTTTCATAGCTCATGTAATGAAGTGTATTTAAACATCTTGCATGGAGGGTCTTCACTGTCTTTCCCCTTAATGTGATTTATTTTACTCTTTTAGAAGAGGATGCCTTTCCAATATTTGTGGATAGTCTCTGAATTTTTTGCCCTGCTATTAACATATGATAAAAATGGGAACCAGTCTCCATATCATCCATGACTGGTTTGTAAAGTCTGCTGAAGTCTATGTTATCAATATTTTTTTCCTTTTGTTTCATACCATGCTTCCTTGTGAAAGCAATCAACATAATTTAACCAACTTTCCCAACTTACAGGAGACAGAGACTGTACATTTGTCCCCTCGTTATTGGGTCTTTTTGACCCTTCCTACCTGTGTGCAGTAAGTAAAAAATGTGACAAGAATCTCCCCCCACCCCCGCCACCCCAGTTCCTTCTCGGGTCCCTAATATGATATCATATTATTGCACAGCTAGGTTTCTATTTCTCAATGTCAAGGTATTTGGAAACCAGGCAATATTTACAATTACTAATATATTAATTAAATTATAGTGGAAACATTTGAAAGGGTATGCCCAGTTGAGCCCAAGCTTTGCAATATTACTGACTGATGTTTAGTGGCATACAACCCTCCAGCAGTTTCTAGTCCTTGGTTGCTGCCTTCTGCCTCCACATCAGTGTTTGCTCCACAGGTTGGTTCCTTCATGATCTTTTTCTTTTTAGCGATCTTGGATGTCAACTGGCCCGAGGGATTAGCAGGGTTCAAGCTGAAGTCTTCTTCTGTGCCTTGGTCTGTAGATATGTTCCGCAGGTCACAGCCCGCGTCTTCCAGAAAGTCAACGGCTTGTGCTCTGGTGTTTGCCACTGGGAGTTTCCTTGCTGGATCACAAGTGTAAGACGGGTGGGCAACACGTGGTGCACAGGCTGAGTGTGGCCTCTGCTGCCCCCCAAAATTGGTTTTTAAAACCCCTGGAAAAATGGGGTCCATAGTGGCTTTAGAGCACCCAAATGACATCCCCAGTGGTAGGGAATGCCCATTTCTTGCAGTTGCTCTGTAAATGGCTGAAAACATCCTCCTCTGCAGAGTTTCTTGACTGAGGTCTTAAAATATCAGCATGCGGTCTCCCTTGTGTTCTAATACATGTTGGTTAGTCAGCACTTTATCCTTCTTCTCTCTCTGAGGTTATCTATAAAACTGAACAATGATGTCCTGAGGCTTATGCTGGCCTGCTTTAGGGAAGCACAGTGATCTATGAGCTCTCTCTCAGCCAGTTTCCAAGAGTGCTATGCCTGGGCATTTCTCCCTGATCTATTCTGCTCCTTCCTCACACTCGGCAACCCTTCTGATTCAACCAACAGCCCCTGTCCTCTATGCCTGCCATTTTTACTGATAAATTTTCAGTCAGGTCACCCTGTTGTAAGTGGGCTGCTCAGTGGAAGGTGTCCTGCAATGGAGGAATCAGACTCAGCGTTAGAGCAAATTATGGGGCAATCCAAAAGGCAAGGCAACAAAACAGGCAAATGGTCAAACACAAAGGTTTCAGTCCAGTATGGCACCAGGCTAAGGCAGGAGTGGTCAATATACGAGCAAAGGTCAAAGAACAGTTAGGCAGTCAGATACAATACACAGCCTAGAAGCAGAGTCAAGCAGGAGTCCAAGGGTCAGTAGCATAGAGGGTCAATCACAAGGCAAGGTCCAGAAAACAAGGGAAAAGGCACTGGAGCTGATAGAACAATGCTGTACAAGCACTGGCTAGGCTGAAACTGAAGGCTTATATAGCCAGAGCTTCCTGGTCCCCACCCAGGGCTCAGCTGCAGTATGTTCCAGGCCCTCCGGCGAAAGTTCAGCTCGGGAGGAGGGCCTTGCTCCCAAGGAGTCTTTTCTCCCAGATGAGTTCTCCTTTGTAATTGAGCACTTCTTCTCAAAGGAGCCCTATTGGCCTGCCCCTTGAGGCAACAATGCTCTTGGGGGCTAGGTGGTTGCCCAGTCTCCTCCTCAGAGGCAGAACTCCTCTCCTCCTGCGGGAATGGACTAGCAATAATGTCCCTTGAGTGCCCAGGCTCCGCCAGATGTCCTGACATGGGTGGCTCCTTAGCGCTGTCTGTTTCTGGGAGGTCTAGCTCCTCCACAGAGGATTCCTCCAGCGGGGGCATGGCAATAGGATAGGCACTATAGGCTCCTGGGATAGTTGGCAACCATGGAATCAGTTGCTTTAAGAAATCCTACCTGCATGAGGCTAGGCACAGGCAGGTAAGCTGACAGTGTAAAGCAATCTTGCCTAAAAAACCTGTTGGTCACGTACACAAGGTCAGATCTGACAGCACCAAGCTAATCACAACTGCACATATTCAGAAGTCCCCAGGCAGGCAAACAACGATTTACTTCTACACATGTATGCCAGTCCTGAAGAGGTATTTGCTTGCATGATGTAATCACCAGTCTAAGTGTGAGGCCTAGAATGTCTTAACTTTTGGAAAGCTCACTGTCTTTGAATAAGCAGAGGCTTTCTTGACTGGTCTGTCCATCCCAAATCACCCCTTTTTGCATGTGTGATGACTCTGCCCAAGAATTGTCCCAACCCGGTTGTTTCCGTTCAGGATGACTATTGACACCACCTGGGAACCTTCCTGCAGCCTCTTTGTGGCCTTGTCATGGCAGCCATGACACCCTTTTGTCCCTTTGAAGCATTTGTCAAAACAGTATAAGAACGTCAAGCTCTGGACTCTCAGTGTGCTCGCTTACCTAGTTGGTTCCGCTGTGTTGCTGAAATCACTCTATGATGGTTTACTCAATGGCTACTGGACCACTAGCACCCTGGGACCATGCTATTGAAGCCACCTTGGTCTCCTGGCCTCCCCCATGGTTGGCTGCATTCCATCCACTTTCTTGAGCAAACTCTGGGGTTCCGTGGCCAGGGACCTGGCGTGGTTGTTTCAATTAGCCTTCAGAACTCAGACAGAGTTTGTCAACAGGCACAAAACACCACTGCTCTGCCACCATCTTTCCCCCAGATTCCCTACAGTTTGGCCACCTAGGTTCCTATCTTGCTCAAGGCAGAGACCTGCTGCAACCTCTTTTTGAACAGACAGACTTTTCCCGGTGAGATCCTAGGAGTCTGAAATGCCCCAATCTTCAGCTGCAGGAAAGGGTTACGTGAACCCAAGGAGAAGTACCTTTTACAATTCTATCCTAGTTTCAAGAGGACCTACATCTACAAAGTGTAACTTTTTATTTATTTATTTTATTTATTTATTACATTTCTTAATCACCCATCTGGCCTGTAACCCAGCCACTCTGAGTGATATATAACAACACAACAATCAAAAACAGTAAAATTAAGCATTAAAACATCATGTTCTCAAAATACCCTAACCCACCCCAAATGCCTGCCTGAACAATCAAGTTTTCAATGTGTGGCGGAAGCTCATTAAAGAGGGGGCATGGTGGAGTTCTCTAGGGAGGGAGTTCCACAGAATGGGGGCCACCACAGAGAAGGCCCTCTCTCTTGTCCTCACCAGCCTAGCTGTCCTGGCTGATGGGACAGACAGAAGGCCATCCAAGGCTGATCTTGTTGAGCAGCCTGTCTGGTATGGCTGGAGGTGCTTCTTGAGATAGGCTGGGCTGGAACCATATAGGGTTTTAAAGGTCAAAGCCAACATCTTGAACTTGGCCTGGAAAACAACTGGTAGCCAGTGCAACTCCTTCAGCACCGGAGTGATGCAATCATGCTGGCAGCTGCCTTTAATCAGGCGAGCCGCCACATTCTGCACCAGCTGCAGCTTCTGAACTGTCTTCAAGCGTAACCCTACATAGAGCGCATTACAGTAGTCTAGACGAAAGGAGACCAGGGTATGTACTACCGATGGAAGCAGATGGTCGGGAAGGTTGGGGCACAGCTGCCGTATCAGATGGAGTTGGTACAGCGCTGCCCGGCTCACAGCTGACACTTGAGCCTCTATGGACAGCTGGGAGTCTAAAATGACCCCTAGGCTGTGGACCTGGTCTTTCAAGGGTAACTGTACCCCATTCAACACCAGGTCAACATCCCCCAACCTCCTCTTGCCTCCCACCAAAAGTATCTCGGTTTTGTCAGGGTTCAGCTTCAGCTTATTCCTCCCCATCCAGTCACTTGGACAGGGATTCTACAGCCAACCTTGGTGAGGATTTAAACAAGAGGTAGAGCTGCATGTCATCCACATATTGATGACACCACACCCCAAACCTCCTGGTGATAGCCCCCAGCAGCTTCACATAGATGTTTAATAGCATTGGGGAGAGGATGGACCCCTGTGGCACCGCACAAGTGAGTGGACACAGGTCTGAAACCTCCTCTCCCAGTGCTACCCGCTGGTACCTGCCAGAGAGGAAGGACCAGAACCACAGTAATACGATGTCTCCAATGCCCAGCCAATGGTCCAGGAGGATACTGTGGTCAATGGTATCGAAAGCCGCTGAGAGGTCAAGGAGAACAAGGAAGGAACATTCACTCCTATCCAAAGCCCTCCTCATATGATCCACCAAGGTGACCAAGGCCGTTTCTGTCCTATGCCCAGGCCTGAAGCCCGATTGAAATGGATCTAGATAATCGGCTTCTTCCAAGTGTGCCTTCCATCGCCACCACCCGCTCAATCACCTTGCCCCCAAATGGCAGATTTGAAACTGGGCGAAAGTTGTTCAAGACTTGGGGATCCAAGGAGGGCTTCTTTAAGAGTGGTCTTATCACTGCCTCCTTGAGGGCTGATGGCATCACTCTCTCTTCAAGGGAGGCATTCATCACAGCCCTGATCCCCTCACCCAATCTCTCTCTGCAGCTCATAATGAGCCAAGATGGGCAAGGATCAAGTAAGCAGGTGGTCGGCCTCACAGATGAAAGCACCTTGTCCCCTTCATCAGAAGGAAGAAGCTGGAACCGATCCCACAAAACTGGTTTGCCACAGGCCACCTCTCGCTCGCTAACTGTATCCACGGCACACGGAATAGCACTCCTGTTCCAACCAATTTTATCTGCAAAGTGCCTTGCCTAGGCCTCATAGGAGGCCTTAGAATGTTCCAGCGGTTCCAGAGCAACTGGACCGACCAGGCTGCAGACCACTTGGAACAGCCTCCTGGGACAGCACTTTGCGGACGTGATAGAGTGAGCATAATACTCCTTTTTTGCTGCCTCTATCGCCACATGATAGGCTGAAGATATAGCTCTAGCCAGTGCCTGATCGTCTTTGGATCAAGACTTCCACCACCGGCGCTCTAGCCATCTTGCCTCCTGTTTCAGAGCGCGCAACCATGGATTGAACTATGGTGCAGTTCGAACCCTGTTCAGGGCGAGAGGGCGTTTTGGAGCCACCCGATCTAATGCCTCAGTGGTTGCGGCATTCCACCAGGGTCTTGAACAAGTGGCCGTTTGCATGCTCCAGAGAATCCCCAACTGCGTTCAGGAATCCATTCGGATCCATAAGATGCCTGGGGCAGACCATTTTAATAGGTCCTCCACCCCTGCGGAGGGGTTGTGGAACTGAGAAGTCCAACATCACCAGATAGTGATCTGACCACGACAAGGGGGTGGTGGATATACTCCCGACATCCAGATCACTCCTCACTTCTCCAGAAACAAACACAAGGTCTAGCGCATGACCAGCTACATGGGTGGGCCCAGCTGAAATAGGGTGCAGCTCCCAGGAAGCCATGGTCTCCATAAAGTCCCGAGGTGCTCCCATGAGGATGGCCTCTGAATGTACACTGAAGTCCCCCAACACCAATAAGTTAGGGGACTGCACACGCACATCAGAGACCACCTCAAGCACCTCGGCCAGGGAGTCAGTCGTGCAGCGGGGTGGGCGGCACGCTAGCAGAATCCCCAGACTGCCCTTCGGGCCCAACCTCCAATACATGCACTCAGCAACCCTAGTCTCCTGGAGAGGGGGTCTGGTGAAAACCAAGGACTCCCAGAAGATAACAGCCATTCCCCCTCCCCAATCCCCAGCCCTCGGCTGCTGTGAGTACGAAAATTCGGCTGAGCACATGACTGCAAGAGTTGGAGCAGCGGCCTCAGCCAGCCAGGTCTCCATAACGCATGCCAGGTTTGCATCCTGATCCCGGATCATGTTATGGATGACAGATGTTTTCTGGGTAACAGACCTGGCATTGCAGAGCAGCAACTGAAGGCCAGAAGGTGGAGTCTGGATAGGCCCTGAACAGGGGACAGATATTACACCTTGTTCCCCTTATCTGGCATGGCCAGGTAACTTCCTACTCTGCACCCTCTTTTCTATAGTGTGTGTGTGTGTGTGTGTGTGTGTATGGTTTGGTCCAATTAAGGGACAATATTCACTGGGAGACCAGGAACTTTTCTGCACCCTTTCCCTAGTCAAGTAGTGGGAAGAATTGATCTCAAGAATTTGCCTTGGCAACAAGTAATTATTTTGGCTTTATCCCAGAGTAATCTTTCCAGCTGTTTCTGGATAATAGCAGGACAGGAAAGGAGTGCACTCTAGATGCCAGAAATTGGAGGGTGTGTGCTCTAGGCACAAGTAACCCATCCTACCATCCCTTTTTGTTATCACAACTGTGCGCCAGGATGAGCCTGATCAGACCACTCACTGCTAGGAGAAGCCTCCATGAAATCTGTTCTTTCCTCTCCACTCTTGCAAAGCTCACCTCATCCCTTTCTTTTCCTCTCCCAGGAGTGCTAGGGCTCCTCATTTGCCTAGCCCCAACCTTCTTCCTACCTTTGTACTCAGAAGCCCAGCCCAGATCAGCCCAAATGTTATACACGTCTGCAGCCTTGCTCACACACTGTAGTCCTTGGTCCAGCTACCAAGAGATCTAAGCTAATTTCCTCACAACCTGATTCACTCTGAATTCATTGATTGCTCTGCATGGTTTGACTATTTATAACAAATGCTCTACCAAGTTACTTTCCCTAATTAATGAGTACACATTTTAGATTGCTGTGTGTTTAATAATTCCCCTGCTTTGAAGAAGCCTGGTGTGTGTGTGCATGTGTGTGAATCTTTGAGTCCCCTCCTGCTAAGACGCACTACTGCCAATGTCGAAAAGGTCCCTTAACAAATGCATGTCTTGAGGACAAGTGCAAGTTTGTACACATGTCTAGAGAAGCACAATAAGAAACACTGTTGATCTTAGCATGTTGTCTCAGCCCCAGTTCCATGGCAGAGTTTGCTGTGCCTGGCTCCTCTGTCAATTTTGCTGCCATTTCTGTCAATGTATTTCCAAGAAGGATCAGCATTTTGTTACCAATCCTCCTTCAGATCTTTCTTCAATTGCTTCAATTGCATTTCTGTTTCTTTTCCCACATTTCAATTTGCTCCTTTTCGCGGTGCTCTTTGGGGTATTAGTTAGCTTCTGTGCCACACTACCTTTGCTTTCAGAGCCCTCAAGTGTGGTCTGGCCCTGCTGCAAGAAATAAGAGTGGAGACTTCTCTCCTGACTCTGTGCTGCATTTCTTGCTTTTCTCTTCTGCTTTTTTCTCAGATTCATGTACAGTTGCTAGCTGTTTATGCATTTAATCACTCTGTGTGTCCTGCTCCAACTAGTTTCAGTTCTTTGCTATGCAAAACACAGAGTTGATTACAATAGAGAAGTCAAGCAAGCGAAAGTCAAGCCCAGTTTTACTGGGCAAATATGGATTTTCTAGAGAGTAGCCAAGGTCAAACATACAGACAAGCAGAATCAAAGTCCAGAAGGCAGCATCAGGCCGGAGTCCAAAGGTCAATAACAAACATGAGTCAAGATCAAGGAAACAAGATACCAACCATGAGGAGCTGAAGAAATGGCTTTCTTTTTTTCAGCAAAGGCTAGGCTGATAACGCAGGCTTATATTACCAAAGCCTCCTGAGCCCCACCCAAGGCTGCAGTCCATGACATGCTTTGCTCCTGTGGAGTTCCCGCATCTTGAAAAGTCCTTCTTTGGAGTTGAGTACTTCTTCTTAAATGAGCCCTGCTGATCTGCCTTTTAAGGTGACGATGCCCTCTGGGACTTGCGGGTCACTCGGCCTCTGAAACAGAACTCCCTTCTTCCTGTGGGGATGGACCCATGGCCCTCTCCCCCGAGGGCCCAGGCTCCCCCAGGTCTCCTGATATGGGTGGTTCCATGGCATCATCCATCTCTGGGAGCTCTAGCTCCTTGGAGGAGGAGTCCTCCAGCAGGGGCATGACACTGTGTGCATCTCTACACCAGCCTAAAATCCCACATTTAAAACAGGGCTTTTGGCTTCCATTTTAAATGCAGGATCACGTCAGACTCCTTTTACATGCGCTTCCCCCCCGCCTTTCCCTCTTATCGGAGTCTTTTCTTATCTGGTTTTCCTCTTTTCATGGAAGGAACTCAAGCAGAACTAAAGCCCTGTAATTTGATACGTCATAGAATCACAGAACAGTAGGGTTGGAAGGGGCCTATAAGCTCATCGAGTCCAACCCCCTGCTCAATGTGGGAATCCAAGTCAAAGCATCCCTGACAGCTGTCCAGCTTCATTCTGAATGCCTCCAGTGTGGGAGAGCCCACCACCTCCCTAGGTCATTGGTTCCATTATCGTATTGCTCCAACAGTCAGAAGGTTTTTCCTGATGTTCAGCCGGAATCTGGCTTCCTGTCACTTGAGCCCATTATTCTGTGTCCTGCACTCCGGGATGATCGAGAAGAGATCCTGTCCTTTCTCTCTGTGACAACCTTTCAAGTACTTGAAGAGTGCTACCCTATCTCCTCTCAGTCTTCTCTGCTCAAGGCTAAACATGCCCAGTTCTTTCAGTCTCTCCTCACAGGACTTTATTTCCAGTCCCCTGATCATCTTTGTTGCCCTCCTCATTATCTCCTGTCATTATGTCTAATCTTTTAAAAACTGGAATAAAGGTCATTTAATGCAGGAGACCCTCTGGAGGCTGATGACGTCATCTAAAGGACCCGCTAACTTCCATGAGTAACCAATCTCAATAGCGAGATAAAAGCTCCATGTGAAGAAGCCTTGTGAACCAAGGAGCTTACAAGCCAGATGTCCATTTTGTGCAGTTACTAGCCCCCACCCCAAAGCCTCTCCACTAACAGAGGCTGTCCCCCTTTTTGCTACAGCAATCAAACACATAGCCCAAAATATTTGTCTCAACCCAAAAATTAAAGGCATCAAAAATTAAAGGCATCACACATCTGGTCAACATTTTTGCAGATATTTTGCCATTCATTTCAAACCTGGAAGAAGCTATCCCTGCCGTCAAAGAAATATTAGCTGACTTCCAAACATACACTGGCCTCAACATCAGACACTCCTGACTAACATATCTGGGCATTATGGCTCCTAAGGATCTCCAGCAGCTTGCCCCAGGAAATAATGCACCTGTAATAAAGTGAACAGACTGAAGCAGTAGTCTAACATGAAAGTGTCCATGCTAAGCAAACTGGCCTCTACAAAAATGATTCTTTACAGACTGCTTTTTCTGTTTCACAAGAAACCAATTCTCCCAGGGGAAAATAAAACTTAAAATGGCAATGCCTCCTGGAATAATGGGGGCGGGGGGGGGGGAGAGAGAGAGGAATCCAGGCTGGTAAAACTGGCACAATACAGGAGCCAGACAAAAGGTGGACTGGCTGTACCCAATTTAAGAATCTAATTCACTGCATTCAAAATTAAACAACTTTCCATGAGGCCATGCTCAGAACCTGGAAGCCATGGGTCAAATTGTAATACCCCCCTTCCCCTTTTTTTCTATCCTTGACTACCCAAACTTTGCTGGGACAGCCCAGCCAGCCCAGTATGTTGGCTGGAAAGAAAAGGGCATACTCCAAATCAAAGTTGTTTTTTATAAAGGGACTACCTATATCTCCCAATGATCTAGAAGGTCAATTAGAATAAAGCCTTCGTGGCTACAAAACACCAGATAACTAGTTTTGCCAAAATCCCTAGCCAGACTAAAAGGGAAAAAAACCCTAGATCACGCAGTGTTTGAAAATCTTTGCTTGAAGTATGTGAACTCTGAGAGTCTCCATGCAATTGGCTCATAGATGGGAGCTATGGGGCCTTGCCTGGGTTAACAATAACTTGGGAATCATGACATTTACAGAGCTATCTCAGTTCAGATTAGAGAAGCCTTTCTAAAACTAATTCACCATTGCCATCTACTTGCAACCAAATTCCATATTTCCAACATCATCATCACCCTTATGTAGCCCATTGTGACCAATTTAAAAGACACTTCTCAGATACAGTCAATCACATCCATGCTGACTTGGATGCTAAGTTGATACACGCCTGCTGGATGTAACTTTGGCCCCTGCTTGTCCAGTTATAATGGAAACTTTTCAATTCATACACCAAGGATGTGGACAGGATCTGCGGAGAACTGAGGCCGATCACTTGTGTATTGGAGCCTTGCCCTTCCTGGCTTATAAGCATGATGGGGCCAGACTGGCTGAGTGGATAAGGGTAGTGGTGAACCAAGGTGCGATTCCATCTTGCCTAAAGGAGTCAGTGATAAGACTCCAGGGCGAAGTGGTCGAGAGTTTGGGGCTTCAGTGCCACCAGTAGGCTGATTACTGCTGGTTACAGGGGGCACGTGTCTCCCTTGTTACAACAGCTTCACCGGCAACGAGTCTGCTTCTGGGCAGAATTCAAAGTGCTGGTTATGATCAATAAAATCCTATACGACTTGGGACCAGGATACCTGAAAGACTGCCTTCTCCCATATGAGCCTGCCTGAGTTTTATGATCTTCGGGGGGAGGGGGGGGGGAGATTACTACCATCAGAGGTATATTGGGGGGGGAAGCGAGAGAGGGTCTTCTCGGTGGCTGCTCCCAGTCTCTGGAACTCCCTCTGAAGGGAGGCTCGGTTGACTTCCTGTCTGCTGTCCTTCCACCAGCAGGGAAAGAAGTTATCATTCCAGCAGGCCTTTGGCACATAAGCTGGTCTGATGGGTTGGGTGCTGTTTTTATTCTTATTGTCATGCTTTTTAATTGTGTTTTTAATGTTTTTTTTATTTTTTAACTGAGTTTTTATTTTAAATGTTCACTCTTGTTAGCTGTCTTGAGCACCACTTTCTTGGCAGAAAGGCAGGGTATAAATAAATTCAAATAAATGCATAAAATTACATTGGACTCTCTGTCTTCAAAGGTCAGAATGATTGCAGTCTTCCTAGTGGCTGCAAGGCTCAAACAGCAATGCACTGGAGCATAAGAATGTAAGAAGAGCCCTGCTGGATCAGACCAAGGGTCCACCTAGTCCACCATTTCTGTTCACACAGTGGCCAGCCAGATGCCTGTGGGAAACCAATAAGGAGGACATAAGTGCAACAGCACCCTCCTGCCCATGTTCCCCAGCAACTGGTGTACATAGGGCATGCTGGCTCTGATACTGGGAATCGCACACAGCCATCAGGACTAGCAGCCATGGACAGCCTTATCCTCCATGAATTTCTCCAATCCCCTTTTAAAGCCATCCAAATTGGTTGTGATTACAACCTCTTATGGAAACGAATTCCACAGTTTAACACCACGCTGAGACGTACTTCCTTTTACCTGTCCTGAACCTCTAGGGATGCCGCGGATATCTGGGGCGGGATGTGTGTGTGTGGAGTCCAACAGACATCCACCTGCTCGGCCCCCCAGATGCGAGTCAGTGTGCCCTCCGGCCCTATTCAGAGCAGGGCACAAGCTGCAGGCCAGTCTGCATGCACCTGGCAAGGGGTGTGTGGCTGCTCACTCCCTCGCCATAAATGGTCTAAATAGAGCATTTAGGCCTGTAATGTTGCATAAATTAGCTTATTTACGGCCACCATTTATGTAAAAAGCCCCTGTGTATAAAAGAACGAGCCACCATTTTCCACAAAATGGTGGCTTGGTGAGGGAGCGGGGGGCCACATGCCGCTGGCCGGGTGCCCATGGACTGGCTGGCAGCTCGCACCCTGTGGCGAACAAGGTCAGGTGGCCAGCAGGGGGTCCGGCAAATGGTGCACGAGGCAGCCCCATGTCAGCTCGCCTATCCCTATGAACCTCCCAACAATCAGCTTCATGGGCTGACCCCATTGGTTCTCATATTATGAGAAAGAGAGGAAAATGTCCCCCTCTCCGCTTTCTCTACCCCAGGCATAATTTTGTACACCTCTATCACGTCTCCCCTTACTTGACTTCCTTCTAGGCTAAACAGTCTTAGATGTGGTAACTTTTCCTCATAGGGGAGTTGCTCCAGCCAAGGTCATGTTTGTTGCCCTTTTCTGCCCTGGAAATCTTCTGCTAGGCTCTCATCAAGATGATGGAGAAAACTGCCCTCTGCAAGAAACTCAGACGGAGGACCATAAATGGAACTAAAAATGGGACGGTTCTGCAGACATTTGTTACCTTCATTAACGAGCAGTCACCACCCCAACTGCACATCTCCAGTCCTGGCATGATCTAGCCTAGGGATTATACAGTTTCATCCCTTACTATGCTTATAGTTGTCTCACTGCACTGTGTTCAGTCCTCAATCTGTAAATGTTATTATTTTACTTTAACAAAAATGTTCTTAAAATGGGTGAGCAAACGGAGATTTAATCCAGACAAGACAGGTGTTTATGGTCCGCCAGAAAGCCGGTCCTGGAATGGGCATTCAGCCTGCTCTGGGCAGGGGAGTGCTCCCTCCAAAAGTCTGGTTTTGCAGTCTGGGAGTGCTTCTGAATCCAGAACTGTTCCTGGAGGGGCAGGTTGCAGGTACAGCCAAGAGTGCCTTTGCCCAGCTTTCTGAAGAAGGTAGATCTGACCACTGTCACACTTGCTTTGATTACATCCAAGTTGGATAAATGCAACATGGTCTATGTTGGGCTACCTTTCAAAAATGCTCAGAAGTTACAGCTGGCACAGATTAGGCTGCTACTTGAACATATTCCTCAACTTGTGTTTATTTCCAGTATGTTTCTGAGCCAAATTCAAAGTGCTGGTTGCTGCCTTTAAAACCCTGTACAATTTGGGCCTGGGGTATCTACTGGGGTGTCTGCTCCTGCCCTCCTGTTAAGGTCATCTGGAGAGGCTCTGCTCCAAGTTCCACCACCGTCTGACATTGGAGGGTACACGGGACAAGGAACTCTCAGTGGTGACATTCTAGAACTCCCTTTCTCTTGTCTGGCCCCTTCTCTTTCAATGTTTTTCAAAAGGGCAGTGAAAATACAGTCAGGGCCAGAAATATTGGAACAAGGATAACTGTTTTGGCAGTTGGCTTCTGTACACCACCACAGTGAAGCTGAAAGGAAACCCACCCAGATGGGAGTGAAGTCAGGACTTTCAGCTGTAATTCAAGGGGTTTGACAAAAGTGGGGCACTACCCATTCAGGAAGGACAGCCAGTGGCATACACTCTGTTTAGTTTTTTTCTGTTATATTCATTAGGATTTCTGAATTTCAATGTGTGTAAGTTGCTTCGAGGCTGCTTTTTGCGGTGGGAAGCGACACAGACATTTAGTAAATAACAACAGGTTCTCCTTCCCAAGGAGCTCAGCCAGATGCTTACCATGTGCTTTGCTTCTCCTTCCCTCCCAAGGAGTTTTTGAGGGAGTGTAGATTTGGGGTGAGTAGTCTGGTGTTGCTCTGCATCAAGCAATGATTTCCTGTGTGCTGGCTTCCTTTATCCCCAGTAATATCTGTTTATCCTTCACATTTGTATATCAATAGTTCATGATAAACGCATTGCCTGGAACTTCCCACTACTCAGGGCAGGGGAGCATACAACATCAGAATGCATAGGTTTACATACCACCTTAAGGACTCTGAAAAGTCAGAACCCACCTTCTTGATCTTCTTGATGTCACTGTCATCATCACTTGGTACATTGGTCTGATTGGACTGGATGCGTTCATTGTCTTTAAGTAAGGCAGCAATCTAGGGGAACACAGAAAACAGATAGGTAAAGAAAAGGGACTGACATGCTGACAAACTAACCTCATGCCCAAGGCCACAGTGATGAACAATGTCCAGGAAGTGAAAATAAATGCACATGATACACCCCCAGTGGTATATATGGAACAGAAAGCAACTCCAGGGTGTAGATTCCATCACAAACCAATAATAAATCCACACTGCTCTTATGCAAAGAGGACTTTGCCACTTTCTTCCATGTAAGAACATGAAGCAATAGACAGTGGGCTCCTTCACACGGAGCTTTTAAAACATGCTTGTGATTGGTCCCTCAATGGAAGTTTGCAGGTCCTTTACATGACGTCATCAACCTCCAGAGCATCTCCCGCCTCCCAGCTGAGCTGAGCAGAGCAGAGCAAGCTGCTCCAGCTGGTCCAGGGGCTACAGAAGCAAGCAAGCTCCCAGAGAGCGAGCAAACAGGGGGAGCAAGCAGGAGTTGGCCAGGGGAGTTGCAGTGGTAGAAGAGACAAAGGAGACAGAGGACAAGAGGGAAGTGGGCTGCAGGAAGCCCAGGGGGCTGCCCTTTATCCTTCTGAGTGGCTGTGAGCTCACCAGATGCTTCTGAGAGCTCCAACTGAATTGGGGGTGTGTGGCCTAAGTACCCCCAGCAGCTGAGTGGGCAGGAAGCTTCAGTCTGTTTCCCGCCTCCCAGCTGAGCAGAGCAGAGCCGAACAAGCTGCTCCACCTGGTCCATGGACTACAGAAGCAAGCAAGCTCCCAGAGAGCAAGCTCCCAGAGCGAGCGGACAGTGGGAGCAAACAGGAGTTGGCCAGGGGAGTTCAGCAGGGGAGGTCAAGGGGGAGGCCCCTAACATTTTTTTAATTTTTTTTTATTTTATTTTCATTTTTTAACTAACTTTTTTTCATTTATTTGTCTTGTAACACACACTTCCACACCAATGGAACTCTGCTTTTAACCTCTACTGAGTGGAGGAGCAGGCACAGGCTAGTCTAGAACAATCACAAAGCTAGACACAAAAAGGGAAAAGAGGCTATGGAAGGACAAGACTCTCCAGTGGTGGTGACCTGCAAGGTGGGTGCAATGTTTGTTTTCTTGCCTGAGAACAACATGGCCTACACCTGCAACAACTTCAAGTTGATCACGCTGCTGGAAGAAAACGTAAGTGGACTGGAGCGGCGACTGTCGACCCTCCGGGGAATAAGAGAACACGAAGAGTTCTTGGACAGAATGGGGGAACTACAGCCGCAAAGGGAAGACCAGAAGCTTAGAAGAACAACAGCAAGCTGAGGCAGTGGGAAATGCTGAGGTGAAAATGGAGTAGGGGATACTCCTTGGAAAGGGGTGACAGGAGAAGAAGAACTAGATGCCACTCTGCACCAGTGGAAGTAGTGGAGCTGTGGAACTGATTCCACGTACTTGCGGATGAGACTGGAGGACAGCCTGCAGAGGAAGAATCACAGGGGAACCTACACGAGAGTGAGCAAGAGGCTGAAGGTCAGTCAAACAGAGGCGATGAAACCCAGGCCTACAACAAGAAGAGAAGAGTGGTAGTGGTGGGAGACTCCTTGCTGCGTGGGATTGAGACCCAAGTATGTTGCGAAGACCCGTGGACTCGCCAGGTATGTTGTCTCCCGGGAGGACGGACTAGAGACGTGACTGAAAGGTTGCCTGCACTCATAAAGCCCACTGACAGGTATCCCTTTCTTCTCATCCATGTGGGAACAAATGATACCACCAAGCAGAGCTACGAAGAGACTTTGAAGCTTCGGGAAGGAAACTCAAGAACTTTGGGGCCCAGATAGTTTTCTCATCCATCCATCCAGTAGTTAGAAGAGGGATAGAAAGGGAATGAAAAATACTACAGGTGAATGACTAGCTATGAAGGTGGTGCCGACGAGAGAGATTTGGATTCTGGGACCACGGGCTATACTTCCTGGAAGATGGACTGTTGGCAAGGGACGGGCTGCACCTCACAAAGGCTGGGAAGAATGTGTTTGGCCACAGCATGAAGAACTTCATCAGGAGGGCTTTAAACTGAATCCTACGGGGAAGGGAGATGTAATGTTCGGGGTAACAATGGACATAGGCGCATGCACTGCAACGGAGAGAACAGCTCTGATAGTACCCAATAATAGTCTTCAGACACATGTAGGAAGAAAGCCAAACTATGAAGCACATGGTCTTCGATGTCTATATACTAATGCCCAGAGTATGGGAAACAAACGGAACAAACTTGAACTCTTAATGCAGGAGGGAAATTATGACTTGATAGGTAGTCATCCCCTACTGAGCCTTGGTGGGATGACTCTCATGACTGGAATACAGCAATTGAAGGATATAACTTGTTCAAAAAGAACAGGAGGAACAGAAAGGGAGGTGGGGTTGCACTGTATGTGAAAAATACATATCTCTGCACAGAAATACAGGAGGATGAGCTTGGTAGCCCCATCGAGAGCATCTGGATCAAAATAAATGGAGCAAAGAATAAAAGGAACCTGGTGGTCGGAGTCTACTACCGATCACCCAATCAAGGAGAAGACAAGGATGAAACTTTTGAAAAGCAAATAGCCAGTGTTTCAAGGAGGCATGATGTAGTAGTAATGGGGGACTTCAATTTCCCCGATATTTGTTGGGAGACAAATTCTGCAAAACATGGCCCCTCCAGGAAATTCCTGACTTGTGTGGCGGATAACTTCCTCCTACAAAAAGTAGAGGTAGGAACTAGAGGAACAGCTATCCTTGACTTTATCCTACCGACAGAGATGACTTGGTGGGTAAACAGCAGTTACAGGAACTCTGGGGGAAAGCGCCCTTGTTAAATTTGAGTTCTTGGTTCTAAGGGAAGCAAAAGCCAAGTGTAGTCAAATTCGTACCCTGGATTTTAGGAAAGCTGATTTTAATAAACTCAGAACAATGATCAGTAAGGTCCCATGGCAAGCGACGCTAATGAGAAAAGGAGTCCAAGATGGGTGGGAGCTTTTAAAAAAGGAAATTCTCAAGGCACAATTACAAACAATTCCAATAAGAAGAAAATATGAAAGACAACAGAAGAAGCCAATGTGGCTTCACAAAAAAGCTTAAGGATGACCTGAAAACAAAAAAGGACACATATAGGAAGTGGAAAGAAGGCCAAGCAACAATGGAAGAGTACAGGCAGGTAGCACAGAATTGCAGGGATGGTGTGAGGAAGGCTAAAGCTGAGAACGAGCTGAGGTCAGCGAGGGATGCTAAAAACAACAAAAAGGCTTTCTTCAGCTACATGCATAGTAAAAGGCAGAGGAAAGAAATGGTGGTTCAGCTATTAAATAAGGATGGCAAAATGATAACAGATGACAAAGAAAAGGCAGAGGTGCTCAATTCCTACTTTGGCTCAGTCTTCTCCCAAAAGAGGGTCTATGACTCCCCTGGCAAAGGCGAAGTACAGGCTGAAGGGGCAGGATTGCCGCTTGAGATCAATAGGCATATGGTCAAGGAAAACCTAATTACTTTGAATGAGTTCAGTTCTCCAGGGCCAGATGAACTGCATCCTAGAGTAATAAAGGAGCTGGCAGAAGAACTCTCAGAACCGCTGTCTGTTCTCTTTGAGAAATCATGGAGGACGGGGGAAGTGCCAGATGACTGGAGGAGGGCTAATGTTGTCTCTATCTTCAAAAAGGGTAAAAAGGAAGAACCTGGGAACTACATACCAGTCAGTCTGACATCAATCCCTGGGAAAATTCTGGAGCAGATGATAAAGCAATCCATCTGGAAGCACCTTGACAACAATGCCGTGATTACTCGAAGCCAATATGGATTTGTCAAAAACAAGTCCTGCCAGACAAATCTGATCTCATTTTTTGATCAAGTCACCTCCCTTTTGGACCGTGGGAATGCTGTGGACATCATATACCTCGACTTCAGCAAAGCTTTCAACAAAGTGTCCCATGATATCCTGATGAGCAAACTAGCTCAAAGTGGGCTAGAAGAAACAACGATCCGGTGGATCCACAGTTGGCTACAGAATCGGACTCAAAGAGTGCTTATCAATGGGACCTTCTCAAACTGGGGAGAGGTAACGAGTGGGGTACCGCAGGGCTCAGTCCTGGGCCCAGGGCTCTTCAACATTTGTATGAATGGCTTGGAGAAGGAGGTGCAGGGAATGCTGATCAAATTTGCAGATGACACAAAATTGGGCAGGATAGCTAATACTTTGGAAGACAGAAACAAAATTCAAAGTGATCTGGATAGACTGGAGCGCTGGGCAGAAAACAACAGAATGACATTTAATAGGGATAAATGCCAAGTTCTGCACCTAGGAAAAACAAACCAAATGCACAGCTACAAGATGGGGGATACGTGGCTCAACCACACTACAAGCGAGAAGAATCTTGGAATTGTTGTCGATCACAAGCTGAATATGAGCCAACAAGGTGATGTGGCTGCAAAAAAGGCAAATGCTCTTTTGGGCTGCATGAATAGAAGCATAGCTTCCAAATCCCAGGAAGTACTAGTTCCCCTCTACTCAGCACTGGTTAGGCCTCATCTGGAGTACTGTGTCCAGTTCTGGGCACCACACTTTAAGAAGGATGCAGACAAGCTGGAGAGGGTTCAGAGGAGGGCAACAAAGATGATCAGGGGACTGGAAACAAAGCCTTATGAAGAGAGACTGAAAGAACTGGGCATGTTTAGTCTTGAGAAGAGAAGACTGAGGGGAGATAGGATAGTGCTCTTCAAGTACTTTAAAGGTTGTCACAGAGAAGGAGGCCAGGATCTCTTCTTGATCATCCCAGAGTGCACGACACGGAATAATGGGCTCAAATTACAGGAAGCCAGATTCCGGCTGAACATCAGGAAAAATGTCCTGACTGTTAGAGCAATAACACAAGGGAACCAATTACCTAGGGCGGTGGTGGGCTCTCCCATACTGGAGGCGTTCAAGACGAGGCTGGACAGCCACCTGTCAGGGATGCTCTGACTTGGATTCCTGCATTGAGCAGGGGATTGGACTCAATGGCCTTGTAGGCGCCTTCCAACCCTACTATTCTATGATTCTATGATCTCGCACCTTTGGACTTTTATCCTGCCCTTTAAAAGATCAAAATAATGCAGTATTTAAATGTAAATCCGCTTTAGTGGCCATGTGAAACTGCTATAACCACAGTACCATGAGGTAAATATAGGGTGGCTCCAAATAATAAACTATTCCATCATGGAAGAAGGGAAGATACGCTGGGCTAGTCTGCCCCCCCCCCCTTTCCTCTGCCTAAGCTACCTTGCAGGATTGTTCTATAATGGAAGGAAACATGTATGCTGCTATGAGCTCTTTGGAGGAAAGGCAGGATAAACATTTAATATGGAGTTGATCTTACATATTCTGGGTGGTCCTTTCTGACTGGGTAGATTGGGGTGCCCTCTCTGCTACCTCAGTGGAGTCAGCAGGATGAGGAGAAAGAGAAAAGCATAGCAAATTCTGTCAAAGCATCTCCCCTCTCAGCATCCCCCCCCGCTCCCCCCAATTCCTAGACCAAGCAGAGAGAGGTGGCAAACTCTGAGGAGGTGGCAAAGAAGCTGTGAGAACTTGCTGAGAAAGACAGCTCCCAAAAAACAGCCCATGTCAGCCTGTATGAGGGAGCTGATCTTAATCCCGCAAAGAATCTGGAAGCAGAAGCCCTGGTAAATTGCAGTATAAAAAGCCCGGTATGAACGAGCCCAGTGGCTGTTGTATTGGTGCCACAATATAGGGAATACAAAAGTGGCAAAATGTGATATTTTACTGGGCCTGCTGGTAAGAGTAGTTTTTGAGTTTTGCAAGTCTCCTATGCCTGATGAAGAGAACCATTCAATGAAATGGTTCTAACAAAGTTCCTAAGGGCCAATCATCAAATTATGGAGGAATCCATGAGATAAGATCCACAAGCCCCTCTCCTCAGCTCCTCTCCATTTTAGCCAACTATGGCCCTATAGCCTTGTAAAAACTGTGGATGTGGGAGCCCCCCTGTAATTTGAACTCTACTAAGGGCTAATGTCAATGCAATGAATATGAACTTGAGCACACTCCGGGAGAGAGCGGAGGACAGGAAGGCCTGGCTTAACGACTGAACAAGAAGGGCTAATGTAGACAAAACCTGTTTTGCATTGCACATACCACCAGCATTCCTCCATTTGTCTTTCTACTCTTGTACTTTTTGACGTGCCAAAGAGTGTTCAAACTACCGCACCATTGCGCTCATTTCCCATGCCAGCAAGGTGATGCTCAAAATCCTACAAGCTAGGCTTCAGCAGTGTGCGAACCGAGAACTACCGGAAGTACAAGCTGGGTTTCGAAGAGGCAGAGGAACTAGAGATCAAATCGCCAACGTTCGCTGCGTCATGGAGAAAGCAAGAGAATTCCAGAAAAGCGTCTATTTCTGCTTCATTGACATTGACTTGAAGGCTCGCGTAGTATTTTGTGTTCTTTAAGCTGGCCTAACAGAGGCGTTCCAGCGCTGTGGATTTGAAAAGCACGGTCACCTTCCGGGGGCAAAAGGGGCGTCTCTCCCAGCTGTTCCTCAGATCAGCAGGAGAGGCCGCGCGGGCCGATGCTGCAGGCCCGTGGCTGCGAGCGCAGGCCGGGCGGGAGCGGAGGGCCGGAGGGCCGGTCCTCGGCGGCTCAGCGCGCGAGCCCGACAGGAGGGAGCCTGAGCGCCCGCCGGCGGGGGCATGCGGGAGCGGCGGGGCGCCCCGAGGCAGAAGGGCCAGCGCGCCGCGCAACGCCCGCCGCCAAGCAGGAGCTGCGGCGTGCGGCGGGCGCTCGGGCCCGGGGAACCACGCAGCGCCCCACCAGCGGCCTCTGCGAGCGCGGCGCGCCGCTCCCCCCACGCCGCGGAGCTCCGCCGAGCGCGCTGGCGCTGCTCCTGGCCGCCAGCGGCAGCCCGCGCCCCTGGGGCCGCACAGCTCCGAGCGCCCGGCCGCTGCTCCGCGGGCCGCTCCGCGCACCCGCCGAGGGGGCGGGAGACGCGCGGGCCGGGCGCCTGTCGCTTCTCGGCCGGCCGCCCCCCGGCTGCGGCCGGGCCCGCCCGAGCGAGGCGGAGAAGCCGCCTGCCTCGGCCTCCGCTCAGCCTGCCCGCGGCCGCCCCGCCCGGGACGGCGGCTGCCCTCTGCGGAACGGGCGCGGAGCCCCGAGGCGCGGGCGGCGGCGGCCGGCCTCGCAGGGGCGGCAGAGCAAGGGCCCCGGCGCCGCCTCTGCCCTCCCAGGGGCGAGGCCTGGGAGGGGCCTGCCGAGGGCGCGCAGCCCTCCGCGAGCCGGACTGGGCCCCAGCGCGGGCCGGATGAGCCGGGGGCCCCTCTGCTTGGAAGGCTTGGGGCGCTGGCGCCGGTGGCTCGCTGGGAGCACGCGGGGGCGGGGGCGGCCCTCTCGGGCGGCTGGCTTGGGGGCAACGGAGGGCAGCAAAGGCCTGACTTGTGGCTACTGTAGTTTTGCTCCCTGCGAGGCGCTTGTGGGATTTTCTGCCTCAGGAGCTAAAATAACGTGACAGACCCTGGCGACGGGGCGGCGGGCGAGAGACCATTTGCTCCTCCACCTCAGGCAGCAAGAGCTCCAGGGACAGCCCTAGTGGTAACATCTCTACGCTGTGCAAATGCTGTGGATATTTTGATGAAGATGAGCGGGGAAACCATTGCTTTAAATATTAACATAATTCAATAGACATATATCAAAGATATAAAAAGAAATCTAGGCTAGAGATGAACAAGGAAACAACACTGATAAAGCTAATGAACAAGCAGGGCCGTGCAACTAAATGTTGCTTGTGTGCTTGGGGGCAGGGCAGGAGACTTCGTAGCTCCCCTTTCTCAGGTGAGCCAGCTGCTGAGCGTGGGGAAGCCTTCCCTGAGAAAAGTCGATGCCCCCAGCCAGCCCAGCGCAGGTCTTCCAGGGTACTAGTCAACCTCCTGCCTGAGAAGGGACCACTTTGAAGGGTATAATGGTGTGTGGAGGGGGGAGGGGCTAGGCGGCAGTCCAACAGTCTTCCCTGGTCTGCATGAATGCACAATCTGTATGCCCCTATTGCTGGGGCTTCTTGCCCCCTCTTTCTTTAAAAAAAATTACTTCTGCAAAGTTTGGGGTCACCCAGAGTCTGCTGGTACCCCCTTCTTGTATGTGGATGGTGTAATTCTAGCTACATAAGCATTGGCACTCATCCTGTGAAGTTGGGAAACAGAGCAGCACAAACTAAGGTGTTGGAGGTAATTGTGTATGGGGGGTAAAACTCTAGTAGGTCACTACCTTAGGCACAGAAGCCACATAATAAGGCAAGGGAAAGGACCCCTGGGTCAGGATACATGTCCCATGAATTCCTGTCACTCCCTTGCAACATGCTGAATCACAGTCAAGGGCACTTTTCCATCATGCTAAACATGTCTTAAAAACGATAGAATGATCTCAGTACGAATCCAAGGCAAACCATTCAACATCACAGGAATTCAAGTCTATGCCCCAACCACTGAGGCCGAAGAAGCTGAGGTTGATCGGTTCTATGAAGACCCACAAAACCTTCTAGAACTAACACCAAAAAAAGATGTCCTCTTCATAGGGGATTGGAATGCTAAAGTAGGAAATGAAGAAATCACCAGGATAACAGGCAGGCATGGCCTTGGTGTAGAAAATGAAGCAGGACAAAAGCTAATAGAGTTTTGCCAAGGGAACACACTGATCATAGCAAACACTCTTTTCCAACAGCACAAGAGGCGACTCTACACATGGACATCACCAGATGGTCAATATCGAAATCAGATTGATTATGTCCTTTGCAGCCAAAGATGGAGAAGCTCCATACAGTCAGTAAAAACAAGACCTGGAGCTGACTGTGGCTCAGATCATGAGCTGCTTCTTGCAAAATTTCGGCTGAAATTGAAGAACGTAGGGAAAACCACTAAACCATTCAGGTATGACCTAAATCATACCCCTTATGAATATACAGTGGAGGTGAGGAATAGATTTCAGGGATTAGACCTGATAGAGTGCCTGAGGAACTATGGACGGAGGTCCGTAACATTGTTCAGGAGGCAGCAACTCAATCCATCCCAAAGAAAAAGAAATGCAAGAAAGCCAAGTGGCTGTCTGAGGAGGCTTTACAAGTAGCTGAGGAAAGAAGGGAAGCGAAAACCAAGGGAGAAAGGGGAAGATATAACCAACTGAATGCAGAGTTCCAGAGAATAGCAAGGAGAGACAAGAAGGCCTTCCTAAATGAACAATGCAAAGAAATCGAGGAAAACAATAGAATGGGAAAGACTAGAGATCCCTTCAAGAAAATCGGAGATCTCAAGGGAACGTTTTGTGCAAAGACAGGCATGACAAAGGACCAAGAAGGCAGTGACCTAACAGAAGCAGATGAGATTAAGAAGAGGTGGAAAGAATACACAGAAGAACTATACAAGAAAGATCTTAATGTCTCTGATAGCCATGATAGTGTGGTCACTGACCTTGAGCCGGACATCCTAGAGAGTGACGTCGTGGGCCTTAGGAAGCATTAGTAACAACAAAGCTAGCGGAGATTACAGTATTCCAGCTGAGCTATTTAAAATCCTAAAAGATGATGATGTTAAAGTGCTGCATTCAATATGCCAACAAATTTGGAGCACTCAACAATGGCCGCAAGACTGGAAAAGGTCAGTTTACATTCCATTTCCAAAGAAGGGCAACGCCAAAGAGTGTTCAAACTACCGCACAATTGCGCTCATTTCACATGCCAGCAAGGTGATGCTCAAAATCCTACAAGCTAGGCTTCAGCAGTATGCAAACCGAGAACTACCGGAAGTACAAGCTGGGTTTCGAAGAGGCAGAGGAACTAGAGATCAAATCGCCAATGTTCGCTGGATCATGGAGAAAGCAAGAGAATTCCAGAAAAACGTCTATTTCTGCTTCATTGACTATGCTAAAGCCTTTCATTGTGTGGATCGCAACAAACTGTGGCAAATTCTTAAAGTGATGGGAGTACCAGACCACCTTACCTGTCTCCTGAGAAACCTGTACCAGAGTCAAGAAGCAACAGTAAGAACCAGACATGGAACAACCGAGTGGTTCCAAATTGGGAAAGGAGTACGACAAGGCTGCATATTGTCACCCTGCTTATTTAACTTGTATGCAGAGTACATCATGAGAAACGCCGGGTTGGATGAATCACAGGTCGGAATTAAGATTGCTGGGAGAATTATCAACAACCTCCGATATGCAGACGATACCACCCTAATGGCAGAAAGCGAAGAGGATCTCAAGAGCCTCTTGTTGAGGGTGAAAGAGGAGAGTGCAAAAGCTGGTTTGAAACTCAACATTAAAAAAACTAAGATCATGGCATCTGGCCCCATCACTTCCTGGCATAGAGAAGGGGAAGAAATGGAAGCAGTGACAGATTTTATTTTCTTGGGCTCCAAGATCACCGCAGACGGTGACTGTAGCCATGAAATTAAAAGACACTTGCTCCTTGGGAGGAAAGCTATGGCCAACCTAGACAGCATAGTAAGAAGCAGAGACATCACCTTGCCAACAAAGGTCCGTCTAATCAAAGCTATGGTTTTCCCAGTAGTAATGTATGGCTGTGAGAGCTGGACTATAAGGCAGGCTGAGCGCCGAAGAATTGATGCTTTCGAACTGTGGTGCTGGAGAAGACTCTTACAAGTCCCCTGGACTGCAAGGAGGTCAAATCCGTCAATCCTAAAGGAAATCAACCCTGAGTGCTCATTGGAAGGACAGATACGGAAGCTGAAGCTCAACTATTTTGGCCACCTAATGCGAAGAGAAAACTCTCTGGAAAAGACCCTGATGCTGGGAAAGACTGAAGGCAAAAGGAGAAGGGGACGGCAGAGGATGAGATGGCTAGATAGCATCACCGATGCAATGAATATGAACTTGAGCACACTCCGGGAGAGAGCACAGGACAGGAAGGCCTGGCGTGCTATGGTCCATGGGATCACGAAGAGTCGGACACGACTGAACAAGAACAACAAACATGTCAAGATGTGTATGTGGAGTCAGTTTCCTGATGTGTGAACATGGAACTGGTGTGTCAGCTCCCAGTCTCTGTAATACACCTCCCTAGCCAATGGATATGAATGTGTATGTACAAAAATGGAACACAGAACCTGGCCCTTGGGAAGGTGTCTTTTGTGAAGCAATGCTAGGAGGCCGAGAGAGGACTGGTGGTCCATCTGCTATTTCAGTCGGAATCTTTCCCTCATAAGCCTCAATTGAACCTCAGGGTTGGCTCTAAAGTCATGCAATTTATTCATCACTACGAGTTATCAAACAGAGCATATTCAAAACAAAATGGAATCACTTCTTATACCACCCTAGCTAATAGCAGAAAGCTAGGGATTTGCTGGCTGGACTGCTGATCCTCTGCATTTTCCCTTTAGAATTCAGTAACCAAATTAGCACATTAACATACATCATTTGATCTGTACTTCAAAGAGTTTGGGGTGGGGAAAACAATGCAAAGAACAAAATTAATTTCAAGAGGCACCCTAGTTAAGCACTAACATATTGATAGTTCCTGGATTACTGATTGCTCAATATTTTTAAACCATACAATGGCCACTGCTCTTCCTACATCCTAATATTGTGGACCTCGAGGCAGAAACTTGGGAGATGCCTTAACTCAGGTGCATTAGGGCATTTCCAGGCATTGTGGATTAAGCTCTACCTGAAATCTCTGTCCTCATCTATAACCTGCCCAGCTGGCACAACTTTACTCAGTTCCCTCCCAGACAAGCCAAGCAGTGCTTCAAGGATTCACCCAAAATGTGTTGACCACTTGGTGACTTGCCATTAAAGGTCACAAAACTCCACAGGCAGGGTCTTTTCATACATCATTCAGACACATTTTTCTTTCAACAGAGGCAGGTCACATGTTCAGAGTCTGCATGCATGTATGAATCTGTCCTATGAGGTTTCCCATGACATTTTTACATGGGATATCCTATATCTGTTCAGCTCAAGAAGATGCCTCCTTTACAACATTCTTTGTTTGCTTAATGCAAACATGAAGCTTTCTTCTGGCAGAATTCCACCCGTGCAGAGGAGTATGGTCTACTTCTCTTACAAACAGGCATTATGAATACTAGGATGATTGAATGGTACCTGAAATAACCAGCCATGCAGTCCCTTTGCGCTTCAGATATAATCAGCATGTTTTGTGGGCCAGGCTCTTATTACCTCAGATTTCAGACGCTCAGTCTCTATTTCTCCATCTTCAATTTGTTGCCTAAGTTGCTTGGCAACTGTTTTCTCCGTTTCCACAATCTGAAGTAAATGGAGGTACTTCTGCATTAAGGCTTCATGCTCCGTAGCAAGAGTCCTATAACTGTTACGTAGACAGAGACAGCAGTTAAAACATCTCTCCCCATCCATCCTCCTTCCTGCCAGCTCTGCATCCCTCTCAGGCTGGGGATCCGTGACAACCCCCATGTGCAATGGGCTGGGTCTGACAGACACTTTGCTCCCAGGTCCTGGTCAGACTGCTCTTGCAAAGTAAATATGGGCATGTACTTAATCCGTTTCTGGGGTCAAGACTATAACTTGCAGTAACTATTGTCATCAGCCAACATCTGTTGGCTTTAGATATTTCTTGGGTAGTGTCTGCTGGCAACACACTGAAAAAAGCCCAACTAGACCATCAAGTGATAACTGCATTCATCAAATAGAAATCATACGCAGCAGTTAAGTACACACCTCTCACTTGCTGCTGTTCAGCTGGAATGTCTCATCACATATCTCCATGTCATCCAGTACACAGAGTTTTGCTCAGAGGCCATCACAACTTAAAGTCCATTTGGAGACTATGCATTGTTTTTAGTTCATTGACAGTGTGGGGCTAGATATCAGGCAGAAGGGCTTGGACAGAAAGGCAGACTTCCACCTGAGAAACCTTGAAGGACATCTGCCCGTTGAAGTTGGGCCAGATGGACTGACTCAGCTCAAGGCAGCTTTATGGGGTCAATTAATCAAGCTGGGATTGGTTACTTCAAAACTGGTTATTTTAACAGATAAAATGTTAGCCATGTTTTAAATTACCCATTATGCCTTTCTGTGTACAGAGTACTTTACAATTCCTGTCTCAATTATCTCAAACCAACCCTGTCCTGTACCATGCAGTAAGTATCACAAGCCGGCATCACGGCTCATTTGAAGATGAGGATTCCACATCCAACCACTGGAACTGACCCCACCTCTAGTGCACAATGGCCTACATTCTGCATGTTTAAAGCAGGTCTGGGCAACTTGTGGCCCTCCAAAAGTTTTGACCTACAACTCCCACAATCTGTCAGCATTGGCTAAGCTGGCTAGGGCCAATGGGATTTGTAGGCCAAAACATCTGGAGGGCCACCCCTAAAGACTGATTCACATGCCCCAAAATGTGCTCTGAGTGTATGCCAAATCCAGACTATGTTCCAGCCCATCACAAATGATAAGCCTGATGCCTGCTAGTTCTGCCTTGCAGCCACATCAATAATTAGCACATGATGGAGATTGTCACTGATCTAGTTTCAAGATGAAGCAATCAAAGAATTGCTTCACTGTACAACCAGCTGTGAGACTCTCTCAATTTTCCATGTGCTTTGTGTCAGTTTTAGGTCACATAGATTAACTCCATGAATCCACAGAAATCCATGCAAGATTTGGCAAAATCTCTAGTGACCATAATGGAGATGAAATACTGAGTATCTCTAATTCAACAGAGTTGAATTATGTTTTGGCTTGGGTTAATTTGTTTAGTTTGCCTTTTCACTCCAGCCAACCATTACCTTGGAAAGAGGTAATCTTATGTCCTGGTATATCAGCTTTATCCCAAAGGCACATCTAACTGGACACTAAAAGACAGAGGGAGCATTAGTTCTAATAGGACAGTTTGGTTTTCTGGCTCTGGCCTCGGAGGCAGGAAATCGCCCCCGCTCCCCTAGTAGCTGTGGGGAGAATTATGCAGGCTCCCTCTCGGCACTTGGGAAACAGAGCACAGAGGCGGGAAAAGGGAGCATTCCTGGGGGTGGGGACAGGAGGAGACTGGGGTGGCCCATTTCCTATGGCCACCCGAGCCTCCTTCCCTTCCCCTCCGAGGTGCCTCTGCTAGACAGGTGAGATCGCATATTTTGCAGGAATGCAGGGCAGCTGGAGCACACAAAGATCACCTCCGCTGTACTCCCACCCTGCACTGGACAGTTGGCAGCTTGCAGGTTGAAAGGCTGCTGACCATCCACATGGGATTGTGCCCTTCGTGATTAAAAATTGTCAAGCTGCAGTGAAGGTGGCTTTGGCTTTGGCTTGGAAATGAACTTGTGATCATACGGAGAGCTCTGCTGGATCAGGCCAAGCACCTCTCTCATCCAGCATTCGGTTCCTGCAGTGACCAGCCAGGTGCCCACAAGCAGGACAGGAGTACAATGAAACCCTCCCGCTCGGGTTCCCCTGTGATAGTGGAGGAGATATACAGCCATTATGACTAGTAGCCACTGATAGCCTCATCCTTCATCAGAGGATAAGCTAAATGTGCAGTCCTAAACAGGGAGAACGCCCCATTGAACTCACTTCTGAAACATGATTGAGCTGTAACTGAACCAAAACCAGTTCTGTCAAAGTTCTCGTCATATTTGCCAAAGGAGGCATATTGTGAAATCACACATTTATCAAAGGTTCCCAAATCATCAGACTTCACTTGTGAATCAGGAGAGACAATACCTGCTTTGCTTTCAGTCTTTTTAATAGGGGGTGTCTGAAGTTGCAAGTTAAGATCTAGGCAGTGAAGGAGTATATGTTATTCCTGGGAAACAAGTGCATGCATAAAAGAGTTTGTTGGGAACAAAAAATGCAGTAGTTCTGGAAAAATGAAAAAATTAATATGCAAATGTTAAGGATGACCTTTCTTATCTCTAGCTGTAGAAACTGGCAGCATCCCAGGAGACAGTATATGGGCAGATAAATGTTATTTGCACCATTCTCTCAAATATTCCAGACTGCTAAACAGCTGACCCAATTCTGAAAACTCCAGGGAGTGTATGTCTCCAGGCCCCCTGCCACTGGCCCTGCCCAGTCTTCCTCTCATTCTGAATCCTGGATTCTGCCTCTGGGTTTAAGACTGTCTGCTGCTGCCTCTTGGCCCTCTCCCCAGCCAGAGCATCCCTCCAGCCCAGGCCACCGTTCCCCAGGATCACCATTCCAAACAGGTGTCTGGGACCTACCAAGGACTGAAAGAAGATGACATTGCCAGAAGGCATTACCTTGCATGGCTAATAGCTGCTACCCATTCATCACAATCCTTTGCATCTTCCGTCCTCAGCTCCAGTGTTTTCTGATTTTCGTGGTTGAAGTTAACAGTAAAGTAATGCTATAAAAATAAAGAGAGGATGTATTACTCATAATTTTCTGGCTAAAGATAACCGATTGCATTCCATTTGAACTCATCCAGGCTTTGCTGTAGCATAGATTAGAAGCACAGAAAGTTAAGGCCCAGCTCAAATGGTACAAATGTCTTACAGGGAAAGTGTATGGAAGGCATTTTCATGTAGGAAGATGCATGCAAACCATGGCAGATTAGCTATGGCTTTGTAGTATTGTGTACACCACATGGACACACAAGTTGCTCAGACTAAGGAGCAAAGCCAGAGTTATGTGGGGCTTGCATTGGCCCCTAGTTTTACTTAGGCACCCTCTTAGCCATGTGCAGTTGTGACACTAAAGTGCTGAAGGAAACTAGCCAGCCTCTATTTCCTCCATCTGGCAAGTTACCATGGTAATAAGAAACCTGGCTTCTTATCATGCCCCTGCTGGAGGAATTCTCCCCAGAAAAGAAGCTAGACTTCCCAGAGATGGACAACAGCCCATGTCAGGAGACCCAGGTGAGCCTGGAGCCTTGGGGGAGATGCCCACAGATCCATCCCCACAAGAGGAGGGGCACTCTGCCTCTGAGACAGACCATCTGACCCCTGAGTCTCGTTCTCAAGAGGCAGGCCAGGAGGGCGCCTCTGAGAAGGAGTGCTTGGTTTCAAGGGAGGGCTCCTCAAGATTAAAGGCCTCTTTGTGAGAAAGGCCCTGCTCATGAGTAGGACATTTGCAGAGGGCCTGTGATGAACTGCAGCTGAGCCCTGGGTGGGGCCCAGGAAGCTCTGGCTATATCAGCCTTCAGTTAGAGCTTGCTAGCTGTGAGTAATGTGTTACTAGTAGGTTCAGTGCCTTGTGTTTTTTTTTGACCTTGCTCTGTGATGAAACTTTCATGCTGTTGGTTCTTGGACTGTGTTTGCATTTGACTGCTTCCCTGTGTTTGGACCCTGCTTGCTCCTCAGACCTTTCTTTTGGAACTCACCCTCTTGTCTGGTAATTCTGTACCGTTGACCATTGCTTATTTCCTGACTACTCCTGCCTTGAACTGATCTCTTATTGGATGGCTGTCTCTGAGCTTGATCATTTGCTTGTTTCTTAACTTTCCACTGGATTTGCCCTAGTGCTGAGCCTGACCCAGTCAAAGCAGGACACTTCTCCTACTAGAGTCCCCCATTGGTGCCTGACTAGCTGCAGCCATGCTGTTCAGGTTTCTCTCTCCCTTGACTCATCTAGCAGCTATTCCAGGGGTATGCTGGGCTGTGGGTCACATGGGCTGATAGGGGGTGGTAGTGATGGTGAATGATCCTGTCTTTTGGGGCACAGAGGATGGATATGATGTCCCTTCTGACTCCATAACTCTGAGAAAGTTGCCTTGGGCAGTCACTTTGGATTCCACGGGCACGAAGAGTTGCCAAGGCTGAGCTGCCTTCCTCTGTAGCAGGCTCTTGGCCTAGCATGTATGTGGGAGAAGATGGGGCATAAAGAATCCACATGGGGAACAAGCATACATTTATTTGTTTGTTTATTTCATTTATATCCCACCTTTTTTCCTCCTTAAGGAACTCAAGGTGGCGTACATAACCCTCCTCCTCCTCCATTTTATCCTCACAACAACTACCCTGTGAGGTGGGTTCGGCTGAGAGTCTGACTGGCCCAAAGTCACCCAGTGAGCTTCCATGGTTGAGTGGGTACTAGAACCCAGATCTCCCAACTGCCGGTCCAACACCAGCTGCTACATCACATGCCATGAGCTCTACCCCAGAAGATGCCCCTGGGAAGCAGGCTGCCAGCCCACGTGTTGCCAGCAGCTCTGAGTGCTCACTGCATCTAGGATGCCAAGCTGACATGGACAGGAGCAGAATGGGGCTCAGTACAGGCTATTTTTAGCTCCCCTTGGCATTTACTGTATTTGTGTTAATTTTCATCGGAGTGGCTTCTAGCCCAGCCAAAGAGTTTGTGCCGTTCATTTGCTCTCCTTTTCTGCAGTCTCCTAGGAAACAAGTAATGTTCTGTAGGGCTAACGACTGAACTGAGTAACTTGGAAAATAAATAAGCAAATGGTTAGTTCCATCCACTCTCCTTCTAGCTTCCACTCTCACCAGAATGCCCTGTAATCCAGAACTGGGAGAGAGTTTTGCCTAGCAGAACGTCTTGTGCCACAGAACCATTGGCCTCCAGTGCTGGCCAAGACCAGATGCCATAGAGCAGTAGCTGCACCATCCAAATTAATGATGGGTCAGAGGTCCTCCTATGCAGCTGGTTCTCTAGGCACTGCGGGCCCCAGTGTTCTCTCTCCACAGGGAACTGGGCTTCAGATGCTGGCACCTGTTGTTTCTGGGAAAGTAGCACTTGTGCAGGGCAGTGGCGGCAGAGTGGGGCCCACTCAGCTGTTTGCCCAGGGGGTTGCTCCCTTTCCACCAGGCATGCTGCTGCTGCTGCACTATCTAATCCACAGATGGGCTTTACGGCTTGGGCTGCCTTGGCGTGGATTTGGACTTTCCATCCTTCCTGCAATGTCTGAGACATGGCAGCTCTTGCGCCCCATCTTTGGGTTATTCTCAATGTGACCTGGAGTTCCATGACTCTTCCTCCTCAATGAGTGACAGGCTTTATCAAAAAGCAGCCACACAGGTTGCAAGGGTGGGGAAGAGGGGCTGCTTAATTGTTCTCCCCCTGCCATTTGTCCACCCAGAATGGCAGTCCCTAAGCTGCTTCCCCAACCATGGTGTGTGTGTCGGGGCGGGGGAGAGATACAGGATTCTCATGTGTATTTTTTCCAGACAGGGAAAAACGCAGTTTGTGGAGGGCAATTCTGGATAAATGGATAAAGCACAGGAAAGAAGCAATTTAAACTGCTTCTACCCCTTGTCCTGCCTGCCCTCAGTCTGGCAGCCTGCCAAGGTTGCTGTTGGTTAAGCTCCAACAGACCAATCTTCCATTTCATTTATTAAATGTCTATACTGCCCCATAGCCAAAGGTCTCTGGGCGGTTCACAAAAACTGCATTATCTGTTCTGGGGAGGGAAGATACAGAACTCCATATCATGCCTAGTTTGGGGCTGACAGAGACCTGTGGCAGAGTGAGTTCCCCAGAGCCTCTCCAGTTGAAAGGCCCTATTCAGACACACATTGGAGAAGGGTGGTTGGGCTAACCATGGTGCATGGTGGTTACTGCTAATTACTGCGAGTGCTACTGCCGCACATGCAGGTAACCATGTTCCACAACTTGGTTAGATGAACCATTCTCTAACTGCCCTCCCTCCAGCAGGAACCCACAGTCCTCCAGATGGGCAGCCATGTATCCCAGCAGCCGTTGCGCTGCTGGCCATTTTGGTGCTCAGTGGTTCAGTGGCCTGCTGCCCCCTGTGTCACAGCACACAGCCCCTGGGCACGTCCCACAGCATGGACTCACATGGTCTGAGATTTGTCTTTCCCATTCCGGAGACCTATAATCGCTGCTCACCGCCGTGATCTGCCACCCCGATGCACAGCACATTCAAGTATCCTCTGCGGTGCAAATGGACATGGATGGCCATCAGGAATTGGCTTCCGTCGCCCGTTTATGCAGCTGCAGCACCGGAGTCCATGCTGCCTCTGCAATTGCATTGTAACGGGCACCATTGCACAGGATGGTGCCTGGCTGTGCCGGTAGTGGTGGTGGGCCAGGGCACAAGCTGCCATGAGCGGCAGCCCTATGCTCGCTTCTCTGCTGGCATGCAGTGGGCTGTTGCCAGGGGCAGTGCCTTGGCAGGCTCCTGGCAGCTGTGTCATTTGCTGCTAGGCAGATCTTGACCATAGAGATCTATTGCTCAGGCATGAGCAGCTACTCCTTCTTTGGCTGCCCTTGCCACGGAGCTCTGTGACAGGTGTCAACCACAGAGGCTGTTCAGACATCATGCATAGCCATGGTAGAGCCCACTAACCATCTTGCAGCAAGTGGTTCGTCTGTGATTAATAAACCACCATGGTTGGGACAGATGCCTCTTCAGAAGTCACGCTAAGCCATCATGGCTTAGCATGATGTCTGAACAGGGCCAATGACTCTTCTGCTGCTGACCATGCTGGGGTTATTTATTAGAGCCTTTTGCGTGGTGCAGTTCTTGAGCATTAGAGTGTTTCTGCTCCCCCACATGCTTCTTCAAGGACATCTTGCTATGCACAATTTCCACAGCAACCTCTATGCATTCCGGGCGAGTCTGAGCAAGGGTTTTTCCTCATCTAAATATAGCAGCTTTCCCTGCCATATTCTGATTATTCTAAGGGCAGTAACATCTCTCCTCCTTCTAAGCAGATGTACTACTTGGCCATATCCTGACAAAAGCCTGCAGGAGCCCTTCCCATCTCTTTTTTCAGAGTTCAAAAACATATTTTATTTTTAAAATGCCTAAAGATGCTATGGTCTATACAACAATCTAGACTACAACACCTTTATACATAACATCAAACAGTCATGTTTTTCTGCTTACTGTTGTGAAGCTAGCCCAAGATCTCCTCACTTGCAGGCATGACCTGTTTCCTAAGGATATAATTGGCAAAGGCTCCAGAATGGGAGCCAGCAATAGCACTATGGCCTAGCAGCTTGAGCCTAGCTGTGTTAGAACTCCTCCATAGTCCAAACCAGCTCTCACACAGGAAGCCTCCATTTTTCTATTCCTTATCAAGCCGTGACCCGCCCAAAGCCAACCCACATGATACTTTGAGTCAGGTGACTAGTTCATATGAAGCTCTTCTAGATCAACTGACCACCTGCTGAATCACCTGATGCTCTAGTAGATCAGTTGCCCATATAGCTGCATCTCAACCGACTTATGCATATGACTAACGTGTCCTAGAAACTGTGGCTTTAGATTCTAGGGAGATTGCTTTAAGTTCAACATTAAATGGTGAACTGCTTGGGGGCTGGAACAGCCCAGTGATGGAGCCAGCTGCCCAAAGATTTTGCCGATTTCTTTTCTTGGAGGTATTGAAGAAATGGTTGGGTTGTTCTAGAATCCTCCAAGTCTAGGGAATGCTAAACTCAGACAAAAGCTTGGGCTGGATAATCCTTTAGGTACTTTCAGGCTCTATAGGTCTGTGACCGTTCACAATTTATAGGGCCAAGCTAATTACTACACCACATCCAGGCATGGTGTTAGCCCACCTTTATGAGGAGGAAATTTGGACATGTTGTAGGGTGTGTCTGACTCCTCCTCTGCCAGTTACTTTTCCTCCAAAATTTGCTTCCTGAGCTGCTTCCTCCTGAAGGCTCCAGAGGCAGCCACGGGGCCAATGTTACATTGAATTTGCGTCTTCGTGTGTAAAGAATTTGGCAACCTTTCCCTCATTAGAGAAGTAGGCAGGTGGTTGGAACAGACAACTGGAAAGTGAGACTTGGCTGCAGTGGCCATGATTCCCGTGACTTTGGGTTTGGGCCATTTTGGCAATGTTGCGGGCATTTACCACCCCAAGCACTGGTTGCTATATCCAGAGATTTCCCAGCACATAGCAACTCTATTTCTTGTTCTGTGGAGGACGTGAAGTTTCACAGGCTCTTGTCTCAGGAGCACATGTTATGATGGAGGAGCTGAAAGGCATCGTAACCAGTACAGAGGGCACAAAAGTCACCTCCCCCCCCCCCGTTCCAGATGACGAGCCCCCGAATAAAGCCTACCAAGTTCCATTTGTGCACAGAAGGGAGATCGTCATTCAGGCTGAAGAGGGTGACTGCTTGCAGCTCTCTTTTGATAAGGAGACCCCGAGGGTGAGGATGTGTCTCTGTGAAAATTTCTAGGGCTCCACCACCCAGTTGCACATGCAGAGGGGGTGGAGAGGAAGGTGTCTCTCTAGCTCCAGGGAGCACTAGGGCACCCCAGAGGGAGCCTGCCTGTGTGCCTGGTGGCTTCTATGGCTGGAACACATCTTTAGAACAGCTGTGCTTGGGGCCAGGGTACCTGAAGGATTGTCTCTTCCCATATATACCTGCTCGAACCCCAAGATCAGCTTCAGGGGTCCTTCTCTAGGATCCCCTGCCAAAAGAAGTGAGGTGGGTGGCCACTAAGAAGAGGGCCTTCTCTGCTGTGGCACCCCGATTGTGGAATGAGCTACCCAGAGAGGCTCGCCTGGCATCTACATTGTGATTATTTCATGCCAGGTGAAGACCTTCCTATTTTCCTAGGCATTTGAGTCAGTTTCTGTTGTTTTAAATCTGTTACTGTGTTTTAAATCATTGCACTGCTGCTAGGCTTTATTTGGTTATTTTTATTTTATATTGTAGTTTAAAACTCTTATATTGTATTTTGTCATGTTGTATTTTATGGTTTTAATTGTTGTAAACTGCCCAGAGAGCTTCAGTTATTGGGTGGTATAGACATGTAATAAATAAATAGATAATGGTAGATAAAGGTGAGCTACTTTGAGGATGTTTGAAGAACAGGCCAGCTACTGGTCTGCGTTTGTAATGTGACAGCCTTTTACATGATAGGAGGCAGGGGGGCTGCTCTTAGACTTCAGCAGGGCTCAGACGACAGGCGTCGCCCACCTCCCCAAGACTCACGAAGTCACTCATGAATTCCCATCTGTCTTCCCAGGTCCTCCTTGAACTCTTTGTCCTGAACCCTGCCTGGGCTGCCCAAAGGCCAAATGTCTTCCTCCTCTCCCGCAAAGCTGCGCAGGGCACACTGGCTCCTAGAATGCACCACGATGCAATGCCTCCTCCACACCTGAGGCCAGCTTCCCTCCCGTCGCTTCCGTGACAAGCCAAACTCCCTTGCCCCAGTCTCCGAACTGCACTGCCCCAGCACATGGCAGATGGCCCTTACTGCTACAGTTCAGATGAACCATTTGTATTTTAGGATGAAACTACTTTGGCTTTCCTTCAAGCCAGAAGTACAAGCAGCTGAAGCAGACCAGCAACTGAAGTCACAGACAACAATACATCTTTGGGCACCTGGGTTTTCTACAGGACTTACAGATTTTGAACCTGTTTATTTGCTCAAGGTAGTTTGTTATGTTGCTGTAATGCAAAATGTTCCATATTCCTGTCTTGACTGAAAGAGAAAATATTAAAGATGGCCCTTCCTTATAGCTCTTGGTTGTTAAAATATAATTATTTTTTCCTGAAAAATAATCAAAAGGGCCCCCTCAGTTTGGTGAAATTTTCCAATACGTTCATTTGTTTATATTTAATCTAGTCTATCTATTAGCTGAAAGCAAGATAATTAATTAAAATATTGTCTCTTTCCCCTTATTAGCTAGCATGGGACATTCCTCCCCTCCTGGGTGTTTGAGGATGAAGTGGGCATGGGTGTGGTTTTGAGCATGGGTGTGCATCTTCTAGCAGCCATTTACTGCTGATATAAACATGACAGGTGAGCTTGCATAGCGGTGCTCTGGTTCTCTCTTCGGAGGCCCAGGAATGATGTGTACATTTGCTCAGGAAGTGATGGAATGGTGGACAAATACAGCCTTAATTGTATAGTCTGTTTGTAGCTAGACTATCACCCTGGAGACCTCCCCAATTCAGGTAAAAGAGAATATCTCACTCCAAAAGCTGCTATTAGAAAAGCAATGCCATTTTTTTGCTTCTAGTACTTGAAGAGAGCTTCAGCTATTGGGCGGTATAAATATGTAATAAATAAATAGAATTAAGATTTCACTTTCAGAGAAGTCTGGAATTGAAATGCACTAATTAATGTTAGCCTCTTCATGGATCACTGCCTTGTTGTGGCGAAGGGGCTTGCGTAACTCAGTGAAGCCATAAGCTATGCCGTGCAGGGCCACCCAAGACAGACAGGTCATGGCAGAGAGTTCTGACAAAATGTGGTCCACTGGAGAAGGAAATTGCAACCCACTCCAGTATTCTTGCCAAGAAAACCCCATGGAACGTATTGCAAGGCTAAAAGATATGACGCCGGAAGATGAGACCCTCAGGTCGGAAGGTGTCCAATATACTACTGGGGAAGAGCAGAGGGTATTTCCAAGTAGCACCAGAAAGAGTGAAGCGGCTGAGCCAAAACTGAAAGGACACTCAGCTGTGGATGCGTCTGGTGGTGAAAAGAAAATCCGATGCTGTAAAGAACAATATTGTTTAGGAACCTGGAATGTAAGGTCAATGAATCAAGGCAAGCTGGAGGTGGTCAAGCATGAGATGGCAAGATTGAACATCGACATCTTGGGAATCAGCGAACTAAAATGGACAGGCATGGGCGAATTTAATTCAGGTGACCATCATATCTACTACTGTGGGCAAGAATCCCTTAGAGTAGCACTCATAGTAAAAAATAATGGAGTAGCACTCATAGTCAACAAAAGGGTGGGAAAAGCAGTACAGGGGCACAATCTCAAAAACGATAGAATGATCTCAGTACGAATCCAAGGCAAACCATTCAACATCACAGGAATTCAAGTCTATGCCCCAACCACTGAGGCTGAAGAAGCTGAGGTTGATCGGTTCTATGAAGACCTACAACACCTTCGAGAACTAACACCAAAAAACGATGTCCTCTTCATCATAGGGGATTGGAATGCTAAATGCTAAATTGGAATGCTAGGAAGTCAAGAAATCACCGGGATAACAGGCAACCATGGCCTTGGTGTACAAAATAAAGCAGGACAAAGACTAATAGAGTTTTGCCAAGAGAACACGCTGATCATAGCAAACAATCTTTTCCAACAGCACAAGAAGCGACTCTACACATGGACATCACCAGATGGTCAATATCGAAACCAGATTGGTTATGCCCTTTGCAGCAAAAGATGGAGAAGCTCTATACAGTCAGTAAAAACAAAACCTGGAGCTGACTGTGGCTCAGATCATGAGCTTCTTGTTGCAAAATTTCGGCTTAAATTGAAGAACGTAGGGAAAACCACTAAACCATTCCGGTATGACCTCAATCATATCCCTGATGAATATACAGTGGAGGTGAAGAATAGATTTCAGGGATTAGACCTGATAGACAGATTGCCTGAGGAACTATGGACGGAGTTCCATAACATTGTTCAGGAGGCAGCAACTCACTCCATCCCAAAGAAAAGGAAATGCAAGAAAGCAAAGTGGCTGTCTGATGAGGCTTTACAAGTAGCTGAGGAAAGAAGGGAAGCGAAAAGCAAGGGAGAAAGGGGAAGATATATCCAACTGAATGCAGAGTTCCAGAGGATAGCAAGGAGAGACAAGAAGGCCTTCTTCAATTAACAATGCAAAGAAATTGAGGAAAACAACAGAATGGGAAAGACTAGAGATCTCTTCAAGAAAATCGGAGATCTCAAGGGAATGTTTTATGCAAAGACGGGCATGATAAAGGACAAAGAAGGCAGGGACCTAACAGAAGCAGATGAGATTAAGAAGAGGTGGAAAGAATACACAGAAGAGATACAGGAAAGATCTTAATGTCCCTGAGAGCCATGATAGTGCAGTCACTGAACTTGAGCCGGACATCCTAGAGAGTGAAGTCAAGTGGGCCTTAGGAAGCATTAGTAACAACAAAGCTAGTGGAGATGACAGTATTCCAGCTGAGCTATTTAAAATCCTAAAAGATGATGCTGTTAAAGTGCTGCACTCAATATGCCAACAAATTTGGCAGAGGAACTAGAGATCAAATTGCCAACATTCGCTGGATCATGGAGAAAGCAAGAGAATTCCAGAAAAACGTCTATTTCTGCTTCATTGACTACGCTAAAGCCTTTGATTGTGTGGATCACAACAAACTCTTGCAAATTCTTAAAGTGATGGGAGTACCAGACCACCTTACCTGTCTCCTGAGAAACCTGTATGAGGGTCAAGAAGCAACAGTAAGAACCAGACATGGAACAACCGATTGGTTCAAAATTGGGAAAAGAGTACAACAAGGCTGCATATTGTCACCCTGCTTATTTAACTTCTTTGAAGAGTACATCATGAGAAACGCTGGGTTGGATGAATCACAGGTCGGAATTAAGATTGCCGGGAGAATGATCAACAACCTCAGATACACAGATGATACCACCCTAATGGCAGAAAGCGAAGAGGATCTAAAGAGCCTCTTGTTGAGGGTGAAAGAGGAGAGTGCAAAAGCTGGTTTGAAACTCAACATTAAGAAAACTAAGATCATGGCATCTGGCCCCATCACTTCCTGGCATATAGAAGGGGAAGAAATGGAAGCAGTGATAGATTTTATTTTCTTGGGCTCCAAGATCACCGCAGATGGTGACTGTAGCCATGAAATTAAAAGACGCTTGCTCCTTGGGAGGAAAGCTATGGCAAACCTAGACAGCATAGTAAGAAGCAGAGACATCACCTTGCCGACAAAGGTCCGTCTAATCAAAGCTATGGTTTTCCCAGTAGTAATGTATGGCTGTGAGAGCTGGACTCTAAGGAAGGCTGAGCACCAAAGAATCGATGCTTTCAAACTCTGGTGCTGGAGAAGACTCTTACGAGTCCCCTGGACTGCAAGGAGGTCAAATCAGTCCATCCTAAAGGAAATCAACCCTGAGTGCTCATTGGAAGGACAGATACTGAAGCTGAAGCTCAACTATTTTGGCCACCTAATGCGAAGAGAAAACTCCCTGGAAAAGACCCTGATGCTGGGAAAGACTGAAGGCAAAAGGAGAAGGGGACGGCAGAGGATGAGATGGCTAGATAGCATCACCGATGCAATGAATATGGACTTGAGCACACTCCAGGAGAGAGCGCAGGACAGGAAGGTCTGGCGTGCTATGGTCCATGGGGTCACGAAGAGTCGGACACGACTGAACGACTGAACAACAATTAATATTAGGGGACTTCTGTCTTCATTAAGCTCCTTGTTGAGAAATAAGCTTTACTTCTCAGTCCTTAAATGTGTATTCCTCCAGTAAAGATAATAGCTATTAATCTTTCTGTCTAGGAGACCCAGGCCCCCAAACCATTTGCACATACGAACAGCAAAAGTGGGTCCAATTGTGACAATATTCTGGCAAAAATAGTTCCTTGCTGGGGCTCATTTACTGCTTCTGTAAAAGCAAATAGGCAAATGCTATTTTGGGCTGCATTCATAGAAGCATAGCTTCCAAATCCCAGGAAGTACTAGTTCCCCTCTACTCAGCACTGGTTAGGCATCTGGAGTACTGTGTCCAGTTCTGGGCACCACATTTTAAGAAAGATGCAGACAAACTGAAGTGGGTTCAGAGGAGGGCAACAAGGATGATCAGTGGACTGGAAACAAAGCTCTATGAAGAGAGACTGAAAGAACTGGGCATGTTTAGCCTTGAGAAGAGAAGACTGAGGGGAGATAGGATAGTGCTCTTCAAGTACTTGGAAGGTTGTCACAGAGAGGAAGGCCAGCATCTCTTCCTGATTATCCCAGAGTGCAGGACACGGAATAATGGGCTTAAGTGACTGGAAGCCAGATTCCGGCTGAACATCAGGAAAAGCTTCCTGACTGTTAGAGCAATACAACAAGGAACCAATTACCCAGGGTGGCGGTGGGCTCTCCCACACTGGAGTCATTCAAGATGAGGCTGGACAGCCATCTGTCAGGGATGCTCTGACTTGGATTCCTGCATTGAGCAGGGGGTTGGACTCGATGGCCTTGTAGGCCCCTTCCAACCCTACTATACTATTCTATGATTCTATGAAATTCCAGATGCGTTGGTGTGTTAGTCTGAAGCAGGGAAAACATTTTTCCCAATGCTATTTCATCACTGAGGCTGGTTTGGGCAACTTCCAGAAGCTGCTGGCAGAACATGATTATAAATGTGAAGTCCTCCAAAATCCCTAGAAGTAAACATAATACATACCCTGTGGCTCTCTCTAACAAGGAGTGCTCTGGGATCTCAGACACTGGCTGGTTGATCATTCATAAGGACAGCACCAGTCAGACCATACAAGCAACACAGACTGGAGCACTGGGGAACTGTGTTGTATAGGGGGGTGGGGGAGGAGAGCTGTGCACAGTCCTCAAAGTGAGCCCCGGCATCCTCTGCAACACTGCTGACCCTGGGTCCTGAGTTGGGCTCTCCGCTCTTGTGCTGCAGCTCTTGTGCAGAGTGGGAGCGGTTAACTCTGGTCACCCAGCCATAGAGTAGCATCATTGAATCAGAGACTAGAGTGTACTTTGCCAAGCGCATGGAGGTAATTCATGAGGGCCATTTCTAAAACCTGAAAATGCCCCCGCATGTTTCCCTCTGATTTCCCTCAGTTCTCCACATTCCAGAAGGTTAGGCTGCACAATTGGCAGCAGGAGGACCATCAGCCAGGCCAGCACAGGCTTTTTGCCTATAAGGTCAGTGGAGGGATTTTGTCCCAAATGCTCATAAAGGCTCCTTGGGGTGGGGTGGGGGAGAAGGAGCCACATGCTCTTCCCTCGGGGTCAACACTCAACCACAACAGTCATCGTGTTTATGCCCCTCTCTTCATCCAGGTGGCTCCTAGGCAGGTTCTCATCCTGGCACTGCTCAGAACCAAATTGTCTTAGCTTTGGCACTTGAAGAGTATCATGTGATCTCCAACCATTCTCTGGGTCAACCTTGCAGGATTATTGTAAAGATGACTGAAGTAATGTATTTGAAGTGCTTTGAACACTCAGAAAGCACTCAGTAAATGCTGCTGCTGCTGCTCTGTGTTCCATGTGAAAGAAGAGAGCCTGGCACCCCATACACCTTGAGAACTCCCAGGAAGGGATGCCAGAGAATACCCTTCCCTATGAGTTGCCTGGCTACAGACCAATCAGTGGCACAGAAGCAACATTGGTGGGGCCTGGCCATTTCCTTCTGTGGAAGAAAGCCAGCTCTGTAGCCGACTGTTTCCTGCTCTTATACTTGGCAAGCCCCTCCAGATGCATCATCTGAACTGACACCCCTGTGTTAAAACGCAGTAGTCAAGTGTCTCACAAGCCAAACCCAACAAACTCCATATCTGCATTCACCTGCCACCACAGGCCTTTGACAGAGCTCCTCAGAGAGACACTGGCAGGCTTCTCAGGTCCAAGGAGGTGGCTGGGTCATGCACCTGCCAGCTGGCCTCTAAGGATGAGTGGAAGGTTCACTTCCCACGATCTTGGACAGAAGCCTATTCACTTCTGTGTCAAGGGTCTCATGGACAGAGCTGACTGCAGGCAAGACCAACTGTTGAAGTCCAGAGCAGAGCACACCACCCACATGTGGCTATCAAGTTCCAAGGCTGGGCACAGGTGAAGCAAGAGCCTCTGCAGCCATGACCAGGTGCTGGGCCCAATGTTTCTCTAGCAATTGCACTAGAATCAGCAGGAAAATACAGACCAGTGGGCAGGTCTTGACTGAGGGTGGCTGATCCCGAGCCCAGAGTGGAATGCAAACTCTCCACAAGCCCACCACATGCTAGGCTTGTTAAAACCCTGAAATTCCTGGGTCCCACCTGGCTCTTTGCTTCATGGACTTTTAACCAGTTAAGAACCGTGAGATGTCCTGAGTGTCCAGGCATCGCCAGTAAAGAGAAATCACACGGGGCCCAAATGCCTGTTTGACAAAGATGAATGGTGTTTGAGGCGCAGGCGTGGGGTAGGGGTAGGGGTGGGGGGTTTGCTGCAGAAGATCTGCTTTCTTCTTTTCTCCACTGGGGGCGCCTTTGCATTTCCACTTGCTGACTAATTAATACGGCTGATTATTACCCCTAATTATGCAAGAAATGTTATTCTGCCCAACTTAACTTTAATTAATTTACTGGCCAGAGTGGGGACGTTTGGCAGATGGGCGGGGGGTGGGGAATGAGGGAGAGGGGTGCCTGCCATGTGTGCATCTAGTTCTAAGCTGGCAGTTCTGAAAATGGGAGCTGGGGGGAGGGGGAGGGAGCTGCTGGCACTGCAGCGCTGCGAGAGTTGGGGACGAGGAGCCTTCCTGGGCCTCTGTGACAAGGGGAGGCGGGTCTGCTGCAAGCACCTGCAGAGCCAAGTAGATGCAATCGCGTCGCGCGCGCGCACCCCCCCCCCCGTGCAGCAGAGGCAGCGGTAGATGCTGCCATCCCCCCCCCGCCCCCGCTGTCCACAATCGGGGGAGCAATGCCGAAAGACGGGGCAGGGCCCAGAGCGCCTCCTCCCGCGGAGGCCTGCCAGGCGGGTCGCCCGCTGCCTCCAAGGGCTTGGCGCTCCTGCTCCCGCGCGCCCCCCGCGCCCCACCGACCTGCTTCTCCAGCGGGTCCTTGGGCTTGGGCGGAGGCGCTCGGTCGCACAGGCAGCCCTCCAGCAGGTAGAGGCCGGCGGGCCTGGAGCTGGAGTCGCTCTCGAAGTAGAAGAGCATGTTCTGGAGCAGCGCGAACCACTTGGGATGCCACTTGGTGTTGTCCGAGCTCCGCTTGCTCAGGTAGCCCCGCCGGGCGCCGTCCTTCTTGGCCAGCAGCGCCAGGTGGGCGGCGTGCCCGTCGTTCAGCCGCAGCCCCTTCTGCATGGCGCCGGCCCGCTCACAGCTGCCGCCGCGGCCGCCGCGCGCCCTCCGGAGCCCCGGCCGCCAGGCGCCCCCCGCGCCGGGCCGCCGCGCTCATGCCCGCCGCCCGCTCAGCCCGGCCAGCGCCTCCGGCTCCGGCTCCGGCTCCAGCGCCGCGCTCGCCTCAGCGGAGGGTCAGGTGATCAGCACCGCGGACAGCTCGCGGAGCCCGCCGCCCTCGGCCGGCGATCAGCACCGCGGACAGCGGCGACTGCGGTAGCGCCCGGAGCCCGGCCCGCGCCTCCGTGGGGGGCCGAGGAGCAGGCGGCCGCCGCCGCCAGCCAGGCGCGGTGCCACCCGGCGCCGATGGGCGCGGTGCCAACTGAGCGCCGCTCCCGAGCGGCCCCCGCGCGCTTGGCGGGCTCGGGGCCCTGCCGTGCGGGGCGCCCGCTTTCCCAGGAGGGCTACGCCGGCATCCAGGGAACCGCAGCAGGCATCGTCACGACGGAGGCTGCGCGCCCTCCGCAGAAAGGCTCGGCGAGAGGCAGGGCGCGCAGGAGCGGATCCCGGCGCCCCATCCCCTTCCCTCTCAGCTCCCACTCTCGGCCGCGCATCCCCTCATTCTGGCCGGGAGGCCGGAGACCCTCTCGAGCCTCAGAGCGTGGCCGCTGCTGTCAGCAGAACCCCTCGCTGCCCGGAACCTGCCCGCCGCTCCGGCAACAGGAATGCGGCAGCGGCACTTAGCACGTTTGTATTTTTAGCATCCCTCTGGAGCCGACATGCTCCGTGGAGTTTGTCACGGAAGGGCACATTGCCACATCCAGCAGCCCCCACCCGATTCCTGCACCAAAACAAAGTGCCAAAACGTCCTGCTTTTCTCGGGGTGGGGGACGGAGTTCTAATTCTATAAACTCCTTGTAGAACCCAGATCTCTTTCCCAGGGACGGAGGAGACCCTTGGCTTTGCAGGATCCTTGGCTCGGTTCTCACCATTCCAGCACGGACGCACAGGCTGAGTTAGCTTTTCCAGTTTTGTGACAGATTTCTATTAATGGCCCAGGGATCTGGAACAGCTGTTCATAATGACAACGGGGATCGCATGCCATATACTTCCCCACACACAAATCATGCCCTTTTCCAATCAATCTATTACACCCCCAAACCCGTTAGACCTCAACCCTCAGTGTGCTTTTTGTCCTCTCTTCTCTCTCATTAATTCAGTGATGTCCTTAGGAGACAGTCCAGTACACCTGTCCAAACAGGGCAATGTTAATTTGAGCTAACCCAAATCTAATTATTATTTTTAAGTCTTTGTTAAACTCCCAGAGACAGTTCCCTACAACTAATCTCAGTTTTATGGAACTGCACAAGGGCCCAGCTATTTTTCAAAGTGCTCTTGTTCTACTTTTTACAAAATCCTTTTGGAACTGAACTCCATTCCACTTTGAGGGAGGGTACAGAAAGGGAACTCTCCTCTCTGGAATGTCAAAACACTGCCCCCAGGAAACCCATCACTCCCATTTTTGGGCTAACAGGAGTTCCCTGCCAGTTCCCCTTTGGTACATTTATTTCAGGACAAGGTCTCCCTCTGGCCTGCAGAGCGGAGGAAGTGAGCAGAAGTATAATCCTTGGCAGGTGAAATTTCACTTATTCAAAGGTGAGAAACTTTACCAATTGAGCCTATACATGCAACAACTTACAGAGGGCCAGCAGCCATATTAGTCTGCTGGAGCAGAGACAAGTGAGGGTTTTGTGGCACCTTAAAGCCTAACAGGTGTATTATGACAGATGCTTTTGTGAACTAGAGTCTGGTTCAGCAGATGCATAACTCTAGTTCATGAAATCTTATTCCATAATAAATCTTTAAGGTGCCACAGTACTTTGCTGTTTTCGTATATGTAACGTAGCCTTTTATTTCTGCTTTGAACACCTTGGCCTGAAGAAGAATGCTATGAGCTAAAAAGCTCACATCCACCATTCTGAACATCATCAAGATATGTACTGTTCAATATGTTTTGATTCAATTAAACAAATACAGCTTCAGGTGTGGTGTCCAGATTTCAGTGTCTCCTGATATTGTTGTGCTTTGCTATACAGGAAGAGATAAAAGGATGTATCTGCCAGAAGAGGCACCAACTAGTGCGGGTATAACTAGTTTTGTACCACAATGGCTGCACCATTGATCAGCTGACAGGGTGGGGGTGGGGGTGGCACAGTCCATATGTGGACTGTGTGGGAACCAGTGTCAAAACTGGGTGGCATCCACAGCAAAAATAATTTCCTGGAACTTGTGCCCTTTATGTCTTCTGTCAGAATGTCATGTCTACTTATGGGTCAAAAGCCACATGATGCACTTCTGAACAAAACAAATTTATGTACAGTGGTGAAGGACCCCATCGCTGATCTCTCAGGGTTGCTCTAAAACCTCTTGGGGACAAAAGCAAATGAAGAAGAAGAATTACCTGTAGACTTCCTACTCCCTCCCACTGACCCAGATCCTGCCTCTTTTAAACAGGCATGAAGAATGCCAGGGAAATGATGTCAATTAGTTTTGTTTTGACTGAAAAATCTGGGTAATACTCCAATGACTTTAATTAGGTCATGAATCACCATGGTAACATCTAGGAATTGTCTGGAAAATAGGAAGACTGTGAACAGTTGCTTGCACCACATGCTTTTTAAATGGAGGACTGGAAGGAACATTATAATTCCCATATCGGTCCACATGGTCCATCAGCATCCCTGCCTGAATAGGAGGGAGAGACATCTGCAAATATATCAGCACCCCAAAGCACACCTGTGCTGGAATGTCCATACGAGAGAGAGAGAGAGAGAGAGAGAGAGAGAGAGAGAGAGAGAGGGAGGGAGAACAGACCAGCACTGCCGATCACTTCCAAATATCAGAGTTCTGGTATTTCAGACTGATGTTGTGAAAAGGCAATCCATTTTTTAAATTAATTCTAACTGCTTGCCTCCTAGTTCCCCTTCCAATGTCAGGCTGACACTAGCCATTAAAATCTATCTGAAACAGAAAGGCTTTCCCAATATTTCTGGTAGAAGTTCTCATTGGTCTTTTGGGAGATTCCAGGACAAACACAGTTGTGAAAGTAGCTCACAAAAAAATGCTGTTCTGTGCGCCTGTCAGCATGGGTCTCGACCAATGTCAGGAATTGTGAGTGGATTCAATTGGGGCTCAGAGTCTGCATACCCATCGCACTTAGACATGAATGCTGAATCCTTATCAGGAGATAAGAAAGGAGAAATGAGCTTCAGATGCATGGCAGCACATCCACCTAGCCCATGACTTTCTCTTCCCTTCCCTAAAGGCAGAACCTAATTAATAGGAATGAACAAATTCCTGTTTTGCATCAGTTCCCACAGGGGTAGTTAGCATTAATTAAAACTGTTGGGTAGTTTTCTGAGCTGGATTGAACTTAAGAAACAGAAATATGACAGAAATGTTCCCACAGGCTTCTGCAGCTGATATAATGTGATCGTTTTGAAGGTTTGCATTTTTGAAGCCAATCCTTTTGCAAATTTGGTCAGTTTTTAAATTCTTGACTGTATATAGGCAAAGTTTGAAATAATTTGATACACTTTGCAGTTATTGAAGATATGCAGACAAGCACTGCTGGAAATCTCTGTATTATGCAGACCAAGAAAGGCCAGCAGTTGTGTGACCAACTTCCGTGCATCGTGACGCTTCTCACAACGAATGAGCCCGGGCCATCAGCACAGATGGCTTTCAAAGATGGATACCGGGAGGACAGGTTGTGACAAACCCAGGGCTCCTTCACATGGAGCTTTAATCCTGAGACTGAGATCGCTTCCTCATGGAGGTTTGGGGGCTCTGTACATGATGCCATGATCATCCACAGTGTCTCCTGTACTGAATGTCCTTTGTTTCATTTTGAAATAGATCATAGATGGTGAGCTATCAAGTTGCCCTGTCGTGTTCCACTTCAGTTTCCTCCGTGAAAAGAGTTAAAGCGGCAAGAAGAGGAGTGAGAGCAATGAAAGACAATGGAGGACTCTGATATGGGGAGAAGGAGAGGGAAGGGGTGGGGGAGAAGGAAGCACGTGAAAAAGGGAGTCGTCATGATCCCGCATTTAAAATGGAAGCAGAAAGCCCCGTTTTAAATGCAGGATTTTAGACTGGTGTGGAGATGTGCCCAGTCTCCCCTCCCTTTTACTACATCTCCCTGACCAAAGGCATACCTAGACTTCCCCAGACATGACCAGGCATCTGGAGGTAGCAAAATCTGTATCACTACAAATCCAACGTTTGACACTTCCCTTTCACCCCCACCCCCCGCAACTCATCCCTTTACAATGGGGGTGGGCAACTTGTGGCCCTCCAGATGGTTTGGCTTACAACTCCTGTTATCCTTCATCATTGACTATGTTGGCTAGACCTGATGGGAGTTATAAGCCAAAACATCTGGAGGGCCACAAGTTGCCCACCCCTGCTTTAGAAGCCACATGCAAGAATCACCTGGAGGATGCATGATGAGGTAATCTCAGGGTACTGACTGGTCAGTTTGAATTTCCAGCCTTGGTATGACAGAGTTACCTGCCCTCCATGGAAACACCTGTGATTGTGAAATCTTCTTTTGTCTTCGAGATGCTGGCTGAGAGTCTTCCATGCTGTGGAGTCCAAGCTGCTTTGCTGAGTTATTCTTAGGATTTTGGTTCCTGAACTACAGATTTAGTTAGCCAATTCTGTGTTTCACTTTATTTTAAAAAGCAGTTGACCATGTCTGAAACTTGCTCTGCTTAGTTCCAAAATAAGCACAGTCAACTGGAAAATAGAGTTGATTAAGTTTTTTGCCTAGCCTGAGGTTCTCTTACTCACACTGTTAGTGAACAGTTTCAAGGAGATTAAAGGAAGTTCTGAAAAGAGGCCTTGCCCTTCTCTATGGCTGTAGAAGTCTGAATCTTCCATGGGTTCAGGCAGGGCTGGCCCTACCATTAGGCAGGGTGTGGTAGCTTCCAGATGCTGGAGGGCAGTAGTAGCAGCTCCCCAGTGCTGCTCCTGAGCCCCCCCCGGCTGTTGCCCTGTTAGAGGACAGAGCTATTTATGTTACACAGCCTGTCCTGCCCCCCACTCCACCTCTAAGCTAGCCAGCTGCCTCAGGGGTGGGTAGAGGATGCTCTCATTCACCAGGGCTGAAGTAGGATTTGGCTACCAGGCTAGTTGGCTTCTATATATAGAACAGGGAGGGAGCATCTTGTCTGCCACAGGCACCAAAATGTCTTGGGCCATCCTGTGTTCAGGCTTACATTTAATAATCTTGTGGGTGGTGGCAGTGAATATCCCGGAATAGGCAACAAGCAGGGCCTGGCAACTTGCTCTGCCTCCCAGGGGTGGAGGCACTCCCATCCGTCACACGTGCTGTGAAAGGCTATGAGCACCCAGGAGATGTCCTGGGTACAGGCATGGTTATCTTTTGGTCAACAGGCAAAGATGTTTGGTAATTCCCTTAAGCTTTTTAATGTATTGCAATTTGTTCTCTGTCATTTCACACATGGCTGTTATATTTCATTTGTGTATTTTATCTTGTTTTTATAAATGGCCCTGGAAGTTCTGCTGAATATTTTATGTAAATATTTTACACCAATGGTTACATAAGTTACATTTTATGTAAATGTTTTAGACAGAGAGACAAAGCCCCCCCCATGCTGCACTTGCACGCTCCCTTGGCGCATCAGACTAGCCAGTGGTGAAGCGGAACGACAGAGCAGATGCTGGCTTTGCTCTGACCCAGCTTGGCAAGTCTTGTGTTCCAATTCAAACTCACCAGCGGAATGTGGTTCCATCGGGAGCTGCCTGGCTTTCTTTCCCAGATGGAAAACAGTTGTGAACATCCACCCATGCAGCTTACCAGAAGAAGCACGTGATGGCGAGTGCCAATTTTGTACCCCCCCCCGAAGATTACTTCAGTGAAGTGGTTGTGGCAACACGTGTCTGGGAGCCACAGCACCCCCAGCGGCTTGGCTGAGGAAGCCTTTGCTTATTTGGCGGTGGGTGCGCTCCTGGGACAAGCCAGAAGCCTGCAGCTGCTTTGCCAGTGTGACTGCTGCAGAGGGCTAGTCCATCTCGCCAACCTGGCCTGGCCTTGAGCAGATGGACAAATGGCCTCCTGACCCTCTCGCAGGGTTGTGCAGAAGAGTTTTTGATGCAGTCTGAGAGGGTGGCAAGGAGCAGGACTCTTCCTGGGCATTTGCTTTGGTGTGTCAGGGCTGGTTGGCAGTGGGGACTGCTCTTCCATATGGGGCACACTGCAGAACTGCCACTGGAATCCTAGAATTGGAAGGGACCTTGGAGATCATCCAGTCCAACCCTCTGGTCTGTGCAGGCTCTGCAATGCAGGATGCAGCTAAGGCACCCCATACAAATGGCCATCCAGCCTCTGTTTCATGCCTCCAGCAGAGGTATTAAAGGTATACCTGCCCCACCTCCCAAGGCAGTCTGTCTGTCACTGCCAAACACTGGGTCAAATAGCTTGTGCCATTAGGAAGTTTCTCCTAATGTTTAGCCAAAATCTCCTTCCCTGTAATTTCTATCCATTGCTTCTAGTCCTGTGTGATTCCCATTTGCTTGGCATTACAGAATCATAGAATCATAGAATAGTAGGGTTGGAAGGGGCCTACAAGGCCATCAAGTCCAACCCCCTACTCAATGCAGGAATCCAAGTCATTCTGACCCAATAGGTAGATCTAGGTCACCACATAGAGCTGGCCCAACTCCATGCCAATAATTGTGATTCTTGCACACCCATTCTTCAAAATGCTCAGCTCCAAACTGGCCCATCTACCAGGTGGATGGAAGCCTCAGTCTCCCACAACACCTGTAACCACCATTAAATTCCCTCATAGAAAATATGATAAGAATAAGCAGAGCGGTTTAAGCAGACTGGCACTCACTTTCCATGGAGAGGAGGCGAGAGGCACTTTGCTGATCCAAAATGGGAGAGCTATAGTGCCTGGTTTTGAAGGAGAACCTGGATATAGTGGGCATCAGAGAAACCTGGTGGAGTGCAGAGAACCAGTGGGATATGATCATCTCTGGATATAAACTGTATAGGAAGGACAGGGAAGGGCGTACTGGGGGAGGTGTTGCCCTGGTCATCAAAGAGGGCATAGTGTTGAGTGGACTAGAACATGTAAAAGGGGTAGGCTCTTCCACAGAAGCTCTGTGGGTGACAATGCCAGGCTCCAAAGCTAATTTAGTGTTAGGAACATGCTATCGTCCCCCAGAACAGAATGCTCAGAGTGACCTTGAGATGGAAAAGGAAAGCAGGGAGGCCTCCAAACAAGGAAGCGCTGCAATCATCGACGACTTCAGTTCCCCAACGTTGACTGGATAAATGCACATTCCAGCCATGAGAAAGAGATTAAATTTCTCAATGCCCTAAATGATTGTGCCCTAGAACAGTTGGTCATGGACCCAACCAGAGGGGAGGCAACCTTGGATTTAATCCTAAGTGGACCTACTATGAGATGTAAATGTTGTTGAACCACTGGGAAACAGTGATCACAGTCCTCTCAGATTTAATAGATATTTAAGTGGGAAATTGCCCAGGAAGTCCAACACAGTCACATTTGATTTCAAAAGAGGAAACTTCTCTAAAATGAGGGAACTGGTGAAATGGAAGCTAAACGGGGGAGTCAAGAGGATTAAATCCCTTCAAAATGCTTGGCGATTACTTAAAACCACAATAATAGAAGCCCAGCTACAATGTATACCACAGGTGAGGAAAGGTAGCACCAAGTCCAAAGGTCGCTGGCATGGTTATCCAACAGTGTTAAGGGAGCTATTAGAGAAAAGAGAGCTTCCTTCAGAAGATGGAAGTCTTGCCCAAATGGGGAAAACAAAAGGGAGCACAAGCTTGCACAAAGGCGATGCAAGCAGACAATAAGAGATGCAAAAAAGCATTTTGAAGAGCATATTGCTAGCAACATCAAGGTCAACAGTAAATAATTATTTAAATATATCAGAAACAGAAAACCAGCTAGTGAGGCAGTTGGACCACTGGATGACAGTGGAGTTAAAGGAGTACTGAAGGAGCACAAGGAGATTGTAGAGAAGCTGAATGAATTCTTTTCATCCATCTTCACTGCAGAAGATATAGGACAGATACCTGCACCTGAACTGACATTTTCAGGAAGGGAGTCAGAGGAACGGAGGCAAATAGTGGTGACAAAACATAAAGTTCTCAACCATACTGATAAATTGAAAGCAAATGAATCACCGAGCCCAGATGGTATCCATCCTAGAGTTCTCAAAGAACTCAGATATGAAGTTGCTGATCTTCTAACCAAAATATACAACATGTCCCTAAGATCCCTCTATACCAGAGGACTGGAAGATGGCCAATGTAACACCAATTTTCAAAAAGGGATCCGAGGGGATCCAGGAAATTACAGGCTAGTTAGCTTAACATCTGTTCCAGGTAAATTGGTTGAAGGCATTATTAGAGATAAAATTAGTAAGCATATAGAGGGACAAGCTCTGCTGAAAAAGAATCAATAAACATGTAGACAGGGGTGATCTGCTAGGCATTGTTTACTTGGGCTTCCAAAAGGCCATTGACAAAGCCCCTCACCAAAGACTCCTGAGCAAAAGTGGCAGTCACAGAATAAGAGGAGAGGTCCTCTTATGGATCAGTAAAGAACAAAAAGCAGAGAGTTGGAATAAATGGTAAATTCCCCCAGTGGTGGGATGTAAACAGTGGGGTCCCACAGGGATCTGCATTGGGACCAATACTTTTCAACTTGCTCATATCCAAGGCAAACCATTCAACATCACAGTAATTCAAGTCTATGCCCCAACCACTGATGCCGAAGAAGCTGAGGTTGATCGGTTCTATGAAGACCTACAACACCTTCGAGAACTAACACCAAAAAAAGATGTCCTCTTCATCATAGGGGATTGGAATGCTAAAGTAGGAACTCAAGAAATCACCAGGATAACAGGCAAGCATGGCCTTGGTGTACAAAATGAAGCAAAGGCTAATAGAGTTTTGCCAAGAGAACACGCTGATCATAGCTGGAAAACACTCTTTTCCAACAGCACAAGAGGCGACTCTACACATGGACATCACCAGAGGGTCAAAATCGAAATCAGATTGGTTATGCCCTTTGCAGCCAAAGATGGAGAAGCTCTATGCAGTCAGAAAAAGCAAGACCTGGAGCTGACTGTGGCTCAGATCATGAGCTGATTCTTGCAAAATTTCAGCTTAAATTGAAGAAAGTAGGGAAAACCACTAAACCATTCAGGTATGACCTAAATCATACCCCTTATGAATATACAGTGGAGGTGAGGAATAGATTTCAGGGATTAGACCTGATAGACAGAGTGCCTGAGGAACTATGGATGGAGGTCTGTTACATTGTTCAGGAGGCAGCAACGAAATCCATCCCAAAGAAAAAGAAATGCAAGAAAGCCAAGTGGCTGTCTGATGAGGCTTTACAAGTAGGTGAGGAAAGAAGGGAAGCGAAAAGCAAGGGAGAAAGGGGAAGATATATCCAACTGAATGCAGAGTTCCAGAGAATAGCAAGGAGAGACAAGAAGGCCTTCTTCAATGAACAATGCAAAGAAATCGAGGAAAACAACAGAATGGGAAAGGCTAGAGATCTCTTCAAGAAAATCGGAGATCTCAAGGGAACGTTTTGTGCAAAGATGTGTATAATAAAGGACAAAGAAGGCAGGGACCTAACAGAAGCAGATGAGATAAAAAGAGGTGGAAAGAATACACAGAAGAACTAGACAGGAGAGATCTTAATGTCCCTGATAGCCATAATAGTGCAGTCACTGAACTTGAGCCGGACATCCTCGAGAGTGAAGTCAAGTGGGCCTTAGGAAGCATGACTAACAACAAAGCTAGCGGAGATGACAGTATTCCAGCTGAGCTATTTAAAATCCTAAAAGATGATGCTGTTAAAGTGCTGCATTCAATATGCCAACAAATTTGGAACACTCAACAGTGGCCACAAGACTGGAAAAGGTCAGTTTACATTCCAATTCCAAAGAAGGACAACGCCAAAGAGTGTTCAAACTACCGTACAATTGCGCTCATTTCACATGCCAGCAAGGTGATGCTCAAAATCCTACAAGCTAGGCTTCAGCAGTATGCAAACCGAGAACTACCGGAAGTACAAGCTGGGCTCCGAAGAGGCAGAGGAACTAGAGATCAAATCGCCAACTTTCGCTGGAATGTGGAGAAAGCAAGAGAATTCCAGAAAAACGTCTATTTCTGCTTCATTGACTATGCTAAAGCCTTTGATTGTGTGGATCACAACAAACTGTGGCAAATTCTTAAAGAGATGGGGGTCCCAGACCACCTTACCTGTCTCCTGAGAAACCTGTATGAGGGTCAAGAAGCAACAGTAAGAACCAGACGTGGAACAACCGATTGGTTCAAAATTGGGAAAAGAGTACAACAAGGCTGCATATTGTCGCCCTGCTTATTTAACTTATATGCAGAGTACATCATGAGAAATGTCGTGTTGGATGAATCACAGGTCGGAATTAAGATTGCCGGGAGAATTATCAACAACCTCCGATACGCAGATGATACCACCCTAATGGCAGAAAGCAAAGAGGATCTCAAGAGCCTCTTGTTGAGGGTGAAAGAGGAGAGTGCAAAAGCTCGTTTGAAACTCAACATTAAAAAAACGAAGATCATGGCATCTGGCCCCATCACTTCCTGGCATATGGAAGGGGAAGAAATGGAAGCAGTGACAGATTTTATTTTCTTGGGCTCCAAGATCACCGCAGACGGTGACTGTAGCCATGAAATTAAAAGACGGTTGCTCCTTGGGAGGAAAGCTGTGGCAAACCTAGATAGCATAGTAAGAAGCAAACCTAGACAGCATAGTAATAAGCAGAGACTTCACCTTGCTGACAAAGGTCCGTCTGATCAAAGCTATGGTTTTCCCATTAGTAACGTATGGCTGTGAGAGCTGGACTATAAGGAAGGCTGAGCGCCGAAGAATCGATGCTTTCGAACTATGGTGCTGGAGAAGACTCTTACGAGTCCCCTGGACTGCAAGGAGGTCAAATCAGTCCATCCTAAAGGAAATCAACCCTGAGTGCTCATTGGAAGGACGGATACTGAAGCTGAAGCTCAACTATTTTGGCCACCTAATGCGAAGAGAAAACTCCCTGGAAAAGACCCTGATGCTGGGAAAGACTGATGGCAAAAGGAGAAGGGGATGGCAGAGGATGAGATGGCTAGATAGCATCACTGATGCAATGAATATGGACTTGAGCACGCTCCAGGAGAGAGCACAGGACAGGAAGGCCTGGCGTGCTATGGTCCATGGGGTCACAAAGAGTCAGACACGACTGAATGACTGAACAACAAACATATATAGTCAGGGCCAAAAATATTGGAACAAGGATTTATTTATTTATTATTATTGCATTTATATCCCACCTTTTTTCCTCTTGCAAGGCACCCAAGGTGGCTTACATTATCCTCCTCCTCTCCATTTTATCCTCACAACAACAACCCTGTGAGGTAGGTTGGGCTGAGAGTGTGTGACTGGCCCAAAGTCACCCAGTGAGCTTCCATGGCCGAGTGGGGACTAGAACCCTGATCTCCCAGCTCCCAGTCCAACACTCTTGCCACTATTTTGGCAGTTGGCCTCTGTACACCACCACATTGAAGTTGAAAGGAAACACAACCAGATGGGAGCGAACTCAGGACTTTCAGCTGTAATTCAAGGGGTTTGACAAAAGTGGAGCACGAACCATTCAGGAAGTACAGCCAGTGGCATACACACACCCCCATCATTGGTGGCTCATAAGTAATGGAACAAATGGCTGACAAGCAACTGCATGGCCAGGTGTGGCCTGTTTCCTGGGTACCCCATGACCAATCAAGCAGATAAAAGGCCTGGAGGTGGTTCTGAGTGTTACATTTGCATTTGGTGGTTGTTCACTGGAACTCCCAACATGAGGTCCAAAGAGGTGTCCATGCGAGTGAAGGAGGCCATCATTAGGCTGAGGAAACAAAATAAACCCATCAGAGAGATAGCAAAAACAGTAGGAGTGGCCAACACAACAGTTTGGAACATCCTGAAAAAGAAGGAATTAACTGGCAAGCTCAGCAACAGCAAAAGGCCTGGAAGACCACGGAAGACAACTAAAGTGGATGACTGCAGAATTCTGCTCATGGTGAAGAGGAACCCTTTCACAACATCTAGCCAGGTCAAGAACACTCTTGAGGAGGTAGGCATGTCATTGTCAACATCTACAGTCAAGAGACGGCTTTATGAATGTAAATACACAGGCTTCACAACAAGGTGCAAACCACTGGTATCGCTCAAGAACAGATAGACCAGTTTAGCCTTTGCCAGCAAACACCTTGAAAAAGCCTGCCCAGTTCTGGAATAAGATTCTTTGGACTGATGAAACCAAGATTAACTTGTGCCAGAATGATGGGAAGAGAAAAGTATGGAGAAGGAAAGGAACAGCTCATGATGCAAAGCATACCACATCATCTGTTAAACATGGTGGAGGCAGTGTTATGGCATGGGCATGTATGGCTGCCAATGGAACCGGGTCACTGGTGTTTATTGATGACCTGACTGCTGATAAAAGCAGCAGGATGAATTCTGAAGTGTACAGGGCTATCCATTCTGCTCAGATTCAGCCGAATGCTGCCAAACTGATAGGACGCCGCTTCATATTGCAGATGGATAATGACCCAAAACATACAGCAAAAGCTACCCAAGAGTTTCTCCAGGCAGTCACCTGATCTCAACCCAATAGAGCATGCTTTTCACTTACTGAAGACTGAAGGCAGAAAGACCCACAAACAAGCAGCAGCTGAAGGCAGCTGCAGTAAAGGCCTGGCAAAACATTTCGAGGGGGGAAACTCAGCATTTGGTCATGTCCATGGGTTCCAGACTTCAGGCAGTCATTGACTGCAAAGGATTTTCATCCAGGTATTAAAGGTGATCCTTAAGTTTGAAATGATGTTGGTTTGTTCCACTCCTTATGAGCCACCAACGATGGGTGTGTGTGTATGCCACTGGCTGTCCTTCCTGAATGGTTAGTGCCCCACTTTTGTCCAACCCCTTGAATGACAGCTGAAAGTCCTGACTTGGCTCCCATCTGGGTGTGTTTCCTTTCAACTTCAATGTGGTGGTGTACAGAGGCCAATTGCCAAAACAGATATCCTTGTTCCAATATTTCTGGCCCTAACTGTACGATCTGGAATTAGGAATGAGCAGTGAAGTGGCCAAGTTTGTGGATGACACTAAATTATTTAGGGTAGTTAAAACAAAAAGGGATTGCGAGGAGCTCCAAAAGGATGTCTCCATCTGTGAGAATGGGCATCTAAATGGCAAATGTAGTTCAATATAAGCAAATGTAAAATGATGCATGTAGGTGCAAAAAATCCTGATTTCAAGTAAAAGCTGATGATAGGATCTAAGCTAGCAGTGACTGACCAAGAAAGAGATCTTGGGGTTGTGGTGGACAGCTTGATGAAAATGTTGACCCAGTGTGTGACTTCTGTGAAAAAGGCAAATTCTAGTTTAGGCATAATTAGGAAAGGAATTGACAATAAAACTACCACGAACATACTCCTGTCAAGGAAGGAGGGAAGGAGGATCCCCGCCACTGGGACTGGCCCCAACCTCCCTGCGAGGGAGGGCCGCTCAGGACCCAATCCTGGGATCCCCTCCCCAAAAACAGGACTGGCCAAACCTGGGCTTTCAGTCCCCCAAAATACCCAGTAGCCACCTTCGTAAGCCAAGAGGCACTGAAATTAGCACTGAGGTTATGCAGAGAAATCACACCAACTAATGGTTGGATAAAGGTTTATTAAGATCAACATAATGGGGTAGAGGGAAAGGGAAGAATGGAAGTAGCAAGTTACACAGAGGGTACAAAGCTAAATCACTTAACTATAAACAGAGAGCTTCATGAGCTCACACCCAAGCAAAATAATAAATCTATGTGGCCTATCCTTACATACCTAAGTATGGATCTCCCTGGATAGCAACCAGCTGTCTGCAGGTCCAGGACCACCAGGATGAAGGGGGACCCCATGCCTCGACCTCAGCCCACTTTTAAAGCCCAGCCCTGGCAGCCCAGGGTGGATTTTGCCTCAGCCAATCACTGGCTCAGCCCCTGGGTGGGCTGCCCTGGCCTCCGAGAGGCTGGGACTCCGCACCACCTCCAGCTGTTGGCACTGTCTAGTCAGCAGGGCCTTGGACAAAGGGCCGAGGAGCCTCTAGATTCCAGACAATTCCAGGTGGTTACATCCAACGTGACAGCCTGACCCGATCTTGTGGCGGAAAGCAGGCCATTATCCTTGACAACTCCCCTTATACAAATCTCTGGTGTGACCACACTTGGAATACTCTGCAGAGTCCTGGTCACTGCTCCTAAGAAAAGATATTGTAGTTGGAAAAAGTGCGGAAAAGGGCAACCTAGCTGTTGCACTCGTGTCCTGCTTGTGGGTTCCCCAGGGGCGCAGCTGGTTGGCCGCTGTGTGAACAGTATGCTGGACTAGATGGACCCTTGGTCTGATCCAGCAGGGCTCTTCTGATGTTCTCTCCACACTTCCAGCATGAGCAAGCGATAGAGTGACGCTGGTATAAATTACCACCTTGTCATCCCAAGTGCTGAAACTCCCAGAGAATAGCTTAGCAGTTCAAAGGGCTGCTGGAATAATTTTGCACAGCTTCCCAGCAAGTCTTATGCGATCCATTTCAGACCTGACAGCAGTCGGCTGCTATTTTTGGCACCCACATTTTCCACTCCTCCTCAGAAGCTGGCAACAGGGACCAGTGTTCAAATTAGGGGAAAAATGGGGACAGGGGGCTCAATGAAATCCACCAGCCTCAGACACTGACTCACTTCAACTTTAGCTGAATCATGGCCTCCCCTGTCGTCTTCTAAAACCAGTAGCTAAAGGGGTCTGCAAGCCTCTGCAGAATGTAAAAGGGCTGGGGGCCCTCTGCCTGCCCCCCTGTAACTTGAGCACTCTTTGGTGCTCCTCACCACGGGCATTTGGGCAAGGAGCACATCAGAAACTACTAGTGCTCCTCACAGACACTCTGAGACTATGCTGAGTTACTGCCTCACCAGCAGGACGTGTTGCCTGGGCTGTGTGGATGGTGCACACATTCCAATAACAAAGAATAGCACAACCATAACAATAACATATGGGATGTAAAGGACAATGTTGTTATTGGACTATATGCTTCCTGGTGAGATCCATGAATGTGCAACTTTGATTTATTAGCCTTCTCATAATTCTTCCTTCCAAATTTTTCCTACATCCTATTTAATTTTTTTGCCACTTCTTACTGGGGTGGGGGGCACAACACTGAATTACCCTTCTTAGGTCAATTATGGGAGCTATAGGTTTGTTTAGATTCCAGTTGAACAGAGATGGAACCACACAACACTAGGTCAACAACTGAAACTGGATTGGGTTATTTAAGCACATGAGTATAACATATTTAACAATAAGCAGTTAATAAAATGCACATACAAAACACAGTATATCTCCCCTATGTAGATCTTGTGTTGCTTCTCTGGGTTAGCCAGGTCCTTTTTACCTCAGTGATGGAGAACAAAGACGGAACAGGTCCCCTTTGTGGAAGGAAGGTAGGTCGTGCCTGCCTGGTGGTTTCACAGCCACTGTGGTCACTCGTAGGCTTTGGTGATGATGATTTCCCTCTGAGCTTGTCCACTTCCTTGGCTTTCTGATCTAGCTTCAGCCCAAGCTGGTTCTTACAGGCAAAAAATCCTATATGGTAACAGTTCAATCTAAAGAGTCTTGTGGCACCTTAAAGACTAAACAATGTATTATGATATAATTGTAGAATCATAGAATAGTAGGGTTGGAAGGGGCCTACAAGGCCATCGAGTCCAACCCCCTGCTCAATGCAGGAATCCAAGCCAGAGCATCCCTGACAGATGGCTGTCCAGCCTCGTCTTGAATGTCTCCAGTGTGGGAGAGCCCACCGCCTCCCTGGCTCATTGGTTCCATTGTCATATTGCTCTGTCAGTCAGGAAGTTTTTCCTGATGTTCAGCCGGAATCTGGCTTCCTGTCACTTGAGCCCATTCTTCCGTGTCCTGCACTCTGGGATGATGGAGAAGAGATGCTGGCCTTCCTATCTGTGACAATCTTTCAAGTACTTGAAGAGCGCTATCATATCTCCCCTCAGTCTTCTCTTCTCAAGGCTAAACATGCCCAGTTCCTTCAGTCTCTCTTCACAGGGCTTTGTTTCCAGTCCTCTGATCATCTTTGTTGCCCTCCTCTGAACCATATCCAGTTTGTCTGCATCCTTCTTAAAGTGTGGTGCCCAGAACTGGACACAGTACTCCAGATGAGGCCTAACCAGTGCTGAGTAGAGGGGAACTAGTACTTCCCGGGATTTGGAAGCTATGCTTCTATTCATGCAGCCCAAAATAGCATTTGCCTTTTTTGCAGCCACATCACATTGTTGGCTCATTTTGTGGACTACAATTCACTTCATCAGATGCATCAAGTGTTATCCTGAGGTGCAGGTATATGTGATTGGGGGTGGGGTGGGGGAGTAAGCAGCATGGTCATAGAGAAATGAAATGCAGAAAGTATAGACAGTGATAATTACTGGGAGAAACAGAGCATCCAAGGGACCGTAGGATTGCTTGAATAACCTCTCTGAGGTTGGAGACAGCACTCTGACCTCAGAAGAGGGGGTCGGAGATCCATCCCATGCCCCCTTGCAGCAGGCATGGAGTAGAACCATTCCAGCTGCCTCTCTGAGGTCAGAAAAGCAACCTCAACGGAGGAGGAAAGGGGCATTCCAGTGGGTGAGGCAGGGAGGGGAGAATGGATATGAGAGATCCTAAGCCTCCTCCAGCCTCCTCCCCTCCTCCTCTGAAGCGCCCTTGCTAAACAGGCTGAAAAGTCCCATCTAGCGGAAATCACCAAACACTGAGGACAGGGAGGTGAAGACCACCACGGCTGCTCCTCCTGCTCTGCTGGCTTCAGCCTGGCAGGGGCAGGGCACAGGGATCTCAGAAGCCTCCAAGTTCAGTAGCTTCCAAGCAGTGAGGACGCAATCAATAGGTTTGTGCTCTTTATTATCATGACCACTGTTAAAGTAATCATCACCGTCTGTACCTTCTGTGTAGCAATTCCCTTGCAATTCAGCGTTTACAGTCCCCGCCCCCACCCTACTATACATGTGTTATATAGACTCTTGGAACTCAGGTTATTGTGAAAATAAAAATTGTGAAAATGAAAGAAAGTGCAATTTCCTCTTGTGTGTTTGCGCTATTCTGCTATACCATAGTTCTACCCAGAGGTTATGTAATGGAGAAGCAGGAAAGGAAACTTAGAAGGGGAGGAAATAGGCCAGGAGCACATGGTAGAACATAATAGCCAATCGAAGTGGCCAGCATCCCAAAGCAAAAGATGCACACACCAGAGGCATCTGGGGAAGGATACCACGTATAGGTGTTTCTATGCAAATGCTGGAAGCCTCTGCGCAAAATGGGAGAGTTGGAGTGTTTGATTTTAGAGGAAAACCTGGATATAGTAGGTATCACAGAAACCTGGTAGAGCAGAGAGAACCAGTGGGATATGATCATCTCTGAACATAAACTCCACAGGAAGGAGGGGGAAGGGCGTACTGGGGGAAGTCTTGCCCTGGACGTCAAAGAGGGCATAGTGTCAAGCAGACTAGAACACGTAAAAGGGGCAGGCTCTTCCACAGAAGCTCTGTGGGTGACAATGCCAGGCTCCAAATCTAATTTAGTGCTGGGAACATGCTATCGACCCCCAGAACAGAATGCTCAGAGTGACCTTGAGATGGAAAAGGAAAGCAGGGAGGCCTCCAAACAAGGAAGCGTTGCAATAATGGGTGACTTCAAGTACCCCCACATTGATGGGATAAATGCATGTTCCAGCCATGACAAAGAGGTTAAATTTCTAGATGCCCTAAACGATTGTGCCCTAGAACAGTTGGTCAGAGGGGAGGCGACCTTGGATTTAATCCTAAATGGTATCACCCAGGACCTAGTATGAGATGTAAATGTTGCTGAACCAACTGGAAACAGTGATCACAGCGCTCTCAGAGTTAATATATATTAAGTGGGAAACTGCCCAGGAAGTCCAACACAGTCACATTTGACTTCAAAAGAGGAAACTTCTAAAATGAGGGAACTGGTGAGATGGGAGTTAAAAGGGGGAGTCAAGAGGATTAAATCCCTTGGGGATTACTCAAAACTACAATAATAGAAGCTTAGCTAGAATGTATACCACAGGTGAGGAAAGGTAAAACCAATCCCAGAAGTCACCGGCATGGTTAACAAGCAGCGTTAAGGGAGCTACTAGAGGAAAGAGAGCTTCCTTCAGAAAATGGAAGTCTTGCCCAAGTGAGGAAAACAAAAGGGAGCACAAGCTTGCATGAAGGCGATGCAACCAGACAATAAGAGATGCAAAAAAGCATTTTGAAGAGCATATTGCTAGCAACATCAAGGTCAACAATAAAGAATTCTTTAAATATATCAGAAGCAGAAAACCTGCTAGGGAGGCAGTTGGACCATTGGATAACAATGGAGTTAAAAGAGTGCTGAAGGAGGACAAGGAGACTGCAGAGAAGCTGAAAGAATTCTTTTCATCTGTCTTCACTACAGAAGATATAGGACAGATACTGACGTTTTCAGGAAAGGAGTCTAAGGAACGGAGGCAAATAGTGGTGACAAAAGATGAAGTTCTCAACCCTATTGATAAATTGAAAGCAAATAAATCACCGGGCCCAGTGATTCTCAAAGAACTCAGATATGAAGTTGCTGATCTTCTAACCAAAATATGCAACATGTCCCTAAGATCATCCTCTATACCAGAGGACTGGAAGATGGCCAATGTAACACCGATTTTCAAAAAGGGATCTGGGGGGGATCCGGGAAATTATAGGCCGGTTAGCTTAACGTCTGTTCTGAGTAAATTGGTTGAAGACATTAAAGATAAAATTAGTAAGCATATAGAAGGCAAGCCCTGCTGAAAAAGAATCAACACGGCTTCCGCAAAGGTAAGTCCTGTCTCACTAACCTTTTAGTGTTCTTTGAGAGTGTCAATAAATATGTACACAGGGTGATCTGGTAGACATTGTTTACTTGGAATTCCAAAACACCCTTGACAAAGTCCCTCAGCAAAGACTCCTGAGAAAACTTAGCAGTCGTGGAGTAAGAGGACAGGTCCTCTTATGGGTCAGTAACCGGTTAAAGAACAGAGAGCAGAGAGTAGGAATCAATCGTAAATTCTCCCAATGGAGGGAAGTAAATACTGGGGTCCCACAGGGATCTGTACTAGGACCAATTATTTTCAACCTGTTCATAAATGCTCTGGAATTAGGAGTAAGCAGTGAAGTGGCCCAGTTTGCAGATGACACCAAATTATTTAGGGTGGTTAAAACAAAAAGGGATTGTGAGGAGCTCCAAAAGGATCTCGCCAGACTGGGGGAATGGGCATCAAAATGGCAAATGCAGTTTAATGTAAGCATGCATAAAGTGATGGGAAGGAAACTTCCTTCCTTGGGGAAGGAAACTCAAGAACTTTGGGGCCCAGATAGTTTTCTCATCCATCCTTCCAGTAGTCAGAAGAGGGATAGAAAGGGAACGAAAAATACTCCGGGTGAATGACTGGCTACGAAGGTGGTGCCGACATGAGAGATTTGGATTCTGGGACCATGGGCTATACTTCTTGGAAGTATAGGCTGTTCGCAAGGGACGGATTGCACCTCACAAAGGATGGGAAGAATGTGTTTGGCCACAGCATGAAGAACTTCATCAGGAGGGCTTTAAACTGAATGCTACGGGGAAGGGAGATGCAAAGTTGGGGGTAACAATGGATGAAGGCTCATGCACCACAATGGAGAGAACAGCTCTAATAGCGCCCAATAATAGTCTTCAGACATATATAGGAAGAAAGCCAGACTATGACGCACATGGTCTTCATTGTCTATATACTAATGCCCAGAGTATGGGAAACAAACAGAATGAACTTGAACTCTTAATACAAGAAGGAAATTATGACTTGATAGGTGTAACTGAGACTTGGTGGGATGACTCCCATGACTGGAATACAGCAATTGAAGGATGTAACTTGTTCAAAAAGAACAGGAGGAACAGAAAGGGAGGTGGGGTTGCACTGTATGTGAAAAATACATATCTCTGCACAGAAATACAGGAGGAGGAGCTTGGTAGCCCCATGGCAAAATGATAACAGAGGACAAAGAAAAGGCAGAGGTGCTCAATTCCTACTTTGGCTCAGTCTTCTCCCAAAAGAAGGTCTATGACTCCCCTGGCAAAGGTGAAGTACAGGCTGAAGGGGCAGGATTGCAGCTTGAGATAGATAGGCATATGGTCAAGGAACACCTAATTACTTTGAATGAGTTCAAATCTCCAGGGCCAGAGGAACTGCATCCTAGAGTAATAAAGGAACTGGCAGAAGAACTCTCAGAACCGCTGTCTATTCTCTTTGAGCAATCATGGAGGACGGGTGAAGTGCCAGATGACTGGAGGAGGGCTAATGTGGTTCCTATCTTCAAACAGGGTAAAAAGGAGGAACCTAGGAACTACAGACCAGTCAGTCTGACCTCAATCCCTGGGAAAATTCTGGAGCAGATGATAAAGCAATCCATCTGGAAGCACCTTGAAAACAATGCAGGGATGACTCGAAGCCAACATGGATTTCTCAAGAACAAATCCTGCCAGATGAATCTGATCTCATTTTTTGATCAAGTAACCTCCCTTGTGGACCATGGGAATGCTGTAGACATCATATACCTCGACTTCAGCAAAGTTTTCTACAAAGTGCCCCATGATATCCTGATGAGCAAACTAGATCAAAGTGGGCTAGATGAAATGACGATCCGGTGGATCCACAGTTGGCTACAGAATCGGACTCAAAGAGTGCTTATCAATGGGATCTTCTCAAACTGGGGAGAGGTAACGAGCGGGGTACCTCAGGGCTCAGTCCTGGGCCCAGTGCTCCTCAACATTTGTATGAATGACTTGGAGGAGGAGGTGCAGGGGATGCTGATCCAATTTGCAGATGACACAAAATTGGGCGGGATAGCTAATACTTTGGAAGACAGAAACAAAATTCCAAGTGATCTGGATAGACTGGAGCGCTGGGCAGAAAACAGAATGACATTTAATAGGGATAAATGCCAAGTTCTGCACCTAGGAAAAACAAACCAAATGCACAGCTACAAGATGGGGGATACTTGGCTCAACAACACTACAAGCGAGAAGGATCTTGGAATTGTTGTAGATCAGCAGCTGAATATGAGCCAACAATGTGATGTGGCTGCAAAAAAGGCAAATGCTGCATTCATAGAAGCATAGCTTCCAAACCCCAGGAACTATTAGTTCCTCTACTCAGCACTGGTTAGGCCTTATCTGGAGTATTGTGTCCAGTTCTGGGCACCTCACTTTAAGAAGGATGCAGACAAGCTAGAGAGGGTTCAGAGGAAGGCAACAAAGATGATAAGGGGACTGGAAACAAAGCCCTATGAAGAGAGACTGAAGGAACTGAGCATGTTTAGCCTTGAGAAGAGAAGACTGAGGGGAGATAGGATAGCGCTCTTCAAGTAGAATCATAGAATGGTAGGGTTGGAAGGGGCCTACAAGGCCATCAAGTCCAACCCCCTGCTCAATGCAGGAAGCCAAGTCAGAGCATCCCTAACAGATGGCTGTCCAGCCTCATCTTGAATGCCTCCAGTGTGGGAGAGCCCACCACCTCCCTAGGTAATGGGTTCCCTTGTCGTATTGCTCTAACAATCAGGAAATTTTTCTGATGTTCAGCCGGAATCTGGCTTCCTGTCACTTGAGCCCATGATTCCATGTCCTGCACTCTGGGATGATCAAGAAGAGATCCTGGCCTTCCTCTCTGGGACAGCCTTTCAAGTACTTGAAGAGCGCTATCATATCTCCCCTCAGTCTTCTCTTCTCAAGGCTAAACTACACAGTGCTCAGATCTCAGTTCTGCAACAAAACTGAAAGCAGATACAGCTGATTAACACCTGATTAATAGCCTCATGTAGACAAGCTCTATGTTAAGACAAACAGAGCTGTTATTCTGTGCATTAACCAAATAATCCAAGTTATTTATTTATTTATTTATTTATTTAAGTAATCATCTAGCCCACTTTTCAGGGTAAAAAGAAGAACCCCCTCACAAAGCAGATTACAAGACACTTTAAATCGTGCTTGGTTTCCTATTGTCCAAGGTATTCCATGTGGAGCAGGGGTGGTCATGTGTGCCCCACTTCCTCCTATTGCAGTTTCCACCACCCCCACCGCCCCGCTTGCACCACCAATTTAAAAAAAAAGAAAAAGAAAAAGAAAAACAGTATCTGTAGTGGCTACAGAGCGCTGGAATGGCTGAATGAAGCTTGATTCGAAGCTAAAGTTGGTCCTTTTGGAGCTCCATAGCCACTAAAAGACCCCTTCATGGATCACTGCCTTGTTGTGGCGAAGGGGCTTGCGTAACTCAGTGAAGCCATAAGCTATGCCATGCAGGGCCACCCAAGACGGACAGGTCATGGAGGAGAGTTCTGACAAAATGTGGTCCACTGGAGAAGGAAATGGCAACCCACTCCAGTATTCTTGCCAAGAAAACCCCATGGAACGTATCACAAGGCTAAAAGAGATGACGCCGGAAGATGAGCCCCTCAGGTCGGAAGGTGTCCAATATACTACTGGGGAAGAGCAGAGGGTATTTCCAAGTAGCACCAGAAAGAGTGAAGCGGCTGGGCCAAACCCGAAAGGACACTCAGCTGTGGATGTGTCTGGCGGTGAAAAGAAAATCCGATGCTGTAAAGAACAATACTGTTTAGGAACCTGGAATGTCAGATCAATGAATCAAGGTAAGCTGGAGGTGGTCAAACATGAGATGGCAAGATTGAACATCGACATCTTGGGAATCAGCGAACTAAAATGGACAGGCATGGGCGAATTTAATTCAGGTGACCATCATATCTACTATTGTGGGCAAGAATCCCTTAGAAGAAATGGAGTAGCACTCATAGTCAACAAAAGGGTGGGAAAAGCAGTACTGGGGTACAATCTTAAAAATGATAGAATGATCTCAGTACGAATCCAAGGCAAACCATTCAACATCACAGGAATTCAAGTCTATGCCCCAACCACTGATGCCGAAGAAGCTGAGGTTGAGCGGTTCTATGAAGACCTACAACACCTTCTAGAACTAACACCAAAAAAAGATGTCCTCTTCATCATAGGGGACTGGAATGCTAAAGTAGGTAATCAAGAAATCACCGGGATAACAGGCAGGCATGGCCTTGGTGTACAAAATGAAGCAGGACAAAAGCTAATTGAGTTTTGCCAAGAGAACACGCTGATCATAGCAAACACTCTTTTCCAACAGCACAAGAGGTGACTCTACACATGGACATCACCAGATGGTCAATATCGAAATCAGATTGATTATGTCCTTTGCAGCCAAAGATGGAGAAGCTCCATACAGTCAGTAAAAACAAGACCTGGAGCTGACTGTGGCTCAGATCATGAGCTGCTTCTTGCAAAATTTCGGCTTAAATTGAAGAACGTAGGGAAAACCACTAAACCATTCAGGTATGACCTAAATCATATCCCTTATGAATATACAGTGGAGGTGAGGAATAGATTTCAGGGATTAGACCTGATAGACAGAGTGCCTGAGGAACTATGGACGGAGGTCCGTAACATTGTTCAGGAGGCAGCAACGAAATCCATCCCAAAGAAAAAGAAATGCAAGAAAGCCAAGTGGCTGTCTGATGAGGCTTTACAAGTAGCTGAGGAAAGAAGGGAAGCAAAAAGCAAGGGAGAAAGGGGAAGATATATCCAACTGAATGCAGAGTTCCAGAGAATAGCAAGGAGAGACAAGAAGGCCTTCTTCAATGAACAATGCAAGGAAATCGAGGAAAACAACAGAATGGGAAAGACTAGAGATCTCTTCAAGAAAATTGGAGATCTCAAGGGAACGTTTTGTGCAAAGACGGGCATGATAAAGGACAAAGCAGGCAGGGACCTCACAGAAGCAGATGAGATTAAGAAGAGGTGGAAAGAATACACAGAAGAACTATACAGGAAAGATCTTAATGTCCTTGATAGCCATGACAGTAATGTCCTTGATAGCCATGATAGTGCGGTCACTGACCTTGAGCCGGACATCCTAGAGAGTGAAGTCAAGTGGGCCTTAGGAAGCATGCCTAACAACAAAGCTAGCGGAGATGACAGTATTCCAGCTGAGCTATTTAAAATCCTAAAAGATGATGCTGTTAAAGTGCTGCATTCAATATGCCAACAAATTTGGAACACTCAACAGTGGCCACAAGACAGGAAAAGGTAAGTTTACATTCCAATTCCAAAGAAGGACAACGCCAAAGAGTGTTCAAACTACCACACAATTGCGCTCATTTCACATGCCAGCAAGGTGATGCTCAAAATCCTACAAGCTAGGCTTCAGCAGTATGCGAACCGAGAACTACCGGAAGTACAAGCTGGGCTCCGAAGAGGCAGAGGAACTAGAGATCAAATCGCCAACATTCGCTGGATCATGGAGAAAGCAAGAGAATTCCAGAAAAACGTCTATTTCTGCTTCATTGACTACGTTAAAGCCTTTGATTGTGTGGATCACAACAAACTGTGGCAAATTCTTAAAGTGATGGGAGTACCAGACCACCTTACCTGTCTCCTGAGAAACCTGGACGAGGGTCAAGAAGCAACAGTAGGAACCGGTCATGGAACAACCGAGTGGTTCAAAATTGGGAAAGGAGTACGACAAGGCTGCATATTGTCGCCCTGCTTAGTTAACTTATATGCAGAGTACATCATGAGAAATGCCGGGTTGGATGAATCAGAGGTCGGAATTAAGATTGCTGGGAGAATTATCAACAACCTCCGATATGCAGATGATACCACCCTAATGGCAGAAAGTGAAGAGGATCTAAAGAGCCTCTTGTTGAGGGTGAAAGAGGAGAGTGCAAAAGCTGGTTTGAAACTCAACATTAAAAAAACTAAGATCATGGCATCTGGCCCCATCACTTCCTGGCATAGAGAAGGGGAAGAAATGGAAGCAGTGACAGATTTTATTTTCTTGGGCTCCAAGATCACCGCAGACGGTGACTGTAGCCATGAAATTAAAAGACGCTTGCTCCTTGGGAGGAAAGCTATGGCCAACCTAGACAGCATAGTAAGAAGCAGAGACATCACCTTGCCGACAAAGGTCCGTCTAATCAAAGCTATGGTTTTCCCAGTAGTAATGTATGGCTGTGAGAGCTGGACTATAAGGAAGGCTGAGCGCCGAAGAATTGATGCTTTCGAACTGTGGTGCTGGAGAAGACTCTTACGAGTCCCCTGGACTGCAAGGAGGTCCAATCAGTCCATCCTAAAGGAAATCAACCCTGAGTGCTCATTGGAAGGACAGATCCTGAAGCTGAAGCTCAACTATTTTGGCCACCTAATGCGAAGAGAAAACTCTCTGGAAAAGACCCTGATGCTGGGAAAGACTGAAGGCAAAAGGAGAAGGGGACAGCAGAGGATGAGATGGCTAGATAGCATCACCGATGCAATGAATATGAACCTGAGCACACTTCGGGAGAGTGCGCAGGACAGGAAGACCTGGCGTGCTATGGTCCATGGGGTCACGAAGAGTCGGACACGACTGAACGACTGAACAACAACAACAGCCACTAAAAGAGTTATATTTAGCTTGAAAACAAGGTAAAGTTAACCAGTGTAGTTCTTTGTAGTGCTACAGAGCAGTTTGCTACTAAATTTCAGTGGCGAAACAGCAATTTTGACATTTCTTTTATGGCGGGGGTAACGTTCCTTCTATATTTATAGATAATATATCTATATTTAGATCTATATAGATAAATAAAATAATAATGATAATAATACGCACATGAGAAAACGTAGGAAGCCTATATACAGCAACATTTGGGTGTGGCAATAACACACTGGACTCCCTTCTTTGTAGCTTCAGTGGTGCCTTTTGGGATTTGCCCTCTCATGCATTCTGGGGATCAGGAGCTGCCAGAACTAAGGATACAAAGTTGGGTGGCTTGAAGGGTACTTGGGAGAACTCAGCGAATGGATCTAACTTCTCTTTGGTCTACTTGATTGCCACATTTGGATGGGGAAGGAATTCTCTTGGAGAGCAATATTAGCAGTAAGTCTGCAAAGAGTTCCTTTGCGTCCACTTGCGTTGGGTGGGAGCCATATCCGACTGTTCACTCTGGAAGAGCCTGTCTGCAGTGCACCTTCTCTGACTATATTGGCCCAGCGTAGCCTAGAGGGATCCGACTGAAGATGCATGACCCCTCCACAGAGTCTGTGGCTACTGTCCCTCTCTCTTTGCAGGCTGCCCAGATGGCTACTGCTTGGCCATCAAGTATTAACAGCTTTTGGACAATCCAGACCTTGGGGCTATTGCAAGCCATAGCATTGCATGGATGGCCTGACACAGGGTATTCCTACATTAAGCAAACCCCCCACAAAAATCCACATCCTTTCCAGAGCTTCCTGCTTTTGGTTTCTTTGCGGGACGAGGAAGGGCTCCTTTACATGGCAGATACGTGGTTTGAACTGAGGGAGTGCCTTCCTCCCGCCCTGCCATGTGTGCAAAGGAGCGGGGGGGGGGGTGTTCTTGTTTTTGTAGCTTAACTTCTGCTGTACTCTTTTCTCACAGCCCCCAGGGAACCTCTGACTTACCTCTGAGCAGACATAAAATGTAAGATTGTGCCATAAGCCTGCACCCCTTGGCACACTTACTTGGGAGTAAGCCCCACTGAACCTAATAGGGTGCTCTGAATCAACAGAGGACATTGCTTCTGAGCTTGGTGGGGTGGGGGATCAGATGTGTCTCCCTTCATTGCAGGGAGGGCATTTTACCCTTTCTCCCTCCAACTGAGAAATGTGCTCAAGCATTTACATGGCAGACACCTGGGCTTCGGGGAAAGTCCTTCCTCAGCAAGACTTGAGCGGAGGCAGGCGTTGTAATTGGTGGGCGATTCCTGCCCTTGTGCCTGTCAAATCTGCTCCTGCACGACCTGCTTCCATCCTCAATGCCTTCATCATCCTGACTGCATGTACCCCCCACACACACACAACCGAAAACAAATGCCCATAGCAGGCAGATAGAGTGGTTTCTTCTGCTGTTGGAGAATTTCACAGGGAGGTCATGGCACTCCTGTTCTGTGGGCTGGAAAAAATACATTTATTGTGTTTGGGGAAAACACAGGATAGGCTGGGGGAAATTGCGGGAGACACCCTGGAGGGTAACGGTGTCATCTGAAGAGCCCGCAAACTTCCATCAGAGCCATCTCAATAGCGGGATAAAAGCTTCGTGTGATGAACCCCATAGTCATCCCTTTTGTCCTCTAGAAGCATTTATTGTGGTGTGTGTGTGTGTGTGTGTGTGTGTGTGTGTGTGTGTGTGTGTGTGTTTGTGGCCCCTCTTTTATTTGTAACCTAACTTACAGCATTCTCTCCTTGAGCCACCAGGTGGCAGAATTGAATGACCTGACACCAGGTGGGACAATTAAGTGATGTATCAAATACTGGGAATGAACTATTGCAATAAACTATTGAACTACTGAAATAAATCAGATTTTTCAGCAAGCTTAGAAAATTAGTAAATACAGTCCCTTAGACAAATAACATAGAATAAAAAGGAAGAAGGGCCTATGTAACGTTTCCAACTCAGTTTGGACATGGAAAAAGACTTTCCATCTCATTGTATTTTTAGTTTGTGTGTTCAAATATCACTAAAATCTACCATTTCAAGGCAGATGCAAGGGATGAATAATAAAATGAGATGGGCTTGAAGGGGGTTTATTTATTTCATTTATTTATTAAATTTATTAAACGCCTGGAAAAAAAATTATCCTGGCACTTTAGAGCAGTTGACCCACTGTGGACTGTCAGCCACTAGAGGGATTCGCCATGAGCATTATTCTCGCTTGTTTGTTTTTAGCTGCAAAAGAAATGGTGCAGGAGGGCCCTTCTTGAACTTTGTTGCAAAGAGCCATGAAATAGTTGGCTTCTCCTTAGCACCAGTTCCTTGCAGTATAGAACACTTTGGAATATTAGGTTAGAGGGTTTGGCCACTCATCAGAAAACAACTTCTAAATATGGGCTACAGTCTCTTGCACTTCCCAGATTCCTGACTTTCCCTGGCCAGTTTTTCTTCCTAGACGAGGTACAATTCTGGCACCACCACCTGCCCCAGCAACTGTTATTAGTTCCTGAGTAGCATGAAATTGGTTTGGGGGGACGGGACACAAGTTTCCTGGGATATCGAGATCTTCTATTTTTAATTTCTTTCTCTAAGATGGCAACATTTATCCATGTCACTGTACTTTAAAGTGCTTTAAACATTTGTTTGGGACACAGTGTATGCATCCTTTAAACCAGTGGTCTTCAGTCTGTCCAGATCCAAGACGTCCTCTGATTCCCCACCTGCAACATGAGACCCACTTTCACATTTTCACTTTTTGTTCATTTGGTGGGAGGGGTGGCAGATACAAACACTTCTTTGTTTTGGAAAGTCTGGTGTGACTTACAGCAGAGCTGCCTTACACAAAAAACACATAGTAACACAGTATTTAGTGTTAGAGGGAACAAACTCAGGCTACAGCCAGTTTGGAAGAAGTTCACATCAACTTACTTTATTAGTGCTTTTATACACATCCACGAATAAGGCTAACTACAAGCACCCCTAAAGCTGGGTGAGTGTAAGTAAGTGAAAGCATGAGATATTGCACATGTTGCTTATCACAGAGGCAAAAAGAAAGAGGAAGAGGAATGGGGTAGGAGGAAGAATGTTACATTCCTGTTACAGAATGACAAGGGGGATGAACAAGACAAGGGGCTGTTGACACAGCATGCTTTCTATGGCCCCCTAGTGTCTGGAAGCACATGGAATTGTTCTTATTATCCGACACTTCGTACACATGGGTGGCTAGGGAGTTTCCTGCAACCATGGTGGCTTAGCATGTCATGTGCAGGGAGAAAACAGCATTCCATGTGGTTACTAAGCCACCCTGGGTAACCACCCCCTGCGAAAGGGTTAAGGGAACCCACTGTGGCTTACTGTTGTGTGTGGCAGGCTCCCCAGTGGCTTAAATGGGCTCTGGAAGACCTCCAGGCCACAACCATAGGGTCTGCTGGCTAGAGTGTCTGCCACTGTGGGCAACGCTCTAGCCATCACAGACTTCCTTGATGGTCGTGCAGCCATTCAGGATGCGGAGCAGCCGCCAGGAGCCTGCTTGCGCTGTGGAGGATGTTGGGATGCGCCCTGGCCATGTGGGCATGTTCACGAGGTACCTATGAGGGGTAGTGGGAACACAAGGTGCCACGTGGTTCCTGGTGGACTGATGGGCCCGCATGTAGTGGTTTCACTAACCCCCTCCATAGTTCCCCTAGCCACCCTCCCCCTGTGCACATGTGAATAGGCCCTCATTCTCCTGTTCCACAAGCAGCTCACACATTGCACAGAAAATCAAGCGACCGAGGTAATGAGTGCGAAGCAGTAGAGGTGGGAATCCACACAGTTACACGAAATGGTAATGGTATCCTCAGAGCAGCAACACACAAAGGCAGTCTTTGGAACCCAGCAGCAACCCACTGCAAAAGGAAACACGGAGTGAGGACGATGACAACAAACCACACAGAAAAGCATCCAAATTCCATCTCTTTTGCTGCGCATCTTCAGGGGCACCCCTCTCCATAACTCCTCAGAATAACAGTGAGAAGCAGCACAGTAAAACAATACAGCTCATGCATCTCTTCTCACAAGTAAGGAGGACTGGATTGCTCAGGGGTAATTGCCTAAGCAACAAGCAGAGATCAAAGAGCTTTCCCCAACCTAAATGAATTAAAGATACACACACACACACAATACAATAGCTATGCAACATTCCTGCCTTCTAGCTGCTGCTTTAGCTTTACTGCCAGTTCGGGGGGGGGGGGCCCACTGGGCAAGATGCCCTCCCCCTCCGCCCTGGCTGCTTTGCTGCCCTGCTGTTCCCAGCCATCAGTCAGTGGCTTGCCCCCCCCCCCCGGGGAAAAAGTGGAGGGAACGCCAGGGAAAGGGAAGCATTTATTCTTTGTTCCCTCCCCCCTCGCCACCAAGGGTTTTGCCCCCTTCCACGCAGCGGGCGCGGGTGCTGCGGCGGGGGCCCCACTGACGCCCAGGCGGGCAGCGGTTCTGGCCGGGACAGGCTGGGCACGCCGCGCAGGAAAGCGCTGCCCGGGGCAGTCCAGGCCGCGGCCCCGCGCCACTGCCCGCCACACGCGTTCCCCGGGCGCGCGCGAGCCCCGCCCCTCCGATGCCGCTTTGCGGGCGCCCAGCCAACAGCGAGGGCGGCCGCTAGCCGGCTGCGCGCACCCCAGCCTCGGGCGCAGGCCGGTGCGCGAGGGCAGCACGGGGCCTAGGAGGGCCGGCTCGGCGCTTCTCTCTCCGGCCTGCCCGGACCGCCGCGGCTGCTGCCGCCGGCCGGGGCTGCCCGCTGCCCTGGGCCTGTGGCGCCGCGTCGCCCCCGAGACGCGGCCCTGCTCACGCCACACGGGGCTCGCGAGGGCAGCGCAGGGGCCGCGCCGCGCCGCACGGGCCGTGCCAGCGGCCCTCCCGTCCGAGGCGCCCGGGCGCCCTGCAGAGGCACGGGGCAGCTCCCTGCCCCGCCGCTGGAGCCCCGGCAGCAGGGAGGAAGCGACCCGCAGGCCCCGCCGCAGAGGCCGCACGCAGGGGGAGCCGCCGCTGGCGGCGCAGCACGCGCCTCTCGTGCGGGGGCGCGCGGGCCCTCTCCTGCCGCCTCTCGGGCCGCCGTCGTCGCGAGCTGCCCCGGCAGCGCCGGCTATTGGGGGTGCCGCCGTGAGACCCGTCAAGGAATCCCTCGGCTCCGGCGTGAGTCAGCCAGCCTCTGGGCCCGGCCCGGCCCGGCCCCTGGTGGCCCGCGTCGCCGCTCCCCCTCGCTATCGCCCAGCCCCCCGTGCACCGTGGTGGCAGCCCCGCCCCGGCACGCCCGGGACACAGAACGCGAGTGCGCAGGGCGCGGGGGCCCCCCGGCCCGGCCCGTCTTTCCACCGCTTCTGTGCAGCCTCACAGCTGAACAGAGGCCTGGCAGATTACGAGGGGAGGGGAGGGGAGGGGATTCTTCCCCACCGCTCCGCAGCAACAAGGAAACACCACTTGGGGCAAAGTCATGCAGTGATGGAGTTGGTTGCTAGTTCCCAGTTCCGATCAGTCGGTAAACTGAATGAGGACCAAGCGTTTAAATGGCCCTGCACCTCAAATGAAGCTTAGGGCTGACCCATTTCTTACATCTCCTAGATTGGAAGGCTGCCCCCTTCCAGGTAGACAACACGACCTCCTGTCATTTCGGCGCCGCGCTTAATGACCCCAAGTGACCATGACAAATAAGGAACCGGCGATGTGTTCCTCACAAGCTTTGGGCCACCCCAAACCCTGCACCCACACATCCAAGAGAATGGCCTCTGTCAGATGGCGCTGAGTCCCCAAAGCTTTCTGTGCACACAGGGCACTGTCACGCACACTGCTGCATGCCAAGTACAGCCCACATAGGTGGAACGGGCGCTGTACATCTCATAATAAGCTTGCCCTGCCCCCAAAATCATACACCCGCAAATCCAGAATAGCGTCCTCAGTCAGATGGCATTGAGCTGTGCACAGCCCAAAGCTTTCTGTACCTGCAGAGGGAAGGTGTGGATTGCAAAAGGAAAAGACGCATGTGTGCGGTTGCCAACCAGTCACTCCAGCAGGGCTCCTGTGCCTTGGACACTGGCTCACTAGGCAGCAGGTGCAGTGTCCCTGATGGCACCCACTCTGTGCTAGGAACAGCTTTACTTGTTGCAGAACTGTCTGTCATGAAGTGTACAAGAGTTTGCCTAGAGCAAGTAGGCAAAGAGAGGAAGAGCTGAGAGCATCCTGCCCGCTGCTGCTGGTTGTGGGGTGGGCCTGCCTCACGGCCTGCACAGGACAGGGTGTGGGGGAAGGTGCTGTACCTGTGGGAGAGCAGCCTGTGGAGAGCAAGGGAGGGGGGAGAGAGAGAGAGAGAAATGGGTAATAGTCACCAGCCAGAACAAAGTCCATGGATCTGCTGTGCCACGGGAGTGCTCAGCCACAGTGCTCAGCCTCTCCACCACATGGGGGGGGGGGAGACTGCCATCACTGTGCCAATTCTCCCCCACCCCCTCAGGGTGCAGTGGCGGAGTGCTCACCAGTGTCTGGCCAGCCACGGCAATGGCTGGCATGGCGTGCCAGCCTTGGCGGAGAGAGAACCCACTTGTGGGTGCAGGCAGGGGCTTTCCCTGCGTGGAAGGCTGCTGTGGGTCTGGCTGCTGGCACAGGAGTCACGCCGAGCTAAGTCAGGGGAGGTCGGGGAGGCCTTTGCAGCAGTGCGACTTGGTCGCATGGCCACTCGCTTTCCTGGCACCCCCAGCTGGTGGGGAGGAGTAGAGCTGGTGGCTGGCGTCGGCATTCCCAACTTGAGTCACCTGTGTGGGTTCCAGGCGGAGAACTGTTAGCGAAGCGCTCATGTGCCAGAGCGTGTTCTGGAGGCAGGCTGCTTGGGCCAAGGGCCTTTTCCCTGTAGTTCCAACCACCAGAGTCCCCCTTGCGCATTCCCAGTGTGCCTGGCATGAGGTCAGGGAAGTATTGGCTAGTGATGCGAGCCTTGTCACCTGAGCTCTGGCCTCCCTGAGCTGTGTTTACTTCGGGGGTGGGCGGTGGGGGTGGCCTTTTTGAAGCTCTCAGGAACTGCATTCCAGGGGTGGGTGGAGCCCCCTAAATCCCATTGTTGCCAATTTGTCATAGGAAGCAGGTCTACTCAGAAGAAAGCATGAGCAACATGTCTACTTACAAATACTGCACGTCTGCTCAGAAGGAAGCAAGAAATAATAATTCAGTAGCACTTTCAAATAGCATCCCAAATATCAAGCCTCTGCATGTCTACTCAGAAGTAAGCAGAACAAGCCTCTGCAGGAAGACAGACTGAATCACTCAGCAGCTTCCTCCCCTGGCCCCAGTCCCAGCCCCTCTGCCCCACAGGGAAAAACTATCTCCAATTAGCAGCTGATGGAAAATAAGAGCTTTCCCTTGCTAAGCACCAAGAAAAGGAGGCTTTTTCAATATTAAGTGGGGGGAAATGTTGTTTGTATACTGGTACTGGTGTGCTGTGATGGGTGGTGTTCTGTGACATATCTGATACTCTTGATGTAGTGATATGGGTGGGGCATTGATTTATTTTATTACATTTCTATTCCGGCCAATAGCTGAAGTTGTTGGGGCAGTTTACAAGACAAAGCTAAAAACCATAATATATAATAACATAGTAAGATATAATATAAAATCATATGTTTAACATGGAATAAAGCCAAAGTAGCAACCAAGATAAAAGCCAGCAGCTGTGTGGTGATCTAAAAATGCACTAACACCATTTTTAAAACTGAAGGCTAAAAACCCTGGGAAAGTAGAAAGGTCGTCATCTTGGGCTGAAAAGACCACAATTTTTGGGTCATGGGAGCAGTAATTTTTTAGAAAACTACCCCCTTGAGTTCAGAGGGTGTTTGTGGTTTGAAGGGGTATAGGGTGTGGTGTAAGTGCGCCCCTCCCCAGGCCCATGTTCTGCCCATGTCTCCACCCGCTTTCAGATGTCCCAGTGGGGTCAGCCCGGTGATGTTCAGGCCACATGCTCCACCAGCATATCTGGGAGTTGTGCCAGAATCCCTTTCATGGTGGTGGCACATCATGCATTGCACCAGTGTAGCAGAGCGTCGGCCATATCCTGTAGCCCGCCAGCTGGCAAGTCTCCAGTGAAGGATTGCGACCTCAGTTTTAATGCTACATTTTCAAACAAAGCATTAACCTGCTAGACTCCATTTCACAAAATACAAATATTTCCAACAGCATTTTTATCTGCAAATATTGTTTTTAAAAAATCAAGAAATTTAGTGCATGAACTCCAGTCAACATTAAATTGACATATGAACACATTAATATTTTTAGTCAAAGGGATGCAAGTTCTGCTGCAAGAAAAAGTGGATCGGACAGTAGAGGCTTTGATGGCACCATCGCCCTGCCTCATCTATGATGTTGTCTTCTGCTCGTGATCCTCCCATGTTTCCCTACTGCTGCTCCCATCTTTTTCCTTAATGCAGAAAAGATGGACCCAAGGTCTTCTGCTTGCCAGTGCCAGGAAACTCCCTGCTGGCTCCAACACGGAGCCAGTGCAGCAGATCAGCATGATTTGGGGTCACCGGGGCCTGCCTTGCCACACACAGGTGGCTTCGGGTGGCATCACAAGGGAAGAGCTGACAGACAAGGTCAGGGATTGGGGCCTGAGCGGGGCAGCAAGACTTTGTACAGTGCTGGCCCAGCCTGGGGCTGCGCCTTGGCCTCCACATCTGGCAGCAAGATGCCTTGGGCCAGCAGAGCCGTCCTGTGGCAGCGATCCCTGGAAGTGGGCCCCACTGCTGCTCCAGCCCATTCCCCTTAGGATTTGGGTGGCAGTGGGGGTGGGGGAGATGGCAGTGGAGCTGTGAGGGAAGTCTTGCTGACAGCTAAGCGCCGCTGGCCGTTTTCCCACACAGGGCGTGTTGGTTGCCCAGCCTGAGCTGCTAAACGGGCCGCTCAGGAGACTGGCTCCAGTACATGGCTGAAAATAATCGCCATCAATCTGTCAGCACATTCAAGAGCATTCTCTGGAAAGGCCCACAGGCCATGCAAGTGCCACATCAATGTGTCAGTGCTCCAGTGACGAGTTCATAATATTTTCTGTTGGCATTCCACTGTCTGGCTGGATTAGTGAGACGGCTGCTTCCCAAAGCGCCCCTCCAGAGCCAGCCCTTCAGGTTTAATAACAAAAGCATCAGCTTTTGTGTCGATTAGGAGCTGGTGATTCATTGTGGAAATGCCTCATTATCACTTGGGCACATGCAGCAGGACTTAAACCGCTGAACTATGACTAATGGTGCACAGGCCAAGACTACATCAGGTTGGGAGGAAGTGCGAGTATCTGAGGGGTGAGATCTGTAAGGCTTCCCAAATGGAGAATGCAAGGCAACAGTCTTCTCTGTCTAGTCCATCTTTCTATGCAAAGCAACTAATGAGCTCTCAGGATGCCCACGTAATGAACTGGATCACCTTTCATTCGTAACATGGTTAATTTATGCATTAATCGGAAGTACAAGTACCTGTTCCGAGGAAGTATCTCTGAAAATAGACAGATTAAAAATTAATAATTATTCTTCTGTGGAGTCCTCTGCCTCTCTCTCCCGACAACTCTCAGGGAGACCTCCATCTGCTGCCGGCTTCGTGCCTGTGGCTGAGTGACACCTGTCAAGGATAGTTTGCAGACATGGTCAGTCATCCCTCCAGAGCGAGGGATGACTGAGCCTGCAGGAAGAAGATGCAGGCACAGGAACCAAGGCCTGCAAGAGCAGCCCCCCTGCTGTCGGAGGTCCACAGTGTGGCCTGATTCCAGGGACAGGATGGTATAAAGTGCAGGCACAAGGCAGGGATGGATGGAGGGCAGAGGGCAGGGCAGGGCTAAGCAGGGCCTACTTTCTTGCCCCTTGCATCATTTCCTAGTCCACCATCCTTCCTCCACTCCTCCAGCGCATTCCTTCATTTGTCCCACTGGGCCCAAATCTTGCTCATGTGACAGTTTTGTCCTTGCTTAGAATGTGACAGTTTTGTCCTTGCTTAGGAATATTATGGGAATTTTTAAAATACAAAATGGGATTTTTGTAATTAGCTTGATTATGGATTAGCAGGTAACATATCCCACGCCATATTCCAGGAGCAAAGTGTCAACATGGAACTTGTAAGTTTACAAAATTCCTGGTATTAAGTTTTAGATAGAGGCCTCTGAGATTAGGCATGCCTTTTGATATTTTATTTCAAAATCTTAAGGAGTTTTTACATGATTTACATCTGATATAAGAACATTAAACATACAAGAATACAGAGCAGTTACAAGCAACATTCATTTTAAAAATGTTCTAAGTTTAGTTCTAGGAGTATTGCCTTTAAAGATCAAAGCATCTTACCCAATGATATTTTAGAGGTTGTAGCAAAATGGAGCAGAGAAGTCAAGGAGGCTGGTGTTTGGTCTCATGAGGACAAATGATATGTCCTAGGAGAACTGATATTTGGTTCTGAAGTTCTTGTATTTTGCCTCTCATATTTAAATATTTTCTTTATTAGTGTTGCTTACATGATACTTCTCCAAATGGAAATTTCGTTAACAATTGGTTATTATTTTTTCCAAAGTTCCCAGGTATGATTTAGGGGATATATTTACTTCATATCTTGTCAGCTTTTCTGAGGCACACTTCCCTTCAAAGCAGGATAACATCTGCTTCTCTTCCATGGGTTTATTCTTTCACTTCTCACAATATTTAGTATTCACTTATTTCCGTGATAAGCTGGACATGTACAATTGTCTAGTGAGCAGTTATCCTTTCCCCCCAACTTCCTTATCTGAACCACATTTTTCTTGACTTTAGGTGGGAAACCTCGCTTTTCGTGAGTTTAGCTGGGAAAATATACTTGTTCCCATAGCAGGCTCCTGGGTCAGTGAAAAGTCACAGCATGTGAGCACAAGTGCTTCAAACTGATTCAAACTTAATACAGAAATATATCTTAATATTTCATTTGTTTCTTTATAAAAGTTATAAGCTTAGGAGAGTGTAGCAATCTATGACAGAAATGTGGAAGACCAAATAACTCTTTTTTCTGGATACATATTTGCATGGTAGCATATTATGCAGGTTGGTGCAGGTGTCTTGCCAAATGTTTAGAGTGCAAAGATGTTTGGGGAAAATATTTGTCATGCTGATCATTGCCTCTGAAACTCAGATGTTCTTTGGCTCATAGAGATTTCCAGCCCATGAGACTGGCATCCATGCTGCGATGTGGGGTTTAGAGCTGCACCCTGTCCCTTCTTAGCCAGGCTCAGCAATCCTATGGCCTCTACTATCACTAGTGTAGTGTCAACATAGTGGGAGCCCTATGTATTCCCAGCAGCAAAGTGGACAGCAAAACAATGGCAAACTAAACTACAGATAATGTAATGTTATTGAAGGCAGCCTCCCAGCATCCACCGCAACACCCCCACCACCTGCCCCCCATAGCAGGAACACATGGCAGGGACCAATGCATGTTTGGCTATGGTGGGACACCTCCATGATGTCACACACTATAGTGCCATCACTACTGCAAGACCAGGCGGCCATCTACATGGGAAGTTTTCTCTGCTGCTGCTGTGGATTAAAGTCTTTAGGGATGCATGTCATGGTGGCCACTCTGTAGCCACCCCGGAGTTTACCTGTGGGGAAGCCGCATTTTTGCAGAGCACTTTGACTCCATTGTTTGTCTTTAATTCAGCTACCCTGCAGTTCAGCTCCTGTGTGCCCATGCCTATGCCTTAAATTCGGTATGATTGGGGCATTCCTAGGGGTGTGCCTTTCACCTGGCCCTGCCCTTGGTAACCTAGGTAACTAAAGTAACTTGCCTGCCATTGCAACATATCAAAGCCCCAGAGCGCTCTTTCGAGCCTTCAGAATCGCCCTGCCTTTTCACCAATGGGACTAATAGGCCTCTGTGATGATGCACTTCTCTGATGTTTGCATGACTTCGCCTCCCCGATGTCCTGTGAAATCGCGTCCTCAATGTTGTGTAAAGTCACTTCTCCAATGTTGTGTAAAGTCGCTTTACTGATGCATAAGAGCTTTATTGCAGTAGCGATCTAACGAGGTCTCAGATTCAAAGGAGCCTGTCACTGTGAGCAGGGAGAAAGTGCCTAGAGAAGGAGAAAGGGGGTGGTGAAAGCTATACCTCTGTGACAGTTTGCTGGAATGTGGAGAAGTTGGGGAGGGGATGCTCTCAGGGGGACCTTCAGATGCTGCACTGGATCATTGGGGCTTTTGGCTTCTTCAGAGAGAAATCTGTGCACATTGGAAAAAATGGGGTGGGAGCTATAACTCTGCGACAGTTTGCTGGAATGGGGCAAAATTGGGGTGATAGGCTTTTCTCATAGAGAGCCTTCAGATGCTGTACTGGATAACTGAGTTGTTTCTAGAGAACTGTGAATTAGTTACTCTCCATTCATAATAATGGAGCAGCAGGGGGAGCCTGGCCATGGGCTGGGAAACAAGCCTCTCTCATTGGTTGAGCAGCCCCTGCCCAGTTGATAACATTCAGTTCTACTCCCTGCACCCAACCTGGAAGTACGGTCCTTTCAAGCACTGTGTGACCCCTGAAAACTGGATTTTAAAGGTAAGGTACACTCAGCTTTTCTTGCTTTGTGTGTCCCTGACAGGCCAAAGCCAATTCCATGAAAATCTGGATAAGACTCCCCGCGTCTTCTCGTTCCGCTGTCGTGAGGATTTCCCCCAGGCCACAGTCCCTGCTCTAGACCTCCAATAGAGGTGGGTGCCTATGGAGCTGTAGCTCCACAGAACACCACCACTTCAGCACAGATGAGATCCCACGTCTGGAGCCCAGCTATGGCCACGCAGTGCCGGCCATGCAGAGGGAGCGCTGACCTGACTGGCCCCTTGGGCTCGCTGCCCGCCCTCCCTCCATCCGCCTCCCTCCGGATGCCTTTCATCCCGCCCAGCCCCCTTGGCCCCATCCCACCACGCACGCACGTGCGCACCCCTGTGCTCAGTTGCTGGACTGCCAGTGGACACATGGGTGGGGTGGGGGGCTTTGGTTTCGTCCCAATGCACAGAAGTGAAGGGATGGGGGACTTGTGCAACAGTTGTGCTTCGCCGCGCCGCCTCCCCTTGCTTACTGATGTAGGGGGTGCGTCCCTACTGAGAGGAGCCACCCAGAGGTTTCTGTTGGGCTTGGGTGTCTCCAGCCCTGAGGCAGGATACCTTAAGCATTCCAAGAAGATGTGCGTGTTAGCACTATGTGTTTTCCTATGCTTGTTCTTCTCCTTGGTCGTTTGCGTCACGTGTCCTTGACCAGAGTCCTCACCGCCAAAGGCCCCCCCCCCCCGCCGCTGGTGTGTTGCCTCCCCAGGCAAGAGGATAGAGTGAGTGGTGCCAGTCCACACCCCCATCATCTGAGTTATGGCTTCTCTACCAGGAGTACCATTGGAATGCCTATGCTTTGACTATTCTAGGTGGAGCGGGAGGAGGTGAAGGGAGCCGTTTCTGGCTCAGGCTCCATTGACTTCAGTGGAAATGTTTTACTTTTGCCAGCATAACATTACACCATCCTCAGGCATGGGACAGGGCATGGTGACACTCAGTCCGGGTTCTGCTGCTCCCTTGCCATAGCCCTAACGCCGCCCAATTCTGGCACTTATACTGGTGAAGTTGTACGGATCCTGGGTTTACACTGGTGCAACCCTGGTGCTCTTCTGGGATCGATCCTCAGCTCTGGCAAGACTGAGTCTGCCAGTGCTTTGCAACACTTAAGGAGTGATCTGAATGGTGTGAGCCCAGGACTCAGGGGGAGGGAGGGGGAGGGAGGCCTGCAGCTAGCCTAGCTGTCCTGCTTGTCCCACCCTGGCTCTGCAGAGGGTGATCTGTTCTTGCCCTTTTGTTGGTAATGCATGAGCTCAGCACTGGAGTCTGAGGGAAGGGGAAAGAGGGCCCCCTAGCTAGCCACAAATAGGGCCCAAGGAGGGTCCTCTTGCGTGGATTCGATGGCCATGTATGACTTGGCTTTAGTGGGCTGGGATGGGGGGGATGCTGAGAGGAGGGGGCTCCCGTTCAAAAGCCAGGAGCACAGGCACCTCCCTGCTTCTCCCCCGCAGGCCTCTCTGCCATTTCCAGCTTGTTTTCAGGTCTTCAGTGTGCCCAAAGCAGATCAATCTGTTTCTCCACAAGATGCCAAAGCTAAGCAGTGCTGCTGCTAAAAATACGCCTTGTGCTCCCCTCTTGCATCCTGGCAGAGGCTTTAAATAGCTTTTTGGATTTCACAGTTCAGGAATGGTTGGGTTCAAAAACCTTCTGACAGCCTCTGAGCCAAAAATAAATGCTACAGAAGAAGCTGCTGCATCCTTTCCATCCAGTGGGCTCCTGGGGCACAGAAAGCAGCATGACTGCCCACCCGCCAAGGCAGAACGAAGGAGTGTGAGGGCTGGAGCTGGGGGCATTGACATCATCCCAAGATGGACCTAGAGTCACCTGGCCTGGGAAAGCTGCTGCCCACTGGGGCCACTGCAGCAAAATGGCACAGCGGAGCAGGGCAGCGTGGCTACTGCCGTGACCACGTGCCTCATTGGAGCAATGTCTCACCCCACATATACCCACCTTTTCCCAACATCTGTGTTCTGTCTTGACTGATGGGTGACAGCAGGAAACACAGGTGTGACTGAAAAAGGACCTCCACAGTCCAGGAGACGGTGTGTTGGCTCTGGATTCAAACCCCACCTAGGGCTGAAAAAGGACCTCCACAGTCCAGGAGACGGTGTGAAAAAGGACCTCCACAGTCCAGGAGACGGTGTGTTGGCTCTGGATTCAAACCCCACCTAGGGCTGACCCAGCTTCAGGAGTCACTCATAAGAAAAGCCCTGGAGCTGTATCAGACCAATGGCCCATCTCATCCAGCATCCTGTTTCCCACTGTGTCCAGCCAGGTGCCGCAACAGGAAGCCCACCAGTAGGACATGAAGGCATCTGGCCTCTCCTGGGGTCACTTCAGATGCCAACCGTTTTAGAGGCACCAATGAAACAGCCTCTGGTCTGGAGAGGCCCCAGTGTCACAAGGGAACCCCTCGTAGCTGCCATGGTCAGGTGCTAGGAGTGGAAGGAATGCAGTTCAACGTAAGCAAGTGTAAAGTGATGCACGTTGGGGCAAAAAATCCCAACTTCAAAACATCCCAACCCGATGGGATGTGACCTAATGGTGACCAACTAAGAAAGAGATCTTGGGGTTGTGGTGGAGAGCTCAATGAAAATGTCAACTGAGAGTGTGGCTGTTGTAAAAAAGACAAGTTCCATGCTACGCATAATTACGAAAGGAATTAAGAATAAAACTACCAATACCATACTCCCCTTATTCAAATCTATGGTGTGACCACACTTAGAATACTACATACAGTTCCGATCACCATACCTAAAAAAAGATATTGTAAAGCTGGAAAAAGTGCAGAAAAGGACAACTAAAATGATCAAGGGGTGGAATATCTCCACAGCAGCTGGCCTTGTTTAGCTTGGAAAAAAGGGGGGTAAGGGGAGACATGATAGAGGTCTACAAAATTATGCATGGTGTGGAGAATGTGGATAGGGAGGCATTTTTCTCCCTCTCCCATAGTGCTAGAGCCCAGTGAGGTCATCCCATAAAGCTGATTGGTGAGAGATTTAGGGCAGATAAAAGGACACAGTGCATAGTTAAACTATGGAATTAACTCCCACAAGATGTAGTGATGGCCACCAATTTGGATGGCTTTATAAGGGGGTTTGGCAAATTCCTGGAGGAGAAGGCTATCACTGGCTGCTAGTCCTGATGGCCATGTGCCACCTCCAGTACTAGAAGCAGTATGCCCATGCATACCAGTTGCTGAGGAACATGGGGGGGGTGCTGTTGCACTCATGTCCTGCTTGTGGGTCTCCCATTGACAGCTGGCTGGCCACTGTGTGAACAGAATGCTGGACTGGATGGAGCCTTGGTCTCATCCAGCAGGGCTCTGCTTATGTTCTTATGTATTGGGCTGGCCCAGCTATCCCAGGAGGGGTTTGGGAAGTCACAGACCACATTCAACATCTGCCAAATGAGAACTCTAAACACCTGGACCACAAAGCTTATATTCCCAGGACAGCATCTCAGCAGTGATTAAGCAGGAAGGTCATGGGCCATCCAGGCTCTCTGCTTCCAAAACCTGGTGGCCCAACTGGGTAAACATCTGGTGGCCAGATGTTTGAGATACTTGCAGTGCTGAGGGCTCAGTCTCGAAAACTGTTCTAAATGCCAGAGTGCTCATGCCTGGTGCATAAGAAATATCAGGACATGAGTGGCTCTGAGCATGTGCAAAGTGCTTCCCCCCTCATCATGTGTAGCCAGCCAACCCCTACACAGCTGGGGTAAGATGGCAAGTGTCCTTAGGCAGAGGGCCTGAATCCTGTCTTCTGAGAAATTATTAACCACCAGGAATGGAATGTAAACTGTTTTGCAAAGTAACTGCTATGTAAATAGTAAATGCTCAAAATGTAGTGTCTGTTGACACAACAGTTTTTGTCACTGTTGTTCACATTTCAGGAGGATCTTGGAATTAGCTGTGCCATCTGCACATCGCTCTTAGCAGTGTGGGACTGCCTGGAAGAAATGGGATGAGATTGCCAACTATCCAGAACTAAAACAGTCTGAACAGGATTTTGTTTGTTTGTTTGTTTTTGCTTTTGGGCCAATTGCTAGACAAGGCCAGCAGATTTTTTGGGTTACCTTTGATACTTTAGTGGCACACATTAGCTGAATAGGCCTGTGCTGTGCTTCACTCCCAAGCTGGCCCCAAATCTCTGAGCTTATTCAGTGTGCTGCCAAGAGATGCAGCGTGATGTAGTGGTTAGATTGTTGGACTGGGACTAGAGAAACCCATGCTCAAGTCCATGCTCGGCCCTGAAGCTCACTGGGTGACTTTGGGCCAGTCACAGATTCTCAGCCTAACCTACATCACAGGGTTGTTGTGAGGATAAAATGGAGGGGAGTACAATTATGTATGCCTCCTTAGGCACCTTTGAGGAAAAGGTGGGATCTAACTGTAACTAACTAAAAACAAAATACCCCTGGGCCCCAAGTAGCTGCAACCCACCTTGCCTACCCCAGACCCTGCCTACCCCTTAAGTCTTCCCCCAGACCCAAATGGGCCCCCGTGCTAACAGCACCCACAGGCAATCCATGATGTGTACTATGATTGAAGCAGAGTCTTGCCAATCAACAATTTAAAACGTGTAGCCTTACATTTCCGTGGAGAGCTTTCTGCAAGAAACTATCTTTGTGTGCAATATACTTTACACCTGAAGACGTTTGCTGCTGCTGCATTTCTCCAAAGAAAGCCAGGCCATCCGTGACTGTCATGCACCACTGCTACCCATAGTCCCACCCACAGTTGGGTCGCCAAATCATTTGTGTGACGCATGACTCCGAAAGGTCCTGGCTGGAAAGCCATGTTTACCCTGCAGGGCAGGGAGACCAGACAGCGTGGACAGGGGGACTGAGCCACAGTGACAGAAGCATGTGAATGACACCTTCTCCAAGGAACACCCAGGTTGCTCATAAGCTGGGCACATTGTATCTGCACTGCACAGAGCCTTCTCTGTGACCTGTGGATCCGTTGTTACAAGACCTTGCAAGTTGCTAAGAGGTGAGCCTCCATGTCCAGTGCCTGTTCACCAGATGCTGAGAGAAAAGCACAGGGCCAGGGCCTCCCCTCGCCTTGCCTGCGGTGAGCTCTCCTGCCTGGCCACTGCCGGAGAGGGGGCTATGAGCAAGGCAGAGGCAGGTGGGCTTTGTCTGAAGGGTGGCTCAGCTGATGGCTCTCCCAGAACGCCATTTTATTGGAAAGACTGGAAGGTCCATTTATGCCATTTGTGTTTTGTGCTCAGTCAGGAGCCACCACTTGCCTGGGAGAGCGCATGGCGCTTTTGCGCAGCTGACACACGGTGAGCAGTGAAGCGGCAGGGGGAAAGATGGGAGCAGGGAAGGTGGCCTTGATGTGCCGGCCATTTTCCCACTTCACTGGGGTGAAGAAAGCAGCTGGGAGGATGGTTCTGAAGAGAAAAAGGCCCCGCTCTTTCCCCCTGTCGTTCCTCTGCTCAAAATGACAACCTCCTGAGGCAGTTCTTCATTAAGCATGCACAGACTTGTTGGGGCTTTGTTACATGCATTTGCAGATAACGTGCATTTTGCCCCTGAACTGGAACAGCTTCAGGCACCCCAGATAACTGGAACAGCTTCAGGCACCCCAGATTCTAAGGACTTTCTGGACACCTCCCAGTGCCGTGAGAACAACACTGAGACCCATTTGTGGCTTTGGTTGATGACCTTCCCCAGGAGATCCACAAGGACAATTGCTCCCTATTTTTCCTGTTAGCGTTTCCTGTGGCCTTTGATGCTTATCATCCGGGGATGCTGGTGACGCAGCTGTGGGGCCCAGTGGGCTATTGCAGGAGCGCCCCATCAATTTGGTCCTGCTGAACTTTTTGCTTGCTGATTTTGTGATCAACTGTAATTCCTCTGAGTGCTCTGATGAGCCCACACCACTTGGGCTGCAGACACCCTGGTGGGTGCATGTTCATTGCGGGATTTCGTGTTGTATTGTAGCCATCTTTCTATTTCTAAGTCAGTGTATTTTCCCAATATTAGGGTAAGCCATGCTTTCTGTCACTTACATTTGTCATCCTCCTGTGATTCCAGAAATGGAGTTGCATTATCATAATCATATGCAGGTCCAAGTTCTTATTCTTAGCAGAGATGTCCTACAGGGTGATGACTGAACATCTTTCTCCTCCTTGACATAACATCTGCAACCTTCAGCTTTAGGGTGGAGGCCTGTTAGAAACCAGTCAAGAACATATGGTGAGTCAGCTGGATGGTCCATGTGGCTCAGCTTTCTGACCAGGCAGATGCCTCAAGAAAAGGAGGACCCACCGATCTCTGATTTTATTTCTCTGCTACGTCTCCTCCCCACCCCTTTTTTTAACTTTAGAGTATGCACATTGGGGGGATCCAGACTGGGACTCTAGCATGAGGAGCAGAAGAGGGCTTTGAGACCTGGATTGGAGGTCCTGCACCTACTCAGCAGTAAAATGAACAAAAGACATAGCTGCTAGACACAGATTTAAAGTAATGTCTGTTTTGGTCCTGAGCATATGGTAATGGAACAGATCCTGTATGTGAAGTGGAGGAAGCCCCTTGTTTATCTAATCTATTGCAATACTAGTTGCCAAGCTTTCTTTAGCAGCTTCCCATATTATGTAATTTTGTGAAGAAATGCTTGTCTTTACTTCCTATTCATTTTGTAGATAACTCTGAGATGTAATAAGGAGAGAGGCAGGAAGAGAATGAATGTCTTTCATTTCATCTCTCCACAACACTGGGGATGTTATCAGCATCCATCACACCTCCTTCTAAGCTAAAAAGCCCCAACAATCTTCATAAGGAAAAGGATCAGTTTTCCAAATCGTCTTGGCTGCCTTCTCTCTCTCCAGCTGTACTTCCTCTTGGGGAAGGTGATAGTCTTGCATTCTGCCAGAAGCAGGGGGGCACCTTCTTCTCTCCCCCCCCCCAGCCCTCCCTCCGCAGGCAGCTGGAGCAGGTAAGACACTCATCTGATGTGAAGTGTACGGGGATGCAGATAATTGTGGCTTGGAAGCTTCCCATCCATTTTTGGGGAGAAGACTGGGCTTGAGCACAAACCTTGCTGTGTTTTCCAGGTAGGAGCTCCTTTGGCTATTGCCTTTGAAATCTGCAGTCCTAGATGGTTGGAGCGGCCAGCCACGGACAAGAAAAACAGGCTGCCTTTTGCCACCCTGCACAGCACCACACACACTGAAGCTGATGCTTGTCACCCTTGTTCTCTGGATCATTACTCATTCTTTGAAAGGGACATGAGGATTTGCCTCAAAGCTGAAGGTCACAGTGGTTGGATAAACCCGCTCCCCAAGACCCCCTCCTCATCACCGGCTGGCTCCGTGGAGCCCTTTCCACCCACATCCTCAGGCTCTAGGGCAGAGGTGGACAACATTTGGCCTTCCAGATGTTTCAGCCTACAACTTCCATCAGCCCAAGCCAGCACAGCCAATGGTGGATGATGGGAGTTGTAGGCCAAACCATTCAGAGGGCCACAAGTTGCCCACCCTTGGGAGGGTGGAGGAATTCTGGCTCACAGGTCTGATCAGGCACATGGGAGTTCCTCATTCAGCCTGTCGGCTTCTTCCCTTGGCCCCGCACCCTCTGCCATGGAGGGAAAACCTCTGGTCTCCCCTCAGCACTCCAAAAGCCTTGCCCTGCTGAACATTGGGAAAGGCCCCCTTCCTCAGTGCTTAGCAGGGGACATGCCAGTTCCTGATCGGTTGCTGATGGGAGATAAGCGCTTTTCCCTCTGTGGAAGGCGGGGTGGGGCCAGGGCAGGAAGTTGCTGAGTGATTCAGTTCTGCTTCCTTCTGCACCTTGTCCTGCTTACTGGAGAGTAGACATGCTGCTCAGGCTTATGTCTGACTAGACATGGGGCTCCTTCACAGGGAGCTTTTATCCTGCGATTGAGATTGTGCCCTCATGGAAGTTTGCGGGCTCTTTACATGATGCCGTGGTCATTCAAGGCGTCTCCTGAACTAAATGCCCTTTGTTCCATTTTTAAAGAGATCGCAGGTAATGAGCTACCAAATTACCCCGTTGTGTTCAGCTTCAGATTCCTCTGTGAAAAGAGTAAAAGCAGCAAGAAGAGGAGCGAGATCAATGCAAGATAATGGAAGACTCAGATATGGGGAGAAGGAGGGGAATGGGATGGGAGGAAAGGAAGCAGGGCGGAAAGGGAGTCGTTGTGGTCCTGGATTTAAAACGGAAGCAGAAAGCCCCATTTTAAATGCAGGATTTTAGGCTGGTGTAGAGGGGCCCATGCAGAGGCTTGATATTTGGGATGCTGTTTGAAAGTGCTGCTCAGCGATTCAGTCCTGCTTACCTGTGAGTAGACATGCTGCTCATGTTTACTTCTGAATAGATTTGCTTCCTGCAATAAATTAGCAACAATTGAGTTGAAGGTGAGGGGTGGATTGCTAAGCCTTGCCCACGTTTGCCTTTGGTCCCACCCACCACTGGAATGCAAGCCCCAAGAAGTTATCCAAAGTGGTCTTTGGGCCAAAAATCCCCCCCCATCCCCGCTTTAGGCAACTGCCCTCCACTCTGCGTCTGAGCATCCGTTGTTCTCCATCCTGCTTCTCCTCTTGGTCAAGGAGAGTGACAATTCTTCAGTTGTCTTATCAATTTCTTGTTAGCCAGGGTTGCCTTGGAGCTCTTCTGGGCTATGCCTATTTGAGAGGGCTTGCCCATGGGAGGACACAGCTTTGGGGGATGCACCCTGCTTTCTCGCAGATGTTTTCTTCGGGTGGCCACTTCACACCCCTTCCTCTGCCATTGTGGTCACCTGTGGCAGGAAGCCATTGCTAAGCTGGCCCTTAAAACCATCCCAGATGAGCGTCAAGGGTTGTGGATGCCTGTGGATGGAGGCTTTCAGAGCCCCCACACCCCCCAGATACAGTGACTAGCTCCTCCATGTGGTGGGCACAGTACATGATGAAGCAGTGGCTTCCTCACAGAGCTGGTCTAGTTGTCCCCTCTCTTTGGGACATGCTGGGCCAGATTCTGGGGTAGTTCCTTCTGAGCCTGGACTGAACTGTAGTGGGTGCCCTCCTGGCTCTTGTAAGGTAGCCCAAGGGAGAGAGACTGCACAAAGCCAGTAGGTAGCCATGGGCTTCTCTCTCCTGCGGTGGCTTTACTGGTCTTTCTGGGCTTGTTCCCATGTGCCCTCTGCTTCCCTGGGCAAGGGGGAATTGGCAGCAAGGGCATGCAAATACCCCCCTCATGAGGCGATGTTTCAGTTTTCACCCTCTGCACAGATGTGCACCCTCCTGCCCTCTTCCCCTTGCTCACTTGTTCTGCTAGCCCCCTACCTCCTCCTCCTCCGCACCTGGCAGCGGATGTATGCCCTTTGCCTCCATTTACTGCCCCAGCTGTCCATACTGGCCAACTGTTCAGGGGGTAGAGTGGTCCTCTTTGGTGTCCTGTCCTGGGCTGGTTTTGTATTATGGGGGGAAAGGTTTCCTTGCCCGCCCTGCAATAAGCACATGATCTTTTATACCAAAAAAATTGTTGTGTGTATAAAACATTGTTCAACTTTGGTGTGCTGTGTGTGTGTTTGAGGGGGTGCTGCAGGGCTAGTATGAGGCTGGGGCCAGTGAGGTGGGATGGGGTGGGGAGTCCAAGTAATGCCCAGGCTCTCTGCAAGATTCAAACCAGCAACGTCCTCGGATGGCAGCGTTTCCAGGCTGCACCACCAACCGCTTGCAGACCCTTTTCCGTGGATGGGAGGGTGGCGATGCCGTGCTTTGTGGCCACTCATTGGCTGGCTGTATTGCTGGGTGGGCCACAGATCTGTTGTGGATGGCAGCTCCTGGTTGACTGTGGGCATGGCTATATTTTTCTGTCTTACCTTCTTATTCTTTTCCTGGGAGCTGCCCCTCTGACCAGCAGACATCTGGATGCAGTCAGTTTTCTGCCAGAGATACCGGGGTGGATCTGGGCCCTGGCATTTCTCTACACTTAGGACTGCTCTGTCATTAGTGTCCTCTTCTTTAATTGATAGTCTAAACAGGAGAACATCAGGTTTTAACACCTGAGCCCCTTTGGAAGGACCCAGCCGAGTGGGCGGTGCAGCGATGTTCTTCTGCCACTGTGCGGCCTCCCCCTTTGCCTGCCTCCGTCATCCTCACTTCCGGCAGAGCCAGGCCACAGCAGGGCAACACGCAAGGTGCATTTCTGGAGATTCCTGCAGCTGCTCACCTCCCAGCCGCTCCTGGAGGTGTCCCTGCTTCTGCCCCACCTCGGCCGCTGTGGCAGAGCTGCCTTTTAGTCCCCAGCCTGTTCCCAGGGCTGAGCCACAGCATCAGGCGGCTCCCGGCAGTGGCGTGGTGTCACCTGGGCCACTTGCCTCAGCATCAGCCGTGAGGTTTGCAGCCTCTTAACCTGCACCTCTTACAGCAACCGTGGGGAATCTTTTCTGGCCACATCAGCTCCAGGGAAGGATACTGGGGCCACAGTCCAAAGTAGGGTGGCGCCTCCCCACTCCCACCCTGACGGCTGAGCTGGACTGCCAGGAGCAGCCCCTTCAAGGCACCCCTGACTGACCTGGTTTCCTTGGGGGGGCAGCGCTTGGAGGCTGCCCTTGCCAATGGGCAGGCACAGGGCAGGCAAAGCTGGCTTTGGAAGGGCCCTCCGACCACCCTGGCCTCTCTGAGGGGGAGGGGTCTCAGTGTGAGCCACGGCAGGCCGGATGGAGGCCCCTGGCTGGAGGTTCCCCAGCCTGGCCTCTCGGCCTGGCCATCCCACGGGTGGAGCCCTGGCCTGCTTGTGCCGCAGCATCACCCCTTGTTCTGTAGGGAGTGGAACAGAGAGCTCCCGCGTGCCATCCACAACGGGGAGAGACAGACTCCCTGAGCCCTGGAAGCCCCCTCTGGCCGAGGAGCATTTCCAGAGCAGCCAAGCTGGGCTCAAGCCAGACTCTCCGAAATGGCTCCTTGCCAGGAGCGCTCCCCTGGCCCTCCTGCCTGCTTCCCTAGTCCAGGGGTCACCAAAACTGGTGGGAAATGCTTTGTGACTGGCCCTTTCCTGACTGGAGCCACAGAAATCCACAGGTATGAAGTGGTTTGCCAGCCATCACTGTGAAATGAGGTTGTCTGAAAATCAACTTTCTAATATTGGTGCTTGTATGTCAATGGGCTCGCATCCCCTTTTTCTGATTACTAATATAAAATATTGTAAGGCATGATCTCCTGTCACTGCAGAACAAAGTCAAGGTGAATGTGGACCATCATACTGGCACTGGCTGCGTGGTTGCAGAGGCCAGATGGAAGGCAGCTCAGCCCTTGCGATGGGGCCAACAGATGCGGCAGTGTGTGTGATGCTTCTTACTGCTTGTCTTGGATTTAGTTTCAGAAGAATGACGAGGAATTTTAAGATGGATGCAGACAAGCTGGAGAGGGTTCAGAGGAGGGCAACAAAGATGATCAGGGGACTGGAAACAAAGCCCTATGAAGAGAGACTGAAAGAACTGGGCATGTCTAGCCTTGAGAAGAGAAGACTGAGGGGAGATAGGATAGTGCTCTTCAAGTACATGGAAGACTGTCCCAGAGAGGAAGCCCAGGATCTCTTCTTGATCCAGAGTGCAGGACACGGAATAATGGGCTCAAGTGACAGGAAGCCAGATTCCGGATGAACATCAGGAAAAACTTCCTGACTGTTAGAACAATACGACAATGGAACCAATGACCTAGGGAGGTGGTGGGCTCTCCACACTGGAGGCATTCAAGACGAGGCTGGACAGCCATCTGTCAGGGATGCTCTGACTTGAGATTCCTGCATTGAGCAGGGCGTTGGACTCGATGGCCTTGTAGGCCCCTTCCAACCCTACTGTTCTATGATTCTATGAGTCCAGTGTGAATTTTCACAAATTCATATGCAGTGATTAATAGCATATGGATACTGATTTGCTAGAGCAGCTGGCAATTTTTATGAAGTTAGAGTTGGTTCTCATAGCTGTATTCATATACAGTGAATATCAGCACTTCTCGTTACTAATACAAGAGTTAAACAATGCATAGTAGTTGCTTTGCACAGTGGCTGTTACAGTCTGTAATTTTCTAGCTGATAAGGATGATCCTTTTCTCTGTTGTGGGAAATTTTCTTTGCTGTCAAGTGAGAAAGGCCTTGGCAAAGGGAGGGCAGTGAGGTGTGCCTTCTGACAGTTTTCTAACTCAGTGAGACATGCTTTATAAGAACCTGAGCTGATTGGCTCTTCCTTCCTAAGTTATGTCTAGAATTCCTGAGGATGGTCAGGCACCAGAAGGAAATTGGGCTCATGCTGACATAGAGCATCTGCAGACATGTTATTTTAAGCACCATTCCTCATATCCTGAACAGCTGCCAAGCCAATCATTTATCCAGGACAAGGCAAGGTTGCCCCCTACAGGACAGTCACTCTCCGACTGATGCACCTGTGGGCTAATGGAGCGCTGTGCAATCCAACCCTGTAGGCGAAACCAGAGGGCCGAGGGAAGGCATCTGAATTCCAGCCTGCATCCAGCTTCCCTATTATGTGGCCATCGCTTACTTCAGCAACTGCAACTGAAATACCCAGTTTGAAACGGATGCTTCTAGGAAGGGAAACACGTTCCTGAAATTGCCACCCATCTGGAGAGCAGCAGCATCTGTGCTGCTGTGTGGGTGGAGGTGGTTATTTTCAGCACATCCTCAGACAGTGGAAGAAGAGGGTGCTCCCATCACAGCAGGGGGATGCTTTTCCAAAATGGAGCCTTTGCTGCTTACTTTGCTCGTGCGCATAACTTCCTGCCCCACGGCAATTGGCACTAGCAGGGAAAAGCTGCTCTTGGACCATCTGATTCAGCAGCATAACTCACACCAGCCCAATCCTGCACCAGCCCCTGACGCCGCAGTTACCAACTGGTCATGCAGTAGTATTTCAGAAGGTAACACCCCTGGACTGGTGGTTGGACAAGAGCCAGGATGAAGAGGAGGGATGTGCCCAATTTCTGCCTAAACGGGAGAGGATTAAAAGGGATGCTGACAAACTAGAACCTTCCCTGAAAGTTGTATATTGGATTCTTTTCTGGCACATCACACATTCCCCCAACTGCCACAAAATGCTGTTTTGTTCCCTAACAGGCATTGGCTATCCCGCCCAATTTTGTGTCATCTGCAAATTTGATCAGCATTCCCTGCACCTCCTTCTCCAAGCCATTCATAAAAATGTTGAAGAGCACTGGGCCCAGGACTGAGCCCTGCGGTACCCCACTCGTTACCTCTCCCCAGTTTGAGAAGGTCCCATTGATAAGCACTCTTTGAGTCCGATTCTGTAGCCAACTGTGGATCCACCGGATCGTTGTTCCATCTAGCCCACTTTGAGCTAGTTTGCTCATCAGGATATCATGGGGCACTTTGTTGAAAGCTTTGCTGAAGTCAAGGTATATGATGTCCACAGCATTCCCACGGTCCACAAGGGAGGTGACTTGATCAAAAAATGAGATCAGATTCGTCTGGCAGGATTTGTTCTTGACAAATCCATGTTGGCTTCGAGTAATAACTGCATTGTTTTCAAGATGCTTACAGATGGATTGCTTTATCAACTGCTCCAGAATTTTCCCAGGGATTGAGGTCAGACTGACTGGTCTGTAGTTCCCCGGTTCCTTCTTTTTACCCTTTTAAAAGATAGGGACATTAGCCCTCCTCCAGTCATCTGGCACTTTACCCGTCCTCCATGATTTCTCAAAGATAATAGACAGCGGTTCTGAGAGTTCTTCTGCCAGTTCCTTTATTACTCTAGGGTGCAGTTCATCTGGCCCTGGAGATATGAATTCATTCAAAGTAATTAGGTGTTCCTTGACCATATGCCTTTCACTCTCAAGCTGCAATCCTGCCCCTTCGGCCTGTATCTCGCCTTTGCCAGGGGGGTCATACACCCTCTTTTGGGAGAAGACTGAGCCAAAGTAGGAATTGAGCACCTCTGCCTTTTCTTTGTCATCTGTTATCATTTTGTCATCCTTATTTAGTAGCTGAACCACCATTTCTTTCCTCTGTCTTTCACTATGTGCATAGCTGAAGAAAGCTTTTTTGTTACTTTTAGCATCCCTCGCTAACCTCAGCTCATTCGCAGCTTTAGCCTTCCTGATGTCATCCCTGCAATTCTGTGCTACCGGCCTGTACTCGTCCTTTGTTGCTTGGCCTTTGTTGCTCCACTTCCACCTTTTCTTCTTGTTGGAATTGTTTGTAATTGTGCCTTGAGAATTTCCTTTTTTAAAAGCTCCCACCCATCTTGGTCTCCTTTTCTTGTTAGAGTCGCTTGCCATGGGAGCTTACTGATCATGGTTCTGAGTTTATTAAAATTGGCTTTCCTAAAGTCCAGGGTATGGGTTTGGCTACACTCAGCTTTTGCTTCCTTTAGAACCAAGAACTCAAGTATAACATGGTCCCTTTCCCCCAGAGTTCCTGTAACTGCTGCTTTATCCACTAAGTCATCTCTGTTGGTTAGGATCAAGTCAAGGATAGCCGATCCTCTAGTTCCTTCCTCTACTTTCTGTAGGAGGAAATTATCAGCAACACAAGTCAGGAATCTCTTGGAGGGGCCATGGTTTGCAGAATATGTCTCCCAACAAATATCGGGGAAATTGAAGTCCCCCATTACTACTACGTCATGCATCCTTGAAACATTGGCTATTTGCTTTTCAAAAGTTCCATCCTCATCTTCTCCTAGATTGGGTGGCCGGTAGTAGACTCCGACCACCAGGTTCCTTTTATTCTTTGCTCCATTTATTTTAACCCAGATGCTCTCGATGGGGCTACCAAGCTCATCTTCCTGTATTTCCTGAACATCAGGAAAAACTTCCTGACTGTTAGAGCAATACGACAATGGAACCAATTACCTGGGGAGGTGGTGGGCTCTCCCACACTGGAGGCCTTCAAGATGAGGCTGGACAGCCACCTGTCAGGGATGCTCTGACTTGGATTCCTGCACTGAGCAGGGGGTTGGACTCGATGGCCTTGTAGGCCCCTTCCAACGCTACTATTCTATGATTCTGTGCAGAGACATGCATTTTTAACATATAGGGCAACTCCACCTCCCTTTCTGTTCCTTCTGAACAAGTTATATTGTTCAATAGCTGTATTGCAGTCACGGGAGTCATCCTACCAAGTTTCAGTTACACCCATCAAGTTGCAATTTCCCTCCTGTATTAAGAATTCATGTTCGTTCTGTTTAATTTCTGTACGTCGACATTGAAGACCATGTGCTTGATAGTCTGGCTTTCTTTGTACATGTTTGTGAAGACTATTATTGGGCACTATTAGAGCTGTTCTCTCCGTTGTGGTTAATTTGATCCAAGACTCCCCTGGGCTCACTCAGCTGCTGGGAATGTTCATTTCTTTTTTAAAACTGCAACGGCTCAGAACTGGAGCCCTTAAGCAAAGAAGATGCCTTCCACAGCAGAAGCACAAACAGTCCCCAAGCATCCGTGGAACGGGGCGGGAGGGGGGGCACGTTTGATGCGCACCAGCGCCTCAAACCAGTGGAGGCCGGTGGCTCCGATTCTGGTGGGGCTGTCAGTCCATCCTGGGTTTCAGTCAGAACCAGCCAGAAATCTAAAGGAGCTATCTAGCACGCTGAACCCGACCCACAAAATGGGTTTGGCACCTGGGATAGGTGTCTTAGACTTCTGGCTGGCTCTGACTGAGACCCGGAATGGATGCACAGCCCCACCGAAATCAGAGCCACCAGGCTCGCTCGCTCGCATCTCGGCCACCCGCAGGCTCCCGCTGCCGCTTTGGTCGGGCGGCTTCCCTGAGAACACCCGGTGGCGGGGGTGCCCAGGGGTGTCTCGCGCCGCCGCCAGCCGGGCCTCAGCCCAGGCCCCCTGCGCCAGGCCCGGCCGGCCGGCCGGGAGAAGCCGCGGATCCGGGCCGTTCCAGCAGCGGCTCTGCCCCCGAGGGGGCCGCCTGGGCTGCCCAGCGGCGCCGAGCCCCGCGGCGGCGAGTGCGCGGGCGCGCCCACACGGGCGGCTCCCGGCGCTGCCGGCCCGGCGCCGCGCTCCGGGCCACCTCCCGGGGCCCCGTCCGCGCCCGCGGCGCGGCCAAGCTGGGTGGGCGGCGCCCGCCGGCCCCCTCCCCGGGCCTCTGCCGGCTCTTGCGGCGGCTCCTCTGGGTGGCGGCGCCGAAGCGCCTCCCCGCGCCTTTTTTCGCGCAGGCCGGCGCGGCGCCCAGCACCAGCGCGCGGCGCTCGCACGGCGGCGCGGCCTGCCGGGCGCGGCCTGCCCGCTTCCCCTTGGAGCCCGAGGCCGCCGCAAGGGCCGCGGGGAAAATACGGGGCGGCCGCGCCGGGGCGGGGGCGTCACGCGGCCGCCCACAAGAAGGGAGGGGACGAGCCACGGCGCCCGTGCCGCGTGCCAAGGCTGCCCGGGCTCGCCGCGGGACGGCGCCTTGACGCCGGCGCCGGGCAGCGTCCGCCGCCGCCGCGGCCCAGGGCAGCGCGCTGGTGCGGGCGCGGGCAGGCCTGGCGCGGCGCGGCGCGGCGCGGCGCACAGAGCGCTGTCCCCCGGCGCCGTGCTGCATTGCCTGCCCCCCCGCCTCCGCCCGCTGGGGCGGCGACCTCCCTCCGCTTCACGGGCGGGCCGGCCGGCCTGCTCCCTCCCCGGTATTGCGAGGCACAGAGCTTAGCGCGCGGCTTCCTGACTTGCTCTGCTTGTCTCTTCTCCTGTGTGTCTGTGTGTGTCCCGTAGAGTGTGGAAAGATACAAGTGCTCACCACCTGGAGAGACACCCCCAGCAAAGGCAGAGGCAACTGCCTCTTCCCCGTTCTCTCTCCAGCCTTCCCCCGTCTCCTCCACGCTGCGCAGTCCTTGCCCTTCCCTCTGACCCCCACTCTCAAACCTGCCTTCCAGCACCTCTCCAACTCTCCTTCCTGACTTTCTCCCCCGCCCCCTGTCCTCCACCTCCTCTGCCCCTTCCTCCAGCCCTCCACCTCCTCTGCCCCTTCCTCCAGCCCTCCCACTACCCACCCAGCAATTTAACCACTCCCCACCACTCCATGGAATTCTGCATCACTTTATTTTATTTTGAATTTAGTATATTGAGGTGATAATGATTGCTGAATGGGGCAATTAATGGAAGGGGAATTGCTTACATTTTGGAGCAGGATGTGAGTGGGAATTGGAAAGGTAATTGGGGATGCCCCTGTGATTTCCTCTTGACTTTCTTTTGGATTAGCACTCTGCCAAATTTTTGAAACTCCATTGTGGTGTAAAAGTTGCCATTTTTAGGTGTGTGAGAGAGAAAGAGCTCATTTTAAAAAATCTACCAGCCACTCTGATTTTGCATTTTTCCACACCATTGCAAATTAATTGTAATTGAAGAAGAACTACTGATTTGGGATGATACAGGGGTGATATGGGCTGAAAAAGCATCGCTGTAAGGCAGTCATGAAGAAGTTGGCATACTGTGGGGCCATGCGATTGCCCAAGGCAATGCCATTGATCTGAAGATATATGTTCTGGATTTAATCCTAAGTGGTGTCACCCAGGAAGCACCAAGTCCAAGAGGTCACTGGCATGGTTAACGAGCAGTGTCAAGGGAGCTACTAGAGAAAAGAGAGCTTCCTTCAGAAGATGGAAGTCTTGCCCAAATGGGGAAAACAAAAGGGAGCACAAGCTTGCACAAAGGCAATGCAAGCAGACAATAAGAGATGCAAAAAAGCATTTTGAAAAGCATATTGCTAGCAACATCAAGGCCAACAATAAAGAATTCTTTAGATATATCAGAAGCAGAAAACCAGCTAGGGAGGCAGTTGGACCGTTGGATGACAGTGGAGCTAAAGGAGTACTGAAGGAGAACAAGGAGATTGCAGAGAAGCTGGATGAATTCTTGTCATCTGTCTTCACTGCAGAAGACATATGAAGTTCTCAACCTTATTGATAAACTGAAAGTAAATAAATCACCGGGCCCGGATGGTATCCATCCTAGAGTTCTCAAAGAACTCAAATATGACATTGCTGATCTTCTGAACCAGAGGACTGGAAGATGGCCAGTGTAACACCAATTTTCAAAAAGGGATCCGGGGGGATCCAGGAAATTAAAGGCCATTTAGCTTAATGTCTGTTCTGGGTGAGTTGGTTGAAAGCATCATTAAAGATAAAATTAGTAAGCATGTAGAAGGACAAGCCCTGCTAAAAGAGAATCAACATGGCTTCTGCAAAAAGTAAGTCCTGTTTCGCTAACTTTTTAGAGTTCTTTGAAAGTGTCAATAAACATGTAGACAGGGGTGATCCAGTAGACATTGTTTACCTGGGCTTCCAAAAGGGCCTTGACAAAGCCCCTCACCAAAGACTCCTGCTCAAACTTGGCAGTCATGGAGTAAGAGGACAGGTCCTCTTATGCATCAGTAACTGGTTAAAGAACAGAAACCAGAGAGTAGGAATCAGTGGTAAATTCTCCCAATGGAGGGAAGTAAATAGTGGGGCCCCACAGGGATCTGTACTAGGACCAATGATTTCCAACCATAAATGATCTGGAATCAGGAGTGAGCAGTGAAGTGGCCAAGTTTGCGGATGACACCAAATTATTTAGGGTGTTAAAAAGGGATTGTGAAGAGCTCCAAAAGGATCTCTCCAAACTGGGAGACTGGGCATCGAAATGGCAAATGAGGTTTAAGGTAAACAAGCATAAAGTGATGCATGTTGGGGCAAAAAATCCCAACTTCAAGTATAACCTGAAGGGATCAGAGCTAGCAGTGACCAACCAAGAAAGAGATCTTGGGGTTGTAGTTGAAAGCTTGATGAAAATGTCGACCCAGTGTGTGGCTGCTGTAAAAGAGGCAAACTCCATGTTAGGCATAATTAGAAAAAGAATTGAGAATAAAACTGCCAGTATCATATTGCCTTTATACAAATCTACAGTGCAACCACACTTAGTGTACCGTGTCCAGTTCTGGTCACCACACCTAAAAAAAGATATTGTGGAGCTGGAAAAATTGCAGAAAAGGGCAATTAAAATGATCAAGGAGCTGGAGCATCTCTCCTATGAGGAAAGGTTACAACAGCTGGGATTACTTACCTTGGAAAAAGGGAGGGTAAGGGGAGACATGATAGAGGTCTACAAAATTATGCATGGTGTGGACAAAGTGGATAGGGAGACATTTTTCTCCCTCTCTCATAGTATTAGAATCCAGGGTCATCCCATGAAGCTGATTGGTGGGAAATTCAGAACAGATAAAAGAAAGTACTTCTTCACACAGGGCAGAGTTAAACTATGGAATTCACTGCCTCATGATGTAGTGCCGGCCACCAATTTGGATGGCCTGAAAAGGGGTTGGACAAATTCCTGGAGGAAAAGGCTATCCATGGCTGCTAGTCCTGATGGCCATGTGCTGCCTCCAGTACTAGAGGCAGTGAGCTTCTGTACACCAGTTGCTGGGGAACATGGGCGGGAGGGTGCTGTTGAGCTCATGCCCTGCTTGTGGGTTCCTGGTGGACAGCTGGTCAGCCACTGTGTGAACAGAATGCTGGACTGGATGAAGCCTTGGTCTGATCCAGCAGGGCTCTTATGTTCTCATGTTCTCCCCAAAGCTGAAATAATTGTGGCTAAGTACAAATTGGCGGGGTTTGATGGCTAGATATGTGATAGCGCCATGAGGGATGATATTCTTGATAGCTTATAGTCCATCTTTGTGAGGGATGTTGGTGTAAATTCCCTCAACATTCATGATAATTAAGATGGTGTTCTCTGGGAGAATGCCAGTGGATTATAGTTTCCACAGCAAGTCAATTGTATTCCATAGGGAACTTGGAGCAGTGGTGGCATAAGGTCTGAGAACGAAGTCCATGTAATCAGACACCCCGACAGTGATAGTGCCGATGCCTGAAATTACGGGGTGCCCAGGGCCACCTGGCTTGTGTATTTTGGGTGCTGAGGCTCCTGGGGATGTCTGTAGAGATGTGGCCCTGCACATCCATAGGAACGTCTTTCAGGAGGTTTTCTAGTGCCTTGTGTTATCTCCCTTGTTCCACATGTGCAGCACCTGAGCTTCTGTCTGTAGCACTGCAGGGATTACAGTGTATGGCTTCACAATCCACCACTCGGCCACAGGGCCTGCCATACAATTGTCAAGGCAATCATGTCCCCAGGGCCTACCGGAGTCCAGAAGTCACACTCCATGGCATCTCCAAGGTTAGGGTACACTTTTTTTCCATTCTGCTCCCTTAACCATCCTTCTCTGTCAAAGGAAATCTGTACCACCTTGGGTCATTTTGAGTAAGGGGGCCCATTGGGGAGTTTAGTGAGATCTGGGCCTGCACTGGCTTTGGAGAGTTCTGCCTTTTGTAGGATGGCATCAGTGGAGAGATGGGGAGGGGAGGCAGGCAGACCATGGCACCAAAAGGTATTCACAGTTTCCTCTTGGTCTCAGAAGGATTTAATCTCCCTCTGCATGCAAGGGCAGGAGGCGAAGGCGCTGAGACGTGGCTGGCGTTTAGACTTCCAGAGGCAAACAGCAGGCCGTGCCTGACTGAGCCGTGCAGCGTGGGAGCTGTGCCTGCCCACCCTGAGCATGCCAGTCAGGAGCTGCCCCCTCCTTTTTAAGCAAGGCAGCTTCCAGGAGTTAAATGCTTCTGGAACAGTGCAAGAGGATGCCTCATTCAGTGCAGGGGTCCTTACCATGGACTGTCAAAAAGCTGCACCAAAGGCCTCAGGCCCTCCTTTTTCGTTGCTGTTGTTGTTTTTATTATGCAAATGTCCCCTTTTGAAAATGTGGTAGTTTGTTCCGCTCTCCAGCACTGGAGCGCCTATTTCCCATGCTTAATGTAATTTTGTTTGAAAATGCAAGAGGCTTCCCCTTGCCCAGTCCATTCCATGATGACAAGACAATGAGCTACTAGCGCTGGACTGGACCCATGTGCATCGAGCCATGTTACTCACAGGCAGCAGTGTGGAGGTGTGGCGTGGCTGCCAAGGTCAGGATGAGCCAGTAAGCAGCAGTGAGAGTGGAGCTCCGTGTAAAGAGTTAACAGAGCAGGGCAGGCATCAGCTCTTTCTCTTTGCTGGTGTGGTGCATCGGCAAAGGGACATTCATCCCGAGCAATGTGTGTGTGTGTGTGTGTGGGGGGGATTGCAAAAGTTCTCAGTAAATGGATTTACCCCAAATTGGGCTGCCACAACTTCCCCTTTTGTTATGCTCACCCCATTTCTCAAAGCAGCAAGAATTTTCAGGGCCCAGGCTTAGTTTTCTTTTGAAGGATGTCACTGGAGTTACGGCATTTTGTAATACTTCAGTTCATTTACAAATCTTGTTTAGCATAGGTAGAGGCACAAGTTGACATCCCAACAGATAGCCAAATCCACTACCCCATATCAGATCTCCAGAGAGATGCACCCCCCCAAATGTTCTTTCCAAAGCTTACAGAGCCCCCCAGACTCAGCTCACTCCCTCTGTGTCTCTCTCATTTTCTCTCTCCAAAAACTGCCATCTGCCATCTTACATTGTTAGCTGAGGAGGCCAGGGGGACAGAGAGAAAGTATGCCCCCTACCCCCTTTTCTGATAGGTTTTTCCTGTTCAGAACATTCTAAAGTGGTCCAGTATCAAGAAGCAATTATCTAACAATCATCCCAGGGAGACTCATTACCTGAATATCCTGGGCTATTAACACACTTTTGGCAAGCCCAAGGGCCCTTTCACTTCTTTTTTGGTGCAATTATCAGGGCATCTCTATACCAGCCTAAAATCCTGCATTTAAAACAGGGCTTTTTGCTTCCACTTTAAATGCAGGATCACAACCACTCCCTTTTTTCACAGGTTCCCTTTCCCCCCTCCCCGTATCTGGGTCTTCCATTATCTTGCAGATCTTGCTCCTCTTCTTGCCCCTTTTACTCTTTTCATGGAGGAAACTGAAGCGGAACACAATGCGGTAATTTGATAGCTCATTATCTGCGATCTATTTCAAAATGAAACAAAGGGCATTTAGTGCAGGAGATGCCTTGAATGATCATGGCGTCATGTAAAGAGCCCGCAAACCTCCATGAAGGAGCCATCTCAATTGCAGGATAAAAGCTCAGTGTTAAGAAGCCCCCGTTCTTCATGGTATTCTCTGCGTGCAATGCACAATGTTGTTGTTCTGCAGCAACTGTCCTGCACCTCCCCCATTTTCCCTGTGATGTTTCTGTATGCAGAAAATGCAGTAGTATTCGCAGCTGCGCAACAGATCCACCAACACCCACCCGTATATTGCTGACATTGTGCTACGACATGCTTTGTGTAGGCAGGCGTTGGGTGGTGCGGATGACGCCCGGGTGGAAGTGTCATGCTCCCTCGCCTCCCTTGATTTTCAGTCCCTTCACCATTCCGCTCCTGGGAACAACACTGGGGACTTTGGAAGTGCAGCATACCTCCATTCCACTAGTACAGCATGGCAGAGACCCTGCTGTGCCCAACGCTGCCAGGTCTAGGGTGTGGGCCACAGGAAGGATGGAGCAGAGGTTCCCTGGGCAAGGGTTAGTTACCAGGAGGTTTACAGCAGGGCCAGAGACAGAAGCAGAGTCCAAACAGGCAGGGGTCAAGAACTGGCAAGGCATAGCAAAGATCAGGAGCAAGCAACTGGAACACAATGCCCCTGTGGCAAGGTTTGAAAGGAGGAGGAAGCTCTTCATAGGGCTCCCTGAGGCTCCCAGCTGGTCTGCGTTAGAGGACCTGGGAGCACCTGCAGGGTCAGGGCCTAATCCTGCAAATACTGCGAGCCAGGCTGTCTTCTACATGTGGCCCCCAGGTGGTGCTGCAGAGCTTCCCAGACCGAGCAGATCCTAGGGATGTCAGAGAATTCAGCCACAGATCTCCCCCGGGGGAACGAAGCCCCCCCCCCACGAAAGGTGCACGAAACGGGATACCTACCTGCTGCCGTTTGCGCTGCTTTGTGAATAGTGGCCGCAGCCGCCATTCTCTTCTTCACCAGAGCCGTGATAGGCTGCGTAAGTATTTACGCAGCCTATCACAGCAAAAAAAAGGGAACGCAAATGGCATGTCCAGTCCTCCCTCTTAGCCCTCCAGATGTTTTAAGGAAAAGGACTTGTCCTTTTCAGTGAAGTCAGATGTTCACTGTGTTTCTGTGGCCACAGATGTTCACACAGATGTTTCTGTGACTTCTTGACGGGTCTGAGAAGGACGGGTGGAGGCTCTATGCTGCGTTACGCTCACACAATTTGAAATGGCTCAGAAACGTGTCCTTTTCAAACGCAGCTGGCGAATGCCCTGTTCTCTTGAGCCATGATACTCAAGACGCAACCTTCTTTTAAGCAAACTATACACATTCTCTAACAACAGGAGATGGCTGTTTGTGCATGGTTGTATATTTATAAATAAAGCAAGAGTTACAAAATGCTGTAAATCTCCAATTCTCTCCCATCCAAAGGAAACTAAATCTCTGGAAATTCTCATTGCTGGGTGAAATGAGGAGCATGTGACAGTACTGTTATGGGTTTGCCACTGTGAATAGGACTAATGCTGTGAGCTTGCCTAAGACACATTTGGCCAGCGTCTTGGGGCTTCACCACGCCAGGCTTTCTATCCTGCAATGTATCGGGGCTTCTCCTTCCGGATTCTTTGCGAGATTTAAATTGGTTCTTTACACAGCCATTTTTCTTTTACTGCATAATGCTACCTGCCATTTACCCTGGTGGGCGGAGTCTGGCGGGATGTCATCAGATGTCAGCAGTGTTGCACACCCTCTGTCCACCCCCTCTGGGGTAGCCCCTCCCCCCTCTCGGCATGAGCTTTTCCACTGCAACTTCCTTGCCTCCCCTTTTCACTTCTGCTCCTCTGATCCCTTCCTCGGCAACTATATACAATCCACAATACATGCACAACTTCAGAAGTCTGCTCCCCCCCCCCATGTGCACAAGTCAGTCTCTGTTGTACATCATGCTGTACTAGAGAAACGCTGGTATGCTGCACTTCTGAAGTGCCCCCCCCCCACGTGCGCAAGTCAGTATTGCCCTTGTAAAAGCAAGCAGTAACACTTTTCTCCTTTGAGTATATGCTGGGAGAGGGGATTGAGTTGAAAGGGTCGCAGTCAGGATTTAGGGATGTACGAAAGTCACTTACCTTTTCGAAGGGTGACATTCGTGGGGGGGGGGAGGCGCTCTGTCCCTCCCCCTGAAATTCTCTCCGGCCAGCTCCACTCCGCAGCAATTCTGCGGAGCCGCCAGCTGGGGCTGCCCGCAGCCGGACATCCAGCCACTGGGCAGCCTGCAGGGACGCAAATGGCGGCGGCTGTAGCCACCACCATTGGTGTCCCTGTATTTTGTCATGATAGGCTATGTAAATATTTATGTAGACTATCACAGCAAAAACAAAACAGCAAACGCAAATGGCGGCGGCTACAGTGGCCGCCATTTGCGTTCCCTTTCTTTTTTGGCCGTGAAAGGCTACGTAAATATTTACGTAGCCTATTACGGCAAAACAGATGGGTACAAATGGCGGCCACTACGCCATTTGCGCCCCTCTCTTTTGCTGTAATTGCCTACGTAAATATTTACGTAGCCTATCACGGCCAAAAAAAAAGGGGAACGCAAATGGCGGCCACCGTAGATGTTTATCTGCAGAACGGCAGGCATGTCCAGTCCTCCCTCTTAGCCCTCCAGATGTTTTAAGGAAAAGGACTTGTCCTTTTCAGTGAAGTCAGAGACTGAGCAAAAGCCGGAGAAGACTTTACTTAAAGGAGAGACAGGGTGGCACAGGGGAGGGGAGCAAAACACGAGGTGCCCAGAGCTGCCCAGTTGAGCTCAAGGTAGGTTTAAGCCAGGACCAGGACCCTGGCCGGAGTGTGTGCGTGTGAGGGACGCTTGAGGGTCACACCCTTCATTCCTGGCCCAGCATACACGAGTGCAATCTAAAAAGGGCCAGCCGTTAGAACTCGTTCTGAATCTGCCCTGGGGATGGAGTCCCATTGCTGACCCCTGAGTCACGCTGCTTGCTGAGCCAATGCTCACTGGAGCGGATGCTGGGTGCCTGGGGTAAGAGGGCTGCCAATTGAAAAGGGCTTAATAAAACACTGAGCATTGCAAAGAGAACATTCCTCGCCTTGTTGCACTGGGTGTAAACAGCTGAGGCAGCTGTGAGGATGGAAACAGGGACAGGCACCCCGGGTTCACCCTCCAGGTGCTGCTGGCTGCTACTGGAGACAGACTGCTGGGCGAGGTGGGCCTCTGGTGGCTGACCCAGCAAGGCAGCGCTCCTGCTCCCACCAAGTTGCACCTCAGAAGCTGAAGCACAGCCTGCAGGCTACCCTTCAGATCAGCATGACTCAGGGTGGGTCCTGGACTCATTGCCTGTCCTGCAAAGCTCCTGGCTGTCAGGGCTGTGACATGCATGCAGCATTATAAGGAGCAGCCGGAAAAAAAGTGTGTGTGTTGGCAGGGGGGGGGGGGATGGAGAACAGCAAGCAGTGGGGAAGAGGCAGAATGGAGCTGTCAGGCTTTGATGTAACTTGAGCCCCAACCATATAGCCAGTTCTTAACCCTATTTCTCCCAGCCTCCATCTTGGGACTGGGGGTGTATGTGTGTCTGTACACACAGAATACATTTGGAAAACAGGCCAGGAAGCTTAAAATAGAATGTAGATTTTATATTATTTTACTGGTACTGCATGTTACCAGCCTTTGGTACAACCTGCCCTCAGTTTGTCTTTTCTTTTGGAAGGGTGTTGGAATTTCAGGAACTCACCTCCACTGAATAAAAGGGACCCAACCCCCTTTGGTCTGGATTCTCATGACACGGCAAGTCACTGCCTTCCTCTCCACCAGCCTGGCGGTGAACTACTTTGCAAGGCAGAGGTAACAACTGCCATGTTGGAGTCGGGCCTAGGCAGGCATCCACCTTCAAAGGCCCCTGGAAGGAGAGAAGGGTCCCCAGCAGCTCAGACCTTTCAAGCCTCTCTCGTTCACTGCATGCCTGACAGTGGGTGGAGTTTGGCCCTGCCGGGAATCCTAACCACTGCAGGGATGATGCGGAGTACAGCCAGTCAGACCAAGCGTTGCAGTAAACAAAGAATTGAAGAAGTTGATGGTCCAATCCAAAGAAGCTAAGGAGGGGATTTGAGGTTTATGAAATTTATGAATGGGCTGAGCCTGTTCGATTGAAGACAGAGACGCTGTGAAGAATGCAGAGAGTGAGTGCCAGGTGACATGGTTTGGTGCAGCTGCTTCCCTGCCCTCTTCCAGAAGCAGAAGGATCTGCCTCCCCTGAAGATCCATCCATGCTCACTCTTGCAGCCATCGCTGAGGCCAGCAGCCTATGAACCTTGCTGATGTCTCCAGATGCGATTGGTGATGTCAAATTTTCTTTCAGTCTTCTTCTGTTTGCTTTATTTTTCATGTCTTGTGAGGATTCCTGAAGCCATTCACGTGTCCTTATCACTTTTCCAGCCAGCTTTCTTAGTATAACGGTTGGACGGAGAACTGATAAGGGTATGTGTGTGACATGCACAACCTCCATGGGCCGCTTGGGAGTCTGTCTGGAGTCCTCTGCTGACTGTGTGCTGGTGCTACACAAGGAGTTCCACAGCACCGCACCTTTGGAAGCGTTTGCTCCTCTTTGATGTAAATGATGCATTTCCCTTTCATTAAGAAAACTAGATTACAGAGCAGCCAAAGAAATTTTTAAAAAAATCCTGCCTTTGTCAGGGAGCTCCGATCACATATGTCTTTTAGCAACTTGATGCAGCTTTCCCATTGAGGTTTGCATTTAAAAAATAGGAAGGATTGGAACAACACGTCTTATTTTAAAACAGAAGAGAGTTTTGTGACACCTTAAAAACTAACAAATCTATTATGGCATAAGCTTTTGTGAATTTGGGTCCACACTGTATGCATCTGGTACATGCACACACAGAGTGCAGATATTTTTTTTAGTTCTTGTTTTCTAAATCATTACACTATAGACAGTGCAATTTACTGGTGTTGCTAATTTTGTCATAAACTCTTTGAGAGTCAGGCTGTTGAATCGGGGTCCCAACCCAAACAACACATTGGGGTTGAAGCAGCCTTGAATATGGTATTTTGAAATTTACTTTTGAGTTTCAAAGAAGACTGGAGAGATACTAAGATGCTCTAATACTGCAAACCCGGCTGAATGGTGAGACTCAAAAGGCGATTCCAGAAATTATCGAAATAAAACTTGTCTGCAGCAATTTTCCTAAATCCCAAGTATGCCTGCATGTGTGCCTGGATGGGTGGTTCAGTCTGCCACCTCAAAGACAGAAAGACCGACTTACCAATGTTTGAAAGAAATCAGAGACAGTGCTAAAGGGCGAACAAACGCCAATGAATTTCTGGAAATTCTATTGTGGCTTTGAAAGCAACAAGGAGTCTTGTGGCACTTTAAAGACTAACCTGGTATAAGCTTTCATGGACACGGAATAAATGGGTTAGGCTTCAAAGTGCCACAAGACTCCTTGTGGTTTATGCTGCTCCTGCAGCTGACCAACATGGCCTCTAGAGATCGAGGCTTTAGATTTCCATATTGGTTCAGACAAGTGAGCGTACCATTTTTGCTAGCAAGTCTGAGAAGAATCCTGCCTGTCACGACACCACAGATCAGTGTTCTCACCTCATTCTCATCAGCACACTTCAGCAAAACTTGTCCCTTGCCTCTGCAAGATCCCCCCCCCCAGCAGTGAAATGCAGTTGCTGTCTCTCCCTATGGAAAAGCCAAAAGAGAGCCACATAATTTGGACCCTCTTTGTCTAGCCTCAGGGGATCAGCTCTGTGTGTTTTTTTGGCTGGAAATAGTTTTCAACACTTAAGAAAACTTATCTTTGTATTATTTCCATTTAATCACACCAGCAGTAGCATCTCTGTCTGGTTGTTTCCTCAGTCTTCCTCCAAGGGCTCAGGGCCATGGCCACGGCCCTCTCCCCACCCCCACGACCCTTTGGACGGTCCTGTGGCGTGGCCAGCAACTTCTCAAGGGCCCCGCGTGTCAGTCTGCTGCAGCAAAAACAACAAAGGGTCTTGCAGCCCTTGAGATTAACATTATGGAAGAAGCGTTCATGGATGAGGGTGCTGCATCCAGTGAGGTGGACTCTGGTCCGCCAAAGCTTACGCCATGATGCATTTGTTTGGCCTTCAACGTGCGAAGTCAGTTTGATGGAGAGAGAGTGGCTGGCTCAAGGTCACACAGTAGCCCAGCGGAGATTCAAACCCAGTTCTCAGTCCAACACTCTTAACTGCTACACAGCACCCTGGATCGCTCTCATTTACATCCCAGCTTTTGCCTAAAGAGCTTCAGGTGCCATACAGATGTGATGTCTCCCCTTTATCCTCACAACAACCCTGTAAGGTAGGAACCACGACCATTTGAACAATAGTTCCCACTGAGTCAAATATGATGACAGAGTAGGGTGGCGGTAAAAATCATTCTGGATATACAGAGTTCTTCGGACAATGGGAGAGAGGCCGCAATGGGTTTGAATGCCAGGCCAGCCCCAATGAGTTAGCAAACTTTTCATACTTTTCTGGAAATGTAGTCTTAGCTGAAGGCAGAGAGGCTTAAATGTGCAGTAGGTGTGCAAGAATGTGAGAGTGCTTTGGAGGCAGAAAGGCAAACAAAAGTGCCTGAGCTGTTTGGGGGCTCAGTGAAAAGCCAGCAGGGCCCCCAGCAGGAACAAAAAGGGAGGTGCCGTGTTCAGCATCCTTGTGTGCCTTTATCAGGAACAGGCCAGATCACAGAGCTGGCTGGTTTTCTTATTCATTTAATACTTACATGCTTTGGGTTAAATATCTACAAGCTAAAAATATGGCCAGATTTTAAAAAAAGTAAGCCAAATACTGCTTGATAAAGATTTTCCCTCACAGACTGGTGAGTGTTGGGATGTGACTTTTGAACTGTGATGCGCTGTCAAAAGTGATATAAGCATGTGAAAACCATGCTGAGGGTGGGATAGCGGGGGCACGGATGCACGAGGTGGTGGGGAAAGGACGTGTGTGCCAGCCAAGGGCAGTTGCGGTGGTGACTCTGTGGGAGCAAATACATCTGGCAGACATGGAGAGATCTGGATAGAGTCACAAATTTATAGCTGAGATAGATACAGAGCAAATCTTTACAAATAAACTAAAATTATACTTTCCAACGAGAGTGTTCTGTTAGTATAAAATGAATTCAGGAACATATCACTGCTAGATGGAAATGTGTATGATGAGCATCTACGCATCTGAAGAACTGGCTGGCCAACGGGCCAACTTCCATAGGGAAAAGCCAGGATTCCAGTTATCGGTCTATTCTGCCGAGTTCCAGCTTACAGCCACTCTTGTTAGGGCTCCTTCACACAGGGCTTTTATCCTGCTACGGAGGTTGCTTACTCACAGACGTTTGCAGGTCCTGTACACGACGCAGCCCTCCTCCAGGGAACCTCCCGCTCTTCGACAGCTTTGTTGCGTGGTTTTCCATGACGACGAAAGTCCAGCATTTTCCCTCCTCCCACCATAGAGTCGATATAAATGAGGGTATACTGTTTAAATGCAATGAATATGAACTTGAGCACGCTCCGGGAGAGAGCGCAGGACAGGAAGGCCTGGCGTGCTATGGTCCATGGGGTCACGAAGAGTCGGGCACGACTGAACGACTGAACAACAACAATACTGTTTAAAGTCGCTTTTATTGCAACTACAACAACACCTAGTGGCTCAGTAATGAAACACATAGAAGTTTAGTTTTTTAAAAATGCCACGTGGAAAGGACCTGAGCAGAAGCCCCAGTAAATTGCAGGTTTTTTAGCCTTGTGTGATGAAGCCCTCAATCAGAGACATCAGTGACACAGGCAACATGCCCTGTGACGAAACTGCGTCTATGAATGCCTCTCAGGACAGGGCCTTGGGCCTGTGGGCACATTTGGACATTTGTCTTGGGCACCGCCGCAAAATGGCCAGCACAGGTGGGCCTGGCTAGGCCCAAAGGACACGTCCCCTGCCCAGAGGCATTCCTGGGAAACAAAGGCGGCAGCAGCCAGAGGCGCCACTTGGCTTTGAAGCAATCCCAGCTGCCAATATTTGTAAAGAACGGCGGGGCGGGGCGGGGCGGGGCGGGGCGCGGCGTCGGGGCTCCCTCTGTCCGGGCGCCCTCCCTTCTCTTAATATAACGGGAAAGACGAAGGGGCAGCCCCTGCCCGCGGAACCCGCGGCCCCCGCCACGAGGAGGAAGGGGAGGCCGCGACGGGTCCTGGCGCGCTCGGGCGGAAGGCGCAGCTCAAGGGCCGCGGGGCCGCCCTGGCCCGGCTCCGGCCGCTACGGCGGGGCTGACGCCGGCGTGACGCCCCGCGCGGCGAAGCGGGGCGCCCGAGAACAGCGGCCTCCCCCGAGCCCGCGCGGCCGCTCCAGCGGCGCTCCCGGGCTGCCCGGCGACTGTCCCGGCACCCGCCAATCGCACCGCCGCGCCCCAGGGACCCGCGCGGCCGCGCGCGCAGCACCGCCGCGCCCCCCGCACAAGCGCGCTGCCGGGGGGCCCGCGTCGCCAGGGGCCCCGATGCCCGCGGGCAGCCGGGGGCCCAGCGGCCGGGGGGGCGCAGCCGGCGGCCCCTGAGCCAGGGAACAGGAGGCCGCCCGCACGCGGAACCGGCGGGCCGCGGGCTCCCTGGCAGCCTCGCTGCGGGCCCGGGCAGGAGGCTGCGCGCGCGCGCCCCGCTTGCCTGGGCGGGAGGCGTTTCGCCAGGGAGCGGCCTGGGGGCGGGCTGGGCCGGCCGCCCGCGCGATTCTCTAGCCGCACCGGCGCGGGCGCAGACGGACGACTGGCGAGGCGCCCTTCCAGCCTCCAGGCCGCCCGCCAGGCCCGCGCCCGCTAGCGCATTTGGAGCCGGCGATTGAAACGGGCGGCGACAAGCGGGACCGGCTTCCCAGCCGCTCCGCGCCATTTCCCTCCCCTGGTTTCCATCCTCCCCTCAGCATTTTGTGCCCGCTCGGCATGCTGAACACTCAGGGGACTGTTTAGGGGGTTTCCCTACAGATGTTTTGTGCTTCTGCAAATCGGGGGGCGGGGGCTTAGAGTCATAGAATAGCAGGGTTGGAAGGGGCCTACAAGGCCATCGAGTCCAACCCCCTGCTCAGTGCAGGAATCTCAAGTCAGAGCATCCCTGACAGGTGGCTGTCCAGCCTCCTCTTGAAGGCCTCCAGCGTGGGAGAGCCCACCGCCTCCCCAGGTAATTGATTCCATTGTCTATTGCTCTAACAGTCAGGAAGTTTTTCCTGATGTTCAGCCGGAATCTGGCTTCCTGTCACTTCAGCCCATTATTCTGTGTCCTGCACTCTGGCCACGTATCCCCCATTTTTTAAGTGTGCATTTGGTTTCTTTTTCCTAGGTGCAGAACTTGGCATTTATCGCTGTTAAATCTCATTCTGTTGTTTTCTGCCCAGCACTCCAGTCTTATCAAGATCACTTTGAATTTTGTTTCTGTCTTCCAAAGTATTAGCTATCCCGCCCAATTTTGTGTCATCTACAAATTTGATCAGCATTCCCTGCATTAAGAAAAATGTTGAAGAGCACCAGGCCCAGGACTGAGCCCTGCGGTACCCCACTCGTTCCCTCTCCCCAGTTTGAGAAGATCTCAGAGATAAGCACTCTTTGAGTCCGATTCTGTAGCCAACTGTGGATCCACCGGATCGTTGTTTCATCTAGCCCACTTTGAGCTAGTTAGCTAATATCATGGGGCGCTTTGACAAAAGCTTTGCTGAAGTCGAGGTATATTATGTCTGCAGCATTCCCACAGTACACAAGGGAGGTTACTTGATCAAAAAATGAGATCAGATTCGTCTGGCAGGATTTGTTCTTGACAATTCCATGTTGGCTTCGAGGCATCCCTGCATTGTTTTCAAGGTGCTTCCAGATGGATTGCTTTATCATCTGCTCCAGAGTTTTCCCAGGGATTGAGGTCAGACTGACTGGTCTGTAGTTCCCAGGTTCCTCCTTCTTACCCTTTTTGAAGATAGGGACAACATTAGCCCTCCTCCAGTCATCTGGCACTTCCCCCGTCCTCTATGATTTCTCAAAGAGAATAGGCAGTGGTTCTGAGAGGTCTGCCAGTTCCTTATTACTCTAGGGTGCAGTTCATCTGGCCCTGGACATTTTTTGCACTTGGAGAACTGAGTTCGTTCTCAGTATATACAAGTGGGCCTTCAACAAAATGTTGCAGCATGGAGTTCAAGGTGCCAGCCAGCCAGGCCCTCTGACAGGAGACTCCCATTCCCCCTCCACCCTAGGTTTTCCTTTCCCCTCTCCCAACAGTCAGCCAGCACCCCAGGCCCACACAGCATGTTCAGTCCTCTTTGGGGGGAGGGTTTTCCCCCCCTAAAATCTTTTTGTACTTCTACAAAACCTGCTGATACCTCGTGTGTGTGGTGCCATTTGGGCTACGTAAGGATCCACACTCAAGAGAAGGAGCTTGCTATTATTATATAGGATGAGGATAAAGGTGGTGAAATGTTTAAAAGAAAGCAAAGAAATTTGGGTGGTCAAGCAAATGAAATGCTTCCAAGATGTTAATGGAGGAAAGAGGTGAAGAGAGGTCTTCCTCTCTGCTTCTCTCAGCTGCTTTCAGCAGCCTCAGTGGTGGGATCTCTCTGGGCAGCTTTCCAGGTGGGGGCTGGTGGCACGCCAGGAGTGCCCCAGTAGAACGTCTGGCCCTCGCCAGGATGGCCCCTTCCCGAAGCTGGTCCTGCCAGGGAGAGGAGGCTCTGCCTCCCTTGGGATTTGTGCTGCAGATTTCCGAAGGCTTCTTTGTTGTCTCCTAGGCAGCCCTCTGGCCAACCTTGTTAGGTGTGGCACTCACATTTCTAGGTGGGGCATTTTGGGGTGGGGGAGGTGCATAATGCCAGCCACTCCCCCCATCCCACTCCTTACCGGTGGAGAGTGTCCTTCAGGTTTGAATGAACTTTTAATTTGTCGAACTGTCTCTCCCTTTTTTGAGAGATCCCCAAGAATACCGGACCAAAAAGCTTGGCTTTGCCGATAGCCGCAGTCTTCTTTCACCTGTCATCCGTGCTCTGGTCCTGCATGAACTGAACTACTTTGGTCATGACAGTGAGCTCCTGAGCTTGGCTTTGGTGCTGGATTAGGTATCTCAGTTTTAGATTCCACCTGAAAAACAAACTTGTCCATATTACATATTTAGGGAAGGGCAGAGAGAAAATAAATACTTTAGGGCATGTTTGTTAACTCCTCCTTGAGGGTCACTTCTTGTCATGTTCCTGACCTTTAGATTTTCCTTCCTGTTGGACAATGAAGGGAAACTGGTTGCCATATAAAGTACTAACTAAGCAACTAGAAACTAATTGTGGAAAGCCATTGGGATTTGTTTTTACTGATTGCTGGGCTGATTTTTCTGCCCAGAAGCCCTGAAAAGGCCTCCTGCTGAGCTGCACACACTGGGGAAATTGGAAATTAAGCCTGAGTTACAGCCCAGGTGGCCGGCCGGCCAGCAAAACTGTGGTGTGTACAGCAGTGTTTCTATTCCTCTAGGGCTGGTTGCATCCTTTGCCACCAAGTACTCAAGAAAGAGGGAAAAAATTGCCACTATGATTGTGAGTATTGCGAGTGCTTAAAGGGTAACTTGGGGTTGATTTTCCCCCCAGATCATTTAAAGTTAGCTCTTTATTTCACTATTTAGCAAGAAGCACCCAATGCTGCTCTGCTCGTCATAATTACTGCAGATGAACAAACTCTTACTTCTTATTGCAGGCAAACAAGCATGCTTCTTATTGCCAGCTGGGCGGAGAGCACAACTGTGTCCAGTTCTGGCCACTGCACCTAAAAAAAGATACTGCAGAGCTGGAAAAAGTGCAGAAAAGGGCAACTAGAATGATCGGGGGCTGGCGCACCTCCCCTATGAGAGAAGGCTACAACAGCTGGGATTGTTTAGCTTGGAAAACAGGAGGGTGAGGGGGGACACGATAGTCCTGATGACTATGTGCTACTCCAGTACCAGAGGCAGTGAGCCTCTGTACACCAGTTGCTGGGGAACATGGGCGGGAGGGTGCTGTTGCGCTCATGCCCTGCTTGTGGGTTCCTAGTCGACAGCTGGTTGGTCACTGTATGAACAGAATGCTGGACTGGATGGACCCTTGGTCTGATCCCGCAGGGCTCTTATGTTCTTATGAAACTGAAAGGCAGAGCAAAGAAAAGTCCAAGGGATGGAGTCTAACTCCTGCCCATAATACAAAGTTCTAATATTTAACTCTCCAAGGGTCATGTTACTATACAGGCTGGGGTTTTTTCAGGATCACTTAAGTAGTTATAGGGTGACTGTGGTAATGAAAAATCCACCTTCGGTCAGGGAAAGTCTTGAAGAAGCAGACTCCTGGGGGCTCTTCCAGATGAGGCTTTTGTGGTGCACTCGCCCTGCTTTATTCACTGAATTTTTCAGAGGGTCCTATTCTTAATTGCTCCTGTTCTTAGAACAAGCTGCCAATCCTTCAAGTGCAGGCTATCATTGTCTGTCATGTCACAAATTAAAAGGACAATTTTCCAAAAAGCTCTGGGGGGGGCAGCTCTGGGGGGCAGGCGGTGCACCTATTTGCCCAACCCCAGCCACAGCACTGCTCCTATGTTGTTTATCATTGACATGAAACCACTAGATGGGGTCATTGGGGGATTTGAAGTGAAGTCTCATCAGTTTCATCAGATTTGGGTGAAGCGGTGGACATGTTGAACAGTATCTGAGATCAGTAATGAACTGGATGAGTTTGTTCAAGCTAAAGCTCCTCCAGATAAGGTGGAAGTACTGTTGGTAGATGGTTTGTCTCAAAGGTCTCATGTGTGTGTGTGGGGGGGGGGTCCCTTCCCTTCTTTCACAGGCCAGCACCCTCTCCATCCTTCACGTTTGCCCCTGGACTCCATATGTACCAAGATTCATCAGGGCTCAACCCAGGATCCTGTTTTTAATAGCAGGGCTGAATCCTGGAATATGGGAAGAAAAGTACCTCTGTGCGTGTCCTGAGTGCCTTTCCCTTACCACAGAACAACTACAGAGTCTTCCTACACACCTTTCTACACACTTGACAATGCAGGAGCAGGTTACCGCAGAGCACATGCCTAGGTAGCAGGGCGATTAATATGAGGGCTGAGCCCACAGTTCTTTCCCTGCAGACTCACTCCCTCCTCCCCTGGTTTCTTCTCTCACCCTTTTCCTATTCCAGAATATCCAGTTCAAAGGTGATGAAAGGACGGTTCTTTCCCTGGACAACAGGGCTCTGAAAAACACGGCTGTCCTGGATGAACTGGGCTTGCTCCAGTTGGACCCCCCCCCTCCCCGCTCCACAGGGCTAACTGCCATCCATGGCCCTGTGGGGAAGAAGGAGCAGGGGAGCAGGCAAGGGAGCATCGGGGCCCGCTCCAGCAGGACTGCCCCTCCTTTGGGAGACGAGGGGGGAGCAGGGCCACCCCACCAGCCCTGCTGACAGTCTGCCTGATTCTTTTTTCTCCCCTCCCCATTGCCTTTTCCTTGTGTGTCGTGCCTTTTCTAGACTAAGCCTGTGGGCAGGGACCATCTTCTATGTTCATTGATTGTAAGCTGCTCCGGGAGCCGTTTTTGGCTGAGGAGTGAGATAAAAAAACAACAAATAAATAAATAAACGGGCAGTTGGGAGGTCCAAATATTTTCAGGATAGCAAAACAGCAAAATGGATTAGTGGCTATAATTATACTAAACACATGATTAAAATAAAAAGAGAAAACATGACAAGACTCCAGGATGTCGAGAAGGATCTGAAATTAGAAGGAGTAAAATGTGTTTGGGGCTACGTAAGAATTACAGTCTTAAAATATCACTGAAGTGATTTGTAGAATGTGAAGAGGGAGAAGGCTGCATGCAAAGACCCATGCTCCAGGTCCACCTTTTCCTCAGCCCTGTCTGTCTCGTCAGGGGGGCAGCCCTTTGCCTGCTGGCGGCTGTTTTGCTAACCATGAAAGGGCAGCTTATTCCAGGCAGCACAGTGGCAGAGGCGGCAGTGACATGGGGGCCAATGGCTCCAGCCGATCTTTGTCTGTCTGGACTAGCTGAGGCTGGGACCCAGAACGTGACTGTCCCTCTCCTTTGCTGAGCCAGCAGCCTGAATATTAAACCCATCAATAGGAAATTCCACCTCTTTTGAAAAAGAGCAAAAAGCACAGAGAGTCCGGATATTTCAGAAGTATCAAAGCCAGGCCAGGAAATTTCATTCCACTGCAAGATATTAAACAAGGGTGAGCTTCAGGACAATGCTGGAAAGAGGATGAACGTCCCAGCACCCACATTTCACTAGGCCTGAAGGTAGCCTGCATTTCTGATGCATTCAGAACTTGCCCCGGGCACAGAAGAGGTCTGAGCAATCCACCACAGCTCCTGCCCTGGGTGGGGTGGCTGCACAAATTGATCACAGAGCCTAGTGGAAGAATTGCTCGCCCTTGCAGAGATGTTGCTAACACTGCACCTTCTCCTCCCCTGGCCCCTCTGCTCATTGCACTCCACAGGCCACAGATCTGGCAGGCAAAGCCGCATGCTTGCATAAGCCCTGCCCGAGGTGCGTAGGCAGACGTGGCTCCCGTTAAAAAGACCAGACAGAGCAACCACTGAAGCGTCCGCTTTGAAATGCTGGGATTCCTCAGCTTGGCTGACTCGGCCTCCTGGCCCGCCTGCTCCTGGCTTGCTCTGCGGCAGTGCAGCAACCCACATACAGCAGCCTGCGTGGATCTGGGCTGGTCTCTCTGTAAAAGGAAGGGAGCAGCAGGTTGTGGTCAGTTGTCCAGATATTTATGGCTTGCTTTGTGGTGCTCCAGAGATAACCAGGGTGGATCGTTCCAACAAGGCTTATGATCAAGTGATAACATATAGAATGGGTTGGAAGGCATTCAAGCAAAAGAGGGGATCAGTGTTAGTATAAAGAAGCAAAGGTGGTGATGTCTTATTAATTGGATAAAACAAATATTGTAAATTTCAAACCAGGGAATCAACCAATTAATGTATTCACAGGCAAATGCTTAATTAGTCTGTAATTGGCTGGTTTGAAAAAAGCCCATTCCCTGGGCCCACCTATTGGCTGAAAGGGTCCGTCGGACTAATAGCCTTGAGCCACAGGTCTAGAATGTGATGGCAGGAGGAATAAGCAGTGGATTCATCCTGCTGGGTGTTGAGAAAGTCCCTCCCTAAATGATACACAGCATTTTCCTGACATCTAAACGAACTGCCTTCCTAGGGGCAAAAGTCTGTGCTGCTTATTGTCGACCTTGTTTCACCTCCCTAAATCCCTGAGCGTGCAGGAAGTCTTCTACAATTCCACTTGTAGCTTACAGCAGCAGAACAATGGTTTTGTAGTGTCGGGAGCCACAATCGGGAAATGCCCCCCGGCTCTTCCAAGTGGCAGACCCAAGAGGCACTGGGAGGGCACATCACTCCCACACATGATGACACCTGGGTGATGCACCTTTCCCACTCCCCTGGGAGCCCAACTGCCACCCCATCAGCCCCAGTGACGATGACCACAGGCCAAGGACGATGGGGGTTCCAGTGCTGCAGAACCCAATGTGCAGAGAAAGGATGTCCCCAGGCAACCAGCGGTGTCCTCCCCTCAGCCCACAAGGAATAGATGGCATGGGCAATGGGCACACAGCACAAGATGCCAGCGCTGGGCTGGATCAGACTGGGCTGGCCTGGGGGGAACCCCCTCCCCTCAAGAGTAGGACCCCACCCCTCAACCATGGCTGTCACTGGGGAGAAGAGAGGATGAGGAGGGGAGCCGTGGACACCTTGCCTTGGAACAGGAGCCTCCTCTCAGTGACACAGCCCTGGCTTCCCAAAGTGGCGCATCACTGTCCATCTGCCAAGAGAGCTGGCAACAGAGCAGAGTGGCCTGCAGTATGGCAGCTGAAATGTGGTGGAGGGGTGTGGGAAGGATATGGAGGCAATGCCAAGGCAGGCACAGCCAGGAGGCACAGGTGCAAATCTGGGTAACTCCAGGGGGTGGGGTGGGGTGTAGGAGAAGGGGAATGGGGGACACAGAGGGTGGGAGTCATGGCAGGGCTGTGCGGGGGAGGAGAGGCAGAAAAGACTGGTCAGGATACCCTCTTGGGAGGGACAGGGCTCAGCAGCAGGAGTGGCGAGGGGGATACACTTGAACCACAGCAGAGTACATCGAGGGGGAGAGGGTGGGGGATGGGCAGAGTGGAGTCTCCCTGGCCATTGAGTGGGTCTGTCTGGGACTGGACGGGCAGGGGATATGGAGGGGGCAGAAGGGGACCTTGGCCTGGGGCGGGGGGAGGGAAGCCCTGTGGGGGAAAGAACACATTTCCTCCTGGGCAGGCAGGCAGGGCAGGGCAGGAGCAGCGTGAGATGTGGGTCTGACCCAGGTGGGGGGGGGGGGCTGCCGGTGCAGCACAGAGGGTGCTGGGCATCTGGCAGCACAATGGATTCCTCAGCAGTGAAAGGGGTGCCGGCGGACACAGCACTCAGGGTGGGAGGCATGGACGCTCACAGCATGGTGGGAGAGCTGTGGACAAAACAGCTCACCTGGGTCTGGAGCTTAGAGAGAGCCAGGCAGCGGCTGAGATGTTCCTTCTGGAAAGCACCTCTGGTGTCAGGAGCCAAGGAGGGCTTGGACCAAGATGGGGGAGCTCAAGACACAGCCGGCAAAGAGCCAAAAGAGCAGATGCTCCCCAGCTTCCCTTCTTGATTGGCCTTGAGAATGTACTGGGATCACTGGGAGCTGCCTTATGACCGCTGGTCCTTCAGGCAGCAAAGGCTCTCCAGGGTTTCAGGCAGTGGAGGCTGGTGGCTCCGATGTCAGTGGGTTGGAGCACCAGCTCCAGGTTTTAGTCAAAACCTGTCAGAACTCCAAAGGAGCTATCCAACGTGTGAAGCGCAGCAGAGGTATGTGGTTATCTGTGAAGCACTTTGGATATTTCCTTTAGAGTTCTGACAGAAACCCGGAGCAGATTCACTGCCCCACTGACACTGGAGCCCCCTGCCTCCACTGGTTCCAGGCCAGATTCTTTCCTAGCCCTCCCTGGAGATGCTGCCGGGCATTGAACCTGGGATCTTCTGCGTGCCAAGCGGGGTGCCCCCACTGGCCCAGAGCACTCCCAGGGCTTGTGCTGCTCTTAAACACTCCTGGCATCCTTCCCTGCAAGGCCAGAGCTAGAGCTCATCCAGCAGGATCAGCAGTCTCCAGAGTTCCGCATCCTCACGAGATGAGCGAGAGATGCCTGCCGGCCAGGTTGCACCCTGCCAGCTGTGGCTCCCTCCCAGGAGGCGTGCAGGGTGGACGAGTTCCTCCCTGGCAGCGCCCAGCCTCCAACAGGCACTTGCCAGCACCCAAGCGAGCCAGTCATGGGCGTGGGCTGTTGCAGCGGCTGCCTCCTGCCCATGAGGATCCCCACACCCTCCTCCTCTGCCCAGGAGGCCACCTTGCAGCACTCGCAGGGGCACATGCAGCCCCTGGCGCCGCTGCCACGCAGACCACAAGCGAGGTCCGCGGCACTGGGCAGAGGGTGGCCAGCTGCTGCCGTGCCAGATCATCAGGGCTCTCCTGCCTGGGCCTCTGGGCCTCTTGGGAGGGCTTGGCAGGCAGGGATGCAGTGGGAGCAGCAGCGGCTGCCATAAGGGAAGCTCTGCCCACTGTCCTCCTGCCTGTTCCGCAGCTTTCAGGGACACAAGGCAAGTACAAAGGCTTGGTTTCTGGGATAGAATCATAGAATAGTAGGGTTGGAAGGGGCCTACAAGGCCACTGAGTCCAACCCCCTGCTCAATGCAGGAATCCAAGTCAGAGCATCCCTGACAGATGGCTGTCCAGCCTCATCTTGAACGCCTCCAGTGTGGGAGAGCCCACCACCTCCCCAGGTAATTGGTTCCATTGTCGTATTGCTCTAACAGTCAGGAGGTTTCCCCTGATGTTCAGCCAGAATCTGGCTTCCTGTCACTTAAGCCCATGATTCCGTGTCCTGCATTCTGGGATGCTCACAGAACTCACTCCACCCGGAAAGCTGTTGTGTGTTGAACTTATACAGTGGGTGCTATTATTCATGGGAGCCATTGACTGACGCTGACACCCAGAAAGAGGTTCTTGGGGGAAGTCAATGTTTGTCTCAGCTCCAACATTACATCGCATGCGTGGAACTGGTTAGTTCAAATGGGGGCAGATGTGCGCCACTGGAGGGGCTTCTGGCCTGGGGGCTCTCCGCACACACAGCAGAAGTTAGGAGAAAGGGCAGTGAGCTCACCCCCACTCTTATTCTGGGCTCAGCATGGTGAGGCACAGCCATTGCTCTCTCAGAGATGGGATGAGGTCGGGAAGCTTTGGCGCAGCACCCAGGAGTAGGGAGTGGGGTGGGGGCCACGTGACCTCTAGATGCAAGTTGCATTGGGCAACATTTAAAGTGGTCAACCAGACATATGGTGACACTGTTGTTCAGTTGTTCAGTCGTGTCCGACTCTTCGTGACCCCATGGACCATAGCACGCCAGGCCTTCCTGTCCTGCGCTCTCTCCCGGAGCGTGCTCAAGTTCATATTCATTGCATCGGTGATGCTATCTAGCCATCTCATCCTCTGCCGTCCCCTTCTCCTTTTGCCTTCAGTCTTTCCCAGCATCAGGGTCTTTTCCAGGGAGTTTTCTCTTCGCATTAGGTGGCCGAAATAGTTGAGCTTCAGCTTCAGTATCTGTCCTTCCAATGAGCACTCAGGGTTGATTTCCTTTAGGATGGACTGATTTGACCTCCTTGCAGTCCAGGGGACTCGTAAGAGTCTTCTCCAGCACCACAGTTCGAAAGCATCGATTCTTCGGCGCTCAGCCTTCCTTATAGTCCAGCTCTCACAGCCATACATTACTACTGGGAAAAATTTGATTAGACGGACCTTTGTTGGCAAGGTGATGTCTCTGCTTCTTACAATGCTGTCTAGGTGTGCCATAGCTTTCCTCCCAAGGAGCAAGCGTCTTTTAATTTCATGGCTACAGTCACCGTCTGCGGTGATCTTGGAGCCCAAGAAAGTAAAATCTGTCACTGCTTCCATTTCTTCCCCTTCTCTATGCCAGGAAGTGATGGGGCCAGATGCCATGATCTTTGTTTTTTTAATGTTGAGTTTCAAACCAGCTTTTGCACTCTCCTCTTTCACCCTCAACAAGAGGCTCTTTAGATCCTCTTCGCTTTCTGCCATTAGGGTGGTATCGTCTGCATATCGGAGGTTGTTGATAATTCTCCCAGCAATCTTAATTCCGACCTGTGATTCATCCAAGCCGGCGTTTCTCATGATGTACTCTGCATATAAGTTAAATAAGCAGGGTGACAATATGCAGCCTTGTCGTACTCCTTTCCCAATGTTGAACCACTCGGTTGTTCCATGTCTGGTTCTTACTGTTGCTTCTTGACCCTCGTCCAGGTTTCTCAGGAGACAGGTAAGGTGGTCTGGTACTCCCATCACTTTAAGAATTTGCCACAGTTTGTTGTGATCCACACAATCAAAGACTTTAGCGTAGTCAATGAAGCAGAAATAGACGTTTTTCTGGAATTCTCTTGCTTTCTCCATGATCCAGCGAAAGTTGGCAATTTGATCTCTAGTTCCTCTGCCTCTTCGAAACCCAGCTTGTACTTCCAGTAGTTCTCGGTTCGCATACTGCTGAAGCCTAGCTTGTAGGATCTTGAGCATCACCTTGCTGGCATGTGAAATGAGCGCAATTGTATGGTAGTTTGAACACTCTTTGGCGTTGCCCTTCTTTGGAATTGGAATGTAAACTGACCTTTTCCAGTCTTGCGGCCATTGTTGAGTGTTCCAAATTTGTTGGCATATTGAGTGCAGCACTTTAACAGCATCATCTTTTAGGATTTTAAATAGCTCAGCTGGAACACTGTCATCTATTTATTTATTTATTTATTTATTTATTTCTATACCGCCCAATAGCCGAAGCTCTCTGTCATCTCCACTAGCTTTGTTGTTACTAATGCTTCCTAAGGCCCACTTGACTTCATGCTCTAGGATGTCCGGCGCAAGTTCAGTGACTGCACTATTATGGCTCTCAGGGACATTCAGATCTTTCCTGTATAGTTCTTCTGTGTATTCTTGCCACCTCTTCTTAATCTCATCTGCTTCTGTTAGGTCCCTGCCTTCTTTGTCCTTTATCATGCCCGTCTTTGCACAAAACGTTCCCTTGAGATCTCCGATTTTCTTGAAGAGATCTCTAGTCTTTCCCATTCTGTTGTTTTCCTCGATTTCTTTGCACTGTTCATTTAAGAAGGCCTTCTTGTGTCTCCTTGCTATTCTCCGGAACTCTGCATTCAGTTGGGTATATCTTCCCCTTTCTCCCTTGCTTTTCGCTTCCCTTCTTTCCTCAGCTACTTGTAAAGCCTCATCAGACAGCCACTTGGCTTTCTTGCATTTCTTTTTCTTTGGGATGGATTGAGTTGCTGCCTCCTGAACAATGTTACGGACCTCCGTCCATAGTTCCTCAGGCACTCTGTCTATCAGGTCTAATCCCTGAAATCTATTCCTCACCTCCACTGTATATTCATCAGGGATATGATTGAGGTCATACCTGAATGGTTTAGTGCTTTTCCCTACGTTCTTCAATTTCAGCCGAAATTTTGCAACAAGCAGCTCATGATCTGAGCCACAGTCATAGAATCATAGAATAGTAGGGTTGGAAGGGGCCTACAAGGCCATCGAGTCCAACCCCCTGCTCAATGCAGGAATCCAAGTCAGAGCATCCCTGACAAATGGCTGTCCAGCCTCGTCTTGAAGGCCTCCAGTGTGGGAGAGCCCACCACCTCCCCAGGTAATCGGTTCCATTGTCGTATTGCTCTTACAGTCAGGAAGTTTTTCCTGATGTTCAGCTGGAATCTGGCTTCCTGTAACTTGAGCCCATTATTCCGTGTCCTGCACTCTGGGATGATCAAGAAGAGATCCTGGCCTTCTTCTCTGTGACAACCTTTCAAATACTTGAAGAGTGCTATCATATCTCCCCTCAGTCTTCTCTTCTCAAGGCTAAACATGCCCAGTTCTTTCAGTCTCTCTTCATAGGGCTTTGTTTCCAGTCCCTTGATCATCTTTGTTGCCCTCCTCTGAACCATCTCCAGTTTGTCTGCATCCTTCTTAAAGTGTGGTGCCCAGAACTGGACACAGTACTCCAGATGAGGCCTAACCAGTGCTGAGTAGAGGGGAACTAGTACTTCCCGGGATTTGGAAGCGATGCTTCTATGAATGGAGCCCAAAATAGCATTTGCCTTTTTTGCAGCCACATCACATTGTTGGCTCATATTCAGCTTGTGATCGACAACAATTCCAAGATCCTTCTCGCTCGTAGTGTGGTTGAGCCACGTATCCCCCATCTTGTAACTGTGCATTTGGTTTCTGTTTCCTAGGTGCAGAACTTGGCATTTGTCCCTATTAAATGCCATTCTGTTGTTTTCTGCCCAGCGCTCCAGTCTATCCAGATCACTTTGAATTTTATTTCTGTCTTCCAAAGTATTAGCTATCCCTCCCAATTTTGTGTCATCTGCAAATTTGATCAGCATTCCCTGCACCTCCTCCTTCAAGTCATTAATACAAATGTTGAAGAGCACTGGGCCCAGGACTGAGCCCTGCAGCGCCCTGCTCGTTACCTCTCCCCAGTTTGAGAAGGTCCCATTGATAAGCACTCTTTGAGTCCGATTTTGTAGCCAACTGTGGATCCACCGGATCGTTGTTCCATCTAGCCCACTTTGAGCTAGTTTGCTCATCAGGATATCATGGGGCACTTTGTCGAAAGCTTTGTTGAAGTCAAGGTATATGATGTCTACAGCATTCCCACGGTCTACAAGGGAGGTTACTTGATCAAAAAATGAGATCAGATTTGTCTGGCAGGACTTGTTTTTGACAAATCCATGTTGGCTTCGAGTAATCACGGCATTGTTGTCAAGGTGCTTCCAGATGGATTGCTTTATCATCTGCTCCAGAATTTTCCCAGGGATTGATGTCAGACTGACTGGTCTGTAGTTCCCAGGTTCCTCCTTTTTACCCTTTTTGAAGATAGGGACAACGTTAGCCCTCCTCCATTCATCTGGCACTTCCCCTGTCCTCCATGATTTCTCAAAGAGATTAGACAGCGGTTCTGAGAGTTCTTCTGCCTGTTCCTTTATGACTCTAGGATGCAGTTCATCTGGCCCTGGAGATTTGAACTCATTCAAAGTAATGAGGTGTTCCTTGACCATATGCCTGTCGATCTCAAGCTGCAATCCTGCCCCTTCAGCCTGTACTTCGTCTTTGCCAGGGGGGTCATAGACCCTCTTTGGGGAGAAGACTGAGCCAAAGTAGGAATTGAGCACCTCTGCCTTTTCTTTGTCATCTGTTATCGTTTTGCCATCCTTATTTAATAGCTGAACCACCATTTCTTTCCTCTGCCTTTTACTATGCACGTAGCTGAAGAAAGCCTTTGTGTTGTTTTTAACATCCCTTGCTAACCTCAGTTCATTCTCAGCTTTAGCCTTCCTGACGCCATCCCTGCAATTCTGTGCTATCTGCCTGTACTCTTCCTTTGTTACTTGGCCTTCTTTCCACTTCCTATATGTGTCCTTTTTTGTTTTCAGGTCATCCCTAAGCTTTTTGTGAAGCCACATTGGCTTCTTCTGTTGTCTTCCACCTTTTCTTCTTGTTGGAATTGCTTGTGATTGTGCCTTGAGAATTTCCTTTTTTAAAAGCTCCCACCCATCTTGGACTCCTTTTCTCGCTAGCATCGCTTGCCATGGGACCTTACTGATCATTGTTCTGAGTTTATGAAAATCAGCTTTCCTAAAATCCAGGGTACGCGTTTGACTACACTCGGCTTTTGCTTCCCTTAGAACCAAGAACTCAAGTACAACATGGTCGCTTTCCCCCAGAGTTCCTGTAACTGCTACTTTATCCACTAAGTCATCTCTGTTGGTTAGGATCAAGTCAAGGATAGCCGATCCTCTAGTTCCTTCCTCTACTTTCTGTAGGAGGAAGTTATCCGCCACACAAGTCAGGAATTTCCTGGAGGGGCCATGTTTTGCAGAATTTGTCTCCCAACAAATAACAAATTGTCTCTCACCAGAGGAGAGAGGCAGGCAGTTGGGCTACGTGTGAGTTCAGAGAACACGGAATCAGTGGTGTAGTGCAGCCAGAGCTCTGTCACTTGTTTGATTAGCAGCAGTGCTGATGTCATCTGTCGTGGCCCCTCAGAATTCCCTGTCCCCTCTGAGTTTACCTGTAATCCTCACAGTTATTGGGGGAGGGATCAATTTTCCCAACAACAATAGACTGTTCCCTGTTGCAATGCAAAGTATTTGGGGGTGGCTTGGGGCTCCTCCACACTGAACTTTTATCCTGCAATTGAGATTGCTCCTTCATGGAAGTTTGTGGGCTCTTTACATGATGCCATGATCATGCAAGGCGTCTCCTGCACTAAATGCCCTTTGTTTCATTTTGAAATAGATCGCAGATAATGAGCTATCAAATTTCCCTGTTGTGTTCCGCTTGAGTTCCCTCCGTGAAAAGAGTAAAAGCTGCAAGAAGAGGAGCGATATCAATGAAAGAGAATGGAAGACTCAGCTAGGGGGAGAAGGAGGGGGAAGGTGTGGGGGAAAAGGAAGCCCATGAAAAAGGGAGTCGTTGTGATCCTGCATTTAAAACGGAAGCAGGAAGCCCTGTTTTAAATGCAGGATTTTAGGCTGGTGTAGAGCTGCCCTTGGTCTTGAAGGGGCAATTAAGCTTTACCAAAGACCTGCATCCGGTGGTGGTTGAAAACTGCCAAAACTGTTTTTTTGCTAGGAATAGTTGTGTTGTGCCCCAAAGGCCTCATTGCTAGCAGGCCATGTGAGAGGAATAATTTCACTTTGGGGCAAAAATCACTTGGAGCCATTTGGCATAATCTCCTGAAAGTCCAGCAATCCTAGGCCTGTAGGATTGTGCCAGTTACAAGGTAGGTCTATGTTTCTGCAAGCTATAATAAGTAGCAGTCGAGTTTGAAGACATCTGGTGTATGTGGCTGTTTCCCATATACAAAAGGGATCAATGCAGCGGCCTTCAGGGTGTGGGGGCTGTTGTAATGAGCACCTGCACTTTGGGATTCACCATGACATTTACCACCGCATGGAATGATGTGTGTGTGTGTGTGTGTGTGTGTGTGTGAGAGAGAGAGAGAGAGAGAGAGAGAGGAAGGAAGGAAGGAAGGAAGGAAGGAAGGAAGGAAGGAAGGAAGAAAGAAAGAAAGGTAGTCATAATCTTAATTTAACCACTGCACTCTCCCACCCTGCCCCCCTGATCATTACTACCCCACACTCTTTCTCTCTTGAGATTTTAAAGAGAGATGAAGGGAGGAAACAGTGTGAGGTGGTGGTGGTGATGTTGAGCCCCTCCCCATCAGCAGCTCCGGCCCAATCCATTGCCTGCTTGCACCCCTCCCCCCGAAATTACCTCCAAGGAAAGACACCTCTCAATTGAAAAAGTTAGCCCCCTTCTGCTATAAACCATGACATCTTCCCCAGGCTCCTGTTTCCTTTCTCCAAGGTGCCTCAAGGAAGTGAACACAAACAGGCCAATCAAGGATACCCAAAGGGAGGATTAGCGAGGACACGCCCCGCTCTCAACAGCCATGTTTGAGCGGCTCGGCCTTGGGACACTAACAGGCACGCTAGAGAAGGAGGCAGGCGAAGGCATGGCGGTCAGCTGCGCAGCCAGTGCAGCCCTACCGCCCAGCCCGGAGGGGGAGGGACTGGGGAGTGCCAGCGGTCATGCTTCTGTCTGTCGTGCAGCCGCCAAAGCCACAGGAGCGCAAACTGCTGGGGGGAGGTGGCCCCAGGTCTCAGTGGTGGTGCTAGGACTCTGCTGCCACTGCAGTTCCATGACAGCTAGAGCTGGCCCAGCAGCGATCTGCCATCGGTGGGAACACAGCCCCTTCCCTTGCCGCTCAGCCCGCCGAGACAGAAGAGGGGGCGACGCCCTCCGCCAGCTTTGCCAGGCTCGGGAACACCAGCACAGGTGGCTGGGGGTGGCGGGATGGCTGTGCCTCCGTATCAGGAACACCTGCATCCGTTGCGGAGCTGTCTTCCATGGAGTGTGCAAGGGCGCTGGAGCCCGCCTCCATGCACACAGTAGGTGTATGGGGGGAAGTGAGGGAGAGGAGGGAGAAGTGCCACCAGCCAGCACCCCTGTCTCTGGCTCCCCTGCTATGGGTGAGGCAGATCACATGGTTCACATGGAACACGGCCCCCCAGCCTTTTTGAGATGGGGGCACATTCAGAAGTTTGAGAGAGGGTCGAGGGTACTCTCACATAATGGCTGCCATGGTAGGTGTGGCCAGCCACAAAACACCCATTTCCCAGAAGGCAAAGTGGTGAGGCTAGACGGAAAGTAACTGGCTCAAGAACCTAAGGACAAGGCAGAGCCGGGGTGGAATCGGAGCTCTAGAACACAAAACCATTCTTTGGACCCCACCATTCTCTGCTCCAAAGCCCATTTCACAAAAGCCAAATGGATGAGGCTCACTCGAGTACCAGGCAGTGGTTGAGTCTGGGATCCAAATGCCAAATCACATATTTGCCCCCACAAAGCACAATAAAACACCAGTTTCACAGAAGGTAAACTGGTGATCCTTAGAGAAACACACACAGAGAGGCAACACACCCACCCACACTGCACACCCTCATGCAAAACATACACATGCCATGCATAATCCCCGCCCCCCCCCCGGCAAAACACACACAACCCAGAGGGAACGCACGCCAGCCCCACACACATAGTGAAATGCACCACACGCTCCCCACCCCAGGCAGAAGATACACCCACATGTCCAGGAGATGTCCAGCCAATGCCAGTGTATGCAGGGGGGGGGGGAGCTTACTGTGAGATGCACTCCCCCTCACCCACTTCCTTATTCTTTTCTACATATCTTAGTTATTATTGGTGTGGGCACAAACTCATCACGGTGCCTCGTGGCCAAATAAAGGGTTGGGCTGGACATGATTCAATGCCGCCTTAGAGAGGGTGCTCTCCTGGATGTCTGTGTGTATGATTTGGGGGCCCAAAGCTTATTGTGGCCTTCCTGATCTTCTTCTACAAGTTTTGCCTAGTATTGGTGCCAGGGTGCCATGCTTGACCATGAGCCAATCTAAATGAGTGACTTAGTGCAGAGGGAGAGCAGTTTGAGGACCTCTGCAACACACGTTATCACCAATCCACAGCCAACCAGCAGCTTCCCTCTTGAAAAGCCGCATTTCTGAAAGTCCTGTTACTCCATTTTTTTAAACTTGAAGTGGCTCTCAGGTGGTTCCCCTGCAATATGCTCAGTCCCCCCACGTTAAATCCTGAGTGTGCCTCTGTGACCTGGCAGTGAGGAGGTCAAGGGGTGGGGCCGCTCCTCCCCCTCATTCCCTCTTTTCCCTCATTTGCAGTAGGGCTGCTTTCAGAATAAGTAGCCTCCTTTCCCCATTCATAATATCAGTAGACCTGTTTCATTCACAATAGTGGAGCAGCCAGTTTATATGTAGTGCACAATAAAGAATACACAGAGGGGGGAAGAGAAAGGGCAGCCAGTAGCAGGAGCCTGCAGCTGCTATTTCACAGTCACATTACTGCAACACACCTAAAACTCTGCAGTCGCGCGATACCCTAGAACTAAGGAATACACAGAGGGGAAGGAGAAAGGGCAGCCAACTGCAGTATTTTGCAGTCGCAATACACCTGCAACTTCGCAGTTGCACAATATACCTACAACCTTGCATTGCGTAATATACCTACAATTAAGGGATATACAGAGCGGAAGGAGAAAGGGTGGCCACTACAGCAAGGGAGCATGGACAAAGCTGGGAACCAGCCTTCCCAGTCACGGAATTGTGATGGGTCGCCCCTTCAGAGTAACGCAGCAGTTTGCTTTTTCCATTCACAAATAGCAGCCTCTGATTCATTCATGTCTCCTCCCCTTCAGAATAGTCCCCTGCATGTGTGATTGTCCTGCGTGTTTGTGGGGAGGAGGAGGAGGCTTAGTTTTGGTTGGGGAAGGGGAGGCAGCAGCAGCAGCAGCCCCCACTGCTGACTCCAAAGCACTAGGAGAGGGAAGCAATTCCAGCCCTTTCCCTCCGTGTCGGCCCTAGGCGCCTCCTGTCGGCCCACCTGCCCCTCTGCCCCTGGGCTTCAGCATTCCTGGTTCACAGTTGGTGGATGTGAGGGGGAGAGATGGGTAAACTAGTCAGCATTCCTCATCTCTCCTATTAAACTTCCCTGAGCAGTGGGGCATGGAGAGGGGCGGGAGCTGGCCTCTCTCCTATGGGGTTGAGGACATTCACTTCTACTGGCGGGACTCTGCCCATCCAACCGCAAAGTAAAGCGGATTAAAGTGCAGTTTGGCCTGTGAAAAGTGGCTTTTACGGTTGTGCTTACTCTGCTTTTCTGGCTATGCGTGTCCCTGACAGACCAAAGCTGATGTCATGAAAATCCGCATTACACAGGAAAGCACTTCACATTTGGTTGCTGTGTAGATCTGGCCCAGGTGTTTCATTCAAAGGACTCATTGGGCTGGATGGGATTTGGTACCATCTCCTGGAGGTGCAGAATTTCAGGTCACTCAAAGCTTATTTGTAATTGTCATCTGGGGTCATCAAGGATTACTGAGCATTGTACAAAAATAGTCTGCTTTGATTGGAGAGAATTATTATTTATCTTGAAGTGAATAATCCCCTAATCATAGAGATATGTGATATTATGTATTATTATAGTATTTTTATCCTGCCCTTTAGCCAAAAAGCCCCCCCCCCCGAGACTTACAAAGATAAGAAAAAAGACAGTCCCTGTCCACAGACTTACAATCTAAAAGATATGGCACAAAAGGAAAGGGGACTGGGAGGGAGGAGGGGGAAAAAAAAATCCCATTACTAGATTCTTAGTTGCAAAGTTCAACAGATGTCGAAGGGCTGCTGCTTCCTCTCCATCTGACATTGAGCTTTTCTTCATGAGGCTGTTAATCCATTGTATCTACTTTCGCTTTCGTCACCAAATGGAGATCCAAGCTCTACAGTTTTTCCTTTCCTGCTTTTCCACTGCATAAACTCTAGGTGGCCCCGTGCTATAGTGAAATAATGCAATTACACAAATAGGAAAATACATTTTCTTTCATTTTCAGAAATAGTAATCACTATTCCCAGCTTTAACACCCCCCCCCCCCCCCGCGGAATGTGCTCTTAAAAAACAGAAGCGAAAGTGGAGGGTCATGATGTCGTCTAAAGAACCCGCAAACAACTGTGAGTAAAGAATCATGAGCACACAATAAAAGTTGATCCTCAGGAGTGATAGTGGAAACAAAGGGAGGGGGACTCAGCTGGAGCTGTATCCAGGCACGATGGAGAGGTGCCTCACTGATATGGTTTAGTCCAAAGTTTATTTTGGGATGAACAGGCAGATAAAAGTTTGTTCCTTGTGAAGTTTCCTGATGGAGCGCTTTTCGAATTTCCGTGCTAATGAAGAACTGCAAACTAGTAACCAAGTTCAGCATTGTACCTGTGAGGATACTAAGAGTTGGCAGTGTGTTCAAATTACCATGTCTGTTTTGGGCAAAGTGAGTTTTCCCCCTAGTTTTCACCAAAGGATGGTGCTCAAGGCCGTTTTGGCTCCCCTTCACCAAAGTTCTCCCTTGTGTGTGTGCCTGAGATGCTTAGCCCCATGGCCCCCTGCAAGGGTTTTTATATCCTGGTGGTGGCATGATGTAATTGGGTGCTGAGTTGTACCAGATCCCATGCTCTGTCCTGCTGATGTGGGTGGGGCAGTTATCATTGGAGGGTGGCTTTTGTTGTTGTTGTTTGTATTGACCTTGGGCCCCGATTCTGTCAGATCCCAGTCATCAATCAGATTCTTTTGGTTACCAAGATGAAACAAGCTACTAGTGCAAAAGATAACAGTTTATTGGTAGAAAACGGATACACACACACACAAACACACAAACAGAGAATGTTGACACCTCCTTTCAGGTGACAAAGCTGATCTTTGCCATGCCCTTAATGTCTATCTGAGTCCCCAAGGTAGATGAAGGCCATTCCTCAGGACCACAAGTTTCTCTAGGCTGACAGCAGGCACGTCCCTCCTTGGAGCGAGATGACAGGGTGGGCCGGCAAGCTGGATCTTATAAGCTTCTCTGCTAGATGCCTCCTTCTAGCCCATAAGCAATGCCCTTCCACTCTCACGCTAACAGGCTAATACACACACAAGGACATAAGAAGAGCCCTGCTGGATCAAACCAAGGGTCCATCCAGTCCAGCATTCTGTTCACACAGTGGCCAACCAGCTCTCGACTGGGAACCCACGAGCAGGGCATGAGCACGTCAGCACCCTCCCAGACATGTTCCCCAGCAACTGGTGTACATAGGCTCACTGCCTCTGGTGCTGGAGTAGCACATAGCCATCAAGACTAGTAGCCATTGATAGCCTTTTCCTCCAGGAATTTGTCCAACCCTTTTTAAAAGCCATCCAAATTGGTGGCCAGCTACACGCTGTGGTAGCTAGCCACTACACGCTGTGGTAGCAAATTCCATAGTTTAACTATGCGCTGTGTGAAGAAGTACATCCTTTAATCTGTCCTGAAGCTCCCACCAGTTTCATAGGATGACCCTGGAGTTTTAATATTTTGAGAGAGGGAGAAAAATGCTTCCCTATCCACATTCTCCACACTATGCATAATTTTGTACACCTCCACCGTGTCTCCCCTTACCCTCCTTTTTTCCAAGGTAAACAAGTCCAGCTGTTGCAATCTTCCCTCAAAGGGGAGATGCTCCAGCCCCTTGATCATTTTAGTTGCCCTTTTCTGCACTTTTTCCAGCTCTACAATATCTTTTTTTAGGTGCAGTGACCAGAACTGGACACAGCATTCCAAGTGTGGCCGCACCATAGATTTGTATAGGGGCAATATGTTAGCAGTTTTATTCTCAATCCCTTTTCTAATTCCGCCTAACATGGAGTTTGCCTCTTTTACAGCGGCCGCACACTGGGTTGACATCTTCACTGAGCTGTCCACCGCAACCCCGAGACCTCTTTCCTGGTCGGTCACCACTAGCTCAGATCCCGCCAGCTTATACTTGAAGTTTGGATTCTTTGCCCCAATGAACATCACTTTACACTTGCTTACATTGCACCGCATCTGCCATTTAGATGCCCATTCTCGCAGTTTGGAGACATCCTTTTGGAGCTCTTCACAATCCCTTTTTGTTTTAACCACCCTAAATAATTGGGTGTCATCCGCAAACTGGGCCACTTCACTGCTCACTCCTCATTCCAGATCATTTATGGACTGAAAAGCATTGGTCCTAGTACAGATCCCTGTGGGACCCCTCCGTTGGGAGAATGTACTATTGATTCCTACTCTTTGCTCTCTGTTCCAGTTACTGATCCATAAGAGGGCCTCTCTTCTTATTCCATGACTGCTAAGTTTGCTCACGAGTCTTTGGTGGGGGACTTTGTCAAAAGTCTTTTGGAAGCCCAAGTAAACAATGTCTACTGGATCACCCCTGTCTACATGTTTATTGACACTCTCAAAGAACTCTAAAAGGTTAGTGAGACAGGACTTACCTTTGTGGAAGCTGTGCTAATTCCTTTTCAGCAGGGCTTGTCCTTCTATATGCTTACTAATTTTATCTTTAATAATGCCTTCAACCAATTTACCTGGAATAGACATTAAGCTAACCGGCCTGTAATTTCCTGGATCCCCCCGGATCCCATTTTGAAAACTGGTGTTACATGGCCTAGGTATGTGCGAACGTCACTTACCTTTTCGAAGGGGTGATTTGTGCGGGGGGGGAGGTACAGAGCACCTCCCCCAAAAATCCTAATCCGGCCAGCTCTGCAGCAACTCCGCGGAGTCACTGGCCAGGTGCATTCGCAGGCATGCGGAGCGTGCAGACACAAGTGGCGGCGGCTACAGCGGCCGCCATTTATGTTCCTGTTTTTTTGCCATGATAGGCTATTTAAATATGTAAATATTTACATAGCCTATCACGGCAAAAAACAGGGGTGCAAATGGCGGCGGCTACAGCGGCCGCCATTTGCGTTCCCTTTTTTTTGCCGTGATAGGCTATGTAAATATTTACGTAGCCTATCATGGCCTCCACAGAGACGCAAATGGCGTCCCTGCGTTAGCCGTGATAGGCTACGTAAGTATTGATATAGCCTATCACGGCAAAAATGGGGAAGTGAATGGCGGCCGCAGATGCGGCCGCCATTCGCAAAGCAGCACAAATGGCACCAGGTAAGTGCTCCGTTTCACGCGCCTTTGACGGGGTGGTGGGGCGGGGGGGCTTTGTTCCGCCACGGATTTCGGGGGGCCGAATGCACTGGCATTCGGCCTCACTGGGATCCATGGCGGAATCCTCTGACATCTCTACATTGGCCATCTTCCAGTCCTCTGGTATAGAGGCTGATTTTAGGGACATGTTGCATATTTTGGTTAGAAGATCAGCAACTCCATATTTGAGTTTTTTGAGAACTCTAGGATGGATACCATCTGGGCCTGATGATTTATTTGCTTTCAGTTTATCAATAAGGTTGAGAACTTCATCTTTTGTCACCACTATTTGCCTCAGTTCCTCAGACTCCCTTCCTGAAAACATCAGTTCAGGCACAGGCATCTCTCCTATATCTTCTGCAGTGAAGACAGATGAAAAGAATTCATTCAGCTTCTCTGCAATCTCCCTGTCCTCCTTCAGTACTCCTTTAACTCCATTGTCATCCACCTGCCTCCCTAACTAGTTTTCTGCTTCTGATATACATCTGTCAAGCTCCTATATTCCATGGTTACTGCTACTTACTGCTCTGCAATTGTTTCTTCTGAGAGTTCTCTCTGTTCTTCTTGCCCTTGCTTTCCTCTTTTGCTCGTGCTGCAAGGACAGCCTGAATATCTGGGTGAAACCAGCTTTGAGGGGCTTCTCCAGAAGCCAACGCTCTGCAGTGCAAGACCAGTGAGACATCTCTACTGTAGAAGTTAAAATACCGGCAAGCACAGCTGGCCTCATGCACACTGCCCTCATCTAGAAGGTGCCCAATCAGAAAACTCAGAGACTCCAGTTCAGCCTCAGGAAGCGTGGCATGCAGGGCATCTTGGGAAGGCAAACTCTCAAGCTGCAAATACTTGGGCATGTTTAAAGCAGCTAGCTTAGAAAAGGAGAACTCCTTTGCTAAGGAGTCAAAGGACAGTTCACCACTCAAGGAAATCTGGTGAGACAATCTGTGCCTGACCTGCCTGGTGCCCTGGCTCAAAGTCTGCTGCATGATGCGGCAAAGCCAAATTTCTCTTTCAATCTGCTCAAGTTCATCAAGTGGAATTGGGTCACTTTTGGCTAGCCAGTGACCAGCCAAGGTAAGCAAAAGCTGCCTCTCAAGGACACTAGATGTTCTCTCATCATCCAAAGACACAAAGCCTGCCCGAGCTAAGAAGAAACTGGAGGCAGCTTGGTTTGAGATAGCATTTCTCATGTAGCTCTCATGACACTTTTTCCAGAACTCGATTCTTGTCCGCTTTTGAGGCAAATGTCCAATCTGTTTCAACAGGTGCACATTTTGGAGCATCTGCAAAACACACAATAGATTAAAATGTTTCTCAGTCCCTTCTCAACAACAATGAGAACCAAAGGAAACTGAGGACACAGGCTAAGTGTCTGTGTGCATAAAGCAGGAAACCTCTATATGCCACTTTCTAACTCTACCATGGTTAGAGATGGAACGCAGTCAACTAAAACATAAGACAAAAAGTGCCGAGTAGATCCAAAGCGACTATGCCACACCTCTTGGATAACAACATTGTCCACCGGCAATTCTGCAAGTTCTGCCACATCCCGCGCCATTGAAAAAGCGCTTCTCTCCTGCAGATGTTCCAGAATTCTTTTGCACTCATTCTGGAAGTTCTCAACAGTGTAACTGCTTAAAATGGCACGAGCAATTATAATAGAAGAATCCTTCAAGATGTAGCTGAGGGCACTTAGCTTCTTCATATCTGGCCCTATGTACAAAAAGAGGCCAGAAAAACAGAAATGAAAAAAGACAGGAAACTGCTTAAGACATGGCACAATCTGCACTTCATAAACATGAGAGCCTTTGGGAAAGGAGCACATGGGTAGTCGGATGTCCACATCTACCCACCCGTGTCCCTCCTCATCTGCCGAGTGCCACCCTGGTTAGAAGTTAAGTGGGTGGCAAGGAGACTGCCTTTTCAGCGGTCGTATGCAGGCCATGGAAGGTTCTCCTGGCAGCCATACTGCTTTCTTTTAGATGCCACGTGTAATCCTTTTTATTTACCCAAGACTTAACTTGCTTAAGTGTTTTTTTTTTAAAAAATCTGCCAGTTTATGCAACTAATGCACTATTTTAATGCATTCCTGTTTTTTAAAATTTGTAAACCACCCTGGAATTTTAGACCAAGGGTGGTGTAAACATATTTTAAATAAATGAACAAATAAACCATGTATTATGCTGTGCAGCAACTGGCAGCCCAGTCCCTTCCCTTCCAGATAGCACAAGTGATGCATACAGAGGGCAGCGACTGGGCTTGCCAGCAAAGGTTCGTGCTTTTTAACACACTTGCAAACTGCTTACTGCTCTGCCAAACGTCTTTTGGTCTCCCATCCCATTTCTATTCAACAGTCAATGGTTCTATTACTCTTAAAAGGAGAATGAATTTGGCAGCCAAAGTCTTCTTTACTCCCAGCTTGCATATTTAAGGGCCGCCTGAGGCCAGGCACTGAAAACAGTACCCTAAGTCAAATTTAGCTTTGTTCTTTGCTCCATTTATTTTAACCCAGATGCTCTCGATGGGGCTACCAAGCTCATCCTCTTGTATTTCTGTGCAGAGATATGTATTTTTCACGTACAGTGCAACTCCACCTCCCTTTCTGTTCCTCCTGTTCTTTTTGAACATGTTATATCCTTCAATTGCTGTATTCCAGTCATGGGGGTCAACCCACCAAGTCTCAGTTACACCTATCAAGTCATAATTTCCCTCTTGTATTAAGAGTTCAAGTTCTTTCTGTTTGTTTCCCATACTCTGGGCATTAGTATATAGACATCGAAGACCACGTGCGTCATGGTCTGGCTTTCTTCCTACATGTTTCTGAAGACTATTATTGGGCGCTATTAGAGCTGTTCTCTCCGCTGCAGTGCATGAGCCTACGTCCATTGTTACCCCCAACTTTACGTCTCTCTCCCCCGTAGGATTCAGTTTAAAGCCCTCCTGATGAAGTTCTTCATGCTGTGGCCAAACACATTCTTCCCATCCTTTGTGAGGTGCAATCCGTCCCTTGCCAACAGTACATCTTCCATGAGCCCATGGTCCCAGAATCCAAATCTCTCTCATTGGCACCACCTTCATAGCCAGTCATTCACCCGGAGTATTTTTCTTTCCCTTTCTATCCCTCTTCTGACTACTGGAAGGATGGATAAGAAAACTATCTGGGCCCCAAAGTTTTTGAGTTTCCTTCCCAAAGCTTCAAAGTCTGACATGATTTCTTCGTAGCTCCGCTTGGCGGTATCATTTGTTCCCACATGGATGAGAAGAAAGGGATACCTGTCAGTGGGCTTTATGAGTGCAGGCAACCTTTCAGTCACGTCTCTAATCCGTCCTCCCGGGAGACAACATACCTGGCAAGTCCACGGGTCTTCGTGACATACTTGGGTTTCGATCCCACGCACCAAGGAGTCTCCCACTACTACTACTCTTCTCTTCTTGTAGCTGTAGGCCTGGGTTTCATCGCCTCTGCTTGGCTGGCCTTCAGCCTCTTGCTCACTCTCATGCAGGTTCCCCTGTAATTCTTCCTCTGCAGGCTGTCCTCCAGTGTCATCCTCAAGTACCTGGAAATGGTTCCCTAGTTCCACTGCCTCCACTGGTGCAGAGTGGCGTCTAGTTCTTCTGCTCCTGTCACCCTTTTCCAAGGTGTATCCTCTGCTTCATTTTTCCTCACCTCAGCAATTCCCTCTTCTGCCTCAGCTTGCTGTTGCTCTTCTAAGCTTCTGTTCTTCGCTTTGCTGCTGTAGTTCCACCATTCTGTCCAAGAACTCTTCGTGTTTTTATTCCCTGGAAGGTTGACAGTCGCTGCTCCAGTCCTCTTTCTTTTTCTTCCAGCAGCGTGATCAACTTGCACTTGTTGCAAGTGCAGGCCATGTTGTTCTCAGGCAAGAAAACAAACATTGCACACACCTTGCAGGTCACACCACTGGAGAGTCTTGTCCTTCCATAGTCTGTTTTCCTTTTTGTGTCTAGCTTTCTGGCTATTATGCTGTGCCATGTGCTCCTGGCCTATTTCTTCCCCTTCTACATTTGGGCAATTGAAAACATTTTCATCCTCATCCCCTTGGGATGATTTAACCCTAACCAGATGCTTCCCAGCTCCTGTCGGCTTTCCCCCAGGGCTTAGTTTAAAAGCTGTTCTGCCACCCTTTTTATGTTTAGCGCCAGCAGTCTGGTTCCATTTTGGTTCCAGTGGAGCCTGTCTGTCTTGTACATGCCCGGCTTGTCCCAAAATGTTCCCCAGTGCCTAACAAATCTAAACCCCTCCTCCCAGCCTCATCCATGCATTGAGATGCCTCAGCCTGTCTAGCTGGCCCTGCGCGTGGAACAGGTAGCATTTCCGAGAAAGCCACCTTGGTGGTCCTGGATTTCAACCTCCTACCTAGAAACCTAAGTTTGGCTTCCGGGACCTCACGACTACATTCCCCCTCATCGTTGGTATCAACATGGACCACAACCACGGACCCCACCCCAGCGCTACCTACCAGGCTATCTAGACGGCATGTGATGTCCGCAACCTTCGCACCAGGCAGGCAGTCACCATGCGGGCTACACGCCCATCACAAACCCAGCTGTCTCTGTGTCTAATGATCCGATCTCCCACTGCCACAAGCCCCCCCCCCCCCGACACACATCCTCGGCACGGGAGGATATTTGTTCGTCTTCCAAGGAACGGGTCCCTTCTAAGGGATCAATTCCCTCTTCCTCAGAATGACGCCCCCCTTCCGAGAGACCCACATTCTCCGTGACAGCAGAGGAGCTGTTACCCTGGGAGTGGGACACAGCTAACGGGTCCCTGAAGTCTCATCCACCAACCCCTCCGCCTCTCTCGGCTTCTCCGGGTCAGCACCCTTGGCCTCAAGGGAACACACTTGTTTCCCGAGAGTCAGGAGCTCGTTACATGGAGCACACGCCACGGCTTCTGTCCAGCAGGTGGATAGTCGCACGTGTGGCACTCGCTGCAATACACTGGATAGCCCCCTCCCCCCTGCTGGCTTTCTACCCTCATAACTGGTTTTTTATTGGGGGGTGTTTCCCCTGGAAAACTTCGTTGTTTACTACGAGAAGGTGGGGAAATTATTTATAGTTATTTATTCACAGTTGCTTACTGTGAGTACAGAGTAAGGAGGGGAGAGTTCACCGCCCTGGCTTCCTCGCCCTGTGGCTAAACTTGCACAGTTGCTTAACTCACTTGTTTGCTGATGCCTCGCCACTGGGGCCGAGACCAGGGGCGATGTTCTAGGATGGCTCATCGGAGAGCCACTGCTGCCAGTCAGTGTGGACAATACTGGGCTAGATGGACCCAGGGTCTGACTCGGTATAAGGCAGCTTCCTATGTTCCTATGAACAGAAATCATTAATAAAAATAGGAGTTTTTCGTTTGTTTTTTAAGTGGAGGGGAGATAAATAATGCTAATTTATACAGTCCTATGTATGCCTACTCAGAAGCCCCATCATGTTTAATGAGGCTTACCCTCAGGAAAGTGTGCACAGGATTCTTGCAGGGGGGGGGGGGGTTGCACCTTGATGTTCTGCATGTTTACTCAGAAATAAGTCCTGAGTTGTGAGCACGGTACTGCAGGCTTAATACAGTGCCTACCCAATTCCATCTAATGAACTGACCACCCTTTCAGCTCAGTCCTATGCATGTTTTGTCATTTGTGGGTTTGGGGCTTTTTTGCATGAACGCTAGCTTCAGTGGTGAGGGAAAGGAACTTGGTGCATGCTCAGAGTTTCTCCATAACTGAGCCCTACTTTGGAAAACAGACTCATTGGGTGAATCCTGGTGAAGTCTTGGCACAAATGAAGTTATGGGCAGGAAGATACAATGAGAGCTTGTGCATAACAAGGAGGAGGTAGAGGAGAGTTGCACAAAACAAGACATCTGTTTTTATGAAGAGTTGCTGGAGGATGGTAGGATGAGAAGGAATGGTTGCATGGACAGGAATAGAAGTGGTGGGGGGAGAATGTAAGTGCTCAGTGGTGAAAGAAAAGCATTCTGCATATGCTCAGAGGCACTCTCTATTTAAGAACATAAGAAGAGCTGTGCTGCATCAGACCAAGGTCCATCTAGTCCAGCATTCTGTTCACACAGTGGCCAACCAGATGCCCACGGGAAAACCCACAAGCAGGACATGAGTGTAATAGCACCTTCCCACCCATGTTCCCCTGCTAACATTGGTGAAATGTAAATACATTCTAGTAATTCTAAATTTGCATGCACGTATATCCTTCAGAAACTTTGCAGGTTTCTTGCCTGGGGGACACCTCTAATGACCTGTGCATTTTCATACAAATTTACCCAAAAACTATTGGGGAAGGAGGGGAGGGAAGGGAAAGCAAATCACTCCCTCCCCTAAACTGGAGAACTCCCCTTCCACATGAACTGCTGCACCTATCCTTCTGAAACTTTGCTGGTTTCTTAGATAGGGACAACTGTAGGCTGTCTGTAACTTTTGGAACAATGGTCCACAAGGAACATACTGTAGCAGCCATATCGGGGGTCAGACTAAGTAGCCTCATGCAGTCTCATGCTTCATGTTCTTGCTGAGCTCTTTCTCCCTTGAATATATTGTTGTAAGCTGACGAGACACAGGAATTCCTTATCTTGTCAAAGGTCATACAATTGTATATCTTGTTCTCTGCTGTTCTCTTCTGTTCTCTCCTTATCATGGCTACCCTATAACCCAGTTCTTGTATTATAAACAATGGTGCTAGGAGGAAAAATGTTGAGGATTGCAACCCCATGCGGGAGGGGGAGGAGGAGCCGTTTCATATGTGTCACAATGTCAATAAAACCAATGTGCTAATGTAAATCGGGGCTTCTGGCTCTTTGGAAACGATTCCAGCCTTAAGCCCGCGCGTTAAATAAAGAATCTCTTTTTCCTTCACTCCGTGGTCTCTCTGACTCTGGGTTCTGCAACATAAATGGTGCCGTGACTCGGATGTGGCAGGCTCTGAGCCAGACAGGTGGCAGTTGCCTGCTCTTGATCGCCGCACCGGGAAGACGAGCTCGGCGCATGCCTCCCTTTCTTGGCGCCACCGACCTTTTTGTCGAGTGAATGGGAGAAAGCCTGCACCGGGATCGCCCAAACGGCAGCGAGCAGCAAGAGAACCTTGGGAAGCGGAGGAAGGAACTTGAGCCCTGCCTGTATCGCAGCTGCAATTGAGTTGAAACCCACATTGGAAGCCTTCAGGAGAAAGGCAAGTATATGGGAAAAAGAGGGCCCCGCCTTTAGGGAGAAAGGCCACTGGGCAGAAAAAAAGAGGGCCCCGCCTTATGAAGAAGGTCAGTGTTGGTGGTATACGTATACAAAAGAACCTACTCCTTGCGGGTAGAAGGGGGGCCTGATCACACCCCCGAGTGGGCGCCAGTACCCAGCACGCCAGTACTCAGTAGGAAGCTGAGGAAGCTGGGGAAGCCGTTTTCCGCTCTGGTAAAAAGTGGGAAAAGTGGGTGGCAGGGACATATGGATGTAGTGGAGAGATTGATGATTGTGTGAGTGGCTACTGCGGTTTCTGACGCATACCGTTGACCGTCCGGGTGCCCAGGCCAGTAGCAAAGTGCGTGGTGTGAAAAATCCTCTTGTGTCGGCCAGTGAGACCCCTTACTCACTGACCAATTCCCATTCCCTAATTGTGTCTGTCTTCAATTTAGGAGGGAGGCTATGGGTGGTGGGGGAAGCAAACCTTGCACCCCCTTGAGATGTATGTCAAACAAAGAAGGAAAAAGGTTTTTTTTAAAAAGATTCAGAATAGAAAGAGAAAACAGCAAAAAGCTCAAGGTCGAGCTGAGAGGAAAAAAAACAAGATCTGAGGCTGTTAATTAGAAAAATGTTGCAGGACAGTCTGGCTTTTAACAAAGCGTGGGAGCGTGAGAGTGTAAGGCCGAAGAAGTAGCTGTTAGCCTAGCGCGCCGAGAGAGGGGGGGCAGGAAAATTGCCCACAACGTTCTGAGTTGTGCAACATCATCACCTCGCCTAATTGAGATGAAATCCCTAAGAAATGGAAACTGAAAATGAAGACCCAGAAAATGAAGGCAAAATAGAAAATAAAGGTGAAGAATCAGCCCCCAGAGCACAGGCTAGACCCCTCTTCGAGTGAAAAGTGTGCCATAAGACTGTCCCAAAGCAGAATGAAGCGGAAAGACCATGTTGAAGATCTCTGTCAAGGTAACCGTGTTTAGCTTTGAACTGTGTTAGAATTGCATAGAGCCTGTAGCTACTGACCATCGGCTATATGATTTCTGAAGAGCGTAACCATTAAGCTTTTGCCGTGGGATTCCCTGCAATGAAGAAATCTCACTGATTTGAGTATCCAGTGTTACACTGCCTAAGTGTGTGTGCTAAAGAGACCGAGAAACCAGACAGCATGTTCCTGGCCAAGCCAAAATCACGCTACTGCCATGCTCCTGAAAGCTGCAATAAACTGTGTAAGCTGAAAGACCCAACCTGATTGAGAAGAAAATATTGGAGCAACTGTCTTAAAAAACAATGAGATCTGTGTAGCTGGCTGGCTGACGCTGTCAGTGATGTTACAACTTTAAATTAAGACTGTTTTCCTGTTTGAGACCCCAGCGAAGAAAGCTAACCCGAGTTATTTGTTGCCCGTGCCAAAGCAAGAATTTGGTGGCCCTGTACCTCATCGTGTCCTGTTTTGAGCTTGGGATTTACAAATACAAACAAACTGAGAAGCTTGCCTTTGAAGTCCTGCAAATCACCCCACCACCTCCCCAAAGATTAATGGCTGCCTGAAAAATGCAAGTATAAAGCGATGCCCATCACCCCCCAGCGTCCTGAGTTTCGGCACTCAGTGTTTCAGTGCTTTCGTGTACCAGGTTAGAAGAGAAAAAAAAAGAGTAAGTTTTTAAAATGTCTGTGAGAGAACCTGACAGAAGTAAAATAAAATTTACAGAGGAGTTGCCCAAGTTAAAGCATCATGGCTAGAGAGCTGAGCTGTGCCGCTCTGTTTAAACAGAAGCCTTGCTAAAAAGTTAAAGGCCCTTGTCTGTCAGAAGGGGTGTAAGGCCACACTTCCCCTTTTTAAACTGATGCAAAAGTAGAGAGCCTTTGCTGGAAACATCACATCTTCATTGCCCAGAGCCGTCTCTGTTTGCTTCCATCAATGTCTGGGCTTTTTAGAGACACTCTGCACATGAACTAAAATTTTAAATTGTCACAAACTTGCCATGGACAGTGCTATGAAGCTTTTGATAAACTTGAACTCTCATCGCTGTGGACCGTGTGTCTATGTTTGTAGTCAGCTCAGTGTACAGCAGGCTGAGTTTGATCTATAACTTTTAGATTTCCTTCTGCCAGAACTCATGCAGCATAGAGTTACCGATGCAAAAATGGTGACCTAGAACTCTGCGTGTGTGGGTATGCCCGTCCCTTGATTTTAATGAGCCCTGAGCTTTCAGCCAGAAGACCAGTATGACTGCTGGATCTGCTCCATCATGCCTTACCATGCAAGAAGTGTTTTCCATTCATTGTGTTAAATTGCAGAAAAAGTTTGTTGTATATATTTTATGATTTCTTAGATATCATAAAGTATATGTGATATTTGCAGATTAGTGTTAGTTGCAACTCCAAATGATACTAAGTGTGGTTCCCAATGGATGACGAAGAGAAAAGACAAAAGCAAGTAGAAAAGAAGGAATAGAGAAAGTAGAAGACAGATAGAGAAGAGAGAAAAAGAAAAGGCAAAAGGCAAAGAAAAAACATTTGTAAAAAAGAAGCGTGGCCATAGTTGCCCCCAGGGTAAATTAAAAGCAGCTGATTGTGCCTGGAGCTTATTACCTGGGGTAAAGTAGCCACAATAATGTAATAGTTCTTTAAAATGAAGAAAATGTAACTAGAAGGAGAAGAAGAGCCTATCCCAAATGTGTGTCAGTGGGACTAGTGTAAGGCAGAAAAGTTTAAGTAAGTTTAACTTGAAAAAGACAAATAAAGAGACAAGGCTGGTGCATGGAGCAGAAAGTTTTATATAAAAAGTTTGAAACATGATCTGCAATACAGGCAGATCAGCAAAGAAAAAGAAAGCAAAAGAAAGAGAAAAAATTTGTCTTCCCATACTAATAAATAAAAAGTGTTATCAAGCACTTTGGGAAGCGAAGTTGTTTACAGGAAGCTGTGCCTGAGAACCAAACACTTCTAGCCTATGCTGAAAATGCTTGCTAGTGTTATGGGTAACATGTATAGTATAAAAACCCATTTAGCGCAATAGCTCGTGGTTCAGAGAAGCTGTCTGATCCAAAAATTAAGTACGCCTGTGTGCTGTAAGTTACCCAATAAAGTCTCCTTGTAAGTAACCCCCCCTGCTGGAATCCCAAAACACAAGTTGGGCTAGAGCGCCTCACCCAGTATCAAACCCTGCTGTTAGAAGCCATGAAAGGCAGGTATAAAGAAGTCAATTAATATGACCAAAGTGTCTAAAGTGCTGCAAGGTGCCACCGAGGCCCCAGAGCGTACTTGGAGCATCTTTCAAATGCCTATCGCCAGTACACCCCCCTCGACCCAGAGGCCCAAGAAGACGTAAACGAAAAAAGAAAAGAAGAAGACCCGGCAGAGGCAGAAGATTCTTAAAAAAAAGAACCAGTGTGCCCAGTGTGGACAAGATGGACATTAGTGGCATGAATGCCCAAATAAAATAAATCAAATACACAAAGGAGAAAACCAAAGGGGCCAGAATGGGCGAAGAGGGAGACAGCTTGAGAGGGGCCGTGACATTGACTGTGAGGGGCAGTGACATTGACTTCATGATTGACACTGGAGTGGCATCAAGAGCAAGCAAACATTAGCCTTAAACAAGAAGTCCAAACACTGAGCAAAGGTCTTCAAGCCCAGCGTCGCTTTGTCTTAAAAAAATAAGCCATTCCCATCACAGAAGTTCATCCTTTCCAACCAAGAGTTAAAGTATGAGTTAAAGAGGGAAAAATAACCCTTTGACTCCCAGATGGAAAGAACTCAGAACTGTCATACTTTCCACCCCCGCAGCTAAGAAAGCAGCTAGAGTTAAACCCTAGATACATTGGACACGAGTCAAGAGAGCGAGAGGGGGAGAGTAGACTGTAAACAGAAATCCTGAAAATCCTTTAAAAATCATTCTGAAAAAGCAGTAAGAAGACTCAGGCTAGACCTTACTGTGGACACACCGGGAAACTGTCCCCCTGCGTACGGTCAGACCTGCAACTGGAGAATTGAAGAAGGGGACTAGACCCTACTGCAGCTTGCCAGGTGAATAGCTGCCCAGCGTACGGTCAGATCCCAAAGAAGATCAAACATGCGTGTTGTAGTGTTAGTAGTGTTGCATTGTGTTTCCTTAATAAGGTGCAAAAAGGGGGGTCTGCCCCTGGAAAAAGAAGTTTGTCCCAGTGATTTGCTGATAATTACTGGCTTCACCTGGCTAACATCACAAGAGTAAAACATTTTTGTTTGCCAAGAGGTATACCTGCAAACAGGCTTATTAGCTCTTGCCTAATAACTGTCTGTAGACATCCTGGGAAAATTCAAAAAGATACCATGTTAAGAGTTTATGGTGTAAGTTTAACTTATTCCCAAAATGCTAATTGGGGCGTGGTTGCAAAGATCCTACCCCCTACAGAGTTCACTCTACGCACCCCCATCATTGCTGAAACAAATGCTACGTGTGCACAAATGCTTAATTGTCAAAAAATTTTCCAGAAAATACAAAGCTATCCCTGGCCCCCTTCCACTGTAATAAAATTCAAAACATATCTTTTAATGATGCCCACATACTTTTGCCTCATGGATGGTTTTAGACATGTAATTCCCGCACTTGGTCATTCATTCCTGCCAACTTGTCTGATAACCACCCATGTTGCCTCAGCCGCCAATTGAACTGGTGCCAATTCTTCCCCTGTAGCCCGAGAAAATCCGTCAACGGCAGCCTCGAGCACTCCAACTAACTAAAAATTGTAATAGTCATGTGCAGTTATATTCTGACTCAGAAAAATTGGCCTTAGCAATGTCACTGGTTAAGGTTCCAGGTTTAGCCTTGGCTGATGGTCTGGAAATCAACCGGTTAGCTTGCAGCTTAGCCAAAAGCATAAATGCCACCTCACGAGCATTGTCATTGTTAAATAAAAAGCTGCGTGATCTAAAAGGTGCAGTTCTAGAAAACAGAGCTGGTATAGATTACCTCTTCCTTCTTCATCATTTAAGTTGTGAGACACACCAAAAGCTCTGTTGTTTTAACTTAACTGATAATGGCAATGCTGTAGATGAACAGATCAACAAGCTGCACAATATAGTAGCTAACAAAACAATAAGACAAAACAATTAGCTCAATTAGTTAACCCCTTGGCTTCCAGATCTTAGCTAGCTTAAAAGCATTGTTCATCCTAATTCTACCAGTATTGTTCATAAAAGTTCTGTTATGTCTCTGCGTTCCTTGTCTTATGCGCTGTTTAACCAATCTGTTTTATGTCTCAGCTAGTAAAACTGCTGCCCTCTATGCTCTAATAGCCCAACAAGAGGCTAAGTAATATGTATGTCACAAAAAGCTTTGTATAGTTATCAGAAATGCTATAATTGTAATGAAATTATGCATTTAAGGGGGGAATGTAGCAGCCATATCGGGGGTCAGACTAAGTAGCCTCATGCAGTCTCATGCTTCATGTTCTTGCTGAGCTCTTTCTCCCTTGAATATATTGTTGTAAGCTGACGAGACACAGGAATTCCTTATCTTGTCAAAGGTCATACAATTGTATATCTTGTTCTCTGCTGTTCTCTTCTGTTCTCTCCTTATCATGGCTACCCTATAACCCAGTTCTTGTATTATAAACAATGGTGCTAGGAGGAAAAATGTTGAGGATTGCAACCCCATGCGGGGGGGGGAGGAGGAGCCGTTTCATATGTGTCACAATGTCTATAAAACCAATGTGCTAATGTAAATCGGGGCTTCTGGCTCTTTGGAAACGATTCCAGCCTTAAGCCCGCGCGTTAAATAAAGAATCTCTTTTTCCTTCACTCCGTGGTCTCTCTGACTCTGGGTTCTGCAACAATACGGAGATAAGTATGGCCTCTTTTGGAGACCTGAAAATGTCAAGGCCAAACTTGCACAAAAAGCTTTGTGGCTAGCATTCTGAAATTTCACAGACAGGATCTCCTCTGATGGGCCAATGAATCCTGAAATTTTTATCCAGTCCTTCCAAGGAATTAAAACATTATTGGCAGTTACCTTTAAAAGAAAATGAAAATATAAATTCTACACCTATTTTTCTGACATTGGGCAGGTGTAATCCCCTTCTAGGGGCCTACTATGCCTGAAATTATCATCCAGTTCTGACCAAGAGAAAAAAATTACAGTTTTTTTTTTTCTAATTTCCCATGGTGGTCAACAGGAAGCATAAAGACTCATTTTTCTAAACCTTGACTCAGGTTTGGTGCTGAGCTGAAGTGGTCTGACTATAAATTGGCCCGAGCAGAAGTGGGATGTTTTCCAAAATGCTGAATCAGGGTCTGAGTTGAAGTGGGGTGAGGGGTCAGTGCACACTTCTTATGTATGTATGTAATCTATACACACATGCAAGCACACTGCATATAAGCACCACACACACACACACACACACAAACACACACAGAGTGGCCCAAAGGTAGGTATACAGTATAGTTTATTTGCATTGTATTACATTATTACATTTACATTTGTTTAACATTGTTTAATCTCGTAATTCCTCGAAATATTTTCCATCAACATTGCAACATTCCTCGAACCTGTCCAGAACACTGTGACACACAGTACGACACAAATTTTGGCCCGCATCAATGTCCATAAATGCTTCCGAGATGAACTCTTTTAATTCGTCCACTGTCCGGGGATTCCTCTCAAAAACCTTATTCTTTAATACACCCTCCAAAAAAGAAGTCCATTGGTGTTAGGTCGGGTGAACGTGGCGGCCATTCAATGCTGCCACGTCATCCGCTCCAATGCTGTGGGAAGGTGTTGTCAAGATAGTCCCTTACTGCAAAAGCATAATGAGGAGGTGCCCCATCTTGTTGGAAGAGCAGTTCGGTGAAGTTAGCCCTAGTTCTGAGTTGTGGCACTACCATGTCACATAACATGTTTAGGTAACTGTTACTATCCACAGCTGTATCGAAGAAAACCGATCCTACAACACTTTGCTGGACAGTGCACCCCACACTGTAATGCCTGGCTGGTTCAGTTGAGATGTGATAGTCAAATGAGGATTTTCATCTGCCCAATACACACAGTTATGCCTGTTCACGTGGCCTGACAACTTGAAAGAAGCCTCATCTGACCAGAAGATCTTATCAAGAAGGTCTGGTTCGTCAGAGATTTGGTTATGCATCATCTCACAGAATTGCAACCGACGCTGTGGGTCGTCCTCCAGAAGACCATGTAACAGTCTTGGACAGTACGGCTTCAATTTCAATTTACGCATTAAGCATTGCAAGGACGTTCTAGGTATGGATAGCTGCTTAGACGCACGTCGTGTGGACTTTTTTGGACTGTTCACAAATGGCAGAGCAACTCACATCTCATTTTCCTCTGTCATAGACGTCCTAGGATGTCCAGATTTTGGTGCATTAGCCACTGCACCTGCTGCTTCAAGTTTATCTCTAAGACGAAAAATTCTCAGACGTGTTGCTGGAGGAGTGTCAGATGCTTCTTGCCACGCCGTGTGTACTCACTTGGCATTATCAGTCTTCCAGTACTGCTTTAGAATCCACTTTCTTTGTTCTTGACTCAAGTTCGCCGCCATCATTCACAATATCAGTAAAAAAAATAACTAAACAACTGTATACCTAGTGAAGGGCCTCACTCCCCTCACTCTCTACACTTAACTGATTTGACTGTCGCTCCCTGTCACTCCCTCTTCCCAACTGTCATTCTGACTCCACCCACACATCTTCTACTCACACATTCTCTCCCCCTCCCATCAACATTCTAAACAACTGTATACCTATTTTTGGGCCACCTGGTATATATTAGACATGAGCTTAGACTCGTGTGTGTGTGTGTGTGTATGCAAATGTGTGTTATGTGTCTGTGGCCCGGATCTTTCAAGACCCTAGCAACGCCCCTGGCCGGGACGCTTCATCACTGCCCCCCCCCCCCCCGCGCTCGGAGAGCCGGCTCCCTCGCAAGCGCGCCTCCTTACGCAGACTGGCCCAACTGCCGCTGCAGCGAATCTGAGTGGAGGGCCTCGTGTGAAAAGGGGGGGAGGCTGTGCAAAAACTCCTGATCAGCACTGGCTTTCAGTGGCTGGGAATGGTCAGTTGGCCCCCTGGGGATGGTGATTCCTATTTAGGAAGGAGGGCTATTAACAATAGCGAATGGGAGACCTATTGAGGGGAGGTCCTCTATTCAATGGCCCTTTGGAGGGGACAGCGGACAAAGGGTAGGTGGTCTGGGAAGGCTGTGGCTTGCAAGGTCTGGATCTTTTTTCTGTGTGTTTTAAAACCTAAATGATATGCTGAAACCCTTAAACTTGCTTTATTTGGTGAGCTGCTCTTTCAGGCCTAAAGCCTGAGCCTAAACTAAGCCCAATCTGAAGCTAGCCTGTCCTTTCTCCTGCGTTCAGCAGACTCTTATTCCCCCTTTCTAAGCTGGGGTCGTGTTCAAAATATGCAGGGCTGAGGAACAAATGAAACCTCCCTTGCCTCACCCATACCTACACAGCCGTGGATGCTGCTGTGCTTTCTGTGAAGCTGTGCAATCTCTCCCGCCCCGCCCCCGCCCAGTGGTGTAGCAGTCAATCTTGACGTGCAGGCTCTCATCATAGCAGTCCCATAGCCATGACCCCAAGGAAAGCCCAAAAATCAACAATCCTGTTCTAGCAGTTTCATTTCTACCAAGGGCAGGACAGGATGATGTCCCGGGAGGGGCTCCAGGATGGGGCACCCCACACCCTTGATGTCACGTGCCTGAGGCCGGGCAGGCGCGCGAGGGGCTGCCCGCACCACGGCCGGCCACTCCCTTCCCCGCCGGGGGCGCTCCCCCGGCGACTCCCGGCGCCGGGCGCGGGCTCCCTTTCCGCGCGCGCAGGGCCGGCTCCCGGAGCGGGGCCCCAGTCCCGCCGCTGCCGCGAGGCCTCGCCCGCCCCCGCCGGGCGCCGCGCCGGGCGCCCGCCCCGCCGCAGCAAGGGCGGCGCGCTGCCCGTGGCGCCGCGGGCGGGCGCTAGAGGCCACGGCCGGTCCCGGGGGCGGGCGAGCGGGGGCGGCGCGGCAGGCAGACGAGCGGGAAGCCAAGGGGCCGGCCGGGGGGCGCGACCCCGGGCGCACTCGGCTGCGGGGTCCCGGGTCTCGCGGCTGCCTCCGCGGACGGGGCGCCCTTGCCCGGCGGAGCACATGCGCGGCCGGCGGGGCTTCCGGGGCGCTGGCTGGCCTGCTGGCGTGGCCTGCGCGGGGCGCTCGACCGGCTCGCAGCTTCTCGGGCTGCCTAAAGCAGCGCACCCCCCCCCCCCCCGGCGACTTTCTCTGGGCTTCGGATCGGCCCACCCGGCCTGGGAGCCCTTTGGCTGTGGCCGTGCTTCCGAGCGCGGAGCTACTTCGGAGCGCAGCCGCGCCCCAACGATGGGTGCGGGGAAGGCCCGCTTGACATACCGGGAGGGTTCGTGCTGGGGCTTCCTCTAGAAGAGGGGCGCAACCGTGGTTTTAACCCAGGCTGAGCGCACGTGCGCGCGCACACATGTACCCATGCATGCTGCTGCTAAGTGCCTGCAGCTTTGGTGTTAGTGTACGAATATTAGAGATAAGCTTTTCTAGGCTGTACCACGAGCCTGATTAATGAAATGTTGGGAGTCACCCCTGCGTCGTAGCCTTTGCTTTTCGCAATCTACATTGACTAGCAGATGCTTTCAAAAACTAGTTCTTGTTTATGTTTTAGCTGTTAATTGGGAACTTTCTAAGTGGTAAACAAGTTGTCCTGTTGCTCCTGTTTTTGTTGGCAAAAAGCACGAGTGTGTGTAGTTTTGCCTCAAAGCTTTTGTTTACACACCTGTAATAGTTTCATATTGTTTACATTTGCAGCGCCCATGAAGAAGGGTTTATTTGGGGTGAAACAAACCTTTTTCTGGTACCCCTGGAAGTTCCCTCTGTTCCTTCCCAAGCCAGAGGTGGTGCTCTTCTCTGACAGAGGCACCACCGACAGCTCTGCTGTCCTGTGATTTTAGACTGTCCTTGTAGCAGCCAGAAAAACAGTGCATCTACAAACTAGACAGGTTCTTTCTTCGGGCCAGCTTCCCGTTTCCTTGTCTGTTCACAGCAGGCTATTCTGAGATAGCATTCGGAACACGATGCTGCGATGTGCAGGACCCCTGAAACTTGCCAGTGCAGACTGGGTGGATGGGACACATGGGATTGCCAACTCAGTAGGAATGGCATGAATACCATAAACATCTTTGTGCCAAACGACCATGAGCTTACTCTGTGAGGAAATGTCATCTATGGCCCACAAGAGGGTGCTCTCTGAAAAGTTGTTGTTGTTCAGTCGTGTCCGACTCTTCGTGACCCCGTGGACCATAGCACGCCAGGCCTTCCTGTCCTGCGCTCTCTCCCGGAGCGTGCTCAAGTTCATCTTCATCGCATCGGGGATGCTATCTAGCCATCTCATCCTCTGCCGTCCCCTTCTCCTTTTGCCTTCAGTCTTTCCCAGCATCAGGGTCTTTTCCAGGGAGTTTTCTCTTCGCATTAGGTGGCCAAAATAGTTGAGCTTCAGCTTCAGGATCTGTCCTTCCAATGAGCACTCAGGGTTGATTTCCTTTAGGATGGACTGATTGGACCTCCTTGCAGTCCAGGGGACTCGTAAGAGTCTTCTCCAGCACCATAGTTCGAAAGCATCAATTCTTCGGCGCTCAGCCTGCCTTACAGTCCAGCTCTCACAGCCATACATTACTACTGGGAAAACCATAGCTTTGACTGTACGGACCTTTGTCGGCAAGGTGATGTCTCTGCTTCTTACGATGCTGTCTAGGTTTGCCATAGCTTTCCTCCCAGGGAGCAAGCGTCTTTTAATTTCATGGTTACAGTCACCGTCTGCGGTGATCTTGGAGCCCAAGAAAGTAAAATCTGTCACTGCTTCCATTTCTTCCCCTTCTCTATGCCAGGAAGTGATGGGGCCAGATGCCATGATCTTTGTTTTTTTAATGTTGAGTTTCAAACCAGCTTTTGCACTCTCCTCTTTCACCCTCAACAAGAGGCTCTTTAGATCCTCTTCGCTTTCTGCCATTAGGGTGGTATCGTCTGCATATCGGAGGTTGTTGATAATTCTCCTGGCAATCTTAATTCAGACCTGTGATTCATCCAAGCCGGCATTTCTCATGATGTACTCTGCATATAAGTTAAATAAGCAGGGCGACAATATGCAGCCTTGTCGTACTCCTTTCCCAATTTTGAACCAATCGGTTGTTCCATGTCTGGTTCTTACTGTTGCTTCTTGACCCTCATACAGGTTTCTCAGGAGACAGGTAAGGTGGTCTGGTACTTCCATCACTTTAAGAATTTGCCACAGTTTGTTGTGATCCACACAATCAAAGGCTTTAGTGTAGTCAATGAAGCAGAAATAGACGTTTTTCTGGAATTCTCTTGCTTTCTGCATGATCCAGCGAAAGTTGGCAATTTGATCTCTAGTTCCTCTGCCTCTTCGGAACCCAGCTTGTACTTCCAGTAGTTCTTGGTTCACATACTGCTGAAGCCTAGCTTGTAGGATTTTGAGCATCACCTTGCTGGCATGTGAAATGAGCGCAATTGTACGGTAGTTTGAATACTCTTTGGCGTTGCCCTTTTTTGGAATTGGAATGTAAACTGACCTTTTCCAGTCTTGTGGCCACTGTTGAGCGTTCCAAATTTGCTGGCATATGTCAAGGGATTGCTTTTTTCCAATTAGCTGGAAACAAAATTAAAACAGAGGTTCCACCCAGCATCTTATATAGTGGTATATTCACTGGCAATATTGTTCCCCATGGCCAGGACCCTTTTAAAGATTTACCCACAGGGAAGTTTCATTCAGCAAAGGTCTTTGAGAATTACAAATAAAAGTGTATTGATTACAAGTTCAGCTGGCTTTATTGCTTTCTATTGATCCTGGCTGAGCTTAGTAAATAATTTTGCTCTGAATTTCCCTTAGTGAATAATTTTGCTTTGCTTTTGCCCCATGTCTATTTGTCTGTTTCTATTCACCCACATGTGGGTGTGACAATTACTGGCTGTGTGTGCGCGCGCATGTGTGTATTTGGCCTTAATCTGAAGGACAATTCATAAGCTTTATACCACTCACACCTGTTTCTTTCTCCTTGGGAATTTTCACTTCCATCACAGCTACTGATGAGTGCAGAAGCTGAACATTTAGCTCTAAATATGTTTTGAAATTAGAGTTCTATCTATCTATCGTCTCTCTCTCTCACACACACACACACACAAATTTATAAATAGTGTTACTTTGCTACTGAAAAAAAATTAAAAAGGAGAAAAAAGAAATGAAACTGACATGTGGCAATTCAGGGGAGAATTACTCATGGAGCCTGCAAAGAGGAGGAGTTTTATTTAAAGGCATAGGAACCCTGAAAGATCTCAATAGGTGTTGTCTGGTCACACTAAACGGACTGGGGCTGCTACTGCATTTTATTACAACAACAACAACAACACTACATATCAGCTCTAAAAACAACAGGAGGACAAAGTAGTTCCATATTCCATGACAGATGGTTTGTTGCTGCAGCAGCAGCACCTCATCTGATCTCAAGCAGAGATTTCATCCAGTTACAGACAAAACAGGAAATGAGAGATTAGGAGCCCCTGCCATTAAGCAGGAAAGGGGCCCAATTCTGAAATCTCTCTCCGCCCATCCACCTCCAATTTGCCAGTACAGTCTCAAGGGTGCTCAGAGCTCAGCCAAGAAGCAGAGGAACTGGCCCCAGAGCTTTGAGGTATCAGGGGGCAACTGGTCCAGAACAGGATGCCTGTGGCCAAGCCCCCCCTGGGACCGGCAGCTGTGGCCTTGCAAGCAGTACAAAACACCCTGCTCTTGGTGAGCCAGCTGAGAGATCCCCCGTCAAGGCTGGCAGCAGCAGAGCGAAGGCGAGCATCCGCATCCCCGGCACAGAGGAGGCCAAGGTGGTTTTTCCAGAGTGGCCCCCTACAGCAGGGGGAGAGCAGAAGTGCTGGAATTTGTCCAAAGATAAATGAGGACGTGACTGGTGGCCCCTTAAAGTTGGACATACCCTCGCCATGGCAGCGATGGGCAGATGGCGGAGCAGGCACTGCTGGGAGAGCAACAGGGTCCGACATGAGCAATACCAAAATGACTCCCTGCCCCTCAATTGGACTACTGGGGTAACCAGGAATGGGCGCGTGTGTGGAAGGGCTGTGAGCCAGGCCCAGGTGTGGTCCTCAACCCGCCCTGGCGTGTAGCCGCTACTCCGAGGCCCCCCGTCACACCACTCGCAGTGTGTGCTTTTGCCCCAGGCCTCGGTTGGGGTGCCTCGGGGCTCCAGTGAGGAGCACGCAGGCCCTGCCCTGCGGCAAAAGCTGCCATGGACTGCAGCCCACCTTGTCAGATGCATGTGGTATTATTCTGTGTACCTATGTGGAGGGGCTGGGTGGATTGTGACCCAGGCGGTAAAAGGAAATGGAAATGCAGGAAGCATGGAGAGCCACCATGACTCCAGGAACTTGCTTTGCGGGCCCCGCCGAGACCCTTTTCCGCCCTGGATCCTATGACTATCAACTCCTTACCACCCATGTAAAGGGGCTCTGTTGCCAGTGGAATGGGGGATGGGTGCTTATGCCTTAATGGTCAATCGGGAGGGGGGAGAGCAGAGACACAAGGGCAGCACCAGCATGCTGGATTCGTCCCTCAGTAGTTGCGGGGAAACCAAACTGGTGCCATGTCTGTTCCAATTGTCGTCTGTAGCACACAACACGTTGACCCAGCCAGGTGCTTCACCATCATTCACTCTTACAAGCCTCTGGGAGGAGGTTGCTGCCATGCCCATTTTACAGCAGGAGAACTGAGGCCAAGGCCTCAGAGGAAGCTTTCAGAAGTGGAACCCAAATCCAGGTCCAACTCTCTATCACCTGCATCTTAAATGATCTCAACTAATGGCAGGACTACACTCCAAATGTAAACTAATGTTGAGCTATATGGTGGGGAGGGACACAAGAAACATTTTGTTTGTTGTTCAGTCGTTCAGTCGTGTCCGACTCTTCGTGACCCCATGGACCATAGCACGCCAGGCCTTCCTGTCCTGCGCTCTCTCCCGGAGCGTGCTCAAGTTCATATTCATTGCATCGGTGATGCTATCTAGCCATCTCATCCTCTGCCATCCCCTTCTCCTTTTGCCTTCAGTTTTTCCCAGCATCAGGGTCTTTTCCAGAGAGTTTTCTCTTCGCATTAGGTGGCCAAAATATTGGAGCTTCAGCTTCAGCATCTGTCTTTCCAATAAGCACTCAGGGTTTATTTCCTTTAGGATTGATTGATTTGACCTCCTTGCAGTCCAGGGAAACATAGCATCCTCATAAAACTACATTTCCCAGGGTTCTTTGCACAGCTCTGTGCTTAAAAGGAGAAGTGCCAGAGCCCAGACATGCTTGCAAGTCTGTGGCTCTCCTCTTCGCCCTAAACCCCAATGTGCAGGTGTGAGGGAAAAGCACAGTCGGTGCACTAAGCGAGTCCTGGCTCAGCTTAAACCCTGCTGTCCCTGACCTTCCCAGCAATGCTCTTATTCTGTCCCCCAGCTGCCCAGGAGAGCAGAGGTTGGTAAGAACAGATGTTACTGGCAGTGGCAAAGGGGGCTTTGTGCCCACAGCCCCACACCCAGTTTCCGTCACTTCCATTGATTGATTGATTGATTGATTGCAATTATACCCCGCCTTTTTTCCTCTTGCAAGGAACCCAAGGCGGCTTACATTATCATCCTCCTCTCCATTTTATCCTCACAACAACCCTGTGAGGTGGGTTGGCCTGAGAGTGTGTGACTGGCCCAAAGTCACCCAGTGAGCTTCCATGGCCGAGTGGGGACTAGAACCCGGATCTCCCAGCTCCTAGTCCAACACTCTTGCCGCTACACCACACTGGCTCTCCCTTTGCAAGACCCACGGGGGTGTTCTGAGGGTGTTACCGACCCAAAGCTGGTTCTCCCTGCAGTGGGAATGCCCACCCTACGGGGGCCAGAGTCTGCTGGTGGGTTTCCGCACCTCCCATCCCACACTAGAGGTACTGTGAGAAAAATGGAAATGGCACCTGCCCCAATTCTCCCCCTGCCTGTAAGAACCTGAAAATAGCTTTGATGGGCGAGACCAGAGATCAGTCATCCAAACACCCTGCCCCAAGGAAGCTCACGAGGGCACCAGGGGGAGAGATGTGCCCTGTGCTTTGCCCCAACAGCTGGTACCCAGACCTAGAACACCTCTGAGCAGGGCCTGGAGGTGGCTCCATTGTTTCCTGTCATGGCTAAGAGCTGCCATGTGGCCTCCAAGAATTTCTCCAGTCCTTTTCCAAAGCCAGGCACACGTCCTGCGGCAGTGAGTTCCCTCCGTGCCTTATCAGCATCCCGCCACATCTCCAGGCCACAGGAGACCGGTCGCTTCCGGCCCCTCCCCCGCAAGAACTCACCGCTGCCGGAGGGCCGGACGCGGCGGGAGATCTCCAGCAGGATCCGTGAGTAGCAGGCGATCATGACCAGCAGCGGGAGCAGGAAGAGGCCGAGGAAGCCGAACATGTTGTAGGCCGTCTCATGCCAGCGCTGGGCAAAGGAGCCGTGCGTCGTGCACTGCGTGAAGTTCCGCGGGGAGGTGATGGTGACCGTGTGGAACAGGAACAGCTGCTGGGCAGAGAGAGGTGCGGGAGGGGCCTGGAGCAGCCGGGCGCCGCATCTCCCCGGGCGCGGGCGGGCGCGGCCACCCCCGTTCCTGAGCCAGTTCCGCCGGGCTCGTCGCGGGGCCAGCTGCCGGCCCGCCCCAGGGGCACGGCGCAGCTCCCTGCAGCCCGCGGCTTGCCGCCCACCCCGCTTGCCCTCCGCAGCCGCGGGCTCCGGGCCGCCGGCGCTGCGCGAGCGGCTGCCTGCCCAGGCGCAGCCCCGGGTACCTGAGGCGCGGAGAGCCCGGCGCTCAGCAGCCACGCCGCGCGCGGCGAGGCCGGGCTGCGCGGCCAGGCCGTGGCCAGCGGGTGCAGGATGGACGCGTGGCGGTCCAGGCCGATGAGCGCCGTCACGAAGGCCGAGGCGTACATGGCGAGCAGCTTGAGGAACATCAGGAGCCGGCAGGCCGCGTCGCCCGCCCGCCACTGCAGCGCGATGTTCCAGGCCGCGTCGAGCGGCATCACCACCAGCGCCACCAGCAGGTCGGCCGCCGCCAGGTGCCGGAGCAGCACGCGGGCCCGGGGGGCCCCGGAGCCCCGGGCGGGGCGCCGCCCGCCGCCGCCCAGCACAGCCGCGTTGCCGGCGGCGGCGACGACGCTCAGCGCCAGGGTGAGCCCCACGCGGGCCTGCGCGGCGGCCGAGAAGGTGGGCAGCGCCACGGGCGCCCCCAGGATGCCGTTGGCCCACGCGGCCCCCTCCACGGGGAGCAGGCCCCCGCGCGGGCCTGGGGCGCCCGCCCCGCGGCCGCTCTCCGCCGGGGCCATCGCGCGCGGACAGGACTGGCCGCTGCCTCCGCGGCAGCCGGGGAGGCCAGCCGCGGCCCCAGCGGGGCGCGCTCGTGGGCCGCGCGCCCTCCGGCAGCCCCCGCCCCGCTGGGCGCCTCCGCGATGCCCGCCCCTCCCCGGAGCCGGGGACGGCCGCCGCTCCCGCGCGCGGAGGCCGCCAAGGGCGCGGGGAGCGCCTTCCCGCTGCGCCCGGCCCGGCCCGGCCCAGCAGACGCCGCCGCCGCTCCCCGCCCTCGCTCGGAGGGGCGCCCTGGGCCGAGGCCAGGCGCTCGGGACGCGCTCGGCGTCGCACTGCCCGCTCAGCCCCCTTGCGCGCGAGCGGACTGCTAGCGCTTCCGCGCCGCGGGAAACAGCCGCCCGGCTGCGGGGCGCCTGCCGCGGCCCGAGGCGGTCCGCGTCCCTTCCTCCTGGTTTTGCCTGCCCGCTAACGGCTGGCACGGAGACGCGCGAGCGGCCGCGGCCGCGGCCTCCGCGACTAGCGTTTTTTCCCTGGCCCGCTTGCGGCGCCGCGATCCTTCAGCCAGCCGTGGCGCGCGCGCAGCCGCTCACACCCGCCGCTGCCCTCGGAGGGCCGTGCTGCACCGTCCAGCCCCGCGGCAGAGCCTTCGGGGGAGCCGCAGAGACAGCGAAGTCTTGTGGCACCTTCACGCCCAGAAGGTTTGTGATGGGACAAGCTTTCGGATGGACTGCAGTCCACCAGCACTGGTGTCATGGTGAACCTGCTGGTGTTTAAGATGCCACAAGATTCTTTGTTGTTTTATACAAAAGCTGGTGCTGGTGTCCTGTTTACAAAGGCTCTTTTGTTTCCATCTTGTGGGAAAGACAGAAGAATATGGAGCAACCCTTGTCTAGAGACAACCCTTCCTGGTTCCTTTTGGCCCCACCTGATGCCAGCACACAGGACTCCTGGGCAGCGGGCAGGCCTCCAGCGTGGGGGCCGCCTCCAAGAAATGCTTTTTGCAGTGCTCCAGGCAGATGCATCACTGGGGGTTGGGACCGACCCATCATTTTAATTTCCCATAATGCTCCTGATGTGGCATCATTCCAGGGCATTGTGGGGAGCTGAAATTGCACCCCACCCCACCCCAGCTGGCAAGAGCTCTGCTGCTAGGAAAGGCATCCAGGGCCCCCCGACAGTACTTTGCCAAGGGCGCCTGCGCGTCTGGAGCTGCCCAGTGGCCGACAGGATCCCTTCTTCTGGACCACACAAGCAACAGAGAAATCCCCTATTTTAGCTCAGCTCCCCCTCCCCGAGACAGGAGTTCTTGCTCTTTCTAGTTCAGGTTTCAGCTTATGTGAAATTTGGATTGTTTGTTTTTAAACATCTTCTAAAAAATCAGGCCGCTACTGTTCATTATCCACAGATATCCTGAGATTGGGGAGGTGGTGGCTTACAACAGTCCTGCAATGTAGTCCTCTGTTAATATTGCAGCTGAGAAGTGGTTTGGATTTCCAGCACCAAATCCCCCACACCACACAGCCCTGAGGTCGGTGCAGCCCAAATCCATCTGCTTACATTGCTCCCTCTGATCTGCTCCCAGCCTAAATCCAGCACTTCATTGCATGCCTGAGCTCCGTTGCCTTTCATACAAATGCTTCACACTTTTCGATGTTTAACAATTAAAGAAACAAATCCCATACTTTCTACGTAAGTCAGAAAGAGCCAAAAGTCCTCCCATTTATGCTCCCTTTTGCTGGGGCCGGGGAGGCAGTGGGGGCTGCAACACATGACTTTTCAACCTCAGCTGCACTGATTTCTCCATCTTTTTCTATGGTCGGTCAGCAGTCGTGACTTCTGCCCCAGACAACCAAAGAACTAACTCTGTAAATTTAGAACAGAAGCTGATTCAACAAAACTTGTGTGTGTTTGTGTGTACTGGACACCCCAGAGGCTTGTGAAGAAGAAGCGGGCCAGCTCTGCTAGATGCTGGCGTTGTAATGTGGACACTGCGTCACTGAGGCATGTGATACAGGAATGCCCAGTGGTGGCTTCTTTCTGGTTGGAAGTTACAGCTGCATAAATTTTGTTCTGGAAAAATCTATGATAATTGCAGATGTTCATACACTTTGAAACTATATTCCTGTGACATGGGGATTAACAGATAGACAGCTGAAGTGGGCTCTGAGAGCTCTCGCAGTTGCAAAGAGACTCAAACTTCACGCCTGGGAGGGTAAACACCCCCGCCTGTCCTTCAGCGCGCGGAAGATCTCACTGCGCTTGCTGCGTGTGATCATATCTCTTCCCGTCACCAATTTCATCTGGATGCTTATTTAGATATAGAACTGCTTATATTAAAGTATATATTTGAAACAGAAGTGTCGAATCTTCCCCTCCCCTTTAATTAATGGTGCTGTGAATGGATATGCTTTTTTGTTATGTTATTTTTGTTGTTGTTTTGTTATAATTGCATATATATATATATATATATATATATATATATATATATACACACACACACACACACACACACACACACATCTGAAGACAACTTAGACTCTGGATATGATGGGATGGCTTGGACCCCAACCTTTTCACACCTCTCCCCCGAACCCTCAACCCATGGTGATTGGGGCTGGCTGGAGTCTGTTCTTTGCAGGGAAGTGTTAGCCCATTTCCTGGGGGGGATCTTCACAACAACGGAATGAGAAGCGCATTGGAGTATTATCCATATTTCAGAGAATCGGCTTTGGTCTGTCAGGGACACACAAAGCAAGAAAAGCCAAGTATACCATACCTTTACAATCCGGTTTTCAGGGGTCACACAGCGCTTGAAAGGAACATAGTTCTGGGTGGGGGGAGTAGAACAGAATGTCATCAAACTGGCATGGGCTGCTCAACCAATGAGAGAGGCTTGTTTCCTGCCCTGTCCAGGCTCTCCCCTGCTACTACATTATTAAGAATGGAAAGCAACTAATAGGCTCCCTGTGAGAGCGCCCCCACACACATTTCACCACATTCCAGCAATCTGCTGCAGAGTTATACCTCTTTTCCCTGTTGCCCAGTGTGCATACTTTTCCCTTGAGAAGCCAAAATCCACGGTTCTCAAGTGCAACATCTGAAGGGTCCCCATGAGAGTATCCTCCCCCCCCGCAATTTCTCTTCATTCCAGGAATCTGCTATAGAGTTATTACTTCCACCCCCACCCCTGCCTTTCTCCTTCTCTGGGCACTTTCTCCCTGCTTGCAGTAACAGGCTCCCCAGACCTCGCCAGATGGGAGAAGCAACTTTACATAAAGTCAAAGAAGTGACTTTACACCATATCAGAGATCTGGTTTAACACAACGATGGAGAAGTGAAGTAATGCAAACATCAGAGAAGTGCATCATCATGGAGGCTAATTACTGGTAAAATGGGAGTGCAGGGTGATTCTGAAGGCCAAGGGTATCATTATAAGAGCACCAACCTGGGCACAGGCCCCGGACCTTTTTTTGAGCTGTCCCCTGGATCTTTTGAGCTGTCCTAATTGCCTTTTTTTTTTTTACATTTTCCCATTGACTTGTATTGGAAAACAGAAATGACCATAACTTTTTTAGTTTGCATGATAAATACATGACATTTGAAGACCTGGTACCCCCATGATTGAACCTGCCCAATTTCAGGCAGTTAGGTCTAGCAGCTTTTGTGCTACTCACAAGTAAAATTTGCTATTTTCAAGAAAATCTGTCAAAGCAAAGAGCTGTGTTTTTTGTGTGTGCTTCCTCATAAGTGCATAGAGTTTGGGGATCTGGCAGCCCCTATAGAGCTGACTGAACCTGCCAAATTTCAGACAGGCCCAGTAGGTTTTGTGCTAGCCATGCATAACGTTTCCCTTTCTCAAAGACTAAAACAAAAAGTAAAACTTGTCAAGCCACACAGGTTATTAGATACCCTAATCAGAAGGTGTTTAAGGTGACCATTAGGAGGTCACTATCCCTAATCTGTAGTGTAGGGCTTCTTTGAGGTGCAAAAAACCTCTCTCCCCCTACTTTTCTGCTCATACATGCCCACTGTTGGGAGCTTGCTTGCAATGCCATTTTGAAGAGGGAAAAGGAAGGGAAGAACAACTTTTGGCATTTTGAAGAGGGAGAAGGAAAAAGAAACCAAATGCACAGTTACAAGATGGGGGATACCTGGCTCAACAACACTACAAGCAAGAAGGATCTTGGAATGTTGTCGATCACAAGCTGAATATGAGCCAACATTGTGATGTGGCTGCAAAAAAGGCAAATACTATTTTGGGCTGCATTGATAGAAGCATAGCTTCCAAATCCGGGGAAGTACTAGTTCCCTTCTACTCATCACTGGTTAGGCCTCATCTGGAGTACTGTGTCCAGTTCTGGGCACCACACTTTGAGAAGGATGCAGACAAGCTGGAGAGGGTTCAGAGGAGGGCAACCAAGATAATCAGGGGACTGGAAACAAAGCCCTATGAGGAGAGACTGAAAGAACTGGGCATGTTTAGCCATGAGAAGAGAAGACTGGGGGGAGATAGGATAGCGCCCTTCAAGTACTTGAAAGGTGGTCCCAGAGAGGAAGGCCAGGATCTCTTCTCAATCATTCCAGAATGCAGGACACAGAATAATGGGCTCAAGTGACAGGAAGCCAGATTCCGGCTGAACATCAGGAAAAACCTCCTGACTGTTAGAGCAATAGGACAATGGAACCAATTCCCTAGAGAGGTAGTGGGCTCTCTCACAGTGGAGGCATTCAAGACGAGGCTGGACAGCCATCTGTTAGGGATGCTCTGATTTGGATTCCTGCAATGAGCAGGAGGTTGGACTTGATGGCCTTGCAGGCCCCTTCCAACCCTACTATTCTATGATTCTATGAACTCCATGTAAAATACTGGTATTTCATACAGCATCTGATTTTGCTGCCCCAAACTGGAACCTTTGGGTTCTGCAGAAGTTAAGTAGCTTCAGTACAGCAAAGGATCCAATCAGCCTCCACAAACTTCTTTCTCCCCCTCCACTTTATTTCTCCTAAATAGCTATAAGATTTAAATTACTCCAATAGGAGGGTTAGGACTATGTGGCATCATAATTGAGGAACTGCTGAGGCTTTTAAATAGGTTCTATAGTTTTAAAAAAGCTAGAAAAAGCCCTCCACCACCTCACCTCATAAAGTTCATTTAAGTATGTGCAATCCTTACAAACCCTCCACAGCCTTCTAAATTCCTCTGAAGTACTACCTCTCTGAAAGGATCCACTTGGCTTAGGGAATTCTCTCTTCCACCACCCTGCCCCCCCCCCGCATTTCCAATCACCATTCTTCTTTTCTTCTTCCCCCCATGTCCTATTCTCTTCTTTATTCCACCCAGAGCATAGCTTGGGGAATTCTTAAAGAGAATTCTCTTCGGTGGGCAAGAGAAGCTCTGAACTGTATTTGACTTTATACAAACAGACAAGCGGGTTGGTTTTCCTTCTCCTCACTCAAGCCTTTGAGAAAAGGGGGTTCACATGGTTGCAGAGAAACCAATGTGGGGCTGTTTTGTTTGTCAGTTGCCATTATCCAGCAATAGGAAGGGCTGCAGCTCAGTGGCGGAGCACACGCTTGGCATGCAGGAGGTCCCAGGTTCAATCCCCGGCATCTCCGCGTAGGGCTAGGAAAGAATCTTGCCTGAAACCCCAGAGAGCTGCTGCTGCCAGTCAGTGTGGACAATATGGGGCAAGATGGACCCAGGGTCTGACTCAACATAAGGCAGCTTCCGATGTTCCTGTGCACAGAAAGCATTAATAAAAATAGGAGTTTTTGGTTTGTTTTCTAAGTGGAGGGGAGATAAATACTGCTAATTTATACAGTCCTATGTATGCCTACTCAGAAGCCCCATCATGTTTAATGAGGCTTACCCTCAGGAAAGTGTGCACAGGATTCTTGCAGGGTGGGGGGTTGCACCTTGATGTTCTGCATGTTTACTCAGAAATAAGTCCTGAGTTGTGAGCATGGTACTGCCGGCTTAGAAATAGAAATATTTATTAATACAGTCTACAACCAGCTCATCTGCATAAAAAATCTAAAAATGTCACAATAAATGAAAATATTCCCAAACAATAAATAGATGAACAATATAAACACTAAATGAACAATAAAACATTATTTAAAATTACCTATTAGAGATTAAAATTAATATTATAAGAATTTTAAAGCATTATATGCTTTAAAATGGCCTTGTAGGCCCTTTCCAACCCTACTATACTATTCTATGATATACAATATCCCCACGAATCTTACATGCGGCTGCAAAAAAACCTTGCACAGGAATCTGTTAACTGCACATTAGCACCTAAAAGAAGCTGCCTGGCAACCGCAACGTCAGATCTGCCCGGAAACCTTCTAAGCAGAGGAGAAATAAACTTTACATGAATTTCTTGATAAAACCGACAAGAAAAGATAACATGTTTGGTTGTTTCAACCATTCCAATACCGCAAGGGCAAATCCTCTCTGCCATTGGAGTCTTACTGTATCTCCCCTCCAGTACCGCTGAGGGGAGTACTCGCCATCTGGCTAAAGGGAAAGCCCTGCAAAGAGTAGGAGACTCCAAAAACAATACATAGGCGGCCATTCTTACAGTGTATCTGATGTCCTCCCGTGCCAGAAAATCCGGTACTCTGCTAATATCACACTGCCGTTCAATATCCAACACTCTCTGTTTGGTAGTTGCCATTGCCTTATCCAATCCCATTGTTAGGAGAGTCTGTGGAGAGAATCCCAACAATGTAATCTTTTGCTGGGCTGCAGTCAGCCAAGAAGAACGAAAGCTGTCCTGAACAATGAAAGACGTCAATCCTTGTGGGCAATAATTTAATTTGAGCCAAAAGTTAATAGAAGCAAGGCTTACCCTAGCCTCTGTTTTAATCAGGCCAGATTCTAAACGCATACTAGCGTTAGAAACACCACTGGGCATGTGGAAAATTGCCCTTATAAATTTGGATTGAACTCTTTCTAATGGGGCAAAACAAGAGGATGTTGGGCCTAGAGTTGTCCCATACAGAAGTTGAGATAGTGTTTTGGCCTGATATAATTTAAGGGCAGCAGGTATATATTGTCCTCCATCAGTGTGAAAAATTTTTAATATAGCCTGAGCAGATCTTTGGCCAGTCCTGGGCACATACTCATGATGAACATTCCTTGCCCCTGAAGATTGTAACATCACTCCCAGATACTTAAAACGTGTCACCTGCTCTACTCTATGTCCATTAATACTCTATATCCTAATTTTAGGATGCTTCCCAAAAGACATAACCTTTGTTTTCTGGTAGTTTATCTCCAACTGATTCTCATTACAATAGAGACTAAATGCCCGTAGGGCTCTTCTGAGGCCCACAGGAGTTCTGGAGAGTAATGCCGTGTCATCAGCATAGAAGAGTGCAGGAATCTTTCTATCGGCTAAAGTGTGGGGGGGAATATATCAGGGGTATTTAGGCAACTGATCACATCATTAATATAAAAAGTGAATAATAAAGGTGCCAAAACACATCCTTGTTTCACTCCTTTTGATGTTACACTGGAGTTGGTAAGATGTCCAATCCTATTGCATCTGACTTTCAAAGATGTGTTACAATATAGGGCTTGCATTAAATATAAAAGCCTTTGATCGATGGATGTGGCCTCAAGTTTCTCCCATAGTCTTTCTCTAGATATAGAGTCAAATGCAGTCTTTGGGTCGATGAATGCTGCATATAGTGAAACTGTGGTACTGCCGGCTTAATACAGTGCCTACCCAATTCCATCTAATGAACTGACCACCCTTTCAGCTCAGTCCTATGCATGTTTTGTCATTTGTGGGTTTGGGGCTTTTTTTGCTTCAGTGGTGAGGGAAAGGAACTTGGTGCATGCTCAGAGTTTCTCCATAACTGAGCCCTACTTTGGAAAACAGACTCATTGGGTGAATCCTGGTGAAGTCTTGGCACAAATGAAGTTATGGGCAGGAAGATACAATGAGAGCTTGTGCATAACAAGGAGGTAGAGGAGAGTTGCACAAAACAAGACATCTGTTTTTATGAAAAGTTGCTAGAGGATGGTAGGATGAGGAGGGATGGTTGCATGGACAGGAATAGAAGTGGTAGGGGGAGAATGTAAGTGCTCAGTGGTGAAAGAAAAGCATTCTGCATATGCTCAGAGGCACTCCCTATTTAAGAACATAAGAGCTGTGCTGCATCAGACCAAGGTCCATCTAGTCCAGCATTCTGTTCACACAGTGGCCAACCAGATGCCCACGGGAAAACCCACAAGCAGGACATGAGTGTAATAGCACCTTCCCACCCATGTTCCCCTGCTGCTAACACTGGTGAAATATAAATACATTCTAGTAATTCTAAATTTGTACACATGTATATCTTTCAGAGACTTTGCAGGTTTCTTGCTTGGGGGACAACTCTAATGACCTGTGCATTTTCATACAAACTTACCCAAAACCTATTGGGGAAGGAGGGAAGGGAAGGGAAAGCAAATCACTCCCTCCCTCAAATTGGAGAACTTCCCTTCCAAATGAACAGCTGCACCTCTCCTTCTGAAACTTTGTTGGTTTCTTACTTAGGGACACCTCTAGTCTGTCTGTAATTTTCAGGACAATGGTCCACAAGGAAAATAGGGAGATAAGTATGTCCTCTTTTGGAGACCTCAAAATGTCAAGGCTACCCTTGCACAAAAACCCCTGTGGCCATCATTCTGAAATTTGGCAGACATTATCTCCTCTGATGGGGCAATGAATCCTGAAATTTTTATACAGTTCTTCCAAGGAATAAAAATGTTATTGGCAGTTCCCGTTAAAAGAAAATGAAAATATAAATTCTGCACCTATTTTTCTGACATTGGGCAGGTGTAATCCCATTCTAGGGGGCGACTATGCCTGAAATTATCATCCAGTTCTGACCAAGAAAAAAAAAAGTTTTTTTCTAATTTCCCATAGTAGTCAACAGGAAGCATAAAGGCTCATTTTTCCAACCTTGACTCAGGTTTGGAGCTGAAGTGGACTGACTACACACTGGCCCAACCAGAAGCGGGATGTTTTCCAAAATGCTGAATCGGGGCTGGAATTGAAGTGGGGTGGGGGGTCAGTGCACACTTTTTACGTATGTATGTAATCTATACACACGTGGAAGCACACCACATGCACGCCCCTCTCATATATATATATATATATATATATATATATAATATGAGATTTGCTTAGACTCAGATATATATATATATATATACACACACACACACACACAAATTTGTGTTATGGGCCTGTGCCCTGGATCTTTTAAGAACCTAGCAACGCCCCTGCTGAAGGCCTCAGCGGGGTCATGGCCAGGTGAAAGACACACCCTTGGGCGGGGCTGTCATGCCGAAGGAAATGCAGAGGACAGGGGCACACAGCACCAGAAGCACGGAGAATCAGAATTAAAGAAATAAAATGGAGGACAAGTCGTGTCAGAAAATCCTGCTTTTCCACTGGAAATCTCTGGGGTGGCTGCAGATTCTCCACGACGTCATCTGCCGCCAGCAACCTTGAAATGCTCCCAATTCGCAGCAAATTCCTCGTGAGGACAGCCCCCGGAGAGGCTCGAATGACCCCCCAGCCCGGCTAATGAGCTGCACCACTGCTCTGCGAAGTGGCTTTGTGTCTTGCCTTTGTGTCTTGCCCCTGCCAGGCTCACAAGGCCTTTGAGGTGCAAGGCACCCCCCTCACACTCTGTCCACCTCTCCCTGCCTTGCAGTGCCTGGGCCTGCCTCTGCCACTGTGCAGAGGGCTGGCCTCTGTGAAGGGATGGGCAGTACATCGGGCAAGCCAATGGCTCTCCTGTGTGAGGCAACAGACGCACACGTTGGGTTCTTATGTGGGGATCCCAAATCCCCATGTGCAGCTACGAAGCTTCCTGGCTGCACAGTTACTGCCGGCCCAAATAACCCTGTGGGTTTGATGTGTTTGGTGTGCTGGAACGTGTGCTATCCGGGGGAGGGGCGGGAAGATAATGGCACACTTGCATCCTGGCTGCATTCTCACCCAAGTAGTGGAAGTAACATGTTCTACGGATGCTGGTGGATATTCCCCCTCTGGGGCAGGGGTGGGTAGGAGACAGACTGGCATCTACTGGCATCTACTGGTAGATTACAGGGTGATTCACAACAGATTGGTCGGTCCTCATTTCCTAATTGTCTAACCAGCTACAGCTGAAAAGCTTTCTCCGCTCTGCCTCCCAAATCAGATTGATGAAAAAGGACATGGGGTGGGGGCAACACTCACAGAACTTGTGAGCTTGGATCTACTACTGACTGCAAATTCCTGGGGTGAGCATATGCTCAGAGGCACCCTGTTCCTCAGTTCTTAGTGTATGCACATGCCTGAGCCACTACTTGGCACCTGGCTCTGGCTGGTGGACCTCAGGGTTCTAGCAAAATAACAAAATAGATATGGCAAGCCTCAAATCTGCCCCCTTATGCTCTGGTGTGACACCAGCTGTGACTGGCTTTGAAGAGGCAAATCCCCCTTCCTTAAATCCCGCTCAGCTATGACTGTCAGGGTTGACTTTGGGCACATCTCTCTCCCTCTGTTCAACCTACAAGGATTTGTAAAAAAAAAATTTTTTTTTTACAATATCTGTATATTGTTCTTTGACATCAAAGGTTCTGCAGTTTACAGAATAAGAATGAAACCCAATTTAAAATCAGTAGAAACCTCCTATAAACAAATACATTAAAATGTATTTCATTTCTTTATTCATTTTTTCCAACCCACTTTCTCCTCTTAAAAAAAAAAAACAAATAAAAGCAGCTAACAGAGGAGTATATAAAACACCAATAAATACAATTAGAACTGTTAAAGTAACACCATTATTACAGACTCAACTTAAAGGAAAAGTAAAAACAGCAGTTGGAAAGACTTATCCATAAAAATCTAGTCCTTAAACCCTTCTAGTCCTTCACATACCTCCAAAAGAAGGCAAGAGAAGACAGGCAAACCTCCCTGGGGAAAGGTCTTCCAAAGTTCCAGGACCAATACAGGGAAGGCCTTGCTCCTAAATGTTAGCTGGATGTCCCAAATGGTGGGGCCCATAGCAGGGCTTCTTGGCAGATCTCGGGTGGGGGTAGTCATATGGAAGGAGGCCTTCCCTGAGCTACCCAGACCACCGAGGAACACTTTAAGGGTGAAAAATGGTGCCTGGAATGACTCCTGGGAGTGAACTGGTAACTGGTGCAGATTTGGGGTGATCAATTCATGCTGAAGTTTCCAGGCCATCTTCCAGGGCATCCCCATGTAGAGCGCCTCACAGTCACGTAACTGAGAAACTGCCAAGCGGACAGCCGTGGCCAAGGGCAGCGGCGCCACCGTCCGGCAATGTGCGTGGCTGCCAAACCACCCAGGAGTGGCACAAGAGCCCTCCAGGCCAGAGATGCTGCCTCAGAGACCAGGAGCAACAGTGGCTCTGGAACGACTGCCAGGCTGCAAGGGAACCAGCCTGTGCAACCCCCCGGGGCTGGTGTTCCCCCAACTAGCCAGCCCAGAGTCCTCCACCACCATCAGCTCTGGACCTCATCTGGATGAAACTTAAGTTCATTCACCCTCTCCCAGTTCTCCACTGATCTCAGACACAGACACAGGAAAGCCACAGCCAGGCCTGGCTCTGACGAGGAGGAATACAGCTCGTGGCACCAGAACCCTGGAGAGCCTCACCAAGCAGCTTCACGGAGCTGTCAAACATCATGGGAGACAAAACCCCGTAGGGAGGAACAACAGTCTCCCCAGCACCTCCTTCCAGAACCTATCCCCCAGGAAGGAGGAGAGCCCCTGTCAAGCCATGCCCAAACCCCCAACCGGCAGAGGTGTTCCAGAGAGAGATGTCATGGTTAGTCAATGGTATCTAAGGCCATGGAGTGGTCTATGAAAATCAATAAGGTGTCACCCTCCCCGCATCCCTCTCACAGCACAGAGCAGCCTTGGGAGGAAGGGCTGAAATAATTAGCCCTAGGTGCAGGGGAGCTGCTTAGCATTCTTCAGTGGGGAAGGAAAGTCACTTTGCACTTGCTCAGAGGCGGCTATTACTGATACTGACGACGACGACGACGAGTGGTAGTATGTTCACACATCCCACCCCCATCTGCCACTCCGACTTCCTGCTGGCAGCCATGCCCGCTGGATCCCACGCGCAGAGAGCAAGCTGGCAAAGCACACAACAGCGTCGCGGGCAAAGTCCGCACATGTACAGGCAGCACCCTCCGAGAACAACTCCCCAAGCGTCTCTCCGCCTTCGCCGTGAGCCGCGGGGAAGGGGCGGGGGCGCACGGCCTGAAATGGCGCGTCGGGATGTCCTTCCTGGCCAGCGAAGGGAGGAGCAGTCACGTCGGGAAGAGCCGCTCCGTCGGTGCCGGTGATACGCGGGTCTAAGGACGCCTGGATGCTCCCGCGGGGCTCGCCGCCTCTGGTCCAGATGTCAGGCCAGCCGGCAAAGGGCGGGCGGGGGTCAGTCGTGGGACGCCGGGAGGACGAAGCCCTCCAAGAAAGAGAGCAGCTCCATAGGAAGGCTCTGGAAAGAGAGGCGGCGGTGGTGGGAGGTTGGTCAAGGTCAGGCTGACCGCAAAGGGAAGAGTCGGGGGCGCTCCTGGCACGGGGGGCGGGGGCCTCGCATCCGGGTCTGGGGGCCCATGCAGGAAAGATCACGCCAGGGCAGCCGGCCTGCGATATGCCCCGCGCCCCTTGCCCAGGGGAGGAAGGGCGCGGGCGGCCGTCTCGGGAAAGAGCGCCCTGCTGCTGCCCCGCGGACCCGGCGCCTGCCAGCCCCTCGGCCGCCCGAGAGCCGGCGCCGAGGAGCGGCCCTCGCCCGCCCCAGCCCCAGCCCCACGTACCTGGGCGGCCCGGCCCGCCATCCTGCCTGGGAGCTCTGCCGGCAGCAGCAGCGCCTCGGCGCGCGTCCGTCGGGCGGCGCTTGCGACGGGGCGCTCGTCTTCCGCGGGCCCCGGCGCGTCGGAGCAGCACGCGGCGGCGGCGGCGGCGGCGGGCAGCCAAGCGGCCGCTTCCGGCCCGGCCGGAGAGCCGAGCGGGGGCCCCGGGGAGGAGGGCGCGCGGCAGCCGCAGGAGCAGGCGGAGGGGCGCCCCGCCGCGTCCGGGCAGCTGCGTCCGGGCTGCGGCGGCCAGGCCTCGGGTGGTGGCGCCGGCGGGCCGCGGGGCGGGCCGCAGCCGAGCCCCGGCGGACCCCGGGGGCAGGCCGGGCGCGCCCGGGCCGCTCCGCTCGGCGTCTCCCGGCAGAGGCCCAGCAGCTCGGAGAGGTGGCCGATGTAGCGGGTGGCGAGGCGCAGCGTCTCGATCTTGGTCAGGCTCTGCGCGGCGGGCGCCAGCGCGGCGGGCAGGTAGCGGCGCAGCGCGCGCAGGGCCTGGGCCAGGCGCCGCATGCGCAGCTTCTCGCGCTGGCTGGCGCTCCGGCGCTGCTGGCCGCCGCCCCGCCGAGCCCGGCTGCCGCCGAGCCCCGCGCCGGGCCAGCCCCGCGCCGAGGGCGAGCGGCTGCTGCAGGAGCCCGGCGAGGGGGCTGGCGAGCCGCTGCTGCTGCCGCCGCTGCCGGCGCCCGGCCGCTCGCCCTCCGGCCAGCCCCACTCCTGCGGCCGGGCCGCCCAGCGCGGGGGCAGCCGGAGCGCGGCAGGGAAGCAGCTGCCGGCCATGGCTGCGGGCTGGAGCCGGGCTGCGTCTGGCGGGCGGCGAGCCGGAGGCGCCCTTTATGCTGGGCCGAGGTGTGAAGCGGCACCTCTGCTCCGCCGGGCCCGTCCGCACATCAAAGGCAGGCAGGCAGGCAGGCAGGCAGGCGCGGGGGGGGGGGGGCGTCGGGGCAGAGGCCCTTCGAACATGCGTGGCGCCCTGGCCGAGAGCCGGCTGCTGGGGCCCCCTGGCCCCATCGCCGGCCTGACCTTCCTTGTGGCTGGTGGGGAGCCCTGTGCAGGTGGGCAGATGGGCAGTGGACCCCATGCCTTCCACGGCTGCAGCCATCCAAGGGAAGCCTCACTGGCACTGCCGGGAGCCCGCCTGGGAGCAAAGGCAGAGCCAGCAAACCTTCCACCGCCAGGGAGCAAAAGGAGCCCCCCCCACCACAGAGGGGCTGGCACCCCCACTGCTTGCGCTCATTCTACCCAAGGGCAATTTATCCTCCGGATGGACAGCCTTTGGTCGCTGTTGTCCTCTTCATTTGCATTTCTAGCATACAAAGTCAGTGCTCCCCAGTTTCCATATCATATGTCCTTCCAACACACTTGGAAGGTAGGCTGCGCATGATCTCTGGGGCCTCAGGACTCTGCTTTATTGCAGCAGGATGGCATCTTGAACAGTGGGGACCTGCAAGAGGTGTAATTCAGCTGGCAGGCCTCAGCTGGACAGTGGCAGGAGGAAGCAAACCCTCCAGAAATTCTTAGCAGCTGGCATGTAAGTAGCCATGTGAATGTGGACACCATAGCATGTCCTCCAGAGCTACTGATTTTCATCCTTGACTTGGAATCTCTCAAGCAGGCCAGACCACATTTGGGTTTGTATAACTGAGTGACAGACAAATGCAATGTGTGTGGGGGGGGTGGTCTAGACAGTGGGGAAGGGTATCTTTTGAACATTCGACTTCAGCAGGGATTTATTTGGGTTGCCAGATCCCAGCCCAAAGAGGGTGCGTATCTGCTTAACAGCTACACAATGCCCTGCAGTGGTGTCTTCTTGATGCATGTCCCCCCTCCCCCCCTTCCTCTCCCTGCGGAGGAAAGGAAAAGGGTCATTTTGCTATGCTGATGAGACTTCTGGGCCCAGAACTGGTGGGGTCCAGCCAGTGGCCCTCCGCTGGCTGTCAGGGAGTGGAGGGTGAACCGGTGCAGTGCGCAAGGAGGAGGCATGGCTGGGGCTTCTGTTGCTGCTGTGAGGCCAACTGAGAGGCAGATGGGGCTCTTCCCAGATCACGCCGAGGTGGCCTTACTTTCCCAGCCTTGAGAGCTGGCACCACCAGGGCCAGCCCACAGGCCCATGGCAGGGAGGAAAGGGAATGCCTGCAGCAGACCCTTCACATCCACACCTTTCCTCCGATTGGGTGAGGATTCCCCCTGCCCTGTCCTCCTCTTCCAGCAGAGGCTGCAGTGGGCCTGAGAGGCAGAGGAAGGAATCCTCCCTTCCAAATGAGGCTTTTATGATGCCAGCACCCTGCCTCATTCACAGAATTTGGCTGTGGGTGGGGGTGGGAAGACGACAGCATCATCCACGTGTAATCCTGTGTGTCCCTGTCACTTTCTCCATCTTTTTTCTTAGCATGGGAAATCTGTTAAGAAAACATGCAGTCTCTGCACAAGACTTCTGACTGTGAGTGTGGGGAGTCCCAGTATGGAAGCACCCCAGGCAAGACATGCTTTGGGGGGAGGGGGAGCTGTCCAGCTCTCCGGGCAAGAGTGTCTTCTTATTGGCCTCCAGCGACAAACACTTGCCCCATAGTGTTCGCTCACTTCCCTGCATCTTGAGGCACCCCGGGAGGAAGGGAGGGCTCACCAGCCCTCAGCAGGGCAATCAGCAAGCTGGCCTTGTTTGGCCGTTCTGTCCCAAGAATCCTAAAGTGAGGCCTGAAAGCACTGGTGGGGCCAGGAAACCTGCCCAGCGCTATAGCAGCACCTCCCCTGTCACACTCTGATGTTTCCAGGTGGATGGCACTGAGTGCTCCCTGCCCAAAGGCCTTGTGCAGCTTGTCCGTCTTTTGCTCCTTGATGGAGTTCCTGTGGTTAAAAAACAACAGCCTAGAAGAAGTGGGAAAACACGGGAGGTTACAAATGGAAGACAACAGCATCATCTAGACTCTGTGAATGAAGAATAAAAGGCTCGTCTGGAAATGGGGACCTCATTTTGTGATGCACTGAAATATATATTAGTAGGACTGTTTCCAAAAATGGCAGGTGGCAAACTTTCTGTCCTAGAAGAAGCATCCGCTCCACCTCCTCTCTTGCACAAAAGCGAATGTCTCTTTCAGCTGGTGTTTGCTGCTCTGGGTTCTTCTTTTACTCATATGAATATTTAAGCAGATTAAGCTGATTGATTAATTGAAACTTCTAGTTCATCAGCTAAGATTGCTTCCATTAGGTGGCAGCCCTGGCCAGGGTCCCTGGCTGGAGAACAGCATTAAAACTTTAGCTCCTCACTGCTGGGCATGTGAGTCTGTGTGTGCAGAACCCACGGCACTGGGCTCCAGATACCATCTCGGGGCTTCCTTAGACCAAAATTCTGACTCCAGGCAGCAGCAGGGGAGGGGCTGGAATCTCCTCCTGTGAAGCTATGGACTTGCAAGCTTGCCTGCCACCAGCTCCACCCCCCCCTCGCTTATCCAAAGTGAACAACAACAAAAGCCCCTTCCCAGCATACTCTGCCCTCGTGCCTGCACCCTGTGGCACATAGACCTGGAGCATGGTGGCGTGTGAAGCAGCTGGGAGGAGGGCAGAGCAGCTTTCCCAGGCCCAACACAGGGGGCACTTGACACCATTGGTGTAAAGGTTGCCTGGGAAACCCAGCATAGCAATTTTGGAGAACAGAGCACTTGGGGAGAAGTCCAATGGGAACACACAGCAGGAGCAGCTTCCAAAATACTGACCTGTATGAAGTGTGATGAGAAATCAACTGCTGCAGAAAAACACAGGCCCACATGGGACCCTGACTGGGTGAATGCTGGAGTACGCAGGAGAGATCCCAGGCACACATAAGCATGGAAAGGTTTAGACATGCAAAGGAACCCTCCCTTGTGCCAGTGTGGCTGCTGCTGCCGCCAGCTCAGGTACCTGGCTGATGGGAACACGCTGTGGGTGGCCTGGGGTGCCTCTCCAGCACATGCAGCCAGAGCTTGGGTTCTCTGCTGCTGCGAGGCATCCTGGCTCAGCTACCTCCCATCAGCAGTGCCCCTGCTTGGGATCTGATTACCTGCCCTTCACACCTCCGATGTCTCATTAGCTCCAGCTCCAGAGTGGGGGAGTTCAATCTACCCGGGGGATCTTCACACTTCCCCAGTTCATGTTTGGACAAGTGCAGGAGTTGCTTCACACCCCACCTCCTTGCCCTGGGAAGTCTATCCACAAGCAGATTTTCCAGCACTTGGGGAAAATTGCTAGGTGTTGGGGGTCGCTGGGCTGGGAGAAGAAGCAGAGGTGAGTCCATAGTGCTCTGTAACAGTCACTGGAGGCCCTTTCATTCTGAAATCATCTCTTCCAAGCTGGCCATAAACTTAAAAACCTCCATCACATCCTTATTGGCTGCCTTCCCAATCTTGAGATCTTTTCTAAAATCAGAGCACTGACAGAGCCATGTGATCTCATGAATGCCAGTCCCTTGCACTGTCTTCCTGTGTGTTAGGAACTGTACTGAACCTAGCAGTGGCATGGTCCCACCCAGAGTTCTGACATTCCAACCATGTCCCTACCCTCGAAATCATCTCTTCAGGGCCTCACCTCCCTCTCTTGCTCCGTATCTGTCAGACTTCTTCACTTTGTAGTCTGTTCGCACTCTTGCTCCTTGCATCTTCCTTCTTTTGTCCCCCTTTGTTCTCGCTCTCCACTCTTTGCTCACCCAGCATTGACCCCACATACTTTTTATCTTCTGCTTTCTCATGCTATGCCTGGGATTCTTGCCTTCCACTCTTCGTTTGGCTCCTTTTTGGCCATCTTTTAACACATCTTTGGGCAGTCGTCAGCTCTACTTCTGCGCTACCATCTTGATCCTGTCTTCACTCTACACGACGCACACTTCTTTCCATATTTTCTGTCTTCCAGAGTGTTTCCACATCAGACATTTATAGTACAAAATAGGCAGGCACTTGTCATTCACTCTCCTATACAAGATTTTGTTATCTATTCATTGTCCTCCTGCCTATTATTATTGTTAAGGAAATATCCAAGGCAGGTTAGGTTGAGCAGTCAGAAATTTATTAAGGCACTTCACAGCCATGGGAGACATGAAACTGTATGTCTCCCCCTCCCCCCCCCAGAAAACAGGATGCATTTATACAGACTGAAAGTAGGAAAACAAAGAAAATACACTATGCATGCTCAAGAGCTAATTTAACTCAGCAACAGTCTTATCACCTTCATAAGTACCCAACTGGCAACCAACACCACACAGTCCCATATTTGATGTGGGGATTGTGTTTGGGCACACCTCTCTCTGCTTGGGGCTGGGGTGCCAAACTCCTTTCAGCCCAATGTGTGCGTGGGGCCAAAGCAAAATGTGGCAGGGCCAAGACACCAAAAGGCCAGCATGTTGTAGCTTACAGCTCTTACTGGCAGTAACTAAGCCTTAGGAGAGGCATCTCAACCGTTTAGAAGGGGACACATGCACGCACGCAAAGGCCAGGAAAGGGGCCAGGGCCCCACAGAGGGGGCTGCCCATCTGGAGGGCCAGAGAGACCCCAGGCAGGCTAGATCTGGCTCATGGTTCTGAGATCCTGCACCCCTGAAACAGAGGATGCCTTCTGTAAAATAGGCCCAAGCAGGAGCAGGCCAGCTGGCTCCTCTAGATTTAGCCCTACACTGCACCCCGGTCATCCAGGCCACGGCCTCGCTGTGTGTCTACGCTGGCGGTGATGTGCTGAGGTTGGTGCCATGTCTGCAGTACTGTCATGGCAATGTGAGTGGGGGTGGGTGGGGGTTATGGAGCGAGCTAGTTTAAATTTATCCTCTTCGTTGTCTTCAGTGGGAGGGAAATAGCCTTCGCCCTTCCATGGACAGTGTAAAGCTGCAGTGTCCTTGGGGGGCACCAGTGTGCTCCTCCCCTGTGCTGCCCCCACCCCACCCACAGCTTCACTGCATTTCAGCTGCTCCACTGGCACAGGACCTGCATTGGCAGAATGTCCCAGGATGGGGGTGTCCAGAGGGAAGGGACCTAGCACTGCCAAACACAAGGCATTGTGCAGCTATCTTTCCCTCCTTAGCAGATTTTTTGTGATAAGAAAAAAGATGGAAGAACTGATGGTGAAATAAGGGAGGGCTACAAATAGAAGACAGTACTGTCTGGAACCCCCAAACAATTCTGTGAATGAGGTAGGGTGATGGCACATTAAAACCCTCATCTGGAAGCACCCTAGGTGATTTATGAACAAGTTTAAAAGCACTGATCCCAATAGAGATCTTTGGGGGACCCCACTGTTTATATTCCTCCACTGCACGAAATGTCAGTTTATTCCTGCTCTCTGCTTTCTGTTCTTTAACCAGTTTCCAGTCCATAAGAGGGCCTTTGCTCTTATCCCATTACTGCTAAGTTTGCTCTGGAGTCTCTGCTGAGGGACTTTGTCAAAGGCCTTTTGCATGTCCAAGTATACCAAATCTCCTTAATCCACATGCTTGTTGACAGTCTCAAAGAACTCGAAGAAGTTATTGAGCCTGGACTTACCTTTGTGGTAGCCATGTTGACTATTCTTCAGCTATAAAAGGAGGCTATTTTGCTCCGTTGCTGGAGTGTGGCCAACACAGTGTGCCCCGATCCAATGACCTGGCACTGCTACAGCTGGCAGGAGGCCCATTTAAAGTTTGGAAGGGCCCTTCTGGTTTATCAGCCCAGGCCAGAAGCAAGGCACCTCTTTCAAACTATCCTTCTTAAAGGGCTTGTGCACCCTCTTCCCCTCTGGGGTTCTGGGACTTCATTCCATGGCTTATTAACTCTATGATATGCCTTAGTTACACTGTTCCCCAGTCTTTCCTGAGCTGTACTTGTTTATTTGATCACAGTTATATCCGACCGTTTCCTCCAAGGAGCCCGAGGTGGGTCATGTGAGCCTCCCCTCTCCATTTTATCCCCACAACACCCCTGTGAAATAGTGTAGAGAATCAGTGGCTGGACCAAAGATACCCAGTGAGCCCCATGGCTGAGTGGGGACTTGAGCCCAGGTCTCCCAAGTCCTAGTCCAACACTCTAACCAGTAGCCACACTGGCTCTCTCATTTGGAACGTCTGCTTAGGCTCATAAGTGCGGGCCATGCTGATCTCTGGAACCTTCCCACGGTGGCACGTCTGCGTCTTGCACAGCACTCCCGTTGGGAATGGGCCCGGCTCTCCGCTCCCAGCCGGGAACCCTTTGGGGTGCGGGGCAAGGGATTGGGGGAGGGAGCCCGGCGCCCTGGGGATGGCCCAAGGTCCTCCTGGCCCAGCGCGGGGAGGGCCCTCCGGAGCGCTGTGGGTCTGCCCTCGGGTGTCTGATCCGGGAGAGGCCGCGTAGAGACTCAGCAGCTCGCGGGGCTCTGTGAATTGCCGCCTGCGCACTTCCCAAGCCCGGGCGACAACAATGAAGAGCGGAGCAGCGAAAAGTCACACCTCTACGGACGGAGCTGCCGTTCCCACAGCTCCCTGACGGGGCTCTGAGGCCTTCGGCCCCCGCACAGACCTGCCAGGGTGCCGCGCCCCGCCCCGCCCCGCCCGGAGGCAGTATAAAGAGCCTCTCCCCTTCCACGCCAAGCGGCCAGGGCCCTTCGGCCACATCCAGCGCCCCGGCCCGCAGCAGCCCGGGACGGGTGCGGCCGCCCCTCGGCTAGCTCTGGCAGGCCTTGCCACCCCCCCCCCGACGGGCGGCGCCTTGCCCCCGGCAAGCCCCCGGCCGGCGCACGGCCTCGCTCGGGCAGGGCCGTCGGAGCGCGCAAGGCAGCACCGCCGGCAGGCAGCGCCAGCGCGAGAAGGGCCCTGCGCGCGCTGCGCCGCTCCTCGCCTGCCTCGGCGCGGCGCAGAGCCTGGCCAAGGTCGAGCCGCGGCGCCTGGCCGCGTCGGCCCCCCCGAGCTGCCGGGCCGCAGCGAGGAGACACTGCTGCAGAGGGGAGCGGGCCGGGTGGCCCCCGCTGCTCCCGGGCCCGCCGGGCCTCGGCTGCTGCCCGGAGGAGCTGCCAGCCGGGGCCTGCGACAGTTTCCGAGACCTGCACGCCGCGCCCACGCCGCGCTGCCCGAGGGCCTCTTGCGGAGGCGCAGCTGTCGGGCCCCGGGCGCCGCCCTCGTCTGGGCTCCAAAGGCGGCCCCTCAGGCGCCGAGCGGGGCGCTGGCCGCCGCTGCAGACCCCCCCCCCCCCCGCATCTTGTTCGCAAATCCCGGCCGTCCCCAGCTCATCCCCCAAGATTCTGCCCATACGCGAAGCAAGGCTGCAGCCGCCCGGACACGAGCGCAGAGCCAGCAAGGACCTGGGGCGGGGGGCTGCATCTCCGAAGAACCAACTCCTTGTGCTGCGTGCCCGCCCCTGCACCGCAGTGACCTCCCCACTGAAAAAGTTGCCCCCGACATCCCCCCCGGTGCTAAGGCCCCCTGCCTTTATGGCTAGGCACCCCTTTCCCCTGCTCAGCCCCATTTACTAGCGCATTGAGACGCGGGTCTTCCGCACTGCCCCCGTTCGCCTTCGTGGCATTTCGCACACTCACCCGGTAGCGCAGGAACACCTTCCAGGCCCACGGACAGCAGCCTGTGGGCAGCCCTGCTGCCCCCCCCCCCCCGCTGGAAGCACGGGGAGGCGCCTCGGCACCCCCACGAGGAACGTCTCCGAAAGGAGGCGCACGGAAGCAGGCCTGCTCTTCCAGCGGCTTCATCACCCCAGATTTGGCAGGCGGGGCGGTTACTCAGTGGAGAGAAAATGGCTTAGCAGAGCAGTATTGCCGTTTTCTCGACTTTTGTGCCACTATATTCCTCTGGTTTTGTAAGTGCTGGTTTGTGCATTTTGTTTTAATGTCGTTTGCAAGGCACCTTATGTTCCTTTGTAAAGAAAGGTGGGATACAATTAAAAAATATGCAGAAAAGCACCCCCTTCTTTATGAATACCCTGCATGGTTCACCACCTTGAAAACCAGCCTCTTCTGGGGGCTACTTAAACCCAACAGGACCTGCTGGGTTTCTTGCTACTGTCAAGGCAGCAGCAGCTTCGTCCCTCTGTGGAAAAGGGGGTTCTTTGTGCAGCAGCCATCACTGCATGCGCCCACAAGTACCAAGCAGAAGAGGACCCCCAACGTGATCAAGAGGCTGGAGCAACGCTCCTGTGAGGGAAGGTTGCGACATTGGGGCCATCTAGTTTAGGAGGAAAAGCAAGTATTAGAGATGTGGAAAGTGATGCCTGGTGCAGAGAATGTGTATGAGGAGACATTTCTCCCTCTCTCAGAATACTAGAACCCAGTGGGGCCATCACATGAAGCTGATTGGTGGGAGATTTAGGACAAAGGGAGGTCTTCTTCACACAGCAGAGTGAAATGACGGAATTCGCTTCCACAAGATGTAGCGATGGCCACCAATTTGGATGGCTTTAAAAGGGGGTTAGGCAAATTCTTGGAGGAGAAAGCTGTCAATGGCTACTAGTCCAGATGGCCATGTGCTGCCTCCAGTACCAGAGGCAGTGAGCCTCTGTATTTATTTATTATTGCATTTATATCCTGCCTTTTATCCTCTTGCAAGGCACCCAAGGCAGCTTACATTCTCCTCCTCCTCTCCATTTTATCCTCACAACAACCACCCTGTGAGGTAGGTTGGGCTGAGAGTGTGTGACTGGCCCAAAGTCACCCAGTGAGCTTCCATGGCCGAGTGGGGACTAGAACCCGGATCTCTCAGCTCCCAGTCCAACACTCTTGCCACTACTCCACACTGTACACCAGTTGCTGGGGAACATGGACAGGAGGGTGCTGTTGCACCCGTGTCCTGCTTGTGGGTTCCTGGTCGACGGCTGGCCACTGTGCGAACAGAATGCTGGACTAGATGGGCCCTTGGCTGATCCAGCAGGGCTCTTCTGATGCTCTTAGGCAGCTTTTGACTACCTGTGGTTCCCCTGAGCCCGGACTGCAGCACCTGAGGCATGCGTCTTATTGGTGAGAGTGGCTAGTTGCTAAAGTCTTGAAATGGGTAAGGTACTGCAGGTCCCTGCTGTGTTACAGGAAGGGGAATTTGGGCGCACATGTACAGGCCCAGGGCTCCATCTGAGCCAGGACTCACTGGGCTTTAAATAACAAGCACCAGGGTCTTGTAGGCCCCTTCCAACCCCACTATTCTATGATTCAATGACATTTATGAAAAATATATAGAGGAGAGTTCCATGAGCACGTGCAGAGTGTACCTCTCACTCCTCATAGGCCAAGCCATGACCAAATCCTGACTGAGTGCAGGTCATCCCTGCCTCTCCTGCATGTGGTCTCTTCACCTCTCAGCTTCCTCAGGATGGTGTGTCCCCCTCCCCGCGTGGAGCTACCTGGGGCCAGCGCACTCAGAGCCGAGCCCGCTGCTGACAGTCTGTGGAGTGGGAGCCATTAAAAGGGCAAGCAAGTCTGGAGAAGCCCAGCGGCCAATAAGCCCGTCAGTGGTGTGCAGAGCTGCTGGGCTCTCCCTGGGGCAGCAGCACTGCCCTAGTCAGCAGGAGTCCTTCCCGATGCCCCTGAATGCTGGGACACACGGACACAGGGGCATCTCCCTCCACCAGCAGTTTTCAGCTCAAGCTCCGCTGCATGAATGCATACCAGTCTTTGTTTGGCCACTGAGTTTCAGATTCCATTTCCCACCTGTGAAATAGGGATGAGGGTGTCCTCTCCCACAGAGTGGTTGTGAGGATCAAGAAGGCCACACTCTTAGAAAGTATACAAAATTGTATTAAAATGATTAATAGAAGCAGTTCTCTTGCTTGTGCACAAGATGGGTGGGGTTTTGTTTCCAAGTGTCTCTCTTTCCACACATTTCTTCACATTCATAAATATTTTGGCCTTCTCAGTGATGAAGCCCCTCCACAAAAAAGTGGCAGAACCACTGAGTGATCTGGCACCACACTGACTTCAGGGCTGGCTGGGCTTTTACATTAGGCAGCCAAACCAATATGGCTCATGCAGATTCGCCAGCAGGACACCAAGCCCAGGGCACCATCCCGGCACGGCAGCCTTGCCTCCTCCAAAGGCCCGGACTTAAAGGCTAATCGCTGCTCCAGACCTAAACTGGTGTAATGCGTTCCAGAGGGCAGCAGCCACGTCTGTCTGCTGCAGCAAAAACAGCGTCAGAAGACTCTCTGCCGATTTAACACAGGTGCACTGTAGTTCAGTCGTCAAGAGGGCTAGATCTGGAATCTCTTAACAGAGAATTCCTGACCCCTCCCCAAATGACAATTCTGACAATTCTTTGGAGCAGACAATGCCAGATTAAATAGGAGTCAACCCAACATTAGTTTACACAGTGTAGATTTGAAAAGCATACCAGCTCATCGGGCGAGTCAGTAGCTTTGTGCAACAGACCCTTTGTGTCATCCCAAAAGCATCTTTCTGGACCACAGGAGCAGACAAAGTCCATCCTTCTTCCAGCCATAATAGTGCCCTATGACAGGCTGTTCCTCACTGCTGATCCAGGACACAAGCTACGCATGTGAACTATGGATCTGCTGAAATGAACAAACTACTGCAAGAAAACCAGGTGGCTAACAGAACATGGGCTGATGTCTCGCAGAGCAAGGAGTCAGTCTCACCTGCTTTGCACATTAGATGACAATCAGGAAGGTGGCTTAGTGCTTTCTAAACAACAAGTGGTAACTGGATTTCTTTTAATTAGTCCCAGTAGTTTAAGTGGGCTCCTTTTCTTCTATTAGAAGCTTCCCTGTATGTTAGAGAAACCCATTCAGAACCCTCTCTATCTCATGGAGAGCCAAAATTTCCCAGAAATTATCTCCCAGCCAAAAGCTGGCAGCAAAGTTGGAAAGGGTTATTAGTCCCATTTTCAGCCCCTGCCAAATGATCACTTTAGAAATGTGAGCTATCCAGAGATATGTTAGCATGATGCTACCTATAATGCTGTTAGTGATTTGTATAGTATGTTGGCATCAATTAATATCAAATAGCGAGGTGAAATTTAGGCATGCAGACATTGGTGCCTGCTAGGTCCAGAAAGTCAACATTGCAGGACCCACAGATGGCTCAAGTACTAGACACACCCACACTGTGGTTTGGACATCACAACAACCCAGAGTTTTTGTAAACCATGGGTTGCTGTGAACGAAGCAGGAGTGAGGGAGCATGCTGGCTCCTGCTGCCCAATCACTCCCACTGAGGATAAGCAACCCAGTGACTGTCTGTCCCTGGGTTGTGAAGTGTGACATGTGAACCCGGACTTTGGGGCTGTGGGGGGAAGGGACAACCAGAAATCCCAGTTTGCACATCTCTCTTAAAAACCCAGGGACAGGGCACCCTTGGGTTGTTTTGCTCCTCCAGCTTGCAGCAGGAGTGACTGGACGGCAGGAACCAGCATGCTTGCTTGCTTGCTGCCACTTTGTTCACAACAGCCCAGCGTTTAAAGAATCCCTAGGTTGTTCTGGTGTGCAAACCGGTCCCCTGTTTCTCCCTTTCCCCCGTGCCATACTTTTCCAACTGAACATACATTTCAAGAGACTTTAAGTTGCAAAATTGGGGTTACAAAAGTATACAACACTCTCTGGATCGGGGGAGGGGGATGTCACAATCGTGGGGGGGGGAGTTCATTTCCCGCCTCTTCCCCCTTCCAGGGCCCCTGAGACAGTCATTAAAACGCACAGTGAAAGAGAATGCGCCTCTGCAATGCCAACTGCAATGCCAATTGCAATGCCAATTGCAATGCCAATGCCAATGCCAATTGCCAATGGAGTGGGGCAGACAAGAGAGGTACAGCAAAGCATCATCAGAAGCTGGCCAGGGAGATGGGACAAGAACGAGGGCCTTGCTAGGTTGTTTTGCCCTAACGGGCCACTGGGTTGAGATCACTTTGGCAGCAAGAGGAGCCCCAAGAGCACCTGAAAGGCATGCGCCAAGACCCCCCCTGCATTTGGCATCAGCAAGGTCCCCCTCTCCTGCACCACCACAAGACAACCCTCTCTACAGGCGCTCTGTCTCAAACCACCTCAGCACAGACGCCTTGTTCTCTGCCACCCATCGTATGTTGGCCTTGGTCTTCTCCAGTGCCTGCTCAAGCGCCCGGGTGCCGGAGCCAAATCCAGTGTTGGCATTGTCCACCTTGAACTGCTGCAGCTGCCGTAAGGGACAGAAGGAAAGCGAGCGTCGTCATCCCCATGTGGCATTTTACTCAAATGTGCGATGCGCTGTACAGAAGTTGTAAAAGGGCCCTGGCCTAGGGGGGAGTAGGAGGAGGAAGGGGGAACGTGCACCCTTCTGGACCAGTGTGTTTTTAGCTCCCAGTACTGCCCAAGCCTCCACTGTCTCCCGCTGAAGGCAACAAGTGGGACTGCATTTGAGTCTCCACACCTTTTCTAAGCATATACCCTGCCTCGTTCCATTCACACTTGTGGGCATGACACAGCCATGTGGTGAGGAAGGGGGGGGGGTGTACAATTCACCTGAGCCATCATTCCCCTCCCCCCTCAAATCAGTTACTCTGCTTGCACTGTAGAACTTAAAGTGTGGTTAACCAAGTGCTGTCATGACTGTAACAAAATTAACAGAGCAATCCTATATGTGAAAGATGCCCGCTGAGGTCTTTGCATAGCAGTCTTGCATGTAACCAAGTAGCTGGTCATCACAGTGACCAGGGATGCCACACAGCTGGCAGGTGAGCAGGCTGGCAAAGCCCCCTCCCCCAGGGCCAGCACAGAAACACAGTGAGCTGACAAGGATCTCCCCGTGCCCCCTTCCCTGGCCCGCGCGGCTTCTGCTCCGGCTCTGCAGAGAGGGGCACATCTCGTGAGCCACAAGGCGGGGACGAGCCTGGGCTAGTGGTATGGCAGAAGCCCTGCTGTGCCACCACCACAGCAGATATGCAGGTCAGGCTCAGCAGCAGGACCTCCGCCAGGGCAGCTCTTCTGCCAGAGGAGATGTGCGGGGGCACAGCCAAACTGGGCAGAGGGGGGTGCATGGGGGAGGCACACAGGCACCCTGTATCCTGTACGCCAGAGGAAGGCAACCTGGCATGGATGGCAGCACCCATAATCCTGACCATTGGCCATGCTGGTCTGGGTTGATGGGAGTTGTAGTCCAAAAGATGTGGAGAGCGCCAGGTTGCCTGCCCCTGCTATGTCCACTCAGACTATGGCCACACCCCTGTCGATGATGGTGCAGCCTCATGCCCGCCCCAGAACTGGCACAAGACATCTCCCTTCTAGTGACTCAACCCTCCCCCCGACCTTGGCATGCGAGAGAAGGAACCCCAGAAGGTGCAGCCGCCGCCGCAGCAGGGGCCTTGACGAGGCCCATCCACACTGCGCAGCCACCTGGCCACAGCACTCCCCACCACATGACAGGCGCTGCGCATCTATCCAGATTCCAGGAATTACTTCTAAATTTACATTTTAACTTGCATAAAGTAGCACATGATAATGTTATGCAACTCTGCCTTCAGTGGCCGCCCAAGCTACACTGCCTCTCGTGAACACTTAGAGCCCACAAGGAGGAATGCTGGCAAGGGGAAGTGGTGAAAACGCACGCACGCGCGCACACAAGGGGCACTTTGTTTTCAAACCCACTTAGACCGTCTCCAGAGGCACTCGCAAGAACGCGAGCACATGCCTAGCATTTATCTTCCCGGAGCCCTTATGACAGGTGGGCAACACGTGGTATGCATGTGGCCTCCATGGCTGTTTTTGTGCCCCCTTGCCTCTTGTTTACAAGCAGAATCACATTCCCAGAAACCTCCGGAGAGACCGTTCTGCTTGCAGTGCAGGCGCACACTCCCCACCCACTTCGTTTCCGTGAAAAACTACCAACTTTTTGCTGCGCCACTGCAAATTCAACAACAATTTGGGTGGCAGAAATTTCAGCAAGTACAGCCCCCAGTGGGTGGGGGGGGGAGCAACGTGGCCCCTTGCTCCCCAGAAGTTGCTCAGCCCCGCCTTGTCTTGGGACTCCAGGCACAAACACCCATCTCGCTCCGCCCCTGCAACACGAGGTGCCAGGACAGAGCGCCCGACACAGGGAAGCAAGGGGGCAACCGGGCAAAGTAGTATTCCCACATCACCTTTGCTCTATGTCGGGGACAAGCAACGAGGTCCTTGCTGCTACCTGCTTTGTTTTTTTTAATTATTTTGGGGGTGGCTGGGAGCTTTAAACCACAGAGCTGGCCTCCAACTGCCTGCCATCCTTATTCCCCTGAATATTTCTGGGCCCATGTGGACTCAGAGACATCCATAGGAAGTAATAAGGGCAGGCAGCTGGAACCCAGCTGGAAACACATGGGTCGGGGGGAGGTCTGCCTTCTTGCTCCACTGGGCTCTTCCCAGCATCCCACAGGCCTTGGGCACTTCACGGCATTCTTCTCCAGGTCACACTTTCAGCTCCTGGGTATTTCTATCCCCCCAGCCCCACAGGCCACACTTTTGCCCTCCCACACTACATAATCCTTACCTGTTGGAGCTCATATTTAGAAGCAAATCTCTGCGTCACTGACAGGATGAGGCGTGAGAAGGAGAAGGAGCCTCCACCAAACCTAGTGCCAGGGCAGTGGGAAAACAAGATCAGCACGGGCAGGAAGCCTCCCCACACACCTTTCACCCCACATGTCACACTCACTGGGTGAAGAGAGTCTTCCAGTTGGCACGCACAAAATCCCACACCAGACTCTGCCCAACCACATTATGGGCAATGCTGTTGATGGTGGATGTAGCGTCCTGCCGGCGGATCTTGGTGGGGTCCAATGTATACTGAAGATATCTGTGGGGCAGAAGTGGGGCAGTCCATGAGCGGCACTGCAACCTTCGCTCCTTCTCATCAAATCCTTACTCCAAAGCCCAGATATCTCCCTCCTTACTCTCATCTCGTAGTTATGCATCTGCTTGGATCAAACTTCTATGGAAATCACAGGGCTGAGCCCTGACTGGCACGAAAAAGGTTTGGGGGCTGCTCCCCATTTACCCCTAGCAGTATGATTAATCCCCGTGTATCCCCCCACCCCGAATGACAGCTTAATGGGCACCTCTGGAGGATCCAGGTCTCCCGGCTGCAGGCCAGAGCTCCACGGAGCTTGTCAGCCTCAGAGGCTACTGCAGCATCCATGAACATCTTCCAGGCAAAGTCCCAGGCCTCCACTCCCCCTGTGCTGATGGCACTGCAGTAGATGGCGGAGCGCAGGTTGGGGGGGATCCTGAAGGTGAAAAGGAAAGTGTTAGGAGTCAGAGGGCAGCACTGCATAAGAAGCCAAGGACAGGGCCTGTGGAGAGAAGGGGGTGTGTGTGGGAACAGGCCTAATCAAGGCCGTGCAGGTTCACTACCAACATCTCCCAAATTCTGTAGAGCAAAAAAAGTGTAAATCATATGAATCTGCGCATTTTTGCTTATTCTGTACAATGTATCATTTGTTTGCACAGCAGCAGGGTGTGGCTACACAAAAAATTCTGGGTTCATCTAGGGGCAGAGGGAGCTTCACAACAACGGAATAAGAAGCCCACTGGAGTATTATTCAGATTTTCATGGAATTGGCTTTGGTCCGTCAGGTATGCACGAAGCAAGAAAAGCCAAGCGTACCGTACCTTAAAAACCTGCTTTTCATGGGTCGCACAGCACTTGAAAGCAACATACTTCCAGGTTGAGTGGGGGGAGTAGAACGGAACGTCATCAACCCAGCAGGTGCTGCTCAACCAATGAGAGAGGCTTTTTTCCCTCCTCTGTCCAGGCTCCCCCTGGCTACCATGTTATTATCCCCAATAGCGTCTGAAGGCTCCCCATAAGAGCACCCCATCAGCGCAATTTCGCCACACTCCTGCCAACTGTCAGGGAGTTAGAGCTCCCACCCCCTTTCTCCTTTTCCAGGGAATAAATAGAAGGATCTTTAGAAAGGCCCCAGCACAGTTTTCTTCACTGTAAGGCCCAGGGGGCCCTGGTAGCTCCCAGTCACCTCAAACATGGCTCTCCGTCTTGCTCTCTCATTCACACAGCATCTCGCTCTCTTTTTGCAGTAGCTGCTCACTCTCAGCAAGGGCTCTCTAGCTTTGCCTTGATATTTGCTTTAGTGGTGGCCTGGCTGCTATCATCTGGGCTACTGGAGGAGGCTTCGGGGCAGGGAGTCAGGAGTTCTCAGCTTTAAGGTGGCTGCGGGGGGGGGGGGGGCGCGACGACACAGGAGCAATCAGCCAATTAACTGTGGTGGGGAGGAGCCCAAGAGGCAAAGCACAACACGATTGGCTAGCTGCAGTGATGCACTGTGCATCACTAGGGAAAACAGTAGGGAAAACTGAATGCATGGCTGAGAGAAAGAGCACTGTGGAACTGCACTTTGCAGCACCGAGGAGAGCACAGCAGAGCCAACTCGGTGATGAGAAAAAGATCCATCCCAATCCAAGGACCATAGAATCATAGAATAGTAGGGTTGGAAGGGCCTACAAGGCCATCGAGTCCAGCCCCCTGCTAAGTGCAGGAATCCAAGTCAAAGCATCCCCGACAGGTGGCTGTCCAGCCTCGTCTTGGATGCCTCCAGTGTGGGAGAGCCCACCACCTCCCTAGGTCATTGGTTCCATTGTTGTATTACTCTGACAGTCAGGAAGTTTTTCCTGTTGTTCAGCCGGAATCTGGCTTCCTGTCACTTGAGCCCGCTATTCCATGTCCTGCACTCTGGGATAATCAAGAAGAGATCCTGGCCTTCTTCTCTGTGACAACCTTTCAACTACCATATCTCCCCTCAGTCTTCTCTTCTCAAGGCTAAACATGCCCAGTTCTTTCAGTCTCTCTTCATAGGGCTTTGTTTCCAGTCCCCTGATCTTGGTTGCCCTCCTCTGAACCCTCTCCAGCTTGTCTGCATCCTTCTTAAAGTGTGGTGCCCAGAACTGGACACAGTACTCCAGATGAGGCCTAACCAGTGCTGAGTAGAGGGGAACTAGTACTTCCCGGGATTTGGAAGCTGTGCTTCTATTAATGCAGCCCAAAAGAGCATTTGCCTTTTTTGCAGTCACATCACCTTGTTGGCTCATATTCAGCTTGTGATCGACAACAATTCCAAGATCCTTCTCGCTTGTAGTGTTGTTGAGCCACGTATCCCTCATCTTGTAACTGTGCATTTGGTTTCTTTTTGCTAGGTGCAGAACTTGGCATTTTCCCTATTAAATTGCATTCTGTTGCTTTCTGCCCAGTTCTCCAGTCTATCATGATCACTTTGAATTCTGTTTCCGTCTTCCAGGGTATTAGCTGTCCCGCCCAATTTTGTGTCATCTGCAAATTGGATCAGCATTCCCTGCACCTCCTCCTTCAAGTCATTCATAAAAACGTTGAAGAGCACTAGGCCCAGGACTGAGCCCTGCAGTGCCCCACTCGTTACCTCTCCCCAGTTTGAGAAGATCCCATTGATAAGCACTCTTTGAGTCTGATTACGCAGCCAACTGTGGATCCTAGCCCACTTGTTTCTTCTAGCCCACTTTGAGCTAGTTTGCTCATCAGGATATCATGGGGCACTTTGTCGAACGCTTTGCTGAAGTCGAGGTATATTAAGTCTACAGCATTCCCACAGTCCACAAGGGAGGTTACTTGATCAAAAAATGAGATCAGATTCATCTGGCAGGACTTGTTCTTGACAAATCCATGTTGGCTTCGAGTAATCACGGCATTGTTTTCAAGGTGCTTCCAGGTTTCCAGGTGGAGCTTTATCATCTGCTCCAGAATTTTCCCAGGGATTGATGTCAGAGTGACTGGTCTGTAGTTCCCAGGTTCCTCCTTTTTACCCTTTCTGAAGATAGGGACAACATTAGCCGTCCTCCAGTCATCTGGCAGTTCACCCATCCTCCATGATTTCTCAAAGAGAATAGACCAAGAATGAGCCTGTCAGAATTTGCCTGCCTGGTGACAAGGTGACTGGCAAGGACTGCTTGGACAATGGGGAGGGGGCTGGGCAGAAGAGGCCTGAAAAGACCTCCAGCCCAGTCTGGTGCTCAGTGTTGATGCTTGGCTGCAGGGGAAAAGGAGAGGAGAGGACCCCACACACACTCAGGAAAGGCCCCTGTGTGGCCTTGGTGGCAGTGCCAAGAGCTGAGGAGGCTCCTGCTTGAAAAATGGTGAAGATCACTGATCTAGGGCCTGAAATTCTGCAAGATCTACTGAAAAGGCCTAATAGCTGAACTTGCTGGATCTATGCAAAGCACCTTGCAACCCTGAAGGGGGATGCAAAGGTCTGACTGGCCTGCATAAGGAAAGCTGGGCAATGCTGCAAAGTGTTCTGCCTTGATCTGACAAGCTCATCTCTTGGAGAATCCTGCTTGCCAAGAAAACTGTTTTACAGTACAAACATATGCATGCTTGCATAGGAAGGATGCACAGGATTGCAACCTTTAAAAATGTAATGAAAGTGAACGCAACCAGAATAGCGCTGAGGAATCAGCCAGCTCAAAGGAGAAGGGTCAACAGCAAGTTTGTTCAGTCCCTTCCTGGAGTCTTCAGGCAGTAGCAGAGCAGGGCACAGGCAAGCACTTACGGGTTCACGCTGGAGTTTTTCTTCCAGTCATCAAAAAACTTTGTGGCCAGTTCCTGGCACTCAGCAATGCCATAGGAGCAGGCTGTACTGATGGCCAGAATCTCGTTGTACCTGAGTAGGGAGGGAGATCCCATCAGGAAGGCGGGGTGGGGCTGGCCTCCTGTCCCTGAGGGCCGCTGCAGCCAGTGGCACAGCCTTCCACCCTGCCCCCCGCACCTGCACATGAAGCTCATGGGGGAGCATGGCCAGTGGTGGCTCCAGGTTCCTGGGGCCCTTGGGTAAGACCCCCCCCCGGGCCTCCTCCCTCAGTCCCTCTCCCTTCAAGGCCACGGCACCAGCCCTGGCGCACCTTGCCCTCTCTCCCCTTGCTGCTTGTTTGGCGGGCAGAGCGTGGCCAGTGGCACCTCCTCCTCATGTCACCTTGCCCGGGCCGAGTGAGAGGCGGTGAGTGAGGAGGTGGCCATGGGGAAGAGGAGGGGCCAGTCTGGGGGGCCCCCTCGACAGGTGCCCCTAAGGTGCCTGCCCTTGGCACCGGCCCTGAGGACTTGGAGGGCTTCCCTACCAAAGCCAGGCTGGTTGTCCCCCCCGCTCCCCTCCCAGCCACACACCCCCGCCCTTCCTCCCCGGAGACTCACTGATCCATCAGGCCATCCGGGATTTTAGCCCAGCCATCGGTGATGTTCTTAAAATAACGGAAGAGAGGGGTGACCTGTTTCTGGATGTATCTCTGCAGAGGGAAGGGAGAGCACAGCTGGACTTCCTTTGGCATTATTCCCCAGGAGACAGGCCGGCGCGGGATGCTGCCTTCAGCCCGCCCCACCTCCCCCCGACTGGCATCACCCGCTGTCCCTGCCCTGCCCGCAGGGAGAAGGCCGCGCTGGGAAACCTCTCGGAGGAGGCCGCCGCCGCCGCTTCCCCGCTGTCCTGCAGCACGGCGCTCACCTCCATGGGCCCGTAGACTTCACTGCGATCGAACATGAGTCGGAAGTAGCCCAGGTTGCTGACGGCGGCGTCCCACGGCAGGTAGTCGGTCTCCTTGGCCAGGTAGCGCGTGGTGCCCAGGGCCAGGTCGGTCGAGACGTGCTTCGCTCTGCAAGCGGAGGGGGTGAGGCCCGCGCGGGGGGAGCAGGCGGGGGGCCGAGCACGTGCCCGGCCTTGGCCTCGCCGCCGAGGGCCGGCGCCCGGCAAGCCCGCGCCCTGCGGGGGCCCCGGCGCGACTCGCCCCCCGCGCGGGCCCGCCCGGCCGCAGCGGGCCCCGGGGCCGGCTTGGAGGCGTCACACGACGTCGTGCGCCAGCCCCAGGCGGCGCCGGGTCGAATCCCGTCCCCAGCCGCGCCGCGCCGCGCCGCCTGCACCAGCAGCGCCGCCTCCGGGCGGCTCCAGCGCCCCGCGCCATCTCCACCGCCCACCAGAGCGCGCGTGGGCACAGGCGCGGCTTGCGCGGGCAAGAGGGAACGAGGAAGGGCGGCCGGGGCGGGCGCGGCGGCCATCCCGCCGGGACCCCAGGAAAGGGGAGCTGGGCGGGAACCAAGCCGCTCACCTGGCCAGGCTGAAGGCGTCGTCGATCAGCTGAGCACGGTTTAGAACGGGGATAACCTGGAAGACAGCAAGAGTCAGGCTGACGGCGCGAGCGGGCGCGGGGCAGGAGGAGGCGGAGGGGCTGCGGGGAGTCAGACGAGGCCAGGCCAGGCCAGGCCGGTCTCAAGGGGGCGCAGTCTAGCTTGCAAGCCCAGGCTCCCCCATTCGCCCTGGGCCACTGGCGTCTGCTATGCAGTGGCCTTCGATGGCTTTTGGAGGACCGCAGACATCTCCCACCAGTTCAGAGCAGCGGCACGGTCCCCGAGCAGAGGTCTTCCAGTCTATCTGAAACAGCCCTGCGAGAGGCCAGCAACTGATGCCAGGGTGGGCTGGGAAAGAGAGGCCCAAGATCGGCTCAGACAGGGCAAGCAGGGGTCGGGTTCTCCCGAGGACGCTGCTTGAGGATGGCGGGACTTGGAAGGCAGAGGGAAACAGCCCCAAGGAAAAGTGAAGAAGGGGAGACTGGCCCAGGCACGGGGAGAAGCAGGCCCTGAGCTGAGAAGGAAAAGGGGATCAGCCGCAGGTCAGCTTGTGTAGGAAGAGACGGCAAAGTGCAGGGCCCCCCAGGCACATGTCCCAGCGCAGTGCAGCACGGCTCCAGCCTCTTGATCCATCTGCCCACCCTGCATCCCCTCCCTGGGGCCAGACAGTGCAGAAGTAGCCGCAGTGCCTATGAGTTGGGCACAGCTGGCCGGGGGGCAAAGGAGCGTGTGGGCAGCCGGAGGCCTACCTGGTGGCTGCTGCCCAGCTGCGCCATGAGCCGGTCCCAGTTTCTCAGGTCATAGTTCACCCGGAAATAGCCTGTGACATTAACGTTGAGTAGCAGCCACTGTTTGGGGTCTGCAGCAGTTGAGAAGGCGGGATGTGTGGCTGCAGAGAGAAAGGCGGAGGGTCTTACCGCTCTAGAGCTGGCCTGGGGATGCCACAGCCCCAAAGCCAGCAGCTCTCTCCCCACCTCAGAGGCTCAGGGATGGGGGGTCCATCCTCCTAGGGCCACAGCCCAATTCCCAGCACTGTTGCGAAGTGGGGCTTCAGGTGAGACAGCCAGAAAAATGGGCTGAAGCCACCCACAAGTGTTCTCAGTCACATGAACGGGAGATGGAGACAGACCGCCAAGGCAAATCGAGAGGCAGTGACTGGGTTCGCACGACGATGGTTTTCCAGAGCAAGCCACTATTGGTTAGTGTGTCGTCTGAACCCGGACCATTCGTTTCGGGCTGGGTTGTTTTTCCCAGACAATCCACCCTGAGAACCCACAGTCTGCAGTAGGGGCTGTTTTACCCACAATGGGTTAGCGTGTCATCCAAACCCAGACATGCCAACCCATTGTGGGTACAGGGCACCAGCAGCCAGCCCCTCAGCAAGAGTAGCAGAAACTCCTGCCACTCTTGCCGAGCGGGGCCGCGGTCACCATTCATGATCACAGCCGAGCCGCTGCCCGTGCCCTTTCCCCTTGCCTGTGACAGCCCCCCCAACGGTGCCCCAACAACGGTGCCCCAACACCACCATGGTGGGGCTGTACCGGCACCCCCTTCACCCCCGCCAATCCCCCTTCCCGGGTCCAACTGCGATCTTGATCATGGTCAGAGCCCTTTTTAAAAAATATCTCAGCCCCGGTTTTGCGCAAAATGGGGGGGGGGGAATTAAAAAGCTCCCCATCTCCAAAAGTCAGATCCAGTCCCCCACCATGGGCCCTTGTGGCAACAGCACCCATGGCAGAGGGTTGGATTCCACCCCATCCAAATCGTGTGGGTGGGGTGCTTTAAATCCCAATGGAAGTCTATGGAGGGCACCTCCACAGGATCTAAAGGTGCCCATTGGATAGCATTGGAATCTAAAGGTGCCGTATGCTGAAATGGGGGGGGGGAATCCACCCCCTTTGCCAAGAACTGTGTTGGCTCAACAGTCTGGAGGGGGCATGGATTTCGGGGGGGGGGCATTTTCAGCACAGGACACCTTTAAATCCTTTAAAAAAATTATTCATGGAGATCTTGCACAAGAGCGCTATGAAGAAATTTCAAAAATGGGCAGGAGAGTGGGGAGGGGATGGGAATGGGGGCCATGTGGGGGACCCCACTTGGTCCCCCATTTCTCCCCACCCCCCTTCCCATAAAAAACAGGTTTCCCCCCAAAGATCTTTTTCACAACTTGACTGTCAAAACCAAGCTTCAAGAAAGATCTTTGGGTTAAACAGGGACAAACCTGTTTTTTAATGGTAAGGAGGAGGAAATGCCCCCCCTTAGGTGTTACTCCATCCCAGCACAACTGGGAAATCCACAGGAAAGCGGGTGATTTTAACCCACTTACCTGTGGGTTTCCCAGCCATCTTGTTGTGGTGGTGGGCCTTCAGGCCCCACTTGGCCTCACATCCCCCTGCCACCCCTCTGCCCCTTAAGAAAACAGGTTTGTGCCCAGTTCGGGGGAAAGATCTTTCTCGCGGCTTGACTCCCGACAGTCAAGCCATGAGGAAGATCTTTCTCCGGACCCGGGGAAGGGGACTCGACACAGCCTGGCTCCCCCTGTGCCCTGTAGGATTGCCAAGTGCAGTACACAGTGGGGCAGGAAGGGTATCCTTCGGTTTCCTGCTGTTGTGCATCTGTGGAAAACTAAAGTTTTCCACGCATTCCCCAGCATGGGAAAGTGTGAGGAAAAAAATCCCTGTCCCCTTTTTGTGCAAAAACTGGATGGGGGGGATTTTTTTAAAGGGCTCCAACCATGATTAAGATCACGACCAGAGCCAGGAAGGGGGACTTGGCAGCAGACAAGATGGGTGGAGGGCCGAGGGGGAGTGGGACTGAGGGGGCAGGCAAGCCATGCACGATGGGCTTGTCCGCAAAACACCCTCCCCCCCGTGTGGCTAATCTCCCATCACGGGCTAGCCTGTCTCCCATCACGGGCTAGCCTGATGTGTGAACAGGCCCATGGTTTTCCGTGTACGTGCCTGGGGGAGAGAACCCAGCACTCCTGCCATGGTGCACCCCACTGTGGTGACCCTGCTCTCCTGGCCCAGGCCGGAGAGGACATCCAGCTGGGGACCAGTGTGATGTCACAGGGCTGCTCCTGCACAAACCTCACTGGATGCCCTCCAGGAAGCTGCTGCTCCACAGAGCTAGTGTGACCAAGTATTTTGAACCTTGAAAAGTCTACTATAAGTTATACTAGTAATATTATAATCCCAGTGACTTCCTAGGCAATACAAAGATGTCAGGATGGTGCAAGTGAGCAGTACCTGTTTTGCTTGTGAGCCAGTACATCTGTGTCTGGCTAACAGAACTCATCCAGGAGACAGGAACTATCCAGGTGTAGCTGCAGAAAAACAGGCAGTCAGGTGGAAGCAGCTGTCCTCCCTTGTCCTCACTCTAGCAAAAGATGCTGCTCATCTCTGAGGAAGAAACAGCTGGGGCCTGGAGGACACTGCTGCACAACCAGGCACTGCCAGTAGCCAAGATGCTCCAGGAGAGCTTTCTCAGCCACCCACTCCCTGCCGCCAGGTCTCTCTGCATACCACCGGCCTGAACTCTGGACCCTAGACTGGATCTGGCCTCTCCATGAAGACTGTGGGTCAGGGCTCCCCACTTACTCAAATTCTGAGGGGCGCTCAACAGGAGTGTTAGGGTCCAGCAGGAAATGCTTCTGAGTGATCATCCCAGTAGTGGTATTCACAGTCAGTACTGGAAAGCCCATCTGCAAGGTCCAGCGGTCCATGATGGTCTTGATGTCATCAGGGAGAGTAAAGCTGTCATTGTTCACCACCTGCCCAAGACAGGGAGGAACTGTTAAATGGGCAAAGAGAGGCTCTTCAAGCCATACACTCAGTAGTGGCTTCAAAGTACCCCCCCCCCCCGCTAAACTCTCCTCTGATGCCAAGTTGCCCGTCTGGGGTGGAGACCTCTAAGTTCTCAGACAACTTGGGGAGACCCTCCGCTGGCGTCTCCGTCAAGGTCACAGGGAGCTGCGTGTGTCTAATCAGAGCCTTGGCAAAGTAACTGGGTCAGCAGACGGGCCGGGGGGAGATGTGCTGGGCGTCACCTAGTCTGAGTTCCATGAAGAATTTGGCCTGCTCCCATCAGGGCTCCCCAAAGAGGACTTGAGAGATGTGGGCTGGACGCACGGAAGCCCAGGGAACAGCAGCAAAGAGCTGGACACGGGCAGCACGTTCCCAAAGGCTGCTCCTGGCTGCAGTGTTGCTCAGCGTCTAAATGGGCTACGTGGGAGAAGGCTTGGCCCCAAGCCTGTGAGCCACATCGGTGCCTGCCAGGTGGCACCCGCTGGCCCTGACCCTTGGCTTCCCTGCCTGAGCCGCTGAACAGGCGGCTGCCTCTGCTCCTGGTGAGCGCAGGATCGCCGGCCCCACCTGCATGGGCAGCGGCAGGCGGGGAGGGGCAGGGCTGCTGGGCCTGAGCCTAGCCTTGGACAGGCTGCCCTGCCCCAGCGAGGCGGCCGAGGGTCAAAGAACAGCAGCCACAGCTGGCAGAGCTCTCAGCCCCCCTCCCCGGGACGCAAGTGCCCAGGAGCCGTTCCTCCTACCAGGGCTCAGCATCCGGGGCACGTCTTCGTCAGCCACAGGGGACCTGCAATGTGCGCTACAAGTGGGGCAGAGACAGCGGCAGAGGGGCAAGAGAAGGGAGGGGAGGGGGAACCAGACGGCCCCACACCCACTTAGGCTTCCTGCTGGCTGGAGAGCAGGACCTTGGGGATCACACCAAAGGGTTAGGACAGAGCCGGGTTTTGCAGGGAGATGCGAAGGATGGGAGAGAGCTGGCACCAGGTGGATGGCCTGGGAGGACATTCCAGCCAGAGAGCATGGGGGGAGCCACCGAGAGAGCAGGAGGTCTCTGGCTGACTGAGGGTGGTGGGACGGGATGAGCCAAGACAGGGAGACGGAGCAGGGAGAGTGGGTGAGGCTGTAAGCATTCCAGTACATCTGATCAGAGTTCCTGTGGATTTTCTTACCAGCTAAAGCTGGCACCATCATAAGCTGGGAATGTGCAGGGTAGGGGAAAGTCCAGAGCACAGGAGGTGGGCTGGCTGACCTTATGAGTTAACTGAGCAACCCTAGTCTTGGTGGCCCAGTTTTTAAAAACCTACTGACAGAACAATGCCAGTAGAATACATTGGAAGTATGGTAGAAACATTCAAAAGAAGCTTATGGTTTGGCCAATGGCAATTTCATGGAACGCAAATAGCACAATTGTGAATTATAACACAGAGGAAAGCAGAACTAACTGACAAGCTTAGGGGAATGAGAATAACTAAGAAGCTGCATTGTAAAGAGGGTTATGATCCAGATCCAACGGAGCATGAGTCAAAATGCATGTTGATGCTCTGGCCCAGAAAATCCATCACCACCACCTCAGGCAGGCTGTAGCCCAGAAGCCCTGGTTCCAAGGCTCAGGCAGCAGTAAGGCCACAGCACAAGTAACACCTCAGTGGGAGTCATCCTGAGTTCAGTTTCTGGTGCCACAGTTTCAACACCATGCATGTTGCAGATTCAAAGGAGAGCTGCAAGGATGGTCAAGGGTCTAGAAAGACCATCCATTGCATCTAAAACCACGTTGCACAAAGCAAAGTCTAGCCAGGACACAATAGTGATGGAAAGACTTAAGCAAAGCCTCCCCACCCCACACCCCAGAGGAAGGCTGGGTGCCCCTAGCTGAGAGAAGAGGCCCCGTGTCCGGCCAGAAGCAGCATCTTCAACTGGCATTTCCAGTGGGCAGGAGGGACAGTGGCCTTCAGAACATACCATTTGCAGGTGTTTCCAGAGGTCATCGTAGACAGTGTTTCCATATGCAAAGGCATGAAGGTACGACTGTGGACAGAGGAGATTCAGGTGAGTCACCTTCCCAGGCTTGCTTTGGTTCTGGATAGGCTGGTGCTTATGGTGAGCAAGCACAGCAGAAGGTGCATCAGCTCACATGTATGTACCAGCTTGGGCCTGCGGGCTACAGAATGTCCAGGGAGGCAGCAAGATGGGACAGAAACCCTATTTTCTTTCTCATTCTTTCTGATGGGATGCCACCTCATGGCAACACAGAGAGGTCACTACAATACTACCAGAATATTCACTTGTTCTCAGGCAGCCAAGCTTCTGAGCCCTTTACAAGCTTCCGAGCCCTTCCAGACATGAGCCTTCTTTCGCAGTGACTCAGTTTGCACATCACTCTGAACAATTCCTGGTTTGTTTAATCCAGGAATTGTGAGAGGCATCCACAAGTCGTGCACATGCCATTTCTGATTTCAGTTAACAACGTGCAAACATGACATCCAAACCCAGAAATAGCAACCTAGAGTTAAACATCCCAAAGTTAACCCAGCTCATGGTTTGTTGTTGGGTTAACTGGGTTTATTTATTTATTACACCTCTATGCCATCCAATAGCTGAATCTCTCCCAGGTTTCCGGGTTCAGACACCATGAACCAACCCAGGAATGGGTCTCGGATGTTAACTGAAATTGGAAATGGATCGGAAATGAATTCTGCTCCTCCCATAATTCCTGGATTAATGGCCCAGAGCAACATGTGAATGGCGTCATTATGTCGTTCCTTTTCTGTTTTTTGTTGCTTGCAGAACCGCAGCATGGCATCCACACAATTTGTTCCTGTTATCTGTTTCATTGCAAATAAACTTTCCATATCCTGTCTAAGTTGGTGGGCGGATCATGACGGAATGTACTCAGACTTGTCTTGCCCCGTCTCTTCCTTCCCACTTGTCCCCTCTTCACTACCCCAAACAGACCAGTTGTTGTGAGCATGCGCACAGGTGTTTCATACGCCAACACACAAGCTTAAAACAACAACATTGTTTAAAAACCAGAATTCCAAAATTTCAAAATACTCCAAGTTTGCCATTTTGAATCACAAAATCTATGGCGATTTCTTGAATTGGTTCACTGTCAAGGAAAGTGAGGCAAGGAGTCAGACTGCTCACACGTCTTGGCCTGTTCCTTCTCCTGAGGATGGCACACTTATTCGTTGAAAGGTGGTTCATCATGGCATGGAAAATCAGACACTGCTTCTGACGCCGCTTTTGGAGTCTCTGAACAAAAGTATGATTTTCCTTTCCCTGATACCAAGGACAGCAAGCAAGATGTCTATGCGTAGTTTCAGTATGAGAAACAAAACATGGCGTTCCATTTTGCTAAATTTAAAAGATGTATAAACTGCCTTTTAGGAAAGCCCTCCCAAGGCAGTATACAACATTTAAAACCACAAAACACATTAAAACAATGATAAAACCAGATAACACCATATACACAATGGCACCCAATGAAGTCCTGACTCAATTATAGGCAAGGTAAACAGTACATTTTTAGGGCCCACTTGATGGCCTAGTGGACATCAATTGGAACAGAGTTCCACAAGCAGGGGGCTACTACTGAGAAAGCCCTGTCTTTCGTGCCTGCCAGCCTAATTGTTTTGACAAGCAGATACACAAGGAGGGCCTCCCATGTTGCGCTCAGAGTATGGACAGGTTGGTATGAGTTAAAGCAGTCCTTCAAGTAACCTAGACCTGAACTGTTTAGGGCTTTAAAAGCCAATACCAGTACTTTAAATTGGGCCTGGAAACACACTGGCAGCCAGTGCAGCTGGTAGAATATAGATGTCACATGATATGGCTGCCCAGCACCTGCTCAGGCGGCCACATTTTATACCATTTGAAGTTTCTGAACCATCTTTAAAGGCAGCCCCACATAGAGCATATTACAATAATCCAAGCTGGATGTTATCAGAGCAAGTGTGGGCAACTTGTAGTCCTCCAGATGTTTTGGCCTACAACTCACATCACCCCTCACCATTGTAGGCTGAAACAGCTGGAGGGTCACAAATTCCCCATCCTTGCACTAGGACATGAACAACTGAAGCAAAATCTATCCTTTCCAGAGTCACAGATGGCATAACAGCCTAAACTGGTAAAAAGCACTCCTTGCCACCACCTGAGCTTCCCAATCAGTGCTGAGGCCAGGAGAAATCCCAAACTGCAGATGTGGTTGTTCAGGGGGAATATAACCCCGCCTAGGACCAGTTGTAACTTTCCATCCAGAGCAGTTGGTTTCCTCACCCACAGTATCTCCATCTTGTCTGGATTAAGTTTCAGTTTGTTTGCTCTCAACTGTCCCCAATCTGCAGAGGTTACTGGTAGCTCAAAGGTCCAAATGAGAAATTCTGCGCTCGCTCTCTCTCTCTCTCTCTCTCTCTCTATATATATATATATATTTATTTAAAGAAAGGCATCATCTAGGTAGATCAGCCACTTCAGTACATACACAGAAACATTCCTTTTACTCTGAACAGGGAAGATAGTTTGAGGTGAGGTACAGAAGGAATTTCAAAATGGTGAACCTGGAGTATTTTAACATTCTGGTATTCTGGTTTAATCTTTTAGAAGGTGCACACACAGGTGTTTGAAGTGTCTGCCCGCATACTCAGGACTGGTATATTTGGGGGAATGAAAAGAGGATGGGGAATGGTGAGGAGCATCACTGCAGATGTCAAAGCCATGCACCACCCAAAACCTATGGGAGTGAAGTGCTAGGGAGCATTCACAAGTTTGGAGAATCGTGCTTCTGATCCGGGTCTTTCTGGCTAAACAGATCATCTCCATTGAGGAAGACAGGATCAAAGGCAGATAAAATATGGGCTGATGACCAAAGGATGATGACGACGTCTGGATGCCCCATGAGATTACAGTACTGAATGGTGGCCAAGGGCCATTCGAAGGTCTGTCTGGAAGCCACCTGAGGATGGCTTTTGCGCCAAGGAGTGTGCAGTCTGCCTTCTCTGTGCACAGGCCCTATAGACAGCCCCTTCCCAGAGCAGCGCGCCAGGCCAACATGGGTGCCTTGCACACCTCCTTGCCCTTCCTTTGCACCTGGATGCAGGGTGCGCCATTCCCAGGTCTCTCTGCTCCCTGGACCTTTGCCAGGGGTGGAGAAGCACATGGAGCCTCCCCTTGGCTCCTCCAGGTCCTGGCACCCAACCAATGGCAAAGCAGCAGCAAAGAGGCATTGTTCTGATGCCCCCGGTGCCAAAGCAGGCCTTACCGCTACGCCTCTCTTGAACCGCTCTTCAGTCAGGAATTCTGAGAGCATGCGCAGCACTGATGCCCCCTGCAGAGAGAGAGAAGGAACATGAGGAACATCCAGCTTCCCAACCCCCCACCCTGCCCCATGTTTCACACCCAAATGATTCCCAAAGGGTTCTCCAGGAAAACACGCCCTCGGATGGGTCCGTGGCTGCCTGTAGGCCAGCGACCCCTCCCCCACCCTTCACAGATTGCCAGTCATGGCATTGGCTGCCCACAGGGGGGCCTTAGAGATCTCAGGGGACAGCTGCATCCCCAGGTTAATGCTCTGCAAGCCACGCTGCGCCATGTCTGTGGAGATCCCCAAGGCCCCATCTACACGGGGCGTTTGCTCCGGTTCTATTCCACCCCCAAATCGATACTGTCAGATGACACATGCTGTTCTCCATAGCTAGCCCGGCATTTCTTGCCCTAAATCCGGGTTTTTTTTCAAACACATTTTGTGTCAGAGTTTCCTGTCACGGCAGCTTCAGTGCTGTTTGGGAGTCCGTGTGACCTCAGCTGGCTTCGGCGTGGGCTGGTGGAAGTGGCACTGATTGGCGGAAGGGAAAGTTGAGTGGGGCAGGGGCGTGGGGGGAGCAGAGGGGTAAACATGTCTATCCAGAAGTAGCTCATTGCCTTCAGTTCCACTTTGCTGAGCACAGGAGCAGCCCTGCTGCTTTGAAACTGCGCTGTTGCAAACATGGGCTCAGTTGGGGCCTCTTGCTTTAAGGAGTCATTGGGCTTGGGAGGTGGAGGGAGCCAGCCCTGCTGTTTTGCAACTGTGCAGCTGTGAAGGAGCACAGCTGAAAAATGGTGGGCACCTGTTGGTTCGAAGCTGCACAGCTAAGGAAGGGTGGATGCCAGGGCGGATGCTTTTCATGAACGCATACTCAGAAGCACTTCATTGAGCCCGTGGTTGTTGGCGGGGGAAGCCTGTTGATTGGGCAGTTAATATGCATCAGATAACGTGCTCGTCACTCTCCCTCCGCGCCAGCCCCGCACTCTCTGCTCTCAGCGCCACTTGTACTCCCACTCGTTCTGCTGAGTCTCCGGGCAACATCTGCCTGCTTGCCTGCCCGCCTGCCCACCCCATAAATGTGTGTGGGCTATGTGGGGTTTGTCATGAATGTCTACTCGTAAGCAAGTCCTCCATTGCGCTTCGCTGAACACACGAGGGAGGGGGAGCAAACCTCCGCTCACTGGCTGCCGCACACCTGCGCAATTGCTGACGTTCATTTCTACTTGCGACGGGACTGGCCCACCCCGCCCCAACTAATGCGGCTTCAGTTCCCGTATACACGGCAAAAGCAGAGGAAGGCAGCGCTGCATGTACTGTGGAAAGAGCTAATTAGATCCTGTGAAAGTGCAGATGTTGCCCAAATCGCTTCACAAAGCATTTCCGTTTAGATTGGCCCCAAGAGATATTTGCCTAGCACCAGCACTGTATTCTTTAGGCACCAGCTTAAAATGTGTTTATTTGCACGGGCATTTGGCTTGTTTTTTTAACATTGTGGGATGGTTTTAGCTGCTTGACATGTTGTTTTTATCTCGTTCTTGGATTGATGTTTTACTGTATCTTATTGTTGATTTTTGTACACTGCTCTGTAACCCATTTTTGTGGGAGAAAGCCGGTATAGAAACTGTTTAAATACATAAATCAAACTAACAAACAAATAACGTTCCCACACTCTGGCGGAGGCAGGTCAGGCAGGGATCCTCACCTTGCTGTAGGCAATGGAGTCAAAGACTTCACTGATTTCAGCTGGGCTGTTGATCTCATCTTCGCGGAAAGAGAGCGGATGCGAGGAAGCCAGTGCGTCGATAGCCATCACACGGTACATGTCATATGATACTATCAGGTCTTTCTGCAAATTGATTTCTCAAAATCTAAGTGCCTATCTAATTTGTATCTCACCCTCAGGGTGACATACAGGGGAGGAATCCCATTTATCTTCACAACAGTCCTGTAAGGCAGATTATGTTACACACACTGAGTCTCAAATCTACCTGGGAGGCCCGCTCATCATCCTCTGGGAGCGTTTCCTGCACACCACACAGCCTCTTTGCATGACAACCACACCATTGCCATAGCATGAGAGTGAGGTCAGTGCCCTGGAGCAAGCAGCATTTTTCCCAGGGGCCACCAAGAGCAAGCCCCTGCAGGCCTGTTTTTTGAAAGCCAGTTTCCCTCTCAGAAGCCATGGAACTTGCAGTTCTGTGGGGAGACTAGAAGTATGATTGCAGCACCTTCAGAGTGCTCATTTCCAGGGATCTTGGGGGAGGGCAAGAACCGCGCCAGTTACAGCTTGGGTTTGTTGTGTGAATGTGCCTTGGGAACCTGCTGGCCTCTCCTCTCCTCTCCTCTCCTCTCCTCTCCTCTCCTCTCCTCTCCTCTCCAGGCTTCCCTCACTCAGCACAGGGGCTTCTTCCCTTGGTGCTGTGGCTGGGCACGCAGAGCTCAGACTGCACTAGCAGCTCCCCCGCACTGCTCAGCAGCCCCGCAGCCCCTCACCCTCCCCTCACACACTGCACAAGGATGACTTACAATATTCCACTGGGGCTCGGCCGCATCAGCACCAAGGTATTCCACGTAGGATGCAAAGCCCTCGTTCAGCCACAGGTCATTCCACCAACGGAGGGTCACCAGGTTCCCAAACCACTGGGGAGAAGCAGGAGGTCAGTTGGCCCCAAGCGCCCCATGGACAGATGTGGCGCAGGCCAGGCGTCTGGCCAACACGCCAGGTCCATGTCCTGGGCAGGGAGGGCCTGCTCGGAAGACGGCCAGTGGGAACAAGGTGGGCCAGCTGGCCAGGAGCCCCTGTGCAGGGCCCCAGTCTCAGTGGGGCCTCGAGAGGGCCAGGCTGCCCCAGCCCACAGCAGGGGGAGTACCTGATGGGCCAGCTCATGCGCGAGGACGGTCACCACGCGCTCCTTGTTGCCGGTGGAGGAGAACAGCGGGTCGAAGAGCAGCGAGTTCTCACGGTACGTCAGCAGCCCCCAGTTCTCCATGGCCCCAGCGTGGAAATCCGGGAGGGCAACCTGGTCTGGGGGGAGACCTTTCCATTAGCAGGCTGGTCTGCGTCAGTGGAGCCAGTTCCACAAGCCAGGCTGAGCATGCCTGAAACACCATGGAACCTGGGAACAGTGTTGATGCACGACAGAACATGGAAGGTGCAACTGTACATTCTAACCAAGGCAACCCTCGCATCCAGCTGCAGCCAGGGTGCATAAACTCCAGCCCATGGAGCTAACCTGGCACACGCGGGGTGGGGAAAAGGAGCCCCGGTGGCTCCTTCTCTCCGCCATGGCCCTCTGAACCTGGCCGTGATGTCCTCGTTTGCACAACACGACCACCCACGGTGGGTGCTTGCCAACCATGCACAGGCCACCTTGAGAACCCGTGGCTTGTTACTGGACTGCTCAGGGTGGCTTGTCATGACATCCAAGCCCGGCGGAGAGGCTTGTGCATGTTTTGCTGGAAAGGAACACCACCTTCAGAACCGCCTGGCAAGAGCAGCAAAAAACCCAGCCGCTCCTCCTGCCAGAGACCCCGCCCCAAGGGCTAGTATGCCAAGCCTCACATTGCCCCGCTCCCTCTTTCCTCCTCACCAACCTGACTTGCTCAGAGGATAGGGCGTGTCATAGTGTCTCTCGAAGAAGCGGAGGATGGGCCCAGTGACGCTGAGGGCGTAGTCACCTTGGCCCTTCTCAATGGCTTTGGGACGGCCCCAAATCCGGATCTGCAAGGCAACAAGAGCAGCTCAGGGAAGGTCGGACAGGCGCCACATCCCAGGCCCAGCAGCAAAGCCAGTCAGGGGAGCTGCTAAGGCTGTCAGGGAAGAGCCCGTTGCATTCCAGTCCCCCCAGCCAGGCCATGCGCTCTCCCAGTCCCAGTCCTACCAGTATGCTGGTGTCCTGGTCGTCCTGCACAGCCCTGAACTGGCTGACAATGAAAGCGAGCAAGTAGGTGGACATCTTAACAGTGGGATAAAACTCTGTCCTGTTCCAAGACTTCCCATCCTCCAGTCCCAGCTGCCAAGAGCCTGGAGGGAGGTGAAGAGAGAAGGGGTCTGCTGCCAAGCTCCTCCCTCTCCCACAGCCCAGCTCCACGTGCTGGCCCAGAAAGGAGAAGAGAAGCAGGGCTGTCAGACCCTCCCCCCCACCCCACCGTGGAGTCCCACAGACGTCAGCAGAATGGTGCCGCTGGAGGAGCCTCCTGGGCCGCCCAGCCCAGGCCCGGCACCGGAAGCAGGGAAAGGAGCTCACCAGTCTGACGGCTGCCCACCTCCATGTCGGGGACTGAGCCAGCTTGAGGGTTGCTGAACCTGCCCTCAAGGTTTCGGGCCATGAGGGCTGCTCAGTATTGCCAGGCTACCGGGCCTGGAACGCTGGAAATCCTTCCCAAGTCCAGCCTCCCCCGTCCTGGCCTGCACTTTGAGCCTTGTTCCTCCCTGCTTCATCCACGTTAGCCAGGGAGAAGAGCTGCTCCCCCCACCCCTTGATCCTGGGGATCCAGGCCCTGCCCCTCCATGCTCAAGGAGCCCCGGCTCATTCCCTGGCTCCTCCCATGGAAGTCAGGAATGGCTGGAAGTGAAGCTTTCTATCCATCCCATCCACAGTCTTTCTTGGGAGGTGACTGTCCATGCTTGGAAAAGGCTCACTGTCACTGAGTGGGGCGGAAGCCGTTTCTGCTGAGTTTATGCTTCATGAAGTCCAGTCTGGAAGGAGACGGCCTTTGAGTAACACAGTTTCATGACTGATTCTTGCCTACCTGGAAGCCATTTTGCTGCACTGCTACTGGCTGCCCCCTTGGTCACAGTTGTGCGTTTTGCTGTCCTTTCCAAATGCACTCTCCCCATCAGGCTCCCTCCACTCAATTTCTGCCCTTCTTTTGCAGTTTGCCAGGAATCTCAATCCCAATGCGGTTTGGCTGGTGAGTATCCATCTGTGCCAGGCAAACAGGGACTGGACCACAGAGAAGCAGGAGATCCAATCCCTAGTTGCCTTTGCTCCACCTATCTGCATCACAGTCCCGCTCCCCAAATGGCGGCTTTCAACTGAATGCCAGAAGTTCAGGGCTGTGTGCCATTCTATATGGTTCCGGCCCAGCCTATCTTAAGGAGCGCCTCCAGCAACACCAGACAGGCCGCTTAACAAGATCAGCCTCGGATGGCCTTCTCTCTGTCCCATCAGCCAGGACAGCTAGACTGGTGGGGACGAGGGAGAGGGCCTTCTCTGTGGTGGCCCCCACTTTGTGGAACTCCCTCCCTAGGGAACTCCGTCATGCCCCCTCTTTAATGAGCTTCCGTCGTGCATTAAAAACGTGGTTGTTCAGGCAGGCATTTGGGGTGGGTTAGGGTATTTTTTTAAAAAAAAAATTATGGTAAAATGTTATTGTTTTAAATTGTTTATGGTGGGTTGTACATCGCCCAGAGTGGCTGGGTGACCAGTCAGATGGGCGATTAATAAATTTAATAAATAAATAAATAAATTCTAACCCTTTCTTAGCTCTGTGGCTGCATCCAGGCTGGGTCTGGAGCCCTGTGGGCGCCTTCTGGAGGAGTGCTTCCTGTTCCTCTCGCAAAACCATCCACTGATCTACTAAATAGTACTACACCTCTCACATGGTACCTCAGCTCAGGCAGTTGATGAGCCAGTTACAACAACTCTTGGAATAGGTAGCAAATCGCCTTGACGTGGGTCCACCAGCCCCTCACGCACCCAACTCGCATCCGGCAGGGAGAAATCTACTCCTCATTTGTTTCTAAGCAAGCTGGGGCGAGATGGTCCGAATGGAAGCCCTTCTTCACACTCCAACCACTGTCAGTACCCCCACCCCACTGTGTTGCGGAAGTTTGTCTGACACAGCCTTTTCCCACATGTCTGGCTGCGTCCCTCTCGAAAGTCCTCTTCCTGCAAGGAGGGCAGCACCGTTTGTCCCACAAGCACCCGGCCTGGTGAGCGAGCCCCTTTCCTCCCATTTCAAAGGGCACTGCTGCCTGACACTTGTTCTGCGGCAGCCATCTCGGACATCCTCTAGTCTCCCTCAGTTCTCACAGGTGATGGCAAAAGTCTCACCTAGTGTATTCCAAGAACTCTTGCATGGAAGCCTTTCAACCCCACTGATTTGAAAAGGCCGAGTGTATCCTGACAATACAATTTGATCCTTTCCAGTTTTAAACTCGGTAACCAACTGTTTGCATTCTGAAGCATGTTGATTCGGAAGTGAGTGCCACTGTGTTCAATGCGGCCTGCTCTCAGATGAGTGTGAAGTGGCTCTTGCCACCAGACCCCTGGGAAATTGTTAGAAGTACCCCCTCACCCTATTCCATTGACCACAAAGCTCCCCCCCTTCCCCAAAACATGCTCTGGAAAAACCACCCAGCACACCTGTGGGTACTAAGAGTCACCAATGTTGAGCACAAATCTTTTCCTCATCCCCCTCCTCTTCCAGTCTGCCTTTCCTTCACATCACCCTCTTCGCTTGCTTCCACGTCTTGGACAAGAGGAGGAGACAGAGACATGGCCAAAGGTAGGAATGGAGGAGGAGGCATGCAGGTATGCCACACCAGCCCACTGGCCATGTGCCAAGAGGATGCCCTTCCTCCCGCCCTCCCTTTGTTCCCTTACTCTTCACAGGCATGTTGGAGAGTGCCTCATGGTCAGACAAGTGGATCAGCACAACGGAGAAATTGGCCTTCATGGCAGGCTCATCAAAGCAGGGGAAAGCCTTCCGGGCATCAGCTGCTTGCATCTGCGTTGTGGCCAGCACCCTGGGGGAAGGGCAGAGTCTGGTCAATGAATGTGACTGTGGATTTATTCCTTAGATTTCTGGATTTATTCCATTAAATAATTCATTAATTATTTATTAATGAATGTGGATTTATTCCTTAGATTTCTGCCCTGCCTTCTGTCAGCCAGGAGCTTCTCAAGGCAGCTTACAATTTAAAAAAAACCCGCAATGGGACAAAACATCTGATGAGAGCAAAGCAGGAGGCTCCCCACCTTGGATGGAGAATGGGTGGATGGATGAGGGCATCCTTAGCTCTTAAGGGTGCACCCAGCCCAGTTCCATAGCTGTATGGCAAGGAAAAGCTCCATTCTACCCTCACTGCTTCTGGTTTGCAGTTCTCACTTTCCCACACCAGAACCAGCATTTCCACGGATACAAAATGGTTTGCAGGGTGGCCAGCCCCAGAGGCTGCTCCCATGACTCTCAAAGAGCCCACTGCAAGGGCATCAGCTTTCTGCTGGGACTGTCTGTCTATGCCTCTCCCCCGCCCCCAGAGAACAGTCCCTGGAAATGAGAGCTTGTCTCCTTCCAATGTAAGCCAAGAGGAAAAGGGTGGTGGCTTTCAGCTAAACAAAGGACTCAAGTGGGATATAGGGACCTGTTTCTCTTACCTCTCAGAAGGAGTGTACAAACGGCTGGGAAGAGAAAGGTTAAAGATCCCATCTTTCCACACACCACCCCCAGCCCCGTGGGGTGGTCTGTCCTCCATGCAACAATTGGAGAACTCTGCAACTGCCTCAGGGCAGTAGGGCTGGTGACCCAATGCCAGGCAAGGTGAGCCTGACCTAGTGGCAGGAGGGGTCCAGACAGCAGAGAGGGCTGCTCCTGTCTCCTTCCAGCTTCACACCCTGCTGCTGCTCTAATGACCATGAGGGATGGTGCGGGTGCCCGATCCCACCTAGGAATCCAACGAAACCCCCCTGCCCGCAGACCTGAGCCTCACTCGCCAAGCCCAGCCCTCGCTCACCCCCTGCCCATGCTCAGCAAGCAGCCTGCACTCACCCTCGTGGCCTCGTCGAACTCTGCGGTCACCATTTTTTTGAAAAATAAAATGGTGACCGCAAAAATGTGCATGTTTGCATATGCATAAAAATGCGCTTTTTTACAAAAATGCGCATTTTCGCACAAACACAAATATTTGCATTCACAAACATTTGCATTTTCGCACATATGCAACTATGTGCATTTTGCAATTGCTGTTTTATTTTTCAAAAAATGGTGACCGCGGAGCTCGATGAGGCCGCTGGGATCAGTGCCGGCTGCTCGCCAAGCATGGGAAAAGCTCAAGTGTGGTCCAGGGACCGGCGACTGGGACAGAGGCTTGGCAGGCGCCCAGAGGACCCGGATGGGGGTGGGTTCGCACATGCCTAATGACCACAATATCCCCAAGCCTATTGGATTCTTCCCAAGACCTTCCCAGACATATAGCCTGGCTGCTGGACCATATTTTCTCCTTGGGCATCCCCCCTCCCCACTCTTTCCATGCCACCTACTTGATTTGTCCATCCTCCACATATTCACTGCGGTAGAAGCCAGCCAGATCATCCGCCAGCTCCCCCTGGAAGATGCTGTGCAATTCATAGAACTTATGCTGCTGGAGAGTTCCATTGAGCTGCACCACCAGGTACTCAGTATCCTCCTGCTTCCACGTACGAGTAATGGAGGGTGGAGAGGCACCATCCACCCCAGACAGGGAGACGAGGAATGCCCCTTGCTTAGTGTAGTTCAGCTTTTTGCTGTGGATGAGGATGAGGTCAGTGGACTCCAGGCACTGAAACCGCACCGTGCTGTTGCCTTTGAAGATGTAGAGGCCCTGGCTGCTGGGAGTCAAGAAGGGCTGCAGGGTGACCGTGTAGTGCTCGGGCTTCAGGGTCTTGGGCAGGCGCAGGCGGTTCCAGGGGTTGTTTGGCCTGGCTGTGGTCGTAGGGATGCTGCTGCTGCTGCCAGTGGTCGTGGTCGTCAGAGCATTGTTTGGCCTGGCTGTGGTAGTAAGGGTGCTGCTGGTCGTGGTCGTCGGAGCATTACTTGCCTTTTCCTGCACGTAGACAACGGAGAGGGCGATGATGGTGGCCACGGCAGCTGCCCCAAGGACAATGCCAACTATGCCTAAAGTCTTGCTGATGAAGAAGCCCTTGGCCATGGCTGGGGATGCCAGAAAGGAGTCCGCACGTAAGGGGCTCAGCTAAGGAACTGCAGGCCTTTAATATGCTGGCTCTCAGGGCTAATTAGCCTGGATTAACAAGTCAATTATTAAGCCAAGAGGTGGGTGAAGGTCACTGCTGCTTCCCAGTCTTGGAGACAACTTCTTCCTTTGCCCAGTGGGAGAGTTAATAGGGAACTGGATGCCCAGGTGCAGTTCCTGCAGGGAAAAGTCCATCAGCAGCTTCACAGAATGAGTAATGTTGCCCGCCCCTCACTCCCAACATGAGTGGGGCAAATTCCATTAAGAGTGGAGACCAGGACATGAGATGAGGGGAAGCAGTTAGCCCAGGGGCTGTGGGCTTTTACGCCCAGTGCTGGCTTTGTTCTGCCACCTCTGGGTTCAGTTTCTCTGTCTTCATACCTCATTGGCAAATGTAAGAATAGCTTGTGATTTCTACTCTAATACCTCAGTTGTGGAGTCAGGAAGGGTTGTTGCGTTCCCCCTCCACCCTGTGATTCCCCCCTGCCCTGACCCACACACATACTGCGAAAATGGAAACATGCTGGTGGGTGTTGCACCCAGTTATGTTTCTCGGTCTGGAATTTGGTCTTGCACAGGGTCTGACTGGTTTGGGTTTTGTTTCTGCGTATGAATACAATCCAAGAGGGTTTTCACGCACATGCAGAGCTAAAGCTGGTTTTGGTGTAAACAGCTTTGTTTGTAATACTAATGTCAAATCATACTGATCAGAATTTACTTTTGATTTAAAAATGTCTCCTGCTTTAATCAACAGTATGGCACACTCAGGGAAAAGACTCTTAAGGGTGCTTTTTCATGTGCTTTTTCCTGCATTGAGCAGGGGTTGGACTTGATGGTCTTGTAGGCCCCTTCCAGCCCTACTATCCTATGATTCGATGATTCATTGTCAAAATACCCTCAAAGTTAATAATATGTGTCTTCTTAGCACACAGATATCCCTGAAACGTAACCAACATTACATATATTATTTTCTATACTCCTTTTTCTAACATTGCTTTTCAAAAGTTTAATACGTTTGTTTTGGACCTCCTTTATAAATTATTATCCATGTGACATCTCATCAGTTACCATGGGTATCTGCAGGAAGGGCAAGGGGGGCATCCCCCCCGAATCCTAAGTGTATTTTTAATGTACACAGGCACAGGCACATCCAGTTAGACAATAAGAGGTTAAGAGTGATCTCTGAGACCACTCTTATTGACAGCGGCCGCCAGACTCGGACACTCTGCACTCTTCTGGGGCAAAGAGAGCCTTCCTGGGCCAGCAGGCAGCTCAGACAAAGGCTGCTTGTTCCGATCTAAGGATGCTGTTTCTGCAAAAGTTACATGATTTGTACCCCTAGAAATACAATGATAAGATAAACAGAAGAGTTGTGGTACCTTTTTGTGATCAGGTGAGGAGCTTGGGGGTGCTGCTGGGCCTGGGCCTGCTTTCTGGGGGGCAGGCGGGGGCAGTGGCCAAGAACAGAAACTGAAAGTAACCCAGCAGAATAGAAACCAAAAGTGCTGACAAGGTTCTCAAGAAATGAGTAGTGGAAATCCTTTCCTTGGGTAACAGACACTTAGTGCTACTGTTTTGAGTGGCTGAAGGTTGAAAGAAAGGCACAAGGGTTTTCGGTACAAGGTTGCTACAGAGAGAAAGCACAGAAGCAGAGCTGTTTCTATTTGTTTAGCTACAGATGTCCGCAAGTACTTCAAAAGCAGAAGACAGCTAGTGAGCCTCAGACACAGACTGAAGATCCTACTTCATCAGACATCATGCAAGTAGCACCCAATGTGTCTGCCTCAAAAGAGCCAGAAAATATCCAGGTACAGACTCTCGCCTTCATGGATCCCTGCCTTGTTGTGGCGAAGGGGCTTGCGTAACTCAGTGAAGCCATAAGCTATGCCGTGCAGGGCCACCCAAGACGGACAGGTCATGGCGGAGAGTTCTGACAAAATGGGGTCTGCTGGAGAAGGAAATGGCAACCCACTCCGGTATTCTTGCCAAGAAAACCCCATGGAATGTGTCACAAGGCTGATCCATGGGGTCATGAAGAGTCGGACACGACTTAATGACTGAACAACAACAACAGGCAGGGGCAGGGCATGAGAACACCCCAGCTGAAAATACCGAGGCAGTGCTGTACAGCTTGAATGACGGGAAAAGCTGGATAGAGGGAATTACATATTGAAAGCAAGTCCTCTATCAGGTGTGTTAACGTCTGAGCTGCTTACACAATGCGACCTTCTGTCGCATCTGATTCCCAAGACTAGCTGGCTTTTTGCCCACATGTGCTTCCCCTGCTGCTGCCGCCCTTGAATCTTTCTGCCTGAGGGTTTTTTTTCTGAAATCAAATGCCCTCCTCTCCCCTGTCCATACATTCCTTTTTAGAAATAAGGGTGTTGTTAGCAGACAGGGTCCTTTAAAGACACACACACACACACACACACACACACTTTACAGCCCCGAGGCACTGCCTCAGACAGTTGATTTGGGACGTCATGAAACCGAAGCATTATTATTCATTATTTGATGTATTCATTATTATTGTATTTTGCCACGGAAGGGGAGAGGTGCTTGTAGGATTTCCTGCCTCAGGGTCCAAAATAACTTGAACGGCTTTGAGTGCTACTATGCACCTTGACTGGGGGGCATGGGGGAGCCCTCACTTGCTGCTCTGCCTCAGGCAGCAAAATGTCTTGGGGCCAGCCCTGGGCATCTCCAGAGAGACCTGTGTGGTGGGGAAAGGCAGCTGACGTGGTGTGTAGGGAATTATGTAGGTAGGGAAACAATCGGGGGTACAGAGAGATCTGTGGATGGGAAAACATGTACTTGAAGAGTGCTACCCTATCTCCGCTCACTCTTCTCAAGGATAAACATGCTCAGTTCTTTCAGTCTCTCCTCAGAGGGCTTTGTTTCCAGTCCCCTGATCATCTTCTTGCCCTCCTCTGAACCTTCTCCAGCTTGTCTGCATCCTTCTTAAAGTGCGGTGCCCAGAACTGGACACAGTACTCCAGATCATACAATCATAGAATCATAGAATAGTAGGGTTGGAAGTGGCCTATAAGACCATCGCGTCCAACCCCCTGCTCAATGCAGGAATTTGAACCTTTGCCAGTCTATCTTAAAGTGTAGTGCCCCGGAACTGGACTCAAGATGAGGCCTAACCAGGGCTGAGTACAGAGGAACTAGTACTTCCCAGGATTTGGAAGCTGTGCTTCTATGAATGCAGTCCAAAATAGCATTTGCCTTTTTTGCAGCCACATCACATTGTTGGCTCATATTCAGCTTGTGACCGACAACAATTCTAAGAACCTTCGCGCTTGTAGTGTTGTTGAGCCACGTATCCCCCATCTTGTAACTGTGCATTTGGTTTCTTTTTCCTAGGTGCAGAACTTGGCATTTATCCCTATTAAATGTCATTCTATTGTTTTCTGCCCAGCACTCCAGCCTATCAAGATCACTTTGAATTCTGTTTCTGTCTCCCAAGGTATTAACTATCCCACCCAGTTTTGTGTCATCTGCAGATTTGATCAGCATTCCCTGCACCTCCACCTCCAAAGGAAAAGTGTGGGTGCCTGGAAGGTAAGTTTTTGAGCAAGCACAGTTTGGGTCATTGCACAGTTCTGTCCTGAAAGCACGCAAGTGGTTCATTAGCTTGCCTTCTATAAAATTTCAACAACAACAACAACAACAACAATGCACATACATTTGCATATGTAAATCAACATGCAAATTTGTGCAATTTGTTTGCCCTTTGGGCCTGTGCCCTGGATCTTTTAGGTGCCCAGCATTCTCCCTGACGATTGGTAACTTCATAGACCTCTTACAGTCTTGTGTTGTGGCTGGGGATGAAATATTTTAAAAAAACATTTAGAAACTGGGGCACACAACGCCAAGTATACATCTGCAAGAACACAGAATGAGTTAATAAAGCTGTGTGGCCAAACTTTGAGGAAAGATATTGTTATGAAGTCTTTCATGAGATTCTCGGTTTTAGCAAATGAAACTGCAGATATTTCTGGCATAGAAAAACTATCTCTGTGTGTAAGATTTGTGGAAGAAAGTGATGAGGAATTCCTCGGTTCATTTCAGTCTCAGACCAAACTGCAGGAGGCATAGCATAATCTTATCTGCTTGTTCTGAATTGGACTAGATCTCAATAAGTCAGTTGGACAAGGATATAATGGTTCAACCATGGCAGGAAAAGAAGGCGGAGTTTAAGCACAAATCAGGGCAATCTGTCATCAGTCAACCTTTGTCCACTGCTCATCCCATAGACTTAATATCACTGTAAATGATCTGAACAGTGCAAGTGATGCGTGTAATACAGTTGGCACAATTAAAGCCATCATAAACATTTTCCATGAGGGTATCCAAAGATGACATCTAAGACCCAACATACCACAATACTTGTGTTATTTTCTGCAAACACACGGCTACTCTTGCATTTTTTAGTCCACTGTGTTTCTCATAGCACTGCTATGCAAAACAGTGGACTCAACAATGCAAGAGTAGCCGTGTGTTTGCAGAAAATGACACAAGTGTTGTCTCACAGCTCAAGCAGAATTAGCAGGATCAAGCAACATCAAGACAAGGCAACATTCATACCAGTTGTTGCATGTATCACAGACATCAACTTTTACTGTTTGTCTTGTGATCATAAACAAATATTCTTCGATGCTAGAGCTAGTCACCCAGGCTCTGCAACCTGCGAATGGAAATTAAAGTACAGATACAAGAATTTCTGGGAATAATGAAACGCAGGGAAGCTTGCGAGGAGACCTTTAGCACAATAACAAAGAGCAAGAAGCTGGCAGATGAAGCAGAACTTAACCATGCAACAGCAAAGCCATGCCAGTCACCCACAGAAGAGTTCTACCACCTACATCCCCTATATGTATTCACTTATAACTGAAACAAGTCACCGAAGGCTCGTTTCAGTGATGAAAACCAACCTGCTTACAGCCTGCTGAAACTACATCATGTACCACAATGAAGAAAAAGACTTGAGGCCCATGTCAATTCCATTCAGGAACTTTACAAACTGGAAAACTCTGGGGATGAATCTGTTCTATGGTATGGGTTGTGGGCAAAAAGACATACCAACGACATACACCCATCGTTGTGTGACATATGCAACATGACCCTTACTGAACAATTGGATCACACCAAACTATTCCCTGCTGTTAAAATGGCCATCCTTACATCACTTTCCCTCCCAGTTACAACACGCACAATTGAACGATCCTTTAGCACTTTGCGCAGAGTGAAGACATGGCTACGTTCAACAATGAGTGAAGATCGATTGTCTGGCCTGTGTTTGTTGAGTGTTCATAGTGAAAAGTAGAAGACCTATCCCAAGGAGAATTTTATAAAAGAAGTTATTGACCATTTTGGCCAGGCCCCCAAAGACTCCAGTTTTTGTTGAAAGGATTATCCAATTTGTTTTATATTTTCCATTATATTATGGACAGACAAGCATTAACCAAACAAACCTGACTGGTTTCAGACCTTGCGTCTAGCATTCACCTCAGCCAAGGCAGATTCTGTGTAAAAGGCGTGAAATTCAGCCGTAGGGGTTTTTAATTGGGTTTAGAGTCCTACAATATTGTTTTTCAATGGACAAATAAAGCAATTTGTTAGAAGGTAGTTCTGAAATGTCTAATTCCATATAATACAACAGGCACAGACCACCACTGTTTCTCTTCAGCATCATGTGATGGTATGTGGGTTCAGTCGTATAAAGACTACAAAGAGTCAAGTCAACAACCTGCAGTAAGTCATCACCCTTACCCCCCACCCCACCACTACCATTTCTGCAGACACCCATGTCAGCTACATTCTAGAACAGAACCTTTCCTTCATTTTAAATTAGCCAACACAACAACGTTCACCTATTGTGTTAAAAGCTCTGTCAACATCTTGTGAAACTAAACTTTGCAGTGGAGCACAAACCTTCCATCCACTGTGCCAAGGCTGAAAAGTCTCCTGTCCACCCAAATCAAGTGATTTCTTGTATTCTTAGTCTTGACTTGCTCCAGATGGTTCTGATCTCTGACTAAAGTGACTGCTTAGCCCTGCATACCTCACCTGCCCTCCAGTTTTGTCCAGGAGCAGGACCTTGCTGGTCCCTGCAGTAGCACCCAGGTCAGGTTGCCCTGGAACAGCCCTTGAGTCTTTCCATTCTATTTACATGCCATTGTGTTTAAATCACTGCCAGATATTGGCAACATCTGCATTCACATTTAGTGAAACTGAACTAAAATAATTCTACTTTTAAAAAGTGTCCTTGAAAATATCTTTGAAGCCTGGAGAGACTTTTAAATTACCACATATTGGCCCTAAATAAGCTTTAGGCCATGTCAAATCTTACATCTCCCACAATCCAGAGACTGTCCCATTCGAGATGCCCCAGAATTGCTTCCAGACCAAAGTGCTGTTTTTGTGCAATACACACTGTCCCCAGGCCACCCTTACAAATACGGGACTGGGGCCTTTAAACCCTGAAATAAGGTTCTGGCCATCACAAATCATACACCCTTGGTTAGAATCATAGAATCATAGGACAGTAGGGTTGGAAGGGGCCTACAAGACCGTCAAGTCCAATGCCCTGCTCAATGCAGGAATCCAAGTCAGAGCATCCCTGACAGATGGCTGTCCAGCCTCATCTTGAATGCCTCCAGTGTGGGAGGGCCCCCCGCCTCCCTAGGTCATTGGTTCCACTGTCGTATTGCTCTGACAGTCAGGAGGGTTCTCCTGACGTTCAGCCAGAATCTGGCTTCCTGTCACTTGAGCCCATTATTCCGTGTCCTGCACTCTGGGATGACCTAGAAGAGATCCTGGCCACTGCAAGAGGCCCAAGCATGGATGCTGCTGCCCAACTAGCACTTCATTTCCCAACAATTCAGAAGTTGATTCCTGGCTCCCAGTTCCTTATTTGCAAGAAACTTCAAAACAGCTCTGTCAGAGCTGAAAACCTACAGCTTATATGACCCTGCACCCCAAAATAGGCTTTAGCCTAGCCCATGTCACATATCTCCATGATCAGGAGACATAAACAAGATAAACAATAATTATCTTCAATCATAACTATTGAATCATAATCAATCATAACATCAGGGAAAACGTCCTCACTGTTAGAGCAATACAACAATGGAACCAATTACCTGGGAAAGTGGTGGGCTCTCCCACACTGGAGGCAGTCAAGACGAGGCTGGACAGCCATCTGTCAGGGATGCTCTGACTTGGATTCCTGCGTTGAGCAGGGGGTTGGACCCGATGGTCTTGTAGGCCCCTCCCAACCCTACTATTTTATGATTCTTTGTATTGTATGCCACCTAGAGTGGCTAGGTAGCCGGCCAGATGGGCAGCTAATAAATCTAAAATAAATAAATAAATAAAATAAGGGCACAGTCCTATGGGGATCGGTGGCCGTCTCCGAACCCGGAGGCGACTGCCTATCCAATGCAGGGCAGGAGAAGCACGGAGGGGATTGTTCCCTCCGTGCTTCTCCTGCCCTGCTGATTTTGGCTGTCTAGCTGTGGGAAGGCGGAGCGGGGGAGGAGGCTGCTGGACAACACTTGACTGAATGAAGGTGAATAAATGGAGGCTTAACGCAGACAAGACAGAGGTACCCCTGGTTAGTTGAAAGGCAGATTGGAGAATAGGGATTCATCCTGTGCTGGATGGAGTTACATTCCCCAAGACCCAGGCTCGCAGTTTGGGTGGACTCCTGGACTCAGCTCTGAACCTGGATACTCAGGGCTCGGTGATGGCCAGGAGTGCCTTCGTGTAGCTGGGGCTAGGCACCAACTCCACATGTTCCTGGAGATGTCAGATCTGCCCACAGGCATGCAAGCTGTAGTTACATCCCATCTGGACTACGGTAACTCACTCTGCGTGGGGCTGCCATTGAAAAATGTCAGAATCCTCGGCCAGTCCAGAAAGCTGCGGCCAGACTGTTCATGGGGCTGGTTAGTAGGAGCACATGACGCCCTTGTTACAACAGCTTCACTGGCTACTAGTCTGTTCCCAGGCAGAATTCAAAATGCTGGTTATGACCTACAAAGTCCATATGACTTGGGACCAGGCTACCTGACAGACTGCCTTATCCTATATGAGCCTGCCTGGGTGTTATGATCTTCTGGGGGGGACCGTCTCCCAGCCTCGCCACCATTGCAGGCATGTTGGGTGGGCTGCAAGAGAAAACCTTCTCAGTGGCCGCTCCCAGGCTCTGGAACTCCCTGCCAGGGGAGTCTCAGCTGGCCCCCTCTCTGCTGTCCTTCCGCCAGCAGGCAGAAATTTGCATTCAGGCAGGCCTTTGCTGTATGAGCTGCTCCACTGCTGAAGGGCTTTTTGAATTGGTTGCTGCTGCTGATTTCTGTTGTTGCTAATGAAGATGATGGAGCATTTTTGACTGTGTCTTTAATTTATTTTGCTTTTAATCCAGATTTTATTGTTAGTCACTTGTCATTTTTTGGCAGAAAAGTGGGATAATAAATAAATAAATAAGCAGTTCCTTTATTCATAGGAATACTGGCAATGACAGACGTTGGGGGCATCACACATGAGAAGGGCTTGCACAATAGTAAAGCTTTGGGTGAGAGATGATGCTAGGGCATCTTGAAGGGACCGGTCTCCTGGTCATGGCAGTGTATAATTTGGATGGTTCAAAGCTTATTTTGGGGTGCTTATTCATACATATATTGGTAAGGAAACATATAATAGGCAGGGAGACAGCATGCTTGGGAGTGACATATACAAAACAGGAGCACTGGGCCCAACAGAATGCTGGGGCATCTCATGGGGCACGCAGCCTCCTCTTAGTCTGGGAGCATGGATCGAAGCAGCCCAAAGGGTTTGAAACCCTCAGTTCCTTTTACCTCAGTGTGACCTGAAAGCGTCACATTAAAGCATGATGCCAAAAGGCAGTACTTTGAACGCGGCCTGTGCACCGATTCAGACTTGGAGGTGCGAAGCATGCAAGGCATTTCGTGAACTATCCGCCACGTTGTGCGCCTCCGGGCTCCCCCTTGGTGATGCCCGAAACTTGCCTGCAGTGCCCCCGGTGGTCCTGTGAGGCATCGCATGGGGCTGAGCTATTTGCATGTCCTGCGTGGCCATAAATAGCAGCACAGCGCCTTTCGGGGGATTCTTGAACTACACCCGTCATACTCTGAATACGCCACATCTGCCCTGGCCCTGAAACTCCTCCCCCTAAAAGCGGAGGGGTTGATGGGGGGCTGGCTCAAGGGGAGAGCAGGGTAAGGGGACTGAGCCCAATACAATACTCCCCGTACAAATTCAGGCTTCCGAATCCAAATCGGTGCACAGGCCTACTTTGACTGTATGGCCTTCGTTGTATGGCCTTTGTGCGGCGCATGGCCTTTGCTATAGCCATTCTGTCTGTGTTTCACGGATTGTCGGGCCATTCTGACTTTCGCTCTGCCATCTGCTCATTGACAGAATTGGATTTTAGGGGTGCACAAGATTTCGTTCCACTTGCGCATTGACACTAGCGCATGTTAGCGCAAGGGCAGAACCAGTCCCAAAGTCCACGCGATCCGCATGACTCGGAAAAAGCTGGTCTGCTGCAGAAGTCGCACACTGGATTCATAGAAACCCAGACGCATCCGAACCCGCTGGGGAGTTCCCTGACATCCCTCCTTTGGGCAGAGGCGTCTAAATGGGGGCCGCCTCTCTGCCATGACTTCGTACGATCGGGGGTGCCCCAAAGCTTGCGCGAGGCCGTGTGGCGCGGAAGCCCGCCCCTCGGCCAGGCCGCGTGTGCGGCGCCGTGCCGAACGAGGAGCTGGGACCGGGGACCAGCGCCAGCCCGGGGAGGCCCATCCGCACGGCACCCACAGGGCCAGTCGGAGGCGGGCCCTGCGCCGCCTCTTCCTCCTCCGAGCGAGCCGCCGACTCACCTGGCCGCCCCATTCACGGGCTGCGCTGCTGCGCCCGCTGCCGGGTGGGCAGCTGCCCGGGCCCACACGGCGCTGCCCGCGCTCGGCGCAGCCGGCGGTCCGCCGCAAGGAGAGGGCGCTTCCCGAGGCCCTCAGGGAGTCGCCGGCCCTGCGCGGGTCCCGCGCCGTCGTGACCCTCGGGCTGCTGGCCTGGCGGGAGGCAGCCGCGGGGCCGGCGCAGCGCGGCCTCGGGAGCAGGGGGCAATCGCGAGGCGCCGGGAGGCGGCGGGCGCAGGGCCTGGCGAGACGCCGCCGCGGCGCGCCCGGGCCTCTGGCCGGCCTGAGGCTCTGCCCAGGACACTGGACACCCCGCCCCCCCGCACACAGGGCCACCTCCCCTCCAGCCGCCGCGCACATCTGGAAAACATGGGGGCGCTCATCAGGGCGGGCAGCGCCGCGGGGAGGCCAAGGCCCCGTCCCGGGCGGGGGAAGCCAGCACGGGAATCTGCCCGGCCGCTGCCGGGGCCCCTGCAGACGTGATCCATCCCAGCGCCAGAGGAGCTGTCGAGTCCCCCGAGGCGCGCTGGCCTTGCACTGCTCTCCTCGCCCTGCCCAGCTGCCGGGAAGCGCCCGGAGCCTTGATCGCCGCGGGCCCGGCCAGCGCCGCCTTCCTGAAGGGCGACGCTGATGTGGGGATCAGCGCGGTGGAGGCCGCTTCCTCCACTCCCCCCGCCCGGACTCTGAAGTCACAGAGCCGCCTGTCTCCATGTTTCTTCTCCCAGGGGCTCCGTGTGCCACTTTGGGCAAGTAATTTTCTCTCAACCTCAGTTCTCCATCCGTAAAATGGGAATCGTGGTCTGCCTTGCAGGACTGTTGCTGCAATAACAATAAAAAAGATGGAAAGCACTTTACAAATCTAAAGGGCAAGATGAATGAGAAGTAGCATCGGTAGCAATATGGCCACCACTTGAGCCCATTCAGATGCACCTGGACCAGAGGGGGATATCGGGATCTCCCACACAAGGGATTACGGGGAAAGACACCAAGAGCTGGCTCTTCTAGTGGGAATCAGGTCCACTACGATGCTCTGGTTGGTAGGATTGCTTCATCATCCCTTCGAACTCCATGCAGGCCCTGGCAGCCAGGTGGGTGGCTGTTCTCTCTCCTGGACACAGCAACCAGTTTCACATGATCAGCGGCCAGCAGCATGGCTTAAATAACCCACAGTGGTTTGCGGCATGTGCCGGCTGGCTGCCACTGTGAGTATTCAAGCTGTGGTGGGCAGTGCCATAGCTTATCATGTCATGTGAACCCAGGCAGGGTGGCTTGTTACTATGGTTAGCATGCCACGCAGAACCCATGGCTGCCCACTTGCCACAGCTTGAATATTCACAATAGCAGCCGGCACATGCCACCAGCCACCGTGGCTTATTAAAACCATGCTGCTGGCTGCTGATCATGCAGCCTGGCCCAGCAACTCTTTTCTTGCTGATGACCCTTGCTGGGGGGGGGGGGTATTATCAACCCTCAGCAGGGAGGTGGGGGAGCAGGAAGTGACCAGAGGGAAATTCCTTCAAACCATGGTCATGCCAGAGGCAGGATGAACTCCTGTAAGAAGCCTTGTGGGTCTGCCTAGCTGGCTGGCTTCCCAGCCTGGGGGGCAGGGGGGTGGCAGCAGGCGCCTCCCGTGTGCCAAGCGTGCTGGCATTGAGAACGGCCACCTGCCCAGACGGAAAGGGCTTGTGGCTGCTGTCGCAGTCTTCTCACCAGTGAAGCCTGACAAAACGAGCAGACGCTGCCGCAGCCCGCTGCACAAGGGAGGGAGTCATCCTGTTAATGCCAAGGCCTCGTTCTCTCATGAGACGGAGGTCCACAAGATTGGATGGCCACTCACCTAGGTGGCTTTGGGGAAGATTGGACAGGATTGTGGAGGAGAACGAGGTCTCTTGATGGCTAAACAGAGCCCCCATTGCCAGTTGCACACTTCCTCCAAGTACCAGATGGGGGGGATGAACAATAGGGAACTCCGCCACTATCTCTGTGCTGTGCTTGTTATTTGTCCAGAGGCAGTGGATTGACCCAGGGAGGCGGTGGGCTCTCCCACACTGGAGGCCTTCAAGACGAGGCTGGACAGCCATCTGTCAGGGCTGCTGTGACTTGGATTCCTGCATTGAGCAGGGGGTTGCACTCGATGGCCTTGTAGGCCCCTTCCAACCCTGCTATTCTATGATTTATGACCACTGCTGGTCACAGAATCATGGTCAAGAGGGATCACCTTGCTCCAATCACATGGGGCAGTTCTTGTCTTCTTTTTGCTAATGGTGCATTGAACGGGTACATAGGGAAACAGGCAGCACATCACCAAAGGTCCAAGGGCCCCCCTTTTCTTGGAGGGGGGGCACCTTGTGATATTAGTTCAGAATCTTCCCTGCCAGTGGCTGGGTGAGTGAATGGGGGAGGGAGAAGGCAGGTGAATGAATTAGTCAGTTCTTTGAAACTCGGTCAACAAACTACCTTGCCCTGGCGTAGCAGTTTCAGTCTCTAGCTGAGTCAGAGTTCTAGCTAAGTTGGCGTGCTCCCTGTTTTCTTACCAGCCTGATCTTGTGTAATTTGTGTAAAATTAAATTATCATTATCACCCTTAGCATTTATATAGCACAGAGGTGTGGATCAGGTAGATTGGGATCTACTGGTAAAACACCAGGTGATTTACAAAAGATCAGCGAAGATTTCTGATTCCCTGTTTAACAATAAAAAATTCCCCCTGCCACCCTAAATCATACCGCTGGTGGGGAGTGGCCAGATATGACACCAGGAGTGATTTTTTTGTTTTGGGGGGCTGTGAATTCTGTTCAGTTCTGGTACAAATTCCTGGGCGCAGAATCCTTTAATTTTATGTTTATGTCTTTTGTACAAAGCTTTGATTGGTGGATCTTATGAGTCCTAGCAAAAAACCCAAAGTAGATCCCACAAGCCTGAAGTCCGCTGCCCAACAGAGCACTTTTCCAGTGTTGCTGCTGAAGGTAGCCAGCCCTTCCCTAGCTCTGCTACAGGGCCTGTTTGGTGCTGAAGGTACTGGAACAGCCATATTTTCCATAAGAAAGGGGTGCTTAGGCTCCACTTCTGTTCCCTGTTTTGGTGGCAGCTTCTGTGTATTAAGCACCAACATACAACTTTGGCTAGCTAGATGATTAGATCTCCTAGCATCTACTTTTTTAAAAACAGCTGTGCGGGGTGGGGGGTGTATTGGCCCCAGCCCTGTAACCAAGTCACCTGTAGTTTTAGAGGGGCCTAGAGATCCATAATGCTTGGCTTAGGTTCATTATTGGTGCAATTTCCTTGCTAGTGGGCCTCTGAGCAATGTCAGATGAGTCAAAGGTCGATAGTGCGGCCTCAGCACATTCCATGCTAATGAAGGCTAGTAGTTTATCAGGGCCTAGGATGTGCCTGAGAAGTGAGGCTATGTTTATCCCGAGTTACAGGTGGCTGTGCTGGGAAAGTGCTGATTGTTTCCCTTCTGACCAAGCACTGTTAGCCTATGCTGGGGAAGTTGTAGATGAATGCTAATTAACGCTTGCTGCTGTCATGCTGCCTCACTGCTGACATGTATGGTATAAAACCCATTGTACCCCATGGCTCTGGGTTCAGAGCAGCTGTCTGATCCAACCATTGGGTATGCCTGGGTGCTGTAAGTACTCAGTAAAGGCTCCTTGTAAGCAAACCTGGGTCTGGCTTATCATTATCTCGGCACCTCCAAACCTTAGCAGGCCATGGCCGGGGCATACCGGGGGGGGGGGGGGACACAAATTGGATTGGAGCTATGGCGCTGGGCAAGAAAGGTTTACCCTCCCTCATGCTGTTTTATATCACACAAGCCAAGCCACCCCCAGCAGGGAAATGGTGCATGTGAAAGGGTTAACCTCCCCTCCCAGTACCATGGGCCCGATTCAGTTTGGCCTTTCCAGAAGATCCAAACAGGAATCTACCACATCTCATATGGCTGGGACAATGAGCTCAATTTGTCCAGTCCTACCTTCTGCTGGACAAAGTGTGTGTGTGTGTGTGTGTGTGTGTGTGTATAGAGAGAGAGAGATCCAAAAGGGAAGGGGCACATACACCCCCTGCCTTCAGCAGGCAAGGAGTTAACGCAAGCAAGCAGGCAGGCAGGCAGACAGACAGGTGGGTGGTCCTAAAGCTCTGGGCTTCCAGAGAGGCCAGGAGGGCAGGGCCAGGCTAGCTGCAAAACCCAAAGGGAAATTTGTTCCGTGGATAGGATTGCTTTTCCCTTGCTTAGTCAGACGGAATGGGGAACCATCCTAGAGTCCACCCCTCCCCAGAGTGGAAAGAATGCAACATCAGAAGCAGGCAAGGAAGAGGCAACCATGTCACTCTGGGGACACTGCACAGCTGGTTGCAGACCAGGATTGGTGCTAGGGAGTTCATGGTGAAGAGGACCAGCCCTGTAACCAGCTAAAGAAGGTAGGCAGTGCCTGATTTCATCTTGGCCACTGCCAGAAAGGAGCTGAAGAGGGCCACTGGCCAGCCAGCCCCCAAGCACATCAAGTGCATGGCCTCCTCTCCCTGCCACATTGGGGCTGGAGTCAATGGACATCATGCCGCATCTTGAGCAAGGACGTTCTCTGAAAGGAGAAGAGCAAAGACAGCTAAAGAGATGGTGTGGTGTAGTGGTTGGACTGGGACTCGGAAGACCTGGGTTTTAGTCTCCACTTGGCTATGAAGTTCACTGTGTGACATTGGGCCAGTCACAGCCCAGCCTACCTCACAGGAGTGTTGTGAAGATAAAATGGAATGGACAAGGACCGTGTGAGCTGACTTGGATTCCTTGCAAGAGGAAAAAAGCTCCATCCCACTTGGTGGGGAATATCGGTGAGGTGCTGACCCCAAGATCTTTAACATGGCAGCAGCCCAGTGCTGTGAATTCTCCAGCAAGTCTCTCTTAGGAGGGAGAGAAGCTGCAGCAGAGGCATTATGCATCAGGTAAGCACACGCCCCTCCTGCAGGGCAAGAAACAGACCATAAATGGGAGCAAAGGGCCTATCAGAAAATGGATAATCAGCCCAACCATGTTTGTGGGGAAACCACCAGCCTGGCTTTGTTTTGCCCCCGCCAGCCTTCACAGGCACTGAAATGCTGGAGAAAAGGCCCAGCCTGGGGCCACTTAATGCTGGCAGGCCCCCAAGTCCATCCTGCCTTCCCTCTCTCCCTCCCTCCCAGAGGCTCAGCAAAGGTCCCACAGCTCTCAAGGCCAGCAGGAAGAGCCTGCAGCTGATGTGCATGTAGGCAAGGAGCACAGCCTCCATGTTCGTGGAGAGTCTTGAAGCTGGCAGAGCTGTCTTGAGAAGGGCAGATGCTGGAAGGAAGAGTGCCTGATAGCGGAGTAGTGTACGTCCCTTGCCCCAGCTTTCCCTCTTGGACACACCGATCCGCCGGAGAATCCACCCCAAAGCACTGAGGGCAAGTCCAGACAGCGACCATTTCCCATACTGAGCACCTTTATTCATTGAGAGGTATAGCCCACCTTTTGGCTACAAGAGCCCCCAAGGTGGCTTCTAGTATAAAGTATATCTGAAAACAGATATGATAATCGCACAATAATACCACAGCCTTGGTACATGACCAAAAGTGTCAAAAGCAGGACTGGCAAAAGGGCCCCAAATACAGCAGTGCTGGGTTGAGCAGCATACTGTGCCCACCCACCTGACCTCAGGGATGGTCAAGTTATTTTTCCTCTTTCCCTTTTATTTTTCCTTATTTAGTTATTTTTCTTTAGTTTATTATTAATTTTTATTATTTATTATTTAGTTATTTTTCCTTATTTAGTTATTTTCCTTATTTAGTTATTTTTCCTCTTTCCCAACTGGGCCTTTTTCCCAGATGGTATTATTGGGGGGTGGGATTTTATTGCTGTTTTACTGCTAATTTTTTAAGGTTATGCACGACTTTTTAAATGTATATGAAAAAGTGGTATATACATTATGACGATGATGAAGGCTTCTTCCTGTGTGTGGACTGAATGGTCAACTCACAGCACTCAGTTTGGAGCATCTGCCTTGCACTTGTGGACAGGCAAGGGAGCCACACAGGCAAGGCGCGGGTGCTCTGAAACATGTGGATACAGTGCAGGCTGGGGTGCGGCATCCCTGCCCTGACGCTCCAGGTGGATGGGCTCTATAAGCAGGGAGAGGTAGGCCAAGAACTGCCTGGTGGCAAGCCCGCTAGAACTGGAGCCCCCAGTTCTGGAGCAGAAGCCACCATTCCAGTGGCCTGATACTGGCGACCTTTTGGTGACACGGAGCACAGAGCCAAACGCCTCCTGCGGAGTCAGCAGCCGTTCCCAAGCCTCCAAGGCCAGGTGTTCACCAGGAGAGCGTATTACCCTGACAAAGTCCATTACTGCTTTATGGGCTCTCTCAGGGTCACTGACAGATAGGGATCCCAGCAGAACAGGTGGTTCAGGCATTACGAGGGCAAAACAAGTGGGGATGAGCTGTGCCAAGCTGGCTGCCCAAGCAAACATGGCACCCTGCCTGACACATGCCCGGAGGGTGGGCTGTTTGTCATCTAGAAAGACCAGGCCTGTTCCCGCTCTGAGACACGATCAGCATCCTTTGCAGGGAATGGGCTTATCCTCTGTTGTGAATATTACCCCATTGTCCAGTTCAGGCGTAGCAGGAAGTGCCCAGGGTTTCTTGCCAATCACCCAGCAATGCAAGATGTTATCAATGCTAAATGTAATGAAATCATGCAATGAGGAAATGGTAGCTGCTGGTACCAACTGGCAGCAAAAGGAGGACGTTTGGGTCTCCCAGAGTGTAGCAATGGACTGCAAAGGCCTCATGATCTTGGGAGTTCATGCAGTGGCCAGACTGACTGAGCATCATTTCCCATTCACAACTCCTATGCACGCAAAAGCTATAATAGAAAGCATGACAATCTCACCTGTTCATGTCTTGGACAGCCAGCCACAAACACTCATCAAGACTCAGGTTTACCTGAAGAATGAACAGGATGAACCAGCAACCTCTCTGGGCAGATGGAGAGATCTGTGCCAGGTGACCAAAGCAGGACCTTGAAGTTCTTTAGATGGAAGAAATAGTTATATGCAACGATGTGGGCTTCAGGCATCAAGTCCTGATGTACCAAATTGGGTAATCTCCTGTGGGTGTAGCTTCCCGTTATTGGACTTGTTCAGCTGGTTCTGGGAGTGCCTTTGTGGTTTGCAAGGGCAAGAAACTGGTGGGCCAAAGAGGTGCCAGATCAAGCAGGCATAACATGACTTATTGCAACACTTCCTCCTTCCCCACACCCACAGTGACTGGATGGCAAGGACAAGCCCCGCCCAGCGAGGCACGCCAAGAGGTTTTCTCCACCTCAAGGGGCTACAGGCAACTATTTGGCAAGCATGGATCACACCCGGGGAAGGAAGCCTCCATCTTCTCAGTCCCAGGGGAAACCCCCTGAGGAAGGCAGAGAGGGGCAGGGAGTGGTTCTAGCTGGGCTCCTGCTTCCTGGGTGCCCATCAGCACTCCTTCTCCAGCCTGCTGCCATTTCAGTGCCGCTTCCTCTGTCCCTGTCCCCCTAAATCAACGGAGGCAGGGACCCTGCTAGCAACTGTAGTCAAGTGAATCCTGGAGAACATGACAAGAGTTCTAGGGAAGGCCTAGAATGCAGTGGCAGCACCTCTGCTTCAAGAAGGTAAGAAGGGCCCTCTTGGATCGGACCAAAGGCACATCTAGTCCAGCATTCTGTCACCCACAGCAGCCAGCCAGCTGCCCCAACGGGAAGCCCTCCAGAAGCACATGAGTGCCGCAGCAGCACCTTGCGCCTTGTGTTCCCCAGCAACTGGGATACAGAGGCATCTTGCCTCTGATCATGGAGCAGGCATATCACCATCAGGACTAGTAGCCACTGATAGCCGCCACCGCCACCGCCGCCTCCTCCCCCTCCACACTGTAGTGACAGGAGCTAATGGCATAGCAGATTGCACACCACATCAGCCGGGAAGATGCTGGGTTAGAAGACATCATCTGTGCTGTCATCCTGCTGGAAACATGGCTGAGGGACAGAGTGCAGAGTGGCCCTCAGGGCAGGCAGAGCCCCCGGCAGAAGACAGCTGGCGCCAGTCTGTTGTGAGCCACACGCATCAGTATTTGAGGCTACAAGACAAGGGGTGAGGAACAGGCTGAAAAAGCCTAGCCTGGACCCGGAAGATGTTGACAACGCTGGACCCCCTTCCTGGGCCAGGTGCCCGAGCAGCCGATTGCTGGCCAGCTCCAGGCACTCCCCAGCATGCTGGATAACGGGAACAACTCCGCATGCTTCAAACACGAGGGGCCCTAGCGAACAGGCTGCGTCCACAGCCACTTGTCTTGTTCATCCCCCTTGTCGCCCTGTAACTTGACTGGTGCCCTCCTCCCCCTCCCCCCTCCCCTTCCTCTTCCTTTTTGCCTCTGCAACAAGCAGCATGTGCTCTCTCCCTGCTGGAAGCAAGTAACCCTGTCTCATGCTTTCGCTTACTTACACTCACGCACCCAGCTTGAGGGCGTGTTTGTAGCTGAATTGTGTTAGATAGCCTTCTTCAACAAAATGTATAAAAACACTGATAACATTGATTTGAACTTCTCCCAAACTGGCTGTAGTCTGCATTTATTCCTTCTAATACTAAATGCTGTGTTACTACACTTTCTTTGTATAAGGCAGCTCTGCTGTAAGTCACACCAGACTTTCCAAAAGGATGAAATTGATAATCTAGATCCATTTCAATTGGGCTTCAGGCCTGGTTTTGGAATGGAAACTTCCTTGGTCACCCTCTGGGCTGTCCTTTGGGGAGAGGGGGTGGGGGGAGCATGACCCTGCTGATTTCCTTGGACCTCTCAGCAGTTCTCAATACCATCAATATTCTGGATAGTCTATCTGGGCTGGGAGTTGGAGGCACTGCACTGCAGTGGTTGTTCCTACTGGATGTCTGTTTCCAGAAGGTGATGCTGGGGGATTACTGCTCTGTCCATGTCCCCGATGCTGTTCAACATCTACATGAAACCGCTGGGGGAGGTCCAGGGATATGGACTGAGGAGTCGCCAAGATGCGGATGACACCCGCTCTGCCTCTCTTTCTCATCAAAACCAGGTGAGGCAGTGGCTGTTCTGAACCAGTGCCTGGGTGTGGAAATGGACTGGATGAGGGCCAATAAACTGAGACTCAATCCAGATAAGTCGGAGGTGCTGTTAGTGAGTGGTTCTTCTCCCCACATGAGTGATATTCAACCTGTTCTGGGGGATCAGATTTGTGGTCTGGGGATGCTCTTAGATCCAGCACTGTCATTGGAGGCACAGGTGGCCTTGGCGGCATGCACCACCTTTTATCAGCATAGGCTGATATACCAACTACGATCCTATCTGGTCAGAGATAGCCTAGCTACAGCTATCTACACTTTGGTAACCTCTCGTTTGGATTACTGCAGTGCATTATACTTGGGCCTGTCTTTGAAAACAGTCTGGAAACTTCAGGTGGTCCAAAATAGGGCAGCAAGATTGTTAACGCAGACTGGCCTATATGATCATATTACATCAGTGCATTTCTGGGACAAGTTCAAAGTGCTGGTATTAACTTACGAGGCCTTAAATGGCTTGGGGCAGGTTACCTGAAGGATTGTCTCCTTCCATATATTCCTGCCCAGACAGTAAGATCATCCTCGGAGGCCCTTCTCTAGGTACCCCCGAATGAAGTGAGGTGGGTGGCTACTAAATGTTGGATAATAGGAAAAACTCCGCATGCTTCCAGACGCTAGGGGGTGATAGAGAACGTGTCTTGTTCATCCCCCTTGTTGTCCTATAACTTGATCAGTTTCTTCTTCCTGCTCCCTCCCTTTCCTCTTCCTTCTTCCTCCTTTTGCCTCTGCAGCAGCGCCATGCAGTCTTTCCCTGAAGGAAGCAAGTAACCATATCTCATGCTTTCTCTTACTTACACCCACACACCCAGCTTTAGAGGGTACTTGCAGTTAAACAGTGTTAGATGCCTTCTCTGACACTGTGTATAAAAGCACCAATAAAGTTGATTTGAACATCTTTTAAACTGGCTCCAGCCTGTGTTTATTGCCTCCAATATGAAATGCTGTGTTGCCACGCTTTCTCTATGCAAAGCAACCCTGTTGCAAATCAGACCAGATTTTTCAACATAGGTTATGGGCCGAAGAAACAGTAGTTCCTTCTTTAAATAACTAGAGACTGTGTGTGTGGTCAGTTTAATAGCTGAAGCCACACACACAGCAAAACAAGGCTTGAGAATTTTTCTTTTTGAATTGGAATCATGGCTGAGAGCAGACAAACCGTGATTCCCAAACTAAGTGCAGAGTACTATCAGACTGAGAAACCAATTCAAGGTGGATGGGACACTTGAAGCACTGGATAAAGAGTGACCTGGCACAGGAGAAGAAGCCATTATGAGATGGGACTCCAGATAAGTGAAGGCAAGAAATTTACTAATACAATGCTTACCAGATAATCAGATTGTGCATATAACGGGAGAAAGAATGGCTGCAGATATGCTTAAAGAGCTGCAGAAATTACGTGGGGAAGATTAGACCCATAAACAAGTGTTATTGTTTAGAAAACTATCCTCTACAGGCTTAAAGGAAGAAGGGGGCTAAGCTCAATAAGGGGGGAAGCACTAAGACAAAAGGCTTATGAGGAGGCTGAAACACAAAATAGCTCAGATTATATGATAATCAAAAACAAGCCCAAAGGTGGGCATTTTGAAAGCTAATCAAGGCAAAGCAAGCAGACATAAAGAAAGGAGCCACTCACATGCTTTAAATGCAACAAAAGGACCACCTCCAGAGGGAGTGACAGCACAATTTTAATTCCTCTAAGGGGACACAGAGCCAAAAGGATTATAATCAGCATAAAAATAAAGATGACAGAACTTTTAATGTAACCCAAAGATGAAATACCAAAATTACATGGCTGATGGACACTGGGGAATCTTTGCACATGTCCTGATGTTACTTTTTCCATATCTAGACCCAGATGCAAACAGGAGTGTACATTTAGCTGATGGAAACCCTGTTGCCATAAAGGGCAAAGGAAAGGTAGCTCTGAGATGCAAGACTGAGAATGCATGCAATACTGCAAGTCTACAGCAGAGGAAGTACAGTTCATTCCTGAATTGAAGACAAGTCTGCTGAGCGTATCCACATTGACAAGAAAAGGGCTTGATGTACACTTCAGTAAGAAAGGCTGTTCAGTTTCTTATGAAGGTCAGCTGTATACCAGAGGCTTTGAAAAGGATGGAGTCTTCAAACTAGATTGCCAGGAAGAAAAGGCTAATGCTGCCAAACAATGTACAACCAAGGACTGCTCCACATTGTGGCTCAGGCGGTTTGCACGTTGCAACTTGAGTGCCATTCTGGAGCTGAAGCAGAAAGACTTGGTAAGGCACACTAATGTACAGGAATGCATTAATTGTGATCATAAGTGCGTGATGTGTATAAAAGGGAAGGCAACTAGGCCACCAATCCCCAAGCAACGTCAGAGATGCTCAAGCAAGCCTCTTGAGCTGATTCACACTGATCTGTGTGGTTCCAGCCAGCTTCAGCTGGAAGGAATAGATACTTACTTTCTTTTATAGATGATTTTTCCAGATACTGTGTGACCTACTTGCTCATAGAGAAGTCTCAAACTGCACATACACTGAAGGAATATGTTGCCAAAGTGACCAGTTCAACAGGAACCCTCAAGCTGTCCAAAGTGACAATGTTGGTGAGTACATATCCCATCACACAGAGGCATATCTGTGAGAACAAGGAATAGAACGTAGACTTACGGTTGCATACACCTCAGACCAAAATGAGATTGCGGAAAGAAAGAACCGCTCACTAATGGACATGGTGAACTGTCTGGTACTAGATGCAGAACTTCCTGACAGACACTGGAGGAAAGCTGCAATGGCAGCCGTGTGCTTACAAAACAGACTGCCAGCCAAGGCCATTGGCAAAACTCCCTATGAATTATGGCATGAGTGGAAGCTGAGCACAGAGCACCTGGGAGTGCTTGGAAGCCGGGCCTATTATTAATTTCCATTTATTTATTACATTTCTACGCTGCCCAACAGCCAAGGCTCTCTGGGCAGTTCATAACAATTAAACCACAAAATATAACATAATAAATAATACTATAAAGCTTTAAATGTTTAAAAGTACCATGTAAAACCAAAGTAAAAACCAGCAGCAGTTACAGCCCAGGAAAAGCCTAGATGAAAAGATGTGTTTTCAGGAGGCGTTTTAAAGATGTACCACTTTCTGCCTCCCGAACTTCACGAGGGAGGATTTTCCAGAGGATGGGTGCTGCTACAGAGAAGGCCAACCATCGGGGTTCTTCATGGCAATGTTCGTTTTGGAATGACCAGGAGGACCTCCTCTGAAGATCTTAAGTGTCACCTGGGTATATATAAGGGAAGGGGGTCTGCTAGGTGTCCTAGTTCCAAGTTGATTAGGGGTTTGTATGACAATAACATAACCTTGAACATGGCCTGGTAGGTAACAAGCAGGCAGTGCAGTTCTTTTAACACAGGTGTTATGTGAACATAGTCAGCTGCCCCAGTGAGCACCCTTCTGCACTAGCTGCAGCTTCTGAACCATGCACAAGGGCAGCCCCAGATAGAACACATTGCAGTAGTCTAATCATGAGGTTGTCAGTGCATTGATCACCACAGCCTCCCCTCCTTTTCAAACGAGGCCCTCCACTCAGATTCACTGCAGCAGCAGTTGGGCCAGTCTGCGTAAGGAGGCGCGCTTGCGAGGGAGCCGGCTCTCCGAGCGCGGGGGGCCCCAATGACGAAGCGAAGCGTCAGCAAACAAATGAGCTAAGCAACTGTGCGAGTTTAGCCACAGGGCGAGGAAGCCAGGGCGGTGAACTCTCCCCTCCTAAATAAATAACTATAAATAATTTCCCCACCTTCTCGTAGTAAACAACAAAGTTTTCCAGGGGGAACACCCCCCAATAAAAAACCAGTTATGAGGGTAGAAAGCCAGCAGGGGGGAGGGGGCTATCCAGTGTATTGCAGCGAGTGCCACACGTGCGACTAGCCGGACAGAAGCCGTGGCGTGTGCTCCGTGTAACGAGCTCCTGACTCTCGGGGAACAAGTGTGTTCCCTTGAGGCCAAGGGTGCTGACCCGGAGAAGCCGAGAGAGGCGGAGGGGTTGGTGGATGAGACTTCAGGGACCCGTTAGCTGTGCCCCACTCCCAGGGTGGCCGCTCCTCTGCTGTCACGGAGAATGCGGGTCTCGGGGAAGGGGGGTGTCATTCTGAGGAAGAGGGAATTGATCCCTTAGAAGGGACCCGTTCCTTGGAAGACGAACAAATATCCTCCCGTGCCGAGGATGTGTGTCGGGGGGGGGGGGCTTGTGGCAGTGGGAGATTAGATCATTAGACACAGAGACAGCTGGGTTTGTGATGGGCGTGTAGCCCGCATGGTGACTGCCTGCCTGGTGCGAAGGTTGCGGACATCACGTGCCGTCTAGATAGCCTGGTAGGTAGCGCTGGGGTGGGGTCGGTGGTCGTGGTCCATGTTAGTACCAACGATGTGGGGGAATGTAGTCGTGAGGTCCTGGAAGCCAAACTTAGGTTGCTAGGTAGGAGGTTGAAATCCAGGACCACCAAGGTGGCTTTCTCGGAAATGCTACCTGTTCCATGTGCAGGGCCAGCTAGACAGGCAAAGCTGAGGCGTCTCAATGCATGGATGAGACAGTGGGGCCGGGAGGAGGGGCTCAGATTTGTTAGGCACTGGGGAACATTTTGGGACAAGCTGGGCCTGTACAAGATAGACGGGCTCCACTTGAACCAAAATGGAACCAGACTGCTGGTGCTAAACATAAAAAGGGTGGCAGAGCAGGTTTTAAATTAAGCCCTGGGGGAAAGCCGACAGGAGCTGAGAAGCATCTGGTTTGGGTTCAATCATCCCAAAGGGATGAAGATGAAGATGTTTTCAATTGCCCAAATGTAGAAGGGGAGGAAATAGGCCAGGAGCACTTGGCACAACATAATAGCCAATCAAAGGGGCCAAGGTCCCATAGCAAAAGATGCACATGCCAGAGGCATCTGGGGAAGGATACTGTGCATAAGTGTTTCTATGCAAATGCTAGAAGCCTCCGTGTCAAAATGGGAGAGTTGGAGTGCTTGATTTTAAAGGAAAACCTGGATATAGCAGGCATTACAGAAACTTGGTGGAGTGGAGAGAACAGTGGGATATGATAATCTCTGGATATAAACTTTATAGGAAGGACAGGGAAGTGTTGACCTAGATGTCAAAGAGGGCATATTGTCGAGCTGACTAGAACACCTAAAAGGGGTAGGCTCTTCCAAAGAAGCTCCATGCGTGATAATGCCAGGCTCCAAAACTAATTTAGTGCTGGGAACATGCTATCGTCCCCCAGAACAGAATGCTCAGAGTGACCTTGAGATGGGAAATGAAAGCAGGGAGGCTTCCAAACAAGGAAGTGTTGCAATAATGGGCGGCTTCAATTCCCCCCACATTGATGGGATAAATGCATGTTCCAGCCACAACAAAGAGGTTAAATTTCTCGATGCCCTAAATGATTGTGCCCTAGAACAGTGGGTCATGGAACCAACCAGAGGGGAGGCGACCTTGGATTTAATCCTAAGTGGTGTCGCTCAGGACCTAGCATGAGATGTAAATGTTGTTGAACCAACTGGAAACAGTGATCACAGCGCTCTCAGAGTTAATATATATTTAAGTGGGAAACTGCCCAGGAAGTCCAACACAGTCACATTTGACTTCAAAAGAGGAAACTTCTAAAATGAGGGAACTGGTGAGATGGAAGCTAAAAGGAGGAGTCAAGAAGATTAAATCCCTTGGGGATTACTCAAAACCACAATAATAGAAGCCCAGCTAAAATGTATACCACAGGTGAGGAAAGGTAAAACCAATCCCAGAAGTCACCGGCATGGTTAACAAGCAGCGTTAAGGGAGCTACTAGAGGAAAGAGAGCTTCCTTCAGAAAATGGAAGTCTTGCCCAAGTGAGGAAAACAAAAGGGAGCACAAGCTTGCACGAAGGCGATGCAAACAGACAATAAGAGATGCAAAAAAGCATTTTGAAGAGCATATTGCTAGCAACATCAAGGTCAACAATAAAGAATTATTTAAATACATCAGAAGCAGAAAACCAGCTAGGGAGGCAGTTGGATGACAATAGAGTTAAAGGAGTACTGAAGGAGGACAAGGAGATTGCAGAGAAGCTGAATTAATTCTTTTCATCCATTTTCACTACAGAAGATATGACAGATACTGACGTTTTCAGGAAAGGAGTCTGAGGAACGGAGGCAAATAGTGGCAACAAAAGATGAAGTTCTCAACCTTATTGATAAATTGAAAGCAAATAAATCACCAGGCCCAGTGATTCTCAAAGAACTCAAATATGAAGTTGCTGATCTTCTAACCAAAATATGCAACATGTCCCTAAGATCATCCTCTATACCAGAGGACTGGAAGATGGCCAATGTAACACCGATTTTCAAAAAGGGATCCAGGGGGATCCGGGAAATTACAGGCTAGTTAGCTTAACGTCTGTTCCAGGTAAATTGGTTGAAAGCATTATTAAAGATAAAATTAGTAAGCATATAGAAGGACAAGCCCTGCTGAAAAAGAATCAACATGGCTTCTGCAAAGGTAAGTCCTGTCTCACTAACTTTTTAGAGTTCTTTGAGGGCATCAATAAACATGTAGACAGGGGTGATCTGATAGACATTGTTTACTTGGACTTCCAAAAGGCTTTTGACAAAGTTCCTCACCAAAGACTCCTGAGCAAACTTAGGACAGGCCTTCTAACGGATCAGTAACTGGTTACAGAACAGAGAGCAGAGATAGGAATCAATGGTACATTCTCCCAGTGGAGGGAAGTAAATAGTGGGGTCCCACAGGGATCTGTACTAGGACCAATGCTTTTCAACCTGTTCATAAATGATCTGGAATGAGGAGTGAGCAGTGAAGTGGCCCAGTTTGCGGATGACACCCAATTATTTAGGGTGGTTAAAACAAAAAGGGATTGTGAAGAGCTCCAAAAGGATCTCTCCAAACTGCGAGAATGGGCATCTAAATGGCAGATGCGGTGCAATGTAAGCAAGTGTAAAGTGATGTTCATTGGGGCAAAGAATCCAAACTTCAAGTATAAGCTGACAGGATCTGAGCTAGTGGTGACCAACCAGGAAAGAGATCTTGGGGTTGCGGTGGACAGCTCAGTGAAGATGTCAACCCAGTGTGCGGCCACTGTAAAAGAGGCAAACTCCATGTTAGGCATAATTAGAAAAGGAATTGAGAATAAAACTGCCAACATCATACTCCCGCTATAAAAATCTATGGTGCGACTACACTTGGAATGCTGTGTCAAGTTCTGGTCACCACACCTAAAAAAAGATATTGTGGAGGTGGAAAGGGCAACTAAAATGATCAAGGCGCTGGAGCATCTCCCCTATGAGGAAAGGTTACAACAGCTGGGATTGTTTACCTTGGGAAAAAAGGAGGGTGAGGGGAGACATGACAGAGGTCTACAAAATTATGCATGGTGTGGAGAATGTGGATAGGGAGGCATTTTTCTCCCTCTCTCAAAAGACTAGAACCTGGGTCCATCCTATGAAGCTGATTGGTGGGAGATTCAGGACAGATAAAAGGACGTAGTTCTTCACACAGCGCATAGTTAAACTATGGAATTCGCTACCACAGGAAGTAGTGATGGCCACCAGTTTGGATGGCTTTAAAAGGGGGTTGGAAAAATTCCTGGAGGAAAAGGCTATCAATTGCTACTAGTCCTGATGGCTATGTGCTGCCTCCAGTACCAGGAGCAGTGAGCCTATGTACACCAGTTGCTGGAGGACATGGGGGGGAGGGAGCTGTTGCGCCCATGCCCTGCTTGTGGGTCATAGAATCATAGAATAGTAGGGTTGGAAGGGGCCTACAAGGCCATCGAGTCCAACCCCCTGCTCAATGCAGGAATCCAAGTCAGAGCATCCCTGACAGATGGCTGTCCAGCCTCGTCTTGAACACCTCCAGCGTGGGAGAGCCCACCACCTCCCCAGGTAATTGGTTCCATTGTCGTATTGCTCTAACAGTCAGGAAGTTTTTCCTGTTGTTCAGCCGGAATCTGGCTTCCTGTCACTTGAGCCCATTATTCTGTGTCCTGCACTCTGAGATGAGAAGAGATCCTGGCCTTCCTCTCTGTGACAACCTTCCAAGTACTTGAGGAGCGCTACCCTATCTCCCCTCAGTCTTCTCTTCTCAAGGCTAAACATGCCCAGTTCTTTCAGTCTCTCCTCAGAGGGCTTTGTTTCCAGTCCCCTGATCATCTTGGTTGCCCTCCTCTGAACCCTCTCCAGTTTGTCTGCATCCTTCTTAAAGTGTGGTGCCCAGAACTGGACACAGTACTCCAGATGAAGCCTAACCAGTGCTGAGTAGAGGGGAACTAGTACTTCCCGGGATTTGGAAGCTATGCTTCTATGAATGCAGCCCAAAAGAGCATGTGCCTTTTTTGCAGCCACATCACATTGTTGGCTCATATTCAGCTTCTGATCGATAACAATTGCTTGTAGTGTTGTTGAGCCAGGTATCCCCCATCTTGTAGCTGTGCATTTGGTTTCTTTTTCCTAGGTGCAGAACTTCACATTTATCCCTATTAAATGCCATTCTGTTGTTTTCTGCCCAGCGCTCCAGTCTATCCAGATCACTTTGAATTTTGTTTCTGCCTTCCAAAGTATTAGCTATCCCTCCCAATTTTGTGTCATCTGCAAATTGGATCAGCATTCCCTGCACCTTCTCCTCCAAGTATTTCATTAAAATGTTGAAGACCACCGGGCCAAGGCTGAGCCATGCAGTACCCCACTCATTACCTCTCCCCAGTTTGAGAAGGTCCCATTGATAAGCACTCTTTGAGTCCGATTCTGTAGCCAACTGTGGATCCACCGGATCGTTGTTTCATCTAGCCCACTTTGAGCTAGTTTGCTCATCAGGATATCGTGGGGCACTTTGTTGAAAGCTTTGCTGAAGTCAAGATATATGATGTTCACAGCATTCCCACAGTCCACAAGGGAAGTTACTTGATCAAAAAATGAGATCAGATTCGTCTGGCAGGACTTGTTCTTGACAAATCCATGTTGGCTTCGAGTCATCACTGCATTGTTTTCAAGGTGCTTACAGATAGATTGCTTTATCATCTGCTCCAGAATTTTCCCAGGGATTGATGTCAGAGTGACTGGTCTGTAGTTCCCAGGTTCCTCCTTTTTACCCTTTTTGAAGATAGGGACAACATTAGCCCTCCTCCAGTCATCTGGCACTTCCCCCGTCCTCTTCTCGATTATCCCAGAGTGCAGGACACGGAATAATGGCCTCAAGTTACAGGAAACCAGATTCTGGCTGAACATCAGGAAAAACTTCCTGACTGTTAGAGCAATACGACAATGGAACCAATGAGCCAGGGAGGTGCTGGGCTCTCCCACACTGGAGGCGTTCAAGACGAGGCTGGACAGCCATCTGTCAGGGATGCTCTGACTTGGATTCCTGCATTGAGCAGGGGTTGGACTCGATGGCCTTGTAGGCCCCTTCCAACCCTACTGTTCTATGATTCAAAGAAAATGGACAGCGCTTCTGAGAGTTCTTCTGCCAGTTCCTTTATGACTCTAGGATGCAGTTCATCTGGCCCTGGAGATTTGAACTCATTCAAAGTAATGAGGTGTTCCTTAGCCATATGTCTATCGATCTCAAGCTGCAATCCTGCCCCTTCAGCCTGTACTTCGCATTTGCCAGGGGGGTCATAGACCCTCTTTTGGGAGAAGACTGAGCCAAAGTAGGAATTGAGCACCTCTGCCTTTTCTTTGTCATCTGTTATCATTTTGCCATCCTTATTTAATAGCTGAACCACCATTTCTTTCCTCTGCCTTTTATTATGCATGTAGCTGAAGAAAGCCTTTTTGTTGCTTTCAGCATCCCTCGCTAACCTCAGCTCGTTCTCAGCTTTAGCCTTCCTGATGCCATCATTGCAATTCTGTGCTACCTGCCTGTACTCTTCCTTTGTTACTTGGCCTTCTTTCCACTTCCTATATGTGTCCTTTTTTGTTTTCAGGTCATCCCTAAGCTTTTTGTGAAGCCACATTGGTTTCTTCGGTTGTCTTCCACCTTTTCTTGTTGAAATTGTTTGTAATTGTGCCTTGAGAATTTCCTTTTTTAAAAACTCCCACCCATCTTGGACTCCTTTTCTCATTAGCGTCGCTTGCCATGGGACCTTCCTAATAATTGTTCTGAGTTTATTAAAATCAGCTTTCCTAAAATCCAGGGTACGCGTTTGACTACACTCGGCTTTTGCTTCCCTTAGAACCAAGAACTCAAGTACAACATGGTCGCTTTCCGCCAGAGTTCCTGTAACTGCTACTTGATCCACTAAGTCATCTCTGTTGGTTAGGATCAAGTCAAGGATAGCCGAACCTCTAGTTCCTTCCTCTACTTTCTGTAGGAGGAAGTTATCTGTCACACACACACAAGTCAGGAATTTCCTGGAGGGGCCATGTTTTGCAGAATTTGTCTCCCTGGTCAACAGCTGGTTGGCCACTGTGTGAACAGAGTGCTTGATGAGATGGACCCTTGGTCTGATCCAGCAGGGCTCTTCTGAGGCTATCTCTATCCAGGAACGGGCATAGTTGGTGTACCAACTGAAGTTGGTAATGGTCACTTTGGTTCCACCTGGGCCTCCAGTGATGAAGATGGATCCAGGAATACCCCCAAACTATGGACCTGCTCCTTCAGAGGAAGTGGAACCCCATCCAGAACAGGTGAACACCCCAATTCCTGGACCTGGGAACTGCCAACCCAGAGGGTCTCTATCTTATTGGGATTCAGCTTCAGCTTATTGGCCCTCATCCAAGCCATAACTGCATCCAGGCTCCAGTTTAGAACATGCACAGCCTCTCCTGATTCAGATGTCACACTGAAATAGAGCTGGGTATCATCAGCATACTGGTGACACCTTGCCCCAAATCTCCTGATGACCACTCCCAATGGCATCATATAGATATGACGCCCCTGTCCCTCTCCCAAAGAAGGTCATCCATGAAGGCAATCAAAGCTGATTCTGTCCCCAGATCAGGCTGAATCCAGACTGGAATGGATCCAGATAATCAGTTTCATTCAAGAGTGCCTGCAGCTGAGCACATTATTCAAGAATGGGGTATTTGCGAATGGACAATAGTTAGCATAGATCTCTGGATCAAGGGAGGATTTTTTTTTTCAGGAGTGGTCACACTACTGCCTCCTTCAATACAGTAGGGACCACCCCATCATGCAATGATGCGTTCACCACCACCCTGATCCATCTGGTCAGTCTCCTGTGTCTAGCTTGAATAAGCCATGATGGCAAGGGTTGAGAGAGCATGTGGGGAGCCGCACAGATGCAAGTGTCTTGTCCACATCCTCAGGCTTCAAAAACTGAAACTGATCCCACAAAACAGGAGAAGACGATGCACTGGAACTTCAACAGACATTGCATTAACAGTGGTGTTCAAGTCAGCATTCTGAGCGATTTTATCCTTGAAGTGTCTTGCAAACTCATCACAGCAGGCCTCCAAGGGTTCCAGTATTGGATTCACTGGCAACCAGTGAACCCCCGAACCACTTGGAAAAGCTCAAGTAGATGGCTACTCAGGAAGCAATGGAAATGGCCAAGTAAGCCTTCTTTGCTGCCTTCACCATCGAGCAGTAGGTGTGATTATATGCTCTTATGCATGTTCAATCACCTTCATGATGAGTCTTACACCACTTATGCTCCAGCCATGTTCTGGCCTGTTTCATTGTCTGGGGCTCCCCAGTAAACCAGGAGAGGGCACTCAGGAGTGATTGTGTCACTCTTCACTTTGCACTTCCATAGTGTGATAAGGGCCTCGACAGAATTGCTGGCTCTGGCTACTGAAAAATCCTCCAGAGAATTCAGGAATCGCTCTGATTCCGTAAGTCTCTGGGGCTGGACCGTCTTAATGGGTCTCCCACCTCTGCAGGGAGGGACTGGCACCAGGAAACCAACTTTCACCAGGAAGTGGTCTGACCAAGACAACAGGGTAGTTTACACACACACACACACACACACACACACGCGCGCGCACACACAGAGTATCCAGACCACCCCCCTCACACGCAGAGGCAAGTCCAGACGAAGTCCACAATCTGCCCTGCCCTATGTGTTGGGCCAATGACAAACTGAGACAGCCCCATGGTTGTCATGGAGGACATGTCAAGTCTCGAGCTGGTCCTGTTAAGGCAGCCTCAGCATGAGTGTTGAAATCTCCCAGGACAAGAGTCCTAGGGTTGTCCAGCTTGGTCAGGGAGTCCACTGGGCGGTACACCAATAGTATCCCCAATAGAGCATCTGAGAGTGTTTGCAAGCTCAGTCTATAAGAGATCCAAACTGGACTGCAGAGCTGAAGAAGGCGTCATGGTTGGCTGTGCTCCAGGAAGCAAGGGATACAGGATCCTAAACCCAAAGACAGACAAGATAATTGTATGCTGAGTGGTGTACTTCGATAAATGAGAAAGAAGTGACCAGAGCCATGCTGGTGACGACTGCAAAGGGGTAGAAGATGATAGTGACAGCAAACAGTTAGAAGAGTATTGCCTGACACCCAGAGATGCAGCCATCACCCAAACATAACCAGATGAAGAAGTACAGGCTCCTAGACAGCCAGAGGATGAAACAGAGGAGCCAGAGGTTACTGTGGAAGCAGAAGATAGTCCTGGACCAAATCCCAGATGCTCATCATGGTCCAACAAAAGAGTTCCAGCTGAATGACTCACCTACCTTGCAAGGTCATTGTTATCGCAAGAACCAACATCATGGAAAGAAATAGATGTCCGCAGCAGAAGCAAGCAAATGGAAAAGGGCAGCACAAGAAGAATTAGAGGTGCTACACAAAAACAAAATGTGGACTCTTATGAAATTGCCAGCTGGCAAAAAAGCCATAGGCCACCAGTGGTCTGTGCGATACAAGGCCAGGCTCCTTTTCAAAGGCTACTCCCCAAAATATGGTGAAGGCTGGAACGAGACTTTTACACCAGTTGTGAAACATGCTGTGGTCTTAGTGCTCTTGAGCCTAGCAGCTTCAAGAGACACGCATGTAGAACACCTGGATGTAAAGACCGCGTGGAAAAATAGAAGAATTGTATATGGAACAACCCCAGGATTTACAAGTGACAAAAACAGGCATCTCATGTGCAAGCTGCAGACAGGGATCTATGGCTTAAAACAAGCAGCAAGAGCATGGAATGAAGAACTAGACAAGATGCTGCCCCTGGACCAAGATGCTGCCCCCGGACCAAGATGCTGCCCCCTGACCAAGATGCTGACCAACTAAGGCTTTAATCAAGGTAAAGCTGCCCCCTGACCAAGATGCTGCCCCCTGACCAAGATGCTGCCCCTGGACCAAGATGCTGCCCCCTGACCAAGATGCTGCCCCTGGACCAAGATGCTGCCCCCTGACCAAGATGCTGCCCCTGGACCAAGATGCTGCCCCCTGACCAAGATGCTGCCCCCGGACCAAGATGCTGCCCCTGGACCAAGATGCTGCCCCCTGACCAAGATGCTGACCAACTAAGGCTTTAATCAAGGTAAAGCTGCCCCCTGACCAAGATGCTGCCCCCTGACCAAGATGCTGCCCCCTGACCAAGATGCTGCCCCCGGACCAAGATGCTGACCAACTAAGGCTTTAATCAACGAAAAGCTGACCCCTGACCAAGATGCTGCCCCCAGACCAAGATGCTGCCCCCGGACCAAGATGCTGCCCCCGGACCAAGATGCTGACCAACTAAGGCTTTAATCAAGGTAAAGCTGACCCCTGACCAAGATGCTGCCCCCTGACCAAGATGCTGCCCCCTGACCAAGATGCTGACAAAATAAGGCTTTAATCAAGGTAAAGCTGCCCCCTGAGCAAGATGCTGCCCCTGGACCAAGATGCTGCCCCCTGACCAAGATGCTGCCCCCTGACCAAGATGCTGCCCCCTGACCAAGATGCTGACCAACTAAGGCTTTAATCAAGGTAAAGCTGACCCCTGACCAAGATGCTGCCCCTGGACCAAGATGCTGCCCCCTGACCAAGATGCTGCCCCCTGACCAAGATGCTGCCCCCTGACCAAGATGCTGACCAACTAAGGCTTTAATCAAGGTAAAGCTGACCCCTGACCAAGATGCTGCCCCCGGACCAAGATGCTGCCCCCGGACCAAGATGCTGACCAACTAAGGCTTTAAAAAACGAAAAGCTGACCCCTGACCAAGATGCTGCCCCCAGACCAAGATGCTTCCCCCGGACCAAGATGCTGCCCCCGGACCAAGATGCTGACCAACTAAGGCTTTAATCAAGGTAAAGCTGAACCCTGACCAAGATGCTGCCCCCTGACCAAGATGCTGCCCCCTGACCAAGATGCTGCCCCCTGACCAAGATGCTGACAAACTAAGGCTTTAATCAAGGTAAAGCTGCCCCCTGAGCAAGATGCTGCCCCCGGACCAAGATGCTGCCCCCGGACCAAGATGCTGCCCCCTGACCAAGATCCTGACCAACTAAGGCTTTAATCAAGGTAAAGCTGACCCCTGACCAAGATGCTGCCCCCTGACCAAGATGCTGCCCCCTGACCAAGATGCTGAACAAATAAGGATTTAATCAATGTAAAGCTGCCCCCTGACCAAGATGCTGCCCCCGGAGCAAGATGGTGCCCCCGGACCAAGATGCTGACCAACTAAGGCTTTAATCAAGGTAAAGCTGACCCCTGAACAAGATGCTGCCCCTTGACCAAGATGCTGCCCCCGGACCAAGATGCTGACCAACTAAGGCTTTAATCAAGGTAAAGCTGCCCCCTGACCAAGATGCTGCCCCCTGACCAAGATGCTGACCAACTAAGGCTTTAATCAAGGTAAAGCTGCCCCCTGACCAAGATGCTGCCCCCTGACCAAGATGCTGCCCCCTGACCAAGATGCTGACCAACTAAGGCTTTAATCAAGGTAAAGCTGCCCCCTGACCAAGATGCTGCCCCCGGACCAAGATGCTGCCCCCTGACCAAGATGCTGCCCCCGGACCAAGATGCTGCCCCCGGACCAAGATGCTGCCCCCTGACCAAGATGCTGACCCCTGACCAAGATGCTGCCCCCGGACCAAGATGCTGCCCCCTGACCAAGATGCTGCCCCCGGACCAAGATGCTGCCCCCTGACCAAGATGCTGCCCCCGGACCAAGATGCTGCCCCCGGACCAAGATGCTGCCCCCGGACCAAGATGCTGCCCCCGGACCAAGATGCTGCCCCCTGACAAAGATGCTGCCCCCTGACCAAGATGCTGACCAACTAAGGCTTTAATCAAGGTAAAGCTGCCCCCTGACCAAGATGCTGCCCCTGGACCAAGATGCTGCCCCCTGACCAAGATGCTGCCCCCTGACCAAGATGCTGACCAACTAAGGCTTTAATCAAGGTAAAGCTGACCCCTGACCAAGATGCTGCCCCCGGACCAAGATGCTGCCCCCGGACCAAGATGCTGACCAACTAAGGCTTTAATCAACGAAAAGCTGACCCCTGACCAAGATGCTGCCCCCAGACCAAGATGCTGCCCCCGGACCAAGATGCTGACCAACTAAGGCTTTAATCAAGGTAAAGCTGACGCCTGACCAAGATGCTGCCCCCGGACCAAGATGCTGCCCCCTGACCAAGATCCTGACCAACTAAGGCTTTAATCAAGGTAAAGCTGACCCCTGACCAAGATGCTGCCCCCTGACCAAGATGCTGCCCCCTGACCAAGATGCTGCCCCCTGACCAAGATCCTGACCAACTAAGGCTTTAATCAAGGTAAAGCTGACCCCTGACCAAGATGCTGCCCCCTGACCAAGATGCTGCCCCCTGACCAAGATGCTGAACAAATAAGGATTTAATCAAGGTAAAGCTGCCCCCTGACCAAGATGCTGCCCCCGGAGCAAGATGGTGCCCCCGGACCAAGATGCTGACCAACTAAGGCTTTAATCAAGGTAAAGCTGACGCCTGACCAAGATGCTGCCCCCGGACCAAGATGCTGCCCCCTGACCAAGATCCTGACCAACTAAGGCTTTAATCAAGGTAAAGCTGACCCCTGACCAAGATGCTGCCCCCTGACCAAGATGCTGCCCCCTGACCAAGATGCTGAACAAATAAGGATTTAATCAAGGTAAAGCTGCCCCCTGACCAAGATGCTGCCCCCGAACCAAGATGCTGCCCCCGGACCAAGATGCTGCCCCCGGACCAAGATGCTGCCTCCGGACCAAGATCCTGACCAACTAAGGCTTTAATCAAGGTAAAGCTGCCCCCTGACCAAGATGCTGCCCCCTGACCAAGATGCTGCCCCCTGACCAAGATGCTGCCCCCGGACCAAGATGGTGCCCCCGGACCAAGATGCTGACCAACTAAGGCTTTAATCAAGGTAAAGCTGACCCCTGAACAAGATGCTGCCCCTTGACCAAGATGCTGCCCCAGGACCAAGATGCTGCCCCCGGACCAAGATGCTGACCAACTAAGGCTTTAATCAAGGTAAACCTGCCCCCTGACCAAGATGCTGCCCCCTGACCAAGATCCTGACCAACTAAGGCTTTAATCAAGGTAAAGCTGCCCCCGGACCAAGATGCTGCCCCCGGACCAAGATGCTGCCCCCGGACCAAGATGCTGACCAACTAAGGCTTTAATCAAGGTAAAGCTGCCCCCGGACCAAGATGCTGCCCCCGGACCAAGATGCTGACCAACTAAGGCTTTAATCAAGGTAAAGCTGCCCCCTGACCAAGATGCTGCCCCCTGACCAAGATGCTGACCAACTAAGGCTTTAATCAAGGTAAAGCTGCCCCCTGACCAAGATGCTGCCCCCTGACCAAGATGCTGCCCCCTGACCAAGATGCTGACCAACTAAGGCTTTAATCAAGGTAAAGCTGCCCCCTGACCAAGATGCTGCCCCCGGACCAAGATGCTGCCCCCGGACCAAGATGCTGCCCCCGGACCAAGATGCTGCCCCCAGACCAAGATGCTGACCAACTAAGGCTTTAATCAAGGTAAAGCTGACCCCTGACCAAGATGCTGCCCCCTGACCAAGATGCTGACCAACTAAGGCTTTAATCAAGGTAAAGCTGACCCCTGACGAAGATGCTGACCCCTGACCAAGATGCTGACCAACTAAGGCTTTAATCAAGGTAAAGCTGACCCCTGACGAAGATGCTGACGCCTGACCAAGATGCTGACCAACTAAGGCTTTAATCAAGGTAAAGCTGACCCCTGACCAAGATGCTGACCAACTAAGGCTTTAATCAAGGTAAAGCTGACCCCTGATGAAGATGCTGACCCCTGACCAAGATGCTGACCAACTAAGGCTTTAATCAAGGTAAAGCTGACCCCTGACCAAGATGCTGACCCCTGACCAAGATGCTGACCCCTGACCAAGATGCTGACCCCTGACCAAGATGCTGACCAACTAAGGCTTTAATGAAGGTAAAGCTGACCCCTGACCAAGATGCTGCCCCCTGACCATGATGCTGACCAACTAAGGCTTTAATCAAGGTAAAGCTGACCCCTGACCAAGATGCTGACCCCTGACCAAGATGCTGACCAACTAAGGCTTTAATCAAGGTAAAGCTGCCCCCTGACCAAGATGCTGACCCCTGACCAAGATGCTGACTCCTGACCAAGATGCTGACCAACTAAGGCTTTAATCAAGGTAAAGCTGACCCCTGACCAAGATGCTGACCCCTGACCAAGATGCTGACCAACTAAGGCTTTAATCAAGGTAAAGCTGACCCCTGACCAAGATGCTGACCAACTAAGGCTTTAATCAAGGTAAAGCTGACCCCTGACCAAGATGCTGACCAACTAAGGCTTTAATCAAGGTAAAGCTGACCCCTGACCAAGATGCTGACCAACTAATGCTTTAATCAAGGTAAAGCTGACCCCTGACCAAGATGCTGACCAACTAAGGCTTTAATCAAGGTAAAGCTGACCCCTGACCAAGATGCTGACCAACTAAGGCTTTAATCAAGGTAAAGCTGACCCCTGCCTCTACACAAGTTATAGAGGAGGCAGATGGACAGTTATGATGACTTGCGTCGATGACCTGATTACATGCCATGAGAATCAAAAAGACAGTGCAGAAATTTGCACTCCATCTAAGCAAAGAGGTGGAAGTCAAACATCTACAAGGTGCCAGTTACTATTTAAGCACACAGACTGATAGGGAAGATGGCAGTTATCTTCTTAGTCAAAAACAGACACACACACACACACACCCCCTGAAAGAATCAGAAAGAACCAGAGCTGTTCTGTGCTGTGGGGGGGGGGGTGCTAGAACAGACCCTTACCCCAGAGAATGGCTCTTGGCCTTCAGGTTGACTAGCAAGGGCCTCTGCATTCCGAACAATGCACGTGAAATATGGGAACATCTCATCTCCCAGAAGAGCAACCTTTCCGTATCCGTGAGCTCATTTCAGTGGACGTCTTCCCTTGTCAACAAGAACCTAATTTAGGGCACCTTACTATGCATGTTTAGACAGAAAAAAGCCATGCCTTTTTCCTGTATAAACTTGCATAGGATATACGGAACAATTACCTCCAGCATTAGCTATTCATATTTGTCTCTAATGAATAAAAGTATGCTTCTGTTGTCTGATAGAGACCTTAAATGTGTGGCAAATTTTTCTCTTGCTTGCCTCTAAAATGACATGCTGTTACTATCTAATAATGTTGGTATAACACTTTAAAAAATTACTATGATAAAAAAGTATATTTCATGCTACAGCCATTGGTCAAAGCAAATAAATTTGCCATTGGTGTAATGGTTAGAGGGATCGCCTTCGTTATTTACCAGAACCCCAAAGACCATCAACCAGAGCTGGGAGCAAAAGTGTTGCTCAAGAGAGCAAACATATACCTAGAATTAAGGACCAGGGCGCCTCTGAGCACATGTTCACTCAGCCCTTGGAATTGGATTGCAGTACCAGAACTGAGCATAGTTCTTCTCCTGGCTTCGCCTTCCAGGTTTTCTTCATCAGAACAGCGTAATGGTGAGCATTTTTGTTTGTCCTGGTGTTCAACAGTTAGGAATCAGAAGCCCTTGTCAAACGACTGCAAACAACCAGAGTTCTACCAGGACATGCTCACCTACCTTCAATTCTAAATATCTGAAGACTGGCTGACGGGGTGGTGGTGGTGGGGTGCGTGGGTGGGTGGTGGGCGGGGAACCTGAAGCCCTGGTGGGAGTTCCTCCCCTGCCCTCTCACCACCCACAGAGCAGGGCCCAGCCTTGCCTTGAGCCCGGAGCATAAAAAGGAGCCATTGGTGACTTCTCCTGGTAGGAGGGTGCCACCATCAGGCAAAGCCAGGCTAATGCAGTTTTATAAGAGGGGAGTTGTACAATCAAAGGGTTGTAGAAAGGCAGATTGGAGAATAGGGATTCATCCTGTGCTGGACGAGGTTACACGGCCCTTGAGGTTACACGGCCCTTCGCAGTTTGGTTGTACTCCTGGATGCAGCCCTGAACTTGGATGCCCACATTTCGGTGATGGCCAGGAGTATGTTTGCACAGCTGAGGCTAGTGTACCCACCATGCCATTTCTGGAGATGTCTGATCGCACAGTAACGCGTGCTTTAGTTACATCCTGTTTGGGCTATTGTAATGGGGTCTACGTGGGATGCCACACTGAAAACTGTTCAGAAACCTCATCTGGTCCAGAATGCTGCAGCCAGGCTGTTGATTGGGGCCATTAACAGGGATTATGTTACTCCCTTGTTACAACAGCTTCAGTGGCTACCCATCTGTCTCCATAAACAATTCGAAGTGCTGGTTATGATCTACAGAGTCCTATATGGCTTAGGACCAGACTACCTGACAGACTGCATTCCCCTATATGAGCTTGCCTGGGTTTTATAATCTTGGGGGGGCAGGGGGAGACAGTGACCTTCTCTCGGTTCTACCAACGTCAGAGAAGTGTTTGGGGGGGCGCAAGAGATGGCCTTCTCAGTTGCCGCTTCCAGGCTCTGGAACTCCCTGCCAGGGGAGGCTTGGCTGGCCCCCTCTCTGCTGTCCTTCCGCCAGCAGGCAAAGGTGTTTTTTATTCAAGGAGGCCTTTGGCATGTGAGCAGGTCTGTTGGGCTGGGTGCTGTTTTTATTTCCTTTATTGCTGTGTTTTTGTGTTTTGATGCATTTGTTTTATAATCCTTTTAACTAAGTTTTTATTTTAATTTTGTATTGTTAGCTGCCTTGAGCACAGTATCTTTGGTGGAAAGGTGCAGTATATATCAAATCAAATAATAAATGAATTCAGAGCCTCCATCAATAGCATTGTGTCTCCATCTAATGATACAAGGCATGACAGTTAAGCATTTCCAAGGAACAGCTAAGTCAGAGGGTTCAGACCGAGTGTGTGCTAAGCATGATGGCAGTAGGTACATGACAGAGAGGGAGAGAGCAGAACTAAGGAAGATGCCATCCAAGCATCACTTATAGTCCCATGAAGTCAAATCCCAAGCTACCACTCAGACCACTTCGCTCGCAATGGGGCTGTTTGCACGACACAACAGCCCACCGTGGGTTATTTAACCCACAGTGAGGCTGCGGGGTGTGTGCAGCCGCCATTTTGAATATGAAACCCCACTTAGGGGTTGTGTCATGCAAACCCCACAAGTATGTGTGAGCATTAAACAACTCTCACACAACCCATGGACACTTTCAGGGTTATGGGAGGGCTGTTTAACTCACACTCACCAGATGTGCATGACGTGACACCCCTCAAGTAGGGGTTGCATATGCAGTGTGGCCCCCATGGGGGCCACGGCTCATTGTGGGTTAAATAACCCATGGTGAGCCACAGTGTGTCATCCAAAGCCAGTCAGGGTCCCTCTGCTGCCTTAAGAGCCCACAAAAACTGCAGAACCACTGTGCTGAATCAGACCAGCCCAGCCCAACTCTGCCTCCTCGAACTGATCGCGGTGCTGCTTGCACCCAGCAGCATGTGATGCGGACGGAGACACCTGGACACTGCAGTGCCACAGGCTGGCAGGACGAAGAAAGCGTGGGCAGCCCACTGGCCCCGCTTGGCAAAGCCTTTGGTCTAGTCCCAAGCTGCCACTAGCACTTTTCGGTGAATGAGCCCCGACTCTGCGTGCGCTCTGGCGCTGCTGAAGGGCATCAGCTCCTGATGCGCAGCCTCAGCAGGAGAGGCGTGGGGCCCGCCCGGGGCACAGTGGCAAGTGCCCATCTGCAGCCGAAGGCTCACAACCAGTCTGGGACAACATGCAAGTCAAACCCTCCACCTGCCACGCCCCATCTGCATGAATCAGGAGGCAGCTGGGGGGAACTTCACTTCATTTCTGACATTTCTATACCGCCCAATAGCTGAAGCTCTCTGGGCAGTTTACAAAGATTAAAAATCATTAAAACTACATTATACATAGTGAAAGACTATTTACATACAAACATATAAATAGACAGTATGCACACAGACGATAGCATCACTGATGCAATGAATATGGACTTGAGCACGCTCCGGGAGAGAGCGCAGGACAGGAAGGCCTGGCATGCTATGGTCATAGAATCATAGAATCACAGAATAGTAGGGTTGGAAGGGGCCTACAAGGCCATCGAGTCCAACCCCCTGCTCAATGCAGGAATCCAAGTCAGAGCATCCCTGACAAATGGCTGTCCAGCCTCGTCTTGAAGGCCTCCAGTGTGGGAGAGCCCACCACCTCCCCAGGTAATTGGTTCCATTGTCGTATTGCTCTTACAGTCAGGAAGTTTTTCCTGAGGTTCAGCTGGAGTCTGGCTTCCTGTAACTTGAGCCCATTATTCCGTGTCCTGCACTCTGGGATGATCAAGAAGAGATCCTGGCCTTCTTCTCTGTGACAACCTTTCAAGTACTTGAAGAGTGCTATCATATCTCCCCTCAGTCTTCTCTTCTCAAGGCTAAACATGCCCAGTTCTTTCAGTCTCTCTTCAAAGGGCTTTGTTTCCAGTCCCCTGATCATCTTTGTTGCCCTCCTCTGAACCATCTCCAGTTTGTCTGTATCCTTCTTAAAGTGTGGTGCCCAGAACTGGACACAGTACTCCAGATGAGGGCTAACCAGTGCTGAGTAGAGGGGAACTAGTACTTCCTGGGATTCGGAAGCGATGCTTCTATGAATGCAGCCCAAAATAGCATTTGCCTTTTTTGCAGCCACATCACATTGTTGGCTCATATTCAGCTTGTGATCAACAACTATTCCAAAATCCTTCTCGCTTGTAGTGTGGTTGAGCCACGTATCCCCCATCTTGTAACTGTGCATTTGGTTTCTTTTTGCTAGGTGCAGAACTTGGCATTTGTCCCTATTAAATGCCATTCTGTTTCTGCCCAGCGCTCCAGTCTATCCAGATCACTTTGAATTTTGTTTCTGTCTTCCAAAGTATTAGCTATCCTGCCCAATTTTGTGTCATCTGCAAATTGGATCAGCATTCCCTGCACCTCCTCCTCCAAATCATTAATAAAAATGTTGAAGAGCACTGGGCCCAGGACTGAACCCTGCGGTACCCCACTCGTTACCTCTCCCCAGTTGGAGAAGGTCCCATTGATAAGCACTCTTTGAGTCCGATTCTGTAGCCAACTGTGGATCCACCGGATCGTTGTTTCATCTAGCCCACTTTGAGCTAGTTTGCTCATCAGGATATCATGGGGCACTTTGTCGAAGGCTTTGCTGAAGTCGAGGTATATGATGTCTACAGCACTCCCACAGTCTACAAGGGAGGTTACTTGATCAAAAAATGAGATCAGATTTGTCTGGCAGGACTTGTTTTTGACAAATCCATGTTGGCTTCGAGTAATCACAGCATTGTTTTCAAGGTGCTTCCAGATGGATTGCTTTATCATCTGCTCCAGAATTTTCCCAGGGATTGATGTCAGACTGACTGGTCTGTAGTTCCCAGGTTCCTCCTTTTTACCCTTTTTGAAGATAGGGACAATGTTAGCCCTCCTCCAGTCATCTGGCACGTCCCCCGTCCTCCATGATTTCTCAAAGAGAATACACAGCGGTTCTGAGAGTTCTTCTGCCAGTTCCTTTATGACTCTAGGATGCAGTTCATCTGGCCCTGGAGATTTGAACTCATTCAAAGTAATTAGGTGTTCCTTGACCATATGCCTGTCAATCTCAAGCTGCAATCCTGCCCCTTCAGTCTGTACTTCGCCTTTGCCAGGGGGGTCATAGACCCTCTTTTGGGAGAAGACTGAGCCAAAGTAGGAATTGAGCACCTCTGCCTTTTCTTTGTCATCTGTTATCATTTTGCCATCCTTATTTAATAGCTGAACCACCATTTCTTTCCTCTGCCTTTTACTATGCACGTAGCTGAAGAAAGCCTTTTTGTTGTTTTTAACATCCCTTGCTAACCTTAGCTCATTCTCAGCTTTAGCCTTCCTGACGCCATCCCTGCAATTCTGTGCTATCTGCCTGTACTCTTCCTTTGTTACTTGACCTTCTTTCCACTTCCTATATGTGTCCTCTTTTGTTTTCAGGTCATCTCTGAGCTTTTTGTGAAGCCACATTGGCTTCTTCTGTTGTCTTCCACCTTTTCTTCTTGTTGGAATTGCTTGTGATTGTGCCTTGAGAATTTCCTTTTTTAAAAGCTCCCACCCATCTTGGACTCCTTTTCTCGCTAGCATCGCTTGCCATGGGACCTTACTGATCATTGTTCTGAGTTTATGAAAATCAGCTTTCCTAAAATCCAGGGTACGCGTTTGACTACACTCAGCTTTTGCTTCCCTTAGAACCAAGAACTCAAGTACAACATGGTCGCTTTCCCCCAGAGTTCCTGTAACTGCTACTTTATCCACTAAGTCATCTCTGTTGGTTAGGATCAAGTCAAGGATAGCCGATCCTCTAGTTCCTTCCTCCGCTTTCTGTAGGAGGAAGTTATCCACCACACAAGTCAGGAATTTCCTGGAGGGGCCATGCTTTGCAGAATTTGTCTCCCAACAAATATCGGGGAAATTGAAGTCCCCCATTACTACTACATCATGCTTCCTTAAAACATTGGCTATTTGCTTTTCAAAAGTTTCATCCTTGTCTTCTCCTTGATTGGGTGGCCGGTAGTAGACTCCGACCACCAGGTTCCTTTTATTCTTTGCTCCATTTATTTCAACCCAGATGCTCTCGATGGGGCTACCAAGCTCCTCCTCCTGTATTTCTGTGCAGAGATATGTATTTTTCACATACAGTGCAACCCCACCTCCCTTTCTGTTCCTCCTGTTCTTTTTGAACAAGTTATATCCTTCAATTGCTGTATTCCAGTCATGAGAGTCATCCCACCAAGTCTCAGTTATACCTATCAGGTCATAATTTCCCTCTTGTATTAAGAGTTCAAGTTCATTCTGTTTGTTTCCCATAATCTGGGCATTAGTATATAGACATCAAAGACCATGTGCTTCATAGTCTGGCTTTCTTCCTACATGTGTCTGAAGACTATTATTGGGCGCTATCAGAGCTGTTCTCTCCATTGCAGTGCATGCGCCTACGTCCATTGTTACCCCCAACATTACATCTCCCTTCCCCGTAGGATTCAGTTTAAAGCCCTCCTGATGAAGTTCTTCATGCTGTGGCCAAACACTTTCTTCCCAGCCTTTGTGAGGTGCAACCCATCCCTAGCCAACAGCCCATTTTCCAGGAAGTATAGCCCGTGGTCCCAGAATCCAAATCTTTCTCGTCGGCACCACCTTCGTAGCCAGTCATTCACCCGGAGTATTTTTCGTTCCCTTTCTATCCCTCTTCTAACTACTGGAAGGATGGATGAGAAAACTATCTGGGCCCCAACGTTCTTGAGTTTCCTTCCCAAAGCTTCAAAGTCTGACGTGATCTCTTCATAGCTCCGCTTGGCGGTATCATTTGTTCCCACATGGATGAGAAGAAAGGGATCCCTGTCAGTGGGCTTTATGAGTGCAGGCAACCTTTCAGTCACGTCTCTAATCTGTCCTCCCGGGAGACAACATACCTGGCGAGTCCATGGGTCTTCGCGACATACTTGGGTCTCGATCCCACGCAGCAAAGAGTCTCCCACTACTACCACTCTTCTCTTCTTCTTCTTGTAGGCCTGGGTTTCATCGCCTCTGTTTGACTGACCTTTAGCCTCTTGCTCACTCTCATGCAGGTTCCCCTGTGATTCTTCCTCTGCAGGCTGTCCTCCAGTCTCATCCGCAAGTACCTGGAATCGGTTCCACAGCTCCACTGCTTCCACTGGTGCAGAGTGGCATCTAGTTCTTCTTCTCCTGTCACCCTTTTCCAAGGAGTATCCTCTATTCCATTTTTCTTCTCCTCAGCATTTCCCACTGCCTCATCTTGTCCATGGGGTCACGAAGAGTCGGACACGACTGAACAACAACAATGCACACAGACACGTGTATCTAAAACAATTTTAAACCATCAACAATAAAAAAATCCAGGACCTGATTAAAGCCTCATCATATGCTGACAAATGTCTTAGAGAAGAGGAAGTTCTTAACCGGGCGCTGAAAAGATATTGGCACCAGGTGGGCCTCGTCAGGGAAATCATTCCATAATTGGGGGTGACCACCAAGAATGCCCTCTCCTTTGTTGCTGCCTTCCAAGCTTCCCTCAGAGGAGGCACACACACACACAGTCTTCAGCCCTTTGGAAGAGGGAAAGGCTAGCCCCTCGTCCCATTTGGGAAAGGTTGTGCACCTTCAGCTCCTTAGGCAGTGGTCCCATGCCAGAAGGATGGCTCCCTACTCAACCTATAGTGATCCACGCGCCCACTCATCCTCTTCCCCCCACCCTATCCTCGGGGCTCTTCTAACTGCTCCCCACAATCTTTGTAAGCCAAGAAGACATTGTCTGTCCAAGATACCCCAGCCTGCCTGTCACCAGCAAAGTTGCAACTGGCCACTCCTAGCATGGCTGGGGAGACAGGGATTCTTTCCCAGAGGAAGGGAGACTTGAGGAAGGGAGGGTGTCCTCTTCCAGACTGAAGCCAAGTGAGTCTGGAGCATCAGCAATCTGGGATGTGGCAGGACACAGGCCAATCCCATAGGCAGACCCAGCAGGTGAATGAGGCAACCAGGTGCCCCATAAATTCCCCTTACACTTCACCACAACTGAAGTCCCGCCTAAAGCACTCCTAGAGAAAGGGGCCATCTTCCAGGGTTTGCAGGTGGATCCCCACCTCCAACTCCATCTTCTCCATCTCAGTTTTGGGCAGCCAGAAGGCATGGCCTGGGTGGATACGTCGGGCTGCGTCATCAGGCGCTCCAGCTCCTCCAGCGACAGCTAGCTGGTTCAGGTCGACCTTGGCTTCCACTGCTGCCCCCATCAACCCTGCCACCACGAACGGAGAGAAGGTGTCCCAGCAGGGTGTGTGCAACTCCTTGAGCGATGTGCTTGCCTGGCCTTATGGAAAAAGCTGACGCCCAAGGCAATTCTGCCATCTTCCTGGGCAGCTCTTTCCAATGCCCAGGAAGATAACATGCAATCTGCCCAGGGCAGTTGAAGGATTTCCAGTTAGAAGTCATGAAAGCAGTGATGTGCGGTGGGAAAGTTTCTACAGAAAATTTTCCAGTGCTTTATTTTTCTGCAGAAAAATTTTGGTTTCATAAGTTCATCAGTAAAAATGAATGTTCGCCAATTGCAAATACAATATTAGGCAAGCCTGGCAGATTCAAAGTTATAATTAACATTTTTCGGGTTAGCAAGTATGTGACAGAATGTATACATGTCATTGAAACACAAAGATGTCTCAGAGTGAAATGGAACTAATGAACAGTGACAGCGAAACTGAAGGTGCCCCAACAACCTCAGTGAAGAGAGCTGGACTCTGCTGAAACAGATGGGCGGTTGTCAGCATCTCATGCACGGTTCTTTGGGCTGCTAGAATTTATTAGTGTGTCAACAGTTTTTTTCCCCCTTAAACAATGGAAGGGAAATAACCGCTTTTAACTTTTTACAGAAATTCCAATAACAATTGCTACATAATATAACATTTAAATCACATTAGGTATGCTTTAATTTCCCCCCTCAAATATTTCAGGTCAAATACTTGTGGTGTATTGGGACAAAAAATTAACACTGGTCCTTTTTTAGGCTTTGTTTACTAAATACAAATACAACAGTCATGCTAAATTAGATCTCTGTAGGGCATCAGAACATTTCCAGGGCAAATAGAAAATTTTCTGATGCAAATGACCCTATTTGCACTGGAATTTTTTCCAATTCAGAATTCTTTGGAAAACCAGAGCACTGCATGAATGTACCAGCCAGACTGGACTGAAATGTAAGGAAAGGCAAAGAGCCTGTGCTAGAATCACAGGTCTCCCCCTGACCCCTGGTGACAAAGCACTCCGAGATACCAGGAGGGAAGGAACAGCCCCAAAGTGGTGGTGCTTCCCTTTGTTGTTGGCTGTCTACCACTATTTCTGCCACTGCTGCCCTTGCCGAATAGCACAGACGGGCATCACATTGCTCCCCCTTCGAGTCTCCTACAGCATTCTGTGCTGCTGCAGCAGCCTCGCTCACACCTCACTCCCCCACTCCTTGTGTGCCTACACACTGCACAGGTGGGGAAACTGCTGCTGGGGTTGGGCCACCCAGAAAAGCTGGACTGGAGTTGAGGGGCAGAATGGGCAGCAAAATGGGTGGTGGTGCGGGCAAGACTGCAGGAGCAAGTGGGGGCGGGGAAATGAGGAGGTGCTGAGACCCACCTGGAACAGCCTGCACTTTGGGAAGCACTGGATTAGTTGGGTGAGGAGATGAAAGGCAGATCTCAAAGGCAACCATGCTGGACAACATTTGGCTGAGCTCAGGCAAACTGCTATTAACAGATACACTCTAACTGTAAGAAGGCATGCAGAGGCCTATGTGAGCGCTGCAGCAGCACCCTAGATTGCACTGCAGAAAACAGTTTTTAGGAATAATCTAAGTTGAGTAACAGTAAAGACATTGGATACTTCACTCTCTCTCTCTCTCTCTCTCTCTCTCTGCTCAATGCAGTCGATGAAGGGTCAGATGCAGCTGCCCAGGCCACGCTCATCTCTGCCTGTCGCCCTTTCCATGTTCTCTGGGTGGCCGAGAAAGGGAAGCAAAGGGGAAGCGGTTGGCTGCTCTGTGGAGCATCTGTTTTTAAAACTCTGGCTGATTGGCTGAGTGCATCCTCCATGGTGCCTCTACTCACCAGCAGAAGCAACGGTTTGATCCCCCTGATTAGCCAGGGAGCTCTCCTGCCCATAGAGTGGGTTCTGCAAGAGCAGAGATCTCTCTGCCCCAACTGCCTCGCCTCTGCTGCCTATCCATGGGGAATGTCTCTGATCCATTTGTGCAGCCAGCAAGCACAACATGGAGGATGGGTGAAGGACTGGCTGCTCGGCTGCGAAGAAAGACAGGAAACATGGCAGCCACACAGTTAAACAGACACACACATGCAATGCAGGTAGGAGGGATCTCTTTCAACAAGTCGGTGGCCCCTGCCCTTAAAGTGACAATGTAGGGATCACAGAATCATAGAATAGTAGGGTTGGAAGGGGCCTACAAGGCCATCGAGTCCAAACCCCTGCTCAATGCAAGAATCCAAGTCAGAGCATCCCTGACAGATGGCTGTCCAGCCTCGTCTTGAACGCCTCCAGTGTGGGAGAGCCCACTACCTCCCTAGGTAATTGGTTCCATTGTCCTATTGCTCTAACAGTCAGGATGTTTTTCCTGTTGTTCAGCCGGAATCTGGCTTCCTGTCACTTGAGCCCATGATTCCATGTCCTGCACTCTGGAATGATGGAGAAGAGATCCTGGCCTTCCTCTCTGTGACAACCTTTCAAGTACTTGAAGAGCGCTATCCTATCTCCCCTCAGTCTTCTCTTCTCAAGGCTAAACATGCCGAGTTCTTTCAGTCTCTCTTCATAGGGCTTTGTTTCCAGTCCCCTGATCATCTTTGTTGCCCTCCTCTGAACCCTCTCCAGTTTGTCTGCATCCTTCTTAAAGTGTGGTGACCAGAGAGCTTCAGCTATTGGGCGGTATAGAAATGAAATAAATAAATAAACTGGACACAATACTCCAGATGAGGCCTAACCAGTGCTGAGTAGAGGGGAACTAGTACTTCCCGGGATTTGGAAGCTATGCTTCTATTACTGCAACACAAAATGGCATTTGCCTTTTTTGCAACCACGTCACATTGTTGGCTCATATTCAGCTTGTGATCGATAACAATTCCAAGATCCTTCTCGCTTGTAGTGTTGTTCAGCCACGTATCCCCCATCTTGTAACTGTGCATTTGGTTTCTTTTTGCTAGGTGCAGAACTCCCTATTAAATGTCATTCTGTTGTTTTCTGCCTAGCGCTCCAGTCTGTCAAGATCACTTTGAATTTTGTTTCTGTCTTCCAAAGTATTAGCTATCCTGCCCAATTTTGTGTCATCTGCAAATTTGATCAGCATTCCCTGCACCTCCTCCTTCAAGTCATTCATAAAAATGTTGAAGACCACTGGGCCCAGGACTGAGCCCTGCGGTACCCCACTCATTACCTCTCCCCAGTTTGAGAAGGTCCCATTGATAAGCACCCTTTGAGTCCGATTCTGTAGCCAACTGTGGATCCACCGGATCATTGTTTCTTCTAGCCCACTTTGAGCTAGTTTGCTCATCAGGATATCATGGGGCACTTTGTCGAAAGCTTTGCTGAAGTCGAGGTATATTACGTCTACAGCATTCCCACGGTCCACAAGGGAGGTGACTTGATCAAAAAATGAGATCAGATTCATCTGGCAGGACTTGTTCTTGACAAATCCATGTTGGCTTCAAGTCATCACGGCATTGTTTTCAAGGTGCTTCCAGATGGATTGCTTTATCATCTGCTCCAGAATTTTCCCAGGGATTGAGGTCAGAGTGACTGGTCTGTAGTTCCCAGGTTCCTCCTTTTTACCCTGTTTGAAGATAGGGACAACATTAGCCCTCCTCCAGTCATCTGGCACTTCACCCATCCTCCATGATTTCCCAAAGAGAATAGAGAGCGGTTCTGAGAGTTCTTCTGCCAGTTCCTTTATTACTCGAGGATGCAGTTCATCTGGCCCTGGAGATTTGAACTCATTCAAAGTAATTAGGTGTTCCTTGACCATATGCCTATCGATCTCAAGCTGCAATCCTGCCCCTACAGCCTGTACTTCGCCTTTGCCAGGGGGGTCATAGACCATCTTTTGGGAGAAGACTGAGCCAAAGTAGGAATTAAGCACCTCTGCCTTTTCTTTGCCATGTTATCATTTTGCCATCCTTATTTAAGAGCTGAACCACCATTTCTTTCCTCTGCCTTTTACTATGCACATAGCTGAAGAAAGCCTTTTTGTTGTTTTTAGCATCCCTCGCTAACCTCAGCTCGTTCTCAGCTTTAGCCTTCCTGATGCCATCCCTGCAATTCTGTGCTACCTGCCTGTACCCTTCCTTCCTTTGTTACTTGGCCTTCTTTCCACTTCCTATATGTGTCCTTTTTTGTTTTCAGGTCATCCCTAAGTTTTATGTGAAGCCACATTGGCTTCTTCTGTTGTCTTCCACCTTTTCTTCTTGTCGGATGTGCAACACTGGGAATTCCGTTCCGTTTAAGCCTGACATCATTCCACAGCATTTCCGTTCTGGTAAGTGGCGGCAGACTGTAGGTTTTTTTTTCTGATTCCAGAAATATTTTGCACATTTTTTTCCTGGGTTCCACCATTTGCGCAAATTTGGGGAGTCTTGAAACGTGCGCCAATGGTGTTGTAATTTTTTTTAAACATATTTTTAATTGGCGATCTTGTGCAAGTGCACACAAGTCCACCTGTCCACTATGAAGCCCCAGAGAAATATTCTTATCAGTGCCCTTGCCAATTCCATCCTTCCCATCGCACTTGGGGGGTGGGGGGAATTGACAAGTTCTTTGACAAGTGCAGAAGTCACCGGAGCCAGAATATTGGCTCAACTCACTACAGAACAGGTTGACGCCAGTGGGGGGAAACAGAATGAAATCTGCTGGGCTGAACCGGAAAAACCTGTCATGTTTTCACTCCCCAAACAGAATTCTTATACATCCCCATAACAATGCCAGTGGTTTTTTGTTTATGTAGCTCTGATTTCAATTTGTCATTGCATTCTATTGGTACCGCTGGTTGTTTCTTTACAATCACTGTAAGAAACCTGGTAGGGTGCACAGGCCCAGATTCTTAGTTATTTCTACACACAGTGGCTACTATTGGCCTGCAAACACAACCATGACAGTGTCATGACACACACACACAAGCACTGGACTGGACACAATTCAATCCCATCTGGCAGAAAACGCTCTCGTGGATGTCCAGCTGTAGGATTTGGGATGGGCCCAAAGGTTATTGTAAGGTGCACACACCCAGCCCCTTACTCTTTCTAACCCCTTTGGCTATTATTGGTATGGGTGTGCCATCCTTTACCGCGCCCGAACAAAGCATTAGGTGGATACGATTCAAAGCCAACTCATGGGCGCATGTTTGTCAGGGGTGTCTCATTTGAGGTGGCCCATAGCTTATGGTGGGGTTCATATCTCCAGTTCCTTATTTGTAATTGCCATCTTGGGTGGTCTGGTTAAGGTGCATTGCACAAAATGATGGCGCTGACTAGAGAGGATTACTGCTTATCTTGGTCAGTCCCCCAACCATATACACACTGGAATAATACAACCCTTATTTTGGGGTGCTGGGACATATCACATTTAGGTCCTTATTTACTGACAGAGCTCTGTTTCAAACTTTTGTGCAAATAAGGAACTGTGAACTAGTAACCAACTTCAGCATTGCTGAAAAATGTGACAAAGATATAACAGGTTTTCAGGGAACCGGTATTCCCTGTTCACCCCTCCTTCTAGGGTATCAAGACCCCACAGTGACCCACCTCACAGCGCTGTCACAAGGTATACTCAGATAACATAGGTGAGATGGTCTGAACATTCTAAATGCTTATTGCTAAGCAGAGGAACCTCCTACAAGGTGGACACCAATACCCAGGAAGTGCAACTCCCCTGCAGAGACCCTGTTCTTCAAAGTGGAGGGCAAAACCTTTCCTGTTATGGGGGCTGCCACCAGAACCTGTCCCCTACCTGACACTTTGGAGATGAAGATGATTAACTATCATCAAAATGCAAGTTCTACCTTTTTATAAAAGAAAAATTAAAATAAACAGTAAAATAAATTTAAAATGTACAGCAATAAATAAAACAACAATCACTCCAGTGGGATAAAATAATCCTAAAGGCAGTATTCTGGGCAGCCTGAAACAAAAGGGTCTTTGCTACCCTTCTACAAGTGAACAGCCATGTGGCCTGGCCTAGGGACCTCCGGGGGGGGGGGGGGGCTTTTCCAAACCGTGGTGCCATAACTTAAAGGCCCCCTCTCTCTCGGATACTACCCACCTGCTGTTTTTTTGATGGGAAAGCAGGGACAAAGCAGGGCATCAGAAGAGGAACAAAGTACTCAGGTACACTCATATACAGGGAGACAATTGTTGAGATATTCTGGTCCCAGATCATTTTTGGCTCGAATTGAACCCAGAAGCCAATTGGCAATCTGTGGTAGGTGGAACAAGATTGGTGTAATGGCTCTAGTCAGCTTCTGTTTGAACCAACTGAAGCTTCCAGACCATCTTCAAGGGCAGCCCCACATATAGCACATTACAGTAATCTAGCGTGGACGTGGAGGTGACAAGAGCAGGGATGACTGAGGGCAGGTTTGTTTTGTTAAGTTGAGGGCACAGTTGGCATAGAAGACAGAGCTGGTAAAAACCAACTGGCCAGTGCTGCCACCTGGCTACAAAGAAACAGGCAAAGCCCAAAGTTCTCCCCAACCGCAGGCCTGCTTCTTCTTCAAAGGAAGTGCGATCCCATCCAAAACAGGCTGCACACAGACTCCTAGATCAGCAGAGATCCAGGCGAATACTATCTCCATCTTGCCTGGATTAAGCTTTGGTTTGGTTGCCCTCACTCAGTCCAAAATTGTGAGTTAACAGGACTCTCCTCCTCAGCTACAAGAGCCCCAAACATGACCTGCCAGAAATCCTGAGAATGCATTTGTGTAAACGCACCTAGGATCCCGTTGTAGATCTTTAACTCCCACACTGTACCACAACCACCAGGATTCCTAGGGGGGATATGGTGCTTGTTGTGTAGCTATGTCCCTTCACTGGCCCACCTACAGGGCAGAGTCATGCTGTATTTTTCACTGCAAGCCCCAAGACAAGAGGCAGCATCCGAATAGGGAGGAAGATGAGCAAGTACCCCAGACAAGGTCGCAGCAATCCTTTCTGTGCCTCTGCCAAATATTTGGCCTTGAGCATATGAGGTCAAATTCATGGGGGGTATGGCTATCAATGGCTACTAGTCATGACGGCTATATGTTACCTTCAGGTTTCCAAGGCAACATGTTTCTCAGTACTAGGTGTTCATGGGGAACAGAGGGAGGAAACGGTTACCCTCACATCCCACTTGTGGGCTCCCCAGAGGCACCTGGTTGGCCACTGCAAGGGAACAGGATGCTGGAGATGGGACGGGCCACCTTGATCCGATGGTCCAGATTCTTCTTATGGCCTTATAAGGAGCCTCTTCTTCCTGATAGCAACATCCAAGGAATGATGGGAAACAACCAGGAGCTGTCCCTCCACAGCCCCACTCTCACTACTGCAGAGGAGAAGAGTCAGACACAGCAGAGGCTCCACTAGTGGAGGGTCATTGAGATCATATGTCAATGACCCCAAAGATACTCCCTGGCTAGAGATATACCATTTCTGGACACTGTGACACCATGGCGGGAAAACTGTTTGGTTTTCCTCTTCTCCATTTCCCTTCCTCCCACTGAAAAAACACTTGGGGAGGGGGGGCAGGAATTGAAATATCTGCAGTATTTATCTTTTATCAAACCTAAATTTATTTTAATACTTTAACAGTGCAGTCCTAAGCATGCTTATTTAGATGTTTCATTGAGTTCAATGACACATGCTGCCTAATAAGTGCATTTAGGATTGCAGCCTTATAGCAGGGTTGCCTTTTAACAACCTCACAGGATCACTGGGAGGATAAAAAGAAGGGAGAACAATGTATGCTTGAGCTCCTTTAAGGAAGTGTACAGAAAAGTGTAACGAACAAATGCACGCACTTTTGAGTCAACATGCTTAGGTTTGTGCTATTAGGCGTCTAGAGTCCCCTGGACTGCAAGGAGGTCAAATCAGTCCATCCTAAAGGAAATCAACCCTTTCCAATCTGCTCATTGGAAGGGCAGATACTGAAGCCGAAGCTCAAATATTTTGGCCACCTAAGGCGAAGAGAAAGCTCTCTGGAAAAGACCCTGATGCTGGGAAAGGCTGAAGGCAAAAGGAGAAGGGGACGGCAGAGGATGAGATGGTTAGATAGCATCACCGATGCAATGAATATGAACTTGAGCAAGCTCCGGGAGAGAGCGCAGGACAGGAAGGCCTGGCGTGCTATGGTCCATGGGGTCACGAAGAGTCGGACACGACTGAACATTAGGCATTTAACAGCACAATCTTATACATGTTTATTCAAAAGTAAGTCCCAATTTGTTCAAGGGGCTTACTCCTAGGAAACTGAGCACAGCCTGGTTCTGAATAGTTTCTCATAACAGAAATCCGTGGCGACCAGTTCAAGCATGTCTTATAGCAGAGGCAGCTTCCACCAACACACAAAGGCATATTTCTGGTGATGTCTATAAGTTGGTGCTATTTCCACACTGTTTGTAGCACTTTGTTAAGCACAAATACTTGGCTGCTGTGCCTGGCTTCTTAGTGGCTGCACAAGTACGCAACAGCATGCAGGCCCATGACACTTTCATCGAATAAGCAGTAGGGCAAAGCAACTCTGAATGGGCAGAGGATTGCAGCTTAATTAATAAACCTTAGTTTGTGTTAGTTGGGAAAATAGCCTAAAAAGAACCAAGACATGAAAACTGAAATGCACCAAAATTATTTCCTAGTCTTAGAACCATCATGCAGACCCCAGTATCAAACAGAAACACCTTTGACCTCAGCCTCTGTGATTCTGTCATCAGAATACTCTTCCTACCTGTCTCATTGTTCTATATATGTTTCCATAAGCCAGGAGTGTCTGGCCCTCTTTCAGCCTAAAGGCCAAATTTCATTTCAGAGAAGTGGGGGCACATTCCAGTGATGGGCAGGGCCAAAATACCAGCATATTTTACCTTAAATCTCTTACTAACCAGTAACTTTACAAACCTCTTACTAACTTAGGAGACTAACTTAGTTAGTCTCCTAAGCCTAACTAAGTCTTAGGAGAGGCATCTCAGCTTTTCTGAATGGGAGGGTGAGGGAAAAAGCTAGGAAACCACCAAACCATCAGCAGTTGGGGGAAAGGGGACTGGCCTTCTATGGAACCCCAGAGGGCCAGATTGGGACCAGAGGAGGGCTGGAGCTGGCCTGGAGGCCTAAGGAGCAGCTCTGCTTTCCTTTTTCCAGTCAGTGTCCCTCAGGGATCTGTTCTTGTTCCAAGGCTTTGCGATGACACATTTCAGAAAGATGGCCTTTCTTCTCTGCCTCCTCAGTATAAGTTCTGGTCGTCTCTCTCACTTTGACTACAGCAATCCTCTTCCCCTTGGACTTCCAAGGTCTCCCCTTGCTCCCATTTCCATCCAGCATTCTGCTGTCTAAATCACTGCTCTCACACTGCTCAGATCATACCCTTCCTTGAATTCCTCCACTAGCTTTTTCTCCACTCCTAGATCCAGCATACACTCCCTGTCCTTACGGTGAAAGCCCCACCATGGCCTATGCCCTTCCTTATATCACCACAGTTCTATCCCAGTGCGTGACCTTGTTGTTCCTTAAGTTCCATCAGCCTCCACCATGTCTTGCTCCCTGAAACTCCACTGTTTCTGCTTTGCTGCCCCTAGAACTGCCTCCATGAGACCAACTCTTTTACTTCCTTCGACCAACCTTTCACAGGAAGCCTGTGACAAAACCACTTAGGCCCCAATCCCATGCACACTTACTTCCAGGTAAGCCCACTGAACACAGTAGGCCTTACTTCTGGGTAAACATGCATAGGACTGCACTGTTAGTTACACAGAATCATTGTATTGGAAGGGCTTTTGGAGATCATCTAGTCCAACTTCCTGCTCAATGCAAGCTCTGAACTGCAGGATGCAGGTACAGCATCCCTGACAGGTGGCCACCCAGCCTCTGCTTCAATACCTCCAGCAAGGGAGAATCCGCCACCTCCTGAGGGAGTCTGTTCCACCGTGGAACAGCTCTCACGGATAGGCAGCTTCTCTTCATGCGAAGGTGAAATCCGCTTCCCTGCAACTTCCACCCATTGGTTCTCGTCCTGCCCTCTGGAGCAACAGGGAAGATGTCTGCTCTGTCTTCTGCATGGCAGCCTTTCAGACATTTGGAGACAGCCATCATGTCTCCCTTTAGTCTTCTCTTCTTTAGGCTAAACATACTCAGTTCTTCCAACCGTTCCTCAGAGGACTTGGTTTCCAGAGTTGGTCACTCTTCTGTGGATGTACTCCAGTTTGTCAATGTCCTTCTTAAAATGGCACACCCAGAACTGGACAGAGTACTCCAAATGTGGCCTAAGGCAGAATAGAGCAGAACTATTACTTCCCATGAACTGGCCACTCTGGTTCTGTTAATGCTGCCCGAGATGGCATGAGCTTCCTTAGCCGTCCCCATGCCATAGGTTTGTCATCTAAATGCCATCATTACATGTATAACCCATTCCCTCCTAGTAAATAATAGATCCGTTAAAGACTGGCACAATTCAAGCTTATTCCTCTCATCAAGCGTCTGAAATCCATCGCTCCTTCCCGGAGCGCTCACTCTGAAATTCAAGGCCTACGCCAGATGAACGGTCCCAGGGAGCTGGAGGAGGTCTCTCCCTTTTCGCTGCGAGCTCGCTCCTCGATTCGGCGGGCGCATTTCCGAACTTGCATCAGCTTCTTTGTTCGCAAGGGGGGGGGGGACGCGCGGGCCAGCCGAGTCGGGGCTGCGCGCGCCGGTCTCCGCAGCGAGGCGCCGGGCGGGAGGCCGCGCCCCCGCGGGGAGGGCCCCGGTGGAAGGCCGCCTGTCCCGCTGGAGCCGGGCGCCCGCGCAGAGCGGCGGCCTCCAGGAAAAGCTCGCCCGCCCGGGAAGCAGGCGGGCCGGAGCAAAGGGCCGGCCCGCGGCGGCGGCGGCGCCGGCCCTTGGCGCTCTCCCGGCAGAGGCGGCGGGGCGGGAAGCCCGGAGCGGTCCCCGAGCGCGCGCGGTGCGAGACGCTGCCAGCCGCGCGAGGCGGCGGGCTGGGCTCGGCCCGGCCCCGGGGCCTCGCCCGCCCGGGCAGCGCGGCAGGCCGGGCGAGCCGGCGCCTCCGCCGCGGCAGCAGGCGCCCTGCCGGGCCTCGGTCGGCGCGGACCCGGGCGCGCGGCCGCAGGGGCGGGGGCGCGCGGCGCACAGGCCCCGCCCCGGCGGCTGAAGGCGCCGGCGCCGCGCCTGCGAAGAGGCCTCCGCAAGGCAGTTCGGCCAGGGCTGAGGCGCCTCCGGGCCCGCCGAGGCGCGCCTCCCTTCGGCCGGAGCGCGGGCAGCGAGCGCCCCTGGGGGCGTGCCGGGTGGGCGGCGGCGGGCGGGCTTCCCTTCCCTTCCCTTCCCTTCCAGCGACGGAGGAGAGTCGCGGAGGGCGCAGGGATTGGCTGATGCCGAGCTAGTGGTTTGGCTAGCGAAGGCATTGGTTGGCCGGCCCGGCTGAGGGCGGGAAGACTGGGGCCCCGCCTCCTCGCGGATGAGCGAAAATGGCGGGAAAGCGGGGCGCGCGCTCCTTCGCGCACGTCGCGGGAGTGTGGCCCGCGGGCCGTTGATCCCGCGCGGCCGCGGGGGGCCTTCGGGCGGCTCTTGCTGCCTCCGCCGGGCGGCGGCGCCTGCCCCCCGCTCCCGCGCTCCCCCAGGCTGGCATGTTCGCCAGCCCGGCGCGGGGCCGCCGAAGAGAATCCCCCGGGCGCGTGCAGTTCTGCGCGCGCGCTTCTGGAGCCCGGCGCCGCCGTAACCACCCCGGAAGGGGCCTGCGCGTGCTGCCTCGTGCCCGGCCTCGCTGGGCGCCTCTTGCGGGCGGGGGCTGAGCTGCGGCCCCGTGCCTCGCTGGGTCGGGGCCGCGCCTCGGCGCCCACTTGCGGCACGGCGGGCGGGCGCTGCAGCAGGAGGGGCGAAGGCGGGGCGGCCCGCTCAGGAGTGCGCTTGAGGCCCCGGGCAGGTCTGCCTCGAGGGCCTGGCCGGGGGGCGGCTGCTCGGCATCGCCGCCGAGGCCTCCCCGCTTCCCCGCCGCCGCCGCAGGCGGGCTGGGGGGGCGTATGCCAGCGTGGAGGCCGCCGCCCTCCTCGCGCGCCTTCGGAGTCGCCGGGGCTTGGTGAGGGAAGCGGTGGCGGCGGGAGCCTCCTGATGGTGAGACGTGCCCCGCTCTGGCACCGGTGGACCAGTGAGTGCTCTGGTAAGCGCAGCTGGGGCAAGAACGCCCGGGCTCGGAGTCCTGCTGGGCTCCGAATGTGTTGTGACTCCCTAGGCATGATATCCTGGGCCTGGGGCTATAATGGAGGGAAGGCTGCCTAAAAACACCTGGCCGAAGAGTGATCAAAGCGAAAATTCAGTGGTAGGAATGATGTGGGACTGGAAATAAAGCAAGATACAGTAATGCCACTATGTTGTGGATCTCTGGCAGGAACCAAATGTCGGTGTACATCTCAAAGAGGATAGATATTGGAGAAATGCATATTATACAGAAGAGACGATTGACCAGTGCTTGAATTACAGGGGAAGCAAAGGAGCCTGCCCCCTTTACCTTTTGTGACAGTCCCTAGTTACTGTTTAAAGAAGGCTATGAAGGGAGGGCCATGATTTGCCTAAAATGGGGGGGGGGTGGCGGCTTGGGGATTCACTACACCCCCTTTTCTTCCATAATTTGAGCACTGCAGTTAAGAATTCAATTCCTTCATTGAGTTTTTCCCACTGGATGGGATGGCGTTGCTCTTAAACCCTTGTCCGCTATGCCGACAGGAAAAAATAACACTGAAGTCAGTAGGGAACCTCAGATGGTTGCCACTCCACCCCTTCCCTCTCGGTCTTCCCAGCCAGAGTGGAGGTCCTTCCCTCTGGCCTCCTGACTACTAGTGTGATGGTAAACCCAACATGTGAGATACCTGAAGTGGAGGGTGGGCGAAGGGCTGGGAAAACAGCCCACCTGGGACAATGAGCAGAAAACAATCAACAAAATGAAGATGGGTAGCTGTATAGGTTGAAGGTGGTTAGTCTACACAAAGTGAAAGGTATCCTGGGCCTGAGTTACCTGGGCTACTATGCTGCACAGTCTCAGATATGTGCATGTGTCTCTTTGCAGCGCTGTTCCCTGGGAGCCCATTGCCAGAGTTTGAGCTCAAGATCTCAATTTATTATTTGACATATTTATAAACTGCCAATCTGCCCATTGGGTGCTCAAGGCAATATATAAAATTCAGACAAAAACAGCAATAAGCAGAATAAAACTAATACAAACTAATATCTGCCTTTTCACTGAAGTATGGCTCCACACAGAGAGAGAGTCCATATGGAGCTGGAGAAGGAGAAAGGGGTGTAGCGTGTGCCCTTGGAGATTAATACAATTGTTCCATACCAGGGCTCTCTTCTGACTCTGATGTCAGGGAGTTGTCTGGAGCAATGGGCCTGGGCTCTAGTCCTGCTCTTTTTTCCACCTAAAGTCATTGTTATTGTCAGGACCTCCAAAGCGTAGCCTCCAGCAGGCAAAGCCCACATGTGCCTCTCCAAGGTGAGACCCGTATAACTAGGTGCTGTGTTCCTTGCCGTACTTTCCTTTCCCCCTGAGCTGCAAGGCAGCTTGCGGTGTTGCCTGCTGTGAGCTTGCCATTGTAGCTTCCTTTTTTGTGTGTTCATGTGTGCCCCCTGCAAAAGCCTACTTCCCAACATATCATGGATTTTGTTGGGGTGGAGGCATTGTTCTTGCAGTGGCTGGGCTCAGATCCTTCTCGTGGGAAGCGCATGGGTGCTCCAATGGTGTCTTATCCACAGAACCATAGTGATTTGTGCAAGAGGCGGTGCAGAAAGGGGAGCCTCTCATAGAATAGTAGGGTTGGAAGGGGCCTATAAGACCATCGAGTCCAACCCCCTGTTCAATGCAGGAATCCAAGTCAGAGCATCCCTGTCCAGCCTCATCTTGAACGCCTCCAGTGTGGGAGAGCCCACTACCTCCCTAGGGAATTGGTTCCATTGTCGTGTTGAAACAGGAAGTTTCGCCTCATGATCCTGTCACTTGAGCCCATGATTCCGTGTCCTGCACTCTGGGATGATGGAGAAGAGATCCTGGCCTTCCTCTCTGTGACAACCTTTCAAGTACTTGAAGAGCGCGCTCTGTGGCCTGTTGTGTGGGGACATGAGGTCATTTGGATGTTGCTGTGCCCCAATAGGCATCTTCCGTGCATGGCTGACGTAGGTGTGTTGACAATGAGCAGCACTATGATGGGCGGGTGGGGGTGACGTGTCCAGGAATGCAGTGGGTGTGCCTGTCAGTCTTTCTGCTTCTGCAGCTATTGTGTTGACTGCTGCTGGGGTGCTTCCAGATGAGGCTTTTATTATACAATCCATTGCCTCCTTCACAGAATTTTACTGGGGATGGGGGGCAGATAACATCTTCTACTCATTACTCTCTTGTGTTTTCCCACCACTGCTTGCTTCTTTTTTTTTTACCATGGAAGATCTGTTAAAGAAAAAAGGCTGACAATCTGCACAAGGCCTTTGGATGGTTAGCTCAGTGGGCACTTCTGACATAGCAGCTACCTAGTTTTCCTATAGAGGAAGAACCACAATATTTGCAGTGTAGGGTATATAATAGTGGAGGCTTATTAAAGGAGCAAGGGAGTGCCCTTTTAGTTAAAAAAAAAAGAAGATTCCACCATTGCAAGCCTCTAAATTCTGTTGCTTATAAAAGTGACTCCTGTTGAGATAATAACTTGAAACTTGGCATCTGTGATATACCTAGTGAGGCCTATAATTCTTCAAAATTTCAAACTGATCTGATAAAAATTGTCACAGGTATAGCAAGTTAAAAAGTGCTAAAATTGATAACATTTGCCCTTTTTTACTCTTATTTGTGGCACAGCATATATAATTCTTTAACATTTTGGTGAAAACTACTAATGTATTACATTCAGGCTTTGAGGAGGTGCCTTTCATTGCTTTGGTGAAGTTCTGAGCAGCGGTTCAAAACTTATTAAGGTTTTGCTATAGCCTGTGGCAGCAACTGCTGGCAAAGTTCTGTCATGCATCCTCAGTTTCGTTCTGAAGCTAGAATGTTTCCATTACTCCAGTGTTTTCAAAGGGTTTTGCAGAGGAAATGTACTGTATTATATGTTCAATGCTTATTCCTTTAGTTATGGAATGTTGCTAAACAGATCGGGACCGTAGTGTGCTTAGGGAGATTTTAACCCTACCACCACACCCAACCCCCATTGGTTCCAGTCTGGATCAAGCCTCCCATGCCAGCAATTTACGTTACATTACAACTGGATGGCTTTTTGGCAAATTGCAGGCATAGGACAATGGATTAAAGCTTCCTACCTCCCACTCCAGGGTCCTCACCTAGGTTCATCTTTAAAATAATGCCATTTAATCATAAGGGAATGTGTGGGTGTGGGGAATGCACAGGTAATGGAAGCAGAAGGATCAGAGCCTCGTACCACCTTTCCAAAAGCAGAAATGTAGCATGAAGATCCTGATCCCTGCTTTTCCTTTACATTTAGTAGGTAAGGGAAATATGTGGATTGGGGCCCACATGCTGACTTTCTGAAGGCAGAAATCTTTGCTGTTTTCTGTGTGGTAGAAAAAAGTGTGCAAGGATTGTGTCTTGCACAAGAGGCATTCATATATTCACGCTCTAGGTAAGAGCATGATTAAGATGGTTCTGAGAGTCTAGCCCTAGTCAGTTCTGCTCACATGTAAATTCTACACAGAAGGAGAAGTGGGAATGAGCTCAGCCCTCCCCCCTTGCTGTTCTTGTTGCCTTCCACACATGGACAGTGATTGCCTGCAAAGGGTACATTTCTCTATCCATGCAAACTTCCTGAGGTTTTAGAATCCTGATGTTTGACATAAATCAAGCATGCCCAGTGCATTTCTCCTATCAGCATTCTTGTTAGTGAGAGGGGGTACAGGAGACTGTCAACTGAGTGGGGTAATTTTGGGGGCTGAGGGAGTCATTCTGCCTGACATATCACTTGTGAAGAGAGTGAGGAAGAGAAGGCTACATGGGAATCCTGTGCAGTCTTACTCAAGTAAGCCTTTCTGAACATACAAGAACAAGTTTACTCTTTTATACATATATATCCTGTTAATGGCTTGTTTGTGGATTTCCCCCCTGAACTCTGTAATAACAAGTTTCCTTTTTAAACGTCAGGGAAATTCAGTGATTAAAAAACTGCTGGTTTAAGACCAGAGCTAAGGCTATCTCATGTTGGCTAAAGCTCCACACAGCTAGGAAACTGGAAGCTGAGGCTGATGCATTAAGAGATGTGCCCTGTGATCAGCAATGATGTTGTGCAGTGTCACAAATTGTGTTTGCTTACAACTTATCTGTCATGCACCCACTTTCCTTGGTCTTTCCAGATGGGATGGATGGAGGGCCTGGGACTAGCAAAAATGACTTGCGTTGGCCTAGTTTTCCTGTGAGTTGATCCACTCCTGCTTGTTGCTTACTTCAGTAACTGGCAGGATGGGCTAAACAAACCTTCCTGAACCTGCTGCCCTCCAGATGTATTGAACTGCCCCACAGATGCTTAATAAGGCAATACAGGACTAGTGGGTCATCTTAGGTGGTACCAGGCACTCTGTCCTCCCCATCTGGATTTGGGTCCCACCTATAAATGGGAAGAGCATGGCTAGTGGGGTTGTTTGGTTTGTTGCTTTTTTATAGTTAAATGTGATGTCACCCAATGAATTGACAGCCAGCAGGTTCAAGAGGGGGAAGGAAGCAGTCTTTCACTCAAGGCATATTTTGAGTCAGGATAGCTAAATGTGCAGTAATGATGGGTGCCACCATCATGCCCTGAAGTACAACATGGGACTAGATGAACTTGGGGCGAGGTCCAAACTGGCAAAAACACCCTCCTGCCATCCTTACTTAACCCAGACATCTCTATTTCCCAGCAGTGAGGGGTGGGGCCCAAGCTCTCTCTCGTCCTCACCAGAGCTCCTCACCTGAGGTGGTGAGAACTGACTTGGCGCACTTGCAAACCTAACTCAGGAAGAGAAAGGAGGATGAGGAAGGGGGTGGTGGTTAGGGGTTCAGTACGCTGGGAAAAGGGAAGAGAGAGAAGCTCTGTGGGGCGGAGGGAGAGAAAAGAAAACTTGGCGAGGACCGGAGAGAGAGAGGAAGTGCGAAAACAAAAGCGAGATAAAAGGGCTGCTGCTGCTGCTCTCGCTCTCCCTCCTCTGCGCCTTTCTTTTTCTCTCTCTCCCTTTTCTCGGAGCGGGGTTAGGAGGGGCTGTTTTGCATCCCTTCACGTCAGCCCTGCCTCATTCCCTTCTTCCTTCCTGCTAGAGAGAGAGAAAAGAGAAGGGGAACTGCGAGCAAGCGAGGAGCAGCCGGCAGCGCCCAGACCAGGAGCAGCAGAGGAGAAGGGGTGCGGCGGCCTCGCCCGCCCGCCCGCCTCGCCTCTCTGAAGTAGGGTTGCCCGCCCCTGTTGCCAAGCCTCTCCGGGAGTCCCATGGTGAGTTAGCCGTAGCCCGGCCAGCTGAGCCTAGCGTGGCCAGAGGGGAGCAGGCTTCGGAGGCGCGGGAGGCCGCCGCGGAAAGCCCCGCAACAGGCCCGGTGGGCTGCCGCCGCCGCCCCCTGCGCCCATCCCGGCTCGCCGATGCCAGAGGAGGGCGCGAGAGAAAAGAGTGATGGCGCCTGGAGAAGGGGGGAGGAGGGGGCGCGCGCGCGCGGGAGAGGAGGGGAGGGGCGCGCGCCCGGCCGGCTCGAGCCGCGGCTCCGCTGGGCTCGCAGCACGTGGGGCGCCCGTTCGACGCGGCCCCCGCCCCGCGGCGCTCGCTGTGCCGCTGCAACTTTCCCCTCCGCCTGCGAAGTTTTGCTGCGCAGGGGGAGGCGCCGGCATGGCCCGCTGGAGCGGACCCTCCCTGGGCGGGCCGGCGGCGCCTCACCTGTCGCCGCCTCTGCGAGGGTTGCTTCCCCGAGCAGCCCTCGGGAGAGGGATGTGCCTGGCCGCGGTGAACTTCCCTGGAGCTAGTCACCAGAGAGGAGTGCAGGGGGAAGGCGAGGAGCTGCCGGCTGCTTACAGGCCAATCCGATGCGCGGGGGCTGACTCGACGTTAGTCCTCCGAAATTCCGTGGGGCTTGCTCGAAGGGCTCAAGACTGCAGTCTATAAATAATCGCTCCCACGTTTTTCTGCCTGCTTCTGGCTGGCTATGGCCAAGCGCAGCTCTGAAAAACCTTGTTGGAACTGCTGCAAAGGACGGGCCACTTTGCCCTTTTGGCTGCCTGAGACCTCCTGTGCTGTCAAACGCTAACAGAAGTTGGCAATTTTGTTTTCTCCACTGGTTTTGTGGGCTGCCGTGCTGGGGTCTCGCCTGATGAAAGACTGCTGGGAAGGGGTTTGTCCTCATATGACTCGGTGTGATGTCCTGGTGCCTGCTTGGCTGTCTGGCTGAGGTTTGTGCCTCTTGCCTCTTTTAGTGGGTCTTTAAATGCATTCAGTCCGTTGCCCACAGGGCTGTTCTTGCCAACTGGGTTGGGTTGCACAGTTACACATCTTGGTCCTCTTCCCTGTCCATGTGCCTTCCTCCCCCTCCCTTCCAGAACTACCCAAAAAATAAGTCTTTCAGCAAAGCAGACTTGCGAAAGTAGCAGACCATGCTGAGCCATACAGTGACCTCCCCCAAGACGTTGATTTTTAAAAAATTCTAACAGCATTGTAGACACCGGGTCTTCCTGAGTTCAAGTGATTATAGCTAAACAGAACAGAGTGGCCATGTAAATTCTTCCCGTGGACATTGACCTTGAGTAAGAAGTGTGTACTGAGCAGGATATTCTGTATGCTTCAGATGGATTGTAGCAGGCAATACAGGAAAGGCTAGTGGTTCACCATCTCCCAAGGACTTGTCTAAAGGTGAAACCCTGAAGAGATAATAATTCAAAGATTCACCTTTTAATCAATGCGACTTTAGATTTCCTATCTGCTGTTTGGAATGGCATCTAACTCTTTAAGCTCCATTTGCAACTGCATGTGGCAGTCAAAAGGCTGTCTAGTAAAGACTGAGCTTCCATCTCAGCATAGCTTGAGAGTAAAAGCCTGAGAGTGGGAGAAATACCTACAAGAATAGATTAGTTCTTACTAAGTATTGTGTTCAGCAAAAGCCAGGACTATATTTCATTTGAGATAATATGTTGGTATTAATTGCTGTTTGGTTTTTTATAATAGTAGAATTAATATACAGGTTTTTCCTAATTGCTCAAGGCACTTCACATACATTATCTATGTAATGCTTACCTTTATATTCAAGAGGGGATGCTGCAGCTCAAAGAGAGTACCACAGCTGTCAACCTCCAGAGGCCAGTGTCCATTTCCTTTGGAGCTCAGAGATGGATTGCCTATGTGGAATAGCTTACTGGAAGGTGACATTCCTAGGAGATATACCTTCTCAGTTGTTGAGGGGGGGAGGGCACAGCTCATCCAAAGCATGCACACATTTTCTTTCCTTTAAGTTCTCTTTCATTTTTCTGTAGAATCTTACAATTGGAGAGTGCTTGAAATGTTTTTACATATGGGGAAAGAACAGAGGATGTTAAAAGTTCACTGGAGACTTTGAAATTGTTTATCCCTGTGTTTGGGTGCTACAAAGTTTTCTGGATGTATGTGTTAAGGTTAACGAGAGAAGAGGGAGAGCGATTGTTTAGGTTCCAGCTGCAGGTCAGTGGTTCTGAAATGATGTGGTGGGCCCTTCTGAAGTCTGGGGAGCAAGACCCCTGAAGGTGTGGTGTGAAGTTCCAGGAAGAGGATCTTGCAGCAGGCAAAGCTCCACTAACTATGGAAGGGGCAGCAAATACATGCTGCTTTGTGTGAGGATTCATGCAGATGGCTACTGGTTGGTTGTGGGGGCCTGGAAGGTAGAATACATTTAGGAGGGACCTCAACTTCAAATGGTTTGGGAAACCTCTTGCTGTAGGAGGTGAAGATTGCATCCAGTTTTAGAAGGGATCCACAAAACACCAGTGGTGGTTCCTCAACCACCTTGCTCTTCCCATATGGCAAAATGGTAGGGGAAAGTGGGTGACATAGTATGGTGGCTAGATATGTAATGGCCCAGTTTGCACTATCAAAGAGTGGCTTATTCCTCCCCACCCCTTCACATGCCAGGGGAATTTGCATAATTACCCTTGGCTGTGAGGTTTGTTGCATCTGCGAACCTGGCTAGGGTGGCTTGTAGGATTCTCAGTGGCTTGTTATCCGCAGCAGCAGCAGCCCATGGGTTCTGGGTGGCTTGGTACCTATGGCAACAAGCCACCCCGGCCAGGTTTGCACAACACAACAAGCTGCACTGCCAAGGATAATAGTGCAAATCCCTCCCGGCACACAACTGGCATGCATGCAGGGGGTGGGATGGGATAAGCCACTGTGGTTTGTTTCCCCCTCCTTGTTTGTGTGTATCCAGTTGCCGTGTGATGGTCCTGGGGTAGAGAAAAGGGCTTCTGTATGCTAAAGATTAAGAATTTCCCCAAACAGATGTTACACTTTCTGTTGGTCTGCGGAGCACCTATGCCTTCAGCTCCATGTATTGGTTAAAGGTGGAAAACATAACAAGGATATAGCATATAAGGTAGACTTGTCTTCTATTCAGGAACAGAAACATGTGAAATCCTTTTAATAACTAGAAAGTGTGTACTACTGTAGTTGCTTTCCCAGCAAAACATTTAGAATGCTTTGCGTCCATTCAAGCATGAGGTAGTACTGAAACTGTGAATGAAGGAGCCAGACAGGGCAGCAGTTTGCTTGTGCTGACCATCCCAGGTGATCAAATGCAGAAATAAAGAGGGGAAGAAGGAGTGCTAGAATTACAGAAGGAAGAATGCTTGCTGCTTCTAATTTTATCTTTCCTGTTTCAGTCTGCTTACTGGTGTGCGCGCGTGCGCGCGCTTACTGGTGTGTGTGCATACCAGCATGTATCCTCTGATATTTTGCAGTATTCACTCTCTCTCTCTCCATAGATAGATTTGCTCTGCCTTTCTATGATCTTGAATGCTGTGTACTTTGGTATAATTTCCTTAATGTTGTATAGACATGGGGTCTTCTCACTCTTGTCCCTTTGTAGCTGTTTTGTCTCTTAGATTTTCCTCAGTATTCCTTCTTATACCTTCTTTCTGCCTTGGCCCAGCCTGGAAGTGTTGGGAATTGTTGTCTGCCCCCTCCCATTGCCTAGCTTTGCCTGTGGGATGGGGAATGGGTGAGGAGTGTTTCCATGGGAGCTGTATTCCCTTCCCAGGATGCAGTTTGCCAGCTGTTCTATGGATCTTTTTTAAACACTTGAGATTAAAGACACTTTGGTTTCTAAGTGTTCCTGAGTAATAGCATTGAAATTAAAAGGATTGAGCTGAGGGAGTAAAATGAAATGTCTCCCTTGTAGAGACCTTTGTTTGGTAAACTTAATATGCTGCCCCCTTTCTCTCAAATGCTAAAATAAGGATGCCACCTCCCTTTTCTACCTTGCTGCCCCAGTATTCAATTTATTTCTTTGGATGTTGAATATCATTCCCATTAACAGCCTTGCTCATTATCAGCCTTTTGTGTATACCCGGCTCTCACAACTGATCCTTCTAATGATATCTCCAGCCATTCTGTGGTTTGCAACTACTGATCAGATTTACATAGATAGGCAAGTTCTAGAAGTATCCTGAGCTTGAACTTTGTCATTGATGTCGTCTCTGACATGCTATCCATTCTCTGTGAACTTTCCTTCCATTGGCAAAAGTTTGATCATAAAATCCAACTTGGGAAGGTGTGGAACAGGCAAAAGAAGTTTTGTCAGAAATATGCGGGAAATGTTTGTTGTCCAGCAGCCCTTTTTATTTTATGGTTGTTTGTTGGCCATTGAGTCTGCTTCTTGAGCACTGACATGGAAGTAAGTGAGCAGATTGTGGTTATTTCTCCATTTTGGAGATACAGATCTGGGCCTTACATTTTCAGCTCTTGTCCCTGGAGCAGTTAAGAACATCAGAAGAGCCTTCCTGGATCAAGCCAAGGATTCATGTCATCCAGCAGCCTTTTTCCAGCAGGTACCAGCCAGATGCCCCTGGGAAGCAGGGCATGAAGGCAATAGCCCTTCCCCCCACCTCTCCCACTGCTTGTCCCCCTGCAAATACTTTCCTCTGCACATCAATGTTGCAACAACAAATAAATATGGATAGATCCTTCCACCATGAATTTGCCATTGCTACATCTTGTAGCAGTAAATTCCTTACATTAATTGTGAGGAAGTACTTCCTGACTCGGCTTTCAATCAATTTAATTGGTTAACCCCAAGTTCTTGTATTATGGGACAGGAATAACGTAATTGTTTTTGGAAAATTTTCCACTTCCCTAAATTGACTAACATCTGACTTAGCATGTTTGTTTGACTTACATATAGGAAACAAACTCAAATAGTATACCATGTGAATTTTCTGTATTGTATGAGTTTCTTGAAAGTGTTCCAATAGCCAAAAGTAGTTGAGCTGAAATGTTTTATTAGTATCCCCATTGCCTTAAAGTACATTTGGGGTACAATCCTATATTCGAGTTATGCCAGCTCGGGGCGATAGGGTACTGTGGAAGCTCCACTACATTGGGAGAATCTGAGGTATGCTGGTGTAGTTTTGTGCCACCATATCTACACTGTGGCACAATTCTGCCAGCCTAAATCACAAAACAAGGATGAGAAGAAGGTAGGACAGGGAAGAGCAGACTTGTGCCAAATCTGGCACCCTTCCAATGTCAGATTCCTACATTGAGCAGGGGGTTGGATTCGATGGCCTTGTAGGCCCCTTCCAACCCTACTACTACTTTCTATTCTGTGTCATGTACAGAGCAGCTGTAAGTGAAATATCACCCATCTCAATGGAAAGCGAACCTACTCCCACCCTGGTACCCATGCTGCCACAGTGGCATACAGGACTTGACATAACTCTGCACCTAGTCTCAGCAGAGGAAGGAGCAGAAGGGCTCATTGCTGCATATTATGTGGGAAGTCAAGTGAAAGCCCCTGAAAAAGAACCTTATGTCTAAAACATGTTGGGCAGAATAAATATTACAGGCACTTTGATAATCACTTCTCTCTTGTTTTTGTGCTATATAGCTCTGGTCTTGAGCCATGAAAACTTAGAGCAGACAAAGGGGAATGTTGATCATGAGAACTATGGAGAAAGGGCACTTTACACAAACAGCCTTATCTCATAACACACATAGAAGGAGCACACTGCTAACACCTGGCTCCTCAAAACCCTTCCAGGTCCTCTGCCCAGGACTCTAAGACATAAACACCCAAGAGCAACTCCCACTCCATTCCTGCAGCTGAGGATAGAGACGCAGCACCCCACACACAAGTAAGCAAGGGACGGAGATTTATATGGAGTTCATTATGTGATTACTGTGCCTTGGCTCAACTATATTGATGGAAGAATCCTTCTTCCCCAACAGCTGGGAGCAGTGCCTCCCGCATAGGAGGCATAATGGTAAGTATGCACCCCCACATGCAGGTATTGGGATGGGGGGCAGCACAGGGACCTTGAGGCTTCACTCGCTTCTCATTCAGGTTTTGCCATGGCTGCTGGCGGTGTGGCGCTGTTCTGTGCTTTTTGGAGTGGTGTCTTTTTGCCTCAAGCTGTGTTCTGGGAATGTGGCAGACTTCACAGAGGTGCGCTTTCCGTTGTCTGCTGCATCCGTAGTTGCTACTGCCAAATGCTCAGAGGCACCTTGCCTTGCAGGATTGCACCATGGACACACGGAGCAAAGCAAACTGCCACTGAAGCCTCTTCCCGATGGGGAGGCTGAGGCAAGGACACCGGAGGAGCACTTGGGGGGGCCACTCCCCCTCCGTCGCTTCCTCGCAAGCCCTCCTGTGCCTCTGCTCCAGCTCTGCCCATTGCTCACCGCTCCTCACAGGCAGCTCTCCACCAGGCGAAGGAGACGCCTCCCGCATGGGCAGTTCCAGGCAGGCCCCAAGGGATGCGGTGGCAGGAGCACTTCCCGCTGTTCCTCCGGGGGATTGCCGCTGACTTGCTCCAGGCAGGCTCCTGCGCCTTGGCAAGTGCCACGGCAGGCACTTCGGCAGCAGGCCCAGGGCAAGTGGAGTCAGCGACGCCTGTCACACTGCTGCGTGCCGTGCAGCCGTCCAAGGCTCAGGAGGCCTGCCAGGGCCACCAGTTGGCAATCCCGCACACATCCTCTCTTTCGTAGCTCACACTCCACCCCTGCTGCCGTCCAGTAAAGGCTACGACGTTGCCACGCGTGTCCTTTGTTACGCGGGGCTGGCAGCCCCTCCAGTCCAGCCTTGCGTCAGTTGTCCTCAGGATGGGAGGAGGACCAGGGACCTTGCTGCTAGCAGAGCTCGGGCAGCCAGGCTCTGGGCATCACTGGGGGGCAGTCCCCTGAGTGTGTACAGCTGGGGTGGCTGCTGCTGCCCCATGTGTGAGGGCAGGGGGGTACAGCGAGGCCTGTTGGGATGGTAGCCAGCCCAACTGGCCTGTCAAACAAAGCCTGGGGTGGCAAAGGGCTGGCTGGCTCCTGTCCCACATGCTCTCTGGTGTGTCTGTGTGAGGGCCCCCCCCCCCGCCCGCCCGCCACCTTTCCTCATGGGATGTCCTCACCCAGATTGGAAACCGGGGCCTCCTGCCTGTGAAAGCTGAGATATGTGATTGGGTCTTTGGGCCCAGGGGTGACAAGTGCCCTGGGATGGCTCCTGCAGTGGCTGGGTGAGTACAGAGCTGTTCTGCTCTGTGGACTTTGCAGTGGGCTCTAGTGCTAAGACCTCCCTCTCTTTTGCCTCTGATAGGGCTGTTGCTGCCTAGGCATGCAAAAGAGGACTGGGGCCTTGTTCTTGCCATTCCTTCCAGGGTTGCTTGATCTTGCACCACCTGTTTCCCAGACCCATGATCTATGCATTGAGCTAGTGAAGGTGGTTCCTGCTGAAGCAGAACTTTGATTTTGCTTGTTTCCTCTCCTGGCTCCTCCCTTTCCCTGCCTAGCAAAAGGCTGATCCCCTTCTGTGGGTCTTGAGCCCTTTCCTCAAGAAAGACTGTGTAACCTCTCTGCAGTTCTCCTTCTCAGGGAGCTCTTTGGCTGCTGTGATATACTGCCTGCCATAGAATCATAGAGTTGGAAGGGGTCTTGGAGGTCATCTAGTCCAATCCCCTGCTCAATGCAGGATTCAGCTCCTGCATCCCCAACAGCTGCCCATCCAGCCCATTTGAAATCCTCCAGCAGAGGAGAGCCCACTGCCTTCCGACTGGTCTACTGCCAGAAAGCTCTTAATGTTTGGATCTTTCTCCTGGTTAGCTCAGCCTTCCCCAACAGGATGCCCTCCAGGTGTTTAGGACTACAACTCCCATTAGGCCCTGCCAGCATGGCCAATGGTTGGGGCTGATGAGAATTGTAGCCCAAAATATCTAGAGGGCACTGCATTGGGGAAGGCTGGTTTAGCTGAAATCTGCTTCCCTACACTTTGCACCTATTGATTGCAGTCCTGCCCTCTGGAACAGCAAAGAACAAGTCTGCATGACAGCCCTTTGGATATTTGAGCACTGTTAATCTCTGCACTACACTTACTCTGCTATTTCCACCGTTCCTTATAGGACTTTGTTTCTAGACTCGGCACCATCCTGCTCGCCCTCCATTGGGCACATTCTAGCTTATCAGCACCCTTTTAAAAATGTAGCACCCAGAAATGGATACAATACTCCAGGTATGGTCTCACCAGCACAGAATAGAGTGGAACCATTTCTCCCCATGTTCTGGACACTATGCTTCTGTTTATGTAACCTAAGATTGCATGAACTTTTTTTTTTAGCAGCTGCATCACACTGGTGGCAGATAGTTGATCAAAAGCTCAGTAAGATCCTTTTCATGTGTACTGCTGCCAAGCCAGGTCATCCCCTATCCTACACTTGTGCCTTTGATTCTTTATACCTAAATGGAGGACTTTACCTTTATCTCTGTAGAATTTCATCTTGTGGTTTCAGCTCAACGTTCCATCCTGTCAAGATCATTTTAAATCTTGATTCTCTTTTCTGTGGTGTTAGTGATCCCTCCCAGCTTCACATCACAGAAAAATCTTACAAGCATCTCCTCTAGTCATTCGTCTAAGTAATTTACAAAAAAAGTTGGAACAGCACAGGGCCCAGGACACAGCATTTTGACACTCCACTTGAGACTCCTGGCTGATGCTGAGCAATTAATGAGCACTCATTGGATACAGTTGCTCAACCAGCTGTGAAGCCATCTAACAGTAGTAGTAGCATCCAGCCCACATATACCACCTTGTCATCATGGATAGCATGGTATAGCTTGTCAACTGCTTTTCTTAAATCAAGATATACTGTGTCCATGACATTCCCATGATCCACCAAATTTGTAATTCTGTTTTTTAAAAAAGGAGAGGAGGCTTGGCATGATTTCTTCTTGATCAGTCCTGCCATCCTGTTGTGTAACATGCTCAAAAGGGTACTTATGAGCAGAGACTGGGAAGCATATAAGGGGATTCAAACTGCTGGGTGCAAGGATCCCGGGACTCTCGATTGCTAGCCTATTCCTGCCTGTGCCATAGCAATTGCTACTGTAGAAGGTGGTGTGGCATTGTCGTGCCAGACAGGGTGTGTGTGCGTGTGTGTGAGACGAGATGTCCTGGATGTGTCCCTCTATCACCATGAGCACAGTGGCTCCTCCTGTGTCTGTCTGACATGGGGGTGTTGACTTCAGTGTGGCATCACTGTACTTGGCTTGTGATTAGTGGGCACCAGACAGTGTTTCCATGGACGATGGAGGTATAGCTGTCGCCAATGCAGTGCTCTGTACTTTTTGAAGCAGTGTGTTTGCCCCCTCCTGCTCCAGGCTGGGCAAGCCTAGCATATGGATGGTGTTGCAGTGGTGCAAGTGCCCCCCCACCTGACATAACTGGATTAGAGAATTGCTCTGTTGATGTGATTTCAGTTTCACATTCAAACAGATTTAAAACTCCTAAGAAAATCTTTTTATTGGATGACGATTTTGTGAAAAACATTGCAGCAGGAAACGTTCTGTCCCACATCACTGTGTGTGTGGCGGGGGGGACTATCTCTCTCCACTTTCTACACACCATACATAATGTTATCCTCTATCATACGTGCAGTCTTGGTTATCCTTTTTTCTATAGTAGGCTTTTATTAATTCCTTTTTAAAACATAGAACTGGATGTTGCAGAGATGGGAAAGAGAGTTGGCTAGACTCTGGGTTGCAAACGTTATGATGGCAGATGCTTAACCTCTCACTTCTTTAGGTGGCTCTCTGCAACCAAGAGCGTTTGTTTAATTGTGTGTTCTTGCAACACTGAAGGGAGGTGAATAGATTGCAACAAAGGTGTGCTGCATGAGGCAAACACAGCCACTTGGGAATTACTTTCCCAGCTGCACAGGAGGGTAGCCTGTTCTTCTAATCACCTTTCTTGCCTGTTCAAAGGAGGTTTTCCTGAACAAACTGTGGAAATCCAAACGCAGCATCCTGAAACTTGTTTGGCTTCTGGTGACTTGGGAATTTCCTAACATTGGCAGGTCTTGATTGCTTGAGATGTCAGGCAGATGTTGTCTACAGATTCTGGTTGACTTTTAGTGCTTTCTTGGTTCCTCCATCCATCTCCCTGCAGAGATCTTTGTTTTTAAAGTGAAGGAATGCAATTAATTTTTAAGACTGGAAACCAAATCTCAGTGCCTTGCAAACTTCCACATAGAACTTAATTGCCAAAGTCTATTTTGCAGTGTGGCTCCGGCTGGGCTTACGCTTCTTATATTGCCATGGGGCAGGAGCAATACACAGTTAGCCCTGCAGAGTTGTCCACCTTCAGTATCCTGGACCTTCCCTTAGAGATTTCACAGCCTTGGGGGAAATTGGATTTTCTCCCCTGAGGACTTCCCCCCCACCACCCCATTTTTCCAGTGCAACCATTAGAAATTTTGGGATATACTGAAAAAATCTTCTGTGAAATATTTTCTCTTTTGGGATGAATTAAATGCTTTTTAAAACAAGTCTTTACTCACTCAAAATGTGTTGTATTAAGATTTTTATGTAAGACAGTCTTTGGCAGGGGTAGGCAACCTTTCTGGGCCCAAAGGTATATTTGGCAATATGGGAAACTGTCCTGGGCACCGCTACAAAATGGCTGCCATGGGAGGTTTGGCTAGTTGCAAAGGACAAGGAACCTGCACAAAAGACTGAGTACAAGGCAGGAGCGGGTTCTGAGCACCAACACACTAAACAGCTCTTTTGAACCCACAGTTTTCAGCGCCAACAGAAACCTATTTCACAGAAGGCACACTCTTTTTCTCCAGCCAGCTCATTCCTGCCATCCATCTCTCTCATATACATTCTCACACACACCCTGTATCCATCATGGATGTATACATACATACATGCCCCTCCATTCTCCTCCTCACTGCAAGCACATGATAAACCACTCTTTTTCAGGATCCCTCCAAAATCCCCCCTAAACCCCTTTCTCCCTCCCACTCTTTCTCACACATGTGCAGCCCCTGTCCATCAGACATACAAGCACACAACCCTCCCAACCTCTAGCCCCTGTTGGCTTCCTCCACCCTCCCACCCCCAGCTGGCTTACTGCTGCCCTTCCTAGCCCCCCCCCCCCCCCCAGCTTACCAGACAGAAGTCACAGAAGTATTTCAAGCCTAGGCAAACACACAGATTTACTTTTTGGTTCCCTTCCTTGCCATTTCAGCCTCTAGCTACCCTGGAAGTATATTTGGCTTCAATAGCACTTCTTGTGAACAATGCAGGGCCCATGCTCCTGGTATTCCTCTTTTCTGATCCAAGATGGCTGGAAGAATTTTAGGCAGGTGAGAATGAAGCCCCCACTCCAGGTGGAGTGCCTCAACAGTCAGCTGTGACTTTCACTTCTGTGCTGGGTGGCATGGTAGCCATGAGCTCACGAGTAAATCTCTTTCTAACCCTCGAAGAGGGAGGACCCTCTGCACAACATGATATTTTCATACATTTCCTTCCTGGACTCTTCAGGGACCTTGCTTCAGCTTTTTTGGGCCATGCCATGACTCCTAGAAGAGTCTAGCCTAGCATTTGTGGAGGGCTGAACAACATCTCAAGACAATGAAATCACTCTCTCCTGAAAGTGATCCAGCAGCTGGTAGTCCACCATGTATTCCTGCTTGGGGCAATTTCACTCATTCTCAAAATCCAGGGCCACATAACAGCATTTTTGTTTGATGTCATCAGTTACGCCCAGCATTTTTTCATCAAAGCAACGCCCCCTGTCCTTAAGACAGTCCATCAAAAAAGACAACATATTGGCTCCACCAATGTCCATCTTTTCTATGGTGTGTGGCAAAGTTTACCTCTGATGGACAGGCACAGTGTGAGTTATGGCATAGCCTGTGTCTACCACCAGCCCACTAAACCTCCCATGGACGTACATTGACAAGGCAGACTGATACACCACATACATAGCTGGAGAGCTAAGGGACGCAAAAACAACATCCACCAGCTTTTCTCTGTTTGTAGTTGGACAGAGGGGAGGATCAGACATGAAAAGGGCATAGTCTTCTGGAGCAATTTTCAGCTCGTGCTGGAGTAGGAAAAAATCCATAGGACTTTGGCTTCCTCCCAGTCTATGATTCTGCCATGTCTTACCGGCAAAACAATATCTACATTGGGCTCCAACCAAACTCGCTCCTCAACTAATGCAACTGGTCTGTCTCTTCTTGTCCTCATGTCCCAATGACCGACTGGGGCATCTCTTGACCTGCAAACCCAGCTTTACATGTTCTGGTACTAGTATCAACCACAACAGCTTTCTTGACTATTGAACGGTCTCTCTCTGAAATTGTTGACCTTCCCATGTTAGCACCTCTTTCCTTTGAAGAGTGCTGAGATCTGGACGACTGGTCAAATGCATATCCCAGGGAGAGGTTCCTTGATCTGGCAGGTACTGGGCTTACTGGCCTCCGCCCTGGGCTTTTTGATTGTGAGGACCCTGGACTCCTTGTCCTTATCCCTGGCCTGGATGGTCTGGAATGTCTGAATGACATTTCCAATGGGCCCTAAGCTACTTTCCACGAGGCCAAGCTGTGAGCTACAACCTCAGAGTGCTAGCTCCTTGCCCCTTGCTCTGTCATCACAAAAGAGAACTATGACATCACATCAGCACCTTGGGTAGACCACCTTCCACTAGGTCTTGCTCAGTTGTGATTGCCTCTCTCTAACCATTGCTTGTGGGGGAAGTAGGTCAGTTCATCCCACCACTTCCCAGGTTCCTCCCACCACTTTCCTGTCTCTCTGAAGGCTTTGAAATATTCCACAAGAAACAATGAGCAGCAGGCTAGAATCCTGGAACCTTAAGAGCAAATGGAACACCACGAGTCATCCAAGCCAGCTCCTCTCAATGGTCCTGACCAAAGAGTTTAACTTTAAGCTGATTGTTCCGGGATACCCAGTGACATGAGTCACATTAGCCAGACTGCCTGGAAAAGCAGCATTTTGATCACTACTATCAATCTCCCTTCTAGAATCAGAAGCTGAGGACTGTGCTGGATGAGTCCCTAGAGCAGGCATGGGCAGATGTCAGGCTTGATTTTTCTTTAAAAACAAAAGACTCCCAAGTTTCACTAACTGGAGCCAGGGGCAAAATAGTGGCTTGGGGTGGGGGCAGACATACACTTAGAAATAAGGACCAGGGTGCCTCTGCCAAATGCTCAGCCTCAAGAATTTATTTTCAGTCTCAGTCAGAACTGAACTCACTGTCCTTTCATGCACAAATCCATTCTAAGTCCATCATCCCCCCATTTTTCCAAATTTCAGTGGTCTGATTTACAGTGTGGCTTGGGGAAAGATCCTTTTGTTGCTGCAATCCTATGCACGCTTATCTGGGAGTAAGTATCACTAAGCAGAGTGGGTCTTTTCTGAGTAAACATGCATAGGATTGCTCTGTAAATTTCATATGCCAAATAGTACAAGTTTATATGCTGAGGTATATACATTTTATGTTACTAAAGCAGTAAAATATTGGCAAAATGGTGGGGTATAAATAAAATTTAAAAAGGTTTGATAAGGACGTATTGCATTTATTTCCATTCCCCCCCCCCAACTTTCCCCCCAGAAAACGTGTTGGGTCCCATCCTGTCCCCTGCCATGGCTTAAAAAATTCTGGAAATCTTACTTTTCTAATCTTACTTATCACAGTTTAAAACTTTGAACTGCATTGGGCTTGGCACTGGATGAAGGAAGTTCTGTGTTGTGAAAGGGGCTCCCTTTCAGGATGATCAAAGGAAGAGGCTTTATCTTTGCAAGCCAGGCTGAGGGCTGCGTCTCCTAGGTTTGGCTTCATAGGAAACACTGTCTTTATGTCTGCTTCTATCACTATCACAGCAAGTTCTGGTCTGGAAAAATAAAGCTCAGACAATGTCATTCATATTGGAGCATCACGGAAGGTAAAAAGATAATGTGCATATGCATTGAAAGTGACCTGGAAGAAGCCTGTCTTATAGTTTTCTGCGTGCTGGTTGTGTGCTCACAGCTCTGCCCACCTAAGCATGCATCATGAACTTTCTGACAGCTCAGCATATTTATGCAGTGCTCCATTCCTTACCACTGAGTGAACGTCCACACAGGGGACATATGTCAGTCACAGGTACCTCCTGGAGTTTCATACCCATCCCCCTCAGTAGCCATCTGTTTACTGGCCCTTGCGTTAGTCTTTACTGTTAATTCTATCTCCATTCTGTTCAGGGAAGTAGTCATGAATTCAGGATACTTTGTGCTGGATGCTCGTGGTCAGCGCATCAGGACTAAAAGAAGGGCCTCACTTTAGTAATCTGACTTCTACATGAAGCACGCTTGTCGTCTCCTAATGTCGGATTGTGCCGTCCACCTGCGCCAATGCTTTGATGGCTGCTCCCCGTTGTCTCAAGGGCTCTACATGCATATCAGGAAATGGTCTCTCCCTGCAAGTGCAGTGCCTTTGCCATGGCTCCTCCACAAAATGGAGGCAGAGTTGAGGATTAAGCCTTTGTCTCCAGACAACAAGTATTGCCTTGCGCTATTCATGGGCAGGATCCAGGAGCATTTTGGATGACTCTAGTGATAAGAGCATCCCATAGCTGGTGAGAATGCTCTGGCAATGGAAAGTTTTGCTGTCCTTCTGGAGGCGGAACAGACCCAACAGCACTGCTAAGACTTTGCTGGACTAGCATGGGGAACATCCATTCCCTCCCAACTATTGTTTAGCACATGGAGCAACTGACCTTGGGCTCACATTAGTGCAAAACAAGGCAAATTGGCAGTTCACAACAACATGGCTGAGAGGAATACTGTATATATCAAGTTGTTTCAGAATGTTTTGTAAACTTATATAACATTGTTTAAACCAACTCATGGTTTAGTTTTATCTTAAAACATTAAAAGCATCCTCAGTTGTCTTAAAGATATTTTTCTCCAAGTGTGCCATCCTTTGAATTATCCCCAAAATCCAACCAACATCAGCGACCGTGGGTGCTGGTGCCCTGGCCCCGGTGATGCTGGGCTGTATGCAAGCTCTTTTCTTACTAGCCCCCCTGCCAAGGTTGACCAGTATACTGTAGTTTCCCACCCATTAACCAAACAACACCTTGTGCCCAACTGCAATAAACCCAAAGTGTCGATAGGTTGTCCAAAGGATTTGGGCTGTTTTGGCTGTTTGAGGGTTTACTCATTTTCTTTCTTCACAACATGAGCCTGTTGAGGCCCATCTCTCCCTCCCTCCCCTGCCCCCCAAAACACATGCCTGATATTGCATATTAACTGATTTGGAGGTTCAATAAGGAATTAGCCACTTGCTCTCTGTGAGCTCCAGGGCTTGATGTTGCTCACAACAGGTTGTGGTTGTTGCTGTTGTTGTTCCTTTTCTCCTTGAATATTTGCCCAACCATTTACAAGAGAGACCATTTATCCCAATCTGTGGGAGGCCTTGTTTGTTAAAGCAGAAGCTTCCCTCTTAAAGCATTTTTATTTTTCACTGGATGTATGATTTTCTAACGATTCTTCATTTTTCATTTGGCCAGATTCATTTTCTGCTAGGTTGAGAATTAACTCGCCTTTCCCCCTTTCCTCTGCCCCCACTGGAAGGAGGGGGGATGTAAAAAAAAGAAGGGTTTTACATTGTGGTGGTGATTGGCACAGCCTGTGAATCACGGGTCATTTTGTGTGGCTGTTTCTTTTCAAGCATTCTCTCTCTCTCTCTCTCTCCCCCCCCCCACCTCCCCTTTCCATGCACATTCTATTCAGGCTAGAAGCATTCTTTCTTTTCAGTGCTTTTCTGTCTCTCTCTTTCCCTCCTCCTTTATTTTTCATGTCTTTTCATTCTGTTCCTCTCCACCCCCCTTGAGGCTCCTTTTTTCCCTTTCCTCGTTCCTCTATTCAGTTCCCTTTTTTGTTGTTGTTGTTGCTTCTTCTTAAATAGCTTTTCTATTTTCAGAGAGGACAGGGAACATGTAGGGAGAGAAGTCATTTTAGCAAGGAGGAACTTGAAAGTCTTTCTTGGTTTATTTCGGCAAAAGTTGTTTTTCCAGTAAGAAAAACAACTGGGGGTCTTTTGAAGTAAGAACTGGGGGTCTTTTGAAGAGATCCTGGTAAGACAGGAAAGCTCCTCTCTATCTTCTGCGTGGGTTGATGTCTCTTCTCCCACAAGCAACACAACCCAATAACTGCTCCCAAAATGTTCATAAATGATTGTCTCCATTAACATTTTCCTTCCTGGAAGGACCCAATCAATGATCACTTTGAAACCTCTGACATCATCACACTTGGTGAAGGTGAAAATCATTGCTTTTCCTTCTGTACCAAGAGCTGAGAAAAGTGGGGGTGGGGGGATGTAGCATTATGTTCAGAATGGCTCTATTCTGCTTGACCTTCACAGTCCTTGTGTGCCTTCATCAGGGTGCTTAGGGATTCTGGATGGTGGGATCATAAACTGGGTCTCTCTGTTGTGCAGGGAATGCTCCTGTGGAAAGTGGCAGTGAAGACATACAATATGCATTCTTAAACTTGTAGGCTTCTAGATGTGCACTGCTAAAGCATTGACTAGTCCCAGCTCCCAAGTATTTGTTAATCAGAATTTAGTAATTAGGCAAGCTCTGGCAGAATGCCCTTTGTTCATTACAATGACTTCTCAGCCTGTTACCATCTCTTGAATTTTACTGTTGAATTAGTGCCTCTTAGTAGTCATTAAGTACCTTTTCTAGTACTGATAACACTTTGCTTTTGGGAAAGGGTTTGGATTCTCCATTTCTGGCTTGCAGATAGTGAAACAGGACAGCATTCTGCTATGCAGCCGGCCCTGGATTCTATATCTAGAGCTATATCCAGGGGCAACAAAATGCGACTGAAATGTTTCTCTTTGTGCCTGAACTTGGCATCACCTTTAGAGAGGAGCAGAGTTCTTCTGTGAAAGTCTGTGTCCTGCGACCAAGCAGCAAAGCCTTTCATACAAGAGAGCCAGGTGGTTCTTCCACATACTTCTGAACCTTCCCCCACCTAGCAGGCACCCTAATTTGGTGTAACCCTAACCCTGTGCAAACGTATCAACTGTATTCCCCTCTCTGTGAGGAGGAGAGGGGCATGAGAGAGAGTTGGTCAAGAAACACATAGCAAAGGCATATGCAGTAGACACAGGTTTTCTTGGCAATTGGCCACAGTTGTTAAACATGGAACCTTCACGTGGAAGCAGGCGTGGGCCGTGTCTGTTACCTGATACTGGAGAGAAATGGAATAACAGACGCATTTGGTTGGAAGTAAGAATACTGGGCTAGAACGACCTTTGGCTAACTCTTAGGTGTTTATGCCTGCTCACTGATCACAAGAGTCTGAGGGGAGGCTGGTAGGGTTGTCATTGCTTGTTTCTAGTAGGGCAGTGCTGTAAAAGTAGAAGGATTGAGTGAACCTGGTTTATATAAAAGGAAGAGAAAGCCAGTTGTGTGGGGTGGGGGTGGGAAAATATAGCAGGAGACAAATGTCTGCCCCTGAGGAGCCTTGTGAAATTAGGTCACAATCAGTGCTTGCATAGGAAGCCGTCCTGGCTGTGCCTCCAGTGCCGGCTGTGCTGTCTACAGCTGCTTGCCTTCCTGAAGCCTGACCTGGTGTAAGATGGACCTGCCTGCTTAGAAGGTTCTCCAGATGCTTGGGGCCTGCAGTGAGGGATGGGGCTTAAAGAGACTTCATCTCTGGCTGCTTAGAAAGGCTTTCTCAACTGTGATTCAGGTCTAATGGCACCTGGAAACAGAGATGGGACAATAGAGGTGATAGGAGAAGAGGCGGGGGGGGAGTGAGGGGGGACTGGAATACAGAAGATTAGGACATTGATGAAAGAGAAGAGAGAGATAAGAGAGGCACATAGAACAGAAGCTCCAAGCTGAGAGAGGTGTTGCTAGGGAAACGGAAAGAATGAGAGAGCAAGAGAAGGAGAGAAGAGGCAAGAATCAGAAATAGAGGAGATGAAGTGGGTGGAGGGCAATGGATTGGAAAAGGCGGGTTGATTATGAAGCCTCCCTCGAAGTGTCTGAAATGGCCACTGCTGAGCCATCAATTCCAGGTGGGTTCTCAGGCAGCACCTTTGCTTGGAATTGCTTCCATTTTGTGGCCAGGATATGCTGAACTAGCTGAGGAGCTGCTACAGTCATCAGCAGCCTCCATTCAGCTCAGATCCTGGGGCTGATTTTTAGCTGACTTAGGGTGGGATGGAGTGTTCTGTCCTGCCTGATGGGTGTTGATTTTGGTTTGAAGAAGAGGAGTTATGATGGAAAGCAGGAGTAGACCTGCAGCTTGGTTTGGGTGGTAGGGGTGGAGGTAAGCAAAACTATTCCTCTTTGCATATACAATCCATCAGAATGATGGTGCACTTAACTGAGCTTCCATGAAAAATGGGCCAGGCATGGAGGTCAGTCTGTGGGTCACATAATGGGTTTCTTTTGCTTGTTCCTGATGAGGCTCAGTTTTGCCTTGCTGAGCTCATCGCCACAACATCTTTGTTTGCCCCCAGGCAGTCTCCTTCTTTCTCTCTCCCTGTTTCCCCCCATCCCCCTCTTCCCTCCTTCCTGCCTCTCTCTTTGTCTTGGTCTCCACACACTCCTTCTCCCTCCCCCTCCTTACACTGCTCCTGCCTTCCTCTCTTTATCTTTTTGAAGTTTTGTTTAGTTCCTTCTCTTGTTCACGTTTCTCTTTTCTGCATCAGCCATCCTTGCCCCCAGGGTTTGAGAGCATTCATCTTCTGCAGGCAGCTTGAGCCAGTACAAGGCTCATTTCTTCCCAAGGATGCAAAATTAGGAAGTTCTGACGTCCTGTCCAGCTGTTCCCTTTGCTGAGCGTTAACCCCAACGAGCCTCGCTTGTCTTTCCACTCTAAACCGAGGAGGTCTGCCTGGAGCCTGGCTCTGCGTTTCAGGCCAGGAAAATGGAGTCTGCTCTCCAGTCTCCCACTGCAAGACTGGCCTCCCTGTACCAGCAAGCAAAGTGTCTCCCTGGGAGAGGGCATCTGTTGAGGGGTGCCCTCTAGGCCTCCAACTAGAGCCCTGGCTCTGGTGAGGATGGGGGAGGAGGCAAGGGAGGGCTTGGCGAGCGGCTGTAACCTCCCCCCGGCCGCCCAATCTCTGGCGCTTGGTGGTTCCCTGGCTGCCCTCCCCACACTGGCTTTTTTTTTGGTTTTCGCATCCTTGACCAGCTCCCCAGCCACACAGTGCTGAGAAGGAGTGTCACAGAGTCGGTTTCGTCATTAGGGAGGCCTTGAGGCCCCAAGGTGTGCTGTCCGCCATTGCCCCTTCACCAGAAAGGGAGCTGCTCTGGTCTTCCTTGCAGAAAGGAGCTGAGCCGTGACAGGGGCTCGCATTCCCAAAGGCCGTCAGGCTGCCTCTCCTTTCCAGTGGAAGGTGCAGCCTCGCTGCCACATGAAGTACGCTCCCCGTGCCTTCGCCCTGGAAACGTCCACGTTGCCCAGGACCCTGGAGCAGGGCCACATGCGCCGTCCTTTCCCGTGTACACAACAGGTGGGATCATGCAACAGTTGTGGGGCCACCAGAATATGCAGAGACTCCTGCCTAGTCGCTCACCCAGTCAAGCCATTCAAGGCACACCCTTGGCTAGCCGCCACCAGTGAATGCATTAACATCTGCTAAGGTTAGGTACCTACACCCAGAAATGCACTAGAAATCCCTCTTGCACACCACACGTCTTGCATTTCCCACCCATGGAAAGTAGCTTAGGGCCTACTACTACCCTAGATACCTCCTCAACCCTCTTTTGATGCTAGGAGAAAATCCCTCGGCTTTATTTATTTATTTATTACAATTATATCCCACCTCTTTTCCTCTGTAAGGAACCCAAGGAGGCGTACATAATCCTCCTCCTCTCCACTTTATCCTCACAACAACCCTGTGAAGTAGGTTGGGCTGAGAGTCTGTGACTGGCCCAAAGTTGCCCAGTGAGCTTCCATGGCCGAGCGGGGACTAGAACCCGGATCTCCTGACTCCCAGTGCGACACTCTCACCACTACACCAAGGCTTTTGAAAAGGAATTCTTGCAAATATTGAGATGCAAATATTACCCTATAGAATAAGTAATATTTGCATCTCAGTCCTTTCTGTCCCTTTAATCTTCCTTTCTTTTCCCCATGCTCACACTAATAAGGCCTGCCCATGTCTCTACAGGTCAAGTAAGCTGCTTTCAGGTCCCTATTGCCATCCTTATTGGACCCTATGCCTGCCTATCTAACCCAGGAGAAGGCAACTTTTGGAGACTGTGGGCACATTTGGCAATCTGAGAAACTGTTCTGGGCACCACCACAAAATGGCTGCCATGAAAGGCATGGCAAAGGACAAGTCATTTGCCCCCAAAACTGAGTACAAGGCAGAGGTGGGCTCTGAGACCACCAACACATTGAACAACTCCTTTGAACCCATAGTTTTCAGCACCAACGGAAACCTATTTCACACCTATTTCACAGCAATCCCAGTTGCTGGTAAGAAAGCATGTTAATTTTCTTTAAAAGTGGGTGGGGCACGGCACTTTGGTGGGCCGAGAAGGGTGTCTGGGGTGCATTGGTGCCTGTGGGCACTATGTTGCTTGCCCCTGATCTAAGCCCTTCTGACCTTCTGTCTCCTCAGATGCTGCTGTATTTATCTTAATTCTTCTCTCCACCCCTGTAGAGTTAACTAAATAGCTGCTGGTCCTATTTGAATGCTGCCTGTGTGTACACCCTTGGCATTAGAATACATGATTATTCTAATCTCTGGCTCTGGACTCTTGCTATTTCCCCAGCTTCAGGTCTGTTGTTTATTCCGCTTCCTCTGAGCAGAGCCTGGCCAGCTCCTTGGTATACACCTGAGCTGAGGGCAATGAAGCAAGAGGGGAGACGGCTAGAACGCAGGTGGAGGAAAACTCGTGCTGAGTCTGACCGAACACAGGTAAGACCTCACCATCGAGCCTACTCTGTGGCGGTGAGGGTGGCAAAGAGACAGTTCTTTTCCACCAGCATTGCATCTTCTCAGTGTCGTCCAGCGGAGATTTTCCGAGTGGTTTGCGGCCTGCTCCATTCTGGGCCAGGGAGAGAAATGGTGGAACCCTCGGTGGCACGCTGTGATGAGTTTGCAAGGCACTTTGAAGATAAAGTCGCTCAGATTTGTCATGAATTGGACACCATGATTAATGCAGTTCCATTGGTAGAGGCGTTCAGAGCACTGTCTGGTCCAGTTTTATTGGATGAGTTTCAGTTACTGAGGCCTGAGGATGCTGACAAGGCGCTTGGCCAAGTCCGATTGACCACTTGTGTGCTTGACCCTTGCCCTTCATGGCTTATTAAATCAAACAAGGAGGGGATGTCTGGCTGGGTCCAGGAGGTTGTAAATTCCTCCTTGAGAGAGGGAGTGGTGCCGGCTTCTTTAAAAGAGGCGGTAATCAGGCCACTCCTAAAAAAGCCTAACCTGGACCCGAAGGATGTTAACAGTTATAGGCCAATGGCCAACATTCCCTTCCTGGGCAAGGTGCTTGAGCGGTTGCAGGATAGCTCCAGGCACTGTTGAATGAAACGGATTATCTAGATCCATTTCAAATGTGCTTCAGGCCTGGTTTTGGAATGGGAACTGCCTTGGTCGCCCTGTGGGATGACCTCTGCCGGGAGAGGGAGAGGGGGAGTGTGACCGTGTTGATTCTCCTGGGCGTCTCAGTAGCTTTCGATACCATCGACCATGGTATCCTTCTGGATAGGTTGCCTGGGTTGGGAGTTGGAGGCACTGCACTGCAGTGGTTCTGCTCCTACTTGGATGCCCGATTCCAGAAGGTGGTGCTGGGGGATTATTGCTCTGTGCCTTGGCAATTATGCCGTGGGGTTCCACAGGGCTCTATTTCATCCCCTGTGCTGTTTAACATCTACATGAACCTGCTGGGGGAGGTTATCCGGAGGTGTGGGCTGAGGTGCCATCAATATGCGGATGACACCCAGCTCTACCTCTCTTTCTCATCAAACCCAGGTGAGGCAGTGGCTGTTCTGAATCAGGGCCTGGGCACGGTAATGGACTGGATGAGGGCCAGTAAACTGAAACTCAATCCAGACAAGACGGAGGTGCTGTTAGTGAGTGGTTCATCTGCCCTGTTAGGTGATATTCAACTTGTCCTGGAGGGGGTTGCACTCCCCCTAAAGGATCAGGTTCGTAGTTTGGGGATGCTCTTGGATCCAGAACAGCAAGATTGTTAACAGGGACTGGCCAGCGAGCTCATATTGCACCAGTACTTTTTCAGCTGCACTGGCTGCCAGTCCATTTCCAGGCCCGATTCAAAGTGCTGGTATTAACATTTAAAGCCCTTAACGACTTGGGGCCAGGTTATCTGAAGGATCGCTTCCTCCCATATGTGCCTGCCCAGGCCTTAAGATCATCCTCAGCAGCCTTTCTCTGTGAGCCCCCGCCAAAGGAAGTGAGGCAGGTGGTTACTAGGAGGAGAGCTTTTTCTGTTGTGGCACCCTGGCTGTGGAATGGTTCGCCTGGCACCTACATTGTATTCCTTCCGGTGCCAGGTGAAGACTTTTTTATTTTCCCAGGCATTTTAGCCTTCTAGACTTTTAGCTTTGCTGTTTTAAATCTGTATTTCAAATTCCTGCACTGCTACTAGGTTTTATTGTGGTTGTATTGTTATATTGTGGTTTTAATGTTCTATATATTTTATTTAGTTTTATTGTGTGCCGTTTGGTTTTAATTTTTGTGAACCGTTCAGAGAGCTTTGGCTATTGGGCGGTATAGAAATGAAATAAATAAATAAATAAAAATATCCCGCCAGTTAGGCACTGATTCTGCCATTGCACATCGTGACTATGGATTCAAGACCCTTGATATATGTTACTTGAGCACACATGTAAAGAAAGACACCCAATAACAGTGCACAGGAGAACTGGCTATCTGATTCAAACGGGCTCTGCCACATTTCTTGTGTAGGCTCCAGACCTGGCACGCAGGAGCCCTTTTCCCCACTCTCTTGTAGAAAGCCCTTGAAGTGCACAGGGTTCTGCTTTGGCCTGAGCTCCACATGAGAAATGCTCCTGACTGGAGCTCCCTTTGATAGGGCTGCGTGGAAATACACACATGCTTATTTTGAATCATTCTGCTTCTCCTAGTCATAGGAAGTATTGAGCATCTATGAAGGACACTCATGTCCTGCCTGCCTTCTGGACACTGGACCTCTCACCCACACATTCTGCACACACAAGATTGAAGCAGGTCTTGCTCACATGCTTTCAAGTCTGCTTTCAGATGGCAAAATCCTTCTTTAGGACTCCTCTGAAACCGTCTTTTCAAGGTGCAAAAAGATGAGATCTGTGGAGTACTGAATCCCAGACTAGATCAGATTCTGCCTTGCTTGATCAGATAAAGGTGCCTGCTTGCCTTCCCCCTGGCATGCCCAGAGTAGTTTATGCTTTTGGTTGCTGTGATTTTGGAGCTTGGATCTCACCAGCCAGGCCCTTTGGTGCCAGTTGTGCTGAGGCCTTGAGGCCCACTGGGTTCTCTTGGCCCAAAGCCCCTGCCAGGCAAAAGAGCTAATGGCTTCTCTTTCTCCTCCCAGCAGACACAGAAGCTGTGCTTGATGAGACATGGAAGGCTTTGCCAGCTCCGGGACACAGACCGATGCTGTGGTGGTGCTGTCCCTGGCCCAAGCAGCAGTCCTGGGCTTGGTGTCTGAGCAGGAGTTCTTTGGCGCCGCGGTCAGCCCTGGGGGCTGCTTCTCCAGCTTTGCATGCAAGCTTGACGGCCCCGCAGCAGTGGAGTCGAAGCAGCCAGAAATGAGGCCCCCACAGCACAGTGATGGCCAAGGCCAGGCAGAGGCACCTGAGGAGGAGGGGCTGGAGGCAGAGGCCTCCTTTGGGAAACATGCCCGGAGAAGGAAGCGGCCCCCTGTGAGGCTGGTGCCAAAGGTGAAGCATGAGGAAGGCGAGGTGGAGCAGGAAGAGGGGAGGCGCGAGACACCCGTGCCAAGCGGAGACCGCGAAGAGCTGCCAGGCAGCCACCCCGCAGGTCTGGAGGGGCCCCACTGTGAGCAGACTGTGCAGAGTAGCGCCACCAAGATGATAGACCTGAGTGTGTTCAACAGGAAGCCTCGACGCCTCCGGGCTCTGCAAAGACACGACACCTCCCTGGGGGTGTGCGAGGAGAGGCTCCCTGGCCCCCCCCAGGCCAGCCTGGACAGTGCTCCAGACCATGCAGAGGCCTTTCCCAGTGACTGTAGCTTCCAGGCCAACGCGCCTTCGTTGAGCCATGTGGAGGACCACATGCCAGCCTCTCCACCTGAGCAGGGCAAGGGTCAAATGGGCTTTGTGTGGCAGGAGCCCATGGATTCTGAGGCCGAGGCGCATGGCGAACACAGCAGGAAGGTGCAGCTGGACCGCTTGGACATCAACGTCCAGATCGATGACTCCTACCTGGTGGAGAAGCGCTGGCAGTGCCGCCTCTGCGAGAAGTCCTACACCTCCAAGTACAACCTGGTGACACACATCCTAGGCCACAACGGCATCAAGCCCCACTCGTGCCCCCACTGCAACAAGCTCTTCAAGCAACCCAGCCACCTGCAGACCCACCTGCTCACTCACCAGGGTGCCCGGCCTCACAAGTGCCAGGTATGCCACAAGGCCTTCACCCAGACCAGCCACCTCAAGCGCCACATGCTCCTGCATTCAGACATCAAGCCCTACAGCTGCCGCTTCTGTGGCCGTGGCTTTGCCTACCCCAGCGAGTTGAAGGCCCATGAGGGCAAGCACGAGAGCGGCCGCTGCCACATCTGTGTGGAGTGTGGCCTGGACTTCTCCACGCTCACCCAGCTCAAGCGCCACTTGGCCACGCATCAAGGGCCCACACTGTACCCCTGCCCAGAGTGCAACAAGTCCTTCCACTACCGCAGCCAACTGCAGAACCACATGCTCAAGCACCAGAATGTGCGGCCATTTGTCTGCACAGAGTGCGGCATGGAGTTCAGCCAGATCCACCACCTGAAGCAGCACTCACTGACCCACAAGGTATGCCAGGCACAGAGGGCACGGGAGCACCATGCGGGAGAGGACGGGGGTCCATGTCCATGGGGGGGGCTGCTCGGTAACCGGAATCTCGCCTCAAGCTCCGGCTCCAGAGTCCTTGTTACAAACACGGAGGGGGAAGTGTGTGTCTCAGCCGTGCTCTGAAATGGAGACTTCAGCACCCTGAGGCAGGGGGCGCACTCTTTTCAGCCCTGACAGCTGCACGCGTGTGCTTTCGCACGCGCGAGCACATGCTCACACACATCCCCCCTCAGTGTTTATGATCAAAATATATCCCACCACAATTCACCCCATTCAGGCACTTCAATTTCATTCCGCCAGCTAATTGATGTTACCCATTTCATTTTCATTCCAAGTACTGATTTCATCCACACCACCGTCCATCAGTATTTCCCCCCATTACTCTTATTTTTGAAAAAAGGGCTGTTTTAAAGTCCACACTTTCCAGTGCCTCTCATCAGCACTGAGAGCCGGCAGACGGGGAGCTGATACAGAACCATGCAGCCCTCTGGCACTGGAGGGCAGATTGTCTTCTTTCTACATGTTCTAGGAGCTTCTCAGTGGGCTCTATGATTCCAGCCATGAAAGTGCCAGTCCTAGAACGTCCTCCAGAAAGACACTGCAATCTTCCACAGAGAAAGGCAGTTTTACGTGAGATGGTCCTAGAGTGACCTCCTGGAAGCAGGACGATGCTGCAGTCTCACACAGAGAAAGGGGGCGAGTGGTGGTGCTGGCGGGGCTCTGCTTTCCCCCCAATGCAACAACAGCACAAGTCCTGGGTGCCACTTTTTTGTGGTTCTTGGGGGGCCGCCTGTGGGCTGCAGTGGTTGTGCACCCTTGCCTGAAAGAGCACCTCTTAGTTGATTTGTTTTTCAAAGTACCATTATCGAGGGTCACCACCTGGCTGGCTAGGACTGCTTGTGTCCCGGAGCAGCTTCGGGGGTGGGGGTGGGGGAAGATGCTACTGAGAACAAAGTTGCCCTGGGCTGAGGAGAGCCACAGGGTAGGGCCCCTGCAGTGATGCCCAGTATCTGTCTTCTCTTGTTTCCAGGGCGTGAAAGAGTTCAAGTGCGAAGTGTGTGGGCGGGAGTTCACACTGCAGGCAAACATGAAGCGGCACATGTTGATCCACACCAGCGTGCGCCCCTACCAATGCCACATCTGCTTCAAGACCTTTGTGCAGAAGCAGACACTCAAGACCCACATGATTGTGCACTCGCCCGTCAAGCCCTTCAAGTGCAAGGTAGAGTGCAGAAACCACTGGCCTGCCCTGCGAAAGCCGAACCTACAGGTGGGAGGGAGGGTGCAGATGGCCCGCAGGGAGGGCTGCCATGCAGAGGGAGGGGCTGAGTGGCCCTCGGAGAGAGGCGAGCTCCCCAGCGATCCATGGCCGTTTTGGAACACATGCCAGTGTCCCCATTGTTGCCGTTTGGCAGGCCTGCGTTGAGCCCAGGAGTGCCTTTGCCAAGGTCACTCAGAGCTGAGCCCCAGGACTTTGCTCACTCTTGGCCTGGAGGGGCTGGGCTGGATCTGAGCAGGGGAGTCGCTGCAAGCCTTGGCTGACAGCTGCCCTGCCTTCGTCCCTCTAGGTGTGTGGGAAATCCTTCAACCGCATGTACAACCTCCTGGGCCACATGCATTTGCATGCCGGCAGCAAGCCCTTCAAGTGCCCGTACTGCTCCAGCAAGTTCAACCTGAAGGGCAACCTCAGCCGGCACATGAAGGTCAAGCACGGTGTAATGGACATCAGCCTGGACAGCCAAGGTAGGTGGGGGTGGGGAGGGAAGAGCAGGCGGCCAGCACCACAGCCTTCCCTTGCAGGAAGGCCACGCTGCAGCCCCCTCTGCCGGCCGTCTGGGCCTCGCCCGCACAGGAGGCTCTCGTAGCTGGCCCTGAAACATTAAGACGGGAACCGCTGGCAGCCACCCCAGCACCACGGCCCAGGCGCTCCTCAAATGTTGTCCTGTGTTGCACCCCTAGATCCCATGCTGGAGCTGGCAGGTGCTAATCACGCAGAGTTGGATGGACAGCAGGAGATGGAGGACTACGAGGAGGAGAACGCCTATGACTATGGTGTGGCGGGGAACCCTCCCACATCTGCCTTGGCCGAGCAAGCCATGAAGGAAATGGCCTACTACAACATGTTGTAGCTGAGGAAAGGCAGGACTGAGTGGGGGAAGGAGGGGGAGGCAGGGGCCCCCTCCCCCCCTCCCCAGAGCTCTGCTTGTGCTGCGCAGAACAGGGAGAGCTCTTGAGCTTCCAGAGGGGCCCTCTGAATCGGTAGCTGTTTAGCCCTGCTGTGGATCTGTGGAAGTCTCCACACCGCCCCTTGACTGGGCAGTGCTCTGAGGGTCTGGCAGTACATTCCTCACCAGCCCTGAAGGATCAGAAGAATCCCCAGCTTTATTCTACCTCCCACAGCACCTTGCAAAGGTGGCTCCCGAGACTAGCACAAGCCCCGTCTGGACCAGACGCTCCAGCAGAGGCTCTGTGAAAGACCGGAACCTGCCAGGGCTCAGCACTGCAGCCATGGGGCAGCGCTGCAGAGCCGGCTTGCGTTCATGCTGGTATAATGCCCTTACGAACTACCTCTGCCCTGCACCAAAAAAATGGACCCAGGGCAGAGGCCCTGCCCCCAAACGTGGAGGGCCAGCGTGCCCCACCCCTTCGCTGGCAGCGTGGTCAAGCCAGCCTACTGTACAGAGCAGACCTGTGTAGTCTGAGGCCATGTTAAATTATTATGTCACTTCCACAAAGGAGATTGTCCCACTTGTGCATAGATCTACTGTGTTTATTTTCCTGTTCTGAAGAAATTCAGCAATAAATGGATATTCTTTAGCAGAAGGACCAGGTGGCTGGGCTGGAGCAAAGGTCCAGGGGGTGTATGAAGAGGGAGGTAGGAGGGTTTCTGGGCTGGCTGGGAAGAGTCACTGCAACGGACTGCCAACAAAGCAGCAGCAATAAGATAGCAGGCAGGGTGTGAAAGCTATATTTTAATAGCTCTATTTGACACCACGAGGCCCAAACCGCAGTACATAAATTACAGCACAAAACCACTATCCCTGCCTCGCCAGGTGGGGATCCAGCACAGAGCCTCCGCCTAGCCAGCAGTAGCAGCAGGTGGGACATGTTCTTGGGCCCCTGTGAGCCAGCTAAAAAGGGTTAAAAAACCAACCTTTTGAAAGCAGATTTTTAAAAAACGTTTTCCTGGCGGAGGGTACAAACGGAGCCCGTTCTGTTAAAAATGAGGTAAGCCACCTTTCCGTGGGGCCGCTGCACGTCCCTGCTCCTCTCCTACGGTTTGCCCAGGGCTTTGTCCAGATTGTTCTTGATGGCATCCAGGAAGTCAGTTGTGTTCACATAATGCTCGTCCAACTTCACGCTGGAAATGCACAAGCGGGAACAAAGGTCGCCTTCTGAAGGGCTGGGAGCAGGTGAGGAACCAGCCTCCTGTGGCTAGTTGTGGCTGCTGGGCAACCCCCCAAGCTCAAGCAGAGGCCCGCTTGGCCACCCCAGGGAAGAAGGCAGCTGCTTGGCCTCCACAGGCCACTTCCAGAGAAGTGCCCCCAGTGGAGCAGTGTCTTCCCACCTCCAGGAAGACTTACTTGCTTAATCCATGGATGCAGCCAGCCAGATCCTTGGTCATTGACCCACTCTCCACGGTCTCAACACAGACCTTCTCCAGAGTCTGAGCAAACCTAGCCAGAGAGGGAGAGAATCACAGCCTCTAGCCCAGGGAAGGGAGACCCTGTGTCTACCCCTGCAGTGAGGGACAGCTGCCCGGCTACCTGGCAGGACAGAACAGGTCCAGCCGCACGCTTCACACGAAGCTGGTTTGCTTTCCCAGGCCAGCAGCAACACTGCCCACCTCCACCCGCCCCTCTCCTCAGTCTGCTTCTGCTACTCCTTGTCCTTGGGGGCCTGTTGTTGCACACATCCGAGAGGCCGTTGTGTGCACAGCGTGGGCTGCCTCTGTGCTCCCAGAGCCCCTTTTTAGAGTCCAGTGAAGCCACAGCACTACACCCACCCTCCCCCAGCGGCGCTGGAATCTTCTTCTGCTGGGCACCATCCTTACTTGATGAGGTCCGTGTTGCTGTCGAGTTTGCCTCTATGCTCCAGGCCTCGTGTCCAGGCAAAGATACTGGCAATGGGGTTGGTGCTGGTGGGACGGCCCTGCAACAGGGGTGGGGGGACAGTAGGCAGAATTACTGGCAGACAGCATTCTTCCGACAGCAAGCTAGTTAGAAGCAGCAATGCCATACTTGTTATTACATTTCTATACCGCCCATCAGCTGAAACTCTTTCAGCCTTAAAACCGTAAAATACAATCACACAGTAAAACACAATATAAAACCATACGTTTAAAACAGAATAAAACCAAAGCAGCAGCCAAGATAAAAGCCAGCAGCAGCACACAGACCAAAAAGCTTGGCCGGAAGAGGGAGCCCACGTCCCTCCCCTGGTCTCCGCTCATGCTCACCCACCTTCTGGTGTTCCCGGAAGTGGCGTGTGACTGTGCCGTGGGCAGCCTCGGCTTCAATGGTCTTTCCATCCGGGCAGATGAGGACGGAGGTCATGAGGCCTAGAGAGCCAAACCCTAGAAACAAAGCCACACCCCTGTCCAAGGCTCCGCTGGCCCTTCCTCCTGCCCTGCACGGCGGGGAACTGCCTTCGGGCATGCTGCCCCTGAGGCTAGGGGCACCCCCTCTCCCCAGGGGCTCTGGAGGCCTGACTCCGTCCACAGATTAAACCACCAAGGGCTGAGCTGACAGCCACATCAAACAGCCCTCACAGTTCTACTTCACCAAGCAAAAAACCGGTGGGGGTGACTATCAGCTGATCTGCCACATCCAATCCACTCCTCAGGACTGGCAACCGCTCAAGATGGTGGGGCCAGGCTGGAGGGGAGGATGGTTCTCCTCGTCCAGGGGTAGCCCCCCAGATGTCGTTGGGACTGCAACTCCCATTATCCCTCAGCACTGGCAATGCTGGCTAGGGTCAATGGGAGTTGTAGGCCAAAACATCTGGAGGGCCACCCCTGTTCCAGTTGCAGAACAGCCCATTTGGGGAATAGAATCCATTTCCTGAGATATGAGTCAGAAGGGGCCAGGGCAGTACAAGTTTCTGGCCTTGCCTCGTGCAACCTCCTCCGTCTCAGAGGCACACCAGCAATCCTGCCTTTTGCCTTCTGAAAGGGCTCCCCCAAGACTAGAGAACCGTCCATTATAAATAAAATACAAAGACCAGGAAGGGCTACAGCTCCGTGGCCAGGCACCTGCCCAGGTTCAGTCCCCAGCAGCATCTCCAGGTAGGGCTGGGAAGTGCCCCTGCCTGCAAACCTGAAAGGACAGCTGTGGCTGCCACTCAGTGCAGATGCCAGATGGGAAGCCAGTGACTTGGCTTCCTCTGTGAGAAGTTATGGCCTCTGGCCGGTGCCCTGGTCACACAGGAAGCCACATTTTGCGGCGCTATGGAAGTCATATAGCAACCCCGCATCCCTGTCAGCCGCTATGAGGCCCCTTCTGCAGGCCAGAGGCACCCTTTCATGGGTGGGCCCCTGCAAAGACAAAGCTGCAGCACAGTACCTTGGGCCAGGATGTCAGACTGGACATCTCCATCGTAGTTCTTGCAAGCCCAGACAAAGCCACCAACCGATTTCAGCACCTGGGCCACCATGTCATCAATGAGCCGGTGCTCGTACCAGATTCTGAGCTTGTCAAAGTCGGTCTTGTAGTGCCTGGCAACGTAGGGCAGGAGATCACTGAAAGAGGCCAGCCACCCTCCAAGCCGAGGCAGCATCATTCCTATATTCTTCGCCATAGCAGCCCCTCCAAAGTGCCCCCCATCCCAACAAGGAGGCATAGAGCACTGGCACTCAGGAGCTCAGCAGGCAGTGCTGGATGAGGGTGGCAGAGGTAACTCCCACCCCACCATGGCACAGGTCAAGAGGGGGCCAGAATGGCTCACTTGTCAAAGATCTCCTGGAAGATGTCCTTGAAACGCCCATCATAGGCCTTGAGGATGGTGTTTTTGGTGCTCAGGTAGAGGGGCCACTTCTTCTGGATGGCATACTGGAAGCAACTGTGGGCAAAGCCCGAGATGGACTGCAAGAGGCAGACAGAGCACTCAGCGGGAGATGACCCTATCCTGGCTCCAGAGCAGAGGCACAGGCTGCTGGGATGCCATGCACCATGAAGCCAGGGAACGTGGTCAACCAGAGCAGGCCACGCCTGTGCCCACGCCCACTCTTGGAAGGCCAGACTCCCACCAGCATTGCCCTCACCTCGTCGGTATTGTACATGCCCATCCCGACACCTCCGCCAGGGAAGTTATAGACCTCCCACTCCTTGGGTCTGCTGCCATCCTTGGGAGTGAAAACCATCTTAAACGTCCCTGACTTATCCACAACGAAGTCAGTGGCCTTGTACTGCAAAGCAAGCGTCCCGAGGGTTATTTCACTCAGCAAATTCACAGGGTTCTCAACTTCTTGCCACCCGTCTCCACTTTGCCATTGCTTTCACACCCAGCATCCGTGATATTGTTTCTCTTTCTTTCGCTCCGTCCCCATAGAATGCTATGCAGAATTTGAATTCGGGAGAATCATTTCAAAAAGCAAACACCCGGCCCTCAAGGATGAGGGGCGATTCATTACGAGCAGCATCTGCTGCAGTTTACAGTCCTCAAGGAAGATTCCAGCTACATCCCCCCTATTCCTCACTTTACTCACATTCCTATCCTTGTCAGGAACTTTCAAATCCTATAAAAGTTCAACTGTCAGATCCTGAACAAAATGTGGAAACTGCACACTTTTATCCAAAATGAGCAAAGATGCTGATATTATTGATTTCCATACATGGTTTTGGTTGCAGCAAACCTGTCTATGGTAGGGAAGCAGATTGGGAGTAGCTCCTGGCTGTACAAATCTTAAAAGCACAAGTGCCAAGGTATGAAGAGAGACAACAACACTCCATCCCCACAATTGCCAGAAGGCTAGCAGTGAGGGGTCTCCTCCATTGGGTTCAATGCACCTCCCACCCTCTTCCCAATCCATGGCCAGTATGCAACTTACTAGGACATCCGATACATCCGTTTGAATGTGCCGGCAGCTGCACTTCTCACCCCATGGTTACAAGGCCACCCGCTGTCCTTTCCTCCAAACAACAAACCTGGTCACCATGGGCATGCCTGCCAATGGTGATGGGCTTTGTCCAACCTGGGACCAGGCGAGGAATATTCTTGCAGATGATTGGTTCTCTGAAGACTGTCCCGCCCAGGATGTTCCTGATTGTGCCGTTAGGGCTCCTCCACATTTTCTTAAGCTTGAATTCTAAAGAGGAGGATTGGAGTAAAGAAGAAGTTAGGCCCCAGAGAGAGAGAGCGCGAGTTGATATCCATCGTTCCAGAATCAGCCCAACTTTTGCCTGCTGGCTTTCTTAGCATCCGTCTCCACTCAATTTCAGTCAGCCCTAGAGAAAATAGGAACCTTCCTTCCAGAAACTGAACTGCTACTCTCTGAGGGAAATCACTTGTGTCATCTGGAGCAAGTAGCTCTGCAAGCACCTCCTCTCTGCTGGTGGTCTGCTCCTGGAAGAGCTGACTTCTGGGTTCCCACTAGGGTGAGGGACTGGACGACAGGTCATGCAAGATCCTCTGAACCCTGCCATGAGCTAGCACTGTGTTCCCCACATACCTTCCACTCGGGCCTCATCAGGGGTGATGGTGGCGCACTTGACAGCCACGCTGTATTTCTGGGTTGCCAGGGCTGAGTCAATGGTGACCTGGTCATCAGTCTGGTCTCTATGTGGCAGCCCCAAGTCAAAGTACTTCAACTGAACATCTACGTTGGGCAGGATCAGCTGCATGGAGACCATGAAAAAAACCAAGTGATAAGAGACCATGTAACCACCAACTGCATCAGGCACACACATGCAACATGATCAGACGCACCTCAGCGAGGATCCACACCACCAACTGCCCTTGCCACATGGTTTTTTTAATGCAATAAAAGCATATTTCTTCTTAAATGTATTACATATTATCCACACATATTCCCTCACAATGGGAGGGAATAGCACTTCCGTCACAATGATGATACTTTTTTAAGCCTTAAAAACATAATACTCCTTACATCGGAAAATGTGACACTCCCCTGTCCCTGCTCTACAGCTTGGTGTACTTGGGACATATCCAGTAACAAGTTTGAAATTATAAGGTGAAATAGCATCTACCCAGTCTACACAATATTCACAGTGCTATGAATCTATCAGGCTTCCCTCAGGCATTTTTTCCCTAAACCAAAAAAGCCCCAAACTCATTCACAGAATCATAGAATAGTAGGGTTGGAAGGGGCCTACAAGACCATCGAGTCCAACCCCCTGCTCAGTGCAGGAATCCAAGTCAGAGCATCCCTGACAGATGGCTGTCCAGCCTCGTCTTGAATGCCTCCAGTGTGGGAGAGCCCACCGCCTCCCTAGGGAATTGGTTCCATTGTCGTATTGCTCTGACAGTCAGGAAGGTCTTCAGAGGCCTGCTGCCCACCACTCTGTTTACCTTCCCCAGAACTGTACATCATATTCTACATGTGGTCACACTACAGATTCATCCGCCATCACCATGGCCTTTGCTGCTTTGTTTACAGCCCCTGTGTTAACTTTCTGCCAGTTGGGACTCAGGCTTCAAGGTACCTTCTCCTTGATGAAAGCCCAGATGATGCGTGTCATCTCATCGCCATCCATCTCCACCACAGGGTTGGCAACCTTAATCCTTTGATCAGCATCTGGGGGGGGGGGGGGGATGTCAGAATGCTGGAGAGAGGCCAGAAGCCAAGCCCTAGTTTGCACAGCCAAGTCACTGGCCCCACTCCCACGGACAAGCCTCTGTGTAAGCAAGAGGTGGGTGGATGAAACACTAGTCAGAAAGGGGTCCTAGTTGTCCAGAAGACACTGTGAACAGACGCTTTTGCACACCAGAAGAATAACCATGTGTGAGACGTCCTGTTCTGAATCCATTGTACCAGCCAGAGGCTGCTTCTAACCGCCCCCCCAACCCACAATGTAGCCCTCAAAGCCCCCTACCCTATCAAACAGTCATGTGGTGTGGGCTGTGTCAGGTGGAGCTGCAGAGTGTTTGACAGAACCATGGCTGGAAAAATCCTCAGTCCTTGGAACTTTTCATATATATTCATCCCAGTTGGGTGGGGGGCACTGTTGACACCCCTCCTGTGTGAAAATTGCCTGTTCCCCCTCAGCAAGACCTGTTTCTTTGTCTGTGTTTAACAACGACATGCTTAAGAATCTGAAGTCTTTTTTCAGCTCTGCAGAGAACAGATGCGGGGCTGGCACTCAGGCCAAGCTGCCTCCCCTGTGACTGACCCTGGCAGAAGGGAAAGTGAACTAAATGCTGCTGCCCAGTGGGGCTCTAATCCGAATTCTTGTTCAGCCCAAGGCCCCAACTTTCACACGCGGCCATATTCTGAGCATTCACCTGTGCCCAGGCGCCTCTGCTGGGACCTGCCCACCATCCCAGGAGCATGGGAGGACCTCCGGCTGGTCAAGGGACAAGGTCACCCTGAGAGGACGGTGTGTGTGTGGGCACACCGCTCCCTGCAGCTGCCTCCCTGCCCCTCCACGAGGGAGGGGTCGGGATTCTCTCCAACAGCCAGCGAGGGCGGCTTAAAGCTGGCGGGGGGGGGGGGCAAATTCTGTGGTGAGGCTTCTGCCCCCCCAACACACTTGTAAAAAGAGCTCTATGCCAAGCTGCATAGCCTTGTGGTGGGGGCTCAGAGAAACAGGGTCTTCCAAGCAGCTAGCTGGTCCTTTTGTTTAAAAGCTTTTGACATAGCCTTTAAGACCCCCCTCCGCCGCCCCCCGATGCAGACTCTGACCTTGATCATTCTCGGACTTGGCACAGCCTACAGAAACTACACAGATGCCCCACTTAAAACAGAGACGGGCACTGTGGGAACGGGGGGGCAGAGGCACCCGCCAGCATCCCGTTCCTGGATACAGCCACACTCCAGACCACGTCTGCTGTCGGGTGCACAGCCGGGCACGCTGGACCCGCGGGCGGGACTCTATGCCCCCCCCCCCCGCGTGCAGGCTGCCAGCAGCTCCTGCTCCCGCACTCCACCGCACGGAGAGAAAGCGGCGGCCGCCCGTGGCCCGGCTCCGGGGGCTGCTGGCCTTTCCGGAGCCAAGTCGCCGCCCCGGGCCCGGAGGGCGAGCCCTGGGACGCGCGGGCGCAGCGGCTGCGGGGCTTCTGGCGAGGCCTGGGGGAGCCGGCCGCTTCCGAGCGAAGGGTGCCGCCCTGCCCAGCGACTCGCGAGCCCCGGCGCTCGGCGACTGCGGCTCCGCCCCAGGCGGGCCCAGGCAGGCGGCACTAAATATAGTCCCCGGGGAGGCCCAGAAGGGCCAGGCCGGGCATCCCAAGGTCGCCGGGGCGAGGGGCCGCTCCGGCCGCCGGGGCAGCGCGCTCCTGGCCCTGCGGTGGGGGCGCAACGCGAAGGCTCCGGGAGCCCGCCGGGGCAGCCGCCTTCCCCGGGGCGCGCGCGGGGCGGCTCGCCAGGCCCCGGAGAGGGAAGCGCGCCGCCCGCCCGCCGGCCCCACTCACAGTGCCGCCGCGGCGGGCGATGCGAGACGCTCAGCCCCGGGAGCAGCGCGGCGGGAGCGCGGGCCAAGGCAGCCGAGGCGGCGGGGGCCGCGGCGCGGAGGTAGAGCGCCATCGCGGCGGCCGGAGGAGGAGGAGGAGGAGGGCGCGCGAGCGAAGGCGGCGAGCCGAGCAGCAGATGGAGCCGCCCCCGCGCCGGCTGGCCTGTCCCCTGGCTGAGCCCCGCGCGGCGGGCCGTCCTGGGGGCGGGGCGGGGCGGGGCCGCGGGATCGGGGCCCGAAGCCCCCGGCCAGGCGCCCGGCGGCGGGCGGCTCACTCCCTCCCTGGCTGCCTCCCCCAGCCGGCCACGTGCGCCTTTGCTCCTCTGCCGCGCCGCCGCCTCCCCCGCGCTTTCCCTGGGGGCTCTGCGCGGGCGGCCTGCCCGGCTCCGCGCTAGCGGCCCCGCGTGGACTGGGCCGCTTCCGCGGGGCGGGTGCGTGGGCCCGCCCAGCCGCCCCGTGTTTGCTTTTGCCCAGCAGCCTCAGCCGGGCGACCCGCCCCGTCGCGACTCCCAAGGCCAGGCGCGGCTGGTGATAAGAAGCGCCGTCAGGCCGGGAGTCCAAGGGCAGCGGGCAGCTCCGGCTAGGGGCTGAAGGGTGGCGGCTATTCCGCCCTTGTTTGCCCACGGCAGAGCAAGGGCCCCTAAAGCAAGAGGCGCCGTCCGACGGGCCTCCCCGAGGGCTGCCCCGGAGCAGAGGGGGTCGGAGCCCAGGCATCGGGGCAGCGCTGACGGACGGGCTGCAGTCCTGCCTGGGCGAAGAGCAGCCCCTCGCCCTGTGCCCAAGAGAGCTGGCCTGGCCTGGCTGCCGCCTCCCCTGAGCTACCCGCCCTGGACTCTTCCATAGGCAGGTGCTCAGGCAGGCCGTCCAAGAAGCAGTTCTGGCAGGCTGGCCAGCCAGCGCGCGCAGGCGAGGGAGAGCTCTTTGGGCAGGTAAGAGAGCCGGGATTGCCATATGGAGAGGAGTGTGGTGGCACTGAGGTGGGCGGGGGCTGGTGGTCCTTTGCAGGCCTGGACCTGGGCTCTCCACACTCAGGCAGGCAGAGCTCCTTCGCCCAGGGTTCTTCAGTTGTGCGTCCTTGGAAGGGAAGGAATGCACAGACAGGCAGGGGCCCTCCCCTTATCCACTAAGACCTGGGTGGGTTGAATGCCCTCTAGCTGGGGGGGGGGGCAAGGCAAGGCTGTGGGTGCTTAGACCCACCAGGGATGTCCCACACACACACACCACTGAGTGGGCCAGGCAGTCATAAGGTCCTGCTATGTTGGTGGCCTACTTATGTTGCCACAACACTGGCTTTGATTCGTCAGGATCCTAGGCCTCGGGGCAGGCAGAAAGTAAATCAGGATCTACGGGTGGTAGATCTCTGGGTGATATGCATTTGATTGACAGAAGTTTGAATGACAGCAAGTAAAACCTAAGAAATATTTGCTGGAAGTAGCAATTTGTTCTGCTCCGTGTGTCCAGGGTGCAATCCTGCATGGCAAGGTGCCTATGAGCATTTGGCAGTAGCAACAACTGATGCGGCAGACAAAGGAAAGCACACCTCCGTGAAGTCTGCCGCATTCCCAGAACACAGCTTGAGGCAAAAAGACACCACTCCAAAAAGCACGGAACAGAGCCACAGGGCCAGCCACTCCACCAGCACCCATGGCATAACCGCTGCCCCCACCAGTACCTGCCTGTGGGGGTGCAGACCTACACCCTGAAACCTACTTGTCTATGTTCAGGGAATAAGCCCTCATGGAACATGAATAACAGAGTGGGGAGATGGAGCTCACGTGCAAGGGGACCTCTCCCCACTTACCTCTGGCTTTGTTCTGCTGGAGGACAGGCTGCTGTCAGTCTGGTAGGGAAACTAGAATGTTTACCAAAATACATGTCTGTACGTTAGGGACCTTCGTCTAGGTAGGGTGTTTGGGAGGGAGCAATGGAGATGAGATCAAAACTTTCCCAGAAAAGGAGGTTTTATTGAGAAAGCAAAGCAAAAGGCAGTTTATGGGTTAACTACTGAATCATAGAATAGTAGGGCTGGAAGGGGACTACAAGGCCATGGAGTCCAATCCCCTGCTCAATGCAGGAATCCAAGTCAGAGCATCCCTGACAGATGGCTGTCCAGCCTCCTCTTGAATGCCTCCGGTGTGGGAGAGCCCACCGCCTCCCCAGGTCATTGGCTCCATTGTTGTATTGCTCTAACAGGAAGTTTTTCTTGATGTTCAGCCAGAATCTGGCTTCCTGTCACTTGAGCCCATGATTCCATGTCCTGCACTCTGGGACGATCGAGAAGAGATCCTGGCCTTCTTCTCTGTGACAACCTTCCAAGGACTTGAAGAGCGCTATCCTATCTCCCCTCAGTCTTCTCTTCTCAAGGCTAAACAGGCCCAGTTCTTTCAGTCTCACTTCACAGGGCTTTGTTTCCAGTCCCCTGATCATCTTTGTTGCCCTCCTCTGAACCCTCTCCAGTTTGTCTGCATCATTCTTAAAATGTGGTGCCCAGAACTGGACACAGTACTCCAGATGAGGCCTAGCCAGTGCTGAGTAGAGGGGAACTAGTACTTCCCGGGATTTGGAAGCGATGCTTCTATGAATGCAGCCCAAAACAGCATGTGCCTTTTTTGCAGCCACATCCCATTGTTGGCTCATATTCAGCTTGTGATGGACAACACTTCCAAGATCCTTCTTGCTTGTAGTGTTGTTGAGCCATGTATCCCCCATCTTGTAACTGTGCATTTGGTTTCTTTTTCCTAGGTGCAGAACTTGGCATTTATCCCTATTAAATGTCATTCTGTTGTTTTCTGCCCAGCGCTCCAGTCTATCCAGATCACTTTGAATTTTGTTTCTGTCTTCCAAAGTATTAGCTATCCCGCCCAATTTTGTGTCATCTGCAGATTTGATCAGCATTCCCTGCACCTCCTCCTCCAAGTCATTCATAAAAATGTTGAAGAGCACCGGGCCCAGGACTGAGCCCTGCGGTACCCCGCTCGTGACCTCTCCCCAGTTTGAGAAGATCCCATTGATAAGCACTCTTTGAGTCCGATTCTGCAGCCAACTGTGGACCCACTGGATCGTTGTTTCATCTAGCCCACTTTGAGCTAGTTTGCTCATCAGGTCTGCACTGAGCACGGGGGAAAGGAGAGGGGGCCGAAAAGGTGGGAACTGGACAGCTGCCAGGAGAGGGGTGGGGGAATAGCTAAACCTTTCTTTGTGGTTCCTGGGAGTCGGCTGAGCTGAGTTGGTCCCAGCAAGACCGCTCTCCTGAAATCACACTGAGTTTGGGGCTCTAAGTCTTTCTCTTAGGAAACAATCTAAGATGGTCTTGGAAGGATGATTTCCAGGTGAACAAAGGCACAGTGCTGGACCATCCTATTTAACAAAAGCGGGGAGGGTGGCGGACTTTGTGGGTGGCTTGTTCTAGTGCTAATCGAGAGTTACACTCTCAAGAGCCAAGGCAGGAGTGAGATTGTGGTGTTGGCCTGGTTGAATTAGGAAGCGGAGGAAGATTCGGCATTCGTGAGGCCCAGAGGTCCCAGACTATGCCAGGGGTAGGCAGCCCAGTGCCCACCAGATATGTAGGAGCACGACTCCCTTAAGCCCCAGTCAGCATGAGGATGGGATTATCAGAGATTCCAGGAGTTCTAGTCCAAAGGGTTTGGACGGCACCAGGCCACCCATCCCTGCTTTCTGTAACAGCCTGGGTCTCTAGGACTCGCTGAGCTGGGGGCCCCCTCTTCCAGCTCGGGGCACAAAGGGTGCCACAGGAACTGCCAGCGCCACCCATCCTCACCCGCCCAGCTTTGCCAGCTAACCTCTCCAGACAAAACGGAGGCTTCTGCACCACCTTGCCTGTGAGGAGACTAGCGAGAAAGGTGGAACAATGCTCTCTGCGTTTTGCTGAGTTGGTGCCTGCCATGGGGTCCCACGCCATGCATGCTGTCGTCTGAACTATGGCCTTCCTGTCCAGGGTGTCTGCTGGTGGTGGAGTGCTGAGGTTGGTCGCACAGATAGTCTGAATCCATTGTGGGTGGGAGGTGAGGCCCGTGGGGGCGTTGCCCTCTGTTGCGTCTGATGGGTTGCTTGCCGCTTACACCTCATCGCTGAAGTTGGCATAAAGTTCAGCCCGTGTCTGTCCGGGGCGAGACCAAAAGCAGGGAGCACAGTCAGCGGCGCATGTCTGCTCCTCCTCCTGCCGTGGCTCAAACTAGGGCCTTTGGGTCTGAGTGTGGTGAGCCACTGAACCGCGCCTTGCAGCATCTATCTAGCTAGGCCATTGAGTCTCCTCGGGGCCTGGACGGACCAGCCTGCACAGGCTGGCCCTTGGATTCTCCTGGACAGGGAGGGCCCTAAGAGGGCTTCCTGTTCCACTCAGCCTTCCTCAAGCAACAAGGTCTTCCTGAGCAGCATTGGTGTGTTCCTGTATCCTCGGTCCAGGCTTCCTCCTTGCTGCTGCATCCTGACTTCTGGCTGGTCAAAAGATTTTCTGCTCACCTCTGCCTAGAAGGGCCCTTTGCTTTTATTGTTGATGTCACTTTGAGAGCTTGGGCTATAGAGAGACTCATAAATAGAATAAACATAATTGTCATAATTTCTGAACAACATGCTGTGTCAGTTTGTGTTGCGCATGTGTCTTGGCATGTTGTTTGCAGCTGAGCTAACCTGCTTGTGTTATCTTCTCTGTACTACTTTTAGTTCCTGCTTGTGGAACAGCTGGAATCTGGATTGTGTTAGGTTCGCCTGATCTTAAGCATAGGCGTCCTTTGTAGCAGCAGCAGGGGACTCAGAAGTGCGGGCTGCAATAGCTGTACAGTGTAGATGAGTGAAGTGTTTTCTCTGAGCTCCCCGCTTTGCTGCTGGGCTCAGTTCATGAAGCACCACCCATTTCCATGTCTTGACCACTTGGTTCCGTTTCCTTGGGCATGCTACCAGCTCTGCCCCTAGCAGCACACTGGGCCCCAGGCCAAAAAATTTTTGGCCACTCTGAGCTGGTTTCATCTTGGAGGAGGAAAGGGCTGCAATGGGTCTCTCCACTGATGGAGCAGAGGAAAAGGGCTGGCAGACATCAGACCCAGAGTCCTGTACAAGCTAGCTCTGCCCATCTCCCAGTCCTGGGAAAGAGGAAGGCTTGGTCTCACCTGCTGTAGGTTTCTTTGCTGGAGCCCCAGGCCTGCTTTGAACCATAAGGGCCTCCCTGCTAGGCCTAATCCAGAGGTGTCCAGTTTCCATCCATGCCCCAATGCCTTACTGCTTCAGGACTGGCTGAGTGTATCTGATGGCATGGATTGGCCACAGTGCAGCTAGGCCCTTGCCCACACTTTCACTACGCCTTCTGACACTAATTGGTGTCAAAATTGGTGTCAGAATTGGTGATGTAGGTTTTCTGGAAAGTTTTCCTATGCAAATGAGGATAATTTGTAACGGAAAATTTTCTGATGCCCTAGAGATCTAATTTAGCATGTTTATTTTACTTGTATTTCGTACACAACATAGCTAAAAAAAGAAGTAACCCATGTTAATTTTGTGTCCCAATATGCCGCAAAGTGGCCTGAAATATTTGAGGGGGGAAATTAAATCACACTTAATGTGATTAAATGTTATATCATGTAGAGATTGTACTGGAATAATAGTAAAAATTTAAAACACAGTAGCATGTATTTCCTTTACATTGTTTAAATTTAAGAAAAAAACAAAGGTATTGAAAACTGTTGACACATTGATAAAGTTAAGCAACCAAAGAACTGTTCATGATATGCTGACAACCACTCATCTATTTCAAATTTCACAACTTGTACAATCATTCAAAACTAGTACAATGCATAACTTTGTTTTTATTCTCCCACCTCAACCCCTGCTTACAAATCAATGACATTGATTCTTTCACATGAAAGTGCCAAGCTGAAACCTAATATCTGCAATTGCCATCCATTCACTGTTACTAATGAACTTATGAAACTGAAAATATTACATTGAAAAATAAAGCACCGGAAAAATTTCCACCTCACATCACTGCATAGAATAACCAGGAAGAGTGAAGAGAAATGGCAAAGTGCCAGAACTAGAGCTTTGTCCCAGGTAGAGCTCGGCATGCCGTGGATCAGGCTGTCGGTTTGTTTATTAAATTTATATCCCACCTTTCCACCAAAAATGGCACTCAAGATAAGTATCAATAGCAAAATGCAGATTAAAACAGAATTTTGATTAAAACACAAAACAAATTAATTAAAACCACAATTAATATACAGTAATAAAAAGAAATGAACAGCACCTAACCAGTTAAAAAAAACCCTCCAGCAACAATTTGCCCAGTATTCCTTTCAACAGCAGCAGAGCTATTCTATAATTGCCAGCACTGCCAGTTTTAAGACAAGATATTTTAATTGAGATCAAACTCGATGACTTAACAGACATTACAGCACTGGAGTTTCCTCATAATTACAGTATGTAAAAGTTTCTCACAGATTCAGAAATGATCTTGTTGAATTTAGAAACGGTCAGCTTTGATGGGCTTCTAAGGCCTACCACGTGCCTAAGAGCAAGATGTGGAGGTACCAGATGTGCTGTTGTATCGTAGCAGAAAAATGCCTGGGATATTACTATATTTTGTAGAGCAGGGATGGGCAGAAGGTAGATCTTGAGATGTTTTGGACCAACTCCCAGAAGCCCTTGCCAGCATGGCCAATGGTTAGGAATGCTGCAAATTGGAAGTTCAAAACATCTGAAGATCTACTTCCTGCCCAACCCTGTCGTAGAGGGTAAAAACAGGAGGATGGCTGTAGCTGCAACACCCTTGCCTAAGCAGCCCATGGCATTGTGGTGAGAAAAAGCTATGCCACAAATCAGTGCTGATTCTGGGGTTTGGGGCCCTAGGCAAGCTCTCCACCCAGGTGCCCTTTAACCGGTAAAACCTGGGACGTTCCAACCAAGAGCTCTTCCCTTCCCCCTCTGAGCATCTCAGGCACCTTGTACAAGGCTGGAATAGTGGTGCTTTGGGGGCATTAGTGGGCCCTTGGCTAGCTGCGGGCCCAGGCACAAACACGATGGCTCCCACTGTCCCTACTATAAAAACTATGCTGGATAACTGTTATGAGTTAACCCTGTTTTGGAGTATTGAATCTTAATACACTATTGATGCATAGAGCGCACAACCCACTGACCTGGTTCACACAATCAAATCAGCCCACCATGGGTTACTGAACCTGCAAGGCTTTGCATCATGTGCCAGACACCATTTTGAATATCCAAGCTATGGTGGGCACACACCATGGCGAACCTGAGCAGTGTGGGTTATGTGAGACTTAACCTTCACATAACTAGGGTTATGTGAGGCTTTTTAAACCACGGGTTGTTCTAGGGTTATATGAGGATTGTTTAACCCATGGGTTGTTTTAGGGTTATGCGACAGTTTTTAACCCTTGCATAACCCACACTGCTTGGATTCACACAACACGACGAGCCACACTCTGCACCCACCACGAATTGCATATTCAGAATGGCCACCAGCACACACCATGAAGCCCTGTGGATTAATTGGCCCACAGTGGCTTAGCATGACAGGCGAACCAGTCCAGTATGTGTATATGTTTTATCCTGCACCACTCTGTTTGCTTTATACTAGCCCACTCTCATGTGGCCTTTAAGCAGACTGTAAGGACTTTTTAATTCCATCAAGCTTTGTATTGATTTTGTTATTGGGATCCTATATATGAATTTATCTGATGCTGATTTTATATGATCAATTGTTTTGTTCTGAATATTTTAATTGCAAGTTGTCTTGGGAGGGCTTGCCTTCAGAGGCAGCATAGAAATAACTAAAATAATAAAAAACATTGTTGCATATGGTGGAGTTATGAAGCTTATTTAAAATGCCCCGGATCAAGCAGGTGAGCCAAATTGCCCTGGCCTCCTTTCAACAGCAGCCGAAATGAAAAGATGCTGTGATGCCCGGGCACGGCAGGGCAGGGCAGGCAGGGAGACGGATGGAAAAGAATGCTGCCCTCTGATGCTTCTCATCTTCAAAGCCCAGACTGGCATATGGGGTAGGGATCCCTTGCGGGAGGGCACGCCTTCATTGGTCTGGCGAAGTTCTGAGCAACGGCTGAAAGGCTGTTAAGGTTTTCCTGCCCAGTAAAAGCCTATGGCAGCTGCTGGCAAAGTTACTTTGTACATGCTCAGCCTCATTCTAAAGCTAGAGTGCTGCCAGCGCTTCACTGTTTTCAGGGGGATTATGCGCTGCAGAGAGTCTGGTGGACTCTGCGTGCGATGCCCTTCCTCTAGGCACGGGATGCGGCCTCTCCCAGGCCACCCGCGCATTGCTACAGGCACCGGGGTCCTAACGCGGGGGGGGCGGGTCTTTCCTGCCCCGCCTCTCTAGCGGGCGCTTGCATGCACTCCCTGGCCTGTGGTCTCCTCCGCCGCTTTCCTCCCTCAAATCTTCCGCCCCACTCGGAATTGTCTCGCAAAAAACGCCTCTCCGGAACGTCGTGCGGCAGCTCCTCGGGCCCAAGGGGGCTGTGCGGCGGGCATCCAGCGGGCGCGGCGGGCAGCCGGAGAGTGGGCTTCCACGAGCCGGGAGGACTGCAGCGCTGTCACGCTGGCGGAGCAGGCACCCGCGAGCCCGAGCTCGTGGAGCGGGGGCTGGATGCGCCCGGAGAGGCCCTGACGCCTCGCCCCTCGCTGGGCTCGGGGGCGGCTGGGGGCCAGTCCGACGGGCGGGGAGGCGGGGCAGAGCCGGCGGGCAGCTCGAGGCGGGGGCCACCAGCTGGGGACTGAAGCAGAGTGAACGGAAGCCCTGCGCGCTGCGCGGCACGGCGGAGAGAGCCCCGCCGGCTGCTGCTGCTCGCCTTTCCTCCCAGCTGTGCGCGGGCGCGGAGCAGCGGGCGCCGCGTCGCAGCGAACAGCGCCCGCCGCCGGTCTGGGGCGCCGTGCGGCGGGGAGGGGGCTGCGCGGAAAATGGATGCCGCCGGGCCCCCGCTCGGATCGGCCACCAGCCGCCACTGTTTCTTCCCGCTGTAAGAACGCTGCATACGCGGGGCGGCCAGCCAGGCGTAGGCCCGGCGCGGATGCTCCTTTTATCGTTTTCACTTTTCACTTTCGCTGCTCCTTTTCTACAATAAAATGGTGGCTCTTCGCAAGTGCACGTGCGTAGTACCGGGGCAACAGGAACAGCGCCCATTTTATTCCGCTGCTCCTGGTGGCGCTGGAATTGCAGCGGGATTAAAGCGTGAAGCTGCACGTGCCCAGAGCCCGTCCTCTCAGCAGCGCTGGCGAACGGGTTGCTGCTTGTCTGCTGCAGCGCGCCAGGATCGTGGCAGCAGAGAGCCCTTTGCCGTCCAGGGAAAGGGCAGTCCTGGCCGCGGCGCGAGGGCGGCGGGAGCCGCGTTCTTACCTCTCGCTGGGGGCCCGGGGACTCTCCTGCAGCGGCCCCACCGGGAGGAGGGCTGCCCTCAACGATGCCTCTCTCCACCCCATAGTTACCCAGCGCCTGGGAGGTCCACAGGCTGAGTCCCCACCGCCCACGAGAGGGCGCCGCGCCCTCGCTCTTCCCAGCCCGCGGCGGAGCTCCGTCGGGCCCGCGGCGGCGGCGCGTTCCTCCTGCGACTGAGCCTGGATTCGGAAGCCTTCGCCAGAATTCGCTGTGCCCGCAGCTGCGCCGCGATATTCGTGCGCCTCTACAGAGCTCCGGACGCAAGAGCAGGCAGGCAGGCCCCTGCCCGGAGGAGCTTCCAGTCGCCAGCGGTCGCCGCGGGGAGACAACGGAGGGCTGGACGTGAGCTAAGCGAGCTGCCCGCGCTCAGGCTTGCGGCGGCTGCGAGAACGAGGGCTCCGGGTCAGCGCGAGGCAGCCGCCCCCGCAGTGAGCGGGCGGAGGGAGCCCCTCCGGGCGCGCGTCCCGCGCGCAGGGGCCGCGCAGGCCAGCGCCAAGGGAGGCCGGCTGCCAGCTCCCGGGCACAGTGGCCACGGCGGCAATCCCGTCCGCCTCTGGAGCCCCGCGCGGCATCCGGCCAGGGCCGGCACGGGCCAGCACGCGCCCAGCGGTCTCCTTCCATTGGCTGGGGGGGGGCGCTCCTTTTGCGCAGGGGCAGCGCCGCGGGCTGAAACCCGGAGCGGATTCGCCTCCCCACTGACCCCGGAGCCACCAGCCTCCGCTGCTTTGGCCCGCGGCCGGGCCGGGCCGGGCCGGGCGAGGCCGAGGGCAGGGCGGGCAGCGCGTGCCCCTGCGCCGCAGCACGGGCAGCTCGCTCGGCCCCGGGAAGAGCGCCCCCCACGCTGACTGGGAAGCCGGCCGGTCGCCGTCGAGCGAGCGAGGGAGGGAGGGAGGCGCTCCTCTTCGTCGTGTGGCGGGCGGGCGGGCGGGCGGGCCAGGCCAGGCCCCGCCGCTCGGCTTCCTGGGCAGGCTGGCTCCGCTCTCACAGCCTTCCTGTGGCGCTGCGGCGGGCTGATGGCCCAGGCTCCCCTCGCTTCTCCGAGGCGACCCCGAGCTGCTCTCAGCCCAGCCCCTTGACCCAGATCCTGCTCTGCCTTGCTCAGCTCCTGCTCCCACTTTCGCTGCTGCTTCCCACCTTGCTCGCACCATGTTTTGTTGCAAGCAGATTTCCATCCTGCAAGCTGCTTCGGAAAAGGCATTTTGTCCCTTTCTTTCCCCTCCCTTGCTGCCATCTGGGCTCAGCCCATCCACCCCAGGGGGTGGGACATTATGGAATAAATTCTGGGGCCTGGCCCTTGCACCCCCAACTCCCCCCCCCCCATGTCCCAGCAGGATTTGTGCTCGTAGCCAGAGGGATCGTGTGGGCAAGCAGCCTGGCCTCCTGCCCTGCCTCCAGGCTACCTTTGCCTTTCCCAGAGTATGGGTGGCTGGACAAAAGGAGGAACCCATTTCCCAGGCAAAGAGATGGCCAAGAGGGACCCAGGTTATCATCAGAGGGCTACCAGAGGATGCTTCTCTGGCAGGGAAGCAAGCAAGGTGGCACAGACACTGATTCATGCCTGCACACATGCTTTGCCATCTTGACTGTCTTTGACCCTCACAAGCACCTTGCGAGGGAGGCTGCTGTTCCTGATGTGCGTGTCTGTGGCTGCGTGAGAGCCCATGGCTGCACACGGAATTCATGGGGCTCCGGTGGGAGCCCGCCTTGTGAGGCGAGGCTCTCCCAAAGCACGGCAGTTGCTCCCTCCTGGCTAGCAAACAGCCACAGGTGCGGAGAGGCTCTCCTGCAAGGCGGCGAACATGCCAGCTGCCTGAAGCCTGGAAGGGGTACCTGTGACATCTGAGGGTGGAAATATGGGCCCAGCCCTACAGGGCCCTTGCCACGCCAGACTGGGGCAGTCTCTGCTTGGCCAATGCCTCAGCCAGCTTGCAGGGGTGGGGGTGGTGGCGTTAAAGCCCCGGCCACTCGGGCTTCCTGCAGGCAAAGAGGGAGGCTGAGGTGAAGGGAAGAGCAGCCTTCTGTCCCCCAGCTTGGACAGTGGGGAAGGGCTGGCCTCTTCCCCTGCTTTAGTAACTGGTGCTGCTTGCTTAGGGCCAAGCCAGATGCCCACAGGGTCTCCATGCCACAGCTTGGCCACACCCCTCCGCCCTGCACTCCTTGCCCCCGCCACACCCGCTGGCGGGGCCCTGCGCCTCCCAAGGCTCCCAAGGTCCCAGCGTTCACTGACCCAGGACCCCCACGTGTGCACCGTTCTCAGTAGCTACAAAGGGGGCCCTTCTCTCCTGCTTCTGTTGCCGTGGCAAAAGACGTGACTGTCACCAATAAGTCACTGCTGTGGCAACTGCTGGATGGAGGCAGGCGAGCCAGTGGCTCCTGCGCATCCCCGGCCCCCTCCACCATCTTTCCCAACAGCCACTGTCTCGGAACGCCTACGCCAGCAGGGTCAGCAGCTGCTTGGCCCAGAGCCATGGGAAGAGGGCAGGGTAGAGGGACCATTTCCCCACTGCCCCTCATCTACAGATACCAGAGTGGCATTCAGAAACGCAATCCAGACCCCGCACAATATTGGATAAGAACCATCGGATGTCAGCATCAAGTGGCGGATCACACTGACTTCTGCTCTGAGCCAGTGAAGCAGCTACAAGGCTCACCCCATCCTGGGGAGGAGGGGCCTGTTTGCGCCCTGAGAGGCAGAGTTGTAACCGCAGGGGAGGGGAGGGGAGGGGAGGGGAGGCTGGCCAGCCAGCCGGGTAGCATCAGGGGCTCGGGCTCACTCGGCCTACCAGCAGATTGCTTGATTTAAGGCTCTTTCACGCCACTCTTCGTCCCAAAAGCCACCTGGAGTGGTGTACAAATCTCGGTAGCAAGACTGCCCTCGCCCTGGGTGCTTCTGGACGAGGCTTTTATCACACCATCACCACCCTGCTTCGCTCATGGAATTCCAGGGGGGAGGGCAAACTCTTCCACTGGTGACCGACGTTTTCCCACCACTCCTTTCTTACCAGAAAAAAAACTGTAAAGGTAGAGAGGATGGAATAGCTACACAGTACCTTTTGAGCGTTAGTGCTAGGAGCCCTCCATCAGGAAGCATGCTAAAAGGCATGGCATACAAGGAAGGAAGGACAGGGAGGGAGGAGGAAAAAGGCAAGCATATCAAGTTCTTGTCAGGACCTGCTGGATGGAAGCACTCCAGGTAGTCTGGTGGGATGGCTGCTGGCTAGGCGACAGCTGGGGAGCGCCAAAGGCAGCTCTGGAGCTCTGGTGGGCCCAGTGCCAGGGGAACAGGCAGGAGCCTGTTGCAAGCCAGGCACGCCCAGGCAGCCTTGCCCTGCCCTGCCCTGCCCTGCCCTGCCCTGGCCTGGGAGCGCGTCTGTCCCTCTCCCCCGCTTTGCCAGCCCCTGCCGGGAGCTTTGCCAGGACGGAATGGGCGCGGCGCCAAGGGAGCGCGGCAGGCAGCCTCCAGCGGACTGGGAGAGAGCAGAGCAGGGCCGGCCGAGGGAGCCGCGGCGGGCTCTGCTGCGCGGCGAGGCAGGGCGGGTCGGCGGCGCCTTCATCGCCCGGCCTCCTTTGCAGGGCCGCCGCGACGGCCGCCTCTCGCCGCCCCGCCGCTTCTTCCTGCCAGAAAACTTCAGCCGAGGAAGAAAGGTCGGCATCGCCGCCGGCCGGAGCCCAGGCGGCCGGGCCGGCCGCGGGGGCCTGCTGCTGCGCGGGCGGGCGGGCGGGCGGGGCGGGGCGGGGCGCCGCCGCCCCTGGCCGCGCGCTGCGCCCGGCCGCGCTCCGCTCCGCTCCGCTCCGCGCCGGGCCTGCCTGCCTGCCTGCCTGCCTGCCCCGGAGGGGGGGGCGGAGGCGCCGCCCGGCGGGGGCGGGGGCGGGAGCGCCGCAGCGAAGTTCCGCAACTCCACCCGCCGCCCCAGCCGAGCGAGCGGAGCGGAGCGGGCCGCCGCTGCCCGGGCCACGCTCTCGGCGGACCTGCTGCGCGATGGGGCTCCGGACCGCGGCGGCGGCGGCGGCGGCGGCGCTGCTGCTGCTGGCCGCGTGCGAAGAGCCGGTGCCGCGCCTGAGCTTGCGCTACGGTGGGTGAGCGGAGCCAGCGGCGGGCGAGCCCCGAGGCTGGCTGCTGCCCGTCCGCCCGGAGCGGTGGCGAGCGAGAGGCGCCCCTCGCCTGCCGTGGTCGACGGGGCGCCGGGGCCGCTCGGCTGCCCCTCGCTGGCCGCGCGGGCGGGGCGGGCAGGGCAGGCCCAGGCGGCGGGCGAGGAGGCGCCGGCCCGATCCGGCGGCCGCGAGAGCCGGCTCGGCGCCTGCTCCCCCGCGCGGGCGCCGCGGGTCGGGCTGTGCGGCGAGCGCCAAGAGCCGCGTGCTCCTGCCTGCGCCGCGCCGCGCCGGTCCGGTCCGGTCCGAGGGCCGCGTGCTCGGCGCAGCGCAGTGAAGCGCCAGGCCAGCCCCCCCCCCCCCGCCGCCTTCCGCGGTGTCGCGCGGAGCGTCCTGTGGCACCTCTGTGGGCACCAGCAGTGCTGGAGGGGACTTGCACGCATTCCCGGGGCCTCCAGGGGTGTGGCTCCGCCAAGGAGGGCCGAGCGCCCGGCTGCCCAGTGTCGTATCGCAGCCCCCCTTGGGGGGCGTGCGGGGCGGTCTTTGCCATGATGGGCGCCGGGAGCCCAGAGCGCCGCCGGCTTCGATTGCAGGGCCTGTCCCGCGCAGTCTAGATCAACCCAGGGGGTGTTTTGCCTGGGGGCCCTGAGCTGCCTGGGGGGAAGCCCTCTGGGCCGGGAGGGGCACGTGGCTGGGTGGAGGTGGGGAGCCCGCCGGAGGGTGAGCTGGCCCTGCACGGCCCCGGGCTGGCGAGGGGCGGGGAGGGGGCCCTGAGCTGCGCAGACCCACTCAGGCCAGCTCCGTGACGGCTCCTGGCCTCTCGTTGGCAGGGCTCTCGTTGGCCGGGAGCCCTGCAAGGCCTGGCCTGTCACACCCCCGTCAGCTGACTTGGAGAGGCTCGGCCATCTCCCCACACAGTGCCATGGGGGCAGAGAGGCGGCTCTGCGCATGCAGACAGGGTGTCTCTGGAGCTGTGCCTCTCCTCCCTGGCAGTGTCCGCACTTTCCCCCAGAGGCCTGGGTGGTCAGCCAGAGTTGGTTTCCACGGGCCTCCCCCCAGCGTGCTCCCCCGGCCTCTCCTCCTCGGTCTGAGGTGCCGCCAGACCAGCCTCCCTCCCTCCCTCCCTCGCTCGCTCCCGCAGGTTTGTCTGGAGCAGCAGGACCTGTCCCGACATGCGCTGTGCTTGGCGGAGCTGAGGAAGAAGCTGCTTGGCAGCTGGGACCTCCAGGGCCTGGGAGCCCCTGGCTTCCCTCCAAGCTGGGGAAGAAGCTCTGTGTCTTGCCGGAGTGATGTGGCCAGCCAGGGCCTGGCTGGCATGGCTTGCCCACTGGAGTGGGCCGTGTGGAGCAGAACCATTGCCCCTCCTGGTGCCCTCCTGAACTCTCTTAGAATCAGATCTTTTCTTTTCCTTCATGCATGCCATGAGCCTCATACAAAGACGCGGGGCTGGCTGGCTGCGGGTGGAGCCCATAGGGAAGGGCCCCTGAACAAAACCAGCCCATGTATGGAGCACTCTCCTAGCACAGCTACTGAGCTGCCTGTGGGGCTGGGCACACCTGGGGCTGCTGGTTCCTTGGGCCTCAGTAGCTCATGGGGGTGGAGACACAGAGACAGCAGCCACCTGCTCCTTCGCTTGCAAGCCGATGCATCAGCCCCAGACAAGTCTGTTTCCTTATAGGGCAGGAGGACAGGTTCAGTGGATTTGGGGAGCCAATGAGGACATGTGTGCTCACCTCTCGACGGTGGTAACTTCAAGTGACAACTTGCCCGTGGGAAGCACTGCTCACACACGGCAGAGTATCTGTATGACCCAAAGTGACCGCCAAAACAATACTCCCCAGTGGAGGCAGTTCATAGGTTCTTCATAAGCCACTGAGGAATGAGAAGCCTTCTTCACCTGTGTGCATCTGCTCTGAAGCACCAGCGTGGCCTGTGGTTGAGCAGACAAGGGTTGTTCCTGCTCCCAGTTTTCCTCAGCCTGCTGATTGGGATTGCAGTTAGCCCCTCCAAGAGCAAAGGAAACCTGACATGACCAGAGGGACCCTGGTTGGAACCATCTTTGCTGTGGCTAACGTGGCCAAGCAGTTTGAGTTGCCCTCCCTGCAGCACCCACAAGGAGGTGAATCCATAATACTGTATCCCAAACTCCTCTCATCTGAGGATAGTTATAGTTGGTATACCTGTGGTACTAATCACTATGGTGTGTTCAAAGGACTGTGCACCATCAGTAGCATTCAGGTATGCTGGGGTCGCTTGGTTGTGTGGATGTGCCCTTCTTGGGCTCCTGTTTGCCAGTGTAGGGAGCTAGTTGGCCAAGGGCTGTGTCTTAGGTCTTCTAATTTCATCGAGAGCAGCAACAAAGATGGCTAATCCTGTGTGATGCTTCCTGGTCCGGACCAGGATGTTCATGGTTTGGATCATCTGGCTCTGGGGCAGCCTTTGTCCCTTCTTCTTTCAGCCCCCCACCCCCCAAGCCAGGATGAGGGGAGTAAATTGCCCAACCCAGTGACAAAGCAGGTAATCCCAAATGTGCCCTCAGCTGGTGCCTGCAGTCTCAAAGCACTGTCACCCTCTGGAAGGTGGGAAGTTTAGGCCTTTGTCCTGGGGGCGATTGCAGGAACAGAAGTTGTCAGCAGCAGCAGCAGCAGCAGCTCCGGGGACTTCCATAGGGGCCATTCAGGAGAATGAGCGTGACTTCTCTGCCCTTGACCTGCTTTTCCTAGGAGCAGGCCTCCGCCCCTCCCCCTTTGGCCCTCCTGAATTGTTGCACTGTACAATCCATGAGCCCCAGGATCGGACACAGGTGGATCACATCATGCAGCTGGATGTGTCCCAAGAGCACTTGTCACCCAGGGGTCTCGCTGTGATGAAGCAAAGGGCTGTGAGGCTCCTCTCGCAAGTTCCCAGCTGCCTTGTTCATGGCCACGCAGATGACAGCTGCTTTGACCAGGAGCAGATCTAGCTCAGAAGTGCTCAGCTTGCTCACTAGCAGAGCCAGCCCTGGTCATATGAGGATGCGATAGAGTTCTTCCGCACTCTGAATTAGTCCTTCTGGTGGCAGAGCCACCTGGGAAGCTTTGGAGCAGACCACAACCCTGACAGTGTTCACAAGAGCTTGAAGACCTCCAGTGGGGGAGAGCCCTCCCCCAGTAATTGGTCACATTGTTGGAACAGCTCAGACCATTAAGAAGTTTGTCCTAATGTTCAACCGGAAACCTTAAGCCCATTAGATCTATAATCGAACTTGGATGATGCAGGTGCAGAGACCAACCCATACAGCTGGTCCAGACTTTGGCAGATTACTTTTTTACGCAGTCAGATATCCAGGGACAGCTATTGCTAACGGTTCTTCAGCTTTTGTTACATGTCCAAGGGGTGAATCCATTCAAGAGAATCAGGATCCTGTGAGGAGATCATGATCTGCTTTTTTCTCTTTTTGCTTGCGCCTGCTTCTCTTTCGTCCCAAGGGTAAGAATCTTACTTAGGATGAGCTCTCTGTCTGGCATGATGGGGGCTGCTCCCAGCGACAGCCAAGTACCTTGCTTTGTGCTGAGGGAGGAACGGAGTTCCAGGCCCATTTCAGCATGGAGAAAGGGGGGGGGGGCATGACTTCAGTGGGCATGTCCGTGTCCATGGAGAGCACATGGGGGGCAATTTAGCCCCCACCTGAAAGTAATTTCCCACTCTTGGCTTATGTACCTGCTATCAGCGACCTCTATTCCTGGTTCAGCAGTTGCCGCTGGAAAGTTTACCCTCCTCCTGAGTACAGCCCAGATGAAAGGATCTTCTGGCAGCCAGGTGGGCCCTCCAACAATGACTCTTGAGTCCCCAACCTGGTCCGCCAGCACCAAAGGATGCAGAAGGAGAGTTGAGAACCAAGGCAGGGCTCAGGATGGGGTCTTCAGGGGTCCAGGCAAGATGTCCCTGGGACCGAACGCCTCAGGCTTATTAATGGTTGTTGTACCCAGAATCATCTCCATAATTGCGAGATCCTCACTCATAGTTCCATCACTTAAGACTGATTATCATCAGATCTCTCTGCTCTTTCCCGTGTGGGAACAGTTCTCTTGTTCAGTTCATAGGGACACCATTGTTCAAACAGTATCGTCCTCATGTGATAGTTTCACCTATCAAATTTGTATCAGGTTCAAGCTTTTCCTCCTGGTTGGAGCTTTAGGCCTTGGATGAGACTCATGTGACATTGAGGCCTCCCTGGAATAGGAGAGGCTCATGCGCGGCCCCATCAGCAGAGGCCACGAGGGGCCTGGTCCTTCCACTGGCACAGCCACGGCAGAGCCCTCCTGCTGCCCCGGCCATCTGCTCTGTATGGAGTTGCGAGTGGCTGAGGTGCAGAGAGTTGTTGGCGTTGCTGCGATGGTGGAGCCCGTGCTCTGGATGCAGTGATGCTGTGTGATCATCTAGCCACCCATTCAACATCAGCAGGGATTTCCCAGCTGCAAGAGCAGCCCAGCTGAAGGAGAGTGTTGGCAGGCGCTTCTTGGCTTCTTAAGCAGAGCTGCGATGAGATCGCTGTCAGCTGTGGCAAAGCTGGCTAGGGGCAACGTGGGGCTCAGAGCCTTGTGCAGGGCTGGGCAAGTTCAGCTGGGAGGAGTGGGCTGCCCTGGGGCCCTCTGGGGCAGGCGAGCCTGCTGGCATAGCTTCCTTTTGTAGGGCCAGGGAGCCAGCTGCTCTCGCCTGCACCAGGCCCTGCCATCCAGAAAGCAGAACTGAGTGAGGGTTTCGGCCCTGGCAAATGGCAGCAACAGGCTGGGACCAGTCCAGCTGCAGTGATCAGACGTCGGACAAGCAGAACAGGCTCCACGGTAGAGCTGGAGTGACGTGACAGGGAAGGTTGCCTGAGGTCATTTGGGTTGGGCTCTGCAATCAAGTGCTGAGGCAGTTCCCAGGCTCTGCAGCCAAGCACTTGGTGAGCGCCGCACGACGGGGCGGCACCCAGGCGCTGGGCTCAGCCAGTGCTGGTGCATCCCTGGTGCTGAGGCGGCTGGCCAGTGGGCCGGCCTCCCCACCCTGCTGCCTCAGTTGCCAGGGGGGCAGCCTGGCTTCTTTCCACAGTGAGAGGTGCTGGGGCTCCGGCCGCGCCCGAGAAGCCTGAGCTGTGTGCCAGTTCAGTGTGCCAAACTGGGCAGGCCAGGTGACTCCCAGCCCCCCTCCCAGTTGAATCTGCAGAGTCCAGGCAGCAGAACCAGCACCAAATGGGATGAGGGTTCCAGGGGCTGGCCTGGCGTGCCCCCAGAGGCACTCCCCACATCTCTGCTTTGCAGCAGAAGAGGAGTGGGCTTGGAGGGCAGCCTGGATGTGGCTGGATAGTGGCACCCTGGAAAGCAGCAGCAGTGGCTGGTGTGAGGCAGCCCGATAGAACTGTGGAGTGGGAGGGGGGCTGGTGGGCTACGTAGTCCGGCCCCCCTCCCCTCGATACTGGAGCCGGTCATCACCGCAGCCTTTGGCCTCTGCAAAATCCGCAGCCCGCCCTCCACAGAGCCCGTCGCAGCGGTGCTGCAGCCTCGCGGCCTCCGTGTCTTGGGAGGGCTGTCATGGCGACGGTGCCAGGGACGGCTGGCGTCCTGAGCAGACGGCCGGGGCAGCAGGAGGGCTCTGCCGTGGCTGTGCCAGTGGAAGGACCAGGCCCCTCATGGCCTCTGCTGATGGGGCCCGTGCGGCACAGCAGTGAGCGAGTGCCTGAGGCTGGCAGCCTGGCGTGATCAGAGCACTGCGGAGGGGTGGGATGAGACCCTGGAGTCCAAACCGGCACTCACTGGCCCTTTCTCCTTTCGTTGCATCCCCAGGCTCCCCCCACCGACTGCTGAGCCATTTTGAAATGCCTGGAATCATGAACTACACTGCAATGATGCTGAGCCCGGATGGAGGCATCTTGTATGCGGGGGGCCGTGAGGTTCTCCTTGCCCTCAACACCAGCTCCTTCTCCCCTGGGCCACAGCACCGGAGTGTAAGTGCAGGACAGCCATATCTTACTTTTCATAGCACCCCCCTTCGTGCAGCGGAAATGTTCAGAAATGGCATCGCTGTCTGGCTCTGTCCACTGTGCGTTCCCAGTCTGATGAGGCCAGCAAGGCCTGGCGCATCCTGCACCCAGTTTGGGCAGCCAGCATAGGTGAGCACCAGTCAAGGAGCTAGTCCTTCAGCACTGGCAGCAAGGGAAGCCCTCCGTCACCCTCCAGGTCTCCAGCCTGGGGAACAGCAACAACCAGGGTGGTGGGCGGGGATGGGGGAGAAATTTGTTCAGTTTACATTTTAATTCAAATTTACCTAATTTTGGATTTTCGAACCACAGCACAAACCAAAACGCAGTTATCCTGCAAAACTCGCACTTCTCCACATTTTTCAATGGCGTTCTCAAATGAAAAATTGCACACAAAAATGTGTATGTGTATATTAGGCAAAGATGCACTTTTTAGGAGGAATGTGTACAAACATGCTTATGATTTTTTTTAACCCCCCTACCAGTTCTCTTAGTCAGGATGGACCAAATTTAAGACTGGAGAAACAAGAAACTGCAATGGACTGATCTATTCATCCCTTGCTGTGGGTAGCACATCCCTCGTTGCTTGCACAACTGCAGAATTTGGTTTCAGGCAGGAATCCGGCAGTCTGAGAACCTTGGCTTTTGAAGGAAAACTGTTTAGCCTTTGACTGGGGAGAGCAGCTCAAAACTGCGCTCAGCAGCAGATGAACTTTCAGGAGCCAAAAGAGGGCAGGGAAGAAATTCTGTGGCCATCGCCTGGGTCTCCATTCTCTCCTTCGCCTTGCTGCTGCTGCCCCTTGGCGGATGAAAACAGGCTGAGAATGCCCTCTTGCTACTAGAATTTCGCTTTTCTTGGCATAGAATTTGGGCTGCCTTGAGTGCAGGAGATGGCCTTCTTCGTGCATGCGCAGCCCCGGGATGGGCATAACTTGACCAGCATCTCCGCAGCTGATGGCATTGCATGCTGGGTGAGCTGTCTGCTGGGGCAAGAACCAGCTCTCTGGCCACTGAGAGGGAGACAGGCCTTAAGAGAGCCCTCAGCTGGCTGAAGGAGATTCATTGCCCATGTGCCTCCCTGTAGGGCAGGAGATGTTTGGTAAAGTGCAAGGCTGGCCATGGGATGCCTGCCCACCACCCCCCTGCTAAGTGTCTGTTCCTCTCCTGCAGCTGCCATGGGGGGCAGAGGAGGAGAAGAAGCGGCAGTGCATCTTCAAGGGCAAGGACCCCCAGGTGAGTGTCGCCCCCCCCTCCCGAAGTGCCCGAGCACGGAGGGTGAGATACTGCCAGTCCGTGCCCAGAGGGCACCATCTCCTCCTGGTGGCCCTCAGGGCATCGCCTCCACCATGGGCATGGCAGGTCATAAAGCCAGCGGTGAGGGGGCACCCTTGGGGCTGGACCGGCAGTGCGTGGGGAGCTCTTGGAGCAAGGGGCTGTGTCCAGTGTGCTCTCCGTCCCTTGCAGAGAGACTGCCACAACTACATCAAGATCCTGCTGCAGCTGAATGACACCCACTTGTACACCTGCGGGACCAGCGCCTTCAGCCCCTCCTGCACCTACATTGTGAGGACCAGGGGGCGGGGAAGCTGGCGGCCAGGAGCAGCCAGCCTCCATGTCTGCTCCCTCCCGCTAGGAAAGCCGTGACCCCCCTGGGCTGGACCGCAGAGCGCGGCCCGCCCGCCCCAAAGCAGGACTGCCCAAGCCCTTCCCCCGCGGCGCATGGGTCTGCAGCGGAGGTTTGCCTCACAAAGGGCTTTCACAGCCCTCTAGACTGGCTGGCCCAGGGCTCGGCTCTCCCCGCCCTCCCAAAGGAAGCCCAGAGCTGCTAGCTGTGGGGAGACCTGGGCTGAGCCTTGTGTTCTGGGGAGCAGCCGCCGCCGCGCTGCTCCTGCCGTGTAAATGCAAAACACCCCGCTCCACATTCAGCCTGGCCCCCCCCCGGCAGGATGGCAGCTCTATAGCAATGCAGGGGCCTCCCTCAGGGCGCCAAGCTCCAGCTCTGGGGCAGGGCAACCCCAGAGGAGAGGGAGGTCAGGACACAGAACAATCCCCATCCAGCCTCTGTTCCTGAGCCGAGCGTCCTGATCTGGGTTGGGCCTCCAGTCCATTTTCAGCGCCAAGGCTCAGCCCCGGAACAGGGTGTTGCACGCCTTTCAGCCCGAGGGCCAAACTCCATTGTGGAGCTGCCTTCCAGGAGCAGGCGGAGCCCAAGGCGAACGGCGCGGGGCTGGCATGCCAGCACACTGCAGCTTGAAGCTCTGCCTGCCTGCCAGGAACCCGGCCTCAGGCGAGCCAGGAATGCCCTGTCTCCATTGTTGGAAGAGCTTCCCAGGGGACTCCTGGGCAGGTGGGGCCCAGGTGGGCTGGATGTGGCCCCAGGGCCTGAGGTGCTGCATCCTGTCTTGCTACATAAGAATTGCCAACGGTCCATCTAGTCCAGCATTCTGTTCACACAGTGGCCTGTGGTAGACCCACAACTAGGACATGGGTGTAAGAGTGCCCTAGTGTGTGGAGGCATCCTGCCTCTAACACTGTGAAGGAGGGAAGACCAAAGAGGGCCTCTGAGTATGTGCAGAGTGTATCTTCCTCAGCCAGCCCATACTGTCTGGGATTAGTAGGAAGGGCTTCCAAGCTGGAAAGTGTTCTTTCCTGACCTATGTGAGCTCCAGCATCGTTCTTCTTAGAAGTCAAGCCCACTCCCTGGCAGTCTCCTCACTGCACCGTCTTCCCTGCAGAACGTTCCAGACTTCAGCTTGAAGCAAGAGGCTTCTGGGAAGCTGCTGCTAGAAGATGGGAAAGGGCGCTGCCCCTTTGATCCTGAGTACAAGTCCACAGCTATCATTGTTGGTAAGGAGCTCCCAGGCCGGGGCACTGGGAAGGGCTACTCCTCATCCCGTGGGGCAAGGGAGCAGAGGGGTTCCCACAGGACCGGAAGGAGGAAGAGAGGTGGTCCTTTTGGAGAGACCCCATCCTGGACCTCCAACAGAGGTCATCTCCACCTCCACGTGTGGCATGTGCCCTGTTCAGAGATCCTCTCAAACTACTGTCAGTATGTTGGTAACCACTGACCACCTGTCTGTGTATGTAGCCAGATTTCTCCTAAAACCAGATACCATCAAGAGCCAGTTCAATACTTCACTCTGATGTGGGTAATACAGAATTCTGTTTCTTAAGAAACACTCTCTCATTGTCTTCTTACTACAAAGTATTAGCATAACAGTACTAAATACAAGAGTGTATGTGTGCATAAATTCAAACACATGAAACATCTAACAGCATTCTTAAACAAGGCTTCTAAGCAGCGTCAAGTGTATTTACTAGTTCTCAGTGATAATCAGTATCAAGCTCACCAGGCTGATTCTACAGGCAGCATGTTAAGGGAAAGCTGATCCTAGAGGAGAGCTTCCACTGTTGCGTGTTCTGAGTTTCCTTTATATACTTTTTGGATGCTATAAAATGGATCCAAACTATTTTTACTACAGTTTCTATTTCTTATTCAAGAACTCTGGAAACAAGGCCCTATGAGGAGAGACTGAAAGAACTGGGCCTGTTTAGCCTTGAGAAGACTGAGGGGAGATAGGATAACGCTCTTCTAGTCCTTGAAAGGTTGTCCCAGAGAGGAAGGCCAGCATCTCTTCTCGATCATCCCAGAGTGCAGGACACGGAATCATGGGCTCAAGTGACAGGAAGCCAGATTCCGGCTGAACATCAGGAGAAATGTCGTGACTGTTAGAGCAATACGACAATGGAACCCATTCCCCAGGGCGGCGGTGGGCTCTCCCACACTGGAGGCCTTCAAGACGAGGCTGGACAGCCATCTGTCAAGGATGCTCTGACTTGGATTCCTGCATTGAGCAGGGGGTTGGACTCGATGGCCTTGTAGGTCCCTTCCAACCCTACTATTCTATGATTCTATGAACTCCAAAGATAATCTTTGTACTTTAAATCTTCATATGTCTAAACAAGATTATTGAATTTTGAAGTTTCTCATCAAGATTAATGTGTGTGCCAACATTTTTTAAACATTTTAGCTTTCTTTGACATGTTACAGGTATGTTTTTGACACAAACATGTTCCCTTGACATCATCCTGTTTTGTGAGCCTTTTTTTCTTACATATTTATGGTCTGGGATGAGGCTTCTTGGTCAGTTATCTGATGGCCCATCTGGCCTTATAGTTTTATGATACTCTACCAAGTGAAAGTCGTAACCCTAAATTTAACATTGATACCTCCTTATCTGAATTCCTTTCTAATCAGTACAAGGGTGCTAATAATCTTTTTCTAATGGCCTGGTACAATTGTCTCTCATCTGGCAGTCCTCAGAGATGAGACATTTTTGTTACTCTTGGGTCAGAAGACTATACTGGATGGTATTAGCCATTGGAAACTCGTCTTTAATTCCAGAATTCTCTTGGAAGGCATTTGATGATAGAATTCCCTAATTGAGCAGCAGGTGATGGAAACATGAAAGATCTGCTTGGTCTGCCACACAAGGAAAGCCGCTGCCCTCTCGTGGCACAGTGCCAAGCAGTGGATGGGGATGGCATGCTAGTGCCCGGCCCCGGGCCTGATGGGGATGCTTTCTCGCAGATGGTGAGCTGTACACAGGGACTGTAAGCAATTTCCAAGGCAATGAGCCAACCATCTTCCGAAGTCATGGCAGCCGCCCAGCCATCAAGACAGAAAACTCCCTCAACTGGTTGCAAGGTGTGTGCAGAGGGGTGATGGTTATTAGGGGGCTGCAACTGGGGAAAAACCTGGGTGGGAGAGGGAGGAGGCAGTGGCTGCCTTTAGGCAGTGGTGGGAATTCAGACCTTTGGCCGAAGCCTTGGTCTGATCAAGCAGGTGGCGCTCTGGAACTGTGCGAGCAGCTCTGGAGCTTGAGGTGTTCTGTTGCTATCAAGCCACAATGCCATGACATTTCGTCCCGTGAGGATGGCATTTGGGAGGAAACACATGGCAAGGGACATGACCCCTCCTTTGTGGAACTCTGTTCCAGCTGGGATGGGACATGTTCTGTCATCACAGGCCTTAAGTGGGCATTGAAGACGTATTTGTTTACCACTGCCTCTTCATATTTTAAGCATTCATTTGGGCTGCGGTGGTGGTGGCGGTGCAGGGCTGGTTTGTGAACTCTTCCTGTTGGGCTGACTATTGTTTTAAGGTTGCTGCCATTTAAGTTTATTGTGATCAAGTGTTTAATTTTAATGATGATATGTTTATATTGTTCTAAATTGTCTAAGTTATATATAGGCTGCCTTGTAAGAAAAAAAAAAAAACTAAGAAGTGGGGTATAATTTATTAAACAAATAAAAGTAATTAAATTAATAAAGCAATAAATTAAAATAAATAAGCTGGCCAAATCCTTAAAGTATGGGCGAGTTACAGCAGTTTAAAATTTTTGCATTGAGGTGTGAGGGTCCCCAATTTCCACCCCCACTTTTGCCCTCCTTTTCATTTTATTTTTGCCAGTTTAGCTAATGGAAATGTTACTGCAGGAGTCTCCCTTTTGCAGGCTTGGTGAAAATATGTTGTGTATTCCTTAGAAGGTTTCAGCGTTCCCACTGTAAATGGGAAATAACGTAAGAGCAAGGCATGTGATAGGCAGATTGAAGTTTCTCTGGTGGAGCTTCCTTCCTAAGGGAAAAATGGCTGGAGGGGAAGCCAGTAAGCGAGGGAAGAAAGTAGTGGGGAGGGAGAAATGGAAGAAGGGGGGCGGGAGAGCATGGCTGCATGTGTGGTGTGTGAGAGTGCTGCTGCTGTGTGTGAATGCATGACAGGGGAGAAGGGCTGAGGCTGCTGCCTGCACTTGTGCTGGAGAGAGAGGAAGAGGACTGGGGTTAATGGGGGTACATGGGGTCTGAGTTGTTAACGGGCAAAACGGCAGAATGTGTTTGCTGCTCATGACATGGCATAGAACTTGCAACTTATCATTTCCATGTTCTTGGGGGCGTGAGTGAATCTGTAAGAGCCTTAAACCAAAGGGTTTTTGGCCCTACACTGTCCTAGTGGTACTTCCATCAGTAACACACTCAGCAGAACCATGCGTGGCTCAACAACACTGCAAGCGAGGAGGATCTTGGAATTGTTGTCGATCACAAGCTGAATATGAGCCAACAATGGGATGTGGCTGCAAAAAAGGCACATGCTGTTTTGGGCTGCATTCATAGAAGCATAGCTTCCAAATCCCGGGAAGTACTAGTTCCCCTCTACTCAGCACTGGTTAGGCCTCATCTGGAGTACTGTGTCCAGTTCTGGGCACCACATTTTAAGAAGGATGCAGACAAACTGGAGAGGGTTCAGAGGAGGGCAACAAAGATGATCAGGGGACTGGAAACAAAGCCCTATGAGGAGAGACTTCAAGAACTGGGCCTGTTCTTGAAGTCAAAGCCTTCAAAGCCTTGAGAAGAGAAGACTGAGGGGAGATAGGGTAGCGCTCTTCAAGTACTTGGAAGGTTGTCCCAGAGAGGAAGGCCAGCATCTCTTCTTGATCATCCCAGAGTGCAGGACACGGAATCATGGGCTCAAGTGACAGGAAGCCAGATGCCGGCTGAACATCAGGAAAAACTTCCTGACTGTCAGAGCAATACGACAATGGAACCAATGACCTAGGGAGGCAGTGGGCTCTCCCACACTGGAGGCGTTCAAGACGAGGCTGGATAGCCATCTGTCAGGGATGCTCTGACTTGGATTCCTGCATTGAGCAGGGGGTTGGACTCGATGGCCTTGTAGGCCCCTTCCAACCCTACTATTCTATGATTCTATGATTTGGATGGATGTGGAGGAAGGGAGGGAGGGAGGGAGAGAGAGAGCTTCTCACCCGCCTGGCTTTGCTGTGGCACAGACCCGTTCTTCGTGGGTTCAGCCTACCTGCGTGAGAGTCTTCCGCCCAGCAGCCCCCAGGGAGATGATGACAAGATCTACTTCTTCTTCAGTGAAAGTGGCAAGGAATTTGACTTCTTTGAAGACACCGTTGTGTCACGCGTTGCACGTGTGTGCAAGGTGAGGAGCATGATTTATGGGCAGGCTTGTCCATCTTCTATTTTGTGCCACCTTCTCTGGGTCTGCAGTGCCCCTTGGTGCCCAGGTGTTTCTGTGTCATGTTTGTTGGCCTGCCCTGAGCCTGCCTGGGCCCCAGCAGCAGATGGCAGGCTGGAGTTCCCGACTGACCTGTACTCGGAAGGACACTCCCAAAACGGCCTTCATATCCCCGAGAGGGAAACCACCCCTTTCAGGAGAGAACGAGATTTCCGTGTTTACACGCTGTGCAGGTCCCCCAACTAGAGCCAGGTGCAGATAGTGGTTTAGGGGCACAGACAGGCGCCTTGAATTATGGGAGGGGGCACTGAGTACACATGCCCAGAGCCAGGATTGTTTTCCATACTGAAAGTGAGCTTACAAGTTCTTTAACACAAAAATCCACTCTTTGTTTTCTCCCCAAAGTGTTCTTAATGAGAAAAATAATAACACAGTTTAGAAAGGGCAAAGAGCCTTTTTTGTTGTTGAAACTGTTAAACTACTGTGCTTTAGAAATCCTTGCAGATCTACCACAGATCGCCCAGAAATCTACTGGTAGATCCCAGTCAGCCTTTCGCCCACCCCTGCTTTAGGTCGAACAAAGGCGTGGGCTCCGTTTCTCCAGCTCCTGTGGCTGTGCTCAGCTTCCGCTGCATCTCTCTCCTGCCCGATCTGCGGCCATTTTTGATAGGCTGCAGAAACCTTGCCTTGGCGCAGCAGCATTTTGAAGAGAGACGCTGGCAGTGCTTACTTGGGTGTGGGGTGGCACGGAGGGACGCCTCCCTTCGGCGAGGGGCGGAAGGCTGGGGGTGGGATTGCTACGTCTGAGGGGCAGGAGGGGCTGTGCAAGGCGTCTCCTCCCACTGCCTCACGCTTTGCCATTGGGTGGGTGGGCGAAGGAGGGCCAGCCGTGGACGGTGGGAGGCGGCGCACCGGAGGCTCTGTTCGCTCGCCCACGCACCACCAGAGGTTGAGCTGGAGGGAAGCCCTCTCCCCAGGCGCTTCAGTTGGGGTTGAAAAGAAGGAGCAGACGGGACTGGGGTGGAGCTTCTGTTCAGGTAGCATCCCCCCCCGCCCCCCGGACCTTGACCCGTTCTGCCCTGGAACCTCTGCTCCTTAATCCTCAATCTGTGGGTGCTGCCGCTTTGGGTGAAGAAGGAAGTCACTCTGCACACGCTTTGGCCCTGTCCTGAGGGGTTGCTGGACAGGGGTCAGATTCCCTCTCAGGCCGGTTCCATTGCAAACAAAACCGCCCCTCCTTGCTGAACTAAAGGATGGACAACGTCGTCTGGGGGTGCCTGCATTCTCTTGAACCTGCACGACCCCCCAGTCTTTCCCTTCCTCCTGGACTTGGAGGGCTGCAGCTCGGCGAGTTCCATGACGGCTGTCGCTCCTCCTCCCTCTCCCCACCCCCCTCCAGGGTGACGTTGGGGGAGAGCGGGTGCTTCAGCGGCGGTGGACAACCTTCCTGAAGGCCCAGCTGCTGTGCTCACACCCCGAGGACGGCTTCCCCTTCAACATGCTGCAGGACATGTTTGTGCTGACCCGCGGCGAGCACTGGCTGCAGACCGTCTTCTATGGCGTGTTCACCTCTCAGTGGTGAGCGTTGCATGGGCTGTGGGCACCCTGTGGGGCTGAGCCAGGCCCCCCGCCCCTGGGCAGAGGGGCCAGTGGGGCAGGGTGTCAAGTGCAGACCAGCTATCGGCGTGTGGGCATCACGCTAGGAGGCTGGTGGCGGGCAAGGTGCCCCTGTGGGCCTCTGACCGCCCGCTCTCGGCCCCGCTCGTCTCTCCCAGGGATAGCCAGGGCACCAGGGGTGCCGCGGTGTGTGCCTTCTCAGTGTCGGACGTGAAGGGAGCCTTCGATGGGCTCTACAAGGGAGTCAACCGGGAGACACAGCGGTGGTACACGGATGCCCACCCTGTGCCGGAGCCCCGGCCAGGAGCAGTACGTAGCTTGCGCGCGCACCAGTGCTGCGGGCTGGGCTCGGGACGGCCCTCCGGCCTTGGGACCAGGCGGGTGGACCTCCTTGTCCCTCCCTCTTGTGCCCCAGGGTTATCTCCAGGGCTGGCGCAGGCCTCTGTCTGAGAACGTGGAGAACCGGCAGCTGGGCCTGGCGCTGCTCCAGGAGCGCCCTTTGCTTGTGATCCCTCCACAGTGCGTCAGCAGCATGAAGATCACCTCCTCACTCCAGACGCCGGACCGGGTGCTCAGCTACCTCAAGGACCACTTCCTGATGGACAGCGCTGTGCGGGGCCAGCCGCTCCTCTTACGGGGCCGCTCCCGCTACCGGCAGCTCAGCGTGCAGCATGTCCTGGGTCTGCACCAGGCCTACGACGTCTTGTTCTTGGGCACAGGTGGGTGGCAGAGGCCAGGAGGCTGGGAAGCAGCCCCTGGCCAGGGCCCTGTGGTGCAGGATGGACTGGGATGGCGTCTGGTCAGGAGAATGGGCAATTCAGGGTACTGGTCCTTGCCCTGGAAGCCCTACACAGGCAGGGAGCCCACGTCCCCACGGCAGCGGCATGCTTCGATCTTCTCTTGAGAATTGGCTCCAGGGCCCATCAGAGGCTGCTTCTGGGCATGAGACTTCTTCTTTGCCATTATGCCGCTGCTTTCCCACTTGTTGTTTGCAGACCTGCAACGTCGCATCCACACAATTTGTTCCTGCTACCTGTTTTCTTGCAGAGAAATGCACTGCGTCCCATCCGTGCCAGTCGGCGGATCATGATGGGATGGGCTCGGGCTTTGGCTTATTTCTCCGCCCCCTCCACCTCTCCCCTCCTGCCCCGCCCCTGCTCTCCCTCCCAAACACACCAGTTGTGGTGAGCGCAGGTGCTTCATACGGTTCACCGGAATGTCGGGGTGTCAGAGCTTGGCACTTTTGACGCAGCCTCCCGCCGGCCCCAACCTACCTAGAGTCCTTCTGCTGCCATGTCTTGGACTGTTCCTCCTCCTGCAGGAGATGGCGTGCCTCTCCCTTGAGAGGCAGTTCATCACAGCCTAGAAGCTGTGTTCATCACAGCCTGCTCGTGGCACCGGGCCTGCCCAGCGGGGCGCCCCCCAGTTGTGTTGGACTGCAACTCCCATCATTCCCAGCCAGGATAGCCACTGACCAGGACTGACGGGATTGCAGTCCAACACAGCCAGAGGGCATCAGGCTGGAGGAGGCTCATCTAGCCATGATGTATGAGAAGCAAGATCCGAGATTCCCATTTGCTAAATGCCCAAAGTCACATAGCTCTAGCTCACATAATTCCACTGTAAAAGTTTTTTTTTTTTTTAATTTAAAGAAAGGGTGTTTGCAGGTAGATTTCCCACCTCTTTCATAAAAATGACCCTTCTACTCTGAATGGGAAGGAAGATCTGTAGCAGGGTGGTGGAGCATATTTCAAACTGTTGGAATATTTTGACATTCTAGAATTCTGGAGAATTGTTTTTTAAAGGTGTACAAAACATTTGTGCACATGATCACATCTGGTGTGTTTGGGGAGTGAACAGAGGAGGGGGAGTGGCAATGAGCATCACTGCAGATGTTGAAGCCACCCCCCAAAGAAACCCACGCATGGGAGCAAAGTCATAGGGAACATCTGCACTTTTGTGCTTCTGGTCTGGGTTTTCCCCATTAAGAGAAAAAATGAGTGAAAGAGAGATAAAACCTAGACTTAATGGATGACAGTGATGTCTGACTGCCCCATGCAATTACTGTCATGAACCACTGCACATTAAAAGCACCCAGAGGCTGGAACAGCGGCTGCAAAGAGCAAGGCTTTCTCCGTTGTCTTTGGAGACACGCCAGCCCCCTTGCACCTGGCCTTGAGGCGGTTGTGGATGGCCCCTTACTGTGGACAAAACACTGTCCCGCATTTGGATCGTCTTTTATTCTGCTGGGGGTTTATTTGATCTGGCAGCAGCCCTTAATACTTCCTCTGTTTGGATTTGTTTTGTGTTTGTGGTTCTGATTCTGTAAGACGTCTTGTCTGGTGGGGGACAGACCTAGTTATGTTGTGGGGGGGCAGCATCTGAGAAGAACTCTGCATGCCTGTGGCTGGGACCATGAGTGAGAGGGGGCTGTTGCTTGTGGGCCCCTCGCAGGGGCAACTGGTTGGTGCCCGGGTGAGCAGCATGCTGGACTCGGTCGGCCTTGGGCCTGATCCAGCTTCAGGGTTCTTCTGATGCGCTCATGCGGCACTTTCTGCCCAGAGGTTGTGCAGAGAAGGCCAGCCTGACCAAGAGGGGAGTCCGTGCAGCTCCCATGGCCTTTGGCCCCTGCAGACCTCCTCGCGTGTGCAGGCCCCGTCCTCTGTGGCCAGCGCTGCACAGGGGTGGAGAGGATGGGGCAGGCGGGGCGGGCGGGGCCCCCAGTCATCAGCTGCCGCTTGTGCTTTGCAGATGATGGCTGGCTGCACAAGGCTGTGCTCGTGAGGCAGCAGGTCCGGATCATCGAGGAGATCCAGCTCTTCCCTGCCGGGCAGCCTGTCCTGGAGCTGCTGCTGGACCCCGCCCAGGCAAGGCAGGGGGGCCCTCGTGGGGAGCGCCAGCCAGGCCCTCCCGCAGGCCGGGCAGTGGCCAGCCCCTCCCAGGCCTACGCCGAGCACTGCACCCGGCGTAGGGGTCTCCTCGCACTGCTGTGTGCTTGGCTGGAGAGCGCCGCCCCACGCTGCGGAGCGGAGTCCCCCGGCGGCTGCTCCCTCCGCCTCTGCCTTGGGGCTCGGGGCGCCCAGGGCCTGCTTGGAAAGGGGCCGTGGGCGGCGGCTGCGCCTTGCCTCTGGCCCTGTGCTGGGCTGGCCCTCACCTTGGCGAGCTGGAAGCAGGGCCCCTCGGCAGCCAGGCGGAGCTGCACCGGCGGGCCCTTCCCGGGCTGGCGGCAGCCCAGGCGTCGCGAGTGCTGCTGCCCAGGGACAGGGCGCCCCGGCTGACGGCTGCTCCGGGGAGCTGGGCAGGCCCTGCTGAGGCCACCGGGCACCCTGCAGCGGCAGCTGGTGATGGAGCGGGCCGGTGCTGCTGGCGTCCCGCAGAAGGGCCCAGGCCAGCCTCTCCTGTCCTCCCGCAGGGCCGCCTCTACGCCGCCTCCTATGCCGCGCTGGCGCAGGTGCCAGTCGCCAACTGCAGCCTGTACCAGGGCTGCGGGGAGTGTATCCTGGCTCGGGACCCGTACTGTGCCTGGAGTGGCGCCGCCTGCCTGCCCTCTGCCTGGAGCCGCCTGCCACAGCACCAGGATATGTGAGTGCGCCTGCCAGGGCGACGCAGGGGCCGCCCTCCGACATGCCTGCCGCACTGCTGCCCACCTGCCCCTCGCTCCCGCCCCATTGCCTCCCTCTCCCCGCAGGCCCTGGCTCCAGGATGTCGACGGGGGGGATGCGGCACGGCTTTGCCAGGTCAGCCCTGTGGAGCTCAGCCACAGTGCAGGTAAAGGGGCGGGGGGCCGAGTGCTCCGAGACAGAGAGCGGGAGGGGGTGTTTAGCCGCCACGGAGGGGCTCCAGTGGGTAGGCTACGTGCGGCCCTGGCTTGCGGGCCTGGCCACGTGGGAGCCACGGCCTGACCTGCTGCGCGTTCTCTCCCTCCAGCAGACCTGTCCCAGTGCCAGGCTGTGGTGCTGCGCCCCAGTGCCATGGAGGCGCTGCCCTGCCCGCAGCTGTCCAACTTGGCCTCCCAGCACTGGGTGCGTGATGGTGCTGCCCTCGACGACGGTGCCTCCCTGGTGCTGTCAGGAGGAGAATTGGTGCTGGTGGGCGGCCCGGACCGAGCCGGGCGCTATGAGTGCTGGGCTCGGGAAGGCCGCTTCCAGCAGCGGATGGCCAGCTATTGCGTGCAGGTGGAGCAGGCACAGCCGGCCTGGCTGGGGCCAATCCGGGGCCCACTGGAGGCCATCAGCACGTCGAGGAGCACTGCGCCGGTGGCAGCGGGTGGCCTCTCGGCACTGCTGGAGGACAAGACATACTGGACTGAGTTCCTCGTCATGTGTGTGCTATTTGGCGGCACCGTGACTCTGCTGGCCCTGTTGGTCGTGCACCAGCACCGCGACGCCATGAAGGGCTTCCTAGAGCAGGGCTGGTGTGCCAGTCCTGGTGCCAGAGAAGTGCGGCCGGCTGGGCTGCTGGCCGACAGCCTGCCCCTCAATGGCACCAATGTGCCCAGCGCTCTGCCGGCCCACAAGGGCTGCAAGGCGCTCCAGGACAGCCGCAGGGCGAGCACCCCTCAGCAGGAGGGCCCAGCCCACCCCAGCACAGCCTTTGTGGACTCTGGCTGGCGGCTGCTCGGTGCGCACGAGAGTGTGGCGGAGGTCTCTGCTTCTTCCCAGCGGCCCCGAGTGCGCCTCGGCTCCGAGATCCGGGACTCGCTGGTCTAATGGGCGAGCGCCCACTGCACCAGCTGACCCTGCTGTGCTGAGCCTTCCACAGGACTAGGGCTTGGGGCTTCCAGCTCCTCCCGTCATCGGAAAGGTCTCAGGTGGAGGTGCCCAACCCTGCTGTGGCGGGGAGCGGGGCCAGGGGTGGCATCTCTGTCTCCGGGCCCCTGTGCTGCAGCCGTGTGTGACGGCAGGTCCTACCGGGCAAAGGGTGGGCACCCCTTCGCTCAGAGGAGGAGGGGAGGCTCCAGCTGGTGTGGCAGTGCCCAGCTGGGTAGAAGACACCACTGGAAGAGGCACCCTCTCCTAGGCTGTACTTCTAACTTGGAGGAGCCGAACCCTCGGAAGCAGCACTTGAGCGGAGCAGGAGGAGGGCGCTGGCAAGGCCAGCATGGTGGCCTCCTCACAGCCCGTTGGCCAGGGCCTCCACTGCTTGAGGCCGCCCAGTTGCTGCCCCTTCTTTCCGGGGGAGCAGCTGTATGTCAAGGCGTGTCTCACACGTGGGCCAGCTGTGGAAGGGCAGTCTCTCATTGGGTATATTCTGTGCACGGAGGGTTGGGGGGTGGGATCTTGGTCTGGATTCCCCAAAACTGTTACCGGGGGGAGACAGCTGGACATTCAGGGCCACCATGTTTGGCGCACGAGGACGGGAGAGGAGGGCTCCGTTGCCGGGGGAGTGGCAGGTGTACTGCTGATGTTCACTGGGCAGAGAACGTCGGGCCAGCACGTCCGAACGCGTGCCAGTGCGAAGTCTGCCTGGGTGCCCGTGCCGAGTGGTCTCCTGTCTGGGCCAAGTAGGTGCCTGGGCATGTTGCTAGGGAAACAGCACTGCTGTCCCACACCTTTCACAAGTGCACTCACCCAAACTGTTGTGTGTGTTTTTACATGAAGTAGACGTGTCTCCTTTGGCACCTGCGTGAGACTTGCCGCTCTTCCTACAGCCCATCACCTGCTCCACTACCTCATGCTGGAGTCCCACTTCACAGGGTCTCCGTGGGGCCCAGCTCTGCTCTGCTGCCTTCAGAGTCTGTTTCGAGATAGCAGCAGGCATGCCTCTCCCTCTGCAGGCCAGATGGGCTAGCCTGGCAGGCCAAATCTGGCCCATGGGCTGGAAGGTCCCTCTCCCTGCTTTAGATTTCTGAGCAGTGGTAGTTCTGGTAGCAGCAGGCCCAAGAGGGACTGCTGCAGCTCAGGCCCTGCAGGATCCCTCAACTGCCTCTGCAGTGGGTGTGCAGCCACGGGCGTCCCTTGGTCCCAAGCGCTAGCCCGCCTTGGCCAGCTCCCTGTCCGGGCCTCTTAGGTTGCTCAAGGAAGGGAAGCTTTAGGGTGGATAACAATCAATTTTTTAAAATGGTGTTAATTTTTTTTAATCAAATACTAGATTTCTCTCATATTTTAAAACAATTACAATTAAAACATCATAAACATGCTAAACCTACACTTTGTCTCATAAGAATTAATGGCTCTGTCACACCTACATAGATTGGTAAGTAATTCAATCAAAGGCCTTCATTGTAGTTTTTCATGTCATGAAAATGGTTCTGGCCTTCTTGAAAGTTCTGGCCTTTTGTTTCTCTGACAAAAGTCATGTGTGCAAAGCCACAGGCTTGATAGGACTGTAGTTCTGTGCTTATGGGGTGGTGGAGCTGGGCAAAGCAAGGCAGAGGATTTAGTCAAGACAAAGACAATACAGGGTGGATAAAAATTGATGTGCTTTTTAATAAAACCTCCAGAAAAAAACAGTTTTAAGAAATGTAAATTAGCATTTTGATTTTTTTTAAATGTAAATACTACGTTTCTATTAAATAACTAGGTTAACATTAAATAATCTGAATATAAGCAGTTAGCTGTACATTTAATCTCAAACTGAATCAGGGAGCAATCCTATGTGCCCGAGGCAGCATCTGAGGGACATAGGATTTTCCGGTTCCAAGCTACAGAACTGCACTCTTCACCCCGCCCCCCTTGGAGCTGGCACGGAGAGAAGCGTACCAGCTGCTTCTCAGTGCTCATAAAATGGAGCGAGGAGAGGGGGAGAAGAGTGGGGCGGCATCCTACAATTGTTCCTATGGCCAACCCAGCCTCCTTCCCTCCCTGATGCCTCTGCTAGATGGGCGAAATCACCCGCCTAGCTAGAACACAGAGCCAGGAGCGAGGGCCCGCCTCTCTGTGGGAGACTCGCAAGCCTCCTGGTTCAGCGGTGTGCGAGTGCCCAGGGCACAGCCCATAGGACGGCGCCCTCAGGGTCTCTTATCAGACACGAGAGCCTGGCTTGCATGAGCAAACAAGCCACCGTGGCTTATTTTGATGCTTGGCCCGTACTGGGCACCATTTCCCTAATTACCTGCCTGGTCGTGTTGTCTGAACCCCTGCAGCATAGTTTGTCTGAGGGGGTAACGACCCTCAAATAACCCAACAACAGCCTGTGGCTTTGGACGACACAAGCTGTGCCTGGGCAAGTAATTAGAGAAATGGTGCCACACACACACTGGGAATTAAAATAAACACTGTGGCTTATTATAGAAAATCCTCCTCTAATTCAGTGACCCAGTTCACATGATTAAGCCATGGTGGCTTATTTTGATTGTGCAAAAAGGTTAAAGGATGGTCTTCTACAGAAATGAAGAACAAATCTGATCATTTCTCAAATACAAATATGGTAGGTAAACAGAGGCGTTCCATTTTCACCTGATGAAAACAGAGCGTTCTAGTCTTCCAAACTATCAAACCTTGCTTCAGCCATAGGCATTTCATTTTTGCTTCCTACTTCATCTTGGCCCAGCCTCAACCTCACAAAAAGTGAAGCAACAAGGAGCGATACTGGAAAGAAAAGTAGAAGACAGAATTGGCCCGAGTGCATCCGCCTGTATTCCCATTCTTCAATTGCAATCGTATAACCCTTTGCCTGGGAGTGAGCCTCGCTGAACGCAATGAAACTTATTTCTGAGTGGACATGTGGAGAGTTCTGCTCTTAATTTCAAACTGTTGTGGGAGGAAAGCGCACAACATCTATACAGGGAGGCAAAGAGATGCAAAGCCGCCTTGTAAGAATGAAACAATGTAAATACTAACCTATTCAGCTGTAAATTAACATGGTTTAGTGGTCAGATTAGCACCAGTGTTTAAGAAATATATGAAAAGGTTTCAGTGGGAAATTTGATTTAAACCCGTCCACTGTGGAGCCAGGCTTAAAAGCTGCTGCACCACTGAACAGAGGTGCCCAAGGGCTGCTGTAGGCTGGGCTGGGAGGACACTAGGGTGCGGTGTAACAGGGGCATGGCAGGAGAGGGGCCTGGCTCCCCCCAGCACTCTCAGTAGTTCATTCGTTATGAGAGGGACAAACTCCTCCCCACCAGCCCTCGCCAGGCCATGCCAGATTAGGCCCTCCTGGGGTGCCCGCTGGGTGTTGGGTGGCTTCCCCGCTTTTGTCAGCCCCCCCCCGGGCCGAATGCTCTTCCTGAGACTTAATTGCATGCAAGAGTTTTAAGCCACAATGTGCTAGATGTTCTGGCCCTGCCCCTTGTACATTTGGCTGCCCCCAGCCCTGAGATGCTGCCCCTGAGTACTTCTCCAAAACAGAACGTGGCCCTTGGCCTGGAAGGGCTGCCCGCGCCAGATGCGAGAGCGCGCTGTGCTCTGCCAACCTGTGAGCAGTGCCAGCTGAGCTCCCTGGCCCTTGCCACTAAGGGGGAAAGACATGCCACAGTGACAGGCAGGATCCCAGCTACTGAATTTTATTAGTGTAAGTATGGAAACCAAACAAGGCCAAGACAGGTCTTGAAACAGACTTTGGAAAGCAGCAACAGCTGTGGCTCCCAGGTGAGCCCCTCCCCCAGCTCAGAGAACAGAAGCAATAGAACTAGCCTGAAGATTCAGGCCCCTCAGGCGGTTGGGCCAAGCTCCGCTCTCCTGTGTTCCCCTTGGGCAGCCGATCCACAAGGAGGAGAGAGAGAAGCGAGACTGTGCCATGGGGATGCGTGGCTGGAGGAGCAGTCCAGTTCCCAGTGGGCAAGCTCCAGGCCGCAAAGAGTATGCAAGGCAGCAGCCAACTCGGAAGCAGCCCAGCACTGCTGCAGAGGCACAGAATCTCTTGACGTACCAGCCTTGCTCTGCTCCTATGGCAGCTCTAGCTACCAGCAGCCAATGGCCCGCAGAGTGGCAAGTGAGAGGACTACAAGGAGGACAGAAATCTCCTTGAAGCTTGGCTTCCCACCGCAAGTGAAACAGCCAGCCTGGGTTACCAGACAAAGGCCGTGGCCAGTGTGCAGTGTACAGACCACAGCTGCCAGCATTCCTGACTCCACCGCTTTCTTGGCTGAAACACCAGCTGTGGAAAAACGAAGATCAAAAGTTGGTGGGGCCAGCATGCTGGCCTTGTGGTGCATGAGGGCTGGGGGCAGAATGCTGGGATCCCCTTGGGCACAGCTGTCAACGTTGGCTGGGAAGAGGGAATGGCGTCTTTCCACAGAGACACAGTGGAGTCTTCAGTGGGGGAGCGGAAGACTTGAGATCAAATCACAGCACGATTTTGAAGGAACTGGAAAAGAAAGAGGGACGCGTTTCACTTTACAAACTTTGTTAGCAATCACCCATACTGTTGAAACAGGCTCCTGAAGTATATGTCCCTCCCACATGGAAGAGATGGGTACTGGGTGAACCAGGGAGCAAGCCATCCATCCACTCAGCTCAGCCCAGCCCAGCCCAGCCCAGCCCAAGGTGAAGCAGAAAGAGAAAGGCAGAAGGTACCTGGAGAAGTCTGGTGATCGGGAAATTATGTGCTGGAATTCAGAGAGGTTGATGGTCCCATCTTTGTCTATATCTGACTCCTCTAAGATCTGCAGAAAATGAAGGAGACTTGCTGGACAAGGGCAAGACCAGCTCCAGCCACCCCACCCCTGCCCCGCCCCGCCAAATGAACTACAGATGTGATGGGAGCACCCTTCACCATCAGCACTCACGTTCTGGATGAGCTGGTCCATCTCCACTGAGCTCAGTCGGCTGTCTTCTCCTTCCCCAGTCAGGCAGTTTACCAGATTCTCCAAATCCTTCTTGTCTAGAGTTCCATCATCATCAAAATCTAGCAGCAGGAGTCAAGAAAAGAACCTGCTGTTAGATGATACTCACTAAGCTACGAAGTACTATGTTGGTTCTTTAGGAAAGGGCGCTTCGCTTGTGCCCTGACACAGGCATTTTCCATAAAGGAGCTTGTTGCCCATAAGTGAGTCCTGTTCAGCAGTCACAGGAGTGTCTAGATGGCTGTTGACCAAGAGGAAGCCACTGACCCCTTGAGCCAGCCTGGTTACTGCAACGTTCAGGTTGTCCTGGCGCCCATGCTGCTCTTGCCATGGAGACAGCCTGTTGCAAGCTGGTACCTGGGCTTAATACTGTGCTTGCATGAACAGTTATTTCAGTTCGACAAATTATCTGAGCTCTCACCTGCTAAATTCAAATGAGGATGGAACAGCACTATTGTTGTTGTTCAGTCGTTCAGTCGTGTCCGACTCTTCGTGACCCCATGGACCATAGCACGCCAGGCCTTCCTGTCCTGCGCTCTCTCCCGGAGCGTGCTCAAGTTCATATTCATTGCATCCGTGATGCTATCTAGCCATCTCATCCTCTGCCGTCCCCTTCTCCTTTTGCCTTCAGTCTTTCCCAGCATCAGGGTCTTTTCCAGGGAGTTTTCTCTTCGCATTAGGTGGCCAAAATATTGGAGCTTCAGCTTCATTATCTGTCCTTCCAATGAGCACTCAGGGTTGATTTCCTTTAGGATGGACTGATTTGACCTCCTTGCAGTCCAGGGGACTCGTAAGAGTCTTCTCCAGCACCACAGTTCGAAAGCATCAATTCTTCGGCGCTCAGCCTTCCTTATAGTCCAGCTCTCACAGCCATACATTACTACTGGGAAAACCATAGCTTTGATTAGACGGACCTTTGTCGGCAAGGTGATGTCTCTGCTTCTTACTATGCTGTCTAGGTTGGCCATAGCTTTCCTCCCAAGGAGCAAGCGTCTTTTAATTTCAGGGCTACAGTCACCGTCTGCGGTGATCTTGGAGCCCAAGAAAGTAAAATCTGTCACTGCTTCCATTTCTTCCCCTTCTATATGCCAGGAAGTGATGGGGCCAGATGCCATGATCTTAGTTTTTGTAATGTTGAGTTTCAAACCAGCTTTTGCACTCTCCTCTTTCACCCTCAACAAGAGGCTCTTGAGATCCTCTTTGCTTTCTGCCATTAGGGTGGTATCGTCTGCATATCGGAGGTTGATGATAATTCTCCCAGCAATCTTAATTCCGACCTCTGATTCATCCAACCCGGCGCTTCTCATGATGTACTCTGCATATAAGTTAAATAAGCAGGGTGACAATATGCAGCCTTGTCGTACTCCTTTCCCAATTTTGAACCAATCGGTTGTTCCATGTCTGGTTCTTACTGTTGCTTCTTGACCCTCGTACAGGTTTCTCAGGAGACAGGTAAGGTGTTCTGGTACTCCCATCACTTTAAGAATTTGCCACAGTTTGTTGTGATCCACACAATCAAAGGCTTTAGCGTAGTCAATGAAGCAGAAATAGACGTTTTTCTGGAATTCTCTTGCTTTCTCCATGATGCAGCGAATGTTGGCGATTTGATCTCCAGTTCCTCTGCCTCTTCTAAACCCAGCTTGTACTTCTGGTAGTTCTCGGTTCGCATACTGCTGAAGCCTAGTTTGTAGGATTTTGAGCATCACCTTGCTGGCATGTGAAATGAGCGCAATTGTGCGGTAGTTTGAACACTCTTTGGCGTTGCCCTTCTTTGGAATTGGAATGTAAACTGACCTTTTCCAGTCTTGTGGCCACTGTTGAGTGTTCCAGATTTGTTGGCATATTGAATGCAGCACTTTAACAGCATCATCTTTTAGGATTTTAAATAGCTCGGCTGGAATACTGTCATCTCCGCTAGCTTTGTTGTTAGTAATGCTTCCTAAGGCCCACTTGACTTCACTCTCTAGGATGTCCGGCTCAAGTTCAGTGACCGCACTATCATGGCTATCAGGGACATTCAGATCTTTCCTGTATAGTTCTTCCGTGTATTCTTGCCACCTCTTCTTAATCTCATCTGCTTCTGTTAGGTCCCTGCCTTCTTTGTCCTTTATCATGCCCATCTTTGCACAAAACGTTCCCTTGAGATCTCCAATTTTCTTGAAGAGATCTCTAGTCTTTCCCATTCTGTTGTTTTCCTCGATTTCTTTGCATTGTTCATTTAAGAAGGCCTTCTTGTCTCTCCTTGCTATTCTCTGGAACTCTGCATTCTGTTGGGTATATCTTCCCCTTTCTCCCTTGCTTTTCGCTTCCCTTCTTTCCTCAGCTACTTGTAAAGCCTCATCAGACAGCCACTTTGCTTTCTTGCATTTCTTTTTCTTTGGGATGGATTGAGTTGCTGCCTCCTGAACAATGTTACGGACCTCCGTCCATAGTTCCTCAGGCACTCTGTCTATCAGGTCTAATCCCTGAAATCTATTCCTCACCTCCACTGTATATTCATCAGGGATATGATTTAGGTCATACCTGAACGGTTTAGTGGTTTTCCCGACGTTCTTCAATTTAAGCTGAAATTTTGCAAGAAGCAGCTCATGATCTGAGCCACAGTCAGCTCCAGGTCTTGTTTTTACTGACTGTATGGAGCTTCTCCATCTTTGGCCGCAAAGGACATAATCAATCTGATTTCGATATTGACCATCTGGTGACGTCCATGTGTAGAGTCGCCTCTTGTGCTGTTGGAAAAGAGTGTTGGCTATGATCAGCATGTTCTCTTGGCAAAACTCTATTAGCTTTTGTCCTGCTTCATTTTGTACACCAAGGCCATGCCTGCCTGTTATCCCGGTGATTTCTTGACTTCCTACTTTAGCATTCCAATCCCCTATGATGAAGAGGACATCTTTTTTGGGTGTTAGTTCTAGAAGGTGTTGTAGGTCTTCATAGAACCGATCAACCTCAGCTTCTTCGGCCTCAGTGGTTGGGGCATAGACTTGAATTACTGTGATGTTGAATGGTTTGCCTTGGATTCGTACTGAGATCATTCTATCATTTTTAAGATTGTACCCCAGTACTGCTTTTCCCACCCTTTTGTTGACTATGAGTGCTACTCCATTTCTTCTAAGGGATTCTTGCCCACAATAGTAGATATGATGGTCACCTGAATTAAATTCGCCCATGCCTGTCCATTTTAGTTCGCTGATTCCCAAGATGTCGATGTTCAATCTTGCCATCTCATGTTTGACCACCTCCAGCTTACCTTGATTCATTGATCTGACATTCCAGGTTCCTAAACAATATTGTTCTTTACAGCATCGGATTTTCTTTTCACCACCAGACACATCCACAGCTGAGTGTCCTTTCGGCTTTGGCCCAGCCGCTTCACTCTTTCTGGCGCTACTTGGAAATACCCTCTGCTCTTCCCCAGTAGCATATTGGACACCTTCCGACCTGAGGGGCTCATCTTCCGGCGTCATATCTTTTAGCCTTGTGATACATTCCATGGGGTTTTCTTGGCAAGAATACTGGAGTGGGTTGCCATTTCCTTCTCCAGCACTATGGACTCCTTCATCTTTGTAACCCCTATACCCTGAGCTAGCTGTTTGTGTGAACATTTACTTTGGTAATGTAGAGTAGAGCCTTCATCCCTTCCAGGCAGTAATAAATCCATCCCCTATCCCTGAAAGCAGAGCAATGGAGAAGCCTAGAATTCCCCGTGGCCTTCCGGATATTGTTGGACTTCAACTCCTATCAGCCCCACACAGCATGGCCAATGCTCATGGGTGATGCGAGTTGAGTCCAACTACTGGGTAGTTTGCCTTCAAACACAGGCTCTCCACTGCTCACCACAGATAACTGCCATTTCTCTGCTATTACCTGGCTTTTTAAAAACCATCTATGCCAGTGCTCTCATCGCTGATTTAGACAATGAATCACATACTCAATGTCCCTGAATGATCCCTATGCTTTTTGGAAAGAGAGATGCAGAAAGGGGCACCTCAAATGATCAAGGAGCTGGAGCATCTCCCCTATGAAGGAAGGTTAGAACAGCTGAGCTTGGTTAGCTTGGAAAAAAGGAGGGTCAGGGGGGACATGACAGAAGTGTCCAAAATTATGCCTGGTGTGGAGAATGTGGATAAGGGAGACCTTTCTCCCTCTCACATAATACTAGAACCCAACGGGGTTACTTCATGAAGCTGACTGGTGGCAGATTCAGGACAGATAAAAGGAAGTACTTCCTCACCCAGCACATAGTTAAACTGTGGAATTTGCTGCCGCAGGATGTAGTGATGACCACCCATTTGGATGGCTTTAAAAGGGGGTTAGACACATTCCTGGAGGAGAAGACTATCCATGGCTATGTGTGACCTCCAGTACCAGAGGCAGTGAGCCAGTTGTACATCAACATGTACACCAGTTGCTGGGGAACATAGGTAGGAGGATGCTGTTGCACTTACCTCATGCTTGTGGGTTCCTGGTCAACAGCTGGCTGGCCACTGTGTGAACAGAATGCTAGACTAGATGGACCCTTGGTCTGATCCAGCAGGGCTCTTCTTATATTCTTCTGGAGTGGCAGCTGAATATATACCAGTATAATCCCTGCCCAGAGGCAGTCATCTGGGAAAATTATTCTCTCTCTCTCTCTCTCTCTCTCACACACACACACACACAGGATGACACTTACCAAAGATGCGGAAGGCATAGTGTGATTTGATGTCTGGTGTAGCTGAGTCGCTAAAGACGCTCAGCATGTCCAGAAAATCCTCGAAGGACATGCTGCCCTCACCATCCTCAGCTGTAGAGAAGACACAGCAGATCCGATGCCGGAAGGGGTTTGCCTGGAGCCACAAGGAGGAACCATAAGACCAGAAAGGGGTGGGTGGGAGCCTTATTGCTGTAGAATATAAAGCTGAACTTCCACCATTAACAGTGAAACCAAAGTGTTAAGACCCTACTTGGAATTTCACACCAGATGCCCAAGATCACAACTTTGTGCTCTTCTGTCAATTCTACCATGCTACTATATTTGGAAATATGTACAAGGCAATGTGGAATGATCAGCAGTCAGCAAGGAAAAGAAAGCCACCAGGTGGGGGGCAGGCACCCTGGTGCCCTCCAGAAGTTTGGGGGCACTATAACTCCCACAACCCCCTACCACAGTCACTAGCCGTGGCTGATGGGAGTTGCAGTCCAAAACACTGGAGGTGCCAAGTTGATTAACAGCTACATTAGGCCAGCCGCCCTATCAGCAAGCTGAACCTACTGATCTATATGGGATCTACGCCAAGAATACCACTAGTCGTTCCAAAGGAATGTTGTCGGATGCAACCCAACCAAGCTGTGGGATTATACACAACCCAGTTAGAACTTGCCAAATGCCTCTAGACTACCCCCTCCTGCCAGGCCCAAGGCAAACCTGCCAAGCCCAACACACCCGCAGCTCAGGTAGCGTTAGGATCTTGCTCTTGGGCACCCTTGCCATGACAGCCTGGTCCCGCTCCTCCTTGGACAGCAGGTCGCTGAATCGTCTGTGGGCCCTGGAAGAGAAGCCAGTGGCAGCTACTTGGGAGCATTTCTTTACCTGGAAGGATTCACCCCACAGCAGGTGCCCGCTTCCCAGGGTGGAGTGCCAGAGAGGCCTTGGCAGGCCTCCAGGTAACAGCCTCTGTGGCTGCCCTTTGGGGGCGGGCCTGTGTCAGGCCCTGTCCTGCCTTGCCCGCGACTTCTCTGCCCCACACCAAACCTGCTCCTCCACCCACCCCGGCCAAAAACTCGAGGCGCGTAGCACAGAGCCACACGCCTCGAGCAGCGCCTGCCTCTGCCAACCCTGGGGGCTCTGGAGAGGGGGGTGACCCTCGGGAACAGCACCTCTCCAGAGCTCCTGGGGCTGAGGCGGCCCAGGCTGGGGGCTCCATGCCCGCAGGGGGAGGCGCCACACTCCGAGCTTATGGGGGGCGGGCAGGCGGGAGGGGGCGCTGCAGCTCAGGGGGAAGCCCGGCCTCCTCGGCCTGCCCGCCAACAGCCGGACCCCAGGCGACCTCCCCTCGGGCAGCCCGACAGCCGAGGCCTCGCGGCTTCACGCGGGCCAGTGGCAGGGATGAGCAAAGCTCCCGGGCCGAGGCCTCGTCGCCCCCGCTGTGCAGCACGAGCCGCGCCGGGCCAGCTCGCCGTCGAGGGTACTCACAGCAGAATCTCCTGCTTGCTCAGGAAGGTCAGCTCCTAGGAAAGAGGCGGGGGGGGGGGTTAGTGTTCCGGGGAAGCGGCGCGCGGGCCCCGCAGGGCGCCCGCCCTCCCGCGGCAGGATCGGGGCCCCAGCCCGCGGCCGAGAAAGCTCTCCGGGGGCCGGGCCACCCCTCCCGGGGCGGTGGCTTCCTCCGGCCCCCTCGAGGCACCTGGTACTCTCCCAGCAGATCGCGGGGCAGGCGGCTGCCCGAGGCCCCCATGGCGACGGGACGGGACCCAACTCCCAGCCAACTCCAGGAACTTCCGCGTTCTCGCCCCGCCCCGCCGCCAGGCAGCCTCTCGGCGGCGCCACCGCCCCTTAACGCGACAGGCGCAGCCCGGCTTGCGCGCGGCCGGCGTCCCGGAGGAGGCGGCCGCCTGCCCCGGACGCCGGCCGGCGCGGGCGCGCCGCTGCCTCGCCCCTCGCTCGCCTGCCCGCGAGAATAGCAGCAGGGTCGTGGCCGAGCTCTGCCGCCGCGGCTCGTGGCCCGCCCCGCGAGGTGACGGGCGGGCTCCCGGGACGCGCCCCCCGCCTCCTCGGGCGGGCGCGCCCCGCTTGCGCTGCCTCCGGACGGGCAGGACAGGCAGGGCCGCCCGCGCCGTCGAGGCCGGCGCCTGCCCGGCCAGAGCCCGAGGCGCGGCTGCCGCGGCGAACGGGCGGCGACCGACCCGCGGGCTTCGGTGGCCGTGGGCTGCGCCGCGCGCCCCCGCGGAGGAGGCCGGCCCGCTAGCCCAGTCGCCGCCGCGCGCCCGATGACGGCGGCTGAGCCGGCTACCGCCGCCCGAGACGCGGCCAGTCCGACGCGGGCAGCGCGGCAGGCCAGGTGAGGGGACGGGCGGGCAGGAGGGGTCCGGAGGGGCTTCGCGCCGGGCTCGGCGCGAGCCCCGGAGCCTGGCTAGGGGGCGCCGCCGCCTCGCCCTCCGTCTGCAGCAGCGGCGGGGGCGGGCTGCCAGCAGCCGGCCAGCGCCGCTTGGCCCCGGGGCTCCTCCTGGAGGCGACGGCCGCGGCCCCCGCAAGGCGAGACATCGCCACGCGCAGGCGCTCCGGAGCGCCCCGGCCTTCCGGACCGACAGGCTCGGGCCGAGAGGCTCCGCCTGGCTAGGGCTGCCTGGCCCGCCCCGGCGAGGAGCGCCGCCCCGGCTGCGGGAAGGGCTCCGCACGCCCGCGCTCTCCCCTCGAGCATGCGCGGAGGGGCGGCTCTGCCTTGGGCAGGCGCGGCCGGCGGCCCGTGCAGGCGCAGGCGGGCGTTGCGGCGAGGCAGTCGCTCGCCCCGGTTATGGGCTGACGGACTGGCGGAGAGCCGGCGCGGCAGCCTCGGCCCCTCTGCAGCGGCGCTCCTCGCGCGACTGGCCGAAGGGCTCCTTTACGCGGAGGTACAGATCATAGAATAGTTGGGTTGGAAGGGGCCTAGAAGACCATCGAGTCCATCCCCTGCTCAGTGGAAGCCAATAACACCTGGACCCCCCCGAAACGCCTGTGAATGCGCCAGCAGGCGCAGGAGCGGTGAGGTGGCCAGGTGGCATTATGCCGTCTGGTTTTGGAGATCGCGTAGAAATGAGGCAATTCATAAATATCTCTAGATAAAATATACCTAAGAGCCTCATCTGGAAGCCCTAAGAAGGGAAAGGTGAAACAGCTGCCCAGTGGGTGCTTCCAGGCAGATGGGTCCTCATGCTACCTATGAGAAGGCCTTGTGCAGCAATTCTGCCTTTCTTCCTGGATGAATTTACCCTGGGGGAGAAATTATGGAAGAAGTGATGGGGAAACATGGGACGGTCACAGATTGAGGAAGACGGCATCTGGACTCCCTGTACAATTCCACAAGGGAGGCAGGGTGACAAACACCTCTTCTGGAAGCACCCAGTACTCTCTATTGATTGGTAGCATTAGGAGGCCTCTGTCTGGAAGCACACAGAAGTAGGATCGACACTCTTGGGGGCTGTTCAGGAGCATGCTCTGCCCTTCTTTGTTCTGTTCTATTTCAGACCTGCAGCAGAACCTCACATTGCCTCCCGCATGGCAATGGGGCTGGGTGACACAAGCCAGGATCTACTGAGCTCCCGATCACAGGAGGGGCCTGCCCTCCCCTCTGCAGAGGTCTTTGTCTATGATGAGGGGGACTTTGTGTTGCATGGAGTGGAGTGGCAGGGAAGTGGTCTGCGTGGGCTGGCCAGCCACCCCCTGTCCCGCTTTGACAGAGTCCTGCAGTTAGGATGGAAGGACAGACTGAACAGGGGGCTTTTCCGCTACCACTTGGGAGAGCTACAGACCCGGATCCTGCCAGGGACTGTAGGGTTTGTGGCGCAGTTGAATATCCAAAGAGGGTTGGAGAGAAGAAGACCACAGCAGATCCAAAGTGTCCAACAGAGATTTGACCCCCAGCAATTCAATTTCAGTAGGATCCAGCAGGAGGAGGTTCTTTTCTGCATGACCAGAGGCTGCGCTCCTTCAACAGGTGCTCAGATCCTAGCAGGCCCTCCCTGTGTCCTCGTAGTGATTAACGCCAGCCCCTTGCAGTTTGGACACATCCTCCTGATCCCTGACCCTGCACTTTGGTTGCCCCAGATCCTCACACCAGAGGCCCTTCACTTTGGCCTGGATGCCATCCTCCTCAGCGCCCATCCTGGATTCCGCATTGGTTTCAACAGCCTTGGAGCTTTTGCCTCTGTCAATCACTTGCACCTGCATGGATATTATCTGGACTGGGAGCTGCTAGTTGAATCTGCCCCCTGCAAGCCCCTTCTGCCTGAAGCAAACTTCTATCTACTGCAGGGAGTCCCAGCTCCTGGCTTCCTGTTCTACAGTGATGGGCAGCAGTTAGAGAAGTTGACACACCAAATTGGCCAGGTCACCAACTATCTGGTAAAGAAGGAGATTGCACACAACCTGTTTATAACCCGGGGTGCTAGACCTGAGGGACCCATTCGCCCAGGAACTCAGCCTGGGATCCGGATCATTGTCTGGGCTAGGAAAGCCTGCTTTGGTATCAAAACAGAGTCTGCATTCAATGTGGCACTCTGTGAGCTGGCAGGGCACCTGCCCATCAAAACTGCCCAAGATTTTGAGGACCTCACAGAGGCATCAGCCATTCACACAATTCAGACATACCTCCTTTCGGACTTCCAGTTTGCCAAGCTGCAATGTGAGCTAGTGGACCTCCTCAAAGGGTAGCACCCCAAAAGTGATTTTCCCATTTTAGATAAGCTGCTAATTTGTGCCTCTTTGCTAGTTTGTTCTTTGCAGAGCAAGGGAGGCCTCCCGCTCATACATACATCATGGTGGGAGGACATGGAAGATTACTGGCCAATAAAGCACAAGGTCAACTGGATTAATCATTGTTCACTGAGGTCATAACTGATAAGGAAACATAGAAGCCTCTGGAAATATTAGTTGCTTATCCCATCTGGGGTGTTTAGAGGGGAATCTGAGTTTAGTGCAGAGGCTTCTGATGGAGCAATGTACCTGGTAAGCACAGATGACAGAGCTTCATTTCTGCAAGGAAGAGTCATACTCCTTTTGTATCTGTGTTCCAGCTAATGGTGCCACCATTGCCATGTTCTGCCTGTATACAAGAGGTCCTTTGTGCCCCTCCTCCACTTATAGCTTTAAGTCACTGCTTAGATGTCATTTATATATATATTTAGCTTTACAACCAACATGTGAAGCAGATTAGCAAAGAAGGATCAATAACTTCGTTCCGGGAGCTTTTGTAGCTGAGGAGAAACCAGATACCTTCGAATGCTAAAATATTGTTTCTCTTGTCTGAGGATGACAAGGTTTCTCTTGTCATCGGCCAGGAGATTTTGGCACCAAGATGTTTAGCTGCAAGTGTATAACCTCTGCCTAAAATAAGATGCTGCCAGTCAGTGTAGAGGTAGACCAGGGGTGGGCAACATAGAGCCTGAGGCGAGGCATCCCTGTGTGCCATTTCCCCACTCTGCTGGGGAAAAGGGTGTGTGAGGGGAGGCTTTAACTGTAGTAGCAATGTAGAGGGTCAGACTAAGTAGCCTCGTGCCTCATGTTCTTGCTGAGCTCTTGCTCTCTTGAATATCTGTTTGTAAGCTGACGAGACGAGACGCAGGAATTTCTTATCTTGTCAACAAAGCTAAGGTCAGAGTTATGTTCTCTGCTAATCATGCCTACCCTATAACCCATTTCCTGTGTTATAAACAATTGTGCTAGGAGAGGAAATGCTGAGTACTGCAAACCCACACGGAAAGGGGCGGGGGAGATTTTGCCTATGTGTCACAATATCTATAAAAACAATTTGCTTATGTAAATCGGGGCTTTTGGCACTTTGGAAGTGATTCCAAAATCCAAAGCCATAAAGCCCGTGCGTTAATAAAGGAGAACTCTTTTTCCTTCACTCCGTGGTCTCTCTGACTCTGATTTCTGCAACATAACCTTGCCTCCAACCCAGCGATACCCGTCTCTATAACTAGGGTAGAGGTGAGATTAAAGCCTCCTCCCTACTCGAGTGATCTGCAGGAGGCGTGCGAATGTCTGCTTCTGTGTGTGTGTGTTTGCACATACGTGGCTGCCAACTGGGCACCCCCGCTATAGCCATGCAAGTTGTCCACCTCTGCTGTGGGCAATACTGAGCCAGGTAGACCAGTGGTTTGACTCGGTATAACCCATTTTCCTATGTAACCATGTCATACCAAAGGAAAGCGGGGATAGGCCTGGGCCGGGGCTTCCCGTGAGATCCTGCCCGCCCCCTTGAAGCGCCAGCAGGCAGGAAGCCAGCGCGCCGCCTGGGCGCTGGAGGAGGAAGAGGAGACGCAGGGGGCCCCGAAGCCGCGCCCGCGCTAGGCAGGGCCGCCCTCCCGCCCGGGGCTCGTGGCGCTATCGACGGCGCGCCATCCGGGCAGATGGCCCTCCGCGAAGCGCCCCGGGAGTCGCGCAGCCGAGATGGCGGGGGCCTGCCGGGTCGTCTCGGCCTCCCGAAGGAGTCGATCCCGGGGAGCCCCGCAGGCTCCGCCTCCGTCACCGCCCCGCCCTGCCGGGACGCTCCCGAATAAGAACGAGCCGGCCAGAGCAGCGCCGGATGCGGAAACGCGGCCTTCAAAAGCCTGCGCGCGCGCAGCCCGCCGCCGCGAATCAGGGAGCCGGGCGCAGGCCAATGGCGAGCGGGCCTTCGTCGCGTCACAGAGGTCACTCGCTGATGACGCCCCATCAGCGCGGCGGGCGGCGGGCAGGGGCGCTCTAGCCCCTCGAGCCCGCCTTTGCGGCCGCGGTGAGCCGGCTCCGCCCCCTCGCCGTCGCCCACCCGAGGGGCGGGGCCTGCTGTTGGCATGGTGACCGCGTCAGGGCCCGAGGGAGCCCGAGGCCCAGGTGCCGCCGCCGCCGCCGCCCGGGGGAAGCCGCGGGGCCCGGTGAGGCGCCTGCGCCGAGGGCGGGAGGGGCCTGCGCGGCCCGCCGGCCGGGGCGGGGAGGAAGCGCTTCCTGGCTAGGCGCGGCCGGCCGGCCGGAGGAGCCCGGGGACGTCCCAGCGCGGGTGGTGCGGGGAGTGGGGGGCCGCCGCCTTTCCCCCGCCCCACGTGGCAGGCGGCGAACGGAGCGGGAGCTCCGGCTTCCAGGGGCCTTGTGGGAGTCGCCGCGCACACCTGCGAAATGGGGCCGTTAAGGCCCCGCTTCACAGGAGTGCGAGCGAGACGAGTGGCGATCCGTAACCCGAGACCCGGCGCACCCCGGGCCAAGCGTGACCCTTCGCAGCCCCGCGCAAGCTGCGCCCCTTCCGGGCGTCTTCCCATTTGGGCTCTCTAGCTGGGCACCTCCGTCGTGTCGGGTGACTTGGAGGGCCGCGTCTCAGCAGCAGGACCACGCTTCGCTCGTAAGCTCAGTCCGCCGGACGTGCAGCGAACGCCTCGCCCGGGATTGGAAGGGCCTCCCCTTAGGCCTCGCAGCGCCACTGCCCCGCCCAGCCGATACCGCGGGCTGAGGGGGCCCACCACTCTAGGTAGCCCGGCGGGAAGCCCACAGGAAGGGAGGATGGCTCAGGTGGCTGGAGAGGCTTGAGGAGAGAACAGCACAGATGGTGCGATATAAATATGTGTGGATGTACTTACTTGTTTTACCTGAGAGATTGGAACCTTACCCTTCAACTAGTTTCCAGGTGGCTTATAAAAAGTTAGAATTGCAGTAAAACAAATTATGCCAAAATCATGAAAACACCACAGTATAAAGGAGCACTATAAGAAAGACAAGTTCTGCTTTGGATTTCATTATCCGTAATAATGAATGCAGGTGCTGCTGACACAGATTGCTCTGTGACAACAGAATGCTGGACTAGATGGCCCCTTGGTCTGATCCAATATGGCTATAATGTTCTATGACACCTTTTCCCTCATGCTATTTGCAAGAGTGCCTGAGAGAATGAAGATCAACATAGATGAAAGCAGTGAGTCTGAGAATGAAACAGATGAAGACGAAGAGGAGGACGAGGAGGAAGAAGAAGGAGGTCTGTCAGATGAGTCTGCAAATGAATGCCTTAAGAGACTGGAGGCAGAAAATAAAGCATCTCAGCACAACAGCGCTCAGGACAAGGAACAAGCCCTGAGCCGAGGGCACAAAGGCAATGGCCAAGCAGGCAAGAAGAGTGACCAGCCCAGTGTTTCCTTGGTAGATCTGGAAGAACAAACAACAGAAGATTGTGAGCCAGAAGAGACAAGGAGAAAGAAAAAGAAAAAACATAGGTGTGTCCTCTCTCCATGCTTCCATTCAGTCCCCCGGACACCTGTGTCGAATCTTGGGAGGGAGCTGTGGGCTTTTCATGTATACATCCGAGTCCATATTCCACCAGTGTTGGAATCTACTCCACCCTCCCACAGGTCTCTCATTTGGCCCCAGAGTCACTGCTTGTCCCGGGCTAAGGGGCTGCAGCCTTGAGGTTTGCAGGGTTATCCCCATTTTCTTGAGTGATTTTTCTCCCAGCTGTCACTGCTTTCCACAGACCAGCTCTCCCCAGCTGCTGAGCAGTGGCTTTCTCCCATCTTTTTTCTAGGCTGCTGTCCATCAACCTGACCAATTGCAAATACGAGAGCGGTAAGCTGTGGTTGCTTCTTAATAACTTCATCTTGTAGCTGGAGAGCATTGCCCAGAGCCTTGGTATCATTTAGTCTCCCACGTCAGCTTTCTGCAGTGCTCTGGGGAATGCACAAACAGCAGCCAGCGTTCAGCAGCTGCTGTATGGCCTGGGGATCCATAGGGCACCTGCTCTAAAGGAGAAGTTTCCAGGGCCACTACTGGTGATTCTTGTGTTGAATTTTAAGAGGGATGATCCATGCTGCTCAGATGGTTGCGGCCCCCTCTGCTGTAGGCAGGGGCCAGAGGTACTTCCTGGAGCCCTCCATGGCCCTTTCCTTATTTTGCTGCAGTTAGGCGTGCTGCTTGGCGCTGTGGCCTGAAAGAAGTGGGGGAGGATGAGGAGTGGACTGTTTACTGGACTGACTGCTCAGTCTCACTGGAACGTGTCATGGAAATGAAGAGGTTTCAGGTACCTGCAGTGGAACCAGGGGAGAGGGAGCTGCACGGTTGGGTAGTGTGTTGGAGTAAGGCAGGATGCCCCCAGACAGTTTCTGAGAGCTGGCAACACCCCCCGCTTCCGTATCCCCAGCCACCTAGTCTCTGAAGCATCACAGCACTTTTGATCCTTTGCTGCTTCAAACATCTTTTCTGGAATGTGCACTTTTCTCTGTATACTTGTCAGAGACAGTCCTGGGTCATCTGTACCTTTGCCCCTGCCAGTTGGCTCTGCCTCCATATATTCCGGTGCCTTGCACTCATCTGGATGTCACAGGGAGAGCTGTGAGCTAGGGAGAACTGTGCAACCCCTCCTGGACAGAGATATCGGCACGTTTGTCAGTGCCCTGGTAACATCCAGATTGGATTACCACAATGCTTTGTATGTGGGACTGCATATGAATATTACCTGGAAACGTCAATAGGTACAGCATGCAGTAACTAGAGATCATTGACTAGTAGTAGCCACATATAATATCTTGCCTGCGTTAAAACATTTTTGCTGTCTGTGTATTTTTTTTGGTTCAATCCAAAGTGCTTATCTTACTTTATTTTTAAGAATTATGAACTGCAGTTCATTTACAAGGGATTCCAGGGTGATATATGTAAAATTATAGACAGACAAATAAAAAGACACATCAATGATAAAATTATAAGATTAGAGGCATATTCATTTAACCAGCCAACCAGCTAATCCATCCATTTAAAAAAGACTTAGGGTGCAATCCTATGGCCACTAGACGGCCATAGGATTGACCAGTTTCCAGGACCCGGCCTTGGAGCCTGCACTCCTGGAGAATCACCTCCCTGCCCCTCCCTCACTGCCTGATAGGTGGCACAGATTGGCTCCAGGCTCATAAGAGCAGCATGGAGCGGGGCAAAAGGGGGCGTTCCCAGGGGCAGGGAGTGCAGGTACGATGCTTCCTATGCATTGTCTGGCCTCCCCACCCCGTGCTCTGACGTCCTGCGGCTAGACAGCCGAAATTGGCCGTCCAGCCGCAAATGCAGGGTGGCTGGAGCACAGAGGAGAGGATCCCCTCCATGCCCCTCCCATTGTGCCGTGGATAGGCAGTTGCCTACCCTGATAGGATTGCTCCCTTAACATTTTAAATGCCTGGACAAGCAAGAGTGTCTCAATTTGGTGCTGAAAAGAAAGCACAGATGACACTAATATACCTCCTTATAAAGCCATTTCTAGTTTGGGACAGTCTATTCCCAGGCCCTTTTGGAGGTACTGTTTTTACCTGGGAGGGGGTTCTACAACTGGGGTAACATCACAGAGAAGACCCCCAATCACCACCCACCTTGCCTCCGGAGTTCTTAGAGGAGGTGAGGTGGGTGGTGACTGGGGGTAGGGGCTTCCCTGTGCTTGTGGCCCAGCTGTGGAACCCCCTCCTGGGGGATTTTCACCTGGTACCTACTTTGATAAGCTTTAGATACCAGGTAAAATGGCCCTTTCTGTGCTTCTAGTAGGTCATGATATGCTTTTATGCTCAGATTTTATTGTTCATCTTAAATTAACTGTAGGCTGTTTCTGCTATTGTATACTTCATTTGCGTTTTGTACTTGTATTGAGTATTTTGTGATTATTCATACTCTATTTTAATGTGGAAGATGCCTTGGGGATCTTCTTGTAAAATTAAAAAGTGGGATAGAATACCCTAAACAACAGTGCACTCCTAGGCCGGTCTACTCAGAAGTAACTGAGTTCAATGGGGCTTATTCCCAAGTAAGTGGGCCTAGGACTGTAGCCTTGGCGAGATGCTCACAAAGGCACTGGAATCCCCTTAGCCACAGAGATGGGTGGTCACTTGCCCTGTCCTGGAGCTCTCCTGCTCTTGCTTTATTTCAGAAAATCAATCACTTCCCAGGCATGGCAGAGATCTGCCGCAAGGACCTGCTTGCCCGCAACCTCAACCGCCTGCTCAAGCTCTTCCCCAAGGAGTACAGCATCTTCCCACGCACCTGGTGCCTGCCTGCAGAGTGAGTGCCTTGAAGGGTTCAAGAGCTCTGGTGGGGCAGCCTCCGGCCAGTGCAGCCCCACCCCCCATGGTGGCGCTGTGGCGGGCAAGCGACGGGTGAGAGTTGTGCAGGGAGTTCTGCCTGCCATCTGCCCTGTGCCAGTGCTGGGGCACCTCCCCGACCCTCAGTCCAGAACAATTCCTGTCATTGGCTCAGGGGAGGGAACTCTGGGCAGCACAAGAGGGGGGCATGTGGAATCTCTTGCACACCAGCAGCTGTATTCTTTATACAGCTACGGGGATTTCCAAGCTTATGGGCGCATGAGAAAAAACAGGACGTACATCTGCAAACCAGACAGTGGCTGCCAAGGACGGGGCATCTTCATTACGCGTAATCCCAAGGAGATCAAGCATGGCGAGCACATGATCTGCCAGCAGTATATTGCCAAGGTGGGCAGCACCCTTTGCCCAGTCCCCAGCCGCTGCAAGCACTCAGCTGCTGCACTCCTAGCCTAGCGGGCTTTATACCAGGCTGAGAGACATTCAGCGCAAGGCACCTGAGCCAGCTGGCTGGGGATGTTCCCCCCTCCTGGTCACTCAGCCTGTTTCCTTGCAGCCTTTCCTCATCGATGGCTTCAAGTTCGACATGCGCATCTATGTCCTGGTCACCTCCTGCGACCCACTAAAGATCTTTGTGTATGAGGAGGGGCTGGCCCGCTTTGCCACCATGAGGTACATCGAGCCCAGCAGCAGCAACCTGGTAAAGAAGGGGTTTCCCAGGAACTTGTGTACACTTTGTAGGATAATAAGCTGTTGGTGCCTGATGGGGCTTCTGGGGAGTGTCCAAATGGCACTTTGCATGCGAAGGGACATCCCAGGTTCAGTCTCTGGAATCACAAAGCTCCCAGGGTGGAGAAAGAGAGATGCTGTCTAAATGGATGTGACACAGTGTAAGGCCACTCCTTGTGTGCAGTGCTGAGAAGTATGGAGAGCAGGATTTTGGTGCTGCTGGGGAATGGGCACTGGATGCTGCTGGCCAAGGGAGGAGGGGAAAAAGGCTCAAGAAAGAGAGAGTAAGCCCTCCTGCTGTGTCTCACTCAGGATGACATCTGTATGCATCTGACCAACTACGCCATCAACAAGCATAATGAGAACTTTGTGCGGGATGACAACACAGGCAGTAAGAGGTATTGTCCCTGCCCAGGCCCCTGTTTCGTGACTACTGTGTGCCTTCTAGGAGGCAGTTGCCAGCCAGTGGATGGAGCATGGATGGGAGGGATCTAGTCCGCACTCTGCTAGAAACTCAAGAGACTTGCCCAAGACTACTCAGGCCATCAGTAAAATGAGCAGGTTATTTTATAGCCCTTTCCTGCATACAAAGTATGAGTTTGCTTCTGTTCATTTGATGGGAATGTTGTGAGAGAGGATTTGACCGTGTTGGGGAGGCGGGCACAGCTTGGTGGCAGAGCACTCCCCATGCAGAAGGTCCCAGGTCCAGTCCCTGGCAGCATCGCCAGCTAAGGGGCCTTGGATAACAGGGCGGGGAAAGGCCCCTCTCCCTCTGCCCAAGACCTTGGTGAGCTGTTGCCAATCAGAGGAGGATATTGGCATACAGTCTGTTACTACACACTGCTGTGTGGGTGAATGAAAGGATTGGAATGCATGCCAAGGCTCCAATCCTAAGCGAGGCATACCTGCTTGGAAGTAAGCCCAACTGAAATGGATTTGGGGTCAGGATATAAATGTTGGTTGTCCTGCTTTGCCCAGCCTGCATTTGCCCCTTTCGTTGTGATTGTGGAAGGCAGGGCTGGGGTTTGTCCTTTACCAGGGACAGAGTCTGTTCTTGACATCACTGCAGCACCCTCTCCTCTCCCTGCATGACCCCAACAGGAAACTGTCCACACTGAACGCCTGGATGCGGGAACACGGCTGTAACACAGCTGAGCTGTGGCGGGACATTGAGGACATCATCATCAAAACCCTTATTGCCGCCCACCCGGTTCTGAGGCACAACTACCGCACCTGCTTCCCCAACCACATCTCTGGCTGTGCCTGCTTTGAGATCTTGGGCTTCGACATCCTCCTTGACAGGAAGCTCAAGCCATGGCTCTTGGAGGTGAGTGGGATGCCACTGCCTGTCTGAAGCAGGATCCCCAGGAGAGGCCTGCCCAGTGTCCTGCAGCAGCCCCCCAAGAAGAGAATCCCACCATGTTGGGCTTTTTTCTCGATTACTTGGGCTTTTTCCAGGCTGCACACCTTGCCTTTGGCATATGTGCCCTGGTCCACTCCTTTGAATCTTGAAATGAGCAGGAATGGTGTCTGCAAACACTTGGAAGTTAGAGATGGGGTAGGAGAGGGTGGATGTCATGCATACCTTCAAGCGAGATCCAGTGGGTAGCCATGTTAGTCTGTTGCAGCAAAAACACCAAATTGTGCTGTGGCACCCTAAACACTAACACGTTTATCGTGACATCAGCCTTTGTGGACCATAGCCTGCTTTATCGGATGCCTAGAGTGTTGTAGAGAGTTTCAGGTTTACACATAGTACATATGCCCGGGGCTGGGAGAGAGGAAGAATTCTGAACAGTGAGGTCAGAAGGAAATTGAATGTAGAAAGTATTGACAATCACATTATTAACAGTATGATGTGAAAAACTACTTTGTATTGAGTTAGGTGTCAAGGGCTCCTTGCAGGCCTCTCTCAGTCTAATCCAGTAGCCAAGTCCAGACACAGACAAAGGGATTCTTTTCAAAGCTTTATTCCTCTTTTAAAACTTAACAACTCTACTGTTAGCAACTAGATATGAGCAGCAGAGTACCTATGCCCTAAGTTGGAACAGTTGGTCCCCGTTTGAAAGGGAATCACTGGCAGACCCTGAACTTATGGGCTAGGGAGAGTCCCTCCCCTTTTCCCTTGGATCCTCTGGGCGTAACCGTTGTTTGCGCGCCAACCGGACACTACGCCTCCTTTCCGTGCCCTCCATTTGGCGCCGCTCCCTGCGTCGGCGTCGCGCGTCCAGCAAGTCTGCTTCCCACGCTCTGTCACTCCCAGGACTGCTATCTAAGCTAGGAATGCCAGTGGAAGGAATCTCTGTCAGCTGTTGGCCCTGGGAAAGAGGAGCACACTCCTCTTCCTCAGAATCAGAACTACTCTGGGATTCTATGGGCTCAGTTTCCACCCTGACATTAGGATGCCAATCTAAGTCAATGTTGTTAACCTCTCCCAGTAGCAAATTTCAAACCCCACCCCACCCCCCTCAGACACATAGCTCAGGGTCCCAGGCAGATGTCTTTTCCAGCTCTGCCAGTTGAGATCCCAAGGAAACTTGCTCTCTCTGCCTGAAGCACCCACTTTAATCCGAACTACTCAGTGTCTTTACTTTCTACATATCCGAGTCCTTAATGTAGCCAAAATAATTATTTTTAAAAACTGTAAAATCAGAACAGATCTCATTGTCCTAGAAAGAGTAGGACACATGAAGTCCCACAGGCCAAGCCAGATACTAGAATGGCCACCCATCACATGAGAAGCCCTTCTTCTGTACTGTCTCAGCAGGCTCAGGTGCTTTTTCCTCTTCAGGTCAACCACTCCCCCAGCTTCACCACTGATTCACGGCTGGATCGTGAAGTGAAGGATGCCCTGCTCTGTGATGCAATCAATCTCATCAACCTGCGTGCCTGTGACAAGAGGAAGGTGTTGGAGGAGGACAAGAGACGGGTGAAGGAGCGTCTTCTCCAGGCCCACCAGCCACCACGTGAGGCCAGGTACCCCATGAGGATGAGCATCACAGGGGCCCAGAAGGACTGGCCATGGGAAGGGCCTGTCTGGGTCACTGGCCCTGCGGTCTCCTCATAGATTCCAGTGGGACCAGCTGCCAGGCTTTTCTGTGGCCTCTCCTTCGGAGACCAACACTCTGCCTTCCCCTCACTCCATCGGCACTGTTCTCGGGCTGCGTGACTCTCCAGCCATCACAGGAGAGAAGAAACAGAGCAAGCAGAAAATAAGATCTGTCTTTTTTTCCCTCGGATGGGCTGCTTGGCAGTGCACGAGGGCTGGGTCCTGGAGCAGGCAATTGGTTACCTTGGTAGAAGCTGCTCACTGGACCATTGCCTGTTTGGGACGGGGATGGAGGACCATGTTGCCTTGGTGTGGGCTCGATACGTGCTCACTGGAGAGACCAAGGGAAGGACCACAGTGCCCACAAGTCCCTCTTCCAGGAAGAGCCTGTAGAGTTTCTCCCCTGCTGGTGTTACAGCCTGACATCTCTTACTTTGCAGGCGTGAACAGATGGAGAATAGCCATGCTGCCTGGCTGGCCCAAGCAGAAAAGTATGAGAATTGCCACCTGGGTGGCTACCGGCGTATCTTTCCATCATGTGGCACTGAAAAGTATGCACCCTTCTTCAAGCACAGTGGATCCCTCTTCCAAGAGACAGTTGCCTCCAAGGCAAGAGAAGAGTGTGCCAGGTAGCTGGGAAGCGGGTGGGCAAGTTGAAGGATGTCCTCACCCTGCAGGGCTGGTTCACTCACTGCATGTGCATGTACATATGCGCACACATGCTTGTGAAGCCCTGTGTCACATCCACAAGGTGACTTGTGCCCTGCCAGGCAACAACTGGAGGAGATCCGCCAGAAGCAGGAGCAGAGGGAGAGCACAGCAGGGAAGAAGAAAAGGGATGTGAAGGAGAACTTGCAGGGGGAGTCGGCGGGGGAGAAGTCGCATGAGAAGGGCAAGGGCAAGTCTGCCCTCACCCGCATGGCATACAGCCATAGCAAGACCTGGAACCCAAAGGTACCTCGTAGGCCGATTCTCTTTTAATGCCAAGGAGGGGCCTGGGAAGGGCTGTAGATCCCACTGCCAGACCAATGTTCTGTACCAAGGCCAGTACATTTCTGCTGATTAAAACCTGATGAGTGTTTCATGCAGTGTTGCATGCTTGCTTAGTTATATTGAGAGAATGAATTCTTCTTCCACCTGCCATGGGCAGCTGTGAAGGGCGCTGTAGCCTCTCTCCCCCGATCGCTCTGCTGCTTTAGCCAGGCGTTGCCCATGTGTTCAATCTCATCCTGTTTTACTGGCTGTTCTATGTGAAGCCACCTGACGTTTGGAGGATGCTGAATTCAGCCCCCAATGCCCTTGTGCAGTGTGGTTGCAGACACGAAGGGTCGTGTAGAAAGCTCCTTTCCACCCTTCTGCTGCCTGGAGCGTGTCCATCTTTCGCCCAGGTAACTCCTGTGAATGAAGGAGGGTCTGCTGGCATTGTCAAGTGTGGCTCTAGAAGAACTGGCCAAAGGTCCCAATGAGATATTGGGACCGTTGGCCATATTGGGGAGGCATAGCAAGGTCTAGGGCTGAAGCAGGAACACTCCAGCATCAGTCTTGGCCTTGTAGAATTTAGAACGTCTGGCTTTGCTGTCTTGATGGGGAGGAACGGGTGTTTTGTGGTGGTTTTACTTTAAAGCTTATTTTATGCAAGCTGCATTGCGATTTCCAACTGTCAAGTTGGATGTAAATCTTTTTTAAAGTAATACATGAGCACTGTGGACTCAGCTCCTCTTCCCAGATCTAACCCAGGCTGTTTCTCTCCCCAGATGTCTTCCTTGCCATATGACAGCATGACCCCCCAAGCCATAGTGGAGGAAGAGGAAGTGGAGAGGGTCAAAGCTCTCCTGCGGCGTGAAAATCTCATCCGGGGGCTGGGCATTGTAGACCAGCTGTCCCGCCTACTCCGCAACACTGAGCCCAGGCCAGTGGAAATCCAGAGGCCCCACGTCAACATCTCCGAAAGCCAGGTGCAGGGCTCATGCTGGGGCGGTGGAGTACAATTCTGTCTTGCTGCCAAAGGAGGTGCATCAGGAGCCAGGGTGGCCGAGTGGATAGAATTGGCCTGGCATGTGATATACATGATTTCTACCCCTGCCGTGGGCATCATGCCCTCCCAACCCTTGTTCCCCCATCTGGAAAGCAGGAACCTGATTGCCTCACCTCAAAGGGTTGTCAACAGTGCTACATAAACATTTGATAACTATTTTTGGGGATACACACGCCTCTTGGGAGAGGAAAACATTCCTGCTTTGAGGAGCACAAAGAGTGGGTGCTGGAAGTTTGCAGCCTCCTGCTGCAACATGATAAGGGTCTTTGCAGAGAAGCAGCAAGTGTAGGAGGACCTGAAAGCCTGGCAGCAATATGCGACATGGGCGGGTGGCCTTTCTAAAGCCTCAACCTGCTGCTTTTTTCTTCCAGACCCACTTTCTCCAAGATGTGTTTAATAACCGAGAATCCCAGAGCCTGATGACGCTCGTCCCCCTCTCCCTCTTGGGGGGCTCTGTCCAGGAGCTTGGGCAGCAGATCATGCAGCAACCCACAGTACAAGTCCCATTGCTGGGCAACCAAGGGTTCATCCCAACCATCCTGGGTGCCCTGTCGGGCCTTGGCCCTTCCCAGGAGGCCTCCTATTCCTCGCACTTCAAGCCACAACTCCACATCCAGCCACCCAAGAACATGAGCTGGCTGGGCACAGCCATGGTGGGTGAACCCTGCACTCTCGCCCGGATGCTGAAGGCAGGAGGACGGCGATTTGCTAGTGCCAAGAACAAGGTGGAAGGCGGTGAGTGTTGTGGGCAAGAGTTGTGGGGGCCTGGCCTTCTGGTACTGTATGAGCTGCTTTTCCCTTTCCCTTTTGATGCTCAAAAACATCAGCACTCAGGGTACTGTGAGAGCCACGGTCTGTGTGGAGACAGGGCAAACCAGTATCCTGGCAAATGTGTCTGGCAGCGGTGCCAAGAGTGCACATACATATATTGTGCACATATGCAATCAGGGCAAAGCCTGAGCTAAATCTGCCAAGCCGCCTTTTCCCCACCCTGCCCGGAGACCCTCCCAAGCGCCTAGCATCCTCGCAGTGCAGTTTGTCCATGAAGACCACCACCGCTCGGTGTGCAGACCAGCCAGCCACGCCTCTTTCCTTGCCTTGCTTCTTTTTCAGGCAGCCCTGCCAGCAAGAGGCCCCTGCACATGAGCTCTGGCTCCCTGAGCTGCCTGTCTCACACTGGGAAAGCACCAAGCCACATGCACAGCAGCTTCCCCTTCCCCTCTGTGGCAGCCCCCCTAAACCGCTCTGATGTGCATGGACTAGCCATCAACTCCGCTTCAGCCCCTCTCATCCGGCGCACAAGTCCACACCGGTCCAACAACGTGGCCACACTGCACCTCAGCCAGCCCAGGTAGCACCCTCTGTCCCCACCCCCAGAAGTAGGGCTTGCTTTGGTGGGGCTGATCCTGGTGAGTTATTAGCCAGTGTTCCTAGCCACTTCCTTGGCCTTTTCCTCCCATAGGAAAGGGACTTGACTTCTCAGCAGAGTAGCGATCCTAGGAGGAAGAAGAGCTGGGCTGGGGGATCCCGCTGCTGCTGCTGCCTGTGCCAAGAGGGGCAGAAAGGGAGACAGTGCCCCTGCCCTGCTGTAGTAGCCTGGTGGCATGTCCCTGGACACCCACATCCCTTTGAGGCATCATTTAGTGAGCCCCTTAAACATTCATCCTTCCACAGCTGAGCAATGCAGCCAGAGCTATTTTCCCTTCAGGCAGCAGCAAGTTCTGAGAACAGTGTTAGGCACCTTTGGCTGTTCCCCACCCACCCCTCCTGCATGTCAGCTTCCCTGCCATGGATGCCAGCCAGCAAGCCAGAGTCCAGGCACCATTCTGGAAGAGCACTATGGGCTGGGAAGGGGGTTCCTTTTGTAGCCCACTTTGTATTAAAGTTTTATACAGTTATATAATCTGGGGTCTGCTTGTCCTTTCACTCGCAAGTTGTAGCATATAGTTTTCCAAAAAATAGAACAGGCCAGCTGGATCAGGCCAAAGGCCTATCTAATCCTGCATCCTGTTTTCTACCATTGCCTCTGGGAAGCTCACAGGCAGGGCATGAGTGCAATAGCCCTCTCCTGCTGCTGTTAACCAGCAATTGGTACTCAGAGGCATGCTGCCCTGACCCTGGAGATAGCTTATAGCCATCAGGACTAGCAGCCATTGACAGCCTTATCCTTCATTAATTTGCCTAATCCCCTTTTAAGGCTGTCCATGTTGGTAGCCATTATGAAATCCTGTGGTGGTGAATTCCATAGTTTAACAGTGTGCTGTGTAAAGAAGTACTTCCTTTTCTCTGTCCTGAATCTCCCACCATTCAGCTTCATGGGATGACCCCTTTAGGTTTTAGTATTATGAGAAAGATAAAAACTTCTATCCACTGTCTCCACATCATGCATAATTCTATAAACCTGTCACAAGAATGGGGAACCTCCAGGCCATGAGCTGTAATGTGGCCAACTCCAGCCTGCAGAATTCTTCAAGGCCATGCCCCTCCTCAACACAATGTAAAGTCCCATCACAGTGTGCTGGTTAAAACACGCCGCCCAGCACGATGCAACGTGGAGGAACATCAGGTCCTCCATTCCTCCGCTGATCCTGGAATGAAGGAGGTCCAATTTTCACCCCCATTGTGGTATGCTGGGTGGGGAGATTTTGGAGCTTAAAACCAACTCTTTAAATTGGGCCCAGAAATGAAGTAGGAGGCAGTGTAGTTGATAAGGCGCAGGTGTAATATGTTCAGACCACCCAGGCCCAGTGAGTGGTGCAGTCCTGTTTTAGATCGACTGTCGTTTCTGAGCCATTTTAAAGGTGGCCCCATATACAATGCATTAAAAAGGTAAAGGTAAAGGTGTCCCCAACCAGTTGTGTCCGACTCTAGGGTGCGGTGCTCATCCCCGTTTCTAAGCCGAAGAGCCAGCGCTGTCCGAAGACGCTTGCAATAGTCTAAATAATACCACATAGGTAATTGTGGACAAGCTATCTCCATCCAGGTAAGGTTGCAGCTGGAACATCAGCTGAAACTGATAAAAGGCACTTTGAGCCTCACCTGCAATGACAGCAGGGGTGTCCTTAGGAGGGAGGCCCACCTGGCACAGGCACTGATCTTTTCTGAGCTGTGCCCCATAACTTTTTTTAGTTTGTATGATAAATACATGACATTTGGAGACCTGGTAGCCCCCTGGATCTGATTAAACCTTCCCAATTTCAGGCAGTTAGGTCCAGTGGCTTTTGTGCTTGTCACAGGTAAAATTTGCTATTTTCAGGAGAATCTGTCAAAGCAAAGTGCTATAATTTTTTGTCCTTCCACTTAAGCACATGGAATTTGGGGACCTGACAGCCCCTAAGGAGCTGACTGAACCTGCCAAATTTCAGTGCTTTTGTGCTAGCCATGCATAAATTTTCCTTTTCCCAAAGTCTAAAACAAAAAGTAAAAAACTGTCAAGCCACACGGGATTAGAGCTCCTAATCAGAAGGTGTTTAAGGTGACCATTAAGAGGTCACTATCCCTAATCTCTGGTGTAGAGTTTTTTTCAGGTGCAACCCCCCCCCCCCACACACACTTTTCTGCTCTTACATGCCCACTGTTGAGAGCTTGCCTGCAATGACATTTTGAAGAAGTAGAAGGAAGGGAAGAAAGAACTCCATATGCAATACTGGTATTTCACACAGCACCTGATTTTACTGCCTCAAATGGAACCCTTCACTTCTGCAGAAGTTTAGTAGCTTCAGTACAGCAAAGGATCCAATCAGCCTCCACAAACTTCTTTTTCCCCCTCCACTTTAATTTCTCCTAAATAACTGTAAGATTCAAATCACTCTAACAGGAGGGTTGGGACTATGTGGCATCATGATCAAGGAATTGCTGGGGCTTTTAAATAGGTTCTACAGTTTTAAAAAGCTAGAAAAAGCCCTCAGTCACCTCACCCCATAAAGTTCATTTAAGTATGTGCAATCCTTACAAACTCTCCACAGCCCCCTAAATTCCTCTGAAGTGCTACCTCTCTGAAAGGAGCCACTTGGCTTAGGGAATTCTATCTATTCTCCCCCCCCCCCCCCGCATTTCTAATCACCATTCTTCATTTCTTCTTCCTTCCCCTATCCTGTTCTTTCTTTCTCTTCTTTATTCTACCCAGAGCATATCTTGGGGAATTCTCAAAGAGAATTCCTTCAGTGGGCAAGAGAAGTTCTGAACTGTATTTGACTTTTACAAACAGACAAGCGGGTTGTTTTTTCTCCTTCTCCTCAAGCCTTTGAGAAGAGTGGGTTCACATGGTTGCAGAGAAACCAATGTGGGGCTGTTTTGTTTGTCAGTTGCCATTATCCAGCAAAAGGAAGGGCTGCAGCTCACTGGCCAAGCACACGCTTGGCATGCAGGAGGTCCCAGGTTCAATCCCCAGCATCTCCAGGTAGGGCTAGGAAAGAATCCTGCCTGAAACCCCCGGAGAGCCACTGCTGCCAGTCAGCGTGGACAATACTGGGCTAGATGGACCCAGAGTCTGACTCAGCATAAGGCAGCTTCCTATGAACAGAAAGCTTAAATAAAAATAGGAGTTTGGGGGTTGTTTTTTAAGCGGAGGGGAGATAAATACTGCTAATTTCTACAAGTCTATGTACGCCTACTCAGAAGCCCCATTATGTTTAATGAGGCTTACCCTCAGGAAAGTGTTTACAGGATTCCAGCACAAGTTACTTTTGCTGGGGAGTTTGCACCCTGATGTTCTGCATGTTTACTCAGAAATAAGTCCTGAGTTGTGAGCATGATACTGCAAGCTTAATACAGTGCCTACCCAGTTCTGTCTAATGAATTGATTACCCTTTCAGCTCAGTCCTATGCATGTTTTGTCGTGTGTGCGTGCATGAACGCTAGCTTCAGTGGTGAGGGAAAGGCACTTAGTACATGCTCAGAGTTTCTCCATAACTGAGCCCTAGTTTTGAAAACAGATTTATTGGCTGGATCCTGGTGAAGTCTTGGCACAAATGAAGTTATGGGCAGGAAGATACAATGAGAGCTTGTGTATAACAAGGAGGAGGTAGAGGAGAGTTGCACAAAACAAGACATTTGTTTTTATGAGGAGTTGCTGGAGGATGTAGGATGAGGAGGGATGGTTGTATGGAAGGGAATAGAATTGGTAGGGGGAGAATGTAAGTGCTCAGTGGTGAAAGAAAAGCATTCTGTATATGCTCAGAGGCACTCTCTATTTAAGAACATAAGAAGAGCCATGCTACATCAGACCAAGGTCCATCTAGTCCAGCATTCTGTTCACACGGTGGCCAACCAGGTGGCCACGGGAAAACCCACAAGCAGGACATGAGTGCTATAGCACCTTCCCACCCATGTTGTCCTGTTGCTAACATTGGTGAAATAAAAATAAATTCTAGTAATTCTAAATTTGCATGCATGTATATCCTTCAGGAATTTTGCAGGTTTCTTGCCTGGGCGACACACCTAACGACCTGTGCATTTTCATACAAACTTACCCAAAACTTATTGGGGAAGGGGGGGGGGAGGGAAAGCAAGTCACTCCCTCCCCCAAACTGGAGAACTCCCCTTCCACATGAACAGCTGCACCTCTCCTTCTGAAACTTTGCTGGTTTCTTACTTAGGGACAACGCTAGACTGTTTGTAATTTTCAGAACAATGGTCCACAAGGAAAATAGAGAGATAAGTATGTCCTCTTTTGGAGACCTCAAAATGTCAAGGCCACCCTTGCACAGAAGCCCTTGTGGCTATCATTCTGAAATTTGGCACACATGATCTCCTCTAATGGGGCAATGAATCTTGAAATTATCCAATTCTTCCAAGCAATAAAAGTGTTATTGGCAGTTCCCTTTAAAAGAAAATGAAACTATAAACCCTGCACCTATTTTTCTGACATTGGGCAGGTGCAATCCCCTTCTAGGGGGCTACTATGCCTGAAATTATCCAGTTTGGACCAAGAGAAAAAAGTTAGTTTTTTTCCTAATTTCCCATGGTAGTCAACAGGATGCATAAAGACTCATTTTTCCAAACCTTCACTCAGGCTTGGTGCTGAGCTGAAGTGGACCAACTACAAATTGGCCCAAGCAGAAGCAGGATGTTTTCCAAAATGCTAAATCGGGGTTGGAGTTGAAGTAGGGTGGGGATGGGGGGTCAATACACACTTCCTATATTTGTATTTAATCTATGCACACACGCAAGCACACCACATGCGCACACACACACACACATATATATGAGGTGCACTTAGACTCAGATATGTATTGTATATATATGCGCAAATTTGTGTTAGGGGCCTGTGCCCTGGATCTTTTAAGAACCTAGCAACACCCCTGAATGACAGTGCTGGACCAGGATATGGACTCGGTCCTTTGAGCCCCGTGCTGCCTTATCTAAAATAGGCTGAGCACCATTCACCCAGGTGAATGAGCCATCAACCCCAAAATGCCTCCATCTTGTCTGTATTTGAGTCTTGGTCCACTCACCCAATTCATTACTGTGCCCAAGCATTGGTTTGGGACAGCCACAGTTTCGCCTGTGTCTGGTGAAAATTAGAGAGAAAGCTGGGTATTATCTGCCATCCTTACTAGATTTAATGAGCTATGAAGGGCAAGGGTTGAGCATACAAGTATTTGGCTGGACTTGACCAAGCATGTTGTCCACATCCTTAGGCTCCAATAAGTGAAAGTCATCCAATAAACTGGACCAGATGGTGCTCTGAGACATATAACTGCATTAATAGTGGGATCCAAGTCCTGATGGATACAGGAGACTTCACGCTCAAAGTGTCCTGCAAATGTGGCACAGCATGCCACCAAGGGTTCTACTACATCTCCCCCCGGGGCTAGATTTCAGAAGGCCCCAAACCACCCAGAAAAGCCCTGCTGGATGACTCAGAGCATGCAATGGCAGAGAAGAACAGTTTCTTTGCTTCCATCACCACCACAGAGCAGGCCCAATAATGAGCTCTCACTTGTTTAAAATTGGACAGGAATTTTTTTCTGTTTCCCTGTGTTCCAGTTGTCTTCCCACTTCCTTCGTTGCCCTCAGCTCAGATGTATACCAAAGAAGCACATAAGATACTCTGCAGTGACTGTATTAATCACCCAAGTTATCTTTCCATTCTAGAGGGCAACTAGGACTCTGAGAGGAGCATCAACCATACCAGCTTGAAAACCCCTCAAAGCCTTCAGGAATCTGTTGGAATCCATTAGTTTCTGGGGGGCAGGCTACCTCAACAGAGCACCCACCCTTAATGAGGGGTAAAGCCACCAAACAGCCTCAATCTCGACAGGAAGTGATCCAACCATGAAAAAGGGATAGATATCAAGTCTCCCACATGGAAATCACGATCTTCCTGTCCAGTTGAGAAAACGAAATCTAGAGTGTGTCCTGAGCTGCCCCAGACAAGGCGGTCCCAGTATGGAGTTGAAGGGTTCCCCAAGAACCGTCATCCTGGTAGTCTTCAGCATGACATCCAAGATCATGCTCTATCAGCTCCAGCGGGGAGGCTGCTGGGCAGTGGGGTGAGCAGTATACCAACATCACCCCCAGCCTGTACTGAGTACCCAACACAAGTACTACAAACACTCCAAATCAGTACTGAATCATAGAATCATAGAATAGTAGGGTTGGAAGGGGCCTGCAAGGCCATCGAGTCCAACCCCCTACTCAATGCAAGAATCCAAGTCAGAGCATCACTGACAGATGGCTGTCCAGCCTCGTCTTGAAGGCCTCCAGTGTGGGAGAGCCCCCCACCTCCCCAGGTAATTGGTTCCATTGTCGTATTGCTCTGACAGTCAGGAAGTTTTTCCTGATGTTCAGCCGGAATCTGGCTTCCTGTCACTTGAGCCCATGATTCCGTGTCCTGCACTCTGGGATGATCAAGAAGAGATCCTGGCCTTCCTCTCTGGGACAACCTTCCAAGTACTTGAAGAGCGCTATCCTATCTCCCCTCTTCTCTTCTCAAGGCTAAACATGCCCAGTTCTTTCATAGGGCTTTGTTTCCAGTCCCCTGATCATCTTGGTTGCCCTCCTCTGAACCCTCTCCAGTTTGTCTGCATCCTTCTTAAAGTGTGGTGCCCAGAACTGGACACAGTACTCCGGATGAGGCCTAACCAGTGCTGAGTAGAGGGGAACTAATACTTCCCGGGATTTGGAAGCGATGCTTCTATGAATGCAGCCCAAAAGAGCATTGGCCTTTTTTGCAGCCACATCACATTGTTGGCTCATCTTCAGCTTGTGATTGACAACAATTCCAAGGTCCTTCTCGCTTGTAGTGTGGTTGAGCCACGTATCCCCCATCTTGTAACGGTGCATTTGGTTTCTTTTTCCTAGGTGCAGAACGTGGCACTGATCCCTATTAAATGTCATTCTGTTGTTTTCTGCCTAGCGCTCCGGTCTATCCAGATCACTTTGAATTTTGTTTCTGTCTTCCAAAGTATTAGCTATCCCGCCCAATTTTGTGTCATCTGCAAATTGGATCAGCATTCCCTGCACCTCCTCCTCCAAGTCATTCATAAAAATGTTGAAGAGCACTGGGCCCAGGACTGAGCCCTGCGGTACCCCACTCATTACCTCTCCCCAGCTTGAGAAGGTCCCATTGAGAAGCACTCTTTGAGTCCGATTCTGTAGCCAACTGTGGATCCACCGGATCGTTGTTTCATCTAGCCCACTTTGAGCTAGTTTGTTCAACAGGATATCATGGGGCACTTTGTCGAAAGCTTTGTTGAAGTCGAGGTACATGATGTCTACAGCATTCCCATGGTCTACAAGGGAGGTTACTTGATCAAAAAATGAGATAAAAAAAACTGACCTGGACCAGAAGCCTGGAGAGGGAGATGCAACTCTTACAGACTACAGTGACTCTTCCTTCCCAGCTTCCAGCCTATGCTGATGCTCCTTGGAATATAAAGATGGGTTGTAGCTGAAAGACTCTCTTCAGGTCTCAGGGATACAAACCCAGGTTGGCTCATCCACATCTGAATTACCAGTTTGTCCACCAGAGGACAGGCTGGTAAGATAACCAGGAACCTTCCTATTGGGGGAATTGCCAGAGGAGGAAACAGGTGTAAGATAATGAATCACTCTTCCTCTCTCCTGGCTTATCCATATGCTTGATAATTTTATCTGTAATAATGCTTTTCACAAATATACCCCAAAACAGATGTTAAGCTAACTGGCCAGTAATTTCCTATACCCCCCCCCCCTTTCCTGGATTCCTTAAAAAAAGAGAGGTTAGACTGGCCACTTTCCAGTCCTCAAGCAGGTAGGCTGATCTTACATATTTGTGTTAGCCACAAGACTCTGTTGTTTTTGCTAATTTGTTAAAGGCTAACACATTTATTTTAGATAAATATCCTCTGGGTATTTTTCACATTTGAGTTCTTCAGGAACTTTTTGGTGGATACCATCTGGACCTGGTGATTTTGTTAATTCTGATTTCTCCCGCCATTTTCTCAGTAACGTCTAGAATGGGGTGTTGAACCTCTTTCAGACTGAGGGCCCAGTTCCATTTCGGAGACGCTCCGCGGGCCAGCGTCCAAAGACAAAATGGGGCAGGCCACGCCGCCAGCTCCTCGGCGCGCAAAGCTCCTGCTGCCACTAGCGGAGCCTCAAGGGAATCATTTCGGTCTTCTACCGGGGGGGGGGGGGCTGCACAACGGCCAACAGCCGAGAGCACGGAGGGGAGCTCCGCCCCGTGGGCCACATTTGGCCTCCTGGCGCGGGGCGCCTGGGGCGAGTCCGGGCGGAGAGAACATGCGCGGGCCTCGCGGCTCCCCTCCGCGCGAGGCCGGCGGCCTTGCAGCCCGCCACGCCCGGCCGTGCCCGCGCCCGCGCCCGCCGCCCTCGCCTGCCCCGCCCGAGCGCGCTTCCAGCCCGGAGCTCAGCCGGAGGCTCCGCCCACAGCGGCCGAAGGCCTCGGCCCCACTGGCTCGGCGCCGCGCCGCCCCGCCCGCTTGGCCCCGCCTCGCCCGCGTGCTCGGCGCCGCGGCGGCTGGGTCGGGATGGGGCCCGGCCGGCTGCTCGTGCTGCGGGGGGCCCTCGCCCGGCTGGGCGCGGGGCGGGCAGCCGCGCCGCCGGGGGAGGCGCTGGCGGCGGAGAGGTAGGCCCGCTCGCCCGCGCCGCCCCGCGGAACTGCGCCGCCTCTCCCCGCGGCCCCATCGCCGTCTCTCTCCCCCCAGGAGGCTGCGGAGCCAGGCCAAGGCGGCCCGCGCGCGCAGGCTGCGGAAGCTGATGGAGCCGCCGGGGCCGCCGGAGCGCGCCTTGACCCGCCAGGCCATGGAGCAGATCCGGTGAGCGGGGCGGGGCGGGGCGGGGCGGGGCGCCCTGCACACGCTCAGAGGCCCTGGGCCGCGCGGCTGGCGGCGGCCCGCGGGAGCACCTGCGGCGCTTCTTAGACCCCCCCCCCGCAGGTATCTCAGCCGGGAGCGGCCCGAGGAGTGGCCCGTGAGCCGCCTGGCGCGAGGCTTCCAGGTGCCGCCCGAGGCGGTGCGCAGGGTCCTGAGGAGCCGCTTCTCCCCTTCCCCGGAACGGAGCCGCAAGCAGGACGCCCGAGCCTGGGCTGCGGCGAGCGGGGGCGAGGGGGCTCCCGGCGGCGCGGCGGCGGCGGCCTGGGACGGACGGCTGCTGAGCGAGACGGCGGGGCGTCGTGCCGAGGGGCCGCGAGTGCTTCGCCAGCGAGGGGGAGCTCCTCTGCAGGATCCCCGCGGCGCCCCAACAGCTGGAGGTGCCGCCTCCAAGGAGGAGGGCTAGCGATGCGCCGAGGAGGAGGTGGGGGGGGGGATCTCGCCCTGTGCTGGTTTAAGAACATAGAATAAAATCCATTGCAGGAGGTTTCCCTTTTTCTGCTTTGGTGAAAAAGTTGCGTGTTCCTAACGCCGAGGTTTCAGAGTTCCCATTTCGATGTGTGGGAAGTGTCAAGTTCTGCAGCAGTGCTGTAGGGAGGTCAGTTCCAGTGTTTCCCCAATGTCCAGAGGAAGCGAATTGGGGCTAAAAGACCAGGGGAAAGTGTGGCTGTGCGGAGGCCAACTTGTGAGCACAGTATGCAAGATGGCCATATTTGCAAGTTAGGGTTGTTATGAGCCACTTGTGAGGGCTTCTGTTGGAAAGCGAGATACAAATCTACTCAGTAAATGACTCTACTGTTTCCATGGCATGGAGGTGAACCCAGGACACTTAGTTTACAATCAAATTTTAGGGGATGAGCTCTTCTTAGATTTTCTAATCCTAAAATTTCTTATTCACAGCTTTTCCCACCCCTAGATCAAGTACTGATTTAAGTAATGAGCCACTTAGATTTTTAACGAAACATTTTAGTTTCCAACCCTGATTGGTCAAGTGTGGATCTCCAGGCGCCCTGTGTGGTGGCATGGCAGTTTTTTCCAAAGCAGTGTGGCAAAAGAGCATTAGATGTTGCTTAGGATATAACACTGGACTGCACTGTGGCGTTGCTCTAAACTGCCTCAGCCACCAGCACGGCCACCCCCTACAATATGGGTATAGTAGTGATGGACTGTATTAGCACTGGTTGGACAATTTTTAAAATAGTTTTAAAACCATTAACACCATTAACAATTAACAATTTAACACAAACGAAGAATGGAGTGAAGGAACACTAGCTCCTTTCTTGGCTGCTACCACTTGTTTGGAATATGTGTTTGGAGGGGGAATATGCTGTGTCCCAATCACAGCTCTGGTGAAGTTCTAGATTTGTAGAGTCTGTTCTTTCCTATGGGCAGTTGACACAGCTGGCAGGACAAAAAATAGGATGAAAAGAAATCAGGAAGTGAAATCCCACTTCTACAGAATGGACTTGTCATTGGCCATAGATTTTAAACATATAAGCACATAAATAGTGCTTTGCTACTGGGTATGTTTTAGTCTCCCTGGGAGCGAAGTGACAGCAGCTCAGAGAACGATCAAGAAAGCTACAATTTTAGTGTAGCTGTGATTGGGCAGCCGTTATGTCCAACCCCCTCCACAAAGAAAAGGTAGCATCAAAGACAGGAGTTCCTGTTCTTTCTGTTTTATTTTTTGTGTGTGTGCAAGTGATTGATTTACGTTTTCAAATACGCAACTTGTTTGCATGGAAGTCAGTGGATTGTATTTTTTTTGGCAGAGCAATTTTTAAAATGTTTTAAAACTGTTTTAAAATCCACATTTCCCACCAGTTAAAGAGTAGGAACTCCTGGCTCTGCTGTTATACTGCTGCCTAACCACAGCCGTACTGAAATCATGGGTTTCTCCATGGGTAGCTCTCACTTCCAGTGTTGAGGATGGGAAATGTAGTGTCTACTCCAAGTAGACGGAGGCATCTGTTCTGCCTTCACAGCTTCTGAATTGCTTGAAGACTTGTCATCTACTGGGAATTATTGGCATAGCCAGGCCAAAGTGGCCCCACGTCAGCCACCAACTGGTGACAAATGAAAGGCCCCACTTACACAGGCAAGCAGTGGCTTGGAGAAAACACTACATAGCCTTCAAGACCGCACCATGATGCAGCTTATTCTGAAGAGTTGTAAGGCCTCCCAGGTCCCAAAAGCAGCAGCAGCAGCAGCAGCTCACAAATAAAAGGCTCCTGCTCTACACTGTAGGCCCAATCCCAAAGGGGCTGCTTGCATTTGTTCCTTTAGCTAACAAATTGTGCACTAGTCAAGAGCACCTAACAGCATGATGGCTGTGGATGACGGGAGCTGTAGTCAGCACATCTGGAGGGAACGCCTCCTGTCCCGTCAGAACACAAGCAAAGCAACCAGTCTCACCCCCCAGGAGGAGGGGGATAGGCGCCACCTTGGGAGGAAAAGGCAGGGAGGAAATGCAGCAAATCAAATGAATAAATGGAAGCTGCCGGGCCTGGGCAAAAAGGGGGCGCTGTCTGCCCAACAGCTCCGTCCCGTCCCGTGGTGCTTCGCGCGTGGAGGTGGAGCTTTCCGCTCTCCCGGAAGTGGCGGGGGCCACTGGGGAGCAGCACTCGGAGCCGGGATCTCGCCTGGTCCCGCGCTTTGCCGCTCCGGCGGCGACGAGGGAGGGCGCTTTGTTGCGGGTCTCCCCCGTCTTGCACGCTGGAGGCGCCGCGCAAGCCCGCGCTATAGTCTGGCGCCCGCTTCTGGAGCGCGGCACGGCCGAGGGGGGGGCCGCCCGCGGCGGGCCATCAAAGCGCCCCCACGTTCGGGTCGCCGGAGGGGCCACCGCGGGCCAGGGGCAGGTCCCGAGCGCCCCCCCGCGTGGCTGCCGCCCGGCCGCCAACCCAAGCGCCGGCGGCCCCTCGCCAAGGGACCGCCCAGAGCCTGGGCGGCGCCTCTCGCGGGCTCAGTCCGCAGGCGAGGTCGGGAGGGCCCCGTGAGGCTGCGTTCGGCGGCGCTGGGGCCACCATGAGCGCCTCCGACGCGGCGAGGCTGCTGGACGCCGCCGACTTCGCCGCCCGGAAGCACGCCGCACAGCGCCGCAAAGACCCGGAGCGCACGCCATACATCAACCACCCTATAGGTGAGCCGCCCGCGGAAACCTGCCGTGTCTCTAAGCATGTGTAGAGTGCATTTTCCTCCTGGATCAGCAGGCTTTTCTTCTGAGTAGGCGTCACTTCCAGCTCCTTTTAGAAATTAAGCACTGTCCCTCTGTGTACCCCCAGGTGTAGCTCAGATATTGGCCCAGGAAGCCGGAATAACGGACATAGCAGTGCTACAGGTAATGGTACCCCCCCCCCCCAACATACTTCAACCCAGCCTAGCCCTTGTAAGTGCAACCTGTCAGGGCTCAGCCATGAAATACATACAGTCAAAAAAAGTGCCACTGAGCATGTGCAAAGCATCCTTTCCCTCAAATGTAGAGAAGCACAGCCATCATCCCAGGCAGGCTTGAGCTCTAGGACTTCTCTTTATTCCCAGGCTGCTCTTCTGCATGACACAGTAGAAGACACAGATGCCACCTTCTCAGAGATTGAGGAGTGCTTTGGGGAGGAGGTAAGGCGCATTGTGGAAGAAGTGACGGACGACAAGACGTTGCCAAAGATGGAGCGCAAGCGCCTGCAGATTGAACATGCTGTTCACAGCAGCCAAGCTGCCAGGCTGGTGAAACTGGCTGACAAACTCTATAACTTACGAGACCTGAACCGCTGCACCCCCCAAGGTCTGTCTGTGACCAGCCATCCTGAATAGTCCTCCCGAGGTGGGAGAGTAGGTGGTGTAGCAGTGCCCCTCCTGCCCTTTTCTTCATTGCAGAACAGGAAAAAACTCAGTTTATTCAGACTGCTGCCCTGCTCTCTCTGTATTTTGGGGTTGCTTGCAATATTTAAGAAGGCACAAAATACCCACATTAAATTAGACTAAAATGTGAAACAAAATAGGGTTTGTTTCTCCACAAAAGTGAGTTCAAATATCAAAACTTTGTGCCATTTCCAAGATAGGCTCTGGTGAGCATCACATTAGCCAAGGCTCTGGCAGACATGGGAAGGAGATCTTGGGGTACTGCTATTTTGGGCTTGGTCTGCTGGATAAGGGAGCTGGACTCTGCATCCACCCCTCTTTCTGACAGGCTCTCTGATCCCCACCCAAAGTAGTAAGCTATTTTAGCTGTCAAAGTGTGCAGACAAAGCAGCTGCTGCCATTGTTAGGGTTGTCACGTATGCATTAATGTCTGACTAGTCTCTCTTTGGCCAGGTTGGTCTGAAGAACGGGTCCAGGAGTACTTCCTTTGGGCCTCGAAGGTAGTGAGGGGCTTGCATGGGACAAGCCCAGTGCTGGAGGAAAAGCTGTGGCTGCTGTTTAAAGCAAGAGGGCTACCTGAGTGACACTGCGTGACACAGACTTTGCTAAGCTGCTGGATCAAAAATGAGGAGACTTTTAGTCACTGGTTTCCAGTTCCACTAACTGTTCTCATGTCTCAGAGTTCTCGTCCTGACCGCTGCACGTGATGGCCCCTGCATGTATTTCAGTTACTCAGAATGTGTACTACTAGATACAAAACCACCACTGAGAGGCCTTTCCATCCTTCGGAACAAGCCACTGAAACCTCTTCCGCAGTTGAGCAGAAGAGGAGTAATTGACCTGGGCGAGAAGGGCAGAACCTTCTCAGCTCGTAAACTACATCTGTGGAGTCCAAGGAGTGCGAAGCGGTATCCTGGTTCTTGGGATGTTTCGTTTTGTTTTGTTGTCGTGGGGGGATCGCCAGAGAATGTACGTTGGCCGCGGTCCTCAATAAAGCCCAGAGCAACGTGCGCCTCTGCGGGCGTCAGCCTCCTCTCGGCGACCCAGCGGCGAGGGCGATTCTTCGAGCTCCAGCGGGCGGGCGACACCTTGACGCCCGGCCCTCCCGCTTCCCCGGCCGAGCGAGGCGGCGTCTTGACGGCGGGGACGCAGCCCGAGGGGCTCGAGCGGCGCGTCTCCGGGGCAGCGCCGGGCCCGCAAGGCGTCCGCGCGGGGAGGGGCCGCGCGGGCCCGGCCTCGAGCGAGGGGCGCGGCCGTCGCGCAGCCCGCCGGCGCCCGGCCCAGCGAAGCCGACGCGCGGCCGGCGAAGGCGCGGGGTCTCGCCGAGCCCGCGGGCGCCCGGCCCGCCCGCGCGCGCACGGCGCGGCGGAAGCTGGCCGGCCCTCGTCGCCGGGGGAGCCGGCCCCTTCCGGCGGCTCCGCCCGCCCGCGCCGGCTGGCTCCGCCGCGCCATGGCCTCCGCTGGGCGCCGCGACGCGCCGGAGCTGCCCGACTTCGGCCTCCTGAAGCGCCTCGCCCGGGACCAGCTGGTCTATCTGCTGGAGCAGGTGCGGAGGGCCGCGCTGAGGGCTCCCCGCGGGGGACGCGGACGCCCGCCCGGCTCTGACCCGCTTCTCTCCCTCAGCTTCCCGGCAAGAAGGACCTGTTCATCGAGGCCGACCTGATGAGCCCGCTGGACCGCATTGCCAACGTCTCCATTCTCAAGGTGCCGCCCGCAGCGCGGGGACTCGGCGGCCCGCCCCCGCGGCTGGGTGGCGGCCTTCGCCTGCCCCGCGCCCCGGCAGGGCGTGTGCCTCCGGCAGGCGGGAAGCCACCTGGCGCCACTCGCCCCGTCCGGGTGGTGGGCGGCGTCGCCTGCCCTGTTGCGTTTCTTCCTGGTCCTCAGTGCAAGGCTTGGAGGCATAGGAGCTCTACCCAGGGAGCAGGCCGCAGCTGAGAAGGGGGGAAAACCAGACCGAACTCTGCGGGGATGGGGGAGAGCCGGGCCTGAGGGGGGGAGATGCGGCCCTGCGCTTGCAGGTAGTTTCAGCAAGCATCAGACTGGGCTCTCCTTTCCACCCACCTTGCTAATTGGCAGCTTCAGATGAGTCTTGTTGCTGCACCCTTCAAGGAAAAGGGTGACACAGGAAGAGTCTCAGCAATTCTGCAGGAGCCCCCCCCCCCCCATGATTTGTGCAGATTACTGAGCTCAGTTTTCATCTTTCTGTGCAGCAACATGAAGTGGACAAGCTTTACAAGGTGGAAAACAAGCCAGCCCACAGTACCAGTGACCAGTGAGTGTATGGCATAGGCTGCTCTGTGTATCCAGTGCTATTTTCCACTGGTCAGGAACACATTCCGTCTGGGAGAGGGCAAGGCTTGTGGCTCCCTGTAGAGTGCTGGGACCAGAAAGTGGATGTAACAGAGCCATTTTCCTGACTGTTCTTCCCAGATTGTCTGCTTTTGTCTCTCTTTCTCCCAAGATTGTGCTTTTTGATCAGGCCACGCATCAGAAACGTGAAGTATGTAGCAGGTGAGTTGGCAGCTAGCATGAACTGGTCCAGGGGAGGAGCAATAATTGCAACTGCCCGTTATGCAGGCCTAGCAAAAAGGTGCCAGTCTGGACAATCTGTGTTGGGACAATTTGTGTTGCTCCTCCTGAAAGGGACGTAGGCACGGTATTAATACATTGGGTGGTCTGATCATAGTCATGCCCTGAAGCGGGGCTGAAGAAAAGCCAGGCTAGGTTGTCAGCCATCTTTGTCTTGGTGCAGACTCCTGCTGGTACCAGCATTCATGTGGATGCTGGGTAATTGGGGAGTATGTTTCCCCCTGTCATGTATCCCAGTTCCTTGTGGGCTGCCTGGGGGAAACACCTCTCGCCAACCTGCTTCTGGCTCAGCAGACACACACCCCTCCGCGCGCAAGCTTTAGGAATCTTGCCTGGTGGGCATCTTGAGCAATCAGACCAAGGACAGGAACTTCACAACCCTTGGGCTACCTGCATTTAATCTAACTCCTGGGCAATGCACTCTGTTCTGGTGGATGCTGGCACTAGTGAGCAGCCCCAACTGCAGCCAAGTCACACCCTGACCTCTGGCCTCTGCCTTCAGCCAGGGGACTAAGGGTCACTGGGAGGCTGCACTCCCTGTCTCCAAGGAAGAAATCATAGCAAGGGAGAGACCAACCTGGAGAAAGAGGCTGTGTTCTGGGGAATTCAGTATTGTACCAGCCTGTTGCAAGCCTCTTTGAGAATGGTTCAACTGAAAGGCAGTGTCAACATTTTATTTTCAAAACAAACATGGGGATCTTGGAGCACCTTCACTAGGCTGCCTAGGACCGGTGTGGGAAGGGCCTGGTCAGCCCCGGCTGCCCCTTGATCTGTCTCTTTCCAGACATAGTGAACACCGATAAGGCAGCTGGCCGGAGCCGCAAGTACAAGATTATCTTCAGCCCTCAGAAGGTAAATATCCAGCACACATCTCCCTTCCGAAGGGAGCTTAGCTTCTCAGGAGTTGCCTCCCAAGGCACGCTTCTGATCCAGGGACAGCCCAGCAATTCTGTGTTGCCACGTTGAAGTGCTGCCCAGTTGGCCCCTCTGGCCATGGGGCATTTCCCAGTCCCCGTGTTGTGGGTCATGTCTTGAGCTGGTAGACCGTCTCTGTCCTCCTCTTGCTTAGTGAGCTGGTGCTGGCTCTAGCATGGGTAGTGGAGGGTGTGTCAGAAGAAGGGAGCTGTAGGGGGAGAAGCGGGGAGATCTCCAAGTGCGCAGAAGTACATTTTATTTGAGCCCAACATGTTTTGAATTAAATTCTTCAGCGGCGCTGTGAGACACAACTAATGCCAGGCTTTGCAACAGAATTTGGAGACTAAAGGCTAAAATGGGCATGGCTGTGAGCGCTCTTGAAGAGTTCAATTTGAAACACAATGGTCTCAAATAAAAGATACTACTGTGTATTTAGAGGTGATCTCCTCTCTTTCCTTGCAGAAGGAAGTTATTGAAGTTGTCGATCACAAGCTGAATATGAGCCAACAGTGTGATGTGGCTGCAAAAAAGGCCAATGCTCTTTTGGGCTGCATTCATAGAAGCATAGCTTCCAAATCTCGGGAAGTACTAGTTCTCCTCTACTCAGCACTGGTTAGGCCTCATCTGGAGTACTGTGTCCAGTTCTGGGCACCACACTTTAAGAAGGATGCAGACAAACTGGAGAGGGTTCAGAGGAGGGCAACAAAGATGATCAGGGGACTGGAAACAAAGCCCTCTGAGGAGAGACTGAAAGAACTGGGCATGTTTAGCCTTGAGAAGAGAAGAATGAGGGGAGATAGGATAGCGCTCTTCAAGTACTTGGAAGGTTGTCCCAGAGAGGAAGGCCAGGATCTCTTCTTGATCATCCCAGAGTGCAGGACACGGAATCATGGGCTCAAGTGACAGGAAGCCAGATGCCAGCTGAACATCAGGAAAAACTTCCTGACTGTCAGAGCAATACGACAATGGAACCAATGACCTGGGGAGGTGGTGAGCTCTCCCACACTGGAGGCCTTCAAGACGAGGCTGGACAGCCATTTGTCAGGGATGCTCTGATTTGGATTCCTGCATTGAGGAGGGGGTTGGACTCGATGGCCTTGTAGGCCCCTTCCAACCCTACTATTCTATGATTGGTACATGCTGGAAAGGAAGGCCGGGACTAGGGGCATCTTAGACTGGGTGTTTTCCAAGGCTGACTGTCTGTCTTGTCCTGTGCAGTTCCACACATGTGAGATGGTGCTGGAGGAAGAGGGGATCTACGGGGGTAAGTTTCAGGGATGGGGAGCAGGGATCTAATTCGAGGGTCTAACTCAGCCTCTTTTCAGTCAGGGGATTAAGTGGGAAGAGGTTGGACAGACAGTGGGACAATTATTCAGCTAGTCACTGACTGTCTCCGAGTTCAGAAGCCTCTGGGCAATCACTTGGGTTATGTCAGGCAGCTAGTCAAAGACACTGGAGATGGCGTAAGTGTCAAATGCAAAAGCCCCCTGTGCACTGTTGGTCCCCCTCCAGATGTGACCTGGGATGAGTGGTCCTTCTACCTTCTCCCTTTGGATGATGATATCATCAGCATGGAGCTGCCAGAATTCTTCCGTGACTATTTCCTGGTCAGTATGAAGTTCCGTGATGCCTGTCTCTCTTCATACCCCCTCTCCCCAGCCTAGTCTTTGGGCTTGGAATGTGTTGCTCAAAGAGATGCTCCCATCCCCCAGCTCTAAAAATAATGTTTTATTTGTATTTAAAACCATGGCAGATAAACTCGATACAAGTAGCAGATATTTATAATACGTTATATATTATAGACCTGTGTGACGAGATTGAGCCATAATTCTATCCATTTAAAATCATATGTTATATCAGAATTTGCGGGGGGCACCAGATATATAACTGTCAGTTGGACCTCAAATTGCAATACTTGATTAATAGTTAGGCACAGAATTTTTGTATGCTGTTAATTTGACTTGTTTTGGTAGCTCCCGGGAATGCTTTTTGTTGTTCAGTCGTTACGTTGTGTCCGACTCTTTGTGACCCCATGGACCATAGCACGCCAGGCCTTCCTGTCCTCTGCTCTCTCCCGGAGTGTGCTCAAGTTCGTATTCATTGCATCGGTGATGCTATCTAGCCATCTCATCCTCTGCCGTCACCTTCTCCTTGTGCCTTCAATCTTTCCCAGCATCACGGTCTTTTCCAGGGAGTTTTCTCTTCGCATTAGGTGGCCAAAATATTGGAGCTTCAGCTTCACTATCTGTCCTTCCAATGAGCACTCAGGGTTGATTTCCTTTAGGATGGACTGATTTGACCTCTTTGCAGTCCAGGGGACTCGTAAGAGTCTTCTCCAGCACCACAGTTCGAAGGCATCAGTTCTTCAGCATTCAGCCTTCCTTATAGTCCAGCTCTCACAGCCATACATTACTACTGGGAAAACCATAGCTTTGATTATACAGACCTTTGTTGGCAAGGTGATGTCTCTGCTTCTTACTACGCTGTCTAGGTTGGCCATAGCTTTCCTCCCAAGGAGCAAGCGTCTTTTAATTTCATGGCTACAGTCACCGTCTGCAGTGATCTTGGAGCCCAAGAAAATAAAATCTGTCACTGCTTCCATTTCTTCCCCTTCTATATGCCAGGAAGTGATGGGGCCAGATGCCATGATCTTCGTTTTTTTAATGTTGAGTTTCAAACCAGCTTTTGCACTCTCCACTTTCACCCTCAATAAGAGGCTCTTGAGATCCTCTTCGCTTTCTGCCATTCGAGTGGTATCGTCTGCGTATCTGAGGTTGTTGATAATTCTCCCGGCAATCTTAATTCCGACCTGTGATTCATCCAACCCGGCGTTTCTCGTGATGTACTCTGCATATAAGTTAAATAAGCAGGGCGACAATATACAGCCTTGCCATACTCCTTTCCCAATTTTAAACCAATCGGTTGTTCCATGTCCGGTTCTTACTGTTGCTTCTTGACCCTCGTACAGGTTTCTCAGGAGACAGGTAAGGTGGTCTGGTACTCCCATCTCTTTTAAGAATTTGCCACAGTTTGTTGTGATCCACACAATCAAAGGCTTTAGCGTAGTCAATGAAGCAGAAATAGACGTTTTTCTGGAATTCTCTTGCTTTCTCCACGATCCATCGATTGTTGGCGATTTGATCTCTAGTTCCTCTGCCTCTTCGGAACCCAGCTTGTACTTCCGGTAGTTCTCGGTTCACATACTGCTGAAGCCTAGCTTGTAGGATTTTGAGCATCACCTTGCTGGCATGTGAAATGAGCGCAATTGTGCGGTAGTTTGAACACTCTTTGGCATTGTCCTTCTTTGGAATTGGAATGTAAACTGACCTTTTCCAGTCTTGTGGCCACTGTTGAGTGTTCCAAATTTGTTGGCATTTTGAGTGCAGCACTTTAACAGCATCATCTTTTAGGATTTTAAATAGCTCAGCTGGAATACTGTCATCTCCGCTAGCTTTGTTGTTACTAATGCTTCCTAAGGCCCACTTGACTTCACTCTCGAGGATGTCCGGCTCAAGTTCAGTGACTGCACTCTCATGGCTCTCAGGGACATTAAGATCTTTCCTGTATAGTTCTTCTGTGTATTCTTTCCACCTCTTCTTAATCTCATCTGCTTCTGTTAGGTCCCTGCCTTCTTTGTCCTTTATCATGCCCGTCTTTGCACAAAATGTTCCCTTGATATCCCCGATTTTCTTGAAAAGATCTCTAGTCTTTCCCATTCTATTGTTTTCCTCCATTTCTTTGCATTATTCATTTAAGAAGGCCTTCTTGTCTCTCCTTGCTATTCTCTGGAACTTTGCATTCAGTTGGATATATCTTCCCCTTTCTCCTTTGCTTTTCGCTTCCCTTCCTTCCTCAGCTAGTTGTAAAGCCTCATCAGACAGCCACTTTGCTTTCTTGCATTTCTTTTTCTTTGGGATGGATTGAGTTGCTGCCTCCTGAACAATGTTATAGACCTCCATCCATAGTTCCTCAGGCACTCTGTCTATTAGGTCTAAACCCTTAAATCTATTCCTCATCTCCACTGTATATTCATAAGGGATATGATTTAGGTCATACCTGAATGGTTTAGTGGTTTTCTCTACGTTCTTCAATTTAAGCTGAAATTTTGCAACAAGAAGCTCATGATCTGAGCCACAGTCAGCTCCAGGTCTTGTTTTTACTGACTGTATAGAGCTTCTCCATTTTTGGCTGCAAAGTCCATAATCAATCTGATTTCGATATTGACCCTCTGGTGATGTCCATGTGTAGAGTCGCCTCTTGAGCTGTTGGAAAAGAGTGTTTGCTATGATCAGCATGTTCTCTTGACAAAACTCTATTAGCCTTTGTCCTGCTTCATTTTGTACACCAAGGCCATGCTTGCCTGTTATCCCGGTGATTTCTTGACTTCCTATTTTAGCATTCCAATCCCCTATGATGAAAAGGACATCTTTTTTTGGTGTTAGTTCTAGAAGGTGTTGTGGGTCTTCATAGAACCGATCAACCTCAGCTTCTTCGGCCTCAGTGGTTGGGGCATAGACTTGAATTACTGTGATGTTGAATGGTTTGCCTTGGATTCGTACTGAGATCATTCTGTTGTTTTTGAGATTGTATCCCAGTACTGCTTTTCCCACCCTTTTGTTGACTATGAGTGCTACTCCATTTCTTCTAAGGGATTCTTGCCCACAGCAGTAGATATAATGGTCACCTGAATTAAATTCGCCCATGCTTGTCCATGTTAGTTCGCTGATTCCCAAGATGTCGATGTTCAATCTTGCCATCTCATGTTTGACCACCTCCAGCTTACCTTGATTCATTGATCTGACATTCCAGGTTCCTAAACAATATTGTTCTTTTCAGCATCGGATTTTCTTTTCACCACCAGACACATCCACAGCTGAGTGTCCTTTCGGCTTTGGCCCAGCCGCTTCACTCTTTCTGGCACTACTTGGAAATTCCCTCTGCTCTTCCCCAGTAGTATATTGGACACCTTCCAACCTGAGGTGGTCGGAAATCAACCTGAGGTGGTCGTTCATCTTCCGGCCGGCATCATATCTTTTAGCCTTGTGATAGGTTCCATGGGGTTTTCTTGGCAGGAATACTGGAGTGGGTTGCCATTTCCTTCTCTAGTGGACCACATTTTATCAGAACTCTCCGCCATGACCTGTCCGTCCTGGGTGGCCCTGCACGGCATAGCTTATGGCTTCACTGCGTTACGCAAGCCCCTTCACCACAACAAGGCAGTGATTCATGAAGGGGATGCTTTTTACCTGACTTGCAATGGTCTCTGCTTCCCAGTGTCTTCCAAACATCAGTTTTGCTGCAGTGAGCATGTACAAAAGAGATTCACCTATTGCTGAGGGAGTAACATTGTTAACAATGTGAAGCTGAGGAACTTTAAGCTTTTTCCTTGATGAGGGCCTTGCATTGCGAGCCTTCCAGATCAGTCCCATCTCGTTGCTCTTGTGCTCCTGCAGGAAGGGGATCAGCGCTGGATCAGCACCGTGGCCCAGGCTTTGCAGCTGCTGAACTCCCTCTTTGGCCCATTCACCAGGACCTGTGGGATTGGGCGGTGTGCCAAGGTGGGGCCTTGTCACTACAGGAGGGCTGGCTGGCTGGCTGGCTGGGAGAGGGCTGTGGTCCAGAGGGTGGAGAGCCTCTGGCTAGGGGATACATAGGCATCGGGTGTAGGGCCAAGCTGGGAGAGTTCTAGGGAGCCCCACATCAGGCGTGGGGATCCGCTGGTCTGCAGGCCAGAAGTGGCCTGCTGCGCCTTTGGCTCTCCTCGTTCCTGCTCCACATGACAATCCAGAAGCCCCCGCTTGTCCCTTACTTGAGGGGGAGAGAGGCCGGGGTAGCCCACCACTAGCTCTGGCCCTTGCCACCCTTGGTTTGTGGCCCCCAAGAGATTTCCCCCGAGGGAATGCAGCCCTTGCTGTTGGTTGCCCCGCAATTTGGAAAGTCTCCCCCGTGTTGGACAGGTCTTGACACTGCCCCCTTCTTCTGGCCGTGGGGTGGGGGAAGCAGGTTGTGCCCAGCAGGTAAGCAGCTGGGTCTTGTGAGGAGTCTTAGAGCGGATGGCGACCTTGCCGCGGCACGCTGGGTTTTGCATGAGAGCAGTAGGTGGAGCTGAGGGACGGGCTCTCATCTTCTCTCAGATGGTCCATGAACTGTGGCGTGAGGTGGTGGAGGAGAGCGAGGTTGACTCTGTGGGCCGGAAGCCAGAGATTGGCCACATTTTCCTCATGGACAGAGGTAGGGGCACAGGGGATGTGGATAGGGTGTGTGTGTCTTGCCTTGATCCTGGAGTCCTGTCTTGGATTCCTCAACTAGCTCACTTCGGGCACCAACTTTCCCAGCCTGTTTTTTGCAAGTTAGCAAGTGAGAGAACATGGCCTGAGATCTGTGTTTCTCTGAAATATGGTGTAGCCTCCAGGAGTCCTGGAGGCTTGGGCTGCAGAGAGCCGCCAGGTGAGCAGAGAGAAGGCTTAAAATGGAGGCGCAGAGGCAGGCAGGGCTGAGGGGAACCACCTGTGAGGGAACAGGATGTTTCTGAGGGAGCCAGGCTCTTGGGCCCAGTTTAACCATGCATACTGCCGAGCTGAACTCTAGGAGGTCAGAAGGCAGAAAAGATGTGTGTGACATGGGAAGTGAGGCTTTTGCTCATCTGCACTGACTGGCAGCAGCTCTCCAGGAGTGTTCCCCAGCTGCGCCCTGTTGCAAGCCAAGCGTGTGCTCTGCCACTCAGCTAGGATCGGGGGAGGCCCAGGACCAAGAGACCACGAGAGGCTGTCTGGGGCAACTCCTGCCAGCCCTCCTCCCCCAGTCCAGTGACTCTCTTTTCAGATGTGGATTACGTCACAGCCCTTTGCTCTCAGGTGGTCTATGAAGGCCTGGTGGATGACACGTTCCGCATCAAGTGTGGTACGTTTCCCCCCACCAGCCCTGAGCCCTTGATGCTGCCTTCCGGTCTGTCACTTCTCCAAGGGCCAGGCTGTTCACCTCCAGGGGGCTGCCTCCCAGGACTATCCCAAGCAGCTCACACAGCAGATGGACTGTGGGGAAGAGGTGGCTTCCAGGCCCGATGTCTGTGGGGTGCATGTCCTGGTGAATCCTCTTTCTGCAGGGAGCGTGGACTTTGGCCCAGATGTCACCTCCTCTGACCGAAGCATCAAGGTACTGCTGAATTCCCAGGACAAGGTAAGCCTGCCCCCACCCACCCCCGCCACTACTCCTGTGAGGCCTGGCAGCCACGGGTTCTCAGGCTTGGTCAGAAGGATGAAGGGCTTGTGAGAGCTGCAGAACGTGCTGCCCAGAGGTGGCCAGCAGCTCTCTGGCCCACGCTGGGAGCTGCTGCTTCTCTGACAGACATTGGCCAGAGGTGGCACAGCGCCCTTTGTCCTGGCTGCCCACCGCGCTGCCTGCATCTCTCCCTCTGCAGGTGTTCAGCAAGATCCGCAACGAGCACTTCTCCAGCGTCTTTGGTTTCCTGAGTCAGAAGGCTCGAAACCTGCAGGCGCAGTATGATGTGAGCGGGATCGGGCCGGGAGGGGTGAGGCCAGCAGTGGGAGAGGGGATCCCTGGCCTGCTCAGCATGCAGCCACTTTCTCCCCTCACAGCGACGACGCGGGATGGATATCAAGCAGATGAAGACCTTTGTCTCCCAGGAACTGAAGGGTTTGAAGCAGGAGCATCGCCTGCTGAGCCTGCGTAGGTCTCTCTTCCCCCTTCCAGGCTGAGGAGGCAGAGCAGGGAAGTGAGGAGGAGGACCAAATGGGAGTGCCCCTATTTCTCTGCATCAGAGCCTCACTGACCCCTTTCTGCAGGCGTGGCCCATTGCCCTAGTTCAGGAGTGAGCGACGAGCAGCTGATGGGCTGCATATGACCCTTGAGGCCTCCCTGGCTGGCCCACCGTGCCCCTCCTTAGCCCAACCCCCTGCAGCAAAAAGCCTGGAAAAAAGCCTCCCGTTGGCTCTCAGGGGAAGCTTTTTTCCAACCAAATTGCAGTGTGTGTGTGTGGGGGAGATATTTTAATTGCTTTGAAGGGTGTGTTGTGTGTGTCTGCGTGAATGGGGTGTTATGTAGCATCGGCCTGTTGCAGGTTTCTCACAAGGGAAAGTGACTCATGGGGTGGAAAAGGTTCCCCACTCCTACCTAGTTCAGCAATCTTCCTTATGCCTGCAGATATTGGGGCCTGCGAGTCCATCATGAAGAAGAAAACCAAGCAAGATTTCCAGGAGCTGCTGAAGACAGAGCATGGTAAGAAGGGCCCTAGCCTGCCCCCACCCCTTCCATCTTGGACCCTGAGTCCTGTGAGAAGTCCTGTTTTCATACATTAAAAATCCAGATGCCCAGTAGCTAGGGATACTTCAAAAATTGAGCCTGGATATTGCTGAAGAAGCCAGTTTCTCCTCAAATCTGGCTTCTGGAAAATCTTGCTACTGAGTGTGGAAGCACACACACAGACACACATTTTCTACCCCAGATGCTTTCATTAGTTCACTTTTTCTAAAATGTCTTGCTTGCCTCACCCAAGGGTGTGCAAGGATATGGAGCAGGTAATAAAACTGTGGTCACCAAACAACCCATTTAAAATATACAACAGTTTCTGATCTTGGCTGTTAATGGAAACATCTCTGCCATTTGTGGGAAACAGGCAGGCGCTGCCTTTTGGGAGTCTCCACTGGGAGTGCCACAGTTCTGGGGAGCCACTAAGTTTGCTCCTTCGCTTCCAAGCTGGTCAGCCAAGAAGGTTCGTGTAACACGTTAGGCAGTTGTCTCTTAGGTGGGGGTTGTCCTGGGCCTTTCATTCCCCCCACCCCACCCCAGCAGGTGGTGGATCATTCTGTGCTTTTCGGTTGCAACCTTTCTGGCATCTCTGAGGATGGCTGTTCCAAGGACGGCTGCTTGGACGCACAGGAGCTTTCTTTGGATTGTGGGTGATCAGAATGGGACAAACTGAGACCTGTGCAACATCTCTGGCAGAGCTGGAGAGAATGGGCTGGGGCTGGGGCTGGTTCCGACTCTGATCTCCGTTCTCCCTGCTGGCCCCTGCAGCCCTCCTGGAAGGGTTTGATATCCGAGAGACCATCGGCTTCATTGAAGAGCACATCAACCGACAGGTATATGAGCAGCTGGGGCCATCGCTGGGAGAGGGGGCCGCCCTGGGCTTGAGGAGAAGGCTCTCTGCTGATGTGTTGCTCTCTCTCCCCTCCTCTTGCTGGCGCAGGTCTCCCCCACTGAGAGTCTGCGAATGCTGTGCCTGCTATCAATCACAGAGAATGGTGGGTGCCCTGCTGTAGGAAAAGGGGTCCTTGGGAGCATGTGGGGGGCACTTCTGTGCACTGACTTCTGTGCATGTTTCTGGCTTCTCTAGGGCTCACCCCCAAAGACTATCGCTCCCTGAAAGCTCAGTATCTACAGGTGAGGCAGGGGGAGCAGTCATTCTTCCTGCAGGTTTAGGGGATCCTGGCTCTCATTCCCCCAGTCAGCACTCCCTTGAGCCAGCATCAGGGGGCTGTGCAGCTACCCCTGATGGCGCATGCCCTTCCAGTTTTAGCTCAAATGTGCAGAGTTCCCAGAGCATATCCCTCCCCCCCGCCCCCCCATGAGGGAGCTTCCTTGGTGATGATCCTACCCTGATGCACCTCTCTGCCCCTCCCTGCTAGAGTTATGGACCAGAGCACCTGTTGACTTTCCACAACCTGAAGCATCTGGGGCTACTGATGGAGCAGATACCTGGGGAGACCCTGACAGCTGTGGAGAGCAAAGTCAGCAAGCTGGTGACTGACAGAGCTGCAGGTAAAAGGCATTGTGGCCCTTCCGCAGCTCTGCTTGGCCTAGGAAGGAGCCTCCCTTGAACCTTGGAAGCTGCTTGAGCTGCTCCTTTGCCCTCCTTCCAGGGAAGCTCTCGGATGCCTTCAGTTCACTGGCCAAAAAGAGCCATTTCCGAGGGATAAGCAAGAAGCTGGGGCTGGTGAGTACTGGGTGGGGGCGGGGTAGGCACTGTGGGGCATGTGACAGCAGCAGGCAGCCTGGTATGAATGATGCCCGTTCCCTCACAGATCCCACGTGTGGATGGGGAATATGACCTGAAAGTGCCCCGGGACATGGCCTATGTTTTCAGTGGCGCCTACATCCCTCTGAGCTGCAAGATCATAGAGCAGGTACCCGTTACCAAGTTTGCACCACCACCGCCCTCTCGGCCCTGGCCAGATGGTTCCAAATTGCCCTCTGCTTGCAGGCAGAGGGGACCAGGCCTAAGTCCCCCTGTCCCTGCAGTTCATGCTGGCACCACCCCTGACTGCGCTGTGCCTTGTTCAGGTGCTGGACCGCAAGAGCTGGCTAGGCCTGGAAGAGGTGGTGCGCCTGCTCGGTGGGAATGAATTTCTTGTTAGAGGTAAGTGGGCAGGAGTGGAAATGAGGAGCCACCCAGCTGTCCTTTCTCCTAAGATCAGCCATGTGCCCTGTTTGAACAGTACAGGAGCCTAGAGATGTGTTGCCTTCCCCCCCACCACCACCAGTGAAAGAGGCAGGGGATTCTCCAAAGTCAAAGCCTCAGCAGCACAGGAAAATTTGCATGCTTCCTCTCTTGTGTATGGCTTTAGGGGTGAAGTTTATTATCTGTAAAACATATTTATAGCCTGCCTTCCTGCCCTTTTCAAACACACAAATCTCAAGTAAAACATTTTAAAAATATAAATTTTATTGTACATTTTTATCAAGCTACAGAACCTGTTAAAATCAGCCCAATCCTGTGGTCTTACTGGCTTCTTTCCAGATTAAGTGACAATGCTTGAATGTTATCTTTTTAAAAAAAATCTGCAAGATTTTGTGTGGGCATGCTTTTCATCTTGTTTGCCTCAAGGTTGAGCATTACACTTAAATGAATTCAGCTGATGGTGAGACATTGTCATACCGTGTCCTCCTTGCAGATGCAACTGCAGAGGAGAATCCTGCTTGGGACTCCCAACGCGTTGTGCTGGCTGTCTTCTTAGGTGGTTGCACCTTCTCTGAAATCTCAGCCCTTCGTTTTCTTGGCAAAGAAAGAGGTACAAGGCAAACTCGAGTTGGAGGGGCTATCTACTTAGGGGATGGCAGCCATCCGTGGGGCACAGTTCATTTTTTTACAAATTGTTTTCAGGTTAAAAAGAAAGCAAGTTTCTAGGCCTTATGAAGATAAGCTTAAAGTGTGCAGAAGCCAGAGAGGGGACCAAGCAAGTCTTCAGTGCTCTGCAAAGCTCCTTGCTGCTCCCTGTCCAATAAGTTATGTAGATATCCAGGCTTCCTGAACTGACATATTTTCAGGGCAGAGACTTCAGCTAGTGTTCAAGAAAACCTTTCTAATGCAGCCTGCCTTGCTTATCTGTCTCTGGAACAGCAAGGTGGGCGTTTGTACTGAGCAGACTGCCTTGCAATTTCACTCTCTTACTATCCACCCTTCTCCTAGGGGTCAGGTTCATATTCCTGACTACAGCCATCACCAACAGTGCACGGCTGCTGGAATCCATGGTAGAAATGAGGGCGTGACAACCTCTGTGGCAAGGCAGGGATGGTGGGGGTGCTTTGACTGGCCTTGGTGCTCTTTCTGCACGTGCAGCAAGTCTACCAGCAAGGATCCCTCCCTGCAGAAAGGAGGCTGGAGCATCTCTATCCTTCCCCACCCAGCAAGAAAGGGGGGCTCGGCTGTTTTCCCCTGCTGGTTTAGCCAACTGCTGCAGGCCTGAGTGCTTCGGGAGCTTGTCTCTCCAACTGCAGCGTCGTGCTTGCAACTTGAGCTGCCTCCTTCCTTACCTACTGCCAGGCACTAACCCCTCATGGCACTTGGCTTTGGTTTTCCACTGAGAGCTGCCAACTGTGCCCTCACCAGGATGACTTACCTCTTATGGTTGACTTCTGTGCCAGTGGCACCGTGCAGCATGCCACAACAGTGGGGGCTCCCCAGCGGTGGGTGTCAACTGCCTTGTAATAAAAGATTTGTCTGGCCACTAGCAGATGTTCATGAGTTTCTTGCTTCAGTGTTGGGGGGGGGGGGGGCGCTGCTTTCATTGCTTGCCCAATTTTACAGATATGGTTAAGGTGCTTCTGGCTTACTGCAAAAGATCAGTAAAGCTTGTAGGGAAGTGGCATAAAACCTACTTCAAGTCAGAAGGAAGATCCTGCACACAAGCAGCCTGTATCTCCTGTAGAACAAGGAAGATAAGAAAGCAAACATAGTCAAATGCAAACATGATCTACATGTCTCCACTTCACCAAGAGAGCTCCCCCCGCTTTATGCTATGCAAAGGTGAACAATGGAGTGTTTGCCCCAATCTCATATTAAACTGGGCTAGTTTGCTTCTCTCTGACAAACTCCTTTCATATGTTGTCTCCATTTTACAGACAGGGCACTTTCCCTTTCATTGTCACTCATACATCTTAGCTGGCAATGAAGGAAAGCAAAGATGTTTGCTAGGTATCTGTCCCTTTTTCAGCTTGTTAAAATACACTTTGTTCAACATGAGCATGGCTTGGATCTAAAAACAAGCGCTGCCAAAAGTATGATGCCCACAAAGAACGGACACACAAAGATGTAAATTATGTGTTGCAGATTTTTTTAACACTCTTCAATAAACATTTCCCTGGATGGTTTACACAAGAAGAAAAAATTAAAATACAAATAAAGTTGACTGAATCAACAATAAAAGCACAAGAACTAAAAGACAGGTGACCTACCAGAAGGCTGATGTCTAGAAGAGGAACCTCTCCCCTGGCTGCTTGGGATGGGCAGAGGTAGTGGTGCTCTTGCTACCCTGGTTTCTCACCATCACTCTGGTGACGCAGCAAGAGCCTCTGCCAGCTGAGTTTCTGTGGACACTGGTTTTCCAAGACGTTAGGCAAATGACATTCAGGCCAGAAGCAGAACCATCCATCCAAGGGCAGGTGCAATTCTGTTCCTGATGTAGGCATGTTCAGACAAATGTCTGAACAGTGCTACTTCTAAGCATCCCCTTTTTCTGGCATATACAGAAACATCAGGGTTCTGCTGAAGCCTACTCAGTCCAGGGATGACCATTTCCCCTTAGGACAGAAACTCCACAAGGGAAGCAACTGAGCGTATATGTGAGCTGCCGCCACTGCAGCTGCCAAAGCCTATGCAGACCTTTGGCTATAGAAATGTAATAAACGATGCTAATGCACTCACGTGAAAATGGGAGGGAGCAAATGCAGCATTTCGAAGAGCAGCAACACTGCCAGCCACCTTCCCAGTGTGCCTGGAAACCCCCTCGGGGCACAGTGCCAATGATGCCCCACGTTATCCTCCACACAGAGGGAGCCGATGAGCTTGCACTGGTGGATGGACCCCCCCGGCCCCGGACAGAGAACGATATAAAGAACATCAGGTTTATATACGGTACATGCAGTTGGTGGGTGGGGATATTGTAAATGGGTCAACAGGAAATTACATGCAGAAAGTATTGACGGTGACAATCACTTTGTTAACTGGTCATTCACAGTGCAGTCCCTGCTGCTAACACAAATATTCTAGCAGTAGGTCAAGGGTGGGCAACACATGAGTTGCTGGCCACATGCAGTCCCCACTGTGGGGACTGCAATTCTGCTTCAAAACAAGATGTGCTCTCCCTGCACACCACTGCTTTTTTTGCCATTGCTGTGGCAAATTCAGCAGCAATTGTGGGTCAGGGGTGTGGCTCCCAGTGGGTTCAGGGGGCGATGTGGCCCCCAACACCTGGAAGTTGCCCACCCCTGATAGACCAACTAACATGTTTGGTGTAATTAAAAAATCCTTTATCCTAATTCAAGCCTGTGGCAATAGAACTGAACCATGATGAAGCCATCTGTCTCTTGCTCTAATCATTTAAACATCTCTAAAATGAGGGAACTGCTGAACAGGAAGCTGGAAGGGGGAGTCAAGAAGGTTAAGTCCCTTCAAAATGCTTGGAGCTAGAATGTGTAGCACAGATTTGGAAAGGGAGCACCAAGTCGAAGAAGTCATCGGCATGGTGAACGAGCAACGTCAAGGAACCTATTTGAGAAAAGAAGGCTTCCTTCAGAAAATTAAAGTTTTGCCCAAGAGAGGAAAACAAAAGGGACCAAGCTTGCACAAGCAGACAATAAGATTTTTGTAAAAAGCATTCTGAGGAGCATATTGCTAACATCAAGAGCAACAATAAAGAATTCTTTATATCAGAAGCAGGAAACCAGCTAGGGAGGCAGTTGGACTGCTGGATGGGCAGAGAAGCTGAACGAATTCTTCTCATCTGTCTTCAGGTTGCAGAAGATACAGGACGTGCCTGAACTGATGTTTTCAGGAAGGGTGAGGAACTGAGGCAAATACCAGTGACAAAATATGAAGTTCTCAACCTTATTGACAAATTGAAAGTTAATAAACCACCAGGCTCAGATGGTATCCATCCTAGAGTTCTTGAAGAACTCAAGTATGAAATTGCTTATCTTCTAACAAAAAAATATGCAACATGTCCCTAAGTTCAGCCTCTATACCAGACGGCTGGGAGATGGCCAATGTAACACCAGTGTTTACAAAGGGATGCAAGGGGGATCTGGGAAATTACAGGCTAGTTAGCTTAGCATCTGTTCTGGGTAAAGTGGCTGAACGCATTATTAAACATTTATTTATTACATTGCTATACTGCCCCATAGCCAAAGCTCTTTGGGCGCTTCACAAAAACCAAAACCTCAAGGTACAGCGTAAAACAATACAAGATATAAAAGCTTATCCTTCAGGTAACCGGGCCCCAAGCCATTTAGGGCTTTGAATGTTGACACCAGCACTTTGAGTCAGGCCCGGAAATGCACGGGCAGCCAGCGCAGCCGGAGAAGTACTGGCGTAACGGGCGCCCCTTGGCCAGTCCCCGTTAGCAGCCTCGCCGCCCAGTCTGCGGCCAGCTGAAGTCTCCGGCAGGGGCGCAGGAAACCCACTCTCCGTTCCGGTCTGGGGCACCCGCGGGGGTCCGTCCGTCCCCCGGAATCCTCCCTGGCCGCCTCCGCTGCGTGGCGAGTCCGCGGAGCCACTGGCCGGCCCGTCCGCGGCAGCGGTGTCTGCGGCCGGGCTGCGTAGCGGACGCCGTTTGCGCCCCTGCTTTAGCCGCGATAGGCTACGGAAACCTTTACGTGGCCTATCGCGGCCAAGAGCAGGGAAGCCGGCGGCGACCCCTGCGCCCGCCCGCGGAGGCGCGCGCGGAGCCGGGCCCCGCCAGCTGCTCCGCCCTGCCCGAGCAGGCGCCCGGCTGCGGGCCGCGCGCCCTGCCGAGACGCCCCCTCGCGCCGCGCCGCTGCGCTCTCGCCCTCCGCCTGGGCCGGACGAGCGCTCGGGGCGCGGCCTCCTCCGCGCAGGCGGCTTGGCCGGGGGGCGCGGCCTGGCTAGCAGCACCGGCGCGTTCTGCGGCAGCCAATCCGCGCGTGGATGGGTCAAGTTTGAACCCGCGGCGGCGGCGCGCAAACGGCCGTGCTGCGGGACGCGACGCGGCGCGGCGGGACGGGGCGGCGGCGCGGAGCCATGAGGAAGAGGTGGGCGCGGGGCGCGTGCCGTGCCTGCTCCGCCCGGCCCTGCGCCGGCGGGCTCTGCGGAGGACCCCGGCCCGGCAGGGCCGTCGCAGGGCGCCCGGCCGCGCGGCTCCGCTCCCCGTGGCAGCCGGCCCGCGCGGCGGCGGGCGGCGGGGGGGGCGGCGGCGGCGGCGGCGGCGGGGGGGGGCGGGAGCAGCCGCCGGGCCGCTGCCTCCCGAGCAAGCCAGCGGGGCGGCGCGGGGCGGGCAGGGGGGCTGCTGCGGGCGGGGGCGGCGCTGCCTGACGCCCCTCTCCCGCTCCCCTCCTGCTGCTGCCCAGCGAGGTCCTGGCCAGTGAGTCGGTGGCCTGCCTGAACCGGGCGCTGAGCCACCTGCGCGACATCTGGGAAGAGATCGGCATCCCGGAGGACCAGCGGCTGCAGCGGACGGAGGTGGTGAGGAAGCACGTCAAGGTCAGCAGCGGCGGCGAAGGCCGCCCGCCCCGGGCCGGGCCGCCGCCTCCTCCTCCCTCCCCAGGCGGGGCGCTGCAGCAACGCCGGGCGCCCCGCTCCGGCCCAGAGCGGCACGGCCCCGTGCCCGGGAGCGCCTGCGCCCGCCTTCTGCCCAGGCGGGCGGGGCGCTCGCTGCACGAGGCTCCTCTGCGGGGCCCGGGGACGGGCTGCGTGGGCCCAGCGCAAAGCATCAGCCAGCGCGGGGGAGGGGGCGCTCCGAAGTCCGCGCTCCCGAGGCGCGTTCCACGGATGCGCCTGCCCTCTTGCCGCCGCCTCGGGCGGGGGGGCGCAGGCTCCGTCCGGGTTCTGGGGCCGAAGCGGCTTTCTCTCGCACCGAGGCTGCCCCTTCCTGTGCCCCAGGGCCTGCTGGACATGATGATCGCTGAGGAGGAGAGCCTCAAGGGGCGTCTCCTGAAGAGCATCGCTCTGTGCCGTAAAGAGCTGGCAATCCTCTGCGGGGAGCTACAGTTGGCTCCTTTTGAGGTGAGGCTGGTTCTGGGGGGCTGGTGGCCGTGGGCTGGCTCTGGTCCTGCAGAGCTCAAGCGCACTCTGTCCTTCCCCCAGGAAGACGAGGAGACCACCATTCTGCAGCTGGAGAAGGATCTGCGCACTCGTGTGGAGGTGATGCTGAAGCAGAAGCGAGAGAGGAAGCAGGAGCTGAAGACGCTGCAGGAGCGGGACCAGGACCTGTGCGACCTGCTCTGCGCAGCTCCCTACTGCATTGACAGCGATGCCGTGCCTAGCCTGGCAGAGCTGGACCACTTCCGGCGCCACTTGGCAGCACTAGCAGCTGAAAAGGTGTGTGTGCATGAGTTGGGGAGGGGTGCGACTGCGGAGCAGGTTTCGGGAGTGTTTTTTCTTCTGGCCTCCAGGAGCACCGGCGAATGGCTTTCCTCAGCACCAAGCAGAAGATTATTCTCTGTATGGAGGAGCTGGAGCACAGCCCTGACACAAGTTTCGAGAGGGACGTGGTGTGTGAAGATGAGGGCGCCTTCTGCCTCTCGACAGAAAACATTGCTGCTCTGAAGGATCTGCTGCAGCAGGTGGGCGAGGTGGGGTGGTTGCCCAGCAAATGCCATCTCCCCTCTGCCTTCAGTTTTGCTCAGGTTGGTTCTCTCTGTATCCCAGCTGGAGATGAAGAGAGGTCAGAAGGAAGCCTTGTGTGAAGAGCTGCGCTCCAGAATCCTGGTGCTCTGGGATCGGCTGCAGGTGCCTGCAGAGGAAAAAGATGCCTTTGCCCCCTACATGGTGGGATCCAGAACCAGGACCACGGATGCTGTAAGGAATGACAGCTCGACTTTGCCTCTGTGCCTTTCTCTAGGCCTGCTAGCTTGCTGGGGCCAAGGGCCCCTGCTCAGTGTCATTGACGCCTCTGTAGCCCATTGTCTTCCCCAACCCCCAGCACGATCCAAGAACTGCCACCTCCCAGGGAGGCCTGGGCGGCCTTGTGTCTGCTCCACATCCCAAAGCTGTACGAGCCCTTCCCTCGTGTCCTCTGGTACATGCAGAAGTGGGGAGAGGGCAGTGGCCTGCTTAGGAGGCCACACCAGCCAGCATGGTGACCCCGTTTTTCTTCCCTAGTTGCAGCTGGAAGTGGACCGTCTGGAACAGCTGAAGCTCCAGAACCTCAGGAATGTGGTGGAGGCTATCCGGGCTGAGCTGGCTGACTACTGGGACAAGTGCTTCTACGGGGATGAGCAGAGACTGTCCTTTAGCCCCTACTACCAGGGTGCGCGGGGGCTGAAAAGGCTCTGCAACGCTGCTGTTGGGTGGGCAGGGTGTCTTCTTCCTGCCTGATCATTTGGTTTTCTCCTTCCTAGATGACTTTACTGAAGAGTTATTGCAGCAGCACGACGATGAAATTGGGCGAATAAAGCATTATTATGAGACGCATCAAGAACTGTTTGAAGCAATCCACAAGTGGGAAAAGAACTGGCACCTCTTCCAGGAGCTGGAGGTAGCTGCGAGCCACGCAGGGGCTGGGCCAGGTGGCAGTCTCCGGAGGCCCTTCCTGCCTGGAAGGGGTGGCAGGAGGAGCCCGGGCTCCAGGTGGGAGGGGCTGTCTCGTCACCAGCATGTCCCTTTTTAGAGAAAGGCAACAGATCCCAGTCGCTTCACCAACCGAGGCGGCAACCTCCTGAAAGAAGAGAAGCTGCGGGGAAAGCTCCAGAAGACTCTTCCCAAGGCACGTGGCCTGCCGGCCCTTTCTGCCCCGGGGAGGGAGGCCAGCCCTGCTTGTGCCTCAGGCGTGCCCTGGGGCAGCTTGGCCCAACGTGCTGTCTGTCTTGCAGCTGGAGGAAGAGCTGAGGGGCCGGGTGGAGCTCTGGGAACAGGAGCAGGCTCGGGACTTCTTGGTGAAGGGGCAGCGCTTCATGGAGCACGTGGCCGAGCGGTGGCGCCTGCACCACCTGGAAAAGGAGAAGGAAAGGCAGGAGCGCGTGAGTTTGGCAGGCACCAGGGGCCGGAACCGAAGCAGGCACAGCCTTGCGCCGCGCCCACCGCTTGCGGCAGTTGGGCTGTTCCTCTTCCACACCTGGTGCCAGCGGGGCGGCTTGCCCAGGGCTGCCTGGCGCGAGCCACTGGCCCTCAAGGGTGCCCAATCATCCCTGGCTGCCTTGAGCACTTGCAGGGGTGACGTGGGGTGGGCCTCCTCTTCGGTGGCACCAAAGCTGTGTCCTGCCACCGTTGGAGCTGTCCTGGTGCTCAACCCCTAAACCAGGCCCAAGAGAATCCAGTCCCCATCTCCAAACTCTGCTGCAGCTCCAGCCATCGGTCTTTTCTTTCTCCCAGCAACTCAGGAAGTCCCGCCAGACTGAGGAGGAGATGATGTATGGCAGCACCCCCCGGACCCCCAGCAAGAGACGGGTTGTGGGTCTTGCTACACCTGGCAAAATGCGGAAGGTAAGTGCAGCAGGTGGCATCCCTGTCCAAATTCCAAGGCTATGCCTGTATTTGGAGAACCCTGCACCTCTCTGGTTGCTCTGAGCATGCACAAAGCGCAAGACCGGACTGGGCGGGTGCATGTGCTATCTTGTTAGTGGGGTGGGGGTGACAGGTCCACTGTGCCTAAATGGGATGCGAGAGTGGATTGCCACAGTTCCTTTGCTGTAGTGAAAACGGAGATTTGCTTTGCTGCCCTGCGTGGGCGAGAGCACACCGTGGTGACGCTTGTTCTTTCCTTGCAGCTCAATGTCACAGCCACCACCCCCAACAGCACCATCCGCTCAGCCCAGGGGGGCTCAGTGTTCAGTTCCCCAGCATCCCATCCACCGCTTTCTGGAGGGAAGGTGAGAAGCTGGTCTCTAGCTACCACCCCATTGTGGAGGGGCTGCTGACATTCAAAGGGGGGGAAGACCCCCCAACAGCCCAACTGAGCATGCTCAGCGGCCATGACATGCTGACAACCAGGGGGCGGTGGGATGGCTGTACAAAGAAGCTGAAAGATGAGACACAGACGCAGTTGGGGTAGTGGGAAGTATCTCACTGGATGGAGCAGTACCTTCCTAGTTTACACCAATAGAGAAGACGTTAAGGTACCCGAGACTGGGCAGCAGAGCGTCCACCCCACAAAGGGTAGCAAAGAGAAGAGTTCCATTTTTCCAGCTTGATTCTCATTTAGGATGAAGCTGCTTAAAAATAGCTATGCTAATGCAAATGCCATGCATTGTCCACACACTGCTGGTTCAAATGGGCTGTGGCTGGGGAGGGAGCGGCTTATGAGGGTCCTGCAGTGGTATTGGGCGGTATAGAAATGAAATAAATAAATAAATAAATTTCCAGCTATAGGTCAGATTCCGAGTGCTTTACCAGAATTGGCTGTCTTCCCTGCAATACAGTTTGCTGTTAATGTTGCAGGTGGTACTTGGTGTGGGTTCCCAGTTAAAAATCCCTGTTGCCTCAGGTTGCAGCAAAGGGTAACGTGCTTGACTTTCCCCCTCGGACCTCCCCAGCCAAATCCAGCACTCAGTTTCATGCAGAAGCTTCATGCTTCATTGACTTGCACTTTTAAGTGTGCAAAGACTGAAAATATTCTTGTACATGGAAGTTATAGCAGGGGCTTCTCTCCTTGATACTAACTTTTGACTGCAGGGGAGGGTTCAACACTCACAGCCAGAGGTGCAAGCCAGCATATACATCCCAGGGATCTTTTGCAACGTTGGGACTGATGTTGCTTATGTAGCCAAAACAAAACCATCCATGTACAAGACGGGAGGCAGGTTTGCAGAAGCACAAAAACTCTCGCAGCTGTATGAGCACGGGGGGAATAAAATGGAGTGTTATAGAGGAGACTGGAAAACTAAGAGCGTTATAGAGAAGACTAAGAGTGTTATAGAGGAGACTGGAAAGCTAAGAGGGAAGGCGCTTGTGCGCAAAAACACCAAGAAGAAAAAAATCCCAACGCGCCACTGAGTCTATGGTAATTATTTGTTGCGCAAATCTCTTAAAACGCTCTGCTCCACGCTCTTCAAGATGAAGGGCACGTCTAGATCTCTTCATCTTCATCTCTTCAAGATGAAGGGCGCTGGCCCTTTTACTCCAGGGCCAGCGCGAGTGGAGGTCCTTTTGATTAGACGACGTAGTCACTGCCCCACAGTCTTCCGTGGGTTCTGCCTGGAAAACGCAGATTTCCAAGGCGTAGTTTTCCTCCAAATTTTTCAGCTGCTGCGGCTTCACAGCGGCGGGGTGCACTGTCTAACTATCCCTTGGGGCGACAGTGTGGTTTGTGGTGGGCATGGAGTGGGCAGTGACAGCGTGGCGCTCTTTTCCTCCCCCCCCCGCTTCACAGTTGCTTCCCATCCTGCCTGCACTTGCGATGGGAAAGGGAAGGGTGCTTCCTGCCACTGCAAGCAGCTGCGCCCAGTCTGCCGGGGCTCTGCTGGGTAGAGAGGGGCACAGCTGCAATGGGAGAGGGAAGCAGAGCTTTGTGCTGCCGCTGCCGCAAGCTACTGCACCCCTCTCGGCCGGGCACCCCCGCAGCAAAACTGCGCATAGCTGGCCCCCGTATAGCTAGGTCCTTGAGCATCCACATTGCAGGAGCTGCGCAGCTCCAATGATGCAACAGACCCAGGCGGTGCCATGTAGATGGGGCCGAAGACGCTTCTTCAGGGGCAATTAAACTCTTGGTCAAGGTTGCTTCTATTTCCGTAGGAGCTGGTCTGCTCTATCAATTGTGTGAGCATTTTAGAGATTTGCACAATGAATAAACAATTACCATTAGACCATACCCAGTGGCTCTTTGGGATTTTTCCCATAGAGGAGACTGACTGACTGGAGCAGCGAGTAGGAACACTCCACACTGCAACACTTTGTGGCAGATCCCCCCGCCCAATGCAGTGGTGTCTGTCACAAGCAAACAGAAGTCCCGCTTCAGATGACTTCAGCAAAAGTAGTTGCCAAGCTTGTGCACAGCAAGGAAAGGGCAAAGTCTACTCCCCACCCCCCAAATTCTAGACTGTTGCCGACAGCCCTGCCAAGTGTTGCCGCCTAGTTACGCTGCCGCTTCTCTCCAGCCCTTGGAGGGCCCCTCCGCAGCTGCCATGTGCAGCACTAACCACCGTTGCTGCTCCCTTCTCTGCTCTGCAGCCTGCCCAGACTCCCAGGCGTGCGATCCCAAAGCCACCTCGCCCAGGATGCTCGGAGCGCAACAAGGAGAACGTGGCGCAGCTCAGCGGAACAGCTCTGAGCGGTGGGTGGGCCCCCACAGCCCCTGTCCAGCGCCCCTGCAGCATTAATCCTGTTGCCAGCACTTACTCGGAGTTTGCGGTAATTCCCCTCTTCTCACCCCCCCCCCCAGCTGCCGCAGTGCCTTCCCCCGCCCCCTTGGGTGGGCTGCCAGCCACCATCGCTTGCCCCGTCCCGTCAGCAGCCACCCTCTGGAGCCAGGGCGTGTCCAACAGCGTGAGCCGTTCAGCCTTTCCTCGTGCCCTTGTGGGGGTCCAGTCCAGGCCTCTGGCAGAGTCTGAGCAGGCAGACGGCCATCACGGGGGCCTTGAAAGTGCCACCACAGCTGCTGTAGGGGGCGAGTGGGGTGGGCAGACCCCCACTTGGCTGCAGGTGTCACTCATTTTCTGGCCACTGCAGCAGAAGCAAGTGTGTGCTGCGCTCCCTCCTGCCCCGGCCCTCTGCGTGCAGCGCCCAAGGGGCCTCTGGCACAGGCTCCGCCCAGCCCGGCCACCGTGCCACAGGACACTTCCATGGGGAGCCTGCGAGGGCTTTCTCGGAATGCCTAAGCACTGCTGTGCCTCCCTCAAACCAGCTTATTGTTTCCAAAGAGAAAAGTCCTCGGAACTTCCTGATGTGTTTGCAGCTGACACGTCTGCTTTTTCCCTTCTCCTCCAGCCAATAACAAGCTTGCTGTGTGTGCGAGAGGGGCCCTTGTGGCCTGGGCTCATGGGGCACCCCCCTCAGCCATACTGGCCTAGACGTGGACACGGCCCCGAAAAACAGAAAGGGCTTCTGCAGCTTTTTGCTCGGCCTCGGTTGGCTACATCACATGCATTTCTCTCCTTTTCACAGCACGGGCTTTCAAGGGCTTCCAAATCTGAGTTCAGGTCCTGCATCCTCAACTCCACGGCTTCCAATATTGAGAGCTGAAACGGTGTCGTCTGTTGCATGCTGCGGGGAGGAAGGCCGCTCCCACTGCCCCCCAGCTGACCGTCTTTCTAGCCTGTATGTTAGAGAGCTGGGCAAAGCTCTGCTACTTCCATGCTGATCTGGCCTGGTGCTACTGCCTCTTGGCAGGGAAGGAGGGCCACTTTTAACTGCTGCTTTTATTGCAACGACTTTGCAGAAAATATATATTTTAAAGAGAATGGAAGACTTCCAGGGTGTTAGGTATAGGCCTCCTCCTCTGCTGCCTATGTGAGGGTTCTAGCAACAGGTGGGTGAGCGTGGCCCACCAGGCTTGGTTCCCTAAGCACCTGTCTGCCCCCTGCTTTTCCGTCCCTTCCAGGCAGGTGTGTAAATCCGCACATCCTTGGGAGTGCTGTTCTGTCCATCCCGTTAGTGTAAGGGAATGAGGTGGCCTTCCACTGGGAGTGGGGGGGGGCCTTTCCCGGCAGCTGCCCTCTCATTCTTAACAGCAAGGGCAGGGGGTTGGGGGATCACTTGTGAGGACACCCGCAGTTGCTTGAGAGAGGCCTGGTGGGCAGCACCTCCCCCTGCCAGTGGTGCACTCTGAGGACAGGCCCACGGCCTTGCGGGAAGCCCTGCTGGCATGTGCCATGGCTGCTCAAGCGTCTTGTTCCGCAGGAGGAGCAGGTGACCAAAGTTCTTCTGGAGTTGAGCTGGGTTCTGTCAACTTTATAATGAAATGAGCCCCTCTTGCAAGGGTCCTGCCTGCTTTCTCTTGGGGAAGGGGGAGGAGAGAGGGCTTCTGGCTAGATTTGCACCTTGTTTTCACTACAGTCCTGTTATTTATTTGTATAAGAGTGCATTCGCTCCTTGTTTATCTGCTGTTCTGTATACTGAATCATCAACTATATTGCTCTGATCTGGGGCTGGAGTGAGTCACTCTGCCCTCCACATGCCCCCTTTCTCGGGGGGGGGGGGGGGCTGTCCCACCTCCTTGGCCTGCCCGCCACTCCCCTGCTGCCCAAGAGGCTGGACTGAATCCTGACTGCAAGCCAAGAAGGATGACAGCTGTAACTCTCTGAATGAAACGACTGTTGTTCACCTGTTTTGTCTTGTGCATTTTAACTTTACATAAAATATACCATGATTCTGCGTTCACACTGTGCCTGTTCTCTCTCGTGGTGAAGCGCTCTTTAAGCTGAACAAGCACCTGCGCCCCCCGAAGCGGACGCGAGGGGCCCACGGGGGCAGCGCTGCGGGGGGCTGGCGCCTGGTGTGGCCGCTAGCTTCAGCACAGCGCCTGCGCCATCGCGAGGGCCTGTCTTCATGAAAGCAGGATGTGGGGAGGCACTGGAGGAAGAGAAGCTGGTCTCCTGTTCAGCTGCCCAGAGTGCTTCAGACCACCTCAGAGCGAGGGTTTCCAGGCCGTGGCCATCTTCCCAGCTGTCATTGGCCCACAGCATGAGTATAAGTGGTCCATGGGCCGCATACCACGTCAACCACACAAAGGTTGCAGTCTACAAAGTAGCAAACCCTCTTTGGCTGATCAGAGCTGGCTGTGTCCCGGTGTCCCAGCTGACCATATTTACCTATGAACAAGAACTGCTGTTAGCACTGTATGTCCTGGCCTTGGAAAGGGGGCCCTACTCGAAAGGTGGGCAAGAGCAACCCGCCCTTACTTACCCCAGCCCCAGGTGTAGAGATCACCAGTGCCTGAAAGACAGATGAAACGGGCAGGTGAGGCTGCAGCCCAGCTGCTGGCCACCATGGTACAAGCTCTGCAAGGATAAGAGTTGGCTGGGGAAGGGGGGGTGTCCTAGGTAGACCCAGGAAAGAATGCCAAAGGGGAGCACATGAGCATGCAGGATCTACATTTCCCAGCAAAGAGAAGCCCCAAGGAGGCAAACTTCAATAGCCAAAGAAAGTGGCACTATTTGGAAACATATCTGAATGGGGCAATTCTTTGTTGGAGTCTCCTGGCAAGGCGTTTCTTTCCTGTTTAGCAGGGGGCCTTGGCAATAGTTATGTTCAGACTGGTAGGTATCTTATTAAAATTCAGGGGCATGTTTTAAAGCACCTTTGCACTTCACCAGCAGCCCTTTGGGGAGTGTGCACATTTCCCCCTTTCTTCCACAAAGGACCATTTGCCAGCTGACTAGCACTAGCCCTAGAATGTCTTTCTTTGTGCGGGGCAAGGAAGCCTTGAGACAGTGTCTCGGCACCTGCCCTTCTTGCACCACACCCGCCCTCCTTCCAAGTGTAATGGATCATCATCTGCTTACGTGTCACAGCAGCCGTGTGCCGTGATCCACAGCTGACCTTGCTGACCTCTGCACCACATGGCATATCCAGCAAAGCAGGGAAGGACTGGACTGAAATGAAGGTGGCTTTGTGGGGGCCCGTCACTGGTTCTCGCTGCTGCGCTACGTTCAGCTCCAAGCCCCCTGGGAACAGGCAAACGAAGAGTAAACGAGGGAAGAGCACGTCCGGGCAACTCTGCCCAGGCAGGCCACAAGGCCAGGTCTGAAGAGCCAGAGGAGCGAACATGCCCCGGGCTAGCTGCTGCCGCTAGGAGCACGTGCCCTGCTCGGAAGCGGCCTTCCAGGCTTGTGGGACCTCACCTCTGCTCGCCCCCGCTGCAGCGGCCGCCTGACTCTCAGCCACAGCTTTGGAAGGCAGCGCGAGCTGCCCCGACTCATTCCAGCCCCAGACGTACAGGTCGCCGGCCTCTAGAAGCACACGGGGGAGAGAGCAGGAGGCGTGGCGGCCCAGCCCCGGCGCCCTCCTCCCTTCCCGCCGAGAGGGCGCATCCCCGCCGAAGGCCCGGCGCCTCGCTCCCCGGCCACGGGGGCACAGCAGCCCCGCGGCAGGCGCAGCTCCTGCAGGGGGCGCCGTGCGTGGCAGAGGCAGGAGGGGCCTGGTCGGGAGCGGCTGGGAAGACGCGGGGAGCTGCTGCTCACAAATGCCCTCCCGCGCGCAGCGCAGCGCGGGGCGGGGCCCGGTCCTTGCAGCCCTGGCGGGGATGAGGCCCGGGGGGCAGGCGCAGCCAGGCGGGGAGAGGTCCGCGTTGGGGCCCCACGGAGCGCCCCCGCCAAACTGCGGTCGCGGAGAACGTGCCGCCGCGCCCCTGACCTTACCGCTGACGGCGGCCGAATGCCAGCCGCCGGCTGCCACGTCCTCCGCGGGGACCCCGTGCAAGGCCTCCACGAGCTGCGGCTCCGCCCTGCTCTCCAGCTCCCCGTGGCCAAGCTGCCCGTGCCTGCGGAGAGACGACGCCAGCCGCGGCGGCGCTCAGCCCCAGCCGATGAGGCCCGCCGCCCCTCCGCCGGACTCGCCCGCCGCCGGACTCACCTGCCGCCGCCCCACGAGAAGACGGTCCCCGTCGCGCTCAGCAGCACCGCGTGCTCGTGGCCCAGCGCCAGCTTCCGCGCCCGCAGCGCCGCGGGCAGCGGCGTGAAGAAAGGCGGCCGGGGGGCCACGTACCCACCGGGCACCAGGGGCAGATCTGCGGGGGCGGGAGGCGGTCAGGGAGCGGACGGGCGCCCGCCGGCAGGCAGGCAGGCACGGCGCCCCCGCCCCCGCGCACGGCCGCTGCCCACCTGCGGCGGCCGCCTCCTCCGGCAGCAGCTCCCGGCGCCAGGCTGGCTGCCCGTCCAGGATGCCGGCCCAGCCCTCCGCCGCCGCCGCCGGCACCGGCCAGCCTTCCAGCGCGGCCTCCCGCAGCAACAGCACGTGCGTCTCCGAGGGCAGCGCGTCGCGGCAGTCCCGGGGCAGCGCTGCGCTCACCGCGCCCTGCAGCAGCAGCCCCGGCGCGGAGCCTGTGGGGGGAGAGCGGGGCGGGTGAGGCGGCGCCGGCGAGAGCGCCGGGCCGAGCGCGGCCTCCGCCCGGGCAGCCTGCCCGCGCCCGGCTGAGCCCCGCCCGGGTCAGGTCCGGAGGCTGCCGCTGGGCGCGGCTGGCCGAGCGCGGAGAGGCGGCGCGCCGCGGGCAGCGGAGCCCGGGCGGGCGGGCGAGCCGCCGCGGCGCCGCCCCCCTGCGGCGCGAGCGGGGCCTTCTCGGCCCCGCCGGGTGGCTGCGCGGCCGCCCCGAGGCCGCTTCCAGCCTGCCCGGGGCTGAGCGCGCGTCGCGAGGGAAGGCCCGGGCACTCTCCGGCTGCGGCGGGTCGGGCGAGCGGGCCTGGCTCGGGACAAGGCCGCCGCGCAACCGCCTCGTGGAGCGGCGCTCTGCGCACCCGCGGGAGCGGCCTCGGCGCCGCGCCCGGAGGGATGGCGGGGCGCTCGGCGCGGGCCGCTCACCGGCGGGCACGATCGCGGCGAAGCTCCAGCTCGCTCTCACTCGGCGGATCCGCCCGGCCTCGCCCAGCGCCGCCGGCTCCAGCCCGGCCTCCGTCGCTGCCCCGAAGCGGAACCCGAACTGGAACCAGTCGCCCTGCCGGGCCCGGCCCAGGCCGGCGCTCTCCTCCATCGCTCGCGTCGCGGGGCCGGCCAAGCAGCGAGCGGCTCGGCTGGCCGGCCCTCCCTTTCCGCCGCCGGCAGGGCTTTGGCGGCGGCGGCACCACGTGCAGCCACGCCGCGCGCCTTGCAGGGCGGGCTGGCCGGCCGGCCCTCCGCGGCTACAGCCAGGCGCCCGTGGCTGGAAATTGGGCAGCGAAGCGCAGGCCGCCCCCCCTTCCCGCAGCACCTGGCTCGTGCCGCTAGCAGCCTCCCCCAAACGGCGGAGGGGCGGGGCACAGCCAGCCGTGCTGAGGCTGATGGGAGCTGTAGTCCAACATAATTTGGAGAGGCTCAGGCTGGGGAAGGGAGGCCGCTTTAGCTGGAACAAGCCTTGGTGCCCCCTCCCCGCACATACATTTGAATCCTCCCTGCAAAGTATCACCTGTGCGTGTCCAATACCAGAGGTACTCAGCCTCTGTGCACCAGTTGCTGGGGAGCATGGGCTGGAGGGTGCTGTTGCGCTCATGACCTGCTTGTGGGTTCCCGCTCGACAGCTGGTTGCCACTGTGTGAACAGAAGGCTGGACGAGATGGACCCTTGGTCTGACCCAGCAGGGCCCTCCCGATGTGGAAAGGCCAACAAAAATGATGAGGGAGGGGTTGGCATTTGCTGTACAAGGTCAGATGGAGTAGAGGGCACAGCTGTCAAATTCAGTCAACAGTGACTACACCCCCCCTCCCCCAAATACTGGAATAAAGGATAATTCAGATTAAAAGGAGTTTGTGGTGTTTTGCTTATTCCCCGTGGAATACATTGGCAGAAGATGCAGGCCAAGATTAAAAAGATTCACAGAGGTAAATAGAAGCTGCAGGGGCAGATAATCTTTTGTAAACCACCCAGAGAGCATTGGCTATTGGGAGATATAGAAATGTAATTAATTAATGGAATACAGCTAAAAGAGCAAGTTACTACTAGTGTAGAGTGCATCTCGCTCTGAGAAACCTGGCTTGCTCATATGACATAACAGCAAAATAAATCTGTTAAATGGAAATAAGGAACCTTCACTTCTAGTCCACAAATGTTTCTGCAGTAATAAACATGTTAGTCTTGAAGGAGCCACACGACTGTTTTCCCTCAATGCTGGCATGACAACATAAAAGGAACTTTCAGGAGGAGGTGCAAGAAAAGTGAGGGAACTTGCCCTAGGCTGGAAAGGCCAGATTTCCCCCTCTACCCGACTCACTGTGGAGACATTCAGGCAAGAAGTGTTTTGGCCTACAATTCCCATGATCCCTCACCATTGGCTAGGCTTCCTAGGGCTTTTGGGAATTGTAGGCGAAACACCTGGAAGGCCACAAATTGCCCACCCCTGGAGAAAGCAGTAATAAGTACCGTAAGTTGAACCCTCAGTGTGTCTGCCTCTCCTTTCCACAGAAAGGTGGGCCGAAGGGCGAGGCCTCACCCTCCCACACTGTCACACATCCCACCCGCTTTATGGGACTTGCCAGGAGCCAGCCAAGCAGAGCTGGGCTTCTTCCCACAGCATTCATGGCAAAGGGTTTCCCTGCATGTTACTCGCTGTCTGATGGAGAGTGAGTGGCACAAAGTGGGAGCCCTTTGTTATAACACAGGAATTCCTCTCCCCCCATGGGGTAGGGCTTGGGGAGGGCTGGAGATGGGGCCTGCAGAAGGTGATCAGCCTTCTGTGGGCTGGGCTGGGCTGGGCTGGGCTGGGCCCCACATGGACCAGAGATTGCCCTCATCTGCTTTAAACCCTCAGAGCAGTCTGTGGGGTGGGGGATGCCAGAACCCCTGGGAACCCAGTCATGTGGCCACTTCCTGTGGTGGGGGAGGGATGTGACTGGCAGTGGGTTCCGGAGGGGGAATGTGCCCCCCTAGCCCACCCATGGCGTAGAGGTTACCCTTTTCCAGTTTCAATTCAGAGTCAGATGATCACTGAGGTAGAGATTAAAAACTGTCCTGTAAGTAATGAATACTAGCAGGAGACAATGGTCTGTTAAGGCCCGGTTGGCCTATTTTACCTGGAACCACATGAATTAGGTGACCCATCCCTGAAGTTGCAACCAAGGTCAGATGATGGTGATGATGGGTACAATTGTACAAGATCCACTAAAGTAAATAACCAAAGTGTTTCTGACCAGATGAGACAGATCAAAAGTGAAGCAGCCTGAGCACTCGTTGTGCATTCTGTCCTGGAATATGGTAGGATGGGCAAAGATTTTATTGGTCCTGAATTTATCTCCAATATGCACTCCTTTGATTTGCTTTGTTTACAAGAAACCCGGCTCCTAGACACAAATGCCATCTCTCTGCAAGGCTTTAAGGTACAGGCCCTTCCAGCCTTCTAAACACATAAATATGGGCATGGAAATGGAGGTCAGGCTGTTCCTATCTCTACAGATACCCAATTTGATATAAAAGATTTAAAATTAACAAATAATGGGTATATTTAAACCATCTGTAAATACGTCTGAAATTAATCCAGTTATTTGTCTAAATCATGGGCGGGCAACACGTGGCCCCTTTTTGCTGCCACAAAAAGGTATACCACTGACCCCAATTTATAAATTATCATGCTAAATAAGTTTGGTCAGATTTGGAACACATTTTAGAGCATACAAAGGAATTATAATAAAAATGTGCAGAGTCTTCACTCCATGATATGCATATATCAGATACAATACTTAAAATGGAGGGACTCTGAACAACAGGCCACTATACATATTTCTCTCAGAATGGGTGAAATATATATATGAAACCTTGTTTCATATATATTTTAAAATACAATCTTTCTGTTTAAAGGATCAGGCTGATAATGATCATCTTTCATTAGTGGCAGAGGCAGGTTTTTATAAAGAGCAGCAAGAACGGTTCTTACCCTATGCAGGATGTTTGTACAGGGAAGACATTAGGTGGAGAGTCCCTGTGGCTGATTAAGGCAAATTTTAAGGAATTAGACCATGATGGAGCCAAGAGATTAATTTATAAGTAATGTAGCCACCTCTCTCAGCTTATTCCAGGTTCTGATAGAAGACTTAAGACCATTTTTGGTAAAACCTTATCACAAGCTGGAAGTTCATAACCAATCTCAATTTGATGCAGTGTAGTAAATAGTCCATGGTAAAAGCAGACAGATATGTATGGTTAAACAAATCTGAAAATCATATTGAGTTTTTTAGTGCACTGAAATGCATATAAAGATTAAGAAGGAAAAGAGTTCTCAGAATAAATTCTGGAAAGCTGTCACTAGCAAAAATGAAAACCAGTGACTGAGGGCTGAATTTCAGTATCAGAAGGAATCTCACACCAAATGAGTGTGTATAATGGCTCTCTAAAGAGAGCTAAGCAATGCCTGTTGAGGTGTGTGAAGTTGCAGATAGTCTCACTCTATATTACCACCGTGGGCTCCAATTCTGGCAACTTTGTTTACCACAATTCCACGGGAGTATAACCAGTTGGTGGGACATTTAGTATTTTAGTCTCAACCTTCAAGAAAGGTTTTTGGGGTGACCCTCGTAATTAACATCCAATAAGCCTTTTAGATGTTCATGCCAAAATGTATGCTTCTAGAGCAGGAAAGGGCAACATGCAGCCTCCAAAGTACCCTGCTGCCCCATTCTCCCCCCCCCCCCCCGCCTGCTGCCTCCACTACACTGGGAGTGTGACCCTCCCCGTGTGCTCTGTGTAGCAGCAGTATCATAGAGAATCACAGAACAGTAGGGTTGGAAGGGGCCTATAAGACCATCAAGTCCAAACACCTGCTCAATGCAGGAATCCAAGTCAGAGCATCAGGCCCCCTTCTGTCTGCTACACTTGGATGGTGGGAGCCTGATGCTGCTGGGAAGCTGACAAGCGAGCAGATCATCCCCATGTGCCCATTTCCCAGCAGCATCTATTTGTGCTGGAAATGAGGACACACAGAAAGTTATCCCTATGCGCTTCCTTTCCCAGCTAGACCGCTGCGAGGAGGGCAAGGTTAAAGCCTTTCCATCCTCCCAGCAATCATGGGTAGCAGGAATTGGGGAAGAAGGCTTGAAGCCCACCCCCATCTCAGCTTCCTGAATCAACATCACTGGGAGGAGGGTGCAGTTAAAGCCGCTCCCTTCTCCCAGTGATCTGGATCAGGGCTGGAGGGTGGGGGGAGTGTATGGATGGATTTGTACTGATGACTGTGGGTGGGCATGCACAGGTGTGGTCCTGGGTGCCCACCCAATGCTACATGTGGCCCGCAGGGCAATATAAGTTGCTCATCCGTAGTCTAGATGAGAGCAATGGGCTGGAGAACTTCAGGTCCTGTCTCCAACACAGGCTAGCTTTCACAAGGAGCACAGTATAATTGTTTTAAGCTATCTTATTAAAAAGTATGCTAGTGGCCCACCAAAAAAGCTGTATGTTGCATTTGTTAATCTTCATCTGCTTTTGATTCCACAGGCAGACAATACTGATGGAAGAATTTAGAAGTCACTTCATTATGACTGTTACTTCTCACATAGTGGCTTTATTCCAATACTGGTATTAAAATTCAGACTGGATTGGTGGGCTTCCTTTCAGATTTAATACCTACAGTAAGGGGAATGAAACAAGCCTGTATCATGATACCACTTGCATTTAATCTTTATATTAATGATAGAAATCAGGACCTGCCCTCCTCCTCCAATTGGTAATCAAAAGTTCCAAAGTTGACACGGCCCTTATTTCATTATTCCAAGTAGGCATGAGAAGACCACTTTCTAAATTTAGAACTTATTACAAACAGGGAAGTCTATTAATTTTAGTAAGACCAAATTGGGGGTGTTTGCCAGAAGGCATGAACAGCCTAAATGGATCCTGGATAATCACAGAATTGAATTGTGTCATTCATTTAAGCATTTAAGGATTCATCCTTGTGAAAACACTTTATGGCACACCCATCTGGAGGCAATTAAATCGTCATCTGTCCATTTCACTGGGATCTATAAAGATGTTTTATTATACTGAGCAGTCATTTATTAGAACAGTTAAAAATTGTTGCAAAGATTATGTCTTGTTTGCTATATGGTGCAGTATTTGTTTGGGGCAGTTCCAGTAGACATGAACGTGATACAGTTCAAAGTTCCTGTGTTCACTTCCGCCAGCACCACATAGTGCACCAGGTGCACTACTCCAGCAGGCCTCCCTTCTCTAAAAGCACATCCACAGATCTACTATTCTGTATTGGGGGGCAGAGGGGAGCCTTTCATTAATTTCTAGCAAAATTATGCTTTCTAGATACACAGAATAGACAAGGGCGAGTACCAATTCTGTAACTGTTTGATGCTGAGCTATTCAATTTGCCCTGTAATGTGGATGTATCTGCTTGTAAGGTCTGTGATATAGTTTTCACTGAACATGTCAAAAGGGTTTTCAAACATATGAAGAGCTCCAAGCCTAGTCTGGTATATTAAAATTAAATCAGATAATAAAAGGGTAGCTTATTTACTTTCCTGTTAGACATGCTTTACCCAGGACAGATTCCAAACTATAGCCCACAGAATATCTGGCTGGCAAATTCGTCAAGAGGCCCATAAAGCAGCACATCTCTGTGTGGATCAAGTCAGACTGAAGATATTGTGTACTGGATCTTGTGTGGCCATTATGTAATTTACCTGGGGCTCAGTTTCTTTGTTTCTTTAAAGAGGCTTTTACAAGGTCAGATTACTTAAAAATTAGATGGTTTTCCCTTATAGCATAGTTTTATATGCTTAAGCAGCAAGAATGTGAAGAGCTTGTTTTCTGACCCATTAGGGTGTTCTGCCAAGGTCATGTATGTAGGTATGTAATGGCTATTGGCTACGAAGAATAAATTTGACTTGATATTCAGGCACCTGCTTGGACACAAGGTAGGCTTTTCCCTCCCAAGCCATCATCACACCACTAGTTTGGGGGGTTCAAATAACACGATTTAGAGAACTGCATGAATTTGCTTTACAGAAAGAAACGTTTGCATAGTTTTCCATTTTCATTTCATAGAGTACATCACATTATTTCCTATATGTTTCTGCTTATAAAGGCAGCCCTTACTTGCCACAGAGGGCCAGGGAATGCTAATGCCAGGGCTCTACCACAGCATGCAAGAGCAGGAGCGGATCAGAGACAAGAACACGGTCTAGGGCAGCTTCCCCTTCACCAAGGTAGCGGAAGAAGCCGCGGGAAGCGCAACCACAGGCTGCTGAGCAGCGGTGAGCGTGAGGCAACGGCTGTGTCTCTCAGCAGCAGCAAACCGCCCATGTGCAGCACACGCTGCTCGGTGACCCCCCAAGCCCTGCACAGAAGCCAGAGCTCTGTGGCACTTCACCAGCACTGCTGTGCAGTTGTGGCAGCACCAGTGAGGGATTCATTCTCCAGGGGAAGACGGACAAGAACAGCAGCATGCTGCATAAAGCCACTGCTACCATGAAATAAGCCGCAGTAGATTAGGAAGGTGCCTGCAGTCATCAGGCGGTGTCTGTGGCTGGCCAACAAAAAGCACCATTGTTCCCTTCCCTGGTCCCAGCAGCCAATCCTGCAACAAGCCCCCTGCCCATCCTGGTGCCCGTTCCCAGCAGCTGCATACCCCAGCAGACTGGAAGCAAGCAGGCCCTCACTCCCCGCCAGCAGGGCCGGCCTGGATCAAGCTGTGGGCCACGGCATGAGCCAGGCACTCCTTGGCAATGTGGGCCACCTGGGGTTTGTCGTCCAGCCTAGCCATGGCAGACAGGATCTCCAGCGTCTCGCTCTCCATAAGTTTTGCCGCCACCTCCTTGTCAGCTGCCACCAGGTTCCTTACCACCACTACACCGCGGTGCTGAAGCTCTGTGCTGGGGCTGAGCAGCAGGGCCTGCAGGATCTCCAGCCAATCGGCTGTCTGAGGAGAGGGCACAAGGCAGTCAGGAGACACGAGAAAAGGCCTGATATGGACAAGGGGACAATTGTGCAAAGGAAGTACTACCAAATCTGCTGCTACACGATGTAATGATAGCTGCCAATCTGGGCAGCTTTAAAAGACAGATTCATGGAGAAGGCAGCGATCAATGCCCACTAGTTACGATGGCTCCTGTACCCAAGGCAGGATGCCTCTCGACACCTGTGGCTGCGGAACAGGCGTGGGAGAGCGCTGTTGCCCTCACGTCCTGCTTGCAGCCTTCCCCTTCCGAGGGAACAGAATGCTGGAGTGGATGGGCCTTTGGTCTGATCCAGCATGGTCCTGTTTTTATGCTGGACCTACCTACCCTACCGGGGCACACAGAACAAAGCAAAGCCCATGGGCCACAGCAGGTAAGAACTCAGGCAGGCTACAGCCGGCTGTCTCCTACCAAGGATGCCACTCACCACTCGAGGAATGCGGGTGCAGATCTGGGGCAGCAGGGAAGTTAACACGGCCAGGGCTCCGGAAGCTGCTTGCCGGAGCCTTTCATCCTCCTCCCCACTGTACAGAACCAACAGCTTGAGCCGGTCGCTGCCTTCAGCTAGAAAGAGCTCGCCAACCTGCACAGGAGACAGGCGTGTATGAAGAGATGGCCCTTCCTGGCACAGCACAGCCCGGCTGCCCAGTCCCTGCTCACCTCCGGGCTCAGAGCCAAGTTGCACATGCACTCGGTGGCTGCCAGGCGGATCATCTCATGTTCCTCAAACATGTAGCCCTCGATCATGGGCACTGCCTTTTCCTTCATGATCTTCTGTCTGCACAAGAGAGAGAGATGTGAGGCAGCAGCCCAGGCCTGGCTCCCAGAGCCTCAACCAATGAACACAGCAGGGACTCAGGTCGATCATGGCAGCCTTACCTGAGCCGCTCGCTGGTCCCAGCCAGGTTGGTCAGTGCCATCAGCCCCTCAAAATTCTGCAGGCCAGTGCGGTTCAAGTGCAGGAGGCCCACCAGGGGCCGGACCACTTCAAAAATCTGCAGAAGGAGAGCGGTGGGCTCAGACAGTTGCCTGCTCCTTTGAAGGGAAGACTTGGTAGCCAGGCAGGGGCCACAACCCCATCATATTGCCCTGTTCCCAGGCTGCTGAGCCAGCTTATTTCAGGGACACCAAGCAGAGCGACTTCCACAGCACAGCCCTCATCCCACACGCCTGCCACTCCACACTGACCCGCTCGCCTGGGAAGGCCATCTCGGGAGCAGTTGTGATGGCGATCTTGGCCAGGGCTTGTGCCGCCTTGGTCTGCCCTGCTTCAGTGCCCTCCAGGGCCAAAGGGAGGAGAGCCTAGTTGGGGAGAAAGTGGGAGGTCAGCGAGAGTCAGCACTGCAGCCATTGGCTCTGCAGGGGCAGAGCGAGGCACGGCACAGTGCAGAGGAGCGGGGTGTTATGCTCACCTTCCCCCCTCCAGCAGCTACAACAGCACCTCTGTCCTTTGGGTCTTCTACTACAGCCAGGAAAACCCTACAACACCAAACAGGCACACTGAAGGGGGGACCACATAGCTCCCCCCCACTCCCACACCAAATCATTTGGCAGTGCCAGCAGCACTGAGCAAGCAGCAATCATCATGCCTGTGCTCACCCTTTGAGCCGTGTTCTGAGCGATTTGGCCAAGCAGATGCCTGGCAGCCATAGGTAACGGGGCCACTGGGTAGCGCTCCAGTCAACATGCTTCAATACAGAGGATATGGGGGGCTCGCCGGCGACGAGCAACTCTGCTGGGCTCAGGGGGGCCAGTAGAGGAAGGCCAGCAGGGGGAGGGGGCAGGTGCTGGGCAGAGCATGGGGCCAGCAGGATGCCCAGGTACAGATGCATCCTCAGGGCTGAGGCTAATTGCTGGGCAGTTCTATTCTGCTGCTGGCATGTCGCTGACCACAAAATGCTTTGCCCAGGTGGATGGTCCAGAGACAGCCCTTGACGGTACGGCAGTGGCTGTGCATCGTGAACAGCACAGGTGTGACACGATCGCCCCTAGAGGCTTGGATCTTCATCCTGGCCCACACTCTGTAGCAGTGTTTGGGGCATGGAAAACTTTCCATGCACAAAGGTCCTTTGGGGCTGCAAGTCACCCGGCCGCTTCATGATGCGAGGGCTGGAACACCAAGGCCCAGCTTGTCCCCCAGGAGAGGGGGCCAGGCCAGCTGACCATGGCTCACGCCCCACCCACCAGGCCTACCTGGAGATCAGCTCCCGGCAGGCGGGGCTCAGGGAAGGGCTCTCGCTCTTCACCATGCAGGTGAGCGCTGACACCACGCCAGCAGCCAGCAGCTTCTGCACACGCCGGCGCACAAACTCTGGCTTGTCCTAGTCAGGAGAGACCAGGGAGGAGGGCAGCCAAGTCTGCAGGAGTGCCCCCTGTCCCCCTCTATGCACCGACTCGCTCTCTTGTCCGCAAGATGCACAGCCCCTCCCCCTTCCAAAGGCCTCCCGCTCTGACCCCCCGCCTCCCCCCGCCCCACGGCCTGAAGGCAAGCCCTGCGGAGGCAGCTGCCAGGGAAGCAGGGGAGCTGGACGCCGGCACACGCCCTTGGCCCGCCGGCAGGGCTCAGCACAGTCTGCCGCTCACTCCCTCGTTCCTCTCACCTTTGGATGCTTCTCAGGGACGTGCTGCTTGGCGTACTTCGCGAGCTCCACCATCTGGGGGTCTGGCTCTTCGTGGTCATAGCTGCTGGTGCAGTTCACCAGGGTGGAGGCCACAGCAAACAGTGAGCTCCGGTTCTCGGACTGAGGACAGCAGACCAGCGGAAGAAGCAAGGGAGAGGGAAGCAAGGGAGAGGGAAGCAAGGGAGAGGGAAGCAAGGGAGAGGGAAGCAAGGGAGAGGGAAGCAAGGGAGAGGGAAGCAAGGGGGTGTTATTCAGCAGCTCCTTTATCCACTGAGCCCAGTGACCACGGCTTGTGCCTTGGCACATACGCTAGGTGGACCCGTCCTTAAAGGCTACTCAGAAGCTTCGGCTGATGCAGAACATGGCAGCTGACCTCACGGTGGGTGCGGGACGCCAGAAGCGTGCAAAAGCTATGCTGCACTGCTGCATCTTTGGGGCACAAAGAAAGATGTTGGTTTCAATACTAGCTGGCCTTTGATATTAACTACCTGGCTTTGGCCTGCCTCCTCCCACTGAAGTGGCCAGCCTGTGGCTGGGCTGCATCGCTTCAGTTAACAGGTGGGGGCAACAGAACTGAATGCTTCCATGAAGGAGGCAAAGAGGTCTGGCTGCTTTCCTCCTTGCCATGCTAGTTTCTGTGGTGCGGTGGGAGAGACTTCCATCATGTCTCACACACACACCCCTACCTGCAGTCTGAAGTGGTACTGCCCAGACAGAGGCTGACTAGCCTCAGCAGGAACTAGACTGATCCCATGTCCTTCTCAGATCTGCTAAGCATACCCTGTTCATTCTTCCAGAGGTGCATCATTGACCTTGGGCAGAGGAAGGCCTCTCTTGAGCACTCAGGTCCCTCAGCTCAAGGTCTGAGTCTGGAAATGGGCTCTTTGACTGGTGACTGGGGGATAAGCTAGCACTGGGCAATTTTAATTCACAGCCTTACACTGACTATATATTTGATTCTAAGCAAGGTGTTATTATCAGCCTCCGGGAGCTGAGAAATTGCAGATATAAGAAAAAGCAGCGTCAGGACATCCCACAGGTGCCCCCCTCAGGCGTGCTCTGCTCTTGCTCCCGACTGAGCTTTACCCTTGCGAGCTGCAACAGAGCCTGCAGAGCTGCCTTGTCCTCCATGAGTTCTTCCTTGACATCTGCATCCAGTGTGAGGAATGCAAGGCCTTCTGCGGCCCAGTGCCGTGTGCCTACATCAATGGCCTCATTGCACAACCACCTAGAAAGAGGAGAGGGAGCACAGCATAAGCCCAGTCAGGACCCCCCTCCCCCAGCTTTTATTCAAGGAGGAGTTCCCCTTGTTCCCCACATGCAATGGGCAAGGAGCACAGAAATCATATGACAGAGCAGGGAGGGTTTTTAAAAAGAGCCCATGGTCTTTACAAATGTGAAGGAGGGATGCAAATTAATGTCTTGAAGCCAGGCCCACAAATGCACAGAACAGAAAAACTCTCCTGGGACCGTCAGGACAGGCGCTCACTCACTTGCGGCACTGCTTGGCCAGCTTCAGGGTCGAGCCTTCCGCAAACTGCTTCATGCTGAAATCAGTGCCCCCTGCTGAGCCTAGTTTACAGAGGCCCTGAAAACAGAAACCGTGAGACTGAGATGCAGCAGGAGAAGCAGCCCCCATGTGCCCGCAGACCTTCCATTCATCAAGGGAAATGCAACTCCTTCCCTCCCCAGCTGAGCCACAACAGCCTCACCACCAGGGCACGGATGCGGATGCTGTCGCGCTCGCTGTGCTTGTAGATCTCCTTGAGCAGCGTAACACCATTGGCAGTGATGAAGGTGGCACGCTTGGCCTTGTCAGCTGCATGGATCAAGGCCTCTACAGCCACAAGCTGGTCAGCTTCCCGCGAGGAGGCACACAAGGCCAGAATACTCTCCATGATACCGTTCAGCTCCAGCACCCGATTTCCAGCCTCTGCAGGGCCTTGCAGGAGGCATGCTGCAGTCTGGATGGCCCGGAGCTTCCCAGGCACACCACAGTCCTGGAACCAGCCCCTGGAAGGGGAAGGAAGCGTGACCCACGTCAAGCAAGGGTGCTGCTGGATTCGTTCCCCAACAGCCAAGCTTTATGCAAAAGAAATGTTTGCATTATCAACAGATTACCTAATGCTGAAACAGCCCAAGCCCTTCTCCAGGGTCACTGACAGGATGCCATGAAATATCCATAAACTCTGCCAGCACCAGAAAGTAGGCAAACACCACAGGAAAGAAGCCGTCCTCCACCCACCTACTCCACACCCTGCCGCTGCCCCCACTCCCCTGTACTGCCAGCAGCACTCTGCACCTTCTGACAGACCAGGGATTGGCCTCCAAGTCTCCAATACTGACTTGCCAGTAGATCTACCTGACATAGTCCTCGCAGAGCCGGTGGAAATTCTCCCGCTCTCCATCGCACTTCAAGTCCCCGTAGAGCTTGCTGAGTAGGACCGCGGTGGCCAGGTGGGTGTTCTCTGTCACACGCAGGCCCCCAGGGCTGTGGCTCACCGTGCCCCCCACCTCCAAGATCTCCTTGAGTCCTACAAGAACACCCATCCTCAGCGGAGCTGACGCAGCAGCCAGGAGAGGAAACCGCAAGCGGGGCGGGGGGGGGGGGGGAGCGCATACCCTGGTCGATGACCCAGAGGGCCAGGTGGTTGTTGGGGGCCTGCAGTGACTTCCGGGGCACCACACTGGTCAGCAAGTTGAGGATGCTGTCACGGCCATAGGAGGAGATGCTGTCTCGCGTCAGGGCCTCCAGCAGCTGCTGGAGAAGCAGCTTCAGCTCATTGGATGTATCTATACAAGTGGCATGAAAGGGAGCAGGACCTGAGCCACCCCGCCTCCAGCTGGTGGCTATGAGCCCCCCCCCCCCCCCGGCCCCAGCACACTGGTGAGCACAAAGGCCACTTTGGCATGAGGCAGCATGAGGCAGTCGCCAACATGGCTTGTCAGACTGACTTGCAGGGAGCGCCTGGGAGGCCTGCTGCTGGTGGGTTGGCAGGTGCCAGCTGCTCAGATTTAAGAACTAGATGGGAGGCCTCCAAGATTCCACAGAGGCACACAGCAGATTCATCACCACAATGGAGGCCAGCCATGCTATAGCTCAGTTGCAAGCAACATTCCTGGCCTTTACTGACCTGAGCGTATGCATGCACTAGATGACAGGACCTCACAGACCAGGAGGGAGCCTGGAAAAGCCCACACTGCAGGGCTGCGAGGAGCTCCACTCCCTGAATTTACAGGAAACTTGGCCCCAACTAAGAGTCTCCAAAAAGGGGGATGAGGCCAAAGCCCTGCCCACAACTGCATGAAGACAGCCAGAAACTCACCCGACACCAAAGCTTCTTCCTTGTCAGACACATCCCTCTGCCACCCCTCCTTGAGGGCATCGAACATGACCTGCAGCAGACTGTAGGCAGCCAGCGAGACCTGCTCATCCTCCATTTCTAGCACAGCAAAGAGCCGCTGAGGCCCCAGCTCAGCCAGGATCACTGCTGTCTGCAAGAATGGCAGCCATCTTCTGAGGCTTAGGGAAGAATCCAGGCCCATCTCACCACTCGCCCTCTAAAGCAAGCCACCTCTCCCACTCTGAGCATAATTAAAGAGTTGCCCGCTAGGCAGGAAGCTCCACTGGTGCAACTGGGGTTACTCAAGAGCCCCTGGAAGGCTGGAGCTCACGCACTCACCTATGTAGGTAGAGTGAGGAGGTTTGGGTTTCTTTAATGGGGCAGCAACACACAGGCTACAGTGCATCTCATTTGCCCTCCTCAAAACAGCAAGGTGTCAGCCTGGCTCTGGCCAGTGATACAAGCCTAAGATTTCCTCCAAACGCCGGAGTTGCAGAGAGGGAGGGATGATCCCCTCCTTTCTTCAGTCCCCACACGACTAGAAGATTCTCTCTGCACCTGCTGGGCAGATGGAGCTCTAACCTCCTGGAAGGCACAAAGGCGGAGAAAGCTCCAATGCCCTTCAACGGCTCCAGGCTGGAGGGGGGCAGCAGAGGCACCGTGGATCATTCCTGGCCTCATACGACGTTTCAAAATGCAGCATGCAGCCAGGGGGCAGGGGCATATCCTGGTGACAAGGCCACCCAACGTTGGTCAACCCCACACACGGGATCATGGCTCAAGCAGCCATCTCTGCTCAGATCATTCTTAAAACTGTATTCCATCAGGAAACGGGACCTACTAGTTAGCAAGATCTTAAAAAGAGAATCAGTGTATTGTGTCTTGATCAATGTGTAGTTACCCTAGAGCGATGCCCATGACAAAGGCCAGTGAGGGTCCGCAGGGCTGCCAATGTCATATCCAACCAGCCCGTATCCAACAGCTGCAGCAACAGGCGCACTCCATCACTCTGGAAAATCTTCTCTGCACCAGGCTCTTCTCGAGCCAGCACAATCAAGTTCTGAGCTGCCTGGCCAGGAGGAGAACCGTTTAGTCTGGCAAGCGGCCCTGCCCTCATCCATTCCCTATGTAAAAGGGCCTTCCCCATCAGCGCACACACACACACGCGTGCGCGCGCGCGCACACACACACACACACAGCAGAAACAGAGGCACTGCTGGGGATGTCTGGAAATCTTAGCCCACAAGAACTCAGCCATCCTCACCGCACCCTTGTGGGGCACCAAGAGCCACAGGAGTGGATTCCCACAGAAGGAGACACAGACACAAAGCATCACAGCCATGATGCTCTTGCTGTAAGACTGCATGTAACTTCCACTAAATCACCAATCCAAAGCAGATCATGGAGCTAGTCAGTGAAAAGAAAGCTGCCATGCAAATATGTATTTACTGCACTTTTAGACCACCCAATAACTGGAGTTCTCTGGGCAGTGTAAAATGAAACACAGCATTCCCACTTGATCATCCATCCATCAGAAAGCCTGTACAACGTCTACCCTCCACCTGAATTTTGTCTACACTCTGCTTCCCAAAAGCAGAAGTTGTTCTTTAAAATATAAAACAGATTTTCAAGATGCAAATTCTACATGTCCGCTGTATATGTACAATGGCAACACACCCAACCTGCTCATCAACAAGGTCCCTCCCTGACTGGAGAGCTACCTTTTGCTTCTTATCCAGATCTTTTTCTTCAGTGTCCAGCAGCATCTTAAACATTTGTTCCACTTTGGAATCGGTACAGGACACGGTTCGCATCTGAAACAAACAGGCATTTGGTGAGGAACTGTATTAACTGTGAGCCCAGGGTCAAGATTACCAGTGGCTACCAAACAAAGGGACTTAGTTCAATGACTCAGCCCCTGCTTTGCATGCACAAGGTCCCTGGATCAATCCCAAAATCTCCACGTAGGGATGGGAAATGCCTCTGCCTGAAACCCTAGAGAGCCGTTGCTCTCAGTGTCAACTGTCCTGAGTCAGATGAACCGATGTGCTGGTTTGCCAGAAGGCAGCTTCTTTGATTTATTTTATTTATTGCAATTATTCATATGCCACCTTTCAGGCTGTTCTACCAAGTTCTACCAAGGGAGCTTACAAGTAACATACAACTAACAAAATCACAAACAACCATATTCACATTTTTATAAGGCCTTCAAAAGCCCAGCATGAAAAACAAAGTCCAGAATCCTGGGTGAAGAGCAAGACAGCCCTCAGCGAGCAGCACAAGGGAGGAACCTAGCTTTGCAGCATACCCTCCACTTCTACCTTCTCATGCATGCTGCTGCCAAGGTTGCGCAGAGCCTCCTGGAAGACCTTATTCTTGGGCTCCAAGCTCAAACACCTCTGCAAATCCAAGACGGCCTGATCAAGGCGACCCAGTTTCTGGAGGGCTTGGCTGCGACGGAAAAGGCTCTTTACGTCATGCCCATCAGCTTCTATAGCTGCATATAGACAGGAAAGCATAAGGGGCAGCAGAGAACGAGGGTCCTGAAAAACAGTGTGCGCACACACATACCGGCCACACACACACACACTCTTCTTCTCACCTTTGGAAGCATCTAATTCTGCTTGGACATAGTCCTCCTGTAACAGAAGCAAAACAGACAAGAGAGCTGAAAGGTAGGGTTTGGTACCCCATCAGTGAAAGGATTGCAGAGGGAGCACTAACAGGTCTCTGGAGGCGGGCGGTGGGGGTGCAGGGGAGAGACAGAGCAGCTCCCCTCCCTGTCCAGACGGACTCAAGATGAAGTCAGGGCTCCACAATCACAGCCTTCTGTGTTCCTTTCTGGTGACCAAATTTCAGTAGGTGAGGCAAATTCTCTAAACACGACAGACGATTTTTCTGGGGCTCCCTGTTATGAGAAGGGGAGGCCTTGGGTCAGCCTCTCTCTTTGTGACTATTGACTTCTGTAAGCTCAGCCTTGTGAAGAAAACAGCTGCTCCCAGCTCACTTTGTGCTGCATTCAAGAGTGCTCAGGGAGAAGGGGGCAGGTTGGGAGCTTCCAAGTGATGGAAGATGGAGAAATAGGGAAGGACCATAGCTCAGTAGCAGAGCCCCTGCCGTGTGTGTAGAAGGTCCCAGTTCTGATCTCTGCCAGCATTTCCAGGTAGGGCTAGGAAAGGACCCTGCCTGAAACCCTGGAAAGCTGCTGCTGGTCAATGCTGACAATGATGAACCCAGGGTCTGACTCCGCAGAAGGCAGCTTTCATGTTCCTATGGCTGCCGCCTTGTGGGGCTCCCAACTGGTCTTAGGAGATTTAAGGTTTCTAGAAATATTGACACCGTGGGAAAAATCCATTTTCCCGTTCTTTTCAAAAAAGTAAGCAGACTTTTTTTGTAAAATGAGGTACATGCAGTACCCATTTTCTTATCAAGACTAAGTACACTACTTTAAGCACATGAAAAACAATGTAATTTAGCACATAAACTTGTACTGCTCAGACTATATATTAAATTTACATTCCTTGTTTTATTCAAACATTTACCTAGTAAAAACACCAAAAAATGAGTTTTGTGGCACCTTAAAGACATGGGGCAGGATCCAACCGTGACACAAACGGTTTCACAAACTCAAACAGCACTAGCAGAGCTCTGCTGAATCTTTCCATTGTGCAGGTGGTTGCCTATTCCTCTTCAGCAGCGGGTTGCACACAGATGCAAAGCAGCTGCACAACAGGGGCAAGCAGTTGCATAACCCAAGTGGAACGCGCAAAGGGCTGCACAACAGGCTGCTTGCGCCACCGCGCGTGCACGTGCAACTTTAGCTGGATTCCCCCTTGCGCATAGATCGGGGCCTCGTCTCATCATTTGCGCTAACGCAGCGACGCCGCCGGATGCTGCTCTAACGCACCCATTCCGGCACACGCTCGGGCGAGCCGCGGCCCCCGCCCGCAGCCGCCGGGCGCTCGCGCGCAGCACACACGCAGCCCGCCCGTGCAAGGCAGCGGGCGGACGGGCGGAGGCCCTCGGCGCCATGCGCCTTCCCGGCCTTGGGCAGAGCCGGCGTGGCGAGCGAGACGCGGCGCTCCCCGCTCGGCCGCAGCCCTCCCGGCCGCCGGAGCGAGCGACTCACCAGCTTGAGGTGGCAGGCGGCGCGGTTGCGGTGCAGGAGGGCGCGGGCCGGGCCGGGCCGGGCCTCGGGCGGACACAGGCTGAGCGCCCGCGTGTAAGCCGCCAGCGCCTCCTCGTAGCGGCCCGCCTGGAACAGGCCGTTGCCCTCCCGGCGGAGCTCCGAGGCCTGGGCCGGGCGGGCGGCGGGCGGCGGCGGCATCGTCGCCTCTCCCTCCATGGCGCGCCGCGCTGGCGTCATGCGCACGCGACCGCCGCCTCCCGGCAGGGCCCTGTCGCCCGGAGGGCGGGGCCGCCGCCCGCCCCGCCGCCCAGCCCTGCCTGCCCCGCGGCGTCCTCCTGGCGGGCGCCGGCGCGGCGCCGGCGGAAGTGCAGGAAGTCGACGGCCGTGAGCGCCAAGACCAGGCAGCCGTAGAGCCCCACGCCCAGCAGCGGCAGCACCGGGAGCCTGCAAAGGGCGGCGCGCAGTCAGGGGCGGGGCGGGGCAGGGGGCCCGCCGCCCGCCGCCCGCCGCCCGCCCTCACCGGAGGTCCGCGGGAGATGCCGCCGCCGTGGCGGAGCCGTTGCCGCGGGGAGCGCTGAGCTCGGTCCGCGGGCAGCAGGACTTGAGCGCGCGGTTCCCGCCGGGCTGGCAGCAGTAGGCGTGGGCCGGGGGGTCGGTGAGGCGGGGGCAGTAGAAGCCGGCGTGAGCGCGCCCGTCCGGGCCTGCGTAGCCTTCGCAGAGGCGCACGGTTTGGGCCGGAGCTGGAAGCAGCGGGGCAGTTAGGCCGACCGAGGCCCGCGGCGAGGGGGAGCGGGGGGCCGGGCACGCCCCGCTCCCCGGCCGCGAGGGCTGGGCGCCTCCTGCGGCCGGCGCCCGCCCCACGCAGTGCCCCCCCGGCCTGCGAGGGGGGCGCAGGGCTCCCGGCGGCCGGCCGGCCTCGGCCGCTGCTCGCGCCTGGCCCGCTTCCCTCCGCCCCCCCCCCCGCTGCTGGCTCGCGGCCAGTAATTCCGAGCCCCGGGGGAGACTGCCGTGCTCAGGCTGCTCCTGGCGCCCTGTCTGCACGCTGGGCCGGGGCTGAAGCCAGGGGACGGTGGCCCTGCGTGGGCCAGGCCTTCCGCAGGCTCCCCGGGGCACTTCCACAAGGTGGCTGTAGGGTGCTCCTCATCAGACCTGGCATTGTGAGGGAGAAAAAGTGCCTGCTAGCGCTTTTGCTGGAAGGGACCCGCAGAGGAAGGGCTGCTGCCCTCGCCCTGCCCAGGAAACTCTCCCACCGCTGCAGAGGAACAGGCCAGAGCGCGGTGTGTCGGCATCCTCTCGCGGGCCCGATTTTCACACACACCACCATGCTGCATGCTGTCAGTTCGGGGCACACCCCACAGGGCTGGTGCTAGGAAGAGCCTCCCTGCATAGGGGCTTTGCTGAGGTCTTGGGCGTGTTGCGGAAGGGCCCGAGCCTTGCAGCGTTGCCTGAAGCGTACGCTGCAGCACCAAGGGGCCATTTTTAGGGAAGGGGAAAGAGTGACAGGAGGTACAGTACCTGTCCTGAGCAAGAACAGCGGTGGCAGCAGGCTGAGCAAGAGCAGCATCTTTCCGGCCGCACTGAGGGCGGAGGCAGCTCTGGCTCCTCCTGGGGAGGGAAGCAGAGACCACACTGGCCTGCCCGGCTCCCACATCCATTACCAGGCACCATCAAGCACCTCCCTGAGCCATTAATGGCCTACTGCACTTGCCGATTGCCTCCGTGGGGACCTTCCCGGGCTGGGGGTGGGGCAGGATCCATTACGGAAGGGACCTCACTAAGGGAGGTCTGGAACCTAGTGCGGTGGAGCCACTGTTCCAGCAGAGGGTAGGAGTCACTGGCGGAGAGGAACGCCTTCCCCAACAGGCTCCAAGAGGGTCCCAAAACGCACACCCACCCCAGGCCTTTCCCAAAGCCAGCACAGACCTACAGCCTCTTCCTGGAGGGCATTCACTCTCTGCCTAGGCACCTCCTGTGTTCAATACTGGGAGAGAAGGACATCTTGGAACAGCATCCTATTTTGCAGGAGGGGAGCCTCAAGAGCACACACAACCAAGAATCAGGGAGCTCATTAAAGAACACTTTTCTGGTGACACAAGTTCTCATAGGCTAAAGCGAACTTCTTCAGATGCAGCTTGTGGGCTGTAGCCCATGAAACACTGTGTTTGCCTTTAAAAGGTGCCAGAGAGCTCTTGGTTGCTTCTGTGATGCTCAAAGGGGGGGGGGGGTGTCCTGATCTGCCCAGGTCTGGGAAAGGCCATTTTTCACTACATTATATGGCAGAAGCCACATAGGTTAGTGTAACTTTCCAGATGTACCCGTCTTCAAGCTGCCCTCTTCTGTCTCATTCTCTGCCTTATCACACAGCCAGCTGGCTTTCAGCAACCTTGCCTGCTGCAACAGCTGGAGCCTAGGGTGGTGCCCACCCCATCAGTGAAACACTGGGTTTGGACAGGGACCTCCTGTTCTCCTGTCCTTGCCAGGGAGAGCACAGCTGTGACAACCTTGAACGTTGCTCTGAGGCAAAGTATTTCCACACTGTAGAATGACCCTTTTAACATACCAAGCAGCTGCAGAGCCCATCTAGCTCAGAGTGGTCTGTTCTGAATTGCAGTGGCTCTCTGGAGTGTCAAGCACAGGGGTTTTTCCCTATATCGTCTGCTATCTGATCTGTTTTTTTAAGTGGAGATGCCAGGGGCTGGCTCTGTGACCTCTGCCATGCTGAGCATGTGCTCTACCACTGAGCTCCTTCCCACTTTTCCAAAGGTGGCTTCCCAGTCTCATTCAGAGCCTGCAGCTTCTCCAAGAGCAAATATTGCTCCCCCTTCCCTCGAGAGTGGTGTCCCACCACACATGCCTCACTTGAAAATGTTTGCCCCACATTTGGAGCGCAGGGAGGCCCGTCCAGGAGAGGCCTGGTTTCTCTTTCCAAGAGAATCTGCGCAGAGTGCTTGGCTCCCTGCTGAGAGACAGGAAGCACTAGCCTGCCCTGCTCCCCCCTGCGAGGGTGTGGCTGTGCCAGTCAACTTCGGAAGAGCCCAAAACAGCCACCCTCCACTGATCCTGCTCCGCACTTCCAAGAGATCAGTGCACCTGGGTATGCACTGCTGCTGGCAAAATCAGGCCCAAGAGCAAGCTCTGCTCATCCACTCTCCAGGTGCTGCTATCTCCCACCCACCCCCATGCACACTTTCTGTGTCTGAGCACAATGTCACTATTCCTGTCAAGCCTGGAAAAGATAAACATGGAACAGCCCATCCTGCCTAATGCAACACAAACGCGTCCTCATCTGGTTTCAGCATCGGCAGAAAGGAGTGGCCTGGCTTCATAGTCTCCCCATTAGGTTCTCTACAAACACAGATTCCAGAATCTGGTTCTGCCCTCTGGTATCTGCTGCATGCGTTGCCCCACAAACCTTCCATCATGTCCAGAAAAGCTGCACCCACACTGTTACAGCTGTTGAATGCTGTGTCCCGTCAAGCAGAAAGAAGCCACAATCCAGGAACTGGCAACGATCACAGCACTTTTCCACAGGACCCTTAACTGCGTTCATGCGCTCTTGCTGTGCCCAGCAGGGTGCCTGTAAGGGAGCAGCCCTGTTGCTGGACGTGGCCTTATAGAGATGAACAGCCCTGTAAGGATCAGACTGTTTCCCATGCTGGCTCCGCCCCTCCCAGTTGCCCAGGAAAGCTGTGGGAGTTCTAGAGCCTGGGTCTGGTAGTGCTGGTCCCCATAGCAGCCAGCAGTGCCATAGAGGTAGGTGCTACCAAAAACTGAGGAAACAGATGCCCAAGACCCCCAGCAAGGACTGATCACTTGGCAAATGTCCTCCACTCCTTGCCACTGAAGCAGGGGGAAGAGGCACCTGCTCACAATCTCCTCTCGCAGTAAGCTCAGAGACTGAGGATGCCAGTCACACATGCACCGTGGGTTTGCTGGAAATGATCTGGGATGGTCACGATGAGCCTCAATGGCTTGGGGAGTGGGCAGTGCAGAGGCCCACCTTATCCTGGGAAGCAGAGCAACTTGGGCAAGCTCAGCTTCCCATGCAGCTGTGCCACGGAAATACCACCACCTGCCTGGCTTGTTAGAGAAGCAACACATCGATTCTAAACTACTTGGCTCTGTTCATAACAACGAGGCAGCAGACTCTTCCCCTCTGCATCTCTTGGAACCAAGGCAGGAAAGGCAGGCAAAAGGAGCAGAGAGGGTTCCCTTCTCTATCCAGCTTAAAATGGCAATGCTGGCACTTTGTGCTGGAGAAGCCTGCCAGCTGCCATCGTGGCCTCGCCTTGAATCTTCCCATCCCAGATACGAGTCCAGGACAAACTGCCAGGTAAAATGGCTTTGCATCTATTTGCAGCAGGGCTCAGGTCAAAGCAGCAGGGTACTATGGGGAAAATGCCTTGCTCAAGCCATGCGGTGAGTGCACTGAGAGTGGTCTCTGGGGTTAGAGGAGAAACCCTCCAAATAAGGCCATGGAACTGGGCAATTATTTTCCCCAGGGGAAAGAAAAAGCATCTTCCCAGAGGAACTGAGATGGGCCAGTCCTCAAGGACCTTGTAGCTCCGGCTTCTCAGAGGACCTCCACCCCACCCACCTCAGCTTTCTCGCATCCTCTCAGTCTGCTTCCTTCCCTCCCTGTACTCTTGCTAAGAGTAGTGCTCTGGCTGAGTTCAGCAAGCCCAAAACACAACTCAAGAGCCAAATGCTTCCAAAAAGGGCCTTGTTTCTTAAAAGCTTGTTCTGAGCTCTAGGAAGCTCACAAATCTCTTTCCAGTGTTTGCTACATCAGAGAGTCTGTTTTCCACCTCAGGGAGTGGTCAAACTGGTCCCCTTGTGTGGCAGGAAAGTGGAACACCCAGATCAAATTCCCCAAGTGTGGGGAGGGCAGGAGCAGCAGCATTTGCTGCAGTTACTGCGGATCTCCCCCCTCCCCTCGTGACAGCACAGCCAGTCCCCCTTGGTGGGGCCTCTGTGTACAGGACACCTGGGCCAGGTGATGTCAGCAGCGCCCCTTCGCTGGCTTGTTCTGCAGAGTCATCAGGAGGAGACAAATAACGGCACGGCAGCTGTGGCAGCTGTGTTGAATCTGTCAGACCTCACAGCATCCTGGCAGCGAGCCACAGCTCACAGGGTGGCGCCTGTCCAGCCTAGACATGGGCAGCAGTTCCCACAATGTAGGGCTGGCCAGTGAGTCCCAGTCTGTCCCACTGAGGGGGCTATCCAAGCCGAAGGCGGAAGGTGGCAATCTCCATGGGTTCCAGGTGGATGACCGTGCTGTTGGGAGATGAGCTGGCCAGTGGATACATCAGCGTCAAAGAGGAGGGCTGCAGGGAGGCCAGCTCAAGGCCCTGAAATAAGCCACCAAGGGGCAGCTGGGAGAACAAGAGGCCACTTGTAAGGGCAAAAGCAAGCATGGGAGAGGCCAGCTTCCCACCCCTAGCTGAGAAAACGAGGGCCACAAAGCCCAGCAAATGCCTCTCTATGTCACCTGAAGATCCTATTCCCCCTGCACAATGCCCCCCGCAACCCTGACCACAGGAGGCTGAGGTTACCATTCCTTTCTCTTGCCCATTTCCCAGGGGGGCTTGTCTCCAGTACATACCATGCCCTGGGTGGTGGTGCAATTGAAGCCCAGGTTCCTGGCCTCCAGGCCACAGTCAAAGCCTTTTCGGTGCAGGATCAGAGCTGCCTCATTTGAGGGCAGTGAGTCATCCTGGGGAGAAGCAGGGGTGTTGGTGTGCCACAGTAGACAAAGGGCAACCTGGCAGAACACAACCCACTGGACCAGTGGAGGCCAGGAGGGTTGGTAAGGCTGGCAGAAGGCAGGGAGGGTAGGCAAGCAGGCAGAGACAGGGCTAGGTTGAGCCATACCAACCATGCCGATGGAAGGGTGGGCTTGCTCAGTGGCTCAGTTCTGAACTCACCTCTCCTTGCAGTGTGCGCAGGTTGAGGAGGTGGAAGTCACAGGGCATGGTGGCTGAAAGTGGCAGAAAAGACCTCAGTGCTGAGGGTGGCAGCTTCTCCTGAACCACAGGCATCGTAAGCACCTCAGCATTCAGGTGCATGGAGGTCATGTGACTTAGTAGAGATGGGAAGCTGGCTGGCTGGCTGTCCTGTGCCTGCAGTGACGAGAACCCATGAATGATGGAAGGACGGGCAGACACCCCCCCAAGGCCAGGAGCGAAGGGTGTGGGCAGGGGCAGCCTACATCCGGGAGGCTCCACCCACAGGCATCCCCAAAGGCTAAGCTACGACCACTGAGGTACGAGCTGGGCTAAAACACACGCACACACAGGGCAGGGCCCAGCTATGTCACCACCAGCTAGTGCACAAGACAGGGCCGAGCTTTACCTCTTGGCTGTCAGCCTTGCTGTTGGGAAATACCAAGTCTCTGAACACGGAAGCCAGTTTGGAATAGAAGCTGGAGCTCTGGGGGAGGGGGGCAGGAAAAGGGGTGATGAGAACAGCCAGGTTACAGAAGGGAAGTGTCTCTGCCTCAAGACCTGCAGCCTTGTGGGCCAGAGGCTCTACGCGAAATTTCCAGGAACAGACTGCAGCCAGGCTGAAGGGGAGGTTGCTGTGCGCAGAGCCGGTGTGCTCCTTCCCCCAGACAACATCTCTATGCGCTACTCAAGGCTGCATTCTACCTCCAACTCCCCTTCCTCTGGTAGCATGAGGCAGTCTGCTTGGTATTCTCCCCCCTTGATCCACACAGTTTTCTTTGCCAGCTTCTCTGCCTCGCTCTTCAGCTCCTCTTACAGGTTTAGCAGACCCAGGACTGATCTCTGGGGCTATTTATATTTTCCCCCAGTGGGAACGGTCCACATCTCCCCCACTCTGTTGTCTGCCTTTTCACCTGTTACTGACTGATGAAATGACCCTTTTCCCCCCTGCCATAACTGTTCTGTGGAGGGATCCTGAAATTTGCCCCCAGTCCAAAAATACATTTACTAAGAAATCCTGCCCACTATGTTCTCCTATAAAACTGAGCAGATTGAATTAAAACATGGGGGCTTCCAGGCAGATGGCTCCTAGCACTACCAAATCATTGATTTTCTGATGTAAGCTACAGTTGGAATTGCAATGGACTTTCCACACATTAGCACTTTTGTGGTGCATATATTCTGCTATTTCTGTCCAAACCAGTTGGACCAGACATAGCTGTATGGGTGGGGAAAAGACAATTTTTATTTATTTATTTCATTTCTATACTACCCAGTAGCCAAAGGTCTCTGGGAGGTTCACAAAAATTAAAACCATAGCGTGCAGCATAAAACAATATAAAATATGAAAGCTTAAAGCCACACTATAACAGTAAAACCAGAATAAAACCTAGCAGCAATGCAGAAATACAGATTTAAAACACCAGAGCTAAAAGATTAGGAAGGTAAAATACTAGGAGAATAAAAAGGTCTTCACCTGGCGCTGGAAGGAGTACAACGTAGACGCCAGGCAAACTTCTCTAGGGAGCTCACAGCCAGGGTGCCACAGCAAAGAAGGCCTTCCTGGTAACCATTTCACCTCGCTTCCTTTGGTGGGGGGTCCTGGAGAAGGACCCTTGAGGATGATCTTAGGGTCCGGTCAGGAACATATGGGAGGAGGCAGTCCTTCAGATAATCTGGCCCCAAGCCGTTTAGGACTTTGAATATTAATACCAGCACTTTGAATTGGGCCAGGAAAAGGGCTGGCAGCCAGCACAGCTGGGAAGTACTGGCATAATATGATCTTGTTGGCCAGGCCCTGTTAATAACCCTGCCGCCCTATTTTGGACTAGCTGAAGTTTCCACAAAGGCAGCCCCATGTATAACGCATTATAGTAATCCAGACGAGAGGTTATCAGAGCATGGATACCTGTAGCTAGGCTATCTCTGTCCAGATAAGAGTGGAGTTGGTATATCAGCCTAAGGTGATAAAAGGTGCTCCATGCCATCAAGTCCACCTGTGCCTCAAGTGACAGTTTTGGGTCCAAGAGCACCCCCAAACTACGAACCTGATCCTTTAGGGGGAGTGCAACCTTCTCCAGAACAGGTTGAACGTCACCTATCCAGGCAAACAAATCCCCCTGGTAACAGTACCTCCGTCTTGTCTGGATTGAGTCTCAGTTTATTGGCCCTCATCCAGTCCATTACCGTGCCCAGGCACTGATTCAGAACAGTCACTGCCTCACCTGGGTTTGATGAAAAAGAGAGGTAGAGCTGAAAAAGAGAGGCAGAGCCCATGTGTGGGCTGAGGTGCATATTGATAGCACCTAAACCCACACATCTGGATAACCTCCCCCAGCGGTTTCATGTAGATTTTAAACAGCATAGGGGATAAAATAGAGCCCTATGGAACCCCCATGGCATAATTGCCAAGGCACAGAGCAATAATCCCCCAGCACCACCTTCTGGAATCGGCCATCTAAGTAGGAGCGGAACCCCTGCAGCGCAGTGCCTCCAACTCCCAACCCAGACGACCTATCCAGAACGTTACCATGGTCAATGGTATCAAAAGCTACTGAGAGGTCCAGAAGAATCAACAGGGTTGCACTCCCCTTGTCCCTCTCCCAGCAGAGGTCATCCCACAGGGCGACCAAGGCAGTTTTTTTTCCAAAACCAGGCCTGAAGCCCGATTGAAATGGATCTAGATAATCCACTCCATTCAAGAGTGCCTGGAGTGGTCCTGCAACCACCCACTCAAGCACCTTGCCCAGGAAAGGGATGTTAGCCACCAGACCATAGTTGCTAACATCCTCCAGGTCCAGGTTAGGCTTTTTTAGAAGTGGCCTGATTACCGCCTCTTTTAAAGAGGCCAGGACCAGTCCCTCTCTCAAGGAGGAATTTACAACCTCCTGGACCCAGCCAGACATCCCTGCTTCGTTTGATGAAATAAACCATGAAAGGCAAGGGTCAAGCACACAAGTGGTCAACCAGACTTGGCCAAGCACCTTGTCTGCATCCTTGGGCCTCAATAACTGAAACTCATCCAATAAAACTGGACCAGACGGTGCTCTGAACACCTCTACCAATGGAACTGCATTAATCATGGTGTCCAATTCATGACGAATCTGAGCAACTTCATCTTTAAAGTGTTGTGCAAACTCAGCATGCTACTGAGGGTTCTACAGTTTCTCTCCCTGGCCCAGAATGTAACAGGCCATGAACCACTCAGAAAAGCTCCACTGGATGACACTGAGAAGATGCAATGGTGGTGGAGAAGAGCTCTCTCTTTGCCACCCTCACCGCCAGAGTAGGCTCAATAAGGAGCTCCAACCTGTGTTTTGGTCAGACTCAGCATGAGTTTTCCTCCACTTGCTCTCACGCCTTCTCCCTTCTAGCTTCATTGCTCTCAGCTCAGGTATATACCAAGGAGCTGACTGGGCTCTGCTCACAGGGAGAGGGCGCTTGGGCATAACTGTATTGACTGCCCGAGTCATCTCTGCATTTCACAGAGCAACATGGGCTTCGACAGGGGCACCAGCCATACCAGCAGAAAAATCCCCCAAAGCCTTCTGGAATCTATTGGAATCCATTAGCCTCTGGGGGCAGACCATTTTAATAGGTCCCCCACCCTTGCAGAGGGGAAAGGCTGCCAAGAGTCTAATCCTCAATAGGAAGCGATTCGACCAAGACAAGGAATTAACACTTCCCCCACTTTCAGATCACTATCCTCCTGCCTAGTCGAGAAAACCAGATCGCGCATGTGTCCTTTTACATGTGTTGGGCCAATGACACGTTGGGACAACCCCATGGTTGTCATGGTGGACATGAAGTCCTGAGCCACCCGGATACAGCGGCCTTGGCATGGAAGTTGAGATCCCCCAGGACCATCATCCTAGGGGACCTCAACACCAAATCCGAGACCACCTCCGTCAGATCAGGGAGGGAATTTGATGGGTAGCTAGGTGGGAGGTACACCAGCAGACTCCCGATTCTGTCCTGGATACCCAACACAAGGTACAGACACTCAAGATCTGCACTCAAATGAGCAGGAAGCCTAGAGAGGGAGATTGAATTCCTACTGACCACAGCAACCTCCCCCCCCTAACCCTCGAGTTGGTGTTGGTGCTGCACTGAGTACCCAGGGGAGCACAGCTGGGAGAGAGTAACAATTCATCATCTTCCTCCCCCTCCTTTCCCCTAATGCACTTGCAGGCTCTTCAAAGACTCTCTGCTGTTTTTTTAAAAAGAAAATATTGCCTATAGAGTAAGCATGGGGAGGAGTTCCTACATTTTATGCTGCCCCCTCTCCCATCTTACCCTGCTGTGCTTGCTGCTTTAAACTGCTACTTTAACTGTAATTAAACTGTAATTTAAAACTGCCATTTTTTCTTGTTTTAAACCAAGTGTGGAAGCTTCTTGCTGTGCAGGGAGACTCCTGTCCCTTCCCTTCCCCAGCAGGATTTTCCTGTATAAGAAAGCATAGAGCAGCTCCCTAGAGCCTCAGGCAACACAGCCTTTAAAAAGTTAAAAGTAGCACATGGGTTGAGCCAGCAACATGATCTGTTACGTGAGTTGGAGAGGGGAGTTCCCTGTAACAGAAAACCTCAGCATCCCCCCACCTCCCTGGCAAGACCACCTGTCTCATACAATTTATTTTATTTTTTACAGTTCTTGCACAATTGTTTCATCATGGTTGTGCCATCATTCATTCATTCATTTAAAAAAAGCAAAGTTAAATGGGTGATTTCAGTGCTGGGGTTGGAGGCATCATGTTCAGGATGAAAGCAGTAAAGCAAGCAATTAATTAATTGTCTGGTAATGCTGGTTCAGAGCCAGAAATGGATTGCACCAAATGCATGCATACTCTTTTTTTTAGCATAAGCAAATGATTAACAAGGTTTAAAGGAAGTGGCAAAACTCTTTCGGGAAAGGAGTTGAGTTGCAAGTCAGATGGCTCTGCAGCAGGAAATGTGTGGCAATCAGTCAACGAAGGAGGAGCCTTTTGAACTCATCAGAGACAACTCTCCTACCCCTTACCCCCATTGCACATTTTCCTGTCCACACCTACAATGAGACTGTGGTTCCCTCCTTAATGGATTTTCTGCATTAAGAAAAATATTGGGAGAATTACTGGGAAAACACAGGAGGATTACAAATGAATGTTGATGTCGTGTGGACCTCCCCCTCCCATAAAATGTGAGTGAATGAGCAATTGTGATTCCACAATAAATCTTCATATGGAAGGCCCCTAAACCTGTTTTGAGTTTTGCCTCCAGTATATTTGATCTGGCAGAAGAGCAGCTGGAATGAATGGTGTGGTGGGGTGGGAGGGAAAAGAGTGCCAAGGAAGAAGCGAGGAAAGAACCATATTGCAAATCCCAGCACAGAGGCAAAATGAACGTTAAGAACAAAAATTCGATCTAGTTCGAGATTCCTTCATTGGGCACAGAGGATGAGTGAGTACTCATCCCCAGTACTCATCCCCATTTGTAGTAGTAATGCGGGACTTCCATTTCCCTGATATTTGTTGGGAGACAAATTCTGCAAAACATGGCCCCTCCAGAAAATTCCTGACTTGTGTGGCGGATAACTTCCTCCTACAGAAAGCAGAAAAAGGAACTAGAGGATTGGCTATCCTTGACTTGATCCTAACCAATAGAGATGACTTAGTGGATAAAGTAGCAGGTACAGGAACTCCAGTATGGTGTAGTGGCAAGAGTGTTGGACTGGGAGCTGGGAGATCCGGGTTCTAGTCCCCACTCGGCCATGGAAGCTCACTGGGTGACTTTGGGCCAGTCACACACTCTCAGCCCAACCTACCTCACAGGGTTGTTGTTGTGAGGATAAAATGGAGAGGAGGAGGATAATGTAAGCCGCCTTGGGTTCCTTGCAACAGGAATAAAGGCGGGATATAAATGCAATAATAAATAAATAATAATAATAAATAAATAAACCATGTTGTACTTGAGTTCTTGGTTCTAAGGGAAGCAAAAGCCGAGTGTAGTCAAACCTGTACCCTGGATTTTAGGAAAGCTGATTTTAATAAACTCAGAACAATGATCAGTAAGGTCCCATGGCAAGCGACTCTAACGAGAAAAGGAGTCCAAGATGGGTGGGAGTTTTTAAAAAAGGAAATTCTCAAGGCACAATTACAAACAATTCCAACAAGAAGAAAAGGTGGAAGACAACAGAAGAAGCCAGTGTGGCTTCACAAAAAGCTTAGAGATGACCTGAAAACAAAAAAGGACACATATAGGAAGTGGAAAGAAGGCCAAGCAACAAACGAAGAGTACAGGCAGGTAGCACAGAATTGCAGGGATGGTGTCAGGAAGGCTAAAGCTGAGAACGAGCTGAGGTTAGCGAGGAATGCTAAAAACAACAAAAAGGCTTTCTTCAGCTACATGAATAGTAAAAAGCAGAGGAAAGAAATGATGGTTCAGCTATTAAATAAGGATGGCAAAATGATAACAGAGGACAAAGAAAAGGCAGAGGTGCTCAATTCCTACTTTGGCTCAGTCTTCTCCCAAAAGAGGGTCTATGACCCCCCTGGCAAAGGCGAAGTACAGACTGAAGGGGCAGGATTGCAGCTTGATATCAATAGGCATATGGTCAAGAAACACCTATTTATTTTGAATGAGTTCAAATCTCCAGGGCCAGATGAGCTGCATCTTAGAGTAATAAAGGAACAGGCAGAAGAACTCTCAGAGCCACTGTCTATTCACTTTGAGAAATCATGGAGGACGGGGGAAGTGCCAGATGACTGGAGGAGGGCTAATGTTGTCCCTATCTTCAAAAAGGTAAAAAGGAGGAACCTGGGAACTACAGACCAGTCAGTCTGACATCAATCCCTGGCAAAATTCTGGAACAGTTGATAAAGCAATCAATCTGGAAGCACCTCGAAAACAATGCAATGATGACTCGAAGCCAATATGGATTTGTCAAGAACAAATCCTGCCAAACGAATCTGATCTCATTTTTTGATCTAGTCACCTCCCTTGTGGACCGTGGGAATGCTGTAAACATAATATACCACGACTTCAGCAGAGCTTTCGACAAAGTGCGCCATGATATCCTGATGAGCAAACTAGCTCAAACTGGGCTAGCCGAAACAATGATCCGGTGGATCCACAACTGGCTACAGAATCGGACTCAAAGAGTCCTTCTCAATGGGATCTTCTCAAACTGGGGAGACGTAACAAGTGGGGTACCACAGGGCTCAGTCCTGGGCCCAGTGCTCTTCAACATTTTTATGAATTACTTGGAGGAGGAGGTGCAGGGAATGCTGATCATATTTGCAGATGACACAAAATTGGGTGGGATAGCTAATACTTTGGAAGACAGAAACAAAATTCAAAGTGATCTTGATAGCCTGGAGCGCTGAAAACAACAGAAATGACATTTAATAGGGATCAATGCCAAGTTCTGCACCTAGGAAAAAGAAACCAAATGCACCGTTACAAGATGGGGGATACGTGGCTCAACAACACTACAAGCGAGAAGGATCTTGGAATTGTTGTCGATCACAAGCTGAAGATGAGCCAACAATGTGATGTGGCTGCAAAAATGGTCAATGCCATTTTGGGCTGCATTCAAAGAAGCATCGCTTCCAAATCCCGGGAAGTACTAGTTCCCCTCTCCTCAGCACTGGATAGGCCTCATTTGGAGTACTGTCCAGTTCTGGGCACCACATTTTAAGAAGGATGCAGACAAGCTGGAGAGGGTTCAGAGGAGGGCAACAAAGATGATCAGGGGACTGGAAACAAAGCCCTATGAAGAGAGACTGAAAGAACTGGGCATGTTTAGCCTTGAGAAGAGAAGACTGAGGGGAGATAGGATAGCCCCCTTCAACTACTTGAAAGGTTGTCACAGAGAGGAAGGCCAGGATCTCTTCTCGATCATCCCAGAGTGCAGGACACGGAATCATGGGCTCAAGTGACAGGAAGCCAGATTCTGGCTGAACATCAGGAGAAACGTCATGACTGTTAGAGCAATACGACAATGGAACCAATGACCTAGGGAGGTGGTGGGCTCTCCTACACTGGAGGCGTTCAAGACGAGGCTGGACAGCCACCTGGCAGGGATGCTCTGACTTGGATTCCTGCACTGAGCAGGGGGTTGCACTCGATGGCCTTGTAGGCCCCTTCCAACCCTACTATCTATGATTCTATGAGCCTGGGTCTAGAGACTACAGGAATGTTTGACACTTTGCAGAGGCCTTCTGAACATCCCTGGGAACTCCCTTTTCATGTGTTTGCTGAAACTCTAAAAAGTCCCAAGTGAGGAGGGAAGGAAGGAGTTTTACACCGGAGGAGCCACCAGACACAACAGCCCCTGCTGTGGGTGGCGGGGACAGCTGAGCACCTGATTTTCCTACCTTGTGAGCAGCACTGTGCCGTTCCAGTAGGAGGCGGAAGTGGTTACAGGTCCGCTTGTTATCTTTCAAACCTTGTCCTAGGCCGCGATTGTCATCCTGCATGAGGCGCCGGTCCAAAATCACTTCCAGCTGGCCTGCAAAGTGGAGGGGAGAAAGGGGACAAGTCAGGTCCGAAATCACAAGTCAGCTGCGCCGTTCTTCACACGCCTCCGCAAACATCTGAATCCCCCCAGCCCCAATACAGGGGGGGGCTGCTGCCGGCACAGAGTCAGGACAGTATTCCCTCTGCTGACCTCCCCCACCCCACAACTGCTGCCCTCACTACTCAGGCCTGTTCGGAGGGTGGAGAGCCCCCCCGGCTCAGTCCCTGAAGCTCCTCTGCTTGTTCACAGCTGAGCCAAGCCTGAGCTTCCCAGAGGATGGGTCCCAATCCCAGCAACAAAGCTGCAGACAGGAACAGGCTCCAGTGGATCCCACGCCACTCACCACTGCTGAGGCTGGAGACGCCCAAGGCCTGAGCCGTGTGCAGCGTCAGGCGGCTCCGCGTGTCCTGGATGTAGGCCATGACTGGCATGGGATAGAAGTTGGCCTGGAGTGGCAGCTGCTTCAAGCGTTGCCGGGGCTGGATCTGCTGGGACAGGAGAGCTCTGGGGATCTGCTGCCGCCAAGTGGGCCGGTGGCCTCCCCAAATGCACAGCAGCTGGGCTCTGGCTGCCCTCCCAGCCCCTACCTGGAAGCCATTGAGATCAGTGAAGAAAGTGCCTTTACTCTCAATGTCGGTGCTGAACCGCAGGGCCAGCTCCTTGTTGACTTGGTCCCGGACATCCACCAGGCAGGAGATCTCCAGGGACAGCCCATCGACCCCTGGAGCCAAACAAGGCCAGGTCATCAGGGACAGGAATGCCCTGTGCAGCTGCTCCCAACCTGCCCTCTCACTCAGCACAGCCGTGGTCCCCAAAGACCTCACCTGGCACATTGTAGAGCCGGACCACCTCCTGGATGTGCTGGTAGTAAATAGCCACCTCTGAGAAGAAGGGTCCCTCAGTCACCCGGACCACGGGTGGGTCCTTGGGGATGTAGGGCTACAAGGAAGAGGAGTGTGAGGGAACCAGAGAGCCATTAAATTTTGTTTCAGCAATTTTTACCTGCCTTTTCACAATGTTCAAGACAGCATACAATGCTATTTAAAAACAATTCTGTAAATACTCAATAAAAATACAGTTTTAAACAAATAATTGCACTTAGAGAGATCACACCAGAAAAGTGTAAAAGCCTGGCCCACAAAAAACAGAATGTTACTAGCATGTTAACAGCACTCAAAATTATAATTAAAGCCATCAAAACCTTTCAGGTCATCCTGCAAGACCAACCCAAACACAGGACATCTCATGGCTCAGGAGAAGATTACACGCCCCACCCCCACTCCCCATTTCTGTTGTGGCATTTATCAACAGCCCTGTCCAAGCAACGCATTTTCCTCAGAGATACTGCTGAGGCACAGGAATAAAAACAGTCTTGGAGTGTGCTCTGGTGTGTGAGTTCAAGGATGCAGAGCCCTTCTGCAGATGGCTACTCATTGTGGCAGAATTCAGACAGACGTCTCTCTCCATCAAAAGATGTGGCAACACTTCTATCTCAACCTGCCAATCATGGCTTTGATTGGTGGGCTCTGCAGAGTTGGGCAAAGACATTTCTATGGAAGAGTCAAAATGGTCTGCTTGCCAAACCAAGTGGGAAAGGCTGAGGAAACTCAGAACTGACTAGGGAAACTATCGCTTGCTCATCTGGGAGGTACACTGAGATGGCATCTGCACTGTGAAAGCTCCACTCCAGAAGGCAAGTGTGCTCGCTGGAGTCTAGAACTTATAGCCCAGAAGAGAGTGAGAGGATGTTCTCTTGTGTGACTCTGGGAGGCACTGAGGGTGGCAACACGAACCACATAGTGTGAGCCTCAACTGCCTGTTCCAAGACAGGAATCCTTTCCCCTTTGCCCGCCCACCCACCGACCAGGACAACTGCCAACCCCCAGGGCCGGCTCTGCCCAGACCTTGGCTTCTCCGTCAGGCAGGAAGAGGTAGGCGCCACTTTTGTCTTTGGTGCTCCGAGTACCATAGATGAGGAATTGGCTACTCAGCTTCTGCTCCTGTTCATCGCCAGCATGATGCACACTCTACCAGAGAGCAAGCAGAGCATCAGTGAGAAAGTTTGCTCCTGCCCTCCACATTTCCCTCAGGCTACCCCTTCTCCAGCCTCACCCCATTTCTGCCATCTGTGGGCCCACAGTCACCTTGAGCGAACCACTGAGCCCCGAGAAGCAAGCTCTCATGTGCTGATTCTCCAAGCAGAAGTCATCTGTGGCAGTGGGAATGACACGCACTGGGAAGGCTTCATGCTTGTGCACGGGAAGGTCACGGCCATGCAGGAAGAGGCGCACGGAGGATCTGAGTGTGTTGTGATGGTCAAAAGACTTGCTCAGTTGTAGGATGCTGAGGCCTAGTGCTGGCAGACGTATTGTGATGGACACCTGTCAATCAGAGCATAGACAAGGGCAGCAGCCCCCGTTGCTCCCATGCACACACATCCGGTGTGCCAATGGGGCACCAACAGAAACGTCTACTTAGCGGGTGGGCAGTTTTGCCCATGTAAATCTGTGGGAAAGGAACACGTTCGCGAAGCTAAGTGTGTCACCATATTAGCATGCAGAGGAGCATGGAGCATCTCGAAGGGAAGAAAGGTGCTCCATCATGGCGAAGGGGCAGGTGAGTCTGTCACTACCCAGTCAGGGGAAGACGTACCCCCTCCCATCAGAAACAACAAAGAGTCTTGTGGCACCTCAAAGATTTCTTGTGGAAGAAGCTTTTGTGCACCTGATGGAAATGGACTCTGGCCCACAAAACCTTCTGCTTTACTAAGTCCGTTAGTCATTACGGTGCTCTGTGTTGTTTGTGCTACAGCAGCCTAACATGGCTTCCTTCTGGAAACTGTCACCACTTCCATCATGTAAAGCCTCTTCCCCTGCCTACCAGTCCCCAAACTACCTGGTAGACGTCAGGTGCCATGTCCGTGGCAGAAATCCACTGGGCACTGAGCTGCACAGCCAGAGGCTGCCCTTCCTCGTTGAGGACACGGATGCGAGGTGTGTTCACTAGTAAGGAGACAATGCTCAGGCGCTCTTGCTCCAGAGGGTTGAACACAACCACGAACCTGCAAGAGTGGACTGTATGTTCAGAAGTGTGGCTGGCTGGCTGGCTGGCTCCCTGCCCAGGGCTCAGTAAACCCCAGCACCCCCTCTTTCACGGCACAGCCCAGCCTGAGCACAAACCCACTGGGATCTGAGAGCCAGCCCCGGGTGTTCCAAGCACCCCACTGCTGGCAGCCACACCATGCACCTCCCCATCCCCCTCTGCTCTCAAGGACAGGCTGGACCCACCTGGCTGCGGCATCCAACTTGATCACGGTTTTCTCTGGCAGGGAGTCCTGATTGAGGCGTGTCTCATCCTGGAAGAGAGAAGTCAGCTCAGGGCCCACAGGCCAGAAGCGGGGACCCCCAGTCAGCCCTGGGTGCAGCACAGCCAGGCCCCCACCCCAGTCTTCTCCAGATCAGTTCCTCTGGGCACAGAGGAGGGGGAGACTGTGGCTCACTGCGCCAAGGAAGGGCACCGCTCGGTCATAGTGGTACGTCTCCTTGTCCGTCAAGACCAGGTAATGTGCTGCATTGATGATGACGCGTTTGACATTCATGAGGGAGTGGAGCAGCCTGCAGGGGTGTGGGGAAAGCACATACAAAGAGGCCATGAGGCACAGGGCATGGGGTGCAAAAAATACAGGCCTGGTCTTTCCCCTTCAGACCAGGTCGGGCACGTACCTGACACCGTAGTCCACAACCACGGCCTCCTTGGCAGTGCCAGTGATGGCATCATGATGCTGGAAGAGCCCCAGGTTGCGCCGTGCATCAGTGAGCATGGCATAGTCCGACAGCGGATACTTGCTGTCCATGCCAGCATGGCGAGCATGACTTAGGGCTAAACTGTACAAAATCTCAGCACCTCTGGGGCAAAGAGGAGAAGGACACCATTAGCACCCCTCTTCCAGGACCTGGCGGAGCCTCCCTCTCCCTTACTGCCTCACTGACAGACGCTCAGCCCCCTGCCCACCTCAGCTCCTTCTCAGGACCACTCACCGGAGATGGGCCTCTAGCACACGGCCCATGCTTTTGTAAAAGGGCCGGGAAGTGTAGTAGCCTGTCCAGTAGTGGTCCTCTCGGTCCGCATAGGAGAAAAAATCCCCACTCACAACTGGGAAGCCAGGTGGGCGCATGCCTGGGACAATGCCCATCTGCTTGTACAATGCATCAAAGTAATCCGAGAGAGTTCCAAACTGCGCCTGCAGGAAAGCAGCAAACAGTGCATCGGGCCACCATGGGAAAGGCCCAACGTCTGGGGGCGGGCCAGGGGTGAGCAAAACACCAGACAACTCAGACAGCAGAAGGAATTGTGGTGCAAAAGGAGCAAGTGCCCCATCAGAGCCCCAAAGGGAATTCAGCCGAGAGGGAGGCTCTGCAGAGCAGCCTTCCTCCTCTCCACCATGTAGCAGCTGTCCCAGCCCCCTTCCGGGAAGCATCTCTTCCCCCCCACCTCCCATGGCCGTCCTTTGCTCCTTCCCACAAGTTGTGCCAGCTGTACCCGCACATGGAGATCTGGGTGGGCATTGAGGAAGTCAAAGAGGCGCTGGTAGTTGAGGAACTGGGCATCCCACTCCTGGGGCTTGTCATAGCGGAAGTCATCTCCCAATGGAACCAGCAGCACTTTGCTTCGAAAGAGCTTGGATTTCTTTCGGTACTGGTCGAGCAAGAGCTGTGCCCTGGGGAACGGGGAGCAAATAAATCCGGATCAGGATGTCTACAAAGCTACCTGAAGCCATCTCTCCATGAGCACCTCAAATTCCTTCGCCAGAAACTCAGGAGATGTCAGAAGCAGGGCCAGGAGGCAGGTCAACTGCACTGCTGCGTGGCCTGCACCCCATGGGGGACGGGGCCCAACCAGCAAAGCAGTGGAGAGACGCCAGGCTGCAGAGAAGGGCAGGTCCTGGCCCCCCTTGTCCGGGGCCAGGAGCGGGGGTCAGAGGCCACTCACCGCTCAGCCACGTTGGCGCTGGTGATGGCTTTGGGTGACACTTTCCAGGGGCAGTTGATTCGGCCCCCTGGCAGGCGCTTGAAATCAAACTGGCAGCAGATCTTCGGGTCTGGGCCACAGGTGTGGGGCACGTCATAACTGTAGAAGGGCATCATGTGGCAGAGGATATCGGTGTTGGAATCGGGATCTGAGGAGGCCAAAGCCAGAGTCTCTTCATGCTCAGGAAGGGGCCTGGGCAAGCATGGCGTGAGAAGAAGCGAGGAGGCCCCCTCCCTGCCCCCTCCTGGCACAGACATGCCAACAACACACCCAGCCCCCGACAGATCGCAGAGAGTCCAAGTCCACCACAATTGGCGCACACGGAGCAAATAGCTCGAGCTGGCTCAGGCACAAGCTGCAGGGGAAGGGGCACCAGCCAGTCTAGCTGGGAGGAAACAACCTCTCGACCTCTGATGGTGGGGCCGTTTGCAGCGCAAGCTGCTGCACTGTTCTCCAGAGGGCAAGAGGTGGGCTGCAAAGCCAGCGAGGGAAACTGGGGCAGAGAACAAACAGGGAGTGCCCCCTTCATCATCCCTCACCCCAGCTTTGCCTCCACATAAACTCCAGGTTCTGGGTCGCTGCAAAGTGCTTCTTGATGGCGTAGTGCACACGCTGGATGAGCATGCTGGTCAGATTGGCACGGCGCAGTAGGTAAGGCATTGTGGCGCTGTGACCAAAGGGATCAACAGCCCAGCCAGAGCGTGGTGCCACCCCTGCAGAATAAGGAGAGGCAGGCATCAACAGCAAGGAAAGAGGTCTCCGGGGAGCCCGTTCCTCCCCACACCCTGCCAGGCCAACCACAGAGCCACTCCTTCTGAGTATGGGAGCGAGACCCTGACCAACTGCGACTATGCCCACCCTGCCCAGACAGGTTATCAACGCTTGTCAAGGCATCTCTGCAGTCTTAGCCATCACTGGAACCCATAACCAGCCTTTCTTTCCATGCACATTGCAGGCTGCCTGCCTCAGTACACTGGAGATGCCAAAGAGGCGCACGCTGCACCAGAAGCACAGAGGGGGGCTGAAAGGTCTGCCCCTGTGGGAGAGCCTTTTGCCCAGCCAGCCTCTTCTGCCAGTGCGCTCTAGTCTCACATTTAAGGCAATCGACACAACACAACTTCCAAAAGTGTTTTGCACTTCCACTCAATAGAAAAAAAACTAGCAACATTTTGAAACTAACATGTATTTGATCCTCAAGGAATTTGGGGGTAGGAGACAGCTTGATATTTAGTTGATCAGGCAGATTCAAGTAATGCAGGTGGGCACAGCACACAATAATAGGCACTGCTGTGACTTTGTCACATGTTTTTCTCTTCGTGATTGGAGTGCTTCCTGGTTGTTTTGGTATCCTATACACCCTTCAGACCATGACCACACCCTGGTCAAAGGCACAGCTTTACAGCAAGCCCAGACCTGGTGCAACAATGTGAGGGGAGGGGATGAAAAAAGAGGCCTACATCTATACAGTTAATGACTTGTCTGCAGGTTGTTTGTGTCTGTGTGGGGGTTTTTAATTTCCTTTTCAAAATCCAGGAAAATTCAATTATCAAAAACATCTGCCTTAGTTTCCAATTTTCTGATTTTTGGGGGATTGAGCCAACAAGAGATAGCCTTAACTCTGGACTGAACAGTGGGGGGGGGCCCTTCGTCTAACACCGTTCACTATCCTTAAAAAGGTAAAGTAAAGGTGTCCCCAACCAGTCGTGTCCGACTCTAGGGTGCGGTGCTCATCCCCGTTTCTAAGCCGAAGAGCCAGCGCTGTCCGAAGACGCTTCCGTGGTCATGTGGCCGGCATGACTGAACACCAAGGTGCACGGAACGCTGTTACCTTTCCCGCTGAGGCGGTACCTATTTATCTACTTGCAATTTCTTGCTTTCGAACTGCTAGGTTGGCAGAAGCTGGGACTGAAGACGGGAGCTCACTCCATCACGCAGCACTCGGGTCTCGAACTGCTGACCTGCCGACCTTCCAGTCTGCAGTTCAGCGTCTTAACCACTATGTTGGCTCAACGCAGAGGAGGTTTTTGTGAGGCATTACATTAAGATTGAATGACATGAGACTTCCAGTTTCTCATTCTGAATTTGGAAACGCAATACGATAAACGAGAGAAAAATATTCATTCACCACCATGTTGAGATTTCCACCAGCAGGCATGTTGCAACACATCCACCGTTGCTTTGGAACCCGAGATGTTTGGTGGGGATAAAATGGGCTGGGTGTTGCTGTAGAAAAGGAGTGATATGTGGAAGTGTTAAGCGCACTATTCCAGCACAACACTTCTTTGCTTCAAATTGCATCCTCCCAGCACCACTTCACAACAGAAAAGATGAGTGAGCCATGGTTTGTGAGCTCAACTGTCTAGCTTGCTAGTCTATGTAAGTCCCTGTGTCTTTTAGAGGGGTAGAGGCACTAGTCTGAAATAAAAATAACAACTGAAATAGAAATAATTAAGCAACCCAGTTGTGCTCAAAATCATTCCCTCACTGCCAAGCTGCTCCATTTGTTGCTGCCTCTTAAAAATCTATGAAACAGATTTTCAAAACTTGCTTTGACATTTTTCATTAAAGGCACCATCATCAATCCAATGGTGCTAGGAAATGCAGCTACAAGCCAAATCATCATCAGCAGTACCACTCTCATTCCTGCCGCATCATAGCAGACCCCTCCCCACCTCCCCACCTGCCAGATACTGATATAAGCCACAAACAGGCTTGGGTCAACTCTCAGGAGGACTCCTCTGGCAATACAGCGAGGCGCAGATGCTTCACAAAGCAAGGCAGGACCAGGACAACATGGGCCACCTTTTCTGATCCCAGGCACTCCACGCTCACCATCTGGATTTGAGTGTGAAAGACCGAAGAAACATGTGGGTGTGTGGAGGGCAAGTTGTAAGGAAGCACAATTTGTGGCACTGCAGAACTTCATTACTGATCAAGGGGTACCTCTGTGAAGGCATCAGCCTTCGCTTACCATTTCCTGGCTTTGTTGAGTTTGAGCCAACATGAGATAGTCTTAGCTCCAGTCTTAAACCATCAGGTTTTTAAATCACTGAACACAATATATCAGCACTATACATTCTACAGAGTGTAACTGCAACTGTCTCCTAGGTCTCCACCCGGCCCTTTGCTACATATGCATACTGTGCTTGTCTGAACTGTATTGCTGTCATACTCTTTCCTCGAAACAGCAGGAAGGAGGGCTGCTCATGCAGAGCGGATGCGCCCGTCTCCACAGGCACTGTGAAGGGCTACGGCCCCACCCAGTTACAATCAGACGAAAAACCAACAGAAGCCTCCTCATTCAAAAGCTGCGAACCCTGCAGGGAGCAGAGCACCTGGGAATTCCTGCCAGTGAACCCCTGTGCTCTCTCCAGCTTCACCTATGAGGAGACTTTGCACTATGAGTGGCCATGGAGCAGCAGCCCTTTACAGGATGAAGTTACTCTCAGATTGAAAACACAGGAGATACTAAATTCATTGGGACTTGCTCCCAACAATGCATGCATAGCATTGCAGATATGGGCTATGCCTACCTGGGAGTAAGTCCCATTGAATACATTGGCCCTTACTTCTGAGTAAGCTTACATAGGATCAGGCTATTGGCAAGGTATGGCAAACATGTCAATGACAACTACTTTGGGTGGGGGAATGAATATATATGGTCTGCACAGATGTAAGCACAGGCGTTGGAATTCAGGACTTTGGAAAAAATAGCAGACAGTGGTTTAAACCCCTCACACCTGTCTCCAGTACAGTTTCAGCTTTGTAATGCAGGCATTTCCAGCACTATAACTTGTTCTATGTACACCTGACATTCCGCTACCTGATTAAAAGTTCTGTGAAACCGGGGGGCTCTTGCACCAAGCCAAGCTGGATTAATAAGAGATATCATGTTGTTCTTCCTGTCCATGGGACCACCGCAGCAACAGCAGCTATGGAAAGCCACAGGCTGCGAGGGTGCTGCCCTCCATTCCACACCGAGCAGGTAGCACCATGCACATTGTCGCTTCTGCCAAGCAAGAGCTCAGCGCGTTGCAGCTGCTCCCCCCCTACCCCCACCCCCACCCCCTGCTTGGCAAAGGCCAGGACACTCACCAACATTCTTCTCCAGCCACTGGTGCCCCTCAATGAGCTGGTCAATCATGGCAAAGTAGTGGGAATTAGCTTCATCTGGCATCACCCATCCTCCGGTTGCCATCTCCAGCTGCCCGTTGCCCAGAAGCCTGTGACAGGAGCTCAACATCAGGAAAAAGGGTGTTCTCACTCTTTTAAAATGTGTTTATTACACACCTTATACAATGAATCCTCTAGGCGTCACACAAACTATAAAATCAGTTAAAACATCACAATAATACAATAAAAATCCAAGTTAAAAAATCCTGAGACTCAGTCCAAACACACAAGTACCAGATGAAAACACAACACAAATGACAACAATATAGGTGCCAGGAGAGCCTCTCCAAGAGAGAGCACTGCATAAAGGGTGGGAACCCATGAGAACGCTCTCCCTCTGAACTCCAGACTGAGGGGACACTCAGGGGAGGGCCTCGCAGATGACCTCGAGGCTGGAGCAGGGAACCGATTTGTCCTCAGGAGACAGACTGCTGGCCGTGGGCTGGGCCAGGCACCCGAAGGGGGTGGCGCAACTACTAGCCTGCGAGGCTCCGAGAAGGAGCCTCAAGGAGGCTCAGTGCCTCACCTGCCCTAACTGGGGAGGAAGCAGAGCAAGCGAAGTTCTGGCTGGGCCTGCACATGGAGGGGCGGCTCCTCTGGGCACTGCCGGCTTCACCTGCCCTACGCCTCCCCGCACTGGGAAGGGTGTGGGGCAGACAAAGCTGTGGCTGAGGCAAGCGCCAGAGGAGCCGCTTCTCCTGACGTCAGCTCAGCTCAGCTCACATTGCCTGCCTGCCTCTTCCGTCTGGGGGAAGACATGGGGCAGGCAGAGCCCCGAGCCCTGCGACCTCAAAGAGCACACCAGGATGCTGCACAGCGCACTCCAGGGCCAGCTTTTCTCCCTGAGCGGGAGAAGAGGAGGAGATGAAACGCCGACGGAGCCTGGCAATCACAAAGCGCATGTGGCTGAGCCCAGAGCCCTCCTGGCTTGACCCCCTCCTTGCAACGGAGCGGAGTGGGAGCTCAAAGGCAAGGCTTACGCAAAGGGGAGTTCCTTCCCTGAACGCCTTGTGGGCTGAATTAGGGGACCGTGTGGGCCAGAGATTTCCCATCACTGCCCTAAGGCATGGGTGGGCACCTACGGGAGGAGGTGTGCCATCAAATACAGTGGTCCCACACCAGGCAGAGCTTTATAGATCAAAACCAGCAGTTTCAATTCAGCTTGGAAAGGGACTCAAAGCAAGGAAGTGCTAGGGTAATATGTTCATCATATTTGGTCCCAGATAAAACTCTCACTGTCATACTTGCACCAGCTGAAGTTTCCGGACCATCTTCAAAGGCACCTCCACATACAACACATTAGAGTAGCCCAAACAGGAGGTTACCCGAGCATGATCACTAAAGCCAGGTTATCCACCGCCAGGTATGACATAGCTGGCATATCAGCCTAAGTGGATATTCCATGCCACACAGGTCACTTGAGCCTCCAAGGGCAATGATGGATCAAGGAACAGCTTCAAGCTCCTGATGTTTTCAGGAGTGTGCAAACTCCCTTCAGAACAGTTTGAATCCGAATCCTACTCATCCAGACTGAGGAACCATCTATTAACAGAGCCTCTGCTTTGTCTGGATTGAGTTTCAATTTGTTTGCTCTTATCCAGTCCATTACCGCAGCCAGGCTAGCCACAGCTGGTTCCAAATAGAAGGAGGAACAGAGTTGTGTGTCATTAGCGTACCAATGACAGTGCACTTCAAATCCCTAAATAGCCTATTCAGGGGTTTCATGCAGATGTTAAGCAGCATGGAAGATAAAATGGAACCCTGCAAGACCCTGAATCAAAGATACCATGGGGTTGAACAGAAATCCCCCAGCACCACCTTTTTGGGAAGGGGCCACAGCTCAGTGGGGCCACAGCTCAGCCCCTGCTTTGCCTGCAGAAGGTCCCTGGTTCAATCCCCAGCATCTCCAGGTATGGCAGGAAATACTCCTGCTTGAAACCATGGAGAGCCGCTGCTAGTCAATCACAGAATCATAGAATAGTAGGGTTGGAAGGGGCCTACAAGGCCATCAAGTCCAACCCCCTGCTCAATGCAAGAATCCAAGTCAGAGCATCCCTGACAGATGGCTGTCCAGCTTTGTCTTGAACGCCTCCAGTGTGGGAGAGCCCCCCACCTCCCTAGGGAATTGGTTCCATTAGCGTTTTGCTCTAACAGGAAGTTTCTCTTGATGTTCAGCTGGAATCTGGCTTCCTGTCACTTGAGCCCGTGATTCCGTGTCCTGCACTCTGGGATGATCAAGAAGAGATCCTGGCCTTCCTCTCTGTGACAACCTTTCAAGTACTTGAAGACCGCCATCCTATCTCTCCTCAGTCTTCTCTTCTCAAGGCTAAACAGGCCCAGTTCTTTCAGTCTCACTTCACAGGGCTTTGTTTCCAGTCCCCTGATCATCTTTGTTGCCCTCCTCTGAACCCTCTCCAGCTTGTCTGCATCCTTCTTAAAATGTGGTGCCCAGAACTGGACACAGTACTCCAGATAAGGCCTATCCAGTGCTGAGTAGAGGGGAACTAGTACTTCCCGGGATTTGGAAGCTATGTTTCTATGAATGCAGCCCAAAATAGCATGTGCCTTTTTTGCAGCAACATCACATTATTGGCTCATCTTCAGTTTGTGATCGACAACAATTCCAAGATCCTTCTCACTTGTAGTGTGGTTGAGCCACGTATCCCCCATCTTGTAACTGTGCATTTGGTTTCTTTTTCCTAGGTGCAGAACTTGGCATTTGTCCCTATTAAATGTCATTCTGTTGTTTTCTGCCCAGCGCTCCAGTCTATCAAGATCACTTTGAATTTTGTTTCTGTCTTCCAAAGTATTAGCTATCCCTCCCAATTTTGTGTCATCCGCAAATTTGATCAGCATTCCCTGCATCTCCTCCTCCAAGTCATTAATAAAAATGTTGAAGAGCACTGGGCCCAGGACTGAGCCCTGCGGTACCCCGCTCGTTACCTCTCCCCAGTTTGAGAAGGTCCCATTGAGAAGCACTCTTTGAGTCCGATTCTGTAGCCAACTGTGGATCCACCGGATCGTTGTTTCATCTAGCCCACTTCGAGCTAGTTTGCTCATCAGGATATCATGGGGCACTTTGTCGAAAGCTTTGCTGAAGTCGAGGTATATGATGTCTACAGCATTCCCACGGTCTACAAGGGAGGTTACTTGATCAAAAAATGAGATCAGATTTGTCTGGCAGGACATGAAGGGAATGTTTGCCACTGGCTTATAATTATTAAGATTATTCCAATCCAAGTTAGTTTTATTCAGGAATAGACACATGACTGACTACCTTAAAGAGGCTGAGGCCACTCCCTCTCGAGTTGACTACCTCCTGGATTGAGACAGTCCCCCTCTTTGCCAGATGTAATCAGCCACAAAGGGTTGAGCAAACACGTGGTTGGCCAAACCGTACCAAGCACGTTGTCCACATCCTCAGGGCCTACAAACTGAAAGTCATCCAACAATATAGGACCAGACAGTGCTCTGGACACTTCCATTCACTGAACTACATCAACTGAGGAATCTAAGTCGTGATGGATGTGAACATCCCTATGGAGGGTCTGTAGCTCAGTGGTAGGGCAAGTGCTTTACATGCAGAAGGTCCCAGCATCTCAAGGAGGGGCAGGACAAGCTCTTGCCTGAAACCCTGGAGAGCTATTGCTGCCAGTCGGTGTTGACAGTACTGGGGTACATGGTACAAGGGTCTGACTCAGTATAAGGCCATTTTCTATGTTCCATATTTAACCCTCAAAATGTTTTGCAAACATCTGACCACATGCCACCAAGGGTTCCACTATATCATTTCTGGGTTCAGATTTCAAAACACCTCAAGCCACTTGGAAAAGCTCTACTGGATGACATGGAGAGAATGCAATGGTAGTGGAGAAAAATGCCTTCTTCGCTACCATCCCTGGCACTGAGTAGGCTCGATTGTTAATGAGCTCTAACCAGAGTTCAACTGGATTTGCTCTGGGTTTTCCTCCATTTGCATTCTAATAATCTCCAAACTTGCTTTATCACCCTCACCTCAGGTGTGTGCCAAGAAGCTTCACAGACTGTGCAAAGCAGGAGAGGATGTTCAGGAGCGATTGTGTCAAATGCCTGGATCATCTCTGCGTTCCACAGATCAACCAGGGCTTCAACAGGCGCACCAGCCATACTAGCCAAAACACACACATGTCCCCCACGCACACCTTTTCTGAATCTTTGAGAATCCATCAGTCTACCATTTGTACAGAGGGAAGTAGCCACCATGAATCTAAATCCCAACAGGAAGTGATCTGACCATGTCAAGGAACCAAATCTAGTATGTGTCCTGCTACATGTGTTGGGCTGATAACATGTTAGGATAGCCCTGTGCTTGTCACACTAGCCTCGAAATCCTGAGCTGCCTCAGATATAGTGGCCTCAGTGTGAGTATTGAGATCCACCAGGACAATCACCCTGGGAATCCTCAACACCAAACCTAACACCTCCATCAGCTAAGGCAGGAAGACTGCTGGGCAGTGGGATGGGAGGTACACCAGCAGAATCCACAATCTATCCCACTTGCCCAACACAAGAGACAAACATTCCAGATTGGCACTCACTAGGACAGGAAGCCTGGAAATAGAGATGGGACTCCTACAGATCACAGCAGAGTAAGGAAGCATGAAGTGATGTACACTGGGGCAAAAAATCCTAATTTCACATATATACTCATGGGCTGAACCACATTTTCCATTTTGTTGCCCATTCATCCTGTTTGGAGAGATTCTTTTAGAGTACTCCACAGCCCAGGGTGGTTTTTACCACCCTGAATAATTTGGTGTCGTCTGCAAATGTGGCCACCTGACTGCCCATCCCTAACTGCAGGTCATTTATGAGCAAGTTTAAAAGCAGCAGGCCCAGCACAGATCCTGGTCCGTGGACATTCAGATTATTTTTTTACTTTCCCGAAATTTATGCATATAAATCCGTAGAAAAATACCTATGTTTCTGCTGAGGAAACACAGAATGGAATAGGGGACAATACACTAAATGTTACATACTGGGATAAATTATGTAAATACTTGCGTAAATACTTACATAATTATTTCCGTATTCTTCTGCGTGACAAAAAAAAAATATTTGCATCTGTCTGTGGGCAGATGATGGAACGAAAAGTGCCTGACAATCCGCAAAACACAGACGGAGGGGATTTTACACAGTCCATCCCTATTCTCTTATTTCTTTCTCCATTTCAGGAACACCCTCAGTATTTTGGTCAGGGGGTGATACTACGTCCCATGTACCACATTACTTTTCAAGCCAGGCATTACCGACCATACAGATTCTGTGGAGGAGTCTGCCTCTTGAATTTTCTAGTTCATTATCTCTATGCCATTTTTCACACCCACAGCAGTATCCCCCAGGCCCTCCTTATCCTCCCTATGGAGTTTGAATCCAGAGATAACTGCTCCAGCAATTGTCTCCGTTCCACCAGATTTCTATTATGCCCATTAGGTTTATTTTCTCATTTAAAACCAAGCACTCCACCTCCCTATTCCTGGCTCTGAGCCTTCCAGCATCAACACATACCTATACATGATATCTCTCTCCAAACATCACTGGTGTGTGTATTTATCCCTCGGGCACTTTCGTCTCTTTGTCTGGTTGTTATGTCCTGCTGTATGCTCATTGCCTAGTTCTACTCTGTCCCTATTTGATCATCTGGAACATTTTCACCCTCATGCCCTAGGGATGATTTGTCCTGAACTGGATGCTCCTGGTGGCCAAGGAGCCTTTCTTGTTCTTAAAACTCTGTTAAAAGTCCTGCATGCACACACAGAGGCAAAGGGTTCTCTCTCTCTCCATACAGCCTCCCAGTGTGGCAGCACTTCCTGGAACACGCATGGCTGCCAAGTGGTCCCATGGGCATTCCAGAAAGTGCTGCCAGGCAGAAAGCCTGTGTACAGAGGACTTTGCACTGCTGTGAGTATGCACAAGGCTTTCAAAAATGTCTTGAGCAATAAAGACCCTTCCGCCACCTCATACAGTTAATAGACTAAGCAAGCGCACACACGCTACACCCACAATTTCTTCCAAGTTCTACTGCCCTCTTTGGAGGCATTCTTGATTTGCACCCACTCCTTTATCCCTTGAAAGCCCCCCACCCCACCCCACCTGCCAGCCTGGCCTTTTACTTTAGTTCCATTTTATTTCAAGTGGAGTCCATCTGTTTTGTACAGGCTCAGCTTGTCCCAAAACAGTCCCTGTGCCTAACCAATCTTAAGCCTTTCTCCTAATGCCACTGTTCTATCCATACACTGAGACCCCTCAAACGTTGCCTGTCTAGCTGATTTTGCATGATAAACTTGTAAGCATTTCTGAAAATGCTACCTTGGAGGCAGTGGTGTAGTAGTAAATCCTGAAGTGTAAGCACTCATCATAACAGTCTCCATAGCCACCCCTAAGGACAGTCCAAAAATGCAGGCAGCTGTGTTGATCCATATCTATATGTGCTTGTGTGTGTGCACACATACATACACACACCAGCAGCAATACAGAGAATAACACCCAATTTATTACAATCAGCTGCCAGTCATACAATAGCGAGCTGACAAAGGGCAGAATTTCTCATTCTGGGGGATGTCCTTACGTTTTTTGCAATAGAATGGTATTCTTTTTAATTGTATAAGTAGACGTGAATGTATTTACTGGTATGCCATCCATGGTTTTGTTGTGCTGTATGTTGTACAGATTTTACATAAGAATGTTTTTAAACTTTTATATTTTGTTATGTTGTAGGCAGCCCCTGAAGGAGACATCTCCGAAATATCGGAAGGGTAAAGCACACAATAAATAGTCACTGTTATGACTATTTGTTACTTGTTTTTGTTACTATTATGTTACTTGTTTTTCCTTTCGTTATTAGAGTGCCCCCTTGTTGTCCCAAATAGGATACGACAACCAGCTCCAGATTTTCCAGGATTTTCTTTTCCCAGCACCAGGAACATATCTCAAAGTGAACAAACCAGTTCTGGCAGTTTTCATCTCCACCAGAAGCAGGTCTTTTGTAAAGACAATGGGTCTTAATTTCCTGTTCAAGACCAAGTCACCCCAAAATACTTTGAATCACAACAGGGATACCTCACAACAATATACTGATCCTGGGGAAAACCATTTCCCCCTTGCCCCACTACTGTGAGGATTGCAGCTCAGCTCAGAGGTAGTAGGGAAGTGGGTGGCGGTGGCAGCAGATAACATCTTCAACCCTGCTCATCAAAAAGTTGAAGGGCTTTGACTTTGCAGGCCCTGGCCCCACTACAACTCTGCTTGGAGGTCCTAGATTTCAACATTCCAGCTCGCAACCTAAATTTTGCTTTGGGGACTTTGGCTGAAATTAGCCCATGCAAATGCAGACATATCTTTTACAACACAGTTCCATAAATACTCTTATAGACACTTATAGGACTGTCACTGTCACTTTTGCTGAGGTACTTAACTTATTCCACAAGGCTCTTTCATGATGATGCAAGAGGCCAATATGGGTGGACATCTGGTACTTACCCCCCTATACCATTCTTCTGAAAATATTGCCCTAAACATCTTTCGACAGATATCATGAGTGGAAAAACAACGGAGGCTCCCGCTCTGCCTCCCTCCTTCCTATTACCTGCGGACAGCAGCCCGTTTCTGGGCACTGATGTTGTCCCACCATTTGGAGAAGAAGGAGATTTCAGACCAGATGAAGCGCCGCCGTGGGTCCTCCTGCAACTTCACTACCATGCTGTTAAGGATGTGCTGTGTCTGGTCGAAGTAATATTTGTCAAATGTCTTGATCCAGCCTTTGGGTGTGGAAAAAGGAAGCATTACTGCAGACCCTCCAATATACACACATCGGTCGAGACAGTGCACCCCACAGTCCTTAGGAAACTCACAGATACTGGGCAGATACAGACTTGCATAACCTTAAGTTGATCCCAAGTTGGGTTTCCTTTGGGTTACTTAAGGATCTACCATCTAATCATTCAAACTCATGGTCCATTTAGGGTGCAATCCTATGCATATTTAGACAGAAAAAAGTCCTACAACCCCCAGCATTCCTCAACCAGCCATGCTGGCTGGGGAATGCTGGGAGTTGTAGGACTTTTTTCTGTCTAAACGTGCACAGCATAGCACTCTTAGGCCAGCACCCTCAAGGCCAGGGAGGTTTGTCTTAGAGAACCCTTTCAAATGTTGTGACTGAGCTACAATGCACAGAATGCACTGGCTCTGTGGCCTTTACCCTTCAGTAGATATCTGGGCTTCAGGAAATGGATACCAACACTGTGCAAATGCAAGGCACAAACTTTCTGGAAAGGCCTGGGTTCAGCTGTGAACTCACAGACCTCAGATATATGTCCATTTCTGACTTTAGTTACAACAGTCTGCAGGGGTGTTAACTTCTGTTGAGAAACTGAATGAGGCCAAGCCACTCCAGTTGCTAGCCTTGCTCGCAAAAAGTGATCCATGCAAGACTTTCCTCATCACAGCTGTTAAAGCCAGTTAGTTGACAGACCTTCCTGTGGTCTCTGCCTTAGTTACTAAACTGAGAGGGGTCATACTCCATCCTTGAGCACTAAGCAAGATGGGTCCACCTGATGCCGCTACAGACATTATGCCTGGGGAAAAAACATTAGAAGTCTAGCCTTGTGCCCATGCAGGTGGGCAGCAAAGCACAGCTGCAAAAGGGCCAATATGTGAACAGAGCAGGGGCCTGGCAAGGAAGGCATCCCATCATGTTCATGCAGGACTTGTTCCTGCCCACTGTAACATCACAGCAGTAAGCCTGCAAAAGAGGTGGCATAAGTTAGCACACTACCAATACCAAAGCGCATTAAAGCAAGACCTGTCTAAAAAGAGCAACAGACTTTTTATATCTGACCACTAAACCTTACACTATAGTAAAAAATTGCAGACCAAGTTAAACTATGAAGTTATTGAACTATATGCCTTATCATCATTGCATTTTTAAATTATAAATGTGCAGAAGTGTTGGGATTACACTGAATATTAAATGTGAATATGATCTTGAATTATAGCAGACTGTGCTGTCCACATATTTTTTGTATAACACTGTAACTGCTGACTCAATAACATCCATGAGCCTTTTCTATCGATACTTATAATAATAAAAGAGGATGTGTGTCTGGCTGTCAGCACCAAAGCACAAAGCTCGTGAAACCTAGACATCTCAAACTAGGCATGCATACTAAGAGGACCCTAGGGTGCTTTTATTTTTTAAAATTCATTAATTAAAATAAATTAACTAGATCTGTCAATTTGTATGAAGCCTGCAGTACCACCTTCAGTCACTAGGTAACCGACTTCCCTACCCAGCACATAGCTTTGCAGTTAATACAGCTGAAGGTTGGCTTTCACTCCTTCTGCTGAAATCACTCTAAGGCCTTGGAACCCAGGGTTCTGCCAGGCAGCCTCATCAATCCATTTCCCCAGAACAATCAGTTCTGGCCAAGTCCCCACTTTTGCTGAAGCTGTGACTCACTCCCAGCCTTTTTCAAGGTTCCCCTACTTCCATCTGATGGACGATCCATCAGGATCCTGGGAAAGGTAACCATCAGACCCTATTCTATCTTCTGGAGAGCCTTTCCCTAAAAATTGTAGCCTCCATCCCCTTTATCTGCTTTCCTATTGTGTGCTGAATGTTGAGAAGTTAGACCAAGTATACTGCAAGCCCCTGGGCTACACATGTACCTCAAACCAACTACTGTAAAACCCTTTTCTCTCAAGTCTGTCACTCTCTCCCCAATCTGTCTATACTCCATAGAGCCCCAGTTTGCTTGTCCCCAAAGCCAATAGTGCTCCAAGAACCAGAATCCAGCCCATCTAGGTCAAGACTCACCATGCATGTCCACAGCCGAGCCCTCTCTTCAGATGCTGAGCAGGCCTTTGAGCTAATTAATTCCCCCATCTTTCAAACCCTGTGCAAGGATGTCTACAGTATTCATTTGGTTTTCTGCCTCATATGCTTAAGGCACAATTGTATGCATGTTTAGACAGAGAAACATGCTGGCTGGGGCATGCTGGGAATTATAGGACTTTTCTCTGTCTAAATGTGCATAGGTTTGAACCCTTAGTATGCTTAGGATTATTTGTTGTATATGAACGGACTAATTCCATTCTGGGGTCCATAGACTGCTTTTTATCAATTAGCTAATTCTTAACACTATCACTGACTATATGTCTTGATTCTTGTGTGTTAAATAAACCAACCCCCTTAGAATAGACTTGTCTGTGTGTGTTTCATTGGGAGAAATCTGCTACACCCAACATTACAAGATCCAAGACAGTGTGAGGGGCCCCATCTTTGCTGTTCTTTTCTGTGTGATAAGAGGATGTACAAGGATTGTGTCTCACGCTATGGGTATTCATTCACGTATTACACACTGAATATACATTCATACTCTGGGTGCATTCATTAAGACGGCTGTGAATACAAGTGCTTGGCTCAATGTAAGCTCTGCATGCAAGGAGGAGGAGCGGGAATGAGTTCACAAGCTCCGCTCCCCTCCCTTGCTGTTCTTGTTGGCCTCTACATGTGGAGGTCAGCTGTCTGCAAAGGAAAGCTTTCTCTATGCATGGAAACTCCCTGAGATTTTAGAATCCTGATGTTTGACATAAGTCAAGCATGCCTAGTTCAGTTCTCCTATCAGCATTCTTGACAGTGGGAAAGGGACAGCAGGAAACTGTTAATTGAGATAAGGGGTAATTCTGAGGGCTGAGGGAGTCATTCTGCCTGAAAGATCACTAATGAAGCAAGGGAAGAGAGGGAGAAGAAAAAGGTTATTCTGGAATCCTGTGCAGGCTTACTCAGAGTTAAGCCTTTCTAAACATACAGAGACACATCTATTCATTTGTACACATCTACCCAGTTAATGACTTATTTGTGTCTATGTATTGGGAGGGAGTGGGGGGGGGGAACACTTTAATAGTAAGTTTCCTTTTTAAAAAAACAGAGAAATTCAATGCTCAAAAAATCTGCCAGTTTAAGACCAGAGTTAAGGCTATCTCACACTGGCTCAACCGCCACAAAGCCAGGAAACTGGGAGCCAAGGTAGATGCTTTAACAGACGTGACCCGTGATCAGTAATGCTGTTGTGCAGGGTCTCAAATTCTGCTTGCTTACAAGCAACAAACAGGTATGGTTCCACTCACAGGAGGATTTCTCTAGCAATTCAGTAAGGCTCAGTTGCTTCATAAGGCAATACAGGACCAGTGGGTCATCTTTGCTGGTCTCAGGCACTCCATCCTCCTGATCTGGATTTGGGCCTGAAAGACCAAGGAAAAGCGTGGGTGCCTGGAGGATATGTTGTAAGGAAGCAGAGTTTGTGAAATGCCATCATTACTGATCATGGAGCACACCTGTTAAGATATCTACCTTAGCTTCCAATTTCCTTTATCGAACCTGAACCAACTCTGATTTTAAAACAGGTTTTATTCATTTTTTAAAATTTCAATTATTTATATGCTGCCTTTTAGGATACACATCCTACCAAGGTGGCTTACATGTATCGTAAAAAATAGTGAACCCACAATAAATATTAGCAAATAAGAATTAGCCATTAGGCTCCTTCCTCCAGAGCAGTTGGTGGAAGAGGGCCCTGAGGAAGAGAGGGCCCAGTTGGGACAGGAGCCAGTGTCTGGTGTGATCCCCACCTCACAGAATCATAGAATAGTAGGGTTGGAAGAGGCCTACAAGGCCATCGAGTCCAACCCCCTGCTCAATGCAGGAATCCAAGTCAGCGCATCCCTGACATCCCCCTGCTCAGTGCAGGAATCCAAGTCAGAGCATCCCTGACAGATGGCTGTCCAGCCTCGCCTTGAAGGCCTCCAGTGTGGGAGAGCCCACCACCTCCCCAGGTCATTGGTTCCATTGTCGTATTGCTCTAACCGTCAGGAAGTTTTTCCTGATGTTCAGCCGGAATCTGGCTTCCTGTCACTTGAGCCCATTATTCCGTGTCCTGCACTCTGGGATGATCAAGAAGAGATCCTGGCCTTCCTCTCTGTGACAGCTTTTAAAGTACTTGAAAAGCACTACCCTATCTTCCCTCAGTCTTCTCTTCTCAAGGCTAAACATGCCCAGTTCTTTCAGTCTCTCTTCATAGGGCTTTCTTTCCAGTCCCCTGATCATCTTGGTTGCCCTCCTCTGAACCCTCTCCAGCTTGTCTGCATCCTTCTTAAAGTGTGGTGCCCAGAACTGGACACAGTACTCCAGATGAGGCCTAACCAGTGCTGAGTAGAGGGGAACTAGTACTTCCCGGGATTTGGAAGCTGTGCTTCTATTAATGCAGCCCAAAATAGCATTTGCCTTTTTTGCAGCCACATCACATTGTTGGCTCATCTTCAGCTTGTGATCGGCAACAATTCCAAGATCCTTCTCACTTGTAGTGTGGTTGAGCCACGTATCCCCCATCTTGTAACGGTGCATTTGGTTTCTTTTTCCTAGGTGCAGAACTTGGCATTGATCCCTATTAAATGTCATTCTGTTTTCTGCCCAGTGCTCCAGTCTATCCAGATCACTTTGAATTTTGTTTCTGTCTTCCAAAGTATTAGCTATCCCACCCAATTTTGTGTCATCTGCAAATTGGATCAGCATTCCCTGCACCTCCTCCTCCAAGTCATTAATACAAATGTTGAAGAGCACTGGGCCCAGGACTGAGCCCTGCGGTACCCCACTCGTTACCTCTCCCCAGTTTGAGAAGGTCCCATTGAGAAGGACTCTTTGAGTCCGATTCTGTAGCCAACTGTGGATCCACCGGATCATTGTTTCATCTAGACCACTTTGAGCTAGTTTGCTCATCAGGATGTCATGGGGCACTTTGTCGAAAGCTTTGCTGAAGTTGAGGTATATGATGTCCACAGCATTCCCACGGTCTACAAGGGAGGTTACTTGATCAAAATATGAGATCAGATTTGTCTGGCAGGACTTGTTTTTGACAAATCCATGTTGGCTTCAAGTCATCACTGCATTGTTTTCAAAGTGCTTACAGATGGATTGCTTACAGATGGATTGCTCCAGAATTTTGCCAGGGATTGATGTCAGACTGACTGGTCTGTAGTTCCCAGGTTCCTCCTTTTTACCCTTTTTGGAGATAGGGACAACATTAGCCCTCCTCCAGTCATCTGGCACTTCCCCGTCCTCTATGATTTCTCAAAGAGAATAGACAGCGGTTCTGAGAGTTCTTCTGCCAGTTCCTTCATTACTCTAGGGTGCAGTTCATCTGGCCCTGGAGATTTGAACTCATTCAAAGTAATTAGGTGTGCCTTGACCATATGCCTATCGAGCTCAAGCTGCAATCCTGCCCCTTCAGCCTGTGCTTCGCCTTTGCCAGGGGAGTCATAGACCCTCTTTTGGGAGAAGACTGAGCCAAAGTAGGAATTGAGCACCTCTGCCTTTTCTTTGTCATCTGTTATCGTTTTGCCATCCTTATTGAATAGCTGAACCACCATTTCTTTCCTCTGCCTTTTCCTATGCATGTAGCTGAAGAAAGCCTTTTTGTTGTTTTTAGCATCCCTTGCTAACCTCAGCTCGTTCTCAGCTTTAGCCTTCCTGATGCCATCCCTGCAATTCTGTGCTACCTGCCTGTACTCTTCCTTTGTTACTTGGCCTTCTTTCCACTTCCTATATGTGTCCTTTTTTGTTTTCAGGTCATCCCTAAGCTTTCTGTGAAGCCACATTGGCTTCTTCTGTTGTCTTCCACCTTTTCTTCTTGTTGGAATTGTTTGTGATTGTGCCTTGAGAACCTCCCTCCTTCTCTCTCCTGGAATCCTTCCCACAGGGCGGCAGATGGTTTTGTGGCTGGGGACGGGGGAGTCCAGCTGAGGCAGACTTTGAGGTCTTCAGTGTTTTGGTTTTTGATCCTACAGCCTTTTCCTGGCCCTCCAAGAGTACTGTGTCCAGTTAAGGATGTTGACAACTACAACATGTCCAGAGGAGGGTGGCCAGAGTGGTGAGGGACCCTGATACAAATTCCTGCAAGGAACAGTTGAAGTTGTTGGGTAAGTTTAGCCTGCAGAACAGATTACGGGGAGACATGATCATGGTTTTCAAACATCCGAAGGGTTGTCGTGCAGAAGATGGAGCACACTGGTTCCCAGTTACTCCACAGGAGAAGGCTGGAACCATTTGGTAGTAATCACAGGCCTGCAGATGAGGAGGAACTTCGTAATGGTACAAGCTGTTTGACAGTGGGACAGGCTGCCCTGACAGATGGTGGACTCTTCTTGGCTGGAGGCGTCTCAACTGAGGCTGGATGGCCACCTATCAGGGATGCTGCAGTTTTATCTACCATGTAGACACTGTATTGAGTGGGGCTAGATGACCTCCAAGGTCCCTTCCAACTCTGTAATTCTGTGATCATACTCAGGGACACACTGCAGCCTAAAAAGGGTGAGAGCACTCAGGAGCGTGGCAGCCCTGCCCAGGAGCAAACACACATAAGCACTGGCACGGCACTCAGATGGCAGTCAGAGCCACAAACATCCCACCCCCATCACCCCACTGGCCATGGAAAATGCATGTGTCCACACAAGCAAGGCTTGCCGTTTACACTCCCACACCCCCATTTTCTTTCCTCTTTACAGGCTGCTCTTGCGCAGGTATGGTAGGGAGGCTCCCCAATCCACCACGTGCCATGGAGACCATGTGGGAAAGCCAGCCCAACTGAGGGGCACCAGCATCATGCAGCTGGCTGCTCAAGGGGGGCACCGAACCAGGTCCTCTCAAACAGGATCCCGCACCATGACATGCTGCATGGCAGGCAACAGGCAATGCAGCACCCCACCCAAGGGTGAACGCCGGCCTGCTGCTCCTTCCTCTGCCATGCACCTGCCAGTGGCACAGCGATGCTGTTGCTGCACGTGGTCAGCAAGCACACACATTAGGTCAGCTCTTCCTAGTGTGCACAAGGTACCAGAAAGGTGATTACTGACGGTGGGCCATGGCAATTCCCTGCATAAGGGGGGATGCATGCCAAGCCCAGGCCCAAATTTCAAGCAAGGCCCCCCCACAATGGTAACATGAGACAATGGAAATGTGGGGAAAACAGAACACGTTCTCTCAGGGATGCCCCCTCAACGTTTGGAGATGGTTCTGTTGGTGCAGAGGGAGAGGCCTGGGGCCATCTCCCTCCCATCTGGGCACTGTGTGTTCCCCTCAATCATGGGAACGTTTCCACAGGAGTCTTGCTTGGCCTCGGTGGGGTTTTTGCACCCTCACCACTGACATCTCAAGGGTGTCCCAGACTGGAACTGGGTCCACAAATAAAACTGGCAGCTTCTGCCTCAACATACAGTTATGCAGCATTGGACACACCCCACCCCCGTTGTGACACCTACCCAATAGTCATCCACACCCATCAGTATTCCAGGAAGATCTGCAGGGGTGATGCTGCTAGTACTGGGAGTCCTGGACATTCCCAAAGAATTTAGTATTCATGTGGGTAAAGATGCACCAGGCATCACAAGTATCTGTTGCAGCAGATGCTGAGATGGTCACGGGGCGGGGGCAAAACCGTACTATCTATTGTACCATATGTACCGAGGAAGCCAGCAATCGTGTAAACACCCTCTTTGACCCTCCACAGCTTCCTCTCAGAGGGGGAAACAATGAGATCCTCACAATAGTGCAGCCCCGACGAAAGGGGCTAAGGCACCAGAGAGTACTAGGACATGATATACTTTCAGTTCTGCCTGTTAGCATGAGGTGCGCCTTCCATCGCACCCCGTATCTCCCTTGGCCAGCAAGGATGGACTTGGAAGGCAGCTGTGCCATCTGGGCTTTGGGGAGGGGGTGGCAGAGACAGGATAGCAGTTCCTCTAAGTGACAAAAGTGAGCCTCAGACCCCCAGGTCCATCTCAGCAGCCCACATATGCTTAGCACATTACTCTTGCCTCATCTGCCATTCAGTCCAGTCACTTGTTCTTCGTGGTCATGGCCTCTGGCAAAGGGGAAGCCTTATCAGCAAGGTTTGCAAAGGATCCTCCAAGTCAGGCTGCCACAAAGCAGAAGAGGGAGGCGAACTAGACTGTGCAACAAAAGGAATGACGGTATCCATTCATTCATGACTTGCGTAACAGTATCCTTGGCACATGTGCATACTTTTGTGCAGATACACTGAAGGAGGATTAGTTCACAACAGCCACAGATGAAGTCTGTGCACTGGGGCACCCAAAAGAGATCAGGCCCTGCATGTCAGAAAAGGTGGAATAACACATACTGATCTATTGGGAAGTGTGTTTGGTGGCAAAACCCATCATGGGGTGGCCTTCCAGAAGCCCTGGACTGTGTTCTCTTGCTGAAGGAATGCATTTTCCATGGCATCACACCTAGGGAAGTTACAGGAGTTGGCAACAAAAACCTTTCAGGCGAGTCCTTCTGCATGGCACTAGACAATGTGCAACTTGTGCAGCAGCAACTTGACCATGTAGCCCTGGAATATTGCAGACCCCCTGCTGGTAAGGGCAAGGAGTCCGGCCACCCCTGAAGAGCAATCACCTGCACAGGTGGCTTCACTGTGTGCTCCACAAATCAGCAAGAGACGTGAGGATGCACAGAGGGACATGTCAGTGCCGCATACTGCAACTCTGATCGTGGGAGTAAAGGCCAAGGCTGGACAGAGATGAGCAAGCCAACCTGTGACTGCGCATGGAGTCAGCCCCATTCCCCCCCTCCCCCCCGGTGAGGACAGCAATATCTGTGTTCATGATGGGCCAAGAACAAAGCTGCAGCTGCAGCCATACGATCAGCTGTGCATTCTGGGCTTGCGGGGGAGCTTCCTTCATGCCATGGCTGTCTGGCTGTGGTGCTACAGATGTTGCAAAGGATGACTCTCCTTTCCCTCAGAGGTGCGTGGAGTTGGTACCAGCATCTCCTGTTTGTGTAAGCTTTCCCCCAATATTTGGCCACACATGGTTCGTGACAAGTGGGGGGGGGGGGCACTGTTCTCACAGAGTCAATGTCTCCCCACCGCCCCAGGCACTCCACCTGCATTGCCTCCCTGCTGTTCTTTGACCCAATCCATGGCTTATCAGACCAAAGAAGTAGCCACACTGTGGCAGCAGGAATCAGAGTAACAATGGGGGTGGGGAGAAGGGCAATCCTCTCCAATGCTGCCCCCGAGGGCCAGGGCGACAACCCTAGAGGGTGTGGGAGGGAGCTTAGGCCACCCAGTGAGGAGGGCAGAGTGTGCTGGACTGGGAGGGAGAGGCCAGGCTGGCTCTCTGCACTGTGCTGGTGGCCCTTTACCTGCCCAGCCACTCTCTAACTCAATTTATAAATCGTTACCTCCCCTCCTCTTTCTCCTTGTGGCTCTCTCCCTTGCAGGAAATTGTTTCCCTTCATATAGGCACCAATACAACTGCGAGCCCTCCACAGACACTTCCTATCCATCGGACTATAGAGCTAGCTGTGCGCTAAAGTAGCCTTCCTTCCCTGTTTGCATGGCCAAAGAGTGGCAGTTTGCAGGCTGTTGGTGTGCATGCTATCAGGGGATCTGAACCTCTGCCTACAATGCAACAGGCATCAGCTGCTCTGGTCTGCTTTGGGGAAGGGGTTGTGTTCTCTCTTTCCGGCAGCTACTTGTGCATTGTGTGTGCCAGACTGGGTGATCTCATGGGTTGTTTGGCTGCGGCCTTGCATGAATTGGTGCCTGCTCTGTATGGCTAAATGTAGGGACATCATTGGCAAGTGACCTCCAGATTAGCGACTGGTGCCTGGGCCTATCCGTGTTGCTGCCTTAACTTTTGTTTCGGCAGCTGTTGTTGTACTGCGAACTCTGTTGCTGCTGGCTGGGCAGACGATCATGATTATATTATTTTGCTATTAGCTCTAGCACAGCAGGCACCAAGGTTTGGCACAACTGTGCCTCCCACCAAGCAGGTGGAAATGCGGGCTACCATTTGCTTACCTGGGTCATTGTGGGAATGTGGTACCACAAATACTTGCAGCAGCTCCGTGTCCCATTCGTGAGGCTCATAACTGATATCAAAACCTTGTTTCCACACCCCACCATCCTGGTTGTCATATGCGAGCAACGCGGAGACAGCCAACATCTGGGAAAGGAAGACTTAGCAAGGGAATGGTCTCCTTCATGATTCACCTACCTCCCCCCCCACCTGCCCCCATCAGCAGGTTTGCCCTCAGGACTCTGCCCACTAAGTTCTCCCTCTTGCCCAGCCCTTAGCAGGTGCACTATTTGCCCGGGCCGGCCTCCATGGCCCAGTCCTACCCAGCCTCACCTGCAGGTCTGCCTTCTGGCTATTGCTCCCCAGCGCAAACTGGCAGTCCTGAGAAGAAATGGAGTAGAAGCTGGGCCGGCTCTCAGGGGGCAGGACCCAGGAGCCGTTGGGCATGTGGAAAGGCAGCACTACAGGCGGCCCCTCCGCGTTGGCTGTCAGCTCCAGCACTGAATCCTTGATGTGGCTGATGATCTCGTGGTTCTCCTCCAGGAGCTGCTCCAGCTGCTCAATTCGATTCTGCAGCACTGAGATCTGGCTCTGGGGGATGGGGGTAGGAGAGGGAGAGCACAAAACGATGAGGCTGCAAGCAAACCGCTTGTCTGCCTTCCCATATGCCCCGCATCACGCGGCAGGCCGCCCCCCTGCTCGTGGAAGTGCGGATGGGCCACCTGGCTTGGAAGGGCTGGTCTGGCTCTCTGCAGCAGGGCCAGGCCGTGAAGGAGGGGGGGTCCAGAGGCGAGGGGGGTGCCCGGAAGGTGGTGGGGAGCCGAGTGCCCCCCGACGGACCGCGGACTTTGACAGCTCCAGGCAGGCACAGCCGCTGCTACCAGGGCGACCAGCGGCAGTCCTGCCTGACCGCCCTGCTGGGCCTGCAGTGCGGCTGGGCGCCGCCTCCGCAAGCGGCCTGTGCAGGAGGGCCCGCCCCGCCCCGCCCCGCCCCCGACTCACCCTGGGGAAGTTGCCCCCGTTCTGGTGCCGAGCAGGATCGTGCTGCACGCGGTCCAGCATCAGGTAGAGGGAGAAGACGGCCACGCAGAAAATGGCGGCCCCGCACACCGTCACCTGCTTCTTCAGCTTCATCCCGCGGGCGCCCGAGGGAGCATCTGCAAGCCGGCCAGCCGGCCGGCGGCAACACCACACGGTCCACACCGGCCTCTCCACGCGCCCGGCGGCGCCTCCCCGCCCCGGCCCCCACGCCCCCGCGGCGGGCCCCTCGCCCGCCCTGCCTCGGGCCCCGAGCTCGCGCCGCCCGGGCCACGGAGCCGCGACGGGAGGACGGGCCCCGCTGGAAGCCGGGGGCGCGCGGCCTGCCCGCCCGCCCAGCGAGCCCAGCCGCCGCAGCTACGCAAGGGCAGGGCGCGCCGCGGCCTCCTCGGCCCGTCGAAGCGCCCCGGGCAGGGCTCCGCGGCGCGCCACAGCCGACGCACCTGCCGGCCTGTGGCCGGCCCGCCGAGCGGCGCGCAGAAGGCGCTCCGGGGAGCCGCGTGCCCGCTCACCTGGCCTGGCGCTGGAGGAGAAGCCGCCGCCTCCCCGGCGGAGCCCTGCACGGGGCCCGAGGCAGCGGGGCCGCGCAGGGCAGGCAGGCGGAGGGAGCCGGGCAGCCGGGCCTGTCTCGAGTCGCTGTCGGGCTGGGAGAGCAGCCGCCGCCGCCGCGGTCTTCGGGCCAGGCGGGCGGTGGCGCTTCGGGGAGGCTGGCGGCACTCGGCGGGAGCCGGAGACGCGCGAGGCTGTGCCCGGCCGGGAGCTGGCCGGGCGGGGGCGGCCTTTCGCGTTGCTCGGGCGGGCAGGCAGGCGGGCAGGCAGGGAGAAGCGCCCCCGCCTCTGCCAGACCGTGCCCCCGTCTGTCCGACCCCGCCCGCGCTGCCTCTTGCGCCCCCGACCGCACTCTTCCTATGCCCCTCCCGGCCCGCCACGTTCTTCGGGGGGGGACACCCAGGCGCGACCCCCCCCAGCTCGGCGCACGTCCAGGCCTGGCAGAGAGGCAGGAGCTTCCCTCCCCATTCCCCGTGCAAAATTTGAAAGTTCACCGGGGTGGCCTTTAGAACCTGCCTTCCATCCCAAGGCCTTACTTTGTGACATGTCCTCAAATAAGGTGTCTCTGCACATACACAGAGTGCCTTCCAACGCTGAGGAATGGCTCTCATCCATCTGAGGCTGGAAGAGGGAAGGGAGCTGCCAGGGCAAACCTGCGCCCCCCCCCCTTCTGCTGGGCCCTGCCACATGCATGGGGTGAGGGTGAGAGCAGGCCAGCCCTGGAAAGCCTTTACTCTTAATCACGTGAGAAGAGCCTGCTGCATCAGACTGAACCCGTCCTCTGGCCCAGCTGCCTGCTCCAGTTTAGAATCTGTGACAGGTTCCCATGTCCTGTCTACAAACATCGGGTGCTGGCTAGGCGAATGGTGGCCTTGACGCTGAGGTGTGCTGATTTCCACAAAGACAGATAACAGTTTAAAAATCAAATAGAATGCTGTTATTAGGAAAAAGTAACATGCCAACATGTCTTTCATACTTAAGACAGAAATATAAAGAAAAGAGTTAGACTTACAACAAATCTGCCAGCAGCAGTTCTGTCCCCTCACCTACCAAAAAGTTATTCTTTTAGAGTTGAGGTAGAAGGCAGCATCCTCACCCATCAGGTAAAATAAATTTTTATTTTAGAATCATAGAATAGTAGGGTTGGAAGGGGCCTACAAGGCCATCGAGTCCAACCCCCTGCTCAATGCAGGAATCCAAGTCAGAGTATCCCTGACAAATGGCTGTCCAGCCTCGTCTTGAAGGCCTCCAGTGTGGGAGAGCCCACCACCTCCCCAGGTAATTGGTTCCATTGCCGTATTGCTCTGACACTCAGGAAGTTTTTCCTGATGTTCAGTCGGAATCTGGCTTCCTGTAACTTGAGCCCATTATTCCGTGTCCTGCACTCTGGGATGATCAAGAAGAGATCCTGGCCTTCTTCTCTGTGACAACCTTTCAAGTACTTGAAGAGTGCTATCATATCTCCCCTCAGTCTTCTCTTCTCAAGGCTAAACATGCCCAGTTCTTTCAGTCTCTCTTCATAGGGCTTTGTTTCCAGTCCCCTGATCATCTTTGTTGCCCTCCTTTGAACCCTCTCCAGCTTGTCTGCATCCTTCTTAAAGTGTGGTGCCCAGAACTGGACACAGTACTCCAGATGAGGCCTAACCAGTGCTGAGTAGAGGGGAACTAGTACTTCCCGGGATTTGGAAGCGATGCTTCTATGAATGCAGCCCAAAATAGCATTTGCCTTTTTTGCAGCCACATCACATTGTTGGCTCATCTTCAGCTTGTGATCGACAACAATTCCAAGATCCTTCTCGCTCGTAGTGTGGTTGAGCCACGTATCCCCCATCTTGTAACTGTGCATTTGGTTTCTTTTTCCTAGGTGCAGAACTTGGCATTTGTCCCTATTAAATGTCATTCTGTTGTTTTCTGCCCAGCACTCCAGTCTATCCAGATCACTTTGAATTTTGTTTCTGTCTTCCAAAGTATTAGCTATCCCTCCCAATTTTGTGTCATCTGCAAATTTGATCAGCATTCCCTGCACCTCCTCCTCCGAGTCATTAATAAAAATGTTGAAGAGCACTGGGCCCAGGACTGAGCCCTGCGGTACCCCACTCGTTACCTCTCCCCAGCTTGAGAAGGTCCCATTGATAAGCACTCTTTGAGTCCGATTTTATACCTGTAAGTATAAAATAACCATCACTTTATCTAATACCATGCTTGGTATCCATTATGCTATAAGCTTACTGATTGGTTATTATAAGGTGGTCTAGGGAGCAATCCTATGGCCGCTAGGCACTGTCTAGAGGGCCGTAGGATATGCTGTTTTCCGGGAACCAACTTCAGAGCCCACGCTCCAAGGTTGGTTCCCGGAAAATCAACCTCCCCCCATATCCATGCTGCCTCGAAGGCCGCGCAGAGAAGCCCCGTCCTCCGCGCTCGGAAGAGGAGCACGGAGCCACTGAAAAGGGGCAGGGCTGGGGGCATTCCAGGGCAGGGAGAGCAGAGCTGTGTGTACGACACATCCAGTGTGTCATACAGCAGCCTCCTCTCCTGGTCAGCCCCCCCACGGCTGGCCAGCCGAAAACAGCTAACGGGAAATAGGACAGGAGAGGCGCGGAGGGAACGATCCCCCCCCATGCCTCTCCTGCCTTGCTTTGGATAGGCGGTCGCCTACCTTGATAGGATTGCGCCCCATCTTCCTTTAAGCCCCTTACTCTAAACCTAAGTGCATCCCTTCTGAAAACATCACTACTGACATTTTGACTAATTTCAGAGAAACTTGAAAAGCCCCTAACTTCTCCTTAAGCTCTCTGTTATTGGCAACATATCTAAAAAACGTACAGTCAGGGCCAGAAATACTGGAACAAGGATAACTGTTTTGGCAGTTGGCCTCTGTACATCACCACATTGAAATTGAAAGGAAACACACCCAGATGGGAGCGAAGTCAGGACTTTCAGCTGTAATTCAAGGGGTTTGACAAAAGTGGGGCACTAACCATTCAGGAAGGACAGCCAGTGGCAGACACACACACCCATCGTTGGCAGCTCATAAGGAATGGAACAAACCAACATCATTTCAAACTTAAGGATCGCCTTTAATGTTGTTGTTGTTCAGTCGTTCAGTCGTGTCCGACTCTTCGTGACCCCATGGACCATAGCACGCCAGGCCTTCCTGTCCGGCGCTCTCTCCCGGAGCGTGCTCAAGTTCATATTCATTGCATCCGTGATGCTATCTAGCCATCTCATCCTCTGCCGTCCCCTTCTCCTTTTGCCTTCAGTCTTTCCCAGCATCAGGGTCTTTTCCAGGGAGTTTTCTCTTCGCATTAGGTGGCCAAAATATTGGAGCTTCAGCTTCATTATCTGTCTTTCCAATGAGCACCCAGGGTTGATTTCCTTTAGGATGGACTGATTTGACCTCCTTGCAGTCCAGGGGACTCGTAAGAGTCGTATCCAGCACCACAGTTCGAAAGCATCAATTCTTCGGCGCTCAGCCTTCCTTATAGTCCAGCTCTCACAGCCATACATTACTACTGGGAAAACCATAGCTTTGATTAGACGGACCTTTGTCGGCAAGGTGATGTCTCTGCTTCTTACTATGCTGTCTAGGTTTGCCATAGCTTTCCTCCCAAGGAGCAAGCGTCTTTTAATTTCATGGCTACAGTCACCGTCTGCGGTGATCTTGGAGCCCAAGAAAGTAAAATCTGTCACTGCTTCCATTTCTTCCCCTTCTATATGCCAGGAAGTGATAGGGCCAGATGCCATGATCTTAGTTTTTTTAATGTTGAGTTTCAAACCAGCTTTTGCACTCTCCTCTTTCACCCTCAACAAGAGGCTCTTGAGATCCTCTTTGCTTTCTGCCATTAGGGTGGTATCGTCTGCATATCGGAGGTTGTTGATAATTCTCCCAGCAATCTTAATTCCGACCTCTGATTCATCCAACCCGGCATTTCTCATGATGTACTCTGCATATAAGTTAAATAAGCAGGGTGACAATATGCAGCCTTGTCGTACTCCTTTCCCAATTTTGAACCAATCGGTTGTTCCATGTCTGGTTCTTACTGTTGCTTCTTGACCCTCGTCCAGGTTTCTCAGGAGACAGGTAAGGTGGTCTGGTACTCCCATCACTTTAAGAATTTGCCACAGTTTGTTGTGATCCACACAATCAAAGGCTTTAGTGTAGTCAATGAAGCAGAAATAGACGTTTTTCTGGAATTCTCTTGCTTTCTCCATGATGCAGCGAATGTTGGCGATTTGATCTCTAGTTCCTCTGCCTCTTCTAAACCCAGCTTGTACTTCCGGTAGTTCTCGGTTCGCATACTGCTGAAGCCTAGCTTGTAGGATTTTGAGCATCACCTTGCTGGCATGTGAAATGAGCGCAATTGTGCGGTAGTTTAAACACTCTTTGGCGTTGCCCTTCTTTGGAATTGGAATGTAAACTGACCTTTTTCAGTCTTGTGGCCACTGTTGAGTGTTCCAGATTTGTTGGCATATTGAATGCAGCATTTTATCAGCATCATCTTTTAGGATTTTAAATAGCTTGGCTGGAATACTGTCATCTCCGCTAGCTTTGTTACTAATGCTTCCTAAGGCCCACTTGACTTCACTCTCTAGGATGTCTGGCTCAAGTTCAGTGACCGCACTATCATGGCTATCAGGGACATTCAGATCTTTCCTGTATAGTTCTTCTGTGTATTCTTGCCACCTCTTCTTAATCTCATCTGCTTCTGTTAGGTCCCTGCCTTCTTTGTCCTTTATCATGCCCGTCTTTGCACAAAACGTTCCCTTGAGATCTCCAATTTTCTTGAAGAGATCTCTAGTCTTTCCCATTCTGTTGTTTTAATACCTGGATGAAAATCCTTTGCAGGCAATGACTGCCTGAAGTCTGGAACCCATGGACACGACCAAATGCTGAGTTTCCTCCCTTGAGATGCTTTGCCAGGCCTTTACTGCAGCTGCCTTCAGCTGCTGCTTGTTTGTGGGTCTTTCTGCCTTCAGTCTTGTCTTCAGTAAGTGAAAAGCATGCTCTATTGGGTTGAGAGCAGGTGACTGACTTGGCCATTGAAGAACATCGCATTTCTTTGCCTTGAGAAACTCTTAGGTAGCTTTTGCTGTATGTTTTGGGTCATTCTCCATCTGCAATATGAAGCAGCATCCTATCAGTTTGGCAGCATTCGGCTGAATATGAGCAGAAAGTATAGCCCTATACACTTCAGAATTCATCCTGCTGCTTTTATCAGCAGTCTGGTCATCAATAAACACCAGTGACCCAGTTCCATTGGCAGCCATACATGCCCATGCCATAACACTGCCTCCACCGTGTTTGACAGATGATGTGGTATGCTTTGGATCATGAGCTGTTCCTTTCCTTCTCCATACTTTTCTCTTCCCATCATTCTGGTACAAGTTAATCTTGGTTTCATCAGTCCAAAGAATCTTATTCCAGAACTGGGCAGGCTTTTTTAGGTGTTTGCTGGCAAAGGCTAATCTGGCCTGTCTGTTCTTGAGAGTTACCAGTGGTTTGCACCTTGTTGTGAAGCCTCTCTATTTACATTCATAAAGCCGTCTCTTGATTGTAGATGTTGACAATGACATGCCTACCTCCGCAAGAGCGTTCTTGACCCGGCTAGATGTTGTGAAAGGGTTCCTCTTCACCATGAGCAGCATTCTGCGGTCATCCACTTTAGTTGTCTTCCGTGGTCTTCCAGGCCTTTTGCTGTTGCTGAGTTTGCCAGTTAATTCCTTCTTTTTCAGGATGTTCCAAACTGTTGTGTTGGCCACTCCCACTGTTTTTGCTATCTGTCTGATGGGTTTATTTTGTTTCCTCAGCCTAATGATGGCCTCCTTCACTCGCATGGACACCTCTTTGGACCTCATGTTGGGAGTTCCAGTGAACAGCTACCAAATGCAAATGTAACACTCAGAACCACCTCCAGGCCTTTTATCTGCTTGACTGGTCATGGGGCACCCAGGAAACAGGCCACACCTGGCCATGCAGTTGCTTGTCAGCCATTCGTTCCATTCCTTATGAGCCACCAACGATGGGGGGGGGGGGGTGTATGCCACTGGCTGTACTTCCAGAATGCTTAGTGCTCCACTTTTGTCAAGCCCCTTGAACTACAGCTGAAAGTCCTGACTTCACTCCCATCTGGGTGTGTTTCTTTTCAACTTCAATGTGGTAATGTACAGAGGCCAACTGCCAAAACAGTTATCCTTGTTCCAATATTTCTGGCCCTGATTGTACATTAACTACAAGCTTTTCCCTATAGATCTCTCTCTTTTTCAGAGTAAAAAGATGATTCTGCTACCCAAACACTTTCCAAAATTCACTCTGGCACATTTATTTATTTATCGTATGGCATATTCACATCGCGTTACAATAAAAACAGAGAGCATAATAAATATGAAATATAAAATATAGACAGGAAGATCACAAACGTATGTCTAGGTTACAGATACAGTTTTTTGTTTCAGTTGACACCACCAGGAAATCAGCAGTCTCCATTGTAGGCTCGGTTTTGACACACTGTCATTATGTGTTGGATAGTTTGTTTTTCAGCCCCACAATCACAATTTGATGATGTTATTTTGCCCCATTTATAAAGGGTATCTGCACATCTACCATGACCCGTGCGAATTCAGTTCAAGGTTGTCCATATTGCATGGGGCTGGTCAAATCCAGGTGGTTTTTCCAAGATGCAGGGCAAGCTTCGGCAGCATGGAGGACAGTTTCCACGTGTTGTGGATATTAAAATCATCTAGAAGAGCTTTAGCGGTAGAAATAGCTGGATGTCTCGATCTTAGCCTGTCTTGCTCCAAGTAGGTTATATCATTTAATATTGGTAGCTGGAGATTGTCAATAATCTTCCAATATTCTTGAAGAAGGGCACTCTTTCGTCTTACATCCGGAGGTGGTATGTGGCTCAAAACAGGCAGCCAGTATGTGGGATTAGGTCGTATCGTCCCACTAACAATGTGCATTGACACATGCAGTTGTGTATCGATCTTACTTGTGTACAGACTATTATGCCACACTAGGGCCCAGTACTCTGCTGCTGAGTAAACCAGTGCAGTCGTTCTCAGCGTGTCTGCTGTCCAGCCCCAGCTAGTGCCATATAATTTGTGTAGAATGTTATTTCTCCTTCTCAGTTTGGCAGCAGTCTTCATCAGGTGTTGTTTATAAGAAAGTGTCCTATCCAGTGTGACCTCAAGATATTTAGGATGCATGTTATGATTGAGCCGGTTTCCCTTAAATTGAACGTTGAGCTCTCTGCCTGCTGATCTATTACAAAGGTGGAAGCATGTTACTTCCGTCTTTGTTGGATTGGGCTGTAACCTCCACTTACGAAAATATTTACCCAGTATGTCTAGATCGGAAGTGAGGACACCTTCAGTTGTCTCAAAGGATTTATGTTGTGTGGCTATAGCCCAATCATCCGCATAGCCAAACTTCCTAGACTTTGTGTGTGGTATGTCAGCCATGTATAGATTGAAAAGGAGAGGTGCAAGAACCGAGCCTTGTGGTAGTCCGTTGTTTAAAATTTTAGGGACGCTGGTATCCTCTCCTATAGTCACAGAGAAAGTTCTTCCAGCAAGCATATTATCACTGTGGCACAAACTAGGCCTACTGAACCAATATTTTACCAGGCCTGGAAATCTCTGGTTCACTTAGGTATGCCGTCGTATACCTATCCTATCTGTGCTGCTCTTATATATAAGCAAAAATCTTACAGCAAGTTTATATAGCCATTTGCCTTAAAATGAGTTCAATAGTGATGCCTGATAAGCTTCCAACAACCCCCTGAATGCTCCTGGGAAGCCCACAAATAGGGCATAAGGGAAGAGCCCACTGCTCTCCTCCACATTTGGTATTCAGAGGTAGACAGCCTCTGAACATGGAGGCTGTATTTTAACTACCTATTGATAGACAATCATTTTGCCCAATCTGCTTTTAAAGGTATCTAAGCTGGTAGATATAGCCTACTGGAGTAGCCAAGGGAGGGCTTGGAGTGGCCTGTGCAACGCCAGTCAACTCTAGTTGCCACTCCATTTCTCTCTGTCCCCACCCCCTTCTAGATGCAGGTAGCTGGTTTGGGTACTCACATTTCAAGCAGAGCTAAAGACTTTGCAAACAATAGGAACTGCTAGGTGCCACTTCTGTCCCCCCTCCCAAGCTCTGACTTGCTCCCTGGAAGAGGGAGGCCAGGGTCAAGGAGGAGGGGTGGGCACTGGAGAACCTGCTCCTGAGCCAACGTCTTCTCGTCTCTTCTGAGCTCCCCGTGTGCTTCTTCAGCAGAGGAGGCTCAGGTGAGCTGTTTGAACAGCACTTCTCCCCTGGGCACCTGCAGACCTACCCACACCTGGAGGGGTGTGCTCCCCAGAGGCCCAGAGGAAGCAGCAGCAGATGAAGTCACATGCAGGAGGGAGAGCAGAGGCAGGAGTTGAACGGGATATCTGTGCGCAGGGATGTGCACTTTGAAGAAGTTGTTTGGAGTTCCCAGAGGGAGGAGATGCAGGAACAAGGAGTGTCCCACTTGCTTCTGGATTCCTCACTCTCGGGGCCCAGAAAAAGGCCACAGTGGCTGCTGTTTGGCAGCTTCTCCGCGTGGCCTTAGGGTTACCTCCAGACTCCTCCATGTGGGGGGACGCAGAAACGGGGGGGATGGAAGGCCATAGGCTGGGACAGGCTGCAGGCCAATTTGTCATACTGTGAGGGGCAGTAACCCTTCACACGTTACCGTGTTCATTTTGCACTCGCATGCTCTCAGAGCCTCGGTGATGCCCACCTGGCCGATGTTGCAGAGGCTGCAGCCAGGGCTGTCTTTCCTGTAGGAAGCAGAAGGCGGCAGGCTCTCTTGGAAGCCCTAACGGTGCTGTTTACATCACTTCATGTGTTTGTTTTGCTCTTCTGGGGGGTACGGGAGGAGAGTAGTTTGATTATGCTGTTGGTTGTAATGTCAAGGTCAAAGGGACACTCGGTGTATATACAGTCAATAGAGCAGTTCTAGTAAAGACAAGATTGGGTAGCTAACATGGTTGCTGGCAGCAGATTTGATCTTTGGTAGGCCTCAAGCTGTGCCAGTTATCTTCAACGAGCAATGCTGACCGTTCTTTCCGGTAAGGTTTACCTCAAGAGTTAGGAAATTGGTGATAAACATGCAGCACCCATGAGGTTTTGTGTGTAATCACAATTTTAACCATACCCCTCCCAACTTGTTTTGCCAAGGTCTCCATATTTGAAATGCTTTGGAGGTGCCCCCCCAAAAAAGGTGACGCTGTTGACTCTACAGTGGTCAAAATAAAAACTTGCTTCAACTCAATAAAGATCTTCAGTGCTTCTTCATTGCAGAGCCCTTAAAATGACTTAGCAGCCAATGAATGTACGTGTTCCAATTAGACCCTCTGCCTAGGCTTGACCTGATTTTCCCAATGTCAGCACAGCGTTCAGTAATCTCAGGAACAATTGGACCTCGAAGGATTTTCCTCCCTTTGGGCCTCACTTTTGTTCCTTTTTTGCACGTGTTCCTGGAAGTTTCCAGTCATGCCATTGTGAAACGTCTGGCGGCCGGGGGGCGGGGAGGGGGCATTCTCCAGCCTCACCCTCGGGCAAAAGCATGCCATCTCCCCGAGGCAAGGTCCTCAGGAGCAGCTGCTGTTGCCACAGAGGTGATACCATCGCATCCAGCGAATGGGCTCACCCAGCTTTGCATGCGGCTCACAGCTGCTTCTATGGCTTGCTCGGCCTTCTGCATGCTTGGCCTTGGCAGGTCTGCATGGCGAGGGAAGATTCCCTTTTGCTGCTTTACACCATCTCTCTCCGTTGTCCCAGATTGCTCTGCAGTGATTTCATTTCGTTCAAATCTCCAGGGCCAGATGAACTGTATCCTAGAGTAATAAAGGAACTGGCAGAAGAACTCTCAGAACCGCTGTCTATTCTCTTTGAGAAATCATGGAGGACGGGGGAAGTGCCAGATGACTGGAGGAGGGCTAATGTTGTCCCTGTCTTCAAAAAGGATAAAAAGGAGGAACCTGGGAACTACAGACCAGTCAGTCTGACATCAATCCCTGGCAAAATTCTGGAACAGATGATAAAGCAATCCATCTGTAAGCACCTGGAAAACAATGCAGTGATGCCTCGAAGCCAACATGGATTTGTCAAGAACAAGTCCTGCCAGACAAATCTGATCTCATTTTTTGATCAAGTAACCTCCCTTGTGGACCGTGGGAATGCTGTAGACATCATATACCTCAACTCCAGCAAAGCTTTCGACAAAGTGCGCCATGATACCCTGATGAGCAAACTAGCTCAAAGTGGGCTAGATGAAACAACGATCCGGTGGATCCACAGTTGGCTACAGAATCGGACTCAAAGAGTGCTTATCAATGGGATCTTCTCAAACTGGGGAGAGGGAACGAGTGGGGTACCGCAGGGCTCAGTCCTGGACCCAGTGCTCTTCAACATTTTTATTAACGACTTGAAGGAGGAGGTGCAGGGAATGCTGATCAAATTGCAGATGACACAAAATTGGGCGGGATAGCTAATACTTTGGAAGACAGAAACAAAATTCAAAGTGATCTGGATACACTGGAGCGCTGGGCAGAAAACAACAGAATGACATTGCATAGGGATCAATGCCAAGTTCTGCACCTAGGAAAAAGAAACCAAATGCACCGTTACAAGATGGGGGATACGTGGCTCAACCACACTACAAGCGAGAAGGATCTTGGAATTGTTGTCGATCACAAGCTGAAGATGAGCCAACAATGTGATGTGGCTGCAAAAAAGGCAAATGCTGTTTTGGGCTGCATTCATAGAAGCATAGCTTCCACATCCCGGGAAGTACTAGTTCCCCTCTACTCAGCACTGGTTAGGCCTCATCTGGAGTACTGTGTCCAGTTCTGGGCACCACACTTTAAGAAGGATGCAGACAAACTGGAGAGGGTTCAGAGGAGGGCAACAAAGATGATCAGGGGACTGGAAACAAAGCCCTATGAAGAGAGACTGAAAGAACTGGGCCTGTTTAGCCTTGAGAAGAGAAGACTGGGGGGGGATATGATAGCACTCTTCAAGTACTTGAAAGGTTGTCACAGAGAGGAAGGCCAGGATCTCTTCTTGATCATCCCAGAGTGCAGGACACGGAATAATGGGCTCAAGTTACAGGAAGCCAGATTCCAGCTGAACATCAGGAAAAACGTCCTGACTGTAAGAGCAATACGACAATGGAACCAACTGCCTGGGGAGGTGGTGGGCTGTCCCACACTGGAGGCCTTCAAGACGAGGCTGGACAGCCATTTGTCAGGGATGCTCTGACTTGGATTCCTGCATTGAGCAGGGGGTTGGACTCGATGGCCTTGTAGGCCCCTTCCAACCCTACTATTTTATGATTCTATGATTCTTTTGGGCTGCATTAATAGAAGCATAGCTTCCAAATCCCAGGAAGTACTTGTTCCCCTCTCCTCAGCACTGGTTAGGCCTCATCTGGAGTACTGTGTCCAGTTATGGGCACCACACTTTAAGAAGGATGCAGACAAGCTGGAGAGAGTTTAGAGGAGGCCAACCAAGATGATCAGGGGACTGGAAACAAAGCCCTATGAGGAGAGACTGAAAGAACTGGGCATGTTTAGCCTTGGGAAGAGAAGACTGATGGGCGATATGATAGCGCTCTTCAAGTCCTTGAAAAGTGGTCCCAGAGAGAAAGGCCAGGATCTCTTCTTGATCATCCCAGAGTGCAGGACACGGAATAATGGGCTCAAGTTACAGGAAGCTAATTCCAGCTGAACATCTGGAAAAACTTGCTCACGGTTAGAGCAATACAACAATGGAACCAATTCCCTAGGGAGGCGGTGGGCTGTCCCACACTGGAGGCAGTCAAGACAAGGCTGGACAGCCATCTGTCAGGGATGCTCTGACTTGGATTCCTGCATTGAGCAGGGGGTTGGACTCGATGGCCTTGTAGGCCCCTTCCAACCCTACTATTCTATGATTCTATGCCTTTTTACCTGCACTAGACTTGAGGCCAATAGATGTGCTGTGCCCCCTGGGGGTCGGTGTGTCCTTTCTCACCATAACTTCAGTGGTTTGCGCTAAGGGGAGGTGCCCAAAGGGATTCTTGCCAGAGATTTGAACAGAAAATAGATAATCTTTGAATTCTTCATACTCATCAGGGTGTTCCACTGCAAGACTGGTAATTTGCACATCGTGTGCTGGTAGATATCTTGCATAATTTGGTTTATCATAGGCAAAGCACCTTATTTCATGGAGGTGCAGTTCCCAGTTCCCCTCATGAAAATTGTGCAGAAGGGTACTGAATCTTAGAGTTCGTAGAGACCCTGGAAGTCATCTAGTCCAACCCTCTGTGCAAATGCAGGATGCAACTACACCATCCATGAGAGATGGCTGTCCATCTGTTTAAATATCTCCACCAAAAGAGAACTGAACATCTCCCAAGGCCACCTGTTTCCACTGTTGAAAAGCACACAGTTAAGACAGGAGCAGGGAACTTCCAGCCCACCCTCTTTAGCCTTTCTTTGTAGGGGAGATGCCCCATCTTCCTGTTAGTTATAGATACCTTTTGGTATCTTCTCTACAATATCATTTTTGAGATGGAGGTGACTTTGCATGCAGATGGTCCCAGCTTCGATCCCCAGCATCTCCAGGTACAGTAGGAAAAACTCCTGCCTGAAACTGGAGAGCCCTTTGCTGCCAGTCACTGTGAATAATACTGGGCTAGACAGACCCATGTTCTCTGACTCCATATAAGGCAACTTACATGGAATATAACTTCTTATATTCCTAACTGCCAATAGATGGCTGAACCATCTATTGGCAGAAGGCATCAATACTTGCTGTTTTATTTTATTTATTTATTTGTTTGTTTATTTATTTATTCAATTTATTAATAGTCCATCTGGCCGGTCACCCAGCCACTCTGGGCGATGTACAACAATAAAAGCCATTTATACAATAAAATTCAACCTTAAAAACATCACATTTCTAAAATTACCCTAGCCCACCCCAAATGCCTGCCTGAACAACCATGTTTTTAATGCATGGCGGAAGCTCATTAAAGAGGGGCATGGCGGAGTTCCCTAGGGAGGGAGTTCCACAGAGTGGGGGCCACCACAGAGAAGGCCCTCTCCCTCGTCCTCACCAGCCTAGCTGTCCTGGCTGATGGGACAGAGAGAAGGCCATCTGAGGCTGATCTTCTTGAGTGGCCTATCTGGTGTTGCTGGAGGCACTCCTGTAGTTGATCGCTTCATTGTCCTTTGCAGTGATGTCAAGATCTCTTTCTTGGTGGGAGGGGGCTATAGCCAATTTAGATTACTTTCATGTGTGTATGCTACTGATGTTTAGTTTCTCTGCAATTGCCCCTTCTTCCTTCAATATTTTTGGACACCATTGTCACCTAAGGATTGTACTACTAGTTCTCTGACTGGTTTTCTGCTTCTGTTAGATTGTTATAAGGATTACTGAGATCATGCAAAGTGCTTTAAACGCTAGAAAAGAAAAGAAAAAAGAGCTTCGGATATTGGGTGGTATAGAAATGAAATAAATAAATAAAATACTATTCTAGCAATTTGCTCCTCAAACTCCTTCCTCAACCTCCCTTCCTGTAGCTTTACATTTGGTCTGCCAGATATCTTCATTCTTTTCTATGGTGAAATAAGTTAGGTTGCTTACCTGTAACTGTAGTTCTTTGAGTGGTCATCTGTGCATTCACACATATGGGCTCTGCGCCTGTGTGGAGACTCGTTCGGGAAACTTCCAAGCTGCATAGATTTTTGGCGGGAACCCCTCCCCCACCATCTCTGGCATATATAGCGTGGGCTCCCGCCTTCCCCTCAGTTCCTTGAGACCGCAAGTAGTCCCAGACCAAGGAGAACACTTTGGTACCAACAGATCAGTTGACACCAAAGTGGGGACGGTGCGGGGGTTGCGTGAATGCACAGATGACCACTCAAAGAACTACATATACAGGTAAGCAACCTGACTTTCTTCTTCGTGGTCTCCGATAACAATCTAACTTACTGGAGGTGGGTCGGTGTCTCGATGTAGTACCAACGAAAGCACAGCCCTGCCAAAGGCACAGTTCGCTTGAGCATGGACATCCAGTCTGTAGTGCTTAATGAAGATAGAAGGCTTAGACCAGGTGGCCGCCTTACACAAGTCTAGGATGGGAACCCCTCCTGCAAAGGCAGTGGAAGTCGACACTCCCCTTGTCGAGTGCGCTCAGATTCGAGTCGGTAGGGGTTTCCTGGCAACCTCGTATGCCAGTCGAACAGTGTGTACGATCCAGGATGCCAGCCTCTGAGAGGAGACTGGAGAGCCCTTATTGGATCCCCCATAGCATAGGAAGAGCTGTTGTGAGTTGCGGAAAGGCTCGGTCCATGACTTACAGAAGGCATGTGCTCTCCAGACATCTAGAGTGTGTAGCTGTTGTTCCAAATCAGAAGTTAGGGATGGAAAGAAGGCATGGAGCATGATTGGTTGATTAAGATGGAAGTCTGTGACCACCTTTGGGAGGAATGCTAAATCTGGCCACAGGACCACCTTTTCCTTGTGAAATACAGTGTGAGTCTATTCGCAACGTGGAGAGTTTGCTCACTCTCCTCGATGTCATAATGGCTATCAGGAAGGCGACCTTCCAAGAGAGTAGCCTCAGGTCCGCTGCAGCAAGTGGTTTAAATGGTACCAACGTGAGGGTGTTAAGCACCAGGGTTAGGTCCCACTGAGGAACGAAGTCTCTCACTGGAGGAGCCACATTTCTGAGTCCTCCCAGGAATTGCTTGCATAAGGGGTGGCTGAATATGGAGCACCCATCAATGTTGCCCCTCATAGCAGAAATTGCTGAAGCATACCCCCTGATGGAGGAGTGCTTCAGGCCCTTGCTGAAAAGATGTTGGAGGAAAAACAATATGTCCACTAGACTACAGTCATTAGGGTTACAGTTGTTTTCGGTCGCGAACTGAACAAATGAAGCCCATTTTGCTAAGTACGAGCGGCGCGTGGATGATTGCCTCGTCACATCAAGTACAGCCTGCACTGTTGGTGGAATCAGTGGGGAAAAGTGGTGGGTGGTTGGATGCTCCATGCCGTGAGGTTTAGGGTGAGGAGATCGGGATGAAGGATCCTGCCCCGGTCCCGGGAAATCAAGTTGTCTATCCGCAGTAGCGGTAGGAGGTGTCTGTGCACTAGGTTAGACAGCATCGTGAACGAGGGTTGTCTGGGCCACCAAGGGGCAATCAGGATGCAGTTCATGGCGTCCTATCTGATTTTGGAGATCACCGTCATGAGGAGTGGGAATGGAGGGAAAAGATAGAATAGGCGATCCTTCCATTCTAGGAAAAGGGCATCGCCGAGTGATCCGTGGCTGACTTCGACTCTGGAGCAGAATTGTTCACAGGCTGTGCTCGCTGGAGTCGCAAAGAGCTTGATCTCTGGTCAGCCCCACTGGTTGAAAATTAGTTGCAGGACTGTCTTGGCCAGCTGCCATTCGTGGGAGCACTGGAGGAAGTGGCTGAGAGAGCCTGCCAACAGGTTCTCTTGTCCTGCTATATGGAGAGCAGTCAAGCGAATGTCCTTGGCAATGACTCAGTTGTAAAGGTGTAGAGTAAGAGAAAGGAGGCAGGAGGAGTGTGTTCTGTCTTGCTTGTTTAGGTACCAGAGTGGTGTTGTCCGTGAGGGTCTCGATGTGTCGATGTCGGAGGTACGGTTTGAAGGTGCGGAGAGCTTTTCAAACTGCCAACAGCTCCAAGAAATTTATATGGTATAGTGTTTTTTTGGAGGACCATAGACCTTGTGCTTGAAGGGGGCTGCAATGCGCTCCCCAACCTAGGAGACAGGCGTCTGTGGTGAGAACCCTGGATGGAGGAGAAAGAAGGAATGGCATCCCTTGGGTCAGATGCCTGGAGTCCATCCACCAGTCCAAGCTGAGAGCAATGACCTCCGGTATTGAGAATGTCACAAAGAGAGGGTTGCAGGTTAAGTCGAAGTTCTGGATGAACCAGTGTTGAAGTGGTCTCATTCGTAGCCAAGCCCATTCCACGACCGATACCATGGAATGTGACCAAGGAGGCATTGGATGTCATGTGCCCTGGCACAACGGGCAGAGAATATCGATGTGGCTTGCGTGATGAGGTTTGTGATACGAGTCATCGGTAGGTATGCCAGGCCCAATTTGGAATCAAGGACGGCCCCTATAAATTGAACTGTTCGAGTGGGGGTCAAGTGAGACTTGTTGATTCGTTGTCCCAATGCCTGAAGATACAAGGCAGTCACGGTATTGCGCAGTAGAGCTTCTCGGGAGGAGGCCACCAGTAGCCAATCGTCTAGATACAGGTAGATTTCTACTCCCTGAAGACGGAGGTAAGCGCAGACCACAGCCATGCGCTTGGTAAATACATGTGGGGATGTTGAGAGGTTGAATGGCAAGAGGTTGAACTGGAACAGTTCCACTCCGATCGCAAAGCAGAGGAACTTCCTGTGTGCGCATTCTATGGCTACGTGGAAGTACGCGTCTGTGTGAGCGTTCTATGGCTACGTGGAAGTACGCGTCTTTGAGATCGATCGTGGCGAACCAAGAGCCCTTCCGTAGGAGTGGGAGAATTGTGGCTAGAGTTGTCATCCTGAACTTCCTGGGGGTGACAAACTTGTTCAGGTCACGAAGGTCGAGAATGGGCCGAAGTCCTCCATCCCGTTTCGATACTGTGAAGTACTGGAGAAGAACCCCTCAGTACCGCTGTTTGGATGAACGCATTGAATGGTGCCCTTTCATAAGAGAGATTGAGTTTCTTTGTGGAGGACCTCCAAAGGTGGGGTGACCCGGACTGGATGGCACTTGTTTGGAGAAGTCGCCCATGTCTTCAGAGGGCGAGGCTCTATCTCGTGTCCCAAAGACATCGTCTGGTGATGAGAGAGATGGAGGTACCGAGGAATATGGGGAGGAGTCAGATTGGTAGTCCTCCCAGATTTCCTGTGATTGAGTAGGTTGTTGAAGCACAGCAGAAGCACGAGGTGGAACAGGAGGTGGTGGGGCTTGATGGTCCCAACTGGTTTGGTGTATCACTAGAGACATCGAGCACCTCGGTACCAGAGGAGGAGGGAAGAAAATGTCCTGGGTGTCACAGCCGGAGCATTTTCCAGACTGAAAAGGAGCATGCAATGGCAAAGTAACTCCTAGGCAGCGGGAGCGATTGAGGAAGAGATCGTGGTCCCTATGGAGTCTCCAATCCACATCCAAACACCGTCGGTGGGGGGGAGACAATGAGGCTGAAAAATGGTCCCAATCTCAGGATGGAGAATGTGAGCGATCACGATCATATTGTCCCAGCCAATGATCCTGACGGTATCGATCCAGAGATCGGTATCAAGAAGGCTGTCGAGGGGAAAGTGTGGGTCAATACCGAGGTGACTGGATGTCATAATGACGCAGTGTTGGAGACCTGGATCTCCGTCCTGTGGCTGTCTGAGTCAGACGGGGTGGTGGGGTTGGTGTATCCCTCAACTCACCCTCCAAGACCGTAGGGGCCGGTTCCGGAGTAGTTGTGTGTGTGGTGGGCACAACATGAATAGGGGAATCCAGTAACGGAGGAGGAGGTGGGAGATCCTGCTCCTCTTCCTGTTGTTTGAATGATTTCTTTTTCCTCTTCTTTTCCAGTGCATCTGCTGCTGGTTTAGGTTGCTTTGCCCATTTTGAGTTTTTTTGCCGCCGAAATGGCCAAGCTCCTTCCCAGAGTAGGTGGGTCCACTCGCACCAGCTCAGTGGTGAGGGGGCAGTGGAGATTGGGTCACAATGACCGCTTCTGTACTTGTAGAAGGGGCTGCGGAGGGCAGGTCCCTGGGGGTTTGCGCCTTAGGCGTGTCAACCGCCTGAAGGGCCCGTTGCCACAGGATCACTTTTAGTCGATTGGACCTGTTCTTGCGAGCCTGTTTTGATAGCGATTGGCAGTGGTGGTAAGTTTCAACCTTGTGGGATTCCCCCAAAGAAGACATAAGGAGTGGTCATCCAAAGAGGGCACCTTACCACCACAGGCAGTGCATCTTCTAAACAGAGGCTTTGGGGCCAAAGGCTGAGGAAGAAAAAACGCGTCACTGCTGAGGTGAACAATGCTCCCCAACACCACCAACAATCTCCATCTCTCTCTCTTTCTCTCTCTCTGCTATCTCTTATTTTGAAGATAAAGAAAAATAAGATGAAGGAAGAAATGAGGTTTAGATAAGATAGAAATACAGCATGACAGAATGTCGAAAGACGTTCCCCACGAAGTAACACTAAGGCAGTCGAAAAGGAACTGAGGGGAAGGCGGGAAGCTATGCTAAATATGCCAGAGACGGTGGGGGAGGGGTTCCCGCCAAAAATCTGTGCAGCTTGGAAGTTTCCAGAGTGAGTCTCCACGCAGGCGCAGAGCCCATATGTGTGAATGCACAAAGACCATGAAGAAGAACTTGTGTCTGCTTTTAATCAGGTGCTCATTGTTTGGGACCCGTTTCGAAAAGGAACAATGAAAACATTCTGTTTGAGCCTTTATTATAGTGGTATTCAACTACAGAGGAAATGGATACAGCTGAGTTTGGAGAGCAAAGCTTTGGGGTTGTTCTGGCCACCACTGCTGGAAGCGCCGGGCAGACTTTGGGGGTCAGGCTACCTGGAGACTGGAACAAGGTCCATATGACCAGAAGGACATGCCGAAAGCAAAAGAAAAAGGCATGGTTTGAAGACGCAGCCCTAAGCAGGTGGGCAGGCAGCTCCAGCCTGGGCATGAGAGTGCCAGCCAGAAGTCCAGGAGAGAAGCGCTCTCACCGTTGCCTCTTCTGAATGACAACCAGCTCTTGGTATATGGTGTTAAAGTTCGGTCGGTTCTGTGGCTCGTATTCCCAGCACTTCAGCATGAGCTGGTATACCTCCACAGGGCATTGGTCTGGGGCACTCAGCCGGATTCCTAAGAGGAAAGGTAGAGCTGAGTCACACAAGGACATGGCAAGGAAGAGAGTCAAGCATGTGTTTTGTTGTACAACTCACAGAATGCTTTGCTGGGACTCTAAACTCAGTGTAAGTACAGGCGAAAGGTTATCTTATTACTTAAAATATTTTGATACCGCCCTTCATCAAAGATGAAGCTTTTGGGGCAGTATACAACACATCTACAAATCATATTACAATAACCTGACCTTAATAAAAGACAACAATACATTTAGAAGACTACATTGAGGAATTATATGCACTTTAAAATGCCTGGCAAAATAATGCCTTCAGAAGTCATCTAAAAGCTTTTTGAAGCAAGCCCATGGCATGTCTCCTTAGGGAGGGAAGCCAGGGCGGCACCACCGAGAAAGTCCTCTGCTTTTTAATTACACAGCACAATTCTGATGAGGAAGGCACTTGGCACTGAGTCACAGTAGAAGATCTCAAGACATATGCAGGCTGGTATAGGAAGAGGCGCTTCTTCAGATATTTGGGTCTCCAGCTGTTTAGGGCTTTAAAAGTAAGCACTGGCCACCACCCTGTGTTGGGCCAGGAGGTGAAGAGACAACCAGTGCAGTTCTCTTAATAGTAGAGTAAGATGAACAAACCTGGCTGTACTAGTTAGAATTCTGGCAGCCAAATTCTGAACTAATTGAAGCTTCTGAGTTAACTTTTAGGGCAGCTCCAGGTATAATGCACTACAGTAATCCAATTGGGCGGTTACCAGAACATGGCCCATTCTTACTGTCTAGGGAATTGCCACAGCTGGTGAACGAGCCAAAGCTGGTAAAAGGTACTCCACACCACTGATGCAACCTGGGTCTCCAGTGACAAAGGAGCAACCTTGCCCCCCCCACCCCCCAAGCTGCAAACCTGCTCCTTCAGGGGTAGTATCCAGAACAGGTCGAAGATCAACTCCCTGAACCTGTATTACCTCCATCTTGTTAGAACTCGGTTTCTGTTTATTGACCCTCATCCAACCCCTTACTGAAACCAGGCACTGGAAACACTGCATTACCACACCCCCTACACCCAACCCACAGAGTTGATCCAGCAAGATCAATGGTATTGAATACTGCTGACAGGTCAAGGACAACCAACAAGGTCACACTTCCCCTGTCTCCCAACAAAGGTCATCCATCAGGGTGACCAAGGCTGCCAAAACTAGGTCTGAGCATGGATTGAAATGGGTCCAGAGAACCTATTTCTTTCAAGAGAGCCTGGAGTTTTACAGCCACCACACTCTCAAGCACCTTGCCCCCAAAGGAAAGATTTGCAATTGGGTGATCATTACGATCTTCAGTTCCAGAGAGGGTTTCTTAAGGAGTGGTTACACAACGGCCTCCTTCAAGACAGTCGGGACTGTTCCTCTCCCAAGGAGACAGTAATCTTCTCTTGGAGTTGGCTAGCTGTAATTAGCCAAGATAGGCAAGGGTCAAGAACACAGGAGGTTGGATGAACCCCTTCAAGCACCTTGTCCACATCAGGCCACAGCAACTGAAACTCATCCTGAACCGGACTAGATGGTGCTTTGGATGCCTCCATAGGAACTGCACTAACAGTGGGGTCAAGATCAGCTTGGATAGGAATGATTTCATTGTCAAACTATCTTGCAAATCTTTCACAGCAGATCTTTGAGGGTTCTAATGTATTCTTTCCAGGTTTTACTTGTAATAAACCTTTTACCCCCTGGAAAAGCTCTGCTAGATGGCTACCGGAGGATGTAATGGTAGCGGAGAAGTAACTTCACTTTGCCATCACTGCCTACAAAGTAGGCATGGCTTATACTTGGTCATTTTCACCATGAGACTTGTGCCACTTAGGTGGAGTCTTGTCCCTGCTTCATTGCACTGGACTGTCTGGTCAACCAGGAAGCTAACTTTGCTCTGCAGCACAGAAGAGAACACATGGGAGCAGTCATGTCACAGGCCTGTTCCATCTCCAAAGGGAGACCAGGACTTTGACAAGAGCACCAGTCATGTCAGCTGGAAACTCCCCAAGAGCATTCAGAAATCCATCACATTCCATAAGTCTCCAGGGGCAGACCAACTTAATGGGTCCACCAGCCCTGCAGAGGGAAATGGCAGCTGCCAATCTAAATCTCTTCAGGAAGTGGTCTGACCATGGGGTCCACAGAACAACCCAAATGCACACACTTCCCCAGACTTCCTGCTTAGTCAAAAATACCAGATCTAAAGTGTGACCTGCAGAGCGTGCTGGGCCAGTGATGTATCGAGACAGCCCCAGAGTTCTCATGGCAGCTGTGAAGTCCCAAGTCAAAAGACTGTGCCTCGTGGGTGCCAGGAGAAGGGTGTTCACTTTCCAGGTCCAAGCAGATCCTGAGACCCCACCCAATTGCCCACCCTTCTGGGGCTCACCCTTCTCCACAGCCTCACGGGTCTGCTGGTTGCTCATATTGGGGTATGGTGTAGAACCCAGACTGAAGGCTTCCCAGAGCAGGATCCCAAAGCTCCAGACATCACTTTCTGAGGAGTATCGGCCTAAGGGGGAAGGAAGAGTGCGCATTGAGCTGTGGCACTTTCTGGAGTCTTGGGTGAAAGGTGCCCAGGTCACACATGATCCTGGTCTCCTGGGTACCCAGACCCATCTACTACCAAGAGGAAGACACACGATCTGTGACTAGCAGCTGAGATGAACCAACTGTCCTGAGGAGTCTCATCAGGATATCCTCCCGGCTTCTCTCCCCTGTAGAGGCTCATCAGAAGGCCTCCTGGCTTCTCTCCCCTGCTTGCCATTCTGGAATGGACCTCTTGAGTACACTGCCCTAGAGCCACAGCTGTAGGTACCGTAACTGAGTGCCTCTGGAGCCGTCCACTTCACAGGGATCTGTTTCATGCCACCCGTGGAGGAGTAAACACCATCCTCCTGTTCCCGTGACATCCCAAAGTCGCTTATCTTCAGAGTGTTCTTCTCTGTCACTAGACAGTTCCGTGCTGCCAGGTCCCTAGGGGGTGGGAGACCCAAACACACCACTGACACCAATGCTTGGGGGCAGATTTATATATGCCAATGCCTGGAGCACCCCAGCAATTCCTCTCTACCTTGGAGGGGCCTCCAAACACTGCGTACTAGATTTGGTACCTCCAAGCGGGCCTGTGCCTAAGCTGGCTGCACAGCTGCATTTGGCTAATTCTCTTCCCTTCTTGCTAGAGGAAGAAGAGGCAGAAAATACCCATGGCCACAGCTTTGCCTTTTCTCCAAGGAACATGCCTTTGGCTGATGCTCCAGTCTTCAACAGGATAAGAGCACCACCAGTATCACACCACGGCCTCCACCAAGGCTCTGTTAAGGCTACGGTCCAAGGGACAGGAGGCCCTGGAGGCTGGGTGAGGTGAAGATGGCAGCATTTGAGGGAGGGAGATGTGTGATGGCAGGAAAGCCACTGGAGGAGCCTGGGCAAAAACTGCCATTCCTGGCCGGGGAGGGAGGGAGTCACTCCTGACACAGCCATGGGGTGGGCTGGGACAACTGACCGGTGGATGCAGTGCTTGCTCGCCAGGTACGCCATCCCTGCTGCAGCATTCTCCATCATCTTCAGAAGTTCCTTGACTCTGAGCTGAGCTCCCTCATTTCGCAGGAAAGTCAGGAAGTCACCTCCTGCGGAAGGGGCGGTGGCAGACAACTCAGCAATGGCATCCCAACTGATGTAACCCAACTGATGTAACGTCCCGTGCGTGTGATGGGTCAGGGCATGCACCGCGCACGCGCACACACGTATACACCCCTCCACCCAAAGAGGGTGGTTGGGAGAGGTTATAGCCTCCCCCTCCCCAATATCCCTTATCCAGGTTGCGGCTTCCCCAGTGCTGTTAGCAGTGGGGAAACAGCAATGTGTTCTATTCCTTGCCGCCACCACCCAGCCGATTAGCCATCAGGAAAGAGGGGGAAAGTGGGCTGCGCAGGGAGCAATGGGCCATGTGCGGTCTGCAGGCCATGTGTTGCCTGTCTGTGCTTTCAGGCCAGGAGCCAGGGCAGGTGGGTACCACAAAGGGCCTGGAGGTCAGCCCTTAGGGTCTGCTTGAGAGGCACATGGGTGGAGATGCCTTCCCGGTTGGGAGGGAGAGAAGACAAGCATTTGCAGCTTTGTGGAGAACAGCTACTGTACATTTGATGGCAACACCAGAGACTGTTCTTGATGGGCCCTGCAACATCACAAGACTTGGAAGAAACTTCTTTTGTGCAAACCAGATGGCCCAAGTGGTCTCCCCTCACCAGCTGCAGAGCACGTGCATTTTCGAGAGCTTTAAATTAAGGGCCCCAAGGCTGTAGAAAAAAGCAAAGGGCACATGAAAGGCTAGACTTACCCTGAACTAGCTCCATGACAATGTAAATGGGATGCTTCTGGGTGCAGACACCAATGAGCCGGACAATATTGGGGTGGCTGTATTGCTTCAAGATCCTGCAAGGGGAGCCAAAGGAGACACAACTGGGGGAGGGCAGACCGCATGCCAGCGGGCTTCCTCAGCACCGAAGCTGCGCTGCAAGCCGCCGGCCCCCTCCCGTACAAACGTTGAGCGGGAGCCTCTGGGGCTAGGAAAGCACGAACGCCGCAGCAAGGCAACAGCCTCACTGGCAGGCTGCCCTTGATCCCAAGCTCCCTACGAGTCGCTCTGTGCCGGGAATTCACAGGGATCTGGCCATTAACCAAGTGCCTGTGCCAGCTGATCAAGCTTGGTCGTCTTTCGAAAGACCTCTTCCAAAGAAACCACGGGAGGGAGAACAATCGCATTTCCCCACCCACCTGCTAGTGGACTGGGGAAAGAGCCATCCCTCAGAAGAGCACACACTTTCTATGCATACAAAAAGTGCCACATTTATTTATTACATTTCCATACTGCCCAATAACAAAAGCTCTCTGGGCGATTCACAGCATCCAAACCCCAGCACATCCTGGTAGGGCTAGGAAAGGCTACTGCCTCAAATCCTGGAAAGCCACTCACAGGCAGCGCATCCAGAGGCATTTTTATTGTGCAGACAATATGGAGCCAGATGGACCAATTGTCTGACTTGCCAGTAGTTACATGGGTCCCTACGTTCATTTGTAAGGAAGCTCCCAGAGTGGTTTAGCCAAGGTCTCCAATAGTTAGATGACCCTTGATAAAAGAGCCTCAGTTGCCCAGGGTTTGCTCCACACGCACCTGGCCTCCTGCAGGAATCTGGCCTTGAGTTCTGGTGGGAGAGTTTCACGGCAGGACTTCACAGCCACGGGAGTGTTGTCGCAACGCAAGCGCCCACCAAATACCTCTCCAAAGTTACCCTGGAGAAAGAAGAAGGCAGCCAAGGGCACTGCTGGCTTCCCATCTACCCAGCTCACCTTTTGCCCATGGAAACATGGTTCAGAAGCAGGGCTGGTCCAGGAAGGCAGGGCAGTACCAGGCTGCTTCCTGGTTGCATCCTGCAGGTATCTGTGCATTCGGAATCTAGTTTGTGCAGCAGACCTGCATTGCTCCAGGGACCACGGGCAAGAGCAGCATGGCAAGGAAGCAGGGTGGCCAGCCAAGGTGCAGCTTGCCCAGGGCAGGCTGCAACATGTGCAGGCCCAGCCGTCTTGCCACCTGAGAGGCCCTCCGATCAGGACCCTTCTCAGGACCGGAATAGGGTTCTGCCCATCTGTGCTGGGTTATTCCCATTCAGCAGCTAAGGCTGAGAGGCAGCAAGTTTCTTAAAGCTGTGGAATGCCTGGCTTACATGGCTTTAGTCAATCCAAGATGGCGGAATAGCCTGCAGGTGATGCCCAGCCAGCGTGCTCCCTCCGCCTGCATCATCACTGCCATCCTGAGGGCTACTCACCTGCCCAATACGCTCTCCAAGCAGCACATCCTCATGGTCCAACACCCACTTGTCCTGGAGCAAGAGCAGTCAGTCACAGGGCAGGAAACTCCATGTGAGCCTCCCTTACTTAGCCCTGTCCAGGGGTAGGGGAGGGTTTGGTCAAGAGCAGTACCTTGATGATGGGCTTAGCCAAGATGATGCCACTCTTCTTTGTGATGGGCTGCTTGGACTTCAGGAAATTGTCAATGAGCAGTGGGATGCTGGGAAAAGCTTCACCCTCCAGGCGATACAGGTTCTAGGGAGAAATTCCACAAGAGCAGCCTTGTTAGTCCGATGCAGCACGTAGGCACAGGTCCTGCTCTGGTAGGTAGGAGTGGTGATGGGAAAGAAGCTGCGTGGCCAGTTAATTTGCTTGATTTATCCTCCACTCTATCCTAATAGGTGTGTCCTAAGCCTGACCTCGAACCGCATTTTGACTGACAGAGCATTCCAGCCAAATAAGCCAGCAAACCATCTATCTGTGATCCTGGTCCAGAAGCATCGTAGAGCTTTCGCACTGGCAAGCTTCAGTGTCCTCCCCTCAGCTTCTGGAGGGAAGACATCATAAAAACCCCTACCATGAATGCAAGTGCCCCTGGGACTTTGGAGAATCATAGAATCGTAGAATAGTAGGGCTGGAAGGGGTCTACAAGGCCATCGAGTCCAACCCCTGCTCAATGCAGGAATCCAAGCCAGAGCATCTCTGACAGGTGGCTGTCCAAGCTGAAGCTGAATTGGTCACTCATGTTCTCCTGTATTGCTCCTTTTACTGTGACCTACGCAAAAAAATTATTGAACCTCTTTTATTAAAACCACCCAGTTATTCAGATGCTTTTTATGTCTTTTCATTTCTTTCTGATCAAAATGCAGCCACCACTCTTAGCATTGCCGAATCCTGTGCTGCGGCATGCAAAACTCACCAGGAACTGACCTCGGAGACTGTAACCTTCCTTGGGAGACTGCAATATGATCACAAACTTTATAATATTGTTGCCTGATTTCTCCACATTTCATCTCACCTTATATTTTTCTCTTATTTTGTCTCATGTTTTCTGTGTGGATTTTCTGTGTTTTCTGTGTTTTTATTTGATATGCTGGCCATTGACCATAACAGTAAAATGGCTCGCTCACGCCCATCGGAGAGCAAGAAGGCCGCGTGCGGGCCCAGATGCAGCATGCCACCCGGCTGCTCAGTGGGGCTGCCTCAGAGAAGGCGCGGCCCCTCTCCCTCCCCAGGCCTCCCCTGCCCTCGCTGTTCCGTGGTCACTCACGTCAGCCGCCTGCAGGATGAAGTGTCGGGGCTGCCCGTCCCACAGCACCGAGAGCACGTACTCCCGCTTGCCTTGGCTCTCTCGGACCAGGAAGTCCCCTGGGGCCTGCAGCAGCCTCTGGACCTCCCCACGGGGGACAGCACCGTGATACCAGGCTTGCTGGCTGAGGGGCTGCTGCACCTCTGGCAGGAGGGCCACCGGGGGTGGCAGCTGAGGAGAGAGAGGAAAGGGACAGCGTGCAGTCGCCCAGGTGGGCAGCCCCCACAGCGGGGAAGGCCAGGCCAGGCCAGGCGTGGGGCCAAAGCAGGAGTCCTCCCTCCCCACCACACACGAAGTGGAGGCATAGCCACCAGAGGGCACAGCTGAGTGGGGCAGAGGTGGGCAGGCGTCTCACCCTGGAGTGGGGGGCACTCACCGAGAGGCGTGGGCGGAAGATGCCTGTGATGTGGTGTTTCAGGGCCTCGAGGGCCGGCATCCGACTTCCATCCTGCTCCTGCCAGAGGAGGAGGGCCCAGAGTGAGTACAAACTCGGGGGGGGGGGGCTGTTGGGCACACAGAGTGGGGCGGAGGGGCACTGGCTGGCTCAGCCAAGCAGGGCTTGATTTGCAAAGGCCACCGGCTGCCCATTCATGAGGCCCAGGAGCCATGCCCCAAAGGCCTGTGGTCCAGTGCCCCAGAGAGGGCTTCCAGGGACCACGAGAGCTGGAGCGGCCTGCTTCTTGCTCCAAGGAGCACCAAGCCCAAGCGGCTGGGGGGAGGTGCCGTGCCGTCCAGGCAGGGCAGACGACGGTGCTTGCGAGCCCCCCGGTCCTTTGCTGGGCCCCCGGGAGTTCCCAGACCCGCCAGGGGGCCTGCACCCACCCCAGGAGACAGGGCCAGGTTGTCCTCCTGCAGCGCCGGGGCAGGGGGGGCTTCCCTGGATCCCAAGGCATCCAGCTTGTGCCGCAGCAAATCCCTCTGGGCTTGGAGCTTGTCCTGAGCTCCCTGGGCGAGCTGGAAGAGGTGCAGGGCTTCATGGAGGGCCTGGCGCTTCCCCAGCAGTAGGATGCTGTCGAAGAGAAAGGCAGAGACACCCGCTCGTGTGAGGGGTGGCGGTGAGGCACCATACGGGTCAGTGTCATTCCTGTGTGTGGGTTCCCCCCCCCCACCCCCACGGGCCAGTAAAAGGACACAGCTACTGGTGAAGATGATCAGATGGGACACTGCGAGCTGCAGAAAACAGTGCTTTACAGAGCACACAGCAGAGGTAGGGACATTTGGATCTGGCCCCTGGCACCTTCTCATCCACCCAATGTGTAGCTACGAGGTTGGGGGCGTGGGGGGATCCCATTGAACGGGACCTTTTCCCTTCACCTAATTGCCCCGTGGGGGAGGGAAAGGCCCTCCCTCACCTCTCAGCACACTGCCAGCCCCCAAAATCCCCCCTGCACAACCATGGGGCTTAGGAAGAAAGCTCCTGTGGGAGCCCATGTCATGGGGGGCGGGTAGCAAGGGGGGGTGAAGTGGGAAGAGAGGGAGAAGGGATTGAGAGAATGGAGTGTGGGTCTGAAAGCCAGTGTGGGGAGGCCCTGGCCCCACCCACCTTTGGCTCAGCTCCACGCCCCCACCCCAGCATACAGCCCTGGACAGGTCATTCCCAAGGAAAAGTGGCCCTTAGGGGGAAACAGGTCTTCCACCCCGACATACAAAAGCTGCAAAATGTTGTATCTAACACAAGAAGTCCCTCACTACTTCTCACAGCATTAGATCATGAGGAATCCTGGGAACACGGCATGGATGGGGGTCAGAGGTTCAAAATAGAAATAATAGTTCAAGGAAAAGTTAAAAGGTCTTGAAATCTGATGTCATTCACTGAGGATTGGACAGATAGCTTTTGAAGTCTGACATGCAGCCAGAATATTCCGCCTTATGAAACAGTAGCTAGTTAAAGAACAGGTAGCTCAGTGTAGGAATCCATGGACATTTCTCGCAACAGAGGGATGTAAATAGTGGGGTCCCCCAAGGCTCTGTATAGGGACCCGTGCTTTCTAATTTGATCATCAGGGTTCTAGAGTCAGGGGTGAGCAGTGAGGTGGCCAAGTTTGTGGACTGCTTGTCCACTTGTAGGAGAACGTTTAGGGCGCGATCCTACGCATGTTTCAACAGAAGAAAGTCCTACAACTCCAAGCATTCTGGCTGGGGAATTCTGGGAGTTGTAGGATTTTCTTCTGTTTAAACATGCGTAGGATTGTGCCCTTAGAAGATCTGTTAGATCTGACAGTTAAAGAAAGGGTTGCCCTCAGTCACCACGAAGCTATAGGCAAGTATATAAGCAGTTGGCCTCCCTTTTTAGAACTTGTGGTAATTAACTTGTTTCTGTTTAAAGATTAAAAAAGAAAAAAAATCTACTGCTTCTTCTGATATTGTCTGATATCTTTTATTTTGGATATTAAGTTCATTTCTTCATTTTAGAGTTATCATAGTTACATTTTTTTGCTTAAGATTTATTTATTTTATTAAGATGTGTCTCTTTCTTTAAGAGAGCAACCCTATGTCCTCTAGACAGCGTCCAGGGGAGATAGGGATTTTCCGTTTCCCAGCTCCAAGCTCATTGCCAGGGAACCGTGCTCCCCACCCCCACCCCCTCGCAGACGGGGCAGAGAGGACTGCTGTGGCTGCCCCTCTGTGCCTGCTTGTAACACGGAGCACGGACGGGGCGAAAAGGGGGCATTCCCAGGGGCGGGGGGAGACCACAGACACTGTTCTAGACAGCTTCTGATGTGGTCTCCAGCCCCGCTCCCACCCCCACCCCAAAGCTGCGCTTAGACACCCGAAATCAGGCGTCTACAGCAAGCTGTGGGGCAGCCGGAGCACAGAGGGAAGAGAGGCGACCATCTATCTCAATAGGATTGAGCTACGCTGCAAAATTTCACAACACATTGCTGTAGCAAATCATCCTTTCATTAACTTTGTGGTGGTGTTGATACATTGGAACACCAATCCATAATAATATTAATAATTGTCAAAAATTAGTCGACAGCAAATTATCAGAACGGAAATGAGCAGCGGAGCCAAACACAGAGCTCATGCCGAGAGCTGCGGCGGCACAGAAGCAGGGCACAGCAGTGAGGCAAGCGAAGAGCTGCCGCCGAGGGAGTTGCCTACTTTGGGTGCAGAAGTCCCCCACAGGACGAGGACAATGAGGCCACAATGCTCTGGGTACTGCGAGCACACGGCTCATGGTGCTGCTTCTGCGCCTCGGGTGGCGCGCAGCCTGGCATCTCCCCAGCCCGGCCTCCCTCAACAGCCGACAGGCCCAACCTGGTGTCCTCCAGGCTGCTTTCTGCTAGGAGTTGTCATCCAAACCTCAGGAGAGCCCCAGGCTGGGGAGGGCTGCTCTGCAGTCTCACCGCTCTCCAGGGGCTCCAGCCGCCTCCGCATCCTGGATTTCCGCCTTCAACATCTGGACACGCTGCTGGTGGCCAGCACTGCTCTCCATGGCACTTGCCAGCTCCTCCTCCAGGGAGGCGAGGCTGCAGGGGAGGGAGGGAGGGAGCAGCCTCAGCCTCCTGCCAGGCACAGCACTGGTATCCCCCTGAGACCAAGTGCACAGTTTGGGAGTCCTCCTGAACTCTGAGCTCACTGGGGAAGCCCAGGTGGCTGCAGTGTCCAGGAGTGCTTTTTACCAGCTTAGGCTGGTACGCCAACTGCAGCCCTCTCTGGAGAGGACGGACCTTGCCTCAGTTATCCACGCACTAGTCACATCCAGGCTGGACTAATGTAATGCGCTCTACTTGGGGCTGCCTTTGAAGACAGTTCAGAAACTCCAGCTTGTGAAGAATGCGGCTGCCCAAGTATTGGTGGAGGCGAGGCGATTCAATCATGTAACGCCTATACTGCCAGCTGCACTGGTTACCGATGCATTTCTGAGCCCAATTCAAAGTGCTGGTTTTGACCTTTAAAGCCTTAAATGGTTTGGGACCAAGTTACTTGAAGGACCGCCTACACCCTTATCAGCCTGCCCACACTTTAAGATCAGAAAGAGAGGCCCTTCTCATTTGCCCACCTGTGAGAGCAATCACATGGGTGACCACACGTGAGAGGGCCTGCTCTGCAGTGGCCCCACACCTCTGGAATAAGTTGCCATCGGAAGCCCGCCATGCTCCATCATTGCAGACTTTTAAGAAAACAGTATTCTACCTTGGCCTTCTCGTGATATGACTGCTATTGTTGCTGGTACCACTGTTAACAATGTTGCTGGTTTTATTGTTGGCTTTTATTGTTGCTTTTATTGTTCTTATGTTTTTATCACTTTCAATAATTTAACAGTTTTTATGTATTTTATTGCCGTGAGCCGCCTTGGGAGGGCTTCAGCCCTGAAAAATGGCCAAGAAATGTTATAAATAAAAAAATAAGAGAACACAGACAGAGGTGATGGGAGCCACAAGGGTCACAAGCCACCTCCAGCTCTCCCCTGTGGTCTGCTGAGCTTCCAGCAAGGCAGGACGCAGAGCCAGAGCATGGCGCTGGGCCCACCAGGAGGGTGGGCCCAGCCTCCCGGCCTCGGCCTCTTCTCCATGCACAGCATCAGGCACCAGCATGTGCTCCATGGAAGGGAGGTCTCCCCCTGGGACCCCCCCCCCCGGTGCCCTTTTGGGCTGGACAGAAGGGAGAAGGGCACAGCCACACTCCTCCGTCCAGGCCCTGGCCCTCGCCAGCCCCAGGGCAGCCCCTTCCCCATACACACGTGTGCTGCATGCTCTCTAGGGTGAGCTCATTCAGCTGGAGCTCCCCAGCTTGCAGGCCCGCCGTCTCCATCTCCTCCAGCAGCGTCTTGTCGAAAGTTGCCATGACTGGGGGCTCGCTCCCACACCTGGGGAGAAAGACATGGCCCAGAGCCAGAGGGAGGGGCGGCTTGCTGGGCAATGCCAAGCCAGGCACAGCACAGCCCAGCCCCGGAGACAGACAGCCCAGCAGGCAGTACCTGCACGGGGGAACAAAGTCCTGGTACTCCGTGGCAGGCTGGAGGCGCTCAATGGCCCGGCCCATGGCCTGGTGCACAGTCACCATCTCCTCCTGCACCAGGCTGGCGATGCTGGCGTACTCCTGCAAGGCTGCCTTCCTGTTGGTGCAGAAACAGCACCGGGCCGGTGACTCACTGGGGCAGCCAGCGGAGGTGTAGCGCCCGAGCCCAAGCCATCCCCGTACCCAGCCAGGGAGGGAGCAGCTGCTGAGGTCACTGCCGCCGCCCTTACGTGATGTGAGCCATCTCCTGGTGCAGGCTGTGCAAGGACTGGCGCACCCTGGGCAGGGTCTGCCGGTAGTGGGTGGTGTGCTGCACTTCAGCAGCCTTCAGAGCCAGCACGTACTGGTTGTGCAGGGAGTAGAGCTTCCAGAGGCTCCGGACATATCTGTCTTTGGCCTTCTCGCGTTCCTTTTCTGCAGGGAGAGCCACACCAGAGTAGGATCAGAGTTGGACCAGCTGCACATACAGCAGCCTTACTAGGCAAACCGATGCAGCAGCCAGGAAAAGGTTCTTGAGGCTGTGCCACACAGCTCAAAGGGAAGGCTGGCCCAGTCTGCAGCTGCTGTGAGAAAGACAAATCCCACGCTTAGGATCTTTAGGGAAGGAACAGAAAACAGCGTGGCCAATGTCGGAATGCGCTTCTGCAACTCTAGGGCATGAGCACATGCGGGGATGCTGCCCACAGTTCTGGTTGCCACACAAGCTGCTCCAGCTGGTCCAGGGACTACAGAAGCAGGCAAGCTCCCAGAGAGCGAGCGAACAGAGTGAGCGGACAGGGGGAGCCAACAGGAGTTGGCCAGGGGAGTTCGGCAGGGGAGGTCCCTAACATTTTTTTTATTTTTTTACTAACTTTTTTTTCATTTATTTGTCTTGTAACACACACTTCCACACCAGTGGGACTCTGCTTTTAACCTCTACTGAGTGGAGGAGCAGGCACAGGCTAGTCTAAAACAATCACAAAGCTAGACACAAAAAGGGAAAAGAGGCTATGGAAGGACAAGACTCTCCAGTGGTGGTGACCTGCAAGGTGTATGCAATGTTTGTTTTCTTGCCTGAGAACAACATGGCCTACACCTGCAACAAGTGCAAGTTGATCACGCTGCTGGAAGAAAACGTAAGTGGACTGGAGCGGCGACTGTCGACCCTCCGGGGAATAAGAGAACATGAAGAGCTCTTGGACAGAATGGGGGAACTACAGCAGCAAAGGGAAGACCAGAAGCTTGAAGAGCAACAGCAAGATGAGGCAGTGGGAAATGCTGAGGTGAAGAAAAATGGAATAGAGGATACTCCTTGGAAAAGGGTGACAGTTAGGAGAAGAAGAACTAGACGCCACTCTGCACCAGTGGAAGGAGTGGAGCTGTGGAACCGATTCCAGGTACTTGCGGATGAGACTGGAGGACAGCCTGCAGAGGAAGAATCACAGGGGAACCTGCATGAGAGTGAGCAAGAGGCTAAAGGTCAGTCAAACAGAGGCGATGAAACCCAGGCCTACAAGAAGAAGAAGAGAAGAGTGGTAGTAGTGGGAGACTCCTTGCTGCATGGGATCGAGACCCAAGTATGTGGCGAAGACCCATGGACTCGCCAGGTATGTTGTCTCCCGGGAGGACAGATTAGAGACGTGACTGAAAGGTTGCCTGCACTCATAAAGCCCACTGACAGGGATCCCTTTCTTCTCATCCATGTGGGAACAAATGATACCACCAAGCAGAGCTACGAAGAGATCACGTCAGACTTTGAAGCTTTGGGAAGGAAACTCAAGAACTTTGGGGCCCAGATAGTTTTCTCATCCATCCTTCCAGTAGTTAGAAGAGGGATAGAAAGGGAATGAAAAATACTACAGGTGAATGACTGGCTACAAAGGTGGTGCCGACGAGAGAGATTTGGATTCTGGGACCACGGGCTATACTTCCTGGAAGATGGGCTGTTGGCAAGGGACGGGTTGCACCTCACAAAGGCTGGGAAGAATGTGTTTGGCCACAGCATGAAGAACTTCATTAGGAGGGCTTTAAACTGAATCCTACGGGGAAGGGAGGTGTAATGTTGGGGGTAACAATGGACATAGGCGCATGCACTGCAATGGAGAGAACAGCTCTGATAGCGCCCAATAATAGTCTTCAGACACATGTAGGAAGAAAGCCAGACTATGAAGCACATGGTCTTCGATGTCTATATACTAATGCCCAGAGTATGGGAAACAAACAGAACGAACTTGAACTCTTAATACAAGAGGGAAATTATGACCTGATAGGTATAACTGAGACTTGGTGGGATGACTCTCATGACTGGAATACAGCAATTGAAGGATATAACTTGTTCAAAAAGAACAGGAGGAACAGAAAGGGAGGTGGAGTTGCACTGTATGTGAAAAATACATATCTCTGCACAGAAATACAGGAGGAGGAGCTTGGTAGCCCCATCGAGAGCATCTGGGTTGAAATAAATGGAGCAAAGAATAAAAGTAACCTGGTGGTCGGAGTCTACTACTGGCCACCCAATCAAGAAGAAGACAAGGATGAAACTTTTGAAAAGCAAATAGCCAATGTTTTAAGGAAGCATGATGCAGTAGTCATGGGGGACTTCAATTTCCCCGATATTTGTTGGGAGACAAATTCTGCAAAACATGGCCCCTCCAGGAAATTCCTGACTTGTGTGGTGGATAACTTCCTCCTACAGAAAGTAGAGGAAGGAACTAGAGGATCGGCTATCCTTGACTTGATCCTAACCAACAGAGATGACTTAGTGGATAAAGTAGCAGTTACAGGAACTCTGGGGGAAAGCGACCATGTTGTACTTGAGTTCTTGGTTCTAAGGGAAGCAAAAGCCGAGTGTAGTCAAACGCGTACCCTGGATTTTAGGAAAGCTGATTTTCATAAACTCAGAACAATGATCAGTAAGGTCCCATGGCAAGCGATGCTAGCAAGAAAAGGAGTCCAAGATGGGTGGGAGCTTTTAAAAAAGGAAATTCTCAAGGCACAATCACAAACAATTCCAACAAGAAGAAAAGCTGAAAGACAACAGAAGAAGCCAATGTGGCTTCACAAAAAGCTTAGGGATGACCTGAAAACAAAAAAGGACACATATAGGAAGTGGAAAGAAGGCCAAGTAACAAAGGATGAGTACAGGCAGATAGCACAGAATTGCAGGGATGGCGTCAGGAAGGCTAAAGCTGAGAATGAGCTGAGGTTAGCAAGGGATGTTAAAAACAACAAAAAGGCTTTCTTCAGCTACGTGCATAGTAAAAGGCACAGGAAAGAAATGGTGGTTCAGCTGTTAAATAAGGATGGCAAAACGATAACAGATGACAAAGAAAAGGCAGAGGTGCTCAATTCCTACTTTGGCTCAGTCTTCTCCCAAAAGAGGGTCTATGACCCCCCTGGCAAAGGCGAAGTACAGGCTGAAGGGGCAGGATTGCAGCTTGAGATCGACAGGCATATGGTTAAGGAACACCTCATTACTTTGAATGAGTTCAAATCTCCAGGGCCAGATGAACTGCATCCTAGAGTCATAAAGGAACTGGCAGAAGAACTCTCAGAACCGCTGTCTATTCTCTTTGAGAAATCATGGAGGACGGGGGACGTGCCAGATGACTGGAGGAGGGCTAACATTGTCCCTATCTTCAAAAAGGGCAAAAAGGAGGAACCTGGGAACTACAGACCAGTCAGTCTGACATCAATCCCTGGGAAAATTCTGGAGCAGATGATAAAGCAATCCATCTGGAAGCACCTTGAAAACAATGCTGTGATTACTCGAAGCCAACATGGATTTGTCAAAAACAAGTCCTGCCAGACAAATCTGATTTCATTTTTTGATCAAGTAACCTCCCTTGTAGACCGTGGGAATGCTGTAGACATCATATACCTCGACTTCAGCAAAGCTTTCGACAAAGTGCCCCATGATATCCTGATGAGCAAACTAGCTCGAAGTGGGCTAGATGAAACAACGATCCGGTGGATCCACAGTTGGGTACAGAATCGGACTCAAAGAGTGCTTATCAATGGGACCTTCTCAAGCTGGGGAGAGGTAACGAGTGGGGTACCGCAGGGCTCAGTCCTGGGCCCAGTGCTCTTCAACATTTTTATTAATGACTCGGAGGAGGAGGTGCAGGGAATGCTGATCAAATTTGCAGATGACACAAAATTGGGAGGGATAGCTAATACTTTGGAAGACAGAAACAAAATTCAAAGTGATCTGGATACACTGGAGTGCTGGGCAGAAAACAACAGAATGGCATTAAATAGGGACAAATGCCAAGTTCTGCACCTAGGAAAAAGAAACCAAATGCACTGTTACAAGATGGGGGATACGTGGCTCAACCACACTACAAGCGAGAAGGATCTTGGAATTGTTGTCGATCACAAGCTGAAGATGAGCCAACAATGTGATGTGGCTGCAAAAAAGGCCAATGCTATTTTGGGCTGCATTCATAGAAGCATCGCTTCCAAATCCCGGGAAGTACTAGTTCCCCTCTACTCAGCACTGGTTAGGCCTCATCTGGAGTACTGTGTCCAGTTCTGGGCACCACACTTTAAGAAGGATGCAGACAAACTGGAGAGGGTTCAGAGGAGGGCAACAAAGATGATCAGGGGACTGGAAACAAAGCCCTATGAAGAGAGACTGAAAGAACTGGGCATGTTTAGCCTTGAGAAGAGAAGACTGAGGGGAGATCTGATAGCGCTCTTCAACTCCTTGAAAGGTTGTCACAGAGAGGAAGGCCAGGATCTCTTCTTGATCATCCCAGAGTGCAGGACACGGAATAATGGCCTCAAGTGACAGGAAGCCAGATTCCGGCTGATCATCAGGAGAAACTTCCTAAGTTTCAGAGCAATACGACAATGGAACCAATTACCTGGGGAGGTGGTGGGCTCTCCCATACTGGAGGCCTTCAAGACGAGGCTGGACAGCCATTTGTCAGGGATGCTCTGACTTGGATTCCTGCATTGAGCAGGGGGTTGGACTCGTAGGCCCCTTCCTACTATTCTATGATTCTATGATCTCAAAACGGATATGGCAGAGCTGGAAAAGGTGCAGAAAATGGCAGCCCAAACAATCAGGGCGCCAGAGCGGCTCCATCCTGAGGAAAGGCTACAACCTTTGGGACTTTTACGCTTAGAAAACAGGCGAGTAAGAGGGAACAGGACAGAGGTGAGTAAAAGGATGCATGGGGAAGGGGCAGTGGGCAGGGAGAGGTTTTCCTCCCTTTCTCATAATACTAGATCCCAATAGGGTCACCTTACGAAGCTGAATGGTGGGGGATTTAGGACAGGGGAAAGGAAAGACTTTGGGCACAATCCTATGCGTGTTTAGACAGAAGGAAGTCCTACAACTCCCAGCATTCCCCAGCCAGCATAGCTATGCTGGCCAGGGGATGCTGGGAGTTGTAGGACTTCCTTCTGTCTAAACACGCATAGGACCGCGCCCTTCCTCACCCAGCACACAATTAAGCAACAGAACGCGCCACTGCAGGATGCAGACAAGCCCATGGAGAAGGCGATCAGCAGCTACTCATCAGGATGGCTCTGTGCTGCCTCCCAGTCAATGGGGTGCGAGAGCAGCAGGAGCGGTCTGTTGCCCTCGAGTCCTGCTAGGCAGCTTCCGGGAGACGTCTGCTGGCTGCTGCACAAAGCAGGCGGCCGGCCAGACATCAGGCTCTTCTGCTGCTGCAGTGCCCAGGCATTCCTGCGGCCCCCTGCGCGGCCCCTGCCGGCTCCAAGGGCTCCAGCCACGCCCACCTTTGCTGGCCTCCTGGTATCTGCGCTTGGCCTGGGCGCTCTCCCGGACGTGGGCACGGTACTGGCCCTTCAACCGCTCAGGCTCTTGCTGGGTGGTCTGGAAAAGCCGGAGAGGGGGTCATTGGAAGGGTTGAGTCTGGCAGTCTGGGCGTCAGGCCCCAGAGGGGCCACCCCCGCCCACCCCGCCTCTAGGTATTGCAGAGGCAGAGAGCTCTCCCACGTCGCAGCAGGCCCACGTCTCCACGAGGGTCACCACTCTGTCGGAGGGAAGCAGGGCAGGCAGCCGTACCCGGATGAAATCCTGGCTCATTTGTTGCCACTGCTCACTGTAGCTCCGGCGCAGCAGCTGCTTGTCACGGATCAGCAGGCCCAGCTTGTTCAGGGGCCCCGAGACCAGCGCCTCTGCATGGCGCTGCAGCATCTGGCTCAGTGCCTCAGTCTGGGTCACCAGCGACCACCAACACTGCAAGCAGGAAGGGGAGACACACAGGGGCAGGCAGCTGGGCGCAGAGAGTGCCTTTCCCGAGGCCGGGGGGGTTCCGGCACCACTTCCACCACGCCCTGAGCAGCCACACCACAGTGGCAGGGGGCCCCTCCCCCTTCATGGGTGTGGCTTACAAGCAAGGAGTCAAACCACTCAATTTCTTGGTTCGGTTCCGGTTCTGGTTCTGCTGCTGCTGCAATTGGAGTTGTTCTGGTTTGGTTCCAGTTTAGATCAATAAAGGTTCAGCAACCAGTTCTGGTTCACATGATAAAATCTAAATATATGGCGCAGTGGGATGGAGTGAGTGAATCGCTCCAAAACTGTTGCAGTGGTGTCACCAATGAGAACTGGGAAGCAGGCACGAAACAAAACATAAACTCCGAGTGCCTGCTTTCATTTGCTACTGCTTTGCTTTTATTTATAGCTGGATGGATAGACAGACACACACACAAACACACAGACAATCAGACAGGAGGGATGGATGGATGGATGGATGGATGGATGGAAGGTGAATGAGCACCCAACATCTACACAGGCTGGCTAAGGGTTTCCTTTTGTTTGTCACCTCTCGTCCTGTCAAGATATATGTTCATAGCATCTATCCACCTGAATGGGCCCCCTTTGACCCCTGTGTTCTCATCATTGTACAGTCCATGTTGTGAAGGCCGGCCTAACTAGGCCTTGGAAGTGGTTGGGCTCAGGCAAGCTGCCTGATGGGACTGAGAGCCTGCGTGTGTGTCTGACCACGAGAAGGTGGTTGTAATTCATTATAAGCAAGAAATTCCTGTCCACCAAAGGAGCTCATCCCCGAAGATAAGAAGGCAGCTGTGCTAAGACTGTTGCTGGGCTAAATTAACTCTTACTGTATTTTCTTTGTTCTCCAACTAACACTCTGTGTAAATGCATCCTGTTTTTTGTATCTGGAGAGACTCAGTTTCGACTGACTCTCCCACGGCTGTGAAGTGCTTTAATTAATTCCTGACTGCTCACCCTAACCTGCCTTGGATATTTCCTTAACGATGTTAAGGCCACATGGTAGACACCACGTATGTTGCATGTTGCCTATCTGGTATTGTTGTATCACCTTGCATACATGTTACGTGTTCATCTCTTCCACAGACCAAACGACCCATAGTCTCGCCCCTGCCTCTTGAAGACAGCTGAGTATAGAAACCTGTGCAAACCCCAAATATAGAAATACGTATATTCTCCCAGAGATTGGTTTTATGCTATGCGGTCTTTTGATTTTAGTATCACATCAGCTATTTTGTCCTTTGGTTTAAACCCTTATTTCAAGCTGGTAACTTGATTGTCTCTCCTCATGGTTCTGTTCTGATTCCAGTTCAACACGTAATAGTTCAAGTTCTATTCTGGTTCAGGAAACAGTAGAGGCCTGTTACGGTGTTTGGTTCATAGAATCCTGGAGTTGGAAGGGGCCACTGCAGCCATGGAGCCCAGCCCCCTGCTCAGTGCGGGAATCCAGTTTAAAGCAGCCCTCACATACGCTGCTCCTTCTTGGATCTGCCTTGTTGTGGTGAAGGGGCTTGCGTAACTCAGTGAAGCCATAAGCTGTGCCGTGCAGGGCCACCCAAGACGGACAGGTCATGGCGGAGAGTTCTGACAAAATGTGGTCCACTGGAGAAGGAAATGGCAACCCACTCCAGTATTCTTGCCAAGAAAACCCCATGGAACGTATCACAAGGCTAAAAGATATGACGCCGGAAGATGAGACCCTCAGGTCGGAAGGTGTCCAATATACTACTGGGGAAGAGCAGAGGGCATTTCCAAGTAGCGCCAGAAAGAGTGAAGCGGCTGGGCCAAAGCCGAAAGGACACTCAGCTGTGGATGTGTCTGGTGGTGAAAAGAAAATCCGATGCTGTAAAGAACAATATTGTTTAGGAACCTGGAATGTAAGATCAATGAATCAACGTAAGTTGGAGGTGGTCAAACATGAGATGGCAAGATTGAACATCGACATTTTGGGAATCAGTGAACTAAAATGGACAGGCATGGGCGAATTTAATTCAGGTGACCATTATATCTACTACTGTGGGCAAGAATCCCTTAGAAGAAATGGAGTAGCACTCATAGTCAACAAAAGGGTGGGAAAAGCAGTACTGGAGTACAATCTTAAAAACGATAGAATGATCTCAGTACGAATACAAGGCAAACCATTCAACATCACAGTAATTCAAGTCTATGCCCCAACCGCTGAGGCCGAAGAAGTTGAGGTTGATCAGTTCTATGAAGACCTACAGCACCTTCTAGAACTAACACCAAAAAAAGATGTCCTCTTCATCATAGGGGATTGGAATGCTAAAGTAGGAAGTCAAGAAATCAGCGGGATAACAGGCAGGCATGGCCTTGGTGTACAAAATGAAGCAGGACAAAGGCTAATAGAGTTTTGCCAAGAGAACACGCTGATCATAGCAAACACTCTTTTCCAACAGCACAAGAGGCGACTCTACACATGGACATCACCAGATGGTCAATATCGGAATCAGATTGATTATGTCCTTTGCAGCCAAAGATGGAGAAGCTCCATACAGTCAGTAAAAACAAGACCTGGAGCTGACTGTGGCTCAGATCATGAGCTTCTTGTTGCAAAATATCGGCTTAAACTGAAGAATGCAGGGAAAACCACTAAAGCATTCAGGTATGACCTAAATCATATCCCTTATGAATATACAGTGGAGGTGAGGAATAGATTTCAGGGATTAGACCTGATAGACAGAGTGCCTGAGGAACTATGGACGCAAGTCCATAACATTGTTCAGGAGGCAGCAACGAAATCCATCCCAAAGAAAAAGAAATGCCAGAAAGCAAAGTGGCTGTCTGGTGAGGCTTTACAAGTAGCTGAGGAAAGGAGGGAAGCGAAAAGCAAGGGAGAAAGGGGAAGATATATCCAACTGAATGCAGAGTTCCAGAGAGTAGCAAGGAGAGACAAGAAGGCCTTCTTAAATGAACAATGCAAAGAAATCGAGGAAAACAACAGAATGGGAAAGACTAGAGATCTCTTCAAGAAAATCGGAGATCTCAAGGGAACATTTTGTGCAAAGACGGGCATGATAAAGGACAAAGGAGGCAGGGACCTAACAGAAGCAGATGAGATTAAGAAGAGGTGGCAAGAATACACAGAAGAACTATACAGGAAAGATCTGAATGTCCCTGATAGCCATGATAGTGCGGTCACTGAACTTGAGCCAGACATCCTTGAGAGTGAAGTCAAGTGGGCCTTAGGAAGCATTAGTAACAACAAAGCTAGCGGAGATGACAGTCTTCCAGCTGAGCTATTTAAAATCCTAAGAGATGATGCTGTTAAAGTGCTGCACTCAATATGCCAACAAATTTGGAACACTCAGCAGTGGCCACAAGATTGGAAAAGGTCAGTTTACATCCCAGTTCCTAAGAAGGACAATGCCAAAGCATGTTCAAACTACCGTACAATTGCGCTCATTTCACACGCCAGCAAGGTTATGCTCAAAATCCTACAAGCTAGGCTTCAGCAGCATGTGAACTGAGAACTACCGGAAGTACAAGCTGGGTTTGCTGAGGCAGAGGAACTAGAGATCAAATCGCCAACATTCGCTGGATCATGGAGAAAGCAAGAGAATTCCAGAAAAACGTCTATTTCTACTTCATTGACTACGCTAAAGCCTTTGATTGTGTGGATCACAACAAACTGTGGCAAATTCGTAAAGAGATGGGAGTACCAGACCACCTTACCTGTCTCCTGAGAAACCTGTACGAGGGTCAAGAAGCAACAGTAAGAACCGGACACGGAACAACCGATTGGTTCCAAACTGGGAAAGGAGTACGACAAGGCTGTATATTGTCGCCCTGCTTATTTAACTTATATGCAGAGTACATCATGAGAAACGCCAGGTTGGATGCATCACAGGTCGGAATTAAGATTGCTGGGAGAATTATCAAAAACCTCAGATACGCAGACGATACCACCCTAATGGCATCTGGCCCCATCACTTCCTGGCATATAGAAGGAGAAGAAATGGAAGCAGTGACAGATATTATTTTCTTGGGCTCCAAGGTCACCGCAGATGGTGACCATAGCCATGAAATTAAAAGACGCTTGCTCCTTGAGAGGAAAGCTATGGCAAACCTAGACAGCATAGTAAGAAGCAGAGACATCACCTTGCCGACAAAGGTCCGTCTAATCAAAGCTATGGTTTTCCCAGTAGAAACATATGGCTGTGAGAGCTGGACTATAAGGAAGGCTGAGCGCTGAAGAATTGATGCGTTCGAACTGTGGTGCTGGAGAAGACTCTTACGAGTCCCCTGGACTGCAAGGAGGTCAAATCAGTCCATCCTAAAGGAAATCAACCCTGACTGCTCATTGGAAGGGCAGATCCTGAAGCTGAAGCTCAAATATTTTGGCCACCTAATGCGAAGAGAAAAGTCCCTGGAAAAGACCCTGATGCTGGGAAAGATTGAAGGCAAAAGGAGAAGGGGACGGCAGAGGATGAGATGGCTAGATTGCATCACCGATGCAATGAAGATGAACTTGAGCACGCTCCGGGAGAGAGTGGAGGACAGGAAGGCCTGGCGTGCTATGGTCCATGGGGTCACGAAGAGTCGGACACGACTTAACAACTGAACAACAACAACAACACATACGCTGTCCTGTCTTTGCTTGGCTACCTCCAGTGACAGAGAGCCCACCACCAATCTAGGCAGCTGGTCCAACCGTCTGACTGCTCTGACCGTAAGGAAGTTTTTCCTGAGGTTCAGCCGAAATCTGCCTTCCTGTAACTGAAGCCTGTTATTTTGTGTCCTGCAGTCTTGGATGATAGAGTGCAAGTTGCGGCCCCTTTCTCTTCAGCAACGCTTTAGGTACTTGGAAAGTGCGATCATATCCCCCCCGAGTCTTCTCTCCTGCAGGCAAAACATACCCATTTCCTTCAGTCTTCTGTTGTGGGACTTGGAGCCTTTCTACACAAGGCATTTATTGTGTGCTCGTGATTCCTCGCTTATGGTCATTTGCATGACGTTGTCATCCTCCAGGGCCTCTCTGTACTCTGCAACCATTATTGGGGGGGGGGGGTCCCTAATGGGGAAAGCCTGGAATTCTGTGAATGGTGACATGAAACCCTGGTGTATTTGTGCAATTTCACTATACCACAGCGCTACCTAGTGGTTGTGTAATGGAACATATAGAAAGGCAGAGAAAGAAAAACCCTAGGAAAAAAAAACCCATGTAAAGGAGCTGAGCTTAATCCCACAAAAAACCCGGAAGCAGAAACCTTGGTAAAGCGGCAGGTTAAAAGCCTCACGTAGAAAATCCTGTTTCTAGTCCCCTGATCATCTTTTTTGCTCTTTTCTGAACTTGTTCTGATTTATCTGGATCCTTCTTAAAGTGTGGTGTCCAGAACTGGACACAATATTCAAGGTTGAAGTATTCTTTCCTGTGATCTAGAAGCTATACTTCTATTGATGCAACCTAAAACTGCACTGCCTTTTTTTTTTGCAGCCACGTCGCATTGGTGACTCATTTTCAGCTTGTAATTGATTACAACTCCAAGATCCTTTTCACAGATTCAGGTTCAGTTTGACTCCCTTCTTCCAATCCACACATGACAAGGAAAACAGGAGTGGGGAGACGGCCTAGCAAATGGGCAGAAGAGCATCAGGTGAGGAAGCAGGGCAAAGCCGGGTGGGACCCAGCTTGGGGGGGGGGTACACTTTGCCAGGGCCTAGAGATCCAGGAGCTGCAGCCCAGGCTGCAGCATATTACCATGAGGGGAAAAACTGAGGCTACATTATAGATCCTGCTTGAGGATATTTATGGAAAATTATTTTCCTTTGTCTATGTATGTGTTGACTAGATCAGGGTGGGGAATTGTTTAGCCCCTGGGAGCCAGATGGTGCTTTGGCTGACTCCCTGGGGCTGGATGGCATCATCCCAAGGGCCTGTCCCCCGACATCGCAGGGGGTGTCTCCATGAGCTTGGCCAAGGCCAGCTGGCCATCTGCATGCTTGACGCTGCTTCCTCTGGCTTCTGGGCTGAGTCAGGGACTACTTGCTCAAGTTCCCTCTGGTCAGACGTTAAATAAGAACCTAGATCTTGATTTGCTCATAAAATTATCGTGTTTGGCAATAAATTTAAAAGTATAGTTTATTCAGACAATACGAATTTGCCGAGTTTACCTTTAAAAGCTTTTAAACATAATAATTTTATGAGCAAACCAAGTTATATATAACATAACTTTTGGAACAGAAAGGCCACGTTATGTTCCCGCAGGAGCCCTCCCCAACCTGGTGCCCTCCAGATGCTTCGGACCACCAGGCCCAGCATTCCTGGCCGTCGGCCCTGCTGCCGGGGGCTGATGGGAGTGGAAGTCCGAAGTATCTGGAGGGCGGGGGGGGGCAGGCCTTCAGAAGCAACGTGACTTCCGATCCGTAAAGAGCGCCGACGAACCTCGGCGCGGCTCATCTCTCGACTTCCCCCCGAATCTCCGCCTCCCGCCCGCCCGCCAGCGCCCTCCCCTGCATCCGGGGCGGGGCGGGCGCCCCGCGACCCTCGCCCGCCCGCTCGCTCAGGCGCGCCGACCTACCTGGCCGACCTGGCCGCGGCCGCCGGGCTGCGCGCCGCTGTCCTGCTTGCCGGCCAGGCCGAGCATCTGGTGCAGCAGGGCCGCGTACTCCCGGTCGCTCCTGGCTCGCTGCGCCATCCACTTGCGCAGCGCCTCCAGCAGGCGCAGCTCCGCCTCCTGCAGCTGCAGCAGGGCGCTGTGGCCCTCGGGGCAGCCGCACTGCGGCCCGAAGCCCATGGCGGCGCGGCTCCTGCCCTGCGGAGGCGCCGGGCGGTCAGGGCCCCGCTCTGCCCGGCGTCGGCGCGCCCCTCCGCTCGCGCCCCCCCGGGGGGCTGGGCAGCTGCCACAGCTCCTGGGCGGGGGCGCCCGCCGGGCAGCCGACAGCCCCCACCCCGGCGGGCTTGGGCGACCTGCGTTTCAGACCCGCAAGCCGGCTGGATGTGGGGCGCCGGGGCCGGGCCGCGGTTGCCACCAAGTGCAGCGGAGGCCGGCGGCAGCCACGGCGCCGCGGCTCTCCCTCCTGCCCGCGGGGGTGGGCGCGCGGGCTGCAGAGGCAACGCTCCCGCCCGGGGACGCCGTCTGCTCCGAGGCCCCCGCCGGCGGTACGGCTCGGGGCGCCGGCTGCGGCCGGTGGGCCCGAGCTGACCGCAGGGCACGCGGGCTCACGCCCCTCCCCGCCACCTGTGGACGTACCTCGCGCGACCCTGGTGCGTGCTCCCGCTGCCCGAAGCGGCGCCGGCCTGCTCGGGGCGGCCTGAGCGCGGAAGAGGAACAGGAAGCCTCCCCCCCCGCATTGCAAGATCCCCCTCTTGCGCACTCTTGCTTCCCCCCCCACCCGAAATCTGCAGGCCGAGCGCGGCCCTTCCTTCCCGGGGGAAGCGCAGCGCCGGGGCGCGGCGGGCGTTGGCCAAGAGCACCCTGGCCCTCGCAGGAGCGCCAGTCGTGCCCCTGGGGGGCCGGCCGGACAGGGAGCCCCCACGCCAGCTGTGCTCGGGCCCGGCCTGCGGCTTGGCCAGCGGCCCCTTTTGCAGGGCAAAGGAAGTGTGCGGGAAGTTAATCCCGCGCTTGGGGCTCAGGGAGGCTTCTGGCATGCCCGCTGCCCCCAGCAGGAGCTCCTGTGTGCAGGCTTCCTTCGTCGGATGTGTTAAGTGAAGCCCTGCTGGATCAGACCACAGGCTTGTCTGCGCCCACAGTGGTGCCCCGCTGGCAAGGCCACAATGAGCTCAAGAGGCCCTCCCTTTGCCCCCCAGCACTGGCATTTGGGGGCACGCTGCTCCCCAAACGGGAGGCAGCAGAGTGGCCGTTGGCGGCCGCCTCCTCCTCGCATTTGGCTAATCGCCATTTAAAGCTGTGCAAGTTGGTGGCATCTCCACACCCTGTGGGTAGCAAATTCCAGTTTAGCAATGTGCTGTGTGAAAGACACCCCACCCCGCCCTGAATCTCACACATCCAGTTTGATTGGATGACCCCCGATTCTACTGTTAAAAGAGAGGGAGGAAAACATTTCCCTTTCCCCACCATGCATAATTTTGTACATCTCCATCATGCCCTGACATCGCCTTTTTTTCCTAAGCTAAAAAGCTCCAACCATTGCAGCCTTTCAGCACAGGGCGGGTGCTTCAGCCCAACCATTTTGGTTGTCCTTTTCCATACCTTATCCAGCGCTAAAACATCCTTTTTGAGGCAGAGCAAGCCATTCCCCCTTGTCTTGCTTGCCTTAACATACTCGGGCTCCCTCTTGACACCCGGTCTCCCAAATTAGGCATAGAATTCTACCACGCCACAGGGTTTACCCTCCTTTCTCTTGCTCAGGGCCATCTAAGCAAATACTTAGATGCATTTTTATGGCAAGAGGGTGCAGAAGGTAGGTGGGCAAGGATTTCCATCTCCCAGTAGTTTAAGAGCGCAATCCTATACGTGTTTAGACAGAAAAAAATCCTACAACTCCCAGTAAGCCCCCACAGACCATGCTGGGTGGGGAATACTGGGAATTGTAGGACTTATTTCTGTCTCAACATGCATTGGGTTGCACCCTAAGAGTAGCAACTGAAATCTAAAACAAATTCCCTGCCATGGCTTGCCTTGTGTCAGCCATTTATTTCACAGCCTTGGTGTTCCTTGCTTGTAAAAGGGCTGGCCTTTGCCTACATCTTTAGCTGGCAGAGATGCACAATTTGAGCGCTGCTAGAATCACTGATCTTACTCAGGTGTAGGTTTGTATACACAGGTCAGCCCAGCTGATGGCTCATGGGTTGCAGTAGTCAATGGGTGCCCCTAACCAGCATTTTGCACCTAGGTCAGGCTGGGGGATCTTGGGGTTCTGCAGAAACGAAGCAGACCCCACAAGCTCGAAGTCCGCCCACCTCTGATGTAGAGCAGCTGTCCAGGACTCGAGCCCTTTGCTGAGGCAGATGCAGGCTCACGAGGACGACCTTCAACATGCAAAACCAGCTAGCCGGACTGATGGCTTGCACATGCAGGTTGATGGCAACCTGCATATGGGTGAAGCCAATATTCATCTCCCAGACAGGTAAAGATGTGTGTTGTGACAGGGTGTCGGGGACTCTTGTTCCTGTGCATAGCTGAAGGGCTGCGTCTGGGAAGCACGCTGGCACACTGGGCTCTGCGGCCCTTTCCAAACAAACCGACGTCTGCCAACCCGAGAAGGCCTGGGCGTGGACTGGCTGACAGAAAAAGGCGAAACCCACAGGGCATGGAGTGAAAGGTCTGTCCAGAGAACACAGCAGGGAAAAGCAAGTTTGCATAGTTCCAACATTTAATAAACTTTAATCTCTCTAGCGTTATATCCACATCCATTAAATTAAAAAACACTGGCCACAGGAATCGGCTCCTGGTTTAAATTACAAGAAATTATTTGTGCACCAAAAAGTTATCATAGAAAAAGAGTCCTGGGCAGCTGCTCTCCTGCCCCAACCGCAGCCTCCACCAGGCAGCCCCTCCCTGGGGCCAGCAGCACAGGGCCAGAGGCAGGCAGCAGGAGCCCAGGGCCAGCGGGAGATTGTCATCGAAGAGGAGGAAGGGCAACAAGGCACATGAGGAAAGGTGGAAGCTCCAGTGACTTTGGGCAGATCCAGGGAGGCGGCAGGTGCAGCTCAGTGGGCGAGCCAGCAGCCATGCCCCCTCTGCCGCTCCAGGCCACAGGGAGGGCATGGCGTGGGACGCCAAATCCCAGAGACACACGTGAGGGAGGAGCCCGGCTCGCCTGCCCACACCAGGGCGGCATCTCTGCAACGCAGAGGGCGTGTGGCTGGCAAGGAGAAGGCCAGAGGCACCAGCCCCACAGATGGGGTGGGGGCAGGAGAGAAGAGCTCAGGCGTGTCTTGCAGGCAGGGAAGAGGGGCTGGGGACATGCCCCCCTGCCCCACAGGATGGGGGCCCAGTCATAAGGCTCTCGCTCAGGCTACAGAGAGAGGGGCCTTTGCTCCCCACTCCCACAGCCACTGCCAGCAGCCCCCACCCCAAGCAGGGAAAAGGGACCTCTGCCCCTCCCGTCACAACAGGGACAAACTGGTTCTAAAAAAATCGCTTTGGTGAGTTGAGACCAGAGCAGGGGGACTGAGCACTCTCTCCAGCAGCATCTGGCCACAAGCCCAAGGAGGGAGGGGAGCCAGAGCAAATGGGTGTGGTGGCTCAGGCTCCCAGGAGCCCCCCTGCAGTGCCGGGGGCCGGGGGCTCATCAAAGGGCACTTTGGTCTCTGATGAAGGCAGTCCTCTCGCCCTCAGCTTCCTCCTCCTCCTCCGGTCCTTCCTGCCACACGTCCGACGGCAGCCCTTTGTAGGCGATGATGCCGCCCTGCTCAAGGGAGTACACTTTGAGCCCACGCAGGCGCAGGCCAGAGCGCAGCTGCAGCATGAGGAAGACCACGATGAACACCAGGATGATGGAGGCACAGCTCAGGCTGGCCACCAGGACGGGCAGGCTGGATGGGGGGCTGCTGAGAGCCACACCCTCCCCCAGGGCAGGCGAGGCACGGCTGCTCTGGGTCTGGCGGGAGCACGTCTGCTCCTGGCTGCTGTAGTGGGCATGTGCCGGACAGGACAGGCACTGGGTGCGCCCCGTTCCCAGGCAGGTGGCGCAGGACGGGTGGCAGGGCACGCAGAGGTGTGGGCGCAGGCGCGGATCGAGGCTGTTCTCCAGCGGGGCGGGGCCGGGGGTGAAGGCGGGGGGGCAGGCCTTGAGACAGCTCTTTTGGTGCAGGTAGAAGCCCTCTTCGCACACTGCAAGGAGACACGGGAGGGAGAGCCGCAGGTAAGGCCTCTGCGCGCTTCTGGGCAAGACGAGCCACAGCGGAGCAGCCAGGTGGCTCACAGCCCAGGGAGAAAGAGGCCCCCCACCTGCCGGGTCTCCTGCCCCCGCAGAGAGCAGCATCTCTGCCCAGGGAGTCGGCCAGGCTGCAACACCCACCCCAGCAACCGACAGACACCAAGGGCTGGGCGGCAGCCGTGTGCCAGGAGGAGGGAGGAGGACTCCTCTCTGGGGAAGACTGAGAGTGCCGCCTGCCCCATCCCCCAGGGACACACAGAAGGGCGTGGCCCACAGGGTGTTTCCGGGCAGAGCAGGGATCCTTGCGCTGCCACGGCCAGGCTCAGCTTCCCAAGAGCCACGGCTCCTCTGAGCTTACCCACGCAGGCCTGGCTTGTGGCAAGGGTTTTGCATCCACTGCTCTCGAACTGGTTGGAGAAGCTGGGGGGGTCAGCGGCCGTCCCGTACAGAACCAGGGTGAACTTGGTGAGGGTGCCTGTGAGGAGCAGAAGGGTGGAGGGAAGTGAGGCAGGGCAGAGAACGAGCCCTCCTCCCTGCTGCCCCCACAGGCCCGTCAGTTCCCCTCAGCTGGGCCCTGGGAGCCCTGAGCCAAGGAGCAGGAAGCCCAGAGCCTTGGCGACGTTGTACAGCCCCCAGGAGGAGCTCTGGAAGCCCGGCTGAGATCTCCCAGGATGCCTCCTGCCCAAGGCGTGCCACCCGCACCTGGCTGCTCTCTCAGGTTGGGCCTGTGCCTGCCCTCCAGGAGCACCTACGCAAAGGGGGAAAGACAGCAAAAGCCCCCAGCTCGGGGCCAGGTGATATGGAGGCTGCTAGTGGGGAGGCAGGGGTCACACCCAGCCCCTGCGAGCGTTCCATTCCGCTCCCATCCCAGGCTAGAAACAGGCCAGGCAGGCAGCTGGGAAAGGCCCCTCTCCTCCCTGCACCTCCAAATGGCTGCAGCTGCAGGGAATGAAGCCGCTGCGGGGAAGGGGGGGCAGAAGGGCATGGCGCATTCCCGATATGCGGACCACGCGACGCCTGGATCACAGCCAACAGGACAAGGTGCAGAAAATGCTGGGGGAGAAAAGGGATGGCTGGGTGGACGGATCCTTTCCATGCCAAAGGAAGCAAAGCAAGAGAAGAGGGGCACAGTGTTACCGTAATTATTTGCTTCGCTCGTGTTCTCTATTTCCAGCACCCAGTCTCCGGCTGGGTCCTCATCCCATGAATGTGTTGTCATGAATGCCCAGTCGTTGAAGCCGTCGGCAGAGTAGTCATGGGGCCTGGCCAGGTGGGAGAGGGGACGTTAGGGCAGCCCCAGGGGGCAGAGGCCTTCGGCAGGGGTGGGGCAGGGGCGGGCTTACCTGGCAGCCAGCAGGGTGGAGCGGGTGCCCATGGGGCTGACGAGGTGGATGGCCAGGTCTCCTCGCCGGTTATAGGAGAGGCTGAGCCGGGCTTGGACGTGCTCCAGCTGGCTCACGTAGCTGGCCTTCCCCCAGCAGGCGTCCACCTTCTGGCGCACCTCCAGGCGCTTCCCAATGTCCCTGCAGAACACCCAGGCGCTCAGCGCAAAGGCCGCCACCAGCAGTGCGAGACAGCCGCCTGCCCAGCCCCATCCCAACGCGGCACCCGCAGGAGCCGTGCAGGCCTGCTCCAGCAGCGCCCTTCAGCTCGGGCCTGCAGGGGGGACTGAGGTGGTGCTGGCTCCAGAAGCAAGCCGCTCCCCCAGAAGCCATGTGGAGCAGCAGCCTGCTGGCTGTGCCACACTTTGGAAGTGCGCATCAGGACAGACCCCTTCCTCAGAGGTCTTTGCAGCAGGGCTATGAGCCTCGAGTGAAGGCTCCCCCACCAATTATCCAAGCTCCAGCAGCAACACAGCCCCAAAACATGTTCGTTCTCCCCCACACACACAAGGAGCATCCCCCTCCCCAACAGACACAGCATCAGTCTCCAGGCCAGCTCCACTCCATCCCTGGCTCCAGGCCAAGTCAGGAGAGCAGGGCACGAGCCGCCCCAGCACCGCGGTGGCAGCTCTGTGGAATCCTGGAAAGGCCTGCAGAGCCGTCTGGCTCATGCTGACCCTCCCCACCATGGCTCCCACCCCTGGGCAGGGGGGCCCCTAATGCAGCCAGCCAGCCGGCTCCAGTTCATTCCCAGGGAAGCTGCAGCCACCTCTCCTTCCCCGATTTCCAGGCCACTCTCCATCTAGCCTCTAGGCTTCTTGGGCCCTCTCTCTGTCACACACACAACTCCAGGGAGGTGCCATGCAGCCTGAGGTACCCGCTCCCCCTCGCTGCCAGTCCTCCAGATGCCCAAGCTGCCAAACTGCTTCTGGCATCAGGAGGCAAGAGCCCCTTCCCTGGCGGGACACTCAGCTCCCAGGCCCCCCACCCCCCACCCCCGGGACAAACTTTGGTTCCACGAGGATGTCAATGCTGCACTTCCGCTGCGGTCCCACCGAGGTCCAGTTCCTGGCTAGAGCCACCATGGCACCCGCATCCAGGAGCCCGTAGCCGTAGGAGTGGCTGACTGCAAACAGACGAGACAGGAAGGTGAGCGAGGGCCAGCAGCCCCCTCCTGCTCACACAGCTGCCACCTCCTCACTGCACCATTACCTTTGCGACCCACCCCGTTGGCGGCCCAGTCGTTGGTGTTGAGGTGGGCAGGCTTGGCGCTCCGCACCACAAGATGCTGCATGTCACGCCAGGTCAAGTTCTTGCTGCAGAGAAGGAGCACCGGGTCATGGGAAAGAACAGCGCTCCCCCGCCCCTCTCATCGCCCGCAGGGATGGAGACCCACACGTGCACACCCTGCCGCGGCTCGCCCCAAAGAGCTTCTCCCTCCTGGCTCCCGTACTTGGCCTCCAGAGCAAGGGCAATGATCCCAGCGGCCAGGGGCGCGGAGGCCGAAGTGCCCGTGTGCGAGTCTGTGCACTTCTGCCTCAGATCGGTCGTCACCTGGGAAGAGAGGAAGGGGGCCCAGGGTGAGCGAACGCAGCTCCAGGGCACCCGGCCCCAAGAGGCACAGCCTCACCACCATCATGACCACTGGGCAAGCGCCATGGCCTCTGGGAAGGCAGACAAAGCCAAGGCTGCAGAGCCCGGGCAAAGCGGCGGTGCACCATGGCTGTCCACCCTTCATTGGCACAGAACACGGAGGCGCTCCCCTCCCACTGGCCAGCAAGCCTGGGACCTCTGGAAAGGGCCAGTGAATTTCTCCCTCCTGGGCTCCTAATGCTGTCAAGTCACCTGGGCACAGCTTTTCAGTCATTCATTCATTTCTATACTGCCCAATAGCCGAAGCTCTCTGGGCGGCTTTTTCATTGGCCTATTGAGAGCCCTGGAGAGGAAAAGCACTAGGCAGGATGCCCTGGTGTTTAGTCACCCCTTAGCACCCAAGGTCTTGCACTGGGCACCTTTTTGCAGAAGACACCCATGGCAGGGAAATGAAACCTTCAGTGTCATCAACATTCCCAGTCTGCTCTTGGGGGGGGGGGGGGAGATCCTACCGCAAACCATGGATTTAAAAGGCAAATCTTTGCAGTTATGAGTTCAGTAATTCTACCTGCCTCTAAGTGAGTTTGTTCCTTCCCAGTGAGAGAGGACCCTCACCTCTTCCACACCCCTCTTAATAGAAGCTTGGAGGGTTCATGGAGAACCCCGGTTCCATGCCCTACGGGGCTCAAGGGAACCTCCAAGGGCACAGCCAACCCGCGTCCCCATCGTAGCCTTTCCCCTGGGCATTTGTACAGAACAAGGAGCGCCCCCTGTCCAAGAAGCAAGGCATCCTCACCCACCGACAGCGGGCAAGCAGCAGCCCACACAGCCCCAGTGCTCCGTCCCCAAAACAGACTCTGTACTTTTGGGTGCCCTTCGCTTCGGGAGGGCATATCTGCTTTCGAGGCTCCTCCGCCTTCTCTTCCTCACCTCCATAACCGAAGGACAGCTGCCCGCTTCTCTCGCACACCAGTCTCTATCTTTAACTGAATTAGACCACCCGTGGGCCTGTGAGCCTCCCATCTCCTTCCTGAGTGTTATCCCACACACGTTGCTCGGTCTCTTTGGGGCCCTACCTCCCACCCTAATCTCCTCTACAGAGTACATCAAATAATGGGTCATCCCTCTTGAATCCTGTTCACATAATTATTCTTCCCGTTTCCATAATAAACGACACAGGCAGCCACTGTCGATTCGGGTTCGCTGCCCACCCGGGGCTCCAGTTACAGCCACAGTGCAATGACCTCAGCTACAGATCCTGCGTGGGCATCACGGCCACGATCAGACACGGGCACACGTCCGCAGCCCCAAGCCCGCCCCGCACAGGCCCGGGAGGGACTCACGATCTGCCTCTCATTCTGGCTGCCGCTGCTGTAGGTGGTGGCCAGGGTGGAAGAGCAGGCCTCGCTGTACCAAGGCACGTTGCCGTACTGCGTGGTGCTGCTGATGGAGAGCGTGTAGATGCTGTTGGTGTAGCCGTCGCAGTTGCAGCTGTCGTGGTCACGGCCGCCGTTCCCCGAGGCCCAGACAAAGATGGAGCCCAGCCCATTGCGGCCCTGCGGGGAGGGCCCAGTGAGGCAGATGGGAAAGGGGGCCCACAAGCGGCCAGCCCTCCCTCCCTGCTGCCAGCCCCTCCATACCTGGCTGACCCCGCGGTAAAAGGCCTCTTCAGCCAGCCGGGCAGGGCCGTCCACCGTCTTGCCGTCATCCTCGGGGCCCCAGCTGGCGCTGTAGATGTGGATGTGGTTGGGGTTAAGCCCCAAGGAGCGGGCTTCCACGGCATCCGTCACCTCCCCGTCCAGCATGCGGACACCTGAGGCAAAGACAGTCGCCGTTTCGAGGCTGCCTCAAGCCAGCAGCCCCAGAGAGGAAGCCTGCAGAGCCGGCCGGGGCTCCTCCTCCAAGAGGCGGCACACTGATCCAGGCTGGCACACAGGCGCCCACCTCCCGCAGGCAGCTCACCTCCGATCTTGGCATTGTATGCCACGCCCACCCCACAGATGCCGTTGTTTGCCACAGCAGCCACTTCGCCCGCACACCGAGTGCCATGTCTACAACAGGAGAAAGGACGGTCAGGCTGGGCCTGGGAGAGGAGGAACAGGGGGAGGCTGGCCTGCCCCAGGCATCTCCCTCCTCCCCACCCCACAGCCTGTGTTCCAACGAGCATCAGTGTGCCAACAAAGACACAAGCTGTGGGCAGAGGAGGAAGCTGTGGCGCTGGCAGGGGCAGGATGCGTTCCACGAGAGGCCAAGCAGGAATCCCCATCGCGCCCAAGCCCACCAGTCTCCAGCAGCTGAGCTCCAAAGCGGCCCGCACCTGTTGTCGTTCATCTGTGTGTAGCGTGGCTGGGGGTCAGAGTCCTGGTCATTCACATCAAAGCTGGCAGCAGGGTCCTGCAGGAACAAGAGTCCAGCATCACCCCTCCCCAAGTCGCCTGGGAATTTGCTTCCGCCTCAAGCTCCCTGCCCTGGAGGCACCAGGGCTCCTGTCAGTTAGGGCTGCTGCCTCCCTCGCCTGTGTTCCAGGCAGGCCTGGAGAACAGCTGCCACTGGAGGCAGCAGCACTGCTGGGAGCCCAAGTCCACTTGCCTGGGAACCGTTCCACAGGCAAACCTGGCAGGGGTCTTGGGGGCAGCAGAAGCTGCTGCAGACAGAGACAGACCCCCTGGGTCCATCCAGCCCAAGACCATCAACACCGACTGGCAGCAGCAGCTCTCCAGGGGTTCAGGCAGGAGCCATTCCCAGTTCTACCTGGAAAAGCCCCTGAGAGCTTCAATTAATTGGGGGGGGGGGGCTGAGTACTCCCAGCAGCTGAGTGGGCAGGAGGTTTCAGTCTGTTTCCCGCCTCCCAGCTGAGCAGAGCATAGAAGAGCAGACCAGAGCAGAGGAAGCTGCTCCAGCTGGTCTAGGGACTACAGAAGCAAGCAAGCTCCCAGAGAGTGAGCGACCAGAGCAAGCAAACAGGGGGAGCAAACAGGAGTTTGGCAGGGGAGGCCAAGGGGGAGGCTGCTAACATTTTTTAAAGATTTATTTGTCTTGTTACACACACTTCCATACAAGCGGGACTCTGTTTTTAATGTGCAGTGAACAGAGCAACAGGCACAGGCTACTCTAAAACAACCGGGAAGCTAGATATAAAAAGGGAAAAGAGACTATGGAAAGACAAGACCCTCTAGTGCTGGTGGCCTGCAAGGTGTGTGCCATGTTTGTTTTCCTGCCTGAGAACATGGCCTACACCTGCAACAAGTGCAAGACGATCACGATGGTGGAAGAAAAAGTAAGAGGACTGGAGCGGCGAGTGTCGACCCTCCAGGGAATAAGAGAACATGAAGAGCTCTTGGACAGAATGGTGGAACTATTTGGTGGATAAAGTAGCAGTTACAGGAACTCTGGGGGAAAGTGAAGATGTTATACTTGAGTTCTTGGCTCTAAGGGAAGCAAAAGCCGAGTGTAGCCAAACGCGTACCCTGGATTGTAGCAAAGCTGATTTTAATAAACTCAGAACAATGATCAGTAAGGTCCCATGGCAAGCGACTCCAATGAGAAAAGGAGTCCAAGATGGCTGGGCGCTTTTAAAAAAGGAAATTCTCAAGGCACAATTACAAACAATTGCAATAAGAAGAAAAGGTGGAAGACAACAGGAAAAGCCAACGTGGCTTCACAAAAAGCTTAGAGATGACCTGAAAACAAAAAAGGACACATATAGGAAGTGGAAAGAAGGCCAAGTAACAAAGGAAGAGTACAGGCAGGTAGCACAGACTTGCAGGGATGGCATCAGGAAGGCTGAAGCTGAGAATAAGCTGAGGTTAGCGAGGGATGCTAAAAGCAACAAAAAGGCTTTCTTCAGCTACGTGCATAGTAAAAGACGGAGGGAAGAAAGGGTGGCTCAGCTACTAAATAAGGATGGCAAAATGATAACAGAGGACAAAGAAAAGGCAGAGGTGCTCAATTCCTACTTTGGCTCAGTCTTCTCCCAAAAGAGGGTCTATGACCCCCCAGCAAAGGCGAAGTACAGGCTGAAGGGGCAGGATTGCAGCTTGAGATCGACAGGCATATGGCCAAGGAATGTCCAATTACTTTGAATAAGTTCAAATCTCCAGGGCCAGAAGAGCTGCATCCTAGAGTAATAAAGGAACTGGCAGAAGAACTCTCAGAACCACTGTCTATTCTCTTTGAGAAATCATGGAGGACGGGGGAAGTGCCAGATGACTGGAGGAGGGCTAATGTTGTCCCTATCTTCAAAAAGGGCAAAAAGGAGGAACCTGGGAACTACAGACCAGTCAGTCTGACCTCAGTCCCTGGGAAAACTCTGGAGCAGATGATAAAGGAATCCATCTGTAAGCACCTTGAAAACAATGCAGTGATGACTTGAAGCCAACATCGATTTGTCAAGAACAAATCCTGCCAGACGAATCTGATCTCATATTTTGATCAAGTCACCTCCCTTGTGGACTGTGGGCAGGCTGTAGACATCATATACCTCAATTTCAGCAAAGCTTTCGCAAAGTGTCCCATGATATCCTGATGAGCAAACTAGCTCAAAGTGGGCTACATGAAAAAACAATCCGGTGGATCCACAGTTGGCTACAGAATCGGACTCAAAGAGTGCTTATCAATGGGACCTTCTCAAACTGGGGAGAGGTAACAAACAGGGTACCACGGGGCTCCATCCTGGGCCCAGTGCTCTTCAACGTTTTTATTAATGACTTGGAGAAGGAGGTGCAGGGAATGCTGATCAAATTTAAAGATGACACAAAATTGGGCGGGATAGCTAATACTTTGAAAGACAGAAACAAAATTCAAAGTGATCTGGATAGACTGGAGCGCTGGGCAGAAAACAACAGAATGACATTTAACAGCGATAAATGCCAAGTTCTGCACCTCGGAAAAAGAAACCAAAGGCACAGTTACAAGATGGGGGATACGTGGTTCAACAACACTAGAAGCGAGAAGGATCTTGGAACTGTTGTCGATCGCAAGCTGAAGATGAGCCAACAATGTGATGTGGCTGCAAAAAAGGCACATGCTATTTCAGGCTGCATTAACAGAAGCATAGCTTCCAAATCCAGAGAAGTACTAGTCCCCCTCTACTCAGCACTGGTTAGGCCTCTTCTGGAGTACTGTGTCCAGTTCTGGGCACCACATTTTAAGAAGGATGCAGACAAGCTGGAGAGGGTTCAGAGGAGGGCAACGAAGATGATGAGGGGACTGGAAACAAAGCCCTATGAAGACAGACTGAAAGAACTGGGCATGTTTAGCCCTGAGAAGAGGGGAGATAGGATAGCGCTCTTCAAGTACTTGAAAGGTTGTCACAGTGAGGAAGGCCAGCATCTTTTCTCGATCATCCCAGAGTGCAGGACACGGAATTATGGGCTCCAGTGACAGGAAGCCGGATTCCGGCTGAACATCAGGAGAAACTTCCTAACTGTGAGAGCAATACGACTGTGGAACCAATTACCTAGGGAGGTGGTGGGCTCTCCCACACTGGAGGCATTCAAGATGAGGCTGGACAGCCATCTGTCAGGGATGCTCTGACTTGGATTCCTGCACTGAGCAGGGGGTTGGACTCGATGGCCTTGTAGGCCCCTTCCAACCCTGCTATTCTATGATTCCCGGACTGTATAAGCCAGGGCCTGAACTGGGGACCTCCTGCCTGCAAGGCCGCCCAGGAATCGCTGAGCTGCAGCTCCACCTCCTTTTTCCTCCTTGAGGTCTTTGCTCTGGAAGCTCCTTCCTAATGCGCAACTGCCCCAATTTGGGGCAAATGCAGCCCAGGCCAGAAGTAGGCAATGCAGTGCCCACGGGCGCCAATGTGTCCCCAGCCATCTTCCTTGGCTCCCGCTCCAGTGCCTGGCCTCTCCCACTTTGGTTTTTGTAAAGGTTTCGCTGGGATCGCGCCCAAGCAAAGCGAGGGCCTCCAGCCACTTCCATTTCCCATGAGCGCCTCTGGGCCACACAAGGGGCTCGGGGACATTCCGGGAAGTGAAGGTGGTGGGCGGCTGCAAGCCAACGCTCTCCTCTGCACTGCAGCCAGCTGCCAAGAAAAAGGAGGAGTGGGGGGAGAACAAGGGACTCCTGTCACTTCTGTCTGGTAAGCTGGGGGGGGCGGCTAGGCAGGGCAGCAGTAAGCCAGCTCGGGGGTGGAGGAAGCCAGCAGGGGCTGGGGGTTGGGAGGGCTGTGTGCTTGTATGTCTGATGGACAGGGGCTGAACGTCTGTGAGAAAGGGGGGGAGGGAGGGAGGGAGAAAGGGGCTTAGGGGGATTTCAGAGGGATCCTGGAAAAGATCCTGGATCCTATCATGTGCTTGCAGTGAGGGGGAGAATGGAGGGGCATGTGCATACAGCGAGTGTGTGTACATATGAGGGGGAGGAGGAATGAGGTGGCTGGCAGGAGGGCCAGTGTTGGAGAAAAAGAGTGTGCCTTCTATGAAATAGGTTTCTGTTAGCGCTGAAAACTGTGGGTTCAAAGGAGCTGTTTAGAGTGCTGGTGCTCAGAACCTGCCCCTGCCTTGTACTCAGTCTTCTGAGCAGGTTCCTTGTGCTTTGTGACTAGCCAGGCCTCCCACGGCAGCCATTTTGTGGTGGTGCTTAGGACAGTTTATCAGATGGCCAAATGTGCCCCAAAAGGTGGGAGACCCCTGGCCTGGGCAGTTGGAGAGGCCTGTCCTGGGAGGACATTTGCCCGCCACCCCAGCGCCATGACAAAGGAGGCTCCCAGAAGGCACAGCAGGTGGGCACTATGCAGGGGGGCATGCTGGGAGCTGCCACACTGGGCCCTGCCTGTCCTCTGCTCACATAGTTGGCTTCCAGGTCCGGGTGGTTCTTCTCGATGCCATCATCCAAGATGGAGACCACGACGCCACGGCCAGTGTAGCCCTGCTGCCACGCCTCCTGCACATTGAGGTCTCTCTGGTTCCCGTTAGACTGGAGGGGGAAACGAGCAGCAGGCCAGTCCCCACCAGGGTGCTTCAGAGCGCCACAGCCATTGCCCAGTTCTGCTTGCAGAGCCCCCAAGGGCAACCACCCCACCTTCCCCCTGGACTAGGCTGGGGTAGCCAAGGCCATCTCACTTGCCTCCCTCCCCACCTCCTTAGACTGGCGAGATCAAGCCCCCCACAAGCATCTGGATAGGAGAATGCAAACTCCAGCCCACCAGACTGCCGACGCTCCCCCCGGCCCCGCCTCAGTTCCCACTGCTAAAGCAGAATCCTTGGTTACTGTTTGTGCAATCAGGATTCCGTCATGACGGATTCTGTGCTGGTGTCAAATTCCCTTCTGAAAACCAGCCACGCAAGGCGAGGCCCCAGCCTTCGGGGAGGGCTGTTGCCAAAGTGAGGGCGAGCAGATCCCTACTGAAGGCAGGATCAGGCAGCTGCTGTGCGCTCCCCCGCCAGTACATCGGGGCCGCCCACCAGGCAGACGAGGGTGAGTGCCCGGGCTCACTCCGGTGTGCCCAAGCAAGGAGGGGGGTTGTTCACAAGCGCCCACTAATCCCCAAGGCAGCAAGTGACTGACCCTGGAGGAGGATTAGCCAGCAAGCCGTCTCATCAGGGCACCATCAACTGACCCTCCATGGGGCTGGATGCCACTGCTGGCACTGGGCAAGGGTGGGGCCGCCTGCCTGGCCGGGGGCTTGCTTCATTCTCCCAGAGTAGATGCAGGGGGCCTTGCCTGCCTACCTGTGGCTCCTCCTTCCTGCCAGGGGCGCTTACCAGGTACCACTGCTGTGGGAACTTAGGGTCTGTTGGCTCCAGGAAGGCATCTCGCTTGGTCCGGCGCTTTGCCACCTGCTGTTCGAGCCAGTGCACCTGAGGCAACGACCGGGGGGGGGGGGGGAGACACGTATGGGCAGCTGGCCAGCCTCCCCACTCCACCAGGTGCCAGGCGCACCACATCCTCAAGGGCAGGCGGGTCCCTGGGCCAGCGCAGGCCCGAGAGCAACAGGCTGAGCTGGGAGCCTGCCAGGCCGCCAGGGGCCTCGGGCAGGGGGACCCAAAGATCGCGGTGGCCGTGGCTCAGGTCAGCCATTCAGGGAGGAGCGGGCCCTGACCCCAAAGGGCCGAGGGCAGCCAGGCCAGAGAACGCTGCAGCAGACCCGGCCACAGGGCCCACAGTGCTCACGTCGCCGAGCAGGAGCAGAGATGGCTCAGTGGGTGTCCCAGCATGGAGAAGGAGACCCAGGCCAGCCACAGCTCCACTGCTTCCTCTGCTCTCAGTGGGGATAAGGGGCGGCAGGATTCACCCATGCGGGGAAGAGCAGCCACTCTCCCCGATGCCCCCGACCCCATTGCTAGCTCCAGTCTGAGCGCGGAGATAGCGGTGGGGGGGCCTTCTGAAGGAATCCCTTCAGGGAGCAGTGCTTGGAGCCCAAGCCCAAAGAGGAACCCCAGGAGGCCACGCGGGCTGGGCTGGCCCGCGGGCTGTTGGCTTTGTACCCCTGGCTTGGAGAGCTGAAAGGTGATCAGTTTTTCCAGGCTGCATCACCTGCTTCAGTGTACCACCTTTCCTTCGCCCGGAGAGACTTCGCCATTGCTCATAAGTCGCTCTGCGAGGATGACCTCCTCTCAGCTCCACCATCAGCTCACCCGTGAGGCAGCCTGGCGTGGACCTGGGCTCCAGAGCACGGCTGCCCTGCCTCTTCCACAGAGGGCCCTTCCCTGCAGCTCTGGCCTGCAGACCCCCAGCGCTGCAGGCCAGGCTGGTTTCCCTCTAGCTGGTATGCCTGAGCGGCGAGGGCATCCAACTCGGACAGGGAAGACCCACCTTCCTTTCCCTGCACAGCCATGAAGCTCGGGGGGTGACCTAGGGCCAGTCACGCGATCTCCCAGCCTAACCTCTCTCACAAGGATAAAAAGGGTGTGTGGTGGGGTGGGGGGGAGCGTGTGTGTTGCTCTGAAGTCCTCGGAGGAAGGTGTGGGGGAACACAAATGAAACGAACACAAACAGCCGGGAGGGACGGAGCTCCTCTCCCTCGGAGAACGTGCCCACACAGCCTGCCAGTCCTCCGGGCTTCCCTGGCCAGCCCACGCAGGAACCAGGGTGCCATGCCAATGTGGCCCAAAACCAGCCTCACTGCCTCCACTGCCACAGGCCGCAGGCCACACATGGGGCACAGAACAGCAGGAGGTGCACCGGGCTGTCGCTTCTGCTCCCCCAGCTGGGACATTTGGGGCAGGCTCAGCTCAGAGGAGCCGGCTTCCTGCAGCCAGCCCAGAGGGGCGGCTGCCACCCAGGCCCCGCAACCCAGCAGGCCTACACCTCCTCGACAGCAGACGGGCCAGAGGTGGCTGCCATGCACTGGGACAGCAAGCCCTGTCAGCTGCTGCTCTCAACTGGGGCCAACTCTGCCAGGGTCTCTTGCATGCCTGCACACACACACGCACTCACCTGCGGCTCTCTGCCCAAGGAGCTGTGCCAAGACCGGTGGGGCGAAAGGGATCGCTTTGCCACAGCCCGGTGGCAGAAGTGGTAATAGTCTCCAATGATCTACAATGTGGGAGAAGAGAGTTAGACACGAAACCCCAAATCAAACCCACGCCTGGCTCCAGCAGAGCACCCCCGGCCCCCCTGCCCCAGACAGGAGAGATGCCTCCGCCCACAGCTGCAGGCCCCCGTGCTGTGCCCAGCCACACAGAGGAGATGCTCCTGCCCAAGCAGGGAGGCCCTTTTCCGCTCCTGCCAGGCGGCCCTCTGGCATCTCCACGCTCCCCTGCTGCAGGCTTGAGGAGATTCTCGCCTCAATCTCTCATCTTTAAACAGGCCCCTGCAGAGAAGCACCACGTGCCAGATCAGAGCAGCAGCTCCAGGAACCTCAGTGCTGGTCCCGGGGGGAGGCGGAGAGAAGGGCACAGCAGCTGCCCTCCACAGGACCCCCACCCCAGGCACAATCCCTCTACCCCGAGGGGCATCCGTTGGGGAGCGGCACCAGCCAGGGCAGGGCGGGCTGTCAGGGGACAGCGAGATCCCTCTGGGCGGAGGGCTCTCAGAGGGGCCTTGGCAAGGAGGCCGAGGGCCACAGGTGCCCCCCGGTGCACTTTGGGCCACAGGCAGCACTTCTGCGTCCAAGGCCCATGAGGGTCCTCCAGCCTGCACAGGGGAAGTGCAGCAGCCATGGCGCTTCCCTCAGCCACATCTTGGGCCAAGTGAGCCATTCTGTGACGCTGCTGCCACGGAATGCGGCGGGGAGGGCTGTGCCCAGGACAACGCCCGGGGCTCCTCAGCTCAGGAGCAGGCAGGCCAGACGGGACATGACGGGGGAACAAAATCACGCATGTTGTGAAGCCAGGGGGGCTCTCCTCCCTCTCCCTCTCATAATACTGGCATCGAAGGGGCCATCCCAGGAAGTGATCAGTGAGAGGCGGAGGACAAACAGGGAGTCCTCCTTCACAGTGCATAGCTGAACTACAGCACTGGCTGCCACAAGATGCCATGATGGCCACCAATTCTGATGGCTTTATAAGTTCATGGAGGGGAGGGCTACCCAGGGCTCCTAGTCCTGACTATACGCTGCCTCCAGTATGCCTTTGTACACCAGCTGCGCGGGGGGTGCTGCTCCCCTCATGCCTTGCTTATGGGCTTCCAACAGGCAGCTGGCTGACCACTGTGTGAACAGGATGCTGGACTAGACGGACACTGATGCAGCACGGCTGTTCTTATGTTCTTGCATGAAATCTGGGCCCAGCATAAAGCAGGCCACCCCTGCCCCTCCCAGCCCAATAGTGCCTGGGGCAGCACAGCTTCCCAAAGAGGTGTCATCCCTTTGCTTCCTTCTTGCCTCCGTAGAGACATAAATCGAGAGCCCAGCAGGACAAATGTGTAGCTTGGGCGCAGGGTGGGGTCTCTCTTCACTCAGGCCCAAGAGAGGGAGATCACACTTCTGCGTGCCTACAGCGCCTGCCTGCCCCACTAGCGAGCATGGAAATATAGGGGTCCTGAGCTATTTTGCCTTCTGCATGCAACAGGCTGTCTCAGAAAAATACTGGAGGACAAGGAGAACAGCTGCTTGACAGAAGGCTGGCACCCTGCCTCAGATTGAGTGTCATGAGCCCAGACACTGGCAGGAGCATGGCAGACTCTGCAGAAGTCCAGCACATGGAATTAACAGGCTTCCAGGCACTATTCCCCACATCGCCTGGTCCCAAGGGATTTCACTGCCAGAAACTAGATCAAACAACGATCCGGTGGATCCACAGTTGGCTACAGAATCGGACTCAAAGAGTGCTTCTCAATGGGATCCTCTAAAACTGGGGAGAGGTAACGAGCGGGGTAGCACGGGGCTCGGTCCTGGGCCCAGTGCTCTGCAACATTTGTATGAATGGCTTGGAGGAGGGGGTGCCGGGAATGCTGATCAAATTTGCAGATGACACAAAATTGGGCAGGATAGCCAATACCCTGGAAGACAGAAACAAAATTCAAAGTGATCTGGATAGGCTGGAGTGCTGGGCAGAAAACAACAGAATGACATTTAATAGGGACAAATGCCAAGTTCTGCACCTAGGAAAAAGAAACCAAATGCACAGTTCCAAGATGGGGGATACGTGGCTCAACAACACTACAAGCGAGAAGGATCTTGGAATTGTTGTCGATCACAAGCTGAATATGAGCCAACAATGAGATGTGGCTGCAAAAAAGGCAAATGCTCCTTTGGGCTGCATTAACAGAATCACTGCTTCCAAATCCTGGGAAGTACTAGTTCCCCGCTACTCAGCACTGGGTAGGCCTCATCTGGAGTACTGTGTGTCAGTTCTGGGCACCACACTTTAAGAAGGATGCAGACAAGCTGGAGAGGTTTCACAGGAGAGCAACAAAGATGATCAGGGGACTGGAAACAAAGCCCTCTGAGGAGAGATGGAAAGAACTGGGCATGTTTAGCCTTGAGAAGAGAAGACTGAGGGGAGATATGATAGCACTCTTCAAGTACTTGAAAGGTTGTCCCAGAGAAGAAGGCCAGGATCTCTTCTCTATCATCCCAGAGTGCAGGACACAGAATCATGGGCTCAAGGTACAGGAAGCCAGGTTCCAGCTGAACATCGGGGAAAACTTCCTGACTCTCAGAGCAATATGACAATGGAACCAATGACCTAGGGAGGCGGTGGGCTCTCCCATACTGGAGGCGTTCAAGACGAGGCTGGACAGCCATCTGTCAGGGATGCTCTGATTTGGATGTCTGCATTGAGCAGCGGGTTAGACTTGAGGGTCTTGCAGGCCCCTTCCAACGCTACAACTCTATGACTCGGTGATTCCACAAAACCACTGCAGGGAGAGCCCTTCGGCTTGTGTGCCTCCCATTTCCTGGATTGCCTTGAACTAGGCTCCCGTGACAAAGCATCCCTCAGTGCAGGAGATTAACCTGGGCTGGTTCGAGCCACTGGCAAATGAAGGGCAGCCTTCGTGGATCCTCAAATACAGAGGAGCGGGGAGGCTAGAGCATGTGCTTGGCTGAGAATGCACGTCTTTGGAAGGAAGAACCTGTTTTGCCCACAGAAGAGGTGCCAGGGGGCTAGGGGCCCTCAGCCTAGCTCTGCAGGGGGAGCCTGAACACAGAGGCAGGCAGGCAGCCCAGGAGGTCCTGCCGGGGCGCCATACTCCTTCCGCAGGGGCTGCCACGCGTTGAAGGGCTGCGCTCACGCACACGCCGGAGGTGGCCGGGGGCAGGGGGCTCCCAGTCCATGTCGGAAGTGCTTTCCTAGAGAACTCTCTTCAAGGGTGTTACTCCCTCCCCTCCCCTCCCCCGACAGCCACAGGAGGCTGCTGCCGTCCTCAGCCCAGCCCAAGGTGGGTCTCGCAAGCCTGACTCACTCCCTCGCACTCCCTCCAGACGTCTCCTGCTGGAGGCTGCTGCAGGACTGGTGCTTGTGCTGGCCCTCCGAAGCCCAGAGCAGCTGCGGCCGCCCAGGGCAGCTGAGCTCCCGGAGAGGCTGCGGGAAATACCAGCTGTAGAGAACACAGCCAGCTCCAGGGCAAGAAAACAAGCCCGAGGCAAGTGCCGTCCTATCCAGCGGCAGGTGACATGCAGCCAGGCCCAGGAGCCAGGCCCATGCACAGAACCCTTCAACCCTTGCTCTGCTGATGGGACGGGCATCTCCGCGTCTGCTGCCAGGTCGAGCAGGCACCCATCCTGCATCAACACAGGGTAGCTGGGCCCACTGCCCACATCCACACTGCCAAGATAAGAGCCCACTGGAGCACGGAGCTGACCAGTCACCCAAAAAGGACAATTCCCAAACAGCCAGCAACAAATGCTGTCTTGTAAAGGAGGCAAACATCAGCTCCCTACTTCATGTTGGAACCCGCCCCAGCAGCACACGCAGCTGGAAAGGACAAATACGTGGCTGAGTGCCCCAGCTCTAGCTGGAACCTGCCACGTTTCACCCACAGGGCCTGCACAGAGGTCGGAAACGACTCTCCCCAAATCCCATTCCAGGCTGGGACCCACGTGCAGGAAATGGAAATATTCCTCTAGTAGGAGAGGCCAACAGAGCAAAGAGCTCAAAGCAGCTTCTGGAAGGTAACGAATCCATGTCTTCCAGGGCAAAGAAACCCTGCAGGCTACACAAGGCCAAGGTCCCTGGGAGTAAATTCCTTCCTCGTCCCAACTGCTGTGATCATCCAAAGAACCTTCAAAAGGGGTCCCATCCACCCCCAACGCCCTGCAACAAATTGTGGCACCATCCCTTTGCGCCTAGGAGGAAGGGTGGATCCTTGTGCATGGAACCCTCACCACCCCCAGCAGTGGACAAGACAACATGTCCTTCTGAAAGCTACCTAGCTATACGTAAACCCCAGCAAGCATCTGTTTCACAGAGACCATTTCAGAACGTGAGACATGAGCTCCCCGCATGTCCTTCTCTCCCCTCTCCGTGATGCTTGCAAAGGGCTCACATAGCCTCCCTTCCCCTGAGCTGCAGGGCCAGACTTGGCATCACACTCCTCACTCACCGGACCCAGGTTGAGGAACCCATGCTTCCTGGCCATCCGTTCTGCTTCCTGGGGCCCAGCAGGGACCAACACGGCCCAGGTGTTGGTATAGATATGCTGGCCTAGCACCTCTCTGACCAGGAGGGCCAGGGCCGCTGTCAGCGTCCACCACAAAAGCAACAAGGGTGGTCTCAGATCCATGAAAGCTGGGGGGGGGGGAGCCCAGGGAGCACCTCAAAGCAGGCTCTCGCTCTGCCCAGCAAAGCCCCAGTCAGTCCGAGGAACCATCAGGGTGGAGCTCAGGCAGACAGGGAGAGCAGAAGCTCACAAGTTGAACTCAACTGCACAGCACCTGGGGACAAAGGGAAAGACTCAGCCTCTGGACGGACAGACGGGCAGGCAGGCGGGCAGACACACACACACACACACGCGCGCGCGTACACACACACACACGCGCGCGCGTACACACACACACACGAAGAGCCCATAGACTGCGAATGGCTGCCAAGGAACAGGGATTCCTCTCCTTGCCAGGGCCTGCAAAGACTCACTCAGCTCTACCACACGCCTGAGGGCACAGAGCTGTGCTGAAAGCGAGGAGGCCCCCTTCTTGATGGGCCACTTCCAAAGCTCTCTGGCACTGGGTGGCCACAGCCAGCCTCATCCTGTTCGCTCCACTGTCAACATCAAGACAGGACAGGGACCCTCCTCCAGGGGGTACGAGAGGCCCCTGTGAAGGAGGGGAGCGGAGAGATCAGGACTCCCTCCGCCTCCATGAGGCCTACGGACAGAGCGGGGCCCGCTGGGGCCGTGTGCAAGCACTCCCCTGCCCATCCCACAGGCCTCTGGGAACACAGAAACAGACCACCAGGTCGCCCTGGCCATGCTTGGCCTCCTCACTACACACTCGGCTCAAAAGGCATTTGAGGGGCAGCCTCATGGGCCAAAGGATCAGACTTGGGCCCTTCTGCACTAGGAATCTGTACATCATGCCGTACATCATGATCACGGGCTCCGGAATTCTACAGGGAAATGCTGTGCACTCAAGGTTAGGCCTACTGCATTTACATATGGGAACCTCCCAGGGAGTTTTTTCACTGAAGGGCAGTATAAAAATATCTGAAATACATATATATTTGTACATCTCACACAATTTGCACAATTCCTTATTTATCACTGCTTTGGGGGGGCGGGTAGAAAAGAACTGGGCTGAGACTCATGGAGACCCATGAGGCTGTTGGGTCCAACAAGTCAGCAGAGATGGGAAACCCACTTGTGGGAAGGGCGAATCACCAGTCATACCTTCAGTCACCTACTCATAATCCCTCCTGCAACATGCTGATGGTCCAAGGAAGCCCCCCGCCCCGTCGCCTCTGGCCTTGGCTGCTCCCCCATTTCCATCTCCCCAGCCAAGGCGTCTCCATTGCCTTCTGCACCACAACAGACATCTGCATCGCTCCGCTGATCTCCCATATACACATCTGTAGGAGGCTTGGACGGAGAGCACCAGACACTCCAGCAGGGTGGAGAACATGCGCGTGTGTGCCGCGGTGAGAGAACCAGAAGCATCCAGGACTCGGCCTGCCTGCACGTCCAGCCACGCCGCCCACGGAGCCCTCAGCCCTTGCTGTTGATTTAGTAATACTACAAAGGACTTTAGACTTCGCCACAGAACGTGAGGTATCGATTCCATTTGCCCTCTGCATGGCCTTGCCTGCCGGTGGAAGGAGGCAGAGAGAGAGCGAACCTCCCCTCCCGCAGCAGGGAGTAGCCACTGAGAAGGCCCTCTCTTAGGTCGCCACCAAACATGCCTCTGGAAGCGGCTTCTCCTTAAGATCTTAAGGCCAGGGCAGGCTTGTCTGGGAGAAGGCAGCCTTTCAGGTAGCCTGGTCCCAAGCCATATAGGGATTTACAGGTCATCATCAGCGCTTTGAATTCTGCCCGGCAACAGTCCAGTAGCCAGTAACAGACTAGTAGCTAACAAGGGAGTCCTGGAACTGGCCCCGGTCAACAGCCTGGCCACAGCATTCTGGGCCAGCTGAAGTTTCTGAACAGTTTTTGAAGGCAGCCTCCTGTAGAGCACTGTTACAGTGATCCAAACAAGAAGTAACCACCTGCATGACTGTGGCCAGATCAGATGTCTCCAGGAACGGGTGCAGTCGGCACACTAGCCGCAGCTGTGCAAATGCACTCCTGGCCACCGCCAAGACCTCAGCTTCAGGCTCAGGGCAGAGTCCAGGAATACGCTTTCTCCTTGACGCACCTTTGCTGGTCACTCTTTGGGCCTGGAGCCACCCGATGGCGGATTCTGATTCGCACCTTGTGGGTGAGCAGTGGCAGGACCAGCAGTGTTTGCTTTTATTAGCCAAGGAGGTGTTAGGAGAGCTGAGCAAGGGAACAGCCCCTGAAATACTAGCGGCTTTCCTGCAAAGTGCATGAAGTAGCCAGCACTCATTTTTCAGCCCAAAATTAACACAATGCTAAATTTCTGGGGCATCATTTTGTTAAAGGGCCAGGGAATCCCATCGACTCGGCTCAAATCCTTCTGCAACAGCACCTTCTACAGTGGTTTCAGCGGAAGGCTCCTGCCTTGATGGCGCCGCCGCACTTGTCCGGCCCAGGCCCAGGCCCAGGCCCAGGCCCAGGCCCAGGCCCAGGCCCAGGCCCAGGCGGATCAAGGGGCCGGCCTTGCCGCACGAGCGCCGGGTGGCCTGCTCAGCCTCCGCGAGCCCCAGAGGTCTCTGGCGCGGGACGCTCTTCCTCCCAGAGTCACGAAGAGTGGCCGGGGCGCCTCAAGGCGCACCTGCGATCCGGCAGAACTCGGTCGCCTCTCGAGGAGCGGCCAGGAGGCGGCGGGGTCGTCCCGACTGACTCTCGCGGCTGCAGGGGAGGTCCGGCCAGCCGCCTCCACCCGCCTTACCCGCTCCCGCCCGGGCCCGCCCAGCTGCACCGGGCCAGCGGCCTTGGCCCAAACGCAGCGTCCATTCTCTGCCCTGCCCTGCTCCCTCGGGGAACCAGGGCGACCGGCCCCGTCCAGGGCGCTGCAGCCCCGGGACAGTTCGGGGCTCGAGGTGGAAACCCACCACTGGCCGCCGGGCCCGCTCTCCACGCCCTGACGAGGCCCGCCCCGCTGGAAGGAGCCCAGCCGCGGAGCAGCGCAAGGAGACCCGCGGGCGGGGCCCGCTCAGGCGACCCCCGCCTCGCCTGCCGCCCCGGAAGGCCACCAACGCCTGCGCGAAGCAGCACTTCCCAGGCCGACTCCCGGCCAGCAAAGGCCGCGCAGCTGCAGGGCGCAGCCTGGGCCGGGCCGTTCAGCTGGCCGGCCAGGCTCGTCTGGAAAACAGCGTGACTCACTCCTCCCTCGCCGCGGCTGAAGGCTTAATACCCGGGCCAGATGGCGAGGAGGAAGCCAGGCAGGCAGGCAGGCAGGCGAGCGGCGGCGGCGAACGGGGCTCCTGGCGCCAGCGCGCAGCCCGCCCGTGGGGCTGTTCCGCCGCCCCTCCCGAGCCCAGCCCGGACGGCCGCGGGGTGCGCCGGGCCCGCCGCGCACGGAGGCGCCCGGCCTCGAGCCAGGGGCCTCGGCAGCACAGGCCGGGGAAGGCCGGCTGCAGCCTGCCCGTCCGGGGCTCCCGGCGCAGCTGGCCCAGCAGCTGCTGCGCCACGGCGGCGCCCGTCCAGGAACCCCGCGCCTGCTGCCGGCCGGGCCGGGCCGGGCAGGGCCGGCGCCCCTCGCGCCCCGCGCCGCCGCCCAGGAGCGCGCTCCCCGCCCGCTCTTACCCTGCGCGGCGCCCTGGGCTCCGGCTTCTGCCCGCGCCCGCCGATCCGCGGCCCCTTTATGGGCGGCGGCGGCGGCGGCGCGGCGTCATCTCGGCGGGGGGACCGGAGGCCCGGCCCGAGGAGCCCCCGCCCCGCGGGCGGGCGGGCAGGAGGCGGAGGAGGCGCGGCTTGTTCGCGCGGCGGCGGCGCAGCGGGCGGCCTCTCGCTCGGAGGCTCGCCCGACCGGGGCCCGGGGCGCGGCGGACGCCCCCGGATGCCGTCACTCCCGACTGCAGCAGCGGCCGGGAGGCGGTCCTCCGCGCGCCCCTCGCCCGGCCCCGAGAGCGAGGCGCCGCCGCCGCCGCGAGGCGGGCCCGAGAGCTCCGGGCTGCGCTCTCGGCGGCTCCGGCTGGCCCGGCAGGGCCGAGCCCCTCTCTGCCCGCCGCCGCCGCCCTGCGAGCTCGGCTCGGGGCCTCCGTGCGCGCGCGCGCAGGCCCCTCCTCGGCGCTGGCGGCGGCGGCGGCGCCTCCCGGGGCCCTTCGAGGCGCCGAGGAGCGACGGGACACGGGGGCTCCGTCCGTGGGCGGGAAGGCGCAGCCCCCGGGGCAGCTGGCGCGCCTCCCCCCGGCCCGCGTCCGCTCGGATCTTCTCCCGGCGCGTCCCGCCCCGTGAGAGGCCCGTTTGCTTGTTTTAGCCGACCCGGGGAATGAGCCAGACGACGCCTTGCTCGCCCCGTCACGGGAAATGCTGCCTGCCCAGCGTGCCCCGTTGGGCGGTTTGAATTGGCAGGAGGCTTTTCCTCTGTGCGATGGAAGCCAGAGCTGCGGAGGGCAGCTCACACTGGCCCTCTTTCCAAGATGTGCTTCCGCTAAGCGAGCCAATCTCCTGCTGCACAGAAAGAGACCACTCGGCCTGGGGCATCAGAGGGGCTCTCCCACTGGGTGCTGACCCCTTTCAGCAACCTCCGTGCTTGCTTGCGGACGCCCCCCGCCAGCTTCATACCCAGTGTGGTTCTGGACTTCCAGAGGAGGGTGTTGGGAATAATTTTTCTCTATAATGGCTGATCTTGTTTTTGCACAACAGGCTATCTTGCATGATGACCCCAGACTGCACCTACAAATAAGGACATGTTCTTCATAGAGGCTGCTCCTTCAGCTCTGTTTCAAACTTTTATGAGAGCTATAAGAAACTGGGAACTAGAGACCAATGTCATCTTCAGGTTTTCCTTCGGGGCAGTCCATGCCAAGGAACTGCTCAAAAGCGGGGGTTGTTGTTGTTCACTCGTTCAGTCGTGTCCAGCTCTTCGTGACCCCATGGACCACAGCACGCCAGGCCTTCCTCTCCTCCGCTGTCTCACAGAGCATGCTCAAGTCCATATTCATTGCATCGGTGATGCTATCTAGCAACCTCATCCTCTGCCGTCCCCTTCTCCTCTTGCCTTCCATCTTTCCCAGCATCAGGGTCTTTTCCAGGGACTTTTCTCTTCGCATTAGGTGGCCAAAATATTTGAGCTTCAGCTTCAGTATCTGTCCTTCCAATGAGCACTCAGGGTTGATTTCCTTTAGGATGGACTGATTTGACCTCCTTGCAGTCCAGGGGACTCGTAAGAGTCTTCTCCAGCACCACAATTCTAAAGCATCAATTCTTCAGCGCTCAGCCTTCCGTATAGTCCAGCTCTCACAGTCATACGTTGCTACTGGGAAAACCATAGCTTTGATTAGACGGACCTTTGTTGGCAAGGTGATGTCTCTGCTTCTTACTATGCTGTCTAGGTGTGCCATAGCTTTCCTCCCAAGGAGCAAGCATCTTTTAATTTCATGGCTACAGTCACCGTCTGCGGTGATCTTGGAGCCCAAGAAAGTAAAGTCTGTCAGTGCTTCCATTTCTTCCCCTTCTATATGCCAGGAAGTGATAGGGCCAGATGCCATGATCTTAGTGTTTTTAATGTTGGGTTTCAAACCAGTTTTTGCACTCTCCACTTTCACCCTCAACAAGAGGCTCTTTAGATCCTCTTCACTTTCTGCCATTCGGGTGGTATCGTCTGCGTATCTGAGGCTGTTGATAATTCTCCCGGCAATCTTAATTCCGACCTGTGATTCATCCAACCCGGCGTTTCTCATGATGTACTCTGCATATAAGTTAAATAAGCAGGGCGACAATATGCAGCCTTGTCGTAATCCTTTCCCAATTTTGAACCAATCAGTTGTTCCATGTCTGGTTCTTACTGTTGCTTCTTGGCGCTCGTACAGGTTTCTTAGGAGACAGGTAAGGTGGTCTGGTACTCCCATCTCTTTAAGAATTTGCCACAGTTTGTTGTGATCCACACAATCAAAAGCTTTAGCGTAGTCAATGAAGCAGAAATAGACGTTTTTCTGGAATTCTCTTGCTTTCTCCACAATCCAGCAAATGTTGGCGATTTGATCTCTAGTTCCTCTGCCTCAGCAAACCCAGCTTGTACTTCCGGTAGTTCTCAGTTCACATACTGCTGAAGCCTAGCTTGTAGGATTTTGAGCATCACCTTGCTGGCATGTGAAATGAGCGCAATTGTACGGTAGTTTGAACATGTTTTGGCATTGCCCTTCTTTGGAATTGGAATGTAAACTGACCTTTTCCAGTCTTGTGGCCACTGTTGAGTGTTCCAAATGTGTTGGCATATTGAGTGCAGCACTTTAACAGCATCATCTTTTAGGTTCTTAAATAGCTCAGCTGGAAGACTGTCATCTCCGCTAGCTTTGTTGTTAGTAATGCTTCCTAAGACCCACTTGACTTCACTCTCTAGGATGTCCGGCTCAAGTTCAGTGACTGCACTATCATGGCTCTCAGGGACATTCAGATCTTTCCTGTATAGTTCTTCTGTGTATTCTTTCCACCTCTTCTTAATCTCATCTGCTTCTGTTAGGTCCCTGCCTCCTTTGTCCTTTATCATGCCCGTCTTTGCACAAAACATTCCCTTGAGATCTCCAATTTTCTTGAAGAGATCTCTAGTCTTTCCCATTCTATTGTTTTTGTCGATTTCTTTGCATTGGTCATTTAAGAAGGCCTTCTTGTCTCTCCTTGCTATTCTCCAGAACTCTGCATTCAGTTGGGTATATCTTCCCCTTTCTCCCTTGCTTTTCACTTCCCTTCTTTCCTCAGCTACTTGTAAAGCCTCATCAGACAGCCACTTTGCTTTCTTGCATTTCCTTTTCTTTGGGATAGATTGAGTTGCTGCCTCCTGAACAATGTTACGGACCTCCGTCCATAGTTCCTCAGGCACTCTGTCTATCAGGTCTAATCCCTGAAATCTATTCCTCACCTCCGCTGTATATTCATAAGGGATATGATTTAGGTCATACCTGAATGGTTTAGTGGTTTTCCCTACGTTCTTCAGGTTAAGCCGAAATTTTGCAAGAAGCAGCTCATGATCTGAGCCACAGTCAGCTCCAGGTCTTGTTTTTACTGACTGTACAGAGCTTCTCCATCTTTGGCTGCAAAGGACATAATCAATCTGATTTCAATATTGACCATCTGGTGATGTCCATGTGCAGAGTTGCCTCTTGTGCTGTTGGAAAAGAGTGTTTGCTATGATCAGCGTGTTCTCTTGGCAAAACTCTATTAGCCTTTGTCCTGCTTCATTTTGTACGCCAAGGCCATGCCTGCCTGTTATCCCGCTGATTTCTTGACTTCCTACTTTAGCATTCCAATCCCCTATGATGAAGAGGACATCTTTTTTTGGTGTTAGTTCTAGAAGGTGCTGTAGGTCTTCATAGAACCAATCAACCTCCGCTTCTTCGGCCTCAGCGGTTGGGGCATAGACTTGAATTACTGTGATGCTGAATGGTTTGCCTTGGAGTTGTACTGAGATCATTCTATTGTTTTTGAGATTGTACCCCAGTACTGCTTTTCCCACCCTTTTGTTGACTATGAGTGCTACTCCATTTCTTCTAAGGGATTCGTGCCCAGAGTAGTAGATATGATGGTCACCTGAATTAAATTCGCCCATGCCTGTCCATGTTAGTTTGCTGATTCCCAAGATGTCGATGTTCAATCTTGCCATCTCATGTTTGACCACCTCCAGCTTACCTTGATTCATTGATCTGACATTCCAGGTTCCTAAACAATATTGTTCTTTACAGCATCGGATTTTCTTTTCACCACCAGACACATCCACAGCTGAGTGTCCTTTCGGCTTTGGCCCAGCCGCTTCACTCTTTCTGGCGCTACTTGGAAATTCCCATTGGGCACCTTCTGATCTCATGAGGGGCTCATCTTCCGGCGTTATATCTTCTAGTCTTGTGATAGGTTCCATGGGGTTTTCTTGGCAAGAATACTGGAGTGGGTTGCCATTTCCTTCTCCAGCGGACCCCATTTTGTCAGAACTCTCCGCCATGGCCTGTCCGTCTTGGGTGGCCCTGCACGGCACAGCGTATGGCTTCAGTGAGTCACGCAGGCCCCTTCGCCACAACAAGGCCGTGATCCACGAAGGGGCAAAAGCGGGGGGGGGAGATAAAGAGGGGCTCCTTCCCTCTCCTGGCTGAGCTGGGCACGGCAGGGCTCTTCTTGCCTCCCCATCTGCTTGTGGACTTTCCTCTCAGCATGTGAGCCTACTGCAGCTTTCTGAGATCGGCTGTAACCTCTCCATTCCACCCAGCTATACAGACGGGTACCATTTCTTCCCCACTCCATCACTTCAGCCTAGTCCAATACCTGGTTTCTGTCTTCACTTAGAAGTCAAACAAAGACAAACATTGTTTGGAAGTTTGAGCTGCGGTAGCAACTGCCTCATGTTTGGTTAACCTTCATATCACCACAGAGACTGCTGGGGCACTCTGGTTTCAAATGGGAAAAGTGCCCAGCTGGCAGCTCTGAGCTGGCAGCCAGGGAGAGCTGCTCTCCTCCTTGCTATGGCCACAGAAGGGGCTGCTGGGGAGCCCCACCAGGCAGCAGCACACAGCGAGAGGCGCTGCTCTGGCCTGACGCAGGGCTCAGCCAGGAGGGGTGTGCGCAGGGACCCACCATGCACACCTTGCCCTCCTGTGGCACAAGGTGGGATGTCTGGAACCCAGCATAGTTCTGAAGAGAAAGAGGGGAGAGGGCTGAGGGCTGTTTTGTGGGAGATCAGTGCCAAGACTGGCAGGGCCAAGGTGAGTGAACACCAGCGCACCCAACAAAATACAAGCCCAGAAGAAATGGTTACAAACCCTCATGGAAGTGGCCTATGTCTGGCCTCCCTGCAAAGCTGGCAGCCCAGAGTCATACCAGAGAAAGACTAGAGTTGCAGTCCTATACTTTCTAGGAGTAAGAGCTGCTGAACACAGTGAGACCAGCTTGTGAGCAATATGGCACCTGTAAAATAGGCAGGAAATGGTGCTGGCTAATTTCCCAATGACAGAAAGAAACCCCTTCTGACCACATGTTTAGCTGCAAAGCACATTTGTTGTTGAAACAAATCCCCTATCCCCTGATAGCCCTGGCAAAGGATTGCCCAAGAACTCTGAAATATGAAGGGATCTCTGGCAGCATCTCCTCGGGTCCTCGCCCTCTGCCTCATAGCCTGTTCCATTGGTCAGTCTCCTGTATGCTGCAAATTTATGAACGTAACAGTAGCTATTCTGCTTCCAAACAACAGGGGCAGTGATAATGTAGCTCTCTTGAACCATCTCCCTCAACATGTTGCACTCCAGATGTGTTGGACTACAACTGCTATCATCCCAAGTCAGTATGGACAATGGTCATGCTGGCTGGGGGTAAAGGGAGTCCCAGTCCAGCAGATCTAGAGGGCACCAGGTTGGGGAAGACTGCTTTAGACAATAATCAGCCGGATGACTCGGGGAGGTTCACAGCCCAGACGCGGTGGCAAGCGCAGTCCTGGCTTGGGGTCTGGTTGTCAAAGAACACCAGAGCGGTAGGTGCTGATGGAGCCTTTCTCCATGTACTCGAGTTACCCTTTTTTAAAGCCCTGTCTGCTAATGTCCATCAGAACCATTTCTTTTGGAGCTGCTTTGTACCACGTCAGATTATCCAGTCCAGTATTGTCTGCTCTGGCAGCAGTTTTCCACGGTCTTTGGTGGAGGTCTTTTCCAGTTACGCTTTAACTGGAGTTTGACTCTAGGAGCCTCTGTATGCAGAGCAGGAGCTCTACTACGGAGCAAAGTTCCTCCTCAATACCTTAAATGTGGAAGACAGACAGACATAATAGCCTTGCAAGATCTGCAGTTTGACTTGTTATCACTTTCCTAATAATACCTGACATTGCTTTCACCTTGTTCAATGTGTGTCTTTAAGCTTTTATTGGAGTGGGTTCAGAAATTGGACCTGTGTAGGAACTGCCATGACCACTCTGTTAGCAATCAACAACTAGAAAGCTGGGCGGAGTGGGGAGGAGATTCAATAACCCAGGCTCCAAGATAAGTTCCATGTGAGCTTCTCTTCACAGTGCACAGGAAATCAGGCAGGTGCCTCTGGTATCACTGAAAGACAATGAAGCTGGCAGGAAATGATCACCCTGTTCTGTTTGAATAACCAGAATTGCATCAGCTTTGCCACTTGAAATCACAGAGGTCTGGTAACCCAAATGCTGTTTCAAGGTGGTTTTCCGGGAAAGAGAGATGGTGCTTTGAAATATATCAGGTTTCAGGATTTCCTTCTAATGAAGTGAACCCTATATTCTGCTTTGCAGGAAGTGGCCCGCTCTTCTGGGAAACACATTGCTGAGCACAGCTCATCTGCTAGAAATGGTCCTTCCGAAGCTGACACCTATTCCTAAAAAGACAGCATAGTCAATTTCACCAGCTCCTGCCTTGTGCATATTCTCCAGTGTTTGTGGGAAAGGCTCTAAACATCTAGTTCCGTGGCCTTCTAGTCCTCCAGCAGAGACATTACATGGACATTACATCTGATAAGCACCATGTAACTCATGCATGTTGTCAAGTGTCCAGACACAAGTACAAGCCTACAAACATGTGGAGCTGTCCTGCCTAAGGGACCTCTGAACTTTGGCTGTAGCGTGTCATGGCAGAGGTGTTCCAATGAAGCACTCACACACAGGTTTCTTCGAAAATGGGAATTTTACTGAGCACACAAGTATCATCATACACAGTAATTACTCTTAGGAGTTAGCTGGTTGGCTAAAGGCACTACATGAACTCCAGGGTGAATTCAATTAGTTCCTAGATTACAAACAAACCTATACCTATCAAGGAAATGATGCAAAAGGCAAAATATATATCCATGCTCTGGGTTCAAGCGGTAAGGAAATTAGCTCAAAGGCCTTTTTGGTGGCTAAAGCCCAGGGCTCCAGACACCCAGGCCGCCGGTAATGCATGGAGGGCCTGGATCAGACTGGGCTGGACTATGGTCCTGTGGGAGTTGCAGAGGTCAGGACTAAGCAAACTGGGGACCCAACAGTGCTGGGAAACAGGTTTGGGGAAGTGTGACTTCAAGGGCAGGGAGGAGAGAAGAGCTCACAGAGTGGGTGGTGCACTAAGGACCATCCTGGCACACAGTCCCTGTGACAGAAGAGGAGGGCATGATTCCGTTTAACTGCCTCCAGCTCACACAATCCCTCCAGTTTCTAGCACGTTGTGCGCTAATTGCTTCTTTCTGTTCCCTTTAACAATCATCCTTGTGGACCATTTCTGTTTTATCCAAGTGCCAGAGAGTCTTGCTGGTGAAATAGAAATGGCTAGTTGGGAAAGGTGAACCAAAGGAGGTTCCAGCCGTAATCTTTTCCACTGGACAGCCAGGGCAAGGCCACACCAAGGTGGCCAGGCTTCTGACCCAAAAGCTTGTCCCAGGCATAGACGAAATCACTAAGCAGGCTCACACAAACACACATGCAATAGGGAGCAGGTACGGGGGCAGAGGCTGCAATTTGTAAAGCGAGGACAAGAAGATAGAATTGAACTGAAAGATACCTTTCCCGTGATCCCGATGGATTGTTTCGGAAGATGGTGCTAAGGGGTGGGGAAGTTCTTGGAAGAGGCGGCAGTTGGGTCATCACTTCAGCTGCAGTGGAGACTCAGGTGGCCAGAATGGGTGCTCTGGGGGGAAAGGGTCTGGTGAGGCTCAGACAGAACCCTGGGTTCTGTTGCTCAGAAATTGGAGTGGAGGAGTGAGACCCAACTGATGCAAGCAGGACAAACTGGCCTTGTCACATAACCAGAAGTGATTTCAGTGAAATGGTACCTTGCCTTCAGATGACCAATGAGTGATATCAGCAGAGTGGGAATGGCGTGGGTACTGGGACACTGAGGGCTTGGAGCCCAGGGCTTTTATAGGGTTTAAATGAAGTCTACAATGGGGTAAAAGGCTCAGGGTCCAGTGAAGACAATAAACAAAAGAAAGGAGAAGACTGTTGGGCAAAGTCAATATTAGTTTTGGATAACCAGGCAAAGGGTCGATATGACTTGCTGCTAGGGTCAATAGGGGTCTTAAAAGGGCTAGATCAGGTGGGCAAAATTGAATCAACACAGTACTATGCTTAAGGCTGGGAAAATCCCGGTCCACCTACTGTACTTCTCAATAACTATGCTGCACCCGGAGAGAAGTCAATCTACCTGGGGCATCTGCATATATAAGTTCCTGATGGCTGTGCCTGATCTAAGCATGGGGCACTTGATCTAGTACTGCTTGATTAAGTGGTGTTGCTCAATCGGGACCTGAGTGTGTGGTGAAGTGTTGATGCCCTCCTGGCAAAATCGTCGGCTACGTCCCTTGCCATTCCGCCAGTCCTGTGTATACTCCATGTCTTGATTTACTCCATGCTAGGCTGAATTTCTTGAAGTGGCTATACTACAGTCTGCCAAATACCGAGATGGGATGGGATGTCTGTGCATGCTCTGCATCAAGCAGCTTGCCAGCATCCACAAATGCCATACTGAGCCCCACTAGGTTGCCTAGGTCATAGGAGTGTCAGTTCCTCATCTGTAAAATGGGAGTGATGGTGGAGCCATTTTTTAAATTGCAAGTTGATTTGCCTCCAGTTGTACTTTGCAAATTCAAAGCTATGTAGAGCTGATCAGTAGGAGCAGAAGGGGAATTCCTATGCTTAACAACTAATTACTGGGTCAGTACAGGGGGGAGCAGAGGAGACTGCATTCTTAAAAGAAAAAATTAACCCCCACAGACAATATTGCCCAGATCTTGCAAATTCTCATTCAAACCTGGGCAGGTTCTACACGTCACTCTATGCACTGTCCTTCCTAGCATTAAAATTCCAGCTTCATCCACCCAAATTCTCCTCTGTGGTATTATCCTGGCCTGCCCTTTGGTAGTTGCCAGTTGAATTTACTTGAGAATGAGGGTGTTGCTGGCTTAGGGCGCATCTTGACTTGAAATCATACCTGTTTCTTCTGCTTCCAGAGCAGCAGGAAATAGCTGAGATGTGAATTTAACATGGGTGTCAGGGAATATAGGATGAGCTGAGGTGCTTCCAGATGGAGAGCCTCTAGCACTACCAATCAAAAGTCATGTGGCATTGTGTTTGGGAAAACACCAGGGACAAAGGATATGCATTTATTTCATGTGATTCACTACATTTCTATACGGCCCAATAGCCATAACGTGCAGGACAAGCATGCAGCCACAAGGGGGAGCAGGTTTCTGGGCCAAGGAGCGGGGGCGGGGGATGCCTTGCCTGGGGACATGAGCAGCAGGGGAGGGGGGTCCAGCCACCCTGGTGCCAGGGACACCAGGACTGCTGGGGACGGCTCGCCCCAGAGACACGCCCACAATATTGCTGGGTGAGCTCTCGCAGTGGCTGCAGGGCTGGGCCCCTGCCAAGGGCCCACACCCAGCAGGGCCCACTGAGAAGAGCCCCCTGGAGTGGCTGCTCCTCTTCCCCAGTGCAACCTGCTTGTTCCCCTGCCTCTGGCTCTGGCCAGACAAGGCTGGTGGAGAAAAGGAGGAGCAGCAGATCCCAGGGCCAGGTGGCTCCCTGGCTCTCTGCCTGTCAAGCCAGCAAGTGGGAGCGGTGATGAGGAAGAGGAGGAGGCCCAGTAGCATCTGGTGACACTGGCAGTGAGAAGGTAAAGGGAAGGGGCCCATTGAGGGCATCTTGCCCAAGGCCCCTCCCAAACCAGTAGCAAAATGGTACCCAGAGTTGCCTCTGCTGCTCAGTGATGCCTGGGCTGTTGCGGACCTCGTCCCAACATTTCACTAGGGTAGCAACAGTCACCAAGCATGTCCAGGGTGATGCAAAACCAAGCACACCCTGTCCTGATGACATCGTTGCCCAAGATGGCCCCAGAACGTGCCTGCCAAAGCTGCAAGAGGAGCCATTGCCTTTGGGGCCCAGATGCTCTTGGGGTCCTCATCAGAAAGGTGGGCTACACTCTGCAACTGTCACCTATGACAGGGAACTCCATTGCCCCCAAAACAGGCCTGGAAGGAGGTCTGAGCAGAGACCACCCAGGGAGGGTGTGACCAATGTGCTGCAGGTGGGAGGCTGAGAAATCGGCCTTTGCTGGGACGTGGCCGTTGGGAACGCACACACACCGGGGACCCAGCCACGATTCACCCGCTGCCCACAGTTCCATGCTCCAGGTCTGGGCGCAGGCAGGGAAGCAGGTGGCAGAGAGCCAAAAGAGGGCCAGAGAGCGGGAAGTACGGCACAGCGGGGGGGCTGCAGCTCCTGCCCTTCTCCCCACCGCGGCTGGGTTGGCTTCACTGCGTGACTCACCACCGCTGCTGCAGGAGGGTGCCACACCACCTGAGGGGCCCGACACCCCCCAGTGTGTCATCCTCAGTGTCCTCACCAGTGGGCGTCAGCAGCTCCAAAAAGCACAGCCCCCCGCCGCCCCCCCAGCAGCGCCCCTGGAGCTGGGTGGCGCCAGCCTGGAGGGTGGCTGTGGAGGCGCAGCAGCAGCTGATGGGGCAGGCGGGTGGCACAGAGCAGCGCTCCCTGGGTAATGTGGGAGCTGGGTCTGACTCGCGGAGCGGGAGTGGTGAGTGGGCGGAGCGGCTGGGAGGGTGGCTTGGGTGGCATCACGTGACTCCGGCTTGCCCTGTGAGCCTGCAGGCTGAGGTGGCCAGGAGCAGAGATCCAGAGCACGCCGGGTAGCCAGTGCTGGCTAGCCCCACAGCTGGTCTGCTGGATCACTTTCCCAGCTCCCGGAGCCCAGGACTTGACCCTCCCTCCACATCCCTCTGGAGACTCCACTCCTTGCCCCATGGACATCTGCTGCTCCTTCCCACAGAGGCAGCCACGGGCCTGGTTTTCTCCATCCTTGGCTCGGTGGAGGAGCTGGGCCCCTCACTGCTCAGCATGTCCCGCCTGGCACACACTTCCTCTTTGGCCACAGGTCCCCCCCTCCCTGTACCCTGGGACGGGGTGGGGCAGGGCAGGGCAGGGGCTCTTCTTCGCTTCTTCAGATCACAGCTTGGAGGCTGGCTCTTGAACGGCATGGGACTTCTGGGCCAGCCAGCTGACAAACCCGGCTGGGTTGCACCAATTGCGGGGTGGGGTGGGGGGTCACGTCTTGGAGCACAGAAGTCAAGGTGCCACCTGGTGGCAAAGTTTCCGTGCTGGGTGTGGTGCCTCCCTGGACCGGGTGTATGTGTCCTGTGATGCCTGAGTGGCCATTTAGGCCACTGGATGGACTTGATCCTGCAGCAAAAGCAGGTGGTGCAGATGGCAGCACTGACTGTTCTGGCCAAATGTGGGGTCAGACTGTGTCCACTTTGACTCTGGTACTGCACCCAAGTCAAAATTCAGAAATCTGATGCCTCATGCCTCCCATCGACTATCAAGAGCAATCAAAAAAAGCTGCAGCTTTGTTTATCTTGCTCAGAATTGAATGATATTTGCAGACGTAGCAGCCCCTTAGGAGGGTAGTACACCTGCCAAATGGTAGGAAGATAGATACAGGGGATTTTGTGCTATGCACCAATATATTTTGGATTTTTAAAAGGGAACTGCTGATAACACTTTTATTTCTTGGCAGAACTGGATTAAAATAGCAGGAATGGTTTTGCCTTCTGAGGGTATCAAGCCTGGCAAATGTCAGGATGACAGCTTCAAGGGGCTTGGAGCAAAAGCACCCTTGACATTTTGAGGGTCTTACGTGCTGCTTTTACTAGATTTAAATATTACCTAATTGTGCAGACCTTATTAGGGAGAATGGAAGTGAGTTTATTAATACTAGCCCCAAAGTTTTTTTCGCCAGAATGTTAAGCCAAAACTCTGTAGGTAAGCATGTCCTTCCTTTTTAACTTCTTTCTTAACCTGCCTTCCAATATTTTAATGCTCATTCTGTAAAATCTTTCATAAATTCTTTGACTCCATACCCATTGTTTTCACTCCTCTTCATGCCAAAAGTGTTCACACACACTTTGACTTTCTGTACTACATTCTACTGCCTTTCTTCAACATTACATTAACTTTTTACTTTGAACTATTATTTTACAAATGTAAATATGCTTACATTGGGTTGTTCTGACCGGGTCTTAAGTGATCCCATATTTTTCCTTGGCCCTTCAGTTACACCTGACTTTTTCAGGACTTTCTTAGAAGGTTTAAACCATCATGTTTGGCTTTTTATCCAGGGCATATATTCTTTTGTAATTTTAACACTGTCCCTATGCTCCTGTATATACCCTTTTTTCTTGTATATATTTAGCTAGGGCAACTAGCAAATCACTTATGTACTAAATGCCCCCCCCACACACACACACACCTTTCTGCTAATTGGTTTTATATGGAACTTCTGCATGTGGGAGCCTCCCCCATATTCCTGTCTCATAGTTTCTGAAACTTATTCTGCCTAGCCCTCACTGCTAACTTCTTCAGTTTTATACTCTTAGGGCATAATCCTATGGGGATAAGCAGCCGCCTCTGAACTTGGAGGCGACCGCCTATCCAGTGCAGGGCTGGAGAAGCATGGAGGGGATCATCTCCTCCACGCTTCAGCCACCCTACATGTGTGGCTAGACAGCCGATTTCAGTCAGCTGTCTAGCTGCGGGAAGGCAGAGTGGGGGAAGTTGCTGCTGGATGACACATAGGATGTGTCATACCGGCATTTCCCCCTTCCCCACCCTGGAATGCCCCATTTTCGCCGCTCCACACTCCTCTTCTGAGCGCAGGGCCGTTCCGAGCTGCCTGTGAGGCAGTGCAGGAGGGGAGAAGTCGGTTCTCTGGGAGTGCGGGCTCCAAGGTCGGTTCCCAGAAACCGACATATCCTATGGCTGTCTAGCCACTGACCAGCAGCCATAGGATGGCTCCCTCCACTCGTTTAGACCCAGCCCCAGTTCCACAACACTCCCCTCCTTTCCCCTTCTTCATATACTACAAGCATGCCCCCTTTCTGACTCATGGCTAAAACCAAATTGGGTTATTGTCCACTTTAACTGTCATTCAAAACTCTCAAATTACAAGTTTTCTTCCATTGCTTTCCCCACAAGTTCTAATCCCAATTGCACTGTCCTATAGGTTGCTACCTGTTTTGTGTCTACTACCCCTTTTGCTTGGCTAAGTCCTACTAACTCACCACGGACTGATATCCAGCTTATGCCATTGCACATAACACCAGTGTCCAGCAGTGCCTATCCCCATTTATTGTTTATAGACACTTGTATGTGGGATCTCTCCACCGGATTGCAATCTACTCTCCCCAGGTAGGTCCATTTGGTGAACTCTTTTGGCCTGATGGGGCACCCTTGTGGGCATTTTTCGTGTGCTTTCCCTGAGACCCCGTGCCTCCTTGTAGGGGCTCTGAGGGCTCCTGAAGGAGGCCACTTCCTGGACCCCTTTAGCTATCGCTGCCTCCAGAATGTTACTGGTGGGGCTTCGTTGAAAGAAGACATGTCCTTTCCTCTGTCCTTCAGATTCTTCCAGAGCTTATCTATCAGGTCCCTGACCTTTATTTTCCTTATCTGTGTATTTTCCTTTTAAAAAAACTTCAGCACTCCGTTTGCAAATACAGTGCAGCCTTAGCACATAACTGTGCCGCCGGTGCTAACTTGGCATTTGTTCTGACTTTGGGATAGGTTTTGTAGCAATCCTCAAAAGCCTCTTTGACCAGGATCCACTTCTCTTGTAATATATAACATTTCCCATGGAGAAAGCCATGGATCTTTCCCCAGGGAATCAGTCGCCTGTTTAAGCAGACTTACAGAAACTGTTTTTTTGCTTTCCCCTTTTTAATTTTTAAACATGGTGCTTGATTGTTACCTCAGCGTCCTGCTTGACTTGGATATGTACTTGCTGAATTTTATCCCAGATGAAAGCACACCTGATTGGATTTTATCCCAGTTTTAGTTTGAGTATGTTCTCTAGGACCATTTAGATTTTAGCCCAGCTCATAGAACTAGCTTTGGACCATTGTCTTTAGTGCTTAGCACAGGTATATCTTTAAAACCTTTGCCCACTGGCTCCAGTCCTTAGCACTTGGTGTCAGCTTCTTATCAAGCCTTTTAAGCACAAATGCTTTGCTTCGGCTTGTTTAGTCAAGTCCTTAAGCAGAATGCGTCCTTTTAAGACCCTTGCATCTATGTGTTGCCTTTGATCTGGAGGACCTTTGCACGTATCTTGGCATTTTCAGTTTGGGAAAATCTTTGCATCTATCACATCACCTCATATCTAGGGAAAGCTCTGCCCCTCCTTTGGCACCTCAGGTTAGGAGACCTTCATTTAGCACAACATTTTAATCCGAAACCCTCACATTTTTTGCAGCGCCTTAGGTCTTGAGAAAGTTGGGCGTTCCCAAATTCCTTTTGGCTTTATGGTCTAGGACCTGTACACCTATCCTGATGTTTTGGATCTGGGAAAGGTAACACTTCAACCATTTCCTGGGAATAATCATTCTTATGGCCTTGCTTTCAAGGGACTTCTTCTCCAAAAACAGAATCCTTTCCCGAGATCGTCCAAGGGGTGGTGTCCCCCTGCTTACTACCTGGATTCCAGAATTTTGAATTGGTCCCCTCCTGGACCCGAATCATCTATCATTGCACATATGCATTCAAGTCCCCCCATGCATTCTCCATAATCTGTTATGCACTACTTTGAGCAGATTTAATTGCACAGACCTTAGGGAGAATGAGATACCAATATGTGTATTCACAGTGAAAACACTTTGTATGTGATTTTATTGAAGAAAGTTATACAAAGAGTAAAGCAGCAAAAACACTCCCAAATCCCTGAGCTATAGTCTAGATAAGTCGTTCTCATACTATATACACTCAACTATGTGAGTGGCTGACTCACAAGCACGTGTGTGTGGCTGTGTGTGCGTGTGAAGAGAGGCAATGCTATGCGCACTAGCAGGTTCTTTTTTTGTTGCAGATGGAGCTGGAGTCCCGCTTGTAGATGGATCTCCTGGTCACTTCTCTCTCCATTCTCCATGTCATAGTTATCTGCTCCTGGTTTACACCTCCAGTTGTTGCTGAAGATGATGACGCCCTCTAAGCTGTTATCTTGCTTGCTTTAACCTTGCTTCAGGCATGGTCACGTAGCACTCACGCAGTGTCCATGATATTCCCTTGGGTCTCTTTGCAACACTCTTAGGTCTCTTTGCAACACTCTTTTACAGGAGGGAGTGATGACAACAGGAATACAATTGTTTCAATTCCTTATCTGCTGCAGATAGTTTCTTCATTCATAAATTTTGCTTTCAGCCAACAGTACTATTTACATTCAATCATTACAGGCATTCCTTATAAGAAAACATACTTAGGGAGCAATCCTGAGAGGGCCACAGGATATGCTGTTTTCCAGGAACTGACCTCGGAGCCTGCCCTCCGAGGTTGGTTCCCGGAAAACTGACCTCCCCCCCACTTTCACGCTACCTTGGAGGCAGCGTGGAGAAGCCCTGTCCTTCGCACTCAGAAGAAGAGCATGGAGCGACTGAAAAGGGGCATTCCAGGGTGGGGAGAGCAGAGCTGCATGTACGACACATTGGATGTGTCATACACATAGCTCTGCTCTCCCCACCCTGGAATGCCCCTTTTCAGTCACTCTCCTGGTCAGCCCCCCCACGGCTAGACAGCCAAAAACTGCCGTCTAGTAGAAAATAGCAGGGCAGGAGAGGTGCGGAGGGAACGATCCCACCCCCCTGCCTCTCCTGCCTTGCTTTGGATAGGCGGTTGCCTCCGAGTTTGGAGGCACCACCTATCTTGATAGGATTGCGCCCTAAGTAGCTAAACTGCACTATCATGCCTACAGACTGCCTAGGTGGTGGCCAGCCCAGCAGGCAGAGACAAAGGCAGATGCTGGGACTGCAGGAAGCAGGCAGTCACAGAGACACAGGCAGGCAGCAATGCAGAGCTAAGTGCCACACTTGCCAGACGGGCAAAAGGTCAGGAGGAGCTGGGCAGAATATCTGCTCTGCTCCAAGAGAGCAGCTAGGTGGGCAGCAGGCAGCAGAGGCAGCTGGTGGTGAATGCTGGCAGAGCAAGCAGACAAGTGATAGGTAGCACCAGACACAACTGAGCCTTTCAGCCGTGAGTTGACAGCTCTAGCGTGCCACTCGTTGGGCCCCGCTACTTTGTCCTGGTACTGGGGGGCACTGGCAGGCAGAGAGGCAGGCAGGCTCCCTCCTAATTATAAACAGCACCCAACCCAAGTGGGCATGGCTTCTATACTGGCACAGGGCCACCATGTATGAAAAGCAAAGGGTGTCTTGAAGTCCAGGGCCGAGTTGCTGCAATCAAGCAGCAGTGGGAAAACAAATGCAGTGAGCTGAGTTACAGTGCTGGAGAAATAGATATTCCAAAGTAAATCAAAATTTAAAAAATGAACAGGAGAGTGGTGGGGAGATGAAAGGGTGTGGCAGTGGCAGAGTGAGGATGCTGCTGCTCATTCAGAGGTGGTTATGGCGAGGGAGCCCCAGAGGGAGGAAGAGGCTGACTCTGAAGAAGACCAACTGTTCCATCAACTTAGTGTTCAAGCGGCTGTTCCGGGATGTTACCATTTTGCCCACTGTGGGAAATACCCTCTTGCTTGGGATGATGGTTGGTGGGCAAGACAGCAGCTCTTTGACAAATATGGCCATGTCCTGCCACACCTGGGTATATGCTGCCTTGTACTCTAGGGGGCTGCAGCTGTAGTCCTCCACTGATTCTGACAGGTAACAGCAGGTTGAGCATCCTCTGGGTTGCTGAGTGGGTCACAGCCGCGTGGCCGCACCACAGGCCCTACAGCCCTGGCCCAAAAGCTGCTCAACCCCACTGTGCAGCTCCCAGAGAAGGGCCTGGGTTGCTCCTGCTGGGTGGAGATGCTGCTGCTGCAGGCGTGAGAAAGTGGCCCTCTTCCTCCTCCCTCGCTGCTCCCTGCCTCGCTTCCTGGGCCGCCTCACCACCAACACAGCCTGCCACTTCATGCTGCTGTTGGGGCCAGAGAAGTGCCTTTCACCCAAGGGGCACACGTGGGTTGCCATCGGCTGCCTTTTTTAAATGCAACATTCCAGCAGTAGCAGCAAAAGAAAACTCGGATCGTTTTATCAGCCTGCCAAATGTGTTTTGTCTATAATAACCACCAGCTGCATCTGTGTTGCAGAAACAATTTCATGGGGACAAGAAAACATATGTTTTAAATGAATAGGGTTGTTGAGTATTTCCATTGGTTATTTTTGTTTAAATCTGGGAGACAGCAGAAAAAATTAATCCTGAAGCATTAAACTACTACATTAAAATAAAATCCCCAGTTGGATTTTTGCAAGGAGGAAATGTGGGGATGATGTGAGAAATGACTGCTTTAAGTTATTTTAATTTTTTTAAAGTTTAAAATTATTTTTGAATTTCATTTTTAAAAGTACTTAAACTGCTTTTTAAGAAATACACTGATCTTGGGACCGTTCCTTTTGTCTGGGCTGACAATGTTTTCTGCACAGGTCTTCCGCACCGTTCCGCCGCAGCCCTCCCTGAAAGCCAGGGCGGCTCCCTTCGGCGGCGTCCGGCCTTCCCTCTCCGCGCGGACCCGCAAGCTCCCTCCGGAGGCTCGTGGGTTAAACGAGCGGAGGCGCGGCCCGAAGCGAGGCACCGCGCCTGGGCGCGGGACAGCAGCTCCCCCGCGCCGCGTCGCCTTCGGGGAGCCGCCTTCTCCCCGCCGGCCCCGCGGCCCGGGAGCAGCCGCGCCCGCGCTCGACCGGCGCTGCTCTGGGCGCCCGGCGCGGGCGGCGCCCCGCAGCGCCGGGGTCTGCGGGCGCGCGCCCCCTCCCCTCCGCCCCCTCCCCTCCGCGCCAGCCCGCGCCAGCCCGCGCCAGCCCGGGGCTCGCAGGGTCCGGCCAACGGCCGCGCCTCCGCCCCGCCGCTTCCGGCCAGCGGCGGAAGTCGCGGCGGAAGGGCCCGCGGGATCCAGTTCCGGGTCGCGCTTCTGGCTGGGCGGCGGCCGTCGGAGTCGCCATCATGTCGGGCTCCAGCAGCGCCCTCATGAAGCAGCCCCCGATCCAGTCCACGGCGGGGGCCGTGCCCGTCCGCAACGAGAAGGGTGAGGAGCCCGCGGGCGGCGGGGCTGGCGCGCCCTGTCCGGGGAGGGGTGGCCCGGGGCCTCGCCCCTCCGCCCGGCGCCCCGGCGGGCAGCGCCCCTGACCAGCCCCCGCTCTCCTCTTCCAGGGGAGATCTCCATGGAGAAGGTGAAGGTGAAGCGCTATGTCTCGGGGAAGAGGCCGGACTACGCGCCCATGGAGTCCTCCGACGAGGAGGACGAGGAGTTCCAGTTCATCAAGAAGGCCAAGGAGCAGGACCTGGAGCCGGAGGAGCAGGAAGAGGAGCTGGCCAGTGACCCCCGCTTGCGTCGCCTGCAGAACCGCATCTCGGAGGACGTGGAGGAGAGGTCAGCCGGGCAGCCCTGCCCAGTGAGCGCGAGCGCACTTGGGCCGGTTCGCTTGGCAGACTTGGAGAAGGGGCGGCGAAAGGGGGCCTGGGGGCAAAGCCTGTGGTGGTGTGCGCTGGCGCGGAATGGGGCGTTTGGTGCGCAGCGCGCCAGTTCATTTGCTTGAGAGGTGAGTGTCCGTGTTCTAGGCTGGCGAGGCATCGTAAGATCGTGGAGCCCGAGGTGATGGGGGAAAGTGACTCCGAAGTGGAGGGAGAGGCTTGGCGTGTGGAGCGAGAGGACACCAGTGAAGAGGAAGAAGAGGAGATTGATGACGAGGTATGGCAGCCTTCGCTTTGGGTGCTGCAGCCTGAGTTGAATTGCATGACATTTACATGAAATGAGGCCAACCCTTGAACGAGTCTGGAATCTGAGGGCTGATGCTATTCCAAGAGTTTTAGGAATTCAGCATCTTGTATTAGGGAGCCAGCCAGGGGTCTGTTGTTCCCCTGGAGGAGAATCATAGAATAGTAGGGTTGGAAGGGGCCTACAAGGCCATCGAGTTCAACCCCCTGCTCAATGCAGGAATCCAAGTCAGAGCATCCCTGACAGATGGCTGTCCAGCCTTGTCTTGAAGGCCTCCGGTGTGGGAGAGCCCACCACCTCCCCAGGTCATGGGTGCCATTGTCGTATTGCTCTTACAGTCAGGACATTTTTCCTGATGTTCAGCCGGAATCTGGCTTCCTGTCACTTGAGCCCATGATTCCGTGTCCTGCACTCTGGGATGATGGAGAAGAGATCCTGGCCTTCCTCTCTGTGACAACCTTTCAAGTATTTGAAGAGCGCTATCATATCTCCCCTCAGTCTTCTCTTCTCAAGGCTAAACATGCCCAGTTCTTTCAGTCTCTCTTCATAGGGCTTTGTTCCCAGTCCCCTGATCATCTTTGTTGCCCTCCTCTGAACCCTCTCCAGTTTGTCTGCATCCTTCTTAAAGTGTGGTGCCCAGAACTGGACACAGTACTCCGGATGAGGCCTAACCAGTGCTGAGTAGAGGGGAACTAATACTTCCCGGGATTTGGAAGCGATGCTTCTATGAATGCAGCCCAAAAGAGCATTGGCCTTTTTTGCAGCCACATCACATTGTTGGCTCATCTTCAGCTTGTGATCGACAACAATTCCAGGGTCCTTCTCGCTTGTAGTGTGGTTGAGCCACGTATCCCCCATCTTGTAACAGTGCATTTGGTTTCTTTTTCCTAGGTGCAGAACGTGGCATTGATCCCTATTAAATGTCATTCTGTTGTTTTCTGCCTAGCGCTCCAGTCTATCCAGATCACTTTGAATTTTGTTTCTGTCTTCCAAAGTATTAGCTATCCCGCCCAATTTTGTGTCATCTGCAAATTGGATCAGCATTCCCTGCACCTCCTCCTCCAAGTCATTCATAAAAATGTTGAAGAGCACTGGGCCCAGGACTGAGCCCTGCAGTACCCCACTCGTTACCTCTCCCCAGTTTGAGAAGGTCCCATTGAGAAGCACTCTTTGAGTCCGATTCTGTAGCCAACTGTGGATCCACCAGATCGTTGTTTCCTCTAGACCACTTTGAGCTAGTTTGCTCATCAGGATGTCATGGGGCACTTTGTCGAAAGCTTTGCTGAAGTCGAGGTATATGACGTCCACAGCATTCCCATGGTCTACAAGGGAGGTTACTTGATCAAAATATGAGATCAGATTTGTCTGGCAGGACTTGTTTTTGACAAATCCATGTTGGCTTCAAGTCATCACTGCATTGTTTTCAAAGTGCTTCCAGATGGATTGCTTTATCATCTGCTCCAGAATTTTCCCAGGGATTGATGTCAGACTGACTGGTCTGGAGTTCCCAGGTTCCTCCTTTTTACCCTTTTTGGAGATAGGGACAACATTAGCCCTCCTCCAGTCATCTGGCACTTCCCCGTCCTCTATGATTTCTCAAAGAGAATAGACAGCAGTTCTGAGAGTTCTTCTGCCAGTTCCTTCATTACTCTAGGGTGCAGTTCATCTGGCCCTGGAGATTTGAACTCATTCAAAGTAATTAGGTGTTCCTTGACCATATGCCTATCGCTCTCAAGCTGCAATCCTGCCCCTTCAGCCTGTACTTTGCCTTTGCCAGGGGGGTCATAGACCCTCTTTTGGGAGAAGACTGAGCCAAAGTAGGAATTGAGCACCTCTGCCTTTTCTTTGTCATCGGTCATCATTTTGCCATCCTTATTTAATAGCTGAACCACCATTTCTTTCCTCTTCCTTTTACTATGCACGTAGCTGAAGAAAGCCTTTTTGTTGTTTTTAGCATCCCTCGCTAACCTCAGCTCGTTCTCAGCTTTAGCCTTCCTGACGCCATCCCTGCAGTTCTGTGCTACCTGCCTGTACTCTTCCTTTGTTACTTGGCCTTCTTTCCACTTCCTATATGTGATCTTTTTTGCTTTCAGGTCATCCCTAAACCTTTTGTGAAGCCACATTGGCTTCTTCTGTTGTCTTCCACCTTTTCTTCTTGTTGGAATTGTTTGTGATTGTGCCTTGAGAATTTCCTTTTTTAAAAGCTCCCACCCATCTTGGACTCCTTTTCTCGTTAGCGTCGCTTGCCATGGGACCTTACTGATCATTGTTCTGAGTTTATTAAAATCAGCTTTCCTAAAATCCAGGGTACGCATTTGGCTACACTCGGCTTTTGCTTCCCTTAGAACCAAGAACTCAAGTACAACATGGTCGCTTTCCCCTAGAGTTCCTGTAACTGCTACTTGATCCACTAAGTCATCTCTGTTGGTTAGGATCAAGTCAAGGATAGCCGATCCTCTAGTTCCTTCCTCCGCTTTCTGTAGGAGGAAGTTATCCGCCACACAAGTCAGGAATTTCCTGGAGGGGCCATGTTTTGCAGAATTTGTCTCCCAACAAATATTGGGGAAATTGAAGTCCCCCATGACTACTACATCTTGCTTCCTTAAAACAATGGCTATTTGCTTTTCAAAAGTTTAATCCTCGTCTTCTCCTTGGTTGGGTGGCCAGTAGTAGACTCTGACCACCAGGTTCCTTTTATTCTTTGCTCCATTTATTTTGATCCAGATGCTCTCGATGGGGCTACCAAGCTCCTCCTCCTGTATTTCTGTGCAGAGATATGTATTTTTCATATACAGAGCAACCCCGCCTCCCTTTCTGTTCCTCCTGTTCTTTTTGAACAAGTTACATCCTTCAATTGCTGTATTCCAGTCATGAGAGTCGTCCCACCAAGTCTCAGTTATACCTATCAAGTCATAATTTCCCTCCTGTATTAAGAGTTCGTGTTCGTTCTGTTTGTTTCCCATGCTCTGGGCATTAGTATATAGACATCGAAGACCATGAGCTTCATGGTCTGGCTTTCTTCCTACATATATCTGAAGACTATTATTGGGCGCTGTCAGAGCTGTTCTGTCTGTGGCAGTGATTGCAGAAGAAGGAATGCTTGAAATGCTTGACTCCTCTCTCGGAGATCTTTGATTGGCATCACCCCTCCTGGGTCTCAGGCATTTTTTCCCAGCCCTACCTAGAGCTGCCCTACCTGGGATTGAACCTGGAACCTTCTGCATGCAAACCTGCGGGACAACCCTTGAATAAGTGTCAGCCTGCCAAATAACAGGGCATGATGGCTAGCCAAGAATGAGTCTCGTTTTTTCCTCTACCCAGAGAAGCGCCTCCTCTCTCACGGTCCTGCATGACTGCTACAGTCGTCGTCGGAAGCTCTTCTCTGGGCACCCACAACAGAGCGATGGGTGGCTACCAAGGGAAGAGCCTATTCTGCAGTGGCCTCCCATCTGTGAAATGTGGTTCCCAGGGAGATCCGCCTGGCATCTTCACTGTATACATTTAGACACCAGATTAAGACCATCCTCTTCCAGCAGGCATTTAATTTCTAATCTGATTACTAAGATTGCTCTGTAGCATTTTTCATGTTTAAATATTTTCATTGTAGTTACTGCCTTGATTGCTGTTGTTTTGAGGGGTTTGACTGTAAACAGACCTGAGTCATCTGCCAGTTGGGTGGTACATTTAATAAATGCATAAATACAGCTTTTGCTGTGTATAGTAGATGCCTCTTCCCGAGGCAGCCACATAGATTCCTTTCATCTCTGTTCTTGACAGGAAATTGAGCGTCGCCGTAGCATGATGCGCCAGCGTGCTCAGGAGCGTAAGAATGAGGAGATGGAAGTGATGGAGCTGGAAGATGAGGGCCGTTCTGGGGAGGAGTCTGAATCGGAGTCGGAGTATGAGGAGTACACAGACAGCGAGGATGAGACTGAGCCACGTCTCAAGCCTGTCTTCATTCGCAAGCAAGTGCCATCAGTGCTGGGGGAGGGTCGGTCTTTCAAGAACTGGAGATGTGTGACTGGGGACAGCAGAGAGCCGCACCTAGCAGTACTTTCTTGTTTCTGAATTTGGCAGTATGTGAACAAAAGTCCACTGTGGGGTTTCTGGCTGGGGAAGGCACCAGTTCTAGACAGCAAGATAAGCAAGTGTCTTTAAAGAGAAAGTGTGATTTGGTTACTGTTCAGAACTCACCACAAATGTCTGTTGCAGAAAGGACAGGGTAACAGTCCAGGAGCGGGAGGCAGAGGCACTGAAGCAGAAGGAACTGGAGCAGGAGGCCAAACGGATGGCTGAGGAGAGGCGCAAGTACACGCTTAAGGTATTGGGGAAGACAGGAGTGTGTGTTTGAGGGCCAAGAAGGAAGTTGGAGCACTTTAGGAGACTCATTGTCATTAATTTACTACAGATAGTGGAAGAAGAAGCCAAGAAAGAGCTGGAGGAGAACAGGCGCTCTTTGGCAGCCCTTGATGCTCTGGACACTGATGATGAGAACGATGAGGAAGAATACGAGGCTTGGAAAGTGCGGGAGTTGAAACGCATCAAGCGGGACCGTGAGGAGCGAGAAGCGTAAGTGAAAGCAGACCCGGCACAGGTCAGGGCTGAAGGGCGTCCATCCCCTGGTTGCTTGTCAGGCGTAGGGCTGCTCTGGCTCATACCCTTTCCTCTGGAGGAAGGATCATAGAATCATGGAATAGTAGGGTTGGAAGGGTTGGAGAGCTTCGGCTATTGGGCGGTATAGAAATGAAATAAATAAATGGCCTACAAGACCCAACGAGTCCAACCCCCTGCTCAATGCAGGAATCTAAGTCTGAGCATCCCTGTCCAGCTTCATCTTGAATGCCTCCAGTGTGGGAGAGCCCACCACCTCCCTAGGTAATTGGTTCCATTGTCATATTGCTCTAACAGTCAGGAAGTTTTTCCTGATAGTCAGCCGGAATCTGGCTTCCTGTCACTTGAGCCCATTATTCCATGTCCTCCACTCTGGGATGATCGAGAAGAGATCCTGGCCTTCCTCTCTGTGCCAGACTTTCAAGTACTTGAGGAGCGCTACCCTATCTCCCCTCAGCCTTTTCTTCTCAAGGCTAAACATGCCCAGTTCTTTCAGTTCCTCTTCATAGGGCTTTGTTCCCAGTCCCCTGATCATCTTGGTTGCCCTCCTCTGAACCCTTTTCAGCTTTTCCGCATCCCTCTTAAAATGTGGTGCCCAGAACTGGACATAGTTCTCCAGATGAGGCCTAACCAGTGCTGAGTAGAGGGGAACTAGTACTTCCCGGGATTTGGAAGCTATGCTTCCATGAATGCAGCCCAAAAGAGCATTTGCCTTTTTTGCGGCCACATCACATTTTTGGCTCATATTCAGCTTGTGATCGACAACAATTCCAAGATCCTTCTCGCTTGTAGTGTTGTTGAGCCACGTATCCCCCATCTTGTAACTGTGTATTTGGTTTCTTTTTCCTAGGTGCAGAACTTGGCATTTATCCCTGTTAAATTTCATTCTGTTATTTTATGCCCAGAGCTCCACTCTATCAAGATCACTTTGAATTTTGTTTCTGTCTTCCAAGGTATTAGTTATCCTGCCCAATTTTGTGTCGTCTGCAAATTTGATCAGCATTTCCAGCATTCCCCAGTTCCCTCAAAAATGTTGAAGAGCACCGGGCCCAGGCCTGAGCCCTGCGGTACCCCACTCATTACCTCTCCCCTGTTTGAGAAGTTCCCATTGATAAACACTCTTTGAGTCCAATTCTGTAGCCAACCGTGGATCCACCTGATTGTTGTTTCAGCTAGCCCACTTTGAGTTAATTTGCTCATCAGGATATCACGGGGCACTTTGTCGAAAGCTTTGCTGAAGTCGAGGTATCTTATGTCCACAGCATTCCCACAGTCCACAAGGGAGGTGCCATGAGAAAAAAATGAGATCCTATTCATCTGGCAGGATTTGTTCTTGACAAGTCCATATTGGCTTCGAGTCATCACTGCATTGTTTTCAAAGTGCTTACAGATGGATTGCTTTAGAATCTGCTCCAGAATTTTTCCAGGAATTGATGTCAGACTGACTGGTCTGTAGTTCCCAGGTTTGTCCTTTTTACCCTTTTTGAAGATTGGGACAACATTAGCCCTCCTCCAGTCATCTGGCACTTCCCCCGTCCTCCATGATTTCTCAAAGAGAATAGACAGCGGTTCTGAGAGTTCTTCTGCCAGTTCCTTTATTACTCGAGGATGCAGTTGATTTGGCCTTGAAGATTTGAACTCATTCAAAGCAATTGCGTGTTCTTTGACCATATGCCTATTGATCTCAGGCTGCAATCCTGCCCCTTCAGTCTGTACTTTGCCTTTGCCAGGGGGGTCATAGACCCCCTTTGGGGAGAAGACTGAGCCAAAGTAGGAATTGAGCACCTCTGCCTTTTGTTTGTCACCTGTTATCATTTTGCCTTTTTTTCTTGTTGGAATTGTTTGTAATTGTGCCTTGAGAATTTCCTTTTTTTTTATAACTCCCACCCGTCTTGGACTCATTTTCTCATTAGAGTCGCTTGCCAGGGGACCTTACTTATCATTGTTCTCTTAAAATTGTCTTTCCTAAAATCCAAGGTACGCATTTGGCTACACTTGGCTTTTGCTTCCTTTAGAACCAAGAACTGAAGTATAACATGGTTGCTTTCCCCCAGAGTTCCCGTATGTGCTGCTTTATCCATTAAGTCATCTCTGTTGGTTAGGATCAGGTCAAGGATAGCCAATCCTCTAGTTCCTTCCTCCACTTTCTGTAGGAGGGAGTTATCAGCAGCACAAGTCAGGAATTTCCTGGAGGGGCCATGTTTTGCAGAATTTGTCTCCCAACAAATATCGGGGAAATTGAAGTCCCCCTTTGCTACTACATCTTGCTTCCTTGAAACATTGGCAATTTCCTTTTCAAAAGTTCCATCCTCGTCTTCTCCTTGATTGGGTGGCCAGTAGTAGACTCTGACCACCATGTTCCTTTTATTCTTTGCTCCATTTATTTTAACCCAGATACTTTAAATGGGGCTACCAAGCTCATCCTCCTGTATTTCTGGGCAGATATATGTATTTTTAACATATAGTGCAACTCCACCTCCCTTTCTGTTCCTCCTGTTCTTTCTGAAGAAGATCTATCCTTCAAATGTTTTATTCCAGTCATGGGAGTCATCCCACCAAGTTTTAGTTACACCTATCGTCATAATTTCCCTCCCCTAGTAGGTTCTGTTTGTTTCCCATACTCTGGACCTTAGTATATGGACATTGAAGACTATGTGCTTTATAGTCGGGTTTTTTTCCTACATGTTTTTGAAAACTAATATTGGGTGCTGTTAGAGCTGTTGAGGTGCATGAGCTTTTGTCCATTGTTACCCCCAACTTTACGTCTCCTTCCCCTATAGGATTCAGTTTAAAGCCCTCCTGATGAAGTTCTTCATGCTGTGGCCAAACACATTCTTCCCAGCCTTTGTGAGGTGCAACCCATCCCTTGCCAACAGCCCATCTTCCAGGAAGTATAGCCCGTGGTCCCAGAATCCAGATCTCTCTCGTCAGCACCACCTTCGTAGCCAGTCATTCACCCGAGTATTTTCTTTCCCTTTCTGTCCTAACTCCTGGAAGGATGGATGAGAAAACTATCTGGGCCCCAAAGTTCTTGAGTTTCCTTCCCAAAGCTTCAAAGTCTGAGGCAATTTTTTCATAGCTCCGCTTGGCGCTATAGTTGTCCCCACATGGATGAGAAGAAAGGGATACCTGTCAGTGGGCTGTATGAGTGCAAGCAACCCTTCAGTCACGTCTCTAATCCGTCCTCCGGGGAGACAGCTTACCTGGCGAGTCCACAGGTCTTCACGACATACTTGGGTTTCGATCCCACGCAGCAAGGAGTCTCCCACTACTACTACTCTTCTCTTCTTGTAGCTGTAGGCCTTGGTTTCATTGCCTCTGCTTGTCTGACCTGCAGCCTCTTGCTCGCTCTCATGCAGGGTCCCCTGTAATTCTTCCTCTGCAGGAAGGAGAGGTATCCTTTTATCCCTCAAGCCCCTTCCTTGAGATGGCAAGTGAAGTGGAAAGCAGGGCTGGTGGACTAAAAGAAAGTTATATTCTGTCCCTTAAATAGCCTACTTCAAAATACCAGAATATAAAATAAGGACTCTGTTGTATGAATGCACCCATCCCTTCAATGTAAAAACATTTCTAGGGTGGATTACAAAAATCATGCTTAAAAACTCCTGTAAAATCAAAAGATACAAGTAAACAGAGTAAGAGCAGGTTAACCCCCCCCCCCCCCGGATTAAAATATTTAAAACATCAAAAGGCAAAAGCTGGGTGAAAAAAACCTGGTTTTGACTGATACCGAAAGGACACTGGTGTTAGCAACAGATGTGGTTACCTGGAGTAAGCATTCCATAAATGGGGCAACAAGAAAGCCCTCCCTACCTCACCTTAGAGGGCTGTGGTGCTCTGAGGAGGGCCTCTGAAGATGGTCTGAGTGTAGGGGCCGGTGATGGTTGGGTGTCCAGGCCTCAAGCCATGCAAGGCTTCAGAGATAAGCACTTTCATTAGGGGAATTAGTCCTCCAGGTAGCAATGGGGCCACTGAAGCACGGTGCCTCAAGACTCAGCTCAGAATCCCTATTTGAAAGGATTCCATGATCAATAATATCGAAGGCCACTGAGACATCCAGGAGAATTAACAGGATTTTTCGCTTGCTGTCCTCTTAGCATAGGTCAGGGCTACCAAGGCTGTTTCTGTGCCATAATCAGGCCTAAAACCAGCCTGAAATGGATCTGGTCTCACTCAAGAGGGCCTGGCATTGCAGGGCAACCAGCCACTCAGGCACCTTGCCCAGAAAGTGTTGTTGCAAACAGTTGCTGTTATTATGATCTTCCTGAGTCCTAGAATGAGTTCTTTAGGAGCGGTCTCACAACAGCTCCTTTCATGGCGGCCAGGGCCACTCCCTCTCTTAAGAAGGCTGCCTCCTCGACCCAGCCAGGCCCTCCCTGCTCAGTGTTATGAGCCAAGATGAGTAAGGTTTGAGTTCACACATGAGAGGCTGCATCTCTCGTAGTCCACGTATTCAGACTTCAACAACTGAAACTCGTGCTATCAAACAAGACCAGATCTATGCTGGATGCATGAAGTACCATAAGAGTGGCATCTAGTCATACTGCCTGAGTCAGCTCTGCAAACCACAAAATAACTATTTTATATGACATAGAATTATATAAATTCTGTCAGCTTTCAGGGTGGACCACTTCAATATTTTTATTTATTTGATTTATTTTAATTATCTGTACCCTGACTTTCTACCAAAAAATCTCACTCTAGGGGCTTATAGGCACAATTAAAATTGATTAAAACAATATGTTAAAATACAGTAAAATGTCCACTATCCTTGCAGAGAGAACAATAAAATATAAAATTCAGCTAACTAAAACAGCAGCATCATAAAACTTCCAAGATCTATTCCAGCTCTAAAATCCTGTTAACTCTAGAGTTCAAAATGCCTCCACCTACTCCCAGCTGTTAAAATTGTGCGCCATCTACTCCATGATCCTCTGTCAAACACAGAATTAAAGCCAGAGTTAGTTCTATAAAAGAACCAGGGAAAAGGTGACTTGAGGTCAACTGGCACAATAGGTATGTGTTGTATTCGTTGTTATGCACATTGTAAATATTTAAACTCTCCATCTTACATCATGACAGGGAGAACACAGTTCTGCTTGGTAACTATCTGCCTTTAAGTTTGGAGAATTCTAGGCAGTTAAGTCTTCAGCCTGGTCCAGACCATCATTTAGCGTTATGTGAATGAGCCACAGCACGCCTTAGGCTGGGGCACTCCCCCCCGCCCCATGCCAGAGGAGATTGAAATCTTCTGCTTTAAATTTTGAGCTGATCAGAGTGCCCTGTTACAGCCAAATTCTGGTTAGTTTAGACCAGGGCTGGGGAGCCTGTGGCCGTCCAGATGTTGCTGGACTCCCAGTGGGCAGTGGTGATGGTAGCTGTAGTCCAACAACATCTGGAGGACCACAGGCTCCGCAGCCCTGATTTAAACAACGATTGGATCAAACCAGTTTATGGTCCTGGCTTGTTTGCAGCTCATGCATGTACTGCTGAACCATCACTTAGGGTGGAATCCTATGGCTGCTAGACAGCATCTAGACAGTCATAGGATTTTTTGGTTTCTGAGAACTGAGCTTGGAGCCGTGCACCGAGCTCAGTTCCCAGAAACCCGACTACCCTCCCCTCTGGCTCTGTGCTTGTAAGGGCAGTGGAGAGTGGCAAAAAAGGGGGAATTCTCGGGGGCAGGGATGGGACCGCGGAAGTGCCATTATGACGCTTCCGATGGCTGTCCGGCCTCTCTCCCCGCCAGCTCTGACATGCCCCAGTTAGACAACCGAAATCAGCTGTCTAGCTGCAAATGCACGGTGCCTGGAATGCGGAGAAGATCCCACCCTGCATGGGATAATTGGCTTCCTCCGAGTTTGAAGGACTATCCCCATAGGATTGTGCCCCCGTGTTACATCTGAATTGCCCCTTCAAGTAAGTGATGTTGCTTAGTGCTCTTCTTTGAGTTTGTTGTTTATTTAAAGCATTTTTACCTTCTCTTCATCAGAAAAGGCTTCCAAAGCAGCTTTTATAAGCTCAGTAGCAAACAAGACAGCATAGAGAGCCAAATCCTGAGTTGGTCCATATAGAAAACAGCCATGATTAACATGATCTATTTATATGCACCCTGGCAACAAAGATTTACATGAGGAGATCTCTTGTGCACAAGTGTTTCAGCCAAAGGGGGTGTCTGGCCATAACGGACGTTCTGCTCCATACAGGTTGGAGAAGGAGAAGGCGGAGATTGAGCGGGTGCGGAGTCTGACTGAGGAGGAACGCCGTGCTGAGCTTCGCGCCAACGGCAAGGTCATTACAAATAAGGCTGTGAAGGGCAAATACAAGTTCCTGCAGAAATACTACCACAGAGGAGCCTTCTTCATGGTGAGTAGCCAGCCTGGACACCTTGCTCCTAGAATGGCAACGCAGAAAGCACTAAATGCAGGCCTGGTGGTGAGGCTGGTGGCCAGACTGGGGCTCAGGGATGGAACTCTTGGCCCTCTCCCGTGATAGCCCCTGTCCCTTTCTGGCTTAACTCCTCTGCGGTTGGGGCTGGGGGGTGCGCGGGCTCTTTCTCCCAAGGCTGGCCTGGCCTCCGCTGTGGAGTGGGAAAGGGGAGGCTGCAGTGATGGAGCTGGCCTGGCTTCCGCTGTGCTCTTCTTCCTCCAGGACGAGGATGAGGACGTGTACAAGAGGGACTTCAGTGCCCCGACTCTGGAGGATCACTTCAACAAGACCATCCTGCCTAAAGTCATGCAGGTACGTGGGAGGGGCACCTCTTTAGGGGGGTCCCAGTTCCTGGCCTGGGAGCTGTAGCTGCACATGCCCTTCCAGGAGAGGGCCAGAAGCGAGGCGATTCAGAGGCACTGCTCAAAGCGTCCCATATTTTTATGCTGCCTTTCTATCCAGGTGAAGAACTTTGGGCGCTCTGGACGGACAAAGTACACACACTTAGTGGATCAGGACACAACCTCTTTTGACTCTGCCTGGGGCCAGGAAAGTGCACAGAACACCAAGTTCTTCAAGCAGAAGGCAGCTGGAGTGCGGGATGTCTTTGAGAGACCCTCTGCCAAGAAGCGGAAGGTTACCTGAGTGGGAGAATCACAAAGGACACTTTCTTGACCAGTTCACCCCGTTTCTGTGGCTTGGGACAACAGAATTCTGCCATAGGCCTGGACTGCTTATTCTTCATGCTGGTGGTGGAAGCCTACTTTGCCTTGGCACCTTACTTGTTTCTAGGGTGTTGGTATTGGCACAGCAGGCTCTCTGTTATCCCCTGGAGTACACCTCCCTCTGTGGTCCCCTTTTTAATTTTGGCTGGCCATAAAGATTCCATGTCCTTTATAGAGGTACTGTTGATAATGTGGTTTGGGGTGGGAAAAAAGCAAAATTGAAACCTGTATTAAATGTATTTCTTATCAAGGTGCTGCTGTGATAAACGAGGGCTGGGAAGTATTCTGATATATATCCAATGTGGTAGACAGCCACTACTGCTTCCCGACAAATCCACCTTTAGAAAGGCCTTTGTTGCTTGGTAGTGGTGCGCGCAAGGTATGAGCTGCCTCGTGGGGAAGGGCCGAAAGGATAAGAAACCAGCTCATTTGTTCCTATTTGGAGAGCTGTGTCTGCTAAATACCAGAGGAACTTAGGCAACCAGCATCAGCCAGGTTCTGTTATTTGCAGAATTTTTATACTGCTCTGCTGCCACAGAACAGAGATAAGAAACCTGGTGCCCTCCAGATGATGACAGCTCCCACCATTCCTGATCATTGGGCAAGCTGGCTGGGGCTGTGGCAGAGCTGGGAGCCCAACCCCAACTGGAGGGGTGGAGCTAGGCAAAGCGGCACCTGTGGGCTCCAGCGCACCCCAGAACACCTTCCTTGATGCCCACTAAGGTGCCCTGCCCCTCCCACTTTTCATTTTCAAAATCGGCACATTTTCTTACTAGCAATTAGGATCACTTCAAAGGAAACTGAGGGCCACCCATAGCTCCCATTTTCATCTCCCATAAATGCCCCTGGGGCTCAGGGACATTCTGGTGAAATGAAGATGGCTTGCGGCTGCAAGCTGATGTGCTCAGCCACCCAGAAAAGGGAGAAGGACTCTCCACTTCTGTCTGGTAAGTTTAGTGGTGTGGGCAAGCCAGCGGGGAGGGAGACCAGCAGAAAGCCAGCAGGAGCTGGGGGAACCAACTGGGAGAAACGTGGGAGGGATGTGTGCTTTTATGTCTGAATGGAGGGGGCCACATGCAAGATGGTTTCAGGGGTTGGGGGGCTATTTTAGAGGGATACTGAAAGGTGTTTTTTAATGTGCCTGCAGGGAGAAGGAAGGGAAGTGTGTGCATGCATGCATGATGGATACATGGTCTGCATGTGTGTATGAGAGTGGTGGGGGAGGGAATGAGTTGGTAGGCAGGGGCAGAACAGAAAAAACGTGTGCCTGCTGTGAAATACATTTCTGCCGATGCTGAAAACTGGGTTCAAAGGAATTGTTTAGTGTGTTGCAGCTCAGACTCCACCTCTTTTTGGCAGATTACTTGTCCTTCCCTTGGCAGCCATTTTGTGATGGTGCCCAGGACAGTTTCACAAATGTGCCCACAGGCCCCCCAAAATTGCCTATGCCTCGCTTAGGGGAATCATAATAAAAGGCTGACAGCAGAAACAAAAGGGTATAGAATTTCTGACTTGAGAAGCAGGGAGATTTAGGAAAAATCTGACTGTTGGGAGTGGGATTGATTTCTCCCCTGGCTCTGTACTATTCCTCCTTACCTTTATTTATTTATTTATTGCATTTATATCCCGCCTTTTTTCCTCTTGCAAGGAACCCAAGGCGGCTTACATTATCCTCCTCTCCATTTTATCCTCACAACAACAACCCTGTGAGGTAGGCTGGGCTGAGAGTCTGTGACTGGCCCAAAGTCACCCAGTGAGCTTCCATGGCCGAGCAGGGACTAGAACCCATATCTCCCAGCTACCAGTCCAACACTCTCGCCACTGCACCATACTGGCTCTCTTGAAAAGAACACCCCAAATAGTTTAGAAGTCTGGATCTTAGATTAAGTTTTGCAAATGTTGATACAGAACAGGGCTACTGCAGAGCAGATACAGCCTTACTGGTTGCTTCCTTTACTACGTTTCTGCAACAAAAGGGTGCATGTGGAAAGCGGAGGATCCCTGAAGGAAAATGGGACCCCAAGTTACCACCACCAGTCTTTCAGTCAGCTGAGGGAGAAGGATCCAGCTCAATCACACAAGCCACATCAACAGTAAGCTCAAGAATGACATATTTATTCTAATAGCTTTAAAATGTAGGGTGCAGCATGCAATCTGTGCAAAGAGGGCCAATGAGAAGCTGTTCCTCCCTTTGTCCATAGCAGTATATAGAGTAGATGGCTCTCAGTTGGTGAGGGTGATCAGTGCCTCGACCACATTCCCCATGTGTTCCCGCAAGCTGCGCTCTGCTGCTGCCCTGGATATCTCCATCTCATTCATCTGAAGGGAAAAGAGAGAAGAAGTAGATCCTTACCCAAGAGGTGCCAAGTGGAAAGTACCTGGAGCTGCTCGTTGGTGACTCTTTCAAAGTCAAGGCCAGTCCAAGCTATCATCATCGCTGTACTATACTCACAATTAACTCCAAATCCTCCTTCTTGATGGTGACTTTGGCCAGTTCTTTTTCCCTAAAACAGGAGGAAGAAGAGAGGATTCAGGACTCTCTATCCAGCTCTACTGGATCCTTGCTGCCACCTCTTCCCCCACCAAAACACAATAAGAGTTTTTAGTAACACTTGTGCCTGCAGAATAGGAACTACAAGTAATGGCACAGTTCTAGCTTTCCACAAGCAAGGGACAGTTTTGTGGTATGAAACTGTTATACCCATTAATTTCAGGTGCTGCAAACCAAGCCTCCAACCAAGAGAGCAGAGCCAACAACAAGCAAGGCAGAAAGTGCAGTGACTTAATGCCAAGCTGACACCTAACAAATTTCAAACATGCAAGCTCTTCCTTAAGGGAAATTATTCAATAGTTAAGTAGTATGTAAACAGCATTCCACTTTGGTGTGCTCTTCAACCTCTAAGCTTGGCCACAGCTATAAACATCAGGCACTAAATGATATTTACACCTAGGGGTTACCAACGTATGCACTTCTTGTAGAGGCAGCACCTAAAAGCTGTGATGGACAATGCTGCTCTCTGATAGCATGAGATTAGGAAAGAAGGTGCTCACCGCTCCTGCTTTGCTCTCTGCTCTCTGGATCTTCGGTCTCCTATCACTGACATGGCCTAGGCAAGTGAAAGCAAAAGGAAATGTTAGGGTTCTCTGAGGAATTCAAACACACACATAGGAAGGGGTGATCTGGTAGACATCACATAGCTAGACTTCCAAAAAGCTTAACCTAGTTTCTCATCAAAAGCGCCTAAGAAAATCTAGGTCCTGTTTATTGATCAATGATCGAAAAACAGTCTTGTGGCACTGTAAACATTAACAACTTTATGGTAGCACACTTTTTTGTGGACTAGAGCCTACTTCAGGGGTGGGAAATGAGTGGCTCTCCAGATATTGGACTGCAACTCCCATCAGCCCTAGCCAAGGGTGAGGGAGGATGGATGCAGTCCAACATCATCTGAAAGACCACACATTGCCAAGCCCCAGCTTACTTCATCAGATACATGAAGCGTTATCCTCACTGGCAGATGTATCACCCATACTCATGGGTATAAAGAAAAATGGCAATGAAAATAAAATTCAGTCTAAACAGCATAACATTTCATGTAGCTGAAGTGGACTTTAGTCCACATTTATTCTTTAAGATGCCACAACACTTGATTTTGCTACAACAAATTAACGTATCTATCCCTCTGATCAATGAAAAAAGTGGAGCATAAGAGCAGAGTTTGATTCATTTAATACATGTTTATACCACCTTTCTGCCAAAGTACCCAAGGCAGTTTACAATTTTTAAATACAGAAACCAACGAATGTTCCCCAAACACCACCACCAAAAACAACACCGCAGCCTTTATGGAAACACTCATCTATGGGTAAGATGTAGTCACGCTGGTCACTTGTCTGGACCTATACCAACTTCCAATGGAGTTAAACGGGTGTATTCTAGCTCCTACTCTGTTTAATTTTTAAATTAATTCTTTGGTTAAAAGTGTAGCAGAGATAAATTCCCACCCTCCCAAACTGGCAAATAGACCTCTGTCAAACTGCTGGTAATTACACCAAGTCCAAGGTCCTAGTTTTTACTAGGAGGAGGATCAAACACAGATGGCAGATGAGCATCCTGTGGAACAGGTTACAATGTACAGATATCTGGGTGTAATTTTCCATTCATCAGGCTCCTGGAGAACACAATGCTATTGCAAATGCTCAGAGGAGTGTAAAGGCACTCCTTGGCTCTTTTTTACACCAAAGGGGGCCAGCTTATCCCTTCAGCTATGCATGCATTTACAGCCAAGGTAACAGCTTAGATGCTGTGTGGTTCACAGATAGGTGCTTACAGCAATTATGCCCCATTTGAAGTCATACAAATTACATTTCTGAGAGTCCTATTTGGAGCCCCAAGCTGTGTGCCCAATGTAATCTTACGATTAGAAGCGGGGTACATTTCCGTAGAGGCCTGTGCATAGGTACACAAGATTAATGTTTGGTTGAAGATGATTTTCGTGTGGGATTGGCCCACTAATGCTAACTGATGTCTTTCAGATAAAATGGAAAAGGACATTGAATGAGAAATTATGGAATTCGGGATTCTCTCCTAATGTTCTTTTAGCTCTTCAGTACACCAAAACTAAAGCTACTATCCATCAGTGACTTTGGGATATTGAATTGCGAAATCATTTAAGTCTGGCCACATTACACCCTAACTTCAGGGACAATGAGAGGGCATTTGTGCGTGCAATTTGGCAAATTAGACTATTCCCAAATTTAGAAAAGCATTTATGTTAGCTACATTCAATGTTCTGCCATCTGCACTTTTGGAAGGAACATTCAGGAGGGATCTTTATCAAGAGCATTTATGCACTTGCAAGGTGGGGGACCCCTTCATGGATCACTGCCTTGTTGTGGCGAAGGGGCTTGCGTAACTCAGTGAAGCCATAAGCTATGCCGTGCAGGGCCACCCAAGACGGACAGGTCATGGCAGAGAGTTCTGACAAAATGTGGTCCACTGGAGAAGGAAATGGCAACCCACTCCAGTATTCTTGCCAAGAAAACCCCATGGAACGTATCACAAGGCTAAAAGATATGACGCCGGAAGATGAGCCCCTCAGGTCGGAAGGTGTCCAATATGCTACTGGGGAAGAGCAGAGGGTATTTCCAAGTAGCGCCAGAAAGAGTGAAGCGGCTGGGCCAAACCCGAAAGGACACTCAGCTGTGGATGTGTCTGGCGGTGAAAAGAAAATCCGATGCTGTAAAGAACAATACTGTTTAGGAACCTGGAATGTCAGATCAATGAATCAAGGTAAGCTGGAGGTGGTCAAACATGAGATGGCAAGATTGAACATCGACATCTTGGGAATCAGCGAACTAAAATGGACAGGCATGGGCGAATTTAATTCAGGTGACCATCATATCTACTATTGTGGCCAAGAATCCCTTAGAAGAAATGGAGTAGCACTCATAGTCAACAAAAGGGTGGGAAAAGCAGTACTGGGGTACAATCTTAAAAATGATAGAATGATCTCAGCACGAATCCAAGGCAAACCATTCAACATCACAGTAATTCAAGTCTATGCCCCAACCACTGATGCCGAAGAAGCTGAGGTTGATCGGTTCTACGAAGACCTACAACACCTTCTAGAACTAACACCAAAAAAAGATGTCCTCTTCATCATAGGGGATTGGAATGCTAAAGTAGGAAGTCAAGAAATCACCGGGATAACAGGCAGGCATGGCCTTGGTGTACAAAATGAAGCAGGACAAAAGCTAATAGAGTTTTGCCAAGAGAACATGCTGATCATAGCAAACACTCTTTTCCAACAGCACAAGAGGCGACTCTACACATGGACGTCACCAGATGGTCAATATCGAAATCAGATTGATTATGTCCTTTGCAGCCAAAGATGGAGAAGCTCCATACAGTCAGTAAAAACAAGACCTGGAGCTGACAGTGGCTCAGATCATGAGCTGCTTCTTGCAAAATTTCGGCTTAAATTGAAGAACGTCGGGAAAACCACTAAACCGTTCAGGTATGACCTAAATCATATCCCTGATGAATATACAGTGGAGGTGAGGAATAGATTTCAGGGATTAGACCTGATAGACAGAGTGCCTGAGGAACTATGGACGGAGGTCCGTAACATTGTTCAGGAGGCAGCAACGAAATCCGTCCCAAAGAAAAAGAAATGCAAGAAAGCCAAGTGGCTGTCTGATGAGGCTTTACAAGTAGCTCACGAAAGAAGGGAAGCGAAAAGCAAGGGAGAAAGGGGAAGATATACCCAACTGAATGCAGAGTTCCAGAGAATAGCAAGGAGAGACAAGAAGGCCTTCTTAAATGAACAATGCAAAGAAATCGAGGAAAACAACAGAATGGGAAAGACTAGAGATCTCTTCAAGAAAATTGGAGATCTCAAGTGAACGTTCTGTGCAAAGACGGGCTGCATAAAATGCTGCATTCAATATGCCAACAAATCTGGAACACTCAACAGTGGCCACCAGACTGGAAAAGGTCAGTTTACATTCCAATTCCAAAGAAGGGCAACGCCAAAGAGTGTTCAAACTACCGCACAATTGCGCTCATTTCACATGCCAGCAAGGTGATGCTCAAAATCCTACAAGCTAGGCTTCAGCAGTATGCGAACCGAGAACTACCGGAAGTACAAGCTGGGTTTCGAAGAGGCAGAGGAACTAGAGATCAAATCGCCAACATTCGCTGCATCATGGAGAAAGCAAGAGAATTCCAGAAAAACGTCTATTTCTGCTTCATTGACTACGCTAAAGCCTTTGATTGTGTGGATCACAACAAACTGTGGCAAATTCTTAAAGTGATGGGAGTACCAGACCACCTTACCTGTCTCCTGAGAAACCTGGACGAGGGTCAAGAAGCAACAGTAAGAACCAGACATGGAACAACCGATTGGTTCAAAATTGGGAAAGGAGTACGACAAGGCTGCATATTGTCACCCTGCTTATTTAACTTATATGCAGAGTACATCATGAGAAATGCCGGGTTGGATGAATCAGAGGTCGGAATTAAGATTGCCGGGAGAATTATCAACAACCTCCGATATGCAGACGATACCACCCTAATGGCAGAAAGCGAAGAGGATCTCAAGAGCCTCTTGTTGAGAGTGAAAGAGGAGAGTGCAAAAGCTGGTTTGAAACTCAACATTAAAAAAACTAAGATCATGTCATCTGGCCCTATCACTTCCTGGCATATAGAAGGGGAAGAAATGGAAGCAGTGACAGATTTTACTTTCTTGGGCTCCAAGATCACCGCAGATGGTGACTGTAGCCATGAAATTAAAAGACGCTTGCTCCTTGGGAGGAAAGCTATGGCAAACCTAGACAGCATAGTAAGAAGCAGAGACATCACCTTGCCGACAAAGGTCCGTCTAATCAAAGCTATGGTTTTCCCAGTAGTAATGTATGGCTGTGAGAGGTGGACTGTAAGGAAGGCTGAGCGCCGAAGAATTGATGCTTTCGAACTGTGGTGCTGGAGAAGACTCTTACGAGTCTTCTCCAGCAAGGAGGTCAAATCAGTCCATCCTAAAGGAAATCAACCCTGAGTGCTCATTGGAAGGACAGATAATGAAGCTGAAGCTCCAATATTTTGGCCACCTAATGCGAAGAGAAAACTCCCTGGAAAAGACCCTGATGCTGGGAAAGACTGAAGGCAAAAGGAGAAGGGGACGGCAGACGATGAGATGGCTAGATAGCATCACGGATGCAATGAATATGAACTTGAGCACGCTCCGGGAAAGAGCGCAGGACAGGAAGGCCTGGCGTGCTATGGTCCATGGGGTCACAAAGAGTCGGACACGACTGAACAACAACAACAACAAGGTGGGGGAAGTGGAGACAGTTGGTCATGTTTTATTTTATTGTGATCTTTGATTAACTTTTATCACCTCAATTTTACAGAAAATTCCTGGTAGATCTGATGTATTTTATTTATCGTATCTTTCTGTCTGATAAAAATCCCCAGGTCACAGTGAAAGTGGTTAGTTTCTGTGCAGCTGCTACTGCTTGTCAGAGGAGGAGGATAAAATGATAAAATATTATTTTAACATTTTATCAAGGTTTTTTGCATTTGGGATTTGTATATTCTTATTGTACTGTTTTGTAGTTATTTGGTTTTGACTCCTTGTATACTGTATTTTTGGTACTTTATATTTAACATGTGCTGGCCTACAATCAAAATAAACAACCTGAACACCAGAATATAATTATCTCTGGCCAACTGAAGGTCCCTTCAGGAGCTGATGACACAAGCTCCCCAGCTTGGGCTTCTCCTCTTGTGCCTTCTTTCAGCGCACACAGGTCTTAAATAGCCCCAGGAAAGGTAGGGGTAGTTTTTGTAGTAAAAGGAAGGAACTGGTGCAATCCTGCCAAGATTGCACTGGAGCTATTTAAGAGTGCCAAAGCATGGACAGTGAGGTATCCAACTTTGGGGGACAGTTAAGCTAAATCAGTCAAAATAGAAAAAAACCCAAGCAAATTAGGAAAAGCTCAAAAAAGATCTCTTCTAACTGGGTGGATGGGCAAATGAGGTTCAGTGGAAGAATCAACAGAGAACACTATGGCTTTTCTGCATGTTAGGGCAGAAGTCACATATCCACTGCTAGGGCCTTAGGTTAGCTGAAGATATCTCATGTTTCTGATTCTTGCACTGTTACTGTTGTGTTATCTAAAGAGAAATTTATGCAGAGGAAGCACAAGCTGGATGCACAGCTGTGCACATTCCCGCTGGGCAGTGACACCGCCCCCGTACGTCTACATGTTGTGGCTTGCTTGTGACCCACGCTCGGCTGGCTCTGTGCAGGGGCAGCACAGGGGAGCGTGGGGTGGCGGTGGAGGCTGACCCAGACGGGCGGCATATGACGAAACGAGAGCCACACAAGCTGTGATGAGGCAGCACGTTCACGTCCGGAGCAGGGCAGGAGGGGTGTCAACTTGCAATTTATTCAATGGACCTGTATCCTAATTTCCAGAATTTTTAGAACAGCTTACAAAATACAGCATGATATTTATACAATGTTTAAAAACGGCAGAAAACACAGCAGCTTTAAAAGATACTTTAAAAATAGCAATATTAAATCCTAAAATGCCTTCCAGAACAAATATGTTTTCAAAACCTGCTTAAGAATAAGGGAAGGTGTTTGGCCTCCGGGGGGGAGGGGGGAGTCCACAGCTGTGGAGCCACCACCGAGGGGCCCCCCCAGGCACCTCTTCCCTCAGCTGTCCCCTAGCCCCAGCAGATGGGGAGATTCCATCAGCTCTCCTCAGAGACCGGCTGTTGGGCATCTTCTCTCCCTGACGTGTTTTCATGCCAGCTGGTCGTTACACGCGCGCCCCGGCCACTTCCCGACGCAGCGCCTGAGCCTGCTCGCTTCGCTTCCCTTCCCCGCGTCGTGCCTCCGGGGCGGCCGGCGCGCAGGCGGGGCCTGTCTTGCGTCTGCGGGCGTTACGGAAGCTGCTCCGGCCTGGCCGCGGAGGCGCCTCGTGCCGCCGGAGGTGGGCCTCGGTCTCACGGCCGAGCCAGGCTCACGCGGGACGACGCCCGGCCCCGGCCCCGGCCCCGGCCCGCTCCGGCCTCGGACGCGCGTCGCCACCCAGCGTGCGGAAGTGCGCCGGAGGGCGAGCTGGGGCCGAGCGCGGCCGAGCCCGCCCGCCGGCCGGCCGGCCGCTGCTGGCGCCCCGGCGGCCGCGTTCCCGGCGCCCGCGGCCAGCCCGCCGCGGCACTCGGCCGGCTGCAGCGGCACCCGCCCTTCCTCCGAGCAGCGCGAGCCTCCGCTCTGCGCCCCGCTCCCACAGCGGCCCGGGCGGCGGGCGCGCTGGGCCAGCTGGCCAGGGGGCGCGGGCCTGGGGCGCCGCGCGGTGGCCGCCGCCGCCCGCCCGCCGCCGCCCAGCCGGGCTCCGGGGCGCCCGCGGCCGCGCGCCGTCACCGTTTCCAGGTTGGAGCTCTGGATCTCCTTCTCCTCCGCGTAGTCCGTCACGCGCTCGAGGTCGGCCGCGCCGCTGTCGTGCTTCCGCGGCTTCTCGGCCGGCCGGCCCCCGGCGCCGTCCCCGCCGCCCGCCGAGCCGTTCGGCTCCGCTTCCAGCTCCAGCTCGACGTCGCCCTCGGCCGCCATCGCGCCGGGCCGCCCCTTCCCGCCGCGCGCTGCCGCGGCTTCCGGGCGCGGGCGCGGGCGGCGGCGCGCGCCGGGCCGGGCCGTGGGCGCGGCGTCCCGGCCCTTTCCCCGCAGCCGAGGCCGGCCGACAAGCGCCCGGCGAAGGGAAGCCCGTCAGGTTCGGCCTAGTGACTGACGGGGCGGCGCGCTGAGCGAGCCCCCTTCCCGCGCAGAGGTCGGGGTGGGAATCCAGTGGCGCTTGGAGATTTTCTTCGTGATTCGTCATGACAGCGCCTTGCAATCTCTTCCACAAACTAGAAATGTTTGGGTGGATGCTGCTGCAGGTGCCCCGCATTTGTATGAGAAATAAAATCATGCCGTATTGCATAAAAATCAGATGTTTTGACTTTGCCTGAAGCTAATTTAAGTTGATGCATCCATTTTTCTGCCTTGGCGCTTTACCACAGCTCCATGTGCCAAGACCTCGGTGTTAAAAGTTCTGCGGTTTTAGCTGTTACCCTGTGAGCTGTTGGGAATATTGCAACCTTGTCTGCAAGTTACTGTAGGGGGCAGTATTGCAATTAGTTAGTTCATGGGAATTCCTGCCACAGCTAGCCTTAGGATCTCTGTAGCCTACAGTGTGGTTTCCTGTGTTTGTTCCTTTTGCTCCTCCCCTTCCCAGGAGAGAGCCTGGCCCCTGGGTGTCTGATCCAGACTCTGGCCCAGGCCCTGGCTCAGCACCACAGCCCAGGGAGCAGTTGGGTTTGCTCTCTTGCTCCTGCCAGTGTTATGAAACACAAAATGGACTGAACCAACGCCTTTTTTGAAACTGTACACTGTACCTGCATTTATATATGCAAGAATATTGTGAGTAAACTATTTTATCTTTCCTTCCTGAAGAAGGACGTGGTCTCCTGTTAAGCCTCATGTGCATGTGGAACTGGTAAACATTCGTTCAGTTCTGCCTTTTGTTTTTTCTCTGCTAACCATGGGGCCAGGCATGCAGAGCAGGTTTTACCAGATTGTTTTCACACACCTAGAGACGGCTAGCTTAGTTCATCGTTGTTGTTTTGCTGCTGAACATTTAGCAGAATGGTCTCAAATACTAATGGAGGGTTCTTTAGAAGATTACCAAAGCTGAATAGCCACAACTCTGAGCAGTGGAAACCAGATTAATTAGTGTATTAGAAGCAAATAAGGTCTCAAAGAGCATTTCAAAAGATAAACCAAGAACTGCAGCTGAAGCTCAAACAGCTGGAGAAAGACGCAGTAGCAAAGGCTTTTATTTATGATGCATTAGATGACAATCAGCTAATTTATGTAAAGGAGTCGAAAACATGCAAAGAAGTGTTAAACTGCTGCCAGGCTACATTTGGGTTTACAAGTTCTAAGAGTCAGTCCATCTGGATCAGAGAAATGGGTAAACAGGCTTGAATCCAGAAGAAACTCTTGAGAGACATTTAACAGATTTCATCACAACTTTTGATAAACTAAAACTAACCAGATTAGCATTTACTAATGATCAAAACCTAGGACTTTTTTTATTGGATCTCTAGGAGAGAGTTTTGGAAATTTTATCTCATTTTGAATGGGAAAACTGGACTAACTTTTGAAGATGCCATTTCCTGCTTGAGGGAGGAATGCATAGAACAGAAGTTTGTTAATCCCCAGGCATGTTAATCAAATTACCTAGTGTATGAAAAGAAGAGGGGGGAAGCCCCACCCAGGGAAAGATTCAAGAACCAGTCATAGCTTTGTTTTAACTGTGATGGTAAAGGACATTTTGCAAAGCCTGAGAAACAAGTTTTTCAAAATGCTGGAATGAGAGGGAGTAATTTCCTTTTGGATCACAAGAGTCCGATGGCTAGCAGCAATGATCCAAAAGCAAAGAACTGGATTATGGATAGTGGATGCACTAGCAACAGTACATTTTCCAGTAAATTTTTTGATAAACTTAGAGAAAGTGATTATGGAAAAATCCAAACAGCAAATGGGAAAACTATGAAGATTAAAGGCACAGGGAGTGGAATATTACAATGTCAATTGCCAGATAAAAATGTTGCAAATATAGCAAATTATGTATTATTCATTCCTGAGTTGAACTGCAACATGCTAAGCGTGTTTGCATTAGACAAAAGAGGTTTTGCAATACACTTTGAAGGCAAAAAGTGTACAGTAACCAAAAACAAAGGAGATTTGGTTTTTTTTGTAACCAGCAAAGGCGATCGTTACCTTGTCGTGGTGCTGGAGCTTGAGCACCTCAGTGACATCATGCGCTAAACTGTGAAGAGACACCCAAGACGGGAAGGTCATGGCAGAGAGGTCAGACTAAATACGATCCCTGGGGAAGGAAACAGCAACCTACCCCAGTATTCTTGCCATGAAAACTAAATGGATCAGTACAACCAGAGATATGTCGGTATACCATTGGAAGATGGGACTCCCAGGTTGGAAGATGGTCAAAATGCTACTGGGGAGGAACAGACGATAAGTTCAACTAGCCCCAGATGTGATGACGCAGCTAGCTCAAAGCCGAAAGGACGGCTAGCAGCCGATGGTGCTGATGGTGAACGATGAACTCGATGTTCTAAAGATCAACACACCATAGGAACCTGGAATGTAAGATCTATGAGCCAGGGCAAATTGGATGGGGTTACTGGGGAGATGTCAGGATTAAATATAGACATTTTAGGTGTCAGTGAACTGAAATGGACTGGAATGGGCCACTTCACATCAAATGACCACCAGATCTACTACTGTGGACAAGAGGACCACAGAAGAAATGGAGTAGCCTTCATAATTAATAATAACGTGGCTAAAGCAGTGCTTGGATACAATCCAAAAAATGACAGAATGATCTCAATTCGAATTCAGGGTAAGCCATTTAACATCACAGTGATCCAAATATACGCCCCAACCACAGATGCTGAAGAAGCAGAACTAGATCAGTTCTATGCGGATCTGCAGCACCTACTGGATAGTACGCCAAAAAAAGATGTTATTTTTATTACAGGAGACTGGAATGCTAAGGTGGGTAGTCAAACGACACCTGGAATTACAGGCAAGCATGGTCTGGGAGAACAAAATGAAGCAGGACATAGGCTGATAGAATTTTGCCAAGACAACTCACTGTGCATAACAAACACTCTCTTCCAACAACCTAAGAGACGACTTTATACATGGACTTCACCAGACGGTCGACACCGAAATCAGATTGACTACATCCTTTGTAGCTAAAGGTGGTGGACATCTATGCAGTCAGTAAAAGCAAGACCTGGAGCTGACTGTAGTTCGGATCACAAACTTCTTATTGCACAATTTAGAATCAGACTAAAGAGAATAGGGAAGACCCACAGATCAGTTAGATATGAGCTCACTAATATTCCTAATGGATATGCAGTGGAGGTGAAGAATAGATTTAAGGGACTAGATTTAGTAGATAGGGTCCCTGAAGAACTATGGACAGAAGTTCGCAACATTGTTCAGGAGGCGGCAACAAAAAACATCCCAATACAGTCCATTACTCCTATATTGTAGGGAAGAGCATAATATAGGGATAACACTGAAACACATTGCAGGTTGCTGCACACTAGAGTGTCTGATGGCATTCCTGCTATATAGTCCATTGAGCCTGAGCTAGTCTGTGGCGGCACCCCGAGGAAAGGGACACTAACACCCAGTGGTGCTGCGGCAAATCCTGGAGTGCAGGCACTCATCACAGCCATCCCTACAGCCAGTCCCCCCCGCCCCCTGGAGGTTCCAAAGATTCAGGCAGCTGGGTTGATCTAGATCAACAAACCAGTTGTAGCAGTTTCATCTCCCCCAGGAGCAGGACTTTGCTGAAGCTAATGGGTCTCCATTTCCCCTTCAAGACACCCCAAAATACTTTGCATGACAACAGGGAACAATGGGATAATTCATTTCCCCTCATCTGTTAGGAGGACTGCAGCTCAGCTCAGAGGGAGGAGGGGATTCGGAGGGGGGAGGGATGGAGGGGGGCTGAGACGCCAGTGTCTGGGCTGCCCCTGCGAGCTCTGGCTCCGGGACACCTCTGCTCATGCCTGCTTGACCCAAACAGGCACCAGGGCTCCCAAGCCCAGAGGCCAATAGATCTGAGGGGTAGGGGTGGCTGGGCCCCAACTGTCTGTCCCCCTTCCTGCACTCAGTCAGGGTCACCGAGGCTCCTTAGCCAGGCCAGGACCTGCCTTTCACTCCGTGGCTCTCTTGCCCTCCACTCCCTGCTGGGGTGACTTCAGGTAAGAAGCTGCCTGTCCCGCCCAGTCTGCAGAGCCTGATATTCCCCTGGCTCTAAGGAACAGCTAAGCTCTCTATTTCTGTTGGGTAAGAGGGTTAAGGAGGCAGATTTGGCTCCTGACGTAATCAGGCAGAGAGGCACGTTTCGCCTAGAGATCAGGTGGGGCCCCCGCCCACCCCTGTGGCCAATCACAGGTCCCAGATATCGAAGGTGGAGGAGGGCTGTCCGCTGCTGTCCAGTCCTTGGCTCGTGGCTAATGGGCTTTGCATCACCATTCTAGAGAGCGGAGCGATGGTCTTGGCATGTGGCAGGTGCCACCTGTCCCTGGGCTGTGCGGCTGAGCAAGGTCCTGGGCCACGGAGCCTGGAGCAGATGCCCAGGGGCCAGGCTGTCTCCTGGGAGAGGAGGGATGGTGCCGGCCTGCTGCAAGGCCCAGGTGAGCAGGGGGGGGGAGGCTCACTGCCCCTCGGGAGCTCCTGAGCAGGCCTGCTCACCAAGACTCTGGCCAAGGCGGCTCCTTCCTTGGCCGGGTCGCATCGTGGGCGACGTGGCACACTCAGCCCGGTCTTGCACACTGTGTTCGTGCGAGGAGCAGCTGCCTGGCATGAGGACAGTTTTGCGGATGGTCCTTCCAGCTTGGTTCCCCTGTAGGCCCCACAGCCGAGGAAGGGCATGCCACAGGCCCCGACTGACCCTTGCGAGTGCGGGAGGTGTGTGCACCCAGCCTGCCCCGTCTGTCTGGAGCACAGAGGGCCCTGCAGCTCTCATGGACCGGCTGACTCTCTTTGGCCAGCAAAGGCCATAAGAGTGGCCACCTTCCAGGGTCGGGCCACGTATCAGTCTGTCTAGGCAGGGCAGGAGGGCCCTCGCAGCGGTGGCTGCCCTTGCCTGGTCATCAGAAGAGCCTCTGTGGTGGCTCCATGGCAGTGGAGCCTGTCGCCCGGGCCAGGCTCACGGCAGCTCCCGCTAAGGCCAGCCCATGTGCCATGCAGGCAGCAAGCCGTTCATCCTTCCTCCTTCCCCTCAGCTCCAGGAACACGGGAGGGCAGACTTCCCAGGGAGGTTTAAAGCCCCTGCAGGGGGGACACCAGAAACTGAGGGTGGTGCTGCGAGCCTCAGCCTTGCCCACCAGCACAGCTGGCTGAAAGGGAATTGGACTGATGGCAGCAATGTTCCGAGAGTTCTTGCCAGTGGAGGCTGGTGGCTCCGATGTCAGTGGTGCTGTAAATCCAGTGTGGGTCCCAGCCAGGACTCAAAGGAGCTATCCAAGGTGCTTAACCCAACCCCCAACATAGGTTCAGCACCTTGGATAGCTCCGTTAGAGTTCTGGCTGGTTGTGGCTGAAGCCCAGAGCGAATGCACAGCCCCACTGGCATTGGGCCCACCAGCCTCCACTGGTTCTCGCAGTGCGCGTGCGCCTGCGTGGGTGGTGTTCTTGCATCCTTCGCATGGTTTACCTGCCACTCTCGGTGTTTCTGTGGACGCTTTCCCACGACTGCGCGTCTCCTCTTGCCTGCACACCTCCACGCGGGCACGCGCTTCGCGGCCGCTGCTGCGTTGCTTGTCTCGCCCCCTCCGTGTCGTCCTTCAGGCGCTTCAGCCTCCAGGTAGCCCACGTGCACCTGCCCCTCAGGGCAGCAGCGCCCAACGCCATCTCCCTCCCCGCACACGCCCCGCCCCCGTCGCGCCCCGAAGGAGCGGCCCGCCAGGGGCCGCCTGCTTGTGCCAGAGCGCCGTTTGCAGGATCCTTCCGCGATATCAAGGGCTTGCGCGGCGGTGCTGCGCCGGCGCTCGGTGTGGATGCGGGCGCCTCCAGGTGAGGCTCGGTCACCCCCTGCCCGACCCGTGGAACTGCGCGGGGCCTGGCGACCGTCGTCATCCACGCGCCGCCCGCCTGTGCTTTCCCACCACTTCTGTCTTTCTTCTTACCACGGAAAACCCGTTAAGGACTAAAGACGGGAGAGCTGCTCAAGGCCTCCCGACGGTCAGCGCTGGGAGCCATCCCTGCGTCCGGAAGCGCGCTCCTTCCTTCCCGCGACACTCGGGGGACTCGGTGGTGTCCGTGCCGCTGCAGTGCCAGCCAGGACATCCTGGCTTCCAGCCTGCACTGCCCCCCTCTGACCCTACCAGTCCCCAGCTCTTCCTCGCCCCTCTTGCTCAAGCCGCCCAGCTGGAGCGTCCCTCAGCTTGGCCGCGATCGGGCGCACCGGGCTCCTTGCGGCACCAGCCCACTGCTAGAGATGGCCCTGGGCGCGCCTTCGAATTGCTCGGCAATCCAGCGGTGGGGTGCGGGGATTTGATGGCAAAATTAAATGTTTGATGTATGCACGCTTCGGGAGGCATTCAGAGCAAAAAAATAATATACTAATGCATCTCCCACGCTGGCCTTCACCTGGCGTGGGGTCTGCAACCGATGGCAGAAAGCAAGCTCACAACAAGGTGAAAATCAGCACGAACGGCGCCGGGACCCCAAGCAGGGCTGCTGCGGGCTTGCGGAGGGCCTGCGCAAGGCGCCCGGGCCCCCGCCCCCAGCACCGCCCTCCCGGTCCCCGGCAAGCTTACCGGGGGCGGCACGGGTGGGTGGGGCTGCCGTGGAGGGCAGCAGCGGGATGGACGGGGGCGGGCGGTCCGGAGCGCGACAAGGGGAGCACCCGGCAAGCCGGCCGCCGCCACGTCCCCGCAAGCATCCCGGGAGCTCGGGGAGCGGCAGCGCAGCCGCCTTGCGCAGCGCTTCCGCTCGGAGCGCGGGGCGCCGAAGGCTTTGGAGCGGCCTTAGGAACCGCGCAGGGAGTCCGGCGCCAGCAGCGGCGGCCCTGGCGCGGGGCGACCCCACCGCGGTGCGCCGCACATCCGAAGGCGCGACGCGTCTGGCCGGCTGTGTTCCAGGGGCTCGGGCATACCGCAGCCCCCCGCCAGCGTGCGCGACGCTCCGTGTCATTCTGGGCGCAGCCGGATCTCGCCCCCCGGGGCCGTGCGTTGTTTGCCCGGCTGGGGCAGCCGTGCGGCTGGTAGGAGCGCGGGCCTCGGCCAGCCTGTCTGCGCCGCCCCGGCCGCCCCCTCAGCAGGGGCGGCTGAGCGTCCAGCCCCCAGCCGCGCCCCGCGAGAGAGGCGGGGCCGCTGGGCGCCCCCCCCCCCCCCGCAGCAGGGCCTGGCCAGAGGCACGGGCACAGAGCCCGGGGCCCCGGTGGTCTGAAGGGGCGCCGCCGCACTGCTGCCTGGCCCGGTGGGCGCGCAGCCTCGGCCGGGGCGGCGGGTGGGCGCTCCTCTCGTGGCACTGCTTGGCCCCGCAAGGCTGCCCCCGCCGCCGGGCCTTGCGGGCGGCCGGCCCTGGCCCTGGCCCTGGCCTTGGCCTGCTCGCCTCTGTCTGGCGGGCCCGGGCAGACAGCAGAGGCGGGGAGCTCAGCTAGTCCCAGCTAGGCGCGGGGCCCCCGGCCGCACGGCGAGCCCTCCGACTGCGGCCCTCGAGAGCCGCGCAGAGGGAGCCCGGACAAGGGCTCATCCGCTCCCCTCCCTCCTGCTCAGAGCGGCGGCGGCGGCCCGGCTCCTCGCGGCTTCTGCTGCCCCGGCTGCCCCAGCGTCCAGGCGTCGACGGGCACCCGGCTCCTGTACATGCTTTTCCACCTCTTGGCCTGTGCCAGCTGCTGCCTCATGCTCTCCCACACCGTGGCTGAGGCCATCAAGGAGATCGTGAGTGAGGGCTCGAGGGGCCGGCGGGGAGGCCCGGGCCTGCGAGCAGCCTCTGATTTGCCCCGCGAAGAGCCCCCGCGTGGCCCTCTCGGGAGGGAGGCTGCCCTGGCTGAGGCTGAGGCCTTCCCGTGAACGCCGTTCCTCGTTTTAAGCCGCAAGGGGCCCTACGCCAAGAGACGGGTGGGCTCTGCGAAGCGTGGTTTCAGCCCCACTTCCGGCTCACCGTGGAAAAGCGGGGCCTCGGCTGTGCCAGACGCGCGCTCCCCCCCCCGCTCTCTGCTCCCTCCCGCAGGTGCCTTTTCACACAGCGTTGTGCGAGCCCCTCCCTGGGGGCGCGGACTGCGGCGCCCTGGTGGGCTACTCTGCTGTCTACAGAGTCTGCTTTGGCACTGCCTGCTTCTACCTGGCTCAGGCCGCCTTCCTGATCAACGTCAGGTCCAGCAGCAGCTTCCGGGCTCTCCTGCACAACGGGTAAGAGAGAAAGGGAGATCCCCACCCCCACCCCCAGTTGAGGCTGCTCCCAGGCCCGCCGTCTCTGTGCTGGGGCAGCGGAAGCACTCCAGGCCTGGGCCAAGCCTGGTTTGCCACAACTTCGGGTTCTGCTGCAGATTCTGGTTCCTGAAACTCCTCATCCTGGTGGGGCTTTGTGCAGCAGCCTTCTTCCTTCCTGACCAGCGCTTCATCCGAGGTACTCCCCCCTGCTGGCTTTCAGTAGAAGCCCACGGCGAGGTGGGGAGGGGCCCCAAGTTGGCCCGCAGGAAAGCCAGTCAGGGACTGCAGCCACTACTGCGTGGGGCCAGAGCCCAAAGGGAAGCCTTTGCAGCCTTGCAGGATTGGCTCACACTTCCACACCCTCGGTGTCAGCTCGTTCCCTCCCTTCCTCTTCCTCACTCACACCTACAAGTGAAGGAGCGATTCCCAGAGGGGCAGTCCAGAGAGCAAGCGCTGGCCTGCAGGGGACTGCACTGGAGCTTAGGTTCTCCCTCCTGCCCCCCACCCCTGCACTGTAGGGAAAGCCCCCCGGCTGCCAATCCCCTCCACCTAGTGGAATCCAGCACAGAAGAGCAGCAATTGGGCATTACTGCACAGAGCTCAGTGAGCATCCCAGCGGGGGAGTCTAGCCGGACAGCCAGAGGTTGTGCTGAGCGCCCCAGGTCCCTGCCTGACCACCCCTGCTCTCTTCTGGCTTTGCCCCCTGCAGCCTGGCACTTTGTGGGTGTCTGTGGAGGCTTTGCCTTCATCCTGGTCCAGCTGGTGCTGATCACAGCCTTTGCCCACACCTGGAACAAAAACTGGTGAGTCGGCCCACAGGCTGAAGCAGGGTGGCTCTCTTGGACTGGGTGCCACAACGGGGAGGGGAGGGGAGCCTGGCAGACCTGGAAGATGCTGAGGACGTTGGGCTGGGCAGGGAGCAAGGTTGGTGCCTCAATGGTGGAAGCCTTTCCCAGCAAGCTTTTCCCTCCCAGGGTCACCGGATCCTCCAAAGACAGACGCTGGTACCTGGCCGTGTTCCTGGCCACACTGGGCTTTTATGCAGTAGCGTCCACAGCTTATGCCTTCCTGTACAAATTCTACACCCACCCAGGTGGCTGCATCCTCAGCAAGGGGCTGCTGGTGCTCAACGGTGGCCTGTGCCTCCTCATGTCCTTCGTTTCGGTCACCCCCTGTGTCCGTCTCCGTGAGTGCTGTGGGCAGGGCCTGGCTTTTCTGTGGCACAGACCGGGGCTGGAGGCCAGGGGTGCCTGAGCTTTGTCCACATCCTGCCACAGGCACCCCCAGGTCTTGAGGTCGTGGGGCTGAGCCCTCCTCCCAGGCCCAGATGGGGGTGAGGGGTGCTGGCTGCCATCACCAAGCAGCACGTCACTGGCACTGGCTGAGCGTCTTTTTTATGGTCTGATGGGTGGTCTCTGTACACCTTCTGATATGACTGAGCCTAATGGGGCTTCAGTGGCAGTATGGAACTCCCAAGAGGAAATGGAAGGGTACAATTCTTAAACCAGAGGAAATGGAAGGGTACAATTATTTCAAAGATAACTGAGCAGAAGCTGGCCAGGAGCTTTAGGGTTGCCAGGGCACACCTATTTTGTAGACTGGGACTTCATGGCTGAAAGCCTCATGGCATCACACACTTCTCAGAACTAATTACAAAGTGCTTGGTCTCCAGTCTCCTCAGACACCTGAGTTGCTCTGCGTCAGGATTCCTTTAGCCCCCACTTTATTTCAGTGCCGAAAACAAACACAGATGAGAGGCTTCAGTCTACAGCTTTTAATCCATTACTTCACAGGGTCATACAGATGCAAATTCTCAGTGACTCTCAGCCGTTTGAAGAGGAAGGCGGTCTCACTAGCCTAACTTAAGGCAGGAGAGGTCCCTCTCTTTCGTGAGGCCTCTAAGCACAGCTTTTCACACAAGGCCAGTCGGGTAGACCATCTAAGTTCCGCTCCTGCCTTCTCTGTCTTTGCTGTGTGCCTGCGTCTGGCGTCTACTCAGTCAGACTCCCCAAACCCTGCCTCTTCCTGTTCGCTGCCTCTCACGGGGGGTGGGGGGGTGAAGAGGGACCCTCATCCTCAGTCAGCTGGACATTTGTAACCTGGACATTTGAGAAGCCAGCCTAGTCATGTCTGGACTAGCTTGGGAAAACACCTCCCCTATGTCTGGCAGTTCTCCTTCAGAATCTGAACTGCTATCCCACTCCCTGCACTCAGAAACACCCCTGACACTCTGGTATGCCCACTGGGGTAACAGCTGGGGGTGGGTAAGAAGAGACGGTCCACAGGAATATTGGTGAGCTCAAATTCCGGAAGGGTGGCCATGTTAGTTGGTTGCAGCGAGAACAAGACAGCGCTGCTACAAGACAGAAATTGATGTGCACCGTCCCTTCCTGCCCTGAAGGACTGACGTACTTGGCTGGAAGGACAGACGCCTGGGAGGAGGGGCCATTTGGGGTAGATGCGCCATTCCTCTCCCTGTCATGACGTATGCCTTCCATTGGCCTCTCTTGCTCCCTGACGGCACACACCCTTCCCCTCTGCTCCTAGGACAGCCGTGCTCCAGCCCGCTGCAGGCCTCCATCATATGCTGCTATGTCATGTACCTGACCTTCTCAGCCCTGTCTAGCCGGCCGCCAGAGAAAGGTCTGTGTCTCTCTGTCTTTGCCTGGCTGCAGAGCATTGCGCATGGACCAAGTCCTTGATTTGCTCACATTTTTCTCCCACAGTGCAGTACAAGGGACAAAATCTGACCATTTGCTTCCCCAGCATTAGCAAGGATGGAACGCAGGTGGAAGGCACCGCGCTGGCTGTCCTGGGCGCTGGTGTGATGTACGCCTGTGTCCTCTTTGCCTGGTGGGTATTGGCTGCACGTGCCCAGAGATCTCGGGCCCCAAGCCTAGGCCTGGCCTCCAGCATATCCCGTACCAGGGAGCCTGACAAGACTGGGCCAGATGAGTGGCTGGGCAAAGGTGCCCTGCCTCCCACCTGGTCTCTGGGCAAGGCTCTTGGCAGGCTGCAGGGAGGCGGCCCTCCCACTTGCACCTCCCTCGGAGCCATTCGGGCCAGAGCTGGGCCTGACAAGGGCACCCCCCTGCACCCCCCCCATTCTGACCCTTCCGCACCCTGCAATGCAGTGCTTCATCCTTGCTCTGGAAGCCCCTGCTCCATGAAGAGGCCACTCCTGCCAGCCCTCAGACCTGGCTGGGCATGGCTCCCAGTCTGCAGGAGTGCTGCTGGACCTTGGGCTGGCTCAGCCCCTGCACATCTGGGGGTTGGGGTCGGCCTGCAGCTGCAGGGCTGAGCCTGCTGGGGTGCCGGGATCCTGGGAGGGAGCCTGCGCCAGGGAAACAGGAGAGACACGGTGTCTCCCCGTGGGCACGCAGCCCCGCCCTGAGGCAGCCGCTGTGTTCATTCACACCCCTCTCCTTCTGCAGCAATGAAGCATCCCTGCTAGCTGAGATGTTTGGGCCCTGGTGGATGATCAGGGTCTACAGCTTCGAGGTCCAGGTGAGCACGTACCAGAGCAGAAGCTCTTTCGTGGAAGCAGCAGCAGTAGCTGCTGTTGAATAGCATGAATATTGTGCAGCTCCTGCAGACCACCCTCTGCCACAGGAAATTCTGCTGCCTAATTTTTTCTTTTGTATATTTTGTTTTTGTTTAGTATTTTAAATTATAAACCACCTTGAGTGCTTTGGCCTAAAGGCAGTATATTACTGCAGTAAATAAAGTACACAAATGGTTGAGTGCTCCTCCTTATGACACATCCTGTACGCACGATGCCCAGCGTCACAATCTACATGTGTTACTCCCATGCAGGATGCACACATGTATAACTCATGGATTTCCCCTGCAAAACGCTAGCCCAATGCTGCCCTGGTCACCACTTGCAATCGTTTGGAAGGTGAAGGCCACATTTTAAACATTTATGTGCCCTTCATAGCTGAATCAAGATTCATGCATTGCTTCCTTGGTGATCAGAACTACACAGATGGTATGTGCCTGAAAGCACAGGTCAGAGGATCCCATCCTGGCTGGTGCCACACAAGCTGTGAGCTGATTGGTTCATGTTGTGAACCAAAGGACAGCAGCAGAAGCCACGGTGGGGAGGCAGATGGTTCTGCACATGACATGTGTTATTCTCCTCGCAGAACCCCTCCTGTTGTTTCTGTTGCCCAGAGAAGATGGAGGAGGAGCTGGCAGGTGAGTGCAGCTGGGCTCAGGGGATCTGAGGTCTGCCCCCCGCTCCAGTAGATTTCTTAGACAGAATGGAGGGAGACGAGGGAGGGGGCACTTTTCTATGTTCCCTGAATCTTTTCCCGAGATGCTCAAACAAGGGACAAGATGAGTAAGGCTCGCTTGCCCACAGCGTGGCATCCCATACAAGCCAGGACATCTGGCCATCCTCCTCGGCAGTGAGCAGTGGTGCACAGCTGGCCCTTAGATCCATGGGGTCTGTGATTAGGAGGGGCCTCTGTTTGCACCTGGCACAGGACAAAGACTTGGCCAGGAGGAGCCCTCTGGGGGACAGCGGATAGTCCACGATGACCATGACCACGTGGTCTACAGCTACTCTACCTTCCACTTCGTCTTCTTCCTGGCCTCGCTGTATGTCATGATGACGCTCACCAACTGGTTCAGGTAGGGACGGCTCCTGTCTCAGGCTGCTCAGACACTGGATTCAACCAGGGCGCCTCCTCCCTCAGCAGCTGCCACAGCCTACAGCCAGCTCCTCTGCCAGGGGTTTTCCTCTGGCCACCCAACTGCCTGGCCTGTCAGCCAAACAGACTGGAGACTTGGAAAGTGGCTTGCAATGCAACCCCGCCCCCTCCCCCGGCTCTCATTGCAGCTATGAGAATGCTGAGCTGGAGACCACGTTCACCCATGGCAGCTGGTCCACCTTCTGGGTCAAGGTAGTTTCTGGCTGGGCCTGTGTCCTGCTCTACTTCTGGCTTCTGCTGGGCCCACTATGCCTACCAGACTCGCTCCAGCACAACAGATCCCTGCTGCGCATTATACGGCGGAGGCGCGCACTTCACCGCATCAGTGCTGCCACGTAGCCTCTGGTCTGTTGCCATGTTGCCTGCCATGGGCTCAGCTGCCTGCTGGGACTGCCAAAGGCTAAAACCAGGAGATGGGCTGGTGCAGGATGAGAGCACAACCCTAACACTTCCTGCTGAATGACTGGTATGGGCTGAGGACACTGGTGCTGCCCTAGGCGCTGCTCCAGTTCAGCATGCCTCGCTCCGGCCTGGACTGTTAAGGGGGCAAAGCCAGCACAGGACGGCCAGAGAGGATGCTAGAGGTGCTCCCAGCCCGCCAGCACAGGCCGCAAGGCTCGGCTGAGTATGGGGCGGAGCGCCAAAGTGGTCCGCCCCCAGGACACAGGCCGGGGACAGCAGGAGAGATGATGAAAGTGGGAGGATTCAGAGAATGGGTGGCCACCTCTCTGGCTGGTTGTAGGAGCAGATTTCCTACATTGGTGGGGGGTTGCACTCAGTGGTCTTTGAGGTCTCTTCCAAATCTGTGATAGATCTATGATCCTGTGGCCAAGAGACCCTGCGAAGCAACAGAAGGCTTGGCAATGACTGACACCTCGGGGGGTGGCGGCATCATGCTGTAGCACCCCTTTCCCTGTGGACAGGTGGTGCTGGAAGGAAGATCCTGCCAGATGGGCAAAGGAGGGTCAAATTCAAGACTGACCAGCAAGAGCTGCACCCAAGGGCTCGTGGTCTTTGTGGCCATCCCGCTTGCTCTGCCAATAAAGTCTTGCGCAACTATAATGCTGTTGAATGCAGTGATGTAGGAGCCCCAGGCTGCTGCCCTTTGCCTCCTTAGCCTGGGCCCAGAGAGTAGAGACGGCAGCTGTGTTGAGATTGTGGCCCACATCGTACTCCCTTTGGATCCAGGCCGCTTAGGGAAGTGCCTTGCCCTCTGTGATGCAGCGGACTGCATTCTTTCATGATGTCCAAGACTTCTGCCTAGTTTGGCTGGGCCTTCTAGTCTAGCAGGGCCTGGGGAGTGGCGATGATGGGAGGCGGATGTGAGCACAGCCTGCAAAAGCAGGGTCAGAGCTGGGAAAATGAGGAGGGCAGGCTTTTCTCTGCCCTGAACTCTGGGTTGTCCCAATGAAACCGAGTGGCAGTAGAGTCAGAACAAACCACGGAGGCCGCTGGGGAGGCGTACAGCTATGTAGCCCTTGCTTTGTCTACTGTGTGCCGTTCCTCCAAACGCATTGCATGGCAGGCCTGTCCCACAGCCACAGGAGTCCTGCATTTGAATCACAGACGCCTTTCTTTCTCACTGCTCCCCATGCTCAGCATTCCTGGGTTACTGTCAGGAGCTCCCCATCGCCTGGGGGGCAATGGCAGCCAGATGCTGGGCTGCAGGAAGTGCTCAGAGCTGTGCTGCTTCAAGTGTTGGGGTACCCAGGCAGTGAATGAGGGTTCCACAGAAAGCTGCACCTGCTGGGGGAGAGGAGGCCAGGAGTTGGGCAGAGGGGGCAGCTGTTGCCCCTGCCCCTTGCGCAGCCCTGGTGTGTTGCCCTGAGTCATTTCCATGCGCATGTGAACACACGTGTACACACATAATGACAGATGCAGGATTAAAGGGTCCTTTACCAAAGGTGTGGTGTGCACACAGCAGATTTTTATTTATTTATTTAATTTCTATACCGCTCAATAGCCGAAGCTCTCTGGGCAGTTCACAAAAATTTATGTACTGTCATCTAGCAAAGTGGGCAATGACTGCTTTTAAGATGGGGAAATTAGCTCTAACACTATCCAAAAACATAAGCCTTATTTTTACAGATTTTGTTCTTAACATGACACACGTTTTACAAGAGAGAAAAATAACTTGGTTAGTATACCAACCCCAGCAGTTCTAATAAGCCTAACATAAAGACAGAAAAAGACAGCGACTGGGGAAGCTACATGTTTGCCAAACAAGGAGTGGGAGGTGGTACTAATGGAAAGGCAAGTCGGCGAATTGGGGGAGCTCTACGACCAGGGGAGCTCAGGTGTTGATGACTGGTGGGCCGCAGGGGCCGAGATGGATAGATTTAGAAGGGAAGGAAATGGAGCATGAACTCTTCATGTTACCTGGCTTCAGAATAAGGGGAACCCAGGAGGTTTCACTTCTTGGTCAGTTACAAACAGAAAAATGCTCTGGGCACAGGCGGGTCTCAGGCTCTGTAGCTTTTAGTCACAAATGCAAAAATGGGGTGAAAGCCACCCTGGCCTTGTTGTGAACAGTGAACTAGGTTGTCCACAGATATCCAAAAGAAAGGCTTTTAGATGGGTAGTGATGTGGAGGCCGAATGCAAGCTTAGCCATTCTTAGGGACCCTGGAGCCACCACCGTTTGGTTTCAGAACAGAATTTGAATAGAGAGCTTTGAAAATGGAGCGTCTCCTGAGAATTCTCAGTCAGCTTTAGAATGGCTCCGCCCCGCCTGGGGCCTTTGAGCAGGGAGCCTAGAGCACTCCCCAGTGCTCCAGGCTCCCTGCTTATCCACTACCCTTGAACTCACTTACAGCGCCTGTGGGGCTGCAAGCTACCTACATGTCCTTGCAGGCTGAGCCATGTTCTTGCAGCACATGGAACCTGCCTTTGACTCAACGGGTGGTTTACCAGGATGAGAATCTTCTTCTCTAGGTACGCAAGGCAAACGGATCTCTCTAGGCCAATGAGGCAATGAGTGGTCCAAGAGGAAAAGTGGGGGAGCTCTGCCCTTGGAAACGTGGCACAGGTGCTGGAGCGGAGAGCCAGTGTGGTCAAGTGGTTAGAGTGCTGGACTGGGACTCGGGAGAAGTGGGTTCTTGCCCCCACTCCACCAAAGTCACACCTTTGGTCAAGTGGGTGACTTTGGGCCAGTCACTGACTCTCAGCCTAACCTACCTCACAGAGCTGTTGTGAGGATAAAGTCCTAGAAGAACGCTCTTAGAAGGCAATTGGACCTTGAGTTGTTCTTGGCATCGAGACCCACAAGCTTGAGGAATGCCTAAGCAAAACAAAGAACAGCTGCCCAAACTCCAGAGCAGTCACAGGGTTCAAAACAAAAGGTACAAAGGACTCTGTGGCCCAGAGGCTGGATACAGGATGAGTCAAAACAAGAGAACTGGGGGTGAGAAGAAAGCTATGGGAGCTTCCTCACCTTTTGATTGATTCAAATGGCGAGGAAGTCATTTGAGCTGTATAGGGCAAGAGCAGGCCAGCAGATGATACCAGTGTACAACACAAAAGTATCACAAAGATCATCTAGGTGGTATCTGAACCTGTTAACCTGTCCAGGAGGTGGGGATGTTTAAGGGTGGACACTTTGTTGTTGTTGTTGTTGTTCAGTCGTTCAGTCGTGTCCGACTCTTCAGGACCCCATGGACCACGGCACGCCAGGCCTTCCTGTCCTCCACTCTCTCCCGGAGCGTGCTCAAGTCCATATTCATTGCATCGGTGATGCTATCTAGCCACCTCATCCTCTGCCGTCCCCTTCTCCTTTTGCCTTCAGTCTTTCCCAGCATCAGTGTCTTTTCCAGGGACTTTTCTCTTCGCATTAGGTGGCCAAAATATTTGAGCTTCAGCTTCAGTATCTGTTCTTCCAATGAGCAGTCAGGGTTGATTTCCTTTAGGATGGACTGATTTGACCTCCTTGCAGTCCAGGGGACTTGTAAGAGTCTTCTCCAGCACCACTGTTCGAAAGCATCAATTCTTCGGCTCTCAGCTTTAAATAGCTCAGCTGGAATACTGTCATCTCCGCTAGCTTTGTTGTTAGTAATGCTTCCTAAGGCCCACTTGACTTCACTCTCTAGGATCATAGAATCATAGAATCATAGAATAGTAGGGTTGGAAGGGGCCTACAAGGCCATCGAGTCCAACCCCCTGCTCAATGCAGGAATCCAAGTCAGAGCATCCCTGACAAATGGCTGTCCAGCCTCGTCTTAAAGGCCTCCAGTGTGGGAGAGCCCACCACCTCCCCAGGTAATTGGTTCCATTGCCGTATTGCTCTGACACTCAGGAAGTTTTTCCTGATGTTCAGCCGGAATCTGGCTTCCTGTAACTTGAGCCCATTATTCCGTGTCCTGCACTCTGGGATGATCGAGAAGAGATCCTGGCCTTCTTCTCTGTGACAACCTTTCAAGTACTTGAAGAGTGCTATCATATCTCCCCTCAGTCTTCTCTTCTCAAGGCTAAACAATGTCCAGCTCAAGTTCAGTGACCGCACTACATGGCTATCAGGGACATTCAGATCTTTCCTGTATAGTTCTTCTGTGTATTCTTGCCACCTCTTCTTAATCTCATCTGCTTCTGTTAGGTCCCTGCCGCCTTTGTCCTTTATCATGCCAGTCTTTGCACAAAACGCTCCCTTGAGATCTCCGATTTTCTTGAAAAAGGTCTCTAGTCTTTCCCATTCTATTGTTTTCCTCGATTTCTTTGCATTGTTCATTTAAGAAGGCCTTCTTTTCTCTCCTTGCTATTCTCTGGAACTCTGCATTCAGTTGGATATATCTTCCCCTTTCTCCCTTGCTTTTCGCTTCCCTTCTTTCCTCAGCTACTTGTAAAGCCTCATCAGACAGGCACTTGGCTTTCTTGCATTTCCTTTTCTTTGGGATGGATTGAGTTGCTGCCTCCTGAACAATGTTACGGACCTGCGTCCATAGTTCCTCAGGCGCTCTGTCTATCAGGTCTAATCCCTTAAATCTATTCGTCACCTCCACTGTATATTCATAAGGGATATGATTTAAGTCATACCTCAATGGTTTAGTGGTTTTCCCTACGTTCTTCAGTTTAAGCCGAAATTTTGCAAGAAGCAGCTTATGATCTGAGCCACAGTCACTCCAGGTCTTGTTTTTACTGACTGTATAGAGCTTCTCCATTTTTGGCTGCAAAGTACATAATCAATCTGATTTCGATATTGACCCTCTGGTGCTGTCCATGTGTAGAGTCGCCTCTTGTGCTGTTGGAAAAGAGTGTTTGCTATGATCAGCGTGTTCTCTTGGCAAAACTCTATTAGCCTTTGTCCTGCTTCATTTTGTACGCCAAGGCCACGCTTGCCTGTTATCCCGGTGATTTCTTGACTTCCTCCTTTAGCATTCCAATCCCCTATGATGAAGAGGACATCTTTTTTTGGTGTTAGTTCTAGAAGGTGTTGTAGGTCTTCATAAAACTGATCAACCTCAGCTTCTTCAGCTTCAGTGGTTGGGGCATAGACTTGAATTACTGTGATGTTGAATGGTTTGCCTTGTATTCGTACTGAGATCATTCTATCGTTTTTGAGATTGTACCCCAGTACTGCTTTTCCCACCCTTTTGTTGACTATGAGTGCTACTCCATTTCTTCTAAGGGATTCTTGCCCACAGCAGTAGATATAATGGTCACCTGAATTAAATTTGCCCATGCTTGTCCATTTTAGTTCGCTGATTCCCAAGATGTCGATGTTCAATCTTGCCATCTCATGTTTGACCACCTCCAGCTTACCTTGATTCATTGATCTGACATTCCAGGTTCCTAAACAATATTGTTCTTTACAGCATCGGACTTTCTTTTCACCACCAGACACATCCACAGCTGAGTGTCCTTTCGGCTTTGGCCCAGCCGCTTCACTCTTTCTGGCGCTACTTGGAAATTCCCATTGGTCACCTTCTGACCTGAGGGGCTCATCTTCTGGCGTCATATCTTTTAGTCTTGTGATAGGTTCCATGGGGTTTTCTTGGCAGGAATACTGGAGTGGGTTGCCATTTCCTTCTCCAGCGAACCCCCTTTTGTCAGAACTCTCCACCATGACCTGTCCGTCTTGGGTGGCCCTGCACGGCATAGCGTATGGCTTCACTGAGTTATGCAAGCCCCTTCGCCACAAGGCAGTGATCCATGAAGGGGAAGGTTGGACCCTATTTCCTGCCAATCCCGGCCAATTTAAAGGTGCCCTCCTGGGTTTGCTGGCGTGATGGCAGCATGGCAATCCAGCAGGCGTTCACGTCTCACTTGGGAGCAACTCCCTTTAATGCAAGCCACGGAGGAAGCATGAGCGCAATCCTCCAGCAAGTACCCACGGCCAGGCAGCTTTCTGTGCAGCTGCTGTCAGAATGATTGAGCCAAGGTGTCAGGGTGATGTTGAGGAAACATACTGCAACAAAATGCAGGTGTCCACACAGCCAGCAGGGAAGAGGTGGGACTGAAGGTGGGATTCTGTACTAATTAACTTGGACTAACTGCCCCGGCCCCATGGTGCCATGTTCACGTTCACTGGTGTAGACTGGACTCCCCTCTTCATCGATAACAATGAGAACATCCATAAAAAAACCTTCCTGCAGCCTCTCAACCTGTGGGTCATGATCCAACAACGTGTGTGGCCACAGTACTTGAATGTACTTGAAGGGCTGCACCCTCCATGCATTGGAGGTATGACACAGGGAAAGAGGAATTTCACTGCTACCTGCTGAATGATGAAACTGGTTTCAACTTGGGAAAAGGTGGGGTTAAGGGGTTTGGGATCTTCCCTCAATCCTAGAACTACATTTCTGTAGGCTTGTGGTTTCTGTAGGCCTGGCGGAGGGCGGCGGGCAGGCCGGGGGGCGCCTCCGGCCAGGCCTCACCGCTGCTTGCGGGCGGCCGCGGACAGCCCGTCGTCGCGCCGCTTGCCCGTGCCCGTCTGCTTCTTCACGTTCTTGCCGCGCGCCAGTTCACGCTGGTTGCCGCCTGCCGAGCAAGGGGGCAGCGGAGCAGGTCACCCGGCGGCGGGGGAGGGGGTCTCGCTCACGCGTCACGGCTGCCGTCGCGGCCCTCCTGGCTCCGCCCCCGGCCTGCGGGGCCGCCCCGCCCGAGCCCGCGGCCCGGAGGCGGCACCGCCCTCGACGGGCCGCTCAGGGAGGGAGGGCGGGGCGCGCTCCGGGGCAGCCTGGCGCGGCGCGGCGCGGGGGGCGGCGGCGCCTGTGCCCAGGCGGCTGTCGGCGGGCGCGAGGGTCTGGGCCCGCCCGCAGGCCGCGCCGCCTCCAGCATCGCGTGCTCCTGGGGCGCACTTGCCCCGGGCGGGCGGCCCCCTCCGGCCCCGGGAGTCGGCCCAGGGCATCCGGCGTGCCTCCCGCGGCAGTCAGTCGCTGGCAGCCTCACTGGCCCCCAGCCGAGGGGGCCCTGCTGCTCGCGAGCGGAGCGCCTCCTCCAAGCGCCGCAAAGGGCGAGGGGCCCTCCGCCGCTCGCCTCCCCCGCAGCCCGCTTGGGAGAGCAGGGGCCTCGCCGCCCAGCCGTGGCTCGGAAGGCGAGGCTCCCCGGCGCAGGGGTGGTGGCCGGCGGGCCGGCGCTCGCGTGCAGGGCCGTGGCCGACGCCGTCAGCAGCGAGCCGGGTCTTTTGATCCAGAAACACCCACAGGAGAAGAACGGGCAGCAGGGCAGCCGCTCCGCAAACCCGCCGATCTTGGCCCCTGCCGGCAAGGCCTGGCGCACCGGCCCGGGCCCTAGAATCACCCCGTAATGGCTAGACATGTGGTTCGCCCTTGGTCCCGTTGCCCAAAGGGCAAAGCGCTGATTGAGAAAGGGCTTGGCCCATGCTGGAGCCTCTTCTCCTCCGCCCAGAGCTGCGCTTCAAGTAGGGGGAATGCCCCCAAACAGCAATCCCTCAACCAGTGGGGTTCGGTTATTTCTGAAGCGCTGGACAAACATTTACCTGGATAAATGTGCCCCCGGAGTCCAGAAGGATTCACCGCCAGGAGCGTGTGTCGCTGCAGCAGCCCCTGCCCCCGTTCCTGCAAGGAGGGCCCTCCGCAGATGCCCCGGATGCTCCACATTCAGCCTCTGGGCCAAGTGGCAAGAACAGGCCAGCCTCTGGGCAGCGAAGTGAAGCGACTCCAGCAGGGCCAATGCAGACTGCAGGGGCGTGAATCCAGCACAGAGCTTCAGCTAGGCCAAGGAAAGTGTCCGTCCATCAGCAATCAGCAGGCTGGCTATGGAGCAAAGTCAAAACAAACTTCAGTTGGAAAGGATTTTCCAGCTCCTGTGAACAGACTGCCTTCATTTGTTCTTCAGACACTTCATCCTTATTGCTCAGTTGAAGGGCTGAAATTCAGAACCCTGCACTACCCCAGAGAGCACAATCTAGGCAGCAGCTGCTGGTGGGTTGGATTTGGAGCTGATCAGCCCTTTGACTTCCGTAGCTACATTCCAGTCTCCACACAGAGGCCCCACAATCTCCTTGACCTATTAGGGTGGAGGCCACCTCAGGGCTTGTGCCACTCAGCTTGGCTGTGGGGTGGGAACATCTGTCTGCCAAAAAAGGGGGAGGGGAGAAATTAAGTAAGTGCCCCAGCATGGCCTGTCCTCTGGCCCATGTAGAAGGCTGTCCCAGGGACATGCTGCCTTTGGAACAGGCCTGGGGACTGAACTCTGCACAGCGGGGGCAGGACGAAGAGACAGGAGGTGATCCGCACGAGGGAGGCCGGCTGTGCCACAGGAACCGTGCTTGTGCTTTGCCTGGGCCCTGATGGCGAACCTGGGAGCAGCGGTGGCTTTGTAGCATCTTCCTGGAGGCTCCCTCCTGGGCTGGGGCATTCCAGCTGCCCTCCCTGCTGTCTTGCAGCTTGGGGAGCTCAGCATGGGTGGCCAGGAGGCAGTCAAGGACTTCTTAGTCCTTCTGGGGAGCAACAGGTGAGCATGTGCTGAGATGGGCGGTGCCCCTCTCCCCCAAGCACCATTCCACCGCCCTGTGACCGTGATGGCATTGTGGCACTCCCTGAGCAAAGTGGGCGATGCCAGTCACAGGACGGGTGGGGAAGCAGGGAGGGGACGATGGAACCGCAAAGAAGGGCCTATCCCGCAGCCTGTTCAGGTCTTCTCATGATCCTGGGCCTAGGCCTGGGTCTCGCTGTGCTCTGCCACCTCACCTTTGTGGCTGGTTCCAAATGAAGGGCTCTCCTTGGAGTGGCCGTGGCGGCCTGGTCCTCTCCCCACTCTGACAACAGCCGAGTGGCAGAGGGAGAGGCTACAGAGCGGTGGCTCAGCGGGGTGGGCTGGCCTCCCCTTCCCCTCCTGCTCTCTGCAGCTGTCCCCTGCTTTCTTGCTGCTTTGGCCACCTGGGCCCCTCGTCCCTCCGCCCCGTGTGATCGCCATTTCTTTCCTACTCAAATGAGGGTCGGCATCTGGTCGCTATTGTGGAGGACGACCCCCACCCCAAATCTCAGCTCCGTGGGCTGTCCAGCCCTCCTGTCCTCAGCCTGATGCCCCTTGTCAGCTGACACACCTTGCCTTTCCTGTAAAGGGCCTTGACGTCTGGGTCCAGTCACATCGCCGCATTGCAGGACACCAGGGCCTCATCCAGCAGCCTCGTCTTCAGCTGGGCAGCTGCACAGTTATTGAGACATTTGACCTGGAGCTCACGTAGCTCCTGCTCCTCTTCTCCCGGGCTCCAGCAGTCTGAAGAAAAGGCCATGCGGACCCCTCAAGCGCATGTGCAGCCAGAGCCCCAGAACCTGATTTCAGGGCAGGGCTCAGCCCACACCCGTCGCCCAGAGTGCCTGCGCCCAGGCTGGGGGGATGCCCTCTTTCCAGGCAGGCTCACTCCCTCCCCAGCAGCTTTCCTTGGCCAGACTCAGCTCCAGCTAATCCCTGGACTCGCCCAACGAGAGCCCCCGTGGCTGGCGGCTAGGACAGCTCTGCACCCTCGCTTCTGGGCTCTGGCTTCCCGCCCCCACGGGCTGGAATGCCTCACCTGTCCTGGGCAGGACCAGCACGCCCAGGGCATGCTGGCAGGAATGTGGGCCCGCTGGTGCTGCTCCCACTCCAAGTGGAAGCTGCCCCGCTCCCATTCCTGGTTGCCCACGCTGAGGCACTCCGTGGTTGGCAGGAGCACCAGGTCGGGACTGTCCCGCACCTGCAGTAGGGTCACCTCATATAGCAACTTGGCCACCTCTGGGATGTCAGGCTGGCTGGCAAGCAGGGAGGAGAGGCGTGCGGGAAGGTGCATGTGCCCCAGATGATAAAGCAAAGTGTCGATGCAGATTTGGCCCTCTGTCCCCACGGGCCCCTGTCTGAAGCAGGACTTGGCTAGCCCCACCTGCCTGAGTGGCTGTAGGCTTATGCAGGATGAGTGAGGAAAAGGGCCACTTCTCCCAACTGTGTGGACAGAGCTCCAAGGCCTAGGAAGAGAAATGGGAGGGGGCCTGTCCCAAGTGTCCCCCTCAGCCTGCAGCCACACTGGGCACAGCACGTCGCAAAAAGAGGTGGGCTTCGTAGGAAAAGCCAGGCAGACCCCACAGGGGGCCACAGTCTCTGAACTGGCTTCTGAGATGGAGTGCAGGCCAGAAGCAGAAGCCGCTGTGGCCAGGAAGCGTGAGGCGGAGGGTGCCACAGCACCAACCGTGGAGGCCCCGGCCCTTTCTGTCCCACATTGCTTGGAGAACTGCATGCCTCCAACACTGCAGTGAAACAAGGCGAAAGGGGAGCCTGTGAGGTTCAGAAAGGACTGCCCATGTGGCCGCCCTGAAGGCACCTTCCCTGGCTCTAGAATCCTCGGCAAGGGCAGGGGGCAAGGGTGTGCAGGTGCCTCAGCTGTGCAGAAAAGGCCCTTGGCCATCTTAGCCTCCCAGGAACCAGAGGGGCCAGCCATGCTACAGCTCTCCCTCTCCTGACCTGGATGGCTCTGCCCTGGCCGAGGACAAAGGTGCGCTTCAGGTCCTTCCCCACCAGGCTCTGGTCCTCCAAGGCTCCCAGCAGCTTCACAGTCACCTCCTGGCCTGGCTGTGGCCTGCTGCACTTGCCTTGGCCACCTCTCACCAGCCACTTCCTCAGGCCCTTGTCCTCTGGAGGGCGAGAAGGGTTGCGTCAGTGAGGCCTCGTGTGGAGGGCACAGCCTGCCCTTGTCAGGTGGAGGGAGCCTGGTCCAGTTCCCAGCCTGTGAGGCCCTGAAATGTCCCATGGATGCTGCGATGTCGGAACACCCATGTCCCAGGAATCTGGCCCAGCTCACCGGTCCTGCGAGTCCTGCCTGACTGCCCCCGCGCACCATTTTTAGTCCCCCATTCCAGCCAGTAGCTAACATTTGTAGTTTGATTTTCCTGTGCAGCCGCTCTCGTTTCCCCAGAGTGCCTTCCCCAGCCCTTGCTTCACCACAGTGTACACAATTTATGCTCTGGGGATCCTGGCTTTACGCAGGCAGCAATCCAATTTGTGTTCTTCTCTGGTGCCCAGTGGGGTCAGGGCAACCAGCCACTGCCCTGGCTTGCCAAGGCAAAGACAAAGCTTCCAGTTCAGAGGGTGGCTGCTGGTGCCTGGGAGAGAACATGGGAGCTGACCGGGGATTGGAGTCCCAGGGGCAAGGCACTTGCGCAGAACAGGTGGTTTTCCAGAAGCCAGCAAAACCCCTTCACTGTTCCAAGCGAGAGGAAGTGGGGCGCCCACCCCTGCCCCCACGCCCACCTAGGCAGTCGTAGACCAGAGCCGGGAAGTTCAGCAACCAGTCCATGGGGCTGTTCTTGTCTGGCGGTGGGTTCGTAAAGTGGGCTTGCAAGCCAGGGATGGCAGCTTGCCTGGAGAAGCTACCTAATAGGCGGCAGCAGAACTAAAGGGGCTCAGAGCTGCGCAGCAGGTCCTCATGCCAGGAAGATGCTGCCAGCAAGGGGGGGCACCATCTTGCCTGGAGCTTCTGAGCAGACCTGGCAGCAAGGTGGGCCAGAGCCCCCTTTGCCACATGCCCCAGGACCCGCCTAGGAGGCCCTCCCAGCTGTCGGCAGCAAAGAGGTCCTCAAAGTGGCCGTTTTGCTGCATCCAACCAGCGCTCCAGGCGCCAGTAGAATGGCTGCTCCTCCTGCCGGTCCAGAGACACCTGGATCGTGGTGTGTGGCAGCTGGAATTGGACCCCCTGCCCTGGCTGGAGGCAGCTCTTGGCCTGCTGGTCCCTGGCTCCGCCGGGGGCTGTGGCAGCCCAGCCCCGCCCCTGGCTCTTCCCCTCCCTCCATGTCCTGCGACACTGCAGCTCGGGGCGGGTCGGCCGTACTGGGGAAGTTGGAGGGCTTGGCTGGGGGCTGAGCGCCAGGCCCGCTTGGGCCTGCGTGCCCCTACATGGCACATCCAGGGCAGGGGTGGCAGCAGCGGCAGCAAGGGGCTCATGGGGAAACTACTGAGCAGCTGCCAGCGCAGTTACCGCCTCGGTGTGGCGAGTACGTGACGCCCACCCTGCGCCCGCCGTGGGACTCGAGCTGGCCCCCAAGCGTGCCTCCGCCCCTGTGCGAGTGTGCATCGGGCTGCAGCTGGTTTCAGCACATATTACCAATGTCTCCAAACTAATTCTGGGCCAGTGTTCTTGCTCCCTTAACAAAGTTCACCATTCGCTCAAGGTATTGGCCTAAGCATGTTGTTGCCGGAGCTTTCCAGCCGCGCCTTCTAAGCCCTACAAGACTTCTGATCTCAAAGCAAGGGGCAGAGCTTAGTAAGTGGCCTCTGCGCTCAGGGAGCATAAAGGGGTACAGACTCTTGCAACCAAAATACATACCCAGAATGTCACTTCAGGCTGTACCTCCCCCGCCCCTTCACAATTGGAGAAGAAGGCGGGGGGGGGGCGGCATAGTGAATCCTCAGGAGCAAGTTTCACCAGTGAGATACTGGGCGGAGGAAGAGGTTTTCCTCGTCTCTCCCATGACCCCTAAAGCTGGAGTCAGAGGCAAGGCAGAACAGCCCCCAATGATCAGCCCTGGTCTGCAAGCAGAGCTAGTCTTTGTTGTTGTCGTTCAGTCGTGTCTGACTCTTCGTGACCCCATGGACCATCGCACGCCAGGCCTTTCTGTCCTCTGCTCTCTCCCAGAGTGTGCTTAAGTCCATATTCATTGCATCAGTGATGCTATCTAGCCATCTCATCCTCTGCCGTCCCCTTTTCCTTGTGCCTTCAATCTTTCCCAGCACCAGGGTCTTTTCCAGGGACTTTTCTCTTCGCATTAGGTGGCCAAAATATTTGAGCTTCAGCTTCAGGATCTGCCCTTCCAATGAGCAGTCAGGGTTGATTTCCTTTAGGATGGACTGATTTTACCTCCTTGCAGTCCAGGGGACTCGTAAGAGTCTTCTCCAGCGCCACAGTTCAAAAGCATCAATTCTTCGGCGCTCAGCCTTCCTTATACTCCAGCTCTCACAGCCATATGTTACTACTGGGAAAACCATAGCTTTGATTACATGGACCTTTGTCGGCAAGGTGATGTCTCTGCTTCTTACTATGCTGTCTAGGTTGGCCATAGCTTTCCTCCCAAGGAGCCAGCGTCTTTTAATTTCGTGGCTACAGTCACCACCGTCTGTGGTGATCGTGGAGCCCAAGAAAATAAAATCTGTCACTGCTTCCATTTCTTCCCCTTCTATATGCCAGGAAGTGATGGGGCCAGATGCCATGATCTTCGTTTTTTTAATGAGTTTCAAACCAGCTTTTGCACTCTCCACTTTCACCCTCAATAAGAGGCTCTTGAGATCCTCTTCGCTTTCTGCCATTCGGGTGGTATCGTCTGGGTAGCTGAGGTTGTTGATAATTCTCCCGGCAATCTTAATTCCGACCTGTGATTCATCCAACCCGGCGTTTCTCATGATGTACTCTGCATATAAGTTAAATAAGCAGGGCGACAATATGCAGCCTTGTCGTACTCCTTTCCCAATTTTGAACCAATCGGTTGTTCCATGTCCGGTTCTTACTGTTGCTTCTTGACCCTCGTACAGGTTTCTCGGGAGACAGGTAAAGTGGTCTGGTACTCCCATCTCTTTACGAATTTGCTAGAGTTTGTTGTGATCCACACAATCAAAGGCTTTAGTGTAGTCAATGAAGCAGAAATAGACGTTTCTCTGGAATTTTCTTGCTTTCTCCATGATCCAGCGAATGTTGGCAATTTGATCTCTAGTTCCTCTGCCTCTTCGGAACCCAGCTTGTACTTCCGGTAGTTCTCGGTTCACATACTGCTGAAGCCTAGCTTGTAGGATTTTGAGCATCACCTTGCTGGCATGTGAAATGAGCGCAATTGTACAGTAGTTTGAACACTCTTTGGCGTTGCCCTTCTTTGGAATTGGAATGTAAACTGACCTTTTCCAGACTTGTGGCCACTGTTGTGTGTTCCAAATTTGTTGGCATATTGAGTGCAGCACTTTAACAGCATCATCTTTTAGGATTTTAAATAGCTCAGCTGGAATACTGTCATCTCCACTAGCTTTGTTGTTAGTAATGCTTCCTAAGGCCCACTTGACTTCACTCTTGAGGATGTCCAGCTCAAGTTCAGTGACCACACTATCATGGCTCTCAGGGACATTAAGATCTTTCCTGTCTAGTTCTTCTGTGTATTCTTGCCACCTCTTCTTAATCTCATCTGCTTCTGTAAGGTCCCTGCCTCCTTTGTCCTTTATCATGCCCGTCTTTGCACAAAACGTTCCCTTGAGATCTCCGATTTTCTTGAAAAGATCTCTAGTCTTTCCCATTCTGTTGTTTTCCTCGATTTCTTTGCATTGTTCATTTAAGAAGGCCTTCTTGTCTCTCCTTGCTATTCTCTGGAACTCTGCATTCAGTTGGATATATCTTTCCCTTTCTCCCTTGCTTTTCACTTCCCCTCTTTCCTCAGCTACTTTTAAAGCCTCATCAGACAGCCACTTTGCTTTCTTGCATTTCTTTTTCTTTGGGATGGATTGAGTTGCTGCCTCCTGAACAATGTTACAGACCTCCGTCCATAGTTCCTCAGGTGCTCTATCAGGTCTAATCCCTGAAATCTATTCCTCACCTCCACTGTATATTCATAAGGGATATGATTTAGGTCATACCTCAATGGTTTCGTGGTTTTCCCTACGTTCTTCCCTATGATGAAGAGGACATCTCTTTTTGGTGTTAGTTCTTGAAGGTGTTGTAGGTCTTCATAGAACCGATCAACCTCAGCTTCTTCAGCCTCAGTGGTTGGGGCATGGACTTGAATTACTGTGATGTTGAATGGTTTGCCTTGGAGTCGTACTGAGATCATTCTATCGTTTTTGAGATTGTACCCCAGTACTGCTTTTCCCACCCTTTTGTTGACTATGAGTACTACTCCATTTCTTCTAATTCTTGCCCACAGTAGTAGATATGATGGTCACCTGAATTAAATTCGCCCATGCTTGTCCATTTTAGTTCGCTGATTCCCAAGATGTCGATGTTCAATCTTGCCATCTCATGTTTGACCACCTCCAGCTTACCTTGATTCATTGATCTTACATTCCAGGTTCCTAAACAATATTGTTCTTTACAGCATTGGACTTTCTTTTCTTTTAGCCTTGTGATAGGTTCCATGGGGTTTTTTTGGCAGGAATACCGGAGTGGGTTGCCATTTCCTTCTCCAGTGGACCCCATTTTGTCAGAACTCTCGGCCATGAGCTGTCTGTCTTGGATGGCCCTGCACGGCATAGCGTATGGCTTCACCGAGTTACGCAAGCCCCTTCACCACAACAAGGCAGTGTTCCAGCTAGTCTAGGGGAGCCCATTCTCCCATCCCCCAAGAGCAGGTGACATGGGGGGGGCGCACCCGCCTCTCCAACTGCACCTGCCCACAAGGCTCTTGCAGGGCCCTCAAACTAAGTTCCTGCCAAGCTCCTCCTCGTTGGGGTCCACTTGGGACCCCTGTGCAACCTCAGGCATCCTGAAGGGCTGCTGCAGCCCCTCCCTGCTCGTGTATTAGGACCAAATGCCTGGCACTTAGTAGGCTTAGGGATCAGAGCAGGTGGCCGTGAAGCACGTGGCCGAGGTCCTGCCTTGGTGGGCCTCACAGGAGAACAGAGGTCTCTGGCCACAAGGTGCAGGTGATTCTGGGTGCCAGCTCTGGCCCTTAGGGCCACCTGGGCAGGATCCGTACAGGGCAAGCCCTCAGCAGGCAAAGGCAGACGAGGGAAGAGTTCCCAGGGCTGGCTGGGCTGGCTAGCGGGCTGGGTGTGGCAGGCCCACGACCTTTTGTGGAAGGGGCCATCAGTGTCCAGATGGGCAGGCAGCCTTGCTAGAGGCTGTGTTGAGGGTCCCAGGGAAGCCAGAGGGACCCCCAGGGTGCTCTCGCTTTCCCAAGTAGGCAGCAGGGGGGCTCTGTCCGGCCACCGGAGACTTTTGGGCTCTGCACTTGATAAGGTGCCCCCGCCGCCCCCATTCCTGGCACCGCATTGGTGAGAGGGGGCCACAAAGCCACCCCACCCAGCAGGCCCTTCCACGAGCAGCAGGGCTGCCTGGGCACGGCTCTAATGCTGGAAAGGTTTTGGAATGTGAACAGCACTTGCTTTCAGGTATGGCTTGACTGGCCTACCTGTGTGTCCTCCAAAGCCCTTCGCATTGGCGTGGCAGGCAGTAATTCAGCCCTCACGGAGATGGACCTGGGCGTCCCAGAGGGGCTGCCACCGGGGGCCTCAGCAATGGCAGCTGGCAGGAGGAGTGGGTGCAGGGGGCGCTTTCAGCTGGTGCCGTATCCAGGCATGATGGGGGAGCCTGACTGCTGTTTCCTCTCCCTCTGGTGGCCTCTGAACTTCTGGCCACTGTGGACATGTACGAGGCAAGAGCAAATGTGAAACTTGGATAGCAAATGACTCCCCGCCCCCCCAATTAGCAAAATATGGTTGGATCCAGATTTAGGGACGTGCAACCGGGCTGGCAGAAGCAGAATCTCCTCCCTGCATCACTGGCTCCAGCCCCCTGAAAATGCTACACGGGGGGGGGGGGGGGGAGGGCGGCGGCTCTGGAGTGGGGCAAGCTGTGGAGGAGGGGGGATCTCTGACAATTGGGAAGAGGTACCTTCCGCGGAGCCCTTCCGTCAATGGAGGGCAGATCTTGGATTCAGCCCATTCTCTGTTCCTGGATTATAGTCAAATGGAACACACGCTGATTTAGCTTTCTCTTCTCCTGCCCCCCCCCCCCCCCGTATAACTCATTTACTGTCAAGTATGTACAAATGAAAAGAAAAACTCTTTCTACCCAAAGTGGGCTCAAATAAACAAAAAAGGCATCATACCTCAATGGCTCATTCTTTGCTTTCACTTTGGCAAACTTATTTGTTAAATTATCTGAAGAGCTTAGTAAATTAACTTTCTGCTGAGAGCTTAATAAGGTGGTTACGGCTGTAACCCTATGCTCATTTACCTGGGAAGAAGCCCTATTGAACTCAATGGAACTTCTGAGTAGACAGGCCTAGGATTGCACTGTGGTAGATTGTAGGTTCTCCTTTCCCATAGGGGTAGGCAACTTTGGAGGGGTTTGGCCACCCTGTAACCCTTCCTGCCACCACCACCATCACAGCAGAATCAGAGGCAGGAACCAGGTGGGTTGTCCCCTGCTGCTTCACCAGTTTCAAGATATGCTCAGCTGATACGACCAATGTGGAGGTGCAACTGAGCATTCATACTGTATTTTTAGTAATGCATCTATATCCTGTTTTTTATTGAGTCCTCTCTCCCAGTTAGGGCTGTTGCCTATCCCAACTTAAAAGTTCTCAAGTCAAGGAATCATTGCAGCACTCCAGCTAGCCTGCAAGGAATTCTGGGAAGAAGCTTCCGAATCACGCAACCGTTTGATTATACTGCACTGCCAGAATTTGCAGTAGTGGCCAAAAAAACCCCCAGTTTTGCCACCACATTTTGGCAGCTAACTGCTAAAACAGATACATTTAGCTTGGGAACTAGCTAAATGTGTCCATTTTTGGTGAGGCAGCAGCAGGTGTGCAGCCCGTGGTGGGGGCCTCAAAAGCGGCCCCCCGACCCTGCCCTGAAGTTGCCCGCCCCCATTGTAAAGCTACTGCCCTGAAGGGCAAAGGTGAAAGCTCAGACAGGCACTGTTATATATGCGAGAACAGCTGCGTGCACCAGATTTCTTCCCCCAATCATCTATTATTGCAACTAATTGGGAAAACCGATGACTGAAAAATATGGAGAAAAAGGAATGAGCGCAAGACACCTAGGCCGTGTCCCTGGTCCCAAGCAGCCCTGAGCATGCCGCAGAAGGGTGCCGGCAGCAAAGGCAGGAAAAGCAGCCCCACCCTCAGACAGCGAGCCCCAGGCACTGGCACAAGCATCTCACCCTTCAGCCACACCGGAAGTCGGAGTTCCTGGAACAAACGCAGGGCGAATCGTGGCAGGCTGCGGTCGCTAGCAGCGCAGAAGAGGGGCATCTTGGAGAGGCTTCTGGGCTCCCCGCCTCGCCAGGGCTTCCCTTGTGCCCCCAGGTAGGGCAGCTGAGCACCAGGAAAGAAGCTGCACTGTGAGAGGCGCTTCCGGGACAGGAAGACGGGCAGCACCCAGCAGCAGGGGCCTTGGTTCTTGCTTTGGGGAGCCCTGGAGCAGTGCTACGAAGCGCGGTCGCAGCCAGGGCAGGGGCACTCCGGCTTGTGACCGGGGAGGGGGGCTGTCCATCTATGCTCCTGCTCTGCTGCTCACCAGTGTTTAATGCAGGAACAGGCAACATGTAGCTCTTTGGAGGTTTCAGCTTGTAACTCTCACTGTGGCCCACATAGCCCCTTTCAGTGGCTCTTCCCCTCCTGCAGAGGTCAAGCCCACCAAACGAGGGCCAGGCCCTGCAAAGGGCCTCTGTTCTCAAGCTGACGGAGCTCCACTCTTTTCCCCTGGAACAGTGCCGGGGAGTTTGATGCAGAGCAGGATGCCAGACCACAATTGCATCACCTCCATTGAACCTCCCCAATCCTGAGCCTGCGCTGGCTGGCAGGCTGCCTTCGGAGAGGCAGTTGCGCGCGCACCTTTCCCCCCTGCCATTGTAGATTGGAGCCTGATGCAGCACTGCCTACCTCTGTGAGCGGTGTTGGTGGTGTATCATTTCTCTGAGCTGACACTCGGCAGCGGTTGCTCTCTGGGAGATTCCCCATTTTTCCTCCTGTCTGCTTGGCAAAGCACACTTCAATAGCGTGCTGATGTTTCAGAGACTATAGCCTCTCCAGCCTGCCCTTGCCAAGAGATGGGGGAGGGGGGCGACTTCCCAGAAGCCAAACGCAGACCCCAGATGGAGCCTGTGGCAGGAGAGCACAGCCCAGCCCCGCTGCAGCGATGGCCAAGGAGCAGCACAGAGGCGGCAGAAGCAACGGCAGGAGCTGCAGCCAGGGCTGCACTGTAAGGCGCTGGTGGGGACAAGAGCATGGCAGCTCACCATGACAGCCAGCATCAAGCAAGGAAGCTGGCAGCCCTCCACCCCATCTCTGGCCCAAAGGAAGCTCACTTTCTAGTCCACCAGACTGAATTAAGCAAGCAATCCACAAGGGCCTCTTTATGGGCCGTTTACAAATCCTCTTGGGAGGAACTGGTGTCCCATGCTACTGGGTGGCTGCGCCCTCCCCAATAAGCATTCCCACACCAGCAGCCAGGAGGAGACCCTCAACTACCTTTATGCCTGCTCTATGCAGGCCAGGCCACTTTCCCTAGCCCTCAGACCTGTTACCCTGTAGCTGGGGAAACCGTGGGGGCTTGAGCTGCTGCTCTCTTCACAGTAGTGGCCCTGCCAGTGAGGCTGTGAAGGTTTGAGGCCTACAGAGGCAAGGGAAAGAGGTCAAGCCTAGAGCTTTTTTGGTGGGAGGGGGTCTCCCTGAGTAGCTCCATTTCTTCAGGTTTGAAACAGTACCTTCAGTTTTGAGGGGGAGACCAGAGCCTGAAAAGGAAGTAGGAAGCAGCAGCCTGGATAAGTTGAAGTACAGCTCGGGTAAAGGAACTTGCATTTCACGTTTATTTTCTCTTAAGGCCTTTTGTATCACTCCTTTCTGTTGTGTAAATGCCTGTAAGTTGTGATTTGCTTGCTTTAATTTACCAGTAAACTGGTTGTGGTTAAACCCTGTGAGCATCCATCACCCCACACCTACAACCTAAACCCCACGTTATTGGAAACAGGAAGGTAAAAGGAGAGTAGGATGCTTATGGAGGCAAGAAATCCTGAAATAGTTGCTCAGGGCATCCAGGTCATACAGGGGATCCTGTCAGCTTCCCAACACATACATTCTGATTCCACCTGTAAAGGTTGGTCTTCCTCCATTGCAAAACTGTGTTTGGGGACCCCAAGACAAATGTTCCCATTCACTCAGTGCAGCTGTACCAAGTTTATAAGGACTTCAGCACAGACCCTACCGAGGACTAGCATCTCTGTGCCAGGACTGGAAGCATGAACAGGTTTGTCCAGTTGGACACAAGAATTCAAATAAAGGAGCAAGGAACTGTGGAGTATTTATAGGAAGGAAAATGGAGGGGCCGCTCCCCGACTGCTACTGTGGCTTGGCTAGCTTATCCAGCTCTCTTGGTTTACACAGTAAACCTTACAGCTACCACCAGTCAGACTTTGCAACACAGGCACTCCAAGGTAAGGCTAGAGCAGAAAAGGGATAGGTATCTGGCCCAGAAGCTCTCCCAGATCCTACAGGTGGAATAGAATACACCTTCCAGTTGGCATACGGTACATGAAGGCACTGCACCAGCACCTCATCTCCCCTGCAGCATGCCCTGAAGCTGTGGCGCTCCATTCAGAGGAGCTTCTGGGCTGCACTGTTGGCTGGTTTCTTAGAACTGCCCTTTGACTCATAGGCTAGGTTCACACAACACACTAAGCCAAGGTGGGTAAGTTCCAGGAGTGACCCACAAGGGGTCAATGTGTTGGGGGGGTCCCTGCCCACAATGGGTTAATTACCACCACTGTGACCCATACTCTACAGCAGAGCTAAAGGGCTCCATGGCGGCTCACCCTGTTGTCACAGGGGTAATGGGGACCAAGCACAGCGGGGAGCCTAGAGCCCACTGGCGCTCCGCAGATCTCCGTGGCTGAGATTGTGCAGCCACCAGGATCCCTCACCCCCCATGATGGCACTGCCGTGAGCAGCCGCTGGGCCAGGAGGGCACTGGAGGGGGCGTGCCTCAGGCAGGGCACGTAAACTGTGCTGCTCCCGGCATAGTGGCGCTGCCAGGTGTGTGTGCAGGTGTGGGGTGGCCTGTTGTTTCCCTAACCCTCTCTGCAATGTGGCTCCACACCACCACTGGCCCCTGGGGTTGTCCACACGTGCCCATAAGCTCTTAGGAAAATGCGGACGGCTCATGTGATCGCAACCTTCCCCAACCGGGTGCCCTCCAGGTGTTTTGGACCACTCCCAGGGTTCCTGACCATTGGTCATGCTGGGTGGAGCTGGGGAAGAGTTCAAATCGAAAACATCTGAAGGGCACCAGGTTGGGGAAGGCTGGCCCCGACTTCCTCCCTGACCAGACTGCCTGCAACTACAAACACAGAAGCCATCTCTGGCCTGAAATGAAGCTTGCCTTGAGAGCAGCTGCTTTGATGTAGTTTCCTACACAGCAACTACTCTTGTACCTTTCAGAGCGTGGGAAAACGTGTGCATACAAGCCAGATATGCTACCACAGAGTCTGTTCAACCTGTGTTTAAATTTGTTTGGACAGTAAGCTCACAGCTCCACCCAACCCTGTAGGTACATATACTTTGTTACCCTCAGTTCAAACGAGTCCTAGAAACCTTGTCCTAACAAAACTTTGAACATACCCAATTTCTGCTACTGGGTGCAGAATTCAGCTTCAGTCTGAAATTCCTCTCTCCTTTTAAAAAAGGAAGCAAGTCTGTGGTAGCTGCATGAGCCAACCTTTCCTACACAATTTGAAGCCCAGCATGTTAAGAAGGCAGAAGTGTGGCTAGGAGTGCAATCCTATATACACTTACCTGGGAGTAAGTCCCACTGAATGCAATGGGCTTGCCTCTAAGGAGTCGTCGATAGGATTGTACTGTAAATGAGGTTGCCCTGATCACTAGCTTCTGAGCAGAATCACTTACAGAAAGCATGGCGTTTAGTCATGTCACAGCATCCATCTTTTCTCTGTGAAAAATGCAGGTTTGTAGGACAGATACTTTGAGTACACAGGACTGCTTCTCCCCTCCCCTTAAAGATCCCTCAATGAAGAGCTGCTATAGGCTACATGCCCTTTCTTGGGAGTGGGGGAGGAATGAATCCTGCTGTGGCCCACCTGCAGACTTCAGCTATCCTTAGCAAAAAACATTCCAAGTACAGCAGACTTATTGAACAGTGTCTTAGACAAAACCCTCTGGCACAGTAGCCTCCATGCAGAAGCAGAGACATGCACCCCTGTTGAAGAGGCTGAAGCAGCAACACTGGCTGCTCCCACCATCACCCAGGCAATTTGGGGCCTAAGGGTCATTTATTGATTCACTCCTCCAAATGTACAAAAAATTAGAAAATAAGCCCTCCCCAATCCCCACCCACAAACATCAACCAGTCCAGGGCATCCATGGCAAGTGCAGCTAGAAACGAGGGGGCAGAACTTAAACAGAACAGCAGCAGCAGCTAGGTCCCCTCTGCCCAAAGTGGCTTCACTTTCCAACAATGTATGCTGCATTACAGGGCCCTGGCCTCCAGTAGCGGCTGCAGGACTCCTCTGTTGACAAGGTGATGCCAAGGCCCCCTCACAGATCCTCCTTGGGTGCTTTCTTCTTCTTCTTGGGTTTTTCATCCTCCTGCAGGATGGGTGGATATGTGGCCTCCCGCTTCAGGTAGCTGATGAAGTCACTCACCTCACGCCCTCCCTGCCAAGAGAACAGAACTGAGGCACGGTGGAGCTCCTGCTACGGTGCTCCTCCTCACTCGCCCTTTGCGATTGCGGTTGTGGCACCCACCACACGTTGCACTAATTGGGAAAGAAAATGGCCTCACTGCAGGGAGACCACCATTGAGAGGGAGAGAGAGGGATGAGTTTGCTTGAAATCTTGCTCTAGAAACCCATTACAAGCCTGACAACTCACCTCGTATTTCTTTGGACTCTGCTTGCTACCCGCAGGAGAAAAGTAAATGGTGGGGAAGCTATCAAGGAAACGAAAAGATAGAACACACATATTCAGTACTATTTTTTTTTCATCCTGAATAACTGCCCTGCAGGGAAGAGAGGCCTGGTTATGCCACTGGCCACACAATACAGCAGTTCTTCAAGGTGACAGGGCAAGGCATTCAGCCTAGAGCTGGAGCCCAAGTGGTTCATATAAACCCAGTTGTCAATTACCAGCCAAAGCTTTTTCTTACCCTCGGACTTCATAGGGAGAAGGCACATCATTGGCTGTGGCATCCATTTTGGCGATAATGATGTTGGGGTCTTTGCCAAGCTGTTGAAAGATAAAGTCAGGTCAGCAAATGAACCTGGCGGCAGATGGCTCTGACCAGAGGCTTGACAGGAAAGTAGTGTTTCAGTCCCCCTGGGGCTGCTCCACATTCAGAGAAGAGCTTGCCCGGCAGCTATTCTGCCTGCGTGTTCACTTGCTCCCGCCACCTGCGGCCTATAAACAGGGACCACCCTGAAGAGAAAGCCGAACTCCAGCACTGCCTACAGGAGCTGTCCTCTTGGCCCTAGCCCTCCCCCTTGGCCTACCTTCTCTCCCAGCTCCTTATATTTGGGTTCCAGATTCTTGCAGTGCCCACACCATGGCGCGTAGAACTCTACAAGCACGTCCTTGCCCTCAGCATTTACAATGTCATCAAAGTTCTCAGCCACAACCACCTGGGGAGAAAACAAGTAGGCTTACATCAGCCTTTGAAGTGTCACACCAAACTCACCCTTCTGGACTTGCTGACCATCTACAGGCTCTTTAGGGGAAGGCCCAAGCAGAAGCTAGTCCCACCTTCACAGGTCCATCGTTGCTGTCTGGGATGGGCTCTGATTTCAGGTATCTTTTCAGGTTTCCATCAAAATAATCCTGAATAAATCTCTCCAAGGCCTTCCCATCACGGCTGCAAACCAAAAAAAGAGAACTGTCTCGGCCAGTTTGCTCCCCTCTGCAACTCCCTCCAGAGCTGCTTTTTTGTACTGCAAAATTCTTCCGAGACTGCTGCTTTGTACCTGTTCTGGGGATCTGCCCATCCTATCAAGTTTGAACGATTCAATGTGAAGTCAGTGCAACGTCTTCTCACCAGAAACAGTTTGCCGCCCACCACCTCCCCTCAGCAAAAGGTCTGTTTGCATGTGTGCCCCTTGTTGCTGAACTGAGGTGACACGCCCTTGCTAAGGATAAAGTTACACTGGGCAAAGGGCTCCACTTACGAGAATTCCTCCTGCATGGCAAATTTCTCTCCCTTGGCTGTCCTGATAGCAACCAAAGGAACATCGCCAGTGGAGCCATCCAATCCAAACTCGGAGAGCTCATGGCCAAAGGTCTTCCGACTAGCAACAGCAAAGTTCAGTTTGCGTCCTGCATCCACGAAACTCCGGGCAACTTTCATCACTCTGCAGAAACATTACAACAAGTTCTTATTGAGTTAATTAGATCTACTGAATTAACTAGAACCAACCTTGGCAGTTCCCTGGCTCTGGAAGGGTTCAGTCCCATGTGTTGTGCAATTAAGGCCCTTCATTGTGAAATTACTCGTAATTTCCTTAACTAGTGGAATCAAGAGCGCTGGGAGCAGCCTAGCGGAGGCCACAAGGTTGTTAGTGGCAGGGGGCACAGTCCAGAGAATAGAGCTGCTTCCAGGCCGAGACATGTTGCCAACCTTGTTATACTGCCCATAGAAAATGACTTGTTCAGCTCAGTAGCAGCACCCTCCCTTCCTATACAGCCCCATCCCCCTAGTCTAGCCAGGAGCAAGGGGGAGGTGTTCAGGAACCATTTTCACCCCATGGGGCCCTGGATAAAAAGAATTGGCAGTTCACTTTGGTGCAGTAAAGGTCAAATTCAGCTTCTTCCCAACAAGCTAAATAAATGTGACCCTTTAGGGTTCTGTAGCACTAACACCACCACCTTGGATGGGGGCAGAACCATGGGGGGGTTGGCCACCAAATCTGGCAATGTGGTGGGAGGTTGCACCATGGGCCACATGCACCCTTGCCACATGGGGAGCAGGATGGGAAAAAGCCTTTGAGAGCGAGCTGTGCTATATGGCACAGGAGACTGATCTCGGGATAAGGCAGCTCTGCAAATAATAACTGGAGAGCTTGTAAGAACGTATGTTCTGGCCTTTTTTTAAAAAAAAACAACAAAACTTTCACCTGTTTTATTTTTAAGGAGCCCTGCGCTCTAGGGGGGTATTGTCCAAGGACACTGCTCCAACCCCTTGTTTTGACAAATTGGGGAAGAACGCTCACCTCATCTCTAGCCCATCTTCAGGAGGCTCATATCTTAGCTCTGTTTTTATTGTGAGGGCAAGATTGTTGTCTAGGAACAAGCTGACTAATGCAGATGCTGGGGCTTGGTGTGTTCCTTCTGGGAAGGAATGCAATTGCCTGGCCCTCCTCTCACCAGTCATTCCTAGCTGAAGGAGGATCTCTGCAGCCTCCTCCCTTTATGCCAGCCTGTTGCTGGCTTCTTTCCACCGTTCCTCGCCAGGAAGGGGATTATTAAATCGGTTCTTGCAAGTACCAGGATGCCTGCATTCGGGCAATGGTGCAGCACTTCTGCTGTGGGCGGAAGGGCTGCATAGTAGCCATGTGATGTGGCCCGACAGTGCTTTACACCGAGTATCTTTATTATATACTTTTTTGTTTTTATAGAACTACAACTGAAATCAAAAGACATGCACAGATCTAATGCATGTGCTGGAAGTTATCGTCCAACAGCTGTTTTGTAAATCGCCACTGTTAAAGCAATTATCACTGTCTGCAATTGAAATGCAGAAAATACAATCTCCCCAAACAAATATATATATGAAGACACACGCACAACTCAGGATAACATGTCATGCATCTGTGAGTGGACTGCAATCCACAAAAGTTTATGCCGTAATAAATGCGTTACTCTTCAAGGCATCAGAATACTCTCTGCTGCTCGTGGTGGAAGTCTGTTTCCTTTAACAGTCTGGGAACTAAACTGTTTGCAGTTCTCTGCTGTTTTATCCAGTGATCCAACTTTACTCAGAAAGGAGAAGGATTTCAGTTCCACAGGGAAGTCCTCGCTATATCCAGGGCAGGAAGAAGGGTCTCACCTGTTGCGCCAGTAGTTTGAACCCTTGGGATTCTTTTCGTAGTCCACATCATAATAAGCCACCAGCAGGTCCTTCCCTTGGATCAGTTCTTTGTTGTCCTCAGTCATGTGTGGGCAGATGCCAAAGCTAAAACACAGAAGGTGCGCCAACTTTGTTAGGGTGCAGATCCGCCCCTCAGAGCAGAACGCGCACACGTTGAAGCTACGGAAGCGCTGCACTCACATGTTGTCCTCGAGAAACTTCTTGATCTTGCCAGTAGTGATCTTGTCCTCTGTGTAACGCACAGAATGGTCTTCAAACTTGTTTGCCAGGTGCGGGGGACGGAACAATAAGATGCCCCTGTGGAAAGTTGACCATTGCAGCTTAACAGTGGGCAAAGCACGCCCAGCCAAGCAGGCTGCACCTGCTAGGTCTAGCCCACAGGTGAGGCTCCTGGCTCTTTCAACATAGGCTTGCAAGTCCAATAAGCTGGCAGGTGTCTCAGCTGTTTAACCAACTCCCTCAGGAGAAGTTACCTGACAGTCAGCAAGCATCTCAAGCTCTGACTTGTCCGCTCCCTACAGGTAGTAGGATAAACAAGCAGAACCCAGCCCAGAAGGGACTTGGGAGTTTTTGCTGGGGTGGAATATGTTTCTGTGGGAAGCACAAGCTACTGACTTGCAAAGACAATTGCCAACAGCAAGGCCTGGCTATCCTGTGGAACCACCTCAAGCAACTAGCCCAGTGCTGCTAAAGCTCAGCGCTACGGCCTTATCCCTTTTGACAGGAACGGGTACAGCTGCTTTCAGAGCTGCTCTCTAAAAAAGAACTTGCCACAAGAATGGATAAAACTGGCTGTAAAAAAGAGCTCTCTGCTCAGGTAGGTCCACCTCCAAAATAGCAGACAAAGCTTTTCCTGGCAAAGCAGAGAATTCCTGCATGCGGGCTCCCCTCTCACTCACTCAACAACACACTTCCCCGGTGTCGAGTAACGTTGGCTGCCCCAGTCTGACAGCCAGCTGCGGCGAGGGAGAGAGCTTTGATTGGCTCATTCTTTCCCAAAGAACCGCGGAGAAGGCTGGGAACGCCAACTGCTCAGCTGAGTCAGGCTCCCACCGTTGCGCCAGGAGGGCCAGAAGGGAGCGGTTGCCTTGTGTCTACTGGCCTCTGCCCAGGTGGTCTCCCCAAGGAACAGATCTGGCAAAAAGCTAGTCCCAGTTCTCCCCCCACTGACTGATTGACAAATTGGGGGCTGAGACCAATAGAAAGATGCTCTGTTCGCTTCTTTTCTTCAACCCTGTGGCAAGGAGCAAACTAAGGTACCCTAATGTTTTCTAGAAGGGAAAGCAAAAGCCTGACTGAAAGATTCCTCCTCTCACAGCCCTGCCTTCTCATGGAGGAATTAATCGCCTCCTGTGGCTTCCCCCCTCAGCTGACCAAGAATCTCTGGCCTACTAGCCCGGGATGCCTCACCAGCTTCTTTGCAATCACTGACTAGATACAACCGTTGACCCTGCTCCCATGCCCAGGCTGCCCAAGAGCCAAGAGGCTTTTAAAACCCGAATTGTAACGTGTGGGTGGGCGCTGGGCAAGGAAGGGCCAACCCTCCCCAACACTCTGCTCCTTGCTGCAATCAGGCTTTTTAAAAGCAGCCATTGGTGCAAAAAAGTAGCTGTAAAAACCTCACTGTGTGGGGGTGGGGAGGGATTTGGGGCATGTGTGGTTGCTGGGGAAGAAGAGCTAAGCCTGTCCACTCCAACACGGCACATGCCTCCTCAAAAAATTGCTCCTGCCTGCCACCCTCAGGCTGTTAAAAGCCTTGATTGAAGTGGGGGCAGGGCAATGTATGAGTGAGTGTGTATGAACGAGTGACCCAGTTTGCATGTCAGTTAAGCCACTGTGGGTTAATTTGCCTGTAGGGTGCTGCAGGTGCCCTGCGGGTAAATTAACCCATGGTGGCTTACTGTGACTTGGAAACCAGCCCAGTGTGTGAATGGGGTCTGAGCAATCACATTCCAGGGCAACATGCCAGCAGCAGGGCGGCCTCACTCGCTTAGGGATGTGGCCTCGCTTATTGTGGGCACAGGGTCCCTGAATGGATTGTCCAGAACCGGTTTGGTCCTCACACCAAAAAAGGTTCCCCACCCCTATTCTACACCCATGTGAATTTCTGAATTTTGTGTGTCTTGTGTTTTACTTGTGTTTTAGTGGGAAAGTCAGATAGGAGCTACCACACGCTGAACACTTACTCTCCGTCTGGCTCGTATTTCTTAATTAGCTCCTCATCGCCTGTGTGCCCAAAGCGATAATGGTCCCGCAAGTTGCTTGCTGCTTTCATGAACTCTGAATGTGCATCCCCAAACAGCTCCTTGAAAAAGCCTGCAGAACACCATAAGAAGTAAAAGGGTCTGCGTGAGGGAGGATCAGCAGAAGTTATTCCACCTAAACCCAAGCCATAAGAAACACCTCAGCCTGCCCAGGACAGTAAACAGCTACAAGAACAGGCCTGGTCTCCAAATCCCACCAAGGAACACACCCAGCTCCCAGCTAATATTTGCAGCTAGGGGAGAATTAGGCACGTATCATGTTCTCATTTGAAGGCTATAGACCCATCAAGTTAAGAGGCTGCAGCACCTCAGAACGGAATAGAAGAGGCCATGGAGCACTGCCATATATAAAGTTACCTAGGGGCCTGTGCACATCTGTGGGTCATGATGCTCAATACCAGAAAGACAGGAGAGGCTCACCTGCCCCTTTGCATGCAATGGCCCAGAGAGGACTAGTTCCTCCAAACTACTTACCCACTACAGCAGCATCCTTTTCACTGATGAATTTCTCGAAGCCTTCAGAGCGGAGAGCAACTGAGGCAGGCCCAGCCTGTTTCTTCAGATGGCTCACAATTCCATCTTGGAGGAGAGTTTAGCACGATTAGAGGCAGGCCATTACTGCTTTGGGCACACTAAATGTATACAGTCACAAAGAGCATCTAAACCAATGTTCCATTAAACCCTGCAAAACAACTGCAGCAGAAGTTAGCTCTCCTGGTCAATCTGGGCCCCTTTGGTGCTACATGGCTACCAACCAGGCAATACAGCAGCCAGAGACCTGAACCACAGCTTCTTACCAGCTGTTCTTGGTCCATCGTAAGTGCCTGACTCCTCCCCATTCCTGAAGATCTTCAGAGTCGGATAACCACTCACTCCATACTTGTTACAGGTGTCTGAGTTTGCTGTACAGTCAACCTGAGAAAGGATACAAGCAAGTCTTTTGCCAGACAGATACGTAAAACTCTTGCTTTCAACTCTCATCCTAACACGTCTCGCAACAGCGTTCAGCAGCATGTAACAGAGTGAACATGCACGCACATGCACACACACACACACGTGTACACACCTCCATCCCCAACAGACTCTTCTTTTTCCCTGGGGAGTATAGAACAAAAAAACAGCAGACACAGAGCCTATTTTCTTCCCACCTTGACGTCCATGACATGCATGCACATGTTATGATGGGCTTATTCCCGCTATGAGTAGTCAAGCAACTGATACAACAGTATACTAATTAAAGGCAACATCAGAGAAATCCACAAGCTAGTTTTTGGACATTTCCTTCCTGAGTTCTGCACAAGAACAAAATTTAAAACCAACCTTCACGAGAGGAACTATTCCCTTTAGCCTGGTGGCAGCCGACTCGTACTCTGGTGCAAGGCGTTTGCAGTGTCCACACCTATAAGATAGGGTGAATTACAATGTTGCTGTGTTTCTACATTACTTCACCAAGAACTACTACTGGCCTCAGATCTCACTTTCACCTCAAAGAACCTAGTTCAGGAACAAGCCAGCTCTTAAGAACATAAAGAGCCATGCTGAATCAGGCAAAGAGTCCAAATAGTCCAGCACCCTGTTGACCCAGCGGCCAACGAGGCGCTTGCAGGAAGCCAACAAGTAGGACCCAAGAGCAGGAGCATCCCCCTGCTTGGGTTCCCTGGCATCTGGTATACACAAGTAACTGCTTCTGATAATGGGATAACACATTGCTACTAGTCGTGATGGCTACTGATAACTTTATAATCCCCTTTTAATACCATCCAAATTGGTGGCTATCGCTGCATCTTGTGGTAGTGAATTATGTGCTTTGTTTTGTCTGTCCTGAGTCTCCCAACATTCCGCTTTATGGGATAACCATAAAGTTCTAGTATTACAGAAGAGGGAGAAAAATGCCTCCCTATGCCCTTTCTCTACACCATGCAGTCTTGTGTTCCACTATCAAATCTCCCTTTACTTGCCTTTTTTCCAAAGCCAAAGTGTCCTAGCCACTGCAACTTTACCTCATAGGAGAGCTACTCCAGGCCCTGGATCACCTTGGTTGCCCTTCTCGGCCCCCTTTCCAACTCTGTAACATCATTTTTAAAGTATGGTGACCAGAAACGTACACTATGTTTCAAGCGTGGCTACAGCACAGTTTTGTATAAAGGCCGCATGACACTGGCAGTTTTGGTTTGGGTTCTTTTCTTAGTTACGCCCAGCACGGAGTTTGCCTTTTTCACAGCAGCCCACACAACGGGTCAACGTTTCCGTCGAGCTGTCCGCCACAACCCGAAGGTCTTTCTTGGCCAGCCACCACTAGCTGACTGTAGGGCTCGCGCGGGCGTTGGAGGCGAGGCGGCTTCCAGCAAAAACTCTCTTCTAGGCTACTTGGGAGCGGGACTCGCGGCTATTCCTGCCGATACAACGCACCGCCTAACGCCTCTCCGCCGAGGGGCACGTCCCGCGGTCTCCAGCCAATCCCAGGGGCGACCTCACCGCGCAACCATTCAGACGCAGCCACAGCGACAGGCTCCGCCCACCACAGGCAGCGACCCCAGGGCACGCTGGGGGCTGCAGTTCTAAAAACCACTGCTCTGCCCGACGGACTCTGCCTCCCGGAAGCGCCAGCGGCACCGGGCCCGCCAACGAGCCCCCGGCCTGCGCGCTGCCCTGCCCTGCCCTGGCCTCTCCTCGGGCGCAGGCGGCCTGGCCGCGCAGGCCCGCGGCTGCCGCTCCCCCGAGGAGCCTGCCCGCAAGGGGCGCGCCCCTCCCGCCGCAGCGGCCGAGGCGGCGCACGGCGCTGTCCCCGCCGCCGGGCCGGGCGCCCCCGCCGCCGCGCAGACCGGGAGGGCCGCGCGCCGGGCCGGCTCCTCTCGCGCGGCGCCAGGGCCCCGGGCGCGGCGCGGCCGCCTCCACCACCCACCAGGGCGCGTAGAACTCGACGAGGGCGACGCCGCGGTCGGCCAGGCCGCTGTCGAAGTCGTCGTCGCTGAGCTCGAGCACGTCGGAGGCGCGGCCGGGCCGGGGCACCAGGGCGAGGAGCAGGGCGAGGAGCAGCGCCTCCATGAGGGTCGGCGGGCGGCGCGAGGCGAGGCGGAGCGGCGGGGCCAGCGGCGGCTTTCGCTTTCTCTCGCGCTCGCCTCAGCGGGAAGCTAAAGAGGAGGCGGAAATCCCGCCCCTCGAGGGGACAGGCCGGATCTGCAGTGTGGCAGCCGCTCATTGGCCGGCGCCGAGAGGAGAGCGCCAATGGGGGAGAGCTGTTCCCAGAAAGAGGCGGGCCGGCCTCCTCTCGTGGCCCTGGCGCCGCAGGGGTCCCCCGCGGCCGGGCGCTCCCGAGCGCGCCTGCCAGCGGCGGCGCCGAGGGCGGCTTGCGAGGCCTCCAGCCGCGGGGGGCCGCGCTGTGCGCCAGGCTCGGCCGGGCCGGCCGCCGCCCACCGCTCCGGCGCTTCCTGCTCGCCCCGGAGCCGGCGCGCAGCCGGGCTGCCGCAGCAGCGGAGACGCGGCGCCAGGCGAAGGGCTGCGCCGCGCCGCGCTGCGCGGCCCCCGCTGCTCCGGGCGCCCCTGGCTCTGCGCGCGCGCTGCTGCGAGTCCGAAATAAGCGGGCCCGGAGCGGAGAGCCCCCGCCGGCGCACGCGCCTCGCCGGGTCTGCCGGCGCTTCTTGCCCGGCGCGCGGGCGCCGCCGCCTAGAGACGCGGCAGCCCTCGCGGGTGCGCGAAGGGGCTCCGCAGCGCCCGCCTCGGCGCAGTCGTCGGGTGGCACCGGCGCCCCGGGCCTCGCGGCTCTGGAAGGACGGGCCCGCTCCCGCTTCGCCCGCGTTCGCAGGCGGCGCTGCAGCCCCGCGCGCGCTCGGGCGTGGCAGGCGCTTGCGCAGCTTGCGTCGCGCTGGCCTTGTTGGGCCGGGAATCAAGATCGGCACGCCCCGGCGCGGCAGCCGGCTGTCGGGGCAGCGGCAGAGGACCCACGCAGGATATCGAGATTCGGGCAGCGGCTGGGCTTTCCGCCGCGACAGAGACCTGGAAGCAGGGGAGGGGCACGCCTTCCCCGCCCCGAGCCCCGGAGATCAGCGGTCGGCCGAAGTCCACATGGTGTTCCTGTTTCCTGCCAGCAGGAGGCACTGCAGGCCCACCGAGGGCTGGGTCTGTACAGACCTCTTCCAACCCCCTCCCCAGCTGAGCTGCTGCTGTCTGCCCAAACAGCCGGCGGGGGACCAGAGGGATTTCTTATCACCTGACCAAGGTACAGAACTACATGGCAAGCTTTCTATCTGCAAGTCTAATGGAATGGAATGTGGGTGTGGGAGAGTAAATAAAAAACAGAACAGCTTAATTCCAAACAATTAAAAAGAAGAGATTTTTAATAAAAGCATTTAAGGGCGCAGCCCATCAGTACCCATTTTAGAAAGGGCAGAGGTGGGGAGAAGAACCATTTCAGTTGCCTGGGAAACCAAGTCTTTCCTCAGTCTGCTCAAGTCTCCACTTCCAAGGTGAGGGTCTCCTCGTCAGCTGGTGACTTAAAGTTCCTCTGTGCCAGGCAGCCTTAGCCCAAGAGGCGCAGGCCAGCCATGCCCGAGAAACCCAGCAGGACAGCAAGGACTTTGGGCAAGCGGCTGGCAGGAGAGTTCAGCTCCTGGGGCAAGATCTCCAGGAAGGTGATATACATGAAGGTTCCAGCAGCCACGCCTTCCAGCACAGTCCGGGCTGTGGCACTGCCTGTATCAGGGCTGTGTGGCACTGCCATACCCAAGCCAACACCAAGTGGAGACATGAGTGTAAAGGTACCAACAGAGCCTGCAAGCCAGTGCAGGGGCAGACCACTCTGGAACAGCAGCAGGACCAAGCTGAAAGCAATTATGGTCTTGTGGAGCAAAATGGCCACAGCCAGCTGCAGCACTTTGGTCTCCGTATCTTGCAGGCCCACAGCAAGGCCCTCAAAAACTGAGTACAACGAGAGAGAAAGTGTCAGCACCAGGGAGCGGAAGGATGAGGGGAAGTGGGCTTCAGGGGCACCAGCTCCACCATGCTGCTCGCCAAGGTTGGCCTCTTCACCATGCCGGTTGGTGGGGCTAGGCAAGAGTGGAAGTAAAGCTCCATCCCCGTGCCATTCACTACAGTCCAGGATCACATGCTCCAGCACCAGCAGGAAGCCCAGAGCCAGGATGAGTTCAGGCACTGGGAAGTCCAGCTATGGAAGAGAGGAGTGTGTGTGTGGGTCAGGCTAGCTTGAGAAAGCTCCATGGTCCCACCAATGTGCCACATCAGCTCCATTCCATGATAAAGCCACAAGAGGATCTCAGACGGTGGGGGGGGGGAGCATGGGGCAGTAGGACACTTTTGTGGTTCCTTCATGCAACTATTTCTGCCTGGGGCAAGCTTTCAGGGGCAGACCAAGCCCTCAAAAGCATAACCCTGGGTTGACTTGCTGTGCTGGAATTATGGGAGGCACTTTGCTGCTGTTTTCAGAAGGTTACAGGGCAGACATGGTTTGGCTAAAATTGGGGGGCAGTCAGCAGATGGGGCTTGAGGTTTTCATTCACCCCCCCCCCTTAATTCAGGAGAACTAGATCCTTGCAGGGAGCAACTGCCAAAATCCAGAGCAAGACAATGACCTGGTTCGCTTGATCAAAACAAGCCACAGTAGCTTGTGAGTGACAGCATGGGCCAGGCACGACTTCCATAATCACCCAGCTGCAGCTTATTGTGTCATCGGAACCTAGGCAGCATGGCTTGTTGTAGGGATGAGGGTTGTTTAACCCTCCAACAGCCCATAAGCAGGGCAGTGATTATGTAAATTGCTCCTGGCACTACCATAGTTCACAACGAGCCACAGTGGTTTGTTTTGATTGTGTGAATCAGGTTAGTACCTTCAATAACGCTGCTGGGATTCCAAGGTATTGTTCTCATGTGCCTTCCTTCTACTCTATGCTCTGTAGTTGAGTCAGCTTAAAAGCTGCTGTCCTGCCCATGTCTGGTTTATTACATTTCTGTACTGCCAATAGCCAGAGTCTCTGCTACCCCCAGTACTCTAACGCTAAGGGGCTTGGCTTGGCCTGACCTGCTGCTCCTACTAAGCCTCCTAGGCAGTACTTTGGCAACGCTAGGTACTCCAACGTGAAGCGTTGGGACGAGAGTCGAGGCGGTGCGTCAGCCCCACCCGGTGCTGCTTCTCTCGCAGGGCTGCCCCACCCCAGGGGCCATTGCTGCCCAGAACTCCCCCCCCCCCCACGGCCTCCCCGCGCTTCTCTACCGAGAGGCTCTGTCGGCGCAGCTCGTCCCGCAGGTCGGCCAGCGAGTCAGGCACGACGTCCAGCAGGCAGGCGGCCAGGAAGACTCCGCCGGCCGCGCTGCTCAGGATGCTCCGCCCGTGCCGAGAAAAGGAGCCTGCGGGGAGGGGTGCAGAAGGGCGGTGAGAGGCGCCCGCCCGCCGGCCGCGCGATCACGCACCGGTCCCCAGGGCGCCCCGGCGGCGGCGCAGCAGGAGCGCGGCTGGGAGGAGCCCGCGGAGCGGCGGCAGCAGCGCCAGGGCCGCGAGCGCGCCCAGCTTCAGTGCCTGCAGCGACCGCATGGCTGCCCGCGGGGCGGCCCGCGGGCGCTTAAGCCTCGGCTCCGCGCGACGGGCCCGCCCGCTGCGGGCCCCGATTGGGCAGCGGCGCGGGGCCGTCCTGCCCCCGCCGCCGGCGCGCTCCCAGCCGCTTCGCCCCGCCTCTGCGGCGCCGCCCCGCCCCGCCCCGCGACACAGGCTCCCTCCGCGCCGGGCGCCGTACCCGCCGCGAGCCGGCCCTTCGCGGGCTGAGCCTGGCCCCGCCTGCAGGCGCCCCTCCGCCCTGTCTTCCCGTGGCTCGGCGGAGCCGCGCGGAAAACGGGGGCAGAAGGCGGCCGGCCGCCGCCGCCCCTCTCCGTGGCAGGCGACGGCGGCAGGGCGGGCTGCCCAGCGGCGCTCCCCGGAGGCAGGAGACGGCGCCCTGCTGCCAGCGGAGCGGGAGACGCGGGCGTGCAGCGCCGCCGCCCGGCCGCCGCGGCTCCTTCTGGCGGGGCGGCCTCCCAAGGGCCCCGGCAGGCACGTCCGAGCAAAAGCGGCCGCAGCCCGGCGTCTGCCGCGCCGGGGAGCGTTTTGAAGCCCCCCCGCGCACGCGGCCGCCCTTCTGCCCCCGAACGCCTCGGCTGTGGCTCGCTGCGGGGAGGCCAAGCCGGCCGCATCGTGGACCAGCCTGCGGCGCCGCCCGTGTCGCGTCGCCCCGAGCCTTCCGGGCAGGTCTGCAGCTGCGGCGCGGTGCAGGAACATCCTGATGAGGCGCGGGACGTGATGCTGCCAACCGGCTCCATCGCCCCGCTGTGCCGCCCCTGCGGGCTGCGCAGCCCGGAGCGCGTTCTGCGGGCAGCCTTGGCAGAGTCGCGCATGTGCCGCGAGAGCCGCCGGCAGCCCGGGGACGGTGGCTGCTCCTTGGGACGTAGCTCGCCAGCGGCGCAGGGCGCCGACCCGCGCTAACGCGGCCGCCGAGCGTGCCTCTTCTGCGAAAGCAGTGCAGCTCCGAAGGGGTTGCGTGAGCCGGCTGGGGCCGCGCGTGGCTGGCTGTCCAGTTCCGCGCGGGGGGCCCCGACACGGGGCGGCTCAGGGTCCGCTCGACCGCGAGCCCGGCCGCCCGCCCCAGGTCAGCCGAGCGCCGCCTTGCACCGCGAGGGAGAAGCTAGCGGGGCGGGGCGGGGCGGGGCGGGGCCAGCTACCGGCACCTGTCCTCTGCGTTACAGAAGCAATTACGGCTCCGACCCTGACGCTGTATCTTGAAAATATTGAAATATTAAACACTCCTGAGCCAAATCCATCAGCCACCTTGGTCTTCTTTTCCACTTCCTTATTCTGGAATACATAATAGCCAGCAGTTACTTGCAAGTAACAGACCAGCGATAGAATGGACACACCTGGCGTTACTCATGGTCTGCCAAGGGGCTAGCTAGGCCAGTGGGTGCGGCTGCGTTGGCTGTGGCTTCCCGCCCCATCAGGCTTCTTATCCGAGGCGTGATGGGATAATCGGGGCAGGGTAACAGCAGTGCCGGGAGTTCACAGCCGTCACACAACACTACGGGCTGTGTGCTGCTCAGTGACCTGCATGACTGGCCTGTTCGAGCCCCCCACCCCGCCCTTTCATTTCTTTTTAAGTGTAGTGGGAAGCATAATGCTAGAATCCAGAGAAACGCCAGTGGCTGTAGGAAGTCCCCCCCTGCAGTCCCCCCTCCGGTTCTGTAGAATCATTGCAACTGCTAGATGAAGAGTTCTGTAGAACTCAAAAGTTTCCTGACTACTCCTAACACTTGAGTTGGCCCATAGAGAAGGTGTGCAGTATTACAGCCTTTCCCAAGGTGGTGCGTTTCAGATGTGTTTGCACATTTGAGCAGTTCAGCACTTCAATTTGTTAACATATGACACTGTGGTTGTCATTGCGTTACCCACATGTAGGTGCCCACATTTCTGCTGGGGTTGTGGCTGCAGTGTTCTCCTGTAATTTCCAGCTTTTTATTCCCTGTTATCCAAAATACTGCAACACAGGTCACTATGTATGCTACGAGGAATAAATGTGCAGGAGCAATATAGCTTCACCATGATGGAATTGTGTAGATCTGGACCTAGATGAGGGTATAGAGGGGTTGCTTCCCAAATTTGCAGATGACACAAAGCTAGGAGGGGTAGCCAACACCATAAAGGACAGGCCCACATTTTGAAGGGATCAAGATAGCTTGGAACACTGGCCTTGGGTGCTGACAAGTTCAGGTGTGTCCACAGAGGTGCAACTAGGATGGTGAGAGGTCCGGAAGTCAACTCCTTTCAGGACTACAACCAATGGGTGGAAATTGCAGGGAGCTTTGGCTACTGGGTGGTATAGAAATGAAATGAAAGGAAGAAAGGAAGGAAGGAAGGAGATATTGGCTAAACATTAGGAGAAACTTCCTAGCAGTGAGAGTTTCTCGGCAGGAGAACAGACTGCCTCAGGACGTCGTGGATTCTCCTTTGCTGGAGCTGTTTCAGCAGAGACTGGATGGCCATCATCTATCAGGGATCACGTACCTGCACCTGACAGCAGAGTTCCTGCTCTGTGCTGAGGTTGGACTAGATAAACTCTGAGGCTCCTTCCACTTCTAGGAGCCTACATGTTGTAGGCTCAACATGTACACTGTACATCCTACATTGCTGTGAAACATTCAGGGTGCAATCGCATGCCTGTTTCGGCAGAAAGTAAGGCCAGCAATTCCCAACATTCCCCAGCCAGCATGGCTTGGCGGAGGGTGGGGGGAGGGCAGGGAGTTGTAGGACTTCTGTATGTCTAAAGATGCATAGGATTGTAATCTAACGTAGCTTCTGTTAGTCCACCGAAGAACAATTTCCTTGTACATGTGCCCAGAAACACGGTTCTTCTCACTTTCTCTTTCCTTCAATTCCCCCTCCCTTCTCTGTTAAAACTGCATTTTGTTAAAGATGAAGAACAATCTGAAGAGGGTGTGGCAACACACTGACTTCCTTTTTAGATCAGTCATTTGTCCTGCCCCGGAGGGAAACAATCCAAACAATACAATCCCATTTATGCCAGATCTCATGTTAAAGCTACACAGGTGAACATTTTTCCCTTTTCTAACCAGTTTCCCCCATAACATAATGCTTACTTCTTACATTAGCTTTTTTTTGCACTTTTCCCCTGCCATCTGCAACTTCTTGGACACTCCAAAATGGGTTACACCTACTCTGAAAACAAGCGCTACGCTGTACCCACATATGGGCTCTTTCTCCCCAGGTGTACCATGACACCAGAAGACGTTGCTAAGAACTGTAGGTGTGCTTCAGTTATGTTTTTAAATTTTGATGGTTCAACCAATATAACCCTAACAGAAATGTCCAGGTGCGTGTCCTTCTTTCCTTCCTTATAACACAAAGTAAGAAATTCAGACCCAGCACCTATTAGCCCTCCCTAACTACTCCTCTATCACTGACTACCGATACGGACGGAGCACCATCCATTATGAAAGAAACATTGGATGTTCTAATGGAGTCGGTCCCAGCGCTGCACCTGCAGGTGCAGAACGTATGCAAGTGTCGCGCTCCTACAGACAGGCATCCTGCCGTGGTCGGCTAGGGCAAATAGTGCTATTCACTGATGCCCGCCCAAGTTTGCTCATGTCCACCTAGCAAGAATCGGAAGACATGGCCAGAGATCCATTACTGATTCCAATTTCCAGGGACAGCATTAGCCATATTGTGGCCATTTTGAAATCATGGCGATGTGTGACTCATGCGAAACACAGAGTTTTGGGTGGAGGGGGAAAAAGTGTGGAGATACGGAGAGGAGTCCCACAACTCTGAGCATTCCAGAGCAAGCCACGCTGGCCATTCCATATCTGGGGGATGGTGGATGTAGAAGTAGCTTCTCCTTTGTAAAGATGTGTAGGGCTGTGAGCTTGAACTGCCATTGGACAGAGCACTCCACCGCTAGGAAATTCCTGTGATCTTGCCCCTGCCTGGCATAGGTGGTGTGTCTGCATTGGGCTGCCTTGAGAGAGCACTATTTTAACTAAAGCAAAACTAAAAAGTCTCACAAATATTTTAACTAAAGACAAAGAAATGCTGACTAGATGGATCCAGGAGATCCCTCTTCTGTGCCTGCCAGAGGCCACATCATTGTTCTGGAATAACACTTCTTCTTAAATACCGTGCTCACACTTTGTCCTGCAAGAACAACCTAAAGAGACAGCAAGCCTGACACAAGGCCCCTTTTAAAGTAGAAAGCATGTATTGTGGCTTTCCAAAAAGAGTGAGTGAGCGACTGTCCACTTCCTACAGCAGAACGTGACACCATGTAACTATATGATCTATTGATGGGAAATGGAGATGCGGGTTGGAAACATTCAGTTTAAGAATGTGGAAACACGCTACACACTTGCAGCCATACCAGTGCACACTCTGTGTAGCAGAGAAGTAATACTTGCATTAAGTTACCTTCAAAAACAGCACTTTGGAAAAAACAAGATGGACCACAAACACAGGGACTGTGAACTCTGTCCCGCTTATCGGACGCTCCTGGGAAGTCCAGGGCTGCTGCTGCACCGCGGGCGGGGGTGGAGAATGCCCACAGCTGCTGGCCATGCCGCCACTCGCTAAGCAAAACCGCCCTCGCCTCTCCCTTCGCAACTCGCCTGCAGGCGAGAAGGCGGACCGCGCAGAGCGGCGTGTCACGAGCCCGGAAATACGGCGTGGGGGAGTAGCTGACGGCACGCAGCGTGTTCCGCGGGAGGGAGGGCGCTGCCCCTGTTGGACTTCGCCCCTGACTTCTCAGGCACCGTTAGTGCCTCAGGGGCATCACTGGATCATGCCTTACCCCTGGGAAACCTCCACTGTCTCCACGGGATCCCTCCCAGGCTGAACTGCGCCATAGCTCGTCCGCCCCTTTCTGCCTTCGTGGTGGTAGGAAACCCCACCTCAGTTCCTCCCACGTTTAAGTTGTTATTGTATACCCCACGTTTGCTGTCCCGTTTTCTAGTAAAGTCCTGCAAGTGTTTCCTCTGAGGGTGACATCGTCGGTCCTTTGGGGTTTCGTTGGTGCAAACACTGGGCTACAGTGGCCCTGGGGAAACAGGAAGGGGTGTGTGCGTGTGCAGGGCACCTGTGCGGGGATTGTGAGACAGTGTGCGCGGCTGGGGTGGGCAGGACAGCGCCTGCTTCCCATCAGCTGAGCACCCCTTCCCGGAATCGCTAGGGCGGCTGACGCGCTCCCGTACCGCCACAGGTGACCCTGGCGAGCGCCGCCCGCACGCACTTCCCTTCCCGAGAGTGGCAGTCGCCGTGGCGGAAGTGGAGGGGCTCTCTCACCTTCGCCTCCCGACGGAGCGTGCCCCTTGGCTTCACAGATGCTGTGGAGAACACGCAGGCTGCGACTGCAGGAACAAGCTTCTCAGATGCAGGCAGCCTTGCTCTCAGGCAAGGCCAGCGAGCCTTCAGCCTCCCCGGCGCACGCTCCACAACGTCGCGGCGCCTGTCGAGCGTGTGCTGGACGTGCCTTCCTCTGCTCCGGGTCACCCCCGTACAGTCGCGTTAGCAGCCGCGCTACTCAACAGCAGGGCTTGGAACCCCGGACTCGGTTCCTGCACGGAGGAGCCTGACCCGGGTAAGATTTCGCACTTGCTTGACGTTCTGCCCTCCCTGGTCTGCGCTACCTCCGCTGCACCCTTCCCTGTCCTTCCTGTAGCGCAGAGGTGAGCAGTTTTGGAGGGCTGTGCGGGGGGTGCGTGCCTTGTTTCCAGCGGACTCGCTGGGTACCTGGCAACTTGGCTGCAGTGCCATGGAGACATGGGACCCAGCGGGGGCTGCAGGTAGCCAGCAGGCTATGTGTCGCCCACTCCGCTGCAGAGTTTGCATCCAGAGATTCCTGTATCCCACCAGCTCTCTCCATTCCACTAAGTTTCTGTTATGCTCAGTAGATCTATGTTCTCCTTTGAAACCAAGCACTCCAACTCTTCTATCTCGGATCAGAGGCCTCTAGCATTCTCACAGGAGCACCTAGAAGTGTCCCTCTACAGATGTCTCTAGTGTGTATTTTCAGCCTTAGGCCCTTAGGCCTTTTTGGCTGACTATCTCCGTTCCTCATATGCTCATGGCCTGTTATCACCCCATCGCTATTTGGCTAATTGGAAACCTTTTCACTTTCATCCCCTAGGGATGATTCAGCTTGAACTGGATGATTCCCAGCATCTGTCAGCTCACCCATCCCACCAGTTCAGTTCAAAAGTTTGTAAGGGATCACCATGTCCCCAAATGCTCCCCGGTACCTAACAAGTCTAGACCCACTCCCTGCACCATTGTCTCATCCACACATTGCGAATCCTCAGCTTCCCCTGTCTAGCTTGTCCAGTGTTCCATTCCATGGTCCCTTGGGGCATAGAGGAGAAGCTGGCAGCAAGATCAAGGCAGAAAGAAAGGGAGTCATCTTTTTTTTTTTTTAAGAATAATTTTAATATGTTTCATTCTTTTTATCTTTTGTTCATTTTATCTTGTTCACCACTCTGGAATCTGTTTAGATGTGGAGTGGTATACAAACATTGTAAATAAATAAGTGATGGCAGGGCTGCTGGGAGGGACCTGAATAAGGCACTGACTATCCTGCCCTGGAGGAAGCAGCCTGTGTATTGTGCTTATCAGAATCCTCTTTTGCACACTGGCATGCCCTCTTGGTGGAGCTAGTATGGCTTTATTTGGCTACCTCTTGTGGAATTTGTGGAGAAGTTGTTCTCAGGAATGTTCCTTTGGTCCATACTCTTTCCATTCAATAAGATATTGGACCTGTCTGTACTGCACTCTGGAGTTTTTCTAATTTAGCGTACAACTGATTTTCTCGGAGTTGCTGAAGAACAAAGCATGCTTGTGTGGGGTACCAAGTAGATAAGGATGTAATCCAAATATATGACAAAAAGGGGATCCAAGGCCTCATGAAAGGTATCATTCATCAAGTGCTGGAAAACTGAGGAGGCAGTGGCCATACCTTGTACAAAATATCATTTCCTGTTCATCACCTTCTTTGATCCAGTCCATATTATTTGCTCAATGTAGGTCAAGCTTGGTGCATATGGGGTGGCTCACAGTTGATCAGACAATCTGGGGATGAATGGCAAGGGGTATTGATTTTGGACCTTGTTCTTGTTCAAGGCCTGGTAGTCATTGCAAAGACATAGCTTCCCATGTTTCTTTTTTACGAACAGGACATGTGGCCCGCAGGAGATGTAGAGGGCTGAATAAATCCCTGCCACAGGCTCTTTTCTAAAGTCTGCACCATTTGATCACTCCAGCGGATGGAAGGGTTGTGCCTAGCAAGCCAGGTGATCCCTAGTACAATAGGGAAGTACTACATTAAACAACAACCATTCTCCATGGTTCTGGATCTCTGCTCATAAGCCTTGGGCTTCCTGTATGATGGGGCAAGATGTCAGCAAAGGCCATCAATGGCCTCAACAAAATATGGGCAAAATATTGACAAAACTCGCGAGGATCTATTTTATTTATTTATTACATTTATATCCTGCCTTTTTTCCTCTTGCAAGGAACCCAAGGTGGTGTACATAACCCTCCTCCTCCTCCATTTTATCCTCACAACAACAACCTTGTGAGGTAGGTTGGGCTGAGCGTCTGTGACTGGCCCAAAGTCACCCAGTGAGCTTCCATGGCCGAGTGGGGACTAGAACCTGGATCTCCCGACTCCCAGTCCAGCACTCTAGCCACTACACCATGCTCTCAGGCTAGATAGAAGTCTATCTAGCACTCTACCACAAAGGCCTTGCCAATAAAACTGCTTGAAGCTCTGGTATCCATAAGAGCACAGGAAGAGCCATGCTGGATCAGACGAAGGATCCATCTAGTCCAGGATTCTGTTTACACGGTGGCCAACCAACTACCTGTGGGAATCCCACAAGGAGAAGATAAGTGCAATACTATCTTCCCGCTCACGTTCCCCAGCAACTGGTGTACATAGGCATAGTGCCTCTGATACTCTAGGTAGCATTTAGCCATCAGGACTAGTAGCCATTGATAACTTTCTCCTCAATGAATTTAACTAGCCCCTTATTAAAGCCATCCAAACTGGTAGCCATTGCTACATGTTGTGGCAGCGAATTCCATAGTTTCGCTACGCGCCGTGTGAAGAAATCCTTCCTTTTCTCTGTCCTGAATCTCCCACCAGTCAGCTTCAGGGGGTGCTCCTTTGGGTTCTTGTATTTTGAGAGAGGGAGAAAAATGTTTCCCTATCCACTTTCTCCACACCATGCATAATTTGGTACATGTCTATCATGTCTCCCCTTGTTCACCTTTTTCTCTAAGCTAAATAGTCCCAGACATTGTGACTTTCCTTCATAAGGCAGCTGCTCCAGGCCCTTTTAGCTGCCCTTCTCTGCCCCTTTTTCACTCTACAATAACCCTTTTTAGGTGTAGTGACCAGAACTGTACACAGTATTCCAGGTATGTTGCATAGTAGATTTGGGTAAGGGCAGGAAGATCTTGGCAGTTTTATTGTAGATGCCTTTCCTAAGTACGCCCACTGTCCTGCCTGCACTGGAGGAGCCCTCCCCAGAGGAGTAGCTAGAGGCCCCAGAAGCCCAGGGCCCAGGCCGGGGACTGCTGCCAGAGCCACAGGAGCCTGAGCCCTTGGGGGAGGTGGCTGCAGGGCCATCCCTGCCAGGAGAAGGGGCCTCTGCAGCAGAGGCTGAGCCACCCCGAGCCCCGGGAGCATTGTCGCCTCAAGCAACGGGCCAGCAGGGCTCCTGTGCAAAGGAGTGCTTGCCTCCAGGAAAGGTCTCCTCAGAAGAAAGCAGCTCCTCAGGGGTAAGACTCTGGAAAGGGGGCTTTGATTACTGCAGCTGAGCTCTGGGTGGGGTTCAGCAGGCTTTGGGCTGGAAAGCCTTCGCTGGAAACCCAGCCAGCATTGGAACAACTTTCTCCATCCAGCCCTTGTGCTGGGTCCGTCGCCTCCTGATCTGCGCCCTGTGGCTGATGTTCTGTTTGCTGACCTTCTGGACTGCCTAACAACTCTGCTTCTGGACCGCGAAATGTACCCCGCTGATGTACTGTGGTTGATCTCTTGCTTGTTGTTCTGAGCACTTCCGCTGTTGCCTGCTCCTCTTACCCAGAGCCTCACATTCTTTGGAGACCCATTCAACAATTCTTCTCGTTGTATTCTTTTCAGCACGTATTATCAGCAGGAGAGGATAGTAGTCAGTTTGCTGAGACTCGGTAGCCCCCCAGCACATCTTGAATCCAGGCTCCAGGAAGGCAACATCCTCCAAGATGAGATCTCCGGGGTGCATGCAGCTGCCTCTGTTGCTCTCGGCAAGGAGTCTTCAACCACTGTCACATGCTGGCTGCTGCTCGGGTTGGTGGTTAATTTCCTCCCATCCATGTGGGCCTGGGTGCCTTCTTCAATGTCCTGTTGAGTGCAGGGCAGAGTCCCATCTCCCAGTGGCCCAAGGTCACCCACCATCCACGGGAAGAACCTGGTGTCTGTTGTGAAGTGGCACGTAATGGCTCCTGATTCTCCAGGTTCTGTGTGTCACATTCTTCCACGCCTCTACCACTTGCCCTTTATTTTATTCCTTTCCTTGGAAACCTCCCCCTTCCCTTGCTTTCAGGAGGGCCTCTACAAACCTTTCACTCCCTCTGATAAGTAGAAGTCTACTAGTGCGTGCCTGAAGCCTCATCACTTTCTCTTCCAGGAGAGCTACTAGCTCGTACTTGCTTCAGGTGTGATTCCTGTTGCCCTCAGGCAGGAAGACTAAAATGGCACACACCCTGCAGATCCTGGAGCAACTCCCTCTGTTCCCATAGCGCTAGGCATTCCAGATGACCACCATTTACATGGACTATCCTGCAACCTCTCCCATGCAAAACTCCCCACTTTGCTCACTCTGGTTGCTCACTCCCAGGAAACACAGAGCTTTGCTACAGAGCTGACCTGCTCTGATTAGCCCTGACTGTGAGCCGGCCCACAAGCCACAGGCTCTTATAGCAGCAAACTAAGTCAGGTGACCCAACAGTCAGAGCTCCACCCCCCACTTAAGCAACTTCCCCAAGTACAATGACTGCCTCGCACTATCATGCTACCCTGCTACAGCGAAGTTACACAATGACAGGCTTCCCTGATCACTACTTTGAAACTACGCAACTTGGGGAATAGGGAAAGAACTGCTCCCTCTTCCATGAAGAAGCACAGTGCTGCATTAATCCACTACAGCATCTGAAGGCTCCCCAAGAGAGCACCCCAGAGATCTTGCCCCATTCCAGCAAACTAGGAGGGAGTTATAGCTCCTTAATGGTCACTTTTCCATTGAGAAGGAAAATGGCTGGGAGGGGATGTGTAATTGTGCTTTTGCACAATTTCACTTTCGCGCTAAAGTGCTATAGCGAACAGAAGTTGCTCTGCCAGCAGTATCTGGGGGGGGGGCGTGAAATACAACTCCACTGTATCGCTAAAGCACTATTGCACTTTAACAATATTGAGACAATAAAGGCTTCCTGCCAGCAATGAATATGGGGTGGGGGGCTTTTGTGCAATTTTGCTTTAGAGCTAAAGCGTTATAGCACTTTAGAGCTATAGTGAACAGAAGCGACTCTGCCAGCATTGTCTGGGAGGGAGTATGTGAAATGCACAACTCCACTTTATTGTCTTGGACAATAAAGGCATCTGTGCCAGCAATGGCTATGGGGGGAAATGTACAATTGAGGGTTTTGTCCCAATCCTGCAAACCCCAAGGATTTATTTGTGACACCCCCTTTTTGTTGCACCCAGGATTTTCCCTCCTCTGGGGTAATTTTGCAGGGTTTTGATGGTGCGTTGGGTGCCTCCTGACTAGGGGAGGCTGTGTATGAAATTTGGTCCCGATCCAGCAAACTTCCAGCACTTTAGAGCCATCATCCCCTTGTCTGGGTGATGCTGGAAGTGCTGAATTAAGCTCCTATACGTCACCCCACACCTCTCCACTCTCACTGGGATATTCTGGAAGGTTAAAACAGGCTGCTGCAGAGTTGTCAATGGGTGAAACTGCGCCAGTCCTCAGGCGGGAGAACTGCAGCGGAATGGGGGACAACTCAGATTATGCACAGTAGCTTCAGAAGCTACTCACAGTAGCTTATTAGCCCCGTCATGTGGGGGGCATCATGGACCATTTAAAACACAAGCTTCTGTGAGAAGCTTATAAAGCTACTGTGTGTCATCTGAGTCGTCCCCCGTCCCACTGCAGTCCTCCCGCCCGAGCAGTGGCGCAGTTTCACCCATTGACAACTTTGCAGCAGCCTGTTTTAACCTTCCAGAATATCCCAATGAGAGGGGAGAGGTGTGGGGTGACGTATGGCTTAAAGTGACATCTGAATGTGGCGACAGAGATGGTCAGGGAATATCTAAGCACCTTAAATGAGTTCAAGACCCTAGGTCCCGATGAATTGCATCCTAGGGTGTTGAAGGAGCTGGTGAATGGACTCTTGAAACCTCTTTCTATTACCTTTGAGAAATCCTGGAGAATGGGTAGAGCACTGGAGGAGGGCAAATGTTGCCTCTATCTTCAAAAAAGACAAAAGGGAAGATCCAAGGAATTCCTTGGGAAGATTCTAGAGCAGACTATAAAGCATTTGATCTGTAGACACCTTGACACTAATGCAGCAATCACTGGAAGCCAGCATGGATTTGTCAAGAACAAATCTGCCAGACTAATCTTATTTAATTTTTTAATTGGGTAACTTCCTTAGTAGATTATTGAAATGCTGTGGACATAATATGTCTTGATTTCAGCAAGGCATTTGACAAATATTCAAATATTCTGATTAGCAAGCTAGTTAGAAGCAGGCTAGATAGCATTACTACTAGGTGGATCCACAGCTAACTGTAGAGAGGTATCAAGTGGGGTGCTATAGGGCTCAGTCTTGGGCCCTGGACACTTCAACATTTTTATTAATGACATGGAGGAAGAGAGTGGGGAATGCTTATCAAATTTCCAGATGACACAAAATTGGGTGGGATAGCTAATAGCTTAGAAGACAGAAGTAACATTCAAACTGATTCTGATGGGTTAGAAGACTAGGCAGAAAATAATAGAATGAAATTTAACAGAGAGAAGTGCAAAGTTCTTCACTGAGGAAAGAGAAATCAAATGCACAAGGATAAGGTGGGAGATACCTGGCTTGGCAATAGCACGTGTGAAAAGGATCTTAGAGTTGTAGTCGATCACAAGCTGAATATGAGTCAACAGTGTGATGTGGCTGCAAAAAAGGCAAAGGCAATTTTAGGTTGCATCAATGGAAGTATAGTTTCAAAATCATGGAAAGTAATAGTTCCACTCTACTCTGTGCTGGTCAAATCTCACCTCGAATACTGTGTCCAGTTCTGGACACCATACTTTAAGGAGGATTCAGATAAATTGGAACAAGTTCAGAGAAAGGCAGCAAAAATGATCAGGGGACTAGAAACTAAGTCCAGTGAGGAAAGATTGAAGGAACTTGATGCTGATAGGTTTAGCCTTGAGAAGACTGAGCGGGGAATATGATAACACCCTTAAAGTACCTAAAAGGTTGTCACCCAGATGAGGGCCGTAACCTGCTTTCTATCATCCAAGACTGTAGGGCATGAAATGACAGGCTTAAGTTACAGGAAAGCAGATTCTGGCTGAACATCAGGAAGAACTTCCTCACACTCAAAGCACTCTGGGAGCAGAGCAGAACAGAATGGAACCAGCTGCCTAGGGAGGTGGTGGGCTCTCCATCGTTGGAGGTATCCGAGCAGAGACTGGACAGACATCTGTCGGGGATGCTTCAAACTGGATTCCTGCACTGAGCAGGAGGGTTGACTCAGTGGCCTAAATGGCCCCCTCCAACTCTAGCATTTTATGCTTCTATGATGGTCTCGGACTCCTTGCTCAGTTGCTGAACTTGCACAGGTGCTTAACTCATGTGTGCTTCACTTCTTTTTACTTTGACACTTTGCTGCTGGGGCGGAGATGCTTTGTCCGTGGGCCACCTCCTCACTCCTGGTGAGCTGGACTCCCTCGCAAGCCTTTTTTTTTTTTTTTTTTACAGCCCTACCTAGCTTCTCCCCAGTGCTGCTACAAGCAATTAGATTAGAAGGCCTTGTTTAAAAAACAGCTCCTGGAGGCTGCTCCTGTCAGTGTGTGGTTCTGGCTACCACAGTTACCTGTGCTGGTCCATCCCCCTTTCCCTTACTCTTTTCCTCCCTGGGTGGGTCTTGCACTCTGTTTGCAAGGAGGGTGGTGTGTCTTCTCTGGAGGTCTCCTGCTAAGGGAGCTATGTGGGTGCTGTGTTATATGGCTTCCCCTTCCTTCCCTTTGTGTGCTGTGATTAAAAACTCATACATACTGCATAGCATAAGGTGAATTTAAACTGTGTGCAGGGATGCCTGGGGCTCTTGCTTGCAATGTACAGTGGAAGATGCTGTGGAATTATTGTATCTGGCCAGTTGCTTGTTATGTGTGGGATAGCATGGGAGCACATAATGGGAGAGTCTGTGTCATCATAGAACCATAGAATAGTACGGTTGGAAGGGGCCTATAAGCGGCTCAATGCAGGAATCCAAGTCAGAGCATCCCTGACAGATGGCTTTTCAGCCTCGTCTTGAATGCCTCCAGTGTGGGAGAGCCCACCACCTCCCTGGGTGATTGGTTCCATTGTCGCATTGCTCTAATAGTCAGGATGTTTTTCCTGATGTTCAGCTGGAACCTGGCTTCCTGTAACTTGAGCCCATTATTCCGTGTCCAGCACTCAGGGATGATCGAGAAGAGATCCTGGCCTTCCTCTCTGGGACAACCTTTCAAGTACTTGAAGAGGGCTCTCCTATCTCCCCTCAGTCTTCTCTTTTCAAGGCTAAACATGCCCAGTTCTTTCAGTCTCTCCTCATAGGGCTTTACTTCCAGTCCCCTGATCATCTTTGTTGCCCTCCTCTGAACCCTTTCCAGTTTTTCTGCATCCTTCTTAAAGTGTGGTGCCTAGAACTGGACACAGTACTTCAGATGAGGCCTAACCAGTGCTGAGTAGAGGGGTACTTCCCGGGATTTGGAAGCGATGCTTCTATGAATGCAGCCCAAAAGAGCATTGGCCTTTTTTGCGGCCACATCACATTGTTGGCTCATCTTCAGCTTGTGATCGACAACAATTCCGAGATCCTTCTCGCTTGTAGTATTTTTGAGCCAAGTATCCCCCATCTTGTAATTGTGCATTTGGTTTCTTTTTCCTAGGTGTAGAACTTGCCATTTATTCCTATTAAATGTCATTCTGTTGTCTTCTGCCCAGCTCTCCAGCCTATCAAGATCACTTTGAATTTTGTTTCTGTCTTCCAAGGTATTAGCTATCCCGCCCAATTTTGTCTCATCTGCAAATTTGATCAGCACTCCCTGCACCTCCTCCTCCAAGTCATTCATAAAAATGTGGAAGAGCCCTGGGCCCAGGACTGAGCCCTACGGTACCCCACTCATTACCTCTCCCCAGTTTGAGAAGATCCCATTGATAAGCACTCTTTGAGTCTGATCCTGTAGCCAACTGTGGATCCAGTTGTTTCGTCTAGCCCACTTTGAGCTAGTTTGCTCATCAGGATATCATGGGGCACTTTGTTGAAAGCTTTGCTGAGGTCAAGGTATATGATGTCCACAGCATTCCCACAGTCCACAAGGGAGGTGACCTGATCAAAGGATGAGATCAGACTCGTCTGGCTGGACTTGTTCTTGACAAATCCATGTTGGCTTCGAGTCATCACTGCATTGTTCTCAAGGTGCTTACAGACAGATTGCTTTATCATCTGTTCTAGAATTTTCCCAGGGATTGATGTCCCACTGACTGGTCTGTAGTTCCCAGGTTCTTCCTTTTTGCCCATTTTGAAGGTAGGGACAACATTAGCCCTCCTCCAGTCATCTGGCACTTCACCCATCCTCCATGATTTCCCAAAGTGGTTCTAAGAGCTCTTCTGCCAGTTCCTTCATTACTCTAGGATGCAGTTCATCTGGCCCTGGAGATCTGAACTCGTTCAAAGCAATTGGGTGTTCCTTGACCATATGCCTATCAATCTCAAGCTGCAATCCTGCCCCTTCAGCCTGTACTTCACCTTTGCCAGGGGGGTCATAGACCCTGTTTCGGGAGAAGACTGAGCCAAAGTAGGAATTGAGCACTTCTGCCTTTTCTTTGTCATCTGTTATCATTTTGCCATCCTTATTTAGCAGTTGAACCAGCATTTTCTCTGTCTTTTACTATTCACGTATCTGAAGAAAGCCTTTTTGTTGCTTTTAGCGTCCCTCACTAACCTCAGCTTGTTCTCAGCTTTAGCCTTTCTGATGCCATCCCCACAATTCTGTGCTACCTGCCTGTACTCTTCCTTGGTAGCTTGGCCTTCCTGCCACTTCCTGTATGTGTCCTCTTATGTTTTCAGGTCATCTCTAAGCTTTTTGTGAAGCCACATTGGCTTCTTCTCTTGTCTTCCACCTTTTTTTCTTGCTGGAATTGTTTGTAATTGTGCCTTGAGAATTTCCTTTTTTAAAAACTCCCACCCATCTTGGACTCCTTTTCGCGTTAGAGTCGCTTGCCATGGGACCTTACTGATCATTGTTCTGAGTTTGTTAAAATCAGCTTTCCTAAAATCCAGGGCATGACATGAGTGGATTGTGTCTGACTGACATGGGGGCATCATCACGTCATCTCTACAACTTCGCTGTGCCATTGCCATGCTGTTGCTACACTGGCCATAACCGGTGAGCAGTGGCAGCGCTGCCATGGAGGTTGAGGGTGTAGCTGTCATTCTTGCTCCATTCTGTGCTCATCCCCTCCTGTCTGAGCTGTATAAATGTAAGATATGTTGCACTGGCATATCCTTGGTGCCTTGGACTATAGGATTCCTGTGTCAATCCATAGAATACAATAGAGTGACTAGAATTGTATACAGTATTCCAGATGTGGTTGTGCAATAGATTTGTATAAGGGCAGTATATTGGCAATTTTCTTTTCAATTCCTTTTCTAATTATGCCCATCATGGAATTTGTCTTTTTCACAGCAGTTGCACACTGGGGCAACATTTTCATCAAGCTATCCACCACTACTCCAAGATTTCTTTCTTGGTCAGTCACCGCCAGCTCGGATCCCATCAACGTATATGTGAAGTCAGGATTTTTTTTGCTTCAACATGTATCACTTTATCCTTGCTTACATTTTAATACCCATCCACCAATCCCTTTTTGTTTTAACCACGCTAAATAATTTGGTGTCATTGGCAAACTAGGCCACCTCACTGCTCAGTCCTAATTCCAGATCATTTATGAACAAGTTGAAAAGCACAATACACATCCTTGTGGGACCCCGCTGTTTACATCCTCAGTTGTGGAAATTAACCATGTATTCCCCAACTCTGCTTTCTGTTCTTGGATCAGCAGGTGGTCTCTCCATAAGGGGACCTCTGCTCAGCTTCCAGGACTACTGGGTTTGCTCTTTGATAAGGGACTTTGTCAAAAGCCTTTTGGAACTCCAAGTAACTGATGTCTGTTTATTTTGACACTCTGAAATAACTTTATAAGGTTAGTGAGACAGGATATGCTTCCCACCAATTTACCCAGAATGGATATTGAGCTAATCAGTGTTATTACCCCCCTGGATCCCATTTTAAAAATTGGCATCACGTTGGCCACTCTCCAGTTTCCTGGTACAGAGACTGATCGTAGTTGCATATTTTTGTTAGAAGATAGCATATGTGCCTGGTGATTTGCTGGCTTCCAATTTGTCAATATGGTGTGGAATTTCATCTCTTGTCACCACTACTTGCCTCAGTTCCTAAGCCTCCGTTCCTCCTCCGCTGCTCCCGGACATGCAGCTGCCTTTGTTCTGCAGGGGTCGGTGGCATTTCGCCCTCTGAATCCTCTGGGGGGGCTGCAGCCGGGCATGCAACATCCATAGGAGGTGAGGGGGCTTGGGCGCCTTCTGTGCTGGTCCCTTCCTCTGGATCTGGGGCCTGCCATTCCCCTTCATCCTTGGAGGAGTCTGAGGGAGGCATAACAATATGTTTAGAGAATTCTTACTCTTGGTCTTGGATAAGTAATATCCTCCTCAAAACACTTTTTTGCATCTCTTATTGTCTGCTTACATTTCCTTTGCACAAGTATGTGCTTCCTTTTCTTCTCCTCATTTGGGGAAGATTTCCCATTTCTGAAGGAAGGCATCTTTTACTTAATAGCTTCCTTAATGCTACTCAGTAACCATGCTGGTGGCCTCTTGGACTTGGTGCAACCTTTCCTGACCTATGAGATACATTTTAGCTGAGCTTCTATTATTATGGTTTTTAAGTAATCTCCAAGCATTCTGGAGAAGTGTAACCCTCTTTACTCCCCCCTTCAACTTCTTTTTTACCAATTCTCTCATTTTGGAGATCTTTCATCTTTTGAAGTCAAATCTGACTGTGTGGGATGTTATTGGTAATTTTCCACTTAAATATTTAACTAAATTCAGTAGGTCACTGTTTCCAATTCAACATCTCATGTAGATTCTGGGTAGAACCACTTAGGATTAAATGCATCTTGTGTGAAAAACTCATTAAAGGCCCATTAAGGGGTAATGGATTTTAATTGGTTTTAGTAAGTTTATAATTATCCATTAAAATGAAGTAAAAACTTATTAAAACTTTTTACCCCTTAATTGTTAATGGGATTTTAGTTGCCAAATAGAACCCATAGAAACCCAGTAAAATCTATTCATGGGTAATTGGTTTTTAATGGGGTTAAATGGGTTTTTAATCCCATGAAAATCCAATTATTTTAATGGTTTTAAAACCAATTAAATGCCTTTAAAACAATTAAAAACCTCATTAAAGCATATTTGGTGTTTAATGGGATTTATGGATGTTCACCAATCAATAACCAATTAACCCAATTAAAACCCAATTATTCCTAAAATCTGGTTTAATTGATTTTAATTGTTTTTAATTGTCCATTAAAACTGCACTAAAAACCATTAGAAACCCATTATGGGGTCATTGTAATGGGTTTCAACTGGCAGTTAGAAACCCATTATGAGGTGACTGGTTTTAATGGGCAATTTAAAGTCCATTAAAAACCCAATAAAAACCATTCATGGGTTATAGGTTTTAACTGGTTTTAATGGATCGTAAAAGGCAATTAAAACCAATTTAAACCCCCTTATAGTTAATTTCCCTTAATGGGTTTTAAGTGGTTTTAGGTCGCAATCCTATAAAAACTTACTTGGGAGCAACTCCCATTGAACTCCATAGAACTTACTTCTGAGTAGACATCTTTAGGGGTTTCCTGTCAATGGGTTTTTAACTGCTGTTTAAAACCCCATTACAACCCTGTTAAAACACATTATTCTTAATGATTTTAATGGGCTTTAATGAGTTGCCCATTAAAAGCCCACTGAAAACACTCGCCTCTTAATGAGTTTTAATGACTTTTTAATGCTTTTGCCAATTAATAAAAAAATTAAACCCCTTAAAAACCAATTACCCCTGAGTTGGCCTTTAATGGGTTTTAATTGCTAACTAAAAACCATTAAAACGCATAAAACAAATGACCCTTTAATGTTTTTTTACTATGTTCTTGTAGCTGCCTTCTAAAATCCATTAAAAGCCATTACTTCTTCATGAGTTTTTAATGGGCTTTCATGTGTTTTTAACTGCCAATTAAGAACCCACTAAAGACTGAAGAACACCCTGCAACTTAGCTGTCCCCAGATGGCCCTTCATGGTGCCTTCTGGCACCTTGAACAGTGACTGGGTCCAGGGGGCTCCCTTGCTAGTTTGGCTGGGCTGGAAGATGTGGGGACGGCCTATTGCCCACCAAGCAGAGGGAGACATCTGAGGGCTACCAGGAGGTGAGAGCAGACCGGCAGGGCCTGCTGCCTCCTGGCCCCATCTTTGTGCATCCACTGCCCACTTCGCAGGAGCCCTTCCCTCCAGCCCCCAGAAGGCCCGCGCTCAGGGACTGCTCACCAGGCTGGGTGCCAGCCCCTCTCCTGCTCAGCTGGCAGAAAAGGGCCACCCAAGCAGGGTTGGTGCCACAGCTCCAGTGATCCTGCCTTGCACAGCCCCAGTTCCATGCATCTCAGTGCCTCTGCACATGGGACAGATGCTGAAATGGGCCCCTGGCCCTGGGGCCTTTGGGGGCTGCTCCTGCTTGTGCAGCACTTGCCAGATACAGGTAAGAATGCATAGCAGGCAAGCAAGGCCAGGCAGGGGGAGGGCAATCTGGAGGAGCAATGGGGGATGGCTGCACTGGCTCCTGGGAAGGGCCAGCAGGGAAGCGGAAGGGCCACAATTCCTGGGCCAGCCTGGCTGGCCGGCAGTTTAATGCCTCCTCTGGCAGGAAGGAGCAGACCCTGTTGCGCCAACACTGCCACGAGCATGCACTGCTGCGCCTCCTGGGGACAGCGCCTCTTCCAGATTCGGGGGAGAAAGAGGTTCAAGGGCCTGTTTCTCTTCCCTCGGTTGTTATCACTGAGTGCAACAAAGCCCCCACCAGTAGCGTAGTGGCACATTCAGAAGTGCAGGATTCCTTCACAGCCACGCCCCCTTCTAAGATTACACAACCTCATACAATTATACAATAAAAATGAGCTTTCAGTCACTTTATCTCTAAGCCACTGTTTCTCCCAGTTACGTTTGTCCAATGCAAATCAGTGCTATGTCTGCTTACTCAGAAGACCCATTGAGTTCAATGGGTTTACTCCCACAAAAGTGTGCGTAGGATTGCAGTCTTCATCTTACTTCTCACTCCTGGTAAGTGTAAAGTAATAATGCAGAACCACGTGTCCACTGGTGCCAGCCACACGCCTCTGGGAAGCTCACAAACAAGGCAAGAAGGAGAAAGCCCCCCCCCCACCGCTGGACCCCAGGATCTGGTGGCAATCAGATGATCAGGGGTACTATCCTGCCTCCCAAGAGCACTGCCTGAACCTAGGAGAGTTAACGGGAAAAACAAAATCTCACCCTCTCCTTCATATGACATATTCTGATCATACAATGAGTGCAAGTGATTTGCAAAAGAAAACAACAGCCGTGCACAATTAACATACAGAATTCCCGGACACAAAGATGTGGCAATGGCCACTCTCATTGGCAGCTGTTATTCATGTAGGATGGTTTCATCAGCAGCTATTGGCCATGATAGCAAAGTTGAACCTCCATGTGCAGAGGCAGTATACCTCTGGGGACCAGACACTGCAGTCAAACCATAGGGAACGTTGGACTTTTTTTGTCTAAGCGTGCATTGGATGGTACCTTAAATAGAAGGACTGGAGGCTGGATCAGAAATTCGGGCAGAAAAATCCCCGTTCCATTGACCCCTTTCAACTGACTTGTTCATTGAAGCAGAAAACACCTGGATATTTCCTCCTCATTGTTTATTTATTGTTTATTATTTAATTTGTATTCCACCTTTTCCCCAAGAAATGGCGCTTAATACAGCCGATAATGAAATACAGGTTAAAAAATAGTAATTAAAACAGAACATAAAAACAAATACATTAAAAACAATTAAAAACACTGCCAAAAAAAAAAGCATTTAAAAAAAATAACAGCATAAAATTCTACTTTTTAAAGGAGCTAGCAAACAATGCTATTTAAGCTGCAATCTTATACACACTAATCTGGGAGTAAGTCCCATTGACTCATTGGGGCTTACTTCTGAATAGATATGTAAAGCACAGCTCAGAAGCCAAGCAAAAAAAATTCTAGCACCTCCTCTCAGTCCACCACTTCATTCTGCCCAATAGCTGTGCACGGTAGGGAGTTTTTAAAATTATTATTAGTTGAGGTGATGCTGCACTGCCCATCCAAAAAGAGCTATACCATGCACGCCACACACAGACACACCCCGTCCTCCCCCCCAAGGTGATCTCGCCCACTGATCTGAGAAGTTCAGCCCCCTTCCCGCTTCCTAGCTCACTTTCACCCCACCGTCGTCTCCTCCTCTTCCTGCCGCCAAGCAGCTTCTCCCCGTCTGGGTTGCAGCCACAACCCCTAAAACTCTGCTGCCTCCCTCAGAAGCTGGCTCTGGAGGCCACGATCCTCCCTTGGGCGGGGAAGCCATGCTCGGCGTGCTTGCGCAGCTGTCACCACCCAGCGTGTCGCTGAACGAGCTCAGCTGAACGCAGTGAGGCAGCAGCATGGCCTCCCCACCGCATGCCCCTGCCTCCCTCTCCCTCTTGGGAGGCCCCAGCCAAGGGGAAGAACAGAAGCAGGGCCAAGGGCCCGGCACGCATGGTTGTGCCCTCCCTTGCTGGCTCACTGCTGGGAAAGTGGAGGGGAGCCGGCTGGGACCTGTCTGCAAAAACAGCACCAGATTGAAGACCTGGTGTGACCTGTCACAACTATAAGCCTGGGCCCCACACCCCACTGGTTTACTGTGCCGTAAGGAGTGCCTGGCATTCATTCATTCATTCATTTATTTCATTTCTATACCGCCCAATAGCCGAATAGCATGGATGTATTTCCATTCTGTGCTCCTCTCCTTGCCCTCAGTGGGCAGGTCTTCTCTCCCTGTGAGCAGTATGCGTGTGCGTGGTCTTCCACACCTGGGTGAGCAGCCTGTGTGACTGTTCAGGTCAGTGGCCTCCTCTCTCCCTGCACGGGCTGCCACTGACCAAAGCAGAACTCTGATGCACACCTTGGCAGCACTCCTGCGGTCACCAGGAGGGCAGAGTTTGGGTGGCTTCATTCTCTCCTGGCTCAGCACAGGCCTGGCACATCACCAGCACAGGCCACCCTCCCTAATCCACATCCTGCTCCTAGGCCTGGAGGCACTGGGGACCCAGCCAGGCACAGGGCTGTTTCTCCAGGCCCGAAACACCAAGGCCCAGCTTTCTAGCTTCTTCCACCACATCTCTCTGGAGCCAAGGCCAGAATCTGAGCCCTGGGAGAGCTTGCTGCTGCCACCTTGGGCCAAGACGCCCCTCCCCAGCCCCAGAGGGCCCCTCTAGGACTTCATCTACTCCTTGTGGTGCAGCTGGATTTGGGAGGCATGGCACGGCCTTGAGCCAGAGCTGGTGGCCCTCCTCCACTAGGACCATGTTCCAGTGCATCCTTGGGGTAGCACTGAGAGCTTCTCCACAGTCTGATGGAGGCCCTGAGCCAGGCCCCCCTTTCCAGAAGGCTTGGCCCGCAGGGGGCCTTTTAGCCCCCCCATACAGCGAAGGGGGTGCCAAGCAAATGCCAGCTGGCTGACAAAACTGCTCTGGCTTTTTGTGGGCACTGGCTGGACATCCCTTGTGCACATTCACCTGGCCCCCCTTCATGGCTGCCTGAAGCCCCTTGGCCTGGCACTCACGGCTTTTCCAGAGCTGTTCCCTGACAGCCTGCAGGCAGGCACTGAATGCCAGAGGTGGCTCTGATGGGAACACCTTGTGAGAGGCGCTGAGGGACTGAGGCAGAGCCTGTGGTGCTGGGTGGGCCACACGATCATCGCCCGCTTCCAAAGGGGGGAGCTGCATGTGACCAGCCCGCTGGGAGCAGACGCCTGTGAGTCACCGGATGTCCCTGCCCCTGGCCCAGATGGGAAGTGCTCCCTGGGGGCCGAAGGAGCAGTATCTGCCCCAGCCACGGGCTCCAGAACGATAACGCTGAGCAGGAACAGTGAGGGGCCCGTTCAGAGGGCACCAATCTAACAATGCCCCCCCCCCCAGCAGCAGCTGCAGTGGGAGGGCCACTCAGGTTGAAGGCAGCAAAATGCCATGGTGTCAGCACTCGTGGCCCTTGGGGGAGGGGTGGGGTGGGGAGGGTGTGACCAGAGGTGGCTCCTGGGCAATGAGACTGGTGGGGCAGGGAGCAGGTCAGCGGAGACAGCGCCAAGGGCCAGCAACAGCAAATTCTCGTACGCCAAAGCAACGGGGCATCCATCGCTCTTCCTCCATGCAATCACGAACCCAACGAAGTTGTAAGGAGGAGTCCAGAGCTATCTTCCTGCAACCCCAGACCCACCTAAGCACGCCCACAGATGCACACCTTTTCTTGCTTGCTTGCTTGCTTTTTGAGCATGATGTGGCCGTGGGGCAGCAGCATTTTTGCCAGAGCAAGACACAGCAGGGGGCTTGGGACAGGAAGCAGGAATGGGTCTGATGAACGTTTCTCAAGCCCGCTGCAATGTCATGCTCAGAAAAGATGCTCCTGCCCCACAACCACCACACTGCAACCACCAGATCTTGCCAGAAAAGTTGAACGAGAGATGACCCACAGCCACCAGATCTTGCTCGGGGGGGGGGGGGAATGACTAGCAGCGTCCAGATCTTGCTCACAGAAAATGAGAAATGCTCCACAAGGCCAGATTTTGCTCAGGAAAAAACCCTCTCAGCTGCCGGGCCTTGGAGAAAAGGCAGCGCCCCGCCCCCGGGAAAGGGGGGACCCCTCGCGTAGGCTGCCGGCGGGCTCCCCCCCGCTGCGCGGAAAACACGGAAGGGGGGCACGCCGCGCCCGGGGCGCCTCTCGCCCTGCAGCTCGCACGCTCGCCCCGGGTTCTGGCCGGGGCGCGCCCGAGCCCGGGGGCAGGAGGAGGGCGCGGGCCGCGGCGCCCAGCCAGCCCCCGGCCGCCTCCAGCGGCCGCGCCCGCCGACGGGCCCGGCTGGCGCCCCGTGTGCCCCGCCCTCGGCGCGCCTCGACGGGCGGCGCCGCTGGGCAAGGCGGCGCCCCCGCGCCCGGTCGGGGAGGCGCTCCGCGCTGCGGGCCGGCACGCGCGGCGGCGGGGCTGGGCGGGAGGCGCGCGAGGCCCCGCGGCCCACGCGCCGGCCGTCCCTCCTGCCGGAGAAGCGTCTCCTGCGTTGCGCGGCTAGCGGAGTGGCTCGGCCCTCCTGGGCCGCTGAGCGGCGAGAAGGCCGGCCTGACTGGGCCTGGTCAGCGGGTTGGTTCAGGTGAGGAGCCTGATGGGATTGCGGGAATGGGCCTGTGTCTGACCATCCGAAGGTAATTGCGACTTGCTCATAAGCAGGAACTAAAGATAAGAGGGGTGCTGTGCTGACAAGACTATGCTGAGCACTATTTGGTTTCTGAGCATGTGTAGTGTGTATTCTTTGTTCTCCGACTTTCAGTCCGTATAAATGCACCCTGTTTTATTGTTTCTTTTCTGGAGAGACACAGTTTCGTCTGTCTCTCTCATGGCCATGATATGCTTTGATAGATTTCTGACTGTTCACCCTAACCTGCCTTGGTTATTTCTTTAACAACATGGTGCTGTGACTTGGATCCCAAATGCTGAAGAGAATCGAACCAATTTGGACCGCCATTCACTGAACATCCCAGAAGCACACACCAAGGTAAGAGACCTTTTGAAATCTCTAAGTCTGGGACTCAGTGTGGGGCTGCCTTGAGGACGATTCTGCCTTGGCTGACGGGATACCACCTTTAAAGAGACAGCCAGTAATTTCAGCACTTGGTAAGTTTTTGTTTTGTTTGTGTTTGTGTTACAGAGGTCCGTGGGATATGGCGTCAGGTGAACGAGAGTTGCCTGGTATGAACTGAGGTAAAAAGGACCAGGACAAATTATAGTTGCTGGAACCTTGGGTGAGTGAGTTTTCCTCCCTTCCTCCATGGTATGAGCCAGCCAGCAAGGCAAGACCTCCTGAATAAATCATTCCTGAATGAACAGAGATTGCAGTGAGTGACCCAACCTTTCCTTCACTCCCTGCCATGGTATGAGCTCCCTAGACCATGAGTGACTGCTTGTGCCTCCAATTCAGTGAGAGTCGGTCTCTGACTGTACTGTGGATTTGGCAGTGCCTTTTGTTTTTCGCAACCTGTGGAGGCCTCCTGATTGTTTTCCTGTGTGCTCCTGTATGAATTGAGGATGGGGTCAGATTCTTCCAAAGAAATTCTGCAGCCCCAAAGGGGACACCTTCAGTGTAGACGTACAGGAATCACGGACCTAAGACTCGCAAATTTTGGACAAATGGAACTTGACCTATCCAAACGATTTCCCTTGGTTGGGACCTTTGATTTGGACAGAATTGTTCATTTAAACAGAGTCAGTGAGAATGCATTCTTTGATTGGTATGTTGAGACATCAAAAAAGGTGACCTAAGTCCCGGGGAGCAGAGTAGTATAATTACAATAAATAATTACAAAAAAGTTACAATAAAAAACTGAAAGACCAGGTCAAATTTTGAAGCATCAGAGAAAAGCCACAGAAATTTAGAAAAGAATTGCAAACAGTGATCACTTGTTACAAATCGTAATTGAGCTAGCATGAACCAATTCATGCGTGTTATTTTGCCCCAAGAAGTGTGCACTAGATTAAAAGAACAAGCAAATTGGCCAAATCAAGAACCAGCTGGTCTTAATACTTTAGTCCAAGCGCACATCAGATGCCTAGGAATAATCCCTGAAATTTGTCTGTGGAAAACTGATTAGGCTAAAAAAAAAATCAATTATCAACAAAACAAAAGTGAGACTACAGCAAACTATATGGGTTGTCTAAAGACATTTTTGAAGAACATTCTAGCATTGCCGCCATTTTTTTTGTAGCCAGAGTTGAGCATAAGAAAAATTAAGTGTCCCCACTGGCCTGGCCAGTCGCTGGAAACACTTCACACATCCCCCTCCTCCCCAGAACTTCTCAGACAGCCGAGAGGTTTGTAACTTCATCAACACCCTTTTCTTTCTATTGACCAGAGAACTTTTGTGTGAACTAAGTTGCACTATCTTTGCTCCCTGACAGAGTATATTTAGATATTGCTGAGCCACTTCCCTGATCTTCCGAAGCTGAATCTGCTTCCACTGTTCCAAAACAAGCACTGTTCTAAAACAACTTGGGCTTCCGGATTATTCCGTTCACTCTCTTCTGTTATGAAAAAAAAATTATTGTGCTCTTAGTGTGCTTACCTAAAAACATGGAAATAACTGTCTAGTGACATATTACGGTACTTTCCTTGATTCTGCCGCCGCTGCCCTCCTTGTTCAAGCCTCTGAAACTATTGTGTTAAATTCTCCTTTAACTCTTTGTGTACCTCACTCAGTAGCAGCTCTTCTACTTAAAAACAAAGACTCTGCACCTATCTCAATCACGCCTCCTCAGGTATGAAATTTTGCCTCTCTCTAGCAGTCCTGTTACAGTACAACGTTGTTCCACTCTAAACCCTACTTTTTTGCTGCCTCATCCTGCAGAGGGTATCCCTTATGATTGTTTAGCAGTTGAGCACCTAGCAAAGCCATGTCCAGACTTGTCAGATGAGCCACTGACTAATGTAGATTGTGCGTATTTTGTAGGCAGGTTTTGTCAAAGAAATGCTGGAGATCTGCTGTCTGCACTTCCCATACCGTAATAGAACAAATTATTTTACCTAACTGTACTTCTGCTCAAGTGGCAGAACTTTTTGCCCTCGCTAGGGCTACTGCCTTATTCCTCTCAGCAATAAATGAGCCTCCCATGGCAACTTTTGAAGGTGTTGCAGAACTCCAAAATCAGGCCCAGATGTTGAAAAAGAAAAGTGGGGACTGGCTGGTTGTCCTCAATACGCTGACCATTTGTGGCGCTCCCTGGACGGCCGCCTGGTAGCACCCCTGGTCCTTTTTCCCCACCTTGTAGTATCAGATAAGAAGGGCAGAGTCGATGGAGTCAATCCCCTAAGGGGTGAAGGTGCCACAATGATTTAAATCAAGCAAGTTGCATAAATGTGAATAATGTGTTTAATATGCTCAGTAACTTTGTTTTTGCTTTTGCTTTTAGAGAAAATGTCTTTATATCTATATTTGTGCCTATTATTCCTGCCATGTGAGAGTGTGAGCTTTTTACTCCACTTAGGGAGCAATCCTATGGCCACTAGACAGTGGCTAGACGGGCATAAGATATGCTGTTTTCTGGGAACCGACCTCACACTCCGAGGTCAGTTCCTAGAAAACCAACCTCCCTCCATGTCTGCGCTGCCTTGGAGGCAGCATGGAGAAGCCCCATCCTCTGCACTCAGAAGAGGAGTGTGGAGCAGCTGAAAAGGGGCAGGGCTGGGGCGTTCTGGGGTGGAGAGAGCTGAGCTGCGTGTATGACACATCCTACGTGTCGTGTGGTACAGCAGCCTCCTCTCCCGCTTGGCACTCCCCCCCCCCCCCGCCCGTGGCTAGACAGCTGAAATCGGCTGTCTAGCAGAAAAAGCAGGGCAGGAGAGGTGTGGAGGGAATGATCCCCCCTATGCTTCTTCTGCCTTGCTTTGGATAGACAGTCGCCTCCGAGTTCGGAGGCAGCCGCCTATCTAGATAGGATTGCACCCTAGGTCATCAAATGCCTGTCCTTTGGCTCTGCTGGACAGATTGTCCTATATGCCACCTGAAAGCTACAATAACAGCAGCCTCTCTCAGACAAAGATCAAGATGCAATGACTGTGGGAGACTGGCAGTGGAGAATGAGTGTTGGCTAGAGACCGTCTGTATGGTCATGTAGTAGCTAATGCGTTTGAACATGTATTGTAGCTTAGGCTCAACCTTCTGTGTGTAACAGTAAAGGTTACTTCACAAAGAAGAAAATGCAAGCTAAACTGAATGTTTGTTGAGAGATGCTGCATGTGCTAGAATGATGCTGTCAAGGCAAGAATGAGATTTTAAAATGGTCTAAGCAAAGGTAAACTTTCATTGAAAGTCACTGGTATACACTGAAGTAACAATGGATTGGAAACCCTATGTGTTGTGCATTGTCCCATTGTTATGTTATTGTTGTTTTCTTGCTTTGTCTTTTTGCTTTGTATGTAGCCTAGCAAGCTTATCATAGAATCATAGAATAGTAGGGTTGGAAGGGGCCTACAAGGCCATCGAGTCCAACCCCCTGCTTAATGCAGGAATCCAAGTCAGAGCATCCCTGGCAGATGGCTGTCCAGCCTCGTCTTGAATGCCTCCAGTGTGGGAGAGCCCACCACCTCCCTGGGTAATTGGTTCCACTGTCGTATTGCTCTTTGTCAAAAGAAAGCGGCACTCTGTCGAAAGCTTTGCTGAAGTCGAGGTATATGATGTCTACAGCATTGCCACGGTTCACAAGGGAGGTTACTTGATCAAAAAATGAGATCAGATTCGTCTGGCAGGACTTGTTCTTGACAAATCCATGTTGGCTTCGAGTCATCACTGCATTGTTTTCAAGGTGCTTCCAGATGGATTGCTTTATCATCTGCTCCAGAATTTTCCCAGGGATTGATGTCAGACTGACTGGTCTGTAGTTCCCAGGTTCCTCCTTTTTACCCTTTTTGAAGATAGGGACAACATTAGCCCTCCTCCAGTCATCTGGCACTTCCCCCATCCTCCATGATTTCTCAAAGAGAACAGACAGCGGTTCTGAGATTTCTTCTGCCAGTTCCTTTATGACTCTAGGATGCAGTTCATCTGGCCCTGGAGATTTGAACTCATTCAAATTAATGAGGTGTTCCTTGACCGTATGCCTATTGATCTCAAGCTGCAATCCTGCCCCTTCATATATAGCTTGATGATATATGATTTGTTGTAATTCTTTAATAAACAACTGCATATAGAATCTGTGAGAATTTAAGGGAGAAGTGTATTAGATTTAGTTTCAGAAAAATAGAGAGCAGTCAGGTGTGAATTTGCCCAGAAGCATATGCAGTAATAATGCAGTAATCAATAGCACAAATATGCTGATTTGCAAGAAAGTTGGCAATTTTCATGATTTTAGAGTTTGTTCTCATAGCTGTATTCATGTAGAGCGAAAGCCATGTTTTTTCCTACTAACAGAATCATAGAATCATAGGATGGTGGGGTTGGAAGGGGCCTGCAAGGCCATCGAGTCCAACCCCCTGCTCAATGCAGGAATCCAAGTCAGAGCATCCCTGGCAGATGGCTGTCCAGCCTCATCTTGAATGCTTCCAGTGTGGGAGAGCCCACTACCTCCCCAGGTAATTGGTTCCACTGTCGTATTGCTCTAACACTCAGGAAGTTTCTCCTGATGATCAGCCAGAATCTGGCTTCCTGTCACTTGAGCCCATTATTCCATGTCCTGCACTCAGGGATGATCGAGAAGAGATCCTGGCCTTCCTCTCTGTGACAACCTTTCAAGTATCCTCTAGTTCCTTCCTCTACTTTCTGTAGGAGGAAGTTATCCACCACACAAGTCAGGAATTTCCTGGAGGGGCCATGTTTTGCAGAATTTGTCTCCCAACAAATATCGGGGAAATTGAAGTCCCCCATGACTACTGCATCATGCTTCCTTAAAACATTGGCTATTTGCTTTTCAAAAGTTTCATCCCCGTCTTCTCCTTGATTGGGTGGCTGGTAGTAGACTCTGACCACCATGTTCCTTTTATTCTTTGCTCCATTTATTTTGATCCAGATGCTCTCGACGGGGCTACCAAGCTCCTCCTCCTGTATTTCTGTGCAGAGATATGTATTTTTCACATAGAGTGCAACCCCACCTCCCTTTCTGTTCCTCCTGTTCTTTTTGAACACGTTATATCCTTCAATTGCTGTATTCCAGTCATGAGAGTCATCCCACCAAGTCTCAGTTATACCTATCAAGTCATAATTTCCCTCCTGTATTAAGAGTTCAAATTTGTTCTGTTTGTTTCCCATACTCCGGGCATTAGTATATAGACATCGAAGACCATGTGCTTCATAGTCTGGCTTTCTTCCTACATGTGTCTGAAGACTATTATTGGGCGCTGTCAGAGCTGTTTTCTCTGTTGCAGTGCATGCGCCTACGTCCATTGTTACCCCCAACTTTACATCTCCCTTCCCCGTAGGATTCAGTTTGAAGCCCTCCTGATGAAGTTCTTCATGCTGTGGCCAAACACATTCTTCCCAGCCTTTGTGAGGTGCAACCCATCCCTTGCCAGCAGTCCATCTTCCAGGAAGTGTAGCCCGTGGTCCCAGAATCCAAATCTCTCTCGTCAGCACCACCTTCGTAGCCAGTCATTCACCCAGAGTATTTTTCGTTCCCTTTCTATCCCTCTTCTGACTACTGGAAGGCTGGATGAGAAAACTATCTGGGCCCCAAAGTTCTTGAGTTTCCTTCCCAAAGCTTCAAAGTCTGACGTGATTTCTTCGTAGCTCCGCTTGGTGGTATCATTTGTTCCCACATGGATGAGAAGAAAGGGATACCTGTCAGTGGGCTTTATGAGCGCAGGCAACCTTTCAGTCATGTCTCTAATCCGTCCTCCCGGGAGACAACATACCTGGCGAGTCCACGGGTCTGCGTGACATACTTGGGTCTCGATCCCACACATCAAGGAGTCTCCCAGTACTGCCACTCTTCTTGTTGTTGTAGGCCTGGGTTTCATCGCCTCTATTTGACTGACCTTCAGCCTCTTGCTCACTCTCGTGTAGGTTCCCCTGTGATTCTTCCTCTGCAGGCTGCCCTCCAGTCTCATCCACAAGTACCTGGAATCGGTTCCACAGCTCCACTGCTTCCACTGGTGCAAAGTGGCGTCTAGTTCTTCTTCTCCTAACTCTCACCCTTTTCCAAAGAGTATCTTCTACTCCATTTTTCTTCTCCTCAGCATTTCCCACTTCTGCCTCATCTTGCTGTTGCTCTTCAAGCTTCTGGTCTTCCCTTTGCTGCTGTAGTTCCCCCATTCTGTCCAAGAACTCTTCGTGTTCTCTTATTCCCTGGAGGGTCGACAGTCGCCGCTCCAGTCCACTTACTTTTTCTTCCAGCAGTGGCTAAAACAAGGCACCGTACTCGCTCTTCACACTGTGTACGTTCTAACCGATAAGGAATGCTTCATTCTGTACTGTGAGAAAACTTATTTTGTGGCCAAAAGACAAAGGCCTTGGTGAATGGGGGCCAGCAGTCTGTGTACTTTCTGACTGTTCCCTAACTTAGTGAGACATCCTGAGTGAATTGGCCTGTTACCTGTTCTTGTCTGAGAGGGGGGAAAGTGCACCACCTGCTCAGATAACCAGCTCCAAAGTACGGCGATCCATTATTCCCCTGGAAACCAGAGTGACTGAAGCAAGAGTTAAGAGACGTGTAAGCTTTCTTTTAACGTACAGATAGGTTTCATTCAGATGAAGAAATTTTATTCTTTTAAATATGTATTAGTAGTTGTGTGTACACTGCAAATTCAACAGCGTTTCCAGTGCCCCTACTATCCCCAGCTGGTAGAAAAAAAAAAAGGAATGGAGTCTTAAAGAACAAATTAATGGAAATCTGCGCTGAAACTGGACTTAAATGGCCAGATGCTCTACCTTTGGCCCTGACAAACATACATGCCACTTCACACCGACAAACTGTGCTCAGTGCCCATGAGACTCCCGTCTTCAGCACCTATCAAAGAACATCTTACTAACTTGCATTTAAGGGATGAGACTGTGTTGAACTATTTCCAAGCATTAATAAAATGTGTGAAGGCTTTCCATTCACAGGTCAAAAAGTGCTTCCAGACATTCCTACGATACAGTGTCACAACCTGTAGCCTAGTGACACAAGAAGTCTTCCCTTGAGCCTCACTGGAAAAGACCCCATCAGGTGCTGTTGACCACCCACACCGCTGTGAAGCCGCAAAGACAGCCTACCTGGATCCCCGCATCCCACTGCAAGAAAGAGTTGCCCCCTGGAGACGACACGCCCCAGAACCAGACAACACTGGATGTGCCCCATCACGGAGTTCATCAGCCCTTTGAGTCATTTTGGACGGGAAAGAGAAGAACATCTCTGGTTACCATTGTGGTACTGGCTCGTTGCCCTTTTTCCTGCTATCATGTGAGATCTTCTTAGACTTTTGGCACTTTGGCCTCCTCTGGATTACAAAACAGCTACCTCTAAAAGACCAGTAGTGAGCCAAGCACTTGCTGGCAAGGTGAGCATAAGCCTAGCAGCGAGCCTAGCGCCTGTTAGTGAAGAAAGAGTTGTCTCAGCCGCCACCAAAGGCACATTCTCATGCCACCTGCATCGTGCTGCTGCTTAGCATCTTTTGTGGCCTGAAACCAAAGAACATTTTCCTGAAAATAGTGAACAAGATTTGAGTAGACTTGAATGCATCCAACTGTTGGATCTGCAGCCATGTGCCAGTCCATGCCCATAGAGGCACACCAATGATCCCAATTCCACAAATGAGACTGAAATGACTAAACCCTATTACCTAGATCTCCTGGAAACAACCACCTAGCAAGACCTGCAATGTAATAAGCACAGTTGTTGTTTGTTTTGTTCCATGTGATCATTGCTTTGATTAAATGTTGTATCAAATTCCTTACTAAAACTATACATAAAGCTGAACTGCATCAGATGGTCAGTAGAATGCAAAGAGAAATGTCGAAAGCTGAAGTCGAGGTATATGATGTCTACAGCATTCCCACGGTCTACAAGGGAGGTTACTTGATCAAAAAATGAGATCAGATTTGTCTGGCAGGACTTGTTTTTGACAATTCTGCTCCAGGATTTTCCCAGGGATTGATGTCAGACTGACTGGTCTGTAGTTCCCAGGTTCCTCCTCCTTACCCTTTTTGAAGATAGGGACAACATTAGCCCTCCTCCAGTCATCTGGCACTTCCCTCGTCCTCCATGATTTCTCAAAGAGAATAGACAGCAGTTCTGAGAGTTCTTCTGCCAGTTCCTTTAGGATGCAATTCATCTGGCCCTAGAGATATGAACTCATTCTAAGTAATTAGGTGTTCCTTGACCGATCTCAAGCTGCAATCCTGCCCCTTCAGCCCATACTTCGCCTTTGCCAGGGGGATCATAGACCCTCTTTTGGGAGAAGACTGAGCCAAAGTAGGAATTGAGCACCTCTGCCTTTTCTTTGTCATCTGTTATCATTTTGCCATCCTTATTTAATAGCTGAACAACCATTTCTTTCCTCTGTCTTTTACTATGCATGTAGCTGAAGAAAGCCTTTTTGTTGTTTTTAGCCTCCCTTGCTAATCTCAGCTCGTTCTCAGCTTTAGCCTTCCTGACGGCAACCCTGCAATTCTGTGCTACCTGCCTGTACTCTTCTTTGTTGCTTGGCCTTCTTTCCACTTCCTATATGTGTCCTTTTTTGTTTTCAGGTCATCTCTAAGCTTTTTGTGAAGCCACATTGGCTTCTTCTGTTGTCTTCCACCTTTTCTTCTTCTTGGAATTGTTTGTGATTGTGCCTTTTTTAAAAGCTCCCACCCATCTTGGACTCCTTTTCTCGTTAGAGTCGCTTGCCATGGGACCTTCCTGATCATTGTTCTGAGTTTATTAAAATCAGCTTTCCTAAAATCCAGGGTACGCGTTTGGCTACACTCAGCTTTTGCTTCCCTTAGCACCAAGAACGGAAGTACAACATGGTCGCTTTCCCCCAGAGTTCCTGTAACTGCTGCTTTATCCACTAAATCACCTCTGCTGGTTAGGATCAAGTCAAGGATAGCCTTAGATTCTAATTGGTGTCTGAGCATGCATAGTGTGTTTTCTTTGTTCTCCAACTTTCAGTCTGAATAAATGCATCCTGTTTCTTTTATTTGGGAGAGGCACAGTTTCGTCTGTCTCTCCCATGGCCGTGATGTGCTTTAATAAATTTCTGACTGTTCAACCTAACCTGCCTTGAATATTTCTTTAACAGTGGCATGCCTCAGGCAGCGGAGGCTAGGAACAAAGGAAGCTGCCTTCTACTGAGTCAGATCCTTGGTCCCTCTAGCCCAGTATTGTTGACACTGACTGGCAGTGGCTCTCCAGGGCTTCAGGCAGGATTTTTTCCAGCCCCACCTGGAGATGCCGGGGATTGAACCTGGGACCTTCTGCGTGCCAAGCAGGGGCTCCCCCACTGAGCTGTGGCCTCCCTGTTCATTGCTGCCATACACTTCTCACTGGCCCTGAGACAAACTGTTCTGTGGAGCCCCAGCAATCAGGCTTCTGCAACAGGAAACAGCCCTGCAGCCCTTCGCTTTGTTCCACCCCCTCTTCTTCCTCCCCTTCATCTCTGGTCCCCTCTGACCTGCTCTGTCAGCTGGCCCATGTCCTGGCAGGGCTGCTGCGCTCAGCTGCATGAGCTCCCTGGAGCTGCAGGCCTGGCGAGGACTTGGGCCAGCAGTGAGGGTCGAGTTCCTGCAGGACCTGTCTGATTCCCAGGTGGTAGCCATCCTCCTGGAGCTGCAAGCAGCACCACTGAGCCATGCCCAGGTGAGGCCTTGATGTCCATGCTGCAAGTTCTGCCCCCCTATTCCCAAGCTGTGTCCTGCAAATGAGGGCATGCCGGGTGAGCTAGCAAGGGACAGTCAAAGCAATTGCTCCCCAGAGATGGGAGCTGCCGTGGCACTGGTGGCAGCAGCCGACCTGGTCCCTGGGCATGTGGGGAGCAGAGGCTTCTTGCCGGCCCAGTCACCTGGGTGGGGTGTGGGCCTCTGCTTCGGAATGCTGTGCGGCTTCCTCCTCTCAGGCACTGCTGTTGCTCAGGCATGGAGAACGTGGACATCAGTCAGAGCTGGAGGCTGAGGGGCCCAGGCCCTGAGGTTTGGACAGAGGCCTCACCCTGCCTGAGTTGGTCCAGATCATGGCAGCAAGCCCACAGCTGCAAGGTCAGCCAATGCCCTGTTCAATTAGCTTGAAATATGCAGACTGGGACTGCTTCTGCTTACTCTTCAGGCCTTGCTGGATAGCAGAATCTGGGATATTGCAGCCAGTTCCATCATGGGAAGAAGGGTCAAAAAGACTCGAACAGGGTGGAGGATCAGAAGGAGAGAGAGGATCAGTGGGAGAGGGGGAATCTCCTGGAAGTCGTGTTGCATGAAGTAGTCCCACCTCAGCCCAAACACTCTCCGGTTGCTTCCTCTTTTGCAGAAGCAACTGCCGGTGGCTTCTTTTTGGATCCTGAAAGTCCTTCACATGCTTGTTTTGTCCAAAACGGAAAGCAACAAGTCTCCTCCGCCGCTGCGAGCTCTTGGGCAGGGAGATTGCTTGTCCTGACCCTGCAAGTGCCTGGCCTCTCTCCCCTGCTGCTGGCCCTTCCTGCTCTCGGGAGCCCTCAGGAGCCTGCGTGCTAGATTCCGGCAGGGTCTTCTGTGACAGACTCCTTGATGGGCACCAATCCTGTTGTCTGCTTGAGAGCTCTGCATTGTGGTCCTCCTCGAAGGCTCTGGGCCAGACCTAGTTGCAGTGCCTGGCAGGTTCTCCCCAACCCCCCCTCCTCTTGCCACTGGAGTGCAGCTTTGCATGCCAGCCCAGGGCTCATCTGCTGGACAAGCTCCCTTCCAAGTCCATCTTGCTGATCCTGGACTATGTGAGGAGCCACCCACAGAGCCTGCTGGCACTGCCACCTGCTTGATGGCCAACGCCGGTCCGGCACAGTCTGTGCGGGGAGGGAAGTGATGGCCTGTTCTGAGAGCCGGCCTGACCCAGCCATGCCCCTGCTTTGTCATGGACTTGTAAGATTGCAAGTCACTGTTCCCAGCCACCTATGAAATGCGGACAGTAGTGATCTTGTGAGAGCCCCACATAGCCAAAGCTCGCCAACCATTGTAAATTCCTCTCTAGAGAGGGAGTGGTGCTGGCCTCTTTAAAAGAGGTGGTAATTAAGCCACTCCTGAAAAAGCCTAACCTGGACCCAGAGGACGTTAACAGCTATAGGCCCGTGGCCAACATCCCCTTCCTGGGCAAGGTGGGGCAGTTGCAGGACCACTGCAGGCACTCTTGAATGAAACAGTGTCAAGAATGACGGCCTGTTTTCCAGCATAAATTAGGCCAGGCGGTCATGTCGGATGTAGCCACCTGGAATTGCTTGCTATCTAGAGGCTCCTCGGCCCCTTGCTCAAGGCCAGGCCCAGGACCTGCGAATGGGGGAGTGCCAGCTGCTGGAGGTGGTGGGGAGTCCTAGCCCCTTGGAGGCCAGGGCGGCCCACTCCGGGGCTAAGCCGGTGATTGGCTGGAGGAAAAGCTGCCCTGGGCTGCCAGGGCTGGGCTTTACAAGAGGGCTGAGGTCAAGGCATGGGGCCTGGTGGCTTTGTCCTGGTGGCTCTGGACCTGCAGACGGCTGGTTGCTATCTGGGGATATCCATACTTAAGTATGTAAGGATAGGCCAGGTAGTTTTATTATATGTCTCAGGTGTGCATTCACTAAGCTGTCTGTATATGGTTAAGTAATTTGACTTTGTACCCTCTTGTGTAACTTGCTACTTCCATTCTTCCCTTTCCCTCTACCCCTTTATTTATATCTTAACAAACCTTTATCCAACCTTTAGTTGGTGTGATTTCTCTGTATAACCTCAATGGTAATTTCAGTGCCTCTTGGTTTTGGAGGGTGGCTACTGGGTATTTGGGGGGACTGAAAGGCTGGGTTTGGCCAGTCCTATTTTTGGAAGGGGATCCTGGGATCAGGTCCTGAGTGGTCCTACCTCACAGAGAGGTTGGGGCTGGTCTTGGCAGCAGGATCCTCCCTTCACAAATGGAATATCTACATCCATTTCTTTCTGGCTTCAGGCCTGGTTTTGGAACAGAAACTGCCTTGGTCACCCTATGGGATGACCTTTGACATTGGAGGGATAGGGGAGTGTGACCCTCTTGATTCTCCTGGAGCTCTCAGTGGCGTTCGATATCATCAACCATGGTATCCTCAATAGGTTGTCTGGGTTGGAAGTTGGAGGCACTGCGCTGCAGTGGGTCCGATCCTACTTGGATGGCTGATTCCAGAAGGTGGTGCTGGGGGATTATTGCTCTGTGCCTTGGCAATTATGCCATGGGGGTTCCATAGGGCTCTGTTTTATCCCATATGCTGTTATACATCTACATGAAACCACTGTGAGAGGTTATCCAGAGGTGTGGGCTTGACACAGTATGATTTTATTTTTCCTATTTTTTTATGTTGTCTTCCCTATATTCCCCTTAAATAGTTAAGTTTATATCTTACTTTTAATATTTTATCACTTTTATTAATTTCTCTCTCATTTCTTAAATCCACCTTTACTTGATTTTTGTCAATAAAGATTGCGTCCCTCTATAACTTCCCTCCCTGCTCCTAGTAGATAACCTTGTAGACTTCAGAAGCCACAATGAACTCTTGATGTAACAAATGTGGTGGGAAACTAAATGGATGTATGCAAAGCTTGACTCTGAATGCAACTTGAATTGTAAATATCCTGAATGTACTCTATTACCCAAAACGTTTAAGTGCCAATGGGAAACATCATGAAATGTGTAAAGGTTAACATGTCAACAATTCTGTGTTATATCCATATGAAACATTCGTGCCCAGGTCAGGAAGGGGGAGTGTGAATGGAGGATGAATGGATGAATGGTTTTATTGCAGGAAGATCAAATAGGAGTGCTCTGGTATGTGCTGAAGATTGCCAAAGTATTGGTTACAGAGGGTGGAGATGGGCCAGTGAAAAGGGGTTATCTGCAGATGTTTTGATAACAAAGGATAGTACTTTATGAGCATGGAAACAACCTTGAGAGATGTTGTAGAGTTGGAAGGATGTGCCAATCTGTCAATAACCATCAATCCTGGAATTGGGACATGATTATTATCAACAAGGAACCCCTCTTTGATGCCATGGGCCCCAACAAAGGAAAAAGGATATAAAACCCCTGAACCTGTCAGTGTTCAGGAGGGGTGTGGTTGCATGTGCACATACCAACAGTACCCTTGATCCATGGGACACGTATTAAGTGCTCTGGCCAAGTACTTGATAGTGTGTGGTATGTGTTGGGTAGAATTCAGGGAAGGGATTTTACTGTCATGGACTGTATGGACTGGCCAACGAGATCACATTATGCCAGTATTTTCCAGACCCAATTCAAAGTGTTGGGTATTAACATTCAAAGCTCCAAATGGCTTGGGGCCAGGTTATCTGAAGGATCGCTTCCTCCAAGATGTACCAGCCCAGACCCTAAGATCATCTTCAGGGGTCCTTCTCCAGGGGGCCCTGCCAAAGAAAGTGGGTCTTTCCTGCTGTGGCAGCCTGGCTGTGGAATGGGCTCCCTAGAGAGGTCTGGCAGCTACATTGCCTGGCAGCTACGTTGTGCTCCTTCTGGTGCCAGGTGAAGACCTTTTTATTTTCCTAGCACTTCAGCACTCCGGTCTTTTAGCTCTGCTGTTTAAAATCTATATTTTAAATCTCTCCATTGCTGCCAGGTGTTATTCTGGTTGTACTTTTATATTGTGGTTTTAAGCTTTCATATTTTATATTGTTTTATGCTGTACATTGTGGCTTTATTTTTTGTGAGCTTCCCAGAAAGCATCGGCTATGGGGTGATGCAGAAATGAAGTAAACAGACACACCATGGAGCCAGTGGTGGTCAGTTGGAGGCGCATGTCTGTGTGCATCCGGGAGGATCTGGGGTTGGGCTGGGGCCCTCAGGAGATCCCCATGCCACCTGCCTGCCTAATACGCTTGCAGCAGTGTGGATTTCAGTGGCCTGTGCAACCTGGAGGACCCACCTGGAGGCTGAAGCCAGCAGCACAAGGCCTTCCTGGCTGGAAGGACGGGTGGCCCCCCCCCTCCCCACGTCAGCCCCGCACTGCCCGCTGCCGCCGAGCAGCCCTTCCTCACGTGCCTTGGAGCGCTGCCTGAGGGCAGGGGAAGCCAGCCCCTTCCTGCACTTGTGCCCAGCACAGAAGGCCAGCAGAAAGCAGAGCATCTGCAGCCCCTCCTAAGGAGCAGGAGCCCAGCCGTGCCCAGGCGACATACTGACATCCGTGCGACGACGGGCCTCGTCACAGGCTGGCCCTTTGATGGCTTCCTCACGTAGCGGAGCACCCAGTGGGCTCTAAAGGGGCACGTCCACACATTCCACCCAGCAGGAGTCCGGAGCATTGAGCACCGCCTGCAAAGGTGTCCTGCCAACAGCTGCCTGGCTGCCGTCCATCACTGAGTGGGGCTGTGCCTTTCTCTTTCTTCACGAGGCAGGATGAATCCCGGCTCAGGAAGGCTGTGTGGGGCCCGTAGAAGCCACTCACATCCCTTCTGTGCTTCAGCAGAGGTGCCAGAGGGAGGCAGCCAGCTTTGCGGGCATTCTGCCTTGGCTTGGCACCTTTGCAGGCTTCCTGGAACCCAGACGTATGGGTCACATCAGACGGCCAACCCTGCTGCAGCCCCTGGATGAGCTGTGTGAAGCCTGCCCAGGGGAGGGGACTGCAAAGGCACTTGGGCAACTGCTGGTGGCAGGGAATGCTCTGGGCGAGGAAGGGCCCCCCAGCAGTCCTTCGGGGCCCTTCATGCCTACAGGCCCATCGCTGCTGCTCCTGTCCTGTCCTCCGTCTCCCCATTGCAAGGATCCTGCACTCTGGGGTCAGATGGAGCTGGCGCTGCGGAGCACCAGCTGCTCCTGCTTCCTCCCAGCAGATCCCCCAGGTGATGGCGTGCACGTGCAGGTGGCACCATAAGTCTGGACGGAGAGGAAGGGGGCTGAGTCATGTGCGTCCCCCTCCCTCGCTGGTGCCGACAGGTGAAATGTTGGGCAAGGCCCACAGCATCCAGCATTGGTCTGGCAAGGAGAAGCCCTGCCCTGGTTGACCCCACCACAGCTCTGGGCCTGGGTGCTCCATTCAGCCACAGCCCCATCCTCTGCATGCATCTCATCCTTTTGGTGCACCCACTCTGTAGCAACCAGAATCAGAGAGCTGGAAGGAGCATTTGAAGGACAATGCAAGGCCCAGGGACCTTGGGGGGCCAGGGGTGGGGAAAGGAATCCCATAGGCTGGTGCTGGGTCAGCGCCACTGGTCTGTGCTTCACCAGTCATAGAATCATAGAATAGCAGGGTTGGAAGGTGCCTACAAGGCCATCGAGTCCAATCCCCTGCTCAATGCAGGAATCCAAGTCAGAGCATCCCTGACAGATGGCTGTCCAGCCTCGACTTGAATGCCTCCAGTGTGGGAGAGCCCACCACCTCCCCAGGAAGTTGGTTCCATTGTATTGCTCTAACAGGAAGTTTCTCCTGATGATCAGCTGGAATCCGGCTACCTGTCACTTGAGCCCATGTTTCCATGTCCTGCACTCTGGGATGATCGAGAAGAGATCCTGGCCTTCCTATCTATATACTAATGCCCAGAGTATGGGAAACAAACAGAACGAACTTGAACTCTTAATACAAGAGGGAAATTATGACCTGATAGGTATAACTGAGACTTGGTGGGATGACTGTCATGACTGGAATACAGCAATTGAAGGATATAACGTGTTCAAAAAGAACAGGAGGAACAGAAAGGGAGGTGGGGTTGCACTGTATGTGAAAAATACATATCTCTGCACAGAAATACAGGAGGAGGAGCTTGGTAGCCCCATCGAGAACATCTGGGTTGAAATAAATGGAGCAAAGAATAAAAGGAACCTGGTGGTCGGAGTCCACTACCGGCCACCCAGTCAAGGAGAAGACAAGGGTGAAACTTTTGAAAAGCAAATAGCCAATGTTTTAAGGAAGCATGATGCAGTAGTCATGGGAGACTTCAATTTCCCCGATATTTGTTGGGAGACAAATTCTGCAAAACATGGCCCCTCCGGGAAATTCCTGACTTGTGTGGTGGATTTTATTTATTTATTTATTTATTAAATTTATTAATCGCCCATCTGACTGGTCACCCAGCCACTCTGGGCGATGTACAACCCACCATAAACAATTTAAAACAATAAAATTTTACCATAATTTTTTTTTAAAAAAAATACCCTAACCCACCCCATTCCTTCCTCTACTTTCTGTAGGAGGAAGTTATCCAACTTCCTCCTACAGAAAGGAGAGGAAGGAACTAGAGGATCGGCTATCCTTGACATGATCCTAACCAACAGAGATGACTTAGTGGATAAAGTAGCAGTTACAGGAACTCTGGGGGAATGCGACCATGTTGTACTTGAGTTCTTGGTTCTATGGGAAGCAAAAGCTGAGCGTAGTCAAACGCGTACCCTGGATTTTAGGAAAGCTGATTTTAATAAACTCACAACAATGATCAGTAAGATCCCATGGCAAGCGACGCGAACGAGAAAAGGAGTCCAAGATGGGTGGGAGCTTTTAAAAAAGGAAATTCTCAAGGCACAATTACAAACAATTCCAACAAGAAGAAAAGGTGGAAGACAACAGAAGAAGCCAATGTGGCTCCACAAAAAGCTTAGAGATGACCTGAAAACAAAAAAGGACACATATAGGAAGTGGAAAGAAGGCCAAGTAACAAAGGAAAAGTACAGGCAGGTAGCACAGAATTGCAGGGATGGCGTCAGGAAGGCTAAAGCTGAGAACGAGCTGAGGTTAGCGAGGGATACTGAAAGCAACAAAAAGGCTTTCTTCAGCTACGTGCATAGTAAAAGGCAGACGAAAGAAATGGTGGTTCTTTTTGAAAGAAATGGTGGTTCATTTTGCCATCCTTATTAAATAAGGATGGCAAAATGATAACAGATGACAAAGAAAAGGCCGATTTGCTCAATTCCTACTTTGGCTCAATCTTCTCCCGAAAGAGGGTCTATGACCTCCCTGGCAAAGGCGAAGTACAGGCTGAAGGGGCAGGATTGCAGCTTGAGAGCGATAAGCATATGGTCAAGGAACACCTAATTACTTTGAGTTCAAATCTCCAGGGCCAGATGAACTGCATCCTAGAGTCATAAAGGAACTGGCAGAAGAACTCTCAGAACCGCTGTCTATTCTCTTTGAGAAATCATGGAGGACAGGGGAGGTGCCAGATGACTGGAGGAGGGCTAACGTTGTCCCTATCTTCAAAAAGGGTAAAAAGGAGGAACCTGGGAACTACAGACCAGTCAGTCTGACATCAATCCCTGGGAAAATTCTGGAGCAGATGCTAAAGCAATCCATCTGGAAGCACCTTGACAACAATGCCGTGATTACTTGAAGCCAACATGGAATTGTCAAAAACAAGTCCTGCCAGACAAATCTGATCTCATTTTTTGATCAAGTCACCTCCCTTGTAGACCGTGGGAATGCTGTAGACATCATATACCTCGACTTCAGCAAAGCTTTCGACAAAGTGCCCCATGATATCCTGATGAGCATACTAGCTCAAAGTGGGCTAGATGAAACAATGATCCAGTGGATCCACAGTTGGCTACAGAATTTGACTCAAAGAGTGCTTATCAATGGGATCTTCTCAAACTGGGGAGACGTAACGAGTGGGGTACCGCAGGGCTCAGTCCTGGGCCCAGTGCTCTTCAACATTTTTATGAATGACTTGGAGGAGGAGGTGCAGGGAATGCTGATCAAATTTGCAGATGACACAAAATTGGGCGGGATAGCTAATACTTTGGAAGACAGAAACAAAAAAGTGATCTGGATAGACTGGAGCGCTGGGCAGAAAACAACAGAATGACATTTAATAGGGATCAATGCCAAGTTCTGCACCTCGGAAAAAGAAACCAAATGCACAGTTACAAGATGGGCGATACGTGGCTCAACCACACAACAAGTGAGAAGGATCTTGGAATTGTTGCAGATCATAAGCTGAAGATGAGCCAACAATGTGATGTGGCCGCAAAAAAGGCAAATGCTCTTTTGGGCTGCATTAATAGAAGGATAGCTTCCAAATCCCGAGAAGTACTAGTTCCCCTCTACTCAGCACTGGTTAGGCCTCATCTGGAGTACTGTGTCCAGTTCTGGGCACCACACTTTAAGAAGGATGCAGACAAACTGGAGAGGGTTCAGAGGAGGGCAACAAAGATGATCAGGGGACTGGAAACAAAGCCCTATGAAGAGAGACTGAAAGAACTGGGCATGTTTAGCCTTGAGAAGAGAAGACTGAGGGGAGATATGATAGCACTCTTCAAGTACTTGAAAGGTTGTCACAGAGAAGAAGGCCAGGATCTCTTCTTGATCATCCCAGAGTGCAGGACACGGAATCATGGGCTCAAGTGACAAGAAGCCAGATTCCGGCTGAACATCAGGAAAAACTTCCTGAGTGTCAGAGCAATACGACAATGGAACCAATTACCTGGGGAGGTGGTGGGCTCTCCCACACTGGAGGCCTTCAAGATGAGGCTGGACAGCCATTTGTCAGGGATGCTCTGACTTGGATTCCTGCATTGAGCAGGGGGGTTGGACTCGATGGCCTTGTAGGCCCCTTCCAACCCTACTATTCTATGATTCTATGATCTGTGACAACCTTTCAAGTACTTGAAGAGCGCTATCCTATCTCCCCTCAGTCTTCTCTTCTTAAGGCTGAACAGGCCCAGTTCCTTCAGTCTCTCTTCATAAGGCTTTGTTTCCAGTCCCCTGATCATCTTTGTTGCCCTCCTCTGAACCCTCTCCAGTTTGTCTGCATCCTTCTTAAAATGTGGTGCCCAGAACTGGACACAGTACTCCAGATGAGGCCTAACCAGTGCTGAGTAGAGGGGAACTAGTACTTCCTGGGATTTGGAAGCTATGCTTCTACGAATGCGGCCCAAAAGAGCATTTGCCTTTTTTGCGGCCACATCACATTGTTGGCTCATCTTCAGCTTATGATCTGCAACAATTCCAAGATCCTTCTCACTTGTTGTGAGAACCCTATATGGTCTACTGTGATCTCGCCCATCGTGTTTTGCCTGGCTGTGCTGAGCACAGATCCTGTGGAGCAGCTGCTGTAGAGCCAGTAGGAGGGGAGTGAGCATGGCCAGCTGTGACACCCTGACCCTCAAGGCCCCCCAGGGAGGTCCCAGCAAGAAGCCCTGCTGGGAAGGAGCCTGGAGAGGAGCCGGAAGGCGGCCATCTACTCTGAGCAGGGGCTGTGCAAAGCTTACAGAGCGGGGTGTGTGTGTGTGTGTGTGCGCGTGCCCCGCTGCTGCGCCAGCCCAGCCTCCTGCCTCTGCGCAGAATCCGTTCCCAGCTGCTCGGACCTCCGGGCCACTTTCCCCTTGGCCTGGAGTGTGGCACAGGCAGTGCTATGGCCCAGCACCAATTCCACAACTGCCGGAGTATCCTTAGCCAGGAAGCCACATCCAGAGTGGACTGGCGCCAGGGGCATTGTTAAGGCAGGTGCCTAGGCACAAGCCCCAGATCTTTTTGAGCTGTGCTCAGAACTTCTGAGCTGTCCTAATTGCCATTTTTTTTACATTTTCCCATTGACTTGCATTGGAGAACAGAAACAGACGTAACTTATTTAGTTTATATGATACATGAAATTTGGAGACCTTGTAGCCTCCATAGATGTGATTGGACCTGCCCCATTTCAGGCAGTGAGGCCTAGTGACTTTTGTGCTAGCCACAGGTAAAATTTGCTATTTTCAAGAAAATCTGTCAAAGCAAAGAGCTATAATTTTTTTTGTTCTTCCACATACATGCATGGAACTTGGGGACCTGACAGAGTCCATGGAGGTGATTGAACCTGCCAAATTTCAGGCAGTTTGGTCCATTGGCATTTGTGCTAGTCACATGTAAAGTGTGCTATTTTCAAGAATCTATCAAAACAAAGAGGTTTGGGGGGGGTGCTTCCACATCTGTGCATGGAATTTGGGGACCTGGTCGCCCCTACAGAGCTGACTGAGTCTTCCAAAGTTCAGACAGTTAGGTCCAGTGGCTTTTGCACTTGCCATTCATAAAATTTCCTTTTCTCAAAGACTAAAACAAAAAGTAAAAAACTGTCAAGCCATACAGGGATTGTTGTTGTTCAGTCGTTAAGTCATGTCCGACTCTTCGTGACCCCATGGACCATAGCACGCCAGGCCTTCCTGTCCTGCGCTCTCTCCCGGAGCGTGCTCAAGTCCATATTCATTGCATCAGTGATGCTGTCTAGCCATCTCATCCTCTGCCGTCCCCTTCTCCTTTTGCCTTCAGTCTTTCCCAGCATCAGGGTCTTTTCCAGAGAGTTTTCTCTTTGCATTAGGTGGCCAAAATATTTGAGCTTCAGCTTCAGTATCTGTCCTTCCAATGAGCACTCTGGGTTGATTTCCTTTAGTATGGACTGATTTGACCTCCTTGCAGTCCAGGGGTCTCGTAAGAGTCTTTTCCAGCACCACAATTTGAACGCATCAATTTTTCGACGCTCAGCCTTCCTTATAGTCCAGCTCTCACAGCCATACGTTGCTACTGGGAAAACCATTTTATTTATTTATTTATTATTACATTTATTAATCGCCCATCTGGCTGGTCACCCAGCCACTCTGGGCGATGTACAACATACAATAAAAACAGTTTAAAACAATAAAAATTCTACAATAAAAACATTTTCTAAAATACCCTAACCCACCCCAAATGCTTGCCTGAACAACAACATTTTTAATGCATGACGGAAGCTCATTAAAGAGGGGGCATGACGGAGTTCCCTAGGGAGGGAGTTCCACAGAGTGGGGGCCACCACAGAAAAGGCCCTCTCCCTCGTCCCCACCAGTCTAGCTGTCCTGGCTGATGGGACAGAGAGAAGGCCATCCGAGGCTGATCTTGTTAAGCGGCCTGTCTGGTGCTGCTGGAGGCGCTCCTGAAGATAGGCTGGGCCGGAACCATATAGGGTTTTAAAGGTCAAAACCAGCACCTTGAATTTGGCCCGGAAAACAACTGGTAACCAGTGCAACTCCTTCAGCACTGGAGTGATGTGATCTCGCCGGCGGCTGCCTTTAATCAGGCGAGCCGCCGCGTTCTGTACCAGCTGCAGTTTCCGAACCATCTTCAAGGGTAACCCCACGTAGAGCGCATTACAGTAGTCTAAACGAGAGGAGACCAGGGCATGTACAACCGATGGGAGCAGATGGTCGGGAAGGAAGGGGTGCAGCCGCTGTATCAGATGGAGTTGATACAGCGCTGTCCGGCTCACAGCTGATACTTGAGCCTCCATGGACAGCTGGGAGTCCAAAATGACCCCCAGGCTGCAGACCTGGTCTTTCAAGGGTAGCCATACCCCATTCAACACCAGGTCAACATCCCCCAGCCTCCTCTTGTCTCCCACCAAAAGTACCTTGGTCTTGTTCAGCTTCAGCCTATTCCTCCCCATCCCGCCACTCACCGTCTCCAGACATTTGGACAGGGATTCTACGGCCAACCTTGGTAAAGATTTAAACGAGAGGTAGAGCTGCGTGTCATCCGCATATTGATGACACTGCACCCCAAAACCATAGCTTTGATTAGACAGACCTTTGTCGGCAAGGTGACGTCTCTTCTTCTTACTATGCTGTCTAGGTTTGCCATAGCTTTCCTGCCAAGGAGCAAGCGTCTTTTAATTTCATGGCTACAGTCACCATCTGCGGTGATCTTGGAGCCCAAGAAAGTAAAATCTGTCACTGCTTTCATTTCTTCCCCTTCCATATGCCAGGAAGTGATGGGGCCAGATGCCATGATCTTCGTTTTTTTAATGTTGAGCTTCAAACCAGCTTTTGCACTCTCCTCTTTCACCCTCAACAAGAGGCTCTTTAGATCCTCTTCACTTTCTGCCATTAGGGTGGTATCATCTGCATATCTGAGGTTGTTGATAATTCTCCTGGCAGTCTTAATTCCGACCTCTGATTCATCCAACCCGGCGTTTCTCATGATGTGCTCTGCATATAAGTTAAATAAGCAGGGCGACAATATGCAGCCTTGTCGTACTCCTTTCCCAATTTTGAACCAATCGGTTGTTCCATGTTTGGTTCTTACTGTTGCTTCTTGGCCCTCGTACAGGTTTCTCAGGAGACAGGTAAGGTGGTCTGGTACCCCCATCTCTTTCAGAATTTGCCACAGTTTGTTGTGATCCACACAATCAAAGGCTTTAGCATAGTCAATGAAGCAGAAATAGACGTTTTTCTGGAATTCTCTTGCTTTCTCCATGATCCAGTGAAAGTTGGCGATTTGATCTCTAGTTCCTCTGCCTCTTCGAAACCCAGCTTGTACTTCCGGTAGTTCTCGGTTCGCACACTGCTGAAGCCTAGCTTGTAGGATTTTGAGCATAACCTTGCTGGCATGTGAAATCAGCGCAATTGTACGGTAGTTTGAACACTCTTTGGCGTTGCCCTTCTTTGGAATTGGAATGTAAACTGACCTTTTCCAGTCTTGTGGCCACTGTTGAGTGTTCCAAATGTGTTGGCATATTGAGTGCAGCACTTTAACAGCATCATCTTTTAGGATTTTAAATAGCTCAGCTGGAATACTGTCATCTCTGCTAGCTTTGTTGTTAGTAATGCTTCCTAAGACCCACTTGACTTCACTCTCGAGGATGTCCGGCTCAAGTTCAGTGACCACACTATCATGGCTCTCAGGGACATTAAGATCTTTCCTGTATAGTTCTTCTGTGTATTCTTTCCACCTCTTCTTAATCTCATCTGCTTCTGTGAGGTCCCTGCCTTCTTTGTCCTTTATCATGCCCGTCCTTGCACAAAATGTTCCCTTGAGATCTCCGATTTTCTTGAAGAGATCTCTAGTCTTTCCCATTCTATTGTTTTCCTCGATTTCTTTGCATTGTTCATTTAAGAAGGCCTTCTTGTCTCTCCTTGCTATTCTCTGGAACTCTGCATTCAGTTGGATATATCTTCCCCTTTCTCCCTTGCTTTTCGCTTCCCTTCTTTCCTCAGCTACTTGTAAAGCCTCATCAGACAGCCACTTTGCTTTCTTGCATTTCTTTTTCTTTGGGATGGATTGAGTTGCTGCCTCCTGAACAATGTTACGGACCTGTGTCCATAGTTCCTCAGGCACCCTGTCTATCAGGTCTAATCCCTTAAATCTATTCCTCACCTCCACTGTATATTCATAAGGGATATGATTTAGGTCATACCTGAATGGTTTAGTGGCTTTCCCTACGTTCTTCAATTTCAGCCGAAATTTTGCAAGCAGCAGCTCATGATCTGAGCCACAGTCAGCTCCAGGTCTTGTTTTTACTGACTGTATAGAGCTTCTCCATCTTTGGCTGCAAAGTACATAATCAATCTGATTTTGATATTGACCATCTGGTGATGTCCATGTGCAGAGTCGCCTCTTGTGTTGTTGGAAAAGAGTGTTTGCTATGATCAGCGTGTTCTCTTGGCAAAACTCTATTAGCCTTTGTCCTGCTTCATTTTGTACACCAAGGCCATGCTTGCCTGTTATCCCGGTGATTTCTTGACTTCCTCCTTTAGCATTCCAATCCCCTATGATGAAGAGGACATCTTTTTGTGGTGTTAGTTCTAGAAGGTGTTGTAGGTCTTCATAAAACCGATCAACCTCGGCTTCTTCTGCATCAGTGGTTGGGGCATAGACTTGAATTACTGTGATGTTGAATGGTTTGCCTTGTATTCGTACTGAGATCATTCTATCGTTTTTGAGATTGTACCCCAGTACTGCTTTTCCCACCCTTTTGTTGACTATGAGTGCTACTCCATTTCTTCTAAGGGATTCTTGCACACAGTAGTAGATATGATGGTCACCTGAATTAAATTCACCCATGCTTGTCCATTTTAGTTCACTGATTCCCAAGATGTCGATGTTCAATCTTGCCATCTCATGTTTGACCACCTCCAGCTTACCTTGATTCATTGATCTGACATTCCAGGTTCCTAAACAATATTGTTCTTTACAGCATCGGACTTTCTTTTCACCACCAGACTCATTCACAGCTGAGTGTCCTTTCGATTTTGGCTCAGCTGCTTCAGTCTTTCTGGCGCTACTTGGAAATACCCTCTGCTCTTCCCCAGTAGTATATTGGACACCTTTCGACCTGAGGGGCTCATCTTCCGGCGTCATATCTTTTAGTCTTGTGATACGTTCACAATGACATTTTGAGAGGGAGAAGGAAGGGAAGAAAGAGCTCCATGTGCAATACTGGTATTTCACACTGCATCTGATTTTACTGCTCCAAACTGGAAACTTTGGCTTCTGCAGAAATTTAGTAGCTTCAGTACAGCAAAGGATCCAATCAGCCTCCACAAACTCCTTTCTCCTCCTCCACTTTAATTTCTCCTAAATAGGTGTAAGATTCAAATTACTCCAAAAGGAGGGTTGTGACTATGTGGCATCATGATCGAGGAACTGCTGAGGCTTTTAAATAGGTTCTACAGTTTTAAAAAGGCTAGAAAGAGCCCTCAGCCACCTCACCCCATAAAGTTAATTTAAGTACTGCAATCCTTACAAACCCTCCACAACCTCCTAAATTACTCTGAAGTACTGCTTCTCTGAAAGGAGTCACTTGGCTTAGGGAATTCTCTCAACCCCTACCCTGCCCCCCCCCCAGCATTTCCAATCACCATTCTTCTTTTTCCTTCCCCTATCGTGTTCTTTCTTTCTCTTCTTTATTCCATCCAGAGAGCAAGTGTGGTGTAGTGGCAAGGGTGTTGGACTGGGAGCTGGGAGATCTGGGTTCTAGTCCCCACTCGGCCATGGAAGCTCACTGGGTGACTTTGGGCCAGTCACACACTCTCAGCCCAACCTACCTCACAGGGTTGTTGTTGTGAGGATAAAATGGAGAGGAGGAGGATAATGTAAGCCGCCTTGGGTGCCTTGCAAGAGGAAAAAAGGTGGGATATAAATGTAATAATAAATAAATACCTTGGGGAATTCCTAAGGGGAATTCCTTTGGTGGGCAAGTTCGGAACTGTATTTGACTTTATACAAACAGACAAGAGGGTTGGTTTTTCCTCCTTCTCCCCACTTAAGTCTTTGAGAAGAGTGGGTTGACATGGTTGCAGAGAAACCAACGTGTGGCTGTTTTGTTTGTCAGTTGCCATTATCCAGCAAAAGGAAGGGCTGCAGCTCAGTGATGGAGCACATGCTTGGCATGCAGGAGGTCCCAGGTTCAATCTGCCAGGGCCAGGGCCTGCAGGAGAAGCCACCACCACCGGGGAAGAGGCGTGCTTGCCGCCGCTGGGCCTGCTGCTGCCGCCGCTGGGCCTGCTGCTGCCGCCGCTGCTACCACCACCAGGCCTTCCCTGTGGACTTCTGCCTGGCAGACCGCCAGTCCCTGCAGGACCAGGCCCCCAGGTACCGAGCCAGCTGTGCTGCTCCACCTGCCCCTCCCTGGAGGGGCTACATAAGCTGGCTGGCTGAGGTGGCCTGGGAGAGCCAGGGCCTGCAGGAGAAGCCACCACCACCACCGGGGAAGAGGCGTGCCTGCCGCCGCTGGGCCTGCTGCCGCCGTCGCCGCTACCACCGCCACCAGGCCTTCCCTGTGGACTCCTGCCTGGCATTTTTAAGGGGATTTTAATTGTTTTGTTTGTTTGTTTTATTTTGTTGGGGGGGATTTTGTTGTGTTTTTAGGGGTGGGTAGCCTGCCTGAAAGGCGGGAGCGAGGGGGCATGTGTCCACCAGATGGAGGCAGTGGGGGGAGTGTTGGGGGCCAGAACATACTGAGGCTGGGCGGCAGGCGCTGGCGGAGCGCTAGGGGCAGGCCATGCCAGGTAAGGGGAACAAGGGAGAGATGTGTAGTATCTGTCCCCTGCTCCGGGCCTGTCCAGAGCCAAAGGATGGCTGGGGGAGGCGTGACCCCATCTTCTGGCCTTTGTTTGCTGCTCTGCAATGCCAGGTCTGTTACCCAGAAAACCTCCCTCATCCATGACATGATCCTGGATGAGGGTGCAGACCTGGCATGTATTACGGAGACCTGGCTGGCCGAGGCTGCTGCTCCAACCCTTGCAGCCATGTGTCCAGCTGGATTTTCGTATGCACAGCAGCCGAGGGCTGGGGATCGGGGAGGGGGAGTGGCTGTTATCTACCGAGAGTCCTTGGTCTTCACCAGACCCCCTCTCCGGGAGACCAAGGTTGTTGAGTGCATGTACTGGAGGTTGGGCCCGAAGGGCAGTCTGGGGATTCTGCTCGTGTACCTCGGGGACGAGGGAGAGGGCCTTCTCTGTGGTGGCTTAATACACTGCCTACCCAATTCCGCCTAATGAATTGACTACCCTTTCATTCCTATGCATGTTTTGTCGTGTGTGTGTTTTATTTTGCATGAACTCTAGCTTCAGTGGTGAAGGAAAGGCACTTAATACATGCTCAGTTTCTCCATAACTTAGTCCTAGTTTTGAAAACAGACTCATTGGCTGAATCCTGGTAAAGTCTTGGCACAAATGAAGTTACGGGGAGGAAGATACAAGGAGAGCTTGTGCATAACAAGGAGGAGGTAGAGTTGCACAAAACATGTTTTTATGAAGAGTTGCTGGTAGGATGAAGAGGGATGGTTGCATGGATGGAAATAGAATTGGTAGGGGTAGAATGAAAGTGCTCAGTGGTGAAATAAAAGTATTCTGCATATGCTCAGAGGCACTATTTAAGAACATAAGAGCCATGCTGCATCAGACCAAGGTCGCTGCTAACACTGGTGAAATGTAAATAAATTCTAGTCATTCTAAATTTGCATGCATGTATATCCTTCAGAGACTTTGCAGGTTTCTTGCCTGGGGGACACCTCTAATGACCTATGCATTTTCATACAAAGTTACCCAAAACCTATTGGGGAAGGGGGGAAGGGAAGGGAAAGCACATCACCCCTCCCCCAAATTGGAGAACTCCCCTTCCATATGAACTGCTGCGCTCTCCTTCCAACTTCGCTGGTTTCTTACTTAGGGACACCTCTGGGCTGCCTGTAATTTTCAGAACAATGGTCTGCAAGGAAAATAAGGAGATAAGTATGTGCTCTTTTGGAGACCTCAAAACATCAAGGCCATCCTTGCACAAAAACCCCTGTGGCCATCATTCTGAAATTTTGCAGACATGATGTTCTCTGATGAATCCTGAAATTTGTATCCAGTTCTTCCAAGGAATAAATAAATAATATTCCTTTATCCCAAGGAATAAAAATGTTATTGGCAGTTCCCTTTAAAAGAAAATCAAAATATAATCCTGCACCTATTTTTCTTACATTGGGCAGGTGTAATCCCCTTCTAGGGGCTATGATGCCTGATATTATCATCCAGTTCTGACCACGAGAAAAGAGTCAGCATGAAGCATGAAGCATGAAGCATGAAGACTCATTTTTCCAAACCTTGACTCAGATTTGGTGCTGAGCTGAAATGATCCAACTATAAATTGGCCCAAGCAGAAGAGGGATGTTTTCCAAAACGCTGAATCAGGGTGTGAGTTGAAGTGGGGTTGGTGGTCAGTGCACGCTTATGTATGTATGTGATCTATACATACATGCAAGCACACCACATGCATGCACACACCAGGGGCACACGCACAGACATATCTAGAGTTGCTCTTAAACTCGGTATATATATATATATGCGCAAATTTGTGTTGCGGGCCTGCGCCCAGAATCGTTTAAGAATCGAGCAACACCGCCGGTCGGCGCCAAGCTGCCCCCGACATAGCCCAGCAGCCCAGCGAGGTTGTGGCGCGGGATCCGACTGCGCGTGCTGAGCCTGGGGGCGGCGCGGGCCATGGAGACGCTGCGGCTGGGACTGCGGAGCTTCGCCCGAGGGGCGGGAGGCCCCGGCTGGAAGGCCTCACCGGGCGGGGCGCGCTGGAAAGCGGGGCGGGCGGGCGAGAGCCCTTCCGCCCCTGCGTCCTGCCCAAGGCCCCCGCCCTGCTGCGCCGGGGCTGGCTCAGAATGACGGCCCAACAGCGGGAGGCCCCGGGCCGCCGGCGATGGCCCAGCTCCAGGGGGCAGCTCAGCTTCGCAGGGAGGACGCCTGCAGCGGCGGGGAGGCCCGGGCCGGCGAGGCAGCGGCTGCCAGACGGGCGGAGTCCTGCGCGGGAGCCGTCCCCGTGGGCCCGGGGCCTCCCCGCCGCTGCAGGCGTCCTCCCTGCGAAGCTGAGCTGCCCGGGCCGGGGCGGCTCTCACGCGGGCAGCGAGGCCAGGCGCGGGCCGGGCCGGGGGAGCCGTCCCTGGGCGGAGCAGCTTCGCGGCCCTGATCCCCGCGCCCGCATTTGCCATGAGTGCCTTCCTGAGCTGGCGGCGGGAGGCTGGCGGGGGGCGGGCAGGATCGCGACTGGGCTGCGACGAGCCGGGGCTGCAGCGCAGCACCAGGCCTCCTCCCAGGGAGCCCGCCGCCCGCTCGGCCTGGCACCTCTGGCTGCCGCTTCTCCCCTGTGGCGCCCCGCCTGCCCGGGGGTCCGGCCCAGCCCGATGAGCTCCTGGGCATCCACTGTGGTGGCCCAGACAGCTCAGCTCTGCGCCAAGAAAAGCCACGGCCAGGGGGAGGCCTGCCAGGCTCACGGAGGTATGCCTACCCCCACCCCGTTGCCTGCCGTGCCCACCTGGGCCTCTGCACAGCCCCTGGCAGCCTGCCGCAGGGCCTGGCCCCTGCAGCCCCCCCCCCCCCCGTGGTGCCCGCATGGCACCTGTGAAGCTCTGTGCCGACCTCTCTCTTGCGCTGCACACAGGCAGGAGTGGGGCTGAGCACCATCTGGCTCTTCCCGCACAGCTTCCGCCCTGCCTCGTATTGTGCTGCGAGTGGCCTTGGGTCATGCAATAAAACTGCCACCCGGCCCTGGCCCTGTGTGAGGCCGGTGGCTGTTCTGTGCACCCACCACCACCACTTCTGCCCCTGCCCTGCCCCGAGCTCACGGGGGCAGAGAAGGCTGCCAGGCTGGACTGTCTGTCCATCAAGCTCTGACAAACAGCAGCCCTCCCAGGCCCTCCCATCATCTGCTCCTTGGGCCTTTTGACCGGAGATGCTGCTAGGGATTGGGCCCCCGACCTTCGGCACGCAAAGCGGGTGTTCTGCCACGGAGCCACAGCCCCTGCCCATCTGGCCTGGGGCCCCCTCCCTCTGTCCCACCGAGGGGTATAAACAGCCAGAGCCAGAAGGATGTCAGAACAGCTGGAGGTTTATGGGGACAGATACAGTGCTTCAAGGGCAGTGCTACAGGAGGGCACATGTGCTGGCGTCCCGTGGAGCCCCGGGCCTGGTTGGGTTCAGCTGCGGAACTGCGGCACAGGGGATGGGACGCGGATGTCCTGGCCTCGCTCCAGGCGTCGCTCGCAGTCAATCAGGTAGTTTACCCCATCTATCACCAGCTGCACCAGCTCCACCTAGCAGGGACAGGAACACCAGCAATGTTGACGGGGTGGGAAGGACGAAGCAGACCCTTGGCCGACTTCCCACTGACCATTGCTGCCTTGCGCTCTGATCCATCCCACTGCTAAGTGCAGTTGCTCTGATCTTACCTTGCTGTGTCTAGCACACGCCCCGCTCCCTCCGACAAGCTGTAAAGGTAGTGGCCTCCTCTGCTCCATGGCCCTTTGTATGCCCCATTTCATGCTTCCTTCCCTACACTCATGACTGTGTGGTTGCTCAGACACCCATGCCCCCAACACACCATAGTCTGTGCCCAGCAATGCCAACTCCCCATGGGTACCTCTGATTTGCCCAGGCGATCCAGGTTGGAAATGTCAAATGTGCTCCCTGTGGCTGCCGTGTCCACTCCCCCCATTCCGCGTTTTTGCAGCCTCAGGTTCTCCAGGATCTTAGAGAAGCGGCTGTCCTGCAGAAGTGGGGGGGGGGATTACAGATGTCAGTGCTGTGAAAGACTGGAGGAAGTTGCAGCTGGGAGGGGTCAGGCGGAGGGGCTGGCCAGAGGCCCCTTTTATAGCCATGGGAGGTTAAGGCCAGGACTCTGACAGGAAATGTCCTCCCTGGGGCTTAAACCATCCTGGGAAGGACCATGAGGCCTTTGTGGCTTTTTAGGAGTCCAGCAGGACAGTCATGGTACCCAGGACCCCTCCTCTCCCCAGCCCTTACTTTGCTCAGCAGCGGCAGCTTGATGTGCACCCCCGCACGCAGCCCAGTGCCAAGATTGGATGGACATGTCAGGATGTAGCCCAGCCTCTCATTCCACATGAACTCCCAGCCCCTCTCCTGGATCAAGCGCTCCACCTGCACGCACAGGAAGAGCACAGCACTGAACAGGCCTTCTTGTCTCGGAGGCCCTGGACGGGATCCCTCCGCTGGTCCACGGCATCCCACCCATGCACCCCTCTGCACAGCCTACTCCCACCCAGCTGCTCCAATGCCTGCAGCACAGAGCAGCAGGGTGGCCCAGGGCCAGTTCCATGACAGCTGGGATGCAGACAGCCTGGGGGAGGGCGAGGGGGGAGGGCGTACTCGCCTCCTTCAGGCCCCGGCAGAACCTCTCGAAGACTCTCCTCATGTTGCCCCCTTTCTCCATGGAGATGACACGGGTGTGGTCCTCCTCATTCACCCAGATCAGGAAGGTTTTCTCATGGTTGTGCCTGAATGGAGGGGCTGATCGTTACGGGGCAGGACACGGGGGCAGACTCCAGAACAGCCCTGCTCCCGGCAGGGGCTCCCCCCACACATCACTCTGAGAACTTCGACAGCCTGGCTTTCCAGAGACACCCTCCTCCTGTGTGAGGGCAGCTCTCCACTGGCCTGGTCTGAACGCCATCTGGCTCAGTTTGCGTCTGCCAGGGCACCAGCAGGTCGGGGGCGCGGGGGGCCCAGCTGTGCCCCTGCTGCTTCCTGTGCCCATTCCACCGCTGATCCACAGCCAGGCGCGTTGCATTCCGGCCAGAGCAGCTGGCAAGCAGGGCTGCTGGGCCACTGCCTTCCCAGGGCGCCTGGGCGGGGGTGGGGACCCTTGGCCTGTTAGCCCCTCCACAGCCCAGCCCAGCCAGGGAAGCCAGCAGAAGTCATACCAGATTCCTCGGGCATCAGGCCAGTCACGAGCCATTCCTGCTGCTGTCAGCAGAGGGGAGACAGGCTTGTCAAAGAGGAAGTGGTCCTGAAGAAGGGAAAAGGAGAGGTGGTGACACGCAGCCAGCTTATCCCGGGATCCCACAGCAGGACCTCCAGGCAGGACTGAGACTGGCGCCTGAGTGAATCCCGGACGGGCGAAGGAGCGAGCCCCGGGGCACAGCCCCGGCCAGTGGCAGCATGAGGGAAGGCCGAGGTGGGCTGAGCCGGAGGCAGGGAGTGAGAAGTGGTCCGTGGTGCCTTGCTGAAATCCCAGGGGCAAGCAGCACCATTGCTCTGCAGTGCCGGGCAGGGGCGGGGGTGGGGAGGAGGTCGTGATCTGCCAGCCTGGTCTCCTGCTCCCCAGTCAAGCGCCCCGGGACAGCCGCTCAGTGGGCTTGCCGCGCCTGCCGCGTGGCTGGCAGCAGCTCATGCCCAAGCAGGCCCCGCGCACAAGTGCGGCGCATGCCCCGACCCCGGCCACTCACATCAATGAGCTGCTGCTGCTCCTTCTCTGTCATTTCGCTGAGGCGGAAATACTTGCCCGCGAGGTCCCCCGTCAGGCCGCTCAGGGCGTCCGCGGTGACCTTCTCCACCTCCCGGCGCTCAGCTCGGGTGCAAGCTGGAGGCAAGCTGAGGCCGCGGATACTGCGGCCTGTCCGTACACGCGATGACAGAACGTAGCGCTCATCGAAGTGGCCAGCCTTGATCTGGGGAAGAAAAGGCACCCCAGGGATGTGGGGTGGAGTACACAATGAAGCAAACACTGGGCGGGAGGAAAGGTGTACCTGGGCAGAACCTCCCCAGTCCACACGGGCTCAGGCAGATGGGGCTCAGACCTAGCAAAGAGGGCAGTGGTGAGCCACCAGGAGTACCCAGGACCAGGAGAAGGAGACCGTTGCTGGATCAGACCAAGGTGGTTCCACACACCTGGTCCAGAAACCCCTTTCTTCCAGTGGCCAACCAGATGCTCCTACAGAGGGCATCAAGTTGAAAATGGCCTTTCCTGGTTCTTTCCACCATCTGCTATTCAAAGGTTTGCTGCCTGTGAACTGCAAAGGACTATTTCGCTATTGTGGCTAACAGCTGTTGATAGGCTTCTCCATCAGTTTGTCTAACTCCCTTGTGAAGCCATCTCAGATACTGGTCATGTTCACATCTTGCGGAAACAAATTCCATAAATTACTTCTGCTTTATATAAAGCAGTCCTTCCTTTTTCTGTCTTGAATCTACTGCCAGACTAATTGTATGACCCTGAATTCTACTCTTATGACATGGGGAGAGAAACTATGCTTATCCACTTTCTTCACACCCTGCAAAATGTTATAAAGCTCAATCCTAGTTTTGCAATCCTGACTTCTGGTTGGAACTGATGTCGCTCTGGCAGCTTCCCTTGGGTTCTCCCATGGGAGCTTTCTCAAACAGCTTTTTAAAAGGTTGAAAAACCTTTTCATCTTCCCCCTGGAATTAAAGGGGGGGCAAGGTGGCATCTGGACAACATCTTGGAGAAAAGTAACCCCCTCAAGATAGTGGGGGGCCTGGATTCCAGGATTATCTCCCCAGAGCTTTACCAATGCAAAAAGCTGTGATGAGACTCCTATTTCATAGGAGAAAACAGGGCTGACGTGTTCCATAATATATGCTTCAAGAAATATCAACAACTCCTGTGGGATGATTTAAGAAATATTAATATCTGAGAACATCTGAGGACCTGTAAGATCTGTTTGAGAGAAACATGAATGCACCAAGGAGGAGAAAGGGGATGGCTTCACCGCCAACTCCCCCCATACCTCCTGTGTCAAAAGTTTCGAAAACAGAAGATATAGGGGAATTAGTTACTCAGATAAAGACTTTATCTTCGCAATTTACGGAGCAAGCCAGAAGGTTGGATTTAATCCAAAATTCCATCACTGCCTTGCAAGGAGCCTTCGATTTAATTAATGCGTCATGGCAAAAAATGGAGACAAGAATTAACAAGCTAGAAGACTGAGTAGCAGGGAATGCAACTTCGACACAAATTTGTTTTAAAAATACCTCTGACAATTTCTCAACTGGAGGCCTTCACGAGAAGTTCCAATGTACGTATTATTGGGATTAAAAATCTGTCAAATGATGTAAAATTGCCTATTTTTGTGGATAAACTTTCGGATGAGATACTCCCTATCCCATCTGATTATTTACTTGATATTGAGCAGGCATTTCTTGTGCCAATACAAAAGGGACTGCCTATACCATCATAGTCCAATTTACAAAAGTCTCCACAAAGAATTATATCCCGCGTTTGGCAAGAGAGGGTGGAAGCCTTTCCTGGAAACAAGATATGTTATTTCCAGATTACATCAAAGAGGTGGCGAATAAAAGAAGGCAATTTATCAAAGCAAAAAATATGGCAAAACAAATGAACTTAGAATATTACTTAAAATATCCTGCTACACTTTGTATCGTGTCTGAAGGTCAGATGAAGAAGTTTATAAATCCTGAAATGGCGGAGGCATGGCTGAACGTAAAAATACACGAGATTCCTGTTACAACGCCATGAACTGGAATCTTTAAACAAGCTTTGTTAACTGTTTAGTCTACATGATCCAGGCTAGGTCAGAAGATAAATGATTATATATATATTTGTTTATTCTCTTTCATCTTTTGTTTTTTCTTGCTTTTCTTTATATTTTTTATTTCAAAATAGATATGGTATGCTGTATTTAAGTTAATTGTTTGAGGGTACAATGTGTACTTATATATTTAGTATAAAATATAAAATATATTACTGACTGTTGAAGGTTTATTTTAAGTTTTATTATTATAACACTATATTCCTTTTTTAAAATTATTATTACTAATCATCATCATCATCTAGGCTACTGGGAATGAACTGTAGACCTGTTTCTTGGATATAAGATTGATGATATGATATTGAAATGTAAGGGTTATTAAACTGTAAGATTGTTGAGGTTATAGATATAGTTTGTAAAATAGAATGGCATCGGAGGCTGGGGGGTATTGGAGTTTAAATTTAATTCTTTAAGGGGGAGGGAGAGGGAGGGGGGAAGGGGAAAGAATCTTCTTCCTTTTTCCTCACCTCCTTTCCTCCTCCCTTTGCCTTTTTTCCTCTTTTTCCTTTCTTTTTCCTTCTCTTTTTGTTATTATGGTGTCCTCATCAGAATATTGTATTGTTGGGAAATTCTAGAATTGATCAGATCGTTGGTATGTTTGGTATTGTATATTTCATTTATAAAGATAAAATAAATAAAAATATATTTTAAAAAAATCCTAGTTTTGCAATCCTATACAGAAGATCCACAGACTAAGTGGCTTTAAGAACTGGAGGAAGCCCTGCTGGGCTGGCGGAATGCAAGAGAAGCTGGTGATGTGGCAGCGCCACCAGCGAGGCACTCCGTGGGTGGGGCTCTTCAGCCGGCATTGCGGGTGTTACCAAGGGAGAACACACCCACACCCACGATGCACAGCTGTGCCCCCTCAGTGGTATATCTGCACTGGCCCCAGATCTGGTGCAAATAATTTCCTGCCCATTTATTTGATGGAAGGAAAGCGTTTGGGGGTTAAAAATAGCTCCCCTGTGGCGACAACCAACCTGACCATGTTACAACACAGGATATGGTGTAACTCACCTTCAAGCTGGTGTCCTCCAGATGTTTTGGACTTCAACTCCCATCAGTCCCAGTGAGCAGGGCCAATGCTCAGGAATGCTGGGAGTGGTAGTCCAAATATCTAGAGGGCCCTGGGTTGGGGCAGGCTGGTGTAACTCAACACTCGATCACATCACACCACCACCAGTACATAAACCCCACAGAGGGAGCCTGTTACAGAGATGACAGGAAGTGCAGCTTGGGGCAATATCTCTGAGGCCCCATGCCTTGCACACTTGGAGCTCACAAGAGGGAACACTGTTGATGGGAGACAGAGAGAAGGGAGCTTCACATGCAAAGGGAGACCAAATAGCCCGGCTCCAGAACACGCATGGGAACTCCAGCATGTTGCTAACACTGCTCTGCCTGGAGCCAGACAATGTTCAGGACAGAGCAGCCCGTGCAGGGGAGGCAAGGAGAGCAGCAACCAGGCTTCAAGAAGAACGGCAGCAATGGTCTGCCAAGTGGGATTATGGTGTCTTGTCTGAATTGTATTACTGTAACACTCTCCTCGCTGTAACAGCCGGTGAGCTGCCTGTAGGCAAGGGCCAGGCCCCCTGCTGAAATGCAAATAGTCACTCAGACACAGGGTTTCACTGTCGCCCTGGGCGGGGCACCCTCAGGTGGGCCCCACCCTCTCACTCCCCACAGACACCTCCTGTGTATCCAGGATCAGGGCAGATGTGCTCCAGAGACTGACGATGGGTTGCTATTCTCTGTGGCTCTTCCTGCTCTCTGCAGGCCACTCTTCCACAGGTACAGGATCCAACCCACACCACATTCCATGTGGTCCAGGAGGGAGGCCCATCCTGTGAGCATCAGCAGTGACAAGGACACACCTAGGCTGTTCCTCAGTAGGGTTCCCTGCAATTTTCACCATGATTGGCTGTCTGCGCAACAGCCCTGCACTGCGGATATTTGGAGACGGCTATCATGTCTCCTTAATCTTCTCCAGGTTAAGCATACCCAGCTGTTCCAAACATTCCTCACAGGACTTGGTTTCCAGCCCACTCACCATCCTGATTGCCCTTCTCTGGACATGCTTCAGTTTGTCAGTGTCCTTAAAATGTGGCAGAACCCCACTGTACTCCAGATTAGCCTGTCCAGTGTGGAATAGAATGGAATCTCTTGATCTGGGTGCTATGCTTCTTGTTAATGCAGTCTAAGATGAATTAGCTTTTTAAGCAACAGCTCACTCACATTTGGCCTGTCATCCATAAGACACCTAGATCTTTTTCACATGTACTTCCGCCAAACCAGGTCTCCTTGTGCCTTTGATTGTGACCTCAGTTCAGGACTTTACATCTTTGTTGAATTTCATTTTGTTGAACTCAGCGTTCTAGCCTGTCAAGTTCATTTTGAATCTTGATTCTGTCTTCTATGGTGTTAGCTACCTCTCCCAACTTCATCTTATCTACAAACCTGATAAGCATCTCTACTCCTTCTCCAAGTCACTTATAAAAATGTTGAACATCACAGGGCCTAGGACAGAGCCCTGCAGCTAGGCATGGTGGAAAATTCTGCCATGGATCTTGGTGAGGCCAAATGCCAGCGCATTCAGCCCCCCCGAAATCTGGCGGAACGAAGCCCCCCGGCCCCCCCACCCTGAGAAATGGGCCCGGAATGGAGCCTACCTTGGTCGGCCGTTCCAGTGCTCCTCAAATGGCAGCTGCGTCTGCAGCCGCCATTTGCATCTTTGGAATGGCCGTGATAGGCTACGTAAATACTTACGTAGCCTATCATGGCTAACGCAGGGACGCCATTTGCATCCCTGCAAAGGCTGTGATAGGCTACGTAAATATTTACGTAGCCTATTACGGCAAAAAAAAGGGAATGCAAATGGCAGCGGCTACAGTGGCCGCCATTTGCATTCCCTTTTTCACCGTGATAGGCTAGGTAAATATTTACGTAGCCTATCACAGCTAAAAAAGGGAATGCAAATGGCGGCCGCCGTAGCTGCCATTTGCGTTCCCTTTTTTTTTGCTGTGATAGGCTACATAAATATTTACATAGCCTATCACAGCTAAAGCGGGAATGCAAATGGCATAGGGTGTATGAAACCCCGCTTACCTGGCTCTGCTGGGTTCCACAGGTGGGGGGAGGTGATCCATTCCTCCCCCCAAAATCCTCGATAGGGGGTTCTGCTCCGCGGCCAGCTGGAGCTCCAGCCGCTGCCGGGCTGGTGTGAATGCAAATGGTGTCCTGTGTAGGAGAAGCCATTTGCGCCCCTACGCCAGCCCGTGATAGGATATGTAAATATTTACGTAGCCTATCACGGCTAAAGCAGGGACGCAAATGGCGGAGTGGAGCCAGCCGGGCAGGATTCCGGGGGGGGAGGAATGCAAATGGCATTCCCTACACCATTTGCGTTCCCGCCTTAGCCGTGATAGGCTACATAAATATTTACGTAGCCTATCACAGGCCAGCATAGGGACACAAATGGCATCCCCTACACAGGACGCCATTTGTTTCTGCACCAGCCCAGCAACGGCTGGAGGCCCTGCTGCGGGTTGGCCTGGCTGGCAGCTCTGCAGCCTGGCTGCAGAGCGGAGCCAGCCGGGCAGGATTCCGGGGGGAGGAATGGATTGCCTCCCCCCTGTCGAGGATTCCGGGGGGAGGAACAGGTCACCTCCCCCCACCTGCGGAACCTGGCAGAGCCAGGTAAGCGGGGTTTCGTACACCCCTACCTGCAGCATTGGCTACAGTTTCTCAACCAGCTGTGGATCCATTAAACAGTGGTGGATCCAGCCCACATTTTACCAGCTTGTCAACAAGGACATCATGGGAAACCTGGTCAAATGCTTTGCTGAAATCAAGACATACTCCGCGGCAGCTCCTGTGACAGCAATGAGACTGGTGGGGCAGGGAGCAGGTCAGCGGAGACAGCGCCAAGGGCCAGCAACAGCAAATTCTCGTACGCCAAAGCAACGGGGCATCCATCGCTCTTCCTCCATGCAATCACGAACCCAACGAAGTTGTAAGGAGGAGTCCAGAGCTATCTTCCTGCAACCCCAGACCCACCTAAGCACGCCCACAGATGCACACCTTTTCTTGCTTGCTTGCTTGCTTTTTGAGCATGATGTGGCCGTGGGGCAGCAGCATTTTTGCCAGAGCAAGACACAGCAGGGGGCTTGGGACAGGAAGCAGGAATGGGTCTGATGAACGTTTCTCAAGCCCGCTGCAATGTCATGCTCAGAAAAGATGCTCCTGCCCCACAACCACCACACTGCAACCACCAGATCTTGCCAGAAAAGTTGAACGAGAGATGACCCACAGCCACCAGATCTTGCTCGGGGGGGGGGGGGGGGAATGACTAGCAGCGTCCAGATCTTGCTCACAGAAAATGAGAAATGCTCCACAAGGCCAGATTTTGCTCAGGAAAAAACCCTCTCAGCTGCCGGGCCTTGGAGAAAAGGCAGCGCCCCGCCCCCGGGAAAGGGGGGACCCCTCGCGTAGGCTGCCGGCGGGCTCCCCCCCGCTGCGCGGAAAACACGGAAGGGGGGCACGCCGCGCCCGGGGCGCCTCTCGCCCTGCAGCTCGCACGCTCGCCCCGGGTTCTGGCCGGGGCGCGCCCGAGCCCGGGGGCAGGAGGAGGGCGCGGGCCGCGGCGCCCAGCCAGCCCCCGGCCGCCTCCAGCGGCCGCGCCCGCCGACGGGCCCGGCTGGCGCCCCGTGTGCCCCGCCCTCGGCGCGCCTCGACGGGCGGCGCCGCTGGGCAAGGCGGCGCCCCCGCGCCCGGTCGGGGAGGCGCTCCGCGCTGCGGGCCGGCACGCGCGGCGGCGGGGCTGGGCGGGAGGCGCGCGAGGCCCCGCGGCCCACGCGCCGGCCGTCCCGGGATATACTGCGTCCGTGGCATTCCCATGATCTATTAGACTAGTAGCTACCAAAAAAAGAGATAAGATTGGTTTGGCATCATTTATTCCTAGCAAATCTATGTTGGTGCCTGGTAATCAGCTCATTCTTTTCTTGTTGTTCAGTATTGTCCGACTCTTCGTGACCCTGTGGACCACGGCACGCCAGGCCTTCCTGTCCTGCGCTCTCTCCCGGAACGTGCTCAAGTCCATATTCATTGCATCCGTGATGCTATCTAGCCATCTCATCCTCTGCCGTCCCCTTCTCCTTTTGCCTTCAGTCTTTCCCAGCATCAGGGTCTTTTCCAGGGACTTTTCTCTTCGCATTAGGTGGCCAAAATATTTGAGCTTCAGCTTCAGGATCTGCCCTTCCAATGAGCACTCAGGGTTGATTTCCTTTAGGATTCACTGATTTCATAGAATCATAGAATCATAGAATAGTAGGGTCGGAAGGGGCCTACAAGGCCATCGAGTCCAACCCCCTGCTCAATGCAAGAATCCAAGTCAGAGCATCCCTGACAGATGGCTGTCCAGCCTCGTCTTGAAGGCCTCCAGTGTGGGAGAGCCCACCACCTCCCTAGGGAATTGGTTCCATTGTCATATCGCTCTGACACTCAGGAAGTTTTTCCTGATGTTCAGCTGGAATCTGGCTTCCTGTAACTTGAGCCCATGATTCCGTGTCCTGCACTCTGGGATGATCAAGAAGAGATCCTGGCCTTCTTCTCTGTGACAACCTTTCAAGTACTTGAAGAGTGCCATCATATCTCCCCTCAGTCTTCTCTTCTCAAGGCTAAACATGCCGAGTTCTTTCAGTCTCTCTTCATAGGGCTTTGTTTCCAGTCCCCTGATCATCTTTGTTGCCCTCCTCTGAACCCTCTCCAGTTTGTCTGCATCCTTCTTAAAGTGTGGTGCCCAGAACTGGACACAGTACTCCAGATGAGGCCTAACCTGTGCTGAGTAGAGGGGAACTAGTACTTCCCGGGATTTGGAAGCGATGCTTCTATGAATGCAGCCCAAAACAGCATTGCCTTTTTTGCAGCCACATCACATTGTTGGCTCATATTCAGCTTGTGATCGACAACAATTCCAAGATCCTTCTCGCTTGTAGTGTGGTTGAGCCACGTATCCCCCATCTTGTAACTGTGCATTTGGTTTCTTTTTCCGAGGTGCAGAACTTGGCATTTGTCCCTATTAAATGCCATTCTGTTGTTTTCTGCCCAGCACTCCAGTCTATCCAGATCACTTTGAATTTTGTTTCTGTCTTCCAAAGTATTAGCTATCCCGCCCAATTTTGTGTCATCTGCAAATTTGATCAGCATTCCCTGCACCTCCTCCTCCAAGTCATTAATAAAAATGTTGAAGAGCACTGGGCCCAGGACTGAGCCCTGCAGTACCCCACTCGTTACCTCTCCCTTTTGAAAATAAATTGTTTATATATGTCCCATTTTGCTATTCTAGATCTTACTGGATAAAAAAAAGAAATTAAAAATCATCAAGAAGAATGTAAGCATATATAGATCGGCATGGAGGATGGATAGCAAGACAGTTTTTCTGAACAACCCCCCCCCCCAACATATTGGTCCGAAATGAAATTGCATCTGACCACCACCACCACGCTTTTGAACAGCCTATTTAGAACCAATATAGGAAGAGAAAGGGGCCACTTGACAACACTCAGGTTCGATTGGGACAAATACAGACCTTACTTCGAAGAAGCATGTATTTGTGCAACATACACTGGAGAAAACCTTGAGACCAACGTATAAACACCTTCAGATTTCCATGTATCATCTTTTGCTTATCTAAATAATTTGTTCATTCCCCTCCTCAACCCACTCTCATCAGCAGTATACAGGTTAGCCATATGTAAGCTATAAATGTATCTGTTCAGATGATTATGTTAAATAGCTCCATAAATAAATGGGCAACAAGAAATGAATGAGTAACCAGAAGAATAGAGAACCTTGCTTTCTACTGTTTTTTGAAATCTGAATAGGAAGTCTTCCTGACCCCTGAACAACACTACAACCACACATTTCCATGGTATTTATTTTTACTGTTAACAATACGTATTTACTAGTTAAGGCCAGAAGAAATCTGTTCATGGACCTCTGCTGTGAATAAACCATGGCATAAACATGACTTCTCAATGTTGAAAGGCTTCTCTTTCATATGAATAAGTATTCAATAACAGCAAGGAATGAAAGCAGATAGAGAAGATGACAGCAAAGACAAGTTCCACCAGGGCAACTTGTGCTTGGAAATGAATTTACATACTAAAAATGCACTCAGACTCTCTCTTCTCAGACAGGGTATACGAACTACTGCACAGCAATAACGGCACTACTTTCTGAGAAACACAAATAAGAAATCCAGTCTGGCAGAAATCATAAAGGCCATTAACTTATTCTGTCATTCAAAGTTTTCTTCTCCTCAGTTCACAACCGCTTTATTGTATGATCATAAAATGCAATCTGTTAAGATGATCTAGCAGGTGTGCAAACCGAAAAGCAAATTAGCTAAATAAATTGGGTTTCAGGATAGCACTTCAAATTCAAAGGTTCCATAAAAACAATGGCATTAATAAAGTCTGGAAAGAACAGGAAAAGATGCATATATAAACTTGCTTTCAAAGCTTCTTATGCAACTTGTTACAAGAAAAAGTTGCTTTAGAAAGGCCTCATTGGGAGGAGAGAGAACACTACATATGCCAGGATCTGAAGGCTTTAAACACACACACACATACACGCTAGCAGTTCCCCTTATTTAAACAACTATGCGGAAAAACAGTTAAACTTGAATTAACTTTTGCTTTGAAATTGCTTGTCTTTTCCCTTGTGCAGAAGTATCCTCTCAAACCAATGGAGGAACAATTAAATGACAAGGGTCAGCAACATCCAGGACTGTTTTCAGGAACAGACTCTGTATTTTCACAGCAGAGGCTGCTGATGGTAATTTGTTTGCTGTTGTGAAAGTGAATGAGGTAGAACTGCTGGATAGCATGCTCCTTGAGGCAAACTAGATGCAGTGTTCTGGTAGGCTAGCATATCCATAGGCATGCCCATTTGTTGAGAATATGGAACTGTTCCAGCTGGTGGAAGGCAAGAATTCTGGTTCACATAAGCAGGATTGGACACAGAATCTAAACCAGTGCTTAAGTAAGTTGTCTGAGCAGGCTGAGATGTTGCTGAAGAATTTATAGTAGGAGCCAAGGACCTCAGTGAACCAATCTGGTCACCTCCTGGATTGTAGCCTTGAGAAACACCATGAACCACATAGGATTTGACCTCCTTGCAGTCCAGGGGACTCGTAAGAGTCTTCTCCAGCACCACAGTTCGAAAGCATCGATTCTTCGGCGCTCAGCCTTCTTTATAGTCCAGCTCTCACAGCCATACAATGCTACTGGGAAAACCATAGCTTTGATTATACAAACCTTTGTCAGCAAGGTGATGTTTCTGCTTCTTACTATGTTGTCTAGGTTTGCCATAGCTTTCCTCCCAAGGAGCAAGCGTCTTTTAATTTCATGGCTACAGTCACCGGTTCACATACTGCTGAAGCCTAGCTTGTAGGATTTTGAGCATCACCTTGCTGGCATGTGAAATGAGCACAACTGTACAGTAGTTTGAACACTCTTTGGCGTTGCCCTTCTTTGGAATTGGGATGTAAACTGACCTTTTCCAGTCTTGTGGCCACTGTTGAGTGTTCCAAATTTGTTGGCATATTGAGTACAGCACTTTAACAGCATCATCTTTTAGGATCTTAAATAGCTCAGCTGGAATACTGTCATCTCCGCTAGATTTGTTGTTAGTAATGCTTCCTAAGGCCCACTTGACTTCACTCTCTAGGATGTCTGGCTCACGTTCAGTGACTGCACTATCATGGCTATCAGGGACATTAAGATCTTTCCTGTATAGTTCTCATTCTTTTCTAGATGCTCCCAAATTGACCACTGGATAATCTGTTCTAGAATTTTGCCTGACTGGTTTGGATCTGCCTTTCCTCAGTTTTGAAAACAGTGACAACTTTTGACTGACTTCAGTCTTCCAGTACTTCACCCATTATACAAGAATTCTCAAATGGTCATGGACCGTGGCTCTGAAATAACACCGGCAAGCTCCTTCAGCACCTGGGGATGTGATTCATCTGGCCCTAGAGAGCTGGAATAACCGAGTGGTTCAAAATTGGGAAAGGAGTACGACAAGGCTGCATATTGTCACCCTGCTTATTTAACTTATATGCAGAGTACATCATGAGAAATGCCAGGTTGGATGAATCAGAGGTCGGAATTAAGATTGCTGGGAGAATTATCAACAACCTCTGATATGCAGATGATACCACCCTAATGGCAGAAAGTGAAGAGGATCTCAAGAGCCTCTTGTTGAGGGTGAAAGAGGAGAGTGCAAAAGCTGGTTTGAAACCCAACATTAAAAAAACGAAGATCATGGCATCTGGCCCCATCACTTCCTGGCATATAGAAGGGGAAGAAATGGAAGCAGTGACAGATTTTACTTTCTTGGGCTCCAAGATCACTGCAGACGGTGACTGTAGCCATGAAATTAAAAGACGCTTGCTCCTTGGGAGGAAAGCTATAGCAAACCTAGACAGCATAGTAAGAAGCAGAGACATCACCTTGCCAACAAAGGTCCGTCTAATCAAAGCTATGGTTTTCCCAGTAGTAATGTATGGCTGTGAGAGCTGGACTATAAGGAAGGCTGAGCGCTGAAGAATCGATGCTTTCGAACTGTGGTGCTGGAGAAGACTCTTACGAGTCCCCTGGACTGCAAGGAGGTCAAATCAGTCCATCCTAAAGGAAATCAACCCTGAGTGCTCATTGGAAGGACAGATCCTGAAGCTGAAGCTCCAATATTTTGGCCACCTGATGCGAAGAGAAAACTCCCTGGAAAAGACCCTGATGCTGGGAAAGACTGAAGGCAAAAGGAGAAGGGGATGGCCGAGGATGAGATGGCTAGATAGCATCACGGATGCAATGAATATGAACTTGAGCACGCTCCGGGAGAGAGCGCAGGACAGGAAGGCCTGGCGTGCTATGGTCCATGGGGTCACGAAGAGTCGGACACGACTGAACGACTGAACAACAACAAAGAGAGCTGGACTCACTTAAAGCAGCCAGGTGCTATCTCCTTACCTTTCATGGCCTGCAAGTCCCTCCTCATATCATTGGTCCTACTTTCCCAGTTAAAACACAATTCCTCTTGCAGGAGAAAACTGAGGCAAACTAGGAATTTAATAATTGCCCCTTCTCACTATCACCTGTTAACACCCCCCATTTCCCCCCTATCTTTTTCTTCTTCTCCTTCTCTGAACATAGCCAAAGAAGCCACTCGTTTTTGTTTTGGTAGCCCACCCAAGCCTCAACTCGGTATTTTTCCAAAACGCAACTGCTGCTCTGACAATGAGTACAGCGCTGTCTCACAGTGCTTATGATGCGACCGAGCGCCACGCAGAAATGCGCAGCGCCGTAATTGCGGGGGGAGGGGGAGCCTGAACAGCCCCATGCGTTTCACCATTTGTGCTGGCAGTGTGCGTGCGCTGCAAGCTGCGGTACTGTGCTGCAGCTCCTGGATGGATGGGCAGGCCGGCTGCCACTTCCACCTGCTGCTGCTCGCGCAGGACTGGAGGGCTGAAAACAAGTCGCGGCTATTCATGGCTGTGCAGCTGCCTAGATGTGCAGTGAGACATAGCCACATACAAACATCAACTACATGTGGACCTTCACTGCTGTGCAGGAATGGAAGTTTTAAAATAAAGTGTGTGTTTATTCACTGCTGCTCAGATGTATAGGTACCCAGTGAAAACTAGCCACAAAAAAACAACACAGATTTCCTGTCTGCAAATCCTATGAAAAGCAAGGTGAACAAAGAGCAGGGGGCGAAAGGAGGAGGAGGAAGTGTAGATCCTATCACGGGAGGGGAGGAAAGATATGGGTGGGGGTGCAAGTGTTACAATGCCACTAGACTGGAATACATATGTAGTGCACAGAAATGGCAAGCACCAAAAAACACGTCGTAAAAGCAGTTTCAGAAAAAGGGAATAGTGAGGGAGAAATAGTGACAGGGCCATGGGTTGGGGTGTGCATCATGTGCCCTGTGCATGAATCAGATATTACAATACTGGGAGAAAACACTTGTGTAGATTGGCCACAGCTGCATGCTAGCAACCCATTCGCCTGTTGCACAGCTGTCTGACCTGGAGCATGCAAGGATAGAGGAGCCTACCTGGTACAAGTATGTCTTTGCTACACAGGCAGTTTTAGTGAGGGAGTGGGAGAGGAGAGGGAGTGGCACCACCTGGCGCTCAGCCCACGCTTATACCTCACTATTATGTGGGATGCCTAGACTGCTGTGATTATGCATATATTTCCCCATGAGGGTTGCACGGTTATGCTCAAAATCCTACAAGCTAGGCTTCAGCAGCATGTGAACCGAGAACTACCGGAAGTACAAGCTGGGTTTCGAAGAGGCAGAGGAACTAGAGGTCAAATCGCCAACATTCGCTGCATCATGGAGAAAGCAAGAGAATTCCAGAAAAACGTCTATGTCTGCTTCAATGACTATGCTAAAGCCTTTGATTGTGTGGATCACAACAAACTCTGGCAAATTCTGAAAAAGATGGGAGTACTGGACTGCCTTTCCTGTCTCCTGAGAAACCTGTACAAGGGTCAAGAAGCAACAGTAAGAACCGGACATGGAACAACTGATTGGTTCAAAATTGGGAAAGGAGTACGACAAGGCTGCATATTGTCGCCCTGCTTATTTAACTTATATGCAGAGTACATCATGAGAAATGTCGGGTTGGATGAATCAGAGGTCGGAATTAAGATTGCTGGGAGAATTATCAACAACCTCCGATATGCAGACGATACCACCCTAATGGCAGAAAGCGAAGAGGATCTCAAGAGCCTCTTGTTGAGGGTGAAAGAGGAGAGTGCAAAAGCTGGTTTGAAACTCAACATTAAAAAAACGAAGATCATGGCATCTGGCCCCATCACTTCCTGGCATATAGAAGGGGAAGAAATGGAAGCAGTGACAGATTTTACTTTCTTGGGCTCCAAGATCACTGCAGACGGTGACTGTAGCCATGAAATTAAAAGACGCTTGCTCCTTGGGAGGAAAGCTATGGCAAACCTAGACAGCATAGTAAGAAGCAGAGACATCACCTTGCCGACAAAGGTCCGTCTGATCAAAGCTATGGTTTTCCCAGTAGCAACATATGGCTGTGTGAGCTGGACTATAAGGAAGGCTGAGTGCCAAAGAATCGATGCTTTCGAACTGTGGCGCTGGAGAAGACTCTTACGAGTCCCCTGGACTGCAAGGAGGTCAAATCAGTCCATCCTAAAGGAAATCAACCCTAAGTGCTCATTGGAAGGACAGATCCTGAAGCTGAAGCTCCAATATTTTGGCCACCTAATGCGAAGAGAAAACTCCCTGGAAAAGACTCTGATGCTGGGAAGGATTGAAGGCACAAGAAGGGGATGGCAGAGTATGAGGTGGCTAGATAGCATCACCGATGCAATGAATATGGACTTGAGCACGCTCCGGGAGAGAGCGCAGGACAGGAAGGCCTGGTGTGCTGTGGTCCATGGGGTCACGAAGAGTCGGACACGATGAACGACTGAACAACAATTGTGTGGGTTGCCTAGACTGCCGTGACTGTGCATATATTTCCCCACAAGGGTTGTAGGGAAGCTATGTGGGCTTCGTGCATTTGGGCTATGATCCTGCAAAGCAAAAATGTTCATGAGGGTTTGGCCCATGGTAGCAGTGCTTGGCGTGGAGTGGCCGGCCTCAGCCAACACTGAATGTACTGGCATATGGGGATGAGTGCCTCCCCCGTGTGGTGGGACGCTGCTCCCTGGTGTTGCAAGGAAGAGTTGCAGAAGTACAGTTCAGACAAGACACAATATCCGTACATCGCAAAAGGGGGCAGGGCGAGACATGGAGACAGTCGCGGTGCTTCTGCATCACAGCATGTGCTCCTCCTCCCCTGGCTTGCCGGTAACGGGCATTCTGTCCCAGCACCCACAGGTGTAGGAGTGGAGTTCAGTGTTGGGAGTTTGTGTCTGGACTCCCAAGGCAAGACACCTGTCAGGATCCTAGCCAGAGAAGCATCAGCAATGTGCTCAACTTTTCATGTGCATTCTGGAGACAGGCTGTTTTGTGTAAGGTACTCCCTTTGCAGGCAAAGCACCCTTTCTCCCTGTTTCCCCTCACTAGAGTTCCTCCTTGTGAGCTCTCAGTGGGTACAACATGAGGCCAGAGCAGCAGAGCCCTGTGCCGCGTCCCCTGCCAGCCAGGTGATGGTCTCCCTGTGTGGGGTTTATATACTCGTGGTGGTGTGCTGTGATTGGCTGCTGGGTTACACCTCTCCCATGCTCTATCATGGAGATGCTGGCAGGGCAGTGGTCGGGGGGGGGGTAGCTATTTTTAATTTCCCTCCTCTCATTGAATTCAATAGGTGGGAAATTCTTTGCACCAGTTCTGGGGCTGGTGTAAAGTTCCACCGTCAACAGGAAAGAGGCCATGGACTGAAGGGATATGTCATATGGTGTCAATATGCTTAAGAACATGAGGCGAGCCCTGCTGGATCAGACCAAGGGTCCATCCAGTCCAGCATTCTGTTCACACAGTGGCCAGCCAGATGCCCATGGGAAACCCACAAGCAGGGCATGTGTGCAATAGAACCCTCCTGTCCATGTTCTCCAGCAACTGGTGTACATAAGCATACTGCCTCTGATACTAGAGGTAGCACATCAGGACTAGTAACCATTGATAGCCTTTTCCTCCAAGAATTTGTCCAACCCCCTTTTAAAACCATCCAAATTGGTGGCCATCACTATGTCTTGTGGTACCGAATTCCATAGTTTAACTATACGCTGTGTGAAGAAGCCCTTCCTTTTATCTGTCCTGAATCTCCCCCCAGTCAGCTTCATGGGATGATCCCGTTGGGTTCTAGTCTTTTGAGAGAGGGAGAAAAATGCCTCCCTATCCACATTCTCCACACCATGCATAATTTTGTACACCTCTATCATGTCTCCCTTTACCCTCCTTTTTTTCCAAGCTAAACAATCCCAACTGTTGTAACCATCCCTCATAGGGGAGTTGCTCCAGCCACTTGATCATTTTATTTGCCCTATTCCACCCTGTTTCCAGCTCTACAATATCTTTTTTTAGGTGCGGTGACCAGAACTGGACACAGCATTCCAAGTGTGGCTGCACCATAGATTTGTAAAGGGGCAATATGATGTTGGCAGTTTTATTCTCAATCCCTTTTCTAATTACGCCTAACATGGAGTTTGCCTCTTTTACAGCAGCCGCACACTGGGTTGACATCTTCACTGAGCTGTCCACCGCAACCCCAAGACCTCTTTCCTGGTTGGTCACCACTAGCTCAGATCCTGTCAGCTTATACTTGAAGTTTGGATTATTTGCCCCAATGAACATCACTTTACACTTGCTTACATTGCACCGCATCTGCCATTTTGTTCCCCATTCTCCCAGTTTACTTTCCTCCATTGGGAGAATGTACCATTTATTCCTACTCTCTGCTTTCTGTTCTTTAACCAGTTAGTGATCCATAGGAGGACCTGTGCTCTTATTCCATGACTGCTAAATTTGCTCAGGAATCTTTGGTGAGGGGTTTGTCAAAAGCCATTTGGAAATCCAAGTACCAAATCACTCTACCAAATCATGTTATATATTATCTACATGTTTATTGACGCTCTCAAAGAACTCTAAAAGGTTAGTGAGACATGACTTACCTTTGCAGAAGCCATGTTGATCCCAGTTGTTTTCCGGGCCAAATTCAAGGTGTTGGTTTTGACCTTTAAAACCCTATATGGTTCCAGCCCAGCCTATCTTAAGGAGTGCCTCCAGCAACACCAGACAGGCTGCTCAACAAAATCAGCCTCGGATGGCCTTCTCTCTGTCCCATCAGCCAGGATAGCTAGGCTGGTGAGGACGAGAGAGAGGGCCTTCTCTGTGGTGGCCCCCACTCTGTAGAACTCCCTCCCTAGGGAACTCCACCATGCCCCCTCTTTAATGAGCTTCCACCATGCATTAAAAACGTGGTTGTTCAGGCAGGCATTTGGGGTGGGTTAGGGTATTTTTAGAAATATGATGTTTTAATGTAGAATGTTATAGTTTTAAAACAGTTGTATTGCTGTACATCACCTAGAGTGGCCAGGTGACCAGTCAGATGGGCGATTAAGAAATTCAATAAATAAATAGATGAGAGAGAGAGAGAGAGAGAGAGAGAGAGAGAGATTCTTTTTTGGCAGGGCTTGTCCTATACGCATACTAATTTTATATTTAATAATGCTTCAACCAATTTACTCGGAACTGATATAAAGCTGGCCTGTAATTTCCTACATTACAGGATCCCTTTATAAAAAATGGTCTTACATTGGCCATTCTCCAGTCTTCTGGTACAGAGGCTGCTCTTAGGGACATTTTTTTGTTAGGGACATTTTTTTTGTTAGAAAATCACAATTTCATATTTTAGTTCTTTAAGAACTCCAAGTTGGATACCATCTGGACCCAGTGATTTATTAACTTTCAATTTGTCAATAAGGTTGAGAAATTCCTCTTTTGTCACCCCTATTTGCCTCAGTTCCTCAGACTCCCTTCCTGAAAACATCGGTTCAGGCACAGGTATCTGTCCTATGTCTTCTGCAGTGAAGATGGATGAAAAGAATTCATTCAGCTTCTCTGCAATCTCCTTGTCCTCCTTCAGTACTCCTTTAGCTCCACTGTCATCCAACGGTCCAACTGCCTCCCTAGCTGGTTTCCTGCTTCTGATATATTAAAACAATTATTTATTGTTGGCCTTGATGTTCTTAGTGATATGCTCTTCAGAACGCTTCCCCCCAGCCCCATCTCTTATTGTCTGCTTGCATCTCCTTTGTGGAAACTTGTGCTCCCTTTTGTTTTCCTCACTTAGGCAAGACTTCTATTTTCTGAAGGAAGCTCTCTTTTCTCTAGTAGCTCCCTTAACGCTGCTCATTAACCATGCCGGTGACTTCTGGGATTGGTTTTACCTTTCCTCACCTGTGGTATACATTCTAGCTAAGCTTCTATTATTGTAGTTTTGAGTAACCTCCAAGCATTTTGAAGGAATTTAACCCTCTTGGTTCCCCATTTCAACTTCCTTTTTACCAGATCCCTCTTTTAGAGAAGTTTCCTCTTTTGAAGTCAAATATGACTGTGTTGGACTTCCTTGGCAATTTTCCACTGAAATGTATATTAATTCTGATAGCACTGTGATCACTGTTTCCACTTACGATTAAATCCTCCCCTCTGGTTGGTTCCATGACCCACTGTTCTAGGGCACAATCATTTAGGGCAGCAAGAAATTTAACCTGTTTGTCTTGACTGGAACATGCCTTTATCCAGTCAATGTGGGGGTAATTGCAGTCACCCATTATTACAACCCTTCCTCGTTTGACTTGGTTTTCCATCTCAAGATCACCCTGAGCAATCTGATCTGGGGGACGACGGCATTGTCACCCAGGGCACTTCTGTGGAAGAGTCTGCACCAGAGTGCAGCTCCATGGGGACAAGTTGGGTGGGAGGGGGAAGAAAGGGCTGGGGATGCCACTGAGAGGTTTGAGAAAGCCAGTGGGGAGCAGGTGGGGTTTGGCCTTGGGGAAGGGTGGGCTGTTCGTGTGACAGATGAACTGTGGGTGTTGGGGGAGGGAGGGGAGTTTAGAGGCAATCCAGGGAGGGTCTTCTTAAATGGGGTGATCCTGAGACAGTGTGTTTTTGTGTGTGTTGGCAGTGTGGGGTGGAAATGGTTTGGGGGTAATCTCCCTATTTTGAAGAAATGAAACTGAGGGACTTTTACAAGAATTTATTTTGAGGTGTTTGGGCAAAATTGGTTTGCCTTTCTGTGAAATGTGTTTTGTTGGAGCAGAAAACTGGGGGCGGGAGGGGGGGTTCAAAGGGGTGTATTTGTCTTCTAACCTCACCAGTTTGCCTTTCTATGAAATGGGTGTGTTCTTCAGTAGTAAATATTGTGATTACCCACACCCCATGGGAGCCATTTTGTGACCCACACCCATGAGGGCAGCTATTTTCTGATGATGCCTTCAACACTTCTCAAAAATCAAAATATGTTCACAGCCCCCCAAAGGTTGGGGGACACCCGTCCAGCCCTATCCCCATTTGGATGACCTGGAATAGTTCCATCCTCAGCACTGTTTGCTATGGGTGGGTTTTCTGGAGGCAGAGGTTCCACGCTTCCCATTTGCTTCCCGTCTATTTAAAAGCTGCTTTGTGACATTTTAAATCTATTATGCACCAGCACTTTGGTTCCAGGGAAGGGCATCTCTTTTGCACAGGCTTGGCTTCTCTCCAAATGTTCCTTGGGCCTAATCAACAGAAACCCTTCTCCCAACACCACAATGCTGGAATTGGTTACTCATTTCCAGTTCCTTATTTGCACTGAAGTTTGCAATAGAGCTCAGTCAGTAAGCTTAATAAGTAGAGTTCCTATGCGCCTTCACCCCAAAGCAAGCATTGACCTACCTTGTCTCATTTAGCCCCAACCCTGGAGAAATATCGCCTTTGAGATCCACAATCTTCCTCTGCATTTTGTACAATTCTCATTAAAGAGTGATTACCCTTGATTACAGTTACAAATAAGAAGCTGGGGTGTGTGCATCCCAAACTCAGCTTTGGGCCACCCCCAAATCATAAACTCAAATGTCAAGGAGGGTGTCCTCTCTTGGATGGCACAGAACAGAGTTGCATCCAGCCCAATACTTTGTTTTGGTGCAAGGCAGATACCATCAGGCACGGCACCCTCTATCAATAATTGTCAAAGCATCTTGAAACGAATAAGCTCCGGGTCAGCCTAAAGCTGCAGTTTCTTACTTATTTGTACCTACTTTGGATATTGTTGGAATGGGGAAACCTGTCTGACAGTGTCCTGGCCCTCAAAAAGCATTGGGCTAGCTGTGCTTGCATGCCATCTCGCAGAGGGCAGTCTCCAGGAGGTGTGGGTGTGGGCTTTGTGGCAACACAAAATGTGCTGTGGAGTGCACAACTCCAGTTCCTTATATTTCCACATGCATTGGCTGTTCTTGGTGTGAACACATGCCCTTAAGGGTATCTCCTGCCGAATCAAGCGCTGGACAGGAGGCAATCGTGTGCCATCTTGTGGAGGACCCTCTCCTTGACATTTCAGTGTGACTGGGGCTGGCCCAAAGCTGAGTTTGGGTTGCGCCCTCCTGCTTCTTATCTAGGGTAATCACACCGGAGAGAAGGGCTGCGCGGCTGCTCCCCCGGTTCTTTCAGGGAAGGCCTGTGCACCAGCCGGGCTCTGCCAAGGAGACTGGGCAGCCCCCTCGGTCTTGCCAGGATTCCTCCCTGGAGTGCTTCAAGCTCTGCATACCTTGCTGGCTTCCAGGTCCGTGGGGTGCTTCATGGTGCGGGGGTTGTAGCCGTTGTGCCGCTCCTCAATCACCGGGTCGAACAGATCTGCAAAGACCTGGAGCCATGACAGGGTCATTGCTTAGTGACCAGCTGAAGGGGTGGCAGGATGGGGGCAGGGAAGGAAGGCCGGCCGCCTCTGTCAGCACTCACCTCATAGGACTCTTCATCTCCTGCCACCATGCCAACAGTCTTGATGAAGGGGTGGCCAGGGTTGTCCACCCCGGTCTGGATGCACTGGTCCAGAGTCCAGCCGCTCGGGGTGGCTTTATCACACAGCTGGGCGTAGAGGGCTGGCGTCAGGCTGCTGGCCATGCAGTTGTTGTGTTTGCGCAGATCTGGGTACTCAGCACTGAGCAGGGGGATGGAAGGGGAAGGATGAGGGGTGGGGTGAAACCCACAGCTCTCTTTGTCATGACATATTCACCTTTGGATGGGTTTCCCTGGTGTTTTGAGAGAGAGTCAGATGGGTTTTCCTTGTAAGTACCAAGCAATTTCCAAGCTGTGGTTCTTTTACCTTCTCCCCACAGATGCTTCGCCACAGCAGGATCCTCCAGGTTTGCCCTGAATTTTGCTTTAGGTGGAACTCAGTGGCGGAACTAACCCTAACTCTTCTTTAAAAATTCAGTCTGCATGTCCACAGAGAATAATATAGTAATATTATTCATATATAGCACAGCTGAGCCCTGACACGGAAAACAAGCTTTTGGCTGGGTGTGCCATGGGGCTCTCCCTGCCGCTCTTTGCCCTTTGTCTCCCCTCTCCCTGACCTGCAGCAAGGAGAACCGAAGAGTGGGAGGTGTCCCTGTTTCTGGGCTCTGGAGACACAAGCACAATCCTGGTGTGCAGACATTTTTCTGTGGCTTCAGTGTCAGACGCTGGATGCTGACGCCACAGCAGAAGGTCTGCTTTCCCCATTCTTATCTTCACTTTGTGGCCATGGGCTCCAGCTCTTGTGGGGCTCCCGTCTGGGCTTTGCACAGTCACTGTGTTCAGGCAGTGCGGTACACCAACTGGGATGAGGCTGAACTGGGGCCTCTCCTCCACGCCTGCCTCCTAGTGCTTCTCTGATCACGGGGCCTGGTATGGCTCCCTCTGCAAACGCCCACCCTCATCCTGTCCATGTTCGTGACTGGAGCAGCTGCGCAAGAGTGACCCCCATTGGCAGTCGCAGCCACAGCAGCCCACAGGCCCCACGCCGTGCTGGAGGAGTTCATTGCATTAAGGAGATGCTGTCCTTAATCCGCTGCATGAGCAGCTGTCGCATGGCCTCCTTCCCAGCTTACAGGGGCTCTGAGCCTTTCCTGACCTCCCCTGGAGATTGCAAGGGGGGATTTTGGAGGCTTGCTGTTGTGGGAGGGGCATTCTGCCCCCTCCCCGAGAGACCATGGTTCGGAAAAGCTGCTCCTCCTTTCCCCAGCGTGCAGCCAGGGTGGTGACGGAAGGGCTGCCAGCACCATCTCAGAGAGAGAACAAATCCTGCCATGAGCAGGATGCCTCTTGTGCCTGGCCTCGCCTGGCTGGCCTAAGCACAGACAGCAGTGCCGTGGGCCTGGGTCTCCCTGACAGAGACAGGAAACAGAGCTATATGACAGGCAGCACTTCAGCAGGTGAAGCTTTGCTGCCTGAGGCTGACTTTTGAGTACCAAGGCAGGTGTCCTGTGAGGTGTCCACTTTCCTCCTTGGAGCCCCCATCCTCAAGGGGCCTCTGGGAGGGCATTTTGTGGGCAGCTGCCAAACTCAGCATTGGGAGGGGGGCTGCGCTCCGTGGCCCACGCTGCTGCTGTCTGTTGGCACTCTGGAATCTCAAAATGATCCCTGAATCCCATGGCGCTTCTGCTGCCACTCCTTCCCCCCCACACACTTGAAGAGTTGGTCTGGCCTCCATTCCTGGAGGAGTGTTTCTGGGGGGCTTCTCTGGGAAGCAGCCCATTCCCAAGGGCTGGCAGGATGAGGCCGGAACTGCTTGCCCTGTGTTGAGGGGGGCAGTGGGGGCTGGTGGGTCCCATTTCGGTGGGGCCATTCTGGGCTTCAGTCAGAACCAGCCAGAATTCTCAAGGAGCTATCCGAGGTGCTGAACCCCCAAATAGCTTCAGAAGCAGCCTGGGAGCCCCCGGTGTCCCCCCTCCGCCCCAGTGCTGCAGTCCCAGACTCTGTGCCTCCTCGGGGGGCACCTCGCCTCCCAGATGTGGATGCAGCCAGCGGGTGATCGGGGCGGGAGGCGCTCCCACGGGGTTCGCCAGGCCGCCGCAGCCAGAGCCAGAGCCAGAGCACGCAAGAAGAGAAGGTCCCCTCTGGTGCGTGGCGCCTCCGTGCCTCGCCCCAGGGCACCGGCTGAACGCCCGGCCCAGGCAGGACGCGAACGCCGCCACCGCCGCCCTCCCCGCTCCCGGGCACGGGCACCGTGAGGCCCCCTGGCCTCGACGCGGCAGTGCGGGCAGCGGGCGGCAGGACACGCCCTGTGTGCAGCAGCGCCCCCCGGCTCTCGCCTCCGGGCAGCTCGGGGCTGAGCCCGGAGGGCGCTGCTGCCTCGACCCTCGCCCGCCACCAGGGCCCCCCGGCCTCCGCGCTCCCCGCGGCCCTTCCCTGGGCCTGGAGCCAGCCTCGTCGGAATGCCCCCCTCGCCGAGCCTCGGGCGCGCCCGCCCGGCAGCCAAGGGAGCCCGGCGCGGGCTCTCCCTGCCGCGCCGCCCCGCCGCGGGCACCCCGGGCCGCCTCGGGAGCCATACCTGGGCGGGTAGAGGCGCCGCTTGGCCATCGCGGCGCCCACCGAGTCTCGGGAGAGGAGGAATCCCGCCGCCAGCGAGCCGGCGGCGCCCGCCAGGGCCAGGAGGCTGGCGGATCTTCGGGCGGAGAGGACGCGGGCGAACATGCTGGCCCCGGCGCTGCCGCGGGGAACGACGCAGGGCGGGCGGCGAGTTCGCGCAGCGAGGCCGGCGGGGACGCGCCGCGCATGCAGCTGCTGGCGGGGGAGGGGAGCGGCGCGGGGATTACGCCGCCCGGCGCGGCCCGGCCCGGCCCCGCCCTCCGGCCCGCCCGGCGCCCTGGGAGCGGCTTCAGCACCCGAATGCGAGGACAGCGCCGGCCGGCCGGCCGGGAGCCGCGCCGGGTCTGCGGTCCGCGGGGGCCAGCGGGCGCTCTGCGCGGCCTCAGCGGCGCCCGCTTGCCCCCTGGCCCGGCGCCGGCGGCAAGCCGGGCCGGGCTGCCGCGGAGGGCGTCCGGGAGAGTCCCGCGGGCCGCTCCTGTGGCCTCAGCTGCGGAGGGGCAAAGCCCAGCTCCTGCGGGCCACTCCTGAGCCGAGGGGCCGCCGCGCCGCGCCGCGCCGCGCCCAGCCCTCCAGGCGCCCCCGCTCCGGCAGGACGGCGAGCCAAGCCAGCGCCCGGGACGCGGCCCCGTCCTCCCGCCGCGCCTGCCGAGGGACCGGCCAGGACGAGGGCCGGGGCCTGCCGCCGCGCCACGCGTGTGCCTGGGTGGGCCAGCCAGCAGGGCGCCCCCGCGCTGGCCTGGGCGCTGTGCGTCTCCCGGCCCGACGCAGCCGGCCTCCTCCGGGAGACCTCCCGCTTTGCCCTTGACCGAGCGCTGGCAAAGTCGAAGCCGTCGGTTGGTCTCGCGTGGCAGGGGGCCGGGGGACGGCGCCCTGCGCTGCCCGGGCACACACCAGGAGGGGCACCCAGCCCAGAGGCGCCGCGCGGAATGTCCCCCTCGGCCGTGGCCGCGCTTCTGGCCTGCCCGCCCGGTGCAGCCAGTGCGTGGAGCCTGGGAGCCGCCCGCCAGGGTTCCAGAGGACTTCCGTGCTCGTCCCAGAGCAGCCCAGAGATGGGGCGGCAGGAGGAGGCCGTGAGCTACGCCAGGCAGCTGGCTGGAAGGCACTGGGTGGGAATCTCCTCCTCTGAAGGACTGCGAGTGCTGGGTGGGCACAGGTATTAGGGGTGAGCCCCCCCCCCTTTATCGAGAAGTATCATAACACACCAAAGCAAACAAATGAAAGTCTTGTCATTTCAGATGACATTCGCAGTTTGGACTATAAATGCAGCCAAACAGGGAAGGGCTTATCAAGCACAAGGGCAGAGAGATTTATGGCCCTTTATGTGGGGAGGAGAAAAGGGTTAGGTAAAGTTCCAAAGACAGTCATCCCAAGGTATCTTTCCATGAGGACTCGTGGTTGTGAGTTAAGGCCTTGTGTTCACTAAAAGAAGTAAATGGACATCAGTTTTCATTTTTTTAAAGTGTTGCTATGAACAAGCCCTTTGCAAAGCAATCCTGTACTTCAGTTAGGCTGTCTGAGGGGCTATAGCAGGATCCCGCAGGCCTGATCCAGCCTGCAGAGGTTACCTATCCAGCTCATAGAGCCTTCCTGGATTCCTCTGGCCCCTAGACGAATCCTCTCTGTTTTCCCCAGCCTGGGATTGGAGATAACAGCAGGGCTTCCCCTGCAGATGAGGGGTGGTGGGCAGACAGGTGGGCAGGGGGCTTGCCCATGTGGCGCCTTTTCCACAAGGAAAGCTGCCACAGCTAAGCTGGCGGAGTGCCCCTCCAGCCGCCACCTCAGTCCCAGACACTCCGGCTGCCCCTGCGGCTTCCCCAAGCTGCTGCACAGGTGAGGCCTCCCAGACTGTGCCAGGGCCCCTCCGGCTGCTGGCTCAGCATGGCCCGGCCCGCCCCCTCTTCCCCACGGGGGAAGTGGGCAGGCAGCGAAGCCAGTTCCCAGCGGATGTGCCACGAGGACCACCCTTCTGATTGCCTGCCAGGGGCCTCTTGCTTCGCCGGCCGAATGTCGCAAGAGTGGCCTCAGGCGATGGGAACGGAGGAGAAAGGGCGCTGTGCCCGCGAAGGGGCTCTGTGCGCAACCCCTGCACAGCCTGACCTGACACGCATGGCAGCTCGAGCACCTCCCTGCCGAGGACCCTCGCCTGCCGCTGGCCTCGGGACTCCAGGCACACGCAGCCAGCACCAAACTCCGTTCTGCTCCAAGACCGAGGGATGCGGGGGGGGGGGATGGGCTGCGGGCCAGCGGCCCCTCCTCTCCCGGCTCGCCGGGCCAGACCGCGTGAGGGGGGCTCTCAGGCTGCTCGAGAGAGCGGGTGGCTGCTGCCGCCGGCGGGCTTGGAGCAGTCGGTGGGAGTGGAGGGGGAGCGGCGGAGCGGCGGAGCGGCGGAGCCCGGCCACTCCGCTGCCGGAGGGCAGTGCTTCGGCCCTCCTGTTTCCCACTGCTGCCCCTCCTGCCTGGACCGCTCCTACTTTTGTTTTATTATATTGCTTTTACACGGTCGATTGCTGGCCACGTTGTGAGGACTTGCCCTGAAAGATGGGGCAAACATGTTTGAAATGAATGAAACATCAGACGAGGTATCCAGGGCTGGGGAGACTGTTCACAAGGCTCGGGCAGGGGACGGACGGGCCGAAGGCTTCCTTGGCCCACGCACGCGCAGGGCTGCTGGCTCAGGCAGCGCTCTCCCCCATGGGGCACTCTCGCCTTTCCCGGGGGCTCGCGCCTGTGATGCTGGCGCACGGGGCTGGGCTTGGAGGCTGGCAGCTGGGGGAAGACAGCCCCGGGAAGCGTCCGCTTGCCCTCGGCTGCTGGGGCTGAGCGCGGAGGAGCTGCTCCGTGGGCCCCGGGAGCTCCCTCGCCCGCCCCCGCCTCTGGCGTCGCTGCTCCCCCTCTGTCGAGGCGCGCCGAAGCTGAGCGAGGCGCTGCTCCCGCCCGACATCCTCGCGGGGCTCCGGCGCGCGCCTCTGCCGCCCGGCTCCGGCCGCTACCGCTACCGCGCAGCGCGAGGCCTCCCGCGGCGCTCCTGCGGGGGCGGCGGACCCGCCTCGCGAAGCCGTTCTCGCGCGCGCCGCCCGCCCGCCCCGCGGCACGCGGCCCGGGGCGATCGCCGCGGCGGGGCGGGCCCGCGGGCGCCCCCTCACCCGCGCCGCTGGAGGCTGCGGGGCCCGCGAGCGCCTGGGCTGCCCGGCCCGCCGCCCTGCGCGGAGGCGCCGTCCGCCCTTGCCGGGGGGCTGCGCGTCCCCGGCAGGCTCCTTCCGGGGCCGCCGCGGGGGGCGGGAGGCTGCCCGCGCCGCTGGCACGCCGGGCCGGCGGGCTGCTTCTCGCGCGGGACTGCGCGGGCGCTTGGGCACGTCCGCGGCTCCGCATTCACCGGATCGCGCGCTGATCCCGCCGATGGCCAAAGCGCCCTGGGCGGCTCGCGGCCCCCGAGCTCGCGGGCCCCTTCCGCGTGCGGGCCGCTCCCGGGCCCCCTCGCTGGCGCGCCTGCCGCCAGGGGCTCCGGCCGCGCGTCGGCCCCTCGCCGCCGCATCGGCTGGAGCGGCGTTCGCGCGTCCTCCTGGCCAGCGGTGACTCCAGCGGCGCCCGGCCCGGGTAGCCTCCGAGCGGGTCTCGCGGTGCCCAGCGCGGGCCGCTGCTGCTGCGGGAGGAGCGGCTCCTGGCCGCCCGGCGCGCAGAGCGGCCCCGAGCCTTCGCGGCGCGCTTCCGCGGGGAGCCTGCGGGACGCTGCGGCGCGGACCAAGCGCCCGCGAGGAGCGGCCTGCTCCGGGACGCGCGCAACGCTGCTGGGCGGGTGACGCCGGGAAGGGCTGGAGCGGGCGGCCCGCGCGGAGGCCCTTCCGCGCCCAGGCGGGGCGGCCGCGGAATCCCCCCTTCTGCCCGGAGCCTCCGCAAACCGCATCAGCCACGCGCGCCAGAGCCCCGGCCCGCGCTTGCATCCACTCGCTGCGCAGGGTCGCCCACGGTCGTGGTCGGGCGGCCTTCTGGGACAGGCCCCTTTCAGCGGTCTGACCCCACGAGGAACTGACCAGCCCGTCCCTTCTAATGCCCCACCGGCCCGTGAACGGCCCTTCTTTCCCCCGTCTCTCCAAGGGATTGCGAACGGCCGCTGCTAGAGGGTGTGCCTCGGCTTTGTTTACCTGTGGCAGGTGCGTCCAGGTGATGGCTGTCACGTACTCACTATGACCTTTGGTCTCTTCTACAAGACTGTGGCAAGAGCTACCAGCTGACAGTGTCTTAGCCAGGAATGGCAAAAAAGCTAGAAAGTGTGGCAGAAAGCCACGGGGCCTCCTGCCTGTTCACTCCTCCTGTTTTCGGGAGAGGATTTTCTGGAGCACAGCTGACACTATTTCGCTGAGTAGCGGCACCAGCCACTCTCCACCCACCCTAGGCTGCTGCTTCTCCATTTCCCTTCAGTCAGGCTATGAAGGGTGTTCTAGCTTGAAAACAGAGCTTGTCCGCACTTCTATGGTGTGGCTAGATAGGAATACGCGGCAGAAGCAGCCATGTAAAAAGGGCCACAGTCAGATTAGTTGGTGGTGTGGTTTTTGTTTTTAAAGCAACATGAGATGCCGTTTCCACCTGAATGTCCTCTCTGGACATGAATGCAAGCCTACACGTGTTCAGAGCTATGCCTGCCTAACGGACCTTTGAACTTTGGTTGGCAGCGGTGACCCATGCACAAGTCTCTTCGAAAATGGGGAGATTTTATTCAGCATTATAGTTTTAATTCCATAAACTGGGAAGGACCTAAATGACCATGACTCTTACTGCCCAATCACTCTGCTTAATCAGGATCACAAACTTTTCACAAGCATTCTGACAGAGAGATTAAACAATTTGGCCCCAAATGTCATCCATCAAGACCAATTTGGCTTTATTAAAACAGGTAAATATCTGACCATAAAAGAAGATTGCTCAATATTATTGTTGTTCAGTTGTGTCCGACTCTTCATGACCCCATGGACCATAGCACGCCAGGCCTTCCTGTCCTGCGCTCTCTCCCGGAGCGTGCTCAAGTCCATATTCATTGCATCAGTGATGCTATCTAGTCATCTCATCCTCTGCCATCCCCTTCTCCTTTTGCCTTCAGTCTTTCCCAGCATCAGGGTCTTTTCCAGGGAGTTTTCTCTTCGCATCAGGTGGCCAAAATATTGGAGCTTCAGGATCTGTCCTTCCAATGAGCACTCAGGGTTGATTTCCTTTAGGATGGACTGATTTGACCTCCTTGCAGTCCAGGGGACTCGTAAGAGTCTTCTCCAGCACCACAGTTTGAAAGCATCAATTCTTCGGCGCTCAGCCTTCCTTATAGTCCAGCTCTCACAGCCATACGTTGCTACTGGGAAAACCATAGCTTTGATCAGACGGACCTTTGTCGGCAAGGTGATGTCTCTGCTTCTTACTATGCTGTCTAGGTGTGCCATAGCTTTCCTCCCAAGGAGCAAGCGTCTTTTAATTTCATGGCTACAGTCACCGTCTGCGGTGATCTTGGAGCCCAAGAAATAAAATCTGTCACTGCTCCCATTCCTTCCCCTTCCATATGCCAGGAAGTGATGGGGCCAGATGCCATGATCTTCGTTTTTTTAATGTTGAGTTTCAAACCAGCTTTTGCACTCTCCTCTTTCACCCTCAACAAGAGGCTCTTGAGATCCTCTTCGCTTTCTGCCATTAGGGTGGTATCGTCTGCATATCTGAGGCTGTTGATAATTCTCCCAGCAATCTTAATTCCGACCTGTGATTCATCCAACCCGGCGTTTCTCATGATGTGCTCTGCATATAAGTTAAATAAGCAGGGCGACAATATGCAGCCTTGTCGTACTCCTTTCCCAATTTTGAACCAATCAGTTGTTCCATGTCCGGTTCTTACTGTTGCTTCTTGACCCTCGTACAGGTTTGTGAGGAGACAGGTAAGGTGGTCTGGTACTCCCATCTCTTTCAGAATTTGCCATAGTTTGTTTTGATCCACACAATCAAAGGTTTTAGCGTATTCAATGAAGCAGAAATAGATGTTTTTCTGGAATTCTCTTGCTTTCTCCATGTTCCAGCGAAAGTTGGCGATTTGATCTCTAGTTCCTCTGCCTCTTCGAAACCCAGCTTGTACTTCCGGTAGTTCTCGGTTCGCATACTGCTGAAACCTAGCTTGTAGGATTTTGAGCATCACCTTGCTGGCATGTGAAATGAGCGCATTTGTACGGTAGTTTGAACACTCTTTGGCGTTGCCCTTCTTTGGAATTGGAATGTAAACTGACCTTTTCCAGTCTTGTGGCCACTGTTGAGTGTTCCAAATTTGTTGGCATATTGAGTGCAGCACTTTAACAGAAACATCTTTTAGGATTTTAAATAGCTCAGCTGGAAGACTGTCATCTCTGCTAGCTTTGTTGTTACTAATGCTTCCTAAGGCCCACTTGACTTCACTCTCGAGGATGTCCAGCTCAAGTTCAGTGACCGCACTATCATGGCTCTCAGGGACATTCAGATCTTTCCTGAATAGTTCTTCTGTGTCTTCTTTCCACCGCAATCTCATCTGCTTCTGTTAGGTCCCTGCCTTCTTTGTCCTTTATCATGCCCGTCTTTGCACAAACGTTCCCTTGAGATCTCCAATTTTCTTGAAAAGGTCTCTAGTCTTTCCCATTCTGTTGTTTGCCTTGATGTCTTTGCACTGTTCATTTAAGAAGGCCTTCTTGTCTCTCCTTGCTATTCTCTGGAACTCTGCAGACAGTTGGATATATCTTCCCCTTTCTCCCTTGCTTTTCGTTTCCCTTCTTTCCTCAGCTACTTGTAAAGCCTCATCAGACAGTCACTTTGCTTTCTTGCATTTCTTTTTCTTTGGGATGGATCGAGTTGCTGCCTGTTACAGACCGCCGTCCATAGTTCCTCAGGCACTCTGTCTATCAGGTCTAATCCCTTCAATCTATTCCTCACCTCCACTGTATATTCATAGGGGATATGATTTCGGTCATACCGGAATGGTTTAGTGGTTTTCCCTACGTTCTTCAATTTCAGCCAAAATTTTGCAACAAGCAGCTCATGATCTGAGCCACAGTCAGCTCCAGATCATGTTTTTACTGACTGTATAGTGCTTCTCCATCTTTGGCTGCAAAGGACATAATCTGATTTCGATATTGACCATCTGGTGCTGTCCACTTGTAGAGTCGCCTCTTGTGCTGTTGGAAAAGAGTGTTTGCTATGATCAGCGTGTTCTCTTGGCAAAACTCTATTAGCCTTTGTCCTGCTTCATTTTGTACACCAAGGCCATGCTTGCCTGTTATCCCGGTAATCTCTTGACTTTAGCATTCCAATCCCCTATGATGAAGAGGACATCTTTTTTTGGTGTTAGTTCTAGAAGGTGTTGTAGGTCTTCATAGAACCGATCAACCTCAGCTTCTTCGGCATCAGTGGTTGGGGCATAGACTTGAATTCCTGTGATGTTGAATGGTTTGCCTTGGATTCGTACTGAGATCATTCTATCGTTTTTAAGATTGTACTCCAGTACTGCTTTTCCCACCCTTTTGTTGACTATGAGTGCTACTCCATTTCTTCTAAGGGATTCTTGCCCACAGTAGTAGATATGATGGTCACCTGAATTAAATTCGCCCATGCTTGTCCATTTTAGTTCGCTGATTCCCAAGATGTCGATGTTCAATCTTGCCATCTCATGTTTGACCACCTCCAGCTTACCTTGATTCATTGATCTGACATTCCAGGTTCCTAAACAATATTGTTCTTTACAGCATCAGACTTTCTTTTCACCACCAGACACATCCACAGCTGAGTGTCCTTTCGGCTTTGGCCCAGCTGCTTCACTCTTTCTGGCGCTACTTGGAAATGCCCTCTGCTCTTCCCCAGTAGTATATTGGACACCTTCCAACCTGAGGGGCTCATCTTCCAGCGTCATATCTTTTAGCCTTGTGATACGTTCCATGGGGTTTTCTTGGCAAGAATACCGGAGTGGGTTGCCATTTCCTTCTCCAGTGGACCACATTTTGTCAGAACTCTCTGCCATGACCTGTCCGTCTTGGGTGGCCCTGCACGGCGCAGCTTATGGCTTCACTGAGTTACGCAAGCCCCTTCGCCACAACAAGGCAGTGATACATGAAGGGGTCAATATTATTACAGCACCAAAAACAAAACATCTCCTTGATGCCAGAAAAGCATTCAACAAATTGGAATGGCCCTTCCTACTTCAATTTTGTGAAAGCATGGAAACGGGCACAAATTTTATAAAAGTCCTTAGAAGATTGTATCTCTCCAACTGGGTGATTATCAGGATGAACTATTATGATTCATTGCCTTTAAACACACAGTGGGGAACAGAGCAGGGATGTCCTATGCTCCCCTCTACTTGCTTTTGCTATGGAACCACTAGCAAACACACTTGGGCAGGATCCACTCTTGACAGGGCAGTGGGGGAGGTGCGGTATGCTGATGACATTGCCATGACATTGACAAACCCCAAAACCAAGCTGGCAAGAACTTTGCAAATCACAGAAGACTATTAAAGATCAATGATCGCAAATCAAGCATTCTTGGTCTGAATATGACACAAGAAAAATAAAATAAACCAAACACACTTGTAATATTTCCATCTCCCCTAGAATTAAATACATAAGGATTCATATTCCAGAGCAGTTGGGAAAAATTCATTAAGCTGTATTACAAGCCCCCTTTCAGGCAGATAGGGGATCTATTCTGAAAATGGGTATCACTTAACCTGTCCTGGCTCAGCAGAATTGCATCCCTGAAGATGACAGCCTTGCTGAAGCTGAATTCCCTATTTCAGACCCTTCCAATACATCTATCAGAACACTATTTAAATACATGACAGACAAATTTACACAATTTGTACATGACAACAAAAAGTCCAGACTTGTCAACAATGTCCTATTTCCACAAACCAAAAAAGGAGGCTTGGGAATGCCAAACATGGAGATTTATTCTGAGGCGTTCCAACTTAGGCAGTTGATACAAATTCTGGACAATCACTCCAGGAACTCAAAGGATTTAATCTACATGAAGAAACAAATAAAACTATTAATGAATTAGATCATCCGTTTTTAAAGTGCACTTTGTTAATACGATCCCCTGTCGTTCCTTTTTATTTCACCTAAAAAAAAAAAGAGAACAAATTTAATCAATTTCGGCACTGGGAGAACCATGGCCTTTACAGATTGACAGATTTGCTCAATGGACTTACCCCGCAAACTGGGGAACAACTGAAATCTGTTAGAAAATACAAAATTTAATCAGAATTCAATCAAATTAGCAATTTTCCAATATGCTGATTATGTATATCCTAAAATACACTCTGAAAACCTCCTAATACAAAACAATAGACACAAAAGGTCTGACCTCAATTACATATAAATTATTCCTGGATATACAATTTCCTTGAACGGATGCAATTATTCAGGTATGGGAAACAGACCTGGGGAAAACTCTTGATAAAGGGAAATGGGCTAAATTGTACTAGCAAGCCCCAGTGAAATCTGCCTCTGCAAAAACAAAATAAAATATGATTAAGGTACTTTAGAGGCGGTATTTCACTTGTAGACTTCATTATATTTATAAAAATATCTCACCCAAGTGCTAGAGGTGTTTTGTGGTCATGCATGGCAATCAATCAGTTTTGGCAAAAAGTTTTTAAGGAGACTGCTTTAATTACAGATCAAGTGATACGTATTTCTCCAATGGAAGGGTTACTCTCAATATATGACAAAGGGGCTATACAAGGAAGCAAGCTCCCAGAAGGGGCTCTAGAAGCAAGCAAGCTCCCAGAGAGCGAGCGATCAAAGTGAGCAAACAGGGAGAGCAAACAGGAGTTGGCCAGGGGAGTTGCAGTGGAAGAGGAGACAAAGGCAAAGTGGCGAGTGGGCTGGAGCAAGCCCAGGGGACTCTGCATTCTGAGTCGCCGTGTGCTCACCACGTGCTCCTGACTCCAACTGAATTGAGGGGGTGTGGCCTGTGTAATCCCAGCAGTTGTTTGGGCAGGAAATTTCAGTCTGTTTCCTGTCTCCTAGCTGAGCAGAGCAGAAGAAGCTGCTCTAGCTGGTCTAGGGTCTATACAAGGAAGCAAGCTCCCAGAGAGCAAGCAATCAGAGCAAGCGAACAGGGAGAGCAAACAGGAGTTGGCCAGTGGAGGTCAAAGGGGAGGCCCCTAACATATTTTTTCTCATTTTTAAAAAAATGCTTTTTCTTGTAACACACACTTCCATACCAGTGGGACTCTGTTTTTAACCTCCAGTGAATAGAGGACAAAGCACAGGCTACTCCAGTACTATCAGAAAGTAAAAAAAACATAAAGGGAATAGAAATAATGGAAGGAAAAGACTCTCCAGTGGTGGTGACCTGCGAGGTGTGTGCCATGTTTGTTTTCTTGCCTGAGATGAACATGGCCTACACTTGCAACAAGTGCAAGTTGATCACACTGCTGGGAGAAAAAGTAAGAGGACTGGAGCGGCGAGTGTCGACCCTCCAGGGAATAAGAGAACACGAAGAGTTCTTGCACAGAATGGGGGAACTACAGCAGCAAAGCGAAGTACAGAAGCTAGAAGAGCAACAGCAAGCTGAGGCGGAAAAGGGAATTGCTGAGGTGAGAAAAAATGAAGTACAGGATACTCCTTGGAAAAGGGTGGCAGTTAGGAGCAGAAGAACTAGGCGCCACTCTGCACCAGTGGAGGCAGTGGAACTAGGGAACCATTTCCAGGTACTTGAGGATGACACTGGAGGACAGCCTGCAGAGGAAGAATTACAGGGGAACCTGCATGAGAGTGAGCAAGAGGCTGAAGGCCAGCCAAGCAGAGGCGATGAAACCCAGGCCTACAGCTACAAGAAGAGAAGAGTGGTAGTAGTGGGAGACTCCTTGCTGCGTGGGATCGAGACCCAAGTATGTCACGAAGACCCATGGACTCGCCAGGTATGCTGTCTTCCAGGAGGACGGATGAGAGACGTGACTGAAGGGTTGCCTGCACTCATAAAGCCCACTGACAGGTATCCCTTTCTTCTCATCCATGTGGGAACAAATGATACCGCCAAGTGGAGCTACGAAGAGATGTCAGACATTGACGCTTTGGGAAGGAAACTCAAGAACTTTGGGGCCCAGATAGTTTTCTCATCCATCCTTCCAGTAGTTAGGAGGAGGATAGAAAGGGAACGAAAAATACTCCGGGTGATTGACTGGCTACGAAGGTGGTGCTGACGAGAGAGATTTGGATTCTGGGACCATGGGCTATACTTCCTGGAAGATGGACTGTTGGCAAGGGACGGGTTGCACCTCACAAAGGATGGGAAGAATGTGTTTGGCCACAGCATGAAGAACTTCATCAGGAGGGCTTTAAACTGAATCCCACGGGGAAGGGTGACGGAAAGTTGGGGGTAACAATGGACAAAGGCTTATGCACCGCAACGGAGAGAACAGCTCTAATAGCGCCCAATAATAGTATTTACAAACATGCAGGAAGAAAGCCAGATTATAAAGCACATGGTCTTCGATGTCTATATACTAATGCCCAGAGTATGGGAAACAAACAGAACGAACTGGAACTCTTAATACAAGAGGGAAAGTATGACTTGATAGGTGTAAATGAGACTTGGTGGGATGACTGGAATACAGCAACTGAAGGACATTACTTGTTCAAAAAGAACAGGAGGAACAGAAAGGGAGGTGGAGTCGCACTATATGTGAAAAATACATATCGCTGCACAGAAATCAGGAGGAGGAGCTTGGTAGCCCCATCGAGAGCATCTGGGTTAAAATAAATGGAGCAAAGAATAAAAGGAACCTGGTGGTCGGAGTCTACTACCGGCCACCCAATCAAGGAGAAGATGAGGATGAAACTTTTGAAAAGCAAATTGCCAAGGTTTCAAGGAAGCATGATGTAGTAGTCATGGGGGACTTCAATTTCCCCGATATTTGTTGGGAGACAAATTCTGCAAAACATGGCCCCCCCAGGAAATTCCTGACTTGTGTGGTAGATAACTTCCTCCAACAGAAAATAGAGGAAGGAACTAGAGGATCGGTTATCCTTGACTTGATCCTAACCAACAGAGATGACTTAGTGGATTAAAGGAGCAGTTACAGGAACTCTGGGGGAAAGTGACCATGTTGTACTTGAGTTCTTGGTTCTAAGGGAGTGTAGTCAAATGCGTACCTTGGATTTTAGGAAAGCTGATTTTAATAAACTCAGAACAATCATCAGTAAGGTCCCATGGCAAGCAACTGAGAAAAGGAGTCCAAGATGGGTGGGAGTTTTTAAAGAAGGAAATTCTGAAGGCACAATTACAAACAATTCCAGTAAGAAAAAAAGGTGGAAGACAATAGAAGAAGCCAATGTGGCTTCACAAAAAGCTTAGAGATGACCTGAAAACAAAAAAGGACACATATAGGAAGTGGAAGGAAGGCCAAGCTACAAAGGAAGAGTACAGGAAGGTAGCACAGAATTGCAGGGGTGTCCTTAGGAAGGCTAAAGCTGAGAACGAGCTGAGGTTAGCGAGGGATGCTAAAAGCAACAAGAAGGCTTTCTTCATATATGTGCATAGCAAAAGACAGAGGAACAAAATGGTGGTTCAACTATTAGATAAGGATGGCAAATGATAACAGATGACAAGGAAAAGGCAGAAGTGCTCAATTCCTACTTTGGCTCAGTCTTCTCCCAAAAGAGGGTTTATGACCCCCCCAGCAAAGTACAGGCCGAAGGGGCAGGATTGCAGCTTGAGATTGATAGGCATATGGTCAAGGAACATCTAATTACTTTGAATGAGTTCAAATCTCCAGGGCCAGATGAACTGTGTTGTTGTTCAGTCGTTCAGTTGTGTCCGACTCTTCGTGACCACATGGACCAATTCACGCCAGGCCTTCCTGTCCTGCGCTCTCTCCCGGAGCGTGCTCAAGTTCATATTCATTGCATCCGTGATGCTATCTAGCCATCTCATCCTCTGCCGTCCCCTTCTCCTTTTGCCTTCAGTCTTTCCCAGCATCAGGGTCTTTTCCAGAGAGTTTTCTCTTCGCCATTAGGTGGCCTAGAGTAATAAAGGAACTGGCAGAAGAACTCTCAGAACCATGTTGTCCTATCTTCAAAAAGGACAAAAAGGAGGAACCTGGGAACTACAGACCAGTCAGTCTGACCTCAATCCCTGGGAACATTCTGGAGCAGATTCTAAAGCAATCCATCTGTAAGCACCTTGAAAACAATGCAGTGATTACTCGAAGCCAACATGGATTTGTCAAGAACAAATCCTGCCAGACGATCCTGATCTCATTTTTTTTATCAGGTCACCTCCCTTGTGGACTGTGGGAATGCTGTGGACATCATATACCTCAACTTCAGCAAAGCTTTTGACAAAGTGCCCTGTGATATCGCAATGAGCAAACTAGCTCAAAGTGGGCTAGATGAAGCAATTATCAGATGGATCCACAGTTGGCTACAGAATCGGACTCAAAGAGTGCTTATCAATGGGACCTTCTCAAACTGGGGAGAGGTAATGATCAGGGTACTGCAGGGCTCAGTCCTGGGCCCAGTGCTCGTCAACATTTTTATTAATGACTTGGAGGAGGAGGTGCAGGGAATGCTGATCAGATTTGCAGATGACACAAAATTGGGTGGGACAACTAATACCCTGGAAGACAGAAACAGAATTCAAAGTGATCTTGATAGACTGGAGTGCTGGGCAGAAAACAACAGAATGAATTTAATAGGGAGAAATGCCAAGTTCTGCACCTAGGTACAAGAAACCAAATGCACAGTTACAAGATGGGCAATACTTGGTTCAACAATACAACAGGCGAGAAGGACCTTGGAATTGTTGTAGATCACAAGTTGAATATGAGCCAACAATCTAATGTGGCTGCAAAAAAGGCAAATGCTCTTTTGGGCTGCATTAATAGAAGCATAGCTTCCAATTCCCGGGAAGTACTAGTCCCCCTCTACTCAGCACTGGTTAGGCCTCATCTGGAGTACTGTGTCCAGTTCTGGGCACCACACTTTAAGAAGGATGCAGACAAGCTGGAGAGGGTTCAGAGGAGGGCAACAAAGATGATCAGGGGACTGGAAACAAAGCTCTGTGAAGAGAGACTGAAGGAACTGGGCATGTTTAGCCTTGAGAAGACTGAGGGGAGATAGGACAGCGCTCTTCATGTACTTGAAAGGTTGTCACAGAGAGGAAGGCCAGGATCGCTTCTCAAACATCCCAGAGTGCGAGACACGGAATAATGGGCTCAAGTGACAGGAAGCCAGATTCCGGCTGAACATCAGGAAAAACTTCCTGACTGTTAGAGCAATATGACAATGGAAGTCATTCCCTAGGGAGGTGGTGGGCTCTCCCACACTGGAGGCGTTCAAGATGAGGCTGGACAGCCATCTGTCAGGGATGCTTTCACTTAAGATTCCTGCACTGAGCAGGGGGTTGGACTCGATAGCTTTATAGGCCCCTTCCAACCCTACTATTATATGATTCTATGGAAACAATTTAAAAAACAAGGTTGTTCTGACATTCTTTTGGGTAGCGGCTAGGATGGAAACAGTGAAGAATTGGAAAAAGCACTCAGGGCAGAATTCACCAGGGCGCTTATACCCTCTCCGATTCTCTTATGCCCTGCCAATTCTGTTGCACAAGTGGGGACTACTTTGGGATGAGTGAAATCTTATCAGGACAGTGCTGAGACCGGACTGGGAGCCAGGAGATCTGGGTTCTAGTCCCTACTTGGCCATGGAAGCTCAATGGGTGACTCTGGGCCAGTCACAGACTCTCAGCACAACCTACCTCACAGGGTTGTTGTGAGGATAAAGTGGAGCAGAGAAAAATGTAAGCCGCCTTGGGTTCCCTGCAAGAGGAAAAAGGGTGGGATATAAATTAATATAATTAATATAAATTAATAAAAAAAAGAAATGATTATGCCACAGCAGGAAGAAAACGTCTCTGTGCATGGGGTGTGCATGCTTATCTTCCTGTTTGCTGTGCCATATTTAATCATGGAACACTTTATCTGGTGCTGCTCGACAGAGAGGCCTTGCTAAATCTGGACTTGAGTATGTGACTTACTGCTGTTGCCTTCATGGAAGAATTGCTTGCTCAATGTAAGGTCTCCAAGCCTTGACTAGCTCTGTTCCGGACTGTTTCTTAAAGTAAACATGCCATATTCCGCCACATCCGGGCTGTTTATGCATGCTCATGCGCCAAGCAGCTTGCACACATCGTGTCTTTAATTTAAACACTTATAGCCCACCTTTCCGTGCAAAAGCGTCTTTCCGTGCAGCCAGAGTTCATGCTAGCTGCAAGTGGCACTTGTAAATGCATCTCCAGCACCAAGGAGCTGAGCGCGGTCTGCGGCAGCCCGAGGATGCTGAGACGCGGTGCGCCCGCACCGCACCATTCCGCTGGGCCGCAAGCGAGCCGGGGAAAGTCTGCCTGGGGGCGCCCCGCTCTGTTCCCCGGCCACTCCGGAGATCCGCGACCGTCCCTCCTGCCCGGAGCCACCCCGCGAGAGGAGGCAGACTGGGGCAGGCCCAGGCCCAGGCCCAGGCCCGGCTCCGGCGCCCCCGTGCAGGCTGCGCGCCGGCGCGCGTTCCCGCAGGCGAGGGCAGCGCCGCGAGCGGGCCGCGCTGCTGCCCCCGCGGCCGGCACGCCCACAGCCGCCGCAGGCCGGAGCGCCGCGGGGGGTGCCGGCAGCGGAAGCCGGCCTCGCCGCGGCGGGCGGGCGGGCGCGCGCCCGAGGAAGGCCCCGCCGGGGAGGCCTCGCCCGCCCCCGCGGACTGCCCGCCGCCCCGCGGCGCCCTCCCTCGCCGGCGCAGCCACGCGCCGCGCCGCGCCGCCGCGGAAGCGGCAGGACGAAGCCGCCTGACCCCGGCGCGCCCCACCTCCGCCACGCACCGATTGGCCGCCTCCCGGCAGCAGACACGCCGCCATTGGCCCGACGGAGGCTGGCGGGCGGGACGCGCGGGCGGGGCGGGGCCTTGGCTCCGCCCCCTGTCCGGGCCTGGAGGGGCGGGGTCGGCAGGGAGAATTTCTGCAGGAGCCGCTTCTCTCCTCCCCGCGCGGCTCACTCTGCTGCCCCGCGAGGCGAGGCGAGGCGGCTGGCCCGGCCCGGCCCGGCCCGCCTCCGGTGTGCGGCGGGCCACTCCTCGGCCAGCGCCCGCCAGGTGCCTCGGCCTGCAGCGCTCTCCCCCAGCCCGCGGAGCCGAAGGTGAGGGTCGGCGGGCAGGACGCCCGGAGGGCCGCGCGCCGCCCGCCCTGGGCCAGGGGCCCGCGCCCCGCGCTCGCCGCGCGTCCCTGCAGCCCGGGTGTTGCTGCCTCGGGCTTCCCCTCCGCGAGCCGTCGCAGCGAGTGCGAGGGCTCCTGGAAGAAGCCTGGCGGGGCCTCCCCGCGGAGCGGGCGACGCCGGCGGAGTCGGCGAGGCCCGCGCCCGCGCCAGGCCTGCCGCGCTCAGGCTCCGTGGCGCAGCCGCGAGCGGGCTTCTGCCGATGGCCGCGGGCGCGGCGGGCGGGCCGCTCTGGGCCCGGGGCCCGCGTGGGACCTCGGCCGGGCGCGGGGCGCAGAGAGCGGCCTCTCGCGTGCGCGTCTCGGAAGCGCTGTCCGGAAACGCGGGTCTGCTGCAGGCTCGGGGAAGGCCGGCCGAAGGCGAGGGACTGCCGCGGAAGCGCCGGCGAGCGGAAGCCCCCACGCAGGCCTGCCGCGCGCTTCCGCGGGGAGGGTGAGCCCCGCTCCGGGCCCCGCCCGAGGCGAGCAGAGCGCCTTCCCTGCTTCCGAGCTCGGTGTTGGCAGACGCCTGTTCTGACACGGGCACTCGCGGGCCTCCTTGGCCCGGCGTATGGAGGAGCCCGCGCCCTCATCCAGCCGTGCCCCGCGGGCTGCCTCTCTGGAGCTGCTCGGGGCTCCCAGCCTAAGCTCTTCCTCTTTGCCGCAGGCTTCCTGGGTTGGTGAAGCGTCAGCTTTAGGAAAGCGGCCTGTGCCCTCCAAGGCTGCTGATCCAGTGGAAGCTGCTGCCAGGCCCACCTCCTAATGCGCCTTGATTCAGCCGGCAGCCTGAGCCATGCAGCAGTGTAAGGCAGTCTAGCCCACGCCTGCGAGGGGAGGATGCCCCTCCCAGCCCGTGGGGGAGAGGGCTCGCTGCCTTCCCCACGTCTCTGCTTGCCACGGCAGCGCCTCTCTCTGCTGCCCCGTTGCCTTTGCCTGTGTGCTGGGCTTTCTTCTGATTCTGGCTTGCTTGCAGAGCGGGGATGGTTGGTCTCCCAGACTGGAATGTTGTCCTGGACGACCACCCTTAAGGGCGACATCACGGCTCCCAAGTTCTTTGTGGGCTCCCGAGATGACGAGGTGGGCTTCCTGGGATCAGACATGAAGATGGACGAGATCGATTTCTTTGAGGATGAGGAGGAAGAGGAAGAGTCGGTAAGGAGCCCAGGGTCGGTGCTTGTGTTGGCGGCAGCTCCCTTGCCCAGTGGTTTTGCTTGTGCCTCCAGGATTAGGTGGGCTGTAAGTACAAGCACATTTATGAGACTGGAGGCTGGTGGCAAGGAACCTTGCGGCTTCCCTGGATAAGCCTGTGGCCAGGCAGTCTGGCAATTCTTTCAGGTAGATTCAGAGTGTTGCAAAAGCAGCAGCCACGTTGGGCAGCTTTCTGTACTGCTGAGGGCTGCTGAGAAAGAGAGACATTTTCCTCCTTGGAGGATCTGTTCACTTACTCCCAAGGACTCCCTTTTAAGGTAGTGGGTCATCTCGAAGCCTGCCATGAACTAAGCACGTAGGGAGTCGCTGTTCTATCTAGCGCCCCCACCCCCTGATCTGTCCCTTTAACTGTTCCCAGATGTCATGCAACACACAGAGCTGGGAGTGGTGGTGTGGAGCTGCTGCTTTTATCCCCACCCTGTTGCCTTTTCCCCCTTTTGGGCTGCCTTTGGATGGGGGGGAGTTTGCTCTGACTTGTCCCTTCTAGTCCCTTCTCCCAAGCCTTGCTGAAGATTTTCCTGGCATGGCTGGGTGATGTGGGGGAAGGGGCTGCTGCATGAGAATGCCCGCTGCCCAAGGCAGAAGCTGCCTGGCTTTCTGTCCATGTGCTGGCATTTCCTCAGCCTCCGGAGCGGCAGATTGTGGTTGGCATTTGTGCCATGACCAAAAAATCCAAATCAAAGCCAATGACACAAATCTTGGAGCGGCTGTGCAAGTTTGAGTACATCACGGTGGTGATCATGGGGGAAGACGTCATTCTGAACGAGCCTGTGGAGAACTGGCCACCCTGTGACTGCCTCATCTCTTTCCACTCCAAAGGTAAACCTACCTCCTGATGCCCCAAATCCTCTGGCTGATGCCTGTTAATGGCCGGTGCTGAGGCTAGTTCCTCTTGTCTTTCAGGGTTTCCACTGGACAAGGCTGTTGCTTATGCCAGGCTTCGCAGCCCTTTTCTGATTAATGATCTTGATATGCAATATTACATTCAGGACAGGTAGGACTCTGGCATAAACAGAGGTGAACTCTGTGGGGTAAGGTGGGCCAGCAGAGGAGAAGGATCATTCCCAGGGCTGGTTGTGTGCTGCAGGTGCAGAATGCAGTTTCTTGAGAGTTTACGTTTATGGTTTTTAAAGCCACGTTTTCCAGCCCCATGACTGGAAAGCTTAAGGTTAGAAGCCCGTGACCAGTGTCTGTGGTAGAGCAGGAAAGCCAGCACGGGGGAGGGAGGCAGGGCAGAGGCTGAATAGATGATCCAAAACAAGCAGACATTTGCGGAAGTGATTAATTGCGCTATATTGGGTTTTTCTTGATGCAGAGTTTAAATAAACTCTGATGTCCTTGTCCTGTATCATAACTCACTGCTAAGCAGAGTAGCAAGGAGGGTGTCTTTACTTCTAAGGCAGCTTAGCCTGAGACCTGACTGGGCATTGGTGGTCTCTCAGCTGGGCCTTCCCCGCAAAGAAGGGGCCTTGGATGCCACATTTCAGGGGAGACTGCCTGACTGTGCTGGACACTCTGTGGGCCCAGGCAAGCAGGAAGTGAGGCCATCCTTGTGGTGGTAGCCCTGCTGTTGCTCCATGTCCTCTGCAGGCGGGAGGTGTACCGGATCCTGCAGGAAGAGGGAATAGACTTGCCCCGCTATGCTGTGCTCAACCGAGACCCTGACAAGCCAGATGGTGAGTGGCTTGGGAGGGGAGGGTGGGACTGCTGCTGGCGGAAGGAGTCAGCCTGGCCCTGGGTTGCCCTGAGCCAGTCACGTGGGTGAGGCTCTCCTGGAGATGTCAGGGCATGGCTGGTACAGCTGGGGAAGGGTTTTGCCATGGGCCTGTGGCAGCAGGGTTGGGGGCTGGACAAACGTCCTGCTCTCCAGTTGGCAAATGCCAAACAGTTGACTCCTTCTGCCAGCCCCTGCGATGCCCCTTAAGGATGACAGATTCCGAAGGAGCCCTTCTCTCCTAGCGTCTGCTGGCAGCCAATTACCCTTCCTGTCAGGCCGTCAGATATTTATTTGTTTTTTATTTCTAGCCCACTTTTTCTTCAAGGGCCTCAAGCACCCCCCACCCCCCAGTTTGGGCTGAGAGAGAGAGAGACAGAGAGAGACTTAGTCCGTGGGCTAAAAGCTGAAAACTGACATATTGGTACCAAGTAAGGTGGCAAAATTTCACAGGTTAAATTCAGAAAAGTCTGTTGTGAAAATGGATCCACCAGCAAAAGGAAGCATGCTGCCACAACACTGGCAACATCGTGATTGCATTATTCATTGATCTGCTGAAACATCAACTGCAAGGCTGGTGTCCCCTCAGACCCTTCAACCACAGCAAGCCTTGTTGAAAGCATCAGAAATCAGAAACCATAAAGCAATCGTAAGGGTGGCTGAAGATTTAGCAGAGGACGAAATACTTACATTGCAACGCCATAGGAAGTGCTGCAGCCTGTTTACAGTGGAAAAAGTTTGGATGCTATCATTTCTGAAGGTAACACAACTATTGAATCTAAGACAGAGGGACATGTTCAAAAAAACGTCCAGCAGACAAGGACCAGGCTCTTCTATAGTTTATGAGGCTAACGGCATCTTCTGTGAGGAAAAAAACCAAGTGTTTGAAAAGGCAAAAAACAAGAGAGCCTTTGGTTCAGTGTTGTAAACTACGTGCACAGGCTGGTACCAGAAGTGCAGCCATTAGGAAATTGCATACAAGGATGATTGCCATTGTCAACAGAGATCTTGTAGTTGCAGAAGCTCACTACCACCGGTCCTGTTACCTACCCTGTCTCCCCAAAGAATGAATCTGCTTGCAACGGTTCAGTCTGTTGTGATGGTACCAGAAATAATGATGAACTTCTGTATGATGAAATAGCTAACGAGGCATACAAAGAACTATTTTCATTCATAAGGAATGAACTGTTTATTATTTATTTATTAGATTTATTAGCTGCCCATCAGGCCGGCTACCCAGCCACTCCAGGCGGCGTACAACACTAATAAAACGAAATACAACGAATTTACATAATCAACTGAACAACACAGCATAACAAAACAACACTGCTCTAAAAAACTCTTAACACACCCCAAATGCTCGCCTGACCAGCCAGGTTTTTAAAGCCTGGCGGAAGCTCGTCAAAGAGGGGGCATGGCGGAGGTCACTAGGGAGGGAGTTCCACAGAGTGGGGGCCACCACAGAAAAGTCCATCTCCCTAGTCCTCACCAGCCTAGCTGTCCTTGCTGGTGGGACACAGAGAAGGCCATCCGAGGCTGATCTTGTTGAGTGGCGTCCCTGGTGTTGTTGGAGACACTCCTTAAGATAGACTGGGCTGGAACCATATAGGGTTTTAAAGGTCAATGCTAACTCCTTGAATTGGGCCCAGAAAACAACTGGTAACCAGTGCAACTCCTTCAGCACTGGAGTGATGTGATCTTGCTGATGGCTGGCTTTAATCAGGTGGGCCGCCGTGTTCTGCACCAGCTGCAACTTCCAAACCATCTTCAGGGGAAACCCCATATAGAGTGCATTAGTAGTAGTCGTCTAGGCAAGAGGAGACCAGGGCATGAACTACTGATGGGAGCAGATGGTTAGGGAGGCGGGCGCAGCCGCTGTATCAGATGGAGTTGGTACAGTGTTGCCTGGTTCTCGGCTGACACCTGAGCCTCCATGGACCGCTGGGAGTCTAAAATGATCCCCAGACTGCAGACCTGGCCCTTCAGTGGTAGCTGCACCCCATTAAACACCAGGTCAACATACCCCAACCTCCCTTGTCTCCCACAAAAAGTAGTTCGGGTTTGTCAGGGTTCAGTTTCAGCTTGGTCCTTCCCATCCAGCCACTCACCAACTCCAGACACTTGGACAGGGTTTCTACAGCCAACCGTGGCGAGCATTTGAATGGGAGGTAGAGTTGCATGTCATCCACATATTGGTGACACTGCATCCCAGATCTCCTGATGATAGCCCCCAGTGGCTTCACATAGATGTTAAATAACATAGGGGAGAGAATAGAACCCTGTGGCACCCCGCAAGTGAGCAGCCAAGGGTCTGAAGTCTCCTACCCCAGTGCTAACCTCTGGTACCTACCGGAGAGGAAGGACTGGAACCACCGTACTATGATATTTCCAATGCCCAGGCACTCCAGGAGGGTACCGTGGTCGACGGTATCAAAAGCTGCTGAGAGATCAAGGAGAACAAGGAGCATTCGCCCCTATCCAGAGTCCTCCCCATATCATCCACCAAGGTGACCAAGGCTGTTTCTGTCCCATGCCCAGGCCTGAAGCCCGATTGAAATAGATCCAGATAATTGGCTTCTTCCAAGTGTGCCTGCAACTGCAAAGCCACCACCTGCTCAATCACCTTGCCCCCAAACGGCAGATTCGAGACTGGGCGAAAGTTGCTCAAGTCTTGGGGATCCAAGGAGGGCGTCTTTAACAGTGGTCTTATCACCGCCTCCTTGAGGGCTGATGGCATCGCTCTCCTCGAGGGAGGCATTCACCACCGCCTTGATCCCCTCCCTAGGTCTCTCCCTGCAGCTCATAATGAGCCAAGATGGGCAAGGATCAAATAAGCAGGTGGTTGGCCTTACAGATGAAAGCACCTTGTCCACTTCCTCAGAAGAAAGAAGCTGGAACTGATCCGACACGACCAGTCCGCCACTGGCCACCCCTCGTTCACTAACTGTATCCACAGTGCATGTAATAGCACTCCTGATCTGGTCGATTTTATCTGCAAAGTGCTTTTCAGACTCATCACAGGAGGCCTTAGAATGCTCCATTCGTTCCAGAACAACTGGACTGACCATGGTTCGGACCACTTGGAACAGTCTCCTGGGATAGCACTCTGCAGACGGGATAGAGGCAGCATAAAAATTCCTTTTTGCTGCTCTTATCGCCATGTGGTAGTCTGAAGCTACAGCTCTAACCCATGTCCGATCGTCTTCAGAGCAAGATTTCCACCACTGGCGCTCTAGCTGTCTCACCTCCCGTTTCAGAGTTTGCAACCCTGGGGTGAACCACGGTGCAGGCTGAGCTCTGTTCAGGGGGAGAGGGTGTTTCGGAGCCACACGATCTAATGCCCCAGTGATGGCAGCATTCCAGTCATCCACCAGGGTCTCGACTAAGGGGCTGTTTGCGTGCCCAGAGAATCCCCAAGCGCATTCAGGAATCCATTTGGATCCATAAGACGCCTGAGGCTGACCATCTTAATGGCTCCTCCACCCCTGCGGAGGGGTTGTGGAACCAAGAAGTCCAAGCCCACCAGGAAGTGATCTGACAGTGACAAGGGGGTGGTGGATATACCCCCAATTTCCAGATCACTCCCCACCTCTCCGGAAACAAACACAAGGTCTAATGCATGACCAGCTACATGGGTGGGCCCAGTTGGAATAGGGTGCAGCTCCCAGGAAGTCATGGTCGCCATGAAGTCCTGAGGTGCTCCTGTGAGGATGGCCTCTGAATGTACGTTGAAGTCCCCCAACACCAACAAGTTAGGGGACTGCACACACACATCAGAGACCACCTCAAGCACCTCGGCCAGGGAGTCTGTTGTGCAGCGGGGTGGACGGTACACGAGCCGAATCCCCAGACTGCCCTTCGGGCCCAGCCTCCAGTACATGCAATCAGCAACCCCGGTCTCCTGGAGAGGGAGTCTGGGGAGGACCAAGGACTCCCAGTAGGTAACAGCCACTCCCTCCCCCTGACCCCCAGCCCTCGGCTGCTGCGCATATGAAAATCCAGCCAGGCAAATGGCCGCAAGAGTGGGAGCAGTGGCCTTGTCCAGCCAGGTCTCCGTAATACATGCCAGGTCAGCACCCTCATTCAGGATCATGTCACGGATGAGATGTTTTATGGGCAACGGACCTGGCATTACACGGCAGCCGTTGAAGGAGTCACGCATCCCCCAGCCATCCTTCGGCTTTGGACAGGTCCGGAACAGGGGCCAGGTATTATGCATCTCTCCCCTGTTCCCCTTACCTGGCATGGCCTGCCCATAGTGCTCCACCAGCATCTGCTGCCCAGCCTCGGTATGTTCTGGCCCCCAGAACTCCCCCCACTGCCTCCGCCAGGTGGACACACGCTTCCCTCGCTTCCACCTATCAGGTGGGCACTGTTCAAGAGGCCTCAAGTGATATGTATGACTGATCTCCAGACTGATGGCATCCATGAATTCCTTTGGTATTAACATTGTAAAAGATTCAACTGAGAAAAACTATTATGCATTGCAGAAAGAGCTTTCTGGAGTCCTCCACATATTTCCTAATGACAAAGAGAAATTGCTTCTGTATCTTGACTGTCTCTCAGTGTCCAACCTTGCAAAGGAAAACCAAGCTCTGAAAAGTAAGTTACTTCACGTAAGGTCTGCACTTAATGACAGTGTGGTTCAGGCTGCACTGCAGTTAAGAAATGACATCCAGAATCAAATGTTCACTGAGGCCTGGGCTCAGGTGATGTTCAAAGGTGTTAAGGAAATATCCAAGGTAGGTTAGGTTGGACAGTCAGAAATGTATTAAAGCACATCACAACTGAGAGAGAGGCAGATGACATTGTGTCTCACTAAAAGAAATCAGGATGCATTTATACAGATTGAAAGCTGCAGAACAAAGAAAACACACTACACATGCTGAGAAACCAATTAGTACTCAGTAACAGTCTCATCAGCACAGTGGCCTTATCTTTAGGGATGAGTAACTTGGATGGATAGGAGTTCCTGCTTATGAGCAAGTTACAATTACCTTCTCATGGTCAGACACATACACACTCTCTCAGTCCTGTCAGGCACCTTTCCTGAACCAAACTGCTAACAAGGCCTAGTCAGGCCTACCTTCACAAAGGTGATTATAATGACTATAAAATTCTGGAATACATTACTAAATTTCTGTACACAATACTCCCTGGAACACAGAAGACAGGGCAATTCACCTACTAGTGTCTGCTGGCTCATCACCTCTTTTGGTCAGGACCTGATGCATGCTGTTACCCATTGCAGGGCAAAGCCTCCTAAGCACATACTCCTTCCACTTGCAGTAAAGATGTTAAACAGGAAACGTATGATCAAGATTCTCAACCAACTTGGTCGCAGCATTTCATGCTCCCCGCCTCTAGAGAGTGATACAGCTCTCTGCATGCAAAACCTTGCAATGTCAGAAGACGTTGCCCTTCATCTGATATCTACCCTGGAATCCCAGCCACCGTGGCCTGGGACAATACAGACTGGTCAGAAGACACACAAGGAGACATCACACAGAGTCCATGGAATTGCCATCCAGCTAAAGATCATTGGGCCTGATTTGCCCAAGTCAGCGCCTCAAGTGGTAAAAACAAAGAAGAGAAGCATTTCTAGCCAGACATTTATGTAACCAATATAAAATGCTGGCAAGAGGCAAGGGCCACCAATAAGCTAACACTGCAAAGCTGAACACAAACATATTGTTTTGCCCTACTTTGGAGAAAAATGTCAAAGGGCTTCTGTCACCTGGCAGACCATGGCGACCAAGCAACAAGCAGCTGGGCAGCCTTCAACATACTTGTCCGTGATGATGGCACCATAGCGCAAGACCATATTAGCCATTTGCCGCCAATACGTGCTCCAGCAACTGAAATGTCAACTGTATATAAGATGCTGAACCAGTCTATCCACGTCATGCAGTCTCTGCGGTTGTCCAAGATGGTGTGTTTTTGATCAGGCACTTTATGCCAAAGCTGTCGAAATCGCATGGAAGCATCCAGAGAAATTCAAATATACCACCATAATTATAGGTGAATTTCACACCATGTGCACCTTTTTGGCCATCATTGGTAAGCGGTTCCAGGAAGCAGGATTGTGTGCTTTGTGCGGTGAGTCAGGCACAATTGCAGAAAGTTTAGTAGCCAGGGTATGGAAGGTCACAAGTATAACTGTGCAGTCAGACTTCACAGGCTGGTTTATGAAGCACTCATGAGGCTAGCATGGAATGGTTTCCAGTCATGGCTGAAAGACATGGATGCAGAAGGCATTGTATATTTGGATGACATGCTGAACAGCGTAAGCAACCTCTGCCAAGATGTATGCACAGCTTCTCCACAGAAAATTCTTGGTCGCCAGTTCTGTTCAAGGTTTATGGAGCTCTGTGAGGACTGCTTTAATTACCATGGAAGTCTCTCAGCATTTTGGGTATCCTGTCTTGACATGGTAGAAATTCTGCTGAGGTTAATTGGGGCATCATGTGAAGATGATTGGATGCTTCACTTGACATGCATCCATGCAGTGATCCCATGGTGCTTTGCCTATGACAGACTGAATCGTGCACACTCCCTTCTATACTATTATGCCCAGATGACCAGGCTTCCCATTGAGCACCCAGACATACATGAACATTTCATGCAAGGTGGATTTTCAGTACAGTTGAGATCTAGCAATCCCTTAGGGTGAATTCCTGTAGACCAGACAATAGACATAACAGTCGACAAAGATAGTCGAACACCAGGAGGAACAAAGGGATTTAGCCTCAATCAAGGAGCTGTCAGTAGGTACTATCTTGACATCAGAGTACAGGAGCATATTTCTGAAGCGGTTGAAACAGATGACTGGTCAGTGCAGCAGTAGGATGACACATCCAGATTTCCATCTGAACAGAATACAAAAAGATGAGACAAATGTCGAAGCTTTAGTTGACCTAATGATGAACAGTTGGCTGAATCCAATGAGCCATGATGAGGGAGATTTTGTCTTTGATGTTTACCTGGAAACTTCCATCAAAGATTCCAAAAGATGCAAGTGACTACAAACACTAGTCTGCATGTAAAGAACATTGCGCCAGCTCTCAAAATCCAGCAGCTAAGATGGTGTCTGTGCAGCTCATCTCACAAGTCTAGCTCATCAAGTTCCTGGTGCAACAGCGGAGGATGTCTAAGTACATGAAGAGGCTGGAAGGCAAAACACTTTAGGTAACAAGTGAGGAGGCCTGTTTCAGAATCATCAAAGACTGTTGGGAAGAGGTCTGTGAGTTGAGGTCTACACCGGAAGAAGCTGACACCAGAAAGCTGCTGAATGCACTTCATGCAGCAAAGGCAGGGACAAAATCTGTTGTCGTCTCAGAAGACACCAGTGTACTTGTACTATGCATTGGCTTTGCAAGTGAAATACCATGCCCCATGTTTGTGGAGTGTGGAACAAAGAGTTGCACAAGATTTATCGATATAAGCAAACTCACAAGTACAATTGATGCCCTGACTGGGCATGCCTTCACTGGCTGCGACACCATGAGTGCTTTTGCAGGTCAGGGTAAGGTAATTCCCTTGAAACTACTGAGACAGGACAAGAACTACCAGGAGGTACTCAGTCAACTAGGGAATCATGGGAAATCTCTACAGAGATGCTTGAGAAGTTACAGCAGTTCACCCATGCTACTTCTGTATATGACCTATGCTATGAATTTTTTGTGTGCCAAGCGAAGAGGAGTCCACTCAGCTTCCAGCATGCAATGGCTACCTATTCATGCACACTCCTAGGGCCCATTTCCAGGTAGGAATTTGGAGATGTGGTTTAAAAAGCCAGCCAAAGGTACTTAGCCCCAAAGAGTATGGATAGATGACAGACAGAGGTGGCAATTTTCCATTGACTGGATGCTTGAACCACCAGCACCTGTTGCAGTTTTGGAGAAGTTGTCATGCAATTGTGTGCATTCCTGTCAGCTGCTCATGCCTATCCAGTGGACTTGCTTGCACTCCTATGCGCAAATTACAGTCGGATGTAGACCATTAAACTTGAGGACTCAGGAGATGACTGCAGTGGTGACAAACATTGAAATTAAATAAATTAAAGATTAAATGTTAGTAGTTGTGAAATGAGAATGTAACATTTGTAAATAAAAGCCATATACATATTGAACTGTTGCTGAACTCACAAAACCAAAAGGTGTTGCTTTGCAAACTTTGCAAAGTTATCCCCTATCCATGCATGGGGTAAAATTACATGAAACACTCATGTGTGTCTAATTATGGCATAGCAAAAGTAATGTACTCAAGCTATGGCTTGCTGGAAAGGTAAACGAGTACCCTACCATTGTCTAATACCCCTCAGGCACACATCTGGATCAGGTAATATGTCATATGCAGTAAACTGTGCAACAGTGAGGGAAAATTTAACTTTTTTCTTGATATATGGCTTGTACCGCAAAGATGGTAACAGGTAATGTCAAAATTACAAATAGCCGTTTATAAGAGAATTTATTAGCTTTCCAGTGCAGTTTTAAAATTTTAAATTGGACACTTGGTTCGCATGTTACAGCTTAAATTAGAAAAGTTAGAAAAAGATGGCTTCGGCCATCTTGGTGACATCATAACCAGACCGGTTACACCAGCAGTCAGAATGGGCTGTCACATGAAATACATTCCAGAGCCACGTGCCTGTCAAGAAATCATAATGAAATTTTGCTGCTTTACCTGAGGCTGATTTTTGGTCTGGCCCACAGAATAACTAGCCCAAGGTCACCTGGTGAGTTTCATTCCTGAGCATTTTGAGGGATTTGAACCCAGGTCTGCCCAATTCTAGGCCAACACTCTGACTACCGTGGCCCAGTGGCTCTCCCATGCAACCCCAGACCAGGATCCAGCCAGGGACACCCCAGATGTGTCCCTGGGGGGAGCAGGGTGACTGCTTGGCTCTGTGGGGAAGGGAGGGGCTGGGAGCGTCTCCCTGCTGATGAGCCAGCTGTGTGTTTGCTGCAGAATGCAACCTCGTGGAGGGGGAGGACCACGTGGAGGTGAACGGGGCCGTTTTCCCCAAGCCCTTCGTGGAGAAGCCTGTCAGCGCTGAGGATCACAACGTCTATATCTACTATCCCACGTCAGCTGGTGGGGGCAGCCAGCGCCTTTTCCGCAAGGTGAGGAGGGCTGGGGAAAAAGCTGGGAGGCCAGCCGGGTCGGGCCTCTTTTTGCTCCGAGAGAGAGAGCTTGTCTAATAGGTGAAAGATTTCTTCAAAATGGCCACTGCTTAGCTGGGTAGGATTCCTAGACAACCATGGTGATATGGTGATGTAGGCACCTGTGGAGCCTGAAACATCCACAGAGGAATGACCATCAGGCTGCCCCATCTCTGCTGGCACCTTGCTGTTCTCTGGCACTGTTTCGTATCTACGAAATCCTCCCTGGCTTAGTCCTCATGGACTTCCGTTCATCCAGCAGTTCAGTTGTATGCCACTTCTCCATACGATTGTGCCCAGAGCAGCTTACAACAAATAACAACTACAAAAAACTACAGGAATGTTTGAGGTTCTTCCTTCCAGGTGTTCTATCACAGCCTCTGCGGTCCACCAAGATCTGGCCCTGTTTGAGAGGATGTCCCCAGTCATCACGTTGGCTCTTCTGGAAACTCAGTCTCAGCTGGCACTAGCTCACTGTTAGAACCCCCGCTTTGCATGCAGAAAGTCCCAGGTTTGACTCGCAGCATCTTCAGGAAGGTCTGGGAAAACGCCTGCCTGGTACCCTGGAGTGCCTTTGTTGCCTGTCAGTGTCAGCACTACTGGGCTAGAGGGACTGAGGCTCTGACTCAGTGGGAGGCAGCTTCCAGTGTTTCTATTCCAGAAGTGCTGTAAGATTTTCTTATTTGGCTGTTTTTTGTTTGAGTGAAGCTAAATGGCTGGGATAACTTCAACCAGGTTTTCCACAAAATGTAATCAGTATTTTGTTGTTGTTGTTGTTAAAAATATGTTCTATTTTTAAATGTTCTGTTCCCATCCCCATCTTGAGCTCCAGGGATGGGAAATGAATCGTGGCATAAAGAATGGCAGGAAGCACATCAGTGATGTGGCTGTGAAGGGGGAGGGGGGGAGGGGAGGGGAGGGGGAGGGGGAGGGGGAGGGCCCTGCGGCTCCTGCGGCTCCTGCGGCTCCTGCGGCTCCTGCGGCTCCTGCTCGGCGGCTCCTCTCTGCTTGCCCCTGGTCTTGCAGTCCAGCCCTGGAGGGCTGTGGGCAGGATGCTCCCCTCTTGTGCCGTTCTGGTCACAGGAAGGGGGGTGTCCATTCAGGCAGCCACGGTGGTTCTAGCGCTTGCTCTGGAGACCAGCCGGTGCCTCCGGCATAGGCTGGTGCTCCAGAGGCCCTGGACTGGACCGCTTTGCAAGCCTGCCTGTTCTTCGCCTGCGGGCATCTCAGCCGTGCACTCCCTCGTTGAGCTCTCTGCTGCTTTCAGATTGGCAGCCGGAGCAGCGTCTACTCCCCAGAGAGCAGTGTACGGAAGACAGGGTCATACATCTATGAGGAGTTCATGCCTACGGATGGCACAGACGTCAAGGTGGGGAAGGCGTCTGTATGGGGCAGCAAGAGCAGCGCCCCTGCTGAGAGCAGAGTTGCGGCATGATTGGGGGGCTGCTGTCTGGAGGGCTGGGTGGGGGACGAGGCCATCAGCGCTTGGTTTCTGTGGCTCAGGTGTACACGGTTGGCCCTGATTATGCCCATGCGGAGGCACGGAAGTCCCCTGCTCTGGATGGAAAGGTTGAACGAGACAGTGAAGGGAAAGAGATCCGCTACCCAGTCATGCTCACGGCCATAGAGAAGCTGGTGGCCAGAAAAGTCTGTGTGGCCTTCAAGGTGGGTGCCTTTCTCTGGTGGCCTCCAGGGCTCGCCTGGAGTACCTCTACTGTCCCTGAGGCCTGGACGTCCCAGGACACAGCTTCCCACAAAGGCCTCCGAGTGACCAGCGGAACCAGAGGGACCACCTGCTGTCTCCCTCCGTCAGCATGTGTGGCTCCCTCTGCTCTCTGGGCAGGAGCACTCAGCACCTTCTGCCAAGAGGGTCCTGAGGTGCATCTGGAGGCCTTCTGGAGCCTGTTCTGCAAGGCTTGCCCTCTGTGCTGTCCTCCTGTTCCAGTATTTTTTTCTGAGTCAGCAAATGAAGGAGTTGAAGCAGTGGCAAGCTTGGGAGGGGTGCTGAGGGGCTGGCTCTGTCTCTGCGCCCCCTCAACTCCCCTTGTGCTCTGTTTTGCCCCTTGCAGCAGACGGTGTGTGGCTTCGACCTCCTGCGGGCCAACGGCCACTCCTTTGTCTGTGACGTCAACGGCTTCAGTTTTGTGAAGAACTCCATGAAGTATTATGATGACTGTGCCAAGATCCTTGGGTGTGTGGCAGTTTCCACTCGCCAGCAGGGAAGAGCCTTGGGTCAAGCCCCCTCCTGGAAGGGATGGGCACTCCTTTCCAGCCAAGCATGGCCAACTCCAAGCACGTCTGCCTGCGACTGGCAGCTTCTTTGGTGAAGCCAGCTGCAGGGGTGGGAAGGATCTGGCTCCTTACCCGATCTGGCTCCTCTTGCTTTGCCAGGAACATCATCATGCGTGAAATGGCTCCCCAGTTCCAGATCCCCTGGTCTGTCCCCACAGAAGCAGAAGACATCCCCATTGTGCCCACGACGTCAGGGACTATGTGAGTGTCACTGGGCTGTGCGTTCCTGCTCGGGCTTCCTGTGCATTTCTAGAGGTTGCTTCCACTGACCGCCCTACTGGGAGCAGCATCCCAGCCTCTCCCTCCTGAGAGGAAAGGAGGGGAATCCTTCGATGGGGCTCTTGAGGTGGGGCGTAGGTCACACTTCTTGTTGACTCAGGTGGGGGAGTCCTGGCCTTATTTGTTGGTTTGTTCATTACCTTTCTCTACCGCCCAATAGCTGAAGCTCTCTGGGCAGTTCACAACAATTGGCCCTCAGCAGGATTGCAGGGGTGCCAAGGCAGGCCTCCTCCATCTCCACTGCGGCCCCCCAGATGTGGTTCTAGTTAGGAGATAATGAGGGGGACAAAGAACGCCCTTGCGTCACACCGGTCTGACAGGGAGTCAGCCTATGTGGTCCGGGCCATTCCATCCCGCATACAGGCAGTGTGCTGGGGAGAGAGGAAGCTGCAGTGTGCTCCCAAGTCTTCCCAGCATGGGAGCACCAAGCCCTCTCCCTGCTGCCCGGGATGTGGAGGAGGGGCCTGCCGTGGGGCCCCAGACAGGGCCTGCAGGCTGCTCTTGAGCCAAATGCTCCTCAGACCTAGAGGGCGCCGCAGGAGCAGAGGTCGCGCCAGCGGGAGTGCCACGCAATCAGCACGGCAGGGGGTGGGCCAGGACCGGGAGCAGGTGCTCGCTGCCATCACCACGAGCGTAAGAAGCGCTGTGCTGGATCAGACCAAAGGCGCAGCGTCCAGCACGCTGCTTATGCCGTAGCCAGCCAGACTCTCATGGGAAGCCCGCACACAACATAAGCGCAGTCGTGCCCTCCCGCTCATGTTCCCCAGCAACTGATATTGAGAGGCATATCTGGTGTGGGGGGTGCTGTATAGCCATCACGACTAGTAGCCATTGATAGCCTTTACCCTCCTCCTTGAATGGAGGAGGATAACACCATCCTCCTCTTAAACTGGTGGCCATCACTACGTCTTGCGGTAGCGAGTTCCGTAGTTTAGCTACGCGCTGTGTGAAGAAGCCCTTCCTTTTTTCTGTCCTGAATCTCCCACCAGTCCGCTTCATGGGATGACCCCATTGGGTTCTAGTATTATGCAAGAGGGAGAAAAACTTCTCCACTCTCTCCACATAATACATAATTTTATACACCTTTATCATATCCCAGCCCCCCACCCCCTCACATTTTTCTAAGCTAAACAGTCCCAGCTGTTGTAAACTTTCCTCATAGGGGAGTTGCTCCAGCCCCTTGATCATTTTAGTTGGCCTTTGCTGCACCGTTTCCAGCTCTGTAGAACCCTTTTGGAGGTACAGTGACCAGAACTGTATTCCAGGTGTGGTTGCGCCATAGATTTGTATAACAGCAATGCGATTGTGGCAGTTTAATTATGATTCTTTTCCTAATGATCCCCAGCATGGAATTCGCATCTTTCACATCACCTGCACACTGGGTTGACATTTTCATTGAGCTATCCATTACAACCTCAAGATCCCTTTTCTGGTCAGTCACTGCCAGCTCTCACTCATTGGCATACTAATTTATTTTAAATCATTTTTGGACCACCTAGTTCAGATCTTTTGCTCCAATGTGTATCAGTTTACACTTGGTTACACTGAGCTGCATTTGCCATTTTAATGCCCATTTCTCAAGTTTGAAGAGCTCTTTGTGAAGCTCTTTCCTATCCTGTTTGGTTTAACCACCCTTAATAATTTGGTGTTGTCAGCAAGCTTTGCCACCTCACTGGTCACCCTTAACTCCAGAACATTTATGAACCTGTTCCAATACAGATCCTTGTGGGACCCCAATGTTTACACCTCTCCATTGGGAGAATTTACTGTCTATTTCTATTCTCTGCTCTGTGTTCTTTAACTAGTTACAGATCCATAGGAGGACTTCTCCTCTTATCCCATGACTGCTAGATTTACTCAGGAGACTTTGGCGAGGGATTTTTCAAAAGTTCAAGTAAACAGTGGCTGGGTGACCAGCCAGATGGGCGATTAATAAATTTAATAATAATAATAATAAACAGTGTCAACCAGATCACCCCTATCCACGAAGTCAGGCTGAAGTCACATGTTTCTAGTTTTGCGTACATCCCGTTTTCTTGGAGTGGCTGAAGGACAAAGCATACAGTCAGTGGCATGCACACACCCCCATCGTTGGTGGCTCATAAGTAATGGAACAAAGCAACATCATTTCAAACTTAAGGATCGCCTTTAATACCTGGATGAAAATCCTTTGCAGTCAATGACTGCCTGAAGTCTGGAACCCATGGACACGACCAAATGCTGAGTTTCCTCCCTCGAGATGCTTTGCCAGGCCTTTACTGCAGCTGCCTGTTTGTGGGTCTTTCTGCCTTCAGTCTTGTCTTCAGTAAGTGAAAAGCATGCTCTATTGGGTAGAGATCAGGTGACTGACTTGGCCATTGAAGAACATCCCACTTCTTTGCCTGGAGAAACTCTTGGGTAGCTTTTGCTGTATGTTTTGGGTCATTATCCATCTGCAATATGAAGCAGCGTCCTATCAGTTTGGCAGCATTCGGCTGAATCTGAGCAGAAAGTATAGCCCTATACACTTCAGAATTCATCCCGCTGCTTTTATCAGCAGTCAGGTCATCAATAAACACCAGTGACCTGGTTCCATTGGCAGCCATACATGCCCATGCCATAACACTGCCTCCACCATGTTTGACAGATGATGTGGTATGCTTTGGATCATGAGCTGTTCCTTTCCTTCTCCATGCTTTTCTCTTCCCATCATTCTGGCACAAGTTAATCTTGGTTTCATCAGTCCAAAGAATCTTATTCCAGAACTGGGCAGGCTTTTTTAGGCGTTTGCTGGCAAAGGCTAATCTGGCCTTTCTGTTCTTGAGCGTTACCGGTGGTTTGCGCCTTGTTGTGAAGCCTCTGTATTTACATTCATAAAGCCATCTCTTGACTGTAGATGTTGACAATGACATGCCTACCTCCGCAAGAGCGTTCTTGACCCGGCTAGATGTTGTGAAAGGGTTCCTCTTCACCATGAGCAGCATTCTGCGGTCATCCACTTTAGTTGTCTTCCGTGGTCTTCCAGGCCTTTTGCTGTTGCTGAGTTTGCCAGTTAATTCCTTCTTTTTCAGGATGTTCCAAACTGTTGTGTTGGCCACTCCCACTGTTTTTGCTATCTGTCTGATGGGTTTATTTTGTTTCCTCAGCCTAATGATGGCCTCCTTCACTCACATGGACACCTCCTTGGACCTCATGTTGGGAGTTCCAGTGAACAGCTACCGAATGTAAATGTAACACTGAGAACCACCTCCAGGCCTTTTATCTGCTTGACTGGTCATGGGGTACCCAGGAAACAGGCCACACCTGGCCATGCAGCTGCTTGTCAGCCAGTCGTTCCATTACTTATGAGCCACCAACGATGGGGTGTGTGTGTATGCCACTGGCTGTACTTCCTGGATGGTTAGTGCCCCACTTTTGTCCAACCCCTTGAATTACAGCTGAAAGTCCTGACCTCGCTCCCATCTGGGTGTGTTTCCTTTCAACTTCAATGTGGTGGTGTACAGAGGCCAACTGCCAAAACAGTTATCCTTGTTCCAATATTTCTGGCCCTGACTGTATGTGCTGAATATGAAGGTCAGGGGTGCTGGAGTTGATTAGAATGTCATCAAGATACAGCGCACTCCAGCAAGTCACAGAAGAAGTCATTCATCAAATACTGGAATAATGAGGGAGTATTGCAAAGACCAAATTATATGAGTAGGTACTCAAATTAGTTCAGAATGCTGTCTTCTGTTTGTCTCTTTTCCAGATGCAAACGAGGTTGTACATTCCAAAGAATTCTAGTCTGGTGTATAGGACTATACACCAGATATTTGTAGATATCTGTAGATCTACAGGTTTGTAGATAGTCAAACAACTCGGGGATGAGTGGCAATGGGTATTCTGAACTGTGATTTTATTCAGCGTTTGGTGATTGTTGCATAGATGTAGTTCTCCATATTTCTTTTTCACAGACAGAGCAGGAGATGTAGAGGGATGAATGAGCTCCTGCTGCAAGTCTAGAAACTCTCTTAAGCGTGGCCAGTTCTGATAACGGATGAGATTGATAGCACAATTATAAGACCAGTGGGTAGGAGGCTATTGGCTTCCACCAGGGTAAACACATATTGGAAATGTGCATATTTAGGTAGGAGCTGATGTTTTGGGTCAAGGGACTGTGCGGTCAGACTACATTGTGTTTTGACAAAGGCAGGTACATTGGCGGTATATTGAATTAAATTGCACTGCTTGGTTGCTTCAGCAGATGTTGGGGTCATGGTGAACCAACCAGGTGATCCTCAACACGATAGGAAAACACAGGGAGGTCACAACATTGAAGGACAACCACTCCCCATGCTTCCAGAATTTCGGTCCGCAGGCCTTGGGTTTCTTGCATGATGAGACCAAATGTCAGTTGGCAGCCATCGATGGTCTTGAAAAGGATAGGTTGATTTTGGAGCTGGAGGAATACATATAATAGCGGTGAAATCACTGGAGGCTTCTGAGTCAGCCATGGCTCAGATATGCAGGATGCACTTCTCTGGAAGACGGAGATTTAATGGTAAATGAAGATAAGGCATTCAGTTGTGAGTTGGAGGGCCTTGTGGGTTGGGTCAAATGCTATAGGGCTCATTATTGTGGGGCTTGGGAGTTTCCCTTTGGCCAGTACCCCAGGACCTTCATTGGACAGACTGTGTCCTTGTTAGCTGCAAGACAAATGCAGGTGAAGCTGTTGGCATGAATCCTCTTCCTCCATCGACAGTTGGGTGCTCGCCCCACCACGCCACAGCACTTCCAGCTCTGCGACAGATTTCTGGGAAGCTTAAAGTCCCGCATTAGTGGATGCAGGGATGATTGGTCTGGGATGCCCATTCTTCCCCTTTTGAAGCCATCCAAGTTGGTAGCCATACACTGTATATATGGTTGTGAACTCCATAGTTTAACTGTGTGCTGCGTGAAGAGGTAGTTTGTCTGCCTTGAATCTCCTACCATTTAGCTTCACTGGATGACCCCTTTGGGGTTCTAGTATTATGAGAGCCCCAAGGTCAGAAGTGGGGTATCCACTTCTCCACAGCTTGCATAATTTTGTACACCTCTATCATGTCCCCCTTGCTTGCCTTTTTTCTAAACTAAAAAGCCAAACATTTTAACTTTCCCTCATAGGGGAGTTGTTCCAGGACTCTAGGGATTTGCCTTTGATTATTTTGGTTGTCATTTTTTGAACCTTTTCCCACTTTGTGATGGAAGAACCAGAACTGTACACAGTATTCCAAGTGTGGCTATGCCTGCCCATATCTTTGAGGAAATAAAAGAAGAAGAAGAAAGCTATACTTTCTGCTTCTGGGAAAGAGGAATGCAAGGTCACAAAAAAAGAAGAAAGACTCCCACTTAGAGAAGCATCTAATGTGGTCACGGCAGAGATTGCCTGGCCAGATTCCGGCTGAACATCAGGAAAAACTTCCTGACTGTCAGAGCAATACGACAATGGAACCAATGACCAAGCGAGGTGGTGGGCTCTCCCACACTGGAGGCGTTCAAGACGAGGCTGGACAGCCACCTGTCGGGGATGCACTGACTAGGATTCCTGCATTGAGCAGGGGGTTGGACTCAATGGCCTTGCAGGCCCCTTCCAACCCTGCTATTCTATGATTCTATGAAAGCACCACAGTTCAGCCCCAGCCAGAATCCTGGGGTAGGCAGAAGCACTTGCAGACAGTAGCATGCCTGATGCCAGGCCGTCACCAGTGGCAGTGTGGAGGGATGTGACTGGAGGAATACAACCAGGCTTGGAAAATATGCTTCACAGATCACTTGGTGACAATCCCTGAGGGCTATTTGCTCAGACTCTCCCATCATTTCTCAGTTTCCCTATCATTTCTCTCTAGTTCCCAGTGGCAAAGATGCGGGGAAAACACTGTTGCTTTCCCACCACCTGATGGATATCTGAACCATTGAGGCCATGACTCCATTTTCTTCATGATGTGCAATACAGTGTCCTTTGTGTTACCTACAGTGCTCCTCGCTCAACCTCGAGAGTGTTTGCCATGCTCACAGTGTCTGTTGTAGCACACCTCAGTCTACGCAGAATGCATATCTATCCAGATGTCATGAGTTCCTTGGGGGATGGGTAGGATCAAAGGCCCATCTTGGTGTCTTGGTTTAGTGTCTCCACCATCATGGTACCACTCATTTCATCCACCACAGCTCCTTCAATGCCAAGGGATGGTCATCGTTCTTGCCTGGGCAAGCTGTTCCTCTCCCTGAAGTTAAGTATGGTAGCTCTGCAAGAAGCAACTGTGCACCAGGAAGACCTGAGGTTTCTGGATGAGTTTTTATTCAGTGGCTTCTTCATCAGGACAGTAGCCTTCAGCAGCCACTTCCACGTTGCTTCACAGTAGTGAAGAAGGCCTCTGTTGGTGGACCCTAGGCCACACCTATCCGTAGGTGTCTTCTTCCTGATAGCAGAGCAAGTTCAGTTAACCACAGATGCAAGCCTCTCTGGCTGGGGAGCTCAGTGTCAGGAGTTACCAGCACTGGATTTGAACCGCTGCATCAACTGGCTCACCGTCAGGGTCATCAGGGAGGTTCTGGCAGGTTTGTGTTTATCAGGATGGACAACATCATCTCTGAGGACTATGTGAACAGGCAGGGAGATAGCTGCTCCCATGCGCTGGCTATACTAAGAGGTGATGCTGCTGATGGAATGGTACAAGATCCACCTTCTCATGGTGGAGCATATTCACAAAGTTCTAAATACTTGGCTTAGCCATCAGACCATAGATCAAGAGATGATGTCTTGGCAGGAAGATTTTTAAGATCGGGGCATGTGCAGGTGTGGAGTCCCACTTGCTCTCCTGTCAGCCACAGGTTGCTGAAATTCTTCGTGCCAACACGAATGAACACGGATATCTTGAGGTCTGTGACTCAAGGGGCTTTTGTCTGCCTTCCTGCCTGCCATGGCTTGGTGGTAGAGCAGATGCTTTGTATGAAGAGGGTCTCAGGTTCAGTCCCTGGAACCTCCACTTGAAAAAGGATCAGATGATGGGAAAGGTCCCTGCCTCTCTCTTCCTGCCTGAGCCCCTGGAGAGCTGCTGCCAGTCAGTGTACTGGGCATGAAGGACAAAGGGTCTGACCTTGTAAAAGGCAGCAATGCTGATATCTAGAAGCCCTGGAAAAATCAGGTTCGAGTGGACAGGGCTGATCTGTAACTCACCACCTTGGCTGTAGCAGACTCCAGGAACCTTCAAATAGAGGCTGAAGTCAGCACGAGCAGGGCTCTTGCTGAGGAGTCTGTGTCCTGGCTATGCCCTTCCCTGCTTTTTTTTGTTGTGGCTTAGCCAAATAGTCCTTGACAGAAGAACTGAAGCAAGGCTCCCTGGAGCTCTAGGAACAGGGTCTCTAGAGGCACAGGTGGTTTGCTGCTCTCGGTTTCTGTAGAACAGGGATGGGCAACTTACTTTGGGCCGAGAGCCACTTTTCATGCTGGGCAACAGGTCAGGCACCACTAATTCCAAAGGGGTGGGGCCAGATCAAGAAGGAGAAGCAGCATCCCTTGTAAGTAGCATTCCAAATATCACTACTTCTGCATGTCTACTCAGAGGAAAGCAGGACTGAATCAGTCATGCGGACCAGGCGCCAGTCCTCCTTCCGCCTTCCTTTCTCGCTCTCTCGTCGTTCTTTTCTCTCCACCCCAAGGAGACTTGGGTGTGCCACAAGACGCAGCCCCTCTGCTGCGGGCTCCTTCCACTTTGCCTTGGACCTGGGTTCTTCATGAGTGGTGGCAAAACAGCATCTTTATGGTTCGGGAGGGTCCAGAGCATCCTCCTGCACCATAGAGCCCTGTGAGAGCGCAGACCAGGGTTTCTTGGACAGGTTTCTGGTGAAAGCAGAGGAGGTGAGGGAAGGCAGACGGCCACGCTTTCTGCTGGGGGAAGGCAGTGGGGAAAGGCAGGAGTGGCTCAGGGGCGTGGGGGGAGCTGGCGTCGAGGAGAGGAGGCAAGCGTGGTGGCTGGCTACGCTGGAGGAAGTTGGGAAAGGGCTCCCAGAGGAGGTGAAGCACCACTTCCTTCTGGTGATGTTCTCGGTGGCTGTGGAGCTTCCAGTGGCGATTTCAGCAGTGGGTGGAATGTGTGGGGAGGCCAGGAAGGGTTCCCCACCGCCCATGGCCATGTGTTGCCCACCCCTGCTGCAGAAAGGCAGCACACACATGGTTTTGTACATCCAGGGTTTACAAAATATAGAAAGATAAAAAGGTGGATCTGGATTAGAAGTCTGCTCAGCCTTGTGCTCGCTAACAGGCCTTGGCCTACTCTTGCCCATGTTAGAGATCTAGCATGCCCTGAGAGAGACTGTCCGCTGAGCCCTCTGAACAAGTCCCTTTGCCCTTCTGAGGCGAACCTTATTCCAAGGTTGGCACCGTCATGGGGTCGCCATCTTTAGCTGCTAGTTGCATGCTACTCTCACTCATCTGGGTACCTTCTGTTTGGTTTACATGAAATTGGTTATACTTTTTAGGGTGCAGAAGCAGGTCTTCCACTCCGCAAGGTTCACAGAGCTCCTCTGATTTTGTGGCGTTTTTACTTCCACTGATGGATGAAGCTCCTTCAGAGCAATTTCCTCTCAGGCACAGACAGGTCTCTTGCTTTAGGAAGCTGTCCTGCCAGGGCAGTTGGCCACTGAGTGGTGCCCCCTGGGATGGCCTTCTAGGTTTCAGAGGGCACGTGCGTCCACTGAGTATGGCTGTTTTGAGCAGGGGGGGGGGCAGGGCGGGATGCTGTCCTGAGGGCTCAGTGTAGCGTGCGCATCTACCACCTTCTGAGCTTGAGCACCTCTTCCACAGGATGGAGCTGCGCTGTGTGATTGCAGTTATACGGCACGGTGATCGCACACCCAAGCAGAAGATGAAGATGGAGGTGAAGCACTCCAGGTGACCAGTGGTCGGGGCGGCGCTCCTCTGCTGTGCTCTGTTATTTCCCGCAGCCTCCGACTCCTCAGATCCACCGAGCAATGCAGCTGCCCCCTGCTCTGGGCCCTGCCAGCTCCGCGCTTTCATGGCCCTCGTGACTGCGTTGCTGAGGGCACTAGAGCAGGCGGCCCTCGTGACTGCGTTGCTGAGGGCACTAGAGCAGGCGGCTCGGTTCGCCTGCCCCCGAGGCATCGCTCTTCACCGGTCCCCGGCCCTGCAGCTCCCTCTCACTCTCTTTTTCTGCTGTCAGGTTCTTTGCATTGTTTGAAAAATACGGGGGCTACGAGACAGGGAAGCTGAAACTGAAGAAGCCGGAGCAGCTCCAGGTGAGGGGAGCCCAGCTAGCGGCGGGGATGTCGGCGTTTCCGTCCTGGCCTGTGTTTGGCTGGGCAGAGCTGTGGGTGGGCTCTGTGTTTGGGGGGGGGACTCCCCTCGAGAGGGAGGCTGGCCTGCCATGGACGCCAGGAGTAAGGACGGTGCGAGGCTGGTGTGGAGGAGGGGTGGGCGAGCTGCCCTGTGCTGGCCAAGGAACCTTGAGCCAGGTGGCCCTCCCTGTCCTCCGCGGGAAGGGAGAGGTGGGCGAGGCCCCGCCCTGCCCCGCCCTGCCCCGCCCTGCCCCGCCCTGCCCTGCCCTGCCCTGCCCTGCCCTCTTGCTGAGCTGGCCTTTCCCCCGGCAGGAGGTGCTAGACATTGCCCGCCTGCTGGTGCTGGAGCAGGATGCTCACGGTGCTTCTGAGGCGGAGGAGCGGAAGTCCAAGCTGGAGCAGCTCAAGACTGTCCTGGAGATGTGAGGAAAAGGCAGGGGGACTGTGGGTGGAAGCTGGCGTTGTGCCCCCACTGGTCGCTTTCCCACGGGAGCCCTGGGAGGGCATGGCCAGTGTCCTGACATGTGGGGACAGCCTCTCCCCCTCGCTGCTGTGCCCAGGGAGCTGATTTCCTCGGGCTGCTCCCAGTGGAAGCCTCCTGGGGGCCCCTTGTCCCAAGCCCCAGGAGAGAGGCGGGTGGGCTGCAGAGCGGGCTTCTCTCCTTTGGGGAGTGGCTGTGGAGGAAGACTTCCCACGCAGAGCGTGACGCACCCCTTTCCTCCTGGCAGGTATGGACACTTCTCCGGCATCAACCGCAAAGTGCAGCTGACCCACCTGCCCCATGGGCAGCTGAAAGCGTCCCGTGAAGAGGAAGGCAGGTATCTGGCTCCTGCAGAGGCCGTGTCTGGCCATGCGGGTCCTGGACAGGTAGCCGGAAGTCTTGTGCTGGCAACTGCAGGGTGGGGGTGGGAGCAGTGGGGTGCATATTGCTGCTGCTGCTGCTGCTGCTACTTACTACAGTTCTGTGCCGCCCCATAGCCAAAGCTCTCTGGGCGGTTTACAGAGGCTGAAAGCCATTAGAAGTGCGTCGTATGGAGCGCAAGGCCGTGTCCGTAAGAACGTGCACACAGTCGGCACACGCAGCCCTGAGATAAGGCAGCGGCTCGCCGTCCCCGAGGCCCCTGCACCGTCCTCGGAAGGGCCGCCAGCCGGCCGCTCCCCTTCTCTGGGGCAGCATAGCTGGGGGGGGCTCCTGCTGATGCGGCGGAGTGGTCGAGCGCCTGCGCCTGGAGTCCCTGTTTTAAATCGCAGGTCTGCCACCAGTGCGGTGGGAGCCAGAGGTGGCGGCAGCAGCTGCCCTTGTGCCTTAGGGATGAAATGCCCCTTTCGGGATCATGGAAGTAGTTCATGGGACACATTTTGAGAACTTGGGAAACGTGGCGTAGAACCGCAGAATGTCTGGCCAGAAGCCACCTATGGAGAGTTGACTGAGGGGGGGAGGGGTTCAGTGGCCCCCAGCCCTTTTCCCAGCAACCAGAGTGCTGCGTGGACACCTTCCCCTTCCTCCTCCCATTCAGCCCCGCCACTGGAGTCTCTGCCCCATCCCTCTGGCTTTGGGGGCCGGGAGAGCCATGTTAGGCGGTTGGCATCGCCTGCCCCAGCCCTGCCCTTCGGGCAGAGATGACCCTGCTTCTCTGCTGTGTCCAGATCCCTGCAAAGACGCCTCGCCATCTCTGCTGCTGGTGCTGAAGTGGGGGGGCGAGCTGACTCCGGCCGGGAGAGTCCAAGCAGAGGAGCTGGGCCGGGCCTTTCGCTGCATGTACCCCGGGGGCCAAGGTGAGATGGGCTGTCTTGTGATACTGGCAGGGGATGGGAGTGGGGGGCTTCTTGGCCAGAGTGGTGGTGACTCTGGAGTTCTTTGCAGCCACCATTCCCATCCCCCCCCCCACACGCACATTCCTCAAGGTGCTCAGACAGTTCCCTGTGGCTGCTGATGCATCCCTGAAATGAAGCTCCAAAGGGGGTCACAAACAGAAACAGATTTTCTGGGCCAGCTGGTGGACCTTGATGAGCGCACTTTGGTTTGGGGCTGTGCTGTTCTCAGAGGGCTGTTAAGGACTGGCCCTTTGTGTCCACACAATATTGCCTTCGAAGGAACCATCCTACCCTTAAAACAGACACCGTGATTGCCCATCCCAGATCCCTACAGTTACAGAGCTATGGCAATGCTATTCCCCTCGCCCCCGCAGTGGCAAAGCAGGAAGCCCGAGAATAGCTGCCTCCACCCAAGACAGCATGGCAGCTCCAGTGGCACTCCTGGGCTGCCCCGGGCAACTGTACTGACACCTGCCGATCATAAAGCCACGCCCCAGGGAGACCCCCCCCTCCGTGGCCGTGCACAGAGCAATGGCACGACCACCAGCACATGCGTGCTGCCAGGAAGAGCCCACGTTGCCGCCTTGGCCACCTTTCAGAGTTCATGAACAATGGGAGCGTGCCCCCAGCATACACCCCTGCCTTGAAACCTGTGTGCAAGATGCCAGCAAGGGTCCCCAGGTATGGTGGACTTACCCTAACCTTGCTACTGATGCGCTTTTTAGGAGTGCAATACACAAAGGGGAGGAAAGAGAAGACACAACACAGCCCCCATGCAGCTCCCTGGGCAGGAGGCCTACAAAGAGCATACACAGCCCTCCTGGGACAAAGGAGGGAAAATCCCTTTTGGCAAGTCAGCAAGGGGTGAAGACAGATCCCTAAAAAAGAGCAGCAAGCACACACAGAGAGCAGAAGCCTCCCATGGTTCACTGCCCTGGGCCCAGGAGAAGCACCCCTGGTCGATGGCCTCCTCCTCCACCCTGGCAGCAGGCCCACCCTGCTTGGGCAGCCAGAGCAGGCCCAGGGAAGGGGGTGGCCCGGGAAGGCTGACCCTGCGCCTGCCAGGCTCCCTCGCGAGCCCCGTCTGGCGGCCGGGTGAAGCCTGCCAGGCTGGGGGAGGGGGACCCCGATCTGCCGCTCCCCGTAACGACGCAGCACCGTGGCGAAGCCCAAGCCTTTGCTGAGCCCGCCTGGGATGGAGCCCATCCTGGGAGGAAAAGGCCCGTGTGTGCCCCGGGAGGGCTCCCCGGGAGGGCTCCTGTGCCTTGGACAGCGGCCCAGCAGGCAGCAGAGCAGGGGCACAGTGTCCCTGCTCCGTGCGAGGAACAGCTTCGCCTATTGCAGAGCTGTCTGCTGTGGCGCTTGCCTGGAATGAGTAGGGTGGCCATCCCACGGAGGGAGCTTCCTGGTGACTGCTGCTGGTCCTGGGGTGGACCCTCTCCTGGCCTGCACAGAACGGGGTGGGGGATGGATCTTTTATCTGAGGGGGAGAGGCCTGCGGGAGCCAAGAGAACAACGCGCAGTGGTCAGCAGCCGCAGCACAGCGTGCTGGGACGGGGAGTCGCGGTGGGTGCTTGTGCGGAGGCGAGGGAACGTTGGCGCCCCCCGGGTGTCCCGCAGTACCGTTGCGGGAGACCCTGCGCGTGTTCTGCTCCGTGCATCTAGGCTGCGATCTTGCAAAGCAAAGCACCCGTGCAGCTTGGCCAGCGGTGGCCATGGCTGGAGTGGCCAGCCTTTGCAAGCAGAGATGGGGGGCACCCGTGAGCACGGGGGGCACTGCTTCGCACTGGGAGGAGGAGGAGTGGCACGGGAGCGCAGGTCAGGCAGCAGCAGTTCTGTGTTGCACGGCCTGTGCTCCCCCTCCCCTTGCTTGCCCGGGGGATGCTGTTTCCTGGTGCCCTGCGCTGGGCGTTTGCGTCTGGAGCCCCAGACAAGGCAGCGTTAAGGCTCTTGGCAGAGGAGTAATGGCAGTCTGCTGGCAGCCGGACGAGACCGGCTGCTTTGTGCAAAGTGCCCCCTTGCACGAAGTGCTCCCCCAGGTGCCATTTCTCCACCGTTGCCCTTTACCAGGGGGAGCACCGAGTGGGCACCCCGCATAATGTGACTCGTGGTCTTGTTGTGTGGATTTTCTCGTGCTGGCGGTGGCGTGCTGTGATTGAGTCTTGGCTTACCCCAAGGATGGGGGGCCTTTTCCAGCCCAAGGGCCGGATTCCATTTCAGAGAAGGTATTGGAGTCCCCATCTCAAGGCTGGGCAGGTCCAGAGGCAACAGGGATGGGGGTCCCCCATGCAAAGGGCCCCAGCCTATTGTAGCGTAATGTTTTTATTCCATTAACTCAGCCTTAGGAGAGGTGTTTCCATGTTTGAGAATGGGGGAAAAACACGGAAATGCTGGGAAACCAGCAAAGGATCGGACGTTGGGGAGAGGGGGCGGGGGCAAGGTAAGGGGGGGGTCATCTGAGGATGCCTGGCAGGCTGGATTTGCCCCCTGCCCCGGGACTGAGGCTCTCCATTCCTGGGCTGTGCCCTGTCTGCTGCTCTGCTGTGCCAACATGGGCGAGGCAGAAGATGCTGGCCAGGGGGCTGCTTTTAATTCCCTCCCTCACATTGAAGTCCTTAAACCTGGTCTGGGGCTGGTGTCCAACTTGGGCAGGGGTGTGGGGAGGATTAGGCTTCACTGTCTGCACGCTCCCCCCCCCCCACATTCCCACTCCATTTTCTCCCACTCCTCCAGCAGAGTTTCCCACTGGCGTGCTGGGGGCATTCTCCTGGTGTAAATGTCACACTGGTAGCAGATTCCAAGATCTGCCACCTGGTGAGACTTCTGCCACATCTTAAGGCCCTTCAGCCAGCGAATTATGGATTGGATCAAAAATGGTTGATTTAGATCAGCAATTTAAATCAAGCTTCCTATTGAAACTTTTTCATATTTTTCCTGAACAGTGGTTCAAATCTGACCAAGAAACCATGTTAATTAACAGCTAAATGGAGTATTATTTAGACTTCCATTCTCACAAGCAGGCTTTGCATCTCTTTGTCTCCCTGTATACAGTATATTTTGCATGCTTTCCTTTTTACCTTTAGAGGGAATGTCTTTAAAATATTCTCATGAAGGGTCTTCCTTATGATTTGCATCCATGAAAGTTTGAGGTAACAGCACAGTCCTATACATATCTCCCCAGAAATAAGTTCCATTGAGTTCACTGGGGCTTACTCCCAGGTAAGTAGGCATAGGATTGCAGCCTTAGTATGAGGAGATGGACATGGGAAAATTTTGTCTTCTTTTTTTCTTTCCAGTGTCGCTCCTTTCTGCTTCACTCTGTCTTGACCCACTGCTCTCACAAAAAAACCCAAATAGCAAACATAAACAAAATGCCCATGACGACTAATAGGTCAAAGCAAGGTTTGATAGTGCCGAAAAAAAATCCAGTTTAGTTTTTTTTTTTAAGCATCTGTTTTTGTCCACCCTACTGTAATGTCTTTCTGTCTTAACTGACTCCCCTGCCTTGCTTAGCCTAACTCCACCACCACATAAGCACAGAACCACGATCCTGTCTAGCCCGCGTCTTTGCGCATGTGACTTCAGTCAGAGAGACCGGAAGCCTGGCACTGTCCAGAAGGCGGGGCTGGCAGCCATGCCGGGGAGAGCCATTTTCACGAGGGGAAAAACGGCAATGCATGCCCAAGTTTGATGGGTAGGCGACTTCCTTTTACGAGACCGTAAGTCCAGGGTTAAGCATGTTTATGATGAGGTTTAATTGTAATGATGCTGTTTTTTAAGTAGGAGACATTTAGTATTTTGTTTATGGTGTTTAAAAAAACAATAATTTAGGGCGCAATCCTATGGCCACTAAACAGCATCTAGACAGCCATAGGATTTGTCGGTTCCTAGAAACCTGGCTCCCAGCCCCCGCCCCTGCTGCCTTGTAGGAGGCACAGGTCGCCCCCGGCTCCATGCTCATAAGAGCAGTGCAGAGTGGCCAAAGAGGGGGCGTTCCTGGGGGCGGGGCAGGGAGGGCACCAAGGAAGCGCCATTATAATGCTTCCTATGTGCCATCTGGCCTCCCCCCCTGCTCCAACATGCCAAAATCGGCTGTCTAGCCACAAATACAGGGTGGACAGAGTGTGGTGGAGAAGATCCCCTCCATGCTATGCCTGCCCTGCATTGCATAGTCGGCTGCTTCCGAGTTCAGAGGTGGCTGACTATCCCCATAGGATTACACCCTCAATTAATTTTTATTTAAATCATCAATTTTTGTGCACCCTGGTTGGATGCAGATTTAGTTATACTCAGAGGAGACCCATTTTTTAAAATCTATTTTTATTTTATTTTTACAAATAAAATAAACACTACCAACAATGTAATCAAAATCTTCAGTTTCCAACATTACAGTATTCTAAAAACAAGAAGCAAGGGAGGATAGCAAAAGAAGAAAGAGAAAAAAAGAAAAAGAAAAAACAGAATTATATTAAACTTCAATAAGAACAAACCAAGTATCCAAACAATCTTATAGTGTTGCAGAACTCAGAGTCAGAGAGACCACGGAGTGAAGGAAAAAGAGTTTTTCTTTATTTAACGCGCGGGCTTAAGGCTGGAATCATTTCCAAAGAGCCAAAAGCCCCGATTTACATCAGCAGATTGTTTTTATAGATATTGTGACACATAGGAAACGGCTCCTCCTCTCCCTCTCGCGTGGGGTTGCAGTCCTCAACATTTCTTCTCCTAGCACCATTGTTTATAATACAAGAAATGGGTTATAGGGTAGCCATGATAAGCAGAGAACAGCAGAGAACAGCAGAGAACATGATATACATATCACTATGACCTTAGTCTTTGTTGACATAAGAAATTCCTGTGTCTCGTCAGCTTACAAACATATATTTCAGAGAGCAAGAGCTCAGCAAGAACATGAGGCATAAGACTGCATGAGGCTACTTAGTCTGACCCCCGATATGGCTGCTACATTCCCCCCTTAAATGCATAATTTCATTACAGTTATAGCATTTCTGATAAGCGAATGCTCATAATAGTCTGCAAAGCACCATACAAAACTTTTCATAACATACATATCACTTAACCTCCTGTTGGGCTATTAGAGCGTAGCGGGCAGCTGTTTTTGTGGCTGAGGCAGTAAACAGATTGTTTAAGCAAAGCATAAACCAGGGAGTGCAGAAACATAACAGCACCCCTACTAATACCACTGGTAAGATCAGAACAAATAATGCTTTGAGCCAGCTAAGATCTGGAAGCCAAGAGGTTAACCAGTCGAGCCTATCATGTTGTCCTATTGTTATGTCAGCCACTATATGGTGCAGATTGTTGATCTGTCTACAGCATTACTATTATCAGTTAAATTAAAACAGCACAGCTTTTGGTGCGTCTCACAACCCAGATGATGAAGAAGGAAGAGGTAATCTATACCAGCTCGATTTTTTTATTTAGTAATGACAATGCTCGTGAGGTGGCATTTATGCTCTTAGCCAAGCTGCAAGCTAACTGGTTGATTTCCAGACCATCAGCCAAGGCTAGACCTGGAACTCCAACTAACGATACTGCCAGTGCCAATTTGTCTGAGTCAGAGTATAGCTGTAGGTGGCTATTACAATTTTCAGTTAGTTGGAGTGCTCTAGGCTGCCGTCGATGGATTTTCTCTGGCCACGGGGGAAGAATTGGCACCAAACGCAACATGGGTGGTTATCAGACAAGTTGGCTGGAATGAATGACCAGGTACGGGAACCACAGGTTCAAAACCATCCATGAGGCAGAAGTATATGTGCATAATTAAAAGATATGTTTTGAATTTCATTACAGTGGAAGGGGGGGCTAGGGATAGCTTTACATTTTCCAGAAGATTTTTGACCATTAATAATTCGTGCACACGTGGCATTTGTTCCAGCTACGATGGGAGTATGTAGAGTGAACTCTGTAGGGGGTAAGATTTTTGTAACTATGCCCCAGTCAGAATTTTGGGAATAAGTCAAGTTTATATTAAAATTGCTTAACATGGTATCTTTTTGAATTTTCCCAGGATGTCTACAGACAGGTATTAGGCAAGAGCTAATAAGCCTGTTTGCAGGTATATCCCTTGGTAAACAAAAATGCTTTACTCCAGTGATGTTAGCTAAGTGAAGCCAGTAATTATCAGCGAATCGCTGGGACAGATTTCCCTCTCTAGGGGTAGACCCCCCTTTTTCGCACCTTATTAAGGAAACACAATGCAACACTACTAACACTACAACACACATGTTTGATCTTCTTTGGGATCTGACCGTACGCTGGGCAGCTATTCACCTGGCAAGCTGCAGTAGGGTCTAGTCCCCTTCTTCAATTTTCCCCAGTTGCAGGTCTGACCGTACGCAGGGTGGACAGTCTCCCAGTGTGCCCACAGTAAGGTCTAGCCTGAGTCTTCTTACTGCCTTTTCAGAATAATTTTTAAAGGATTTTCAGCTACAGTCCACTTTCCTTTTTGCTTTTTTGACTCGTGTCCAATGTATCCAGGGTTTAACTCCAGCTACTTTTATAGCTGCGGGGGTGGAAAGTATGACAGTTTTTGGTCCTCTCCATCTGGGAGTCAAAGGGTCATTTTTCTACTTTTTGACCCATACTTTATCTCTTGGTTGGAAGGGATGAACTTCTGTGATGGGAATTGGGGGCTTATTTTCTAAGACAAAGCGATGCTGGGCTTGAAGAACTTTTCCCAGTGTTTGGACTTCTTGTTTAAGGCTAACGTTTGCTTGCTGTTGATGCCACTCCAGTGTCAATCATGAAGTCAGTGTCACGGCCCCTCACAGTCAATGTCACGGCCCCTCTCAAGCTGTCTTCTCTCTTGCCCGTTCTGGCTCCTTTGGTTTTCTCCTTTGTGTATTTGATTTATTTTATTTGGGCATTCATGCCACCAATGTCCATCTTGTCCACACCGGGCACACTGGTTCTTTCTTAAGAATCCTCTGCTTCTGCTGGGTCTTCTTTCATTTTTCTTTGTCCACGTCTTCTTGGGCCTCTGGGTCGAGGGGGTATACTGGCGATAGGCATCTAAAAGACGCTCCAAGTACGCTGTGGGGCCTCGGTGGCACCTTGCAGCACTTTAGACACTTTGGTCATATTAACTGACTTCTTCATACCTGCCTTCATGGCTTCTAACAGCAGGGTTTGATACTGGGTGAGGCGCTCTAGCCCCGCTTGTGTTTTGGGATTCCAGCGGGGGGGGGGGGGGATTTACTTACAAGGAGACTTTATTGGGTAACTTACAGCACACAGGCGTACCTAATGGTTGGATCAGACAGCTTCTCTGAACCATGAGCTATTGGGCTAAATGGGTTTTATGCCATACATGTTACCCATGAGGCAGCACAACACTAGCAAGCATTTTCAGCATAGGCTAGAAGTGTTTGGTTCTCAGGCACAGCTTCCTGTAAACAAACTTCGCTTCCCAGGCAAAGTGCTTGATAACACTTTTACTCATTAGTATGGGAAGAGAAATCTCTCTTTCTTTCTTTTGCTTTCTTTTTCTTGCTGATCTGCCTGTATTGCAGATTATGTTTCAAACTTTTTACATAATCCTCTCTATGCACCAGCCTTGTCTCTTCATTTGTCTTTTTCAAGTTAAACTCACTTACTTAAACCTTTCTGCCCTACACTAGTCCCAATGACACACATTTGGGATAGGCTCTTCTTTTCCTTCTAGTTACATTTTTTCATCTTAAAGAACTATTACATTATTGTGGCTACTTTACTCCAGGTAATAAGCTCCAGGCACAATCAGCTGCTTTTAAATCACCCTGGGGGCAACTATGGCCACGCTTCTTCTTTACAAATGTTTCTCTTTGCCTTTTGCCTCCTCTTTCTTCTTCCCCCCCCTTCTCTATCTGTCTGCCACTTTCTCTATTTCTCTGTCTTTTCTACTTGTCTTTGTCTTTCTCTACTTGTCTTTCATTGGGAACCACACTCACTATCATTTGGAGTTGCAACTAACACTAATCTGCAAATATCACATATATTTTATGATATCTAAGAAATCATAAAATATACACAACAAACTTTTTTTGCAATTTAATACAATGAATGGAAAACACTTTTTGCATGATGGAGCAGATCCAGCAGTTGGGGGGGGGGGAGCTCTTGGGGCTATCGATCACTAGACAAGCTAGCCAGGGATTTACAATATCACACACACACACACCCCTCTTTTCTTCTCTTCCCCTTCAACTTGGTACACGAAAGCAAAGTGCCGAAACTCAGGACGCTGGGGGGTGATGGGCATCGCCTTATACTTGCATTTTTCAGGCAGCCATTAATCTTCTTCGGGGAGGCGGTGGGGTGATTTGCAGGACTTCAAAGGCAAGCTTCTCAGTTTGTTCGTTTTTGTAAATCCCAAGCTTAAAACAGGACACGATGAGGTACAGGGCAGCCAAATCTTTGCTTTGGCACGGGCAACAAATAACTCAGGTCAGCTTTCTTCACTGGGGTCTCAAACAGGAGAACAGTCTTAATTTAAAGTTGTAACATCACTGACAGTGTCAGCCAGCCAGCTACACAGATTTCACTGTTTTTTAAGACAGTTACTCCAATATCTTTTTTTCTTCTAAATCAGGTTATCAGGAAATTCTTCACCTTTATTCCGTTTTGCGCCTTTATCTTCTGGGTCTTCATTTTCAGTTTCCATTTCTTAGGGATTTTATTTCAATTAGGCGAGGTGATGATGTTGCACAACTCAGAACGTTGTGGGCAATTCTCCTGCCCCCCCCCTCTCGGCGCGCTAGGCTAACAGCTACTTCTTCGGCCTCACGCTCTCACGCTCCCACGCTTCGTTAAAAGCCAGGCTGTCCTGCAACATTTCTGTAATTAACAGCCACAGATCTTGTTCTTTTTTTTCTCTCAGCTCAACCTTGAGCTTTTTGCTGTCTCCTCTCTCTATTCTGAATCTTTTAAAAAAAAAACTTTTTTCTTTTTTTTTTAACATACATCTCAAGGGGGTGCAAGTCTTGCTTCCCCCACCTCCCATAGCCTCCCTCCTAAGATGAAGATGGACACAAAGAGGGAAGGGGATTGGTCAGCGAGTAAGGGGTCTCACTGACCGGCACAAGAGGAATTTTTACACCACGCATTTTGCTACTGGCCTGGGCACCCGGACGGTCAACGGTATGCAACAGAAACCGCAGTAGCCACTCACACAATCATCAATTTCACCACTTCATTCATATGTCCCTGCCACCCACTTCCCCACTTTTCCACTACAGCGAAGCAGTTTCCTCAGCGCCTTGCTGAGTATTAGTGCCTGCTCGGGGGAGTGATCAAGTCCCCCCTCCACCCCCAATCGGGTGGGTCACCTTTTGTATACGTATACAAACACTGACCTTCTTCATAAGGCGGGGCCCTCTTTTTTTCTGCCCAGTGGCCTTTCTCCCTAAAGGCGGGGCCCTCTTTTTACTCCATATACTTGCCTTTCTCCTGAAGGCTTCCAATGTGGGTTTCAACTTAATTGCAGCTGCAGTATGGGCAGGGCTCAAGTTCCTTCCTCCGCTTCCCAAGGTTCTCTTGCTGCTCACAGCCGTTCGGGCAGGCTCAGCGCAGGCTTTCTCCCGTTCACCCAACAAAAAGGTCGGTGGTGCCAAGAAAGGCAGGCATGCGCCGAGTTCTCCCTCCCGGTGTGGCGATTAAGAGCAGGCAACTGCCACCTCTCTGTTTCAGAGCCTGCCACATCCGAGTCACGGCACCATTTATGTTGCAGAACTCAGAGTCAGAGAGACCACGGAGTGAAGGACAAAGAGTTTTTCTTTATTTAACGTGCGGGCTTAAGGCTGGAATCATTTCCAAAGAGCCAAAAGCCCCAATTTACATCAGCAGATTGTTTTTATAGATATTGTGACACATAGGAAACGGCTCCTCTCCCTCCCATGTGGGGTTGCAGTCTTCAACATTTCCTCTCTTAGCACCATTGTTTATAATACAAGAAATGGGTTATAGGGTAGCCATGATAAGCAGAGAACAGCAGAGAACATGATATACATATCACTATGACCTTAGTCTTTGTTGACATGATAAGAAATTCCTGTGTCTCGTCAGCTTACAAACATATATTTCAGAGAGCAAGAGCTCAGCAAGAACATGAAGCATGAGACTGCATGAGGCTACTTAGTCTGACCCCCGATATGGCTGCTACATTAGTACAGAAATAAAAGCAAACAATCCATTTCCATTAGCCATAAATTACTATTCAGTTAACATGTATTAATAAACATTAAAGGTTTAGCCAGCAATGAACAGCAACAACAATAATCCTATAGTGATAGTAGTAATAATACTAATAAAAAGGGGGAAAAAGAGAAGTTTAAAAGAAAGACAAAAACAGGAACAAATCATTTGTATATTTTAAGTAGTATCATATCTAAAAATATTTATATGTATATTCACACACACACAAATATGCACTTTATTACAATATAACATAAAAAAGAGAAAGAAGAAAAAAAATAAGCAAACATTTATCTTTGGCCTACTGCCTGACCACTTATCAGCTAAAACCCAAACAACACTTCAAAAAAACAGTAAAAATGGCTAAGTTCCAACTCCAGAGGCTGAGAGAGTTGGTTCCCTAAATTTAATTTTAATACCAATTAAAAATAATTCTGCAGCGTCAGGATCCAAGAATCTCTTCATCTGATCATCAAAAAGAACACAAAATGTAGCCGGATATTTAATATGATATTGCAGGTTAATTTGCTTTGCCAAACTTCTTGCCTTGGCAAATTGCCTTCTTCTGTCAGCAATTTCTTTAGTATAATCATGAAAGAGCATAATCTTGTCATTTGGTGGTCCCCACCGGAGCGCAGCTCGTTCTCTTGCCAGACGCATAAGGTAATTTTTTGTGGAGACTTGTGAAAATTGAACAATAACAGTCCCAGAAGTCCCTTTAGTGCCATGCCTTGAACCAGGAACACAATATGCTTACTCAATATCAAGTAAGAAATCAGATGGCAAAGCAAATAGCTCATGCAAAAGTTTATCCATAAATTCCAGCGAGCCTATATCAGTAGCCACGTCTTTAATACCAAGGATACGTAGATTCGCTCTGCATGTGAAGGCCTCCAGTTGACAGATTCAAGCAGACAAAACATTATGAGACACTTTCATGGCCGTTTCCTGCACAACAATCCGATCTTCAAGATCATTGACCTTCACTTCCATCTTTTGAAAAGAGATATTAATTAAATCCACAGCCCCCTGAAGGGCGGATATTGAGTCCTGAATTGTTTCAAGTTTCTTTGACTGCTCTCGTAGCTGCAAAGACATAGTTTTTATCAAAGCAAGCAACTCCTCTTCATCTCCGGCATTTTTAGAAACCTTTGCTGGGGGAGCCATTGGGGGGTAGGTGGCGTTTTCAAGCCTTTTTTTCCTTTGGTTCTGCCATCCCCCTTTTTCCAAAACACAACAAGCAAGTATAATTGCAGAAACAAGAAAAACAAACTTACACAGATTTAATTACAAGCCCTCGGAAATTGCTGGTAGTTTAAATTCAGAGATGTTGTTTGGATCCGTCTGTCCTTGTGTCTCCTAATTGCCTAGAAGTTTCAAACAGTGTGCAGTAGATGACACTCCAGCGTCTTTTCTTAAGATTTCAGCCTCTCTGTTTCTTCACAAAAGCAGCTGTTCTTCCAAGATTTCATCCAGATGGTACCGTAAGCTTCCCCTTTTAATTCCAGGGGAAGATAAAAAGGTTTCTCAACCTTTTCCCCGCTGTTTGAGATAAGCAACCTGCAGAACTCTGCACGTCACTGCCGGATGCCATGGCTCCAACCGGATGTTCTGCCAGAGGAGACCCATTGAAATCAATGGGATTTATGTTAGTCACAACCATAGAATCATAGAATAGTAAGGTTGGAAGGGGCCTACAAGGCCATCGAGTCCAACCCCCTGCTCAGTGCAGGAGTCAGAGCATCCCTGACAGATGGCTGTCCAGCCTCGTCTTGAACGCCTCCAGTGTGGGAGAGCCCACTAATTTAAGCAACCAATTTAAGTCCCATTGATTTTAGTGGGTTTACTCTAAGTATGACTAAATCTGGATCCAACCTGTTAAGTATAACATTTCACCCTAAATGCTCTTGGTCTTAGGGATGTCCATTGTGTGAAAATCCAGCCTTTTTTGGGCCTGACAGATACCCACTGCCCACCCAGCTCTGCTTGCGTTTGTGAGCCGAGCCACAAGCTTTTCCCAAAATCCAGGAACTTTTTGGTTCCCCCCCCCCCTTGTGAATAGAAAGTTGCACAAATTGCAGCTGCAACTTTCTGTTTATGAGGAGGAAAAAATCCTGGAACAATTCAAGTCAGGCCAGCTCATGGGGAAGCAAGCTGGAGTCGGGGGGGGGGGGGCGAGCTGATGAAAGCTTGGCAAACTTCACCCCCGAGACGGATTCCTCCAACATCCCTAATTGTTGTTGTTGTTCAGTCGTTCAGTCGTGTCCGACTCTTCAGGCCTTCCTGTCCTGCGCTCTCTCCCGGAACGTGCTCAAGTTCATATTCATTGCATCGGTGATGCTATCTAGCCATCTCATCCTCTGCCGTCCCCTTCTCCTTTTGCCTTCAGTCTTTCCCAGCATCAGGGTCTTTTCCAGAGAGTTTTCTCTTTGCATTAGGTGGCCAAAATATTTGAGCTTCAGCTTCAGGATCTGTCCTTCCAATGAGCACTCAGGGTTGATTTCCTTTAGGATGGACTGATTTGACCTCCTTCTCCAGCATCACAGTTCGAAAGCATCAATTCTTCGGCGCTCAGCCTTCCTTATAGTCCAGCTCTCACAGCCATACATTACTACTGAGAAAACCATAGCTTTGATTAGACGGACCTTTGTCGGCAAGGTGATGTCTCTGCTTCTTACTATGCTGTCTAGGTTTGCCATAGCTTTCCTCCCAAGGAGCAAGCGTCTTTTAATTTCATGGCTACAGTCACCGTCTGCGGTGATCTTGGAGCCCAAGAAAGTAAAATCTGTCATGGCTTCCATTTCTTCCCCTTCTATATGCCAGGAAGTGATAGGGCCAGATGCCATGATCTTCGTTTTTTTAATGTTGAGTTTCAAACCAGCTTTTGCACTCTCCTCTTTCACCCTCAACAAGAGGCTCTTTAGATCCTCTTCGCTTTCTGCCATTAGGGTGGTAACGTCTGCGTATTGGAGGTTGTTGATAATTCTCCCAGCAATCTTAATTCCGACCTCTGAGTCATCCAACCCGGCATTTCTCATGATGTACTCTGCATATAAGTTAAATAAGCAGGGTGACAATATGCAGCCTTGTCGTACTCCTTTCCCAATTTTGAACCACTTAGTTGTTCCATGTCTGGTTCTGACTGTTGCTTCTTGACCCTCGTACAGGTTTCTCAGGAGACAGGTAAGGTGGTCTGGTACTCCCATCACTTTAAGAATTTGCCACAGTTTGTTGTGATCCACACAATCAAAGGCTTTAGCGTAGTCAATGAAGCAGAAATAGACGTTTTTCTGGAATTCTCTTGCTTTCTCCATGATCCAGCGAATGTTGGCGATTTGATCTCTAGTTCTTCTGCCTCTTCGAAACCCAGCTTGTACTTCCGGTAGTTCTCGGTTCGCATACTGCTGAAGCCTAGCTTGTAGGATTTTGAGCATCACCTTTCTGGCATGTGAAATGAGTGCAATTGTGCGGTAGTTTGAACACTCTTTGGCGTTGCCCTTCTTTGGAATTGGAATGTAAACTGACCTTTTCCAGTCTTGCGGCCACTGTTGAGTGTTCCAAATGTGTTGGCATATTGAATGCAGCACTTTAACAGCATCATCTTTTAGGATTTTAAATAGCTCAGCTGGAATACTGTCATCTCCGCTAGCTTTGTTGTTACTAATGCTTTCTAAGGCCCACTTGACTTCACTCTCAAGGATGTCTGGCTCAAGTTCAGTGACCGCACTATCATGGCTATCAGGGACATTCAGATCTTTCCTGTATAGTTCTTCTGTGTATTCTTGCCACCTCTTCTTAATCTCATCTGCTTCTGTTAGGTCCCTGCCTCCTTTGTCCTTTATCATGCCCGTCTTTGCACAAAACGTTCCCTTGAGATCTCCAATTTTCTTGAAGAGATCTCTAGTCTTTCCCATTCTGTTGTTTGCCTTGATTTCTTTGCATTGTTCATTTAAGAAGGCCTTCTTGTCTCTCCTTGCTATTCTCTGGAACTCTGCATTCAGTTGGATATATCTTCCCCTTTCTCCCTTGCTTTTCGCTTCCCTTCTTTCCTCAGCTACTTGTAAAGCCTCATCAGACAGCCACTTGGCTTTCTTGCATTTCTTTTCCTTCGGGATGGATTGAGTTGCTGCCTCCTGAACAATGTTACGGACCTCCGTCCATAGTTCCTCAGGCACTCTGTCTATCAGGTCTAATCCCTGAAATCTATTCCTCACCTCCACTGTATATTCATAAGGGATATGATTTAGGTCATACCTGAATGGTTTAGTGGCTTTCCCTACGTTCTTCAATTTCAGCTGAAATTTTGCAAGCAGCAGCTCATGATCTGAGCCACAGTCAGCTCCAGGTCTTGTTTTTACTGACTGTATGGAGCCTTTCCATCTTTGGCTGCAAAGTACATAATCAATCTGATTTCGATATTGACCATCTGGTGATGTCCATGTGTAGAGTCGCCTCTTGTGCTGTTGGAAAAGAGTGTTTGCTATGATCAGCATGTTCTCTTGGCAAAACTCTATTAACTTTTGTCCTGCTTCATTTTGTACACCAAGGCCATGCCTGCCTGTTATCCCGGTGATTTCTTGACTTCCTGCTTTAGCATTCCAATCCCCTATGATGAAGAGGACATCTCTTTTTGGTGTTAGTTCTCGAAGGTGTTGTAGGTCTTCATAGAACCGATCAACCTCAGCTTCTTCGGCCTCAGTGGTTGGGGCATAGACTTGAATTACTGTGATGTTGAATGGTTTGCCTTGGATTCGTACTGAGATCATTCTATCATTTTTAAGATTGTACCCCAGTACTGCTTTTCCCACCCTTTTGTTGACTATGAGTGCTACTCCATTTTTTCTAAGGGATTCTTGCCCACAATAGTAGATATGATGGTCACCTGAATTAAATTCGCCCATGCCTGTCCATTTGAGTTCGCTGATTCCCAAGATGTCAATGTTCAATCTTGCCATCTCATGTTTGACCACCTCCAGCTTACCTTGATTCATTGATCTGACATTCCAGGTTCCTAAACAATATTGTTCTTCACAGCATTGGACTTTCTTTTCATCACCAGACACATCCACAGCTGAGTGTCCTTTCGGCTTTGGCCCAGCTGCTTCACTCTTTCTGGCGCTACTTGGAAATACCCTCTGCTCTTCCCCAGTAGTATATTGGACACCTTCCGACCTGAGGGGCTCATCTTCCGGCGTCATCTCTTTTAGCCTTGTGACACGTTCCATGGGGTTTTCTTGGCAAGAATACTGGAGTGGGTTGCCATTTCCTTCTCCAGTGGACCATGTTTTGTCAGAACTCTCTGCCATGACCTGTCCGTCTTGGGTGGCCCTGCACGGCATAGCTTATGGCTTCACTGAGTTACGCAAGCCCCTTCGCCACAACAAGGCAGTGATCCATGAAGGGGAAACATCCCTAATTACTTCCTACTATGTCTCTCTGCTGCTCTGATTTTGGTGTTTTTATTTGTTGTGTTTTTGTATATGTCCCACTTCTCCAAGATGCTTTTGCCTGATAGAGCAACTTAGAAATTCTCTAAATAAATAAAATAAATCAACAGAGACACAGTTGAAGCAATCCCAGCTTTTATTGAACAGATAAAAGCAGTGGAGTGATGTTGCGCTATGACAGCATCATAGACAGCATCATTGGTTGTTCCTACTAGGAACAACCAAGCCTGTTGTTCCTAGTAGGGCTCTTCTGCCGTTGAAAGCTATGTAGCAGCTTTGGGGCAACCTGTACAGCTTTTCCTACGACTGCAGCTCCATACTGAGAATGGCCGCACCTGTAGCAGGCCTGTCTGTTGTGTATTCATTGTATGATATGGCTATCCTGCTTTTCAGACAAACATGGTCTTACAAAGCAGCTCACATCAGTTAAGAAAGAAAGAAAGAAAGAAAGAAAGAAAGGAAGACAGGTTTACAAACCCCATAGACAAGACATGCTAGAGAAGAATGGAAGGGGAGGAGGGGGAGGTCAGCTTGACCATGCCGGAACGACGTGGTGAGTTGCGAACAGGTGTTGATACCCCATTGGGCCTGGCTGCCCCCGCTTGCTGTGAAGTGCCTCCTGGGAAGTGGGGGGACCCCTCCCCGTGGCCGAGGACAGAGGCCAGATTCTGTTGCTCTTCAGCTCTGCACTCCCAAGGCAACTCTGAAAAGATGCCGGATCCTTGTAAACCGGAATTGCTGCAGTCCCACAGTGGAGCAGCTGGCTGCCCATGAGCCTCTGCTGCTCTTGCAGACTGTGGGACGCTGGGCCTAGGGAATGCCTCTCCTCTCGCGTGTCCTGCTGCTGGCTGGCAGAGAGGCCCGAGGGGCTGGGCTGAGGGGCGGCGAAGGGTGGGCAGCACTTGCATCATCAGGAGCTGCTTTGTTGGAGCAGTTGAGTGAGTCAAGGAAGAGGTTCTTGGCCTCAGGCGTGCTTCCATGCTGCATCCCTCAAAGCTGCTTCTCGCTTCACCACCGAGGCCTGCGTTTGGAGGTTCGGGTGTTGCAGGAGAGCACGTGGTCACCGAGACAGTCGTTGCCTGCGGGGTGAGCATTGGGCCTTTTGCCCCCGTTTGCCCTGCGTTTGCCCCAGCTCTGACTCTGCATGCGAAAAGGGGCCGCCAGTGTCCAGCTAGGAGGAGGATCTCCTGTGTTCCCCGCAAAGGTGGCTGCGCCTCCCTGGTGCCTGCGCTGGCCTGTGCTCGTGGGCATCCAGGGCCCCCTCTCCGCCATTTGCAGAGGCATCCCGGCACCTCTGAATGGGAAAAGCGGCTAGTGCCTGACGAGTAATGGAGGATTGTTAAAACTTGTACGGTTTCCCCATATTCTGGACAGAGTCAGTGGGGGAGACACTGGCCTTGGGGGGGAGTGAGCGCTCTGCACACGCAGAGTGGGTTTGAGATTCTTGGGGGGTCTGGACCCTTGTTTGGTTCTGGAGTCCTGAGGTAGGGTTCCTATGAGGGGTCTGAGAAGAAAATCTTGTTCATCTGCCTCTCATTTCTTTTTGCTTTTGTCCCGGCATTTGGGCGTGCCAAGTGTTCCATCTGCAAAGGCCCCACCTGTCTGCTTCTACTTATCTAAGTCTGGGGAGAAGAGCTGGAGCCCCAGGTAAGAACAACAGAGAGTCTTGTGGCACCTTAAAGACCAACACATTTATTCTGGCATAAACTTTTGTGGATTACACTCCACTTTATCAAATGCATGCAGTATTATGGAGAGTTTGATGTGGGGATGGGGAAGAGAATGTCAAACAGTGAGATTAGAAAGAAACTAAATGCAGAAAGTGCCTATCATCCAACAATCGTGCTTTAAAATTGGTGACAGACCTTAAAGAGGCCATCGTGGAGCAAAGGAACTTCAAAGGGAGATTAGAGCAAGAGACTGCTAAATTAGAATCCATCAACAGATTTAATTCTGTCGCCAGAGGCTTGAATCGGGATAAAGGATTTTTATCACATGTTGCATGTATAAATTGGCTTACCTAGTGCCAGGATGTTTGTGTTATTAGCAACAACTGCGCTGTGAATGATCGCTATTAGTAATGAAATGGTCACTTCCTTCTGACCTCACTGTTTACAATTCCACCACCACCCTCCATGAAACTCCATAATACTCAATGCATCAGGTGGGCTGTAGTCCATGAAAGCTTCTGCCAGAATAAGCTTGTTAGTCTTCGAAGTGCCACAAGACTCTTCGCTGTTTTTGCTGTAAGAGACCAACGCGGCCCCCCTCCAGAAACTGATCCAGGGTGTTGTTGTTCATGTACTCTTGGTGGTGTGCCAGGATTGACTGCAGAGTTTGTTTGTTTGTTTGTTTGTTTGTTTATTTATTTATTTATTACATTTCTATACCAGCCAAAGCTCTCTGGGCAGTTCACAACAGTTAAAATAATAAAATACAACATGATAAAATACAGTATACAAGTTTAAAATACAGGATAAAATAAAAATTAAAACCAAAATAAAACCTACCTGCAGTGCAAAGATTTAAAACAGAAACTGAAAGACTAAAATGGCTGGGAAAATAAGGAGGTGTTCACCTGGTGCTGAAAAGAGTGCAACATAGGAGCCAGGAGAGCCTCTCTGGGTCGCTCACCCACAACCAGGATGCCACAGCAGAAAAAGCCGTGTTCTTAGTAGCCGCTCACCTCACTTCCTTTGGCAGAGGGCTCCCAGAGAAGGCCTCTGAAGACGATCTTAGGGTCCAGGCAGGTATATATGGGAGGAGATGATCCTTCAGGTAACCAGGCTGATGCTGAGTCAGTCAGTATCCTGTCCTCCGTTCTGATTGGGAAGTGGTAGACTTCTGATTTACACCACCCCTTTTGTTAGTGTGATGTTACATCCTCACTGAGCCCTGGGAGAGCAAAAGATTCCTCCCCTCCTCCACTTGTTCTTTTCCCTTGCGGTGGCAGGAGGCTGGTGCTATCCTGGGGTATCTTCTGGCTCCACTGGTGCAAGGGACTTTGAGGCGTAACCCCGGATCATGCAGTAAAATGTGTGTCTGTGCCTGAGGCTGGACACGGATTATTTGCTAAGTAGAGGAACAGTTGGATCAGGCCATCAGCTGCCAAGTGGCATTTCTAACCTGGGATGGTAGCGTTCCGATGTGCCAAAATGTGCCCCCCAGCCCAGAGCCTTGCCTCTCATCCACCTCAAGCCTCTCTGACAAGGGTGTGTTTGCGATGGAAGCCCCAAGGGCTCAGGCTGCAGCCGTTGGCCATGCGCTGTTCTCCACCCAGGGGACTATGCTGGCTTCCCAGGATGTGGCCTCCTTCGGCTGCACAGCACTTACCGCCACGACCTCAAAATCTACGCCTCCGATGAAGGCAGGGTCCAGATGACAGCGGCAGCATTTGCAAAGGTGGGTTCCTTCTCTCCAGTGTGGGAGGCACCTTCTGCTGGATCCTCTTGTAAAGCTGGTGAGCTCTTGCAAGTGCTGGGGGGGGGGGGGGCTGATGCCCTGCCCCTCTTGCCTGGAGCCACGTGTCAGGCATATTCCATTCTGTGGGGTAAAGTGAGTCCTGCATGTGGCTTCCTTACTATCCTGGGCAGTTCTATCAGGATTGGGGCCATACCCAGGGCAGCTTGGACCTGTTCCCCTCTGCAGGGCCTCCTTGCGCTAGAGGGGGAGCTGACGCCCATTCTGGTGCAGATGGTGAAGAGCGCCAACATGAACGGCCTTCTGGACAGCGACAGCGACTCCCTCAGCAGCTGCCAGCACCGGGTGAAGGCGCGCCTCCGGGAGATCATGCAGAAGGACGCCGCGTTCTGCGAAGAGGACTGCGAGAAGGTGAGGGGCAGCCTGGCCAGCAGGAGCCGTCCTTCATTTTCACTGATGTATTTTAATAGAACCAATGACCTGGGGAGGTGGTGGGCTCTCCCACGCTGGAGGCCTTCAAGACGAGGCTGGACAGCCATTTGTCAGGGAAGCTCTGACTTGGATTCCTGCATTGAGCAGGGGGTTGGACTCGATGGCCTTGTAGGCCCCTTCCAACCCTACTATTCTATGATTCTATGATAAGCCTGCCCTCCCCAAACAGTGTGCAGATAAAATGATATATCTGTAAAAGCATACTGTAAAAGCATAGTTAACTAAAACAACAACCTAAAACATTTTAACACAAGCCGACAAGAAAGAAAGGCGACAGTTAAAACTATTTATTTATTTACAATATTTATATACCGCTCCTCATCAGAAGATTTCGGAGCGGTGAACAACATAAGAATAAAACAATGGTTAAACAAGTTAAAAAAGTTAAAACATTTTTAAAAAGACAAATCCCAAAGAAGTGGAATTCAACAACCCACGGCTGGTCATGCAAGGAAGGCCTCTTGAAAGAACAATGTCTTCAGGAGGCGCCGAAAAGAACACAATGTTGGCGCCTGCCTGACCTCTAAAGGCAGGGAATTCCATAGGAAGGCGGCCACCACACTGAAGGCTCTTCTCCTGGTGGACTCCAACAGGGCCATAGGTCCATGTGGAACCACCAGGAACATGCCCTCTGATGACCTCAGTGACCACTTATCTACAGCTTATCAAGAGCATAATTCAATTAAAAGCAGGTGGAAAACTCCACCTCTGTAAGGCCCTTGTAAGACCAGTCAGGGAGGGAGCCAAGAGCACTTCCCGAGGAAGGGAGTTCCATCGGGATGAGAAGGCCGTTCTCTTGTGCCTGCCAACGTGGGGGTTTGCAAATAGAGCTGCTGCTTAAGACCTGTTACTTAGTGTAACTTTTTAAATTATTGCTGTGCTCTTATCTGCCTTCAGCTGGCACCAACAGGCAGTGTCTCGCTCATCAAGTCCATGGGCATCATCCAGAATCCTGTGGAAATCTGTGATCGGGTCTTTGACCTGATTGAGAGCCTCACTTCTCAGATCCAGAAACAGCTGGAAGACCCCAAGTCTGCAGGTGGGGAGAGTGGGGTATAGGGATGGGGGAGGATGCTTTGTGGTTTGTGTTCATGTGCTCTAGGGCAGTGGGGAAGATTGGGGTCACTGGGGGACCATGGGTTTGTGACTCCTAAATTAGGCTGCAGAGATGAAAGAAAGCTGTGGGAGCGGGAGGTGGGGGAGCAGAAGTGAGTTTTTGTGTGATGACTGTGAGTTCAGTTTGATACTGAAAACAAATTCCTGTGTTGAGCCTGTGCTCTGAGGCACCCTGTTCCTCCATTCTTACTGTCTGTTCCCCACATATCCAGCCGCTATTTTGCACCTGGCTCGTGGGGGTGGACCTTGCAGTTCTAATGAAAAAAAACAAAGTAGATCCTGCAGTCCTTGAAGTCTGCTCCCCCCCACCCTAGGATGCTGGGTGGATGGGAAGCTTTAGGCTTGCAGGACCTACTTGGTAAAATAGGGGTAAGCAGAGAGCAGACATGCGCAGAATTCAGGGACGGCCTCTGCCCACGGGCCCAGGGTTTGTTTTTGTGTCGGAACTCAGTTCACAGTCATTCCACACAAGCATCCACTCCTGGTTCTCCCTGCCCCCTTCCCTGCCTGCCCTGGCTTCGTATTTCTGAAGTCTGATTTTGCGGGGGGGTCTCTTTGCTGCCGCTGTTGCTACAGCAGTTGGGAGTCCGAGGAGCCTTGGCATCTCACGGCACATCTCCGCGAGGTCTGCCGGTGGCCCCCAATCTCCCTTCTGCCCTAGGGCTGTTCTGACCTTGTTCCCTCCACCTGCGCGGCTGTGGGCGCCGTCGTTCTCTAGACCTGCAGCTCTACCACAGTGAGACACTGGAGCTGATGCTGCAGCGCTGGAGGAAGCTGCAGCAGGACTTCCGCTTGAGGAACAGGCGCTACGACGTCAGCAAGATCCCGGACATCTACGACTGTGCCAAGTACGACACGCAGCACAACGCTGGCCTCCGCCTGGAGGGCACCACGGAGTTGCTCCGGCTCTCCAAGGCCCTGGCTGATGTCGTCATCCCCCAGGTATGGCACGGTGTGGTTGCTGGGCAGCCCCAGGCGGTGCAGAGTTGCCAGCCACACGGGCAAGAGCACCTGGCCCCAGGCTTGGCCGAGAGGCCCCTCGAAGCACCCTCATTTCACCGCCTCCTCCTTGGCAGGAATATGGGATCAACAAGCAAGAGAAGCTGGATATTGCCGTTGGCTTCTGCCTGCCACTCATCAGGAAGATCCAGCTGGACCTGCAGAGGACCCATGAGGATGAGTCTGTCAACAAACTGCATCCCCTGTAAGGACTGTTGGGAGGGGGGCACAGGGCAGATCCCCCACTGGGAGAGCTGGGCGGGGAGGGCAGGAGGTAGCAGCGGGGTGGTGTTCCTGCTTCTTTGCTGTGCGTCACGTCTCTTGGACTCACTTCCTGTCAGAGTGTGGAACATCACCCTGTCTGTCGCCAGACCACCCTGGAGGTCTCCCTCGTGCAGGCGCCTCGCCTCCTCCTGCCCTTGGCAGCCGCAGTGGGCTCCCGCAGGATGTGCACAGCCTTTCCTCTGGGTGGGCCTCCCGCCTTTGCCTGGTGTGGCTCTGCTGGCTGGCATGGTGGCTCTGAGCTACGGCCCTCGGCCCGTTGGCCACCTTGCCCCCTCCTGCCGGGTGTCAGCTCCGCATTGCATGGCCAGGGAGGGCTGCCCGCCCCCTTGGCCCTGGTGCCAGCCTCCAGGCCTCTGGTGCCAGAGCTCTTGGCATGGCTGCTGCTTTGCAGCAGCAAGGCGCCTCCCTTCTTTGGGACCATCTTCCTTGCACCCTGTGTCGCTGCTCGAGCTACGGCTCATGCAGCTCTCGCTGGTCTGGTTTCAGGTATTCGAGAGGAGTCCTGTCTCCAGGGCGCCACGTCCGAACACGTCTGTACTTCACCAGTGAGAGCCATGTCCATTCCCTGCTCAACATCTTCCGCTATGGGGGCCTCCTGGATGTGAGCGAGCCAGCGGCGTGTGGCGGGGGGGTGTGATTGGGCATTCAGTGGGGACGTGCAGTGGCTTAGCCAGAGTTCACCAGCTCCTGTGAGGCAGGGAAAGACTCCTTGCAGTTTAGCTTTGCCAGCTCTTGCACTGGCTGTAGCAGAAGCCGCCCCCCCGCTCCCTTCAAGGGACTCTTCGTGGAGGAAGCCCTTTACACCACCAGCGGTCTCCATGTCCTGGCACAGGCCTCCCGTGGTTTCAGAGCCAACAGGTGCTGAGCCTCTTCTGTTTTGTTTGCCCTGGGAGAAAGGTGGGAGTGTGCCGAGTGCTTCTCCTGGCTTGGAGACACGGTGGATGCGTCTCTGCAAACTCGCATCCTTTCCCCATTGCTGACCTGCTCTGGATCCTTTCTCAGTCCTCCTCAGCAGCTCCTCTCTCAAGGAAAGGCAGGCTCTCTGCTCCCCGCCCCCCCAATGCCCTTGTGTATGCCTGAAAGGGCCCAAAGCATGCTGGGCTTTTCAGCCAGTGTGAGCGAGAGAGCTGTGAAAAGCTGCGGGCTATGAAGCCTTGTGCAAAACCCCCTCAGGCAAACTCCAAAATCCCGGTGAGTCCTGGACTCCGGCAGGGCCGTGTAGCTGGGCTTCCCCTTTCGGCCCTTGTCAGCGCTTTCATCCTGCACTCCTTCCCGCCTTGTGCGTGCCAGGAATCTAAAGACCCACAGTGGAAGAGGGCCATGGACTACCTCAGTGCCATTTCGGAGCTGAACTACATGACGCAGATTGTCGTCATGCTCTATGAGGACAACAACAAGGTGAGGGGGGCGGCGGCAGCCGGGGCAGGCCAAGGGCCGAAGCTGCACCCCGGTTTCTACAGCAGCGCCTTGCTGTCTTGGCAGGACCCTTCCTCGGAGGAGCGGTTCCACGTGGAGCTGCACTTCAGCCCAGGAGTGAAGGGCTGCGAGGAGGATGGCAGCGCCCCCGCGGGGTGTGGCTTCCGCCCTGCATCAGCAGAGGTGAGCCTGCTGTGGCCCTCGATGGGGCCCCGCCTGCCCGCAGCAGGCATGGAGCTTCCCCTCCTCTGTGGCTCCTGGTCTGGCTTCAGGCCTGCTCTGGACCGGCTCTCTCCTGGGAAGGGGCACAGAAGTGGGACCTGGCAGGCTACTCCTCGGAGGGTGGTGGGTGAAGAGAGACTGGATGCAACTAGCAGAGAAGATGAGAGGGGGCGGCTGGACACTCTCTTTGCCCCCCCCCGCCCCCCCCCGCCCCCCCCCCGGTAAGAGGTTCAGGCAAAAGTTTTGCATCTGACTCATGGAAGAAGCAGAGAGGCAGACACAGCTGTAGCTGTTGTTGGCAGAGAAGAGCTGTTGAAGAGCCAAACAATAAACAGATGCTTTATCTTATCCCTCAATAATCCCGTCGTCGTCATGTCATTGTGAATCTTGAGACACTACTAAAGGGCTGCACAGCCTCTTTCTTTCTCTGTCCTTCCCCCCACCCTCCTTTGACTAAGTCTAGGAGGGAGGACTTATTTATTATTAAACTTATTTATTTATTATTAAATTTATTTATTTATTATTAAATTTATTAATCTCCCATCTGGCTGGTCACCCAGCCACTCTGGGCGATGTACAACATACAATAAAACAGTTTAAAACAATAAAATTCTACAATAAAAACATTTTCTAAAATACCCTAACCCACCCCAAATGCCTGCCTGAACAACCACGTTTTTAATGCACGACGGAAGCTCATTAAAGAGGGGGCATGACGGAGTTCCCTGGGGAGGGAGTTCCACAGAGTGGGGGCCACCACAGAAAAGGCCCTCTCCCTCGTCCCCACCAGTCTTGGACCTCTCTTGCTGATGCTCCTCGCTACAAGCAGGATGCTCGTCCACCCCCTCCCCTCCCCTCCCCTCCCGCTGCCAGGAATGCTGCCTTCTGCCCCCTCGCCCTTTCTAACATGGCTGGCACTTTGTTGCAGAAGGGAGTGAAGCAGCCAGAGCGGGGCAGCCTGGAGGATGTGGCCAGGCCAAAGGCCACGGATGAGGCAGGCCGGACCCAGCAGCCCTTGGAGCCCACCTGCATGCAGCGGCGATCCCCTCTGATCCGGAATCGCAAGGCTGGCTCCATGGAGGTAGCTCAGTGGGTGGGCAAAGTGGAGGGGGGGTGGGGAGTCTCAGCGCGTGATTGGGAGCGTCGCTGCAGCTTCCAGCCCCCTTCTTGCCTGCTGTGTCAGCTGGTCTGCTCACAAGGAGGGCTGTCGCCTCCTTCTCAGAGCTTCTGTCCTGACCTGAGGCTGGGGACAGTTTCCCTCCGCCGCAGGGTCTCCACCCACCAGCGAGGGCTTCCTTCCCACAGGTGCTGTCAGAGTCCTCCTCCAAGTGCGGGGGGTATCGCCTCTTCTCCTACTCCAGGCATTCCTCAGAAGTGAAGCAGAGTGGCTTAGGTACCAGCCTTTTCTCCGCGTGTGGCCGGGGGGGGGGGGGGGGCTCAGAGGCTGACATGACTCCTGGGGATGGGAAGGGGGATTCACAGGCCATCAGCAGAGGGGAGGCCGAGCTGCTGGCAGTGCCGGGCTCTCCTTCCGGAGGGGCGCTCTCCGCCTCCTTGGGGGCAGCTTTTCAGGAAGCTTTCCTGACAGCTCCCTCACTCCTTTGCCCCTTTTCTTCTCTGGGTATGGCTGTGCTGCTCCTGCCTGTCCACTTGCATTCCTGGGTCCTGATACCACACTGCCTGGAAGCAGCTGCTGCGGCTGCATTTCCCACGGCTGACGCACGCAGGGGGGCTCAGGGAGCGGGTCTCCCCTGGGGCTCCTTAAGCATGGTTGCCTACATTCCCACATGTAAGTGGTAGAGTGTTTGGAGGGGCCGCCTGGACAGCTCACGGAGGAAGCGCTCCTCCAGTCCCAGAATGTTTTGTTCCTCATCTAGAAGGATAGGAGGAGAGCTTTCTCTGTCGCTGCAGCGATTGTTACTTTTGCACGAAGAGCAGTCAGCAGAAGCAGTGCTTGTTCGCTTACTTTATGGATACTGACTTCTGAAGTGCTGCTGAGTTTTCCCGTCGACAGTTTGATGTTTTTCTTCCAGCTGGGAGCGGGGGGGGGGGGGGGGCCTGCATGAGCACCCAGTGCAATTTTGTTTTCTTCTTTGAGCGGTCACAAGGATGGGGTGGCGATGTGCCCGCCCCCAAACAAAGAAAACTGTTTAATGTGGTACTTTCCCTTCTGGAGAATTAGAACTCCTCGGGTGACATTTCTGGATAGTTGAACTGCCGTAATCCTCAGGAAGAGAAGATGTCATTTCTCAGTATGTACTGCTGTCAAGATAAACCAGCATGAGTGGTACCATCGCTATCAAAAGCAGCTGTCAGAAGGCAAAGGTGCCCTTGCTGTTCCTTTGTCTGCTCCTGGAGAAGCCCAGCGCCCTGCTCCTTCCAGCCTCAGATGTGGGTGGGGGGCTTCGCAGCAGCCTGGCTCTCCCCCTCCATTCCTTCCCTTCCAGCAGCAGCAGGTGCTTCTGGAGCCCCACGGAGAGTGTCCTCCTTGGCCATTCCTGCCCTCCTGTTACAGCGCATGTGTGCTGTGGGGGCCTCTTGGGTCTGGCACAGCCAGGCTTGGGAGCCAGAGGTGCTGGCTCTGCTGTCGCCTTGGCAATGCAGTCACTGGCACTGACCTCTGCTGTGGGCATCAGCCCCCCAGTCCGGCTGCAGTTTTGGTGGCATCCGGTGATTTGCCAGCTGAAGTTCTCATGGCTGGAAAAAGGGGGCACTGCCATCTTGCCTTTGCGGCCTCCCGCACACCCAGGGCCAGGGCCATCATAGAGGTGGGAGCCTCCAGACAGCAGTCGCACCTTTCTGGAAAACCACTGTCTTTTTTGTAAGACCTGCTGTTGATCATGGTTGTCATCGTCTTCGTCATCTCTATTGATTGTTAGCAGCAATATCTCCTTTCCCAACGCCCAAGTGCCCACAGGCAGGACATGAGTGCAACAGCAGCAGTACCCCACACGCCCATACCCCATGTCCCGCAGCAACTGGTGTGCACGGCACACTGCCTCCAATACTGGAGAGACTATGTAACCATCAGGACATCCCCTCCAGGAATGTGCCCAACCCCCTTTTAAAGCCATCCAAATGGGTGCTACATCTTGTGGGAGTGAATTCCAGAGTTCAACTCTGTGCTGTGTTAAGGGCATCCTTCTGTCTGTCCTGAATCGCCTTCCAGTCAGCTTCATGGGATGACCCCACTGGGTTCTAATATTATGAGAACAAGAAAAAATTCTCCTCATCCACTTTCTCCACACCATGCATAATTTCCTCTTATCATGTCTCCCCTTACTCGCCTTTTCTCTAATGTAAACTGCGCAAGCTGTTGTAATCTTCCCACATAGCGGAGATGCTCCAGCCCCTCGATCATTTTGGTTATCCTTATCTGCACATTTTCCCACTCCACAATACCCTTTTTGGGGTGTGGTTGCCAGAACTGCAGACAGTATTCCAAGTGTGGTTGCACCATAGATTTATATAAGGGAAGCATCATGTTGGCATCTTGACCAAGAAAGATCTCTTCCTTGGTTGGTCGCTGCCAGATCAGACCCCAGCAGCATATAGGTCAGGTTAGGCTCTTCTGCTCCAACATGCATCACTTTGCATTTCCTTGCATTGTGATGCCTCGTAGGAGACGAAGGGATGTCAGCGGCTGTGACTTGATGGCCACCTGCTGACTATGGGGCTAATGAGATTATTCTCCTTTATCGGTGCCATATTGGTATAGAATGTCTTAAACCATAACAGCATGATTTCCCAAGTCACACGGAGGGTATTCTCCACCTCAGGAAGGTGCCTCTTCCTGGGGCCTGAAGGCAGGGTCCACATCTAAACTTCATCTCTCCAGTAGAAGGAGCTGTCCTATCTCCCTCACCGGCCCTGCCTAGCGAGCAGAGCAGTTGGGTTTTGCTGGAGCTCTACAGAGCTTCACCCTACATCTTAGTTTTACTTTTGTTTCCACATAGAAAACACCCTTTCCCCCTTTATTATTCTCTGTTCTCATTTCTCTCTCTCTCTCTCTTCCTCTTTCTCTTTCCTCCCTTCCTGCCCCTTCTCCCATCCAGCAATAGCTAGAGCCGGGGCAAACAAGTTAGCAGGGGGAAGGGTCGAACTTCCTCAGCACTTCTGCTGAGGCCTAGAGACAGCCTGCAACAGACGCTCCACTAAGGCACGGGCACTTTGTCAGCAGGGAAAAAGAGTGAGGGGCAGCAGTGTTTGCAAGGCTCCAGGGCTGGGCATGGCCTGCACTCAGCTTTAGGTGTGGTGTGGCTGGAAGACCCTGGACACAAGAGCGTTCCTTCCCACTTCACAGGGCCACAGAAGGCCCATGCTGCCGCCGCCGCCGCTACCACTGCACCCGGTTCCAACTCCTTTCCCTTACAGTCAGGGTTGGGGGGAAACAAAGGGGAAGAAACTGTGGTCCTGGCTTGACCCCTTCAGAAGAACATGGAGAGGGTCGGAGACCAGCCACAACAGGGAGACAACTTCTTGGGGCCAAGCAACATGGAGCACAGAGCAAGGTGGGGTGAGCACTCAAACATTGTAAGCCCCCACCATGGAGCTGCCTCAGGAGGAGGTGCAATTTTGCCAGTGGGTGAGACAGATTATATCCCAAGAATTAGCAGAAAGGGGCCCACTAGGAATAAATTCCCCTCCCCCTGTAAGAAGTGCAAAGGGGAAAGAAAGAGGAGCAGACATGAGTCTAGAAGCTCCACTAAACATAAGGAAAAAAGGGTTAAGGTTAAGGAATCTTCCTCAGATTCCAGATCTTCCAGCCCATCTTCATCACCCTCCATCTCCTCCCCATCTTCTTCCCCCAGATGCCATAAGGGTACCTCCCCCCACTAATGCCCTACAGGCCTCAGATGGGGGCAAAAGGAAGGGTTGTAAGGCACGTAAACCATCCAAACAGGATAAAAAAACAACACAAATCCCCATCTCCCTCCTCAGACGAGAGTCAGGACACCTGTGGTTCAAATAATGAGGAGAAAGGAGAATGGTCAGAGGCAGAATTGGATTCCCCTGCTATTCACAGATGCTTGTTTTCAGTAGATTTTTTTCCCCAGCCCGGTTAGCTAAAATGAGTAGAATTCTTCAAATTAAGGAGGATTATCTAAACAAGAAGATTCTGCACCCCCCACTACCTTTGCAGGGGCTACGATGGTTTTTCCATCTGGACCACCCAAAACCTTCGTAGTCCCCTTCGCTGATGCCTTCTCAGAAGTCGGGAAGGCAGGGTGGGCCTCATCAGGGAAAATCAAGTACTGCACAAACTGGCTCATAAACTTTGCTCTCTGCCAGCTAAGATCATGGATCAGCTGAAAGCCCCAGGGGTCAATGCCCCTATTGCTGCCCTGACCTCAGCAGCCCTGCCCCCCATCAGGAAAGTGGGCCCAAAGATTCTTGCAATAAGTGAGTAGAAGCAGCTCTATGCAGAGGGTTTGAAGCAACCGCTGCTGCCTTGAGGGCATCAACAACTAATTCCTTTTTTGCTAGGGCAACTTACTTGTGGGCAGAGGAATTGGCAGGCTCGGATTTGATTCCCAAACCGATTAAGGATGGGTTGAAGAAAATCTCTTATTCAGCAGCCCTGCTTGGATGTGATCCAGTTTGGAGCCAAAGCCATGGCAGCTACCACAGTCGCGAGATGTAACGTATGACTTAGGAACTGGGATGTGGATCCAGGCTCCCAGATTAAGCTGGCCACTTCACTCTTTGCAGGTGCCTGACTTTTGGGAGCACTTTTGGGGTGCTCAGCAAAGTTTTGGTTGAATGTAAGGAAAAAGAAACAGTGCTTCTGTCAAAGAAAGAAAAATAGAAAAGCCCGAACACAGCAATTATTTTGTCCTAACAGAGGCATGCACAGACCAAACCAACAGGGTAGTTATAAGCCCAAATGGCAAAGAACCTACAGATCTTCTGACAAGCTTAAGATGCAGTCAGCATCCTCAAACTATGCCTCAGAGTACAGCTAACGGCAAAAGAACTCCTCCTCCACCAGACGCCTGTCGAACAGTGGGTGGTTCACCTGCTGAACTTTGCTCCCACTTGGCTTCAGACTGCTTTGGACAAGTGGGTGAAAGACGCAATAACCAAGGGTTATGCCTCGGAATGTGCCCATCTTCCCAGAGAGAGGTTTATAGCTTCCCCGCGTTCACGCAAGTGTTCCAAGCATCAGAACTTTCTCAAGGCTATCTATCACCTATTGGAGGTAAAAGCTATAGAACCAGCCCCTGCAAGAAAGACAAAACCGTGTTCACGCCATCTTCTTCTTTGTTCCCAAAAGGAATGGGGATAGAAGAGCCATTTTGAACCTCAAATAGTTAAACACATCATCAAAAGACATTTCAGATTGTAGACTCTGAAATCAATTGTGGCAACTCTGAACAAGCATCCGTAGACCTGTCCGAGGCATATCTGCATGTTCCAATCAGGAGAAAACACCAGAAGTATCTGCAGTATCTGAAGTATCTGAAAACAACCAACTTTTTCAGTACAAGGCTCTGCTGCTCAGAATCACCTTGGCCTCTCAAGTGTTTACCAAGCTCCTGGTAGCTGTCATAGCGCATCTGAGGATAAGCAAGGTGTACCTCTACCCATAATTAGCTGACATTTTAATCAGAGCATCATTGGAGCAGTAGTGTACAGACAGCACCCAATTCACACTGAAATCCTCAAGGACCAGGAACTGATGTAGTAGTCATGGGGGACTTCAATTTCCCCGATATTTGTTGGGAGACAAATTCTGCAAAACATGGCCCCTCCGGGAAATTCCTGACTTGTGTGGCGGATAACTTCCTCCTACAGAAAGGAGAGGAAGGAACTAGAGGATTGGCTGTCCTTGACTTGATCCTAACCAACAGAGATGACTTAGTGGATCAAGTAGCAGTTACAGGAACTCTGGAGGAAAGCGACCATGTTGCACTTGAGTTCTTGGTTCTAAGGGAAGCAAAAGCCGAGTGTAGTCAACCGCATACCCTGGATTTTAGGAAAGCTGATTTTAATCAACTCAGTACAATGATAAGTTCCAGTTGGAACCAATGTCGCCCTCGCAGCATCCCATGGACTCTCCGCGGGACACTATCTCAAACAGCTTTTTAAAAGGTTGAAAAACCTTTTCATCTCCCCCCTGGAATTAAAAGGGGGGGCAAGGCAGCATCTGGATAACATCTTGGAGAAAAGTACTCCTCACGAGGCAGCGGGGTGGTGGTGGCTGGATTCCAAGATTATCTCCCCAGAGCTTAACCATCGCAAAAAGCTGTTCTGAAACTCCTATTTTATAGGAGAAAACAGGGCTGACGTGTTCCATTGTAATATATGGATCAACAACACCTGAGGGATGGTTTAAGAAATAGCAACAATATTTGAGAACATCTGAGGACCTGCAAGATTTGTTTGAAGAGAAACATGGCTACAGTGAGGAGAAGAAAGGGGATTGCATCTCCACCCACTCCTACGACAATGGAACCAACTGCCTGGGGAGGTGGTGGGCTCTCCCACACTGGAGGCATTCAAGATGAGGCTGATCAGCCATCTGCCAGGGATGCTCTGACTTGGATTCCTGCACTGAGCAGGGGGTTGGACTCGATGGCCTTGTAGGCCCCTTCCAACCCTGCTATTCTATGATTCTATGACCAAGGGTTTCTGGTAAACATGAAGAGTGCATTTTGCCCCATCCAGCAACTAGAACATCTGGGGGTGATACTGGACACCGCTGAGTTCAAGATGTTTCTCACACAAGAACGGATTGGGAACTTATCTCAACTGGCAATGTCCATTCGCTCTTGGAAAAGAGCAGACCTGATGGCCCTGGCTCAGCTACTGGCAAGGATGGTGTCATGTCAGGGCTTGGTGCATTGATCAAGATTTCACTCATGCCAACTGCAGAACTTGTTGCTTTCATTCCAGAGCCATATTGCCTCCTGCATGCACAGTCAAATCAATGTTCTGGAGTGAGTACATCAGGAACTGGAATGGTGGCTGGACCAGATGGGGTTCCAAGAAGGAATGAACCTAGATGATCCAGAGAGAGTCCTCATCAGAATGGACAGTGTGTTGGCCAAAGCCTATGAGAACAAGCAGGGAGGAACTTGCTCAAAATCTCTCAACAAGGAGGCCCACAAGCTACTGATGAGGGTGGAGAAATATCTTCAGTCCATCAAAGCAGAGCACTGAGCGCGGAGTTCCAACAAGGTGGCAGATTGGCTCAGCAGGACGTCCATCAGGGAACTGGAATGAACACTCAGTTCACATATGTTCAGGTCAATCACATTCTGGTTCGGGGTTCCAATCATGGGTCTCTTTTCTACCAGACAGAATACCCAAGTACCTGACAAAGGTCCCCGACCCTGGTGCCAAGGGGACAGATGCCCTAACATCTCAATGGCTGGAGGATCTACTCTTGTGTTTCTCCCCACTCCAATCCTTCCTCAGGTGCTGGAGATAAAATGCATAAGGGCAACAGTCATTCTAATCCTCCTGGAACTGGTGGGGACAAATTACTGGAGACCCTATCAGGAAGGACTTGTTGACTCAGGGACCAATATGTCATCCACAGCTGGGATTTTCTGTCTGACAGCCTGGAAATTGAACACTTGTGGCTGAGGCAGATGGGATATACGGATGAGGTACTGAAGACTGTTGTCATCATGAAAGCCCTCTACCAATAAGGTTTACAGCAATACTTGGAAGATCTTCTTACTGTGGTGCACAAAGACTGGGAAGTCCCCATTGCTAGGAAAGATAAAGGTGAATCTGGAATTTCTCCAAGAAGGATTAAACAAGGGCCTGAGCACTAATACCATCAGGAGGCAGGTGGCAGCCCTCATCAGCATCCTGGGTTGTGGAGGAAAGATGTCACTATCTTCTCACCCTCACTATAGGCGCTTCCTAAGAGGAGTGGCATTAAATCCACCTACAGTACACAGATTCCCCACTTGGAATTTTAGTTGGGTATTGATGGTGTTGATGGGGGGCTTCATCTGAGTCAATGGCCACGTGTTCCTTGAAACTTCTCACATTAAAAGTGATTTTTCTAGTGGCTGTTACCTCTGGCAGGCAGGTATCTGAGCAGGCAGGCCCTTTCATCAGATCCACAACTGTGTATCTTTCATTCAGGCAAGGTTGGTCTTCAGTCAGACCCCTCCTTTATTGCTAAAGTCAGTTCCCTGTTCCATAGAACCCAAGAGCTTTTCTTCACTTCCTTCTGTCCAAATCCTGTTCATCCTCAGGAGAAAAGCTGGCACAGGTTAGATGTGCTCCAGGTGCTTCTGTTTTACTTGGACAGGACTTTGGACTTCAGAAAATCAGAAATCCTATTCATGTCCTTTCAGGGAAACTCCATGGGGAATAAGGTTTCCAAGTCCACCATTTCTTGATGGTTGAGGGAATGTATCATGGAGGCGTATTAGGCTTTGGGGAAACCACCTCTAGGGGGAATCACGTTCCGTTCTCTGAGGGGAGCAGCTACCTTGGCAGCCCTTAGAGGACGTTCTCCTTTTGAAGAGATTTATCAGGCAGCTACTTGGGCTTCTGTACATACCTTTACAAAACATTATAAAGTTGATAGGTACACGTCTGCATCAGCAGCTTTTGGGAGGCGTGTGCTCCAGAAGGTGGTAGTCCAGTCGCATGCCATTCTTGGAAGCCCACCTGTAGTTTACATAGCTCTGAAAGATCCCAAGGTGAAGAATGCCCTCCATGTGACTCAGGAAAAAGAGGAAATTTTTACTGTGAATTTCAGTTTTCTGAGTCTCACAGAGGGCATTTGGCCTGCCTCTACTTCCTGTCAGGCATGCAAGGAACAGAATGTGGATAGTTAAATGTAAAAAAAAATTAAATTATTGATAGTTTAGAGGCTTCAGCTATCACCGTACATGTGGGGTGGTAGGTAGCTTCTGGGAGTTCTGGTTAACCTCTGTTTCTGACTACTTTGGGTATCTGTAGTCTGACATGTGCCATCAGCGTAGTTCGTTTGTCATTTTTTAAATAGGCTAATGAGGGGTGAGAAGTGTTTGCTTTTTCCAGCCTGGTTTGTGGGGGAGGACAGCTCCTCCCCCAGGAGAGATGAAGTTTAGATGTGGACCCTGCCTACAGGCTCCAGGAGTAGGCACCTTCCCGAGGTGGAGAGGGCCCTCCGTGGGACTCAGGAAACTGAAATTCATGGTTCATGACTGAAATGAGTCAGTCTTGAAGTAATCACCAGCTAAGAAGAAATCAAGGTGTTCAAAGGAACGTTTATTGTTCACTGCTAAAACAAGGAGTGTTTTATACAATTGACCAAAGCAGAATGCAAGCAGTGTTATAAGTCCTGTTCTCTGTTGTTTGTTGTTTTCAATGTAAAAAGGAATTGTTTGAGACCATGTTGACATGGGTGCCCATATGATTTTCAGATGCTTCTCAAGCTATAGTCCAAAGGTCACATGCTATCTAGTCTGGATCCCCAAGAAGTACAGTCTCGTTTAGGAAATTAGGAGTCATCTGTACATGGCTGGCTGTATGCTCCACTGTAGATGGACTGAATCTGTGGGCCAACTGCCACATAATCCTTCATGTTGACAAAGCCGCAGCTCCATAAGCTGCATTTCTCCAAAGCGTCCCTTGCCAAGGGAGCGATCTGTCACGTATATGGAGGTTATCAGATTGGTCATCATTATCAAGCTGAGCGTTGATGCTGAGCGTTGGGCACATTTAGCAATCTTTTGAAGAACTTCGTAAGAGTGTTTTGATGAACTGCCGTGCAAAAGACTAGCTTAGTTATTATATGTCACCTGCCCTGCCAGTGCGCCCATCATAAGTATCTTTCAACCCTTTGTCATGTCTGCTGACCAGTATTGCTGGGACATTATTTCTGAATTGAAACTGTAAAATAGGGGCAGACATATCTCCCCAAATGCACCAAGAGGCAGAGAGATGCAGAAATGGCCTGCAACCCTCTCCACCCCAAGGATGTTTTCAGCACGTCTCCTTCCTTTTGAGTAAGGTTAGAAGGTGGCTGATTAAACCCCACTAAGGACTTCATTGCTTTTGAGTCTTCATAGCAGACTGTAGCCGATATGTGGATGCCTTTCTCAGAGGAGACCTCGCGCTCACTCCTGGAATGGACCACAGTTCCAGAGAACTTGGAGAAGTCTTTGATCAGATGTCTAGACTCAGACTTTGGGGGCTGGTTTTGGGTCTGGGATATCTTTGTGGTCTTTTAGCCCCTGAGGACAGCATGTATCATCTTGCAAGGAATAAATGTCTGAAAGTCAATACAAACAAAGATGGCAAAGCAACACTGCATGGGTTCTCCCTCCTCTTTGGAGTATTTGCACTCAGGCATGCTAGCCTGGCTTCGCAGGCCACAAGACTGTCTCTGCAAGGCCCCAACCCTGCCTGAGCCTATTCTGTGGTGTTTACGAGGCATTGTTCTGTGTCCTCAGCCATCTGTGGGCCTTTCCTTAGCTTCAGTTCGGTACTGTGATACCGCTCTGGGATCCTGCATACACCTCCATGCTGATTAAGAGTCCAGAGCAGGTACGTCAGAGGAGTCTTCACTTCAGCAGCCAGGCTGACTCCGAGAGGCCTTCAGCCAGGCTGTCTCTGAGGCCTTCAGGCTTGAAGGGCATTGTTCCTGGATCCCATGTGTTTGGTCCTGGGTTTTTCTCAGGTTCATAGAATCATAGAATAGTAGGGTTGGAAGGGGCCTACACTTCACAAAGCATTTCCGTTTAGATTGGCCCCTGGTCTGTCTCTTCTCCAAATCATAGAATCATAGAATAGTAGGGTTGGAAGGGGCCTGCAAGGCCATCGAGTCCAACCCCCTGCTCAATGCAGGAATCCAAGTCAGAGCATCCCTGACAAATGGCTGTCCAGCCTCGTCTTGAAGGCCTCCAGTGTGGGAGAGCCCACCACCTCCCTAGGGAATGGGTTCCCTTGTCGTATTGCTCTAACAGTCAGGAGGTTCTTCCTGAACTTCAGCTGGAGTCTGGCCTCCTGTAACTTGAGCCCATTCTTCCATGTCCTGCACTCTGGGATGATTGAGAGGAGATGCTAGCCTTCCTCTCTGTGGCAACCTTTCAAGTACTTGAAGAGCGCTATCCTGTCTCCCCTCAGTCTTCTCTTCTCAAGGCTAAACGCGCCCAGTTCTTTCAGTCTCTCCTCACAGGGCTCTATTTCCAGTCCCCTGATCATCTTTGTTGCCCTCCTCTGAACCCTCTCCAACTTGACTGCATCCTTCTTAAAGTGTGGTGCCCAGAACTGGACACCGTACTCCAGATGAGGCCTAACCAGTGCTGAGTAGAGGGGAACTAGTACTTCCTGGGATTTGGAAGCTATGCTTCTATTAATGCAGCCCAAAAGAGCATTTGCCTTTTTTGCAGCCACATCCCATTGTTGGCTCATATTCAGTTTGTGATCTACAACAATTCCAAGATCCTTCTCGCTTGTAGTATTGTTGAGCCAAGTATCGCCCATCTTGTAACTGTGCATTTGGTTTCTTTTTCCTAGGTGCAGAATTTGGCATTTATCCCTATTAAATGTCATTCTGTTGTTTTCTGCCCAGCGCTCCAGGCTATCAAGATCACTTTGAATTTTGTTTCTGTCTTCCAGGGTATTAGCTATCCTGCCCAATTTTGTGTCATCTGCAAATTTGGTCAGCATTCCCTGCACCTCCTCCTCCAAGTCATTCATAAAAATGTTGACGAGCACTGGGCCCAGGACTGAGCCCTGCGGTACCCCACTCGTGACCTCTCCCCAGTTTGAGAAGGTCCCATTGATAAGCACTCTTTGAGTCCGATTCTGTAGCCAACTGTGGATCCACCTGATAGTTGTTTTGTCTAGCCCACTTTTAGCTAGTTTGCTAATCCAGATATCATGGGGCACTTTGTCGAAAGCTTTGCTGAAGTCAAGGTATATGATGTCTACAGCATTCCCACAGTCCACAAGGGAGGTGACTTGATCAAAATATGAGATCAGATTCGTCTGGCAGGACTTGTTCTTGACAAATCCATGTTGGCTTCAAGTCATCACTGCATTGTTTTCAAGGTGCTCACAGATGGATTGCTTTATCATCTGCTCCAGAATTTTCCAAGGGATTGATGTCAGACTGACTGGTCTGTAGTTCCCAGGTTCCTCCTTTTTGCCCTTTCCAATCATCTGGCACTTCACACGTCCTCCATGATTTCTCAAAGATAATAGGCAGTAGTCCTGAGAGTTCTTCTGCCATTTCCTTTATTCCTCTAGGATGCAATTCATCTGGCCCTGGAGATTTGAATTCATTCAAAGTAATGAGGTGTTCCTTGGCCATATGCCTATCGATCTCAAGATGCAATCCTGCCCCTTCAGCCTGTACTTTGCCTTTGCCAGGGGGAAAGACCCTCTTTCGGGAGAAGACTGAGCCAAAGTAGGAAATGAGCACTTCTGCCTTTTCCTTGTCATCTGTTATCACTTTGCCATCCTTATTTAATAGCTGAACAACCATTTCTTTCCTCTGTCTTTTACTATGCATGTATCTGAAGAAAGCCTTTTTGTTGCTTTCAGCATCCCTCACTAACCTCGGCTCGTTCTCAACTTTAGCCTTCCTGAGGCCATCCTTGCAATTCTGTGCTACCTGCCTGTACTCTTCCTTTGTAGCGTAGCCTTCCTTCCACTTCCTATATATGTCCTTTTTTGTTTTCAGGTCATCTCTAAGCTATTGTGAAGCCACATTGGCGTCTTCTGTTGTCTTCCGCCTTTTTTTCTTACTGGAATAGTTTGTAATTGTGCCTTGATAATTTCCTTTTTTAAACACTCCCACCCATCTTGGACTCCTTTTCTCGTTAGCGTCGCTTGCCATGGGACCTTACTGATCATTGTTCTGAGTTTATTAAAATTGGCTCTCCTAAAATCCAGGGTACGCGTTTGGCTACACTTGGCTTTTGCTTCCTTTAGAACCAAGAACTCAAGTATAGGATAGCCGATCCTCTAGTTCCTTCCTCTACTTTCTGTAGGAGGAAATTATCAGCAACACAAGTCAGGAATTTCCTGGAGGGGCCATGTTTTGCAGAATTTGTCTCCCAACAAATATCGGGGAAATTGAAGTCCCCCATGACTACTACATCATGCTTCCTTGAAATATTGGCAATTCGCTCTTCAAAAGTTTCATCCTCGTCTTCTCCTTGATTGGGTGGCTGGTGGTAGACCCCGACCACCATATTCCTTTTATTCTTTGCTCCATTTATTTTAACCCAGATGTTCTCGATGGGGCTTCCAAGGTCATCCTCCTGTATGCAGAGGTATCTCTGTGTGCAGAGATATGTATTTTTCACATATAGTGCAACCCCACCTCCCTTTCTGTTCCTCCTGTCCTTTTTGAACAAGTTATATCCTTCAGTTGCTGTATTCCAGTCATGGGAGTCATCCCACCAAGTTTCAGTTACACCTATCAAGTCATAATTTCCCTCTTGTATTAAGAGTTCCAGTTCGTTCTATTTGTTTCCCATACTCTGGGCATTAGTATATAGACATCAAAGACCATGTGCTTCATAGTCTGGCTTTCTTCCTACATGTGTCTGAAGACTGTTATTGGGCGCTATTAGAGCTGTTCTCTCTGTTGTGGTGCATGAACCTTCATCCATTGTTACCCCCATCTTTACATCTCCCTCCCCTGTGAGATTCAGTTTAAAGCCCTCCTGATGAAGTTCTTCATGCTGTGGCCAAACACATTCTTCCCAGCCTTTGTGAGGTGCAACCCGTCCCTTGCCAACAGTCCCATCGTCCAGGAAGTATAGCCTGTGGTCCCAGAATCCAAATCTCTTGCGCCGGCGCCACCTTCCTAGCCAGTCATTCACATGGAGTATTTTTCTTTCCCTTTCTGTCCCTATTCTAACTACTGGAAGGATGGATGAGAAAACTATCTGGGCCCCAAAGTTCTTGAGTTTCCGTCCCAAAGCTTCAGTGTCTGAGGCGATTTCTTTGTAGCTCCGCTTGGCACTATCATTGTTCTCACATGGATGAGAAGAAAGGGATACCTGTCAGCAGGCTTTATGAGTGCAGGCAACCCTTCAGTCACATCTCTAATCCGTCCTCCTAGGAGACAGCATACCTGGCAAGTCCATGGGTCTTACGACATACTTGGGTTTCGATCCCACGCAGCAAGGAGTCTCCCACTACACTACTGTTCTCTTCTTGTCGGTGTAGGCCTTAGTTTCTGAGAACCTATGCCTGTGTGGAGTCTCTCTGGAGCAGCATTCTGGGATCCTAAGCACTTCAGAATGGCCTCCTCCATCCTTGCTCAGTGGCAGTTTCTGCATTGCGTTGGAGCACCCAATTATGGGCTCTTGCAGCATTGCTAATGGTCGGCTACTTGGGTGCCCTTCTAAGGTTTCCCTCCCCTGTCTGTGCTCTCTGGCAGACCCTCTCCAACGGCCACATGCTTCAGCATCAGCATGTATGGGGTGCTTTCCCAAGATCTTACTCCCCTTGGAACTCTTAACACCAGATCTTTTTTAAAGGCAGTTGAGTTCCCTGAACTGCCTGAGGTGCCTCTCAGAGGACTTCTCCTTCCTTTTATCGTGACGGCAGAGCCCACTTTTTTTAGTCTTAGTGGCACCCTTTAGGGAGTGGCAAAAGTATATAAAAATCCATTCATAAGCGCTTCTTTTTAAGATGCCGCTTCTCAAACAAAGGAACAAAGCCAATGGCAGCCCAACCCCAACCCTAGACAGCGGCGTGCACAGGACACACCCGTCAGCACTGGACGTCCATTTCCCTCACATCGTCTCACCTTTTCTCTTAAACCTGGCAGATGGGATGGAGCCCTGACACCAGACCATGGAAGGCGATGTACAGCCCCAGCAAGAGTCCTCTGATATTAATGGAGGAGGATGCAGTGGCCCCTCTCAGGCATCCTGTGTGTCTCCTCTCTGCGAAGCGAAATGCTGAGATTCCTAACCCTGAAACAGCAGCGAGGTGGAGGCCCCCGCCCATCCTCACAGACGAGGAGGTGGGCTTTCTGAGACGGACGGGGGGCCTCCAGCTGTTCAGGCACCCCTTCTTCCCAGGAGGGGTGTTGCCGACTGCGCTGCCAGGTGCTGGACCACCCGCATGTGGGGATGCAAGACCACGAGAAGAAGGACTCTTGGCAGGGCCAGGCCTCCCCCAGGCAACGGGCAGCACCGAAGCCCCTGCCCCGAGGGCGGGCTTGCTTGCGCCCACGGTTGGTGCTGCAGGCTCATTGCAGGCCGTCTCCAGAAGGCACTGGAGGAACAGGCCATTCTTCAGCCTGCTTTCTCCAGCCCGTATTGTCAGTAGTCGTGAGCCGCAGAGGAAGCGTTCCCCCTTTCCAGCATCGTCCTGTGGGCTGGTCTTCTCACCGCTCCAGTCTGCCATTCTGTGCAGGAGGGATGCCCAGCACAGAGCCAAGTCTTCACTTCCATCCCAGTGTGGAAGCTGGGTGCTGCTGGTTCCAAGTGCATCTCAGAGAGCGCGTGACAATTTGGAAAGCACAGGCCAGGCTCTTTGGACAGCCAAGACCTAGTCTGGCAAAGCTGCCATGGGCTACAGGGAAGTCTGGGGCGCTGAGTGTTCTTTGCCCCTCCAGTAGCCACGTTGCTGTGCTCCCCACAGAAGTATGGGAGAAGCCTGGGGGCCGGTCCTCCTCCTTCCAGCATGTGGGCAACAACAGTTCTCCCATTCATGCCATGAGCAAATGAGCAGCCAGTGAGAGGAGCCCGGAGTTCTCGACGGCGCAGTGCTGATTGTGGGCAGCGACACCAGAGTCGGGTGTGTGTGTAGAAAAGAGGGAAAGCCCCCATTTCGTGTGTGCTGGTGGACACTGCAAATCCTGCAGACTGAGATGGAAGGGATCTCGGAGATAAGACAAAAGGGTCCTGCCAGAGATCTTGCATGGAAGCACAATTTCTAGCCTTAAGCTATCCCTGCCAGGCATAAGGAGATATGCCTTGCTGGATCAGCCCAAAGGCTGATCTAATACCAACCAGCCCAGATGTCTTGAGATGCTCATAAGCAGAGCATGGCCATCCCGCTTGGTGTGCACCATCTGGCAATGAGAGAGAAGGTGGATGCCTCTGCACGGGTGAAGCTTCTACCAAGCCCTCTCCTCCTCCTCCTCGAATGTGTCTGATTGTTTTTTGAAGCCATCTAAACGTGTGACTATTGCCAGGCCTTGTAACACAAGCTAATGCTGCACTGTATTAATTATTTTTCTTTGCCTTGCAGTTGCTGCCAGCACCTTTAACTGCATGACTCAAAGATCTTTTCTCCTTTTTTTTTCTGGCTAAGTGTTCGGAGAGGTTGCAGATAGTTCCCCCCTATTTTCCTCCCCTCGACCCATGACGGCTTTCTTTGGATGGACAGTGCACCTGTCTCCGAGGTGCAGCTTTCTTGATTGCTCAGGGGATTTGCCTCCCTTCAGCTGCTGCTGCATCTTGCCATGTGCTATGCCACTGTTGCTGTCCACCGTCCTCCTCCACCGGGGACTTCTCTCTCGCCAGGCTTTGTGGTGCAGCGTTTACTCGCAAGCCAAGAGCAGGACCAATGGATGCAGGGCCAGCCCCTGGCTAGAGAGGGCCCTGGGCAGGGAGCGCCCCCCCATCAATGTATACCTTTCATAAAAAACAAAAAATTTATAGTGCTCATAGTGTTTATTCTATTTGTAGTTCTTGAAAAAGTCGTCTCTAAGTGAAGCCACGTGCCACTGATTTCTTTCTAGAATGAGTGACATCAGACTGGAAACTGGGGAGTGGGGAGACTTAAAGCTGATTGATGGAAGTTCATTTTTGTAGTTAGTATCACAGCTAACAGTCAATCAGGTTAGTACCTGTGTACTTTTGAGAAAAAATGGTTAAAGTCACTTACTACTTTTGTCAACTTAGCTCACTGCAGACCGTCCACTGAAAAAAACACTGTCACCGAGGCTTGGTGCCCCTGCAGCTTGGCACCCAGGGCAAGCACCCAGCTCACGAGGCCCAGCCGGAATGGATGCCACCCATCCTGCTCTGGCTGGGAGAAGTCTGTGGGTTCGGCATCTAGAGGCTGAGCGCCCTGCCTCCTCCTGCTGGCTGTGCACCGTGGGCCGCAGATGGCCACCTCCTGTGAGGCCGTTCAGAGCGGATCTGAGAACAGCGAACAGCACCCTTGAGTCTCCCTTTGCTGGGGGGGGCACTGGGCAGGCCCACGGAGCCCCGCCCGTCAGTGCTGCCCTGCTCCCCCCCTCCTCTGTGCTGCTCCCTTCCCTGCCAGCCCAGGAATGGAGAGGCATGCGATGGTGCGTGCGTCAGAGAGGGAGGCAGGTCCTGACGCCTGCTGCTCCTCCGCAGGGTCGCCGTGCACGGGGCTCTTCAGCACCACAGTCCTCGGAGGCTCCTCCAGCGCCCCAGATCTCCAGGACTACGCCTGCAGCCATGGGAAGAAGTTTGCTCCCAGCTTTCTGCACAAAGATGGTAGGTGCGTTCTCTGCAGCAGGCACCCGATGCTAGGGGCTGAGCAAGGAAAAGCAAGTGCCAGGGCCCCAGGGCAGCGGAGGGGGGGCGGGGAGCATGTGGGCCTGTCGCCCCCCTGGCACAGCCTGGGCGCTGTTGCTGTGCCCTGCGGGAGGAGGCTGGGAGGGGCGCTGCTCTCGCCCTCTGGCGCAGCAAGTCGGGACAGGGAGGCAGCACCTCCCCGCCCCACGTCCCCACCTCCCCGCCCCACGCCCCCTCGCCAGGGGGCAGAGACGCCTTGGCCGTGGCGTCCGTTTGTGCTCCGGGCGGCGTGGGGAGGTGGGGCCCGCGGAAGCACCATCGGACTGGCCGAGTGCCCCCCGTTGCCCCGAGGGCGCCTCGCTAGCGGGCCCAGTGCCGCCTCCCGCTCCTGCACGCCTGTGGGCAGCAGGTGGGGAACGGCTGCAGAGAGACCCCAGGATGCGGGGGGGGCGGGGAGGGGGGGCAGAGCAGCAGGGGCCTTCGCACCGTCCTGGTGCAGCGCTTCGTGGGCCAAGATCCATTGAGGGCCTTTGCTAAATGGCTCCCCTCCTCCGTGATGTTCACAGGGTCTCCTGGAGCTTCAGAGCTATTGGTTTTATCCTTCTGGTTGTTGCGCGATACTTTCTTAAGCTTCAGGTTGCTAGAAAGTCCTTGCAGGGTTTGTAAAATGGATAATATCTCACCTATGTGATAGAGAACAAAATAGTAATGGGAGCTTGGCCCTCCGTATTTTTACACTGCGCAGTACGTTCTCTCGACCCTGGTTTGCCAAGGCCATTGAAGGGTTTCTGAAGTCCTTCAAGAACTTTCTGACAGCCATGTAGCCCTCCCACTCCTTCCATGGGCTTGTTGGCTTTGCAGGTTTGCTTGTTGGATGGGAGAGTTCTTAATGGAGATCCTGAGGGGGTGAGGGGGAGGGTTTGTGCTGTGGATAGACCACTGAGCGGCAGAAGCAAACGGATGGCTTGCCCGCTTCTGGGGGGTTTCTCCTTCCCTTGTGTTCTGAGGCTGGGTTCTTGGGGGCTGCTCTTTGCATCATATATGGAAGATTCACAGCCGAGTTCCATGGCTCCCCCCGCAGCCCACCTAGAAGGCAGCAGCAGTGCCAGGAGGGGCACACGCACGCGGTGGCCAGTCAGCATCCACAGGGCCAAGACGCTTGGCAGAGGAAGCAGCGTGACCAAGGGTAGTCCCTGGCATAAGGAGCTGCATCGGCCCCTCCGCATGCTCTGGATCCGGCCTTGGGCTGGGGAGTGAAAGGCAGCCCGCATGTCTCTCTTCTCCTCCTCCCCTGGCTTGGTGGGGCTGGCTTCACCCAAGATTTGGCTTAGGTTATTTGTAAGTGTTTTAATATGTGTTTGGTGGTTTTATGTTGTGTTGTTTTACCTGCCTTGGGAGGAGTTAGGCCCTAAAAGGCAGCCCTTACTTAAACCAGCAAGCACATGGCCTTGGTCCTGGCCCTGCTGCGCACGTCCCCGGTGTGCCAGCCAAGACCTTGCGCCCGATGCTCCTCTGGGCTGGTGGCAAGAGGAGCCCGGCTGCAAGGGGCTTCCCGAGAGCGCAGCTGGAGCCTTTGCATCTAGGAGCAGGAGGGGGCCTAACTGAAGCGATGGTTTCTTTTTGTTTTCTCAGAGCTCTTGTCTATGCCGGCTGTAAAGCGATTTTCTGTGTCATTTGCAAAGCATCCAACTAACGGTACGTCTGCTTCTTAATTTGTCACCGCCCCCCCCACTCTTGCACTTGCTTTGCCTCCCCCTGCACTGTGCCCGAGGGCTGCCTGTCTTGTACGGCGCATCCCCTGCGACTAACCACGGTCGTAGCTCTTCCCCTTCTGTGTTCGGGCGGGGGGCACCCTTCCCCCCAATACACACACACAGCAGCAGCAGCAGCACTAATGATGGAGGGGAAGAAGAGGCACCCCCGCCCCGTGAGGCTGGGCCGCCCCTTTCTCAAAGGCTGAAATGCTTCTCTTCAGGCTTAGCCACTGCTCAGAGCAGCAAGCGCGCTAAGCGAAGACATGCAGGCATTTCTGGCCCCGCCCTTTCCTTTGCCTGCCCACCGCCGCAGTGTGGCCCCCCAGAGCTGCTCTGGAATGGAGTGTGGCACTTGGGCTGAAGGGTGCCTGCCCCACCTCCCAGGAGCCCAACCCGTATTGCTAGGGCAGCACCCGGTTGAAGGGCTAGGAGAAGCGGGGGTCTAGCGGGTTTGCTCTCTTGGAGTCAGAGGTGGCCTTCCTCTGCCAGGCCGTCTTGTCTGGCTCTGTGCAGTCTTGGGGACGGGGGCGGGGAGGGCTGGTCCCGCTCGCAGTGGTGGTGGTGGTGGGTGAGAATGTGTTTTCACCCCGTTTGACGAGGCGGAACCCTCTGGGGAAGTATTCTGTCAGAGGTAAATGTACTCAGTGCATTATAGAGACACTCATTTCTGAACCTTTCTCTAGAAACACATTTTCTGCATGCTAAAGTTGAGGACCACATGCTGTTTGTAAGCCCAAATAATATAACTTCCCTTTATGTTCTTTTATCATCATGTTTCTGTTTTTTACTTTTATTTCTTTCCCTATTTTCCAACCGGCAAAAAGTAATGCTTACATAACACAGTGGTACTTTTTTCAGGGGGAGAGCTGTGTTGCAGAGCAAACAGCAGGGTCTAGTGGCATCTTGAGCACTCCCACCTGTATTGTGGTGTAAGCTTTCCTGGACTACTGCACACCATTAGATGCACAAAGTGTTATCCTGAGTTCCAAGGGTATATATACACAGTGGCAGCTGGTACCCACTGGGACTGGGGGGGGGGAGGTTCACCAGAGGCGGAGCGAAGGGGTCACGAGAGGCAGAGCTGTCTTTTGAATCTACAGCTGCCTGCCACCCATACAGCAGAAAGGGAAAACTGAAGCACAGGAATGCTAAGATGTTGAATGGGGGGGGGGAGGATCTGCAGAGCTACACAAAAGAACTCATTTGGACTCACATTCCCCTGTTCCAGAAGAACTCCCATTGCATAGGGAATTGAGGGACTTTGAGAACATGAACACAAAGCTGTGTGTAGGGTGGGGGTGGAGGGAATCAGCACAGCCACACAAAATAATGATGATATTCTCAGAACCACACAGAAAAGAGGCCGTTGGAACCCAGAAGCAAGTTTTGAGTGCATCCAGAATCCACTCCTTTGTGTATAATAACAATAACAACCCCCTTCATGGATCACTGCCTTGTTGTGGCGACGGGGCTTGCGTAACTCAGTGAAGCCATAAGCTATGCCGTGCAGGGCCACCCAAGACGGACAGGTCATGGCAGAGAGTTCTGACAAAATGTGGTCCACTGGAGAAGGAAATGGCAACCCACTCCAGTATTCTTGCCAAGAAAACCCCATGGGACATATCACAAGGCTAAAAGAGATGACGCTGGAAGATGAGCCCCTCAGGTCGGAAGGTGTCCAATATGCTACTGGGGAAGAGCAGAGGGTATTTCCAAGTAGCGCCAGAAAGAGTGAAGCGGCTGGGCCAAACCCGAAAGGACACTCAGCTGTGGATGTGTCTGGCGGTGAAAAGAAAATCCGATGCTGTAAAGAACAATATTGTTTAGGAACCTGGAATGTCAGATCAATGAATCAAGGTAAGCTGGAGGTGGTCAAACATGAGATGGCAAGATTGAACATCGACATCTTGGGAATCAGCGAACTAAAATGGACAGGCATGGGCGAATTTAATTCAGGTGACCATCATATATACTATTGTGGGCAAGAATCCCTTAGAAGAAATGGAGTAGCACTCATAGTCAACAAAAGGGTGGGAAAAGCAGTACTGGGGTACAATAGACAGCATAGTAAGAAGCAGAGACATCACCTTGCCGACAAAGGTCCGTCTAATCAAAGCTATGGTTTTCCCAGTAGTAATGTATGGCTGTGAGAGCTGGACTATAAGGAAGGCTGAGCGCCGAAGAATTGATGCTTTCGAACTGTGGTGCTGGAGAAGACTCTTACGAGTCCCCTGGACTGCAAGGAAGTCAACTCAGTCCATCCTAAAGGAAATCAACCCTGACTGCTCATTGGAAGGGCAGATACTGAAGCTGAAGCTCCAATATTTTGGCCACCTAATGCGAAGAGAAAAGTCCCTGGAAAAGACCCTGATGCTGGGAAAGACTGAAGGCAAAAGGAGAAGGGGATGGCAGAGGATGAGATGGCTAGATAGCATCACGGATGCAATGAATATGAACTTGAGCACACTCCGGGAGAGAGCGCAGGACAGGAAGGCCTGGCGTGCTCTGGTCCATGGGGTCACGAAGAGTCGGACACGACTGAACAACAACAACAACAACAATAACAACAAACCACAGAAAAGCCCTCCAGGCAGACATGCACTCGCCCCAGTGATCACACACACACACAAACACATGTCAGAACCACACACAGATCACTACTAACCCCCCCCCCCCCCCCGCCGCCAAGGCCCAGAATTCACTCACTAGCAGATTTTTTACAAATTGAAAAAACAATCCCTTGGCACTGCCAGCTGGCAAAAAACAGATTTTTTACTAAGCTAAAAATAAATAAATCTCCCAATCACTGGCAGATTTTTACACCCAACAGACAAACAATACCATTGCCAGCAAGGTTTTTTATGAGCAAAAAGGGCAAGAAAGGCCAGGCCAACAATCTACAGTCAGTGTAGAAAAGAAAAGAGAAATGCCTGAACAAGTGCACCAGATTTTTTAAAGTAGCCAGAAAAAAGGAGGGGAAAACACCCACAAAAAAGATTAAGGCTGTAACCCTATACAAACCTACCTAGGCATAAGACCCATTGAACTTAATGGATCTTACTTCTGAATAGACATGCATGTTAGACTGCAATCCTATACTCATTTTCCTAGGAGTAAGCCCCATTGAACTGAACGGGACTTATTTCTGAGTAAAGACAAACACAGTTCAGTCTTCCAAGCAAGTTTCTTCCTATAATCTGTAGAAAGCATGCCTGCTGTTTTGAGTTTTGTTTTTAAGAGTACGTAGATGTAACACACACATCCATAGTTTATGAAGATCTTGGCCTTTACTCTGATGGGATGGAATGGGGAAAGACAAAAATGACAGACAAAAGTAGTTGCAAAAAATGCTTCAGGCGTTTCTTCCTAAAGGGGTAGAGACAGCTGCCAAAGGGTGTTACAAAAAAGATTGGGGGGGGGGGGCAGGATGGGGAGATAAGCATTGCCTTCTTCCAAAGCATAGCTGTTTAAAAAAAAACACGCAATCCGAACTCTTGATTCTGCCCAATCTCCCCGCCCCCGCCCAATGAAGTGAATATTAAGGGCCACAAAGATAGTTCCTTCAAACACCCAGAGAAGAAAGGAATTTAGCCCCTTGTTCCAAAAGCTTGCCTGGTTTAAAAAATTAAATGTTTAAAAAAGTGGGGTGATATGTGTTAGAAACTGGCAGTTACTTTCCATGGTGGAAGAGAAGCACAATATAAGACCAGGTTTTAAAAAAAGAAACAGGGAAGGAAAAGAGAAACACAAGATTGCGAAAAAAGAAAGGGGACTTATGGATCAGCAAATCAAGAGCATAAGAACATGACATAAGACCATAAGAAGAGCCCTGCTGGATCAGACCCAGGGTCCATCCAATCCAGCATTCTGTTCACACAGTGGCCAGCCAGCTGCCCCCACAAGCAGGACACGAGTGCAACAGCACCCTCCTGCCCATGTTCCCCAGCAACTGCTGTATGTAGGGTTAATGCCTCTGATAGTGGAGGTAGCCGATAGCCATCAGGACTAGCCGCCATCATAACCACCTCCTCCAGGAAGTTGTCTAAAGCCATCCAAATGGGTGGCCTTCACTACATCTTGTGGAAGCGAGTTCCGTAGCGTAACTCTGCGCTGCAAGAAGAAGCCCCTCCTCTGATCTGCCCTGCCTCTCCCACCCGGCAGCTTCCGGGAATGGCCCCGCTGGGTTCTAGCATTCCCGGGGGGGGGGGGGGAGGTGCCTCCGGCTTCACTTCCCGCACACCAGGCACACTTTTGTACACCGCCGCCGTGCCTCCCTTCGCCGTTGCTCTAAGCCAAGCTCCCTCCCCGCCCTCGCGGTCTGCGCTAATAGGGAGCATCTAAAAGTTCCCCAATACTGGCGGGCTTTTTCATGGGGGGGCAGCGAAGGCAGCAGGCAGCGGAGGAGGCCGCGCAGCAGCGCCCTTCCGAGCCTCGAGCAGCGAGAGGCTGCCGGAACCAAGGGAGGGGCGGCTTCGGACACGTGCGAGATGCATCGCGACGGGGGAGAGGCGGGAAGGGGGAGCGGATTGCCAGGCTGGGCAGATCCGCGCTGCCGTTGGCCGCCCGGCCCGCCCTCTTCCCGCCAGGGAAAGCCGAGGGCCGGAGCGGTCCACGGCGCGGGGGCAGCCCCCGCCCTTCGCGGCCGGGACCGTTCTGAGGAGCGGAAGCCCCCGAGCCGCGCGCGCAGCGTCTCCGTCTCTCGGCCACTGGCTCGACGGCGCGCGAGTCACTCGCGGCGCCCCTCGTCGCGCTGCCGCTGCTCCGCCGTCCCAGACGGTGGGCCGGGGTTCTGCCCGGACCAGAAAGGGCCCCCGCTCCGCCGAGGTCTTGCTCCTCTGAGCCGGCCCGCCAAGAAATGCGTTCGGGGGCTGTGCGGGGCCTGGGGCAGCTGCCTGCGTGGCGTGCCCTGCCCTGCCCTGCCCTGTCCTGCCGCTCGGGCCGCATTCTTGGGAGCCGGCAGCAGGGCCCGATTAGCGCCGGCGCGCGACGGCATCTCCAGCGCCCTGCCCGCCCGGCGCCGTCCAGCAGCCGCGGAGACGCAGGCAGGCAGGCAGGCGGGCCGAGCCGCCCCCCCAGCGGCGAGAGCGCAGGATGGGGCGGGCACGCGACTTCCGCCTCTGCCCCCGCGGCGGACGGGCGCGGCCGCGCTTGCCGAGAAGGGCCGCTGGGGGCGTCCGGGCGCGCGGCTCTTGGGGGCCGGGGCGCGGCAGCGGGCCTCTCCCCACCCCGGGAACGGGCGCACCGGCGGGCCGCGGCAGCGCCCGAGCGCCCTCGAGGCGGCGCTGTTGCGCAGCTGCCCTCGAGCGCGCCGCGGCCCGGTTGCAGCTCGGCGGGCGGCCGCGCAGAGGCCGCTCCCTGGCGGGGCACGTGGCCCTGGCAGCCCGGCGCTCGGGCGCGGGGTCGCCGCAGGGCTCTTCGTGGCGACGGCGCTGGCGTGTGCCGCCAGCACGGCGCGCCGAGGTAAGCTCGGGAGGTCGCGGAACACGGCGGGCGCGGGCGCTCCGGAGAGCTGCGCGCAGCGTGCCGCGCTCGCCCGCCCCTGCAGGACCAGAGGCGCGAAGAAGGGCCGTGCTGCTAGTGCTGGCGGGAGGAGCCCGTCGCCCGCTGGGCCGGCTGGGCTGGGCGCTGCCCATCTGCGCTCTTCTGCAGCCGCCGCCCCCGGGTGTCGCCCTGCGCCGCGCTCCGCCCGCCGCCGCCCCTGTGCGCCTGCCGGCCGCGTCTCTTCCGGAGCCGGCTGGTCTCCGGCCAGGGCCTGGGGGTGAGCAGCGCGGCCTGGGGCGTTCGTGGCTTTCCCTCTCTGGCGCTGGCGGGAGGCCCGTGCGAGCCTTCCCTGCTGCTCGGCCCTGCCTTCTGGCCGCCGGCGGTGTGCGCTGGGCCGCTCGTGGGCTGCCAGGTGGGCTCTGGGCCATCTGGAGCCCCACCGACCGCCAGCGGAGCGCTGCCAGCCTTTCCCAGTGTCCCGGCCCTCCACTGCGAGCCCCTGCCTGCCCTCTGCCTCCCCCATGGGAAAGGGGCGGGGGGGAGTTGTGTTGCATGGGCCGGTCAGCTCCCACCCCCGTCAGTGGGGAAAGGGCGACAGTGCAGGGTTTGCAGAGCGAGTGAGCACGCACACTGGGTGCTGAAGGAATCGGGGCTCTCTCGGGCACCCTGCCCCTCTGCACAGCCCAGAGCCAGGCACCTGAGTGTGTGAGGGGCCCGTGTCCTGCTGCGGGCAGAGCTGCTGGAGCCCGGCTCCTTTGGTGGGGCAGGAGAATGCCAGGACACCAGCCTTTCCTTGGGCCTCTGCCTCGGTGCAGGCATGGGGGCTCTCCGTGTGGGCGGGGGACTTTCCCTACCAGTCCTGCAGCGAGAGGAGGCTGTTTCTGAAAAGAGAGTTGAAGGCACGGAGTGATTTTCCGCCAGCTGGTTTCCGTGGAGGGCGCACAGCTGCCTCGCTGTGGAGCAGGCGGTGCCTCGGATCCCTCTCCTGTCAGTTCCAGGGACAGGCCAACCCAGAGGTTCCTTCCCCCACCGTGCTCTTGGAACAGACAGGATGGCCAAGCTTTCCGCACAGAGCTTTCTGTCATGAGCCCGATGCGGTCTTCCTCATCCCAGAGCAGGGCTGCTTGTCCCAGCTGTTGTGGACTAGCTCAGGGCTAGCAGAGTTCCCTGGAACTTAAATGCAGCCCTTTGCGGACTTTTGCAGAGCCCCTCCGAGCAGCAATCTGTATCCAAAGGCGAAACAATTTCGGATTTCTGTGTCATTTGCAGAGCCGCCTTTCACATAAAATTGCAAAGTGGAACTCGGGCCTTAGGGAAACTTGGCTTAACTCCAGTAAAGAGATTGCATGCAGTGATGGGTTTGTCATGCCAGAATTTGCTAAACAAGACATATGTCACTGACTTGACAGGCTGAAGTCCACACTTCCTCCCAAGAAGGTGCCCTGCCCGTAGAGCTCCCTCTGCACGATGCTAGCAGAGAGTAAGAAGCAGAACGGAGCAGAGGAATAAGGCAACGGGGCCTTTGCTCGGTTGCGATGAAGGGCTCTGTGAAATAAGTAGCATGCAGCTGACCCACTTAATCATACCCCTTATGAATATACAGTGGAGGTGAGGAATAGATTTCAGGGATTAGACCTGATAGACAGAGTGCCTGAGGAACTATGGACGCAGGTCCGTAACATTGTTCAGGAGGCAGCAACTCAATCCATCCCAAAGAAGAAATGCAAGAAAGCCAAGTGGCTGTCTGATGAGGCCTTACAAGTAGCTGAGGAAAGAAGGGAAGCAAAAAGCAAGGGAGAAAGGGGAAGGTATACCCAACTGAATGCAGATTTCCAGGGAATAGCAAGGAGAGACAAGAAAGCCTTCTTAAATGAACAATGCAAAGAAATCGAGGAAAACAACAGAATGGGAAAGACTAGAGATCTCTTCAAGAAAATTGGAGATCTCAAGGGAATGTTTTGTGCAAAGACGGGCATGATAAAGGACAAAGAAGGACCTAACAGAAGCAGAGGAGATTAAGAAGAGGTGGAAAGAATACACAGAAGAACTATACAGGAAAGATCTTAATGTCCCTGAGAGCCATGAGAGTGCAGTCACTGAACTTGAGCCGGACATCCTTGAGAGTGAAGTCAAGTGGGCCTTAGGAAGCATTAGTAACAACAAAGCTAGCGGAGATGACAGTCTTCCAGCTGAGCTATTTAAGATCCTAAAAGATGATGCTGTTAAAGTGCTGCACTCAATATGCCAACAAATTTGGAACACTCAACAGTGGCCGCAAGACTGGAAAAGGTCAGTTTACATCCCAATTCCAAAGAAGGGCAACGCCAAAGAGTGTTCAAACTACCGTACAATTGCGCTCATTTCACATGCCAGCAAGGTGATGCTCAAAATCCTACAAGCTAGGCTTCAGCAGCATGTGAACCGAGAACTACCGGAAGTACAAGCTGGGTTTGCTGAGGCAGAGGAACTAGAGATCAAATCGCCAACATTCGCTGGGTCATGGATAAAGCAAGAGAATTCCAGAAAAACGTCTATTTCTGCTTCATTGACTACGCTAAAGCCTTTGATTGTGTGGATCACAACAAACTGGCAAATTCGTAAAGAGATGGGAGTACCAGACCACTTTACCTGTCTCCCGAGAAACCTGTACGAGGGTCAAGAAGCAACAGTAAGAACCGGACATGGAACAACCGAGTGGTTCAAAATTGGGAAAGGAGTACGACAAGGCTGCGTATTGTCGCCCTGCTTATTTAACTTATATGCAGAGTACATCATGAGAAACGCCAGGTTGGATGAATCACAGGTCGGAATTAAGATTGCCGGGAGAATTATCAGCAACCTCAGACGAGACGATACCACCCTAATGGCAGAAAGCGAAGAGGATCTAAAGAGCCTCTTGTTGAGGGTAAAAGTGGAGAGTGTAAAAGCTGGTTTGAAACTCAACATTAAAAAAACTAAGATCATGGCATCTGGCCCCATCACATCCTGGCATATAGAAGGGGAAGAAATGGAAGCAGTGACAGATTTTATTTTCTTGGGCTCCAAGATCACTGCAGACGGTGACTGTAGCCATGAAATTAAAAGACGCTTGCTCCTTGGGAGGAAAGCTATGGCACACCTAAATAGCATAGTCAGAAGCAGAGACATCACCTTGCTGACAAAGGTCCGTCTGATCAAAGCTATGGTTTTCCCAGTAGCAACGTATGGCTGTGAGAGCTGGACTATAAGGAAGGCTGAGCGCCGAAGAATTGATGCTTTCGAACTGTGGTGCTGGAGAAGACTCTTACGAGTCCCCTGGACTGCAAGGAGGTCAAATCAGTCCATCCTAAAGGAAATCAACCCTGAGTGCTCATTGGAAGGACAGATCCTGAAGCTGAAGCTCAAATATTTTGGCCACCTAATGTGAAGAGAAAAGTCCCTGGAAAAGACCCTGGTGCTGGGAAAGACTGAAGGCAAAAGGAGAAGGGGATGGCAGAGGATGAGGTGGCTAGATAGTATCACCGATGCAATGAATACGGACTTGAGCACACTCTGGGAGAGAGCAGAGGACAGGAAGGCCATGGGGTCATGAAGAGTCGGACACGACTGAACGACTGAACAACAACAGCTTTCCCACACTTTCTTCTTTACCTGTCATCAAGTGCACAGGCCCCCAATCTGGTTTGGAACCACCATGTGTGCGTAAGTAGGATTAAACATTTCCCCCAACCCACCCCCCAAAATGAGCCCACCAATAGAGGCTACACCCTCCCCACCGTCTGTTGCCATGTAGTTTACTCCTGACTGACGCAGGGCCTGGCCCTGGACTGTGGAAAGTGTCCCCAAAAATCCATTTGGGGGCATGACTTGCACTCCTCAATCCATTGCTCGCCCTTCCCGCCTCACCCGGTCTCTTCTCCTGCCCTGCCGAGCTTTCCAGCCACCTCTGCGCAGCAGCAGCATCTGCCACGTGCGCTGCCATGGCGCTCTGCTGAGCCTGCGCTGGGAGGGCCATGCGCGGGATGGGCGCATGCTCTTGAATCTTCAGAAATGCGTCCCAAGGAAAGGTTCTGTGAAGGGACGTTTCTCCACACGGTGCCTTCCCCCACTTTCTTGGGAATCACGAGGGAGGGACCTGGCGGAGGGCTCCTCTCCCCTAGCCTGGAATAGTGAAGACTGCAGGCGCCGGGCTGCCTGCAGAGAGGGCCCCTTTTCAGAGGCGTGGAGGCAAGGTTCTGGAGCTGCCGTTGCATGTGACTCGTTTGGTTTTTGTGGCCTGCCAGAGTTTCTGGGCAACTGGTTTTAAAGTTCATAGCAGCGCCTTGGGTGTTATCCTAGCAAAGTCTGAATGAATCCTGACAGCTGGGATGGGGGGCATGATCAGCTTTCCTGATGTGGCTCGTATGAGGAGCAACAACTCCACCCCCCAACCCCAAATGAGCCATCTGTGGGGCATGTGCTCTAGAAGGGAGGGTTGCTTTTGAGCCGGGGGGCTGGCTTCTGAGGTCCTGGGCTGGATCTGGCTGGTCTTTTGTGTTTTGTATTGTGGGGGGGGGGCAGAGCAGGGGCTCCATGTTTGAGGGGCTCGTAAAGTTGGGTAGCTGGTGCTTATTTTGGGTGGCCTCTCTGGAGGGGAGAGGGCAGCTGGGCTCCTGGCAGAAGCATAGTGGAGTTGACCCTGCGGGGGGGGGGGGGGTGTTCTTTGCCTGCAGGTTTTGAAGGCTGCTCTATGGTGCCCAGCATCTACCCCTTGGAAACCCTGCACAACTCGCTCTCCCTGCGCCAGGTCAGCGATTTCCTGACCGCCGTCTCCAGCAGCTGCAGCAGCCTCCACCCTGGAGCCCCCACAGGTACCAGCAGGGGGAGGGTCTCTGGGCCACAGCTTGTCTGGATTCTCCTAGTGGGGCTGCCATCTTCTGAACCTGAAATGGTTCCTGCTTCCGAAGCAGGAATAGGGCAGCAAGGTTGTTTATTTCTTTAAATATTTATGTCCCTCTATTTCACTTTTTCAAGGCAGCACACAGCAGTTGTATTGAAACAATAAGCCTAAGACTCAGAAACACAAAATCCACTTTCTGGGAGGCTGCCCCATCAGCAGGACGCCATGACGGAAGAGGCCGTCTCCCCAGTTACCACCCCCCTGGCAGAGCAGTACTATGCTCGTCTTGCAGTGGCTGAGGGGCTGTAGTATTCGGTGTAAGCCATGCGACACCAGAGGCAGGCCTTCGTGAAATACATGCCAGGGAATATCCCAGATACGCTGGCAGAACAGCTGAAATTGGTGGAGTCATGTGCACGGGGGTGCACATGACTCCACAGGGTGGGAGCACACTTACATCATAGACTCACCTACTCCTCTGGGTCACAACCACGCCCCTATCTATGGTGCAATTTTACATCAAAGTCAACCAAAAGGCTGTTTTCCTGACCACTCAAGACCAAACCACAATATTAAAAAGGGCAGGACAAGAATTGCAAATTTTATTCAAGAATATCCGGATAACCCTAAAATAATTTCTAAACACAATAATAAAATGAAGTATACACACATTCACAACCAAATACAACCAAACATTTTCCAGTTGCCAGAGATAGTGTAGCAGACCTCGGGTTCCTAGAAATGTAATTAGCTCTAAACAGCAGGTCAAGATTAACACAAATTTGCAAAATAAAGGAAAGGGTAAGTACAGAATTCAGATAATAAAGGAAAGTTAATACATATAGCAAAGATGCCAGAATAAGCTAATGCTTTCAGCATTTGAATAAATACAATTCTTCATGGTCTTTGCGCATCACACAGATGTGCTCTGCGCCTGCACGGAGCCTCGATTCGGGAAACGTCCAAAGCTGAGAAAGTCTTGGTGGGAACCCTCTTCCACCGCCCCATTGCACACGTGTCTGGGCAGGTTCCCGCCTATTCCCTCAATCCTTCTTCAACCGCCAACTGTAGTGCCTTGTTGGGAAACAGGACTGCGTTACAGGACTGCATTTGGGGGGCTTTGTTGAGATGTTATTCTGTCTGTATCTTTTCTTCTATTGTTCGTTCATTCTTCGCGGTTTATTTTATTTTTGGTGCTATTTTTTTCTTTTCAGGAGAGTGATCCACCTATCGCACGCTGTTCGCCTCGAGGCATATGGCCTTGAAGGCACCGTCTTGGAAGGGCTCCCAGTGTGGGAGCACGTTGCCGCCCTCAGACAGGGGCTCTCTTTGCCTGTTCTGCCTGGGAGAGGGGCACGGGAGAGGCGTGTCCGCTCTGCCAGGGTTTTTCCAAACAGGCCCACAGAAACCGGGCTGATAGACTTTGAGTGGAGCTTTGGAAAAGGGCATTGGCTGCTGTTGAAGCCCCTAAAACTCCGATGGCTCAGGTGTCTGCCTCCATGAAAGAGGGGCATGTGCCTCACACTGCAGAGAGGACAGGGAGAGCACAACTTTCCTCCTCTCCTTCCATGCCAGCTGTAACCATGGGCAGGACGGAGAAGCCACTTACTCTGGGGAGATCTCTAATGCTCTCTACGGCTAAGAAGTTGTCGAAAAAGGCTCAGATGCCTAAGACTGCAGACCCAGAGAAAAAGAAAAAGGGGATATGAGCGAAGATTGCATTCAGGGCATCCGAGAGATTTTCCTCCGCCACCACCGTTGTTAAACTCACCAATACTGACGAGATCTGAGGTGTTGGTGCCGAGATGGAGGATGTGTCGATGCTGAGGATCGACCTTATACAAGCGGCCTCAACATCTGCGGGAGAAATAAGAGATTGAACTCCACCCCATGACAGGGAACAAGATCTAACCCTCCAACCGCCTCCGCGCTTACCTCAGCACCAAGGGTCCTCTGATTCCTGGTCTTCACTTTACTATCCTTGGGACCATAGACTGGAGCCTGCTTATGTTCCCTGTCCTTGCCATCGATCTCTATCGCTGATGCCGGATTAGGATAGGTGCTTGAAGTGGTCACTCCCTTCCAGACATACTTACTATTGGGATGATTGGAGGCATAGACAGGATGATCGTTTCGATCTCCACATGGACATGGACACGCCGACTTAGATACATCCAGCTGCAACTCTATCATGTCCTCCAGCGAAAGCTGTGCCCCAGTCTTGGAGGGCAGCTGGTCCAGAACTGTTTCAGCAGATGCTGCCACCCTTAGCACCGATGGCAGTGCAGCCTCCGGTACCTTCTCAAGATACTGTTTCGGCACATCCTGAAGTGCGGGAGGAGGCTTTGCCTTCTCGTCCAGAGATGTCACCACGTTCTGCTACAGATGATTATCAGTCTTACTCTGCTTCATACTCTTCAGTGGCTCCATCGATTTTGTCTCCGGATGGAGCACCAGGATCACAAGACCCTATTTCAGTTTTGGCAGACCTGGGCCATTTTTCTGAGCAAATCCTGAGAATGGCACAACCTCTAGGAATCGAAACACAGCAGCCTGTCAAACGGCTGAAGGATATGGTGTTTGACGTTGTTAATGTAGAGACATCAATGCCCATTCGTATTCCTTTTTTACCAACGCTGCTACAAACTGTTAAACCATAGTGGAAGACACCAGCATCAATGACACCTACTTCAAAAAGGCTGGAAAGCATGTACAAAATATTGGAGAAGGATGCTGAATTTTGTTCACACATCTGCGCCCTAACTCTGTAATTGTTGAATCGGCACAAAGTCGCTCCCACAAGCAGCATTCTGCTCCAGTGGTTAAGGAGGAGCGAAGATTGGACCTCATGGGCTGCAGGATTTATTTATCTGCAGCTCAGAGTCGCTAACTATCAGGCAATGATGGCAAGGTGTTAAATATTCCTGTGGGGAAAAATTGGGTAGCTTTGTGACCACTTACATGATGATCAGAGAGAACTGCCCAGGGTGTCCCACGCTGAAGCAACCCGAGTGGCAAAGCAACAGATCAACATGGCACGGCATCACTCAGGTTGCGGAGTGAAAGCTATGATTGGGGCAATTGCTCTCAGGAGGCATGCCTGGCTTAGATCAGCGGGTTTGTCTCAGGAAGTTAGATCCTGTATTGAGGAATCTCCCCTTTGATGGCGTACATCTGTTTAATGCGACCATGGCGAGGCTATGGATTCTGTCCCAAAGGAAAAAACTACAGCCAAGAAGATGGGACTTGCTCAATCCTCAATGCCATTCAAGCCTCATTGTTGGTTTTGGCAACCAGGATTCCAGCAACAGATTCAAGCAACACGGTGAGAAATACCAGAGGCAGCAGCAAAATCAGCATCCCTCTGTGTCAAGGCAACAGTATACTTTGTCAAAATTCCATTCTGTTTGCTGCAAGTCTGATCCTGGAGGTAAGAATCATCTTTGACTCATGGATGGTGTTTCTTCAGCCACCAGCAACTCTTCAAATGTTGGGGACTCATCTTTCACCTTTTTCCCCAGCATGGATTTGTGAGTGCTCTCAGTAATTAGCAGAGGATACAAGATCAAGCTTGATGTCCTCCCCCCCTTCAGTACGGTACGGTCAACATCACCATCAGATGTTTTGGAAACGGAGGTAGCTTCACTGCTGGAGAAGGCTGCGATCCAACCAGTGCTGAGTCATCGACTTCTCCAGGGCTTTTATTCCTGATACTTTATCGTACCGAAGAGGGATGGTGGGCTCCGTCCCATCCTGGATCTGTGAGATGTGAATTTCTTTATTACACCAAGGAAATTCCATATGACCACATTGACTACGATACTGTTGCAGAGAGGTGACTGGTTCGCATCCGTCGACCTCAGGGATGCACATTTCCACATAGCGATCAAAAAGCCAAGTCAACGTTATCTTCGTTTTGCCATTGGGATTCAGGCATACCAGTTTCGTGTCCTCCCGTTTGGTCTCTCCACAGCACCGAGAGTCTTTACGAAGTGCATGGCAGTGGTGTGCGCTCATCTCCAACTGCCGGGAGAGACTGTCTTTTCTTACGTCGATGAGTGGCTCACAGTGGCAACTTCGCGACGGAGCCTTCTGCGCTCAGTGTCTCTCACCTGCAGTCTCTTAGATGCCCTCGGCTATACGTAAATATCCAGAAGTCTTCCATGGAACTGAGCCAAACCATTCAGTTTATAGGCGCAGTTTTGGATTCCTGTCGAGGTTGCGCCTTCCTCCCATGGAGTCAAGCAGTCGCACTGGTAGCCTTCGTGAGAGAGGTTCTTCGCTCCAGTACTGTAACCATTTTTTCTACCCAGAGACTGTTGGGACTAATGGCGGCTGTGACTGCAGTGGTCCTGTTTAGCCATCTCTGAAGGAGGAGCCGCCAGTGACAGTTCAACAGAGTATTCGATCCCTCAGGCAACGCACGCGTGCTCGTCTTCGGCTGCCTGGGAGGATCCGAGAACCGTTTTGGTGGTGGATGTCCCTCCATCGCCTTCTTCCTGGAGTGCCTTTCCACCAGGCATCACCTTCCAAGTTGCTCATGACAGACACATCCCTGTGGGGATGGGGAGCACACTGCGGATCCCTCAAGGTGCAGGGTCTCTGGACAGAATCGGAGAATGGGAAGCATATAAACTTCCTCAAGTTGCTTGCAGTCCAGGAAGCTCTAAAGGCTTTCGAGATGGATGTTTGCGGCAGGGTTGTGCATTTAGTGAGGCTTACACTAGACATCTTCGAATGGTGCATTGCGAAGGGAATTTAATAGCAGTGTATGTTGCAGGATCCGACAACATTCTAGCTGATCATCTAAGCTGCTCGGATCGGGTGTCGCACGAGTGGCTGTTCCATTCAGAAGTCGCACAGAGCATGTTCGGTTAGTGGGGAGAGCCCCTAATAGAGCTGTTTGCAATGGAGGGAAACAGGGTATGTGAGAATTATTGCAGCAGAGCAGGCATAGGTCAAGCCTCGCTGGGGGACACCTTCCTCCTGAGTTGGAACCAGGGGTTTTGCTTCCTTTTCCTGCCATTTCCACTGCTAATTTGGGTGCTGTCAGAGATTCTGGACAACAACACGGACTGCATAATTGTCACCCCGTCGTGGCTGAGGCAGGGATGGTTCGCCCCATTGCTTTGGCGGGGACGACAGCGGTATCTTTGACTCCCAGTGAGACTGGGTCTCCTGCATCAGCACGACAGCTGCATGCGATGGCCACATTTGACACCCTGATCTCTGAGTGCTGCGGTTAATGGCACGGAGGCTCCAAAGTTGCTGTATCTGTCATGGTTTTTGGAGCCAGTCCGGACAGTCTTGGGGGCGGCTAGGCAGCTAGTGACCAGATGTTCTTATGTCCTTAAATGAGAAACATTTTCTGCGTTTGTGAATTCGAGGGGGTTAGACCCAGTTATAGCTGTTCCCTCTCTCTAGTTTTGTAGTTCTTTTTGTCCTTATTTGAAAAGGGACTTAAATTCTCATCTGTTAAGGTTTACCTGGCAGCTGTTTCAGCATCGCATGAAATAAGGGGTTTTACTGTTTTTTACACCCTCATACTCAGCAGTTCCTTCATGGAGTAAGAAATCCTCAGCCACCTGTTAAAACTTGGATACTGAGTTGGAGTTTGTTGGTAGTTCTCCAGCCTCTTAACAGTTAAGGCTTTTGAATCTTTAGCAACAGTGGACTTCCATCCGTTGTCATGGAAGGTGGCCTTTTTAGTAGCTATAACTTCTGCCCATTGGGCTAGTGAGTTAGCAGCCTTTAGAATGGATGATCCTTACATGGTCTTCCACAAAGATAAAGTTGTACTTCGCCCAGATGTGCAGTTCCTACCGAAGGTCATTTTGGTTTTCACATTAACTAGGACATGGATCTACCTGCTTTTTTTCCATCCCCAATCCTCAATGCCCAACATCAGGGTTGGAATCTAGATTGCATGCCTTGGACGTGGGAAGGGCATTGGCCTTTTGTAAATCCAGAACAGAAGGTTTTTGCAGATCACCCATACTTCTTGTGTGTTATCGGGGAAGGAGAAAAGGTCTCCTGCTGTTGTCTCAGAGTCTGGCCCCCGGGGTCATTCCAACCATTACCCTCGCCTGCCAGCTTGCAAACCTAGACTTGGGTCAAGTGACAGCGCGCTCCATGAGGGCCATGGCGACGTCGATGGTGTTGGACAGGCGTGTCTCCATCCCGGAGCTGTGCCGTGCTGCCACTTGGGCAGCCCCATCAACGTTCATGCCGCGTTACCGCCTGGTTGCGAGGTCCCAAGCAGACTGTTCCTTGGCCATGCTGTTCTTCCATCAGTGCTGCATTAGGGCACCGACCCACCTCCAGTAAGTGAGCTACTCTCCCATGTGTGTGATGCACCAAGAGCACGAAGAAGGACAGGTTGCTTCCCTACAACTGTGGTCCTTCGAGTGGCCATCTACACAGTCACACAACCCACCCACCATCCCCCCTTTGGTGTTCTGGCTGTTGCAAACTGAAATGCTCCTCTTGGCTCCAAGGCCACATTTGCGTCTCACTGAACTGAGAGAATAGGTGGGAGCCTGCCCACACGTGCACAATGGGACAGTGGGGGAGAGTTCCCCGCCAAAACTTTCTCAGCTTTGGAAGTTTCCCGAGTTGAGGCTCCACGCAGGTGCAGAGCCCCTGTGTGTGATGCACAGATGACCACTTGAAGAACCACAGTCACAGGTAAGCAACCTGTCTTTCACCAAGCAGCAACACTTTTGTCATAGTGGATGTGTTCACACAACCTGCTAGCCCATGATGGGCGACGAGCGACTGGTTTGTCTTGCAAACAAACCACAGCGCGTGGCTTGTTTGCCCCCTCACCCCCCCTCCCCTTCAGTCCTCCACCAGGCATCCCAGGGGACTTGGCAGAAGACCCGCCTTGTCTGCCAACAAGTCCCCCTTCCTGGCTCTGATCGTGATCTTGATCGCAGTCGGAGCCTTTAAAAAAAATTTCCCGGCCCTGTTTTTGTGTCTACTTTTCTATGAAGGAGCGGGGAGGTGGTGGGGGGGGAGTGCAGTTCCAGGTGGGGGAACACCCCAAAGTTCTAGTCTACCCATAAAAGCCTCAGGTAATTTTAAACCTTCCCCCCCCATCCTGCAGTTTAAAATTACCCACTTACCTGAGGGATTCCCCTGCTTTTATGCGTGGATAGCCCCTTAAGGGGGTCCCCCAGTTCGCACCAACTCCCCCCTTCCTTCCTGCTCCTTCCCATGAAAGACATGCGTCCCCTTTATTCCCAAAGGTTGCTCAGTCTTGACAACTGTCAAAGCCGACACAGCTGGAGTGATCTTGACGGGGAAGGGCAATCCAGGCTGTCCTCGCCTGCGCCCCTGTACGTTCGCCAAGTGCAACACATGGGTGCGGGGGGGGGGAGCTGGTAGCCCCCCGTTCTGTGCTGAAGTGCACCTGCACATTGGCAGAAAACTGAAGGGAAATAAACAAGAAACATTTGTGCGCATTCCCCAGGCAGGAGGAAGTATGAAAAAATGCCCAGTCCCGTTTCTGTGCAAAACCGGGGCTGAGATATTTTTTAAAAAGGACTCCGACCACAATCAAGATCGCAGTCAGACCCGGGAAGGGGGATCGGTGGGGGTGAAGGGGGTGCCCGTGACAGCCTCTCCATGGTGGTGGTGGGGCACCATTGGGGGGCTGTCGCAGGCAGCAGCTCGGCTGTGATTGCGAATGGCGGCCGCGGCCCCGCTTGGCAAGAGCGGCAGGGGTTTCTGCCACTCTTGCTGAGGGGCTGGCTGCCAGTGCCCTGTACCCACGATGGGTTGGCATCTCCAGGTTCGCACAACACCCCAACCCATCATAACCCTTACTGCGGATCATTGATTATCTGAGTGTTTGGGAAAAACAGTCTTGAGTTCGCACGACATGCTAATCCGTTGTGGGCAGTCACCCGTGTTGGCTTAGTGTGTTGTGCACACCCAGTCACTGAGTCTGTTGCAGTTCTGTCTCTCCTTCCCCAACCTCTGGAGGGGTCCCTTCAGAAAATGCAAACCACTAAAAGTCATCCCTTCTGCTTCAGCCAGGCCTTACACATAGAACAGATCTTTGTTTTTTTCAGGAACAGACAAGGAATTATCCAAGGCAGCTTAGGTTGAACAGTCAGAAATTTATTAAAGCACGTCATGGTCGTGGGAGAGACAGGCAAAACTGTGTCTCTCCCAAATAAAAGAAACAGGATCCATTTATACAGACTGAAAGTTGGAGAACAAAGAAAACACACCACACATGCCTAGAAACCAATTAGTACTCAGCACAGTCTTATCAGCACAGCACCCTTCTTATCTTTAGGGCTGAGTTACTTTGGTGGATAGGAGTTCCTGCTTATGAGCAAGTCACAATTACCTTCTCATGGTCAGACACACACATACTCTCTCAATCTCATCAGGCTCCTCACCTGAACCAAACTACTTACAGGGCCTAGTCAGGCCTACCTTCACAAGATGCTTCTTCTGTTAACAGTAACTGCTTCTTTTTCTGTCAGATCTTTTACTCTTGGTCTTCTGCTGTCTCAGGTGCTTATTCTTGACTTCTTCATCGGTTTTCTTCTTTGACTCGTGAAGAATTTATTCCGTTCCCCCCTCCACCTCTTCCTTCTCTCCTCCTCCCTCCACATCAACTGCCACCAAGCTTTTTCCATTACCTTGGCAATTGCTCCCTTCCCCCATCCCCTCCTGTATCTATCTCATAGTTCTAACTCTTTCTACAATAACAATAAAACAACTTGTAAACCCCATGGTCAGACACTGTGGAAAATGACCTATTATAAATGATGAATACTTTAGGTTTCCAAGAGGAATCTGTGACAGGGTAACGCTATTAATTGCAGACATGTTTTGCTATAGTCTTCTTTGGTGGCATATCTGAGAATTTGGACAAACTACTTCAGAATGAATCCAAAAGTTGCAGTATCCATGTTTATTTAAGGTAAATCCAGGAAACTGCAGGCCAGTCAGTCTGACGTCAGTGCTGAGCAAAATTCTTGAACAGATGTATCTAGAAAATAATGCATTGATTACTAGGAGTCACCAGGGGTTTGTCAGGGATAAGTCATCCCAGACCAACCTTATCTCTCTTTTTAATAGAGTTACTAGTTTGGTAGATCATGGGAATTATGTGGGCATAGTATATTTTGATTTTAGCAAAGCATTTGACAAGGTTTCCCATGATGTCCTCATTCACAAGATGGTAAAATGTGGGTTGGACAATACTTGAGTTACAAAAGTATTGAATTTAATACTTGAATTGGACAATACTTGAATTTGGCTGAGCAGCTGTGTTCAGTGAGTGCTAATTAATGGCTTGGCATCCTCCTGGAGGGTGGTCTCAAGAGGCGTCCTGCAGGGCTCCATTCTAGGCCGTGTGCTGTTCAACATTTTTATAAATGTCCTGGATGAGGGTGTCGAGGGGCTGCTGATCAAATCTGCAGATGAGACAAAGCTAGGATGGTGAGGGGTCTGGAAACCAGTCCTCTGAGGAACCGTTGGAAGAGGGGGGTATGTTTAACCTGGAGAGCAGAAGGTTAAAGGGAGACATGACACTGGTCTTCAGATATCTGAAAGGCTGCCATGCAGAAGACGGAGGAAACTTGTTCCTTGTTGCTCCAGGGGCCAGGACTAGAACCAACGGGTGGAGGTTGCAGGGAAGCAGATTTCAGCTTAACATGAAAAGCTGCCTGTCAGTGACGGCCGTGCAGCCATGGAGGCGTTTAAGCAGAGGATGGACATCCATCTGTCAGCGATGCCATAGCTGCACCCTGCAGTGCAGAGCCTGCGTTGAGCAGGGGGTTGGACTAGATGATCTCTGCAGGACTTTCCAATGCTATGATGCTATGATTTATATCAGGGCACATGCTTATATACTTGCAAAATGTACTGTGAAGGGCTCCTTTAATCAGATGGAGTGGTGGGTTGATTAATCATCTTCTGATTAAGATGTCCAGACAACAATTTTACATTAAACAAGTATCCATCCAGCTACAAAAATACATATCCATACTGCCTACCCTGCTGTCCTTCTAGATTTATTCTAAGTTGGTTTGTTCAAGTTTTCAAATGTGCTATGTAGTTGGAAAGCACCTGGTAATTGCCCGGGTTCATCTGTAATAGATTGTAAATGTTGGTCATTGGTAATAGGTTGTTTTCTCTGTCTTTCAATATCTACTGTATGTAACTTTGGAGTTTGGAAGTTGTTTTATTGCTGTGTTTAGCAACTGAAAAACTTGGTTGTATTTTGTTATGAATTTGTATATACTCCATTGTATTATTGTGTTTATAATTATGCTAGTGTTATCAGGATATTTTTGAGTAGAATTTGTAGTTTTTGTCCTAACCTTTTTTATATTGTACTAACTTTCCACCAGCTCAAGTCCTGGTGCAGGAAGTTATGCTCCCATTGAGTTTTTTCCGGGGGGGGGGGGGGAGGGGGGGGAGGGGCGGAATTCAAAAAGAGCCACCCGTGTATCGATAACCACCCCACCCATTGTGCCACAATAGAGCATCTTTGACAGGGAGACCATACCTCCGAGAACAGAGTGTGCACAAAACAGCCTGTCTCCAGAACAGGGAGGTGATTAATGCCTCCTTGCGAGAGGGAGTGGTCCTGAAAGAGGCGGTGGTGAGACCACTCCTGAAGAAATCCTCCCCAGACCCGGAAAACCTTAATTGTTATAGGCCGGTTGCAAATGTTCCATTCCTGGGCAAGGTCCTTGAGCGAGTGGTTGCCAACCAGCTCCAGGCAGTCTTGGATGAGACCAATTATCTGGATCCATTTCAGTCAGGGTTCAGGCCAGGTTTTAGCACAGAAACAGCCTTGGTCGCCCTGTATGACGACCTGTGTCAGGAGAGAGACAGGGGGAGTGTGACCAAGTTGAGCCTCCTTGATCTCTTGGCGGCTTCTGATACCATTGACCATGGTATCCTTCTGGAACAGGTCTCTGAACTGGGAGTGGGAGGCACGGCATTGCAGTGGTTTCGCTCCTCCTTGGAGGGTCGGCTCCAGAAGATGGTGCCTGGGGAACACTGCATGGCCCTGTGGATGGCCAATATGGGTTCCACAGGGGTTGGTTTTGTCCCCCATGTTGTTCAACATCTACGTGAAACCATTGGGCGCAGTCATCCGGAGTTTGGGAGTGTGTTGACATCAGTGTGCTGATGACACGCAGCTCTATTTCTCCTTTCCATCTTCAGGTGAGGCTGTGCAGAATCAGTGCCTGGCTGCAACAGTGGACTGGATGAGGGCTAATAAACTGAAGCTCAATCCAGGCAAGACTGAGATGCTGCTGGTGGGTGGTTCTGCTGACCGGAGGGAGGGTGCTCAACCTGTTCTGGATGGGGTTGCACTCCCCCTGAAGGAGCAGGTCTGTAGCTTGCGGGTCCTCCTGGAACCATCTTTGTCACTTGAGGCTCAGGCGGCCTCAGTGGTACGGAGTGCCTTCTACCAGCTTTGGTTGGTGGCCCAGCTATGCCCCTCTCCGGGGTCCATCTACACGGCAGCACTTTCAGCGTTCGCTCTGTCGTCGCTGCTTAGCATTGCAGCTGCAAATTAGCTTCTGCTGCGGTACATGTGCGATTTACTGTGGACCTCTCCAGCGGGAAAATCCGCTGTGCCCTGACACATGGCCGTGGAAGCGAAGTAAACTGCAGCAATCGCGCTGCTGGTTGTTTTTTTTTTACCATGATAGGTAAACGCGCAGGTGTGCAGGCACGTGAGGCTGGGGGTGCGACACTTTGGGTTTTAGTGGTTGTTTTGTGTTGTAGGGGTTCTTTTGTGTCTGTCCATTCCTCTTTGGCAAGATCTGCTCTTTCGTCACCATGCCAACTGTTCATACGCAATCACAGCAGCAGTCCTCTGGCCCCACCCTCTCATGATGGTTTGCACATGTGAAGGGGCGTGCCCACGTGAGAGGGGCGCACCTGCCCATCATTCCAGAATGGATCCCTCTGAGCCTCGGAATGGGGAGGAGTGAAAAGGCGTCACAGAGTGACGCAACCACTGAGCACAACCACTGCGAAGCCAGTTCGAAGAAGGGACAGACAGCTCAGCAACCGCGGGAAACCCCCAGCAAGCTGAAACATCGCAGCAGAGCACCCCTGCGGAACCCTGTGTTCTCCCTGTGAAAGCCATGGTTTGGCTGCCAAGCGGTGGCTGCGTCGCATATCCCAAAGGTCCTCTGATTGCAGCAGCCCCAGAGTGAAAGGCTCATGCGGATGGGGCCCAGACAGGGACAGCCTGGCTGCAGTTGCCTATGCTCTGGCAGCCTCCAAGTTGGATTACTGCAACGTGCTCCACGTGGGGCTGCCTTTGAAGACGGTTCAGAAGCTGAAGCTTGTGCAAAATGCAGTGGCCAGGTTGATAACAGGTACCAGAAGGTCCAAGCATACAAGACAGACGCTGGACTGCTTGCACTGGCTGTCTATACACTTCCAAGCTCAGTTCAAGGTGCTGGCCTTAATCTATAAAGCCTTACGCGGCTTGGGTCTGCAATACCTGACACGCCTCTCATGAAATGAACCGACCTGCACTCTGTGTTCAGCATCTAAGGTCCTTCTCCAGGTGCCTCCTCCAAGCGAAGCTCAGAAGGCAGCAACGAGGGAGAGGGCCTTCTCAGTGGTGGCCCCCAGCTGTAGAACAAGCTTCATGATGAGGCCCACCTGGCACCAACATTGTTATCTTTTCAGCGCCAGGCACTATGTCCTTTCCCAGGCACATGATGAGTTTTAAGTGGTCCTGGATGTGTCTTTAGTTATGACTGACAGTTCAGTTGTTTTTACTTATATGTTGTTTGTGTATATTTTCTGTGTGCTTTTATGTAAATGGCTTTTAAACTCTCTATATTGTATTTGAATGTTTTAACTTCTGTAAAAAGCCCAGAAAGCTTCGACCACAGGCAGCATAGAAATGCAGTACACAATAATAATAATAATGCTGCCGCCGCCAGGCTAGGACCATGAGCAGCTTGCAAACAGCCCTTTGCCTAGAGCCCACGCAGGCCCCGCCTCACCCTGGGACTCCAGAGGCAGACCTCTGGCAGCACCCTGGCCCGGCTCCGACAGCCGGGAAGGCCAGGGCAGAGCGCCCTGCGCAGGACTGCCGCCATTACTGCTGCAGCTGCCTCCCACATCTCCCTGGTCACGCTCTTTGCCATACGTGAATTGTCTGAACGGTCTTGCTGTGTCCGCCTGGCTCCCCAACAGCGGGGGGCAGCGTCCCCTGCACAGGGGAGGCCTCCCCCCGCACGCAGGCAAGCGCTGTACTGGCGACGGGCAGCTGCGCCAGCCGCTGCCGCAGCAGCCCTCAGCACAGGAGTGCGCCTGCCTTGCAGGGCCAGAGCCCGGGGGCAGGGAGCAGAGCCAGCTGCCACCACACGCACCCTGCTCCACTGCAGCCCCCCGGGGGGAGCGTACGCCCTCACCGCACTGGGGAGGCCAGGCGGGCACCGCTCGGACTTGCTTTCATTCGACGGCTGGGTGAGTGGCCGGTGTGGCCCCCCACTGCTCCTCTCCCCTTCCTCACAAACCTCTCCTTGCCTGCTGGCCCAGGGGCCAGGTGCTGCAGCTGGGGCCGGGGCCCGCTCCTCTCGAGGCCTCCCGCAGGCCCAGGATGCATCTCACGCTCTGGCCTGCAGGCAGAGAGAGAGACCCACCAGCAGCTGCCAGGACGCCCCCCGCTCTTCCTGCGTGGGGCTCTTTGCCTACTCGTTCCTGGCAAGCGCCACGGCGGGCAGCTCTGCAGCAGGCGAAGTGCTTCCTCGCACGGAGCGGGCGCCGCTGGGGACGCTGTGCCTGCTGCCTCCCGGGGTGACTGCTGGCGACTCCCCCAAGCCTTTTCCTCCCAGGATGGGCTCCATCCCAGGCAGGCTCAGCAAAGGCTTGGGCTTCGCCATGGCGCTGCATCTTTGTTGCGGGGAGCGGCAGATTGGGGTCCCCCTCCCCCGGCTTGGCAGGCTTCACCCGGCCGCCAGACGGGGCTCGCGAGGGAGCCTGGCAGGCGCAGGGCCAGCCATCTCTGGCCACCCCCTTCCCTGGGCCCGCTCTGGCTGCCCAAGCAGGGTGGGCCTGCCGCCAGGGTGGAGGAGGAGGCCGTCGCGCAGGGGGGCAGTCAGGCCTGCTGGGAGGACCTCAGTGTTGACCAGGCGAGACAGCAGCCCGCAGGGATGGGCCACATGAGTTGCCTGGGGGAGGGTGGGCCGGGAGGGCTGGCCGACTCCTGCGGGGCCCAGGCCATTGGCCCGTGTGGCGCTCCTCCTGACTGGGCTGGGTGTGCGTGAGTGCCGAGAGGGCCTGAAGGCGGTCCCTCGGGCAGCCTGGTCCCACACCGTATAGGCCTTTATAGGCATCACCAGCACCGTGAATTCTGCCCGGAGCAGACGGGTTGCCAGTGACGCTGTGTCACCGGCCCCGTCAAGAGTCTGGCTGCAGCTTTCTGGACCAGCCGAAATTTCTGAACAGTTTTTGAGGGCAGCCGTGTCTGCAGCACCCAGATGGGATGTACAGTGCCTTGCATAAGTATTTATGCCCCTTTGACTTTTCCACAGTGTGTTGTGTTACAACCTGGAATTAAAATGGTTTTAAGTGGCATTTTTACCATTTGATTTACACAACATACTTAGCACTTTGAAGTCACAAAATATTTTTAATTGGCATTTGCTGGTTGCATAAGTACCCCCTCCCCCCCCCCCAGTGGAAGAAGCACCTTTGGCAGCAATTACAGCTGTGAGTCTTCGGGGTAAATCTCTCCCAGCTGTGTGGATTCTTGGGAAAATTGCTCAGGCCCTGTCAGGTTGGATGGGGACCGTTGGTGAACAGCAGTTTTAAAGTCTCGCCACAGATTCTCCATCCGATTGGGGTCTGGGCTTTGACGGCCATTCTAAGACATTCAGGTTCTTGTTTTTAAACCGCTCCAGTGCCATTTTGGCTGCGTGTTTAGGGTCATTGTCCCACCGGAAGCTGAACCAGCCCCAGGTCCCTTGCAGACTGAAACAGGTTTTCCCCTACAATTGCCCTGTAGTTGGCTCCATCCATCTTGCCCTCAATCCTGACCAGTTTCCTGATCTCCGCTGATGAAAAGCATCCCCCCAACATGATAGTGCCACCACCATGGGGATGGTGTTCTCGGGGCAAGGAGCACTGCTGGCTTTGCACCACCTATAGCGCTTTGCGGTAAGGCCTGAAAGTTCAGTTTGGGACACATTGGGCCAGAGAACCCGTGTTTTCCACATGTTTGCTGTGTCTCCCACATGCCTTTTGGCAAAATCCCAATGGGATTTGTGATGGGTTTTTCTCAGCGATGGCTTCTTGCCATTCTTCCATAAAGCCCATCTCTGTGGAGCATCTGGATGATAGTTGTCCCATGGAGAGTTTCTCCCATCTCAGCTGTAACTTTAACTTCAGAGTTACCGTTGCCCTCTTGGATGCTTCTCTGACTAATGCCCTCCTTACCTCATCACTGAGTTTTGGTGGACAGCTTCTCCAAAGGCAGAGTCGGGGTTGTGTGATGTTCTTTCCGTTTTGTGATAATGGATTTAACAGTGCTCCGGAGGATGTTCATAGTTTGGGAAGTTTTTTATAACCCAACCCTGACTGGTGCTTCTCCAGAACTTTGTCGCAGACTTGTTTTGATAGCTCCTTGGTCTTCATGATGCTGTTTGTTTAGATCTGCTCTCCAGCTAACGGGCCTTCCAGAAACAGGTGTATTTAAGCTGAGAGCACGTGACACTTGAATTGCGCGCAGGCGGACTCCGTTCAACTAATTATGCGACTTCTGAAGGCAGAGGGTTGCGCCAGAGCTTTTGTAGAGGGGTCACAGCAGAGGGGCCAAATACTTGAGCAATCCAGACTTTTCAGGGTTTTATTTGTAAATCATTTTGTAAAATACGTAGATTTTTTCACCCACGTTGACATTATGGACTATTTTGATAGATATTTCAGTGATAAGAAATCCTAATTGAATCCATTGTAATTCCAGGTTGTAACACAGCCGAATGTGAGGAAGTCAGAGGGCGGTGGATAATTAACGCAAGGCGCTGTAACTGAGGCGCGGGCGGCCGCGGCCAGATCAGACGCCCCTGGGCGCGAGCGCCGTTGGCGCACTAGCCCCAGCTGTGCAAACGCACCCCTGGCTGCTGCCGAGACCGGGGCATCCGGCTCAGGGCCGAGTCCAGAGGTGCACCAGAACTGCGAGCGAGAGACTCCAGCGGGGCGTGCCCTCCGGCGCAAGCTGGATCCCATCCTCTGATCTGCCTCTGACTGCCAAAAGCAGCTCTGTCTTGTCTGGATTAAGCTTCCGTTTGTTTGCCCGCATCTAGATAATCCCTCTCAGTCAGAAATCCCTGGAGCCGAGAAGCCGCTGCATACTCCAGGATCTTGCCCGAGAATGGAGTTTTGGAGACCAGCTGGAAATAGTCCAATACAGTGGTGTTCACGGATGGGTTTTTTAAAACAACGGTCTTGCCGCTGCCTCTTTTAGGCAAGGGGGACTCGCACTTTGCTCTGAAGCAAAGGCATTCACCGCCACTCTTGCCCACGTGGCCCGTCGCCCTGGGCTGCGGTGGGCAGGCCTCGCCTCTCCGAGGGTCCTGGCCGCATTCCTGGCTGTACAGATAGAAGTGTATCCCTTACAACTGGACGAGCAGGGCCAGAGGAGGAGCCACTCCTGTAATCCTGGGATTCGTGACCCTGTTTTGGGGCGGGCAGCAGCTGCTTGTCTGCTGCTGTGGCTCAGTGGGCCAGGATCTGTCCTGGGGGCACGTCGTCTGGGCGGGAGGCGCCCCCTTGCTGCCCTGGCATGGCTGGTGCTTTGCCGGGCATGCAGAGGGTGCGTGCACGTGCGCGCCCTCTTCCCCTGGTGGGGCTGGCTCCCGTCTCCTGCTTCCCTGCCCCGGGAGCTGCTGCTCTCGTGCCTCCCCCATAGCCTGGCCTCTCCCCTTGGCTGCTTGTCCCCGGGTGGTGTTGGGCCCTTTCCCCAGGAAGACTGTGTCTGCTGCCCAGGGGGCTCCATGGGGGTGGGTGCCCCGTTGTGCGGAGTGTGCTCCCAAATGGGGTTTTCTGAGGGGAAGGAGGGGATTCAGAGCCCTGCCTGTTGGGAATCTTGCAGGGATGGGCACACGCAGGGCCCACCTGTGCCACTGGGACTGATGGAATGGAGGTGCCGTGGCCTCATGCCACTTGTGTTGTGCGTGTGGCCAGGCGTGTGTGTGCGTGTGTGCTGGGGCTTTGTATTGCTAGGGATTCCTTGGCTCCCTCTGTGCGGGGGGCAGGATGTGGGCGCTGTTGCTGGCACAGTCCCTGATTGGTGGGTTTTGAGGAATGCCAGGGCTGTTTTTAGGCTTTTGTCTCTTTGTGCAGTTAGGTTGGTGTGTTTTCCCTTCCCGTCCTGGTCTGAGTGAACATCAGAGGCAGTGGCCTTCCTGTCAGCTTAGCAGTGAACTGTATCCGCTGCATCTCCCCTCCCCAAGCGTAATTGGTGCATAGGAGCGCTCTGCCAAAGAGCGCCTGTCCTGATTGAAGGGCTGTTGCCAGTTAGGGCCTGATTTCCCCTTTTCTGTTGTGGCTGTTTTTAGAGTTGTGTAAAATAAAAGGACTGACAGCAGCGTCTCTGAAGCAAGACGTGGCCAAATTCATCCGGGGGAAAGGGGTCCTGCTGACCCCTTTGTCCAAGAACACAGAACCATAGAACCATAGAATGGCAGGGTCGGAAGGGGCCCACAAGGCCATCGAGTCCAACCCCCTGCTCAGTGCAGGAATCCAGGTCAGAGCAGCCCTGACAGATGGCTGTCCAGCCTCGTCTTGAACGCCTCCAGTGTGGGAGAGCCCACTGCCACCCGAGGGAATCGGTTCCACTGTCGTATTGCTCTGACAGAAAGTTTTTCCTGATGTTCAGCCGGAATCTGGCTTCCTGTCACTTGAGCCCATGATTCCGTGTCCTGCACTCAGGGATGATCGAGAGGAGATCCTGGCCTTCTTCTCTGTGACAACCTTTCAAGTACTTGAAGAGCGCTATCCTATCTCTCCTCAGTCTTCTCTTCTCAAGGCTAAACATGCCCAGTTCTTTCAGTCTCTCTTCATAGGGCTTTGTTTCCAGTCCCCTGATCATCTTTGTTGCCCTCCTCTGAACCCTCTCCAGTTTGTCTGCATCCTTCTTAAAGTGTGGTGCCCAGAACTGGACACAGTACTCCAGATGAGGCCTAACCAGTGCTGAGTAGAGGGGAACTAGTACTTCCCGGGATTTGGAAGCTGTGCTTCTATGAATGCAGCCCAAAAGAGCATTTGCCTTTTTTGCAGCCATATCACATTGTTGGCTCATATTCAGCTTGTGATCGACAACAATTCCAAGCTCTTTCTCACTTGTAGTGTTGTTGAGCCATGTATCCCCCATTTTTTAAGTGTGCATTTGGTTTCTTTTTCCTAGGTGCAGAACTTGGCATTGATCCCTATTCAATGTCATTCTGTTGTTTTCTGCCCAGCGCTCTAGGCTATCCAGATCACTTTGAATTTTGTTTCTGTCTTCCAAAGTGTTAGCTGTCCCGTCCAATTTTGTGTCATCTGCAAATTTGATCAGCATTCCCTGCACCTCCTCCTCCAAGTCATTCATAAAAATGTTGAAGAGCACTGGGCCCAGGACTGAGCCCTGCGGTACCCCGCTCGTTACCTCTCCCCAGTTTGAGAAGGTCCCATTGATAAGCACTCTTTGAGTCCGATTCTGTAGCCAACTGTGGATCCACCAGATCGTTGTTTCATCTAGCCCACTTTGAGCTAGTTTGCTCATCAGGGTATCATGGGGCACTTTGTCGAAAGCTTTGCTGAAGTCGAGGTATATGATGTCTACAGCATTCCCACGGTCTACAAGGGAGGTTACTTGATCAAAAAATGAGATCAGATTTGTCTGGCAGGACTTGTTTTTGACAAATCCATGTTGGCTTTGAGTAATCACTGAATGGTTTTCAAGGTGCTTAGAGACTGATTGCTTTATCATCTGCTCCAGAATTTTCCCAGGGATTGATGTCAGACTGACTGGTCTGTAGTTCCCAGGTTCCTCCTTTTTACCCTTTTTGAAGATAGCGACAACATTAGCCCTCCTCCAGTCATCTGGCACTTCCCCCGTCCTCCATGATTTCTCAAAGAGAATAGACAGCGGTTCTGAGAGTTCTTCTGCCAGCTCCTTCATTACTCTAGGGTGCAGTTCATCTGGCCCTGGAGATTTGAACTCATTCAAAGTAATTACGTGTTCCTTGACCATATGCCTATCGATCTCAAGCTGCGATCCTGCCCCTTCAGCCTGTACTTTGCCTTTGCCAGGGGGGTCATAGACCCTCTTTTGGGAGAAGACTGAGCCAAAGTAGGAATTGAGCACCTCTGCCTTTTCTTTGTCGTCTGTTATCGTTTTGCCATCCTTATTTAACAGCTGAACCACCATTTCTTTCCTCTGCCTTTTACTATGCACGTAGCTGAAGAAAGCCTTTTTGTTGTTTTTAGCATCCCTTTCTAACCTCAGCTCATTCTCAGCTTTAGCCTTCCTGATGCCATCCCTGCAATTCTGTGCTATCTGCCTGTACTCTTCCTTTGTTACCTGGCCTTCTTTCCACTTCCTATATGTGTCCTTTTTTGTTTTCAGGTCATCTCTAAGCTTTTTGTGAAGCCACACTGGCTTCTTCTGTTGTCTTCCACCTTTTCTTCTTGTTGGAATTGTTTGTGATTGTGCCTTGAGAATTTCCTTTTTTAAAAGCTCCCACCCATCTTGGACTCCTTTTCGCGTTAGAGTCGCTTGCCATGGGACCTTCCTGATCATTGTTCTGAGTTTATTAAAATGAGCTTTCCTAAAATCCAGGGTACCCGTTTGACTACACTCAGCTTTTGCTTCCCTTAGAACCAAGAACTCAAGTGCAACATGGTCGCTTTCCTCCAGAGTTCCTGTAACTGCTCCTTGATCCACTAAGTCATCTCTGTTGGTTAGGATCAAGTCAAGGATAGCCGATCCTCTAGTTCCTTCCTCTGCTTTCTGTAGGAGGAAGTTATCCACCACACAAGTCAGGAATTTCCTGGAGGGGCCATGTTTTGCAGAATTTGTCTCCCAACAAATATCAGGGAAATTGAAGTTTCCCATTACTACTATATCATGCTTCCTTAAAACATTGGCTATTTGCTTTTCAAAAGTTTCATCCTCGTCTTCTCCTTGGTTGGGTGGCCGGTAGTAGACTCCGACCACCAGGTTCCTTTTATTCTTTGCTCCATTTATTTTGATCCAGATGCTCTCGATGGGGCTACCAAGCTCCTCCTCCTGTATTTCTGTGCAGAGATATGTATTTTTCACATACAGTGCAACCCCACCTCCCTTTCTGCACCTCCTGTTCTTTTTGAACAAGTTATATCCTTCAATTGCTGTATTCCGGTCATGAGAGTCATCCCACCAAGTCTCAGACTATTATCGGGCGCCTACGTCCATTGTTACCCCCAACATTACATTCCCTTCCCCGTAGGATTCAGTTTAAAGCCCTCCTGATGAAGTTCTTCATGCTGTGGCCAAACACATTCTTCCCATCCTTTGTGAGGTGCAACCCGCCCCTTGCCAACAGCCCATCTTCCAGGAAGTATAGCCCGTGGTCCCAGAATCCAAATCTCTGTCGTCGGCACCACCTTCGTACCCAGTCACTCACCTGGAGTATTTTTCTTTCCCTTTCTGTTCCTATTCTAACTCCTGGAAGGATGGATGAGAAAACTTATCTGGGCCCCAAAGTTCTTGAGTTTCCTTCCCAAAGCTTCAAAGTCTGACGTGATCTCTTCGTAGCTCCGCTTGGCACTATTTGTTCCCACATTGATGAGAAGAAAGGGATACCTGTCTGCAGGCTTTATGAGTGCAGGTGACCCTTCAGTTATGTCTCTGATCCGTCCTCCCGGGAGACAACATACCTGGCGAGTCTACGGGTCTTCGCAACATACTTGTGTCTCGATCCCACACAGCAAGGAGTCTCCCACTACTGGCACTCTTCTTCTTGTTGTGGGCCTGGGTTTCATCGCCTCTGTTTGACTGACCTTCAGCCTCTTGCTCACTCTCATGCAGGTTCCCCTGTGATTCTTCCTCTGCAGGCTGTCCTCCAGTCTCATCCGCAAGTACCTGGAATCGGTTCCACAGCTCCACTGCTTCCACTGGTGCAGAGTGGCGTCTAGTTCTTCTTCCCCTAACTGTCACCCTTTTCCAAGGAGTATCCTCTACTCCATTTTTCTTCACCTCAGCATTTCCCACTGCCTCAGCTTGCTGTTGCTCTTCTAAGCTTCTGGTCTTCCCTTTGCTGCTGTAGTTCCCCCATTCTGTCCAAGAACTCTTCGTGTTCTCTTATTCCCCAGAGGGTCGACAGTCGCCGCTCCAGTCCACTTACTTTTTCTTCCAGCAGCGTGATCAACTTGCACTTGTTGCAAGTGTAGGCCATGTTGTTCTCAGGCAAGAAAACAAACATTGCACACACCTTGCAGGTCACCACCACTGGAGAGTCTTGTCCTTCCATTGCCTCTTTTCCCTTTCTATGTCTAGCTTTCTGATTGTTCTAGACTAGCCTGTGCCTGCTCCTCCACTCAGTAGAGGTTAAAAGCAGAGTCCCACTGGTGTGGAAGTGTGTGTTACAAGACAAATAAATGGAAAAAAGTTAGTTAAAAAATAAAATGAAAAAAAAAATGTTAGGGACCTCCCCTGCCGAACTCCCCTGCCCAACTCCTGTTTGCTCCCACTGTCTGCTCGCTCTGGTCGCTTGCTCTCTGGGAGCTTGCTTGCTTCTGTAGTCCATGGACCAGGTGGAGCAGCTTGTTCGGCTCTGCTCTGCTCAGCTGGGAGGCAGGAAACAGACTGAAGCTTCCCGCCCACTCAGCTGCTGGGAGTACTTAGGCCACACACCCCCAATTCAGTTGGAGCTCTCAGAAGCCCCTGGTGAGCTCACAGCCACTCAGAAGGATGAAGGGCAGCCCCCTGGGCTTCCTGCAGCCCACTTCCCTCTTAGCCTCTGTCTCCTTTGTCTCTTCTACCACTGCAACTCCCCTGGCCAACTCCTGCTTGCTCCCCCTGTTCGCTCGCTCTGGTCACTCACTCTCTGGGAGCTTGCTTGCTTCTGTAGCCCCTGGACCAGCTGGAGCAGCTTGCTCTGCTCTGCTCTGCTCAGCTGGGAGGCGGGAAACAGAGGGTGTGTCCGTGCGACACGCTCGCCCATGACTGGCCATGCACCGTGGGTTGCTTTGCGAACACTCCACAGGGCACGGTTAGACAATCAGGCACACAACCCACAGTGCGTTGGCTAGGGGAGGGGGAAATCCAGCCCGTGGGGGGGGTATGTCCCCCCTGCTGATTTTCGACAAGGGATTCCTATGCCACTCAGCTTCACGGGGTTGTGTAGGAATTTCATGCTGCTCCTTGCCAAAATTCCTATACAACCCTATGGAGCCTTGCTGAAAATCAACTGGGCAGGGGAATCCCTAAGGGTCCATGTTGAGGGGTTGGATTCCCCCCTCCCCAGCAAATTTTTGGCATGGGGTCATTTTTAATTTTTTTTTAAATGCACACATTCCCTGGGCACAGGGAAGTGCAGAAAATTTTTCCTGGTCATTTTTTTGCACACAAACTGAGCTGGGGGGAGGGGGGGAATTAAAGGGCTCCAATTGCAGTTGGGGTGTGTGTGACAGCCCCACCCAGGTGCCATTTGGGCACCATTGGAGGGGCTTTCACTGGCAAAGGGAGAAGGGCACAGGCAGCGGCTTGGCCACGATTGCAAATGGCAGTTGCAGCCCCGCTTGGCAAGAGTGGCAGGGGGTTCTGCTGTTCTTGCCGAGGGGCTCACTGCCCAGTGTTCTGTACCCACAGGGGGCACAACACACCAATCCATCATGGGTAAAACGATACCCAATCCATCATGGGTATTTGATTCCCCGGACATCGCCTGGTTGTCCAGAAGTCAAGCCTGGATTAAATTCCTGTAAACTTGAACACCACCACCCTGGTCCATTGAACCATTCACCAACAGTACCTGTGTCTTGTCCGAACTTGAGTTTATTGAAGAAATCTCTGAACAACCTCTCCCAGTGTTTCATATAGAAATTTAAGAGCATGTGGAATAACCTAGAATCTTGGGCATAAATGCCGCAGGGCAGAAACAAAATCCTCCAGCACTACCTTCTGGAACCTGCCTGCAATGACTCCCGGACAGGCAAACTAGAAAGATACCATGGTGGACAGTATGCAGTCCTGCTGGGAGGCCCAGGAGAATCAACCGGGTCCAACTCCCCATCTCTCTTCCTGGCATAATTCATCCACCAGGACAATCAAGACAGCGGATTGTCAGCCAAGAAAGATCCAGACAATCCGTATTGTCCATGAGTGGCCAGAGTGCTTGAGCACCTGCCCCCCAAATGGAAGACTTGTGCCTGGCTGAGAATGGGAACAATTGGGTTTATTTCAGCTGGTGCTGCACACGCACGCTCTCCCTCTCACCAAGGCCTACGTGCTCTTCTGGCCCATGGCAAGATGTTACTAGTTAGGAAGGGCAAAGGTGGAAGGCTGCACTGCTACAAGCATCTCGCCTTGCCTCCCGGGCCTCGTAACTGAAGTTCCTCTAAAGCAATAATGGCAACAGTCGTTCTCCAAGATCATGTCAAAATGGACTCCTCCACTCAGAGTGACTGGAGTAGATGCAGGTTGCTGGTAAAATCATGTCCCTAGCAGAGAGGTCTTGGCGGACTGGTGAGAGTGGGTGACCATGGGGGCCGAGGGAAAGTCAGCCCCAGGCCCCCTAAGTGGCTGTGCTGAACAGCGCTGTGTGGACGTGATGGTGGCAGAAAAGTATCCCTTTCCCACCACCAACACTGCACAGGCCTTAAAAGGGGCATTAACCTGTGTGTGTTCAGATGTGGCCTGAGACTCTCTCGCCATTGCCCTGCTGCTTCATTGCTGCCAGGGCTGACCGGGCTGTGGCTGGGACTGGGTGCTCGGGAGCGGTCCCGTCAACTGCCTGGGGCGCCTCCCGTCCTCTAGAGATCAACCGAAGCTTTGACAAGAGTGCCTGCCAGGCCTGCAGGAAACAAAAGCGCCCAGATCAATCGCACATTAACTTGCGCGAGCATCCTCTTTTACGCCAGATCCCAGGGGGCGGGCAGTGGCGATGTGGCACTCAGCCGCAGGCCCTCGAGAGCGCTTGGGATGAGCTGGTTCTCACTTTCTGTCCTGCAGCACTCCTGGATTCCCTGACGGGCAGCCCAAGGCCAGGAGATGCCGTCATGCCGCTGCAAATTCTGTCTTCCTCTTCTCTGCCGCTGCAGCCCCGCTCAGCCCAGCCCGCTTGGCGTAAGTGGCTCCCTGGGCATGGATGGGGTGGAGAGGATCTGGGGGCATCAGCCTTGGGGTGTAAGAAGGAACCTGATCAATTTGTTTGGAAGAACGAGAGGCAAGGCAGCTTGTGTCACTGCATGTCCTCTGGCTCTGTGCCAGCACTGAACCCTTCCCGAGCAGCAGCGGCGTCTGGATGGTCTGCAGATGGCCCGGCAGTGACCCAGACCCTCCCCCGGTGTGAGATGGGAGGCAAGTTCTTGCAGCTGGGAGAGGGCAGCTGCTTCCAGGCTGTGTGATGGGGTGTCGGGGGCTGAGGGCGAGTGGCGCTCTGCCTCCTGCCTCCTGCGGCGCTCCAGGGCCGGGATCATCCTGACCCTGCTTGTGCCCTCACTGCCATCGGCTTCCATCGGAGCCCAGAGTGGGCCATCACAAGTAGCTTGCTGCATGAGGCTGCGTGTCTCGCATAGGGTTGCCCTATCTGGGGGTGGGCACAGTGACTGGGAGCATTGTCCTGCGAAGGGGAGGGGAGGGGAGGGGAGGGGAGGGGAGGCGGCTGAAGGCCCTTCTTGTTTTTCCCTTGCAGACAGCAGCAGCCCCTCCAGCGCCATCTCCAGCGCAGGGCCTTCGTCTCCAGCCCCCTTGGAGAGCTGCCCCCGCTTCAGCGCCTGCGAGAAGCCTCCACTCAGCCCCCAGACCGGCAAGGACAGGCTGCCCGGAGACATGGCCCTGCTGGACAGGGGCGGAGCCTGGCAGGAGAGGCTGGAGGCGGGCAAGGGAGGGGTGGGGCAGCCAGGCTGGGGGCCCTGGGCACAGCCCTTCCCCACAGGGGCCCGGCCCCAGGGGAGCCCGCCACTGCTGCTGGGAGCGGGCGCGATGGAGGCAGGGAGCGTGCCCTTGCTGTCCACACGGGGGCTGGCGGAGGCGGGCCAACAGGCTGTGCAAGAAGAGCGGCCCAAAGGCCAAGGGCCAGCCTGGGGGGCAGCTCTCTGCAGCCCCTCCCTGCCCGCTGAGGAAAGCGCCGCGGGGAAGCTGCTCTCGCGCGCGCAGCAGCCCCCTGTCTGAGCGCAGGTGCGATGCCCCGCGCCCGCAGGGCACCGCCTCTGGCCTTCACTGTGGCTCTGCCTGGGCCAGGGCTCCCCAGCTCCTCAGCAGCGCCAGCAGGGACTAGCTGTGCCCCAGCGGCGAGGCTCCTGCTGCAGGATGGCGCGGCCCCTCTGCTCCACGGCCATGGGGCCTCTGCCCAGGTCAGGGTGGCAGCCAGGGCCGGCCCGGGCCTCCGAAGTCTCCTCTGGCAGCCGCTGCCTCTGCTCTGGCAGTGCCTGAAGTGCCGCGCCAGGCAGATGGTGCCGCTGGCGGAGCGGCGCCCTGTGAGGCTCCGCCTCAGACTCCAGCTCTGCCGGCACCTGCTCGGTGAAACGCTGCTTTCAGAAATCAGGTTTCCTTTGGAACACGAGGTGACATGCCAAATGGTGTACAGCGCAGAGCAAATATTTAATATATTCTTCGCATCAGCGGGGGGTGGGGTGGGGATCCAGGGGTTCCTCCCCCCTGCGCCCAACATTCATGGGTCTGGTTCAGATGTGTTTTTCTCACGCTGCCAGTTGTGGAACTGCCTCCAAGCGTCCTCCTTGTGCTGCCTATTCGAAGTGTAGTGAAATGCTGACACCCTCAGCCTTGCCACGTCTTGGGTTCTCTGTCTGGGTGGGCCACTCTGGGTGGAGCTGCTCCTGTGCAGGGCACAGAGAGTCTCTCTTTGCTTTGCATTGTCAGGGTGCCGAGGACGCCCAGCTCTTCCCTGAAGAACGTGGTGGGGTCGACCAGAGGGCAGGCCATGGAAACCAAAGCCCATACACCCACAATGGCAAATGCGTTTCAGTCTAAATATGGGGGCAAAAAATCAAAACTTGTACATACTCTGATGGTGACTAACCAGGCAAGAGATCTAGGGATTGCCTCAATGGATCTCGGTGAAAATGTCTACTCTGGTTACCTCCTGACAGGCATCTCCTGGTGCTACCAAGCAAAAGGCCTTGGGCAACTATTCCACCTTCCCCCGTGTGGCAAACCCCTGCTTCTGATGTACCAGTCCCATAACATACTCCTTAAATGATATTTTTGTGGTAAGAAAAAACCTGTGAAAGTGGTGGGAAAATATGAGAGGACTATAAATAGAACACCCAGACCTGTAAAATTCTGTGTTGGAAACTAGGCAATTGCACAATAAAAGCCTCATCTGGAAGCACCCTCAGTGTATGGTGGTAAAAAAAAAGGCAAATTCCATGTTGGGGATTATTAGAAGAGGAACTGAAAGTAAAGCCGCCATTGACATACCCTGTGGTGCAGCCACATTTGGAATAGTGTCTGTAGTTCTCATCTCACCAAAAATAGCATAAAACCGGAGGAGGACAAGGGACAACCACAGTGAATAAGATATTGAGGCTCCTCCCTAGGAGAAAAGTGTAAAGTTTGGGCACTTTTCAATGTGTATGTGGGGGGGGAGGGGAGGGCCGGATAGGATTTATAAAATTATGCGTGGTGTGGAAAAAGTGAATGGAGAATGTTTATTCTGCCTCATAATGCTGGAACTTGTGGTCACCCCAGTGGAATCGACTGGGTCGATGCAGGACCTGCGACATCGAGCCCTGGCCCCCTCTGTCCGCAGTCGCGGCCTTCGTGCAGCAGCGCCAGCTTCAGTGTCTCCCCACCACACTGCTAGTTGCTGGGGAGAGGAGCCAGAGAAGGTGACTGTGTCCTCCACCTGATCATGGTTGGACGTAGCTGGAATCCTCGGGGGGATCTTCATGACCATGGAATGAACAGTGCATTGGAGCATTGCCTGGATTTTCATGGAATTGGCTTTGGTCAGCAAGATAAGCCAAATGTACTGTACCTTTAAAATCTGGTTTTCAGGAGTCACACAGCACTTGGTACTTCCAGGTGGGGTGGGGGGAGTAGAAGTGAATGTTATCAACCTAGCAGGGGCTGCTCAACCAATGAGAGGCTTGTTTCCCATCCCTGTCCAGGCTCCCCTCTGCTGATACATTATTATGGAGAGCAACTCATTTTCCCCGTGTGTGCAGATTTCCCTGAAGAAGCCAAAATCCCCGGTTCTTGGGTGCAGCATCTGAAGGCTCCCCCTGAGAGCTTCCCCCCGCCCCAGGTTTGCCCCTTTCCAGCAATCCGTTGCCGAGTTATTGCTCCCACCCCATTTCTCCCCTTGTGCGCACTTTTGCCTTGAGGAGCCAAAATCCCCAATTCTTGAGTCTATGACTACTCCCCCGAGAGCAGGCCAGCCCCCCAGTTTTGCCCCATTCCAGCACTCTGCCGCAAGGAGTTATTGCTTTCACACACCCTTCCCCCCCGGGACTTTACATAACAATACATTACAACAGAGAAAAGACTATATCTGAGAAACTACAGAACATCAAGGAAGCATGAAGCGAAAGAGCTTTAGGTGAGTTACTAGAGTTAGTCAACCCTCTTTCACTGAAGGAGTGAGATTTATTTCTTCTGAGTAAACATGCACAGAAGGGGGGGCAGGGATCTGTTAACAATTGAAAGCAGGCTACCTAAGGCGATTGAGTACCACTACTGTGGTAATGGGAGGGGTTGCTGCTGCGCTCCAGGGGCATTTCTCAGTGGGAAAAACTACTTCCCTTTGGGAAACGAGGGAGTGGGGCATCCCACCCACTTGACCACATCACAGAGGCATGCCCAGGATTCAGTTTGTGGGGGGGGGGGCATGGCACACCGGTAAAACTGCTTTCATTAAAAAAAATTGGCAGCAGATTGGTGGTGATGTCATTTGTCATGAAGGAATTCAGACTGCTCTGACTAAATGGCTCATGAAGACAGCGTCTGATCGAACTGCTCTGATGTTTTGTGTGTCTCATGGTGGGAGCAAAGTGTACACAAAACTCCCTGGTAGAGGTTGCACGATGTCTGTGGACCAGCAACAGTGGCTTTCTAGGATGCCATTTTTGTCTGGATCCTTTTGCATGGAGGGGCAATGCTTGTGCTGTCATAGAATCGTAGGGTTGAAAGGGGCCTGTAAGACCCTCGAGTTCAACCCCCTGCTCAATTCAGGAATCCAAGTCAGAGCATCCCTGGCAGGTGGCTGTCCAGCCTTGTCTTGAATGCCCCCAGTGTGGGAGAGCCCACCGCCTCCCTAGGTCATTGGTTCCATTGTTGTATTGCTCTAACAGGAAGTTTCTCCTGATGTTCAGCTGGAATCTGGCTTCCTGGAACTTGAGCCCATTATTCCGTGTCCTGCACTCTGGGATGATCGAGAAGAGATCCTGGCCGCCTTCTCTGTGACAACCTTTCAAGTACTTGAAGAGCGCCATCATATCTCCCCTCAGTCTTCTCAAGGCTAAACAGGCCCAGTTCTTTCAGTCTCTCTTCATAGGGCTTTGTTTCCAGTCCCCTGATCATCTTCGTTACCCTCCTCTGAACCCTCTCCAGCTTGTTTGGGGTGGTCAGTCTCCTTTAATCCTATGGAGAAAGGTGCTGACTTGGCTCACAGATGAATGTGATGTGGGATTCAGTGCTTTTGGGCTGGTGGCTTACAGTTCTGAGCCATTGCAGTAGAAGCTTGAGGTTGAATTAGTAACTTTTGTCATAGCCACATCATGGAGCTACAAAGCTGAAGCCAACTTGCCTGAGTGAGCACCTTTAATAATTGCATGCGTGCGTGCTCTGCATGTTGTGCGCTCTTTGTTACTTGCCTAGGATGTCTTTCAGGGTGCGCAACCTTCAGTCAAGGAAAAAGAATTCCCTGCCAAAGCGCTGCCATTAGTGGGTTTTGGCCCTTCCGGAGCTGAAGTGGACAACTGGCTCATGAAGGAGGTGAGCACAGTGGATGTGCTTTCCGGTGGATGTGCAGTCCAAGGCAGAGAAGGGCTGCCTGGAGCCATCAGGGGCATTCCAGCTGTGACAACCACACGGACATGAGCCAAAGCTTTGTCAGACAGCAGAAGCTGGGGCACCAGAAGCCACAAGGACAAGAAGGGTGTTAGTCAAACAAGCCAGCTCCACTGCCTCAGACTGGCCGTTATTGCCTTGATTGTCGGAATGCAGTCTGCGTGCAGCTATCACAAAGGCATCCACTCTGCTGCGGCTTGGCATTCCCTGGAAAAAATGCCTTTGACCAGAGAAATTTGCTAGATTTGGTGTGAAATAAGCCCATGCTCTTGTGCCTGTGGCCCAAAGAAAAGGTAGGCGCTCTGGAAATGCGCCCAGGAAGAGCCAGTTTGAGGTGTGGGCAAAAAGCAGTTGGGCCTCTCCACCCCCACCGCCCCACACCACTAAAGGAAGAGAGCTCAGTAATGCCTTCGACTTCCCTGTAGGCACCAGTTGTTCTGGGAGGGGGCTGCCCTGCGCCTTCCTCCTCGGAGCCGTCCCCCACCCCCTCTGGCACTGCAGTGTAGCCAGCTGTTCTATGAATGACAGCTGAGCGGGCTTGGCTAATCGTACCACAAGCCTTCAGTGGCGGCGTGCCTGCTGGCAGGAGAGCAGAAGGGCGGCAGCGCATGGGTGGAAAGGGGGAGAGGCTCCATGGTGGCAATGGGCTGGCCAAGGCTGAAAAGCAATGCTTGACATGGCAGCTGTCAGTGGAAAGATAACACGAGCCCCACACAGGTCGCAGTTAATGTGGCTTTATTGGTTAGTGCAGGCCTCTCCCTTTACAATCCTTAGAATGACAGCACATTGCACACAGAAATGAGGGCGAGGAGGAAATCTGAGGAACTCAAGTTGAATTGTACAGAATATGGGGTTTGGGGGGGGGTGTCAGAGGAGAACCGGACTCTGTTTAGACAACATTCAGCAGAGGAGGAGCCTGGAGCAGATGCCATTTTTGGACCATTAAGAGGACAGCGTCTTCGTGACTGCTCCAAATGAATACTTTGTACAGAAGTAATCGTACATTGCTGGCCACATGCAGGAGCAAGCAAAAGCAGCATTTAATTGCCTTTCTCTCCATTCATTTCCTGGGGTTACGGGACAGTGTTCCCTTGGGCTCGTGTAGCTGCGGCTGGATGCTTTATAAAGAGCAGTTTTTACAAGTTTTGCCATAAAATGTGAAGAAGATGCTGACGCCTATTTCAAAACTACAAAAATTTTGGAAAGACTAATGCTGGGGTGAGGAGAAATTGGTGGGGGAGGTGGGAGACCACAGATTTTTGGGTATATGGGGAGGAGGGGGAAGAGCCTCCTCTATACTTTCTTCCAGGAAGGAGCAATGGGTCTCCGTCCCACCCGCTCCCTGCTTCAAGTTTTGAGACATTCATAGGTGGGTTAGTGCATTCGCTCATCTGCTGAGACACAGGCCATCCCTGTCGTGCCCTGCCCCACGTGCGTGTGATTTGCTGCCAGCCAGCAGGGCAAGCCTGGTACCCAAGTCAAAGACAGAGAGAGCTGGGTTCCTGGTGCCCCCCCCGCCCCCCCGTGCCTGGGTGCCAGAGAACTGACCTGAGCAGGCAGAACCTGCAACTCCTACTGACCGGGGGGGGGGGGGGCATTTTTAATCTTGCCACTTGCAGCATTTGGAACTGAGACCTGTAAGGCAGGCACCTACAGTGTGACATTAGTGCACATAGACACGCATGGAACAACTACAACACACCCATCAGACAAGCCAGTTGCACTAAAGCCAAACACACACACACAAATAAATATATAACTTAGACAACGAAGTAGTAAAGTTCTTTCGGCATGCCCGCCCCACCCCCCGACAGCTGGCCAGGATCGCCTGTGAGGCGGGCTGGTGCCCTCTTTGCCCGACAGGCTGGAGGAGGGTGTCTCGGGTGTGCCCAAAGGGCAGCATTCGTGCGTTGTTCCCTGCAAGACGTGCTCTGCCCCCTGCACAGCTACAACACAACTGGCCTAGCAGTGGGGGTGGGGCTGCACGGCAGGCCGGCCAGTCCCGCCTGCCTCGTGGTGGGCAAGAGGCCCTCGCTGATTCTCCCTGCTGCAAGGGTTGTGTGGGAAATGGCAGCGCAATGGAGGGGGGAAGAGCATGAAAACAAAATGTCCCAAGCTCTGGGCCCTTGACCCACAGAGGGAACAGGAGAGAATTATTTCCCAGCATGCGGCCCCAGGCCCACAGGCAGAATGGCCTCCCTACTCCCCTCTCTTCCCCCTCTTGAACTGTGGCTCACAGGGAAATGCCAGGGCCTGATGCGTGGTGGGCAGAAGGGCCATGCTCATCAGCCCCCTTCATAGGCGCAGCACAGCCCCAGCAATGCTGAAGATGCAGCATTTGCCATCAGATGGCTGCCCTCGTTGGAGCAACAGGCAGGACCCCTCCTCAGTATGGCTTCTGCAGAAGGCTGGCCAAAGCTGCCTGGGCTGGGCCGACTGCCCCGTTGTGTGGGGGCATCCAGTGTGCCCCTCCCAGCCCAGCTCTCACTCCATACCTTGAGAGACTGAGGACGGGCGTCGCTCAGCACATTCTTGGTGTGCTTCTAATCTTGTCTAGCACTGCTGCCACCAGAGGTTCCCCCCATGGTCTCAGGCAGACAAAGTTCTGTGGGATGGACCCTGAGCAACAGCCATCAGCCAGGGCATGGGGAGGGAGCACGCACGCACGCACACGCAGGATGAAGGCAGCTGAATTACTCTACAGCAGTGATGGAGGCAGCAAAATAAACCTGGGAGAGTGAAACAGCCCCCACATCCTGGGGGACAGGCATGCTGGACTAGTCCTGGCCATCCTGGCAAACAGAACTACATACAGACGGAGCGTTGCCTGCGAGTTCAGACCATATTCAGGAAAGGAAGAAGTGAGCTGTGAGTGGATGGATCTCCGAGTGCTGGGTTGGTGGGCGGAGAAGGTAGATGAATAAGCGGTCGCTGTAGCTGTGGGCTCAGAACTCAATCTTGCATGCAGGGAAGGACTCATCCTGCATCACCACTGTGCTGCTGCTAGCCAAGACCATGATGCTCAGCTCCTGCTGCTTCTCATGCGTCTGTTGATACCATTCACGTGTCACCTCTGTGTCATGCGTTGGGATCAAAGTTACCTGGGGAGACACAAAAAGCATAGGGAGGCTGTGGACGTCGCAGCTATCTGTCCTGTCGCGCCCACAGTGCAGCTTCGACATGCAGCCGGAGCACCGTTTATGCGTAGAAGTAGCGGGGGGGGGGGGGGCGGGCTGGCCACATGCTCTGCTGCTGGCTGGAGGTTGGTGAAGGGGCAGATTGGGACTACATCTGGCAGGACCACCGCAGGCCTGGCTCACCTGCTGTCCATCCTCTGAAAGGATTTGGGGCCTTGAGGCCATGCTGGCTGTTGGCTGGCCAGAGTGCAGCATTATTCTGGGGCGAGGCGATGGGGTGGGCTGGGCTCTGTGAGAATGAGGTGGTGCGTGGACAAGGCAGGGGCTTAGGCTGCTCGCCTTGCGGCTAGGCAGTCCTCGCCGAGAAGACATGTATTCCTATTCGTATTCCTGATGGGGAGGACACCCTCTCCTCAGACATGGGCTTTTTGAGCACATCTGCATTGCCTCTTGGGGAGTCCTGCCAGCCACTCACCTGCAGGTTCTCCCCCCACTGGGCCTTTCCCTCCAGCAGGGCATCCAGGACCACACGGCTGGGCTCCCCACTGCCGGGGTCATTCCCGCTCACAACATAGTATGAAGCTCGGACTCTCTTGAAGAACTCCTGGTCCGTGTTCTTCCCACTGCAGTGGTTGGGGACGTAAGCCAGGTCTACATAGACAGGCAGTCCGGCGGGCACAGAGGAGCTGCTTTTGGGGTGACCGGAAACTTGGGGAGAGAAAATTGAGGTCAACTTCAGACAAAGCATTCAACAAGTGACAACCTTCCTCTTGCTTTCTGGAGGACACACCAACTGGTGGCAACCAAGGACTGTTATGCCATCAGCTTCCAGTTGAATGCCCCAACCACCAGTTTCCTCACAACTGGCCCAGTTTAAACATTTCTTTGCATCCCACAACTGGCCTGTTTCAGCTGCTCTCCCTAAACCCGAGCAATTAAAGGATCTGAGAGATTCTGATGTTGTGGAAAGACAGGAAGAGACAGCAGACTGAAAAGGTCTTCCTCATATGCCATTTCCATTTCTTCCATGGGGCCAATGGGCTATCTTTTACTTCCAGGCAAGCTGGGAGAGGGGCTCAACTTCGGCCATAACTGGGGGCAGGAGAGAGAAGCGGGCCAGTCGTGCCTTTGGGGCAAACTGCGGGGTCCTCAGGGGCTCTTCCAAGCGCCGGGCTGAATTCTTCATTTTGGTTCTCTGTTAAAAATGTGCGTGTTCTTTCTTTCTTCCAGATGACACGAGGCACTGTTGCTGAGAGAGGAGAGAGATAACAGGAAGCAACTTGTCCTACCTCCAGTGCAGGGGTAGACCTGTGCCCACCAGGTGTTGGGATTATAACTCCCACCAGCCCCAGCCAGCATGGCTAATGGTCATATGGGCATTGTAGCCCAAAACATCTGGCTAGCACCAGGTTGGGGACAGCCTGCCCCAGTGAAAAAAGGCTCCCTCGCTGGCCTCCGCGGCTGATCCAAGCTCCGCTCACTCTTGCTCAGCCAGGTCGCCACTGGCCCAGGGGAGGGGGTGGGGCCTGGCTTAGGGCGGGGCCCTGCTCTGCATACAATCCCAGCATCATCGCAGGGTGCGACTGGGGAAAATCCTCCCTGAAACCCTGGAGAGCTGCCGCCACCAATCGGTGTCGACAACACTGGGCAAGATGAGCCAGCAGGTCTCACACAGCTCTGTTCCTAACCAGCCCCTCCACTCCCAAGGCCGAGGGGAGAGACTATTGGGGCAGGGGAGAAGGGGGATCTGGAGGTCTCTGCTGCTCCTTCGCATGGGAGAAAGGCCAGAGGCAGGCCAAGGGGAGCGGAGAGTCTGGTGCCGCCTCCGCCATGCCTCCACCTGAAAGGGGGGCTGGTCTTCCCACAAGAACCCCAAAGTTCCCGCTGACTCAGACCATTTTTTAGAGCACAGGACAGGCTGAATGGGACAGTCCAGCTAGAACCAAGAAGTACTACTCTTTGTAGATGGCAAAGTGGACTCCCCGGAGGGCCGGGGGCAGGTGCCCCAGTGGCGACACTACGGCAGCAGCTCCACCAGCCATAGGGAGTGGCAGGGCACACTCTGGGGCAGGGGCATGCGGCTCTGCTCTCCTGGGTTCGGCCCCGATCTGGAAGCGCTCCGGAGGAGATGCGGGAGGCGGCTCGTGGGCACTCCGAGGCGCCCCCTGGCCTCTCAAGTGGCTGGGAGAGGCCGTTGGAGGCTGGGGCAGAGGGGTCATCGCCCCGCAGTGGACACCCAGCTTTCCCTTGCCCATTCCAGGAAGGCAGTGGCGGCCATGCAGTGTCTGGCGGCAGGACAGGAGTGGGCGGGAGCCGACGAGCTGAGGCTTGATTGCGACAGGATGGGGTGGCAGCGCGCTAGATGAGGGGCTCGGGCTGGATGGGGTGGTGCCCCCAAGAGCAAACTGCCTGGGAGGGGCGGGGGGGTCCTGGATCGGTCGCCTGCTCTGGATGCCCAGGCGGCGGTGGCAGCAGTGGCCAGGGAGGCTCTGGGACAGTCTGGACTGATTCACCAGCTGCAGCTTCTCCTGGAGAAGACAGACATGTCCCATCCAGGCCAGACTAGTGCAACACTCTTTACATCAGGGGTGGGCAGCATGCGGCCCCACCGCTGAATCTGCTGCAGAAATATGGCAGCGAGGGAGTCAAAAAGGGCTGATTTCCCTTTGTACTAATGGCAAACAAGCTGCAACTTGCCAGCAACATTCGCTTGTGCAGTAGCAAATCAGCCCTTTTTTGGGCAGCAGAGATGGGGGTGGGGAAATGGCCCCTGGACTCTGTGTGATGCTTCCTTCGAAGGCTGCCTGGAGGCTTCAAATTAGTTTCAAATGCAGCAGCCTGAATTTTGTCTAGTCAGAACATGCAACTCCAATGCTTTGTCAGTGCTGTTGGCTTCCTACTTTCTTACAGGCCCAATTCAAAATGCGAGTGTTGGTCTTCTAGCTCTAGGGCCAGGTTAGCGTATACCGATGTCTGCATAAGCCCACCTGCCCAGGCGTTTCAGATCAGGCTCTGAGTCCCTGCCCTTGCTGCCTCCCGAGGTATGTGTTGGAGAAGCATGAGAGACAAGGCCTTTTCTGTGGTGATGACAGGGCAGGTGGCCGAGATCTGTCAGCCCCTAGCCCTTCTCTTAAGAAACTGGAGACCTTTTTATTTCTACAAGCTTTTGAAGTACAATCTTAGGGTCCTTGGCAGGACATCCCAGTAGCCAGAAGGAATATGGCTCGAGGTCAGCAGAGGCGACCGGACCTTGGATCCCCCCTCCCAGCTCCAACAGAATGTTCTTCACCACTCACCTCCCAGACAGCATTGGACCCCAATGGTGGGAGAGGTGGCCGTGGGGCAGCTCAGGGCCACAGTGTGGATGGAGGCCTCCTGGTCTCTGGACACTGCCCCAATTGGGGGGGGGGATATGCACCGGGCTTGGGGCTGGCCTAAATGAACTCCCTCCCACTGTAAGCAATGGGAGGGAAATAGTTGAAAGGAAAAAATACACGAAGGAAGGAGGGAAGGAAGGAAGGAAGGAAGGAAGGAAGGAAGGAAGGAAGGCCCTCAACCCTCACTTCCACTCTGCCAGGCCCTCCAGCATTCGCTAGTGTGCAATTTTAGATCTTGTTTTATTGCGATTCCTGCTGTATTACTGTATCGTCTGTATTAACTGCATTGCATTATTGCTGTTTTTAAGTATGCTGCTAGCTGCAGTTCTGCAGAAGAGAGCACCACCACCACCATCATCGTAACAACTACCACTGTTACTACCACCACCTCTGGGGGCTGTTGACACACTTGGCGATGTGAGAAAGGGTCCCTGGCATCACCACAAAACGGCTGTCATGGGAGGTGTGGCGAAGGACAGGCGACCTGCCCTCACAACTGAGTGCACAGCAGAGGTGGGGCCTGAGCCCCACCACACTAAACAACCCCGTTGAACCCAGAGATTTCAACACCACCAGAAGCCTGCTTCACAGCCATCCCAGCTGCTCCTAAGAAAATGTGTGCATTCTTTTAAAGGGGGCAGGGCGCCTTGGCGAGCACCAAGATAGGCGCCAGGGTGCGCATCAGTGCCCGGGGCGCCGCATGGCCTGTCCCTGGCTTACAGGATAAGGCCTTTGCTGTGGCTCCATGAGCATCGTGGCTTTGCTCTTCGGAGCCATGAGTATCTTGGTCAGAAGAACTGGTTTCAATTGCTTCCAAACTGCTCAAGGGCAGGCTCAAGAAAATTTATCTTCCTTACTGCAGGGATGAGGTAGAGGAGGAAGTAACAGCTTCCAGTGCGGACCAGGCAGGAACCTAGGGCTCAAAAGTTGTGGATCCTGGCTTGCAATCTCAGCTGGCCAACATCTGCTGCAGCCTAGCTATTCAGAGCCCCAGTAGAGTCACTGCAATGCAACGAGGAGACCAAGCTGCCACAGCCCTTTCGGGCCCCCAAAGCCCCCTCCAGGCCGAGCGAGGCGTGCAAGTGTCAAACGCCTTGCACCCCTCAGCAGCTGCCAGCTGCCAGGCCCCAGCCTGGGCCCCTTTGGGCTCGGCTTTTCTGGCCTGGCATGCCAAGCAGAACCAGGCAGGCAGATCTAGCCGCTCCTTTCATTTCTCACAGCACCCCTGACCAAGCCTCTGTCCTGCATGCCCCGGACACCTCAGCCATGTTATGAAGGGCTCTGCCTGGATTCTTTGCCCTCGTCAATGGATTTGTCGCTCGTTTTCTGGATCCTGTTGCAATGTGATGGAAGCTGTTGTCTTCACCTCCAGCTGTACTGCAGTAAGGGATGAGATGGCAAGACGAGAAATCTTCCTGAGACCATCCTTGATCATTTCGGAAGCATCTACTGGAACCAGCTCCTCTGCCCAAGGTACTCATGGCTCTGGAGAACAAGAGCCCCCAGTATCCTTGCAGCCCACTGCCAGGGCTATGCATCTGTCCCATCTCACCTGAACTTGTTCTGATGCCGCTGACAAGGTTCTTGCCAGGGTTGGTGTGGCTGCTTCGGTAGCCCTCATCTTTCTCTTCCATGTGGGACTTGAGCAGTTTCTCTCTCTTTGCCAATGCTGGCTTCGGAGACCTGTCAGATGGCTGCTTCATGGGGCTAGGTGACCATTTTTCTTGCTTCCGGGCAGGGGAAGAGGGCTTGGGCTTGACCAATGGCTTTCTCAGTCCTCTGTTTTTCTCCTTCAGATCCTTCTTGGATATCTTGTCAGGCCTGTTCATGTTCTGTCCATTTAGCAGCATCTCAGGGTCCATCATGCAGACATCTGGGTGTGGAGGGTGAGGATGGGGGTCCACCTGGAAAGTGGGCTGTGGGTCATGGCCAGATCTTGTGCTGCTGCTGCTGTGATGTGAGCTGCCCACAGCTTTGTCCACTGGGAGGAAATCGGCGTCTTCATCCGAGTCCATGGCTGCATCGGCTGTGATGGAGGGACATTCTTCTGTTTCTGGAGGGACATCCGAGTCAGACTGGGAGGTTCCAGAGTTACTTGCAGAGGTGGGAGGAGTTTCTTCCACCATAGTACTGGCTTGTCTGCGGCCACCAGCAATGGAATCAGGCTTCCCCTTTACTGAAGGATGCTCTTCAGCCTGTGAAAACTCACTGTCTTCCTCCGATGAATCGTGAGGACTTGGGTTAATGAATGATGGGGATAATTCACCCTTCCTCTGATTATGAGAGCATGAGAACTTCTGCCCACATTCTGAGGTGGCTCCCAAACATGGCTCCAACTCATGGGAGGCATCACCAAGATCCTCCGCTTGGCTGTCCTTCTGAGGTTCTGGGAAGAAGGGCTCAGGGGACAGGAGGGAAGAGGGGCGGCTTTTCCTTTCACAGTTCTCCTCCTCCTCCCTCCTCCTCCTCGCTTTCTCCATGACATGTGGCACGCCGTGGAAGGCCGGTGGGATGGTGCTCACTTCTGTGGGGCCGTTGGCACTGGCAATGGCCTCCTGCTGCCAGTGGAGAGCAGCTGTCGTGCTGCCTGGGGGGGAGGTGTTTGCCGGCCACGCTCCAGGGCCTGGTGGCTGTTGTGCCGGGCAGCTCACTGTGCGGCACGATTCCAGTGGCGGAGGGGCCAGGGGCAGGAGGGTGCTGTCACCTCTGCTGGCACAGGCAGCCCCTCTCAGCTCACCCAGAGGTGCCTTTGCAGAACTTTCTGGAAGCAACAGGGGCATGTCCCGGGTGCTCCGGGTGCCTGGCTCTGTGGCGGCAGCTGCTCCTAGCGGGATGCCCGGGCAGACGTTCTCGCCGGCAGTCTGCGTCCTCGGATGGGAAGCCTGTGGGGACGTTTCCTCCGAAGACGGCGGGGATGGCGCTCCGAGTGGCTGCTCCTCTTGGGGGCCCCCAAGGCTCCCTTTTTCATTCAGATCTGGCAGTGAGACTCGTGTGAAGGAGGAGTGGTGTTCTGACACCTCCAAATATTCATCTCCCTTGCTCTTTTCTGAGGACGAATACCTTTTACCAGGACCAGGTATGTTTGGTGTGTGAGATCTGTCCCATAACTGGGATGAGAAATGGGCTTCATGTCTGAACAGAATGGACGACTCACGCTTTTCTAGGGAAGAGAGTTCGAAGCCAGAGGAAGAACAATCTAGTCCTTTAGCCAGAAGGGCGGAGCCCTTTGGATACTCCTTCTCTCTAACAGCCATTGTGAAGCAGAAGCCTTTGGAGTCCGCCTCACCAGCATCTTTTCCAAGGGAGGCTTCCTCCTCCTCCTCCTCAGAGTGCAGGCCTACTGTCGCATCCACAGACACATTTGGGGTCAGGACTGGGGCCCACCCTTCTATGCCCGAATCTATGAGGCTGCCATAGGCAACTACATCTTCTGCCTTCAGGGCTGTTCTCTCTGCCTGATTTTCCTCCCCCAACAATGCACCACAGACTTCTTGCCATGGCGCTGATACACACTCCTTCTCCAGTGCTGAAATGTCTGTATAGGGTTCCTTTTCCTTCTCGCTAGCTGGCTTCAGAGCTGAGGAGAACCCTGTACACTTGGACTCTTTTTCTGACTTCTCTTTGGCACCTTTCTCCAACTCTGAATCACTGGCACTCTCTTCTCCTTTTTCAGCTTCCTCATAATAAATGTCCTTGGGCTGGGAGTGCTTTGGAGAAGGAGATCTCTGCTCCTGGCTGATGTTTGCATCTGAAGAATGCACATCTTCCAGGTAGACAGTTGCTTCTTTCTGATTAAACCTGTCAGTGACATCAGTGGGACAGGTGAAGCCTTTGCCTCCTAGGTTCCATCCATAATCAGATGAAGGTGGAGGGCTCACCAGATGTTCTGGTGGGAGAAGTGATGCACTTGTGATGTTCTCCTTGGATGCCAAGCCACGTGGATCACTGTGCTGCTCAGCCTGGGGATGCTGCTGCTCATGAACACCGGCACACTCAAAGGAGGGCTCCTTTGGGGAGGCAGGAGATGAGAGCTCCTTCTCAGTAGGAGTGTATAGGCAAGACTCTTCTTCCTTGGAAGAGATGGGGTAAAGGGATTCTTTCTGGGACCTGGGTGCTTTCCCTGTCTTGAGCACCACATCCTTTCCAGAGTGGCCAACACCAGCCATCTCAACATCCCCATAGACATCTGTATACTGGAAAGTCTTCTCATGAGGATAGGGGGTTGGCTCTCTCTCTTCCCTCTCGTGCCCTTTCCCATCAACATCCTCTTTTGATTCACAAAACTCAAAATGATGGGAGGACCCCATGGTGCCAGACTGCACATGACACTCCATTTGGCCAAAAGAGATTGTGTCCTGTGAAGGGGTTGCAAAGGCTCTGCTTCCTCTGAGATCCTGCCCTGGAGGGGACTGTCTGTTCTCCTCTGGCTCTGCAGCTGTGCTCAGAGAAGCTGTGCTCGTCATCTTCTGCTCGTGGCTTTCATCGGAGTGATCGTAAGAGTGATCACGACGCTTTCCCTCAGCATCTTGCTTCGTGTGCTGTCTCTCTTTGGGTTCCAGCTGTCCTTTGAGTAGAGCATCAGCCTCTGATCTCTTCTCTGCAATTCCTGGTGGGAATTTGTCCATCATTTGGTCTACTGCAGAGGGCTTTCCCTGCTCTAACAAGAATGCTGCTCGTTTCTCCGAAGCAGGAGACAGCGGAGGGGTGCCCATGGCTCCACCCGCAGAAACAGGACTTGGCTCTGTGGCAACTTTGTCTTCAATGTGCATAGCTGTGTGCAGAGCCTCTTCTATCCCTTCCGTTGCAGTGGGCATCGTGGGCTGGTGTGGCAGGGACAAAGCGGTCCAACCGAGGCTAGACTTCGGCTCACTCTCAAGTTCAGGAGTGGGGGGAATGACAAAGCCAATCATTTGAAATTCCTTTGCATCCAGCACACTTTGCTTATCATTTGTTTGGGCAAATGTCAGCATTTGAGCAGATGATCTTTCTCTCACCTGCTGAGCCACAGGCTTGTTACCTACAAGTGGAAAGCCATTCTTGGGAAACGTTCCTTGCTTCTGAGTGGCAGCTTCTTCCCAAATGTCCTTCTCTGCCAGCCCTGAAAAGCCTTCAGGCACCACAAGGTGTGGAATCTCTCCCTCTTCAGTTGCAGAAAGTGGAGCCTTCTTTCCACCTCTCTCAAACTCATCATCCAAAAATGTGCACTCCCCCCTTTCTTTATCGTACTTCTGTCGTTCTTCACATGGCACTTCCTTCACTTCCTCTGGAAACCACACTTTCTTCTCATAGCTTGTATCTTTCAGATAAATGTCTTCCATTTCTGGAGATGGTTCACCTTCTGTATCTCCACTATCTTCCAGAAATTGACATGGCCCCATCGTTTCTCCAGAGGAGACTGCCAAGGTCTCCCTGTCTGGAACTGGGCTTGCTTCTGTGATGCTTGAGGACTTCACCTCTGGAAACATTTCTCTGGAGGAAGATCTTGGAGACAGTTCTTTGATATCCTCTTTTTCAGTTAAGGAAAATGACATGGCATTTTCTAGAAAGAGATCTGCAGAAGACATTATCAGGGTGGCATGGCTGTTTTGAAATGGACCTTGCTTGGGGAATGAAAGGGAATTGGGGGAGTCCTCTTTGACAAAAGCTTCTGATTTTTCACCTTTAGCTGGGCTCTGTTCTGAGAAAGCTTGGTGTCTAGTTTCAGGACAGAATTCTGTGAACATGTCTGGCAAGGGTGTTTTAGCAGGGAACTCTTTTGTAAATAGGTATTTCTCATCTATTTGAGAAATCTCTTCTGTGAACAAGTGTGAAGGGGTTTCTTCACTAAGGCTCACATAAGTTTTGCTGCCTTCTGGAGAAATGTGTTTGATAGCAACGGGAGGAGACTTCTCTTGATCTAAGCTGCATTCTGTGAAATGTAGTGTTTTCTCATCTTCTGGTGACATTTCTTGGGTGGAATCATCTGAAGATTTTGCTTTCTCAGGGATCTCTTCAATAAAAGAAAACAATTTTGCTTCCTCCAGTGAAATATTTTTTATGGATACTTGCAAAGATTTCTCATCTTCAGGTCTGCCTGAAAGTTCCTCCCATCCTTTTGGAGGAGGTATTTCTGCAGGAGAGAGCAGTTCATCGCCAAAGCGTTTTACACTTTCGTGGGAGGCATCCTCGGTGGAGTCGGCTGTCTTAGGTGGTGAGCTCTCTTTGGGCTCTGGAAGTGTGTCTTTGGTGGGAGGATACAGATCAGAAATGTCAAGGGTTTCTTGCTTATGATAGGAGCTTCTTATTAGCTCCTCTCTTTCAAGAGGCAGACTCCCACTCCCGCTCTGGGAGGATATAGACTCTGCAGCCAGGGAGGAAGTGCCTCCTGGACCAGGCTTGTCCTTAAGGAGAGCAGAGGCCTCTTCTTCCATGGCAGTTACCTCCACTTCAAAAGCCTTGCTGGTGTGTTCTACTTCACCCCACCTTGCAGGAGCCTCTGCTGCCCTCTCAAACAGCTCTGTCTCCACAGTGTCTGACTTTTCATCCACGGGAGATTGGTGGAATGGCGTGTGCCCCGCGCTGGTGGGGCCTGATTGGGTGGGGGAGGCCATTTTGACTGTGCTGTCATCAGGGCTCATGCACCGTTCCTCAGCATCGCCAGAGCTTGCATCTCCCCGTAGCAACTGTGCCTCTCCTTGATCCAGAAGCAATGTGTCTCCTTGCACCCCTTCCAGGGTTCCTTCAGTTGAACCATCTCCCAAAGGACCTTGTTGAGAAAACACAGGGGCATCATAATGCCATGGCCTCTCAATATTTGGGGTCTCTTTGTCTTCTTCCTCTTCTTCTTCATCTTCCTGCTGCTGCGAGCCCTTTTTGCAGGCCTCAATTTTCCCCTCACTTTCAGTTTGCGTATGGAAGTCTTCTGGAGGTGGAGACTTAAAGCCCTTGTCCTCCTCCAGCGAAGAAGTGGGAGATATAGTGCCAGCAGAGGGCATGTAGTCCAGGCCCTGAGTGGCCTCCGTGCGAGAGGAAGGCATGCTGTTCACGGTATCCAGCAGTAAGGAGCTTCTGCCAGTTTCCTCTGTCTGCGGAGCCGTCATCGATGCAATGGACTGGTCTTCTGCCACAGAAGTGGCGAAGGAGGAGAGCTTGTCGCACTCTGTGATGGATGTTGCCGAGGATATATGCTCCTCTTCCGCCAAGGGGGCTGCCACGATGTTTGTGGGGTAGGCGAGGATTTCTGCTTCTTGGCCAGCAACACCTTTGGTGGCTTCGACTGCTGCCAAGCTGTGGACAGCCTCGAGGGAGCCTCTGGGGCCTGGCACAGCCACGTCGTAGGAGCCCATGTCTGGCTTGCGACGCAGCGCCCTCTCCTCCTGCTCGTCCTGGATCTCCTCGTCAGAGATAGTCTGCTCCGTCTCAGAGTAACCAGGGATGGTTTCATCCTGGATGTAAGAGACGTGTTCTCCTGGTGGGACAGGTGCGCTGCCTAGGCAAGATTCCTCCTCCTCCTTCATCACTGCTGGCTTTCCAGGAACTTTCCAGGAATGGTTTGCCCATTCTTCCTTCGGCTCCTTTCTTTGTTCTTCAGATGGTAAAGGTGGGCCTTCTGGCTGCTGGAACAGAGATAAATTTCCCCTCACTGTCTCTTCATCTTTTGCCTTCACATAGTGCTCTTCCATCCCTTCCAGCTCAGCCTTTTCTATCACATCCTCTTTCCTTTCATTTTGTCTACTTTCTCTTGAGTCCGTGCACTTCATTTCAGAAGCAGCATTTCCTTCTTCCTCTTGGTGCATCTGGCCTAGGGAGTCCCTGGGTGCCAGCATCTGATCGCTCTCCTTTCCGGTGCCTTTCCTAGGAAATTTTGTTACTGTCTTTCCAACATTCCCATCATGGTCTCCCCTCTCAAGAGGTTCTCCCAAGGCTGCTCTCTCCTCTGGGATTCCAGGTGTTTTCCCTGCTTCCTCTGCTCCAGCTCTGGTTACTGTTATTCCCTCCTCTGGCACATCTAGGGAAGGGGACTTTGGACTGCTGATTCCTTCTGATCTCAGGCTATCCTCCCAAGCAGCCACATCACAAGGGCCCTGTTCTTCTGGCTGTTTGAAGACAATCTCTCTCTCGACTGACGCAGGCACATCTGGAGGCCTTACCTGCTCTTCAGACTTCAGCTCCTCAAAGTCTTTGGTGAGGTCCTCTGGTGATGACAGAACAAGCCTCTGCTCAACCAGGGCTGCTGGCTCTTGGGCCTGGCAAGGTTTCACTGGCACAGGTGATGACTTCTGTTCTGCAAGGATGTCCTTCTCAGCTTTGCTGCGGAATTTCTCAGTTTTGACTCTGCCAGGAACCTTTGCCTTGTATAAGGTCTTCCTTACTTCAGGGGTGAAAGGCTTCAAGTCCGGCTTAGAAACTTTTTTCAGCTCTGGTTTGGCATCCTTTTTTTTCTCTTCTTTCTTCCCATCATCTTTCTTAAACTCTTTCCTCTCTTTCTTAATATCTTTTTTTTCCTTGTCCCTTTTCTCCTCCAGTTTGGAAACTTTCTCCTTGAGGTGTTTCTTGCCAACTTTGTCTTTGCCAAGTTTTCTTTTCTCAGCTTTAAGGGCATCACTGGAGTCCATTTTTATCTTTTCAGCTTTAACAGGCTTCTCTGGGGGAGTTTCAGAGGGCTCTTTCCCCTTTTTCTCAATTTTAGCCTCTTTTGCTATTTCAGCCTTCGTTTCCTCGGCAGCTACCTTTGCTGTGGGTGGCTTAGGGGAAGACTTGAGACTCTCTTTGCTGTCTGTCCTTTGCTTAATCTTGCTCTGCTTCAGTGCAGGCGAGGGCATGCCAGAGGCCAGTACCTTCTGTGTAGCTATGGGATACTTCAGAAAATCCAGATGCTTGAGCTTCTCAAGACCTTCCAAAATCTTATTCTGTGGAGCATTTCCTGGAAACAAAACTCGTACTATTTTTTCTGCTGGGCTTGCTGGGAGCCAGACTACCAAGGCTGTGATGGATGTCAAATAGGGGACAGAAATCTCCCCTTCTTTCCCGTTGGCTAGGATGACGCCTGTCTTGGCTTTACTGTTCCCAGCCCACTTCTGCATGAGAAATTGCATCTCCTTGCTCTCTTTGACTGGGTTCAAGATGTACATGTCCAACTTTCCAACACCCATTTTGTGGAACAATGTGATAGGCTCAATGGTGTTGCTGACAACTCTATAGAGGGGCTCTGGCTTTAGGCCTAGCCTGCTGAGGTACTGCAGTGTCAGACTTGCCTCCTCAATGCTTCTTTTGACCTTCATGGAGGACTCTGGCATTTTGAGCTTCTCAGGAACGTTGAAGAAAACAACCCCAAGTTCAGGGGAGATGAGATTCTTCATCCAGTCACTATAATTGGTGGAGCCTTGTGACTGCTCTTCATCCTGCTCTGCAATCTTCCTTTGGAGGAGCCCATTAATGCCTGGAAGGTTGTCAGCCCCAATGTGGGTCAGAAGAATTGAATCAATCCTGTCCAGGTGTCGGACCAGTTTCCAGAAACAGGATTTCCTCTCAGAGCCACCATCCACCAGGATGTTGAACCCATTGACAGCAAAGAGAGCTGAATCTCCCCTCCCTCCTGGGAAAATGTAGCAGCAGGGTTTGGAGAGCTTTAGAAAGCCCCCAGAGGTTGGGGGCTCCAAGAGATCAAAGGGTGATGGAACATCCACTGTCTCGGAGACATACTCAGCAAATTCAGAGACCCCATCCATCTCTGGCAGGATTGGATCAGGGTTCACTCTCAGATTGAAAAGATCCTGGAATTGGGGGTGTCCAAGGTAGCCCCAGTCTCCCTCTCCCAAGCACGACACTGTGAGGGAGGCCTTGGAGTCTGGGTCAGTGTTGCTGAGAAGCTGGGCAACCTGCAAGAGTCAAGAGCAGGTCATGGTCAGACACCATGAGATCTCCTTGATAAAATGTATTCTTCATAAAATCTACACAAATTCAACTGCTATTTAGAACCAGAAACATATTAACCAATCTATTTCCAGGGGGGTAGCTGTGTTAGTTTGTTACGGCGGTACATAAATTGACCGCAAAAAATATAATGGTAAGCTTTCATCTGATGAGATGGGCTGCAGTCTATGGAAGCTTCTCCAATAATAAATCTGTTACTCTCTAAGGTGCCACAAGACTCTCTGTTGTTTTTGTAGTCAATCTGTGTATCCGACTCTTTATACCTAGGTGACCTGAGCCCTATTTTGTGGATGGAAATGTACATTAGATATACAAATAACCATGTTCTCCTACTATATGGGCAAATCTCAAAGGAGTCTCCAAAGGAGAGTGTATGCGTGCCACGCCTGCAAGTTACCAGGAGCCACTAAAGGAACCCAGGGTCACTGGAATGCCTGGCTTGCAATGTTCTGATGATGGCAGACTCATCCTGAATGTCTGAATATTTGTGGCATGTGTTAGCCGCAGTCCTTGTTTAAGGTGGCCCCAGACTCAGCACCTGAAACTGCTGGGAACTGGAGGAAACAGAGGCAAAGAGTTTCCTGACGTAATTCACAAAACTAGACGCAAGCTAGGACTAGAAAGAACTGAACAGTGGATGCCTCCAAAGCCAATCCAATCACTGGGGACACAAGTCCCACGTTACCCACCCACCAAGCTTACCTCTGGATCTGCAAATATTTCTGTGAATTTCTGGAAGGTGAAGATCCCAGTCTGCAGGATCAAATCTCCTTCTTGGTCAGAGCTCTGCCCACACAGAACCAGCAGCTTGTGGGCAGAAGGGTCACATATCAAGGAACGGACCTGTTCACATGAGAGACAGTTTTTCAGCTCCTGATCTGCAAGTTCTAGGCCTGACACCAGCTATTCCCACTTTGGTGAAGCCAGACCTTGTGTGTGAGTTTGGAGAGATGGAACCACCGAGAAGCAGCTTTGCTTCCTGTCTGAACACATTTGTGTTTGAAATCTAGTGAATGGTCAGTGACACCGCTGCATCATCCAGCCTCCAGCAGGGGAAGAAGCAGGCTAGGCCAGAGAAGTACACCAGATGTGGCAGTGAGCCCAAATCCTGCCTGGTCAGGAGAAGCTGTGCGCTGCAGTTAAATAAAGCTACAGGCACGGAAGAAGAGCAGGAAAGCAGCTTGGCCTCTGGAAGACGGTGCCTGGATGCCTCTGCTGAGCAGTCAAGAGTGGCTTTATTGAAGGCATTTCTATACCCCCCTTCCCAAATATGTATCCCAGGGCAGTTCACAATGGGCTACTTCGTAGCTGGGCTACGCAAAGGGCAGGAAGCAGGCAGGTTTGGGGCCATTCTATTGCAGCAACGCTTGACCCGCAAAGCCCAGCTCTGCTGGCCTCAGATCCACGGGCTCACCTCTGACACAGCGCTCTGCTCGTCTGGGTTTACTAGGATGACTGTATCCAGGTCCTCACTCTGGTGACGGAGGATCCTCTGACCTGGAGAGACATAGAAAAGGTTTCATTCAAAGAGCACCAGATGTTGCCCAAGGGCAAATCAACTGTGTCCAGAACCAGGGCATTGTGGCTGCCCAGAGGACGATGGAAGAGGCAGCTGACTGGACTTCCTTGGCGCTGGTGCTGGGCTTCCTTGGGGTGGAATGTTTGTTGCTTCAGTGCCAAAAGGCCCTTTTGGGGTCTATACCATGGCAACGAGGGCAGCAAAGACATCTCAGTTCCCTGCCACCACTTTGGTGTTGTCCAGCGGAGCTTTCCCAAGTGGTAAAAGGCCTGCTACATTCTGGCCCTCATGACTGCATGGAAGAACCCTCAAAGGCTTGCTGTGACCATTGTCCTAAATGCTCTGCAAATAAGCTCTGCAAAGGACTATGTCCTCTGCTGTTGGTTTCACGTTAGTTTTATTCTGTGGCTCTTTAAATTTTCTCAGTATTTTACATTATCTTTTATTATATTTGTGTATTTTATGGTTTTACTCATTATTTGTTAACCACCCAGAAAGCTTTGGGTATTGGGTGGCATAAAAATGCAACCGCTCAGTGTTTCGGTCTGCTCAACTGAAGAGTCTGTGGGTGGGCCTGAGGTTCCTGCTTGTCACATTCAGCCTGACATCCATGGAGATTTTTTTTTACTAAACCTGTCTTCCCTTGATACTTGCCCATCCTAGCTGATTAAATTGGCCAGATGGACAAATGGGCAGAGGAGATTTGCAAATGCCTCACTAAATGATAGCAAGATTCCAGAAATACTATTTATTTGAAGTACTTACATGCTGCCTTTCAGGGAAAAGCCTTCCCCAGATTGCTTACAAAAGAAAATTAAAACCATTTTGAAGTACAAATAACACATGTAGATATTAAAAAGGAGGCACCCCAAAGTTACCCCAACCCTGAGGCACCACAAAGGCCAATAGCCATGAGATGGAAGAGCGGTCCCTCCAGAAAGGGGCAGGACCACTCTCATGGCCTGCCTCCTAGTCCAGAGAGGTGTTCTGGAAGGATACCATGGCCAAAGGTATGAACCAAAAGTATTTTTACAAAAAAAGAGAGGCCATATTAGCACTATGGAGTGCTAAACAGTCCACATTTAGATGGTTTTAAAGCTAAATTTGACCCATTGTTATTCCAAAATGTCCTTATGGACCAACATACCTATCTTTGCTTTTCATTGTTATTTTTATTTTATTGCACACCATTGAGGAACCTTTGCTGAAAAGTGGCTTATAAACTGCAATAAATACATACATAAATATCTGCCATCAAAGCAGCTGTTCTGAAGTCTAAGGAACAAACCTGGAACAGATAAAATGGAAAATGTTTCTTTTGTCAATATTGAATAGGCAAAGGTGTGCATTAAAAAAGCATTCACAGAGAAGGAAAAGGAGAGCTCAGACCACGGCCAGGTGGAATGGCGGTGGGAAGTGTGTCCAGGCCACCAAAGCAAGTGCAAAGGGGCACTATTGCTTAGGATACTGAGTTTTCCCTAATGAGGCAAATAGCAGTCAAGAAAGGGTTAACTCCCCCCCACCCCCGCCGCCTAGCACTGTAGCCCCAGCGTGCATCACACACAGTTACAGAACTTGGGACACTGAGTGAAGATGTCGGAGATCGTGGCAGTCTGGATTGTGCAAGCTGCACTCAAAGGAATAAATTGTGCAAATAATGAAGGAGGTAGGAATGACTCCACAACACTCCCAGAATCATTTCAGCCTACAGTTAACTTGACTGCTAAATTGTAGGAAGAAGGCAGGATTTTCCTTAAGCCACCTATACAAACCTGGGTAGGTCATGAAAGACCTACCCAGGTCTTTCAAAGGTGGTGCCAGCGCGAGAGATCTGGATTCTGAGATCTGGATCCTGGGATTCCAGGGCTACACTTCCTGGAAGATGGACTGTTGGCAAGGGACGGGTTGCACCTTGCAAGAGCCGGGAAGAATGTGTTTGGCCACAGCATGAAGAACTTCATCAGGAGGGCTTTAAACTGAATCCTATGGGGAAGGGAGACGCAAACTTGGGGGTAACAAAGGACAAAGGCTCATGCACCGCAATGGAGAGAACAGCTCTAACAGCACCCGATAACAGTCTTCACAAACATGTAGGAAGAAAGCCAGACTATGAAGCACATGGTCTTCGATGTCTATATACTAATGCCCAGAGCATGGGAAACAAACAGAACAAACTTGAACTCTTAATACAGGGGGGAAATTATGACTTGATAGGTGTGACTGAGGCTTGGTGGGATGACTCTCATGACTGGAATACAGCAATTGAAGGATATAACTTGTTCAAAAAGAACAGGAGGAACAGAAAGGGAGGTGGGGTTGCACTGTATGTGAAAAATACATATCTCTGCACAGAAATACAGGAGGAGGAGCTTGGTAGCCCCATCGACAGCATCTGGGTTAAAATAAATGGAGCAAAGAATAAAATGAACATGGTGGTCGGAGTCTACTACCGGCCACCCAATCAAGGAGAAGACGAGGATGGAACTTTTGAAGAGCAAATAGCCAGTGTTTCAAGAAGCATGATGTAGTAGTCATGGGGAACTTCAATTTCCCCAATATTTGTTGGGAGACAAATTCTGCAAAACATGGCCCCCCTGAGATTCCTGACTTGTGTGGCGGATAACTTCCTCCTACGGAAAGTAGAGGAAGGAACTAGAGAATCGGCTATCCTTGACTTGATCCTAACCAACAGAGATGACTTAGTGGATCAAGTAGCAGTTACAGGAACTCTGGGGGAAAGCGACCATGTTGCACTTGAGTTCTTGGTTCTAAGGGAAGCAAAAGCGGAGTGTAGTCAAACACGTACCCTGGATTTTAGGAAAGGTGATTTTAATAAACTCAGAACAATGATCAGGAAGGTCCCATGGCAAGCGACGCTAACGAGAAAAGGAGTCCAAGATGGGTTGTTGTTGTTGTTGTTGTTCAGTCGTGTCCGACTCTTCGTGACCCCATGGACCATAGCACGCCAGGCCTTCCTGTCCTGCGCTCTCTCCCGGAGCGTGCTCAAGTTCATATTCATTGCATCCGTGATGCTATCTAGCCATCTCATCCTCTGCCGTCCCCTTCTCCTTTTGCCTTCAGTCTTTCCCAGCATCAGGGTCTTTTCCAGGGAGTTTTCTCTTCGCATTAGGTGGCCAAAATATTGGAGCTTCAGCTTCATTATCTGTCCTTTCAATGAGCACTCAGGGTTGATTTCCTTTAGGATGGACTGATTTGACCTCCTTGCAGTCCAGGGGACTCGTAAGAGTCTTCTCCAGCACCACAGTTCGAAAGCATCAATTCTTCGGCACTCAGCCTTCCTTAGAGTCCAGCTCTCACAGCCATACATTACTACTGGGAAAACCATAGCTTTGATTAGACGGACCTTTGTCGGCAAGGTGATGTCTCTGCTTCTTACTATGCTGTCTAGGTTGGCCATAGCTTTCCTCCCAAGGAGCAAGCGTCTTTTAATTTGATGGCTACAGTCACCGTCTGCGGTGATCTTGGAGCCCAAGAAAGTAAAATCTGTCACTGCTTCCATTTCTTCCCCTTCCATATGCCAGGAAGTGATGGGGCCAGATGCCATGATCTTCGTTTTTTTAATGTTGAGTTTCAAACCAGCTTTTGCACTCTCCTCTTTCACCCTCAACAAGAGGCTCTTGAGATCCTCTTCGCTTTCTGCCATTAGGGTGGTATCGTCTGCAGTTCGCATACTGCTGAAGCCTAGCTTGTAGGATTTTGAGCATCACCTTGCTGGCATGTGAAATGAGCACAATTGTGCGGTAGTTTGAACACTCTTTGGCGTTGCCCTTCTTTGGAATTGGAATGTAAACTGACCTTTTCCAGTCTTGTGGCCACTGTTGAGTGTTCCAGATTTGTTGGCATATTGAATGCAGCACTTTAACAGCATCATCTTTTAGGATTTTAAATAGCTCGGCTGGAATACTGTCATCTCCGCTAGCTTTGTTGTTACTAATGCTTCCTAAGGCCCACTTGACTTCACTCTCGAGGATGTCCGGCTCAAGTTCAGTGACCGCACTATCATGGCTATCAGGGACATTCAGATCTTTCCTGTATAGTTCTTCTGTGTATTCTTGCCACCTCTTCTTAATCTCATCTGCTTCTGTTAGGTCCCTGCCTTCTTTGTCCTTTATCATGCCTGTCTTTGCACAAAATGTTCCCTTGAGATCTCCAATTTTCTTGAAGAGATCTCTAGTCTTTCCCATTCTGTTGTTTTCCTCGATTTCTTTGCATTGTTCATTTAAGAAGGCCTTCTTGTCTCTCCTTGCTATTCTCTGGAACTCTGCATTCAGTTGGGTATATCTTCCCCTTTCTCCCTTGCTTTTCGCTTCCCTTCTTTCGTGAGCTACTTGTAAAGCCTCATCAGACAGCCACTTTGCTTTCTTGCATTTCTTTTTCTTTGGGATGGATTTTGTTGCTGCCTCCTGAACAATGTTACGGACCTCCGTCCATAGTTCCTCAGGCACTCTGTCTATCAGGTCTAATCCCTGAAATCTATTCCTCACCTCCACTGTATATTCATCAGGGATATGATTTAGGTCATACCTGAACGGTTTAGTGGTTTTCCCGACGTTCTTCAATTTCAGCCGAAATTTTGCAAGAAGCAGCTCATGATCTGAGCCACAGTCAGCTCCAGGTCTTGTTTTTACTGACTGTATGGAGCTTCTCCATCTTTGGCTGCAAAGGACATAATCAATCTGATTTCGATATTGACCATCTGGTGACGTCCATGTGTAGAGTCGCCTCTTGTGCTGTTGGAAAAGAGTGTTTGCTATGATCAGCGTGTTCTCTTGGCAAAACTCTATTAGCTTTTGTCCTGCTTCATTTTGTACACCAAGGCCATGCCTGCCTGTTATCCCGGTGATTTCTTGACTTCCTACTTTAGCATTCCAATCCCCTATGATGAAGAGGACATCTTTTTTTGGTGTTAGTTCTAGAAGGTGTTGTAGGTCTTCATAGAACCGATCAACCTCAGCTTCTTCGGCCTCAGTGGTTGGCGCATAGACTTGAATTACTGTGATGTTGAATGGTTTGCCTTGGATTCGTACTGAGATCATTCTATCATTTTTAAGATTGTACCCCAGTACTGCTTTTCCCACCCTTTTGTTGACTATGAGTGCTACTCCATTTCTTCTAAGGGATTCTTGCCCACATTAGTAGATATGATGGTCACCTGAATTAAATTCGCCCATGCCTGTCCATTTTAGTTCGCTGATTCCCAAGATGTCGATGTTCAATCTTGCCATCTCATGTTTGACCACCTCCAGCTTACCTTGATTCATTGATCTGACATTCCAGGTTCCTAAACAATATTGTTCTTTACAGCATCGGATTTTCTTTTCACCACCAGACACATCCACAGCTGAGTGTCCTTTCGGCTTTGGCCCAGCCGCTTCACTCTTTCTGGCGCTACTTGGAAATACCCTCTGCTCTTCCCCAGTAGCATATTGGACACCTTCCGACCTGAGGGGCTCATCTTCCGGCGTCATCTCTTTTAGCCTTGTGATACGTTCCATGGGGTTTTCTTGGCAAGAATACTGGAGTGGGTTGCCATTTCCTTCTCCAGTGGACCACATTTTGTCAGAACTCTCTGCCATGACCTGTCCGTCTTGGGTGGCCCTGCACGGCATAGCTTATGGCTTCACTGAGTTACGCAAGCCCCTTCGCCACAACAAGGCAGTGATCCATGAAGGGGCCAAGATGGGTGGGAGCTTTTAAAAAAGGAAATTCTCAAGGCACAATCACAAACAATTCCAACAAGAAGAAAAGGTGGAAGACAACAGAAGAAGCCAGTGTGGCTTCACAAAAGCTTAGCGATGACCTGGAAACAAAAACAACACTACAAGTGAGAAAGATCTTCGAATTGTTGTCGATCACAAGCTGAATATGAGCCAACAATGTGACGTGGCTGCAAAAAAGGCAAATGCTCTTTTGGCCTGCATTCATAGAAGCATAGCTTCCAAATCCCAGGAAGTACTAGTTCCCCTCTACTCAGCACTGCTTAGGCCTCATCTGGAGTACTGTGTCCAGTTCTGGGCACCACACTTTAAGAAGGATGCAGACAAACTGGAGAGGGTTCAGAGGAGGGCAACAAAGATGATCAGGGGACTGGAAACAAAGCCCTATGAAGAGAGACTGAAAGAACTGGGCATGTTTAGCCTTGAGAAGAGAAGACTGAGGGGAGATAGGAGAGCCCTCTTCAAGTACTTGAAAGGTTGTCACAGACAGGAAGGCCAGGATCTCTTCTTGATCATCCCTGAGTGCAGGACACGGAATAATGGGCTCAAGCGACAGGAAGCCAGATTCCGGCTGATCATCAGGAGAAACTTCCAGAGTGTTAGAGCAATACGACAATGGAACCAATTACCGAGGGAGGTGGTGGGCTCTCCCACACTGGAGGCATTCAAGATGAGGCTGGACAGCCATCTGTCAGGGATGCTCTGACTTGGATTCCTGCATTGAGCAGGAGGTTGGACTCGATGGCCTTGTAGGCCCCTTCCAACCCTGCTATTCTATGATTCTATGGTTCTATTATTGTGTTCGTAGGAGAGCCAGCATGGTGTAGTGGCTAGAGTGCTGGACTGGGAGTCGGGAGATCCGGGTTCTAGTCACCACTCGGCCATGGAAGCTCACTGGGTGACTTTGGGCCAGTCACATACTCTCAGCCCAACCTACCTCACAGGGTTGTTGTTGTGAGGATAAAATGGAGGAGGAGGGTTATGTACACCACCTTGAGTTCCTTGAGGAAAAAAGGCGTGATATAAATGTAATAAATAAATAAATAAAAAACAAAAAAAAACCCATGGCTTTCGATCAACGTGAATACAGCTATGAGAACAAACTCTAAAATCATGAAAATTGCCAACTTTCTAGCAAATCAGCGTACTTGTGCTATTGATTACTGCATTATTACTGCATATGCTCCTGGGCAAATTCACACCTGACTGCTTGCTATTTCTCTGAAACTAAATCTAATACACTTCTCCCTTAAACTCAAGACGAGGCTGGACAGCCATCTGTCAGGGATGCTCTGACTTGGATTCCTGCATTGAGCAGGGGGTTGGAGTCGATGGCCTTGTAGGCCCCTTCCAACCCTACCGTTCTATGATTCTACCCTAGAAAACTCAGGTTTGAGTGTGCTTCTGAATCCAGCCTAGAACCTAATTGTTCACACATGGCAGTGGCCAGGAGTGTATTTGCACAACTCAGGCACCCATTCCTGGATTTGTCTGATCTGGCCATGGTGACATATGCCTTCCTTACATCTCGTTGGGGTTTCTGCAGTCAGTCTTCATGAGGCTGGCTCTGAAGAATCTTTGGAAACCTCAGCTGGTTCCAAATGCTACAGTCAAGCTATGGACTAAAGCCATTTATAGGAAGCACATGACTCCTTTGTTACAAGAGCTTCGCTGGCACTAGTCTGTTTCTGGACACAGTCCAACTGCTGGTTATTACCCATAAAGAGCTAAATGCCTTGGACTGGATTACCTGAAGGACCTCCTTCCCCACACAAATCTGCCTGGGTTTCAAGGTCTTTGGGGGAGGATGATGTCTGTGTCCTGCCAGTGTCCAAAGCACCTTTGGCAGGGACCCAAGAGAAGGCCTCCCAAGACGCTGCACGCTGCCTGGCTCCCTCTCCACCCCACTTCCAATGCCATTCAAAGACCTTTTAATTTGTCCTCTCAAGCTGATCCGCTTTAGCTGCCGCAGCCGCCACCATCGTTTTCAGTTGGCTTTCACCTGCGTGTTTTGTATAGAATTGTTTTACGTTCCATTATATCTTGTTTGCTGCTAGCCACCTCAGGATATAAATGCAGGATATAAATTCAATCCACAAATGGTCTGGAATTCAAGGTGAGCAGTGAAGTGGCCATGGTGCTATTAGGCCAGAGGTCTGTGGGCCCACATGGAACAATGACCTTTTTTGAAACCTTGCACAGTAAGACTGGGCATGTTGCAGAGTGAATCTCCAGCCAGTTGTACCCACCATCTTCCTTTCCCAATTCCCAGAGTGCCTTTGGACCCCAAAGGTCTATTTAACCCATCCTCTTCTCACAGTGGCCAACCAGATGACCCATGGGAAGCCCACAAACCAGGCATGAAGGCAAGAGCCCTCTCCTGTGGTCCCCCCCCCCAGCAACTGGTATTGGGAAGCCTCTGAAACTGCAGGTAGCCTTCGTGACTAGTAGCCATTGATAGCCTTATGGCTTGACTTGGTCATCAAACAATTTTAACGCCATCAAATAGTTCAATACTACACACCTGCTTAGAAGCAAGCCCTATTGAGTTCAATGGAATTTACTCCCAGACTACAGCTTTAGTTGGTGTCCACATCTTGTGGTAGCAAATTCCATAGTTTAACCATGTGCTGTGTGGAAAGTCTGTCCTGAAGCTCCCAACGTTGAACTTCATGAGATAACCATATCGGGTTCTAGTATTATGAGAGGGAGAAAAATGTCTCCCTACCCACTTCCTCCACACCAGGCACCTGTATCACGCCTTTCCTTGCTCGCCCTTTTTCTAAGCTAACAGCCCCAAACACTGCAATCTTTCACCACAGGGGAGTTGTTCCAGCCCCTTGATCATTTTCTTCAAGAACGAAGGGCCATGCTGGGTCAGGCCGAAGTCCAGCGTTCTGTCAGCACAGTGACTAACCAGACACCCACTGTGCAACCTCCCGCTTGAGGCATAGAGAGGCACAGTGCCTCTGATACTGGAGGTAGTACAGTAGCCCTTGATAGCGTTCCCCATTAATTTGTCTAAAAAGGTAAAGTAAAGGTGTCCCCAACCAGTTGTGTCCGACTCTAGGGTGCGGTGCTCATCCCCGTTTCTAAGCCGAAGAGCCAGCGCTGTCCGAAGACGCTTCCGTGGTCATGTGGCCGGCATGACTGAACACCGAGGTGCACGGAACGCTGTTACCTTTCCCGCCGAGGCGGTACCTATTTATCTACTTGCAATTTCTTGCTTTCGAACTGCTAGGTTGGCAGGAGCTGGGACTGAAGACGGGAGCTCACTCCGTCACGCGGCACTCGGGTCTCGAACTGCTGACCTGCCGACCTTGGTGGCCATCACTACATTTTAAGGGAGAAAAACATTCTTAGCTACTTTCTCCACACCACGCATCACTTTGTACACTTCTGTCACCTTAGTCACTTTTTTTCTAAGCTAAGCAGCCAAAAACATTGTAACCATTCCTCATAAGGGAGTTACTCTAGCAGAGCTCTTACCTTCATAATTTCTTAAATACTTCAGTAGGCCCCAAGAAAAACAAATTATTCTTTGATTTTAAGAAAATCAGTTCTGGTATTTATTTATTTATTTATGAGAAGCATTTCTATCACACCTTTCCATACAAATGTTCAAGGTAACCAATACAACAATCGAATAAAATAACACAATCTCTCCCCCACTGTTCCTTGGTGCATATCTTCATGAATGCACCATTGTTTGCATCCAGGGGCCTTCAATCTGCTAGCTGAGAGGAGCCTTCTGCGTGGGTCTGCCCTGGCTACCTTGAGACTGCAGCGGACAAATACCCTTTGAGATCTGAGAAGGGGGCAGATGGGGTGCAACCCTTCCCCACAACAATCCCCTCTCTGGCTTCCCAGTCCTTGCCCTTAAAAGAACCTGCACAGCATCCTTGTCTGTGTGTCTGGGGAGAAAGTCCCCAACCTTCTTGCACACTGATGTCGTAGACATCCTGGCTTCTGGCTCCCTCCAGCCTTCTGGCAAGTCAATGGATTTTCTCCTCCGGTATTGAAGACTTCGCAACGGGCAACCGTGTGCCAGGGCTGGATGTTTCGGCATCAGCAGCCCCCAGCCTTGTCCTGCATCCTGAAACTTGGCTTCCTTTCCATTCTTCCTGACAAAAAGAGGTTTGTGTAACTCGAACGCCTCCCCCTGCACCCCCATAGAAGGGGCTCCAAGAAGGGCGACGCCGCGCTTGGGGCACAATCCTGCCACGGCCACGCACCTCTGCGCCCCGCCGACTCGTCCTCGCGCGGATGTTGCCGCAGCTCCAGATCCTGGGCATCACGCAGCTAGAAAAGCCGCTTCCCGGCCGGCCTTCCCCTGGCGGGGCCACCCTGGCAAGCGCGGCGGCTCAGAAGGGATGCTCGAGCCCCGCGAGCGGCCGCCTCCCGGGGAGCGCCGGGCCGGCACGCGGCGCCGACGCCGGGGCTACGGGGCCGCCGCGACGCCGGGCATCCCCAGTCGGGCTGCCCCTTCGGGCGGAGGCGCTGCCGGGGCACCCGCCGAGCGTCCCAGGGAAGCGCCGCCGGACGGAGGCCGCCGGTGCTCCGGGACGCCGCGCCAGGCACGAGCCCCGCCTCCCCCGGGCGGCGCCGGGAGCAGCCGCGAGCGGGCCTGGCGCGCGGGCAGGCGCCCGACCTCGGGGAGGGGCCGCCGCCCGGCAGTCTGCCGCAGTTGTGCGCGCGCAGCCAGCGCCGCTCCCTTCCCGGGCCGGGCCGGCGGCCTGTGCGGCCGGGCAGCTCGGCGGGTCCTCGGGGCGCCTCGCCCTTCCCGCGCGCGGCCTCGCAGCCCCTTCCCCGGCGGGCGCGCGCCCCGCCAGGCCACGACGGAGGGAGCGACCGAGGCTGCCGCCCGCAGGCGCCCCGCCGCTCAGGACGGCGCGCAGCCCGACGACATCGGCCGGCCGGCGGGCGAGCCCCCCGCCCATGGGGGGCCCGGCCTGCTCCGGCGGGCGGCGCGGCGCTCGGGCTCTTGCCGGGCTCCCTTCGCTGCTGCCAGGAGCCGAAGCCCCGCGGCCGCCGGCCCCCTGGAGCCCCGATCCCCGCCGCCGTCGCGCACGTACCATGCCGGGCGCCGGTCCCGGCGCGCGCCCCTGCGCCGCCCTCGGAGGCCCGCGCCGACGACGCCGGGTGGGCCGGGGCTGCCGCGCCGCCGCGGCTGTCCGCGCACGAGGGGCGGCGGCGGCGGGGGAGGAGCCGGGCCGCCTTAACCCCTCGCGAGCCGCGCCGCAGCCTCCCCCCGCGCCCGCCCAGCGGGCCCCTCCCTCGGGAGGCCGGGAGGCGCGAGAGCGGGCGGCCCGGGGGCGCGACGCCGCACCGAGCTGCCCGCGAGGCGAGGGCCGGAGGAGGCCCTGCCCGCAGGCTGCGAGCGCCGCTGGGCCGGAGGCGGCCGGCCGAACACGGGGGAGCCGGCCGGCGTGCGCTGCGCGGGCTCGGCCGGGGCGTGTCGCTGGCCGGAGGAAACCTGGGCGGCGCCACGCACAGCAGCGGGAAGGGGCAGCCTGGCGGCCCCCGCCCGGCCCGCGCAGCTGCTGCCCGCAACCGGGGGCGCAGCGGGGGGCCGCCGGAGCCCCCGGCTCGCATTTCTTGGAAGCCGGAGCGAGCGCAAGCCTCCAGGCCCCGGCGGAACGCGCAGCCGCTGCTCGGAACGAAGGGGCGACGAGAGCCGTTCCGCGGAGCACATTCGGCGGGAGCTTGGGGCACCCAGCTGGGCGGAGCAGGCTCTCGCCCGAGGGAGGGCCGCCCCTCCGTCCCGCGCCTGGGAACCGGCCGAAGGGACGCGAGGAGGGCGACTCTTCCGCACCGGCTCTCCTGATGGTGCGAGAGATGCCGCTGCCATCCCGGCCACCGGTTTTAGCCCGTTTTCAGGTCGCCCGTGAAGAACAAGCTTATTGTTTCAGGCTGTCGGGGGCTGCAATAAATGTCCATTTTTGGTGTTCTTGAGAACTAGTTTCTTTTTGAATTTTCTGGGTTTGGTGCCTTGCCGTTTGATTTTTGTCAGCCACTGTTCTGCCCATTTATTTTATGAAAAACTGGCCTGTTCCTGTGATTGGAGAATTCAGTGTTTTTAGCCAATAAATGAAGTCGTAGCAATGGCAGACACACCTTTTTTCATTTTTAACCCATTTTGAGGGAAGCTATTGCTAACCCATAAAAACACTTAAGAAATCCAGGATTTTACTGCAGCTGTCACCAGGCAATCGTGTGTCGACCCCAAAAGAAAAGGTAGCAGCAAAGTTCATGATCTTTCTAACTCGGGTCACACTAAACATTTTTTTCTGAGTTTGTAAACATTTTTTTTAGATGCCCTAGCAATGCATGCAGATAAAGTTCATCACCATTGCACCCATATTGCAGCAGGCAGGGCTGTGGCTCAGCAATGGTAGGTTACGCCAGCCCTGCGAAAGTAGCCCTGTGTTATTATGCCCATTTTACTTGGGCGGGGAGTGTATGACAACCCTGCAGTGTAGTCCATTGTTGCTATCCAGTCTCCTGGCATGTTGGGTTTGTAGGGGCAGTGCAAGTGCGTGGTGCGCACAGCAGTAGTGCATTGTGTAAGGGCGGAGGGTGTGATGTGTGTACGTACACAGCTTTAGGAGAACCACTGCAGGGTGTTCATTCTTGCAGGAGGCCTGGGTGAGGCCTCTCCCTCCCTCTCCTAGCGCAGGCCTTGGCGCTGGGCAGTGTGCCGTGCAGCTCTCTGGGCGTTAGTGTTTCCCGATGTGGCAATTGAGAACCCTGCTGTGAAGGCACCCGACCTCCCTGCGTGCTGCCTGGAGAGCAAAGCCTAGGAGTGGGCCACAAGCTGAGCAGGCCTCGCCCTCTGTTAACCACCCTCTTCATGGCGGGGCCAGGGAAAGAACGGAGGGCTTCAGTGTCCCCACTGAGAAAAGAGCAGAGGTACAACATTGGCAGTGGCCTGGTCTACCTCCCTTGGTGAACTGGCTGCCCAGGCCTTGTCACTGCTCAGCCACCAGACCTACTGGAAAGGGCAGACCTTACCACAGGGCTATTAGGGCTTTGGAAAAGGTGCAATCAGACACAAAACATGCAGTTCCAGGGGAAATGAGCAATTCCAAAATAATATTTATACAGGTCAAATGCAAGTAATGTGCAAGCTGTTTTATGTTAGCTGATGGGAAAAGTGGCTGATAGCAATGTGAAAAGTAAAACGAACAGTCCAGGCTCCTCTAGAACCCCAAACCCTGATCAACCCCCCCCGCCCCACTTTTCCTCCCACTGCTAAAGACACTCACCACAGACTCCACTGCTACACCGTGTTTGACAATATTTCCAAGAGGAAGGAAATCACTCTAGATGAGGACCCCTGTCCTGAAAAGTCAAGTGAAGCTGTCAATGTTATACTAAAAATAGAAGATATCCAACATGAGATTGCTATACAGTTATGATTTCCTTTATATCCCTAACTCCAAATAAAGTTTTGTTGGAGTTCATGATGCCTCTTGCATGAAACTTGGCTATAATACTCTTGTGCATCGGTGCTGTCAAATCCCCAGGGGTTTCTGCTATTCTGTGTAGGCTCTAAATGTCATGGGATGTGATGCTAAGCAACAAAGCATGTGTGTGTGCATGCACACATGGAAAATACACATGCATGTGGTAGCAAACTGCACTAAGAATGTGAATTACAATCACATACCACTGTGCAGCTCCCCACCCTGTGAAAAATTCTTGTGGACACCCATGCCTGCAGCCCCAGCCTGATGGTGACAAGGAGGCATTGAGTGGGCTAGTTCTGCTGATATAACAAGAACGGCATCAATTAAAATGTTGATGCTGTTGTTATCAATATATATAGCACCATCAGCCCAGGGAATTTACAATCTAAAATATGACACGGGAAATTACAGAGGAAGGACAGGGAAGTGGAGGCCACAGTAAACAGGGAAAGAAGATGTGCTTGTTTCAGTTACATGTGCTTAGGCTTGGTCACAAAGACAGGGCACTCAATGAGGCATACCTAGCCTTTTCTCCACAACCCTGCACTACCCTGCTCCTGATTATTTGCCAAAGCCCAATCCCAACTTTTAGGACATGTCAGATTTGTTCTGGCTTTTCTGGGAAGTAGGATATTAAATATCTCCTAGGTTATATTTGTTGCATTTTAACTGATTGTATTTACACATGAATGTATGTGCCAAAATACACACACACACCCTGCCCACCCACCCACCACCTCATCAAGCTTTTAAGAGATCAGATACAGAATGGGCAGGGGAGGTCATGGTGAGTTTGATCAGGAGGGCTTTAAACTGAATCCTGTGGGGGATGGAGATAAAAGTCCAGAGGTGAGGACTACAGACAAGGGCTCCTGCACTATAGCAGGGACTGAGAGAGCAGCTGTAGCGGGGCCTGTTAAACCTCTTAATAAAAAGGGCAGGGAGGTCTTTGTAGCACGAATCATAGACTCATAGAATAGTAGGGTTGGAAGGGGCCTACAAGGCCATCGGGTCCAACCCCCTGCTCAGTGCAGGAATCCAAGTCAGAGCATCCCTGACAGATGGCTGTCCAGCCTCGTCTTGAACGCCTCCAGTGTGGGAGAGCCCACTGCCACCCGAGTGAATCGGTTCCACTGTCGTATTGCTCTAACAGTCAGGAAGTTTTTGCTGAAGTTCAGCCGGAATCTGGCTTCCTGTCACTTGAGCCCATGATTCTGTGTCCTGCACTGTGGGATGATCAAGAAGAGATCCTGGCCTTCTTCTCTGTGACAATCTTTCAAGTACTTGAAGAACTCAAAGAGTGCTTATCAATGGGATCTTCTCAAACTGGGGAGAGGTAACGAGTGGGGTACCGCAGGGCTCAGTCCTGGGCCCAGTGCTCTTCAACATTTTTATGAATGACTTGGAGGAGGAGGTGCAGGGAATGCTGACCCAATTTGCAGATGACACAAAATTGGGCAGGATAGCTAATACTTTGGAAGACAGAATCAAAATTCAAAGTGATCTGGATTGACTGGAGCGCTGGGCAGAAAACAACAGAATTACACTTAATAGGGATCAATGCCAAGTTCTGCACCTAGGAAAAAGAAACCAAATGCACAGTTACAAGATGGGGGATACGTGGCTCAACCACACTACAAGCGAGAAGGATCTTGGAATTGTTGTCGATCACAAGCTGAAGCTATGCTTCTTACTAGTAAGAAGCAGAGACATCACCTTGCTGACAAAGGTCTGTCTAATCAAAGCTATGGTTTTCCCAGTAGTAACCTACGGCTGTGAGAGCTGGACTATAAGGAAGGCTGAGCGCCGAAGAACTGATGCTTTCGAACTGTGGTGCTGTAGAAGACTCTTACGAGTCCCCTGGACTGCAAGGAGGTCAAATCAGTCCATCCTAAAGGAAATCAACCCTGAGTGCTCCTTAGAAGGACAGATACTGAAGCTGAAGCTCAAATATTTTGGCCACCTAATGCAAAGAGAAAACTCCCTGGAAAAGACCCTGATGCTGGGAAAGATTGAAGGCAAAAGGAGAAGGGGACAGCAGAGGATAAGATGGCTAGATAGCATCACCGATGCAATGAAGATGAACTTGAGCACACTCCGGGAGAGAGTGGAGGACAGGAAGGCCTGGCGTGCCATGGTCCATGGGGTCACGAAGAGTTGGACACGACTTAATGACAGAACAACAACAACTGAACAGGTACTGTAGCTTAGGCTCAACCTTCTGTGTGTCCCAGTAAGTGTTACTTCACAAAGAAGAAAATGCAAGCTAAACTGAATCATAGAATAGTAGGGTTGGAAGAGGCCTACAAGGCCACTGAGTCCAACCCCCTGCTCAATGCAGGAATCCACTGTTGGTTGAGAGATGCTGCATGTGCTAGAATGATGCTGTCAAGATGAGAATGAGATTTTAAAGTGAATAAAATCACTTTAGTAAGTGTAAACTTTTATTGAAAGTCACTGGTGAGATATATTTGTACACTGAGGTAACAGTGGATTTGAAATCCTATGTGTTGTGCATTGTTCCATTGTTGTGTTAGTTGTTATTTTCTTGCCTTGTCTTTTTGCTTAATGACTTAGGATTTGTTTTAATTGTTTAATAAACAACTGCGTATAGACTGTGAAAATTCAAGGAAACAGTGTATTAGTTTTAGTTCTATAAGACTGGCAAGCAGTCAGGTATGAATTTGCCCAGAATCATGTGGTGATAATGCGCAGTGATCAATAGCACAAGTACACTGATTTGCTAGAAAGTTAGCAATTTTCATGATTTTAGAGTTTGTTCTCATAGCTGTATTCACATAGAGTGAAAGCCATGTTTTTTCCTACTCACAGAAGCTAAAATAATGCACTGTATTCGCTCTTCGCACTGTATACATCCTAACTGATAAGAAATGCTTCTTTCTGTACTGTGAGAAAACTTATTTTGTGGCCAAAAGACAAAGGCCTTGGTGAAGGGGGGCCAGCAGTGTGTCTACTTTTTGGCAGTTTTCTAACTTAGTGAGACTTGCTCTGTAGAATCCTGAGTGAATTGGCCTGTTACCTGTTCTTGTCTGAGAGGGGGGGAAAGTGCACCACCTGCTCAGATAACCAGCCCCAAAGTATGGCACCCTGTCGCTCCCCTGGAAACCAGAGTGACTGAACCAAGAGTTAAGAGACGTGTAAGCTTTCTTTTAACGTGCAAATAGATTTAATTCAGATGAAGAAATGTTGTTCTTTTAAATACGTATTAGTAGTTGTGTGTACACTGCAAATTCAACAGCATTTCCAATGCCCCTACCATCCCCAGCCAGCAGGGCTAGTAGAAAAAAAAAAGGAGTCTTAAAGAACAAATTAGCCAAAATCTGTGCTAAAACTGGACTTAAGTGGCCAGATGCTCTACGTTTGGCCCTGACAAACATACATGCCACTTCACACCGACAAACTGTGCTCAGTGCCCATGAGAATCCCGTCTTCAGCACCTATGAAAGAACATCTTACTAACTTGCATTTAAGGGATGAGACTGTGTTGAACTATTGCCAAGCATTAATGAAGTGTGTGAAGGCTTTCCATTCACAGGTTAAAAAGTGCTTCCAGACGTTCCTACGACACAGTGTCACAACCTGTAGCCTAGAGACTGAGTCTACATCAAAGTCCATCAGAAGAAGTCTTCCCTTGGGCCTCATGGGAGAAGATCCCATCAGGTGCTGTTGACCACCCACGCTGCCTGAAGCTGCAAAGACAGCCTACCTGGATCCCTACATCCCACTGCAAGAAAGCTTTGACTTGGATTCCTGCATTGAGCAGGGGGTTGGGCTCGATGGTCTTGTAAGTCCCTTCCAACCCTACTATTTTATGATTCTATGAAAGTGTTGCCCCCTGGAGACAACATGCCCTCAAACCAGACAATGCTGGATGTGCCCTAACACAGATTTCATCAGCTCTTTGAGTCATTTTGGACCCGGAAAGAGAAGAACATCTCTAGTTGGCATTGTGGTACTGGCTTGTTGCCCTTTTTCCTGGTATTGTGTGAGATCGTCTTAGACCTTTGGCACTTTGGCCTCCTCTGGATTACAAAATAACCATCTCTGGATTACAAAACAGCCACCTCTAAAGGACTAGTAGTGAGCCAAGCACTTGCTGGTGAAGTGAGCATAAGCCTAGCAGTGAGCCCAGCATTCAGATCTTTCCTGTATAGTTCTTCTGTGTCTTCCTTCCACCTCTTCTTAATCTCATCTGCTTCTGTTAGGTCCCTGCCTTCTTTGTCCTTTATCATGCCCGTCTTTGCACAAAACGTTCCCTTGAGATCTCCAATTTTCTTGAAGAGATCTCTAGTCTTTCCCATTCTGTTGTTTTCCTCGATTTCTTTGCATTGTTCATTTAAGAAGGCCTTCTTGTCTCTCCTTGCTATTCTCTGGAAATCTGCATTCAGTTGGGTATATATTCCCCTTTCTCCCTTCCTTTTTGCTTCCCTTCTTTCCTCAGCTACTTGTAAAGCCTCATCAGACAGCCACTTTGCTTTCTTGCATTTCTTTTTCTTCGGGATGGATTTAGTTGCTGCCTCCTGAACAATGTTACGGACCTGTGTCCATAGTTCCTCAGGCACTTTGTCTATCAGGTCTAATCCCTTAAATCTATTCCTCACCTCCACTGTATATTCATAAGGGATATTGACAATGCTAAAGAATGCTCCGAATACAGAACAATCAGCTTTATGTGCCATGCATTAAAAATATTTCTCAAAATTATTCACAATCAAATTTATAAGAAATTAGAATTATATATACTTTAAGTGAAACGCAGTTTGGATTTAGAAGTGGGATGGGAACAAGAGAAGCATTATTTGGAGTTAACATCTTAATTCAAAGATGTTTTGATATGAATAAAGATTCATTTGTTCATACTTGGGATTTATTGATTATGAGAAACCATTTGATAAAGTTCGTCATGAGTGATTAACTGACATACGGAGAAAAACGGATACTGATAGTCAGGAGAATCGGATTATAGAAAATTTGTATTGGAATCAAACAGCCTCAGTTTGTGTAGATGGAGAGTTATCTGAAGAAATTCAGATCCAAAGAGGAGTAAGACTAGGCTGTGTCTTATCACCTGTGCTGTTCAATTTATATTCTGAAGCTATCTTTCATGAAGCACTTGCCGAACGAATGGCTGGCATAAACATTAATGGAAAGATAATTAACATAGTTTGATATGCTAATGACACTGTAGTAATGACAGATAATATATCTGACTTACAAAAATTACTAGATCAGATTAATAAAGTAAGTAATGAGTATGGGCTTAAAATAAATATTAAGAAAACAAAATATATGGTGATGAGCACAAAGCCTCCTATTGCATTTAATATTATGATAAATAATCTGCCAATTGAGCGAGTTACAAATACCTAGGAACTTAGCTCAGTGAAAGAAACGAACAAACACAAGAGATAAACACAAGAGTAGAGATGGCAAGAACAGCGTTTTTTAAAATGAAACAATTATTATATAATCGGGAACTTAATCTTGCAGTAAGGATTCGGATGGTAAGATGCTACATGTTCTCCATATTATTTTACGGAGTGGAGGTGTGGACATTTAAAAAGAACAATCTGAGGAAAATCGAATCCTTCAAAATGTGGATATACCGACACATGCTGAAAATACTGTGGAGTGATCGAATAAAACATGAGAATGTACTGTGCAGAGTAAGCAAACAAACAGAATTGGTAAAGACCATCAAGAGAAGAATGTTATAATACCTTGGTCAAATTATCCAAGGTGAGAAATATGCCATACTCCAACTCATTATACAAGGGGAAATGGAAGGAAAAAGATCAACAGGAAGAAGACAAACAGAATTTGAGGGAATGATTCAGCTCTACTTCTATACAACTATCCAGAGCAGTGGAGTCAAAAACAAAAATAGCTGTAATGATAGCTAACCTCTGACAGGAGACGGCACCCTAAGAAGAAGAAAGGGCATGAGGATTTATATCCCATCTTCCCACTATGTAACACCCAATGAAGCTTTCAAAAAGATTCAAAAACAGATTCAGGGTGCAATCCTAAACTGAAGAGAGGTCTTAGCAAAGATGGAGCTAGGCTGGCAGAACGACTTTTACACCAGTGGAATGCCCCAGTCAGCAACACTAACACAGATGCTCCACCAGTGAAGTTACAGTGGTAGAGGGGCAGAAAATGAGGCAGAGATTTAGATGGGATGTAGTTACACCATATCTTAAGCCCACTACTTTTAATGATACTCTTATTACACAGGTCAAGGGCTTGTGTATGTAATCTTCTCATTGAAGTCAATGGGTGGGAGAACATTTTTTAAATACATCTGCCCACCACCACCACCTATGTTGACACAACAGAGCATAGAATGTTCCCAACACCCAAACACAGCACACCTGTGTGTATGTAAACCTCACACAGGGAGAACACCGGTCAGATGATAAGGGTGTGTGGCATGGAACACTATCTCTCTGGCCTCGTGGCATCCTCACAGCTCACAAGGGAGAACTCTGGTGAAAAGGCCCTTTGAACAACAGGAATGCACTCTGCACTGAAAAGGGGGATTTTGCACCAAAAAGGGGCAGTTCACAAAATATTTGCCTCCTGAACACTTATGGGAACTTGAGCACATTGCTAACAGCTCTCCTCCTGCTTCAGGACTCCAGGCATGAACACCCAACACCAAAGTCCACTCTAAAACTGGGGTGCTGGGACAGAGCACAACACAGGGTGAGCAAGGGAAGAAGACACACAGGCCATCAGGTGTAATTGCTGCAGCTGTCCCCCATTTGCCATCTGTGAATATTGTGTCTTGTCTGATCTTTATTGCTGCAACCCTCTCTGTTGGCAAAAACCAGACACTCCCTTTCAACCATTACAACTGCCAGCCAAATGCTTATTTATTCATTAGAACATTTATATTCTGCCTTTCTGCTGAAAAGCTTAAGATGGCCACCTTGAATGCCATTTTCTTGGTAGAAAGGTGGGGTACAAGTAAATAAATGGCTAACAACAAAGATAAAACCATAATTTAGCCATTTAAAAATATTCCTTATCATCCAACAAGTTCGGGGGTGGGGGAATGGTTAAATGAAGAGTACTGAATGCCATTCCTCCTTTCCTTCCACCCTGCTGGTAGGATCCCAGTAGGGCTTTGAAAATGTCAGAACACTCCCATCCCAGAGCGTTGGGGTAGCAGATAAAGACCCCTTCCCCGCATCCTAGTTCATTCTCACTTCAGGGTGAGACTGACAGGAGGGGGAAGTCATGGTTTGACTAGGGGGGGGGGGGCAAATGGCAAGTTGGCCTATGCAGGAGGCCTGGCATTGGCCCATGCAGACTTCCTCCTCTTTGGCTTAGGTACCACAGTCTCTCAGGTGTGCAAGTGCACAGAGCACTTCCCACTGCAGTCACATCCTGGATTTGAACCTGGGACCTCCTGTATGTGTGAGCTGGGCTGTTCCACCAGATCAGGGCTCCTTCTGTCCTCCGTGTGGTCCTGGTGGGGCTTGAACTCCAATTTCTCCTTCCCCAGACCCGTGCCCTATGTACTGCATGACTGCAGTTGGGACAGTTGGGACTTGCCTGTCCTCCACGAGTTACTCCAAGCTGGCTGCGTTTGGATGTCATTAGGGATACAGGACATCACAGCCATCCAGCAGCCATTCCGGAGTTTCGTGCCGAAAAACCGGTTCTTCTGAGACTACTTTTAGTCCAACTGTTTTCTTAATTCGGCTTGTCTGCGCTTCTGTTGTGGTGTTCACTACCTTCTGCATGTACTCCGGCATGATAGCGTTGCCCAGGGGTGTGTCTTTCTTCTCAATGACCCCAGTCAAGGGGTGTTTCCCCAGTGTTTTCCTCACTTGTGTTTCCCCGCTGTTTCCACCATTTCAGGGCTGGCTGTCACAGAACTAGGCAGCCTCTAGCTTCTTTTAAAAATTAAAGTGGTAAACTGAAGCAGGGCTTTTGTCGGCAGTACCTACACCTCCCCCTATCTTGCTCAGTGTGTCACTATCTCACATTTGTCCAGCAATACCCATATCTCCTATCTCACTACCTCACTATGCCACTATTCGGGGCCATAGCTATTGCTGGATAAATGCATGATAGTGACCTAGTGACATTGAAAACCCCTTCATAGGTGTGCTTTTTCAAACTTCTTCCTTTCTGGATGGGCGAGTTCTTTCACACCTCTATGCCTCTATCACGCATTTGTGCTAACATGCAATTGCGCAATTGCACGATAGCACATATGCGTGATACAGCAAATGCGTGATAGAGGCATAGAGATGTGAAAGAACTCTCCCATCCAGAAAGGAAGAAGTTTGAAAAAGCACACCTACGAAGGGGTTTTCAATGTCACTAGGTCACTATCAAACATTTGTCCAGCAATAGCCATGCCCCATATCTCTCAGTATATCACTATCACGCATTAGCACTATTGCGTGATAGTGACAAATTGAGATAGTGGTTTTAGAGGGGGAAGAAATAAAAAACAATTGCTGGAACTGGGCATAAGTTGAGGAAGGGGTCTCCTCAGAAGTAACTCCCATTATGTTCAGTGAAGTTAAACTTCCATCCATCACTTTACAGGAACATCAGGGGAAGGAAAAGGACAGCCTGGAATCAGGCATAGCTTGGTGAAGGGGTCTCCTCAGAAGTAACTCTCATTGTGGTCAATGAGGCTAAGCTTCCATCCATTGCTTTACAGGGAAGAAAAGAGGAGAGCCTGGGGGAGGAGGCTTTTATTTTGGTTGAGCAGCCCCAGCCAGTCTGATGATGTTTACTCCAATCCACCCACCCAACCCAGAAGTTCTGTGAAGCAGCTTATACTGCTTTATGAGTAGTAGTAGTGCTTGGGATTGAAACACAAGTATGTCGCGAAGACCCGTGGATTCGCCAGGTATGCCGTCTCCCAGGAGGACGGATTAGAGATGTGGCTGAAGGGTTGCCTGAACTCATTAAGCCTACTGACAGGTATCCCTTTCTTCTCATCCATGTGGGAACAAATGATAGCACCAAGCGGAGCTACGAAGAAATCACGTCAGACTTTGAAGCTTTAGGAAGGAAACTCAAGAACTTTGGGGCCCATATAGTTTTCTCATCCATCCTTCCAGTAGTCAGAAAAGGGATAGAAAGGGAAAGAAAAATACTCCGGGTGAATGACTGGCTATGAAGGTGGTGCCAACGAGAGCGATTTGGATTCTGGGACCACAGGCTATACTTCCTGGAAGATGGGCTGTTGGCAAGGGATGGGTTGCACCTCACAAAGTCTGGGAAGAATGTGTTTGGCCACAGCATGAAGAACTTTATCACAAGGACTTTAAACTGAATCCTACGGGGAAGGGAGACGTAAAGTTGGGGATAACAATGGACGAAGGCTCATGCACCGCAACGGAGAGAACAGCTCTAATAGCGCCAATAATAGTCTTCAGACATATGTAGGAAGAAAGCCAGACTATGAAGCACGTGGTCTTCAATGTCTATATACTAATGCTCAGAGTATGGGAAACAAACAGAACGAACTTGAACTCTTAATACAGGAGGGAAATTATGACTTGATAGGTATAACTGAGACTTGGTGGGATGACTCTCATGACTGGAATACAGCAACTGAAGGATATAACTTGTTCAAAAAGAACAGGAGGAACAGAAAGAGAGGTGGGGTTACACTGTATGTGAAAAATACATATCTCTGCACAGAAATACAGGCTCCATCGAGAGCATCTGGGTTGAAATAAATGCAGCAAAGAATAAAAGGAACCTGGTGGTTGGAGTCTACTACCAGCCATCCAATCAAAGAGAAGACGAGGATGAAACTTTTGAAAAGCAAATAGCCAATGTTTCAAGGAAGCATGATGTAGCAGTCATGGGGGACTTCAATTTCCCTGATAATTGTTGGGAGACAAATTCTGCAAAACACAGCCCCTACAGGAAATTCCTGACCTGTGGTGGATAATTTCCTCCTACAGAAGGTAGAGGAAGGAACTAGAGGATCAGCTATCCTTGACTTGATCCTAACCAACAGAGATGACTTAGTGGATCAAGTAGCAGTTACAGGAACTCTGGGGGAAAGCGACCATGTTGTACTTGCGTTCTTGGTTCTAAGGGAAGCAAAAACCGAGTGTAGTCAAACGCGTACCCTGGATTTTAGGAAAGCTGATTTTAATAAACTCAGAACAATGATCAGTAAGGTCCCATGGCAAGCGACGCTAACGAGAAAAGGAGTCCAAGATGTGTGGAAGCTTTTAAAAAAGGAAATTCTCAAGGCACAATCACAAACAATTCCAACAAGAAAAAAAGGTGGAAGACAACAGAAGAAGCCAATGTGGCTTCACAAAAGCTTAGAGATGACCTGAAAACAAAAAAGGACACATACAGGAAGTGGAAAGAAGGCCAAGCAACAAAGGAAGAGTACAGGCAGGAAGCACAGAATTGCAGGGATGGCGTCAGGAAGGTTAAGCTGAGAAGGAGCTGAGGTTAGCGAGGGATGCTAAAAGCAACAAAAAGGCTTTCTTCAGCTAGGTGCAAAGTAAAAGGCAGAGGAAGGAAATGGTGGTTCAGCTATTAAATAAGGATGGCAAAATGATAACAGATGACAAAGATAAGGCAGAGGTGCTCAATTCCTACTTTGGCTCAGTCTTCTCCCAAAAGAGGGTCTATGACCCCCCTGGCAAAGGCAAAGTACAGGCTGAAGGGGCAGGATTGCAGCTTGAGATCAATAGGCATATGGTCAAGGAACACCTAATTACTTTGAATGAGTTCAAATCTCCAGAGCCAGATGAACTGCATCCTAGAGTAATAAAGGAACTGGCAGAAGAACTCTCAGAACCGCTGTCTATTCTCTTTGAGAAATCATGGAGGACGGGGGAAGTGCCAGATGACTGGAGGAGGGCTAATGTTGTTCCTATCTTCAAAACAGGTAAAATGGAGAAACCTGGGAACTACAGACCAGTCAGTCTGACATCAATCCCTGGGAAAACTCTGGAGCAGATGATAAAGCAATCCATCTGTAAGCACCTTGAAAACAATGCAGTGATTACGCAAAGCCAACATGGATTTGCGTAATCACATGGGATGCTTTGACTTGGATTCCTGCATTGAGCAGGGGGTTGGACTCGATGGCCTTGTAGGCCCCTTCCAACCCTACTATTCTATGATTCTATGATTTGTCAAGAACAAATCCTGCCAGACTAATCTGATCTCATTTTTTTATCAGGTACCCTCCCTTGTGGACTGTGGAAATGCTGTGGACGTCATGTACCTTGACTTCAGCAAAGCTTTTGATAAAGTGCCGCATGATATTCTGATGAGCAAACTAGCTCGAAGTGGGCTAGATGAAACAACGATCCGGTGGATCTACAGTTGGCTACAGAATTGGACTCAAAGAGTGCTTATCAATGGGGTCTTCTCAAACTGGAGAGAGGTAATGAGCGGGGTACCACAGGGCTCAGTCCTGGGCCCACTGCTTTTCAACATTTGTATTAATGACTTGGAGGAGGAGGAGGAGGTGCAGGGAATGCTGATCAAATTTGCAGATGACACAAAATTGGGTGGGATAGCTAATACCTTGGAAGATAGAAACACAATTCACAGTGATCTTAGAATCGTAGAATAGTAGGGTTGGAAGGGGCCTACAAGATCATCGGGGGTTGGACTCGATGGCCTTGTAGGCCCCTTCCAACCCTACTATTCTATGATCCAACCCCTTGCTCAATGCAGGAATCCAAGTCAAAGCATCCCCGACCGATGGCTGTCCAGCCTCATCTTGAATGCCTCCAGTGTGGGAGAGCCTACTACCTCCCTAGGTCATTGGTTCCATTGTCGTACTGCTCTAACAGTCAGAAAGTTTCTCCTGATGTTCAGCCAGAATCTGGGTTCCTGTAACTTGAGCCCATTATTCCGTGTCCTGCACTCTGGGTGATCGAGAAGAGATCCTGGCCTTCCTCTCTGTGACAACCTTTCAAGTACTTGAAGAGCGCTATCCTATCTCCCCTCAGTCTTCTCTTCTCATGGCTAAACATGCCCAGTTCTTTCAGTCTCTCCTCATAGGGCTTTGTTTCCAGTCCCCTGATCATCTTTGTTGCCCTCCTCTGAACCCTCTCCAACGTGTCTGCATCCTTCTTAAAGTGCGGTGCCCAGAACGGGACACAGTACTCCAGATGAGGAGCTTTGTCCTACAACCTACAAAGAAGCCAATTGTGGGTTGTGAGGTAAAAGGGGGAAAGGTGGGCACTCATGCAGGACAACTCATCAGTTTTTAAAGTGATGGGTTGTCCTAATGTGCCGAGTAGAGACCCAGTCAACTGGGTTTCAAGTGTGCCAAGCTTGCGCTCCCCACAGAGCAGGGGTGCTGAACCTCAGGTCTGCATGCCAAATATGGCCCATGTGGCATCCCAATCTGGCCTCTGGGGTTCCTGAGATGGTCACACACCCTTGGCCCTGGCCCCACCTCCTTTCCACTAACTGCTACATGTTTGGCGGTTTCTTGGCTTTTGCATAGAGCTTCCCCCATTCTAAAAGGCTGGAATGCCTCCCCTCACCCCAAGGCCGAGTTGCTGGCACTAAGAGATTTAAATGAAAATAGGCTGGTATTTTTGGCATTTTGGCCCTGCCCCTTTTGCATCTGGCCCCACCAACCACTAGAGGGCATCCCCCCAAAGTTCCTCAAAACTTGAATTCAGCCCTTGGGCTAAATGGGGTTCAACACCCCAGCTGCAGAGCCTCTTGCAAACCCTTTTAGCTCAGGACATGCTGCAAATTTTCTTTTTCCAAGTTCCCAGGTAGAGAAAAACTGATAATTTATTGCCTGACCAGCATGAAGGGTCAACTGCATCTATCCTACACAAGATTTGAGATGTAACAGACCAGACAGAGCATGTGTCTCCCTGTGGATGCACTTTTCTGGGAATGAGTAATGGAAGTACAGGAAGCCTGGCTTATGGATGTAGGATAGCAACCCAGAACATGGCTCAGCATAGCCTCCTCTAATTGACATCTAACCCTGGACTCCCTCTGTTGGGTTCCCTAGTCTGTTTCTTCAGGACTTCAGCCTGACCGGATACATTTGAGGCACTAGCAGAATGTGGTTAGGCTTATGGAGCCAAGGTTAGCTGGCAGAGATAATACAGAAAACTGAGAATCAGATGCTGCAGAAATACTCTGATTCATCTCACAGAGGTCTGAATGGGCAAGTGGGGAACACTTATCCCTCAGCCTCCTCCTCAGGTCTGAATACAGCACATAAAAACTTAACAACATAAAAAGAGCCATGCTGAATAAGATCAAAGGTGCCATGCTGGACTATGTCTTGTGCCCAGGTGAAGCATTGGGCCAGATGCAATTAATTGCCACCTTGTAGAGGACCCCCCTTGGAGATATGAGTGTATCATTTGGGATGGCCCAAGCCATTTTGTGGGGTTCATACACCCAGTGCCTTATTTTTAATAGTCATCTGAGTCCATAAGAACAACAGAAAGGCCCTACTGGATTAGACCAAAGGCTTATCTGGTCCACCATTCTGTTCACACAGTGGCCAACCAGATGCCCCACTGGGGAGGCTCACAAGCAGGACATGAGGGCAAGAGCACCCTCCCACTTGCGTTCTCCCAGAAACTGGTGTACAGAGGCATACTGACTCCAATATTAGAGGTAATGGCTTGGTTTACACGTAATGACAACATACAGTATAGGCTGAGTATGGGTTGCCATGAATTCATGGACTTTTGTTGTCCAACAGAAACCCCCAACAGACTTGGGGGGTGGCCTAGTCAGGCTTGGGGGCCAGGAGGTGAAGGAGGGGGTGGGGCCGTCGGTCGGGAGCAACAGAATCTGGCAAAGTGCCCCTGCTTTCAGCACCTAAAGCACCGACACTCTGCGCGCCGCCATTCCAGTTCTTCTGGCGATAGCGTAGCTCGGGTAGCTCTCAGTTGCATTGGGGTCTACTGTGCCCCCGCCGCAGGGGCGGGAGGAGGGGGCAGCGGCCGCAGGGGAATGGGAGGTGGGAAATCCTGGCCACTGGAGCTCTGCCTGGTTTGCCGGCGCCCCTCCAGCCGACTGTCAATCTGCAGACAGGATTGGATGAGCTGCTCCAGTGTTGGCAGGTGGGGCACACGCACCAGCTCATCCAAGATCTTGTTGTTCAAACCGTTCAAAAATTGGGCCACTAGAGCGGCATCATTCCATTGTAAATCCTGCATCAGCAAGCGAAAAGCGGTCGCATAGCTGGAAACTGAGTCCTTGCCCTGCTTGAGGTGGCAAATATCCTGAGTCGCTGTCTCTGCGTGAAGAGGGTCACCAAAAAATCCCGCCATCGCCATCATGAAACCTTGATAGTCCCCCAGCAGGGGGTCATTAGTGAGGAGAAGCGCCAAAGCCCATTTAGCTGCCACACCTGAAAGCAGGTTAATGATAAACCCCACACGAACCTGATCCCTCTGGAAATCCTCTGGCCAAAGGCACATATACAGCTCTGATTGGGTGCAGAAAATTGGAAAAAGTCCCTTCTCACCTGCAAACTTCTCTCGCAACGCCACCAGGCACTTTCGCCGGGGGAGGATGGGGGCGGAGGGGGTTGAGCGGCAATTTGCAAGGCTTGTACAGCAGTCGTCAAGTGGGTTGTTATGGTTTAACTATAAGTTGTTAACCACAAACAACCCAGGAAGAGAACCCATGGTTTATTGTTCGGTTGTGAACTCTGGGCTGTTTGTGGTTTACCCATAGTTAACCCATAGTGCAGGGTTCTCATGTAATGAAACCCACAATTCAACAAAAGTCTTCCCCAAGCAGTTCTTCTGCTCCAGTGCTCCTACCAGAGAAGTATGTGGCTTTCTGGGATGTCTTCAACAAGAAGGAGGCCGACCAGCTCCCCACCCCCCACCCCTTTGATTGTGCCATTAACCTGATCCCGGGAGCCGCCATCCCGGCAGACCCGCTGTATTCAATGTCAGAGCCAGAACTTGGAGCTCTGCGGGAGTTTTTGGACACAAACTTCTGGTGCAGTTTCATTCGCCCCTCCACCTCCCCCGCCTGTGCTCCTACGATGTTTATTAAAAAAAAGACGGGGGAACTCCATCCGGTGTATGACTATAGAAACCTCAATGCCATTACTATCCCTGACAAATACCCCCTCCCCCGATCTCTGAGATGCTTGAGAGCCTGGGGCGAGCCAAGATTTTCACCAAATTGGACCTGCGTGGCACCTACAATCTGATTCGCATCCGGGAGGGGGATGAGTGGAAGACCTGTTTTGGAACCCGGTATGGAGTGTATTGGGGCTCGCATGCACCCCCCCACACACATTTTCACGTTTTATGAATGCCATCTTCCGGGACTATTTGGACACTTTTCTCATTGTTTATCTCAATTATTTGCTTATATTCTCTTCTGACCCCCATGCCCACCGACTTCATGGCGCAGCTGTCTTACAGCACCTCCGAGAACGCCTTCTCTCTTTGTCAAGCTGGAGAAATGTGTGTTTGACTTGACATCCTTGGACTATCTCGGTTACATTATTTCAGCAGATGGCATCAAGATGGATCCTGCAAAGGTCCAAGCTGTCCTTTCATGGCAGGCTCCATCCACAAAGAGGGACTTACAACATTTCCTGGGCTTTGCCAATTTCTGCAGAAAATTCCTGCCCGGCTATGCAAGACTGACATCTCCTCTCACAGACCTCCTTAAGGGCAGGAAATCCCCTTTTCATTGGACTGCCTCTCCCAACAGTCTTTCGAAGAGCTTAAAAGGCTTTTTCTGAGCCAATCTTGTTACATCCCGACCCGACCCTGCGCCTATCACTCCAGGGAATTAAACATGTCCGAGCAGAATTATACTATCTGGGAGAAGGAACTGTTAGCGATTATGTCCGCCTTAGAGACGTGGCGTCATCTTCTGGAGGGGGCGCAGCACCCCCTCGAAGTCAGAACTGGCCATCGCAACCTGGAACATCTCCAAACAGCCCACGCCTTAAATCAGCGGCAGATTAGGTGGTCTCCCCCCCCCCCCCGATTTAACCTGAAAATCCACCACGTGAGAGCCGCTGACGATCAACAGGCGGACGCTCTCTCTTGTAAGCCGGACCTCCAGCCAGGGGGCGAGGAGAGACCCTCCCGCGCTCTGATTTCTCCCCCAGAAAGTCTGGCGGCTGCAGTGGTACTCCGCTCTTGGGAGGAGCTCCTTCTGAACAAGCTGAGGATTCTTTTGTCCACGAGAAGGTGGAGGAATTGGCGCTAGCCTCTGGCGCCCCCAAGGCTACCCCCTTCTCCCTGCAAGGCAGGCTGCTTTACCATCCAGGCCGGGTGTATGTGCCTTCTAGACCCCTCCACGAAAAAGTCCACCGTCAGTGCCATGATTCTCCCACTGCTGGGCATTTTGGCTTTGCCAAGACCCTACACGGAGTTACGTGGGATTTTTGGTGGCCCCGAGTGTGTCGGGACATCAAGACCTATGTTGCCTCCTGCACGACCTGTCAGCGGGCAAAAGGCCCCTCAGGCAAACCCGCGGGCTTACTTCACCCCCTGCCTACACCCTCAGGCCCTTGGAAGCTGCTCTCCCTCAACTTCATCACCAACTTTCCTCACTCACAAGGTAAGACCCCCATTCTGGTGGTAGTGGATTTATTTTCTAAGATGGCTCACTTCATCCCCTGCTCTGGGCTGCCCGTGGCCAGGGAGACAGCAGAGCAATTTTTGTCACATGTTTTCAGCTCCATCAATGGCCAGAGGGACTTATTTTGGATTGGTGGGCCCAATTCACAGCTCATTTCTGGAGGGAGTTACTTGGGCTACTCAGTGTGACACTAAGGCTTTCCTCTGCTCACCACCCCCAGACGGATGGTCAGACCAAACGCACCAATGCAACTCTAGAACAATGACGCTGTTATGTAAACTACCAACAAGACGAATGGTTTTCCCTGTTGCCTCTGACAGAGTTTGCTTATAACAGTGCATGTCATGCCTCAACCAACCAAACTCCCTTCTTTGCCAATTCTGGGTACCATCCCAAGGCTTTCCCCACCTCGCTCGGTCTGGCCTCAGTACCCACGGCACATGAGTTTTTAGAGGAGTTGCACTCAGTGCACCACCTTTTACGGGACTCCATCGAACAAGCGAAAGCAGCATACAAAGGAACTGTGGATCAGCATCACCAGCCCAGCCCACCCCTGCAGCTGGGGGACTGGGTTTGGTTGTCCACCTGATACCTCCCGCTCACTCTCCCACGAAGAAGCTCGCAGCCCATCGGACGGGTCCTTTCCAGATTACGGCCCAGATTAACCCTGTCACTTTTCGCCTGGCTCTTCCGCCCTCCATGAAGGTGCATCCTGTTTTTCATCGCTCCTTGCTTTCCCCACTGGTCTCTGGCGATCCCCATTGCTCAGTCTGCTCCGCCCCCCGCCTCCAGTGCTGGGATGGGGGACGAGGAGTTTGAAGTCGCTGACATCCTGGACTCACACCTTTCCTGCGTGCGCCTACAATACTTGGTGGACTGGAAGGGGTATGGCCCAGACGAATGCTCCTGGGAACCCGCTGAACATGTGCATGCCCCTTTGCTGCTGGGACGCTTCCACCAACAATACCCCCACAAGCCCGGGGCCCCAGGGGGGAGCAAGAGGGGGGGCCTCATGGGAGCGGGGATGATGTCAGGGTTGTATCTGAGCCCATAGATTCTCAGGGCAGCTCTGATTCTGAGGAGGAGATACAAATCGTGGGAGAGGAACTCTCTCAGACTTCAGAGGCGCAGCTGGATGGGGACCCCCCCCCCCCCGCTCACATCCCTGGGAGCGACAGTGACCCAGGCATGGAAAGGGAGGGACAACTTGAGCTTTTAGATGCGAGGTGCAGACGCAGTCTCAAGCAAGAGATTGCAAGAGCCAAGCTTAGGCGCTCAGCCCGATTGGCTCGATGTCAACAGCTGCACCCTGAGGCCCCACGAGAGAGGGGGAGATCTTCCCCTCCCACCCCTTAAGTTCAGAGAGTTGCTGTGTTTTTCCCAAATGGAGATCAACTGATGTCCTAACCCTTAGAAACCCCTAGATGGCTGTTCCTTTGTAGTTCTTCTGAGTCTCAGGCAATTAGCATCTGCATGCTTCATTAGGTTGAATGGAATTAAAGCCTCAGAAAGCAGCCCTTTTCTCTGAGTGTTGATTCTGGCTATTGGAGGATTCAGTAGGCAACAGGGCAACCTGACAACAACAATCCACGATTCAACAACAACTCATATTCAACCCATTCTCAACCCATTTACTCTGGGTTTTCATTACATGCGAACCAGATCAGTATGTAGCCATCATGACTAGTGGCTACTGATAGCCTTATTCTCCATGAATTTGTTTAATCTTGTTTTAAAGCCATCCAAGATGGTGGCTTGGGATAGTGAATTTCATAGTTTAACTATTCACTGGGTGAAGGAGTACTTCCTTTTCATTTTCCTGAATCTCCCACCACTCAGCTTTATAGGATGACTCCAGTGAGGGAGAAAATATCGCCCTATCCACATTCTCCACACCGTGCATAATTTTGTACACCTGTATCATGCCCCCCCCCCCGTACTCATCTTTTATCTAAGCTATGCAGTCCCAGTCATTGTAACCTTTCCTCGTAGGGAAGTTGCTCCAGCCCCTTGATCATTTTGATTGCCCTTTTCTACAGAGAGCTTTGACTAGTGGATGGTACAGAAATGAAATAAATAAATAAATTTTCCAAATCTACAGTATCCCATTTCAGATGAAATTATCAGAACTGCAGACAGTATTCCAAGTGTGGTCCCACCATGGGTGCGCATAAGGGTAGTATATTGGCAGTTTTAATTTCAATTCCTTTACTAATTATACCCAACATGGAATTTGCCTTTTTCACAGCAGCTGCATACTAGGTTGATATTTTCATCAAGCTGTCTACCAAGATCTCTTTCTTGGTCAGTCACTGCTAGCTTGGATCCTATCAGTGTATATGTGAAGCTGGGATTTTTGCCTCGATGTACGTCACTTTACACTTGCTTATATTGATCCACAATTACCATTTTAATGCCCATTCTCCCAGTTTGGAGATATCTTTTGGAGCTCTTCACAATCCCTTTTTGTTTTAACCACCCTAAATAATTCGGTGTAATCAACAAACGTGGCCACCTCACTGCTCACTCCTAATTCCAAATGATTTATGAACAAGTTGAAAAGCATTGGTCCCAATACAGATCCTTGTGGGACTCCACTGTTTACATCCCTCCATTGGGAGAATTACCATTTATTCCTGCTCTTTGCTTTCTGTTCTTTAACCAGTTATCAATCCATAAGAGGACCTCTCCTGTTGGATCTATTGGGGTGGATGCTGTTTTTATTCTGTTGTTGTTGTTGTGTTTTTAATTGTGTTTTCATGCATTTGTTTTATTGTTTTAATCAAGTTTTATCTATGATTGTAAGCTGCCTTGAGTGCTATTTTTCTTGGTAGAAAGGCAGGGTACAAATCAAATAAATAAATGTTCCATGACTACTAAGTTTGCTCAGGAGTCTTTTACGAGGGACTTTGTCAAAAGCCGTTTGGAAGTCCAAGAAAACACTGTCTACTGGATCACCCCTGCCCACATATTTACTGAACTCACAAAGTACTCTAAAAGGTTAGTGACACAGGACTTACCTTTGCAGAAGCCATTTTTTCAGCACAGCTTGTCCTTCTATATGCTTACTAATTTTAGTTTTCGTAATGCTTTCCGCCAATTTACTTGGAACAGCCGTTAAGCTAACCGGCCTGTAATCCACCCTGGATTCCTTTGTAAAAATTGGCGTTACATTGGCCATTCTCTAGTCTTCTGGTACAGAGGCTGATCTTATGGACATGTTATATATTTTTGTTAGATCAGCAATTTCACATTTGAGATCATTAAGAACTCTAGGATGGATAGCATCTCAGCCTGGTGATTTATTAGCTTTCAATTTGTTAATTTCATCTTTTGTCACCACCCTTTGTCTCAAGTTCAGACATGGGTATCTGTCCTACATCTTTTGCAATGAGGACAGATGCAAAGAATTAATTCCATTTCTCCATGATCTCCTTATCCTCCTTCAGTACTCCTTTAACTCCATTGTGATCCAACAGTCCAGTTGCCTCCCTAGCTGGTTTCCTGCTTCTGATGTATTTAAAGACATCAGCTCTGAAAGCACATGCAGCCAGGAGGAAATGGGGAATGCAAGTCCAGCACAGAGGTTTACTCAATGGACCAAGTTCTGGAAAGTGGTAGAAAGAGGTGGAAGCCATGATTTGCCAAGCAACTCACAGGGAGCTATACTCAATGTCAGAGGACAGATGGAACCATACCTCTTCCCTGACAGCACTGCTTATGCTTCAAGCTGCTACCACCGTCAGCGTGCCAATGGGCTCTGTCCTCCCTTCCCCAACTGACTTGAACAAACAGGCATGTATCCCTCAGAGCTTTCTCTGTCTCTCTGCTACATCCTGGAGATGAACAGGCTTTGTTTTTATCAGTATTGCTTTCACAAACACTAAACTAGAATCTCAAAAATTAAGAAAAAGACCATGGACACTGACCTTTCACCTCAGATGAAAAGTGTGCTAGATGGCGTGTGGCAAAGAGTCTCAGCTGCTGGTTCAGTTTGCAGGAATGAAGGTCAACATCCCATGAGCGAAGGCCTGTTGACAAAGAGAAGAATTAATTCACATGCTGGACTGGAAGTGACTAAAGCTATCTTGGCACACTGTGACGCAGACAACACAGGCCTAGTGTGTATCTTGGGGTGGGTGAGTTACTCGAATGCCGCTGGGGGCGAGTTATACCACCAGACAGAGGAGTCCTGTTGCTTTGCTCCTTAGATTGGTCTTGCTCCAGCCCAAGCTGCCAACAATTCAAAGTTAAATAATAAAGTAAATGCACACACACACACTCCATGAACTTCATGTGAGGCAAACATTAGAACCATTTATTCAGCTAAGAACTCTGGTAGCAAGGTATCAGAGCAGGATATGGAAGCTTTTTTTCTCATATTGATCTTCCATGCTTAAGATTCTTCACAACAACAGCTTCTTTTGGCTCCTTTGCGTTTGGAGGAAATTATGAATGCAATTATGAATACGAACACTGGGAAATCACCTGGTCTGGATGGATTCCCAGTTGAGTGGTATAAAACATTTTCCAGCCTTTTAGCTCCAAAACTGTACTGTCTCTATAACCATATTTTTGAGGCGGGCTCCGTTTATTCATCATTAAACGATGCTTATATTACCGTGATTCCTGAGCCTGGCAAGGATTATACCCATCGACCTATATCGTTAATTAATGTAGATATCAAAATATTAACAGCAATCTTGGCCGACAGATTGCAAGAAGTCATGGCCACATTGGTTAGACCAGACCAGGTGGGATTTATTAAAAATAGACAGGAAGCAGGTAATCTTAGATTAGTTGTCAATCTATTCGCTTTAAACTCTGAAAGAACCCATCAGGTGGCCATCATTTCCTTGGATGCAGAAAAGGCCTTTGACAAAATTCATTGGAAATTTATTTTTACCACACTGACTAATTTCAGTTTACCTACAGAATTTTTGAAATGGGTTAAAATTTTATACTCCGCTCCAAGAGCAAGAGTAATGACAAATAGTTTATTTTCAGCTTTTTTTTTACTTGGGCAGGGCACCAGACAAGGTTGTCCACTCTCCCCACTGATATCCAACTTATGCTTGGAACCCCTGGCATGTGCTATTAGTCAAAACAGTAGTATTCATGGATTTATGCAGGCTGGCTTAGAATTTAAAATCAGCCTTCATGCTGATGATTTTTTGCTGTGTATTTCGAAACTCCAATCATCAGTTCCAGCTTTGATGAAATTAATACTTTCGGTGATTTGTCTGACTAGTCAGTTAATTGGTCAAAGTTGGAAATAATGCCGATTGGACATAGGATATACTCTAGTGTATTAGCCAGTTGGCAATTTCTATGGTGCCCAGAGCTTATTACTTATTTGAGAATAATTATCCTTGGAGATATATCTCAAATGATTAGGTTAAATTTAAATAAGTTGATCAATGACATTTCATGAGATATAGATAGATGGGCATCTTTAAAGTTGAGTTTATGGGGTAAGGTGAATACACTTAAGATGAATACTATACCTTGAATTGTTTATGTTATACCTGGGATCCCCTTACTTATACCTGGCAAATATTTCCAAAAGCTTAATGCCTTGTTTTGTAAATCCTTTGCGGGTTCCTTTCCAACAAGAATATATTTGAAAAGGATGCAACTTCCAATTAAAGAAAGTGGGTTCAGCTTTCCACATCTTGCTACATATCATTGAGCTGAGCTGTTCTAAATTTTGGTCTTTTCCACTCAGATTTGATTTTCCACCTTGGTCAGTTTTGGAATCTTCCTGTCTGGCGCCTCTCTCCACATGGATGGCATTAGGTTCTTGGCATATTAAGGCAGACAGAGCTCCTCCAACAATCTTGGTGGTTAGAGATGTGTGGTGTAGAATGCCATCCCAATTACAGTTTGACCCATTTTCCCATGCCAAATTGACTTTATGGGGAAATCCAGATCTAAGAATAGGAAAGAAAATGTTTCTGTGGCAGAAACCTGGACATATAAAATTATCTCTCCCCTGGAATTGGGTGTTGATGATGAGTATTTGCCACTTTCAACTTTGCAAGATAAATTTGATTTGTCTGCTTCAGCTGAATGGCAGTATTTGCACTTGAAACATTGGTTGATATCTAGATTCGGTCCTACTGCTTTTACTGCCTTGGAGTCTCCTCTGCTATTGGAAACACTTATTGAAGCTGACCAGGTATATCGACTCATGATACTCCTTTGGTTTGCCCCTTTGGGATGCCACGAGGGTGAGGGAGCCTCTTTCTCCTTCTTCCTTGGTTTGTCTACTCTCTGCTTGTCCATTGACTACCTGTTCTGTGTGAGTGGGGTGTCCCTGAGTGAGAGCAGGAATGCCCTGACAGCAGTTGTACCTACATCTCATTGTTAGCTCACCCTGGGTGAGAGACAGGGGATCGGGGCTTCATGTGCCAGAGTTGCTTCTTCTGCCCAGGGTGGGAACCTGGGGTAGTTAGAAGCAGGGCCTCCCCTGGGTGAGAACTGCTTGCCACACTTCAGGTGAGGGATGGAATGAGCATGAACTAATGGAAGTAGATTGAATGGCCAGGAAATAAACACCTTCTTGTTCTTTATACTGCTTGGTTGGTGGCAACCCTGATGTCTTAGTTTTGACCAGTGGCTGGTTATAACCACAAGCTACAAACTGTGATTGTGTTTGTTTGGCTGGGAGTGACTGTTGGATGAGTGGAATGTATGTGTGGAATGGTTGAGGGTACGTTTGAATTGTGGGTGGGTGCTGAGTGTGGGTAGTTCTGGTGTGGTAAGGATGTGCTTGGGAAACTCTGACACAGGGACCCATGGAGGGTGCACCACTATCCCAGTGACTTGGGGCAGAAGGAGATATGGTAGGAGGAGGAGGTTGGGACATCAAAGTAGAATGGGCCACAGATGCTTACACACTCTTCCCCTTCTACCTCCCTCCTCTAGCTCCCATGTGCCTGGTAGCTCATCCACTGAGCCCTCCTGTCTTGCGGTGCTGCTATTTAATGCCAGCTTGGTCCTCAACAAGACCGCACTCATTCATGATTTAATTGTGGATGAGAAGGCTGACCTGATGTGTATTACTGAGAGTTGGGTGGGTGAGCTGGGTGGGGCTGACCTCACTCAGCTCTGTCCACCTGGGTACTCGGAGCAGCACCAACATAGGTTGGAGGGCCAATGGTGGGGGGAATCGCTGGGGTTCATAGAACCTCCATCACCAGGAAACCACTCCACCTTGGAGCAGGCCTTGAGGGGCTGCACCTGATGTTGGACCATAGAGACAGATTGGGGATGCTACTGGCATACTGCCCACCCTGCTGCCCAGCATCCTCCCTGACTGAGCTGGCAGACGCAGTCTCGAGGGTGGTGTTGGAGGAACCCAGGACGGTGGTTCTAGATGACTTCAACTTCCATGCTGAGGCTGTCTCTGGAGTTCCAGCTCCGGCCTTCATGGCTGTCAGGAGCACACTAGCAGCCTCTTTCAGTACACTCCAATAGCCAACTCAAGACACAGATGAAAGGATTCTTTTTTAAGGCTTTAATCCATTTACAACTTAATGACTCTTTCAGATGCTAATCACCAGCGACTAAGCAATGAACAGCAGAGTAGCCTATGCTCCGGGTAGGCAGTTGGTCCCTGTTTGAAGGAGAATCACTTGAAGACCCTGAACCTATGGGCTAGGGAGAGATCCTCCCTCTTTCCCTTGGGTCCACAGGAGGCGGCCGTTGCTTGCATGCCCAATGGGCGCTACGCCTCCTTTCCGCGCCCTCCATTGCTCGTCGCTCCCTGTGTCTGCATCGAGTGTCTAGCAAGCCCCCCTCCCGCACTCTCTCACTGCCCGGGTCACTATCTATCTCAGGAATGCCGGCAGGAGGAATCTCTGCCAGCTGCTGTGCCTGTGAGGAATGAGCTGGCTCCTCTCCCATGGATTGCTGATCCTCCTCAGAATCAGAACTGCTCTGTGGTTCTATTGGCTCAGTTTCCACCCTGACAATTGCCTCCATGACAACCATGGGCCCGTTTCTCAGTTTGTCATTGGCCCGACACATGAAGCGGGGCAGACCCATGATTTAGTTATTGCTCCAAGTTGTGAGTTGGGTAGTCTGAAGATTGGGAGGATCCAAGTAACCCCATTGTCATGGTCAGACAACCATTTGCTACTGAGATTTGAACTCATGGTGTTACTTTTCTCCTGCAGGGACCCATTTGGATGGTCGGCCCCAGGAGACTGATGGAATCCAATGGATTTCTGAATGCTCTTGAGGATTTTCCAGTGGAGAGAGGTGGTGATCCAGTTGAGGCCCTAGCCTCACTGTGGAACAGTGACATGCAGAAGGCCAAAGACTTGATTGCACCTGAGTGCCCTCTCCAGTGCTGTAGGGCCCGCTCTGCTCCTTGGTATACTGGGGAGCTGCAGTCAATGAAACAGGCTGGATGTTGGCTAGAGTGCAAATGGTGTAAGACCTCGAAGCGAAGATGACGAACACGCTCTAGAGCACATAATCATGCCTATTGCGTGGCGGTGTGGGCAGCAAAGGCTCATTTTGCTTCCTCCATTGCGTCAAGTAGCTGTCCACTGCAACTCTTCCAGGTGGTCCAGGGATTGTTAACACCCTCCCCAGCAAATGGGGCCCTGGACCCATTGACCTGCTGTGACCTCTTTGCATCGCACTTTGAGGACAAAATCACTTGTCTCCACAGCAAACTTTTTATTTAATTAATTTATTCATTTATTTTTAATTAATCTTTTATTGTGATTTTTTACAAAACAAAACAAACTGAAAACATTACAAAACCTAAAAAAAAAAGAACGAAATAAAAATAAAAATACAACATATTCAAAATCCTCAGTTTCTAACATTACAATATTCGGTGGGGGGGAAAGGGGGGGGATTTATCCGTACAATAACTTCCTCCCAAAAGGAGGTGGCCATTGGGCACTTCCAAAACATATGAATAAAAGAAGTACTGACTGCATTACACCTCCAACAATTAGCAGAATTTGAGAAGCCTTTACTAAAAAGACCTTGTGGCATCCAGTAGACCTGAAACCAGAGCTTTTGCTGAATAAGGCATAACCGAAGATCCACTGAAATGTCCGATACTGACGCCAAAACGGCAGTCCGTTGATAAAGTAAAATAGGACGTTCCAATTCCCTGTTGCATTCCTGCTGTAAACCACTTGTGTCATATTTATTCATTGATAATATATGTTTATAAACATGAATTGTAGGTCGATACATCTGATCAGGTTCAATAAGTATTTCCAATAGCGAAGAAGACTCCGAGGCAGTCAAAGCAGCAGGATCAAATCTAGATACCAACAAATGTTTCAATTGCAAATACTGCCATTCGGCTGAAGACAGCAGATCAAATTGATCTCACAAAGTTGAAAATACCAAAAACTCATCATCAATCCCCACTAATTGATCTAAAGTAAAGATCATCTTATCTGTCCAGGTCCACCATAAAAACATTTTCTTGCCAATTCTTAAATCTGGATTTCCCCATAAAGTCAATTTGGCATGGGAAAATGGATCAAACTGTGACTGACGTGACATTATACGTTGGACTTCCCTAATTGCCAAAATTGTGGGAGGAGCTCTGTCTACCTTAATATGCCGAGAACCTAATGCCATCCATTTAAAGAGAGACTCCAGACAAGAAGATTCCAATACTGACCATGGAAGAAAATCTAATTTGAGTGGAAAAGACCAAAATTTAGTAGAGGTCAGCAAATAGGCCCGATGGTACATAGCTAGATCCGGCCTTCATTAATTGGAAGTTGCATCCTTTTAAAAGATATTCTTGGTGGAGAAGAACCCGAAAAGAATTTACCAAAAAAAGCATTGGGTTTTTGGAAATATTTACCAGGTATAAGTATAGGGATCTCATGTATAACATAAATAATTTGGGGTATGGTATTCATCTTAAGTGTAGACACAGAAGTACAGCTTCCAAATCGTGTGAAGTAGTAGTTCCCCTCTACTCAGCCCTGGTTAGTTAGGCCTCATCTTGGGCCCAGTTCTGGGCACTACACTTTAAGAAAGACTGGCAAAGGTTCAAATTCCTGCATTGAGCAGGGGGTTGGACTCGATGGACTTATAGGCCATTTCCAACCCTACTATTCTATGATCTGGAGTACTGTGTCCAGTTCTGAGCATCACACTTTAAGAAGGATGCAGACAAACTGGAGAGGGTTCAGAAGAGGGCAACGAAGATGATCAGAGTAGTAGAAACAAAGCCCTGTGAGGAGAGGCTGAAAGAACTGGGCATGTTTAGCCTTGAGAAGAGAAGACTGAGGGGAGATAGGATAGCGCTCTTCAAGTACTTGAAAGGTTGTCACAGAGAAGAAGGCCAGGATCTCTTCTCGATCATCCCAGAGTGCAGGACACAGAATAATGGGCTCAGGTGACAGGAAACCAGATTCCGGCTGAACATTAGGAGAAACTTCCTGACTGTTACAGCAATACGACAAGGGAACCAATTACCGAGGGAGGCGGTGGGCTCTCCCACACTGGAGGTGTTCAAGATGAGGCTGGACAGCCATCTGTCAGGGATGCTCTGACTTGGGTTCCTGCATTGAGCAGGGGGTTGGACTCGATGGCCTTGTAGGCCCCTTCCAACCCTACTATTCTATGATTCTAAGTGCGTCTGTTGAGTTTTTTAAAGCTTTTTTTGATAGGAAGCATAAGAGATAATTTGGCCCCTTATAAAAGCTTTACTAGTCTCCCATTCAATGGCACACGAAACTGATGTACCCTCATTAGTACTGAAATACTCTGTTAGTTCAGCTAACATCTGAGTTTTGAACTTCTCATCACTGAGAAGTGAAACATTAAAACACCAAAGATGGGGGCCCTAGCAGTATCAGAAAATTGCAGTTCCAAACATACTGGAGTATGATCTGACACTACCAGTGTATCAATCTTGCAATCTTTAGTATACTAAAGTTGCAGAAATCAAAAAATAGTCTAATCTAAAGCAATTATGGTGAACTGAGGAAATAAAAGTATACTCTCTGTCAGCAGGACGTAAAATTCTCCAGGCATCAGTGAAGTCATATTCCATCATATAAGCCTGAAGTGCCAGTCTCACTGCAAACCGAGTCTTGGGAGAAGGTGTACTACTACCTGACAAAGGATCTAAGATCTCGTTAAAGTCCCCACCTACAATCAAATAATCATAGGTAATATCAACCAGTTTAGCAAAACAATAATGAAACATAGCAGAAAATCAATATTTGGCCCATATACATCGATCATAACAATTAACTTGCAGCAAACTTGATGCTGTTGTTATCACTTTCAGTTGAGATGTCTGATGTACCACCTGCCTGATTTTGTGGGATCAGTTCCAGTTCCTGCAACCTGATGATGTGTGGACAAGGTGCTTGCAGCAATGCAACCGACCACGTGCCCTCTCGATCCCTGCCCCACTTGGCTAATAAAAGCTAGCCAGGGAGGTATGACTGGGTGGGTTCAGGGAGTGACAAATGCTTCCCTGTGGGAAGGGGTGGTCCCTGCTGTCCTTAAGGAGGCAGTAGTGTGGCCCCTCCTGAAGAAACCCACTCTGGACCCAACGGTATTAGACAACTACCGCCCAGGTGCAAATACCCCTTTCCTAGGGAACGTACTTGAGAGGGTTGTGATGGAGCAACTGCAGACACGCTTGGAGGATACTGATTATCTAGACCCATTCCAGTCTGGGTGTCGATCTAGTTATGGGACTGAATCAGCCTTGGTTGCCCTGATGGAAGACCTTTATCGAGAGAGGGACAACGGGAGTGCAACCCTGCTCAACCTCTCATCAGCTTTTGATATCATCTACCATAGTATCCTCCTGGATCGACTCCATGGGATGGGTATTAGAGGCACTGTGTTACAGTAGTTCCAGTCCTAACCTACAAGGCCGATTTCAGAAAGTAAGATTGGGTGACTATTCCTCGGCCCCTTGGCAACTGAGCTATGGGGTCCCACAGGATACCATCTTGTCCCCAGTGTTATTTAACATCTGTATGAAGCCCCTGGGAGCAGTCATTGGGGGATTTGGAGCTAAATGCCATCAGTATGCTGATGACACACAGCTCTATCTCCCTGTGACATCTGAAGCAGAAGATGCTGGGCAAATAGTGCCTAGATACAGTAATGGGCTGGATGTGGGCCAATAAACTGAAGGTGAATCCTGGCAAGACAGAAGCCCTGAGGGTGAGCGGTTCCCGAATCTGGGAGATAGGCTCATTGCCTGTTCTGGATGGGGTTGCACTCTGCCTGAAAGATCAGGTTTGTAGTCGGGGGGTACTCCTAGATTCATCATTGTCACTGGAGGTCCAAGTGGCCACTGTGGCTCGGGGTGCCTTTTACCAGCTTTGGCTGGTTTGCCAACTACAGCCACTCCTGGACAGGGATCGCTTGGCCACAGTGGTACAGGCATTAGTAACCTCAAGACTGGATTACTGCAATGTGTTCTATGTGGGGCTGCCCTTGAGGCTGGTCCGGAAGCTGAAGCTAGTGCAGAGTGCAGCAGCTTGGCTGTTGTCAGGAGCTGCCCCTTTTCAGCATGGAACTCCTTTGCTGAGGGAACTGCACTGGCTGCCTATTCGCTTCTGGGCCAGGTTTAAGGTATTAGTACTAGTGTTGTTGTTCAGTCGTTCAGTCGTGTCTGACTCTTCATGACCCCGTGGACCACAGCACCCCAGGCCTTCCTGTCCTGCGCTCTCTCCCGGAGCGTGCTCAAGTTCGTATTTATACCAGCATACCTGAGAGAGCGCCTTCTTCTTTACCAACCTGCCCGGTCACTGAGGTCATCAGAGGGCTTGCTCCTGGTGGTTCCACAAGGACTCATGGCCCGGTTGGAGTCCACCAGGAAAACAGCCTTTAGCGTGGCGGCTCCTTCCTGTGGAACTCTGGAGGTCAGGCAGGTGCCAATGTTGTGTTGCTTTTGGTGCCTCCTGAAGACATTGTTATTTCGAGAGGCCTTCCCTGAGTGACCAGCTACAGCTTATTAAATTCAGAATCTGTTGTTTTAAAAAGTTTTGTTTTAATTATAGGGTTTTCTTCTTTTATCTTGTTGTTCACTGCTCCAAAATCTTTGATGTGGAGTGGTATATAAATATTGTATAAATATTTATAAATAAATAAAAATAATACTAAAAATGATACACGGGGTCCACAGCAGGAATGAAACAGGGAATTGGAATGTCCAATTTTGTCTAGTCAATGGACAAATCAATGTTTTGATGTCTGTATGTGATATTTCTATAGACCTCCAGTTACATCTTATTCAGCAAAAAAAATTGTTTTGGGTTTACTGGATGCCACAACGTCTCTTTAGCAAAGGTTTGTCAAACTTGGCTAATTGTTGGAGGTCTAATACAGTTAATGCTTCTTTTATTCATATTTTGGAAATGCCCAATAGTTGCCTCCTTTCAGGAGGAAGTTATCATACAGATAAACTTTGTATCGGAAAGCTCTTTAATTTTTACTAATGTATATGTTCTCCTAAACTATTTGCTTGCATTTTGGAATGTAACACACGCTCAGCGTAAATGGATTTTTCGCACCCTCTTGGCTATTAAAAGACTGATACTACAATACTGGAAGGATAAAAGCTAACTGCCTATAATGCAATGGATTGAAGACTTAACAACACTAGCAACATCTGAAAGAGTGGTATATATGCATCACTGATGAATGGAGTTGTATTTGGATATCTGGTCTGCTTTACTGAAGTTTATGTGTAATCTCTTCTTTTTTCCTTTTTTTTCCTCCCTAGAATGTTGCAATATTTGAAACTGAGGACTTTAGAGTATGTTGTTATATTTTCAGTTTTTTGGTTTTGTTATGTTTTTGTTTTGTTTTGTTGAAACTCAGAATTAAGAATTGATTAAAAAGAGTCTGATTTACAACCTACGAAATTTTCTGTGGGAACTGAGGAGGAGGAGGGCTTTGCCAGGGAGGGGCCCTTGGGGATGTCACCCAGGTTGAGGCAGCAACTGAAGAGGGCAGAACAGAGACACCCTCTTCCACACAAAGCTTGCTTGGTACCAGATTCCCCTCTCATGATAGATTGTCATAAAGGGAGCTTTAGTACCTCCTCTGTATTTAAGCTGATGCAGAGGTCAGACAGCCTTTGCAGAGAACATCTTAAATGCCTAAAATGCTTTCTTGCCTGGACATATCGTGAATCTTGGATTCTTGTTTGCCTCGAACGCCATATTGTTAAGACTCTGTCTGGAAACGTACTGCTGGACTTTGGACTCTAGCTGTGACTCTGCGTGACTTCTAGCTTTGGGACGTTCTCCTTAACAAAGCAACAAGCTGATAGCCTCTTGCCTGTGCTCTCTGATTTATTGGGGCTGTAACCGTGTAAATGTTGCTGTGATTCTTGGAAAGCTGGTCTCTGTAACCTTATCTTCTGCAATAAAGGGTTTTGCTGTTCTTAGTGACTTGTGTCAGTGTGTCAGAGCGTGTCAGAAAATCAGGCCTGACAGGGTGCCTTTGTCTGAGGTGGCTTGAGCCTTTTTCCCATTTTTAATCTTGGAGAAGTGGGTACTATAACAAATTATTGCAGCGTGCAGTGCTTCTGTTCAGTGTTCCAGCAAGCCAGGCATGCCCTTTCCAGGGTAACACATTCTACTGCCCCTTCCCCAACCACAGCTTTTCATAATTTCTTCTTCCAATAGTCAGCCATCATAACATTCCTTGGTCACTAAGGAGCCACAGTCCTCCTTTGGCTATCTTGGGAATGCCCTCCTATGCCTTTTAGCAATCCTATGCATTCTACTCAGAAGCAAGCCCTCGTCTGTTTAATGGGGCTTACACTCATGCAAGTAGGCACAGAACTGCAGCCTTGCAGGACATCAGATTTTACTGAGAGTTTCTTATAGAACAATTGGCTCACATTGCTTTTAGTTGCTGTTTCTCCCCCAGGCTTCTGAAAGCACAGCAGTCAACAGATCCATGCTATATGAAGAAGGGAAGTCTGTGTCCAGAGGAAAGTCTTTCCTTGTTAACTAAAACAATAGCGGTCCTTGTGGTACCTTAAGCACTTACAAATTTATCATGGCATAAGTTTTGTTGGACACTGTCCACTTCATCAGATGCAACGAACTGGTCAATTTATGTACACATGCTGTGTCTGTGCATGTCTGTGTATGGGGGTGTGGGGGAGATGTAAACTGTGTTGCCAGAGGGGTTTGAAATGCAGAGAGCACAGACAATGATAATTACCTTAACAGTTGCCATTCAAAAAATGTTGGGTCATAGCACAGACATAATTGCAATGGTGAGCCAATTAACATATGTAGTGTGATACAAAACAGGCAACAACAACTTTGTCCTTATTCAAACCACAGAAAATAGAAGTGAATCTCTTGATGAACTGAACTTCAGCAACTGATATCTGTCTCTGAAATTCCTTTGTTCAAGAATGGTCACTTTAAGGTCCTCGGGGGTTCCCCCATTGGTTTCTGAACATTGCCATTCCAAATGTCAGATCTGTGTCCATTTCTTCTCTTGCATAGAGACTGACCTGTTTGTCCTGTGTAGAATGGAGCAGGACATTTTGGAAAAGGATGGCATATGTCATATTGGAAGATGAGCAGGTGTATGAACCCCTAATGTGGGTGACATTATTAGGTTCTTTAACAGTGTTTCCAGACAAGACTGGCATTTGTGTCTGCCACAGGGACTGGATCCTGTGTCTGTATCTTTGTTGCAAGATCTGCTGTTGCCGGTGAGTATCCTTTCAATGTTGGGCAGCTGTCTATAAATAAGTACAGGCCTACCACCCAAGGCCTATGAGAGGGAAGGGTCATTGTTCAGGGTGGGCTGTAGAGCACTGCTGATACGTTTCAGTGGTCTTAGCTGGGAACTATAGGTAACAACAAGTGGTGTTCCGTTGTTTTCTCTTCTGGGTCTGTCCTGTAACAGATTGTTCTTGGGTACCAGCCTGGCCCTGTTGATTTGTTTTTTCTCTTCACTGGGCGAGTAGTGTAGTCTGAGAAATGCCTGCTCTAGATCCTTAAACTGCGAGGCTCTTTCTGACATGTCTGAATAGATGAGGCTGTTTTGTATGGCTTGGCTGTAGACAATGGATTTTGTAGTGTGTTCTGGGAGGAAGCTGGAAGCATGTAGGTATGTATAGCAATATGTAGGTTTCTGATACAAGATAGTGCTTATATGCCCATTATGTAGTTGCACTGTTATATCCAGAAAGTGAACCTATTGCATGGGCTGTTCTAGGTTGATGGTTGGCTTGACGTTATTGAAGTCATTGTAGAACTTCTGTCAGGGAAAAACTTTGTCACAAGTTCACATAATCATAGAATCATAGCGGTGCAAGGGGCCATTTTGTCCATCATGTGCAACCCACTGCTCAGTGCAGGAATCCAGTTTAAAGCATCCTTGAGAGATGACTGTCAAGTCTTGGCTTCGATACCTTCAGCAACAGACAGCACACCACCTCTTTAGGCAGTTGGTTCCATTGTCTGATTGCTCTGACCATTGGCAGGTTTTTCCCTCAGTCTTCTCGAGGCAAAACAGACCCAGTTCCTTCAATCTTTCCTTGTAGGTCTTAATTTCTAGTCTCCTGACCATCTTTGTTGCCCTTCTTTGGACTCGTTCCAATTTATCTGAATCCTTCTTAAAGTTGGTGTCCAGAAACAGACACCATATTCAAGGTGAGGCCCAACCAGCACAAAGTAGAGTGGAACTACTACTTCCTGTGATTTTGAAACTATACTTCCATTGATGCAACCTAAAATTGCCTTTGCCCTTTTTGCAGCCACATCACCCTGCTGACTCATATTCAGCTTGTGATCGACTACAACTCCAAGATACTTTTCATACGTACTATTGCCAAGCCAGGTATCTCCCACTTTACACTTGTGCATTTGATTTCTCTTTCCTCAATGAAGAACTTTGCACTTGTCTTTGTTAAATTTCATTATGTTATTTTCTGGTTATATCATTTTGAGTGTTGTTCTGTCTTCTAAGGTAGTAGCTATCCCACCCAATTTTGTGTCATCTGGAAATCTGATAAGCATCCCTCTGCCCTTCCTCCAAGTCATTAATAAAAATGTTCAAGTGCACAGGGCCACCAAGCCCTATAGCACCCCACTTGATACCTCTCTCCAGTTTGATGTGGAACTGTTGATGAGAGCTCTGAGTACGATTCTCCAGCCAGCTGTGGATCCACCTAGTAGTAGTGCCATCCAGCCCACAACTGGCTTGCCAATCAGAATATCATGGGGCACTTTGTCAAATGCCTTGCTGAAGTCAAGGTTGATTATGTCCACAATCTACTAAGGGAGTTACCAAATCAGGAAATGATATAATATTAGACTGGCAGGACTTGTTCTTGACAAATCCATGCTGGTTTCTAGTGATCACTTCATTAGTGTCAAGCACATTATAGATCAAGAACATTATAATCTGCTTTAGAATCTTCCCAGGTATTGATGTCAGACTGACTGGTCTATAATTCCCTAAAATACTTCCTTTTTTCCCCCTTTGAAGAGAGGGACATTTGCCCTCCTCCAGTGCTTCACCTGTTCTCCAGGATTTCTCAAAGGTAATAGACAGAAGTTCTGAGAGCCCACCTGCTAGCTCCTTCAACACCCTAGGGTGCAATACATCTGGACCTGGGGACTTGACCTCATTTAAGATGCTTAGGCATTCCCTGACCATCTCTCCGTCCACCTCAAGCTGCTCCCACCCTTCAGCCTGTGTCACATATGCCAGATGGGGCACAGATCCTCTGTTGGGAGAAAACTGAGCCAAAATAGGAGTTCAGCAGTTCCTCCTTTTCTTTGTCACCTGTCAGCATTTTGCCATCTTCGCTGAGCAGCTGGTCTACCATTACTTTGGTCCTCCTTTTACTTTGAACATATCTGAAGAAGCCCTTTCTGTTATTCTTAGCATCCCTCATCAACCTCCGCCCATTCTGAGCTTTAGCCTTCCTGACACCATCTTTGCAGTTCTGGGCTATCTGCCTCTACACCTCCTCAGTGGCCTTCCACCTCCTATATGCGTCCTTTTTTATTTTCAGATCAGGGCTAAGCTTTTTGTGTAGCCACAATGGCTGCTTCTGTTGTCTTCCAGTTCTTGTTCCTAATTGGGATTTTTTCTGACTGAGCCTTTAGTATCTCCTTCTTTAGGACCTCCCATCCCTCTTGAACTCCTCTTCCTGTTAGGTTTTCCTGCCATGGAGTCCCACTTATCATGGCTTTGGGTTGATTAAAATCAGCTTTCCTGAAGCCCAAGCTACACATTTGAGTAGACACAGCCTTAGTTTTCCTTAAAATAAAAAACTCAAGCATTATGTGGTCACTTTCCCCCAAAGTTCCTGCTACTTTCACCTCAGTTAACTCTTCTGTCTTGGTCAGAGTCAAGTCAAGGATGGCTGATATCAACTTTCCTTCCTCTACCCTCTGAAGGAGAAAGTTGTCAGCAAGGCAAGTCAGGAATTTCCTGGAGAGACCCTGCTTGGCAGTTTGTGCCCCAACAGATATCAGAGTAATAAAAGTCCCCCGTTACTACTACTTCATGCTTTCCTGACATATCTGCAATTTGCTTTTGGAAAGGTTCATCCACATCTTCTCCTTGGTTGGGTGGTCGACAGTAGACTCCAACCACAGAATGGTGCAATGGGTGGCTACCAGGGAAAGAGCCTTTTCTGTAGTGCCCCCCCCCCCCGTGGAATGTCATTCCAAGGTAGATCCGAATGGCATCTTCGCTGTATACATTTAGATGATAGGTTAAAACCTTCCTCTTCCAGCAGGCATTTAATCTTTTGTTTTGTTCTGATTATTAACTTTACTGCTGACTCTTTAATGTTTTAATATTTTGATAATTTCATTGTTATATTTATTGTTTTGGTTATTTTTTCATTGTTTGGTGTGTTTTTATTATTGTAAAACAAGCCAGGTGTACCTACCAGTTGGGCAGCATATAAACCGAATAAACTACATTCCTAATAGACTACTGCAATGTGTGGGGCTGCCTTTGAAGACTGCTTATAAACTGCTATCAGCACAAAATGCGGCAGCTACGTTGTTGGTTGGTATGAGCCACAGGGAACATACCAGAGCAAGAGCTGCTCTGATGGCTTTCTAATTGTTCACAGGCACAATTCAAAGTGTTGGTTTTACCTTTTAAAACCCTTTATGACTTTGGCCCTGGGCATCTAAATCACCGCTTTCTCTTGCTTGGATCGACCCAGGCTCCAACTTTTGTCAGAAGCCCTACCTCAGTACACCTGCCTTCACAGATGATGCCGGTGGCAGTCAGGGAGAGGACCTCTTTGGGAATGGCAGCCATCTATGGAATGTCCTCTCCAAATAGGTTTGACTGGCATAATCTTTGCTAAATTTTAGGTGCCAGGTGAGCTTTTCATGGACAGCAATTTAGATTTTATCTGCTGAGAGGTTTTGCACAAGCTCTTGTGTTTCTTTTATTGCGTATCTTATTCTGCTACTATTTGAATTGGCTTTTTAAATATGTGTTGTTCGTTTTAATGTGTTTTTGTTTCTCAGCTATAAGAACCACATTAGAAACTTCCCCAGAATTGAAAAGCAGAATATATGCATTTTCAAATAAAATAAATAAAGAATATGCCCTGACATATACAGGCAGCCTGACCACAAGACTGAGTTGCTCTGAATCAAGTATCTCAGTTCTTGAGGAATGTCTGAGGAAAGGTCTCTTGGCATGCCTCTCAAAGGCAATGAAGAACGAGCTTCAATGAGGAGGCAGCTCCTCTCCACAAACACAGCAATGCAAGGCTACTTTTAAACAGATCAGCCAAGCACGGGGGGGGGGGGGGATTTCCAAGACCACTGATATTTGACTGAGGAATCATGCACAACGGCAATTCCCCATTCATTCATTTCAAATGGTCTAGGCATGTTGGCAAGGTGCTGCAAAGATCAGCCAGAGCAGAACTCAAAAGTCTCTCTTCATTTATTTCTTTGAGGATACTCACAAGGAACATAGCCCTCACCTGCTTCCTGCTCACCACTCCCAAGACTGGGGGAAGAAACTAAGTACATCACAGAAAGAAGCAGGCTGTTAGCAGCAAAGACAGACTCGTTCTGCTCCAGCCAATACTCACTGCAGAGGAAGGGTCTATGAGTCAGCAGGGATGGAAGCTGCACTGCAGCACCCATCCCAAATACCCCAGCCGGCTGTCTGCTTGCCCACCCTTCAGCAATATGCTCTGCTCCAAGCTTTCCTGGTTGCTTACAGTTGTTCCCGCTCTGCACAAACAGAAGGACATGGTCTCCCCAAAAGATGCTAGAATGTTCCCCCAAGCACTTGTACAAAGTGGAGCTGCAACTGGGAGGTTCGTTAGTAATGCTGCAGTTTCACTCCAATGATGTTGATTAGGATTCTCGGGGAGAGCCAATTTGGGCTTTTTTGCTGACAGCTGCTAGGGAGGCCTCAGCCCCCCCCCCCCCCCGGGCAGAGAAGAGGGCCCTTCCTGGCACTCCACTTCGCCGGAGCGGTTCTCAGTGGGCTCGCCTGCCTTTCCCCCTGCCAGGCTGGCATTTCTGAGGGCACGGGCATGATGCTCACAGCCCAGCTGCAGACCCTCAGCGGGCATGTAGCTGGAGCCTCAGTCCCTCGTCTCCCGGCGGATTTGTCCCCTAGTCAATTTTTGAGTCGTTTTCGCGCAGAGGCGCCAGCGACGACGCCCGTGCAGGCCGGGCTGCGCTACCACACGCGAGGGAGGGGATGGGCCGTTGAACAGAGGGGCTTCCCGTCTCAAGCAGGACGGCCGGGAGGCGCCGCAAGGCCACCGGGCTCGCCCCGGAGCGGGAGCGGGAGCGGCGCAGGAGCACCGCCGCAGCGCGCCGCTCGCGGCACGCGCCGCGCTTCCCGGCGGCGGCGGCCCTCGGGCTCCCGGACAGGCCGCCTTCCGCGGACGCCCGCTCGCGTCCGCGCAGCCGGCAGCCCGAGCCCGGCTCCGGCCTCGTCCCAGGCCTGGCCGTGCTGCGCCGCGGCCGCGGCCGGGCGAGGGGCGCCCTGCGGAGGGCACGGCGCTTCCCGCAGGGCCGTTCTGAGGCGGCGGCGGCCGCGCCCGCTCTCGCGCCGCCTCGGCGCGGACAGAGGAGCCCCCGGCGGCGGCGACCCGGCGAAGGCGCCGGGCCCTCTCCAGGGTGCTGACGGCCGGCAGGCCCCGCCCGCCCGCCCGCCCGCCCGCGGATCCCGGCGGGGAAGACCCTGCTGGCCGGGGCTGCCGCGCCCGCCGCCCGCCGCCCGGCTCACCGCGCTCGAGGCTCCGGCGCACCGCCGCCCGCTCCGGCTCCGTCGCGACCTCGCCGATCACGGCCAGCAGCGCGTGGCGGCTCCCGCTGCAGGGCGCGGCCGGCGTCTCCATAGCAACCGGCGGCCCGCTCTGCAGAGGCTGCTGCTGGAGCTGCTGCGCGCGCCTCTTAAGGAACCCCCGCCGCGCCGCGATTGGCTCTCGCCGCGCACGTGGCCCGGCGCCCGGCCGCCCCGCCCCGCCCCGCCCGGCCCGGCCCGGCCCGCGGCCTCGAGCGTCGCCGGCTCCCGCGGGCCGCCGCCGTAGCCCGCGCCCGCGGGGCGCTCCGGGAGGAGGCCGGGCCGGCGCCGCGCGCTCGCGCTCCGGGCAGAGGCGGAGCCCTCGCCGGGCTGCCGAGGGCAGGGGCGGCCGGGCGCCGCTCCCCCGGGCTGAAGCCCGCTGTCTGGGCGCTGGGCGCTCGCAGTCATGATGTGTCACGTCGATAATGGCCGAAATGTATAGAAAATAAAACTCAGGTTTGCGCCACAGAACGCACTCGCTGCCACCCCAAATCATTCACCCAAACATAGAGGACTGGGTTTGTTTGTTTACAATATTTATATACTGCTCCTCATCAGAAGATTTTGGAGCGCTGAACAACATGATAGAAGAATAAAACAATGGTTAAAAGAGTTAAAACATTTTTTTAAAAAAGACAAACCCCAACAAAGTGGAGTTTAACAAACCACAGCTGGTCATGCAAGGAAGGCCTCTTGAAAGGACATCTTCAGGAGGCACTGGAAGGAACACAATGTTGGCGCCTGCCTGACCTCTAAAGGTAGGGAATTCCACAGGAAGGGGGCCACCACACTGAAGGCTATTTTCCTGGTGGACTCCAACTGGGCCATGGGTCCATGTGGAACCACTGGGAACATGCCCTCTGATGACCTCAGTGACCGGGGGGGGGGGTTAGTAAGGAAGGAGGCGCTCTCTCAGGTACGCTGGCCCTTAAACCTGGCCCAGTAGCAAATAGGCAGCCAGTGCAGTTCCCTCAGCAAAGGAGTTACACGATGAAAAGGGGCAGCTCCCACAAACAGCCAAGCTGCTGCATTCTGCACTAGCTCCAGCTTCCAGACCGGCCTCAAGGGCAGCCCCACATAGAGCGCATTGCAGTAATCCAGTCTTGAGGTTACTAATGCCTGTACCACTGTGGTCAAGCTATCCCTGTCCAGGAGAGGCCGTAGCTGGCGAACCAGCCAAAGCTGGTAAAAGGCACTCCGAGCCGCCACAACCACTTGGGCCTCCAGCAACAATGATGGGCCTAGGAGTACCACTAGACTACAGAGCTGATCTTTCAGAGGGAGTGCAGCCCCATCCAGAACAGGCAATGAGCCTATGTCCCCGATCCAGGAACCACTCACCCACAGGGCTTCCATCTTGCCAGGATTCAGCTTCAGTTTATTGGCCCTCATCCAGCCCATTACTGAGTCTAGGCACTGATTCAGGACTTGCACAGCCTCTCTTGATTCAGATGTCACATGGAGAGAGTGCTGCGTGTCATCAGCATACTGATGGCGTTTAGCTCCAAATCCCCTAATGACCACTCCCAGCGGCTTCATATAGATGTTAAACAACATTGGGGACAAAATGGTACCCTGCAGCACCCCATATTTCAATTGCCAAGGGGCCAAGGAATAGTCACCCAGTGTTTCTGAAATCGGCCCCGTAGGTAGAACCAGAACCACTAGCACAATGCCTCCAATACCCATCCCGTGGAGTCGATCCAAGAGGATACCATGGTTTGTTGTTGTTCAGTCGTTCAGTCGTGTCCGACTCTTCGTCACCCCATGGACCATAGCACGCCAGGCCTTCCTGTCCTGCGCTCTCTCCCGGAGCGTGCTCAAGTTCATATTCATTGCATCGGTGATGCAATCTAACCATCTCATCCTCTGCCGTCCCCTTCTCCTTTTGCCTTCAGCCTTTCCCAGCATCAGGGTCTTTTCCAGGGAGTTTTCTCTTCGCATTAGGTGGCCAAAATATTGGAGCTTCAGCTTCAGGATCTGTCCTTCCAATGAGCACTCAGGGTTGATTTCCTTTAGGATGGACTGATTTGACCTCCTTGCAGTCCAGGGGACTCGTAAGAGTCTTCTCCAGCACCACAGTTCGAAAGCATCAATTCTTCGGCGCTCAGCCTTCCTTATAGTCCAGCTCTCACAGCCATACATTACTACTGGGAAAACCATAGCTTTGATTAGACGGACCTTTGTCGGCAAGGTGATGTCTCTGCTTCTTACTATGCTGTCTAGGTTTGCCATAGCTTTCCTCCCAAGGAGCAAGCGTCTTTTAATTTCATGGCTACAGTCACCGTCTGCGGTGATCTTGGAGCCCAAGAAAGTAAAATCTGTCACTGCTTCCATTTCTTCCCCTTCTATATGCCAGGAAGTGATAGGGCCAGATGCCATGATCTTAGTTTTTTTAATGTTGAGTTTCAAACCAGCTTTTGCACTCTCCTCTTTCACCCTCAACAAGAGGCTCTTGAGATCCTCTTCGCTTTCTGCCATTAGGGTGGTATCGTCTGCATATCGGAGGTTGTTGATAATTCTCCCAGTAATCTTAATTCCGACCTGTGATTCATCCAACCCGGCGTTTCTCATGATGTACTCTGCATATAAGTTAAATAAGCAGGGTGACAATATGCAGCCTTGTCGTACTCCTTTCCCAATTTTGAACCACTTGGTTGTTCCATGTCTGGTTCTTACTGTTGCTTCTTGACCCTCGTACAGGTTTCTCCGGAGACAGGTAAGGTGGTCTGGTACCCCCATCACTTTAAGAATTTGCCACAGTTTGTTGTGATCCACACAATCAAAGGCTTTCGCATAGTCAATGAAGCAGAAATAGACGTTTTTCTGGAATTCTCTTGCTTTCTCCATGATCCAGTGAATGTTGGCGATTTGATCTCTAGTTCCTCTGCCTCTTCGAAACCCAGCTTGTACTTCCGGTAGTTCTCGGTTCACATACTGCTGAAGCCTAGCTTGTAGGATTTTGAGCATCACCTTGCTGGCATGTGAAATGAGCACAATTGTGCGGTAGTTTGAACACTCTTTGGCTTTGCCCTTCTTTGGAAGTAGATTGTAAACTGACCTTTTCCAGTCTTGCGGCCATTGTTGAGTGTTCCAAATTTGTTGGCATATTGAATGCAGCACTTTAACAGCATCATCTTTTAGGATTTTAAATAGCTCAGCTGGAATACTGTCATCTCCGCTAGCTTTGTTGTTACTAATGCTTCCTAAGGCCCACTTGACTTCACGCTCGAGAATGTTCTGCTCAAGTTCAGTGACCGCACTATCATGGCTCTCAGGGACATTCAGATCTTTCCTGTATAGTTCTTCTGTGTATTCTTTCCACCTCTTCTTAATCTCATCTGCATCTGTTAGGTCCCTGCCTTCTTTGTCCTTTATCATGCCCGTCTTTGCACAAAACGTTCCCTTGAGATCTCCGATTTTCTTGAAGAGATCTCTAGTCTTTCCCATTCTGTTGTTTTCCTCGATTTCTTTGCATTGTTCATTTAAGAAGGCCTTCTTGTCTCTCCTTGCTATTCTCTGGAACTCTGCATTCAGTTGGATATATCTTCCCCTTTCTCCCTTGCTTTTTGCTTCCCTTCTTTCCTCAGCTACCTGTAAAGCCTCATCAGCCAGCCACTTGGCTTTCTAGCATTTCTTTTTCTTTGGGATGGATTGAGTTGCTGCCTCCTGAACAATGTTACGGACCTCCATCCATAGTTCCTCAGCCACTCTGTCTATCAGGTCTAATCCCTGAAATCTATTCCTCACCTCCACTGTATGTTCATAAGGGATATGATTTAGGTCATACCTGAATGGTTTAGTGGTTTTCCCTACGTTCTTCAATTTAAGCTGAAATTTTGCAAGAAGCAGCTCATGATCTGAGCCACAGTCAGCTCCAGGTCTTGTTTTGACTGACTGTATAGAGCTTCTCCATCTTTGGCTGCAAAGGACATAATCTGATTTCGATATTGACCATCTGGTGATGTCCATGTGTAGAGTCACCTCTTGTGCTGTTGGAAAAGAGTGTTTGCTATGATCAGCGTGTTCTCTTGGCAAAACTCTATTAGCCTTTGTCCTGCTTCATTTTGTACACCAAGGCCATGCCTGCCTGTTATCCCGGTGATTCTTGACTTCCTACTTTAGTATTCCAATCCCCTATGATGAAGAGGACATCTTTTTTTGGTGTTAGTTCTAGAAGGTGTTGTAGGTCTTCATAGAACCGATCAACCTCAGCTTCTTCGGCATCAGTGGTTGGGGCATAGACTTGAATTACTGTGATGTTGAATGGTTTGCCTTGGATTTGTACTGAGATAATTCTATCGTTTTTAAGATTGTACCCCAGTACTGCTTTTCCCACCCTTTTGTTGAGTATGAGTGCTACACCATTTCTTCTAAGGCAGCGGTTCTCAACCTGTGGGTCATGACCCCTTTGGGGGTCAAACGACCCTTTCACAGGGGTCGCCTTAGACCATCACTACGACAACTTGGAAGGGCTCAGCTGGGTGGATTACAGCGAGCCTGGCTGCTCCGACGGGGCGCGCTGCGCGTCTTGCCAGCATGACGCTTACGATACGCTCAGCTCCGACGGTGAGTGGAGGAGGCGTCGGGCCGACGGCGACCTGCCGCCCCCGAGGGGGCTTTTCTGCCTGCCCCCACCGGCTTCTCTCTCCCTCGCCACCCCGCTCCCGTCTCACCTCGCTCTCGTCGCTTCACTACACAAAGGCATTGCTGTTGTGTCCCGCTGCTCCGGGGTGAGCTCGGAGGGGCGCCAGGCGCTGGACGGGACCGGCGGGGTTTCGTGGCAGGCTTCGTGGGCAGGCTCCGTGGGCAGGCTCCGCAACAGGCCCAGGGCTTGCCTCCGACCATGTGAAGAGTTCCGGAGATGGGCCTATCCAGGAGGCGAGAGAGGATAGGGATGGGGATGAGGAGGTTGGTCTTGAGCCAACCCTTCGAGGTTAACCATCAAAAGAAGCCCAAAATCTTTGGGTAAAATCCAGCTAAAGCCCTACTTAACGTAGACGCATTGAAATGAATGGGACTGACGTTCATAGAATCATAGAATAGTAGGGTAGGAAGGGTCCTATAAGGCCATCGAGTCCAACCCCAAGGTAGTCATGATGGTTTTAAGTCCCGTTCATTTTAATGGGTCTACTCTAAAAAGGGCTTTAGTTGGATTTTATCCAGAGTTGCCCAATTGCCCAGCTGTGGATTTTGAAATTATTGCCTGGCTTCCCGCCCGTCTTGGCCTTTTACGTAAAGAGAGGAATGGTGTCTCTGAGCGTGTGCAGAGTTGCAGCTGTGAGAAGATGCAGAGTGGGCCTCTTGAGTGTGTGTAAAGGTCTTGGGCATGTGCAAAATGGCCCTGTTGGAAGAGAACACCGGAGAGGCAGTCAAATGGGGTGAGTGGGCTATGGGTGTCATTAAGGCTGCAATTAAATGTGTGCTTATGTGGGAGTAAGCTTACTTGAGAGTAAGCCCCTATTGAACTGACAGCGGGGCTCACTTCCTGGGCAGGACCAAGGTATTTGGGTGCCTGAAGCAGAAAATCCAAACATAATTCTTCCTGCTACCAAATTCATGCTAACATGAGACCTGACCCATCAAGACATGCTCCTACACAAGCCCCATTGAAAGTGCAAGTGCTTTCAGTGTGGGGCACACACAGGGGAACGCCCTGGTGGGTTGTGCACCAGAGATCAGACCATCTGCCTCCAACTGCTGTGCGTGTTTTAGTTTATAAAGTTTTATAGTAACTTTCAGTTTTTTAAGGGATCAATGACACAAAGCAAATGGCAAGATCATGTGGGGTGAGGGAGTAAGGGAAAAGACCGGGAGGAGAACATAAAGATGCAGAGGGATAAAATCATACCATCAGAGTTGGAATGAACTCTGGTCCAGGGATGGGGAACTGTTCTGGCCCCAGGGGCCGGATTGCCTCCTGGGACAACCTCTGGGGGCAGGATGATGTTGGGGTGGGCTCACTCTCTCCTGAAGCACCACCTCCTTTCTCCAAAGCCCCCACTCCTGACATCTTTAACTGCTCAGAGATATTTTTTAAAAATATGATAAGCGATAAATAAATCTATGAAATAAATAATAAAGAAACAATCAAAGTCTCTTTTTCCATGTGTTGAGAATATGATGGGGTGCTTAGCCTTCCGCAATCTGGTGCCTTCCCAATGTGTTGCACAGCATCTCCCATCATCCCCAGCCAGCTTGGCCAACTGAACAGGCTGGGGATGCTAGGAGTTGTTGTTCAGCGCATCAGGAAGGCAGCAGGTTGGGGAAAGTGGCCTAGATAGGTGAGTCTCTTTCACCACAGAGGATGTCTTTCATCCTGCCGAGATCCTTAATCAAGCGGGGAGATACCTAATCAAGGAGGAGGCTCTTGGACTTCCCGACCCAAGTGTCTTATTTTCTGACCATCTTGAATTCCACCAGCTGAGTTCATGCCTGATCTGATGGGTTATGTAAGCTGTAGATGCTGTCTGCTCCTCTCCAGTCCAATACTCCAGTCCCCATTTGGGGTTGTTATATTAAGACTGTTACCCATGCTACACCATGCTTCAAGACAAAATTTCATTTATTTGTAATTAGAAATAAATATTTCACAATATATAATTACATATTGGTTTTGTGATTAATCACTATGCTTTAATTATGTTCAATTTGTAACAATGAAAATACATCCTGCATATCAGATATTTACATTACGATTCATAACAGTAGCAAAATTACAGTTATGAAGTAGCAACGAAAATAATTTTATGGTTGGGGGTCACCACAACATGAGGAACTGTATTAAAGGGTCGCGGCATTAGGAAGATTGAGAACCACTGCTCTAGTTCCTTCCTCTACATTCTGTAGGAGGAAGTTATCTGCCACACAAGTCAAGAATTTCCTGGAGGGGCCATATTTTGCAGAATTTGTCTCCCAACAAATATTGGGGAAATTGAAGTCCCCCATTACTACTAAACCCCTTCATGGAACACTGCCTTGTTGTGGCAAAGGGGCTTGAGTAACTCAGTGAAGCCATAAGCTATGCTGTGCAGGACCACCCAAGATGGACAGGTCATGGTGGAGAGTTCTGACAAAATGTGGTCCACTGGAGAAGGAAATGGCAACCCACTCCAGTATTCTTGCTAAGAAAACCCCATGGAATGTATCACAAGGCTAAAAGAGATGACGCCAGAAGATGAGCCCCTCAGGTCGGAAGGTGTCCAATATACTACTGGGGAAGAGCAGAGGGAATTTCCAAGTAGTGCCAGAAAGAGTGCAACGGCTGGGCCAAAGCCGAAAGGACACTCAGCTGTGGATGTGTCTGGTGGTGAAAAGAAAGTCCGATGCTGTCAAGAACAATATTGTTTAGGAACCTGGAATGTCAGATCAATTAATCAAGGTAAGCTGGAGGTAGTCAAACATGAGATGGCAAGATTGAACATGGACATCTTGGGAATCAGCAAACCACAATGGACAAGCATGGACAAATTTAATTCAGGTGACAATTATATCTACTACTGTGGGTAAGAATCCCTTAGAAGAAATGGAGTAGCACTCATAGTCAACAAAAGGGTGGGAAAAGCAGTACTGGGGTACAATCTCAAAAACGCTAGAATGATCTCAGTACAAATCCAAGGCAAACCATTCAACATCACAGTCATTTAAGTCTATGCCCCAACCACTGATGCTGAAGAAGCTGAGGTTGATCGGTTCTATGAAGACCTACAACACCTTCTAGAACTAACACCAAAAAAAGATGTCCTCTTCATCATAGGGGAGTGGAATGCTAATATAGGAAGTCAAGAAATCACCGGGATAACAGGCAAGCATGTACAAAATGAAGCAGGACAAAGGCTAATAGAGTTTTGCCAAGAGAACACGCTGATCATAGCAAACACTCTTTTCCAACAGCACAAGAGGCGACTCTACACATGGACATCACCAGATGGTCAATATCGAAATCAGATTATGTCCTTTGCAGCCAAAGATGGAGAAGCTCTATACAGTCAGTCAAAACAAGACCTGGAGCTGACTGTGGCTCAGATCATGAGCTGCTTCTTGCAAAATTTCGGCTTAAATTGAAGAACGTCGGGAAAACCACTAAACCATTCAGGTATGACCTAAATCATATCCCTTATGAATATACAGTGGAGGTGAGGAATAGATTTCAGGGATTAGACCTGATAGACAGAGTGCCTGAGGAACTATGGATGGAGGTCCGTAACATTGTTCAGGAGGCAGCAACTCAATCCATCCCAAAGAAAAAGAAATGCAAGAAAGCCAAGTGGCTGTCTGATGAGGCTTTACAGGTAGCTGAGGAAAGAAGGGAAGCGAAAAGCAAGGGATATACCCAACTGAAAGCAAATTTCTAGAGAATAGCAAGGAGAGACAAGAAGGCCTTCTTAAATGAACAATGCAAAGAAATCAAGGAAAACAATAGAATGCGAAAGACTAGATGTCTTTTCAAGAAAATCGGAGATATCAAGGGAATGTTTTGTGCAAAGATAAGCATGATAAAGGACAAAGAAGGCAGGGACCTAACAGAAGCAGATGAGATTAAGAAGAGGTGGCAAGAATACACAGAAGAACTATACAGAAAAGATCTGAATATCCGTGAGAGCCATGACAGTTTGGTCACTGAACTTGAGCCGGACATCCTAGAGAGTGAAGTCAAGTGGGCCTTAGGAAGCATTAGTAACAACAAAGCTAGCGGAGATGACAGTATTCCAGCTGAGCTATTTAAGATCCTAAAAGATGATGCTGTTAAAGTGCTGCACTCAATATGCCAACAAATTTGGAACACTCAACAATGGCCACAAGACTGGAAAAGGTCAGTTTACATTCCAATTCCAAAGAAGGGCAACGCCAAAGAGTGTTCAAACTACCGCACAATTGCGCTCATTTCACATGCCAGCAAGGTGATGCTCAAAATCCTACAAGCTAGGCTTCAGCAGTATGTGAACCGAGAACTACCGGAAGTACAAGCTGGGTTTCGAAGAGGCAGAGGAACTAGAGATCAAATCGCCAACATTCGCTGGATCATGGAGAAAGCAAGAGAATTCCAGAAAAACGTCTATTTCTGCTTCATTGACTACGCGAAAGCCTTTGATTGTGTGGATCACAACAAACTGTGGCAAATTCTTAAAGAGATGGGAGTACCAGACCACCTAACCTGTCTCTGGAGAAACCTGTACGAGGGTCAAGAAGCAACGGTAAGAACCGGACATGGAACAACTGATTGGTTCAAAATTGGGAAAGGAGTACGACAAGGCTGTATATTGTCACCGTGCTTATTTAACTTATATGCAGATTACATCATGAGAAACGCCAGGTTGGATGAATCACAGGTCGGAATTAAGATTGCCGGGAGAATTATCAACAACCTCAGATACGCAGACGTTACCACCCTAATGGCAGAAAGCGAAGAGGATCTAAAGAGCCTCTTGTTGAGGGTGAAAGTGGAGAGTGAAAAAGCTGGTCTGAAACTCAACATTAAAAAAAATAAAATCATGGCATCTGGCTCCATCACTTCCTGGCATATAGAAGGGGAAGAAATGGAAGCAGTGACAGATTTTACTTTCTTCGGCTCCAAGATCATCACAGATGGTGACTGTAGCCATGAAATTAAAAGACGCTTGCTCCTTGGGAGGAAAGCTATGGCACACCTAGACAGCATAGTAAGAAGCAGAGACATCACCTTGCCAACAAAGGTCCGTCTAATCAAAGCTATGGTTTTCCCAGTAGTAATGTATGGCTGTGAGAGCTGGACTCTAAGGAAGGCTGAGTGCCGAAGAATTGATGCTTTCGAACTGTGGTGCTGGAGAAGACTCTTACGAGTCCCCTGGACCGCAAGGAGGTTAAATCAATCAATCCTAAAGGAAATCAACCCTGAGTGCTCATTGGAAGGACAGATACTGAAGCTCAAATATTTTGGCCACCTAATGCGAAGAGAAAAGTCACTGGAAAAGACCTTGATGCTGGGAAAGATTGAAGGCAAAAGGAGAAGGGGAAGGCAGAGGATGAGATGGCTAGATAGCATCACCGATGCAATGAATATGAACTTGAGCACACTCTGGGAGAGAGCAGAGGAAGGCCTGGCATGCTATGGTCCATGGGGTCATGAAGAGTCGGACACAACTTAACGACTGAACAAATTACTACTAAATCATGCTTCCTTGAAACATTGGATATTTGCTTTTTAAAAGTTCCATCCTCGTCTTCTCCTTGATTGGGTGGCCGGTAGTAGGCTCCAACCACCAGGTTCCTTTTATTCTTTGCTCCATTTATTTTGATCCAGATGCTCTCGATGGGTCTACCAAGCTCATCCTCCTGTATTTCTGTGCAGAGATATGTATTTTTCACATACAGTGCAACCCCACCTCCCTTTCTGTTCCTCCTGTTCTTTTTGAAGTTATATCCTTCAATTGCTGTATCCAGTCATGAGAGTCATCCCACCAAGTCTCAGTTATACCTATCAAGTCATAATTTCCCTCTTGTATTAAGAGTTCAAGTTCGTTCTGTTTGCTTCCCATACTCTGGGCATTAGTATATAGACATCGAAGACCACGTGCCTCATAGACTGGCTTTCTTCCTATATGTGTCTGAAGACTATTATTGGGCGCTATTAGAGCTGTTCTCTCCATTGTGGTGCATGAGCCTTCGTCCCTTGTTACCGCCAACTTTACATCTCCCTTCCCCATAGGATTGTTTAAAGCCCTCCTGATGAAGTTCTTCATGCTGTGGCTTCCTGCAGCCCACTTACCTCTTTGCCTCTGTCTCCTTTGTCTCTTCTACCTCCTGGTGAGCTCACTGCCACTCAGAAGGAAAAAGGACAGCCCGCTGGGCTTCCTGCAGTCCACTTACCTCTTAGTAATGCAAAAGGGGGCTTCATGTGTGTAATGCACAAAGCCCTCCTTCTTGGCCCACCACCAAAATCATTAAGGACCTCTACCTGATGGAATTCCCTCCCAAGAGAGATGTGGCAGGCTCCATCTGTGGCTGTTTTTAAAGAGCCTCCCCTCATTTTATTAAACTTACCTAAACAAAAGTTCAAAGGGGGGAAACATAAATACAAATATCGACTTTAATGCATTATAAGTATTAGATAACAATATAATCTGAATTAACAAACTACAAATCCAGTATCTAATATATTGGCATATAATCCAGTGCATAAATGAAAATTAAGAAAAACCATCTTCTATCTATCTATCTATCTATCTATCTATCTATCTCTCTCTCTCTCTGATTAGAAAGCCAGCATGGTGTAGTGGCTAGAGTGCTGGACTGGGAGTCGGGAGATCCGGGTTCTAGTCCTCACTTGGCCATGGAAGCTCACTGGGTGACTTTGGGCCAGTCACATACTCTCAGCCCAACCTACCTCACAGGGTTGTTGTTGTGAGGATAAAATGGAGGAGGAGGAGGGTTATGTACGCCACCTTGAGTTCCTTGGAGGAAAAAAGGCGGGATATAAATGTAATAAATGAATGAAATGAAATGAATGAATGATTACAAATGGAACAACTCAATGAAATCAGACCAAATTTCTTGAAAGTCCTCTTCCTTGTTACTCTCTTCGCAGCCATCCGTGGTTTTCTCCCAGAAAATGTGGATTTTCAAGAAGGCATTTTGTTGTGTTTTTTGTTTGATGCGGGTTTCCCTGCGGTTGCAAGCCATCTGTCCCTGCTCCAAACCGACTTCGCATTATGCAGCAGGTGTGTTATAGGCGTGTAGTACTTGTGTCACACTGTGATGCCCCTTTACTCCCCCTGTCCCTTCACAGCTGTGCAGTTACAGAGGCACAGAGAAGCGTTTTCATTTATTTAATCACACTTTCGCACATTTTTGCAGCTTATCTTTGCAATGGTTGCTTTTGGACTCAGAGCCCAAAGTCTTGGGGGAGGACCAACTTTGCCCCGGTCACCATTTTGGAGTGATGGGTAGGCACGTACTGCTCACACTTGTCAATGCGAACCATCGCGAGAGGCTCAGGCTGGGGAACTGACAAAGAGATGGTGTGGAAATGAAGGAGCAAAGAACACCCTCTTTTTACCTAACGAGGGACGGAAAGACACAACAGAAACCCTAAAATACAAAACAGCCACTGAAGTGTTGCACCCTCATGCTCACGGGCCTGCACAGCTGTGCCTTAAAGTGTAATGGCAAAAAAAGGGCACGGCGCAGTCTGTTAGGGACGTCCGCAGTAAATCTTGAGTGTATCCCAGCAGAAGCTAATTCGAAGCTGAAATGCTACGCAGTTGTGACGGAGTGAAGGGTGAAAGCAGTGCCATGTAGATAGATGGGGCCCAGAGGGTGGTGGTGGTGTGGTCAGGTTCTGAATTGGTATAGAAATTGGCATAAATCCACTCCTCTCCATCCTGCTCACAGCCTTTTTTGGTTGATACGCCAGTAGACTTGCACTAGCAATGCTGATAAATCAGTGTAGATTTGTGCCATCGCATCTGTGTAGCTGCACATGTCAAGTTTTGCCAGCATAGTGAAGCTTCTGGCATATCCTACAGTTGGTGTAACTTGAATATAGGGTCATATAGTCTTTAAAGAGCCAGAGGACTTTGCTGTGTTTTTGTAATTAAAATGTTCATATTCCAGCTTGACAGTAAGGATCATAGCAGTACAGAGTTGGAAAGGACCTCAGAGATCATCTAGTCTAATCCCCTGCTCAACGCACACTCTGCACTGCAGAGTGCAGCTACAGTATCCCTGACAGATCCAGCATCTGCTTAAATACTTCCAATGAAGGAGAACCCACCACCTCTCAAGACAGTCTGTTCCACTGGCGAACAGCTGTCATGGATTGGCAGTTTCTCCTCACCTGTTAAGGTGAAATCTGCTTCCCTTCAGCTTGGTTCTAGTCCTGCCCTCTGGAGCAACAGAGAACTAGTTTGCTCCATCTTCTGCATGGCAGCCTTTCAGATATTTGAAGACAGCTATCATGTCTCCCCTTAATCTTCCCTTATTTTATTTAGTGCTTGATGGGACTGAGTAAAACAAGGATCCATGAAATCAAAAAGGGATCCTCATTATTTCATATGATTTTTAAAGGGGAGACCCACAAAACCACCATCATATGACAGAGTACATCTATTTCCATGGACTGGACCAGAAAAATAATGGATTTTTTGTGGACGCAGCCACAGCGCAAAAACAGGGATCCTTTTGATTTCGTATGATTTTTAGAGAACAAATCCCCCAAACAACCATCATATCACAGGGCACACCTGCCTCCATGGACTAAACCAGAAAAATCATGGATCTGCTACTTGTGGGCGCAGCCACGGAACAAAAACAGGGATCCGAGTCAGGGATCCTCATCATTTTTACAGGGAAAGGCACCCCAAACACCTTCATATCGCAGAACACATCCATGCCCAGGGAATGAGGGACAAATAACATAGATATGGGGCTTCATAGCACCGTGATGTTATAAAACTACGGATAAGACACACAATTCAATACGGATCCTCTGAATTTTTATCTTGGGATCCCCCCTCCTCCCATCAAAGCACAGAATTCATCTTTGTCCAAGTATGTGCACTAAGAATCCCAGATCTGCTGCTTCACCTCAAATAGTGTGAACTATTTATACGAGGCATGAATCCTGATGTATCATCTGGATTTTATATGTAGGGCATTCAAAATCATAGCTGAATCACAAAGCAAATCCGTATCAGTGGCATGGATCCTATATTTCTCAGATCCAGGATAGCAAGAAAAGAAAAAGGATTCAAGATGCAGTTCCTTATGGGTCCTCTGGATTTTTATATAGTTGTATGCCCTGGCCGTGGGCCGCTAAGGTTTAGAGGTGCCAAGACAGTGATAAGCGAAATCCAGGTTTGCTTACAAGGAGACTTTACTGAGTACTTACAGCACACAGGTGTACCCAATGGTTGGATCAGACAGCTTCTCCGAACCCAGAGCCAAGGGGTAAAATGGGTCTTATACCATACATATTAGCAGTGAGGCAGCATGACAGAAGCAAGCGTTAATTAGCGTTCATCTGCAACTTTCCCAGCATAGACTAACAGTGCTTGGTGAGGAGGAAAGCAATCAGAACTTTCCCAGCATAGATACCTGTAGCTTAGCACAAACAGAGCTCCACTTCCCAGGCGCATCCTAGGCCCTGATAAGATACCAGAGCTAGTTAGCGTGGTAACTAGCGGCGATATCGACCTTTGACTCATCTGACCAGCCAAGAGGCCCACTAGCAAGAGAACTGCACTAATAAAGCATTATGGATCTCTAGGCCCCTCTAAAACTACTGGTGACTTGGTTACAGGCCTGGGACCATTACAATAGTGTCCTCACAAATGCATCATCACATCACAGATCACATCCATGGCCACAGAGCAAAGTATTAAAAGTCTCCTAATGACCCCACTCAGCAGTTTCAATGTGGCCCTTAAGTAGCATGTTGGACAAGATGGAACCTTGTTGGACCCCAAAGCATGCCATGGAGTTTAGCACACACACCCTAGCACCACCTTCTGTAAATGGCCATCCAAATATGAATGGAACTATTGCAAAGCTGTACCACCACATGCAACTCAGACAGCCTGACCTAAAGGATGCCATGGCTGATGGCATCACAACTCACAGCGAGATCCAGGAGAATCAACTGGGTTGCACCCCCCTTGTATCTCTCTCAGCAAAGCTCAGGGTGACCACCACTGAAACCAGGCCTAAACCCTGACTGAAGGTGGATCTAGAAAATCAATTTCATCCATGAGTGATGGGATTTGATCTGCCACCACCCTCTCAAGCACCTCGCCCAGGAAAGGGATTTTAGCTAATGTCCTATAATTATTCAGATCTGCTGGATCCAAGGATGTTTATTTCAGAACTGGTCTCACCACTCTGATCAGTGGGGAAGAACTGATAACCTTCCAAAACGAGCCAGTCACCCTCTCCCTTCTGGATGTCACAAGCCATGAAGGGCAAGGGTTCTTGGGCTAGCTTAAACAAGCACCCTGTCCTCACCCTTGGGGGAAGATGAGCTCTGTGATATGATGGTGGTTTGGGGGATTTGATCTGTAAAAACCATATGAAACCAAGAGGATCCAGCCAGCAGCTGCACCAGGCGGATCCTGAGCCTGCTTCTGCCCCCGCCAAACAAGTACTTAAGGTGGGGCTGCCAGGGGTGGCGCCTCGGTGTGCACCTCGGCGTCGCGCCAAGTGCGACGCTAAGTGCGCGCTTAGCGTCGCACTTGGAGTCGCAAGGAACAGCACCTGAAGACCCACCCACCTGCCTCTCCACAGAGACACCAGCAGCCACAGATACTAGCAGCAAATAGCAGCAGCAGAGGGCAGCAGCTTTAAAGACCAGGGAGAAAGGGGCAAACGTGGATTTTATCTGCTCCTTCTTAGCTGCTGTTCTTTTATCTTTTTACACTGTTGTATATTTTATATCCTAACATTTTAATATGTGCCTGGGAGGACTAGTGAGCAACTCAGGGGGTCGGGGAGGTGCCACTATAACTGTGGTCATGGGCAGGGGGAGGTATGGCATTGGGGGATTAACAGGCCAGCTGAGAAGAGGGGCTAGGCACCTTACAGCTGTCCCCTCTTCTGGTTCTTCCTCCAACCTGATGGTTCCTGGCAGCCTTACCAGTTTGCCCTCGGGCCTGGCGGTGCTGCTGCTGCTGAATGCCAGGTTGGCCCAAAATAAAATCTCCCTCATCCATGATTTGATTGTGGATGAGGGGGCTGACCTGGTATGTATTACTGAGACCTGGGTGGGGGAACTGGGAGGGGTCACTCTCTCCCCGCTGTGCCCTCCTGGGTACTCGGTGCAGCACCAACACCGACTTGAGGGTCGGGGAGGGGGGGTTGCTGTGGTCTATAGGAATTCAATCTCCCTCTCCAGGTTTCCAGCTCATTCGAGTGCAGATCTTGAGTGTTTGTACTTTGTGCTGGGTACCCGGGACAGGTTAGGGATTGTGTTGGTGTACCGCCCACCCCGCTGCCCGTCAAACTCCCTGCCTGAGCTGACGGAGGTGGTCTCGGACTTGGTGTTGAGGACCCCTAGGATGATGGTCCTGGGGGATCTTAACTTCTATGCCGAGGCTGCTGTATCCGGGGCGGCTCAGGACTTCATGGCCGCCATGACAACCATGGGGCTGTCCCAACATGTCATCGGCCCAACGCATATAAAAGGACACATGCTTGATCTGGTTTTCTCGACTGGGCAGGAGGATGGTGATCTGAAAGTGGAGGAATGAACATCTGTCCCTTTGTCATGGTCAGATCACTTCCTGCTGAGGTTTAGACTCCTGGCAGCCTTCCCCCTCTGCAAGGGTGGGGGACCTATTAAAATGGTCCGCCCCCGGAGATTAATGGATTCCGATGGATTCCAGAGGGCTCTGGGGGATTTTCCTGCTGGTATGGCTGGTGCTCCTGTCGAAGCCCAGGTCGCTCTGTGGAATGCAGAGATGACTCGGGCGGTTGACACGATCACGCCCAAGCGCCCTCTCCCTCTGAGCAGAGCCCGGCCAGCTCCTTGGTATACACCTGAGCTGAGGGCAATGAAGCAAGAGGGGAGACGGCTAGAACGCAGGTGGAGGAAAACTCGTGCCGAGTCTGACCAAACACAGGTAAGAGCCCACTATCAAGCCTACTCTGTGGCAGTGAGGGTGGCAAAGAGACAGTTCTTTTCCACCAGCATTGCATCTTCTCAGTGTCGTCCAGTGGAGATTTTCTGAGTGGTTTGTGGCCTGTTACATTCTGGGCCTGGGCGAGAGACGGAGGAACCCTTGGTGGCATGCTGTGATGAGTTTGCACGGCACTTTGAAGATAAAGTCGCTCAGATTCGTCATGAATTAGACACCACGATTAATGCAGTTCCATTGGTAGAGGCATTCAGAGCACCGTCTGGTCCAGTTTTATTGGATGAGTTTCAGTTACTGAGGCCTGAGGATGTGGACAAGGTGCTTGGCCAAGTCCGATCGACCATTTGTGTTCTTGACCCTTGCCCTTCATGGCTTATTAAATCAAACAAGGAGGGGATGTCTGGCTGGGTCTAGGAGGTTGTAAATTCCTCGAGAGAGGGAGTGGTGCCTGCCGCTTTAAAAGAGGCGGTAATTAGACCACTCCTGAAAAAGCCTAAACTGGACCCAGAGGATGTTAACCATTATAGGCCAGTGGCCAACATCCCCTTCCTGGGCAAGGTGCTCCTGGTTGTAGGACAGCTCCAGGCACTGTTGAATGAAACCGATTATTTAGATCCATTTCAATCGGGCTTCAGGCCTGGTTTTGGAACGGAAACTGCCTTGGTCGCCCTGTGGGATGACCTCTGCCGGGAGAGGGACGGGGGAGTGCGACCCTGTTGTTTCTTCTGGACCTCTCAGCAGCTTTCAATACCATCGACCATGGTATCCTTCTGGATAGGTTGTCTGGGTTGGGAGCTGGAGGCACTGCACTACAGTGGTTCCGCTCCTACTTGGATGGCCGATTCCAGAAGGTGGTGCTGGGGGATTATTGCTCTGTGCCATGGCAATTGTGCCATGGGGTTCCACAGGGCTCTATTTTATCCCCCATGCTGTTTAACATCTACATGAAACCGCTGGGGGAGGTTATCCGGAGGTGTGGGCTGAGGTGCCATCAATATGCGGATGACACCCAGCTCTACTTCTCTTTCTCATCAAAACCAGGTGAAGCAGTGGCTGTTCTGAATCAGTGCCTGGGCACAGTAATGGACTGGATGAGGGCCAATAAACAAACTCAATCCAGACAAGACGGAGGTACTGTTAGTGGGTGGTTCATCTGCCTGGCTAGGTGATATTCAACCTGTCCTGGAGGGGGTTGCACTCCCCCTAAAGGATCAGGTTCGTAGTTTGGGGATGCTTTTGGATCCAGAACTGTCACTTGAGGCACAGGTGAACTCAGTGGCACGGAGCACTTTTATCAGCTTAGGCTGGTATACCAACTACGCCCTTATCTGGACGGAGATAGCCTAGCTAGTTATCTACGCTCTGATAACTTCTCGTCTGGATTACTGCAATGCGTTATATGTGGGGCTGCCTTTGAAAATGGTCCGGAAACTTCAGCTGGTCCAAAATAGGGCAGCAAGATTGTTAACAGGGACTGGCCTGCGAGCTCATATTACGCCAGTACTTTTGCAGCTGCGCTGGCTGTCAGTCCATTTCTGGGCCCGATTCAAAGTGCTGGTATTAACATTTAAAGCCCATAACTGCTTGGGGCCAGGTTATCTGAAGGATCGCCTCCTCCCAGATGTGCCTGCCCAGACCTTAAGATCATCGTCAGCAGCCCTTCTCCGTGAGCCCCTGCCAAAGGAAGTGAGGCGGGTGGCTACTCGGAGGAGGGCTCTTTCTGCTGTGGCACCCCGGCTCTGGAATGAGCTCCCTGGTGAGGTTTGCCTGGCACCTACATTGTATTCCTTTCAGCGCCAGGTGAAGACCTTTTTATTTTCCCAGGCATTTTAGCATTCTAAACTTTTAGCTTTGCTGTTTTAAATCTGTATTTTAAACTCCTGCACTGCTGCTTGGTTTTATTGTGGTTGTATTGTTATATTGTGGCTTTAATGTTCTATAAATTTTAAATTGTTTTATTGTGTGCTGTTTGGTTTTAATTTTTGTCAACTGCCAAGAGAGCTTTGGCTATTGGGCGGTACAGAAATAAATAAATATATCTGCCAAGGATCCGTTTTTGTGCCGTGGCTGCGCCCACGAGTGCAAGATCCATGATATTTCTGGTTCAGTCAGTGGAGGCAAACGTGCTCTGTGATACAATGGCGTTTTGGGGTATCTTTCTTGTTAAAACAGTGGGGATCCCGGCCTCGGGTCCTTGTTTTTGCACCATGGCTGTGCCCACGAGTGGCGGATCCGTGATTTTTCTGTTCTAGTCCACGGAAGCAGATGTGCTCTGTGATATGATGGTGTTTTATGTTATCTTTCTTCTAAAAATCATGAGGATGCCTTCCAAGGATCCTCGCTTTTTTGCGGTGGCCTCGCCCAGGGGTGGCGATCTGTGATTTTTCTGTTTCAGTTCATGAAGCTGATGTGCTCTGTGACGTGATGGTGTGTCGGGGTAGCCTTCTTCTAAAAATGAGGATCCCTGCCTCGGAGCCCCGTTTTTGTGCCGTGGCTGCACCCCGAGTGGCGGATCTGTGATTTCCCTGGTTCAGTCCGTGGGGCCAGACGCGCGCTGAGGTGGCGGCGCTTTGGGCGGTCCCCCTTTTAAAAATCATTTGAAACCACGAGGATCCCTTTTCGATTTCATGGATCCTTGTTTCACTTCCTTCCCTGCTCGACGATATTTATATACTGCGAAATGTAATAACCCCCCAATAACGTTCTCTTCTCCAAGACGTTCCGTCCGGGGACTGCCTACCCCAGCAGCGCCACGGGCACCGAGCCCTGCGGGCCTGCTCTGGAGCACCGCGAGGCGCGGGGAGGAGGGTCTCTCCGCGGGCGGGCGGGCGGCCGTTTCCGTCCCCGTTGGCCGCGTAGGCCTCATTTTCTCCCCGAGGCGACGCGAACAGGGCGCCGCCCCTCACGCCGGCCCTCCGCAGAGGGCCGGCGCGAGGAGCCGCAAGCGCGCGCCCATGGCTTCCGCGGCGGCGCCGCGTCAGGCGCGCAGCCCGGCGTGCCTGGGCGGGGCCTGGCGCGCGCGCGGGGCGGCGCTCGGCTCGGCGCTCTCCGCCCGGCGCGTGCGCGCGAGCCCGGGGCCCCCGCCGCGCGCCTCGCCCGCCCGCCCGCCCGCCCGCCGGGATGGAGCCCTCCGGGAGCCCGCTGGACGTGAGCTTCTCGGCGCCGACGCCCTGCCTGATCGTGGAGGACTCACAGCCGGAGCCAGGCCCGGCCGCGGGCGGCGGCGCCCCCCCGACCCTGCCCGGCCTGGAGGGCGCCGAGCGGGCGGGCGGCGGCGCGGCGGGGGCTGCGGGCGGCGGGCCGCGAGGCGCGGCGCCCCCCCGCGCGGCCGCCGCCGCGGACTCCGGCGCCGCCGCCCTCAGCCCGGCCTTGGGGACGCCGCCCGCCCGCCGGTGGGCGCCTTCCGCGCCGGCGCCCGCCCGCCCGCCGTGCCCCCGGGGGCTCCCCGGGGCGGCGGAGGGGGCGGCGGGCTCGCCTCGCCTCGCCGGGCTGGCCCCGCGCGGCGCGGCTTGCCCTTGCAGGGCGGCGGCCGGGCCCGCGGCGGGCGCCCCCGAAGCCTCGCCGCAGGCCGAAGGTAAGCGGCCCGGGCTTCTGCCGAGGCCCCGCCGTGCTTCGGCGCCGCCGGCGGGAAGCGTGCGCGGCCGGGGGGGCGGGTTGCCCCGAGGCCGATGCGCGGCCGCGCGGGAGACCGCGGGGCACAGCTGCTGCTGGCTCGAGGAGGGCGCTTCTCGGGGCGCTCGGCAGGGCGGCGCCCCGCCGGCCCCGGTCTCGTGGCGTCTTGCGGGTGGAGCTCTCGGCGCTGCGCGTCGGGGAGGCCCTGCGGCCGTTGTGCTGCGGGGGGGGGCTGCGAGGCTCCACCCCCCGCCTCGTGCCCTTCGCCGTTCTTGTGAAGCTGCGGGCCGGGCCGGGCCGGGCCCGGGGCCTCCGCAGGCCGAGAGCCCCGCGCCCCGCCGCTCCTCGCCCTCTGAGGCAGGGGGGGCTGTGCAGGTACTGAAGAGTTTCGGGCTCCAGGCGAGGGGCAGCACACCAGGCCGAATGCTGTCGAGAGAGGCCCGGTGGCTAGGCGGCTCCCATGCCTGGGAAGTGGCTGTGCAGCTGTTCCAGATGGGGCGGCCTCTGTCCTCCTGGAAGAGGCGCGTGGCGTGGGGGTGCGCCTCGACCCAGCACTGCCCCCAGCTACGACCATTCCTGGGTGGACTCCACCTGGCTGCAGTGGCCATGGTACGGTCACCGCTAAGTGCTGGAGCTTACCTTGGAAGCCCTGCATGATTGGAGCCCAAATATCTCTCCATACCAGCCAGCCCAGGACTTAGGATTGTTAGCGGAAGGTCTCTTCCAAGTACCTTGGGTACAATACACGTCGCAAGGGAATGAAGAGACAGAGTCTCAGGGTGTTGAAAAAATAGTTTTATTCTTTGAAGTAGCCCAGTGGATATGAGTAGCACAATGAATCATATAATTGGCCCAGTCGCAGGATTCATCTTGGAGACCACCCTTTCAGAAATCTCTGCAGGCATTTTTTAGAACAACTGATCACTGAAGGAGGCCCCTTTATATGATACAGGGCCAACATGCGTTGGGCTAGTTCAAAGAGTAAAGCATATATATTTAACACCCTGAGACTTTGTCTGTTCGTTCTCTTGGGTTCTTTTGGATGTTCTCCTATTTTGGTTGACCTTACATTATCAGCAAGGGAGAGCGTCTTGGCTGTGGTGTGGCACCACAATTATGGAATACCCTCCCCATAGAAGTGAGACTGGCACCAACACTGCAACCTTTTTGTTTACCAGGCATTTTAATTGGTTGATTTTGTCTGTTCTATTGTATTTGCAGCCGTAGTTTTGTTATGGCGATAAGTTTTTTGTGTGTCTTTATTGCCCTATGTATTATTGTGATTATATTTTAATATTACCATGGTATCTGCAAAGATGAAGGGCAGTTTAAACATAGTAGTAGTAGTAATAATAATGATAATAATTAATAACGTGATAGTTATGGTGATGATCTCTTTTATGAATGTTAGACTCAGGCACTTCACAATTGGACTTTGGTCTAGTGCTCTCTCAGAGCCAGGATCTAGAAGGAGACATGACAGCAAGTGATGTAGGCCACAAGAAGCAAGTGCACCCCACAGGCATTAATGCTGACCTGGAGGAAGAAGAGGAGAAAGAGGACTTTAAAGGCGGTATGTGAATGTTTAGTTTGCTGGCGGTTGTCTGCTTACCAGTTTGAGGCAGGAGCTGATGCTGTTTGTTTATTTACATAAAGCATTTTTACCCCGCTCTTCAGCTGAAAAAGACACCCAGAGCAGGCAGTGTTATGAAATGCCATGTAATAGATGCAGTTGAGCAGAACTGGCACTTTCAGAAGGAATCCCAGGAACAAGCAGAACTCCCTTCTGTGAGCTCCGCTGGGCTGCACCGTTCCAGAAGCGAGCATTTCCACTAGTTTCTGAGTGCTTGGGAAACCACTAGGTTCCTGTTAAGCTGGCGCCAGGTCCCACTAGCATTTGGGCAGTATTGGATACTGCCCCATGTTCCTTCTTATCTCTTCAGAGTGTGTGGGGCTTCTTTGCATTAGGGCTGAATCTACTCTTTTTATTTTATTTATTTAGGGTGTTTTTACCCCACTCTTCAGCTGAAAAAGGCTCCCAGAGTGGCTAACAAAGATGAATATTAAGACAGTCCCTGCCCTCGAGCGTATAATCTAAAAGACAAGACACAAAAGGAAAAGGGATTGGGAGGGAGGAGGGGAAGGAAAGCAAATACACCAATGGCTGATGTATACGACCAGGTTGGTCTCTCCCTGTGATGATGTTCATCCTGCGAGGCAGGAGGTGCAGCCCCCCAGTGGCCCTCGGTTCTCTAGCTGATGGATGAGGCCAGAGTCTGCAGTCCCAAGGAACTGTCATAGCAGTTATACTGTTATCATACTGTTATCATAACTATTGGTGCCCATTGGTGTCATGTGTACCAATAGTTATGATAATAGTATAATTGCTATGTGTAGATTCAGTCAAGGAATGCATAGCAGTTTCTAAATAAATGACTATGATACTCCCTCAGCACTTTCTGTTTCAGGGGCATTGCAGTTTTCCTAGTACTGATTACTAAATTGAGTGGCATTTCTTCCCCATGCAAGCAATGGAGGAGGGGCCATAGATGAGTAGGAGATCTCAGGTTCAACACCTGGGATCTCTAATTTAAAAAGAAAAAGGCTCAGGTGAGCAAGTGCTGCGTTTCAGGATTTTGCTTGAGATCCTGGGAGGGTCTCAGAGGAGACAATGCTGAACCAGATCAACAAATAATTTCACCTGGTGTAGGGATGGTCAGTCAATCTTTCTTGCTTCAGCCATAATAGGAAACAAAGAAAGAAAAGAATAATTGCAGCAAAGAAGTATTTTTGATAGCAATAAAATATCAACTTATTTGTCATACTTCCAAGGAAGTAGAAAATAGTCTTGAATTTTGGAAGCAATGGAGGTGAAGCCTGCCACTGCTAATAGGGTCAACCAACATGAGAAGCCAGCAGAAAGTTGATTTCCTGCTATTCTGTCCAACTAGCTTTCTCCTCAAGACTGGAATCTAAAATTGTAGTATGAACTGCAGAAGAAATAGAGTAATAAAATAAATAATGAGGCACATCCTGCACAGAACGACTTACCCATAAGGGCAGAGTCAGAAATCATAAGGTATTTTCCTAAAACAACCTTCTAAAACAGCAGTTGGCATTTGTCCTTAGTCAAGTTAAGGTACTTGTAAGGAATAAGCTTCACATAGCAGTGATATTCAAACATATGTAATCATAGCATACCAAGAGGCTATCTTATTACTTGTAATGGCACATAAATCAGATTGGATAGAAACACTGTAACCCAAGCTCTAAAAATCTGTTTGACTCAAAGGGGATTCAAAGAAGAGAAAAGCCATAATGCTGAATTTGAACAATCCTTGGAGCCATGTTAAGCACTTTACTGACTTGACCCTCATTTCCTCCAAAAGATGCAATGTGGGTAATCTTGTATTTGAAAGAAAAAGTACCTTGAGACAGTAATTAAAGATTCTGATATAATAATGGTTTTGCCAGATATTGTACCAGTTTCTGATTACAAAAATTAAAAAACAGTACACCTAAGTACGCTAAGAATTTTTCTTTGGGGGCTCTGTGCATCACACCTATGGGCTCTGCGCCTGCACAGAGACCCATTTTAGGAAACTTCAGTAGGTAAGGAACTTTTGGCTGAAACCCTCCTCCACTGTCCCTAATGGGTTCCCACCTATTCCCTCAGTTCTTCTGTGACCGCCATTGCGGTAACCTTGTTGGGGACTCCTGTTGTCGTCTAGACTGTTTTTCACACCTGCTGAGGATTCTTTATTCCACCTTCCTTCTCTTCTGCTGTCATTTTTTGTCTCATGTAGTTTATTTTGTTTATACTATTCGTGATTGCTTGTTTGCCTCATGGCGTGTGGCCTTGAAGGTGCCATTCTGAAAATGTGACTGCTGTGGTAGCAAGCTCCCACTGACTGTCGGACACTTCCTTTGCCTGTTTTGTCTGGGGGAGGGATATATAGTTGCAACTTGTCCATGTTGCCAGTCCTTCACAAAGCAAGCCCGATGAAAAAGAAGCCTGCTTCAAAAGTGCCCCAGCATGTTTTGACTCTGCCGCCAGTGATGTACTCACCAATACCTATGATGTCAGGGGTGTTTCTGAGCGCAGGGAGTGGGACAGCAGTTCAGATTCTGAAGACGAACCATCAGACATGGGGGAGGTGTTTTCCCAGGCTAGTCCAGATATGAGTAGGCCTGCTTCTCAGGTTACAAACGTCCAGATGGCTGAGCTTGAGAGACCCTCCTCACCCCCCCCCCCCCCCCCCGTGAGAAGCAGCGAACAGGAGGATGACCTAATAGATGGCAGGCACAGGTGCAAAGCAAAGAGAGAGAAGGCAGGGGCGGAACTTAGATGTCTACCCGATTGGCCTTGCGTGAAAAACTGTGCTTAGAGGCCTCATGACAAGCAGCCTCCCTCTTCAAAGGCGGGCAGCTCTCTTAAATTCCATTTGAATCTCCTGAAGGCATTCCTTGTAGACAGAGTCTCTGAGAATTTGCATCTGTATGACCCTGTGAAGTAATGGGTTAAAAGCTGTAGACTGAAGCCTCTCGTCTGTGTATGTTTGGCCTTGAAGTGAAGTGGGGGCTAAGGGAATCCTGACATATGAGGCCTATAGTGTTGCTACGGACACAAGACACCATTCAAATGGCATCGACTTCGGAGGGTAAAATAAAGGACCCCACTCCAACTTGAATTCACTGGCAGTGAGATCTACGGGTCCACTCACCACTCTGTAGCACTCCTTGTCAAGAGGGTTCTCCAGACTCTCTGGCCTCAAAGTATTATCTGTCAGAACGGAGGGAAGAACTTCATTGAGCTTATGACCATCAGGGCAGATCGTGATCTCCCCTCTCAGACTGGGACCAGCACTCTGAATAGTCTCTGCCATTGAGACAAAGTTATTATTGGGAGGATTGGTGTCACAAGCATGATAGAGAAGTTCGTTACGGTCCTCTCTGGTAGCTTTGAACTGCCTCCCCTAAGTACTGGACCACACCATTGGCTTCTTTATCTTTCCCACCAATGAAGGGTGTATTTTTGCCTCCAGCACCTGATTGGTTTCAGGGTTCGCTCAGCACGTATCGCCATCTGTCCCGGCTGCGCCTATGATATCTAGTCATAAAGCTCCAGTTACCCCGGTTTGACTGGGGCACTCTGCCAGCTCCCCTCAAAGGACAAGAAGATGTGGCGCAGCCTGCCAGCCTGATGCATTTCCCCATTCTGTCACAGAGGATTATCTGTTGTTCTTCAAGCCCTGACGGCTAAATGTTTTGAGCTACTTGTGAGGGGAGAACTTTTCCTCCTCTCGTGGAAAGTGGCATTCCTTATAGCCATCACATTGGCTTGCTGATCAAGCAAGCTCTGATGTGCATATTGACCCACCTTTTCTGCTTCGACTCTTCGTATGTTACAGGGTTGTCGGAAAGGCCCCCCAATTTCTTCTTAGTAGCTTGCTTCGTGGATGGTACAGACCATAAAATTGCCATATGAGTTAACAGGAGTCGAGCTGTCGGGCCCAGTTAGGGTGCATTCGACAAGGGTGATGGCTACATTGGCAGCATTTGGATGAGGTGTCGCACTACCGGACCTCTGCGGAGCTGCAACATGGTCGAGACATCCACTTTCACTCAGCCCTATAGATTGGATGTTCAGGCTCCTTTAGATTGCTCCTTTGGTCGTGCAGTCTTATCCATTGTCCTGCAGCAGGACACCAACCCGCCTCCGGTAAGTCAGCTTGCACAAAGTGATGCACGAAGACCACAAAGAAGAAAGTTTGCTTACCTATAACTGTGGTTCTTCAAGTAGTCATCTGTGCATTCACACAACCCACCCACTGTGTCCGCTTCGATGTCAGTATTGGCTTGATGTTGGTACCAAGGTGATTTTGTTTGGTTCCGAGGCCAAAATAGGCAGTCTCCAGAGAACTGAGGGAATAGGCAGGAACCCGTTGGGGACATGCACACTGGGATAGTGGGGAGGGTTCCCGCCAAAAAGTTCCTCAACTATAGAAGTTTCCCAAAATGAGGCTTCTCGCAGGCGCAGAGCCCATGTGTGTGAATGCACAGATGACCACTCAAAAGAACCACAGTTACAGGTAAGCAACCTGTCTTTAACCTCAACGACTTAGACTCCTTTCATAATACCAGAACAAATTTTCAAGCCTCAAAATCTCTGCTCCATAAGAAAACTGTGATACACATTTTTATTTCAAGAAACCTAGAACTGGCCTTTGCTGACCACCCCTTGTATGCCAAAACTTTAATTTTCCATTTAATTGTTGATGAACATTTAATTTAAATGTTTTATAATGACTAGCCGAGGTGCTGGACACTGAAAATAACATACACAAATATAATTCAGTTCATTTATAAGAATGTTAAATGGCACAGGGCCCTGTGGCCCTCCACTCAAAAGTCCTCCCTCCAGGAGGCTGCAGAACCATTAAAGAGCACTCACTGAACACAGTTGCTCAACCACCTGACAGTACCTGTGAATATTCTGCCTGTACTTCAGCTGCATGCTAACCAGAACCTCAGTTCCCAACTCAAATGCTGGGGGAAATCTCAGCTGTTAGGCACAGTGTAAGGCGTAGTGGAAGAAAGTAAGGTTTCTGCTATAGTAATTATCCTTCAGATCTTCCAGCATGTTGAGCTCTGTGTCCAACAACTGTGTGACAGGCAGAAACTTCGTAGGTGGTGTTTAGGAACATAGGAAGCTAGTCCAGTATTGTTGACACTGACTGGCAGTTTTTCCAGCCCTGCCTGGAGATGCTAGGGGTTGAACCTTCTGCATGCAACATTTCCTCCAGCATTTGGTGGTGGGAACTGCACTTGTTGAAGTTCTGATTGTCATGAAGTTGGAATACAGGCAGAATATCCACAGGCACTGTTTCCAACCTTGTATGCTTTGTTGTTGTTGTTCAGTCGTTCAGTCGTGTCTGACTCTTCGTGACCCCATGGACCATAGCACGCCAGGCCTTCCTGTCCTGACCTCTGTCCCGGAGCGTGCTCAAGTTCATATTCATTGCATCGGTGATGCTATCTAGCCATCTCATCCTCTGCCGTCCCCTTCTCCTTTTGCCGTCAGTCTTTCCCAGCATCAGGGTCTTTTCCAGAGAGTTTTCTCTTCGCATTAGGTGGCCAATATATTGGAGCTTCAGCTTCAGTATCTGTCCTTCCAATGAGCACTCAGGGTTGATTTCCTTTAGGATGGACTGATTTGACCTCCTTGCAGTCCAGGGGACTCGTAAGAGTCTTCTCCAGCACCACAGTTCGAAAGCATCAATTCTTCGGCGCTCAGCCTTCCTTATAGTCCAGCTCTCACAGCCATACGTTACTACTGGGAAAACCATAGCTTTGATTAGACAGACCTTTGTCGGTAAGGTGATGTCTCTGCTTCTTACTATGCTGTCTAGGTTTGCCATAGCTTTCCTCCCAAGGAGCAAGCATCTTTTAATTTCATGGCTACAGTCACCGTCTGCGGTGAACTTGGAGCCCAAGAAAGTAAAATCTGTCACTGCTTCCATTTCTTCCCCTTCTATATGCCAGGAAGTGATAGGGCCAGATGCCATGATCTTAGTTTTTTTAATGTTGAGTTTCAAACCAGCTTTTGCACTCTCCTCTTTCACCCTCAACAAGAGACTCTTGAGATCCTCTTCGCTTTCTGCCATTAGGGTGGTATCGTCTGCATATCGGAGGTTGTTGATAATTCTCCCAGTAATCTTAATTCCGACCTGTGATTCATCCAACCCGGCGTTTCTCATGATGTACTCTGCATATAAGTTAAATAAGCAGGGTGACAATATGCAGCCTTGTCGTACTCCTTTCCCAATTTTGAACCACTTGGTTGTTCCATGTCTGGTTCTTACTGTTGCTTCTTGACCCTCGTACAGGTTTCTCAGGAGACAGGTAAGGTGGTCTGGTACCCCCATCACTTTAAGAATTTGCCACAGTTTGTTGTGATCCACACAATCAAAGGCTTTCGCGTAGTCAATGAAGCAGAAATAGACGTTTTTCTGGAATTCTCTTGCTTTCTCTATGATGCAGTGAATGTTGGTGATTTGATCTCTAGTTCCTCCGCCGCTTCAAAACCCTGCTTGTACTTCCGATAGTTCTCGGTTCGCATACTGCTGAAGCCTAGCTTGTAGGATTTTGAGCATCACCTTGCTGGCATGTGAAATGAGCGCAATTGTACGGTAGTTTGAACACTCTTTGGCGTTGCCCTTCTTTGGAATTGGGATGTAAACTGACCTTTTCCCGTCTTGCGGCCACTGTTGAGTGTTCCAGATTTGTTGGCATATTGAATGCAGCACTTTAACAGCATCATCTTTTAGGATTTTAAATAGCTCAGCTGGAATACTGTCATCTCCGCTAGCTTTGTTGTTACTAATGCTTCCTAAGGCCCACTTGACTTCACTCTCGAGGATGTCCGGCTCAAGTTCAGTGACCGCACTATCATGGCTCTCAGGGACATTAAGATCTTTCCTGTATAGTTCTTCTGTGTATTCTTTCCACCTCTTCTTAATCTCATCTGCATCTGTTAGGTCCCTGCCTTCTTTGTCCTTTATCATGCCCGTCTTTGCACAAAACGTTCCCTTGAGATCTCCGATTTTCTTGAAGAGATCTCTAGTCTTTCCCATTCTGTTGTTTTCCTCGATTTCTTTGCGTTATTCATTTAAGAAGGCCTTCTTGTCTCTCCTTGCTATTCTCTGGAACTCTGCATTCAGTTGGATATATCTTCCCCTTTCTCCCTTGCTTTTCGCTTCCCTTCTTTCCTCAGCTACCTGTAAAGCCTCATCAGACAGCCACTTGGCTTTCTTGCATTTCTTTTTCTTTGGGATGGATTGAGTTGCTGCCTCCTGAACAATGTTACGGACCTCCATCCATAGTTCCTCAGGCACTCTGTCTATCAGGTCTAATCCCTGAAATCTATTCCTCACCTCCACTGTATGTTCATAAGGGATATGATTTAGGTCATACCTGAATGGTTTAGTGGTTTTCCCTACGTTCTTCAATTTAAGCTGAAATTTTGCAAGAAGCAGCTCATGATCTGAGCCACAGTCAGCTCCAGGTCTTGTTTTGACTGACTGTTTAGAGCTTCTCCATCTTTGGCTGCAAAGGACATAATCAATCTGATTTCGATATTGACCATCTGGTGATGTCCATGTGTAGAGTCGCCTCTTGTGCTGTTGGAAAAGAGTGTTTGCTATGATCAGCGTGTTCTCTTGGCAAAACTCTATTAGCTTTTGTCCTCCTTCATTTTGTTCACCAAGGCCATGCCTGCCTGTTATCCCAGTAATCTCTTCACTTCCTCCTTTAGCATTCCAATCCCCTATGATGAAGAGGACATCTTTTTTTGGTGTTAGTTCTAGAAGGTGTTGTAGGTCTTCATAGAACCGATCAACCTCAGCTTCTTCGGCATCAGTGGTTGGGGCATAGACTTGAATTACTGTGATGTTGAATGATTTGCCTTGGATTCGTACTGAGATCATTCTGTCATTGTTAAGATTGTACCCCAGTACTGCTTTTCCCACCCTTTTGTTGACTATGAGTGCTACTCCATTTCTTCTAAGGGATTCTTGCCCACAATAGTAGATATGATGGTCACCTGAATTAAATTCGCCCATGCCTGTCGATGTTCAATCTTGCCATCTCATGTTTGACTACCTCCAGCTTACCTTGATTCATTGATCTGACATTCCAGGTTCCTAAACAATATTGTTCTTGACAGCATCGGATTTTCTTTTCACCACCAGACACATCCACAGCTGAGTGCCCTTTCGGCTTTGGCCCAGCCGCTTCACTCTTTCTGGCGCTACTTGGAAATACCCTCTGCTCTTCCCCAGTAGTATATTGGACACCTTCCGACCTGAGGGGCTCATCTTCTGGCGTCATATCTTTTAGCCTTGTGATATGTTCCATGGGGTTTTCTTGGCAAGAATACTGGAGTGGGTTGCCATTTCCTTCTCCAGTGGACCACATTTTGTCAGAACTCTCTGCCATGACCTGTCTGTCTTGGGTGGCCCTGCACGGCATAGCTTATGGCTTCACTGAGTTATGCAAGCCCCTTTGCCACAACAAGGCAGTGATCCATGAAGGGGCATTGTATGCTAGGTACCTATTTTATTTCTGTATCTCGTGTACCTGGTAAGAGTCCTGAGCCCTCTGCCCCTTATAAGAAACTTGGGAGCTCCTTTTAGGCGGTACAAGGTTGGAGGGTGGCAAAACAAGCTGAAGATGATCCAGCTGAGATGTAATCCAGACAAGACGGAGGTACTGCAGGTTGGGAAACCAACTTCTCTGGATGGAGGTTTACAACTGGTCTTAGATGGGCCTTGCGTGCCTGCTAAAAGACCATGTGCATAGTCTGGGAGTTGTCTTGTACTCTGCGCTAACTGCCCAGGTGGCTGCGGCATTTTACCAGCTACTACTGTAATGCGCTCTATGTGGAGCTGCCTTTGAGGACAGCTGGGAAACTTCAGCTGGTGCAGAATGCAGCCACCCGAGTGTTGGTGGGAATGAGGCAGTCAAATATAATGCCTACACTGCACCAGCTGCACTGCTTACCAGTGCATTTCTAAGCTCAATGTAAAGTGCTCGTTTTGACCTTTACAGCCTGAAACAGTTGTGGACCGAATTACTTGAAGGACCACCTTCACACCTTCCAGCCTTTCCGCACATTAAATCAGCAACACCCTTCTCACTTGCCCACCTTTCAGGGTAATTAGGTGGGCAAGTACACAGGAGAGGGCCTTTTCCACATTGTTCCCACACCTGTGGAATAGGTTGCCATCGGGGCTCCGTCAGGCCCCATCATTGCAGGCTTTTAGGAAGGCCCTGAGGACTTAACCTGTTTACACTTGCCTTCCCCTGATTTATATTTTATCAGACTGTTCTGTGTTCTAGCTTCAGTTCTGTTGTAGCATTTGTCTTATGCTGGTGTTTGTTGGTTTTATGAATGTTTGCTTTTTTATTATCATAGCAGTTTCTGTTACATGAATTTTAGTTTTGTAAGCTGCTTTGGGAGACCTTCTGCCCTGAAACGCAGCCTAGAAATATTTTAAATAAAACACATAAAATAAAAGCTAAACAGCAGCATTGAGGCCTAGCAGTTTTGAGGAAAAAACAAAATGAAGGAGGCCACTCTCAGATAGAAGCAGTCACATATACGTGAGAGACTGTTTTAGCTGTCGAGCAGATCCATCTTCTATATTAGAGTGCTGATTATTTTGTATAGGCAAAGTCCTCGTCCCCACCCCCCACTGGAGTTTTAGAACCTTTCAAATAATATGGGGGCTTTGAGCCCATATCAATTCTTTATAGTCTTTGCAAGATAGTACTAACCTTTCCTGTATCCTGGACATCAGAAATGTCCAAACAGATATTAATTGGCCGAGGCCTGGAACACTGATACCTGTTCACTAATGTATCTTTTAAGAAAGAAACCTTCAACTTTCCAAGACTGGAAAAGCACTAAAACTGCCAATTATCATTTCCTCTTCGTCAGAAGGGGCACTGACTCTAATCTTTTTACCATGAAAAAAATATTTTGAGAAGTTCTTTTGTTTCGAGTAATTTTAGGTAGCTGATAGAGAGTGTCATCAGCGAAATTTGTGATTCCCCAGATTTGGGACAGCTCCCCACCACCCTATAATTCTAAATTGATTGTAGGCTTTGGCATAGACACTACATTCTCTGTTGTAGGAGCCAAGCCTAATTATTTATATCATACTCTAGTGAGAACCATTTTGCCAAAAGGAAAAATGAGACAAAACAACACTAAAAAAAGAAGGTAGGTATGTGCATACTGAATCAGTACGTTAATCTCACCGCAGAAAAGAAAAAAAAGTATTATTTATATTTAAATCTTTTTTGAAAACTTAAATACTTGGCTGAGTGTCTTCCATCAACCTTCAAGGCCTAAAATACCTGCATAGGAGGTGGAGCAGAAGAAACGGCAACCAAACTGGGCAAAAGGGCAGCTTCCTGTGTTCCTAAAACTGTTCAGTGGATTGTTATGTTAGTGTCATGAGTACATCTTGGCTGGTAATGTAGCACACACTGCCTGTATGTCCTTATGCCTGTGCCATTTTGAAATATTCATGAGATGTTACTTCTTAAACTAAGGGCGCAGTCCTGTGGGGTTCTGAACTTGGATGCGACCCACTATCCAATGCAGGGCGGGCGGAGCATGGAGGGGATCTTCTCCTCTGTGCTCCAGCCGCCCTGCATTTGTGGCTAGACAACCAATTTCAGCTGTCTAACCAGGGCACCTCGGGGTGGGGTGGAGGCCAGACAGTGCCTAGGAAGTGGTGTACTGGCGCTTCCGTGGTCTCCTCCCTGCCCCCAGGAACACTCCCTTTTCGGCCGTTCTGTGCTGTTCTTCTGGGCTGGGGATGACCCGCGCCTCCTATGACGGGGAGGGGTTGGGGAGTTGGATTTCTGGGAACCGAAAAATCCTATGGCTGTCTAGATGCTGTCTAGAGACCATAGGATTGCGCCCTAAATTTATTTTTTCAAAGACTGAACATTCCTGTAGTACCACTGCAGGGGGAATGCTCATTGACCCTTTAAAAATTGGATAGAAAACCTGGGAAACATCAGGAAGGCCAGCCCATCTGCTGCCATCACAACTCATAGGGAGGGGCCATAGCTCAGTTGTAGAGTCCCTGGTTTGCATGCAGAAGGTCCTGGGTTCAATCCCTGGCATCTCCAAGTAGGGCTGGGAATGACCCCCGCCTGAAGCCCTGGAAAGCCATTGCTGCCTGTCAGTGTCAACGGTACTAAGCTAGATGGACCATGGGTCTGACTCTGTATAAGGCAGCAGTGTCCTATGTTCCTTCCTAACTTGGGAGGTTCTTCTCAGCCTTGAGAAGAGAAGACTGAGGGGAGATAGGATAGCGCACTTCAAGTACTTGAAAGGCTGTCACAGAGAAGAAGGCCAGGATCTCTTCTCGATCACCCCAGAGTGCAGGACACGGAAGAATGGGCTCAAGTGACAGGAAGCCAGATTCCGGCTGAGTATGAGGAGAAATCTCCTGACTGTTAGAGCAATACAAAAGTGGAACCAATTCCCTAGGGAGGCGGTGGGCTCTCCCACACTGGAGGCGTTCAAGATGAGGACAGCCACCTGTCGGGGATGCTCTGACCTGGATTCCTGCATTGAGCAGGGGGTTGAACTCGATGGCCTTGTAGGCCCCTTCCAACCCTACTGTTCTGTGATTCTCTGAGTTGTTTCTCTTTCTAATGCTAAAATATTTGCTCCACGTCTTCCATGTTGAAGCTAGATGTTTCTGGTTAGAAAGAAGAGAGACTCCTCCAACAAAGCTAATTTCTTGACAGCATGGCTGCTCTCCAGGGTGAATGGTTTTAAATCAAGACAATTTCTGCAAAGAAGAGGCTAACTTAAATAGTTCATTTAAATAAAGTTTCTCATTGATACTATATATATTGCCTAAAAATTAGTGCAAATTTACTACTAATTTTGTTGTAAATTACCTTGAGTTTTTCTGAGAATAGTGTCTTAAGAAATTTAATAGATGATAATAAAGAACGTACAGCAAAATGGAACATTTTTACACTGTCTCATTCTTACAACAGGCCTTGCATTTGTTTGTTGTGTTGTACACATTTTGCAGACTTCCCTTTATAAAGGGAATGTCTTTAAAATATTCCCAGTATAGGGTCTTTGTTACAACCAGTAGCCATGAAAGTTTGTGAGAAGTATGGGAATCTGAGCACTGGACGATCTCTGCTTTTTTCCAGTGTTGCTCCTTTCCCTCACTCTGCCTTGGCCCAGCCTCACCTTCACAAAAATAAAGCAGAAAACAAATATCCAGTGCCCATGACTGAGTCAGAGTAAGGTTTGATAGGTATTGTGTTGACTAGACTAGTTTTATCTTCATCAGGTGAAAATGAAATCCGTATGTTTGGTAGGCAGTGTGTAAATAATTTGAGAAACGTTCAAGTTGTTTACATCAGGGGTGGGCAGCATATGGGCTGTATGTGGCCCCCCTGGCTTTTTTGTGGCCCCAGCTCAGCCCTGCTGCTGAGTTAGCTGCCGAAATTTGACAGCGTGGTGGGAAAAAAATGATTTTGCTTTGAATAAGGTGTGCGGGGGAACACACACCTTGTTTTTAAGTAAAATCATGGTGGGGGATGGGTTTGCTGCCACTGTGCCAGTGAATTTCATCAATGTAAGGGCAGGGGCGAGGCCCTTGATGGGGTCCAGGGGAGCAATGCAGCCCTTTGAACTCCTGAAGTTGCCTACCTCTGTTTTACACAGAAAACCTTTGATTCTATGGATCTGGTAGAGGCATTGATGCAGTTTAAAAACCAACTGTAGAGTTAGCATGCTGTTGTTCAGATTATTTAATATTAACCTAGATATTCTTTAAGAGAGATTTTGCATTTCCATTTTTTAAAAAACCCTTAAAATCTGATTTAATTTAAATCCAGTATTTTTTTTAATCCACTGTACTACCCTTTCTGCAACAAGGGTTGCCTTTCTATTCATCCATACTGGCTGTTCCACCAGCCCTGAATCCAGGTTGATGCTGATTTAGCACTTTAACTGAAATCTGTTTTTGTCATTCTCTGGAAAAGCCCTTAGAATGCAAGTTAGTGCAATTCGGTTGTGCCTGTTGTGGCAACCCAAGAGAGATGATGGGTGAAAGTCAAGCGCAAATTCCTGATTCTTTTTCTGTGCTACCTACAGGTCAAATTGCTGCAGCTTTGGGTGAAATGACAAGATCTGGGAGTGCCTGTCCTGAAAGGTAAATATCTGCTTGATTAATTCTTATGTCTGAGCCTGCAGAAAAGGGGGTACATCATTTATTTATTTTCTTAAAACATTTGTATTCTGCCCTTGAAACCCTAGAGAGCTGGACTGGGACCCCAGGCAGGCTGGATTTGGCCCACAGACCTGAAGTTCAAGACCTTGCCCTATAACCCATCACCATTAGAATCTACCTAGTGAGTAGTTTAACAAAAGGGATGGAAGAACATTACAGCAGACTTGATTAAATGTCAGCCCAACTTGACTCTACAGAGTCTATCTGAAATTATTAAATATATTAAATTAAAGGAATGTTATACTTTCATAAATATCTCTTCAGTGACTGAAGAAGTTACTTTTGCATCAAAGCCCATTTCTCTCATAGACATTTGAACTGGGTAAGATCTCAGGGCGGCGTACAGATAAAATCAATGTAAACACTGTAAAACAATATTTTAAACAGCTAAAGTGTAAACATCAGGGGAAACCCTCTTGCCCTCCTGGGCCTCTTGATTTCACCTTTAAAAGGCAAAGCTGCAGTTGCTTTGCCTTTTAAACAACCGGAAAGCATAAAGGTTCCATAAATTCATTTGTCTGCTCACCCTCAGTGAATACCCATATTCCCCATTTGACAAGAAATCCTGTTTTTGTTAAAGCCCTGCTTGTGGGAGAGGTGCTGATTTTACCTATTTAAAATATTTTAATCCTGCTCCTCAGCCAAAAATGGCTCCTGGAGCAGCTTTCAATCAGTCAGCAAAAATGTCAGTCTCCTGATGCTCCATTTATCCCTTGTTTTTCACAGAGGAAAGGAGAGCTATGTGTTTGTTCCTCAGAGTAAGCATTTTGCAAAAAGCACTAGGAGAAACCTCCAGCAAAATCCGAACAAGAAGGGAAAGCGACTGCCTGGTCTTGTCCATTCCCCGTGGAGGAAGGAAGGCAGCCTTCGCCTTCCTTTGGGATTTTGCAGGAGGCACAAACGCGGACCTGCTGGCACTTTAATGAAAGCCACACAGCAGCCCAGCTTTAGCCCCGAAGCATCTCAGCCCCAGTGGCAAATTGTCAACGTAAAAAGAATTGAAGCACACACATGAGGGATGTACTAAAGCTGAGGGTCCTCAGTGCATGGATGAGATGGTTGTGTAGAGAAGAGGAGTTGGATTTATTTATTTATTTAATTTTATTTATTGCATTTATATCCCGCCTTTTTTTCCTGTTGCAAGAAACCCAAGGCGGCTTACATGATCCTCCTCCATGATTACATGATTTGTTAGGCACTGGGGGGAAATTTGGAATGAGCTGGGCCTGTACAAAAGGGATGGACTCCACTTGAATCAGAACGGAACCAGACTTCTGCCTCTGAACATCAAAAAGTTGGCAGAATACCTTTAAAACTGTTCCCTGGGAGAAAGCTGATCGGCTCTGGAACTTCCAGTTCAGGCTGAATCATCCCTAGGGTATGAAGGTGAAAATGTTTCTCTTTGCACAAATGGGGACAGGGGAAAAAGAGGTCATGAACATACAGTAAAACATAGCAAGTCAAAGAGGATGAAGGGCCACAGGGGATAATGCATATGCCAGTGATGCTTGGACAGCATGTATAGGTGTCTTTGTGGTAATACTTGAAGCCTCCAAGCTGAGATGGGAGAATTGGGGTGCTCGGCTTCAAAGGACAACATAGATTGAGTGAGCATAATCGAAACCTTGGTAGAATGGAGAGAACCAGTGGGATGTTGTCATCTCTGAATGCAAACCCTACAGGGAGGGCAGGGAAGCGTGTGCACTGCGGGGCAAGGTGTAACTGCATGTCAGAGAGGGCATAGCATCTCAGAAGGGGCTGGCTCCTCCGTGGAATTGCTGTGGTGACAATACCAGGCCTCGAAATAATTTAGCGCTGGGGACATGCTGTCGTCTCCCCTCCCTGACCGAAATGCTCAGGGTGATCTTGAGATGGGGAACACAACCAGGAAGGCATTCAAAGGAGAAAGTGTTGCAGTGATGTATGACTTCAGTTACATTCACCCACATAGACTGAATAAATGTATGTTCTAGTCATGACAAAGGAAGAGAATTCTAGATAGCCTGAATGACTGTGCCCTAGAAGTTGGTCAGTGAACTGAGCAGAGGAGAGACGACCCTAAATGGTGCCCAGAAACTAGTGCAACATGTGAGTGTTGTTGAACCAACTGAAAGCAGTGACAGTGCTATCACATGTAATTTATATGTAAGTGGAAAATTTCCAAGGAAGACCAACACCATCATAATTGACTTCAGAAGAGGAAACTTTTTTTTAAAATGAGGGGATTGATGAAAAGGCAATTGAAAGGGAAAATCAAGAGGGTCAAATCTCTTGAGAATTCCTGGAGGTTATTCAAACCCCCCAGAATGGAAGCTCAGCTAGAGTGTATATTGCAAGGGAGGAGAGGAAGCGCCAGCTCCAAGAGCTTGCCGGCCTGGTGAATGAGCAGCGCCACGGAAGCTACTAGAAGCAAGGCAGCTTCCTTCAGAAAATGCTAGTCTTGCAAAAAAGATTTTGAGGAGCATATTGCTAATAATGTTAAGACCAACAATGAAAAATATTTAAATATATTCTTAAATATATTCTTTATAAATAAAGAAGCAGAAAACCGGCTGGGGAGGTGGTTGGTCGGTTGGATGAGAAGGGAGTTAAAGGCGTTCTAAAGGAGGATTAGGAAATTACAGAGAAGCTGAATGAAATGTTTGGATCTGACGGAACCATGTAAGACAAATAGCTGTATCCAACACAGGAAAGAACTTTGAGGAACTAATGCAGGTAGTGGTGACAAGAGATGAAGTTCTGGACTTTACTGTGAAATTGAAAAGAAAGAAATCAGCAAGTCCAGGTGGTATCCGTCTGAGAGTTCTAAAAGTTCTTTTTATTGAGGAAAAGGCTATCAATGACAACTAGTCAGGATGGCTGTATAATACCTCCAGTATCAGGGGCAGTATGCCTCTGTAGGCCAGTTGCTGGGATCACGAGTGGGAAGGTGCTGTCCATGTGGGCTTCCCATGGGAATCTAGTTAGTCACTGTGGGAACAGAATCCTGGACTAGATATACCTTCATTTGCTGGCAAAGGTGATGCATGTCCTATTGTTTAATCACCAGAGAAGTTGTTAGCTCGTATTCATACTATACTGCGTGCATTATTTGCTTACACTTATATTCCTAGTTCAGGGGTCACGCCCAGCAGCTTCCCTAGAATTCTACAGCTCCATAAAGGATCTTCTGGAAGCCCAACTTCTACCTGCCATCCACTTGATAGAAGTTCAGAAATGAAGGATCCCTCGGTTTGGCATTCACAGGAAGCTGAGGTCTTATCTACTCAGGAGGATATGTTTGGCCAGAGCAGTGCAACAGGTGAAAATGGACTGCATGGCTCTGTAGTGTTGCCTCTTCCATCTTAGAGGTAGAAACAGAATGGTTTGCTGCAGCTTTGTTTATCCAGATATCTGTGGAACATTTAATGCCCTTGGGAAAGTTTAGTCATTTATACAGGTTTCCGGTGTGAGGCAGAAGGTAGATAGGGGAGGAATTGTAGGAAGTTGGAATGTGGATGGTGGGAATTCAGTGATGCAGATGAAGCCTTCTTTTCACCTAAATGCATTTCAGAATGCACATTTACACAACCCTCTTAATGCCCATCTTGCTGCTGTTGCTTATCTCTGTTTTTAATACTGTAATGTTTGTGTGTGTGACTCTGAATATGTAGTGACATGGGTTGCCAGTGCTGAACAATACAGGGCTGTGAGATTCTAGCAGGGGCTTCTCAAAGCATAGTGCATCAGCTGCATTGTTGACTTTTTACAGCATCCTGAGAGTTTCTGTTTTCAGGGAAATACGCAAAATCATTCTTTTGTGACTGCATTAAAAACAACTGCACAGTGGTTTAGGAACATACAAATTGACCTTGCAAAAGGAAGCAGTTTCTCTAGATGTAGAGATTGCAGCCGTTCTACTGGACATCAATATTTGATGGTGATGCAAGCAATGTGAAACATTCTTCAGTCCTGTTGGATGTATTTAAATTTGCAGTCATATTTTTGCACACCACAAAGCATAGGTGTTCTGCAGCTTTAAGCAGGTGCAATAAGATGTGTAAATTGACCCTGAGATGTAGGGAAAATACAGTTGAAGTTGGGAGGCAAATTTCCAAGGCAGCTGGAGTATCTCTTGGGTTACTTGACAAAACTGCATAATAGTTCTGCTGCTTAATTTTGATCACCTCTTGTTTGGAATAGCTCTAGATGGTGGCTGTGCCATGTCCAGTGGGGAAGAGGCAGGTTCTCCGATATCTACTCCTGCTGATCCCCTGCATGTTCTTCATCTTTCTGGACAGGGGCCTCTTTCCATGTAAGCAATAAGCCCATTCAGGCTGCTTGTGTTACCTACACCCTTGAGTAACTTGTTATCAGCTAACTGATGTTTCACCTCTTATATCCTTGCCTCCTGAATTCAGTAATAGAGTCAATTTTACATTTGCTTATCCCTGTATTGATTGGCTTCTTAATTATATCTGCCCTTTGAAATACTTGCTTTTTCAAGATCACTTGCTTTCTTTTTTGTTCCCTCTTTCCCATTTTTATTCTCCTTGACTTTGGCTAGGTTCATTTTTCTCCCTTGTAAGTTAATGTTCTTAGTGTTTCCTGAAGAGAGTCACCCATAAGCTCTTCTTATCCTTAAGGAGGCACAGTGTAAGCTGGGTTCTGGCCTCTGTCTACATATCTCTGCAGTGGATTTACTCAGATGTCTTAGGTGGAAGTTACCTTTCTCTTGTAAATTTGCAGAGGCAGAAGGAAAATGGTGCAGCTGCGTGCTTTCTTTTTTGTTCCTTCCCCCCCTGTAGTGGTGCATCAGGTCTTACTACACCATCGCCTGGTGTCTTGCAACCCGTGCCTCTCATCATTCCAAGAAGCCCAACAAACCAGGAAACAGAAGGTATGTCATCCCTTTCTGCCGGGAATCTTAGTTGGCCAAGGTATGGTGTTATTATTAAAGCATTATTAAAGATAAAAATAGTAAGCATATAGAAGGACAAGCCCTGCTAAAAAAGAATCAGCACGACTTCCTCAAAGGTAAGCCCTTTCTCACTAACCTTTTAGAGTTAACCTTTTAACCTTTTAGTTCTTTGAGAGTGTCAATAAACATGTAGACAGGGGTGATCCAGTAGGCATTGTTTACTTGGACTTGCAAAAGGCTTTTGACAGAGTCCCTCACCTGAGTAAACTTAGCAGTCATGGAATAAGAGGAGAGGGCCTCTTATGGATCAGTAAGTGGTTAAAGAAAGCAGAGAGTAGGAATAAATGGTAAATTTTCCCAATGGAGGGAAATAAATAGTGGTGTCCTACAGGGATCTGTAGGGGGACCAGTGCTTTTCAACTTATTCATAAATGATCTGGAACTAGGAGTGAGCAGTGAAGTGGCCAAGTTTGCAGATGACCCCAAATTATTTAGGGCAGTTAAAACAAAAAGGGATTGTGAGGAGCTCCAAAAGGATCTCTCCAAACTGGGAGAATGGGCATCTAAATGGCAAATATGGTGCAGTGTAAGCAAGTGTAAAGTGATGCATGTTGGGGCAAAAAATCCCAGCTTCAACTATAACCTGATGAGATCTGAGCTAGCGATGACTGACCAAGACAGAGATCTTGGGGTTCTGGTGGACAGTTCAATGAAGATGTCAACCCAGTGTGCAGCTGCTGTAAAAACAAAGGCAAACTCCATTATAGGCATAATTGGGAAAGGAGTTGAGAATAAAACTGCCAATATCAAATCTATGGTGTGACCACCCTTAGAATACTGTGTACATCTGGTCAATGCACCTAAAAAAAGATATTGTAGAGCTGGAAAAGGTGCAGAAAAGGGCAATGTCAGGGTGGAAACTGAGCCCATAGAGCCCCAGAGCAGTTCTGATTCTGAGGAGGAATAGCAATCCGTGGGAGAGGAGCTCTCTCATCTCTCACAAGCACAGCAGCTGGCAGAGATTCCTCCTGCCAGCATTCCTGGGATAGGTAGTGACCCTGGCAGTGAGAGAGTGCTGGAGGGGGGCTTGCTGGACGCTCGGCGCAGATGCAGGGAGCGGCGACAGATGGAGGACGCGGAAAGGAGGCGTTCCGCTCGTTTGGTGCTCAAACAACGGTCGCATCCCGAGGACCCAAGGGAAAGAGGGAGGATCTCTCCCTAGCCCATAAGTTCAGGGTCTTCCTGTGATTCTCCTTCAAATGGGGACCAACTGCCTAACCTGGAGCATAGGCTACTCTGCTATCTTTCCCCAGTGCTGTTCCTTGCTTAGTCGCTGGTGATTCGCATCGGAAAGAGTCATAAAGTAATAAAAGAATAAAGCCTTGGAAAGAATCCTCGTCGTCTGTGTCTTGAGTTGGCCATTGGAAGGGACTGCAAGAGGCAGCTAGGGCTCTCCTGACAGGCAACTACAATGATCAAGGGGCTGGAGCATCTCCCCTATGAGGGAACGTTACATCAGCTGGGATTGTTTAGCTTTGAAAAAAAGAGGGTAAGGGGAGACACGATAGAGGTGTACAAGAATATGCATGGTGTTGAGAACGTGGATCGGGAGACATTTTTCTCCGTCTCTCATAATACAAGAACTTGGGGTATCCCATGAAGCTGACTGGTGGGAACTTCAGGACAGAGAAAAGGAAGGGCTTCTTCACAAAGCACAGAGTTAAACTATGGAATTTGCTACCACAAGATGTAGTGATGGCCACCAAGGCAGATGGCTTTATTAAAAGGGATTGGACGGCTATCAGTGGCTACTAGTCCTGATAGCTATATGCTACCTCGAGTATCAGAGGCAGGATGCCAACACCAGCTGCTGTGGAAGACGGGTGGGAGGGTGCCATTGCACTCGTGCCCCGCTTGTGGGTTTCTTGTGGGCAGCTGATGGGTCACTGTGTAAACAGAATGCCAGACTAGATAGATCCTTGGTCTGATCCAGCATGGCTCTTCTGTTCTAATTATGAGATCTCAGTAATGAAGATACTCTGGTTTCTTTCCTCTTCATTTTGAGGGAATAGGGAGGCACCCCTTCTTCTTGAGTACTGAGGTAGGAGTGCAGAGAACAAGTCAGCACCCTTCTCCCTTCGCAGTGAGATGTTTTGCCCCAGCAACAGGAATAAGTCTGTCCTGTTTTGCAGAGGGAGTAACCTTCCATTCTTCCACCATCCTCTGTTGCAGCAGGAAAGCCAAAAGAAGAGTCTATGGAGACTAGGACTCCAGGGCTCTCTCAAGCATCCTCATCTGTCTCTCAAGGTGCACCAGGTTTTGCTCCAGCAATCATTGCCATACCGTCGCAGCCAGAGTTCTCCCACGTAAGTGATCAGAAGATGCCCAGCACAGAGACTGTTCTCCTTCAGGGCTTATTTTGGGATGCATGTGGGTGGTGGCGGATGCAACACCTTTTGTTAATTCAGTGATCTTAACTGAGTTCAAATTTGCACCTTTGCTGTCTAGCGGGTCAGAGGATAAAGTATGACCAGCATAACATTTTTTACAGATTCAAGATTACAGTAAAAAGAAATCAAATAGTTTATTGATATTTAATACTTAAAAATAATATCTAGAGATAGAAAATATTATTAACTTGGACAGACACAGTAACTTTAGTATTTAGAAAATATGATAAATGGTCAGTGCAGGTCATAAGAGAATGATCAACAAAACAGTATAAATGGCATAAAAATAGTACAGAAATGTCATTAACAAAATATCAAAGCAATTTGAATAGTAATCTTAGGCCTATCTCTTCCTTCAGCCCATAACTTGACTATTATTAGACTATTCTACTATAATAGTAAAATTCATATCTATCAATCCAGTACATTGTTGGGTCACAGATCCTTTTATCTTCATCAGAACTGGAACAATAGAAAGGAAAAAGCAAAACCTGGATTGCAGGGTGGGGGTGGGGTTGGCAGCCGGGGAGAATGGGAGGATAAAATGATACTGAGAAGTGGAATACAGTGAAGTGTGTGGATTCCTCCTCCTCACTAAAAGTGACCCGGAAGCCCTTTTTATATTGATCAGAGATGGGATCATATATCTGAAGGTTTACATCAGTTTGATAATGAAGCACGTGGGCCAACATTTTATTCACCCCACATAAGTCATGGTCTTTATAGGGAAGAAGTCACCAGTTCTTTCATTGTCTTTCCATTGCTTTATAAACACATTCCTTATCAACACCTTTTTTCCAAGGCAGCCCAAGTATTTCAAAATCTGCAGTGATGCTTGTTGATGCTCCTTTGGCAACTTCATGTTCTTTGTCCTTTCTATCAGACCCGATGCCAAGGTCACACTTTGGCTTTTGCTAAGATTTAGCAAAATTCCAAGCAGTTTACACAGAGCCACATTGTTCCATGCTGGGCGTCCCTCTTAAACTATCATGGCTGCTCCATATACAGTCATGTGAAAAAGAAAGTACACCCTCTTTGAGTTCTATGGTCTTACGTATCAAGACATAATAAAAATCATCTGGTCCTTAGCAGGTCTTAAAATTAGGTAAATACAACCTCAGATGAACAACAACACCTGACATAGTACACTGTGTCATTATTTATTTTGCAGAAATAAAGCCAAAATGGAGAAGCCATGTGTGAAAAACTAAGTACAACTTAAGATTCAGTAGCTTGTGGAACCACCTTTAGCAGCAATAACTTGAAGCAATGGTTTTCTGTATGACTTTATCAGTCTCTCACATCGTTGTGGAGGAATTTCGGCCCGCTCTTCTTTACAACATTGCTTCAGTTTGTTGAGGTTTGCGGGCATTTGTTTATGCACAGCTCTCTTAAGGTCCCGCCACAGCACTTCAGTCGGGTTGAGGTCTGGACTCTGGGCCATTGCAACACCTTGATTATTTTTTTTTTCAGCCAATCTGTTGTAGATTTGCTGGTGTGCTTGGGATCATTGTCCTTGGCCAATTTCGGCCAAGCTTCAGCTGTCGGACGATGGCCTCACATTTGACTGTAGAATACTTTGGTATACAGGGGAGGTCATGGTCGACTCAATGACTGCAAGGTGCCCAGGTCCTGTGGCTGCAAAACAAACCCAAATCATCACCCCTCCACCACTGTGCTTGACAGTTGGTATGAGATGTTTGTGCTGATATGCTGTGTTTGGTTTTCGCCAAACGTGACGCTGCGCATTATGGCCAAACATCTCCACTTTGGTCTCGTCTGTCCAAAGGACATTGTTCCAGAAGTCTTGTGATTTGTTCAGATGCAACTTTGCAAACCTAAGCCGTGCTGCCATGATCTTGTTAGAGAGAAGAGGCTTTAACATGCTAACTGAGGCCTGTAGAGTCTGAGGTGTAACTCTTGGATGTTTTGCAATTTCTCTGAGCATTGCACGGTCTGCCCTTGGGGTGAATTTGCTGGGACATCCACTCCTGGGAAGATTGGCAACTGTCTTGAATGTTTTCCATTTGTGAATAATCTTCCTCACTGTGGAATGATGGACTTTAAATTGTTTGGAAATGGCCTTATAACCCTTCCCAGATTGATGGGCAGCAACAATTGCTTCTCTAAGATCATTGTTGATGTCTTTACTCTTTGGCATTGTGTTAACACACACCTGGATGCTCAAGACCAGCGAACCCCTGAGACTTCAGCTTTTATAGAAGTGGTCACACTTGCTGATGATCAGTTAATCAAGGGCATTTCATAGAATAGTAGAGTTGGAAGGGGGCCTACAAGGCCATCGAGTTCAACCCCCTACTCAATGCAGGAATCAGAGCATCCCTGACAGATGGCTGTCCAGCCTCGTCTTGAACTCCTCCAGTGTGGGAGAGCCCACCACCTCCCTAGGTAATTGGTTCCATTGTCATATTGCTCTAACAGTCAGGAGGGTTCTCCTGATGTCCAGCTGGAATCAGGCTTCCTGTAACTTGAGTCCATTATACTGTGTCCTGCACTCTGGGATGATGGAGAAGAGATCCTGGCCTTCCTCTCTGGGACAACCTTTCAAGTACTTGAAAAGCGCTATCATAGCACCCCTCAGCTTCTCAAGGCTAAACATGCCCAGTTCTTTCAGTCTCTCTTCATAGGGCTTTGTTTCCAGTCCCGTGTTCATCTTTGTTGCCTTCCTCTGAACCCTCTCCAGCTTGTCTGCATCCTTCTTAAAGTGTGGTGCCCAGAACTGGACACAGTACTCCAGATGAGGCCTAAGCAGTGCTGAGTAGAGGGGAACTAGTACTTCCTGGGATTTGGAAGCTATGCTTCTATGAATGCAGCCCAAAAGAGCATTTGCCTTTTTTGCAGCCGCATCCCATTGTTGGCTCATATTCAGCTTGTGATTGACAACAATTCCAAGATCCTTCTCGCTTGTAGTGTTGTTGAGCCATGTATCCCCTATCTTGTAACTGTGCATTTGGTTTCTTTTTCCTAGGTGCAGAACTTGGCATTGAAACCTATTAAGTGTCATTCTGTTGTTTTCTGCCCAGCGCTCCAGCCTATCAAGATCACTTTGAATTTTGTTTCTGTCTTCCAAAGTGTTAGCTGCCCTGCCCAATTTTGTGTCATCTGCAAATTTGATCAGCATTCTCTGCAACTCCTCCTCCGAGTCGTTAATAAAAATGTTGAACGGCACTGGGCCCAGGACTGAGCCCTGCGGTACCCCACTCGTTACCTCTCCCCAGTTTGAGACGGTCCCGTTGATAAGCATTCTTTGAGTCCGATTCTGTAGCCAACTGTGGATCCGCTGGATTGTTGTTTCATCTAGCCCACTTTGAGCTAGTTTGCTCATCAGGAGATCATGGGGCACTTTGTCGAAAGCTTTGCTGAAGTCGAGGTATATGTTGTCCACAGCATTCCCACAGTCCACAAGGGAGGTGACTTGATCAAAAAATGAGATCAGATTTTTCTGGCAGGACTTGTTTTTGACAAATCCATGTTGGCTTCGAGTAATCACTGCAGTGTTTTCAAGGTGCTCACAGATGGATTGCTTTATCATCTGCTCCAGAGTTTTCCCAGGGATTGATGTCGGACTGCCTGGTCTGTAGTTCCCAGGTTCCTCCTTTTTACCCTTTTTGAAGACAACATTTTTACCCTTTTTGAAGACAACAATAGGGACAACATTAGCCCTCCTCCAGTCATCTGGCACTTCATCCGTCCTCCATGATTTCTCAGAATAGACAGCGGTTCTGAGAGTTCTTCTGCCAGTTCCTTTATTTCTCTAGGATGCAGTTCATCTGGCCCTGGAGATTTGAACTCATTCAAAGTAATTAGGTGTTCCTTGACCATATTCCTATTGATCTCAAGCTGCAATCCCGCCCCTTCAGCCTGTACTTCGCCTTTGCCAGGGGGGTCATAGACCCTCTTTTGGGAGAAGACTGAGCCAAAGTAGGAATTGAGCACCTCTGCCTTTTCTTTGTCATCTGTTATCATTTTGTCATCCTTATTTAATAGCTGAACCACCATTTCTTTCCTCTGCCTTTTACTATGCACATAGCTGAAGAAAGCCTTTTTGTTGCTTTTAGCATCCCTCGCTAACCTCAGCTCGTTCTCAACATAAGCCTTCCTGACGCCATCCCTGCAGTTCTGTGCTACCTGCCTGTACTCTTCCTTTGTTACTCGGCCTTCTTTCCACTTCCTATACATGTCATTTTTTGTTTTCAGGTCATCTCTAATCTTTTTGTGGAGCCACATTGGCTTCTTCTGTTGTCTTCCACCTTTTTTCTTGTTGGAATTGTTTGTAATTGTGCCTTGAGAATTTCCTTTTTTAAAAGCTCCCACCCATCTTGGATTCCTTTTCTCGTTCACGTCGCTTGCCATGGGATCTTACTGATCATTGGTCTGAGTTTATTAAAATCAGCTTTCCTAAAATCCAGGGTACGCGTTTGACTACACTTAGCTTTTGCTTCCCTTAGAACCAAGAACTCAAGTACAACATGGTCGCTTTCCCCCAGAGTTTCTGTATCTGCTACTTTATTCGCTACGTCATCTCTGTTGGTTAAGATCAAGTCAAGGATAGCCGATCCTCTAGTTCCTTCCTTTACTTTCTGTAGGAGGAAGTTATCCGCCACACAAGTCAGGAATTTCCTGTAGGGGCTGTGTTTTGCAGAATTTGTCTCCCAACAAATTTCGGGGAGATTGAAGTCCCCCATGACTACTGCATCATGCTTCCTTAAAACATTGGCTATTTGCTTTTCAAGAGTTTCATCTTTGTCTTCTCCTTGATTGGGTGGCTGGTAGTAGACTCCGACCATCAGGTTCCTTTTATTCTTTGCTCCATTTATTTTGATCCAGATGCTCTCGATGGGGCTACCAAGCTCCTCCTCCTGTATTTCTGTGCAGAGATATGTATTTTTCACATACAGTGCAACCCCACCTCCCTTTCTGTTCCTCCTGTTCTTTTTGAACAAGTTATATCCTTCAGTTGCTGTATTCCAGTCATGAGAGTCATCCCACCAAGTCTCAGTTACACCTGTCAAGTCATACTTTCCCTCCTGTATTAAGAGTTCACGTTTGTTCTTTGTTTCCCATACTCTGGGCATTAGTGTATAGACATCGAAGACCATGTGCTTCACAGTCTGGCTTTCTTCCTACATGTTTGAGAAGAGTATTATTGGGCGCTATTAGAGCTGTTCTCTCCGTTGCGGTGCATGAGCCTTTGTCTATTGTTACCTCCAACTTTACGTCTCTCTCCCCCGTAGGATTCAGTTTAAAGCCCTCCTGATGACGTTCTTCATGCTGTGGGCAAACACATTCTTCCCATCCTTTGAGAGGTGCAACCCGTCCCTTGCCAACAGTCCATCTTCCAGCAAGTATAGCCCGTGGTCCCAGAATCCAAATCTCTCTCGTTGGCACCACCTTCGTAGCCAGTCATTCACCCAGGGTATTTTTCATTCCCTTTCTATCCCTCTTCTAACTACTGGAAGTATGGATGAGAAAACTATCTGGGCCCCAAAGTTCTTGAGTTTCTTTCCCATTTGATTAGCAGCGCCTGGCTGCTACTTAGCCTCTTCATACCTATGGAAGCAGTAAGGGTGTACTTAATTTTTCACACATGGCTTCTCCATTTTGGCTTTATTTCTGTAAAATAAATAATGACACGGTGTAATATGTCAGGTGTTTTTGTTCATCTGAGGTTGTATTTACCTAATTTTACGACCTGCTAAGGACCAGATGATTTTTATTATGTCTTGATACGTAAAACCATAGAACTCAAAGAGGGTGTACTTTCCTTTTCACATGACTGTATGGAGAATCAAGTGGTCCCTTGGGCCTAGCAGGATCAAACAAATACCCTTGATAGAAGTGAGGAGTGCCCCAAACGACTTGTCTGATGGCTTGATGACCCTCTCTTTCCCATGTGCTTTTGTGTCGCAGAATAATTTTTGGGAAGTACAGAAAGTAAAGCAAGCCACAAATGTCTATGTTAGCCTGGATGTGAGGTTACAAGGATAAGTTTCCTGACCTGCTGCTTTGACAATGAAGAGTGGGTTCCCCAGCTGAAGGCCAGGCCCTGAGAGAGAAAAACAGGAGCTGATGTATTACAAAGGATGTTGCTTGTTTTCTCACCGTAGTTGTTTTGAGTGGGTTTTGAGCTGAGGGAGGAAGGAAGGGAAGGGGCACATACCAGGCATTGTCCTGCCCCCACTGGAGGGATCCTCAGAGGAACTGCTGGAGCTCCCAGAAAGTGAGGGCACCCCAGATCAGTCGCTGTCACCAGAGCAGGAGGAGCCTGGGCCCTCAGGGGAGATGGCTGCAGGTCCATCCCTGTCAGGGGGAGGGGTCTCTCCCTCTGATGCAGGGGCTGAGCAACCTCCGGCCCCCAGGAGCATCATCACCTGAAGTGACAGGCTGATAGGACTCCCGTGAGAAGGAGTGGTAGCTTGCAAAGAAGGACTCTTCTGGAGAAAGTGACTCATGAGCAGAGCTCTGGCCAGAAAGCTGTAATGTACTGCAGCTGAGTCCTGGATGGGGCTCAGTAGGCTTTAGTGTTAAAAGCCTTCAGTGTCTGCCTAGCCAGGGCTGGAAACAGCGTCTTTACCAGGTCCTGGTGCCTCGTATCCTGTTTTCCTGACATTGCCTTGTGACTGAGCCTCCATGCTACTGACCTTGGACTCCTGCTTGACCCTGCTTCTTGGGCTGCATGTTGTAGCTGACTGTTCATCTGTGTTTTGACCTTGGCTGCTCTTCAGAGCTCCCTTTTGGATGGCTTCCTCTTGCCTGATAAAACTGTGCTTTTGATCATTGCCCGCTGATTGACTTGCTTTTGGGTTGCCCCTAGTTTAGCCTGAGCCAAAGTAGGGTGGGCATGTGTGTGGGTTTGGCCGTATCCCTGTCATGCATTGCAGGAAGCTTTGCTACGCAGCTTTCCTGATCCTTGATGGAGGCTCCTACTTTGTGCCCTTCCTCTTCATCCTACTAGGCTGGGCTTCGTAGTCATGGTGGCAGCATGTCAGGCGTGCAGCTGTTCCATTCTGAACCTTCTTTTTCTTCCTTTTTAGGACACCTTTCTCGCGACTCCAAGCTTAGAGGAAGGGCCCAAGGCACAGACAGAGGAAGGAGGTGGTTCTGATGCCTGTCTGCCAGCAGATGGCTCTGAAGCCCCCAAGGCAGCAACAGCACCTTTCACAGAGGCCCGTTTGCCATTGCACTCAGGCGAGGCCTGTGCTTTGGCCCTATCTGCCAGTGAATGCAGCCAGTCTGTTGCGGGGGAGGGCAGGGTTATGCATCCTGAGGAAATGGCCGCAGCACCTTGTGGTGCTTTGGCGGAGGAGCTTTGCTTGGTTGACCACTGCAGTGGACAGCCACTTAATGAGGACAGTCGAACCATGTTTGTCCAGGCAACAGGAGGCTCCTCCGCTCTCCAAGTTGGAGTTGGAGATGACCTTGGAAATGAGGGCAACCTATTGGGCAAAGGAACTTTGGTACTGGAATATGCCGCTGTTCCAGAGACACCACATGAGGAACAAGGAAAAGCTAAGTTGCTGAGTGAAGAAGGGATTCCCCTTCACTTGATCCTTTCTCAGGAAGGAAAGGCAGCACAACAAGCAGAATCCTGTGCAACCGGAGGAAACTCTCAAGATGTGCCACAGGCAGCTGGAGAGCTGGCACACGCTGAACCAGAAAATTTAAAAGGAGACTGCTTGGAAGACTCCACAGAGGCCACTCTTGAAGGGCACTGCACACCCCAGAGGGCTGGCCCTAGAATGGTGCTGAAGCTCTCCGAAACCCAGCCCCAGTCTGTGCTGGAGGGCATTGGGTCCCAGCAGAGGGCCGAGCAAGGAAATGGGCCTGAGGGTGGGGAGCAAGCTGGGGAGAAGAAGAGCTGGCCGCTGCTGCCTCCAGGAGAAGGGGGGGATTTGCCAAGGCCCAAGCAGGACCAAACACCAGAGAAGAGGCCAGCAGCACTTCAAGGGCAAGGCAGCAGGGGGCCAGCCACCCTTCCAGGGAGCTGGATGATCACAGATGCTGTGCTGGGGAGCCTGCCCCTGCCGGGGATTGTGCAGCAGGCAGTCCATCCAGGGAATGCGGCGGACCAGGCGGAGAGCCAGCAGAAGCCACGTGGGCTGGCGGGAGAAATGCAGCTGCGCCAAAGGGCCCCTGACATGTCTGCTAGCTTGCCCATCGGTAAGTGTCCTGGATGTCCTGGAGCCTTGTGTGTGTCTGCAAGGGAGGAGCAGCAGGAAGTTTCCTGCTTGAGAGGTGTCCCTGTAAAGCAGGGGTGGGTGGGCAGCACAAGGGGCACATGTGCCCCCCTTTAGCTGCCACTGGAGGATTTGCAGTGGTGGCAAAAAAGGTAAATTTTACTTTAAAACAAGGCGTATGGGAATGCATCTCTTCTCCCACCGCCTGAGCTGACAGCTTGGCAGCATTTAGCCTTCTGGATGGAGCCCTTGGCTGCCATCCAGTAGCCTCCTGCTCCCATCTCTGGCATTTGTTGGGGGTGTGCCTGGCTGTGCTCACAGCACTGAAGAGCAGAGCACAGCAAACTCCTGGAGTGAGCTCACCACCTCTCGCATCTTGTTTCAGAAAGCCCCTTTCATTCTACCTTACTGAAGGAGGGAGATGACATTCAGCCCCTGACAAACATCACTCCGCCTCTTATTGGCCAGCTTAAAAAAGGCCCAAGACGACACAGCACTCCTATTGGTGAGTGGGAGATAAAGTCATGCACCATGCGCCTCTGCTGTTCCGGGGAGGGGAGAGGGTCAGAGAATGGGGGGGGGGGGAGTTCTGCAAAATGTATGTGGGGGGATGGTACATCCTTCCTGGCAGCTGGCATCATGAGAAATGCAGCTCATTTTCTGCAGTTCCAAACACCTTGCTTTGTCTTCATTGCAGGAGGGGGTTGGGTGGGGAGAAAGTCTGCTTGTAGAGCAACAAAGAGGGAGAGGAAGGAGTGAAGCAATCCTGGCTGCAGCAAAACCCAAGTGGGGAAGCAAAGCTGCATTTATCCAGGGAGAGGGAGAGTCCTTGAGGCGTTACACCGGGACTGTGGGCACATGTGGCAGTTTGTGAAAACAGGTGCTACGGGAGGCGTGGCAGAGGACAGTTAACCTGCCCCAAAGTCTGGAGTACGCAGCAGAGGTGGGGTCTAAGCAGCAACATGCTGAGTAGCTCCTTTGAATCCACAGTTTTCAACACCAGCAGAAATCTATTTCACAGTAAAATGTGTTACTTTTTTTAAAAGGGAGGGGTAGGGCATCTTGGCGAGCACCAAGAAAGGTGTCTGGACCCACTGGAGCCCATGGGCACCACATTGCCTGCCCCTGCGTTACATTGTCCCACCTTATCTGTTGTTAGCCCTGATGGCAGCGAAGGCTCTCAGGCATGGAGAGGGCTTTCACATCGCATGCTGCCTCTGGGGTCAGCAGTGTGGTGTCCCTGAACACCCCCTTGGTACCCACTATGGCCTGACCAAAAATGTGTTTTAGATTTTTTTTTAAATGATGTTGAGCAACAGCACTCTGGCCTCCAGCTGCCTCACCCTCTTTTCCCTTGCCCAGACCACCTCTGGGCTCCACATGGGCCTAGAGAGACCACCTAGCTGCGAGTGCTGCAGGACCTGGACCCTGTTCCTCTGCCTGACTTTCTGGTGGCCCGAGTATGTGCCTGGGAGGGAGGATGTTGGGCCAAGTGGTGGGACCTGGGGAGGGGGGGGCGACAATCAGTATAGTGACTGGTAGAGGGAGATGTGGCATTATGAGGAGGACTTGCCAGGTAAGGGGAACATGGCCCAGACAGTTAATGGCTGTGCCGTGGTCCAGTCCCCCCTGCACTTGCAGGTTTGGTGGTTGCACTATCAGCCTGTCCTTGGGTCTCTGGATGCTGCTTTTTAAAGGCCAGATTGGTGCAAAATGAAACCTCGTTATTCATGACTTAATAGTGGATGAGGTGGTTGATCTGGCATGTATAACCAAGATGGTGGGTGAGCAGGGAGGAGTCAGTTTCTCCCAGCTATGCCCACCGGGGTACTTGGTCCAGCATCAAGGGAGGCTTGAGTGCTGGGGAGGGGGGTTTGCAGTGGTCTGTAGGAGCTCCATATGCCCCTGCAGGCTCCCTGTCCATGTGACTACTGGTCTGGAGTGTTTGCATCTTGTATTGGATCAGCGGGACAGATTGGGGATTCTGTTGGTGTACTGCCCACCCTGCTGCTTAACAGACTTCCTAGCTGAGCTGACGGAGGTGGTCTTGGGTGTGCTGTTGAGATCCCCTAGACCGTTGGTTATGGGGGATGTCAACATTTACGCTGAGGGCACCTTATCGGGGGTGGCTCAGGATTTTACGTTCTCCATGACAGCCATGGGACTGTCCAACATGTCATCAGCCCAAGACATGTAGTGGAGCATACTCTAGATTTGGTTTTCTGAACTGGACGTGGAGATCATCATAGAATCATAGAATAGTAGGGTTGGAAGGGGCCTACAAGGCCATCGAGTCCAACCCCCTGCTCCATGCAGGAATCCAAGACAGAGCATCCCTGACAGTTGGCTGTCCAGCCTTGTCTTGAATGCCTCCAGTGTGGGAGAGCCCACCACCTCCCTAGGGAATGGGTTCCCTTGTCATATTGCGCTAACAGTCAGGACGTTTTTCCTGATGTTCAGCCGGAATCTGGCTTCCTGTCGCTTTAGCCCATTATTCCGTGTCCTGCACTCTGGGATGATCGAGAAGACATGCTGGCCTTCCTCTTTGTGACAACCTTTCAAGTACTTGAAGAGCGCTATCCTATTTCCCCTCAGTCTTCTCAAGGCTAAACATGCCCAGTTCCTTCAGTCTCTCTTCATAGAGCTTTGTTTCCAGTCCTCTGATCATCTTTGTTGCCCTCCTCTGAACCCTCTCCAGCTTATCTGCATCCTTCTTAAAGTGCGGTGCCCAGAACGGGACACAGTACTCCAGATGAGGCCTAAGCAGTGCTGAGTAGAGGGGAACTAGTACTTCCCGGGATTTGGAAGCGATGCTTCTATGAATGCAGCCCAAAAGAGCATTTGCCTTTTTTGCAGCCACATCCCATTGTTGGCTCATATTCAGCCTGTAATGGACAACAATTCCAAGATCCTTTTCGCTTGTAGTGTTGTTGAGCCATGTATCCCCCATCTTGTAACTGTGCATTTGGTTTCTTTTTCCTAGGTGCAGAACTTGGCATTGATCCCTATTAAGTGTCATTCTGTTGTTTTCTGCCCAGTGCTCCAGTCTATCCAGATCACTTTGAATTTTGTTTCTGTCTTCCAAAGTGTTAGCTGTACCGCCCAGTTTTGTGTCATCTGCAAATTTGATCAGCATTCCCTGCACCTCCTTCTCCAAGTCATTAATACAAATATTGAAGGTCACTGGGCCCAGGACTGAGCCCTGCGGTACCCCACTCGTTACCTCTCCCAAGTTTGAGAAGATCCCATTGATAAGCATTCTTTGAGTCTGATCCTGTAGCCAACTGTGGATCCACCGGATTGTTGTTTCATCTAGCCCACTTTGAGCTAGTTTGCTCATCAGATATCATGGGCCAACTTGTCGAAAGCTTTGCTGAATCGAAGTATATGATGTCCACAGCATTCCCACAGTCCACAAGGGAGGTGACTTGATCAAAAAATGAGATCAGATTTGTCTGGCAGGACTTGTTTTTGACAAATCCATGTTGGCTTCGAGTAATCACTGTATTATTTTCAAGGTGCTTACAGATGGATGGCTTAGAACCTGCTCCAGAATTTTTCAAGGGATTGATGTCAGACTGACTGTTCTGTAGTTCCCAGGTTCTTCCTTTTTACCCTTTTTGAAGATGGGTACAACATTAGCCCTCCTCCAGTCATCTGGCACTTCCCCCGTCCTCCATGATTTCTCAAAGAGAATAGACAGCGGTTCTGAGAGTTCTTCTGCCAGTTCCTTTTTTACTCTAGGATGCAGACTCCAACCACCAGGTTCCTTTTATTTTTTGCTGCATTTATTTCAACCCAGATGCTCTCGATGGAGCTACCAAGCTCATCCTCCTGTATTTCTGTGCAGAGATATGTATTTTTCACATACAGTGCAACCCCACGTCCCTTTCTGTTCCTCCGGTTTTTTTTTGAACAAGTTATATCCTTCAGTTGCTGTATTCCAGTCATGAAAGTTATCCCACCAAGTCTCAGTTACACCTATCAAGTCATAATTTCCCTCTTGTATTAAGTGTTCAAGTTCATTCTGTTTGTTTCGCATACTCTGAGCATTAGTATATAGACATTGAAGACGATGTACTTCATAGTCTGGCTTTCTTCCTACATGTTTGTGAAGAGTATTATTGGGTGCTTTTAGCTGTTCTCTCCATTGCGGTGCATGAGCCTTCGTCCATTTACCCCCAACTTTATATCTCCCTTCCCCGTAGGATTCAGTTTAAAGCCCTCCTGATGAAGTTCTTAATGCTGTGGCCAAACACATTGTTCCTGGCCTTTGTGAGGTGCCACCTGTGCCTTGCCAACAGTCCATCTTCCAGGAAGTATAGCCCGTGGTCCCAGAATCCAAATCTCTCTCATTGGCACAACCTTCGTAGCCAGTCATTCACCCAGAGTGTATTTCTTTCCCTTTTTATCCCTCTTCTAACTACTGGAAGGATGGATGCCCCAGAGCAGTTCTGATTCTGAGGAGGAACAGCAATCTGTGGGAAAGGAGCGCACTCATCTCTCACAAGCACAGCAGCTGGCAGAGATTCCTCCTGCCAGCATTCCTGGGATAGATAGTGACCCTGGCAGTGAGAGAGCGCTGGAGGGGGGCTTGCTGGATGCTCGGCGCAGATGCAGGAAGTGACGACAGATGGAGGGCGCGGAAAGGAGGCGTAGCGCTCGTTTGGCGCACAAACAATGGTCGTGTCCCAAGGACCCAAGGAAAAGAGGGAGGATCTCTCCCTAGCGCATAAGTTGAGGGTCATCTGTGATTCTCCTTCAAACGGGGATCAACTGCCTTACCTGGAGCTTAGGCTACTCTGCTATCTTTCCCCAGTGCTGTTCCTTGCTTTGGCGCTAGCGATTAGTATTCTGAAAGAGTCATAAAGGAATAAAGTCTCTGAAAGAATTCCTCGTCGTCTGTGTCCTGAGTTGGCTATTGGTGGGGACTGCAAGAGGCAGCTAGAGCGCTCCTGACAGCGCTAGGCTCGCTGCTAGGCTTATGCTCACCTTGCCAGCAAGTGCTTGGCTCACTACTGGTCTTTTAGAGGTGGCTGTTTTGTAATCCAGAGGAGGCCAACGTGCCAAAAGTCAAAGAAGATCTCACACGAGAGCAGGAAAAAGGGCAACAAAGCCAGTACCATGATAGCAACCAGAGATGTTCTTCTCTTTCCGGTCCAAAATGACTCAAAGGGCTGATGAATTCTGTGTTAGGGCACATCCAACATTGGGGCGCGTCATCACCAGGGGGCAACACTTTCTTGCAGTGGGATGCGGGAATCCAGGTAGGCTGTCTTCGCAGCTTCACAATGGTGTGGGTGGTCAACAGCACCCGATGGGGTCTTTTCCAGTGAGGCTCAAGGGAAGACTTTGATGTAGACTCAGTCTCTAGGCTACAGGTTGTGACACTGTATCGTAGGAACGTCTGGAAGCACTTTTTGACCTGTGAATGGAAAGCCTTCACACACTTCATTAATTCTTGGCAATAGTTCAACACAGTCTCACCACTTACGTGCAAGTTAGTCAGATGTTCTTTGATAGGTGTTGAAGACAGGAGTCTCATGGGTTTTCCCATAAGGATTTCATGGGGACTGAGTCTAGTCTGTTGGTGCGAAGTGGCATGCATGCTCAGCAGGGCCAAAGTTAGAGCATTGGGCCTTTTAAGTCCAGTTTCCGCACAGATTCTGGCTACTTCGTTCTTTAAGGCTCCATTCTTTCTTTCTACCAGCCCTGCTGGCTGGGCATGGTAGGGGCACTGGAAATGCTTTTGAATTTGCAGTGTATACACAACTACTAATACGTATTTAAAAGAACAACATTTCTTCATCTGAATTAAATCTATTTGCATCTTAAAAGAAAGCTTACATGTCTCTTAACTCTTGATTCAGTCACTCTGGTTTCCAGGGGAGTGACGGAGCACCGTACTTTGGGGCTGGTTACCTGAGCAGGTGGTGCACTTTTTCCCTCTCTCAGACAAGAGCAGGTAACAGGCCGATTCGCTCAGGATTCTATAGAGCAAGTCTCACTAAGTTAGAGAACAGTCAGAAAGTACGCACCCTGGCAATATTGCCGGTTGCCAAAGCGCCTGAGTTGGGAAGAAAGTCTATCCTGAACTCGGTCATCAGTGACTGTATTGAAACCATTGCTGCCGGGGCCAGTGCCATTGCAGCCCCTTCCACGATGGGCCTGCTTCCTGTGCAGAGGTCTCCTATGACTCTACCTTTGGCCTCACCACAACAGAGTCTAATACAAACTCAGTTGCAGACTTGGCTGTCTATCCCTGAAGCGACGTCAATGCACAGCCTATCCTACAATCGGCAGTAGAACCACAAGTGTCTGAGACAGAGGACTATGAATCTGTCTCTACTTCTGAGTCATCGGGTCCACTGTCACTTTCTTCACTTGATGCTATGGTAGGGGCGAGTGAGGCCATCTCTCCTTCTGAGGATTTGGGCCAGTTCACTGACCAAGTCCTCAGAATGGCACAGTCGCTGAGGCTTGAAATGCAGCAAACTGCCCCATCCATTGAGGACCCGGTCTTCGATGCTGTGAATGCAGACTCGCATAAGCCAGGGGCTATTCCTTTGTTGCCAACTCTTGAGACCATCGAACAGTCATGGGGTGCCCCCTCTATGGTACCACCAGTATCAAAGTGCCTAGAAGGTACGTACCATCTTCAGAATACCGAAGCGGAATATTTGTTTAAGCACCCAGCACCCAATGCTATGGTCGTCGAAGCAGCGCAAGGCAGGTCAAGGAGAGTACATTCCTCTCCTACAGACAAAGAAGGGAGAAGGTTGGACTTGCTAGGCATGAGACTTTACTCTTCCACTTATGTGGGCTTGAAGATTGCTAACTATCAAGCAGCAGTGTCAGGCTATCCACTGTTGTTGTGGGTCAAAGTGGGCCAGCTGCTAGATCATTTGCCTGATGATTAGAAGGAGGTGGCTTGTCTGTTTAGGGCTGAGGCTTTGAAGCTGTCAAAGCAACTGATTAACACATCTTGCCATCAAACAGATTGCAACTCTTAAAGTCCTGGTGAGTTCAATCTCCCTTCGATGCTATGCTTGGCTTTGGTCTTCAGGTCTTCCACAGGAGAGCTAGGATAGAAGACTTGCCATTTGATGGGCATGGATTGTTTAATGCCAAGATGGACGAGGCATTACACGCGGTACAAAAGGCTTGCACCACGGCACGGTGGATGGGTTTTCTCTCGCAACATCAACAGCGTCGTCGTCGCTGGTTCCAGTCTTCGGTCCCTAGGTACCAGCCTTAGCTCTGAGCTGGCTCAGCAGCAGCAATGACCACAGACAAGCTGGCAGGGAAATCTTTCCAGCGTTCTAGATTCCAGGATTACTGCAAGAAGTAGGAGGTTAGGGGCAAGCGGCGTCTTTGACTCGCTACCACCAGCCGCCTATTTTTGGGACACACTTGTCGAAGTACCATCTAGCATGGTGACACATCACAATGGACTTGTGGGTCCTAGCTATAGTCCAGAAAGGATATTCGATCAAATTTGATGGTATCCCTCCCCTTGGTATAATGAAGGTTACTGCTCCGTCTCCAGTCCTCCTTACTGAGGTTCAGACTCTCCTCAACAAAGGGGCAATCCAGCTTGTCCCATACAATCAACTGTAGGATGGGTTTTATTCCTGGTACTTCTCACGGCCTTCGGCCAATAATGGACCTCAGACAGTTCAACAACTGCATTTCGCCCAGAAAATTCCACATGGTTACTCTGGTGTCTGTTCTTCCCCTCCTCTTCCAAGGAGTTTGGTTCTCCTCTGTCGACCGCAAAGATGCTTACTTCCATGTAGCCATAGAGCAGTCTCACCAGCGTTTCCTGCACTTTGCCATCGGTACCGATGTCTGTCAATTCAGAGTTCCACCCTTCGGTCTCACCACCGCACCGAGGGTATTTACAAAGTGCATGGCAGTCGTGTGTGCCCATCTTTGGTTGCAGGGTATAGACGTTTATCTTTACATTGACGACTGGCTTCTGGTAGCGTCAACAAAGTTGCAGCTCCTGCGGTCGATAGAGGTAACCTACGATCTCCTCCATGCTCTCAGGCTATATATCAACCTCAAAAAGTCTTACTGTTGCCTACCCAGAGCATAACATTCATAGGGGTGTTATTGGACTCCAAAGTGGGCAGAGCTTTCCTATCTAATACCAGATGTATCAGGTAGGATACTACCTCCAGAACAGGATGAAGGTCACCTATCCAGGCAAACGAACCCCCCCGGTAACAGTACCTCCATCTTGTCTGGATTGAGTCTCAGTTTATTGGCCCTCATCCAGTCCATTACCGTGCCCAGGCACTGATTCAGAACAGCCACTGCCTCACCTGGGTTTGATGAAAAAGAGAGGTAGAGCTGGGTGTCATCCGCATATTGATGGCACTTCAGCCCACACTTCCAGATAACCTCCCCCAGCGGTTTCATGTAGATGTTAAACAGCACAGAGGATAAAATAGAGCCTTGTGGAACCCCATGGCACAATTGCCAAGGCACAGAGCAATAATCCCCCAGCACCACCTTCTGGAATCGGCCATCCAAGTAGGAGTGGAACCACTGCACCGCAGTGCCTCCAACTCCCAACCCAGACAACTTATCCAGAAGGATACCATGGTCGATGGTATTGAAAGCCACTGAGAGGTCCAGGAGAATCAACAGGGTCACAATCCCCCTGTCCCTCTCCCTGCAGCGGTCATTCCACAGGCAGTTTCTTTTCCAAAACCAGGCCTGAAGCCCGATTGAAATGGATCTAGATAATCCGTTTCATTCAAGAGTGCCTGGAGTGGTCCTGCAACCGCCCACTCAAGCACCTTGCCCAGGAAGGGGATGTTGGCCACCAGCCTATAGTTGTTAATGTCCTTCGGGTCCAGGTTAGGCTTTTTCAGGAGTGGCCTGAATACTGCCTCTTTTAAAGAGGCTGGCACCATTCCCTCTCTCAAGGCGGAATTTACAACCTCCTGGACCCAGCTGGACATCCCCTCTTCATTTGATGTAATAAGCCATGAAGGGCAAGGGATGAGCACCTTGTCTGCATTCTTGGGCCTCAGTAACTGGAACTCATCAAATAAAATTTGGATTAAATTTGGTTGAATTAATTTTAGAAAAATTTATTTAGAGGTTCCTTGGAAAAATTGGCCTTTGTGTGAAACGGGTGTTCTGTTGGAGCAGAACACTGGGGATTCAAAGCAGCGTATTTGTCTTTTAGCTTCACAAGTTTGCCGTCCTATGAAATGTGTGTGGAGTTGTAGCACCGCATTTTAGGAATGCCTGCACCCCGCGGCTCCCGCATCCCATGGCAACAATAAGGGATTGCATGTGGGCCTGAGGCAGGTGCAGCAGGTCCTCTACGGTGGAGTTCCTCTGCTATAGGGGTGGGCAGCCTCAGGCCGGGGGCCAAGTCCAGCCCTCTGGGGTTCCCCATAGGGCCCCCTCCCCTGGCCCCACCCCCTTCCCACTCACCACTGGTTTTTTGGCTGTTTCCCAGCTTTTGTGCAGTGTTCCCCCCATTCTAAAAAGTTGACAGGCTTAAGGCTTAATTTCTGGCAGGAAGTACTCTTGAGCTACAATATGCTGGCAAGTTTTATATTTTCAGCCCCATCGCCTTTCCCTTTCGCCCCACCACTGGAGCGCGACCCTCAAGAGCTTCTCCAAAATTGAATTTGGCCCTTGGGCTGAATGAGGGTCCCCACCCCTGCTCTGCGGAAGCGGCTCCACGTCAAAGGGAATGTCTGATTCTGCCCACAGAGCAGCCGCAGGATCAGATGGATGTGTATGAGATTGAGATCTAGTTGTGTAGACCAGGGGTCCCCAACCCCCGGTCCGCGGACCGGTACCGGTATGTGGCCTGTTAGGGACCGGGCCGCAGTAGGGGTGTAACCCCCCTTACCTTGGGTTTGCGGGGGGGGGGGGCGATCTGTCCCTCCCCCCCACCCCGGAATCCTCGCCGTCCCTGGCTGGCTCTGCTCCGCGGCGAGTCCACAGACCTGCCAGCTGGCTCCGGCCTTGTTCTTTGCAGTAATAGCCTATGCGGACGCCATTTGCTTCCCAGCAGCCGGAAATCCTCCCCCGGCCGGAGCCGGCTGGTAGCTCGACGGTGAGTCCAGGGCCAACGAGGATCGGGTGGGGGCGGATGGCCCCCCTCCCGCAGACCCAAAGTAAGAGGGGTTCCCACACCCCCACTGCAGCCTGGTCCCATCCCCCCCACCCTGTCGGTGGAAAAATTGTCTTCCACGGACCAGTCCCTGGTCCCAAAAAGGTTGGGGACCGCTGGTGTAGACTACAAACTGAAATCAGTGTTTCAGTAGATTTAACTGCTATGGCATCCTCTACAGTATTACTGTAGATGCCAGAAAAAGCAGCCCCCTTGCAAAACTACGATTCTTAAAATCTTGTATGGGGAATTCAGTTAGTTGGGTCCCTCTTGGATGCCGAAGTAGTTGACCAAGGGCTAAAGCATTTGGTGGTGCTGTGGAGCTTAAGGCATGCTTCAGGGATGGGGGAGAGGCCTTCATAATTGCAGGAAACTGGGGTAGCCATTGTGAAGCTGCCACCTTGCTCTCCTTGTTTCAGTGGCTGGAAACTGTCCAGACAACACCATTGCAACCAGTGATGTTACAGCAGAGGATGCCAGTGAGGGTACCATGGAGAGCGCTCTGGTCTCTGCTGAGATGGAAGACAGTCACAAAGGGAGTTCTGTGGCCACATGTGAGGAGGAGGAGAAGCTGTCTTTACGAAAGGATATTGTGTCTCCTGTGGCTGAAGAGAGCAACGAGTCTCTGCCTTTCAGCCTGGAGAGTAAGAACGAGTTTGCGCAGGAGCAATGGTCTCCACTGTGGAGGGATGGTCTCTTTCCCTGGGCAAGTTGCGCCAAAGAGAGCTGGCTTCTTTGACCAGCAGCCTCTTCAGTTCTCACGGTACTTTCTCGCTGCCTGGGAGGAGCTGAGGAAATGTGGATCTGAAGAGTCTGTTAGGACGACGACTGAAACCGAACCCTTGAGTTTGGCTGTACAGAAACCTGGCGCTTGAGCAGGTTTGGGCTCCCCCAGGAGAGAGATGGAACTTGTCCCGGGCAGGTCAATGCGGAGGTGGCAAGTCCACTTGACAGGCGGGTGACTCCTGTTCCGAGGCCAGAGAGTGGGGGGTGGAGAGCAGGTGCTTCTAATGCCTCTTTATGCCTCTCTCTTTGCCCCTCAGAGCCTGCAGTCAGTGAAAAGAAGAACGGCTCTGTCACAAGAGCTGTCTCCAGGTAACTGACACCGGCGTTCAGTAAAAAATGCATGGTGGGAGAGACGGGGGATACCATCTGGTGAAAAGGGGGTGCTGCCTTGACTGCTGTCTTCCTACCATACAGTTCCTACCAGCTGTGACAGACTCTCAGTATCTCTGCAGGTGCTTTGAGTGCTTGGGAAAGGGAGGGAGGCTGTAAATGAGCAATGGGGGTGGGGAAGAAGAGAGTGTGCACATGTGAGCTTGTACCAGGAAGGCAAGGGCGGCTGACATCTACTGTAAACTGGGTCCAAAGGCATTGTGGATCCTGGAGAGACCGCTAGAGTCAATTCACTGCAGTTGTTGTAGAGCAGGTGCTCAACGGGAATTGAGCCCCCTGCCTTCCGGGAATTGATTCAGAGCTTTTGCATGTGTCCTGGGATTTTTGCATGCGAGAGCGATATGCACATTTGAGCCCCTGAAGGTTGCCTTGCTGCTGACGAGCTCTTGGGCACTGGCTCTCGTCTTGGGAGGAGTGGTCCTTTCTGAGCCTTTGTTTCGTGTCTGTCTGCAGCTCTTGGAAGATGCCATCTGTGTTTACTCGAGTCTGTGAAGCTGCGCATGAAGACCAAGTTCAAGGTCTTGAGCTGCCTTGCTCATCACCCAGGCAAGTCTGTGGGTGGCCTCCTTTGTACTGCTTCTAGCTGTCTTTGAAGCTCCTTGCAACTTCTCAGGCACGTGAACTAATAATCCACCCCAGGACACATGGTGCTTCTCCCATGGTGCAGTTGTTCCCAGGAAATCCTACCAAGGGCTTGGGTGCAGTTCAGCTCATCTTCTGTTTGTGCTGGGCCTCACGCTAGCACTCATTCAGGAGTGGGACAAGTAGGATAGAACTAGGATACAGGTAGAGGAGAGCCTGGAATGAGGCTCCCCTGCGGTATTGCCTGATTTGTCTTGGTGCCTTCCCCTTTTCTAGCTAGTTTGCTCAATGGGCAACATTTGTTGTGTGGTAGCTGTTCCTGCAGGGTCGGTTAGGGCTATAAAACAGCAGCTCGAAGAAGATCCTTCATCCAATAGGCCCTGTGTGAGGAACTCCTGGCCTGTGGAGGCCCCCCAGTGATCCCTCCCCAAAGAGGCTCTGCACATCCCCTGCCTTTTCTAGTCGGGAAAGGTGAGGGGCGTGTGGCATTGGCGGTTCCCCTGGGAGCTGCCGCTTCAGGGTGCCTGGATCAACTTGGAGCCTCCAGGAGCTGCCCCTTCGTGCACTCCTCGCCTTTTCTGACAAGGAAGACAAGAGGCCGTAGGAGCTTCCTTGGGAGCTGCCACTTTGAGATGTCTGCAGCACCTTGAAGGGGTGGTTTCCGGTGCTCCCTGTTCGTTGCAGCAGCCTCGAAGAGGGAGTTGCACTGGGTCAGTGTGTGTATATATGGGGCTGTGTGGAATGGAGTGTGGGTGGGGGGGAGGGAGGGAGACCAGGGTGGCGGAGGGGGCTGTGGCCTAGCCCAGTTTGGATGCATAGCCCCAACATCCCTACTGGCGCAAACATGGCTCTTGGGCCAAAGTAGGTCCCCCACCCCTGCATTAGTCTCTTGTAAACAGCTGAAGAACTTCCTGGGACTTGGCATTTCCCTAGTACAATAGATTGTGGACCACAAGTTCTCTGGCAGTTTATGTATGAACACAAATTATATGTTGTGGCAATATTGGTTCATCGTATATATCGTAAATAACACCGATAACATACCTAAATCCTTTGGCATATTTCTTTATTCAACTCTACTTACAACATAATCTTATTAAAGAAATTAATAGAAAGTGATGTACAAAAGCGAGTCTTCATACAGAGGATGAGATTACATTCCTTGGAATACCTATTGGAAAAGGTACGTTTTTAGTAGGTGCTGAAAATCTGGAAGGGTTGGTTATGGACTGGTAGTAATGGGAAAAATGGGAAACTCCAGACTTTCTAATCCTGAATGGGTTGTACGGCAAGAGGGTAGCACCGCATCAAAAGATAAAAGGGAAGTTAGGAACAAAAATGGAATGTATTGATAAAACAAGAAACCAACCCTTTCAAGGTTAAATTGGCTCTTCAGGATGTCTGGAAATAATTTCTTTTCTCTCCAAAACTGGTGCTGGGCTGCACAAATGGGGAGAAATAGTTTCACCAAAACTCACACTTGAAAAGTTTTTAATACTGCCGGACATGAATTTTATGGGGCTACCCTTTGAAAGCTGGACATCAGAAAACTTTCACTAAAGGAGGAAAGTAAGATGAATAGTTCACTGAATATATACTTGTCATATTGGGACCCTGTTAATGATGCAGGGGAAGACATGGAGGGGATAGACATGGTTGTGCAATGGGGAGCATTGATTCTTTGAAGCATTGGGCTAATGGGATGTGACTGCTGCTGCAGTTGGAAGGGCGAAGGGCCTTTTTCTCGCTGCCCCTGCCCTAGGAAGAGGGCAGCAGCAGTAAGCAGGCTTTCGCACCTGAGCATGAAACATTGGAAATTGGTTGGAGGGTGGGTATGGCGTGCCTGTTGCCTTGTGCTACTTGAAAGGGCTGTGTGTGCGTGTGCGCGCAATGGTTTTAAAAGGAGTCTAAGGCAAAGTCATGGAGGAGAGGTCCACCCACACAGTTAATAATGCTAAATGGGACTCCCTGCTGAGAGTAACTTTCACTCTGAGTACCAAATGAAGGGATGCTCAACAGGAAAAGGCCATTGCCTCCATGCTCTGCTTGTGGACTTCTTAAACATCTATCTGGCTGGCCGCTGGTGGAAACAGGATACTGGACTAGATAGATTGTTTGATCTGATCCAGCAGGCTTGCCCTTATGTTCTTATGATTGGTTTCAGGAGTGACCTGTTTAATTTCCCAAGGTCTCAGGAGGAGGAAGAACCAACTGGAGCCTGGCAGAGCCAACGGAGGCTTGTGTCCTTGAGTTGTGGACAGGTCCTTGACTCTGGGCTGAGCGCTAAGCAGTCAGTGGGCTGCACAGAGGAGGGAAAGGCCATGGAGCTTGATGGTGCACGGAAGGCCCCAAAGAAGCCAGAATCAGTTCTAGCTGCAGAAAGGAACAATAAAGGTCAAATGTCAAAGGCCAGCTCCAGCAGCAAGGGGATCCAGACTACTGGAGGGTTTCTTCGAGGTCCAGCAGACTTCATGTCAACTGCCACACAGACCGTGTCTAACAGCCAGGTGGAAGCAGGAACCAGTATGGCTGGGTTGTGGCCTGGGCAGCAGAATGCTAAAGTGCAAACGGAAGATCATGCATGGAGGCCGGCAAGTACTCCTGGGAGCACACCAGAGGCCCTGCACAACCAGGTGAGGGGGAGCTGCTGCCTGTGCCGAGGAAGAGTGGAAATGCTGTCTTGGGAGGCAAACTGTTCTGTGCACCAGGTGTGACCATTGGGGTGCTCAGAATGGGGGAGGCTTTTACTGCATGTGCTTTCCTCCTGGGCAAAGTAGGGGAAACACCTCTCCTCGTTGCTTCATAGAATCATAGAATAGTAGGGTTGGAAGGGGCCTACAAGGCCATCGAGTCCAACCCCCTGCTCATTAAGAGGGCACCATAAGAACCGCTGTGTTGGGTCAGGCCAAGGGTCCATTTCATTCTGTTTGGAAGAGGGGTCAACCAGATGCCTCTGGGGAGCCCATGGGTGAGCATGGGTGATAGACCTCCTGCTGTTTATCCCCAGCATTTGGAAATTGGAGCCATAGTGGTTCCATGCTAGCTGATGGTTGCTGTGTGTGAACTGAATCGTTTCAGAGAGCCAGTCGCGCAAGTCCCTGTGGTGGCAGTGACTTTCAGAGGGGGATGATTGGCAAGTCCAGCTTCACTTTACCTTGCAGCCAGTCGTTTCATTGGATAATGTAAAATTCTAGTGTTTCAAGAGACAGAGAGACTAGCTTAGCAATGTATGCCGGCCCATTCATAATTTTAAAGGCCTCTTTTAGTTCTTCCCCATAGTTGCATTTTTCCCAGCCTAAAAAACATGTAGCCATGATGTATTTATTTAAATGTATTTGTTTTAATTTAAATCCTATGGCAGGGGTGGGCAACTTATGGCCCTCCAGTGGTTTGGCTTACAACTCCCACCACCCCTCACCATTGACTGCTGGTAAGGGCTGAAGGGAATTGTAGGCCGAAACATCTGGAGGGCCACACATTGCCCACCCCTGCCCTACAGTCTCAGGGTGGGGTACAGGCATATCAATTAAACAACTTTTTTCTCCTTGTCTCCTGCTGCAAGCAATTTTAGTTGCCCCTTTCTTTGCCCCCAGCAGCTCTGTGATCATCACTCCCTCTAATAGCAAACTCTGGGATTGGAGCCAAAAATGGGGCCAGTGAGAAACGGAGGCTGTTGCCTCTCAGTGGCCCCATTTTACCTCCAATCCTGTCAGGATCCTTGGAGGATCCTTGAGGTTTGCGGAACAGCAAGCCTAAAAAACAAAAATCCCCAACGGTTTATCCCAGTGAAGACTGAGCGCACTCAGGAGCTATAGAACATTGGGTGTCAGTTGGGAAGAAATGGAAAACGGGGGCGGAGTGGCGTATACTGGTGGAGGGAGGGGCTGGCTGGCTGTCAGCGTGGAGGTGAAATGCGGCGACCCAAAAATAAAGGAGTGGCAAGTTTGTTAATTAAAGGAGATTTTTTTAAAAGTGCCTGACTAGCCTATGGGCCTGCAGGGTACTGATGGCAACTGAGCCAGGAGAAGGGGGGTGCAGGGAGGCCTGAAGAAACCAGAAGTCAGCAGACTCTTCGCATATGTCAGTTGAGTCTGAGAGTGGCTGAGACTCTTCCAGGCCAGGCACTGGAGGACCAGTTCAGCCCCAAGTCAGTTGCCCACAGATTCATTACCTGCTCAGATCCTGCCCCAAATCAATTCCTCTTCAGTATAAGTCATTCCACTCATTTCCCCTCTGTCCCCAGCCCCAAATAAAGTTTCTCTGTTTGTTAGCTGTCCCCCTTGGCTTCTCCTCACGCACATCTCCCTCGCACATCCTCCCTGCCGTGACCAGAGGAGGGGCAAGGAGGCGGGAGCCCTGCGGAGTGCTTTGCATACAGCAGCCCGAGCAGAGACCTCAGCCGCCTCTGCCCTGCTCAGCAGCTGCCACAGAGGGTGGGGCTGCAGGAGGACCAGGGCAGCTGCTGGGGCCTGGGAGGCGCGCACCTTCAGCTGGATGGGGCTGGGTGTGGGAAAGAGCCGTCGTCACCTGGGGGGATGCCAGAGCACAGCGGCCTGCTGTGGTTGCCATTTTTTTGTTCACTGTTTCGCTGGAACTTAGCAGGTTCCCAGAGCCTGAGAGCAGGCAGTGGGTCCTTTTAGGGGCTGAGCCCGTCGCTTCTCCAGGCTTGTCGAAGCAGGAGGCGATGACGTGGGGAAGGAAAAGCCGAAGCCAGCTGGGCTGCTCGGCACCTGGGGTGGGAGGCCGTTTTTCTTGACTGGCCTCGCTGGTGCTTTGCAGGCTCGCCGTCAGGCTCCTGCTCCGTCTTTGCCTCTCTTCTTTCTTCCCCCTTTGCAGTTCCTAACACCCAGCAGAAGGTTCCTCTCTGCAGCCTCGTCCCCCTCCCAAAGGTGAAAAAACAACAACGCTGAATTTGCGCAAGTCTCCTGGAAGGGTGCCGGGGGGAGGCGTCGCTGGTTAGGGGGCGACGAAGTGGAGGAGTGAATTGACTAGTGCCATTTCAAGATGTAGCAGAGAGGGGATATCAGCGAGAGTGCGAGGAGCAGCCGGGTTTTCCACTGCTTTTGCCAGGAGGCCTTGTAGCTCTTCCTGGCAAGGCACGAGAAGCCGCTGGGAGCGAGCTGCCCTGAGTAACCCAGCAGCAAGCCAGGGCACTGAGCTGGAGGGTGCTTCTCTCCGAACGAAGAACCAGTCTGACCATTTCTCAAATATGAACACTTACCTCTGTCCAAGCAGGCATTTCATTTTTACCTGATTAAAATAAACTATTCTAGTCTGCCCAGTGTCTGTCAATCCTTGCTTTGACATGATCAGGCATGACTTTTCCTCTAAGGTAAAAAAGGAAAACATGCAAAATATATACAGTGAGATGCAAAGCCTACTCACAAGAATGTCACAGTGTAAATAATTCTTTGTTTAGTTGTAAATTAACACAGTTCAGTGGTCAGATCTGCACCAGTGTTCAAGAAATATGTGAAACAGTTTCATTGGGAAACTTGACTTAAATATTGATTTAAATCGGCCTTTTTTCTTGCTGATTTAAATTATGGTTAGAAGCGACTTCATTTAAATAGTGATTTAAATCGAACTGCCATTGTGCAGTCTCCTGTCCCTCGGTTTTCCTGGCGGTGGAGCCATGTGCGACTGACACAGTGGGCTGGTCTGCACTTTGCACTAAGGCGCCCTGGAGAACTAGCCACCGCAGGCTGGCTGTTCACTTGTCAGCCTGCATCGATCCGGCCTGATGACTGGGCACACGGTGGCTGGGTGTGGCTTCCCCCCCGATCCTCCAGCCTGCCCCCTGCATGTATCCCGGTGTCCTTTGCATGGCAGCCCACCTCATATCCTCATCCCTATGGTGGGAAACTTCCCTGGCCTCCCTCCCTGCTCTGATCATTACCCCTTTTTGGCGCACTTACTTTGTTTGCCACCTCCCCTCCCGTCTCGGTGCTTCAGAAGTATGCAAATAGGATCGCAATTTTATTTTTGTATTTTCCTGGTCTTTCGCAAGTGTACAAGAGAGCGAATTCACCTTTCCGCTGTGTGTTGTCAATTTCCTTCTATGTTACAGCTGTCAAGGGAAGTGCTGAACTGCAGTAGGGAATGTACTAGGAAATCGACAAGGTGAGACTGCGCATAGGCTAATTGCGCACTTGCGAAGGACCGTAGGGGAAGTAAAATGGAGACACAGTACGAGCCCATTTGTGCAATTCAGAAGCACCAAAGAAGGGAAAAATGGCGAGAGAAGTAATTGCTCTGAAAGGGAGCACCATTTGGCAATGTTATCCTCTTGCAGTTATGCCTTGAACTGGCACTTTGTAGTGTCCTCCCCCCTTTGGATGCTTCCCTGAGTCTTGATGAAGTCAACAAATGGGAGGAATCCCCCCCCCCCCATTGCAGGTTGTTTTAGGAGCAGCTGCTCTGAGGTACGTGCTTGTCGCTTCCCTCCACTGCTAGGTGCCACTGCCCTGCTCCCTCATCCCATCAGTGCTCTCAGCCCCCTGCTCCAGGCCTTTACATTTGCAAAAATCTCCCCTCTGTTTATTGCCCAGCCTTTAAATTTGTGCAAACCTCCGACAGTTTTTGTTTTTTTTAAAGTAGGAGGCGGCGGAATGGGATGGAGAGAGTTGGAGAGATTTGTGCAAATTTGCTGAAGTGCACTAAACCCAGCAGTGATGGCTCCTAGAAGGAGCTGCAGTGGGAGGCAGGGGGCAATAACTCCCATTTTGTTGACGTCATCAGGACCACACTGAATTGTCCATGCCAGGTTTGCGCATCATAGTAAGCCACGCTGACAGTAACAAGGCTCAGAACCCACCGTGGCTTATCGTGTCATCTGAACCCAATCAGTGTCTTGTGTATGTCAGAGAATGTATGTATTTATTTTCATTTCTGTATCGCCAAAGCATGTACAAAAGGCCAATCAGAGATTGTGGTGGGAGGCATATTTTGGTGCTGCCAGTTGGCAGCAGGCTATGCCAAGTGCCGACTATCCAGTCCTCTAATGCTGGCCTTGGCTTATTTTTTTATATCTATATCCTGCTTTTCCCCCAGGGAGCTGAAGGTAGTATACATGCAGTGAACCCCTTGCCAAAGGAGGCCCATCTAACCCATTCTCTGATGATGGACTACTTACTGGCAGACAAATGTGGGTTTTTTTTCCCAGAGACCTTTGGCCTGATAGGCTGACTTGTTATGGCTACTGTAAACATACTTTGTTCAATTATCTTTCCTGGTTTTTCAAAAAAATATTTTATCTCTCTTGCTTTTTTGTTTTGTATTTTATTTCTCTTAGCTGCCTTGAGCACCATTTGATAGAAAGCTGGGATGTGAATTGAATTTTTAAAAGAAATTAATGGAACTTAGGGCTTTTATTGAAAAATCTGCTTTATTCTGCTACAGCAGAGGGAGCAGAATAAAGCATTTGGACTTGAAATACAAGAATAAGTTGCATGTGGTCGTTTGCATAGTCTTACACTGCGGAACTTGAGGAGCGTTTTGTGTCAGATGCCGGCTTCTTTGGACCGCGCTACCCTAATGTTGTAATTGCAGCATCATGTTCTAAAAATGTGCTCAGAATGTTTTAGTTCCCTTTTCGGAGTAGTGTAACTTTGGTACAGAATAGGGTTTTTACTGCAGAATTCTACTAGCCATAGGCCCACCCTATTGAACACTGACTGGGATTTGAGCTTAGTGGGTTATCCTGGGAAAAGAAGTTACTTCTGTGTGAATTTTGGGGGGTTTCTCTTTTCTTCAGAGCGGGGGAGAGTTTGATTTGCCTTGCCCACCTGCAGGCAGAGTCCTGCGGCGTCACATGCGAACTATCCGTGAAGTGCGCACTCTTGTGACACGGGTCATCACAGATGTTTACTACAAGGATGGGGCTGAAGTGGAACGCAAGGTGGTTGAGGTAAGGTTCCCCCCCCCCAACACCCCCTGATGGGTGAGGATTTCCAAAATACTAAAATTTGTTCCTCCCACAGTGGAGTGATGACAAATGCTTATTGGTGCTGCTTAAAATCCGACTTGTTGGTCTGATTGAAAAATGATACTGCCGTATTTCAGCCTTTTGCGGTAGTCCTGATTCAAAGGCAACAGTGTCATATCCAGCCCTGAAGATGAAGAGCTGGGCTGCTGTCTCATTGCTTCCTGCCCTCCCCACTTTTTAAAATAAACATGCACATACCCAAGTATGGAGAGAGGAGAGTGCCCAGGCACCATAACTCAGTGGCAGAGCACAAGTGGGGCATATTAAATCCTCAGCAGCATTTCTGGGTAGAGCTGGGAAGACCCTGCCTGAGACCCTGGAGAGCCACTGCCAGGCAGTGAAGACAATACTGGGCTAGATGGCCCGATGGCCTGGCTTGGCAGAAGGAAGCTTCCTATGATACAGTCAGCTGATGGAGTGTCTCTTCCCACCCGCTCACATCCTAGAAGCTAAGACATTTTCTTAAGGTGCAGACTGGAGTGGGTGGAGGTGTGCAAGATTGAAAAGGGACGTTTCCACCCTTTGCTTGAGGTCGGCCAGTGAGTTCTGCTCACTTTGCAGGCTGTGCATGTTCCGCTCCTCCGAATACCAACAGGCTCTCTTAGCTAAGAAAAAACAGCACCATCCCAGCAGCAATATTCTGTATTTGGATGCTGGGAAACCTCAACATCCCCTGAAGAGGATCCTGCCTGTCCTCTGAGGGAAGCAGCACTGAGGAGCAGTGTTGGGGAACGACCAAGGCAGCAATGAGCTCATTGTCTGGACAGAACTGGTCTTTCAGGGCAAAGCTACACTGCAAGTGGGGGAGCCAGTGGTGACTCCTTTGGCATGGACAGATCATTATCTGATCAGTTTTGACCTTCAGGCCACCTGTACCTCCGCAGGGGTGTGGGACCGAATTTGAAGGTCCACCCCTGGAGACTGATAAATCCGGATGGATTTTTGAGGTCTTTCGGGGATTTTCCTGCAGGCTTGGCCAGCGGTCCTGCCGAGGTCCTGGTCCTGGCTTGGAATGAGGAGATGACCCGGGTTACTGATAGGATCGCTCCCAAACGTCCTCGACCTAGTCGTAGAACTGTGTCAGCTCCTTGGTATTCTGAGGAGCTGAGGGCAATGAAATGACTGTGTCGATGATTAGAGCGCAAATGGCAGAAGACTCGGAACGGATACGATCGAACACAGGTAAGAATCCACTTGCAATCTTATTCTGTGGCGGTGATGGTGGCGAAGAAATCCTACTTCTCCACCACCATTGCATCTGCTCAGTGTCGTCCAGCGGAGCTCTTTTGTGTGGTTAAAGGCCTCTTAGGCATAGGCCTTGAAACACAAGAACCTGAACCTGCAAAGGCCCACTATGAACAATTTGCCAGACACTTTGCAGATAAAATCGCTCGCATTCGTGCTGACTTGGATGCCATTGTTTTGACAGAGTCTGATATGGATGGGGCTGGTGCACCATCTAGTCATGTTATGGGTACCTTTCAGCTTGCGCAACCTGAGGATGTGGGCAAACTGCTTGGAGTCCGGAGGCCTGCTACTTGCCGTTTAGATCCTTGCCCATCCTGGCTTGTGAAATCTGCCGTTGCTGGGCTGGGTATCCGGACCTCGGAGGTGGTAAACGCCTCCTTGAGGGACGGCAAGTTCCCTGCAGCTTTGAAAGAAGCTGTAGTGAGGCTCTTGCTGAAGAAACCAAATTTAGATCCCATGGTTCCAGATAATTACCACTCTGTGTCAAATTTGCTGTTTTGGGGCAAGGTGCTAGAGCGTGTGGTGGCCTACAACTCCAAGCCATTTTGGATGAAACTGATTATTTAGATCCATTACAATCAGGTTTCAGGCCTGGTTGTGGGACGGAAACAGCCTTGGTCGCCCTGGTTGATGACTTATGCCGGGGAATGGATGGGGGGAGTGCTACCCTGTTGGTTCTTCTGGACCTCTCAGCGGCTTTCGATACCATCGACCATGGTATCCTTCTGGATCATTTATCTGGACTGGGCTTGGGAGGCACAGTTTTAAAGCGGTTCTGGTCCTTTCTGGAGGAGCAGTCTCAGAAGGTGGTGCTGGGGGACTTTGATTCCACCCCATGGCCATTAGCCTGTGGGGAGCCGCAAGGTTCTATCTTGTCCCCCATGCATATAACATCAACATGAAACCGCTGGGGGAAGTCGTCAGGAGGTTTGGGCTGAAATGTCATCAGTATGCAGATGATACTCAGCTCTACCTCTCGTTTCCATCTGCACATCCCAGGGAGGCTGTGGAACTCTTGAGCCAGTGTCTGGAGGCTGTTTTGGGATGGATGAGGGTGAACAAGCTGAAACTTAATCCAGACAAGATGGAGGTACTGTGACTTGTAAACCTCCATCCAAAGTAGTTGGTTTCTCAACTGGTCTTAGATAGGGTTGCGCTCCCCCTGAAAGACCAAGTGCGCAGTTTGGGAGTCCTGGACTTTGAGCTAACTGGGGAAGCCCAGGCGGCTGCAGTGTCCAGGAGTGCTTTTTACCAGCTTAGAGTTGTACGCCAACTATCTGGAGAGGACGGACCTTGGCTCAGTTATCCACACACCAGTCACGTCCAGGCTGGATTATTGTAATGCGCTATATGTGGGGCTGCCTTTGAAGATGGTTCAGAAACTCCAGCTTGTGCAGAATGTTGCTGCCTGAGTATTAGTGGGGGTGAGCCGATTTGATCACATAATGCCTATACTGCACCAGCTGCACTGGTTACCGGTGTGTTTCCGAGCCCAATTCAAAGTGCTGGTTTTTACCTTTAAAGCCTTAAATGGTTTGGGACCAAGTTACTTGAAGGACTGCCTACACCCATATCAGCCTGCCCACACTTTAAGATCAGAAAGAGCGACCCTTCTCATTTGCCCATCTGTGAGAGCAGTCAGGTGGGTGAACACACGTGAGAGGGCCTTCTATGCAGTGGCCCCACATCTTTGGAACAAGCTGCCATCGGAGGTCCTCCATGCTCCCTCATTGCAGTCTTTTAAGAAGGCCTTGAAAACATATTATTTTATCTTGGCCTTCTACTGATATGACCGCTACTATTGCTGCTGTTAACATCATTGTTGGTTTTATTGTTGGTTTTAATTGTTTATTGTTGGCTTTTATTGTTCTTACATTTTCATCATTTTTAATATTTTAATTGTTTCTGTGTATTTTATTGTTGTAAGCCTCCTTGGGAGGGCTTCTGCTCTGAAAGGCGGCCAAGAAATATTTAAAGAAAGAAATGAATGAAAGAAATGTTGGGCATATAATTCTGCCCTTAATTGCAGGGCTTTTTTGAAAAAAGAAATTAGCAGTGTAGCCCCCGCCATCCAGATCAAGACTAGCCCCGGGGGGGGGGGGGCGCTGCAGGGGGCTTTAACGCTTTGCGGTCTGTACCTGTCTGGTGTGGGTCCCAGCGCTTGCAGTTTGCATTCTCAATTTGCATTGAAATAGATGGGACCTTTTTTGGTGAATTGCGATCTGAACCTTGTCAATCTGGTAGGCTCCTGTGGATACTTCTACAAGGTCAAGATATCCCAGAGTGCAGTGACCAACTGATTTTTTAAAAAGCCCCCCCCCCCCCCACGCAGTTAGATAAAGACAGATTTTTATCCCCAAACGAAAGTGAGTTAGGGGAAAGAAAGAAACCTGAGGGGAAGCCCACTCCGGTAGACGTGTCTTGCCACAGTTCAGGTCTACCATGTGAGATGGGAGGGCGAGGTGCCGTTTCTCTCCAGCAAAAGAAGAACTCCATTTTGCATTCTCTGACTCAGCAGATGTTTGTAGAGTGGGATGAAATGCTGTTTGCTGGAGGGTGAGGGTTCTCTTTTGCTCTGTTTCCTTCTCTGTTTGCTGCGAGGAGGCATCCAGCAATGGTTAACTCCCCCTGTTGCCCCAGCAGGAAGGTGGGGGTGTGCCAAAAATCCTGGCGTAGATTTTTGTCTCTAGGCCTGATGCTGCTGGACTCCGCCTAGTTTTTTTCCCCGCTTTTGCCTAGGACAAAGCTCTGCTATTCAGCTCCTCTCTTGTCAGGTTTTATTCTTTCCCTCCCCCCTGCCCCGCTGCCTTTGCTCTCTTTGCTCTCTTTAAGTTCTCCCGATCCATATTCTCTTACCAAAATTTCAAACTTTTGTGTGATCTGAGTTATAAAAAAATCCTTCTTTTCTCTGTATTGTTGTTGTGTTTCCTCTCTCCCTCTGCTCATGGCTCTGAGGGGGGAAATGAACTGTTTTCCAAGCCTGCAAATGAAGAAAGAGCACACCAGTAAATAAGGCTTCGGAAACAAAAAGCGAACTGCCCCAGTCGCGGAAGGGGCTCCTGCAGAGAGCGCCCTGCCCACCGCGTGCCTGCCCCTCCAGTGGAGGCTGGGTGAGAGCCAGCGCTTGCTGGGCCCTGGACATGCCAGCCTGGCTGCCTGGAGGGGCTCCGGCACTTGGGCATTGATGGGGATCCCCAGGAGCCCGAGCCTTCGTCCTCGGAGGCAGCATGCCGAGCAGCATCCAGCTGAACCCCCTCCGCCACCGGACGTGCCCACTCTTGCGCCACGAGGGGTTTCCGCACTGGAGGGCCAGCACAGGCTGAGCCAGGAGCCAGGCTCTCCCCTCGGGGTGAATTGGGGGAGGATGGCGGGGGCTGGGGCTTTAATCCCTGTCTTCCCACTTCTTGGTGCAAACGATGCCCCTTGGGATGAGAACGCGGGCCGCACGGCTGCTTCGCCCTGCCAGCAGCTGAGGCCCTGGCGCCCCTCAAAGGGCTCAACACGGCTCGAGATGCTCCAGGCATTACAGCCTCGGACCCCCAGGGGCGGTGCCTGCCAGAGGAGACCCTGGCTTTCTCAGATGGCTAAAAATACAGAGAATCTTACAGGCGTTTCAGTCCCTCCCAAGTCTTGTCAACCATGTTTTAGTTACTGCATCAACGTGTGTGTTTATTTTAGCTGTGCAGTGCTCTTGTCCCCTGATGAGGCTGGCTAAGCCATGCACAGGGCACACGCCACTGTCCTCAGATTCTTTACCCCCCTCCCCCCACTAAGGCAGGGGCAAAGGGAAAGAAAGGAAATGCTCTGAGTTCAAATCCTCTAAGTTCAGGTGCCGCCAGTACAAGGAAAGTTCTTGCTCACTCCTCAGTGGGGCCTACAAATCTCCTGGACCTTGTCTGCTGCCATTGAGCAGACGGGCTACTCTCCACAAAGCCTCATCTCATAAGGGACGAGGGGAGATTAATCTCTCAGTTCTCCGTCCCACCTAAGGACTCTGTTCTCCGTATACATGGGACAGCGAAGATGAGGGCTGGTCTGACCATAGTCTGACGATGATGATGATGATGTGCCAAACCTAATTCCGGGCTGTTTGGTCCTTTTCCTGCCTTTGCTTCCCAAGGCCACCTCCTCCAGAAGCCACCCAGTCGGCATATAGGCTGCGCCAGTGTTTCCCAGACCCAGGACACCTGCCAGACATGCTTCTCTGTCCTCCTATTGGGTATTATCTCAAAATCTGCCCAGGCCCCAGAGTTTCCTGGTTGTGAGTGCTGTACCCAAGAAGGACCTGAATCGGGTCTCCTTACATAAATCACTTCTAAAAGGGGCCAAGACATATGCCATCGTAGCTGGCGCCACAGTGGATTCAGTTCTGTTTGCAGGCCTAATGGTATTGGCAGCCACTCTGGCACGATGATCTCTTTGTAACCTGAAGGTGAGATGTGGACATCTAACGCAGCCATGGGGCACCTGCCTCTGTGGAGAAGAGACACTTAAAGATGCCCGTGTTGAAACGAAAGACAAATGTAATGCCATGCCTCCTCCTCAAAGAGAGGCAGTAGGCAACCTAAATGAAGCTATCACTCCACTTGGGGCCCTAGGAAATTCGGGAGGTTACCAGATTCCCCACCAATCGTCAAGTTCAGTTTCCTCTAGATCAGGAACCTTCCAGTCTCCAGCAAGAGGTCGTCAGCAAGGCTACAGCTGTCCCTCCATGCCTGGAGGCCTCAGCAGTGGGCCTCTGGATGTTTTCAACCAGGATTATTCTCAGGATCTCCAATCAAGACCACGGGGTGAACGTCAGCTGTCTCCGGTTTCCAGGTCATGGACAATGCAAGTTAGCATGAAACAACCACAACTCACCTTATAGAGATAAGAGTACGGGTACAATTTCCCTGGAGTAAGAGTCTCCAGATCATACTCAGTTTTCTTTGGCCCAAAGAAAAGGGGGCATCTGGTGAGCCACTCTAGATTGGTACTAGAATCATAGAATAGTAGGGTTGGAAGGGGCCTACAAGGCCATTGAGTCCAACCCCCTGCTCAATGCAGGAATCCAAGTCAGAACATCCCTGACAAATGGCTGTCCAGCCTCGTCTTGAAGGCTTCCAGTGTGGGAGAGCCCACCACCTCCCCAGGTAATTGGTTCCATTGTCATATTGCTCTTACAGTCAGGACATTTTTCCTGATGTTCAGCTGGAATCTGGCTTCCTGTCACTTGAGCCCATTATTCCGTGTCCTGCGCTCTGGGATGATCGAGAAGAGATCCTGGCCTTCCCCTCTGTGACAACCTTTCAAGTACTTGAAGAGTGCTATCATATCTCCCCTCAGTCTTCTCTTCTCAAGGGTAAACAGGCCCAGTTCTTTCAGTCTCTCTTCATAGGGCTTTTTCCAGTCCCCTGATCATCTTTGTTGCCCTCCTCTGAGCCCTCTCCAGTTTGTCTGCATCCTTCTTAAAGTGTGGTGCCCAGAACTGGACACAGTACTCCAGATGAGGCCTAAGCAGTGCTGAGTAGAGGGGAACTAGTACTTCCCGGGATTTGGAAGCGATGCTTCTATGAATGCAGCCCAAAAGAGCATTTGCCTTTTTTGCAGCCACATCCCATTGTTGGCTCATATTCAGCTTGTGATCGACAACAATTCCAAGATCCTTCTCGCTTGTAGTGTGGTTGAGCCATGTATCCCCCATCTTGTAACTGTGCATTTGGTTTCTTTTTCCTAGGTGCAGAACTTGGCATTGATCCCTATTAAATGTCATTCTGCTGTTTTCTGCCCAGCACTCCAGTCTACCCAGATCACTTTGAATTTTGATTCTGTCTTCCAGAGTATTAGCTATCCCGCCCAATTTTGTGTCATCTGCAAATTTGATCAGCATTCCCTGCACCTCCTCCTCCAAGTCATTAATAAAAATGTTGTAGAGCACTGGGGCCAGGTCTGAGCCCTGTGGTACCCCACTCGTGACCTCTCCCCAGTTTGAGAAGGTCCCATTGATAAGCACTCTTTGAGTCCGATTCTGTAGCCAACTGTGGATCCACCGGATCGTTGTTTCATCTAGCCCACTTTGAGCTAGTTTGCTCATCCGGATATCATGGGGCGCTTTGTCAAAAGCTTTGCTGAAGTCGAGGTATGTGATGTCTACAGCATTCCCACGGTCTACAAGGGAGGTGACTTGATCAAAAAATGAGATCAGATTTGTCTGGCAGGACTTGATTTGACAAATCCATGTTGGCTTCGAGTAATCATGGCATTGTTGTCAAGGTGCTTCCAGATGGATTCCTTTATCATCTGCTCTAGAATTTTCCCAGGGATTGATGTCAGACTGACTGGTCTGTAGTTCCCAGGTTCCTCCTTTTTACCCTTTTTGAAGATAGGGACAGTGTTAGCCCTCCTCCAGTCATCTGGCACTTCCCCCGTCCTCCATGATTTCTCAAAGAGAATAGACAGCGGTTCTGAGAGTTCTTCCGCCAGTTCCTTTATTACTCCAGGATGCAGTTCATCTGGCCCTGGAGATTTGAGCTCATTCAAAGTAATTAGGTGTTCCTTGACCATATGCCTATCGATCTCAAGCTGCAATCCTGCCCCTACAGCCTGTACTTTGCCTTTGCCAGGGGGGTCATAGACCCTCTTTTGGGAGAAGACTGAGCCAAAGTAGGAATTGAGCACCTCTGCCTTTTCTTTGTCATCTGTTATCGTTTTGCCATCCTTATTTAATAGCTGAACCACCACTTCTTTCTTCTGCCTTTTACTATGCACGTAGCTGAAGAAAGCCTTTTTGTTGTTTTTAGCATCCCTTGCTAACCTCAGCTCATTCTCAGCTTTAGCCTTCCTGATGCCATCCCTGCAATTCTGTGCTATCTGCCTGTACTCTTCCTTTGTTACTTGGCCTTCTTTCCACTTCCTATATGTGTCCTTTTTTGTTTTCAGGTCATCCCTAAGCTTTTTGTGAAGCCACATTGGCTTCTTCTGTTGTCTTCCCCCTTTTCTTCTTGTTGGAATTGTTTGTGATTGTGCCTTGAGAATTTCCTTTTTTAAAAGCTCCCACCCATCTTGGACTCCTTTTCTCGTTAGCGTCGCTTGCCATGGGACCTTACTGATCATTGTTCTGAGTTTATGAAAATCAGCTTTCTTCAAATCCAGGGTACGCGTTTGACTACACTCGGCTTTTGCTTCCCTTAGAACCAAGAACTCAAGTACAACATGGTCGCTTTCCCCCAGAGTTCCTGTAACTGCTACTTGATCCACTAAGTCATCTCTGTTGGTTAGGATCAAGTCAAGGATAGCCAATCCTCTAGTTCCTTCCTCTACTTTCTGTAGGAGGAAGTTATCCGCCACACAGGTCAGGAATTTCCTGGAGGGGCCACGTTTTGCAGAATTTGTCTCCCAACAAATATCGGGGAAATTGAAGTCCTCCATTACTACTACATCATGCTTCCTTAAAACATTGGCTATTTGCTTTTCAAAAGTTTCATCCTTGTCTTCTCCTTGATTGGGTGGCTGGTAGTAGACTCCGACCACCAGGTTCCTTTTATTCTTTGCTCCATTTATTTCAACCCAGATGCTCTCGATGGGGCTACCAAGCTCCTCCTCCTGTATTTCTGTGCAGAGATATGTATTTTTCACATACAGTGCTACCCCACCTCCCTTTCTGTTCCTCCTGTTCTTTTTGAACAAATTATATCCTTCAATTGCTGTATTCCAGTCATGAGAGTCATCCCACCAAGTCTCAGTTATACCTATCAGGTCATAATTTCCCTCTTGTATTAAGAGTTCAAGTTCGTTCTGTTTGTTTCCCATACTCTGAGCATTAGTATATAGACATCGAAGACCTTGTGCTTCATAGTCTGGCTTTCTTCCTACATGTGTCTGAAGACTATTATTGGGCGCTATCAGAGCTGTTCTCTCTGTTGCAGTGCATGCGCCTACATCCATTGTTACCCCCAACATTACATCTCCCTTCCCCGTAGGATTCAGTTTAAAGCCCTCCTGATGAAGTTCTTCATGCTGTGGCCAAACACATTCTTCCCATCCTTTGTGAGGTGCAGCCCATCCCTAGCCAACAGCCCATCTTCCAGGAAGTATAGCCCGTGGTCCCAGAATCCAAATCTCTCTCGTTGGCACCACCTTCGTAGCCAGTCATTCACCCGGAGTATTTTTCGTTCCCTTTCTATCCCTCTTCTAACTACTGGAAGGATGGATGAGAAAACTATCTGGGCCCCAAAGTTCTTGAGTTTCCTTCCCAAAGCTTCAAAGTCTGACGTGATCTCTTCGTAGCTGTGCTTGGTGGTATCATTTGTTCCCACATGGATGAGAAGAAAGGGATCCCTGTCAGTGGGCTTTATGAGTGCAGGCAACCTTTCAGTCACGTCTCTAATCTGTCCTCCCGGGAGACAACATACCCGGCGAGTCCACGGGTCTTCGCGGCATACTTGGGTCTCGATCCCACGCAGCAAGGAGTCTCCCACTACTACCACTCTTCTTCTTCTTGTAGGCCTGGGTTTCATTGCCTCTGTTTGACTGACCTTCAGCCTCTTGCTTACTCTCATGCAGGTTCCCCTGTCAACAAGTTTGTGATGGGCCACAAAATTCCGATGCCACAAAACATTCAGATGTGCCACAAAATTCAGATCCTCAACCCAGTCAGGGAGACCCTACACAGAGGAGAGTACCTCTTCTCTATAGGCCTGTTTGGCATGATCCCATCTCCAGCACAGGAGGCTTTTAAGTCTTCTTTATCAGCGGAATCGCTGCCAATACAGGGCCATCCTACCTGGTTTGGTACCTGCTTCCAGGGTCTCTTTAAAACTGATTATTTAAGTAGTGATTCACCAGGGAGCCACTGTAGACACAAGAAAACTGAACTAATTCATGGGCAGGATTTGGAAGTTACAAGAAGACACCAGGCCCCTCAGCCCAGAGATCAGCAAATCCGATGGACCTGGCTCACACCCCATCACTGACGTTTTCCTCTGTAGAGGTGCTTCTGTCGGCATGTGTGCACTCTTGCCCCCTCATGGCTTACCATGACTTACCAACATGAGATCACTCACAGGAGACATCAAGGTGGCTCTCACCACAGAGGTGAGGCTTCCAAAGGCTGCTAAACCTTCACAACCCCCACAGGGGGGTCCTTCTGCAGGGTTCCTCCAGGATCGTAGTAACCACAGGCGCAAGCCTGTCCAGCGTGGGAGCCCACTGTCAAGGCCCGGTAGTGCAGTGGGCCTCCAGGTGGTCAAGCTCGCCCTACAGTCCTTGTCATCTTAATTTGACTCCTGGGCTTGGGCCTCTTGCACCTTCAGCAAACGGCACTCCCCTTTGCCTTCTTACTAGTTTTCTGGCAAGCAATGCAGAGGCTATAAGTGCTGTAAAATCCCTCTGCCCTAAGGGGCTCATGTATATCTTCTATCCACCCCCCTAATATCCAGAATGCTCCAGCAGATCAGAGTAGAATGTGCTGCAGTCATCCTTGTAGCCCCCACTGGCCACGGAGACGGAGATCCTTCACATGGCAGAGGCAGACCATGGCTCCAGCGGCGAGAAGCCTTCTGTCCCAGGATCCCGTATTCTCATCTAGATCCCACATGGCTTGGCCGAGCCATGTGGCATCTGCAGGGGTACCTTCCTGAAACTTGGATCCTCAGAACAAGTAGTCTAGTCACTGTTGTCTTCCAGAAAACGATTTACAATACAGAGTCATGAGACAACATGGAAGGCATTCATCAGATGGTGCAGGTGCAACTCTAAGACAGCAGCCATCAAAGAGCTCCTCCATTTCCTACAGGCAGGCTTCTCCTAGGTCTGAAGCCCAGGACCTTGCACAAACAGCCCTCTGTTATCTCCTCAGTCTTACCCAAGATAGGACACACACTGCTTGGCTCGCACCTGCACAGGTCTCTCAGAGGGCCAACACTTGTCATCTCTCCTATGGTGTGCAGGTTGTCCTCCTAGAACTTAAAGCCCTAAAGGCCTTGACAAAGTCTCTATCTGAACTGCTAAAGAACATCTTGCAAGACTGCTGTTCCTCGAGATGGCCGTCCTTGTGGCAATTAATGGCCGTCCTTGTGGCCGTCCTTGTGGCAATTCAAGACGAGGCTGGACAGCCATCTGTCAGGGATGCTCTGACTTGGATTCCTGCATTGAGCAGGGGGTTGGACTCGATGGCCTTGTAGGCCCCTTCCAACCCTAGTATTCTATGATTCTATAATTATATCAGCCAGAAGGATATGGGAATGGAGCGCATTATCCGTGTTCCATAGGCAAGAGTAATCTTCCATACTGAAAGTGAACACTGTCTTTCACAAGTCTCAGGAAATTGTTCTACCTTCGTTCTGTCCAGAGTCCTCTCACTCCTCCAGGCGGATTTAACACAAGGTGGATGTGTGCTGAGCACTCAAGGTTCTGTCTGTCTGTTGCACAAAATTCTTCAGATATGCTGACGCCTTCCTTTCACCCTGTTTACCTGGCGCAAAAGGCTCCCAGCTCTACAGTTGCCAGGAGCAGGTATCACTGTGCTTGTTACACTCCTCATCACAGCTCCCTCACTGGGCAGCAGCCACACCTGCAGCTTTCCATACGCGCCCCTTACAGAAATATGTAGGGCTCCACGCAGAAGATGCCTAGTACTTCCACTAAGCTCTGCGGTTTGGACATTCTTTTGGAGGCAGTCTTTGGTAGAAGGGCGCCATAGCACGTTCCTCCTTCTTCATAGTTTCACCCACTTTTCCTAGACGTTGTTTCACCACCCTAGGCCTTAGGTTAGCTTGTCCACACCCTGTTGTTGGATGCCTCCTCACACCAGAGAACGGAACACCGGACACTTCACCAAACTAGAAGATACCTTCATGTTAATGGAGGCATCCAAACTACCCCCTAATTGATCAGTGGCTGAATCATGTATGGCATAGCCAAGAACCACAGTTATGCTAGTATACGCTCAACACTGGAGGTTGTGCTAGGCCATGTCGGGGAGGGGATTTCTCTTTTTTCTTTATCGTCTGGACTCCTCAGGTTGTACTCTGTTTTGAGCTCAGCTGTGGGATGGAACTGGGTGGAGTCCAGCATCACCAGGCCTACAGACAAAAGTCTAGGTCACATGATCCCTGACTTCCTGGGGAATAGGGGAGTTTAACCATTGTCGGATGCCTCCATCACAGCAAACTGGAAGGAATGATCATGGCAAGTGTCTAGTGTTCCAGTCTCAGCAGTTGAATTGGACTAGAGCAGCAATGTTACTGCATCTGGATGCGAGTGTGTAGCAGTGACTCGCATGTGACTGCACCCTGGTACTTGAGTGAGAGCGGTTCTGTGGTACCCTCCCCTCCTGGGCACTTTCTCCCATTGTGTCGTGAGGCTTGTGCCATGTAGGCCTGGCCTTCCTTTCCCAGGCTCCTTCTTTCCTCTCTTGAATTTAATACTGCTTTTCTTTCAGGAGAGTGAGGAGCCTACAGTGGAGTGCCAGGAGTGTGAGGTGGACGTCTCCCCCTCCCGCACAGGGGGCTCTTCACTTGCCTCTGGAGACCTCGGAGATGTCAGCTCCTTTTCATCCAAGGCCTCAGGGCTCCAGCGCACGCCCAGTGGAGGGAGCAGTGCCTTGTCAGCTGCTCGTAGTGGTGCAAGCTCTGGCCGAGGAGCTGGGCCCCTCAGAGGGGGAACTTGCCCAGAAATGGTGTCTGCAGACTTTGCCTTGCCTCGCGTGAGAAAGCTGAGGTGTGCCTCAGGGTGGTGGGCAGAGAAGAGGACAGCGGGGCCTTAGGCACTGCTTGTGCCTGACTTCAGGAGAGAACGTGTAGTGCTCCTTGGGTTTTGAGCCAGGGAGGCTAATGCAAGGCCTCTGGGAAGGGGCCTCGCATTAAACACCGTGGTGTATTTAAATGTGGGTTGCAGCACCCCCATTGGGACGCTCGTGTTGTTAAAGTCTCAAATGCAAAGGGAATTTAACGTAGCCACTGGGGACTTCGTAGTAGTAGTAGTATCATGAAGGTAGAATCATAGAATAGCAGGGCTGGAAGGGGCCTACAAGGCCATTAAGTCCAACCCCCTGCTCAATGCAGGTATCCAAGTCAGAGCATCCCCGACAGATGGCTGTCCAGCCTCGTCTTGAACGCCTCCAGTGTGGGAGAGCCCACCGCCTCCCTAGGTTCCAGATGTTTGCAAAAATATTTCAAGACAAACGTTTTATTTAAAGTTGCCTCAACCTAAGGGGGAAATCTATCAAAACTGTGTTATATGGCCTTGCGGGTAGATTTATTGAGCTTTGCTATTTATCTTCGGGGTTAGGGTCTTAAAAACATGTTGAGTTCATGTCCATAGTGGCATGTAATGAACCTGTGAGAATGGGAGGCTTCTGTAGTACCTTCACTGACTGGGCGTTGGACGATGGCCATGATGGGGAGAGGAGTGGTGGCTGGCTGGCTGGCTGTGCGGAAGCTGAGTTGCCTTTCATTTACCTAGCCCTAAGAAGTGAGGTGGCCAGCCCCACTCCCCAGTCCAGCATGACTGCGTACCAGTCGCAGTGTGTGAGGGCGAGGAAGAGCAAGGCCTGAACCGTCAGCGGGGTGGGCGTGCACCTCTTGCTCCTTGTGGACAAGGGAAAAGGGGCCATCCCGCTTCGCGATCAACTGGAACAAGGCAGCATAGTGAGCATCAGAGAGTGCGAGGTGGTTGAGGGGTGGGGTGAGGAGGAGGACAGGAGAGGCTTTGGGAGCCTAGCAGACTTCTCTCCAGTGGTTGCTCTCCATGATTCTGCAGGGGCGGTCTGCCAGTGCTGGCGGATCTTTCAGCAACAGCCTCGCCTGAAGAAAAACGTTCTACGCACATCACAGGTCACCTTGAGAGGCAGGAGCAGGCCGATGCTTCTCTGCGCCGCAGCGACTCCCCTGAAATTCCCTTGCAAGAGCAGCTGGGTCTCTCTGATAGTGCAGGGCTCTCCTCTTCCGGGAATAGCCTTGTGGGCCTCCGGGTGGTGGCAAAGTGGTCCTCAAATGGCTACTTCTACTCTGGAACCATCACACAGGATGTTGGGAGTGCCAAATACAAGCTGCTCTTTGATGATGGCTATGAATGCGATGTCCTGGGCCGTGATATCCTTTTGTGTGACCCCCTCCCCCTGGAAACAGAAGTGACAGCCCTCTCGGAGGACGAGTACTTCAGTGCAGGTAATTCTGTTCTGGCTTGGAAGAAATCCATGATGTCCGTTGTGGGGGTGGGGGCACGGAGGAGAAGGAATGCTTGGGGAGAAAGAGCTGCCGCCCAGTCTGGGTTGCTCTGGTGCCTTTTGCCTTTGCTGCAGGGGTGGTGAAGGGCCATCGGAAGGAGTCTGGGGAGCTGTTCTATTGCATTGAGAAGGACGGGCAGCGGAAGTGGTACAGGCGGACAGCGGTCATCTTGTCTTTGGAGCAAGGGAATCAACTTCGGGAACAATTTGGGCTTGGCCCCTATGAACCCATCACGCCCCTGAACAAGGCGGCTGACATTAGCCTAGGTAAGCTGCCTGGAGGTGGTGGCCCCGGGTCTCTGCAGTGCTTGATGCCTCTGAGCTGCCTTGCTACGGCTGGCTTAGAGAAATGGCAGCCTCTGGTGGCATTGTTGTCGGGGCTTGTGGCCCCGCGCAAGCTCTTCGTATGTGCAGGGCAGCTTGGGAGGTTGCCCAGAAAGACTCCTGCAGGGTGTGCTGCTTTGCTTCTCCCGTCCCACGGAAACTGTCCGTGCGTGGGAGGGTCTGCGCGAGGGCCCTGGCCTAGAGAGTGTTGTGAATGGAGGTGTGACTGACTACTCTCTGCCGGATGGATCTAGATAACCTCGTAGAGGGAAAGCGTAAGAGACGCAGCCTGGGCTCCCCGAGCACCTCCAGCAGCACGACACCCGTCCGCAAGGGCTTTGAGAGCCCCCAGGCACCACACAGGCTGCTGCTGTCTGGCAAGAGGAAGCTGGCCACCTCCGAAGGAGAGCGATCCCCAGCCAAGCGACGGCGATCAGCCCCCACGAAATCAGGTGAACCTTTGCTTGGACCAACTGGGGGGCTTCCTTCTATTGGATGGCTTTCCCTAAACTCGGGTTTGCTGTAATTCTCCAGGTTGGTGTGCGGAAGGCATCCCACAGTGGGTTAGCTCCTATCTAGTGCTATCACCCAGGAAAAGCAGGGACCCGCGTGACTGAGTTTTAAACACTCTGTCGGTCTGAAGCTCCTCCTAGCCAGTTCGTCCCTGCTTTTTGCCCAGGGCAGAGCTAATTCTCATCTCCTATCTCAAGCCTATACTTATCTCCATTTCTAGAATTTCTTAAACTCCTCACCTCTTTTGACTTTTTTCCTTACAACCAGCTTTTATCCCCCCCCCCCCCGTTTTTCTTTGCTGCTTTCTCTCTCTCTCCATGACCCCTCTGGCAAAGAGAACCATTTCAAAGCCCCAAAAGAAAACGAAAACAATGACTCATGTGAGAGTTGTTAAGAAGCCATCTGCAGATGATAGTTGCCAGCTCAGGCTTCCCACTGAGTCTTCCAGCCGCAGAAGATCAAATAAGAGAGTACCAACCCGGAGGCTACAGCCCCTCGTGGAGTCTTTGAGATGCCAGGAATCCCAGCCTCACAAGACTTAGCCAAGGCTGAGGGAGTGCGGGGGGCACAGCCACCCTCTCCACTCAGAACAAGATGAGGAAACAACAGAACAGCAAAGGCTAGATGCTCCAGCAACATCAAGGGTGCAATCGAATCTGTGTTTTCTCCCCCATGTGGAGGATTCCCACCAAACAAAGCAGACAGCCATTTTAGGTTGCAGTTTCGATTCCAGCTTGCAAAGGGAAGCCCTTCATTCCTCCTCCTCCATTGCTCATACGGGGAACAATGAAATAGCCCCCCACCCCCAGTCACAAACATGGCTCAGTTAGATCAATCAGCCTTATCCCAGATCACCAAGGCAGTACTGGACAATCTGACTGACCATTTATTAGATAAACCTTGAGATCAAGCCGGTTTGCGAAACGCACCAGAAGCTTGCACTTTTCTGAGTCTTCCTCCTCTCTTCCGCTTCACTTGGGAAACAAAACTAAAAACAGGACTTCAAAATCAAAACGGCCTAGTCCTACCTATAGTCTGCACTCATCGGCAGGCTCTGGGATGACTCTCCAGACCCGTGCTGCACAGCCACAGGTTGCACTCACAGACCCAAGGCTACCTTGGCTGACCTCCACCCTGACAGTGATCCCGCCATAATTTCGTTTCAGGAGTCTATTTCAGAAGGGGACGAGGGCGGATGGTCAGACATAGAGGTTGCAGAGCATGCCTCATCTGATCAATTCTTTAACAAAGAGGATTTTTTTACCTTTATTGTCCAAAGCAATTGCCTCCCTGGCTAGCAACCCAGCACAACCTGAGAAACAGCAACCATTATCTAGAAGGGCGGCAGTGTTTCCAGAACCCAGGCCGACCACCAGAGAGGTACCTTTTCCTAATTCCTTTAAGAAACTAATGAAGGAGGAGTGGAAATCCCCTCCTCCAGGGAAAAAGGCCATCAGTACAGCACAGAGCTTTTATACTCTTCCCCACGATGTGATGGAAGAACTAAAAGTCCCCTTAGTAGACGGCCCCATGGCTGCCTTGCTCTCAGGTGCTGTAATGCCAGAAGATAGTGACATTCCCCTAAAAGGCCATGGGGAAAGGAGATCTGACACAGCTTTGAAAAAGGCACATGAAGCGGCAGCACCCTCCTTCAGGGCCTCAGCAGTATCATCTTATTTTGCAAGAGCTTCTACTTATGGGTGGAAGACATAATAAACAATAAGGAATTAGATCAGACCACTTTATACAGAGGGCTGATCAAAGTCTATAAGTCTTTTGCCTTCCTGGCTGATGCCACACAAGATGCGCTCCAGTTTTCAGCCGCTCCATGGCAGCTACTAATGTAGCCAGACTTTCCATTTGACTCATAGAATAATAGAATAGTAGGATTGGAAGGGGCCTACAAGACCATCGAGTCCAACCCCCTGCTCACGGCAGGAATCCAAGTCAGAGTATCCTCGACAGATGGCTGTCCAGCCTCATCTTGAATGCCTCCAGTGTGGGATAGCCCACCACCTCCCTAGGTCATTGGTTCCACTGTCATATTGCTCTGACAGTCAGGAGGTTTTTCCTGATGTTCAGCCGGAATCTGGCTTCCTTGAGCCCATTCTTCCGTGTCCTGCACTCTGGGATGATCGAGAAGAGATGCTGGCCTTCTTCTCTGTGACAACCTTTCAAGTACTTGAAGAGCGCTATCCTATCACCCCTCAAGTCTTCTCTTCTCAAGGCTAAACACACCCAGTTCTTTCAGTCTCTCTTCACAGGGCTTTGTTTCCAGTCCCCTGATCATCTTTGTTGCCCTCCTCTGAACCCTTGTCTGCATCCTTCTTAAAGTGTGGTGCCCAGAACTGGACACAGTACTCCAGATGAGGCTGAGTAGAGGGGAACTACTACTTCCCGGGATTTGGAAGCTATGCTTCTATGAATGCAGCCCAAAAGAGCATTTGCCTTTTTTGCAGCCACATCCCATTGTTGGCTCATCTTCAGCTTGTGATCGACAACAATTCCAAGACCCTTCTTGCCTGTTGTGTTGTTGAGCCACATATCCCCCATCTTGTAACTGTGCATTTGGTTTCTTTTTCCGAGGTGCAGAACTTGGCATTGATCCCTATTAAATGTCATTCTGCTGTTTTCTGCCCAGCGCTCCTGTCTATCGATGAACTTGTAGGCCCCTTCCAACCCTACTATTCTATGATTCTAAGATCACTTTGAATTTTGTTTCTGTCCTCCAAAGTATTAGCTATCCCGCCCAGTTTTGTGTCATCTGCAATTTGATCAGCATTCCCTGCACCTCCTCTTCCAAGTCATTAATAACAATGTTGAAGAGCACTGGGCCCAGGACTGAGCCCTGCGGTACCCCGCTCGTTGCCTCTCCCCAGTTTGAGAAGGTCCCATTGATAAGCACTCTTTGAGTCCGATTCTGTAGCCAACTGTGGATCCACCGGATCGTTGTTTCATCTAGCCCACTTTGAGCTAGTTTGCTCATCAGATATCATGGGGCATTTTGTCGAAAGCTTTGCTGAAGTCGAGGTATATGATGTCCACAGCATTCCCACAGTCCACTAGGGAGGTTACTTGAACAAAAAATGAGATCAGATTCGTCTGGCAGGATTAGTTCTTGACAAATCCATGTTGGCTTTGCGTAATCACTGCATTGATTTCAAGGTGCTTAAGATGGATTGCTTTATCATCTGCTCCAGAATTTTCCCAGGGAGTGATGTTGGACTGCCTGGTCTGTAGTTCCCAGGTTCCTCCTTTTTACCCATTTTGAAGGTAGGGACAACATTAGCCCTTCTCCAGTCATCTGGCACTTCATCCGTCCTCCATGATTTCTCAAAGTGAATAAACAGTGGCTCTGAGAGTTTGTCTACCAGTTCCTTTATTACTCTAAGGTGCAGTTCATCTGGCCCTGGAGAGTTGCATTCAAAGTAATTAGGTGTTCCTTGAGCCTATCGATGTCAAGCTGCAATCCTGCCCCTTCAGCCTGTACTTCGCCTTTGCCAGGTGGATCATAGACCCTCTTTTGGGAGAAGACTGAACCAAAGTAGGAACTGAGCACTTCTGCCTTTTCTTTGTCATCTGTTATCATTTTGCCATCCTTATTTAATAGCTGAACCACCATTTCTTTCCTCTGCCTTTTACTATGCACGTAGCTGAAGAAAGCTTTTTTGTTGCTTTTAGCATCCCTCGCTAACTGCAGCTCATTCTCAGCTTTACCTTCCTGATCCCATCCCTGCAATTCTGTGCTACCTGCTTGTACTCTTCCTTTATTGCTTGGCCTTCTTTCCACTTCCTATATCTGTCCTTTTTTCTTTTCAGGTCATCTCTAAGCTTTTTGTGGAGCCACATTGGCTTCTCCTGTTGTCTTCCCCCTTTTCTTCTTGTTGGAATTGTTTGTAATTGTGCCTTGAGAATTTCCTTTTTTAAAAGCTCCCACCCATCTTGAACTCCTTTTCTCGTTAGCGTCGCTTGCCACGGGACCTTACTGATCATTGTTCTGAGTTTATTAAAATCATCTTTCCTAAAATCCAGGGTACGGGTTTGACTATACTCAGCTTTTGCTTCCTTTAGAACCAAGAACTCAAGTATATCATGGTCGCTTTCCCCCAGAGTTCCTGTAACTGCTACTTGATCCACTAAGTCATCTCTGTTGGTTAGGATCAAGTCAAGGATAGCCGATCCTCTAGTTCCTTCCTCTACTTTCTGTAGGAGGAAGTTATCCGCCACACAAGTCAGGAACTTCCCGGAGGGGCCATGTTTTGCAGAATTTGTCTCCCAACAAACATCGGGGAAATTGAAGTCCCCCATGACTACTACATCATGCTTCCTTGAAACACTGGCTATTTGCTTTTCAAAAGTTCCATCCTCGTCTTCTCCTTGATTGGTTGGCCGGTAGTAGACTCCTACCACCAGGTTCCTTTTATTCTTTGCTCCATTTATTTTAACCCAAATGCTCTCAATGGGGCTACCAAGCACCTCCTCCTGTATTTCTGTGCAGAGATATGTATTTTTCACATATAGTGCAACTCCACCTCCCTTTCTGTTCCTCCTGTTCTTTTTGAACAAGTTATATCCTTCAGTTGCTGTATTCCAGTCATGAGAGTCATCCCACCAAGTCTCAGTTACACCTATCAAGTCATAATTTCCCTCCTGTATTAAGAGTTCAAGTTTGTTTTGTTTGTTTCCCATACTCTGGGCTTTAGTATACAGAAATCGAAGACCATGTGCTTCATAGTCTGGCTTTCTTCCTACATGTTGGTGAAGAGTATTATTGGGCGGTATTAGAGCTGTTGCGAAGAGTATTATTGGGCGGTATTATCCGTTGCGCTGCATGAGCCTTCGTCCCTTGTTACCGCCAACTTTACATCTCCCTTTCTCATAGGATTCAGTTTAAAGCCCTCCTGATGAAGTTCTTCATGCTGTGGCCAAACACATTCATCCCAGCCTTTGTGAGGTGCAACCCGTCCCTTGCCAACAGAACTTCCTCTAGGAAGTATAGCCCATGGTCCCAAAATCCAAATCTCTCTCGTTGGCACCACCTTCGTAGCCAGGGTATTTTTTCCCCCTTTCTGTCCCTCTTCTGACTACTGGAAGTGTGGATGAGAAAACTATCTGGGCCCAAAATTCTGGAGTTTCATTCCCAAAGCTTCAAAGTCTGATGTGATTTCTTCGTAGCTTCGCTTGGCGATATCATTTGTTCCCACAAGGATGAGAAGAAAGGGATACCTGTCAGTGGGCCTTATAAGGGCAGGCAACCCTTCAGTCACGTCTCTGATCCGTCCTCCCGGGAGACTGCATACCTGGTTAGTCCATGGGTCTTCACAACATACTTGGGTTTCGATCCCACATACCAAGGAGTCTCCCACTACTACTACTCTTCTCTTCTTGTTGTAGGCTTTGGTTTCGAGCACTGGAATGTTGACCTTCCCTCAAAGGAAAATCTTGCTGCCGTACCCTTCATGGGGGCACACCTTTTGGGGAAAAGGCATTAAAAGATATGCTCATAGAAACTAAGGATAAGAAATAAGTTATGTCTCCCTCCTCTTGGCAAGAAGATAAAAAAACTCTCGCCCAGTATTTTATGCCGTTTTGCTCATTCCGGAGCACTAACCAGAATTCCTTTTGATCCGAAAGCTACAGGTTCCCAAAACTAGCCTGGTCCAGATCCCAATTACAGCCCAGAAGTGCCAGCTTTTCTGACGCCAGGGAGCCCAACGTAGGAGGAAGACTCCAGTGTTTCCTCCCTGCATGGGAACAATCCACAGAGGATTGCTGGGTCCTGGACACTATCTCCTATGGTTATCTCATAGAGTTTTGGAAACAGCCCCCTCCTCAGTTCATCCCATCCCCCACATCACAATCCACTGCCAAGAATCACATATCTGCCGTAATACAGCATCTATTCCAAATAGGAGCAATAGAACCGGTACCATGTCACAAAAAATATGAAAATATTTATTCCATCTTCTTTCTATTTGCCAAAAACGACAAAGGCTGGAGACCTATACTGGATCTCAAACACCTGAACAAGTTTGTCAGATACCGACAATTCCATATGGAGACACTCCAAACCATCAAGGAAGCCCTTCACAAAACGGAATATTTGACATCAATAGACCTCACAGAGGCATATCTGCGTGTGCCGATCTTGCTGCTTCACAGAAAACTTCACCTTCCAGAATTGTCATTACAAAACGTGGTCATTTGGCCTATCCTCGGCATCCTGCATCCTCACCAAGATCATGGTGTCACTAATAGCTCACCTACGGCTATAAGGCATGCATATTTACTCATACTAGGACAACCTTATCCAGTCCGTTTCTAGTCACAAAGCCTCACAAAGCCTCACAGGACCTGCAGACAACTGTCAAATGCCTAGAACAACACGGCTTTGTCATATACAGAAAGAAGAGCCACCTAACACCTACCCAGGCCCTCTAGGAACACTCATCGACACTGCCAAGTGCTTCATATTCCTCTCCCCAGAGAGAATAGCCAAGCTTCAACACCGTTCAAGGGCAATTCATCATCAAAGAATAACCAACTTAATGGATGCAGCACATCTTCTGGGTTTGATGATCTCATGTCTCGGCATCCTCCCGTGGGCCAGACTGCATTCTCACCGCTTTCAGTGGTTCCTACTGCCCTTCCAAGCTCAAATAGCAAAGAGGGATCACCTCCCTGTACCTCTCCTTCAGCATGTCAAGAGACTCCCTCAGTTGGTTGCAACACCTCCAAAGCCTACAGGCAGGCAGCCCCTTCCAGGAGCCAGACAGGATCGCACTGACAGGTGCCAGCCTCGGAGGATGGGGAGCCCAAGGCAACTCCCTGCTATTCCAAGGGAAATGGAACACAAGAGGCCGAACGCCACAGCATCAACTGGCTGGAGCTCAAGGTGGTCCACCTGGGTCTGAAATCCTTCTCATGCCACCTGCTACATTCTCACGTCCTAGTCAGAACAGACAACACAATGGCAGGAGCCCATCTAATGCGTCAAGGGGGTACCAAATCCTGCTCCCTCCACCTGGAGGCCCAGTGCATCCTGTTATGGGCAGAGTGGAACTTTGCCTCCATAGCAGCCCAACACATCAAAGGGACTCTGAACCATACAGCGGACTATCTAAGTTGGCAACAAATGGAACCAGGCGAATGGATCCTACATGCAGCAGTCTTCCAGGAAATCATATGCCTCTTTGGCCCTCTCACGCTGGACCTCTTTGCATCCAGACACAACCACAAGCTGCCAAGATTTCACTCCAGATTCCAGTCTTACTGAGCCGAAGGAATAGATGTGCTGTACATCAGCTGGCCCAAAGAAAGGCTCTACGGATTCCCTCCAATCCCCCTGTTAGCCAGAGTTCTGCAGAAAATCAGAAAGGAACAAGCGACTGTAGCCCTAGTAGCCCCCTTCTGGCCGCGACGACCCTGGTTCTCCAAGATCCTAACCCTAGCAGCGCAGGTCCATGGTTCCTGCCCCAGAAGCCAGACCTCTTGTCTCAGGGTCCAATACTCCACCCAGACTGAAATTGGCTCAGACTAGCCACCTGGCTGCTAAAAGGCCCATCTACTCAACCCTGGGCTAGTCTAAGGATGTCATGTGCACCCTGATGGCATCCCGCACGGACTCTACTACCAGAATCTATGAAACAGCCTGGAAGGCCTTCTGCAGATAGCGTGAAAGGGAGAAACTTAATCCACGGGCGGCAGGCAGCAAGGAACTCCTAGCCTTTCTCCAGGAAGGCCTCTGGATGGGCTTGAAACTGGGCACCCTGCGCAGACAAACGCCAGCCCTGTCCTCAGTCCTTTCCAAGCCAGGTGGGCAGCCACTAAGCTCTCACCCTCACATCAAAAGATTCCTCTGCAGAGCAACGCTCAAGAGTCTTCCCACATTCCATAGGGTCTCCTCCCTAGAGCCTAGAAGTTGTAGTTTCTGCATTGGCTAAATAGATGTAATTGGCTAAACCTCCGTTTGAGCCAATTAGATCTATCCCGCTGTGAATTCTGTCACAAAAAGTTATTTTCCTGGCTGCCATGACGTCTACTCACAGAATCTCAGAGTTATCCGCCACCTCAATCAAAAAAGGCCTCATCACCTTCCATAGGGATTCCGCCGTCCTTTGAACACACCTGACCTTTGTCCCTAAGGTCACAGGAGCTTATTCTGCCCTAACCCTTCTCATCCTCAGGAGAAGGCCTAGCACAAGCTGGATGTCCGCAGAGCTATTAAAGTTTTCCTAAGAAGGACAGAATCTTTTTGAAAATCTGACTCACTGTTTGTTTCCTATTGCTATGGGCACAAAGGTTACCAGATCTACGTTAGCTAGGTGGTTAAAAGCATGCGTTGTTTTGGCCTACGAGGTGTCACGCCTCCCAAGCCATTAGGAGTCATAGCTCATGCCAGTAGGACAGCCGCCTGTGGCCATCAGCCGCCTTAAGAATTCATGCTCCCCTGGCAGAAATCTGCAAGGCGGCTACCTGGACAAGTCCCAATTCCTTTGTAAGGCATTACAGAATAGACACATTCACTTCAGCGGACCCCTCCTTTGGCAGATCAGCTAAATAGCAGCACAATAGACTCAGCCTTACATTTTTCTCCCCCAAATAAGGGTTTTAGCTTTAGCATGTCCCATTGTGGGATGCCTTCCTCGCACCAACCTGGAGAATGAAACATTCGTACTTACTGAGAAAGTTCCTTCTGGGTTGGTGTGAGGAAGGTACCCCAGCCAAACACTGCAGCACCACTGAGTCTGTTTGCACAGGTAACCAGGCCACTCGTCTCTGCACTTGGCTGGCCAGACCTTCTCCTAAGGATTGGCCAGGTTTGTTTTCTCAGATTGGTTTCTAGGTATTTACTAACAAACTGTCTGCTCCTCTGTGGTTCTTCCTTACCTATGATAGAAGGAGATGTCTTCTTCAATTTCTGAGCTTTAGCCATGGATGGAACTGGCTAGGAGGAGCTTCAGACCGACAGTGTGTTTAAAACTCAGTCACGCGGGTCCCTGCTTTTCCTGGGTGATAGCAGGAGCTAACCCATTGTGGGATGCCTTCCGCACACCAACCCAGAAGGAGCCTCCTTGGTAAGTACCAATGTTCTGTTCTGCAGCGGTCCCCTTCTTTGGTTTATTCTGGCCTTTCAGCTGTCTCCCACAGTCAAAAGGCAAAATGGGGTAAAGTGATTTCTCTCCCTCCAGTCTACCGTGGTGCAGTCTCTTGAGGCACCTTTTCATTGGTGATCTCAAGGAAGGCAAGAAGCTCCAGGGGTCACTGTTCTTTCTCCAGAAGTGATTAAGCTGATCTCCCAGTGAGAAGAGTGAGGCTCCCCAGTCTCATGAGAAAAGTGCATTGTTCAAGCTGCTTATCTGCTGGCAGGACTTGCTGGCAGGAGTGTTGCAGTCACAGGACTCTTTCTTTCTCTTTCCCTCCCCCTACAGGTGCCAGGGAGGTGGTGAGCCCACCCATCAGTGGAGGGGACTCTGGAAGCCTCTTGGCAGCTGATGACCGACGGGGGCCTTTGCCCCTCAACAAGACCCTTTTTTTGGGCTATGCCTTTCTTCTCACAATGGCAGACCCCACAGATAAACTCTCTAGTTGCCAAAAACTTGCAGTGAACAATGAAGAGGAGGAAGGTGAGAGCTGCATAGCTAATGGCAGTGTGTGTGCGTGTGTGTGTGTGTGTTTCCCTTTCAAGAATTCAGGGTTCTGTTGCTGAATCTGCCTCTGTATTATTGTTGTGGCAGTTAAACCTTTGATGCTCCTGGGCTAAGCTGATGGTGATGGGAACAAAACAATTTGCACACAGCCCACCTTCTGTGAGGGAAGGCAAAGTTGTTAATTTAGTTGATATTTAAAACATCTAATGTAGGGAGGATGAGAACTGGGAGGGAAGCCCAGAGGCATGGGGGCTGAAGAAAGCTGGCAATGGCCTGAGAAGCAAAAGCTGAAGAAACATGAAGGGTGAGGCTTGAGGAAAAGGGCAGAGGAGACAAGGAATTGAGGGAAGGATGATCTAACTTTATAGTGCTTAAGACAGGAGGTCTGTATTTTGGGAAGACAAGCAAGAGGAGTGTGACGGACAAGCTGGTGAAAGTAACAAAGTAGGCAGTGGACTAAAAACATGGACTTGAGGAAACAGTAAGTCCTGGTAACATGGAGTTGGAGAGAGGAGGAGCCAAGGAAAACCTAGGACTAGGGTAAAGTTACACATAGTCCAGTCAACACCAGCATTAACACTAGATGTACAACATTATCTGAGAACTATGAAGCAACTACCACCAGAAATACTGCTGGAGTTTATGCGAGGGGAACCTAGGTTTATGGAATAGCATTTGGTCAGACTTGTTTACTGAAAGAATATCTTATGTGGTACAGACGTAGTCCTGGGGGACTGGTTGGTATAACACTAAACCAGAGATGGGGAACCTCCGGCCCACGGGCCAGTTTGGCCCACCAGGCCAAACTATGGGGCCTTCGACTGCTGGGAGCTGGATTGACGCAGGAGAGGAATCCCCATGGTAATCTCCGCTATGTGATGGGGTATTCTCCTTACTTAGTCCTGAGTGCTTCACCCATCCAGTATCCTCCCCAACAGGTGAAGGTGTGGGGCAGGCAAACCATCAGACTGCCTTGATGTGTGCTGGCTTTCCCCGGCTGGGCTGGTGCTCTGGCCAAAGCGCCTGGTGGAGGAGCTGTTCTCCATCCGGGGTTTCAGTTGGAGAGGCTTTGGTGCCAAGCTGCGCACTCGGCCAGCACTTGCAGGAATCGGCAGAGTCCTGAGGTCAGGGCTCAGCCAGTTCCGGTACGTGCCAGCTGAATGCGCTACACTCATCCTTTTTCCCTCCCTGAGCAGAGCCAGCTCTCCTGCTGAAGCACTGAAGGAAGAGCTCCAGCTGGCACATCAGTCGGGACCTCCTGATGTCACTGGCGGGACCCTGCCCCTGACATCGCCCAGCCCCTGGGCCCTATATGGTTTCCCACCCCGCACAAAACAAATGTGCTGGGGGTTGAGTCTTCACATGTGCAGCGACCTAAAGGTGTATCTGAGTCCAGTGCTCTTCAACATTTTTATTAATGACTTGGAGTCAAGTGCAGGGAATGCTGATCAGATCTGCAGATGACACAAAATTGGGCGGGATAGCTAATACTTTGGAAGACAGAAACAAAATTCAAAGTGATCTGGATAGACTGGAGCGCTGGGCAGAAAACAACAGAATGAAATTCAATAGGGATAAATGCCAAGTTCTGCACCTCGGAAAAAGAAACCAAATGCACAGTTACAAGATGGGGGATACGTGGCTCAACAACATTACAAGTGAGAAGGATCTTGGAATAGTTGTCGATCACAAGCTGAATATGAGCCAACAATGGGATGTGGCTGCAAAAAAGGCAAATGCTCTTTTGGGCTGCATTCATAGAAGCATAGCTTCCAAATCCCATGATGTACTAGTTCCCCTCTACTCAGCACTGGTTAGGCCTCATCTGGAGTACTGTGTCCAGTTCTGGGCACCGCACTTTAAGAAGGATGTAGACAAACTGGAGAGGGTTCAGAGGAGGGCAACAAGGATGATCAGGGGACTGAAAACAAAGCCCTGTGAAGAGAGACTGAAAGAACTGGGCCTGTTTACCCTTGAGAAGAGAAGACTGAGGGGAGATAGGATAGTGCTCTTCAAGTACTTGAAAGGTACTTCCAGAGAGGAAGGCCAGGATCTCTTCTCGATCATCCCAGAGTGCAGGACACGGAATAATGGGCTCAAGTGACAGGAAGCCAGATTCCGGCTGAACATCAGGAAAAACTTCCTGAGTGTCAGAGCAATACGACAATGGAACCAATTACCTGGGGAGGTGGTGGGCTCTCCCACACTGGAGACGTTCAAGACGAGGCTGGACAGCCATCTGTCAGGGATGCTCTGACTTGGATTCCTGCATTGAGCAGGGGGTTGGACTCGATATGGCCTTGTAGGCCCCTTCCAACCCTACTTCTATTCTATTCTACTCTACTCTACTCTACTCTACTCTATGATCTGACATGGAGGATGAAAACACAGATCCTAAGAAGAATGTCATTGCACAAAGGAATCACAAACATGTATTCAGTCAATTTGATAGACAGGAAACATATATTGAATAAAGCTATCTAATTATTGACCCTGTGCAGCTATAGAAGGGCTGGGGAACCTCTTTCAGCCCAAGGGTTGAACTCATTTTCAGAGAAGCTCTTAGGGTGGTGGGTAGGACGGAAGGCAAAAGGGGAGTAGGCCCAAATACAAAAAATTACACCCCCCATGGCTTATTGTAGCTTAGAATCATAGAATAGTAGGGTTGGAAGGGGCCTATAAGACCATCAAGTCCAACCCCCTGCTCAGTGCTTAAAGCTCTTACTACCAGTAACCCTTAGAATGTTTTAGAATAATTTATAACTAAATTCCCCAACCTACAGACCTTGCCTAGCTTGTTTAGAAGTCTCCTTAGACCTACTTGGGTGATGGATAGACTTGGGTCATGTCATCAGCATAGACAGCAACTGAATCTTTCTGTTCAGGCCTGGGCAAGACCTGGGGGATGGGGAGGCAGAGTCGCAGTGGTCTGTTGTGATCCTGTCCCTGTGTCCAGGTGCCCCATCCCCGCCTTCTTCCAGTTCTGAGTGTGTGTGTCTGAAGGTGGATGTTTGGGACAGGTAGGGATTCTGTTGGTGTACCACCCACCCCGCTTTCCTGAGCTAGCTGTGATGGTCTTGGGGTTGGTGCTGGAGACTCTGCGGCTTGTTGTACTGGGGGACTTCAACATACATGCCGAGGCTCCCTTGTTGGGAGCGGCTCAGGACCTCATGGCCTTCATGGCAACCAATGGACTGTTCCAATTAGTATCTGGCCCCACTCATTCAGCAGGGCACACTTTGGGTTTTCTGTGTAGGGGATCTGGGTTTTCTGTGTAGGGTGGGATGATGGTGATCTGGGGGTGGAGGAACTTTCTATAGTTCCATTGTCGTGGACGGACCACTCCCTGGTGGGGTTTAGACTTGCTGGGACTCAGAGCCTCTGCAGGGACAGGGGGCCAGTTAAGATAGTCTACCCCATGGGACTGATGAATCTGCATTGTTTTCTGAGAACTCTTTGGGAATTTTCCTGCCGCCTCAGCAGGTGATACTGACAAAGTCCTGGTTGAAATCTGGAATGGAGAAATGGCCCGGGCACTTTACATAATAATTTTTGAGTGTCCCTTCCCATGGAGTGGAGCCAAGCAAGCCTTGTGGTTTTCTACGGTGCTGCATTGGAAACAGTGGAAACAAGTGGGACATCGACTAGAGTAGTGTTGGTGGAGAACTTGGAATGAGTCTGAGCATAGACTAGAGCTCACTTTAAACCTTACTCTGTGGCAAGTGGCGAAGAAATTGCACTTCTCGGCCACCATCGCATCTGCACAGAGTTGCCCAGTGGAGCTTTATTGAGTCATCAGAGGCCTGTTATGCTCTGGTCTGCAAGAAGAGAAGGTGGACTACTCGATAGCCTGCTGTGACCAATTTGTGTGACATGTTGCAGATAAAATCAATTGTATCCATGCTGACTGGGATGCCACTCTTGGTACAGGTCTCGTGGATGTAACTTTGGCCCCTGCTTGTCCAGTTACAATGGATACTTTCCAATTTGTACAGCCCAAGGATGCGGACAGCGTCCTTGGAGAAGTGAGATATAACCTATGTGCTGGAGCCTTGCCTTTCTTGGCTTCTAAAGCAGTGGGGGTGGGGTGGGGTTACTGGCTGGTAAGGGTAATTGTGAATGCCTCTTTGTGGCAATGTGTGATTCCACCTTGCCTAAAAGAGGTGGTAGTAAGACCTTGTTTTAAAAAAAAAACTTCCCTGAACACCACTGTATTGGATACTTTCCAGTCAGTCTCTAATATTCCATTCTTCAGCAAGGTGCTGGAATGTGTGGTGGCTTCTCAGCTCCAGGGATTTCTGGATGAGATGGATTATCTAGCTCCATTTCAATCTGGCTTCAGGCCTGGTTATAGGACAGAGACTGCTTTAGTCGCCTTGGGAGATGATCTGTGCCGGGAACTGGACAGGAGGAGTGTGTCCCTATTGGTTTTGCTGGACCTCTCAGTGGCTTTCAGTACCATCAACAGCAGTATCCTCCTGTGGCATCTGTCTGAGATGGGACTGGGAGGCACCGTTCTACAGTGGCTCTGGTCCTTCTGGGAGGGGCAATCTCAGAGGGTTGTCTTTATACTTCTATATTTGTTCTATATACAAATACTTCTTTATTCAAGGAGGTCTTTGGCACGCAAGTGGGTCTGTTGGGTTGTATATTTTTTAAAGTTCTGTTATTGTTGTGGTTTTAGTTTTGTATTAATGCATTTGTTTTATTCAAGTTTTATTTGTTATTGCAAGCTGCCCTGGGTACCATTTTTTTGGTAGAAAGGTGGGATACAAATAAAAATAAATAACCTTCCAAATCCAACTTACAATGGATAAAATCTGAAATATCACCCCCGAGGGACCAGGCTCCTGCTGATCTGGTAGCAGTACCTGATCTGGGGTGCCTTGGGGCTCTGGGGGCTCCAGCTTCTCCTCTGAGGAAGACTCCTCCAGTGGGGCCATGACATCACTCCCCTCCCCATAATCCTCCCCATAATCCCCCCCCCCCGACAGAGTTGAGGGACCAGGTTTCCCTGGATATTGGAGGTGGAACTAATGGGCCAGGTCAGGAGCATGGACATTCGCAGGTTCGTCCCACGATCGTTCTTTGGGTCTATATCCCATCTAGGGCTAAAGGACAAGTTGTATACAGTTAGCCAAGCTACATCCCTCTTGCTTCTAAAAATCTTGAATTTGGGGGTACATCCACCACATGTGCATATGTGGTCCAGTTAGATGGCTGCATCCCACATTTCCAACATACACAATTACCTTTTTATATATTTAAGAGGTGTCAGATACCGACAATAAATCAACATGTAATAATTCTCTTTTAAATTGACACAGATTGAATTGGTCATTCCTCTCATAAAAAAATATTCTTCCTTGTTTTTCTTGATCTAACAATAAATGATATATTTTTATCAATACACTTAAAACATTTTTTCTCCAGAATCTGGGTTTCTTATCAGCCCATATAAAGGCCTGTAATATTTTTTAAGCAAGCACTTTCTTGTTTATCTCAATTGGAACGTTTTCTAAAATGAACAAAAAACTAGGTAATACTATCGTTTTTATCAGGGCAATCCTACCAAACCAGGAGAATTTTAAATTATTCCATCTTTTAATATCCCTTTTATATTCTCCCATAGTGTAAAATAATTTACCTCCAATTCCATTAAATCAATTGACAAAGAGGTACCCAAATAACGAATAGGTTTACTTGACCATTTAAAATTATATTATTGCTGTCATGTTCTTGAATGTGTATTCCCATCAGTTCTGTCTTTAATTTATTTAATTTATACCCAAAGACTTGGCTGTATTGACCTGTTATTTATAAGATGTGAGCCAATGATTCCTTAGGGTCTTGTAGTGATAACTTCACATCATTGGCATATAAACTGATCTTTAAATCCTAATCTCCAAGTTTTATCCCTTTAAACATGTGGATTTTTCCTAATCTTCTCCACTAAAGGCTCTGTGCTTATGGCAAATAAAAGTGCAGACAATGGACAGACTTGTTGGGTGCCTCTTTGAGGCTCAAACGTGTTTGATAGCTGCTGATTAATCATTATTCTTGCTACTGGTTCATTATGAATTGCTCTTACATAGTCAAGAAAAGGTCCTTCTACATTACATTCTGAAGAGTGGTGTATAGAATTTGCCATTCCAATCTGTCAACGGCTTTCTTTGTATCAAGAAAAACCATGATGGCTTTATGTTCTTTACAAAAATTAATGTGAGAAAGCTCCTCTTGAAGCCATTATTGATGTAAAAAAACTAATCCTGGTTCAAAAGAGAAATCAACCTGTAAGAATTTGGTAAAGGAGGATTATTTCCAAGTAGCGCCAGAAAGAGTGAAGCGGCTGGGCCAAAGCCGAAAGGACACTCAGCTGTGGATGTGTCTGGTGGTGAAAAGAAAATCCGATGCTGTAAAGAACAATATTGTTTAGGAACCTGGAATGTCAGATCAATGAATCAAGGTAAGCTGGAGGTGGTCAAACATGAGATGGCAAGATTGAACATCGACATCTTGGGAATCAGCGAACTAAAATGGACAGGCATGGGCGAATTTAATTCAGGTGACCATCATATCTACTATTGTGGGCAAGAATCCCTTAGAAGAAATGGAGTAGCACTCGTAGTCAACAAAAGGGTGGGAAAAGCAGTACTGGGGTACAATCTTAAAAATGATAGAATGATCTCAGTACGAATCCAAGGCAAACCATTCAACATCACAGTAATTCAAGTCTATGCCCCAACCACTGATGCCGAAGAAGCTGAGGTTGATCGGTTCTATGAAGACCTACAACACCTTCTAGAACTAACACCAAAAAAAGATGTTCTCTTCATCATAGGGGATTGGAATGCTAAAGTAGGAAGTCAAGAAATCACCGGGATAACAGGCAGGCATGGCCTTGGTGTACAAAATGAAGCAGGACAAAAGCTAATAGAGTTTTGCCAAGAGAACATGCTGATCATAGCAAACACTCTTTTCCAACAGCACAAGAGGCGACTCTACACATGGACGTCACCAGATGGTCAATATCGAAATCAGATTGATTATGTCCTTTGCAGCCAAAGATGGAGAAGCTCCATACAGTCAGTAAAAACAAGACCTGGAGCTGACTGTGGCTCAGATCATGAGCTGCTTCTTGCAAAATTTCGGCTTAAATTGAAGAACGTCGGGAAAACCACTAAACCGTTCAGGTATGACCTAAATCATATCCCTGATGAATATACAGTGGAGGTGAGGAATAGATTTCAGGGATTAGACCTGATAGACAGAGTGCCTGAGGAACTATGGACGGAGGTCCGTAACATTGTTCAGGAGGCAGCAACTCAATCCATCCCAAAGAAAAAGAAATGCAAGAAAGCCAAGTGGCTGTCTGATGAGGCTTTATAAGTAGCTGAGGAAAGAAGGGAAGCGAAAAGCAAGGGAGAAAGGGGAAGATATACCCAACTGAATGCAGAGTTCCAGAGAATAGCAAGGAGAGACAAGAAGGCCTTCTTAAATGAACAATGCAAAGAAATCGAGGAAAACAACAGAATGGGAAAGACTAGAGATCTCTTCAAGAAAATTGGAGATCTCAAGGGAACGTTTTGTGCAAAGACGGGCATGATAAAGGACAAAGAAGGCAGGGACCTAACAGAAGCAGATGAGATTAAGAAGAGGTGGCAAGAATACACAGAAGAACTATACAGGAAAGATCTGAATGTCCCTGATAGCCATGATAGTGCGGTCACTGAACTTGAGCCGGACATCCTCGAGAGTGAAGTCAAGTGGGCCTTAGGAAGCATTAGTAACAACAAAGCTAGCGGAGATGACAGTATTCCAGCTGAGCTATTTAAAATCCTAAAAGATGATGCTGTTAAAGTGCTGCATTCAATATGCCAACAAATCTGGAACACTCAACAGTGGCCACAAGACTGGAAAAGGTCAGTTTACATTCCAATTCCAAAGAAGGGCAACGCCAAAGAGTGTTCAAACTACCGCACAATTGCGCTCATTTCACATGCCAGCAAGGTGATGCTCAAAATCCTACAAGCTAGGCTTCAGCAGTATGTGAACCGAGAACTACCGGAAATACAAGCTGGGTTTCGAAGAGGCAGAGGTACTAGAGATCAAATCGCCAACATTCGCTGCATCGTGGAGAAAGCAAGAGAATTCCAGAAAAACGTCTATTTCTGCTTCATTGACTACACTAAAGCCTTTGATTGTGTGGATCACAACAAACTGTGGCAAATTCTTAAAGTGATGGGGGTACCAGACCACCTTACCTGTCTCCTGAGAAACCTGTACGAGGGTCAAGAAGCATCAGTAAGAACCAGACATGGAACAACCGATTGGTTCAAAATTGGGAAAGGAGTACGACAAGGCTGCATATTGTCACCCTGCTTATTTAACTTATATGCAGAGTACATCATGAGAAATGCCGGGTTGGATGAATCACAGGTCGGAATTAAGATGGCTGGGAGAATTATCAACAACCTCCAATATGCAGACGATACCACCCTAATGGCAGAAAGCGAAGAGGATCTCAAGAGCCTCTTGTTGAGGGTGAAAGAGGAGAGTGCAAAAGCTGGTTTGAAACTCAACATTAAAAAAACGAAGATCATGGCATCTGGCCCCATCACTTCCTGGCATATAGAAGGGGAAGAAATGCAAGCAGTGACAGATTTTACTTTCTTGGGCTCCAAGATCACCGCAGACGGTGACTGTAGCCATGAAATTAAAAGACGCTTGCTCCTTGGGAGGAAAGCTATGGCCAACCTAGACAGCATAGTAAGAAGCAGAGACATCACCTTGCCGACAAAGGTCCGTCTAATCAAAGCTATGGTTTTCCCAGTAGTAATGTATGGCTGTGAGAGCTGGACTATAAGGAAGGCTGAGCGCCGAAGAATTGATGCTTTCGAACTGTGGTGCTGGAGAAGACTCTTGCGAGTCCCCTGGACTGCAAGGAGGTCAAATCAGTCCATCCTAAAGGAAATCAACCCTGAGTGCTCATTGGAAGGACAGATCCTGAAGCTGAAGCTCCAATATTTTGGCCACCTAATGCGAAGAGAAAACTCCCTGGAAAAGACCCTGATGCTGGGAAAGACTGAAGGCAAAAGGAGAAGGGGACGGCAGAGGATGAGATGGCTAGATAGCATCACGGATGCAATGAATATGAACTTGAGCACGCTCCGGGAGAGAGCGCAGGACAGGAAGGCCTGGCGTGCTATGGTCCATGGGGTCACGAAGAGTCGGACACGACTGAACGACTGAACAACAACAACATCTGCCCTATGGAGGAAGAGAAATGGATCGCTACTGTTGTTGACCCTGCAGTTAATCAACCTCCCCTACCACAACCCATTGATCCAGTCCATGAGCTATGTCATCTAAGCTGCAAAGCAGTACAGCCTACCGAGATGGACACGGTGCCTACTCCAGCCTGCCTTTTGAACCGATGCCGTTGATCTTGCTAATCGCATCCTTCCAGTTTGGGACCATGCCGACTGCTGTCATAATGCTAGCTTGCTCCACACAACCCCATATTCTGTGCTGAACAAGCACCCTCAGTACAGATGAAAGTGGTGTCAGCTTCAGCTCTGTCAATGATCCTTCTGTGGACCTCAGTTTTGATGGAGCTCTCAGTACTGACATTAATTCTGGCTTTAGTAGCGGTGCCTCAGCCTAGGCTTGCGGTTTCGGGTCTCACTTCACAGCTACTTCTGCAGGAGTCTTCCATCACTAAACTCTCCAGTGCTCCACACACACCCCAGAATCCAGACCCTACCTTGTTCCTACTCTTCTTCCACATTGTTTTTGGTGGTGTCCACTTTCTCTTCTCTTAGTCGGGAATTGTAGCGTTGGTTAGTGAGTGAAAATGTGGACTTCACAGGTTCTTATATGCAGTTGGCAGCCGCATAAAGGCCTGTGTTAACCTAGAATAGAGTTCAGTTTTTAGATGGGCTGCCTCACGTGGGAAAGTTGATACCAGGCAAGGCCTGTTTTGCAGGCACGAAGCTGTTTGATACTTGCCAGGTTGCTCTGGTCCCTCTCAGATAAGAGCGTACTGTTACGTCTCCATGAAGAGCTGGGAAGCTTCTGAGCCCAGATTGGAATGTCGGGGCCTTTTTCTCTTGAGGAAGGTAATTTATAGCCTTGACTGTGATGCGATATGCATCCACAAGGGCATAGAAGAAAAGGTATATAAGCGTTTTTTAATGTACACCAAGTTGGTCTCACTCCAGGGGGTAATGTGCACCCCCAGCCTGGAGAAGCTTGTGGCCCGAGGAATGGCCTTTCGTACTCTGTTAGAGGGCCCCAGAGTACAAACAGAGTGAGCTTTCTTTGCATATTCTGCATCCATTTTTTTATCAATAAACTCTCATGTTTTTGCACAAGTGTCTTCATTTCATCTTGATAATCAAAAAAATCTACTTTGGCTGAGACCTTGACATAACCAGGCCTCCTGATCAATACAAGGACCAGACTCTGCTGTTCCTGACTGATGATGTCTGACTCTGTGCTGAAGGTCCTCCGGATGGCTGAGTCTTTGGGTCTTGAAATGACATCTCCTCCAGCCCGTTACTGACCCCATCTTTCAGTGGGTGCAGTCAGGCCCCGTGACTGTCCCAGTGTTGCCAGCCCAGTTTCGTACTGTCAGGCAATCCTGGAATAACCTTTCTTCTACGCCCTTTTCACCTATGCATCTCATAACATTGTGAACATGGACAGAGTGCAGTTTTGTCATCCTTCTCTCATTGTTAAAGCCTCCCCAAGCAAAACCAGCAGAGGCCCCATGGAACACCTGTTGATTGTGAGGAGCAAAAGCTTGCTTCTGTGGGACAGAAAACCTACTCAATGGCTACCCTGGCATTACATGTATCTAATTACCAACCCTGCATTACGGCTTATCAACAATTTCTTTGGGAAAAGTGGCCTCCTTTTTTTACCACTTACTGGAAGACTTAACGATCTGGCTAAGATGTTCCAGGCTGAGGTTCATTGCTTAGCTGGCCAGCCAATCAACACTATGTACCATATAGCAGACTGTTGGTCAAAAGCTATGGCAGTAGCCCTGCATCGTTATAGCTTGGTTTTGCTTCTCTAGTGCACAGTCTAGGATTGAGAACCTGCCCTTTGACTGAGAGGAATCCTTTAACTCAATAACCAATGACACCTTGGGCCATGTCCAGAAGATGAAACCATAGCCTGCAAGATGGGTATTGGTGCCCAGGCCTCTTCCTCATTCAGTTACCAGTATTCTCCTTGGCTGTGGTCAAATTCTGGCCATTGGTCTTTGAGATCACCTGGGAGATAATCCCGGCCCTCATCTCAAGATGTGCTCCCAATGAACTGGCCCATTCAGCAGCAAAAGTATTATTCTTCATCCAGGCACAAACTGATGCTCCTAAGAGGCCTCCATATCTCCAGAGGATCCCTCTACAGGCTATTGTCCTTTATTTTGTCTTCTACAGGCTATTTTCCTTCACATATGCTCTCAGTCACATCTCCGGAGGCGTCTCACAAGGCTTTCCCCTCCCGAATGTCATGTCTAACCTTTAGATCAGCTGGGATGACTCATCAGAGTGTACCTGGTAGAGCATACAGCATACACTCCCTGTGGGACCCCCTTAGTGGGACCGCAGACACCTCTGGCATCAGTGGATAAGATGCACTGGGCCCTTTAACAGCAGCTGATAATATGGGACTCCTGAGGATTGTTCCTCACTCATTGTGGCAGAGGAGAAAACTAACTCAAGTGTACCAGATCCAGAAGGTGGAGGCATAGTCTCCCACATGGAGATGAAGCTCATGGCTCAAGATTGGTAACTGGACTAACTGAGTAAAGGTACTTGTGAGTAAGACTCCTGCCAAAGTGCAGAGGACTTGCAGCTGAGCCTTGGGTGGGGCTCTGGAAGCTCTGGGTATATCAGCTTTCAGTTGGAACTTGATAGTTTCTGGAACAGCCAGCTCCAGTGCCTTGAGCCCTTGGTTCTCTGACCTTGCTCCATGACTGAACCTCCATGCTGCTGACATTTGGACTCTTGCTTAACTCTGCTTCTTGGTCTGCATTTCTGTTTGACTGCTTACCTGTGTTTGGACCTTGGATTTTGCCCCTTGCCTGTTTACTGACTGTTCCTGGCTTGATCTGCCCTCTGGCTGGACTGATAACCACTGTGCTTGACCTTTTGCATGTGCACCTTTTTTTACTACTTCCCACTGGATTTCCCCCTTAATTTCCCCTAATGCTGAGATCCAGCCACAGCAGGACGCCATAATACAGGAGATGGGGGACTCCAGCTGTTTGCCATGGAGAACACTTTGTGTCCTCAGTTCTGCAGCAGGGCAGTTGTCTCACTGGGTGATGCATTCCTCAACAAATGGAACAGTGCTGCTGCTTTATGGATTCCCTCCATTTCTGCCGATTACAAGGTCAAACTTCGGGATGACAGTTTAAACTGCATCTTAATCACCCCTTGGTGCACCCGCCAGCCCTGATTTGCCAGTGCACTGATGATGTCCCAGTTGCTCAGGCTCCTTTGCTACGGAGACCTTCTGACCAAAGACCAGTGCAGCAGTGTGCAGCATCTGGACGTACCATCCCTCCAGCTAATGGTGTGGTGAATCTCTCCAGCCGTAGCTTCTCGTGAGAGGAATGCCGGCTTCTAGAAGGGGCTCACACACAGTCCACAGCCATCTTCCCATGCAGGTCTTTTTTGAGATGCCATGACAGGAGCACCTCGGGAAACTTCATCCATTCCCTTCATTCCAGAGCAAACCAGTGCTTGGTTTTGCGTTCTCCCCCCACCTGCTCCAATTTGTTCTGCCTTCTCAGGTTTTCTTTATCTTTTGCATTTTAATTTGTTATCAGTAGTTGGTCTTCTTGTGGTCCCTTTGGGGCTGTGGCTCAGAAACCAGAAAACCAGAAGTGCTCATCTTGCAGAAGCAAATTACTACTTCAGATGGTCATGATCTTTGTCTCCTCTATTTGAGAGGATTTACCATGTTGAATCCTGTTAATATTGCATTGCTTTTACTACGCAGGCCTGGAGAAGCAGCCTTATTTATTTATTTATTTATTTATTATACATTTATTAGCAATATTTATATACCACTTGTAATTTGAAACAAATCCTGAAGCAATTTACAGAAGAATACACACAACCAAACAAAAACCACATTGGCCTTGTGGCTTTGTGCTCTTCTGCGGGAGAAGGAGTCTGAGGCAGCCAGCTCTAGGAACGTCGCTTGAAGTTGCCAGTCAGCACTTTGCATCAGCTCTGTCAAGTTTGGGGATGTCCTCCGCAGGGAAATCCGGCCCTTTTTGGGCCTGACAGATCTCTGTGGCACCCCTGACTTGGCTTGCATTTGTGAGCTGAGCAGTGGCTCAGTTCCTGAAACTCAGGAACTTTTCCAGCTTTTAAAATTTATTTGCAAGTAACAATTTGTGCAAAATCACAGCCGTAAATAGTGCAGTATGCACAAAATTGTGCTATTCACAGCCGCAATTTTGCACAAATTCAGATTTCCGTATATATTTGCAGCTGTGATTTTGTACAGATTGTGATCCCCCCCCCCCCCCCCGGCCAAACTGATGCATCGGGCCAGCTCACAGATGAGTGAAACAGTCCAGGGGTCTGAGCTGGCAAAGCTTGCTGAGCTGTACCCACCTAAACGTATTCCTCTGACATCCCTAGTCAAGTTGCATGCTAATAGAGCAACAGGCTGCTACATCTATGGGATTGGACAATCTCTTGCCTCAAAGGAAAATGTCCAGTGGCATCCGGGAAGCTGCCATGGCTTTGGCCCCTGCAATGACAGGACTGTCCATTTTGATACTGGGCTTCGTACTGACTGACCCTGTGGTGTTGTGGCACCTCCCTTTTTAGGCTGGAAGCCTCTGCAGTGGAGCGCCCCCCCCCCCCCCCCGGGTCCAAGCTGGAGGGCTTCTGCTCGTGCTGCTCAGCCACGTGCAGAGAGGGTGGGGGTTCTCCCCTGGCCTGGACCGGCAGGATTTCAGTGTCTTCACCAGGCCCAGGAATGGCGCCCCCCACCCCATCAAGGAAGACTGGGTTGCATCCATAATCTAAAGGATGCCTGTATATCAATGTGCAGCCACAGCATTGCTGTTCAATCTGCTTTACTCTCTGGGACCTTGGCTTCCAGTTCAGGGTCCTGCCATTCGTTCTCATCACAGCACAGCCTTGCAAAGTGCATGGCTGTCATCACTCAGTCAGCATTTTCCCATCCACTGACTACTGGCTTCTGATGGCACCTTCTTGTCAGCTGCCCCTCGCTCATCTGACCCCCACGCTGCATCTCCTGGACAACTTGGGTCTGTGTATCAGTATAGGAAAGTTGTGTCTCATACTGATCCAAAGACCAGTTTATTGGGGCAGTTCTGGACTTGACTGTAGTCTGAGGACTGGTCCATTACCCTGTCCCATCTGGTACGTGAGGCTTCTTGTGCCTGAGCTGTCAGGACACATCGAGTTCAGAGCTTCTTGGGGTTTGGGCAGCTGCCACACTTGCACGACTGCGCATGAGACCATTGCAGCACTGGTTTATCCAGAGCTTCTCCAGCGTTCTGGAACTTGTTGACTGCTCTGAGGATGAGGCACAGACCCACCTCACAAGCAATATTACATACGGGTCTGCCTTTGAAGCATTCTCAGAAACTTCCACTTCTCACATGGAATTCATTCTTATGTTCTTTCACTGCCAGGTGAAAACCTTTTATATCGGCTCGGGCTTCTTAGTTGTATCAGTTGGATGTAGTTTTAATTGGCTGCTATGATGCTGTCATGTTGTTGGTTTACGTTTCCAGTGTTGGTATAGTGGTGAGTGTCAGATTAGGCTTGGAGGACCTCAGCCTCACTTACCTCACAGGGCAGTTGTGAGGATAAAAATGGGTGAGGAAGCCTTGAGCCTCTTGGAAGAAACGTGGGATACCATAAATAAATCGATAGCTGCTCTAAGATTATATTGCTGAAGGGTTGCAATATGTCACATTTTAACAGTATATAAATGGCTATTGCTGACGAACCATTCAGACTCTGAACAGATTTTTAAGGTAACTTTTGATTTTGTGGGATTCTTCTACAACCGTATTGGAGGGGAAAGAATGGGGGCTATTAATCTGTACATACATTTGAAAAATAATAACTTAAGTATTAAGTGCTCTTCTTCCTATGTTCCAGAATTCTTGGAGACAACACCTTACAACAAACACTACGTGGAACTGCAGCTGCGAGCTGGAGGTGGCTTCATCCTGGAGGACTTCAATGAAAGCCAGGTCAGACTTCTGACAAGCTCGAGGTGGGGGTGAAGGCTGGCACAGTGCCCATGCTAGAGCTACATAAAGTGTCCCCTCACCCAGGTTGATGGATATGCGTCAGCAGGGCAGAGTGCGTGCTGAGGGAGGGGGCAGGGTTGGTTCACTTATTTTGTTCTTGAAAAAACGGGAGGTGTCTCTGAGCGCGAGGAGCCCCAGTAATGAAGCATCAGCAGACAAGTGAATTCTGCAACTCTGTGAGGGAAAAGTAAGTGAAATTACTTGATTATCTATTTAAGTACCTCAGGTCACCATTTAAAATTGATAAATAGAAGCTGACACCAAAACAAGGGCACAGCTAGATCCCAGAGGGATAATCCCTTACAAACTTCCAAGAGAGAGCTAAAAGTCAAGGGAGAATCCAGCAAGAGCTTACAGGCCTTGCAGCCTTGCATTAGCAAAGGTCCCTGTGTGGTTGAAAAGAACCTCAGCTGCACATTTTAAAGCCCCAAGCTTAGAAAGGGCAAATAAGAGTCTGCTTAAAGCAGGGAAAAGTGCAGGCTAGCTTCAGTTTTGGTTCAGTTTAGGCCCAGGCTTTAGGCCTTAAAGAGTAGTTCACCAAATAAAGCACGTTTAAGGGTTCAGCGTATCTTTTAAGTTTTTAAAAACATACAGAAAAAGGATCCAGCCCTTGCAGGCCACAGCCTTTCCAAATCACCTATCCTTTGTCTGCTGTTCCCTCTGACAACCCCGTGAACAGAGGATCTCCCCTCAGTAGGTCTCCCATTCACTTTTGTTAATAGTCGCCTTTCCAGTAGGAATCACCATTCCCTGGGGGGGCCAGCTGCCCTGCGTTCCCAGCCACTGAAAGCCAGTGCTGATTTACAGTACTGTTTACACATAGCCTCCCTTGCTTTTCAAACAAGAAGCTGACCTGGAGAAGCCAAGAGAGACAGAGAGGTTGGTGGATGAGACTTCAGGGACCCCTTAGCTGTCTCCCACTCCCAGGGTGACAGCTGTTCTGCTGTCACAGAGAATGTGGGTCTTGGGGAAGGAGGCCGTCATTCTGGGGAAGAGGGAAAGGATCCCTTAGAAGGGACCCGTTCCTCGGAAGATGAACAAATATCCTCTTGTGCCAAGGATGTGCGTCCGGGGCAGGGGGTGCTTGTGGCAGTGGGAGATCGGATAATTAGACACAGAGATAGCTGGGTTTGTGATGGGTGTGTAGCCCGCATGGTGACTGCCTGCCTGGTGTGAAGGTTGCGGACATCATGCGCCGTCTAGATAGCCTGGTAGGTAGCGCTGGGGTGGGGTCGGTGGTCGTGGTCCATGTTGGTACCAACCATGTGGGGGAATGTAGTCGTGAGGTCCCGGAAGCCACACTTAGGTTGCTAGGTAGGAGGTTGAAATCCAGGACCACCAAGGTGGCTTTCTCGGAAATGCTACCTGTTCCACTCGCAGGGCCAGCTAGACAGGCGAAGCTGAGGCATCTCAATGCATGGATGAGACTGGGAGGAGGGGTTCAGATTTGTTAGGCACTGGGGAATGTTTTGGGACACGCTGGGCCTGTACGAGAGGGGCGGGCTCCACTTGAACCAAAATGGAGCCAGACTGCTGGCGCTCGACAGAAAAGGGGGGCAAAACATCTTTTAAACACAGCCCTGGGGGAGAGCCGACGGGAGCTGAGAAGCATCCAGTTCGGGTTAAATCATCCCAAGGGGATGAGGATGAAAATGTCTTTGATTGCCCAAATGTAGGAGGGGAGGGAATAAGCCAGGAGAATATGGTAGAATACAATAGCCAATGAAAGAGGCCAAAGTGCCATAGAAATACCTATACACGGTATCCCTCCCCAGACACCTCTGGCATGTGCATCTTTTGCACATGCCAGAGGTGTCTGGGGAGGGATACCGTGTATAGGTATTTCTGTGCAAATGCTAGAGGGCTCCGAGCCAAAATGGGAGAGTTGGAGTGCCTGGTTTTAAAGGAGAACCTAGGCATAGTGGGCATTACAGAAACCTGGTGGAGCAGAGAGAACCAGTGGGATCATCTCTGGATATAAACTCTACAGGAAGGACAGGGAAGTGCGTACTGGGGGGGTGGGTGTTGCCTTGTACGTCAAAGAGGGCACAGTGTTGAGCAGACTAGAGCTCCTAAAAGGGGCAGGCTCTTCCACAGAAGTTCTGTGGGTGACAATACCAGGCTCCAAAACTAATTTAGTGCTAAGGACATGCTATCGTCCCCCAGACCAGATTGTTCAGGGTGACCTTGAGATGGAAAATGAAATCAGGGAGGCCTCCAAGTGAGGAAGTATTGTAATAATGGACCACCTCAATTACCCCCACACTGACTGGGTAAATGCATGTTCCAGTGATGATAACGGGGTTAAATTTCTTGATGCCCTAAATGACTGTGCCCTAGAACAGTTGGTCATGGAACCGACGAGAGGGGAGGAGACCTTGGATTTAATCCTGAGTGGTGTCACCCAGGACCTAGTATGAGATGTAAATGTCGTTGAGCCAATAGGAAATCCCAACGTCAAGTATAGCCTGATGGGATCTGAGCTAGCAGTAACCAACCAAGAATGAGATCTTGGAGTTGTGGTGGACAGCTTGATGAAAATGTCAACCCAGAGTGCATCTTCTGTAAACAAAGGAAAAAAAAGGGGGGGGGGAACTCGCATGTGAGGCATAATTAGAACAGGAATTGAGAGTAAAATGGCCAATATCATACTGCCTTTATACAAATCTATGGTGCAGCCACACTTAGAATACTGTGTACAGTTCTGGTCACTATACCTAAAAAATATTGTAGAGTTGGAAAAAATTCAGAAAAGGGAACTAAAACGATCAAGGGGCTGGAGCATCTCCCCTATGAGGGAAGGTTATAACAGCTGGGTTTCTTTAGCTTCGAAAAAAGGAGGGCAAGGGGAGACATGATAGCGGTGTACAAATTTATGCCTGGTGCGGAGGATGTGGACAGGGAGACATTTTTCTCCCTCTCTCAAAAGACTAGAACCCAATGGGATCATCCCATGAAGCTGATTGGTGGGAAATTCAGGACAGATGAAAGAAGTACTTCACACAGCGACTAGTTAAACTATGGGATTCGCTACCACAGGATGTAGTGATGGCCACCAATTTGGATGGCTTGAAAAGGGGGTTGGACAGATCCCTGGAGGAGAAGGCTATCCATGGCTACTAGTCCTGATGGCTTTGTGCTACTTCAGTACCAGAGGCAGTGAGCCTCTGTACATGAGTTTCTGTGGAACATGGGCAGGAGTTGTTGTTGCGCTCATGCCCTCCTTGTGGGTTCCTGGCCGACAGCTGGCTGGCCACTGTGTGAACAGAATGCTGGACTAGATGGGCCCAGCAGGGCTCTTCTGATATTCTTATGAGGTCCAGGGTGGGGTGGACTGGGCTGCGCCTTCTGACTCCAGTCATCCAGCACCACCAGACACTAGTTCTTTTTGCTGGACTATGTACTTTCCCTGGACTTTCCAGTTTCCCACTGTGAGCAGCCTCGTGTGGGATCGTGTGTGCAGTTGCATCGCAATTCTCAGGGGGATCAAGTGTGTTCCCTTTGGGCGTGTTCCCTTTGGGCGGTTCGGAGAGCCACTGAGTGCCCCATGAATCAGGATATACTTTGGCTCCAGGGTGTCTCCTTCAGTTTCTGTACACCTGCTCTGTCTGCACCCTATGTCTGATGTGGTAGGCTGTTGCCTACAGAAGTTCTAGATGCTGCTTTCCAACCTCCCTCTCTGGACCGAGTTGCTCTCCTGGTCTTTGGCAATAAGCTGCTTTTTGTGTTTGTCCAGAGACAAAGGAAATGCTGAATAAGCAAGCCTATTCGAAGCTGCCCATTCTCTCCAGCCTTCGGTGGAGACCCTGCTAGGGCCAGGTTATTGCAGCCAGAACTCCTGTTTCAGAAAGCGTTTGGGAAGGCAGTTTTAGAATTCACCTGGATCTGATGCTGCTGTGGATCCTCATTCCTGTTTGCTCCTTCTGCCAATTTTATTTGCGTTCTTGCCTTGGTTTTCTGGTGGTGTTATATATTTTATTGTTAAATTTTTATGTGTATGTGATGTTTTTGTTGGCCACCTCATATGTGAATTTGTAAAATAGAAATGCTGGATTGAAATACTTTTTACAATAAATAAGTACTTACACTTCTGGGAAAATAGCAGTAGGAGAACAGTCTTAGTGGTGAAATGGACACATGTTACCATTTATGACCTCTGCCTTGTCCGAAACTTCTCTCCTGGCTCTACAGCCCGGGCGTCAGAGAAACTGCCAAAAGGAGGGGCAGGCAGGGACAAAGACCTTGAAATAAGAAGCACAGTGATGGTGCTGTTGTCCAGTGAGAGGATATGGCGCGTTACTGTTCGAGGGAAAGGGAGTCCAAGCATGGACACGTTTACTGCCTGGCTGGGCTAGCGCAGCTGCTGACTTTGCCACCCTGTTTCTCCTTGCCTTGCTCCCTCTTCGGGTCTACATGGGAAAAGCTGAGTAGAGGCCACCTTTGATGTTAGTATGGAAGAGTTGCACAGTGGTCTCCAGAAAACTATTGGGCATGGACTCTTGGCAAGGATCAGAGCTTTCCCAAATTAGGGATGTCCCTGAAAACCATGGGGCTGTTGATGCTTGCTCTAACACAGTCTCGCAGTGTCCCTCCCAGTCTCGCAGTTAGTTCATGTTTGCCGTAAGTGATTAACTTTGTCCTTCCCGTTCCTAGGCATTGCATGATGAACGATAACAAAATCCATCAGTCTTTACCTGTACAGGATGTAGAGTAGGAATTTCCACATGGGCAATATGGCACTTAGCTCTTCCTTAAGGAATTTGGGAAAGGAAACTAGACGTTGATATGCACAGATGCTGTTTGTTTTACTGCGTAACTGCAGCGTCTGTCCCTCAGGCTCCTAAGAATCCCTTAAGGCTTCCACCTCGAAAGGGAGAACAGTCCCCTCCCCTGTATTTGTGGAGCCTCTTGGAGCGCTGAAGCTGCGGGGACCCAGCTGGGCCTTGATAGGGCTGCTTGCAGTCGAGGCAATGAGACTTGAGGAGAGCCACGCCGGCATTCTGCCTTTGTTCTCTTTTCACAGGGAACGACTACAGCACTGGCCACAGCACCTGTTTATATATTGATCACATTTCTATACCACCCAGCAGCCGAAGCTCTCTGGGTGGCTCACAACAATTAAAACCATAAAATACAACATAAGATGCACTATAATTTACCGTTCTTGTAATTTAGTTACATAAAAAATTAGTAAATTTCAAATTCATTGGTGTTTTGTTAATTTCTATAGATTGCAGTTCATTCCGTTTCCAGTTCAGTTGATTCTCACCTGAATTTTTGTGAAATGCCTCTAATTCACCTATATCATGTAATATTTTATTTATTTATTTATTTATTATTTCATTTCATTTCATTTCTGTACTGCCCAACAGCCGAAGCTCGCTGGGCGTTCCACAAAAATTAAAACCAAACCGCACACAATAAAACAATTTAAAATATATAAAACATTAAAACCACAATATAACAATACAACCACAATAAAGCCTAGCAGCAGTGCAGGGGTTTAAAATACAGATTTAAAACAGCAAAGCTAAAAGTTTAGAAAGCTAAAATGCTAAAATGCCTGGGAAAATAAAAAGGTCTTCACTTGGCACCGAAAGGAATACAATGTAGGTGCCAGGCGAACCTCACCAGGGAGCTCATTCCAGAGCCGGGGTGCCACAGCAGAAAAAGCCCTCCTCCGAGTAGCCACCCGCCTCACTTCCTTTGGCAGGGGCTCACGGAGAAGGGCTGCTGACGATGATCTTAAGGTCCGGGCAGGCACATCTGGGAGGACGCGATCCTTCAGATAACCTGGCCCCAAGCCATTAAGGGCTTTAAATGTTAATACCAGCACTTTGAATCGGGCCCAGAAATGGACTGGCAGCCAGCGCAGCTGGAAAAGTACTGGCGTAATATGAGCTCGCTGGCCAGTCCCTGTTAACAATCTTGCTGCCCTATTTTGGACCAGCTGAAATTTCCGGACCGTTTTCAAAGGCAGCCCCACATATAACGCATTGCAGTAATCCAGACGAGAAGTTATCAGAGCATGGATAACTGTAGCTAGGCTATCTCCGTCCAGATAAGGGCGTAGTTGGTATACCAGCCTAAGCTGATAAAAGTGCTCCGTGCCACTGAGTTCACCTGTGCCTCAAGTGACAGTTCTGGATCCAAGCGGATCCCCAAACTATGAACGTGATCCTTTAGGGGGAGTGCAACCCCCTCCAGAACAGGTTGAATATCACCTAGCCGGGCAGACGAACCACCCACTAACAGTACCTCTGTCTTGTCTGGATTGAGTTTCAGTTTATTGGCCCTCATCCAGTCCATTACCGTGCCCAGGCACTGATTCAGAACAGCCACTGCTTCACCTGGTTTTGATGAGAAAGAGAGGTAGAGCTGGGTGTCATCTGCATATTGATGGCACCTCAGCCCACACCTCCAGATAACCTCCCCCAGCGGGTTCACGTAGATGTTAAACAGCATAGGGGATAAAATAGAGCCCTGTGGAACCCCATGGCACAATTGCCATGGCACAGAGCAATAATCCCCCAGCACCACCTTCTGGAATCGGCCATCCAAGTAGGAGCGGAACCACTGCACCGCAGTGCCTCCAACTCCCAACCCAGACAACCTATCCAGAAGGATACCATGGTCGATGGTATCGAAAGCCGCTGAGAGGTCCAGAAGAAACAACAGGGTCGCACTCCCCCATCCCTCTCCCGGCAGAGGTCATCCCACAGGGCGACCAAGGCAGTTTCCGTTCTGAAACCAGGCCTGAAGCCCAATTGAAATGGATCTAGATAATCCGTTTCATTCAACAGTGCCTGGAGCTGTCCTACAACCACCCGCTCAAGCACCTTGCCCAGGAAGGGGATGTTGGCCACTGGCCTATAATTGTTAACATCCTCTGGGTCCAGGTTAGGCTTTTTCAGGAGTGGTCTAATTACCGCCTCTTTTAAAGCGGCAGGCACCACTCCCTCTCTCGAGGAATTTACAACCTCCTAGACCCAGCCAGACATCCCCTCCTTGTTTGATTTAATAAGCCATGATGGTCGATTGGACTTGGCCAAGCACCTTGTCCGCATCCTCAGGCCTCAGTAACTGAAACTCATCCAATAAAACTGGACCAGACGGTGCTCTGAATGCCTCTACCAATGGAACTGCATTAATCGTGGTGTCCAATTCATGACGACTCTGAGCGACTTTATCTTCAAAGTGCCGTGCAAACTCGTCATAGCGTGCCACCGAGGGTTCCTCCGTCTCTCTCCCTGTCCCAGAATGTAACAGGCTGCGAACCACTCGGAAAATCTCCGCTGGACGACACTGAGAAGATGCAATGCTGGTGGAAAAGAACCGTCTCTTTGCCACCCTCACCGCCACAGAGTAGGCTTGATAGTGGGCTCTTACCTGTGTTTGGTCAGACTCGGCACGAGTTTTCCTCCACCTGCGTTCTAGCTGTCTCCCCTCTTGCTTCATTGCCCTCAGCTCAGGTGTATACCAAGGAGCTGGCTGGGCTCTGCTCAGAGGGAGAGGGCGCTTGGGCGCGATCGTGTCAACCGCCGGAGTCATCTCTGCATTCCACAGAGCGACCTGGGCTTCGACAGGAGCACCAGCCATACCAGCAGGAAAATCCCCCAGAGCCCTCTGGAATCCATCGGAATCCATTAATCTCCGGGGGCGGACCATTTTAATAGGTCCCCCACCCTTGCAGAGGGGGAAGGCTGCCAGGAGTCTAAACCTCAGCAGGAAGTGATCTGACCATGGCAAAGGGACAGATGTTCATTCCTCCACTTTCAGATCACCATCCTCCTGCCCAGTCGAGAAAACCAGATCAAGCATGTATCCTTTTATATGCGTTGGGCCGATGACATGTTGCGACAGCCCCATGGTTGTCATGGCGGCCATGAAGTCCTGAGCCGCCCCAGATACAGCGGCCTCGGCATAGAAGTTGAGACCCCCCAGGACCATCATCCTAGGGGTCCTCAACACCAAGTCCGAGACCACCTCCGTCAGCTCAGGCAGGGAGTCTGACGGGCAGCGGGGTGGGCGGTACACCAACAGAATCCCTAATCTGTCCCGGGTACCCAACACAAGGTACAAACACTCAAGATCTGCACTCGAAAGAGCAGGAAGCCTGGAGAGGGAGATTGAATTCCTACAGACCACGGCAACCCCCCCTCCCCGACCCTCAAGTCGGTGTTGGTGCTGCACCAAGTACCCAGGAGGGCACAGCGGGGAGAGAGTGACCCCTCCCAGTTCCCCCACCCAGGTCTCAGTAATACATACCAGGTCAGCCCCCTCATCCACAATCAAATCATGGATGAGGGAGATTTTATTTTGGGCCAACCTGGCATTCAGCAGCAGCAGCACCGCCAGGCCCGAGGGCAAACTGGTAAGGCTGCCAGGAACCATCAGGTTGGAGGAAGAACCAGAAGAGGGGACAGCTGTAAGGTTCCCCTCTTTTCAGCTGGCCTGTTAATCCCCCAATGCCATACCTCCCCCTGCCCGTGACCACAGTTATAGTGGCACCTCCCCGATCCCCTGAGTTGCTCACTAGTCCTCCCAGGCACATATTAAAATGTTAGGATATAAAATATACAACAGTGTAAAAAGATAAAAGAGATAAAAGAGAACAGCAGCTAAAAAGGAGTAGTTAAAGTCCACATTTGCCCCTTTCTCCCTGGTCTTTAAAGCTGCTGCCCTCTGCTGCTGCTATTTGCTGCTGGTATCTGTGGCTGCTGGTGTCTCTGGAGAGGCAGGTGGGTGGGTCTTCAGGCGCTGTTCCGTGTGACTCCAGGCGCTGTTCCGTGTTACTCCAAGCGCGACGCTAAGTGCGCACTTAGCGTCGCACTTGGCGCGATGCCAGGTGCACGCTGAGGCGCCGCCTCTGGCAGCCCCGCCTTAAGTACCTGTTTGGCGGGGGCAGAAGCAGGCTCAGGATCCGCCTGGTGCAGCTGCTGGCTGCTCCTCCTTCCCCCAGGCTAATAATGGGGTGTGTGTGAGTTTCATATTATTTCTTTGATGTACTGGCCTCTTTAATGCAATACCCCCTCATTACCACTTTTGTAGAGTCCCAGATGGTGGTAATTCCTACATCTGGAGTGTTACTGTCCTTGAAACGGTTATTAACATCTCCTCTCAACTGTTACTTTATTCATTTCATTTTTATACCGCCCAATACTGAAGCTGTCTGGGCATTCATAAAAATTAAAACCACATAATACAATATAAAACAATATAAAATATAAAAGCTTAAAACTACAATATAAAAGTACAACCAGAATAAAACCAGCAGCAATGCAGAAATTTAAAATACAGATTTAAAACAGCAGAGCTAAAAGACTAGAATGTTAAAATGCTGGGAAAATAAAAAGGTCTTCACCTGGCACTGAAAGGAGTACAAATTAGGCGCCAGGCAACCCTCTCTAGGGGTTCTCCTTAATGCCTGCTCCTTGTAATAGGAAAGGATTTAATCTCCAACTGTAAGATTTTTGTTGTAGCTATCCCAGTAGGGTGGGGTGTGATCTGAGACTGTTACTTGTCCAAGCTTCGCTTGTTTGAGTTTAGTGCTCAGATCCTGAGAGATTATAATGCAGTCCAGAGTATGTCCTGTGTCTGTGTGAAAAGAATGCAAAGTCCTTCTCACCTGGGTGAAGAGTTCTCTAGGTACCCAGAAGTGAGTATTTTTTAATTTAATTTAATTTATTTAATTTCTTAATCGCCCATCTGGCCGGTCACCCGGCCACTCTGGGCGATGTACAACAGTACAATTTAAAACAGTAAAATTATACATTAAAACATTTTTTAAAAATACCCTAACCCACCCCAAATGCCTGCCTGAATAACCAAGTTTTCAGTGTGTGGTGGAAGCTCATTAAAGAGGGGGCATGGCGGAGTTCCCTAGGGAGGGAGTTCCGCAGAGTGGGGGCTACCACAGAGAAGGCCCTCTCCCTTGTCCTCACCAGCCTAGCTGTCCTGGCTGATGGGACAGAGAGAAGGCCATCCGAGGCTGATCTTGTTGAGCAGCCTGTCTGGTCGCTGGAGGTGCTCCTTGAGATAGGCTGGGCCAGATCTCCTTGAGATAGGCTTGAGATAGGCTGGGCCAGAACCATATAGGGTTTTAAAGGTCAAAACCAACACCTTGAATTTGTCCCAGAAAACAACTGGGAACCAGTGCAACTCCTTCAGCACCAGAGTGATGTGATCATGCTGGTGGCTGCCTTTAATCAGGCGAGCTGCCGCGTTCTGCACCAGCTGCAGCTTCTGAACTGTCTTCAAGGGTAAACCCCACGTAGAGCGCATTACAGTAGTCTAGACGAGAGGAGACCAGGGCATGTACCACCGATGGGAGCAGATGGTCGGGAAGGTAGGGGTGCAGCCGCCGTATCAGATGGAGTTGGTACAACACTGTTGGGCTCACGGCTGACACAACATGGACAGCTGGGAGTCTAAAATGACCCCCAGGCTGCGGACCTGGTCTTTCAAGGGTAGCCATACCCCATTCAACACCAGGTCAGCATCCCCCAACCGCCTCTTGTCTCCCACCAAAAGTACCTCGGTCTTGTCAGGGTTCAGCTTCAGTTTATTCCTCCCCATCCAGCCACTCACCGTCTCCAGACATTTGGACAGGGATTCCACGGCCAACCCTGGTGAAGATTTGAACGAGAGGCAGAGCTGCATGTCATCCACGTATTGATGACACCGCACACCAAACCTCCTGATAATGGCCCCCAGCATCTTCACATAGATGTTAAATAGCATCGGGGAAAGGATGGAACTCTGTGGCACCCCACATGTGAGCGGCCACGGGTCCAACACCTCCTCTCCCAGTGCCACCCTCTGGCACCTGCCGGAGAGGAAGGACCGGAACCACCGTAATACGATGTCTCCAATGCCCATCCTTTCCAGGTGGTCCAGGAGGATCAAAAGCTGCTGAGAGGTCGAGGAGAACAAGGAAGGAGCATTCACCCCTATCCAAAGCCCTCCTCATATCCACCAAAGTGACCAAGGCCATTTCTGTCCCATGCCCAGGCTGAAGCCCGATTGAAATGGATCTAGATAATCCATTTCAGTACTCCTGAGTAATGGAGTACTCCTGAGTACTTTTGAGAGTTTGTCTGAACACCAGCCTGAGTGTCCGACTTCTGTCCAACAACTCTACCAGCCTGGGGGTCCCACTTCTATCTAATACCTGATCCGCAACTTCATTAAATCCCCCCCATCAATTTTTCCTCTCTAAATTGCAGAATTGCACCTGATTAGATATAGGACTGTAAATGGACCTGATTGTAACCCTCTTCAGCCCTTTGTTCCCCTTTATCTACTCCAAGGATCCTTCTGCGTGTCAGTGGTCTGAAAGTATTTTGTTAATTGAGGAACTTTGTGGACCTTGAACAATCACTCATGGAGCCATCGCGTACATCTGATCAATTCCTGCGTATTGCAGTAGTTCAGTAGCTGAACCTTTATGATGAGTCTCCTGAAACAAAATTATATCGGCTGATCTGGATGGGTGTTTTGGATGTGCTTTCACCCAAGTCCTTTCACGTTAAATGATACATTTTATAGTCTATGTACATTCGATACATTTTATAGGCTATGTTAACCCATAAATTCAAGTTTGCCATCTGGTTGAGGGAATGCCCTGCTTCTAGGGTTCCTGTATCCCCATTCTGTCCCATGTCGTCCCCCCCGATCCTCCCACTGAGCACCTCATAAGATCCGCATGTCTAAAGAACGTAACAGTGATAACAGCCCCGCTCCTGCTGCCATTTTGCGCCTGGCCACACAAAAGGAGGCTGCCATCTGAGACTGGTGGGAGTTACTGAGGGAGAAAAGTGGCGTGCCAAGCCAAGCCGCCCGAACTCTGCCAGCACTTTGTGTATTGTCCTTGTCAACTGCACACAGCAGGGCACTTTTTAACTCTTCTTAATTAGAAAACTGAAACACTGTAATTGCTTTCATTGAAGTTCAATTATGCAGCTTCTTCAGAGGAACTTATTCAGAATAGTTCATAATTGAACTTAAATTCTGAATAAGTTCTAAGATGAGGCGTTCAAGACGAGGCTGGACAGCCATCTGTCAGGGATGCTCTGACTTGGATTCCTGCATTGAGCAGGGGGTTGGACTCGATGGCCTTGTAAGGCCCCTTCCAGCCCTACTATTCTGTGATTCTAAGAAGCTGCTCTCCATACCCGATTAACCCCTTAGTGCACTGGCGGAGCAGGGTTACTAGGCTCCTGAGGTCTCCTCTTGGCTGCACTACTTTCCTCTGCCTTGTCCAAGCTGAGATTACTGTCTGTCTCCGCCAGGATTTCCTCCCGTGGACCCAGCTTCAGCTTTAACATTAGGTTTCTTGCTTTGAGTGCAGATGATTCAATGTGAGTTTTTCCTCCCATTTGCACTATGACTTTCACTGGGAAATTTGTATTTGATGTTGGCCTTTTGTAGTTGCAGATTGTAATATTGTAGTGCCTTTCATTTTGAAATTTGTCGGGACAAAGGTCTCGAAAAATTTTGACCTGGGTATTGTTATACAGCAAATGCCCTCTCCCTCTTGCAGCATCCATGTTGGCATCTTCTGCCACTTCTTTTTCAAAGTCTCTGTGATGTGCTCCTGGGGCAGGCTTCGCACGTTGTGCCCAGTGAGCCCTGACAGCATGAGATCATTCTGTTTGTAAGCTCAGACAAGTCTCTGTGAGTCATCGGGTCAGGAATATTATCATGTTGTCCCCCTCCTCGGATATGGAGGTTGGGGTAGTGGCTCCTGTTTCCTAACAATTTCACCCGCTCCTGCAGATCAGTATTAGATCTGCAAGCTGCCTGAGAGGTCTGTGTTGAACTTTGCCCATCTCCAGAGCTTTGGATGCTGTATCTGCAATATCCCGAAAGCCGAGAGGCTGCTCCATCTATTCTTCCCTTTAATGGGTCGATAGTTTCTGACCACTCTTTGTAAATTTTTTATTTCCTGTAGAATTTCCAACATTCCCTCTTGATTCTCTTGTGGAGGTTTAGATGGCCTTTTCCCCATGTTGAGGCCTGTCTCTTCCTCCTCTAACAGTCTCTTTACCATGCTGATTCTGGTCACAAAATAAGAGGTAAATTGTCCGTCTTCAGAAATTTCAGTGCGTTGTTGCATTACGGTCCCGATATGAATCGCAGCAAATGTGGCTGTGATCTCTCCCTGCTGCCAGCTGTCGGAGTTAAGTGCTGGCAACATGGGGACTTGCTTCAGGTTGCCATCATTACCTGGTGGTCATCAGTGGATACATTTGTACCCTTTGCCTTTCCTGGCTCCTGAGTTACTTCCTCAGGTTCCTTCTCATCATAGAATCATAGAACAGTAGGGTTGGAAGGGGCCTACAAGGCCATCGAGTCCAACCCCCTCCTCAATGCAGGAATCTAAGTCAGAGCATCCCTGACAGGTGGCTGTCCAGCCTCGTCTTAAACGCCTCCAGTGTGGTAGAGCCCCCCACCTCCCTGGCTCATTGGTTCCATTGTCGTATTGCTCTAACAGTCAGGACGTTTTTCCTGATGTTCAGCCGGAACCTGGCTTCCTGTCACTTGAGTCCATTCTTCCGTGTCCGTGTCCTGCATTCTGGAATGATCGAGAAGAGATCCTGGCCTTCCTGTCTGGGACAACCTTTCAAGTACTTGAAGAGTGCTATCATATCTCCCCTCAGTCTTCTCAAGGCTAAACATGCCCAGTTCTTTCGGTCTCTCTTCACAGGGCTTCGTTTCTTTGTCTAAGTTCTTTAGCCACTCTCTGTTTTCCCTCCGCCTGTGGGGTACAATCTCTCCCCGAAATTTCATTTTACATCTGGATGTCAGACCCCATTATGTACCACAACCAAGAGTAATGGTGACCTTGGTACTCCTGGCGGCTCCAGTGATATCTGCTACTGTAATACCATCCACTCTGGTCACACTACATGTCCCTCCGACCACGACTATCATAGGCTCCACAAACCATGAAGTGAAACATACCAAAACTGGTAGAACCACTGACGCTCAATTGGAGTCATCCGACCCAGAATCGGCTCAGCCATCTGCCTCCTCCCCTAACCAGTGGGAGCCATTCTCTGCTATCCCCAAGAGAGGACAACTGTCCTTACACTGAACAGTTATTTCACATGGCTGCATCTTTGGGATTGGAGATCCAGCAAGTGGATACATCACCAGTAATGGACTTTGTCCAGTCTGAAACATCCAGTCCTGCAGCTCTACCAGCTATCCTTCATTCCTCAGGGTTGCTTGAAAATCCTGACAAAAGCCTTCCTCCGTTCTTCCAATATCAAAGAGGTTGGGGAATCTGTACTGGATGGTTGCACTTTCCTTTTTCAACACCCTGCAGAGTCTGTAGAGTCTGGCCATAACAAAGCTTCATCAAAGCCTCATTCAACACTTAACTGATCAAGAAGGTGGCAAGTTAAGAGACTGCGACTCTCACTTTTCATGTTGCAAACTATCGCGCCTGTATGGCTCGATAGCATTTTTTCCCGTGGCAAAAGACTGCCTTCCTACTTGAATATTTGCCAGATGATAAAAGGGAAATCACCAGGTTGTTCAAGACCAAAGCCATTACTTTAGCTAAGCAGCAAGTGAATACAGCTAAGCACATGGATAATATGGAGCTAAATCCATGTCAGGGGTGATTGCTCTATGCAATGGCTACGTTTTGTGGGGCTCACCAAGGAGACTTGATCCTGCATCAAGGACATGCCCTCAGGACATGCACCCTGAACAAAGGCTTGCTCAGTTCAGCTATGGATGACTATGTCAATAAAATAAAGACCTCGGCAAAGAAGATGGGTATTGGTGTGACCCAACAACCCTGCTACCTCCTTTTGAGACCTTGCAGTCAAATTCAATGCCAAAAGCAGTCCAGCTACAACTCCATCGACTGCTCTTTTCATAAGTGTGGATCTCAGCAGTTCAAAAGAGCCTTCACCTCCCCTCGATACTGACAGCAGCCCCGTCGCAAACTGGGTGAAAGCTAAAAGCAGTGCCTTTAACCCTTCTCACTCTAGAGACAGATCCCCATACTTTCTGCTCCCATCTAAATAGGCACTACACCGCATGGTGTTCATAGAATCATAGAATCATAGAATAGTAGGGTTGGAAGGGGCCTACAAGGCCATCGAGTCCAACCCCCTGCTCAATGCAGGAATCCAAGTCAGAGCATCCCTGACAAATGGCTGTCCAGCCTCGTCTTGAAGGCCTCCAGTGTGGGAGAGCCCACCACCTCCCCAGGTAATTGCTATTGTATTGTATTGTATTGCTACTGACAGTTGTGTTCTTGCCATTGTGTAATATGGATATAAGATAGAATTTTGCTACTCCCCTTCCCCCCAGTGAGCCTCCTTTGGGGCTCATGTCCTGTTACTTTACAGTCCAGACAAAGGATGGGGGCCTTCGATCTATCCTAGACTTGAGGGACCTTAATTCCTTTATCCGACTGAAGAAATTCCATATGTTAATTTCCATTCTTCCCCTGCCCCAGGGAGGGAACTGGTTCGCCTTTGTGATTCTTAAAGGTGCCTATTTCCACATCTCAATTCACCCTTCCCACCGTTGCTATCTAAGATATCAGTTCCAATTATTGCCTTTTGGCCTTGCCACCGCTCCTAGGCTTTTCACTATGTGTATGGCTGTTGACACTACCCAGCTTCAGTTTCAGGGCATCACAGTATGTTGACAGTTGGCTCATTATGGCATGGTCTCATTCACTCCTTCATGCTCATCTTCACTCTATTCTTCTCTCCAATTTAGGACAATGCATCAATGTCTCCAAATCTCACATGGATCCGTTTTGGAACCATTTTGGACTTGGAGAAGACCAGAGCTTTCCTCCTGTCAGAAAGGGCAGTCGCCATCACATCAATGGCACGGTTTGCCACTTCCAGGAATTCGGTATGTGTTTCTGCCATCCAGTGCCTATTTCAGCTTATAGAAATTCATGAGGCTTCACATGCGAATACTTCAAGTATGGTTCCTAACTACTTTCTGCCCCATTGTAGCCCATATCAGGTTCTTGCCCTGTGGTCCCCGGTGGAAAGACAATACCACACCAGTACTCTGGAACTACTGGTGGTCTGAAAGCCTCCGGTTGCTTTCAAGGACGTTGTCCAAAACCAAGTCATACAAACGAAGGACATCGTCCAAAACTGGGTTGGACAGCAGAGCTAGTGTGTACTATATAAATATATATAGCACTCCAGCCAAGGAGTTTTCTTTGGTATACCCTTGACCTCTGGGAATGGGCAGTAGATCAAGGAATAGAACTGTGTGCTGGGGCAGAGAACACCTTGGCTGATTCTCCAAGCCAAATAAAAGAGACTTCACACTAATGGATGTTGGACCACTCCATCGTACACAGTCCTTTTCACTGTTTGGACATCCCTCAAGCCAACCCTTTCACTAGCAGTGTAAACTCCCAATGCATCAGTTTCTCAGCAGTGCAGGTACTGATTGCCACTCCATGGGTGATGCCTTCCTGTATCATTGGGACTCCAACCTTCTGTATGCATTTCCCTCATAATGAGGGTAGTAGTAAAGATCAAGTGTGACGGTGCAGACATCATCCTTGTGGCCCATCATGGCCCAAGCAACCATGGTTTGTGGCGCTGCTGTCCCAGGAGCCAAAATACAGTTATCTCATCCCTCCTCACCAAAACGATGGGACCTGGATCTTGCTTCCCTTTGGCTGACAGCTTGGCAAATGCATCCTTGTTCATTTGTCCGGGCATCGAAAGAATTTTAGAAGCAACTTGGAAGCCTAGCACCCACCAATCCTACACTGTCAAATGGTGGGTGTTTTAGTGGATCCTGTTACCTGTTCTCTTAACTACATTCTCCAATTTATATTAAAACTTTGTCACAAGGGCCTTGCCTTATTGTCTCTCTGAGTTTGTCTGGCAGCATTGTCTGCACTGTACTGTAGGATCCAGAAACCTACGTTAATTTCCTGTTCGACAGTTCAAAAATTTCTTAAGACACTGAAGAACTTATACCCACCAGTCTGTAGGCAAATTCCTACCTGGAGTATGTCCATAGTACCCAGACAGTTTGAACGGCTTGCCATGTCTAACCCGTCAAGGTGCTCTTCCTTGTTGCCGTAACGTTCGGTTAACAAGCAACTGCACTAGCAGTTCTTAGGGCGGATCCTCATTTCACTGTTTTCCATAAGGACAAAGACCACACCAGACTGGACCTTTCTGCCCAAGGTCGTTTAATCTTTTGTTTGATGATAAAATACCTTCTTCCTGAACCCAAACTAATCTTTGGAGTCCTCCCTCCACACTTTAGACAGAGGGCTCTCGCTTTCTATTTTCACCAAACACAATCATTTTGGAAGATGCAGAAACTTTGTCTGCTATGGGAGCAAGAATAAAGGACTTGCTGTCTCAACTCGGCACCTTTCAGTTTGAGCTTCAAAAACCATTACACTTTGATATGCTCTGGTTCAACTCCCAGTACTGCAATCACTGTGACATTCCACCAGGGCTGTAGCTTCCTCAGTTGCCTTTTGGAGGGGTGTCCTCTTCAGGAGTTACATAAGGTTGCTGCCTGGTCACTGCTCCCAGCGTTCATCAAACATTACTGCCTCAGTGTTCATGCATGAAAGGGCAGTAATCGTTAAGGTGCTCTACCTGGTTGCCATAACGTCCGGATGATGAGCTTAGAGATGACCTGAAAACAAAAAAAGACACATATAGGAAGTGGAAAGAAGGCCAAGCAACAAAGGAAGAGTACAGGCAGGTAGCACAGACTTGCAGGGATGCCGTCAGGAAGGCTAAAGCTGAGAACGAGCTGAGGTTAGCGAGGGATGCTAAAAACAACAAAAAGGCTTTCTTCAGCTACGTGCATAGTAAAAGGCAGAGGAAAGAAATGGTGGTTCAGCTATTAAATAAGGATGGCAAAACAATAACAGATGACAAAGAAAAGGCAGAGGTGCTCAATTCCTACTTTGGCTCAGTCTTCTCCCAAAAGAGGGTCTATGACCCCCCTGGCAAAGGCGAAGTACATGCTGAAGGGGCAGGATTGCAGCTTGAGATCAACAGGCATATGGTCAAGGAACACCTAATTACTTTGAATGAGTTCAAATCTCCAGGGCCAGATGAACTGCATCCTAGAGTAATAAAGGAACTGGCAGAAGAACTCTCAGAACCACTGTCTATTCTCTTTGAGCAATCACGGAGGACAGGGGAAGTGCCAGATGACTGGAGGAGGGCTAACGTTGTCCCTATCTTCAAAATGGGTAAATCCCTGGGAAAATTCTGGAGCAGATGATAAAGCAATCCATCTGGAAGCACCTTGAAAACAATGCAGTGATTTCTCGAAGCCAACATGCCAGACGAATCTGATCTCATTGTTTGATCGAGTCACCTCCTTTGTGGACTGTGGGAATGCTGTAGACATCATATACCTCGATTTCAGCAAAGCTTTCGACAAAGTGCCCCATGATCTCCTGATGAGCAAACGAGCTCAAAGTGGGCTAGATGAAACAACGATCCGGCGGATCCACAGTTGGCTACAGAATCGGACTCAAAGAGTGCTTATCAACGGGACCTTCTCAAACTGGGGAGAGGTAATGAGTGGGGTACCACAGGGCTCAGTCCTGGGCCCAGTGCCCTTCAACATTTTTATGAATGACTTGGAGGAGGAGGTGCAGGGAATGCTGATCAGATTTGCAGATGACACAAAATTGGGCGGGATAGCTAATACTTTGGAAGACTGAAACAAAATTCAAAGTGATCTTGATAGCCTGGAGCGCTGGGCAGAAAACAACAGAATGACATTTAATAGGGATCAATGCCAAGTTCTGCACCTAGGAAAAAGAAACCAAATGCACAGTTACAAGATGGGGGATACGGGGCTCAACAACGCTACAAGCGAGAAGGATCTTGGAATTGTTGTCGATCACAAGCTGAATATGAGCCAACAATGTGATGTGGCTGCAAAAAAGGCAAATGCTCTTTTGGGCTTCATTCATAGCTTCCAAATCCCGGGAAGTACTAGTTCCACTCTGCTCAGCACTGGTTAGGCCTCATCTGGAGTACTGTGTCCAGTTCTGGGCACCACACTTTAAGAAGGATGCAGACAAACTGGAGAGGGTTCAGAGAAGGGCAACAAAGATGATCAGGGGACTGGAAACAAAGCCTCTGAAGAGAGACTGAAAGAACTGGGCCTGTTTAGCCTTGAGAAGAGAAGACTGAGGGGAGATAGGATAGCGCTCTTCAAGTACTTGAAAGGTACTTCCAGAGAGGAAGGCCAGGATCTCTTCTCCATCATCCCAGAGTTCAGGACATGGAATCATGGGCTCAAGTGACAGGAAGCTGAACATCAGGAAAAACGTCCTGACTGTTAGAGCAATATGACAATGGAACCGATGACCTAGGGAGGTGGTGGGCTCTCCCACACTGGAGGCCTTCAAGACGAGGCTGGACAGCCATCTGTCAGGGATGCTCTGACTTGGATTCCTGCATTGAGCAGGGGGTTGGACTCGATGGCCTTGTAGGCCCCTTCCGACCCTGCTATTCTGATTCTATGGGCAAGTGAACCAGCAGCTCTTAAGTCTGATCCTCTGTTCTTCAAGTGGTCATCCATGCATTTACACAACCCACCTTCCTACCTGCTAAAGGTGTTTTACTATGTTTTCACCATTCCTCTCAGTCCGGGGCTGTCACTGCAGCATCCTGAGAGAAATGGGGGAGGGGGGGAGGCAGGACGCCCTAGGCACACGCAGGAGAGGGGAAGGGCAGACTCCCCGTCTCAAAATCTCAGCTCTGGACAGTTCTGATAGAGCTCTGCATGGGCACGTGAGGGACTGCAGTTACAGATAAGCAACCTGTCCTTTTGTTTTACATGTGTGTTATGCTTTTAGATTTTTCCCTGCTGCTATTTTTTATTTTGGTTTTAATCTGTTTTAAACTTTTAAAGCTTTTACACAATATTTTATCATATTGTGTTTTAGGGTTTTAATTTTTGTGAATCTTCCAGAGAGCTTTGGCTATTGGGCGGTATAGAAATGTAATGAATAAATCTTTGGAGTAGCCCTTGCCAGGGTTTTGTGTGTCTTCTGAAGTTGGGGACCAGCACTCCTCTCTACCCCTTCTTTTACTCAGTGCAGCGCAGCCTCCCAGTGTCTTCTGATAGCGGATCAGCACTGCCGCACTCGGAAGTACTTCCTATGCCTTGCCCAGGGAATACCGTGTGTGTCTCACGTTTGGGTCCATGACAGTTGCCATGCCAACCACCTTCAGAACTACCGGAATTACTTGTTGCCAGCCGGTTATAGCCTGCAGGAGAAGAGACTGGTGGAATGGTAAGTGCATTAATTTGGGGGAGAGAGTGGCCAAGAGCGGAGTCCTCTTGTCGCAGTGAGTCTTGGAAGAGCCAAGCTGTAGGTGAAGTAGTGTGGCAGGCCCTCGTCACCTACTCAGTGGCAGTGGAGCCAGTCTTCTTTGAGGGGCCCTAGGCCACGCCTCGTCTGTGATTCTTTCTAGGCATCCCCGAAAGGACCCCTTCCATGAACTGAAGGTGCTTCTAGTGTCTGATGAGCCACAGGACTTCTTGGAACTCTGGTCTGAGATACTCATGATGGGAGGAGCAGCTTCTGTCAAGCAGCAAGCATCAGCCATGTGGAGCAAAGGTACGTGCACCTGCAGCCTCCCAGGGGCCGTTGAGGGCTGACGTGGCATGCTGGGGTGCCCTGGGGATGGGACTGATGTGGGGGGCTGGCGGGAGCTCTCACCTGCCCAGCATGCCCTTTGTTCCTTTACAGAGGACTGATGTGGTGGGAGCTTTAAGTTTGGGGGGGGGGGGGTTGTTAAAAAAAGTAGTTTTTGGAGGCTGCTGAGCAGTTGCACGAAGCAGGGAGTTGCTTTATGGCCTCTCTCACTTCTCCCCCATCCATTCCTTGTGTGGAGCTACTATCCATCTTATTTGAAAGTAGAACTGCGTCCTTGAACAAGCAGCAGGAAACGTTGACTCCCACAAGGCCCTTCTTATTTCCTGTTCTTCCAGATGTGGCTGTGGGCGTCTTTGATGTGGTGGTGACTGATGTTTCCTGCCCAGCTGCAATCTTGAAATGTGCCAGGGCACTACAGCTGCCAGTGGTCACCCAGGAGTGGGTGATCCAGAGTCTCATCGCTGGGGAGAGAGTGGGATTCAAGCATCCGGAGTATCAACATGATCGAGTCCCTTGCTGAAGCTTTCCTTTTGCTTTGCCATCATTCAGGTTTTAAATTTTTCTGTAACTTGACCTGTGCATGAAATACTTGTATATAATTTTAACTTCTGGACTTTTATGATAAAAAATAAATGTCAGTTTTCTTGTTGTACCTGGGATTTCTCATCATACCATCTCAAAACGAGCCCAGCATAATTCCTTGCCTTGAGTAGTGGAAGAATTTTTAAAGGTCACCCCATTATTTCACATTAGAAATCAATTTTTATTTGTTACGAAAGAAGAAAAACAGTCTAGGCTTTGGGGGCCCAGAGGTACGTATGGTATGGAAAGCTAGCTTTTGCTGTCGCTATACTAAACATGGGCGCTCTTTTGTTATACAACATGTGGACTGATAGCACGTGGGAACGCTGAAGCTTCTCCAAAAGGATGGGACTGAGAGAAAATAACAAATGTACTGTGATGTACGCCCCCCCCCCCCCCCCGCCACACCCTTTGCAGTTGAACTACCACAATCTACCACTGCCATTTCTAGGAAGAGGTTTTTTTAGTGATTGACTGCAATTGTTGCTGTGGTTTCTTTTAACGGTTTGGAACCCCCAAACACAAAACCACAGTTTTGGCCACTCAAGTTTATAGAAAGGAACACCCCTCTACATACACACACTTCATCTGTCTGTCTCTCTCTTAGTTGCCAGGGTGGGACTCCAATGCAGATGTGGGAGGGACACTTGGATTTTGCATTGTAAAAAGAGGTCCCATTTGTTTCAGCAGGAGCTCTTTTTGCAATGTAAACTGCCAGTGTCGGGCTCCTGATCCAGACCAGGATGCTAGCATAGTGCCTTTAACTCTTGCTCCCCGTGTGGTCCCAATCTGGATTGGGAATGCAAGGTGTGCATTTTGCGTTGCAACATTTTTGTTTCAACGGGACCTGTTTTTACAATACAAATTGCTAGCGTGGGCCCCAATATGGACTGGGATTAGAGTCGATAGCAAAGGATTTTGCCACTTACCCTCCACCCTAGGCACCCCAGATTAGGCACCCTACGCTGGTAGTTTTTTTTTTTTTTAAAAAAGAACCCTATATACATCCTTCTCCCAGCCTCACTGTCACTCCACAGCCCCCAACCCCCAGGATCTTTTCTTCCCCATTTTTCCAAGCAGCTGAGTATGCTTCAAATGAAAGCACAGGCCTGCAGCTGCCCCCCATTTTTTATTTTCTAAGAATATTGGGATGAGATGAGGCGTAACATTACACTGGAACACTCCTTCAAATATTTATTGGAGCAAAAAGCCAATTAGACCTTGGCATGAGAGACTCTTACTGAGGGAGATCTCTGGCAGATGACATTGGGTTATAAGAATGTTGTTTGCTTTAAATGTTAATTTTTTTGTTCAAATTTATTTGGAGCAGATGGTAGTAAACATACAGCAAATAAATACAATATTTGGTTAAACAGAAATAGGATGGATTCCGTTCAAAACACATAATTAAGAGGAAATTGTTCTTTCATACAATGGGTAATTAATTATAGAATACAAAACGATGAAAAAGGAAAATGCTGCTGTTATACTATTACAAGAAACAAGGAAGTTGTTTCTTGTAACAGGAATAGGTGATGTAGAGTCGGCCTCTTTTAAGTCATGTGGGTCTGCAGTACTGCTAGCAATACATGCACTGCGAGTATGGATGTTGGAGAAATCTGTGGGGTGGAACTCAATGAGCTTCCATTGATTCGACTTTGATCCATTTTTATCCTGCAAAGTCCGACTCATTCTGCAGTGAGTTGGGCAAATTTACTTTTTTCCACATTTATTAATTTGCACAAATTATAGCGGAAATGTGTGCAAATTGCAGCAGAAATTTGCATACATTGCACAAATGTGTGCAAATTGCTGCCCCAAATCTCTATTTGTGTAAATTGCTGCTGGCTTGACAGAGTTCGGGGGAAAGCTGCAGCTCGGCCCACAAACGCACGCCAGGTCAGAAAACGCCAGGTCAGCAAACGCACCCTGCAGAACTCCATTGAGCCAAAAGTGACGAAGGGAGGTATATCTTAATTGAATGCAACCAAGAGGAGAAAAAAGTACAATACATTCAGTGTTCAATCAAAAATAAATCACGTGTTTTAAAAGAGACACCATAAACCTTAGAAAAATTCAAGGATGCTGGCATTAGAAAAGAGGGTCTGTATCTGCTTGGATGCAGAAGGCCCCGGCACCTTCAGGGAGAGCTGGTAAAACCTCTGCTGGAAACCCCATCAGTGTCATCAACGCTGGGCTAGCTGGACCAGTGGTCGGATAAGGCAGCAGCTTCCTATGTTCCTAGGAGGGTATGCCTCTGAATTCAGGACTCACTCAGATCTGAAAAGAATTCAAGTTCATAAACCTGTGGAGGCAAAACAATCTAAAAGAGTATTCCTACTTTTCTAAATGACATAAGGTCTATACAAGAATGTTAACAGAATGCCTTCTGTTTACAAATTGAAGTGTAGCACACAGTTGTTTAGTTGTTCAGATATTTTAATAAATTAGCTTGAGCTTTCATGGATTACAACCCACTTCATCAGATGCTACAAGTGGGACTGGAAGGCTTTGAGTCTGTAAAGACGTGGATCTGTAGCAAGCATTCCATTATCTTAAAGTGACAGTTACAAACCACAAATTGCCCTAGGAGTCTTATAATGTGCATAGAAACTATAGTTCATATTGAGTCTTTTATTAACACAATCAAATTTCTTTTTTATCTCTTGTTCTGCAGTCTCATGTTCCAAGCAAGCCCCTGATCTTAATTTCTTTAGAACTGCCACTCTGACATCCTCGATGGTATGTCCAGGGAGGTTAAAGTCAGTATGTCCACTGACAGGCTTATTGATATTCTTATGCTTGATGTCTGATTTGTGCCCATTTAATCTTTGTCTTATTTGTTTATATTTATTTATTTATTTATTTAGAGCATTTTTACCCCACTCTTTGGCCGAAAAAGGCTCCCAGAGTGGCTTACAAAGGCTAAAATTAAGACAGTCCATGCCCTCAGGCTTACAATCTAAAAGACACGACACAAAAGGAAAAGGGATTGGGAGGGAGGAGGGATAGAAATAGTCCTGTTTGGCTGATGTATGTAGCTTTGGGGCACTTGATGCAGGAGATCAACTATACAACATTCAATTTGCCCTGGATGCGGTGGATAGCCCCATTAGGCCCACTTACTTTATTACAGTTGTTTATTATTGAGCATGGTTGGTGTTTAAGTTTATTGCAAGGTCTGGTACCTTGCTCTGAGTCTAGTGATGAGGTTTTCTCCCTAGTCAACAACTGCTTCAGGTTAGGTGGCCACCTATAAGGTGCAACCTCTAAGTTTTAAGTCCACCATAAGAAGGTTAGCATATTGTGGAGTCATTTTGGTGCCCATCACAGTGCCATCGGTTTTTAGGTATAATCTGTCTAAATTTGAAGTAGTTATGGGCAAGTACAAACCATAGTACTTCCACAGCAGTGTTGGAAGTGTCTTTGTCTTGGGATATAGTTCTTAGTCCATCTTCCACTGTCATGGAACTGTCACTGTGATAAAGAAATGTGATTGCGTTAATCAGGGACCCATTGGGAACTATGGGCAGTAATGGTACTCTTATGTAAGCTAGGCCCATTCACTTCAGTGGATCTACTCTGTGTAGGAGTACTATTGGATACTACCCTATGGTCTATACGCACATTATAAAGACTCTAAGGGCGCAATCCAATGGGGATAGGCGGCCGCCTCCGAACTCGGAGGTGACCGCTTATCCAATGCAGGGCAGGAGAAGCACGGAGGGGATTGTCCCCTCCGTGCTTCAGCTGCCTTGCATTTGCGGCTAGACAGCTGATGTTTGGCTGTCTAGATGCGGCAAGGTGGAGTGGGGGAGGCAGCTGCCAGATGACACACAGGATGCGTCGTACTGGGATTTCCATCTTCCCTGCCCTGGAACACCCCATTTTCGTGTGGGGCCGTTCTGAGCTGCCTGCGAAGCAGCGCAGGAAGGGGGGAAGGTCTGTTCTCTGGGAACTGACCTCAGAATGCAGGCTCCGAGGTCGGTTCCCGGAAAGCCACATAGCCTATGGCCGTCTAGCCGCTGACTAGCGGCCATAGGATTGCCACCTCCGTGTACTTTATTTGTAACTGTCGCTTTAAGAGAATGGAATGTTTGCTGCAAATCAACCTTTTCAACTGTCTTTTCAGACTCAAAGCCTCCAGTTCCACTTGTAGCATCTGATGAAGTGAAATGGCTTGTAACCCATGAAAGCTCACGATAATTTATTAAAATATCTGAACTAAAACAGTCTATATTTGTGCTACACTTAACCCATTAATTTATAGATGATATATTAATCTCACAATCCTGGGAACCAAAAATTCAAAGATCAACTATAGGACAAATTCAAGTCTGAGATCACACCCCCATAAAATACTATCATTCATCTGGGGGGAAAGCAAAATATATCATTTCTGTGGCTATTAAATCCAGTATTATTTCAAAATATAAATCAGACCAAATAAAGGAAGAAATAGAGCAATAGTTTAACAATACACCAGATCTGCCATCACATATATGAGATGAAATGAAGGCCATACAAGAATTTAATATAATTAAAAAAACAAAAAACAAAACAAGAACTTCAAAATTGCATACTATCTCTGGAAGAAAAACATTTAAAAAACACAGGCAACAAAAAGAAACTAAAAGAACTAACAAGAAAAAGAGAATGGAATTGATTAGAAATAAATAAAATCAATGTAATGCTCCAATATGTTAACCAAAAATTTTATGAATATGGAGAAAAAAAGTGCAAATTACTAGCCAACAGATAAAGGAAAAAAGCAACCAGGAACAGAATTAAATTGTTAAAGAAAAAACAAAGGGGGAGAAATATATCTCACAAAAGATATTTACACCCAATTTGAAGCATTCTTCGCAACATTATATACAACCCAGAACCTGTAAAAATATAATCTTTTTTGGATGGTGCGGACATGGCCAGATTACTAATGAACATCAAACCTCCCTAAATCAGAAAAATCCCTCAAGATGAAGTTATCTTTAAACAAATAAGGAACCATAAGGTCCCAGAGATACGTTTAATGATTTTTATAAAACATACGAAGAAATAATAAGCCTGCAGTTAAACAAATTTATTTAATAAGATATTGGAAGGGAAACAAATACCTCAGTCATGGAAGATATTGTGAATAATACTATTCCCCAAGCCAGGAAAAGATAAAGAAGGAGGTTCTTATAGGCAATAACATTTACTAATCAGGACTCAAACATTTTAGCACAATTTTAGTGGGAATTGTAGCACAAAGACTGAACAATTTGGCCGCAAATTACACGTGAAAAAGAAAGTACACCCTCTTTGAGTTCTATGGTTTTACGTATCAAGACATAATAAAAATCATCTGGTCCTTAGCAGGTTGTAAAATTAGGTAAATACAACCTCAGATGAACCTGACATAGTACACCGTGTCATTATTTATTTTACAGAAATAAAGCCAAAATGGAGAAGCCATGTGTGAAAAACTAAGTACAACTTAAGATTCAGTAGCTTGTGGAACCACCTTTAGCAGCAATAACTTGAAGCAATGGTTTTCTGTATGACTTTATCAGTCTCTCACATCGTTGTGGAGGAATTTCGGCCCGCTCTTCTTTACAGCATTGCTTCAGTTTGTTGAGGTTTGCGGGCATTTGTTTATGCACAGCTCTCTTAAGGTCCCGCCACAGCATTTCAGTCGGGTTGAGGTCTGGACTCTGGGCCATTGCAACACCTTGATTATTTTCTTTTTCAGCCAATCTGCTGTAGATTTGCTGGTGTGCTTGGGATCATTGTCCTGTTGCATGACCCAATTTCGGCCAAGCTTCAGCTATTGGATGATGGCCTCACATTTGACTCTAGAATACTTTGGTATACAGAGGAGGTCATGGTCGACTCAGTGACTGCAAGGTGCCCACGTCCTGTGGCTGCAAAACAAGCCCAAATTATCACCCCTCCACCACCGTGCTTGACAGTTGGCATGAGATGTTTGTGCTGATATGCTGTGTTTGGTTTTCGCCAAACGTGGCGCTGCGCATTATGACCAAATATCTCCACTTTGGTCTCGTCTGTCCAAAGGACATTGTTCCAGAAGTCTTGTGATTTGTTCAGATGCAACTTTGCAAACCTAAGCCATGCTGCCATGTTCTTGTTAGAGAGAAGAGGCTTTCTCCTGGCAACCCTTCCAAACAAATCATACCTGTTCAGTCTTTTTCTAATTGTACTGTTATGAACTTTAACATTTAACATGCTAACTGAGGCCTGTAGTGTCTGAGATGTAACTCTTGGATGTTTTGCAGTTTCTCTGAGCATTGCACGGTCTGCCCTTGGGGTGAATTTGCTGGGACTCCTGGGAAGATTGGCAACTGTCTTGAATGTTTTCCATTTGTGAATAATCTTCCTCACTGTGGAATGATGGACTTTAAATTGTTTGGAAATGGCTTTATAACCCTTCCCAGATTGATGGGAAGCGACAATTGCTTCTCTAAGATCATTGTTGATGTCTTTACTCTTTGGCATTGTGTTAACACACCTGGATGCTCGAGACCAGCGAACCCCTGAGTCTTTGGCTTTTATAGAGGCAGTCACACTTGCTGATGATCAATTGATCAAGGGCATTTGATTAGCAGCACCTGACTGCTACTTGGCCTCTTCACACCAATGGAAACAGTGAGGGTGTCCTTCGTTTTTCACACAAGGCTTCTCCATTTTGGCTTTATTTCTGTAAAATAAATAATGACACGGTGTATTATGTCATGTGTTGTTGTTCATCTGAGGTTGTATTTACCTAATTTTACGTCCCGCTAAGGACCAGATGATTTTTATTATGTCCTCATACGTAAAACCATAGAACTCAAAGAGGGTGTACTTTCTTTTTCACATGACTGTACATTCACATTGATCATTCAGGGTTGATAAAGAATAGGCAAATTACTGATCCAGTTACAACAATATTAAACATAATTGAACATAGTTCTAAATTAGAAAGAAACCCATAGCTATAATATTTTTAGATAGTATGGGAAATTAGAGTGGAATTTTTGTTAGAACTTCGTATAAAAAAAGGTGGGAATAAATTTATAGATGTGATGAGACATATAATATAATAACAATCAGGCCACCCGTACATACTAATGACTACAATTCCAAACTGATAAAAATCAAGCAGGGTGCAAAACAAGGATGTCTCCTTCCTCTCTTTTATTTGCATTCTCAATAGAACCTTTGGCAAATATAATTAGAAATAACAATAAGAACAATAATAATAAAGATAGTGATCTATCTATTTGATTTTATTAGATATAAAAACAATTCCCCAGGGCAATGACACTGACAAAAGAATACTAAATACTAACTAAATACTAACATTTCAAAATCTAATGTCTTGGGATTGATACAAATAAGCCAAGTATTAAAGAAATGGGGAAAAGCTTAAACATCCCAGCTACAATTAAAATGATAACTATTTAGGGATATTTAACTCTGGAAACCTGAAATTATTGTAGATTTTGAACTACAAACCATTATTAAAACAGGTCAGAACAATATTAAAGAATTGGACTAAATTAAAAACATCATAGGATATTGGCAGTAAAAATTAGGCCTGTGCACCGATTCAGAAATCCAAAGCATGGTGGCCATTTCATGTACCATCTGCCACTTTGGTGCCTAAACCTGTGGGCTTCCCCTGCTGGTGATGCTTGGAACTTGCCTACAGTGCCCCTGGTGGCCATGGGAGGGAATGCAAACTGAGCACTGCCTTCCCTATATGGGACTAAACCTTCAGTCAATAAAATGGAATGCAGTGCATTTCACTGGGATTCCTGAATTCTACCTGTCATACTATAGATACCCCATATCTACTCTGCCCACTTTATAAAAGGGGAAGGGTTGATGAAGGGCTGGCATTAAGGAAGGGAAAGGAAAGAGATGTAAAGCCAATCTTCCCTGTATTCATTTTATATCAAATTCCATTGTTATTAATCAAATAATACTAGCAATGGTTACTACTAACCTAAATAGAAAGTATTATCAAAGCAGATACAAATATGAAAGATATAGCAGCACAAATTTATCAGACCGTAATTGCTGAAATATATCCTACAGTGGAAATTCTAAAGGAATTATGGGAGAGAAATCTGGGCAACAACATTGAATATTTGGAAAAAGCACCATTGAAAACTGGATTAACTAAAATAGTAACCCTATGTTGGCATTTAACCCACACATGTGTAACCTAGTGTAGTGGTAGCTTGCTAGACCCAAGATGCTGAAGAGGTTGCGATAGTAAGAGAACTACATACTGCATGTGCATTGGGAATGTGGCGTTTCACAAGTTTTCTGGTCAAAGGTTTTCCTAGAATGTACGAAAATAACTAAACAACAAATTAATGTGTGTCCAGCATTGGAAGTGTTGACAATATTTGAGGGAGAAGATAAAAGCTGTATGCATAAAGTACTAACCTTTTTTTAATGTAGCTGCATGACTGGAAATAAGATTCCGGAAGGAAAGCTCAAAAATATCAATAGATTATGGTGGCAGAGTTTGTCTATACAATTGGTTGCTCTGATGGCAGAAATGACAAAACAAATAAAGACTTCTATGTGATTTGGTTTAATACAACATGCAAATGAAAATAAGGAGAAGCTGAAACTACCAAAAGCATATGATAATTTATGGAACGATACATTGGGGCTGAAAGGAATATAGCAACATGACGAGGCAGAGGTTTTTAAATTATAAATGGTCACTTATTGTAACACAGACTGAACGTGCTATCCATCTGATCAGATGTTGGATATGTTACTGTTTGTATGTTTTTTATAAGTTTAATATCAATAAAAATATATTTTAAAAAAAGGTTGGGGCACTCTTTTGAATTCACAATAACCATACCACAGAAAGGGGAAAACTGAGGCACATTAACACCCCACCGTATATGTGTGTGTGTGTTGGGGGGAGCATTAGACAATCCCCAGATTGTGGGAAACGGAGCTTCATGACCTTTAGAGCAACACAGAAAAGCAACTGAATCTCAAGCAGCCAGCAACCCATACCAAGCCCATGCCTGCAAAGTACAGGGTATGGGCTTGGAGCGGGGTCACAGAGTTCACAGAGCAGTAGAAACTCCCCAGCAGCGAAGAAACATCTTTTAAGCTTGCGAAGTGCAGGATTGGGCATGGGGAGGAAGTTGCTGAAGAGAATACCCTCAGAACAAAAGAGAAAAGCAACCAAATTCCCGCAGCCAGCAACCCATATCCATGGAGGGGATTAAGTGAAGTTTTATAAACTTTTTAGTGTTTATAAAACTATTTTATGTTTTATATTTATTTTAACATGTGCCTGGGAAATTCATTGGATAGCTTCGTATGGGGAGGGGGTGGCCTATCAGTGTGGTCACAGGTAGGGGGAGGTATAGTATTGGGGGATTAACAGGCCAGTTGTGAATAGGTGCTGGACACCTATCCCCTCTTCTGGTTCTTCCTCCAACCAGATGGTCCCCGGCTGCCTTACTAGCTTGCCCACAGGTCTAGTGCTGCTGTTTTGTTGAATGCCAGTTCAGTCCAAAACAAAATCTCCCCCATCCATGATTTAATTGTGTTAGGCACCCGGGCCAGATCAGGGATTTTGCTTGTGTACTGCCCACCCCACTACCCATCAGAGTCCCAGCCTGAGCTAATGGAGGTGGTCTTGGGTTTGGTATTAAGGAGCCCTAGAATCATCATCTGGGGGATCTCAACCCCCATGCTGAGGCTGCTGTATCTGGGGTGACTCGGGATTTCATGGCCTCCATGATAACCATGGGGCTCTCAACTTGTCGTTGGCCCACCACATGTAACAGGACACATGCTGGATCTGGTTTTCTCAACTGGGCAGGATGGCGATCGGGAAAGGGGAGCATTAACATCTTTCCCCTTGTCAGGGTCGGATCGCTTCCTACTGAGGTTTAGCCTCTCAGCAACCTTTCCCCTCTGCAAGGATGGGGGACCTATTAAAATGGTCCACTCCCAGAGGCTAATGGATTCCGATAGATGCCAGAGGGCTCCGGGGATTTTCTTGCTGGTATGGCTGGTGCTCCTGTCAAAGCCCAGGTCACTCAGTGGGATGCAGAGATGACTCAGGCAGTTGACACAATTGTACCAAAGTGCCCTCTCCCTTTGAGCAGAGTCTGGCCAGCTCCTTGGCATACACCTGAGCTGAGAGCAACGAAGCAAAAGCGAAGACGGCTAGAATGCAGGTGGAGGCAAACCCATGCCGAGTCTGACCATACGTGTTAATCTAGGGTCCTGATCTTGTCAGGATTCTTGCCAAAATAGGTTCAGGATAAGCCAAAGTGAGACAACACCACCAATAGATCAGTTTAACTGATGCAGAAATAAAGCAAGGCAAAGAGCCTCGCACGTCCCTTCTGCTGGCAACTCCCCCCGCAGCCACGTGTGTATCTGCATCCCAGTCAAGAGCCATGGGGCACCTCTCCATGGACTGATACTAAATTCTTCAAGTTGGTATGGAGAACTCCAGTTCTCCAAACTGGAATTCTCCAATTCTCCCCTTCCAGCGAGACCAGCTTGGATGCTTTGATCCCTAGATAGCCCTCTGTCACTCTAGATGGTTCTCTCTGGCCCATAGCTGACAGGCCAGTGCACAGCAGAAGGGAGGAGGAGAGCTTCCCAGCTCAGAAGAGGGGAACAAGACACTGCACCCTCATTTTCACTTCATGAGATGACTGGCCAAAACCGCTTCAAGGTGAAAGCCATTGTTTGCCGGCCTGTGTGAAAGCCCTGTCTAATTAACTAGGAACCTGCCAGTTAAGCCAAATTATACGGGTCTACTACCAGTGTTTAGGAACTCTATGAAGTCATAGAGACATTTTTTGCTAACTAACCAGCTCCCTCCACCATACACACGTTAGAGCTCAGTATCACGCCTACTCTGTGTCAGGGTCTTTTCCACCACCATTGCATCTTCTCAGTGTCATCCAGCAAAACTTTTCTGAGTGGTTTGTGGCCTGCTACAATCTGGTCTAGGGCGAGAAATGGTGGACCCCTCGGGTAGCACACTGTGACGAGTTTGCACTTTGAAGATAAATTTCCTCAACTTGGTCACAAATTGGCATGACAATATAGTTCTGTAATGCCCAGAGCACCAGGTGGTTGAGTTTTATTGGATGGGTTTCAGTTGTTAAGGCCTGAGGAGGCAGACAAGGTGCTTGGCCAAGTCTGGTCGACCACCTGGGTGCCTGAGCCACCTTTCATAGCTTATTACAACTAATAAGGAGTGGACATCCTGCTGAGTCCAGGAGGTTGTAAATTCGTCGAGAGAGGGAGTGGTGCTGAATTATTTTAAAAAGACAGTAATTAGGCCACCCCTGAAAAACCTGGACCCGGATGTTAACAACTACAGACCAGTAGTCAATATTCCCTTCCTGCTTTAGTGGGTGGCAACGTCTTGGCAGACACTGAGCCGGTCGTGGAAAAGGTCCCCATCTGTCCATCCTACATCACCTGTTCTGGAAATGGGGTTGGCTAACCATGGATTTGTTCGCGACCCCATCGAATGCAAGTTTCAGAAGTTTCTGCATGAATATTTTGGCAGGAACCCTCTCCTACCGTCCACTGCACATGTCCCAGCGGGTTCCCACTCGTTCCGTCAGTTCTCTTTCAACCACCTAGTCAGTAGCCTCTACGGGAGCTTTCTCCATCTTTAGAGAATGGGTTTTGGTGCTTTGCACTGTGCTGAGGTCTTCTTCTGTTGGTTGTTCCAACATCGGTTTTTCCAACCTTTTTTTTCTTGTTATATAAGTAGTAGTAGTGGTGGTGGTGGTATAATTTTTTCACTGTCTCCTTGTCTGTTCGGTCTTCAACTGTGGCTGCAGTCCTCATGGCTCCATTTCCCAAATGTGTGAAATGTGAAAGCCAGTTGCCTCCTACTGAGCCTCACTCCCTGTGTCTTTTTTGTCTGGGTGAGGCTCAGTTGCCTGAGGTTTGTTTGCTCTGCCAATCTTTCACCAAGCAGGCGAGAAAGAATAAATTGGACAGACTAAAAGCAGAGATTTGGAGGAGTGTGTTGTTAGTGCTAGATCCTAAAAATCTGCCTGACTCTCATGTAAAACAGAAAACGGCAACCGCTACATCTTCGTTAAAGCCCTCTTTTCCATGTCCTTCAACATTTGATGTTCAACGGCTGAACATCAGGAAAAACTTCCTGTTACAGCAATACGACAATGGAACAAATTACCTGGGAAGGTGGTGGGCTCTCCCACACTGGAGGCATTCAAGCTGAAGCTAGACAGCCATCTGTCAGGGATGCTCTGACTTGGATTCCTGCATTGAGCAGGGGGTTGGACTCAATGGCCTTGTAGGCCCCTTCCAACCCTACTATTCTATAATTCTATTCTATGATCTACTACTCAGCAAGTAGACTTGCTGACTCTGGGATGCTCTTTAATGCTCTCATTAGCAAAGAGGCTTTCTAAGAAGGCCTAAGAAGATTCCAAAGTCAAGATCAGACAGCCTAAAAAAGCAAACGAAAAAGAGGGTTGTTGATAAGCCTTCAAAGACCAAGGTCCCAACACCCCCCTGTCACTGGACTCACCAATTTGAGTGCTTCCATCATTACCAGACACTCCAGTGATTGAGCCTATCTCTACAGCCTCGGAAGGCGAAATTTTGGAGTTGTTCCCACCAGCTTCTTGGGATCGAGTGATCTCTCCATCTTGAGAGCACCAGGCCTCCCCCTTATCGCAAGTGGGTGCTCCCCCACATCAGAATGGTTCTCCTTTTCGGGATCAGCAACACCAATCCTATTCCGGGAGCCTTTTTTGGATGAAGAGTGGGATAAAAATACAATCAATCAATCAATCAATCAATCAATCTCCTGAGTCCTTTGGGGCTGAAAATGTCAACTGTCAGTACGGACACCAATACAGGGAGAGGTCCAGGTCTCCACACAGAGATTGGGATAGATGTTCGGAATGGTCTTCTCCACCTCCAAGGCATTATGCTTTTTGACAATTGGTGTTGTTCTCAGGATCGAGAACACTACTATGTTCTCCAGCTACTTCCTGTTAGAGCAATACAACAATGGAACCAACTACCTAGGGAGGTGGTGGGCTCTCCCACACTGGAGGCCTTCAAGACGAGGCCGGACAGCCACCTGTCGGGGATGCTCTGACTTGGATTCCTGCATTGAGCAGGGCGTTGGACTCGATGGCCTTGTAGGCCCCTTCCAACCCTACTATTCTATGATTCTATACCTTGGAGCCACCTTCCATTGATGCCCATCTCCTTGGCAACCCTTTCTCAGCCATCAGTGGAAGGCGAATTTCTACCACCTCCGCCTGTGCCTCCTAGGGCGTGGTCTTTAATTAGGAGGCAACTAGTGTCGGTGTGTTACAGAACCCAGAGTCAGAGAGACCACGGAGTGAAGGAAAAAGAGATTCTTTATTTAACGCGCGGGCTTAAGGCTGGAATCATTTCCAAAGAGCCAGAAGCCCCGAAATACATCAGCACATTGTTTTTATAGACATTGTGACACATATGAAACGGCTCCTCCTCCCCCTCCCGCGTGGGGTTGCAGTCCTCAACATTTCTTCTCCTAGCACTATTGTTTATAATACAAGAACTGGGTTATAGGGTAGCCATGATAAGGAGAGAACAGAAGAGAACAGCAGAGAACAAGATATACAATTGTATGACCTTTGACAAGATAAGGAATTCCTGTGTCTCGTCAGCTTACAACAATATATTCAAGGGAGAAGGAGCTCAGCAAGAACATGAAGCATGAGACTGCATGAGGCTACTTAGTCTGACCCCCGATATGGCTGCTACATTCCCCCCTTAAATGCATAATTTAAATTATAAATTATGCACAATTATAGCATTTCTGATAACTATACAAAGCTTTTTGTGACATACATATTACTTAGCCTCTTGTTGGGCTATTAGAGTGTAGAGGGCAGCAGTTTTACTACCTGAGACATAAAACAGATTGGTTAAACATCGCATAAGACAAGGAACACAGAGACATAACTATCTCTATGAACAACACTGGTAGAATTAGGATGAACAATGCTTTAAACCAGCTAAGATCTGGAAGCCAAGGGGTTAACTAATTTAGCTAATTGTTTTGTCTTATTGTTTTGTTAGCTACTATATTGTGCAGCTTGTTGATCTGTTCATCTACAGCATTGCCATTATCAGTTAAGTTAAAACAACAGAGCTTTTGGTGTGTCTCACAACTTAAATGATGAAGAAGGAAGAGGTAATCTATACCAGCTCTATTTTTTAGAACTGCAACTCTTAGATCACGCAACTCTTTATTTAACAATGACAATGCTCGTGAGGTGGCATTTATGCTTTTGGCTAAGCTGCAAGCTAACCAGTTGATCTTTAGACCATTAGCCAAGGCTAAACCTGGAACCCCAACTAGTGACATTGTTAAGGCCAATTTTTCTGAGTCAGAATATAACTGCACATGACTATTACAATTTTTAGTTAGTTGGAGTGCTCGAGGCTTCCGTCGACGGATTTTCTCGGGCCACAGGGGAAGAATTGGCACCAGTTCAATTGGCGGCTGAGGCAACATGGGTGGTTATTAGACAAGTTGGCAGGAATGAATGACCAAGTGCGGGAACTACATGTCTAAAACCATCCATGAGGCAAAAGTATGTGGGCATCATTAAAAGATATGTTTTGAATTTTATTACAGTGGAAGGGGGCCAGGGATAGCTTTATATTTTCTGGAAAAATTTTTGACAATTAAGCATTCGTGCACACATAGCATTTGTTTCATCAACGATGGGGGTGCGTAGAGTGAACTCTGTAGGGGGTAGGATCTTTGCAACCATGCCCCAATTAGCATTTTGGGAATAAGTTAAACTTACACCATAAACTCTTAACATGGTATCTTTTTGAATTTTCCCAGGATGTCTACAGACAGGTATTAGGCAAGAGCTAATAAGCCTGTTTGCAGGTATACCTCTTGGCAAACAAAAATGTTTTACTCTCGTGATGTTAGCCAGGTGACGCCAGTAATTATCAGCAAATCACTGGGACAAACTTTTCATTCCAGGGGCAGACCCCCCTTTTTGCACCTTATTAAGGAAACACAATGCAACACTACTAACACTACAACACGCATGTTTGATCTTCTTTGGGATCTGACCGTATGCCGGGCAGCTATTCACCTGGAAAGCTGCAGTAGGGTCTAGTCCCCTTCTTCAATTCTCCAGTTGCAGGTCTGACCGTACGCAGGGGGACAGTCTCCCGGTGTGTCCACAGTAAGGTCTAGCCTGAGTCTTCTTACTGCTTTTTTAGAATGATTTTTAAAGGATTTTTGAAAAGGAAAGAAATCCTTTCAAAGGATTTTTAGGATTTTTGTTCATAGTCTCCTCTCCCCCTCTCGCTCTCTTGACTCGTGTCCAATGTATCCAGGGTTTAATTCTAGCTGCTTTCATAGCTGCAGGGGTGGAAAGTATGACAGTTTTCAGTCTTCTCCATCTGGGAGTCAAAGGGTTATTTTTCCCTCTTTAACTCATACTTTAACTCTTGGTTGGAAAGGATGAACTTCTGTGATGGGAATGGCTTATTTTCTAAGACGAAGCGACGCTGGGCTTGAAGAACTTTGCTCAGTGTTTAAGGCTAACGTTCGCTTGCTCTTGATGCCGCTCCAGTGTCAATCATGAAGTCAATGTCACGGGCCCTCTCAAGCTGTCTCCCTCTTCGCCCATTCTGGCCCCTTTCGTTTTCTCCTTTGTGTATTTGATTTATTTTATTTGGGCATTCATGCCACTAATGTCTATCTTGTCCACACTGGGCACACTGGTTCTTTTTTAAGAATCTTCTGCCTCTGCCGGGTCTTCTTTTTTTTTTCGTCCACGTCTTCTTGGGCCTCTGGGTTGAGGGAGGGGGGTATACTGGCGATAGGCATTTGAAAGACGCTCCAAGCACGCTCTGGGGCCTCGGTGGCACCTTGCAGTACTTTAGACACTTTGGTCATATTAACTGACTTCTTTATACCTGCCTTTACGGCTTTTAACAGCAGGGTTTGATACTGGGTGAGGCGCTCTAGCCCCACTTGTGTTTTGGGATTCTAGCGGGGGGGTTTACTTACAAGGAGACTTTATTGGGTAACTTACAGCACACAGGCATACTTAATGGTTGGATCAGACAGCTTCTCTGAACCACGAGCTATTGGGCTAAATGGGTTTTATACCATACATGTTACCCATGAGGCAACACAACACTAGCAAGCATTTTCAGCATAGGCTAGAAGTGTTTGGTTCTCAGGCACAGCTTCCTGTAAACAACTTCGCTTCTCAAAGTGCTTGATAACACTTTTATTCATTAGTATGGGAAGACAAATTTTTTCTTTCTTTTTCTTTGCTGATCTGCCTGTATTGCAGATCATGTTTCAAACTTTTTATATAAAACTTTCTGCTCCATGCACTAGCCTTGTCTCTTTATTTGTCTTTTTTAAGTTAAACTCACTTACTTAAACCTTTCTGCCTTACACTAGTCTCAATGACACACATTTGGGATAGGCTCTTCTTCTCCTTCTAGTTACATTTTTTTCATCTTAAAGAACTATTACATTATTGTGGCTACTTTATCCCAGGTAATAAGCTCCAGGCACAATCAGCTGCTTTTAATTTATCCTGGGGGCAACTATGGCCACGCTTCTTTTCTACAAATGTTTTTTTTTCTTTGCCTCTTGCCTTTTTTTCCTTCTTTTTTTCCTCCCTTCTCTGTCTTCTACTTTCTCTATTTCCTTCTTTTCTACTTGCCTTTGTCTTTTCTCCTTGTCATCTATTGGGAACCACACTTAGTATCATTTGGAGTTGCAACTAACACTAATCTGCAAATATCACATATATTTTATGATATCTAAGAAATCATAAAATATACACAACAAACTTTTTCTGCAATTTAACACAATGAATGGAAAGCACTTTTAGCACGGTAAGGCATGATGGAGCAGATCCAGCAATCATACTGCTCTTCTGGCTGAAAGCTCAGGGCTCATCAAAATCAAGGGACGGGCATTCCCACACACGCAAAGAGTTCTAGGTCACCATTTTTGCATCGGCAACTCTATGCTGCATGAGTTCTGGCAGAAGGAAATCTAAAAGTCATAGATCAAACTCAGCCTGCTGTACACTGAGCTGACTACAAACACAGACACACGGTCCACAGCGATGAGAGTTCAAGTTTATCAAAAGCTTCACAGCACTGTCCATGGCAAATCTTTGACAATTTAAAATTTTAGTTCATGTGCAGAGTGTCTCTAAAAAGCCCAGACAATGATGGAGGCAAACAGAGAAGGCTCTGGGCAATGAAGATGCGATGTTTCCAGCAAAGGCTCTCCACTCTTGCATCAGTTTAAAAAGGGAAAGTGTGGCCCTACACCCCTTCTGACAGACAAGGGCTTTTAACTTTTTAGCAAGGCCTCTGTCTAAACAGAGCGGCACAGCTCAGCTCTTTAGCCGTGACGCTTTAACCTGGGCAACTCTTCTGTAAATTTTATTTTACTTCTGTCAGGTTCTCACAGACATTTTAAAAACTTGCTCTTTTTTTTTTCTCTTCTAACCTGGTACACGAAAGCACTGAAACACTGAGTGCCGAAACTCAGGACGCTGGGGGGTGATGGGCATCGCTTTATACTTGCATTTTTCAGGCAGCCATTAATCTTCGGGGAGGTGGTGGGGTGATTTGCAGGACTTCAAAGGCAAGCTTCTCAGTTTGTTTGTATTTGTAAATCCCAAGCTCAAAACAGGACAGGATGAGGTACAGGGCAGCCAAATTCTTGCTTTGGCACGGGCAACAAATAACTCGGGTCAGCTTTCTTCGCTGGGGTCTCAAACAGGAAAACAGTCTTAATTTAAAGTTGTAACATCACTGACAGCGTCAGCCAGCCAGCTACACAGATCTCATTGTTTTTTAAGACAGTTGCTCCAATATCTTATTTTCTTCTCAATCAGGTTGGGTCTCCCAGCTTACACAGTTTATTGCAGCTTTTAGGAGCATGGTAGTAGCGTGATTTTGGCTTGGCCAGGAACATGCTGTCTGGTTTCTCGGTCTCTTCAGCACACACACTTAGGCAGTGTAACACTGGACACTTAAATCAGTGAGATTTCTTCATTGCAGGGAATCCCACGGCAAAAGCTTAATGGTTACGCTCTTCAGAAATCATATAGCTGATGGTCAGTAGCTACAGGCTCTATGCAATTCTAACACAGTTCAAAGCTAAACACGGTTACCTTGACAGAGATCTTCAACATGGTCTTTCCGCTTCATTCTGCTTTGGGCCAGGCTTATGGCACACTTTTCACTCGAAGAGGGGTCTAGCCTGTGCTCTGGGGGCTGATTCTCCACCTTTATTTTCTATTTTGCCTTCATCTTCTGGGTCTTCATTTTCAGTTTCCATTTCTTAGGGATTTCATCTCAATTAGGCGAGGTGATGATGTTGCACAACTCAGAACGTTGTGGGCAATTTTCCTGCCCCCCCCCTCTCGGCGCGCTAGGCTAACAGCTACTTCTTCGGCCTTACACTCTCACGCTCCCACGCTTTGTTAAAAGCCAGACTGTCCTGCAACATTTTTCTAATTAACAGCCTCAGATCTTGTTCTTTTTTTTCCTCTCAGCTCGACCTTGAGCTTTTTGCTGTTTTCTCTCTCTATTCTGATTTTTTTTTTTTTTAAAAAAAAACCCTTTTCCTTCTTTGTTTGACATACATCTTAAGGGGGTGCAAGGTTTGCTTCCCCCACCACCCATAGCCTCCCTCCTAAATTGAAGACAGACACAATTAGGGAAAGGGAATTGGTCAGTGAGTAAGGGGTCTCACTGGCCGACACAAGAGGATTTTATACACCACGCACTTTGCTACTGGCCTGGGCACCCGGACGGTCAACGGTATGCGTCAGAAACCGCAGTAGCCACTCACACAATCATCAATCTCTCCACTGCATCCATATGTCCTGCCACCCACTTTTCCCACTTTTTACCAGAGCGGAAAGCGGCTTCCCCAGCTTCCTACTGAGTACTGGCTGTGCTGAGTACTGGCGCCCGCTCGGGGGTGTGATCAGGCCCCCCTTCTACCCGCAAGGAGTAGGTTCTTTTGTATACGTATACCACCAACACTGACCTTCTTCATGAGGCGGGGCCCTCTTTTTTTCTGCCCAGTGGCCTTTCTCCCTAAAGGCGAGGCCCTCTTTTTCCCATATACTTGCCTTTCTCCTGAAGGCTTCCAATGTGGGTTTCAACTCAATTGCAGCTGCGATACAGGCAGGGCTCAAGTTCCTTCCTCCGCTTCCCAAGGTTCTCTTGCTGCTTGCTGCCGTTTGGGCGATCCCGGTGCAGGCTTTCTCCCATTCACTCGACAAAAAGGTCGGTGGCGCCAAGAAAGGGAGGCATGCGCCGAGCTCGTCTTCCCGGTGCGGCGATCAAGAGCAGGCAACTGCCACCTGTCTGGCTCAGAGCCTGCCACATCCGAGTCACGGCACCATTTATGTTGCAGAACCCAGAGTCAGAGAGACCACGGAGTGAAGGAAAAAGAGATTCTTTATTTAATGCGCGGGCTTAAGGCTGGAATCATTTCCAAAGAGCCAGAAGCCCCGAAGCCCCCAATATGGCTGCTACAGGTGAAACTGGCACCACTACCGCCTTCACCTGCCCTACCACCAAATCCTCTGTTCCTGCAAACAGACTGGTTTCACCCCACAACTTGGCTGATGTCCAACTCGTCTTCTTATTCTTCAGTCCCACTGTCCATCCCCTTTCTGCACAATGTAGCTGGGATACAAGTCTCTGGGTATCGAGGTTCAACAACCACAGCAGCAAACCAGATCTGGTGTTTGACGCTGTCCATACTGAATCATCGAAACTGGTGGCAGTTGCCTTTCTTCCAACCCTGCTTCAGATGGTATAGCAATCCTGGAAGGCCTCATCATCGACGGCCCCTACATCCAAGCAGCTTGAGTCTTTGTACCAGTTCCAGGAGAAGGACACAGCATTCTTATACTCACATCCATGTTCTAACGCAATCATTGTTGAAACAGCACAAGGGCGGTCGCAAAAGATCCATGCATCGCCTGTGGATGTGGGCAGATTAGATTTGCTGGGTTGGGGGATGTACTCGTCAGCAGCTCTCAGCCTTCAAGTGGCAAATTATTAGGCCATGATGGCCAGATACCAGCTGTTTCTCTGGGAGAAAATGGACTCTCTTTGTGCGTACCTCCCGGTTGACTGAAGGGATCTGGCCAGGATGTTTCAAGCAGAGACTGTTAAACTCTCAAGACAGCAGATTAACAGTGGGGATGGTGGGTAGGTTGTGTGAATACAGAGGAGACCACTCAAAGAACTACTGTTACAGTTAAACAACCTGTCTTTCTTCTTGGTCTCTGTGCATCACCCAATTGGGCGATTAACAAGCTTCCTTATCAGAGGTGGGTAGGTATCTCACGATAAGATCGATGACAGCACAGCTTGCCCAAAGACACAGTCTGAACATGCTCTGACATCCAGTTTGCGGTATTTTACAAACGTTGAGGATTTTGACCATGTCGCCACTTTACATAAGTCCGACAATGGAACACCTTTGCCAAAGGCCATAGACATGGCAACCCCTCGTGTCGAATGTGCTTGGATTTGAGACAGACACTGCAAGCCTGACAGCTCATAGGACCACCAAAGAGAGACCACCAAATAAATTCTTATGGATGAAAGCTTCAACCCCTTCTGGAACAGAATTTTTAGTCTAAAAAAAATAAAAGAACATTTTCAATCAATCTTGTGAGTGGATTGAAACAGTGGACCCACACAGACTTTGTAAAGGAAGACCACCTAGAAGCATAGTATCAGCGTGTGGCAGTTTTCTTGGCTGCGTTCAAAACAGTTTGAACTTGTGACAGGATCCAAACAGGGTTACTCACTATTGGATTCACCAAGCTGTGAGTTTCAGTGTGTTGAGATCTGGATGTCAGGCTGTGCCTCAATCCCAAAAGATTAGATCTAGGGTCTGCAGAAGACAGACATTCCCTGATGGACAAAGGAAACAGAGTCGCGAACCATTACTGCTTTCAGCCACCAAGTGCCAATATGCCCTGCTTCAGAGGTCCTCTCAAATTGTACTGTCAGTACATCATGAGCATCAATCAGCTGTCTACCGCTTATACAGTCAGATTCCCCTTACAACCAGATACCATCTAGAGCCAGTTCAATCCTTCACTCAGATATAGGTAATACAGAATTCCAGTTCTTAAGAAAAACTCTCTCAGACAAGATTTTGTCTTTTTGACTTTTACTCCAAAGTATTAGCATAACAGTACTAAATACAAGAGCTTATGCATGAATAAATTCAAACACATGAAAACATGATATCATTCTTAAACAAGGCTTCTAAGCAGTCAAGTACATTTGCTAATTTTCAACCATAATCAATACCAGGTTGATTCTACAGGCAACACATTGGGGAAAGCTGATCCTAAAGGATAGCTTCCACTGCTGCGTGTTCTTGGAATTCTTGGATAGGAAACAAACCATAGTAAAAATAGTTTAGACATATTTTATAGCATCCAAAAGATATATAAAAGACTTTATATAAAGGTAACTTTTCTACTCTAAATCTTCGTATGTCTAAATAAGAGTATTGAATTTTGAAGTTTCTTATCTAGATTAAAGTAGAGGTAAGATCATGCAAATGTGGATGATTTGCTTGATCTGCCACACAAGGAGTGATCAAGATACACGTGTGCCCCCTTGCTTCTTGATGTGTCAAAGCACAGTACTGTTGGGAAGGATCTGTACATGCCTTCCCCGCAGTTAAGTCTCAAATGCACCCATCGCTTTCCAAACTGTGAGGAATTCCAGAAATGTTATGTGGTGCAGTTTCTCACAGAGGCAACCAGCTAGGTGGTCAAAAGAGAACTGAGAGAATGGGCAAGAACCTGCTAGGACATGAGTAGCGGATGGTGACAGAAAGGGCAGGAACCTGCTAGGACATGAGTAACTGACAGTGGGGGAAGGTTCCCACCAAAACATCCCTCAGCTTTAGAGGTTTCCCAAAAGAGGCTCAGTGCAGGAACAGAGCCCATATGTGTGAGGCACAGAGACCACGAAGAATATTCTTCTTCTTCAAGTAACATTTACTTGAAAGTGGTCAATGCAGCTGCCAGGATGTAAGACAGATATGGGGACACTCCACCCAATGTTCTTTTCCCAAAGAAAGAAGCTGTATGCTTGATGTTTCAAGCTGTGTCTTAGACAGAGAACCTCCACCAGGATAATTACCCACTCAGCGAGGAAAGCAAAATAGGGGCAGTAAGGGAAATAGCTACAGCAAGGTAGCACTGTGGCAGATCACATTGCTGTCGTTTAGGACGAAGATGGAGGTCTTGGCAGTGTGCAGCCCCACTCTCGGGCAAAGCCACACGCACGTGTTGGCGAGAAATTAAGCACATAGAAGAAAGTGTGGGAGACATTTGCCCATTGCATGGATGGAGATCGGTGATGCCGAGACTAGTCTCGGTCCGCAGCAGAGCGCTCCATCACAGCACAAGCCTGCAGCCCTGAAGCCACACACAAACAGGAGGTACTTTCTTTCTTCCTCTGACAGCCAAGCAGGGCGCTAAAATTTATTTATTTATTTAAAATATTTCTTGGCCGTCTTTCAGGGCAGAAGCCCTCCCAAGGCAGCTTACAACAATAACATACATAAAAATAGTTAAAATACTGAAAGTGATAAAAACATAAAAACAATAAAAGCCAACAATTAAAACCAACAATAAAATACTAGTGGCGTTTCCCTCGCCACGAGCAAAGGGCTGGATGTGCCTGATCTCAGAAGCTAAGCAGGGTCAGCCCTGGCTAGTCCTTGGACGGGAGACCGCCTGGGAATCAGGCTTCCTGCACTGAGCAGGGGGCTGGACGCGATGGTCTTGCAGGCCCCTTCCAGCCCTATGATTCTACGATCACTTTCAGCAAAAATGCTTTTCTACAGTTAATGTAGCGGTCTTCCATTAAGAGTAGCCCTCAGCTTGATTTTGTCTGTGCAGTGTGGCTTCAGTTCTTTGTAAGACTGCATGAGATGGAAATGCCAAATGGCTGGATTACTATCTATGACAGCAGAAAGGACTCGCTGGGCATTTGAAATACTATGTACATGCATTTTCACTTCCCTTCTGGAAAAAAAAACCAACACAAGGAAATCAGCACAAGAGATGTATTTAATTAAGCTTTACTTGAACTGGGAGGGAAGAATTGTTTGCAAGTGCCATGGCTGAAATGGAAGACAACAGGCTGCAGGAGCTGCGATGACCAAGATGCTCATCAGTCATCATGTTTCCATCCTCCTCCAGTAGTTGGAATGTCTCTGCCACTACCAGAGACAGACAGCTCTGGGTCACGTTCCTGGAAATGTTGGCAACTGCCTCCATGAACCATCCTATTCTAATCCCACACTGCAGAAAAAGAGTTAATTACAGAAATACCTCAATTGCACAGAATTCTATTAGCAAAATGAGAAGATTAGGCACAGTAGCAAGAACTACATAATAATACAACATCTAATAAATTATGCACACTTGACCAGCTGACACAATTTAAACAGACCTCAGGGTGGAGAATTTGGATTGTTAAAAATGCACACAGGCCTGGTTATATTTTATCATTTTATATCCTACAACTTGGGCCTCAAAAAGGACCCCACAGCGGCTGATGCACAAAAGACAGAAGATCATATTAAAACAGCCAACTCAGGTCCAGCAGTGATGTACCACAGTGAGGCAGTGCCTGCAGATGAGCCTCCCTGCTCAAGGAACCTCAGGGGCTCCTGCCCGCCACAGCGCCTTGGCCTTGCTGAAGCCCACCGCCCCCAGCACACCTGTGAGAGGCGCCTGCCCCATCTCCTAGGACTCCCCCGTCATACCTGCCCAGTGTGCCTCCAGCCTGCGTGTAGTACTTGTTGTAGTCCAGGCGCAGCAGCAGCTGAGCCAAGTCCGAATTTATCTGGTGGTTGTGAACGCTGGAGAGAACCTTGAACAGAAGCGAAGACTGGCAGCTGAAGCCCTGCAAAGGCCAACGCCAGTGAGCCACACGCCCTGGGAGGGAAGATGCCTCTGCCCTGAGAAACAGCGCTCGGCCCATGCAGGCCCCTCCAGCCCTCTTGGTATGGTGCAGCAGCTGCCCACCTTCACACAGGGCTGGGATCCCAGATGAAGCCAGAGACCACCTGCACCTCCGATGGCAGTGCAGGATCCAGGCGTACCCAAGCGAGGCCCCTGATCTTCCAGGGGAGGGGCAAATCCCGCTAGAACAGGCAGAATCCCCCTCCTCTGAGGAATCATGATGCATTCTATTTTGGGAATCCTTGTATAAGGTACTTAAACTAGTTAATGATATTATTAAGAGCCGGTGTAGTGTAGTGGTTAGAGTATGGGACTGGGACTTGAGAGAGCCGGGTTCTAGTCCCCACTCGGCCATGACGCTCACTGGGTGACTTTCAGCCAGTCACTGACGGTCAGCCTAACCCATCTCACAGGGTTGTTGTGAGGATAAAGTGGAGGGGGATTCATAAGTTCCTTGTAAGAGGAAAAAAAGGGATACAAATGCAATAATGAAATAAAAATGATATGGGCAGGTCCAAGGGAGGAAGCACCCATGTTTTCCCCCGCAATGGTCTTTCCCTTCCCCTCACCCCTTGGGAACTGCCGGTCCAGAGAGGGAACGGGCTGCTAATGTGCCACAATTCCTCATGTCCCAGGATGCCTTTCCTGGCTAAGCTGCTTCTGAAGGTAGCCACTGCCAGAACGACCACTGGAAAGAGGCAGCATTCTGTCCCCCCCCCCCCAGTGATCACAGCTAAATGGCTCAATCTCCCAACGAGGTGTCCACCAGAGGTAAAATGACCCCCCAGCACCCCTTCAGCCCATCAAAGAACTGCCTGCTGAGGCTCCAAACTGTTCCCGAGGAGGGGCGCTCCAAGAGCACTGATCTTTCGCGGCTCCTTGGCAGGAACAGGGACACACACCTTGGCCAGAATACTCAGCTGGATGGTGCCTCGCTCGTCCAGCGGCCCCCGGTTCTGGCTGACGAGTGAGCAGAAGCTATGGCAGAGATCCAGGATTTCATTCAGGCAGTGGAAAGCCTGCACAGAAGAAGAGCATTAAAAGACCCAAGAGGTGACGGACACCAAGCATTGCAGCAGTCTTGGCTTTGCCTTTTTGGAGTCTCAGATATGCCAGTACTCAGGAGGGAACACATTTTGGGAAATGTTTACTCAAAACTTGTATGTCAGTTTAGTTCAATTCCATAAAGCACCAAGGTGTAAGGGAAAAATCTAATTTGTTAACACACAGAACAGCAGCTACCAAAAGCCTGAAGCTTTTGTTTAAGCATTAAACTGGTCTAAACAAGTGTTTCCAAGAACTCTGCACATGCCTCAACGTATGGTGCTTTGGGGAATGACTCTGGCCGTCTTCCCCTCCTCCACAGATGCTACTGAGCAGTCACAAAGAACCCTCCCCACCCCACCACCTGTCTGGAGGAAAACAGGCATGCTTGCATTCTACTCTACACTGAAGTGTACTCGGAGATCTGTAGCCTGATGCTGTTCAAGTCACATTCCAGCCACATTCATAGTGGTTTGGTTTTTTGAATGGGTCCTCCATGTCCTGTTTGTGCTGAAGATAGGAGTGCATACCTATTAGATGGACCTTTGGCCTGTTCCAGCAAGATAACTTCTATGTTCATGGGGACCCAAGAGGGAGACTATTGACCATGAAGGTTGTAGGAGGGACTCACTGGTTTCAGCAGAATGAAGGACTGAGCCAGGAGATTGCTCAAGAAGTGGTCATGTGCCAGTCGGATACTCTCAAAGTCCCGGGTGGAATTGATCTGTTGCAGTAGCTGTGAGAACTGAGATTCCAGGACATCCACCTGAGAGCAAGCAAATCAGAACTCCCTTTTGCCACTGCAAAGGGCCAGGGGAAACCAGGGGATGTCCGTCGGAAGAGGAGGGGCTGCCCTGCACTTCCAGCCATCTCGATCAGCAGTTCCAGGGGGCAGATCCAGAGTCTCAAAAGAAGTGCCCACTCAGGGCAGGTCTCAGCTGCGCCTGCCACCCAGTGCTCTCTGGAGGGAAGAGAGCACTGGATGCAGCCCCCTCACCTGCAGGTAGTACTGTAGGTTGTCCACAAGAAAAGTCATGTGATGGCGCAGCCGCCACTTGACGGCATCTGTCCTGCTGGATTCCAGGCACTTGCATCGCGTCTGCAGAGCCCAGCAGTGCTGCAGCTCAGCCTGAACGCGCCGCACGCTCAGCAGGTACTTGAAGACTACGTTGTACCTGCAACCAAGGTGACAATGAGCAAAAGAGGGTTGGGCCAACCCGCACAACAAGAGCAAGCGCTCCTTCCAGAGCATCTTTTTCCGGAGAAAGAAAAGCAGAAGAGTGCTCCCTCCCTTCCCAGCCTCTGATACTACCATCTGCCAATGACAAACGCCGCACAGGCTGCCTGAAAAGAGAGGCAGTCCTCACTTTTCCAGGACAGCAGGAGTGAAGAGGATGTGCAGAGGCCATTGCACTTTGTAGGAGAGCCCCAGAGCAGCCCAGCCTGATGTGGGGGATTCATGAGGAGATAATTCCCGGGAAGGCGCCTCACGAGCCTGAGAAGCGTCTGAAAAGGAAGCCCATGTTACGGCTTGAGCTTCAGCCAGGATGTAGGTGGGACACAGAGGAGCACAAAGACGGTTGCTAAGCACAGGGGAGTCAACACAGAGTTGCACAGAGTCTGACTCTGCCTCTCTCACTCTACCCCCCTGCAAGCAGGCTGGCTTGTACTCCAGTCTCCTTGGCCAGGCTTATGTCTCTATGGAACAAAACTGACGTTGAGACTCTGTGCTCCTGCCACAGGCCCCGCTAAAAGCCAGGCAGATGCACACTGGCCGTGGGCGCTGAAACCGCAGTTGGGCTCCCGGCACCAACACCCACCTCGGGACTCCTTTCCATGGTAGTGGATGGTCAAGTGAAGGAGAGGGAGCAGGTTGTCATCGTCTAGCAGCACTTTGTGGGCTGACTGCTGGAAAGCCACATTCACATCTGAGGGAAACAAGAGGAGGACAATGGAGGTGGCAATGTCTGCCTGAGCAAACGGAGAAACGTCTCATGCCACACCCCTGCTGAGGGCCCTTCCCAAGGTTTGCACACCAGCAGCAGAACGCAGAGGCCAAAGCGTGCATTTGCTGGAGGCAGCACAAAGTCCTGGAAAACAGGGGAAGCATCTGAATGGCCAGCGGGAAGTTCAGTCCACCACCTTCTCCCCACTCAGCCAAGACAACCCACAGCACAGCCTGGTGGAGGTGCTGGACACAGCCACCCACGCCAGGCGGGCCTTGCTGGCACCAGGAGACTCACCGTGCTCAGTCACTGCAGTGGGAGGTGTCTTTAGCATATGCTGTGCAATATCAATGAAGGCCTGAAACAGTTCTCCTCTTCCCAACAGATAAAAGTCTTTAATAATCTAGAAGGAAGGAAGGATTGCTAGGGGCAATTGTTCAAGGAAGCCCTTCCAAGCTATTTTTCACTTGCAGGGGCTGGCATCCTCCTGAAGGAGAGGAGCTTTACTACCGTTACCTTTAGCTGTCCTATTAAATCTGATTCTTCCACCATCAGCTTCCATAAGTGCTTAGAAGAAGAAGGAAACAGCCCATCAGTATCAAGACCCGGGGATCATGGCCCCCTATAACGCCACCTCCTCTTGCCCAGTGACTAGCCCACGCAGCCAGGGCTTCATCTGCCTGTTCTTATTGTCAGAGACCAGGCTGGCCATGCCCTCTGGTAGGGTATCTTCCTCCAGCTGGTTCTTGGCGAGGATGGCAAATAGTTCTCTGCCACTACCTCACAAAAAAGCTTACCAGACAAGGCCCTAAAACTACCACTGACCTCAGCCACGGTGCTCCGTATCCAGTCAACCACAGACTCAAAGTCTACCAAATTGAAGAGAAGCTGCTGCTTGAGACGATGCAACTCCGCAGCAAAAGTGTCTTCTTGATTCTTCAAGATGGATCCTACAAAATAAGAGAAGGGACGGAAGAGTGGCCCAAACTGGTCTCTCCCACCAATGCCTTGTACGAGACAAATTGACCTGGCTTGCATGATCAAAATAAGCCACTGTGGCTTACTTAAATCACAGCACAGATCGTGCAAACTGCCCCAAAGGCAGCCAATGTTGTTTGCTCATGAGCAACAGCATGGGTTGGTGAGGCCTATGTTGCAGATACTTCAACACAGTGTAAAGGGGTTGCGATTTTAATTCATAAGCAACTTTCCATTTCAGTTCAACAGGTGATTTTTTTATATTGAGGGGCATTTTTTGATCTTGGTAGGAAAGTATATGGGTAGACTATGCCCAACTGCTATGATCAAGGGATACTGGACTTCCGGTTGGAGATGGTGTCGTGATTGGCTCTTCGCTGCATCTCTCCAGTTTCAGCTTTAAAATTACCTCTTCAAGGCTGTTGTGTTATCTGGGTATTTGCAATTAAACTTGCTTAAGCTTCTGTTTTCTGTTTCCACATTTATATTTGCTTGTTGTGCTTTCGGAAGTGAGAGGAGGATGGCAACATCAAGGGGAAAGAAAGGCTTGGGGACGCCGGCAACCCCCCCCACTGCCCCCCCAGCAAAGGTTTCTAAAGACAATGGAGAGGGAGAGGAGAGGAGATGCTTGCTTTGATAAAAACTATGTCTTCGCAGTTATCAGTGCAGTCAAAGAAGCCTGAAACAATTCAGGATTCCATCACTACCCTTCAAGGGTCTGTTGACCCGATGAATATTTGTCTTCAAAAGATGGAGTCGAAAGTTAACGCACTTGAAGACCGGGTTACTGCTCATGAAACTGCTATGGATGCCTCTCATGATCGTCTGTCTGCTTGAATTTCTCAACTGGGGGCCTTTGCTCGGAGGGCTAACCTCCGTATTCTTGGCTTTAAAGATCTGGCTACAGATCTCTGTCTTGCTGAGGTCATGGATAAATCTCTGCGTGAGTTATTGGCTTTGCCTTCTGATTTTCCACCTGATATTGAGCATGCTTAACGTGTTCCCGGTTCTACATGAGGCATCAGAGCGGGACCTGTTACCGTTCAATGTTTACGTGCCTCTACGAAAAATTATCGTAGCATATAATTATTATCATACAAATTATTGAAAAATTATCGTACCATATAAATAAAAAATATAAGATAAACGCATCTTATGCGTTTAGCAAGAGAGGGGGGGTGAGCTTCGGTGGGGGCCAGCAAACAACAAAATTATGCTCTTTCCTGATTATACTAAAGAAATCGCTGATAGAAGAAGACAATTTACCAAGGTGAGAAATCTGGCAAAGCAAATTAACTTGCAATATCATATCAAATATCCTGCCACGTTTTGCTTCTTGGTTTTTTTCGAAGGCTAAATGAAAAAGTTTTTAAGTTCTGAAGCTGCAGAATCATCTCTCACTGGCATTAAAATCAGAACAAGGGATTTGACTTCTTCACTTTCTTGAGTTGGAATCCAGCCATTTTCTATCTTTTTTTTTTACTGCTCCTCTGAAGCATCATTTGGGTTATAGTTGATAAGAAGTCTGGGTGGCATGCCAGATCAAATGCATTGTATATTACTGTTCCCCCCCTTCTCTTTCTTTTTCCTTTCTTCTTTTCTATGTATAATGTATACATAATTCCTGTTTGTGTGTGTGTTAACTGACATATTTTGAGTAAATATAGGTTATACGTTAACTATATTACATTCAGCTTAATAAGGTTATGGAGGTACATGTATATGCGTGTGTGTCTGTGTGTATGTATGTACACACATGAACACATCTCCAGATATAATATTAGTTAAAATATCCAATTGGCTTTTTATTTCTTTTTGTAATTATTATTATTACTATTTCTTGTTGGTTAAATTTGTAATGTTTGTAACTTTGCTCTGTGTATGTATTTAATATGTGGGAGGGGCTAAGCTGAGCACTGTGGTTACATGTCAGTCCAAATGGAAGGCAAAAGTTTTTATTTTTTGTTTTTGTTTAGTTTTTAGTTTGTTAGGGGTGCTGTTTTGGCACTTTTTTATGGTGAGTGGACACAAATGGGGTAATTGAGTTTTATTTTTATTTTGGCTTTTTATTTTCATTTTTTGTTCGTATTTTGGAATAATTTTAAAATGTTTCTCAGTTTCTACACAACAAGAATTATTTTGATGAAGTCTGAAATGGTTGGTCCTAAATGTAAATTAAGGATGTATTTGTTATACCAATTACGGTATACAAATTTAGTTGTTTGTAAATCTAGAGAGATGTGTTTGGGTGGAGTGGCAAACTATTTGCTTTTGTTTTTTCAATGTTTAACATGACTTCATGGAATGTCAAGGGGCTGTGAAATGTAAAAAAACAGAAAAGAGTTCTTTTGACTTGGCCTTCTTACAAGAAACTCATTTGATGGCTGCAGATCGGCAGATGATGCAGATTGGGTTGGGGAGGCCTATGTCACAAACACTTCAGCACAGTGTAGGGGTTGGGATTTTAATCCATGAGCAACTCTCCATCTTAGTTCAACAGGTGATTGTTGATACTGAGGGGCGTTTTTTGATCCTGGTAGGAAGGTATATGGGCAAATTAATTGTTATGATCAATGTATATGGCCCAAATTAATTGGTCACATTGCTGCAAGCACCTTGTCCACACATCACCAGGTTGCAGGAACTGATCCCACAAAATCAGGCAGGTGGTAGCATCAGACATCTCAACTGAAACTGTGATAACAACAGCATCAAGTTTGCTGCAAGTTAATTGTTATGATTGATGTATATGGGCCAAATATTGATTCTCTGGCTATGTTTCATGATTGTTTTGCTAAACTGATTGATATTACCTATGATTATTTGATTGTGGGTGGGGACTTTAACAAGATCTTAGATCCTTTGTTAGATAGGAGTACACCTTCTCCCAAGACTCGGTTTGCAGTGAGACTGGCACTTCAGGCTTATATGATGGAATATGGCTTCACTGATGCCTGGAGAATTTTACGTCCTGCTGACAGAGAGTATACTTTTATTTCACCAGTTCACCGTAATTGCTTTAGACTATTTTTTGATTTCTGCAACTTCAGTATGTCAAATCAAAGACTGCAAGATTGATACATTGGTAGCATCAGATCATACCCCAGTATGTTTGGAACTGCAATTTTCTGATACTCCTAGGGCCCCCGGTCTTTAGCGTTTCAATGGTTCACTTCTTAACGATGAGAAGTTTTAAACCCAGATGTTAGCTGAACTAACAGAATATTTCAATACTAATGAGGGTACAGCAGGTCCGTGCGCCATTGAATGGGAGGCTAGTAAAGCTTAAAGGACTGAATTATCTCTTATGCTTCCTATCAAAAAAAGCTATAAAAAACTCAGACGCACTTAAATAAGAAGTTGAAATCTCTCATAACTCAGTTTGCCACTTCCCCTACAGCACAACTTTATCAAGAACTACAGAATACGAAGTGTGAGTTGAATAATATCCTTTCACAACATGCAGAATTTGCTCTGACCTGTCTACGACAGAAATACTGGGAAAATGGTGAACATCCCAGTAAGATCCTTGCACGTTGTCTTAAAGAGCACCAACATCAAAATGTTATTTCAGCTATTAAAGATGAGAGCGGTAAAGTATATACTTCTCCTACCGACATAAACTCACAATTTAAAAAGTTTTATGCTGATCTGTATAGTACCGGTAATAAGATATCAGGGCAAGATATGAACGCTTTTTTTCTCAGATTCATCTTCCACGTTTAGATTCTTCACAACAGCAGCTCTTTTTAGTTCCTCTGCGTTCAGAGGAAATCATGAACGCAACAACGAAAATGAATATTGGGAAATCACCCAGAGAGGATGGGTTCCCAATTGAATGGTATAAAACATTTTCTAGCTTTTTAGCCCCAAAGTTGTATCACCTCTATAACCATATTTTTGAAGTGGGCTCCCTTTCTTTAAATGATGCTTACATTACTGTGATACCTAAGCCAGGCAAAGACCACACCTATTGCACAAACTATAACATATAACATAATGTAGATATCAAAATATTAACAGCAATCTTGGCCGATAGATTACAACAGGTCATGGCTATATTGGTTAGACCAGACCAGGTGGGATTTATTAAAAATAGACAGGAGGGTGATAATCTTAGACTAGTTGTTGATCTGGTTGCTTTAAACTCTGAAAGAACTGATCAGGCAACCATAATTTCCTTGGATGCAGACAAGGCCTTCGACAAAATTTATTGGAAATTTATTTTTTACTACACTAATTTTCCTATAGAATTTCTGAAATGGGTTAAAATTTTATACTCACCTACAAGAACGAGAGTATTGACCAACCATTTATTTTCAGCTTCTTTTTTTTTTTTTACTAGGGTGGGGCACCAGACAAGGTTGCCCCCTTTCCCCATTGCTATTCATTTTATGTTTGGAACCCCTGGCGTGTGCTATTAGACAAAATAATAGTATTCATGGATTTGCCCATTTTGGATTAGAAGTTAAAACTGTTCTTTATGCTGATGAACTTTTGTTGTTTATCTCGAGACACCACTCATCAGTTCCAGCTTTGATGAAACTGATTAATACCTTTGGTGAATTGTCCGGCTATTCAATTAATTGGTCAAAGTCGGAAATAATGCCGACTGGACATGCAGTATACTCTAGCGTATTAGCCAACTGGCAATTTTGATGGTGCCCAGGATTTATTACTTATTAGGGAATAATTATCCCTAGAGATGTATCTCAAATGATTAGGTTAAATTTAAACAAGTTGATTAACGACATTTCACAAGATATAGATAGATGGGCATCTTTAAAGTTGAGTTTATGGGGTAAGGTGAATACACTTAAGATGAATACCATACCCCAATTTACGTTATACAAGGGATCCCTATATTTATACCTGGCAAATATTTCCAAGAACTCAATGCTTTGTTTCACAAGTTCTTTTGGGGTTCCTCTCCACCAAGAATATCTTTAAAAAGGATGCAACTTCCAATTAATGAAGGTGGGTTCGGTTTTCTGGATCTAGCTATGTACCATCGGGCCTATTTGCTGACCTCTACTAAATTTTGGTATTTTCCACTCAAATTACATTTTCCTCCATAGTCAATATTGGAATCTTCTTGTCTGGAGCCTCTCTTTAATGGCGTTAGGTTCTCGGCATATTAAGGTAGACAGAGCTCCTCCCACAATTTTGGCAATTAGGGAAGTCTGGCGTGTAATGTTACGTCAATTATAGCTTCATCCATTTTCCCATGCCAAATTGACTTTATGGGTAAATCCAGATTTAAGAATTGGCAAGAAAATGTTTTTAGGGCGGACCCGGACAGATAAGATGATCTTTTAGATCAATTAGTGGGGGTTGATGATGAGTTTTTGGTATTTTCATCTTTGCGAGATCAATTTGACCTGCTAGCTTCAGCGGAATGGCAGTATTTGCAACTGAAACATTTGTTGGTATCTAGATTCGGTCCTGCTGCTTTTACTGCCTCTGAGTCTTCTTTGCTTTTGGAAATACTTATCGAACCTGATCAAATGTATCAACGTACAATTCATGTTTATAAACATTATCAATGAATAAATATGACACAAGTGGTTTTCAGCAGGAATGGAACAGGGAATTGGAACATCCTATTTTGCTTAATCAACGGACTGCCGTTTTGGCGTCTGTATCAGATATTTCATAGAATCATAGAATAGTATAGTAGGGTTGGAAGGGGCCTACAAGGCCATCGAGTCCAACCCCCCATTCAATGGATCTTCAGTTACACCTTCTTCAGCAAAAGCTCTGGTTTCGGGTTTATTGGACGCCACAAGGTCTTTTTAGTAAAAGCTTGTCAAATTCGGCTAATAGTTGGAGGTGTAATGTAGTCAATGCTTCTTTTATTCATATGTTTTGGAAATACCCAATGGCCGCCTCCTATTGTACGAATAAATTTGGTATTGGAAAGCTCTTTAATATTTACTGATGTAAATGTTCTTAAATTACTTATCTGCTTCTTGGAACATAACACGTGGTCAGCGTAAATGGAATTTTCGCGCCCTTTTGGTTGCTAAAAGACTGATATTACGATATTGGAAGGATAAAAGCTCACCGCCTATAACACAATGGACTGAAGACTTGACACTAGCTACATTTGAAAGAGTGATATATAGGCGTAACTTGCAAATGGACTTACACATGGATATTTGGTCTGCTTTTACTGAAGTTTATGTCTAACCTTTTTTTCTTCTTCCCTTTTTTCCCTTTAATATTGTAATGTTAGAAACTTAGGATTTTGCATATGCTGTTGTATTTTTTTTAATTCCTTTTTTTAGGTTCTGTAATATTTTCAGTTTGTTTTGTAAAAATTCACAATAAAAAAATGTTTTCGGTTTGTTTTGATCTCATAGGGTTGGAAGGGCTCATCGAGTCCAACCCCCTGCTCAGTGCAAGAAGCCTGATTCCCAGGCGGTCTCCCATCCAAGTGCTAACCAGGACTGACCCTGCTTAGCTTCCGAGATCAGACGAGATCAGGCACATCCAGCCCTTTGCTCATGGCGAGGGAAACGCTACTAGAATTTTATTCTTGGTTTTAATTGTTGGCTTTTATTGTTTTTATCACTTTTAATATTTTAACTATTTTTAAGCCGCCTTGGGAGGGCTTCTGCCCTGAAAGGCGGCCAAGAAATGTTTTAAATAAATAAATAAATTTTAGCGCCCCACTTGGCTGTCAGAGAAAGAAAGAAAATACCTCCTGCTTGTGTGGCTTCGGGGGCTGCAGGCTTGTGCTGTGATGGAGCGCTCTGCTGCGGACCGAGACTAGTCTCGGCATCACCGATCTCCATCCATGCAATGGGCAAACGTCTCCCACACTTTCTTCTATGTGCTTAATTTCTTGCCAACACGTGTATGTTCCACTTGACTCACTCTTGAATTATCTATTCTGCATACACGCTGTTCATTCTTGCTTTCCAAGCGCAGCGGCTGTTTGAACTGTATTGTTTTGTTTTAACTCACAATAAACAATTGGAGAAAAAACAGCAGCAGCACATCCAAGACACCAGAAGCCCTCAAATGCTCTACTTAGCAGAGCCTCACCTGGAACTCTGCATGCCACTCTGGGCACAACTCAAGAAGAATGTTAGCAAGCTGAACACCATGGAGAGGGAACTCTGAGGTATCATTTGATCTTGCTCAATGTCAAAGAGGCACACTTTGCAACGAGAGGCTGAAGGAACTGGTGAGGTTTCGCTTACACAATAGGTGATTGACTGGCTTCAAATATTTCAAACAGAGGGAAATGGGGAACAGTTGCTCCCCCTGGTCTTGTCTTATTTCTGACAATAAGAACCTGCAACACACAACATGATAGCAGCAGATCCAGCTTAAAATTTGGGAAAAAAACCTCATAATGGCAACGAAGCAGATAGATGATCCTTCCTTGGTTTTCCCAGACAACAGCTGGCCTAGTACTAGTCAGAAGGGCTCTTGCTGTTCTTAGGCAACCTTCTGGAGGGCAGAGCACCATGGCCTTTTGTTGTCCACTGGGTCCTTCCCAGCCCTATACTACCAGTACAAATATCTCAAGGTCATAGAATCATAGAGCTGGAAGGGGCCATTTTGGCCATCAAATCCAACCACCTGCTCAGTGCAGGAAGCCACTTTAAAGTATCCCTGACAGATGGTTCCATTTCAATATAAATAAAGCTTTTATTGTTTTGACCAATGGTTACAACAAGCATACAAAAAACACAGATGACCAAAATCAGATAAAACAAATGTTACATGGTTTTAATCAGTTCGCAAAGTCAAAAAATTCACTCTATAGATTTGGGCTGCGAAGGCAAAATTGGCCAGTGCCAGGAAAATTGTCTTATTATGACATGTAAACAAAAATTTTATTCTGTCTGAGTTGGACCAGGTAAGACTTTTTCTCAAAAAAATGTATCTAAATACGTGGAATGAATTTGGGAAAAGATAGAACAATATTACAGATAAGAGGCAGGTCCTCCACTTTGCCAGTACGACAAGGGCAAAGTCTGGAGGCATACGGCATTGTATTCAAATGCCCTTCCAAAACTGCTGTTTTCATCTGCTGCATCCTTAGTTGTGTTAGAGCTGATCTGAGACGAAGATTAGAAGTAAGAATCAAATACCTTCCACATTCAAAATTATTCTTGGTTGGCCTTAGCAAACCAGGGTGCTATGTTGTTACTGGAAACTGCACAAAGGTCCAATTGGATAGAAACACTACAAACCCTCTCCTTAAAAACCGCTTTACTGTGGGCTGTATTTAAGATAGTGAAATACTGGGTAGAGAAGCCATAATAATAAATGTGAGAACTTAATCTCTGAAACCAAGATACTGTATCTGACGGATGAGCTCTCATTTGCTCTAAAAGACACAATTTGGGTAATCTGGTTGGAGGTGAGAAAAAAATCAAAGGCCCTAACTGGCATTACACCAGTTTCAGAATGTAGAAGTGAAGCCGGAGTACTCGATACACCAAGAATAGTCCTTAACAGTTTGTTTTGAAACAATTCCATGTCGTATGGGATTTTTAAACCCCATAGCTCAGCTCTATATGCATATTGAAAGATTAGTTTTGATTTCAGCAAGGTAAGAATTCGATAGACTTGATAACCACCCCTTGTGCGCCAAAACTTCAGTAGTCCATTTAATTGCTGGTTTATCTTTAACTTCAGAGACTTAAAATGGGTGCCCCAGCTACCTGAGGATGAAAAAAGAATGCCCAAATAGCAATAGGAGGATACTTGTTCAATGGAGTGGAAATTTATTCTCCACTTATATATTGGGGATCTGTGTCCAAAGACCATACCTTTTTGTTGTTGTTGTTCAGTCGTGTCCGACTCTTCGTGACCCCATGGACCATAGCACGCCAGGCCTTCCTGTCCTGCGCTCTCTCCCGGAACGTGCTCGGGTCCATCTTCATTGCATCGGTGATGCTATCTAGCCATCTCATCCTCTGCTGTCCCCTTCTCCTTCTGCCTTCAGTCTTTCCCAGCATCAGGGTCTTTTCCAGGGAGTTTTCTCTTCGCATTAGGTGGCCAAAATATTTGAGCTTCAGCTTCAGTATCTGTCCTTCCAATGAGCACTCAGGGTTGATTTCCTTTAGGATGGACTGATTTGACTTCCTTGCAGTCCAGGGGACTTGTAAGAGTCTTCTCCAGCACCACAGTTCGAAAGCATCAATTCTTCGGCGCTCAGCCTTCCTTATAGTCCAGCTCTCACAGCCATACATTACTACTGGGAAAACCATAGCTTTGATTAGACGGACCTTTGTCAGCAAGGTGATGTCTCTGCTTCTTACTATGCTGTCTAGGTTTGCCATAGCTTTCCTCCCAAGGAGCAAGCGTCTTTTAATTTCATGGCTACAGTCACCGTCTGCGGTGATCTTGGAGCCCAAGAAAGTAAAATCTGTCACTGCTTCCATTTCTTCCCCTTCTACATGCCAGGAAGTGATGGGGCCAGATGCCATGATCTTCATTTTTTTAATGTTGAGTTTCAAACCAGCTTTTGCACTCTCCTCTTTCACCCGCAACAAGAGGCTCTTGAGATCCTCTTCGCTTTCTGCCATTAGGGTGGTATCATCTGCATATCGGAGGTTGTTGATAATTCTCCCAGCAATCTTAATTCCGACCTGTGATTCATCCAACCTGGCATTTCTCATGATGTACTCTGCATATTAGTTAAATAAGCAGGGTGACAATATGCAGCCTTGTCGTACTCCTTTCCCAATTTTGAACCACTCGGTTGTTCCATGTCAGGTTCCTATTGTTGCTTCTTGACCCTCGTACAAGTTTCTCAGGAGACAGGTAAGGTGGTCTGGTACTCCCATCACTTTAAGAATTTGCCACAGTTTGTTGTGATCCACACAATCAAAGGCTTTCGCGCAGTCAATGAAGCAGAAATAGACGTTTTTCTGGAATTCTCTTGCTTTCTCCATGATCCAGCGAATGTTGGCGATTTGATCTCTAGTTCCTTTGCCTCTTCGAAACCCAGCTTGTACTTCCGGTAGTTCTCGGTTCACATACTGCTGAAGCCTAGCTTGTAGGATTTTGAGCATCACCTTGCTGGCATGTGAAATGAGCGCAATTGTGCGGTAGTTTGAACACTCTTTGGCGTTGCCTTTCTTTGGAATTGGGATGTAAACTGACCTTTTCCAGTCTTGCGGCCATTGTTGAGTGTTCCAAATTTGTTGGCATATTGAATGCAGCACTTTACAGCATCATCTTTTAGGATTTTAAATAGCTCAGCTGGAATACTGTCATCTCCGCTAGCTTTGTTGTTACTAATGCTTCCTAAGGCCCACATGACTTCACTCTCGAGGATGTCCGGCTCAAGTTCAGTGACCGCACTATCATGGCTATCAGGGACATTCATAGAATCATAGAATAGTAGGGTTGGAAGGGGCCTACAAGGCCATCGAGTCCAACCCCCTGCTCAATGCAGGAATCCAAGTCAGAGTATCCCTGACAAATGGCTGTCCAGCCTCGTCTTGAAGGCCTCCAGTGTGGGAGAGCCCACCACCTCCCCAGGTAATTGGTTCCATTGTCATATTGCTCTTACAGTCAGGAAGTTTTTCCTGATGTTCAGCCAGAATCTGGCTTCCTGTCACTTGAGCCCATGATTCCATGTCCTGCACTCTGGGATGATCAAGAAGAGATTCTGGCCTTCCCCTCTGTGACAACCTTTCAAGTACTTGAAGAGTGCTATCATATCTCCCCTCAGTCTTCTCTTCTCAAGGCTAAACATGCCCAGTTCTTTCAGTCTCTCTTCATAGGGCTTTGTTTCCAGTCCCCTGATCATCTTTGTTGCCCTCCTCTGAAGTAATGAGGTGTTCCTTGACCATACGCCTGTCGATCTCAAGATGCAATCCTGCCCCTTCAGCCTGTACTTCGCCTTCGCCAGGGGGGTCATAGACCCTCTTTTGGGAGAAGACTGAGCCAAAGTAGGAATTGAGCACCTCTGCCTTTTCTTTGTCATCTGTTATCGTTTTGCCATCCTTATTTAATAGCTGAACCACCACTTCTTTCCTCTGCATTTTACTATGCATGTAGCTGAAGAAAGCCTTTTTGTTGTTTTTAGCACCCCTCGCTAACCTCAGCTCATTCTCAACTTTAGCCTTCCTGACGCCATCCCTGCAATTCTGTGCTACCTGCCTGTACTCTTCCTTTGTTACTCGGCCTTCTTTCCACTTCCTATATGTGTCCTTTTTTGTTTTCAGGTCATCCCTAAGCTTTTTGTGAAGCCACATTGGCTTCTTCTGTTGTCTTCCACCTTTTCTTCTTGTTGGAATTGCTTGTGACTGTGCCTTGAGAATTTCCTTTTTTAAAAGCTCCCACCCATCTTGGACTCCTTTTCTCACTAGTATCGCTTGCCATGGGACCTTACTGATCATTGTTCTGAGTTTATGAAAATCAGCTTTCTTCAAATCCAGGGTACACGTTTGACTACACTCGGCTTTTGCTTCCCTTAGAACCAAGAACTCAAGTACAACATGGTCGCTTTCCCCCAGAGTTCCTGTAACTGCTACTTGATCCACTAAGTCATCTCTGTTGGTTAGGATCAAGTCAAGGATAGCCGATCCTCTAGTTCCTTCCTCTACTTTCTGTAGGAGGAAGTTATCCGCCACACAAGTCAGGAATTTCCTGGAGGGGCCATGTTTTGCAGAATTTGTCTCCCAACAAATATCGGGGAAATTGAAGTCCCCCATTACTACTACATCATGCTTCCTTAAAACATTGGCTATTTGCTTTTCAAAAGTTTCATCCTTGTCTTCTCCTTGATTGTAGTAGACTCCGACCACCAGGTTCCTTTTATTCTTTGCTCCATTTATTTCAACCCAGATGCTCTCAATGGGGCTGCCAAGCTCCTCCTCCTGATTTCTGTGCAGAGATATGTATTTTTCACATACAGTGCAACCCCACCTCCCTTTCTGTTCCTCCTGTTCTTTTTGAACAAGTTATATCCTTCAATTGCTGTATTCCAGTCATGAGAGTCATCCCACCAAGTCTCAGTTATACCTATCAGGTCATAATTTCCCTCTTGTATTAAGAGTTCAAGTTCGTTCTGTTAGTTTCCCATACTTTGGGCATTAGTATATAGACATTGAAGAGCATGTGCTTCATAGTCTGGCTTTCTTCCTACATGTGTCTGAAGTCTATTATTGGGCGTTATCAGAGCTGTTCTCTCCATTGCAGTGCATGCGCCTATGTCCATTGTTACCCCCAACATTACATCTCCCTTCCCCGTAGGATTCAGTTTAAAGCCCTCCTGATGAAGTTCTTCATGCTGTGGCCAAACACATTCTTCCCAGCCTTTGTGAGGTGCAACCCATCCCTAGCCAACAGCCCATCTTCCAGGAAGTATAGCCCGTGGTCCCAGAATCCAAATCTCTCTCGTCGGCACCACCTTCGTAGCCAGTCATTCACCCGGAGTATTTTTCGTTCCCTTTCTGTCCCTCTTCCAACTACTGGAAGGATGGATGAGAAAACTATCTGGGCCCCAAAGTTCTTGAGTTTCCTTCCCAAAGCTTCAAAGTCTGACGTGATCTCTTCGTAGCTGTGCTTGGCGGTATCATTTGTTCCCACATGGATGAGAAGAAAGGGATCCCTGTCAGTGGGCTTTATGAGTGCAGGCAACCTTTCAGTCACGTCTCTAATCTGTCCTCCCGGGAGACAACATACCTGGCGAGTCCATGGGTCTTCGCGACATACTTGGGTCTCGGTCCCACGCAGCAAGGAGTCTCCCACTACTACCACTCTTCTCTTCTTCTTGTTGTAGGCCTGGGTTTCATCGCCTCTGTTTGACTGACCTTTAGCCTCTTGCTCACTCTCATGCAGGTTCCCCTGTGATTCTTCCTCTGCAGGCTGTCCTCCAGTCTCATCCGCAAGTACCTGGAATCGGTTCCACAGCTCCACTCCTTCCACTGGTGCAGAGTGGCGTCTAGTTCTTCTTCTCCTAACTGTCACCCTTTTCCAAGGAGTAGCCTCTATTCCATTTTTCTTCACCTCAGCATTTCCCACTGCCTCGTCTTGCTGTTGCTCTTCAAGCTTCTGGTCTGCCCTTTGCTGCTGTAGTTCCCCCATTCCGTCCAAGAACTCTTCGTGTTCTCTTATTCCCCAGAGGGTCGACAGTCGCCGCTCCAGTCCACTTACTTTTTCCTCCAGCAGCGTGATCAACTTGCACTTGTTGCAGGTGTAGGCCATGTTGTTCTCAGGCAAGAAAACAAACACTGCACACACCTTGCAGGTCACCACCACTGGAGAGTCTTGTCCTTCCATAGCCTCTTTTCCCTTTTTGTGTCTAGCTTTGTGATTGTTCTAGACCAGCCTGTGCCTGCTCCTCTACTCAGTAGAGGTTAAAAGCCGGGTCCCACTGGTGTGAAAGTGTGTGTTACAAGACAAATAAATGGAAAAAAGTTAGTTAAAATAAAAAATAAAAAAAATGAAAAAAATGAAAAAAAATGTTAGGGGCATCCCCCTTGACCTCCCCTGCCGAACTCCCCTGGCCAACTCCTGTTTGCTCCCCCCGTTCGCTCGCTCTCTGGGAGCTTGCCTGCTTCTGCAGTCCCTGGACCAGCTGGAGCAGCTTGCTCTTCTCTGCTCTGCTCAGCTGGGAGGCGGGAAACAGACTGAAGCTTCCCGCCCAGTCAGCTGCTGGGAGTACTCAGGCCACACCCCTCCAATTCAGTTGGAGCTCTGAGAAGCACCTGGTGAGCTCACAGCCAATCAGAAGGATAAAGGGCAGCCTCCTGGGCTTCCTGCAACCCACTTACCTCTTAGCCTCTGTCTCCTTTGTCTCTTCAACCACTGCAACTCCCCTGGCCAACTCCTGTTTGCTCCCCCTGTTCGCTCGCTCTGTTCGCTCGCTCTCTGGGAGCTTGCCTGCTTCTGTAGTCCCTGGACCAGCTGGAGCAGCTTGCTCTGCTCTGCTCAGCTGGGAGGCGGGAAACCTCAGATCTTTCCGGTATAGTTCTTCTGTGTATTCTTGCCACCTCTTCTTAATCTCATCTGCTTCTGTTAGGTCCCTGCCTTCTTTGTCCTTTATCATGCCTGTCTTTGCACAAAACGTTCCCTTGAGATCTCCGATTTTCTTGAAGAGATCTCTAGTCTTTCCCGTTCTGTTGTTTTCCTCGATTTCTTTGCATTGTTCATTTAAGAAGGCCTTCTTGTCTCTCCTTGCTATTCTCTGGAACTCTGCATTCAGTTGGCTATATCTTCCCCTTTCTCCCTTGCTTTTCGCTTCCCTTCTTTCCTCAGCTACTTGTAAAGCCTCATCAGACAGCCACTTGGCTTTCTTGCATTTCTTTTTCTTGGGGATGGATTTCGTTGCTGCCTCCTGAACAATGTTACGGACCTCCGTCCATAGTTCCTCAGGCACTCTGTCTATCAGGTCTAATCCCTGAAATCTATTCCTCACCTCCACTGTATATTCATAAGGGGTATGATTTAGGTCATACCTGAATGGTTTAGTGGTTTTCCCTACGTTCTTCAATTTAAGCTGAAATTTTGCAACAAGAAGCCCATAACTTTAGTTGTCCCATAATTAATAGGTAATAGATTCTGGGGGGAATATTCAGCCATTGCTGATAGTAATCTATGCAGACCAATCTGGGTATGTGAGAAGAGGATCAGGTCATCAGCACAGAGGAGAAAAGAGAGTTTCTTTTTTTCTACTTTTCCTGGAAAAAATGAGTCAAGACTCAAATCAGAAGCTGTATCATTTACAATTAAATTAAAGGGGAGCCAGGATACATCCCTGTTTAACACCTTGAGATACTGCAGTGTTGTCAGTCCAACAGGCGGAAATCTCACCTGAATATTTGAGTTTTCATGTAACAATTGTAGTAAGATCAAGAGACATATCCATGTTTAACTCCGCCAGTTTAGCCCATTACCTGTTCCTATTAACAGAGTAAAAGGCTGCTTGGAAATCAACAAATGCCACATACAATTTTAACTTTCGTTGGGTTAGATACTTATTAACCCAGTAGTTCTCAACCGGTGGTCCATGGTGACTTTTTCAGTTGTCCACACAAATATATAACTGTATAAAATTAAATACAGAAACCATTGTCAGAGAAAGTTTGTGGGCATCTATATTTATACAGTTCGAATAAAAATGTCTTAGAGTCACCATGTTTACACAACCTTCTTTACAGGGGGAAACATCACAATAAAACCCATTATTTACATTTGTACACTTTTGTACAACAGAAGAGCCACTTAATGGCTAAGTCACAACTAAAAACTCGTTTTCAGTGGGGAGGTGGGAGTGACCTGTCTAGATACGTGCAGTTTGTGACTGTAGATCCCACTATCATGCTGAGTGGTTATCATGTTGTTTGTTCTGTGCTAAATGTGCTGGATTCTTTATAATTTCTGTTGTAAAATGTAAGTTTGCATACAATTTTCAACTTTATGTTCATTAGGGTGCAATCCTATCCAGATCGGCGGATGCCTCTGAATTTAGAGGCAACCACCTATCCACCTGTCCAAAGCAGGGCAGGAGAAGCACAGAGGGGATCGTTCCCTCTGTGCTCCTCCTGCCCTGCATTTTTGGCTAGATAGCCAATTGTGGATGTCTAGCTGCGGGAGGACGGAGCGGGGAAGGAGGCTGCTGTATGACACATAGGATGTGTTGTACAGGCATTTCTGCCCTCCCTGCCCTGGAATGCCTCCAGCCACACCCCCTTTCAGCCACTCTGCACTCCTCTTGTGAGCGCGGAGGATGGGGCTGTTCCGCGCTGCCTCTGAGGCAGCGCAGAAGTGGGGGGCAGTCAGTTCCCAGCAAACAACATATCCTATGGCCATCTAGCCGCTGTCTAGAGGCCATAGGATTGCTCCCTTATTTTATTACACATTTTTCTATTTCATTTCTGGGTTTTTTTACATGGGGATTTTACATCTGTTGAATTTATCAGGTTGTCGTGTATTTGCAACCCAAGCAGTCGAATGTAGAGAAATTTTGGGCCAGCATGACCAGGACTTACACAAATCTGTTAGCACACGCAGTTAGATTTCTTTTGCCACTTGCATCAACTTATACATCAGAGATGGGATTTTCGTGATTGCTGCAAACAAAGTCCAAACAGCCCCTTCATGGATCACTGCTTTGTTGTGGCGAAGGGGCTTGCGTAACTCAGTGAAGTCATAAGCTATGCCACGCAGAGCCACCCAAGACCGACAGCTCATGGCGGAGAGTTCTGACAAAATGTGGTCCACTGGAGAAGGAAATGGCAACCCACTCCAGTATTCTTGCCAAGAAAACCCCATGGAACGTGTCACAAGGCTATGATGCTAGAAGATGAGCCCCTCAGGTCGGAAGGTGTCCAATATACTACTGGGGAAGAGCAGAGGGAATTTCCAAGTAGTGCCAGAAAGAGTGAAGTGGCTGGGCCAAAGCCGAAAGGACACTCAGCTGTGGATGTGTCTGGTGGTGAAAAGAAAGTCCGATGCTGTCAAGAACAATATTGTTTAGGAACCTGGAATGTCAGATCAATGAATCAAGGTAAGCCGGAGGTGGTCAAACATGAGATGGCAAGATTGAACATTGACATCTTGGGCATCAGCGAACTAAAATGGACAAGCATGGGCGAATTTAATTCAGGTGACCATTATATCTACTACCGTGGGCAAGAATCCCTTAGAAGAAATGGAGTAGCACTCATAGTCAACAAAAGGATGGGAAAAGCAGTACTGGGGTACAATCTCAAAAATGATAGAATGATCTCAGTACAAATCCAAGGCAAATCATTCAACATCACAGTATTTCAAGTCTATGCCCCAACCACTGAGGCCGAAGAAGCTGAGGTTGATCGGTTCTATGAAGACCTACAACACCTTCTAGAACTTACACCAAAAAAAGATGTCCTTTTCATCATAGGGGATTGGAATGCTAAAGTAGGAAGTCAAGAAATAACCGGAACAACAGACAAGCATGGCCTTGGTGTACAAAATGAAGCAGGACAAAGGCTAATAGAGTTTTGCCAAGAGAACACGCTGATCATAGCAAACATGCTTTTCCAACAGCACAAGAGAGGACTCTACACATGGACATCACCAGATGGTCAATATCGAAATCAGATTGATTATGTCCTTTGCAGCCAAAGATGGAGAAGCTCTATACAGTCAGTAAAAACAAGACCTGCAGCTGACTGTGGCTCAGTTCATGAGCTTCCTATTGCAAAATTTCAGCTTAAATTGAAGAATGTAGGGAAAACCACTAAACCATTCAGTTATGACCTAAATCATATCCCTTATGAATATACAGTGGAGGTGAGGAATAGATTTCAGGGATTAGACCTGATAGACAGAGTGCCTGAGGAACTATGGATGGAGGTCCGTAACATTGTTCAGGAGGCAGCAACTCAATCCATCCCCAAGAAAAAGAAATGCAAGAAAGCCAAGTGGCTGTCTGATGAGGCTACACAAGTAGCTGAGGAAAGAAGGGAAGCGAAAAGCAAGGGAGAAAGGGGAAGATATAGCTAACTGAATGCAGAGTTCCAGAGAATAGCAAGGAGAGACAAGAAGGCCTTCTTAAATGAACAATGCAAAGAAATGGAGGAAAACGATAGAACGGGAAAGACTAGAGATCTCTTCAAGAAAATCGGAGATCTCAAGGGAACGTTTTGTGCAAAGACGGGCATGATAAAGGACAAAGAAGGCAGGGACCTAACAGAAGCAGATGAGATTAAGAAGAGGTGGCAAGAATACACAGAAGAACTATACAGGAAAGATCTGAATGTCCCTGATAGCCATGATAGTGCGGTCACTGAACGTGAGCTGGACATCCTCGAGAGTGAAGTCAAGTGGGCCTTAGGAAGCATTACTAACAACAAAGCTAGCGGAGATGACAGTATTCCAGCTGAGCTATTTAAAATCCTAAAAGATGATGCTGTTACAAGTGCGGCACTCAATATGCCAACAAATTTGGAACACTCAACAGTGGCCACAAGACTGGAAAAGGTCAGTTTACATTCCAATTCCAAAGAAGGGCAACGCCAAAGAGTGTTCAAACTACCGTACAATTGCGCTCATTTCACATGCCAGCAAGGTTTTGCTCAAAATCCTACAAGCTAGGTTTCAGCAGTATGTGAACCGAGAACTACCGGAAGTACAAGCTGGGTTTCGAAGAGGCAGAGGAACTAGAGATCAAATTGCCAACATTTGCTGAATCATGGAGAAAGCAAGAGAATTCCAGAAAAACATCTATTTCTGCTTCATTGACTATGCTAAAGCCTTTGATTGTGTGGATCACAACAAACTGTGGCAAATTCTTAAAGAGATGGGAGTACCAGACCACCTTACCTGTCTCCTGAGAAACCTGTACGAGGGTCAAGAAGCAACAATAAGAACCAGACATGGAACAACCGATTGGTTCAAAATTGGGAAAGGAGTACGACAAGGCTATATATTGTCGCCCTGTTTATTTAGCTTATACTCAAAGTACACCATGAGAAATGCCAGGTTGGATGAATCACAGGTCGGAATGAAGATTGCCGGGAGAATTATCAACAATAATTGAGAATTATCAATTAGCAGATGATACCACCCTAATGGCAGAAAGCGAAGAGGATCTAAAGAGCCTCTTGTTGAGGGTGAAAGTGGAGAGTGCAAAAGTTGGTTTGAAACTCAACATTAAAAAAAACTAAGATCATGGCCCCATCACTTCCTGGCATATAGAAGGGGAAGAAATGGAAGCAGTGACAGATTTTATTTTCTTGGGCTCTAACATCACTGCAGACGGTGACCATAGCCATGAAATTAAAGGACGCCTGCTCCTTGGGAGGAATCTGGGCACCACACTTTAAGAAGGGTGCAGACACACTGGAGAGGGTTCAGAGGAGGGCAACAAAGATGATCAGAGGACTGGAAACAAAGCCCTATGAAGAGAGACAGAAAGAACTGGGCATGTTTAGCCTTGAGAAGAGAAGACTGAGGGGAGATATGATAGCACTCTTCAAGTATTTAAAAGGTTGTCACAGAGAAGAAGGCCAGGATCTCTTCTTGATCATCCCAGAGTGCAGGACACGGAATCATGGGCTCAAGTGACAGGAAGCCAGATTCCGGCTGAACATCAGGAAAAACTTCCTGACTGTTAGAGCAATACGACAATGGAACCAATTACCTAGGGAGGCGGTGGGCTCTCCCACACTGGAGGCCTTCAAGACGAGGCTGGACAGCCATCTGTCAGGGATGCTCTGACATGGATTCCTGCATTGAGCAGGGGGTTGGACTCGATGGCCTTGTAGGCCCCTTCCAACCCTACCATTCTATGATTCTATAAGCTATGGCAAACCTAGACAGCAAAGTAAGGAGCAGAGACATCACCTTGCTGACAAAGGTCCGTATAATTAAAGCTATGGTTTTCCCAGTAGCAACGTATGGCTGTGAGAGCTGGCCTATAAGGCAGGCTGAGCCCCGAAGAATCGATACTTTCCAACTGTGGTGCTGGAGAAGACTCTTACGAGTCCCCAGGACTGCAAGGAGGTCAAATCAGTCAATCCTAAAGGAAATCAACCCTGAGTGCTCACTGGAAGGATAGATACTGAAGTTGAAGCTCAAATATTTTGGCCACCTAATGCAAAGAGAAAAGTCACTGGAAAAGACCCTGATGCTGGAAAAGATTGAAGGCAAAAGGAGAAGGGGACGGCAGAGGATGAGATGGCTAGATAGCATCACCGATGCAATGGATATGGACTTGAGCACACTCGGGAAGGATCGGAGGACAGGAAGGCTTGGCATGCTCTGGTCCATGGGGTCACGAAGAGTCGGACACGACTGAACAACAAAGTCCAAACAGAGGAATTGGCTCACAGAGGAAAGTGATATTCATTGTGCCTTATCAAGTACCACTCCAAACATTGAAAAGCTTGTCAGTGAGAAGAGAATCCAAACATCTAAGAAATAAATTAAAAACCAAAATATGTCTGCTGATTTTAATCATGTCTCAACCAAAAATAAAAAAATAAAAAAGGAGGTGGTGTATGAAAATTTATGACTGGCCTGGTGGTCTGTGGGCTGAAACGAGTTGAGAACCACTTTATTAACCAAGTGGTCTAATACAAAACAACGATGCATTGTTGAATAACCAGCTTGGAACACAGCTTGTTCCCCAGTACATCCATAATGTACTGGGGGAGGCTCTCATGCTATGAGGGGGGATATAGATGTTAATTGTGATTAAGGAGAAACTATTTCCTGACCACAATCTTGCTATTAATAGGGGCAGAGCAACTTCCACCTTAATCTTAATCTTATCAAGCCTTCATTTTTGGTTTAAAAGAATAGTAACGCTACCAGCTGGGCAGCCCCTAGAGGACAGCTCTTTTGCAGGGAGGGTCCAAGTTGTATGACCTTCTACATAGATCTTATCTATTTGTGAGTCAATTATCCACGTGTCCTGTATACAGATAACACCATGCTCCTGAAGTAATTTTAGAAATTCTCTATCATATTTGTGGATATTCCAGCCTGCAACGTTCCACACTAAAAAAGGAAGGCCCTTCTGTTGCATCACAGAATCACAGAATAGTAGAGTGGGAAGGGGCCTACAAGGCCATCGAGTCCAACCCCCTGCTCAATGCAGGAATCCGAGTCAGAGCATCCCCAACAGATGGCTGTCCAGCCTCGTCTTGAACGCCTCCAGTGTGGGAGAGCCCACCACCTCCCTAGGGAATTGGTTCCATTGTCGTATTGCTCCAACAGTGAGGACATTTTTCCTGATTTTCAGCCGGAATCTGGCTTCCTGTCACTTGAACCCATGATTCCGTGTCCTGCACTCTGGGATGATCAAGAAGAGATCCTGGCCTTCTTCCCTGTGACAACTTTCAAGTACTTGAAAAGCACTACCCTATCTCCCCTCAGTCTTCTTTTCTCAAGGCTAAACATGCCCAGTTCTTTCAGTCTCTCTTCATAGGGTTTTGTTTCCAGACCCCTGATCATCTTTGTTGCCCTCCTCTGAACCCTCTCCAGTTTGTCTGCATCCTTCTTAAAGTGTGGTGCCCAGAACTGGACACAGTACTCCAGATGAGGCCTAACCAGTGCTGAGTAGAGGGGAACTAGTACTTCCCAGGATTTGGAAGCGATGCTTCTATGAATGGAGCCCAAAATAGCATTGGCCTTTTTTGCAGCCACATCACATTGTTGGCTCATATTCAGCTTGTGATCGACAACAATTCCAAGATCCTTCTCGCTTGTAGTGTGGTTGAGCCACGTATCCCCCATCTTGTAACTGTGCATTTGGTTTCTTTTTCCTAGGTGCAGAACTTGGCATTGATCCCTATTAAATGTCATTCTGTTGTTTTCTGCGCAGCGCTCCAGTCTATCCAGATCACTTTGAATTTTGTTTCTGTCTTCCGAAGTATTAGCTATCCCGCCCAAATTTGTGTAATCTGCAAATTTGATCAGCATTCCCTGCACCTCCTCTTCCAAGTCATTAATACAAATGTTGAAGAGCATTGGGCCCAGGACTGAGCCCTGCGCTATCCCACTCGTGACCTCTCCCCAGTTTGAGAAGGTCCCATTGATAAGCACTCTTTGAGTCCGATTCTGTAGCCAACTGTGGATCCACTGGATCGTTGTTTCATCTAGCCCACTTTGAGCTAGTTTGCTCATCAGGATATCATGGGGCACTTTGTCGAAAGCTTTGCTTAAGTCCAAGTATATGATGTCTACAGCATTCCCACGGTCTACAAGGGAGGTGACTTGATCAAAAAATGAGATCAGATTTGTCTGGCAGGACTTGTTTTTGACAAGTCCTGATTAGCTGAGGCTTGTCAATTACTAGGTGGGGGGATCTCTTGCTTCTTTAGGGTCCAATGATGGAATAGGAGGGTTAATGTGGGATGAACTGGAGATCTGTTTATCCCTGCCTTGTGGGAAATAAAAGCTTTTATCCTCACCTTTGCTTGAGTGGAGTGGTTCAATCTTATCAAAAGAATGGTGTGACCTGATCACATTAGATTGTATTGGGGGGACTGAGATGGTCTCTGAATAACTTAATGTATGGGCCTCATTTGCTCCCAACTCTTCCTTATCCAGGTATCTGATTTCCTGCCATCCACACTCCCTATAACTGGGGCGGGACTTAGCCACGCCACTTTCCTGCTGGACTTCCTTGAGTATTCCACACTTGTTAAAACCAGAATGAACCTCCATGCCCACCTGTACCAACCTGTGAGGTAGGGGCTCAGTCCTTTGGCAGGCTGTGCATTGCTGTGTGCAGATACTTGAGTCCTTGACTGGAGGCTGCTGTTTTACAAGGTCCCTTGATTCTCCCTCTTTCTTTGAAAATGCATAGACTTGAGTGTGGAAATTTTCTCCCCTAACGTTTAAATCCTTCATGGGGTTGATTGCGTTTAGGGGATCTGCTGAAAGTGCATCCTGCCGATGCAAATCAGAACAGGCCTTCTCTCCATCCCAAATTTTCAAAACTTCTAGGCCAGTTTTGCCTGACTGAAGCTCTGTAGCCTGCTTGGACTTGGTCAACAAAACCATTTTTTAGAGATGAAAGTCTCCACAAGGTATCTTGCTGAGCTGTGAGATAAAGGTTGGAGAAACTATCAATCCAACCTCTTCCATAGATAGGTTACCATGGAATATATCTCTGCCATTTATAAAGGTCTCCATACTGGTGGTGCTTTGCAATTTACCCGCGACTGGGATATTCTTAGTCGGTCTAAGGCAGTGGTTCTCAACCTTTCCTCATGTTGTGGTGACCCCCAACCATAAAATTATTTTCGTTGCTACTTCATAACTGTAATTTTGCCACCACAAACCTTTTTCCCAAGAGATCTTATGCTCTTTCAGAAATGAACCAACTGTGTGAAATACATCATGTGCAGTAGTTGTCGTTTCAAGAGGTTTGCAAAAAAGAAACTCATCTTTAAAGTCGCCATCATTAATATACCTCACGTATACCAGTAATTGTGAACAGTTTGCAACATCTGTAGATTCATCAAGCTGGATACTAAATATTGGAAGTGGAGCAGATTTAATTTCCTGGATTACCTGATCAAGAATATCAGCAGACATGTCATCTATTCTTCTGCGGACAGTGTCGTTAGATAAGGAAATTGCACTCAATTTCGTAACAAATTCGTCTCCGATCATAACTCGAACAATGTCTTTGGCTGCTAGCAACAGTAAATCCTCAGCAATCTTCACCTTCCCATGGTACAGATTTTTTTTTTTGCAGTAGTTGATGATTTTACAGTACATGATTTTACATTTACCCAGTAATTATAATTCATGAAGTGTCGTTTTACCTCCAATACTGCTGCTTTCAACACAGGTTGAGAACCGCTGCCCTAGAGTTTTTAATCTCCTCAAATGCTAAGCCAGCCCTGCATCCCACATAATGCATGCCGCCTGACAGGTAAAGTCTGATGACTCAATATTGATTCTGGTAACTCTTGATTACTGCAGCCTGATAAAGTTCAAGAGTGTGGTGAAAAGAAATCCATGGGATGCTATCAGTGGTCCTGTGCCATTCTGGCTGTGCAAATAAAGGGAGAGCCTCTCCCTCTGGACCTTTTATTTTCTTGCTGGCACAGTCAGTGAGGTGCCACACAGGGGTGGGCATGGTTTCTTTGTCTTTGCAGCAAGCATTGTGCAAAGGTGGGAGCCCACACTGGTGGGGGTGTTTGTTGGATCAGGGCTGAGGAACTGTACTGTAGTATTCTATCCCAAGGTCAAGCCTTGGTGGTGGTTGTAGGACAGTTGTGAAAACAGGTGTAGGAATAAAAGAAAGGCATCATAACCGGAGCATGGTAAGCAGCTGAACTGTTCCGTGATAAACTAAGAAAATCTAGGGCTGGATGCACAAGATACATAGTTCATACTCAGATAGGTTACCTAAGTGCAGCCCAATAAGTAATAATATATTTTAGCTGTTGAAGTCTGTTCGAGATGTGCAACAGTTGCCCACATAGGCAGACACCTAGTATCATGTGCAATGGGAGAAAAATTCAATACTAAAGATACTAATGAAACTAGGGGCTACTTTCACCATGCTAAGATTTGAATCTGGGATCCATTTTGGATTAGATCCAGATTTAGTCATGTGCAATGGGAGTTCCCCACCTCTCCTTCCCATAGCAGCCCCTCCAGACTCCCATAATGTTACACAGTGGGTTAGGGGACCTGCTGAATGGAGTGAACTGTAGTGTGTGTGTGTGTGTGCGTGTGTAGGATTCCCAAATATTGAGCAGAAGCCTTCTATCAACTGAAGGCAGATCTTGGATCCAACCCCCTTCGTTTGCTTGTTTGTAACAGTTAGCCTCAGTGCAAACTAATTGGTAATTTAAAGTCTCAAAATTATAAAGCCGATTTTGCGAGCACCAGAAGATGCCAATTCCTTGGGATCACCTTATCCGGGACGTGAGAACATCTATCGTAATGGGAGACACGTGCGCGCTTTCCCTACCCAGCCCTATAGTGCTTCATAGAACCGAGGGGAACTGGCTTGACGTAGCGTCGCCCCTGTTTACACGACCATCTGCTCAGACTGCTCTTTCCCCCTACAATCCATTGCGGTCAATGGGCGCTTCGGAGCACGCTCCCACCCGCCCTCGTTTCCCTGCTGCGCCCTATTAGGGGATTGGATGCGGGAGCGCTCGCGACACCCGCCCAGCAGCGGAGGGAGGCTCACGCCCGCAGATCTCCTCCCCGTCACACCTGGCTCAGTTCCGACCGCTCCGTTTCAGTTAACGGCTTAAACGTCTCCTCCATTCGAACGTCTTCGTTTACTTCTCTCCTCCCCCTGCCCTAGCCCAAATTACGTAATCATAGGTGCTCGGAGAAGCGTTGTCGCTGAGCATTGTGGGGGTTGTAGTTTGGTAATGAGGCAGGAACTGCCAAGATGTGTTCGTTTCGGGGTGTTTTCCGATGGTCTTAGGCGACCCCTGTGAAAGGGTCGTTCGACCCCCCAAAGTGGTCGCGACCCACAGGTTGAGAACTGCTGGTCTAAGGGGAGTGTTTTAAGTTCCGACAAAGAACTCATCTCTGCCAGAATGCCAACTGGCGGGTCGATAAATGCAGTATTTGAAGACTTTTAAAGCATCTCTGACTTTTAAAAACTTCTAAAGCATCTCTGACTGGCTGTCCAGTTTCTGCTTGAAGACCTCTGGTGATGGAGAGCCTGCTGTCTCTCTAGGCAGTTGGTTCTATCGCGACTATTCTGACCACCAGTAGGTTTTCCTGAGGTTCAACCGAAATCTGCCTTCAGGTAACTTAAGCCTGTTATTTCGTGTCTTACAGTCTTGGATGATAGCTAACAGGTTGCAGCCCTCTTCTCTGTGGCAACCCTTTAGGTTCTTGGAAAGTGCAATCATATCTTTGACTTGGATTCCTGCATTGAGCAGGGGGTTGGACTCGATGATCTTATAGGCCCCTTCCAACCCTACTATTCCATGATTCTATATCCCTCCTCAGTCTTCTCTACTCCAGGCTACACATACCGGTTCCTTCAATCTTTCTGCGCAGGACTTAGTTTCTAGTCCCCTGATCATTTCTGTTGCCCTTCTCTGAACTCATCTCTTAAAGTGTGGTATCCAGAAGTGGCCCTTCCCTACTGGGACCCATTTTGAAGTATTGTTAAGACTCCTCCCTCTCCAGGATGAGGAGCAGTGCAGCTGCCATTCAGGAGGCAGACTGCAGCCACTGCCAGGTCTGGCCCGAGAGCTTAAGAGTAGCAAGGATGTTTAACCTGGTTACAGTTGGGGCATCTTGGGGTGGGGGGGGCAGCATCAGTGAAGCACAGAGGAAACTGAGGCTCTCACTGGCAAGGAGTAGGTGGTGTTGGGAGCTTATGAACAAAATGCTCTAACCCGGGGGGGCAGAACCTTAGGCCCAGGGGCCTAATCCAGGCTTCCCCAGAAGGCCATGCTCCACGTTTGGTGGTTTTCCAGCTTCTGTGCATTCCCCGGCCTCTTCTAAAAAGGTTGAAATGCCTCTCCTAAGGTTCAGTTAGTGGCAACAAGAGCTTTACGCTCAAATATGCTGGGGGGTTTTCACCCTGCCCACCACTGGAATACAACCCCCGAGAGCTTCTCCAAAATGGAATTCCGCCCTTGGGCTGAAGGAGCTTCTGCCCCCTGCTCTACCCAAAGGGGCCTCCAGTTTGTGCTCACAGTGAGGGTCCCATGGCCAGCAGGAAATGCACCTTCTCCTTGAGCTAACCTGAGAAGACATCACTGCACCAAATAAAAGGCACAATGCAGAAGGGAGAGATGAGGCAGCACATGTATTTTGCAGCCTGATGGCACACTAACAGTAAGCCAAGCAAAGACACTGAGCCCAAAGTACCCGACACCCCACTCAAAAGGAATCGAACCGAAGTGCCCCACCTTTTTTGCGAAGGCTCACATTCTGACTCTCAAACATCTGGACAGACTCGCCCACAAAGAGGATTTTCTCAGCAACACGCACAGGGATGTAGGAGGGCAACATTTCTATCCGTAGAGAGAACTGTTTTGGAGAACGGGCCAACATATTCTCCTCTTCAATCAGCCTCTGTTGGAACAAGGAACAGGGGGTGGGAACACGATAATGGGGAAATCTAAACATAAAACTGTCAAAACCCTTTCCCCCCCAAGGGCTTTGGGTAGAACCGCACCTTTTGGGGGACTGGCTATCAAGAGGGAGGTGGAGCTTGCAAAGCTGTGGTACGAGGGACAGAGCCAAGGGGGGAGGAGGGGAAAATAGTCTTTCCCAGCAAGCCATGACTGAGGGACCAGGATAGAAATCTCAAGGTTTTGAAGGACATCATATTTGTCAGAGAATTGTCTTAAACCCCACATCTTTAACAGTTAATGTAGAACAGTACTAAACAGATCTCATAGGGTATCAAAATCTCACCATATCCTGCAGTTCTCGCAGTTGTTTCCCTGTCAGCCCTCCAATGCCCAGGTCATCATCGTCCTCTTCAGGCTGGGCAGGGACAATCCCTGAAGATGGGCCTGGTTTAATGAAGAACTCCTCATGCTGGTCCAAGAGCAACCCATGCAGCATCCAAGCAGAGAGCTGCTTATACATAACGGCATGACACATGGCTAAGACCCTGGAGGTGTGGGGAGACAAAAGGGGCACAGAACCAGAGCTGGGGTGGGGGAATGGGAGCTGGCATCCAGTCTGAGGCCAGGAAAGGGAGCTGGCATCACTCCTCTCTGAACGGCTGTGAATTCCAATAAAAGCCCCAAGGGATCCAAGCACTGCAAGCTGTAGCCACACTGAAGCTAGTTCAACCGAGGTCCAGGAGGCCGAACTTCCCCCTGTGGATCATCTCCAAAGGGAGCTGGGGAGAACAAGTGCCATAAAAGCTGCAGTGGCACTTCAGGAGGATTAATTTATCGGGGGACAGACTCCTGGGACCTAGAACTTGGCGTTCCTGTCCAGACTTGGAATGGCTCCCGCCCAGAAGGCCTCGGGAAGCAGGGAACTCAATGGACGTCCCTTACTTTTCGAGAGCACGCCGCACAGGTGGCAGGCCGCCACGGCTGTATCTGTTGACAGTCTCCAAGATTTGACAGCCATGAATCTGCAAAGGAAATAGCTCCAGTCACATCACTTCCTAGGGAAGAAATCCAAGGGTGCTCCAACGCTAGCTGACACCTGCACTCCAGAAGGCCCGCTCCTCCCCTCATCTCCTGCTAACCCAGAGGGGAAGGAAGTCACTTTAAGCTCTCATCCACATATAAACACCATTCCTATTTTTCTGTGGATGGGGGCAGCAGGTCTTGGGCTGGATCCAGGATCTGCCTTCCGTTGATGGAAGGGCTCTGCTCACCGACAGTGCCTCCACCCACTTTTGGGGGATCTCCCCTCCCCACTGCACCTCAGCTGCACCGCTGCACCATTCAGCATGGTCCCCCTGACCTTCTGTGTAGCATTTTCAAGGAGCTAGAGGGGTTGCCATAGGGGGAAGGAAGTCAGCTTCCACCAGCCCAATTGCATATGCTTCAATCTGGATCCAACTGCTCCTGGGCAGGCCTCTGTGAAAAGAGGAAGCCACTGCCAATGGAAACCAAGGCGCCTGGCTGTACCTTCTGGGTCTTTATCTGCTCCACCACAATCATCAATGAAGGGAAAAGGAGCTGAAACTGCAAAACAAGAAGCTGCATGTAAGGACAGTTTTGCTAGTTAGACTGGGGCGGCGGCGGCGGTGAACATTGGGCTTAATGTAAAAAGTAGACGGAGGGCATCCTCAGATGGGTCACTCCTCCCACTTGCTCCAGTATGCAAAAACAGCCTTGTTTCGCAAGGCTCTCCTATTCCATGTGTGAGAGTTTCTCCCAGTTTGGAGATATATCACAGCAAAAGAGAACAGGCTTGGAACCAAACAAATCCAGGAACTGCTCATCAATAATGCAACTCATTTGTAGTTAGAATCAGAAGAAACAAGAGGACAGAAGAGAGGCATCCCCAGGACTCAGCTATTCTAGCTCAAACCCCGAGAGTCAGAAAGCCCCACTCCAATCCCCAGCAGAATGCAGCACCAACCGAGGGGAACCTGCATCCACTGAAGAAAGGGAACTTATCGTGGCAAGCCTTACATTCCGTCTCCCTACAGTGAAGGAGAGTATCCCTGCATGGCAGGGCTGGCACCCACCAGGACCCCCACAAGCGCCCACCAGACCCCCATTGTCTCGCCTCCCGCCAGACTCGGCAGAGAGAAAGCAGGAAGTCAGCAGATCAGGGGGCTTCTTTATTGCTGAGGTGAAGCAGTGGGGATGCAGAAGTGGCAGCAAATGCAATGGGGAGAGTGTGGTGGAACAACGGGGGTGAAACGGGGGGTAATGGGGGGCAGAAGCAGTCGGGGCAAGAAGAAAGGAGGGGAAGCAGGTGAAAGGAAACCCTGATCGGGAAGAACGGGGGCAAGAAAAGTGGGAATTCTAGAAAGGGGGCAAGAAAATATGCCCATGGGGGCCCCCCCCCCCATAACATGAGCGCAGCCTTGAAAAGAATTGTCATGTGCGTCCATGGGACTGAAAAGGTTGCCTACTGCATCATATGGGATGCCCAGAAGTGGTATCCATCCTAGGGTGGACCCTTCACTGCACTGGATCCCAAAGCTGAGCCTGCTGAAGCATTCCCCTTCAGAAGGACCTTTGGCAGAGAAAACGTGTTCAGCTTGTAGTGCTGCATGCCGAGAACCATGTAGACACCCTACAAATATCAACTAGGGGTGCATTAGTGCTAAAGAAAGCAGACGTGGTAGTACTTCTTGTGGAATGGACCATAATACCCCAAGGTACAGCAGAAACAGATGCCTCATAGTACACAGATGGATACTGTGATCCACTTGATAATACTCATTCCTATGGTAGATAGGTGAAAAGAAAGAGAAACAAACACGGAAGACCCTGGTTCATCTGAGGATGTATGAAGATATATGAAGACCTTGACTGGTCTTCATACATCTAGCTGACACCACTTTCTCTCCTTCAGATGGTTCAGGTAAAACAAAGGTAGGACCAGCTCTTACACTTGTCGAAACAAGTTCACCTTGGAAAGAAAGAAAGGGTCTGTTCATAACTGAATCAGGGTGGAACATACAGAGCTCCTTCCTTGCCAAAAGAGTTCCTGGCTCCAATACGCTACATGTGAGTAGTGATTGCCACAAAATAGCACCTCTAAGACAAGCTTTTTCAAGGACACTGTGAAAAGTGGCTCAAACAGACGTTGTGTTAAAGCTCTCAGCGCTTTGTGAAAATCCCATATAAGGGATCTGTAAACTGTTGGAGACTTGGGAAGAGAAGCTCCACACAGGAATGTTTTCATTTTTGGACAATCGGAAACCAGGTCCAGAGGTCCTGTCTGGACTATTGTGAAGGCTTCCAACTTGTCGGTTGAGCATGTTTGGACCCAGAGCCAGATCTCTGCCTAACAGGAGGAAAGCCAGTACTATCCGAATCTCTGCTTCTAAAGGAATCAATCCTTTCCCCCTGATGAATTCTTTCTGTATATATGGTTGGATACCAGGAAGACATGATGGTATCCACCCCTCTGCTGTCATAACCATTGCCCTTCAAGATCAACTTCTCAACTTCAAAGATTGCAGCTACAGTCAGGTGGGGTCTAGATGTAGTGTGACACCTTGGCTTTGCAACTCCTTCCAAAGAGCCCCCCCCCCCCCCCCGTGACATTTCCATCTAAGAACCATACCTGCCAGAGCCAGTTTATAGCCTACAGAATAATCTCTGCCCTGATCTTTGCAGCTCAGTTGGTGGAAAAGCATACAGGAGATACCTAGACCACTGAGTCTGAGGGCCTCTATTTCCTCGGCCCCTTCACACTGGAATCTGGCAAAGAATCCACCCCATTGTTGTCTAGAAACAGGTCCACCTCCATACACCCCAAAATGATGATGTCTCTGAAGAACTATGGAGGCAAACTCCACTTTCACTAATCCAAGGTCCTGGCAGCTTAGCCAGTCTGCCTTGCTGTTGAATTCTTCATACATGTGCTGTAATAATAGGGATACCAGATGCTTTTCTGCCCAATTATAGGCAGCACCAACTCAAGAGATCAAGGGTGCCCCCCCCCCCCATGAACGCATGCTCTCCCTGTTGCCTGGTCTGCAGGGCTAGACAGACCACCCTCAATTCCAACAAATGTAAGCTGCCGCTGGCTGCCTCCCGAGACCTCGTCATCACCCCCTTGCAGTGAGCTTGCATCTGCGGTTGCCTGCACCCCCGGCAGCCTCCCTGATCCTAGAGCTAGCAACACCCACCACCCCGTTTTTAAACCTCCACAGCCACAGCAACTGCGTAGTGCTCCTGCACTGTTCTCTCTGCCTGAAAAGGCAAGAGGAGCCACAGCAAGAGCCTCCTGGCTCTGTGCCTGAGATCAAAGGCTGCTGCAGATGTACCAGGGAATTGCTTCTGAATGTGGGGAGAACATTGGCGCCCTGATCACCTGGGGCATCTTCGCCCTCCTTTCCTGTGGAAAATAGACCAGGCCTGAAAGGTGGCTTTTCTGAGGATTTGCAAGGAACCCAGTGTGAGTATAGTGAAAGCCGGTGTGGTGCAGTGTTTAGACTAGGTCTAAACACTGGACCAGTGTTGGGCTAGGACTCAGGCGACCAGTTTCAAATCCCCACTCAGCCATGAAGCTCACTGGGTGACTTTGGGCCAGTCACTGACTCTCAGCCTAACTTACCTCACAGGGCTGTGATGAGGATAAAATGGAGAGGAGGATCATGTACACCGCCTTGGGCTCCTTGGAGGAAAGGGCAGGATATAAATGTAACAAATGAAAGATAAATAGCCCATGCTGCTCCAGAGGCTAGGGGCCATCATATCTCTGATCATCGTATCTCCATCAGGAAAGACATCATATGAGCAGATTGTCTACATATTGCAGATGTGCTCCTTCTGAAGCCTCAAGTGAGCCCCGAGTGCCACCATCGGCTTTGTGCACGAATGTGGCGCAGGTGAACATCCAATGGGCAACACTTTCTGGCAGTACTCCCCCCACCAGGCAAAGCAAAGTGATTTTCGAGTGAATCAGAATATGGAAGTATGCTTCTGTCAGACTGAAGGAAACTAGGAACTCCTCCTTGCAAATGGGTTTCATAGCTGTCTTCAGGGCGTCCATGAGGAATTCGCTTTTCTTTTTGAACCAATTTAACTGTTTGAAGTTTAAGACCACTCTCCAAATCCCCATTCTTTTTGGGACTGTGAAGAAGAGCAGGTGCTGGAGAAGCAATGAGCTGATGGAAACTGTTACAGATAGGTGATGAGTTGCAACACCAGCAACTGGCTTTCTTCTGGTAGGTCACGGGGGGCATAATGAAATCATCAAGAGGAAACTATGGATTTCTGGATGAGACAGATAATCTAGGTCCATTTCAATCTGGCTAATGGACTGCTTTAGTTGCCTTGGTGGACAATCTATGCCAGGAAGTGGACAGGGGGAGGGTGCCCCTGTTGGTTCTGCTGGACCTCTGACGGGGTTTAATACCTTTCACCATGGTATCCCTCTGAGGCATCTGTCTGAGATGGGACTGGGAGGCACTGTTCTTTGGTGGCTCCGGCCATTCTCAGAGGGCCTATTTCAGAAGATGGTGCTCGGAGAGTCCTCGTTGACTCCGTGGCTGTGGGCCTGTGGTTGTCCTTCAGGGTTCCGTATGCATGACATGAACATACACATGAAACCGTTGGGAGAGGCTGTCCAGAGTTTGGGCACTTGGTGCCACCAGTATGCTCTCTCCCTCCTTTCCATCTAAATCCACGAAAGCTGTTCTAGTTCTAACTCAGTCCTGTGCACTGGAAAGGATGGGGGTGAACAAACTGAAGTTTAATCCAGACAAGGCAGAGGTGCTCCTGGTTAGTCAAAAGGGAGATCAAGGAGTAGGGATGCAACCTGTGCTGGATGGGGTTACACTATCCTATTCACCCAAACTGCGAGACTCAGGCTTGCAGTTTGGGTGTACTCCTGGCCTCAGCTCTGAACCTGGATGCCCAGGTTTCACCAGAAGTGTATTTGCACAGCTGAGGCTGTTGCGCCCACTGTACCCGTTCCTAGAGATGTATAATCTAGACACTGTTACATGTTTGGACATGTCACACGTACTGCAACACACTCTTATGTGGTGCTGCCTTTGAAAACTGTTCAGAAACTTCAGCTGATCCAGAATGCTGTGGTCAGATTGTTGACCAGGAAGCACGTGACTCTTGTTCACTGGCTACTGATCCAGGAACAATTCAAAGTACTGGTTATGACCTTTAAAGTTCTATACTGTTCTTTTACAATGTTTTAATTACGGGGTTTTATTCTTTTATCTTGCTGTTCACCGCTCTGAGATCTTTGATGTAGAGCGGTATATAAATATTGTAAATAAATAAAAATACAACTTGAGATTGGGCTACCCAAAAGACTGCCTTCTCCCATACAAGCCTGCCTGGGTTTTTAGTTCTTTGGGGACGCCCTTCAATACCGCTACCTTCAGAGGTCTGCTTGGTGGTGATGTAAGAGAGGGCCTTCTTGGTGGCTGCTCCCAAGCTGTGGAACTCTGTGCTGAGGGAGGCCAGTTTGGCTTGGCTCCCCCTCTGCTGTCCTTCCACTGTCAGGCAGCTGTTCAAGCAGGCCTTCGGCTTGTGAAATGGTCTGTTGGATGGGGTGCTGCTTTTATCCTGTAATTTGAGTTTTTAATGTATCTGTTTTATTATTATGTTTAACTGAGTTTTAATCTTTTATTAGAATGTTTATATGACTGTTAGTCGCCTTAAGCAACATTTTCTTGGGGGACAAGAGGGGTGTAAATCAAATAAATAAATGTGATGTCCAGAACAGAACCCTCCCTTACACTGGCCCGGTTTGCATGAACCGGTGGCATATCATGGGTTAATTAACCCATTTCCCGTGATGCGTGCCATGGCCATATTGAATGTTCAGCATCCAATCTACGTGACATCTGAAAGCACACATTATAGGTTAATTGTGGATTAAGCAACTAGAATAAGTAGTTAGGTTAACTGTGGATTGTTTAACCCTCAATTAACCTACAGACCTGGTCTGCATGTAATGACAACCCATTGGTTGTCAGGGATGTGCATGCACACTGCCTGCAGCATGCCTGCCTCTTCCGCTTTGTTGTTGGGTTAACAGCTGTTTTGCTTAGCTCCTCAACAAGGCAGCAGCCCAGGTTCTCACGTTACACTGCACAAACTACAAAGGAGCTGACTGTGGGTTGTGCTGTAAAGCAGAAGAGGTGGGATTAAACCGATGAGTTGCCGTTCCTTGCGAACCAGGTCTATAGGTTAAGCATGGGTTAGACAACTCAGTTAACCTAACTACTAATTGTAGTTTAACTACGGTTTGTTAACACGTGCTTAACCTGTAATATCTGGGTTCAGACATCAGGTAGCAACCCACAATCTGTGTGTGAATACTGAAAATGGCTGCAGAATGCACCTGGAATGCACGACAGCAAATCATGGGATAATCAATTAAATCATAATTTGCCACTGTTACATGTGAATGGGTCCTTTGTGTAGGGCCCACTGGTTAATCTGAAGAGTTGTGCCGACTGCTGCCTTCTACCACCTCTTCGTGCTTAAGATGGCGCCTTGTGAAATGCCCCAATGCTGCTGCTTAGGCTCTAGTCCTCTTCCAGGAAGGTCTAGCGGTTCTTGTTCTGAACTGTGCCCAGGAGGGACAAAATGGGAAATTATTCTGCCCAGAGCCCCTCCACTCCCCCTTCTTGAAGGCAGTGCCTCTGGCTCCTAGAGCAGCCTAGGAAGCTGTGTTCAAAGGCTCCTGCCTGCTTCCTAGGATGCACTAGGAACAAGGCTTCTATGGCAGGAACCACCGAGCTTGTTTCTGGAGCATTTTTCTTAAATCATTCCAGGTCACAGAGTGTGGGATGTCAGGATCCTTCAGAAAGGGAGTGGATATGGGGAAGGGCCAGGAGCCAGGATTCCTGGGTGCTCTGAGAACGGGTGTTCTGGGAGGAGTGTTGGGTTTATCTGATCAAAGCAGGTTCCAGGCTTCTGAAACGCTCACTCACACAGTTCCCACCCAAGAGCGAGTTGCATACAAGTCATACGTGAATGTGCAGGTCGGTGTGTATGCACACACACACGTGCAGCCCTGCCACCTGAGCACACACCTGATGTGGCCCCTGGGGACACAAAGATGGTGCACCCATCTTAGATGTCAGAGCGCCCTCTGCCTGCCAGCCACCTTGAGCTTGCTGCCTGCTTCCCAAACATCTCTGGTCAAGAGACCCTCTCTGAGCTGCTTGGAGATTCCCCTCGCAGGCTGTGTCTCAGCACTGTGTGGGGGCTGGGCTTGCACTTGCCAAACCCACTTGCAGACTTTGGGAGGCAGCGGCTTTGTCAGCAGTGGGCAGTAAGGATGACCCTCCCCACTCACCCCTGCTGTCCGTGTCACAGGGGCTCCACACCCACCAGAAGGGGCAGATAAGCGCAGTCCCTGTGCCACAGAAACTGCGTGTCGCCCAGGGGCTTCTCCTGCACTTCGCCCAGGTCCTTGGCTGCTCAGGAGGCCGTCACATCTCAAAAGGAAGACCTTACTTCCCAGGCATATGACTGCTTGCCTCCGCCTCCGCCCCTCCCCAAATGAAACGCATGGCAGGACGGGGCCATCTCCCCACACAGACAGAATTTATTTCCTTGTGGCCAATGGACAATATGGCTCTGAGACGGCTTAGAAACAACCCTCCGCTGGCTTTCTGCCCACTTTAACTGATCTGAAAAAGGAGGGGGCTGCAAGGGGCCTGGTCAAGAAAAATTAGCAAAGGTCGACCAAGGCGTTGTTCTTTGGCGCTGGGCAGGATGAGAACTAGAAGGGCATCACTGCTACACTGGACAGAGTACACAAGGCTGCTTCGTGTAGCCTACTTACTGAAGCAAGCGGGAGGATCAACACATATGAAGATATCCTCAATCAACTGTCGTAAAGGGTCACCCAGGCCCCATTTAACAAGAGCAACCCCCCCCCCCCCAGCCCTCAGTAAGCCTGCTTGAATCCCTCATCTGTAGTATTTCAGATGTATATGTGGGCCATCCCAGTGCATGGCACCATTTTCCCCCAAGCTTTGCATGTTCCCCACAACTCCATTTTGCATGGGGCCCCAGTTAGTGGATCTTTGGCATCTAGTAAAAAGAACAAAGTAGATCCTGCAAGGCTGAAATCTGCCCATGCCTGATCTAGGCAAGCTTCTTTTCAGAACGCAGCAGTAGAGAGAAGCTCCTGCTCTATCACTGAGATGGCAATTTCTCCAGCAGAGGGGAGTTATAAGCAGGCAGAACTCACCTGGTCTAGGGAGTAGTTGACATGCGAGATGGTGAGGTGAGGATCAGCCAGAAACTGCCAAAAACAAAGGGATGAAGGTGTGAGAGGCCAGAATAACCCTTTGGGCCGAAATTCCCAAAATACAAGCAGGGCGGAGCAGGAGCTTGTTGCCAGGAGAGTAACATTCCACCAGTTTATGTGCTCCCCAGCACCTTGGCTCCAAAAAGTTTCATTTTAACGGAAAGGGTGAGCTACCAAGGATTGATCTGCATAGGGCAAATCAAATTGCCCCTTTTTCCTATTAAAAACCGTAATGACACAGACAAAGGAGTGGCCCCTGGCCACTATTCTGCTACCATGGGACCTCCTGAGATCGTAATTGCCCAATGCCCCTCTGGTTCTGGTCGATGGCCTTGTAGGCCCCTTCCAACCCTACTATTCTATGATTCCAGTGTGAGCAAAGCCTCACTATACTAGCTATTGAATTGGCCACTGACAGTCCTAAGTACAGACACTGCATAAATCCCACTACCAGCATGCATCCCGTTCTTTTGTTCAAGAAGCACATTCATGTGCCTGAGAACTACCCTTCCAGGACCACCCCATTTTCTTCAGTCTTCTGTCACTCAAACACATAACTGTTAGTCTTGCCTTCTCGTGCCAAGTAGTCTCCTCCTTCTCCTCCCTTATGTTTGTGAGTTTCCACCCTAGAATCTGCATCTCTGATCTCCCAGCAAAAAAATAGGAAGGTCTGGGTATATCTCTTTCCTGTCTTTTACTTTCATACCCTGCTTTCTTCAAGTTCCACTGCAAGTACTCCATTCCTTCCTTTTCCTACAAAGCCAAAGATTTTGTGTATTACGGGTTAACACTTTTCGTTTTTAGATTGTTTTACGGTGTTTATTTGTATTTATATCATTGTGCTGATCATGGGTTATATTTATTATGGGTTTTCTGTTATATTGATTATGGATTTCTGTATTTGTGCATATAAGTCACTTCAAGACAGCTTTTTGTGATGGGAAGCAACACATAAATGTAAAACATAATACCATGCAGTTGTGCCACTCACTCGATAACACCTCTCTCTCCTCTTGAGAACCCCCTCAGAGTCAACCATTTGATTACTTGTTATATTTTATCAATAAACTTCATTTTCTGGAAAAATTCTGATTTCATCTCTGTTGCCTCCTTGCAGTTTACAATGGCAGTTTGCTTCCTAGACAAAAAGATCTCAGATATACACACTTGCTTCCGTATGTTTTGGTTAAAATGGTGCTAGCTTGGTTCAGTTTTACTAGACAGCCTAGCCTCCAGCACAATAAAACCAGGATCACATTGGGAAACAGTTCCCCTAACACACATTTCAGCTAAATTCCCCTAGTCATTCATGTTCCAGAAAGGCTTATTCCCTGATCATGGAGAAGTAGTCTGCAAACTTGTTTATAGAGCCACATACCCCAAGCAAGCATGGAAGACAACTCCTTTTTCCAGCCACCACAGTAGGACAACTGTTTCCTGAGAACTAGAGAGAAGCATGCAGGTATTGTTGCTATGGAACGCCTTTCAGGCAGAACAGGTATCAGCACAGCCTTCATTCAGTCAGGCACAGTGTCACCAGAAGGACCTGCTGCTTTAGCAAGCCATTTCAGCAAAAGCAAAGTAACAAGGTGGATTTATTTTTGTGAAGCAGCATGGACTGTTTTAAAAAAAGAACGAACTTCCAGCTGAGGGTTGCAAGCTGATTGCAAATGCAATCTCTGCATATCCTCCTTGGGATTTTAAGAGCTTGGAAAGGAACTGATTTAGATACCTTTGTGAAATGAATTTGGTCTACAGGAAATAACTTTTTAAAGGATGAACTGATCTATTTTCCTATGTATACTGATGTATTTGCTTGCAACAAATGATCTGTATGTTTTTTTAATGAATTGACTCTTCATAACCTAAATAAACTGTCATTTAACTGAAGAACGGAACTGGCTAATTATATCTAGTCAGCAGAAGAGAAGGTTTGTGGTCTCCGAAAAACAGCTATTGCTGCTCGAGTACGAAACAATATGAAAAAGGAAATAATGAATGTTAAAGACTTTGCATTATAAGGAAAGAAACATAGTAAAGCAAATATCAGAATAAGAATGGGGGAATTAATCTAAAATTAAGGGCACAATCCTACGGAGATGGTCAGCCACCTCCGAATTCAGAAGAGGCCAACAATCCAATGCAGAGTGGGCGGAGCACGGAGGGGATCCTTTCCTCTGCACTCCGGCTGCCCTGCATTTGTGCCTAGGCAGCTGTGCTTACACATGCAGAAACAGGGACGAACCGCACTGCCTACAAGGCAGCAGGGAGCGAGTTTCCCAGAAACCAAAAAATCCTATGGTCGTCTAGACACTGTCTAGCAGCCATAGGATTTCTCCCTAACTAACTTGTATCATCTATTAGATATTATGCATTATGGGAAGAATGTACTGTGAATGAATGAATGATATGATGTGTGTGTTTGTGTAACTAATTTTCCTTCTCTGACTATTGTAAACTATATAGTAGATATTATCCAAAATGTTTTTGTTTAATGTGTTACATCACATAAATAATGGGATTTAAAAACAAATCAAAAGGAGGGAATGATTAAGTACAAAATTATATACGTAAAAACAAGACTGAGATCTATAAATATAGGTACATGTGACTCCATGTAAATAAGTAAATAACAATAAATTAAGAGGGGTTTTTACCGTCATGCGTAAACTACTGGATGCCTTTGCAGGGAAGAAGCAGCAGCATTTAAGTCAGGGGTGGGCAACTTGTGGCTCTCCAGATGTTTTGGCCTACAAGTTCCATCAGCCCTAGCCAATGGTGAGGGATGGTAGAAGTTGTAGGTTAAAATATCTGGAAGGTCACAAGCTGCCCACCTGATCTAAGTGGTTAACAGTGCAATCCTATGTTTACTCAGAAATAAGTCCCACTGTTTCCAATGGAGCTCACTCCCAGGTAAGCGCGCATAGGAATGGGAAAATATATTGCCAGAATAAACTGAAACACATATATGGAGCAGCAAGAACATCAAACTAGAACCATCAATGGTGTGGCAAGACAGCCAGGACACCCAAGTTCATAAATTCTGAAGACTGACACCAGTGGCTCCGGAGCTGGAGCGCTGAGCCTGGGCCAGGGGAATCAGAGTTCCAATGGCTGATCAGCTGTGACACAGACTAGGCAACCTCAGGCTCGTCACTAGCCTAGTCACTGGCCACTGGGCAACCTAGTCACTGCGTCACTAGGCAACCTCGGGCCAGTCACTCTCTCTCAGCCTAACCTCGGAGGAAGAATGAGACAAAAAGAAATAACACTGGAGATGCCAGGATGTTTTTACTGCTAAACTTCTAGGTGCCTCAACTTTTTGTGCGTGTCTGAATTTGTCTTGTACTCCATTAAAAAAAGGTTTTAAATCCTAAAACTTCCTTGATTTTTGAAAAAGGAAATCATCAAAATATATTGCTTTTTTCAGAATTTAACACAATTTAGCTTCACTGCATTTCTATAATAACCAGCACTTATAGTAACTGATAGCTGCCCAAACAGATTGGGGGTGGAGAGCCTCTTCTCTCCCTGCCTGGCTACCCCTGCAATCCTCCTTTCCAATTATGCTAGCAGATACTTCAAAGTAGTCACAGGCATCCCTTTTTCTCCTGCTTTAGAAATAGTTGAGAAAAATCCAATTAGCAATAACCTGGCTGGGCGAGGGGAAAGGGGTGATGGTGGTAATGATCATAGAATCATAGAGTTGGAAGGGGCCTGCAAGATCATCGCGTCCAACCCCCTGCTCAGTGCAGGAAGCCTGATTCCCAGGCGGTCTCCCATCCAAGTACTAACCAGGGCTGACCCTGCTTAGCTTCCAAGATAAGGCGCATCCAGCCCTTTGCCCGTGCCGAGGGAAACGCTACTAGTATTTTATTCTTGGTTTTAATTGTTGGCTTTTGTTGTTTTTATCACTTTTAATATTTTAACTATTTTTATGTATGTGATTGTTGTAAGCTGCCTTGGGAGGGCTTCTGCCCTGAAAGACGGCCAAGAAATATTTTAAATAAATAAATAAATTTTAGCGCCCCACTTGGCTGTCAGAGAAAGAAAGAAAATACCCTGTTTGTGTGTGGCTTCAAGGGCTGCAGGCTTATGCTGTGATGGAGCGCTCTGCTGCGGACTGAGACTAGTCTCGGCATCACCGATCTCCATCCATGCAATGGGCAAACGTCTCCCACACTTTCTTCTATGTGCTTAATTTCTTGCCAACACATGTATGTTCCTCTTGCCTCACTCTTGAATTATCTATTCTGCATAGACGCTGTTCATTCTTGTTTTCCAAGTGTAGCAGCTGTTTGAATTGTATTGTTACCCATGGAAATCTGACATATGTGGATAGTCTAAGTGATCCTTGCCTGTGAAATGGTATGGTTATTCAGCTGACTGCCTACAAACATGTTTTTGTACAGCTTTCCTGATATTATTTTAGGGTTCAGCGTTGAAATTTCTGTTCTATAGTAACTCAGGTATGGATTTGTACTTTTATAGTTAGGTTCCCTCCCCAGTATTTGGCTCTGCAGTCTTGGCTATCATTAAGCAACTGACTCAGACTGGAGGATCTCAGGGTCCTGGTTCCTAAAAAAGAAGGAAGTAGACTTCCTGGGAAGTCTGCCCACCCCACGTTTTAAGTCAACAGAAGACCCCGGATTTGCAGCCATAGCTATTCCTCTTGAACGTTATGCTCGTTGGTAACTTGCATTCGCATAGTTGACGCCTTGGTTCCCCTTAAGGACCGAGGGTGCCATCAACCCAAGCACTCTGCCCAGTGCTCCCCCTAGCAAGTAATCATTTACTTTGCCTTGCTTTTCTACGATAGCCTGCTTACACCAGAAACACTTTTAAAATACAGCACCGCATATACAGGTTAAGATAGGGCCGTTCAAGGCTAAAAACTGTTATCTGACCTCACTGGCACTCGCATGTGCCGTGGCTACGGAGACCTGCTGCTCGCCCCTTCCTTACCTCCTGCTCCAAGTCCAGCAGTGCCTGCCGGTAAGGCTGCAGGACCGCGTCAAGCCCAGTGCAGAAGGCCCGGAGGTAAATCCCTTGCTGGGGCGGGTGAGGATCCTGAAACCAGGCCGAGAGCGCGTTAGTCCCCCGCGCGGGCCTCCCTGGCCTCCTCGGCCGGCCTGGCGAGGGCCCCCGCCCCGCGGCCCCCGGCATGGCTCGCGAGCGGGGCGGCCGGCGGGCGGGCGCGTGCGCCCCCCGCTCCAGGCACGGGCCGCGGCCCTCGGCGCCCCCGCAGCCTCGCCCCCGCTCGCCGCCCGGGGGCGCGCCGCGGGCGCGAGCAGCGCTCGGGAACGCGCGCCTGGAGCTCCGGCCTCCCGCGCACTCACCGGCGGCGGGGCGGCGGCGGGCGCGTCGTCGGGGCCCGGCGGGAGCGGCGGCGGGGCGCGCTCGGCAGACTGCTCGACGAACTCGCGGAAGCGGACGTAGAAGGCGCCCAGGCGGCAGGCGCGGGCCAGCAGGCCGGCCTCGCTCGGGTGCAGGGACGGCGGCAGCGCCTCCGGGGACACCTGCGGCGGGGAGAGAGGCGCGCGTGAGCCGAGGCGCGCGCGAGCCCGCGCGCCCCGAGCCGCCGCCCCGCGCGCGCCCCACCTGCAGGCCCGCCCCGGCCCCGCTGACGACGAAGAGGCCGCCGGTGGAGCCGCGCAGCGCCAGCAGCAGCTCGTGGATCATCGCGGCCGGCTGGGCCGCCGCGCGCAGAGGCCGACGGGAGGGGAGGCGCCGCGTCACGCGGAGCGCCGCGAGGGGCGCGGCCATGGCGACGAGCCCCTCGGGAGCGCGCGCTGAGGCGCGGCAGCCTCCGGCGGGGAGGCTGGCCGGCCGGCGCCGGGCTGCTTGGCGGCGCCGTCGTGCGCCGCGCTCCCGGCAGCAGGCTGGACCGCGGAGGAAGCCGCGGGCGGCAGCGCCGGGCGCTCCTGGAGCGTTTCGGAGGCGAGGAAGCAGAGCACCGTTTCCCGCGAGAAAGAGGGCTCGGCTAGGAGGAACGTGGGCCGCCGCCCTCGCCGGCGGCCCGTCCCTGGCGCCGAGGCCGGCCTGACCAGGCCTCGGAGCGGCTGGGCTCAGGCCGCTGCCCGATGGGTTGAGCGCCTGCGCGCGCGCCCGGCCGCGAGAAGGTGGCCGAGCCCGTCATCGGCGAGAAATTCCTGTCCGCCGAGGGAGCTCGTCCCCGGAGAGGAGGCAGCTGCGCCGATAAGACGGCTCCCGGGCTAAACTGGCTCGAGCACGCGTAGCGTATCTTCTTTGTCCTCCAGCTGTCTGTATACATGCGTCCTGATTCTTGTATCTGGAGAGACTCAGTTTCGACTGTGTCTCCCACAGCTGTGTCGGTGCTTTAGTAAATTCCTGACTGTCCAATCTAACCTGCCCTGGATATTTCCTTAACACTGGGTAGAACTGCGGCTGTGCTAAAATTCTGGATTTCTCCATTATTTCCTATGGGCAACTCTCAGTTCTACCAGCATGGGAAAGGGACCTCCAAAAGAGAATCAGCCTCATATAAAAACAGAATGATCCCTCCAACGGAACGGATTAAGAAATAGTGGATTTCATGTTGGAAGCCATTTTAATCTACCCCAGACTACAACTAGAACTGCTCATAGCAATCAATAGAGAAATCCCACCCCCAAACAAAAGGTAGCAGAAAAGACAGGATTTCTGACTCCTCAGTTCTTAGGTGACACCCCCCCCGCCCATTTTATCTTGAATATTTGAACATTTTAAAAACAACCTCACTGATGCAAATTCCAGTGCAAGTATCAGTCCGTTATCCCCACATAATAGGTGAGGAAGCGGCTGTGGCTGATAAAAAGTGGCTTACAGCAGCCCTGCGGTGTAACCCACTATTGATTTTTTAAGCATTTTTTATCCAGCTCTTTTGCCGAAAGAAGGCTCCTAGAGGAGTTTACAGAGATCAATAATAAGGCAATCTCTGCCTTTAAGATTACAGTCGAAAAGACATGACCTCAAAGGAAAAGGGATTGGAAGAGAGGAAAAAGCAAATTCAGGCTGTAGTTTTTAATTACAAGATTGCATTTGCGACTTCCCACAGGCAGCTGTTTGGCCACTGTGTGAACAGAATGCTGGACTAAAAAGGCCTTCTCAGAGCTCTTCTCATGTTCTTATGACACCAGACCAGAATCATAGAATAGTAGGGTTGGAAGGGGCCTACAAGGCCATCGAGTCCAACCCCCTGCTCAATGCAGGAATCCAAGTCAGAGCATCCCTGACAGGTGGCTGTCCAGCCTCGTTTGAACGCCTCCAGTGTGGGAGAGCCCACCACCTCCCTAGGTCATGGGTTCCATTGTCATATTGCTCTAACAGGAAGTTTTTCCTGAAGTTCAGCTGGAATCTGGCTTCCTGTCACTTGAGCCCATGATTCCAGGTCCTGCACTCTGGGATGACTGAGAAGAGATCCTGGCCTTCCTCTCTGGGACAACCTTTCAAGTCCTTGAAGAGCACTATCCTATCTCCCCTCAGTCTTCTCTTCTCAAGGCTAAACATGCCCAGTTCTTTCAGTCTCTCTTTGTTTCCAGTCCCCTGATCATCTTTGTTGCCCTCCTCTGAACCCTCTCCAGCTTGTCTGCATCCTTCTTACACTTACTTGTATGCTGAAACCTTCTGCTCCACTGACTTGTGTGCAGACAGATGCCACAAACTAAAACTACATCACAAGCAGGAACTCCTTCCCTGCTACCTCTCTTTTGCATGGGGTGGGGTGAGAACATAATACTACCAATGACCGGCTTACAGCAAAATCCTGTATTTCGCCATTGTTTCCTATGGGCAATTGTCACTTCCACCCTGGAAGCGTCACCTGTTTGTTAGTCTGCATTGTCTATGACAGCTTTCCCCAACCTGGTGCCCTCCAGATATGTTGGACTGGGATTATGGGAGTTGTAGTCCAACACATCTGGTTAGGGAAAGCTGGTCTATAAGCATCAAATGGAACCAAGAAGTTCCCTCGACGGACAATGTGGCTGCCACCTCAGCTCTTTTCCATCTCTGCGGCACAGGGCAGGTTTGAGCCCAAGAACTGCGGGGCGCGCACGCATCCCTCGCGCAGATCTGCCCGGAGCACGTGGGATCGCAACAGCCGCTCCCAGCACGGCGGAGCCCCAGGGCCTCCCCCGCGCCCGACCAGCAAGAGTCCTGCGGTCCTGAATGCGGGGCTACGCCGGATTCAGCGGGGCTCCGGAGCGCGACGCGCCTCAGGTCTCTGCACCCCCGCGGCGCCCACCCGATGGCAATCTGGGAACTCACGCAGAACCCGCCTTTCCTCCAGAAACGACTTTCTCGGGGTCTCGCCCGAGGAGTGGCTACAGAGATCCCCCGTGTTCAGCGGCCGCCTCCTTCCGAGGAGCCGCTGCGGGGGGGGGGGGGGTGCTGCCTCCCTGTCCTTTGCCTGCCCACAGCCTTCCCGCGGGGCATCTGGCTGGCGACGGTCGGAAACAGGGCGCCGGGGAAGACGAGCCCCCACAGCCCTTTGCTTCGACTTCTGCGCCCCCGCGGCGTTCGGTTATCCGCGCTGCCTCCCTCCTCCGCCGGGCCAGAAGGCAGGACGCGAGAAGCCAGCGGAGCCCTCTCGCCCGAGCTCCTCCCAAAGCGCCCCTTCGACAGGAGCGGAGGCGGCGACCTTGCGGAGGTGCCACGCCCGGAGACCCCCCCCCGGCCGGGCCCGTCACTGCCGCTGCTGCGCCAGGAAGGAGCGCGGCCGCTCCCTTCTCCTCCTCCTCCTCCTCGCCGCCCGACGGGCGGATCCCGCCCCCTTCCGTTCTCTCTTCCTCCTTTGCAGACGGCGCTGCAGTCGAGCTCCTCCGGCCATCTCAGGCTGAACGGAACCGCCGCCGCCGCCGCCGCCGCCTCGGCTCGCCCTCATGTCCGCCTCGGAGGAATCCGACGGGGCAGGCGTGGCCCGGCCCCACTACGGCTGTGAGTTGCGGGCGGGCGCTGAGGGACGGCGGGAGCGGCGGGCCCGCCTGGCGCGGTCACCCCGCCTGCGGCCCTGGCTGGTCCGCGCCAGCCGTCGGGATGCAGTGGCCGCCCCCTTGCTTTGCGCGCTTCCCGGGGGCTCGGGAGCGTTCGGCCGCTTTGTCCGAAGGGCCCCGTGGTGCGCAGCCGAGCGCTGCTGGCAGACGCGCGATCGGGACGGTTGGGCGGGGCGTGGGCTCAGGTTCTCGCCGCCGCCGCCACCCGCCCTGGCTAGGAGCCGTCTAGGCGCGGCGGCGTAGCCAGAGGCAGCTCCCGCGCAGTGCTGGGCGGCAGGAGAAGGGGCAGGCCCCGAAATTCGCTCTGCTGGACGGCCCCGGCCCCCGGAGCTGGTGGCTCGGGCGGGCCCTCTGGCGCTCTTCCTCCCTTCTCCCGCCGAGCCCGGCTGGCTCGAGGCGCGCGCGCCCCATTCGCGTGCGGGCTGCGGCTCGCGCTCCGGTCTTGTGCGCGCGCGCCCTACGCCAGGCCGTCCGTCGGGGAAGAGCAGCGGCCCGTCTGCCCAGGTGCTGCGGAGCGGCGGCGATGAGGGCCGCTCTCCCCCGCCCCGACAGCGCGCGTCCCGCGGGGGCGATGCGCTCGGGTGGCCCGGCCCGGCCGCGAGCGAGGAGGGCCCCGTGCGGGCGAGCGAGCCCGCCCTCGGCGCGCGGGGAGGAGAGGCATCGCGCGGGCCCAGGCCGCCGCCCAGCCCGGCGCGCGCGCGCTGGCGCCCTCGGGCCCGTCAGTGGCGAGCCAGGGTGACGGCTGCTAGCAGCAGACCAGCCCCGGCTGCTGCTCCCGCGGGCCGCCCTGCGGCACTCGATGAAACCGTGCCGCTCTCCCGGCTGCGCGTGTGGCACACTCCCCCCGCCATCGCCTTGCCTGCCCCCGCTGCCAGGTGGCCTTTCCTGCCCCCGGGGTCGCCGTCGTGGCCCCCTAACTCGCTGCCGCCCCCTCTCCGCCTGCCTCCCAGGCCTGCCTTTCTCCCCCCGCTTGCTGCCCGCTCACCCATCCCCCCCCCGTGGGGTCCGAGGGACTAATTTTAGGAGAACGACCTTTGCAAAGCCCTGAGGGGGGCTTTGCGCAGGGGCTTCCTTGCTGAAGAGCCAGACTGGCATCAGCCCCTCTGTCAACGTAGCCCTACCATCGCAAGCCACTATCCCAACGACCCCCCCCCCATCTGTATATGGGGGAAATGTATGTACTACACTCCTCCAAGGAGCTCAGAACAGTGTCATGTGGGTCCCCTCTTTAGTTGTTGCCCCCTTAGGTGTTGAGCGTAGCAAACACGTAGTGACACTCTACCTCAGGGGTGGGGAACCTTTTTTGACCTGAGGGCTGCATTGAGGGAAAGCATGCCAGGGCGATCTGTGGGCCGGGCCGCAGCCCAGAGCGGGTGGACCCATCCCCACTGCTGGCATAGGCGCCCCCCCCTGCTTGGCAGGACACCCCCCCTCGCCTTGCACGCACTATCTTGTCCGTAGCCTTTCCTATTGGGCAAGCAGCGGCTCCATCAGGGTTTGGGAGCTCCTGTGTCAAGGTGTCTCAGATGTCTTTTGGTGGTGGCTCCAAACCGAATCAGCTCCCCTTTCCCATCTCGGAAAGGGGCCCAGATGAGGAGGCGCAGTGGGCTGAAATTAGCCTACTGGCCGTAGGTACCCCACCCCTCCTCTAACCACAACAGTGCACTAGGTCTCTGCATTGGCACTGGCAGGGCAACTTTAAAATGTTTTAAGTGAGTTTTTCCCCCAAATCACATTTTTCCTAACAAAAAAGCTTGGTTTTGCTTATGTTTTTGTGGGGTGTGGGTGTTTGATCCGTGCTATGCGAAAATCCTGTATTTCTATGTGTAGCTCTCAGCCCAGTGGGAGAAAGATGTATCAAAAGGGACCAGAAGTTCCGTTTCCAGGCAGCCGGGTTGTCATTCTAGACAGTTCCTATTTCTGTGCAAGCCCCAGGCTAGATTCACAGCTTGCTGGAAGGGACCACTCTGGTGGCCTCTCAAGGGCTGTATAGTTCTTGGCCAGAGGATCAGGCCTGGCCAGTGGGAGATGGGAGGGAGGGGGATGGAGTCAGTCTGGGCATAGTGGAGATGCACCCAAGGCAGGAGTCTCTTTGGGAGGGGGAAGGGATCCCCCAGATGGAGTCCTTTTTAATTAGAGCAGATTTATTTAAATAAGGCTACTTAAATCTCTAAGGAAAATGAAGTTTCCAGTTGGTACTTCAGATATGATCTACTCAAAGATGCATAGTAATTGGTTGTAAAAGTTGTAGAGAGGGTGATTTACAGCTATGTTATTTACGCCCAAGGTCTCATCCAGCCTTCCCCAACTGGGGGCCCTCCAGATATTTTGGTCTACACGCCCCATTAGCCCCAGCTACATTAGAGATAGTTGTCCAGAACATCTGGAGGACCCTGGTTAGAGAAGGTCTAGTCTGTCTATCAGATATTTAATGGAAAACTAACAACCTAAAATGTTTGCTCATTGCAGCTCATGTATCTTGTGCATGTCTGTTTAGAGGCAACAAAGGGCCCAGAACTTTCTGGACATAAGGAATAGGGCAGTTTATAATTTATTTGTTTTGAAGATTTATTTATATCCTGTCTTTTGATTGGATGATCCTCAAGATAGCTTACAACAGATAGAAATAATACAAAACCACTCCACAAAACCACACAACCCAGCAGCTGTGAGCTCTAGTCCAGGGGTGGGCAACTTTGGGAGGGCTGGGGGGGACATTTTTGGCACCCAGACCGCTCCACGCAGGCCACCACCCGCCAAGGGCAAAAAATAGCTGGGTTGCTGCCAAACTTATGCAGCAAACGGCCCCACAGCCCTACCGGGTGCTCTAAGGGCTACATTTAGCTTGTTACCCGAAACAAGCTTTTAAAGAGGCTAAATTTGGCACTTTTAGGGTTCCTTAGCCGCTACAGGCACCTTTTCTGGGTTAAAAAAATCAATTGCAGGGGACAGTGGAGGCCACACTGGGAGTGGGCGTGTGTGGCCTGCGTGCTCTGTGTTGCGCAGCCCTGCCCTAGCTGGCGGAGTGGGTTTGCGGTGGGCCCCCCTTCACTCCTGCAGTCCCAGAGCAGCTTAATTTTCATGACCTGACAAAGGGTGAGAGAGAGTGAACGAGTGTGGAGTGCCGCTCTTTGCTTTCCTGGTCCCCCTGCCGTGCCCTCTTAGCTGGTGTTCCATGTCCCACCCCATCCCTCCATCAGCCTGCATTCCATGGCTACGGAGTACCCTCAGTCCACACTGGGCTGTTTCCCTCCAGGTTTTCTCTTAAAGTTTTTTTTATACTCCTCCAAGCCCTGGGGTTCCCCCAAGCCTGCTAATACTTCCTTCTTGTGTTTGGGTGGTGCTGTTTTAGTTGCATACTCTTGCTTGAACATTGGAAATAGAGGGAATGATATTCATAATTTGTAGTCTGAACAAACTGCAGAGCTCATGTAGAAAGGATTAAGCATCTACAACATTTCACAGGTGGGCACCCCGGATGACTTCCTTAGTGACCTGCTTGCATCTTAAAAGAGCCAGCAGCTTGTTCCCAGTGCCTATGGTGACTGGTCAGGCCCTGCCTCGCAGGTTCAAGAAACAGTTCTCAATCTTAAGCGGGTATTTTTCTCATGGTCCTCATGGAAAAGCAGCCTTTAGCAGAGCAATCCTATACTCCATTTACACGGGGGGTGGGGATACGCAATTTCCACGCTGGCGGAACAGCTGCCATGTCGTATATGTCAGGGGTGGGGAACCTCAGGTTTGGGGGCCAAATCCACCCCTGCAGGGTTCCCCAGATAATCATACCCCCTTCTTCAACCACAAATCATGTGGTTGTTTTCAGGCTTTTGTGCAGTTTTTTCCCCATTGAGAAATGCCTCCTCTTACTGGCAGGAAGAGCCTTAAGCGACAATATGCAGCGTGTTGTCGTCTTCCCCCCTCCTTTTGCCTGTGGCCCCGCCCACCACTGGAATGTGGTCCCCATGAACATTTTTGAAGGTGAACCTGCCCGTCGTGCTGGGAGGTTCCCCACCCTGGCATATGTGCTTAGCCTGGAAGGGGGAGACCTATAGCGCAGCATCCCTGCAAGCATGGCCAAGGCCCACCGGTGGAGAACTGTGCTGGTGATGAGGCCGATACGCTGCCAGCACGCACAGCCGGTGAGCTCGCAACAGCAGGGAGGCGCCCTTGGTTCACAACCCGGCCTCGTCGCCACGCAGTGGATGCCACCACGCTCTCAGTCCACCAGCCCCAGGGGCGCAGCTAGCAAGGGCCCTGCCGCTGCCAGCCCTCGGAGACTGTGGCGGGAGCCCCCGATGCCCCTTGCAAGCACAGTTCTGGAGCACAAGGCACAAAGGGGAGGAAGGGAGGCGCTCCCACAGCACAGCCCCCATGTAGCTCCCTGGGGAGGAGGCCTGGAGAGATCCCACACAACCCTCCTGGGACAGGAGTTCTAGGCCCACTGACAGAGAAAGATTCCCTTGTGTGCGGTGGATCCTTGATACGAGTAGAGTCTAGGGCAGCCTTCCCATCCTGGTGCCCTGCAGATGTTTTGGATGTCAGCTCCCATCAACCGTGTCCATCATGGCAAATGGTCAGGAATCCTGGGAGGTAGTCCAAAATACCTGGAGGGCAACAGGCTGGGAGCTGTTGCTCTGGACTGTTCAGTGTTCTTCCTGCATTGTGCTTTTGGCTTATGAGATCTGTGGCCTGTGAAAGATCATAGCAAGAGGCAATTGGCTGTTGCGTGTGTTCAGATTTTAGGAGTCTCTGGTATTTTGGAGGTTAAACAATCAGCATTGGGGAGCTGGCATCTGTGCATTCCACTCCTGCTTGTAGCAGGGTAGGACATGGCACAAATCAAGGTGAGGCACCCAACAAGCTGCTCCCGCTGCTCTTGGCCACTCTCCCTCCGCCCTGCTTCCTCCCTGTCCTGGTTGTGGCTGGACCAGAATGGATAGCTGAGCTCCCGTGCCTCTGGAGGCCCGCTAAGAATGTCCTCCTCCAGCTCCCATCAGCTCCCACAAGGGCCAGGTGGTGGTGGCGGGCACTCATTGAGCTGTGTGCTTCAGGCCTTTCTGAGCTTGGTGTGCCCTGGTCTCCCTGGGCTGACCCTGTGCCTGTCTTCTTGTAGCTGTCCTGGATAATGAGAGGATGACAGCGGAAGAGATGGATGAGCGGAGGCGTCAGAATGTGGCCTATGAATATCTCTGCCACCTGGAGGAAGCCAAGAGGTAAGCGGGGGTGCACAAGAGCCTCACTGGCAAACTCACGTCATGGCTGCTTTTGAAATGTTACAGGAGCCCATCGCTCACCTATGTGCATTTCGCACTAGAAAATGTGTCTGCTGCCGCTACAGACCAATGTTGTTTTATGTATGTCACCATTTCTGAGATCATGCCGCTTCCACTTGTAGTTCTCAGTTCATTGTTTTCATGGTCCTCTAAACCATGAAACCGTTTAAACCGTTTAAATTTACCATTCAGACTCTTTTTCCCCACAGAAACTGTATTTTCATATAATTTAATGCTGCTCTTGAAATAACTAATAATTAAGCACAAATATTCTATACCAAAGATAGCCTTGAAAGTTTTGTGTAATGTTGTCAGAGTGTGAGGAAGCGATTTGACTGGGGAGAGGGATATACCAGAGCAGGGACCCGTTTGGGTTTGTTTATGGGTTACATTTGATCTCTGAAGTGAACTACACAGCTGAGGGAGTAGAGAGGAAATTTAGTACTTTGCCTTTGTAAAACATTAGAATTCTTTTCCTTATAAAACTAATACAAAATACCCTATCAATAAACATACTGTAGATTTATTGTATTGATAAACTTGGTATGAAGAATCACCTTGATAATACAAACTCACCAAATTCAGAAAACCCAGATGAGAAATGGCTTACTGTGGTTTAAAAGTTGTGATTGAAAAGTTAAAATGTTTTAAAGTTACTTTTGGAGACGAGCTGCATGAATAAAATTTGTCACATTTTTTTCTTTTATTAACAAAGGAAAGGTTCACATTGGTATAATTCAATTCTAGGGTGGAAAAAAAAAGCTTCCGTTTAAGAGAAGAATTAAAACTACCAATTTGCTCATGCATTAAAAACATAACGTTAAGGTAAACCTTACTGTCCAATGCACTTGCCTTAACTTCCATGTTATGAAAACAGAAAAGACATTGTACAGTCTAATATGGTCTACTCACTGAGCCTCTATGCACCCACACTTGCCCTTGGTGTTTCAGTCCCAATCCTCTTCCTCTGCAGATTGGGGGTAAAACAGAAGCTTGCACCCTTAGAGGTATATGCTTGTAAATTCTAAAGTTTAGATTCTGACAAAACAACAAAACCCTCTTGCAATGCTTCAGCTGGACAGCACAATCTGGGTGTATAATCAAAAGTTAAATTGGCAAAGTCATTACTCAAGCGTTATCAGATCAGATTTGAGGATTTGCCCTGCACCACTTATACATTCTGAAGGTTTAATTCATTAAGTTTAAGGAGAGTCAACCTGTTGCAAAGGCCAGTCTAGGCATGTTTACTCATAAATGTGTAAAGTGAGTGGAAACTGAAATGTGGCCAGAACGCCTTCAGATGTCTGCTTTTTGGATCATATTTCGCTGATCCTGTTCCATCTGCAATGGTTTTCTGTATGTTTCCAGGTGGAATTCAAGGTGCTGGTCATTACCTATAAACACCTAAATGGGTTGGGACCGGCATCTCTGGAGGACTGCCTCCTCCCCCATGAGCCTGCCCATCAGTTGCCATGGTCATCAGAGGCCCCGTTCTGTATTTCACTGCAAAGGGAAGTGCGCCCAGCAGTGACATGGGTGAGGGTGTCGTCAGTGTTGGTACCCCAGTTGTGCCACTCTCTTCCAAGAGAGGTTAGATTGGCCCCTTTGTTGCTAGCAGTCAAGGTTTTATTACTTCAGGCTTTTAATGGGTTTTAACTGTATGCTAGGTTCACTGGCTGTTTTTGCTTTGGCTTGTTTTATGGTGTTTTTAGTGTTCTCAATTTTTATTTTACCAGGAGCCATGTTTTTATTGTTGTGAACTGCCTGGGGGGCTTTTCTGAGGCTGAAAGTCAACATATAAACGTTGCTATTAAATAAAATAAATATGGGACTTTACCAGTCAACTTCTTTCTCTTGCTGACTTGTGTGCTCCATCTGTCAACCTTGTTTCTCTCCATAAACTGCATGTCTTTTAACGTGGGGAGGGCAACATCCTCCTTCCCTCCCACCCAGCAGAGAGCTCTCCTCTAAGGTGCTCCTCGTTATGTTGTTGGCATGGAGAGTCCAAGGACAGGCACTGCTGCAGGTGGTCCAAGAGGCCCGCCTTGTCTGACTCTCAGATATGGTCCAGCTCCCCTGAGCCTATCAAGACCCAGCTCTTTGCATGACAAATGAGCATCCATGAAGCCAATTGCTGTCTGGGTTTCTCAATGTATTTCCACGCCTGTGCAGATATTCTCTTGCTCTCTTTTGTCATAGGAACATAGGAAGTGGCCTGATACTGAGGCAGTCCGCTGGTCTATCTAGCCCAGCATTGTGGACACGGACAGTAGCGGCACTCCTGGGTTTCAGGCAGGAGCTCTTCTCAGCCCTACCTGGAGATGCTGGGGATCGAGCGTGGTACCTTCCGCGCGCAAAGCAGGGGCTACCACTGCATGTGAGCCCTCTGCCTCCTTTCATTACTGAGAGCTGAGGAAGTTGTGAGGTTTACTCTAGAGCAAACACACAGGACCAATCAGGACCACTGTGCGGAAAGGTGGGGGAGGCTTACTCAGCCTCTTGCTTTCTGAAATCCCCCCCTGGTGGGGATTAAAAAAGGAAAAAAGTCTCCCTTGGCAGCAGGCAGGGGAGGGATTTTGGGAAGCAAGTACTGGGTAAATGCTCCCCTCAGTGTGCCCATCCCAGTCCAGATTGGGAGCCCATGTGCTTACTCTGGAGCAGGGCTGGGCAACTCATGGGTAGTATGTGCCCCCCCTTTCTGCACACCCCCTCCACTGCCCCACCACTAAGCCGCTGAAATGTGGCAGCATGGTGGTGATGGTGGTGAGAAGCCCCCATTTTAAAGCAGAAATTCACAGTTGGCTGCCAAAATTTGGCAGTATGGCAGCAGGGGGCTATTTTAAAGCAAAATAGTCTTTTTTCCGGCTGTGACACCACCACGTTTTGGAGATAAACTGCAGTTTAAAGGGAGGCCTCTTTTCTGCCACTGCCATGCCACTGACTTTGGGGAACGGGGACAGGGGTGGACAGGAAGTTGCCTGCCCTTGCTCTAGAATAACGTAAGACGGTGTGCTACGTTCCTCACTGCAGAGGATGAAAATGGGAGCTGAAAGATCAAGGGAAAGAGTGGATACACGGAGCCTAAGTCGTAAGCAACTGCAGTGTGCAACACCTGCATAGACATCATATCTTAAAACCAAAGAGTTTTTTAAATCATGGAATACCCCCATTTTTTTAAAAAAAGGAAATATACTGAACCATGCTTCTTGTAACAGTACCAACCTTCATTTAACTCCAAAACACTAAGTAGAATCTTTACATGCATATGTAGCAAGTAACTGGGAAACCTGCACCTCTTGAATTTCTGACTGGACATGTATCATACTTGTTGCTGTGTTGAATTTCTGTGTGGAAATTTATTAAATTTATATTCCTTATAAAAATAGAGACATTGGCCCAGCTCGGGCATCTGAACCGCAGGCGGACCTTCGGCCCGTGGCTTTGTTCGCATCATGCACCATCCAGACTTGTTTCTTGCCCAGAAAGCCAGAGAAAGAGCTTCCAGATAATTTGGGGGGAAAATGCCCTTTTAAAAACTGCCTTTCCAAATGCTCAAAATGGTTTGGTAGTAGCTTGATGTGCTAATCCATGGGAAAAAAGGAACAAGTTTGGATGATAAAATGTTTTCTTTTTGAATTATGAATAAAATGTTTAAGACAAGGCATTCATATGTTGCTACCTGGCCTTAATGTCCCCAAAATGATTTCCAAAAACTATGTAATTGGAGATGTCTATGCAAGACTACGTACAGTATCTGATCATTACAATTCCTATACATTCATAGAATCATAGAATAGTAGGGTTGGAAGGGGCCCACAAGGCCATCGAGTCCAACCCCCTGCTCAATGCAGGAATCCAAGTCAGAGCATCCCTGACAGATGGCTGTCCAGCCTCGTCTTGAAGGCCTCCAGTGTGGGAGAGCCCACCACCTCCCTAGGTCATGGGTTCCATTGTCATATTGCTCTGGAAGTTTTTCCTGATGTTCAGCCGGAATCTGGCTTCCTGTCACTTGAGCCCATGATTCCGTGTCCTGCACTCTGGGATGATTGAGAAGGGATCCTGGCCTTCCTCTCTGTGACAACCTTTCAAGGACTTGAAGAGCGCTATCCTCTCTCCCCTCACTCTTCTCTTCTCAAGGCTAAACAGGCCCAGTTCTTTCTGTCTCTCTTCATAGGGCTTTGTTTCCAGTCCCCTGACCATCTTTGTTGCCCTCCTCTGAACCCTCTCCAGTTTGTCTGCATCCTTCTTAAAGTGTGGTGCCCAGAACTGGACACAGTACTCCAGATGAGGCCTAACCAGTGCTGAGTAGCAGGGAACTAGTACTTCCCGGGATTTGGAAGCGATGCTTCTATGAATGCAGCCCAAGCTAGCATTTGCCTTTTTTGCAGCCACATCCCATTGTTGGCTCACCTTCAGCTTGCGATCGACAACAGTTCCAAGATCCTTCTCACTTGTAGTGTTGTTGAGCCACGTATCGCCCATCTTGTAACTGTGCATTTGGTTTCTTTTTCCTAGGTGCAGAACTTGGCATTTATCCCTATTAAATGTCATTCTGTTGTTTTCTGCCCAGCACTCCAGTCTATCCAGATCTCTTTGCATTTTGTTTCTGTCTTCCAAAGTATTAGCTATCCTGCCCAATTTTGTGTCATCCTCAAATTTGATCAGCATTCCCTGCACCTCCTCCTCCAAGTCATTCATAAAAATGTTGAAGAGCACTGGGCCCAGGACTGAGCCCTGCGGTACCCCACTCATGACCTCTCCCCAGTTGGAGAAGGTCCCATTGAGAAGCACTCTTTGAGTCTGATTCTGTAGCCAACTGTGGATCCACCGTTGTTTCATCTAGCCCACTTTGAGCTAGTTTGCTCATCATGGGGCACTTTGTCGAAAGCTTTGCTGAAGTCGGGGTATATGATGTCCACAGCATTCCTGCGGTCCACAAGGGAGGTGACTTGATAAAAAAATGAGATCAGATTTGTCTGGCAGGATTTGTTCTTGACAAATCCATGTTGGCTTGGAGTAATCACGGCATTGTTGTCAAGGTGCTTCCAGATGGATTGCTTTATCATCTGCTCCAGAATTTTCCCAGGGATTGATGTCAGACTGACTGGTCTGTAGTTCCCAGGGTCCTCCTTTTTCCCCTTTTTGAAGATGGGGACAACATTAGCCCTCCTCCAGTCATCTGGCACTTCCCCCGTCCTCCATGATTTCTCAAAGAGACAGCAGTTCTGAGAGTTCTTCTGCCAGTTCCTTGGCCCTGGAGATTTGAAGTCATTCAAAGTAATGAGGTGTTCCTTGACCATATGCCTATCGCTCTCAAGCTGCAATCCTGCCCCTTCAGCCTGTACTTCGCCTTTGCCAGGGGGGGTCATAGACCCTGTTTTGGGAGAAGACTGAGCCAAAGTAGGAATTGAGCACCTCTGCCTTTTCTTTGTCCTCTGTTATCATTTTGCCATCCTTATTTAATAGCTGAACCACCATTTCTTTCCTCTGCCTTTTACTATGCACGTAGCTGAAGAAAGCCTTTTTGTTGCTTTTACCATCCCTTGCTAACCTCAGCTCGTTCATTGAGAACAAGCAGTATAATAGAACTCTCAAATGCTAGGGATGCTTGATTCTTTATAGTTAAACATCTTGTGCCTCCGTTTGTCACAAAAATTAAAAACATTTGCAAGTAAATGCAATGAGTAAGTTTGTGATTATTGTCTGAATGAACTATCCTTTTAAATTTAATAGACTAAGGGCGCAATCCTATGGAGATACGACGCTGACGATTATCCAGTGCAGGACGGTCGGAGCATGAAGGCGATCCTCACCTCTGTGCTTCAGCTGCCCTGCATTTTTGGCCAGTTGGGGAGCTTTGGAGTTGGGGAGGGGGGAGGCTGCGCAGCGCATAGGAAGCTGTGTTAACACAGGTTCAATGGTCTCCTCCCCGCCCCTGGGACTGCCCCCTTTTCCCTGTCTCCATGCTCTTTTTCCAAGCACGGAGACATAACCAGCACAGAGAGAACCGCACTGGCTATGAGGGGGTGGGGAGTGCAGGTTCTGGGCTCCAAGGTCGGAGCCCTACTTCTGACCTCGGAGCCCAGAAACCGAAAAATCCCATGCCCCACAGATGCTGTCTAGAGGACGTAGGATTGCTCCCTAAACATGATAATTTTCTGATCAAACCAAGTAGGACATAATACATTCTATGTTCCTAAACTAACAAAATGAATTTAGATCTGTAACGAGTGCTAAAAAATAGTTTATTAATACTTTTCTATTTTCCTCAATATTTCCGTTTTTCTTCGGGGGGGGATGTTCTTTTCTATGGCTTCAAAAGTTAAATTTTACAGTTCGCAGTTGTGCGTGGAGCAGGGATGTATTCCTCTTGGCCATCTTTTGTTTCTCTGAGATTTGCAAAAGCTGCCCATCATCATACAGATGTCCATTGCTGCCTTGTGGCAAAGAGGGGCTCTGACTGATGCAGTGAAGTGAATGCTGTTAATCATGCTGCCCCGTCCAGAACTGTTTGGAGGTGTGAACTCTGTCCTGCCCTCTGTCCTGTCCTGCCCTCCTCATTCTTGTACCAACAGAATCAGAGGCATAAAGACTAGTGGAAGAGCCTTTGTGGACCTCTGGCCAGGGCATTTACAATGCAAGTGCTGCGAATGGTCTTCGCATGAAGGTGTTCAGAACAGTGAGGAGGAAGCTGTGCTCTGCCTTCTGTTAAACATGCAGTGAGGACCTAGGAGCCTCCTCCATCCATGGGTTGTGTGAGCAGGACCCTTGAAGGCTTCAGGGGAGGCTTGCTGCTCTTTCTCAGGGCCAGGCTGGCTGTAGGGTTTCTCCTCTCCACATCAGGCATGGTCTTGGCTGCCACTTACTCCATGTGTCTGTGCTTCCAATAGTCCACCTCACACAGCAAGTGCTGTGCTCTGTGTTTATGCAGTCTTCTTCCAGTGTGCAGCTTGATTGGTCCCAAGATCTTTTTGTTGTTGTTGCTTCCTAATATGACAGGAACCGTTGACCCAAGAATGAGATGAGGAAGTGACTCATTCTTTCCTCCCATCTTTCTTTCTTTCTTTCTTTCTTTCTTTCTTTCTTTCTTTCTTTCCAAGATGCACAGCCTGCAGCCTTGTGAGAGGCTCTGTGTTTCTACAAATTGTGAAGGTGAGATGACTTCCCACTGAGAAAACAGGGCTTGGCTCTGGTTCTGCATTCGTGGTCACTCTCAGGATAATAAGAAATGTTGGTTTGGTCATTTTGGAATAAGGTACTCTTTAGGTTCTCTTCAGATAGCATACAGGGAAGCGTTTTAAAGTGTTTTATACACTGATGGTGTTTAGATTCCTTAAAATTGCGTGGATCAATAAAGAGATCTCATCCAAATGCTGGAGAAATGGCGGGGAACTTGGTGCGTGCTATCATACGTGGTGGTCCTGCGGAGCGGCTCAAGATCATTGAACTCAAAGTTTTCACGAACCTGGTACTGTGTTGTATCAACCTGATGGCCCTGCATAATGTTTGCGAAGATGAGGACATCTGCACTCTGTATAGGGAGCCTGTTGGTTATTTCATGTTGGTAGTCAGATTAGAAACCTGAGTGCATTGGAAAGAACAGTTGATGCTGAGAATCAGCCAAATGGAAGTTGGTCTTCATTAGTTTATGGTCTTCTTTATTGTTATACATGTTCTTGTGCATTCCGCTCCCTACCACACATTCTTTTCTCTTTTTTTTTTTTTTTTTTTAGCTTTTCCCTCTTTGCTTGTGTTGTAATTTTTGAAAAATCAATAGAACTGTTTGTAGAAATGAAATGTTGGTTTGCTGGAGTTTCCTGTCATGATAGTTCTGCTGCACTACCATCTATGGCAAATTGTACCAGTTTTCAGCTGGTACATAAGAGCCTAAGAAGAGCTGTGCTGGATCAGATCAAAGGCTTGTCTAATCCAGCATTCTGTTCTCACAGCGGCCAACCAGGTTCCAATGGGAATCCCGTAAGTCGGACATGAGCACAATAGAGCCATCCTGCTCATATTCACCAGTGGTTCGTGTACATAGACATACTGCTTCTGATACTGGAGGTAGCATATCAGCATCATGAGTAGTAGCCATTGGTAGCCTTCCCCTCCAGGAATATGTGTCAGGGTTGGATCTGAGCCCATAGAGTCCCAAAGCAGCTCTGATTCTGAGGAAGAGAGACAATCCGTGGGAGAGGAACCCGCTTGTTTTTCAGAGGTGCAGCTGGAGGGAGAGCCCCCCCCTCACATTCCTGGGAGCTACAGTGACCCTGGCATGGTGAGGGAGGGACATCTTGAGCTTCTAGATGCGAGGCGCAGGCACAGAGACAAGCGAGAGGTTGCAGGCGCCGAGAGGAGGCACTCAGCCCGCTTGGCGCAATGACAACAGCTGCACCCTGATGCCCCACGGGAAAGGGGGGGAGTCTCTCCTCTTACTCCTTAAGTTCAGAGAGTTGCCGCGCTTTTCTCCAGAGACCACCTGATCCTCCTAACGCTTAGAATCCCTGGTAGGCTGCTCCTTTGAGTTTTCCACTTAGTCTCAGGCAATTATCATCTGTAAGTGTCATTAGGTTGAATGGAAATAAGCCTTGGAAAAGAGACCTTTTGTCTGCGTGTTGATTCTGGCTACTTGAGGATTTCAGAAGGCAGCAGGGGCGCTCCTGACAATATGTTTATTCCCCTTTTAAACCTAAGTTGGTGGCCATCACTACACCTTGTAGTAGCAAGCTCTGTAGTTTAACTATGTGTTGTGTGATAGATTTGCATTCCCCGCCCCTGCAACAATCCACAGCAAAGCATATTTTTCATTGTAGCTGTCCTAAAACCTTGCCTTAGGCACTGTGTGTTGTGCTCCTGCATTTGATAATGAATGAAGAAAGGGAGGAACTTTCCCATCAGCTGCTATCTGAAACTTTTAACTGGAGATGCCGGGGATTGAACTTTGACCTTCTGCTTGCAAAGCGTGTGCTCCAATGCTGCGCTACGGTGGTAAAATCATCCACACATGTGTTATTGCCTGCGTTGGGTGTACCAACCAAGCCAAGGCTTCCACTTCTGTTCATGTGATGATCTGTAGTTAGTCATCTGGGTACAGCATTGTATATATAAACCGCTTTGCGAGCGTATATATCGGGGTGGGCAACGTTTTTGCCCCCTGAGGACTGGATTTGGTGATGGGCGGTGGATCGGGCACCATACCGCATATACACACTCATGCGCATATATACTTGTGCATGCACACACGCATGCAAATGCGCACCCTCAGGTATGCATGCGTCCTCCCATCTTGGCTCACAGGGATGGGAGGTTAAACCTCCCCTTCCTGCACACTGGAAGCATTTTGCACCTCCTCCTGCCTATTGGGGTGGGGGGCAGAGAGGCACCCAATTCAGATGGAGACAGCTGTGCACTGCGCCCTCTTCCCCAGCGCACTCAGACTGCCAACAGTCGGCCAAAGTCCTGGGGGCACGACTGTGCTGGGGGAGAGGCGTCATCCCCGCGTGCTCTCCTCTGCAGCACAGTTGGGCAACTGGCACCTGCAGCGTGCCACGCAGGAGGCCTCTGAGGGTTATATGCAGGCCCAGGTGTAGTATATGTTCTGGAAGGAGGTGTGAGAATCCATTAAATAAATAGAAATAAACATGAGGTGGCAGTGTTGTTTTGTGGGTGTTCCTCCATATCTTGAGGTAACATTTGTGGCAAACTTTGTATATGCAGCAGAACAGTTAGCAAGGAAATGGGCAATTCCCATTTGCTGCCGTTACCTTTCGAGACTTGCTAGGTGCTCACAGCGAGCTGCTGTGTTGCCAGCTGTGTTGCACTGGCTCAGGTGAGGGGTCTGTCTGTCCTACTGATTCGGGGTTCTCGCGCCACCAAGCAGGAGATTTGGTCTGTGCACCTCTGGACAGGTAAGAGACGGAGGGCACAAGGAGCAATATTCTAGACTGTCTCAGTGTTGCTTAGAGCGTTTTTCTTTTCAGCTTTTTGGACACAAGCTTCCCCTTGTGCTTATCAAAAGTTCCAAGTTCGTTACAATTCTGAAATTCTCTGCCTCCATCCTGACATGCAGAGCAATGCCTGTGTGGAAATGCCAGACCCTCCCGTAGTCCACCCCCTGCCTGGAATGCCTGCCTGCTTCCAGGGGCGACTTGGCCAGGCCTGGGGTGGGAGGTGAGAACAGCTGTGTGCACCGGGAGGCTGAACTCGCTTGTGCTCAGATGCACTAGCAGAAGCCCCGCCATGTCCAAGATGAGCTTGTAAAACAGCAACAGTGGAAAAGATGCTTTGCTGTGGATTGGCGCCTGTCAACATGGCCGCATTTCCTGCCATGTAGACACGGCACTTGCATTGTGATGCAGGACAGATGCTGCTGCCCGGCATTCTGCAGATGGGGTTGGCAGCCTCTCCTGCAGGGCAGCGTGACTTGTCAGCTGCTGCTGCTCTTGTCCTCCCGCTCAGTCCCAAGGGGCTTCCAAGTGATACTCCTCCCAGGGAGGAGAGTGGAGACCAAAAGGTGGGGAGAGGAACCACTCCAGGAAGTGGTGCCTGATAGCATCCAGTCTGGTGCTGGGGTCACTGACCCCCCAGCACCAGTCAATGGACCACAGCACTGCTCATCATCACTGCTAGTTGTATAAAAAGTTTGCTTGACCATGGAGTCACCCTTTCCCAGTAGCTGAGCTGAGCTTTCACGTGTCTTCTCTTTGCAGTTCTTCATATAGAAAAAGCTGCTGCTTACATGTGTGAGAGGAGGGTGGAGATTGTTGGGATGGGGTAGCTGAGTGGGTATTTCCCTGCATTCTCCTTTCCTACCTTGGGCAAGTGCAGCTGTTCTCTAATAGCCTTTGCAGACTATAAAACCTCAGAGCACAAAACCTAGTGTCACATGTTCTCTTTCACACCTTGGGCCTGGAAAACCTGAATGGGGGCAGTTTGCCCACTGCCTGCTTCCCTGCCTCGGCTTTAATTTGAACCTCTCCGCCCAGTTCTCCTCTCAGAAAGCTGGAAGCCAAATGGCTGGCATATCCCGGGGGCGGGGGGCATAATTCTGTCTTGGCTAATTATTGCTCCGTGCCCCCCTTCATCTCTCAGGTGCCTCTCACTATCGCATCCCGCTGCTCTTACATTCCATTGTGCTCAGCTAGGGAATGCCACTGACAAGGCTGGATAAATCCCAGCAACTTTTTAAATAGTTGGTACTGATCTACCCGTCTCCACCCCCACCCCCCAGATGACACTTGGCATGTGACGCTGACTCAGGATGTTGTGCAGCTCTGGCCACGGGCCTTGCATGTTCTGGAAATACTGGAAGGGAAAAGGCAGCCCGCCTTGTTCCCTCCTCAGTGGCACATGCTCAGAGTGGCTGGATAGGGCTTTGTACCTGCTTGACATGCAAGGGAGTTCCAGCAGGTGCCTGAACTTGCTATTGCTGGGAGAGGATCCTGGGTGTTGGCACCTGGCAGTGGTTGGGCTGCACACCTGGGCAGGATCCTCTCAGTTTGTACAGTGCAGAAATCTGCAGCATGTCCAGACGTTTCCCCTTTTCCAGCTGCTGGAGAACGATTCTCTCCCTGCCACCCCTCGCCCTGGTGTCAGTGCAGTTTCCCTTGCTACATGAAGGCTGGTTGTGGGCACAGGCTTCCGAAGTGTCCAGATGCTGGGACGTATGTCATCGGAGGTCTCTTTTCTGTTTTTTGTATACTGCTGATCGTAACATTCTCGCTCCTTGTTGCAGGAAACTGCTGACTCGAATTGCTGAAGTGGGCATGGAGCGCTGCCAGACATGTTGTGTGTGAAATGGCCCTTGAGGGCTTTGGTGCAGAGAGCCCTCAGGGCCCTGAAGAGCATTTCTTTCCTTTGTGTCCTTGGGCATTTTGAAGAGAGACCAGTCTATTTAGAAAGCTGGCTGTTTCAGCCACAGGGAGTGGAGAGGAGCATCTCTTGTAAGAGGAACTAACTCTTTTCCTAGCAAGCTGCTTGCTCAAGAGGGCCACCCCTTCTGCTTTGTTCTGTTGAGTGGCAAGGAAGACAGAGGAATTGCACCATTTCCTAGAGACAGGAAATGGCCACCTGGCTGCTTTCTCTGGACCTGTTCACACTTGTTCTAGGTTTAACCTTCAAATAACCCATGACACCCAGTTTCGGATGACATGACGAGCTGCGGTGTGCCCCTGCCATGGCTCGCATATTCAGAGTGGTAGCCAGTCCACATCCTCGAGGCCCACGAGTGAACTAACCGATGGTGGTTTAGTCTGACATGCGAAGCGGCATGCTGTGTCTTGTTTCGGCCCTGCAAAATTCAGTGAACAGTGGTCTGTTTGGCTAGTGGAGTCCTTCCCTTTCCCCTCTCCCCCTTTACCTGGATTTTGGAGAACACCCAGGAGATCTAGGTATCCCTTTTAGTAAGCAGAAAATGCTCACCTTCCCTTTTAAATACTGCAAGGGATGTTGTTTGTATTTATTTAAATGACAATGAACAGATTGGTTGGGGAACTTGCGGGATGTTTTGCCTTCCTTTGCAGCCTACACTTTGGCTCACTTGGTTGAGCCATCTGTAACAATTGCTCTGCGAGGCTCTCTTGCATTGTGCCTGCTCCTGTATGTGGCACATGGTGATTCAGATTCCATGGGGAAGATGGAGTCCCTGATCTTCTCCTTTGTACTGGAGCGAATTCTGCAGCAGGACCATGACAGAAGGTGGCTTGAAGATTGTAGGTTGGGATCTGGTGGTAGTTCTGGGACGCACCAAGAAAGAGTAGGTCCAGGTCTGCAGTGGTTGCTTTCTTTCCAGGACACATTCTTTCTCCCTCTCTCTCTCTCTCTCTCTCTCTTTTCACCCCCTCCCCCTGAAGGCTGCCTTGACTGGCACAGCTGAAAACTTTGTGGGCTTTGTGGAGTCCTTTGTACTCTGCACTGGGCAGGTTTCTGGTGGCTGGGTGATAACACGGACATGATTTGAAATTTCAAGGACAGATATCGCGATTATTATTATTACTATTCCTTCTTGGCTAAACCTTACATGTTTATTCATACATGTTAACTGAGTGGTAATTTATGGCCAATGGAAATGGAGTGTTTGTTTCTATTTCTGTGCTATAAGACTGTTCGGATATTTGGTTTGTTCTTATTGAACTTTAATATAATTCTGTTTTTTCTTTTTTTCTTTTCCTTCTTTTGCTATCCTCCCTTTTTTCTTTTTCTTAGAATACTGTAATGTTGGAAACTGAAGATTCTGATTATATTGTTGGTAGTGTTTATTTCATTTATAAAAATAAAATAAAAATAGATTAAAAAAAGAAATTTCAAGGACAGATATCAATGTAAAATTGCTGAAGTACAATTCATCAAGAGATTCAACTCTATTTCCTATGGTTTCAATAAGGAAATGTGTCTTCCTTTTTATCACACTACATACGTTGATCGGCTCAGCACAGCAATGATGTCTGTGTTATTACCCAACTATGTTTGTGATTGGCAACTGTTCAGGTAATCATCATTGTCTGTGCTTTTTGCATTTCAGTTCTCTCTGACAACATAGTTTAAATCTCTCCCTGCACTCCCCCCCCCCAGTTTACATCTCTCCCTTCGCCCCTTTGCAGCTTCACCTGCACTGTGTCCTCTCCCCAGGGGGAAAAGGCGTGGGGCAGGTGAAGCAAAGGCAGATGCGCCAGGAGGGTCATCGTCCCAACATCCCAGCCCAGGACCAAACGAAATCGGGGGCCATATCTTGGCACTTTGTCATTCGGCCCACAGAAGGCTGGTTGTGTGTGTGGGGGGTCATCTGGCTCCCTGCCTCATCCTGGTTCCCGCCCCTGCTTTCAGGTGCTCTTTGTTGTTTTTGCTACAGCAGACTAACATGGCTCCCCTCACTTTCCAGAAGCACTCTGAAATTGTGTCCTGGGACAGGTTCTGAAAGCAAGCTCCATTTCTTGGTGTGACCCCTCTCCATGTCACAAGTGAAATGTGAGCAGACAAGGTCTGCCAAGTGGAGAGACCAGTGCAGCGCTAGTGGGACTTCCTATTTCAAATTGTCTCTAGAAGAGTGCCTGTGTGCAGCACTACTGTGCCACCACTGCAGTGCTGTCGTTGGGCTTTCACCCCCAAATCTCAGCACCTCTCTTGGAAATTGGATTATTTGGTGGACCCCAAGGGCTATTTTGTGTGGGGAGAAGTAGCAGAACTTGGCCTGTCTCTGAGATGGGCTGCAGCTGGGTTCCAGTTGAGGTGCAGGCAGATGAAGATCAGAAGGTGGTCACAGAAATGATCTTGATAGACTGGAGCGCTGGGCAGAAAACAACAGAGTGAAATTTAATAGGGAGAAATGCCAAGTTCTGCACCTTGGGAAAAGAAACAGTTCCAAGATGGGGGATACGTGGCTCAACAACACTACAAGCGAGAAGGATCTTGGAATTGTTGTCGATCACGAGCTGAATATGCGCCAACAATGGGATGTGGCTGCAAAAAAGGCAAATGCTCTTTTGGGCTGCATTCATAGAAGCATAGCTTCCAAATCCGGGGAAGTACTAGTTCCCCTCTACTCAGCACTGGTTAGGCCTCATCTGGAGTACTATGTCCAGTTCTGGGCACTGCACTTTAAGAAGGATGCAGACAAACTGGAGAGGGTTCAGAGGAGGGCAACAAAGATGATCAAGGGACTGGAAACAAAGTCCTATGAGGAGAGACTGAAAGCACTGGGCATGTTTAGCCTTGAGAAGAGAAGACTGAGGGGGAGATACGATAGCGCTCTTCAAGTCCTTGAAAGGTTGTCCCAGAGAGGAAGGCCAGGATCTCTTCTCCATCACCCCAGAGTGCAGGACACGGAATAATGGGCTCAAGTTACAGGAAGCCAGATTCGGGCTGAACGTCAGGAAAAACATCCTGACTGTCAGAGCAATACAACAGTGGAACCAATCACCCAGGGAGGTGGTGGGCTCTCCCACACTGGAGGCGTTCAAGACGAGGCTGGACAGCCATCTGCCAGGGATGCTCTGACCTGGATTCCTGCATTGAGCAGGGGGTTGGACTCGATGGCCTTGTAGGCCCCTTGCAACCCTACTATTCTTTGACTCTATGATTCTATGAAGAGTTGGAGGCTGGCAAGTATCAAAGGGCCAGAGGCAAGAGCCGGGGAGAAGGCCGACTTGCAAAGCAGCAATAGGGGGCTGAAGGGGCCAGAAGGAGATGCCATGCTGAACAGGGGTGGGCAGTCAGGAAAAGGAAGCGGGAGGCAAGCTGTTGGGGCTGGTGAGGTGGCTCCACTGCGAGGGCTTTCTGTGGCCTCGTGAAGTGTCCCAGTTTGCCTGGAGAGTGGAGCCTGGGGGTCTCTTGAGGCTGGAATGGCGGCTCAGAGGCGGCTTTCCCCCCCTCCAAGAGCGAGTCTGGTGGGGGTGCTGGGAGCTGTGCTTCGAGATGCCCCTCCACGACCTTGCTGGAGGGGAGGAGAGGGGGCCGCTTCTGGGAATCCTGCCTGGGGTCCAAGGAAAGAGACAACGCCTCCTCCCGTGGTCTGGGGCTACCAGGAGCATTACTGTCTGGCCATGCTTCTTCTTGCCCCTGGCGGGTTTTTGGCTTTGAAATGGAAAGTAGTTGAGAGGGCAGCCAGACCAGTTAAACAGGTTTGTTTTCTTCCTTCACCCACCCCCCACTTTGTCCCTGCTGTGCTGAGATTGTTTTCTCTCTCCTCAGCTTTCTCTGAAGTAGCTCTGGATTTGTTGGGTTCTTTTTTATTTTATGAAGTTTCTAATTGCTCTTATTGATGGGTTGCTTTGACTCTGTGGATCAGGTTGGGTGTGCATGCATTCATTTCTTTCTAAGCTGATGATCATTACAGGCGCAGCAGTTTGCAGAAACAGGAACAGGCTGCTGACAAACTGTTTTTCTATGCCTAGCTGTCACTTCTCTCTTTCTGTAGGGGATGCGCTGGTTTGGGGAGTGTGTTCCCCTCCCTGATGAATCTGAGATAAGAGTTGGGGATGCTCTGTGGCTGCTGGACACTCCCTGAGCAGAGCTCTTTCCCATGGTCTCCCCCGTCATCTTTGTCCATCTGCTCCAGTCCCTGTGGCCTCCTGTGCAGATTCAACTGCCAGGCTGCTCTTGAGCTTATTCTCCCCTCCTACATGCGTGATCTGTTGCTGTTTGCTGCAGTGCTGCTATGGATTAATGGGGGACATTTGGAGCTCTGGTGGGAGTCCAGAGATGCTTAAAAAACTTGCTGAGGTGCTGTTACATTAGTGTGTGTTGGACTGGAGTGAGGGGTCTGAATAGAGAAGCCGTTTGTCCTTGTTATGATTGAGGAAGCCATGGGATGGTTCCTTAGAGTACCAAATATAAGCCCCTCTTTTGTGGAGTCTAGCTGGCTGGGGATCCGGGAAGTTGGGGATTTAGAACAGCTAAGTACAGCATCCTGTCTGGGCTCTGGGCTTTCCCAGCATTAGCTGTGTTACTCAGTCCCCCAGTGCAAGCAAATGTAATGCCACAGAGACTCTGGGTGTGGTGTGGGATGATGTCATGTTTTAAATTTGGTAGAATTGCTTGCTCAAGCCACTCACTGGAAAGTTACTTGCAGTGGGTGTCGGAGGAAGAGGTTGGAACTGAGCAGTCTTATGGTTTGGCCACTGTTCCCAAGAAATGATGCTTATCACTTGGAAAGTAACTTCCATTTCTGGTTTGTCTGCTGGGGGCAGGATTCCTTTTCCTAGCTCTTTCCTTGTGTTGGGTTTTATTTCTAGCACATGGGTAATCTTGTGTGTTTCTCTTTCTTCCAGAGGTGTTTGCTGGTAGAGTAGAAGTAGGACAGGGAAAAGTACGTGGAGGCAGGCTGTTGAAGTTCTGCAGGTTGGGGGGATGGGAAGAGCAAGCCAGCAAGCCGCCTGCCTTCCTTGGCCAAGGCCAGCCCGGCGTGCTGGCTCCCCCAGCCTCAGCTGGCTGGTTTCCTGCCTGCCTTGATCAGAATGATGGGCAGTTGGAGTCAGCGTGGGTGTTCTGACCTAGCGGTATGGCTCCCGGAAGCAGGAACGAGAAAGCCAGGGCAATTCTATAGGCATGCCATGGAACAGTCTTCTCAAAGCTGTGACGGTGTGACTAGGGTTAACCATGTTTGTTTGTTTCTTCCTTCGTCCCAAGGGTCCTGGGTGCAGTCTGAAACCATCACAGCACCTAGCAGAACCTAAACAGTGCACACTGATGGGATCTGAGCTGGCAGTGACTGACTGGGGAAGAAAGAGATCTTAGGGTTGTGAGTGGACAGCTTGACAAAAATGTTAGCCCAGTGAAAAAAGGCAAATTCCATGTTGGGCATAATTAGGAAAAGAATAAAAAATAAATGCCGATATCATACATGCCCTCATACTGCCCTCTGGTGCAACCACACTTTGAATATTGTTTACAATTCTGGTCATCACACCTCAAAGAGGATATTGTAGAGTGGAGAAGGTGCGGAAAGGGGCCATCACAATGATCAGGGGGCTGGAGCAGCTCCCTTCCGAGGAAAGGTTACACCGGTGGGGACTGTAGCTTAGGAAAAAAGTGAATACGGGGAGACATGATGCAGGGGTACAAAATTATGCATGATGTGGACAATGTGTATAAGGAGACATTTTTCTCCCTCTCTGATAATACTAGAACCTGGGGTCATCCCATGATTAGTGGGAGATTCAGGAGAGATAAAAGGAAGTACTTCTTCACACAGCGGGTAGTGAAACTATGGAATTCGCTACCACAAGACATAGTGAGGCTTTAAAAGGGGGTTAGACACATTTATGGAGGAGAAGACTATCAGTGGCTACTGGTCTGGATGGCTATATTCTACCTCCAGTATCAGAGGCGGTGTGCCTCTGCATACCAGTCGCTGAGGAACACAACTGGAAGCATGAGGCTGGCTTCCCACAGGCAGCTGGTTGGCCACTGTGAGAACAGAATGCTCGGCTCAATAGGCCTTTGGTCTGATTCAGCTTGGCTCTTCTTATGGTCTTCTTGTGTTCTTAATTTGAAAGTCTTCTGCCTTTTAAGATGGCGGGTGCTTCGAGATGGAAGGCTCCTAGCACTAATTTCATTGCTTTTCCACTGTAACCTAGAAGTGGAGTTGTGATGGACTTTCCACACATTGCACTTTTGAGGAGTATAGCACCAGTGGGACGGGTCATAGCTCCGTGGGCAGGACAGGGCAATTCCTCCTCCTCAACGTAACTGCCAGCTCTTGATTGAAGTGGTTCTACTATTCTAGTTTTTTTTTAAGTTTTAAAGAAAACAGCAGATCAAAGCAACAGTTTCTTAGTTGCTAGAAGGTACTGGGGCTTCCTGCTGCACCCAGGCCAGGAGGTGTGAGAAACAGTGTGAAGAGGCTCAGAAATTATTGTTACTCCCTCACCCCCCTTTTCCAGAATCTGATGGACCTTGAGAGTTGGGAGAGGCTAGGCTGCTTTTCAGTGAAAGAGATGTCCCCCTCTCAGCAGCACAATTTCTCGCTGCTTTCTGATCTTAAGGGCAAATTAGGAAACATTTGCCCTCTTGCTATTAAAAAGGCTCGGCACAATCCCACCCCCAGTCAGAGCACAAAGCTCTAAACTTAACAAATAGACATGCACCAGTATGTGCACAATTCTGTTTCATCGGAATTATAATCAGATGACAGCTATTTAAAAAAAATAATGGCAGAGTTTAATCTTGTAGTTCAGAATAGTTACTTTTCCTGTGTAGGGATGTTAAGGACAGCTTGTTCTGAGAATTAACAAGTTTGGGGCGCAATTAAGGGGTTGCTAATGTGATTCCAAGAACCAGAAGCAGAGTTGCTTTCAATCAAACAAATGCATTCATATTCATTTTAAGAACATCAAAATGATTTACAAGGATTAATGCAGCAACAGCAGCACTGCACTAAAGCTGAAGTACTCCCCCCCCCCCTTGAGCAGCACAGGGATGGGCATGGCTACCCTCACGTGGGCAAGTGCTGGCTGTTGCTGGCTCGGCCTGCCAGGCGCTTGCCAAAGCTGCTCCACCTAAAGTGCAGCAGACTGGTTGCTTCCTGAGTCGCTCTGTGGTGTTTCCTCCCCGGGGTTTCTTTGCACTCTGAGCTTGGAAGGAGTTGTTGCAAAAGGAGCTGTGGCAGCTGCCAGAAAGATCTCTGTTTCTTTCAGAATGTTGTGCATTGATAAAGAACCTGAAGCAAGCCAGGATTGCTTCAGAAGAGGATTTGGGGAAAAGGAGGCGGAACGGGCTCCCTCCTCACAATACTTAACTGCTGGACATGAGAGCCTGAGGGAAACTGTGGCAGTAACCCCTCCCCCAAGCATGAGGATTTCTCCAGTTCAGGCAAGGGCTGCACATCTCCAGAGCACCATTCAGTCCTGCCTCTTAAGATGCATTTCAGTTGTTGCAGCTGGAGAACATGGACAAGGTGCTCGAAGGAGAGCACGGAATACTGGGCTCCAGTGACAGGAAGCCGGACTCCGGCTGAACATCAGGAAAAACGTCCTGACTGTCAGAGCAATACGACAATGGAACCCGTTCCCTAGGGAGGCGGCGGGCTCTCCACACTGGAGGGACTTAAGACGAGGCTGGAGAGCCATCTGCCAGGGCTGCTGTGACTTGGATTCCTGCATTGAGCAGGGGTTGGACTTGATGGCCTTGTAGGCCCCTTCCAACCCTGCTATGATTCTTAATCTTTTCTTCTCCAGGCTAAACGTACTCAGCCCTTCCAGCCCTTTCTCACAGATCTTGGTTTCCAGACCCTGCACCATCCTGGTTGCCCTTTGCTGGATATGCTCCACTTTGTCAATGTCCTCCTTAATGTATGGCACCCAGAACTGGACACAGTACTCCAGATTGAGCCTGACCAGCACAGAACAGAGTGGAACTATTACTTCTTATGATCTGGATACTCTGCTACTGTGAATATAATCTAAGGTTGTATTACCATTTTTTTTTAGCAGCCTCATCACACTGTTGGCTGATGTTCAGCTGGGGATCCATTAAGCCCCTGGGTCTTTTTCACATGTACTGTTGCCATGCCAGGTTTTCCCTATCCTGTACTTGTGCCATTGTCAAGGGGGGCGGATTGGTGTCTCAGTGCAGGACTTTAGAGTTATTTCTGTTGAATTTAAATAAAACAAGCATCCTTTCTGTGCCCTCTTCCAAGTCCTTTATTAAAATGCTGAACAGTATAGGGCCATGTAGCACCCCACTTGAGACCCCTCTCCATTAACAAGCACTCATGGTGTCTAGTTATTTAGCCAGCTGTTGATTTACCTAACAGTAGTGTTGATTGGCTAGGTGCAGGAAGTTGCTGATGCCTGCTTATCAGAGCAGGCAGTCCTAACCACTGTGAAGGAGGCAGCTGTGAGGCTGCTTCTGAAGCAAGCCTCATTGGACCCTGAGAATGGTAACAATTACTGGCCAGTCACTAATACTCCCTTCCTGGCTAGTTGCTTGTGTAGGTGGTTGCCATGATTTAATTAGGTTAGAAGTGTGTGCCAGGCCTGTTACCAAGTTTTAAAGGGGCCTAGAGGTCCATAATGCTTTGCTTTGGTTCATTATTAAGTGCAATTTCCTTGCTAGTGGGCCTTTTGGCTGGTAAGATGAGTCAAAGGTCGATATCGCCGCCTCAGCACGTTCCATGCTAATGAGCTACCGTTTATCTTATCAGGTCCTAAGATGCGCCTGATAAATGAGGCTCTGTTTATGCTAAGCTACAGGTATCTGTGCTGGGAAGGTTCTGATTTTTTTCCCCTCTGACATGGGGCTGTTAGTCTATGCTGGGAAAGTTGCGGATGAACGCTAATTAATGCTTGCTGCTGTCATGCTGCCTCACTGCTAACATGTATGGCATATAACCCATTTACCTCATGGCTCTGTGTTCAGAGAAGCTGCCTGGGTGCTGTAAGTACTCAATAAAGTCTCCTTGTAAGCAAACCTGGATCTGGCTTGTCATTATCTCACCACCTCCAAACCTTAGCAGCCCACGGCCGAGGCATACAATGTGGTTGCCATGCAACTCCAGGCACACCGGGATCCATTTCAATCCAGTTTTAGGCCTGCTTTTGACACTGATGTTGCCTTGCTTTGGATAACAGGAAAAACTCTGCATGCTTCCAGACACTAGGGGATGACAGAGAACATGTCTTGTTCATCCCCCTTGTTATCCTGTAATTTGATCAGTTCCTTCTCCCTGCTCTCTTCCCTTCTTCTTTCTTCTTCTCCTCTTGCCTCTGCAGCAGTGCCATGTGGTCTTTCCCTGAAGGAAGCAAGTAACCCTATCTCATGCCTTCCCATACTTATACTCACACACCCAGCTTTAGGGGGTGCTTGCAGTTAAACAGTGTTAGATAGCATTCTCTGACAATGTGTATAAAGCACCAATAAAGTAAGTTGATTTGAACGTCTTTTAAACTGGCTCTAGCCTGCGTTTATTGCTTCCGATACTGAATGCTGTGTCACCACCTTTTCTCTGTATAAAGCAACTCTGCTTTAAGCCATATCAGACTTTCCAACACCTTGGTCACCCTGAAGATTGACCTATGCCAGGGGAATGACAGGGTGAGTGTGACCCCACTAATTTTTTTCACACCTCTTTGAGAAGCCTTGGCCATGATGGCCTCTATTGTAGGCTGTCTAGGTTAGAAATCAGGAGCATCCAGAAGACGGTTATAGTATGTTGTGGGACTTCTGCTTAGCCCTCTGGCATTTGTGGTATGGGGTCCCATGGCGTTCTGTCTTGACTCCTGTGCTAAATAAAACCACTGAGTGAGGTCAGTGAAGGTTTTGGAGTAGACATTATCAGTATGCTCATGACAGTGTATGCCCCAGCCATTGGCTGCTAAGGTTACACTCTTCAGAAATCATATAGCTGATGGTCAGTAGCTGTATGCTCTACAGACAGGCAGCTCTTTCTCTTTTACGCTGAATTCAGGTGAACCAGTGGAAGTGCTAAATTTAGTGTCTAAGGTCAGTAATAGACTGGATGAAGGCCAATAAATTGAAGTTCATTCCTGGCAAGACAGGGGTGCTCCTAGTGGGGTGGTTCATCTGCCTGGGATGGTGGTATTCAACCACCATTCTGGCTGGGGTTGCACCCTGTACATGTGTAATCAAGTGACACCTGTCAGGATAGATCTTGGGCCCAGAGTTAAGGTGCACCACAGGGAGGATGCACTTTACATTTATATCAAGGGGATGTTAATGAATGAATATGAACCAAGACTTGAATCAAATGAAATAGGCTTTATTACAGAATATGCAAGACTACTAAACATATGACTTTAATACAGGATGGAGAAGTTAGTTAGATTAACACAATCAAGCTTAGACTGGCTGCTATTTTACTTGATCAAGCAAAAAGAGAGACTGGAAGTAAAACCACAAACATGGGTTCAGGAACAGCACTTCACGAATAGCATTTTTCCTGGCTAGTTCCTGACTGACGAATTCAGGATTTGCCTTGGGTAGCTTGATTAGAATGGTGACTCTGCAATCGGAGAGAGACTTTCAGGTCCTGGAGTACCCATTCTTTACATGCCAGGGACTTGCTCCTTCTTTATTTTCCAGGGCTTTTTAACACCTGATGAGATGTTAATATCTAATTGCTTTACTGTTGCTATTTATCCTCCTGTCTGTTTTGATGTTTTGTGCTTGTACAATGTGCTGGTTTATTAACTCCTCATGAACCACCCTGGTAATTATTTATTGAAAAGAGGCATGCAAATTTATTTAAAAAAATAAATGGAATTTGAGGTGTGATTGCACTGGACATGCTTCCCCCCCGCCTTCCCCTCTGACACTTGCCCTCTGTTTCCAGGTGGATGGAGGCCTGCCTTAGTGAGGAGCTGCCCCCCACAACAGAGCTGGAGGAGGGGCTCAGGAATGGGGTCTATCTGGCCAAACTTGGACACTTCTTCTCCCCAGAGGTGGTGTCTCTCAAGAAGATCTACGATCGGGAGCAGACCAGATACAAGGTAGCGGGGCGCTTCCTGTTCTGCTGACTGAGAAGTTGCTGGTATTGACAGAAAAGGACTAAACAAGTAATAAATAATACAGTGACTTCTGAAAAATACAGACAAGGATAATAAAAATACAGACAATGAGAGGCAGCTTCAGTTGTCAAGCCCCAATGATTAATTTTTTCATTAAGAATTGATAGCTGGCCTTTCTCCAGCAGAACTGCCTGCCAACATCACTGTGCGACATCTGTCAATAAGGAAATACAAACATTGCATCAGTGAGTAGACAGTTGTAGTTCTACTGGAAACCTTCCTAAAAAAGGAGGGTGTGGAAATGCCCGTATTGCTACAGTGAGGCTCAGGGAACAGTTTTCCTATGTCAACACTTCAGCATGATTCCTCGCGCCAGCCCAGCCTGGCTTCTGGGTGCACGCGGCTGCTAACAGACCCATCCATCCATCCACCCATCCATCCAAGTACTGCAGGCTGCCTGCCTGATTGTTCATGCACTTTCATGTTCTCTCCTTCTGCGTTTCAGGCTACGGGCCTCCACTTCCGGCATACAGACAATGTGATTCAGTGGCTGAATGCAATGGCTGAAATTGGCCTTCCCAAGGTAACTTTTGCTTGTCTGGGAATAGAAGGAGCTTTTGAATGTGGGAGTGGTGGTAGGGATAGGTACAGAAAATGTTCTGCTTAAGAAATCTTAACTTCAGTATTTGTAAGATCTTGTAGCTGCATCTGTGACTCCACACTGTGCTGATGGAAGACCAGGGTGGATTGTGTCCCGCAAGTACTGGGATTCTAGAAGAGTTTATCTCTTCCTTCTTTCCAGTGATTAAAATCCTCTATCTCTTGAATATGTTCCCCTGGATAGTTAGTAGAACTCTGAGAAATAATACTGAATGGATCTGTAGACTTTGTGGATGTAACTGTGTATGAATGGAGTTTATGAACAGGGTGGTTGTGATAAATTGAGAGCCTGGTTGGTTGAGGAATTGTGGGAGAGGGATTGCTGGGTTGCTTGGTCATGTTTGAATTCTTGACCTATTAGTGGGTTGAAAATACTTTCTGTACCAGGTCAGTAATTTTTGGTGGGCCCAGTATGTATGGAAGAGGGAAAGTTAGGAGGGGCTACCATAGATGTGATAATGGGCAAGGGGCGCAATGGTGGATGCATGTTGGGTGTGGCAATTGAGGGAAGGCAAATTTGCTATTATGCATTCTTCCCCTTCCATCTCACCCTCCAACCTGGATAGCATTGGTGGCCTTACTGCAGTACCCTCAGGGTGATCTGCTGGATTGCAGGTTGGCCAAGGGGATTGGAGGTTGGCCATTTATGAACTGATTCAGGTAGAGCAGGCTGACCTGATGGATATAACAGAAATATGGTTGGATGAAGGGGGAGGTATGAGCCTCTCCCAACTATGCCCACCAGAACCCACCAACCAGGGTTCAGTTCATTTTATTATGCGGTCACAGATCCATTAGAACAAACAAATAGTGGATTGTAATAATTAAAAGCATAAAAATAATAATTCATTACACAACAAGCTTAAGAAATAGTAATTAAAACATACACATTAAAACATTTAAAATATATGGCCATAATTAGAACACAGTGTGATACAAAAGATAAAAGCATGGAATATAAATTACAATTAGGATGAAGAAATAATCTTACAAGACCTTTGAGTGGAGAAGGGGGACTTAACCGCTAACTCTGTCCTTGGCTTGTTTGTACCAGCCAAGGAATGTTCCAGATACTGTTCCGATGTCCTTCCAGGGCTTTTCCTCATAATAGGGCAAAGCAGTCTATTACATTCCTTCCTATGAAGGCTGCATTAAGAATATGACTTAAAGTTTCAACTGCTTCATCTCCACAGGGACACAAATGATATGGGACACCCTGGTAGCGCCCTTCCAGTATTGCAATACTGCAGAAGGCAGTTAAATATAACCCTAGAGAAGACATGACGATACTTGGGGATAGTCAAATTATCCAGATATCTGGCATATCTAGGGAATTCAAAAGTGAAACCAGAGTGTATGGAATAGCAGGTTCTATGAGCATTTGATAAAGAATATTGAAAATCAGTATTGTTGATCTGTTGTTCCAAAATGGTTTTTACAACAGAATAATCTCATGTGCAGAGGAAATCCATAGGAAGGCCTAATAAATGCAGTTAAATAGTAAAACCTTTAAACCATGAAGTGGTAAAAACATCTTTTTGTAAAAGATAAAAGGTAACTTAAAGATGAGTTAATGTATACAACTATAAGCCAATATCGGAAGGCAAGGGGCCAGGCCCTGCATTCTGTACATGCAAGGCCAGCCGCCAATCGCAGGCCAGCGGATGACACACATCTTGGCATTCCAAAAAGCGAGTACAAGAAGTCTGAAAGATCACTCTCCACTGTCGAATTAAACCCCTGAATCCATATTGGTGCACCATACAACAATTGGGACAATGTGTTAGCCTTGAATATTTGTAAAGCAGCAGGAATGAATTGTTCCCCTTAATAGCATTCTGGGCAGCCTGGGCTGCAGACCATCTGTGGGTGGCCCAAGAGAGTGGAGAAGAAAACATAATACCCAGATATCTAAACTTCTTGACTTGCTCTATATAGTGTCCTTCTGTTGTCCACTTATTTGTTGATCTGTGTCTAGGAAAAACCATAATCTTTCTTTTACTAAAGCTAACTGTCAATAGATTATCTTTACAATAGGTCATAACATGCTGCTGCTGCTGTTTATTGCCGCCCCACAGCGGAAGCGCTCTGGGCAGTTTACAAAAGTTAAAACCTTGAAATACAATATACAAAATTTTAAAAACATTTACATAAAAGCATATACAGTATATACAAACAACATATAACTAAAAACAGCTTTGAACTAAAAACAATTTTTAAAAAATCCAACATTAAAACAACACAGCTTCAAAACAGTATACAAAGGTCAGCAGAAGGAGCAAGAGTTCTCAAGCGGGGAGGGGGAGGCCTGCCGGAATAATGGAGCTTCGGTGCCTGCTTAAAAACCTTCAACATGGTCAGCAGGCACATTTCAACTGGCAGGTCATTCCACAATTGAGGGCAGCAAAGGAGGAGGCCCTCTTGCGTGTGGCTGCCAGTCTCACCTTAGGCAGCTGCAGCAGAGAGCCCTCAGAGGACCTGCAGTGGTGGACTGGGATGTAGGGGAGGAGGCACTCCCTAAGGCACCTTGGACCTAGACCATGTAAGGCCTTAAAGGTAAGAACCAGCACTTTATATCTTGCTTGGAAACAAATTGGCAGCCAGTGTAAAGATTTTAAAACCAGTGTAATATGTTCTCCACAGGGTGTCCCAGAGACCAACCCGGCTGCCATATTTTGTACCAGTTGAAGTTTCCAAATTAAATATACAGGCAGCCCCAAGTACAGTGCATTCCAGAAACCAAGACTAGAGGTCACCAGCACATGCATCACTATTGCCAGGTCCACATGTTCCAGGAATGGGCGTAGCTGATGTATCAGGCAAAGTTGATAACAGTCGCTTCTCACCATTGCCTCCACCTGGGGTGCCAAGAGCAGGGTTGGGTCAAGAATAAATGTAATAAACGTTTAAGGCCTGTTTTAGAGAATGACATAAGAACAGCATCATCCACATACAACAATAGTGGGACTTTAGTCCCTGCTAATTTTGGTATGTGAAAATCAGATGCTAAACAATTCCCAATCAAGTCATTTAAATAAAGGTTAAATAGCGTAGGGGATAATATACAGCCCTGACGAATCCCGTTAGTGGCTAGAATGGATTTTGTCAGATTGCCCTCCAACCCGCACCGTACTCGGAGTGTAGCCTGTTGATAGAGACGCTGAATAAGATAGAGCAATCTTTTGTCAGTGGAGGAATGATATAATTTAGCCCATAATCTGTCTCTTGATATTGTATTGAAAGCAGATTTCAGATCTATAAAGGCAACAAACAGACCATTTCCAAAATAGTTCATATATTTCTCTGTCAGATGACATAAGACTAGACAATGGTTGAGAGTTGGTTTGCCCTTCCTGATGAAACCTGCTTGTTCTTTCCCCAGGATATTTTCCTCCTCTGTCCACAGGGTGAGCCTCAAATTTAGGTTGCTGGCATACAACTGACAGTAAACTGATGGGGCTATAGTTTGATGGATCCTCTCTATCACCTTTTTTAAATATTGGGATCACAGTAGCCTCCAGCCATGCCAGGGGGAGTTGGCCAGTATTATTAATATGTGTGAAATGATTAGCTAGAAGGGGAGCCCACCATTCTGGATTAGCCTTCAAGATTTCAGAAGTAATTGAATCTAATCCCGGGGCCTTCCCTGGTTTAAGACAGATGATTGAAGTCCAGGTCCCATTTCAGGGGAAATAAATTTTCCATTGGCTGCTCCCTGGATTCCACAAACATTTTGGAAAAATGACACTCCCAAATATCAGCTGGAATATTACAGCTAATTAAGCCTGAAGAATCGCCCAAAGTGCCAGTGACCAGTGCCCACAAAAATTTAGAAATATTATTTAACGAAGAATCTATCAGAACCTTCCACCCATTTTGAACTGCTTGTTTCTTCTTTTGAGCTAGCAGTGTTTTATAGTGATTTTTAGCCAAGTAGTATTCTTGGGGTAAGACAACATGGTTTTCCTTCCTATACTCAACAAGGTTTTTTTTTTTTTAGCATTCAGCTGGACACACATTGTTCAGATGGAAAAAAATTATGCAATTGGAAAGCTAGTAGATGTACCTTTGGAAAAATTTGACACGTGTTATGCATAAACGTTTATTAAGAACTTAAACAACAGGCAACGTCAAGGATGGCATGTAACACACATTATGTAAGGGTAGAATGTGCTCAGATTCCATACTTAAAGCAAATTGCCCAAACCATATTAAAACAACTTCTTCTTTGCCAGAACTCCTTTTGTTCACCTTAGAATCATAGAATAGTAGGGTTGGAAGGGGCCTACAAGGCCATCGAGTCCAACTCCAGCCTTCATCACTTCCTTGTAAATATCCTCAAAATACTCCTGTTTGTGTGCCTTAGGCCCTGCGTTCCTTCTTCTGAGCCATTGCAAAGCAGCTGGTCTGGGGTTAGTCAATGGTGGCATATTATAATGGATGTACAGACAGATGCTTTCTCTTTCTACAGATAGTTGGGCCCCGCTTTTCCTTCTGAGTGCAATGCTTGCACTTAAGAGCCTCTCAGCACCAGCGCTATGGGTTTGGCAGAGAATACGTGGGTAGGTGGGCAAGGATCGTAGTGATATTCGTGAAATTTAGTGAGCTTGCAAAGGATTTGACCTCGTCCCTCAAAGCCATGGCACGCACACTCTCAACATCGTCAGTGTCCAATATTTCTTCATACTCTATCCCCAGAACTGCAAAATTCAAGTCGGTGTGCAATGTGTTGAACACCTTCTTGAGATCTGCATCTCGGGAAAGGGTAGGGTATTTATTTATGTATTTATTTTATTTAAAACATTTCTATCCCGCCCTATATCATTAAGATCTCAGGGTGACATACAGATAAAATCAGTGTAAGCAATATAAAACAATAAATAAACACCTAAAAACATAGTGAACTATTAAACAAGCTAAAACCAGTTAAAATCTAAAACAATAAAACAGGTAAAACAATGTGCTAGGGAATGCATTTAGCCCTCAAAGGCTTTGGTAAAAAGCAACGTTTTTACTTGGTGCCGAAATGAGACCAATGTCTGTGCCAGTTGGGCCTCCAAGGGGAGGACATTCCACAACCAGGGTGCCACAGCAGAGAAGGCCCTCTCCCACGTCCCACCATAGTGTATGTCTCGTACTGGTGGAACCCAGAAGAGGGCCCCTCCAGCACATCTCAGTTCTCGGGCAGGCATATATAGGGAGAGGCACTCCCTCAAATAGCGAGGTAGAGAATGGTTTGGCGACACTGATATGTCCATCGTCAGTGCTGAGGTGCTGAGAGACTCACATACTTCAATGCAAATAGCCTCAACGTCTTGGGTATCGGTCACAAACTCGTGGAGCTCTTTATGCCTCTTTGTAATTAGGGTTTTAGTGGCTCAGTCTCCTTTTAGTTGCTTAGTCTCATTCTTGCCAGTTTCAGTGCTGTCCTGTAGAGCCTCCACCCATGTGCCAAGGCGAGATTTCTCTGTGAGACCACTGATTTTAGACCTATCAGCATGTCTGGGATGGTGGTGGTGTATGCTTGAAGCTGTGTCTGGTACCTGCTGAACACACAAAGGATGTCTACCAGAAAAGGTGTGAGTTTCAGGTTTTCCTCTGACAAGATAAAGAATCCCTTGCTACTGTCCTCCTTCGATTGTTCAAAGTACATAATGAGTGAACGCCGAGAGAGAAGAATTGTCTCCATGAGGGAGAAGGAATGCTCTGTTGATCGTACTTCAAAGATAGTTGGGAGTGGCAGCAAGCAAAATTTGCTTCTAAGGGAAGCAAAAGCCGAGTGTAGTCAAACGCGTACCCTGGATTTGAAGAAAGCTGATTTTAATAAACTCAGAACAATGATCAGTAATGTCCCATGGCAAGCGACTCCAACGAGAAAAGGAGTCCAGGATGGGTGGGAGCTTTTAAAAAAGGAAATTCTCAAGGCACAGTTACAAACAATTCCAACAAGAAGAAAAGGTGGAAGACAACAGAAGAAGCCAATGTGGCTTCACAAAAAGCTTAGAGATGACCTGAAAACAAAAAAGGACATGTATAGGAAGTGGAAAGAAGGCCAAGTAACAAAGGAAGAGTACAGGCAGGTAGCACAGAATTGCAGGGATGGTGTCAGGAAGGCTAAAGCTGAGAATGAGCTGAGGTTAGCAAGGGATGCTGAAAGCAACAAAAAGGCTTTCTTCAGCTACGTGCATAGTAAAAGACAGAGGAAAGAAATGGTGGTTCAACTATTAAATAAGGATGGCAAAATGATAACCGATGACCAAGAAAAGGCAGAGGTGCTCAATTCCTACTTTGGCTCAGTCTTCTCCCAAAAGAGGGTCTCTGACCCCCCTGGCAAAGGCGAAGTACAGGCTGAAGGGGCAGGATTGCAGCTTGAGAGCGATAGGCATATGGTCAAGGAACACCTAATTACTTTGAATGAGCTCAAATCTCCAGGGCCAGATGAACTGCATCCTAGAGTCATAAAGGAACTGGCAGAAGAACTCTCAGAACCACTGTCTATTCTCTTTGAGAAATCATATAGGACGGGTGAAGGCTAATGTTGTCCCTACCTTCAAAAAGGGTTAAAAGGAGGAACCTGGGAACTACAGACCAGTCAGTCTGACATCAATCCCTGGGAAAATTCTGGAGCAGATGATAAAGCAATCCATCTGTAAGCGCCTTGCAAACAATGCAGTGATTTCTCGAGGCCAACATGGATTTGTCAAGAACAAATCCTGCCAGACGAATCTGATCTCATTTTTTGATCAAGTCACCTCCCTTGTGGACTGTGGGAATGCTGTGGACATCATATACCTCGACTTCAGCAAAACTTTCGACAAAGTGCCCCATGATATCCTGATGAGCAAACTAGCTCAAAGTGGGCTAGATGAAACAACGATCCGGTGGATCCACAGTTGGCTACAGAATCGGACTCAAAGAGTGCTTATCAATGGGACCTTCTCTAACTGGGGAGAAGTGACAAGTGGGGTACCGCAGGGCTCAGTCCTGGGCCCAGTGCTCTTCAACTTTGTTATTAAGGACTTGGAGGAGGAGGTGCAGGGAATGCTGATCAAATTTGCAGATGACACAAAATAGGGCGGGGTAGCTAATACTTTGTTTTGGAAATACTCTTCATTCTATTTTTTATCTTTATAAATGAAATAAACAATACCAACAACCCAGTCATTATCTACGGTTTCCAACAATACAGTATTGTTAAGAGGACACAGCAATAACGAGAAGTGGGAAAAAAAGAGAGAGAGAAAGGAAAAAAATCAGAAGAAAGAAAAGGAAGAGGAAAGCAAAAGGGGAGAAGAAAAAACATAAAAAGTTACTTAAAAGGATTAAATTTAAACTGCATTACATACAAACTTCAAGTATCATTCTACTTAGATATTATACCTATATCATTGCCAATATTGCACTTCAGTACGGCATAGGTAATCAACCTTAAATTTCAGTATCGTATCATCAGGCTTTTTTTAAAAATACTTTTTATTTATTTTGTCTTTATAAATGAAATAAACAATACCAACTATCTGATCAATAACTACAGTTTCCCAACAATGCAATATTCTTATGAGGACACAACAGTAACAAAAAGAAAAGGAAAGGAAAAGAAAAGAAAAAGCAATCTTCCTCTTCCCTCTCCTCTTTCAAAGGGTTAAATTTAAACTCCAATACCCATGAATGGCTTCAGATGCCATTCTATTTTAAAAACTATACCTATATCACTAGCAATATTACAATTTAATAATCAACCTTTCATTTCAATATCATATCATCAATCTTATATCAAGAAAGCAGGCCTACAGTTCATTCCCAGTAACCATATATTGCCTTTAAGCTTAACAATTCAACCAACCAAAAATCTTACTGAGTAATCTTATAGTAATGATAATAATAATAATAATAGTAATAGTAATTTAAAAAAGAAAAGGTGAAATTATAATATATAATAATAAAGTTTGAAAGCAACCTTACAACAGTGATATATTTTATACTGGATATATAAATGATTGAGTTCAATATATCCTCAAACAATACATTTAAATACAGCATATCATATCTATTTTGGAAAAAGAGAATTTAAAGAAAAATAAAAAAGAGACGAAAAATGAAAGGAAGTAAATGAATATATGTATAATCAGATATCTTCTGGCCTAGCCTGAATCATGTAGACTAAACATAAACCGTTAACAAAGCTTATTTAAAAATTCCAGCTCATGGGGCTAGAACAGAAATCTCACGCATTTTTACATTCAGCCATGCCTCCACCATTTCATGGTTTAGGAACTTCTTCGTCTGACCTTCAGAGACAATGCAAAATGTAGCAGGATAGAATCATAGAATAGTAGGGTTGCAAGGGGCCTACAAGGCCATCGAGTCCAACCCCCTGCTCAATGCAGGAATCCAAGTCAGAGCATCCCTGACAGATGGCTGTCCAGCCTCGTCTTGAACGCCTCCAGTGTGGGAGAGCCCACCGCCTCCCTCGGTAATTGGTTCCATTGTCGTATTGCTCTGTCGTATATTGATATTTTAAATAATATTGTGTGTTCATTTGTTTTGCCATATTCTTCGCCTTGATGAATTGCTTTCTTTTATTCGCCACCTCTTTGATGTAATCTGGAAACAACATAACTTTATCTTATTTCCAAAAAAGACTTCTGCCCTCTCTTGCCAAACGCAGGATATAATTCTTTATTGAGACTCTTGCAAATTGAACTGTAATCATATGGTCAGTCCCTTTAGCATTTGGCACACGAAATGCCTGCTCAGTATCAAATAAATAATCAGATGGCACAGGGTCTCATGCAAAAGCTTGTCCACAAAGGTAGGCAAATTTACATCAGTAGGCAGATTTTTAATCCCAATAATACGTACATTGGATCTGCGTGTGAAGGCTTCCAGTTGAGAAATTCTGGCAGAGATATTTTTGAAAAGAGCTTGTGATGTGATTTCATTCGTTGTGAGCCTATCTTGTAGCTCGTTAACTTTCGTCTCCATTTTTTTGCCAAGAAGCGTTAATTAAATCCACAGCTCCTTGCAGAGCGGTGATGGAATTTTGGATTAAATCCAGCCTCTTGGCTTGCTCCGCAAATTGCAAAGATAAAGTTTTTATCAAAGTAAATAATTCCCCTACATCATCTGTTCTCAGAGCTTTTGACAAAGGTGGTATGGGAGGAGTGGGCGGCAATGCAACCCCCTTTCTTCTCCTTGGTGTAGCCATGTTTCTCTTTAAACAAATCTTGCAAGTCCTCAAATATTCTCAAATATTGTTGATATTCTTAAACCATTCCTCAGGTGTTGCTGATATTTCTTAATCCATATATTACAATGGAACACGTCAGCCCTGTTTTCTCCTATTAAATAGGAGTTTCAGCACAGCTTTTTGCAGTGGTTAAGCTCTGGGAAGATAATCCTGGAATCCAGCCCCCCCACTGCCTCATGGGGAGTACTTTTCTCCAAGATGTTATCCAGACGCTGCTTTGCCCCTCCTTTTAATTCCAGCAGGGAGATGAAAAGGGTTTTCAACTTTTTAAAAAGCTGTCTGAGATGGCGTCCTGCAGAGACTCAGTGGGATGCTGCAAGGGCGACATTGCGTCAGGGTTGGATCGGAGCCCAGAGCGCCCCAAAGCAGTTCTGATTCTGAGGAAGAGGTAGAAACCGCAGGAGAGGAACCCGCGCGCTGTTCAGAGGAGCAGCCAGGGGGAAAGCCCCTCCCGGTACACATTCCTGAGAGTGATAGTGACCCTGGCAGGGAGAGGGAGGTGCAACAGCAGTTTCTGGATGCTAGGCACCGGCACAGCTTCAAGTGGGAGATGATGGGCGCTGAGAGGAGGCACTCAGCCCGCTTGGCGCGATGGCAACAGCGGTGCCCCGATGCCCCATGGGAAAAGGGTGGACTCTCTCTTCCTAGCCCATAAGTACAGAGGTTTCCCGCCTTCCCCTCCAAATGGAGATCAACTGATTCCTAAAGTTAGAACCCCTGAGTAGGCAGCTCTCTTAAGTCTAACTTGTAGGATCAAGCAATTAGCATCTGTAAGTGTCATTAGGTTGAACGGAAATAAAGCCTTGGAAAAGAGCCCTATTGTTTGTGTGTTGATTTTGGCTACCTGAGGATTTCAGAAGGCAGCAGGGGTGACCTCCCAACACATTGGTTCCAACCGGAAGTCATATCATCAGTCTTATAGCAAGGAAGCAAGCATACAATTCATTTCCACTAACCATATATTGCCCTTCAGTTAATATATAATAATAGAACTTAAAAATTTAGCCAGCCAAAGATATTACTAATCATAGTCTCATAATAATGAAAGTAATAATAATAGTAAAAAAAAGAAAAAAGAAATGAAAAAGGGTAAAAAATAATAACAAATCACTAATATATTTTATAGTATCTATATTTTAGAAAATATCATTTCCACCTATGTGTACATATCTATACACATACAAATAGGATTTTTATATACAGTATATCATATCTAATATAAAAAAGAAGTAAGAAGAAAACAGGGATGTATATAAACAGTTCTCCGCACTGACGTACTGCCCAGCCCTTGTAGCCTAAACAAATCCAAAGAGCAATCTTGATTGAAGAATTCTCAGCTCATGAAGATGTCTCCTGTGCTTTACTTTGTATGCCAGCTAACCAAGCCTCTGCCAATTCATGATTTAAATTTTTTTTCATCTGGCCTTCAAAAAGAATACAAAATATAGATTTGATATGATATTGTAAATTCATTTGTCTTGCCTGATTTCTCGCCTTGGTAAATTGCCTTCTTTTGTCAGTGATTTCTTTAGTGTAATCCGGAAATAACATAACTTTATCTTGAGTTGGTCCCCAAAAAAGTCCTTTCATTTCTCTTGCCAAGCACAGAATATAATTTTTTGTAGAGACTCTTGCAAATGGGGTTGGACTCGATGGCCGTGTAGGCCCCTTCCAACCCTACTATTCTATGATTCTATGAAATTGGACTGTGACAGTTGCACTCCCATTGGTGCCATGAATTGCACCTGGAACATGGTATGCATGTTCAATATCAAGTAAATAATCATCTGGCAGAACGAGTAGCTCATGCAGAAATTTATCCAGGAATTTAGGCAGCCTTATCCCATCAGGCAGATCTTTGATGCCAAGGATACGCAGATTTGCTCTACGAGAATATGGCTCCAGTTGGGAAATTCTAGCAGACAGGATATTATGAGAGGCATGCATAGCAGTCTCTTGCACAGAAATCTGTTCTTGGAGGGCATTAACCTTCAATTCCGTCTTCTGCAGAGAGCTATTAATTAAATCCACATCCCCTTGAAGGATAGTAATGGAATCTTGGATTGTATCTAGCCTATTAGCCTGTTCTGCTAGTTGAAAAGACAAAGTTTTTATCAAAGCCAGCAACTCCTCTACATCTGCAGCATTTCTAGAAAACTTTGGCAAGGGGGGAGTTGGGGGGGTCAGCGGTGGTCCCACAGCTTTATTCCTTCCCTTTGATGCTGCCATCCCCCTCTTCCAAAGACAAAGCAAGCAGATATAGTTACAAACAGTCACTTAAACAGATTTTGCAGGTCCTCAGATGTTGGTATTTTCAGTTCAAAATTACTACCTAAAATTGGTGCTCGTCAGCCCTGAATTCTCCTCACTACGTAGGAGTTTCAAAACAGCTTTGAATAGGTGACACTCTGGAAGACTAACCTTAGAGTCCAGCCCTTCTCCCACTTCACAAAAGGAGTTGTTCTTCCAAGATCTTATCCAGATAGTACTCTCGGAAAAAGAAACCCTTTTAATTCCAGGGGAAGATGAAAAGGTTTTTCAACCTTTTAAAAGCTATTTGAGGGGGTGACCTGTGGAGCCTCCACAGAACGCTGCCAGAGCGACGTGGCACCGACTGGAAGTCCGGGATAGGTAACACTTTGGAAGACAGAAACAAAATTCAAAGTGATCTTGATAGCCTGGAGCGCTGGGCAGAAAACAACAGAATGACACTTAATAGGGATCAATGCCAAGTTCTACACCTCGGAAAAAGAAACCAAATGCACCATTACAAGATGGGGGATACGTGGCTCAACAACACTACAAGTGAGAAGGATCTTGGAATTGTTGTCGATCACAAGCTGAATATGAGCCAACAATGTGATGTGGCTGCAAAAAAGGCAAATGCTCCTTTGGGCTGCATTTATAGAAGCGTAGCTTCCAAATCCCGGGAAGTACTAGTTCCCTGCTACTCAGCACTGGTTAGGCCTCATCTGGAGTACTGTGTCCAGTTCTGGGCACCACATTTTAAGAAGGATACAGAAAAACTGGAGAGGGTTCAGAGGAGGGCAACAAAGATGATCAGGGGACTGGAAACAAAGCCCTATGAAGAGAGACGGAAAGAACTGGGCATGTTTAGCCTTGAGAAGAGAAGACTGAGGAGAGATAGGATAGCGCTCTTCAAGTCCTTGAAAGGTTGTCCCAGAGAGGAAGGCCAGGATCTCTTCTCAGTCATCCCAGAGTGCAGGACACGGAATCATGGGCTCAAGTGACAGGAAGCCAGATTCCGGCTGAACATCAGGAAAAATGTCCTGACTGTAAGAGCAATACGACAATGGAACCAATGACCTAGGGAGGCGGTGGGCTCTCCCACACTGGAGGTGTTCAAGAGGAGGCTGGACAGCCATCTGTCAGGGCTGCTCTGACTTGGATTCCTGCATTGAGCAGGGGGTTGGACTCGATATGGCCTTGTAGGCCCCTTGCAACCCTACTATTCTGTGATTCTATGACAGAGCACCAGATCCTGATGCGTGGGATGTTTTTGTCAGTGTCTCCCATATATTCCTCAAACAGGTGCCACAATCCTGCTTCCTCTCCAGTGTGAATTGATGCTCCTTCGGTCACAGCTGAAATAATTCAGAGAAATGGATTGGTCTCTCCAAACTGAGCTGTCTCTGCTTTTCAACTTCCTGGGCTGTGTTTCCACCAGCGATTTACTCCAACCTGGCTGCGTGGTGAGGTCTCTGTGTTTCCATGATGTCGTGGCCATTCAGCACCAGCCCTGCATTTTAACACAGAAAAAACACTTCTTCTGAGACTGGTTATAGTCTGACTTTTCCAGGTTACTTCGGCTCCATTACTGACCTGCTTCCACAACCACACTGGGTTCAGTATCGTAGTCCTGCTCATGGGGCATGTAGCCCAGCCTTTGTGGGTGTGTTGCTCTGACCTCAGTGTCCCAACCCTTTCCCTCCCTGTTTTCTGGAAGTTTCATCGCCAATTTGGAGCAGGATGCTGAGGGACCCACTTTTAAAACATCATTGAAAATAAGCACCAGAACACAGTCCATGACCGCAGTCAAGGGGTGTTTTCTCCCATTGTGCTGAATGAGGCTTGCCCTCTCAATGACTACAGAAATAACAGAGAAGCCCCTCAATTGACATGGCACATATCAATGCCCAATTCCTTAAATGCGATTAAGCGCCATCTTGAGGCTCCGGTCCATTGCCTTAGGATGTAACTCCTTCACAGCTTCGATATAGAGATCCTGTGCATTAAAATGGGGGCTGGTTTTGGTCTCTTTCCCACAAAAAACCCATTAGTGTCTCCCCAGAAGTAACTCCCATGGCGGTCGATGAGGCTTGCCCTTGAATACCCACATCAGAACTTACAGAGATGCCCACTCAATTGAAATGGCACACTTTTAAGCCTAATTCCTTAAGTGCAAGTAAGTGACCAAGGCTCCAAATAAAACTGCCTTAGGAAGAAAGTACTTCATAGCTTCGTTATAGATATCCTGCGGGTTACAATGGGGGCTGGTTTCTGTCTTTGCGGTTGTTGCTCTCTTTCCTACAACAAACCCATTATTGTCTTGTCAGAAGTAACTCCCATTGTGGACAGTGAGGTTCTCTGGGTTAAAATGGGGGCTGGTTTCCCTCTTTGTGTTCTGCCCCCCTTTCTGAGCACAAGCATATGTGTGTCTACTCGGAAGTAACTCCCATTGTGCTCAATGAGGCTTGCTCCTGAAATGCAGGTGCATCTGGGCTTTCAGGGGAAAGGAGAAAGTGGGGGAGAGGGGGGAAGCCTCTCTTCACAGCAAAGCTGATTCCTTTTTAAAAATCCGGTACGCCTCCATTAGCTTCTCCTTCCGTTGTCCTGGCAACACGGCTGAGGAGGCGGGAACACTGATGAGGTAATCAGACCCAACTCAGACTCCACTCAGGGTCCACCCAGCCATCAAGAAAATAATTCAATTAGAGCAGCAAAGAGCCCCAGGCTACAGCGATGATAAGCTGGGACTTTAAGCACTGTGGAAACAGGAAAAGGAGAAGATGCAGTTGGGGAAACATCACAACAAAGTTGCAAACAAAGTGAAGCTGATAGTGTGGAAACATGCCCCTGGTGTAGTCTTTGCCTCCCTCTCTCCTGCTGGTTTCCTTACCGTAACATAAAGCATCCCCTGTCTTCCCTGCCCTCTCCCCGCAGAAGGACTGAGTACATACTCTGAGCAAGGGGTAAGCATGGTGAGGAAGTGAGCTTTACTTAAAACAGTTAACTTGATTTCTCCTGTGGGGTCCAGTGGAGAATCAATGTGTTGTTGCTTTTTTTTTTTGCTTTGCATTCAGATTTTTTACCCAGAAACAACAGACATCTATGACCGGAAGAACATGCCGCGTTGCATCTACTGTATTCATGCACTCAGGTAATCACTCTGAGGGGGCCAGTGAGACAAACAGATGCTATTTGATCAATTTATTTTAAGTATTTATATGCCACTTTCCAGGCAAATCTAACAATATTAATTACCATAAAATATTCAAACAGGAAGCATCAAAACCAATTATAATAATTTAGAATTGCAGCCAACATTGGAGACTGAATTTGAAGCAGATTGCTGGGATGCGGTGAAATTGGGGTGGGTGGGGGGAGCTCTGCAGGACTTGGTTCACAAAGAAGTCTTCAAATTCAGATTTCAGCTTGCCCATTTTGGAAGGGATTCTCTTCCTTCTTCCTTGTTCCTCTTTTTGTTTCTCAGAACTCCTCTGGGAGATGTTGGCTGCAGTTCTAAACCCCCTTACAGGGGAGGAAGCCCCACTGAATCCAGTGGGGCTTACTTCTGAGTAGAGATGCATAGAACTGCAGTGTTCTCCATTTCTAGCTGCCCACCCCAATTTCACCGCATCCCAGCAATCTGCTGCGGAGTTGCTGCTCCCAACCCCATTTTTGCCAATGTGTGCAGTTTTGCCTACTGCTTCCACCCCCCCTCTCCTTCCCTCTTTCTCCTTCCCCCTGCAGTGAGAAGGCTGCATCCTTACTACAGATCAAACAGAGAAGTGATTTCAGCACTTTAGGATTAGTTACTACAATTAGCCTTTAAGCCTTTCACTGCAGGGGAGTGAAATTAATTTCTTACTTCTGAGTAAACATGCACAGAATGGGGGGGGGATGTTAAAGATTGAAAGCAAGCTACCTAAAGTGATTGAGTGTCCCCACTTAATGAGGTAATGTGAGGGGTCACATTTAGTCCTGTCGCTATCGTGCTACTGCAGTTTTGGAAGGTACATCATTTTTTTTAATGGGTGGGGGAGGGTTGGACGTAGGTTGGGGAGGGTGGGGCACTAACACACACACTGGCCAGAGAAAGCAGAAGGGACGGAACAAGGTGGGAGTGGGAGGGGGGGAACAGGCTCTCTAAATGACCATAGAATCATAGAATAGTAGGGTTGGAAGGGGCCTGTAAGACCATCGAATCCAACCCCCTGCTCAATGCAGGAATCCCAAGTCAGAGCATCCCTGACAGATGGCTGTCCAGCCTCGTCTTGAATGCCTCCGGTGTGGGAGAGCCCACTGCCACCCGAGGGAATCGGTTCCATTGTCATATTGCTCTGACAGTCAGGAAGTTTTTCCTGATGTTCACCTGGAATCTGGCTTCCTGTCACTTGAGCCCATTATTCCGTGTCCTGCATTCTGAGATGATCGAGAAGAGGTCCTGACCTTCCTGTCTGGGACAACCTTTCAAGTACTTGAAGAGCGTTATCATGATGATGGCAGCAAGACTCCACCCAGTAGCCACCCAAACAGTTCACAGTAAACTGCACCTGACCTGCCCAGAGCCCCAGGCTAGCTGTAGGATAATCTGGGTTTTCAACCCTTGCGTGTCCCCAGATGGAGCTGATTCAACTACAGTAAAAACTGCAGCAAAATAGCGAGAGAACTAAACCTGTTGCCTTGGAGATTCCCCCTGGAGTGCTCACAGTTGTCCAAAACATCTGGAAGGCACCAGGTTGGGAAGACTAGGGTTTCTTTAAAAAAATCCTCCCTGGTTTGCATGTAAAGGACAAGCCAGGAATCTGCTAAAGTGAAACTGAAGGTTGGTTTCTTCCTCCTCCCAGCTTCGTGGGAGGAGGAGCAGGATGGAGGAGTGTGAACACTTCCATTCAGTATTGTAGTTTACAGAGGTCATCTTTCCAAAAGGAGTGTTGGGCACGGATGAGCAAAATTCCAGAGACCCTTTGTATATACTTTATAAATCGGTACCAGGTCTCTGAATCAGTCTTGTTTTGTTGTGCTTCTTATTAATCTTCCCCATTTTGGTGCTCTCCAGATGCTTCGGACTTCAACTCTCATCAGATCCAGCCAACATGGCTAATGGTGAAGAATGATCATCCCAGAGTGTAGGACATGGAATACTGGGCTGAAGTTACAGGAAGCCAGATTCTGGCTGAACATCAGGAAAAACTTCCTGACTGTTAGAGCAATATGACAATGGAACCAATTCCCTAGGGAGGCGGTGGGCTCTCCCACACTGGAGGCGTTCAAGACGAGGTTGGACAGCCATCTGTCTGGGATGCCCTGACTTGGATTCCTGCATTGAGCAGGGGGTTGGACTCGATGGTGTTGTAGGCGCCTTCCAACCCTACTATTCTATGTTTCTATGATGGGGGTTGTAGTCCAAAACATATGGAGGGCAGGAAGTTGGGGAAGGCTGTGCTGTAGTGTGTCAGTTTTTTGGCAAGTGTTGCTTGCCAGAATCTCAAGAACTAGCGTGATTCATATAACCCTGTAGTTGTTTTCCAGTTTGGGGCAATTTCCATTCTGACTGCAGCAATCAATAATAAAATGATCTCTTTGTGAAGAGTGTTCTAGGAGTCTTTGAAGCTCAATAGACGTACTAGTGAGGATTCTGGTCAAATGAGCTGCTATACAATTTCTGAAAGGATCCTGAAAATAGAGCTCCAAAAATCGATAACAAAAGGACATGCTTCTAGATGAAATGGGTGCTTTTATTATGCAACTAGATTTTTTGGGCTGGGTCCAGATGACATTGTTGTCTTCCATTTGTAATCCGTGTTTTCCCACTGCTGCTTCTGTCTTCTTTACTTTCCACAAAAAATCTGTTAAGGAGGGCAAGACTGAATAGCTGCAATGCGTTTGATTGAATGAGTAGAACAAACAATATGAAATCATAGAGTTGGAAGGGTCCTTGGAGAGCAGCCATTCCAGGGGTGGAGAGTCTGTGGCCCTCCAGATGTTGGGCTGAAAATTTCATCAACCCTAGTCAGCATAGCTAATGGTGAGGGGTGAGGGGAGTTGTAGTCTAGCAACATCTGGAGGGCCACATGTTCTCCACCCCCGATCTACTTCAGTGCACTGCTCAATGCAGGTTTGGCCGTGCATGATGCAGTTACTGCACCCTGACAGATGCTTAAAGGCCTCCAGCAAAGGAGAGCCCACCACATCCTGAGGCAGTCTGTTCCAATGCTGAACAGCCCTCACTGTTAGGAAGTGACTGTAGATGTTTAGCCAAAATCTTCTTCCCTACAGGTTCCACCCACTGGTTCTAGTCCTGTCCTCTGGAGCAACACAGAGCAAGTCTGCTCAATCTTCTGCATGACGGCTTTTCAAATATTTGAAGACCACTATCATGTCTCCTCATAATCTCTCCTCTTCTCTGGGCTAAACTTACCCAGCTCTTCCAACCATTCTTTGTAGGACTTAGTTTCCAGACCTCTCACCATCCTGGTCACTCTTCTGTGGATGTACTCCAGTTTGTCAATGTCCTTCTTAAAATTTGGCACCCAGAAATAGACACAGTACTCCAAATGTCGCCTGACTAAGGCAGAATAGAGCAGAACTATTACTTCCCATGATCTGGTTCTGTTAATGCAGCCTAAGAAGATTGCATTAGCTTTCTTAGCTGCTGCATTGCAGCTTGAAATTCACTAAGTCACCCAGGACCTTTTCACATGTACCAAGCAAGGTCTCCCCCATCCTATATTCTTGCCTTTGATTTTTTGTCCCTAAATGCAAGACTTAACATTTATCTGTTGAATTTCAACTTGTTAGATTCAGCCCAGTGTTCTAGCCTGCCCAGTTCCTTTTTAATTTTGATCCTGTCTTCCTGGTCTGTTGGCTGTCCTATTTTTTTGTCATCTGCAAATTTGATAAGCAACCCCTCTACACCCTCATCCAGGTCATTTATAAAAATGTTGAACACAGGGCAAAACCCTGAGGCCAGCCAGTAGGATGCCAAGCCATTAATGAGCACTCATTAGCATCCAACACACATCTTACCTTCTTGTCAGCAAGGATATCATGAAAACCTTGTCAAATGCTTTTCTGACATCAAGATAAAGTATGTCTACAGCATTCCCATAATCTACCAAACTAATAACTCTGTCAAAAAAAGGTTGGCTTGGCATGACTTATTCCTGAATAATCTGTGTTGATTCCTAGTAATCAATGTATTATAGAATCATAGAATCATAGAATAGTAGGGCTGGAAGGGGCCCACAAGGCCATCGAGTCCAACCCCCTGCTCAATGCAGGAATCCAAGTCAGAGCATCCCTGACAAATGGCTGTCCAGCCTCGTCTTGAAGGCCTCCAGTGTGGGAGAGCCCACCACCTCCCCAGGTAATTGGTTCCATTGTCGTATTGCTCTTACAGTCAGGAAGTTTTTCCTGATGTTCAGCTGGAATCTGGCTTCCTGTAACTTGAGCCCATTATTCCATGTCCTGCACTCTGGGATGATCAAGAAGAGATCCTGGCCTTCTTCTCTGTGACAACCTTTCAAGTACTTGAAGAGCGCTATCATATCTCCCCTCAGTCTTCTCTTCTCAAGGCTAAATATGCCCAGTTCTTTCAGTCTCTCTTCATAGGGCTTTGTTTCCAGTCCCCTGATCATCCCTGTTGCCCTCCTCTGAACCCTCTCCAGCTTGTCTGCATCCTTCTTAAAGTGTGGTGCCCAGAACTGGACACAGTACTCCAGATGAGGCCTAACCAGTGCTGAGTAGAGTGGAACTAGTACTTCCCGGGATTTGGAAGCGATGCTTCTATGAATGCAGCCCAAAATAGCATTTGCCTTTTTTGCAGCCACATCACATTGTTGGCTCATATTCAGCTTGTGATCGACAACAATTCCAAGATCCTTCTCGCTTGTAGTGTTGTTGAGCCATGTATCCCCCATCTTGTAACTGTGCATTTGGTTTCTTTTTCCTAGATGCAGAACTTGGCATTTGTCCCTATTAAATGTCATTCTGTTGTTTTCTGCCCAGCGCTCCAGTCTATCCAGATCACTTTGAATTTTGTTTCTGTCTTCCAAAGTATTAGCTATCCCTCCCAATTTTGTGTCATCTGCAAATTTGATCAGCATTCCCTGCACCTCCTCCTCTAAGTCATTAATAAAAATGTTGAAGAGCACTGGGCCCAGGACTGAGCCCTGCGGTACCCCACTTGTTAACTCTCCCCAGTTTGAGAAGGTCCCATTGATAAGCACTCTTTGAGTCCGATTCTGTAGCCAACTGTGGATCCACCAGATCGTTGTTTCATCTAGCCCACTTTGAGCTAGTTTGCTCATCAGGATATCATGGGGCACTTTGTCGAAAGCTTTGCTGAAGTCGAGGTATATGATGTCTACAGCATTCCTACGGTCTACAAGGGAGGTGACTTGATCCAAAAATGAGATCAGATTTGTCTGGCAGGACTTGTTTTTGACAAATCCATATTGGCTAGGGGTAATCACTGCATTGTTGTCAAGGTGCTTCCAGATGGATTGCTTTATGATCTGCTCCAGAATTTTCCCAGGGATTGATGTCAGACTGATGTCAGATGTCAGATACCAGATCACTTTGCATTTTGTTTCTGTCTTCCAAAGTGTTAGCTATCCTGCCCAATTTTGTGTCATCTGCACATTTGATCAGCATTCCCTGCACCTCCTCCTCCAAGTCATTAATAAAAATGTTGAAGAGCCCTGAGCCCAGGACTGAGCCCTGCGGTACCCCACTTGTTACCTCTCCCCAGTTGGAGAAGCACTCTTTGAGTCCGATTCTGTAGCCAACTGTGGATCCACCGGATCGTTGTTTCATCTAGCCCACTTTGAGCTAGTTTGCTCATCAGGATATCATGGGGTACTTTTTGGAAAGCTTTGCTGAAGTCGAGGTAGTTTATGTCTACAGCATTCCCATGGTCCACAAGGGAGGTGAGTTGATCAAAAAATGAAATCAGATTCGTCTGGCAGGTTTTGTTCTTGACAAATCCATGTTGGCTTCGAGTAATCACGGCATTGTTGTCAAGGTGCTTCCAGATGGATTGCTTTATCATCTGCTCCAGAATTTTCCCAGGGATTGGTGTCAGACTGACTGGTCTGTAGCTCCCAGGTTCCTCCTTTTTACCCTTTTTGAAGATAGGGACAACATTAGCCCTCCTCCAGTCATCTGGCACTTCCCCCATCCTCCATGATTTCTCAAAGAGAATAGACAGTGGTTCTGAGAGTTCTTCTGCCAGTTCCTTTATGACTCTAGGATGCAGTTCATCTGGCCCTGGAGATTTGAACTCATTCAAAGTAATTAGGTGTTCCTTGACCATATGCCTATCGCTCTCAAGCTGCAATCCTGCCCCTTCAGCCTGTACTTCGCCTTTGCCAGGGGGTCAGAGACCCTGTTTTGGGAGAAGACTGAGCCAAAGTAGGAATTGAGCACCTCTGCCTTTTCTTGCTCATCTGTTATCCTTTTGTCATCCTTATTTAATAGCTGAACCACCATTTCTTTCCTCTGTCTTTTGTTATGCACGTAGCTGAAGAAAGCCTTTTTGTTGCTTTCAGCATCCCTTGCTAACCTCAGCTCATTCTCAGCTTTAGCCTTCCTGATGCCATCCCTGCAATTCTGTGCTACCTGCCTGTACTCTTCCTTTGTTACTTGGCCTTCTTTCCACTTCCCGTATGTGTCCTTTTTCGTTTTCAGGTCATCTCTAAGCTTTTTGTGAAGCCACATTGGCTTCTTCTGTTGTCTTCCACCTTTTCTTCTTGTTGGAATTGTTTGTAATTGTGCCTTGAGAATTTCCTTTTTTAAAAGCTCCCACCCATCTTGGACTCCTTTTCTCGCTAGCATCGCTTGCCATGGGACCTTACTGATCATTGTTCTGAGTTTATGAAAATCAGCTTTCCTAAAATCCAGGGTACGCGTTTGACTACACTCGGCTTTTGCTTCCCTTAGAACCAAGAACCCAAGTACAACATGGTCGCTTTCCCCCAGAGTTCTTGTAACTGCTACTTGATCCACTAAGTCATCTCTGTTGGTTAGGATCAAGTCAAGGATAGCCGATCCTCTAGTTCCTTGCTCTACTTTCTGTAGGAGGAAGTTATCCGCCACACAAGTCAGGAATTTCCTGGAGGGGCCATGTTTTGCAGAATTTGTCTCCCAACAAATATCAGGGCAGTTGAAGTCCCCCATTACTACTACATCATGCTTCCTTAAAACATTGGCTATTTGCTTTTCAAAAGTTTCATCCTTGTCTTCTTCTTGATTGGGTGGCTGGTAGTAGACTCCGACCACCAGGTACCTTTTATTCTTTGCTCCATTTATTTCAACCCAGATGCTCTCGATGGGGCTACCAAGCTCCTCCTCCTGTATTTCTGTGCAGAGATATGTATTTTTCACATACAGTGCAACCCCACCTCCCTTTCTGTTCCTCCTGTTCTTTTTGAACAAGTTATATCCTTCAATTGCTGTATTCCAGTCATGGGAGTCATCCCACCAAGTCTCAGTTACACCTATCAAGTCATAATTTCCCTCTTGTATTAAGAGTTCAAGTTCGCTCTGTTAGTTTCCCATACTTTGGACATTAGTATATAGACATCGAAGACCATGTGCTTCATGGTCTGGCTTTCTTCCTACATGTGTCTGAAGTCTATTATTGGGCGCTATCAGAGCTGTTCTCTCTGTTGCAGTGCATGCTCCTACGTCCATTGTTACCCCCAACATTACATCTCCCTTCCCCATGGGATTCAGTTTAAAGCCCTCCTGATCAAGTTCTTCATGCTGTGGCCAAACACAGTCTTCCCATCCTTTGTGAGGTGCAACCCATCCCTAGCCAACAGCCCATCTTCCAGGAAGTATAGCCCGTGGTCCCAGAATCCAAATCTCTCTCGTCGGCACCACCTTCGTAGCCAGTCATTCACCCGGAGTATTTTTCGTTCCCTTTCTGTCCCTCTTCCAACTACTGGAAGGATGGATGAGAAAACTATCTGGGCCCCAAAGTTCTTGAGTTTCCTTCCCAAAGCTTCAAAGTCTGACGTGATCTCTTCGTAGCTCTGCTTGGCGGTATCATTTGTTCCCACATGGATGAGAAGAAAGGGATCCCTGTCAGTGGGCTCTATGAGTGCAGGCAACCTTTCAGTCACGTCTCTAATCTGTCCTCCCGGGAGACAACATACCTGGCGAGTCCATGGGTCTTCGCGACATACTTGGGTCTCGATCCCACGCAGCAAGGAGTCTCCCACTACTACCACTCTTCTTCTTCCTGTAGGCCTGGGTTTCATCGCCTCTGTTTGACTGACCTTTAGCCTCTTGCTCACTCTCATGCAGGTTCCCCTGTGATTCTTCCTCTGCAGGCTGTCCTCCAGTCTCATCCGCAAGTACCTGGAATCGGTTCCACAGCTCCACTGCTTCCACTGGTGCAGAGTGGCGTCTAGTTCTTCTTCTCCTAACTGTCACCCTTTTCCAAGGAGTATCCTCTATTCCATTTTTCCTCACCTCAGCATTTCCCACTGCCTCATCTTGCTGTTGCTCTTCAAATCTTGCTATTATTTTCTAGATGCTCAGAGATCAGCCACTTAATCATCTGTTCTAGAATTCGCTTGGTATTGAGATTAGACTGACTGGTTTGTAGTTTTCTGGATCCCCCTTTTTGAAGATGAGAACAATATTTGCCCATCTCTAGTCTTCTGGCACCTCTCCTGCTTTCCAGGAATTCTCATACAGATAACGGCCATGAAATAACATCTGTAAGTCCCTCACTTTGGAATGTAATATATCTGGCCCTGGAGACTTGAATTCATTTAAAGTAGCCTGGTGTTCTCTAACCATCTCCTTACCTACCTAGAGCTTCAAGGCCCTCCTTACATCATTTGTTCTACTTGTCCGAGGCTGAACACAACTCCCGTGGTGGAAGAAGACTGAGGCAAGATAGCAGTGGAGTATTTCTGCCTTCTCTCCTTCACCTGTTTACAATTCCCCATTTTCCATAAGCAGTGCCCCCCCCCCGATCTTTTTCTTGCTTCTAAAAAAAGCCAAGGAAGCTCTTTATTAGCCTTCCTGACACCATCCTTACAGGTTCAGGCTATTCTGTTGTATTCCACCTTATTATATATCCCCTTCCCCTCCCATCTCCTATACATGTCCCTTGTAAATCTCAGTTCCTCAGAGAGCTCCCTATACAACCCACTGGCTTCTTTAGAAGTCTCCCTTTTTTCTGTCACGGAACACCTGTTCCGTGAGTGGAAGGGGAAACAGGTGTGCCCTCACACTTTTTGTCCTTCCCTCCCTGTGGCCTTTTCCACTCCCACCAGGTAGAAATCTTTTCCCCCCATCTGGCTGCCTTCACCAAACCAGACTTAAACCTTCCTGGGTCTTGGGTATCTACTTTAGGTAGCATGGGGATTGGCTGTTAGAAGTGGAGTAGGGAACCCCAAAAGAAAAAAGACTACAAAGTTTCAAATAACAAAGATTAAATTTTACTGGTCCCAGGGAGGACTGCTTTGGTCCAGAGGATGGGATGGCCTTCTAGGTCTCATCTTCAAGCCTGGGATAATTGGCAAGAACAGGACAGTCTTGTGGGATTCACATTACTGACCCAGCCCCCCACCTCTCAACAGACCCAGCTTTTCTCACCCAGGAACATCAGGCGAGCAGTTACATTTCTTGGCAGAGGCTGGGTTATTCCCAAGGAGTCCCTATAGAACGGATGTGGAGAAGGTGGAATTCAAGGGCTAGTGATCTGTGGCAGCCTGACTATGCAACAGAGAAACAAGAGGTGGAAGCTCTCTTCTTGAGAGGGCCTCAAAAGGGCAGAGACAGAAACCTTCACCCAAAGCACACTTTCCTGTTTTAAGTGATGCAATTCAATAGTTATTCCAATAAATACATAAATATTTACCTGTGTGAGGCTTATACATATACATGGACGAGGGCGGGTTTGATGTACCCCTGCCAGGGGACCTCCCCAACTTATCTCTGAGCTTTTTGAAATGGGCTTTGCTGAAGTCCAGGTACACGCCTATGATCCGCAGGAGGAGACAGTCGTCAGTTGACTTAATGAGTCTTGGGCCTCCCTGTCACAGCATCGGTGCGTGTTCCGGGAAGGCAGCACGCCTCCCATGGGGACACTCCTGGCGTGCGCGTAGCTGCCTCTCGGTGGGGAGTCTCCAGCCACACTGTGTGTCTGCTCCTCCCGCCCAAGGGCCCAGTTCAATTCCAGACGAGCTCTCGGGCTGAAGTCTGGTCCTGGGTGGGGCTGAAGGCAAATGGGGTCACAAGTGTCGGGGCCGGACCATACCAGCGCATTTTAGCTCAAAGCTCTTAGGAGAAGCAAGCCAGCCCTTTAGAATGGGGGGGGGGGGGCTTCACAAGACCCAGGAAACCACCGGACAATCAGTGGTTGGGGGAGAGGGTGTGGCCAGGGAAAGGGGCGTGGCCATCTGGGGAACTCTGGAGGGCTGGATTGGGCCCCAGAGGGCTGCGTTTCCCCACCCCTGGAATAAGGAAGGGGCTTCTTTCTACCCTGGAGGATTCCCAGCTTGCCTGATTTTCCCCTGTCTTTTCTCAGTCTGTACCTATTCAAGTTGGGACTGGCCCCACAGATTCAGGACCTGTATGGCAAAGTGGACTTCACAGGTGAGGGGAGCACCTTCCTTTCTGCCTGTCAGCTTGGTTGGGAGGGCCATGGAGAAGGCAGGTTCAGGATGTTTATCAGAAAAGACATTCACTGGAGTGGGGACTAGATAGCAGCGCCTGTCTTTGCTCCCTTCCAAAGGACGAGGCCCAGATCGGGATCAAGCATGGCTTTTCCAGAACAAGTGCTGTCCCGGGCGCTTTCCCTCCACTGCTGATGGATGGGCCACATGTACCTGGGGATCTTCTGCTGGAATGGGGAGGGAGGTCAAGATCCTGCTCTCGGTTTAGCCTCTTGGTTGGCCACCTTTGCCAGATACTCACAAGAGAAGAATTGGGCATTCTGATCTCACCTGCTTGTCCTTCGCCGTGTGTTTCAGAGGAAGAAATCAGCAATATGAGGAGTGAGCTGGAGAAGTACGGGATTCAGATGCCTGCCTTTGGCAAGATTGGTGGAATTCTGGCCAATGAGCTCTCTGTGGATGAAGCAGCATGTAAGAAAGAAATTAGTTTCACTCTTCTGACAGGGTGATTGATCACATCTGCCAAATGGAGAGAAAATTAGCATGGAGACATTTGCTTTAAATAGCATAATGAAATATGAAATAAAACATTTGGCCTGTAAAGATTGCAGATTGCCTGTCCTGCAGCAAAGTTATCATCTGGCCCTTGCTTTCGAGATTTCTTTTGAGTCAGGCATCTGCTCTATGCCCCAGACATGTGCCTGCTGTGGACAAATATCATGCCATGGGACTCTTGTCCGTTGTCCTCTCCCAAGAAAAGGAAGAGGTTTGAGCCTGGTGGACTGTGGCAGGACTTGAGCGGACAGAGCGGTGCTCATGCTGGGCACTAGATAAGTGTCTCCGAGGCTGTAGCTGAGTCTTTGCCTTGTGTTCCCTTTATCCCAGTGCATGCAGCTGTGATTGCCATTAATGACGCCATCAACCGCCAGATTCCCGCTGAAACCTTTGCAGCAATGAAGAACCCTAATGCCGTGTTGGTGAATCTTGACGAGCTCCTGGCACCGGTTTATCAGGGCACCCTGTATCAGGCCAAGCAGGACAAGACCGAAAATGCGCGAAACAGGGTAGAGGCATTATTCCGCCCCTCCCCGCTCCTTATTGTGAAGTGCCTAGAGCTGTGGCTGGGGAGGGAAGGATGATGATGGATTAGAGCCACAACCTCACCATGGATGCTGCAGGCTTGCGGGGGCGTGTTTCTGCCTTGTGGGTGGAAGAGCCAGAGGAAAGCGTGTGCCCGGCACAGATCGGTTCAGCAGCCATGCTATACAGCTGGTGCCTGCAGTGGTTTTCTGTTGCACACAGCTCTTACTGCCTTTCCAGTGTAGCCCTTCTTGCAGAGCTAGGACCTGCCAACATGCGTGCACAGCTTTTTCCTATGAAGCTCAAAGCACTTAGGGAAGTGTGACCGAATCATTAAATAATTGCTATGTCATGTTGGGCTGCCGTTCTGAATGAGAGCTGGTATTTTGACCATTAACTTGCTCACCTCTACGAGATTCTTCACTTCCATGGTTGGAGAATCTTGGCAGGTGTCTCCTGCAAGAGGGATGTTCCTTTTCATTGCTGTGATTCAGTGCTGGGTCTCCATGCAGCATCCTGCTGGGGTGGGAGGGGAGAAAGGGCTGAGAGGCAGTTGCAGCTGTGGCTCCATGTAGGTTTAGTGCAGCCATGGTCCATCTAGCCCCTCTGCCAGAATATTATCAGCTCCTTCAATGTTGGAAGTCTCGGCCCCATGGGCAGCTCTAAAGAGTCACTCCTAGGTGGTGTTTTTTCATCTTCAGATTGCCTCTGAAGATATGGAAAGAGAAAGGGACGTTTATGAAGAGCTGCTGACTCAAGCAGAGATTCAGGGCAACGTCAACAAAGTGAATAGTAAGTTTGGGAGACAACCCCTCTCCATCCCAGCTGGGGACTCTCCTGGCTACCTTTGGTATTTTCTTTGTCCCAAATCCTCTCTTGGAAGCAGAAAATTCCCACCTTCCCCCTGGGCCTGCAACACAGTATGCTCCATTTACCTTATGAGCATGGTTTACTCCACCTACTAAAGCTGAATTGCAGATTTGGCTGGGAATGAGCAGCAGAATTGGGGAGGCTGGGAACCTAAATGCCTCCAGTGTCTCCCTGAAAGCTGTGATGCTGCCACCTCCCATCCCTGACTTCTGGAACCCCTCAGAGCATTCAAGAGTGGAACAAAGACCTGGGCAGTGCTTGGTGTGGCTCGCATTATCCCAGCTTATGATGGTGGAGGGTGGAAAGTAGTCTTGATGGGGCATCTGTGATACCAGAGTTGCTCAATTCAGCTTCCCTTCTCTTTCTCTCTAGCACATTCAGCCTTATCTAAGATTGATCTGGCTCTGGACCAAGGTGACGCTGCAGCTTTATATGAGGCATTGTCATCAGCAGCCCTGGGACTCCGGGGACTGCGGCATGAAAACAGTGACTGGTATTTCAAGCAGCTCCTGAGAGAGAAGCAACAAAAACAGGAGGTATGGGAGAGGAGGTGTGCAGTCTTTTGCTTTGTCAGATGGGACCTTTAATGTTGTCCTAATTACAGCCTGGCATGCCAGATGCTCGGCACATGTGGCACGTGGCTCAGAATACATGGCCGCGAGCTCCCGCTGACTTTCGATCGGCACCGGTGGTGGCTGGGCAGGCCACGGTGGTGGCTGCTTAGTAACCTGGCGAGTGCTGACTTTCCTGGGGCTCTGCCTCCATGAGCGTGTGGCTCCCCTCCCTCTCCTGGCTTGTGGCACAGGTTCATTGAGCAGGGACTATGTCCCAGCCCAGTGTTCTTCACCCAGCACCAGAACATCCTGGTTCCTGTTCTAGAGTCAGATGGACAGACCAAAGAAAAAGGAGACTCTGGATCTGACAGTAATGATGAAGGCACTGAAGAACAGAGTTTTCTTTTACCCTCAGGCTGGCAAAGGTGGGTCCCTGCAGAAGGAGGAGCTGCAGGCTGGGGTGGACATGGCCAACAGTGCAGCCCAGCAGTACCAGCAGAGTAAGTGTTCCTTGATGGGGTCTTCACCTGTTACAACAAGCCCCAAAACCTTCTTGAGCTTCGGCGAGGGAGCAAGTAGTTCCACTGCATGCTCTGGGGGGCGGGGAGGCCCCACCCAGTTTTCTTCTGAGAGCAGCATCTCTGAGAATGTTACCAGGCTAAACTTAGAGTTTCATTTTCTGCCAGTTAGGGGCTCCCTTACCTTTCCCTTTTCTTCATTTCCTATCTTCATTTGTTTTACTCCAGCCATATATGGTTCGCCCCCCCAGTCTCCCCGTTCCTTCCTTGTGGCCCAGGTGCCCACGGCACAGCAGTTCACCTTCAGAAAGCAGCGGGGGCGGGCGTGGGGCGAAGTCTCCAGAGTCATGAGCGCTGTCTGCTTTGGGTGAGGAGCATCCTGTGCAGTGTTGTCCCTGTAGCCCAGAAGCCATCCAGCCGGCCCAGCAAAGCTGCTTTGCGGTTTCCTCTTGCTGTGGTGTGTTGTGGGGAAGCGTGTTTTATTCTGACCCCTCAGAGAGAAGCAGCCACACCCCTCCCTTCTGCGCGCCAATCTTTGGGAGGCCGAAGAGCGCATCATGGTGTGTCTGCGCTGCATACTTCACAAAATGGGTGGAGTCGCTTTGTTCCCTGCCCTTTGAAAGAGGCCCTGGCCTTCTGTTGGGGACCCGCTGCTGCCCCACCCACAACAGCTGCTCTTGGAGCACCTGCTTGGCAGGCGGCACCAGTGCCCGACCCATCAGTGCCCTGGGCTAGACAGATGGCTGGCCTTGTGGCGTGCAGGAAGCCGGGGCAGCACAACAAGCGAGGCAGGGGCTGCTGGGTTTGCCGGGCAGCAGAGGCAAGGCTGCTGTGCCCATTGCGTTCCCAGGGTCGGCAGCTGTGGGGAGGATCAACGTGGCCATCCGCAGCGGCCTTTCGGAGAAGACGGTGGTGGAGCTGATGAACCCTGAGGCCCAACTGCCCCCGGTCTACCCTTTTGCTGCTGAGCTGTACCAGAAGGAGCTGGCCACCCTGCAGCAGCAGAGTCCAGATGTAAGTGCCGGGCATGCGCTTTCCTGAAGGTTGCTACACACACTTAGTTTTTAAGGTGTACCCATCAAACATGTTTTGGGCACACTTACAAATGTCAGGTGTGCATGAGAAATGCATGTTTTCCACCCCATTTACCTTGCAGTTACACATGCCAAGGAGCTGGAATTGGCTGCTCCTCCCTGCCGCAGGTACAAACAGTGGCAAGTGTGCCTCTGACACATGCACCATGTGTGGCGTGGACCTGGGAAAGGAGCTCTTTCATCAGCCATGTGCACGTGCACACCCCACAGCTGCTCTGCCGGCCGCTTCATTCTTCTCTTCTATGGCATACCTGGGACTTTTGTGGGTTGAGCGTTTGGGGAAGGTTGATCTGGAACCTCACAAGCAGGACAAGGAAGAGATGTGCTCTCTCCTGTGTCCCGGCATCAGGTGTTCGGAGGTATACAGTAGCCACTTGAAGATGGACGGAGAGAGCTGGCCCTACTGCTATTCAGGATGAGGCAACTCATTAAGTGGCAGCGTTTGGCTGGCAAATGTGCAGTTACTCCATCTATCATCTTTTGCTAAGGCTTTCCGGAGGACGTTTCTCGGGGAAGGCTTTGTGGAAGGGGTGGTGCAGATCCCACTTTGGTAATGTCCATGTGAGCCAACAGGTCAGCCGTCTGCCAGGGATGCTCTGACCTGGGTTCCTGCATTGAGCAGGGGTTGGACTCGATGGCCTTGTAGGCCCCTTCCAGCCCTACTGTTCTATGATTCCATGAATAGCCAAGGGTGGGGGCAGTCCTAGAGAGAGAGGACGTAGCTCAGAGGTGGACCACCTGCTTTGCAAGCAGAAGGTCCCAGGCTCAGTCCCAGGCATCACCAGGCAGGGGGCTGGGAAAGACCCCTGCTCGAAACCCTGGAGAGCCAAGGGTCTGATCCGGTATGGTCTTATGTCTCCTCTTCCTCTCTCTTTGGTAAGAATAGGACCTCCGCTCATTAAGGATTTCATGTTGTTCAGTCGTGTCTGACTCTTTGTGGCCCCGCCACGCCTTCCTGTCCTGCGCTCTCTCCCGGAGCGTGCTCAAGTTCATCTTCATTGCATTGGTGACGCTGTCTAGCCATCACATCCTCTGCCGTCCCTTCCCCTTTTGCCTTCAATCCTTCCCAGCATCAGGGTCTTTTCCAGTGAGTTTTCTCTTCGTCTTAGGTGGCCAAAATATTTGAGCTTCAGTATCTGTCCTTCCAATGAGCAGTCAGGGTTGATTTCCTTTAGGATGGACTGATTTGACCTCCTTGCAGTCCAGGGGACTCGTAAGAGTCTTCTCCAGCACCACAGTTCGAAAGCATCGATTCTTCGGCGCTCAGCCTTCCTTATAGTCCAGAAGGATTTCATAAATTGCCATAATTTTTCACATGCTTATAACCCTTGGTGCTTCTGTGCCCTGACCTTCTTGCTATTCTCTTCCTTCCTTTGCTCCATTTCTATGTGTTTATTCTTTGCCTTGTGAGACAGGAACAGCCTTCATAGCTGTGTCTTTTTTCAGGGTAACCTCACACACCCAGAACTGTCAGTGGCTGTGGAGATGCTCTCTTCAGTGGCCTTAATCAACCGGGCCCTGGACTCAGGGGACATAAATATGGTTTGGAAGCAGCTGAGCAGCCCAGTGACTGGCCTGACAAATGTCGAGGATGAAAACTCCCAGAGGTCAGTTCCTGCTGGGCAGCTGGAGCCTCTTTTGCCCCCACAGCCTTTCTCCTGCCTGAGAAGTGACTGCTGCTCCTGGGGAAGTTCAAGATAACAGAAAAGATTGAAATGGGGTCAGAGGCCGTGTTGCCCCTGCAGGAAGCCCTCATCTGCCATAATATGAAGCCTGTGGTGCTGCTGGGGCCAGAAAGGGGACAGCTCTAGATGCCACTAGGGAGCAGGTGATGGGGCGATCTGGGCAGAGCCAGGCAATACTGATCTGAGTGAGGTTCAGGGAGAATGGTGGGTGAGGCTGTGGCTTTTGCCAGCCCTGGGGTGTGTGTGTGTGTGTGTCGGGTGTGTGTGTGTGTGTCTTGCATGGCTTCCTGCCAGCTATTATTCTTGTATTCGTGTGCTCAGGATAGTTTTTATTCGTTTCATTTATTTCCTTATAGGTGGCCAAATATTACCAGGGTAACCCACACTAAAGGCAGCATGCTTTTTCCTGCCAGCCATCTCCTCCTGATCCCACTCAGGGGTTCAAGCCCTTTTTGCAAGCATAGTTGGTGTCTGTTCCTCCCTTGTTCCTGCTTGAGTGTGTGTGTTTTGCTGTCTCTCCTGGTGGCTCCTTGAGGTGGTATTTTGTGTCTTGGTCATGGCAGATACATTGATGACTTGCTGAAGCTGAAGACTCAGGTGCGGGCTGACGGGACAGAGTTCATCACATGGAATGATATCCAGTCATGCGTTGACCGTGTGAACATTGTGGTGCATGAAGAACATGAGAGTAAGTGGCCATCCTGTGGGGCTGGGAAGGGAGGAGAGCTGAAGCTGTTCTGGGTTTCTTGGCTTGGGACCTCCAGGTCAGGCAGCCTCCATGCCAAGCCCTGCCTTCAAGCCTCAACAGGTCTAGCTGTTGGCTGGGCACAGAGTTGAGTTTGAATATGGAAAACTTGCAGTGGTCCCACTTCTGTCAGGGAGCAAGGAGGACACTTCTTGAGCAGCCTTGGCCAAATGACCCTGTGTTTCCATCTGTAAAACAGGAATGAAGGTGATCTTTGTCCCAGGCCCTTTTGGGGATGGGCACTGGGAGAAATACAAGGGCTGTCTGAATGTGGAGTAACAGTCACTTGTCTGGCTGGTGGCCAGGTGAGCTGGCAGCCCTCACAGCAGCCTTCCCTGGCTAGCTTTTCAAGTGAGCACAGTCTTCTCCCCTGATCATGGGAATAGATCAGGGCTGGCTCCAATGGGCAAGGCAGATGAAAAAAACCACACCGACTTAAGGTTGGATAAATGTTTATTGTAGGGAAAGGGGACAAAGGGAAGGGAGGAGTAGATGTGGTAGGTTGTACAGAGGACTACAAAGCTGAAGTACATCAGACAGAAAACCCAGAAACACAGAGAGCCTTTATACCGCACCCCCAAGCAAAATACCAAACTAGCTAGTCTGTCCTCATACATACCGGAGTATGGATCTTCCAGGATAGCATCCAGCCATCAACAGGTCTGAAACCTATCAGGATGAAGGGAGACACCATGCCTCTCCCTCAACCTCCTTTTAAGGCCCAGCCCTAGCAACCCAGGGTAGAGTTCCCTTAGCCAATCACCAGCTCAGCCCCAAAGAGGACCACCCTCACTCCAAAGAGGAGGATCTTCCCACCAACCCTAGCTGTTATCTCTTTCCCAATTAGTGAGGACTGAGCCCGGCCTTGAGCAACAGGATCAAGGAGCTGGCAGATGACACACCATTCCAGGTGGATGCCTGGGACGTGATGCTCAGGCGTAGTCTTATGGTGGAAAACAGGCCATCATTCTTGACACCACCGGTCGGATGCTATAGCTGCATCCTGCATGGCAGCCCGCATTGAGCAAGGAGTTGGACTAGATGATCTCAGAGATACCCTCCAGCTCTGTGATTCTTTATCTCTCAAGAACTCTCTCTAAAGATTGTGAATTGAAACTCCTTTTTGGGAACCACGGTGCCTGACTTTAGATGGCACAGTGCCCCCACCCCGCCCTCATCACGGGGAAAGTATGATAGCTTTGCTTAGCTAAGAGAGAACTCCATAGACCATGCCTGCCTCCAGCATCCCAGCATCTTCCAGAAGTCAGCTCCCACTTGGAATCACTGGTGCCATCTGGTCCATTTCTGTTCACCACTCTGCCAAAACTGATTTAGACATTAAGGTCCTGCTGCTTATAATGCCCAGTAACTTTCATAGAATCATAGAATAGTAGGGTTGGAAGGGGCCTACAAGGCCATCGAGTCCAACCCCCTGCTCAATGCAGGAATCCAAGTCAGAACATCCCTGAACGCCTCCAGTGTGGGAGAGCCCACCACCTCCCTGGGTAATTGGTTCCATTGTCGTATTGCTCTCAGAGTCAGGAAGCTTTTCCTGATGTTCAGCCAGAATCTGGCTTCCTGTAACTTGAGCCCATGATTCCGTGTCCTGCACTCTGGGATGATGGGGAAGAGATCCTGGCTTTCCCCTCTGGGACAACCTTCAAAGTCCTTGAAGAGCGCTATCCTATCTCCCCTCAGTCTTCTCTTCTCAAGGCTAAACATGCCCAGTTCTTTCAGTCTGTCTTCATAGGGCTTTGTTTCCAGTACCCTGATCATCTTTGTTGCCCTCCTCTGAACCCTCTCCAGTTTGTCTGCATTCTTCTTAAAGTGTGGTGCCCAGAACTGGACACAGTACTCCAGATGAGGCCTAACCAATGCCGAGTAGAGGGGAACTAGTACTGCCCGGGATTTGAAAGGTATGCTTCTTTGAATGCAGCCCAAAAGAGCATTGGCCTTTTTTGCAGCCACATCCCATTGTTGGCTCATATTCAGCTTGTGATCGACAACCATTCCAAGATCCTTCTCGCTTGTAGTGTGGTTGAGCCACGTATCCCCCATCTTGTAACTGTGCATTTGGTTTCTTTTTCCTAGGTGCAGAACTTGGCATTGATCCCTATTAAATGTCATTCTGTTGTTTTCTGCCCAGCGTTCCAGTCTATCCAGATCACTTTGCATTTTGTTTCTGTCTTCCAAAGTGTTAGCTATCCTGCCCAATTTTGTGTCATCTGCACATTTGATCAGCATTCCCTGCACCTCCTCCTCCAAGTCATTAATAAAAATGTTGAAGAGCCCTGAGCCCAGGACTGAGCCCTGCAGTACCCCACTTGTTACCTCTCCCCAGTTGGAGAAGCACTCTTTGAGTCCGATTCTGTAGCCAACTGTGGATCCACCGGATTGTTGTTTCATCTAGCCCACTTTGAGCTAGTTTGCTCATCAGGATATCATGGGGTACTTTTTGGAAAGCTTTGCTGAAGTCGAGGTAGTTTATGTCTACAGCATTCCCATGGTCCACAAGGGAGGTGAGTTGATCAAAAAATGAAATCAGATTCGTCTGGCAGGTTTTGTTCTTGACAAATCCATGTTGGCATTGAGAAATCACGGCATTGTTGTCAAGGTGCTTCCAGATGGATTGCTTTATCATCTGCTCCAGAATTTTCCCAGGGATTGATGTCAGACTGACTGGTCTGTAGCTCCCAGGTACCTCCTTTTTACCCTTTTTGAAGATAGGGACAACATTAGCCCTCCTCCAGTCATCTGGCACTTCCCCCGTCCTCCATGATTTCTCAAAGAGAATAGACAGCGGTTCTGAGAGTTCTTCTGCCAGTTCCTTTATGACTCTAGGATGCAGTTCATCTGGCCCTGGAGATTTGAACTCATTCAAAGTAATTAGGTGTTCCTTGACCATATGCCTATCGCTCTCAAGCTGCAATCCTGCCCCTTCAGCCTGTACTTCGCCTTTGCCAGGGGGGTCAGAGACCCTGTTTTGGGAGAAGACTGAGCCAAAGTAGGAATTGAGCACCTCTGCCTTTTCTTGCTCATCTGTTATCCTTTTGTCATCCTTATTTAATAGCTGAACCACCATTTCTTTCCTCTGTCTTTTGTTATGCACGTAGCTGAAGAAAGCCTTTTTGTTGCTTTCAGCATCCCTTGCTAACCTCAGCTCATTCTCAGCTTTAGCCTTCCTGATGCCATCCCTGCAATTCTGTGCTATCTGCCTGTACTCTTCCTTTGTTACTTGGCCTTCTTTCCACTTCCCGTATGTGTCCTTTTTTGTTTTCAGGTCATCTCTAAGCTTTTTGTGAAGCCACATTGGCTTCTTCTGTTGTCTTCCACCTTTTCTTCTTGTTGGAATTGTTTGTAATTGTGCCTTGAGAATTTCCTTTTTTAAAAGCTCCCACCCATCTTGGACTCCTTTTCTCACTAGTATCGCTTGCCATGGGGCTTTCCTGATCATTGTTCTGAGTTTATGAAAATCAGCTTTCCTAAAATCCAGGGTACGCGTTTGACTACACTCGGCTTTTGCTTCCCTTAGAACCAAGAACTCAAGTACAAAATGGTCGCTTTCCCCTAGAGTTCTTGTAACTGCTATTTTATCCTCTAAGTCATCTCTGTTGGTTAGGATCAAGTCAAGGATAGCTGATCCTCTAGTTCCTTGCTCTACTTTCTGTAGGAGGAAGTTATCCACCACACAAGTCAGGAATTTCCTGGAGGGGCCATGTTTTGCAGAATTTGTCTCCCAACAAATATCAGGGCAGTTGAAGTCCCCCATTACTACTACATCATGCTTCCTTAAAACATTGGCTATTTGCTTTTCAAAAGTTTCATCCTTGTCTTCTCCTTGATTGGGTGGCCGGTAGTAGACTCCAACCACTAGGTTCCTTTTATTCTTTGCTCCATTTATTTTGATCCAGATGCTCTTGATGGGGCTACCAAGGTCATCCTCTTGTATTTCTGTGCAGAGATATGTATTTTTCACATACAGTGCAACCCCACCTCCCTTTCTGTTCCTCCTGTTCTTTTTGAACAAGTTATATCCTTCAATTGCTGTATTCCAGTCATGAGAGTCATCCCACCAAGTCTCAGTTACACCTATCAAGTCATAATTTCCCCCCGTATGAAGAGTTCAAGTTCGTTCTGTTTGTTTCCCATGCTCTGGGCATTAGTATATAGACATTGAAGACCATGTGCTTCATAGTCTGGCTTTTTTCCTACATGTTTGTGAAGACTATTATCGGGTGCTGTTAGAGCTGTTCTCTCCGTTGCAGTGCATGCGCCTACGTCCACTGTTAGCCCCAACATTACATCTCCCTTCCCCGTAGGATTCAGTTTAAAGCCCTCCTGATGAAGTTCTTCATGCTGTGGCCAAACACATTTTCCCATCCTTTGTGAGGTGCAACCCTCGGCAACAGCCCATCTTCCAGGAAATATAGCCCATGGTCCCAGAATCCAAATCTCTCGCGTCGGCATCACCTTCATAGCCAGTCATTCACCCGGAGTATTTTTCTTTCCCTTTCTAGCCCTCTTCTAACGACTGGAAGGATGGATGAGAAAACTATCTGGGCCTCAAAGTTCTTGAGTTTCCTTCCCACTTTGCTCTTATTTACTTCCTTTGTCCAGGAGCCAGACTTGTTTAATGCTTACTATTTTGTAAATGTTCCTGGGATAATTCTCAAATCTTAGCTAGGTGGAAAAGCAGTGCAGCTGTGGACATGCTGGGTTCACTTAGGCAGTGGTCAAAAACATGCTTACACTGGAGTAATTCCATTGGTTTCAAGGATACCATTCCCGGTCAAATGGGCTATGGACTGCAGTCAAGGGCAGGGTCAAGTCTTCTAGTGTTTAGATGGGCGAAGGGAGGGTGTTGTGCCCTGAACCAAGACAAGAAGCAATTGGCTTTGGTAGAGGTGATGTGAGCATCTGCTGTGTCGGAAGGGAGTAGACTGCCTGCTTGTCTGCTCTTGAGCAGCCTGTCGGTTCCTGCATCCCCACTCCTGGACTTGTCCTTGACAGGAGGCCACTGATGGCGTCTCAATGCAATTCTGTGCCATAGGAACATAGGAAGCTGCCTTACACTGAGTAAGACCATTGATTTATATCACTCAGTATAGTCAACACTGATTAGCTGTGGCTCTCCAGGGTTTCAAGCAGAATCTTTTCCAATCCGACCTGGAGATGCCTGGGATTGAACCTGGGACTTTCTGCTTGTAAAGCGGGTGCTCAACTACTGAGCTGTGGTCAAAGCCTTGGTCCATCTAGCCCAGTATTGTTGACGCTGGCAGCAGCTCTCCGGGGTTTCAGGGAGTTTTTCCAGCCCTTCCTCAAGACGCTTGGGATTGAGCCTGGGTCCTTTGGCGCGCGCAGCATGTGCTCTGCCACCGAGCCAGAGCTCTCTCCTGTGGCCAGGGCCCCTCCTTCCTGTGGCCAGGGCCCCTCCTTCCCATTATAGCCACAGTGGAACAGAAATGGGTGGCAAGAGCTGAGTGAGGTGTGGCTTCTTGTCTCCTGCTGCCTGGGAGTTAGTCTTGTCCCACCGATTTAAACAGGCGGCTGCATCTGCAGTACCTGGCCTGTTTGTCTGCTCCATTATATTTCTTCAGATCCTTCTCTGGGTTTAGGGAAGTTCAGATCAGATTGCTGCCTTATCTATAAAGCCATCAGATCAACAGGAAATAATAGGCTGAAAATGACAGGGCGCAACACAAGCATTTTTAAGCACCAGTTTTGGCAGAAATATTAAATAAATAGATAATGAGCATTGTGCAGTAATAGGGAAGACACTGTGTGTGTGTGTGTGTGGCTAAAATATTCACCTACCTCTCATTGTACCGTGAGGCTTTCCTGCCTGCTTGACCTCCATTATTGAGGGATTTGAATGGTGAAATTGTCTTCCTTGAGGATATAGCAATTCTTCTTAGTGGCAGAATAATAAGGTTTCCTTCCACCATTTGAAACTGTTCACCTTTGGGCATCTGGGAACATAAGCAGAAGCAAAAGAGGCCTCTTTAAAGGGATTTGGTTCTTCCTTCAGTACACATCCCTTCTGTTCAGTAGATGTGCGCTGCTGTAGGAAGAACAATAACAAATCAAGGACTTGCCTCTATGGGCTCTTACAGTGTCTGCAAATTAAATTGGTTTCTTTTGAGGTCATATTAGACAACAAGAAAGGTGGATTAAAGGCTGGTTTGGTACGTTCTATAGCATCCGCTCTGACTGCCAGAATTATACTTCTTCCACCCAATGAGCCAAAAGCAGTAGTGATGTTGTTTGAAATAGGTTATTCAAAATTTCTGATTTTACACACACATACACCACCACAGAAAGTCAAGAAAGAAAATGTGGGCGATTGGGATGAATTGGAAGAGTATGTTTTGGAACTGGAAAATCTATATCCCTCTGCCTGTGTTTTAGTAGCAGGAGATCTTAACACTTGGATAGGTGAAAATGTATATTCAGTCTGTACTTCCCAAGTACTGGTGTCTGGGGAAAAGGATGGATCAGGAAATGTATGGCATTAGTGATAGGAACTCTAAGGATAAATTTATTGATTTAAATAAATTAGTCTAATCCAATTTAAGCGAAAGGCAGGTTTGCTGATCTTAAATGGATCTATCAAGGGGGATAAATTTGGAGAATATACCTAAAATGCACATATGGGAAGCAGTGTGATAGATCATGTAATTATCTCTGGGGCTATGAGGTACAATGTCAAGAACTTTTAAGACTGGGTCAAATTATCTTAGTTCTCCAGAGCCTCACGGAAGGCATTCCTTAACCTCGGGATGGTGCTTCCCTCTGGAGCTTGTAGGCAGAGCCAAAAGTTGCTTCTTCACGGAGAGGAGCCACCCTACCATCCCAGACCGGCTCTGCCTTCAGAGCTAAATGGTTGAGCCGAGCTGGAGCTCTTAAAAGCTCAGCTCTAGTTGCTTTTCTTAGAGTTTTGTCCTTTTGTGTTTGTTTGGTTGTTTTTCTCTCTTCTTCCGCCCCGCGCCCCCAGCACGTCCTAGCAGGGACCACGGGGGGTGGGGTGCTTACTACAGACGGTGGGGGAGTGACCTCTGCTAGGAGAGGACCGCTTTCTCAGACCACACAGCATCCTCTCTGACGATCTCTTTGACTCTGGCATACCAGTGGAGACCAGGAGGGACAGGCAGCATCAGCAGCCAGCAGATCGGTCTGTGCCACCTCTGGAAAAGCTGCAGAGGCCTCTCACCTCCCCTGCCAGGCCCAGTGTACCAGCTGAGGCCTAAGGCAGCGCTTTTTCTGGTGGCAACCAGCCAGCTGCACTTCATAGCTCTTCCACCTTTTCTCACACAAAATGGATGGAAGGCGCGCAGGTCTTTCTCTTTCACTGAAAATGGCAGGAACGAGAGAAAGGGACCACAGCAGCTCAGAGGCCTTTTATGGCCTAGAGGAGGGGCCTCCCAAAGACTCCAGTGGCTTGGCGACAAACAGGGGTGCGCGCCAGACGTATGGAGGGGTGAGTGCTGTTCCTGTTCCCCATATGCCTGACCTTTCTGGGGAAGGTGCTTTAGCACAGTTTACCTCCTGGGTCCAGGGCCTTGTAACACAGCAGATAAGCCAGGCCTTGCCAAACCATGGAGCAGTGCTTCACAGAGGCATTCCCGTTCCTCTTCTCTCTCTACCCACAAAAAGAAAAAGGGTAAGAAGGGCAAAAAGGAAGGCAAACCCAGCAGCCAGTCCAAGCACAAGCCCAGTAAGGACCATAGAAGTGGGGACGGTGCCTCGTCTCGATCCTCTTGCTCCTCAGAAGGGGGTCCTTCCTCAGCCTCTCCTTCCAGGCACTCTGCAAGTCCCCTCCCTTCACTCTGCTCCTCCATTTCAGGAAGTGACAGGGGTAAAGGAAAAAAGAGGAAGCATGCAGCCAGGCCCTCTGTTCAGAGTCAAAGAGATACTTGCTGCAGATTGACTCACCCTTTGAGGCTAGTGAGAAGGAAACTGGTGAACTTTCAGAAGAGGAGGAGGTGGAGTCCCAGTCCTGCCAAGGCCAACTTTTTCAGCCTGATCTTTCCCCCATTTTACTAGCTAAGGCTTCCCGCAAACTTCAGCTAACAGAAGAAGCCCACAAACCTGATGAGGCAACTAGAGATCAGGCCCAAGATGGGGACAAGGCTGCTTTCCCCCAAGAACTGGCCGCCCCAGTCTCTGTTCCTTTTCCCAACTCTTTCTGTAAAGTCTGGAAATCAGAGTGGACCAATCCTGCCAAGATAAAAGCCCATCTCCAGGCTGGTAAACAACTTTATACCCTGCCAAGTAAGATTATAGAACTTCTAAAAGTACCAGTAGTTGATGCCCCCATGGCTGCCCTCTCTTCCTTGGCAGTTATCCCGGCAGATGGGGAAACTGGCCCTAGGGATCAATGAATAAGAGGTGGATGCAGCTTTACATAAGAACTTTGAAGCATCAGTGGCAGCCTTCAGAGCTTCTGCCACCAATTCATTCTTGTCAAGAGCTGTCTTCAAGTGGGCAGAAGACCTAGCAGTTGATGATTCTACTCCCAAACCAATAAAAGATAGCTTTAGGAAAATCGCTCATGCAGTGTCACTATTGGCAGACTCAGCCCTTGATGCCCTGCAACTCAACACCAGGACTTTGGCTAACAACACCCTTGCCAGGAGAAACATCTGGCTGCACAGCTGGAATCACTCCAGGCTCTCAGTCCCACCTGGTGAATTTCATCTTCAAAGGCACCAACCCGTTTGGCAGTCCCTTGGAGAAAGTGTTAGTCAAGACCACGGACAAAAAGAAAGCCCTCCCTACCTCAAAGAAGGAAGACAGATGAAACACACAGTCTTTTCCCTTTCGGAACAGTAAGTTTTCCCTCAAAGGCTGCCCAACGGAGGGATCCAAATCCAGATGGATGCGCTTCAATGAAAGGTCTACTAAAAGGAACTCTGTTGGATCCTCAACCTATTCATCAGGCAAAGACCCGAAGAAACACCAGTCGGCCTGACATCAGAGGAGCCCTGAGTGGCTTCCAGATCGGGGGATGCCAGCTTCACTTCGCTCAGGCATGGAGACATACCACAACGGACCATTGGGTGAAGGAGACAGTGACCAAGGACTATATGCCCTGAAGCTCGTTTCCCCATCCAGTTGTGGCGTCCCCCAATCTTGGGATTCTTTAAAACATCAGAATTTCCTGAGTGCTACAGATCATCTCCTATCAGGCAGGACCATAGAATCTGTTCCAGACAAGGACATCCACTGTGGGGTTTACTCCATCTTTTTCTTGGTTCCCAAGAAAAGTCAGGACACCAGGGCCATTTTAGATCTCAAGTGGCTGAACAAGCAGATGGTTCCTAGTATCGCTCTCCCTCTCGGAAGTGTACCTTCATGTGCTGATCAGGCAAGCCCATCAACGTTTTTAAAAGTTTTGCTACAACAACAGGCACTACCAGTATTGGGCCCCCCGCTCGGATTGCCCTCAGCACCCAGAGTGTGTGCAGTGATACTTGTGGCTCTGGTGGCACATCGTACGAAGGGAGTGTCTGCATCCGTACCTGGACGATGTTCTCATCAGGTCACCCTCAGAAAGCAAGAATCTGCAGGACATTCAGACAACCCTAAAAGGTCCACAGGAACATGGGTTTGTGGTCAATCTGGAGAAGAGTCACCTTGCTCCTACCCAACAGTTGATCCACCTGGGGTTGATACTGAATACGGCAGCATTCAACATTTCACTCACAGAGGAAAGATGTCACAAGATCCGGCAGCTTGTCTCCCTAGTCAAGGACGACAGACGTGATGCTACTGACGCAGCTTCTGCACATGCTGGTGTCATGCCAAGAACTAGTTTCCCTGGACTTGTCTACACATGAGACCTCTTTGGACTCTTCTCCTTCCTCTTCAGGAGCATATAGTCACCCAAACACACATCGAGGTGAAGATTCCAAGCTCACTCAAGAGGGAACTTTGCTGGTGGCTGGAACCAATGAGACTCAAATGGGGCCAATCCATGGCACTCCCAGTGAGGAAGACCATCACAACAGACACCAGCCTCTTTGGTTGGGGGGCCCATCTGGATCACAAGGTTGCACAAGGACCTGGTCAGGAAATGCTGTCCTGGGCAGAAACACATCTAAAATCTATACAGGCAGAACATCTAGCAGGGGTATACAATCTAAGAGCGGATTGGCTCAGTCACACATCCATACAGGAGTCGGAGTGGCAGCTCAACTCTCACGTGTTTCTTCAGGTGAAATACCAGTTTGGGAGCCCACTGGTGAATCTGTTTGCCACCAGGGAGAATCCTGAACTACCACGCCTCCTCTCCATGTTTCACTGTCCCACAGCAGAAGGGGAAAATGCATTGGAATGTCCATGGCCAGGTGGTCTCCTATATGCTTTCCCACCCTTTCCAATCCTACCCAAGGTGATCCAGAAAATCAGACAATCTTCAGCGGAAGTTATGCTCATTGCAGCTCATTGGCCAAGAAGGCATTCGTTCCCAGAACTTATCGAACTGTCTCAACAGAATCCATGGAGGCTGCCTGTTTAAAGGGATCTACCGCTACAGGAGCCAATAGTGCACCCTTGTCCAGAGCTCTTCCGACTGACAGCTTGGAGGCTGAGGGGCAATGGTGAGAACAGTTGGGGTACTCACCAGACATTTTGCAGACACTCTCATCCAGATTGCCATCGACAAACAAGGTTCACAACACAACTTGGAGAACCTTCCTCAGTAGGTGTGGGGCTAGTGGTCAGACGCCTTCTTCAGGAGGGGTCACAGAGGCCTTTGTCAAGGGCTCCTTGGAGGGCTCTCTCAGTCTAATCCAGTAGCCAAGTCCAGACGCAGACAAAGGGATTCTTTTCAAAGCTTTATTCTTCTTTTACAACTTACAACTCTGCAGGTAGCAACTAGATCTGAGCAGCAGCATCCCTATGCCTTAAGTTGGAACAGTTGGTCCCCGTTTGAAAAGCAATTACTGGCAGACCCCTGAATATAAGGACTAGGGAGAATCCCTCCCCTTTTCCCTTGGATCCTCTGGGCGCAACCGTTCCTTGAGCGCCAACCGGGCGCTACGCCTCCTTTCCGCGCTCTCCATTTGGCGCCGCTCTCTGCGTCTGCGCCGCGCATCCAACCAGTCTGCTATCGGTGCTGGGTCACTCCCTGGACTGCTTTCTAATCTAGGAATGTGGGTGGGAGGAATCTCTGTCAGCTGCGGGCCCTGGGAAAAAGGGGCGCGCTCCTCTCCCAGGAGCGACTGCTCTTCCTCCGCGTCAGAACTACTCTGGGATTCTATGGGCTCAGTGTCCACCCTGACAGCCTTATGGTTTCTTCAGGCAGGTTTGAGTACTAACACTCTGAAGCGCCCAGTGGCGGCTCCGAATAGCGTGCGAGGGTGTGGCAGCAGGGGTCTCTTTCATGTCATCCCCACATTAAGAGATTCCTTGCGGGGCTGCCTCTGAGTACTCCGGCCGCGCACCGTTTTCCCACAGGGCGTCTCAGCTGGGTGCTCACACTGCTCATGCGGAAGCCTTCTGGACCCGCGGCATCTTGTTCTTTGAGACTTCTCACTCCCAAGACGGTGGTTTTAGTCGTAGTTACCTCAGCCTGCAGGATTTCTGAATTGGGGGCCTTGTCGGCAGATCCACAATTATGCATTTTCCATGAAGGTAAGGTGGTGTTGAGAACTGACCCTTCTTTCCTCCTGAAGGTTAATTCTTTGTTTCACAGGACTCAAGAGAATTCTCTCCCATCTTTCTGTCCCAAGCCGGTTCACTCTCAGGAAAGACTGGCGTAGACTGGATGTAAGGCAGGCATTATGTTTTGATTTGGACAGAACAGCTGCCATTAGGAGATCAGTCTCTCTTCATCTCCTTCAGGCTTGGATTTTGGGACAAAAGGCCACAATCTCACGCTGGCTGAAGGAAGCCATCAGGGTAGCTTACCAGGCATTGGATAAACAACCCCCAGGAGGGATAACGGCCCACTCCTTAAGGGGGGTGGCGGCTTCTGCAGCATTCAAAGGGGATTTTCCCATAATTGACATCTGCAAAGCACCCACTGGGGCATCTGTACATACATTTACCAAGCATTATAAAATTGATGCTGCTGCCTATGCAGATGCAGCCTTTCGACATAAGGTACTGCAGAAGGTCCTGGTGGCTTAGGGCGCTAGTCCCTATTGTCCCACCCTGAGGGTTATGTACTGCTCTGCTAAGTGCCGAGGTTAAAGAATGCCCTCCGTGAGGCTCTGGAGAAAACAGAAATTTGTTTCTTACTGTGAATTTCTGTTCTCAGAAGCTCACGGAGGGCATTCCATCCACCCAATATAGGGAGTAGTGTAGTTTTCAGCGGGAGGGAGCTGTTGCCGCTGCTGCCGCACATATGTGGGAGGTAGGCAGGGATTCCTGGGTTCATTCCTTCCTGTCCAAATTGTTTTCTGTGACAACTTAGCCTGGTAGTTAAGCAGGTGTTGATCCTTTTAATCTCTGTTTTCACACCAGTTCCGGGCATAGTTCTGTTATTTGTCTATTTGCAATGTGGGGTTGAAGGATTGCTTGCTCTGCCAGTCTGAGATGGCAGGGCAGAGCAGGGCAGGGAGGGCGGCTCCTCCCCCGAAGAAGCAACGTTTGGCTCTGCCTACAAGCTCCAGAGGGAGGTGCCATCCCGAGGTTAAGGAATGCCCTCTGTGAGGCTCTGGAGAACAGAGATTCACGGTAAGAAACAAATTCTTGTTTTATCAGCCCTTAATTATTGAACTGGACTCCTTTTTTGGTCCAGCCTGGACATCAGTGCAAGCACTGAGGTCAATTGAATGTTTAAATAGGAGACACCTATTTAACCATCAAGCTGAATAAAAACGTGTGTGAGGTACTGACTGCGTCGGAGTTTAGGGAATTAAAAGCTAATATAGCAGCTAATCCATTTAATAAGTTGCCTTGTATGATAAATTAGTTCTGATAATGTAGGTCCTTGTATTAACAGAAGCAGGGCAGTGGAGAAAGAATACTGGTGTTAGACAGAATTATTGGTATGATGAGGAATGTACTCTTAAGAAGTAGTTTTATTTTATTTATTTATTTCATTTCATTTCATTCCTACACCGTCCAATAGCTGAAGCTCTCTGGGTGGTTCACAAAAATTAAAAGCATTATACTCAGTCTAGGAAAGCTGAGGGTACTGCCAGTTATTAACTTTCAGCTAAAAAAAGTGTATAAAGCCCTGATTCTAAAAAAGAAGAAAGTGATGGAGAAGGAAATTTGGCCCCAGTTGATAGAAGCTTAGCGTCAATAGGAATTTGGCTCTGGTATATGGTATTAGTGGCTTTGTGAGGAATGAGTGGAATTAATGATTGTTGTACATCAGCAACAGTATGTGGGCGTCACTTCTACTCTGTTTTTAATGCTATAACCAAGGGGGAAAGGGGGATATTATTAGAACAGGAAACCGAGGATCTGCCATCATAGGAACCTGCAGTGGACCTAGAAGTAATAAATCTTATTAAGGATTTGAAAGTGGGGAAGGCCCCAGGGCCCGACTTTATACTGTTGGAGCTGCTGAAGCAGAGTGAGTGGTGGGAGGGATCTCAGGTATCCTTATTTTCCCATATAGATCAATCAGGCATAATTCCACTAAGTTGGACTGAAACAATAATCATTCCAATTTATAAGGAAGGTAGTAAGATAGAATCAGCAAACTATTGCCCTATAAGCCTTTATCTGTAATAGGGAAGTTGCACGCTATGTGTCTGGAGGTCAGATTAAGGGACTGGGTTGAGGAGAGGAATGTTATGGGTGCAGAGCAGGTGGGCTTTAAAAGGGGCTGTTCCACTCTGGATCACGGTTTGGTGGGGAAATATTCAATGCCTCTAAAAGGGAAATTATATACTGTGGATGTTGGATTCTGGGACCACGGGCTATACTTCCTGGAAGATGGGCTGTTGGCTAGGGACGGGTTGCACCTCACAAAGGATGGGAAGAATGTGTTTGGCCACAGCATGAAGAACTTCATCAGGAGGGCTTTAAACTGAATCCTACGGGGAAGGGAGATGTAATGTTGGGGCTAACAGTGGACGTAGGCGCATGCACTGCAACGGAGAGAACAGCTCTGATAGCGCCCAATAATAGTCTTCAGACACATGTAGGAAGAAAGCCAGACTATGAAGCACATGGTCTCCAATGTCTATATGCTAATGCCCAGAGTATGGGAAACAAACAGAACGAACTTGAACTCTTCATACAAGAGGGAAATTATGACTTGATAGGTGTAACTGAGACTTGGTGGGATGACTCTCATGACTGGAATACAGCAATTGAAGGATATAACTTGTTCAAAAAGAACGGGAGGAACAGAAAGGGAGGTGGGGTTGCACTGTATGTGAAAAATACATATCGCTGCACAGAAATACAGGAGGAGGAGCTTGGTAGCCCCATCGAGAGCATCTGGGTTAAAATAAATGGAGCAAAGAATAAAAGGAACCTGGTGGTCGGAGTCTACTACCGGCCACCCAATCAAGGAGAAGACAAGGATGAAACTTTTGGAAAGCAAATAGCCAATGTTTTAAGGAAGCATGATGTAGTAGTAATGGGGGACTTCAACTGCCCTGATATTTGTTGGGAGACAAATTCTGCAAAACATGGCCCCCCAGAGATTCCTGACTTGTGTGGTGGATAACTTCCTCCTACAGAAAGTAGAGGAAGGAACTAGAGGATCGGCTATCCTTGACTTGATCCTAACCAACAGAGATGACTTCGTGGATCAAGTAGCAGTTACAGGAACTCTAGGGGAAAGCGACCATTTTGTACTTGAGTTCTTGGTTCTAAGGGAAGCAAAAGCCGAGTGTAGTCAAACGCGTACCCTGGATTTTAGGAAAGCTGATTTTCATAAACTCGGAACAATGATCAGTAAGGTCCCATGGCAAGCGACGCTAACGAGAAAAGGAGCCCAAGATGGGTGGGAGCTTTTAAAAAAGGAAATTCTCAAGGCACAATTACAAACAATTCCAACAAGAAGAAAAGGTGGAAGACAACAGAAGAAGCCAATGTGGCTTCACAAAAAGCTTAGGGATGACCTGAAAGCAAAAAAGGACACATATAGGAAGTGGAAAGAAGGCCAAGTAACAAAGGAAGAGTACAGGCAGATAGCAAAGAATTGCAGGGATGGCGTTAGGAAGGCTAAAGCTGAGAATGAGCTGAGGTTAGCAAGGGATGCTAAAAACAACAAAAAGGCTTTCTTCAGCTACGTGCATAGTAAAAGACAGAGGAAAGAAATGATGGTTCAGCTATTAAATAAGGATGGCAAAACGATAACAGATGACAAAGAAAAGGCAGAGGTGCTCAATTCCTACTTTGGCTCAGTCTTCTCCCAAAAGAGGGTCTCTGACCCCCCTGGCAAAGGCGAAGTACAGGCTGAAGGGGCAGGATTGCATCTTGAGATCGACAGGCATATGCTCAAGGAACACCTAATTACTTTGAATGAGTTCAAATCTCAAGGTTCAGATGAATTGCATCCTCGAGTAATAAAGGAACTGGCAGAAGAACTCTCAGAACCACTGTCTATTCTCTTTGAGAAATCATGGAGGACGGGGGAAGTGCCAGATGACTGGAGGAGGGCTAATGTTGTCCCTATCTTCAAAATGGGTAAAAAGGAGGTACCTGGGAGCTACAGACCAGTCAGTCTGACATCAATCCCTGGGAAAATTCTGGAGCAGATGATAAAGGAATCCATCTGGAAGCACCTTGACAGCAATGCCGTGATTACTCGAAGCCAACATGGATTTGTCAAAAACAAGTCCTGCCAGACAAATCTGATCTCATTTTTGGATCAAGTAACCTCCCTTGTAGACCGTGGGAATGCTGTGGACATCATATACCTCGACTTCAGCAAAGCTTTCGACAAAGTGCCCCATGATATCCTGATGAGCAAACTAGCTCAAAGTGGGCTAGATGAAACAACGGTGGATCCACAGTTGGCTACAGAATCGGACTCAAAGAGTGCTTATCAATGGGACCTTCTCAAACTGGGGAGAGGTAACGAGTGGGGTACTGCAGGGCTCAGTCCTGGGCCCAGTGCCCTTCAACGTTTGTATTAATGACTTGGAGGAGGAGGTGCAGGGAATGCTGATCAAATTTGCAGATGACACAAAACTGAGCGGGATAGCTAATACTTTGGAAAACAGAAACAAAATTCAAAGTGATCTGGATAGACTGGAGCACTGGGCAGAAAACAACAGAATGACATTTAATAGGGATCAATGCCAAGTTCTGTACCTAGGAAAAAGAAACCAAATGCACAGTTACAAGATGGGGGATACGTGGCTCAACCACACTACAAGCAAGAAGGATCTTGGAATTGTTGTCGATCACAAGCTGAATATGAGCCAACAATGTGATGTGGCTGCAAAAAAGGCCAATGCTCTTTTGGGCTGCATTCATAGAAGCATCGCTTCCAAATCCCGGGAAGTACTAGTTCCCCTCTACTCAGCACTGGTTAGGCCTCATCTGGAGTACTGTGTCCAGTTCTGGGCACCGCACTTTAAGAAGGATGCAGATAAGCTGGAGAGGGTTCAGAGGAGGGCAACAAAGATGATCAGGGGACTGGAAACAAAGCCCTATGAAGAGAGACTGAAAGAACTGGGCCTGTTTAGCCTTGAGAAGAGAAGACTGAGGGGAGATATGATAGCACTCTTCAAGTCCTTGAAAGGTTGTCACAGAGAAGAAGGCCAGGATCTCTTCTCGATCATCCCAGAGTGCAGGACACGGAATAATGGGCTCAAGTGACAGGAAGCCAGATTCCAGCTGAACATCAGGAAAAACTTCCTGACTGTAAGAGCAATATGACAATGGAACCAATTACCTGGGGAGGCGGTGGGCTCTCCCACACTGGAGGCGTTCAAGAGAAGGCTGGACAGCCATCTGTCAGGGATGCTCTGACTTGGATTCCTGCATTGAGCAGGGGGTTGGACTCGATGGCCTTGTAGGCCCCTTCCAACCCTACTGTTCTATGATTCTATGGATCTTTATCTGACGATAAATTATCAAAAGACTAAGGTCTTAGTGTTCTAAAAATTATAATTAGAATATAGTTGGTCAGTGTATTGCGCAAGTGAGCTGTTATAATTACCCAGGCATCGCCTTTCAAGCATCTCTTCGTTGGACAAGACAAAGAGATCTCTCAATACAAAAATGACCTATCTAATACATGGACTTAACGTAGGTTAATTTGGGGGCTAGAATTATAATATTGTGTTTTTATCATTTCAGAGCAGATAAGGCTAAAGTAGCTTTTTTTGGCTGTTAAATTCTTTCTGGGCTTATGGAAAACAATTGTAAAGCAGATATTTTTCTGCTTTATCTTTTTAGTTTGTTATTTAAAATTGTTAAAATATTGTAAAAATATTTCGAGGGCTCAATCCTATGGCCGCTAGCCCACACTCCGAGGTCGGTTCCTGGAGAACCACCTCCCCTCCCCCGCCACCTCATAGGATCCTCCCCGGGCTCTGCACTCGGAAGAGCAGTGCGGAGCAAGGCAAAAGGGGGCATTCCTGGGGGCGGGGCATAGAGTTTGCAAGTGCCAGTATGGCACTTCCTATGTGTTGTCCAGCCTCCCCACCCCTGCGCTCTGACATCCTGCGGCTAGATGGCTGAAATTGGCCATTTAGCTGCAAATGCAAGGTGGTTGGAGCGTGGAGGAGACGATCTCCTCCACACTCCTCCCGCCCTGCATTGGATAGGCGCTCGCCTCTGAGTTCGGAGGTGGCCGTCTATCCGCATAGGATTGCTCCCTTAGTGGCTTTTTTATTTTAAGCATCTCTTTTTATTATTATTATTATCATCATCAGTTAGGGGCTTTTATTTATTATTCCTCTATAAAGGAAACATCCTATTCTAGGTTTCCCGTTTTGACTCCATACCCTGGTGTAGTTTAGCTGGGTTTTTAATATGTGTAAGAAAAAGTGTTTTATGTCTGCTGAAGAGATGGTGGATCCCTCCTTGCCTGTGGCAAAGCAAAGTAAACTAGAGAGCTTTTTTATTGATCTGAACAATTGCTGAAATCTGAAATCTTATACCATCCCTTCTCAAAACAAGTATGAAATTCTTGCACAAGACTCTAATCAACCAAAATCTATTGGCTCCAATCATAAGATAAATGTAGCTACCTGTAGAGTTTTACCACCAAAGAAGGACAATCAAGCAAACCTATCTTAGAACAGTATAATTCTATCTTACAGGTAGTAAATCTAACTCAGGTACAATTAGATGCAGTTTTAACCAGACTGGATAAATTAGTGTCTATGGTAACTTCTTTAGATATTAGAGAAGACAAACAAGTTCAGGCATGTGATCCTGATTTTAAGATATTGAGATATGATGGGATTAAACCTCTGACAGAGGGAGAGGGTATTACTGATGAGCTGATTCTCCAACCTAACAATATATTTTTGTCTGTTTAACCCTGTAAGGGTTTTCTACCCTACTGGGGATGTGTTTCAATGGCCAAACCAAATTCAGCATCTTTACTTTTTGTACATTTCAGTGAGATTGATAGCCTATAAATTGAAACAATTATGGGGAGCTTCCATCTCCCAAAGTTTATTCTGACATTTTCCTCTCGCAAGAGACCTCTGTTAATAAGAACTAAGGCATAGTGTGAGGAGACGAGGGTAATCCCTTCACAATACTTTATCAATAAACAGATAAGAGTACTTTCTCCTAAATTTAATACTGAAATGTCTCATCGTAGGGAAAAATCAAGAAAGGTAGAGATGGATTTGATTGATTGGGATTATGGGACCTGGTCCCAGGTCTGAGCTGGAGTGTAGTAATATGGGAAGCCAGAAAGATGTAAGGACTCAGCTCTGCAAGTTTACTATACCGAATAGGAACAGAAGATAAATCTACTTCCTTTTTTTATTCTGATGAAGAGGCATTAATTGGATCATATTTAAATTTCTACCCGAACAGCAGAACTATATTGTGAAAAGGCTCTCTGACTTGAAGGAAGGACTTCAAGGACTTTCTGTAAAATTTAAATCACCACCTCAGCCTAAAGCTGATTTTCTACCTGAGTTCCATGAAGGCTGTCCTGTTGCTTTAGTCCCTCTTTGCAAAATAAATGAATCCAAATCAAACGGCAATTTCACTGATGCCCCAAAACAACTTGATTTATCATATGATTTCAAAACATCATTTTTAAATCATTTTTTTGTTGTGAGTTTTAACAAAACAAAACAGACAAACCAAAAACATTACAAAACCAAAACAAAACATAACAACATGTTCTAAAATCCTCAGATTCAAATATTACAATATTTGGGGCGAGGGGAGGGGGAGAAAGAATAGGTTATACGTAAACCTCAATAAAAACAGACCAGATATCCGTGTATAAGTCCATCTGAAAGTTACGCCTATATACCGCTCTTTCAAATGTTGCCAGCGTTGTTAAGTCTTCAGTCCATTGCATTATAGGCAGTGAGCTTTTATTGGTCCAGTATCGTAGTATGTCTTTTAGCAATCAAAAGGGCGCGAAAACTCCATTTATGCTGACCATATGTTACATTCCAAAAAGCACGTAAGTAATTTCAGAGAACATTTACATCAGTAAATATTAAAGATTAAAGATAAACAAAATTTATCCATATAATATATCTGTTATTTTTTTTGGTTTTGTTATGTTTTTTGTTTGTTTTGTTTTGTTAAAACTCACAATAAAAATTGATTAAAAAATGATTTCAAAACATCATGTCTAAGCTCATCAGTTCCCAGAAATAACTTTATAAATCAATATCTAGAACCATCAGAACAGGGATCACCAGCAATCCCCCCCCCCCAAGTTCCTTCTCTTCAACATAGAGAGTCCTTAGCTTGTCCTTCAGCTACGAATGGCTGCGAGTTCTATGACCAAGCTGGGTTACTTGATGATTTGAATCAGCATCATCGATTCCATGACAGAGCCTCTACTTTAAATTGTTTATCCTGGAACGTTGCTGGATGGAAGGGGAAAGCTAAAGATAAGGAGTTTTTGGATTTTCTTTCACTCTTTAATGCAATAATGTTGTAGGCAACTTGGACAAATGACATTTTCTTAAATCGTTTCTCTGCTTTTTTTGTGATGGCCACCTCTTGCCAGTCGTGAGGATGTTTGTGTGCTGCCTTTGTTGCTTGGTCTCCACCTCACTCCAGGCTGAGATTATAACTTTACCCACTCGTGATCCCTTGGCCCATATAAATAAAAACATATAAACAGACAGCATAGGAAGGGGCCTACAAGGCCATCGAGTCCAACCCCCTGCTCAATGCAGGAAGCCTGATTCCCAGGTGGTCTCCCATCCAAGTACTAACCAGGGCTGACCCTGCTTAGCTTCTGAGATCAGACGAGATCAGGCACATCCAGCCCTTTGCACACACAGACAACATATATCTAAAAAACATTTTTAAACAAATTTAAACATTGTGAGGAAGTGGGTAGCCCTGTTTGTGCTTAGAATTAACTGACACAGGTTTCACTGCAGCTGTTCGTGCTTTGGGGCTACCCTGAAGGCTTACATCTGACCATCCTTCATAAAACAACTGGACTTCAGCTGCTTCCACTCACACATTGAGGCTGTGACTTGTAGAAGAGGGAATCATCATTGGCCCAGAACAGCAGGTCCTCAAAGAACTTAGGGAAATTTGGTCTGAAGGAAGAGCTGTTTTATACAGTTGGGAAAGGCATTGGGATTGGCCAAAGTAATAGGTTATAAACTGATGTCCTTACTCCCATTTTGTGTCTGCTAGGAGCAGGCATGAGAGTTGGGTAGCTGGGTTGGAAGGGAAAGGTAAGCGTTCCCCTTGAATGCAAACTGGAAGGATGGGGATGGGACTGAGTGGGCTGAGGTCTCTTTCATCTGAGAGGGGAGCACAGGCAAAGGGAGGGCATTTCCTGCCTGTGTGCTCACCCTCCTATCTGCATTTGGGGGGGTGAGTGGGATTGTGCGTCGTCTCCAACCCTTTGTTTTTGTGTGTTGGGTATGGTGCTTGTCCTCTGTTTCTGTCTGCTTGTTTGTTGGGGGTGGGTGGGTGGGAAATGCAGCGGAATTTCCTGCACATTCACTCATCTGCCCATGTTGCTTTACCTCTAGGCTTTTGTGTTCGGGGTGGTGGTGATGAGGGGGCATTTCCCATTCTCCCCCATGGCCACCTGCCTTGTGTTTGCTGTGGCACTCTGGATGTTGTTTGGTGCATGTGGAGAGCATGTGCAAAATTAAGGATTTTGCCACATGCTAGCTCACATGCCTGCACTGTTTTTGTTCGTTGTGCATGCTAGATTTCTGGGCTTGCTGGCTGCCCCACCCAACCTCTTTTGTTTGTTTTTTGCAGTGCGTGGTGGTGGATGCTTTTTATGGGGGAGGGGGGAAGCCAGAGCCTTTCCCTGCTTGCTTTCGCACTCGACTCCTTTCTGACCTGACACACACATACACCACGGTGGCAATTTTGTGAGTAGCCACACACCCCATGGTGTCCATTTTGTCACTGGTGTCCATGGTGCTTTGTTAGGATGCCAAATGCACCCACAGGCTGAAAAGGTTGGGGACCCCTGCTTTAAGCAATCTCAGCTGTTATTTGAAAAGTGATGTTTTATTCTTGTTTGTAAATAATTCTGTTCATTTTGAAAGGTTCTCTCTAGTGGTGGTGTCAGTCCCATACCTATCCTGTAGGAATCAGGCCACTGAGTTTCTTTTCAGTAGAAAGGGTTTATTCTAGTGGAAGCAGTTAAAGATTTTATAACAGAGCAGTTAGGTCTATTTGGGAACTTCATTAAAAACTGTGGCAGTGAGTTCCATAAACCCAAGCCACAAAGTTAATTTTTTTAAAAAAGAAACATAGGTGGGATAACCCACATGCTGTTTTATTGCATTTGGTGGCAGCAGTGGGTAACCTACACTGGTTCTTTCACATGTGGATTTTGTATTAGAACTACATTAATTGACTGCTACAGCATCTAACCAGAACAAGCCCAGAAACATGGGAGTCTGTTATGGAGTCTCTGAAGAACAAAACCCAAACTGTCAAGAATACATTTCCTTCCATATTATGATATGGTGAATCTACTCACATGTTGGGAAACTGAGCATGACTTGGAGCACCCCTAAATGTCTGTCAGTAAGAGATACATTAGAGCAAGAATTTTAATAAGGAATGGAAGTAACTATGCTGGGAATCTTACAAGGATTAAAAAAAAATAATTTCCCCCCTTGGCTTCATTGTTTCCCGAAATTTTACATTTCTACCCTTTAAAAGTCCTATTACATACTTGTTAGAAATTTTTGGGGGGAGTAAAGCTGGGTAGCAATATATAAACACCTTGTCTTAAATATTTTATTCATCATTCTAAAAGAAAATATTTCATAATCTAAAGCTGCTCAGTTTTTCAGGAAAAAAAATGGTCCTTGGAAAAATAAATATATTTTCCTGAATTTTTCTGGTGTTTTTTTTCCAAGCCTTCACATTTCTATGTGTATGTATATTTCATTTTCTATTAATCCTTCTATTAGTTGAGCTATTCTATTTTACGTATCTTGATTTATCCCTGTTCTATTATTTGTTTTAACAACTGTCTTATGCACCAATATGTGGAAAGATCTATGGACGAAATAAACACTTTTGGTTGAATGTCGGTGAATCCACCCTGGCTGTCCCTGAGCAGTCAAGACAGGTTGCTAGAAGGAATTCTGGAGCAGGCAGTGCCTCTTTCTGGGACTGTGAATACCAAAGTCTTTGCAAGATCCTTTCATTCTGAGGAGACCCCTGGATGCCCTGAAGTTTCCCTCAGCCCTATCAGTAAACTTGGGATAAGGCCAGGGATAGTCCTTTCCTTCTTTGAAGAGGTGGCAAGAACATGAAAGCCTCAACTGCTTGGCTGATGAAACAAAATTACCATAATGGGTGGACCATTTGGGAGTAAAAGGGCTGTCATTGCTTGTCATCTTGCCAGATTGTGTCTCCCTGTGCTAACTAGATGCATTTTTTTCATTATGTCATGTTTGTTCCAGGGATCTTAGCAATTGGACTCATCAATGAGGCTTTGGATGAAGGCGATTCCAAAAAGACCCTGCAGGCACTGCAGATTCCTGCAGCAAAACTGGAGGGGGTGACTCCCGAAGTAGCACAGCATTACCAAGATGTGCTGCTCCGTACAAAGAGAGAGAAAGCTCAGGTAAGTTGGATGGCTGCAGCCTGTACCAACCCAGGTGGAAGCAGAGCTTGGTTCCCATGGTTTTAAGGCTTGAGCATTTAGATGTGGAATCCATAATGTCAGTCGTGACAACCTGGGTCGCCTCTCAGAGCTGGGAAGCAGGTGGCAGGAAGGGTGGGAGGCCTCCATCGTCTGCCCCACCTGGTTGCTCTGTTCTGCTTGGTGCATCTCCACAATCAGGGAAAGCCTCTTGCTGCTCAAGACCAGGCTTCCTCACACAGTCTAAGCAGCTTCCCTTGTGCAGAAGTCCCTGTGGTGAGGGGCTCATTCTTCAAATGTGAGATCCAGTACTTGCCAATCATTGCAGAGCTGTGCACGCTGAAGGAATTGCATGTGGCCTGCAATATTGGCCCTGGCAACTTCTGAGGTGGTTATGATCCTAAGAATCCAGTTTCAGCACCTACAGGACGAAGGCTGTTGAACAAACAGGAGTGCTTCTTCAAAGAAGGCAATATTTGGGATCCCATGGTTTTTCTCTGTGGTACGGCTGGCCATCTTTCTTGAAAAGCCTTCCCTCTTTTCAGGTAGATTCATTAGGTTAGCTGCAGCTCTATAATAGTGGAGGTCCATTATCTCGCAGGGGTCAGCCTTCTCGCTGGTAAGTTCCCTTCAGGGCTGCCTTCTGAAGAGTTGTCCCATGGGTGCTGTGCCTGTTCCACTCCCAGCTGGCTCTGGTAGCCTTCCACTGTTATGACATCCCTTGAAAGTGAGAAGAGACATGCCATTGGGAGCTCCTCTGGTTGTGTTCCCAGCAAAGGGGCCCCACCACAGTGTTTAATCTCTCTCAGCTCTACCCTCCAGGGCTCTCTGTTCAGCTGCAGGCAAGGCCCGGGGGACGGGGAGGTGGAGTGGCAGTGGTCTATCGGGATTCGATCCCCCTGACCAGGTGCCCTGTCCCACAGTCTGCGGAGTTCGAATGTGTGTATTTGAAGGTGATGCCCGGGACAGAATAGGGATTCTGTTGGTGTGCTGTCCACCCCGCTGCTCAACAGTCTCCCTTCCTGAGCTAGCCGGGGTAGTCTCAGGGTTTGTTGTGCTGGGGAATTTGAACCTCGTTTTCTGTGGTGGATGGGGTGATAGAGATCTGAGAGTGGAGCAACTCTCTATAGTTCTGTTGTCATGGACAGATCACTACCTGGTGGGGTTTAGACTTGCTGGTGCTTGGAACCTCTGCAGGGGTGGAGGGCCGATTAAGAGAGTCCGCCCCAGGAGGAGGATGGATCCAAATGGTTTCCTGACAGCTCTTGGGGATTTTCCTGTTGCCTCGGCAGGTGATTCTGTCGAAGCCCTGGCCGATCTCTGGAATGGAGAAATGACCAGGGCCGTGGACACAGTTGCTCCTGAGCATCCTCTCTCACGAAGCGGAGCCACACCAGCACCCTGATTTTCTAGGGAGCTGGCGGTGATGAAATGTGTGAGAAGACTATGGAAGTATGGGACTGTATTTCTGGATTCAGCCCTGAGCCAGTATGCCCAGGTTTCAGCTGTGGCCAGGAGTGCATTTGCTCAGTTAAAACGAGTGCGCCAGCTGCGCCCGTTCCTTGAGATGTCTGACTTGGCCACAGTGACACATGCCTTAGTTACATCCCGTTTGGATTACTGTAGCGCATTCTGCGTGGGGCTGCCTCTGAAGAATGTTCGGAAACTTCAGCTGGTTCAAAGAGCTGCTGCCAGACTGTTGACTGGGGCTGGCTACAGGGAGCATACTACTCCCCTGCAAAAACAGCTCCACTGGCTCCCAGTCTATTTCCAGGCACAATTCAAAGTGCTGTTCATGACCTATAAAGCCCTATACGGCTTGGGTCCAGCTTATCTGAAAGATGGTATTCTCCCCTATGAGTGTGCTTGTGCCCTGAGATCTTCAGGGGAGGTCCCACCTCCATCACAGGCTCGCCTGGTGGGGACGTGGGGGAGGGCCTTCTCAGTGGCTTCCCCAAGGCTCTGAAACTCCCTTCCCAGGGAGGCGAGAGTGGCACCCTCCTTGGTATGTTTCTACAGGCAGGCAAAACATTTTTTGTTCCGGCAGGCCTTTGGGGATAGATAGTCTGGACCTGTGAGAATATGATGGATTGGTACCATTGTTTATATTGTTGTTGTCTTTTAAAATTCTCATATTATTATTAATAATAATTTTAATATTATTGGTTATTTAATTATATTTTTAACTTTTGTATTTTTCTATTTATATGTTTTAACTGTACAAGTTTTTAATGTTATAAAGCTGCCTTGAATACTTTCCCAGTATTGGGGAAAAGGCGGGATATAAATAAATATAATTCTGGAGCAGATGATAAAGCAATCCATCTGGGAGCACCTTGAAAACAATGCCGTGATTACTCGAAGCCAACATGGATTTGTCAAAAACAAGTCCTGCCAGACAAATCTGATCTCATTTTTTTGATCAAGTAACCTCCCTTGTAGACCGTGGGAATGCTGTGGACATCATATACCCCGACTTCAGCAAAGCTTCCGACAAAGTGCCCCATGATATCCTGATGAGCAAACTAGCTCAAAGTGGGCTAGATGAAACAACGGTGGATCCACAGTTGGCTACAGAATCGGACTCAAAGAGTGCTTCTCAATGGGACCTTCTCAAACTGGGGAGAGGTGAAGAGTGGGGTACCGCAGGGCTCAGTCCTGGGCCCAGTGCTCTTCCACATTTTTATGAATGACTTGGAGGAGGAGGTGCAGGGAATGCTGATCAAATTTGCAGATGACACAAAACTGAGCGGGATAGCTAATACTTTGGAAGACAGAAACAAAATGCAAAGTGATCTGGATAGACTGGAGTGCTGGGCAGAAAACAACAGAATGACATTTAATAGGGATCAGTGCCAAGTTCTGCACCTAGGAAAAAGAAACCAAATGCACAGTTACAAGATGGGGGATACGTGGCTCAACCACACTACAAGCGAGAAGGATCTTGGAATGGTTGTCGATCACAAGCTGAATATGAGCCAACAATGGGATGTGGCTGCAAAAAAGGCCAATGCTCTTTTGGGCTGCATTCAAAGAAGCATACCTTTCAAATCCCGGGCAGTACTAGTTCCCCTCTACTCGGCATTGGTTAGGCCTCATCTGGAGTACTGTGTCCAGTTCTGGGCACCGCACTTTAAGAAGAATGCAGACAAACTGGAGAGGGTTCAGAGGAGGGCAACAAAGATGATCAGGGTACTGGAAACAAAGCCCTATGAAGACAGACTGAAAGAACTGGGCATGTTTAGCCTTGAGAAGAGAAGACTGAGGGGAGATAGGAGAGCCCTCTTCAAGTACTTGAAAGGTTGTCACAGAGAGGAAGGCCAGGATCTCTTCTTGATCATCCCAGAGTGCAGGACACGGAATAATGGGCTCAAGCGACAGGAAGCCAGATTCCGGCTGATCATCAGGAGAAACTTCCAGAGTGTTAGAGCAATACGACAATGGAACCAATTACCGAGGGAGGCGGTGGGCTCTCCCACACTGGAGGCATTCAAGATGAGGCTGGACAGCCATCTGTCAGGGATGCTCTGACTTGGATTCCTGCACTGAGCAGGGGGTTGGACTCGATGGCCTTGTAGGCCCCTTCCAACCCTACTGTTCTATGACTCTATGATTGTATAAATATAATCATCATCATCATCATCATCCTTTCTTACTGTAAAGCCCCTGTGCCTCCCCTCGTGTGCCACATCATACCCTTTTTGGGTGACTAAGAGCAGCGTATTGATAGTGCCCTCACAATATCAAGAGCATGCAGAAAAGCCTTTTTGTTAGCCAGTTCCTCTGTTGGAGGTATTCTGTAGCCCAGCAGTTTGGCAGGCCAGGGAAGATTACCTGATGAGTCATTTAGTGCCCAGGTATAATTGCGGGTGAATAGAGCTGTTCCCATGAACTGTTAGTGGCCTCCCACTTGCACGCTGACCAGGGCTGCAGCTGCTTTGTTTCAACAATGCTGCAGTGTTGGTTGTTCTCAGGGAGTCCTTCCTTGGGTCCAGCAATAGGATATGTGTGTAGAATGTTGTTGATTTGTGTGTTAATACTGTTGCCTGTCTGAGCTTTCCTGTACTTCCTTCACCTTCCTTTACTTCACCTTGCCTACCAATACACTCTGGTGGCCATCTCCACAAAGTATAGCTGTTCTCTGGGCAGCCTCTAACTTTTTTTTAAAGTAAAGCATTAAAGCGAAATAGCGGTTTTGCCCAGCGATACCTATACTCCTTATCTCACTATCGCATATTTGCCCAGCAATACCTACACCCCCTATCTCACTATCTCACTATTGTGCAATAGTGAGATGGGGCTGTCAATATTGCTGGGCAAATGCGTGATAGTGAGATGGGGGTAGTGCCTGCCAATGTGGTTTTAGAGGGAAAGAAAAAAAAAATTGGCGGAATTGGGCATAGGTTGGGGAAACAGGTGTAAACAGTAAACAGTTACTCAAAAGTAACTCCTGTTGTGGTCAATGAGGCTTGTTCCCGAAATATCCATGCTGAATTTCTTTACCGTTTGCTTTATTGCTGTAAGGAAGTAATTAATGCGAGGCTTCAATTCTTTGCATTACGGGAGCTTCAGGGGAAGAAGAAAGGGGGGGTAGAGGCTGGTCGGGGGGGAGCCTCTCTTATTGGTTGAGTGGCCCCTGCCAGTCTGATGATGCTCACTCCAATCCTCCCACCCCACCTGGAAGTATGTTCCTGTGAAGCGACTTAGAATGGTGCAATGCACTCGTTCGTGGAGCTCTGCCCAGACTGAAGCCTTGAGAAATCTGGGCAAGCCACCATTCGCTTCTCCTCCCGTTGTCATGGAGACACCCCCGAGGATGACTAGAGGAAGCTCCACAACAGCTTCTCCATGACTTTCCTTAAGCAGACTCATTTCCCACACAGCAACGTGGCTTATTTTTTACTACAGTGATGTCTGCATAACAGTGCTTAATTCCCCCTCTCCTGAGTGCATCAGGGCAGATCTACAAACTCCCCTTTCCTACCATTCATAGAATCAGAGGGGTCAGCCTGGGGAGCTGTATGAGCAGGAGTGTGTGGTTCTCTGAGGGAAAGGCAGGAGGACAGTCCTTGCTCTTCAGGACAATCCCTCTTCCAGCCTAGGAGGCAGAGCTACTGCTGATGGACTCTTCTGAGGGGTTTGCCTCCAACCTCCCCAGACCTAATCTGCCTTAAACCAGGTAGCAGTGCATCAGCTACCTGGCTCCTTAATAGCCTGCTGATATGGGGACAGAGATACTGGATTTTTCACCATACTAGAGCAGCTGATGTAACAGGTTTTCTCTTGAGTTGGGCCAGGCAATGCGGAGAATGGGGCTGCGACATGTAGAGCAGCAAGGGGGGGTTGCCCCCACTTACTTACTTACTTATTTATTTATTTATTTAAAGGGCTGGATGTGCCTGATCTCGTCTGATCTCATAAGCTGCAGGGTCAGGCCCGGTTAGTACTTGGATGGGAGACCGCCTGGGAATCAGGCTTCCTGCACTGAGCAGGGGGTTGGACTCGATGGTCTTGTAAGGCACCTTCCCACCCTAAGAGTCTATGATTCTATTTATTACATTTCTATACCGCTCAATAGAAGAAGCTGGGTTAGTTGCTTCTCCATTTTTCACACTAGGCCCAATCCCTCTCTCTCTTGCCTGTTCTCTGGCGTACCCCCTCTGTAAGGCCAGGCACACAGTAACGGACCGTGGTCCGCTGCTCCGTTTGCACCAAGAGAGAGAGTTATTTGTTCGTTTGTTTGTTTATTTATTAATGATAGTATCTTGCTCCACACTTTCTCCCCTCTTTCTCATGGGCTGGGCACAAAAGGCTGGTGTAGGGCAACACTGGCTGTAGCAACCTCCACTGGCATGGCGCATGGGAAGAAGTGCCACGCCAAGGGGCATCGTCCACCTCATACCAGTATCTGCAGGCAGATCTGAGCAGTTGCCAGATGGAGGTCAGCAAAGAGAGAGGAGACCAGGGCGCCACATTGAGGGAATCGTCCCTCCCAGCTCCAGACTTAAGAGGGGAACGTACAGGACCAGAATTCATCGCCATCATCATCCATTTATTTGTGTGCCGCATTTCCAAGGTAGAACTATGCTCAATGCAGCTTACAGTGACTAATAATAATAACAGTACAGCAACATTTTCAGAAAAATCAAACAATGACAAATCATAACAAACATTTAAGTAGTCCTACAAATAGGCTAAACATCTCAAATTAATGTACAGTAAAATTAAACAGTCCACTAAGATTAAACAATCATACTAAGGCCAAACAAAAGAGAAATGTACAAAATTATCCAGGCAGCAGAAGCGGCCGCCACCTTGGTAGCTGGCGTCTGTCAGGCCAGGTGGAATTGATCCAGGTGGAGGCACAGGGGCCAGATCCTGCAGGACTCACAACTGGATGCTGTCTGGGCAGCAGGAGCAGTTCTTGGCCCGGATTAAAAACATGGTGGCCAAAGTGGTCCGAGGCACAGTTCTTTCCATGACAAGTTGCAGATCACAACGATCCTGCTCCTCTTGCAGAAAGACATATAAAGGGCAGAGGGGCACAAGCACAAGAGTTACTCTTAAGCTGCAGGAGAAGCTATGGGTCTTCCCCAGACAACGCATCTAGATCCAGTCTTCCAACAAGGGCTCTCTGAATGCAGAATTTAGTCCAAGAGACCTGCTCACAAGGGTCGGTGTATGTTCTCTACCCCTGGGACTGATTCAACCATAGAAAAGGTATGCCTACTTTTCTGAGCAGGCATTTGCCCCTGCAGACTCAAGTTATAGGGAATCACAGTAAGACAGTGGGTCCAGTGTGGCATCAGACTGCTGTGCTCTCTCTCCTTCGGAAAAGGGCAAGTTTTTGAAAGAGAACGTGGATCTTCCAGCAGAGAGCTTGGTATTAGGCATGTTTCCTACAGATATTTTCCCTGCACTTCTTGCTAAGGTGATCGAAACACTGCATCTGTAGACAAGCCAGGTGTTAAGGAAATATCCAAGGCAGGTTAGGTTGAACAGTCAGGAATTTATTAAAGCACATCACAGCTGTGGGAGAGAGAGTCAAATGGAGTTGCACCAAAAAGAAAAAAGAAACAGGATTAATTTATACAGACTGAAAGTTGGAGAACAAAGGAAATATACTACGCATGCTCAAGAGCTAATTTAGCTCAGCAACAGTCTTATCAGCACAGCTGCATTCTTATCCTTAGGGATGAGCTACTTTGGTGGATAGGAATTTCCTGCTTGTAATGAGCAAGTTACAATTACCTTCTCATGGTCAGACATATACACATTCTCTCAATCCCATCAGGCATCTCGCCTGAAGCAAACTACTTACAAGGCCTAGTCAGGGCCTTCACACAGGGGAGCAAGAAGCAACTTCTTTTTGTGTCCTGGAAGGCATGCAGTTTTTCCCCAGGCATCCCTTAAGGTGCATGTAGCGCCCTTTCCAGAGTCCTTTGATAGGGTCCTCATGTCAGTGTGGACTAGTCCAGCCAGGAATAAAACACTGCACTGGCTGGTTAATAAGCTGTTTCGTTTCCCAAGTCAACCATGGAATGCTCTGAAGTCCCACTGGTTGGTGTACCGGTGGCAGTCTTGTCATCCTCAGTGGTTATACCATCTGAGCAGGAATGGGAGACAAGAGATACTCATGACAAATGAGTGGAGGCCATTCTCTGTAAGAGCTTCGAGGCCGTGGTGGCATTTTCAAGAACCTGTCACTAACTCAGTGTTTTCTAGGGCAACCTATCTCTGAGCAGAGGAGATTGCTTCGGTGTACCCAGATATCCCCAAGGTGACCAAGGAGCTATCCTGTCTTATTGGAGGCAAAGGACAAAACAAAAGCCCTTGCCACTTCCAAGAAGAATAAGAGTCCCAGGAGCCAGCAGTGGTTTCAGAGCTCCTATAGACTTCCCACCGACAGGAATTTTAGCAAGTAAAAGTCTAAGTGGACTCCATCCAGATCAGCGGGAAATAGTTCAACCCAGCCTTCCTCTGGAGCTACTTCCTCTTTCTCCACCATCTCTAGAACCCACAAGAAACCAAACACCCTTCATGACGTACAGCCCGGCACATCCTTGGCCGTCGGAGGACTTCTCCTGTACTTCACACAACAGTGGAGACAGCGACAGACTCCTAGATAATGGAGACAGTGTCGAAATGCCTTGGAGCTTAGCAGACAACAAGGGACAAGTTCCTGGTTTCACTGAAGTCCTGAAACAGAGAAAAACACCTGCATCTGAAGGGTGCAATGCAGTTTAACACCTGCTCATAGCCATAGAGGTGCTCCTGGGACTATTGCATTTGTTTTTTAATTCCAAATAAGAATTGGAATGTGCAGGCCATATTAGACCTAAATTGGCTAAACAAAATTTGAGAGAAAAAATCTTTTAAAAATGGAAACATTGCAATAATTTATGGATAAGAAATCTAATTAAACAGTCTTCTTGTTACCTTGACAGGACTCTAGTTCCTGTCTATATCTGGGTCCATAGAGATGTGTTTTTTTGATGCTGAGAAGGACGCAGTCATTCTATACTCCACACAGTTACTTTATAAATAGATGCTCAAAGATTGTATTGTAAACATTCATTAACAGCAAGCAAGTGTATTTAAGACAACTATAGAAAGAAATTGATACTTTGGTATTTGTTGACAAAGGTTTCAACAGGAAAAGTAAATGACAAAGTAAACAAGACAAAGCACAGTGCAGACATTACCAATACTGATTTCTGCCCACAGAGATTACTCCCTGCCAGGAGCAATCCCACCCAGTATCTTCCCTTATCATCTTAAAGTGTAAAACCCTAAGAGTAATGTGATGTGATTGTTCACTGTACTCTGATTGGCTACTGTACTCTTTTAATCCTGCCTCCTTATATTTATTCATATTTTATGGTGTTTTGTTTTTAATTGTACATAGGCATTTTCCAGTTTGTTCTCTGTGGTTTTGAGCTGTCTGGGACATGAACCTTATTGGGCAAGAATGTTTCTCATAATGTTCCCTTTTGCTCAGGTCAAGCTTCCTGGCAGTAATAGGTCAAAAGCAAACTTTGGTTCAGACAGCCATTTTAGCTATGCCTGAAATGACTATTGCCTTAAAATTACATACGACCCTTCCAGGACCAGAGAGGCACACAGGTCCAGCCTCAGCCTCAGAGTTCCATCGAAGGTCAGGGAGCCCCTGTGATGGTGGCCAGATGAGCTTGCTCTCCCACTGCTCTTCCCCAATGCAGAGCCCACACACCCACTATAGCAGCCGGGATCTGTTTCCCCACTGACACTCCCTCCTAGCCCCCACCCTTGCCAGTATAAACTGGTGAGGGTAAAGGGTGACATACCCACAGTTCCATTCAGGAGGCTGAGGAGATGCACAACAAGGATTGGGGCAAGACTGACAGCACACCCCCACCCCCGGCAAAACACAACCACCCTTCCCCGGCTTTCTTCTGTAAAAGGGAAAGAGGGGGCAGGGAAGGGGGTGGCTCTTTATCAGGTTAAAAAAAATACAAACAATAAAATGCTGGCTGTTTGGTTTATTCAGATATACTTTTTCTGAGACATCCATGTGTGTCGCAACATGCCCAAAGAGCCAGCTTCTGGAAGAGCCAGTTTCACTGCTCTCAGCTCCAACCCATGTATGCTCGTTTGAGCTTCCTTGACTGACCAGGACCCCTGAACCACTGAACTGTTCTGGTGTCCCCCCCAGCCCCCATCCTGACAGGCTCACGTCTGGGGAGATCACTGTACATGGTGAAACTGGCTCTTCCAGAAGAAGAGCCTTTCATGTTGAAGCTGCAACCTTTCATGTTGAAGCTGCAGCACCTTCTGCGGGCCCCAGCCACAGAGGTCCCCCCCCCCCCAGCCTCTCTGCCTATTGGGAAGAACTTAATCCCTAACTACAAGCTGGGCCTTTTCCTGCCCCCGGTGAATGATGAGTTGGGGGTGAACATCTCTTTGTTTTGCCTTCAGGAAACCCAGGATGAAACTGCTGTTCTCTGGCTGGATGAAATTCAGGGCGGGATTCATCAGTCAAACAGGGAAACGGAGGAAGCACAAAGGTGTAAGTCTCCCTTTTATGTTTCAGATGTTTTAGAAGTGGCTTTGTCACTCTCCATTTGCATCTGAAGATGCAACAGTTCTGGCGGGGGCTGTCTTAGGGGAAGCAGAAGATTTCAAGATGGACCCCCAGCTTATTTAAGCACTGCTGTTTTTTCTCCACACAATTCTTGTCAGGTCCAGCCTGTATTCTAATACCAAGTCTGATTACAACTGCTTTAGCCCAGAAGGCCAAGGGTTTTATTCACAGGATTGGCTGTGAAGTTTTACCATTGTCTTATCTCTTGGAACCTTGCGCTTGACCAAAGACGTAATTGTAAAATGATCAATGATCCTCATCCCTGGAGGGGAGCCAGGAATGGGCTACTCTTCCCACTTGCTTCAGAGGTGAGGCTATGCAAATGAGCCTGTGCTTGGCCCCCTCCAGTGGTAGAAGCCTCCCCCTGTTCTGGTCCTGCCTGCTTCAGGGCAACAGAGCTTTTGCAGAGCTCCTGTCTTGCCAGCAGCCACATTCAGGGTTAGTTTACCTGGGTGAGGGAAGCTCCTGCCACGTGTCTGCTGTTTGCCCCATTCGTCTAGGAAAGATGTGGGGGGAAAGCACTGAATGTGGACAAGGTTGTAGCCGTAGTTTGTAAGTGTTTTCCACTCACATATGGTAGCTGACTGTCATAGCCAAAATCTGTCAAAATCAAAACACAGGAACACAGAATAATTTATGAAAAGCTTTTATCTTTTAGTCCCAAGAAATCATGAGATGGTGTCTAAGCCTTTCCTGTGAAGGTGCTCAGAAAGAGTAGAGTTGCATATATCATCACTGAGTTGCTGTCAAATGCTATAAACGTTGGTTAATATGTCACTATATTTGCATGTTGTTGAACCTCTCCTGTAACTGTTCATATTTTTAGTCACCCTATCTGTCTTTCTGTTTATATATCACCCTGTCTATCACCCTATGTATCTGTCTATCATGCTATGAGGGTATCTGATGGACCCCTGTGGTGGAGCCATAGAGGTCTAAAGAGACTTGGGGAGATTGAGAACGGGCTTCTCCATCCCAGGCTTTTTATCCTGCAAATTACCAGAGCTTCTGCTTCCAGATTCTTTGTGGGATTAAGGTCAGCTCCTTACATGGGCTTACATGGGCTTTTTTCCCGGGACTTCCTTTGTCTGCAAGTTCTACATGTTTTATTACACAGCCACTAGATGGCCCTGTGTTATAGTGGAACTGCGCAATTTCACACAGCCATTAAAGCAGATTAACATTTATTACTGCGTTATCCCCAATCTTTTAAAAACCAGGATAAAGGTCAGAAAGTGCAGGAGACATCCTGGAGGTTAAGGCCATCATGTAAAGGACCCACAAACTTCCATGAGTGACCAGTCATGAGCATGCAATAAAAGCCTTGTGTAGAAATGCTCAAAGAGAGGTGATCCAGCATGGGAAAGAGAAAACAAAGGGAGACAGCAGTAGCTCACACAACCTGAGGAAGCAGCTCTACAGGCAGCTAGCGAGTGACTAACTGAAGAATATAAAAAGATGCCGGATCACACCAAAGGCCTGTTGAATCCAGCATACTGTTCACACAGTGGCCAACCAGCTGTCGATGAGAGACCCACAAGCAGGACATGAGTGCAACAGCACCCTCCCGCCCATGTTCCCCAGCAACTGGTGCCTCTGATAGTGGAGGTAGCCTCTAGCCATAAGGACTAGTAGCCATTGATAGCCACCTCCTCCAGGAATTTGTCCAGTCCCCTTTTAAAGCCATTCAAATTGGTGACCATCACTATGTCTCGTGGTAGCAAATTCCATAGTTTAACTCTGCGCTATGTGAAGAAGCCCTTCCTTTTATCTGTCCTGAATCTCCCACCAATCAGTTTCATGGGATGACCCCTTGGGGTTCTAGTATTATGAGAGAGGGAGTAAAATGTCTCCCTATCCACTTTTTCCACACCATGCATAATTTTGTACGTCAGTATCTTTTCTCCCCTCATTCGCCTTTTTTTCTAAGCTAAACACTCCCAGACGTTTATATCATTTATTATATTTTATTTAATATATTTTTATACCACCCCATAGCTGACATTCTCTGGGCGGTTCACAAAGATTAAAAACTATTAAAATGCATTATGCAAAGTGCAAAACCATTTACATAAAAGCATATAAACAGACAGCACACATGCAGACAACGTATATCTAAAAACTATTTTTAAAGATGTTCAAATTATTACAATATTCTAAAAAGAGTGAAAAAAAACAAATTGGCTACACATTTGTTGTTGTTGTTCAGTCGTTCAGTCGTGTCCGACTCTTCGTGACCACATGGACCAATTCACGCCAGGCCTTCCTGTCCTGCGCTCTCTCCCGGAGCGTGCTCAAGTTCATATTCATTGCATCCGTGATGCTATCTAGCCATCTCATCCTCTGCCGTCCCCTTCTCCTTTTGCCTTCAGTCTTTCCCAGCATCAGGGTCTTTTCCAGGGAGTTTTCTCTTCGCATTAGGTGGCCAAAATATTGGAGCTTCAGCTTCATTATCTGTCCTTCCAATGAGCACTCAGGGTTGATTTCCTTTAGGATGGACTGATTTGACCTCCTTGCAGTCCAGGGCACTCGTAAGAGTCTTCTCCAGCACCACAGTTCGAAAGCATCAATTCTTCGGGGCTCAGCCTTCCTTATAGTCCAGCTCTCACAGCCATACATTACTACTGGGAAAACCATAGCTTTGATTAGACGGACCTTTGTTGGCAAGGTGATGTCTCTGCTTCTTACTATGCTGTCTAGGTTGGCCATAGCTTTCCTCCCAAGGAGCAAGCGTCTTTTAATTTCATGGCTACAGTCACCGTCTGCGGTGATCTTGGAGCCCAAGAAAGTAAAATCTGTCACTGCTTCCATTTCTTCCCCTTCTATATGCCAGGAAGTGATGGGGCCAGATGCCATGATCTTCGTTTTTTTAATGTTGGGTTTCAAACCAGCTTTTGCACTCTCCTCTTTCACCCTCAACAAGAGGCTCTTGAGATCCTCTTCGCTTTCTGCCATTAGGGTGGTATCGTCTGCATATTGGAGGTTGTTGATAATTCTCCCAGCAATCTTAATTCTGACCTGTGATTCATCCAACCCGGCATTTCTCATGATGTACTCTGCATATAAGTTAAATAAGCAGGGTGACAATATGCAGCCTTGTCATACTCCTTTCCCAATTTTGAACCACTCGGTTGTTCCATGTCTGGTTCTTACTGTTGCTTCTTGACCCTCGTCCAGGTTTCTCAGGAGACAGGTAAGGTGGTCTGGTACTCCCATCACTTTAAGAATTTGCCACAGTTTGTTGTGATCCACACAATCAAAGGCTTTAGCGTAGTCAATGAAGCAGAAATAGACGTTTTTCTGGAATTCTCTTGCTTTCTCCATGATGCAGCGAATGTTGGCGATTTGATCTCTAGTTCCTCTGCCTCTTCGAAACCCAGCTTGTACTTCCGGTAGTTCTCGGTTCGCACACTGCTGAAGCCTAGCTTGTAGGATTTTGAGCATCACCTTGCTGGCATGTGAAATGAGCGCAATTGTGCGGTAGTTTGAACACTCTTTGGTGTTGCCCTTCTTTGGAATTGGAATGTAAACTGACCTTTTCCAGTCTTGTGGCCACTGTTGAGTGTTCCAGATTTGTTGGCATATTGAGTGCAGCACTTTAACAGCATCATCTTTTAGGATTTTAAATAGCTCAGCTGGAATACTGTCATCTCCGCTAGCTTTGTTGTTACTAATGCTTCCTAAGGCCCACTTGACTTCACTCTCGAGGATGTCCGGCTCAAGTTCAGTGACCACACTATCATGGCTCTCAGGGACATTAAGATCTTTCCTGTATAGTTCTTCTGTGTATTCTTGCCACCTCTTCTTAATCTCATCTGCTTCTGTTAGGTCCCTGCCTTCTTTGTCCTTTATCATGCCCGTCTTTGCACAAAACGTTCCCTTGAGATCTCCAATTTTCTTGAAGAGATCTCTAGTCTTTCCCATTCTGTTGTTTTCCTCGATTTCTTTGCATTGTTCATTTAAGAAGGCCTTCTTGTCTCTCCTTGCTATTCTCTGGAACTCTGCATTCAGTTGGGTATATCTTCCCCTTTCTCCCTTGCTTTTCGCTTCCCTTCTTTCCTCAGCCACTTGTAAAGCCTCATCAGACAGCCACTTGGCTTTCTTGCATTTCTTTTTCTTGGGGATGGATTGAGTTGCTGCCTCCTGAACAATGTTACGGACCTCCGTCCATAGTTCCTCAGGCACTCTGTCTATCAGGTCTAATCCCTGAAATCTATTCCTCACCTCCACTGTATATTCATAAGGGATATGATTTAGGTCATACCTGAACTGTTTAGTGGTTTTCCCGACGTTCTTCAATTTAAGCCAAAATTTTGCAAGAAGCAGCTCATGATCTGAGCCACAGTCAGCTCCAGGTCTTGTTTTTACTGACTGTATGGAGCTTCTCCATCTTTGGCTGCAAAGGACATAATCAATCTGATTTCGATATTGACCATCTGGTGATGTCCATGTGTAGAGTCGCCTCTTGTGCTGTTGGAAAAGAGTGTTTGCTATGATCAGCATGTTCTCTTGGCAAAACTCTATTAGCTTTTGTCCTGCTTCATTTTGTACACCAAGGCCATGCCTGCCTGTTATCCCGGTGATTTCTTGACTTCCTACTTTAGCATTCCAATCCCCTATGATGAAGAGGACATCTTTTTTTGGTGTTAGTTCTCGAAGGTGTTGTAGGTCTTCATAGAACCGATCAACCTCAGCTTCTTCGGCATCAATGGTTGGGGCATAGACTTGAATTACTGTGATGTTGAATGGTTTGCCTTGGATTCGTACTGAGATCATTCTATCATTTTTAAGATTGTACCCCAGTACTGCTTTTCCCACCTTTTTGTTGACTATGAGTGCTACTCCATTTCTTCTAAGGGATTCTTGCCCACAATAGTAGATATGATGGTCACCTGAATTAAATTCGCCCATGCCTGTCCATTTTAGTTCACTGATTCCCAAGATGTTGATGTTCAATCTTGCCATCTCATGTTTGACCACCTCCAGCTTACCTTGATTCATTGATCTGACATTCCAGGTTCCTAAACAATATTGTTCTTGACAGCATCGGATTTTCTTTTCACCACCAGACACATCCACAGCTGAGTGTCCTTTCGGGTTTGGCCCAGCCGCTTCACTTTTTCTGGCGCTACTTGGAAATACCCTCTGCTCTTCCCCAGTAGCATATTGGACACCTTCCGACCTGAGGGGCTCATCTTCCGGCGTCATATCTTTTAGCCTTGTGATACGTTCCATGGGGTTTTCTTGGCAAGAATACTGGAGTGGGTTGCCATTTCCTTCTCCAGTGGACTACATTTTGTCAGAACTCTCTGCCATGACCTGTCCGTCTTGGGTGGCCCTGCACGGCATAGCTTATGGCTTCACTGAGTTACGCAAGCCCCTTCGCCACAACAAGGCAGTGATCCATGAAGGGGTACACATAGACTTCTGTAAAAGCAGACCAAATATCCACATATAAGTCCATCTGCAAGTTATGCCTATATACCACTCTTTCAAATGTTGCCAGCATTGTTAAGTCTTCAATCCATTGCATTATAGTCAATGAAGGCTTTTGTCCTTCTAGTATCATAGTATCAGTCTTTTAGCAACCAAAAGGGCGCGAAAAATCCATTTATGCTGACCATGTGTTACATTCCAAGAAGCAGGTAAGTAATTTAAAAAAACATTTACATCTGTAAATATTAAAGAGCTTTCCAATACAAAATTTATCCATATAATAACTTCCTCCCCAAAGGAGGCAACCATTAGGCATTTCCAAAACATATGAATAAGAGAAGCATTAACTATTTTACACCTCCAACAATTAGATGAATTTGACAAACCTTTATTAAAAAGACCTTGTGGCATCCAATAGACCCAAAACAAAAGTTTTTGCTGAATAAGGTGTAAATGAAGATCTGTTGAGATATCCGATATAGACGCCAAAATGGCAGTCCATTGATTAAACAAAATAGGACGTTCCAATTCCCTGTCCCATTCCTGCTGTAAACTGCTTGTATCATATTTATTCATTGATAATACATATTTATAGACATGAATCATAGGTCGATATATCTGATGAGCTTCAGTGAGTATTTCTAGTATTTCTAGATACCAACAAATGTTTCAATTGCAAGTACTGCCATTCTGCTGTACCGGGCAAATCAAATGGATCTCACAAAGTTGAAAATAACAAGAACTCATCATCAACCCCCATTGATCCAGGGTAAAGATCATTTTATCTGTCCTGTCCACCATAAAAAACATTTTCTTTCCAATTCTTAAATCCGGATTTCCCCATAAAGTCAATTTAGCACTGGAAAATGGGTCAAACTGTAATTGATGTGACATTGTACACCACACTTATCTAACTGCCAAACTTGTGGGAGGAGCTCCGTCTGCCTTGATATGCCGAGAACCTAATGCCATCCATTTAAAGAGAGGCTCCAGACAAGAAGGTTCAAAACAAAAAATAATAAAATGGGTATTTAAAATCATATTTTATCTGGATCCATATTCGTGTGTGTGTGTGTGTGTGTGTGTGTATACAGAGACACACACGCACAAACTCTCATGTATGTATGTATGCGCACCTACATAACCTTATTAATGTTATAGTTACATATGACTATACATTTTAAATACATATTAAATCAAAATGTGTAAATATACACACAAAAAAACAGAAATTATATATGCATCGTTATACATATGCAAAAAGGAAAAAAAAGGAGGGGGAAGTTGAGAAAAAGAAAGGAAGAAAGAGGAAAAAAGAAAAAAGCAGTAGTATGCAATGCAGTTTGGTCAGGTGTGTCGCCCTGACTTTTTATCAACTACAAAGACCCAAACAAAGCATGATAACAGAGAGCAACCAAAGGAGAGAAAAAGGAAATGGCTGAATTCCAAATTCAAGGAGCTGAAGAAGAAGACAGATCCTTCGTTTTAATTTTAATGTCAGTGAGAAATGATTCTGCAGCATCTGAACATTAAAACTTCTTCATCTGACCTTCAAAAAAAAATGCAAAATGTGGCAGGATATTTGATGTGTTATTGCAAATCAATTTGCTTTGCCAGATTTCTCACCTTGGTAAATTGTCTTCTTATGTCAGCAATTTCTTTAGTGTAATCAGGAAAAAGCATAGTCTTGTCCTTGGCTGGCCCCCACCGAGGCGCTCCTCTATCTCTCGCTTTACACAGGAGATATTCTTTAGTGGAGGCCCGTAGAAACTGAATGATAACTGGCCCCGCTCTAGAGCCTCATGTGGAACCGGGAACCCGATAAGCACACTCAATATCAAGTGGAAAATCAGAAGGCAAAGCCAGTAACTCACGCAGAAATTTATCCATAAACTCAGCAAGACGGAGATCTGTAGCCAACTCTCTGAGGCCGAGAATACGCAGATTAGCGCTCCGAGTGAAGGCTTCTAGTTGAGAGATTTGAGCAGATAGTACACTGTGAGAGGCACCCATTGCAGTTTCGTGAGGAGTAACCCAGTCTTCGAGTGCATTAACTTTTGACTCCATCTTTAGAAGACAAACATTCATCGAGTCCACAGACCCTTGAAGAGTAGTGATGGAATCCTGAATCATTTTCAGCTGTTTGAGCTATTCAGGCTTCTTTGACTACAAAGATAACTTCGAGGACATATTTTTTTATCAAAATGAGCAACTCCTCTCCCTGTATCACTTTAGAAATCTTTGCCAGTGGGGGCAGCTGGAGGGGTAGACGGCGTTCCCAAGCTTTTCTTTCTTCTCAACGTTGACATCCTCCTCCCACCTCCAGAAACACAACAAGCAAATAAAAGTGCAGAAAACAAAAAGCAAAAGCTTAAGTAAGTTTAATTGCAAATATCCAGATAACGCGACAGTCTCAAAGAGGTATTTTTAAAGCTGAAACTTGGGAGAGATACAGCAAGGAAATGATCACGATGCCATCTCCAGCTGGAAGTCCTTCCTTTCCTAATTATGCCTAACACGGAATTAGTTTTTTTTACACTGAGTTGGCACACACATTGACATCGAGCTGTCCACAACAGCTTCAAGATTTCTTTCTTAGTCAGTTACTGCTAGCTTGGATTTCATCAGCAGAAATGTGAAATTGGCAGTTCTCCCCACAACATGCATCACTTTTACATGTGTTTATACTGAACAGCATTTGTCATTTTGATGCCTATTCCCCCAGTTTGTAGAGATCCTTTTGGAGTGCTTTGCAATCCCTTTTTGTTTTGTTTTAACAGAAGGGCTTTTACCTACATCTAACCAAGGAGAGATCTGAGGTCTTCATTGTTGGCCTGAGATAAAAAATAATGGATGGGTTGTCAGAAGTCTGCATCATCTGCAAAGAAATATTAAAATGCAAGAAGAGGTCTCAGCACTAAGAGAAAAGGGGGCAAATGGGATCAAATCTGCAACCAAAGAACATGACAATGACCAAAGTGCACCTTGCCTGCCAGAAGTGGTTTACCATTATAAAATACCCAGCTTCTAAGGAGGAAGGCTGTAATGTGAGCAGTATCTTCAAAAGAAGTCTTTAAGTCAAGGGTCATTTAATAGTAAATCAGACTGTTTATTTTGTGGTGCTCATGATGATTTCTCCTCAAAGCCCAAGCCCAAAGCAGAGCAAGTCAGTTTGCTGAAACCATTAAAACTACCTCCAAGAGACATTCTGACGAATGGAGGAAGAATAGAATGTTACTTGTCCAATCTTGATGCTACATCAAAGCTGTGGCACTCATTTCTCCAATGGGAAGAATATCCCACAATAGTATATGAATGAATGGTTTATTTTGGTCACAAAACAGTGTAAACAACAACAAAAACCTATCAATAAAATATGTAAAGTCAATATATTGAACGCAGCAGTCCCAACCTAAATCTAAAATATTATTGTTCAGTAATACCATTCAGCATCACTTTGCATTGGCTTATGGCAGCCTCACAAAAACTTGCCAGTTTTAGAGTAATTTGGGGATCCTGATCTGACAATAGACTCTTTAGATAATATTCAGCGGATCTACCAGGGGTTTGCTGTAATACAGAAATAATAAACGTTTGGCGCAAATCCCGGTAAAAGGAACAGTAGAACAAAAAGTGGCCTACTGTTTTCACTTCTCCCATCTCACAGGGACATACCCATTCTTGGTATACTTCTAAATCTTCCATCCAGTAGGGCTGAAGGCAGAACATGAAACCTGGCCAGTGTGAAAGCTTTCCTGAATTTGGGAATATTCAAATCAGCCAGATATTTTACATGCACAAGTGTCTTCCCATTATCTCTAAATTCAGGATACTTTAAGGCCAGACTCAAATGATGTTGTAATTCCACATCCCAGGTGTGCTGTTGGATTGTTACTTTAGCTTTTTCATAACCAAGAGCTTCTAGGGCATTTGGTGAGAAATCCAGATTTCACATGTTCTCGTATAGCGTGGATTTCCATTTTGTCTGGAAATGTATCAGGTAATGTCAGTGGAGCCAAACCCACCGGGAAGAAGATCCGCAATGAATCCTGAGAACAGGCCTCACCAGAGATTTGCCCCACCTCTAGATGAACAATTACATGAGGAACACAACTTGGAACTCCTCACACTTCATGCAAGAGCTTAGTCTGTGACTTCAGAGGGGACAAAACGTCTACATGCGCACAACTGGGATCTATATAACATTTGGGAGATGGCCTTCACATTAAATACTTGAATAGCTGAGGGAATATGTTGGCCTCTTTCGTATAAAGAAAATTAAGGAGAGCCTTAACGCTTCTCTGAGCATTCTGAATGGCGTTTTTAGTTTGTGAACTCCATGAGCCAGAAGAGTGAAAGGTTATACCCAGTTATCTAAAAGATGTCACTTGTTCAATAGGGCAAATGTTAATCTGCCATTTATGCTCTAACCTTCTTCTGGAAAAAAACATAACGTTAGACTTAGCATGGTTAATCAGCAATAGTTTGTTTTTTCAATAAAGGTCTAGAGCTCTAGGCATAATTAGAAAAGGAATTGAGAATAAAACTGTCAACATCATGCTGCCCTTATGTAAATCTATGGTGCAACCACACTTGGAATACTGTGTACCGTTCTGGTCACCACACCTAAAAAAAGATATTGCAGACCTGGAAAAAGTGTGGAAAAGGGCAACAAATGATCAAGGAGCTGGAGCATCTCGCCTATGAGAGATGTTGGGATTGTTTAGCTTGGAAAAAAGGAGGGTCAGGGGAGACATGATAGAGGTGTACAGGTTCACATGCATGGTGTGGAGAATGTGGATTGGGAGACATTTTTCTCCCTCTCTCAAAATATTAGAACCCGGGGTCATCCTGTGAAGCTGATTGGTGGGAGATTCAGGACAGATAAAATGAAGTACTTCTTCACACAGCCCATAGTTAAACTATGGAATTCACTACCATGGGATGCAGTGATGGCCACCAATCTGGATGGCTTTAAAAGTGGGTTGGATAAATTCCTGGAGGAAAAGGCTATCAATGGCTGTGTGCTTCGTCCAGTACCAGAGGCAGTGAGCCTATGTACACCAGTTGCTGGGGAACATGGGTGGGAGGGTGCTGTTGCGCTCATGCCCTGCTTGTGGTTTCCTGTTCGGCAGCTGGTTGGCCACTGTATGAACAAAATGCTGGGCTAGATGGACCCTTGGTCTGATCCAGCAGGGCTCTTCTTACATTCTTATGTAAGAGACATCTTAAACCTGTGCTCCTCAAGGAAAGCAGCACCATGTCATCAGTGTAGAAGAGTACTGACAAGGGCTGATTTGCCAGATTCAGGGGATAGGAACATACGTCCACCTAACTTTTAAGTAATGAGTTGATGTAAAAATTAAGTGGGAGCAAGTATACAACCTTGTTTTACTCCATTGAAGGTAGGAATTTGACCAGTTAGATGTCTGACCCGATTATATCTTATCCAAAGGCGAGTACTCTCTTTTTTTAAAAAAATACTTTTTGTTCTATTTTTTTAGCTTTATAAATGAAATAAACAATACCAACAACTTAATCAATAATTACAATTTCCCCACAATACAGTATTCTTAGGAGGACACAGCAATAATGAAGGAGGAAAAGAAAAAAAAGATAAAGAAAAGGATTAAATTTAAACTCCATTACACAGAAACTTCAAATCCCATTCCACTTAAAAATTATACCTATAATATTGGCAATATTACAATTCAATACAGTCTAAATAATCAACCTTACATTTCAATATCATATCATCAGTCTTATATCAAGGAAACAGGCCTACAAGTCATTTCCCGTAACCATATATTGCCCTTCAGCTAATATATAATATTAAAGCTTAACAATTTAACCAGCCAAAAATCTTGGTAACCAACTATTAATGATAGTAATAATAATAATAAAAAGGAGATTTAAATGGATTAATAATAATACTAACGAATCACTAATAAGATTTATAATATTATATGATAATGAATCTTAAAATCAACCTTACAACAATCACTAATATATGTTGTCGTAGATATATAAATGAGTGTGCACATTTCTATACACCCTCAGACAGTAAATTTAAGTGCAGTATATCATACCCATTTTAAAAAGAAAGGATTTAAAGAAAAAAGAGAAAGGAAAAAAATGAGAGAAGATAAACAAAAAGAACGGATATATATATGAGCAGGTGTCTCTGGCCTAGCCTGAATCTTCCAGACTAAACAAAGCCAGTTAGCAAAACATGTTTGTAGATTCTAGTTCATGGTAGTAGAGCAGAACTCCCACACTCATCTGGCCTTCAGAAAAAATGCAAAATGTAGCAGGATATTTTAAGTGATAGTGTAAGTTCATTTGTTTTGCCAGACTTTTCACCTTGGTAAATTGCCTTCTTTTATCAGCAACCTCTTTGGTGTAATCCGGAAATAGCATAATTTTATCTTGTTTCCAAAAAAGGTTTTCATCCTCTCTTGTCAAACGCAGGATATAATTTTTTGTGGAGATTCTTGCAAATTGGACTATAACCGTATAACCAGTCCCTTTGGCATTTGACACACAGAATGCCTGCTCAGTATCAAATGAATAATCAGATGGCACAGGGAGTATCTCATGCAGGAACTTATCTATAAAAGACAAATTTACATCAGTAGATAAATTTTTAATACCAACGGTATGTACATTTGCCCTGCGTACAGAAGCCTCCAATTGAGAAATTGTTGAAAAAAGCTTCATTCCCTGCCACCCGATCTTGCAGCTCGTTAATCTTCACCTCCATTTTTTGCCAAGAAGTGTTGATTAATCCACAGCCTCTTGCAGGGCGGTGATGGAATTTTGAATCGTATCCAGTCTCTTAACCTGTTCCACAAATCACAAGGACAAAGTTTTTATCAAAGCAAGTAACTCCTCTCTATTTTCATTTCTCGGAACCTTTGCCAAGGAAGGTGTGTGTGTGGGGGTAGGCAGAGAACCTTTTTTTTGCCTTAAGGTAGTCATCTTTCTCTTCAAACAAATCTTGCAGGTCCTCGAATATTGTTGATATACCTTAATCCATTCCTCAGATGTTGGTGTTTCTTAATCCATAAACTACAATGGAGCACGTCAGCCCTATTTTCTTCTATTTAGATAGGAGGTTGAAAACGGCTTTGAGCGATGCTTAAGCTCTGGCAGACTGGCTCCGGAGTCCAGCCCCCCTGCTAATAAGCAGAGATAGCTAATCTTCGGAAACTTGATCCAAAGCTGCCCCCCCTTTTCATTCCGGGGGGAGATAAAAAGGTTTTTCAACCTTTTAAAAAGCTGTATGAGATGGCGTCCCACGGAAGCTCCGCAGGCATGCTGCAAGGGTGACATTGGCTCCGACCCAAAGGCGAGTACTCTCATATAAGCTACGTATGAGAATTAGGAGGCGTCTATCAATATTCGTATTCTCAGTTTTTTTCCATAATCTCTCGAAATTAGGTCAAAGGCTGATTTAAAATCGATGAAGGCCGTGTAGAGAACTCCACCAGCTGTTTCGGTGTATTTTTTGACCAGATGGAGGTCCAGGCCCTGGTCAACAGCAGATCGCCCAGACCTAAATCCTGCCTGTTCATTTTATAAAATATTTTCTTGGCCAAACCACTTAACTAGTTTTGCATAAAGATGACCGGCCTATAATTTGCTTATAATACTTAAAAAGCTGATAGGTCTGTAATTTGAGGGGTCCGATCTTTCCCCTTTTTTATATATTGGGATGATAATCGCAAGCCCCCAATCCTCTGAGGTCAATGCAGGGCTGCCAAGACTGGTGCCCACCACTTTCTATGGGCTATAAGCAGTTCTGGTGGGATGTTATCTCCACCTGGTGCTTTGCCCTGTTTAAGTTTCAGGATAAGGTTATTAATTTCAGAAATAGTTACAGGAGGCCACTCGCAAGCACTATTAACAATAGCTCTCAAAAACTGTTGTGAGTTTGCCCACTCCCAGACATGGTATGGAAATAGGATTCCCACCCTTTAGCGGGGATAAGGTACTCTGATCCAGCTGTTGTATTTTGCCAACCCCTCAAGATAACTTTCCAGAAGGTAGCTGAGTCACCCACCCTTGATGCATCTATTAAGCATCATCATGCTTTCCTTTGGGGCCTGCTTCTTTTTCTATTTAATCAGAGCTTTATATCTACTTTTATGCTCAAACTACTCCTCAGGAAGTACAGCCAGATTCAATTCCCTATCCCACCTGTATTTTTCAGCTAATGAATGTTTCAAGACAGGGCAATCTTGATCAAACCAGCTTTTAAATTGGTTTTATTAGATGGGGGAAGTTGCAGATGACACAAAATTGGGGGAATAGCTAATACCCTGGAAGACAGAAACATCATTCAAAGTGACCGTGATAGGCTGGAGCACTGGGCAGAAAACAACAGAATGAAATTTAATAAGTATAAATGCCAAGTTCTGCACCTAGGAAAAGGAAACCAAATGCACAGTTACAAGATGGGCGATACTTGGCTGAACAATACCACAGGCGAGAAGGATCTTGGAATAGTTTTAGATCACAAGCTGAAGATGAGCCAACAATGTGATGTGGCTGCAAAAAAGGCAAGTGCTAGTTTGGGCCGTAATTATAGAAGCATAGCTTCCAAATCCCAGGAAGTACTACTTCCCCTCTACTCGGCATTGGTTAGGCCTCATCTGGAGTACTGTGTCCAGTTCTGGGCACCACATTTTAAGAAGGATGCAGACAAGCTGGAGAGGGTTCGGAGGAGGGCAACAAAGATGATCAGGGGACTGGAAACAAAGCCCTATGAAGAGAGACTGAAAGAACTGGGCCTGTTTAGCCTTGAGAAGAGAAGACTGAGGGGAGACATATAGCGCTCTTCAAGTCCTTGAAAGGTTGTCCCAGAGAGGAAGGTCAGGATCTCTTCTCCATCATCCCAGAGTGCAGGACATGGAATCATGGGCTCAAGTTCCAGGAAGCCAGATTCCGGCTGAACATCAGGAAAAGCTTCCTGACTGTTAGAGCAATGTGACAATGGAACCCATGACCTAGGGTGGTGGTGGGCTCTCCCACACTGGAGGCGTTCAAGACAAGGCTGGACAGCCATCTGTCAGGGATGCTCTGACCTGGATTCCTGCATTGAGCAGGGGGTTGGACTCGATGGCCTTGTAGGCCCCTTCCAACCCTACCATTCTATGATTATGAAAAGTCTAGAAAGCTAAAATGCTAAAATGCCTAGGAAAATAAAAAGGTCTTCACCTGGCGCCGGAAGGAATACAGTGTAGTTGCCAGGCGAACCTCACTAGGAAGCTCATTCCACAGGCAGGGTGCCAAAGCAGAAAAGGCCCTCCTCCTAGTAGCCACCCACCTCACTTCCTTTGGCAAGGGCTCATGGAGGAGGGCCGCTGAGGATGATCTTAAGGTCTGGGCAAGCACATATGTAAGGAGGCGATCCTTCAGATAACCTGGCCCAAAGCTGTTTAGGGCTTTGAATGTTAATACCAGCACTTTGAATCGGGCCCGGAAATGGACTGGCAGCCAGTGCAGCTGGAAAAGTACTGGCGTAATATGAGCTCGCAGGCCAGTCCCTGTTAACAATCTTGCTGCCCTATTTTGGACCAGCTGAAGTTTCTGGACCGTTTTCAATGCAATTACGCATTGCAGTAATCCAGACGAGAAGTTATCAGAGCATGGATAACTGTAGCTAGGCTATCTCCGTCCAGATAAGAGCGTAGTTGGTATACCAGCCTAAGTTGATAAAAAGTGCTCCGTGCCACTGAGTTCACCTGTGCCTCAAGTGACAGTTCTGGGTCCAAGAGCACCCCCAAACTACGATTGTCTTTGTAGGAAAGGATGTGTCAAAAAAAAGTTGGTTCAGTTGGATCACATAAGCAATGTGGCCGTGAGCTATAATAGCTCCTCTATAGCTTGGTTTAGTTACCACAAAACCAACATAACTTTAGATCAAGATGCCTAATTGATACTCTCCATTCAACTGGTTTTTGCTTATCATACACTGATGTGAAACAATTTGAATGCAATTCAGCCATTTTATAGGTACTGATTTCATTCACGCATCAGAGAGTACGTCTATTTTTCTAGCTGCAGACAATGTAGGTCAGCCTTAATGGAGAGGATACATTCCATTGTAGGGGAATGACTGATTGTGTTTGTTTGTTCAGAATCCTTTGTCGTGCCTGAATGTTTACCTCCCACAGCAGCCACAAAATATCACAGCCTTTGCACAACCTACATTGAAAGTCAATGCAACACTCGGTCGATTTTGCAGATGTCAGAGTTGGACAGATTGTGCTTGCCCCATCTGAGTGAAGCTACACTTGCTGGCATCCCTAGGCATGATTTCTGCATTGATACACCCATCTAGCCCCCTGAGGGAGGGATTTGTTCACTCCATTCCCCTTTGTGTGGACACAGAAGGAGGGAGGGAGAAGCCTCCATCCCTTCCTGGGATGGCGTCAGGAAGGCTAAAGCTGAGAACGAGCTGAGATTAGTGAGGGAGGCTAAAAGCAACAAAAAGGCTTTCTTCAGATGTGTGCATAGTAAAAGGCAGAGGAAAGAAATGCTGGTTCAGCTATTAAATAAGGATGGCAAAACGATAACAGAGGACAAAGAAAAGGCAGAGGTGCTCAATTCCTACTTTGGCTCAGTCTTCTCCCAAAACAGGGTCTATGACCCCCCTGGCAAAGGCGAAGTACAGGCTGAAGGGGCAGGATTGCAGCTTGAGAGTGATAGGCATATGGTCAAGGAACACCTAATTACTTTGAATGAGTTCAAATCTCCAGGGCCAGATGAACTGCATCCTAGAGTCATAAAGGAGCTGGCAGAAGAACTCTCAGAACCGCTGTCTATTCTCTTTGAGAAATCATGGAGGACGGGGGAAGTGCCAGATGACTGGAGGAGGGCTAACGTTGTCCCTATCTTCAAAAAGGGTAAAAAGGAGGAACCTGGGAGCTACAGACCAGTCAGTCTGACATCAAACCCAGGGAAAATTCTGGAGCAGATTATAAAGGAATCAGTCTGTAAGCACCTTGAAAATAATGCAGTGATTTCTCGAAGCTAACATGGATTTGTCAAGAACAAATCCTGCCAGACGAATCTGATCTCATTTTTTGACCAAGTCACCTCCCTTTTGGACTGTGAGAATGCTGGAGACATAATCTACCTCGACTTCAGCAAAGTTTTCAACAAAGTGCCCCATGATCTCCTGATGAGTTGGCTACAGAATCAGACTCCAAGAGTGCTTCTCAAACTGGGGAGAGGTAATGAGTGGCAGGGCTCAGTCCAGGGCGCAGTGCTCTTCAACATTGTTATTAATGACTTGGAGGAGGAGGTGCAGGGACTGCTGATCAAATTTGCAGATGACACAAAATTAGGGGATAGCTAATACTTTGGAAGACAGAAACAAAATTCAAACTGATCTTGATAGCCTGGAGCGCTGGGCAGAAAACAATAGAATGAAATTTAATAAGGATAAATGCCAAGTTCTGCACCTCGGAAAAAGAAACCAAATGCACAGTTACAAGATGCGGGATATGTGACTCAACAACACTACAAGCGAGAAGGATCTTGGAATTGTTGTAGCTCAGCCACCTGTCAGGGATGCTCTGACTTGGATTCCTGCATTGAGCAGGGGGTTGGACTTGATGGCCTTGTAGGCTCCAACCCTACTGTTCTATGATAAGTCATATCTTGGCTTCAGACTGTATCACCTGCAAAACTGTGCTGGTTAGGGAAGTTTACCGCCGAGTGACTGAAGATGGTACTGCAGGCTTCAAACATTAATTTAAAGACATTTCATAGAATCATAGAATAGTAGGGTTGGGAGGGGCCTACAAGGCCATCGAGTCCAACCTCCTGCTCAATGCAGGAATCCAAGTCAGAGCATCCCCGACAGATGGCTGTCCAGCCTCGTCTTGAATGCCTCCAGTGTGGGAGAGCCCACCACCTCCCTAGGGAATGATTCCATTGTCGTATTGCTGTAACAGTCAGGAAGCTTTTCCTGATGTTCACCCGGAATCTGGCTTCCTGTCACTTGAGCCCATGATTCCGTGTCTTGCACTCTGGGATGATCAAGAAGAGATCCTGGCCTTCTTCTCTGTGACAACCTTACAAGTACTTGAAGAGTGCTATCCTATCTCCCCTCAGTCTTCTCTTCTCTAGGCTAAACATGCCCAATTCTTTCCGTCTCTCCTCATAGGGCTTTGTTTCCAGTCCCGTGATCATCTTTGTTGCCCTCCTCTGAACCCTCTCCAGTTTGTCTGCATCCTTCTTAAAGTGTGGTGCCCAGAACTGGCCACAGTACTCCAGATGAGGCCTAACCAGTGCTGAGTAGCGGGGAACTAGTACTTCCTGGGATTTGGAAGCTATGCTTCTCTGAATGCAGCCCAAAGGAGCATTTGCCTTTTTTTCAGCCACATCCCATTGTTGGCTGATCTACAGCTTGTGATCGACAACAATTCCAAGATCCTTCTCGCTTGTAGTGTTGTTGAGCCACGTATCCCCCATCTTGTAACGGTGCATTTGGTTTCTTTTTCCGAGGTGCAGAACTTGGCATTTATCCCTATGAAATGTCATTCTGTTGTTTTCTGCCCAGCACTCCAGTCTATCCAGATCACTTTGAATTTTGTTTGTCTTCCAAAGTATTAGCTATCCCACCCAATTTTGTGTCATCTGCAATTTGATCAGCATTCCCTGCACCTCCTCCTCCAAGTCATTAATACAAATGTTGAAGAGCATTGGGCCCAGGACTGAGCCCTGCGGTACCCCGCTCGTTACCTCCCCCCCCCGTTTGAAAATGTCCCATTGAGAAGCACTCTTTGAGTCCGATTCTGTAGCCATCTGTGGATCCACCGGATCATTGTTTCTTCTAGCCCACTTTGAGCTAGTTTGCTCATCAGGATATCATGGGGCACTTTGTCAAAAACTTTGCTGAAGTCGAGGTATATGATGTCCAGAGCATTCCCATGGTCCACAAGGGTGGTGACTTGATAAAAAAATGGGATCAGATTTGTCTGGCAGGACTTGTTTTTGACAAATCCATGTTGGCTTCGAGTCATCCCTGCATTGTTTTCAAGGTGCTTCCAGATGGATTGCTTTATGATCTGCTCCAGAATTTTCCCAGGGATTGATGTCAGACTGACTGGTCTGTAGTTCCCAGGTTCCTCCTTTTTACCCTTTTTGAAGATAGGGACAACATTAGCTCTCCTCCAGTCATCTGGCACTTCATCCGTCCTCCATGATTTCTCAAAGAGAATAGACAGCAGTTCTGAGAGTTCTTCTGCCAGTTTCTTTATTACTCCAGGATGCAGCTCATCTGGCCCTGGAGATTAAATTAAATTAATTAAGGCCACAACCCTGTGGCGATGCCCGTCAGCCTCTGGACTCGGAGGCTTATGGGCACCCTGTGCAGAGCGGGAGAAGTGCCTTGGGTGATCTTCTCCTCTGTGCTCCTCCCGCTGTGCATTTTGGCTAGATGGGCTTTTTTGCCCATCTAGTTGGGGTGTGTCAGAGCAGGAGGGAAGGAGACTGGGGAGGCCTTGGCCTCCATTGTATCCTGGCTTCTCCACTCCCCCCCCTTCCCACTGGCATGCCCTCCTTACCCTCATCCCTGAGGTCACCTTTGTGACCTTTGAGAGGCAGCCAGCGCAATTCTCTCCACACTGGCTATATCCTATGCACACACACCCCATTCTGTCTAGGGGTTGTACAATTGCTCCATCCAACTAATTAATGCTTTAAAACAAACTAACCCTGAGGTGCACACTCCTAGGGTCCCCTTAGTATGCACGCCAAGTTTCAGGAGTCTATTTTTCATGGTCTTGGCACTATGGTGATGACAGGCACACATTCTCTTTTATTGTTATAGATAATATGGATATTATGTATAATAAGTGCAATACCATGTTTCTGGGCCTTCAGTGGTTATTTCTTAGAAATTTACAATTAATAGTCACTGGGACATTACAAAACTGAAAAAAGAATAAAAGTTTAATTAGAAAGTACACTTATCTGCAGATTAGCACACAGCTTCCATTCTGAAATGCAAATTTGATGGTGTTGCCATACTTAAATTTTGTCAGTTTTTGGTATGTTAATGAGTATTTCCTAGATGAGGTGGAGGGAGAGAACCAGAGGAGCTTGTTCTGGCAGCAAGTGCATGCCTCCCAGGCAGGGTGTGTTCTCCTCTTTGTCTGGCAGCAGGGCCAAATCTCCTGCATGAAAACAAAAGCCTGTTCTAGCCATCTTTGCTTCCAGGCTATTTTCTGGCAAGGAAGCTCAATTTACTTCTTTCTGGTCTCTGTGTATCACACACAAATGGGTGCTGCACCTGGTCAGAATATTCTAGTGTTTGGGCAGGAGCCCCACCTCCCATTGCGCATTTCCCACTTTCCCCCAGTTCTTTGACCTCATTTCAAGGAACATTCGCTAAGTCTCTTAAAAGTCACTAGGAGATGGAGATGTTGTAGTACGTTTTCTTTTCCTTCTTCCTTTCTCTTCTCAGCGTATACTTCTTGCTTTCGTTTTGGTGTTTTTCTTTCACTGGTAATTTTTGCCAGCTTTATTACAGTGGTGGGAATAAGTTTGCAAACCCCTTAGGCTTGTCACATAATTCCAACCTAAAATGTTATTAGATCTTAATCTAACCCCATAATCCTAGATAAAGAGCAATAGATAACCTAATTAAACAAATGACAGACAAACATGGTTCTTTTTCAACAGTTAATTATTCACAACTGATTCAACATTCAATATCAGTGTGTGGAAAAAGTACATGAACCTTTAGATTCAGTACCCGGTGGCACTCCCTTGAGAAACAATTACTTCAAGTAAGCGTTTCCTGTAACTGTTGGTCAGTCTCTCACATGGGTTTTGAGGAATTTTGGCCCATTCCTCCTTACAGAACTGCTTTCACTCAGTGACATTTGAGGGCTTCCTTTCACGAACAGCTCGCTTTAATTTCTGCCACAACATTTCGATGGGGTTTAGGTCCGCTCTTTGCCTAGACCATTCTAAAACACCAAATTTCTTGTTCCACAGCCATTCTTTTGTAGATCTACTTGTATGTTGAGGATCATTGTCTTGTTGCATGACTCACTTTTGGCTCAGCTTCAGCTCACAGATGGATGTCCTGACGTTCTTCTCTAGAATCTTCTGATGCACTGCAGAATTCATGGTTGTGTCAGTGATGGCAAGCTGTCCAGGTCCTGAGGCAGCAAAGCAGGCCCAAACCATCACATTCCCACCACCATGCTTGACGGTTGGGGTGAGGGTCTTCTGTTCGACCACAGTGTTTGTTTTTCACCAAACATAACTTTTCTCATTGAGGCCAAAAAGTTCTACCTTTGATTCGTCTGTGCAGAGAACATTGTTCCAGAAGTCTTGGGGATCCTCTATGTGGTCTTTAGCAAACTTCAGACAGGCAGCAGTGTTCTTTTTAGAGAGCAGCGGTTTCCTCCTGGCTATCCTCACATGAACACCATTCTCGTTCAGTCTTTTTCTGATCGTTGAGTCATGAATACTTAACATTAGCCAAGGTGGGAGTGGCTTGCAGATCCTTGGATGTTACTGTAAGGTTCTTTTTGGCTTCCTGGATAATGTGCCAGTTTGTTCTTGGAGAGATTTTGGTGGGATGACCAGTCCTGGGTAGAGTGACTGTGGTCTTGAACCTTCTCCATTTGTAGACTGTCTGACAGTGGATTGGTGGAGACACAAATCCCTAGAAATGGTTTTGTATCCCTTTCTAGACTGATGAGCAGTAATAACTGCTTTTCTGAGGTCCTCAGGGATGTCTTTTGATCGTGGCATGCCTTGTTTCCACACAACTGTATGGTGAAAACCAAACTCACAAAGTTTCTGATCCTTTTATAGGGTGAGGCCTCCCAAACTCACCCCTGAAGATCTACCTAATTATTTAAATACCTGATTCTGATTGAGCTGATGCAACTAGGAGTTCATTTACTTTTAAGAACGAGAAGAGCCATGCTGGATGAGACCAAGGCTCCATCTAGTCCAGCATTCTGTTCACACAGTGGCCAACCAGCTGTCGACCAGGAACCCAGTAGCAGGACATGAGTGGAACAGCACCCTCCTGCCCATGTTCCTCAGCAAACTGGTGTAGATAGACATACCACCTCTGGTACTGGAAGTAGCACATAGCCATCAAACCTAGCAGCCATTGATAGCCTTCTCCTCCAGGAATTTGTCTAACCCCCTTTTAAAGCCATCCAATTTGGTGGCCATCACTACATCTTATGGTGGGGAATTCCATAGTTTTAACTCTGCGCTGTGTGAAGAAGTCCTTCCTTTTCTCTGTCCTGAATCTCCCACGAATAAGTTTCATGGGATGACCTCAGGTTCTACTATTATGAAAGAGGGAGAAAAAAAGTCTCCCTATCCACATTCTCCACACCATGCATAATTTTGTAGACCTCTATCATGTGTCCCTTACCTTCCTTTTTTCCAAACTAAACAATCCTAGCTGTTGTAACCTTCTCTCATAGGGGAGATGCTCCAGCGCCTTGATCATTGTAGTTGACCTTTTCTGCACTTTTTCCAGGTCTACAATATCTTTTTTTAGGTGTGGTGACCAGAACTGTATACAGTATTCCAAGTGTGGTCGCACCACTGATTTGTAAAAGGGCAGTATGGTATTGGCCATTTTATTCTGAATTCCTTTTCTAATTATGCCTAAGATGGAATTTGCCTTTTTTACAGGGCCACGCAGACTGGGTTGACTTTTTCATTGAGCTGTCTACCACAATCCCAAGATCTCTTTCTTGGTCAGTCACTGCTAGCTCAGATTCCATCAGGTTATACTTGGAGTTGGGACTTCTTGCTCCAATGTGCATCACTTTACACTGGCTTACACTGAACTGCATTTGCCATTTGGATGTCCATTCTCCCAGTTTGTAGAGATCCTTTTGGAGCTCCTCACAGTCCCTTTTTGTTTTAACCACCCTGAATAATTTGGTGTCATCTGCAAACTTGGCCACTTCACTGCTCACTCCCAATTCCAGATTATTTATGCACAAGTTGAAGAGCATTGGTCCTAATACAGATTCCTGTGGGACCCCACTACCAGAATCATAGAATAGTAGGGTTGGGCTACAAGGCCATCGAGACCAACCCCCTGCTCAATGCAGGAATCCAAGACAGAGCATCCCTGACAGATGGCTGTCCAGCCTCATCATGAACGCCTCCAGTGTGGGAGAGCCCACCACCTCCCTAGGCAGTGATTCCATTGTCGTATTGCTCTAACAGTCAGGAAGCTTTTCCTGATGTTCAGCCGGAATCTGGCTTCCTGTCACTTGAGCCCATGATTCCGTGTCCTGCAGTCTGGGACGATCGAGAAGAGATGCTGGCCTTCCTCTCTGGGACAACCTTTCAAGGACTTGAAGAGCACTATCATATCTCCCCTCAGTCTTCTCTTCTCAAGGCTAAACATGCCCAGTTCTTTCAGTCTGTCTTCATAGGGCTTTGTTTCCAGTACCCTGATCATCTTTGTTGCCCCACTCTGAACCATCTCCAGCTGGTCTGCATCCTTCTTAAAGTGCGGTGCCCAGAACTGGACCCAGTACTCCAGATGAGGCCTAACCAGTGCTGAGTAGCAGGGAACTAGTACTTCCCGGGATTTGGAAGCTATGCTTCTCTGAATGCAGCCCAAAGGAGCATTTGCCTTTTTTTCAGCCACATCCCATTGTTGGCTCATCTTCAGCTTGTGATCGACAACAGTTCCAAGATCCTTCTCGCTTGTAGTGTTGTTGAGCCACGTATCCCCCATCTTGTAACGGTGCATTTGGTTTCTTTTTCCGAGGTACAGAACTTGGCATTGATTCCTATGAAATGTCATTCTGTTGTTTTCTGCCCAGCACTCCAGTCTATCCAGATCACTTTGCATTTTGTTTCTGTCTTCCAAAGTATTCGCTATCCCGCCCAATTCTGTGTCATCTGCAAATTTGATCAGCATTCCCTGCACCTCCTCCTCCAAGTCATTCATAAAAATGTTGAAGAGCACTGGGCCCAGGACTGAGCCCTATTGTACCCCGCTTGTTCCCTCTCCCCAGTTTGAGAAGATCCCATTGATAAGCACTCTTTGAATCCAAGTCACTATTCATGTCCCTCCATTGGGGGAATTTACCATTTATTCCTACTCTCTGTTTTCTGTTGTTTAACCGGTTACTGATCCATAAGAGGACCTGTCCTCTTATTCCATGACTGCTGAGTTTGCTCAAGAGTCCTTGGTGAGGGACTTTGTCAAAAGCCTTTTGGAAATCCAAGTAAACTATGTCTCCTGGATCACCCCTGTCCATATGTCTATTGGCACTCTCAAAGAACTCTAAAAGGTTAGTGAGACAGGACTTACCTTTGCAGAAGCCATGTTGACTCTTTTTCAGCTGGGCTTTTCCTTCTGTATGCTTACTAATTGTATCTTTAATAATGCTTTCAACCAATTTACCTAGAACAGACATTAAACTAACCAGCCTGTAATTTCCCAGATCCCTCCTGGATCCCTTTTTAAAAACTGATGTTACACTGGCCATCTTCCAGTCCTCTGGTACAGTGGCTGATCTTTGGGACATGCTGCGTATTCTGGTTAGAAGATCAGCAATTTCATATTTGAGTTCCTTGAGAACTGTAGGATGGATATCATCTGGGCCCAGTGATTTATTTGCTTTCAGTTTATCAATCGAAATTGATATAGGCAGTTTTTGTGTAATTTTTGCATATACACTGACTCTTAAGTACTCATTGTTTGCCTAATTAACACATCGTTTTATTTCACAAGACATGGAATTGGTTAATATAAATCCTATTGGATATTTAGGAAAGGGCTGGTTTTGATTCACGAAAGCTATCATGGTTAAAACTATGGAATTTTTGTAATTATCATTAGGGTTCACAAACTTTTTCTCACCACTATATTTATTATTTATTTGAAGCATTTTTATGCTGCTTCTCAGCCCAAAAGGCTCCCAAAGCAGGTTACATATAGTCCATTAAACAAGATAGTCCCTGCCCACAGGCTTACGATCTAAGAATACATGACATACAAGGAAAAAGGAATGAGGAGGGAAGAGAGAGAAAAAAATTGTGGCCCTTAGGGCTCCCTCTTGGAAATGCACACGCTGCAGGAGTAAACTACCCCTTTGATGGGCACTTCCTCCTGTGCTTAGGAAGGGTCATCAAATGGAAACTTGCTGCCACTGCCTTTCCTTTACTAAGCAGGCACGTCACAACTGGACTTCCCACCTGTCAGGGTGGAAACTGAGCCCATAGAGCCCCAGAGCAGTTCTGATTCTGAGGAGGAACAGCAGTCCGTGGGAGAGGAGCGCGCTCATCTCTCACAGGCACAGCAGCTGGCAGAGATTCCTCCTGCCAGCATTCCTGGGATAGATAGCGACCCTGGCAGTGAGAGAGTGCAGGAGGGGGGCTTGCTGGATGCTCGGCGCAGACGCAGGGAGTGATGACAGATGGAGGGCGTGGAAAGGAGGCGTAGCACTTGTTTGGCACGCAAGCAACGGTTGCGTCCCGAGGACCCACGGGAAAGAGGGAGGATCTCTTCCTAGCCCATAAGTTCAGGGTCTTCCTGTGATTCTCCTTCAAACGGGGACCAACTGCCTAACCTGGAGCATAGGCTACTCTGCTGTCTTTCCCCAGTGCTGTTCCTTGCTTAAAAAGTAAAGGTACACTTAAAAGGTAAAGGTGTCCCCAACCAGTCGTGTCCGACTCTAGGGTGTGGTGCTCATCTCCATTGCTAAGCTGAAGAGCCAGCACTGTCCGAAGACGCTTCTGTGGTCATGTGGCTGGCATGACTGAACACCGAGGTGCACAGAACGCTGTTACCTTTCCCGCCGAAGCGGTACCTATTTATCTACTTGCAATTTCTTGCTTTTGAACTGCTAGGTTGGCAGAAGCTGGGATTGAAGATGGGAGCTCACTCCGTCACGCAGCACTCGGGTCTCGAACTGCTGTCCTGCCGACCTTCTGGTCTGCAGTTCCGCGTCTTAACCACTAAGCCACCCGTGGACTAAGTTCCTTGCTTAGTCGCTGGTAATTAGCATCTGAAAGAGTCATTAAGTTGTAAAAGGATTAAAGCCTTGAAAAGAATCCTTTTGTCTGTGTCTTGAGTTAGCTATTGGAACAGACTGCAAGAGGCAGCTAGGGCGCTCCTGACTCCACCTGAAGTGGGAACAGGCATTTTTTTGGCTGTGAATCCAACCCGTACCGCCTCTGAATCCAACCCGTACTGCCTCTGAGCCTCCATTGTGCTCTTCTCCAACTCTGATGATTGTCTCCCCGAATCCAGGAATGGCCTTGTCTTCCTCAGTAGTGGCTAGGGCCCCTAAACCCAAGCAGTCTGGTCCTGTGGTACTGTTCAATCAGCCCTCTCCTCCACCATTGAGGGCATTGCAAACCGACCCCCCAAATCTTGGGAAATTGACAGGCATCAAACAATGTAGGTAAGTCAGGTCCAAATGCCCCCTACTCCTATCTCAGAGATGATTAGTGATCCTGCCTCTCGCATCACCCAAGGTCCAAGTTATAGGCTATGCCTCTGGAGATACATCTCCACCAGCCACTTTGAAATACATTTTCTAATCTGTCTCACTTCTCTCGAGATCTGTCACCATCACACTGATCCTATTGGATGTCTCCAGGAATTCACTGTTCTCTCTCACCCCTTCTATACTCTCACCACCCCTTAGGGAACAGGCATAGGCATTATATGTCCTGATCCCCTTCCTGTGCTTGGGATAGAGCACCCCCAAGACATTATTATAGAGATTACCAGGACTATAGAGTTTTTTTTTATTTATTAGCAATATTTATATACTGCTTCCCATTTGAAACAAATCCTGCCACTTCTCTGACTCTGACCATGATCATTACTACGGCATTCCTGATCTACCTGGTCACCAATGGCTTTGGTCCGTTCCCCAAGATGGCACCCCATGATTTCTAACATTACGAGACCACCAGAATCTTTTGCCACCTCTCTCCTGGCATCAACCTTTCTCCAAACAGTACTGATTCTTCTGTGAGTTCCGATTATGTCTACCACACCAGTTACTTAGACTCTTCATATGATCTCAAGCATTCTTCCTCCTCTATCTTTGGTACCACTGGCCCTCTAACTACCTATTATGTCTACCCTGTCGGCCCAGCCTCAGGATGTCTCTCTGCCACCATTTGTACACAGCAATTCCCCCAACTCAAATTCTGCCTCTTCCTCCTCAGCCTCTCTTGACCTGTTTGTGGGAGACCAAGACCCAACCTCATCAACGAAGGATTCTTGTTCTTACACCAAGCAAGTTACCAGAATGGCATCCTGCCTTGGTCTAGAAATCAAGCAGCCTTAACCACAGATCAGTCTAGCTGGATACCTCAACAGCTATTTCCATGCTGCCTGCCCTCCTATACAATGCCAAAGACTCTTGGCAGAAACCATCTTCCATTCCTCCTACAGTGAAATGCCCCCAAAACATTTATTACATCCAGGAGGAAGGTTATTTGTTCATATTTTGTCACCCAGTTTGGTTATAGTAGAAGCCGCCCAGCCCAAAGCTATCTGGTAGACCAGGAAGGCTGTAAGCTAGATTTTCTTTCTTTTTTTGAATATATTTTTATTTATTTTATCTTTATAAATCATAGAATCATAGAATAGTAGGGTCGGAAGGGGCCTACAAGGCCATTGAGTCCAACCCCCTGCTCAGTGCAGGAATCCAAGTCAGAGCATCCCTGACAGATGGCTGTCCAGCCTCGTCTTGAAGGCCACCAGTGTGGGAGAGCCCACCACCTCCCTGGGTGATTGGTTCCAGTCGTATTGCTCTAACAGTCAGGAAGTTTCTCCTGATGTTCAGCCGGAATCTGGCTTCCTGTCACTTGAGCCCATTCTTCCGTGTCCTGCACTCTGGGATGATCAAGAAGAGATCCTGGCCTTCCTCTCTGGAAGTACCTTTCAAGTACTTGAAGAGCGCTATCCTATCTCCCCTCAGTCTTCTCTTCTCAAGGCTAAACAGGCCCAGTTCTTTCCGTCTCTCTTCATAGGGCTTTGTTTCCAGTCCTCTGATCATCTTTGTTGCCCTCCTCTGAACCCTCTCCAGTTTGTCTGCATCCTTCTTAAAGTGTGGTGCCCAGAACTGGACACAGTACTCCAGATGAGGCCTAACCAGTGCTGAGTAGAGGGGAACTAGTACTTCCCGGGATTTGGAAGCGATGCTTCTATGAATGCAGCCCAAAAGAGCATTGGCCTTTTTTGCAGCAACATCCCATTGTTGGCTCATCTTCAGCTTGTTATCGACAACAATTCCAAGATCCTTCTCGCTTGTAGTGTTGTTGAGCCACGTATCCCCCAAATTGTAACTGTGCATTTGGTTTCTTTTTCCGAGGTGCAGAACTTGGCATTGATTCCTATGAAATGTCATTCTGTTGTTTTCTGCCCAGCACTCCAGTCTATCCAGATCATTTTGAATTTTGTTTCTGTCTTCCAAAGTGTTAGCTATCCCGCCCAATTTTGTGTCATCTGCAAATTTTATCAGCATTCCCTGCACCTCCTCCTCTGAATGAAATGAAATAAACAATACCAAAAATACCAACAACCTGATCAATACTACAATTTCCCAGCAATACAATATTCTGATGAGGACACCACAATAACAAAAAGAGAAGGAAAAAGAAAAAAAAAAGGAAAAGAGAGGAGGAAAGGAAGTAAAGAAAAAGAAAAGAAGATTCTTTCTCCTTCCCACCCCCTCTCCGTCTCCCTCCCCTTTAAAGAATTAAGTTTAAACTCCAATACCCCCCAGTCTCTGATGCCATTCTATTTTAAAAACTATATCTATAACCTTAACAGTCTTATAGTTTAATAAACAACCTTACATTTCAATATCATATCATCAATCTTATATCCAAGAAACAGGTCTACAGTTCATTCCCAGTAGCCGCCAACAACAACAACAATAATAAATATAGTGTTATATAATAATAAAACTTAAAATAAATCTTCAATAATAAGTAATATATTTTATACTAGATATATAAACGGATGTGCACAATAAACGAATATATGTATAATCATTTATCTTCTGACCTAGCCTGGATCATGTAGACTAAACACAAACAGTTAACAAAGCTTGTTTAAAGATTCCAGTTCATGGGGTTGTAACAGAAATCTCACGCATTTTTATGTTCAGCCATGCCTCCGCCATTTCATGATTTAGAAACTTCTTCGTCTGACCTTCAGACACAATACGAAGTGTAGCAGGATATTTTAAGTAATATTGTAAGTTCATTTGTTTTGCCATATTCTTTGCTTTGATAAATTGCCTTCTTTTATTCGCCACCTCTTTGATGTAATCTGGAAATAACATAACTTTATCTTGTTTCCAGGAAAGGCTTCCACCCTCTCTTGCAAAACGCAGGATATAATTCTTTGTGGAGACTTTTGCAAATTGGACTATGATCGTATAGTCAGTCCCTTTCGCATTTGGCACACAAAATGCCTGTTCAATATCAAGTAAATAATCAGATGGGATAGGGAGTATCTCATGCAAAAGTTTATCCACAAAAATAGGCAATTTTACATCATTAGACAGATTTTTAATCCCAATAATACGTACAATGGATCTTCGTGTGAAGGCCTCCAGTTGAGAAATTCTGTCAGAGGCATGTTTAAAACAGACTTGTGTCATAGTTTCATTCCCTGCCATCCGGTCTTCTAGCTCGTTAATTTTCGTCTCCATTTTTTGCCATGACACATTAGTTAGATCCACAGCTCCTTGCAAGGCGGTGATGGAATTTTGGATTAAATTCAACCTTTTGGCTTGCTCCATAAATTGCGAAGATAAAGTCTTTATCAGAGTAAATAATTCCCCTATATCTTCCATTTTCGAAACTTTTGACACAGGAGGTACTGGGGGAGTTGGCGGTGAAGCCATCCCCTTTCTTCTCGGTGCATTCATGTTTCTCTCAAACAGATCTTACAGGTCCTCAGATGTTCTCAAATATTGTTAATATTTCTTAAATCATCCCTCAGGAGTTGTTGATATTTCTTAAAGCATATATTATTATGGAACACGTCAGCCCTGTTTTCTCCTACAAAATAGGAGCCTCATCACAGCTTTTTGCATTGGTAAAGCTCTGGGGAGATAATCCTGGAATCCAGCCCCCCCACTATCTCGAGGGGGGTACTTTTCTCCAAGATGTTATCCAGATGCTGCCTTGCCCCCCCCTTTTAATTCCAGGGGGGAATGAAAAGGTTTTTCAACCTTTTAAAAAGCTGTTGGAGAAAGCTCCCACGGGAGAACCCGTGGGATGCTGCCAGATCGACATTGGTTCCAACTGGAAGTCCGAATCTGGTTTGGCTGTAAGCTAGATTCAATGGCTAGAAAATTTTACACAAATGTGGGGCTAGGTGTGCTCATTTGCAATCACTGAGCATGCATGTTATGCTCCCAACATTTCCTGTGGGAGAAACTGCCTCATTTTTTGAGCACCTTCCTGAAGACGAGAGGAACCTCACTTCCGTCTTCCAGAACAAGGTGTGTTAACTCGCCCGTCAACAAATCAACCCAGCGTGCCATGACATTGACACCATGTCAAGAAGTCATCGTGCTTGGCTTTGATCCCCAGACCTCTCAAAGCAAGCCTGCTCCAGGATAGAGGACCTCCTCTCTTGAGACCATTGAACACTTGCGAACCACAGCCTGCAAGATGCGCTTGGGCGTCAGTGAGATCATTGACACTGCCCCCGCCAGGGGTACCAGTATTTGTTTACTAATCGATCCTCCGAGTCTCCTTCCACCTTCCAGTGCGAGTATCAGACACCATTCGAATGCACCTCCTTCCAGGCCACATCCTGTAACCAATGATATTGGTCAGAGAAGCCAGCGATATTGCAGACTTCCTCCACCACAAGGGAGCTTCGTCTCGCTAGTGGCAATTGGTCAGTTGCCTCGTTTGCCTGTTGGGCTGCCCCACTATCCACCTTTCTGCTGTTCTTTCTTCTGTGCCATTCTCCTGCCCCACCTCCAGTAAGTGCACAGGCAGAGACCATGAAGAAGTAAATAGAAGTTACTTACTGTAGTTTTTTGAGTGGTCATCTGTGCATTCACATAACTGACCCTCCATCCCCATGCAGGGTGCCTCTTTCCTTTGGTATCCATCAGATTTTGGTCTCAAGAAACTGGAGGAAAGTGGGACCCACACCCAGAACATGTGTGATGAGCAGGGTGGAACTCCCGCCAAAATGCTCTTCAGCTCTAGAACGTTCTGAACAGGAGCAGCACCTATATGAGTGCAGAGATCACTACTCAGAGAACTACAGTTACGGGTAAGCAACCTGTAGTTGCATCCCAGGCAAGGAGCAGACTCCTCATGGCTGGCAGTGGGGCTAGCTCACCAGCATGGAAGCGAGAACTAGCCTGGCCAGTAAGAGGACCACAGATCCTGGGCTAGTTTTGCCAAGGAACTGTCCTCCCTTTTGGTGCCTGCAATGCTGATTCCTAGGAAGAATTTCCTCAGGATGCCAAAGTCCTACCAATCTGGAACAGAACAAGAAATGATAGTCCTGGAACAGAAGAAGAAATGGTACTGTCACCATGGAATTGCTGTGGTGACAATACCAGGCCTCCGAATAATTTAGTACTGGGACATGCTATCATCTTCCCTTCCTGACCAAAATGCTCAGGGTGATCTTGAGATGGGGAACGCAACCAGGGAGGCATTCAAAGGAGAAAGTGTTGCAGTGATGTATGACTTCAGTTACATCCACCCATGTAGACTGAATAAATGTATGTTCCAGTCATGACAAAGGAAGAGAATTCTAGGTAGCCTGAATGACTGTGCCCTAGAACAGTTGGTCAGGAAACTGAGCAGAGGAGAGACAACCCTGGAGTTAATCCTCAATCTGCAATCTGATACCCACTTACTTGGGAGTAAGCCCTATTAAACTCAATGGGACTTACTTCTCAATACAGGACTGCATTCTAAGTGATGCCCAGGACATGGTTCAAGATGTTTTGTTGGCTGAATGGGGAACAGTGACCACAGTGCTATCAAATTCAATACATGTGTAAGCGGCAAGAAGGTCTGACACAGTTGCATTTGTTTTCAAAAGAAAAAGGGAAATCAAATCTCTCTAGAGAGCTTGGGGGTTATTTAAAAACACATTAGTAGATGCTTAGTTAGAATGCATTTACTGACAAGGTTATCACAAGGACTGATCTTGTGCTTTATCCAAGTTTCCTTAGGAGTTTTGGCCATTAATGAGGCAGTGGACCAGGGTGATGTTGGGAAAACCCTCAGCTTCCTGCGTTCTGCTGATGTTGGACTGTATGGTGTAACCCCAGAATGTGCAAATACGTACCAACAGGAACTGGCGCAAGTCAAGAGAACAAAACTGGCTGCAGGTAAAGCGGGGTGATATCTGTAAAGAAACTTGGCAGAGTTTTTGTTGTTTGGAGATGGGCTGGCATAGATGAGAAGAGGTGGGCTAAGGAAAGGCCTTCTCTGACCAGGTGAGTTCATTTGTCCGCCTAGGCCAGCGTTATCTACTCTGACTGGCAGCCACTTTCCAGTGTTTCAGGCATGGAGAAATCTTCCACATCCCCTGCTACCCAGTCCTAACTGGAGATGCTGCCAGGGTGTGACCCTGGGATCTTGTGCAGGCTGAGCATATTTTCTGCCACTGAGCCGTCGACCTGGAGGCGCCAAAAGTGAGCTGTATATGAAGGGTGGCTTCAGCACTGAGATGACATTACTTTCCTTCTAGGAGACAATGGCAGTGAGTGGGTGAAACACTGGGTGAAGGGAGGCTACCATTATTACCACAACCTTCGAACCAAAGAAGGAGCCTGGGAGGAACCCGAAGGATTTGTACAGAATAGCACACAGCTCTCCCGGGAGGACATCCAGGTATGTGGGGGATGTGTGTCCTTTGGTCCTCAGCACCATCAGGACCAAGTACATGTTCCACCAGTGTGTGATGGAGGGAGAAAACGATTGTAGGGAATCGGTTGTGCCCATGAACACTGCTAAGGCCCACACCTGTTTGAGCATTTGGGGGTTCAGCCTTTGTGACTGGGAGCTTTCATAGCAGTTGGTTTTGCATTATCTCAAGGACTGCAAATTTCCTTGCCTCAGTCACTGGCATGCTGAGGTTTGTTTAGAGCTCTGGGTGCTTCCATTGCAGTATTTCTTAGCAGTCTTTGTTTAAATATCTGTCCTGCATTTCTCAATTGCCTCAAGTAAGTGACTAATGATAGAACATAAAATGACAATTGAAATTCTGCACCAGAGGGAGATGTGGGGTCCTGAAGCCCATCAACCTGGCTGAGATACTGGCTGTCACGTGGCTCCTCCCTCCCCAGAACGGCCCCCATCCCAACTGGCTATTGTAAAGAACTGTTAGGCGACTTTGAGGATTGGAGCCTGAGTTTGCTTGTTTGCATGTCCCCCCCGGCCCTTTTCCTTTTGTATTATGCCTATTAGATAGCAAGACTGTCGGCAGGACTGTATTGGTTTTATCATCTTTGCACAGCACCTACAAAATTGTAACCATTTCCAGAGGGGTAGCTGTGTTGCTCTGTTGCAGCAAAAACAGATTGGTGTACCTTAAAGACCAAGAAATGTATTATGCTATAAGCTTTAGGCACTTTATACATTATACATAATCAAATTATAATGTAATAAATATATGAAAATACATTTTAAAAAAATGGATGAAAGCCGCAGCCAACTAAACGAAAACCACCAAACCAGCAGCATGAAAAGGTGCTCTGCCTGATGGGCCCAAAACCTTCATCCGCCCTCAGCGAGCGGGGGCCTCCGGGGCCTCCGTAGGAAGGGAGGCCCAGGGATTGGGTGGTGCTACTGAGAGAGACCCCTCATGTGTCCCCCTGCCAAACACACCTCTGAGGCTGGCAGGATACAGAGAAGGGCCTCTCCCAAAGATTTTCATACCCCAGCAGGTTCACAAAATACATGTCTGTTGGCTGTGACTTGCAACTCCTGCTCAAGATCAGATCCTGTGTTGCTGTTGAAGGAGAAAGTGCATTTCAGCCTGGCACTGAGGACTTCTTCGTTTTTGTTTTGTTCTTCCTCTGGCCACTGGGATCTAGAGCTCCATCTCAGCAGTCACTGCCGCATACAACCGAGAACAGCTCTGGCTGGCCAACGAGAACCTGATCACCAGGCTACAGGCTTGCTGCCGCGGCTACCTCATTCGCCAGGAGTTCAGTGCCAGGATGCATTTCTTGAAAAAACAACTTCCTGCCATCACTTGCATCCAGGTACAGAGGTTCTTGGCAGAAGGATCGAGAAACTGCGTGAAGAGAGAGGGAGACCAGCTGGTGGCGGGAAAGCAAGGCGCCCCCACGTGAGATGGTGGGGAGGGCCGGAGTCAGGGGCATGAGCTCTGTGGGATGCTTCATTCAGGAGCTTGCACACAGCCATACACACGATGGCTCATTTTGTTCTCATTCGCCCGTAGTGGCAGCTGGCTGGGGCACGTCTGTGTGGGCCTGGGCTGGCCGCCCCGGGCGCTGGGGCCCTGGGCTCTGGCACTTCCCTGCCCTGGGGAGGCGGGCGTCTGCTCTGCGGCCGGAGCAGGGGCTCCTCGGCAGCGCCGGCTGTGCGTCCCAGCCAGGGCTGCCGCGCTGCCTCTCCCCGCGGCCTGTCCTTTGGCTTGGGAGAGTTTTCATCTGAGCTGCGATTGCAGCCTTCCTTTTTTCCTGCTCCGACCTCTTGCCGCTCTGTCCTCAGGGGGCTTGTTTAAGCTTAACGTTCCCCATCTGGGAGCCACCTTTCCCCGGAGCTCCATCCAACTGCGTTCCAAGAGTGGCACCTGTTTGGTTCCTCTTTTTCAAAACTGGATGCGACAGTAGCTTTGGAGAGAGTCGGTGATGATATCAAGAATCTTGTTTGCTCCTCAGAACTGGGCTTGGTGCTTGGGACCCTCCATTCCAGGTCCTTATCTTGGGGTGGCTTGGCCTTTAACAAGGGCTTCCTGCTTCAGCAGCCTTCTTGGATTCAGTAGAGAGAAGCACTGGCAGTCCCAGCTGTTGGTGGTTTGGACACAAAAATATTGTATAGTTTGGAGGCGCAGCTGGGGGGGCGGGCAGAGGTGGGAGGGGAGCATGCTGGGTCTTCTGCTGTACAGACGATGCAGGGCCCTAACCTGTCTGGTTTGGTTTCAGTCTCAGTGGCGTGGCTACAAGCAGCGAAAGGTATACCAAGATCGCTTGAAGTACCTGCAAGCACACAAGGATGAAGCAGTGAAGGTAACCCTCTTCCCAGGCAAGGCTGTGGGGTTGGATGCTGCCAGGGTGTGACCCTGGGATCTTGTGCAGGCTGAGCATATTCCCTCTGCTCCTCTGCTCCCAAAGCACGGCGTGTTCTGCATGCGTCTTCTGCTGCCAGCAGGGGAAAGGGCTGCTGCCTTCCCTTCCGCCTGCATTGGCCAAGTCCAGTGGGCCCAGGTGCTTTGCGTGTGAGATCAGCCACGTGGCTTAAATGGTGTTAGGACTCAGCCCAGCATCTCCACTCTCCCCGACCCAAATTCCTTATTTCACTAGAGTGTTCCATCTCCTGTTTGTAAGTGATGGTTTTGCCTACCACAGATGGTGGAGTAGATCACCCATCCACCCCAGTGAAAGCAGGACTTAGAGAGCCTTCGAGCTTTCATCAGGGAGCACCGGGGGGCGGGGGGTGTCACCTTCTCAGTTTTCCCCACACTTGCCCCTGAGAAAGCAGAAGTGCTCAGACATAGGCGCCTTTTAGAAAAAAAGGTGAAGCTGCAGAGTTCCCACCACCCCACCCCTCCCAGTTGAGGTAGGCCGGACTGGACAGTTGCTGTTTGTTTTGTTTTTAATTATTTTAAATTACAAAATTCAGTAAGAAAACATATAAATTATATATTATACGTTTTCGTACTGAGTGTTGTAATTGAAAATAAAGAGTTCAAATAAAGAAAAGAGAAAAAAATACAAACCACTGTATAAGAAACATACAGTATATAAAATTCATATTAAAGAAAAAATGGACCTACAGCACAGGGCACATATTAAATTAATGCCTTTTTTAAAAAATGGATTTTTAAAATTTAAATCTGAATTTTTAATTTTTTAGAAAAAACAAAATACTAAATGTCTCTCTTATTTAAAAACAGCATCATTACAATTAAACCTCATCATAAACATGCTTAACCCTGGACTTACAGTCTCGTAAAAGGAAGTCGCCTACCCATCAAACCTGGGCATGCATTGCTGTTTTTCCCCTCGTGAAAATGGCTCTCCCCGGCCTGGCTGCCAGCCCCGCCTTCTGGACAGTGCCAGGTTTCCGGTCTCTCTGACTGTAGTCACATGCGCAAAGACGCGGGCTAGACAGGATCGTGGTTCTGTGCTTATGTGGTGGTGGAGTTAGGCTAAGCAAGGCAGGGGAGTCAGTTAAGACAGAAAGACATTACAGTAGGGTGGACAAAAACAGATGCTTAAAAAAAATTAAAACATGGATTTTAATAAAATAATACTTGGATTTTGTCGGCCCAGTAACTATCAGACTTTGCTTTGACCTACCAGTCATTTTTGTTTGCTATTTGGTTTTTTTTGTTAGAGTGAGGCTGGGCCAAGACAGAGTGGAGCAGAAAAGAACAACACTGGAAAGAAAAAGAGGAGACAAAATTATCCAGTGTGCATCCTAAGGCTCCAATCCTACACGAATTACCTGGGAATAAGCCCCATTGAACTCAGTGGAATTTATTTCTGAAGAGATACATATAGGATTGTGCTGTTAACCTCAAAGTGTCGTGGCTGCTAATCATAAGAAAGACCCTATATGGGAAGCATGCAAAATATATATCATGGTTCCCCAACGTGGCGCCCGCATGTGCCATAGCACCTGCAGGCACCTCAGTGGCGCCCATGAACAAGTTCCCAACATGGTGCCCACGGGCACCCACGAAAGCATTTTAATTTTTTAATCCACTTTATTATACATACATGGATTTTTATGAAATGCATACGACTTTCTAGCAATTACACATAGGCTGCAACAAAAGTGGAACGAGTATCCAAATAAATATCCATTTGAAGGTGGCGTCTATATTGCAAAGCGTTGTAAGGTCCTCAACTGCATTATCGGAAGTGAGTGTTTATCCTTCCAATGTTGTAATATCAGCCTTTAAGCTGTCAAAAGGGCACAGGGAATTCATGTATGCTGACCATTTGTTAATTTCCATGAAGCAGGTAAATAATTTAAAAGGCCATGTACATCAGTGAATATTAAAGACTGTTCCAGTACAGACTGTTATCTGTGTAATAACCTCCTCCGCAAAAGAAATAACTATTGGACACTGTTAAAGCATATGTTTAAAAGAAGCATTAACTGTATTGCACCACCAGCAATTAGCTGAATTAAATGATCCCTTATTAAAGAGAGATTGCAGTGTCCAATAGACACAAAACAAAAGTTTTTGCTGAATGGGACGCAGCCTAAGATCCATAGACATGACAGGTGGATGCCAAAGCAATGATCCACTGATTAGGCATTCCTAAATGTGCCGACAGATCCCCAAAGGTTGGGGACCTGTGATATATATATTGAGACAAAGATATGGAAAGATTGCTTGTAAGAATGGAAAAGACTCTCCAGTGGTGGTGACCAGCAACATCTGTTCAATGTTTGTTTTCTTGCCTGAGATCAACATGGCCTACACGTGCAACAAGTGCAAGTCGATCACGCTGCTGGGAGAAAAAGTAAGAGGACTGGAGCTGCAGTGGGAACAAGTGATACCACCAAGCGGAGCTACAAAGAAATCACGTCAGACTTTGAAGCTTTGGGAAGAAAACTCAAGAACTTTGGGGACCAGATAGTTTTCCCATCCATCCTTCCAGTACTTAGAAGAGGAATAGAAAGGGAAAGAAATACACTTTGGGTGAATGACTGGCTACGAAGGTGGTGCCAACAAGAGAGATTTGGATTGGGACCACGGGCTATACTTCCTGGAAGATGGGCTGTTGGCTAGGGACGGGTTGCACCTCACAAAGGATGGGAAGAATGTGTTCGGCCACAGCATGATGAACTTCACCAGGAGGGCTTTAAACTGAATCCTACGGGGAAAGGAGACGTAAAGTTGGGGGTAACAGTGGACGAAGGCTCGTGCACCACAGTGGAGAGAACAGCTCTAATAGTGCCCAATGATAGTCTTCAAAAACATGTAGGAAGAAAGCCAGACTATACAGCACATGGTCTCCAATGTCTATATGCTAATGCCCAGAGTATGGGAAACAAACAAAACGAACTTGAACTCTTCATACAAGAGGGAAATTATGACTTGATAGGTGTAACTGAGACTTGGTGGGATGACTCTCATGACTGGAATACAGCAATTGAAGGATATAACTTGTTCAGAAAGAATAGAAAGGGAGATAGAGTTGCACTATATGTGAAAACTATAGTGCACAGAAATACAAGAGGCTGAGTTTGGTAGCCCCATCGAGAGCATCTGGGTTAAAATAAATGGAGCACCGAATAAAAGGAACATGGTGGTTGGAGTCTACTACCGGCCACCCAATCAAGGGGAAGACGAGGATGAAACTTTTGAAAAGCAAATAGCCAGTGTTTCAAGGAAGCATGATGTAGTAGTCATGGGGGACTTCAATTTGCCCAATATTTGTTGGGAGACAAATTATGCAAAACATGGCCCCTCCAGGAAATTCCTGACTTGTGTGGCGGATAACTTCCTTCTACAGAAGGTAGAGGAAGGAACTAGAGGATCGGCTATCCTTGACTTGATCCTAACCAACAGAGATGACTTCGTGGATCAAGTAGCAGTTACAGGAACTCTGGGGGAAAGCGACCATTTTGTACTTGAGTTCTTGGTTCTAAAGGAAGCAAAATCTGAGTGTAGCCAAACGCGTACCCTGGATTTTAGGAAAACCGATTTTAATAAACTCAGAACAACGATCAGGAAAGCCCCATGGCAAGCGATACTAGTGAGAAAAGGAGTCCAAGATGGGTGGGAGCTTTTAAAAAAGGAAATTCTCAAGGCACAATCACAAACAATTCCAACAAGAAAAAGGGTGGAAGACAACAGAAGAAGCTAACATTGCTTCACAGAAAGCTTAGAGGTGACCTGAAAACAAAAAAGGGCACAAAGAGGAAGTGGAAGGAAGGCCAAGCAACAAAGGAATTGTACAGGCAGGTAGCACAGAATTGCAGGGATGGCGTCAGGAAGGCTAAAGCTGAGAATGAGCTGCGGTTAGCGAGGGATGCTGAAAGCAACAAAAAGGCTTTCTTCAAATACATGCATAGAAAAAAACAGAGGAAAGAAATGGTAGCTCAGCTACTAAATAAGGATGGAGAATGATAACAGATGACCAAGAAAAGGCAGAAGTGCTCAATTCCTACTTTGGCTCAGTCTTCTCCCGAAACAGGGTCTATGACGCCCCTGGCAAAGGTGAAGTATAGGCTGAAGGGGCAGGATTGCCACTTGAGATTGATAGGCATATGGTCATATGAGTTCAAATCTCCAGGGCCAGATGAACTGCATCAATGTTGTCCCTATCTTCAAAAAGGGCAAAATGGAGGAACCTGGGAACTACAGACCAGTCATAGATTCATAGAATAGTAGGGTTGGAGGGCCTACAAGACCATCAAGTTCAACCCCCTGCTCAGTGCAGGAATCCAGGTCAAAGCATCCTGACAGATGGCTGTCCAGCCTCATCTTGAATGCCTCCAGCGTGGGAGAACCCACCACCTCCTTAGGGAATGGGTTGCATTGCTGTGTTGCTCTAACAGTCAGGAAGTTTTTCCTGAAGTTCAGCCAGAATCTGGCTTCCTGTCACTTGAACCCATTATTCCATGTCCTGCATTCTGCGATGATCGAGAAGAGATCCTGGCCTTCCTGTCTGGGACAACCTTTCAAGTACTTGAAGAGCGCTATCATATCTCCCCTCAGTCTTCTCAAGGCTAAACATGCCCAGTTCTTTCAGTCTCTCCTCATAGGGCTTTGTAGGCTCCCCTGAACCCTCTCCAGCTTGTCTGCATCCTTCTTAAAGTGCAGTGCCCAGAACTGGACACAGTACTCCAGATGAGGCCTAACCAATGCTGAGTAGAGGGGAACTAGTACTTCCCGAGATTTGGAAGCTATGCTTCTCTGAATGCAGCCCAAAGGAGCATTTGCCTTTTTTGCAACCACATCACATTGTTGGCTCATATTCAGTTTGTGATCTAAAACTATTCCAAGATCCTTCTCACTTGTAGTGTTGTTGAGCCACATATCCCCAATCTTGTAACTGTGCATTTGGTTTCTTTTTCCTCGGTGCAGAACTTGTCATTTATCCCTATTAAATCATTCTGTTATTTTCTGCCCAGTGCTCCAGTCTATCAAGATCACTCTGAATTTTGTTTCTGTCTTCCAGGGTATTAGCTATCCTGCCCAGTTTTGTGTCATCTGCAAATTTTACCAGCATTCCCTGCACCTCCTCCTCCAAGTCATTAATAAAAATGTTGAAGAGCACTGGGCCCAGGACTGAGCCCTGCGGTACCCCGCTCATTACCTCTCCCCCGTTTGAGAAGATCCCATTGATAAGCACTGTTTAAGTCCGATCCTGTAACCAACTGTCGATCCAGTTGTTTCTTCTAGCCCAATTTGAGCTAGTTTGCTCATCAGGATATCATGGGGCTCTTTGTCGAAAGCTTTGCTGAATTCGAGGTTTGTGACGTCCACAACGTTCCCACAGTCCACAAGGAAGGTTACTTGATCAAAAAATGAGATCAGATTCGTCTGGCAGTCTGACATAAATCCCTGGGAAAATTCTAGAGCAGATTAGAATCATAGAATTGTAAAATAGTAGGGTTGAAAGGGGTCTGTAAGACCATTGAGTCCACCCCCCTGCTCATTGCAGGTATCCAAGCATCAAAGCATCCCTGAGAGGTGGCTGTCCAGCCTCGTCTTGAATGCCTCCAGTGTGGGAGAGCTCTTTACCTCCCTAGGTAATTGTTCTATTGTCCATTGTTCTATTGCTCTAACAGTCAGGAAGCTTTTCCTGATGTCCAGCTGGAATCTGGCTTTTGAGCCAGTGGCAAATTCCTTTCCTGGGCAAAGTTCTTGAGTGGGTGGTTGCCAACCAGCTCCGAACACTCTTGGATGGGACTGATTATCTAGATCCATTCCAGTCGGGGTTCAGGCCGCGTTTTGGCACGGAAACAGCCTTGGTCGTCCTGTATGATGACCTACGTCAGAAGAGAGACGGGGGAGCGTGACCTTGTTGGTTCTCCTTGATCCCTTGGCAGCTTTTGATACCATCGACCATGGTATCCTTCTGGGGCAGTTGTCTGAGCTGGGAGTGGGAGGCACGGCATTGCAGTAGTTTCACTCCTACTTTGATGGACAGCACCGGAAGGTGGTACTTGGGGGATATTGCTCAGCCCCGTGGACCCTCCAGTATGGGGTTCTGCAGGGCGGTCTTGTCCCCCATGTTATTCAACCTCTACATGAAATTGTTGTTAAGGAAATATCCAGGACAGGCTAGGTTGAACAGTCAGAAATGTATTAAAGCACATCATGGCCGTGGGAGAGAAAGACAAAACTGTGACTCTCCAAAAAAGAGAAGAAAAAGAAAACAGGATGCATTTATACATACTGAAAGTTGGAGAAGAAAGAAAACACATTACGCCTGCTCAGAAAACAATTAGTACTCAGCAACAGTCTTATCAGCACAGCAGCCTTCTTATCTTTAGGATGAGTTACTTGGATGGATAGGAATTTCCTGCTTATGAGCAAGTTACAAGTACCTTCTTATGGTCGGACACATACACTCTCATCAGGCACTTCGCCTGAACCAAACTAATTACAAGGCCTTACGAGGTCCTGTCAGCCAAGGCAGAATCGTCCCATGGGCCGCCTCACACTGAGTCCCAAATCGAGAGTTCCCTACCATAAATTTTTCAAACATAGTTAGGCTTCTAGTGGCCTCATTTTTGACCATAGGGAACTCAAAAAGGACCGGAGTTGGCAGCTCAAAAGCTGGGGCAATGTTACATTGCCCAACTTTTCTTTTAAAGTCTCCATTTTTAATGGTTGACCCTCCTCATAAAATTGGTACAACCGATGGAGCCCTCTTTCTTTCCATTCCGCCAAATTATGTGTCCTGGCCTTGTTACAGAAATTAGGGTGACTTTCCACTGGGAGAAGTGGCGACGTCCCCGGGGACAATTTCGCTGCCCACCTTGTCCAGCTCTGGCAAGTGGTTTGTGTAAACCTGTTTTCAACTAGGCAACTAAGGTTAGTTTTATTTTTTAGCAATCACTTAACGATATTCCCTTTATCTCTGTGTTTCCCACTGAAACCCATTGCTTCCCCATATCTTTTAAAATTATGGGGATTGCCTGCTGAAGTTGACAAGCATCATAATAGAGTTGCCAGTTTGGTATCCCACAACCCCCCTACTGTGCTTGCAGGTGGAGCAGGGCTGCTCTAATCCCTGGGTGTTTTGTGGTAAAGATAAAAGAGTTAATTTTTTTCTGCCATTTATTGAAATGCTTCTGAGGGATATAAACTGGGAGTGGTTCAGTAAAGGAACATAAGGCGAGGGAGGACTGTCATCTTTACTGCTGTCAGCCTATCCATTATAGAAAGCTTCATTAACCTCCATCGCCTTATGTCCCTGTTGATGTCTTTCCAGACCTTTCCATAGTTTCCTTTGTAGAGTTTGTTTACATTTTTTGTAACTTGATAACGAATCATAGTATAGACCACCGGGATCTCCATCAGATCAGAGAACTGGCATTGCATTTTTGGTACTGTGTTGAAAAACATGGCCTCTGATTTTGAATAATTAACGTGTAGGCCTCACGCTTGTGCAAAATCAGCCAGAATTAATTTAAGTTTAACTGCGGCTGCTATTGGCTGTTCTGTATATACGACCATGTCGTCTGCATAAAGGCTTATCGTATGGGGAGGTGAGTTTATCCTCACCGCATATTGACCTAGTTCTTTACGGATTTTGTCTGCTAGAGGTTCTAATACCAATGCGAATAGGAGTGGTGACAATGGGCATCCTTGTTTTGTTCCACGTCGGATGGTTATTGGAACTGAGTCATAATTATTTATTCTCAGTTTTGCTTCTGTGTGAGAGTAGATTTGATGTAGAACATGCTTAAATTTTGTGCTGAACCCAAATTTGTCCACCGTACTGGTTAGGAATGAGTTCTACGTGGTCAAAAGCTTTGAATATGTCTAATGCCAAAATGGTTAATGGGGATGCTCTTGTTTTGCTGTATTCGATTATATTTAATAGTCTCCTAATTGGGTTGGATATTTGACATTTGGGGACAAATCCCGTTTGGTCCAGATGTATGTAATTTGTTATAAAGGTTTTCATCCGGTTCGTAAGTACTGTTGTGAAAATTTTATAATCTACATTTAGTAAAGAGATTGGCCTATATGATTCAATCAGAGCAGGGTCCTTGTATGGTTTTGGAATTACCACTATGCAGGACTGTCTCCATGTTGATGGAAGGGGTGCCCCTCCTAGGACATCATTAAATACTGCCGTTAAAGAGGGTGTCAGCGTGTCCTTGTAAGTTTTATAAAAATTTGTAGTGAGTCTGTCTGGGCCCGGCAATTTTGCTTCCTTTAAATTTTTGGTTACATCACTGACCTCTTCATTTAGAATAGGAGAGTCCATCAGCCTTCTATCCTCCTCTCCTAATAATGGCAAATTAATTGAATTTTTAAAAATTTGAACACGAATTGAGGGAGGCGAGGAAGTGTCATATAATGACTTATAAAAGTCTGCAAACTCCTTACAGATTTTTTGAGTATTACATATACGTTCCACTTTTGCTGCCTGGATACTTAATGTCTGATTTCTCACCCTTTTCTTTTGTAATCTTCTTGCCATCATCCGAGAATTCCCCCCCATATTCATAATATTTCTGTTTTAAATACAGGAGATCAGTTGTTGTCTGATTTGTCTCTAATACCTCCAGCTCTTTCCTCTTAGCTTCAATTTGTTTATATAGGTACCTAGAGCCTGTTTGTGCATACTGTGAGGATAGATCCGCTATTGATAATTCTAGATATTTATTCCTTTTTGAGACCTGCCTTTTTAACCTTGCCTTCTCCTGAATGGAGACCCCTCTTATAATGGTTTCATTGCTTCATAAAGGAGGCTATTTGAAATTCCTGAAGTGGAATTCTCGTTTAAGTATTGTGTAAGTGCCTCCCGAATTCTTTCTTGAATAGTCTCATTTGCAATTAATAATGGGCTAAAGGACCTCCATGGTGTGCTTTGTTCTACGGCCACTGGGCTGTTGGGGCATGGGCTGTTATTTTAATGATTCCAATATGGGTTGATCTAACAGTCTCTAATAAGGATTTGGGGGTTAAGATAAAATCTATATGACTTAGGGTCTGTAATCGCAATGATTGAAACATGAAACTGTTATCTCTAGGGTTGCATTCACTCCAGATATCTACAATCCCCCTATCTCTTAACAATCATAGCAGAGTCAGCTCCTCCTGCCCCTTTCTAAGTTCTCTTGCATTCTGACATTTCCTCTTCCACTTTGGATCAATCAAGTCCCTGTGTGACATACCTCTGACATTCCAATTTAAATATCTCCCTATTATAAATTCATAATTTGTGAATTTTTGCATCTTGCTCAAGACCATACTTATGAACTTTTTTTGGTCCCACGTTTGGTTCATAAATTGCCTCCAGAGTTAGATTTCTTTTACCATTCATTTCATTCCTTCTACAAAGATGAATCTTCCTTCTTTGTCCTTTAAAATGCAGTCAGGTCTGGAATCCAGGCTGTCAGCTAACACTGTGCCACTATGTTCTGCTGGCTGTTGCACAGCCAGGGGCTAAAAATTGTTCACCAAACCATTTATTTTGCAATAATGAGATTTTTGGATCTGCCTTATGAATTTCTTGCAAAAAAACGATCTGGGGGCACATTGTCTGTAAGTACCGAGTAATTCTAGCTCATCTTATTTTGTCCCCCATGCCTTTAACATTGAGGGTTATAACTTGAACCAGCGGCATAGCCATCCCCTTACTAAAATGAACTTTTTGGCCTTCTACTCCTTGCCTGGGTTTCAGTCCTGGCCTCAGGCCCCCCCCCCTTCAATAAGTCTGTTGCCCCTTCACCGCATGCAGAAAATAAAGTGCATTTACTCCTTGTGACCCTTTGCTGCCTTCACCCCAAAACTGTGCAATTCTGATGGTCAAAAACAAAATAATAATTCTAAAAAATACAGTAATTGTGCTTATGCCCCAAATAAAGAACTTGGGACACTCCCCCATCGTTATTCTGGGGGAGTCTGCCATAGGGTTAAGTTTAACATTATTAAACATTTCTATGGGATCAAAAACAATCAACATTGATTAATTGTATCTTCACTTGGTGGAGAGGTTGTTTTGCCTGTGTTCTGTCGACAGGCGATGCTTTCTCCTCTCTCCCAGAGGCTTACATGATGATGATATAAAGGGAAAACTCTTAAACTGGAGGAGGAAGGTTTTTTCCTAGAACATTCAAGCCTTACAACTCATCTGTATTGTTTAAAGATGCCTCCCCCTCTCTCCTGCCCCTTATTCTCCTCAAATTCTGTGTGGGTTGTAAAGCTATTACTTTGAGAGAATGCTTGTAAAATGTTATTGAGAAGTTAATCACTTTACTGTCTTTTCACCTGCTTAACAACTAGCAGACACTGACGCTTCCTTCTGTTTTTGGATGGATTGAGAGCGAAGATTGCATTCTGTCTGTGGCTGAGTTCCAGGCTTGTGTCTTGGGCGTATTCGTTCCTGAGTCTTATGGTCTTTCTTGGTTACCTCCTGCTCCCTGGCTGGTGAGCGCTTGCTGTCCCACTCTTCTCTCTCTATTCTGGCTGGAGTTTCCTCTGGGCAATCAGTCCCCAGTGCTGCAAGAAGACCGACGCCCTCTTGTAAGGTCTCTGCGGAATAGGTGGATGACCCTTTGTTTACAACACAGGGAAACGGAAAAGCCCGTCAGTGCTGTCTGTTGGCTTCTTGTAACTGAAGTGTGATGGGTTTAAGTTCTTTACGTTTCCGCAGAGTTTCTGAAGACAAGTCTTGGAGCACCATTACCGATTGATTGTCAAAAGGTATCTTGTCAAGGTCTGCAAGAGAGCGCCACACTTCCTCCTTTTTCTTAAATCTTGCGAAACACGTTATAATGTCTCTTGGAGGGGCATTCTCCTTAGGTTTTGCTGTGAGGGCTCTGTGAGCTCGCTCGAGATCATCCTCGAACAACTCCAGTGTCAGGATTAAAATCTTAAACCAGGTGACAATAAATTCACATAAGTTGTCCTGTTCAGCACCTTCTTTCACCCCACGCAAACAGATATTAATCCTTCACACCCTTTTTTCAGTTTCTGCCAGCACTGCCCTCATTTCTGTGTTCTCCCTTTCAAGTTTTTTCAGTTGTTTGTCATGTAAAAGACTCGGATCCAGAGCCGCTGCTGCAGTTTCCGCTGCGCCTTCTAATTTAGTGGTCAGTGCATCAATCTTTGGGAGACATTAATTCCTTCCAAGTTTCTATCAGGACTGTTTTAAGGGAGGCAAGTTGAGTTGCAAATTGTTGGTTTAAGGTTTCAGCCACGATTTCTGAAACGCCAGCATCTGTTGCCATGTTGATCACCTCCTCCTCTCTCCCCCCCCCCCCCCGAGATACTTGTCTCTCCTTAGGTTTGAAATAAGCAGTAATGCTTGTAGTTTTAGTCCTATGGAGGTGAGTACTCATACCCTAAGACTGACCACTTTTACTAATTTAACAGTTTCTAGGCCAGATGTTTTTCTATAAATTATGTAACCTCTTTCTGGAGTTCGAATTACCTTGCAGCCATCTTCTCCATTGTCCAGCCATGCCCCCATTACAATTACTTTCTCATGGTCAGAGACATACACATTCTCTAAATCCCATCAGGCACTTTGCCTGAACCAAACTTCTTACAAGACCTAGTCAGGCCTACCTCCACACCATTGAGTGCGGTCATCTGGAGTTTTGGAGTGCACTGTCATCAGTATGCTGATGACACACAGCTCTATTTCTCCTTTTCATCTTCTTCCGGTGAGGCTGTGGATGTGATAAATCTATGCCTGTCTGCAAGAAAGGACTGGATGAGGGATAATAAACTGAAATGTAATCCAGGCAAGACTGAGATGCTGTTGGTGGGTGGTTCTTCTGACCAGATGGATTGTGCTCAACCTATTCTGGATGGGGTTGCACTCCCCCTGAAGAAGCAGGTTTGTAGCTTGGGAGTCCTCCTTGAGCCATCTTTGTCACTTGAGGCTCAAGTAGCCTCAGTGGCATGGAGTGTCTTCTACCAACTTTGGTTGGTAGCCCAGCTATGCCCCTATCTGGCAGGGATAGCCTGGCTTCAGTTGTCTCTGCTCTGGTAACCTCCAGGTTAGATTATTGCAATGCGCTGTATATGGGGCTGCCTTTGAAGGTGCTTTAGAAGCTGCAGCTTGTGCAAAATGCACCAGCCAGACATAATGCGGACCAGAAGGTCTGAACATATAAGACCGATTCTGGCCCGCTTGCACTGGCTGCCTATATGCTTCCGAGCCCAATTCAAAGTGCAGGTTTTGACCTATAAAGCCCTACACAGCACGGGACCACAGTACCTGACACAATGCCTCTCCCGGCATGAACTGACCCATACACTACGCTCTGCATCTAAGGCCCTCCTCTGGGAGCCTCCTCCGAGGGAGGCTCGGGGTGGCAACAAGAGAGGGCCTTTTCGCTGGTGGCTCCCCATTTATGGAATAATCTCCCTGACGAGGCCCGCATGGTGCCAACATTGTCATCTTTTTGGCTCCAGGTTAAAACTGCACTCTTCTCTTAGGCATTTGGCAGTGTATAATGAGTCTCTTGATTGTCTTTGGCTGATGGTTTTAAATTGTTTTAGATATATGTTGTTGTGTGTGTTATTTGTTTTATGTCATTATCTGATTAGTTTTTATATTTTATATAATGTATTTTAATGGTTTTTAATTTTTGTGAACTGCCCAGAGAGCTTCGGCTATGGGGTGGTATAGAAATATAATAAGTGAATGAATGAATGAAGTTATAATTCCTTAAAAATACGTTATTTTAGACATAACAGCAATATGCCATATTTGTAAACACCTATCAGAAAGTAAAGGAACAGCCACCTTTTCTCAGTAACTCAAAATGCAAATCTTTGCTGCAGTTAAAGGATTAATTACCATTCCAAATCTCTCTCTAATATTAGATAGCATAATAAAACTTTTAGGATCATCCATTACAAAATATTCTATAATTATATTTACTAATTTCTTGCATTTATATCTGATGTTTTCATTTTTTAAAAATGCCCAAGGCAGCTAACGATGAAATCCACCATAAAAGGTAAGTAATCCAAAAGAAGTAAAACACCACAATTTTTCAAAGCCAACAAATTCTTCTCCTAGTTCAACTTAATTTACAAAGTGTAAGGTACTGAATATGAAGTATAATGGTATTGAATGTTTTGTTTTCAACTGAAATTAGTCAAGCTGGAACATTCTTCTAAATCCAACATGGTTCATTTTGTAAAATAGAGCTCTTTGCCATCTCTCCAGAAAAGTAGAAGACAGATTTGATAAATATAATAATTTGACCTTGAAGACCTGGAGTAATCCCTTTCGTTAGCATATGTTTAAAATGGGTCTCCGCGTGCGGGACTTGCAACACACTGTTGTGGTGTGACGTGCTCCTGTTCAGTGCTTCCAGACAGGAGACTCCAACCACCAACAAACAAAAGGCATGGTGCAGCTATTCCGCCTTTCCTTCCTTGACAGGTTTTTCATGGTAAGAAAAAAAAACAGATTAAATGTTAGGAAAACACAGGAGGCTTACAAATGGAAGATGGCACTGTCGGGATCCCTCATAGAAGTCCATGAGCAAGGAAGGGTGACACAAGGACAATAAACGCTTCATCTGGAAGCTCTCCCAGTCAGTGAGCCCTCAGGATGCTCCATCGCACGCAGTTTCCTGTTTTTTCTCCAGCACCATTCCAGGGCTACTCAATCTTCATTGGGCTGTTTTTGGGCTTCCCCTGCCTTGGTTTATTTCTACAGATGGTTGTACTCCAGCAAACCTTGTGGTTCCCCAAGCTTCCCAGTAGCTCCCTCTTGTGTGTGGTAGATGTCATGGGTTCATCTCTGAAATTCAGAAATAGAGGGAATGGTTCACCACATTTCCTGATCAATGCCATTGCCTTAGGGCACAATCCTGTGGCGATGCCCATGAGCCTCCGAACTCAGAGGCTTGCAGGCATCCTGTGCGGAGCAGGAGGCGTGCCAGGGGCGATCTCCATCTCTGTGCTCCTGGCTCTGCATTTTGGCTAGATGGGCTCTTTTGCCCATGTGGGGCATGTCGGAGTGAAGGACTCTGGGGAGGCCTCAGGATACAGTGTACAACATATCCCAAGGCCTTCCCAGCCTCCTTCCTTTGCAACCTCGGAGAGGCAGCTGGCGCAGTTCTCCAGATCAAGGCTTCTCCAAGGTGTTTGGAATGCCCTCCAGAATTGGGGGAGAATAACAGTATTAAAATGAATATGCTTCCCTATTGTACCTATACCCATAACTTGAGGACATTAGAATTCACTCTCCCTCAACAAAGTTGAACTGTCTCAGGAAAAGCAGCTTCATTGTCAACAAGGGTGCCCTGTCCTTGGTATGGACTACAGAACACCTAGGGGTCAACCCAGTTCAGACTGATTGTGTCCCCAGGGAGAGAGCAAAAACTCAGGGGACTGGAGTTGCTGTGCAGAGAAACTCAAAAGTGACTGTCATGACCCTAGCCCAATACTGGGCATGACGCTGTCTTGTGAGGAGCTGATAGAAAGGTCAAGGTTTCACCTGAGGCCTCTCAAAAAGGTGCTGATCCCCTACCAGGATCAGGGGTCCCCAAGCTTTTTGGGCCTGTGGGCACATTTGGAACTTTGAGGAAGTGTTATGGGCATCTTCACAAACTAGCTGCTGTGAAGGCCATGGCAACACCCCTCACAGAAGACAAACTGGTGAGGCTAAAAGACAAGTAACTTGCTAAAGAAACTGACTGCAAGGCAGCATTGGGGGTTAAGCCCTAAAACACAAAACCACTCCTTCAGACTCAATTTTCTGCTCCAAAAGAACATGCACTTCACAGAAGGCAAACGCTTTCTCTGAGCAAGCCCACTTACCCCAAATCCTCCCCCTGCTCTCTGCCAGCCAGCTCTCACCCCTCTCCCCTTTCTTTGTGCCCCATTCACTCAGTTTTTCACCCTCTCTCCATAGCCCTGGATTCCCTCTTCTCCCCCCATCAGCTTCTCTCTCCCTCTCTCTTTTTTGCTGACCCCTCCACTCATTTTCTACCCTTCCCCACGTTCTTCAGCCCACGACCCAGGAACAGCTTGGCCAGCACCGATCGTCGTCTTCCCAGCCAGTCCAAAGACCTGGTGCCATCCAATCAGGATGTCTGTAGCAAAAGCTCAGTGAGGGTGAGAAACAGCAAGCAGACAGAGGAGCTGCACAGGTGAGGGAGACAGTTCTAGTCTGGTGCAGGAGTGGTGGCAAGACTCTGGGGGCACCAGGTGCCCATGGGTGCCACGTTGGAGGTCCCAGAGATAGTGGCACAGATGCCACTGCAAATAGAGCTCACACAGGAGCTACACCTTGGACTGGTGGTTCCCATCACTTGTTGCTGGAAATAAGCCTGATACTACTGGACAAAATCATGATTACCAGAGACACAAACCTGTTTGTCTGGGCACTCCTCCTGGAGGGTAATGTGGCACAAGGAGAGGGGACAACAGAGGAAGCCAAGAGAAGCACCAATTGGTGGAGCTGAGAGCCATCATGCTGGCTGTTGGCATTTCAGGGTTTTGTTTGCGATTGCCATATTGTCTGGATGGACAATGTGTCCACAAGGCTCATGTAAAGAGGCGAGGCAGGACACGCTCGGTGCCGCCCCATCTGGAAGCCAGAGTGATAATGGAGTGGGCACGAGAGCACCTGACAGGAATGACCACTGCCTGGCATACAGGCTAAGCAGGACATCCATGCAGGAGAGATGGAGTGGGCCATCAATCTGAGGATGTTCAGGATAGTAGCATGCTGATCTGGCACAGCAGCAGAAGATCACTCTGCCATTGCAAAAAACAATCAAATATCAAGGTTCTTCTCACAACACCCTCTGGACGGCAGGAGCACGTCAGAGATGCCACAGCCATCCAATCCACTTTATGTGTTCCTGCCAGTCCTACAGTGGTCCTCAAGTAGATACGGGCTGTGATATTAGATATTCTGGTAGTACCCTGCTGGCCGAGGAGGCCCTTCTTCCTGGACCTGGTGAATGTGCCTGTGCGGCAATTCTGGAGTTTGCCAAAGCGTGCAGATCTGTTGCAGGAAAGCCCAGTGTTATACCGTCACCCAGAGATTTTCCAGTTGACAACCCAAGGGAGAAAGGCAAGAGTTAGAGGAGTTGGGTTACTCGGAGAACCTTGTCCTCAAAGGGGGACTCCACTGACATATGGCAAAACATAAAACATCTGAGATGGAAATTGAGAGTTGCGTAGGCTGAAGAGGGGCAAGAATATTCAGGATATTTTGGACTTCCTACAGGTAGGACTCATGAAGGGTCTTGACTCAAGAATGCTCAAGAGGCAGGTGCTGAATACAGTCTTGACATTTTGGGGATGGAGGGAATTGATTTCCAACCATCATAGATTCTTAAAAGTGGCAGCCTGCATGTGCGCACGCGCGCGGGCACACACACAGTGGTGGACAGGGGACTTGAATTGGGTCATCACGGCCCTAATGGATGCTCCCTTCAAACCTCCTCTAAGCGTTCATTTAGGAACCCAACGTTGAAGATGATGTTCCTGGCGGCAGTCACCTCAGCCAGGAGGCTGCCAGAGCTGGGGGCCCCGTCATTTAATCATCAGTATTGTGTCTTCCATACTGACTCTTCTTTCATGCTTAAGGTAATCTCAGTGTTTCACAGGGCCCACCTTCTGCCCCAACCTGTTATGCAGCCAGAAGAGGAAGCAGCACACTCAGAATATGTGGAGAGCTCTCCATTTTTATCTAGACAGTGGCCATGCATAAGTCTGAGTCACTGTTTGTGTCTTTCAGACCAGGTCAGAGGGCAAGAACATCTTAAAGTCAGCCATTTCAAAGTGGCTGAGGGATTGCATCTTTCTAGCATATGAGTCCCTGGGCAAGCAGCCACCCAAGAGCATCACATCCCATTTACAACCCACTCAGCTGTTCTCCTTTAGATGAAGTTCTTTCACAGGTGAGGTGGCAACCTAGTTGTTAGTTCACACATTCTCCAGACATTGCAGCATTGACACTCCTCAGCAGATGCAACGTTTGGAAGGAGAGTTGCAGAAAGTAATCTCTCCATGAGAGCTTGGTCCCTGGATTCCCACCCATGGATGGCACTGCTCTTATTTGGGATGCCCTCCGGAGTCAATGGAGAAAAGGGAATTACTTGCCATTTATTCCTGTTCTCTGTGACTCGGGGAGGGCATTTCCCTACTGCTCGTGTTCTTTGGACCTGCACATGCAAGGGCTTCTGCCCTCACAGTGCAGATGAGGGTGTCAGGTGGGGTACCCTGTGGTTGTTCCCACTGTCCTATAATCACTCCTAGATTTCTCTTTTTAGTTGCCTGGTTGGCATGAAGGTGAGGGGTTATCTGCAGACAGGGTCCAGGAACTCTTCCAGCATGGGCTGGGGCTGTGGAGAGAGGCCCCTCTTCTGCCAGAGCAACTGAAGGTGCGTGGCACTGCCTTCAGATCAAGGGGGGAAGCCTGCCCCTGGAACGCCCTCTGTGAGTCACGGAGAACAGCGAGTGGCTTCCTTATTCTGTCTGTGCAAGACATTGGCAGGCTTGACCATAAATAAAATTTAATAGTACGCTCAGTCATCAGTTTGCGAGCAATTATCTATGGAATGTTGCCTTAATTAGCATCTAGCCAAATTCCTAAATATTTGTTGGTTTTCAGGTAATTTTTATAGAAGAAGATGCAATTGCTTTTCAGATTGACATTTTATTTATTTATTTATTTATTTGTTCATTTGTTTTTCATTCTTGCATCCTGCCCTTCCTCCTGAAAGAGCATGAAAATTCAATCCCATCAATTCTAACTTAATAAAGTTAATTTTATAACGTGAAATGGTGCTATAAAGATCAAGTAATTTTATTATTTCTCTACAAGACTCTCCTGGACTCTGTGGGACAAATTCTTCCATAACTGCTTATGTTGTGGCCACCTCCACTTCCTTGCCCCAGTGAGAATGTTTCTGTCTTCCACAGATTCAAGCAATGATCAGGATGCATATGGCCCGAAAGCGGTACAAAGATCGGCTGCAGTACTTCCAGGATCACGTAAGATCACGTGGTGACAGTTTGGGGTTTGTTTTGCCAGCCAATCAGTAGAAACTGCCAGCACCTGCTCCTACTTAACTGCCTGCTTCCTCAAACTGGGACCAGCAGGGTTTCCATCAGCTGTTGGGGTACACCACAGGGGAGTAGGTAGTCAACCAGCCAAGCAGGGGCGTCATTAGAGGAGGCCCACCTGGGCACGGGGCACCGATCTTTTGAGCTGTCCTAATTGCCATTTTTTTAACATTTTCCCATTGACTTGCATTGGAAAACAAAAACGGCGGTAACTTTTTTAGTTTGTATGATAAATACATGGAATTTGGAGGTTTGGTAGCCCCCATGGAACTGATTGAATCTGCCAAAATTCAGGCAGTTAGTTCCAGTGGCTTTTGTGCTAGTCACAGGTATAATTTGCTATTTTCAAGAAAATCTGTCAAAGCAAAGAGCTATATATTTTTTTGTGCTTCCACATACATGCATAGAATTTGGGGATCTGCCAGCCCTCATAGAGCTGATGGAACCTGCCAAATATCAGGCATTTATGTCCAAAAGTGACTTTTGCGCTAGTCACAGGTAAAGTTTGCTATTTTCAAGAAAACCTGTCAAAGTAAAGAGCTATAATTTTTTTGTGCTTCCATGTATGTGTATGGAATTTGGGGACCTGGAAGCCCCTATAGGGATGACTGAACCTACCAAATTTCAGACATTTAGGTCCAGTGGCTTTTGCGCTAGCCATGTGTAAATTTTCCTTCTCTCAAAGTCTAAAACAAAAAGTAAAAACTGTCAAGTCACCCAGGGGATTAGAGATCCTAATCAGAAGGTGTTTAAGGTAACCATTAGGAGGTCGCTATCCCTAATCTCTGGTGTAGGGTTTTTTTGAGGTGCAAAAAACCTCTCTTCCCCTACTTCTGTAATTTTCAGAACCATGGTCCACAAGGAACATAGGGAGATAAATATGTCTTCTTTTGGAGACCTCAAAATGTCAAGGCCACCCTTTCACAAAAGCCCTTGTGGCTATCATTCTGAAATTTGGCAGACATGATCTCCACTGATGGGGCAATGCATCCTGAATTTTTTATCCAATTCTTCCAAGGAATTAAAACATTATTGGCAGTTCCCTTTAAAAGAAAATGAAAATATAAACCTTGCACCTATTTTTTTCTGACATTGGGCAGGTGTAATCCCCTTCTAGGGGGCCACTATGCCTGAAATTATCATCCAGTTCTGACCAAGAGAAAAAAGTTACAGGTTTTTTTCTAATTTCCCATGGTAATTATAAAGAAAGCATAAAGACTCAGGTTTGGTGCTGAGCTGAAGTGGTCCGACTACAAATTGGCCAGAGCAGAAGTAGGATGTTTTCCAAAATGCTGAATCGGGGTCTGAGTTGAAGTGGGGTGGGGGGTCAGTGTGCACTTCTTATGTATGTATGCAGTCTATACACACACAGAAGCACACTGCATTCACGCACCACACACACAAATATTAGATGTGCGCTTAGACTCGTGTGTGTGTGTGTGTATGTAAATATGTAAATTTGTGTTATGGGCCTGTGCCCTGGATCTTTTAAGGCCCTAGCAACACCCCTGCAGCCAAGCCCCCAGTTTCCACTGGCCTGTCCTAACTTCCTTCCCTGCTTTTGGTAGCATGTAACTAAACAGTCTAGACAGCATGGTGAAAGAAAAACAAACAACCCCTCTCTTGGGCTTGGCCAGAAATCAGCTTCCAGTTTGACTTTCAGAAATCAACTTCCAGGGAACATCAAGAGACAAAGTTTACTACAAGAGTATAAAAAGGGAAAACAAAGTAGGCACTAAAAAAGACAAAATAAAAAGTTTGCTGGCCTACGATAAACTCTTTATAATAAATTAGTCACATGTAGGAATCATACACAGCATTTGCAGTTAGTCAGGAGAGGCAGTGAAGATTCAATCGAAGGATCCTATTACACAAATATTTCATAGAACAGTAGGGTTGGAAGGGGCCCACAAGACCATCGAGTCCAACCCCCCACCAAGTGCAGGAACCCAAGCCAGAGCACCCCCAACAGACAGCTGCCCAGCCTCGTCTCGAATGCCTCCAGTGTGGGAGAGCCCACCGCCTCCCCAGGGAACTGGCTCCGCCATTGTGTTGCTCCAACAGTCTGGAAGTCCCTCCCGATGTCCAGCCGGAACAAGGGAGGGGCAGGAGTAATTAATTATCACCTTTTGGCTAGAGATAAAACTGGAAAAATGCAGCTTGAAGAGAAATGGCGTTGACCAACTCTAACAAACTAAATACATCTGATGGCCCAAAAAATATGTACATTGTTTAGGGACCCATATGAGAAACAAGTTCCCCAGCCAAAACTGCCTGCGGCTGTAGGGAGATGGGCACAGAGAGGCAACTCAGCGCTGCGAACCCCTTTTGCTCACACGAACACATTGTTGTATGCCTGCGTTGGGACAGAATACCCAAGCGTCTGCTCTTGTCTCCTACCTAGATCAATGACATTGTGAAAATCCAGGCCTTCATCCGTGCTAATAAAGCTCGCGATGACTACAAAACCCTAAGTGAGTACTATGCGGGAAGGAGGGAGGCTCACGTGGCTGTGTCAGTCATGTTCTTAACTGCAACTCTTAAGGGAAGAATCTGTGGCTTTTCCTTTGTGTGGCAACCAGACGGTGCAGTCCGTGGGCCAACGGAGCCATATGCCAGGTGATTGTACTATTGGGGGATGAAGGTTCCAAGGAGTAAACCCTGTAATGTAGAATGGGAAATGCACCCTTGACCCCACCCTGGTGGCTGATTGAACTCCCTTGTTGTGATCCTTCGATAACTGGCATTGCAAGATTACCATGGCAACAGCTGCATCTGGCTCTGGCTTTCTCTGCAGTCTCGGAAATGGTGCCACAGCATGCCAAAGTTAAGAAGTGGATCACACTGTATCACTTACCCCTAATCTGTTTCCTAGCTGCTTGCAGTCCATGTCTGGCCCGTTGACACTTCCCATCATAATTGCACGTGGCTTCTTTCTGGAGATCCACTTTCATGAGAATGGGAAGCTCCCAATTTCAAATAAAGGGTTGCCCTTTTGCGCCAGCCAAACACATCCAGCATCACTGAGATGGGCAATCCCTTCACTGTTCTTTGGCTGGCGTCTTTCTCCCTCCACAGTCAGTGCCGAAGACCCACCTTTGGCCGTTGTCCGGAAGTTTGTCCACTTGTTGGACCAAAGTGATCAAGATTTCCAAGAGGAGCTAGACCTAATGAAGCTGCGCGAGGAGGTCGTGACCTTGATTCGGTCCAATCAGCAACTGGAGAATGACCTCAACCTCATGGACATAAAAATTGGGTTGCTGGTGAAAAACAAAATCACGCTGCAGGTACGGCACGCTCTCGCTGGGAGGGAGGCTGGGAGGGTTGCAAGCCCAGGGCCCTGTTGTAGCGCCAGCAAATTGTACACAAGCAACAGTAACTGCACATGGTAGACTCTGAAGATGTTTGTTGGTAATAAGTTCATAAGAAAAGGATTTCCCTCTAGAAATTAATAAGACAAGAATTTATGTATTTATTTATTACATTTCCAACCCTCCCAAAAGCCAAAACTCTCTGGGCGGTTCACAAAGATTGAAACCATAAAATACAGCCAGAATTGCCCTGCCAGCTTTCATTAATGATCCACGCGTTGCAGCTGAATGCTGTTTAGACACGTGTCCCACAGAGGCTTGCAAGCTGGGCACAATGGCTGTATCCGTCTTCTGATGTGTCCCATATAACCAGCAGGCACAGGCATTGCGCCTCTGAATATGGAGGTTGTTTCATTAGCTTCCAGCAGACAACTGGACCCTCAGCAATTAAAGCAACATCTAAATCCCCAAGACAGGAATTGCCAGATTCAGCTCTTGACTTGTGTAGCTTTGGAAAGCACTTTGATTCTCTGTGTCCGTGTGTTGCTGTTTCAATGACAGATTTACTGATATTATTCAGCATGGAAGAAAATCTTACATTTGAAGGCCAGAAGGCACCTCTAAAGATCTGGCCAAATCAATTATATGATTAATTTCCAAGTCTGCCCAAGATCCAGTTTTTATTAGCATTGTCCACCCCAACCTCCCACATATAGGAGACTAGGCAGGTATGAATGGGCGGAATGGCGTAACACTGAATTCCTCCCCACCTTTCATTCCACAGGATGTTGTGTCTCACAGTAAGAAGCTTACTAAAAAGAATAAAGAGCAACTCTCAGACATGATGATGTTAAACAAGCAAAGGGGAGGCTTGAAGGCTCTGAGCAAAGAGAAGAGGGAAAAACTGGAGGCCTATCAGCATCTCTTTTATTTGCTGCAGGTAAGGAAGGAGTTGCCTCTTTTAATTCTTAGTTGTTGGTGTCTCTTTGTCTTGTCTTCTCCATGAGCTTCTTCATGATCTCCTTCCTGTTTTGCTGCAGACTAACCCAACTTACCTGGCTAAGTTGATTTTCCAAATGCCACAGAACAAATCCACAAAGTTCATGGATTCTGTGATCTTCACACTGTACAACTATGCATCAAATCAGAGAGAAGAATACCTGTTATTGCGCCTCTTCAAGACTGCGCTGCAGGAAGAGATCAAGTAGGTCTTTAATTTAGCACTGATATTTAAAAACTCTCAGTGATATCCTGGCATGTAAGGATATATTTTAAGCTGACAGTCGTCTCCTCTCAGACTCTTGTTAGGAACTTGGGGTTGCTTCATCCATTCAGAAGCATTTATTCCATTCCATGGAGGAACCCTTGGCTACCTGTCATGGTCAGACTGATTGTGCTTCGAGCAGCTGTTTGTTCTTGAGGGTTTTAGCTGTTTGGAAATTATGGCATACAGGGTCAGATCCTTCAAACCACCCCACCATATCCATGTCGGGTTGTAGGGGGTGGAGGCAGCGGTGTACAACTGGGAAAGTTAGCTAGCTTTCATCTGTGTACAGGGTTGAATTGCGTGTTACAGATAATGTCATAGCTGTCCCTTCTGGAGGCTTGAGTAGGTCACCCTTCCCCTACCCCTGTAACTCTGAGAAGGGAAATCTTGGCCTGTGTGAATTTCGATTTCTCCAGCAGCGCCATGTGGGGCAATCTTCATGTTTGGGACATAGGGAAGCGGTGCTTGCACAGGTACTCCCCACTTCATGCTTTGGCAGCAGTCCTGAGGCAGCCACTTGAAGCCATCAGAAGTTGTGGCATCAGTCTAATGCGTTGTACACGTATGCACACAGAGACCTGAGTAGCCCCCTTACAGTTCATTGACTTAGGTTGCCAAGATGGCTGCTCATGGAAGGGGGAGGGGGTCATGGTTCTTTCTGGAGAAGCTTTATTTATTTATTTAAAATATTTCTTGGCCGCCTTTCAGGGCAGAAGCCCTCCCAAGGCAGCATACAGATAAATAAATAAAACACATAAAACTTGCATGATACTAAGAGCAATAAAAAATAAGAACACAATAAAAGCAACAATGGAAACAGCAATGGAAACAACAACAAAACTAGTAATGAAAGCGGCAATCATAGAAGGCCGGAGTAAAATAATACCTTTTCAAGGCCTTCTTAAAAGTCTGTTGTTGGAGCATGGCAGAACCCCAGTTGCAACTCATTCCAGAGGTATGGGGCCATTGCAGAGAAGGCCTTGTCATGTGTAGTCACCCACCTAACTGCTTTCACAGGCAGGCAAATCAGAAGGGCCTTTCTTGATGATCTAATGTGCGGGCAGGTTGATATGAATGAAGGCAGTACTTCAGGTAATTTGGTTCTGAACCACTTAAGGCTTTGTATTGTTAAGGAAATATCCAAGGCAGGTTAGGTTGAACAGTCAGGAATTCATTGAAGCACAACACAGCTGTGGGAGAGTCAGACAAAACGGAGTCTCTTCAAATACAAGAAACAGGATGCTTTTATACAGACTGAAAGTCGGAGAACAAAGAAAATACACTATGCATGCTCAAGAGTTAATTTAGCTCTGCAGCAGTCTCATCAGCACAGCTGCATTCTTATCTTCAGGGATGAGCTACTTTGGTGGATAGGAATTTTTTGCTTATAATGAGTTACAGCTACCTTCTCATGGTCAGACACATATACATTCTTTCAATCCCATCAGGCACATTGCTTGAACCAAACTACTTACATGGCCTAGTCAGGCCTACCTTCACAATCCCCCAGTTGAGCCTTTCAGGCTCACCATCTATACTTGTATTGTTATCACTTGTTTAGTCTTTTTATCTCTCTTTTTTTTCTTTACACATCTCTCTTTGCATTCTGCTGACTATTTGCTACAATTTAGCTTTATGTATAGATTTAGGCCGCGGTGGCTTAGTGGTTAAGACGCTGAACTGCAGACTGGAAGGTCGGCAGGTCAGCAGTTCGAGACCCGAGTGCTGCGTGACGGAGTGAGCTCCCGTCTTCAGTCCCAGCTCCTGCCAACCTAGCAGTTCGAAAGCAAGAAATTGCAAGTAGATAAATAGGTACCGCCTCGGCGGGAAAGGTAACAGCGTTCCGTGCACCTCGGTGTTCAGTCATGCCGGCCACATGACCACGGAAGTGTCTTCTGACAGCGCTGGCTCTTCGGCTTAGAGACGGGGATGAGCACCGCACCCTAGAGTCGGACACGACTGATTGGGGACACCTTTACCTTTTTTATAGATTTAGTAGTAGATTTAATACAACATTTAATTCAAGCAATGGTTACTTGGAACAAAACAATGCGAACAACAATTATGCTTATTACATTACACATCTTTTTTAGGTGGCTGTTTCGGGTAGATCTAGGTAATGTGGTTTAATAATTTCAGTCTGATTTAGCAGGATGTGGATCATTGGTGTGCCTCTATGGGCATGGCCTGGCACAGGGCTGCAGATCCAGCAGTTGGCTACATTCAAGTCTACTCGAATCTTGTTCACTACTTTCAAGAAAATGTTCTTTGCTTTCAGGCCACAAAAGATGCTAAGCAGCAGCAGGATGCAGGTGGGTCACATCATGAGAATGTGCCTCTGGTGGAGACTGAGACAACTCTTTCTTCACTAACAGGTGCTAGTACATAGCTAGATCTGGAAAACCAAACCCACCATCATTAATTGGAAGTTGCATCCTTTTCAAAGATATTCTTGGTGGAAAGGAACCCCCCAAAATTTACAAAACAAAGCATTACGTTTTTGGAAATATTTGCCAGGTATAAGTATAGGGATCCCACATATAACATAAATAATTCGAGGTATGGTATTGTTAAGGAAATATCAGAGGCAGGTTAGATTGAACAGTCAGAAATTTATTAAAGCACATCACAGCTGTGGGAGAGACAGGCAAAACTGTGTCTCCCCCCAAAAAGAAAACAGGATCCATTTATACAGACTGAAAGTTGGAGAACAAAGAAAACACACTGCGCATGCTCAGAAACCAATTAGAACTCAGCAACAGTCTTATCAGCACAGCGGCCTTCTTTTCTTTAGGGATGAGTTACTTTGGTGGATAGGAATTTTTTGCTTATGAGCAAGTTACAATTACCTTCTCATCGTCAGACACACACACACACACACACACACACACACTCACTCACTCAATCCCATCAGTCTCTTTACCTCTCTCTTTCTCTTCTTTTCACATTTCTCTTTGCTTTCTACTGGCCATCTGGTGCAGTTCAGTTTTCTGTATAGTTTTAGTAAGGAATCTGGTACAACATTTAATCAAAGCAATGATCACATGGAACAAAACAGTACAAACAACAATTGTGCTTATTACATGGCACACCTTGCTAGGTGGCTGTTTCTGATAGATCTAAGTAATAGGATTTAGTCATTTCAGTCTCATTTTGTGGAACTGGGATCACTGGTGTGCCCCTATGGTCATGGACTGGCACATGGCTGCAGATTCAGCAGCTGGATACATCTGAGTGTACTTGAATCTGGTTCACCACTTTCAGGAAAGTGTTCTTTGCTTTCATGCAACTGAAGGTGTCAAGCAACAGCAGGATGCAGGTGGGCCACATCATGAGAATGTGCCTCTGGTGGAGGCTGAGACAACTCTTTCTGCACTAACAGGTGCTAGGCTCGCTGCTAGGCTTATGCTCACCTCACCAGCAAGTGCTTGGCTCACTACTGGTCCTTTAGAGGTGGCTGTTTTGTAATCCAGAGGAGGCCAATGTGCCAATAGTCTAAGAAGATCTCACAAAGGGCAACAAGCCAGTACCACAATGGCAACCAGAGATGTTCTTCTCTTTCTGATCCAAAATGACTCAAAGGGCTGTGTTAGGGCACATCCAGTGTTGTCTGGCTCTGGGGCGCGTCGTCTCCAGGGGGCAACTCTTTCTTGCAGTGGGATGCGGGGATCCAGGTAGGCTGTCTTTGCGGCTTCACAGCGGTGTGAGTGGTCAACAGCACCTGATGGGGTCTTTTCCAGTGAGGCTCAAGGGAAGACTTCTTCTGATGGATGTAGACTCTGTCTCTAGGCTACAGGTTGTGACACTGTATCGTAGGAACGCCTTCACACACTTTATTAATGCTTGGTGTTAGTTCAACATAGTCTCATCCTGTAAATGCAAGTTAGTAAGATTTAATAGGTGCTGAAGACATGAAGAAGTCTCATGGGCTTCTTTATAAGGCTCTCAGGGGCACTGAGCGGTTTGTCAGTGTGACGTGGCACATATGTTTGTCAGGGCCAAAGGTAGAGCATCTGGCCATTTAAGTCCAGTTTTAGCACAGACTTCAGCTAATTTGTTCTTTAAGACTCCATTCTTTTTTTTCTACCAGCCCTGCTGGCTGGGGATGGTAGGGGCACTAGAAATGCTGTTGAATTTGCAGAGCTTTGTACATACAACTACTAATACATATTTAAAAGAACTACATTTCTTCATTTGAATGAAATCTATTTGTATGTTAAAAGAAAGCTTACACATTACTTAACTCTTTGTTCAGTCACTCTGGTTTTCAGGGGAGCGATGGGGCGCCATACTCGGAGCTGGTTATCTGAGCAGGAGGTTCACCTTCATTCTCTCAGACGAGAACAGATAACAGGCTAATTCACTCAGGATTTTATACAGCAAGTCTCACTAAGTTAGAAAACTGTCAGACAGTGCACACACTGCTGGCCCTCCTTCACCAAGGGCTTTCTCTTTTGGCAGCAAAATATATTTTCTCACAGTACAGAAAGAAGTATTCATAGAATCATAGAACAGTAGGGTTGGAAGGGGCCTACAAGGCCATCGAGTCCAACCCCCTGCTCAATGCAGGAATCCAAGTCAGAGCATCCCTGACAGATGGCTGTCCAGGCTCGTCTTGAACGCCTCTAGTGGGGGAGAGCCCACCACCTCCCTAGGGAATGGGTTCCATTGTCATATTGCTCTTACAGTCAGGACATTTTTCCTGATGTTCAGCCAGAATTTGGCTTCCTGGAACTTGAGCCCATTATTCCATGTCCTGCATTCTGGGATGATTGAGAAGAGATCCTGGCCTTCCTCTCTGTGACAACCTTTCAAGGACTTGAAGAGTGCTATCATATCTCCCCTCAGTCTTCTCTTCTCAAGGCTAAACATGTCCAGTTCTTTCAGTCTCTCTTCATAGGCTTTATTTCCAGTCCCCTGATTATCTTTGTTGCCCTCCTCTGAACCCTCTCCAGTTTGTCTGCATCCTTCTTAAAGTGCGGTGCCCACTTCTGCCACTGCAGCTCCCCTGGCCAACTCCTGTTTGCTCCCCCTGTTCACTCGCTCTGATCACTCGCTCTCTGGGAGCTTGCTTGCTTCTGTAGTCCCTGGACCAGCTGGAGCAGCGTCCTCTACACTGTTCTGCTCAGCTGGGAGGCAGGAAACAGACAAACATTCCTTATCAGATAGAAGGTACACAGTGTGAAGAGCGAGTACAGTGCATTGTTTTAGCTTCTGTGAGTAGGAAAAAACGTGGCTTCTGCTCTACGTGAATACAGCTATGAGAACAAACTCTAAAATCATGAAAATTGCTAACTTTCTAGCAAATCAGCATACTTGTGCTATTGATCACTGCAGAACCACATATGATTCTGGTCAAATTCATACCTGACTGCTTGCCAGTCTTCTAGAACTAAAATTAATACACTGTCTCCTTGAATTTTCACAGTCTATATGCAGTTGTTTGTTAAACAATTAAAACAAATCTTAAGTCATTAAGCAAAAAGACAAAGCAAGAAAATAACAACTAACACAACAATGGAACAATGCACAACACATAGGATTTCAACTCCACTTTTACCTCAGTGTACAAATATATCTCACCAGTGACTTTCAATAAAAATTTACACTTACTTAGCCCACTTTAAAATCTCATTCTCATCTTGACAGCATCATTCTAGTACATGTAGCATCTCTCAACCAACAGTGGATTCCTGCACTGAGCAGGGGGTTGGACTCAATGGCCTTGTAGGCCTCTTCCAATCCTACTATTCTATGATTCAGTTTAGCTTGCATTTTCTTCTTTGTGAAGTAACACTTACTGGGACAGACAGAAGGTTGAGCCTAAGCTACAGTACCTGTTCAGTTGTTGTTGTTCAGTCGTTCAGTCGTGTCCGACTCTTCGTGACCCCATGGACCATAGCACGCCAGGCCTTCCTGTCCTGCGCTCTCTCCCGGAGTGTGCTCAAGTTCATCTTCATTGCATCGGTAATGCTATCTAGCCATCTCATCCTCTGCCGTCCCCTTCTCCTTTTGCCTTCAGTCTTTCCCAGCACCAGGGTCTTTTCCAGGGACTTTTCTCTTTGCATTAGGTGGCCAAAATATTTGAGCTTCAGCTTCAGTATCTGTCCTTCCAATGAGCACTCAGGGTTGATTTCCTTTAGGATTGACTGATTTGACCTCTTTGCAGTCCAGGGGACTCGTAAGAGTCTTCTCCAGCACCACAGTTCGAAAGCATCAATTCTTTGGTGCTCAGCCTTCCTTATAGTCCAGCTCTCACAGCCATAGGTTACTACTGGGAAAACCATAGCTTTGATTAGACGGACCTTTGTCGGCAAGGTGATGTCTCTGCTTCTTACTATGCTGTCTAGGTTTGCCATAGCTTTCCTCCCAAGGAGCCGACGTCTTTTAATGTCATGGCTACAGTCAGACGCAGTAGCTAATACATGACCATACAGATGATCCTCAGCCAACACTCACTCTCTATTGCCAGTCACACACAGTGATTGCATCTTGATTTTTACATGGGAGAAGCTGCTGCTGCTGTAGCTTTTAGGTGGCATATCGGACAATTTGTCTAGCAGACCCATTTGATGACTAAGAGGAGTAAAAAGCTCACGCTCTCACATGGAAAAAACAATAGCCACAAACACAGATATAAAGACATTTTCTCTAAAAGCAAAAACAAAGTTACTGAGTACATTAAACACTTTATTCACATTTATGCAACTTGCTTGATCTAAATCATTGTGGCACTTTCATCCCCTTAGGGGATTGACTCATTTCTGCCCTTCTTATCTGCTACTACAAGAAGGACCATGGGAGCTACCAGGCAGCCGTCTGGGGAGCGCCACAAATGGTCAGTGTACTGAGGACAACCAGCCAGTCTCTACTTTTTCAACATTTGGTCCTGATTTTGGAGTTGTGCAACATCTTCAAAAGTTGCCATGGGAGACTGGTTTATTACTGAAAGAAATAAGGCAGTAGCCCTAGAGAGGGCAAAAAGTTCTGCCACTTAAGCAGAAGTACAGTTAGGCAAAAGAATTTTGTTCTGTTACAATATGGGAAGTACAGGCAGCATATCTCTTCAGCATTTCTTTGACAAGACCCATCCACAAAATATACACAATCTACATTAGTCAGTGGCTCATCTGACAAGTCTGGACATGGCTTTGCTAGGTGCTCAGCCACTTCTAAACAATCATAAGGGGTTCTTTCAGAAGCATCAGGCAGCAAAGAAGCAGGATTTGGAGTGGAACAACGTTGCGCTGTAATATAAATGCTACAGAGAAGCAAAATGTCATACCTGAAGAGGCGTGACTGAGACAGGTGCTGAGTCTTTGCTTTGAGAAGAAGAGCTGCCACTGAGGTACACAGACTTAAAGGAGAACATCGCACAATATTTTCAGAGGCTTGAACAAGGAAGGCAGCGGCTGCAGAATCAAGGAAAGCCCTGTAATATGTTACTGGTCAGTGTTTATTTCCATGCTTTTAGGTAAACACACGAAGAGCACAAGGATTTTTGTTATAACGAAAGAGCCCAAGTTGTTTTGGAGCAGTGGAAGCAGATTCAGCTTCGGAAGACCAGGGATCTCAGGAATATCTGAATATACTCTGTCGGGGAACAAAGATAGTGCAACCAAGTTTACACAAAAGGTCAATAGAAAGAAAAAGTTACAAACCTCTCAGCTGTCTTAGAAGTTTTGAGGAGGAGGGGGAGGAGGGGGACGCCGCTGGGTGGTGTGAAGTGTTTCCATCAGCTGGCCAGGCTGGTGGGGGCACTTGTTTTTCTAATGCTCAACTTGGCTACAGAAAAGCGGCAGCAATGCTGGAATATTTTTCCAAAAACGTCTTTCGATAATCCATGTAGTCTGCTGTAGTCTCACTTTTGTTTTGCTTACAATTGATGATCTTTTTTTTTAGCCTAATCGGTTTTCTGCAGCATCTCTCCCATACTGGAGGCGTTCAAGACGAGGCTGGACAGCCATCTGTCAGGGATGCTCTGACCTGCATTCCTGCATTGAGCAGGGGGTTGGACTCGATGGCCTTGTAGGCCCCTTCCAACCCTACTGTTCTATGATTCTATGATGCGAGCTTGGTCTAAAGTATTAAGATCAGCTGGTTCTTGATTTGGCCAGTTTGCTTGTTCCTTTAATCTAGTGTTCACTTGTTGGGGCAAAATAACTTGCATGAGTTGATTCGTGCTGGCCCAGTTAGGATTTTAACAAGTGATCACTGTTTGCAATTTTTCTCTAAATTTCTATGGCTTTTCTCTGGTGTTTCAAAATTTGACCTGGTCTTTCATTTTTTCTTGGGAGTCCTTAGGACTCCGCTGCCCAGGACTTAGGTGACCTTTCTGACGTCTCAACAGACTTATCAAAGAATGCATTGTCATTGACCCTGTGCCACCTTGGCCCTCGAGATTCCAAGGCTCCCTTTAAATGCACAATTCTGTCCAAATCAAAGGTCCCAACCTTCGGATGTTTGGACGGGTCAAGTTCCATTTCCATTTGTCCAAAACTTGCGAGTCTTAGGTCCGTAATTCCTGTACATGTACAATGAAGGTGTCCCTTTTGGGGCTGCGGAATTTCTTTGGAAGAATCCAACCCCATCCTCAATTCACACAGGAGCACACAGGAAAACGATCAGGAGGCCTCCACAGGTTGCAAGAAATGGAAGGCACTGCCAAATTCCGAGGTACAGTCAGAGATGGACTCTCACTAAATTGGAGGCACAAGCAGTCACTCACGGTCTAGGGAGCTCATACCATGGCAGAGAGTGAAGGAAAGGTTGGGTCACTCACTGCAATTTCTGTTCATTCAGGAATAATTTATTCAGGAGGTCCGTGCCTTGTCGGCTGGCTCATACCATGGAGGGAAGAAGGAAAACTCACTCACACAAGGCTCCAGCGACTATATTTGCCCTGGTCCTTTTTACCTCAATTCATACCAGGCAACTTTCATTCTGTTTTTTTCCTCAGTTCACACAAGGCAACTCTCATTCACCTGATGCCATATCCCACGGACTTCTGTACTTCTTCTTTGGAGAACAAAGAAAACGCACTACGCATGCTCAGAAACCAATTAGTACTCAGCACAGTCTTATCAGCACAGCACCCCCCAAACAAAAACAAAACAAACACTAACCAAGTGCTTAAATTACTGACTGTCTCTTTAAAGGTGGCATCTCATCAGCCAAGGCAGAATCATCCTATGGGCAGCCCCACACTGAGTCCCAGACTTAGAGATTTCAAAAGGTCTCTTACCTTGGTGCGTGCTTCTGGGATGTTCAGTGAATGGCAGTCCAAATAGGTTCAGTTCTCCTCAGCATTTGGGATCCGAGTCATGGCATCAAATTGTTAAGGAAAGATCCAAGGCAGCTTAGGTTGAACAGTCAGAAATTGCTTAAAGCACATCATGGCCGTGGGAGAGACAGGCAAAACTGTGTCTCTCCCAAATAAAAGAAACAGGATCCATTTATACAGACTGAAAGTTGGAGAACAAAGAAAACGCACTACGCATGCTCAGAAACCAATTAGTACTCAGCACAGTCTTATCAGCACAGCACCCTTCTTATCTTTAGGGCTGAGTTACTTTGGTGGATAGGAATTTCTTGCTTATGAGCAAGTTACAATTACCGTCTCATTGTCAGACACACACACACACACACTCAATCCCATCAGGCACCTTGCCTGAACCAAACTACTTCATGGCCTAGTTAGGCCTACTTTCACGGTACTCATCTTAAGTGTATTCACCTTATCCCATAAAGTCAACTTTAAAGATGCCCATCTATCTATATCTCGTGAAATATCCTTAATCAACTTGTTTAAATTTAACCTAATCATTTGAGATATATCTCTAGGGATAATTATTCCCAAATAAGTAATAAACTTTGGCCACCATCAAAATTTCCAGTTGGCTAATACATTAGAGTATACTCTATGTCCAATCGGCATTATTCTGACTTTGACCAATTAATTGCATAGCCAGACAATTCACCAAAGGTATTAATCAATTCCATCAAAGCTGGAATTGATGACTGGAGTTTCAAGATAAACAACAAAAGATCATCAGCATAAAGATTTCTTGCCTTGGTAAATTGTCGTCTTCTATCAGCAGTTATATTATTTAATATAATCAGGAAAAAGCATAGTCTTGTCCTTGGCTGGCCCCCACCGAGGCGCTCCTCTATCTCTCGCTTTACACAGGAGATATTCTTTAGTGGAGGCCCGTAGAAACTGAATGATAACTGGCCCCGCTCTAGAGCCTCGTGTGGAACCGGGAACCCGATAAGCACACTCAATATCAAGTGGAAAATCAGAAAGCAAAGCCAGTAACTCACACAGAAATTTATCCATAAACTCAGCAGGACGGAGATCTGTAGCCAACTCTCTGAGGCCGAGAATACGCAGATTAGCGCTCCGAGTGAAGGCTTCTAGTTGAGAGATTCGAGCAGTTAGTACACTGTGAGAGGCACCCATTGCAGTTTCGTGAGGAGTAACCCAGTCTTCGAGTGCATTAACTTTTGACTCCATCTTTTGAAGACAAACATTGATTGAGTCCACAGACCCTTGAAGAGTAGTGATGGAATCCTGAATCGTTTTCAGCTGTTCACGCTGTTTGAGCTTCTTTGACTGAAAAGATAACTGTGAAGACATATTTTTCATCAAAACAAGCAACTCCTCTCTCTCTATCGCTTCATTAGAAACCTTTGCTGGGGGCCAACCGGGGGGGGGGGGGGGGTAAGCAGCGTTCCCAAGGTTTTCTTTTGGTGTTGTCATTCTCCTCTCACCTCTGAAAACACAACAAGCAAATAAAAGCGCAGAAAACAAAAAGCAAAAGCTTAAGTAAGTTTAATTGCAAATACCCAGATAACGTAACGGTCCCAAAGAGGTATTTTAGTAGCCGAAACTTCAGCGAGACACAGCAAAGAGCTGATCATGATGCCATTTCCAACCAGAAGTCCTAGGCGCCTCTTAAAGAGCCATTTTTTCACCCAGTGAGTGTGCTACCCAGTTTGTGTGTTTGTAATTATGATGTTGTATTGGTTTTAATGTTTTTTATCAGTTTTATATGAATGTTTTAGCAATTATTGATGTCTTTTAATCTACAGCATAATATATTTTAATGTATTTGATTTTCCTGTAAACTGCTTAGAGACATTTTTAAATACGGTCATCAGTATAGACATTTTAAAAATAAATAAATGTGAAAATATAAAATTCAGCTGTTGCTTGGAACAGTTCAGTTCTGCATCTCCATCTGGATTTTATATTAAGAGTTTCATTGTCTGACCAGCCTTTACAACATCAGTATTATGAGCTTCTTTTCCCCCCTCCTATTCCCCACAACCGGCATTTTCCCTGATTAAGAGATCTGAAGATCTTGAAAAGTTGCATATATGGATTTTGGAATACATAAAATTAGGAATTGAAATTTGTTGGCAAGAGGTTCAGGACAGGCACAGTACATAATTAACTTTCAGCAGGGGTGGGGAACCTCTGGCCCTTCAGATGTTGGACTACAGCTCCCATTATCCCTAACCATTGGCCATGGTGGCTGGGGCTGATGGGAATTAGAACTCAACAACATCTGGGGGGCCATATGCTCCCCAACCATGATTTAGAGGATTCATTAGCCACCACTGACTTAAATGTGTGTTTTATTTTCTTTTTAAGGGTTAGACAGATTCATGGAGTTGGTTGGTGTTGGTCCTGCTAGGTACATGGAACCTTCATGTCCACAGGCACTACATCTCCAAGTACCAGATCCTGCAGACAAACATGGGATGGTCATTGGCATCATGTCTTGTTTGTGAGCTGCGCAGGGGGTACAACTGACTTGTTCGTTTGGAGACAGAACGTTGGGTTAGAAGAACCTTGGGCCACAGTGGGGCTGTTCTTTTCCTCCTCCAGATCAAAGGTGGATCAACTACATGAGATTGTAACTGGAAACCCCACTGTGATCAAGATGGTGGTGAGCTTCAACCGTGGGGCTCGTGGGCAGAATGCCTTGAGGCAGATTCTAGCACCCGTTGTGAAGGAGATCATGGAGGACAAGTCTCTCAATATCAAAACTGATCCTGTGGATATATACAAGTCGTGGGTCAACCAGATGGAGTCACAGACTGGAGAAGCCAGGTGTGGGGACTGGTCAAGCTCAAGCATTTTTGTTGTTTAAGATGTTTGATGTGCCAAAAAGATCTGGAGAGCGAACCCAAGACTAGTGCACCACAGCTCCTGTTGAGGTTTGCGAGTGGCATACAGGTTCATTGGGTTGCATGGTTTATAGGTATTGATCAGAAGTGCTCCATTCTCCTTTTTCTGGAAAACCTAAAAGAAGCCATTCACTAATAAATAAGAGGGATTTTTTTTAGTGGAGGTATCACACCGGTTGTCTTAAGGTGTATTCTACATCCATGCCATTGTTCCATGGAATGCTCAGATCAGCTTAGAACCCATGAGGCAGCTTGGTTGTGGTCATGAGAACCTGTATCTTCCTAGAAACCGGGGTGGGGGGTGGGGCGGGGAGGCCAACTGCAACACCATCCTCTGTTTCAGAATAGTGGCTGCTTGCTAAAAAGGCAGCCATCTTCTCTTCCTGCTTCTGAATCCACAGAAGGGCAAACTGGTTCTAGAAAATGTCCTTTTAAAAAAAAACTAACTCCCCAGGAAGGGAAATTGAGAAAAAGCTGCATGCTTCTTTCCTCCTGCTTTAGTGCACTTCTCAGGGGGCAGCCATTCTAATGTTCCCTGGTCACGCCCCCTTCCCCCCAACTACCAACTGTGTTAGCGGTCTCCCAGTCTTTATGCTGTTTCCCCCTCATTCTAGAAGGCTGAAATGCCTCTCTTGGGCTTATCTCCTGGCAGAAAGGGCTGGAAGCTACTGCTAGGTTGGGGGGGGTGTAATTTTGGCTCCATCCCTTTTGCCTTTGGCCTACCCCCTTTGCCCTCAGCCCTGCCCACCACTAGAATTCAGCCCCCAAGAGCTCCTCCAGAATTGAATGTGGTCCCTGGGCAGAAAGAGGCTCCCATAAAGGCACAGCACCTCCAAAGTGGAATGTGGACAGGGCCCACTTGAACCCCCAAGTCTCACCTGTGGCTTTTCCTGGCAGCAAGCTGCCTTATGATGTTACACCAGAGCAAGCCCTGGCCCATGAAGAGGTGAAGACTCGTCTGGATGCCTCCATCAAGAACATGCGGACAGTGACAGACAAATTCCTGCTGGCCATCATCAGCTCCCTGGAAAAAATCCCGTGAGTGTCACAGGCTGCTGCTAAGGCAAAGGTGGGCAAAGGCTCCCGTCCTGGTCTCCTCACTTCCTGTTCCCTCACTATCTTGTCCCTTCTGCAGTTATGGAATGCGCTTCATTGCCAAAGTCCTGAAAGATTCCCTTCATGAAAAATTTCCTGATGCCGGCGAGGATGAACTGCTGAAGGTGAGAAAAGTAATGCCTTAGCTGCCTTGTGTCTTGTCAGAGTGGCCTGGCTGGGCTCAAGGGAGAGAGTGTGCTGGCTCTGACAATGGGTTGAGGAGGGAGACTTGCTGCTTCTGCCGCATCTGTCTCTCTTTCTGCTGGGCTTCTTCTCTAAAAGGGAAGATCACACTTTTTTCAGTGGCAGCCTATGCCAGCTCTTCCTTCCTTTCTTAAAGAGAGCATGTCAGGTGAAAAAAGTTTTGATGGGTGTGTGATGGATGGTCATTGGCTTGGATACTTTTTAACCTTTAGCTGTATTTAAAGCCAAGAAAATTCACATGATGACTTTTTAGTTGCATGAATTGGTTCAGTGAGCCTGCCTTGTATTCAGGCTTGGTGGTATTGTGCATGGAAAAGAGCAACCATGAATGATACCTGGCAGTTTCTCTTTAAAGATAGAAAGCAGTCTTGCACCTCTTCCTGAAGACCTGAATGCTGTTTTCTTCTCTCTTCTAGTTCTGTGCTTTCCCACACTGAGGCATCGAATCTAGGCTTTCTCTGCAGGTGAATTAAATTTTTTAAGTGTACATTTAGGTGGGAAACAGAAGGTCTCCATGTGGAGTAGCTTCCAATGAGAACCATGTAGCAGCAGCTGAGATTTAGTGTGGTAGCACTCTGCGGTGGACTTCACTGGAACAGCCTCTTGAGCCATTCTGGTTATGGGTCCCCCACAGCTGTGGCTTGAGAGTGACTGTGATCATGCCATCTTACACCTTTCCCGTTCTGCAGGCGCTTCATGATTCCCCATCATCCCTATGGAGAACTATTTCAGTGAGAAAGGAACAGGGGTTTTAAGGATTGGATAATGAGCTCAGCTGTACTTTGCTCAGCTGAACTTCCTAGTTCATGGTTTTCTTCAAACCTCTAGGCAAGAGGAGGCGCCTGCATGGAAGAAAGAGTGGCTAAGATGGGCTTCCCTGTCTATCTCTGAGTTGCCAATACACAATGGCCCCCAAAGTTCTGGATTATTAGCCACAAAGTAGAGCCTGGAGATATTCAACCTTAGAATGCCTATGCTGTGCATTATTTGCTAAGTAGTTTCAGCTTTTCTTGCCTTTTCTGTTTCTGAGAAGAAATTTTCGCAATTTTCAGTTAACTGCCTACAAAAGTGAAAAGAGCAGCTGACTGTCCTCTACAAATGTCTGCAACTTTCTTTTCCTTCTAAAGACCTATTGTCTCCCCTCTCTATGTCTGTGCAGCTGAGCAAGTTGGAATTTGGGGGACAGATACAGTGAATGTTATTTGCTCTAGAGAGATGTGGTCACAGGGAAGCCGCTTAAGCCGGTTGGTGTCCTCTCTTCACAGATTGTAGGCAACCTTCTGTACTATCGCTACATGAACCCAGCCATTGTAGCTCCTGACGCCTTCGACATCATTGACTTGTCTGCTGGGGGACAATTGACTACAGACCAACGGCGAAACCTTGGTTCTATTGCAAAAATGTTGCAGCATGCAGCATCAAATAAGATGTTCCTGGGGGATAATGCACATCTTGGTATCATTAATGAATATCTATCTCAATCCTATCAGAAATTCAGGTACAGAATTCTAGGTAATGGGTAAAAAGTCTGGTGGAGGGTATATTTTGAAAGTAATGAGGCTGGCAGGGGTAATCAGAAATGCAGTGAAATATTCAGCACCTACAGGGAGTAGGAGATCTGCATTGGGTCACACCTTCTCCTGCAAAACCCCACAAACAGGCTGCTTCCAGCATAGCAGAAAGGCGCTGGGCGGCTGTAGGTCTGCGGCATCAGTGTCTGCACTGGCGCAGTGCGGCTTTGCATGAGCACAGCACTGTGACGTTGCTTTGGGGGCGGCATGGGGGGGGATTTTAAAAACGTAATACATTTTTTAATAATGCAATTCTAAATAAGTGAAAGGATAAAAACGCTAAAAAATCAACTCTGAACATTTCCACATTGTACTACAATGCTCCGGGTGCTTTGCTAAAACCAGGAAGCATACTATTTGGAAGGAAGTTGTGCTATTTTTGCACCTTTATCAAAAATCAAGTCACACTTAAAAGAAAAATGGTTGCTGGAATACCTTGCAGTCCCGTCTCCAAGGAACACAATCTGTCTGGGCAGAAATGCCAAATCACATATTTGCAGCCACAAAGCAAAACAAAATACCCATTTCACAGAAGGCAAACTGGTGATGCTCAGAGAAATGCACACAGGTAACACAGGGCACAGGCAAAATATCCCCTCCCGCTCCCTGCCGTCTCCTTGAGCCCCCCAGGGTACTCACTGCCGTCCCCTCTAGGCCTCCAAGATTCTCCCCACGTCATAAGAACATAAGAAGAGCTATGCTGGATGAGACCAAGGGTTCATCTAGTCCAGCCTTTTGCTCACACAGTGGCCAACCAGTTGTTGACCAGGAAACCACAAGCAGGGCATGAGCGCAACAACACCCTCTCACCCATGTCCCCAGCAAGTGGTGTACATAGGCTCACTGCCTCTGGTACTGGAGGTACCACAGAGCCATCAAGACTAGTAGCCATTGATAGCCTTCTCCTCCAGGAATTTGTCCAACCCCCTTTCAAAGCCATCCAAATTGGTGGCCATCCTGTGGTAGAGAGTTCCATAGTTTAGATATGCGTTGTGTGAAGAAGCCCTTCCTTTCATCTGTTCTGAAGCTCCCCATCAGTCAACTTCACGGGATGGCCCCACTGGGCTCCAGGATTATGAGAGAGGGAGAGAAACGTCTCCCTCTCCACATTCTCCACACCAGGCATAATTTTGGACACCTCCCCTCAGCCTCGCAGCTCGCCCTTTTTTCTGGGCAGCTGGGCGTGCTCCAAAATGCCCGGCATCTCCACTTCCTGAGCAGGCCTCTTGGGCCCCTGTGATGCTGTCGGCCCGTGCCTGCTGCCGCCCAGCATCTGTTGGTCTCGCAGAGGCCTCTAAGGCCGAGCCCAGCCCACCCAGCGCTGGAAAGGCCGCCGGCTTGCTTGCTTGCTTGCTTGTGCTAGTGGTGGGACAGCAAGGCAGGGTTAACCCTCTCTTGCCTTCCGGAAGGCGCTTCTTCCAGGCTGCGTGCGAGGTCCCCGAACTGCAAGATAAGTTCAATGTTGATGAGTATTCCGACCTGGTGACGCTGACAAAGCCAGTGATCTATATTTCCATTGGAGAAATAATCAACACGCACACGGTGAGTCTTCTGCATATTATCTTCACGCTATTGGTCAGATCTGGAAACCTCCATGTGAGCCCCACCCAATGTAATAGAAAAGTTCTTTTCTAAAGCAGAATGGACACCAGATGAAATTTCAGCTAATCTGTTAACTCTGTTACCCCTAAACCAGCTGCTTTTGGATCACCAAGATGCAATTGCCCCTGAGCACAATGACCCCATTCACGAACTTCTGGATGACCTGGGGGAGGTTTCCACCATCGAATCTCTGATAGGTGAGCCTTTTTTGATTGAGCAGTGAGAAACCTCTGTGGTGGTTAAAATGCCTGCCGCAAACAATTCAAATACTGATGCTGATGTTTCACATTTATAAAAGAGGTATTTTAAAAATTAAAAGAGGGGTTATCATGGAATCGTAGAATAGTAGAGTGGGAAGCGGCCTACAAGGCCATCGAGTCCAACCCCCTGCTCAATGCAGGGATCCAAGTCAGAGCATCCCTGACAGGTGGCTGTCCAGCCTCATCTTGAACGCCTCCAGTGTGGGAGAGCCCACCACCGCCTTGGGTAATTGGTTCCATTGTCGTATTGCTCTGACAGTCAGGAAGTTTTTCCTGATGTTCAGCCGGAATCTGGCTTCCTGTCACTTGAGCCCATTATTCCGTGTCCTGCACTCTGGGATGATCGAGAAGAGATCACGGCCTTCCTCTCTGGGACAATCTTTCAAGGACTTGAAGAGCGCTATCATATCTCCCCTCAGTCTTCTCTTCTCAAGGCTAAACAGGCCCAGTTCTTTCAGGCTCTCTTCATAGGGCTTTGTTTCCAGTCCCCTGATCATCTTTGTTGCCCTCCTCTGAACCCTCTCCAGTTTGTCTGTATCCTTCTTAAAGTGCGGTGCCCAGAACTGGACACAGTACTCCAGATGAGGCCTAACCCATGCTGAGTACAGGGGAACTAGGACTTCCCAGGATTTGAAAGCTATGCTTCTATGAATGCAGCCCAAAAGAGCATTTGCCTTTTTTGCAGCCACATCCACTGTGGGCTCATATTCAGCTTATGATCGACAACAATTCCAAGATCCTTCTCGCTTGTAGTGTTGTTGAGCCACGTATCCCCCATCTTGTAACGGTGCATTTGGTTTCTTTTTCCTAGGTGCAGAACTTGGCATTGATCCCTATTAAATGTCATTCTGTTGTTTTCTGCCCAGCGCTCCAGTCTATCCAGATCACTTTGAATTTTGTTTCTGTCTTCCAGGGTATTAGCTATCCTTCCCAATTTTATGTCATCTGCAAATTTGATCAGCATTCCCTGCACCTCCTCCTCCAAGTCATTAATAAAAATGTTGAAGAGCACTGGGCCCAGGACTGAGCCCTGCAGTACCCCACTCGTTACCTCTCCCTGATCTCCCCGATTTGCGTTCCTTATTTGGTCGCTGTAGTCTACGTAAAGATTTAGGTAGACTACAGCGAAAATACGGGCAACGCAAATAGCGTTGCCCTTATTTTCGCCGTAGTCTATGTAATCTTTACGTAGACTACAGCAACCAAATAAGGAACGCGAATGGCGGCTCCCTATGGGGGCCGCCATTAGCCGTACGCGCTTTTTTTTTTTTTAAGTCACCCGTGATAGGCTACGTGACGATTTACGTAGCCTATCACGGCTGACTTTGCAAATCTAGCCGTGATAGGCTACGTTAATTGTCACGTAGCCTATCACGGGGGCGTTTTTTTTTTTTTTACTTTTCTTGGAATGGCGGCGGCGGCAGCCCGTCGAAAGACCGGCTGCCACCCCCGCCCCTGACAAAGACCTGCCAAACCGCCGCCAGGACCCGCCGCCGGGAGGGACATTCGGGAAAGGTAAGTCCCATCCCGGGGGGGGTGGGGGTGGAGAATTTCTCCCCGAAACTACTTCAGGGGGCCGAATACGTTGGCACTCGGCCCCCCCGAAGTTTCGGGGAGAAATTCTCCCCCATCCCTAGCTCCAGGTCTTGTTTTTACTGACTGTAGCTTCTACTGACTGTACAGTTGGAAGCTACTGACTGTAGCTTTTCCATCTTTGGCTGCAAAGTACATAATCAATCTGATTTCGATATTGACCATCTGATGATGTCCATGTGTAGAGTCGCCTTTTGTGCTGTTGGAAAAGAGTGTTTGCTATGATCAGCGTGTTCTCTTGAGAAAACTCTATTAGCCTTTGCCCTGCTTCATTTTGTACACCAAGGCCATGCTTGCCTGTTATCCCGGTGATTTCTTGACTTCCTACTTTAGCATTCCAATCCCCTATGATGAAGAGGACATCTCTTTTTGGTGTTAGTTCTCGAAGGTGTTGTAGGTCTTCATAGAACCGATCAACCTCAGCTTCTTCGGCCTCAGTGGTTGGGGCATAGACTTGAATTACTGTGATGTTGAATGGTTGCCTTGGATTCATACTGAGATCATTCTATCGTTTTTGAGATTGTACCCCAGTACTGCTTTTCCCACCCTTTTGTTGACTATGAGTGCTACTCCATTTCTTCTCAGGGATTCTTGCCCACAGTAGTAGATATGATGGTCACCTGAATTAAATTCGCCCATGCCTGTCCATTTGAGTTCGCTGATTCCCAAGATGTCGATGTTCAATCTTGCCATCTCATGTTTGACCACCTCCAGCTTACCTTGATTCATTGATCTGACATTCCAGGTTCCTAAACAATATTGTTCTTTACAGCACCGGATTTTCTTTTCACCACCAGACACATCCACAGCTGAGTGTCCTTTCGGCTTTGGCCCAGCCGCTTCACTCTTTCTGGCGCTACTTGGAAATGCCCTCTGCTCTTCCCCAGTAGTATATTGGCCACCTTCCGACCTGAGGGGCTCATCTTCCGGCATCGTATCTTTTAGCCTTGTGACACGTTCCTTGGGGTTTTCTTGGCAAGAATATTGGAGTGGGTTGCCATTTCCTTCTCCAGTGGACCACATTTTGTCAGAACTCTCCACCATGACCTGTCTGTCTTGGGTGGCCCCACACGGCATAGCTTATGGCTTCACTGAGTTACACAAGCCCCTTCACCACAACAAGGCAGTGATCCATGAAGGGGCAGTTATACCTATCAAGTCATAATTTCCCTCCTGTATTAAGAGTTCAAGTTCGTTCTGTTTATTTCCCATACTCTGGGCATTAGTATATAGACATCGAAGACCATGTGCTTCATAGTCTGGCTTTCTTCCTACATGTGTCTGAAGACTATGATTGGGTGCTATCAGAGCTGTTCTCTCCATTGCAGTGCATGCGCCTATGTCCATTGTTACCCCCAACATTACATCTCCCTTCCCCGTAGGATTCAGTTTAAAGCCCTCCTGATGAAGTTCTTCATGCTGTGGCTAAACACATTGTTCCCATCCTTTGTGAGGTGCAACTCGTCCCTTGCCAACAGCCCATCTTCCAGGAAGTGTAGCCCGTGGTCCCAGAATCCAAATCTCTCTTGTCGGCACCACCTTCGTAGCCAGTCATTCACCTGGAGTATTTTTCTTTCCCTTTCTATCCCTCTTCTAACTACTGGAAGGCTGGATGAGAAAACTATCTGGGCCCCAAAGTTCTTGAGTTTCCTTCCCAAAGCTTCAAAGTCTGACGTGATTTCTTCGTAGCTCTGCTTGGCGGTATCATTTGTTCCCACATGGATGAGAAGAAAGGGATACCTGTCAGTGGGCTTTATGAGTGCAGGCAACCTTTCAGTCATGTCTCTAATCCGTCCTCCCAGGAGACAACATACCTGGCGAGTCCACGGGTCTTTGTGACATACTTGGGTCTCGATCCCACGCAGCAAGGAGTCTCCCACTACTGCCACTCTTCTCTTCTTCTTCTTGTAGGCCTGGGTTTCATCGCCTCTGTTTGACTGATCTTCAGCCTCTTGCTCACTCTCATGCAGGTTCCCCTGTGATTCTTCCTCTGCAGGCTGTCCTCCAGTCTCACGCTGGAGACTGTAAGACCCCTACACACAGGAGTCCCAAGCTGACCCAGGTTTAAGGTTCAAGAATAGTAGTGGTGAGGCAGGGTCCCTGCTTGTCGGAGTAATTTCTTTTACAGGATTACTACATGACAGGGGTCCAAGCCATATCCTCATTTGATGGAAAGTCCAGGCAGAATGGCTTTCAGGCAGTCAAGGTAGAGCCGCTGTTCCCTGGTAGGGAACCAGATGAAGTCCCAAAGTCCTTGTTTAGCAACTGTTTCCAGCTTAGAGTTTCCATGTTACAAGATTCTCTGGAAGCACAAACAGACCAGGCAGAAAGTGTTCAGCAGGAAAGACCAGTGCAGGTGAGGACAGGTTCTAGGCAATAAAAGATACTGATATATCTCCAGTGTGTGCATCAGCTTATAAACAAGGGAGTGGCTCCTAGTCCATTATTCCGCTCTGACAAGCACAACATTAAAACAGGGTGTTTCTGCTGTGCCCTCTTGAGCTGATGCTGAGAGCTGTGACGTACCCTTACGCCGCCCTCCTCCCCTCGTACTTGTTTCCCACGGAAGATTTCTCGAGTAATAAATCAGAACCCAGCTCAAGGCTGCGTCTTGCAGCTGCATCTGATAAGGCATCTTATTCTTCTGATGTTCACCCACTTTTTCAGCAGTAATTAGCTGAGAAGTTTGAAAAAGATGCGCTCACATGGCTGCTAACTTTCCTTGGCTGTACTGGATTTTACTTTATGTTTACTGAATCTGAAACAGACTTTGGTTCAGAGGCTGCAGAGCCTACTGGGCCAGGGCAAATCCCAACACAGGGCTGCTTGCAGGCATTTGTCATCACTGTAACCAGCTTGCCAGAATCACGGCCTGCCCACTGCTGCCAGTCTTGCCATTCCTCCATTAGCCCCACCCCGATCATTGCCCCAACACAGAGATTACAGATGTTTTCCTTCCACTTCGCTGCTGACCATCCATGTGCTATTTAGTGAGGCCTTTGACCCGAGTCTCTGTCTTTCCTGCCTTGTTCCTCGCATTGCATAAGCCGGGGCTGGGCAGACAGGGAGGCCCATTGGTAGGTGATTCTTATGTCCAGGACTTGGTGTACAGTCTGCTCTGAATTGGGTTGCTGGTTTCCCCCTGGAAGAGCACGTGCGTAGCTTGGGGGTACTTCTTGATTCAGTCTTGTCGGTTGAGTCCCAGCTACATCTGGTTTGCCAGCTACAACCGTTCCTCGACAGGGATTGTCTGGCCACAGAGGGTAAACTTCCAGTTGGATTTCTGTAATGTGTTCTATGTGGGGCTGCCCTTGAAGATGACTCAGAAGCTTCAGCCTAATGCAGAATGCAGCGGCTAAGATTGTAACTGGTATGGACAGATGGAGTCATATTATGCCAGTTCTAAAAGAGCTGCACTGGCTGCTTATTCACTTCTGAGTCAAATTTAAGGTGCCCAGATTCAAGGTGCCTGTTACAAAAAGCTGTTTTAGTTAGAGCGATGGCATCTTAAGCGCCTTGTCTCTTGCTTGAGCTACTCCATCTTCTGAAGAAAGGCTAATAATTCTCTCAAATACCTATAAGTCAACCGTACTTTTCCATCCATCTTTATCCCTTCTGGCAAAAGCTACTGGTTGAACTCAGGGTCGGTGGAGCAGTGCCTGCTCCAGGAAAGGCACGGCTGGTGTCCACAAAGAGCAGAGCTTTCTCAGTTGTGGCTGGATCTCCGCACCCTTCGAGGAACGTCATTTGCCCCCTTGAAACTCTGACCTTCAGAAAACAGGCGAAGGTTTTGCTCCGTGTGCTGGCAACCTGGCCTTTTCTGTGGTTACATCTAGACTGTGGAACTCCGGTCTTCTGGAGGCTCAATCTATCTTTCACCAGCTCGGGCATTCAACCTTCTGTGTTGCTAATGCTTTTTATGTGTCAGAGGCTGCCCCTGTTGCCTACTGAATACTCCAGTAGCCCAAATAAGCACTCAGACAAAAGGGCTGCTTTCCAAGGCTTTAATTCCATGTATCCTAATGAGGCATACAGATGCTAATTGCTTGAGACTCAGAGAAACTACAAAGGAACAGCCATCTAGGGGTTTCTAAGGGTTAGGATATCAGTTGATCTCCATTTGGGAAAAACGCGGCAATTCTCTGAATTTAAGGGGTGGGAGGGGAAGATCTCCCCCTCCCCGCAATGCTTCTGGGCGCAGCTGTTGACGTCGAGCCAATCGGGCCGAGTGCCGAAGCTCGGCCCCTGCGATCTCTCGCTTGTGCCTGCATCTGCGACTTGTGTCTAAAAGTTCAGGTTGTCCCTCCCTTTCCATGCCTGGTTCACTGTCGCTCCCAGGGATGTGGGAAGGGGGGGGGCTCCCCCTCCAGCTGCGCCTCTGAAGTCTGAGAGAGTTCCTCCCCCACAAATTGTCTTTCCTCCTCAGAAATAGATCTGCGGATGCAACCCTGACATTATGATGCTTTTATGTGCCTGAGACTATGGATTTTTATCTGCTGTTGTTTTCATTGTAATCTATTTTAATTGTTTTAATTGTTATTTAATTGTTTTATTGAATTGGTCTAAGTGGGGAAAAATAGGACAGTGTTGACATGCATAGGATTGTGCTGTTAATTAATGTAGACACTTAGGAATTAAGAGTTTTATTTTGTACTGTATTTGGTAGCTGTTTTAAATGTGTGTTTATTTAAAAGTGTGTTTATTATATCCTGTGGTTTTTAGTCAACTAATCTATCCAGAAGTGGGTGATAAACATATTAAAATAAATGCAGATCATACCATCTGCTCTCCATGAAATTTTCTGATGAGTTGTTCCCCTAAAGAAATAAACGACTTTTGCCAGACAAAACATTTAAAGATTGAAATGTTTTAATGGATTTGGGGCCTAGGTTTTAATTTCTGCTTCATCTTACCTATCTCTCGTTTGTTTCCCCCATGGCTGACACATGAGCAGAAAGCAATTTCAAAAAGTGTTATAGTTAATGCTGAGAGGAGACAGATCCAAAGGAATTAAGCAAACAAACCCTCACACCCTTTCATTTTGTTTCTATCCCAGGAGAGGGATCAGGCAGCATGAATGATCCCAGTAAGGAGATGTTGGCCAAAACAGAGGTTTCTCTCACACTGACTAATAAATTTGATGTTCCTGGGGATGAGAATGGTGAGGTGGATGCAAAGACAATTCTTCTGAAGTAAGTGGCGGCCGGGGCGTCGAAGGCGCGTGGGGTGTCCCACTTCATCACTCCAGTCACCCAAGGCTTTATCATCCAGATACGTTTCCCCAGGTTAAAGAATGAGAGAAAGCTGTAGGCTGTGGGATTTTTATGCCAACAACAGCAACAAAACGTCAGGACCCCAGGTAACAGACAGGGCACACAGGTTTCAGATTCATGATACCTCAAATCCAGCTATTCTAAAGCAAGCAACCAAGGATCTCACCCCATTTAAAAAGCTAACATTAAATAACACACAATATGCTCCTTACACTACAACCTCACTCGTGGAGGAGAGGTGGTGAAAGAGGTATGGAGGAGAGATTTGGTCCATGAACATGCAGATAGCAGTCCATTTGGCAAAAGAAACTGATAAAGACTGCTTCTATGAGCATTAGAGAAAACTACATAAAATTGATTTATTGGATTCACACTTACTAGATTAGCACAAATTATGGGTGCTCACTCAAGTGAACATTGGAGAGGATGTTAAACTGTCCTCTGGTGGGCAAATTTTGGAAACTATTACAAGCAGAAATAGCAGAAGCAACAGACCCAGCTTGTTATTTGAAGAAGCCAAAACCATCTTAGAAGATGCTTCCTTCTTTAGACATCCATCTGGGAGGTGCATTCATGCTGTCAGACTTTGGAATCTTCTGAATGTGCTTTGATGGAAACAGTGGGGCAGGGCATTCTGAAATCTCAATTTTTTCCCATAATGCTAAGGAGAACCCCTGATTGGTCACTGTGCTTTATTCTGACAAAGCCAGTCTGGATTTCTTTCTGTTTGTTTATAAAGGGATCACATGATGTGCACATCATGGTCAGAAGAAGCCAGACTGGATGGTCCCTCTGTCAGCAGGGCTTGTTCTTCTCATAACTGTGCAGGAATTGGCAGCATTTCTTCTGTGTCACAATCACTGAGCTGATTCGCACGTCACAACAACAATTGGGCTGTCATGGACAAATGGCAGAGAGTGGGAACACTGCCTGCAGCACGTCAGCCTCTTCCCCTTTTAATCAACAACTTATGATCGGCTCATTTATAGGTTGTTGAGCCTGATGTGCAAACCCAGAGCTAAACATTTAGGGGTTAAACAACCCAGCTAACAAAACTCTATCCTACTCATGCATAACACATTGTTTATCTATGGGCTGTTTTTAAGTGTGAACCAAGTCATTGTGACTTCCCAACAGTGGCATGGATTTAGTCACTTTGAATCTGTGTGCTTGTCACAGCTGACTAACAAGGGCTGGAGTGGCGGAGGTCAGCTGCTGACAGGTCGCTCTATTCCTCTATTGCTGAGATGTGAGCCATCAAGGGTGGCTGTTCCCATGAACTGCGTTCTCGTAGCAGCTCCCTGACAGTGGGTACTCAGCAATGGAGATCACTTCAGTTGCAGAAGAGCTTAGCTGGGAGATGGGAGTTACAGCCCAGCAGCGTCTGGAAGGCCACACATTCCCCATTCCCGGCACAAGAGGGCATTTGTTCCCTGTGCATTTATCCCTCTTCCCATTTTGCTTTTCAGCACAAAGCGTTTAATTGTGGATGTGATCCGCTTTCAACCGGGAGAGACACTGACAGAGATCTTGGGGGCTCCAGCTGCTGCTGAGCAGGTATGGGGAAGTGTCTTGCAGCCATGCAGGTGCAGTGGGGACAACATCTGAGGGGCAGCCGTTTGTGTGCCAGGCCCGGGTGTGGATGGTGGGCTATGGCTGCCCAAGGATAGAGGGCAGGGCTGGAGCAGGTGGCATCTTGTTCGAGGGGGAACGGGAATGTGGGTCAGAAGAAATGATCCACGTTCCTGATCCCTGGGCCTTTCTGACCTTAGGAAGCTGAGCACCAGAGGGCCATGCAGAGACGTGCTATTCGAGATGCCAAAACCCCAGACAAGATGAAGAAGTCAAAAGTAGTCAAGGAGGACAGTAACCTGAACCTCCAAGAGAAGAAGGAGAAGATCAAATCAGGGCTGAAGAAGCTGACTGAGCTGGGCATAGTGAACCCAAAGAACAGATACCAGGATTTGATCAATGATGTTGCAAAGGTAGGTGCCAAGGGAAGCTGGAGTGTCTAGGAGGAACAGTAGCAACCATTGGGTTAGTTAAGGCAGAGTGGCAACTGGTTCCTGATAGATCTGTGGCAGATAAAAGCATATTCACATAGGAACCAAAACACATAGGAAGCTGCCCAGTATTGTCGACACTGAACAGCAGCGGCTCTCCAGGGTTTCAGACAGGAGTCTGAATCCCCCAGCCCTACCTGGAGATGCCGGGGATTGAACCTGGGACCTTCTGCAAGCTAAGCAGGGGCTCCCCCACTGAGCCATGGCCCCTCCCTTGGAATGTCTCAGCCCCTTGTCTCAAATAATGGCAAAGGTCTGGATCCAGACTTAGTCATGCTTAGAGACAAAATTTGAGATAAAATCATGACTAACTTAAGCCCCGTTGAGTTCATAGAATCATAGAATAGTAGGGTTGGAAGGGGCCTGCAAGACCATCGAGTGCAACCCCCTGCTCAATGCAGGAATCCAAGTCAGAGCATCCCTGTCCAGCTTTGTCTTGAATGCCTCCAGTGTGGGAGAGCCCACCACCTCCCTAGGGAATGGGTTCCATTGTCATATTGCTCTAACAGTCAGGAAGTTTTTCCTGATGTTCAGCCGGAATCTGGCTTCCTGAAACTTGAGCCCATTATTCCGTGTCCTGCACTCTGGGATGATCGAGATCCTGTCCTTCCTCTCTGTGACAACCTTTCTTAAAGTGTGGTGCCCAGAACTGGACTCCGTACTCAAGATGAGTACTGAGCTGTTAACCAACTGTGCATTTGGTTTCTTTTCCTCAGGTGCAGAACTTGGCATTTATCCATATTAAGTTTCATTCTGTTGTTTTCGGCCCAGCACTCCAGCCTATCAAGATCACTTTGAATTTTGTTTCTATCTTCCAGGGTATTAGCTATCCCGCCCAATTTTGTGTCATTTGCAAATATGATAAGCCTTCCCTGCATCTCCTCCTCCAAGTCATTAATAAAAATGTTGAAGGGCACTGGGCCCAAGACTGAGCCCTGCGGCACTCCGCTCGTTACCTCCCCCCAGTTTGAGGAGAGGTACTGATCAGCATTCTTTGAGTCCGATTCTGTAGCCAACTGTGGATCCACCGGATCATTGTTTCATCTAGCCCACTTTGAGCTAGTTTGCTCCTCAGGATATCATGGGGCACTTTGTCGAAAGCTTTGCTGAAGTCGAGGTAGATTATATCCACAGCATTCCCACAGTCCACAAGGGAGGTGACCTAATCAAAAAATGAGATCAGATTCATCTGGCAGGATTTGTTCTTGACAAATCCATGTTTTTTAAAACTCCCACCCTTCTTGGACTCCTTTTCTCATTAGAGTTGCTTGCCGATCCTCTAGTTCCTTTCTCCACTTCTTGTAGGAGGAAGTTATCCACAACACAAGTCAGGAATTTCTTGGAGAGGCCATGTTCTGCAGAATTTGTCTCCCACCAAATAGCGGGCAAAGTGTAGTCCCCCATCATGCTTCCTTGAAACATTGGCAACTTGCTTTTCAAAAGTTTCACCCTTGTCTTCTCGAGGGTGATTGGGCCGGTAGTAGACTCCGACCGCCAGGTTACTTTTATTCTTTGCTCCATTTATTTTAACCCAGATGCTCTCGATGGGACTACCAAGCTCATCCTCCTGTATTTCTGTGCAGAGATATGTGTTTTTCACATATAGTGCAACTCCACCTCCCTTTCTGTTCCTCCTGTTCTTTTTGAAGAAGTTATATCCTTCAATTGCTGTATTCCAGCCATGAGAGTCATCCCACCAAGTCTCAGTTATACCTGTCAAGTCATAATTTCCCTCTTGTATGAAGAGTTCAAGTTCGTTCTGTTTGTTTCCCATACTCTGGGCATTAGTATATAGACATCGAAGACCGTGTGCTGTATAGTCTGGCTTTCTTCCTACATGTTTCTGAAGACTATTATTGGGCGCTATTAGAGCTGTTCTCTCTGTTGTGGTGCATGAGCCTTCATCCGTTGTTACCCCCAACTTTACGTCTCCCTCCCCCGTAGGATTCAGTTTAAAGCCCTTCTGATAAAGTTCTTCATGCTGTAGCCAAACACATTCTTCCCAGCCTTTGTGAGGTGCAATCCATCCCTTGCCAACAGCCCATCTTCCAGAAAGTATAGCCCATGGTCTCAGAATCCAGCTCTCTCACGTTGGCACCACCTTTGTAGCCACTAATTCACCCGGAGTATTTTTCTTTCCCTTTCTATCCCTCTTCTAACTACTGGAAGGCTGGATGAGCAAACTATCTGGGCCCCAATGTTCTTGAGTTGCCTTCCCAAAGCTTCAAAGTCTGACGTGATTTCTTTGTAGCTCGGCGGTATCATTTCTTCCCACATGGATGAGAAGAAAGGGGTACCTGTCAGTGGGTTTTATAAGTGTAGGCAACGGTTCAGTCACGTCTCTAATCCGTCCTCCTGGGAGACAGCATACCTGGCAAATCCATGGGTCTTCACAACGTACTTGGGTTTCGATCCCACGCAGCAAGGAGTCTCCCACTACTACTACTCTTCCCTTCTTGTTGTTGCAGGCCTTGGTTTCATTGCCTCTGCTTGACTGGCCTTCAGCCTCTGGCTCGCTCTCATGCAGGGTCCCCTGTCCTTCCTCCTCTGCAGGCTGTCCTCCAGTCTCATCCTCAAGTACCTGGAAACAATTCCATAGCTCCACTGCTTCCACTGGTGTGGAGTGGCTTCTAGTTCTTCTGCTCCTAACTGTCACTCTTTTCCAAGGAGCATCCTCTACTTCATTTTTCCTCGCCTCAGCATTTTCCTCTTCTGTCTCAGCTTGCTGTTGCTCTTCTAGCTTTTGTGCTTCTTTTTGCTGCTATTGTTCCACCGTTGTGTCTAAGAACTCTTCATCTTCTCTTATTCCCTGGAGGGTCGCCACTCCAGTCCTCTTACTTTTTCTCCCAGCAGCGCAATCAACTTGTTGCACATGTAGGCCATGTAGGCAAGAAAACAAACGTGGCCCAGACCTTGCAGTTCACCACCACTGGAGAGTCTTTTCCCTCCATAGTCTCTATTCCCTTTACATTTCTAGCTTTCTGATTGTACTGGGATAGCCTGTGCTTTGTCCTCTGTTCACTGGAGGTTAACAACAGAGTCCCACTGGTATGGAAGTGTGTGTTACAAGAAAAAGAAATTTTAAAAAATTGTTAGGGGCCTCCCTGCCAAACTCCTGTTTGCTCTCCCTGTTCGCTCGCCATGATTGCATGCTGTCTGGGAGCGTGCTTGCTTGTATAGTCCCTAGACCAGCTGGAGCAGCTTCCTCTGCCCTGCTCAACTAGGAGTCAGGAAACAGACTGAAATTCCCCACCCACACAGCTGCTGAGAGTAATCAGGCCTGCCACTTTCAGGGGCCTATTCTTAAATATGACCAAGTTTGAATCCAACCCTAGACCTTGTCCCTGCTGGACTTTCACCACCAGATTTTCAAGTCAAAGATAACCCCCCTCTTTCATCTTCTCCTCATCTAGGACATCCGTAATCAGCGGCGATATCGCCAACGGAGAAAAGCAGAACTAGTGAAGCTGCAGCAGACCTACAATGCACTCAACTCCAAGGCCACTTTTTATGGGGAACAGGTGGATTACTATAAGAGCTACATCAAAACCTGTTTGGATAACTTGGCCAGCAAGGGCAAGTGAGTGGCAACGCTAGGGGGTCTTTGAGGTAAACCTGGGAAGTTAACCTCAAAGTGATCTGGGGTGGGGAAGTGATCTGGGGTGGGGGAAAGTGATGAAAGAAGAAGCTGACACAGAACATAAAGAGTATGCGGGGGGGGGGGTGCAATCCCATAGTGCAATGCATGGGAGCAAGGGAGATCTTTCCACTCAGTGTATCAGTGACCCTTGTAGAGGTACAATACCCCCAGCTGCTTTAACCCAGATCCGCTCTTGGCCTAACACTTGTCAAGCCAGGGACCCCAATGCCTGCAAATGGCCATGCCCCATGGATGTGGCAACAGCTTCCTCCTCCTTTCCTCAGGGTCTCCAAAAAGCCACGGGAGATGAAAGGAAAGAAGAGTAAGAAGATTTTCCTGAAATATACAGCAGCCCGACTCCACGAAAAGGGAGTCCTGCTGGAGATTGAGGATCTGCAAGTCAGTCAGTGAGTATCTCATTTATCAAAGGAGCAAATGCAGAGAGGCAGGTCTCGCCCAGCTGGCAGCATGCCAGGGAAATAATTGTGAATAATGCATTATGGAAAACATTTTTGTAGATTCGGGAGTGTGTATATGTACACACAGGCACACATAACATACATCAGCACTATTATTTCAGATATCCCATGTGGTACCCTATGTTCCTTGGAGGAAGGACAAGATAGAAATGTAATAAATAAATGTTGGAATAATCCTACACGTTAAAAAGAGAAAAATGTCCTGTACATAGAACACCTGAGAAGAACAGAGATTCTGACTTTACCAGTACATTTCTGTTCTTCTCAAGGGGATGGAAGCTGCATTGGTTAAGGCCTCTGCTCCAGGAAGGAAGCTGTTGGAAAGGAAGTCCGGTCAGGGATGCTGTAGCAGTGGATTTTCTCTCCCTTTGAGGTCCCTCCCAGCTCTGATTCTGTGATCCTATTAATTGTGGCAAGGCTATCTCTGTCAAGAAGGGGTCACAGCTGGTGCACCAGGTGGAGCTGGTGGGAAGCATTCCATGCCATTGTGGCCATCTGGGCTTCAAGCAACAAAGCTGGATCAGTGAACACTCCTAAACTATGAAAGAAATGCAACCCAGCCAGAATAGTTGAAGGACAAATGAACCACCCACCAACAGCACTTTGGTCTTCACTTGGTTGGCTGTCATCCTGATTTATTATTGAACCCAGACATTGGTTCAACATTTATACTGCCTCAACTAAGTCAGATTTAAGGGAAAAACAGAGTTCAGTGTCATATGCATATTGATTTGCATATTGCATATTGATTTGCATATATGCATATTGATTCAGTGTCATATGCATATTGATGTAGACCTCACTCTACATCCCATGGTGAAAAACATGGAAAACAAGATGGAACCCTGCAGAACTCCATAGCATAAATGCCATGGAACCAATGAGAAGCCTCAGCATCACCTGGAGGTGATCATCTGGAGTCATCCAAGTACTACTGCAAAGTCTTTGATCCAGCTTAGCCTATCTGGACAGATAATGGTTAACAATAATAGATAAGGGCAACTTCTGGTGGCGAACTAGAGTTTGGCTGCCATCTCTGGCAAGCCAGCATTTCTCCGTTGCAACTTGGACCTCCATCTTCACTTTGTACCTCCATCTTCCGTTCTGGTATTCCATTACCCCTAGAGTTTGCACATTAACAAATGTCTATTCTTATCCCCAAATTGTATAGATTTAAAAACGTGATATTTGAAATTGGTCCAACGGAAGAAGTTGGAGATTTTGAGGTGAAAGCAAAGTTCATGGGTGTTCAGATGGAGACATTCATGCTACATTATCAGGTATGAATCTAGATGTTGTTATAAGAACGTGAGAAGAGCCCGGCTAAATCAGACGGGGTCCATCTATTCCAGCTTTCTGTGCACACAGTGGCCAACATGAGCCCAAGGGCACCGTCCTGCCTGGTTTCCCCAGCAACTGGTGCACATACTGCCTCTGATCCTGGAGGTGGCATATAGCCATCAGGACTAGTAGCCATTGATATAGCTTTATCACCATGAATTTGTGTAATCCCCTTTTATATACCTAGGGAGGTGGCGGGCTCTCCCACACTGGAGGCATTCAAGAGGAGGCTGGACAGCCATCTGTCAGGGATGCTCTGACTTGGATTCCTGCATTGAGCAGGGGGTTGGAGTCGATGGCTTTGTAGGCTCCTTCCAACCCTACTATTCTATGATTCTATAAGTTATTCTATAAGTTTTATAGAATAACTTATAGTTATTTATAATATTTATATTATTATAAATATTATAATATATTTATATTATTATAAGTTATATTATTATAAGTTATTTATAACTTATAATAACTATAAGTTTTAATGTTCTATATATTTTAAATTGTTTTATTGTGTGTTGTTTGGTTTTAATTTTTGTGAACCGCCCAGAGAGCTTCGGCTATTGGGTGGTATAGAAATGAAATAAATAAATAAATAAATAAAAATATTCCAGACCCCGGGTTCTAGTATTCTCAGAGAGAGAAAAGTTTCTCCCCACCCACTTTCTCCACACCATTCATAATTTTGAATACCTCTATCACGTCTTCCCTTATTCACCCCTTTCCTAAGCTAAACAGTCCCAGATGTTGTCAGCTATCCTCACAGGGGAGTTGCTCCAGTCCCTTGATCATTTGTGTTGCCATTTTCAGCACCTCTTCCAACTCTACCATATCCCTGTTTAGGTGTGATGACTTTGCCCTCTACCCTTGCATTGTTTTTACTTAGGTGGTATCATCTTGGCAGGGGAGGCTCAGGGATCTGTGCAGGGTGTAGGGAGGATGTTAATGTTGAATGAAAACCATCATTACATGTTCTTCTCCTAAACAGCTTCATAGGGCAGTCACTTTAACCCTAATTTGATTCCGGGCTTATCTAAATTAAAGGCACAACTTTTTCAAAAGAAGACTACTATCTGTGGAAATAATAGAACACATCTTCTGCAAAGTGAGCCAGACAAACGTGAGAAGAACTTAGCTGTTAGATTTAAAATCAGATGAGGCATCCAATGGGCTCTTACAAAAGATCTAGATGAGGAAGTAGAAAGCTTTGAGTCAGATTAAAAAATACTGTCAATAAACTGCAGGTCTTGACTGAAAGGCTGAAAACTAAACTAACCAAAGGCAGATGTGTTTAAATATGCCAGAATGTTTGCATATGACATGTGTCTTAATGGGTGGGTTCTTAAAAGTTATTGCCCCTCTTTGAACATCAGAAGTTTGGGATATAAATGTAATAAATAAATCTGGAGCAGGGTGGTGTCAGCCACCTTGTCTTTCAAACGCCAGCTATGGCCAACAGTGGAAAAGTGTTCATCATGTGCTGCATTATAACAGCTAGATAGTTTTCCTTTTTCTGTGCTCTTGTTGTTAGCACTCAAAAAATGCAGGGTGGATAAAATCTATGTGTTGTTTTTTTCTTTAAAAAACATCCTTTGATTTAAATTGGATTTTTAAATTGAAATCATGTTTTGGTTTTTTAATAAAATGAGAAATTTCTCTCTTACTTATAAAAATAACAGACTTACAGTTAGGTCTCCTCATGAACATGCGAAGCCTACACCTACAGTCTCATAAATATTCATTAATGGCTCTGCCACACACACACACACACACGTAGAAAATTCAGTCAGATTTGTTTTAGTTTTTCATCTCATGAAAATGGCTTTGTACTGCCTAATTACCAGCTCTTGCTTCTTGTAAGTTCTGGGCTTTCCATTTCTGTTTCTTTATCCACCCTGCTATATTGTTTTTCTGTAGAAAAAATAGATTTTTAAAAAATTAATTGGGTTTTATTTTTTTAACAACATAAAAACTAAGTTCCTCTTAATAACTGTATATAACATTACATAATCTGTCTATAAGCATGTAGGACGTACACTAAGGGCACAGCCCTATTCAGACAGGCGGCAGCCTCCAAACGCGGAGGCGACCACCTATCCAAAGCGGGGCAGGGGAAGCATGGAGGGGATCGTTCCCTCCGTGCTTCTCCTGCCCTGCATTTTTGGCTAGACAGCTGATTGTGGCTGTCTAGCCATGGGAGGGCTGAGCGGGGGAGGAGGCTGCTGTATGACATGTTGGACAGGCGTTTCTGCCCTCCCCGCCCCAGAACGCCCCTTCTGTGCCACTTTGTGCTCACAGGGCAGTGCGGAAGTGGGGGGAGGTCAGCTCTCCAGGTACCGACCTCGGAGCACGGGCTCCAAGGTCAGTTCCTGGAAAACCAGATATGCGATGGCCGTCTAGCAGCCATAGGACTGCTCCCTCCGTATCTAAACTCAATCAATGCCTTTACCAGATAAAATGAGTTAAATTCTGCTTTTCTATGGGCACTGAAGGCATTTCATTTTCACCTGATGAAAATAAACTGTTCTGGTTTGCCCAGTAACTATCAAACTTTGCTTTGACCTATCCGTCATTGGCATTTCATTTTTGTTTTCTACTTTGTTTTTTGTGAGGGCAAGGGTGGTCCAAGACAGAGTAGAAAAGAGCAACACTGGAAAGAGAAGTAGAAGACAAACTTGTCCATTGTCCATCTGCCTGTATTCCCATACTAAGGCTGCCCCATATGACCACTTGCCCCATTGAACTCAATGGAACTCATTTCTGAGGAGACATGTATAGGATTGTGCTGTTGACTGCAAACTGTGATGGGTTCTGTTCATAAGAAAGGCCCTATATTAAAAAGGAATGCTTGAAAAAATATATACAGTGAGACAAAGAGTTGCAAAGACTGCTTGTAAGAATGAAACAAAATGCTCTGTTTTGTTGTAAATTCACATGGTGTAGTGGTAAGGCACCATTGTTCCAGAAATATATGAGAAAATTGATTTAAATCAGTGATTTAAATTGACCTTTTCTGTCTGATTTAAATGCACCCTGGGGCAATGCTATATAGGACATCTTATATCGGGTGTCAGTAGCTTTTGATGATGAAGGCTTTCCCAAAGAAAGCATAAAGACACTTTTCATTTTTATATGCCACAGTTAATGCCTTTTAATTTCCTTTACCATATAGAAATCACAGTCTGTATATGTGTCATTTTGGGGTCCAAATTGAACAAGAAGTGTGAAAGTTACAACCCCATATGCCAACCTGGTACTAATTTTAGAGCTATACCTTTAAATGTGTCTTGGCAAAAAACTGCAAGAAACGTTGTGTAGAACCTTTAACCCAAGGACTGGTGGGGTGGGTTATGGCCTACAAAAAATGCAGTGATTACATAGTGGGACTACATAGACCCAACACAATAGTGGGTCTCGTGGCCTAGAAGAGGTCCTTGCCTGCTAGCCCCTGCCTCAACCCCACCCAAAGGAATCTGCTAGATCTGAGTTAAGAGCAGGATTGGAAGAGGTAGAAGGGTAAAGATCTGACACCACTTTGGGAAGCCTCAGTTCAGCTGGCACACTCTTTTCCTTTGTTCTTGGTAGAGCCTTGGCTGAGAATTCAGGCTCTCTCTCTCTCTCTCGGCAGGATCTGTTGCAGCTACAGTATGAAGGTGTGGCTGTCATGAAGTTGTTTGACCGTGCAAAAGTGAACGTTAACCTCCTAATTTTTCTCTTGAACAAGAAGTTTTATGGGAAGTAACACCTGTTCCTTGGACGCCTGGAAAGGGAGCTTCGTGTTTCCTTCTGTGAGCTTTTTTGCTCAGTGGCTAAGCCCTGTCCAGCACAGACAGATCCACCTTCTGCATGCAGTCTCTACCTGTTTGCACCCCCATCCTGACATATTACTGCACCAGCTCATGCGTGTTGTTCCCATGTACTCACCCAGTGCCACAGTGAATTAAACCATTATTAGTCTCTCTGTTCAAGTTCTGGGTATATTTCTTGTCTGAGTGTTGAGCAACAATCTTGCTCCATGTAGAAGAGAAGAGGCCGGCTGCACTTCTGAGCTACAATCTGTGTGGCTTTCCTATCCGAAATTCTTAGCTTACTCAGCAGGACATTCAAAAAACAGAAGTAGGGTTGTCTCCATGGTGGCATTCTGGAAAGTAGCGAAGCCACCATGAATATTATGTTGATGGTAACGTTCAGAGAGGATGTGCCTAGCAGCAGCATCACCACCATGGATGTACAGTGGCTGCTACGAGAATCACACCTAGATTTTGTATCTCTGATGCTTTTCCCTGCTTGAGCATGGTGGCTTGCGGTGCATCCTAGACGATCACAACTCTTAGAGCAGCCTAAATTTATCTGTTTATCTTTCCCGGTGGGACTCCAGTTGATTGTCTGAAATGTTGTGGTCAGCAGCCCGGTTCACACATGCTGACTATCACGGTGACAGGCAGCATGCCAGTGCATGGGGCTCAATTAGGAGTAGAGGAACATGCTGCCTTAGACTGAGTCAGATTGAGTCCATCTAGCCCAGTATTCTTTACACTGACAGGCAGTAAATGGCTCTCCAGAGTTTCAGGCAGGGTTCTTTATCATCTCTGCCTGGAGATGCTGCTGAGGATTGGATTAGAGACCTTTTACATGCAAAGCAGGAGCTCTGCCACTGAGCTGCGGCCCCTCCCTATGCTCCCGCTTGGCTCCTCCTTCCAGCAGGAGTGGCTAAGCAGAAGGTTACATCCGCAATGGGCACTTTGGCCTGTCCAGGGAAAGACAAGCCAGAGGTGTAATGCAAGCCACCAAGTGGCTTGGTGGTGGGACAACCCACACACTGCTCTGTCACTTGTGGTGGCACTGGCAGGATAACGTGCAGTGTTTCCCTCAGATGTGGGTTTTAGAACTACATTCATGGATTGCAGCAGCATCTAACCAGAACAAGCCCAGAATCACAGGAATCTATAGAAAAAAACCCAAACTGTCAAGGATGCACATTTTCTTCACATGCTATTGGTATGGTGACTCTACTCGCATCCTGGGAATCTACAAAGAGTCTTGTGGCAGTTCCAAAACTAACACATTTAGTCTGGCAGAAACCTCTGCAGACTATAGTCCATTTCATCAGATGCATGGAGCATCATGGAAAACTTCAGGGTTTTTATACAGCACACGTGTCTGTGTGTGAGAGTGGGGAGAGCTGTATACAGAGAGGTCAGAAGGGAATTCAGTGCAGAAAGTACTGATGGTGGCAATCACATTATCACATCATTTACGGTGCTGCTGTTGCTGATAACCAAAATCCTGGCACTAGGTAAGCCAAGTAATATGTTGTGTTAAAATCCATTATCCCAATTCAAGCCTTTGGGGATAGAATTAAACCTGTTGATGAATTCTAACTCAGCAGTCTTTGAGCGCTGTTAATAATGTGATTGTTATTACACACTCCATCAGCTGGGGTCCCCTTGTGCTCATAGAGCTGGACTTCCTTGCAAGCTTACCCTAAATTTATACCTCTGACTAGCTTCTCTCAACTTTTGCTGTGCCTTGTTCAAAAACAAGGGGGTGCACAAGACTCCAGGAAATTAAAGGGGGACTTTGACCAGTTGAGCTTCTGGGAAATGGGGATTTTTGCCAGGGGAGTGGACTGGGATTGGTGAAGATGTGGCCAGTTTGAAGCACTCTGGGACTAAGAATATAAGAAGAGTTGTGCTGGATCAGTCCAAGGTCCATCTAGTCCAGCATTCTGTTCACATGGAGGCCAACCAGATGCCCCAATGGAAAACCTACAACCAGCACATGGGTAGCACCCTCCCACCCATGTTCCCCAGTATGTATGTGTACATATGCATACCACCTTTGATACTGGAGGTAGCATAGAGCCATCAGGACTAGTAGCCACTGATGGCCTTATCCTAGGAATTTGTCTAATCCCCTTTAAAGCCATCCAAATTGGTGGCCATCATGACATCTTGTGGTAGCAAATTCCACAGGTCATCTATATGTTCTGTGTTAAAAGGTCCTTCCTTTTGCCTGTCCTGAATCTCCTGCCATTCAGCTTCATGGGATGATCCCACTGGGATCTAGTATTATGAGGGAGAAAAATGTCTCCCTATCCACTTTCTCCACACTAGGTAAGGTCTGAGTGGCTTTAAATCTGTCTCAGCATGCTCTTTTCTAAACTTACACACTAGTTTTAAAAACTCAACTAAGAGCTGAACCTTTAAATTGAACTGAGGTCTTCACCTACACTTTAGCTTAAAGCTGCACTGTAAAGCCTAAACTAAGCTAACGCTGAGGCTGAGAAGAACGCTAACCCTACACTTGTCATTTCTAAGCTGATTTTCCCACTAGCTATGCCTGCTAGCTATCAGTCTTTATCAGTGTAGAACTATAGTTTTTACCTCCTTTCTGAAATTGAGTTTAGTCCTGAGTTCTGGCAGAGGTTTACTCAAGGCTTCCCTGCAAGAGTGGAGCAGAGTTGCAGGAACAGTAAGTTTCTCCAGAACCATCTCTTCCCCCAGCCCCAGGGCTCAGCTCCTGAGCGGTCAATTTCTGCAGGATTGCTCCTGGCACACCCTGCCCTTGCTGTGCCCTTCTTTAAGGTCAGGGTGGTGACTAATAGGTGGGTCCACCGGATCGTTGTTCCATCTAGCCCACTTTGAGCTTGTTTGCTCATCAGGAGATCATGGGGCACTTTGTCGAAAGCTTTGCTGAAGTCGAGGTATATTACGTCTACAGCATTCCCACGGTCTACAAGTGACTTGATCAAAAAATGACCAAAAAGGTCACCTAAATCCTGGGGGGTGGCGTCCTAAGGACTCCCAAGAAAAACTGAAAGACCAGGTCAAATTTTGAAACATCAGAGAAAAGCCACAGAAATTTTGAGAAGACTTGTTAAATCCTAATTGGGGTTAAAATCCTAATTGGGCTAGCATGAACCAACTCATGCAAGTTATTTTGCCCCAAGAAATTCCTTACAAAAACCATACATAAAGCTGAACTGCACCATATGGTCAATAGAATGCAAAGAGAAATGTGAAAAAAGAGCGATAAAGAAGACTGAACAACTGATAACAACACAAGCATAGATGGTGAGCCTGATAGGCTCAAGGGGGAATTGTGAAGGTGGGCCTGACCAGGCCTTGTAAGTAGCTTGGTTCAGGCGAGGGGCCTGATGGGAGTGTGCGTGTGTCTGACCATGAGAAGGTAATAGTAACTTGCTTATAAGCAAGAAATCCCTATCCACCAAAATAACTCATCCCTGAAGAAGAACGCTGTGCTGATAAGACTGTTGCTGAGTATTAATTGGTTTCTGAGCACGTGTGGTGTGTTTTCTTTGTTCTCCAACTTTCAGTCTGAATAAATACATCCTGATTCTTTTATTTGGGGGAGACACAGTTTCATCTGTCTCTCCCATGCTTGTGATGTGCTTTAATAAAATTGTGACAGTTCAACTTAACCTGCCTTGGACATTTCCTTAGCAGGTGTCAGGGGCAGGCCTGGTTACTTTGAGAACAATGGCAATAGTGGGGTGAGTGGGGGTTATAAAAAGACTAGGATTTTATTGGGGAGAGAGATCCTAGGCTGGCTTAGGCTGGCTTCGCCCACCATTCCTCGCATTTAGGTAAATATGACACTTTGACATTGACTGTTAGATTGAGAGGAGCCTAGGTTTTACTCTCTTGAAAATATGCTTGCTATTACTGTCATTGTACTTTTAGTAATTACAACTTGTGTGTATTTAGGGATGTTTGTTAGCTAAAGCTTGTTATTCTCTTAGACTGAGCAATAAATATATATTTAATACCATTTTGTGTTGTCTGGCTTGAGAGAAGTTTCAGGGACCACTACCCAGACATTAATTCTTGAAGCCCTAAACACTTGGCAAAGATTTGCAAATCTATCACTGAGTAGGGTCTGTGCTTAAAGCCATTGTAGTCAGTCTTGATCTAGTGAATCTCAGATACCCCCATTCAAGTTTGTGAAACAACTTAGCTGGATGGAGCGAGAAGAAGTTACTCATCTCAATCGTATATGTGGCGTGGTATCTAATAGGCACTCAACCTTGGGGAAGCTGGGGGTGGCGACAGCCGACAGGAAGCTCTGGCATGGGCTGGTCCATGAAGTCACGAAGAGTCGGAAGCGACTGAGCGAATAAACAACAACAAATCCAATAGGCAGTCAGTGTGTTCTTTTAACACAAGGCTAAAAGAGATGACGCCGGAAGATGAGCCCCTCAGGTTGGAAGGTGTCCAATATACTACTGGGGAAGAGCAGAGGGCATTTCCAAGTAGCGCCAGAAAGAGTGAAGCGGCTGGGCCAAAGCCGAAAGGACATTCAGCTGTGGATGTGTCTGGTGGTGAAAAGAAAATCCGATGCTGTAAAGAACAATATTGTTTAGGAACCTGGAATGTCAGACCCTGATGCTGGGAAAGACTGAAGGCAAAAGGAGAAGGGGACGGCAGAGGATGAGATGGCTAGATAGCATCCCCGATGCAATGAATATGAACTTGAGCACGCTCCGGGAGAGAGCGCAGGACAGGAAGGCCTGGCGTGCTCTGGTCCATGGGGTCACGAAGAGTCGGACACGACTGAACGACTGAACAACAACAAATATGTGAGCATACTTGGGTGTCTCATATTTGGGTTAGTGCATTATGCACTAGCTGCAGCTAATGAAATAAGGGGAAGGGTTAGGGTTGGGGCAAGGTTAGGGTTCGAGTTAGTGTAAGGGTTAGGGCTAGAGTTAGTATTAGGGTAGGATTGGTTTAGGGTTAATGTTGGGTTTCGTTTAGGGTTAGTATTGGGTATGGTTTAGGTTTGGGTTAGGGTTAGGGTTATGATTAGGATTAGAATAAGGGTTAGGGTTTGGTTAGGGCTAAGGTTAGGGTTAGGTTGCAGTTAAGGTTACGGTTAGGGTTGGTGTTGTGTTAGGATTAGGATTGTGGTTGTGTTAGGATTACGATTGTGGATTGGTTGGGTTAGGCTTATGCTTGGGGTTGGGTTAGGGTCAGGGTCAGGGTGAGGTTTCGGTTAAGGTGAGGGTTAGGGTTATGGTTACAGTTAGGATTATGGTTGGGTTAGGTTAGGGTTAGGGTTAGTATTAGTATTGCGGCTGGGTTAGGGTTAGATTTAGGGTTAGGATTAGGGTTAGCTTGGGTTAAGGTTAGGTTTAGGGTTTGGTTAGCGTAAGGGTTGGAGTTGGAGGTTTTGTTAGGATTAGGGTTGTGTTAGGGAGGTGTTTGGTTTGGATTAGGGTTAGGGTTAATAGGGTTGGGGTTAGGGTCGGACTAATACACACAGGTGGCTGTGCTACCCCGTCAGCCCTGGCCCCCCACGTTCTGCTCACATGATGGGCGGCGTCGGCGTGGCCTCTGCGGCGCCGGCCCGCCATGGCCAGAGCCACTGCCAGTGCTCGGCGGGCAGGCGTCCCCACTTGGCCCGGCTCAGTGCCGCCAGCTGGCCCAGAACCACCCTCACCGAGCCAGCGGCGTCACTCTCCCTGCGCGTCTCCAGCTTGCAGTGGCGTTAGTAGACAAGCACGAGCAGGACGAAGAGGTTCACGAGCCGGGCCGTGGACCAGGGCACATCCCAGCACTCCCCCGCCCTGCTGGCGTGCTTCCTTGGCCCACGCAGGCCGCCGGGCCGCAGCTCTCTCCCCGCCGCCACGTCCTCCCACCACTGTGTGAGCAGCGCTGGCCAGTCCAGTGCCTGCACGATCGCCTGCCACAGCTGCCGCGCCGCCGGGCATGTCCACATGGCGTGCTCGGCTGTCTCGCACTGCATCATGCCCAACTGCATGGCGTGGCTCTGACAAACGAGGCGCACGCATGCCTGTGTGGCCTCGTCACCCCGCAGCCATGGCTTGCAGCCCTGCAGCGCAAGCACGCCATGGTATGCCCGCCAGCACACCTCCAACAGCATGTATGGCATGCACAGGTCCCGGAAATTCTCCAGCGGGTACGCCGGCTCGCGCAGGTAGTGTGGCCGGCCCTCCCACACGCACTCCCACTCCGCGTGCAGCGCAAACATGGACGCGTCGAGCATGTCCCAATAGAGGTTGAGCCGTGCCAGTGGACTGCCGGCACCCCGCGGCGCCCCCGGCATGCCCGCTCCTTCCTCCGGCACCCGGGAAGCCTGCGCACAGACCCGCCACTGCCAGACCGCCCCGTAGACCTCGGCGAGTTAGTCGGGGACCATGGTAATCCCAGAAGGTAGTCCCAGGATCCCTCGTCCCACCAGCAGCGCGCCCACGCGCTGCCATGCCAGCTGTGCTCAAAGCGCTCCATCCAGAAGTGCTCTGTGATGTGCGGGCGGCCCTCCGGCACCATGCCGCTTGCCTCCGCTTGCGTGAGTGCCCACTTCCTGAACTTGCAGGCCAGGAAGGGTTACGGTTATGGTTAGGGGTAGGGGTAGGGTATGGTAGGGGTAGGTTAGAGTTAGGGGTAGGATAGGGTTAGGGTAGGGGTTGTCAGGGTGGACACTGAGCCCATAGAATCCCAGAGTAGTTCTGATTCTGAGGAAGAGCAGTCGCTCCTGGGAGAGGAGCGCGCTCCTCTTTCCCAGGACCAACAGCTGACGGAGATTCCTCCCACCAGCATTCCTAGTTTAGTTAGCAGTCCAGGGAGTGACCAAGCACAGATAGCAGACTTGGTGGATGCGCGACGCAGACGCAAAGAGTAGCGCCAGATGGAGGGAGCGGAAAGGAGGCGCAGTGCCCGGTTGGCGCTCAAACAAAGGCTGCGCCCAGAGGATCCAAGGGAAAAGGGGAGGGACTCTCCCTAGTCCTTAAGTTCAGGGGTCTGCCAGTGATTCCCTTTCAAACGGGGACCAACTGTTTCAACTTAGGGCATAGGTACTCTGCTGCTCAGATCTAGTTGCTACCGGTGGAGTTGTTAAGTTGTAAAAGAAGAATAAAGCTTTGAAAAGAAACCCTTTGTCTGTGTCTGGACTTGGCTACTGGATTGGACTGAGAGAGGCCTCCAAGGAGCCCTTGACAGGGGTAGGGTTAGGTTAGGTTAGGGGTAGGGGCAGGGGTAGGGGTAGTGGTAGGTTTATGTATAGGGGTAGGGTTGGGGGTAGAGTTAGAGTTAGAGGTAGGGTTAGGGTAGGGTTTCGGTTTGGGGTTGGGGTTGGGGGAAGGGGTTGGGGTCGGGGTCAGGGTAGTGTTAGGATAGCTTTGGTTAGGGATAGGGGTAGGTTAGGAGTAGGGGTAAAGGTAGGGGTCTCATTGGGTTAGGGTTAGGTTAGGGGTAAAGGCAGGGGTAGGGTTAGGTGGATGGTAGGGTGAGGGTGAGGGATGGGGTTGGGGTTAGGGGTAGCGTTGGGGTTGGGTTTGGGGTAGGGTTTGGGGTAGGGTTAGGTTAGGCTACGTTAGGCTTAGGGGTAGATTAGCGGTAGGGGTAGATGTAGGGGTAGGGTTAGGGTTAGGTTAGGGGTAGTGGCAGGGGTAGTGGTATGGTAGGTGTAGAGGTAGGTGTAGGGGAATGTGTAAGATTAGTCATAGAATAGTAGGGTTGAAAGGGTCCAAGAAGGCCAAATTGTAGGGTAGGGGTTGGGGTTGGGGTGAGGGGTAGGGGATGTGGTCGGGGTAGGCGTAGGGGTAGGCGTAGGGGTTGGGGTTAGGGATGAGGCAGGGGTAGGGGTAGGGGTGGGGTAGGGTTAGGGTTAGGATTAGGGGAAGGGGTAGGAGTAGGAGTAGGTATAGGGGGAGGGGGAGGGTTGGGGTTGTGACGGGTTGTGATTGGGGTAGGGGAAGGGTTAGGTTAGGGGTAGGGGCAGGGGTAGACTTAGGGGTAGGGGTAGGGGTAGCGTTAGGATTAGGGGTAGTGGTAGGTTAGTGTAGGGGTAGGGTTAGTGGTAGGTTAGAGTTAGGGGAAGGGGTGGGGGTAGGGGAATGGGTAGGGGTAGGTGTAGGGTGATAGTGAGGGTGAGGGTTGTGGTTGGGTTTGGGGTTGAGGTTGAGGTTGTGGTTGGGGTGTGGGTGTGGGTAGGAATAAAGTAGGGGTAGGGTTTGGGGTTAAGGGTAGGGCTTGGAATAGGGGTAGGGGTAGCGGAAGGGGTAGGTTAGGGGTAGGGGCAGTGGCAGTGGCAGGGTTATTGGAAGGGATAGGGGTAGGGGCAGGGGTGGGGGAATGTGTAGGGGTAGGAGTAGAGGGTTAGGGTTAGGTTAGGGGTAAAGGCAGGGGTAGTGTCAGGTGGAGGTTAGGGGTAGGGTGAGGGTGAGGTTTGTGTTTGTGTTTGGGGTTGGGTTGGGGTTGGGGTTTTGGTAGGGGTAGGTGTAGGGGTAGGGTTTGGGGTTGGGTTTAGGGGTAGCGTTGGGGTTGGGGTTAGGGGTAGGGGTTGGGGTCGTGGTAGGCATAGGGGTAGGCGTAGGGGATGGAGATGGGGTTGCAGTAGGGGTAGGGGTATTGGTAGGGGTTGAGTTAGGTTAGCTTAGGTTAGTGTTAGGGGTAGGTTGGGTTAGGGTTAGTGGTGGGGTAGAGTTATGTTTAGGGTTATGGTTGGGTGTAGGAGTAGGTTATGGTTGGTGTTAGGGTTATAGTTGGGGTTGGGGTTAGGGTTAGGGTTGGGGTTGGGGTTGGGGTTCGTGTTAGGGTTAGGGTTAGGTTTGGTGTTAGGGTTAGGGTTAGTTTTGGGGTTAGGGGTAGGGTCAGGGTTAGGGTTAGGGTTGGTGTTAGGGGTAGGGGTTGGGGTCAAGGTAGGCATAGGGGTAGGCGTAGGGGATGGTGTTGCAGTAGGGGTAGGGGTATTGGTAGGGGTTGAGTTAGGTTAGCTTAGGTTAGTGTTAGGGGTAGGTTGGGGTAGGGTTAGTGGTAGGGGTAGGGTTATGTTTAGGGTTATGGTTGGGTGTAGGAGTAGGTGTAGGGTTAGGGTTAAGGTTAGGGGTAGGTTAGGGGTAGGGGCAGGGGTAGGGTTAGTGGTAGGCCTAGGGGTAGGGTTTGGGGTAGGTGTATTTTTAGGGGTAGGGTTGCGAATGTTGTTAGAGTTATAGGGTTAGGGTTAGCGTTAGGGTTAGGGTAGGGTGAGGTTTTGGGTGAGGGTAGGGGTAGGGGTAGGGTTAGTGGTAGGGTTAGGGTTAGGGTTAGGTTTAGTGGTAGGGGTCGGAGTTGGGGTCAGGGTAGGGTTAGGGGAAGGGGTAGGGGTAGGTGTATGGTGAGAGTGAGGGTGGGGGTTGGGGTTGGGGTTGTGATTGGGGTAGGGGAAGGGTTAGGTTAGTGGTAGGGTTAGGTATAGGGTTAGGCTTAGGGGTAGGGTTAGGATTAGGGTAAGGGGTAGGGGTAGTTTTATGTGTAGGGGTAGGGTTGGGGTAGAGTTGGAGTTAAAGGTAGGGGTAGGGTTAGGGGTAGGGGTAGGGTTGGTGTAGGGTTAGAATTAGGGTTAGAGTTAAGGTAAGAGTTAGAGTTAGGGGTAGGGGTAGGGGTCAGTGTCGGGGTCAGGTTACGATTAGGGTTAGGGGAAGGGGTAGGGGTAGGGGTATGTTGAGAGTGAGGGTGAGGGTTGGGGTTGTGGTTGGGGTTCGGGGAAGGGGAAGGGTTAGGTTAGTGGTAGGGTTAGGTATAGGGTCAGGCTTAGGGGTAGGGTTAGGATTAGGGTAAGGGGTAGCGGTAGGGGTAGTTTTAATTGTAGGGGTAGGGTTGGGGGAAAGTTAGAATTAAAGGTAGGGGTAGGGGTAGGGGTAGAGTTAGGGGTAGGGGTAGTGGTGGTGTAGGGTTAGGATTAGGGTTAGGGTTGGGTTTGGGGGTAGGGGTACGGGTTGGGGTTGGGGTAGTGTTAGAGAGCTTTGGTGAAGGTTGGGGGTAGGGGTCTGGTTGGGTTAGGGTTAGCGTTAGGGTCAGGGTTTGGGTTAGGTGTGTGAAAGGGGTAGGGGAAGGGGTAGGGGTAGGGTGAGAGGGAGGATAGTGGTTGGGGTTGGGTTTAGGGCTGTGGTTGGTGTGTGGGTGGGGGAAAAGTAGGGGTAGGGTTTGGGATTGGGGTTAGGGTTGGGGTTAGTGGCAGCATTGAGGTTGGGGTTGGAGTTAAAGGTAGGGTTGGGGTAGTGTTAGGATAGATTTGGTTAGGGTTAGAGGTAGGTTAGGGGTAGGGTTAGGGATAGTGGTAGGTTTAGGTATAGGGTTTGGCTCAGGATTGGGGTTGGGGTCGGGGTCGGGGTTGGAGTAGGGGTTAGGTTTGGGGTTGGGGTTGGGTTTGCGGTTAGGGGTCGGGTTGGGGTTGGGGATAGGGTAAGAGTTAGGGTTCTGGTTCAGGTCTGGGTTAGGGTTAGGGTTAGGGTTCGGTTTTGGGGTTGGGTTGGGGTTGGGGTTGGGGTAAGGGTAAGGGTAAGGGTTAGGGTAAGGGTTCAGGTTCAAATTCGTATTCGGGTTAGGGTTGGTGTTGAGGTTGGTGTTGGGGTGAGGGTGAGGGTTAGGGTTGTGGTTGGGGTAAGAGTTAGGGTTAGGGTTGGGGTTAAGGTTGGGGATAGGGTTAGGGTTGGGGTTGGGGTTGGGGTTAAGGTTAGTCTTGTTGGTGGGCTTAGGGTCGGGGTTTGGGTTAGGGATAGGGTAAGTGTTAGGTTTCGGGTTTGTGTTCGGGTTCGGGTAAGGGTCTGGGTTTGGGTTAGGGTTAGGGTTAGGGAATGGGTTCGGGTTCGGTTTCGGGTTTGGTTTCGGGTTTGGTTTCGAGTTCGGTTTCGAGTTCGGTTTCGATTTCAGGTTAGTGTTGGGGTTGGGGTTAGGGTTGGGGTTAGTGTGAGTGTTCTGGTTCGGTTTCAGGCTCGGTTTCAGGCTCAGTTTCGGGCTAGGTTTTGGGCTTGGTTTCGGGTTCGGGTTCATGTTGGGGTTGGGGTTGGGGTTGAAGTTAGGGTCGGGGTTTGGGTTAGGGATAGGGTAAGAGTTAGGGTTTGGGTTCGGGTTCGGGGTTGGGGTTGGGGTTGGGGTTACGGTTAGGGTCAGGGTCAGGGTCAGGATCAGGGCTAGGGTTAGGGTTTTGGTGGGGTTGGAGTTAGGGTTGGGGTTGGGGTTGGGGTATGGGTTCGTATTAGGGTTCAGCGTCTGGTTCGGGTTTGGGTTAGGGTTAGAGTTGGGGTTAGGGTTTGGGTTAGGTTTTGGGTTAGTGTTAGGGTTGGGGGTTGGGGTTCAGGTTAGGGTTAGGGAAGGGGTTAGGGTTGGGATTGGGGTTGGGGTTAGGTTTGGTGTTAGGGTTAGGTTTGTGGTTCCGGTTTGGGTTCGGGTTCGGGTTAGGATTGTGGTTAGGGTTCCGGTTGGGGTTAGGGTGAAAGGTAGGGTGAGGGTTATGTTTGGGTTTAGGGTTATGGTTAGGGTTAGGTTTGGGGTTGGGTTTGGGGTTGGGGTGGGGGTTGGGGTCAGGGTTGGGGTTGAGGTGGGGTTAGGGAAGGGGTTGACATTAGGGTTGGGGTTAGGTTTAGGGTTGGGGTTGGGATTGGGGTGGGGGTGGGGTTGGGGGTGGGGGTGGGGTTGGGGTTCGGGTTACGGTTAGGTTTAGGTTTAGGGTTATGTTAGGGTTGCGGTTGTGGTTAGGGTTAGGGTTGGGGCTGGTGCTGGGTTGGGGTTGGGCTTGGTTTATGGTTGGGGTTGGGGTCAGGGAAAGGGTTAGGTTTGGGGTTGGGGTTGGCGTTTGGGGTAGGGGTAGGAGTAGGGTTAGGGGTAGGGTTCGGGTTAGGTTTAGTTTAGGGTTAGTGTTGGGTTTAGGGTTCCGGTTGGGGTTCGGGATCGGGTTCGTATTCGCGTTCATGTTCGAGTTCACGTTGGGGTTAGTGTTCGAATTAGGGTTAGGGTTAGTGTTAGGGTTAGGGTTGGTGTTAGGGTGAGGTTTAGGGTTGGGGTTGAGGTTAGGGTTTGGGTTCGGGTTCGGGTTAGGTTTAAGGTTGGGTTTGGGTTTGGGGTTGGGTTGGGGTTGGGGTTGGGGTTGGGGTTAGGGTGAGGGTTAGGGTTGGGGCTGGGGCTGGTTTGGGGTTGGGGTTGGGATGGGGTTGGAGTTGGGGTTGGGGTTGGGGTGGAGGTTAGGATTAGCGTTAGGGTTAGAGGAAGGGTTAGGGTTAGGATTGTGGTTGTAGTGGTTGGTGTTGGGTTGGTGTTGGTGTTTGGGATTGGGTTCGGGTTCGGTTTAGGGCTAGTGTTAGTGTTAGGTTTGGGGTGGATGTTAAGGGTTAGGGTTAGGGTTAGGTTTGGGATGGAGGTTAGGGTTAGGGTTAGGGTTAGGCTTGGGGTTAGGGTTTGAGTAAGGGTTAGGGTTAGGGTTAGGTTTGGGGTTAGTTTAGGGTTAGGTTTAGGGTTGGGGTCAGGGTTAGGGTGAAGGATAGGGTTGGGGTTAGGGTTAGGGTTAGTGTTAGGGCTGGGGTTGGGGTGGGGGTTGGGTTATGGTTGGTATTCAGTTTGGGTTTGGGTTTAGGGTCAGGGCTAGGGTTAGGGTTAGGGGTAGGGTTTTGGGTTGGGTTTGAGGTTAGGGTCGGGTAAGGGTTAGGGTTTTGGGTTGGGGTTGTGTTGGGGTTGTGTTGGGGTTGGTGTTAGGGTGGGGGTTAGGGTTCGGGATCGGGATCGGGTTCGTGTTAGGGTAATGCTTAGGGATAGGGTTTGCTAAGCATTGTGGTTGTTGTTAATCTTAGGGTTAGGTTTGGTGTTAGGGTTTGGGCTGCGGTTGTGTTGAGGTTGGGGTTGTGGTTGTGGTTGTGGTTCGTATTCGGGTAAGGGTTCAGTTTAGGGTTAGTGTTAGGGTTAGGGTTAGGGTTAGGGTTGGGGCTGGTGCTGGGTTGGGGTTGGGCTTGGTTTATGGTTGGGGTTGGGGTTGGGGTCAGGGAAAGGGTTAGGGTTAGGGTTGGGGTTGGCGTTAGGGTTGGGGTTGGGGTTGGGTCAGGGTTAGGGTTAGGGTTAGGGATAGGGTTAGGGTTAGGGTTAAGGTTAGTGTTGGGGTGGTTGTTTGTGTTACGGTTATGGTTAGGCTAGGTTGAGGGTTGGGGTTAGGGTTAGGGTTGGGGCCAAGCTTAGGGTTAGGGTTAGGTTTGTGGTTAATTTATGTTTAGGGTTAGGATTGGCGTTGGGGTTGGGGTTGGGTTTAGGGTTAGGGTTCGGGTTGGGGTTGAGGTTGGTGTTGGTTTTGGGGTTAGGGTAGGGGCTAGGGTTCCGCTTCTGGCTCTGCTTCCGGTTTGGGTTCGGGATCGGGTTCGGGTTAGGGTCAGGGTTGGGGTTAGGGTTCCGGTTGGGGTTAGGGTTAACTTTAGGGTGAGCATTATGTTTGGGGTCACGGTTAGGGTTAGGGTTATGTTTAGGGTTAGTGTTAGGGTTGGAGTTGGGGTTGAGGTTGGGCTTGGGGTTGGGGTTAGGGATGGGTTTCGGAATCGGTTTCGTGTTAGCTTAAGGGTTAGGGTTTGGGTTTGGTTAGGGTTGTGGTCCTGGTTAGGGTTAGGTTTAGGGTTGGGGTTAGGGTTTGGGCTGGGGTTGTGATGGGGTTGGGGTTGGGGTAAAGTTTTGGGTTTGGTTTAGGGTTAGGGTTAGGTTTGGGGTGGAGGTTTGGGTTAGGGTTAGGGTTAGGGTTAGGCTTGGGTTTAGGGTTGGGGTCAGAGGATAGGGTTAAGGATAGGGTTGGGGTAAGGTTTAGAGCTAGTGTTAGGGTTGGGGTTGGGGTAGAGTTTGGGTTTGGTTTGGGGTTATGCTTGGGGTTGGGGTTAGGGTTTGAGTCTCGGGTTTGGGTTAGGGATAGGGTTAGGGTTATGTTTGGGGATAGTTGAGGGTTAGTGTTAGGTTTGGGGTTAGGGTTACGGTTAGTGTTAGCGATAGGGTTATGGTTATGGTTAGGGTTCCGGTTCGGGTTCCTTTTCCAGTTCCGATTCCGGTTCGGGTTCGGGTTAGGGTTAGAGTTCCCGTTGGGTTTGGGTTCACGTTAAGTTTAAGGTTAGGGTTAGGGTTGGTGTTGGCGTTAGGTTTGGGTTAGGTTTAGGGTTAGGCTTAGGCTTAGGGGTCGGGTTAAGGTTAGTGTTGGGGTGGTGGTTAGGGTTAGGGTTAGGTTGAGGGTTGGGGTTAGGAGTAGGGTTGGTGTCAAGGTTAGGGTTAGGGTTGGGGTTGGGGTTTGTTTTGGGGTTAGGGATAGGAAAAGGGTTAGGGTTCGGGTTCAGGTTCGGGTAAGGTTTAGGGTTAGTTAGGGTTAGGGTTGGGGTTGGGGTTGGGGTTGGGGTTTAGGGTTCATTTTCGGGTTCATGCTATGATTAGGGTTAGGTTAGGGTTGGGGTTGGGTTTGGGGTTGGGGTGGGGGTTCGGGTCAGGGTTGGGGTTGAGGTGGGGTTAGGGATGGGGTTGACGTTAGGGTTGGGGTGAGGTTTAGGGTTGGGTTTGGGTTGGGGGTGGGGTTGGGTGTGGGGGTGGGTGTGGGGTTCGGGTTACGGTTAGGTTTAGGTTTAGGGTCATGTTAGGGTTGTGGTTGTGGTTAGGGTTAGGGTTGGGGCTGGTGCTGGGTTGGGGTTGGGCTTGGTTTATGGTTGGGGTTGGGGTTGGGGTCAGGGAAAGGGTTAGGTTTGGGGTTGGGGTTGGCGTGTGGGGTAGGGGTAGGGGTAGGGGTAGGGTTCGGGTTAGGTTTAGGTTAGGGTTAGTGTTGGGTTTAGGTTTCTGGTTGGGGTTCGGGATCGGGTTCGTGTTCGCGTTCATGTTCGAGTTCACATTAGGGTTAGTGTTCGAATTAGGGTTAGGGTTACGGTTAGTGTTAGGGTTAGTGTTCTTGTTAGGGTTAGGTTTACGGTTGGGGTTGAGGTTAGGGTTCGGGTTCGGGTTAGGGTTAATGTTAAGGTTGGGCTTGGGTTTGGGTTTGGGTTGGGGTTGGGGTTGGGGTTGGGGTTTGGGTTAGGTCAAGGGTTCCTGTTCTTGTTAGGGAAAGGGTTATGGTTAGGTTAGGGTTGTGGTTGTGGTTAGGATTAGGGTGAGGGTGAGGTTTAGGGTTGGGGCTGGGGCTGGTTTGGGGTTGGGGTTGGGGTTGGGGATGGGGTTGGGTTTGAGGTTAGGGTAGGGTTCGGGTTAGGGTAATGGTTAGGGATAGGGTTTGCTTAGCGTTGTGGTTGCGGTTAGGCTTAGGGTTAGGTTTGGTGTTATGGTTTGGGCTCGGGTTGTGTTGAGGTAGGGGTTGTGGTTGTGGTTGGGGTTCGTGTTCGTGTTCGGGTAAGGGTTCGGTTTAGGGGTAGTGTTAGGGTTAGGGTTAGGTTTGGGGTGGAGGTTAGGGTTAGGCTTAGGCTTGGGGTTAGGGTTTGAGTAAGGGTTAGGGTTAGGGTTGGGTTTGGGGTTAGTTTAGGATTAGGTTTAGTTTTGGGGTCAGGGTTAGGGTTAAGGATAGGGTTGGGGTTAGGGTTAGTGTTAGTGTTAGGGCTGGGGTTGGGGTAGGGGTTGGGTTATGGTTGGGATTCGGTTTGGGTTTGGGTTTGGGTTTAGGGTCAGGGCTAGGGTTAGGGTTAGGGTTAGGGTTTTGTTTAGGGTTAGTGTTAGGTTTCGAGTTGGGGTTGAGGTTGGGGTTGGGGTTAGGGTTGGGTTTCGGAATCGGTTTCGTGTTAGCTTAGGGGTTAGGGTTTGGGTTTGGTTAGGGTTGTGGTCCTGGTTAGGGTTAGGTTTAGGGTTGGGGTTAGGGTTTGGGCTGGGGTTGTGATGGGGTTGGGGTTGGGGTTAAGTTTTGGGTTCGGTTTAGGGTTAGTTTTAGGGTTAGGGTTAGGTTTGGGGTGGAGGTTTGGGTTAGGGTTAGGGTTAGGCTTGGGTTTAGGGTTGGGGTCAGAGATAGGGTTAAGGATAGGGTTGGGGTGAGGTTTAGAGCTAGTGTTAGTTTTGGGGTTGGGGTAGAGTTTGGGTTTGGTTTGGGGTTATGGTTGGGGTTGGGGTTAGGGTTAGAGTCTCAGGTTTGGGTTAGGGATAGGGTTAGGGTTATGTTTGGGGATAGTTGAGGGTTAGTGTTAGGTTTGGGGTTAGGGTTATGGTTAGTGTTAGCGATAGGGTTATGGTTATGGTTAGGGTTCCGGTTCGGGTTCCTTTTCCAGGTCCGATTCCGGATCGGGTTTGGGTTAGGGTTAGAGTTCCGGTTGGGTTCGGGTCCACGTTAAGTTTAAGGTTAGGGTTAGGGTTAGGGTTGGTGTTGGTGTTGGTGTTAGGTTTGGGTTAGGCTTAGGTTTAGGCTTAGGCTTAGGGGTCGGGTTAAGGTTAGTGTTGGGGTGGTGGTTAGGGTTAGGGTTAGGTTGAGGGTTGGGGTTAGGAGTAGGGTTGGTGTCAAGGTTAGGGTTAGGGTTGGGGTTGGGGTTTGTTTTGGGGTTAGGGATAGGAAAAGGGTTAGGGTTAGGGATAGGGTTTGGGTTCGGGTTCAGGTTCGGGTAAGGTTTAGGGTTAGAGTTAGGGTTGGGGTTGGGGTTGGGGTTGGGTTGGGTTTGGGGTTGGGGTTTAGGGTTCGTTTTCGTGTTCATGGTATGATTAGGGTTAGGTTAGGGTTGGGTTTGGGTTTGGGGTTGGGGTGAGGGTTCGGGTCAGGGTTGGGGTTGAGGTGGGGTTAGGGATGGGGTTGATGTTAGGGTTGGGGTGAGGTTTAGGGTTGGGTTTGGTTTGGGGGTGGGGTTGGGTGTGGGGGTGGGGGTGGGGTTCGGGTTACGGTTAGGTTTAGGTTTAGGGTTATGTTAGGGTTGTGGTTGTGGTTAGGGTTAGGGTTGGGGCTGGTGCTGGGTTGGGGTTGGGCTTGGTTTATGGTTGGGTTGGGGTTGGGGTCAGGGAAAGGGTTAGGTTTGGGGATGGGGTTGGCGTTTGGGGTAGGGGTAGGAGTAGGGGTAGGGGTAGGGTTCGGGTTAGGTTTAGGTTAGGGTTGGTGTTGGGGTTGGCGTTAGGGTTGGGGTTAGGGTTCGGGATCGGGATCGGGTTTGTGTTAGGGTAAGGGTTAGGGATAGGGTTTGCTTAGCGTTGTGGTTGTTAGTCTTAGGGTTAGGTTTGGTGTTAGGGTATTGGGCTGGGGTTGTGTTGAGGTTGGGGTTGTGGTTGTGGTTGGGGTTCATGTTCGTGTTCGGGTAAGGGTTCGGTTTAGGGTTAGTGTTAGCGTTAGCGTTAGGGTTAGGTTTGGGGTGGAGGTTAGGGTTAGGGTTAGGCTTGGGTTTAGTGTTTGAGTAAGTGTTAGGGTTAAGGTTAGGTTTGGGGTTAGGTTAGGGTTAGGTTTAGTTTTGGGGTTATGGTTAGGGTTAAGGATATGGTTATGGTTTGGGTTCGGGTTCGGGTCCGGGTTTGGGTCAGGTTAAGTGTTAGCGTTAGGGTTGGTGTTCGCGTTAGGGTTGGGGTTGGGGTTGGGTGTGGGTTAGGGTTAGGGTTAGGGCGAGGGTTAGTTTTAAGGATAGTGTTGGGTGGTTGTTTGGGTTAGGATTATGGTTAGGGCTAGCTTGAGGGTTGGGGATAGGGTTAGGGTTGGGGCCAGGCTTAGGTTGAGGGTTAGGTTTGGGGTTAATTAAGTTAGGGTTAGGGTTGGGGTTGGGGTTGGGGTTGGGGTTGGGGTTGGGGTTAGGGTTAGGTTTGGGTTTGGGGTTGGGGTTGGGTTTGGGGTTAGGGTAGGGGCTAGGGTTCCGCTTCCGGCTCCGCTTCCGGTTCGGGTTCGGGTTCGGGTTAGGTTTAGGGTCAGGGTTGGGGTTAGGGTTAGGGGTAGAGTTAGGGATAGTGTTAGGGTTAGGGTCAGGGTTAGTGTTAGGTTTAGGGTTGGGGGTTGGGGGTTAGGGTTAGGGTTAGGGTTAGGGTTAGGGTTGGGGTTAGGGTTAGGTTTAGTGTTGGGTTAGGGTTGGGGTTAGGGTTGGGGTTAGGTTTAGTGTTAGGGTTAGGGTCAGGGTCAGGGTTAGGGTTGGTGTTGGGGTTAGGGTTAGGGTTAGGTTTAAGGTTAGGGTTAGGTTGGGGTTAGAGTTAGGGTTGGGGTTAGGCTTAGGGTTAGGGTTAGGGTTAGGTTTGGGGTGGAGGTTTGGGTTAGGGTTAGGGTTAGGGTTAGGCTTGGGTTTAGGGTTGGGGTCAGAGATAGGGTTAAGGATAGGGTTGGGGTAAGGTTTAGAGCTAGTGTTAGGGTTGGGGGTGGGGTAGAGTTTGGGTTTGGTTTGGGGTTATGGTTGGGGTTGGGGTTAGGGTTAGAGTCTCGGGTTTGGGTTAGGGATAGGGTTAGGGTTATGTTTGGGGATAGTTGAGGGTTAGTGTTAGGTTTGGGGTTAGGGTTATGGTTAGTGTTAGCGATAGGGTTATGGTTATGGTTAGGGTTCCGGTTCGGGTTCCTTTTCCAGTTCCGATTCCGGATCGGGTTCGGGTTAGGGTTAGAGTTCCGGTTGGGTTCGGGTCCACGTTAAGTTTAAGGTTAGGGTTAGGGTTAGGGTTGGTGTTGGCGTTAGGTTTGGGTTAGGCTTAGGGTTAGGCTTAGGCTTAGGGGTCGGGTTAAGGTTAGTGTTGGGGTTGTGGTTAGGGTTAGGGTTAGGTTGAGGGTTGGGGTTAGGAGTAGGGTTGGTGTCAAGGTTAGGGTTAGGGTTGGGGTTGGGGTTTGTTTTGGGGTTAGGGATAGGAAAAGGGTTAGGGTTAGGGATAGGGTTTGGGTTCGGGTTCAGGTTCGGGTAAGGTTTAGGGTTAGAGTTAGGGTTGGGGTTGGGGTTGGGGTTGGGGTTGGGTTGGGTTTGGGGTTGGGGTTTAGGGTTCGTTTTCGTGTTCATGCTATGATTAGTGTTAGGTTAGGGTTGGGTTTGGGTTTGGGGTTGGGGTGAGGGTTCGGGTCAGGGTTGGGGTTGAGGTGGGGTTAGGGATGGGGTTGATGTTAGGGTTGGGGTTAGGTTTAGGGTTGGGTTTGGTTTGGGGGTGGGGGTGGGTGTGGGGGTGGGGGTGGGGTTTGGGTTACGGTTAGGTTTAGGTTTGGGGTTATGTTAGGGTTGTGGTTGTGGTTAGGGTTAGGGTTGGGGCTGGTGCTGGGTTGGGGTTGGGCTTGGTTTATGGTTGGGTTGGGGTTGGGGTCAGGGAAAGGGTTAGGTTTGGGGATGGGGTTGGCATTTGGGGTAGGGGTAGGGGTAGGGGTAGGGTTCGGGTTAGGTTTAGGTTAGTGTTGGTGTTGGGGTTGGCGTTAGGGTTGGGGTTAGGGTTCGGGATCGGGATCGGGTTTGTGTTAGGGTAAGGGTTAGGGATAGGGATAGGGTTTGCTTAGCGTTGTGGTTGTTAGTCTTAGGGTTAGGTTTGGTGTTAGGGTTTGGGCTGGGGTTGTGTTGAGGTTGGGGTTGTGGTTGTGGTTGGGGTTCATGTATGTGTTCGGGTAAGGGTTCGGTTTAGGGTTAGTGTTAGGGTTAGCGTTAGGGTTAGGTTTGGGGTGGAGGTTAGGCTTAGGGTTAGGCTTGGGTTTAGTGTTTGAGTAAGTGTTAGGGTTAAGGTTAGGTTTGGGGTTAGGTTAGGGTTAGGTTTAGTTTTGGGGTTATGGTTAGGGTTAAGGATACGGTTATGGTTATGGTTTGGGTTCGGGTTCGGGTCCGGGTTTGGGTCAGGTTAAGTGTTAGCGTTAGGGTTAGGGTTCGCGTTCGGGTTTGGGTTCACGTTAGGGTTAGCGTTAGCGTTAGGGTTGGTGTTCGCGTTAGGGTTGGGGTTGGGGTTGGGTGAGGGTTAGGGTTAGGGCGAGGGTTAGTTTTAAGGATAGTGTTGGGTGGTTGTTTGGGTTAGGGTTATGGTTAGGGCTAGCTTGAGGGTTGGGGATAGGGTTAGGGTTGGGGCCAGGCTTAGGTTGAGGGTTAGGTTTGGGGTAAATTAAGTTAGGGTTAGGATTGGGGTTGGGGTTGGGGTTGGGGTTGGGGTTGGGTTAGGGTTAGGGTTAGGGTTAGGTTTGGGTTTGGGGTTGGGGTTGGGGTTGGGGTTGGGTTTGGGGTTGGGGTAGGGGCTAGGGTTCCGCTTCCGGCTCCGCTTCCGCTTCAGGTTCGGGTTCGGGTTAGGTTTAGGGTCAGGGTTGGGGTTAGGGTTCCGGTTGGGTTTAGGGTTAGGTTTAGGTTTAGAGTGGGGTTAGGGTAAGGGTTACGGTTGGGATTAGGGTTGGGGTTGGGGTTAGG